>NC_135479.1:165750632-170750632 GCF_052094955.1 Ictidomys tridecemlineatus
ATGATGTGTTTGGTTCTTGTTGGTACTTTTAAGTAATGTTATATTTTATTATTTATTTGACAACTAGGAAATTAGCCAAATTTGAAATCTTCATCTCTTCATTAGTGTGACCCTGTTTCTCCTTCCCTTTTATTAAACATTCCTTTTCAATCATTTTCCCCCAAGTGAGGAAGTTCTATGACTTTCTCAATACTAGTACTACTTTTCATGCCTTGAGTAAGAAACTCAATGCACTATCAATGACAAAAAGAAGATACATCGGTATAAAAAGAGTTATAAAGTAAAACTTAAAGGATAATTTCCCAGAACTTTAGAAAATCTGACAAGTTTTGGAAAAAAAAACTGTCCTCAGTATCCAGAGTTATAAGATGTAGAGTGACACAAGGCTTTTCTTCCTTCAGCAACCAAAATATCACAAAGAACCCGGCGTCCACGACCCAAGCCTAAAACTACCACACCGACACCTCAAGTGCCTCAGACGAAACTGGGTAAATCTGTCATTACTTGGGTTAAGGGTGAGCCCTGGTAGTCTGTTCCAGTGAGGACTCAAAGCAATGGCAATGCCAGGCAGTAATAGCTCTTGTTCTCCCCAAGTGTGGGGTCACAAGGCCTCAGTATAACATCTCTGCCCAGCTTGCAAAGAGAACGTGACTGGGTGAGACCCAGCTGGTACCAGAATACCTTATTCTTTCTATGTGAGACTCTTCCTCCAAAGTATGCATTTAACATATTTCTTACTATCAAATTGCATTCAAATCATAAAGGAGACACTACTTTAGCAGAGCCAATATGTTCAGTTCAAGTAAACAAATTGTAAATCACCTACATTGGCAACTCTGGGTGATTTGCCCCTTGTAGGAGATTTACCTCTAAAACAGCAGAATTAAAAAGATGTGACTGCATGATGCAAACATAAATCAGTGATCTGGCAAAGGGAAAGATCAAGGTTGTATGGACTTGCCCCTTGGACTCACTGCAGAGTTTGGATCAATAGAGGAAAGAAAGAACCAAAGCAAAAGGTTTAGACACACCTTCTAAAGGGGGTCAGCTAGAAAGGCAGCCAGTCCAGATGGACTACTTTGAGATGTCCAGAATGAGAGTGTTGATGATGCTAGGTTTGGAAGGATCCATCAGGCCAGTTGAAGGAGGATTTGATTCAGGAGCTTAGCTAGCTTACAGACATCTACCGTCTTTGATTTCCGCTTTTTGTGGACATAGGGCAGACAGATTCTTTACTGAGCATTATACATTGTTGACCATCTTTATCTTGCTGTCTTATGTGCCATAGTTTGGAGGGAGGTTTCAAACTCTTTCCACACATGATGAGTTCTTGTCAAGATTACTACAGGCCACTTTGCCTGTTAACTTTTATGTGTTTCAAACATATAAACTCTCTTTCTCATCTATGTTTACTTAAATATAGTAAGTACTCAAGTTCAGCTTCTGTAGAAGTACAGAGCAATTATGTCAGTTAACAATTTATTTTCTCAGTACATATTAGGTAAATGCATTAAATTATTTTCCAATGAAGAGTTTTCCATATAAGAATTCATTAACTACCTAGGAGAATTTCACATGAACCTCTTTAAGATTCTCAAAGTGGTTAAAGAAGTAAGCCTAAGACCAAACATGACTAAAGTTTGGCTAAGTCTTCAAAGAACAAGTTAATTATTTTTCTTTTCTTCTTCCTTAGAAGAATTGATATTATTAGTAATTTCAAAATTTGCTTGGATGTGAATGTTCTAATTTGTTATACATTTTTAAATCTCTGGTTATTGTGTTGTTTTGGTCAGTTCCTGCTATAGTCCTTGAACCTGTCACTCCTAGACCTGTGGCCCCACAAACAACATTAGGTAATGTGAATATACTGTAATAACAGTGTCATTCTTTGTGGTCATTCCATTATATTCTTTTAAAAATTAAGAAGGCTCTTGAATTATATGTTGTTTTTAAGAGATCCATTGTGCATAAACCTGCTTTAGATCATTTAGATGGCATGTAACCTGCTTGAAATTGTCATGTCAGTCTGTTTTATTTAAGCAGTGTTTGTGTTAAAGCTCTGCTTTGACCATATCACAGGTCTCAGCCCGCACACACACACATCCCTCTCTTTCTCTCTCCCTCTCCCTCCCTTGCCCCCCACAGATAAAGCCATTGCAAGTCTGTTTCAATCTTTTTTCTTCTATTTGCATACTATTTATTGTTTTTTTCTGTTTCAGTAATAATATATACTTATTTTAATAGTTACATAGAAAACATGTCAGAGATTGAAAATTTCAATCACAGATTTAGTGAGACTGTCCCACATTGTCCATTCAAATGTAGCAATGGTTCCTAAATATTTTGGTGCCAGTCAAGATGCCCTATGAGACTTTATAATTACTAGTCTCTATTTCTTCAATTAAAACATGAATTTGTCTTCAAAGAATTTCCTATGACAACAGAAGATTTATAATAAGTACATGTATATTTATTTGTCTTTTTGAGACAGAAATCTAAAAAGGTAAATATCTAACTCTAACCTGCTTTAAAGTCTAGAGTCACATTTTCACCTCGCAGAGCTCCCAGAACCATAAGTAATGTATGTAGTAACCCCAAAATTTCTTCCTTCAGCTCCCAAAACATCACAATGGATAACTCGTCCACATTCCAGACCAAAACCCATGCCGAGTCCTGAAGCACCTGAGTCCAAACCAGGTAAACATTCCTGGTTATAGTCTCAGCATTCCATGTTCCTGGTTTAAAGTCTCAGCAGCCTGATCCAGTAGGGTCTCAAGAGTAATCTCAGTAGTTGAGGGGACCAGTACCCCTAGTGAGAGTGAAGATGCAATGCATGGGCAGCATCAGTTCCTACTATAGAGAGGTTCAGAGAAACACAGCTGGGGGACAGCTGGAGGGCATCCATTGCCCTGAGCCTCCTGACTGCAGTCTTATCTCACTGTGCATTTTATTTACTTCCTTTTACCTTTTGAAAATAAATTTTCTTTAGACAGATTCAGTTCAAATTAAAATATAAACATTGGTTTTGATAGCCTCCAAATTCTATGCATATTTTGAGGTATACATCAAAAGTGGGAGATATATTTTAATCCTTAAACCAGAAAGATATTTAAAAATAGAAGCCATTCCTTTATAAATAAGATAGAAAATGGCACTAGGCAGTGTCTAAGCAAATACAAGATTGATTTTGTGATGCTACCAATAAGATATGCAGGTACATAAATATCTGAAGCAGGGAATTAAAGATTAAAGGGTGGAGTCTTGAAATCACTGTAGGAAAGGGATAAGCAGAAGGGTAGAAGGAATAAAATCAGAGGAGATCAAAGTGGAGATCAATCACAAGAGTGCAACTTAAATCCTGGTACTGGGCACGTCTTGCTTCAAGTGGGAGTTGAAACCTTTCTGCCTCTCCCCCCATGGTGGAGATCCTTAGAGCCTGACGGAGCAGTGGAGACTTGGTCTCCCCATGAAAGCCTGCTCTTTCTTTGCTGCAAATGGAGAGATACCCCAATCAATTCATCATTACGAGGCCTCAGTGTCTCCAAAGAGGAATTCTCAGCAATACCTATACATTCCACTTTAGATTATAAGATAATCAAAGAATGAAAAATTAAGAAACAAGCACCTGACTTAGGTACAGTCAAATGTTAGGAAATCAACTATATTCTTTTCTAGTTTAATAGTTTTTTAAAGTTGCTATATAATTCCAGAAGCTAAATGGTACTAGAAAGATGCATTTCAAAACAATCATTTTCATTCATTGAAACTATCATTTTGCTTAATATTTTGGTTAGTTCCTACTGCAGAGTTCGAACCTGTGACACTCAAAACTGAGATGTGGGTGACAACAGAAGGTAATGTCACATTGTAGTCCTTTGTAAGTGCTCTTCCTCCTTGTTGACTCCTTGCATCAAAATCACAGCCTCAGGTGCTTCTGCTTTGTAAGACTACACCATCATCTCCTGTCATTCCACTACCATCTTAATTCTCAAAATATTCTAAACTATGACTCTTACAACAAGTCACCTCTTGTTTTTAAGAGTCTCATATGAATCTAATTAAGGTCATCTGTTGGGCATGTAACCATCTGAAATTGTTTCATCATTTTGTGTGTTTTCAAGCAGTGTTTTGTTAAAGGTAACTTTGAAAAGCAATTTTCTTGGCTCTAACAATGATTACCATGCCAGGAAGTTTCTTTGTGCATCTAAAAGTTCTTGTGTTTATTTAATTATTCATTCATTCATTCATCTTGGCTATTTGTGCAATATTTGTTCTTTGACAGTCGAGTTGTGGTCTTATTTTAGTAAACTTACAAAGAGCTTGCAACTGATCACCCACTGCCACTTTGAAATTTTTAGTAGTGACTCCCAAGCTTTTTATTCTGTCAGAGTTCTATTAACTACTCTTCACTTCTTGAATTAGTAATTCCATTTTATATCTGACTTACTCCAGTGGAATTTGAATTATAAAAGCAAACAGGCTGTAATAATAAAAGTGGTAGTAAAAAAAATTCTCTAAAATATGAAAAAAAATTAAATAAGTTTTAGGAAACTTAAAGCTGTGTATCATAATACCCCATGAATTTTGAACTATAGACTTTGTAATGACTGAAGGTTTTCTTTCCTCAGCTCCCAAAACATCAAAACGAACCCGACGTCCACGTCCCAAACCTAAAACCACACCAAGTCCTAAGGCTCCTCAGACCAAACCGGGTAAATGTGGGTTTCTGATAAAAGCGTGCATCCTAGCAACTCTTGGAAACCTGTGGTTAATGCCTGTGATGGGAGTGACAGCCTATATCAGGGAAGGCAAAAAGTGATCTACAACTTCTGCCACTGTCAAATTTCCAAGAGAAAATATAGCTGGGGACGTGGGTGACAGCTGAACTCCTCCAGCTTTCTGCATAAGGATCTTCTCTATTACTGTGACCATATTTACTACTGCTTATTTCAGTCCATCCATCTCTTAAAGACAAAATGTCTTAAATATAACCAAGTATTTTTATTTAAAGATATAAACATTAAAAGCCTTCCATCTTCCTACAGCTAATCATGGTTGCCGACCAAACTTGGTTTTAGATTGCCGTGAGCAGTTATGAACTTTGAGAAGGACAAGTTTGTGGAGGACAGGAATCCAGAGTTGGAAAAAAAAAAAAAAAGTTGCTTCTTAAAGTGTTGGAGATGAAAAGAGACAGAAGGGAGGTGGGGAGCCCAACAAGGGGCACAGCTTCCTACAACAAGTGGAATCCTGATTCTGGGTTGTGACGGTAGTTTTGTTTGGAGAGGTCTATAAGCACAGTTAATCATAGCTTGAAGGTATGGTTCAAAAGGTTGGATCTTTTCCCCAAAGCATTGGTGATCTTTCCTGTCCACTTGAGAGTACTACATTTTTGTGATTAGAGCAGAGAGCTTCTCTACTGAGTACCACACACTGAGTGAATATCCATTATCTTGGTTTGTTGAGTACCTTTGCCTTGAATGAGATCTCAGCTTTTCCAAATTCAAGTTCTCAACAAGATTATTACGATTCACTTTGCTTTATTATTTGCTACATTCTCCTCTCAAACATAAAAGCTATTTATTGTATCCATACTCTTTTAGAAATGTTATTTTCTTGAAGCTTCTACCAGAAAAAAAACAGTATTTATTGAATAGTTAGATAAGTACATCTTTGGTGAAATGTCTGAAGTTTATAGGGCAGCTTTCTACAATACTTGAAAGCAGGTACAGTTACCTAGGAGATTATGGTATTGGCTTTATTGAGATTCTTAGAAGATTATAAGCTGTGGCTTATAATCTCAAGATTATAATTTATAATTATAATCTCAAGATTATAATTTCAAGAGGTGGCTGAGCACCTCTTGAAAGAAAGTTTACCTGGCTACAAGATAACCAAATCTCCAAGTTACCAGTATTAAATTTCAGAAATTAATTGCCATATACCTATGGAAGCAATATTATATTGGTGATATTTAATTTGCTGACTTTCCACACACATTTATTTCTTTGCTTTTAATTAGTTCCTGCTACAGATCTAGAACCTGGTTCTCTTGGAACTGAAGCTTCAGAAACCATAGGTAATGAGAATGCTGTGTCTGCAATTATGTTTTTCCTGTGCATTATCATACCATATTATTGTATCGCAGGTTCTTCTGCATCATAGGACCATTTCATCATCCTCTGATATCATCCCATTAGTCTTTCTCTTGAAATCATTCTGGGCTCTATATCAGATTATTAGTTGAATTTAAGAGAACTGTGCATGAATTAATTTCAGGTCTTAGAGCTGTCATGTAACTGCTCAGCATTGTATCCTGTGATCATGTGCATTTGCTTAAACAGCAACAATTGAAGCTGTATTTCAAACTCTACATCACCTAGACTTTCTTGTCCCTCAACAATTATGGAAACATCATGCTGCTTTGCTCATATTACCTTTTACTGTTCTAGGGTCTATGGATCTGCTATTTTAAGGAATGGTGTCCATAGTGAATTGTCAAAATTTTTAATGTGCTCAACTTGGCATATTTAACTGATAGGCTTCTGTGATAGGGTAGACTAACTCATTGTCTTTCTCTAACAGTTTTAACAGTATTTCTTAATTTTTATTGCATGGGGGGCCGCTTTGTATTCTGATGGGAACAGTTTATCAGTTTGGTGTTACTTAGGCATTCAAACATATGAATTTATTATACTCATAAATATTTTAATAGTAAACAAAAATAGTAGACAGTTATCTCAACTTCTGTAGAAGTACAAGACTAATAAATGCTTTTTTTTAGTGCCATCAGAAGAGCATATATTATTCAAATGTCAAAAGCTTGCCAAGCAGACTAAATAGCAAGGGTCAGGTAATCAAACATCTTGTGAACCACTTCGTGATATTTAGCTGTGTACACTATTATCTTTCAAGTCTGTATCATGAGATAAACAAGCACCTGGCTGTGTTTGGGAAAATCTACAAAGAACAAATGTCTCTTTTCTCTTAGTTAAGAGCTTAAAAATCAATTTGTGACATTAACCTTAAAGTGAATTGTTAATTATTGTTTGGTTTATTTTTTTATTTTTTTGGCCAGTTCTTGCTACAGTCCTCGAGCCTGTCACTATTAGAACCAAGGCTCCAGAAACAACACTGGGTAATTACATTCTGTATTCCTCAACGTTTCTTGCTCATTTTCAACCCCATTCCATCATCATCATCATCACATTTGTCATCAGCTTTATAAGATTGTCTTATCATCTGCCATGGCTTCAGCCTATATTGCCTCTTCTTAGGAGTGTTAAAGATTTAAATATTTTAATCTTAAAAGATATATGCCTCAACTTTCCAGGACACAAATCCTAGAAAACATAGGATTTTGTTTCCAAAGCCACCTGCCCTAGAATAATCCAAAATTTCTTCCTCCAGCTCCTAAAATACAACGAACACGCCGTCCACGTCCCAGACCTAAAACCACATCAAGTCCTGCAGAATCCCAGACCAAGCCGGGTAAATCTGAAATTCCTTGGTTTAAGCATTGAACCCAAAGCAATAACCATGGTGGGACGTTAGAGTCATCATGTTCTCTAAGAACTGTTGTCTACCTTGTCAAAGCCTTGGGTAATGGTTTATAGCTGCTTCCCCTACAGAACTTTCCAGAAGAACATGTCTTTGGAAGACTCATGGGTTTTTTTCTCTTACATGATTTGGTTTGAGTGAAGTTCTTGGTCTCTCTTTAAAGCTGATTGTACAGCACAATTGATGTAGTCACCAATGGCTACATTGAAGCATTTGTTGTAGCATGGCTACATAAGCTTTTTTTTTTTTTTACTCCCAAGAAATACAACAAGTTACTTTCGTATATTTTGCATACATATTACCTGGACAAATTTCTAAAGCAATCAACCATACAAGTTATAATCAGAAACCAAATACCATATGTGCAATGGTAGATATGTAGCAGAGTCGGAAGATGTGACTGTCTTCTTCAGTGAACTGTTCTGGCCAGTGTAACCAAATCTCCAAAATGTAACTATTTGCTTCCTATTAATTCTAAATTTTTTTAAACAAATGTCATTTGGAATGTTTTGAAAGAAAACACTAGTTTTTCATGTGTATTTAAGTTTTCTTGTATTCATGTTGTTGATTTCAATCAGTTACTGCTCCAGGCTTTGAACCTGATATTCATAGTACTGAGGCTCCAGCAACAACATTAGGTAATGATTTTTGTGACTTTCATAAAATGCTTTTTCTTGCTCGCTAAAAACCATACTGTTATGGCCAGAGTTGCTCCTGCTTCCAGAGACTGCTATTGTCACACCATTTTATGCTTGATGAGTTGCCAAGAGTCTTAATTTTAGCAGATGTCCTTGGATCCATTTAAAGGCATCTATCTTCCATGAATCTCTAAGATTTCATTATATGATTAGTGTTGAATCTGAGGTCAAAATTACTCATCTTCTCTTTGGTGTTTAGATTTATAGAAGTATCATGAACTTCCTCTAAGTAACTTCTTTCCATAAGATCTGAGTACTGTTCTCAATATTCTAAGAAATGAAGTGTCCCTATTTTATTGTCAATAAAAATAAAGCTATGCCCTGGCTAACCCAGGCTCCCCACGGTTTAGCAATGGCTTTTAATCTTTACTAAGTAGGGATCTTTCCAAGTATCTATGCATATTAATATTTATTCCTTCAATCAATAAATGAGCTTTGTATGTGATTTTGGTCTCTAATGGAACTATCTGTGATAATAAAAGATTACTAACTTTTTTTTTAACTTAGGACATAAACTCAAGAAAATATAAAATGCTTTAGAAACAGATCCACATACAATGCTGTTAATGGATTCTAGACCTACAAATTCTAGAATAACCTAATATCTTCCTTCTTCAATTTAAAAAGCCTAAGAGGGAGAAGACTCATCTACCTTCCAAACTTCAAACTTCTTCAAACTTTTTAGTGGAATCAGGAAAATCTGTTATTTGTGGCTTCTCGGGTCCCTCCAGATGATTGTCTCTGATTGACACTGAAGTGGCTTGCAATCCCTGCTTATATGCCTTAGAAGAGACAAGGCACAATAGTAACAGCTCAGCAATTACTGAGTTCGTGGTTGAGGGAAATCAACACGGTAGCTTAAATCATCTTGGTATCCTGCCTAAGGATTGGCTCTGACAAAAGATGTATCTTCTTCAGATCTCATTTCTATTCATCCATAGCTTTTTAAATAGTATTCACTCTGCATAGCTCTCCATAACCTTGTGATTTTAAGGATGTGTGTATTTCAATTCATTGCTACCTCTATCCAAAATCTATGAAACAATAATTCATAATTGTTTTTACAACAATTCTTTCAGCTCCCACTGAACTGCAGACTCTTATTTTGAAACCAGTGACATCACCAAGCCTAGAAATGACACAAAGTCAACTGGGTAAATAGATTGTTTTCTCTATCTGGATACACTGAGCTTCAGGGTACAGACTGTGATCCTCTAAGAATTATATTTCTAAGTATAACATATGCAAAAAGAACATATACTCCACAAATTTATCTAAGTATTTTACAGTGCTTATTCCATGTTTGTATATTGATATTAAATTAGTGTTACATTTTATTAATATTGTATTATTCAATGGCATAAAAATGCCTTCATTTTGTTGAGTTTGTTTTTTATAATTTTAGGGAATAATCACATCTTATTAAGTGATTACTATAACAATTTAGAAAACCTGATTATATAACTTACCTTTTTTTTTTTTAATCAACAGTTACAAATTTGTGGTTCTCTTTAGTCATGAGCAGAATTTGTGTTCTACTATCTGAAAAGAATGAGTTCAGTTATGGCCATCAAGGAAGGAGAAAGTTCTCACTTCAGTAAAGAATGAAAAACTTACCCTCAGACAATATGAGTGCTTCAAAACACATTGCCCTTCTAAACTGGAGCAAAATTTTAAAATCTGTGTTAATGATGCTGTTGCTTGTCCCTTACATTTATTTTTGAAAAACTGGATTCTATCTTTTTCTATCATAGGATTATAATTTCATCTCTTCTGAGTATCTTTTAATTAGATAAATGTCATTTTGGTATTCATGCTGAAAATATGGCTATTAATGGTAACCTACAATAGTTATATTGTAAATTAAATTCAGTTATTAGAGCTTCCTTTAATGTTAGTGCTAATACCATTGTTGTTGTTATAACGGTTAACACTGAATGCTTACCAGGTAGAAGGCTCCTTTCATAATAATTAGTTTGTACTGATTTGTTTCATGCTCACAACAATCCATCCTTGACCAATTGTACCATTTTGTGTCTCCTGCTAGTTTCTGAGGTTCTGGAATCGGTTACATTTAGCACTGAGTCATCAAAGGAGACCATAGGTAAAAATGTTCCCCAATGGGAAGTCACGCATGTATGCTTTTCCATCTCATTGCAAAAATCATCTTTGGATGTCCTCATGCTTTGTGACTTTTCACAGCCACCTGCTCCTCACTTCTTGTCATGCTTATCCAGCGAGTCTTGAGGGTCATTAAATACAGCATATTGTGTCAGTATCTGCTGCTATGCAAGTTTCATGATTTCCTTATTTAGTTTCCTCTCCCTGAGTGAAACTTTTATTTTTTTAATATTCTGATCACTCTTTTAATATGTGTACATATGTAAATATGTTCACATTTGCACAAATTTTCATTTTCACATCATTTTAATATTCGTATCCATGCTTCCTATGTCGTTTTCTTACAAGAACTCTTATGCAAAAATATGTAAAGAAGTAAATTTATTTTCTTTGCTCTGGGTAGTAATTGCCGGAAATACTGCCAGTTATGATGTGATGTGTGTGCATGTGTGTCTATGTGTATATGTTTTCCCAGAAAGCACACTGCCTTCATTTTCTGCCCTCATTTCAATCTTATTAAATTGATAATTTACTTGATATCAATCTTGATAATCTGCTTGAATATTAATTATCCTCATGAGCATATCTGCATAAGATAATTAACCTGAGTTTTCAAGGTAAACACAGGGTTCCATGGCAGTATACTTTGGGCTGCCCTCCACTAACCAGCCATTCCCTGTTTCTTCCCAGAACCAGTCGAAACAGATTATATATATCCCACGACCAAATCACCTTTCGGGACAGAGGAATCAAAACCTAAAGGTGGTAAAGGTTTTCATGCTACAGTTCATTTATTCAAAACATTTTTAATTAGTATGTGTTACATAGTATAGCATAAATGTTTAACCTATAGTACTTACTTGTTCTACAACTGAACAGATTTGAAGATCTATAGCTACCAGCATTCTTGGATTCTTTGTTTTTTCTTTTAATTTTTGTTGTAGTTATAGATGGACAGAATGCCTTTATTTTGTTTGTTTGTGCTCTGCCACTGAGCTACGCCCCAGCCTGCATTCTTGGATTCTGAAAGTGATAATTGACTCTGAAAACAGAAATAAATTTCTGTTTCTCTGCTGTTATCTAAAGATTGGAGCATAAAAACATTTGGAAGTCAGAAACAGTTAAAACATTGGAGAATTGAGGTTATAAAATACAATTTCCTCCTGTTTTTCTTTTTTTCCTGTCTAAATACATTGATTTATCTGTAAATGACAATGCTAATTCTTGAGAATGAGGTGTGTTGATAGTCAAGGAAGAAATACTTGAGGATAACTTAACTTCTGATAGGTTTTAAAATAGTTCTCCTTTGTTTTGATGCAGTTGTGGAATCTATTACATATGTGTCTGAACCTCCTGTGACCACACTAGGTAATGACAACCTCAGGCGTCCAACCGATGTGCTTTCTGTCCTCATCACACCGTCACAAGACCCTCAGGGTCTCGCTCATTGTGAATTCACATTGCATCACCATTCTTTGTCACACAGTTCATTGTCATTCTTGGTGCTTCTGCTCATAACCATTGTCCAAAAATGTCTCTTCCGTTTTATATTAAGCCTTGGTCTCCTTTCTCTGCTTATATCAGCCAGATGTTTGAATCTAAAGCATCTCTTTCCTTAACATTAAGCATTCCACCAATTTGGTATTGTGTTGAATGTTTCAGGCAATGTTTTTTTGTATGATGATTCATTTCTACTTTCTTACCTAGCAGCGGACTTCCCATTAACACTCATTCCATCCCATTCATTTACTTTCTGGATTCTTCTTCCTTCATTGTTTAAATGAAATGCTAACTGGCTTATGTCACAACATTTTTTTTATTACCTTTCCTTTCGTGGTTCTTATTTAATATGTCTTTCTAGAATTGTTGAGGAGGCAGGATCCTAATGTGAAGATTTTAAATGTAATAATGTTGCTTACTTCAAACACGCTTTGAAACCTGGTACTAACTAAGCATTTTTTAAGCTAAATGAGTTATATAGAAATAATGATGCTGTTTTCCTACAGACTTCAATTTTATTTTTTAAAAATCTGTTACTTTTCTATCTGTTGTCTGTAATCAGGGTGTGTCAAACATTTTAGTAACCTGACATACTTTCCTTCAATTACCATAGAAACGTCATCTCTGTCTTCCCAAACTATAACCCCACCCAGCCCTGATGAGCCTCAGACTGAACCTGGTAAATACTCTATTTCATATTTCATGCATGAGGTGAGTGTTTGCAATGAGAACTTGGGTCTCTTCTGGATATCAGAAGCCTTGGCTTCATCACTCTGCTCACCATCTCTGATGGGTGAGTCTACCTGTCTGATGTGCCACTTCTCCATCTATCATCAGTAACCTCTCAAATGGCAATGTTGTATATGTTTGTTAGCAAAATGCTGAAAAACACCCTTTAGCTACTCTTCAAGTGTTTAACTCGGGAAATAGAAATGTTTCTGGTAAAGGACATTTATATTCTCTTTTTAAGTCTGTGTGTGTGTGTGTGTGTGTATGACACATTTAATGTGAATACACACACGTACATAATCTTAATTACTTTATCATCTTGATTAATTTTAACATATCTCATTTGTGTTTGAGATTAAAAGAAACCTCCAGAAATAGGTTTCACGGTATAATTCACATAGAAGAACAGCACTGGCCTGTCACCATGATTATTCAGGGGCCTTACTTCTTTCCACTCATTCCTGTAGTGGTCTGGTCATTTCACTGCATACACATAAGAGAAACGCAACTCAAACCATTAACTTTGACAAGTCATAAAGTTTTGCTTGGTGTTGTAGTTAGAGATCAATGGAAACAAGTAGCCAAGATGAAAAATTAAGTGTGTCTCTTCTCCAAGGAAAATCTTCTCAATTCCTGCAGGATTCCATGGAAAGAAGTTTTATCATAAATAAGCCATAATTTGTGTTTTGATTGCTCTTAAGCTACTTTTATATGACTCTGCTTTCAGGGGAAATAGGGATATTAATTCTATCTATTGTGCTCTGAAACATTCTAAATATTGTCTATAAACTCTACAGTTTGATTTTTTTTTTTTTAGAATTCTACATTGGGTACATGAATGGAAGCTGTACCTGACTTTTCCAAAGTTTGTCTTCAATAGGCCTAATCATTTATATTTTTGAAATACCTAATTGTAAACACTACTGTTTCTTAGTCTGCATCATTTTTCATGGAGTTGCTTCATGATGTGCTGTTACCTTCACATGGTCCTTCATAAATCCTTGGGAAAGCAAATAGCCCATCGGATTGATCCTCAGCAAGTGAGGAAGTTAAGAACCAGAAAATCATGGCACTGTAACAAACAAAGCATTAAATTTTAGCATTGGAAAAAGCTCTTAAAAATCAGTAACTTTTGATGAAGAACCTGAGGCTGTAGCCCTGTGATTAGCAAAGGGAGCTAAACCACCAGGCTCCTAAACCAAAGTAATCTCCCACATGTGCTGGTATTCTTCTCTCAACAGGCAAGAGGATTCCACTGAAACCCTGCATACTTTCTGTGTTTTGATGTTTATTTTTTTTTTAAAGAGAGAGTGAGAGAGGGGAGAGAGAGAGAGAGAGAGAGAGAGAGAGAGAGAGAGAGAGAGAAAATTTTTAATATTTATTTTCTAGTTCTCGGCAGACACAACATCTTTGTTGGTATGTGGCGCTGAGGATCGAACCCCGGCCGCATGCATGCCAGGCGAGCGCGCTACCGCTTGAGCCACATCCCCAGCCCCTGTGTTTTGATGTTTAGAATGAAAGAATCCACTGAAGATTCATTCAGAAATTTCTAGTGTCTAATAATTCTTATTTTCAGCAAGTTTTTTTTAAGCTGCCTGAACCTGCATGATGTTCATACCATATTTTTTTCTTCTTTTATCTCAAACCCATTTTAGTTCAACCAAACAGGTGTTTCCACAGGTGATGCTTGCATATGATAATTACCTTCCTTTGTCAGGATATACTTTTAATTTCCTTAGCGAAGGAAGCAACAATCGGTTTTACACTGTATGTCCTAAAACTTCTCAGGAATATCAAGCAAAGGGATAACGCTCCTCAGAAAAATACCCTGGGTGTTCAATTTTTCTTCCCTGATATAACCAATAAAATTGTGTTTTGTTTAGTAAGATTAATTTTCCTCATTAGTACTTGCTATTAACATTTACTGTATATTTGGAATATAATTTGGAAACTTCATTTTTTATTTAGGAAAAAATATAAAATAACACACCTAGATATTCTGATGAAATGATGTAAACTTATTATAAGAATCAATTTTATGAAATTTATTTTCAACCTATTTAATGGATATTTTGAAGGAGATATTTCTGAAATCCCAACAGTTCCATTTTTCCAGCTGATTACCTTTGATGTCATTTAGTGTGCCTTTGTGTTTTGTTTTCTGCATTAAAAAAAAATATTGTCTTCCTCTTCTTTGTCGTCCTTTAGAACTTTAGTTGCACTTGCTGTATATTTTGGTCTTCAGTTACTCAACCAACATCTTTAAATTCCTAGAGGCTTAGGTACTGTGATTCTCAAGAAGGGCTCAAGAGCTCCAAAACTATGTCTTTCTTGTAGCTCCCTGGCAGACACCACGTGCTCCTCCCAAGCCAAAAACATCTCCACACCCAAGAATCCCACAAACACAACCAGGTAAATATATTTTATATTTTAGCTTGAAAAATTTGAGATAAATAGTTATTCTGTTTGATTATAGCAGGTTGAGTTTTTTAACCCATATAAAATAAGTCTTCAACTACTAAAGGTTTTTTTTTATTATCTTTAGGTTTGATCAAAGAATTTTTCATCGGGAGAGCTTAATTCACTAAGCTTCTCTAATGTTCCCTTATTTAAGATGGGGCTAGTTGAGACCAGCATTTCTTACCTAGGGTAACCTGTCCACTCCCTTTTCTTCTCCCACCTTGAGATTGTCCTCCTGTTCCTTCTACCACCTCTGAATGGACTTCCCCTATGCAGTCACCTAATTTAAATTATCATTAATATATGACCTACCTGCAGAAAATGTCTGAGGTGCACCTTCCCAAGGATACCAGGAAATGAAATCACTAGTAGTCTGGAAAAGGAAAATATTTAGCAGCATCAAAATTATTCTTGATCCAGGTAGTAATTCTGGACTCTACCATGAGTATTTAAATCATATCTTGGAAACTCCACTGAAGGAGGGGAGAGAAACTATAGTTTTAGGTCCACACCTGATTCTGAGAGAAAATTTACTTTTTTTCTTTAAAGAAAAATTCCTTAAAGTAACTAATAATTTTTAAGTCTGTATTATTAAGTGCATTTTTAGATTTGTTTTAATTAGTTACCAAAACTTTACTATGAAAATAATACATTCTGATGCATAAATATATGAAGGTGACAAGATAACATTCCCCTAAAGAATAAGAAGTTTTAAATAATAAATATATTTGAAACATTAAGATATAAAAAGTCCTGGTAAAAATAATTAGTGATTAATTAATAAATAATAATAGGATAGGTATGAAATAAAAATTTTTAAACTAATAGTTATGAAATAATTAACCAAGTCTATTAAATTTGTTGATAGGAAGCTAAAAATCTCACTTTAAAAATGATGTTAAAATTACGTGAGAAGTAGCTCTCAATTTTTTATTTGAATATACACCATAGAGCAAATTAAAAAGAAAGAAGAAATGGAAATTTTAAAAGCACAAAAACTTAATAGATATTGACATACAAGAGAAAAATAAAAAATAAATATTGGGAGTTAAGACACAGGCTAAAAATTTCTAGTTAGTAAGTAAATAAATAATTAAAGGAGAGATGAAGTAATAGAGAAATGTATTTGTAATTTTATCTTAGTACTCTGTATAAAAATAGAATTTGCTCTAATTTTCCATTATTATATTATATTCTAAGCTTCAAATTTGTTTAATTTTGATTTAGACCTTCAGCTAACCTTTCTTGACAAGATGTGTAACTTGAGAATGGATAGATTCACAGGCTTAATGCGTTCCACTCTCTAAAACCTGAAGGGGCTGCCAAACTGTAAGGAGAGTATCCTGTAATTGTCCCAACTGGGGAAGCTTCCAGACCATCAGGATCTCTGATGGAAAGTAGCTGCAACCTTAATACTTCTGGCTTTGTCAGTGCTACTTAATGTAAGGGAAAAATTTGGAAAACTAATCATGAAAAAAAAATCCATTCTAATTATTTGTTTTTAAAGTAGGTAGAATGAATATCTCTCCTACCCATAATGAGAATACAAATCTTATTTCACAGGTACTAGCATTATCCTAGATTATTAGTCTTTTAATGATATGTATGTATAATTGACATACATGTCACAAAATATTTTAAAGACAAACATTCAAGTCTTAGTACCTCTTCCCTTGCCTTTGGCCAACTCTTGTAAATGTGAAGAGGTCATTTGAGTGAGAGAATGTTCTATTTATGTGTATAATACCAATGCAAATTATGCTGGGCATAAAAAAAGAGTATCATCTAACAATAATGTGAATAATTCAAAATGTATCACAATTTTATTTATCCACAATTTTTTTCAGAATAAAATTCTGTAATTGGTCATGTCATCCTTCTCGCTATTTTAATGCAAAGTATATTTATAAGTTAGAGAGATTGAAATCTTTATTTGCATTTGAGGACAAAGCAGAATCCAAAATTTGGAACAAGTCATCAAGGGTATCTTATATGTCAATAAAACTTTGATTTTTATATTCCTATATTCATACATATAACATTACTAATGTTAATTTTATATTTATAGATATCAAACATCAAAATTATGGGTGCTCCTAGTTTTTTGGGGGATAAACGATATGAAAATCAGGATACAATCAGATTCTTCAATGCCATTTTTATAAAGTTCCTTGAGAAGTTGAAGAAACTGTATAGTAGTATGAACCTTGCCTATTTCTTTACCTTTAAATGTAGCTGATAATTCCTTCCTCCCAACATGATGGTATAAACTGGAAGACATAATCCTTATAAAAGCATTTCTGAAATTGTAAAGTGAACTATAAATAAATTAGATATATTTTCTTGGTGCCTGTTCATTTAGCATCTTGTTATTCCAAAGGAATGGATGTAGAAAGAAAAGTTTAATTTGGAAACATGTTTATTTGAAGCTTCCTGGAGGCCTGAGAAACACAAGGGAGTAGAGTGAACCCACTGGTCCTCAATGGTCCATTGCCTTTCTGCTGTGGCCTGTCAGTGCTGGTAGGTTTCCACTCTGACTTCACGGACTTCTCCTTCAGCAGAAGACATGAGAGTACGTTTAAGAAGTCAATCAAACGTATCCAAAAAGGAAAAGCACTCTTGCATTTATTTAATTGCTGTATTAAATAATTCTTCATCGTACCCTGAAAGTTTGTTAAATTTTGTGATTACTCAGACTTTGTTTTCCTAAAAGTATTTGGGTTTCTAACTCATCTCCCTCAGCTTATGATTTACTTTTCTGTTAGCTCCTGGTTCAACCGTATCCTAATTTATCAGCATTCCAGCTTATTCCTCGCCAGGCCTTATGTGTTAAGCATGACTTGAGATGCTGAAACCACAGACTCATGAACTGAATTCTCTCTTTCAGTTCCTAAGGGGCCCCAGCGTGCTACTTCAAAACCAAAAATGTCACCAAGTCCAGAAGTGTTATACACTACACCTGGTAAATGTTTTATTTCATGTTTAAGCCAAACACATTCTATTGCATTCAGCTGTCTTGAAACATGAGAGTTGATATATGTGAGGTCAAGATTTCATTTATGCTGAAATGCCCTGTTGTGTCATATGTGGTATGGTTATTTCAGAGGTCTCGTGAGAGACCAGTTGCTCTTGTAGTAAAGCTGTTATTGCAATCAGAAGGTAAAGAACTATGCCAAGGATAGAATGTCTTTACAAGAACCTGCCAATTCTAACATGTTATACTCAAAATTTTCACCAAACTAAAATATAAAATAATATGGTTTGTTTTTTCTCAACAACAAAAAATTATAACATGGCATTTTATTAATAGAGGTAATGATGTTTAGCAATTTACTCATAAATTTTTCTGTACCCATTGCTTTTTGTCTGTTTTTTTCTTTCCCCCTATCAAATTCACCAGGATAGAATTCAGTCACTGAGAGTGAGCTAGAAAGAAAATGTAGATTTTGGCAAGGTGTCCAAATTTTCAAAGTACCTATTATCTTTGGAAATTTCTTATTTGCGGTTGCAACTTTGGTATTTTCATAGTCAGTTTCATGTTTTCAATTAGGCCTTTTTGGTGTGTAAGCTAAAGAATGAGGGTTTAATTCTAAATGCTTCCTAAAAATTGGGCCCTGTTATTTAAAGTGATAATTGAGTTAGAGTTCGGTAAAGCAATCATTTTCTTGAATTGCTTACTTTAAAATACTGCCAGATTTGGATTAGGGAGAAACCTGACCATGAGCATTCACCTTATGAATTTGTTTCCTGATATAACCTTAGAAAACCAAGACAACAGTAGATAATAATTCCCCTCGTCATTGTTTTGACATAAATGGGATGAGCTGAATAGAGAATTACCTCCTCAAGTCACACTGTTACTGTCATCGTTCTAAATTGCCTTGTGGTCAGTACCATCATCTTCTACAGATTTTTTCATTTCTTCCTAAAGCTTATTTTTTTCCCTGAAGTATGTATTATATAATTTTGTTTGTTTAATAGTTCTTTCATCAATTTCCTTCAGACAAGACATAACCTCACATTGGAATTCAAAGCAGGAGTTATCAGTGTGTTTTTCCAAGTTTTAGAAACTCAGCACTTTCCTCTTCAAAAACCCCTTAAATCAAATGAGCTATTGATGTGACTAGCAAATTATTTCTTTATATTCCATAGATTGTGTTCATATAATAATGCCATGAAGCCATAATTTAATACTATTTTACAACTTCCAGAAGAATTAGAATCTGGGGGAGAGGCCCATGTGAGTCTTTAAATACTTGTAATAAAGTACAGTGCCTATTCATGGGAAGTGCCCGTCTTTCCCAGTGCCCTCAAAAAATACTCCAGTGCATGTTCAATTCAGTAAATACTGATTGATTTTTATATGCCCAGTTCTACATTTAGGGAAATATAGATAAAAAGACAATTAGATATGATGTCTACCATTGAACACAGTGCAGTGAAGAAAACAGGAATATCTATAAATAAGTATAAAATAAGGCAAATCTCAATGATTAGTGAGATAGTGATATAAGCAAAATACAATGAAACAATACATTCTAAATGTATGAATTGGAGAAGACATCATTAAGAAAAAGAGCTTTGAAGCCATTCTTAAAGGATAGTAGGTATGTAGCTATTGATTTGTAAGGAATCAAAAAGAAGGGTAACAAAGCACTCGGCACTGTTGCTAAACTGCTGGAGTTCAGAAGGACTAAATTGCTGGCCATTTTTTTCCCTGTGGGCAAGATTAGTACAAGATGAGGATGTGAAAATTCAATTAGACTCAAATGGTTGAGGGTATTTAACATCATGCTGGGTACTTTAAATTTTTTTCTATAGGCAATTAGACATTAAAGTGTGCATGCTTTTGTTGTTTTTGTCATGGAGGTGACGTAATTGGTTCTGTATTTTAGAAAGACAGTTGTGATTAAAATGTGGAGTATAAGCTGGCAAAAGATTGGTGACAAGAGATCACTGAAGAAGTTTCGCACTAACCTAGAAGGGTGATTATGAATATTTGAACTGATAGTTGTAGGAAAGGGAATAATGCTGAAAGGCCTTTTGAAGATGGAATTGGTAAGACCTAGAAGTGACTGAATGGTATTAGAGAAGGAAGACGCTCTCATTTCTAGCTGGGGCAAGGGGCATATGATATTACCATTAATTAAGATGGGGAATATGGAAGGAGGAACAGAGGCTTGGGTTTATACCTGTTAGGTATACAGGGCTATCGGGACTCTCAGGTGGGGATGTCTAACTGGTTATTGAAAATGTTTTTCTATATTTCTAAATGGAAGTCAAGATTTGGGATGAGAATTTAGGAATTTTCTTTCTAGATGGTCTTAAATCTTGGATAGCGTCATTCGGTAGAATGTATAGGCTGAGAAAACAAGAGGTCAGAAATCACAGTTACATTTAAGAATTGTGAAGAGAAAGAGGAGTTTCGAGATATTGTTGTCAAAAAAGATCCGAGGGTCCCAGGGAGGTTGGGCAAGAAAGGGTCTCAAGAAGGGAAGAGTGGCCAACAATGACAGTAAGAAGGGGAAGGGTCAGAAGAGGCTACTGACCTAACAGTGCAGGTCTAGAACCCCATTATTTGTATCATTGGGCTGGATGCTTAGGAATTCAGCAATTTTCAGATTCTAGAAAGGTAAAAGTATATGAACACAATTGATCACAAATATTTGGATATGTTTGCAGTAAGAAGTATGAATAGTCATACTACACAGGAATCATAAAAACTGAAAGTGCTTGCATCAGTTCTAGCCACTTTTTGTTGTTGAGTAAATTTTTGCAAGACTATTTTCAGAGCTTCTTTGGCTTCAGAATTATGAGCAAGGCATATCCACAGTGGGCCCATGGTTGCAGATTAGTGAATGGCAGCCAGACTACAGTGGCTACAGAGAACAGCCAGAGACCAGGAAGCAGAGGCAAATACCAAGTGTTTGATTAAAGAAATGAGAGAGAGATGGTTTGAAAGGGAAGCCAAGGAAGGGATTTTTGTTTTGGGGGTTTTGTTGTTGTTTTCAGGATGCTGGACCATTTGAGCAATTGAATGGGTAGAAGGGAAAGAACTCAGGAAGAAATGGAGACATGGACTGATGGTGAGAAATAGGAGATAATAGGAATAATGGAAAATAAAAAGTCTCAGAAGGGAAGGGAGAAAGGGTGTCCAAGAGCACAGGTAATACCTGGAAAGTGGGGCCAGAAGAATAGGATCCTGTTTCCTTTCAGACCAGTGCTAAGGATACACTGCCGAAATAAAGGGACTCATAAGTGCCTTCTTGTTAATTTATTTTTTCTTTGAAGTGTTACACTTTATTTAAAAAGAGAGTTAGTATAATTGATTGGCCAGTTAATATAAATGCGAATTTGCTTAACATAATTAAGCCTATAATATAATAATGATATGTATAAGGAAATCAAAACTGCCTCCCTCTCAGATAAATTATCATCATTGCTTAGATTGAGGAGTTGCATCCCCCCGCCCCCGAATGGGCAATGTAGATTTTAGGGATCAAGTTCTTACTCAATTTAGGATACAGATGAATGTCACATAGGGAAAAAAAAAAGGAATAATAACGTGCATTTCTTAGAACAGCAGTGGATCAAGTAGGAGAATGATTCATATCCCTTTCCTGTAAATATTTCTACTTCTCTCCTTTCCACTGATTTCACCTGCTTTAGAAAGTCTGCTGTGGCAGTTTATTAAATCATCACCTCATGGTCAGAAAGAGAAGGGCCAGTTTTAGCAGCTGGAATCCACATTACCCTAGCCTAAATTTCTCAGTAAACTAAAGCAGCAGCAAGTAATGTATTTACAGTATGGTAAATTTATTGGTAGCACATCTTTTCTCAGCTTTTTCTTCCTTCATCCAAGCTCTTCTTTGTATAGTCTAGTACTGTAATTAATTAGTGTGTTTATAAACTCTGGCTTCTTTGTATGTTCATGAATTTTGCAGAGCCAAATCGAAGTGCTTTCTCCCTCAACCTCCAAATAAATATCTAGTTTGATTTACAATTGGAAATTCCTCATATTTTAGTGTTTGAATCCCCAAAAGCAATATACGGCAAAGGTGAAATGTCTAGTATTGTGGTGGATTTTCTTTAAGATCAGTTCTCCACTGATCATTTTGAAGTTTCCTATTTTCTTTAAAAAAAAAAAAAATCTTGATTTTTTCAAATTCTCCTCAATGTTACATTTTAGTTCAGAAAAGTTCTGAGAGTCCAAGTTTCTGTTCAATCAACCAAACTCCACAACTGTAATTTAGCTGGTACTTAGTGGCATAGACTAACAACAGATGTGGCATGCAAGTTAAACTACTCCCAAAAACAATAAAAAGAGAATGTCCATTATATGCCGCCTATTTCTATACTAAAAATAAAGTGGTGCTTGGCTACCTCATAATTCAAAAGCTTTCCCAATCTTCTAAGGCAGAGTTCTAGCCTGAACACTATTTTTTTTTCCAGCATCACGTAAGATTCAAGAAAATCACACAGCTTCCCAAAGAGACATTGGTATTTATGAAACCTTCAATGTAATAGGGAAACATTTCAGTGAGAGAGTGAGCTCAAGGAAGTCTCCTCACATTGAAACTGAGCCAAATAAGTGTTTTGCCCTGCTCTTGAAATGAGATTTTGGCATAGAAATGGGGTATGAACAATAGGCAAATTTAATATTTTCCCTCATAAGAAATAAGGTATAGGCCAGGGGCAGTGGCACAGCCTGTAATCCCAGCAGCTTGGGAGGCTGAGAAAGAAGCATCTCGAGTTTAAAGCCAGCCTCAGCAAAAGTTTCATGCTAAGCAACTCAGTGAGACCCTGTCTCTAAATAAAATACAAAATAGGGCTGAGAATGTGGCTCAGTGGTTAAGCGCCCCTGAGTTCAACCTCTGGTACCCAGAAAAAAAGAAATAACGTATAAAGTTCCCATTCTATTTTGTGAAAATAGAACCTAAGCATTAAAATTATGCCAGGGACTGATATGAGTAGATCTATTGTTCAGCTGTTTTTGGCTTTCCATATGCACACATGTCAAGCATGAAAATGCATAACGTATCGAGAGCCCCATCACTAAGGAAGGCAAACCGGTGGCAGCTAGCATTCACTAGCTTGCACATGCTGGTCTCTAATGACTGGCCAGTTCCTTTCGTTTTATTCTCTCCCCACAACAGTTGTTTATGCCATTTAAAATGAAACTTTGCCCTCCCCTGAGATATTCCATATTTTTGTCTGTCTTGCTGTTTTCCTCAACATGAAGGCCATTTTATGCACTTTAGCTAAGATAATGTATTTTCTATTGCTGTCAGCAGGATTTGAGTATGAATAATATCAAATGGCAGCTAAACTCTCCAGATGAAAATTGACTTTCTGTTTGAAAATGATTTCAGGGAGACCTAGCTTCTTGGGTTGTGTTTAATTACATTAGCAATTTTACCACCACCACCACCGCCCCCACACACACTCTTTTTCTTTTTTCCTTCCCTCAAGTGGGGCTCCAGTGTAAACTGTGACCAACTTTGTTTCTGTTTACTGTTACTGGACCCTTCTCTACGCAGTGGCATTTTTGCATTTTGAAGGAGATGATCTCAGCTTTGATCTTAACCATCATGAAAGTACTTTTTCTTTCTTCATGCTTTCTGGGAAGTGGATTCTGTTTACTCCAGGAATTACATAGTATTTTATCATATTTTTCTTTCAGTTCCAAAAGATGCACTCCTTCCCCATAAACCAGACCCTGAAGTTTCTCAGCATGAATCTGGTAAATTAATTACTTTAATTTTAGTTATAAAGCATATTTTTTTAAAAAAAAAATCATTCTTGTAGTAAATATATTTTATGGAAGAAGTGTAGAAAATTGTAGACATAATTATATTTCTTTTTCTTTTCTAAATTTGTTTATTCAAATTAGGTATATATGGCAGCAGAATGCATTTTGATACATTGTACACAATTGCAGCACAACTTTTCATTCCTATGGTTGTTCATGAAGTAGCATTGTACCATATGTGCAGTCATACATGTACCTAGGGTAATAATGTCCATTTCATTCCATCATCTTTCCTGTCCCCATGCCCCTTCCCCTCCTCTCCTTTCCCCTTTGGCTGATCACAGTTCCTCCATTTTTCCTATGCCCTGCCCCCATTATGGATCAGCATCCACTTATCAGAACATTTGGCCTTTGGGTTTTTTTGGACTGGCTTACTTCGTTTAGCATGGTATTCTCCAACTCCAGCCATTTAACTGCAAATGCCATAATTTTATTTTCTTTTAATGCTGAGTAATATTCTATTGTGCATCAGTATATTTCTTGGGGGAAAATTTAATCATAAAATCTGAAAGATAAATGAAGGAATAGTATATAATAAGTTTATATTCCCTGAAAGTATTTTAATTGCATGAAAGATTATATTAAAATCACAAAACATAATTATTAACTGAATCAACTGTTTTACCCCTTTTCAAAATATAAATGTAGCTATAGTATGACAATGAATATACTTTGAAGTAAAAAACAGATATGTATTCAAGTTTTCCACAAAATGATTGTGAATGAGATCTTTAAAATTTAAGTTTCCTGACTGGCACCTAAAAAATGGAATTTTCTCAAGTTATAGTTCTTAGAGAATGTTCAAATGATCAAATGGATGCATATAGAAAATATAGAGACTATTTTGACTTTGTCAGGTAGGATGTCTCATAAATATGTTTCTTTGATTTGCTTTTGGCATAGTTCTACAACCTGTTACCTTTAGAATCGAGCCTCCAGAGACAACAATAGGTAATGGTTTTCCCATAATAGCCAACTCTAAATGTTTTCTTTACTACCATCAAGATTGCAGGTCTCTTTCAAATGATCATAATTGAAACATCGTTCCTTCTCAACCCATCTCATCATTTCATTCTTACCATCACTCTTTCTGAAATAGAGATGCCATGGCTTCACTGTTATAAAGGCTTCGCTCTGAAGATCAATTTAAGATGGCTCATCACTGAGTGCATCCTCATCTACCTCATTTATCTTCATGATTCCGCTTTACAGTGCCCATCTATTTAACAGTTCCTGCTGGGTTAGTGGTTCTCAGTTGTAGCGT
Source organism: Ictidomys tridecemlineatus (assembly GCF_052094955.1). Taxonomy (NCBI): domain Eukaryota; kingdom Metazoa; phylum Chordata; class Mammalia; order Rodentia; family Sciuridae; genus Ictidomys; species Ictidomys tridecemlineatus. Next base: position 165,775,774 of record NC_135479.1, read on the forward strand.
TACAATATGTTAGCATGTGACAAGTTGGAAAGGTACTGTAGAGAAATTATTATTCATACCATTCAAAATACTGAAAATTGCCAGTGATTTACTTGTAAAACTAGAAAAGACATAAAATTATCCTAACAATTTTGTAATTTACTCTGCTTACTTGGGTGGTAGGTAGAGGAATAAAGCTCTATCTAACAGACCAGAACTATGTCTTACCCATACCCCATCTTGACCATGTATTCTCATGGAGCTGGTTGAATATAGAATGTCATTTATTATGTGTCCTAAAAAATGGGGAAAACAGCTGAGAACCATTATTCTATTATTCTATAATCATGTTCCTGTGAGTTCTGTATATACTTAACTTTCTTCTTCATCACTTATATGACATTTTCCCTTTTCTATTTAAAATGAAGGAAACTTACATAATACCATTCTGGTGTGGTGCTGGCTTTGAATTAAAAGTTTACAATATTGATACTTTTCTCTTGCAGTTCCTTTAGAGACACGAGGCATCCCTTTTATACCTATAATTTCACCAAGTCCTAGTCAAGAGGAACTACAAACCACCCTGGGTAAATTTTGTTTTGATATTTCAGTCTAATAAGTAATCTACTTTTTAGGGATTGCCTAAGCACAATATGCTTATGGGTTATTTCCCAACAATAGAAGATCTCTTTTTATCATTATAACAAAAAATACCTGCTTCATTTGATAATTTACATTAACTGTATGTTTGTCCTTCTAATATTCATGCTGATTTTCAATATAAAAATTCCAAGAATCTTGAGAAAATTTCAACTACAATGAGCCCTTTATATCTATCCATGGATTCATCATCCATGGATCCAAGTAACCTTAAATCAAAAATATTACTGGGCACAGTGGGGCATGTCTATAATCCCAGCATTTAGGTAGGCTGAGACAGGAGGAATGCAAGCTTAAAGCCAGTCTCAACAAAAATGACATGCTAAACAACTCAATGAGACCTTGTCTCTAGATAAAATACAAAATAGGGCTGGGGTGTACCTCAGTGATTGAGTGCTCCTGAGTTCAATCCTTGGTACCAAAAAAAAAAAAAATCAAAAATATACTTTAAAAAATTGTGTCAGTACTAAACAAGAGTTTTTTCCTATTCCAAGTTGAATTCACTATGTCAACTATATAGATTGCATGTACATTATAGTAGGTATTACAAGTAGTATAAAGATTATTTAAAATATATAGGAGGATGTGCACAGATTATATAAATACTAAGTCATTTTACATGAAGAATTGAGCATCCGTAGTGGAGAGTCCTGGAACCAATCTCCTGAAGATACCCAGGGATTACTATATTCTAAGAAGAAAAGTGTTCTTAGAGCAAAGCTGTACTTTTTTTTTTTTTTTTTTCAAAATTTGTGCTGGATACGGTGGTGCATGCCTGCAATCCCAGTGGCTCAGGAGGCTGAGGCAGGAGGATCATAAGTTCAAAGCCAGCCCCAGCAACTTAATGAGGTCCTAAGCAACTCAGGGAGGCCCCAAGAAACTCATTTCTCAGTAAGACCCTGAGGCTGGGGATGTGGCTCAATGGTTAAGTGCCCATGAGTTCAATCTCCAGTAACCCCCACCACCCCGCCAAAAAAAAAAATCTGACCAAAATCAGACAACTAGTGTCAAAGCCAGGCTTAGAAACTTCATTCTTAGTCACTAGAACTCCCAGCAGAAGCCCAGTGATACACATTGCAATGAGTGTGGTGGAAAAATGAGACTACCCGGGCATCGAGAAGGTGTCACCAAGAAGTTGACATTGACACTGGGCGCTCAAGTTGAGAGGAGAGTTCAAGAGGCACAGATCTAAAATGTCCTTTAGGTTAAAGACAGATGGGAAAGAGGCTCAGGGCAGGAACAGCAGCTAGACTGCTCTACCAAGCATGCAGAAACAGGATGAGTCAGGAAGGCCAGATCATATGAGCTGAAAGTGCTTTCAAAGGACTCAGATATATTCACTGCATAGGAAACTGATTTTGCCTGAGTCATGGCTAAAAATGAACCAAAAAGAAAAAGTTTCCAGTCCATGCATTTGGGTTCCTGTGTCCTGTGCTTGCTGTGTTCTACACGGTTGTCTATTAAATTTAATGTCTATTCAAATAGTAAAATTGAATGAGAATATATCCTTATTGTTACCAAATGCTCATCTGTTCTAGCATATGCCTGGGAAAAAAAAAGTACTTTTCAAAAACGACCACAGGAAATACTCCCTGGTTTTTAAATGTGTCTTGGTTTATTGAAGGAGGAACCATCACCTGCCAACTATCATAAGTATCTTCCTTGTGAGCAGACTCAAGAGAATAACCCGGGTCAAGAAATAAGATGGCAGTGTATTACTTACACCAAGTATTTCCTTGGATCCAGTATATGGCAAAGTGAACAATGTAATTTGTTATGTCATTATGACGTAAGAATTTTAAAATAATACCAGCTAGAAAGATTATCATACTTACTTTGTCAGAAGTGTGTCTGAATGTCAATAAAGGTACACTTTCTTTTTCACATGAGGAAAACAGAAGAATGTTTATTCTTATATGGTATAAATATACGTATTTTCATATGACCTAATTTTTTCGTAGCTCAGCTAAATAAATTTGAAGATTTTTGAAGTCGGAAGATAAATATACCGTTAAAGGACTTTCATACATAACTACATTTAATAGTTACATGTGGGGTCATAAAACAATGATCCTGAGCTAAAATCTTTTGGAACTTTTTATAGTAATCATGAAAATAATAACACAAGGCAGTCAATATAATAAGAATTATTAAAAATGTACCATTAACTGAATTGTGTTTATAAGGTATCTTTTTTAATAGAATTCACCCTTCCATCATTGCATGGGGCAGAAAAGAGCATGGGTGGTTGTTGCTGTTGTCACTTTCACTGTGGTAATCATTTCAGATGAGGCATCTTACTGTGTTTCTCCCCAGAAGAAACAGACCAGACCACCCAAGAGCTCTTCACAACTAAGATTCCAAGAACAACTGAATGGGCAAAGACAACTCAGGGTAATACTATTTCCCCACCTCTGGAGAATAACATTTCCTTGTGTTTTAATCGAGATTGAAATTTTCTTTTCAGGAGATATTTTCTCATCCCAGCCTGTTACTTGCCTTTCTTTCATTTTAAAGGTAAAAAACATCAGCCAAATCAGAATACTTAACTGAATAACAGTTGAATGCAGGGAAGACAAGTTCTTAGCTGAAGCTTTATTTCCAATGTGTCATCTACTGCTTGATGCAATAATAATGAAAGCTCTCAGTGTTTTTCTTCCTTTTCCCAATTAACCTTAATGGGCCTCATTATTCCTTGCTTCAACTTCATGTGTCACATTTAATCAATAACAAGAAAACTATACTATCTCCTCCTTGCCTTTTCTTTCCCATCACTCTTTTCCTCCCTGTCATCCATCTCTCCCACTTGATGAAGCATATGGATATTGCATCTAAGGGGGAAAAAACACTAGTTTTGTGGGTATTTATTTTTGGTATTGATACAGCACTTACTGACCTTCATTGACAGTACGTCTGTTGGCAGTGGAGGGCAAATGACATACTGTTCAGCTACAATGGACCAATCAAATTTTACAAATTTGATCATCTTCATTTCTGTGAGCTATGTCAGCTTTGTATACACATATCTCTTGTACCCTCTTCTTGTCAGCTCATTGAATTTGGTTTTTGCTTCATTACTGGGGATTGAAACCAGTGGCACTGTGCCACTGAGCTACATCCCACCCCTTTTCATATTGAGTCAGGGTCCCACTAAGTTGCCAAGGCTGGCTCTGGATTTGCAATCCTCCTGCCTCAGCCTCCCAAAAAGCTAGAATCACACACATCCTCCTGAGTCACAGGGGTTACAGTGAGAAAAGAAACTATTCATAAGGAAAAAACCTTTTGTTAATGATGACAGCATTAAAACATCCAAGGAGTTTTTCTGTGACTTCCTACTTGGGGGAATGAACTCACCTGCACAGAGCTCTGTTTTATCTTTAGGCTCTCAGAAGTCTCTTCTTCCTTATATTTTTTTCTATTCTACTTGGGTTATAACCCTTGGGGTTTCCATTGTTGCTGTGTTGTTGTTGCTTTAATAACCCTTTTGCCCATCTCTATTAAATGGTATCAAGCCAAAAGCAAACTTACTTAAGGAGTTGGGAAACAAGTTTATTTTACCCCTTATCAATCCAAATTTGAGGGGGTCAGTTTGTGGATGAACTTTGATATAACAAGAAGAAATGATAACAATAAAAGAAATCTAATTATAAGGTACATACTTTTTCAGAGGGACAATATTTATCATAAACAAATATGACTAAGACTATCCAGGGTGCAGGCAGTTCCTTTAAATTCTCTAAATCTTGTTTGTTTGGTTTAACTTTTTATTATGTCTTAAATTTTCACTATTTATTAAATTTGAACTTAGTAACCTTCTATTTATTTACAAATATACACAGAAGTCAGAAGCATAATATAACAATATCCCCCTCACATCCCCATTACCAGCTTTAACCATTAACAGCAGATGGTCAATTCTACTACATCCACATTCCACCCTGATTTTAGTGGTCTCCCCCACTTTTGTTTTTGTAAATCTCTTTAATGTCTTGCTTAATAGATGTTTTCATTATCATAACCTAGCACAATGTTTTTGCAGCAAAATATATAAATATTTACAATAAGCAAGATAAATAAAGACATTCATTTAGCTCAGGCTGTGTTGCCAAACATGAAAAACATTTCAGCTTTTGAAAGCTTCGCAGATTTTTTTAGGGTCAAGGATGAAAAATCATAGGCCTGCTCTTTTGTTGCTTGGCTTTGACTGTAACAGGAATGTCAATACTGTGTCATCATTACTAATATGTGTGGAATTTTTATCAAATTCCTTCTAAAATATTTTATTAGGTATGAGTTCCACCGATTATTCTGTATCTGTGGAGGCTCTTATATAATTATATGGATTATCCTAACAAATTTATATAAGGTGTTCTGTTTTATTTTTTATCATGTACTGAGGATTCTTAGTTTGAGTTTCAACTGTGCTATCCCAAGATTCATGCTTCTTTGGATTTGTGCCCAAAATCTTTAGAGTGGACTCACCTGGGATCTATTTGTAGACAACAAAGAACAGGAGGAAATAACCTATCTTCAGGGATGAGAGGAGCATCTACACCTAGGCCATTCCAATAATCCTGTTTGAGAGTTGAGGGACAACTTTGATAAAGATGTGCTGCATCACCTCGTAAGCATGTGCCTGAACACCTCAGGAACAGAAGATGGTATATCACTATTGAAAGACATGGAGTAGAGATGGAATCGTTCCCCTTGATCCATGTGGCTTTGTGGTCTCCAAGCCCTCAGCTCTGGTGCTCCTTGTACCCTCAGCGTAAGCCCACAAGTAGAATCTCCAACACTTTTTCCTCTGTGGCAGCCTCCCTCCCTGCAGTGTCTACTGAGACAATTTTCCTGCAGAGTGCTTTAACTCCTTTCCCTTCCCCTTCTTGTCTCAGCCCACTGTAGGGGTCCACCTAGCCAGGAGCACTGTGGAAATTTCTGATTGTTTCACTTTCAACCTTCAATCCCTCCCTCACCCCAGGAAGGCCATGTTCTCTCTCCTTTTACCATGTAACTGGGCACAGCATGGGTTCTTCAAAGTGTGCTCCTGTAATTGCTGTTTATTTTGATGTTGTCTTCGTACAGTGTTTTTTACTTTAATATGGATTTTCATAAAATTCATATTTAGATATGAAGCCACCTTTGTATACTATTTATTTTTATTATAAGTCACTAAGACAATGTGGCAATGTCTATGCAGGTACATTATCATAGTTCCTTTGTCTTTTTTTCTTTCTTTTTTTTAGTCTAAAATTGAAACCCTAGAACAGTTTTCTAAAGGCCATGCTGTATTTGGTCAAGTAACTCTTAGCTTAAACTTATATTGTATTTCAGCTCTTATTTAAAAAGTGAGTTCTAGATTTAAGACAAGAGACAAACTAGAACAAAATCTCTGATCCTATAGCTGATTATTTTTGTGCTCTGCTCTGATCTCTTTCCTATCCAAAGTTTTAATATTCATATATTTTTTAGAATGACACAGAACCATGATCCTTGTATTTCTTTTAAACAAAAACAATTGAATGTTCAAAGGGATTTATATGAAAAGCTGAAATAGATTAAATTGACTGCCACTTCTATCACTTTCAATGAAAACTGAAAAAAAAAGCAAATCATCATCAGGCATTCTAAGGTCTGTGGGAATTAATTCTGTTTTGGGGAGGGCGTACTAGAGATTGAACTCGGGAGCACTCAGCCACTGAGCCACATTCCCCGCCCTATTTTGTATTTTATTTAGAGACAGGGTCTCACTGAGTTGCTTAGTGCCTCTCTTTTACTGAGACTGACTTTGAACTCACAATCCTCAAGCCTCAGCCTCCTGAGCCACTGGAATTATAGGCATGTACCACCGCACCCAGCAGAATTTATTCTTTATAACATTTTTAACATGTCTTCATTCTGGTCTCTACCCTTAGGAAGGCCCAAGCTGAGCCGCCAGAGAATTTCAGGATGCCTCTGCCGTTGTTGGCCTGCAGCATGGCAAAATCCTGCTCATCACAGTCTTTACATTGGAAGCTTATGAATGAACTATATTATAGCCTATTTTGCAGGTGTATTTTTTTTTAGCTCAGTAGGCAAAGCATTGCTGATTTATGGTTATATAAATACCCACTCAAAATGTAACCAAAATCATCAAAATGATGTAACCTACATACATAGTTTACAAGAAAATTTTTTCCAGTCTTAGCTAAAACATTACCAAGAAAGTTGGTGGCAGTAGGCAGCATGCAGTATGGGGGCACAGTGGGCAAGTAGAGAAGAACCCAGGTGGGAATGACCTATTACAGAACGAATGCACACTTTAAAACTTTAGGAAGCGAAATATTTCAGTGTCTTCTTGCAAATGTGCCTACTTAACAATGATCAGCCATTTATTGATTCAGCAAGGCTTTATTAGGTGTCCTACATTTGCGGGCCCTCCAAAACAAGGGCAGAGAATAAGCAGGTGGTATGTTGGTCTCATGTCTTGCCCAAGTTCTCCCTCCTTGTTTACCTTTCCTTTATGGGTAGGACACCAGACATCATTTTCTTTCATTCCTACATATAGCATTGTGGATGACACTCACTGTGTATTCATTTCAGAGTTCATGAGCAAAGTCAATTTGATAAAGACCAAATGTTCCTATCAAAAAAATTATTTTTTTACCTTTAAAGTTTCTTTTCTTCTTTGGCAAAATCATGTTCCATAGTAACTCTTAATGGAGAGATGTGTGTATGGATGCATGGATACACATGGACGGACAGATCGATAGATGGCTTGTATGTTTGTTAAGTAACATTCTGGTAAAATTAATGCTCTAGGAAAATGTGGCCAAAATGACTAATCTTTAATACACATTGCAAATGACCTTCTTCATCCTGTATGCATCTTTTATTTTTAGTCACGAATATTTTCACTTGTTTTGCATTCCTTTAGCATGAAGTCTGTAATGCATAATCGGACATTTCATCACATTCTTTCTATTTACATGCAAAAAGTGTACAAGCGGTTAGTCCCTAGGCTGATAAGTGCCCGTCCAGGTAACTTTGAAATATAAGTTATTAAATATTAAAGTGGGTTTTTTCTATTTCAGCACCACATAGATTGTATACTACTCCTGTGAGACCCAGAATACCTGGCAAACCGCACATCAGACCTGGTAAATTATTTCTGTTTCTCTGATGACCTAAACAATCATCAGGCTGGGGAAAATATGAAATGAATTGAGACAAACAAATTCACCAAAGGTGTATGGGGAAATATATTCTTAAATTGTGATAAAGGACATGCAGAAATTATAATCCTTGTGAAGAACAGAGAGGTACTGACAAATCCATGGAAGCAAAAGAACCTAATGAAGGTTTTCCATGCATGTTTGGATTTAGAGACCACTATGGAAATTTATTGATATAAAAGTAGCTTTCAAATGGTGTTTGGGCATAACTCACACACACTTTCAATTTTCCATGACAATTTCAAATGTTATTTCTCTCTTTAAAAAACATGGTCTCTTCTTAGTGTAAAAGGAGAATATTTTTACTTGATTCCTTTAGAGGATAAAAAATCCAGGGTTCTGTATAAAGTCATAGTTACATTTTGCTAAATATTTTAAACTTACTAAATTCTCCAAAGGTCCTAAGATATCCCTCCATGAAACCGAAGGAGATGTTAATGGACAGACTTACATGGTCCATTTAAATTGCTGCTATGCTAAAACCCAAATTAGATCAAAGACTGGTGTTTTTTGTCCTTTTTCATTGTGATCATAAGGAATCTTCTTAAAGTTCTAATTGATACAACTCACAAAGAAATAATCTTGCTCAATATAATTCCAGGCATATGAGAGAAAGAAGAAATAATTTTTTAAAAAATTCTTTGATGTATAGAAAGCCCCCATATTTTGGCTGTAATCCTCCAACTCCTAAAATTAATTGGGCATAGAAATCTTATGTAACCATTTCTATGTGACTTTTGTGTCACAATAGCTATTGATGTATAACTGCATAAACATTACTACAAAATATATAAACAGTAACAATAATGGTTGACAATGGCTTAATTCCTTGCCTAGAGGTACAGTTGAGGAAACTAAGCTGCTGAGAAGAAACGAAGATCCTGAGAAAGGGGGGTTGAAAGGCCAGCAATCTGGCTTCAGAGCTGGCTCCTGTAAGCACAATGCACTCGGCGCTCTTTCTTAAAGAGTCTCCTCACTGGACCATGATGCAGATGCCCTCTTAAGGTTTTGTAGTGCTATGAATTTGTATAGAACAGGAGAGAAATTTAAATGGTTTCATCTTAGTGTCCAATAAAGGATATATGCAAGGACTATTCTAGTGAAACATCTGTACTGGAGACTTCTACAAAAGGACTACCAGCTAATGAGTTATGAATTGAGGCTTTAATAATAAGGACACTTTGGGTTTGGGGTTTTCATTAGATATATATAGTTCTGATCTTCCTTCAGTTCTATTTTGGGATGTATCACATGTGATAAATGTAGCAAGGTTAAGTATTTCCCACTTAGAGTTATAAAATCCATTGCCAGTTTATTTTTAAGTCAAATATTAAAACCCAGTTACCATCTCAGTACAAATTCAGGACTCTATTTCCAAATTTAAGTCTATGATTTTTGTACCAGAATGTGGTCTCTAGATCCTGAACAACATTTTTGGTAAGTCATCATTTTTTATTGCCTGGTTAAATGACTTCCAATTCTCTGTGAAGTTTTGTTTTCCTTGGCTGCAAACTTTTAATAAAAAGACATCTAAACTATTTATGTCCCACTTCATTGTAGTTCTGAATAGGACAAGACCCATTAGACCCAAACCCAGTGGGATACCCAGCAGGAATGGAGTCGGAACAGGTAATAATCACAAATTTATTTCCTTTTGATCCTGTCAAAGCAATAAAAGTTGTTATTCATTTTTCAATAATTTAGTTGAATTTACACTTCATTTCTTTTTGACTGGTCTTGGAAATTCTTTGTAAAACTGGAATTCAAAGGTATAATTCATTCCAAAATCAAAACTTCAAATGTCTCTAAAAATATCAAAGAATGTTTCACTTTTCTAAACTCAGCCCACTAAATTAGCTGCCATATACAATCTCACTTCTTAAAAAGAACCTGATTAAATATGAATAATTGAATGAGAATAATGAAAATGGTTGTTGTCACTAATTTCAAAACATTTTCATCCACAGGGATGATCTTTCAAATCGTCCTTACTTGATTTTGAAAATTATAATTTCTCACAAGTACCATCATAATTTTCTTAAAGACCTGCATCTGTTAGCAAGCTGGAATGTGAAATTTAAACAAGAAGTAGACTAAATCAGCACAATTAGCAACTGATCACTGGTTACAGACATATTAATGTTTACAAATCATTTAGTGATTTGTAAATGATCATAAATGACATAGTCCTAATTTGGTCAGTTCTGTGGAGGCAAGCTCAGTTATAGATAATTAGGGCACTGATATGATGAGAGTTTAAACACCCATCTTACTCGATGGATAAATGATAACAATTAGCTGCCTTATGTGGGATTATATCATCCCCTTGAAATATTTTTAATAGTATAATTTTTATGTAAAACACAAAAATTCAAATTTACTTATTGTGTATTTATTCAATCAATCCATGATGGGTTTCTAATGAGAAAGAGAGATAACACTTAAAATTATTTAATCTAAAAATCATCTAGATTTGCTTTAGAATGTGTTTTTTGTACTTTTGATTATTATGGTATCTGAAATTTTAGGAATTTGTTTCTCTTCAAATAATGAGGCAAGCATTATAAAATATAAAAATCAAGAAAGCATTCTAATATCAAGTTTGCTCAGTTGTACCTTTGATTCTTCCCCACTATAGGATTGTACATAATTTCTTTGATTGACATAAACAATCTGACTCTAAAAAGAGGCCTTATCTCTCAGTTCCTTTTGGAAGGAGGATAAGTACAAATTTTTCAATATTTAAATAATTCCTTGGAGACTGCATAAGTAAAAATAGAAGAAAGCATTTATATGTCAACTAAGCAAATGAAAGAACAAATATAATTGCTAACATCACACTTGAAAGCCACTAGCCTTCAGTATAATCAAACATGTATCCTCAATAAGAAGCTGCTAGTTGTCTTTCAGAGAATAAAATAGAGCATTTGTGTATTTTAGCTTATCAACAATATGAACATTTTTATAGAGCCACTTGTATTGAACAGTGAATGGTATCTAGTACCTTCTTGCATGTTCTTATCCAATATACTTTCAATACTTTGAAAGGATAATATTTTAAATCATTGCTCTTTCAAGTTAGTCACTAATAGAAAATGGACTTATGTTCGCAGGTAGAGAAAATGGAATTCATAATTTCCATGTTCCTTGTTCCTCTTTCATCTCCAACCAAAATTTATTTTACATATTGTTTACTTATTACCATCTGTTGGGTTTCTCTGTCAAGGAAGGACTTGCTGATCACCAACAGGGAGAAAAGTCAGCAGAAAACATTGAGATGTTGTTATCTCCTTCAGGGACAGTCTTAGCTGAGAGATCCTTGAATAAAGAACTGGGTTCTACCGCAATAATGCCTAGCGACCAAATGGGATTTACTCCCAGAAATGGAAGGTTGGCTCAACATTTAAAGTAATGTAATTCAGTAATAGAAAAAAGAGAAAAGTCATATGATCAACTGAGTGGATGAAAAAGAAAGCTCACTGGACAAAGTTTGAAATTCATTCTTGATGAAAATTTGGCAGTTAAGAATTTTTTTTAAAGTGTCCTTCAACTGACTAAGGGCATCTATGGGAAGCCAACAGCTAACATGATACCTAATGGTGAGTGACTGGATGTTATTCTAAGATTAAGAATACAGTATGGATTCCTACATTTATCACTTCTTTTCAATATCATAGTGGAATGTTGGGCCAGTGCAATAGAGCAAGAAAGTAAGTAAATGGCATCAAAGTTGTGAATCATAAGTACTATGAATATCTATGGAATACGTCATAAAGGAAAGTTTAACAGCTCTGAGATGTTTTCAGATGTGTTAAGAAATTGGTGATCTAAAAAAAAATTTTAAAACATTCTCTCCAGTTTATAGATTTGCCATCTCTACCTTCCTTTGATTCTGTATAGTTTGTATCTGCCTTACTTATAGAAATGAAGCTGTTTGCATTGGTATACTTTATTGACACAATTCTGCTATCTCATCCACACTCTCTTCTAGCCTCTATTGTTATTAATATTATTATTATTATCATTATTATTATTATTGTACTGGGAATTGAACCAATGAGCTACACAGCCTTGTCCTTCATATTACTTTAATTTTGAGACAGAGTCTCACTAAGTTGCTGAGGGTCTCACTAGATTGCTAAGGCTGGCCTCAAACATTGCAATCCTCCTGCCTCGGTCTCCTGGGTTACTGGGATTACAGACATATTCCACCTCACCCCAACAATCAATTCTTGTTGAGAGACTATTTTTGTGTCAATGGAGTTCATGCTCAACTGTGACAACTTTCCCAGAATATTTATCTTTATTACCCATCTCACATACATTTTACTGTGAATTTTCTTATTGAAGTTTTCAGCTCAGATTTAAAAATTAAATTACATTTAAAAATTACATTACATTTAAAAATTAGTTGATAAAGGATGGGTTCAGGGTCTATATTCTTCATGGTCTTAAGTCACCTAAGGTTGTATACTTGGAAGATAAAAGAGAAGGGACAAAGGAAAAAAAGAAAGATTAACTTTGAGACTTAAAGACTATAGATCATTGACTATTGGGGTCTCTCTAAAAATCTTTCAATAATTCCATTAGCCTTGGGAATCAAGCCTGACTTTTTATTTCTTATTTTATAACATCATTACAGATATTTGCCCTGCAGTATCTTTCTCTCATACCTACATGTACAGATTTTCCTTTATTTTAAAGTTAGGAAGTAGCCTGAAGAGGTTGAGATTTTAAATGGGTCATTTTTTTTCATTATTCTACTTTTTCAAAGTTTCCACAGAGATATCTCAGTTTAGCTAGTGTGTTCCACATATTAGAATCTTCTAAGTTGGTGAATTGGGACAGAGATGGTATACCCTATAAAGTTAAAAATATTTACTGTCTGATCCTTTATAGAAAAAGTTTACCCACTGCTCTGCTGGACTCTCTCTACCTTTCTCCCAGAAGATGGCTATTGCTAAACTGTCTAGCTATTCTCTCTTCAACCAGAATTTATTGAAGGGCCATTATGTGCCAGGCAAAGCATAATTCTGAAGCCATCTTGGCACATGTGATTTGGCAGATACTGTTAAATACCTGAACCCCAGACTCTCTTTCTCTACATCCTGATGAGGAAACCACACTTTACTGCCCCCACCTAGAGTACATACTTCACAACAAGAACCCAGACTCCTTGAGGTTAGAAATGTGTTTTTCTGGTCTGTGACTAAATCTTCCAGGCTACTGGCTCATTGCCCCTGAAATTTTAGCCAGGTGCCGAGAGTTGGGGAAAGGGTGCAGAGACCAATCATCCATTAATGTGGCCCCTTTTTGGTCACAGGGAATGAAGTTACTAATGCATATGAAAATTGATTCCCAGTCTGTTTGTTTTCAAAGTTTTTGTTACTATGGTTAAAAAGGCCCATACCCTTACTTCATTTTGGACAAAAAATTAATTGCTAAGTGGTGAACTATGTAAATCCCAAGATTTTTGGAGAACTCCCATAGGGCAGTTGGGGTCGCATGCTGAGACTCAAGTTTTGGTGCTTTTTAAAGAGTAGACTGTGCTCTTTTAAAAGATGTGTCAATTAATCCTGCTTGGGGGAAAAAAGAATTCAAGTCACAGCCTTGTCCAGACTGTCTGACCGAGAGCCAATTCCTGAAGATCCTTTTTTTCTGCAGTATCTCTTTTATTGGCTTCCTTCTTTCCTCTCCGTGCCTTTGGCCTTCATTTGCTCTCCTCTGACTCAGGGCAACAGAAGTTCACTGATCTAATCCGACCTAGAGCTCAGTTTCCTATCCCAAGCACTTTCCACTGAATCCCACAGCTGCCCCCCCCACCCACCGCCGCCTTTTTTTTTTTTTTAAGGGCCCTTTCCAGTACTTTCAAATACTGCGTAATCTTCTATCTATTTTCAAAGACTGGAGAAGGTCCAGCTAGCAGCTGATATACTATTGATTTGGGTACTTACACCTAAGGATTCTAACAGTATGATGGCTCTTTTTTCACCTGTACAGAAAATAAAAGGAAATGTCTTAGTTCCTTTCGATTTTTTTCTTTTTTTTTAATGTCTGTTTTTCCTTCAGTGCTGGGGATCAAAATCAGAGCTTATCCATGTTAGGCAAATACAACCACTGAGCTACATCTCCAGCCCAATTTCTCTTTTTGATTAGAAAAGACACATGGGAATTTATATCAGTCATCTCATTCATAAAGTAGTCCAGCAGAATTTTGGATTCTCTCCAGGGCTTCTCAATCTTCAACTCATCTGCCCCTTTGAGGACTCACCACTGTGATTTGGTGAATCTTCGTGTGCTTGGTCAGGGACAGCTAAAAGCCTGTGACCATTTTCTGAGGCCTCCACACTAGTGAAATTGGCTAGATAACAGAAGCTTGCCAACCATGGCCATCAAGCCCCATCATATATTGGTGGCATCTCAATTTACCCAAGAGAGTATAGAATTCTCGGGTTGTAGTCATTCAGAGTCAGAAGTAGAAGGAAGGAAACAGGAGGACCTAATGTTTGAGAGAAATGCTTTGGACCCAGGAATAAGTGGTTCTGGATCCCAATACCTGTTAGCTGTGAACCCTTGCACAGATTGCTTAATCTCCTCCTTGACTTTGGTTCAAATCGGGTCATGAATATGTAAGGTGCTTGCACAATATTGGATCAAACTACTTTGTTTTTCAAGGGTAGACAGCTTCAGAGAATGGCTGTGAATAAGGATCTACTCAAGGCACAGTCTAATGGCCTTCTGGAGTACATAAAAATTCATTTTACCCTCCGCCAAGCCAAGTTATGCTGGTGGCACAAATGGAAGTATTTTCCATTCCCTTGTGCCATTCACAGAGTAGCCACTCAAATGGGCCAATTCCATTACCCCTGTCAATGGAGCACAGGAAGACTGTTTAGCCCTGTGTTAATCATGCCCGTGGGGTGAGCCACAAAATAGTCATTAGCCCCAGAAACATTTTTTCCTACCACAAATAATCAACATTTGATTCATGGTTCCATCCAAACATTCTCCATGATTTTATATATTTATCTCTATTCAAGCAGCAGAGAGTGTAAGATTGCAATATTAGGTTCCTCCCTGAATTCCACAGTTAATGTGGAAATGTCTCAGTTTTGGAAAGCAAAGCCTCTGTTGTATATTTAATCAGTGAATCTGCTTACACATTGGATGAGATTAAGTAAGTAATATCCCACCACAATCCATGGAATATACCATTTAAAACAGGGCTGTTGTCATTCCTTTTTTACTGTGGTGGTATTGCTAATGTACCAACTAGTAGATTACTTTCAGATTTTGTTCTTATTTTTAATACATAAATTATAGTCAGGTCCTCAGAGTAGGGCTCTTTTTTATGTTGAGTCATTATGGCTAAAGTAGTACTTACTATTTAGGTTCTAAATAATGTCTGTTTCTCTTATTTCTTAATGAAAACTGTCAGCCACATCAGAGAAGATTATTTTTAATGTTTTAAAATGATAATGACAAAAACGAAGATGAAATATACATTGGTTCTCTAGGCTGTAGGGAAACTACCCAATTCAATTCTGTATATTTAGATGAATGACCAAGTAATAACTACCAGGTTGTGTTTGGGAAACTTAGGAGACAAAAAAAGAAAGTCACAATTTTCAATCTGATTTCTTCTAAATAATAATTTGGAGTTCTAGGCCTATCCAGGGAATTCCAAAGTTAAAAATATAGTTGGCAGCCTCAACAGCCTGATAACTGAGGTCAACTAAGGAACATTTTAAAAGTTAATTCATTAAGTATAATCCCAAACATATTGGAATTCTAAGGTATTTTAATGGGCATGGAGGAGTTGAAGGAACATTTTTTTCAACCATAAAATGTACTTACAAATACTGGCAAAAAGTAGTTACTTGCCATAGATGAAATTCTACTTGGTAAAGCAATACCACCCAGGAAGGCAGTACAGAATAAGTATCTTGGAAAATTGTGACAAAACCACAACCTCCAATCCAATGCTAACTTTACAGAAAAGATATAATCGATGAATATAAGACTAGGGATCTTTCTCCTTCTGCAGATAGTAGGGGCTAATTAAAATGTGGGCACAAAAGCACCAATCCCCCTGCTCTGCCAAGAACGCATATCACCACTGACAGATCTACCAAGTTCCCACGAAGAAGACTTAGTACATTATTACCATGTATTTATTCCTTCTCATGTTTTCTTGTCATAGGAACCAAGCAAGCACCCAAACCATCAGGTGCTGGCAGAAATGTGTCAGTGGACTTCACCCACTCCACAAAAAAACCAGGTAAGGAATAAGATGCTGACTACCTCTCAGCATGCACAGTGACAGTAACTGCAGTAGTATTAGTTCAAAAACAGCATCATCTCCTCACAACGTGTCAGAGCCAGGTTAATAGTTCATGCATATTGCTAGAGAAACATTCCAAAATATTATCTTTGGAGGAATGAAAAGTGCTCTAAATATTAATAAGAACCCATAAAGGGGTACCAATTTGATAAGTACTTTCTGTAATGTTCGTAGGGGCCATGAGGAACAAATAGGAACAAATGCTGCAGTCACTGTGGTTTCTAGTTTTTATCATGCTAAAGTTATGTTCTTGTATGATTCATTACCGCAGTCTTTGGAATGAAATTCTTTATGTTCCTGATTTGAGAGTACGCTGTATATAAATGTAATAGGTAAAATTAGGAAGGTGGCAATTCAGACTACCTTTGTTTTTTTAAAGGATGCTGTGAGACTTAGTCTTGCACACAGTTGTCTCTGTCACCATCTTCCTGAGCAAGTGCATGCTCCCTCCTCCTTTTTCTTCCTCCCTCTCCTCCTCTGTTCTCTCTTCCTTTCTCCTTCTCTCCATTTATCTCTTCCCACCCCTAATATCTTAGGAAGTACTTAAAGCCATGGGGCATTTTCCTGAATTGACAATTTTACTTGAAGATTTTAAAACCAACATAAATAATGCAAAGAAATAAATTTTAAGCTATAACCTAAGACTTAAAGTTTGGGTTAAGGTGGACTGCTCCAAAAACTTTAAACTTGCCAACCCTTATGCAAAATAGACACCTTTGTTCAAATTATTAAAAGGCACCTCTTTCTGCTGCCCCTACAGACAGGCCAGTTGGAAAAGTTTCCTTCCTCTGGGCTGGCAGCCTAGTGCCAGAGCTATCCAGTGGGAAAGTAGAGTGGGTGTTAAACTTTAGCTCCCACTTCTATCCCCTAGCCAAGAGTCCTTGTGAGTTCACAGTCACCAAAGTGGTTAATAGTGCCCCTGCTCTCCACAGACACAGGATTCTTGTTTCTGCCATTAGGGCTACTTTGGTATAATCTCTTGAGAAGTTATAAAGATGTTTGTCTAATTGTAGTTTCATGCTGGAGTTGGGGACAGTTTGGGAACCCACAAAAAAAAGAAATAATATGCCTAATTCAAAGCTAAAATGGCATACGAAATTATAGTTTCAAAATCAAAGGCAAGTGAGGATAATGAAGTTCAGAAATCTTCTTGTTAAGTTTAAATAAGAATCTAAATATGCTGAATTCTATATCTATCAGTCTTTCAAAACAGATAACACTCATGTATTTTCATTGATAACTAAAGGATATACTTTACCTATATTAATGTGCTGCTTTGTCCCTGGGTACACACCCAACATTAATTTAGAGGAATATCAGTATGTATTATTCATATGTACTTTTCTATAAATTCTATTTTGTCATCAACTGATACTTATCAGAAGTTATTTTTTTTAAAAAACCTGTTATTTTATACAATAAATTCTTATGATGGCTTTGTCTATAATGACTTCTCAACCCCAATACCAGGGACTCGCCACCCAGCCGGGCCACCTAGACCTGTGCCTCCACGAAGAAAACCTTTACCACCAAATAATGTCACTGGGAAACCAGGGAGCATAGGTAAGCTCATTATGTATCTTCTTTATTCCTCCATGATTTCAGTTTTACTAGCCAACCACCTCCCTTCCTCGTGTGACAACCACTGGCATGGGTGACACATGCCTGCGTTGGCCTCAAAGACTGGACACTGTAAGTTACAGCTCTGAGGATTCATATCCTGAATCTGGATGGGTAAGGTGAAAGAAATAGCCCCTCTGGATCTAAGCCAGCTTGCTTCTTAGATGTCTGTGTACCTGGAACCTAGATAGAAGCCAACTCAGGCCCTTCAACGAATGGATTATTTGGGACAGATGCTCTGTGTTACCAAGTCCCTAAGGATCACTGAAAATGGGATACCCTGTCGTTGACTTATCATTCTGTCTCCTGAAATGAAATCCTATACCTCTCGATGAAAGCTCTCCTATTCACCAGCCCCATGCCAGGCCCAATATTATGGTACTCAGGGAGGAGATGGTAATAAACTACTGAGGTGATTGAGTTAGCCTCCCTAAGCAGCCAGGCAGGGAGGTGTCTTGGGAGTCGAGCTTCTTTTCCTCCTCCACATCTAGGTGTGGATTCCTCTTCTACACAGAATGGTCCCTCCCAGACCTGGGATACTCACACATCCTTCTCTAGCTCCCCAAAGAGGTCTCAGCCTTGCTTCTCTCTTCAATGTGTCCTTAGCACATACTTCCATTAGGGCAAAGAGCAATCATTTTATACTTGTTTTATACCTATTTGTTTGCATAGGTTAGGTGAGCTCTATGATGACAGAAATCTTGATATATTTTCCCCAAATTGCCAAAACTATATTCAGTGCTTAGCACATGGAGGATATTTGATAAGTTACAATTGAACAAATAAATGAATTAAATTAAGAATCAATGAAGATCGATCCAGTTCAGAGCAAAGCTTTACCTCACTGCTATTAAGAGCTCTCCTCCTGGGACCTGACAGCAAATCATAGCATGTTTCTCAGGGTTCCTTCTCCTCCCAAATCTCTGCTCCCTAAATATTTGGTATGTGCAATCAGGATAAAAGTATTAAAGGCAACTGTGAAAGATGAAACAGAGAAGGGCTTCTGTGAAAGGGAGTGGACATCTATCTTTTTGCTGGATAACAGGAGGGCATGCTGATTGGAAGCTTTTGGGGATGTCTATGATGATCTCTAGATCCCCATGACTGTTAGGATAAACTCTAGAGCCCAGGTGTCTAGAGGAGGAATCAGCCTCATTCATGCTTTTGGTGCTTTCCTGAGTCAAAGCCTCGTGACATGGCCTTGTGAGGATACCAGGCTTTCCTCATTAGTTATAATGTTAGGCAGCTGTGACAAGAGTGCCTGTTGCCTTCAGGTCAGATGGAATGAGTCACAGACTGGAAGTGTTGCCTGAATGTGCCCGTGGAAACCCCAGGGGACTGCCCCTGCAGAGTCCCTTGGCAAGGCTGTAGGTCTTCAGCTGCAATTCAGTGGCCTTGGTTTCTGCTACATGAAATCATTTTCTTTCCTCTCAGTGAGTGTAGCTTTAGGACGGCCCACCAAGCCCAAAGACAAACCATAAACACTTTCCCCTTCTGAGACACTCTGGTCACTGCTCCCCATGCCCCACCTTCCACCACCAATTCAAAGGAAACGGCTTCACCGAGAAGCCAAATGCCGAACAAGGGCAGTAGTACAGATTTGACCTGATTGACACCACAGAAAAGTCTATCCTGAATTCAGGAAATCCATCTAATGTCTGGGAGTCCTCTGAGGCTCTCTGGCTGGGAGTGCAGTCTTAGGTGGCTGAAGGGAACTCGCCATTTGTCACCTTTTTCCAGATCCACCAAGGCCTCTGAGTCCCAGGGTGAAACGGCTGCCAGCATTTCCTGCTGACTCTGCCAACTCTGAAAAGTGTATGTGGGCTGCGATGTGACTTCCCTGGGTTTTTCTTGCTGTCTTGTTGAGGCATTCCCTCTAGGACAAGGAGCATAAGTCCCTAGGGGTGAATCAGAGGCCCATCTGCCTGACTCTCAGGATTCCATGCTGGGCCAAAGTCCTCAGGTCCAGCTCAGAGCCCTTGACTCTATGGCCCAAGAAGGACTCTTTTACCCAGAGGAAATAGAAAATCCAATCCAAACTCCACTCTACTGTAAACACTCGGACTTGCCTGGACCTTGGGATGGATTCGGTTTTAGAGACTTATGAGTATTTTTAAAGTGGAGGAGTCACTGTTGAATATAGCAACTCAGAGTAACACTGTTCTGGCACTCAGGCCAGAATCATGGACATTATCCTAGGAATTTTTGTCTCCTTCTTCTCTGGCCATCTCCCATGGCTGCCAGTTAAACTTCAAGTTGGGCCATTCCCCAATGTTCTTCCTACAACTTCACTAGAATACAGTTCTCCTCCCTGCCTACTGATCACTTCTCTCATTAGCACATCCTCTGAAAACACTCCAACCCTCCCCAACACCTTCCATCTTTCCCCATAGAGATCTGTAAGCATTCCCACTCCTTGCCCCCGCTGTGACCTTATCTAGTTCTTTCACAATATCTGTGATATTTCAATACCCTTGGCTCACACATCTACCTCCATCAGGAACCAGGTCTTATTTTTCTCCAAGCCTGGCCAACAGTGCCAAGCCACATGGTAAGTGCTTACCAAATATTTATTGAATAAACAAATGGGAGGCTTGGCAGTGCTTCTATAAAGTCTTACTACTTTGGCTCTACATTACAGGAATCATCTCATCAGGCCGAGTAACTTCCCCACCCCTGAGAGCAACACTCAAACCTACAGGAATCCCCTCAGAGAGATCAGAGACAGACAAAAAGCAGCCAACAGCTCCTGCCTCTGGAGAAGAGCTTGGTTAGTATGTCAATCAGTTTTTGCTGGATGCTTAGCTATGGGGAGGCAGCCATCACCTTGATAATGGGTCCTTCTTCCTGCCCGCAGAGAATGTAAGATAAGTCAGAATAATTAGTGAAGAACAAAAGACATAGATTCAGAAAAAAAATAGTTTTAAAGAAGCTTGGGGTACCTGATAGGCCAAAGCCACACAGGAGCTGCAACTGGACAATTAGAAAATGACTCTGGTGGTTTTATTTAAGGGAGTACATCAAAGACAGAGATAAGGTTTCAGGAGTGGAGTCTTGCTTCATGGTGTCTTGCAGTCAGCAGGAGGACTAACATCTTGGCAGGTCACATCCATCTCTTAGAGTCTGTGTGGCTACAGCAGGTCACCCCATCTCCAGTGACCAGACAGAGCTTGAATAGGGTCACAAATGTTTGGGCAGTTTTAGCCTGAGGAAATTTCCACAGGAAGTTCCCAGATACCAGATTCTCCTATTCACTAGGCTGCGATGCTGATGTAGTCCACACACAGCCCATGGATGGCTCTTAGCTATGAGGTACTAAAACATTTCAAATTGGGAGGGAAATAAAGTTCTAAATCTTTTATTTTACTCAATTTATAATCAATTTGGGCATTTTCAACTTTAAAATTATACTTACTTTCAATACATTGTTGTAGAATATGCTCCTTTCCTTAGAGGACATAGAATGCCAAGTTTGTTTCCTAAAATGACTAAACTGTACCTGCTACCTCCTATTAAGCCTCATGTCATTACTAACTACACATATCTTTTTTTTTTTTTCCACATGAGATTTTAATGTTTTTTATTTAGGAAAAATTTAAGTTTTAAGTTAAAATCATTCAATCTAAAGCATCCTTTTTTCAATAGTGGAGTAGACTGATGCAAAATATTTTTCCTTTTCTCTAAAAAACAAATTAAATGGTATTTATACTCCAAGGATATACAAAAATGTACTTTATACTAGCCAATTTATATCAATCATAAAAGAAATGCGATGTTTGTTCTCTTCCTCTCCTTCAACCATTAAAATCAAGGGAGAATACTGCAAACTTTATAAACTCAACTGACTCTAATCAGAATAACCACAGAACAAAGGAAGCATGGGGTGAAACTATTTCTCTACATTCCAGAAGGCAGAAGCTTGGATGCTCTAGGTTTACAAGTAAAAGTAGCACAGGCAGGCTGAAGCTCACAGTAAATGCACACCAGAACAACACATATCTTAAGTTAGTAATGAGTATTAACCTTGGTTGTAATTTTTAATTCATTATTTATTATAGTCCAGAACATTTTGCAGCAGGACATAACAAAAACCCTTTTATTGTGGTTAAAAAAGTATAAAATAATAATAATAAGTATAAAAATAATAAAGTAATAATAAGTATAAAAATAATAAAGGAAATTTACCGTACAGCCCTATAACTAGAATAAATATTGGCCATCTTCAGTTTTTATTATTTGCCATTGTATTATAAAGCTTTTCTTCTCTTCACCAAAATTGTTTATTGTTTTTCATTCTTAGGTAACACAACTGACTTTAGTTCAAGCCCAACAAGAGAAACAGATCATCTTGGGAAGCCCAGATTCAAAGGTAGGTTTAGTTCTGCATCTTGAGTTTGACACGGCTATTTTAGGAGGGAGGATCAGTAAGACTTTGTTATGTAACAACCATAAAACTTTATTAGCTTACTATAATCAGGATTTATTTTTTGAGTCTCTTCAAGTCAACTGGGGATCTGATGCTTAGCAAGGTGCACCTACTTCTTGAAGTAGGTATAGCTGGAGTCTGTGATATAGTTGGAGTGCAGTGATCTAATGCTGGTAACCAGGATAAGGAACCAACAGTGAGCCAGGAGAAGCCATTCTTATAGCAATACAGAGCAAAGAGACGTGCCATCCAAATACACAGCCACATTTCAAGCTCATTTTTATGTAGTATCTGCCAATAAACATTGGGCAAAAAGGTCACATAGCCAAGCTCAACCAAGGTTGGGGAAGTTTACTCCTTCCATGGACACAGAGAATATGTTTGAATAATAATCTAATGTACCACAGTAGGAGAAACATAATATTCCTTTGTAATTTTTCTGACGTGTAAAATTTGATAAATTTTAATGTATATATTCACCTATGGAGCCATTATCACAATCAAAATAATGAACACAGTGTGACTTGCAGACATTTGTCATGATCCTTTGTAATCCCTCCCCCTCAGGTCCCTCATCTATCCCTAGTCCCTAGGTAACCACAGATGTGCTATACTATATATATTATTATGCACATTACAGAATTTTATATAAAAGAAAACTTACACTATGAACTCTTGTCTGGCTTATTTGGCTCAACATAGTTATTTGGAGACTTATCCATGTTACTCTGTGTACCAGTAGTCCAATTCTTTTTATTATACGGATATAAAATATTTTTTTCTCTAAACCTATTCATGATATTCAAGAGTTTATAATTTCTTTTTTACATTATCAATAAAATTACTGGGGCCACTCGTGTACACGTCTTTGTATGGAAATGTGCTTTCATTCCTTTTGAGCAAATACTTAGGGAATAGCAAAATGATATCTAAGTTGATATTTAACATTTTTAAGATTTTGAAACTGTTTTCCAAAGTGGTTGTACTGTTTTACCTTTCTGTAAGCGGTAATGAGGCTTCCAGTTCTTCCACAACCTTCCCTGTATGGTCAACTTGTTAAATGTTAGCTATTTCAATAGGTTAATAGTAGTAACTAATTTTTATTTCAGTTTACTTCTTTCTAAATGACTAAAGATGGTAAACATCTTTTCATGCTTTTATTTTCCATCCACCTATATTTTTTGGTATATCCAAACTTTGCCTATTTGGGGGGAGCTGGGTACTGGGAATTGAACTCAGGGGTACTTAACCACTGAGCTACATCCCCAGCCCTATTTTGTAGTTCATGTAGAATCAGGGTCTCACTGAGTTGCTTAGTGCCTTGCTAAGTTGCTGAGGCTGGCTTTGAACTTGCAATCCTCTTGTCTCAGCCTCCTGAGCTGCTGGGATTACAGATGTCTTCCACCACACCTGGCTTTGCCCACATTTTAAATGGAATTGTTTGTCTACCTGTTGTTGAATTTTGAGTATATTCAGATACGTGCATTGCAAATATTTTCTCCTAGTATGTGTCTTTTCTTTTTAATTAATGAAGCTATTTGCCAACTTTTATATGAAATGCACTTTCTTTAATAAGTATAGTACTTTCCTCTATATTTTTTCTCCAGTATTGTTTCTTTTTTTAGTGAACTTTGGTAGGTTGTATCTTTCAAGCAGTTAGTCCATTTTATCTAAGTTGTTAAATCTATTTACATTAAGTTCATAATATTTTTTACTATCATTCTAATATCTGGATTTTTTGTGTTGTCTAATAAATTATTGGCTAATCAAAAGTCACAAAGAGTAACTCCCACATGATTTCCCTCTAGAAGTTTTACATTTTTGCATTTAGATTTTTGATGAACATTGAGTGAACGATGTACATTGATTTTGTATATGATACAAACTATGAACACATGTCCTTTCTTGCTTTTGAGTATCCAGTTGTTGTAGCATCATCAGAAATGACTCATTTCTCCACTGAATTGTATTTATACCTTTGTCAAAAATCAATTGTCCATATATATGTGGATCTTGTAATGTCTAGTCTAGCTTAGTATTAGAATAATGCTGAAATTGCCTCTTCAATTTTCTGGAAGAGTTTGTTAGAATTGTTATTGCTTCTTTCCTAAATGTTTAGTTATATTTACCACTGCAGCTGTCTGAGTCTCACATTCTCTGTGGGAATGTTTTTAATATATAAATTTACTTTCTTTACTAAGTATATGGCTATTCAGAATATTTTGCCTTCCTTAGGAAGCTCTGGTAATGTTTTTTAAAATACTAGCATATTTCATCTAAGTAGTCAACTTTATTTTCATAAAGTTGCTTATAATATTTCCTTATTATAATTTTAATGTCTGAAGAATCTGTGTTGATGTCACTTTTCTCATTCTTGATGTTCTTAATGTCTTTTATTTTATTTATTTACTTATTTTTGCCTCATCAGTCTGGCTTAAGTTTATGAATTTTTTTTTTGATCTTTTCAAAAGGCCAACTTTTTGTATTACTAATTTTCTCCATTATTTTTTTCTGTATCTGTTTCATTTCTTTTTACTCTTCCTTCTGCTTAATTTTGCTTTAATTTGCTTTTCTGACTTTTGTTTCTTGAAATAAAAGATGAATTCATTGATTTGAGACCACTCTCTTGTCAAACCCAAAGCCTCACAAATGCTTAGCAAGTATTGTACAACTAAGCTACATCCTCAGCTCCTGCTCTTCTTTTCTAATATAGAAATTAGTGCTACATATTTCCCACTGGATATTACTCAAGCAGCATCCACCAAATTTTTATATATTTTGTCTTTATTTCATTCTGCTCAAAATGCTAATTGCTGTCTTGATTTTTTCCTTTGGCATATTGATAATTTAGTAGTGTATTGTTAAATTTCCAAGTATTTGGAAATATTCCAGAGATCATTCTGTTATTAATTCTAATTTAGTTCCAGTATCGTATGATACTCTGTATTACTTGAATCCTTTTAAATTTGATGAAATCTTTTTTTATGGCATAGAACATAGGACATCTTGGTATGTATGCTGTGTGAAAAGAATGTATTTTTTTTCTTAAATGGGATGCTGAATTAACTTGCCAGGGCTGTCATAACAAACACAGGATTGGTGGCTCATGCAATAGAAAGATATTTTCTCACACTTCTGGAGATAAGAAGTCTGAGATTGGGCAGGTTTGGTTTCTCCTGACTTGCTGATGGCCCCTTCTCCCTGAGACTTCATATGGTCTTTTCTCTGTGCTTATCCATCTCTTTTCTGGTAAAGACAGGATACCAGTCAGATTAGATTAGGGCTCAACCCTAATGATCTCATTTAAGTCCCTACTCCAAATTAGTTACGTTGGAATTTAGAGCTTCAACAAATGAATTTTAGAGGAATGCAATTCGGTCCATAGTGTTGTATAAACGTCTGTTAGGTCAAGTTGTTTGGTTGTACTGTGCAGTTATGCCATGTGATTACTGATTTTCTGTATACTTGCTCCACCATCAAAAAGAGAAGAGTATTGAAATCATGGATTATAATCATGAATTTATTTCTACTTGCGATTTTATCTGGTTTTGTGTCACTTGTTTTGTATGTGTGTAAAGAAGTGCAGACCTAAATTATTTAGGATTATAATAAACTCCTGATTAATTGATTCATTATCCCTATGAAATGACTTTTTCTGTTTCTGGTAATATTATTGACACCGAAATCTAATTCATTGGCATATTCAGTCAAACTTTCTTTTGACTCATATCGTATATTTTCATCTTTTTTATTTTTAACCTATTAGTCTCTTGATGTTTAATGTGTATTTTTTATGGTTGGGTCTTGCTTTTCTATTCACTCTAACAATCTTTGCGTTTTATTTGGATTACATAGAACCTTATATTTATCCATCTCTAATTATTGATATTATTAGGTTTAACCTTTATCTCACTGTTTATTTTCTATTTATCCCATCTATTCTTTGCTCCCTCTTGTCCTGTTTTTTAGCCTTCTTTTAGATTGAATATTTTATGAATCTGTTTTATCTTTTTGGGTGTGTGATAGCTGTCACTCTTTGTTATTTTAGTTGTTGCTTTGGGGTTCACAGTCTGCATCTTTAGCTTATCACAATCTATTTCCCACCAAAAAAAAACATGTATAAACCTACACTCATCTAGCTTCTTTTTTCTCTTCCTGGCCGTTAGTCTTTTATTGTCATATATTATACTTTCACATTATTCTATGTAACTCTTATTCTTTATCAATAAATTATCTTGAAGAGTGATTTAAATAATGAGAAAAATCATGAATTATAATCATGAATTTATTGTATGTGTGTAATGAAGAAAAGTGTTTTATATATTTATGTATATAGTTACTGTTTCTGTGCTCTTCATCCCTTTGTATGGATCCATATTTCCGTCTGGTATCATTTTTCCTTTCTCCTGAACTTCCTTTAATATGCTTTATAGTAGGAGTCTGCTGGTAATGAATTCTTATAGGTTTTATATTTCTGAAAAGAAACTTGGCTTTTGTTTTTTAAAGATCTTTTCATAAGTTATTGAATCCCACATGATACATTTTTTTCTTTCCATATTCAAAGACGCTGCTCCATTGACTCTCATTTGCATTCCTTCCAATGACAAATCTATCACAATCCTTATCTTGTCATTCTATACCTATCTTTTTCTCTATATCCTTTAAATATTTTTTTCTGTTTCACTGGTTTTGAGAAATTTGATTATGATTGGCAGAGTTTTCTTCATGTATAATGCATAATCATTTTATTTGAACTTTTTGGATTTGTGGGTTTAGAAGTTATTATATTTGGAATATGTGGGGCCATTATTTCTTAAAATATTTTTTCTGCCCATCCACCCCAGGTATTCCAATTATATGTACATGAGACACTTGAAGTCATCCACAGTCACTGATGTTGATTGTTTTTATTCTTTCTCTCTGTTTTTTATTTTGGATAGTTTTATTGTTATATCTTCAAGTTTACTGTCATTTGTTTTGTAACATATTATATATTGATTCTATCCAGTGCAATTTGCATCTTATATTTTGTAGTTTTTTAATCTCTAGAAATTTGACTTGGGTATTTTTTTATATCTCTCATGTCTTAACTTTTTGAACATGTGAATCATAATCATAACTGTATATTGTCCTTATCTGGTGATTCTAACTTCTATGCAAGTTCTGGATTGGTTTCAAACTATTGATTTTTTTCTTCTCATTATGGGTAACATTTTCCTATGAATGTCACCTTATTGGGTGCTGGATATACATATGCATACATCTATGTATAGATGTGCATACTTATATACACACTATGTATATTTACATAGACATTTATGTGGTTATGTGTATATATGGAGACAAATATGTAGATATATATAGGTATGTTTATATATATCTGTGTATATATACACACTCACACATGTGTGTGTATATATATATGTAAGTTGTGTTTATATATACATAAATTATAAAGATATAATTCCTAAAGTACTCTTGAGTCTTGTTTGGGGAAATAAATTACTTAGAACTATTGGATCTTTTTGAGTCTAACTTCTCAGATTTATTGGATGACACCAGAATTATGTTCAGTGTCAGGCTCATTATTCTCTACTGAGATAAGACTCAATACCCCATAAATAATGAGGTATAAACCAAGTCTATAGAGTCCAAATTAATTTTGAATATTAACACAACGTAGAACTGTTTAGTAAATAAATGAGCAAGTTGAACCAACCATAGCACTGCTTTCAAGCATCTGCCCATAATGAAGGGACTCAATGCCCTCCAACAGATAATAATATTATGATCTCACCTCCATCTCTTTCATAGGCTTTAAAATTACTAAAATGCCAGGATTTTCTCTTAGGTCCTCATGTGCGTTACATCCCAAAGCCAGACAACAGGCCCTGCTCCATCACCGACTCCGTCAAACGGTTCCCCACAGAGGAAGCCATGGAAGGGAATGCCACCAGCCCTCCACAGAACCCCCCCACCAACCTCACTGTGGTCACTGTGGAAGGGTGCCCCTCATTTGTCATCTTGGACTGGGAGAAGCCACTAAATGACACCGTAACTGGTAAGATCATGGCATGAGGACTTGTTACTATAGCGGTGATATGGGTCTTGGAATCAGGATTTGGTCCTTGTTCCCCCTGGAAGATTCAGCACCTGAGAAATGCCAAGAGAAGCATAGAAAGCAAGTTTTATTCAAGGAGACAGAACAGAGATAGCAGACTTCTCCAGGGAGAAGCTGGGACCCAGAGCTGGTGCCCATGGGAGCAGGCATGTCTTGCTTTTTTATAGACCCCCCCCCCAGCCTCTCTCTCTTTCCTGCATACATGCCCCAAAGCAGGAAAGAGCAGGCATAGGGGGCAATCACTTGTGTTGGAAAGTACAGTCCCTCCTCCCATAGGAAGTATTAACAGCCAGTTGAGTAGGGGAAGTGTGATCCAGAAGTTAGCTATTAGCAACTTCTAGTTGGTTGGAAACCTCTGTTTCCTTTTCTTTGATAACCAACTATTTGTTCTTTGTCCCTGTCTCAGTAGAAAGCTTTCATAGCACAAGGTCTATGGAGCGGGGTACCTTGGGCCAAACTGACATGGGAAGGACATCCAAGGTGTAGCAAGTCCTAGCAGAGTTCTGCTGACCTTAAGGCACATTGTCAAAGTGTCATGGGATGGGAAACGTCACCTTTGTCCTTGTAGCGGGCTCCCTGTTAATTTAATAAATTTCTTAAAGCTGTACCCCCTTCCATCTCCTCTCAGAATTCTTCTTTCAGACGTAGCGGGTCTTTCCATTATCAAGAGAATACAGAAGGAGTTTGCCACTGCTCATGATATTTAAACTAGTTTTCCTTTTATCAACCCAATTTTTAAATTGGCCTCAGGCTGTCTTTAGAGAAAATGCATTTTTAAAAATCTATTTCTGGGTGATTTTGTGCTCATCTCAGGAAATTTTGATTCTCCCACTGCTCTCCCACCTAATTCCTCTAAAAATGACTGTGAAAAATAAGAAACCTGGGACTATTCTTTGAACTGGTTATATGGCAATTTGATTCTTCACAGTGAACAGATAGTCAAACATGAGAAGAAAAAGTAGGTAGAAAAGACCAATGGCTTAAATCAGTGGAGAACAAACCTGAGTCCATGTGGCTCCTGTTGCCCAGTACCAGCCTGCCGGATACCTGGTGCAGGAAGTAGAAGGGCCAACAAGAGGCTGTCAGCAGGAGAAAGGAGCAGCGCGCAGGGTGGGAGATTCAGGATCTGCCAAAATCATTTCCTACTTTGAAAATGTAAGGGGAAAACAACAGCTATTTCTTCTTAACCAAAACCATGTGATCTGGGCAACCTCCAGTTTAAGCAGCTTATCTTTGCTTAGCTGGCACTCTCTACCATATTTTGTGCATTCTTATGTGAAGTTAGCCTTTGCTTTGAGGAAGAACCAGCTCCTGTCTGTGTGCCTCCCATCTGCCTAGCCCTGCTTGTTCACCTGAGACCATGCCCGCAGGTGCTACCATCCCAATATGTAAAAATCAGTCCCTCAGCATTGAATACCTAAAATGGGTTAAAACATCTAAAACTCTGTCGTTTTACTTGCTAAAAAGGAGTTCCTGTGAAAGTCTGAGGCTATCTTTTCTTAAAGCCAAAGGGTCTCTGAAATTTCATTTGCCCTAAAGATGTAGGATATGAAATAAGAATTAGTTAATCTAATTATCTAATACATACCTACTTGGATAATATCTGATTTAACTCTTTAAGGCTGTAGGATTTTCTTTTCTGGTTCATCTATAAGAGTATTTTAATTATGTGAATTTATAATTTCTAAGAATTATACATAGAATGTATTTATACATCTAATTGACTACCAAAAGTCCAGGTTCGTATTGAGGAGGAGAACACAGAGTTAACAAGGAATGTCCCAAGCCAAAGATGTTTTTTTAACGGTGATTACTTTGGTGCATAATTAATTAGACTTCATATAAATAGTAGAGTTTCATAACTATTAGATTATTTTGGTTTTCTTTTTTTCTTTTCTTTTTTGGTGACTAAGCAGCACTTGAATCTTTCCAATTGGAATCTTTGAAAATTTCTGTGGCCCTATTTTCAAAACACAACTTAGGGATAAGAATTAATAAAAGCAACGATAATAATAAGTACAACCTGTTGAGAAAAATCACTCAAAATACTATTAGACACTTTCCATTTGTTCTAAATATAATCCACATAAGCAGCACCATGAAGAGAGATTATTGACATTCTGCAGATGGGAAGACTGAAATTCAAAGCAAGTGGCTTGGTTTGTCTCTTTCCTTAGGTCATATGATTCCCTTTTTCTTTCTTTCTTTCTTTTTTTTTTAACTTGCATTTTAACAGCTTCAAATATCCCTTCTGAGATAAAAATATAAAACAAATTTGAATTGAAGATCTTCTCTCTCCCTCCCTTTCCACTCTCTACACTAAAATAGCCGATAGGGAGATAAGTTGCGATCAGAAGGGAGTCTGAGCAAGGTGTTGTTCAGTTAACTAGTAGTCGTTAGTCCTTTAGTAGCTGCCCTGCTGTTGTCCAGTTCCAGTGGCCACTGTCTTCAAGTTTAACTTTTGGCTTTCAGAAGAATAGTCATTTAGGAAATGTTCAGAAAAAGCCATCCTCCTTTGGGGATTTAAAAATAAGCTATTAATAATCCTTTTCAATTAAAATGGGAGATTTTGGGCCTTCCTGGCCTGTTCTGGGTTTGGTTTTATTCCCAGTGTTCATCTTACACCTTTGGTCTGGTACATCAGCGGAAATCCCTGGCCTAACTTGCCAGCTCTTTTGCCGCTTCCCTATCTTATGTGATGCCCTGCTCTATATTTATTTCTTTATATCCATGGAGCTGATCTTGAGTGGGGAGGTGTAGTTTGTTTTATTGCTTGTTTTTCATTCCTCTCTGTCATCTCATTCCATGCATTAAGTTAAATCCCAACTGAGAGCAGGGACAACCACCTAACAAATCTGTAAATTAAAGTCGCTTATTCTGAAAGTCTTTGTCTTTTGATGATCCCTGTAAGTTGATAGAAACATGCCTTTAAGTGAAATTAAAGCTTATCTATATGCAGGCTTTAAGGGCATGATTTTTTATTTAATATGAAGAAAATTACCAAGGAAGCATAACTTTTGTAAGGAGTAGGTATAAAAATCCTAATTATATAATTCCAAATAATGAACTATAAGAAGGGAGTTTATTATTTAGTTAACCATTATTTGCTGATATGGCTTTAAGCCCAAAGAATTCTTTTTGCAGCAGTATCACATACTCAGTGGCCTAAACCCAACTCTGTTGAAAGCCCCGTAGAGGATGAGCATGGTTTCTACCCAAGCACAGTGCCTGATACAGAGCTTTCCCCAAATTGGGCTTCTTGGAAGTAGCAGTCTTCCTGACTTACCTGAAGAATCATGGGCTCTATGACCAAAGAAACCATAAGAGGGTCATCAGCCTTTACCAGTTACCAGACCTTCCTCTGCTCTGCTCAAGGGAAAGCAGAAATAGTCCATAAGCATCTCCCAAAATGTTCCCATTCCATCTGGAAATTGCAACCAAGTAAGATCAATGTGTCTCTAGAAGTACAATCATCTTTATGTGTGTGGCTTATTACGCTAGTAGCTTCAAGAAGAATTAAATTGCTTGGTATATGAAGGTAAATATCTGAGGTGTTTTTATTTTTGTTCTCACTTTTACAGAATATGAAGTTATATCCAGAGAAAATGGGTCATTCAGTGGGAAGAACAAGTCCATTCAAGTTACAAATCAAACCTTCTCCACAATAGAAAATCTGAAACCAGATACAAGGTAAGCTCCAGTGGTAGTGCAGGTGAGTTCTGAGTTTAGAAGTCAAAACCACAATAAGACATAAAATGTTTTCATCTTCTCCAACCTAAGGGAAGGTCTAACCTACATTTCACTCTAGCTTTTTGGAAGAGACATAAATACCTCGAGAGTCATATTTTGAAAATAGACAAGGTATTGATGGGGGTAGAGGGGCCAACAGGATGGTCTGGTAAGTTACCAGGGCAGCTGGAAGCATAACAAAATAGGAGGAAATTGGTATCAAATGTTGGTATTAAATGCCAAAAATTATACAAGAAGAAATCTGTGGGCCAGAAATTAATTGGGGTATGCATGGTGTAAAGTAGTTTCGAAACACCAAAGAATTGGGGTCTCATGCTGGAAAAGGGAAGGTAAAGAAGTGGGAATCCTGGGATAAAATGTAAGTGAAAGTTTTTAATAGTTAATACTGGTCTCAAATACAGCGATCCTGGGACTTTCATCAACTGATAAAATGAGAATGGAGTTTTGACAGTGAAATTGCATATTTTTAACATTGTTCTATGATAAAAAAAAAACTTTTCTAGTTTGTCCCTTATTGCACATTCATACCAGATTATTCATATTCTGATATCATTTTGTGATTCTTCCTTAAATCTAAAATACCAATATCTTATCAGCTCATTTCATTATGCAAAAAAATAAGGGCCTTGGGACTGGGGATGTGGCTCAAGTGGTAACGCACTCGCCTGGCATGCGTGCGGCCCGGGTTCGATCCTCAGCACCACATACAAACAAAGATGTTGTGTCCGCCAAGAACTGAAAAATGAATATTAAAAAAAAATTCTCTCTTTCTCTCTCTCTCTCTTTAAAAAAAATTAAAAAGGGCCTTAGATATTTCTGGTAATATAGTAGGAGTTTCCTTTTTTCCCATCAGTTTCACTTTTTATACCTCTCTTTGTCATCAATTCACTGAATTGAATTGGGTATTGACAATGACACTCAAAAGAGTCTATTTTTGCTCTTCAGTAGGAAAATTCATCTAATCTTTTTGGAGAAAAGAAACCTCTAACTCATTATAGATGATTTGCTGTGTGTAAACTTTAGTCCTATACTGCAAATATAATACTTCTTTCACAAATGTGATTTTTTTAAGGTTCTCTATTTTGAGCTGTTACATGGAAACTTTTCTAACTGCTAATTTTCTTAAATGATTTAAATTTGCCAAAATAAGCATACGTTTCAATACAAGACCACTTGATGGTCTTGGTTCTGATTCCTGAGATACTAATGAGAGAGACAGAGTACATGCCTATTTGTACCATAATATATTTTAAGGAAAGAGTAAAAGAGAAAACACATCATTAATTTCATCTTTTTAATAGGTAGATTTGTGCTTACAAAATGTGGATGGTGTTTCTCTTCAGTTTCCTGCTTCTTATTCCACTTAATAAAAAGTGATCTGTGTAGTACAATGCATTCATTGAAAGTCATCCAGTTTCTAAATGTGCATTGTGTTCCTTTTCTGAATCAGACTGTCCTCACAACTTCTCCCAGCACACCAAAATGTATAACAGTTATTCCAGTGACATTTTAAAGCCAGTTTTTTTGTAAAAGGTTTGCTGTTCCATCCGGCTAACATTTCTTAAGTGCCAATGATGTGCTCAGCACTATGCCTGGTGTTGTGGCTACATACATGAAGAAACAGGGTGCCTACCCTTGAGCTTAAGGTAATCCAAAAGGCAGCTAATGACCAAGTTTTCTCCACAGAGTGGCAAGAGTCCTGGTAAAAGTATGCCCCAGATGCTATGGGAGCCCAGAGTCAATGGCATGCCACTAAGTCTGGGGAAATTAGAAAGTTTTTCCCACAAAATGTGACAGCTGAGCTGAGGCTTGAAGGATGAGTAGAAAAGAGCTAACCAGATGTGATTGTGGTAGGAGACCAAATGTCAGAATAATATGTGTCTACACAGGAGCAATCTAAATGACAGCTGTTTTAAATTTCCTAATTAATAACTGGAAAACAGTAGCTTCTGAAAGACTTTCTATAGCTGAATTCCACTACTAGAAGATACATGTGAATCATTTATTTTAGCAGCATTTTCCACCACTTGGCCTGACAATAAAATGTGACATCTGAAAACAGAGGATAGTTACTGGCTAATTGTTACATATCAACATGGGTATAGAGCTTGGAGTCAGAACATTTAACTCAGGATGGTAAGGCAGAGATTAAAGATGTATAGACTGGTTATAGTCAGAAATTTGAAATGGTCACACATTATCCCAGAAACAAAATGACAATGAACTGTCCTCCCTTTTCCTTCTCATGGTGAAAGTCAACCTGCCTGTTTTTAATCATTTAGACAGATTTATATCTACTCAGAAAAAGCTCCAAAAAGTTTTCTCACAGTAGGGGGCCAGCAGCTGTTTTGCTGCTAGGAGAGTTCCACTCCATATCTGGCATTAGATGTTCCTGTCTGCAGAGAGTAAAGCCACGTGGCCACCCTGGGACACATGGGTGCAACTCCAAAGGCAACCTAGGGTCTCCCCAGCCTGGCCTGTACCTGCCCACAGCTGCAGGGGGCTGTGGTCACATTGTGCACAGGAAAAAGGAGACATAATGTTCAGTGAGGCAAAGGAAATTAGCTAACACAGACAAACTCCAGTCTCTCTCCTTAGAGGATGCATCTCTCATTCCTAAAATAAAATGTTGAGATGTTGGTATCAAACTAAATCCACCTAACCCATTCCCCAATATTTACTTTCCATTTATTTTGTCTTCATGAAACCTCTCCTTCCTTACAGTCATCCAAGAACACCAATCCTCTCTCTTTAGGCAATGTGTGGCTCTTGTTGGACTAGAAAAAAAATATTAGGAGGAGTCCCTCCTCTCTGGAGCAACCCACATTGTCTGCAGGACCACTGATTATTTTGAGTTCTGTGAACAGAGTAACTGATAAAGTATATTTTAAACAAGAAGTCTTGCACCCATTCTTACAGGGTCTGAAGGTGTGAATTAGCTGATCTCTAAATTCTCTTATGTCTGATAATCCTGTGATAGCCAAAGCCATGCATGAAGTCAGTGAGAAAACTGGGGCTGAAAATAAAACTAAAACCTGGATCAGTCTCATGACATAATAATTCCAGTAAATCGCTTTTCTTTGACTATCATCAGTCTGCAGTATTTTCAGCTGAACTGGTTTTAGCACACATTTTGATAATATGCATGGATGGGCCAGGTTCTTCCTGATGAACTGCTTGCCAGTATGGATGGTTACACAATCATTGCATGCTTGAAAAAAAAAAAAAAAGGTCCTTTAATCTACTCTTCTGCTCTAACAAGTCCACTTCTCCTCTCACTTTACTGAAAATCTGAAGAATTTGTTGTGTGTGTGCCAGACTTAAATGTGATCCAACAATTTCCTATAGAACATGTACTCTGGTAATTAGGATAAATCAAATTCACTTAATCTGCTCAAGTACTTTAACTGACCTCTGTTGGCTCCAGAGGATTTTGAAGACCAGTGCCTAAGACTAAAACGTACTGAAGTGTCAGCAATGATTGTTTGGGACTCTTGTTTATGTTGTTTGGTTTAATAAATGTTGGTACTGAGGGTATGCTGGAAGAGAGGCAGCATCTCATTACAAGCTAAATGAAACAGACATGAGGAATAGCCATTATACCCTTTTCATAATGTTTTTATAAAATTCTGGTCTTCAAATTTTCAGTATTTTCAATATCTCTTCTCAAAGGCTTTGAAGAAAAAAGTAAAACAAGTGGCCAAAACATCAAATATTTTATTTAGTTTTATTATAGACATGGGCAGCAGAAAAGCCTTCCTTGTTAAAGAAGAAAGAAGTTGAGTTGATTGCTCATTTTGCTCATTTTAGCAACTTTTATCAGGCCAAAGACCAATTCTCTAAGGGCATGGAACTCTACTAGTCTATAAAGACAGCAATTCTTCCTCTTATATCACCATATATACTTTTATTACATTTTTCTTTGAATTCCTTGGTATCTGGGCAGGGGCTGAGCAGACATCATGGCAGCACTACAGAATGAGAATTGGAATTTCCAACTCTGAAATTCCTCAGAAACCAAGGACCCAAGAAACATCCCTGAGGGTATAACGGGCAGCTACTTCATGATTTCCCATGATTGCCAATTCCCTGATCTCCCTTCTATACTGGATTTATTTTATTTTATTTTTGAAACAGGGTCTCATTACATTGCCCGGGCTGGCCTCACATTCACAATCCTCTGCCTCAGCCTTGAATAGCTGCTATTACAGGTGTGCACCACCATGCGCAGCTCTTACCCTGTTTTGTGCTGTGTCTGAGGATAATATTATCCTCAGAAGTAGTATTATCCAGCCCTTCCCAGTTGCTTCTTACCTATATGCTCATATCTGCACAATGGCTTTGCATGTGGCAGGTCTCCAGAAATGCTTACAACAGTCCTACAATGTCCCTGGAGACAAACTCATATCAGATGGTTGACTGTATTTCCTTATTCCCTTGAGTAACCCTTACTCTTTTCTCCCCCCTCCCTATTCCCCTTTTCCATTTCTCTCACTGTGATAGAAACTCCTAAATGAGGTAAAAATATTTTGAGACTGTCCTGGGGTAAAATCGGCTTGTCAAACAATTATAGGGTGGCCTTTCCATATAAACATTAGCTTACTTGAGATTTATGGGGGTTTTGTTAAACTAACTTTTTAAGCAAATAGGGAGTATGTAACTAAAAAGTTCATCAAACAATAAAAACTATAATTCAGCTCTATATTTGGGGGCAATAATAGAACGAAAAGGTAATAGAGAAGGAAAGGGGAAAGAAAATGACAGAAGTGTCTACTCCAGCTAGATCCTTGAGGCTTTACCCTCATTCTACTGTTCAAGATGTTTGCCTGAGGCTAGATGCTAAAGGGTAGACATTCCTGTCTCTGACAATTTAGTTTGTGAACCCACTAATCATATTTTTTAAAATCATAGATTTTTCAGTCATCAATGAATTTGTCATATATTTATTTATTTTTTTGTTTGTTTGTTTATTTATTTATTTATTTGAGATGGGGTCTTACTAAGTTGCTTAGGGCCTCACTAAATTGCTGAGGCCAACCTTGAACTTGTGATGGATCCTCCTGCCTCAGCCTCCTGAGTTGTTAGGATTAGAGGTATGCAGCACCATGCCTGGTATATTTTTAAAAACTTATGATTTTTCATAGTTGCTTTCAAAATTGTTGGTGTCCAAATCTACCCTCTGTCCATTTTAGGATAATGCTTCAGAGCTTTCTAGACTCTTCAATGAAATCTAACTTTTCTCTTGGAGCTATTTGATGGTAGGCAGATTTATCCACTAAGGGTCATGGACTCTTATAGTTAAAGGAACTATGTTGACATCAAAGAATTCTAAAATTGGGAGAATTCTACATTGAGAGTTCTGTGGCAGTGTTTGTCAAATTCCCCAATAACAAAAGAACCTCTTTTAAAAAATCCTGTAGAGCTACTAGCAAATATTTATAATCATTATGAATCAGGTACCTTGCATTTCCATGCATTAACTCATTGAATTCTCACAAAAACCTCAGATAGTTTTAGATCCTTATGAGGTTATAATATTATCCTCAGAAGTAGTATTATCCTAATTTTTATGTATGAAGAAAAAACAATGTTCAGAAAGTTTAATTTACCTTAAAATCACATTAGTGAGCTTTGAACCCATCTTTCTGGCTCAAGAACCCATGTCCTTAACCACTGGACCATACTACCTTGTGATTGGGATGAATGGAAAGACTCTTTCTGCTAAAATCCCACACCATCCCAGGTAGAGCAAGGCAGAGCATTCTGCAAGGATTATTAATATACCTGGATTGTTCTCAGTGGGGCTCAAAGACTTGTCATCTGTACAACACTCATTTAAATACTTATTTTGATATAGTAGGTTTTGTAAATGAGTTTTTAATTTTCATTTTTATCCAGAAACATATGTACAAGTTTTTTTTTGCTATGGTTTCTTCCCATAAACTTATGCTCAAGTTTAATCCCCATGTTGAGGTATTGAGAAGGTAGAAAACTTAATTTGACTATGGTGTTTAGAAGTAAGGCCTTTGGAAAATGATTAGGATTAGATAAGATTATGTTGGAGTTAAGATTTTTGAGTTCTTACATATTCTAGAGATTAGTGCTATATCTGTCGTGCATGTAGTAAGAATTTGTTCCCAATTAGTAGGCTCTCTAGTCACCTCACTGATTGTTTCTTTTGCTGAGAAGAAACTTTTTAGTTTGAATTCATCCCATTTATTGATTCTTAATTTTAATTCTTGCGCTATAGGAGTCTTATTAAGAAAGTTGGGCCTAATCCAACATGATGGGAATTGGAGCCTATTTTTTCTTCTAATAGATGCAGTGTCTCTGGTTTAATTCGTAGGTCCTTGATCCACATTGAGTTGAGTTCTGTGCATGGTGAGAGATAGGGGTTTAATTTCTTTTTGTTGCATATGGAGTTCCAGTTTTCCCAGCACTAGTTTTGAAGAGGCTATCTTTTCTCCAATGTATATTTTTGGCGCCTTTGTCAAATATAAGATAACTGTAATTATGTGGGTTAGTCTCTGTGTCCTCTATTCTGTACCATTGGTCTACCAGTCTATTTTGGTGCCAATATCATGCTGTTTTTGTTTCTATTGCTCTATAGTATAGTTTGAGATCTGGTATAGTGATACCACCTGTTTCACTCTTCCTGCTAAGGATTGCATTAGCTATTCTGGATCTCTTATTTCCAGATGAATTTCATGACTGCTTTTTCTATTTCTATGAAGAATATCATTGGGAATTTGATTGGAATTTCATTAAATCTGTATAGTGCTTTTGGTAGTATGGTCATTTTGACAATATTAATTCTGCCTATTCAAGAACAAGGTAGATCTTTCCATATTGCAAAGGTATTCTTTAATTTCTTTCTTTAGCATTCTGTAGTTTTCATTGTAGAAGTCTTTCACCTCTTTCATTGATTCCCAAGTGTTTTTGTTTGTTTGTTTGTTTGTTTGTGTTTGATGCTATTGTAAATGGGGTAGTTTTCCTCGTTTTCCTTTCAGAGGGATTTGTCACTGAGATACAATAAATGGGCCAAGGAACTGAACAGACACTTCTCAAAAGAAGATATACAATCAACCAAGAAATATATGAAAAAATGTTCAACATCTCTAGCAATTAGAGAAATGCAAATCAAAACTACTCTAAGATTGTATCTCACTTCAGTAAGAATGGCAGCCATTAAGAATATAAACAACCATAAGTGTTGGCAAGGATGTGAGGAGAAAGGTACACTCATACATTGTTGGTGAGACTGCAAGTTGGTGCAGCCAATATGGAAAGCAGTATGGAGAATCCTTGGAAAACTTGGAATGAAACCACCATTTGACCCAGCTATCCCACTCCTTGGTCTATACCCAAAGGACTTAAAAACAGCATATTTCAGGGACACAGCCACATCAATGTTTATAGCAGCATTAAAAGAGAATGAAATCATGGCATTTGCAGGTAAATATTTGGATGGAGCTGAAGAATATGTTAAGTGAAATTAGCCAATCCCAAAAATCCAAATGCCAAATGATTTCTGATTTAAGGATGCTGATCCATAAGATGCTAGTGTGGGAGGATTAAATAAAGTCTAAATAGGACAAAAGGGAAGAGGGGAAGGGAGGGGACATAAGGGTAGGAAAGCCAGTGGAATGCAATGGTCATCATTACCCTAAGTACATGTATGAAGACATGAAGGATGTGACTCTACTTTGTGTACAACCAGAGATATGAAAAATTGTGCTCTCTATATATAAAATGGAAAAAAAAAGATTATGGTGATTCTCCCATGATTGAATCCTCGTAGCTTTATAAAGAGATTCAGACACATACCCTGGCTGTCACCATGTGATGTTCTGTACCACCTCAGGACTCTGCCAGCAAGAATGCCATCAACAGATGTAGCTGCTGGATCTTGTACCTTCAGAACCATAAGCCAAAATATACTTATTTTCTTTAAAGTAGGCCGCCCCAGGTATTTTGTATTACTTAATGAAAAATAGATTTAGCCACTGGACCATGCTGCAGATATTAAAAAAGCAGTTCCTTTCTACTCTTAACGTCTGTTTCCCAGAAGCAAACATTTTTTAAAAATTATTTCTTTAGATATTTCTTCTGTTAATTAAATCTCTTTCTAGGCCACTCATTTCTCAGAATGGTCAAACACGCCATCTCTTTGTTCTCTGGATTTGTCTTAGGGAACACCTACCTCTTGCTGAATCCCTTGCCATCATTTTTGGCTATGTTGAATCCCCTAATACCTGCAGCCACGTCTCCCTTCTTTGTTTACTCCCTCTCTTCATGGCTTCTATAGAAACATATCTTGGGAAAGTATATATAAAATGATATATATTTTTTTAGTTATTTACATGTTTTAGAAAGTCCATGGTTTACTTTGATATTATTGGTGTAGGATAAAATCATGATAAAATGAAGACTTTGAAGGCATTGTTCCATTTTTTCCCCCTAACTTCCAGTGTTGTTGTTATTAAGATGTTGACCATCATTTTGATTCTGAATACTTAAATGGAACCCACTGTATTGTTCTCAGTTGTTAGGATCTTTATTCCCCAGTACTCTGAAATTTTGCAACTCACATGCTTTAATTAATACTTTTTCTTTTCTTTTCTCCTTTTGGTGGGCACAGAATTGACCTTTTCAAGATGGACACTCACATCTTTTAGTTCTGGGAAATTTCTTATATGATTTTTCTGCAATAATTTTCTACCATCCTTTCCTCCCTGTTTTCTAGAATTCCTGCCAGCTGAGTACTAAACTATCTGGAATAATCCTCCAATTTTCTTATATTCTCTTATTTTGTATCTTTGACTTTTAGTTCAAATATTTGTAGAATGTTTTCAACTTTAGCTTCTAAAATTGCCATTTGAATTTATTTTTAAATTTCAAAGAACTTCATTGGCTAAAAAACTTTTAAGTAGCATCCTCTCCTTATCCTAAGTACAATCAATATTTTCTTTGAGATGTTACAGACCTATGGTGTTCATTTCATGATCAAAAAGTATTTGAGGGGAAAGATATTGCTATCACAAACTTTTTTTTTTGTTTATATAGGGTTTATTCAGCCAAAAAAAAATACCCTTGTGTTGTTAATTAAACTTAGTTTAAAATCATTTCTTCACAACTTGTCAAGTATCATAAAATGTTGGCAAAAAAACCCAGAAAAAGTAGCTTATGAATATTTGTGGCCATGCTACAAATGAAACTTAAGTGTAAATAACTGTGAAATAAAAAGACACAGAGATGATTTCAGCAGTCCAATTTGGCCGAGACACAGCACTGATGGCAATGGCCTGGAATGAATGTGAAATGCATTTCCACTTGAATCAAACTCCGGATGCCTGTGATTTTTTTTCCTTCCATTTTCAATTCACTAGTTTTATGAACTTTGTTTTTGTCAGTTTGTTTTGAGAGCATTAGGCCTTTTAGGAAGAATTTAATCTTTAGAAAAAAAGTCCATGTGAAAACACCTGATGTATATGTGATTTATTTATTGAAATGGCATATGTGCTTTCATGTCAGCATTTCTTATGGTAAATGTCAATGACCTTACATCAGTTGTTCCATTTACAAAATGCTTTCATTTGCATTCACTCATTAAATATCTGAAAAGAAATGTTTTATTTCCCATTTCACAAAGTTTTGAAGTTTGAAAAAGCAAAGACAATAATTATATAATAGTTATGGGCCCCATTATTCTCAGCTAAAGTTTAGAATAATGTCACACAGGATTTGTGTGTTGGATTACTTTATATATGCAGAATGATTAATTTATTTGACACAAAGTAAGCATTTGAAAAGTGTTTGCCATTGTTGTAATGCTAGAATCTTACACTAGAGTCTAACAGTGTTTTAATCAAATACCACAGTGATCAAGAAAGTGACTCCTTGAGACTCAAAGTTTTTTTTTCCAATGCTACCTTGGTACCATCTATACCAAAAATCATGTACAATTCTGGAACTCATACAGTACTATCAGCTAACTCCAGGTGGTTTTAAATTCAGTTATTTTGCTGCTAAGTCTGATGCTGAAAGGAAATCATTTTTAGGCAAATGGCAGATCACTTTACTGTTTAAATTTCTTTTTAAAAATATTTTTTTAGTTATAGATGGATACAATATATTTATTTAGTTTATTTTTATATGGTGCTGAGGATCAAACCCAGTGCCTCACAGGTGAGGGGCAAGCACTCTGCCACTGAGCCACAACCCCAGCCCGATACTATTTAAATTTCTTACAAGTATTCTCTGCTTATGCATCTAATGAATAAAATCTGTCAAATACTGCACAATTTAATAATTCTTAAGGATAGAAAAGTCCTATAATTCTAAAGGATCTTGGGTTTTTTGTTTTTTTTTTTTTAATTTAAACAAAGGGTAAGGAGCCTAGCAATTTGAAGCTGGCTTACTGAGGGGCAGAAAAGTCTATCTGTGCTTGTGCTCCATTTGAGCAATACTACCAGCCATTCTCTGGACACTATGACTTCCTGTGATATATGGAGACCCAAGTCCCAGGAGCTACAATCAGGCTTGAAAAGAAACTTTTTCATGGGTATCTGTGCCCAACAGCTTAGTCTAGGCATTCTCAAATACCAGTGGGTATAGGACTAAAAATGTATTGCAAATTCCTCCTGGAATGATTTAGAGACTCAGTAGCCCGTGTGGACAGGAAATCTGCATTTTAAACAAACTTCCCCCACTGCCACCCTCTCTTGTGGTTCTGATATAAGTAGTTTAAATACCACTTTAGGAACACTGATTTACAATTCAAAGTTATACCAGTGTTGGTAATAGGGAATAAAAAGGGACTTTTCCATTTCTTTGTCCCCAGGCAGTAGCTGACACATTTTAAAGAAATGAAGGCTTCTCAGTGCTGAAATTAACTTTGGTTCAGCACACACTTTCCTATATATCTATTTCCCAACCTGTCCAAATATTTCTAATTTTAAAAAGACAACCATCTTTTTATTAACAATATTTTTCTTATACAAAACCTTAGATGCTTTGAAAGTAAAATTAAGAAAGCATTATTCTTCCCACAACTTAACTTCCAGAATATCACCATTCACTGTAATCATAATTTCAAATAGAGCCAGGAAGGATGTCAGTACAGCAAGAGAATGCTGCTTTCCTACCCCTCAATAATATTTTATTGTTCTCTCTACACAGCT
The DNA here is from genome assembly GCF_052094955.1 of Ictidomys tridecemlineatus. NCBI lineage: Eukaryota > Metazoa > Chordata > Mammalia > Rodentia > Sciuridae > Ictidomys > Ictidomys tridecemlineatus. Next base: position 165,819,068 of record NC_135479.1, read on the forward strand.
ATGAATTCCAGGTGAAACCCAAAAACCCACTTGGTGAAGGCCCAGCCAGCAACACAGTGGCATTTAGTACTGAGTCAGGTAATTCCATCAACAAAGATGTAAAGGGGTATGGCGGGAACAATGTTTTGCATGGGAAGCTCATGTGAAACCCAGATAAACTTGAATTCCTAAATAATAATCCATAGGGGAAAAAAAACTAATTGATGAAGGTACCCTTATAGCAATTACTTAGGTTTTTCCTCTTTTACTTTGATATGAGAAAAAAAGGCATAATCTATATTCAAAAATCTGAACGAATTCTCCTTTGTATGCCTAGAATCAAAATATTAGTACATCAAGAAAGGGAATTTATATACAAACAGAGATATGAAAAATTGTGGTATATTTTAATGCAAAAAACCCAAAGTACATGTATGAAGACATGAATTGGTGTGAACATATTTTATATACAAAAATATGAAAAATCGTGCTTTATATGTATAATAAGAATTGTAATGCATTTGCTGTTGTGTATTTTAAAAATAATTAAAAAAAAAAGGGAATTTATGATTGTTTTGTGAAATTTCCTAGACAGTAGAAGCTCCAGTTCCTTACCAAGACACATTGGCACATACATTTGTATAAACTTTATAGCAACTAATGTTCATGGCATCTTGGTGACTTTACCATGAATTGCTTTTGTGTGAAACTAAAAGGAAGCTTTCAGAATTGAAGGGCTGGCATAGCAACAGTCTCCCAACTATCAAATCACACATAAAAACTACAGCTGAAGATCTGGCAGATGATTCGATCAAGAACTATTTTCAAAACAAATTTGCAAATTCAGTCTTCAGCAAGAGGGTACCATTTTGCAATAAGACATAACAGTAAGCATCTGTCTTCAACATTCCACTGGAATGTTAGGACTTAACATTAATAATAGCTGACCTTTTGTTTGTCATTTCTTCTCAGCGGACCCAAGAGTGAGCGAGCCGGTTTCTGGTAAGTGTCTCAGTGAACAACTACATGCTTTTTCTAAACTGACCGAACTAAACAGGGTCAGCAAAATTGATGATTTCACTATTTTACTACTTAGACTTCTTAGAAGATCAGGTGTGAATGTTTACCTAATACACTGATTAACATTTGAGAGCCTATGATGTTCTAGGGGCAAGTCAAGATATTTCAAAACTTGGTTTCACACATATTATCATGTAAGCTGAAATTTTCTGTTCAATAACAAGAGTCAAAATATGCTACCCTCGCCAGGTATGGTGGTAAATCCAACAATTTGGGAGACTGAGGCAGGAAGATCTCAAGTTTGAGGAAAGCCTTAGGAACTTGGAGAGACCTGTCTCATAAAACAAAAAAGGACTGGGGACGTGGGTCAGTGGTAAAGTGCGCCTGGGTTCAATCCCTAGAACCACCATCCCCCCAGCAAAACTAAAAAAAGATAAACTGTCTCATTTCCACTTTTAATAACATATCACATTAAAGCAGTTGTTTAAATTTTATATTCTGCAAAAAGGAAACCTAAATTTGTTCCTCAAGGATAGCCAGCATCGAGCACTGCAGAGGTTACTCAACAGCAAAACACACTGTTCTGAGATTTCTCTCACTGTTACTGTTGACAGGAAGGAACTTATTTTGGATTTACTTTTTAAAACCTTTGTATTTTGGGCTCCAATAATTGTACTGGAAAAAAACAGGTACCAACAAGTTGGCAAGGAACTTTGAAGACTGCTTTTGGAAAGCTTTTAGGACATCCCCTCAGAACCCAAGAATCAAGATACTAAATTCAAACTGTGTTTTGCTTATGCAGCAGGAAGAGATGCCATCTGGACTGAAAGACCCTTTAATTCAGACTCTTACTCAGAATGTAAGGGCAAACAGTATGTCAAAAGAACGTGGTATAAAAAATTTGTTGGAGTGCAACTGTGCAACTCTCTAAGATACAAGATTTATTTGAGCGACTCACTCACAGGTAAGCAGGGCAACCAGCATTATTTTTAGCCTTTGCCTTCAGGGAATGTTTTGCAGCATTTTATAACATGGTTTTTTCATGAAGAAGTCCAGGAACCAGGGGGTAATTCAGCATCTTTAGTTTTCCTGAGAAAAAAATGTTATTGAAATTGTCACACTGCTAGAAAACAAGGATTTAAAAGATGCTTTTAAGAAGTAAATAATGAAAATGCAATTTTGAAACAATGCTGTCAAGGCAAACTTGAATGTACAGGCACTAGCATATTCACCTACCTTTGTTACAAACATTCTAGGATAAAAAACATATATTAGTAATAAAATGAATGTGTCTAACAATAATCATGGAAAGAGTATTTCATCTTTATAATACCAAAAGGGCTCTAACCTCATGTAGTTGTAATTTTCTATATTCATAAACATTTTTAACAAATATGCAAGGATGACCAACATAGAAACATGCATCTTTTCATTCACTTAGCAAATGCTATATACTTCATGCCAGGCACTCTTCTAGGTGCTGATGGCAAAGCAGCAAACAAGACATATTCCTGCTTTCATGTAACATCTCTCTCTCTCTCTCTTCCTTCTCTCAGTAGAGGCATAATTCATAAATAAATATGAATTTTATACAGGTGCTTTGAAGATAATTTTAAAAAGAGAGAACAGCTCAACAAGGATTGGAAGTGCCTTTAGTTAGAATGGTTTTAGGGAAGCTCTCTGAAAAGGTCAGTGGTAAAGTGCGCCTGGGTTCAATCCCTAGAACCACCATCCCCCCAGCAAAACTAAAAAAAGATAAACTGTCTCATTTCCACTTTTAATAATAATAATAACATTATGAGAAGGAAGCAACCACACAAAGGTCAGGGGGACAACGGATGTATAGACAGGGGAAAGAAAAAGTGCAAAGACTGAGGCAGAACACACCTGGTCAGTTCCACTATTGTAGTACAGACGGGAACATCAAACAAGCAGGGCTGAATACATGGAGCTTTGAAATCAGGTAAGGAGTTTTAAGTTTTATTCTCAGTATAGTGGGAGACCACTGGAGAGGTTTAAGGAGGGTAGTAACATCTCACTTGCATTTTTAAAAATCAGTCTCTGAAGGGAGGGAAGGAAGAACAGAGAGGAGACAAGAATGAAATAGGAACACCTGTTGAATCAAGAGACTTTGGTAGCTTGAACTAGGTTGATACAGGAGTAGGGGGAAATATCCAAGAACAGGAAGATGATTCTTTCAAACAATTTATTTCAGAATTGTCACATATCAAAGCAATATTTCATTCTTTTAATTTCTGGTTCTTCAGGAAAATTTTATAACATTGGCGATCAAAGAGGCCATGGAGAAGATCACTGCCAGTTTGTAGATTCGTTTTTAGATGGACGCACAGGACAGCAACTCACTTCTGACCAGTTACCCACAAAGGAAGGTATGCTTTCTGATCCTTCTCATGAGCAAGAGAGCTTTCCAGATTAACTCAGAAAGAAATCAAGCTGAAGAAAGTGATCAAGTTAAAAAGAATTCTGCAGAACTACTGCTCTAATTACTTGGCTAGAAAAAGCAATAAACTTAAGTTTCTCTACTTAAAGCCAAGGACATGTACACAGACATGTACAAATGTACTCCAAGAAAATCTATATTTGTAAAAACAGCTATAAGAGATCAGTGTTCTCCAAACTTAAATCATTCATGATTAACTTTATGGCTTTTGTTTATTGTGCAAAACTGCATTTTTTTTTTATTTCTTTTAAAAATTTTTGAAGTAAATTTTATTGCTACTATATATAAAAACAGTATTATTTGCCTTATAAATACATAAATAAAATACAACAATTTTGTTGAGAAGTTAATAACCTCTGTAACTTGCTAAAGACACTTTAGCACCAAGCCATGTAATGGATTGAAAAAAGACTGAAAATTAATTTAATCCTTGTTTAAGTAGTTCAGAAGTGAGTAAATTAATTGTCCAAATTACTCAGGAAGCACCAGGAAGTTCTTTAAATCTTTTCAATCATTTGGTTAGACTTTTCAGTAACAGTTCATTTAATGGTACTTAAGAATATCAACATACTAAAAGATGACAACAAGGTTATGAATATATTAACTGGCAGTTAAAACTGCTCTCAGATACTACCAGCCATTCCATCCTAACTTGCTAAGGCAAATGTCAAAAATTTTTCAGGTCCTATGATTAAGGAGCCATACCTAAGGAAAGATACCAGGGCCTCTGTTGCTCTTAAGTTTTCCAAATTACTTTGCTTCAGAGTAACTTTCAGTCATTCAGCACTACCCTTGAATTTATGAGCAATGAGGGCAAAAATAAAACACAGCAACTATTAAACAAAACTATTTTCCTCCTTAGGCTATTTCAGAGCAGTTCGCCAGGAACCTGTCCAATTTGGAGAAATAGGTGGCCACACCCAAATCACTTATGTCCAGTGGTATGAATGTGGGACTACAATTCCTGGAAAATGGTAGATGCTGCAATCATGCTCCAAAGTACTTCTGGTTCATTATGGAAAAAAAATATTGGTGGAAATACTATGGTATTTGTCACATTCATTTAAAGCTATTTTGTTTACTATGTATAAAAGTCTGCAATCTAACAGCAATATTAGATGTTTATTATTAGAAAGGATTGCTGAGAATATTTATCAGGTTTTACAAAGTCATTTTAAGAAAGCAAGATATTGACATTAACAATAACATTTTTAGGGAAGCTGGCTCCCTATTCATGGTATTTTAAGAGATCATTTGTATATTATTTATCAGTGTTGTAATAATGTTCTGAGATACTTTTATAACAAAATTAACATCAAAAACTTATTATATATACTTTAAAAAAATGTCCTTTTATTGGTGTGTTTGCTTCCTATTGGTGAGTTAATTCCATGAAACTCTACTTAGTTTAACTTATTAGATCAAATTATCTTCAGAGGGAAAAATTATATCTGAGGGGAAAAGGTCCTACTATTCACGTTTATTTAAACTTCCATTTTTTACTATGAGCTGAAAAGATTTCCTGAATAGATACTTTCTGTTAATATAATTTTCATAAATTATCTACAAATTACTGAAAAAAATTCATTTGAATCAGTAAGTTTCATTTCAGCTAAAAATGGGGTTGATAATCTAATGATATACTTTCAAAAGAAATGTGTCTGAATATACTATCAAAATTATCCCTTTTAAGCAACAGTTTATTATTTTATTTGAACTGTATGCTGAGACTATATGTGAAGTCTGAGCATGAAAAGATAATGCATGATGAGATCTCTACAATTTTACAGACTATCTGCTATATATTTATGCTAGATTTCTATGAATGAATCACAGGGTGCTTTTGTAATACTGTTTAACTCAAGCTGTAATAAAAATCTAACTTCATTTTCATTAAAAGATATTACTTTCCTTTATGCTGGGGATAGGAATGCTACATCATTACCCTCATTTTGTGTGCTTACTTTTCAACGTGCTTCATTCTTATCAATGCTAAAATTCTGTATTTTTCAAACAACTATAAATTCTTCAATAAAGAGATGTAGTTTTTTTTAAGACTTGAGTTTATTTCTAAATGGTTTCATTAGAAGATATCACAAACATACTTTTCATAAGAAAAATCAAAGTAAACTAGGGTCTCTGAACCCCCACCCCAATATAACAGTTATTGTGTGTATGTCCTAAGTTAATCAATCTTCCTGTGAAGTCTATTTTAGTTTGTTTCAAATGAATGGTTGTTGAATACATTTCTTTTAAAGAATTTAAAAAAGGGGGGGGCAATTTCTCTTCATGGGAATCTGTAAATTAAAATGTTTATACTTCATTCTAAGACAAAACACCAGTAAGGATTTCTGTTTAAAAACATGATTTTTCTTATGTATGTTAATAACAAAATTAATACAAGACCATGAATGGATTCAATCACCTTTATTAACCTATCAATGTTACATTTTATCCATAATATCTAGTCATTGTCTCTACTTTAGTACATCATGTTAATAGTAAAAAGCCAAGTATGATGGCTAAACCTCAACCTAGCATTTTAATATCCTCTGGACAAGGGAAGCTAGAAAGCCAATCACTTTACACACATGTAAATGTAGTGTTCCAAAATAACTAGAAAGCTGCTACATTTTTAAGCAGGGGAGGAAGAAAAACAACTTTCATTTTGGTCTTTTGTTCTAGCAAATTATACTTTCAATTAACAGCAACAATGATATCAAAAAATGCTCTGCCTTTTGAATTAACTTCAATACAAATTAAAATAAAATAGAATTGGAGTCTTTTAGGAGGCAAACAGCTAGCAGCTACATTCATCAGTGTAGCTGACCTCCTTATCGATAACCAGGTCCAGGTTGGGTATAGCCCTGACCAAAGGGAGGACGGTTACGTGCATAAGGGTTAGGCCCACTTGGAGGAGGGGTCATGGTACTTCCAGAAGGTGGAGTAAAACTTGGTCTTGGTTGATAAGCCCCAGGTTGGCTTGGAGCCATTCCAGGCTGAGAGGCAGGGGCCACAGTATAATTAGTAGGCTGAGACGTTTGGGTAGTGTAAGGTTGTGGAGGATAACTGCTCGCCTGGTACTGCTGTGGTGGTTGAGCAGCCAGCTGCTGAGGCTGACCAGAAAAGGTAGGAGCCGGTGCCTGGGAAGTTGGTTGCTGGCCATATCCCTGGAACTGCTGAGGTTGTTGGGGTCCAGTCTGCTGACTATAGTTAGCTGAAAAGGTAAAATAACATATACATCTTATTTTTATTTTGATGCAAGTTTTCTAAAGAATTAATCTTACTGTTATGGACCAAAAATGATTAAAAACTTAATAACCTTGTTCACAATACTTATGCAATGAGTATCCATTTATGAGAAATGCAGATTCCATCATAAAATATTTGAAGACCAGTTATTAAAAGAGACAGTTTTCTAGACAATTTAAACCCTCTAATCTTAAACTGAATCACTATATATGTATTTTCATTACAACTGCTCGACTTTTATATAATTCTTGAGAGCAATTCCTGCTCTAGCATAATTCCTAATACAAAGTAGATGCTCAAATTTATTAAAGAATCATACTTTCTAGGATGACCAAAAACATAAGAGCTAAATAGTCATTAACAAGATTTTGAGGAGACCTATTGAACACAGTACCAAATAAAAATACATTGCAGATAATGAACATATTTTTATATGAAACAATACTATAAATACACCCTATTATACTAATAAATGCTTTAAAGTTTATTCACTCTAGAGTATCTAAACCATTTAAGAATAAATATTAAGTACTATTTTCAGAAGATTTGGTATCTGATGCTTTTGCCTGACTTAGCAGTACATCATAACACACAAAATGCATACCATATTGCCCCACAAAATCAATATCTATATTAATTATGTTTTAGGATGTAATTGTTTTAAAACAAAATCTGCTTCACTGAAAACTTTTATCTCTACCATGAAACACACCTGCAGCTACTTGCAATGAAACCTCTCCATTGACTGGAATCCTGTCAGCATTAAATACCAGATACATAAGAAAATTATTAAAATATGTACAACCCTGCATTTAAGCAAAAAAAAAAAAAAAAAAAAAGGATTGAATGAATTTGAGTATATTCTGAACTCACCTTGAACCTGGGTTCAAAATCTACTCATGAAAGAAACCTTTAAGACATACTCCATGAACAAAACTGGAAAAGGTCAGAGGGAAACTGGCAAACCAACAGTGTCAAAGATGGTCCAATGTTACCAACACCACCACTTAACAGTCTCAAGCAGAGTATTAAGTTGACTATTTCCATAATTCTCAATTAAATTCAAATTTATAGGACTAGTGGGATCAGAAATGCAAAGATAATAATCTGAAAATAAATTTTACTAAGAGTGAAGACCCTGACTAAAATTATTAAGAATAAGCTTAGTTGTTGATAAGTCAAATATCCAAAACATTTTACCCATGATAGCATCTAAATACTGAACTAAAATAAGTGTGTGATAAAATCTTGCCATACAATTTCTCCTACCCTCTACATCAAACTTTGAACTTTAAGACTGAGGGGGGTGGGGAGAAAAGCTGCCTTTTCATCCTCACAAAAATCTGAGTCAGTAAACAACCAATCCTTAATTGCAGATCAAGAGAGGGACTAACCATAAGGGCATTTCAGGCTGAGGTTATAGCTCAGTGGTAGAGCACTTGCCTAGCATGTGTGAAGCACTGGGTTCAATTCTCAGCACCACATATAAATAAGCTAATAAAAAAGGACAATCAACAATTTAAAAAGTATTTTTTAAAAAGTCATTTCATTAATAGCCTTTTAATCAAAATATGGCAATGTTTCTATTATGTGTATTAGTTTCCCACTACTACTCCTCTCCTGAAATAAGCAGCTTTTGGTGAAGATTATCATAAATTATAAGAAATGAACATTCTGGTTTTGGTTTTAAATCAATGAATAAAAAAAACATCATATGGTCCACAAAGTCTAAGATATTTACTCTTTAACCTTTTATAGAAAAAAAAAATCTGCCAACTCCTGGTCTAGACTAGAGAATGCAGAATCCACAGGGAAGTATTTAATTGCAAGGTCAAAAGGACTGGTTCTAGTCCAGTCCCCCCACCAAATGACTACATGTTTTTTGCAAGTCTTAATTTCCTTAAACCCTATTTGCCTCATCTGTAAAAAGTGAGTGGGACAAATCAGTGATGCCCTAATGACTACACATGACTTGTGATGTTTTTAAAATACCAAAGCCCGAGTCCCACTATGAAACAAATGAAACAAAATCTATGAGAATGGGGTCCAGGTACCAAGAAGCTATTCAGGTGATTCTGAAGCAGAGTAATGGCTGAAATCCCTATATTAAATGAGCACATATTTTTAGCTCTGATATTCTACTATTAAATTTACATAAATCATAAAAATTAACACTTTTTAAATTTAAATGACTATAAACTAAAAATAAACTTCCCCTTACTATAATCTAAGCTTAAATTCATTCCATCTCTTCAATACAAGTAAAACTAAGAACGTGATAAAATATGCCAAGCTCCAATTAATGACAAAATTTTATTGCCTATGTCAGGGGTCAGCAAATTTCTTCATTGGAAAAAGAATAAAGCCCTGTGAAAGGGTCAGATAGTAAATATTTTAGACTTTGTGGACCACCCTGTTTCTGTTTTAACTAATTGTCTTTGCCATTATAATGTCAAAAATAGCAATGGATAATACAGAAATGGTGGTAAACTTTCCTAATAAAACTTCATTCACAAAAAGAGCAGTTTGTTGACCCTTGCCTCTAATTGGTAATACAAATCTCCATAAAATTTAGACAAGATTCAACTTACAAATTATAACTGGAATTTTGATACTTAAATGATATCTATTTAAAACAAACAAAAAAATGTTAAGTTCCCTGAATGCCATTTGAAATAATTTTATTTTTATGACTTATTTTCTGGTATTCCTACACACCTTACAGAAACAAACACCTAAGTGGCTTAATTTAGTTTATATTTAATGATATCACTTTTCCAATGAGGAAACCGTTAATATTCCTGTGGATATAACATATGCCTGAATTATGTGTCGCACATAAATTGGGGAAATATTTTCCATTTCTTTTTCAGTTCTATATCATCTAAGTAAAAGAGAAACTGATCATGTTAGAAATATTTTGTATTAAAAGCTTTTCTATACTACAAGTTAACTATAGAATCATCTGCTAAGTCTTATTGGACCCACTGAAAAACTGAAATATTGACTTACAAAACATTTATGTACACATTTTAAAATAAAACAAATATTTCCCCTAATACTTAATTCTTACTATAACAATGTAAATATTACAAATGAAGTATATCCAAGGAAGAGCTTAAAAATTTCATGAGTACAGAAACAGACCAAAAACGATAAGCCAACAACTCCCTTTCAACACCTGCTCACCTGAATACTGAATACCATACTGCTGGGGTGGCTGAGGTGGAGCCTGAGGCTGTTGGGCACCGTAGCCGGCTTGCTGCTGGTACTGTTGGTACATCTGACCTAAAACAGAAAACACAAGACAAAGAGGCAGGTTTAATTTGGCAGGGAGTAATTTTTTAAGGCACATTTACATTTTCTCTTCATCCAAATACATAAACACACTGAGTAAAATACTATGTGTCTGTTGCTCTTTAAATGTCTGCAAAGGAGAAGAATGAAGAATTTGCAATTGCTTTGCTGTAGGATAAACTGCAGAGAATTACTGGCAGCAAAACCAAATGTTTTGAAATGAAAATGCAAATCAGATAAGTACTGCCAATGTTCAGTAAATATCAAGTAAGTCAAAAAATCAGTAAAATAAATATGAGGAAAAAATAGGTCCCAAATCTCTACCAAAGTACTATATTTATCCTCTAAAAAGTTCATCCTCTATTACCATTATAAATGAACCCTTTGGTAGCAAGGAAATAAATAACAACTTTCATTCTGGAAATCAGATATCTTTGGCATTTGCCAACAATTTGATTTCTATGACTATGTAATATATGAGTATTCTTTCAAAGATATGGAATCTCAGAAAGTCTAAATAGTTCTTTATTGCATGGCAGAACTCTTTAACAGTGGGAATATGTTCTTGCACACACAATCCTTTTGGGGTCAGTAGACCACAGTGACTCTAGAGAAACCTGTTAGATACTTAAAACCTGTGAGTTTTCAAGCAAGAAAAGATTTATTGCTTATGTTTTTATCTTCTCTACTTCTTTACATTATTTTAATAGATTGAACTAGATCTAATGCTAGAGTAACAAGAAAATATGTTAATATTCAGCATTAAATCATATGTTGGCTTAGTCTTTATAAAATATTCAAACCAACTGCTATTAATCAAAAAGACTATGGATAACCATATACTCATGGCAGAAAATGAGATAAATACTGGGGGAAAAAACAGAAAATAAATTACTAGTGCCACTTAAATTCAAGTACAGCAAGCAGCTAGCACTTATAGGCTTAGATAAAGAAATGGAGCCCAGGGATAGTTGTGGCTCAGTAGTAGAGCACTTGTTTAACAAGCATGAGGCACACTGGGTTCAATTCTCAGCACTGCATATAAATAAATAAAAGGTCCACTAAAACTAAAAAAGAAAGAAAGAAAGAAGAAAGAAGCAATGGAGCCCACTGTACTGTCTGCTCAGCCCGAGGGTGTCTCTAAGGAAGCACTAAATGAGTTATGATTTTATGTAGTTTATTTCCTAGCAAACAGTTGTATCTTTTTATAATGAAAATAAAATCTGCTCAATTATTTTTAGGCTATTAATAAAACTTTCCAAATACAACAACAACCAAAAAAAACTTCACAAGTTTCTTAAATGCATTATTAATGGTTTAGATTAATCAAAAGCATAGAAGATAGCACAGAAGTTAACTAAATTTAGATACCAACTTAATCCTGGATTATATTTCATAACTAAATTTTAGAATAGAAGTGACCAGAATCCAAAATAAGAAGGTAACCAGGTAAAGAAATATAACTAAGAGTAGAAATATGTATAAGTGAACTTAGAAATCAGAATGATTAACTTTATAATGTGAAAATATGCAAATAAGCAATAAATCCATGAAAAAAAGTTTAATAACTTCATAGGGAGGAAAAGCATGAGAAGAAAATTACCACTAAACAGGGAAGAGAGGTGGGAGGGAATGGGAGGGAGAAGGGGAATTGCACGGAAGATGGAGGAGACCCTCATCGTTATACAAAATACATATATGATGGTATGAGGGGGAAGAGAAAAAAAAAAGAGAAATGTGTCACAGTAAATTGGGTAGAGAGAGATGATGGGAAGGGGGGAGGGGAGGTTAGGGAGGGTAGCAGAATACAACAGACACTAGTATTGCTGTAAGTATATACATGGCTGTATAACCAATGTGATCCTGCAATCTGTACACATGGAAAAATGAGAATTCATACCCCATTTGAATCAAATGTATGACATGTCAAGATCATTATATTGTCTTGAACAACTAATAATAATAGTAATAATAATAATAATAATAATAATAAAAGATTAAGCAACTTACCTGAGATCAATAGCTAAAAATAGAACTATCAATAGCTGTTAAAAACAATCACTGGAATCCAGGAATATCTCCAAAACTGTAGTGGTACAAAGTTTTGTACACTTTGACCCATTTAATAAAAATATTAACCTAGGCATCATCAAAATGGATGAGATTAAGGCTCCATGTAGTAAACTGTTTTCATCATTGACACTATAAAGAATTCACATTCAAAAGCATAACTGTTTTCCTCAATAAAAATGTACAGTATAACTCTGGACGTTTTCCTTCATCCCTTCCTTCTTCCTTCCTTCCTTTCTTTTTCGTATGTTCTTCTGAACTGCTACAAACCCATCACTTTACCTAAGGTTAAAAATTTCAAAGGTTATTACTATCTTTGCAAAACATCCCTTTACTTTTCTTAAACCCGTTTCATGCAAGACAAAATGGGACTTTCTCTGTCACTGTATTCTGAATTTAAGAATGCTGTATTTTTTTTTTTAAAGGAGGAACACCTTTACATACTTGAAAGAAAAAGAGTTAAGGATATGTTAAGTGAAAACAGCATGGCGTAGACACAGTTCATAGTAAGCAATGTTTTGAATAGTAAATAAAATAATAATAATAGCAAAGTTTTATGCTTATCCAGTATATTTTCAAAAGGAATCAATGACACAATTAAGTAAAGATTACCTAGGAAGAAAAAGAGTAAAAGGTGAGACTTTTGGGATTGTATTGTTACAAAATGTAGTAGCCAGTGGAGACCTTCAATGACTTTTGCACATGCAAAGCATTTGACAATGGCTTGGTTTTCAGAAATTAGAAAGTTTAACTCCATAATCAAAAAACAAGCAATAAATACTGTCTTGTGTAGTCCCTCCTACACTGAAGGGGTTGATCTATACAACAAGAGAATATAGCAGAAATGACAATGATATTTCTGAGGGCAAATCGTAAGAGTCATCTTCCACTATCATTCTCTCTTGATCACTTGTTCTGCTAGAATAAGTCATCCAAGCTGCCCTACTGAGGAGGTTCACAAAGTGCTTGTAAGGAGCTAACCCTTCAGTTCTGGATAAGTTTTAGATGACTAAAGTCCCAGCAGTCATCTTGACTACAACTTCATAAAAGACCCTAAAACCCCAACAACTCAGCTAAGCTATTCCCAAATCCCTGACTCTAAAACTACAGGAGATAACCGTACTGTAGATGTTGTTTTCAGCATCTTCATTCGGGGGTAACAGTTACATAGCAACAGATAATTAACATAAGTAGTTTTTACTTTGGTGCTAAAAACTATCCTTAAGTGTTGAAGTCACATAATGGGCTTCAATTATTCTATGTGTCTCAAAATTTACAAAATGAAAAGCTACTTTTAAAGTCTCAACTTTTCATTACATTCATGTATAATTTCACAGATTTTAGTTATATTCTTTTTGACCTTTTAATTTTGGTTTAGCAGTATTTTCTGGTCTTTAATGATTTTTAGTCCTTTTCTCACTAGCATTTATTTTTTTTGGCAAATTACACTTGGTCTTCCAGTAACAGAGTTAATGGCTCTACCTAAAGAAGGGTAACTTTGTCTATTTTTTTTTTAAATGATATTCAAGACAGACACATGCTACAAAATGATGCACTGGTCAATGATGGACTGCATATAGAATAGTGGTCTCACGTGTATATCACCAAGTGATGTCATAGCCATCTTACTTTGTATGAACATGCTCCATGATGTTCACACAAGGACATAATTGCCTAATGATGCATTCCTCAGACCCCATTGGTCAGAGACACATGACTTATTTTATTAAGCCTTTTTAATAAATAACATATTAAGACTACAATCCTTGGAGAAATTTTTATAAATTCAAAATTACAAGTCCAAGGTCCTTTTTATGGTATTTAAGTGACAACTCAAAATTATTTATTTTATTTTGGATTATTATATAAAAGATTATTGTGTTAATCAGTTATAAGTAATAAGATTTTTATATTGATAATTCTGGCCAATTATAACCAGCAGCTGACCTAAATAACTGGCAATGTCAGGGACTCATCATACATCAAAAAGTCTACACTTCATCATTTATCTAAAGTAATACTATCCAATACAATAGCCATTAGCCACCTCTGGCTGAGCAACAGAAAAAGAGTTATAGGATATATTAAGTGAAAACAGCATGGTATAGACATGTGGGTAGTCTAAAACCAGTTTATAATATATAATTTATTTGAATACAAATAAATTTTGTATTTATTTGTATTCAAATAAATTATATATTATTTGAATACATTTCAAATTGGTGTCACATCCCATATTTCCAATATGCAATACAAAATACATGTTTAAATGAGCGGTTACATGTTGATATACAAATATAATGGGCTAAATAAAATGTATTACTGAAATTTTTTTAATTTAATAAAAAAAATCTAATTTACATGTAGTTTCTATTATAATTCTTTGGGACAGCACTAACTTAGAAATCAGAGCCGTTTACTAATCTTTTGACTGGTACCATATAGTAATAACTATATAATTTTTATACTGCATAAACATAAGCTAAAATTAACAATTGTGTCAAGGCATATATTTAATGCCACTCTAAAGCAATTAAATGCATTCAAATGGTGTCCATCTGCTATCTCTATTCCCAACATCATTTGTTGGGAACAGAGGTGAGAGAAATTTTCCACCGTACATTTTTTTATATTCCTAAAATTTTACCTGTTTAAAAATTTTCAATGAAACCCCTCATCATAAGATAATTTGAGATAATATTAGTGCAGCCCTAAGTCCCATTCCTTTATTATTGAACAGCAAACCTTATTTGGTTTCATTATCCTTGTAAATGCTGTTCCACAATACTATTCACTGCTTCAAATAGGAATTTTTTTTAAGCAGATGGTTTTACTACACCTGATATAGCAGTTAAACTGTTATAATATCCAAACTCTGCTTCTGCCTCCCATTTCAGCCCACCTCTGCTTCAGTTCTAGTTTGTTCTGGTTTTGGAAGCTGTACTTGGGTGCAGAGAAAGGCAGTTAACTACTGCTCCTTGAGAAAAATCGTAATACAATAAGAAATTCTTCCCAAACCATTCATTCATCAGCAAAATGCCAGCTGCTATCTCCTAATGACTCTTTCATTCAGTGAAATAGTCTGAAAGTATCACCATATAATGACAGGATTCTATTCCAAAAGCGGTCAGTTTATTTAAGACTACTTTAAATGTGATTGATAACTTCAATCACTTGCTTCTGATGCTGAAAACACATCATACCACCCATTGACCAAATAGTTAGAGCACCACCTGGTGTTAAATGTTTTAAAATGGAACGTGTGGTTTCAAAGACCCTAACATTCACAGAAATAACATAATCTCAGGAAGGCAACCTAAAGATCGATGTTATGATTTGGATACAAGGTGTTCCCCAAAAGCTCCTGTATTAATACAGAAATGTTCCAAGGTGAAATGCTCAGATTGTTAAAACTGTAACCTAATTAGTCCATCCTAGTTTGAATAGACTGGGTGGTAACTGTAGGCAGATAGGGTGTGACTGAAATAGATGGATCACTGGGAATATATCATGGAAGGGTACATATTCCTGTGCACTGTCCCCCACACTGTGCTTCTTGGCTGCAAAGAGGAGAGCAGCTTCCCTCTGTCACACCAAGTCCCCATCATGTTCTACTTCACTTTGGGTCCAAAACAATGAAGTCAGTCATCTACAGAATGACCTCTGAAACCTCCTCTAAATTGTTACTATTGGGTATTTTGATCACAGTGATGCAAAACCTAACTAAAACAATTAGTAAGTACTTAGGTATGTTCTGCAGAATTCTAAGGGTTTCAAGGAGGGTTCCAAGGGTTTTGATACCCATTACCTTGAGCTCCAATCACTTTCAGCCACAGCAATAACCTTTTTATTGGTTTTAAATACTGGCCTTTCAAGTTATATTTCAGATGAAAAAAGCATTCTTTTGAAACCACTGGTTTAGTTCAATTTTCACACTTTATTTCATTTTTTTTCCAATTTTCACATTTTATGGTCAGTGAGAGAATATCAAAAGCCAGAGAATCTAAACTACTCATCCAAAGATACATTATTTAGAGGTAAGTCTGACTTCAAATATAAAGAACTCTCCAAAACTACTATGCTAAAGTTATGGCTTATCTCTATTTTTAAAATATTTTAAGTTAGAAAAATTACGCACAGTTTGGGCGTTGGGGCTAAAATGCCACCACAGAATTACGCCAAGTAAACTGTGAAGTCATCTTTCCCAATTTCACTCTCCTCCCTAGGGTTCACCACTGACTAGTGAGTGCTATGAATTCTTCCTAATCTTTCATTCTGTATTTATATTCACATAAATACATTTTTATTGGTGCACTGTAATTATACATAAAAGGTAGGCTTCATTATGTCATATTTGCACATGCTCACATGCATATAATTTGATCAATTTAATTCACCAGTACCTTCCCTTTTCCTTCCATCCTGCCTCCCCAGATCTGCTTGCTCTACTGATGTCCTTTGCATTATTATTTTTAAATAGCTTGCTGTAGATTTCATTTCCCATGCCCTTCCCTCCTCCTACCCTGCCCATCCCCTTCCTCTACTCTATTAGTCTCCTATTTTCATGAGATCCTTCTCTTTATTATTGTTCCTCTCTCTAGGTTCCACAAATCAGAGAAAACTTTTGACCCTTAACTTTCTGAGCCTAGTTTACTTCATTTGGCATAATGTTCTCCAGGTCCTTTCATTAACTTTCAAATGACATAGTAACATATATAGACTACATTTTCTTTATCCATTCACCTGTTGATGGACCTAGGCTGGTTCCATAACTTGGCTATTGTGAACTGCACTGCATCTTATGCATATATCACTGTTGGATGATGTTTTTAGTTTCAGTGTTTCTGGTATAATTCCTAGATCTTTGATACATTTTGATATGATTTTTGTGTAGCGTGAGAAGTAGGGATCTAGTTTCAGTCTTCCAAATATGGATATCCAGTTTTCCCATCACCATTGTGTTTAAGCAGGATATCTTTCTTCAAACATGTTTTTGGCACCTCTGGATAAATTCCAAAGAGTGGGATATCTGGGCTTTATTCCCAGTTTTCTGAGGAATCTCCATAGTGCTTTCCAAGTGGCTGTACTAATTTGCAGTCCCAACAATGTATAAGTGTATCTTTCCCCCCATTTACATGTCAGGAATTATTAATTCCCTGTTGGAATAGTAGCTGGTAAAGCTTTTCTCCCGTTTCTGTAGGCTCTCTCTTCACATTCTTATATCCTTTGCTGTGCTCACATTCTTATATCCTTTGCTGTGCAGAAGCTTTTTAGATTGATATTATTGAAACTTGGGTTTTATTTCTTGAACTTTAAGAGTCTTATTAAGGAAGTTGATGCCTGTATCAATATGTTAGAATAATGTACCTATGTTTTCTTTTAGCAGTTTCAATGGTTCTGGTCTAACTTCTAGGTTTTTGATATATTTTGAGGTTATTTTTGTGCAGAGATAGGTTTCTAGTTTCATTCTTCTATATATGGATATCCATTTTTCCCACCACCATTTGTTAAACAGGCTATCTTTTCACCAATATGTGTTTTTGGTACCTATATCAAAGATTAGATGACTATATCTATGAGGATTTGTCTATTTCATTGATCTCAACATTTGATATTATGCCAGTACTATGCAGTTGGGGTACTATAGCTCTATAGTATAATTTGAAGTCAGGTGTTGTGATACTTCCAACCTCACTCAAAGCTCAGAAATGCTTTGGCTATTCTGTGTCTTTTTATTGAATCTATAAAATTGCTTTTGATAATATGGCTATTTGGACAATACTAATTCTACCTATCCATGAACATGGGAGGCCTTTCCATCTTCTGAGATCTTCAGTTTCTTTCTTCAATGTTCTATTGTGTTCACTATAGAAGTTTTTTCACCTTAGATTTCCTAAGTTTTTTGAGGTTAATTTACTTAATTGCTCTTCTAGAGAACTGACAACCATTTGGTAGCTCTGTGATTTTATAGCTTCTTTGAATAGTATTTATTTTCTTTAGTACTAGTTTAGTGGTCATGAATGTCAAGTTTTTATTTTTCTTTTGAATCTGAAAGACTTTGCTGGATATAGCAATCTTGGCTAGCAGCAGTTTTGTTTTTTTGTGTGTGTGTGTGTGTGTGTTGTGTGTGTATATATATATATATATATATATATATATATATATTTTTTTTTTTTCCCTCCACCCCCTCCTTAAGAGCTTGGATTTTCTCATTCTAAGCACTCCTGTATTTTAGAGTCTGAGAAGTCAGAAGTCAGCCTTATTGGTTTGCCTGAAAAGGTTATGATTTCCTCTTAATTTTCTACCCTTATTTTCTATGTTAGGTACTTTTATTATGATTATGATATGTCTTAGAGAGGCTCTTTTTTGACCTTGTCTATTTGGGATTCTATATACCTCCTGTATGTTGATGCCCATTTTCATTCCTAAAGTTTGGAAATTTTCTGCCTATTATTTCACTGAAAAGGTTCTTAATGCCATTAGCTTACTATCTGCATGCCCTCTTGTATCTTAATAACTCTTAAGTTTGGTTTCTTGATGTTGTCCCAGAGTTATTGAATTTTCTGATCAAGGTCTTTTGTCTCCTACCCCTATTGCACACTGGGTGTTCACGTTCACACACCCTGGTCTTTGAGGCCTGAAGTTCTATTTTCTACACAATCTAATCTCATGGTGATACTTTCAGGTGAATTTATTTGATTCATTTTGTCTGATTTCCATAAGACTGAATGATTTCTTCTCAAAATCTCTTTATTGAAATATATTTGCTCTTAATTTGTTTCTTAAATCTTTTTTAGCTCATTAAACATTTTAATAATCAGTTTTTATAGTCCTTCTCTGGAATTTCATCCATTTCCATATCTGTTTCCCTTTTATCCTCTTTGCAGGCAATTTGTTTGCTAGTTTCTATGTGTTTTCAGAGGTCTTAGACCTGAGCATATGTTGAGATAAAAGTCTTCTTCCTCTTTTATGAGTCTTTCCTTTGGTGTATAGTTATCTTTTCTGTATTAATTCCTGTACTATTGGTACCTTATAACTTCAGCACCTATGCTAAGTATAATTCAAGTGTTAATTTCAAACTCGAGTGTTTCAGTTTGCTTCTGAAGAACTGCTGATTTAGGGGCTGGTGATATAGATTAGTTGGTAGAATGCTTGCCTTGCATGCACAAGACAACAGGTTCAATCCCCAGCACCACCAAAAAAAAAAAAAAAAACCTGCTGATTTAATATCCATTCTTGGAAAGCAGATGCAGCACTACTGTTTCCTCTGAGCCACTGTCTTGGGACCTCTTTGACTTTGCTATATAAGTACATATCAGGCCATTGATACTTGGGGCCTGGTCATTGGTTTGGGGTTTCTGTCTCCTCATTCTATGTCTTAAAAGTATTGTTAGAACTTAGTGAGGATGGTCTGTGTATGGATTGAGTTTCAAATGTCACTTGGTTGAGTTATGGGGATAGTTCAGCAGCAGAGTTTCTACTTTGTGAGCTTGTAGTGTCCTGGTCACTTCCCAGCCTCCCTTAGAAAAAGGGGAAGTGAGCAATACCAACAACAGTAGTAACCAATATGCAGCATTAAAATAAATGTCTGGTGCTTATTATGATGTTTGTAACACACACAAAGAAGAATGGTGGGGTCAACACTTAACATCAGCAACAACAATAAACAGCTCCAACCTGTATCTAGCATTAAAGTAAACAGGCATCAACTACATCAACCACAGTACGAATAACCCAACAACATGAATGATAGGAGATAGGAATAATACAAACGAAATCATTCTGAAAGATAGTAAAATTACAGTTCCATAAGAAAAAAGAAAATGGTATAGGAAGGCAAAAGAAAGTTTGAAATATCCAAAAATTGAACAGAGAGAAAGAAGGAGATAGCAGGGGGGACAAGATAACTTGGAAATTAGGGGGAAAGAAAGAGGATACAGAGCAATAAGAGGAACAAAAAGGCAAAAATAACAAAAACATCAAAACAAACCTACAAAATCCCCTAACCCTCCAAAGTCAAAACAAGGTGAAAAAATAATTAAAAATGAAACAAAAATATGGAAAAAAAAGGTTCATTGACTATGCTGTTGCACCTTTCTCTCCAAGTCTTCCCACAAGAGAGAACAAAGGCGGAGGGTTGTTAAAACCAGATCTCTGTGTTTCTTTACCAAGTTGCCAGCTAGACTGGGAACAGAATCTGGTTGTAGTAGCTCTCACTTTCCCTTCTAATGAGTTTAAGATAAAACAGACTGGGAAATATTGACACTTGGGAATCTTGTCTGAAGTGACTAGGTCAATGCTCTCCCAGAATGGGGCTGATGTAGAGTTCCAATTGGGATGTTCCAGAGGCTAGCACTTTATACTGTTCAGCAGCATCCAGAAGGAGTATATCCACATCCCCTATGGTGAACAGATGCCCATCTCTGCTAGATGTCTGGTCTCACTGGCCTCCTGAGAACTCCATTTGTAGAGTGAGGAAACTAACCCTCCACTAGTCTTACATACTCTGTCACTAGTGAGTGTGGTCTTCCAAGATCAAACCATAAATTCTAATACGCCTGCCTGTCCAACTTTTGGATTCTCCCAAGCTGATCCAATAAGCTGCCAGAAACAAACGAAAGCAAGCTTCTCTCCCCTTTGTATCCCCCTCCTGGATCCCACAGCAAGTATCTTCTGTGATGGTCTGGCAATGCTTTTTATGAACTCTCAGACTCCCCCACAGAAAGCTACTAGGCAGATGCTCAAAATGGCTGTGACCTCAATTCTCCAGCTGGCCAAACCAAGAGGTGTGGCAGCCCACTCCGGCTGCACATGTACCTTCCTACACAGGTGCTCTAAACTCTATTTTACCTTCAATCTGACCTGCTTGTGTCTGGGCTCCTGTATATGGAGGCTGTTGTGGCTGAACTCCTGGTGGGTGAGCTGCTGAAGAGGAGGAAGCAATGCTGTCAGGCGTTCCTGAACGATCTTCTGCAGGAGCACTGGGTGGCCCTAGATGGTCATGAAAAGTCAGTTTAGTACCCTATCCTGGGCCTTTCCCCAGAAAGTTCAACTAATAGGTTCCATTAAAAAAATAAATAAAAACAAAGTATTTAAAAAAAAACATTTATCACTACAAATTCAGTCTTTATATTAAATTATTATGTATTTTTTCCATTGGTCCAGTCCCTCAAGAATCCAAAGTCACAACTAGAAATCCTTCTCTAACATGTGGAATATGTCATAATCCTGAGACCAAATGCCCCCCATAAAAAATCAAAACTCATGTCCACAGTACCAATATCCCCTGCCCCATGCAGTCTATTCATGCAGTCTATTTTGTAAATCAACCAATAGTATTATTTCACCCTTTACCAGGTTTTCTCCCAAATTAAATTCAACCCCTAGTTTGTTGTTCATAGTTTCTCTTCTCACATGCCCTTTCTTCAGTTTAATTGACCTACTCCCTATTCCCCCAATATATCTAACAATGTTTTGGCTTCTATTTCATGTATCACTGTTACCTCCATGTACCCCATATATTTAAATATAACATTCACATACTTAACCATGAGATTCTTTAAAACCAGCTTATAATAGCACACTTCTCTTAAAGCTTTATTGACACATACTTTATTCTACTCATTAATTGCAGTATAATTTACTTTTATTATGACCCATACAAACTTGTACTTCACATTTCTGAATAGTTCCCATCTTTTCTCTTCAATTGTGAATTCTTCTGGCCATGTTCCTGATTCTTAATTCTTTTTTGCCTGCTTTACAAGCCTAGCTCTTTAATTTACACATGTAGCCACTCAAATTCTTCCAGAATAATGAACACAGAAGTGAATGGAGAGAATGTGCAACAGTTCCAATACTGTGACAGTCAAAAAGGATATTTGGCACATAATAAATAATGTCCTACTTCTTTTCTTCATGTTTTGGCAACAGAGGAGAGTGGTTAAAAGCATAGGGTTTGGAGTCAAATCATTTAGGTTTGAATCCCAGGGTGGCAAATACTAGCTTGAGCTAGTGATTATTATTTAATCTTTTCCTGTGCCCAATTTCACCATCTGCATAAAAGATATACTAATTCCTATGTATGATTACTGTAAGAATAAATTAATAAGGGCTCAGAGCTAATGTTTATAAGTGATTATACAGCAAAAGCTTATAGAAGTGATTAAGATTTAGAAAGTCCCATATAAGTACTTGCTGTTATTAGCAGACTAATTACCCTGAGGACAAACCTCTACCTTCTGCATTCATGTATTCCTAGAACTTAAGCACTATATTATGCATACAGTTGGCAGCTAACAGTCCTATAGTAATGAGAACCTAAACTAGCATATAGTAATGAGGGAAAAACCCATGATTACCAGAGTACAATGGATGACTGCTTTTCTACCACCATTTTACTTATATATAAACAAATACATACATACCTTTTTCCTACAAGACATGGTGCTATTATCCAAAAGATATATTACTTTGACTCCTCTTCCTCCACTTGTGTATAATTTATTAGATTATTTTTATAGTTCATCCCTTCTTTTTTTTATACATTCACTATGGTAGCCAAGGATTTTATATCACTCCTCAAGAACTATAAAAGTATCCTCCTGGCTATTATCTACGTACACAGTTTTTCCTACTACCATTCAATGTACAAAGCTACCAAAAAGTAGTCTTCAAATAATATGAATCACAATCATATTATTCTTGGCATGGTGTATACTTTATTCAATTCAAAATTTTCAAGACTAACCTGTTATACAACTATTCACTCCTCTATGTGATAATTCCTAAAATCTTAAATAAGTAGTTGAAACAATAATTCATGTATCAGTTACTCTAAAAATGTGTTTTCCATGGTTATAATTCATCTGGTAGTTTCTCTTGCCAAGAACAAACATCATAAACAAATATTTGTCTTTTCAGTATTTCATACAATTCTCTATGGTGAAAATTCCCATAAAAGTTCCCAAACAAAACCAAAAATGAACAGATTACATACTATATCTCCAACTACTGATAATGGCAAAGTAAATTGGCCAGGTAAATCCTCCCACAGGAAACTAAAAACTCAAACAAAATAGAATTGCAACACTAACCCCTGCAGGTCCACTGGCAGAAAACCACACTGTTAACAATGTGGTAGCTAAATAGGCAGCTGGAAATTTAGGGGGGAAATCCCTGAAGCAAGAGTATCACTGAAGGAATAATACCTAAACTAAGTATAAAAGTCTGTTCCAATCCTCAGCTGATCATAGGGCTGGGAAGGGGATAACTCAAGAGGGCTCAAGAGAAAGGAGAGGGGGGGTGAGAAAGCACCTACAACAGAGATACCAGTTGTTATGTACACCATTAGGACAAAAGCAATCAGTTTAAGTCCATAAATATTAACTCTCTGCTAGGACAGTAACAAAGCTCCTCAAAAAAATATCAACAATCCTAAATTACAATACACCAACGACAATGCCCAGTTTTCAACCAAAAACTATTAGAAATGCAAAGCAACAGGAAAATTTGACCTATATTGGGGGGAGGAAGACAGAGTCAACAGAAACGGACTCCAAATAGACCCATATTGTTGTATGTTAAAAACATTTCAAAACAGTTACTTCTAATATTTTTAAAGAATTAAAAATATATCCAAGAATTATAGGAAAATTTAGTTTTAATGACTATAAAAACAAGGAATTTCAATGGAAAAAAAACCATAAAAACAAATGGTCACTCCAGTACTGAAAGCACAATCCAAATAAAAAATTCATTAGAAAGGTTCAATGGCAGATTAGAAAAGATAGAAATAATCAGTGACCTTTAAGACAGTTAAACAGAAATTATCCAATCTGTAGAAAAGAAAGAAAAAAAAACTTCAAACATCCATTAGGCAATGACAAGGTCTTCAGTGAATGAGTAATTAGAATCTCAAAGAAGCAGAAAAAAATGTTTAAAATAAGATTAAAAAATATACCACAATATAGTATGCTGCTTTAAGGTTAAAAACTTATTCATAAAAGAAAAAAACAATTTAACCAGAAATTTATGATTTAAGATCAGAAAAGATAGTAAGGTCTATCAAGTGTAATTTAAACCTTGCAAGAAATCTGAAATCTATAATCTTATATGTATAAATATAATAAATTTACTTGAAATAAAATAGGTTTGTATGTATGTATGTATGTATGTATGTATTTTTAAAGGTGAAAGATACTACTGACTGGGAAAGGGAAAAAAAAAAACTCTGAAATCATCTACTTTTTGATCTAGTCATCGATTTTACATGGGTATATGCATATACAAACATTTCTTGAATAACCTTAAGACTGTGCACTTCACCATGTCCAAATAATTGTTCAATAAACAAAAAACAAAAGAGAGGGTAGAAAAGAAGGAGGAGATGGAGGATGAGAGAGAAGTAAAACTAACTTACCTGAAACCTGATCATCTGTTAAACCAAATGCTGACATTACATTTTTATTGATTTCATCTTGGTTTTTCAAAGGATCAAAAGCTGACATACTTGCTGCCATAACCTGAGTAGACTGTTTTCCAGAAGAATCAGAAGCAGCAGGCTTTTCTTCCCTACCATCCACAGTATCTGCAGGAAGAATAAAGGAAGAAAAACAAGCTATTTCCATCTTATCTATTCTCAAAAAGCCTAAAAATACAAGACAGGTAAATATGTATGTGCATGGATATTGTGTATAATGCTAAAAATATCTCTGAATACAGAATCATATCATTTTACTGTTTTCTTCATACTTACATTTTTATTTTTAAAATACTGAGGAAAAGAGCAAAAAAAGATGCAAGATCAATAGTAATTTTTCCAAAAAATCATTATGTACCTCCTTTTCTAATGATTATTAGGGAAATAAGCAAATGAATCAGCAAATGAAGTCCTGGGACCTATATTTTAGTATCACATACATACTGGGCACTCAGGAAATAAGTTATAGTAATTAATGGTTTATTTGATAAAAGGATAAGAAGCTTAACTAAAATTGTAATATTAACTTTTATGTTTTATTTCTATTCTATTATGTATTGTTCCATTATTAAGTTACAAGACCAAAATTCATGCTTAATCTTATGTAAACAGCACATAAAATACTTCTGTTACTTATTTTAATATTTACTAAATTACTTATCAAAATATTTACAGATGAAATGATGTGTTTGGAATCTTTTTTCAAAGTAATACAGGAGTGGAAATGAGTAGGAGTACAAATGACACAATACTGAGCTGATAATTGTTCAGAGTGAATATGGGTCCATGTGATTTATTATAAATTGTGTCTACTTTTATACATATTTAAATGTTTCCCATAATAAAATGTTTTTTAAAAAAGAATCAGAAAAAATAAATTTCTAAATATTGTAAGCAGGTTATATTTAAAACTATGTTTTTCTTGTATGAATAGTAAGGTATTCACTAAGCACCTGTACTACTACCTTGTGAAAGAAAAGACTTTCAAGAATAACTTATGTTTTACAAATAGTAATCTAAGGTCAAGACACATTAAAAAAAAAAGAAAAAGAAAAGGACAACAACAACCTAAACAAGTAGTCAAAAAGAATGTTGTTAACCACTTATTCAATTAACAGGTAACAACTATCAATTTTTTGTTACCAAACAAGTAAATGAACATCAGTTATTAGATTCCCCAGGATCAATAAAAATTAATCTTATGGAAAAAATATAAGTATTATTAAGTATTATATAAGCAATCTCAGCACACATTGGCATGCAGCTTTCATTCAGAATAACTGCCATTCCTGGTCGTTCTAACATTTCCTAACTTTCTGGGAGTTAAAAGAAAAAAAAAAAAAAACTGCTTTAAGGACTCCTTTAAAATGTCTACCAGTTATCTACATTTCTCACCAATTTCCCATCTCTAATCCTAAAAGCATAAGATATCAGTCTTAAAATATTTCCCTCCACATCACTACTATATTTTATTAGTTACGCCTCTTTTCACCTATCCCAAACTAAATCCATTAGGAAGCATACAATATGTCCACTAAACTATTACTTGTTTTATTAGCTGAAGAACAACAAGAAGTCAATCTAGTAGCTCACATAGCTTATACATCATTTGCCTCACAGAGGAAAACAAAAGTCCAAAACCACTGCAGAGGTACAACCCTGAAGACCACAGGTGGCCACATGTTTCCCAGTGAGGGTAAGTAAAAAGGCTCGGAATAGTACTGATAGCTGACTGGCAGTTTTGTTTTTTATGTTATACTTTCATGTGTCTTATATAGGTTTTTTTTTAGTTTATTTATGCTATTTTCTTAAGGAAGAGATTATTAAATTGATGTATGTTCTCAGAGCTTTGACATGACCTTTCATAGAAGCCAGTAGCCAAGAGGTAAGTTAACCTACTAACTCTAAAAGAAAAAACAAAAAATAAATTATAACCATCTCTTAAACTAAAACAGACCATATTATTCTTCTATATTTTACCATCAGAAAAATCAAACTGGACACAATACCTAGAAGATGCCCACACAAAGAACAATATATAGCCTAAATTTCAAGATGCAGAGGAAGAAAACAATTTTAAAATCTTATATATTAACATAGGTGAACAGTTAATAACATAAAAAAATACAATAACAAAGAACTGAAAAAAAATATTAGATAAAGTAGCAAGAAACAGGAAAGAAGATAAACGGGTTTTATATAAACCAAAAAGTATATAATTCTTTTACCACTGTAGGAAATTTCTACACAGTACTGGCTATACTGATTGAATTCTGAATGTGTCTTACAATATTCAACAGGTGGTTATACCCTCTAAATTATATTCCACTGCTATGTTAGCATCTATTAATTCTTCTGGGAAAATGGCCTAAAGTTTTTCTTTAGCTCTTGGATCTAAAATTGAAACTTTTTAATTTGGAAAAGTAGAGTTCAGAATGAGAAGACCATTTTGACCTGAAATACAAAAGCTTTCTTCATAAGAGAGACCAGGAGAATCTCAAAACAATATTTCAGCAAATCTCTAATATGTTCTAAAACAGATTTGGGTGATGGATATTACTAATCCATCCCCAAATATTTATTGACATATACTATTAACAGAATTCCACATGGCTAAGAGAGGAAGAGGGAAAAAGCAGAAAACGCATCTCTAATTAAAGGGGGAGTGGGGGGGGGGCTGGGGTATAGCTCAGTGATAGCATGTGTACTTATCATATAGCAAGGTCTAATCCTAAGAAAGGAGAAAACCAAACCTCTAAAATTATTCAGAGGCAAAAAATAGAATAATGTGAAGATCAAAATTGTACTTTCCACTTTTCCACAGAAATGGTTTTCTATTTTTCCCCTATTATGCAGTCATCCAGACTAGAGAAAATTACTATTTCATAATATAAACATTTGAAAAATACAAAAAACATTTTATATATACAAAAAAATATTTTTTTAAAAAATCAGTCTTTTGAAAGTGCAATACCTAAGAATCTTAAACAGAAATTGAGGTAAAGTAGTTTTTAAAAATCTACATTCAAATAATAACACATGCTTAAATTTCAGTGCGCATTTTAAAATACATTTGGTCCCAAAACTATGTCAGTTCCAAATTTGTCCAATAAACTCTTAGTTTATCTTAATATAAACTGTCCATGTCATCTGTAAAAACTAATTGTTTTTTTTCTTATAATTAAAAATTGTGCTTAAAATAAACAATAAATAATTTTAATATGCTAACATTATCTTTATTTGAAACTAGTTCATATTCTACATAAAACTCATGAAATGATTTCAATTCCTAACATTCATTAATTATCTACTATACTAAAAAGGTTTATGAATCAAAAGGATTTGAAAACTGACCTATGACATAAACCCATAAGTCTAAGACTAGCTGTAAAAGAATCATCCAGAGAGCATTTTAAAAATCAGATTGTAGTTCCTACCTTCTCCATGCACCCTCCCACCCTACCTCCCCCATCCACTGTAGGTCTATGTGATCTATGTGGTAAAATACAACTTCATGGTAAGCTTGATGAACAGGTAGCTTTGGGAACACAGATATGAACACTATACAAAAGCAGAGGCAAGAACAAGAAAGAGTGGCAGTAAGGATGCCATTCTATTAATAGCAGAGAAGTTTGTGTTTGTTTGTTTTAATATGTACAAAAAGATACAAAAACAGTTAATCAGAATAAAATGGATTCATGCTTTACCATTTTCAGGAATATTGGTGGAAGGTCCTGGTTCTCCAGGTGGTTCCAAGCTATCCAATAAGCGATTCACTTTATTCCTAAGTTCTATCAGTTCTCGACGGAGATATTTTACCTGACTTGATTCGAGGGGTCTTGGTTGGCCATTAACTAAAATAAAAGCATTAATTTGTTTAAAGTCAGAAGATGTTCTTTAAGAAGTGCATCAATAGAACATGCAATAAGGGAAAATAATTTTGTTTTACCTTTTAAAACAAAAACAATATATGTATTGACATCAGTTGAATGATTTTTTTAAGGAAAGAATTCTTTATTGTTAATAACTTAAGTTTTTTCGAAAAAAGAAACATGACCATCCTTTCTTGATGTCAGACCAATGGTTACGACGACTTGCAAAAAAGTTTATGAGAAAATTCAACTATAATAAAATTAAGCAGAGCTACAGAAAGCTCTATTTTAATAGAAGTTGTTAAATTTAACTGATATTGCTTTGAACAGAAATTATGTAGTCAAAATTATATTTAACATTATTTAATATTCTTGAAATACAAAATCATCTTATTCTATGCATAAATGTAACACACAACATGACTGATAATTTAGTCTAAATGACTTTCAGCAGATAAAAAAAAACTGAACACCTCATTAGTTACAAAAACTGTCACCATTGTGGTGATTTTTTAAAAAAAGGAAAAAAAACTAAAAAGGCTCTGAATGCAAAACCAAGGCAAGAGTTCAAAAATTAAAATAAACTAAAATGTCTTAAGCATTGACAGTACAGCACAGTTTGTAATTTCAGAAGTTACAAACTTCTGAAGCATCTAATTTAAAAAAGAATACCTATGTGGAAATAAAGGTGCAGAGATATTCTTTGTTAAATGTTTCAAGTATCAAAGAATCTATAAGCTTTCAGAATATAATCCATCGATAACTCACACACTTCCTGTTACAAGGAAATTCAATACAATCTTCTACCTATATCAATTTATTAATAGCTTTCATTTGGGGGTTACTGATTTTCCTCCAATATCTAAGAAGAAAAAAAGCAATTCATAAGATCAGGAACTAGCCTGGTACAGTAAGATAGGCCTTAGTGTTACTAGAAGCTGACCTGGCACTCACAGATAGACTGTGGTATTTCCCTGTTGAACATATATATTTTCAAAGAACATCAACATTAGCTAAGACCACTCTGACCATGATACATCAAATGGGGAGAAGGGGCACTCCATAATCAGGCAATGAATAATTGCTACTGCTTTACCAATTGCAGCCTTAACCTCAAGTCCTTCCTCCCTCCCACCTTCTACAAAAGATTTAGTAAGATCCATTGCTTGCATTTAGATGTAGTAAGATAATCATAGAACCCCTGCTGCTTCCTCTTGGTATTCAATACAGAACAAAGCCCTACTTACAGAACTTTATCCAAAGTCACTTAACAGAAGCCCAAACCCTACAAAAATTAGTTCTAACATACACTGGAACACCTTATTGTTTTCCCTGGTAGTCATTTTCCCTTACTGTAGTAAGTCAATAAATCCAACTTTGTTCAACTACAGAGGTGTACCTAGTGGTCTCTGTTTGGAGCACACTGATCTATATCTTACCAGAATTGTCAGGATTAGCAGTTATAAAGATATACCTGGAAAACTTCATAAGCAATATTAGAAATGAAAAGGGGTTTAACTAAAAATAAAGTAAATAAACATTTACTGTGAATACTCTGAATAACTTTATTTCAATTAAAAACTCAGATGACCTTGACAATTTTTAGATAAATTTAATGTACAGAGTGTTTTAAGAAATACAAAGTTTGATTATCCAATTAACATTAAAGAAATTGAATCAAGTATTCCACCAAAGACTGAAGGAACAGATGATACTATACTGTATTGCTGGGGAATAAATAATAATAAATAAAAAAGTTTTTGAAGAATATAATCCATTGTATTTATAAAAAGCAAAGGATAAATGTAGTCAGGGAATTGGGGGAAAAGTTTCAAGGACAAGCTAGGATTTGCCCAAGCTTCATAAAGAGGAGAAGGATTTGAGTGTGGAGGAAGCAGAGGAGACACTGCAGATGGAGGGCAAAGGTCTAAAGCCCAAGGGCTGATTGTGTCCTTGTGGCTGTTTACAGCAATTTGTTCAGAGTCAGGGATTTGGTTAGCCCAGGACAACAGAAATATCTGGCAGGAAGACTCCCCTTTTTCTGATGAGGAAATGAGATGATACCTACAAGGATCAGGTTGGGGTCTTCATGGGCCATCCCACGATTACACTGAGGGGTGTCTCCTCCTGGCTTGCAGACACCATGCTTTGAGTTTCCTTCCACTTTTCTTTCTTTTTTTTTTTTAAGTGCCAGAGTGTTTTTATTTATTTCTTTTTCCATTTTTTAATTTGTTCTTTTTAAATATATATGACAGTAGAGTGTTTTTGACATACACACATGAACTATAACTTATTCTAATTAGGATCCCATTCTTACAGTTGTACATGATGGGAAGTTTCACTGGTCATATATTCATATGTGAATATAGGAAAGTTATGTTCAATTCATTCTACTATCTTTTCTGTTCCTTTATACCGTCCCTTCCCCTCATTCTCATTTGTCTAAACTAATAAACTTCTACCTCCCACCCCTGCATTGTGTGTTAGCATTCACATATCAAAGAGAATATTCGGCCTTTGGTTTCTGGGAATTAGCTTATTTTGATTAGCATGATATTCTCCAGTTTCTAGCAAATGCCATAATTTTATTCTTCTTTATGGTTGAGTAATATTCCATTGTGTATATATGCCACATTTTCTTTATTCATTCATCTGTTGAAGGTACTAGGTTGGTTCCATAGCTTAGCTACAGTGAACTGAGCTGCTATAAACATTGATGTGGCTGTGTCAATTGTAGTATGCTGATTTTAAATCCTTTGGGTATAAACAAAGGAGTGGGATAACTGGGTCAAATGGTGGTTCCACTCCAAGTATTTTGAGAAATTTTCCTCCATAGTGCTCTCCTGTATGGTTGCACCCATTTGCTTTCCCATCAGCAATCTTTTTCCCCCCACATCTTTGCCCATTTTTGTTAATTGTATTGTTTTTCTATTCCTAAACTGTTACTGTTTTTTGTAATCAACACAGCTTGCCACTTTCACTATTTTCCAGAGTCATTTCCTTTTCACTGAAACCCAATTTTAAAAAATTCTTCTAACAAGGGCCTCTGAATGGTAGATTCTACCTTTGTTTGAAAATGTTATTTCCCCTTCATCCTGAAGTTTAGCAGACTGTGGAATGCTACTTTTCTAGTTATTCTTAACCATTTGAAGACGTTATTTCTGTCTTCTAGTTTCTGTTACTACTATGAATAAAAATTTACTAACAGTCTAATTGCTTCATAGTTGAGTATTCTTGCTGGATACTTTTATAATTTCTTTGTTTTATGTATATTACAGTTTCATAACAATATCTTGTAGGGATTTATTTTTACTTATCTTGCTTAGGATTCACTCTGCTTCCTGAATCTAAAGGTTTATATCTTTTTCTTTTTATTGGTTGCTCAAAACATTACAATGATCTTGACATATTATATTTCATACATTTGATTCAAGTGGGTTATGAATTCTTATTTTTACCACGTGTACAGATTGTGGGGTCACATTGGTTATACATCCACGTTTATACATAAAGGTTTATATCTTTTATGTAATCTTGAAAACTTCTTTAGTCACTACCTCTTCATATATGTCCACACCCCCCACTCTCTGCTTTTTAAAATTCTTAATGGAAATATGCTTGACTTTCTCATTCTCAACTTCTATTTCATATTCTCCACATCTATTTTTCTGTTTTATTATGATTTCTTTTGGCTTCCTTTTGATATCCAAATTTTCTTTTTCACCATGACTAATCAGCTGTTTAACCTATCTACTTAGAATTCAACGTCAAAGACAATTTCTAAAGTTACCTTAAGTTCTTTTTAAGAATCTATTTGTTCTTTTTCATAGTACCTTGCTCTTAATTTGTATTCCTTATGTATTTAATAATTTTATAAAAAAAGTTGTGGTTGTAGATGGACAGCAAGTCTTTGTTTATTTTCATGCAATGCTGAGGACTGAACCCAGTGCTTCACACATGCTAGGCAAGTGCTCTGCCACTGAGCTACAGCCCTAGCCCCTTTAATAACTGTTAACATACATTTTATAGACTGTCATTTCTATTAACTCAAGTTTTTAGAAGTCTAATTCTATTAGTTATGGCCACTGTTTATTCCTTATATGAACTGGTTCTTGTGTATTACAATTTTTAATACTAAAACCCATCTGTGAGAAACATGTGACTTAAGACTCGTATGCCCTTTCAGAGAGATTTCTTCCTTTGTTTTTGTTTTGTTTTTAAATTTGGGCTTGAGAGATTCCAAACTACCCAGGTAGTTTAAACTTAAACCCAGCCCTCCTAACCTTGGTTATGAATTCTCAAGGGAGACTTCCAAAACCCTGATAGCCCAGCATATGTTAAGCTTCCTTGATCTTTCCTTTATCAAGGAAGATATTTATTTTCTACAATATTCTTTTTGAGAATATAGCCCATTGAGGGGGCTATACAGGATCCAGGACTTACCAATTTAGACACCAAATGACAAAATCTTAAGATTATGCTAACATCTTCACGATTACCACCAAGAATATTCCAACTTAAATCAGTGTTTGGTATTTAGGCCCTGGTTTTTAGTTTCATTTATTTTTTTGGTCCCTGGATATTTCCCTTACTTTCCTGGACAAGCCAAGTTGCATAATTCAATAAAATATAGTTGGTATAGTTTATATCTACCATGTGAGTGCTTCTAGCAAGGTGGGTTCTAGTTATCTAGTCTATCTTATACTTGGCTAACAGTGGTTAAGTATTTTACATTTGATACTGAGAAAAGATAATTTAAAAAAAAATTTAATAGTTTTTATTATTAACATTTAAAATCTGATTCTTCATTTTTCCTATGTGGAAATAAAAACAGATAAACTTAAATCAATCAGGCATGCCCATCTCTCATGAAACACTAAAGTTCAATATAACATATTTGAAAAAGTAAACAATAAACAAAGCATCCAAAAAAAGTGTACACCTTATTTTTCAAATAATAATGCTCCTACTTTAACTCTGTAACCAACCATTTCTATTTTGTCCATTAAGTATTTCACCTTGCAAACCTAGATCTAAGAGATTAAAATTAGTCTGTATTTGTTATTATCAGTACTATCTTTAGTCTTTAAATAATACTTGAAAAATAAGATCAAAGTATTGGCTTATATTATATGTTAAGCCCTGAGAATATGTAAAAACATGCTTTGTTATAGAGAAAGATAATTATAAATTCTTAAACATATACAATGGTGTGAGGGGGAAGGGAAGGGAAAAAAAGAGAGATAAGTGTCACAGCAATATGGGTAGACAATAGGGATGGGAGGGGAGGGGGGATAGGGAGGGCAGCAGAATACAACTGACACTAGGATTGCTATATGTATACACATGGATGTATAACCAATGTGATCCTGCAATCTGTACACATGGAAAAATGAGAATTCATACCCTATTTGAATCAAATGTATGATATGTCAAGATCATTGTATTGTCTTGAACAACTAATTAAAAAAATAATAAAATAAAAAAAAATAAATTCTTAAAGAACCCACAGGAAGTTTTAGCCCTGCAATTATTTTTAATGTGATACATTTAACTAAAAGGCATGCATTACTATTTAGAATAACAAAGTAGATGCAGAATGTATTGACCTTTCTGTGAATATTCCCCAAATACAAGTGGTCTAAGAACTCAAAAATTCCAACATAGCTAAGGATATATAAGTTGTATTTGATTTCAAAACTGTTCTTACTGAATTAAACTTAAAACATAAGAAAACGTCAAGCAATTTAAAACTACTCCTTAAATGAAAATTGATATAAGCACTTTTTGACTACATTGTCATTTAATTCTGAGCCTTTAGAAGAAAAAAAAAAGTTTTTAGAAAGGAAAAAAGACAAAAGATTTTAATAAAAATATTAAAAAGTTTACCACTCACCAAATAATGTCAGTTTCAGTATCCTACTACACTGAATAGCAAAGGAAAGGTCAGAACTATCAAAAATTGTTATAAGATCTCCATCTGGAATTAAAAAACAAAACAAAACAGATTTGTTTCAGATTTGTTAACAGGAATAAAATGGGACATATGAAAATTTAAATTCAAAATGTATATTGTAGAACATAATTAGAATCTCCTAGAAAAACCTTAAAACAAACATTAAAGAATCATCTGAGAAATGTGAATTGTTTAAAAAAATACTAAATCCACTTTTCTTATTACTCTTACAAGCAAAGAATTTATCATATCCTTGTGAGAAAATGTTGCTGAGTTAATACATGTATTAAATTTTACTAGTCACTAAATTTATGGTAGCAATAGTGTGAATTATTGATTGAGCCAAAATCTTTCCACTTTGAAAACTTTAAATATATTTATCAAAAATGAAAGTAATAAGGATTCTCAAGAATCTATTCTTAATTCTAAATAAAACACACCGACACAAGCAAATGGAGAGAAGTCATACATAACAATAACTCAAAGAGTTCTTGAAGAATTGTTAATGAATGAACAGTAGAGTCTTTCAGGTTAGTGACCATTTTGATACTAAAAGTATCAACTTTCCCCAGAAAAAAAAATATTTATATATACAAAAAATAGCACATAATGAAGACTGTGAAATCCCCTAGATCTCAGGGATAAAGAATACTATAATTAGCATATCAACTGCATGTTTCAAAAGCTTTCAAAGGACTAGGGGGAAAAAAAATTCCCTACAAAGAGCAAGAACAGAAAAGCAGGGACAGACTGATCGGGGGTCTTTTACAGTGCATCTTCACACAGTTGGGTGGGAATTTTTATCTGGTGAAGGCCAAGAGGCCACTCCAGGAATGCTCTTCTGCACCAATCTTAAATGGACTACATAGCTTTATTTTGGACTAAGATGGCAATAAAAGCCATAACCGAGCACTCTATAATTATTTTAGCTCTTTATAACTAAACCTAATTCCTATCACATATATGTCCAACATATAGCTCTGAAAGACTTGACTCATAAATGCATTTTAAGAAAATATAAATGTAAAAGAAGGAAATTTCCTATAATTTTGTCTTTTTCCTTTACTGAATCACACAACAGAAACAGAATTTCTAATAGTAGAATCTACCTGAGCAGTCCCTTCACTCTAGAGCCCAACACAGACTATGAAACACAAATCTGAATGATTCAGAACACTTCAAAAACACGTGAAAAAAAAAATATATATAATTTGGTAGCCAGATAAGGATGAAACACTTCAACAATGAGGAATCTACAATTTGACCCAAAGGATCCATCGCTGTTTTTACAGGACTGTGACTAAGACTGGTTTTCAGATTTTTTTAAAATATATTTTTTATTTATAGATGGACACAATATATTTATTTACTTTTATGTGGTGCTGAGAATTGAACCCAGTGCCTCACATGTGTGAGGCAAGAGCTCTACCACTGAGCTATAGCCCCAGCCTCATAGTTTTTAGATTTTTAAGAGGCAGTTAAAAAAATGGCTGTGATGATGAGAAGAGGCCTTATGTGATCTACAAAACTACAATATTATCTGATCTTTTATAGGAAAAGTTTACTGACATGAAAATAGGAAATAAGAGAAAGCCAATCAGTAAGGTCATTTTAAGATATGCTAAGTTTGAGGCAAAGCAAAGCATCTTAGGTTAAAAGACAACTATTAAAATTTTGAGTTGTAAAGTCAAGAAAGAAAAAATAACTGATCAATTTACGTCATACATTTGGAAGTCACAGGGGTGAAAAGCAGTATATTTTGAGTTGATGAGATTACTAGATAAAAGAACAGGACGAAATACCTCCTTTATTGTTCCTAAACATGAGTGATTCTCAAAAATTAGCTAGAGTGCTCTTAGATCATATGTCACAACAAGGGAGAATTGTGCCTGTAACTACATGGCCAGCTTAGTTGATTATCAGTTGATTTTACACTCCTTCTCCAAAGGGCAAATTTTACAAAGTGGCTGTTCAGCCAGGGAAAACATTTTCCACCTGCATCTCACCGAAGCCATCTGACTGGGTTTGGACCAATGTAGAAGTTATATATCACCTTGATGCCTAGCAAATAATATCCCTTCACACTCTTTCTTCATCCATCTGCCTGCTGGATGTCAATTTTTGATTTTGATGATTTTTGTAAGCCATGTGTTAAAGATAATGGAGCTTTTTCAAAATAAAAAAATAACAGAGCTTCTGTCAGTCTGGGTCCCTAAATGATTTCTTCAGTGTGGACCCACTGAGATCTTAATATTTCTATTATAGTAGCTGGCATTACCTTAAGACAATCCTCATAAAGAAGCAGCTATTTGTGATAAAAAGAAAACCAGAATAATCACAGTTTCAGAGAAAGTAAGAGATAAGAGTATTTCAAAAAAATATGCCAAATGCTGAGCTCAAGATGAAAAACTCTACAAATAAGTTCAGTGATTAAAAAACATACCAAACCACCAACAAAACAAATTTCCATAAGTGATTTAAAAAGAAGGCTGGTTAAAGAATAGGAAGTAAATAATATTCTACTGCTATAATTCCACTGCATGTTTGATCAAACATTTCTCATATAAAATCCATCTCCATAAAAATAGTTTTGTGGTAAAATCAGTCAGGGAACATCACATTCTATTAAATGACAATGTACATCAGCATATTACACACTCTTGAAAATTTCTGCAATAAACACATTTGTTGAAACCAATTCTCCCATACTTAATTAATTAACCATTAAATTCTTTTCCATTCAATAGCTATTGATATCTCTTTCACTTGGGGAAATACAAGTAGAAATTTGGTTTTAAAAATAAAAAGGAAGTCAAAACTGGCCAGAAAGAAGAAAATTAAAAAATTTGTAGAACAGCATATGAAAGTGTTCTAACACTTAAAACTCCCTTCTAATAATAAATAACTTAGCTATTTTTAACTTATACTAATTATATAAACATCCCCTTAAATAAAAGAAATGGCCATTCAAATATCATGGGGCGGGGGGGATAGTCCAATAAAAAAGATGGGCAAATGAACACATACTTATTTTCAAAAACTGCCTTAAAAACACTCTTACCTTCATCTTTATACTTTATTGTAACTTCATCATTACTTAGAAGTTTTCCTCTGAAAACTCGCTGCATCATTAGCACTAATTCATCATAAGTAATATCTTCATTATGAATGGGAATTCTTCGAATATCCTCCCCAAGTTGAGCTTTGATAATTAGCTTCCCACTTAGGTCCAACTGTCCATTCATGGTGGACTCCAGGATGTTCTTATATAACTCTAAAGAAAGACTGATAAAAATGATTTTGATGATTATACAATAGAACATATCTGAAAAGTTGAAAATAGAGATACTATAAGAATACAAGAAATTTGGCCTTCAAAAGTGATTCACTATCCCACTGTTAACATGTTCATGTTAAAATGTTTGGCAAAAACTGTATTACATATATAATAAGTTGTATTATTTTGTCTCCTATTGTTTTAACCACATATTTAACTGCATATCTAAATAATACCATTTACATTTCTAACATGTCCAAAAGTTAATTGCTGGTCAGCCACTTAAAATCTGTTTCCTAGAGTTACTTTTCCCCATTTGTTAGTGACAACAACTACCTTCCAGTTATTCAAGATAAAAAAAGTCTTAGTTCCTCATTTTTCTCAAACCTTATAGCCACACTACAAATCTTATTACTACTACCCTTTAAGAAATGTCTCTGGAATCCAACCACTTCAGTATCTTCACTGCTAACAATGTGATCCAAGACACCACCATTTTTTGGTTAAATCATTGCAAAAGACTCCTTACCTGATCTGTCTCCTTTTCCATTTTGCCCATTTTTAATCTATTTTTAACACATCAATTAGTCTGTGAAATAAAATCTAAGGTCAGTGTCCTCTAAATCTTCCAACAGATTTCTGTCTTAAAAAGCAAAATCTACAGTCATGATCTAGCCTCTGGTCTCTGACCAACTATTTAATCTCATTTTGTACCTCTTTCCCTCATACACCCCTGCTACACCAATGCTTTAAGTTCTTCCTTTCCACTCAAGGCTTTGCAACTTGCTACTCCTTTTGCCTTGAACTCTTTTCATATCCCTTATGATTCAGAACCCGCATCAAATGTCATCTTCTCAGAAGTCTTCCCTAACCATCTAATTTAAAATGACTCCCCACCCCCTATCTTAGTACCCTATCTTATTTTTCTTCAAAGCATTACCACTTTCAGACATTAAAAATTATCTTTTTGTTGTCTTTTCCACTAGAAAGTAAGAAGTACATAGTATGTGTGCCATATGTCCAGACCCTATAAAAGTACCGGGCACACAGTAATTATTCAAGACTTGTTAAATAAGGAAAAAATAAATACTGGCTTCAAAATTATATTGGCCTTAACTTTTAATGCTAATCTTGAAGAGAAAAGCATGTGTGAAAAATCAAATTTTTCTCTTTTAAGTAAGAAAGGTCTCATGATTATTCTAATTTCCCTCTATTTTGGGAACTTGAGGAG
The DNA here is from genome assembly GCF_052094955.1 of Ictidomys tridecemlineatus. NCBI lineage: Eukaryota > Metazoa > Chordata > Mammalia > Rodentia > Sciuridae > Ictidomys > Ictidomys tridecemlineatus. The sequence goes on from NC_135479.1 coordinate 165,857,964, forward strand.
AAAGGGCAAATAAGTGATACCTTTCTAAGTTTTCCAACAAGACTATTCGCTATTGTACTACATATTCCATATCCACCCCCATTTCAATTCACCTCACCCCCAAATCAGAGTGGGTGTATTAAACTGTTTTAAGAAGACATTATTAGAAGTAACCATTAAATACTAGCTTGCTACATAATTTTCCCATTTCCTAGGTTTTATTTTCATGTTATGTCAAGTTATTCAAAATCATCATCCTATAATGACTTTATGATTCTAAATTCAAAATATCATCCAAGATCTTTAATAAATGATTACTGTATAATCATGAACAAAGTAGTATTAGCAAATAATGTGTCAATATCTCATTTTCTCAAGGCCAAGATATTCCTGAATATGTTAAAATAAGATCACTAAGCATTTTCTTAGCATCAACTCCTGTTCGTGCCCCAAATTATCTCTCAAGGCTGTTTAAGTCATCTGACTTACAATCTCCACATTTTGACTTCAACCTCCTGTTTTACTACTGGCAGCTTTCCCCCTACTTAAATTCATTATTTAATTAACATTATCATATTTCAAATTCATTATTAACATTGTCACATTTCTCTGCAATTACTGTGTCCTTTCGGTGCATGTGTATAACCATTCAAACCCTCTCAACACATAAATCCTTCAAATACTTGAAAAAGTGTTCAAGAATACTAAATTGTTTCATGAAGATTATATATAAATGTCCCAGTATTGCTTATATAAAAGTTCGTGGTCCTTTCACCTATTCCTTAAATGAATACTCTAGATTCCTTCACCATCCTCTGTCCAGGTCACATTTTATTAATAAATCTTTAATGAAATGGGGCATTAAAACTAAATATAACACTCCAAGGTCAGTGCAGTACAAAGTGAACTGTGTTCCGCCATCTGAACATCATGCTTGTCCTAATACAAAATAAGAATATGGTTAGTTTTTTATCTTCCCATTTCACAATGAACTTCTCACAAAAACCGTGATGAACTGAAACCTCCATACAACTTGCTCTTCACCTGTAGCAAAATCTGTCCTGTGCATTAAGGAAACATTTACTGAATACCTCTGAAGTACAAGCACTTCTGCAAGATGGTAAATATTCCATTGTGTTTGCATTGATAGGCTGAGAGGATCATGAAATAAATTAATGTATTTCCACAGGATGTGCAAACCAGTAATATTGGCGAGGGGCCAGTGTGATGGTATTATCTATTCCTGGCAGCACTTAGAATAGTGCCTGACATGTAAAAGGTATTCTAAGAATTGCTTCTGTTCCCTTCACAAAAAGATGAATGGGTAAATAAAGTTCTGATAAAAGACTTTCCAGGAAAAAAAATATATATAGTATTAGATCAATTCTTATGTCAGACCTTCACAGTGTGCCTTATGTAGCTAAAAGTGACTCCCCACATCATATTAAGAAAAATTTCAACATCACATACACTAGATAGTATGTCCTACTGATGGAAGTGGGGAATGCTCAGTTCCAATGACCTAAAAACTTGAGTCACATATATTCTGTATCTGCCATGTTTACCAGCAAATTCACTTTTGGTGTTTCTCATCAATTGTAAATTCCCTGCAGCCAGGAACCAATGCTTCTTTCCTAAGATTGTTCCCCATTTATGCAGTTACCTCGGGAAAAACACACAAGTATCACAAGAGTACATTTTTCTCTGAGGGAAAATCCCATCCACACATGTTTAAACAGCAGAATTCTGGTACTCTTTCTCTAGCAACGTAAAGATCCATATGAACAACTAGTTCCTAGAACTGCTGTTAAGATCCCTACAGCAATTTCTTTTATCGTATCCCTGCCCCACCCCCTCTGAGCTGTGTCTCCACTAACACGCATAATACTTCACCAGAAGCACTATTTTGAGTTCTGGGAATAAACTGATGTGCCCCAAAACAAATAAAAGGCCTGCCTCTTGCACTATAGTCTAGGTTCAGTGGCCAAACCGCTGGATCCACTGACCCCACCACTGCTCAAATTCAGAGGCAGCAGTTTAGGTACCTCCTGAGGGTGCAATTTCCTTCTAGAAATCCCAGAGCAAATAAACCTTTGATTATTCCAAAAGAATGCAAGAGGCCTAAAATGCTGCCTGACCAGAGGCAATGTTAATAATAAAGATCCGCACTATTAACTTTGAGACTTTAAATCCTTCTCGAAGGTTCACTTTCATCATATGCAAAACGGGAATAAGTTTGAATGGGTTCTCGTGATTAGATAGCATCAAGCATCTAAAATACTCAGTACCCAGAGAAGCAAACTCTTAAAAGTTAGCTGTCATCATTATAAAAAACAGGCTGGGCCTCCACTCCGCGCTTAAGGATTGATAGCCAAAGAATGAGGTTCCTCTTCTATGATCCCCAATCAAATTATTCCCACAGGTGCCTCTCCACCCTTCTCACCCTTCCAACTCCCTCGAGTTAGGCAACCACCACTCCAGGGCTCCCAATGGCTCGCACAGCGATCTCCGGCAATTCGACCTTCGGGAGCCACACGGAATTGCCTAGACACTTCTGGGCCGAATGCCCCCCAGAATCCTACGCCCACTTCCCAGCCACCAAGAACAGCGGCCTCGTCGCCCCTCCCCCTCCGTGACCTCCCAGCCCCCGCGAGGTCCCGTCCGCCCTCCTCGCTCGCTCTAGCCCTCTCCCACGGCCCCCGTGGGCCGCCCGCCCCGCGCCGGTGGGTTCCAGAGAGGCCCTCCAGCACTTCCTCGTCCCCGGGACTTCTCAAGAGAGCGCGGCCGCACCCCCGGCTCCTGCGGCCCTACCAGCTTACAAGGCCGTCGCCTTTGCGCGGGACTCCGTGGACGGACCGATGCGAGGCCACCGCCGCAGACCGGCTCTGGGCGTCTCAGGGGGGGTGCAGACGGGACCCGCTCGGTAGCCCTCCGCGGCTGCCGCACCTAGCTCGCAGACTGCCGTGGGCCCCAACCAATCGCACAGACCCAACTAGCCTAGCGAGAGCTCCGGCCTTGTACGTGGCAGGTGGGGGAAGAAGAGGGGCGGGAACAAGAAAATAGAATCCGTCCTTTCGCCCCGCCTCAGCGCGAGAGGCTCAACTCATTACGCATGCGCGGGGGCGAGGGACACGGGGCCAAAGACTACCCGGCAGCTTGGGCCCAGGCGCCCCGGCTTCCTCACTGGATGACCGGTTGTAGGAAGAGCGAGCTAACGGATACACGCATGCGCAAGGCGTGACCGGGCACTTCCGGTTTTCCTGACAGCTTGTATTTCCCGTCTGTCCCCCGTGGGCGGGGCGTAGTGGGCGGGGTGTAGTGGGCAGTTCTGGTCTAGTTTTGAGAACCCGCTGAAAGTGGGCATCTGTCTAAGTTTGGGTGGTTTTTGTCGTTATTTTGTAACCATTGTAGTTCTAGTCACACCAAAAAATACTAATCTTTTCCCGCCTTTCTTCTACAAATCCGTTCATTCATTCATTTGTGGGCGCCTACGCTTTGCCAAACCTTGTGCTAGTAAGAATGGGGAATGAATCAGTTGGTGCGCGAGGAGTTTCCAACATACCAGGGAAAAGACAGCGCTCCAGAGGTCAAAACTTTACGTGTGAAAAAGTCAAAGGCTGCCAAATTAAAGCTAAGGATTCCAGAAGAGTTTTTTTTGGAAAAGACATTTGAGCCACCCCCTCCCCCTTCTCTTTTTACCTAAAGCATTTGTTTTGGGTGTGCTGTAAGAAGTGCTGTTGTTCAAACTGAACCCTAAATTTAGGGAAAAATTGGGGAAAATTGGGGTGCAGAGAAGTGTTTTAAAAGGTGCAAACAACTTTTGCCTTCTAAGCTGACTAAGCAAATAGGTAAATCCGCCTGTCTCCCTGGTTCATCAGATTTTCCCTGAACGAACTGGGATAAAATAAATCAGGTGTTTGGGATGAGAAATAATGTTCTTTTTTAGAACTGTAAACAGTATCTTCTTACAATTGTAAGTCTGAAAATTCTTTTGAGAATGAAGTATGTGTTAAGGATGCTTTTCTCCTGTAAATTTTGTTTTCCTCAGTTGTATATATTGCCCTTTGAGAAATTCCCTGCAGGGATTAGAAAATGAAGGACTTACAGAAGAAACGGAGCATTCCTCATTTTCAGAGAATATTCTTCCTAGCTTGTTATTTAAAACTTTATCATCGAGATTCAGGGAAGTGCACTGCAGCCCCGTGATAGTATGCTAGGGTCTTTGATTTGAGATGGTTTGGGAGTAAACCCACACTCCTGTGGGCAGAGGTAAAATAGTCCCTTAAGAAAGTGAATTATACCACTGTCAATCTTCCTAAAATTAAATCAGACCTTGGGACAAAAGATGAGATGAATCATAGCCTCCAAAGAGGGTAAAGAATTTTCTTCTCTTTAGATCACTATTAAGGGAGCATTTCCTCAAAAGTCCTGCCACTAAGAAAAAATTAGATGGCCCCTGTTACATTGTGGCCAACTGCACCCTTGTGGAGAGGCTGAGATTTGTAGACTTTAAATATAGCTTGTTTTTTTTGTTTGTTTTTAGTACTGCCGATTGAACCCATAGCACTTTAGTCCTTTTTATTTTTTCATTTTGAGATAGGTTTTGCTAAATTGCTGAGGCTGCCCTTGAACTTGTGATCCTCTTGTCTCAGCCTCCTAAATCCACTGGGATTACAAGTGTTTACCACCATGCCCAATTTAAGGGGTTTTTTATCTTTGTGTTTTGATGAATATTTTTATGTTTACTTTCCTCATGCTTCATCCCAAAGATCAGTAAGTTTCATTTAATGTTATAAACCTGTTCCCAGCTACCACTGTGAAAATTGAGAAAGGTTGTGATGATTTCACAGATTAAAGTAGAAGCAGGGGAGTAAAAACAGCATTTGGGAGTCACATCAGAGGCTTAAGTAACAAGAGACAAGAAGGACATCTGTGAAACATAATGTTTAAGTATTACCTCAGAATTTCCCAGAGATAAATATATATGTGTGTGTGCACGCGCTCGTGTGTGTGTGTGTGTGTGTGTGTGTGTGTGTACACATATATATACATACAAAATTAGATTTTATAAAAGATTTTGTTTTCTGCTATCCAGCTAACTAGGCATGAAGTATAGGTCATTTGGGTTGTTTGTAAATGTTTCATAAGAGCATGTGTAGGGAAGCACACAAAATTATGAATGTGTCATATTGCCTCCATTAGATTGTAAACACCTTAATAACTGAAACAATAACTATATCCTACCCATTTTCATATCTGTTTCATCCTTATTTGCCCATTAAAACTTCAACAACTCTCCTGCTCTTGACATTTTAAAAATTGAGAGCATAATGAATAGCTAGGCACAGCACGGCATATCTGCAATCCCAGAGATTTGGGATGCTGAGGCAGTCCAATTGTAAGTTCGAGGTTAGCCTCAGCAGCTTAGTGAGACCCTGTCTGAAAATAAAAAGTGAAAAGTACTGGAGATGTGGCTTAGTGTAAAGCACTCCTGGGTTCAATCCCTAGTACCAAAAGGGGGGAGGGGGGGCAACTCACCACCTAACCCAAGGATTAGAACTATATCAGTAAATTATATGTGCTCCTCCCCAGTGTGCCCCTTTTGAATTTTGTGGTTGGTATTCACTTGTGGGTTTTTAAAAAATCTTGTTTATAGTTATCACATGTGAATATCTATGTAGACATATATGCTTAAGCAATGTTATTCAGTTTTACTTCCTTATAGATATTATATAGAATATCATTTGTTTTTGGATTCCTGGAGCATAACTTTCATACTCAATATTATGTTACTGGAGCTCATTTATTTTCATTCTTGAGTAATACTCCTTTGGGTGAATATGCTACAGATATTTTAATTCATTCTATCAAACAGTATTTTGGTTGCTTCCAGTTTGTTGCTATGAGATGCTATATGCACGACATTCTTATATATCTTTGATATACAAGTTTCTCCTGGTTATATGCTAATATGTAGATTGCTGACTGATAGATTATGCAAATATTTAGCTTGTAAAATGACAACCCGTGGTATTGTTCAGCCTTTGGGGGAAGGTTTGAATGGAATCTTTTGTGGACTTAGTGAAAACCATAAACACTGTAGTAAACCCCTGAATTTGTATACCAAACATTTGACAAGTAGACATTTAGTTCCTTGTTTAATCTCATGTGATTTTTCTGTAGTTCTGTATCTTTACTTGTGGTTCTATGTTTGAGTTTCTTATGCTCCCTCACCCAACATGAGGACAGTGATTTTATTTTGTATATCACTCCCAGCATCTGGTGTTAATTGCCATGTGTAGTTGTCCGTCAATAGATATCTGTTGAGTGAATTTTATGGTTACTATTTCTGTAATGTACCCACAGTTGCTGAAACAGATGTCTGTACTTAGACTTGAATAAAAGCTGGTGACAACTGAATTAAATCAGTTACATCCCTTACCAAGAACATCGTTTTTCCCACTGTATGTATTGACACTGATTATAGTTAGTGCTGCCTTTCATTAGTGAAGCCAAAAAAGTTCTCATATAATTATCACTTACTAACCACTATGGTCATATTTATTGTGGATAAGTCTCAAAAATGTAACTAAGAATATCGTTCCAGGAATTCTGTAAGTAGCCAGACCTTAAAAGTGCTGTTAGTCAGACATCTTGCCTTCTTTTTGTATGGAGCTTAGAAAGGTTCTCAACTTTTAGAAATATAAATTGAACGTTTGGCTCACCTGGCCTTTTGTCCTATAACCAAGTGAACTTAGCTTTAAATGAACACTGAAAATAATCTTGAATCTGTAATACTGCTTAATGGTAATCTATAAAAGTTAGGAATATACGAAGGAAGGGAAAAGGGTGTAAGGAAATATCTTTGATCCAGCCTGTACCAAGGAGAGATAAGAGGTTCTGTAGTTCAAGGTTACTTTTCCTTTTCCACTGATACCTGAAGAAGTGTTAAGATTTAAACTATAGTTGTGTGAGAGGCAGTCAACTCCCCTACTATCTGCTCTTTCTCCTTGAAAGCGTGTTCTGAGAATTCCACAAGTGGAAAAGGGAAAACATCTTAAGAATAAAATCAGAGTTTCTGAGATGAGATGGGAAATAGGAACTTTGTAAAGCAAGTTAGATAAAACTTGTGTTTTGTCATATTCACCTTTAGTAATTGTGTAAAGCATCTTGAAATTTTTCAGTTGTCTCATTAAGGTGAACCAATGAAAGAATGTAGTTTTGGTGAAGATAGTTCTTGCTGCTTAATTCTGTATCTCTTGAGGCTGTCACCTCCTAGATATTCAATCCATATTTACTGAGTAAAAGAATGAAAGCTAACTATCCTGTCACTTCTTTGGGCAAGCTTACAGAAAAAATGGAGCTCCTAGTTCCTGAGTAGCCATGGATTTTATCTCTGAGTAGTTTGAAATCTCATTTTTCTTCATTTATGCCTCCTGGAAACAGTGCTAAATTACCTCTGTGCTGAATTACCTATCAGAATTTAGGTTGTTACAGGTTGAATTGTATTCCTCCTCAAAATTCATGTTGAAGCCTTAATTCCTAGTATAAGAATGTGACTGCATTTGGAGATTAGGCTTTTAAAGAGGTGATTAAGTAAAATAAGGTCATTAGAAGTGGGCCTCAATCTGACTGGTATCTTTGTGAGAAACCATGTGAGGACACAAGAAGGCAGCCATCTGCAAGACAAGGATAAAGCCACCAGAAGAAGCCAAACCTAACAACTTGATCTTGGATTCTCAGCCCCTAGAACTATGAGAAAATTAATTTCTGATATGTAAGCCACCAAGTTTATGGCAGCCCTGGTGACAATACAAATGCCACAAGATGTATAAAGACATATCACAACTTTTCATTTGCTCAAGAGTAGCTTTGTTCAGCTCTTTTAAGAAACTTGGCAACCAAACTCTAGGAATCATGTATATCCAAGACAAAATCAAACTGGGTACTGAAAGGGACTTATATCTCTATTATATTTATGCCAGTGGTCCTGCTTTTAATCCCTACAAATAATGAATAATTCAACAGGGCATTGTTCAACGGCCGTTTTAATGAAGACAGACTCACTCAAAATACGCAAATTACAATCACAGGGAGATGCTATTTTTACATATGTGTTCTATAAAATTTAAAGTTTCATAACAGTTATAAAAAAGGATAAGGCAAAACAGACATACTTTGTTATGGGGACACAAATTAATAGAAACTATAAAGGGTGGTATGGACATATCCATCAATATATAAAATGTTCTATGATCCAACAGTTCCATTTCTAGTGTAGCAGAGAAAACCTTGAACATAACAACACACATACCTATTAATGTTCTATTTTCAAGAGGAAAATTATAGAGAAAATAATAATAAATACATGTATGTTAGACCTCAAAAACATTTTGTTGAGTACAAAAAGCAAATTTCCAAAACTTCTGTTGCTGTGCAGAAGAGTTACCATAGCAGCCTAACTGCTATCCTTAGATAGGACTGCTTGTGAGATTGGCCCATGGCTAGTGTATAAGAAATTGGATTTTAAGAGTGTCCTCAATTCTTTGGTAAGCATAGTGAGTGCACTGTGACTAAACTATGCAAACAATGTGTTTTATGCTAAACAGCCACTAGGAGTATGGAATCTTGGTACATGCCAAGCAGTGCTGTCCTTGTAGCAAGCTACCAATAACAATCCTGAATACCAAATCTCTGCTCAACATTCCTGATAGACTGTATTTCACATTCTATCACAATATTTTGCTGGAGAGATCAAGTGTGCCCTGGAAGAAACTCTAAGAAGCTTGCTCTGATTTCCTCTATACTTTTCCTTATGTGACTTTTTCCTTTGCTGTAATTGATTTATATCTTTTTGTAATAAGTCACAGCTATCAAATCTGCAGATGGTCTTAGGGATCACTGACACAGTTCCCTGTACCACTTATGTAAAAAACAACAAGTACGCAAACAAGATTATGAGTTTCTCTGTGTGTATAATTTTGAGTATACATATTTCTTAAAATCTGGAATGATATACACAAAGTTAATCTCGGGGATAAATTCTAGGGAGAAGAAGAAGGAGAAAAAGGAGAGGGACATGGATTTGGTACTGATCAAACAGTACTTTAACTCTACATAGAACACTATGTTGTTGTTTTGTCTGTTTTTATGAACAAAGAATTACTGTATTATTTAGGCAGGAACATATTTTAAATTAAAAATAATTTTAGCCTACATTTAGAGTCACAAAATTTTAGAGCCCATAGAAAATTTAGAGTTCACCTCATCCAGGTTGTTACTTAAGACAAAGCCTCCAGCTCTTATGCCCGGGGAGGCAAATGGCTTCCCCCAAATCACATAACTTTTAACTGGGACCAAAATCTCTAGTTCAGAGTGCTTTCCTGCTCTGTTATTGCCTACAGAGTACTGGGCCATAAAAACAATCTTCTTTTCTATTATTGCAAAGGTCCAGAAAGTCTAGATTATTATGATATGGTTTCATAGTAGCTTATCTCAAAGTTTGGCAAATATAAAGGTCATACTTCCACGTGTACCAAAACTCCACTGGAAGAGAAATGCAGATAAGAACGGGACTATAATTCCCTGGGAAGTAGTTTGTAAAATATAGTATAGATCATATCCCTCTCCTTTGCTTTTTCTTCTTCTTTGTTAAAATAAACAGCTGGGGCTATGGTTGTGGCTCAGTGGTAGAGGGCTTGCCTAGCATATGCAAGGCCCTGGGTTCGATCCTTAGCACAACATAAAAATAAATAAATAAAACAAAGGTATTGTGTCCAACTACAACTAAAAAATAATTATTTTTTAAATAAAGAGCTAACGTATTAAACAATCAAATTTTTTAGAAATAAAATCAATAGACTGCAAAAGGATTTATAACCTATTTCCACTTTCTGTAGTAATTCACACATCAGAACTTTCAAAAGAAGTGTGGAAGAAACTCTAAACTTTTGTATACTGCTGATGGGACTATATGGTTCAACCACTTTGGAAACCCATTTGGCAATTTCTTATAAAGTATATAATTACTCTATGATCCAGCAATTTCAGAAGATATTTCAAGAGAAAAGAAAACACATATCCACACAAAGATTTGTGCAAGAATGTTTGCAGAAATTTTATTGATGATAGTTAAGTGTGAAAACAATCAAATGTCCATTAACTGCACAAATTACAGTATATCTAGAAAATTGAATACCACTTAACAATAAAAATAGTCACTGACACACATAACGATATAGAAGAATCTCAAAAACATGATCCTGCATGAGAGAAACCGAACTTAAAAGAGGATATACTGTATGGTGCCGTCTATGTGATATTCTGGAATAATTAGGCAGAACTGATATCTAGTAACAGAAAAGAAAGAAATGATTTCCTGGGGCTGGGGCTGGGGCTGGAGCTGAAGGAACAGTTTAACTGGGATGGGGCAGGAGGGAATGGTGTGGGGTGATAGAAATGTGTTTGATTTTGTATGCACTTGTTAAAAATTAACTAAGTATACCCTTAAAACGGATGCATTTAATTTTATGTAAATTACACATTATATAGTTTATTTTTAAATTAAGGAGGGAAAAGGTAAGCCACCTACCAAAGCAAAAAAAAAAAATGCCCAAATTAGAAAAGCCAGTATAAATTAGACCAAAAAAAAAAAAAAGCCACCCTCAGTGATCTTGCTGTGATATTGAAGTTTCCTGTAATGCATGAAGTGTTTGTGTATACATAGCATTTCCTAACTTCATAATAACATTAATTACACATAGCTTTTTCTTGTATATACTAGCAAATTGGCAGTCAAGGATGTGAGCCATGATGAGTTTTCAAAGGTGAGAGGATCCCACCTTGTCCTCTTTTATCATTCAGAATAGTTGACTTTCTCATTTGGAAATATACCCATATGGACACTTTAAAAAAAATTAATGTCAATTATACATAGTGTTCGAATAACAGTGTTTTCTCCAAGGAATTGCTGTGATATTTTAAGGGGTTTATTTAGTCATTAAGAAACTTGTGACTTTCATGATTACCTTTCTCTATTTCTGTGGGGTGTTAGGAAGCTTGCGGTTTTATTTGTGGCCCCACCTTAACAAAAGTACAATACCACAGATGGTTTCGGAGTGTTATTTTTAAAAATTACAAGAGCATGTTTCTTGGATATTAAACTTGACCCAGGCTTCATACTTTTTACTTCTATCCTTAATTGTCCTTCTTCAGCAACTTGAAAAATTTTTAAGTATACATTATAATAGGTTATTCATGTGTAAAGGAAGTTACCCATCTGTAACCTTTGAACCTTTCTTTTAAAAAAATGTTGCTAATTAATAACTGCTTATAAATCTTCTGGGGCTGGGGCTGGATGAAGGGTTTAACTGCATTCTCCAAAATGTAGTATTTACTTCATAAGAAAAGGTGAGTGGACACAAAGAAACAGAAAACATATTTTTAAAAAATCTGTCAAGGACCCCCACCCAAATGCATCATATAATGTGTCATACATGATCTATTTGGCCTTGCCTGGCTTTTTGATATCACTATTCTACATGTTAAAAGTTTCTACCTAGTCCCTAACATATTTCTTAAAACAAAATAAAAAATAGCCTATGTGAGGACATATAATCTCAGAAAATGCTTTTGAACATTTCAAGTCAAATCCAGTATGTATATTATACAAAAAATAAAGGAAATTAATAAACTGGGATAAATATTTTCAACAAATGTAAAAAACAACTAAGAGCTATAATAGATAAGGAACTCACATAAATTTATGTGGGAGGGCGGAAACAATTGCTCAATTGATAAATGAGCAAAGGATATAAATAATATCAACAAATATACCCAAATAAACAAGTATATACAAAAATGCTTATATTACTCCAAATGTTGATGATATAACATATTATTGCTGTGTTTTCAAGTAAATATACTAATATATCCCAGGAGCATAAACAAATGTTCATACCCTTTGACACATTTATCCAAGTTCTGAGGATTTACCTTAAGGAAACAATTTTTTAAAACAGAAAAAAATATATGTAGCAGTTTATTTGTTGCAATGATCTAAATATATAAGAAGGAAACAACTTAGTAAATTATGTTTCATTATACAACTATTAATTATTATGAAAACTACATAAATATATAATAAGTGAAAATCAGAATAAGATTTCATTTACTGTAATTACAGTTACATAAAATTCTTATATACTTAGAGAAATAGTATAGGTAATATAGAATAAAAGACAACAATGAAATGGATTTAGGTTTTTCAAAAAATATACTTTGTAAAGATTGTTTTCTCCATAGATTTATTAAAGCATACTTGTCCAAAAAATTATATATATATTTAAGGTATACAATGTGATATTTTATACAAATATGTATTGTGAAATGATTACCACAGTCAAGCAAATATATCCATATCATCCATCTTGTAATTATCTTTATGCATGTGTTTATGTTGAGAAAACTTAAGATCTATTCTCAGAAAATTTCAAGTATATAATAAATTATTAATAATTTTGGTCCCCATGCTCTACATTAGGACTTCAGAACTTATTCATTTTGTCAAACAACTCCCCTTTTCTTCCACTATCCAACCTCAGCCAACATGAAAATTCATTACCATGAATTTGACATTTTTATAGGTTTGCATATATGTGAGATCATGCAGAATATTTCTGGGCCTGGCTTATTTTGTCCCACACCTTTTACAGTAATCAATAAATTATGTGAGATGCATGATACTTAATTATAAAATAAGCTTTATGTTAGATGATTTTGCCCAACTGTCAGCTAATATAAGTGTTCTGAACATGTTTAAAGTAGGCTAGGTTAAACTATGATGTTTGGTAGATTAGGTGTGCTTACAACAATTCATTAGAATGTAAATGCATCCTGAGTTGAGGAGCATCTGTATATACCACAATTTCTGATGCTTAGGTTATTTCCATATCTTCACCATCATGAGAAATGCCACACAGATATGGGAGTACAGATATCTTTATGAGATGCTGGTTTCATTTCCTTTATGTATATGCCCAGTAGAGGCACTGCTGGATAATATGGTAGTTCCCCTTTTAATGTTTTGAGGGATATCAGTACTGTTTTCAGTAATGAAGTATCAATTTACATACCCACCAATGCTTTGTTATCTCCTCTGCTTTCCATAATAATCATTCTTACTGGTTATATTTCATTGTGATTTTGATTTGCATTCCTCTGATGATTAGTGATGCTGGACATCTTTTCATGTATCTGTTAAAAGCTGGGAATGGAACTACCATTTGACCCAGCTATTTCCCTTCTTGGACTATTCCCTAAAGACCTTAAAAGAGCATGCTATAGGGACACAGCTACAACAATGTTCATAGCAGCACAATTCACAATAGCTAGACTGTGGAACCAACCTAGATGCCCTTCAATAGATGAATGGATAAAAAAATGTGGCATTTATACACAATGGAGTATTACTCTGCACTAAAAAATGACAAAATCATGGAATTTCCAGGGAAATGGATGGCACTAGAGCAGATTATGCTAAGTGAAGCTAGCCAATCCCTAAAAAATAAATGCCAAATGTCTTCTTTGATATAAGGAGAGCAACTAAGAACAGAATAGAGAGGAAGAGCATGAGAAGATCACCACTAAATAGGGAGGAGAGGGGGGAGGGAAAGAGAGAGAGAAGGGAAATTGCATGGTAAAGGAAGGAGACCCTCATTGTTACACAAAATTACATATAAGAGGAAGTGAGGGGAAAGGGGGAAAAAACAAGAGAGAGAAATGAATTACAGTAGATGGGGTAGGGAGAGAAGATGGGAAGGGAGGGGAGAGAAGGGGAGGGAAGGAGAGGGGAGGGGGGATAGTAGAGGTTAGGAAAGGCAGCAGAATACGACATACACTAGTATGGCAGTAGGTAAAAAAAGTGGATGTGTAACCGATGTGAATCTGCATAATGTATATAGGGTAAAAATGGGAGCTCATAATCCACTTGAATCAAATGTATGAAATATGATATGTCAAGAACTTTGTAATGTTTCGAACAACTAATAAAAAAAATTATATGTCTTCCTTGGGAAAATGTCTATCCAGATTCTTTGCTCATTTGTTAAGCAGCTTTTTTTTTTTTTAATCTTGCTATTGAGTTGAAATCTTAGTAATCATCCCATCCACCACAACTTCAAGGAACTTTATCCTGGCATCTGTCTGTCTTGGACCTCATCTGAGGAACTGTGAACTGAAGGGTGTAGCATTACATTGGTAGGTTTCACAGAGCTAGAAAGTTCCAATGGTTGACAAATAAGTATAATCCAGTTGGTACTTTTGACTCAGATTTATTAAATATTTACAAAGAATGCCAAGTCTTCTGGAATGTGGCAAAGATATCGAGCTGGAGAATATTTCCCCTTGTTGATAATGGTGTAGGGGAGGGAGGAAGGAATGAGATCATGCAGAATATTTATGTGTCTGGCAACCAGACTCTGACAATTGAAGAGTTAACTCTGAACCCTCAGTTAAGACACAGGAAAGGAAATCCAAAGGTCAGGATGATTTGTTCCCCAGCCATTGCATGTCACAGCCCGAAAGGCAATAGGACACTGTTATCCACACAAAATAAATCAGAAAACATGGAAAATTGGAGTTGGTCATATACAATATCATGATAACCAGTTCTGAAGTGCCCTGAGTCTCCCTTTCCTGCAACTTTCTTCAAGTAAATCACCCTTCCACACCTCTATTCCACTCTTCTTAACTCCTTGACTTCCAAAGCACCAAACAATTTCTTGTTCTCCCTGCTGAAGCCATTACAACCCTGCTAAGACAAGGGAAGTGACTGATGAGACTTAAAGGGGCTCATTTCCCAGAGAGTTCTTATATTCTATAGGACATGTAGTAGAACCTCCTTAATACTTTGCTTCCAGTATCACTTCCTTGGTGCAACTTCCATTCTCCACTTCACAGTAGGCGAATCGATTCATTTCACCCCTCCCCCTCACAGTAAGTGTCACCAATAGTCCCTGAACATAGGTCAATGAACACTCAACCTAGGTAGGACATGCCATTTCTGGGTTTGCTTCTTGTTTGGTTCTTTCCTCTCTTTGCCCCTGTGGTGTTCTGTATCACAGAGGGGTTGAGCTTCACAGACTCTGGACTCTGCTGGTTTCTGGCTAGCTGTAGCCAATGGAAGACATTCTGGGAGATTGCAGGGCAAAAGGAATCAGGAAATCAGGGTTTTCTTTCTGGCACAAGTAGGCTGCCTCTACGTGGGTGTAGTTCCTGCCACCAAGATGCCCTGGTTTCAGCCCTGTATTCTAGCCTGGACACTCTTCTTACTTTATCTTTTTAGCTTAGAAGAAATATCAACTTCTTCTTTTTCTGGTTTCTGAAACATTTCCCATTTTGTTTCTGAGCCTTTTAAACACCACGAAATCAACTGACTGCCTTAAATTCCCTGTTTTAAATACAGTGCTTCCTGTTTTCCTGCCAGAGCAATAACTAGAATTAGAATCATTCCAATCAGATTTGATTTGTGGGTGCTAGGAGAAAAGAGGTCTCTCTTCCTGTTAGATTCTAAGGCTCTCAGGCTGTAGGACTAGGAAAGCCAATAGCCAGTTTTCAGCCATTTAACCCCCATTTGAGAATAATGTCAATGTCAAACAGAAACATACAGGTTCAGGAAATACAGGGAGAAAAGAATCCTGGCACAACTATCTGTCACTAGAGTTAGTATTATCATATATTTTATGTCCCAAATCAAGACACTTGAAAGTAAAAAGGGCTGCTGATAGTACTTAAATGAGGACAACAGGCACAAATTGGGACTGGCCAGACAAACATGAAACACAGAGTCATTCTACCTAAAACCAGCTTGGTCCTTGGACTTCACATTAATTGAGCCAGTAAATTCCCTTTGACCTTTAACCTAATTTGAGTTGGATTTCTATCACTAAACTCAAAGATTGCTGACTAGTGCATGAGATAAAGATTCAAACCAAAGTAGTTTCTACTGGTAGGATTTCAGTGTAAAAGACAATCAGTGTTCACTTATTAGACTCCACAATTACCTGTGGAGCACATTTACCGTACAACTATTTTAGAAACAATATATGGGATTTTAGTTGTTATATCCCGAAGATACTGAAAAAAAAGTGCAAGGAAAAACAAAACCAAAACAACCCTATCATCACCAAGGGAAATCTGTGTCCTCCACCCTGAGGCAATATATTGGCTCTTTGGTAATTTGCCGGGGGAAGGGATTACATTTAAAGTAGGACTTACTTATGGGAAGGGATTACATTTAAAGTAGGACTTACTTAAGTTAGATTGTCATCTGAGTACAAATTTGGGGTCAACCACATCTTAGAATTTTTCCACTGCTCATCCCCTAATTAGGTCTAGCACTGTACCAACACTAAGAACACTAGTCTTTTAGAACTGCTTTCCTTCTTATTCTCTTCCCTTTTCTTTTTCCCATTCTTCCATTTACAGTTTTTCTACTACACACACCTAAGAATCCAACAGACATTTACATTTTTTTTCTACTAAAATGCAGGTTCTGTAGGGAATGTGAGAAGGGAGTGGTGTGAAGGGAATGCCAAGCTCACATGACATATTAGTTCCTTACTTCAGTCACTCACAGCAGCTGCCTAGTTTATGGCAAAACAGAAGGCAGCAATTCAAAGGCTGTATCTCCTAAGTCCAGTGGGAGTGCTCCCCCACCTCAGTGGCTCAATGGAGTCATTTTCTGTTTAAGAAGCCATTCATAATTCAAGTGTTTGACATTCCATGAACTACATCTTCTAAAGCCATAAGGGCTGATTGTGACTTTTTGATTTTTGTCACTTTTTGTCACTTCACCAATAGAAAGGCAGATATATATTAAGATCTGGAAGGAAATATCAGAGGCTTTAGCAACCAATTAATATGTCTCACCACCATTCTTCCACCATTTCTTACAAAGCCTATTTCTCTGGTCACAAAACATGATTTTTTTTTAACAGACCCCCCCCCAAAAAAAGCCAATTTCCAGACGTTAAATTGGTGCCAAATGCTTCATTGGAAATAAAAGTGCAAAAAAGTAAAAGTACAAACACATACAATTTTAAAATATTTAGAGATCAAAGTATGATATATATACAAGCAACTCCCTACCCTTCATTAGGAGTTATTTTGTTGAACAGGTAAATTTTTCTCCTCATATTCTTTTCAGTAAATTTGGAAAAAAATTGCTATAGTTTCTGCATTTCTGTCAAAGTTTGTCATATACTGATGTAAGGAACAACGACCATCTTGAATGTTGTGTAGAATTATTCACCTCATTCAATTAAGGGTCTACTGAATGCAATAAAACTACAAAATCCATTATCCCTGATGACAATGAAAAAACAAGCCTTACAATTCATATAACCATGAAAAAAAAAATATATATATATACCTAGGAAGGCTTTCTAGGAGGACTAGGAAATAAATGAAAGAAATGGATACTCATATGAGTTGGATAAAAAGACCACAGTAGGTAACAGTTTCACGGCCTAGTTGCTTGAGTTTGCTTGGTCACTTTCAGTGAGTGTCGTTTCCTCTATTACTTGAGATGGTTCCAGCAGTCTAAAGTGTTCATGTAGGGCTGGAAGGGACCTGAGCATATTATACATCCGAACTCGTAATCTCAGTGAAGGCAGGGACTTCACTCTCCCAACTGATGACGACAGTGACTTCCACACTTTGGAAGCTTCACTCTGGAAGATTTTTGTTCTAACAGTGTAGAGGATAAAAATTTGCAATCCCTGAGGAGAGAATAAAAGTTTAACACTAGGTAAGTACTGAGGCCAAAGGGAAAAAAAAAAGGCAGAGATTCTACTCACACAGCCACCCATCCTTCTCATCACTTGCAGTAGCTCCCCAAATTGAATTTACAGTGCTGTGTGTGACCTTATCTTATATGAAGTACAGCAGGTAAGAGTGGCACATGTAGAAGACTTGAGTTCATGTCCTGGCTTGCCACTTGCTGTCTGTGCAACTTTGCTCATTTCCTAACCCCTTGCTGAAGGGGGGCAGATTAACAATAGAATGCTTAACTCCAGTTCCAACATTCTGCACTTCTAGATTCTGGAGTTTTAGCGACATAACTAGAAATTTGTTGCATTTAAGGACAAAAAAAAAATTTTTTTAAATCTTGCCATCCATTACTTTTCTGTACTTTACATATAAAGACCTGCTATCTCAGGAAAGACTGAGTAATATTTTCTAAACTGCCATTTATTGAAGTATATATCAGACATTTTTTTCTCATTTAAGTCTCATCATTTGAACATTCTCATTGAACCCTATAAAATAAGTCTCACTATTCCTATGTTGCAGATAAGGAAACTAAGTTACAAAGACTTGGTTCATATAAATTAAGTAAATTGCCCAAGATTACCTAACCAGTAATCAGTGAAGTTTGGAAGTAAATGTATCTATTTTGGGCTTCCAAATCTCTCTTCCTTCTAATTTGTGATACTGCCTCTTGCTTTTAACTATAATTGAAAGATATTGTAAAAAAGTAAATTACAGTTTCTAAGAGGATTTTGTTAATTCCTAATTGCCTTTGTGGAAATAACAGATTAAATAGCATCTGTAGCTGAGTCAATAATATGTACCAGTGTTAGTTACTTTCTTTTTTTAAAAAATTGCTCAATAACTTATTTATTTATTTATTTTATGTGGTGCTGAGAATCAAACACAGTGCCTCACACATGCTAGGCAAGCACTCTACCATTAAGCCACAGCCACAGCCCCAGTGTTAGTTTCTTGATTTTGAAAATGTACTGTGGTTCCTCAAGAAACTATCAAACTTGGGAAGTCTGGACAAAGAATATATGAATGATTTTTTCCAAATTCTCATGTTAAACTATTTCTAAATAAATTAAAAATAATAATCACAGATACCTCCCAGACTGTCATCTACAGTGCCCCAACCCTTATAAGATTTGTTTCTAGAATTATATCCTGTGAGTAGTGTTACGGGAGCCTTCTGCTATATGGTGAGCTAATACAAAGACTCAGAATCTACATCTGTTTTGTGGGATACAATATTTCATCTTGTTTTTCCAAATTTTAAATTCTAAGGTTAAAAAAAAGGATGATATCAAATTTGTAGTTGTATAATAGTTAGAAAAAGACCCTAAATTGTGAGAGTTCATAAAGACTTCATCCTGTGGGATTCTCTCTGGGTAGACTCTCTAAAATTCCAAAGATGTTATTTGAAAAAACAGAATGTGTGAACCAAACTAATTACCACTTACACAAATATTAATCTGTGCCTTTTGTACTATCCAGAGCACTTAATGTTTATCAGAATTAAAGCACTGTAAATCCATAAGGAACCTAGATGTGCTTCTATATGTGGAAACAATCTGCACGTGGCTCTTGGTGTGTATCTAATGGGAGCATCTACGTAAGGCTAACTTAGATCCTTCTGTAGGTGAGCTAGTCAGTCATTCATGAAAATCTCCTGGGTTCCTCATTTAAACTTTGAAGTTTCCTAGTTCTTACTACTGTAGCTTCTAATTGAGTAGGTTAGTGGTGAAGCCCTAGAATCAGCATTTTAACACACTGCATAGGTTCTGATGTAGGCAATATTCAGAACCATTTTGAGAAATATTATGTTGTTTTAACCCTTGCCACCACCTTCTATTTTATACTTTACTTACCCACAGAGATTGTGTTGCTTTCCTAAAATCATACACATCATTAATGGTAAAGCTAGAAGACAGCCTAAGTTTCCTTTCAACCCAATGTCTTTGTCAGATCACTACCCTCAAGTTTACCATGTGATATTGAAGCCAGAATTAGACAGGCAGTCAGTTTAGATAGGTAAATCCAGTCAGATCAGATCAAGGAGGCCAATTTGAGGGAGTTCAGAAAGTTGAAAAGGGATTGAAATATTAACTCCTTCAGAGCCCTTCTTCCACCCTTATTAAGATAACCTGCCCCTACTCCAACCTGTTGCTAAGGTAACCTGTCCCAGGGATTGTTTCTCCTTATAGGGGGTTGTTAATTATGCCCCCTTCCTGCCCTGATTACTCTAACTTGGCCCCTCCAGCCCAGCTGCTTCTCACCTTTTGGCCATCCCACCTAGCATCTCCTGGGCCTAGTCACATACGGAAGAAGGAGAGAGATAAGAGGAAGAGAACAGGAGAACCAAGGAAGCCTAAGTCCTGTAAAAGAGGCAGAATGTCCCCACTTCTTGGGATACCATGACACCAGCTATGGCCCCCTTCTCCCTCCTGGGAGAAGAAGTTACCCCTTTTTAAACAAACCCTGCTTTATATGCTTGCCTTGGCATGCTTCTCTCATGTTACAGTTCAACATGTGAGAGAGGAGAACTCATCATGGATAACCAGTGGTATCAGTATTATCATCTTGTAATGAAACTCTGCTTTGTCATTTGCCTCTCCTATGCATGGAGAATACCCTTCTTTCAGAGTTTTCCTTTAATCCCTGTTTACTCTAGGAAACAGGACCCTGGGTACACTGGCAATCTGAGACTTAGTTTTTTCCACTAGTGCCCTTCTAGGTAGTTCCCATTGGGCGTTGAGAACAGTCAGGAACTGCTTTTTATTTTCAAATTTAGTGGTAGGCACACACCTATTGTCTATGGGAGTTAGTCCAAACAGGCACTGAAGAAGGCTATTTGGGATAAAGGATAAAGTGCTTAGAAATTAAATATGGCATAGCAATTCAGACATCCAAGCAGCTCCCCTATAGTGGTGGATCATGATTTGGGCTAAGTCAAATTTACCTACTGCCCTTACCAACAATTTTCATTTTGTATCAGAAACTTCCTTCCTTAATGATATTTGATCATAGCCAAACACAAATAACATGATACCATCCTTGCACAGTAGTGATTACTGAGTAATGACTGCTACTCTCAGGAAATTAATGGGATAATCATTAAATACTGCAGTTTCATCATGAAACATTAGAGAATTATGCTCCTTCCTGATATTGAACATATCTACATGCATGTTTCTTGCACTCAGAAAAATTATGTGCAAGAAGGTGAGACTTGTATGTATGAGAAGATAATTGTAGAATTCAAATAGAATAAACAAATTATCTATGTGGATTCTATTAATGTCAATTTCCTTGGCATAATAATATATTATAGTTATACAAATCCAAAAATTCTAGGAACATGAAAATACTGCATTGAATTGTGTAAAGTTAACAGATAAACATTAAAATAAAAATTAATAGAAAGTAACAATAAAAGGAAATTTTACATGCCTCAGTTTTTGTTGAGAAAGTTAATGGTGTGTTTTATAGAAGATAATTTTATAACGAAAATATTAATCACCTTTAAAAAGTATACATGTGACATAAAAATAGTGTTAGGAGGTAATACCAATAAATATCAAAATGGGAAAATTTCAGAAAATTATAGCAAATGTGGATTTTAGGAATTAAAATCCTGCTTTTCAGGGTTGAAAGCCTGTGAGATTTCAGATTTCCCCATGCCGGTGGTTCAGTGATAAAGTTTGCTCACACAGATGGCCCTGTTTTAATGTGACCACTTTAAGAGCATGGCACATTCATTACATGGAAACATAATGAATTCCACTGGCTCAGAGATAGGACCCAAAAAGATAGATAGTAAAGTCCTCACAGTATTTTTCATCAGAGTTAAAAATAATATTTGCTATGGGAGGAAGCATAAAGTAAAGAGCACAAAGAGAAATTCAGACTTCAAGATGTCTTTCAAAAATGCATTCTTGTTTTATTTTAAAGTTCTAGTATCCTCCATACATAAAACACAAATACAAAGGTTTAAAAAAAAGTCACTTCTCTGAGTTCAAACAAACTTATTTTTTCTACCATTTTAGTTTATTTTTATCACCATTTTTATGATGATTAAAATCAGAAGGTGACTATAAACCTTAGTCTAAATTTTCTGTTTTGTAGAATAATTTCCAAGGGGGGAAAACATATAAAAGTTTTTAGATTTCAAAGCAAAGTGTAATGGAATATTTTACAAAAGGTTTGTGGCTAAATATATCTCTAAGACTCTAATAAAAAAGCATCTTTAGTCCTATGTAAAATTATGCCATAAAACAACCTCACAGAACTCTGCTACTATAATGTCAACCCTCCTGTAAATAATTATAAACTCTGGATATAATATCTCTGGAAAGCTACTGAAGACATTGTAGGACAACCCAAAGCAATCTGAAATTGGAAAGAGAGAATATGCTTTAAAAAAGAGATCAACACTAAGTAGGTTTCCTGTTTTATGTCACTTTTTAAAAATATCTTTTAGCCTGAAGACAGACCCTATTCACCTCATTCTCAGGATGACTAAACCTGGAGTTGAAATATGCAGTCTTTTTAGGATGAAGAAACAAACGACAGGGTTTGGGGCAACTATAGCAGCTAGAAAATAGGAAATAATATCTAAGAAAGGAGTAGACAGAGAGAGGGAACCCCAAAGTCTGTTTATAATCTCTTCCTAAATCTCTTTCTGAACAATGTACACATAGGAAAGACCTTAAGAAATCCAGCTAAAGCATAAAGGACTAAGCAGGGATTTAGCTATCTGGCTAAGGAGAGACCAACTTTTCAGTTTTAGACCGACTAAGTTAATTGTCTGCTAACTCCACTCTTGGTAGAAATATAATAACATGCAGATTTGTTGTAGTAAATTATTTACAATGTGAAGGAAACAAAAAAAATTACTAAAAACTGAATAAACAAGAAAAGATTTTAAAGAAAAAAGGCAATCAATAGTGACTGAAATGACCTAGATATTAGGTTTAACAGACAAAGAATTAAAGGTAAGATGCTTAAGGGTGAAAAGGAAAACATAATGACTAAAAAGTCAGAGTTAAATACTATAAAGCTATAAAAAGATCAAATTCTTAAAGTAAAAACTACAGTATCTAAAATAAAAATCACTGAATAAGCTTATCAGCAGTCTGGAACTAACTCTAGAAAAAGTCAGTGTCCTTAAAGATAGACCACTAGAATTATCCAATCTAGTGAACAGCAAGAAAAAGGAATGAGGAAATGAGCAAAGTTCAGGAAGCTGTGAAGCAACATCAAATGACTTAACAAATGTAATTTGATTCCTAGAAAGAAAAGAGGAAGAGTGAGGCAGAAAAAATGATTTTAAAAAATAGTGGTGAATATTTTCTCAACTCTGGTGAGAGATATAATCTAATAGATGCTGGAAGTTCAGCAATCCCAAGAAAAATAGATTTAATCAGGAGACTGAGATAGGAGGATCACAAGTTCAAATCCAGCCTCAGCAATGATGAGACACTAAGCAACTCAGTGAGACCCTGTCTCTAAATAAAATTCAAGATAGGGCTGGGGATGTGGTTTAGTGAGTTTAATCCCTGGTACACGCCCCTCAACAAAACACACACACACACAACTAGAGAGATAATCCTAAAGAAACCAGAGAAAAAATATATAGGAGACCAATAATATGAACAACTAAGAATATCTCATTAGAAAATGGAGTAGCATGTTAAATTACTTGTTCATAACACTAAAAGACTGAAAAATCTCTAGCCACCCAGAATTCTATTATCTAATGAAAATATCCTTCAAGAATGTAAGCAAAATAAAGACATTTTTAGATTCAAGAAAAATGGAGAATTTGTCACCAGAAACCATACATAATAATACATTCTTAAGGGATATTTATGCTAGAGGGGAATGATACCAGAGGGAAAGTCACATCTTCAGAAAGGAAGGAAGAACATGGGAAACAATAGATATGTAAAAAAGCACCTTTTCCTCTTTAATTTCCTTAAAATATGCATCTGATTAAAGCAAAAATAATAACATTGCTTTGTGGCATTTATAATTTATACAGATAGAATACATGAGAAAACTATAACAAAGGAAAGGGAGGAAGAAAAGCAGAATTATATTATTACAACATTCTTATATTTTACTGAGAACAGTAAAATATTAATTTGACTATGAAAACTTAAGAATGTATGATGTATCTCTAAATGACCCCCCCAAAATGCAAAAAGGTATTGCTTAATTTCCAAAATATGAACTTCAATGGATTCCTAATAATGTTAAATTTACTTAAAAGTAGGTAGGAAAGGAGGAATAGAAAATGAAAAACCTAATAGTCACAGGAAATAAATAATGAAATAGAAGATACAAAATAATCTATATCAATGAACACACTAAATATAAATGGACTTAGCATTCTAAATTAAAAGACAGAGATTGTCAAAATGGATTAAAATGGTATTTG
This sequence comes from Ictidomys tridecemlineatus, assembly GCF_052094955.1. Lineage (NCBI taxonomy): Eukaryota > Metazoa > Chordata > Mammalia > Rodentia > Sciuridae > Ictidomys > Ictidomys tridecemlineatus. The sequence goes on from NC_135479.1 coordinate 165,882,205, forward strand.
CTATCCACCTGATACATAATTTAAATACCAGGTACAGAGGTTGAAAGTGAGTAGATGGAAAGATATATACATAACATGTAAGCAATGTGCATCAGAGGAAAGCTGAATAACAAAGTATACTTCATGACAAAAAGTACTATTGGAAAAATAGAGCTTTTATTCAAATAATGAAAGAGCCAGTTCATAAAAACATAACAATTGGGGCTGAGGTTGTGGCTCAGTGGTAAGAGTGCCCACCTAGCATGTGTGAGGCACTGGGTTTAATCCTCAGCATTACATAAAATAAATAAATAAAATAAAAGTACTGTGTCTATCTACAGCCCAAAAAAGTCATAACAATCACAAATGTACATGCATGAATCTGAGTTTAGTTGTTCAGTCTTTTTGCTGAAAATATGTGAAGCAAAAAGTGATAGAAACAAGGAAATAAATAAGCAAATTCACAATTATAAGTGGAGATTTTAACTCCTTATTCAGCTATTGAAAGAACCAAGAAAAAAATATTGATAAGGGAGAAAATCCATACAACACTAATACTCTTTGACTTTACTGATGTTTTTCAAACCTTACATCCAACAACTACAGAACACACATTTTTTTTCCCTAAGGGCAAAAATTTTGTTCATCAAGATAGCTCAAGTATTGATCCATAAAACTAGTCTTAATAAATTGAAAAGAATTGAACCAAAAAAATTTCAATCAACTCACAGGGATTCAAGCTTCAGCAATTACTAACATTGTCCATACAAACTATGATAAGAAACTTCATAAATCTGTTTCAATGGAGAAAAGAAAAGGATGTGTTTCCCAAGCCAGTTGCTTGACAAAATATTTTCTACTCAGAGAGAAGGAACAGGGACAAATGCGGCTCTACCCTACAGCAATTATATTCTATGACCTCTGGCCCAGGAAGTTATATGGTAAGTCAAAAAGATCTTTCCTTCCCTTTCCCACAAAATGTATTGAAAATAGAGTCTCTTAAATGTAAGTAAGCAATGACCTTCAGAGAGTTTTAAAAGAAGGAAACTTTGGTCCAGGGTGACCGTCGCTCCACTGCAAGGTGCTCTGGTGATTTCAGACTAGTTCATACCATACCTGAGTAGTGTTGAAAAGGCAGAATATGTAACTGAAGACAATCCTGATGTCATCATCATTAATTAGCATAAAGTATGCCAGAATCCAGGTAACTCCAAAAACGACTGCAATAGATAATGTGCTAAGAATCTTCTTTAGGGATGAAACCTTCTTTGTGCTAAGTGAGAGAAAACAAGAAATAAAATATATTTTTTAATTTATCAATATCATTATTACCCCTATTTAGCATGCTTATTCAGCTACTCATCTACATTTTTTATTTAATGGTATTATTTTCAGTTGGAAAATCAAAGATGCTAAACCCATGTCACCTGATTTAGCAAGCTTTATTTAAAAATAACCTAATACCTTTTTAAAAGCTCAGGCAGAAACAGTTCCTCAAATACTACTGCAGGCAAATTTCACTAAGAATCAACTTTTTCATTAGAATGGAATTTAGAGTAATGGTGTCAGTGATGAATTTCTTTTATGTTTTTATTTGGTGTGGGGGGGGATAGTGATCTTTAACCTTCCTATGTCTTGATAAAATAGATGTTACTTAGATGTGGAATGATGTTCCCTCTCATGGAAAGCCTAGATCACTGGCTTCTGCTCTTGGCCATGTGACTTACTTGGCCAGTGAAACATCAACAAATGTCAAAAGCAGAGATCTGAAAGAATTAGTTCATCAGACTTTATCCTCTCTCCCTGCTCTCTGGAAACCTGAGATCACTATGTTCAAAATCCTGGATTGATCTAATGGAGGAGGAAAGACAATAAGGAGTTGAGATGAACTTTTCCGACTGAGTAGCTGCTGCCCAGACCACCAATCATCAGACATGAAGTAAGGCATCCAAGATCATTCATCAGCATTTGAGTCAGCCAAGACCAAACAGCTACTCAGCCAACACTCAAAATTCATGACAAATAATAAATATTTTTCATTCTAGGCCATTAACTTTTGAGAAATTTGTTATGTAGCTAACTGAAATATGGAAGACAATTTGTTAAACAATGAAATCATATATGTTCATCATAACTAAGCCAATTTAAGAACCATCAGCTATTGGTGAGTCAAAATTTTAAAATACAAATTTGGTTTGTGTCTGTGGACCAAAAAACATATTGTTTTGTATAAAGGAAATAAAAACAAATTTGCAATTAGGCTAAGAAGACTTCACTAACACTTTTCTGGCACTGCTACTAAAACATAGGTTTTAATGTTTAACAGTGATGGTATTTTCCCCATATTTCCCCTTATTGTGAAATAACATTCAAATTGAAAAGACCTTTAACTGGTAAAGCACATATTCAAGATTGTATTCTCACTAAATAATGGTAGTTTTCATTCATCAGTTCATACCAAGTAAATCCATTTGTGAGTTTACTGTAAATTCACAAATATTTATACAGTAAATATACTTGGGATGAGCAGAGCCTTGCAGAATTAAATCTGAACTCATAGCTTCATTAGCACTGTGTTCTAGCCAATTGGTGCTTTGGAAGTGGGGGAAGAATATATGTGTTTGACATATTCTATTCTTTGTCTCTTCAACTGAAAGCTCTTGTCTCCTATTAGAGGTAATACTGCACATGCTTATCAGGGCCAGAAAGGTTAGCGTAAGGAGAGGAGCAGTGAGAACAGAACTGGTAAACCAGAGAGCACAGGTTCCATCTGCAGGAAATCTGCAGGCTCACATTTTCCTCACAAAGTGTTGCCAGGTGTTCCCATTTTTTTCAAGAGAAAATACAAATTTTAAGTGAAATCTCCCATTTTTAAAATATATTTGAAAGTAATTAAAAAATGTAAAGCCATTGTGTAATTCAAGCCATGCTGGTAAAATAAAAACTACAGGTACTGATTTATAAAATAAAAACGCAGGAAGCTGCATCTCCTCACAACCCTTTCATTTCTGTAATTCAAATAATTCAAATTTCTTGAATATTTGGAGTTGGAGGGAAAAGTTTTCCTGAAAATCTTTGGGTTTAGAAATTTAGAGCTTATCTAACACAAAGGTGTGCAGTATACTCACATTGCAATACTGATGTTAGAAAATAAGAAGATATACTTTATAAATCAAAGGTTTTAAGAAAATCTTTCCTGAATGCCACACACCCCTGCCTTTGTCTCAGAGTTTGAGGCACCCAGGCACTATCCTCCTCTTGCCTGAAAGCCTCCCACTCACTGAGAATCTTACCTTGTCAGATTTTGGTTATTCTTCCACAGCACTTTAATTGTGATTACAATAAATATAACAACATTGCTGATGAGGATAATGATTGTAGGTATAAGGAATGACCACAAAAATGGACTCTTTATAAAGTCATTGTTGTTTGGAATTGCTAGCCAGCAGCTAAGAAGAAAAAAGAAATTATTTCAGCAGACCTTGAAAAGTATAAATACTTGTTCCTTGTCCTATTAAAATTATTGACCTTTACTCACTGAAATACCTGCTAAAAGTCTACATGTCTTTGCATCTTATACATTTGAGATTACTTTTGAGAATTCAAACCCCTAGAAAAGTGAAGTATGGACTTCTCTAGTCATCTTTCTCTATGAGTCAGTGAGGGTTAGCGGAAAGAAAGTGGACATTGGAGCCAGACAGTCCTAGTTACTCCCTGCCACTTATGAGGTTTCTGACTTTAGGCAAGTTATTGTTTTCATTTTACTTTTGAATATATAGCTTATCCAGGAGGTTCAATATATGAAAGGTACAAGTGGACATAGATGGGCAATATTTTCAGTTACCTAATTACAATCAATGTTTCTTATATATCCTGCCAGATTTAGACTCAAAATACATCCAAAAAATGCACATTTTTTCTTGATTTTTAAATAAACATCAACATCTGCTTCTAACAACTATCTTAGAGGTCATTCTATAGCAGAACACTAAAAGTACCTTCATTAATTTTATAACTGCATATTACTCCATCATTTTTTATATGCCATAACTTATTTAAACAGTTTCCAATACATTGATGGACATTTTCAAATGTTAATATTTATAAAGACTTTGAGAAATTTATTTAATTTCATGGTACCTCTTTTGTTTTTTGTGGATTATTTGTTTTGTCTTTTGATGATGCAGGTTGTGGGGGTTTGTTTTGCCAAGGCATTGTTGAAATAATTAAGAAGTATTTACAGAGTCTATGCTATGCACCAGACACTATTTTAGACACCAAAGTGTTTGCGGTGAGCAAAACAAAATCCCTTCCTAAATTTATATTGTAGTGCACAGATCTAGGTAAAACAACAAACAAAATGTATGTCAGTGATAAGTGCTTTAGAAAAAAGGAACAATAGGAGTAGAAATTTATATATATATAATCACATTTCAAATACATATATGGGGAGAGAGAGACAGAGAGAAGAATGTTTGATTTTAAATAGAGTAGTCAGGGAAAGCTGCATGTAAAAAAAGTGATCCTTGAGCAAAATTCAAGAAGTAGATAAGGGGGAAGGGTATTCCAGCTAGAGGTTACAGTAAGTGCAGAGGCCCTGAGGTGACAGCCTAAGAAACACAGAGGCTGATGTGGCTGAGACACAGTTCATGACTGGGGTTTATGGAAAGATTTAAATCACATAGGGGGATTTACAGGCAAATTCTTGTGCCCTGGATAACATGGAGAGGCATGGCCTGATCTGTTTTGAGTTTTAAAACCATTACTATAGGGATGCTAGAAGGGCGTGAGCAAAAATAGGAAACTAGGAATTTACTGCAGTAAGTTGAGTGGCCTGGACCACAGAAGCAGATGCTAAGAAAAAGTCTGATTCCAGGCGTATTTAAAAGTAAGAAGACTTATTGATGGGTTGGATTTGAGACGTTGAAGAACTATGGATGACTATAATTTTTGGCCTGAGCCTCTGGAAAAATGGAATTACCATTAAATGAGATAGGAAATATGATGAGATGAGCAGGTTTGGGAGGGAAGACAAGGAGATGTCTATTACACAGCCAAGCAGAGTTGTCAGGTAGGCAGTTTGGTATTAAGAAAAAGCCGAGCCCACAGCTGGCATTAAATTAACATTTATTTTCTTTCTTTTGGAAGTACAGCACCATTATTATATATTCCAAAGGATTTCTAAATTTTTTTGTATTGAAATATTATTATTCACATGATTAGAAATCACATTTCAAATCTGAATAGCCTCCTAGGAAACTCAAATGACGTTCAAGTTTCTCTAATGAATTTTAAAAAGGCATGCCTGCCTCTAACAGATAGAATGGGTCCACTCCTAAATACAATAGTGAGAAGGAGAAAAAATGTTTCCAGGACTTCTAGCTTCCCTTTTCATTCCCCTGTGACTGGAGGACAAAATTCCTCCCACTTTTGCACCTCACAAACCCATACACAGAAGAAATCTGAAGGCTCTTGGCTTAGAAGTTAATAAAATCCTGATGAGAACTACTTTCAAATCTCTAGAAACCTCTGGCAACTAAGCATGTGGCTATTAAATTTTTTCAAAAGAAAGGAGGGCCTATTTCTTATCTAGGCAAGCTTGAGAAACAGAATTTAAAAGGGCGGGAAAGACAGAGAAAGAAAATTGTCAATTCAGCTCTGTTGGGAAAAGGCAGACTTGCCAATCCTGAAATAGCTATTTAGACTTTAGAAAATACAAGTTTTCAGAATTTCTATTTGTACTGGGGCCAGAGTGGGAGGTGAGGGAGGAGTGTGTGTATGTGTGTGTGTGTACCTATTGTATTCAGGCATAGACCTATTCTATCTGTTGGAGGCAGGCATGCCTTTTCATTTTTAAAATTCATTAGAGAGACTTGAACATCATATGAGTTTCCTAGGAGGCTATTCAGATTTGAAATGTGATTTCTAATCATGTGAATAATAACATTTCAGTACAAAAAAAAATTAGAAATCCTTTGGCATGTCCAATAATGGTGCTGTACTTCCAAAAGAAGTGTGTGTGAATGAATACACACATCTGTCAGACTCCCAAGGAACCTCACACTTAAGGGGGTGCTGGAAGAGCCATGCACTTTGGTATCCATGTCCATCAGGAGGCATGCATTAGGAGGGGACCCTTGCCTCCTCTATCCTTTGCCCTACTTGGAACAAAAGGTAGTCAAGCTAGATTTGTTCTCACAACACCCCATCTTTGCTATTCTGACTTGAATGATTCAGATTTTGAGAAACAGATGGCTAAGAAAGGGTATGGATTCTAGAATGAGACTAACCCTTATAGTTATGAAGCGGTGTTCCTAAAAATGAGATTGGAGAGTCACCAGATGGATGTTGATTTGAAAAAGTTAAGGACCTGAGACCTACACAGCATCAGAGGTGAACCTCGGGTGAAGTGTGAAATTTTGCCATGACTGTGGGGAGAAAACACTTTAACATTTAGAGCAGACGCTTGGAAAATTTACCCCCAAGTTGGTATAATCTCTCATGATTAGTCTCAACCTTCCCCTTCAGGAAAGTCTGAAAGCACCCACGTGGTGGTAGTATAGAGAAGTAGGCAGCAGAGTGTTAAAAGGAAGTGTGGCCTGCTCTGCATTCATGCCTTCACTGTGCCAAGCAGAAAGAGCAGTAGATCAGGGAGCCCGTCAGGCTCTCAGGCAGGACCAGCAGAGCTGGGAGCAAGGCAGGACAGCACAGAACACTGAAAACCACTACTGGGAGACCAAAAACAATTCCTCCTCTTTTCCCAGCATATCCTAAAGAAATGTGACCTGTGATGTCTGTGCATAGGGTAGAAGGTGGGGAACAAAGGCTGAAGATGGACTGAATACATGTTATACACTCTTTCCTCCTCCCAACTTCTCCTATCATCAGTCACTTAGTGTTGTCCCCAACATCTAACACTGTACTCAGGAAAGGATCTGCTCTTTATTATTCACAGTCCAATGTGAATACATTTAAATTAATTGGCTAATTTCTCTGGATAGCTTTAACAAGAGTGGTTGAGACCTGTGCCTGGGCTAAGGTAGGAAATTAATAATGTAATTGAAAGTGAATTACCTCCCTTATGAGATAACTGCACATTATCCCTTATCTCTAGTTGTGGAATTAAAAATTTAAAACTCTAAAAGATATTGAACCCTATTTAAACAAAGAGAAAAATAGTGTCTGGGAGTGGGAGATCTGGCCAGGCAGCCAGCTGCCTCCTCTGAAGCTGGCATGGCCAGGTCCCAGAGCCGCAGTCTCCTCTTGGGTGTTCTTCTACACTTTCCAGAGTCTGGTTCTAATATGAGTTGGTTTGAAACTTAAGGTGGAATCTGAGGATAATAATGGTTGGATTTATAAAATGAGAGGGAAGGATAAATTAATGAGTTCTTGCCATTCAGCAATAGAAATGCATGTAAAGAGTTGACTCTCAGTTCAGCTCAGCTTTCTTCTCTCCCTCCCCACGTAAAAAGCAAACACCATACACCCGAGTACTTTCACTATAAACAGTTAATTATTCATGCTGAGTCATGCTTGACCACTCAAGGTAATACTAGAGCACTGTCACTATTATTGTGATTTCCATTTTCTAGATGAGGAAACAAAGAAACGGAGTTACTATGGATCATAAGTATTGTGCCACATGATTTTCATACCTAATGAAAGAAGGTAAACCTCATATAAACGAGTTCAGATTTACAAAGTTAGAAGTTGATTGTTTCCTTTATGAAAGAATTTATACTAGGAAATGTCCATGCTGCCTCATTAAAAATATAATGTTCTTTGAGACAATATGACAATTATAAAGTGAGATACATTTGTACAGGGACATATGATGAGTCACCATCTATTGAATAAATGGACTTTTAAAAAAATATATAAACTCACATTTCTTCTTGCCGGTAGTCTAATTCCCAGTGTGAATTATTCCCACTCTGGGAATAAATAATTCCCACTGTAATAGCCACTACTATAGCTGGTGTTCCTGTGAGACAAAGAGAGGCACAAGATTAATAATTTATCCAATACTGGGATTAATTACAAAATATCATGAATGAATTAGACATCAGACCCTCTTCAGGATGCCTTGTTCTTTCCACTGTGGACAATATACTGATCCACAAATGCAGGTCATCAGTATTCGTAATTTTTCTGAGCTTTCTTTTCTCTTTTAGTGTTAGCTATACCTACTAATCCTATACTATTTCTGATTTCTTTGTAGCTCTTACCACAATATCCATCATACATGGCTTAATTCCTCTTTCATTTGAATAAATTGAAATTTGAATATCACTAAAACAATTATTTCTGCTAACTTAATAAACTTTTCAAATAATTATTCTTAAAGGATCACTCTGATTATCTTTCTTGAAACATTTCTTTCAAAATAGCTGGGAAATTAACTATTCATGGTCTACATCTCAAATACATTAATAGATATTTTTTAAAATTAAGTTTTGAGTTACTGATGATGTATCTAGTATACTTATCTTCATCATATCTACTTCCTTCACTGGAGTGTAAACCTCTAGACAGAGAGAATTCTTAGTGATTGCTCTATTTTCTACTCCCCTTCATCAAGGTCTTAAAATATTAAGACTTTCAAATGGTGTTCATTTAAATTAAATGGTTGCATCAAAATTGCTTATCCCACTGAGTAAGTGGAGATGCAAGCACTTACCCCATCCAATTAATGAGATGAAAATAATGAAATGTGGAGGAAGAGGCTTCATGGCTCTGATAAGAAGGAAATAAAGCTGTGAAGCACTGAGTCCACTCCAGGTAAATGTGGCTAACAGAAAATAGTGCAGGAAGGCAGCAATCACTGTGCATGAGGGATTCGGGGTTTCGATAGTGTCCTCTGTGAGCATTTGATTATCACCAAAGTCAATATTTATGTCACTCTCTCTTCTACTCAAGTTTTTATTAGAGTTTTCAATACCAAACACAAAAATCAGGTTGAATATCAACATCGATGTGCACAGACTAACCATCACCCAGGTGACTGAGGTTTTTCTGACTTTCCTAAAAATAAACAGTAGAAATGATTAAATGAAAGCAATACAATTCCAAGAAAAATAAACACCAGTGAAATTGTGAGGAAGTAAAGGGATATTATTACCCACTCTTATTCCAACTCGTAGCTCAACTCACAGACCAGCGGGTAAATCTACCTTCCTAATGGCACCAGAAAAACATGGTGTGTTCTTTTCTCATTTCTACAAAGTAGTGAGTTACAGGGAACAGGTTGATGCATCCTTTCTTGAAACTCTGTTGATTAAAAATTGTCTGTTTTCTGTCACTGTGACAAAATACCTGATATGAATCACTTAAAAGGAAGAAAGACATTTATTTTGGCTCATGGTTTCAGAGGTTTCAGTCCATAGCCATACAGCTCTACTGCTTTTTTGTAGGGGCAGAGGGTGTACCTCAGTTGAACTCAGGGGCACTCAACCCCTGAGCTACATCCCCAGCCCTATTTTGTATTTTATTTAGAGGCAGGGTCTCACTGAGTTGCTTAGCGCCTCAACATTGCTGAGGCTAGCTTTGAACTCGTGATCCTCCTTCCTTAGCTTCCCCAGCCGCTGGGATTACAGGCCTGCGCCACTGTGCCCAGTGGTTCTACTGCTTTTAAGCCTGTGGTGAGGCAGAACCTCATAGTAGGGAGAGCATAATGAAGTAAAGAGAAAGGAAGAGTCTGGAGTCCCAGTATTCCCTTTCAGGCCCTCCCAGGGACCTGCTTCCTTCAATTAGGCCTCATTTAGGTAGACTTAATACATTTATTTATTTGTTTGTTTGTTTATTTATTTATTTACATGGGTTGAGGATTGAACCTGGCATCTCACATGTGCTAGGTGAGCACTTTACCACTAAGCCACAATCCCAGCCCTAGGCCTCACTTCCTAAAGCTTCTACCACCTCCCAATAGCACCAACAGCTAGGAACCAAGCCTTCAATATATAAACTTTTCCAGGACATTTTAGGTCTAAACTATAACAGAAGCAATAGTTAACCTCCCAAACTGGCTCCTAGTGAACCCTAATTCCAGTGTTAAATGCCCTGTGTAATTTCTCCCAGACCTGCCCTCTACCTTGATGTAACTAATACATCCAAGAATCAAGAATACAACAGAAAGCCTGGCAGCTGGGATGGGCTTTTCCATTAGACACCATAATGCTTAGGGTCCACAATAATTTCATGGCCCATAACAAAGTTTTAACTTTGGCTCAGTGGTAGAGCACTTGCCTACCATGTGTGAGGCACTGGGTTCAATTCTCAGCACCACATATAAATAAATAAAATAAAGATCCATTGACATCTAAAAAATATTCAAAAGAAAGAAAAAACTAGAAGAAAGCTAGGTGTGGTGGCGTATGCCTATAATCCCAGTGACTTGGGAGGTTGAGGCAGGAGGATAGTAAGTTCAAGGTCAGCCTCAGCAACTTAGTGAGGCTCTAAGCAACTTAGCAAGACGCTGTCGCAAAAAAAAAAAAAAAAAAAAATTAAAAGGACAGGAAATGTGGCTTAGTGGTGAAGCACCCATGGGTTCAATTCCAGGTAACAAACAAACCAGAAGAACTTTTAAGTAGGTCCAAAATTTTTAATACATTTATCTTATATCAAAGCCATCATAAAATACACAAGTCATAACCCAGCATCCTGAGAAATTTTCCTATTGTTCTCCTTGGCATTCTGAGACACCACAGAAAAGGCTCAGCGGCCATACTGAAGAAACCACATGGAGCTGCTCTGAGTACATGGAAAGGGAGAAAGATTCAGCTGCCTCAGAATACAGGGGTGAGCTTCCAGATGAATTGGCCCAGCCACCATCTGACATCAGTCTCCTGGAAGACCCAGCAAGACTAGCAGAAGAATCATTTAGGCAACTAGGCAAGCCATAGAATCACTAGTGATAATAAATTATTATTCTAAGCCACTTAGGTTTAGGGATTTGCAAGCATACATAAAGGTTATATAGAAAAGATTCTAAATGGAGATTTCTGTTTCACAATATAGAATTACACATTAATAGATAAACACATGTTTATTTGCATTCAGACAAGTCTCTTGAGTTTTTAATGGTAGCTTATTTTTAAAACTCACACATTTTAAAATAAAGCCAAATATAATTTTAAGTAAGTATAAACATGTGATTTGTTTAAAACAAGATTATGTAATATTTAGCTTATGTTTCATTTAAGGAACAAGGCTTTCATAAATATTTTAAATCAGGCAAAAATATTTTAAATTTGTTTCATGGCCTATTGCTGTATATGCTATTCTTTAGATTTGAGTAGCCTGATGATTACTAGCTCTTTGAATGGCTTATACATAACAAAATTCCATGTGTCTTTTCTGCAAGACTTCTCAGAACCCTCTTTCCCTAAGTGTCTCTGAAGGACTAATGTTCCAAGGACTATACTTTGAGAAATTTTTGCTTATTATCAAATGGTCAAGATGTTCTGAACAGTCCTTTTACTATAAAATATGCCCAAGAACTGTTCCTTCATTAAAGATATAATTTCTGGGAACAGAACTAAATGCTCTTCAAAACTCCTTTTATTCCTGCCTTATATTTACCTGATGCCTTTGCTCCAAAAGGAAAGTTTTTTTTTTTTTCTGGTTTTGTCTGCAGGATGTTCTTGTTTACCAGTAATTTAGAAAACAGTGTGTGTGTGAGAGAGAGATGTGTTGTGTGGTGTGCTATGTTGGGGGTAGGGGTACATGTGGTGTGGGACATATAAGTGTTCTGTGCTGGCCCACATGTGCATCTTCAGATTGGCAGAGAAAGCAAGATTTCCCTTAAAAACGTTGATTTCAAAATCAATGTATGATATTGTCTTTACTATGCATTTATTGTTTTCCTTTTTGTGTAATAAAGAAATATGTATACAACTCTGTTTATGCTAGTAGACTGTGGGTTATAGTTCTATACTAGTGAAAATTATAAAAATCCCTGCTCACTACTATCTGAAAGCCTTCTGAATTTTTCAGACGACAAGTTCTCTTCATATAGCTGTTTCCCTAGATTTACTACTATCCTTAAATTTATAACATCTACAAGTACCTCTCTATTCTCAATGTCTCAGAATTTGGTGAACATATCTGTTTGTCTATTATATGTCCTGTATGAATTTATGAAGTTTCACTATAACCTCTCAGATTTGGATTTTTACACTGAATGAAAGGTTTATATCCAAACATAACTCAATCCATTCTCTTGACATTTTAGTTGAGATTTCCTCAATGAGTCAAAACATCATTGTCTTTTGAAATGTTTAAAAATTAAAACTGCAAAAGCTATAAAAAAATCATTTTCTATAAAAGCAAGATTAGTTCCTAAATTCTATCTAATTTTGAAAGTAAAGTGTAATCCACAGGAAATTTTCAAATAGTCTGGCCTTCTTATAGAATATTAGCATATTTTATGTAAAATTATTAAATGATGACATGTCCATGAGCATAAAAACTGATTTGATTCAAGAGTTTTAAACATCAATAAAATTTTGTCATTATTTTTGTTTTTGTTTTCTGATGAATTTTAGTGGCATCTATGGTTGAAGAATTGTGCAAGGAAATGTTAAAGGAAGAAAAATTCTGATGGTTAATGTAAGTAATGATATTCAGGCAAAGAAACCAGTGACAAATCCATAATTCCATAGTATTGTCCTTCAAGGCACTTGCTACAATTTGTAACTTTATATTTATTATTGTGCATGTATTTGATCTGCCCCTCAAGAATCTAAGCTTCATGAGCAATGAGAGCTTATCTGTCTTGTTCCTAGTTTTATACTCAGCTTTTGGCAAAATGATTGATGCATAGTAAGCTGTTGATAAAAAAAAATTTAAATGAATGGCAAGACACTCATTTAATATGAAAGGAGAAGAATAAGAATTAAAAGCAATTCTGTATTCTGGAGAAATGGCTGGTTCCAGTGTGAAGCCAAGAGAGTGAAAGATGAGATATATCATCTTTCTTTGATTGAAAAAAGACTGACCGAGACATGACAACACAGCATAAGAATTTCTTCCTGGCTGGCTGCCCTGGGGAGCATGTGCTTTACAAAAGCGTTTAGCAAATCAACATAGGAAGAATGACAGACTAGAAAAATCATAAATTTTCAATCACTAATGCAATCATTTGTTCTGTTAAGGATAAACAATGGAGTTAAAGATTATTGGGAAAAAGAACACTGCACATTCTTAAGGCAGTTCCTCGTGGATTACTGATCATTGACATACAGGAGAGAAGGAGCCTTGACAATATGGATATCTGGCAGCCACTACTTTAAACAAGGCATTTCTTAGGAAACATGTGCTTGAAGAATTCAGAGATGACAACCATGATGTATACAACTTACTTACTTTGGAAATTCAGGAAAAAAAACTTTAAAAGATAATGCAAAATATTAAGAATTAGTGAATCTAGGTGACATCTATATGAGTGGTCAACATTTTCTTTCAACTTTTCTGTAGGTTTTTAATTTTTTTTTAAAGAAAACAACATGAAAAAGTCAAACCAGCAATAACTTTTTAAAAAAAAATCTGACTCTACACATCTAAGAAAACACTTGGGAGTGAATTGAATGGAGAGAAGAGATTCCAAAGGAAAGATGAGTTCATCTTGAGACATCTTTAGTTTTCAAGGAGACCTAGACAGGAATGCCCAAAAGATCCATTCCTCAGATACAGCTCTACTATCAGCCAATTACATGCACAGGGGTACAGTGATGGAAACAAAGCAAAGCAAACAATGACAGCAACGAAACTAGAGGAGGTCCCTGTCATACATTCCGATGCCAATGAGGAAAACAGTAAACAAGTAAATAAATAAATGAATAATCTTATAAGAGATTACAGATTATAAAAAATAACAAACGGCATGCAAAATTGAACACTGAGTGAGGAAGCTAAGGTGGAGGGAGAGATGTTCACCATTTGAAAACTTAGTGTATTTTTAAATTGTCTTATTTTCAAAAACTTGCTGTTCAGAGACATTTTTCCTTTACAATGCAAATTAGTAGACATGGGTCTACTCAACACTAAGGAAGTGTGGCATTTGTGAGTTGTGGGACCATTAATTTTACATGACAAAGTTGTAATTATAAGGGATGCAATTTTTTTTCAAGGCACTTGCCACCTTTGTAGTTATATTTTTTTGAGCATATATCCCTTAGCCTCTCCTGGTATGAGTGTCTTCCTCTTAAAATGAGCATGTTGAACTGAGTTCCCTTCCAGTTCAGAAAGACTGCATTCTGATGAGACTATGCAGAGTTACTTGTATATGATTCACAATTTCCCTTATAAGCAGCACTTCCTTTTCCCTTACCTGGTGACAATCTGAAAAATAATCGTGAGAGCCAGACCAGTAATGGACAGGGCACATCCAATGTTGGACAGTATGTCTAGTGACTCAGGATACTTATAATCCTTTTTGAAAGTCTGAAAGATAAATCGATTAATATTTTAAAATAGCCATCTCCAAAATGTCAATAGAAGTCAATCACAAACAGTTAAGTGGATCAAAGTAATCAGAGTTGCCAGATATCTCTTCTTTTCATACAACCATTGATATATTTTTAAATGAAATAAATTATCCTCTTACATCCAAATAATTTACATGAAGCAGAGACTTGAGAATAATTATCTAGCCAATTCAGTTAGGAGAAATAAACGTATTTTCCCTTTATGTCTAAAGTCAAAGTTGTTTGAATAGATCTAAACTGTCTAGAGTTACATTATCTACCCATTATACCATACTATTTTTGTGTTGCTATCATCCAAACACACCTAAGCTGATGCATTAAAGCTGCAGAAATACTTTCATGAACAAGAAAAGATGCTCATAAAATCTTGTTAATTTTTTAAAAAGGTTAATTTTCATGAAATATAATCTATCCTAGTATATTAGTGAATATGCATAGAAAAGTATATTCCATGTGAGTAAGCACTCTTAGAAATCTACAACAGCAGTAACAATAATAAATGAGTGATGGCTAAAAATTCTTTTTGCTTATCTGTACTTGTTGGTTTTTTAAATTGTTAAAATTAAAAAGCCACAGATGCTCATTTGTAAAATATGAAAGTAATACAGAACTATAATAAAAGTATATATGTTCCTTTTATTGACAGCTACCCCACATAATACCCTACCTCTGGAATCCTCTCTTCTTAGCAGTTAACATTTTTATGTGCTTATAAATATTATCTATGTCTCTTGTATAAAAATATAGGGATTTGTTAATATTATAGGATTATGCTTAAATTTTTATTTTAATTTATCATATACATTATTCCATATTTGTAAAATTCTATTTACTAGGTAAACTTTTATACTTTATGCAGTTGGTATGTATTGCTATTGTAGGAAAAAATAAACTTTATTTGAAAAAATAAAACAAAGTTTTCATATTATCATTTGTAGTTTACTAAATAGATGCACAAAGAATCGTAGGCTCTGTAGATCTTAAAAATCTTTAGATCTTAAAAATCATCTGTTCACTCAGAGCCTACCCACTTTCATATTAGATTAGACTGCAATTCTAATCAGCTCTTTTTTTTTTTTCACAACCCCAAACCAATTACAAATGTGGGTGGTAGGCACTGAGGCAGAATCAGGTATTAAGGAGAAGAAATAGCTGAAGTGTGATGTCAAAAAAATGGAGAAAGATAATTATTACAAAATATCTTGTATTATTTAATATAGCAACCTGGGCCTTACACAGCTACTCAATGATACTATGAATTTATGAAAATGAAAACGGAAACATTCCATCGAGTATGTAAGTTAACATCATTTCATCAGAATAATTAGTTTCAGGATAATGAACATACAGAAGTCCATCATAAAAGGACCATCCAAGAATTTTCAGAAATGCATATACACTGTACATCATAACTGTTACCAGTTACTTGCACAGGATAGGTTTGGAGTTAAAAGGGTTAGGGAATACACAGAGGAACTACAAGACAAATGGAATGATTTCGAGACTTCCTTTTATATCTTCCAGCCAAAACTTATAACTTGGACAATACCAATGGAAAAAACTTTGGGTAACTAATTTAAACTGCACACATACAACTATGCATTGAAACTGTCCTCAACACACAGCTATTCAGCCTTACCTCTGACCATAACAGCTTCATACTTCAGAACATGGGAGTTAGTGGAACAGAGTCTGTCAGCTCCTATTTCACACGTGGGTTCACTTTCCATTCCCAATGCTGAATTCATCTATCTTAAGACCACATTGCTCTCTTTTTGCCTGTTTTCTATTTCAGCATATTCATTGTGTTGAATGTTCATAGCATTATAATTGCTTAGCCAATGAATGATAACATCTGTGACTCATTTATGAAAATCTGCCAAATTCATTTTTCCATTTCCAATATCTGAAGTTTAATAAAAATTTTCAAGCCATTGATGTAATAAAATATGAAACAAACAAACAAAAAGACCACAATGATCTATGTCACTTGCTTTTATCAGCACTTCTCCTTTCAGTCTTAACACTCCATACTCTGATTTTTCTATTTAATCTAAGGTGAGAATCTACATAAGCTAAAACCCAAAGTCAACTCCAAAATTGTGTGTAAGGAAAATTCTCATCTGTTAAGAGATTACAAGGTGCATCCTTACCATCAACACAGCAAAGTTAGTGGTATGGTTGCAGTGGCAGCCCAGGAATCCATCAGTACCCTTGTCTTTGTAACAACCATAGGTATCCCAATCTTTTGTTAAAAAATTCCAGTAAACACAGGCATAGGCATGGAGTTGGTATTCTTTTTTATTGTACTGTGAATTGACAGAACAATTACAATTACTAATATTTTAATGATCAATTAAAAAAAAATCTAACAACAGCCAGACACATTGGCATATGCAAGGCCTGTAATCCCAGTGGCTCTGGAGGTAGAGGCAGGAGGGTTGCAAGTTTAAAGCCAGCCTCAGCAACTTAGCAAGGCTGTAAGTAATATAGAGAGATCCTGTCTCAAAATAAAAATACATAAATAAAAAGGGCTAGGATGTGGTTCACTGTTAAGCACCTCTGGTTCAATCCTTGGTACAAAAAAAAAAGATAATTATAACAAAAATCACATATGTATTTAGCATTTTTATTATAGATTGTGGAGGGAAACTATATAAAATTCAAATTACCTAACTTTGCATTTAACTAATTTGATAAAAGATTAGGTGAGAGAAATATTTAAATTAAATGAATACTTTGAAAAATCTTTCAAAAAGATTTTTTGTGGATTTTTTTTTAATATTTATGTTTTAGTTGTAGGTGGACACAATACCTTTATTTTATTTTTATGTGGTGCTGAGGATCAAACCCAGGGCCTCGCACATGCTAGGCGAGAACTCTACCACTGAGCCACAACCCCAGCCCCTGTGGATTTTTTTTTAACCAAATTATGCCTGCTTTTGTAATCAAGAGTGGCCTGAATTTTCTATTTTTGTAACCAGGAACACTCACCGTTGGGCTAAAGACCATGTCAACAGAAACAATCTGATCTTGCTCATTTTCATTCACTTTGCTTGAGATAATTTTTTGACTAAAATTTGATTTAGCTGTAAAGGTTTTTGATTGAAAAAGCTTATTGTTTTGATATAGTACAAAGCCACATGCCTTAGTACCTGTGGGAGAGACAATAAAAACATAAACAAACTGTAGGGCAAACAAGAAACAAAATTCCATGTCATTGCTGAACTGCATGATTACTTAATATGTGAGTCAGGTATAGTGGACCCAGTTGCAGTCTGAGCCTTTATTTAATTGCAATATATTATTGTGATATTATGATATACACATTTTGGTTGTCATCCATGGTTCCTGGCTCTTAACTTCCTATCCAAGACAGGCATAGAAACTAGAATTTTCTGTTCCCAAGATGAGTCATATAAATGCTAGTTTTCCTCCACCTTTCTATCTCAGAGCTGGCCATCAAGAAATTCTCTGACCTACTTGATCTGATAGATCATAAGACCCCCATTTCAGAGAGAGTCCTGCTCCAAACCCAAGAAGAAAGGAATGCTGCCCAGAGAGCCAAGAGGAATCTGAACAGACAGACCTCCCTGGGTCTATTAGTATTAGATCCTGGACATTCACATCTCTATGCAGTTGCTCACACTTCAATAATGCCTATGCAATTCCTTACATCTACTCTACGATCTTTCTTCTATTTTGATGAAATTCCCTCTCCCCCTTTTTTTCTTTCCTTCTCTCTTTTTTTTTTCTTTACTTCCCTTACCCCTTATTTTGGATTATTATTATTTGGATTAGTTTCCACATGTCACAGAAAACATTTGATCTTTGACTTTGAGGGACTATCTTATTTCACTCAACATGATAGTCTCTAGTTTCATCCATTTACCAAAAAATGCCATAATGTCATTCTTCTTTATGCTAAATAATACTCCACTGTGCATACGTGTCACATTTTCTTTATCCACTCATCTGTTGGGGCACCTACATTGGTTCCATAGCTTGGTTATTGTGAATTGTACTGCTATGAACACTGATGTGGCTGCAATACTGTAGTATACTGATTTTAGATCTTCTGGATATATACCAAGGAGTGGTGTAGCTGGGTCACATGAGGGTTCCATTCCTAGTTTTTTGAGGAATCTCCACATGCTTTTTAGAGTGGTTGCACCAATTTCAAGTTCTGCCAAAATTTTAATTATTATTGTTGGATAAACATATATCGGCAGCAGCACCCCAGAGAAAAACCCCAGCATGGCGTCTAATGACCAATGTTCAAACCCTGCTGGTGGGAAGCCTTAGCGCCAATTAGAATTAACTTCTTGGGCTCCGGAACTGACATCTGGAAGAGCTTGCCAATAAACGGGCGACCTGTTATCTATCTCAGCCCTGTGACCTCTCCTTAGGCTTATAGAAACACACAGCCTTTTGTAATAAAGCGGAAACCTCTTTGGTGATCTGTGTCATGTGGTGCAGCGTCTTCCAGTCTTACAATTATTATTTGCCATTATGACTGGTATGAGATGAAATGTCAATGTAGATTTCTTTCATTGCTAGAGATGTTGAAATTTTTTTTTTCATATATTTGTTGTTGCAATGCAAAGGTGGCCATGAGACCAGTCTGTTCAGCCATGTGATTTGAGTGGGAGCCCAGCAAGGTGTGCTCCTCTGCCTGCCATGTTGTCCTAGCCTCGTCTTGGAAAGAAACACGTGGGTTTCCTTTTGCATGGCACATTGACTCTCACTAAATTGTTCTTCATGGACACTTGATGACACAGTGTACCCTAATAATACAATGTTATGGCGTACTTGGCATGAAATTTAAAAAAAGTTAAAATCAAAAACTCTAAGTAACCCAATCAATAAATGGGAAAAGGACTAAACAGACCCTTCCTTCTCAAAGGAAGAAGTACAAATGGTCAACAAACAACAAGAAGGGACAGAAAAAAGTAAAAAGCAATGGAAGGATTCCGAGTGAACTTTCATATGCGCATGCATCGATGTGGCAGGGTGGGTCCCAGCATCAGGTATATCCACCGGGCACTAATTAAGAAAAAAAAAAGTAAAAGGTAAATAGATTGAAAATCAACCAGAGGGTAAACACTGGGGACTGAATTGGAGAGGGTTATGTCCCTTGTTTTTGTGATAATGTTAGGTTATATCCTGGTGTTGTACATAACTAAAAAGAATTTTAAAAATAAACAAATGAGAGTCCCTATTCACCTTTTTCCTCAATCCTACAAGAATTTATGAGATAGTCGTTGTTTTCATAGATACTCAGATTCATTAGGAAAAATAACATTTATGCTTATCTTGTAATTCTAAAAAATCTCCACAATTTTAGATATTCTTTTTTCATGTTTTCTTCCTCTCTCTTTCTCTCTCTCTTCTCCCTTCTTTGATCAACTTTATCAGAGCTTGTTTATTTTATTAGTCTTTTCTTGTAATCAATTTTTCATTTTGTTGACCAAGTCAAACATTTGCTAACTTCTATTTTTCTTCATTTCTTTATTTTGTTCACTTCCTATAGATTGTGATAGATCATTTCCATTAATTTTCCAGTAACCTGCAATCCATATTTTAATTTCCTCTCTAGTGATGATGTGTTTTTTTTTTTTAAATATTTATTTTTAGTTCTCGGCGGACACAACATCTTTGTTGGTATGTGGTGCTGAGGATCGAACCCGGGCCGCACGCATGTCAGGCGAGCGCGCTACCACTTGAGCCACATCTCCAGCCCTAGTGATGATGTTTTAAGCGTTCTAATTGGATCTAATTTGTGTTACTCTTTATAGTTCATTTCTAGTTTTCTTGCATTGTAATCATATATAATGTGTTATGTAACTTATTTTATAAAATATACAAGTTTTTTTTGTAATCTAATAAATGGTCATGTTTTGAAGGACTCTCTAGACACTTAGTAATTTTTGTTACCTGTTTTCTCTCTAAAAATAAAGTTAAACATACATGGAAATATATTAAATTATTGAGATTGCTCTCTTTTTTGGTCTACTTGATTTTCAGTTTGTAGGATAATTGCACTAAATTTTCTCCTTACAATAGTGTTTTGGCAAATTCCAGCTGTTTTTTAATAATTTTTGTTTTTTCACCTTTTAATTTTTTTTAGGGAGGTAAAGAATTAAAATGTAGATATTTTGGGAAATTGGTATTTTTAATCAGAATAAAATACATTTAGAGTGGATGGGGAAATATTGGTCAAAGGATACAAAATTTCAGTACGAAAAGAAGAATAAGTTTAAGAGATCTATTGTATAATATGGTGACTATAGTTAATAAAAGTGTATTATATACTAGACAAATGCTAAGAGAGTAGAAGTGAAGCATTCTCACCACAAAATTGACAATTATATGAGGTTATACATATGTTAATTAATTGGATTTGATTGTTCTACAATGATACCTACTTCAAAACATGTTGTAAGAGTACACACAACTTATCTGCAAAAATTTTGAAATGTTCCTTTCAACTCAATCCCCAGATTCTTTTAATTTTTTTCCTCCAGTACCATGGATTGAACCCAAGGGCACTTAATCACTGAGCTGCATCCCTAGTCCTTTTAAATTTTTGTTTTAAAATATTGGGACAGGGTCTCACTAAGTTGCTTAGGGTCTCAATAAGTTGCTGACGCTGACTTTGAACATGTGGTCCTCCTGCCTCAGCCTCCTGAGCCTCTTTTAAATTTTTAACTTATTCAACTATATTCCTTATTTGTATGGAATAAAAAATTAGATTTCCATCTTTCACCAAACACAAAAATAAATTCTAGGTACACTGAAGACTTAAACATAAATATAAACACTAAAAATATTCAGGATAAAAAGGAAACTGCAATAGTGACAATAGAATGGGAAAAAATTTTTCTTTGAAAAAGACAAAAGACTAAGGATATAGCTCAGTGGTAGAGTGCTTACCTAGCATGCACAAGGCCCTGGGTTCAATTCCCAGCACCACAAAACAAACAGAAAACACAGAGTACACATCATAGAGGAATAGATTGATGTATTGATACATTATAAATTAAAATATTGATATGGTGAAGGACACACACACACACACACACACACACACACACACACACAAATCTCAAAGAATTAGTATTCAGAAACCATAAAGAATTTCTAACAACCAAAAAATTTCAAAACAAATAGAATTCAAATGAAAAATAATCATACTAATAGTCACAGAATAGGAAATCTGAATGTTTGACAAACATTTGGAAATATGCTCAGATCAAGGAACAGAAGAAAACATGTGATTGTCAAGCAAAAGTGACTCCATTTTGTTTTGTAACTCCATTTTGTAAAACAACCACGCCAAGTAGAAGAGTCATGACCAGGGCAAGATGTTCTTTTCCTTTTGCTATAGAAACCTTTAAGAACACGGAACTACCTAATGGGGCATTGTTTCTGTATCTAGGGTAACCGAGCTCTGTTTCTGTAACTGGGGTGACTGGGCTAACTGTGATTGGCTAAACATCCCTCTGCCTGACTGCACTGTCCCGCTTCTGTAACCTGGCTTGCTTACATTGGCTAGACCCCCAAACGTCCCTTTTGGGGTTTTCAGGCTTATAAGGAGTGCCCTTGCAATTGTTCAGGGCTGATCAGGGGAACAGCTTTGTGTTCTGGTCAGTTGCCACCTGTGTGCTTCAATAAAGGCTTGAATTGGATAATATGTGAGTGGTCTGGAAGTCAATTTATGAAACCCCAGGACGATGCTTTAATTATAACAAACATACCATTGAACTTTCAAGCTGCAAAAAGAAAATAACAGTATCTATTTTACATTTATCATATAGGCAAAGTTAATAAACTTGCTAACACATACATGGATTGAGTTCCAAAAAAAGGTAGCAAGTTTAAGAAAGTGGGGCTGGGGCTATGGTTCAGTGGCAGAGTGCTTGTCTAGCACTTGTGAGGCACTGGCAGTGTTCCATCCTTAGCACCACATAAAAATAAACAAATAATATAAAGGCATCTACAACTACACAATTTTTTTTTTAGTTTTAAGAAAGCAAGATCCATACAACATAATACCATTTATGTAAATATTAAAACATCTCCAATAGTAAGAGATATCACTTATTTATCCAAAAACATGCAGCAAACATTTGAAGACAACCATGAAAATGATATGTACCAATTTCAAGGAGATGTAATTTGTGGGAAGGAGAGAGAAGAAGGAGCAAGGTAGAGGATGATAATACCTTTTCTTTTTCTTTCTTTCTTTTTTCTCTTCTTTTTTTTTTAAGGTCTGAAACAAATACAGTTGGCCATCCATATCTGAGCTTCTATATCCTTGGATTCAACCAACCACAGATTTGAAAATATAGAGATTTTACAGAGGAAATACTAAGGAATGATATTTGCCAAATTATTTTTATTATATTGTGTGCATATACAAATATGTAATAATAAATCCTACCATTATGTTGTAATTATAATGCACCAATAAAAAATGTTGAAGAAAAACCTGCCAAACTAGGAAAAAAAATCTATTTAAAATTGCATCAGACTTTTTTTTTTTTTTTTAGTCAAACACCACAGTATAACAGCTATTTACATAGAATTTACATTGTATTAATTTGGAGATGATTTAAAGCATACAAGAGGATACAGGTAGAGTACATGCAAATACTCTACACCATTCTGTAGAAGGGACTTGAGCGTCCCAGATCTTGGTATCCTGAGGGAATCCTAAAACCAATTCTGCACAGACACTGAGGGATGACTCTGTTTACCTTGCTGAACGGTACATAGGTGCTTCTTATGTTATTTTCTGCACTTTTATGTAAGCATGAAATATTTTAAATTTGAATAAGAAACACAAAAAACAGAAGACTTAAATTTAGCTTCTACCCTCATAAACATAACGGCCAAAGAAAATGGGAGCAAAATTATAATTCAGCATGCCAGATTCACAAAACAATACTTTTACCCTTTTCAGTTCTATTAAGAATATATTCTTTTTAAAATATGTACTTTGGGGAAATATATATATATATATATATATATATATAGAGAGAGAGAGAGAGAGAGAGAGAGAGAGAGAGAGAGAGAAAAGAAAGGCAAATGTATGTTTTATTCACTTTATTTATTTATTAAATTTTGAAGAATACAACCCTTTCTAGTTCTTGAAAGGCCATGTGCAAAATGGTGGGGAGACCATGGACAGCAGCACTAAGAGGGGATAACCTAAAACTGATATTATTGAGTGAAAGTCATGCCAATTACAAAACCGTTTTAAAGGTAGGTCTGCAGGATGAGCCTGATCCTGTGAGTGTTATGCCACCAGTAAATACAGGCAGAGCTTATGACTGAATATTTGTAAAATATATGAATGTAAAGCAAAACCAGTTCAGAGAGATTTTTGTAGCAATTCAGATTTATGTGCATGGCCCGAGCAGTTCAATTTTGCTACCCTCCAAAAAAGTTTTTGAAAACAAAACAACAGCAAAAATATCTCTGTGACCTAGAATACTAGAATTGAGATCATTGTATCAGAATACAAACATACTCAAATGAAAATACTAAGTGTGAAACTAAGGAAACATCATTTCTCCCTCAGTGGAGTTTAACCTATTAATTCCATGAACTTGAGTATTTTTTTTTTTAATGTAACAAAGTTTGAGACTTACTTTTGTTGGTAGTGAGCAAGATCTGAAGTTGAGTGTGTCCATCTGGATCAAGTCTGTCCACATTTGTATCTACAGATGTTGAGGAAGAAACTAGAGACTCACTTGATCCTATGAAGAAAAAAGTAGAATTTTAAAATAGAGCATTAATCATGATTGGCATCAGAGTAGTCTTTGCTATTACAAGGACAGGAGAAAAGCAGCTTACCTCTGGACACTGAGTAGCGAATTTTTGTAGACCCCTCAGAGCCTTCTAGATTAACTGACTGTATTGCTACATTAGGTTCCATAACTGACTCATTGCCCAAAGTCAAGGAATAATTCTCCATTTGCTCAATAAGCCTGCACAGAATGAAACATAGCAACTTAATATTCTAGAGATTTTGTCATAACATCAGATGTGTGTTGTCTCTCACATTATAGCAGAAAAAATAAGCACAGAATGCACATAATCACAACGACTTTGTCACCCATCTAAAAATAACTGCTTTTCTTCAAATGGTCTTGCTTTTCTATATATACTTTTTTAAAATGTTCTGGTAGACTGCACCCAGTGAAGGTAACTTAGACCTAGATGCCAGAAATCTAGAACTTAATAATTACAGAGTCCCCAGTAGAATCAGTCTTTCATTACAATGCCACACTTCACATAGTGGAATGGGGCTACCACCCAACATTGCCCAAGCATGAACTTCTAGTTGTTTCTGTGGTAGTCAGAATCAACTTCCATTTATTTATGTCCCTATTCTCACCCAAGTGCCCCTGGGATCCTAAGCATCTCTTCTAAGTTGTTGGTGGTTGATAGTTTCAAATGAGACCACAAAAGATTGGACCCTCGCTCTCTCTGCTTCAACTATGTACTACACACTGAGATTTTTGCAATGTTCTTTTCTATCCTGGCTAAACCCCATTCCAAATGTTTTCCCTTCATCACTCCATTTTATGAATTTTCTGCAATTCACACTGTGTATTTCCCATTTGGTGATTAATGGTCATAGCCCAGGACTGCTTTCTCTAGGAGGAACTAATGACTCCAATCTGTGAAGAACATCATTTGAGCAACCAAATAACTTCTGTTGAGTTCCCACTAACAAGTGCTGCGAAACATTCAGAGTACCAGGAGGAGCACCCTCTGGCTTACACAGGATAAAGGGAAAGAAAGATGTCCTAAACATATCTGGGTTTTTACTCTATGTTCATAAACACATTCACAGAGTTGCTCTTCTCACAGCTACTTCTTGGACCATTTTTTCTCTACCACATGATTTACCATACCCTTCTTGTCATAATTTATTAGGTTCAACATGGCCCCTGAATACAGTCCAATCCAGAGACTGGCCACAAACTAAAAGAAGGCATCAGATTCTTTCTTTTGGGAATTTTCTAGTTAGAGTAGCAGTTTTATCAGGATGATTTAGAGGAAGTAAGACAGGTCATTATATCACTGTGAGGACAAATACAAGTTCAAAATAAAATATTTAGGAATCAATCTAACAAAAGAGGTGAAAGACCTCTACAATGAAAATTACTACAGAACCCTAAAGAAAGAAATTGAAGAAGACCTTAGTAGATGGAAAGATCTCCCATGCTCTTGGATAGGCAGAATTATCTTTATCAAAATGGCCATACTACCAAAAGCACTATACAGATTTAATGCAATTCCTATTAAAATTCTAATGACATTATACAAATAGAAAGAGCAATCATGAAATTCATTTGGAAAAATAAGAGACCCAGAATAGCCAAAGCAACCCTTAGCAAGAAAAGTGAAAAGTGAAGCAGGAGGCATCATAGACCAGACCTTAAGTTTTACTATAGAGCTATAGTTAAAAAACAAACAAACAAACAAAAAAAAACCGCATGGTGTTGGCACAAAAAATAGAAACAAAGACCAATGGCACAGAATAGAGGACAGACAGAGACAAACCCACATAAATATACTTAACTCATACTGGACAAGGTGGAATAAACATTAGAGAAAAGATATCCTCAACAAATGGTGCTGGGAAAATTAGAAATCCATATTTAACAAAATGGAATTAAACCCCTATCTCTCACTCTGCATAAAACTGAACTCAAAGTGGATCTAGGACCTAGGCATTAAACCAGAGACCCTGCCCCTAACAGAAGGAAAAGTAGGCCTAAATCTTCATCACATTGGCATAGGAACTAACTTCCTTAACAAAACTTCTAAAATACAAGAAGTAAAATCAAGAATCAATAAATTAGATGGAATCAAACTAAAAAGCTTCTTCACAGCAAAGGAAACAATCAAGAACATGAAGAGAGAACCTACAGAATGGAAGAAAATCTTTACCATATACACCTCATATAGAACATTAATCTCTAGGATATATAAAGAACTCAAAAAACTCCAAATAACCCAATCAATAAATGTGCCAAAGAACTGAACAGACACTTCTCAGAAGAAGACATACAATCAATCAGCAAATATATGAAAAAGTGTTCAACTTCTCTAGCAATTAGAGAAGGGCAAATCAAAACTACTCTAGGATTTCATCTCACTTCAGTCAGAACGAAAGCTATTGAGAATACAAACAACAATAAATGTTGACAAGGATGTGGGGGAAAAAGGCACACTCATACATTGCTGGTGGTACTGCAAATTGGTGCAGCCAATATGGAAAGCAGTATGGAGAATCCTTGGAAAACTGGGAATGGAACCACCATTTGACCCAGCTATTTCTCTCCTCAGTCAATACCCAAAGGAATTAAAAATAGCATACTATAAGGACACAGCCACATTAATGTTTATAGCAGCAAAACTCACAATAGTTAAACTGTGGAACCAACCTAGATGCCCTTCAGTAGATGAATGGATAAAGAAAATGTGGTATATATACACAATGGATTACTCAGCATTAAAAGAGAATAAAAATTTTGGCATTTGCAGGAAAATGGATGGAGACGGAGAATACAATGCTAAGTGAAATTAGCCAATCCCAAAAAACCAAATGCCGAATAAGTTCTCTGATTTAAGGATGCTGATCCATAATATGCTGCATGGGGTTGGGGGTGGTAATGGGCGGATTAAATGAACTCTAGATAGAACAAAGGGGAAAAAGAGAGGGGGGGGAAGTGAGGGGACAAAGGGGCAGGAAAGACGGTAGAATTCGATGGTCATCATTATCCTAAGTACACTAGGATAATGTACTTTGTGTACAACCAGAGATATGAAAAATTGTGTTCTATATGTGTAATATGAATTGTAATGCATTCTGTTGTCATATGTAACAAATTAAAATTTTTAAAAAAATATACTGAGTCCCAGTGAGGATCTTTATGAATAAAGCACGTGAGTTTTAGCACAAATATAGAACCCAGAATAATCCAGAACATAGTTATCAAGAACATACAAAGCAAGTATAGTTGGATTCTTCTTCTTTTTTTTTTCAATATAGCCTTGGAAAGCTAAATAAAGTTTAATTAAAATATACCAGGGTATTGGAAGAGAGCACTGAGGTATAGGATGGGGGCTGGCTGTGTATCCTGCAAATGATGTAAGTTGACTGCCCTCTGCAGCTCTGTACCTGGAGAACAGAGTTGGAAGAGCTCCTGCAATGGGTGGAGGTTACCCCTTGACCATGACCATGATAAACTAAAGCCAAGGAAACAAGTTCTAATCTATATCATCCCAGTCACTATCTCCAGGATGTAGCATTTACCACTCTAGGTAGTAACCAGATCAAGGGGAAAGCCAAGGATTCTGTGTGCATTTCAGATAAATCAGTCATTTGCTGCATTCATGAGAGAAATAGACACCTCTATTTATGCTTCATCCTAGAAAGCTAAATGGCACTTTGTCAAGTTTTCTTTCCAATTGAGATTGTGCTTACGTTGTAAAGGCATTGTCATTGTCAATAGCAGCAGCTCTTTGAAAAGCATCTTCACTGGCATCCAGAAGTTGACTCACTGTTGTTACAGCAACTTTCTTTGCCTGCCAAGGAGAGAAGGCACTTATGATCACAGAAGACACCTCATACATTATCATCACCATCATGATGGTGAATTATTATGTAGCAAGTAGCATCTTTGTATGGTAAGAGGCAAGGATATTTTTTTCAAAATTAAAATTTTAGTTTTTGACCTATGTAAATGACAGAGAGACTCAAGACAAGGAAATGTTAAGGATGCTGATCCATAATAAGCTGCAAGGGGTGGGGGTGAAAATATAAATTAAGATAATGAATTAGGAGGCTTAAGTCTCTAAATATGATCTCTTAACATGATACTTCACAGAACCCTATCCCATTCCTAAGAACTCAAATGCAAATGCTTGGATACAAAAGCAGAAACAAAATAAGAAGAGTTCAGGGCTCTGATTGTTAATATATTCCAGCCCAGAATATCACTTATCAGTATCACTTACTAGTTATATAAGCTATCAGGCTTAGTAAGATTCTTTGTATTTTTTTACAATAAAAAACTCAGGAGTATGTCAGAGAGATGATCTCTTGGCATTTGATTACTATTTAATTGACTATTTTTACTAGTTAATCTTTCTATAAATTCTAAATTTTGTAGTCAATAGTCTTATTTTAATTAATTTGTGACTTGAATTCCACCTACCTTCTAAAGGACCTAGTGTAACTTTAAAAAACTTTTTTTGAAATAAGACATTTAAAGGGAATGGAAGAAAGGAGCTACACCCATATTCCATGGGCAAGTACTGGGTTAATATGTATTGGTGGTTTATAACACTACCAATTCTCAAGCTCTACCAACTGATAAATGTTGAGTATGTGTCTTGTTTTTAGGTATCAGAGTTTACCAGGTTGTCATACCACAAATGTAAACTAGGCTTCAAGTTTCCAGAAAGGCTAGACTAAAAAGCAATTATGCTTATCACAAAGGAATCAGGGTTTAAAAGTATGTTCCAGAGTGAGTTCTCTGGAATGAGAGAGAGATGTTGAGGTCAAATGCAATTGGTAAACAAATTAATAAAGTAACAGAGACTTGTTCATGTCAGGATTTTCTGGAAGATTTAGCATAATAATCATTATAATTATCCCAAAGGAAGATATTTTCACAAGGACCCTTTTTAAATTTCTTTGAACATCCTTTAGAAATAGTACTCTACAAAATGATCTTAAGCAAAATTAACCTAGCCCAAATCATACCATGATATGAGGAGTAGAATTTGGTATGTCTTTCTACTGTGCCCCCCCCCACCAGCTTATTTTATTAAAGTCTCCAGTTTTACCTCAGGTTCAGCCTTTCTGGATGCATTGAAGATTTGTCCAACCACTTTAGTAGCAGAAGTGATGTTCTCAGCAGTTAATTTACTGGCATCAGATGTTAAAACCTGGGCTTCAGCAGAAATATTCTTAGAGTCCACTGTGATATTGACTATCTGTTTACAAATTAAGCAAAAAAAATACCTAGCTTTATACAATTATATCTAAACACTTTGCAAGCAATTGTAGACCAACAAGCTGAAATTTGGCTGAGCCTCAATCTCCTGAACATCAATTCCACCCAGCCATTTTCAAGTTTGGTTCTTTCCTTGTGTAAAGAACACAGCACATGCAGACCACAGTCTTTACTGGTTGCAAGGATTGATTAACTATAACATGTATGCCTTAGCAAGAGTAGAGCGACTCCAGTATCTCCAAGGACCAATGCAGGTTCACTACTACCTGTTACAAAGTCCATAGATAGATGAGCACAAAAACTGAGAGTGAGTGATCAGAAATTCATGTAATTATTTTATGTGGCTGATAATAGAATAACAAATAATTTTAAAATTGGGTTTGCTTTTATGTATATTCATTTTGTTTTTCTATTATTGTATTTTACAAAATTATTGGTCAGCAATGGGTTGGAAGTTTTTTTAAGCTGGCTTTTCAGCACAGTTTGGGAAGCACTGGCCTACTCGACCTCTCCAGGTACCAATTGGCCCCAAGGCTCTGTGCTGTGAGGCTGAAACATGCTAATCTGTACTGTCAGTAGCGGAAGCTCAGTGTCACAGTGTTGGAGAGGGCTTAGTTTTCCACTAGATGGCAGCATCATTTAAAAAAAAATCAAACCAACTGTTACAGGCAATTCACAGTCAGAAATAATATCCAATCAGGAGACAAAAACAGATAACTGTTTCATTCTATACCCAGGTCCCTGCTATGTGTGAGATAGGCACTTTGCTAGATATTTTAGAGGTGTTATCATATGTAATAGAAATACAACATTGTAAGGTTCAGAGAGGTTAAGGAGCTCAACCAAAGCTCACCCATACAGCTTGGAAATGGCAGAGTCAAGAATTATGCACTGGCTTGTCAGACTTCAGATTCTGCAGTCTTTCTTATACTCTGTATGATTGGCAGACACTTACACAACCAAACTCCCTTCCCCAACCCACCCACACCTGCTTTTCTGTGGTTAGGGAGTCAGGGCAGCATAGTGTGAATTTTAAAATTGAGATCTATGGTCACTGGGAAAAACATTTCACCCCTCAGAGTCATATTTTCCTCTTCTACAAAATCAGTACACTAATACTTATCTGTAGTGTTATAATGTTATGTATGATTTTTAAAAACTATTAACATATGCAAAATGTTCATCATAGTACAGACAGATAGTCCCCAACTCATCATGGTTTGACTTAAGACTTTTTGACTTTACAACGGTGTGAAAGCAATACATATTCAGTAGAAATTGTACTTTGAATTTTGAATTTTTATTTTTTACCAGGATAGTGATATGTGATACACCATTCTCTCAGGATGCTGGACAGCAGCAGTAAACCACAGCTCCCAGTCAGCTACATGATGAGGATTAACAGCCAATAAAGTCCGACAATGATGGCGTTGGGTAGGCTTGGTGGGGTAACTGCATCTGTAGTTTATATTTTCAACTTACAATGAATTTATTAGGATGTAACCCAATCATAAGTCCAGGAGTATCTGTGCTTGGCATAAGTGTTCATCAATTAGCTAGTGCTATTACCTGCAATTGTTTGTAATATGAGAATAACATTCGCCTCACAGAAGTTTGATGAGAATTAAATTATATACGTATGATTTTATATATGTATAACGCCTGGCACATGAAAGAACCGACATAAAAGTACATTTCTTCTCCCCACACCCCTTGCTTAAACCTTAGTGTTAGCTCTTCCGTGTGTTGCATTTGCCTACACCCTTCATTAAAATAATTTAATCTGTATGAAAACATAGCTAGTCTGATGCAATTCCCATCCACCTGCTCATGATCACAGTCCAAGATCAGCATTACTGTCTCAGCGGGTCTTGGGTTATAGTTTTTTTCCCTATTCATTCTGATCCAACAAACCACCCAAATATCTCACTTTGGTCACAAATGTTAGGTATCTATTTTCAGTCAAAATGTCACTGGTCTCTAAAAATACGTCCTTTTAGAATGTGGAATGGGTTATCATCTGCTGGAATTTGCCAAAGCAATAAGTTCAATTCCTCTTTCCACAAATAGATGTCAACTTTAAACAAATAAGAGTGATTTTAGGTACTAGTTTTGTTATTTCTGTTTTATGAGTATGGGAAACACAGATTTGACCATCAAGTATCTGAAAAACAAAGATTTTGCCCAGCATCAGAACTTTCAGTTGCCCATCAGATGGGCCCTGGGGCATACCTGATTTTCCAGGGTTTCCAGATTTTCATTGCAGTTTCCTATTGTGGCATTTTGTAATTCTATCTCTCCATATATAGACACATTGCACAGGCGGGTTGCTATTGGAGAGCCGGCTTTAATTAAAAAAAAAAAAAAAGAAGAAGAAGAAGAAAAAGACATGGTCTGTAAAAAATGTGCACAGCAGCTACTGTCCTGTTCACATGTTCCATCCCAATGTGACTCTACTGGTCTTCCCATCAAAGAGTGGACTAGATTCCTATATTTCCAGAATCCTGGCTGACCTGGAAATTACTTTAAATAGTAGAAAGTAAGGATTTCAGAGCCTAGACTTAAAAAAGCCTTAAAGTTTCAGCCTTCATCCTCTTAGAATGCTGTCCTGGGACTATTATGTAAGAGGAAGCAGGAGTGACCTACTGGAAGACAGACCTGGCGGAGCAGAACTGAGGTGCTTGAGCCAACAGCCAGCACCCACATCCTGGATACGTGAGCAAAGCTATGTTAGACTTTCCAGCCCAGCCTAGCTGCCACAGGCAATGTACAGAACTGTGAGAAATCTAAACAATTATTGTTTCTGGCCAATAAGTTTGGGATGACCTAATACATAGCATAGAAAAGTAAGTTAGTCTCTACAACGGTATTTCAGGTAAATATCATTTGTCTTGCTTTTTAAATCTGGAGTTCAAAAGACCAGTTGACTATTTATTTCCTTTGATGTTTGCTAGGAAGATTTACCTTCTAACAATCAGGGGCAAAATGCCTTTGAATTATTTGGTTTTTTGTTTTTTGTTTTTAAAGAGAGAGTGAAAGAGAGAGGGAGAGAGAATTTTTTAGTGTTTATTTTTTAGTGTTCAGCGGACACAACATCTTTTTTTGTATGTGGTGCTGAGGATCGAACCCGGGCCGGATGCGTGCCAGGAGAGTGCGCTACTGCTTGAGCCACATCCCCAGCTTGAATTATTTGTTGATCTTTTCTTCTTTATGCAAATCTGGGTAACTCATAAAAGGCATATTTCTATTGTACTGCAGCACCTGTTAGATGTTTTGTTAGTTCTTAAGTGCTTCCTAAGTGATTTGGTTTATTTCCTGAGATAATCACCTAAGCCTCTCTACCTCACTGTCCTATGGTTAATACTTAAGTAGCTGCCATAGATACAATCATTAAAGGAAGAGATGATCAGAATTTTTCCTCAGGACCAGTTTTGAGCAACTTCTTCTTGGGGCATAACTAGAAATACTGAATTTAGATATTACTTCAACAACATTTAAGATAGAAGGTTGGAGTCACTCCTAATTTATATGATGTCTCCACCTCTACTATATGACATATGACAATTTCTAAAAAACATACAGGATGTAAATAACTTTTAAGTGTCCACATGTCAAGTGCACCTTTCCTCAGTATTACCTACAATTATAAATAGCCCTACCCCCAAATCATTGAAATATATTGTGGTGACTTCCTATTAAAAAATTAATTAATTAGAAGCAATGCTTTTCTTTCTTTCTTTTTTTTTGTAGCTGTAGATGAAGAGCATGCCTTTATTTTATTTGTTTTTTTTTTAAATTTTTTATATGGTACTCAGGATCGAACCCAGAGTCTCATACATGCTAGGCAAGTATTCTGCCACTAATATACAGCTCAGCCCTAGAAGCAATTCTTATTATGAAAATAAAAGCAAATTAAAAATGTGTATCTTTAAAATTATATAATGGACTTGATCTGAAATTCGAAGGTAAATATAATAAGCATATTTTCATAATAGTTGCTCAGAAAATAAATAACCCGTTAATTCTCTTCTCTCAAAAAAGTTATATATATCAAACAACCGTAATAACCTCCATGGATACATTACTGACACTTTTACTTTTCCTAATTCATAGCACACAATTATGCTTTGTAGGTTGCATCTGTTTTATAAATCATTATGTAATACTTAA
This sequence comes from Ictidomys tridecemlineatus, assembly GCF_052094955.1. Classification (NCBI taxonomy): domain Eukaryota; kingdom Metazoa; phylum Chordata; class Mammalia; order Rodentia; family Sciuridae; genus Ictidomys; species Ictidomys tridecemlineatus. Next base: position 165,915,890 of record NC_135479.1, read on the forward strand.
GATATATAAAATATATAAAAATTAGACAACAGGTACCCATAGCCCATAGACACACCACATAGTATAATATGGCATACATAGTATGTATGGTAAGTGACAAAGCAACCCAAGTCCCTTTTTACTTTCTGAGTTCTTAATGAAGAAGCTAGAAGGACCCATGTCAAGAGTAAAGTCAGGAATACTAGAGGAATCATGAAATATGTGAGCAAAACAATTTGGATTCTGAAAATAAAATGCAGAGCTACATAATCACTTAGATTAAATAATGTAAAGAAACAATAGGAAAGAACAATTCAAGTAATTCACTTAGTTTTTCCAAGAGCCCTTGATATGCACAAATGTTTAAGAAAAATGTGCAATTCTTCTCAAGGTTGTTACTGACAGTGGTTCTATCAAATATTTTTGTGAATTATCTAGAATTGGCTGTATTCTTGGGGTATCTGGTCCTCCTGGAAATGTGGGATTACCTGTAAGATTGAGAAGATAAAACTCAATGCAAACGAGGGACAGGAAAACATTTAGGGAAAATTATGACAAAGTAGGCACACTATTAAGAAAAGGATCCATGGATTTCTAAAGGCTATGCCCAATGTGGCATTGAAATAAAACAATCATCAATATCCAGGATGTTATCAGGGATTGAAAAGGGAAAATATTATTTGCTCCTTTACTCAGAATGCCACTATGAAAATAAGTTTGTCGTGTTCAAGAAAGATATGATGAGCTAGAGAGTATTCCAAGATAGATAACTGAAATGATCAAGGAGATGAAGGCCTGCTGACTACAGATAGACTTAATTACTTCTCTACCTGGAAAGTTGCAGTCCGAAAGTGGATTTAGTGTAAGTCTATAATCTAGACTAATTCTTTTAAATTGAGACAAACTAGTTCAAAATGAAAATGTTAACCCGATCAAACTCTAGGAGACAGAGTGAGCTGGACAGTCCTATTAAGTAAGCATTAAGAGGAATTTTCAAACAAACAATCCATATTAAGGATTTTAGAAAAATTACAATTATGTGAAGAACCACACAAACTTTGAACATTGACATCATAAAAGGGGACTAGGCCTTTCTTGATACCTCTTCCAGAGTTTTAAGACTAGTTGGTGAGATGGTAGGTATGACTCAACATAGAGAATATTATGCCCAAAGAAAGAAAATTTTTAGAAAATACATACCATTTAAAGTGTTCTTGCCACATGTTTCCAAAGAAGTTCCATACCTGCCCACTGGAATTCTGGCAAAAGTAAAATTCATATAGGTACTATTTTCACAGAAATTAGCTGTAATGGAAAGAAATTTTTTCATTAAAAATTATACTTCTCCTTTTCAAATTTGAACCCAGATAAAAGTCAAAGTTCAGAACCAATATAATGTATTTGAAAGGTAATAGAATCCACTCGTCTTTTCTATCTGGTTAACTTTCTACCATTAGAGTAGCTAACCTGTTAGATAACAGATTCCAGCGTACAACATACATACCTAGGTAGAAGTAGAAGGTGAGCAATAATATACTATATAATAATATAATATATAATAATAATATAATGAGCAAGGATAGTGTATATGAAATGAGTTAGAATCTTGAAAATTTAAAATATGCAGCTTACAGTGATAAGGGCCATAATGAGGATGTGGGTCAAAGCAGAAAGATGTGTGAGACGTACTGGCTGGTAGGAATATAAGAAATGATAGGAAGGGGTGTGTAGGGCTCTGGATCCCAAGCAGGCAGCATAAAGTGTGAAGAGTGTAAAGTACACTTCAGATCAAGAAACAGCCTTGAACTTAGATAGTGAGACACTACTGATTGCAATAAAACCACTATATCAATAACTCTTTAAGGAAAAGGAAGAAAAGACAAGAACTTCATTTAGGTATATGGGTAGTAGATAGGGAGATGCATCTCAATTTCAGAAAAACTAAACATGTTAAAAATGTGATATTTTAAATAGGATAACATGGCATATCTGCAATTGAAAGGACCTGAGGGAACCATATGGCCAATTGCCCTAAATTTGAAGGAGACACACCTGTGAGTTTAATAGAGAAAATTGACATCAATAAATGGACAAGGTGTATTGATTACATGGTTAAATCGAACTAGAGGGAAATTTGCCTTTGACTCTTGAGTTATTAAACACATCTTAAAGCCATCACCATTGTGCCCATTTACTGGCATTATGTCCATTAATTATAATTGATAATTGAAGTTTCCAGAAGTGTTGCTGAAGTTCTCATTAACACAAGGATGACCTAATCCCACCCTAGTATTGTCTCAAGTAACTTACCGATGGTACATCTCAGTCCCTTCCACTCTTCTGTACAAATGCATCTGCCGTTATCCCAGGTTCCACCATTCCTGCAGAACACTGTAGGGGTGCTCGACGGGGGAGCAACTGTTACTAAAGAAACAATAAATAACAGAATAATATGGGAACTGGCAGATTAGTTTCTCCTTTCACATCTGTGGATGTTTAACTCTGAATGTAAAACCATTACTTTGAGAATCATTACTGAGAAATATCCTTTGTAATAGCATCATCTACAAATACACACACACACACACATACACACACACACACACACACACACTGAGAAACTACACAAGATGTAGACTTCTAACTAGGTGCTATGTATGGAGAGTAGGCCATGACTTGTTCAGAGTCACTCCATGGCGTATGGAAGGAACAGTAATATTCAAGCTGTGCCTGACTCTGAATTACTCCATTTTGCACAGAAGTTTGCCATCAGCTACTCCTTTTGAGTACAAATACCGAGGAGGAATGACTCTACACCTTGTTTGTAGAAGTAAACAACCACCATCTTCCCAACACAACCATAAGGCAAAAATTGGTAAATAATTTATATATGCCAACTTATCAAATTAAATCAGGAGCACATGGATATGGGAGTGTCACAAGTCACATCAGGAATGCCTGTCACAGAAGCTTATCACCCTCACCAGATCCAACCCCTTCACCCAAGACCCATAAAAAAAAAAAAGAGTCCCTTAAGCCTGGACACAGCAGCACCCTGACCCTGTCAGCTGGTCACCCACCATGGCTCATGCCATGCCTGGGAAAATAATCACAAGGATAAATCTTCAGTCCTGCCCCTTCGGGTTTCAACATAGAGCAGTTTCTCTTGCCCACAAGGATGACACACAGCTTAATCTAAGCTGACACCTTGAGCTGACACTCTGAAACTGAAACTGCTATCCACCAGGGCCCTCCGCCTTGAGAACTCTGCAAAACTGGTTCTTTAAAACTCTTAGATGACCATCTATGATGACTCTTTGACTATGTGCATTGACATTCCTCTTTGCTTGTTATTCTTGGCACAGCATTCTAAAATCCTGTGGTTATCTAAATCCCTTTAAGGCTTTCTTTAATGTGTGTGTGTGTGTGTTGTGATATATATTATATATATGTATGTATGTAAATATATATACACACACATATATGTATATATATATAATTTTTGAAATATGATGTATGACTTGAGTGTTATAGATATTAGAAATTAAGATTGGAATAGAATAAAAGAACTTGTGACTGCCTGGCTTATGTATCAGGTGACCCATGAGTATTTGATGAATTGTCACTGCTGAAAGTGGTAGAGTTTGTAAATTTATTGTTATTCAGTAAATTTTGACATTGTGGAAAGATACAAGTGTCTATATTAATGCCACAGCACATTAGCAATACTATGGATACCATAAGCATTTTTTGTTTTTTATAGCACTGGGGATTGAGTCTTTCACATTCTAAACAAGCACTGTACACTGTGCTATAATCCCAGCTCTTTTAATTTTAATTTTGAGAGAAGGTCTCACTTAGTTACCCAAGCTGGTCTCAAACTTCTGATCTTCTTGCCTCTGTCTCCCAAGTTGCTAGAATTACAGGTATGTAACATTATACCAAGCTCAAAAGACATATGTGAAAGATAAAACACCTTGACCAAGGAGATTAGAATCCCCTGAGAAAGAGGAAATTATACAGATGGGAGATAGATAGACAGACAGACTGAACAAGTTAATGTGAAATAACTACTTCTAGAACACAAAGGAGAAATATTGAGGTCAAAGGTAACCTAAACCCAACAGGACATTCCAGAAGAGGTGATATTTGAGTTGGATTTTAATATTAAATCAACAAAAGCCAGATGAAAATGGGAGACCCAAGTAGGCAAAATCACAAAAACATAGAAAGTTTTGATGTGTCAAGAAAACAGAAAAGAGATTAATATTCAGCATTAGTTCTATGTGTGAACAATAGGAGGACATCAGCTGGACTGGGAAGGGCCTTTAGACCATACCAAGGAGATTTCATCCTGGAGGAATAAAGAGAGGTCTTCAACAGGGAGTGACATAAAGGCCCAAAAAAGCATTAAACATAAAAAAAATCGCACTTAATCAAAATTAGAAACTGCTGTTCATCCAAAGGCACTGCTAAGAAAATAGAAACAGAAGCTACAGACTGGGAGAAGATATTTTCAATGCATGTACATGACAAGGAGATTGTATACGGAACTGTAAATAAGAATCATTAATCAACCTATAAGTTAGAATTGTAATTTTGTAAACTGTAAAGAATATACATTAATCATAAGAAATACAAAATTCCACCTTTTCAGGGCAAAATACTTGAATAATAACTTCATAAGAGAAGCTGTAGTGACAGGCAATTGGCACATGAAACAACTGCTTGGCATCTTTGTCACAGGAGAAACCCAAATCACAGTCATGGTGAAATACCATTTCAGGCCCCACTTGAATAAACAAATAGATCAAGAGAAGAGAATAGTGTCCATAAGTAGACTCACAAGTGTAGCCAACTGATCTTTGACAAAGGAGCCAGTAGAGTTCAATGGGAAAAGACGTCGCTTCCACAAATGCTACATGTCCACAAATGAAAAATGAATCTAGACCTAGACTTCCATCTCTTACAAAAATCATCTCAAAGGGGATCACAGACCTAACATAAAATGTAAAACTATAAAACTAGAAGATAGCAGAAGAATATCCAGGTGACCTTAGGTGTAGCCATGAGTTTTTAGGTACAATATATATATATATATATATATATATATATATATATATATATATCTCATAGATAACTTATAGATATAATGTATATATATTATGAAGTTGTTTATCCTTCCATCATAGTTTATACTATTGTCATATCAAAGATGATCAATTTGTAGCATTTACATGTAGAATTTTTTACTACTAATTCAATTATTTTTTAATATATTTACTTTATTTATTTTTATGTGGTTCTGAGGATCGAACCCAGTGCCTCACATGTGTGAGGCAAGCTATCAACCACTGAGCTATAACCCCAGCCCCTCAATTATTTTAATGGCTATAGTTCTATTTAGTTTTTTTTTTCTTTTTTGGGAGGGTAATTTTAGGTCATGTATATTTACTTAGACAATTGTCATTTGACATAAGATTTATATTATCTGGGATAAAGTTTTCTATGATATTTTCTTATTATTTTGTTTAAATCCTACCTTTTGCTGTTGTGACCCTTCTTTTTGTGCCTATTGCTTAATTATGCCATTTCATTTGGATGAATCTTGCTAGAGATTTATCTACTAAAATTTATTTTTTCAAAAAAAACTAGTTTTTTATTTAGTTGATCTTTACTCTTGTTTCTTTTATTGTCATCCCATGAATTTTCTTATTTTTATTATAATCAAATATTCTTTCTTAGAATTTGTTCCCTTTTTAACTTTTAAAGTTCAAATGCTTAAATCACTAATTTTCGATCTTTCTGGCTATTATATAGACTTAGAAGTGTCACTCTAAATACATTTTTAGTTGTGTCCAAGTTGTTACATAAAATGCTTCTATTGCAGTTTTGAACATTTTGTAATTCTCATTTGATTTCTTCTTTGAAATACTTAAATAATTTTGTTCTACTTATAACGTATTTTCTTGGTTATTTTATGCATTGCCACCTAAATTGTATTATATTATAGTTAAAAAGCATAATCATATGGCATTGATTCTTCAGTACCTACTGAGACCTTTTGAAAATAGTGTACTTTCTCCATATATTGTGGACATGCTAATATATGTCTACTATATCTTGTTAGATGTATTTTCATACTTCTGAATCCTAGTTTTCTCTATTTGATCAATCAGTTTCTCATATAAGGGTGTTAGATGGAAACATTCTGATTGTAAAACTGTATATTTATCTGTATAATTTTGTTCAGTGTTGCTTTATGTACTTTGAGTCTGTATTATTTGATGCATAAAAGCACAGGATTATGGATTCTTCCTGACTGGATTATTCTATCATTGAATCATAAAATTCATTCTTCATATTGTTCTTTACCTTAAAGCCTGTTTTCTGATTTTAATATTGCTAACTCAGTTTTCCATAATTTTATTTTTACCAACAATGTCATTAAATGTTAAATGTTTCTTGTTAAACTGTATTAGCTACATTTTGTTTTGCTTCAAAGATATCCAATATGACAATATTTCCTTAAGCAAATGAGTTTAAACATCTTAAGTTTGTGTTTGTCATTTCTACTGTTATTTTGTATTCATCCTTACTTTATTTTCCAATGATATTATTCATATTCTTTATTTCACTCTTTTCTAGCATTTTAGTATTTTTTTTAAATCTCCTGCAATATTAGTCTTTTGAAACACAGAAAACATCTATGACTATTTATATTTGCCAAAAAGTTTATCAGGTTTTTTTTTGCCTTCATATCTTATATTGTACACCTTCCCTGGATTCAATTTATTTCTTTCTTAATTTAATAACACAATTTAATAATGTTTTCATCTGGGGCCTGTAACTTCCCCACTCCCCCACAAGCTGGAATGTGCTTCCTGTCCCTGTGAATACACTGAAGCCACAACCTCTAGAGCTTACTCCAAGGCCTGCCCACCACTGTGTTATCAGGTTTTTTCTCTGAAAATTGTAATTGTAATTACAATTGAATAAATATATGTTATGAATAAATATATAATATTTATTATATATTTATTCATAACATGTAGATATTTGTAAGCAAGAAGAAAACCTATCCATGGCTATTCATTATGCCTTTTGCCCTAAAACTCATTTCTTAGGGAGTATTTTGACAACTCTTAGAAGAAGGGTCATGGCTAACCACAATGCAGTTGAATAGAAGGCACCTAACAAATATTTGCTGACTGGCTTCTTTGCCATTTGCATTCTGGTTGAAAATATCTAATCCAAGCTGGATTACCTACTCCACTGTCAGATTTGCATGTTTACCACCTTGTACTTATGCACTTTGAGACTCTAAAATTCCTAAATCATTCTTGAGATATAGCAAAAGTAGTACTGACATCATTAAGACTCCATTTTTTATATAAAGAAATCGGACTCAGAAAGATGAAGTGGATTCTTTGTAACTCATAAGTACTTTTCGAACTGTGGACTCAAGAAAGACATTAGCTATTCTTTAGCCCAACCCCTTATTCTACATAAAAGCTCATTGATTCGTGCAAGAGCAGCAATTAGCTGGTAGCCGAGCAGGGGCTGGACATGAATTTCCTTGCTACTGACCAAGGTGTTCCTGCTTCCTTCTCACAGTGCCTGCCTCTATCACACAGTGTAAGCAGCTTCTTCATTTACTTGCTGATTCACACACTAGAACACATTTAACAGCAGTATTTTTTCTTTTTAACATCAGCAAGATAATAATCATATTTCTGTACTTTGTTTTAAATTGTAATATATCAGCAATACCAACACTACATTCAATACTTTCATTACACATTTTGAAAGATTAAGTGCAGAACATACATGACACATACACTTATTGCTGCTTGAGAAGGTAACATAAAATAATATTAAAGACTCCAAAGGGAAAATATGAATTTCTTCTCCTAAACTAGACAAGATTAGAATCTGCTTTTGAAAAATATAGTTTAAATAGTTGGGAAATAAAAACATTTTCCTAGTAAAAGAAATTACACAAAGATCCTTTCTAGTGTTTCTCTCAGACCTTTGTAGTATAAAGTCCAGGCATCCATTTGTCCCAGACCAGGAATTTAAAATAAGTAGGTGGAAGATAAATTTAACCCTCAAATGAGAGGACAACATTTAGGAAAATACAGTTATTTTTAAGAAATAAACCCTAAAAGATGTATACAAATAAAATACATATATTGTTCATTTAAGGTAAAAGTTTTTCACCATTAACTATCTGGTTAAATATTTCGATTAACTTGTTAAATATTTTAATAAGCTTTCCCTGCTGGTGCAGTGTAGCATGAACATTGAAAAGCAAATACAGGAAGATCTGGCCATTCTTACAAGTCTTTCTGTTTCTGTTCTGAGCTAGTCAATTGAACTTAATGATTAAACCTACTATGGACTTTTGGTTTGATAACTTAAGTCTCAATCCAAAGGTCTGATTTAGGTCAATGGTATCTATTCCAAGTATAATTCAGGGAGTGGAAAAACTATGCTCTATATTGAATGATCTAAAAACTTAGAAATTATAGAATAGTAGCTTACACTTATTGAGTATTTATAATGTACTAGGCATCCTCTTAAACATTCAAATGCATTAGGTCATTTACTGCTCAGAGCAGCACTATGAGGCAGGATTTACTATTAACCTCATAAGGGGTCAGAAAACTGAGGCACAGAAATGTTGAGTAAGTTACTCAAAGTCACTCATTGGTAAGTGGCAGTATTGAGATTTACACTGAGGTAGTCTAGATTCAAATCCCCCTGACCCCACTCTTAAGCACACAGCCTTAACCACTATATCTATAAAGATCTTTAACAACATGCATCATCAGAGACCATCATGGGTGGTGACAATATCCAGAATTTCAAGTAAAAATATCTAACACCTGGAAACTCAGGAATAAACCACTAAGCCAAGAATCTAGCCTCTTGGTTTAAGACAGTGACTTTTAAATGGGATCAGCACTAAATGTCACTGTTCTGATATTAAAGTAATCCATGTTCTGATATTAAAGTAATCCTTGGTCAGTTACATAAAAAGATGTATCCCTCAAACAAGAATCCCTTCCCTTTCATAGAAACCACTGTTTTTCTTATTTAGAGGGTGGATATGTGAGGCAGCAAGAGAGATGAATGGTAAAGGAATAGAAGTGAGATTTTTTTTAACAGCAGAATTGAGACTGAGAAACACCACTGTGGGCTGAAACCCAGATTCCTCCATCCAAAAAAACACTTCTCTGAAGTGTTTTTTTAAACCCCAAATGCAACTGTCCTTCAGGAGTTAGATTTATTACTGAGATTAGCAGTATAGGAAGTACTGAAATCTAGAGAAATGAAAGCCAAGTATCCATGGACAGATTATTTTCTAAGAAACAATAAACTCTCCTTGACCTTTCCTGACAACTCACATTTTCTACTGAAGAATTATTAGTGTTATAAAATCTGGTTTTGCAGTTTGAGGCTATTTCAAACTACTGAAATCTCTTGTTAGGCTGAGGAACAGGTATGTTCTGTGGCAAGGAACAAAGGTTAGACTATCTGGAGAGAAGGAAATGAGACGCAAGTGAACAGGAAGTTCTTGGGCCAGAAGAAGTGTGGGATATGGTCAAATAAGGTGTAACAGCACTGCCAGTGTGTTTTGAGGTAAGACATTCTCTACTAATAGAGGTTAAGAAAACACCCCACTGACATTGTGATTATGAACATCTGTCTATATTTACAGTAGGCTTAGCTCAAGTTGGAAAATGTCAAAGGAAGGAAATATAATAAAGTCTAATTATATTTTCATTTTACTTTCATCATCAAATGTAATGGAACCCAAAACCCATGCTGCTTTTTGTGATACAAGCCTCTTGCTATGGAAAGCACAAAGCCAACAGAGACAGAGCACTTAGGCTTGCCCATTCTGAAAATACATCAGACGAGATGGATGTTTTTCTGTGGAGCATGCTCAATTTGAAAATTCCAGCCTATCTTGCAAAACTTAGATTTGCTCCAATATATAGGCATCCTACAACATTGCTGATCACAGGGTTAAACTAAAGAGGTCAATTGGAGAGATCTTAAGCAAAGAGTCCTAGAAATGGTGATATGGTGCATGGCTTGGAGTAGAGAAAGAAAACTAAAGTGATACCTTTCTTTAAAAAGTACAGAATTGTATTTCTTTTAATACTTTAAAAGACATTATAAGGAACAGGTGTTCCTCTCTTAACTATTTGACAATTCTTATTTCATGCTATGGACTGAATATTGTGTTCCCTTGTTAAAACTTTCCAATGTGAAGGTATTAGAAGTTGAAACTTTGAAAGGTGATTAGTTCATGAGGGTAGACCATGCCCAAATGTAATTAATGCCATTAAGGGCTGTACAGACAGAATTTTCCTTTGATACCATATAAGGATATAGCAAAAAGCCACCTTCTCTGAACGAGGAAACAGGCCTTTATCATATACTAACTCTCCCAATAACTTGATCTCAATACTTCTTAACCAATAGAACTGTGAGAAATAAATTTCTGTTGCTTATCATGCGTCAAGAAATAAGTTTCTATTGTTCCAGTAACCCAAATGGACTAAGCCCAGTTTCTGGTTGTCACATGAGTCTTCTGTTCACTCATTAATTATGTTTGGGCAGCTATCATGCAAGTCCTATTCTAAGTGTAGGGAATGCAGTTTAGTAAGTAGGCCCTCCTTCTCATGGAACTCTCATTCTAGAAATGGGGAAACAATTAACCAGTAAACAAGTTAAGTAAGAAATTATCCAGGATAAAAGCGATGACAAAAATGCATGTAAGACAGAGCAAAGAGGGTGATAACAGCCTGGGTGGGTAGTAAAGATCTCTTGAAGGAGGTGACACTCAACATGAGACCAAAATCATCAGAGAAAGAGCCATTCATGTGAAACTCTGGTGGGGAGTGTTCCAGGTAAATAGACATCATTAAAGAAGAACTTCAAGTCTAGACATTGCAAATGGATAGGTAGTCTTGTGCCTGGGAACATAGATGGAGAAAATTTTACACTTGGCAATATATCTCATCATGTCACTTTGGTTGAAAAAGATCATTTTTTTTTTAATGGTTCCATCAGTGGCATGTAGAAATGATGGACTTCTCCAATAATCCAGAAATAAATTTAACCTATTCCCACTTTTTCTGTAGGAAAGTTAAGATCACAGATACTAAAGTTAAAATGATCAAGTTCCAATCCACACCTAGCATTTGTCAACCCCTCTTAAACTGTGCAGTTTTAACAAGAGATCAATAAGGAAATAGGAACAGAATTTTAAAATACTTCTCTATACCTAGCATCCTAGAGACTATGTCTTGAAGTACTTGTTTGATATTTAAACCAATGATTCATTTTAATAAATAATTAGGAAAACTAACACTTAGAATGATTAGAGTTGAGCTCCTTCATGTCTTGATAGGTATTAGATGTTTGGATCTATGTGAATGTGAGAAATCTTTCCATTAAAAGCAGCCAATTATCAGGACGAATACTGCTAGGGATGCAATCTCTTTTGCTGTTCTTGGGTAGAAGATCAATGCAGACAAGTATAACTTAGCGAAGCTGAAGGAAGCACTTTGCATATCCTAGTACAAGGTGGCAAATCCATGACAGTTACTCAGCAGCCAAACATCTATGGACACCACTGAAGACTCAGTAAGCCTTAAAACTGAAGCATGACTACAAGCTACACTCTATACACTGCATTAATAATGTAGATCTCATTGACTTGAAGACAATCTTACTTCCCCAAAGAGCCTGACTTTGTCTAGCAAAACAACAGACTGCTCTGATTCTGCTGCTTACTGAACGTCTTTGTGAATTAGGTTTTTCAGCCACTGTTATTTCAAGAAGAAAAAATGAGTTAATTGATTCGGGTCTACCCTTGTCTTCTCTGTAGGAAAGTTAAGATCACAGATACTAAAGTTAAAAATGGTCAAGTTCAAATCCACACCTAGCATTTTCCAGCTATGTAAGCATGAAATATTCTCAAGAGCCTGAATTTCCCCCACTTGCAAGATAGAACATAATATCAACTATGTGAAATTTTTAGCACAATGCTTAGAATATAGAAAAAAATTTTTGATATTATAGGTCTTTTAATGATTAAATGCATAAATAGCATGCATATCATCATATTAGTGTTGGTCCCCTATGGTCAAATAACAGTAACTTCTCATTGAAATTTACTTAGGATTTTTTCTATTTTTTCACTAAGAAGCTATCACTTTCTAATGAAAAATAAAAATGAGGCATAATTTATACATCTGCTTATGTTAACAAAATTAATTTTGACTGCAATAAAATTACTTTATCCAAAATTTAACATGTATGCTTGTATACATTTTTTTCTGAATAAGACAATCATAGTTTTCATGAATTTCCCAGAGATATTCATGACCTTTATCCCTCTAAAAAAATAAAAAACAATATATTTCTATACCTAAGTAGAGGAACCAAAAGAAGAACATCCAAAAATTATAAGAAATGAGATGATGGGATGGAATGGAATGGAATAGGATGGGATGGGATGGGATGGAATAGGATGAGATGGGATGGAAAGAGGAGTAATAGACTGAAGGAAGTGAGTGGGAAAAAATGAAGCGGAATGGAACGAACACACTATGAATAAATAAAATGGACAAAGCAAATAACTACAGCAGATAGTACCAGTCTCCATCCTTTTCTTTAAACAAAAGTGATGACCCTCCCCTTTTCCATTGGGCTTAATAAAAAATTGAGGGATGTCCTCATATAAAGATTTAATTGGAAAATTCACAACAATGGAAAATTTAGTCTTTTATGAGGCGCCAGTATGTTTCTGCTGTTAGAAATGGAACATTTGTTACTCTATTCTTCCTTTGGGGTCTTAATCTTATTTTGTATTTATTTTAAGCAGCTCCCCCTGAGTCTTTGGATTTCATTTAATCTATCCCCCTCCCTGTCATTCTTCATGTTGTTTTTGCACTTTGGTCTTTGTTTTATTAGTTCTATTATAACTGTGTCCTTTTAAAATCACCTCAGTTTTTCCCTTTAAAACTAGAAGTTATAAATAAAGGAAAAGAAGATTTCTTAAATATTTACCCTTTAAATGAAGCTCATTGATTCAGCAAGCTTACCAGGGAGAAACATCTCTAGTTCACAATTTTTTAAAACCTGAAATAAACTATTTTACAAAACTTAAGCAAACAAAAGTACATTTTCCCCAAGTTTAAATATTATGTATTTCTTATCAATTCTTTTCCTAGTTCTCTAAATGATATTAATACAGTATTCTCCAAATATTATTCCCTGGGGCCAGAGGACTGCAGCCCATGTATTTGACCCCTTCTGTTCTCACTGGGGACCTTTGCAGTCATACACTATGCTCCTACAGCAGTCTGCTCAGAGGGCAGATGGCCTCTCTTCCTGCCTCTCCAGAATGGCATTAGTTGCCCCTATTTACTCAGTTTCATTAGAAATGTTCTCTATTTTTGAAAAAAAGCAGTGTTCCATGTATCTAACTTTGAACCCCCTTTTTGGAGAACCTCCACCACCCAAGGGCACAGCATAGAGATTGTTGTGAGCTCAGAGGGCTCTCCTTAATGCCATCGTCTCCCACACTCCTGCCCCTCCTAATGCCGTTTCACACATTAGCAATGTACACACCAGGAGACTAATAACTACATGTTGAATAACCAGGAAAATCATTTTAACATCTTAATTTTTAGTTGTTTTCTAACTACAAAAAGAGGAAAGAGGAAAGCCTGTATGCAAACTCTGAGGTCATTTTACTGACAACTCTATTGTTTATTTCTAAACATCCTTGTTGAAATGAAATTCTATTCTGCCCATGTTTGATTGGCTGTGCGTACCCATAACTATTTACCTTAATTGTGTAGAATTAAACAAATCCAAATGTATTATTAATGACTTTAATTATTACTCTTTAAGTCAGTCGGGAGTTAAAAGAGCATAAAAACTCAACTATGCCATTCTTCATGCTGCCTATTCACACACCGTGTGTATTTATACATACACAGCTGCCTGCTAGCCGTCGTTGACTCTTATATTTCATAATGGCAATGTGGTGGGCAGCCTTAGCCTGGACAAGCTACTCTCCAGCATTGTTATGTCAGGTGGCAAATGTCAGGGACAGAGACTCATGCCTTCTCTCTCTCAAAGTAAAACAAAACAGGGTGACATTACCTCTCTGGATCCTTATCACTGTCCTCCAGATGCCCAGTCCCAAAATGATGGCCGTCAGCAGCCCACATGCAACGGCTACCAGCACCCTGAGGTCACAGGGGCGGCAGCGAGCCATGGTAAAGGCACAGATCTACTTCTTGCTGAAAAGCAACTAACGTGTCTTCTCCTTGAACCAAGAACTTTAATAAGAAATTGTCCTAAAATATAAAGATGATTCGTCCTTTCAGTGATGGATCAGGAAGGTGTTTTTTCGATTTTTAGGAGTTTTGAGGTTAATCCAGAATGCAGTTCAAATCACCTAATAAAAGGTGCATATTCCACTTGCATTGTCCTCAACCTTCACTGAAGGAGAACATGAAAAACTGATTGATTGTAGTTACGGGTAAAAGAAGATAATGCAGGGCAATAAAGAAGGGGAGGGATTAGCTAAGAGGGTCAAAGTGTAAATAACCAGACAAGGAAGAGACTAAAGGAAGGGAACAAAAATGAAGGATCCAGAGAGGAAATCAGGAAGGCAGTGGAGCCTGGTGGTCAGCTACAGCTCAGCTTCCTGTGCTTTTGTTTTAGGAGGGTCCAGCACAGGTAGAGGAGCAGGGGCTTCAGGCCATGCACCTCTCTGTTGGGGAAATGAAGTATATTATCAAGGAGAGGACGGACAACAAGAGCTGTATGTGATTCTAGTGCTTGAAGTTTTTAAGGAGCCTACACATTAACAGCTGTAGTTGGTAAGTAGACATACTGGTTCAGGGGTGAGCTTTGCAAAGCACTAAAGCCCAGAATTACAACCCCTCTATCTTGGGCTTAAATGTACCTCCTAACCCATTCCCAAATTCATATTACATCTGAGTTCCTACAAACTGGTTTCTCTCTGGAGCTTCAGATTTAACTTTGCTGCCAGGATCCCAAGTTCTTCTTCTCACTCCTTACCTATCCCAGAATGAATGAATGAGTGAATGAGCACCCACCTCCTCTGAGTTCTGTTTATAGTGGACAGAATAGATGCTCTGGATGTTCCCTCCACTAATCAAAACCACATTTATTAAATGCCTTCAATATGTCAAGATCATTACGAGACATGGACAAGTCCTCAAAGAACTCATATTCCCTTAGGAATGAGATACAGAGATATAATACCTGGTAAGTAGTAACTATTAAGGTGAAAGATAATAAAGTATAGTTCCTACAGAATACTAAACCATTAATTCCTTTAGGGAGTATTTAGCAAGGTTTTACAAGATATATTTTACATTTAAGGTGATTTTTTTGTTGACTCCTAAACAACTATATATATATATATATATATATATATATATATATATATATATATGGTATATAACAACAAAAAGATCACCTTAAATATATTTTACATTTAAGGTGATTTTTTGTTGACTCCTAAACAACTATATATATATATATATATATATATATATATATATATATATATATATATATATGGTATATAACAACAAAAAGATCACCTTAAATGTAAAATACATCTTGTAAAACCTTGCTAAATACTCCCTAAAGGAATTAATGGTTTAGTATTCTGTAGGAACTATACTTTATATGTATATATACACATACCCCCCAGTCTCTTTAACACTCACTTTACACCTTTAGGGGACATGAGTATAAAGCCCTAACATTATCCAACTCTGGAGTTTAAGAAAAACACACTAATGTAGTACAAAATAAAAGGACTTAGAGGTACTGATGAAGTACAAATGAATGCAAGTCCATTATCTCAGTTATTGTGAATATGTTAAAAAAAATCTTTTTTATATATGTCTGCATGTTGTACACACAAAATGTCTGGAAGGGAACATAAAAAAATTTTCATGGAAATCTGGAGTGGAACAAACTTTTTAAAATGTTATATCCTGGGCTTGGGTTGTGGCTCAGCGGTAGAGCACTCGCCTAGCATGCCCGAAGCCCTGTCAATCCTCAACACTAAATAAAAATAAATAAACAAAATAAAGGCATTGTGTACAACTAAAAACTTGACGTTTTCCCTTGTGTGTGTGTGTGTGTGTGTATTTTGTTGTTGTTGTTACCAGGGATTGAACTCAGGTGCACTCTACCATATTTTGAATTAGATTACTCATTCAATAATAAAAATAAAAATTTTCAATAAATAATAGATCTGAGAAAAGGAATTAGCACCTAGTAGACACCTACAATATACCAAGTATGGTTTATATATACACACACACACCTACAACATACTTGTTATGGTTTAGATATGGGATGTTTCCCAGAAGCTCATTTGTAAGACAATGCAAAGAAGTTTAGAGGTGAAATGATTGGATTATGAGAGACTTCACCTAATAAATGCATTATCCCCTGATAGGGATTAATTGGGTGACTGTAGACAGGTAGGATGTGACTGGAGAAGGTGGGTCATTGGGGGTATGCCTTTGGGGTTTATATTTTATACCTAGAGAGTTGAGTCCTCTCTCTCTCTCTCTCTCTCTCTCTCTCTCTCTCTCTCTCTCTCTCTCTCTCTCTCTCTCTCCCTCTCTTTCTCTCCCTCCCTGCCCCTCACCACCAGTGCCATGTTCCTAGGTGCATTCCTCTGCCACACATTTCTACCATGTTGTTTTGTCTTATCTCACTCCCCAAAGATTGGGGTTGGTTGTCTGTAGATTGAGACTTCTGAAATTGAGCCCCCAAAATAAACTTTTCCTCCTCTAATTGCTTGTTAGGCCTTTTAGTCACAATGAAAAAGCCAAATAAAATAAAACTTTACATATTTTTGCCTAATTTGTTCCATATAGTAGCCACATGTAACATGCAATCTTTTTGCCCATTGCATAAATAAGTAAATAAGGCCAAAGTAGGTATAATTCTAAACAGAAGCTCTGTGGTTAAGGATATTTGGAGAGCACCAGGTTACACAAAGATTCTTCACTTTAGGATTTCTTATAGTCTTTAGTACACTCATGTGCATTATGAATTGCAAAGTTTCTAATGCTATTTGACTGCCGAATCATCTCAATAAACATCTCTCAGAGATGACATTCTTTAGATTGTGCTTTGGAAACACATCCCCACATGATTATCTGAACAATGTTCTTCTTCTTTGAACAGTGATTAAAGAAACTATTTGAGGGACTCATGTTTGTGTTATGATGATGGTATTTTTCTCTTGCAGGGTTTCAAATGTTTTAAAAGGAAATCAGCTCCGATGGTACCAAGACACTCAGTGGAAGTGCTGGATTCCTGGGATGCCACAAAGGCTGTGGCTTCTTAGGGCTTCCATGTCCTCAGCCACATGAATTAATAAAAAAAAAAAATGCCACCCATCTGGCTAAGACTAGAAATTCATGGAATGGAAAAAATTCTTAAGCACAAAACTTAGATATTGACCCTGATGTAAAAGCATGAATTACCATTGGTTATAAACAAATGTGTAAATGGTCACAAATTTTTATACACACATGAAGCTGGCAGAGAAAAAAATTTAAAAAAAAAAAACCTAAACAGAAAATAATTTAGCTATTCTACTCAACATTTTGATAGGCATGGGGGTAAAATAGTGAGCCAGAGAGATGAGGTCCCTGTGAGGACACACAGCTGCCTATACCTATGTTGTCATTTATTTTCTCTGTGATTCTAGACAAAACACCTAAAAATCTAGGTATCTATTGATCATATTTCATATTTTAAACAATCTACCTGAGGTCTTCCCCTTCTGAGTATTTCAGTCCTGAAGTCATTAGTTAAGGAAGAGTAAGGCAGGTGTCTATGGTGGGGCCGAAAAGGTCAGGGCCCATAGTGGGAGTCAGAGACCAGGTAGGATAAGGAAGGCACACACAACGGGAAGACAGTAAGAGATGCCAGACCCTAAACAGAATGACGAGGGCATCTCTGTGATGCAGAGGGATGGAGTGTCAAAGTCCAAGGAAGGGCAGGAGATCTTCAGAGCCTGAGCAAGGAGAGGAAGGAATCCTTCAGAGACCAACAGTAAATGCACAGGTGAACTGCTTAGTGAGGAGGGTGTCCAACAGAGTGGCAGCCTTGAAGAGGGAATCAGAGCCCAAGCAGGGAGATCAGGGTGTCCACACATAGGTGGAGGTGGAAGTGGGGTGGGAGTGAAAAGCAGAGAGGGGTTACGTACAGGATGATACATCAAACGGGTAAGCGTGTAACAATAATGGGAGCCAAGTTTCTCACTCTAAAAAGGAATTACAAATATAGACAGGGGGAAAAAAAATTGAATGCCATGAGAATTTCAATACAGAACAAGAAAAACTTGGAGAAAGGAAAGCTATATGCTGTTCTGAAGGAAGCAATACCCTCCAGGCCAAAAGACTGTTAGATACATGCATGAATGAATTCAGGAACTTCTTATCCAAAAGAGGAAAACAAAGTCAAATATTTTAAAGAAAGGAATGTTGTATTACTCCTTATTTCAAATGCTGGAAATAAATAATTTTCACTGTGGATTGGGGTGGGAGTGGTTAGGGATAGTACCAGGGATTGAACTCAGGGGCACTCAAACACCAACCCACAATTCCAGCCTTATTTTGTATTTTATTTAAAGGCAGGGTCTCACCGAGTTACTTAGTGCCTCACCATTACTGAGGCTGGCTTTGAACTCTCAATCCTCCTGCCTCAGCTTCCTGAAACACTGGGATTACAGGCATGCGCCACCACACCTGGCTTCCACTATGTATTGTTTTAGAAAGCTTATGGTTTTGGATTGGAATTGGATATATTATATGAACTCAAGATTATGTATATTATGTGTTTATATATAACATATATTTATTTATGATACATATATTTCCATATAAAGCAGTGACACCTGATGAAAAATGAGCACACTTACAGTCCCGGCTTGATTTATATATACATTTTTTTACTAAAAGGACCATGGATCCTTGGGAAAATGGCTAATTCCAGGACTATGCCAGAGAAAATACAAGGTAAGCCTGGAATAGCTTATGCTGAAAGCAAGATATGAATGAATCATAACACATGGACACAGAATCCAGAAGTAATTCCACATGACAAAATGAGGGATAATTTGAGCATGAAAATAATAAAATTTTTAACAAATAACATTTTAAAACAATAAATTAATTTAGCACATAATAAATAAGTGTAAAAAATAATACCCATAACAGGAGATGAGTATTCAAGATTCAAGATGTACAAGGGAAAGTTTTAAAAAGGAGATATATATATATATATCTTAGCTGATTCAGAGGCTGCACAAAGAACTGGAGTTTGCCAGCTGCTGGAGCTCAGGAGGTTGTAGCAACATTGCCACACTGTCCTGGCAAGCATTTGCTGTGTGGCCTAGGATGTACCTAGGAGAATTAAATTGAAACAGATAATTTTACCCAAGGGGATCCAAGTCAGAGAGCAACCACTTTCCTTTTGATTCTGGTGGCTCTTGTGACCACTGGAAGAGGGTCAGGAAACTGAACAGACAGAAATGAATACACTCAGGGGACTAAGCCCAGGAAGGCCACATTCCTGGGGAGTGGATTATGCAAGTGGAATTCTTGGGAGTTTCCTAAAATCCAGACACCCAGCAGAGAATGGCATCTGCCTGGCCCTAAGGGTGTGTTGATCTAATCTCTCCAAAACAGATACCAGTCAACAAAGTCCCTAAAGCCTGATTAGAGCTAACCCCCATCATTGAAACTCCTCACTTAGAAGTGCAACAGCCCCACCCTGGGAGTGCACCCATCTGATAGTCCAGATGAAATTCCAATTGACAGTACTACAGACTTCCCATTCCATCCTACCTTACACTGGTGAGAAGGAAAGGTGAGAGCTATTTCAACCAGCTTCAGTTTGAGGCCAATCCAACTGGCAGCTCAACTGGATTGAAGGGATTAATAACCTCCAGTGTGTGCTCTTTCTCTCTTTCAGTACAGAGCCCAAGAAGAAATTAAAAGATGGACAGTTGGGCATTAAGTTTTTTCTCTTTAGTTTCTTTCTTTTGTGTGTCTGTGTGTGCGCACGCATGTGTGCTCTTGTTGTGCTGATTGGTTGTTACAGAGTGGTTAATAAAGAAGAGCAATTATAGAGGTATAGAGTGGGTACCCCATATACCCTGCTGTAATACAATTGCCAGATCTACAAAGAGGACCTTACTGTTTTGAGACCCACAGGAAAAGTGTATCAAAATACACCAAGCATTACCAAAGAACTAGCAGGGAAACTATACTATGAAACCCATTTGGAAATATGTTGAAAATTTTATAATAACCTGATATCTCAGAACACTTTGGCAAGAGAAGATTGTGCCCTAAAAAGGCCCATGTATAAGAGTGGAAGAGAAGTCCATCCCAACAGATTCATAAAAACCAACATAGGAATAAGAGAAATACAAAAAAACAAGATAACATGACACCTCTTAAAGTTTATGATTCAACAGCAACTGACCCCAAAGATATTGAAGTGAATGAAATGCCAAACAATTCAAAGGAGTGATTGTGAAATGATCAGTGAATTCCAAAAGAACACAGAAAAACAACTGAATGAAGTCAGTTGCAAGATATAAGTAAGTCAGTGCAAGATATAAATGAGAAAATCAATAAGGAGATAGAGATATTGAAAAAGAACCAAACAGAAATCTTGGAAATGAAATACAAAATAAATTAAATAAAGTGTTCAGTTGAAAGTCTCTCTAATAAAGTAGACCACACTAAAGACAATCTCGGAGCTCAAAGGCAAGATGGCCAGCCTTGGACATTCAGACAGTATTAAAGCAAAAAAAAAAAAAAAAATGTAACCATGACCACAATGTACAGAACTCTGGAACAACATTAAGAGAATCAATTTAAGAAACATTGAAATTGAAGAGCATTGTGAGATGCAGGCTAATGACTACTCTCTTCAGGAAAATAGTAACAGAAAATTTCCAAATCTTGAGAATGAGCTGGACATCTAGATACCGGAGGCATTCAGAACTCCAGATAAACAAGATCAAAAACAAAAACAAATAAATAGAAAACCTCTTCAAGACACATTGCAATTAAAATCCTCCACATACAGAACAAGAATAGAATTTTTTTATACCTCAAGAAAAAATGTCAAGTCACATCTAGAGGCAAACCAATTGGAATTACTTCTGATTTCTCAGCACTCTAAAAGCCAGAAGAGTTTGGAATGGTGTGTTCCAAGCCCTGTAGGAAAATAACTGTCAACCAAGATTATTATATCCATCAAATTTATCCTTCAAAATTAAAGAAGACATAAAAACCTTCCAAAATAAGCAGAAATTAAAAGAATTTATGCCTACTAAGCTGGCACAAAAAGAAATACTCCACATAGAATACATTATAAACAAACCCAAGACTTCACAAATGGACAAATCTAATTTGAAAAGTAGCTAAGAAAATGAGAAACGGAACCAAATTAAGGCTTAGAAATAATCCAGAATGGCAGTAATTAATAAAAAATCTCTATTTAATATAAAATTAAAAGACATAGGCTTGCAGAATGGATTATAAAATAAGATCCAACTAATGGTGTTTGCAAGATGCTCACCTTGCAGATCAATATAGTTATAGTGATAAAGATCACTTCATACTGGTAAAGGGAACAGTTCAATAAGAAGATACAATGGTAGTAAATATTTATGCCCCAAATGCTGGTGCACTTACTTATATAAAACAAACACGACTAGAATTAAATACTCAAATAGATCCAAGTACAAAATTCTGGGTGATTTCAATACATCTCTCTCACCAATAGATAGATCATCTAAACATAAACTCAGTAAAGACTCCTCATACCTAAAATTATTATAAATTAAATGGACTTAACAGACATAGGATATTTTATATAAAAACAGACAAATTCACTATTCTTAGATGATCATGGAACCTTCTCCAAAATAGACATATTTTAGGTTAAGTTACAACTCTTAACAAATCAAAAAGATCAATATATAATTGATATTTATCTTATCTGATCATAATGGAATGAAATTATAAATAAACACCAAAAAATCCTACAGAAACTATATAAACACATGGAGATAGAACAAAACAATGACATTCTTCACACAACTAGGGAAAGAAAACAGTTCTAAAATTCATTTGGAAGAATAAAAGACCCAGAATAGCCAAAGAAATCCTCAGCCAAAAAAATAATATTGAAGGTACCACAATACCTGACACCAGTTATTCAGATAAACCTGCTAAAATTCCTCAGGATCCTGTTTATGATCATCTGTTAAACCACTCTTTCTTGTCTTATTTTGCTCATTTATTTAATTTTTAATGAGCTTATACCCAGAAGGATCAGGAGTCCCTAAAATCTCTTTATTTCCTTCCCACCTGTGCTATGATCCCAGTGGAGAGTTAAGAACACACAAACCTACTTATTGTGCTTCCTACAACACTAATGAAGACCAAGCTCAACCCTGATGCCTGTAATACCTTAGCCAAAAGCTTCTGTATTTCTCCATTAGAAATGGCCCAGTGACATTTGCTACCCTTCCACTGATAAAACTGTGCTACTGTTAACAGGGAAACTCTTAAATTCACTCTTTGGTGTTACCTATACAATCCTACTACCCTCTATCTCTACATGATGGTCAGGCAGGGGAGGAAGGAAGGAATCATAAAAGCTCTTCTAGGCCCAAAGCAAGTCACCAGGTCATTGACCTCTCTTTGAACCTTCCCACTTTGCTCTGTAGACCTTGGTTCTTCAGGTGTCTTCTGTTCCAGATCAGACCTCAAGGGCTAATTGTTTCACAGGGAAAATCAGCATCACTTTATGCAAACTCACTTCTCACTTAACACTAGTGGAAGTGGGTTCTCTGTGAAACTAAATATGTCCCTATGAGTTAATCAACATATCTATGCTCCAGAAAATGAAAGAAAAGAAACTTTAAATTTCTTTTTACATTTATATTTAATTTCTATATCTTGCTTCAGAGAACCCCAATCCTGCTTTAATCTTTTTTGACTTGTTTCTTTGACCTTTCTTTCTCCCCATTCTCTCTTCTTTTATTTCTTCCATTTTTTCTCTCCCAAATCTGACTTGGTTGGCACAGTTGTATAGTTGAGATTGAAAGGCCAAATAAATGGTCAGCCATGGTTAGGTTGAAATGGATAGTATAGAAAATAGTTTGATTTTCTTTTTTTTTCTCCTAGTCCAATTCAGTCCAATTCAAACTAATTTGGGCAAAAAGCTAACCTGGAATTAACAGTAAGTAAGCAAGAGCTTCAGTAGAGAAATAGAGCCATGTAAAACACTGGTCTGAAAATAGAAGTAGCAAGTTGTATGACAATCTAAGGAAAGATAAGCTGATTTTTTTAAATGTGTAAAACAGCACTATAATTCACACCTTGATGAGGTAATATTCTGGATCCTAAACCTTTCCATTTAGTATAATTGTTTTAATGAAATCATTAGCATAAATATCACTTATCTATTGGTACATAACACTTTACCCCGAAACTTAGTGACTTAAAATAGCCACCATTCATTGCTTCATGAATATATGATTTGGGCGGGACTCTAGAGATGCAATACTCCACATCTTTATACTGAGTCATCTGGACACTTGACTGAGACAGGAAGATTCAAGCTGACTTGGTTCTCAGCTAAGATGACTTAGAAAACCAGATTGGCTGGACCTCTCTCTACCTTAGGGTTTTCTCTCCACTGGAGTCTCTTCCTCCTTGAAGGACTCCCAACAGAATTGCTTCTTCAGATGGCGGCTGGGGTCCAAGATAGTAATAGTAAAAAATAAGATCTCTTAAAGTCTAGGACCAGAACTTGTTCAGGTCACTTCTACCAGATTCTATTGCTTAAAAAAAGTTACAAAGTCACCTTGATTCAATGTTGGAGGAAGCTGCAAAAAGGCATAAATTCCAGGAAGCAGGGTGCATTTGGGATTTGATGGCTAATTTTATGTATCAACTTGGCTAGGTCATGATACCCAGATATTTCATCAAACACTCTTCTAGATGTTTCTGTGAAGATATTTTTAAGATGAGAATTAACATTAAATATTTAAATCTGTAGGCATTAAGTAAAGCCAATTTCTAAAATTGGATGGACCTCATCAACAGGTGGAAGGCCTCAATAAAAAAAGAACTATCTCTTCCAAGAAAGAGAATTCTGCCACCAGAGTACATTAGACTTTTACATTCAACTCTACCCAGCCTGCTGGCCTACCCTGTAGATTTTGGACTTGCCAGCCTCCAAAATTGTGTGAGC
Source organism: Ictidomys tridecemlineatus (assembly GCF_052094955.1). Classification (NCBI taxonomy): domain Eukaryota; kingdom Metazoa; phylum Chordata; class Mammalia; order Rodentia; family Sciuridae; genus Ictidomys; species Ictidomys tridecemlineatus. The sequence goes on from NC_135479.1 coordinate 165,940,268, forward strand.
CAATTCCTTAAAATCTCTCTTTCTGTCTCTCCCTCTATTCATCTCTCTCTCTCTCTCTCTCTCTCTCTCTCTCTCTCTCTCTCTCTCTCCACATATATATAATATATATGAGTATATAATATACTAATATGTACTATATGCATGAATATATATTTATCATATAGATAGATACATAGATATATCCTATTAATTGTATCTCTATAGATGTAATACCAGGATCATTTTTTAAAGAACATCATGCAAATTCTCCAAGATTAGAAGGCCCATAATCCCCAGAAAGCTTAATAATGGTATATGATATGGATATTCAAGAAGCTGTGATCTAAATAGAGAGCAGGCATATAAAACATTGGTACTGTTTTAGTCAGCAGTTTTGCTGTTGAGACCAAAAGACCTGACAAGAACAATTTTAGAGGAGGAAAAGTTTATTTGGGGCTCATGGTTTCAGGGTTCTCAATCTATAGAAGGCTGGCTCCATCCCTTGGGGCTCAAGGTAAGGCAGAACATCATGGCAAAGTGAAGCTGCTCACATGATGATCAGAAAGAAGAGAGAGAGTAAGTTCAGCTCATACAATGTGTACCCCCAAAGGCATGCCTCCAGGGACCCACCTCCTCCAGTCACAACCTAGCACCCTACAGTTACCAATCAGTTAATCCCTTTCAGGGAAGTAACATACTGATTGGGTTAAGACCCTCATTTCACCTCTCAGTGTACTTGCATTGTCTCACACATGAGCTTTAGGGGGACACCTAATCTCTAAACCATAACAGACACCAAAGATAATACAGAGATCACTAGTTGAAAAATAATTTACTCCAAAAATATAAACATTTACCTACCTGATGAATGTTGTAATGACAAAAACACTGGTTGAGGAAACTTGCTAAACTGATAGATCCAGAAAATAGTATAAATGTAAAATCAAATTGCCAGCAGGCTTTCCAACAAACACAATTTATGGTTGGGAGACATGGCATTTGCCATATTGAATTCAGCACACCATTTTTCAGCTCAAATACTTGCCTTATTTTGAAGCCTAAAACTTTAAGCTCAAAGTTATTGTTAAAGTAAGTCGAACTGTATTGGCTTTCTAAGGCTGCTCTTACAAAATACCACAAACTGAGTGAATTAAACAACAGAGATTTATTGCCTCTTAGCTCCAGAAGTTTAAAATTCAAGATCATGGTATGAGCAGGGCCACATTCACTTTGGAGGTCCTAGGGAAAGATCTGCTCTGTTCCTCTTTCCCAGCTCGGTTGGTTTGCTGACAATACTTGGTATTCCTTAACTTGTAGATATATCATGCTGATAATGGCTTTCATCGTCTCATAGTATTTTCTATTTGTGTGTGTGTGTGTGTGTGTGTAAATTTCCCTTTTTCATAAGGACACTTGTGATATTGGGTTAGAGGCTATTCTACTCCAGCATGGCCTCATCTTAACTAATGACATTGAAATGGCCCTATTTTCAAACAAGGTACTGGGGGTTAGGACTTCAAAATACAAACCTGGAGAATAGGGGACACAATTGGGCTCATAATAATGGATTAAAGCACTAATAAATTAAAATCTAAGATTAAAACAAAACCCATATTCTACCTTTAACTATTTTTGTGATTGTTTCATCATTTGAGTAAAGGAAGCTTAGGATGTGAAGCTATTTGCTTATGAGTGTTTCCTTGCTCTGCCACAAGAGGGTAGCATCCTCCCTGTTGTTTTCTGTGTTAATCCTATTCTTTAGTATATTCAGTACTTGGCCAGTCACCCACAATGTAAATATATTGGATATGGAATGAATTTAAGACACATTTTTTGGACTGGGGAATGTAGGTCAGTGGTAGATACTTGCATAATATACATGAGGCCCTGGGTTCAATCCCTTTATTGTGAACAAAACAAAACAAAAAAGACATTTCTTGAGGGGGTAGGCAAGTGGGGCATTATCACAGGCTGGGAAGACTTGTGTGTCCAAATTATCCCCATCCTGACCATCTCTCCTCTGGATTTCTGATCAGAATCAAATCCAAGAGAAATTTACACAGAAGCTGTTGTCTCTTCCCATGAATGGGACATGGTGTGTCAGAAGGGTAGGGTGGATGAGTTTTAGAAGAAGGCAGGTTCATCTAGAAGGAACTGAATTATTTACTATACGGTTAAAAACCTCTGAAGTGGAAAGAGCCATCACACCTGGTGTCCTCAGACTTATATCCCTTCTTGGGCTTCACCACTAATTCATCACAGGATCTTTCTCAAACCACTGACTCATCTCAGGATCCATTCCTGCACACAACTTCTTAGGACCTCCCCCCGACCCCCTTTTTTTCTAAATAATCTCTATTCCTTTGATTTTTCTCCTTTCTTTCTGTGCCTCTCCAGTGCTGCAGGTTGAGAGAGATTCTTTAGTTGCTACAACACAGACCAAAGCAGCCTAGCTCTCTTTAGGGGATTATAATGTCGTGAGAAGGAAGAAGGTCTGTCTGCAGATAGAAGACTGAAGAGCTTGTGATCCATGCTGTCTTAGGCTGCCTGCTGTTAAGAGTTGTTGACAGGAGAAATGATGTGAAGTAGAAGAAGAGAAATGTTTTCCCTTGGATCTTAAAGAATCTTCAAGATTAAGCTGAGGAATAGATGGAAGAGACAGTGGTTGATACAAAATACATATGGAAATAAAATGTTCTGGGAAACATAACAAGTTAAGGGTTAGGGTTAGGAATATAATGTGAAAGCATAACTATACCCAAACTACATTCAACAAATTTTTTTTTTATTTGACAGAGTTCTGAGTATAATGTTAATTAAATTAGACTTGATCTCAGAAGCAAAGGGAACCTGGCTGTGCTTCTGAGCAGAAGAGGGTTTGTTCCATTCAAATTTGCTAAGGCCCTTGATTACTTGGGTGAGCTCATTCCTGTGTGTATATATTTTGGCTCCATCAACAAATGGGGAATTATTTGGGCTCCACCTCCAGCTTCTTACTTAAAACATTCAACCCCCACCTCCTTTAGGACATTTGACACCAAAAAAGCCCAAGTTCATGAGGACCCAGACAAGAGGCATTTTGTCACTTCCACTGTTAACAATACCCTAGTCATAGAACTACTTCCTCCCACAACTGAAACATATTCAATGAGCCTATGCCATCCCTGCTTCAAGTCAGAACAGGTTGATAACAACCGATGTGCAGTCTCAGAGATCTTGGGTGAATTACCTGTACGAGAGAGTGATCTAAAATTCATTAGGATATCACCTTAATACCTGTTAAAATTAAATAGTCCTACAGGTTAGGAAATAAATGTGAAGAAAGGCAGAATTATATCAAGTTCAGAAGACTTGACACTTCAAAGGAGATATACTTGTTTCTTAAGAGATCAAGAATAATGAAACCTATCAAGCGACATGATGGCTTGGTGTGAGTTGCAGATTTTCATGCAGAAAAAAAAAAAAAACAGGTAATTATGGCTCCAACTCAGGAAGGTACAGACCTGTGCAAGGAAGGCTAGGACACAACCTGTGTGGAAAAATTAATGCATAACTATGAATAGGAGTCAGGTGTGTCATTAGGGAGGCCTTTGAGAATCTGTCCCATTCACTGTCTCTGAGTCTAACCTCACCAGCACTGTTGGCCATGAAACAGTGAGCGAATTTTAACATGAAAAGACGTTGAATTAAGAGTATAAGAGAATCAAAGCTGTGATACTTATATTTTGTGTTAGACATTAATAATTTTTAATATTATGTTGTCTACTCAGATTAGTTTTATAAGCTCATTTTATAAATGGGTAATCATAAGTTTAGACTTGTAGGTTTATGAAATCTCACTAAATTGGTGTTGAAATATTTCAGAAAAGTCTAATTTTCCCTCATTTGTTTATAAGTTTTAAATTAGATTTAAAACTTATAAATAAGTTATTTCAAGTTATTTTAAAAATAACTTGAAAATTTAGGAAAATTTGTCAGTTAATTAAAGTACTTAAGAAAAATATCAAAAGCATTTAATTCATCATACAATCTGAGAAGTGTTTTTAAAATATTTTTTAGTTGTAGATGGACACACAGTATCTTATTTATTTTTATGTGGTGCTGAGGATGGAACCCAGTGCCTTACACATGCAAGGCAAGCGCTTCACCACTGAGCTACAGCCCCAACCCCAATTTGAAAAGTTTAAAGGGAAATCTAATTATCTGAGCTTAAAATTGTGTCCTCCAAATAAAATTTTCCTTAAGTTGGATGTTAAGCATTTTTAGACATAAAAACAGAACAACAGAGCTAAGGATGTAACTCAGAGAGTTTGATCCCAAACAGCACAAAAATAAAATAAAGAATAATAATATTTAAAAATTGAACTTAAAAGTATACAAAAGTATTAATTTTAAAATTTTTAGTGGCTTTTCCAGAAACCAAATCACTCTATTCAATACACATATCTCAGAAGCATGTCTCCAAGCTTAATGCAAAACTGTCCCTTCTTTGACATTTATTTAGGGGAAATTTTTCATACTATTTCATGTCTGTCCTCTGTTCTGTCACTTTTTTTTCCATCTGGATTTCACATTAGACAGAATATAGATTACAGGGACTTATTCTCCACATGTATTAGCTTCTCTTTCATACTTTTTATTAATCATTTCCCTATATTAGGGCGGGGAATTCCTCACTTCTCAGCTTTTATTTTCATTGTTCCTGTAACACCCTATGATTCCTACCACACCTTGGTAATCTACATTCAAAATACAATCTTCACACCCTTCATCAAAGGTGTGATGGTGTCTATGGTGTCTATGGTGATAAAATGATAAGGAGAATGCCACTATGGTCATGTTCCAGGTCCCATTTCAACAATGAGCTGCAATCAGAGCTTGCCAAGCAGGCCAAGCAGAGGAGATCAGAGACTACAGAAAGCCCTGGGGAGTTGTTATCATGACAACAGCCAAGGCTGATATTGCTGTACAGTCACCCCCACCCCTCACTGTCATGTGTCATGTCATCACAGTGACTTTCCATCTGCAGGGTTTCATCTGCCTTGTAAAATGTCCCCCAGTTTTGCTGCACTGACAGCAGCACTAGAAATCATGCTCTGACTTATTGCCAGGCTTTCTTCTTCTGGTTATGGCAATGAAGCATGAGAGTCCCTTGAAGGAAGTGTGGCAAAACCTCAGGAATGAGCCCCCAGGAGATTGGAAGAGTTGAGACAAAATACAAAATATGGAAGGGAACCCCATTCACACCTGCTCTCTGAGGAGGGCTTCCCCAGCAGAGTCAAAAGCTCTGAAAACATATGAAGACGAGAATTTCATATAATGATGGAGAGGAATAGGCTGGAATGCTACTTTCCCTAGGGTAGTCAGAGAAATTCCTACGAGAAAGGACCAGCCAAGGAAAAGTGTCATTACCCCACTCAACCATTCTTGATCCTCCTTCTCAACTTTACTGATCTAAACGTCATTTATTGCCTCAAATTATAGATTTTTCTGACTTTTCTATTGTTTTTTCCCCCCATAGGAATATATTTGGTGAGGACAGCAACTTTGGCCTGAGAATCACTATGTCCCTAGCTTCTTGAACACTGGTGACACATGGAAACCACTTTGAATGATCCCATCAGTGCCCATGAGTTGATAAGCATTGCCTGAAGGTGATTTTCCTTATCCTATTCTAGATGTGAAAATGTTTTATATTTTTGCTACAAAATGTGTTATGGGCTGGACATGGTGGTACAGCCTGCAATCCCAGCAGCTTGGAAGGCTGAGGCAGAAGGATTTTCAGTTCAAAGACAACCTCGGCAACTTAGTGAGGACCTAAGCAACTTAGTAAGACCCTATAATAAAATATATTTTAAAAAGGACTTGGGATGTGACTCAGTAGTTAATTGCCCCTGGGTTCAATCCCTGGTTTTAAAAAAAGTGTCATGGTTTTAAAAACCATATAATTCTAAATCTGAACCTTTAGAGTCTACTTATTGATCCAAGACCTCCAAGAACAATGTAAAGAAAATTCTAGAATTTCCTATTTGGGTGTAATCTCTACTTGCTAATTTTTCTTGTCATTCCACAAAAATGGTAGTTGTAAAATACAAATTTAATAATATAACCATAAAGATACAATAAGTCTTAAAATTTGTTGATTATTGCAAGGGCTATAGACAGTCCCAAACCATGGTTTTAAAGTTGAATCAAAAGTTTCTCAGCTGAGAACTCACTGGGTTGTATCTTTCTTGTATTCTCTGTGTGCAGAGTAGAGACTTGAAAAATGAACATTTCTGCTCTTTCAGAAAGGCGCTAGAATATTGACACTTATCAGTGATCAAGAATCCATACTTAATTACTTTTTTGTGTGTGCCAGGAATTGAACTCAGGGGTGCTTAATCAGTAAACCACAGGCAAAGCCCATTTTTTTAATTTCTTATTTTGAGACAGGATCTCACTTATTTGCTTAGAGCCTTGCTAAGTTGTTGAGGCTGGCTTTCAACTAGGTATTCTCCTGCCTCAGCCTTCCAAGCCACTGGTATTATAGGCATACACCATTGTGCCTGGCTGAGATTTAATCTTAATCATTCCAGTTATTCCTAGAGTTCCTGCTCAGGCCTAGATAGCAGTGATGCCAACTCAAAGTAACTGTGGCTGGCTGCTCACTCATTCCTTTGAAGCTCAATTTGCCAGAATCTTGCTGGACTGGAAGAGCACTCTGAAATCTAGGACACATATGGGTCAGGACACATGATCCCCAGAGGACTATGGCATGTGGGTAATTTCAAATGCCAGCATGCACTAAGTGTTCTTGCATTACTCAAGATAAATCTTTAGGCATCACATCTGTTCTTTTCAAACCTTGTGTAACAAAATGAATGTGTCTAGCTCTTGGGCCTGAGGAATCTGCTCACTTCTGTCTTCAGCGTCACTGTGATATGTACCAGACAGGGCAGCTTCTGCACTTGCCATGCTCTGGAATGCCAGGGGAGAGCTCAGGATTCAGTTGCCCACGTTTAGCTCCAGCTGCCCACAAGGCTGCCTCCTTTCCTCCACATTTGGGTCAGTCCTCTCCTGGGGACTCCTGCAGTCCTCCTCTCTTCTCTCATGGCAGAGACTGGGCTTTCTGACTGACACTGGGCTTTCTCACTGTCCACATGCTTCCACTTTGAGATTCACGCAATGTGACAGCCAGAAAAAGGCCCGTGATGCAGTCAATTCCATTTCCTCACTTCAGAGAGGACATGGTGATTACTAGATACCTGGAGGCAGGTTAATGATTGAGAGGTATGAAGCCCACAACTGGGAAAGGACCCTGACTTCTGACCCAGGTATTCTATGAAACCTTTTCCTTGCTTTAGATCCTCATCTACTTTAACCCAGGGGGTGCAGGGTGGCCTTTCTATGGTGGAATGACTTTTTACTCTTACAGCCAACACCACAACTCTCCTTTCCCAGTCTCTGGTGGTCTTGCAACCACATGTACTGGGGACCATAGCTTTCATCTTGGGAAGATCACACAAGTCAACAGGACATCTGATCTACATTTCCCAGGGGAAGACTCAGGTACTCCAGAGAGAGCTGTGTCACCAAAAGGAATTTCTGTGTCATTCAGCTTCTTGTGCATCACCTAAGGGTGAGGTGTAGCTCAATAACAAAAACAAGGATTTGAGGTACATGCATTTATTTATCTCTCATTGCAGCAACAAGATAAACATTTATAATTCTGTGTTCAACAAGTTAGAAATGGTAGCAAGGCCAGGAACCTTGAGCCTGTCTATAAGGCACATAAAACAAATATGTTTCATAATATGGGCATCAAACGATACATGATGCGAGAAAATTCACTCTAGCCCCTGAATATCATTCTGTGCAAAATGAACTTATCACCCAAAGTATTCTCAAAGCTAAAATAAAACATTTAAACTCAAATACTTTAACTAAATTAGAAATACAAACAACAGTCATCCTCTGTTGATCTCCAACAAAAGGTCAAAAAAAACAAAACCATGAGCAAAGACAATGCAAAGGTGAATAGGTTTATCTAGATAGACTAGATGCCCATCAAAATCACATCTCCTCTTCTGATTCTTGTTCTCGTTCAACATTTTTCAGGAGTCCAACTTCTGAGGGGCAGAGCCTCCTAAGTCTAGATTTCACCAACCTGAGGAAACAGAAAATCCTCTCTGTTAGATGATGTTTAAAATGAAAACTGAGAGCAGTATTTACCTATAAACCTCCAGATTGTTTGTGTGAATAGGGGAAGCATCCCAAAAAGGAAAATTGTTTTCATTTGGCTTGGAGTTACATGAGCATGATTGTAGATTAAATCAGGTTATAAGTAAAAAGATAAAATGTGACTTTCAAATGTAGTATGCTATTATTTAATTGGGCATCAGAAGATAACTTTGATCATTTCTAAAACAAAAGAGAATCTGAAACAGAACAGTGGAGCTTCTCTATCAAAGCCACACCTATCAGTGAATGCAAAAAAAGATGTCCTCCCCTGTAAAGGAAAAGCAGGAAGTCACCTCCCTCCCTAGGGCTGGCACCCAAGGCAAGCCCCATGCCAAGTCTGGCTAGAATTCAGCCCTTACTTGTCCCTTCAGAGACTTGCTTGTATGTAGGGCACAGGCCACACTTAACTGCCTGAGATGGCCCTGTCCATGATGAATTAAGTTCAGAGAAGTTCTCTTTACCTTGTGACCCTGTTCATAGGTTAAGAGAATCTAAAATGTGGGTTTGTGGAGAGTAGCAGTTTCAATGCTTGACACTTGAAGATCTAAAGCTTCTTAGCGGCAAAAGCCCCCACAGGCTCTTCACTTCTCTAATGTAATCAAAAGACTATTAATAAGAACTGTGCAAAGCTTTTCCTGTGCATGATTATCATAAGAACATTGCACTGTGGCCACATCAATAAAACATAACTTCCAAAAATGCATAGCAATGTGCAAACAAATTTGATAAACCAAATCACCAAAATTATTCTATTGTGAAAAACTCCAACAGCCTATTTTTATCTTGAAACATTTTCTGCCTTCTTCTGATGAAGTTCTGGCCTATCTTATCAATATGTCATGCCTTTCCCTGTGCTCTGGATCCGAGTAAAGCTTCAGTTTACTTGTTTGCTCCCCTAATGCTAGCCAGAGTCTGAACCAATGTCTGTTATGTAATAGTGGCCCCATACACATTTGATAAATCAATGACCCTCATCTGTTTATAGAGGCTAATTATTCTGTCATTTCCAACTCATCAGACAACAATAACTAGGCAGTATTTGTAACATCTGTTGACTCAAGAATCAAGAGAACTGCTGCAAATCATTACCCTTGATTACTGACTATTGATATTGCTCCCACTCTCCTCAATCCTTCTCTTTCTTTTTTTTTTTAAAGAGAGAGAGAGAGAAGAGAGAGAATTTTTAATTTTTTTTTTTTTTTTTAGTTCTCGGCGGACACATCTTTGTTGGTATGTGGCGCTGAGGATCAAACCCGGGCCGCACGCATGCCAGGCAAGCGCACTACCGCTTGAGCCACATCCCCAGCCCCAATCCTTCTCTTTCAATTGGCCTTCTCATGAAAGACCAATTCCCTTTGACAAGTCAAAGGCTGAAGAAGATTTCTGTCATTTATTTTTTATTTTTTGAAAACTACATCTTATTTCCAGATGTACACTCCAGGCACATCTTCAATACATGGGAAATGAAATGGATTATTTGAGTAGTTTCATTCCTGAAGACTCTTGTGGAAAGTAAAACAATTCATGGCTTCTTCTTACACATTAATTGCATCATAATTTGACTCTTCTCTGGTTCTATCTGCAGTTACTCCATCACCAAGCTGAGACATAGTGAGACACCTTTATCAGGCTCTTTCTGCCAGCTGTAGTTCTAGATTTTGCACATGCAAAAATGCACCAGGGACACATTGAGAGGGTAATAAAAAAGAAGTATAAAAAATTGCTAGTTACTCAAATGGTGCAAAGCCCAGGAACTAAGATCAAGATACATATGCCATTTTCCTTTCATATATTTTCTTCAATTTATATATGAAACTGCCAAGCTGAGACAATGGGTGCATTTCCAGGAAGCTATCATAAGCATAATTCGGGTATCTCTATTTTGTTCATTCAAAATGGTTCACACGAATCATTGCTTGGAATACCAATCTGTAAATAGGAAATAGTCTCCTACTTATAGAAAGGGTCTCCTGAAACAGTTCTGTGCAACAGTAGTGTTTAAATGTGAGAAACAGTAATACCTGGAATAAGAATTCCAGATAGTTCCCACCTATAAACTATCATAATCAAGAGTGAAGGCACAGGATTGGATGAGGCAATATTTAAACTGTTGTTCTAAAGAGCTGGGAAGTATAGGTTCATCTTCCAGAGATTTGGGGATTCATAACCTAGTTGTGCTTTTGTAATGATCTCTGTGCAATATCAAACAAATTCTGATGTGTGTTCTAACACTTGATCATTTGTGGATAACTTTCGAATCACTCAGGCCCTGACCAGTGGATTTTCAAGGATCCTTACCTTGAAATTCAGGGGTAAATTAACCATTCATGTGACCTCACTGAAAGGTACTCATGAATCTTAATAATATATTTTTAGTTGTTGCTAAAGTTTAAATCCAAATAGTTCAGAAAAAAAAGAACTCTTGTTTTTATCTTACCAATAGAAATGAGAGCAAACTAAATAGCATATGAAACATGATTTACAAATATAGACTCCACTTAAGAAGTTCTGAATAAGAGATCACAGCAAATAAGTGTTTATTGAGTACCTACTATATATATATATATAATTTGTCAGTGTAAAAGAGGTATGGGAATATGAAAAGGGTCTTTGCCACAATACAATACAATATAGCTAGCAGATAAAACAAACACACGTGAATTATTATGGTTTGGATCTTTAAAATCCCCCAAGAACTCATATGGTAAAGACCTGGTCCCTAGCCATTCATGTTACGTTTTGGCAAAGGACTTGTCTACATTTCTCTGAGTTTCAAAGTGATGAACAAGTGTGTATAGCAGAGGAAATTTTAAGGCATCACAGACTTCAGACTGTGGTATAGGTACTGATGGAGGCTCTGAGCCAGATTTCTAGTGACAATTGGGAGCATATAAAGCTGAACAGAAAGTTTTGAAAAATTTGCAATTTGCCAGAAAAGTAGTGTATGTAAAGTTGTGGTCAAGGAGGGTGTAGTTGCTAAAGAGATTTGCACCATCAAAAAGAAGCCAAAAACTTTGCATTGAGACAATAGGAAAGGTGCCTTGAAAGCGCCTCAGGAATCAATGAGACTCTACCATTTGCAGGTTCAAAGGTTTAAAAGTGTAAGCCTTTCATTGGATGAGAGCATCTGGGTCCCATGAGTACACAGGGCCAAACAGCAGGTTGTTTCCTCGGGATTTGTTTTACTGTGCTCAGCCATCTGGGCATTTCGAGGACACTGCAGCTATGGTCCAAGTGGACCTAGCTACTGCTTGAGCTAGCAGAAGACTTTGGCATCATCCATGTGATGGTGGTTTTGTAGTCATGCAGAAGGAGCTGTGGGGTTCCACCAAAATTTCAAAGAAGACCTGGGAGTATAGATAGTGTGAGTCAGAATCCATACAGGCATCCCCTGAGAAGTATAAGCATGAAGCTGAAGCTGCATTGGAGACCCCAGGAAGTTAGAGATGCCAGGAATGTGAAGCACCTGCCAAGGGTGGCTGCAGGCAATAAGCAAAGCTACCCCCACAATAGTGTCATGTTGGCTGCAGCCACTAAAGCCATAGGGGTGCAACTATCCAAGTCTTTTAAAGCTCACGTCATGGTACCATTTGCTCCAGTTACTGGATATGGAACTACAGAATTTGATATTTGCCCTCTTGGGTTTCAGTCTTGATTTTGTCTCATCCCTTTGTTCTAGTCTCTATCTCTCCTATTTGGAATGGAAATGTTTACTTTGTACCATGATATATTGGATATATTTAACTTTATTTTGACATTTACAGGGACTCACAGCTAAGAGTTTGCCTGGCTTCTCAGAGGAGACTTTGGATTTAGACCTTTGAGCAATACTGGAACTGTTAAGACTCTGAAGACTCTTGCAATGGATGGATATTGCAATGTTGTGACTGTATATTGCATTGTGAGATGGACATGAACCTTAGGGGCCCAGGAGAAAAATGTTTTAATTTGGATCTTAAATGTCTCCCAAAAGCTCATATTAAAAGTTTTTCCCCAGCTGATAGTACTCTATTGGGAATTGGTAGAACATTTAGGAGGCAGGTCTAGTTGGAGGAAGTAGGTTTATTGGGGATGTGCCCTTTAAGGGTATATTGGGACTATTGACCCTTCCTCTCTCTTTGCTTCCTAGCTGCCCTGAGATTAGCAACTTTGCTCCCTCATCATGCTCCCCATCACGATGTGCTGTCTCACCTCAGGCCTAAAAGCAATAAAGCCAGCTGCCCGTGAACTGAAATCTCTGAAACCTTGAGCAGAAATAAATCTTTCTTCTGTTAAGTTGTTTGTTTCCGGTATTCTGTCACGGTGATGGAGAGCTGACTGATCAGCATCATGGTAGTCAACTTCACCAGATAGATCACAACTTTTAAAATGTCTGGTGGAGAATAAATTGATTAAAAAAAAAAAAAACCTTAGGAAAGGGAGACAAGCAAGGGCTAGAGGAATCACAGAGGCATCCATAGAAGAGATATGCATTTAATGTGGATATGCCAGGTGGAGGGAACTGTCTGTTTAAAAAGATTAGAACAGCATGTGGTGAGGGAAGGGAGAGGTTGAAAAATAAGAACGTAGTTTCTGGTTTATAGAAAATAGCAAGGGAATAAGAAGTTCATTAGGCGTCTGAAGATTTTTGAAACAGGAAGAGACAGTAGTCTTCTTTTGGCTCTGGAGAGGAGCTGACATGAGGTAGAGAATTTCCTTGAACTCTGGCACTGTTCCAGGAGGCTGCACAGCCCCTAAGGAGATGAGGCCCAGATGTCAGCCTAGAACAATAGAGGAAGAAGTCAAGTTTCACTCGGTGGCAGAGCCCGCCTTAACAAAGAGCTCATCGCATATTTAGGTGATTGAGAAAGCAGAATTACACAGTACCCAGGAAAGTACAGATCAAAGTGGTCTGACCCAAACCCTATGGGACATCTGGGAGCTAGGCAAGGGGATAGTTTCTTCAGAGCCACAGTGCCAGAGTGGCTTCAGCAGTAAAGCACAAAGAAGCACAGAGCAGGAGGGGTTACCTAGGATTCATGTCTAGATAGAGTGGAAAACTGGTTCCAGCACAGGCTGAGACACCACTGAGCCTATAAGCAGCCACTAGGCTAAATCTGATAGTAGGAATCTAGAGAAACTGATAGATGTGTTAGCCACTATCCACATAGATAATTGAATTAATTTTAAAAAGTTAAGATTTTTTTAGTTACACACGCACACAATATCTTTATGTTTATGTATTTATATGTGGTGCTGAGGATCAAACCCAGTGCCTCACACATGCAAGGCAAACACTCTGCCACTGAGCCACAACCCCAGGCAGAATTAACTAAAATTAATGTGGCACTAATCCCATTTTCATGTGACCAGTAGCTAGTGGCTACCATACCGAATACTAGATTTAGAACACTGCAGGCAGAGAACATTTTAATCAGTGCTCAAGTCCAAAGGATTAGGTGCTGAAGCTTTCATGCCTGGTAATTGGCATCCGCCAAGTCAATTGTGGCTTGGCACCAGCTGCCTTGGAGAGAAGAGCCATGACAACTACTTTTAATTCCTGCTCATCTTCCAGCTTCAGCTTAAGTTTTGATGGTGAGTAGCCTGCTCCAAGCTCTAACAGCACTTTATTCTTCTATTTCCGCTCATTGCACTGCATTTTCAATTTAGTGCTGTCCACAGGACTAAAATTCCTCAAAGACCAGGTCTAGAGCCATAAAAAAAAAATCTTTCCTCCTTTAAGTTGTTGGTATCAGCTATTTTGGTCACAGAGATGAAAAACTAACAAAAGGTGCTATAGTTAAAGTGTGTGAGCATGGTTAAATGGAGGATTCACTGCAGATGAGGTTACACCATTCAGAAGAGGGAACAGCATATGCAAAGATATGTAAGCACAGAAGAGTGCTGTCAGTGGCACAGCAGAGACACCACTGAGCTATTCCAACTTTAAAACAGCACATATGTATTCTTTAAGTGGCAATTTCTGTGTTTGATGATTTTTTGCTATGCTACCCTGTCTTATGGGATGGCACGGAGTAAAATCTTCTTTTGAATTTTAAGTTGAACACCGTGAAGTGTTGACCATCAGATAATACACCAAGAAAGGAAACATCCATGAACAAAATTCACTAACTTACCAGGTGACAAAAGCATAATTCACTCCAATGATGATATAGGCCAATGCATAATGCCAACAAAAGCATATGGTGAGAAACATACTGTTGTTATGATCCACCAGATCCCATGCAGGACCTCCACTGGGGGGATACAGGACAAAACCAATCTGCAATTTAAAACAAAATTGCCCATATTAAAATAACCAACCATATTCTCAAAAATGTACATTTCCAAATGCTTAACTAAGATAACTCACTGAGTTGTCACAGAAAAAAAAAACATCAAGCTCAGCTGCCTGTTTAGTAACAGTATCCACCAAGTCATATTTTTGGAAATAAAAATTAAAAGGACATTTACTAATTAATTTTCAAAATAAGAATAATAATTCTCTCGGGGGATGGGTGATCTTTCCAAATGTCTTAGGTTTGTACATTGTACAGTTCACTCTGTTATTTCAGAATTAGAGTCCAAAAAGGTTTTAAAAGAAATAAATTCCCATGGATAACATTATACTTAAGGGTGAAAGAAAGTTTTCCCTTTAAGACCAGGAACAACACACAGATGTCAGCTTTCATCACTTCTATTCAACATTGTACTAGAAATTCTAGCCAGAACAATATGCAAAGAAAATTAAAAATACTCATTAGAAAGGAAGAAGTAAAACTATATATATTTACAAATGATATGATCTTATATATAGAAAAATCCTTAAGAATCTGCTCCAAAAAGTTATTAAAGATAAGTGAGTTTAAAATGTTTGCCAATACAAAATCATTACATACTCTTTTAAATACAAAAATCACTCACTGCACATTTTTTAAGATTTTTTTGTAGTTGTAGACAGAATCATGCCTTTATTTTTAAACTAATTTTTTATTTATATATGACAGTGGAATGCATTACAATTCTTATTCACATATAGAGCACAATTTTTCATATCTCTGGTTGTATACAAAACATATTTACACCAATTCGTGTCTTTATACATGTACTTTGGATAATAATGTCCATCACATTCCACCATCATTTCTAACCCCATGTCCCCTCTCTCTTCCCCTCCCACCCCTCTGCCCTATCTAGAGTTCCTCTATTCCTCCCATGCTCCCCCCCCCCCGCCACTCCACTATGAATCAGCCTTCTTATATTGATTTTGGGGATTAGCTAACTTCATTATCTTTAGCATTATCTTTTCTAACACCATCCATTTACCTGCAAATACCATGATTTTATTCTCTTTTATTGCTGAGTAATATTCCATTGTGTATATGTGCCCCATTTTCTTAATTCATTAGTCTACTGAAGGGCATCTAGGTTGGTTCCACAATTTAGCTATTGTGGATTGTGCTGCTATAAACATTGATGTGGCTGTGTCCATGAAATATGCTTTTTTTAAAGTCCTTTGGGCATAGACTGAGGAAAGGGATAGCTTGGTCAAATGATGGGTCTATTCCCAGTTTTCCAAGAAATCTTCATACTGCTTTCCATATTGGCTGCACCAATTTGCAGTCCCACCAGCAGTGTATGAATGTACCTTTTTCCCCACATCCTCACCAACACTTATCGTTGTTTGTCTTCATAATAGCTGCCATTCCGACTGGAGTGACTCAAAATGGATCAAGGACTTAGGAATAAAACCAGAGACTCTGCATCTAATAGAAGAAAAACTAGGTCCTAATCTCCATCATGTGGGATTATGCCCCAACTTCCTTAATAAGACTCCTTTGGCACAAGAATTAAAATCAAGAATCAATAAATGGGATGGACTCAAACTAAAAAGTTTCTTCTCAGTGAAAGATGTGGCTCAAGCGGTAGCGGGCTCGCCTGGCATGCGTGCGGCCCGGGTTCGAGCCTCAGCACCACATACCAACAAAGATGTTGTGTCCGCCGAGAACTAAATAAAATAAATATTAAAAATTCAAAAAAAAAAAAAAAGAAAAGAAAAGAAACAGTCTGCGAGGTGAATAGAGAGCCTACCGAGAAAGGGAGCAAATACCCCTCACACATAAGATAAACCACTAATCTCTAGGGTATATAAAGAACTCAAGGGCTGGGTTTGTGGCTCAGTGGTAGAGCTCTCACCTAGCATGTGCGGGGCACTGGGTTCAATCCTCAGCACCACATAAATGTAAAATAAAGATATTGTGCCCACCTAAAACTAAAAAAGAAATAAATATTTTTTAAAAAAGAACTCAAAAAGCTAAGCACACCAAAAAAACAAATAACCCAATCAATAAATGGGCCAAGAACCTGAACAGACACTTCTCAGAAGATGATATATAATCAATCAAGAAATTTATGAAAAAATGTTCATCATCACTAGCAATTAGAGAAATGCAAAGCAAAACCACTCTGAGATTTCATCTCATGCCTTTATTTTTATTATTTATTTTTGTATCCGGTGCTGAGGATCAACCCCAGAGCCTCACACATGCTAGGCGAGCGCTCTGCCACTGAGTTACAGCCCCAGCCTCAACTCACTACACTTTTATCTGCTGCCCTAATTTGCTTTCTAACCTGAAATTCTAAGAAAAAAAAATGCCTGCAACTTTTTTTTGCTATATCTTATATGCCACTCCTGAACATCTGTTTTTGATTAGTTTAAGCTCATTAGTATCATATTTCAACCATAAATAACTATCTTCTCTACTAAGCAATAAGTCAGGGGCCAACATTCTATAGTTGAGTGTAAATTTCCTATTTTTTAAAAAATATTTTTAACCAATCATTTATTTCAACACTATAAGCCTATACAAGTGTTTGATCTGAAGTATCAGACCTCAGACAGCTACTGCTTAGTTGGGTCTTTTTGACATTATAGAATGAGTTTTCGTCTTAAAGACAAAACAAGGCTGGTTTTAGTTAGGGGAGAGGGTGGTATTGGAGCTGGAAGACATGGAGGGAACAACTATCCAAACTAACAAGAAGTGACAACAACAGGGACAGTTTCCACATCCTCTGCATGTACCTTGGCTTAAGGAGGATGAGAAGGAGATTGGGAGGGGCAAAGCACAAGGTGAGCTATTGAAATATTCTCCCATACAGAGCCATGAGGAAAACATGACTCATGGAATGCAGGGACTTGAAGAATTTTATTTTTGAAATTGCATAATGTGGTTAAGTTATTGAGAAAACATTTTGAATGTAAACTGGTTCAGGAAGAAAACCAGTTTTCACAGATTGGGAAGGAAATTCCCACTCATTTGCATATTATGCAATCACTTGATTGCATACTAGTTTATTCTTAGTATTAGCCACACATGGAGAAGTGGTAAGAAGAAATACATGATGAAAAGAAAATCACAACATAAAATTGTTAGTTTAAGACAGAGTCTTGGCCATAAACATCCTGGAAATTTTTTGTTTCAGAGGAATCTAAGAGTGGGAGAGTTACTATGGCTAAACCGACATTTTTATTGGTGTGTGTGTATTTACACTGGAATCTCATTTTTCTCTTTTCACAGTGTGTTTTCACTTTTCTCTAAGGCTCCAGAATTATTCAGATTGGCCACCAGGCCTAACAGGAAACTGGTGTAGACATATTGGTAGGTGAAAACACTTCCAAATAATCATAGATTTTTTTCCAGTCTTTTTAATCTCAAAGCTCTTCCTTAGAAAAGCTTTTGAAGAAATATGAAAACATTTCTCTGTCAAAAGGGGGAGATTAAGCCAACTTATTTTCAGTTGAGATATAGTACATCTTTCTCCATCAGACTTAATTAATCATTAATTATTAACTGAAATTGCATGATATGGTTAACTTATAAAGATAAGAGCAAAACTAAGTTCTATGCTCCTCATGAATCACTTATTAGTTCTACTCTTATTTTTATAATTCATTCCTTCAACTCTCTTTGGAGTTCCCTTTTGTTCTTACTATATTTATGTGAACATTAAGCTCTTTAACAAAATTGATCTAGTAAATATATGTGTACATTTGGATCCTAAATGTCCCTCAAAGGTCTGAGTGGTAATTATTTGCTCCCAGGGTGTGAAGCCTTTAGGATGTGAACTGTGGTGTGAGGTCCTTATACCACTGGAGGCATATATTCAATGTAGATTATGGGACTCTGGTCTCTTCTTCTTTTTCTCTTTCATTTCCAAATCATGAAGTGAGTAGCTTTGCTCCCCCACATGATATGCTGCCTTCCCACATGGACAAACCTGATCATGGACTTCAACTTCTGAAACTATGGGTCAAAATAAACCTTTTCTCTTTTTAGGTTTTCAGCTCAGTTTGTTACAGTAAAGGAAAGCTGATTAATTCAATGTAGAATCCGAACTCAACAAAGAAATGATATACTTTCTTTTCAAATACAGTGAGTTTTTTTTTTTTTTACAACCACTGACATCAGGCTATATCCCAAAGAAAGTCTCAACATGACTCAAAGAAAACATGTTATCTGACCACAGAGGAATTATATTAGAAATGAATAATATTAAGAAAAAGAATACATTTGGAAACTTTAAAGTATACTCCTCAGACTAAAGGTATAATTCAGTGGTCAGCATGTGTTTACTATGCATGAATGTCCTGGATTCAATCCCCAGCACCACACACACAAATGTACACATAAGGAACATAATAGGGAAGTAAATGGAAATGGCAACATTCAAAATAATCCAAAAGGGCAGCTATAGTAGTATCAAGAGGGAAATTTATAGCCTTAAATATATTTATCTTAAAACAAGAAAGATTGAGAATGAATGAGGATTTCATCATTCAACTGAAAAAAAGAGAAGCAAAAAATAGCCTGACAAGGAAGCAAACCTGAAAATGAGAAATTGACAAGATCGTAATTATCATATATATCTTTAATGGACTTCTAAGACAGTGAGAGATCAATCAGATGAAAAAAATAGGAAAATAAAATATACAAATGACAAAATTTAGGAGTTCCAAGAATCTGGTTCCATCCCACAACAACAATGCATAACTGTCTGCTCTGGACCTAGAACCAACATGCCGGTAGCTCAGCTCTATTTCTGCTGTGCATTTCTGTTGTGCATCTGGCCCCCAAGATTCTTTTCCTGTGTTTGTTTTGCTTAAGTGTAGTCTAATGTTTTTTTACTTTCTTATTTATTTTTCTTTCTTTTTAAAATTTTCTTTTCTTTTTTATTTTTTAGGATTTCAAAATATTTTATCTGTCATTGTTATATGTCTGGAGCAGATAAGATAAACTGGGTCATAAACTCATTGTGTCTTCTTAAGCAGAAGTTATTAAAAAATGTTTTACATAACATTCTATTTATTCAATGAGTGTTCCCACTAGAAAAATAATACACAGCTTATATTTAACAGCCTTAGTTCTTAAATAATCTAACACATAACTTCTGTATAAAGCTGGTTAAATTACCAGTTATCACCTTCATCACATTACAGGGTATTTGTCTTTTTTTTTGTAATACTTTTTCAAAATGACCCTTTAATATATCCCTTCCTTGATCCAATAACAGCCTTTCTACTCCCTGACATATTTATTTATTTTTAATTTTTTTTAGTTGTAAATGCACTCAATACCTTTATTTTATTTTTTTATTTATTTTAATATGGTGCTGAGGCTTGAATCTAGTGCCTCACATATGTTAGGTAGGCACTTTACCACTGAGCTACAGCCCCAGCCCCTCCCTGACATATTGAAATGCCACATCTTTCCTACCCTATTTTGACCATCATAATTCTCCTTTCCTCATCTCCCAATGCTGTCTTATTATTTGTCATATGACATACAAATCTCTGAAATAACTTCATCATGCCAAGTCTTCTGCTCTCTGGTAACTAAACATCTCTTCTAAGAAGGTTTCCCTACTTAAACCACATTCTTTTTCCATCCCAGACTTTCTTTACATCTACATTTGTGTATTAGATAATGATTTATGAGACTTTACAAAATATATATCCGCTGACCTGAATTTATACTTTCGACAACACACCATGATTATGGAGTTGATATCATAAAGTGGAAAAAGCCTGGTATTTGTTGTTGTCAGACAAATCCAGATTCAAATCCTCACTCCTTTATAGTGTGAGCTTGAGAAAGTAACTTAGTCTCTCTGAATCTTCCTGTCAGTAAATTAGAAATGATAATACCTAACTTCCAGATTATTGTAAAGACAGAATAAAATCACGTGTGCATAAAAATCCAGCACCATGGCCAACATATAGTTGTTTCTCAATAAATAAATATTAGTTTCCTCTTTCCTGCCTCCCATGTATTTCTCAAGCTTACTACCCATTAGGCTTTAAGTAGTTTTAGCATCATGATCTGCTTCTGACTAACAGCATCAGCGCAGAGTTTTCACACGTTCAGATGTGTGAGGAAGAATTACACACCTAGATTCCTGCTCAGTTGCTCTGACAATGACCCCAACAGAGACACTGAGTATTTGAAGAACATCACTTCTCAGAGGCCCACATTCTCCCTACAGACAACACACTGGAGGGAAATTTCTGGAGCCTAGAGCAAATTGCCCTATCAAATAAGAACAGAAACTACAGGTAGAGATGATGGGAAGATTAGCTGGAGACCCCTACTCACCTGCCAGAACCAGCTCCCCTGTAGCAGGATGAGGCTTGACCGCAGGAGCTCCAGAAGTACATTGTTCCGTATGAGGAACTCCATGAAGGCCACCAGGGCTGTCAAAAAGATGGCCAAGAACAGCAGCTGGTGCACAAAGATGTCCAGCATTTCCCGGCCATGAGTGTGGTTGTAGAAGATGAAAGCTAATTGAGGGAGGGGAACAGTTTGTCTTTGTCAGTGAAACCAAATGCTGCCCACTGCTTGTCTCACTCCCTCTCTCTGCCCACAGAAGTTTCTATACACATACAATTGTCCAAAAATCATGTCCCCACTGCTGCTCACCAGAATGCATTTTTGCATTTTTGGAGTCATCGCTGCTTCCTCAGAATCTAATATTTTCCCTTCTCCAACCTTTACTCTGTCTTCTAACACACCATGACATTCTCCAGTAACTATATTTTAAATCACCATCTATACAAGATGATGAATAATAAATATGACAGGGCAGAGAGCTGTAATTAAGGTGACTACAGAGAAGAGCAGGCTGAAGCTGACGCCTTGCTCTGAGCAACCAGTTCAGGGAAGAAAGAAACACATCCATAAGTCACAAGGGTGGACCTTCCAAGTATGACAAGTTTCCCTAACTGCATTTTCTTTTTATTCCATGGACAGATTCCAGCTCCATCCTAATCACTTTACTTTAGATAAAATGGAAAAGATGTTCCTTCAAAACATAGTAACACCTGGAGAGAACAAGAACCACGCTGCTTCTGGTTGTTGGCACCCATCTTTCATTCAGCTCTATTCTCAGAGGATTAGGCAGAAGTTCTTATCTTCAGATGTGGGAGGAAAGGGAAGCATTTGGGGCTTTTGTAGTTCCATAATCAATCTATTTCTTTTATATGTAATAAATGAAAATAAATCAGTAACCACTTGCTTTTACTCCCCACCCCCTCTCACACAAACAGGAAAACAATTGAACAAAGCCTATTATTTTTCATGAACCTCTCAAAATTAGGACCTCAAATTTTTATGTTACTGAATTTTTTCAACTCTACTTATCATATTAGAGCAGAGGTTTACTTTACCAGTATTTTAAAAGCTGATTAGTAGACAGTGGAAGCCTTTCTGCTTTGAGTGATTGACCTATTTTGGGATATTCATATACCATGACTCTGAATTCAGTTTTCAGAATTCAGTGGAAATAAAGATCTACAGGACAACCTGTAAGGAATCATTACAGGTGATTCTTTTAAGACAGATGTGAAATGTGAATAAAGCACACTTGAACGACTGTGCTTGCCCAATTCTACTAAACAGGTCAGGAGGGAAGGTCTTTGGCACCCTACCTAGGACACATCAAATATCCCATTACAGCTCCCCCAATCACAGGTGCAACAAGACAGCAAAGATACATCGTTATAAAGGGTCACACAAACACCCACTAACAGAGAAAAGGACAGGAAAATACTTACCCTCCACAAATAAGGCATTTGACAACATTAACTTGGTTAAGGAGACTGGAAGTGAACCGATGGTGAAACATAGGATGTTAGCCACACCAAGCATCCCAAAAAAGAAATACATAGTGAAGTGATGCCAGCTGAGGAGTTGGTTCCACTGGCCTTCTTTATATAAGGTCAGGTAGGGCCCTCCAGGAATAAATTGTTCTCCAGCCATGCCTGCAGAGAAATATAGCAGTTTTAGCAACCCTCTTCATAATTTCCCCCAGCAGGCATGAAGAGGCAAGAGGACATGTGCAATGACTATTCCAATCTACTGACTTCCTTACATCATTAATTCTTCTCTTGGAGCTATTTCCTAACAGCCTAGCACTGATGCTTTACCCTTATTTTACAGGTTCAAATGCTGATTTGGACCACTTTTCAATAAGAAAGCCATATGAATCAAACAGCTATTTCATATATTCAATGCTGATGATTTTAGTTCAACTACCTATTCCAATCTAATGACTAAAGTAAATTCTGAATGATTTGGGAGTTTATATTTTCAAGGCCAATATTATAAAGGCTAATTACTTCCTTCCTGGATACTGAATCTTTGAGTAGTTGCCACAAAGTAGGGAGTTGTCCTTGATTCCCAGTAAAAATGCTAAAGAATTCAGCTTTTCTCCTAATTAAGGATAACTGAGAAGGCCCAGACAGAGAGTATGATCTAAGTCAGTTATGTGTAAGTTAACTTTCTCAGTGATGCTGCTTTATTTGTTAATCTCTTTGGAAATAGTTACACTTCAATTTGATGGCCATAGCAAATACCTGGTGTCATGAATAAATCATGAAAAAAATCTAATGGGAAAATGGGAGGCTTTACCTTTTACAGAGGAGAGACTGCAGTGGAACTCTAGAAACATAGAATGCTTCACAGAATCCTCAAAGGCAATGGGAGGTCCTTAAGAAGCTACCTGCCTTAACCTTCTCCAATTCAGAAAAATAGAAAAAAGAATGAATGTGTGAAGCAAGGTCTTCCTCAACCCTGACCCCTTTCTACAGCCTATTGGCAACAATTTATTACTGAAAATTTCCCATGATCACTTGATTATTTTGGTATCATTTGTTAGGGTTTGGTAT
The DNA here is from genome assembly GCF_052094955.1 of Ictidomys tridecemlineatus. NCBI lineage: Eukaryota > Metazoa > Chordata > Mammalia > Rodentia > Sciuridae > Ictidomys > Ictidomys tridecemlineatus. Next base: position 165,963,672 of record NC_135479.1, read on the forward strand.
TATTTGGTATCATTCCTGTTAGGGTTTTTTTTTTTCAAGAATCTGAACGATTCATAACAATTATTTCAGAGGCTCCAATCCATTCTATAAGGGCAATTCACCTTGACCGGGTAAGAAAATTAACTACTAAGGCTAATTCATTAAGGACTAGGGCTTTGTGTGAACATGAAGTATTACCTATCTAACAAATTATATAAGATAGACACTATAATCAGAATATGTATTGAGATTTTTTAATACAAATTCATTTTAGCGATTTCATAATTTTGCTTCTCTTTGCATATGAAAATACTCAGGAGGAGAAAATAAAACAGAAATGGTCCACTCACCAGTAAAAGCCATGGCAACTATTACAACTCCCTCCAAAATTTCTACTCGATGGAATAATGCTTTGGAACTAAGGTAGCAGGTCCGCTTGTGCTTTTTGCAGACATACTTCAGAAGAGTCTTTGTACTCCACCAAAGGCCCATGACAAAGAAGAAGGTTCCAGGGAGGGCATGACCTCTGAAACTCCCCATGACCTACAAAGATAAGAACATCCAGAAGACAGACATTTCATTTCTGGAACCTGGCCAAAACATCTTTTGTCCCCAAAGAGTATACTGACTTCTGATGATCATGGGTGCATAGTAGAGCCACTACAATGACAGTAATACCAATAAAAGAAAACCAATGTCTGCATTCACGGAACAGTTATCATGCATCTTAGACACCATGTTAAGTATTTTACATGCCATCTCAAACTTACTTTTTGAGACATACTCACGAATGAGGAATTATACCATTTTCAGTTGAGATACAGGTTTAGAGAAGTTAAATGACTTATCTCACAACTATTAAGCAAATGTTTTGTTGTTTTTAACATAGAGTTCAAAAGGATTTCTTAAAACGTTAGTATGAACTTCATCATACAGTCGCCCTTTAAGCTTATTTAAAGGAAAGTAATATGAAACTATGATCTTTTTGTTTAAAATTTGAAATGATATGAAACTACCAACAAATTTTTTTGAAGATTCAAGGTTTCAAAATATCAAGAATCCAGTGTGTGAAGGAGACCACCAATGTCTATTAGAGATTGCTCCTCCCCACACTTTCTCAGCCTCTCCACCAGTTGGATTGGAACCATCATTTTAGTTCTGGCTTCTGAGGGTGGAATTGGTGCACATCACTTACAGGCTGTGTCAGTAAAGTGCATGTGATTTCTCTTTCTCTACTCTTGCCTTTGCACCTGGGCATGGCATTTGTACAACAGAGAGGACTGACAACCAACCTCCTCCAGATTTTGCAAAAAGCAATGTTCTATCTGTGCATAAGCTATTGAAATTTTGAGGTTTATTTTTAAAACAGCTTAGCTCTGCCTGGCCAGATGTATACTGAATTTTGTTTATAGTATTTTCACATCGTAATCACCTCTGACTGATAAACAGAAGTAGTCTCTGTATTTGATTAGTACTACAGAAAACCAGTCTTGAATTTTGTGCATTTTTAATTATGAAAGCAGTCCTTTGTTTAAAAAACATATTATACTATCAACAGAATCATGAAGAGACAACCCCTTGGGTCATTTCCATAATCCTCGAACATAACAGGAAGCTTTGAGGGAAACCATGAATCTGATCCTTATACTACAAATCTCAAATCTCCAACCAAGACTCCAGTTGGTCATTGCAGTGCACTCTTGAAACATCTAAGCCATCTAAGAGTCAGACTCTATACACCACACAGTGGTAAGAACAGATTTTTGTTCTGATACTTTTGTTGTGGTTTGAGGCATGTTACTTAACTTCCCTGAGCCTTAGTTCTTAATAAACGAAGGAGGAAGACCATAACGATATTTGGAGTTCCTGCTCTAACAGTATCTGATTCATTATCCTAACTACCATTTTATCATAGTATTACTGAATGCACCCGTTTGTTTTAGTCTAGGCAACCAAAAGAGGCTGAAAACTATTTCCCTGCAAATTGAAAAATGTCCTTTAACTTTTCTGGAATAGAATTTTAAATGATTGAAGAGCTTTAAACATTTTCCTTAGTACAGGAAACACTTGTAGGAATTTAGCCTGCAGATACATTTGGAACTACAACAACCAAATTAGAACAACATAAATGTCAAAAATTAGCATAAAAATTAAATAACTATTCAGTTCTTAAAATACCATTTTCAAATAACTTAAATGATGGGTGATAAAAAGGATAGTATAAAAAGAATAGTATAAAAAAATGAGGGGCAGAGGTTTTAGATTCAGACTGAGTAAATTCAAATATGAACTATCATTTATGAGATACATAGTTTTTTTTTATCAAATTACTTAACCTTTTTAGTGCCTCAGTTTCTTTTTCTGTTAAATGGGACAAATAGCTGAACCCAGCTCATAAAATTAAAATGAGCTACTCCAAAGCAAATTAAATACAAAACTAACAAATAAGCTTGTGCTATCCTCAGCCCACCTCAAACTACTAGAGTAAAACAAAGGAAATACAAAACGAACAAATCTACTTGGACACTAATACAGAAAAAGCAAGAGGCTTCCCAACATTTCTCTGACAATGATTCATGTGCTGCCTATAACATTTCATCTGCTATTGCCTTAGAGAGTTACTTGGCTATTCTATAGTGATCTTCTTTACTGTAATTAGAGAATAAACTCATTGAAAGCAGGGACTATAAATCTATTCTTTCTAGTTCCCATTGGACCTGGATAGTGTTGGATACTATAAAGTTCTAAATGAACAAGAGTAACTCTGTTTTTATAATACAAGATCAATTATTTACACGACATCTCTACTCTGATGTCCCAAAGGCCATCTCATACTCAGCATACTCTAGATTGAACTAATCGTCTTATCTACCCACCCATGCAAGAAAGCAACTTTTGGCCAGTTACTCCGGAAACAGTGTTTCCGGAGCTGAGGTTGTGGCTCAGTGGAAGAGCACTCGTCTACCATGTGCGAGGCCCTGGGTTTGATCCTCAGCACCACATATAAATAAATAAATGTCCAACTACAACTAAAAAAACACTGCTTCCATGCAGTTACCCAAAACCAAAATATGAAAGTCTTCCCAGAGTCAGTCTATTTCTCTAAAAACTAATTAATCATGAGACGTATTACCTTGGCCTAACTTTAATTCTTCCTTGCCCCAAACTCAGCCGACTTCTCATATGTTCAAGGAAATCCTCTCCAATGGCCCAAACAGAGTGGGCCCTGTTACACCTTCTCAGGAAACCAGTTCTGACTTTAATGGATTCTTTGTGTGATTAGTTATAGAAGATCAGTCCCCCCTCATTAGCCTCTTTGACTGTATTATGAGAGTCTGTATAACCAATAATTGGGGACCCTGTGAAGTTAGATGACTGAATCACATTTTTTCCCCTGAGGATCCCCAGTATATTAAAAAATGAAAGAAAATGCCAAACAGGGTTATAAAAATTGTTGCCTTTAAATGTTTAGAATTGCTTGGTAAATATTTTGAACATACAAGTAAAACATGCCACCTATGTCATAGAAAGCAGGAAACCAGGACTCTTGATGAATGTGCAGCTCTATGCCAAATAGACCTCCATACCCAACTCCATGACCATCTAAGATGTCTGCTGCCCTACAGACTGAAAGGACCAACATCTGTCAGCACACCCACTGGAATGTGACAAGGACGCCATGGGAAGTGGCTGACAGTTTTTAAAGAAAGCTGTGAAGTGATTCAGATGGGGCAAAAAAATGAGTCCTTCCTACTTCAGTTATAGAATTTTGTATCTTAGGCCTTTTAAACTAAAACAATATGGTGGTCCCAATCTTCCTATGTTTAAAAGACTGAAAGTCAAAAGTCCCAACAGGTTTGCTATATTCACCTGGCTAAGGGATCCAACACAGATCAAGTTATTCCTGGCAATGAAAATGGCATTCATTTTACTTCACATGCATTGTAGAAAGAAAAAAATGCCCACATCCTCAAACATCACTTCACTCCTATCTTTTAGAAACCACTGCCCATCAATCTTGTCCCTTGTTTACTATCAACTACAAGTCCATCTTAGTCCTTGTAAAAATTAAGTACAGTAGGAGAGTTTGACAAGATCTAAATCCACTGTAGGCACATTCTCTTTGGGGAAAAAAAAAAACAACACAATTTATTTACCCAAACCTGCCAAGCAGCCAGCAGAAACCCTGGGGAAAACAGTAAGGGTAGGAAACAGAAAGGAGTTTATTCAGGATCCTTCCTGTCTGATTCCACCTGAAAGATTCATTCAGTCACTACTGTGACTGAAGCAAAGTGTAAAATGAAGTTCAAGTTTGTTTATCATGACAATGTGTCTTAAAATATGAGTCACTGATTAAGGCTTAGATGTACTTTTTTGGGGACAGTATGATGAGCCTCTAGATGTGGCTCATCCTAAGAATCATACTCCTCCCCCATCAAAAGAAACCTGTCCCTCCTATAATACCAAACATCATCCTCTGGAATGAAGACAAGAAAAAAATTCCTAATATCCTCATTGGCCCCTTTGCTGACCACCCATGTCCCACTTCATTCCTCCCTCTCTCTCTCTCTCTCTCTCCCTCCCTTTTCTCTCTCTCTCTCTCTCTCTCTCTCTCTCTCTCTCTCTCACACACACACACACACACACACACACACACACACACACACACTCCCTACTTAAAAGAGAAAGATTTTAAACTCTAGCACTTAGAGATATAATATTGGGCAAATTCCAAGATCTAAATCAAGTGTTAGGTGTTAATTCCCAGGTGTTATAGCCACACAAATCACAGACCAGGCCTATATACAAAAAGAGGAGATAACTCAAAACAGTCCAGAGAAAGACATCAACAATTTTTTGGTAGACTCTTGATCAAATAGATACTTCAATATAAGATAAACACTATAATAAGAAAAAACTTAAATTAGAATTTCATATTAAGCCACTATCCCCCCAAAATATACCTAACTCTTAATCGGTGATTCATATTTTAAGATCCATTGTCATGATAAACAATCTTGAACTTCATTTTACACTTTGCTTCAGTCACAGTAAAGTGTATATAGGCACATGCAGCTTTAAAATTACTTGATTCTCCATTTTTCCACACCAGCACTTTCCCTAATTTGAACTGTCTTGAAGGAATTTTCTTAATTAAATCGTTCTTACCTTCATACTCTCCTCAATATCAAGTCCAACTCAATTCTCTTCTTTCAAGAATTTACAATGGTTTCGGACTCCAAAAGGAAAAACAGATGCTGACTGGCCCTAAATATGAAACTGTCACCTCCTCCTACTTTGAGGCTGAATCTTCAAACTATGTCACAATGCATTTAAATGCAGGGAACACGCCCTTTTGAACATGCTGCTTCCCTGTCCAATCATTGTGCCATAGACTAGTTGTAGATAAGACTCACCTTGCTATCCTACCTCCCAGGCCACAAGCCTCAGTCAGCTCTGAGAACCAAAGCCAATGGAACACACTGCCCCTCTTTCAGGCCATCAAGATAGACAGAACGCTGATGGAATGTTTATAGGAGCAGTAACAATTGATTGTGTTCCATGAGTCCTAAGAAGATAAACCAATTCCCAACATGCAGCACCTCAGGAAAGAAGTTGCCACAGGTGTCAAGGTCGAGTCATAATCAAAGCTGAAGTTATAGAAATAAGAAAACTCAAGGGAACAAAACTGCTGTAACTCTACAATATAGCTCAAAGTACTTGGAAACCATCCAATCAGTGCCTGCATTGCACAGTTAGCAACTCAGGGATCAAGTCAGCATTAGAGAATAAACATGATCCCTACTTATACACAAAGCTTGTAATATACTGAGGAAACCAGAAATAAATAAATAGATAATAAATAAAACTTTTAAAAAGGGAAATATGTCTCTTACTAACAAGTTAGTTACAAGTTTTATGAGAGTTGTGAAGGTGACTGGCACATCTAACATGGGGGAAAGTCTTCATCTGAGAAGGGCATTTGATAGATGAGGTAGTTCTAATACAGTATAGGGAATGAGGAACCCACAGTGACCAGGGGACAGTAGACAGGCAGTGCCATAACAGTGGAGAACGGCCTGAGTGAAGTAAGAAAGCAGGAGTGAGAGCTTTGCTCTTTGAGAGTTTCTCAATTACTCTCTGCTCGGCCCCACCCAGTACTCCAAAGGTAAAAGGATGGTGTCTCTTCAGTGTGATGCTGCCAAGATGCAGAAATCTTATTTGAATAATAACAGGTTTTGATTTGCATTTCCCTAATTAGTAGTGAAACTTGAGCAATATATATCTATATATCTATATATATACATATATATAACTGTTGGCTATTTCTATGTCTTCTATTGAGAAATGTCTATTGTCTAATTTTTAATCAGATTACTTAGCATTTTCTTCTATTGATCTGTTTGGGTTCCTTACATAATATGGATGTTAACCCCTTTTCAGATACATCACTTGCAAATATTTTCTCCCATTCTATAAGTTTTCTCTTCACTCTGTTATTTCCTTTGCTGTGTAGAAGTTTTTTTTTTTAACCTGTTATAATCCTATTTGTCTACTTTTTGTCCTCTAACTCCCTCTACTATTGTGTTCTTATGCAAAATATTGCTTTGCCCTAATTAGAATGTTTATTATCTAAAAAATGTTTAACAATAATAAATTCAAGCATGGATGTAGAGAAAGGGGATCTCCCATACACTGTTGGTGGGGATGTAAATGAATGTAGTAAGTAAGAAAAACCACATGGGGGGGTCCTCAAAAAAATTAAAAATAGAAATACCATATGACCCAGTAATCCCACTGCTTTTTAAAAAAATTTTAATTTGTTCTAATTAGTTACACATGACAGCAGAATGCCAGCAATCCCACTTCTAAGTATATATCCAAAGGAAGTGAAATCAGCATATCAAAAAGATATATGCACTTTCATTTTAATGGCAGCACTTTTCACAATAGTAAATACATGGAATCAACCGAAGTACCCATCAACAGATGACGGATAGAGAAAAATATATATATATTTGTATATATATATATATATCCATCCACAGTGAAATACTATTCCACTTGTAAATTGGAAGATCCTGACATTAGCAGCATGGATAAACTTGGAGAATATTATGATAAGTAAAATAAGCTAGACATAGAAAGAAAAATACCATATGATTTCACACATATGCAGAATCCAAAGAAGTTGATCTTATAGTATAAGTAGAGAGTACAATAGTGGTTACCAGTAGTGAGGAAGGGAAGGAAGAAGAGGGATAGGCACAAATTGATAATGAGTACAAAGTTGCAGTTAGGAAGAATAAATTCTGGTGTTCTACATAGTAGGGAGATTAAATTTCACAATATTGTATATTTCAAAATAGCTAGAAGAGAGGATTTTGGATGTTCTCATCATAAAGAATGACAAACGTATGAGGTGATGAATATATGCTACACCAGAATTTAATTATTACACAATGTATACCTATATCAGAACATCACACTGTACCCCATTAATGTGTCCAATTATTTGTCAATTAAAAACATTTTTAAAATAAACAAATATTATGGAATAAATTTTTAAAAGAGAATAGGAAGAATCAAACAGTAAGTTCTAACAGCAACCTTATTCCATCCTGGAATCAAATCCTGAGCTTTCCAAATGTTATTGAGCAATTATGTTTAGTCTGCTTAATCTTGCTATGACTCTTTGAGGGGAAACAAAGATAATATATACGTCTCTGAAGTATACACATATTAAATAACTTACTTTAAAATTTATCTTACTTTAAAATATTTAGTAGCTGAAAGGTTGGTGGGAAATTTCATGGCGCTAGACATAGTCTCGAAGGCTCAGTTCCTGATACTCTCAGTAAAATCTACTTCCCTGCTCCACCCTACTTTTTCCGTCTCAGAACTCTTACATGACTTTGAACCATTCACTCTTGTACATACACTAATTCAACATGTAATGAATACCAACTGTCTTGCAGGCACATACATGAAGAAATAAAAATAACTGACTTCAAGAAATATACAATAGAGAGAGGTATGAATATAATTTATTCTAGACTAATGTGAAACTTGTGCAGAGAGAAATGAGAATAAGGAAAAAGCAAGAACCTGACCCTAATCTGGAGAGCCAGAAACTGCTATTCTGTCTGCATAGCAAGCAAGGGCTATATTACCCACAATGCTTTGCACCTACTTACTACTCAGTAAATGGCTGACAAATGAGAAGCTGTTGCCTGAGCCTCCATGTCCCCAGAACACTGGCCTAGGGCACAACCAACATCAAAAATAGTTGGAGAGGTTAATAAAATGCACATTCTTGGGCCCCACCCCATCCTCAGCAATTTAGTATCAGTAGGGAAAAAACTACGAGTCTGTATTTTTACTAAGCACTTTCCAGTTAACTATTTTTAATACTTATTTTTTAGTTGTAGTTGGATACAATATCTTTATTCCATTCATTAATTTTTATGTGGTGCTGAGGAGCAAACCTAGAGCTGTATATGTGCTAGGCGAGTGCTCTACCACTGAGCCACAACCCTAGCCCCAACAATTGACTATTATTTTCTTGAGTTTTTAGGCTTATGGTATGTAGAGACAAGCAGAGTAGCACCAAGACATAGATTTAAATATGATTTCCCATCACCATACCCCAAACACCATTTGTCTCCTGTAAATTTCATGTTTACCAGAATGATAAACTAGCTCTGTTAGAAGAATAGCCATTGGAAGTGCTGCAGCTTTATTTTATTGTATCTATTTGTATCTCTTTTGTAGCTCTGCTTCTTGTTCCCATCACCAGCCTGTCTGTCTTTCAATAACCAAAACCATTCATGGCACAGTCTACTTTTAACCAAACATATAAAATGACAAACAGAACTCTAAACTTGAACATATAAAACAGGGTAAGACAATCTAAAGACTGTGTCTTAAGAAATAAAACCAACAAATAAAAAATGAGAACAAATGTCAAGTTGCATCACCTGCCTGTAACCAACTCTTCAAAGTAAATAGAAGCCTGAACTATTTCTGTTAGTAGCAATGCACCTGCAACATGAAGGAAGTTCGCATTCAATGAACGCCCACTTCCTACTAATAACTTCTCATTCATCTGTTTGCTTTATCTTTGAGATAACTCAAGAAAGCATTATTGGTCCCACAGACAAGTGCAGAGTGTGCCCTTGTGAGGAAACCCAAAAGGATCAAGGGATTTTGTGATTGCTATGGTTTAATGCCTCCTCCAAAACTCATGTTGAAATTTAATTATCACTGTAATGGTTAAGAGGCGATTAGGTCACGAGGACTCCACCCCCATGGTGGATTTAGGCTACAATCACAGGATTGGGTCACTTATAGAGAGAGGAGGTTGTTATAAAAGAAATTTTGGCTTGGTTGGATTCCTATTTCTCCTACTCTTCGGCCACAGAATGTTTTCATCATGTTGGCTTTTAAGAAGGCCCTCGCCAGATGCTGGCACATTTATGTTGGACTTGCCAACCTCCAGAACTGTGAGAAATAAATTTCTTTTTTTTTTTTTTGCATATAAATTACCAAGCTCTTGGTATTCTTGTATAGTAGCAGAGATATTAAGACAATAACTTGCTCTTGGCACAAAGACTGTAGAGATCAGGATCGGGATTTCAAAGTCCTCAGATATCTGATTTCAGAATCCCACTCTCTTCTCTCTCCCTCTACCAGAAGGCTGGAAAAGGTGTTCCAATAACCCGATCAAACAATCTCAATCAATTACCTTTGAATAGGTTACATACCATAGGAAAAAGATACCTCCTGGGCCTTTTACCATTGTGCTGTCTATACATGTAAAGTAGGTGAAGCTTTGCACATTAAGCTGTCAGCATTTGTAAAGGAGATGATACTTTGCATATAGCCAGTATTTATTTACCACCACTGTAGGAAAAGGCAGAGAGCACAAGGCTAACAACAAGGATTGCTGGGCTAAGTAGTCTACAATGACTTAATTTGCTATAGTTGACAAAGGTCTGCATACTAGCAATCTAACAATGAGCACCAGGCTAAACATTAGTAATGTGAAAAGAACCTAAAGAATTCATTCTGTATTTCCCAACTTCATGCTACTTTATAACTCAATTCAAGTCCATGAAAAATCACTGAGTACTTCGTATGTATTTGAAGATCTGCTTCAAGTAATAGGGGACTCTCTGATAACCAAATACACTAGTTTTCTATTGTTATTATAACTAATTACTACACATTTAGCAGATTAAAACAATACAGATTTATTATCTGACAGTTCCAGTAGGTCAGAAATTTGGCACCTCTCACTAGGCTATCAATATGATCACAAAAGCTGTTTGAAATTCCTGTCACTAAAATCAAGGTGTTGGCCCATCAAAGCTGCAACTATATTACTTTCAAGAGGCCTTAGAGGAGAATCCATTTCCTTCCCTTTGCCAGCTTCTAGAGGCCTTCTCCTTTCCTTGACTCATAGCCCCCCTTCCTCCATATCCAGTCAATAAAGTTCCATGTCTCTGACTATTCCTCTTTAGTCACATATTCCCCTGACTCTGAACTCAGTTGCTGAATGTTCTTTCCACTTTTTAAGGACCCCTGTGATCATACTGAGCCTGCTCAGATAATCCAGAATAATCCATCCATCTCAAACCCTTTAACTTAATCACACTGGGAAATTATTTTTGCCAGTTATTTGCCAGTTAAAGTAATATATTCATGAATTCCTGAAATGGAGACACGGGGAAAGGTGTAGAATCATTACTTTACATACCAAAGAAATATCTGAGGTTTATAATCTGGTAAGATAAAGAAGAAATTCACAGTAGGGACTAGGATACCAAAGAGATAAGCTAATATTTTTAGGAAGGGAATCAAATGTTATAGGTGTGCTAAGCCCCTTCATTTAATTCAAGGGAAGAAGACAGGCATATGACAGGAGGCTGAAAGACTTTATAGGCCTTTTGAGGCGAACCTTGAGTAGCAAATAGGATTTTGAAAGGCGGAGCTAAAAAGGGAACATTCCAGTTGTAAATAGCAGCATGAATAAACTCAAGTGACACTGCATTGACAAAAGCAAAGGACAGTAGAAAATACAATTAGAACCCATATACATAGAAGTTGGTAAGTTACATACAATACAAATCACTACTCAGTGATAATTGGGTTTCTACTCATGGATAAAAATTAAACTAGATCCATACTGACACCACTCTAAAAATTAAATTCCAGGCATATAAAAGTCCTAATGGTAAAAATCAAATTTTTTAAATATTATTATGACTTTGGGATAAGATTTTAAAACAAGATACAAAAAGCAAAGGAAAATAAAAGAGTGAGAAATTTGACCACATCAAAATTCAAAAATTTTATATACAAATGGCAAATAAGCACATGAAAAGATACTCAACATCATTGGTCATTTGGGAGACTCTAATTAAAATAATATTTACCAATACACACTCACTAGAATGACTAGATTTAAAAAGATGACTATACCAAGCATTGACAAGGATGTGGACCAACAAGAACTCTTGTACACTACAGTTGAGGACAGAAACAATTCAGCCTCATTGGAAAGCAGTTTCCTAATTATTAAAACCTTGTATTAGTATGGTATATTTGTTATGATTGATAAACCAAAACTGATACATAATTATTAATAACAATTATTTCAGGACATCCATAATTTACATTAGGGTTCATTCTTTGTGTTTTATAATTCTGTGAGTTTGGCAAATATGTAATGCCTTGTAAACATACTTATAGTATATCATGCATTAGAATCAGTGTTCCATCTATTTACCCCTCCCTCCCTTTGGACTCCTACTAACCACTGATTTTTAAAAAATATTCCTACAGTTTTGTCTTTTCCATATGTCATATTCAGAATCATACAGTGTAGTATTTTCAGACTAGCTCCTTTAACTTAGAAATATGCCTTTATCTCCTCCATGTTTTCTACTGACCTGAGATCTTATTTCCTTTTATTACTGAATAATATTTCTTTGCATGGATGTACCATAGTTTCTTTAACCACTCACCTACCAAAGTGAGTCTTTTCCAAATTTTGGCAATTGTGATAAAGCTGCTGTTAACATTAATGTGCAGGTTTTTGTACAAATGTAAGTTCTTGAATCATTTGATTAGGTATCTAGGAGCACAAACTTGGATCATATAGCAGGATTCTGCTTAGCTTTGTTAAGAAGTTGCCAAACTGTCTTCCAAACTAGCCATACCCTTTTGCATTCCCACTAGCAATGAATGAGAGTTCTTGTTGCTTCACATCTTCACTATCATTTCATATTGTTGGTATTTTTTGGATTGTAGCACTTTTAATAGGTATCTCATTGTTAACTAGTATCTCATTGTTGTTTTAATTTATAATTCCCTGATGACTTATAATGGTCAAACATCTTTTGATATATCATCTGTATATCCAATTTGGTGAAGTGTATTTTCAGGTCTTTTTCTCAATTTTTAATTGGAGTGTCTTCGTACTGTTGCATTTCAAGAGTTCTTAATATATTTTATATATAAGTCCTCTATTAGATTTATGTTTTACCAATACTCCTCCTTGTTCTTTTCACAAAGGTTTTTTTCTTTCTAAATGAAGATTTAATAAATATTATTTCTTTCATGAATGTTCTCTTTATATTTTAAAACTTACTGTCACACCCAAGGTCACCTAATTTTCTTTTGTTATCTTCTAGAAGTTTTATAGTTTTGCATTTTACATTTAGGTCTATGGTTAATTTTTTGTTAATTTTTATGAAATATGTAAGGTTTATGTCTAGATTTTTGCTCTTCACAGGAGGGTGATGGTTAATTTTATGTTTCAACATGACTGGGCTAAAGGATGTCCAGATAGCTGGTAAAACATATTTTGGTGGCTATCTATAAGAATATTTCCATAAAAGATTAGTATTTGAATTAATAACTAAGAAGATGGGATTATAGATATCATTCAATCCCTTCAGGGCCCAAATAGAACAAAAAGATGGAGACATCCAATTTCCATGCATGCTTTTGGACTGCTTCTCAAGCTTTTGGACTCTGAGGCTCACGCTAGCAGGTCCCTAGTTCTTAGGCTTTTTAGCTCAGACTGAATTATATCACCAACTTTCCTGATTCTCTAACTTGCAGACAGCATATCAGGGTACTCCTTGACCTCCATAATTACATACTAATTCCTATATTAAATCTTCTTCTGTATACCTACAAATATCCTATGGTTCCATTGCTCTGGAGAACCCTAACCAATGCACACAATGGTGTGCATCTATTCTAGTTCATCTCTTGAAACAAGTGTTCTTTGGCTACTGATTCACTTTTTTACAAATTTAAACTGTCTATGTTTGCATGGAACTATTTCTAGGCTCTCTATTCTATTCCATTAATATTCTTCACCTATACATTATGGACCATGGCAACTTTAAACTAATTTTTAAAGTTTGGTAGTGTCAATACCCTAATTCAGTTATTCTCCTTCAAAATTGAGCTGGCTATTCTGTGGTTTTTGCCTTTCAATATAAACTTTAGGATCAATTTCTCAACATTCACAGGGTAATTTGCTGGGACTTTGGTATTACATTGAATTCATACATCAAGTTGGGATGAACTGACATCTTAACAATATTGACTCTCTCTATCCATAAATATGCAATATTTCTCCACTTTAAATCTAATGTAAATGGCAAGTTTTTAATTTCAAGATATATTTGTTCATTGCTGTTACAGGGAAAACATTTGAGTTTTATATGTTAATATTCTGTCCAAAAACCTTGTGATAATCACTTATTAATTCTAAGGTTTTTTTGTTGTTGTTGATACTTTGGGATTTTCTAAATAGACAATATGTCATATATAATCAAAGTGAGTTTTATTTCTTCCTTTCTAGTTAGTATACTTTCTATTCCCTTTTCTTGTTTTGTTGCATAAATTAGTATTTTCAGTAAGATGTTCAATTGGAATGATGATCAGGGACATCTTTGCCTTGTTCCCAATCTTAAATGGGGAGTGTCTAGTTTCTGACCACTAAGTATGATATTATCTTTAGGTTTTGTGCAGCTGTCCTGCATCTAGTTGTGGAAGTTCCCTTCTATACCTAGTTCACATTTCATTTGTTTTGTTTTAAATTTCTCTGAAACAAACAAACCTGAAAAGGTAGTTTAGAGCCAGATAACAAAGGACTTTAAATGCCAGGTTAATAAGCTTTATTTTATGAACAATAAGAAGCAAATGAAGGTTTCTGAGCAAAAAAGGGATGTAACAAAACCCTTAAACCATTTTATAATATATATATATATATATATATATATACACACATATACATATATATATTTAAATATATATTATATGTTATATCCACTTTAGATCTAATGTAAATGGCAAGTATATATATACATATATTATATACATAATCACATATATTTATATATATATAATTAGAGACACAGAACATTCATCAGTCTTGATGAATTTCTTCTATAAAGACTTGACTCCCAAATGCAGTATTATGCCACTCACTCTCAACCCAGAAAAGAAAAAGTTCACTGTGATTCAGGGCACAGTCATAAGCACCCAGTGGCCCAATGTAGCTTACTTACACGTATCCAAAATGGAGTCATCACACCTGAATCAACAGTGTTGGCACATTCACTTGCATCACTCCTCACAGGAAGTTGCTGCTCTAACATCTCTGTTAACAATTAGACAGGGATAAACCTCTGACTATCCTTGCCCTATCTGTAGAGAATGTCCTATAGCCCTATTCTCATGGCTCGACTGCCTTGACTCTTCTTTACCCACCTCCCTGCCATCCTCCTTTTCTCTCCCCTTTCTCTTCTACCTGACACAATAAATTTCCAGAAGGGCAGCAGAGAGGTTAAGGGTTCTAAGCAAATTTCCTTCAAGAGCAACGGACCACCTAGGGAAGAAATAGCACTCCTAGATCAGATTTCAAAACTTGGCTTGGTTTGGATTTCTGTTGTGTGGAGAAGGGTGAATGACAGAGGGCAATCAAAGGAGCCTAGAAAGCCAAAAGTGAGACTGTAAATGATACTGCTGGCTGGATCAGATCAACCTTTGAGTTCCTGAACTTATAGGCATAAAAGCCACCCAAGCATCCGGTTCTCCCCTCCTCCTGCTTCCTGTTGCTTTCATTTTAATCTCATTTGTGATTTCTGGATCACAAGATCCCATGATCTGAAAAAGGCTTTTGGTAAATTTCTTGCCTTTGTTGAAAGGAAATTCCATTTCTCTTAGAAGTTCCTTTAAGGTTCTTCAGAGGTAAGTGTGGGAAATGTGCTCTTGTCTGGCCACTTTTCCATTTATTTCCCCATTCCTCTTATCTATCCATCTATGCTTTCAACAAATACTAATTAAACAACTACAATGGGCCAGTTACCATTCTAGCTATAAGACTTTAGATATCCCTGCTCTCACAGACCTTATCTTTTTGAATAAGAAGATAGACAACAAACAAGAATTCTAGAACATTGATACTCAAAGTGCACTCCTAGTTCTAGCAGATGGAACTTGTTGAAAATGCAGAATCTCATGCCCCACCCCAGACCTACCAAATCAATATCCTCCTATTGAAAGATTCCCAGATGATTCATAGACACATTAAACTTTGAAAAACACTGATCTAAGACAGAATTTCTCAAAAGCAGCACTATTGACATTTCAAACCAGATAATTCCTGGGGGCACTGTTCTGTGCATTATAGGACGTTTAGCAGTATCCCTGGCCTCTGCCTACTAGATGCTGTCAGCATCAACCCCCACTGACCCCCACCAGTTATGACAACCAAAAACATCAACAGCCATTAATAAAACTCTGGAAGGGGACAAAAATCACACTTCCTTCCCCAGTGAAAAAAATCACAGATCAGAATGTTTCTCTGAGAGCTCTTTGGTCAAATCTTTTTTTTCCCCCCCTTTGGTCAAATCTTAACATCAAAAGATTTTTTTTTCTTTTCTCCAAGGAAAAAGAAAAATGTAACAAATTTGTTTGTTAATTATTTTTTCAAATTAAGTCCAACCAAGATTATGTGCACTTTTTTCAGAAAGATGCTCACACAATTCTCATGAAAAACTTTTACACAAAAATCACTCAAGTTTTGGTTTAATGTTACTACTATAGATAAAAAGGACCTAGAATTTACTATAGCATCCAAGAGGCCAAGGATTTCGGACTGGATTTCATCACTGCCAATGATATTTGCCCTGGGGTTGAGAACACCTCCTGTTTTTAAACCAGCTGGAAGATAGGGCATCAAGCTCTGTGTCTACTCTCAAATAGTAGAAGTGTATTTACCTTCAAGTACAGCTTTTTAAAAATTAATAAGATAGATAGAATTGGAAGCTTGGGCCATTTTTTTTTTTTTGTACCAAGAATTGAACTCAGGGGTACCTGACCACTAAGCCACATCTCTAGTCCTATTTTATATTTATTTAGACACAGGGTCTCACTGAGTTGTTTAGCGCCTTGCTGCTGCTGAGGCTAGCTTTGAACTCACAATCCTCCTGTCTCAGGCCTCTGGAGCCATTGGGATTACAGGCATGGCTACCATGCCCAGCTATTTGGGTAATTTTGATTGAAGAACAGAGAAAAAAAAATCAACAGAATATCTCTAGACTCTCAGTCTCTTGGTGTCAGGAAATTTATGTTTCCTTGTTTGCTTTTTGTGTGTATTTTGTATTATTTTCTTTCTTTCTTTTTTTAATTTGCTTCTTATCTTTCTGAAGAGTTGTTCTCATAATGTGTAGGTATGATCTAAGATTCTCCATTTACCATTCCTCACAAGGCACTAGGAAAAATACACAAGAAGGTGGCTTCTCACATCCTGTGGTCTGATATGATGTCAGGGCTGGCAAGAGGCCCCTGAATACAGTGCTTTTTCTTTGAGTGTTCTGCATGGTGTTTCTAGGCACACACCATTAGACTCCAAATACCATGAGCAGGAAGCCGCTCCTTAACAAGACAAATTATTCTGAATGGGGCTGAGAGCCTACGACAGCAGGAATGGGATGAAGCAGCATTTCTTAAACTTGAGTCATGGGCAGAACTTTTTAAAAGGAGAAATAAATTCACAGCAGTATATTCACTTAAGTTGCCTTTGTTATATAAACTTCTTTAAGTAGTATAAATACTTATTTGGACAACATGAAAAAGTATACAAATTTACAGACTAAATATAAACAAAACTGCAAAACCAACACAAATCAAGTAAACTAACGCAAATCAACTGTAACAGAAGACAGATTTTGCTAAAATAAATTCCCTTTCACAGCATGATACTAACTTATCCATTTTGTGCTATTATAAGCGAATATGTAAGATTGGGTGGATTATAAGCATCAGAAGTTTGCTGGACTCATGGTTCTGGGCCACATAGTCCTAGAACAGGGGTGACATCTTGTGAGGACATAATGCTCTGTCATATGTGGCAGAAGGACAAACAGACGTTCACAAGAAGCCAGGGGGACTTATAACAAACCCACCCTCACAGTCCTAACCCCCTCACAATAACAGCATTAATCATTCATGAGAGAAAAGCCCAATTGCCTCTTAAAGGTTTGACCTCTCTGTACTGTTACAAAGGCAATTAAATTACAGTGTTTGGGAGCAGATATTTAAACCATATAAGGCACTGACCACTATAGTCTATGTTCTTTTTAGTCCAGAATATGTATATTATTGTGTGCCCCAAATTAACTCAAATTTTCTCTGTTCAAATTAAAACCTACTGAAAGATTATCTGGCATCTGAAGTTCATCTTCTTTATTCAAAAACTTGAAAATTAGATCACTGCGTCTTACCACCACCATGACCCCAACATGAATGCAAATTCCAGGATTGAGATAATTAGTTGAACTCCAAGAATACAAAAGGTCATCTAGATGATGTAGACATGCTTATAACGTTGCTTAATCATCATTGAGATGAAAATGTAGAGGTAGGTTATTACAATAGGAAGTTTTCAGACATCTCTCCTCACAACAGAACATATCAGCAGACTTCCAGGGGTTTGGGAAACTCTGGGGTAAATAATTAGGAAGAACTACTTTGAACTGTACCCAAATGACTGATGAGAAACTTCTCTTTCTAGGATTATTTCAACTAACAAATACAAGAAGAAATGATAGAATATGAGATTTTATAAACATAATCAAATAATAAATTCAGGCAATGTTAATTTAAAAAAACATACAAAAGAGAGACAATTCAAAAGAAGTAACTCAAGTGTTGTTATAGAGAAAATTGAATTGGTGTGTGACTTAACCTATTTATATAATTACCAATTTTCAGGAAATATAAGGGCAGAGAAACATATTAAATGACCTAATGGGAATGCAACCAGTAAACTCCAGATGATGATGAAAAGCTCTACAAGAGAAAATGATTTCTGCAACAGATAAATTTTAAGAAATACACAAAGAAAAAAGGAAGAAACTATAAACCAAAAGACGTCTTTTAGTTATATCTATGATTGCAAAGTGTGGGCTTTATTTGGATCTAAATTGAAACAAAAATAATTCAGGATTTTAAAATTTCTTACACATGATAATAGTATAAATCATGTTGAAGATTGTTTAAAGAATCTGTATTTTGAAGAGAAATATGTATTACTGAAATTACATAGTGGAAAATATGTGACGACTTAGAGTAACTTCAGAACTCTTCACAGTATCAATTTAATTTTAAAGTATCAATTTGGTTAAATCATGACTCAGTTTTTAGTCAAAAACAAGTCTATGAAATACTTTTTAGATGTGATTACCATAAAGCAGATCACCCTCCATATTGGTGGGGATAGTGGTATTAGCAGAAAGAATCATGAAGTCAGTTGGTGGTCTTAAAAGAAAAACCTGAGATCCCTAGAGAGAATGAACTTTCCCTCTAGACAGTCTTTAGACTTGAGACTACAACACTAACACTTTCCTGCATTCCAATCTGTAGGATATTTTAGCCTCCACAGCTGCATGAGAGAATTCTTTAAAATAAATATTTATATATTTATGTAGATAGATAGAGAGATAGACCAACAAATAGGCAGAAAAAAATATACATGTATATGTCAATAGATAGGCAGAAACATTTATACATATCTGTATACCTCTGTACACACACACACACACACACACACACACACACACACACATGTATGCACACCTACATTGCTTGAATCATAATAGGGTTATATTCCCACCCCAAAACCATCAGAATTTGAAAATACTGTTAAGTCAAAATGCAAGTTACTCACCTATATTAATCTGTTTCCCATTGCTATAGCAAAATAACTTAAGCCTGGATAATGTATAAGGAAAAATAGTTATTTATCACATAGATCTGGCAGCTGAAAATTCAAGATCTGGTAGACCTATTTGTTCACCCTCAGCTAAAGGCTGCATAAAAGATGGCATCATGATGGGAGTGCATACATACAATAGAAAGAGACCACATGAAGAGAAAGGAAGCCAGAGAGAGGAGAAGGGCCAGTCTCACTCTTTATAACAACCCTCTCTTGGGAACTGATCTAGGTCCTGTGAAAACGATGTTAATCTATTTCAAGGGCAGCTTCCTCAGTGACCTAAGGACCTTGTACCAGGTTTTTCCTCTTAAAAGTTCCACCAACCTTCCAATATATGAATAGTGGTACAGAAACCACATCCAAGTCACAAAATTCTTCTCCTACCCCTCAAGGTCAGTGTCATTCTCAAATGCAAAATACAATTATTCTATTCCCAGTACTTCCAAAATCTCAATTCATTCCAGCATCACTAAAAATCCAGAAACTCCACCCAACTGTGAACCCATAAAATCAAAACACAAGTTATCTACTTGCAAGATACAGTGATGGGATAAACATTCCTATTCCAAAAAGAAAAAAATACCAAAGTAGAAGGGAATAACCAGCTCCCAAAGACTTCAACCTGGCAGTGCAGACATTAAATCTCAAAGCTCCAAGTCCACCACCCTGTACATACTGCACACAAGGTGAGCCTGCAAGGCCTCAGGAAGCCCCTTCCACAGCTCTTCTGATCACAGCCCATTTGGTGGCTGTCTCAAGTAAATGCTAATGACTACCTCTTTCCAAGGCTGGCACTGCACACTGCTGGTGGCTCTACTTTCACAGGTCTCAGCTGCGGCTTCATTCCTGTGGCTCCACTAGGCTTTGCCACACTTGGGGCTCTGTCCCTTTACCAAATTTCTGCCTGGCACTCAAGTTCTCCTTTAAAATTTCAGTGGAAGCTGCCATGATCTCATAGCTCTTGCATTCTATACCTTTGCAAAATAAACACCACATGGATGCCACCAAGGTCTGCCCCAGCTTGAACTATGAATGCAGCCATAGAGTGTCTCACCACTGGAAAGCAGGGAACAGAATCTTGGATAAGACAGTCCATCATAATTAAATTCAGCCTTCCATAAAGCTCTAGGGCATCACAGTACAGCCAAGTTTTTTGATATGGTGCAGCAAACAAATTCAGAGTACCCAGGGCTCCAACTCCTGGGTCCATGAAACAAATATGTGACTCTGGCCTGTGAGGGAAGGGGTGGACTTGAATAGTTCTGAGATGCCCTCAAGTCCTCTTTCTTATTGTCCTGACAATGAGCATCTGTGTTCATATCTTTAGTAAGAAATTACTAAAACAAATAACTCAACAAATAAATGGGTGAAGCAACTGAACAGGCACTTCATAGAAGAAGAAAAAAGAATGGCCAACAAATACATGAAAAAAATGTTCAACATCTCGAGCAACTAAAGAAACGCAAACTAAAACTACAGTGAGATTCCATTTCATTCCAGGAATAATACAAGTAATGATGAATGTTAACAAGTATGTGGGGGAAAAGGTTCACTCATACCTTGCTGATGTGACTGCAAATTGGCACAACTGCTGTGTAAAGCAGTATGAGATTGCTTAGAAAATTTGGAATGAAACCACCATTTAACCCTTGACATACGCCCAAAGGACTTAAAATCAACATACTACAGTGACACAGCTACATAGGTGTTTATAGCAGTTCAATTCACAATAACTAAGCTATGGAATCAACTTTGGTGCACTTTAACAGATGAATAGATAAAGAATAAGTGGTATGTATGCCCGATGGAATATTACTCAACCATAAAGAATGACTTTATGACATTTGCTGGAAAATCAATGGATTTGGAGACTATTGTACTAATTGAAATAAGCCAGTTTCAAAAAAACCAAAGGTCAACTGTTTTCTCAGATATTCGGATGCTGACACAAAACAAGTGGGATGGGGACAGAGAACAGAAGTTCATTGGATTAGACAAAGGGGAATGAAGGGAAGAGAGAGGGGATAGCAATAGGAAAGACAGTGAAATGAATCTGACTTAACTTTCCGATGTACATATATAAATACACCACAGTGAAACTCCACATCTGATACAACCACAAGACTGGATCCTAATTAGAATAAGATATACTCCATATTTGTATAAATATGTCAAAATATACTCTACTGTCATGTATAACTAAAAAGAACACATAGAAAAAACAAAAAAACTACAAATTTAAATTAATTTTATAAAGTACTGAAAACAAGCTAAAATTGCATGCATAGGCATTTAATCAATAGTAAGAGGAATAGCAATGGAACTTAAATATGATAGAATTTATCAATAATAAATAAACACTTCTAGTGCAGATAGTGCAGAAAACTTTCTCAAAGCAAAGATATAGCAATCATTTTAATTTACACAAAATCAGTCTCAGTAGTGTATACAATCTATATATCTGTGAATTCAGACACTGTGGATGAAATGCCAATTGGCAAACCACAAATATAAAACAATATGGGGAAAAAAGAAATTACTTGGTCACACCTTTACATGATTTTTCTTTGTTTTTTTTTTTCCTTGTCAGTCTACAAATTTCCCCAAACTTTCCCCTCTAAGTCGTCTGGTAATTTTCACTAAAAGCAGCCAGTAATACACATCACAGTCTGAATGCTTGGCTGTTCATAAATTTCTTACACTGGATAAGCCAGTTCATCATACTTAAATTTAGCCTTCCATAAAGCTCTAGGGCATCACAGTACAGCCAAGTTTTTTGATATGGTGCAACAAGTGTGGCCTATATTCTAATTTCTAACAGAAACCATCTTGGGAGTCCTCACCAGGATTGCCTTTAATATTCCACTTACAGAATAGGCTTATTTCTAGGCTGCTCCTTCAAAGTCTTCTAACTTCTACCCATTACCTAGTTCCAAAGCTGCTTTCACATTTTTAGATATAGGTATAGCAACAATCCCACTCCTCAGTATGGTTTCTCTGTATAAGTCAGTTTTCAATTGCTATGGAAAGATACCTGAGACGGGTTAATATATGTTTTTTTAAAAAGATGGTTTTTAGCACACAATTTTGGAGGCTGAAAGTTCAAGATCTGGTATCCCTATTTGTTCATCCTCAGCTAAACACCGCATAAGAAATAGCATCATGGTGGGAGTGTGTGCAATAGGGAGAAATAACATGAGGAGAAAGGAAGCTGGAGAGTGGGGAGGGGCAGTCTCATGACAACCCTCTGAGAAACTAATTGGGATCCTATGAAAACTATGTCAATCTATCTCAAGGGCAGCATCCCTAGTGATCTAAGGACCTTGCACCAGGCTTCAATTCTCAAAGCTCCACTGTCTTCCAGTATTTCCACTCAGAAGACCAAGCTTCTAACACATAAATGCCTAGGAACAAACTACATCCAAATCATAGCAACCCCTAACCTACAGCACATCACAGGTTAGTAACCTAATACTCTACAGAGGATCAGCTGTTCACCTTTTGATCTCCTGGCAAATTGGGCACTGTGGCTCACTGTTACTGTCTAGCATGGTGAGAAAATATCATGCTACATATTGCTAAAACTGTGGAAAACATAAAAATTCAAAGTCTGAAATGCAGTTTCCACTGATTGCATATCACGTCAACAACACAATAAAGTAAAAAAATCACAAGTCATATTGTCCCATGTTGAGGAGTGTGTATGCAGGTCCCGCTCCCCTGCTTTTCTCAGGAAAGACTTGACTGTTTCAAAAACTACCTGGGGAAAAGAGAAGTGGATAGGAAGAGAGACAAAACAATATTGGTGGTGAGCTGGTAATTGTTGCTGAAATTGGATAACAGACACATCATTATTTCTCTATTTTTATCTCTATTTAAAATTGTCCTTGGAAAAGCTGAGAAGGATAAAAAGAGATGGAAGAGTCAAGAAGCAGAGATTTGGTGTTTCTGCATGGGGTCTGATGACAGAAAATCACTTCAGACTAAGGCTGGCCTGAGAAATCAAAGGCTATGACCCCAACACTCACACGGGAGTGGCTACAGCTGAAAGGCCTGGTCTTGGAGGTGACTCATCCCTTGGCCTTGAACTCTCAGTCTGCTTTAGATGGTACTCCCTCTGCCTCCACAGCACCTGCATATCCCTTTGCTGAAGTATTTCCTCACATTCCATGTTGAGATGACCTCTTTAACTCCCAGTCTCTTACCACTAGCCAGGAGCTCCTTACTCATCCAGCACCAAGCCTGCAGTCCAAAATGTTTGATGAATGAACTGAACAAAGCTGAGCTGTACTAGCTAACGCCTTGTATGCAGAAGCAAGAATGGGATTAACCAGTATCTCTGAAACTTATATGAAAATGTTTTCTAGCCCTTATTTTCTTCTCTTAATTGTTAAAGCCTGCAGCTAATTGCTCTGTTTTTAATTTCCCCTTCCTTATCCTCTGAGTCCAAATATCCACCACCATATTCAAACACCTGAGGTCATAAAGTGAGAAATGGGGCAACACTGGCAATCACTACCACAGAGTTTTATAAAATGAATCTTCAAAATCTCTACTCTGGGTGGAAGAGAAAATGCCATATAAAAATAGGAGCTTAATTTTCAGTGCTTTCATTTCAATCTCCTGTGAAGAAAATCTCTGACCCTTAGGACCTGTTATGACAGTCATTCTTTTAACATGGGTAACATAGAACTTTAATGTGAACATTCATTCAAATGAATGAGGTGGAATAGTCAAATTGGAGCTTTCTTTGGATTAAAGTAGAGACTCTCAGGGTCTAATTAGGGGGAAAAGTAGAAAGCAAGGAAACTTTAATTTACCAGATCCCTTGTTTTCTAGTACTGTAATCAGAGAATTTTCCATGGAGCATGGCAGGTTATAATATTCTCTACTTTTTGTTTGTTTGTTTGAACTTTAAGGTGATTGGTATTTAGATATCTCCCAAAGTGAATATTCATTCAAATAGGACATTTCTTTGAATTTCTTGTAGTACTCTGCCTGATTTGGAGGGGAAAACTTATTTATTTTAAATCAGAATACCATTTGGCCCAGCTATCCTACTCCTCAGTTTATACCCAAAGGACTTAAAAATAGCATACTATGGTGACACAGCCACATCAATGTTTATAGCAATTCAATTCACAGTAGCTAAACTATGGAACCAATCTAGATGCTTTTCAATAGATGAATGGATAAAGAAACTGTGGTATATATGCATAATGGAATATTACTCAGCAACAAAGGAGAATAAAATCATGGCATTTGCAGATAAATGGACAGAGCTAGAGAATATCATGCTAAGTGAAGTAAGCCAAGCCCAAAAAACCAAAGGCTGAATGTTTTCTCTGATATGTGGATGCTGGTCCATAATGGGGGGGGGGGAGCATGGGAGGAATGGAGGAACTTTGGATAGGGCAAAGGGGAGGGAGATGAAGGGAGGGGGCATGGTGGTAGGAAAGATGGTGGAATGAGATGGACATCAATACCTAAGTACATGTATGAAGAAACAAATAGTGTGACTCTACTCTGCGTACTACCAGAGAAATGAAAAATTGTACTCTATATGTGTACTATGAATTGAAACGCATTCTGCTGTCATGTATAACAAATTAGAATAAATAAATAATTTTTTAAAAAAACCCAAATCCTAGCATATTCTATTTATGAATTCAATAAATAAAAAAAATTAGTTCAATGCCAGCTTTGCATATGAAACTAACCTACAGAGGTAGAGAGAAACTGGAAAGGGAGAAAAACACCTAAACTTCAATCACCTTAAAGTTCAAGTTCAGACAAGAAAAAGTGGAATTCCATGTTCCATGGAAAATTCTCTGACTACAGGACTAGAAGACAAGGGTTCTGGTAAATTAAAGTTTCCTTGCCTTTCCTTCTACTTCCTCTTCTGATTGGACCCTCAAAGTGACTACTTCAGCCCAAAGAAATCTCCACCTTTGACTTCTGCCCCTACCTCAAAATCAGGTATATAAGTTTGTGGCTAAACTTCAAAGTTGATGAAAATGAACACAGGAAATAAAGGACATCAGTAATTGCCTCCTGGGTGGTCACTGTCCAAGTTGAGTTGTACATCCATGAAGAAGAACAAGATAACCAAACACAGAGCCTTAGAGCCTTTGACAGACAACTGAAAAATCCCCAGGAAATATGTCAATGCTCTATATTCACAAATGTACAGGAATGTCATCCATGTTTTCATTCCCTGCCCTGCAGCACTGTGGATATCTGAAAGTAGGGTGGTCACTTTAACAACAATAATAAATGCATAGGACACCTAGTGAAATTTAAGTTTCACATAAGCAACAAGTCATTTTTTTTTAGCACAAGTTTCTACCATATATTTCATGAGCTGTTTATTTCACATTTGAATTTCACTAAGCATTCTGTATTTTACCTGGCAACACATGAAAGGATTTCCATGGGGTAATGAATATTGCAATATCTCAGGTTACAGATTTCTCAAACAATACCCAGTATTCCTTATTCAGTGTCCTCAGTTGACTTGATTGTGACTTCTGGATATTTCCATATCTCTATTTGAACATCCTATGCTTTTGTGATTTCTAACCAAGCTACTTCTCAACTAATTAGGAATTTGGTCCAAAATGTGGTTGTTCCATTAGGTAAGCTGAGGATCCCTGGGCCACTGTTCCATTGCAACAAGTCATGTGAGTTGGCCCGTGAATGTGTTCCTAGTCCCTTTGTGATTGATGATTACTCAGCTACTTTGTCGCCGGGGAGGGGGAGTGGGGGTGGGGGGGGGAGACGTGGAATCAACACACACAGACTCCAGGAGCTGGTAGCTCAGTTTGTTTTTGGAATTCACACACCGGTTATAGGGTTTGAGTGGGGCGTGCCTGTCAATCATACATAAGCAAGACAATATCCATAAGCCAATCATCTTCTACCTAATGTAACCGCACCATGAGGAAACTCTAAATATTGCTGTCGTGGCAGAAAGCAATCTGGAAGGGTCTTTAGCCCTTACTGAGTCAGGGGTTTCATGCCCTGAAGCCCCTGACTCTCAGTTTCTTGGCTGGGCAGTTTGGCAATGCTAACCACAAGTGCTGAGGATGTGGTTTCACTCCATCCTGCAGGCGCTCCTGTCAGGCCTGAAGGAAGGTGGATATTTCAGGCACTTCCAAGCTGCTAGTAGCTGCTAGCTGAGACTGAAAGTTATTCCAACAGACCTGGATATGTCTGTTTTGCTCAATAAATAGATAATAAAAGTAGAGCCACAATCAAAGTTCAGAAGGGGATGAGAGGTGTCTAGAAATCTGATGTTAAAATGGGTCCATCTCACATTAATAATGTTGGTAACACTGGTCCAAGTTGATTTCCGATGCTTCTTCTAATATGTTCATGATTCCCAGCATATTAACTGAATCATTGATTCATTACTGGTTTAGAACTAAGAGTAAGAGACCAAGTCTTGGTGTTAGAGGATGGTCAAGGGGCTGGGGTTGTAGCTCAGCAGTAGAGCGCTTACTAGCATGTGCGAGGCCCTGGGTTCCATCCTCAGCATCACATAAAAATAAGTAAAATAAAGATATTGTGTCCAACAAAAATAAATAAATATTTTTTTAAAAAAAGGACGGTCAAGTGTGATGGGCACTGCATTTACCTTATTGCTCTTTACAACATATTTTTAAAATACACATTGAGGACTGAGTAGGCAAGACATCTGAATTTCTGTTGGTGTTTTGTTTCTTTTCCAGGCACCAAACACTACAGGATTCATTTGATTTCAATCTCCATAGAGGAGCTATTGAAACTTTAATTTTTATTGAGGTTAATTTGTTCTATTTTATAAATATTTAATATTCACTAACTTTCAACTAGGTATTCTATTCTACTTTTGTCAATTACATGCTACACACTACATCTTCCAAAGAGATAAGAACAAGAAGACAAAAGCCCTTACTCAGTGATTCCTGGAGTGAAATGTTGCCCCCCTCCCAAGCATATATAGCATAGTTTTAAATTGTCTTTTTTTAATATTGTCTTTATGTATTTAAAATGACTATTTTAAGATACTTCACATAAACAGATGATGTGAAGGTTTTATTTAATGGTCTAAAAAGTTGAGAAATACTATTCTATACACAACAACATGCTTTCTGCCTGTGACTGCATAGATAAAATTCAACCTTGAAATAAAGTTTTCCTTCCACCCAACTCTTCACAGTTTGAAAAAGACTGCATAATCACTTAGGGAACTCTGAAACAGTCTGATCTTTGTAGTTTAATCTGTAACCAGTCTGTTGCAATCAAAACTAAAAGAGTTTAAAAAATATTGATTTTTGGACAGGTTATGTTTTAATATTTTTACCATTTAAAATAACAGAGTTCTTTATACCTAAATTGTCTTAAGTTGACCTGCAGTACTGTACTATCTAAAAGAATATTCCCTAGGAGAAGAGCTCAAGTTGCCTCCTCCTTGTGAAAATGACCTGATACCACGTCCCAGCATAAAAGCTGAGTGAGGAAGAACACAGCTAATAATGCCATGGTATGCCTGTGTGAGACTTTTAACACTGCCAAGTCTAACACATTTAACTCTTTGATAAACCCTAGAGAAAAGATCTGAGGTGTGACCAGACTCCCAGTCTTTTGTATCTGCAGATTTAAGCTTCTTACTGTTCCTCATTGATAGAAGTAAAGCAAAAAAAAAAAAAAAAAAAATTCAATTAAGAGGGACCAAAGGTAAGTAAAAAACCAACAACTGCAGTACTTTGTGATGGACAGGAGAACCAACTAGAGACTGCTGTGCGAGAAAAGTAACAGATCCCACATGGAACAAGAGAAACATTTCAACTAACTCCTTTGGACCTGTTTGGACATCCTGAGGCACCTCAGGGATTCTACACAGGATGGTCTCTGGAGGTTCCAGCCAGGTCCAAGATAACACCATTCAGTGTCCCTATCCAGTGTTTATGGCCACCACCACCGCTGCACAAAAGCTGCACAACAGCCCATTTTCAGTTATAAGAAAACTGCTAACTGGTATTAGAGATACAAAAAGAAAGTAGGGCCAAAGTCCCCAGAGGCAACTCTTAATCATGGCTTACCATTGATTGAAACAAGGGATATAGATTAAGGACTCACTATGGACTCGGCACTTATGATTTACCTACAACATTTCACCTTATCCACCCAACTTCAAGGGTACAAATCATGATTAGCCTCGTGCTATTAACAAATAAGGAAATTAAACTCAAAAAAGATAACGTACTGAAAGAGTTTCCACAGCTAGTGTTCAAATCTGTTTTCACAACTCTAGAAACAGCTCTTGCCAATGTGCTCTTGCCCTTCCTTGGGAGACAGTGCTCAGTGTTCACAGGACAGCGGAAATTGCAGCATGCCTGGCCCAAGAGGCAATGCAGGGCAGGAGCAGAAATATGGCAAGATGGTTACTGGTAAAGCTTGAAAGACTCCTCAAATCACAGCTTACAGACCATGCTTCTCTGCAAAATGTAGTAAGAAAATGTGAAGGATGAAAAGTGACAGAGATCCAGCATCTCCCAGAAAACTGCTCTTCTGCCAGCAAAGCACTGTTAAATCTCAGGAGAAAGGAAGTCACATGATCTAAATGGTGTTCAATTACCATTAACTTGGCAGCCAGGCACAGATATATGACAGGGAGAAAGAGGCTGCAGGCAAGGAAACCAGTTAGAAGACAATCACAGACGCTCATTACCTAGATGATGAGCCTGAGTCAGAGCAGGCGGTGAGAACAGGGAATAGAGGGACAACAGTGCATCTTACTGGAAGGAAGAACAGACACGCCCTAGGGACCTGCTTGGTCAAGACTATGGTTGATGATGACTCTAAGATAGAAACAAGACAGGGCAAAGGGCACTCCAGGGCCAAGTACCAGCCACATCCCTGCACCCTCAGGTGCCTGTCTTCTCACCAGAGCACAAGCCCTGAGCAGTCAGGGGCGCTCCTTGGCTCTGTCACTCCACAGGTTTTTACTGCTGCTGACCACAGGCCTGATGTGAGATGGACTCAATGAGTATTCCCAGCAGGCTCTTTCCTCTGCCTGAAATGTCCTGTCCCCACTGTCACCTAGAAAGTCCACATAGAAAGAGCTCCGTCAAGGTTCAGCATCAGTCCCTTCCTCAGAGAGGACTTCCACGACCACATGGTCTAAATTACATATTCCTATTTTTTCTCCATAGAAACTTAATTTCACAGTATGTATTATAATGTGTAATTTTCTAATTACAATTTGTATTTTTTATTTATTTTTAAATTTTCTTCTGATTTTGTTTTTCTACCTACCCCTACTAGGCCATAAGCTCCAAAAGTCTGTGAATTCCTAGCAGCCAGCACTATGCTGTTCAATAGAAGTAAAATTCAAATTATACAAGAAATCTTAAATTTTCAGTAGCCACTTCTATAAAAGTGAGAAGAAACTGGTGAAATCTAGTTTTGTAATGTATTCTATTTCATCAAATATTGTCAATTGAGCATGCAATGAATAGAAAAAAAATTACTAAGAAAAATTTCATTCCTGTTCACAGCCCAGTATTAACTCAGTATTTCCAAACTGCTGAGGAAAATAAGAACACAGACTAGAAATTTAAAATCAAAGCTTTGTCATTCATAAGAATATCACTGCAGGAAGAAGAGCTCATCTGAAGACCACCTCAGAAAACAATCAAAGGTTGGCTTTCTATAGGAAAAACCTCCACAAACTCAAGAAGTCTCTGGCCTCCTGCCCTTGGAAGGCAAGCCCTGGAAACAATGGTGGTTTGGGGACAAGACAAAGTGTTAAATACATGACTTCTGTGTGTGTTTCACACTGATAGCGCATCTCAGTTGGGACCTGCCACACTTCAAGTGTTCCATGGCCACATATGGCTGGTGTCCACCACACTGGACAATGTAGATCTTGTGGGATGCCTGACATATATTACTTAGCTAATAAAGAGTTGGATGAAAAATGGAGAATAGGAAAAGAAGGCGACAAAGAATGAGAAAAGAAAGACAACAGAAAGCAAAAGAAGATAACATCTGTCGACTAGATACTGTGTTAGATTATTTCATGTATCAATAAGTTATATCATTTAATCTTCACATCACCTCTGATGAGGTAGGTATTATTAGAAAATTTTTGTCAATAGACACTGGTTTGTTATATAATTTGCCCAAAATCTCACTGTAGTCTGGGTGAAGAAGCAGGATTCAGAACACAATCTCCTCCTACTTCCTGTGCTCACAGAAGCCTCCGCTGCAAGTCTAGTCAAAACAACTGCAAATCTAGGTCTCTCTCTCCTCCAGATGACACATTCCAGGGCTCCTATAAGATACTGTTATGCATCCCACAGATGTACTTCTTCAAAAAGGATTGTCTGATCACAGCAGGATAATGGGGGGGAGGGGCAGTACCCTTGACCTCCTGGAGGGACCCTACTCTCATTTCTGTTGCCCCATTGATAGAACCAAATTAAATAGTGGCATTGAACATTACCCAAACATGCCAAGCTCTCTAGCATGCCTCCCTGGCTCTGTTCTGTTCCACACGGCCTGCAGCCCTTCCTTCCTTCACCCAATTAACACACATCCAACATAACTCAGTTACAAAGGAGGAGGAGGAGGAGGAGGCAGAAGAAGAGGAAGAGGAAGAAGAAGAAGAGAAGGAGGAAAAAGAGGGGTTAGAGGAAAAAAAATCTCAGTAAAGGGGTCATTTCCATCTCAGAGAACCTCCTCAAACCTACACTTCAAGTATGAGAGTTTCCCTTTTTCTGCGATCCCAAGGAACTGTTATGGAATTGCTCATGAATTCTGTCATTGTTTACATTTAGGGTCTGTCTCACTGCACTTTGAGTTCCTGGAAAGAAGGGACTAAGCCTTTTATCTTTACATTCCCAGTACCAGCATTTCTTAAATGGAGTTTCACAAACAAGGAAATGAATGAATGAACAGACTGATGAGCAACTCACATCCCTAAATAAATTCAGGAAAACCAAGTACCATGCTGTCCACTAAAAGCACTGAAAGAAAGTCAAAGTGTACTTTTGTAATATAGGCATCCCCCTCGGGCCACTTGTCCAGATGGGGGTCACAACATCAGAAAGCATCATCAGAATACCCCATGATACCTCCAACTATTTTATTTTAAAAAATACATGTTCTAAGCTATGAAATGAGTGTAGCAAATTTGGGAGGTTTGGAATATGTGGAAATAATGCGAAACACATCAGAAGTTTGTAGGGTAGAAAAAAGTAATGACAAATATTACAATGTGGCCCTAGAGTCAAGAGGGCTGGTTATACTGGAGTAAAGAGGACAGAAGATATGAAGTGCTAGTATCATTTTTCTCCTGGTCCCCAGGGTAGTTGGTAACTGTACCAAGAAGTAGGCACAACCACAAAAACTTAGTTTACCCTTGCTCACAGCATGATGGACATGTTGAGAGATGTTTAGGAACAGAACTATTAGTTCACTAAGACTAGTTCACTGAGCAAGCCTTCAGACAGGTTTTTGTTTGTGGATACTCATGTATCCAAAAGCCCTGGCAATAGCTAGACAAGGGTCAGGGGGTACCACCACCCCCAACATTAAGTTCCTGCTACTATTTGATTTTGTCTTCTCAAGCATAGATCTGAAATTGGTGTTGGACAAAGCTGGGTAGGTGCATCGCTGCAGAACCATATACTGCCTGAGCATGGCTTAGGAAAGAGTGACTTGAACAGACATCCTCTTCAACCCCAAACAACAAACAAACATGTACACACAAACACCTCTCATCACATTACTGAGTGGATCTGAAATATAATTTGTAATCACAGTAAATGGGTTCACAACTGTACCAGGTACAAGAAAAGTGTGAGAGTGGAATACAGCAAGGAGGCTCTGGCCACCTCAAACAGGCACCAGGCCAGCCCCACATGTCACAGCAGCTCTGGATGGCATTGTTCTCTTCCATTGCCTGAATGGACAGGAGGAGGCTAGACCCAGCTGGCACAGAGAAACATGGGGTGGGCAGCTGTGGGAACTGTGTACGTGCTGAAGCTGACTTGACACTTCCACTGTCCCAGCCCCAAGAGGCTGCCTCTGAGATCCAGATAAGACCTGCCCAGGCAGGGGCAGACACAGAAATTGAGTAACTAAAGCTCATCCGCAGCACATCCTGCCTCAATCAGAGTTGCAGACTTCACCTGGACTCCTTGCAATCACATTGCCAGGGGGGAGCGCACACATGGCAGAAAGAATTTAAACTCCACTAAATCTCAAATTAGAAAGCAGCCGTGGCAGAGCCAAACTTTGCCCTCAGTTACTAAAGTGGTTCTTTAAGGTATTAAAAAGGACTAGAAACCAGGTCTCTCCCTTCATGAAGCTAATGAAACGTTTACCCACTCGCATTCTACATGAGACCAAGGAAAACTAGGGTGTCACCTTGATGTAGCCTCCCTAGTACTGCAGAGGTTGCTTTCTCCTAGCCAGGCAGGGACTCCATGATGTCTGACTTCCTCGTGTCCCCTATCTTCCCACTACCTGTATTGAAACAGGGAAAGTGAGACACATTTGAGTGATAACACTCTGTGGGACGTGTGGGGTGGGTGAGGCAGTTATGTGAAAGTTGGCACTGCAGGTAGATAGACACCCAGTGCACAATGCTACATAGATAACAAAGTAGAAGGTTTGCTTTTCATAACCTGGTATGGGCAGCAAAGAAGGGATCCTACCAACTTATCCTTCCTCTAGCATCTCCTACCACCTTAACACAGCCCTAAAGGAATACCTACAGTCGGTATTTGGAGCTTCTAAACAATAATTGTTTTCACTGGCCAAAAATGGTGAGGCCTGATTAAACAAGAGGGACGAGAAGGAAGCAACAGGCCTGCTGGATGGCAATAACAAGATGGCACCGTCTGCAAATATTTCCAGACCACTGCAGGGGAGCTCTCCTGTTGCCCCAACAAAAGCCAGCTGTGTCTAAGCCAGCTGAGTCACCCATGGGCCTCAGCCCTGGGAACAGCCTTCCTAAAATACATGCCAAATTCCACAATCACTTTAAAAATGTAGGTCAGCCCTTGCATTCCTATCAGGATAAACACAGCCCAGAAGGACAGGGTTAAGCTGAGGAAACTTCCTCATTTGTCTTGATTTCTTTCTTCTTTTCCCCATGATTGCATTCACTCTCTTGTTTTCCTCTCAAAGCCTTCTAATTTTTCTTAATTTCAAGACTTCTATTTGTCATACTCTGGGCCTGCCTGTACCAAGACAAATGCTAAAACACAATTATTCTTGGGGCCTCATCAGGAGATGAGAACAAGCTCCACCTGTTACCATAATCACACCTGAGGGCCCTTCCTTGCAAGGTCTGTTGTTATTCCAGTTCTAAGGTTATATTCAGAGATTTGCTCGTAGCACCTCTCTCAGGACCAGGGTTTGGCTACGTCTCTGTCGCCAGACAGAATGCCAAATTGTCACAGTCCCTGAACCCAACAGACACTGGAGAAGAATTCATCTGTGAGAGCACCCCATCTGTCATACTCAAAAAGAATTTAAAAGTGCTTGCAAAGTTAAATTGAGGCGGCAACATAAAATAAAGATGAATGAGAAACTAAGGATCCTGGGTCTCCCAGAATGAGGACAGAGGAAAATTGGCAGCAATTTCACCTTGCCCCACCTCATTCTGTCCCTTCTTTACTGGTCATACATGATCCTCTCTCTGTCTCTCTTGAAAAAAAACCACCAAAGACTGCCCCCGCCCCATTGCTAGATTCAGTGGCCAATTCTGCCCTCATCTTACTTGAGCCACTGGCAGAATTCCACAGTGCTCCCCACAGCCTCCTCTCTGAAAAATATTCTTCCTTTTTTTTTTTCCCATTCATTGCACCCTCCTTTGTTTCCAGTGTCTCCTAAATTCCAAGCTCTTATGATTGGGAGTCCTGGGGACCTGTTTTTAAAACTCTTTTCTATCTACCCTCAGCTCTGGGGGATCTCATCCTGTTCACAGCTGGAATGCTGTGCCACATGCCTGTGTTTCCCAAATATTTATTTTTAGTACCAGATACTCCCCAAACTATAGAGTCCTGCAATCAACTGTATATTCAACTTCTCCACCCAGATGTCTAATACACCTCTCAAACTGTCCAAAACAGACTGTCCAAAACAGAGCTCCCAGCTAATATTAGCCTTTGTTTCTTAGTTAATGCTGAAAATATTCTGTAATATAGAAACTATAGTTTGAAAGTTGACACCATACGTTCAGTTTTATAAACACACACACGCCCACACATGCACAAACATCTGTGTGCGTGCAAAAAGCAACTAGTAAGAAAACACAGTGTCATACTAAAACTTACCTTATTTTGACCTTTGCCTAAGTCCCCCATGATTCCTGAGTGGATGTGTTGCTCAGAGGCTCCCAGTCCTACCAGGTGCAGCTCAGTGTTCAAGAAAAGACTATTTCACCAGCACCAGTCTTGCAACAACAGAAGAAAGAAATTGCTTTTCTTCCTCCTACTCACACGTTTCTCCTTGGGTGTTGTACTCACTGCCAATGACCTCCATCTCCACCCAACCTACAGAAACCTGGCCCATAGCACCCTGCAATTAATGTCGTCAGACACACAAGTATGACTGTCAACCTATCAGTCAAGCTCCCAGCTCACCAGAAGACACTAAAGAATCTCCATTAGTGGGGTTTCTCCCATAACTGTAACCATTCTCATTTACTTCCACTCTCACTATGTCTACTTCCTGATTAATCAATTCCATAAAACCATTCAGCCATCCAACTTCAGTGGTCAGGAAGTAAATATAAGTCTCCCACAAGGAATAACTCCTCCCTCCCCCATGACTTTGCTTCTCTTATCTGGACAAGCCTACCAAGCCAACCAGCTTACATTCATTCTAACACATGGGGAGCAGATAATACCCCAGATGGTACCCCTGACCTGGGCTGCACATGTGAAGACTGAGAAATCTCAGGAATAAATAGTTATAGAATTGCTGATCCTTTCAGCATTTGGACATACCAGCAAATAAGAAATGAGACCATAAGAAATTAAGGTGAGTGTGGACTGCAACTAATAAATGTGAAGTTGTGAGGTTATGCTGTCATGTTACCAAATAACAAACAAACAAACAAAAACCCCTGAAGATATTTAGAAAATGAAAACCCAAATGGGAAGCCAGTGGAGAAACTCATTTAAACCAGAGACTTTCCTATAAGGACGCCAAATAAGAATTGCTTTCTCCAAACACCAGGGTCATTCATGGTCTGTTTTATAACAGTAAGATACTCAACTAATGTAAGTTAACCTGCTTATCAATTTTCCACTTGGACATAGATCACCAGAAAAAAATATCCATTCATCCTTATTCTTGTTTTTAGTCACCCTAGTTTAGAATTGCCCTTTGTGAATTGCTTCTCAAGTCTCACTCCCCAAAATAAAAAAATATTAGTTTATACGTTCAAAAATAACCTGAACCATGGAGGAAAAATACAAAAGGCTGAACCTCAGTTTGGGGACAATAGAGGGAAGAATATTTGCAGGTGTCATTTGTTAACCTAGAGTCATAAAAGTAAGTGATGATGTTCCAAATAGCAAGGAAAGATAACACACTTCAAGTCCATGACTTTTCCTGAAAATGTACTCTTTCAGACCTAACCAAGTTCTTCATTAGTGAGTGATATTCCATCCCAAAATCTGGCAGTATACCTCATGATTCAGCACCATCTGTGATTGATAAAGCACTAAAAAATAATCAGAGACTTAACTAGTCTCAGTGTGAGTCAATGCTTGTTCTCTGAGAGCAATAGGTACCTCAACCTTTTGTTTTCCAAAGGATTAATATCATGCCCAGGTCAGGACACCTCAAAATCAAAATATCCCTTCAGTTGACCTCTTTCTATTTCTATTAACTTTTCATAAACTGCCTCTTCCTAAACTTTATGGGAAAAAAAATGGGGATTCTCTTAATTTCAGGAAAACCGAAGAATTCCCTAGGGTGGTATATAAATTCTATTTCCAAGGCAAATATAAGATCTACAGTAATGAGGAAAAGAAATAATCCATCAATATCTCTTCAGAATCTTGTGTAATTTCTATGTTATTAAGGACCTGTTGACAGAAGAGTGATCACAGGTTGGGGGGAGATGGTACAGAAAAGAAACAAAAGTGGGCAAGGGGAAAACGAAACTAGGACTGAGGTAAAGCAAAATGCTCTTGATTTTGCCTTCACTCACTGATTTCACATTGTCAGTCTCTCTCCTAAATAAATAAATAAATAAATAAATAAACACAACAACTCCCATCCTCCCACCTGAGAACCTGTTAGAATGCAGTACCAGTTAGAATTTTTCAGAACAGAGAAGCAATTTTATTTACTCACCCCACCCTCTTACTCATTACCATCACAAAACATGAATAAATATAAACTTAAAACCAGCAATACTCACCACAATTAACATAAAGTAGATTATATCAAGTTAGCACATTTCTTTCCACAAAGCATGAGCTATCCTCTCTTGAATCTTCTTTACAGAGTTAATGTCTGCAGACATTAACTAATTTTATCAGATAGACACAGAGAGCCTTTACCTTCTAGTCCTAATTTTATCAGATAGACACAGAGAGCCTGTACCTTCTAGTCTCTCCTATATCTATGTCTTTCCCATTGGGAAACATAGAGAATAGAATCTTTTTTGATCTTTGCTGACTTGAAAAAAAAATAAAGTAATAAACTTACTCTGTCTACTGTCTAGTGTTGGTGTTGTCATTATTAAATTCTGTAAGGGAATCATTCTGACCATGAAGACCATCATGGTGACCAGGAGAATACTGACTACCATCCAGCATACATCCCTACATCCCAGTTCAAGTTATCCATTCCATAGTAGTTATCATTTGCAATGGAAGTAATGTGTTCCAAGATTACCAATGGAAACACCCTCTTCTAGATGAAAAAGTGATTTTTAAGATATCCCTCCTTTAAAAGACAAATGGAATTCCAATTTTCTCAGAGACTATTCCTTTTAGTCCCAACCCCATCTCCCAAAGAAAATAAAATTTTAATTACATAATGATAGTGATATCTTGTCATCATCTTCAAGAAGAAACTCCTTGAGTTAAACATTTTTGAAAACTAATTATTTTTGCTTTGTCAAAAGATTGATAAATTGTATGAAGAAAAGCCACATTGTCTGTACAAGTCAAGTGGGAAAGAATGTTGTACTTAGCACCAGCCAATCTGAAGAAAACTTGTTTGTTCTGTGTATAAAGGTTCTAACTAAAAGTATTCAGAAGACACAGTGTCAGACTGGATCTCAGAATTGTAGAAGAGTGAATCAAAGAAATAGTCTTGTCAATCAAATTAAAAATTGCCCAAATCTCAGAGGGATAA
Source organism: Ictidomys tridecemlineatus (assembly GCF_052094955.1). Lineage (NCBI taxonomy): Eukaryota > Metazoa > Chordata > Mammalia > Rodentia > Sciuridae > Ictidomys > Ictidomys tridecemlineatus. The sequence goes on from NC_135479.1 coordinate 166,001,344, forward strand.
TAGATAGCAAGGTCCAAAGTATGGACATCAGCTATGGACCTCCAAAGCAGTCAGTTCGTAGGTGATCCTGGCACATTCTTCTGACCCAGTCACCAGCTTCTGATAATGAACAAGCCCTGATTATTCACCCTGGACACAGTCTTCCTGAGACTTTGCTTATTTCACTTTCTGTATGTTCTCTATTGGTTCTCAAAGTCTTCTGGTTCTGGATCTTGGCCTAACCAGTCCTATTAATACTATCAGAGACCTTGCCTCCCTGGCTTGGCCCTTACTGCCCTCTAAGACTCTTAATTTTGAGTCATCCACTTAATTGGCCTCAGTAAATCAATCACACTTCACCCACTACTTTCACTACCCCTTACCCTGAACTTCATTGAGATCCATGATGGACTTAGGCAATATCTTAGCTTGGGTTCACCTTGTTCTAATCCAATGGGAATGTATCAAACATGGAAAAACATATTTTTATGATAATAATAGATATAAAAGGGGAACTGGTGTCTCAGAAGCCAAGGTAAATATCAACACAGACCATGGTTTGGCCTTCTTGGACTTGTTATGTACAAGATGTTAAAACTGAAGGCACAAACTTTTTGACTTGTTAATGGTACAAAAATGTGCATGGAAGAACACCACCAGGACAGTCAGGGACAGTGTATTTCCAATTTAAACACAAACACTTGACTATTTTGAGGTGCCAGACATTGTGGAATTTACCTTGTTGGGTACTGAATCTTTTTTATTTCTATAAATATTATAGAGCTCTGTTCTGAAATGAGGTTAATGAGTTGGAAACAGTTTGATCCTCTGAGTTTCTTTTTATGATTTGTTAGGCACATTTGGAGCAGTGCTCAGTCTAGAGATGTTTCCCATTACTGAGGCAAGAACTTTCTGACTGTTCTACCCAACATCCCATGAATTATGGCTTTCCCAGTCTGGCTAGAAGGAAAAAGCAATATTCCCAGTCCTGTGAACACTGGGCTTTGTACTCTTCTCCCAATATCTCTATCCATTTTATATTGTTATAACTGAATATTTGAGACTAGGTAATTTATAAAGAAAAGAAATATATTTCTCACAGTTTAGAGGCTGAGAAGTCCAAGAGCAAAGCTCCAGCATCTGCTCAAGAAGCCAAGGGCCTTCTTGCTGCATCATTAACAGCAGAGGGCATCACATGGAAAGACAGTGCTGGCAGGCTAGCTCAGATCTCTCTTACTCTAATGCTTTTATGGAGGCCCTACCCTCGGGACCTCATCTAATCCTAGTTAATTCCCAAATGTTTTACCTCCAAATGTCATTAACATATAAAATTGGGATTAAGTTTCTACACATGAACTTTGGGGAGACATACTCAAATCACAACAGCACACACATAACACCACCCCACCCCACCCTGACGCCAGTCTCTCAGCTTCCAGTAGTTTCCTCATATGCATGTGCTGATCAGTACAATGCTGAATCCTCAAGGGACCACTCTGCAGGCCCCTTTAGGCAGAGTTTGTCAGAGAAGCAATAGGTTCCACTACAGAGTTGAACGACTCTTTTCTGAGACTTGGTTTTAGGCATCTTGCTCCTTCTGAAACTAGTGAGAAAGTTCTCACTGTTGGAAAGACAATGATGGAAGCACCTGTCCATGCTTGACCTAGTAGAAGAAAGGACATATTGTGTTTTCTGTGTGAACCTAATTTTATCAAAAGCCTAATTCCACTTTATTAGCACCAAGGAAGGCTAGTGGGAAAAGGAAATTGGTGGGTATATGGACAGGTCCAGCTGACTGAGGGCCTTTGGGGCCATGGTAAATGTCTGGTTTTATTTTAACTTCCAGGGGAAGCCATTGGACAGGCTGAGTCCAGGAATGGTGTGATTTTTATTTGTATTTTTAAAAGAATTCCTGTCACTGCTTTGTGGTCTTTGGTTTAGAGGAGGCAAGAGTGAAAGAAGGAAGATGCACAAGACAGTACCATTTATACCACAGTGTGTGGGCCAGGGCTATTCTGTAAACTGTTTACTACCATCTACGATGAGTGCCAAAATTGAGAGGAAATGTTCAGAAAATTTTGAACATTTTAAAGTAATTTGGCATCGAGGAAAAATCTAAGCAGGATTTTTTTTTAAGGCTAAAATAGACTGGAAGGGAAAACCCAAATTGTTCCTTCACCCTTTACTACAGATGGTTTGAGATACAACTGCAGTCATTCAGGCGAAGAGGGTGATGAATGCTAAATGAGAGTGAATCAGGCACAGAAATGACTGGGATCACAAAGGGCAGTAAGAAGAAACTAGAACTTCAGGATAAGGACGCTGGTACACCATGATACCTCTGCCTCTGTTTGTCTATCCTAGACTTGAGTACTTACCAACACTCCAAAGTAGCAACTATCAACACTGTTTCATTCCTAAGGAAAATACTACAGATGTCATAAATGTTGAGGTCAGACACTGTAGTGATGCTACCCTGTGTTTAAATTCTGATTTCAGTCTTGCATGACCTCGGATGAGTTGCTTAACCTCCTGGTCTTTGGTATATCTCATCCACAAAATGGGAAGACTAGTAGCCATTACCCTATAATGAATATGTAAGGGCAAAATGAGAACTCAGAGAAGAGGCCAACACCTAATAAAGTCACTCAGCCATTTTTTGTTCACACATCTTTCTGTAAAGAAAGGGCTTCGCAGTAAACATGCTCACATCGTGGCTGACCTCTGGGGACTACACTGCAGTTGGCAAAGCCCCATTGCATACATCACCTCATTAATCCTCCCAAAGTGATACTCAGAAGTAAGGAGAGACAGGCCCAACATCCTGAGAAGGAAAATGAGGCTTAATGTTTCCAGGGAGTTTCCTAAACTCACCTCAGTTGGATGAGGTATTGGTGCATTCCTCTGCTCCCCTATTGGAGACAGCCCTTCCCCAAAGTCATGGAGGCAGGAAGGAGAAAACAAAGTCATCCTGCTCTTTAGTGGTTCGTCCTCATGCCAAGTAGACACAGAGTAGCAGGACAATAACACTGGGGATGGACACACAGGGGTCCCTTCTCCCTGAGAGCTGCTTCCAAGTAAGATACCTCCATAACCTCTAACCCCAACTCCCCTCATTCTTCCTCCATATCATTTACCCTCATCACCCTGTTTGAACTCTGGCCTTTGTTGCCAAGGGTTAGCTATAATATGATTTTGGTGTTTTCTAAGTTTTTTTTTAACCACTTTTAATGTTTAAGTTTTCATTATTGATTAAAAACACAGGATCTTCAAACATGCCTTAAATGTACTTTGCACTACCAAGTAGCTCTCTATTTTGACTTTTGTTATCTGCCTTTAACAGTTTTTCATAATTGTTAGTCTAAACATACACCTGACATATAAGAAAAGGGGGAGGCGGAAAGCAAGTAATTGGCGAAAGACTCCTTGAACTGAAAAAAAAGGCTTAGGTCTTCATATTAAAAGAACACATCAGGAAAAGAACAAGATATTTAAAAACAAAACACTAGATCCATACTTAGACATATCAAAGTGATACCTGGAACTTTATTCTTATTTTATGTACAGTGTAAGGGTAGTAACTTAAAATGTAGGTCTATTAGGATATGAGGAACATCTTCTATATTACATAAGAGTAGTTAATATAGGTTAAGGATCCCTTATCTGAAATGCTTGGGATTAGAAATATTTCAGTTTTCTGAGTTTTTTCAGGTTTGGGAATATTTTCATAGACTTTGCAGGTTGAGCATCCCTAATCTGAAAGCCAAAAATCCCAAATGCCCTGAAATCTGAAACATTTTGAGTATTGTTTAAGCACTCAAAAAGTTTAAGATTTTGGATTTTCAAATTAGGGATGCTCAACCTATAATATCAATATTCTGATATTTTTAATATATTGTTTTAATTTTAAAAGAATCTTGTGGAACTAATATATCCTGTCTTAAAGAGATGTTCATCTGAAGTTGAAAAAAAAATCCTTATATGTCACTTTAGCTCCTGCTTTTTCCTACTAAATTGAATATAAATTAAGCATAATACTTTTTACTGAAATGTAAATTGGTGGTAGACTATGGTCTAGAGATAGACACAATCTCTGTACACACGGAATAAGGTCAATTTGGCAACTCATTGTTGACTCAAATCAGAAAATGGACTCATGATAGTTTTAAGTCATTAAAAGGCAATTCAGATGCCTCCTAAATGCCTAAGTTTTCTATCTAGAAATAACGATAGCACTGAGAGAAGCTTGGTTCTGAAAACAGTGAAGTCAATAGGAGCACCATATAAATTAGGGCTTAAACAAGTGAGTATTCATGGGGATGAGGCTGCAGGATGAAAAAATCATCTCTGTGAACATTCCAAGAGAAGAGGTTCCCATCCAATTTATTTGTTTCTTAATTAGAACCTTGGGTAGAGCTTTCCTTCAATAAGGACTACTTGAGGTCAGTTCTAAGCGCTGGGAATGAAGGCCACCAGCATACTCACAAGGGTAATCACCCTTGGCTGGGAAATTCCTCCCACTAGGCCAGTGACTCTCAGCCCAGGCTTCCCATCAAATTACCAGGGAGCTTTCCACAGATGTCTTGGCTTTACATCATACCTCTTGTGAGAGAATCTCTAGCGGCAGGGCAAGTGTGAGTGTGTTTTAAAAAGTGTGGGTGAGACCCTGCCTCTAAATAAAATGCAAAATATGGCTGGGGATGCAGCTCAGTGGTTGAGTGCCCCCGAGTTCAATCCCCAGTACCCCCCCCAAAAAAAAAGAGCTAAAATCAGAGACATTTTCATATTCCTTCTAATTAAATAAATAAGTAGCACAATTTACCTCCTGAGCATCAGCTTTCTTGGGCAATCACATATGACTTTTCTAAATATCCATTTTCTCTTTATTAAAAGGAATTAAATAAAATTATGTGTATCTGTTTTAGAACCTTATGAAATTTCAGGTACAATGGGGAATGTAAAGACATGCTCCTTACTTCTTCACCATGGAAAGAGCCACCTAGTTCTTGATGTTATTTTCATTTTTTTCTCTTGAGAGAGAAATAAAAGAAGGCATAGAGGACAGCAACCTCCGCTCATTTAAGCAAGGAAGAAAAGAAATATTTGCCTCCAGGCCTTTTTCACTTCAGGATTATTGATGGCACCAGAGGGACATAGTTTGCTCAGAAGTGGTGGTGGGTAGATGAAAGAAAGGACCTCTGTCTTCCAATGTTTTACTGAGACAGTGTTGGACTCCTTTATAGGAGCATTGAGAGCCAGAGGGGACTGGGAAGAGCCAATGGCTCACAGAGAAGAGCGGTGCTAGGGTTTGTGACTTGGTGATAGAGCACCTGTCTAGCATGTCCAAGGCCCTGGGTTGGATCCCAGAACAATAACAACAACAACAAAAATTAAAGAAAGGCAAAGTCAGAACAGTGTATGTAATGTGGTGTCATTTTCATTTTTAAATTATATTGACGTTTAGATGTTTCCCTGAGTGTAAACTTTTGGAGAGAGTCTGGAAAGACACACAACACAAAGGCTATGTGTTGATCAGCTTTCTATTACTGTCACAAATACCTGAGATAAATTAACTCAAGAAGAGGAAGATTTACTTTGGCTCACAGATTTAAAAGTTTCAGTCCATGATGGCTTGACCCTGTTTTATGGGGCCTGTTGTGGCACAATACAACATGGCAGGAGCATGTGGAGGACGAGACACATTCACCTCATGGTTGAGTGAGAGAAACAGAAGAGTGGCCAGGGTATTAATATCCCCTTCAAGGGCACGCCCCCAATGACCTAAGATCTTAAGCTCACCTGTTAAAGTCCCTACCACCTCCCAATAGTACCAAGCTGAGGACAAAGCCTTTAACACATGGGACTTATGGAAAATTCCAGATCCAAAGTATAGCAGGCTACCTCCAGGAAAGGCAGAAAAACAGGAAGGAGACAGATGTATAAAAGAGAAATTATTACTTTGACTCTGTACACTATTTTCATTATATATATATATATATTTTTTTTTTCAACTCTAGATGTCACCAAAAGGCAAGGATATTTTAAAAAAGAAAAGAGAGCTACCAGGAACCAATGCCCTTTCACTATAGGAATATTTTTTCTTCCTTGGAAATAGCTACAGAGAGTAGAAATTACAAGCAATTTTATGGGGGAAGAAAATCAATATTTTAGACATAATCAGAAAACATTAATCAAGAACAAATCAATGTTTTATACTATCATTATATACTATGGTACTGATTTCTATATAGAGATAAACATAATAATTCATAAAAATTATTAATGAATTGCTGAAATATCTACATGCAAAAACTAACTTAAAATGTATCAAAGACTGAAGCCAATTAGCTAAAACTATAAAATCCTTAAAAGAAAACACATGAGCTAGGGTTGTGGCTCAGCGGTAGAGCACTCGCCTAGCACGTGCAAGGCGATGAGTTCAATCCTCAGCACAACATAAAAATAAATAAATAAAATAAAGGTATTGTGTCCAATTACAACTAAAAAAAAATTTTTTTAAGAAAGAAAACACATGTGAAAAGTTTCATGACATTGAGTTTGGCGATAATACGTCATATATGGGACCAAACTCACAGGCAACAAAGGAAAAAAATTGGACCACATCAAAATGTGAAACTTTCATACATCAAAAGATTCTATGAAAAGAGTAAAAAGACAGTCCAAATAATGAGAAATAAAATAGTTGTCATCATATACTTGACAAGGTAATAGCAAGATATATAAAGAACTTCTACAATGCAACAACAGAAGAGCAACCTGATTCTAAATGGGCAAATATTTGAATACATAGTCATATGTCCAAAGAACACATATGAGTAGCCAATAAGCACAGGATAAGTTATTCAACATAACTTATTATTAGACAAATGTAAACAAAACCCATGGGATCCTACTTTAGACTCATTAGGACAGCTATTATAAAAAAATTAAAAATAAATCAGAAAATAACAAGGGTTGACAAGGGTGTGTATAAAATGGATCTCTGTGTATTTATGGTGGAATATAAAGTAAATTGTGTAGCCACTGTGTAAAACAGTGAAGAAGTTTGTTAAAAAAAATTAAAAGTAGAATTTTCATATGATCTGACAATTTTACTCTGAGTATGTATTCTATTGCATATATATAACATATATATACACAATATACACACATACATACATACATATAGAGTATTAGAGAGAGACTGATTTTAGGAATTCACTTGTGAAATTCTGGGGTAGGCCAGCAGCCCAGAGGTCCAGGACAGAGTTGATGTTGTATTCCCAAGTCCAAAGGCAGTCTGGAGGAAGAAGTATCTCATCTTCAATGGAGTCATTATTTTTCTTTTGATACCTTCAATTGATTGAATAAGTCTCACTCACATTATGGAGAGCATATTCCATACATTTGGAGTCCACTGATTTAAATCTTAATATCATCTAAAAATATACCTTCACAGAAGCACTTAGCATAATGTTCGGCCAAGTATGTGCATGCTGTGCCCTAGTCAAGTTGACACAGAAAATTAACCATCACAGGTGCAAACCACCCAAATCCATTCAGCAATAGATAAATAGAAAAACAAAAGGTGATAAGTATATGCAAAGGAATATTAATCAGCCCTAAAAGAAAAAAAAACTGAAAAAAAAAAGTGTGTCACATTAGATTGGATAGAGAGAAAGGATGGGAGAAGAGAGAAGGAGTAGGGAGGATAGGAAGGGCAGCAGAATAGAATAGACAATATGATTGATGTATGTACATTCCATGTATGTATTATATGTCAAAATACATCCTGCTGTCATGTATGACTAAAAAAATAAAAATAAATCATATGGTTATTAAATAAAGAAAGAAAAATCTGGCACGTGCTACTTAATGAATAAACCCTGAAGACATTATGCTAAATGTATTAAGTCAGACACAAAAGGACAAATCTATTGTATGATTCCACAAATATGAGGTACTAGAGTAGTCAAATGGATGGACAAAAAAGTAGAATGGAGGTTACGAGAAGATGACAGAGTAGGAGATATAGGGAATTACTGTTAATGGGTGTGGTCTTTCCAGTTTGAGAAGAAAAAAAAAGTTCAGGAGATGGATGGTGGCGATAGTTGCACAAGAATGTGCAAAATGCCATTCACCTGTCCTCTTAAAAATGGATAAAATAGTAAATTTCATGTTATCTATGTATATTTTAGCATAATAAAAAACGAATTGCTTACATGTATAGACTTTACTATGAGCCAGACACAATGTCAAATGCTCTACATGGACTTTCTTACTTAATGTCTTTTTGGTATTTACATTTTACAGATAATGAAGCCTTCTAGAGAAAGGACTTGCTCAAGGTCACTCTGGTAAGACTATGTGCTTGGTTAGACCCCATGCTATGATGAAAAGGAAATTAAGGAAATGAGATAACCAGCAAGTCAAAATATTTTTAAAATAATACATTTGAATCAATATATAAGTAATTTAAGGAGTGAATTCCCAAAATGATGTCATATCTAGATTATGACTAATAACTCCACACTTAAAATAGCCCTACATTGACCTTCACCATGAGAAATTCGTATCCCCAAACCACAGCATCTCAAGAAATAAGATGAGAAATGAGGGTGCCCAAGATAGAAGCACAATATCATATCTGCCCCATTTTCTACAAGTCTTAGGATACTTCATAGTTTCTCTGTTTGTTTGTTTTTTTTAATAAATTACTGTGGCCGCACTTCCTTTTTCAAATGAGGATAACCATTTAACTGATACTTATTTTATTAAGTGTCTACCATAATTCCAGGTACTTTTGTGGGTTCTCTTCAAACAAGATGAAAAGACAATGCACACGTTTGCAGTGAGATCCATCTAATAAAAAAATTAAATGTCTCTTAAGTGAAATGTCTGTTGCCTCAAATGGAACATACCTCAAAGATGAGACTCCTTTCGGTATTCTAGCTTCTTCAGGTAGTTGTCAGCTACATCCCTCCAAATGTATCCCTGCCTCCAGTGATCTACCTTCCATGAACTTCTTGACAATCATCACCAAAAATAAGAAGAGCAGTCATAGCTGCTCATACACCTAAGGCAGTATAGTCTAATGGTTAAGGCTTGGACTCTGGTGCTACACTGAATCTATACTTGCCATTGTTGACTGTATAATCTTGGGCAAGTATCTTAATCTGCCTGTGATTATGTCTCCTCAAATAGGCACTAACCCTCACAGGGTTGTTGTGAGGATGCCATGAGCTCAGAACAATGTCTACCGTGTATTAAGGGGTCAGAAAATATTAGTCATAGACAGATCAAATAGCCACTCATAAGCAACAGACTATTCCTGGGGTGGGGGGAGAAGAAGAGATGGTCATCCAAGAGAAAAGGGACCTTAGTGAACATTTCATGGATGGTGGCACAAAGGGCCATATGGCTTAATGTCTTGCCTGAGGTCAGGCAGGTGGTCAGCAGCAGCACGAGGGCATATCTTCCTGACACCGCCCATGCCTTCAAGGAAGAAAAGACAAGAGCCCTCCAAACCTACCATTTAGGTGTACATTATAAGTCTTATCTATTTCAGTAACTTTAAATTATAAAGTTATAGGTATGAATGTGAATACTTATAATGATTGCATCAGCAAGATGGGCAAGAGCAAGAATTTAGGGAATGGCCTGTTAAAAAGCAGCCTGAGTAATGGCCCAGAGCATCCTACCCCCTTAAGCAGGGCTTAAGGCAGCCACCAGAGAATAAATCCAAAACATGGGACCCTGACTCACTTCCCAGCCCTGCTGCCCATACTGCAGGTCCTAAATAGAGGTCACAGAAGCCACGCAGTAGATAAGGAGGGAATGCTGGGCAAACAGTAGAGACTGGACCTCAGAGATAAGTTGTTCAGAAATACCTATAACTGCCAATCCTTCCATGAAGCCATCCTTCCATAAGACAGTTTTTTTAATTCCCCACACTCCCAGATCCTTCTAGATCTAAAACACTTAATCAATTCTACCCCACTTCTCAATCAAGACCCTCCTTTACAGCCTCACTCAGTACCTGGCTTGCAAGTGGTGGGCACTAGGTAAATACTAATTTCTAATGCAGAGGTCAGAAATGGCAGCTGGGGGAACTGGGAAGGAAGGCAATGAAGAAAGAGCACGCTAGCAAATCCTTGCTAGGTGACAGTCTAATCTACGTGTCAACATACGTTAACTCACTCAGGCTCTAGACAACACTCTGCCATAGGTATTATTATTAGCATATTACAGAAAAAAACTGAGGTATAGATGGGCTGAATAATTTGTCCAAGATCACATTATAGAATTGTGAATTAACCAGACCAGTTTCCTCTGCAACAATGTATCTTCTTCTAACCCCAGTATCTGAATACCACTTCAACTGTTATACCCTCTGGTAAATGTTACCTTTCTGAATAAAAATACTCTGTAACTTAAAAAAAACTTATACCAAATCCCCATCTACTTCTATCTGAGCTGGAAATCAAAGCCAGTTCTGGCTGGAACACCCATGAGAGTAAACAGCATGTGACAAAAGTCTCAAATTCAAAACATTTCCGCAAACAGAGAAAATTTCAGAGGTTTCAGATGGAATGGGCCTTGGGTGGCTCACCTAGCTCAACATTTTCCATCACACAATATCTAAATCCTAAAATTAAGCCAGAACTATCTGTAAGTATGCAACTATAATAATCATTCTGAATATTTTAAGGTAGAATTAGAGTTTGATCACACAATTATAAGGTTATAGACACCACACAAAGTCACTTGTCACATATTTGGGTTTTGTTTGTTTTTAACAATCATAAAGGAATCTGGGTGTTGCAACATGGGTAGCCGATCATAGAAAAGACACATTTGAATTACAACTACATTTAAATTTCAATGAAAGATTAAGCAATTGCCTATATGATTCAGGTTCCAAACAATATTACATATATTAACGGAAACAAAAGCTACATTAATTCCAAATGAGCCAGATAATTTTCTTAATCTTCCATCAAAACAGGGAGTGTAGGATAGATTTTAAAATTTCGTCTTTACCAATGTACACAGAAATAAAATAGAAAAATTAATATATCAGTGCATTCAAAAACTTTGGAAAGGCTTACAACAAAAATGCCTAATATTTGCTCCCAGGAAATTTTATAATAGCATACCCCAAAAATCACAAAGAGCAAAGCAAAAAAACTTTAATGTTTGCAAAAATAAAAAAGAAGAAGAAGAGAAGTAAGGTGAACGGCTGTGCAGTTTGTGCCAGCAAGCGATATTTTTCTCTCCTTAATGAAGAGAGGGCTGGTGAAAACAGCATAAAGACAGGACAGAGATCACAGGAGGAGAAATACGATAACCAGCACATATTCAAAACTTACCCAGCTTGGTCTGTTTACTCAACACTTATTTTTTCCACTTTGCCAGTTTAAAATCAGATAGCGGCTGGGCTTTTGATGTTGCTGTTTCTGTTCTTTTGATCCCAGAGCCCCATGAAAATTAAACTATGTGTTGGATGGGATCTGGCCTGGTCTCGCATTAGTGGGGGAGAAAAAGTTTTAAGCTCAGGGTCCTGGCTGCTTCTTAAGGGAAATGAATAAATAATAAGTGGCTAGCAGGAGAGGACGTGGGGGACGTGCCTAGCTGACGTCCGGCCCGCACTGGGGCCACACAGCCTCTCAGCACAGCTGTACAGATGTGCTTCATCTGGTTCCCCGAAGGGACACCAGCCTGGGCTGCCGCGGCTGGCAAAGCCTCCGCTCATTGGTGGCCGCGGCTCCTCACTTGCCGCCGATTGGCGGAGAGGCCCGCCACTCCCGCTGGCCTGGGGCCGCCCCAGCCCGCCGCCCCAGCTCGCTGCATCCTTCAGAGGAACCTGGGAATGCCTCGCGGTCGCTGATGTGGCACTGGGCGGCAGCAGCGGCGGCAGCATTGGCGACTCGGGAGAGGCCGAGACAAGATCGCTAGACACCCAGAGCTTGCCCCTGCCCTAACCCCTCTCATACTCATCCTTTCAGGCAGTTAGGCTGGTTTGTTTAAACTCTGGGTCTGGAAGATGAAAAAGGCCCGCCCGGTGCTGGCCAAGGCCCCGGTTACTGGACGCGGATCCGGACTGCCCAAAACTCTACCAGACACTGAGGCCACGCCTCGGGGCTTCACTCTCCCTACTTTCTCTAAACAGCGAATGGGAGGGTTTGAGAAGTTACTCTTTGAGGATAGTATTCTTTTGATGAGGATCAAGGAATCCTTCATTGAAATGCTTATTAAATAGAAATTTAGTTGTTTCTTTAGTGAAGCCCAGGGGTGGGTGCAGGAGTGGTTTAAGAGATTTGGTTGGGTTTCTTTACTTTTCTCTTTTCTTTTCCTTCCTTTCTTCCTTCCTTTCTTTCTGTCTTTCTTTCTCGATTTTGTCTCTCTCTCTCCCTCCCCCCCCCCTCTCTCTTGTTGAGTTATAGTAGATGGGGGAAAATGAGAAATCTTGCTTTGTTCAGTGACAGTTTTGAAAGGACTACACCAGAGAATGAATGCTTCAATTTTAGGGAAATGGTTGAAGGAATACTGGGGGTAAGGGGAGAGAAGATAATGGCAAATCCCTTTCCTTAGTAGTTTGTGGAAGTTAACAGAAAGTGACCTCATTGATGTAGTAAAGCAAGAGCCACCTTGCTGGTCTACACACTTTTGTAGGTGCTGGGCCGTGTGTTGAATAGCTTTTACTTGCATGCCCTATTTAATTCTTACATCCCTCTTATTAAGTAATTATTATCTTCTCATTTTCGGATGAAGAAATCAAAACCCAGAGCCTATACCAGCATGCCTCAGATGTCTTTAAGTTGTTTACATTACTTTATTCTGGGAACATAATAAACTCATCTGCCACTTATCATCAGGGTGGGGTTCAGAATTTGTTGACAACATCTCTACCTTCTGATGTCAAAAACTTTCACTACAAAGATAATGTCTTGTTGTTGGTGTATTAATCATCTATTGCTATATAAGAGATCACCACAAACAGTACCTTGAAACACACACACACACACACACACACACACACACACACACACATATATATATATATATATATTATTGCACAGTTTCTAAAGGTCAGAAGTCCAGGCATGGCTTAACTGGATCCTCTGTTCAGGATCTCACAAAGCTGTAATCAAAGTGTCAGCTGAAAGGAAATCTCATCTGCAGGATTTTCTGGGGAAGAATCTGCTTCTAAGTTCAATCTGGTTGTGGACAAATTTATTTCTTTACAGATGTAGAGCTAAATACCTACCTTCTTTCTGGATGTCAGCTGCCCTGGTTCCCAGAGTCTGCTCTCAGGCTCTTCCTAAAAACCAGGAGGTAGAGATCATGGGAAGGCCACCTTAAGTCTTCCATGATTAAGTACTCAGACACTTCAGCTTCAATGAAACTGATTAAAATGTTATCATAACTCTACAAGCTACCACTCCCCCACCTCCTCAAAATCGGAGGGTGGGTGGGCTCAAACTGTGGAAGTGGATTCCAAGCATTTAATTCCTGTGACAATCAGGCAAACCCACAAAGGACCAACCTTTGACCAAAGTCCTTCCTTAGAAGTAATTTCTGTCCTATGCTCAGCTTTGTGAATCATTTATTATCTGACAATGGTGCACCTTTTTATCATAGAAGCTACTCAACAATAGCCTGATAGTCCAGTTATTGATCAAGCTTCCATACTTATTATCATCAATAGGCATCTGATATTATTGAGTATTAGAATATCCCCCTCAAATATCTGCTATATACAGATTCATTCAGCTTGCAGGAAGATGAGTAAATATAGTTACTCCATTTCTCCTGTTATGCACAACTAAAAATCTTGGAGATACACACACACACACATACACACACACACACACACACACACACACACACACACACCAATGTAAGAAGACTCTGAGAAGTTGTGGAAGAAGGTAGACCAGTTGGAAAACTTTGAATCCAAGAAACAGCATAATGACAAGTTCTTGGATTTATTTATATTTCATCATCCCAAACTTGAATGTAAAAATGCCAGCACTGTAGTTTTGTTTTGAAATGGACCCCAAAGTCCCATTGATGTTGATGGTTTGTTCCCCAGCCTCTTGCACTAATGAGATGTGGTGGAACCTTTAAGAGGTGGTACCTAGTGGAAGGAAGTTAGGTAATTAGGAGTATGGGCTTAAAAGAGATATTGGGAGAATCACAACCTCTGAGGCAGAAGTCCCCTGTATTTCTCCTTTATTAGCAAAGCAAAATCTTTTTATACTTTTTTTCTCAAAATTGTGTCCTTGTTATTGGATTGGCATCAGGGACAAGGACCAAGTTTTTAATATCAAATTTGTAACTAAGATGAGATCTGAGAGCAGTCCCAGCTCTGGTTTTCTTGGGCAAGTCTGACATGCCAGACCATCCCACTTCAATGCTGAGGATGCAAATGGCTGGCAAACTTGTGAGAGCCAACTGCTGGAGAATTAGGAGATGGGTGAGTTTACCTTGTGTCAAACTGGAAGAGCTATTCCTGTGAATAAAGGGAGGAGCCAAGGAACTTTCCCAGCAGATGTTGAAGCTCTTTTTGCTCTGGGGAATTCCCACCTTCTCTCCCGAAAAGGTACCAGCTGCTTCATCCTGGTTCACTTTGAGAAGAAGGAAACTGACTGCTGTAAAGTTGCAACACCCTTGCTGTCTGGTAAGTTCTCTGTTGTGCACACCAAAACCCTTTATTCCACATATCTGGTTCTTCTTTGTGGGAACATCTGGTCCTTTTTTGTGGGGACATCTGTGCTGCTAAACAGAGGTATGGTTAAGCAGGATTTGACAACCTAGGGATCTTTACTCCCTTATAGTCTGTTCTAGGTTCCTATTTGTTGGCCTTTAGTTCAGGAATTTCCTTTGGTTTTCTTGTCTCTGCTTCTTTTTTGTTTCTGTAATTGGCCCTATAAGACATGGGCAATGCTGTGTTAGGCTCTTAGGAAAGATCTTGGCTTAAAGGGCTTCCTATAGACAGGGTTATATAGCTATAACCCTGTCTAAAGAAAGATGATGTTTTACTATAATGATCTGGCCTTTGTATGGCCTTCCGAATTATTATACAATCTTGCAGTTGGAGTTGGTCTGTCGAGGTAAAGTGGAAGAAATTCTGTATGTGCAGTTCTGCCTGTTGAAAGGTTTCCATCTGTCAGCCACGGTTTTGTGGATCTTCTTTGGTTATCTATCTCTTGTTTGTATTTCTTACTGACCATTTAAGATGTGAGTCATGCTGCATTGATCCTGTAGGTAGTCCCTTTGGAAAGATCTTGGCAGAATAGACCACCTATAAGTATAAGCCTAAGAAAAAGATGTTTTACTGTAACACAATCTGGTCTTTGCAGTTAGAGTTGGTCTGTCAGAAGTAAAGTATATGGAAGAGATTCTGTATGTACAGGCATTTATGCAAATGCATGATAAGAGTCTGAAAAGTCAGAAACTAAGTTGAGGATTCAAAAAGGCACTGTCTTTGGTATGCAAGGATAGCAGAATAGAAGAAAGGGTTTTTAAAATGTTTAAATACTTTCAACCCAGTGTTGGCAGTCCCAACACTGTTTCTCATCCTGGCCTCAAGCAGCTACAGATCATCTCACTGTGGGTCAGAAACACTAGCCCTGGCCTGGGGAAAGAAAATCCCAGGAAAATTGTCTGAGCTATAGAAAAATGGACAAAGAAGACCTAGCCTCTCTTCTTCCCTCCAGCCCCTTTTACTCATGGAGGTGGAGGCTTCTGGCCACAGAAGTAGATTCCAGAACTGTTAGTTCATCACCTGGTGACAAGAATCGTCTCACCTTTTAAGATCTGATAGAATATCCTGTTTGACTAGGAGATATCCATTACTGGGACACATAAATTCTTTCTATTCCATCAAACCAAATACACGGAGATACTGACAGGATAAACAACTGCACCCAAAAATGGAGAAACCAGAAACTAAAGCCAATCTGTGTTTTTTGGCAAACCTTGCAAAAGGATCTTCAAGAATACCTAAAGTAAAGGATGGATAGCCCCCCCCCAATTGAATATCAATGCCTAGTGTAAGGAAATACCCCAAAGGAGACTCTGGATAAAATTGATATTGGGGAACTCACTTAAAATTGATAGTATTATGATAATGATAAAGAAGATAGATTAGGCCAAAAAATATCCTGTGCTCCAAATCCTTGAATGGAACCTGGGGAAAAAAAAGATTAAAGCACAGTTTTTTTATATGCCTGATTGCCTGGAATAAAATTTGTTGGGTAAATTAAATGCACAGATAACATTCAAGGATTGTTTCAGAATATGAATCTAAAAAAGAGGTTAGCCAGGTGCCGTGGTACATGTCTATAATCCCAGTGGCTCTGGAGGCTAAGGCACAGGATCACAAGTTCAAAGCCAGCCTCAGCAACAGTGAGGCACTTAGCAACTCAACTGTCTCTAAATAAAATACAAAATAGGACTGGGGATGTGGCTCTGTGGTTGAGTGCCCCTGAGTTCAATCCCTGATCCCCCTACACACACACACACACACACACACACACTCACACACACACACACACACACACACACACACAAAAGAATCTGAAGCCAGAAAAGAGAAATAAGAAAGTTATGTTTTAGTACAGAAAATTAGCATGTAAAAGAAATGTTTCTGTATGAGAAAGTGTTTTGTATAATAAAGTAATATTCCTGGCTAAAATCCAAAATGAAAGAAAGGACAAAACTAAGGATTTAAACAAGTTGCAAAATGTCTAAGTAAGTTGCAGAAGATTTGTGGAAGGTAAGTCTCAAAAAGTTTGTGTATATGATTAAATTGGTTATAATTAGCACAAAGTTATTCAAATTTTAATGTACCAATTATGAAGCAAAGTCTAAAACATCGATCTGCTCTTATCTATCAAGATCATTTTCTTTTTTCTGTTAGGTTTTATTACTTAGGGCAACGAAGTCTAAAAAGAATTAAGGTTTGTAACTGTTTTAAAGTCTGTTAAATAATTACTTCATAACTGGTTAAATAAATAACTGTTATTTTAAGTTATTACAATATAATTGACACCCTAAATACATGTGACTAAAGAGATGTATACATCTGAGAACTATGTTTGTCTGAGTCTTATCTGTTATGTAAAAGTTTGTAAAATGAGAGTTTATGTAGGCTTACCAGCAAAGTAACCAGTAAGTGTTCTCTTTTATACATTGTATCTGACATAGAAGGGTGACCCTGTTATTTGAAGAACTGTTCTTATATCCCTTTACTCTAATCAAATCTATTTTTGGTCATTAACGCTGTTTCCTAAATGTATAAGAGATTCAAGGCTACCTTTTGATTTTTTTTAGTACTACTAATCCATACAGACCTGTGATTATTGTTACCATACACTATGGATTCTATATTTTACTTTAAAGTTAAATTTCATTAACATAAGGACATATGTATAATTGTGACACAGATGTCTTAGATGTATTGGTGTACTAATGTTCTTTAAACATACAGACTTTTTAAAATGTAAAGCTTAAGAGAGCACTTTACCAAGTTGGTGTTCTCCAAACAAAAATTGTAGCAATAGTCTTCTTCAAATTTATATAGAAATAACAAATTTGACTTGGTGTTTATTTATGTCATTTAATGTTCTGTAACTGAATAAAGGTAACCTGCTGTCAATAAGTTATACATAAAATTTTGTGTTACTCTTTTTACTGTGATGGGAAATTAAATGAATTTTTAGAAGGTAATAAGGAGAGCCTGATTTGTTCAAAGGTTGACAGTGTGGAACATAAAAGCAGTTTGCCACTTTTTCCACATAAAGGAAGTTAAAAACTCTCTTAGTCTTTATATTTGATTCAAGTTTTAGATGTAATATTGTATTATGTTAACTGATATTCAGATACACTCAGGAAAAATCATATGACATTTTGTGAAATTATACATTTTTTTAAAAAGAGACAAAGATCAGATTCAGATATAAAACACTTTAAGATTTGTCATGAGGCCAGCCTCACCTTAAGGCTCTGCCTCTCATCCTTTTCCATGTTAGGATGGCTCCAAAATAGACTAGAACTAAGCTTATATAAAGTAGCATTCAAAAGACAGATTTTTGTTGTTGTTGTAAAAATTACTATGATCTCAAAATGGGACAAATACAAAACTTAAGTAAAGGTTTGGGTAAATTGTGAACAGTACTTATGTTTGTAAGAGTCTTTTTTTAAGTAAAACTTGTATGTAATTGAGCTGATAAATACACAGGTCTTTGTAGAGGCAAAATAGATACAAAAGATACGTTAGTGTTCATTTTTTTATTCCTTGTAAAACTTTTATAACTATTGCCTATTAGTGTTTTGCAGAAGTACTATTTCTAACAAAACAACCTGAACTGATTTAAGAAAAAAAATCATCACCTACGGGACAGACAGGCTATAATGCAGACTTCCAGTACTATTATTGACCCCAATTAAATGGAATGGGTAACTGTAAAATTATAGACATTGATGTTAAAACCCATTTCTCCCACTTTAAGACTGATGAAACTGATGCTGAATGTTTAAAATCAAAACTTAAAAACCAAAGTCAAGGAAGTAAAAAAAAAGGCCAAAGAAAAAGCAGCCAATATTTTTGACCCAGGTAGCACCCAGGGAACAATGGGACCTCTCTAAGAACCCTACAACTCTGGTGAGTCTCATGACCTCCTGATCAGGGGGATCCAGAGGACCCTAGAGGACAGGAAGCCAACCACTGCACATTTTGCAAAGAAGAGAGTCATTGGAGACAGAAATGTCTCTTTATGAGTTGTTTAATATCTTCAGTATTTTATCATAGTGACAAAAAGCTGACTACCACAACCAGTAAGTAACTCAGAAATGCCAAGGACACACATACACACACACATACACACACACACACACAGCTCTAACATAACCTGCTCTTTCTATAGCCAGGGACCACATAAAGGGCAGCCTAGTAAGACCAAATAAATAAATAAATATTTTTTTGTATACAATAACCACTCCAACCAAACTCCATAGTCAAAATCATGGCTTCACTCACTCCCACACCCCCCCCAAAAAAGCCAAGTGGAATTGTATCTTTAACTCTTTCCAGTCTATAACAAGGTAAAGATGCAAAGTCCTGGGTCCGAGGCTGTGGCTCAGCAATGGAGCGCTCGCCTTGCACAGCTAAGGCTCTGGGTTCGATCCTCCGCACCACATAAAAACATTAATGAATTAATTAACTATATTGTATCCAACTACAACTAAAAATAAATATTAAGAAGAGATGCAAAGTCCTTAACAAAACAATAACAAAGAGAATTCAGCAATATATAAAATTATCCATGATAACTAAATGGCATTGTCTCCAGAGATGCAAGGATTATTCCTATTCAGAACATAATCAATGCAATACATGATAGTAACAGCCTAAAGAGAAAAATCACTGGAATGCTTCAATTAATGTAAAATAAGCAGCTGACAAAATAAATCACCATAAAAAATGCTCAGAAAAATGAGAATAGAGAACTTCCAAACTTTGATAAACAGCACCCACAAAAGATCTACAGCTAATATTATATTTAACTTAAAAGTAAGGATGCTTTCCATACATACTTCACCATTTTCTTTATGTAATATCATAGAATGACAACATTATGAGTCGGAGAACAGATTATAAGTGTCTGCCAGGGGCTAGGAGGAGTTGGGTGGGAAGGAATTATGTGGGTCCACAAAAGGGAAACATCAAGAAATTTTGTGGTGATAGAAATGTTCTATGGTTTGGCTATATCCAAGGGATGTTGTTGGGATACTGTACTATAATGTTAACATTAGGGAAAACTGGGTAATTGATTCATGATATGTCTTTGTTTTATTTCTACAACTACATATGCATCTAACATGACCTCAAAATAATTAAATTAATTAATTGTTCTGACTCTGTCTCCCTCACCATCTCCCAGTCCACACAACTTAGTAAACTTTCATTACTGAGAAGAGCCCTCCCTAGGGAGAGATCATCTCTCCGCTGCTACCTGGATAGTTTTCTGGATGAAGGAGGTAAAGTATTATCCAGAAGTATTTTCAAAATCCGTGATTCTGTCCTGAGCATTCTTAGACGTGAGATCTCACTCATTTCCTTAAATGACATCACTGGCCAGCTAGGGTGGCACACCCTCTGGGTGGCAGCTTAACCTGATAGACTGACATGGTCCTAGATCACAAGGATAATTAATGAACACTTGGCTGAGTACTCTGCTCACTGAGTTCACCCACAGTAACCTGTGCCAGCTCAAGTGAAGGACACAAGGGATCTCTGTGGGCTTTATTAAGATGTGCTGTTCCTCTTGCACCTGACCTTCTGGACAAAAGGAATTAGTGTGAAGTGGGGATGACTGGAAAGAGGTGAAGTTATGGACACAGTGTTTTTCTAGACATGGAAGGACAGCAGCAATCTGGCACCTGAAGAGGGAAAAATCTTAGACACTGAGATAACAGAAAAGGGAGGAACGTTAATGATACGTTGTTCTTCATAGTCACCTGGAAACTTCCTCTAAAAGGAAAATGCCTCCATGCCACTTTCCCAAATTGTTTCAATCATCTTAACTGTAACTGACTATAGACATCCCCCTTAACCTTACCAAGAAGTCTACTGAAAGCAGAAAGGATGGCCCTGCTCCTGTCCTTCCAACAGAAAACTCCTGCTGTCACCTTTAGATGTCTTCTTCACTTTCTCAGTCACCACTTCACAAATACTATTTAGCTAGAAGAATGGACAAACAGAATGTGTTGGACTGTGCTGCAACACACAACTAAATCATTCAGGATCACTCTAGGTGAATTTGGGTTGTCACGACATAATTACACACAGACACAGGAAGTACCTTCTTCTGAGGGCCCAGTGATGGCTCTCAACCTTAGAGGTCCATTGGAAAGAGAGCGCTTGCACCTGGATTCTTTATTTTTATAGAGCGGGACACAGAGGAAGGTTCAATGGAATGTTCTTTTCAAATAAGGCAAAGAGTCAGGTTTCAGACAGTTGAGTCTAGCTTCATGATGCCTTGTGGTCAGTAGATTGATTCGTATCTTAGAAAGCCACACCCATCCCAGGTGCTGTGTGGGAATGCAGGCAGAGCAAGAGGAAAGTGCACATGTGTGTTGCACAGCCCAAAGAGCCCACAACATCAGACCAGTCCTCTCATGTGCTCAAATGCTCATAGTTCACACACACAGCCCATGGCTGGCCCGCAACAGGACTGGACACAACACAGGAAGTCTTTCCAAAACCAAGGATAAACTTCAATTATTCAAACTTAACTAGGAATCAGCAAACTAGCCAGAAGGCCAAATTAAAAATACTGTCATTTGCTTCCATATCCCCCACTGATGTAGGGGCCCCAACACTTATCAACAACCCTGGTCTTTCTTGGGGCGCCTGGTGCATCCCCAAGGCCTCACCTGTTGAATAGAAACAGGGCATTAACGTCCTTCTCTCCTAGAAACATGGTGAGTTGTCTCCTAGGAGTGGTCACGAGAGACCTGCAACTGTTTAAATAAACACAACCACAGATCATGTGTGAGATCTGTTTTAAAAAGGAGACTATCCTTGGTTACTTGGAGAAGCTTCCCAGAGGCATTAGTGTTTCAGTACTTAGATACACCCTGCTGGCAATTTTCCCTGCTGGCAGTTTTCCCTGCACTTACTCTATAAGAAAAGATGTTACAAGATTTACCCCTATTTTAAATTAAGTCATTAATGACACACCTGGGTTTTCAAAGGCATTCAGCTCTGATTCAGCTCACTGGCCAGAATTGTTATGGATGACAAACTTTCTCTTTTCAGACCATAGTAGAGTCTATGCAATCACTAATACCAAATCTAGGTTAACATCATGTGCCAAGTGGAAAGATGAACACAGAAACCTAAAAAGAGCATCATTTGACCTTTTGAGGTAAATCCTGATGGTTTGTGGTATTTGTGCAACTACTTTGAGCCAGGAACCTGGATAAGGAGGGAGATGGTTTTGAGGTCAGAAGTGCAAGATTCCTGTCGCTTGGAGTCCTGTTGGCGGTAGCCTAAATTCAGTGCTATGTGAGACTAATTAAACAGACCTGGTTCCAGCCCCTTTGGTCAGGTTAATCAGATTGGCTGATGGAATGGCATATTGGTGGGAAATTTTGCAAGGCATGGATTTGGTTAGGAAACAATTCTCCTCAGGTGTCACCATTATGCATGTATTGTAAGTAGAGACACCAACAGCCTTCACTCCATACTATCTTCTCAGGCACTTTTGTATAGCAAACAATTTTGCAAAATAGAGATAATATCTCCTTCCAGAGGAGAGGATCTTTCTGTTTAATAATAAAAATTAATCCTCCTTCCTGGGAAGAGATTGAAGCATTTTCTTGCAACCATTTTAAAATATTGGGGTTTTCTAAGCTCAGGAACACACAACATGTTCAGGCATCACTTGGCCCTATTGTGTCAACCTGTAGGATTTGGGCAAATTCTAATACTCTAGCTGCTGCTATTACTGTGGATAAAAAATTATGCTTCACCTATTCCTTAAGAGACTCGAATTCTTTGTTATTATCCATGACAAAGTGGCAGACTAACATTAATTTATATATATAAATGATATATATACAGACTAACATTAATTATATATATAATTAATTATATATAATATATGTGTGTGTGTGTGTGTATATATATATATATATATATATACATATATATATAAAATAAAATCTCAGGAACTTCACCTTGGTCTGTTGGCCATCCCCACACATCCTGTCCAGTCAGGGTACTGTGATACCTGCTCTGACCTTGTTTTCCACTATTTCTTCCCTGACTTTCATGACCTAGATTTTTTTTTTAAGGGCCCAGGCCAGATACTTTGTAGAATGTCTCTCAATTGAGGTTTTCCTGATGTTTCCTCATGATTTATGCTTTTGGGGCAGCAGTACCAGATAAGGGATGTTGTCCTTTGCTCAGTGCATCAGATCAGAACATGCACGACATTAACTGTTCCATTATTAACTGTTCCATTACTGGGAACGTCATCCTTTATCCCTCAGTAAGATGATGTCTGCCAGGTTTTCTACGGTGAAATAAATGACTCAGATTTCTTTAATTATACTTATATATATTTCTACTCAAGTAATTAATAAAAACTTTGTTAAAAAAGATTTTGAATCTATGTCTACATTTGTTAACAGGCATTCTACTGAAAGATTAGCTTTTCCTTCTCCCACAATTATTTGCTTATTTATTTATTTAATCTGTATGGATTCCTCCTACTTTATTATGGGTACCACTGTAAAATTGTATATGTTGATTCTCAAATTGTCCTAGATTTGGTGAGAGTCCTTTCAACATGCCTCATGTGTCCTTTCAATATGTACCTATCATTCTTTGTACACTGTCTTACTTGCTGGCACAAGAAGGTATTCCAGGCTCAACTGGCATTTCCCTTTCCCAGCCCTGGAGTCAGAAATTTCTACAAATATCCCTTGTTCCTTTTGGTGGAAAATAGTATTAAGAAACTGAGATCTGGGAGCACCATGAGCTCAATAATATTGAGATTTCATTGCTTCTAGTCCCTCTCCATGGATAAAGTGTGCATATGTGTATGGATAACATATTTCAACAATGTAAATTTATTGATCTTGATAGTTATATAATGTCTCTTCACAAAAGTATCATAATTTTTTTCACCATACAACAAAGTATCAAGGTATAATCAGGCATCTTGTCAGCAACTTACTCTTAAAACTACTAAAAAAGGCAATATATTAATTATATATAGATTAAAAGAAAATTTTAAAGATATATGCCATAATTAGTCTCATAGAGATATATATGTAAGTGCATTTGTATTCATTATTAATTTGCATATGTATTTATTTGTATATATTTAAAATGTCTTGTTTCACTTGGAATGAAACCATCATTTGACCCAGTTATCCCACAAATCCGTATGTACCCAAAACACTTAAAATCAGCATACTACAGTGATGAAGCCATATCAATGTTTAAGCTCAATTCACAACAGCTAAGCTATGGAACCAACCTATGCCCTTCAACATATGAATGGATAAAGAAAATGTGGCAAATATACAAAATGAAAGATTACTCGGCTATAAAGAAGAATGGCTTTATGATTCTGCTGGTAAATGAATGGAATTGGAGACTATCAAAGAAGCCAATCCTAAAAGACCAAAGGTCTGATACATGGTTGCTAACACACAATAAGGAGGAGCTCAGAGAATAGATGTTCATTGGACTAAACAAAAGATAATGAAGGGAAGTGAGGAGAGATGGAATTAGGAAGGCAGTAGAATGAATCAGACATAACTTTCCTATGTTCATATATGAATACACAACCAGTGTAACTCCACATCATGTTGAACCACAAGAACGGGAAGTTATACTTCTTCTGTGATGATATGTCAAAATACATTCTACTGTCATGCATATCTAAAAAGAACACGTAAATTGTTTTTTTTTAAAGAGAGAGTGAGAGAGGGGAGAGAGAGAGAGAGAGAGAGAGAGAGAGAGAGAGAGAGAGAGAGAGAATTTTTTTTATATATTTATTTTTTAGTTCTCGGCGGACACAACATCTTTGTTGGTATGTGGTGCTGAGGATCGAACCCGGGCCGCACGCATGCCAGGTGAGCACGCTACCGCTTGAGCCACATCCCCAGCCCACGTAAATTTTTTTTAAAACATCCTATTTCAATTCAACACTAAGGGGCAAATTCAAAGTCCATTCATATACACTCACAACTGGCCACTTTCCATTTATATAGCTCCTTTCTCTAACAGTAAGAAATCTGGCTCAAATTAACTTGGAGAGATTTTTGTATTGGTATTTTATATATATATATATATATATATATATATATATATATATATACATACGTATATGTGTATATCTTATACATATATTTATATATATTTTTATATTAGATATATTATGCATACAATACATTATATATGTGTATATATACATATATACTATATATATACACAAACACAATAGACCATATATACACATACACAAACATACATGCATAATCCATTAAATTCACAGATTTCCATAAAATATATATATCTACTATACTTTATATAATTTGATATGTGTTTACCAATATTTCCAAATTTAACCTATCTTCCAGCTGCATTAATCCCTAAGACATACAGACCAGTACACACACATTCTCTGTATCTATCTCACACATTCACACACACACACACACACACACACACACACTCTCTCTCTCTCTCTCTCTCTCACACACACTTTCATGGACACAAACCACCTACCATCTAACATGAAGAAGTGTCAAAAAGGGAGAGTAAGAAGATAGAAGGAGAAAGGAGAGAAGAGGAAAAATTGGTTACATAATGGACTTTTTACTAAAATATAAACCCACTATGATAGTCAGTTTTTGGTCACTGTGACCACAACACCTGACAAGTACAACATACAGGTGGAAAAGTTCACTTTGGCTTACAGTTTCAGCAGTTCAGTTCACGGTCTCCTGACATGGCTGCTCTGGGCTCTAGGCACAGCATCACAATGGAAGAAGGGCTTCTCCACTCATGGTGGCCCAAGAAGCACTGACCAGAAAGGGGAAGGGGAAGCAGGAAGAATGAATCCTTCCAGGGCACAACCCCAATGACCTATCTCCTCCAGCCACACCTCTCCTGCCCAGTTATCATCCAGTCAGTCTGTTCAAACTAGGATGGACTGATTAGGTCACAGTTCTCATAATCTAATCTCTGAAATTTCTGCATTAACAGGAAGTTGGGGGGGAGACACCTCATATCTAAACCATAATGCCGTGATAGACAGGAGGAAGGAAGGAAGGAAGTGAAGAAGAGAGCAAAGAAGAAAAGATGGTAGATTAGTACAGATAATTTCTCAAGGGATTTAAGACTACTTCTGAAAACAAAGATAAAAAAACACTTAGAAAAAGAAATAATGGAAAAATATTGAAAAAATATTAACCACATTTATGTATAAGTAGTTGTGTTTTGGGTGGTTTTGGGATGCCTTTCAAATTTTTCAATTACTGTATTATATTTTTTAGAAAACATTATATTTTAAAATAAAATAATGGAATAGATCAATAGAACACAATAGAAGGTCAAGAAATATTCACATGCAAGTTCCATGATCTTTAAGAAAGGTACAAAAAATGCAACAAAGAAAGGATAGTTTTAAATAAATTGTTGGTAGAATTAGGTATCCATGTACAAGAGAAAAAAAATTTTTAACCTCACCTCTATCCATAATATGAAATATATACAAAAAACAAACTCAAAATTGATCATAAACCTAAATATAAAACCTAAAACTACAAAAGTCATAGAATACAAAGAGAAAATCTTTTGTGACCTTAGGTTAGGGAAAGATTTCTTAAATATACCAAAAACACATCCACGAAATAACCAGAATAGAAAGAAGGATCAAATTGGACATTTAAAATATGTGTAGTATGGGCTGGGGTTGTGGCTCAGCAGTAGAGCGCTTGCCTAGCACGTGCGAGGCCCTTGGTTTGATCCTCAGCACCCATAAAAATAAATAAATAAAATAAAGGTATTGTGTCCAACTACAACTAAAAAACATTTTTTTAAATTAAAAGATATATGTGCAGTATATTGTATGCCATTTATACCTTAATAAGCTGTTTACAATAGGGGTTTTAAATTAAATAATTCTGTAAAAACATTGTTATGTGAAAATCTTTGATCTCATGGTTATTACTTCTTAGATCAATTTCTTTAAGAAACATCCTAATGATAATAATATTTTTAATGCTCATGAGACAAATGTTACTTTCAAAAATTATTGAGAAGAAATGTACTTTTAATATTTTACCTTACTCTCCCAAGTTCTAAGATTTAATTTTTTCAAAACATTTGCCAATATACTTATTTAAATTTCTCTCTTGTTTTTATTTGCTTTATTTATTTATTTGCTAAGGATGCCATACATTAAAGAGAAAACCCATAAAAGATTCAGATGAGGTTGAGGAACTCAGGCTTTGTGAGGAATGGTGGATGATATGGGGATATTAACCTGAGGAGATCCATAGGACCAGCAAGATAAAGGCATGAACAGACTCCTCCAGAAACTATAGTGACATCATTAGGAGAGGAGCTAGACATCTGCTCCAGGGCACCTGAGGCAAAGAAAATGAGTGCATGAAACACTGGAGATGCACATTTCAACTCAAGCTGAGAAAGAACCTTTTTTTTATGAGGGAAGAGGAGTGTAGCAGGATAGCAACAATGTCAACCACTAGAACCTGACCTCAGACAAGGGAGAAAAAGCTGGAACACACCAGGCAGACACACTGCAGAGGAGTTCCTGAAAGAGCCTTCACACTGAGCAGTCTTAAATCAAATGATCTTTAAAAGTTCTCTGATTTTTTTTTTTCTCTCATGCCCCTTCCTTCTCATGAATTTTTCTATTTGCTCCCGTACTTCTCTGGGAATCATGACTTACCATATTACTGTGTTTCTGAGGCAAGGGATAAAAAGAAAAGCCACTTGTTTATGAGAACACAGTGAGCAGTAAACACACATTAACTAATCACAGATGACAGAAGTGCTTCAGAGATGAAAGAGATTCCTGAAGAGTCCTGGTTGGCTCCTTCATCATGTAAAAGGGGCTCATCCACGTACACAGCATTATTATTACCCTGTAATGAGTGACTAGCCAGTGCCCATCCCAACTGGAGAGCCTAAACAAACAGACACAATAGTAATTTTGAAGTTTTCATTTGTTGTAGCTATCTGTCCACCAAAACACTTGAAGGCAATTTACACAAAAGTGATAAACATGCTGTGAAGGAAGGTAGACATCTCAAGAAGGAAGAAGGGTGGAAAGAAAGTAAGGAGTCTAGAGCAATGTCTTCCCCCTGAAGGGCTGAAAATCAGTTAGGGTATTCTATGCCATGCTAGAAGGAGTATTTAATTCTGTAACCAATAAGGAGCCCACCAAGGTCTTCACACTTGACAGATACACAATCTTTTTTTGTGGTGAGTTATCTCTGAGGATGTAATGTGTGGAGTGCAATGAGGTAGGAAACAACTAATGACAAAAAGCAGAGCTGACAGGTTTTGAAGTAGTTGAGACAGACAATAATATTAACTAGTGGCACTTGTGACAATCGCCAGAATGCTTTGAAACTGCAAGCTGGGATCATTTCATAATAGTTTATGTACTACCCTGGAGTCCCAAATCTCCCCTTAATACCTTTCCCACCTTGGTCCATGCTCTTCTCATTTAAAGTTATGTAAAATAAATTGCATCTACCAGACATACCCTTGGGGGATAAAATATATGAATCTGAAGGAAATATTTTAATAAACCACTCGATACAGAGAGTAATATCCCAAAGATTGTAAAAGTAGAAATTTACCAAAGTTCTTCTGTTCATTCATTCCATAAAATGTTGACTGATTTCTGGGTGTCAGATATTGGGGGTACAAAGATGAATAAGAAATATAAAATTCCCAATTCACATTCTTAATTTATATTAACATAAATTAATAGAGCCTTATGGAAAACATTATGGAGCTTCCTACAAAATTAAAATAGGACTACCATATGATCCAACAACCCCACTACGAGGTATATATTCAAAGGAAATTAAATCAGTATGTCAAAGAGATACCTGCATCCCTATGTTCATTGCAGCACTATTCACAATAACCAAGAAAAGGAAACAATCTCCGTTAATGGAAGACTGAGTAAAGAAAATGTGATACAGTTATATGCAGAATGGTGTAGTATTCGGTTATAATAAAGAATGAAGTCTTGTTATTTGGACAACATGGATAGAATTACAGATTTTCATACTAAGTGTAATAAGTGTAATAAGCCAAATACAAAAAAGACAAGTTCTGCATTATCTCACTTACATATGGAAGCTTAAAAAGGTGAATTAATAGAAGTTGAGATTAGAAGGGTGGTTACCATGGACTAGGTATGGGATGGGGAGATGTTGATCCAAGGATACAAAATTGCAGTTAGATTGAAAGAGTAAGTTCAAGAGATCTATTCTGTGGTGACTATAGTTAATGGCAATGTATCATATTCTTGAAAATTTCTAAGAGTAGGTTTTAAGCGTCCTCACCACAAAAACAGAGATATGTGAAGTCATACATATGTTAATTAGTTTAATTTAGCCATTCTAAAATTGACACATATTTCTAAGCATCATGTAAGCATGATAAATTCATAAAATTTTTGTTTATCAACTGAAACAATAAATTAATTTTAGAAGAAATACAAAGTTCCCGTTGAGATGGAACATACCTTACAATTAATTTTAGGACTTTTTATTTTGCTGACCACCAAGATAAATGGAGAGGACAAGCATAAGAATACAGAGAAATTGTTTTAAACAATATTGGAAAAGAAAATAGAGGTGGTAGGTTGAGTATAGACAAAGGCTTTAATAGAAGGAATGTTGTGGCAGAAATGTGGGAACCTAGTAACCTAGATGGGGAAAATGAACTTGGAAAGGAAAGTACTCCAAATGGGATTTTTAAAAAAATGTAATTTCCTTAAAGGTATGTGATCTAAACTATCTTTTATGTCTTCTCCAAAAAATTCTTAAGTAAAACTCATTGATGATCAATGCTTTGGTACACAAGTGAAATAGAAGAGCTGTCGAATTCTGCAGCTAGGTTAGCAATGAGGAGAGCAAGATGCTCCATGCACAGATGCAAAGATGGCACTGTTGGTAGAGGATTTGGTGACAGCTTTCCTGGGGATTTCATGTCCATAATAGTGGTGATCTGCATCTTTTATTTGACACTTACATATGATCATTGTTTTAGTCCATTTCTCATTGCTGTAATGAAATACCCGAGGTAGACTACTTTGTAAAGCTCACAGTTTGGGGAGTTGAAAGTCAAAAAAGGAGGGCACTGACTCTAACGAAAGCTGCATGGCAAGTGATAGGAGCACATGTGGGAAGAAACATCACATAGTCAATCTGGAAGACAAAGAGGAATTCAGTGGGTGGGCTCACTCATAACAGGAGAGAGAGCTTAAGGATCACATGAGAACTAAATGAATCCTGTCGGAGGGCAGTTTTTCTAATGACTTAAAGACATGCACCCTTAGGTCACCACACTTGGGATCAAGCTTCCAACCCATGAATCTTTGTGGGACTCACACATATCACATCCAAAACATAGCAACCATGTAGTAGGTCTTCCTAGGATCTTTCTTCCCCCTCCACATATCCCTTTACTATCAATTTAATTTAATTCATTAAATCTGCATCTTTTAAGGAAATCTTGAGTTTTGTTTCTTAATGAAAAAATAAACATTTTATCAATTTTTTTTTGCTCTGTTTCTTTCCTTTTCCTCCCTCCCTAGTTTTATGTGTCAGGGTAAGTTTCCTTCATAGAAAACTGCCTTCCTGTCTTCCATACTGAAACTCCTAATTTCTTAAAATAAATGTATTGTGTGTATTCAAGGTACACATTACGGTGTTATAAAACACAGATAGATAGCAAAGTGATTGTTACAGTGAAGCAAATCAGCATATCCATTATCTCACAGTTACTCATGATTTTTTGTTTGCTTTGTGGCAAAAGCAGCTAAAATTTAGCATTTAGAAAAAAAATCCCAAGCACAGCATGATTTTACTACCTGTAGTATTCAAGTTGTACATTACCTGTCTAAACTTAGTCATCCTACAAAATCTACCTTGTATCCTTGGACCTACCCCTCTCCATTTCCTCCACCACTCCCAACCCCTGGCGGCAAACATTTTATTCTCTATGTTACAGTTTGGATCTTAAATGTCCCCCAGGGTCCATGTATTAAAGTCTTCAGTCATCAGCTTGTGGAATTATCGGGAGGGCTAGAAACATTAAGAGGTAGGCCTGATAAAAGGAAATGATGTCATTGGGAGTGTGAACTTAAAGCAGCTCTTGGGTGGCCCCATCCTCTCTGTTTTGTTTCCTGGCCACCAGGAGGTGAACAGCCTTCTCCACCACAGCACTCCATTTGCCTCATCACAGGCCCAAAGCCACAGAGCCAAGTGACCACAGACTGAAAGAAAGCTCTGAAACAATGAGCCATAATAAATTTCTTCTCCTTTTAAGTTGTTTAGCTCAGGTGTTTTGTCACAGAGATGAAAATCTAACATACTCTGTATGTTATACTTTTCCTTTTTTAGATTCCACATATGCATGAGATCCTGCAAAAGTTTTTCCTTACTATGTCTCTGTTTTAGTCAGTTCTTTTTGCCACTATGGCTGAAAGACTTGATGAGAACAATTTTAGAGGAAGAAGTTTATTTGTGGGATCACAGATTCAGAGGTCTCATAGCCATTCCTCGGACTCAAGGTGAGGCTGAACACCATGGTGGAAGAGTATGGAAGAGGGAAGTGGCTCACATGATGATCATAAAGCAGAGAGGGTCCACTGGCCAGATACAAAACATATACCCCTCCATGCCTACCTCTTCCAGTCATACCCTACTTGCCTTCAGTTACCACTCAGTTAATCTCATCAGGGGACCAATTCACTAATTGAGTTGTCTCATATCCCAATCATTTCACCTCTCAATGTTCTTGCACTGTCTCACACATGAGCTTTTGGGGGATACCTCATATCTAACCCATTAACAGTCTTCTTTATTTCACTTAGCATAGTGTCTTCCAGTTTCATTCATATTGTGGTAAGCAGTAAAATCTTTTTTAAGTCCAAATAATATTCTATTGTATGTATTCCCCACAGTTTTCTGATCCATTTATCTGCCAGCAGATTATTTCTACACCTTGGCAATTGTGAATCATGTTTCAGTGAACATGGGAATGAATGTACATGTCTTTACAAGATGCTGATTTCATTTTCTTTGGATATGTACCCAGAGTAGGGATTTATGGGTCATAAATGGAAGCTTCATTTTTAATTTCCTTGGAAACCTTCATGTTTTCCATAGTGAGTACACCAATCTACATTCTCACCAATAATACCTAGGAAATGGCTTTACTGATCATCAGTCCCTAGGGGTGAGGGCACATGGGCTTCAGGTAGAGACAAAGCATCTGATTTTCTATTTCCCAACTCTTGATTCATGTATCCATTTTCACATTCATTCTATAACCTTATTCATGCACCATGCTGTTGAAAAGATGATATTCTCAACCTGGAAACAGTGCACTTGCATTTTCTTCCAACTTCAAGAAACTCTTCTTACCACCAGCCACAGCGCTAACATAATGGTGGCACATTAATGTGTCTGAAGTGGCATGGCAATGTTTCTTTCCATGAAATTGAGTGCATCTTTCCATGAAATTAAGTCAGACAATGTGACTTACCTGCTCAAAGCCTCCTTATACCTCCCATGGCACTTTACACCAACAGCCAACTACACCACAGATGATCTGGCCTTGGTACTTTTCAACCTCATTTCCCACCATACCACCATTGTTCACTCCAGCATAATCTTGTTACTTATAAATGGAGGCCATCTAGCTCTCACCACAGAGTCTTTGCCCTGCCCTCTGCCTGGCACTCTGTCCCACCATTTCATTCATACCTCAGCTCAAATGTCTTCTCATTAATTAGTGTTTTTTTTTAAAACCCATATATAAGACTATTCTCATCATCTCTATCCTCCTAAATGGTTTTTATTCTTCATGGCATTATGCAGTATGTTTCTGTAATTTGTATTTACTATTCTCTTGAAGACAGGGGTTTTTGACTATTTGCTCATTGCTGTATCCCTATCACATTGCAGGCAATCAAAACACATCCATCTTTGTTGAGAATAAATACATAAATCCTGGCAATTAGTGGTTAGGGGAGAAACTAAAAAATCATGAGACCAGGCAGATTCTATTCCAGCTAGGTGTGACTGGAACTGGAATCTAAGTCACCCAAGAGCTGCTGGACACACGTGTATGCACAATCTGTGGAAAATAGAGGGGGTTTTGCAGTTCACTCTTGGTTTTCTCTTTTAGTCTTTATACCTGAAGGTGGGGTAAAATTGTGTTCAGGCAATTATATGATCACTGGCTCCAAAGCTACAGCAGGAATTCAGCCAAAACAGAGTTATACAATCCAAAGTTATAACAGGATCTAGAAAAGTCCAAAGACAGATCCTTTTTGGTCATTAGCATGATGATTGGGTGTTCACACCATTGTGTGATATGTGCCTCCCTCTAAACTGTTATGATGTCAGCACATAACCCGTCTGAGTAAAAAGGAAAAAAAAAACCCCAAAACACAAACTGGGATCTTACAGTCCTTCCTTTTGCCAGTCTAAAATTACCCATATTCATAAAATGTCAACTATCTGCG
Source organism: Ictidomys tridecemlineatus (assembly GCF_052094955.1). NCBI lineage: Eukaryota > Metazoa > Chordata > Mammalia > Rodentia > Sciuridae > Ictidomys > Ictidomys tridecemlineatus. The sequence goes on from NC_135479.1 coordinate 166,034,667, forward strand.
CAGTATTTTAATCTTGTCTTTTTGTTCCCAATAGAGATAACCAGCTTGACATCTTCCTTCATGCATACCTTTAAATGCATTGATAAGTCATAAAAATTATCAAACTTTCATTTGCTTAATCTACCTCTAAAGATTTTGATATGAATTGCTACTTTCAATTTGAAAACAATGATAATGATTTTGTCTTTGGCAAGCCCTGAGGTTAGACCTGCATTACCTGTCCAAACAACAGCTCAAGACTGCCATCTAGGGTAACCAGACTGCTATGACAGTAATGCTGAACTGAATGAAGTTCATAATTCCCACGCTTGACTTTTCTGGGGGACTGTCATTTTTAATTTTTGCATGCTTCTCCACTATTTGAATATGGATTGAATACTTCTTTTATAAATAAGAACGGTTTGCATTTTAAGAAAAAATATTAACTAGATCCTAAGTAATATATGACAGTGTCTTGCCTAAAATAAAATGAATTCAAATTTTAGGGCTCTAGTTCTTTACAGTCACACCCTCAAACTATTGAGCTAGTACTATGCAATAACACCTTTTGAGTTGAGGGAACACAAACATAATTAATGTTTGGTCTCTGCCACTTAAGAATTCACAGCCTAGATGGGAAGACAGACATGTTAGAAAACTGTTGCATTATATGATGAAAACTGCATGAGTTAAACTGCATCACAGGAGAGAATATGAGCATGTGAACATTTGTGTGTGTGTGTGTGTGTGTGTGTGTGTGTGTGGTGCTGGGGACTGTGCAAGCCTTGTGCATGCTAGGCAAGCACTCTACCAACCAAGAACATTTTTATTTGGAGAAGGGTGGGAGGGAGGGCAAGAGAAGGACAAATTCAGGTATAATAAACTTTACTTAAAATTTGTAACCCCAAATAACACCTTGAATTAATTAAATTACAATACATTTTAAGGTAAATAAAACTTAAAAAGTAAAATTCAAGAGACCTAAAAAAAGAGGCTTAAGAGTTACCTAGCGTATAGATTACTGCTGCCTGGTTGAAATGAGATACATATGCAATTAATAATTTTATAATGGTCTCCTTCATCAAAGAAAAAAGATGAAATTAATTTTAATAATATATTTGAGTTATATAAAAATATTGTTTATTTTATCAAAACCAAAGTGAGATGTCAAGGACCTAAAATCACCTGGTAGCTATGAGAATGGATGGAACTGGGTAAATCTGAGTGACATTTAGATGCAAAGTAGGCAGGAGTGATGATTAATTGGATGTAAAATCAGAGGAGTGAGAGTGATTTTAAACCCAAATAGGTGCATATTTGAGATATCATTAAGTGATGCATTCATGAAAATAGGGAACATAGATAGAGAACAGGCCTGAGGCAAGTGTGAGACTTTGAATCTGGACTCATGAATTGAAGGTTTGATCCATAACTGTAGGCCCTATTGGAGGTGGTAGAAACTTTAAGAAGTGGGGTCAGTTGGAGTTAGTAGGTCACTGGAAACATGTGCATGAGGGTATATTAGGACACCCCACCCACCCACTCTGCTCCTTTCTCTCTCTACTCCACAGCTGCCATAGAGTGAGAAGTTTATTCTGCCATATGCTCCCCACTATAATGTCCTACCTCCCACAGGCCCAAAGTGACAGGGCCAAGCAACCATGGCCTGAAACCTCTGAAATGGTGAGTTTAAAATAATAGTTTCCTCCCTCTGTTGCAGACATTTTGTCACAGTGATAGAAATCTGACCAATACAGCAAGGAATAAAAGCTTGCTTTTAAAAAATGAGTTTGAAATTCCATGAAATCTGCAACTGATAATATGTTCAAGGGACAGTGAATTTATGAGCCTCATGCTCATGAGAGATTCTACATCAGAGGGGTAGATGGGAGTCATCAATTCATATGTAGCTTATCCCACGGGAAAATTTGAGATTGATGAGAGAAAATGAAGAGAGTAAGACAAGTGCTGAGGCAGAGACCAGAAGAAAATTACTACTTAAGGTATAAGGATCCTAACCAAAGACCAAGAGGGAACAGAGAGGCACAAGGAAACCAGAAGAATATAATTGTCAACAACCAAAGAAAGAACTTCAAGAAGAGGTCAACTAAGTCTGATGCTTCCAGAAAATCAAGCAAAAAAAAAAATACAGTGATGTTTTCATAAAATTTGACAGTAAGGAGGTCATGACTAGCTTTGAAAAGAACAATCTCTGCAGAGGGTAAGGACAGAAATCGTATTGCAGCAGACTTAAAATTGACAGGATGGGCTAGGTTGTACTTCAGTAATAGAATGTCTGCCGAGATAGAAATTTTCAATTCCCAGCACCAAAATGTAAAAAAAAAAAAAAAAAAAAAAAACAAAGAAAAGATGGGTTAATGTAGATAAACCCTTAAGAAGTTGTTTTTTGTTTTGTTTTTGTTTTTGTTTTGCTTTGTTGTGTTTTTTTTTCCCTGAGGGAAGATAGCTAAGGTGGTATCTAGCATGAAAAGGATAATATCTACTGGTATGAGGAAAGGTTTTTATGATGTCAGAAGCTATTGAAAAGGAGATATAGAAATTCTTCAATAAACAATTTCATTGATCTGAAAAGATGTTAATCGTGTATTAACTAAAAGGAGACATGATTGAAAAAAAAGAGACATGATTGAAAAAAGTGTTTTATGTAGAAGTATGTACATGTGAACACATAGATAACATTCAGGAAGAACATACACTAATATATTAACCACATTTATCTCTGAGTAGGTAGACTAACAGAAATTCTTTTTGTTTCTTATTATTTTTATTACTCTGTATTTTTTATTGCAAGAGGCTGTGTTTTATGATACAAAAATGAAAAAAAAACTAGAAATTTCATTTTCAGGGAGTCCATCACTTCCACATACTATGGTCTTGAACATGTGTTGAAAATGACTTCATTCCAGTTTGATGAAACATTTGTAAAATTCCTAATCATGATTTTTTCATGAGTCTACAAATGGGAAGAATCCAGGCATCCAGATACCCAGGCTGGAGTAGGAGGCAGCTACTGACTCAGGCAGCCATCCAATGGGCCAAAATGATTCATCTAGGCTTCTAACTTTCCCAATGTGTGGGTCATCTCTCCCCACATCTCTTCAGAAACAAAAGTAGATGAGCAAACTGTCCCCAGAATTGAAACTTGTTTGACAAGACTTCAAAGTACTCAAAGCCAGGGAAACTACTCTCCTATGCATGACTTATGCACAGAGAGGAACCCTCCTATCCTCCCAGTCAGTAGTGGCAATGGATAGGCAAAAGTCACTATATCATAGCCTTCACTCATCTTTCATTATATGTATGAAAAAGCATAATACTGTGTTAAGAAGGTCACATGGACATATCAGTCCAGAAAGGATGCAGGTATAGGCTATATAGAAATCAAAATTATTCCAATCAAGGTAGTTGCTATTTTAGTTTTATTGCACTATTTTCCCCTTAAGACTTTCCCTTTTCTCTCTTCCTTCTATTGTCTATATAAAGATATCTTACAGCAGTCAATTACAATACTAGTTTAAGTAGTATATGTGGGAGATTTTCTTCTTCACAAAATGGAAAACCTAGTTGCACATGGGCATTTGAAGATCCAAGATAGAGACAAAGAATAAACAGGCTAAGTATTAGAGTTCCAGTCCATTTTTTGTGAGGGGTGGGGAGAATGGTGATAGAATATTGGTGAAGGCGATCCCCCACTCACTGTCTTGACAGGGTGACAGTGAGGATGAATGCTGGCAAAGCCACGCTGGTTGGTGGGTAACCGAAACCATGAGACCCTTTTTTATGTAATTGGGACTTTGCATTTTCATGCTTATGTTTCTCACAGGAGGCATGAGTATGTTAAATGCCAAACAAATTAAATTTCAGATGGCTAGAACAGAACAGGCGGTTCATGCCTTGGAGGCCGTTCTACCATCCCTCAGCATATCAAGGACAAAGTAAAAGGCTATTCTTCTATCTTAGTACATTGTGGACAAACCTAATAACGGACAACAATCATCCTCTGAAAGGACATGAGAGCTAGTGCACCTTGACTGAAAAACAAACTCTTTGAGAACTAGTGTACCTTGACTGAGAAACAAAGAAACTCTTTGAGAAAGCAGCTCAACCAGTTTTATGAGAATAAATTTAGGAATCAATTAAAATAGCTTTATAAGACACAGTTTTAAAATAATGTTAGAAATATTATTAAATTTAGAAATTTAGAAATTCTTAAGTCTTTAGTTGTATAGGTTTCTGATATGTTTTAAGGATGATTCATAAACTTTAGGACATTTTAAATATAAGATTTAAAAGGACTTTTTTAGATGGGAATTTTAGATTAAAAATAAAGTACAAGTGTACTTTAAGTTAATGATTAGTTAGGAGACTTAGAGTCTGGTTACGTAGTTTGGCATTAGTTAATAAGAAAATAACATATCTTGGGAAAAATAGTAAATCTTGGGAAAATCTGAAGGGTGTAAATTGGTGACATGTTTTATTGATGATTCTGTACTTTGAAGATTGTATGGCTGGGGGTCATATCCTGGAAGGATGTAGATTGGTGTGCCCTCAATCATGGTTAAGGAAATGTCATGTCTTGGCAAAGTTTTAAATTATATAATTAATGACGTATTGTGAATTTATAATGATGAGAAAAATTATAATAAAAGGGGGACCCAGAGAAAGCAGCTTGATCTCTCTCTCTGAAGATTTCTCAAATGGAACGACTCCTGTCTCATCTTTTCGCCGACGTCACTCATCCTTCAGGACTCCCTGGACCCTGCCGGGGCAGGACCCTGGCAGAATATAGTCTTAAAAAGTTAAAATCTAGAGTATAAAGCTGACCTCAAGTACTCAGTCTTCACCCATGTATTCAAAATTGTAACATACTCACTAAGATCTCATCATTCACAGGCACATTACACACTAAGTCAGACCCACTTCTAAAGAGAAATGGAGGTCCTGTGTGAGGAGCATGAGTTCTGCCATCAAAGTAAATGAATCACTCAGGCCCTCACCTTGCCAACATAACTGGAAGCTACAGAACTTTTCTATACTGCAATTTCCTCAAGCAGAAAGTAAAGAGAAAATGTATCTGTGATAGTTAATATTTAGTGTCAAATTGACTGAATTGAAGAATACTCAAATCTGAGCAAAGCAGATACTTCTGGGAGTATCCATGCAGGTGTTTCTGAAAGACATTGGCATTTGAGCCACTGAAAGTGGGGAGGATCTACCCTCACTCAATCTGAGTGGACACCATCCAATTGTTTGAGGCTCAGATGAACAAAAAGGCAAATATCCTCTTCTCCCTCCCTCCCCCTATCTCACTGGGACAGTTCTCTTCTCAAGCCCTTGGACATCAAAACTCCATGTTCACCAGTCTTTGAACTCAAAGACCTACACCTGCACTGTCTTCAGCAGCCACAGATTCTCATGCCTTTTGGTCTTGGAGTAAGAAGTTAGACCAGCAGCTTCTTTAGTTCTGAGGCCTTTGGACTTGGCCTGAGCCACACTACTGACTTCCTTAGTTCTCTGGCTTACAGACAGTCCATCATGACATTTCTCAGCCTCTATAATCATGTGAGCCAATTCCCCAAATATATCTGTCTCACATAGTTCACTCTGTGTATCCTTTGGGTCTTGCCTCTCTGCAGAACCCTGAATAAAACAAGGTTCTACTTCAGGGTAGAAAGGATTATTATAGGTAATATATTAAAGCATTCAGGATAATACTTTGCATGGTAATTACCAGTTCTGTTAAATGATGGCCATTAGACATGCTTACATAATTACTTCTAAAAGGAAGTAAATCTAAAGAGTCACACCAATGACTTTTATTTAAGATGAATTGCAAGGTTGTCATGGAAGAAGAGTTGGTGAAGATGCGTGGGTAGCTCTTTAAAAATCTTCGTTTGCATTTTCAGAAATTACTTTACTCTATTAAAATACCTTTTATTCTTTTATTCCCATGAAAAGGCAAAAAAGCAGATTACACTCCAGCAAGATGCCAGAAGCAGTTGGAGGGTGACGCAAGTCATCTTGAAGAGCCCCATTCCAACCGCCCACCTCTGTCACTCAGCATCTGGGATGCCCTTTTGCAGCTGCCATCCTGCCCTCCTGGAATGGTGAACTGGGCCCAAAACGACCAGTGGTGCCTGTCATCACAACATAAAAATAAAGAACTATTCCGGCCCTTTTTCAACCAGGGAGGCCATGGATACCTCTCGGGGTTCTTCCTTGGCTGAGCTCCTTCTTTCTTCCACCTTCTTGCGGGATCTTACCTCCATCCTCAGACATTCTCTCTCATTTCTTTCCTTTCTGCTCTCAGGTCCCTGAAAGAGAAGGGTCAGGAAAGGGGAGAGATGCACCAGAAGCTCTGTGCCTCCCATTGCTCCCAACCACCAGACATGAGGAAAGCCCTGCCCTGTAGCCAATGTCCAGTTCTTAGTTTCTAGTAACAAATCAGCATAACCCCAAATCATCATATTGCCAAAGGTTTTAGTCATAAAGAGAAGGAATACAGGGTCCTGGGCATCACTGCTGGTCTGAGAAGAATGCCAACCTGCACATGACCATGACTCTTGTGCTCTCACATACCAAAGCTAAAGTATGTACAGTACAGTGAAATTAAGTCTCCTGGCGTTTTTTGATAAGGAAAACAAGATCACATATGGAATGATTCTAACTTCATTACCTTATATTATGTTAATATTAGAGTTTGCACTAAATTTTAATGTGAGAACTGTGTGAAAAAATGAAGTGTTGAGAAATAACTTCCAACCATGTTAGCATTCCCCAGTAAGTTGCCCAAGTGGGATAGTTGGAGGCCGGGGGTGGGTGGTCCACATTTATTCACTGATTTATTGAACACACAGTGTTGTTGTAAGATTAGGAGATGAAGTACTAAATGAAGAGATTTTACCTTCTAGATATTCCACCTGGGGGAGTGGGGGGAGATAGACCATCAGTAAATAAGGCTAAAAGGAAGTAAACAATGATGATAAATAAAATTGTAACTACAACAGGTGGCGGTGATATATAGTAGGGAACTATGAAGAAGGGGAGATTCTTTTTTTAAAAAGTTTTAGTTGTAGATAGACACAATACATTTTCTTCATTATTTTTATGTGGTGCTGAGGATTGAACCCAGTGCCCAACATGTGCTAGACAAGTGCTTTACCACTGAGCTACAACCCCAGCCCCAAGAAGGGGAGATTCTTCAGTGTTGATGGTCAGGGAGTTTCTTTGAAAGGAATTACTGTGCAAAAATAACATGCATAAACATGGTAATGGTAACTATGTATGCTTCTATTTTTAAAAAAATAAACAGAAAAAATCCCTTCTCTTCCCCCTTATTTGAACTGTAAACATTAGGGATCCAGTGATGAGTGGTGGTCATGTGGCAGAACTCAGCCCTACAAGCTGAACATTGTGGAGGTGTCTTATTACCACAATATTGTCTGCTACTCCATGGTGTAAACTGTTTCTTATACCTAGATTGTCTCATTCCATCCATAAACATTCATTGATTGAAGTCAGAAAGCAAAACAAAGATGCTTAGATAGAAGTTAAAAGAAACTTTAAATAAAAACTGTACTAGTTCTGTACATGTGGTGCCAGATGATTTTCATAGACCCATCACTTGTATTTATCTGATCAAAATTCATGTTTAGCAATTATAAATGTTTCTAATGCTGGTTAGAACAGCACAAAAACAGTATAGTGAATATTGTTTCAAATTTGGTCTTTACCTTATTAAGAATAAACACTATGCAAGATATACTTATTAATAATGATTTGAAATTTACTTCCTCATTTCATCACTTAGAAAATCAGAAAAGTAAGAAAAATAAGTCAATTGAATTTCTAAATACTGAGGTGAAAGTATTAATATTGTTTGTCATGATTAGGCCACAAAAGCAGTTTCTGGCTCTTTCAATGTTCAAATATGTGAAATTTAAACCAACACATTAGTATTCATTTGGTCCCCAAACAAAAAATGATATAGCCAATCTTCCCTACCTGTGGGGCTAATATCTGTGGATTCAACCAACTGAGGATGAAAAATAACCAGGAAACAAAACGGTGTCTGTACTGAATATATAATATACACCTTCTTTTTCTTGTCATTGTTCCCTAATCAATATACTATAATAACTATTTATCTATTGTTTACATTGTATAAAGTATTATAAGAAAATTAGAGATAATTTAAAAGTAAATGGGAAAATGTAAAATATATGAATGTAAAGAATACAGAGATTATTTGCAAATAATACTCCATGTTGCATAAGGAACTTTAACATTCATAAATTTTGGTATCCTTTATGTGGGATGCTAGAGAGAATACCTTAGGGAATACTTTATATACATTTTAAAATTTGCTGACAAACTCCACTGTTTATTGTAGCTAGCTTTAGAAAAGTGTGTAGATTGTTACAGTGGAAAATTTTTAAAAGAATTTATGTTTTGAATTTTTAATTTTACATTACAAAAATTTTATAATATGCTCCTTAAAATTGTCATAAAATAAAATATTTAATTTTAGATTAGTTGTAATAAACTCAGTGTTGTTTTCATTGATCTTATTACCAAGCTGTAAATGGAGAAGTTAAATTTGTGCTCCTCAAACTTGAGGATGACAAAACCTCTCGGTTTTCTTTCCCAAGGGGTTTAAATGTGTACTAGCTCAGTTACATACCAGAGAGACAGAGTGTTTGGTTTTAAAGCACAGTTGCTGTTCAAAGGACTCTGAAAACTCCTGAATTTTGGAATGAGAGCTTCCTTTTGATTCCAGTGACTCCTTGAGTGATCCATCCACTGAGGATTTCCTGTAATATCGCATGTGAGCACAGTTTCGGAATTCCTGATCTTCATGAGAATGCCTTCGAGGTTGGTGGTCACATGATGTCATTCTAGGAAGCATAGGAAACTGGGGATATAAAATTAAAATTTTTGTAACATAAAGAGAATGTACAATATTAGCACAGACACAAGATGCCCATAAACTACTAATAAACATTTCTAATACTTAACTGAAATTTTATCTTCTTGATCGCATTAGATGGCATTAGAGCAGATTATGCTAAGTGAAACTAGCCAATCCCTAAAAAACAAATGCCAAATGTCTTCTTTGATATAAGGAGGGCAACTAAGAACAGAGCAGGGAGGAAGAGCATGAGAAGAAGATTACCATTAAACAGGGATGAGAAGTGGGAGGGAAAGGGAGAGAGAAGGAAAATTGCATGGAAATAGAAGGAGACCCTCACTGTTATACAAAATTACATATAAGAGGAAGTGAGGGGAAAGGGAAAAAAACAAGAGAGAGAAATGAATTACAGTAGATGGGGTAGAGAGAGAAGAGGGAGGGAAGTGGGGTAGAGAGGATAGGAAAGGCAGCAGAATACAACAGACACTAGTATGGCAGTATGTAAAAACGTAGATATGTAACTGATGTGATTCTGCAATCTGTATACGGGGTATAAATGGGAGTTCATAACCCACTTGAATCAAATGTATATGATATGTCAAGAGCTTTGTAATGTTTTGAACAACTAATAATAAAAAAAGAGTTTCAGAAAAAAAGATTTTTCTCTACAATGAAGGAGCAGAATCCATTCATTAAAATATTAAATAGAACATCCAAGGACCAGTTTAATTGCTTGCTACTCTACCAATGATTTTTAAACATTTCTAGTTAAACCATAAACATTTGAGAAATAGCTTAAAGATTAATATTTATGTAATTTCTAAGTAAAAGTATAATGAGATAGTCATAAAAAATATAATTTATATTAAAAAGCTAATGTGCACCAAAAACAATATAAAATTAAGCTTTAGACAGAAACTAAAAAACAATGGCTACATATTATTGTTTAATAAATATCTTGCACGTAAGTACATCTCATTTACATACAGACATAGAGATAAAATAACACAATAACAACAATGTTAAAATCACAATTGGAAAAGCAGCAGAGCATTGAAAGTTCCTATGTAACTTTTGCACCAAGATATTGGTCTTCAAATTGCCAAATGCTGTGCACATTTTGGTCTTTATCTTAATTATTGACTGGTGTTCAACTTAGTTGCCTGCAGGGGTCGCTAGAAACACTTTTTCCTTGCTTTCTATCACTGCACCCTCTGGTTTTCCCTTTGATCTTTTTGCTACAGTGATTTAAACATTGTTGTTTACTCCTTCCTTCTCCAAGTATAAAAAAGTTATACATTCAGGAATGAGTAAAAGGCTTTTAATCTGGAATGCACAGCATGGCAAGCCAAACGTGTAACCAAAGAGGAAAAGGTAAGAAAATATTTTGCTGGCAAAAAGGGAAAAAATCATATAAGCTGCTCAGATACAAAGTCTATTGGTCTTCTTTCTAGACCAGTGGCAGGAGCTGAAGTCTTATTGGTAGAGGTGCCATTGCGGGGAAAGTATCTTGTCTGAATTGTTGTCTTAGAGAATGTTAAAGATAAACTCTGTTATAGAAATATGTGTCTGTGTGTGAGCTATGTCAAGCATGTTGTGTATGGAGGTTTTCTGGTTTTTTTTTTTTTTTTTCTGAAGAAGTCCTTGAAATAGTTAACAGTTCTTATCTCAGACAGGCTGATCGAGCATGAGCTCCCAGCTTTCCCAGCTCTGAATTTTGTCCAGGTGTGACAGAGGAACTTTGTCTTGGATCCACAATTTTCATAGAGATTAGAAAGGTGAGGGGGTGATGGTACATAAAGCTGCAGCAGGGAGGACTGCCCATGTTAGTGCCTGTGCTGTGCAGTAGGGTGGACGCACTGACTAAAGACCAGGGAGGCAATGCCATTGAAAGGGTGAGGTGGTGCAAAATGAGGTACAAAATGAAAAAGTGACCAGGTATGAGTCTGGGAGGATGGCAAGCCATGGGTGCATTGAGACAAAAATAAGGAGGAAGTAAACAAGCCATCCAGCCAGCTCTCTGGTCCTAGCTCTCTGGTGCTTCTTCTTACAAGACCACCAATCCCATCAGATCAGGACCCAACCCTCATAATTTCATTTAACCTTAATTATCTCCCAAAGGCCCCATCTCTAATACCATCCATTGAGGATTAAGCTTCAACATGTACCAAATGGCAGCCTTCAGTAGAAAATCACCAATTATCTTCCCATTGTAATATGAGAAACATTAAAGACAGTTAAGGCCATGAGGTTGGATAGGAGGAGTAACTTAAGAGTGTTTCAGTAGCACAGTAGGGTAACTATTTTTGACAACATTTAATTGTATATTTCAAAATAGCTGGTAGAGAGGATCTTTAATGTTCCTAACACAATGAAATTATAAATGTTTGAGGGACTGTGTATGCCAATTAATCTTATATGTTCATCATACATTGTATACATGTATTAAAATATCACACTCTACTCCATAAATTCATACAAATTTTTCTTCATGGTGCTACAAATTGAACCCAGGACCTCATACATGTTGATATACTCTACCACTGAACTATACTCCCAAATGGTACAATTATTAGGTCAATTAAAATTAAAAAAAATATTATAAAAACAATAATAAGGGAAAGGTGAAATTAAAAACTCTAGAACTTTTGGCAGTAATTAACTAAAAGCATCTAGAAAAAAAAACTTTCCAAATTTAAACATCACTGACTAATAATAATAATAGGTACCTTCTAGGTAGCAGGCACTGACCTAAGCACTGAACATACATTACTCATTGGATCTTCACAACAATCTAAGGAGGTGCTTGCTATTATCATCAATTCCACTTAAATATGGTATATTTGAGGCAGAGAGAAGTTAAGCAATTTGTTCAGAGTCAGGGTACTAATACATGAAAAATGCAGGAGGAAGCTCCAGAGTCCTGCTCTTAACTCCTTCATTGTTCTATGATAGCTCCTCCACATTAGCACCTTGTAAAAAAAAAAAAAAAAAAAAAAAAAGTACACAGAACATTAAGCTAAAAGTTCCCCCAGAGAAATATCACTGAAATCCTATTGTTAATTAAGGATTCCGGTAGTGCTTTGTTAAAATTAAACACAAATATCCAAGTGCAGTGGTGCATGCCTGTAGTCCCAGATACTCAGGAGGCTGAGGTGAGAAGAATACTTGAGCCAAGGAGTTCAAGGTTAGCCTAGGCAACATAGGAAGACTCTGTCTTTTAAAAGCAAAAAGTTAAATACAAGTCTAATCTGGAATACAAGAAGCCATTTACTATCAATTATAAAATGCTATAGTATACCTTTTCTCTCCAGGTTTGTGAGAAAACCTTTAAAGGAGCCAAGCCCCAATTCATCCCTATAGCAAACAACTGCAAGAGAACCACCCCTATGGTGACATACTGCTGTAGAAATGATAGTGTGTAGCTGGCTTAGGTCAATCAGGGATAAACATTAAAATTATCTTTCACAGCTTTAAATTTAAATAAATGATATGAAAATTTTTACTTCAGTTTTGTATTTCTGTGATAATGGACAGGGAAGGCAGACATATTCAATAGCCAAGAGAGATTTCACTTTTTTTTCCACCAAAGACAACAGGACAGAAAAAGCAAGATTTCTTTATTTGCTTTAAACGAACAATCACAGGTTATAATGGGTTTGGACAAAAAGCAATGTTCTATGAGAAGAACTAAACTTTAATTCCTTGTTATACTTCATCCTGCCAATCTGTATATTATACTAGACCAAAAATTTACACAGGCATGGGGATCATGTATCTTCTTTTACCCTGTCATCCGATTGTGTCTGGCACATAGTGAGGGCTCAATAAATATGTTATATGAATTAATACTAATCATAAGACTGATAAGATGCATTAGAAAGCACATGCAAAACAGGAAAGAAAGGAGAAGCTCTTTGTTTCCTATAAATGTGATATTAATAGGTAAATATCAATAGATTAATATTTAGAAAGGAAATGGCCTTAGATTGGAGTAATTGAGAGAGAAGAAAAATAAGGGTAAAAGTAACTCTTTTAAAGTTATTTTCATTGAGCTCAAAGTAAAATTCAAAAAATTGAAAAACTGATTTTTTTCAGATCTCCAAAATAAGAAAAATTTGAGTACATTTAGAGGTATGAAAAGTTAGTATCCAATACAGATTCAATTTACAAATGTATAGCATTATGTAGATAGGGAAAGAAGAATCAGATTCCCTGTTTTCCAGGACTTGGTGTATAACTCCTCCGCATCCTTTTATTTATGTTTATGCTTCTATGTTCTCTTTTCTATTTAGTCAGATTATAATTTTTATTCCATATTTTGTCTCCATAAGTAAATGCATGTGTGTTAGACTGATCATTATAAAATTCATTGTTGACTCAGATGCTCTAAACCTATTAATTCAGGTACTCTTAACCTATTGATTCAGATAAATAATATTTAATGGATGCTTCAGAAACATTATACAAATAAAATCTGCTATTTCCCAAGCAAATAATACTGCAAACTAAAAGTGAATTCTCTAAATAGGGTGTATTATCTAAGTTAAAATTTGAGAGGTGCTAAAGTTTATTCAAAAAACTATATTTTGTAAACCATATTTTTTCCTTTGTTTTCATTTTTCCTGTGGCTATAGGCACTGTTGTGATAGAGTAAATCATAATATTTCCCTTTACTTATGCCTGTTCTCACATCTAGAAACTGGAGTGTCTCCATACTCCTGTTATCATACATTATGGACACCTTGCTAGGTGTGGAACATTAATTATATTTAGATTAAATGAGAGCATGATAAGCAGGTCTATCTTTTTTTTTAATATTTGTTTAGTTGTAGATGAAGGTCTATTGTTTAAAACAGAATGAGGGAAAGTTAAAGCTGAAAGGTTTCTCTGAGCGCACCCTGTTAAATAAATCTTCACTTAAGGAAACAGAAGCACCAAGAAGAGCTGACAGCCCTTTGTCCTTTAATATGCATTTGGTAAGAGGCCTATTGTGAAATATTTGGTTTTAAAAAGGTCTCATTTTCCAAGTTGCTGACCAATGGCATTTAACAGAGGTTCCCATGCACCTATTAATATAATTCACAGTCATTATGCATCTTGGAACCCTAAAACTAAAAATTAAATCAAGTAAATTTACCCCTAAGCTTTCTGGTTTTGGACTTGGCAGAAACAGGGGTTAGAGAGCAGTGTCTGGAGCTGAAATTCTAAGTGACTTGGAAAGAGAGAAGCCATTTTACTGCTGTGTGACAGTGAAGTAGAGGACATGCATGTCTACTGTGGAGTCTTCCAGCACCACAGTAGGCAGACAGAAACACTCTGATACCTGTTTTGAGCCCACACCTGGCAAGGCCACCCACTTTCCTCACCACAGCTTTCTGCTAACCCTTCATTCACCAGACACCTGGTGCTCTGCCTAGCCCTGGGAAAACAGGGCTGAGGACTGTGGAGTTTGGGTTCCTGTTCTTGTCAGAAAACCAAATGGAAACCACTAGAAAAAAATATATCACATATATCAATGGTAGCGATTTGTTACATGGAATCCCTAACTCCTCAGAGGTCTTGGCACCAAATAGAGGAATTATTTTCAGTATTTCAAAGTGACTAGTAGAAATCACACATTGATTGACAGTGTTACACAGACTAATTATAACATCAAGTTTCTTTTTTTTTTTTTTTTTTTGCCTTGAATTCTGTCTTGCTGTGGGATTATGCCAGGCTTATAGGAGCTCTGAAGAGCAGTGAAAGATATTTTAGATTACTAAGATTAAGGAAATCATTACCAATAGATAAAAATCAGGTCACTTAAAGAACAAGATGAAATGATAAAAGGGAATTTTGTGGTATGAATAAAGATTCAAAAAATTCTCTAAGAGAAATCCCCTCCCCACTCCACCTCTCCCTTGGTTCTATGATAACAACTCACTGGGCAGGGCAGGGAGGTTTTCCTGTAACTGGCGTCTTGTGGTCGGTGGTATTCCCGGGGTCCTCTCTCATCCTCCTCTCTCCAGCTGTGACCCCAGAAGCTGCTCATCCATTTGGCAAAAGATACATCGTCATCATCATCATCATCATCTTTGTGCTCCATTTAAAGGTGATTCAAAACATTGAAGTCCTGTTCCTAAGACTAACAGAGAGAAATATCACCTAACAGGGCTGACTTGAAACCCAGGATTCTCCCCCAAAAAGACAAAACGAAGCTGGTATTTTTAAATGGTCTCTGATAATGGCATCTTTAAAGGAGAAAGGTTTACTAACAACCACTTCATCATCAGGCGGCCTTGGGCAATGTCTATTTATAAATTGTGCAGCCCACACTACCCTCCCCCTTTTTTTAATTGAGAGGTTTTTAATCCTCCCATTGCTGGGGCTTGTGTCTCACAGCCTAAGGGTAGAAAGCACAGTCCACTGCCTGGTTTTCCCTGTGCTTTGCTGCCAATGGCATGTGATGGCATCTCCAGCTGTCAATGATGATGAAGCATGACTCTCATAATATGTCAGGCCAGCACTGAAATAAGGCCACATTTAAAGGACAGACTGACAGCAGCTTGCAAGATAGCCAGCTGTTGGCAACCCATTTCTAGATCTGGATACTCTCCTAATAAATCAAATACATATTAACAGGAAATCTAGCTCTTGTGTCAAAGCAAGCAGTTTGTACTGAAGTATTATATACATGTGTGTACCAATATAAATAATATCCATGTAAAATGTACAAATCTGAAGTACACCACTTGGGTGAATTTTTACTATGAATACCCTGTATTACCAACAATGACACAGGTTAAGACAGAACATTCCCAGTTCTCCATCAGGCTCCCTTTGTCCCATTTCCAATGCACATTCCCTTTAAAAGGTTACTACTCCTGACTTCCACTCCCTTAGATTAATCTGCCTATACTTGAACTTTCTTTCAGTGGTACTGTACATTATTGTTTTTTATGTGTCATCCAACATTATATCTGTGAGATTTGTCCACATTTTTTCAGTAACAGTACTTCATGTGGCATAGTAATGAATTGCATGAATATCCCACAATTTTTTAAACTCAATAATGTATGGTCATTTAGGGCTGTAACATGGGTCATTTCCAGTAGGGGCTATTATTTTTAAAAAGCTTCTGTGAACTTTTCATCCCTGTTTTCAGTCATTTTTTTCAAGGTAAGGAGGATATTAAATTTATGGAGCCTCTACTGTGTTGCATATGGAGTAGATATCTTACAAATGCTGTGTTCTTTATAACAGCATTGGGAGATATTGAGGAGTAAACTGATTAAATTATGTTCTATGCATGTACAAATATGCCACAATGAAACCCACCATTCTATACAAGTATTTTGCACCAAAATAAAATTAAAAACCTGTCACTGGGAGATTTATGTCACATTTTATAGATGAAGAATTTGAGATTTAAGTAGTTTATCCCTTGCCTAAGGTGAAATTTTTGCTAAGCAGCACAGTCAGGTTTGAAGCAAGTCTCTCTACCATTCTGCCAGTATTCCACAGACTTTGGAGAAATCTTGAATTTTCATAAGGAGATTCTTGGTGATTTGTCAAATAAAAATACTTTCTGGAGCTGAAAAAAAAAGATAAGCTTGATAACTATGTACTAGTCCTAGAGCATGGTACCATAATTTATACTTACATAAAAAGTAAAATAATCAAAGCCTAAAATGGCTTGCAAAATTTTTACTTCTTGATTTTTTTTGTTCTTTTTTAATTGATTGTTCAAAACATTACAGAGCTCATGATATAACATCTTTCATACATTTGACTCAATTGGGTTTTGAACTCCCATTTTTACCCCAAATACAGATTGCAGAATCACATCTGTTACATACTCACATTTTTACATAATGGCATATTAGTGACTGTTGTATTCTGCTACCTTTCCTATCCCCTACTATCCCCCCTCTTACTTCTTGATTTAAAAGTGATTCATGCTTGCTGTTTTGTAATATTTTTATAATAATTGGAGGAAGGCTGCTTCTCAATGACCCAGGAAAAATTATAACTGTATGTCATCGCTGTTGGCTGTCTTTGTTACTAAAAAAAGACATAAGATAATTCCCCCTTGGATTTTATTCCCCAGTTCTTCCCCTCTCCCTCCTGCCCTCCTTCCCATTTTCTCCCCTACCTCTCCTCTACTGACCTTCAAAGGCATACTGTATTAGTCAAAGTCTTTCAGAAAAACAGACTCAATAGGAGTCAGGGTTCTCCAGAGAAACTGAATCAATATATTGATTCCCTTTGGGCATTCCTTCTAAAAGCAAGGATTCAAGTGAATTATTTGAACTGAAAAGTAAATTCTCTGGTCAGAGAGTTCCAACACACATACACATACACATACACATATGAGGGACAGGGAATGAGTAAGAGGAATTGATTCATGCAATTATGGAATTTGAGAAATCCCAAGATCTGCCACTTGCAACCTGAGGGACCAAAACAGGTGTTGGTATAGCTCAATCTGAATCCAAAGCTATGCCAACCAGGGGAGCCAATGGTGTAAATCCAAATCAAATAGCAGGAGAAAATGAGATTAAATGTCCCAACTCAAGCAATGAAGCAAATAATTTGTTCAATTCAAGTTCTCAGAGTAGGATGATGCTTACTCACACTGGGGACAGCAACCCATGTTACTGAGTTCACCAGTTCAACTGATGACCTCATCATCATCTTCCCAGACACACCCAGAAATGATGTTTAATTTAATCTGGACATCCCATGGCCACACTAACACATAACATTAACATCACAGCTACTAATCCATTCTTGAGAATTCTATCTCAATTTGTGTTTATCTCAAGTTGGAGGAGAGCACATCCCAAGGATGTGAGGTCACTCCAATCACTTCTGATAGATGAGTCTCTTGACTCCTTCTCAGG
The DNA here is from genome assembly GCF_052094955.1 of Ictidomys tridecemlineatus. Classification (NCBI taxonomy): domain Eukaryota; kingdom Metazoa; phylum Chordata; class Mammalia; order Rodentia; family Sciuridae; genus Ictidomys; species Ictidomys tridecemlineatus. The sequence continues at coordinate 166,052,466 of NC_135479.1, forward strand.
GTTGTCTCATGAGTTTTAATTTGTGTTCAGTTTTCCAGATTATTTGAAATTTTCAACATTAGATTGAAAGCCTGACCAATTTGCTCACTCTCTTTAGTTAGGCAGTCGATTATTAAATGCAGCTGTCCCCAGACAGAGATTAATCTTTTCCAGGCAGTTTTCTGGATAAAATGACCAGAAAAAAAAGATGTGGAGGTTTTCTAAGCACATTCTGAACATTTTTGAAAATTCAGAATTTGTTCTAACAAACTCCTGAACATGATGTGTATGTATGTATGTATGTATGTATGTGTGTGTGTATTATATATATTTATATATATATATGATATATACATGATATATATGTGTGTGTGTGTGTAAATTGCTTTGTTCCCCTTGTACCCAACCCATCCTAATAAAAGATCAAGATGAGAATAAAAAAATGATTAAGAAAAAAATGTAAAAGATTGATTTCAAAATGAAACACACTGATTTTATAATAATAGGAAAAACTAAACAAACAAACAAACAAAAAACAGTGCCTGGGGACATGCAGTGGAAGGAAGGCATTCATGATGTGCTTTTCTTTTTTAATATTTTTTTAGATGTATGGACCTTTATTTTATATATATGTGGTTCTAAGAATCGAACCCAGTGCCTCACACATGCTAGGCAAGTGCTCTACCACTGACCCACAGCCTCAGCCCATCATGATGTGCTTTTCATGACTATTCTTGAACACCAAGATGCTGTGAAGTCTGGTCTCTAAACTGATGGTTGTGTCTAAGATCATACCTAACAGAGCTGACTATGAGACAGCAGGGGTAGCCCTACACTTGCCCAGAATACTCCCAGATTTTGTTCACAGTCATGAGGCAAATAAAATGATGTCGTAGACAAGCAAAATTTATAATAACTGACAGCCTTTGGATAGTCCTTCTAAAACCAAGGACTCAACTGGACTGCATGAACCATACAGGAAGCCCTCAGACAAAACGCCCCACAGTGGGAAGCCACACTGGGACCCTATTAACTTGCATTGTTAGACTAACATAGGTCCTCACAGATGACATAACTGCAAAACTGTTTCTAAGTAAACTGGCTGGGATTGTATCCTTCAGTGTGCACTTAGATTATCATGGACTGCCATGGACCTAAAAGGCATGCAGGTCAGCTTTAACTCACTAAACACAGTTATGATAGGTTTGAATTGCTACCTTGTCAGGTTAAAAAAGGTTAATACAAAAACTTCAGGAGAAACCCAGATGACATTCTAAGATTGACCTTTACAGTTAATGGGACTTATTCTAATTGGCTAAATCCAGGACTCATAGATTTCAAATGAAGTTAATACTGCAGATAGTTTTCACCCTGTTAACATGGGGTCCTACTGATAATAATTTTGCTATAAAATGTCCTGGCCAAGAGAATAGACTATATAAAAAAAAAGTGGGGGGGATCTAAATCTTTTTTTTTTTCATTTAAAAAAATTAACTCAAAATAAACCAAAGGAAACTGTAAAACTATTTTAAAAAGTTAGGAAAAAAACATACAGAAAATCTTTGAGATCAAAAATTAAGGAAGAGGTCTAAAGCTTGAAATCAAAGTATAATCCATAAAAGGAAAAGTCAACAAATTGTGTCTCATTGAATTTAAAACTTTCTCTGTGAAATATCCTGATAAGGGGATGAAAAGACAAGATAAAGACTTGGAAAATATCTACAAACCATGTATACAACAGTTGACTAGAGTTTAGAATATATAAAAAAAACTCTCAAAGTTCAATATTAAAAGAACAAAAACAAACAATTCATTTAGAAAATGAGCAAAAGACCTGAAAGACATTTCTCTAAGAAAACTATACAAATGGAAGATAAGTACATGAACAGATTTTCAAAGTCATTAGTCATAAGGTAAAGGAAAGTTAAAACCATAGTATGATAACATTTCCAAAACTATCAAAATGATGTTTTTTAAAAAGTGTTAACACCAAGTGCTGAACAGGAAATAAGAATCTAGAGCACTCATATATTGTTAGTGGAAATGAAAAATTTTATAACCACTTTGGAAAATAGTTTTCCAATTTCTTCTAAAATTAAAAATACATCTACCATATGACCCAGAAACTGAACTTGGGCATTTATACTAGAGAAATGAAAACATACATTCATTAATAAAAACCTCCTTATAAATGTAGAGGCTTGCTGGTCACAGTGACACATGCCTGTAATCCCAGAAATTTGGGAGGCTGAAACAGGAGGATCACTAGCCAGGCTTGGCAATTTAGTAAGGCCCTAAGCAACTTAGCGAATCCCTTTCTAAAAATAAAAAAATAAGGGGATAGAGATGTGGCTAGTCCCTGGGTTCAATCCCTAGTACCAAATAATAGAGAGAGAGAGAGAGAGAGAGAGAGAGAGAGAGAGAGAGAGAGAATTATGCTAATGAAAGTTCATATCTCAAAAGAAATTTAATAATTATATAAATAAAAATATAATTTTATAACTATATAAATGAAAATTTTATAAAGCATCCCTTAAGTAACATAATTATAGAGATTTAGACGACTTTTGTGATTCCTCTAGGTTAGGGATTAGGGAAGAAGGACTCTGGCAATTAAAAATTTAGCTTTAAGAAATTTTATGTTATGAATCATCTTCATATTTTGATTGAGGCAGTAGTAAATTTAACCAATAAAAGACCTCTGTGATAAAAAATTTCTGTTATGTATAATTAAAATGCCCTAATTTTTTAAAAAGTCCAAGAACTTCACACCCAGAAAAATAGACAGTGACAGACATGAATCTGGACATGTCAAGATGCACCCATGAGATATTATTTATAACCTTACTCTTATTGATAGAAAATGACTAGAAACAATGATGAGCCAAAAGTCAATGAGCATCTCAATTGACCCAAATTGTAGTCTTGAAGTGCTATTTATCATTTAACAACAAAAGAACAAAAAAAAGTAGTAGTAAAAAAACAAAATGACTTATTGAAGAAAGGGATTAATCTCTTGTGGATCAAGAACAATCTTGGAAATTCTTGACTCAACAGAGCAAGAAAACTATAATGACTACTAAAGATAAGCCAGTTATAATTTCAATTTTCCATTATAAAAGTATTCCAACTAATAAATGAAAATGAGATGTTAAAAATAGAGTATCAGCATTTTGTGCCTCCATTACAGAGTCAATTCCATTGAAACAGTGGGCTGGTTGTCACAAAGAGACAACCACATGTCATCTACATTCTGTAATCTTGCAAAGGAATCAAACCTGAATCTAGTTGACTCTAGATCCAGCCACCAATGCAGATTAAGAGAGACTTAGAAAACACCATTTTTAAATAAATAACATAGATTTATTTCTTACAGTTCTGTAGGCTGAGAAGTACAAAATCAATGCATTGTAGATTTGGTGTCTGATAAGGATCCTCTTCCTGATTCATAGATGTGCTTTTTTACTGTGACCTCCCATGGTAGAAGGAACAAGCCAGCTCTCTGTAGACTCTTTTATATAGACACTAACTCATTCTTTTGGGGGGTTTTTTTTTGGTTCTTTTTAATTTAAAAATGTATATCATTTTTTAATGGGCAAGACTAAATCACAATATAGGGTTTCACATTTTTTTAATGTAAATAAACCATTACTGTGTAAGTGAAGATAATGGTTACTTATGAGAGGTTGAAGGTACATTATGAGTTGGATTGGAAACATGGAAGAAGCTTCTGGGACAGCAGCAAACTTTTTTTTTTTTTTTTGTCGGGGTGGATACCGGGGTGGATTGAATTCAGGGGGATGCAAACACTGAGTCACTTCCCCAGCCCTATTATGAATTTTATTTAGAGACAGGGTCTCACTGAATTGCTTTTGCTGAGGCTGGCTTTGAACTTGCAATCCTTCTGCTTAAGCAAAAGACCTGAAAGACATTAAGCCTCTTGAACCATAGGGTACGTACCACCACGCCCAGCTAGCAGCAAACTTTTATATCTTGCTGTGGATGATGGATTTAGCGTGTTATAATTAATTCTTATAATAATTAATCCATTCTTCTATTGGCAGATTTCTAATTTCCAATTTCTGCCAATAAAAGCAGCTGTGCTCTAAACCTTGTTTCTTTGGGCAGTGTTTTTCTAGAGCTTCCATTTACAGGTGAAATTTCTGGACTGGTGATAACTAATTTTTATCTTTTATTAAACACTGAGAGTTGGTCCCAAGAGGGCAGAAACCACCACACACACATACACAAATCATACTATTTACTCTCTAAAGTAGCTCAACCAATTTATAATTCCATTTCCTGACATCTGGCAAAACACGAGTTTTGCCACATTTAAAATTTATCACATTATAGGTGCAAAATAAAATCTCTTGTTTTTTTCATTTGTATTTCCCTAATTATTAATGAAGGTAAGGATATTTTATATGTTTATTGGCCATTTTCATTTCATTTCTTCTATGGATATCCTTTACTCATTTTTCTTCAGATCTTTTTAAAATTGATCTTTATTATTTTCCATATATTGTATATTAACCTTCTGTAAGATTTTTTTAGGGTAACTTTTTTTATTAGTTGCTCAAGACATATTCATCACAAATATCTTTTCCCAGTATAGGTCTCCTCTCAAATTATAGTATCACATGTTTTATGTAAGTTGAAATCTTTTAATATAGACAAACACATTCTTTATAAGCTTATGCTTTATCCTATCACAAAGTCATCAAGATATTCACTTACATTTTCTTCTGAAAGCTTTTCGTTTTCTACATATAGGTCTTCAAACTATGTGTAATTTTATTTGTGGTATCAGGTAGAATTCTCCTTTAATTTTTGTTATTTGGTAACTTTACTGGCTTTCTATTACTATGAATCAAATTATCACAGATTTATGATATAAGCTAGGATTATCCACTAGATGATCACAAATGTTAGCAGCTAAACAATACAAATTTATTATCTTACAGTTCTCATAACTTAGAAGTCTAAATACATGTTAGCTGGGTCCTCTGTTAACGGTCTAATCAGATGTAAACCAAAGTATTTGATGCTCATAGTCTTCTTCCAAGTTTACTAAAATAATTCAGTTTCTTGTAGGGTAGGACATTTTTCTTGCTGGTTGCTGGCTAGGGACCACTCTCAGCTCCGAGAGTTCCTTTCTATGTGGCCGGCCCTTCCAAAGCTTATTGCTTTTTCACTCCCATAAGATTGGGAGTGCTTTTTTCACTCCCAATAGCTTTAACCTCCCTTAAGGGCTCACTTGAATAGGTCAGATACACTAGGGTTGTTCTCCTTTTTGAGTAACCTTGATTAAGCCATTTTGAACCTTCCACACAAACTTGCCCACCAACTGAATATCATTGAGTAATCTCTGTTGATAGCAGCAGTCTATCAAGCTTTGTCAAAATTCAAAAGCAACAAAATTATGAAAGCTAATAAAATAATTGTTTAATCCATCCAGTTTTGGTGAAGTTCATGAAGCAGCAATATATATCTGGAACATATATACAGAAACTATTTTTTGTGGCTTTAAGTTTATTTTCATAATTTAATAAAATTGAGTCTCTATCTCATTGTTGGAGTTGAGGTTATTTTCTACTGGCTATGAAAAATAACAAAAGGTAAATCTAGGAAAGCACAGCCTAGAGGCTTTCAGGTTCCAGCCTAGACCAATGCAAAGGTCATGACTTCATAATCAGGGGTAACAGTCTAACAGGAGTGAATTTTAAAAGTGTCATTTTGTATGGATGCATCACTCTAGGCCCTTCATTTAGCAATGGACTAGTGTCTTCATGCAAATCATAAAACAGAGCACTGTTCTCCAGGAAGACTCAGTTAGACTTGGGTAAGCAAAGTTCAGACCTCAGGTCAGACCTCATGTCCCAGCATCATGCAGAGCACAATGAGCATAATCCATATGTGATATCTTTATAAATTAAAGTGCAAGAAAACATTTCTACATTGGAAAATGACACAAATTCTTGTGGATGGCAATGAATTAAACTGATGAGGATGGGAAGATTTTATAAATCTATGAGAGTGGGCAAAAAGACGGCATATGAGTAAGATAGATGATAGATTGATCAATCTCACAGAGAAAAAGAGGAAACTAGAATTACCATAGATTCCCTAAAGATAAATGCAGAGACATATTCTGACAGCAAAAAGAGCATCCACTTGATTGAAACATAACATGACATTTTCCCTGAGCAGAAAAGCAATACCTCCCACTCAGCTGATGCTATGACAGAACAACTTCTATAATAAGGCAGAAATAATCAGAATCAGGAAAAAAAACTAACAGTATGAGGAAAAAACATCCAGGATAACAGAGGATTCTATATAACATAAGTGTACAAAGTACAAACCAATCAAGTCCCTTTGGAAGCAGCTGCAATGGTGGAGATAGGAGCAGTGTCACAGCATGCTGTCGACTACAACTAGCAGCTATGATGGTGGGTGTAATGAAAGCAGGCTATTTCTGGTGCAGCAGTAGCAAATGAGTTTGTTTCCTAGCTGACACCAGTGGTTTTGGTCACATTGGTGGCAAGAGTAATGGAAATGCAGCAACAATTAGGAACTCATTCAATGAGTTCTTCATGCTGCATTGACCGTATTTCAGGTTTTGTGTTGGGTGGGAAAACAAGTTAACAAGCACCAACTATATGTCCAATCCTGTAACAGATGCAGGAGTACAAAGATGACTAGAACATGGACTCCACCCTTCACGGACTATGAATTAAGCATGGTAGTACACACAACAAAATGTAATTATGGCAATGTGTTGGTTGTCAGGAAGAAATATAAGCTGATGTCTGGTATCATAGTCTGAAAGTGTAGTTCCAACCTAAAAGCTAGCAGGCTTGAGAACCAAGAAAAGCCAATGTTTCCATTCAAGTCCAAAGCAGAAAAGATCAAATGTTATATCTCAAGACAGCCAGACTCAGGGAAAGGTCAGGCTTTGTCTTATTCAGGTCTTCAACTGATTGGATGAGAGCCAACTGCATTTGGGATGGTGATCTCCTTTACTCAAACCATCAACTGAAATATTAATTTCATCCAAAATACCCTGACAAGTACAATCAAAAGTATGTTTTACCAAATATCTAGGCACCCCATGACTCAGTAAAATGACACATAAAATTAGCCATCACACCAAATATTTGCTAGACTCTGGTAGGACAAGATGAACAAGTTTCTGACCTCATGGAGCTTATATTTTAACATAAGGAGTAACATAAGTACTTTTAAGCACATCTTACTATTAATAATATGAATCAAAAAGATTAAGGACATGGGTGAGGGGAGATATGGGAGAACAGAGACATTTAACATTATAGTGGAAATGCAAAGGTTATAAAAGTCTTTGAGCTTCAGAATGAAATTGTAGTTATGCTGTACGAAGAGTAATCTGGTATCTAAGTGCATGGGTGACACATAGAAGAGAGATGCTAGGGATAGGGAAGGCATCTGAGAAGCAAATATGTGGTTCAGAAAAGACAAGGGAACTAGATAAAAGAGAAAAAAGGAGGTGTTATTGATTAAATGTTTGTGCCCCTAACCCCAATTAATATGTTGAAATAATTATCCCATTGTGATGGTATTAAGATGTAGGGACCTTAGGAGGTGGTTAGATCTTCTAAAAGACACTGCATATAGCTCTCTTGCTTGTACCTACCATGTGACTGTACTATAAAAACTCAAGAGTCTGTACCTGGAAAAGGACCCTCACCAGAATGTGATCATACTGGCATTTTGATTGTAAATCCACACACTCCAGAAATGTGAAAAACAAATTTCTACTGCTTATAACCCAACAAATCTGTTTTGTTATAGCCACCTGAACTAAGACAATAAGAAATGTGTCGTGTTTCTAAGCATATGTTATGTGTTATAGACAATTAAGTATTTCATATTTCAACTAGGAAAGAAAAGGAAGAAAAACATAAAAATGTTATAATAAAGTTGATCTTGTTGAAGACTTCACAGATGATTTCCTGTTTCCATGTGAATATATGGGTATAATCACTTTTGCTTGGGTGGGTAGGATTATAAAAGTCCTAAAAAGGTTTAAGGCTTCAAGTGGGGTCACTAGCAATGTAATAAAGGTAATATAAGAACAAAAGGATTACACAAAATGAAATAATGGCGAGGGCAAATGATTTATCTATTGATGCTTCTTGTTGTTGACAAATGAAGCATCCAAGCAAAGCTTCTCTGTAAGTAGTAGAAAATATAAAGCTAGAAATCAGGGCAAGAAACATTTAGATAATTTGTATAGAAATGGCACCTGAAGCAATGAGATGTGCTTTGCTTACACATTGAAGAGATTACAAAACAAAAGAAGATAAATTCTTATGAATTCCTGTATTTCAGGAAGCTCTAGAGCTGTTTTGTCCAGTATAGTAGCCATTAGTCACATGCAACTATTTACATTGATTCTAGAGAATGGTTAGAGAATAGAATCAGGAAAATCTAGTCTGAATATCTTCTGTGAAACACAGAGAGAAAACATTTTAAGGACAATGGTATCATATAATACTGCATGATGTTCCAAACAAAAACAATTTTTTTAAATTTCCAAAGCAGATTCACAAAAATTATAAAATTAAAATAGGTTACAACAGATTGGAAATGGATGATAAATAAATAGAACTAACAGGTGGAGATAATTCTTTCTGGTAATTTTTCAGTAAAGAGAAATGGAGAGAATGAAAACCTAGGACGGAACTGAAAGAGAAGAGCCATGTATAGGTATGTGCTTAAAATAAGCACATTTATGAACCCATCAGAAGGTCTGGATACCCTTTGTAGTGGCACCCGCTTCTCCACAGAACATCATAACTTAGCTTCTCCAGAAATCTTCACCATAATTGATTTTAGGACTATCAGCATTAAGAGTCTCTACAAAAGAGTTTAATGTAGGTAAACTTCCTATTTTCCTGTTGCTCTATTTTATTTGGCCATTGGCCTATGAAAAGTCAGCACTCTAGGTGCTTAATGACCCTTTACTAGTTTTTCACAGACATTTATCCAGTATAGTAGTTTGTAAAAGTGTGTTTGCAAATGCAAAATGTGATAATAAAAAGACAAATCCTCTAACAAGGCCTTTGGCCTTGAGCTGGAGCTTCACAGAGATGTCTACATTTCTAAGATAAATTACCAATTGGGCTCCTTGGTAACGCTTGCAGGGAGAGGAAAGAAAGGGGCGGAAGAAGCTCTCCCCTTCTCATGTGTTGTTCTTGAAGGGTTTACTTGTCCAAAACAGTGAAAGAAAAAGCTGCTTTTAGGTGAACTTCTGCAGACTGTGAACTTCTGAGCCCCTCCCCTTATAAGCTGGGAATAAAGTTCTGAAACCAGCTGAACCTGGGGTGTTGGGGAGCAGCAGAATAATTGATTACAGCAAAATCTGAACCTGGCTGCAACCAAATAAAACTATTTCCTGCTATCTTTTGTGCCTTGCTTCATATGTCCCCTTCAACACCTTCAGTCAACCAGGCAAAACCATACCTTTTTTTTGGGGCGGGGGGGAATACCAGGGATTGAACTCAGGGGCGCTTGACCACTGAGCCATATGCCCAGACCTATTTTGTATTTTATTGAGAGACAAGGTCTCACTGAGTTGTTAAGCACCTCGCTTTTGCTGAGACTGGTTTTGAACTTGTAATCCTTCTGCCTCAGTCTCCTGAGCTACTGGGTTTACAGATATGTGCCACTGCACCCACCAAGAATCATACATTTTAAAAACAATTTAAGGAGACTTATAAATCGATCATCTAAGTCACTATTCACATTACATAGAAAGCAAAGTTTCTTAACAGTGACACAGTTCAGTGACATTGACATCTAGAATAAGAACTCAAGGCTTCCAAATGCCAATCGGTTATAGACTTTTCTGCCTCATTCAATTGCCTCCAAAGATACAGATCAAAGAGAGAGAAAACAGCTTCTTTTGAGTTCTGTTTATCTATCAAGAAAATGTTCACATATACAAAATTTCCATTTCTTTTCGAATCATGGGTTTGTTTTTGACTTTTATTCTTTAATATTTAGAAAAACAGAGAGCTAAGCATTGAATACTGGTATGGAACAAATCAAAAGGACTAAATATTATCTAATTAAATCCTTACCATAAGCTGAAAGGAGTGTGTTTTCACCATTTCGCAGCTTAGAAAAGCATGCATTCAGTCAGTAAGGTCAAAAAGCCTGTAATTGTGAATTCAGCTCTACACTACATGAAATAGGAAATGGAGAAAAAAAAGGGGGAAAAAAGAGATGAATAAGAAAGGAATGGAATTAAAATGTTTTATAAAAGTATAAAAGCAACAAGAATCAATTCATTTGCAAAAATGCCAATTCTAAAAATCAAGCCAATCCTTTAGATGAATATTAGTTGATTAAAAAATGGTTCAAGAAATTCTAACATTCATTCCCTTTTAAGAGGGGAATTGTGTGGCTGGGGGAAGGGAATGAGGCAGACTTTTTTCTTTTAATACTCTTTCTTAGTTGTTGATGCATCTTTATTTTCTTCATTTATTTATATATGGTGCCGAGAATTGAACCCAGTGCCTCACATGAGAGGCAAGCGCTCTACCACTTCATAACCCCAACCCCAAAGGAGATTTTTTTTATTCTAATTTGTTATATAGGACAACAGAATGTATTATAATTCATATTACACATATAGAGCACATTTTTTCATATCTCTGGTTGTACACAAAGTAGAGTAACACCATTAGTGTCTTCATACACGTACTTGGGGTAATGATGTCCATCTCATTCCACTGTCTTGTCTTTCCTACCCCCATGACCCCTCTCTTCCCCTTTCTCCCCTTCGTGCTATCTGGAGTTCATCTGATTCACCCATACTCCCCACCCAACCCCATTATGAATCAGCATTCTTATGTCAGTAAAAACATTCAGCATTTGATTTTTGAGGATTGGCGAACTTCACTTAGCATTATATTCTCCAACTCCATCCACTTACCTGCAAATGCCATGATTTTATTCTTTTTTAATGATGAATAGTACTCCATTGTGTGTGTGTGTGTGTATATATATATATATATACACATATATATCACATTTTCTTTATCCCTTCATTAACTGATGGGCATCTAGGTTGGTTCCACAGTTTAGCTACTGTGAATCATGTTGTTATAAACATTGATGTGGCTGTGTCCCTTTAGTCCCAAGGCAGATTTTTAACACTAAACCTTTATAACTTTTGGATCTTAACCATAACAATATATTATTGACTATTCCAATAAATAAGCAACCCTTTTTGAAATTTTTGAATTTCAATGTTTTAGTTCCAACCAACAGTTTATAAATACTAGCATTACACAATGCTCCAAGATGCCACAGAAAAAATGAAATTTCAGGAATATTTTCTTAAAAGAGACAAGAGATCTACCTTTTGGGTGATGAATCAGGAAGGGAGAAAGCAGATCACCTCTAACAATCACTATCTGATCAAATTGATTCCACTGCAATATGTTTAGCCCATTTTCTTAGTTTGTAGCTAAGAAAACCTATTGCTTAAAAGCAATGTCCTGGTAGAAATCTACATGAAGCAAGAGAAAAGCAAGGATCCTGAAACTCTTTCAGTTTAGGTCATTCTATTTTAAGTCAGTAAGGGTGCCACTTAATAATTTTCTTTCTCTTTCCTTTAGCACTTCTGTGATGTTGAAAATCCTCCTGTACTCAAAAGTCAAATGATCATTTATAAAGTTTCAATGTAACGGTCGGCAAACCAGTATACCTGAAATGGGGAGCCAGTTATGCATTCTCATTCTCTGTTCTACTTGTCTTTTTTTTTCCCCCTTGAAAATAGTGTTAACTCTAAATACCTTTCAACAGTTTCATATTTAAGTGATCACGTACACAGCAAAGGAAAAACACTTGACAAAGCTTTTGGAGATATAAAAGCTATGAATTGAAATCACATTTTGGGAATGAAGGGATAGCTGAAGACATTGCAAAACAAGCACGAGGGTGGGTGGATCAGAGCACTGGGGCAGGCCCATGACTTCAGGGAGCCTGGAGTGGGCTGGGTTGTCAGATGGGATCCAGCTCAAGATACCACTACACAAGGAAGACCGAAAGCAGGTGGGAAGCCTGGGGCCTCCCATTTCTACCTAGTCACTTGGAGACTCTCTTAACGATGTACGCATAATTGCTTTCCTAACTGGTTCAGACTAAGAGTCGCAGGAACCTCGATCAACCCCTTTGGACTGGAATCACCCTGCCTTTGTCAGTTTCAACCTAGTTTTTTTTTTTTTTTCCCCCTGCTATTGCCCCCATAACCTCAAATTAGTCTAAACTAAAATCTGGCTATGGGAGAGATTACAAGATGGGCGATACACTAAGCCATCTTCACCTCTTCTCTTGCTCACTTTTAAAGCCCTTCCAATCAGTTGGTTTCCTCTACACGTGGGCAGCTGGGCAGCTGAGTTAAAGGTTGCCCACGTTCAAGAAAAGCCAAGGACTGAAAGGGGAAAACGGGATCCAAAACCTACCAATCAGCTGAGCAGCTCAGCCTACGCCCCGCCCACCATCCCTGCCAGCCTATAATTTCCACACTTCTTCCGTCTGTCCCGCCCAATCAGAGTGCCTCCGCGGAGCGTCCTGGCGATCTAATTGCCCGCACACCCTTGTGAGCTGTGCGCCCTCCTCCGCCCCATTAGGCAGGAGGACCACTTGTCCTTCCATCCTAAAGGTGAACTGGAGGATATCTGCTACCACGGAAGGCCCAGGGCCCCAGAAGTGGTACTCCCAAACAGCAGCGAGGCGAAAGGAAAGAGAAAGGGCTTGTCCAGGAACGCCCACCGCACACGGTTTCCTCCAACCCCCGGTAGTGACCTCCCCTACTGCTGAGAGAGGAGGAAATCCAAGGCTGGGTCTTCGCGGCATGCCCTGGGCTTCCGCTGACCCTGGCCCTTTTCTGCCATCTGCTTTGGCTTCCTAACGTGCGCTATTGCTCGTTGCTTTTCTTTTCTTTTCTCAGTGGGGACTTCCTTTTCACAGTACCTAGCGTCTCTGAGGCGGTGACACAAGACACTCAACATGGCCGCTTCCAAAGTGGTAAAGGCAGCAATGGTCGCAGCTGCTGCTCCAGCCTCCGGGAGTGGAATGGGCCTTGGCAGTGGGACTCGGCTCAGGCACTAGGTTCTGGCGCGGCTAGTAGAGGCGTTCTTGCTTCTGGGCGCGCGTGCCCTGTACCTGTGAACTGGCAGCGGTGGGCTCAGTGGCGAACGGAAGACCCCGGAGGTCAGTCCTCCCCGGGGCATCAGAAGCCCCGAAGGTTCCGGTGCCCACTTGCAAATAGTGAGAAGCTGCCCCCGGCCGTAGAGGTAGAACCGAATGAATTCATCTTTACCTTCAAGGGCCCTCCGGGTGAGGGAGAAACAGCAAGGGGCTGCTCCTGAATTTAAAAACTCATTTCTGGCTGCCTCTGTATGGAATGGATTTACTCCAGGGTGCAGGTTACCGACCTTCTTTGACATTTTCCTTTGGCTTTCCAAAACAATCTCGCTTTCCCCAATGACTCCGCATTTATTCCTACTGTTATACAAAAGGGAAATATTTGCAATGTCATGATTGCGTTTAGCTAAGAATCTAAGGAAGCCAAATTTCACTAATGATTGGTACGTTATGATATGAATTGCTTTTGTGATTTCCAAAGTCTAGAACTTAATCGATAAGAACATTTTAATGAGAAAAAGCTAAATAACTTTATATATGTGTATACAATATAACTTTATATATGTTTAAAGAGTAAAATAGTAATAGCATTTTAAAATATTTTTTATATGTTGGAAGAATCTTAAATATTTGTTTCACTGGAAATATATATACCCTTATACACAAAGGAGCCATTGGCACTCTGTTCAAGGTTAAGATGCATTTTTAGTAAGTAGTTATATTAGCCTAACTACTATATATTACTGCCTACAACGTGTGAGGTATGATACTAACCCATGAAAGACCATTAAGATCTTGTGAGAGTAAAACATATATTTTGTTGTTGTTGTTGTTATTGTTGTTTGGTACCAGTGATAGCCGAGGCGGTTAGCCACTGAGCCACATACATCCCCTGCCTTTTTTTATATTTTATTTAGAAACTAGGTCTCGCTGAATTGCTTGGGCCCTCGCTAAGTTTCTGAGGCTGGCTTTGAACTCTGAGATCCTTCTGCCTCAGCCTCCAGGATTATAGGCTTATGCCACAGCTCCTAGTTATGGCTTATTTTTAATCAAAGAAAATGCATTACAATATGGAAGAGAACCCATGGACTGTGAGAACTAGAGAAATGTCACTTAATATTGAACACTCCACCACTGTTAGTTTGGGAAAGTCATTTTATCTCCCTGATGTAACTACTATCATCCCTGTAGAATAGGAGGATTAAAATATTGGATCTCTCAACATCCAGCACTAAAAATTGATGATCCATAGGGCTGCCAGTGGGAGGTGTTATCAAGAAGATTCTCTGAATTAGCTGTCACATGTTAGTTTCATATGTATGAAATTCCCTGCTTTGTTAATATAATTTAAGTCATAGAATAATAGATAAAAGAAATGTACATTAAAGTTTTCAGATTTATAATCATTAAAAATAAAGATATTTCTGTAAATAAAATTGTGTTTTTAACATTTTGTTGTAGCTTCAGCCACCACACTTTATCCTGGGGATTCCGTGCCATTGGTATTTGATAGAGTTTAGCAAATTCCCTTTTGGTGTTTAGATTTAAGTCTCCTTTTCCGTTTTTCATCACTGTGAATTAACCTTGATGATTTTTGAATTTTATGTTCTGTAGTTCTTTAAGTTTTACAAAGAATTTTTCCCCGACTGCTGTTAAAAATTAGACTTTTAAGATCAAATTCTTCATGTAACCTGTGCTACTTTAAAATGATTTATTATCTTTGATCCCCCCAAAAATGGAGCAAAACACTTAAATACCATTGTTCATCTTGTGGATCTATGTGAGCTCCTGCATGAAATCTTGCTTTGAATTTACTGAAGGAAGCAATACCCTCCATGGCAGATGTCTGTCAAATAAATTTATAAGTGTAGTCAGGAACTTATCCAAAAGAGGAAAACTTATGACTACTACAGTAAAGTCAAGTATTTAAAAGGAAGTGATTTGATAATGCCTATATACAATACTTGAACTAATTAATTTTTATTTTGCCTTTTAAAAAGAAGCCTATTGTGTTGGATTCGAATTGAATTCAACATAAACTCATAAGATTTGCTGAGGGCCATTGCCAAGTAGGAATGACGCATGGAAATTTCCTTGCCAGCGTACCCCATGTTAAATGGACTTGCCTTGGAATTTCGCTGTTGACATTGCATGTAAGGTGACCTTGCTCAAGGACCAGGGTGGATCCGGGTTTAGAGCGGATCAGGTTTGAGGAAGTATCCTGCTCCTTGAGTTTAAGGGGTTCCCGGTTTAAGACAATAGGGGTTTTAGGGAAGTTGGAGGTTGAAGATTATTGCTACTGGGTGTAGGGCGTTGCTGCTGCCTGAGTTCCCGCTGAGTTTGTGCAGGCAGATTTTGGATTTTCCCCAGAATGTGTTTGTACAGGGCTGGTGTGAGTTCGGGAATAAAGAATTGCTGTTTGAATCTACAAAGCTGTGAGTGGCTCGTGATTCAGTGCCAAGCCGAGACATTGGCAAAGATTCATATATATATTGAAATATATTTAAATTAAAGATTCAAGTGTATATAAATTTGTGTATGTTTATAATATATACCACACGTTCACACACATATTCCCTAGTTCTAGCTACTAAGCACATCTATTGATTTATAAACAGTTTTCCACTAAAAGGACCATGGATCCTTAGTCTAATTCCAGACTGCAGCAGAGAATGTCAAAGGTTGACCAGGAATATCTTACTCAGAAAGCAAAAGTTGGGTGGATAATAAAGGGACACAGAATCTAGGTCAGAGAGATTCCTTGTGACTAAATATATATATATATAAAAGCATCAAAATATTTGTAATAAAATTTTATTGAGTAACTGCAAAATAAGTATTACAAATGATACGAGAGATTTTAATTTACATAATCAGGAAACTACTGAATCTGCAATTCTAGGGCTGAGGACCACAGTCTGATCTAACAACTCTTCCAAGTGATTAAACTGCTGTTTTGGAGTAGTTAATCCAGAGGTAATCCAATCTGTAGCATATGGCAAGAGATTAACTGGGTTTTTTTTTTGTTAATAGGGCATTCCTATTTGATTATAGACATTTTCATTTCCTTAAAAATTACCAGTTGTAGGGCTGGAGTTGTACCTCAGCGGTAGCATGTGTTAGGCACTGAATTCCATTCTCAGCACCACATATAAATAAGTAAATAAAGATTTATCAACAACTAAAAAATATTTTTTAAAAAATCAGTTATTCAGATAAACCCGCTAAAATTTAGCAGAAGCCTGTTTTCTGTCATTTTTAAATCATTCATTCATTTAACAAAGTTTGTAATGATTGTATACTCATTAGAAATGTCAAGAATCTGTGAAATCACCTTTATTTCTCTACCACATGTGCTGTAACCTCAGTGGAGAATTAAGAACACACAAAACTACTCTCTGTGCTTCCTATAGCATTGACGAGACCAAGCTCAACTTCCCCACCTGTAACACCTTAGTCAAAAGTCTCTGAATTTCTCCATTAGAAATTGCCCAGAGACATTTGCAACCCTTTCACTGATAAAACTGAGCTGCTATTAACCATTAAAGTCACCTATTTGAATATCTAAACAACCCTACTACCCTGTGTTCCTATCTAATGGTCAAGGGAGGCAGAGGAGTAGGATTCAAAAAAACTTTTCTAGGCCAAAAAGTAGACCGGGTCACTGACTCCTCTTTTTTTTTTTTTTTTTTGTTTCAAGTTAACCTCCTAAGTTACCGTCTTTATTATTAATCTTTCCATTTTCACTTTTCTGTTTCTTCCCTTTTACGTTTCCAAAGTGTGAGCCGACTGGCACAGATGTACAGTCAAGATTTTTTTTTTTTTTTTTAGAAAGAGAGAATTTTTAATACTTATTTTTTTAGTTTTCGGCGGACACAATATCTTTGTATGTGGTGCTGAGGATCAAACCCAGGCTGCATGCATGCAAGGCAAGCACGATACCGCCTGAGCCACATCCCCAGCCCTACAGTCAAGATTTAAAAGTCAAGGAAATAAATAGCCATAGTTAGGTTGAGAAGAATAGTATAGGAAATAGTTGATTTTCTTCTTTTCCTTCTAGATGAAAAGCAAACCCGGAATTTATACTGAAACAAGATCTTTAGTAGTGAAGTTGTCCTATTTAAATACTAGTCCTTCTGAAAATAGTAGTAGCAAGTCCTAATCTAACCTAAAAAAAGATAAGTTGATATTTTCAATGTCCTGTGTAAACTAGCACTATTATTTGTACTTTGATGAGATGATATTCTGGATCCTAAACCTTTTTTTTGTAAAATATTTTAATGAAATCTCTGGCATAAATATCACTTAACTATTTCTGCATGACACATACCCCCAAAACTTAATGACTTAAAGACACCAGTGTTGATTTGTGACTAATTTGAGCAGGACTCCAGAGAGGGCCTCTCACCAATTTTTTTTAGCTGAGTCATCTGGAGTCCTCAGGAACTGGAGGATCTAAGCTGGTTTGTGTCTCAGCTAAGATGACTGAGAAAGCCAAAATGTCTGGATCTCTCTCTACTTCAGGGTTTTCTCCTTTCTGAAGTCTCTTCCTCTTTGAAGGAACAAAACTTGCTTCTTCAGATGGAAGCTGGTGTCCAAGACAGCAATAGTAGAAATTAAGACCTCCTAAGGTCTTAAGAGGTCTTATTTGTTCAGGTAACTTCTACCACATTCTGCTGCTCAAAGAAAGTTACAAGGCCACCCTGATTCAATGTTGGAGGAGGATGCAAAAAGGCATAAATTCAGGGAGGCAGAATTCATTTGGGACTGTGATGGCTACTCTTATGTGTCAGTTTGGTTAGGTTGTGGTACCCAGATATTTGGTCAAATATCTCTATGAAGTTATTTTTCAGATGAGAATACCATTACATATTTAAATCTGTATCCTTTCAGAAAGCAAATGACTGAAAATGAATGGACCTCTTTTGAGACTAGAAAGTCTCAAAAGAAAAAGAATGATTGCTCTCAAAAATGGGGAAATTTGGCCAGCAGACTACATTAGACTTTTATCATCAATTCTACCCAGCCTGCCAAACTACCTACCCTGCAGGTTTGTACTCGCCAGTCTCCAAAATTGTGTGAACAAAAATTGCTTAAAATCTCTCACTTGCTCTCCATAGATAAATAAAATAAATATGTATTTGTGTGTGTATATATATATATATATCTATTTTTAGCTCTGTTACTAAACTACCGTTGGGGCCATTTCACAAAAAACAGCATGCATTTTCCAAAACTGGAAAGCCCATAATCCCCAGAAATCTTAATAATTAGTGTATGACACTCAATAATACTTAAGGAAATGTTCTCTAGCTAGAGAACAAGTGTGCAAAACTTTAGAGGATGCAAAAAATAACAAGGCAGAAGTAACTCATTGACAAATTATTTATGCTAGGAGTGTGAGCCCTGCCTACCTCAGGAATGCAGGAGTGACAAAAAGACTTATTGAGAAAACTTGCCAATCTGATTAAACAGCATAAATGTATGACCAAGCCAAAGTTTCCAACCGGCTTTGCAACAAAGATAAAACAGTTTATGGTCAGTAATAAAATGTGGAAGGATAATCATTTCCTCCCTAACTTGCCAAAGTGCCTTAAGCAAACCATTTCCTAACTCAAGTAGATGCCTTATTTTGAAGTCTAAAACATTAAGCTCAAAATTAATATTAAAGTAATGGCATTGTATTAGTTTAATACAGCTGCTATAACAAAGTACCACAAATTTTGTGGCTTAACAGAATTATTTATCTTCTCACAGTTTTGAAGGTTAGGAATTCAAGACCGTATGTAGAGCTATATTCTCTCTGAAGGTTCTAGAGAAAAATCTGTGCCTGGTCTTCCAGTTTCTGGTGGTTTTCTGCCAAGGTTTGGTGTTTTTAGACTTGTAGACTCATCACATTGATTTTGGCCCTGATGTTGATATAGTGTATTCTGTATGTGTATGCATACAAACGTATGCCTGTGTGTCTCAATTTAAATTTCCCCTTTTAATAAAGACACATGAGGGGCTGGGGTTGTGGCTCAGTGGTAGAGTGCTGCCCTAGCACGTGACAGGCCCTAGGTTCGATCCTCAGACCTACATAAAAATAAATAAATAAAATCAAGGTATTGTGTCCAAGTCCAACTAAAAAATATTTTTTAAAAAAAATTTAATAAGGACACATGATATTGAATTGAGGTCTACCCCCTTCCAGTATGGCCTCAACCTTAACAGATTACACTGGTATGACCCTATTTCCAAATAAGCTCACATTCTGAGTTGCTGGGAGTCAGAAATGAATTTGGAGAGTGGGGGACACAATTGGACACATAAAAATGGACTATATTTCTAATAAAATATACTATTTTCTTTCAATAATCCAAACTCTATGCTTATTTGGGGGATCTGATTTGTCATTTGGGTTGAAAAAGCTTTTTTAGGAAAATGAGGGATTGCTTGTTTCTGAGTTGGGTTTTCACACTCTGCCACTAGAGGATAACATTGCTATTATCTTTCCTTTCATTAAGCTAATTTTATCCACCACGCGGCCTGTGCAATGGTTTCATTAATGAGGTTCTAGGCATAAAGTTAGTTAGAAGAGATCGAAATAAAACACACAGACTCAGTTACCTTATTTCTATTGCTAGGTCCGAGACGGCTCCCCTCTCTGGTTCCCACCTCTAACCGCCCGGCCGGGCAGCAAGGATTACTCAGGGCTAGCAGGAGAGAGAGAGAGTGAACACGCCAGGGAGTAGCCTTTTATTGGGGAACAAGAGATTCAGGGGAGAATTCCATCCAATGAAGGTTGAGGAGGGGCTGCACTCCAAAGTCAGGGTCAGTGATTGGGCCCCCGGGGTCAGTGGTCAGGCACATCCCCACACGGATGGGCTCTCTCATCAGGAAAGGGCCAGGAAAGCTCCGAAACAGCCAAAGCGCCTCAGACCCTTAATGGGAGCCACCCAATCATGTGTCAGAAATGGCTTCCCACAATTTTACATTGTTTTTAGTTAGTCAATTCATCCATATGTAGGCATATCCAATCTGGAATAAATTTAAGGCACATTTCTTGAGTGGTGGGAAGTGGAGAAGATGGCGTTTACTAAGACACACTCGTGTGTCCCAGATATTCCTCTCCTGGATTTCTGACCAGAATCAAATCACCAGAGAACTTTGCTCAAAACTGTTGTCTCTTTCTCCAAGCAAAACACTTTGTGTCAGGGGTTGAGTAGAGAATATTTAAAATACGGCAGGTCTATTTAGAAGAAACTGAGCCATTCACTATGCAGTAATAATCTCTGAAGTGGAAAGAGCCCTCACATCTGGCATCCTCAGCTTCATGGGCTTGACCCATTGCAGGATCTTGGACAAGCAGTAACTCTGGTCTCAGGTTCCTTTGCTGCAGACAACCTCTTAGGACTAATTTTATAAAAATAAACTCTTCCTTTGATTTCCCTGACTTCTTTCTATACCTACAGCTCACTCTTCAATACTGCGTTGAAAGAGATTCTTAAGTGTCACAACTGACGAAAGCAGTACAGTCCCCTAGGGGATTATATTGTATTTAGAAGGAAGAATTACTGTCTAAATATAATTAGAGGACTGAGAAGCATATGATCCATGCTGTCTTAGGCTCCCTATTATAGGAATGTATTGACAGAAGAGGGCTGTATGAAATGCTTGAAAAGAAATTTTCAACTGATCTCTAAAGGCTTCAGAGTTAAGCTGACAGGTCAGTGAGAAGGAGAATGGTTAATACAACATAGATATGTCAAAAAAATGTTCTGAGAAATAGAACAAGTCAAGGATTGTGTTAGAAGCATAATATGAAAGTATAACCACACTCTGAATTACAAATAGGAATTGTTTTGTTTAACAGTCAGAGTACTGGGTATAATATTAGTTAACTTGGACTTGATCTCAGAAGCAAAGGGAACCTGGATGTGCTCCTGAGCAGAAGATAAGTTATTCCATTCGAAATCGCTAAGACCCTCAATTACTCGGGTGAGCTCATTCCTGTGCATGTATTTTGGCTTCAGTCACTTATCTGCAAATGGGGGGTTATTTGGGCTCCACCTCCAGCTTCTTTCTTAAAACCTCTACCCACCCCCAACTCCCTTTAGGACATCTGACACCAGGCAAAAAAGCCCAAGTTTATGAGGACCCAGCCAGACAAGAGGTACTTTGTTACTTCCATTGTTAACAATACCCTAGTCACAGAATTACTTCCTCCCACAACTGAAACACACTTGACAAGCCTATGTGGTTCCTGCTTCAGGACAGTACAGATTGACAACTACTGTTGGGCAGTCTCAGAGCTCCTGGATGAATTACCTGTACAAGAGAGAGCCCTGAAATTCATTAGGATATCACCTTAATAGCTTAAAAATTAAATAATCCTGCAAGTTAGGAAATAAATGTGAAGAACGGCATGATTACTTCAGGTTCAGGCTTTTCACTTCAAAGGAGATATACTTAAATTTCTTAGGCACTGAATAAAACCATCAAGCAACACAATGTCCTGGTGTGAATTGCAGATTATCATGTGTAGGCAGAAAAGACAGGTAATTACAGGTAATTATAAGTATGACTCCATCTCCAGAAGGTGCAAGGAAGGCTGGGATGCAACCTATGTGGAGGAGGTAATGCATAACTGTCAATAGGATCTAGAAGTGTCCTTACTTAGGTCGGCCTTTCAGAATCCTGTCCTGTTCTTGTCTCTGAGTCTAAATCCCACAAGCACTATCAGCTTTGTGAACATATTTTAACATGAAAAGAATTTGAATTAAACACAGAAATGTTTAAGAGAATCAAAAACATAACATCAATATTTCATGGTAAGGAATGGTGTATGAATAGCATTTTAGAAATGTATAATTTTAACATGCTGTCTATTCAGATTAGTTTTAAAAGGTCTGTTTATAAATGTGTAATTGACCAATTTAGGGTGACTTTATGAAATCTCACTAAGTTGATGCAGTATTGGAATATTTAAGAGAATTTTAATTTCTGCAAATTTATGTTAAGTTTAATAATTAGGTTCATAAGACTAAATTAAGAATTTATGGAAACTTGGCCAGTTTGTTAAAATATTTAAGAAAAATCTTAAAAACATTAAACTCAAACACAATTGGAAATGTTTAAAGGGAAATCTAAATTTAAAATTGTGTTCCCAGAATTAAAGTCCCCTTAAAACTAAGCATTAATCATTTGACCCATTTTTCCCACTTCTCCGTATGTACCCAAAAGACTTAAAATCAGTATACTACAGTGACACAGCCACATCAGTCTTTATAGCTGCTCAATTCACAATAGCTAAGCTATGGAACCAAACTAAAGGCCCTTCAACAGATAAATAATAAAGAAAACGTGGTATATATACAGCCATAAAAAAAAAAGAAATGACTTTATGACTTTTGCAGATAAATGGATGATCTGGAGACTATCATGCTAAGTGAATTAAGCCAGTTCCATAACACCAAACTTCTGGATCTATTCTCTGTGTGTATTCCCTTTTCTTTCATTCTATTTATCAATCATTTCCTTATATTTGGGATGATTTTCTGACTTTTTGTCCTTGTCTGCATTGTTCCCATATCATCTGGCAATTCTTTCTTCACCTTATTAATCTACATTCAAGATAAAATCAGTACATCATCCTATAGTGATGAAATGACAAGGAAATGCCACTATGGTCACCTCCCATCGTCCCATCGTCCCATCATCCCATCATCCCATTTTAACAATGAGCTGCAATCAGAGCTGCCAAGCAAAGGAGATCAGAGACTAGAGAAAGCCCTGGGGAGTTATTATCATGACAACAGCCAAGGCTGATATTGCTGTATATCACCTCCACCCCTCATTGTCATGTGTCATGTCATCACAGTGACTTTCCATCTGCAGGGTTTCATCTGTCTTGTAAAATGTCCCCAGCTTGGCTGCACTGACAAAAGCACTAAAAATCATGCCCTTACTTGCAAGGCTTTATTCCTCTGGTTATGGCAATGAAGCATGAGAGTCCCCTGAAGGAAGTGTGGCAAAACCTCAGGAATGAGGCCCCTAGGAGATTGGAAGAGTTGAGACAAAATGCAAAGTACAGGAGGAAACCCCCACCTGCTCTCTGATGAGGGCTTCCCAGGCAAAGCCAAAGGCTCTGAAAATAGAATTTCATATAATGATGGGAAGTAGGCTAGGATGCTACTTTCCCCAGGGTAGTCAGAGAAATGCCTCTGAGAAAGGACCAGCCAAGGAAAAGTGTCATTACCCCACTCAATCATTCTTATTCCTCCTTCTCAACTTTATTGATCTAAAATTATTGCCTCAAATTATAGATTTTCTGACTTTATATTTTGTATTCCTCCAGTAGGAATATAAGTCTGATGAGGACAGTGATTCTGGCCTGAGTATCACTATGTCCCTAGCTTCTTGCACCCTGCTGGGCACATGGAAATGGCTTTGAATGATCCCATCATATATACGAGTTGATAAGCATTACCTGAAGATGATTTTCCTCATCCCATGATCTAAAGCTGAAGACCTCTTATATTTTTGTTATAAGATATTTGTCATGATTTCTGAAAATATGCTGAAATATAATTCTTTATAGATTAGAACCTTTACAGATTGTCTTTTTTGACCCATGACTTTATGGAATGATGTAAAGAAAATGCAGACTTTCCTATTTGGGCTCAATCACATTATTTGCTAATTTGTGTCATTCCATAAAAATGGTAGTTTTAAAATACAAAGTTGATAATACAATGATAAAGATATGATAGATTTTCCAATTTGTTGATCATTTCAAGGGCTAGAGACAGTGCCAGACTGTGACCTTTGAATTAAATCATAGAACTCACTGCATTACATCTTTCTTATATTCTCTGTGTGCAGAGACTTGAGAAATGGACAATTCTGCTCTATCATAAAGGCTCTAGAATATTTACACGTATCAATGATGAGATCCCAGGTGCTCACGCTCTCTCTCTCTCTCTCTCTCTCTCTCTCTCTCTCTCTCTCTCTCTCTCTCTCTCTCCCCCAGGGATTGAACCCAGGTGCTCTTAACCACTAAGCCACGTCCCAGACCTTTTTATTTTGAGACAGGATCTCTCTAAGTTGCTCAGGGCATCTCTAAATGGGTGAGGTTGGTTTTGAATTAGGGATCCTCCTGCCTCAGCCTCCCAAGCCATTGTGATTACAGGTGTGAACTACCATACCCACTTCATCTTAATCATTGTAGTTATTCCTAGAGTCTCTGCTCAGGCCTAGATACCAGTGATGCCAATTTTAAGTAACTGTGGCTGACTGCTCATTCATTCTTTTGCTGGACTAGAAGAGCACCCTGAGATCTAGGACACACGTGGGTCAGAACAGATGATCCCCAGAGAACTATGGCTTGTGGGCATTTTCAAATGCCAGAGTGAACTAAGAAAACCTTTAGGCACCTGTTCTTTTCGAACTTTGTGTAACAAATGAATGTGTCTAGCTCTTGGGCCTGAGGAATCTGCTCACTTCTGTCTTCAGCGCCACTGTGATATGTACCAGACAGGGCAGCTTCTGCACTTGCCATGCTCTGGAATGCCAGGGGAGGCCTCAAGATTCAGTTGCCCACGTTTAGCTCCAGCTGCCCACAAGGCTGCCTCCTTTCCTCCACATTTGGGTCAGTCCTCTCCTGGGGACTCCTGCAGTCCTCCTCTCTTCTCTCATGGCAGAGACTGGGCTTTCTGACTGACTCTGTGTTAAGTTAGCTGTCCACATGCTTCCACTTTGAGATTCACGCAATGTGACAGCCAGAAAAAGGCCCTTGATACAGTCAATTCCATTTCCTCACTTCAGAGAGGATATGGCGATTACTAGATACCTGGAAGCAGGTTAATGATTGAGAGGTATGAAGCCCACAACTGGGAAAGGACCCTGACTTCTGACCCAGGTATTCTATGAAACCTTTTCCTTGCTTTAGATCCTCATCTACTTTAACCCAGGGGGTGCAGGGTGGCCTTTCTATGGTGTAATGACTTTTTACTTTTACAGTCAACACCACAACTCTCCTTTCCCAGTCTCTGGTGGTCTTGCAACCACATGTAGTGGGGACCATAGCTTTCATCTTGGGAAGATCACACAAGTCAACAGGAATCTTATCTACATTTCCCAGGGGAAGACTCAGGTACTTCAGAGAAAGCTGTGTCACCAAAAGGAATTTCTGTGTCATTCAGCTTCTTGTGCATCACCTAAGAGTGAGGTGTAGCTCAATAACTAAAACAAGGATTTGAGGTACATGCATTTATTTATTTCTCATTGCAGAAACAAGATAAACATTTATAGTTCTTTGTTCAATGAGTTAGAAATGGTAGCAAGAAAGGAACCCTGAACATATCCACAAGCAAATAAAGCCAGTATGTTTCATATTATGGACATCAAATGATACATGATGTGAGAAAAGTCACTCTAGTCCCTGAATACCATCATGTGCATGATGTACAAATGAACTTACCACCCAAAGTATTTTCAAAGTTAAAGTATTAAAACTCCCAAACTTTAACTAAATTAAAATCCTCTGCCTGTTGATCTCCAATAAAAGGTCAAGAAACAAAACCATGAGCAAAGACAATGCAAAAGTGAATAGGTTTATCTAGATAGACTAAATTACCATCAAAAATCACATCTCCTCTTCTGATTCTTGTTCTTGTTCAACATTTTTTAGGAGTCCAACTTCTGAAGGGCACTGTTTTTTAAGTCTAGATTTCACCAACCTGAGGAAACAGAAAACCATCTCTGTTAGATAATGTTTAAAATAAAAACTGAGGGTAGCATATATCTGTAATGCAACAACCACCAGATTTTTTGTGTGTGTAAATAGGGGAAGCAACTCAAAAAGGAAGATTGTTTTTATTTGGCTTTAGAGTTACATGAACATGTTTGTAGATTAAATCAGCTTATAAGTAAAAAGGTAAAATGTGACTTTAAAATGTGGTATGTGATTGTTTAATTGGGCATCAGAAGATAACTTTGATCATTTCTAAAACAAACAAGAGAATCCCTGGCTTGCAGCAAACCCAGATGAAACTGAGATCAGTGGCACTTCTCCATCAGTGATTGTAAAAGCTATCAGTGATTGCAAACGAGATGTCCACTCCTGTAAAGGAAAAGCAGGAAGCCACTTCCTTCCCTAGGGCTGGCACCCAAGGCAAGCCCCATGCCACGTCTAGCCTAGATTTCAGCCCCCATGTCCCTCTTCAGAGACATATTTCTCTGTAGGGCACAGGCCACTCAACTGTGATGTGATGGCTCTGTCCATAATGAATTAAGTTCAGAGAAGTTCTCTTCACCCCGTGACCATGTTCATAGGTTAAGAGAATCTAAACTGGGTTTGGGGGAAGTATCGATGACAATGTTTGACACTTGAAGATCTGAAGCTTCTTAGTGGCAAAAGCCCCACAGGCTCTTCAGTATTCTGATGTTAAAGCAAAAGACTACTAATAAGAACTATGCGGAGCTTTTCAGGTGCATCAATAAAAGATAGCTTCCAAACACACACAGAATTATGCAAACAAATTTAACAAATCAAATCATCAAAATCATTTTCCTTTTATGAAAAACTTCACTAGCTTACTCACATCTTTATCCTTATTTTCTGCCTTTCTTCTTCTGATGAAATTCTGGTCTTTCCTGTCAATATGACATGGTTTTACCTGTGCTCTGGATCCCACTAAAGCTTTATAATAGAAGAAATGTTATCGTGTTTGCTCCCTAACTCCAGGCAGAGTCTGGACCACTGTCTGGTACATAAAAGTGCCTTGATACACATCTGGCAAGGTAATGCCCTTTGGGGTAATCTGCCAGGAGTTCACACTCCCACATATTCACAGTGGTTGATTTTTCAGTCACTTCCAACTTTGTAGTGACTCCTCCAGCAAATAACAATAACTGAGCAGTATCATAGCGTCTGTTTGTTGAATTGAGAGCTAAGAAGAAACCCTGCTCAAAATCACTTGCCTTGGTGGACTATTGATGTTGCTCCCACTGTCCTCAACCCTTTTAAGTCATGGCACTCATGAAAGGTTAATTGCTGTAACAAGTCAAAGGCATTATTTCCACATTGTACAACTTCAATACATGTGAAATGAAATGGATTAATCCAATAGTTTAGTTTCTGAAGACTCTCATAGAAAATAAAATAATTCATGGCTGCTTTTTACAAATTATGTCAAGGTACAGAGACTAATGGCTCCTCCTATTACCTATTCCTCCTCTTTGAGTTGTATAGGCTGTTGCTAAAAGCCAACTAGCTGAGGCTGTTAGACACCTTTATCAGGCTCTGTTGGTGCCTGTAGCTGTAGGTTTTACACATATATAAATAGCCACCTGGGGCAGATTGAGAGATATAGAATAAGGCTACTATAATGATGCAAATCCCAGGAACTCAGGTCAGTATATGTCTACATTTTTCCTCCCATATATTCTCTTTATTTAATATGAGAAAGATTAGAGCTGAGACAATGGGTGCATTTCCAGGAAACTCTCATATGAATACAATTCCAGCATCTCTATTTTCTTCTTCAAAAAGGCTCATGTGAATCACTGCTTTAAAACCTGTCTATAAATGCCAATACTTCCTTAGCCATAGAGAGGGACTCTTAATTGAGAGATGTTTAAATGTGAGATGCAGTTAAAGTACATAATAGGATTCCCAAACAGATAGGTGTCATCTCTGAGCTATGATAAAACTACAGGCATGGGATTGGGTCAGGCAACCTTTGAACTATTGCTCTGGAAAACTGGGAAGTACAAGTTCATCTTTCAGAAATTTTGAGGATCAGTTCCAAAACCTAGTCATGATTCTATGGCAATCTTGGTGCTGTGTCAAATAGATTTTGATAAAATGTTCTGACACTTCATCACTTGTGCACAAGTTCTAAATCACTCCATAGTCAATTCCACACCAGTAGACTTGCAAGACTCCTTAGCCTGAAATTTAGGACTGGATTATCCAACTACACTAAAAGGAAGCACTAAATATTCATGATATTTTAAGCAATTGTTTATTTTATATCAAAATAGTTTAGAAAACCTGAACTCCTGGTCTTATTTTTCCAGGAGCAATAAGAGAACAAAAACTGAAAAACATATAAAACATGATTTCTGAGAAAATGAAGCTTATATTTAAGTAGTTCTGAAACAGATCTATTAAAACAGTAACAAGTATTTATTGAGCACCTACTCTATGTTTGACAGTATGTCAAGAAGTGTGGGAATATGAAAATATTCTTTGTCACAAGGAGATACAATCTAGCTAGCTAATAAGACTAACACATTAGCTAGTAGTCAACATCACCAGATAGGTCACAACTGTTAAAATATCTGGTGGAGATTAAAGTGATATAAAAATTCAGGAAAGGGAGATGAACAAGGGCTAGAGGGATCCCAGAAGCATCCATAAAAGAGATGTGTGTTTAACGCGGATATGCCAGGTAGAGAGAACTGCCTGATCAAAAGGATTGGAATAGCATGCAGCAGGGAAAGGGAGAGGTGGAAAAGAATGGAGTTTATGGTTTCCTGAGAACATTAAGTGGATAAGAAGTTCATTAGACATCTGAAGGATTCTGAAAGAGACAATGGTCTTGCTCTGAAGGGGAACTGAATGAAGTAGAGAATTTCCTTGAATTCTGGCACAATTCCAGAAAAACTGCCCTGCCCCTAAGGAAATGAGATGCAGGTGTCAGCCTAGAATAACAATAATGGAAGAAGTCAAGTTTCACTCAGTGGCAGAGCCCACCTTAACAAAGAGCTCATCATATCTGGGGTAGTAAAATAGTAGCAGTAGAAAGCGGACAATGAGAAAGCAGAATCTCTGGGCACCCAAAGCATCTCAGATCTCTCATTGTAGGTGTCTTCTCCTGGAAGCCCATCAGAGACATCTTGGAGTTAGGCAAAGGAAGTTTCATGAATCAGAGCCCTAGTACTAGAGCCACTTCAGCAATAAAGCACAAAGAATCACAGAGCAGGAGGGGTGGCCTGGGATCCATGTCTAAAGAAAGTGAAAATCTGGTTCCAGCAGAGGCTGAGACCCCACCAAGCCTATAGGCAGCGACTGCATTCTAGAAATCTGGAGAAACTGCTAGATGTGTAGTATCCCATAAGGTAGCACTATCCACGTATGGATAATTGGATTAACTAAAATTAAATGTGGACCTAGCCCCAATTCACATGCTCAATAAGTAGTGGCTACCATATTGAACACTGTATATATAGAGCTCTGCAGGGATAGAACATTTCAATCAGCACTGAAGTCTGAAGGATGAGGTGCTGGAGCCTTCATAGCTGGTAACTGGGATAAACCAAGTCAACTGTGACTTGGCTCTAACTACCTTATAAAGAGGAACCTTAAACACCCCATCCTTATTCCTACCTATTTTCAAGCTGCAACTTAACTTTCAATGGTGAGGAGCCTTCCCTGAGCTCCAGCGGTGTTTTCTTCTTCCACTATTTCCATTTGTTGAATTGCATTTCAATTGTCTCTCTCTCATTAATTTAGTCCTAACTAGCACCTAAAAATTTCTCATAGGCATCATCTGTAATGATGATCTCATTTAGGTATTATCATTATCCCAATTTTGCAAACAAGATGACAGACATATTGTGATTAAATAATTGATCTGAAAGTTATATGGTTATATTGTATGCACATACAAATATGTAATAACAAATCCCACCATTATGTACAACTATAGAGCACCAATGAAAAAATATGGAAAAATAATTGGCCTGACTAATGAACTAATAGGCAGCAGAAATAGGAATATATATTCTGTTATATTGCTCCTTACCTGTTCATGGAGTGTTGTATCAGGATTCTTGTAAAATAAGTGTATCATTCATTGTTTAGAAATATTACAGTCAATGCCAAGTTAACCAGGCATTCAGATTTAATGGGACTCATATGAGTTGGTCAAAAAATGGCTCCAAGCTTAAGAAATTCTATAATTTAAGGGTGTATGCATAGGTAAATGGAGGAATCACTGCAGGTGGGAAAGAGGAAAGAGCATACACAAAGACATGGAGACTCAGAACAGTGGACATGACACTGGTGCATGGGTCAAAGGCACAGCATAGATACTCTTGAGCTATTCCAACTGTTAAACCAACACATATTCTTTCTATTGGCAATTTATGCTTACAGACAAATTTCTGCAATGCTACCCTGTCTTATGGGATTGTAAGGAATATAATACCTTTTGAATTTTAAGTTCAACACTATCAAGTCTTGATGTTCATATATCAAGGAATGGAACTTTCATAAACAAAATTCATTAACTTACCAGGTGATAAAAGCATAATTCGCTCCAATGACAATGAAGGCCAATGCGTAAAGCCAACAAATGCCTACGGCAAGAAGCATGATGTTGTTATGATCTAGCAGATCCCATGCAGTACGTCCACCAGGGGGAAACAGGACAAAACCAATCTGTAATTTAAAATAAAAAGCACACATTAAAATAATGAACCATATTCCCAAAGATTGTGCACTTCACAATGCCTGACAACTAAGATAACTCCCATTATCTCCTATGTCACAGAGAAACATTAGATGTTTCTGCCTGTCTTAATAATACTGACAATATCTACCAAGTCACAGTTTTGAAAAAAATTAAAAGGACATTTAATGATCAATTTTCAGAATATGAACAGAGATCATCTTTGAGGATGGGTGGTCTTTCAGAATGTCCTAGGCTTCTATATTGTACAGTTTCATAATGCTATTTCAAGATTAGAGTGCAAAAAGGCTTTAAAATAAATAAATGCCCACAGATTATACTCAATGGTGAAAAACCAAATACTTTCCACCTAAGATCAGGAATAATACAAAGTTGTCTGCTTTCATCACTTCTAGTCATCATTTTACTAAAAAATTCCAATCTGAGCAATTAGATAAGAAAAATAAACAGAAGATATTTTTTGGAAAGGAAGAAGTAAAACTATCCATATTTACAAATGACATACTATCATGTATAGGAAATCCCAAAGAACCTACCCCCCAAAAAAACTATTAAAGCTAATAAATGAGTTTTGCAAATACAAAATCAACATACAAAAATAGTTGTATTTTTACACACAATGAACAACCCCAAAATGAAATTAAGAAAACTATTACCCTTACAATAGCATTGAAAAAGAGTAGGATGCTTAGGAATAACTTTAATCAAGGAGTCACATGCCTGGGGAAGTAATTCGGTGGTAGAGCACTTGCCTAGCATGCAAGAGGCCTTGGGATCAATCCCATTACCTCAAAAAAAAAAAAAATCAAAGAGGTTTAGGACTTGAAGATCAAAAACTATACAACATCATTGAAAGAAATCAAAGATCTAAAGTAATGAAAGTTATCTCATATTCATGAACTGGAAGCTTCATATTATTGAGATTGAAATGCCACCTAAAGCAATCTACAGATTCAATGCAACCCCTATTAAAATTCCAATGGCCCTTTTTTGCATAAATAAAAAAAGTTGATCTGAAAATTCATAGGGAATTGCAAGGAATCCAGGATAACTGAAAACAAAAAGAAAAACCAATCAAAACAAAAACATTGAAAAAAAGAAAACCAAAGGGGGAAGACTCACCATTTTGATTTCAAAACTTCCTATAAAGCTATAGTAATCAAAACTCTGGTATTGCCATAATGATAGACTTAAAAATCAACGAAACTGAACTGAAAGTCCACAATGAAATCCATGTATGAATTGATTTTTTAAAAATATTTATCTTCTAGTTTTAGGTGGACACAATATATAGTTTTTTTAATGTGGTGCTGAGGATCGAACCCAGTGCCTCACACATGCCAGGCGAGCGCGCTATCACTTGAGCCACATCCCGAGCCCCTCAATTGGTTTTTGACAAGGTGTCAAAGCCATTCAACTTTTGTCTTTCTTAGAGGCAAGGCAAGTCTGAGTTTTAGTTTGGACTCGGAATCTGGGCAGTCATGGGAATAATCTCTGAGGGGAAGGGGGGTTAGTAGAGCTAAGAGAAGCAAAGGAAACCATTGTCCCAAGTAGAGAGAAGAGAGAAGTGAGAACAAGAGATGCAGCTTCCTCATCCCCTGATTGTCCCTCATGCTGTCAGGAGGATGAGAAGCTTGGAAGTGACAAAGTACTAAATGAGCTATTGATATATCCTCCCACACAGACACTGGGAAAATGTGATTCATGGAATTAAGGGTCATGAAAGATTTTCTTTTCAGTTTTGAAATTGCATGATATGACCAAGTTATTGAGAAAGCATTTTAAATGTAATGTGTGGTATGCGAAGGAAACCATTTTTTGTAGGCTGGGAAGAATATTCCCCTGTTTGCAGATTATGCAATCGTTTAAATATGAGTTATTAAAAAAACTAGCCACTCTGAACACTGGTCTCATGCAGTTCACATCTACTTATATAGGGTTCCAAGATTCCAGGTGGGCACTTTCTCTGATCTGTCTATATATAGTTTATGTTTTAGTATTGACCATACTTAGAGAAAAAATATGGTGAAAAGCAAATCACAACATAATATTGTTAGCTTAAGTCTTGCCCATAAATATATACCACACATACGAACAAGACATGAAAGCATAATAAATTCACCTACATTTATAGATATTTTTGTTTCAGAGGAATCCAAGAATGGGAGAGTTACATTACTTCTTATCATTGTGTGTGTTTGTGTTGTATTAAGTATTCACTCTTCTTTAAAGCTGCAAAATCATTTGGCTGGTCACCAAACAGGAAACTTGTCTAGACCTATTGGCAGGTGGGAAAACCTCCAAATAATCTAAAATTCATACCCAAAGACTTTAACATTGTAGCTCTTCCTTGGAAAAGCATTGGGGAAAATATGAAAATATTATTTCTCTATCAAAAGAGCCAAGATTAAGCTGACTTATTCTCAGTTGAGATATAACACAGCTTATTCCTTCAGATCCTAAACATAATTAATCATTAATTGTTAACTGAATATTAGTTACTTTTATTAATTCTACTATTATCTTTATAATTCTATTCTTCAAATCTCTGAGTTTTCTCTCTTGCTTTTACTATTTTTCTTATTTGAATATAAATATCTTTAAAGAAATTGATCTAGTAAATATATGTACCCTATAATTTGGATCTTAAATGCCCCCCAAAGGTCCCTGTGGTAAAGGCTTGCTTCCAGGGTGGGGCTATTGGGAGATGGTGGAAGCTTTAGGATGTAGAACCTAGTAGGAGGTCTCTAGGTCACCAAGGGGCTTACCCTCAAGGGGGGTTGTTGAACCCTAATCCCTTCATTTGTCTCTCTTCCACTTCCCAACCATGAGATAACTGATCTTGCTCCATTACATGCCTCCATCATGATGTACTGCCTCACCACAGCCCTAGAAGCAGCAGGGCCAAAACAAGTTGTAGACTTCAACTTCGGAAATCCCAGGTCAAAATAAACCTTTATCTTTACAGGTTGATCATCTCAGTCATTTGTTATAGCAATGTAAAATTGATTCATACAATATAGAATTCTGAACCCAAC
This sequence comes from Ictidomys tridecemlineatus, assembly GCF_052094955.1. Lineage (NCBI taxonomy): Eukaryota > Metazoa > Chordata > Mammalia > Rodentia > Sciuridae > Ictidomys > Ictidomys tridecemlineatus. The sequence continues at coordinate 166,086,154 of NC_135479.1, forward strand.
AAAGAATAGGTATATTTTCTTTTCAAATACATAGAGTATCTACTACCACTGACATCAGACTATGTCCCAAAGGAAGTCTTAATGAGACTCAAAATATAATTTCTGGTCCCGGAGAAATTAAATTAGAAATGAATAAAAAGAATGTGTTTGGAAACTTAAAAGTGCACTCCTCGGGCTGGGGGTATATCTTAGTGGTAAGGTGCATACCTAACAAACACAAAGCCCTGAGTTTGCTACACCACACACACACACACACACACACACACACACACGGCAATCCTGAATAACTCATAAGTTGTGAGGGAAAGTACGTGGAAATGGCGATATTCAAAATTGCCCAAACAGGAAGTTATAGTACTATACAGAGGGAAATTCATAGCTGTAATTGTGTTTTTTTTAATAGAAAAGATTAAAAATAAATGAGATGAGAAACATACTAAAAAAAACTAGGAAAAGAAAAGTAAAAGCTTAAAACAAAGCAAAAACTGAAAATAAGAAATTGACAAATTCACAATTATAATATAAAACTTTAACAGCCACATCAATGTTTATAGCAGCATAATTCACATTAACTGAACTATGGAGCCAACCTAGATGCCCTTCAGTAGATGAATGTATAAAAAAAAATATGGCATATATACACAATGGAATTTTACTCAGCAATAAGAGAGAATAAAATCATGGAATTTGCAGGTAAATGGATGGCATTGGAGAAGATAATGCTAAGTGAAGTAAGCCAATCCCCCCCCAAAAAATGCCAAATGTTTTCTCTGATATAAGGAGACTGATTCAGAGATAAATCCGAAGGAAAACAATTAAGAATATAGACTCTACAAACAACACAACTTAAAGAGTTCCAAGAGCCTGACTTCATCCCAGAACAACCACTCACAACTGTTTGCTCTGAACCTGAACCCGGCAGACCTGGAGCTCATCGCCGTTCCTGATGTGCGTTCCTATTCTAGGTCTGATCCACAAGGATTCTTGCCCTGTTTTTGTTCATTTGACTCACCCGTAGTTAGATTTTTTTGTTTTTGTTTTTGTTTTTTTAAATTTTCTTCTTCATTCATTATTTTTCTTTTTTTTATTTTCTAGAAGTTTTTTAAAAAATATTTTATCTGTCATTGTTGTTTCTGTGCAGCAGATCATATATTCTGAGTCATGAACTCACTGTGTCTTCTCAGGTTCAAGTTATCTCTTTCTAAAACATTTCTTTTTAATTTATTTTTGAAACTATTATGCATGTACATAATAAAACATTCCAATCAAGAGGTGTAGAGTACATAACAGTGTTTTATGTGCAATTCTATTCACTCAGTTTACGTTCCCAGTAAATGATAAGTAAACAAGACAATTTCTGTATGTTAGCTGGTTAAAGTTATCAGTTATCAATTTTATCACATTATAGGGCATTTGTCATTTTTTTGATAAAATTTTTCTTCAAAAAAACGCATGAATCTAGGCTCCTCCCTACCAGCCTCTGCTCTAATAACCCTTCTACTCCCTCAAATATTTAAATACCACAGCTGTCAGATCCTGTTTTGACCTTTTTTCTTCCCCTCACCTACCAATGCTTCTTTACTGTGAAGTGCAAATCCCTGAAACAACTTCATCATGTCATGTCCCTGCTCTCTGGCAACTTAACATCTCTTCTGAGAGGGCTTCCCTAATTAAAACACATTTTGCATCCATTCAAGACTTTCTTTACATATACATATGTATATTGGATTATGGTTTATTAGTCTCTACAAAATATATATGCACTAATTGGAAATGATAAATTTCAACAATGCACTGAGATTAAGGAGTGAACATCATAAAATAGAAAGAGCCTGGGATTTGGGGTCAGACAAAACCAGATTTATATCTTAGCTCCAATATTGTGTGAACCTGAGAAAGTAACCAGGTCTCTCTGAATCTTCCTATTGGTAAATTTGACACGATATCAGCTAACTTACAGATTGTTGTGCAAACAGAGTAAAATATAGTGTGTAAAAATTCAGTACAGTGGCCAATAGATAGTTGTTTCTCAATAAATAATAGTTTCCTGTTTCCTGCCTTCCATATGTTCCTAAGCTCACTAACCATTAGGCTGTAATTTGCTTTAGCATGGGGATCTGCTTTTGACTAACAGCATTTGCTCAGAGTTCCTACATAAAAGATATTTATGTATGTGAGGAAGCGGTGCATACCCTACTTTCTGCCCAGCTGCTCTGACAATAACTCTACCAGAGCTGCTGTGCCAACCAAATAACTTGCCTTCTCAGAGACCCACATTTTCACTAGAGACAGCAAAGTAGAGGGAAGTGTCTGGAGGTCTAGGAGAAAATGCCCCATTAAATGAGGACAGAAGTTATAGGCAGAGATGTCTGGTAGATTAGCTGGAGACCCTTACTTACCTGCCAGAACCAGCATCCCTGTAGCAGGACGAAGCTTGACCGCAGGAGCTCCAGAAGTATATTTTTCTGTGTGAGGAACTCGATAAAGGCCATCAGGCCTGTCAAAAAGCTGACGAGGACCAGCAGCTGGTGCACAAAGATGTCCAGCATTTCCCGGCCATGAGTGTGGTTGTAGAAGATAAAAGCTAATAGAGGGAGGGGAACAGTTTGTCTTTGTCAATGAAACCAAATGCTGCCCACTGCTTGTCTCACTCCCTCTCTCTGCCCATAGAAGTTTCTACACACACACAATTGTTCAAAATGGCATGTCCCCACTGCTTCCCACAGGAATGCATTCTTGCATTTTCAGAGTCATTGTTGCCTTCTCAGAATGGAATATTTGAAATCTAATACTTTCCCTTCCCCAACCTTTACTCTGTCCTCTAACATACCATGACATTCTCCACTAACTGTATTTCAAAGCACCATCTACACAAGATGATGATTAATAAATATGATAGGTGACTACAGAGAAGAGCAGGCTGAAGCTGAAGCCTTGCTCTGAGGAACCAGCTCAGGGAAGAAAGAAACACATCCATAAGTCACAATGGTGGACCTTCCAGGTATGACAAGTTCCCAAGACATAGTAACTAACTGCATTTTTCATTCCATGGACAAAGTCCAGCTTCATCTTAGTCATTTTCATCAGATGTTTGTTCCAAACATAGCAACACCTGGAAAGAACAAGAACCACGCTTCTGGGTGTTGGCACCTATCTTTCATCCAGTCCTGTTCTTACAGAAGATTAAGCAGAAGTCCTCATCTTCAGATGTGGGAGGCAAGGGCAGCAGTTAGGGTGTAACCAACTTCTAATCATTTGGGACTTTTGTTGTTCTGTAATCAATCTATTTCTTACATGTACAATAAAAAAATCTCTGAACATTTGCTTTCTCCTTTTTCCACATAGTCAACTGGGAAAACAACTGAATAAAACATATTGTTTTTCAATAACCACTCAAAATTAGGACTTCATGTTTTTATGTGACTGAATTTTTGGACCTACTTATCACATAATTGCAGAGTTTTATTTCATTAATATTTTTAAAGGTAGTTAGTAGACAGTGAAAGCTGTTCTGTGGTGAGTTGCTGCCCCATCTCAGGATATCTATGCTCCTCTATGCTGAGTTCAGTTTTCATTCATAAAAGTAGAAATAATAATTTCCAGGACAACCAAGAGATAATGAAACACTGTAGGTGGTTCTTTAAGACAGATGTGAAATATGAATAAAGCACATTTGAATGACTATGCTTGCCCAGTTCTAAGTGAGTCAGTAAGGAAGGTCTTTGGCAACCTATGTAGGACACCAAAATACATTACGAACAATCACATCAAGATACCCATCAATCACAGTTGCACCAAGACAGCAAAGATGTATTATTATAAAAAGTTACACTAATTATTACCATAAATGCCTAGTAATAGAGAAAGATTTAGAAAAAAATACTCATTCTTACACTCCACAAAGAAGGCATTTGACATCATTAACTTGATTAAGGAGACTGGAATTGAACTGACGGTGGAACATAAGATGCAGGCCACACCCAGCAGTCCAAAGAAGGAATATAGGGTCAAGTGTTGCAAACGCAGCACTCGTTTCCATGGGATTTCGTTGTGTATGATCAGGTGGGGCCCTTCAGCAAAAAACTGTAGACTAATTATACCTGTAGAGAAATATATTACAGTTTTAGAAACCCTCTCTGTAGCTTTGTCTAGCATGCATGAAGATACAGAAGGATTTTCCCATTGACTATTGCAATCTGATGTCCTGTTATGACAGTGATTCCTCTCTCTAGACTGTTGCCTAAAAGCTTAGCACTGGAGCTTTACCCTTGTTTTAAAACTTCAAATGCTGGTTTGGATCAATTTTAGTCACAGACAATTATAGGAATCAAACAACTATTTCAGTTCTACAATGCTGATGATTTGAGTTCAACTATCTATTCTTGTCTAACAACTAAAGTAAATCCTGAATGATTTAGGGTTTCGGATCTACCAGATCAGTCTTATAAAGGCTGATTACTTTCTTCCTAGATACTACATCTTTGGGTAGCTGCCACAAAGTAGGGAGTTATACTTGGTTTCCAATAAAAATGCTCAAGAGTTCAGCTTTTCTCCAACTAAGGATAACTGAGAAGGCCCAGACAGAGCATATAGTTAGTTCAGTTATTAAAACATTTACATTAGAGATGATACCTTATTTGTTAATCTATAGAATTTGACAAGGGAATCTCTCTATTTGGAAATAGTTACTCTGTAATTTGATAGTCATAGTAAAGCCTTGTATCATGAATAAACTGTGTAAATATTCTCTTGCACATGAAAATATCCAGAAGGAGAAACAGAACACAGAAATGATCCACTCACCAATCAATGTCATTTTCCCATTAGAAAATGGGAGGTTTTATCTTTTTATGGAGGAGAGACTGCAGTGAACTCCAGAAACACAGAACACTTCATGGAATCCTCATGGGCAATGGGAAGTTCTTAGAAGCTATCTGCCCTAACCTCCTCCAATTCAGGAAAAAAAAAAAAAAAAAAAGGACGAATGCATGAAGCAAGGTCTTCCTCAGCCTTGAACTCTCTCTACAGCTGATCAGCAACAATTTATCATTGAAACTTTCCCATGAATGCTTGATTATTTTGGTGTCGCATCCAAAATGGTTTCTGATTGGGCTTGTTCTTTCAAGGCTTATAACAATTGATTTAAAAGTATTTCAGAGGCTCCAATCCATTCTATAAAGGAGATTCACTTTGACTGAGTAGGCAAATGAACTACCATGATGAATTCATTAAGAAATACACTTTTGTATTAACACGAAATATCACCTAACAAATTATATCAGATAGAATACATTTAGAATATATATTGAGAGATGTTTTGAATACAAAATCCATTTTAGCAATTTCTTAACTTTTTATTGAATATTCTCTTGCACATGAAAATATCCAGAAGAAGAAACAGAACACAGAAATGATCCACTCACCAATCAATGTCACGGTAACTATTGCAATTCCCTCCAAAAATTCTAATCGCTGGAATAATGCTTTGGATCCAAGGTAGCAGGTCTGCTTATGCTTTTTGCAGACATACTTCAAAATACTCTTTGTACTCCACCAAAGACCGAAGACAAAGAAGAAGACTCCAGGGAGGGCATGACCTGGGAAATCCCCGAAGACCTATAAAGTGAAGAACAAACAGAAGAAGACATTTCATTTTGGAAACTTGGACCAAACATTTCCTTTTCCTGTAGAATATACTGACTTCTGATGATCATGGGTACATAGCAGATCCCACTGGAATATCCACAATACCAATAAAAGATAATAAAAATTTGCATTAACACACCATGTATTAGGCATTAGGTCAAGTATTTTTACATGCCATTTCTAATTTAATTTTTGAAACACTCTGACTGAGGAATTATTATTCCATTTTCAATTGAGATACAAGTTTAGAGAAGTTAAATGACTTGCCCAGATCTCACAACTATTAAGTAAATGCTTTGCTGTTTTTAACATAGAGTTCAAGAGGGTTTCTTAAAAAGTTAGTACAAACTTCACTATACAGTTGCCTTTGCGCATATTTAAAGAAAAGTAATATAAAACTATGCCCTTTTGTTTAAAATTTGAAATGTGAAATTGCCTACAAACTTTTTAAAGAATCCAGTGTGTGAAAGAGACCACCAATGTTCATCAGATATGTGTGTGCTTCTCCCTACACTTTCCCAGCCTCTTCTCCAATTGGATTAAAACTTTAGTTTTAGTTCTGGCTACAGCATTAAATGTGAAATTGGTGCACGTCACTTGGAGGCTGTGTCGATAAAGTCTATGTGATTCCTCCCCCCATCCCCCTCCCCTGTCCCTCACTCATCCCTTACCCTGGCAGCCTTGGGTACATAGCAGATCATACTAAAATATGCACCACAATACTAATAAAAGAAACAACCAGTCTATTTCCAGTTTTCCAAGAAACAATCCTTTATTACCATAAGTCATTGAAACGTTGAGGTTTATTTTTTAAGTAGCTTAGCTCCACTTAGCCAGATATATACCAACCCAAATCATATTGTAAATATTTGTTTACACTATTGTCACATGATAAAGTTATCTCTGACTAATAACCAGAAATATGCTCCATTTTTATCAGTGCTACAGAAAATCCAATCTTGATTTCTAAGCATTTTTAATTATGGAAATAGTAATTGATTCAAACAAACAAATGTATTATACCATCAACAAAATAATGAAGTGACAGGCCAGAACCATCCTTGTGGATCTAACACTAGGCTAGGCACAAGAAAACTCATGAAAGGAGGTGTTTAGGATTCCGCCTGGTCCAGTAGACTTCCTTATCTCCTTGAGTGAGAACTGAGCCTCTCAGTTCAGGGCATACCCCTGTAAGCTATTTCCATACCAGTTGATATAAAGGGAACCTTCTAGGGATACTGTGAAATTGACCCTAACACTACAAGTCTCAAATTTCCAACCGAGACCCCAGATACTCATTGCAGTGCACCCTTGAATCATCCAAGCCATCCAAGAGAGTCAGACTCTATACAACATGGTGCTAGGGACAGGTTCTTTTCCTAACTCTGACTCATGGTGTGGTTTGAAGCATGTTCCTTAACCTCTTATTAACCTTTCTTTTTATTGATTAAGAACCAAGTCTCAACCTCTCTGAGACTTGGTTCTTAATCAATAAAAAGAAAAAGAGCACTCATACACTATTAAGAGAAATGCAAATTTGCTTTGGCAAGCAATTTGACCGTAAGTAAGACTGTGGAGAGTACATATACCCAGCAACTCAGCAATCCAACTTGTAGTACATACCCCAGAAAACTCTTACAGGTGTTCTTTTGTATATGCCAAAAACTTTTTAAATTGCTGCATTAATTGTAGTAACACAAAATTGAAAATAATTTAAACATTAATTTATAGAGAAATTGATAAATAATGTGTTATACATTAGAATGTGGTACAACAGCTGAAACATTTTAAAATTTAAAGATTAGTTCTATGTTTAACAACATGAAGAGATATTTAAAGCATTAAACTGGGTGGATAATGCTTAATGTTAAATACTGCTGTATTTTGGTACAATCATATACTGTTGTTAAACACTTGAATGTGATTCATTGTTCATATACATATATAAATGTAAAAGTATAAAAGAGAAACTGAAATGACGCACACAAATAATAATGGTTTCCTTTGAGGAGAGAGTAGAGAAATAGAAATGGGAGGGGCAAGGGACACGTAACTGTAATATTTTATTTCTTTTACTTAAAAAAGTTATTCTTGCTCCACATTCTCTCCAGTATTTTATGTTGTATAATTGTTGTATAATTTTTAATATAATTTAGTATTTTATGTTGTATAATTGTTGTATAATTTTTAATATAATTTTTAATAGGTGTATGCTGATATCCCTTATAATTTTAACTTGTAATTCCCTTATGACATAAGATGTTCTTCCTATATGCTGATTTACCATAAGTACACCTGGAAGAAAATTATACAAAACACCATGTCTACATAGTTAAAATGAGTGTATGTCATATTTTTATTCAGTTTTCATAGTTCTTTGCACTATATTTTTAAAGCAATGGGCTTTATTTTTTCAGAGTAGTTTTATATTTGCAGAAAATTGAACAGATATTACACACTATTCCCACCCCTCAGTTTCCCATTTATTAATTCTTGCTAATAGTACAGTATATTTGTTATAATTGATGAACCAATATCGATACATTATTATTAACTGATGTTCATGATTTTTGTTATAATCACTCTGTGTTTAATATTTCTATGAGTTGGGTACACTGGTAATATCATATATCCAGAATGATAGTATTTCATAAATAATATCCTTTAAAATCTGTGCTTCACCTATTTATTCCTTCCTCCCTCATCCTGAGCTCCTGACAACCACTGATCTTTCTACTATCTGTATAGTTTTGCCTTTTCCAAAATGTCACATAATTAAAACCATATAGTATGTAACATTTTCAGACTGGCTCCTTTCACTTAGCCATATATATTTGTTTCCTGCATATCTTCTTGTGACTTGAGAGTGCTTTTCTTTTTAATCACTGAATAATATCCCATTATGTCAATGCACCAGTTTTTATTTTTAATCCATTTCTCTTTCAAAGGCCACACTTCCAAATTTTAGCAATCATGAATAAAACTATTAATAACATTCATGTGCAGGGTTCTGAATACATATAAGTTCTTAACTCATTTGAATACATATCAAGGAGTACAAATTTGTAAGAAACTGCCAAAATGTCTTCCAAACTAGCCATATCAGATTCCCCCAGCAATGAATGAGAGTTCTTGTTGCTCCACATTCTCACCACTATTTTATGTTGTATTTTGAGTCGTATCATTTTTAATAGGCATATGCTGGTATCCCTTATAATTTTAATTTGTAATTCCCTAATGACATAAAATGTTAAACCATGACGCAAAGAAAAGACCACCGACTCCAATTTAAATCAAATTAAAATCAGATTAAAGCAAGCTTGTTATTCCGACCAGTTGGGACTGTCCCTCTCCCAAAATCTATAGGAATAGAAGATAATACCCCAGCTCTCTAGGAGCACAGTTTTATAGAACAAAAAGTTGCAAAAGGGGGTTGTCTTGAGAATTTACAAATAACAAGATTTTGACAAGCATAATACAAAGGCAGGTAGTAGGTTAATGGTCTAAATGGTTCAGCACTTAGGGAGTAAATTTGGATTTCAACATCAGAATTTATGAGGTGCCACTAAGGTTTCAGAGAGAGTTGTTATCTGGTCAGGAAAAACCAGGCCTGAGTGAGTTCAAGGCATGGGCAGGCGTTCCAAGCAAGTTTAGAAATCGCAGAAATTTATAGTAAAGCATAAATTAACTTTTCATGCCTTTGTGACGAGATGGTTCCCGATCTGAAGAGGGAATTAGGCTGGGTTTGTCAAAGATGTTCTTCCTATATGCTGATTTAACATCAGCACACCTTGTTTGGAGAGGTGTCTTATCAGATCTTTTGCTCAATTTTTATCGGGTTGTTTTTCTTATTGGTGAGTTTTAGGAGTTGTACTTAATGTTCTAAATGTATATTTTTTTATTATATATATGTTTTGCAAATACTTTCCTCATCTTTTTGCTTTCTTTTTACTTGGCATGTCTTTTTGCTTTCTTGACACTGTCCTCCACAGAGAAAAAGGTTTTAATTTTGACAATGTTTAACGTATACATTTTTCTTCTATATTTTGTGCTCTTAATATTATATTTTAAAAACTCATTGCCATGCCCAAGATCACCTGGAACAGAAGACTCTGTTGTCTTATAGAAGTTTTATAGTTTTTCATTTAATATTCCGTTCAATAATAAATTTTGAGTTAATTTTATGAAATATATAAGGTCTGTGTAGATTTCTTTCTTTCTTTCTTTCTTTTTTTTTTTTACATGTGGGAGTGATTGTTAATTTTATCTGTCAGCTTGACTAAGCTAATAGATGCCCAGATTGCTGGTAAAACACTATTTGGGTCTTTATCAATGAGGGTTTTTCAATATAGATTAGCATTTGAAACAATAGACTAAAGAAGATAGGATTGATGGGCATCATTCTGTGATGAGACAGAAGTCTTGACTATAGTGACTCCATTTTGTGAAACAGCCATGTCAACTAGAAAGGTCATGACTGGGGCAAGTTGTTTCTCCTTTTGTTATGGAAACCCTTGAGAACACAGAACTGTCTACCTGGGCTCTGTTTCTGTACCTGGGGTAACTGGGCTTATAATTGGCTAAGCCTCCCGCCACCTGACTGCAATCTCCAGCTTCTGTAACTTGGCTTGCTTGCATTGACTAAACCCCCAAATGTCCCTTTTGTGGTTTTTTGGCTTAAATATGAGGCCAAACTGAAGGAGGTGCACCACTCTGACCATCTCGCTTTTAGAGAGTAGAGTGTCCGCCCTGCCAGCAATAAAGCCTTGGAATGGCAATGTGTGGGCTGAGAGTTATTTGAGGGTCTCAGTTTCGGTATAACAATTCAATCCCTTCTTTAAGGCCAAAATGGAACAGAAAGTTAAAGGAAGGATGAATTTGCTCTCTCTTTCTGAGATGGAACATCTATCTTCCCATGCCTTCAAAGACCAGAAGTCCTGCTTCTCAGGAGTTAGACTCTGAGGCTCACATCAGCAGGCCCCTAGTTCTCAGTCTTTCAGACTCAGGCTGAACTGAATCACCAGGTTTCCTGATTCTCTAGCTTGCAGACACCATATCAGGGAACTTCTTCCACTTCATAATTACATACAAGTTACCACATTAAATCTGCTCCTGTTGGTTTTGTTTCTCTAGAGAACATTAACTAATAGAGTGGGTGTACAATGTTCAAACTTCATCTGTTGAAAAGACTGTCTTTTCACTCAGGATTTGCTTTTGTACCTTTGTCAAAGATCAACTGACTGTATTCATGTGTGTCCATCTCTGGGCTCTCTATTCTGCTCCACTAATCTTTCATTACTTTTTCACCAATACCACATTGATCATGACAACTTTAAACTAAGCTTTAAACCTTGGTAATGTTAATGCTCTGACTCTGTTCTTTTTCAATCGATCAGGCTATTCTGTGTCTTTTGCCTTTCCATATAAGCTTACAATATCCACAGAGTAATTTGCTGGGATTTTGGGATTACATTAAATTCATAGATTGAGTTGTGAAGAATACATATCTTAATAATATAGATTCTTTCTATCCAAAAATATGGACTATCTCTTCATTTATTTAGATCTTTGATTTCTTGAAAAAGAGGTTTATAGTTTTGCTCATATTTATATATGTGTATTGTTTGTCTAAGTATTTCTTTTCTTTTTTGGTGTTAATGTAAATGGTGTGTGCTTTTAATTTCAAACTCTAATTTTTTATTCTATATTAGAAAACATTTGACTAATATATATTAATCTTGTATTCTGAAGCTTTGCTATAATAATTTATTAATTCCAGTTTTGTCGTTGTGGGTTCTTTGGGATTTTCCACACAGATAATTTTGTCACCTATAATCAAAGACAGTTTTAGCTTGTCCTTTCTAGTCTGTTTATTTTCTATTTCCTTGCCTTGTCTTTTTGCATAAACTAAGAATTCCAGTAAGGTGTTGAATTGGAATGATGATAGGGGGCATCCTTAAGTCTCTATCTTAAGGGAAAAGCATCTATTTTCTGACCATTAAGTACAATGTTATCCCAGGCTTTTGTGTGGATACCCTGCATTGAGAATGCTCCCCTCAGTACCTAGTCTGGTTTTCGTTAGTCTTGAATTGTTTTTTGATTTCTCTTTTTAAAAGTGGTGTACAGCCAGATAATGGAGGACCTCAAATGGCGTGTGCTTTTAATTTCAAACTCTAATTTTTTATTCTATATTAGAAAACATTTGACTAATATATATTAATCTTGTATTCTGAAGCTTTGCTATAATAATTTATTAATTCCAGTTTTGTCGTTGTGGGTTCTTTGGGATTTTCCACACAGATAATTTTGTCACCTATAATCAAAGACAGTTTTAGCTTGTCCTTTCTAGTCTGTTTATTTTCTATTTCCTTGCCTTGTCTTTTTGCATAAACTAAGAATTCCAGTAAGGTGTTGAATTGGAATGATGATAGGGGGCATCCTTAAGTCTCTATCTTAAGGGAAAAGCATCTATTTTCTGACCATTAAGTACAATGTTATCCCAGGCTTTTGTGTGGATACCCTGCATTGAGAATGCTCCCCTCAGTACCTAGTCTGGTTTTCGTTAGTCTTGAATTGTTTTTTGATTTCTCTTTTTAAAAGTGGTGTACAGCCAGATAATGGAGGACCTCAAATGGCATGTTAAGAAGTTTCAACTTAATTATATGAACAACAAGAAGTAACTGAATGTTTTTGAGCAAAGAATAGATATAAGAGAGATGTATGGGAGCCCTTAAACCATCCAAAAATTAAAAATAAAAAACAATCTATTAAAAAATATTTAAAGATATCCAGAAAGGAGTACTGCTCCAAGTGCTTCAGCAACCCATTCTAGGGACATACAAATCTCACTCTCAGTTAATATCATCTTATAGCCAACCTGAATCGGTTTTAGGTCCCAGTAAAAACACAAAACATTCATTAATCTTGATGAAATGTGGAGACATGATTCCTATATGCATTGTTAATCTACCCACTCCCAATCCAGTGAAGAAAGCTACTGCCTTCAGATTCAGGGCAGTCATAGGCACTCAGGAGTGTCAACTAGCTTATTTAAAAAATGTACCCAAAAACAACCACACCTGAATCAACAGTGTTGTCACATTCATTTGCACCACTTCTAACAAGGGAGTTGCTGCTCTCAACAGCTCTCTTAACAAGGACACCTGAATCAACATTTGGCTATCCTTGTCCTCCATCTGGTAGCCCGTTCTCAGGGCCTTACCTGCCTTGACACTTCTTTACCCACCTCCCCGTCATCCTGCTCTTCTCTCCCCTTTCTCTTCTGCCTGCCACAATGAATTTCCAGAAGGGCAGCAGAGAGGTTAAGGGTTCTAAGCAAATTCCCTTCAAGAGCAAGGGGCCACCTAAGGGAAGGAAAGGCACCCCTTGGTCAGATTTTAAAACTTGGCCTGGTTTGGATTTCTGTTGGTCTGTTGGATGGGGAATGACAGAGGGTAATCAATGGAGCCCAGAAAGCCAAAAGTGAGAAGTAAATGGTTCTGCCGGATAGGGCAGATCAAACTCTGAGTTCCTGAACTCACAGACTTAAAAGCCACCCAAGTGTCCAGTCCTCCTCTCCCCCTGCTTCCTGTTGGTTTCATTAAATTTCATTCATGACACTCAGCTTTGCAAACTCCCATGCTCTTGAAAAGCCTCTTGGCACATTTCTGGCTTTGTTGAAAGAATTCTGATTTCTTTAGAAGTGCCTTTAAGGTTTTTCAGAGGAATGTGTGGGAGTATTAGTGATCTTGCCTGTCTGCTTATGCATTCATTCATTCCTCATTCCTCCATCTACTCATCCAATAAAACGAATATTTATTAAACAACTATGATGTGCCAGGTTCAGTTCTAGCCACTGGGGCCATGAAACAATATTCCTGCTCTTATGCTATTTCTCTTGTAGAGTTAGAAGATAAACAAATAAGAATTCTAGAACACTGAAAATGTGGTCCTACCTCCACATCAAGTGAGGGCTTGTTGAAAATACGGCATCTCAGGCCCCACCTTAGACTTACTAAATTAGTATTCTTATTTTAACTGGCTCTCGAATGTGTGGTAGGATGTTTAGCAGCTTCTCAGGCATCTGCCTACTATATGCTAGCACCTCCACCTGGAGGGAAAAATCACATTCTCTTTCCCATTGAAGAAATCCTGGCCTAGGAGTTTTTTGGTTAAATCCCCTTAACATCAAAACACTATTTTTTTCTTCTTTCTGAGGAAAAAGAAAAATGCAACAAATTTGGTTATTAACTGTTACATTAAAGTCCAACCAAGATTATGTGCACTTTTTCAGAAAGTTTTTGCAACTAACAGAACAACCCAAAACTTGAAAAAGAAAAGTTTGTACAATTCTCATGCAAAAACTTTCACACAAAAAAATTACTCAAGTTTGTGATTTAATGTTACTACTAAGAATAAAGAGGGACCTGAAATTTACTATAGCTTCCATGAGACCAAGGATTTAGGACTGGATGTCATCACTACCAATGATACTTGCCATCATGTAAAGGTTTAGAACAACTCTTGTTTTGAAATAGCTGGCAAATAGGGCATCAAGCTCTGTATCTACCCTCAAATAGTGAAAGTGCATTTACCTTCAAATACTGACTTTAAAAAAAGTCATAAATAACATAAGCATAATCTGAAGCCAGTATGGTGATATCCGAGCATTGTGCAATTTTGATCAGAGAAAAGGAGAAAAAAAAATAGACGACATAATTCTGGTCTCTCAGTCTCTTTGTGTCAGGAAATTTATATTCCATTGTTTGTTTTTAGTTAATTAAAAAAAATAGACTCAGTCTAGGCATTAGGATTCCTGATTTTGGCAGACGTCTATGGCAAGTACACTTAAAAAAAGTATTCCAGTTAGTGACAAAATAATGTAATAGCTCAGGTTCAGCTGGACGGAGTAGAAACCACAGCACTGCTCTCTCAGTGCTGAGCTGAGTGGAAGAATGGAAGCCAGGCAGAGAGTGCAATTGTCAGGTGGAGGTCGCCTCCCATTCCTACTTTCAAGTGCTATGTATACACTTTTGCAGGCTCTATTTCCCAGAAGAGGCAGCTGAGCTTGAGACTTTTGATGATTTGCCTGAGAATGCACAGACCATAAATGGTAGAGGGAAAGAAATCTAACTTTCGAGGGTACTGGAGGACAGTGAACTTTCTACAGCACCAAAGATCCCTGGTTTCATTTCATGTTGCTGGCCTAACAAATTACAGCTCACATATTGCAGTTCTGGAAATCAGGAGTCTGAATGGGCCCCAGAGGCAGAATTCAGGATTGAAAAGATCAGCCTCCTCTAATGGATCTCAGGGAGAATTGTCTTTTCTCTGCTTCCAGAGGCCTCCTGCGTTCCTTGATTCCTGGGCCTTCCTACGTCTTTAAGAAAGTGACATAGCATCTTCAAACCTCTCTAATTCCCACTTTTCTGTGGCTACATCTTCTGATTGCAATCCTCTCACCTCTGCCTTATAAAGATCTTGTAATGATTGAGCCTACCTACATAATTCAAGTAGTCTCCTCATACCAAAATCCTTAATCACAAATGCAAATCTTTTTCTTACATAAAGTAACATATTTCTCATTTCCAAAAATTAGGACATGACATCTTTGTGACCTATTATTCAGCTCACCACAACTCCCTTAGGAATGTCACTCAAAGGGAGGAACTTTAACAATCATAATTTTTTAAAAAAATTTAAATAGTCAAAAGATAGGGGAGAACAGAACAGAAATAAAGGGAATTCTTCTTTTTTTTTTTTTAAAGAGAGAGTGAGAGAGGAGAGAAAGAGAGAAATTTTTAATATTTATTTTTCAGTTCTCGGTGGACACAACATCTTTGTTGGTATGTGGTGCTGAAGATCGAACCCGGGTCGCACGCATGCCAGGCGAGCGCGCTACCACTTGAGCCACATCCCCAGCCCATAAAGGGAATTCTTTAAAGGAGATTTGCGCTTAGAATCAGTGTGGCAGGAAGAGGCACAATGTTACCTGGTTCTTAAGACTAATACTCCTTGAGGATCCCTTGAGGAGCTCACTAAAAACTGCAGAAGAGCAGCATTAGGAGCAGAGTTGCAGGACTCCTCTTGATGGAATAAACAGATTAGTATGAAGAAACAAGAAAGGCTGGGGCTGTAAGCAGAAAAGATGTGATTTGCTAGGTGATCTGATAGCTATCAAGGCTTAGGTTTCTGCTAGAGCAGTGATTCTCGGCCTGTCGCCTATGTAAACATCTGGGTAGCCATAAAAAAATTATATGTGGTGTCTGATCTCCACCCTAGACCTATTCAATCAGAATCTCTGGGAAACATTTTCTTTTTTTAATTTTGAAAGTCTTCTAATTCTAACCAACTAGAACTGAAACTATCAGGCCTTTCTCTTATGCTTGGTACTTAAGCTTTGTTAGTTTAGTCGTGTAGCCAACTACACCATTCAGTGATGCAGGGAAGGGAATGGAATGAAGGGTGGATAATCACTGGGTTCTGGGACACTTCACATGCACCAATTGATTTAATCTTCATAATTATTATCTCCAAATGAAATATAATGATAAAGAGCTGTCTTTACAGGGATTACATACAAAGCAACTTGCAATAGTATTGTCACAGAACCAAGATTCAACCCCCAAGTCTATGTTCATAAGGAACAAGGAAGAAAAATGACATTTATTGAACACGCTTCTCTGCAGGAACAATACAGAAATCCTCTGGATTCCATGAGATGATGTTTTCCACATTTTACATCTGACGGTATAAATTTGACTTAAGCTAAATAACTAGCTCAAATCAAAGAGCTTGTAAATGACAAAGCTGGGATTCTAATTCAGAGCTGCCTATCTCTAAACCCTCAACTTTACCACCATTTCTACCCTTCTCCATGCCGCAAAAACAAATAGCAACAACCATAACAAAAACAATGAATAATGAGCAAATGCTGATTCTGCATCATTTTAGTCAGAACTTTCTATGTGTTACCTGAAGGGAAATCAAGTAAAATGATTGTGGCATAAAGACAAAGCAATGGGTTGTTTGGACTCAGGTCACTCAGTGTTATGTTGTGTGAGCCTGCAGTGTCACCTGAGAGAAACACAGATCCTCAAGAGACTCAAAAGCACAATAATGTTGAGGAAATCTACTGTACATGATTTTGTTTTATATATTTTTGTGGGAGGGAGTTGTTCATTAGTTTGGGGAAGGGGGTGGTTGTGCTTTTAGTTTTTATCTTTCCAAAGAGTTGGTTTGTTCATGTGTAGGATTCTCCATTTACCATACTCACAAGGCACTAGGGAGAAATACCAGAGGCAGCTCCTCACATTCTGTGGTCTGACAAGGTGAACTCAGGACAGGAGGCCCCTGAATACAACACTTTTTGAGTACTGTGGGAAGTGTCTCTAGGCACACACCATTAGACACAAAATGCCCTGAGCAGGAGGCCACTCCTCAACAAGACAAATGATGCTGAATGAGGCTGAGAGCCTATAACAGCAGGAACGGGATGAAGCAGCATTTCTCAAACTTAAGTCATGGGCAGACCTTTTAAAAAGGAGAAATAAATTCACACCAGTATATTCACTTAAGTTGCCTTTGTTATAAACTTCTTTAAATACAAAAACACTTATTTGGACAAATTTACAAGTTAAACAAAACTGCAAAACCAACATAAATCAATAAACTAATGTGAATCAAATTAACTAATATAAATCAATTATAACAATCTCACTCCAGTCAGAATGGCAGCTAATATGAAGACAAACAACAATAAGTGTTGGAGAGGATGTGGGGGAAAAGGCACACTCATATACTGCTGGTGAGACTGCAAATTGGTGCAGCCAATATGGAAAGCAGTATGGAGATTCCTTGGAAAACTGGGAATGGAATCATCATTTGACTCAGCCATCCCTCTGCTTGGTCTATACCCAAAGGACTTAAGAACAGCATACTACATGGACACAGCCACATCAATGTTTATAGCAGCACAATTCATAATAGCTAAACTGTGGAGCTAACCTAGATGTCCTTCAGTGGATGAATGGATAAAAAAAATGTGGCATATATACACAATGGAATTTTATTCAGCAATAAAAGAAAATAAAATCATGGCATTTGCAGGTAAATGAATGGCATTGGAGAAGATGGTGCTAAATGAAGTTAACCAATCCCCAAAAAACAAATGCTGAATGTTTTCTCTGATATAAGGAGGCTGACTCGTGGTAGGGTAGGGAGAGGAAGCATGGGAGGACTAGATGAACTCTAGAAAGGGAAGAGGGGTGGGAGGGAAAAGGAGAGGGCAGGGGATTGGCAAAGACAGTGGAATGCATAGGCATCATTATCCAAAGACACGTATGAGGACACGAATTGGTGACAACATACTTTACATACAACCAGAGATATGAAAAATTGTGCTGTATACGTGAAATAAGAATTGTAATACATTCCACTGTCATTTGCTTTTTTAATCAATAAAAAATAAATAATAAATCAATTATAACAAGATTTATAGAATTTGCTAAAATAAATCCCCTTTCATAACATGACTATGACATTAACTTAGTCCATTTTGTGTTTTTAAAACAAACTAGCTAATATTGAGTGAATCATAAGCAACAGAAGTTTATCGGACTCATGGTTCTGAGCTACACAGTCCTAAAACAGGGGTGGATTCTTGTGAGGGCATCATGCTGTGTCATATGTGGCAGAAGGGCAAATAGGCACTCACAAGAGGCCAGGGGGACTTATAACATATGGTGGGTATAACATACCCACCTTCACAGTTCTTAACCCTCTCCCACAATAACAACATTAATCATTCATGAAGGTATAGCCTAATTACCTATTAAAGGTTCAACCTCTCCATGCTGTTACACAGGCAATTAAATTTCAGTGTTTTGGAGCAGACATTCAAACCATAGCAGGCACTGACCTCTATGTCTATTTTCTTTCTGGTCCAGAATATGTATATTATGTGTGCCCCACTTGAGTTTTCTCTATTCAAACTAAAACCCACTGAAAGATTATCAGGCATCTGAAGTTCATCTTCTTTATTAAATAACCTTGAAAATTAAAGCACTGCCTCTTGCCACCATCATGATCCCAATAGGAACGCAAATTCCAGGATTGAGATAATTGGTTGAACTCCAAGAATATAAGAGGTCATCTAGATAATGTAGATGTGCTTATAATGTTGCTTAATCACCATTGAGATGAAAATACAGAGGTGGGTTATTATAAGTTTCCACTTGCAGACATCACTCCTCACAACAGAACATATCAGCAGACTCTCAGAGGTTTGGGAAACTGTGGGGTAAATAATTAGGAAGAACTACTTTGAAAAACTGTACCCAAATGACCAGTGAAGGGAAATTTCTTTTTAAAGAAATATTTAAACTTGGGGCTGAGATTTTGGCTCAGTGGTAAAGCACTTGCCTAGCATGTCTAAGGAACTGGGTTCAATTCTCAATACCACATAAAAATAAATAAATGAAGTAAAAGTATTATGTCTATTTATAACTAAAAATAAATTTTGAAAAAGAAATATGTAAACCAATAAATGCAAGAAGAAATGATAGAATTTATAATTTTACAAAATCATATGAATGAATAAATTCAGGCAATGTTAGTCAAAAACTGTTAACATATCAAAGAGAGACAGTCCAGAAAGATGTGCCTAAAGTATTCTTGCAAAAATAAAATGGAACCTGGGTTCCATCTAACCAACTTATATAATTACCAATTTATAGGAAATACAGAGGCAGAGAAACATGAAAAAAAATAATATCATGGGAATGCAACCAGTAAAATCCCAGTGATGTGAAAATTCTACAAGACATACTGAGTTCTGCAGCAGATAAATTACAATAAATACCAAAAAAAGAGATAAAGGGGTAAACTATAGACCCAAAGAGATGTCTAAGTTACATCTACAGTTGCAATGCCTGTGCTTTATTTGGATCCTAACTCAAAAATTTTAAATTTCATAGGATTTAAAATTTCATAGGAATTTTAATAATATGAACTTTGTTTAAGTTTTCTTAAGAATATCTATTTCATAGTGTTATATACATTACTGAAATATTGTAGAGGAAAAGATGAGATGACATGGATTAACTTCAAAATTGTGATGGTAAATTCAGTGTGTCAACTTGACTAAATCATGATCCAGTTCTTAGGTAAAGACCAGTCTAGGCATTGCTCTGAACGTATTTTTTAGATGTAATTAAATTTAAATCAGTAGATCTTAAGTAAAACAGATCACTCTCCATACTGGTAGGGAGAGTGGTGGTAGCAGGAGGAATCATCCAATCAGCTCAAGACCTTAGAAGAAAAAACTGAGGTCCCCTTGAGGATGATAAACTCTCCCTGTAGACTGCCTTTGTTCAAGCCTGCCACATCAACTTTTCCCTGGGTCCTGCCCTGCAGATTTCAGGCTTTCCAGCCTCCATAAAATAAATTAAAATAAATATCCCTATATAGATATTGATAGGTAATAGATAGATCCATACCTTCCCGCCTTGTGTGTGTGTGTGTATGTAAATAGATATTCTTTAACTCATTACTCCCCCAAAACATTGTAAGTTAAAACTATCAGAAGTCAAAAATGCATGTAACACATTTGTTTTAATCTGTTATCCATTGCTATGACAAACTACATGGAGCTAAGCAAAGTTAAAAAAAAAAAGTTAATTAGCTCACAGTTTTGGAAGCTAAAAGTCCAAGCTGGGGTAGTCCCCCCATTTGATCAGTCTCTGGTGAGTGCCACGTGGCAAATGGCATCATGGTGAGAGTGAATGAAATAGGGAAAGATCACATGGAGAAATAGGAAACCGGAGAGTGAGAGGAGTCAGTATTACTCTTTTATAATAACCCTGTCTCAGGAACTAACTGGAACCTCATGAGAATTATGTTAATCCCTTCCAAGGGACAGCATTCCCAGTGACCTGAGGACCTTGCACCGGGCTCCACTTCATGAAGGTCCCAACTTCACCATAAAGGACCAAGCTTCCAACATGCAGGATCCAAACTACATTCAAACCATGGAATTCTGCTTCTATCTCCCACTGTTCATGTCCTTGTCCCAGTGCACAATAAAATCATTCCATGCCCAATAGTTCCAAAGTTTTAGCTCATTGCAACTTCACCCAAAAGTCCAAGTTCAAAGTCTCAGACTTAAGAAAAATTCCATGCAAGTGTGAGCTTTTAAATATTTTTTAAAAAGTTATCTACTTATAAAATATATTGGTAGCACAGGGATGTGATAAACATTTATATTCCAAAAGAAAGAAATAAGGAAGTAGAAAGGAGTAAACCCCCCCATCCCTTCCCCAAAAAAAGCCAGCAATGCAGACATTAAATCTCAAAGCTCCAAGTCCAACACCCTGAACTTACTGCACTCTGAGCCCCCCCGAGCTTCAGGAAGCCCCCCCACACACACACCTCTGATGATCACAGCTCCTGTGGTGGCTGTCTCAGGCCAAGTGCTGATGTCTGTACCTTTCAGAAACTGGCACTGCACACTGCTGATGGCTCTACTTTCTGAGGTCCCAGCTGCAGCTCCACTCCCATGGTTCCCCTATGCTTTGCCACTTTGGGGCTCTCTCTGTCCGCTCTGCCCCTGCAGCAAACCTCTGCCTGGCCTCAGGCTTTCCTTTGAAATTTCAGTGAAAGTTGCCATGACCCCGTAACTCATTTCACACTCCTGCAACATCTGCACCACACAGATGCCACCAAGATCTGTCACCCATATAAGCCATACCTGGACGCACTTGAAGCATGGCAGCAGACACAGAGTGCTACTCCTCCTGAAATCAGGAAACAGAATCCTAAGGTGACCCTGAGCTGCAAACACATTCAGAATGCCCTAGGATTGGGCTTGCTCCCTGAAAAAATTTGCTATTCTGGGCCTTTGGGCCTGTGATGGGAGGGGTGGGTGACCTTGAAGATCTCTGAGGTGCCCTCAAGGCCTCTTACTGCCTTAACAAGTAGCATCTGCATTCTTCTCTGCAGTAAGAAACCAATACACTGAGAAATTGATGTGATTCTATTTTTGAAAACCCAGCTTCTACCTCAAGTCCTGTCCAAAGGGAGGGGGGGCGTGACCCTTGTCCTTGGAAAAACCCACAAAGCACTCCTAGGCACATAGCCACCCTGCTGAGTTGTTTGTCTGTAAATAACAGGAGAGATCTGAGGAGCCAGGTGTCCCTGACTCAGTTAAGCTAGGTGAGGACCCATAGCAGCCCCCTAGCAACCACCAATCAGCATGAGACAGGGAAAATACCTGGGATGCCAGATGACCCCCCAGTAGTCTCGATGATTGATAATATGTGAGGAAACCATGTAGTTTAGCACATACACCCATCACAGATTAAACCAATCAGTTCAAACGAATCCCCCTCTTGTACTAAGCAATCACCCTTAACCCAATTTGTTCCTGCCAGTGAATGTGCTAACCATGTTAAGAGTTGTTGTTTGATTTTCCCATGGTATGAAATGATTTGCTGTGTGGTGTTGTGACACATAGAGTATCCCAAAAACCTATAAAATCTCACAGAACAAAGGACCGGGGCTCACTCCCTGGGACCGCTACATCGGAAATGGTTGTGAGTCCAGGCTCAAGCTTGTAATAAAGACTCTTGTGTGATTGAATCAGATTCGGCTCCTGGATTTCTATTGGGGTCCCACAAATCTGGCATTACATCACCACACCAGCATTTGCTTTTTCTTTGTTCCTTCCCCAATCAGGCTATGCATTTTCTAAGTCTTTCCAGTTCCTTTCTTTGCAGTCTCATTGCAAATTTCACTAAAGATAGCCAGTAATAATCATGTCACAGCCTGAAAGCATTGCTGTTCAGAAATTTCTTTTACTAGATAAAATAGTCCATCATTTCTAAACT
This sequence comes from Ictidomys tridecemlineatus, assembly GCF_052094955.1. NCBI lineage: Eukaryota > Metazoa > Chordata > Mammalia > Rodentia > Sciuridae > Ictidomys > Ictidomys tridecemlineatus. Next base: position 166,108,686 of record NC_135479.1, read on the forward strand.
AAGCCTTCCCTAAAGCTCTAAGATGTGCACACTCTATAGACAAGTTCTTTGCTATGATGTAATTAATGCCACTTTTTTTCAAGTTTCCAATAGAATCTTCATTTCCATCTGAGACTACTTTCCTAGGCTCTTCATCCTCTGAGTGCTCCCCAGAATCACCCACAATGATCCACTTTCAGCATTCTAGGCTTTTTCTGGCCTGTTCCTCCAAATTCTTCCAACCTCTGCCTGCAATCCAGTTCCCAAGCTCCTTTTACATATTCAGGTATGTTTGTAGCAACAATCTCATTCCCCACTCCCAGTTTTCTGAATTAGTTTTCTATTGCTATGAGAAGCTACATGAGGCTATTAAAAAAGAGGTTTCTCCACTGTTGTGAAGGCTGAATATTCAAGATAATGCAGCCCCATTTATTTAGGCTCTGATGGGGAGTTTCATAACAGATGGCTTCATGGTAGGAATGCATGCAATAGAGAGAGATCTGATGGGGTGTGGTGGCCCACATCTGTAATCCCAGCAATTCTGGAGGCTGAGGCAGGAGGATGCAAATTTAAAGTCAGACCCAGCAACTCAGGTAGATCCTGTCTCAAAATAAAGAACATAAAAGGCTGGAGATGTAGCTCAGTGGCAAAGCACCCCTGGGTTCAACCCCTAGTACCAAGCAACCAACCAACAAATAATACAAGAATTAACTCTAAACCAGACACCAAGGAGAATGCTTGTAATCCCAGCAACACAGGAGGCTGAGGAAGGAGGATTGCAAGTTGGAGACTGGCCTCAGCAATTTAGCAATAGGAAGAGATCACATGGAGAGACAGGAAGCCCGTGAGAGGAGAGGCTAGTCTTATTCTTATTCACCCTCCCTCAAGAAATAATAGGATCCCTTGAGAACCATATTGATTTCTTTCAAAGGTGCATTCTCAATGAGCTAACATCTTCACACCAGGTTTCTCTTTTAAAACTTCCCACTCACTCCCAAGATTATGGCACTGAGCAAAAGACTTTCGACACATGAAGGCTTGGGAAACAAATCACATCCAAACCATAGTAATACCTAAATCACAGAACTACACCGATTAGCAACATAGTATTCAATAGAGTATCAATTGTTTACCCTTGCGATCTCCTGGCAGCCAGGGAAGTTGGCTCACTGTTGCTGGCCACCATAAAGAGAGATCATACTGCATGTTGCTAACCCGGGGGGTGGGGGGTGGGGGGAGGAGTCAAAATTCAAAGTATGGTTTTTACTGAATGCCTATCACTTTTGGAACCAGAATTAGACAGGCAGATAGACAAGGATCAGATCCAGAGAACGAACGAATTTGAAATGTTCATGCCTTCAGAGCCTTTCCTCTACCCTTATCAAGACATCCTGCCCCTGCTCCAACTTGTTGCTAAGGTAACCTGTCTCAGGGATTGTCCCTCCCTTCAGGGAGTTGTTAATTATGCCCCCTTCCTGTCCAGATCACTCCAACTTGGCCACTCCAGCCCATCTGCTTCTCATCTTTTGGTCATCCCACCTGAGCATCTCCTGGGCCTAGTCATGTAGACAGGAAGGAGAGAGATGAGGGGGAGAGAGCAGGAGAACAAAAGAAGCCTAGGACATAGAAAAAGGCAAAAACACCTTTGCTTCTTGGGATACCAGCTATCGCTCTGTTCTCCCTCCTGGGAGTGGTCTATGTGACCCCTTTTTAATAAACCCTGTTTTATATGCCTTGCCTCAGTGTGCTTCTCTAATGTTCAGACTTCAACTTGTGAGGGAGCAGAACTCAGCACCAATAACTGGCAGTATCACCGTCACACCATCAAAAAACCAAAAAATCATGGCAAACAATCATAAATTGAGGACCATCTGTATACATATTCTCTCTCTCTCTCTCTCTCTCTCTCTCTCCTCTCTCTATCTCTCTCTCTCTCTCTCACACACACACACACACACACACATACACACACACACACACACACACACAATTACTCTTGGTTATGTCTCTCATAAGAATCCTGACTTAAATAAAAATTATCTGGGGAGGAGAAATGAATGGGACAACAGATAAAACAAAATTGGTGGTGAGTTGGTGATTCTGCCTAAAACTGGACAATGGACACACTATAGCGTTCTATTTTTATAATCTGCTTGAAATAGTCCTTTGGAAAAGTGGGAAGGAGAAAACAGAGATGGAAGAACTAATAAACTGAGATTTTGTTTCTGCACAAAATCCCAGTTATTTGTATTTATTTTCATAACGGTGCCGAAACCAGATTGGTTATTTTTGCTTACACCAGTGACATCTGAATTTCACATAAGCAACAAGCAAGTTTTTAGCCTATATGTGTGTCATATATTGCATGTGTTGTTTGACATTCAAATTTCACTAAGTATTCTGTATTTTGTCTGGAAACTCAAGAAAGGATTTTCATGGAGTAATGAACATTGCAATAGCTCAGGGTGGAGACTGCTCAAACAGTACCCAGTGTCTCTTACTCAAGGTCCTGAGTGACTTGATTGTGACTTTTCCATATTTCCAAATCTCTTTTTGAAATCCTGTGCTTTGATGATTCATACCCAGGATATTTCTTAACCAAAGTATTGCTGTGCCTCATTTATGCAATTAGAAATTTAGTGTAAAACGCCATTGTCCCATCAAGTGAGTTGAGGATCCCTGGACCACTGTTTCATAACAATAGGCGTAGTGAATTGGTATGAATGTGTCTTTTTTGCTCAATCAATGCATACTAAAAGGATAGTCAGAATCAAATTTCAGGAGGGGATGGAAGGAATCTGGAGATCAGATGTTAAAATGGATCTATCTCATTTTTTAAAAAATGTTTATTTTTTAGTTTTAGGTGAACAAAATATCTTTATTTTATTTTTATGTGACGCTGAGGATCGAACCCAGTGACTCCCGCATGCCAGGCCAGCGTGCCATCACTTGAGCCACATCCCGAGCCCCTATCTCATATTTGATAAGGCTGGTACCATGATTTCCAATGCCTCTTCTAACATTCAGAGAGGCCTTCCTCAGCACCATGACAAACTTATTAGTTCATCACTGGTTAGAACAAATACAATAGACACCAAACTTTTGATGTGAGGAGTTAGGAGAACTGTCAAGAGAGTGATCAAGAGTGATGGGCACTGTATTTGCCTTGTTCTTTCCAGCAGATTTAAAAAATATAGATTGAGGACTGAGTATGCAAGATATCTTCTGAATTTCTGTTGATGTTTTATTTCTTTTCTAGGCACCAAAACTAGAGGAATTCAGACATGTCAGTTGTCACAAAGTAGTTTTTGGAATTAATTTTTATCAATCTTAATTTATTCTTACCTTACAAAAATATAGTTATTGTTCACTAACTATAGACCAGGGGTTATATTCTTATCTTGCCAAATAAGTGCTACATACTACCTCCTTCAAGAAGATACACGGAAAAGAAGATGAAGGCCCTTGTTCAGTTGTTTCTGATATAGATGATGCTTCCCAAGTGGAGTGTAGTTTTAAAGTATGTTTATGTACCTTAAGTATTTATTTTAAGATACTGACTTGAATAGATAATATACTATTCTATGTATTATCCTAAAGAAGTTGAGAACAGTTATTCTGACCACATTAACACACTTCCTGAATATAACTAAAGATATAAGTCAACCTTGAATTAAAGCTTTCCTTCCTCTAATGCTTCACAGTTTGAAAAAGACTCTGCACAATTACTTATGGGCTCAAGTAATTATGTAATTAATTAATTAAGTAAGTAAGTAATTTGTTGTGACACCTCTGTTGCCATCTAAAGCTAATGGATTTTTTTTAATTCTAGATTTTTTTTGGCAAATTATGTTTTTATATTTTTCCTGTTTAAAATAACAGAGTTCTTCATACCTCACTTGCCTTAAGTCTACCTGCAGTACTGTACTATCTAAAAGAATATTCCTTAGGAGAAGAGCAACAAAATAATCATAATAAGTCAGGAAAGACTGACTAATAATAGCATCTGAAATTGGTGTGAGCCTTTTAACATTTTCAAGTCTGTGCACATTTAATCCTATGATGGACTGTACAATGGAAAAGAAGCTGAGGTGTGACCAGACTCCCAGTCTCTTATATCTCCAGTTTCAAGCGTTTTACTGTTCCTCATTGATAGAAGTAAAGCAAAAGTGATATTTAATTAAGAGGGACCAAAGGCAAGTGAAAAACCAACTACAGGACTTTGCAAAGGACAGGCGAACCAACTAGAGATTGTTGTGTACATGAAATAACATGAAATAACAGAAGCTCTTCAACTAACTCCCTTAGACCTGTTTGGACATCCTGAGGGATTCTACACCAAACCTCAGGGATTCTACACAGGATGGTCTCTGGAAGTTCCAGCCTGATCCAAGACAATACCATTCAGTGTCCCTATCCAGTGTTTGCGGCTACCATCACAAAAACTACACAACAGCCCATTTCCTATTATAAGAAGATTGCTAACTGGTGGTAGAGATGCAAAAAGAAAGTAGGGTCAAAGTACCAGAGGCAGGGGTGCTAGGGTTGTGGCTCAGTGGTAGAGTGCTCCCCTAGCATGCACGAGGCACTGGGTTCGATCCTCAACACCACATAAATATAAAATAAAGATATTGTGTCCACCTAAAACTTAAAAATAAATATTAAAAAAATTCCCCAGAGGCAACTTTTTTAAATTGATTTTTTAAAAATAAATAATAAATAAATGACAGCAGAATGCGTTACAATTCTCATTATACATATATACCACAATTTTTCATATCTCTGTTTGCATTTAAAGTATGTTGACACCCAATTCGTGTTCATTCATGTACTTTAGATAATGATGTCTATCACATTCCACCATCTTTACTAATTCCCTGTCCCCTCCCTTTCCCTCCCACTTCACTTCCCTATCTAGACTTCATCTATTCCCCAGAGGCAACTCTTATTCATTGCTTGCCATTGATTTAAACAAGGGATATGGATTAAGAATTCACTATGGACTTGGCACTTATGAAATATTTACATACAGTGTCTCATCACTTTAAGGGTACAAATTATGATTAGCCTTCTGATATTAACAGATAGGAAAATTAAGAATCAGAAAAGATAAATAACTTACTGAAAAAGTTCCCACAGCTAATTTAATGGCAGAGCTGGGATTCAAATTTGATCTCTCAACACCAGAAACAGCTCTTGCCAATGTGATCTTGCCCTTCCCTGGGAGACAGCGCCCCTCGGTGTTGACAGGAGGTTGGGGGGCGGGGGATCGCAGCATGCCTGGCCCAAGAGGCAATGCAGAGCAGGAGCAGAAATATAGCAAGATGGTTACTGGTAAAGCTTGAAAGGCTCATCAATCTCAGCTAAAGAGGTTGACTGCCGGCCATGCTTCTATGAAAACTGTAGAAAGAAAATGTAAAGGATGAAAAGTGACATAGATCCAACATCTCCCAAAAAACTGATCTTCTGCCAGCACTGCACTAGTTAAATCTCAGGAGAACAAGGAAGTCACATGATCTAAATGGTGTTCAATTACCATTAACTTGGCAGCCAGGCACAGATTTATGACAGGGAGAAAGAGGCTGCAGGCAAGGAAACCAGTTAGAAGACAATCACAGACGCTCATTACCTAGATGATGAGCCTGAGTCAGAGCAGGCGGTGAGAACAGGGAATAGAGGGACAACAGTGCATCTTACTGGAAGGAAAAACAGACACGCCCTAGGGACCTGCTTGGTCAAGACTATGGTTGATGATGACTCTGAGATGGAAAAAAGACAGGGCAAAAGGCACTCCAGGGCCAAGTACCAGCCACATCCCTGCACCCTCAGGTGCCTGTCTTCTCACCAGAGCACAAGCCCTGAGCAGTCAGGGGCGCTCCTTGGCTCTGTCACTCCACAGGTTTTTACTGCTGCTGACCACAGGCCTGATGTGAGATGGACTCAATGAGTATTCCCAGCAGGCTCTTTCCTCTGCCTGAAATGTCCTGTCCCCACTGTCACCTAGAAATTCTACATAGAAAGAGCCCTGTCAAGGCTCAGCACCAATGTCTCTTCCTCAGAGAGAACTTCCTTGACCGACCAGATGGCCTAAATTACATATTCCTGTTTTCTCTCCATAGAAACTTATCTTCACAGTATGTATTTTAATGTGTAATTTTCTAATTACAATTTGTATTTTTTATTTATTTTTAAATTTTCTTATGTTTTTGTTTTTCTACCTACCCTCACTAGACTGACTACAAGCTCCAAAAGTCTGTTTTCCTTTTCATCAGTGAATTCCCGGCAACCAGCACTGTGCTGCCCAACAGAAATAAAATGTAAATTACATAAGTCATCTTAAATTTTCAGTAGTCACTTTTGTAAAACTGAGAAGAAATTGGTGAAATATGGCTTAATAATATATTCTATTTTACCAAATATATACAAATGCTATCATTGAAACGTAAACAATAGAAAAAGATATTTAAACATGTGATCAATTGAAAAATTATTAATAAGAAGGCTTCTGATTTTTTTGTTTGTTTGTATCAAGTCAAAATTTGCAAAATACTGGAAAAATAAGAACACAGGCTAGGAATTTAAAAGCAAGGCTTAGTCCTTCATAAGAATGTCACTGCAGGAAAGAGAGCTCACTTGAAGACCACCTCAGAAACTCATCAAAAGTTGGTATGTTGGGCTGGGGTTGTGGCTCAGAGGTAGAGCGCTCGTCTAGCATGCATGAGGCACTGGGTTCAATCCTCAGCACCACATAAAGTAAAATAAAGACATTGTCAAAAAAAAAAAAAAAAAAAGTAGGTGTGCACCGGGCATGGTGGCTCAAACCTGTAATCCCAAGAGTTTAAAGCCAGTCTCGGCAAAAATAAGGTACTAAACAACTCAGTGAGAACCTGTCTCTAAATAAAATACAAAATAGGGCTGGGGAATGTGGCTCAGTTGTTGAGTGCCCCTGAGTTCAATCCCTGGTGAACCTCCCCCCAAGAAAAAATTGCTGGTGTTCTACTGGGAAAACCTCCACAGGCTCCAAAGTCTCTGGCTTCCTGATCTCAGAAAGCAAGCCCTGGGAACAGTGGTTTGGGGACAAGGAATAGTGTTAACTACACAACTTCTGTGTGTGTTTCATGTAGATAGCACAACTCAGTTGAGACTTGCACACTTCAAGTGTTCCATAACCACATGTGGCTGGTGTCCAACATACAGGACAATGTAGATCTTGTGGGATGCCTGACATATATTACTTAGTTAATAAAGAGTTGGATAAAAAAGGGAGATGGGAAGAGAAGAAAGAATGAGAAAAGAAAGACAACAGAAAGGAAGCAAAACTTACATTTGTTGACTAGATACTATGTTAGATTGTTTCATATCAATAAATTATGTTAAAAAATATTGAAAGAACTGGGGAAGTAGCTAAGTGGTAAAGCACACCTGGACTCAATCTCTAGTACAAAAATAAATAAATAAATTCATTTAATGCTCACATCAACTCTTATGAAGTAGGTATTAGAACCACCTCAATCAATAGACACCCATTTGGAGATGTTATTGAACTTGCCTTAGATCATATTGTCTTTTGAACTAAAGAAAGAGGATTCAGAACATAATCTCCTCCTCCTTTCTCTTGCACTCCATTGCAAGTCTAGCCAAAACAACTGCAAATCTAGGCCTCTGTCTCCTCCAGATGACCCATTCCAGGGTTCCTTTAAGATACTGTTTTGAATGCCACAGATGCACTCCTTCAAAAAGTACAGTCTGATCACTGCAGGATAATGGGGGCAGGGGGATCTCTCCCCCCTTCTGGAGGGATCCTACTCTCATTTTCTGCTAACCCCTTGCAAAGACCAAATTAAATAGTGGCACTGGACATTACCCAAATATGCCAAGCTTAGCAGAATCATGGTCACACCAAAAGACAACCTCCTAGCAGGGTCTGTGCCTCTAAGGCCATAAACACAGATGTGCTGGGAGCATCTCCCTCAGGACAAGGGTTTGGTCACATTTCTATCATCAGACAGAAAGTCAAGTAGTCACCCTGGACCTGAGAGAAACTGAGGATAAACACATCTGTGAGAGCACCCCATATTGATTACTTGTTAGGCCATTCCAAGAAAATTTAAATTTGCTAACAAAGACAAATAGAGTTAGCAACATAAAATAAGGTAAATGAGAAGAATGGGAAACAAAGGCACATGAGTATTCTGGAGTAGGGACAGAAAAAAATCGGCAGAAAGTTAATGATCTCTGCCTTTACCTTGCCCCACCTCATTCTTTATTGGTCATACATGATCCTATCTCTCTTGGAAAAGCCACCAAAGTCCACCTTCATCCCATTGCTAGTTTCAGTGGCCAATTCTGCTCTCATCTTACTTGAGCCACTGGCAGAATTCCACAGTGCTCCCCACGCCTCCTCTCTGAAATATATTCTTCCCTTGTTTTTTTCCTATTCATGGCACTCTCCTTTGTTTCCGGTATATCCTAAACTCCAGGCTCTTATAATTGGGAGTCCTGGGGACCTGTTTTTAAAACTCTTTTCTATCTACCCTCAGCTCTGGGGGATCTTATCCTGTTCACAGCTTGGAATGCTGTGCCACGTGCCTGTGTTTCCCAAATATTTATCTTTAGTTTCAGCTACTCCCCAAATTATAGAGTTCTGCAATTAACTGTACATTTAGCTTGTCCATTCAGATGTCTACTACACTCTTCAGACTACAGACTGTCCAAAACAAAGCTCCCAACATCTCCAACTAGATACGCTCTACCATAGTCCTCCCCAACTGTGACAACTCCATCTTCCCTGTTACACCAAAAATTTGAATCATCCTTGACTCACACATCCAACCCATTAGAAAACTCCATTGGCACACCTCCAAACAATGTCACAAATATGCCACTTTACCACTTCTCCTGCTACCACTCTGAGCCAGACCTGAACTATTGTGACCATCCCCCAAGGGGACTCTGCCTCTGCCCTTGCCCCTTTCAGACTTTCTCAACACGGGAGCCAGGTTGTCCTGTTGAGGTGAGTTGGGCCCAAGTCCTCACAGGGCCCACATGGTCTGCAGGAGTTAGCCCCATCACTTCTCCCACCTCCCCTCTCAGATTCTCCTCTCTATTGGCTATCCTGGCCTTCCTGCTTCTTCTTCAACACACCAGCCTCACTCCCATCTGAGGGCCTCGGTACTTGCTGCTGCTTCTGCTTGAACACAGCCTTTCCTCTAAGGATATGTCTAATGATACTTTGTCAATGACGTCTTCTCACACCATCTTATTTTAAACTCCCTCAATGCCCCATTCCCTTTTCCTGCTTTATCTTCCCAATAGTACACCCCCTTTAATACCCGACATAACTCACTGACTGCTGTGTTCATTGCATCCTCCCACCCATGGCTAGTATGAATGTTCTATGATTTGTTTCTGTTTTTCCTTATCATTTAATTCCTAGCTTTTAGAACTACGTCTGGCATATAGTAAGTTTCCAGTACAAAAATATTGGATAAATAAATGAATGGATAGATGAGTAGATAGACAGATAGATGGGTGGTTGGATAAAATTCAGAATAAAGAGCAGGCCTTATGAATAAACTGCCAGATTCTTAATGGCCCCAGAAGAGGAAAATGTCACAGAAATCAATTGAAATAGATTCATCATTAAAGAAACATATTTGGAACATCTACTTTGCCTTTCCAACCACAATGCTGGGTTCCAGCATAAAATGAAGTGAAATGTGCAAAGAACAATTAGAATTGGGCTAGTCTTAAATGTGCCTCAACCAGTCACAACACCCAGTAAGCAGACTCGGGAGACACTGGTGGCGTGCATGAGTCAAGACTTGTAAGCCATGGCTCCAACACTGGGGAAGCAGGGTGGAAGAAGAGTTGACAACTTAAAGGAATAAACTTTTATAGTGTTCAGCCATGAGCCAATCACTGCACCAGACTCCTTGCTAACATTACCTCATAAAAAAAAAATTCTTACCACCCTGGCAAGCTGATATTACATCCATTTTACAAGAAAAGATACTGGAGATCAGAGAGATTAAGTTACTTGCACAATGTTACAAATATATAGGAGAGTTCAGATTCAAATTAGTTTTATGTGAATGGAAAGTTTTTTCTCTTTCTGTATTATTATACTGAAAGTTACTCCCCAAATGGCAAACTAACCTGTAAGTGTTTCCGTCCAATTTTACCTTCTGAGCCATTCATCCTGGTTGGTGTCAGTAGATCAAGCACTTTAGGATTGAGGTAGCAGGGATAACACAGAAGCAGCTAATGTTAGCCTTTGTTTCTTAGTTAATGCCGAAAATATTCTGTAATAAAAAAACAATAGTTTGAAAGTTGACAGCCTATGTTCAGTTTTACAAACACACAGGCACACACACATGCACAAATGTCTGTGTGTGTGCCAAAAGCAACTAGTAAGGAAACATAGTACTGCACTAAAACTTACCACACATTTATCTTTTTGCCCAAGTCCTCCACAGATCAAGAGTAGATGTGCAGCTCAGAGGCTCCCAATCCTGGCAAGTGCTGCTTAATGCTCAACAAAAGCCTATTTCACCAGCATCAGCATTGCCGCAGCCCAGGGAAAACCCTTTTCTTCCTCCAACTCACATGTTTTTCTTTGGGTGTTGTATTCAGTGCCAGTGGCCTGCACCTCCACCCAACCTACAGAAACCTGGCCTGTAGAACACTGCAATTAATATTTCAAGACACACAAGTCTATCAACCCACCAGTCAAGCTTCCAGCTCACTAGAAGACACTAAGAATTCTTTATGAGCAGGGTTTCTCACATAACTGTAGTAATTACACTCATTTATATCCACTCTCACCATGACTGTCTCCTAATTAATCATTTTTATAAAATTGTTCAATTATTCACCTTAAGTGTCCAGGGTGCAAACAGGAAGTAGAAGGCTCCCACATGGAATGGCGACCCCGCCCTCATGACTTTGCTTCTCTTACCTGCAACAATCTACCAAGCCAACCAGCTCACATTCATTTCAACACACAGGAGAGCACATAATACCCTGGACTGCAACCATTACCTGAGCTGCACGTATGAAGATCGAGAAATCTCAGGAATGAATATTCATAGAATTACTATTCCTTTCAGTGTTTGGATCTACCAGCCAATAAATTTCTTAACTAAGAAATGAGACCAATTAAGGTGAGTGTAGACTGCACCTATGAAACGTGAGGTTGTAACGTGTCTGTCACCTTACCAAAAAAAAAAAAAAAAAAAAAGTTAACCCAAAATATTTCAAAAACTTCTTTTATTCAAAGGACAGAAGTAATACATGTTTTCAAAACTGAGTCACACCTTCTTTTAAATTTTTTTTAGTTGTTGATTGACCTTTATTTATTTGCTTATATGTGGTGCTGAGAATCAAACCCAGTGCCTCACACATGCTAGGCAAACACTCTACCAACTGAGCCACAACCCCAGCTCCTGAATCACTTTTTTAACTCTAGGTTCTAAATCAGTATATAAATTATTTTGGGTAAGGAAGAAATCTCAAGAAAATATGCTATTAAAGGAAATTAAACATTAAATCAATTAAGATTTTTTTAAAGGGCATCAGTTTCATTAGAGGCTCATCTGGATACATAAACTTGGTGGAAAGTGATAAAATAGACCCTTAACCATATTTTCTCACTTAGGTTATACTTTAGAGACCTGAATGCCTAGGTGCAGAACCCACAACATAATTTTTGGGCCCAGAGCAAAATGAATCTTCTAGTATATTTCTAACAAGGTTTTCAAGAAGATTGGCATGATTGTTTCTTTCCTCTTCTGTTTCTTAACCTGCATTCATTCCCTTTCAAGTGGCTTATGCACTCAATGGATCCAACTAGCAGAACTGACCATCACCACTACCTATGTCAGTCAGTCAAAATCCACTTCTCTGGGGGGCATTCTTTTTTTTTTTTAAAATTTGTTTTACTTAGTTACACATGACAGTACAATGATCTTGACATATCATACATTTGAATCAGATGGGATATAATTTCTCATTTTTCTGATTATACAGGTTGCAGAATCTGGGCATTCTTAAGATGATGAAATAGACTTAAACAGCATTAATTTGCTCCTCCATGGAATGGAAACAAAGCCATTGGTATTTGACTGCTCCTGGATGGGAGGGGTTATGGATTAGAACTGGAAATTGACAATAAAGAAAATAAAACCTGGTGGATTCCAGAGTCTAGGGAGAAAAACAAGAGAAGTGGAGTATCCCAGTTTCAGGCACCCAGCACCTTAGCTGCAGGAAAGGGACTCTCCCCTCAGAGCAGGTAAAGGTGAAAGAGAAAGGGTCACAGCTTTGTGCAGAAGGCTACCAGGAACATCCAAATGCCTTAAATAAATAAGTGACATGGAGTCTACATTACAACCTAGCTTTAGAGAAGACCCACATTGCACCTGCTAACCAACCCTCAGAGTGCCATGGCCAGGAGCCATCTTCAGAAGGGTCCTCTTATTAGGACTAAACTGTTCTGGGGATAAAAAAAAAAAACCTAGCATAATCACATTTCAGAATCCCTTTAGACACCCTGCCACACTGAATGGGAAGGCAGCAGCCACACGATATAGCTGTGGTTTGGAAGAGTGTCTCTGTCACAAATTCCCACAGAAAGGTACATTCTGTGGGAAGCACAGGCTGCAATGGTGTGGGAAGTAGAGGGCCAGAAGTTCAGTGATCCTGCCTTCTGTGACATAAAGCAACATCAATTCTGTATTGTCTAGTTCGGGAGCAAGGTATGAAACGACTGCTAATTCTTCCCACAAGCCTCGTCCAGAATGGAATTTGATGATTCAACTGCTCCCCCAACCCTTGGAAGAATTTTGGTATCTACCACAGCTTGGATATGGGCCACATCCCTGGAGGCACAGTCTAAATCCTTCCAGAGAGAACACACCTCCAATATAGCCAAAAGTCCCTTAACATGTTTAGTGACAAAGACAGGAAACAGCCTGCTTTCGCCACAACTTTTTTGGCAAGACTTGAGAGGAATTTCAACATACTGCTGCTAGTAACAACTACCCCAACCCCATACCGGGCAGATTGTAATCATATCCAGAGAGGAGTATTTCCAAGCAACTTGGTTAGGAGAAATTTTTGACTCATAATTTTTAAAAATTTTGTTCTATTATTCTGTCATTTCCTTTTATTTCTCATTTTTTTCCTATTGTTATTCTATATTTTAATTCTTTAAATGGGTTTTTTCACTCTCTTTTCTTCTCTCTCAATCTCCCCCCCCCCCAATTTTTATTTCTGGGTTTCGGAGTGAGTCCTAAGAATTGAACACAGGGCCTCAAGCATGCTAGGCAAGTGCTCTTCCTCAGAATCACACCCCAGCCCTCCATTTTTATTTATATTTATACTGTTTGTTCCTTCTTCATTATGCTTTTTATTTTTTATTTGACTACTTTAATTCATTACTGTTGTTGTTGTTGTTGTTTCTATTATTATTCTCTCTCCCTCTTTTTTTGTAAGAGAGAGTGAGAGAGGGGAGAGAGAAAGAAAGAGAGAGAGAGAGAGAGAAGAGAGAGAGAGAGAATTTTAATTTTTTTTTTTTTTTTTTTTTTTAGTTTTTCTGCGGACACAACATCTTTGTTTGTATGTGGTGCTGAGGATCGAACCCGGCCACACAGGAGGCGAATGCCAGGCGAGCGTGCTACCGCTTGAGCCACATCCCCAGCCCCTCTCCCTCTCTCTTTTCTTGGTGCTTGGAATCAAATACAGGACCACACACACATTGGGCAGGTGCTGTGCCTCTGAGCTATACTCCCAGCACAGCTGAGAAGAATTCAGACCTACTTGACTCTGACAGATGCTTCTAAGACATTTGCATAAAGAAAACAAGGGACATAAACTCCTAGCTGTTTCAGACCATTCACTATGATTGAAACAGTCAATATCAGATCCCTTTCAAGTAACAGAATCAATTCTAATAGTGCCCGTGGAAATCCCCTTCACCTGATAGGGGCATCTACTCCTGTTGTTGGGATGACCTAGAGGGTGCACCCTATATACCCTTCAGTCTATACCACATCAAACTAAATTACCAGAGGGACACCATTCTGTCAAGACCTACATAGAAAGCAGATTGCTCACACTCTAATAAAGTACACATTGTGTCAAACCCTGCAAATCACAGTGAAAGAATAATCTCCACAGGGAGATTATATGACAAAGATCAATTGAAATTAAACTCAACACTACAGGAAACACTGATATCTCAAGAAACATTATAAGAGAAGGCTGCTTTTTTTCCCCTTAGTTGTAGATGGACACAAAATTTTTATTTTATTTATTTATTTTTATGTGGTTCTGAGGATCGAACCCAGTGCCTCACACATGCTGGGCAAGCTCTCTACCACTGAGCTACAACCCCAGCCTGAAGGCTGCTTATTAAGAGGCTCTCACATAAAAGTGGAAGAGTGCTAAGAGCCATAGCCAAGTAGTATAATGCATAGCATTTTTGGTTGAGGGGTGGCACCAGCAAGCCATTGAGATGATATGATTATGTTAAGATCTGTATTCATATGGATATTGGACTCCAGCTGTCCACCTTGGCCTGCTACGGGACTCCTGGAGAGTTCCCATTAGTTGGGGAGGTGCGGTAGGAGGGAATTCTGGAGGAGGGACTTCCTGTCGGGTCCGGGAGAACGGCACGTGTGTTGGTTGGCAATTTTCCTGGGAGCTTACGGGGCATTGGTGGCAGTTTCAAAAATAAAGTTTGTTCCTGCTTGAGTGGCTCGTGATTTTGTGCCCAGCCAACTGTGGCAGAAGAGATATCTGCTCCAACAGAGGCTCAAATTAGCATAGAAACACAGAAATATTTTTTAAAAGATGCTATCACACTTCCTAAACTTCATAATTCCATTGTAACAAATCTCAAATATATTGAAGTGGTTGAAATGACAGATACAGAATTCTAAATAATTATTTCTGAAATGATCAATGCCAAGACAACACAGAAAACAATTGGATGTATTAAGGAAGTTAATGCAGGATGTGAATAAGAAATTCAGTAAAGAGAGATTTTGAAAAAGAATCAAACAGAAACCTTGGAAATAAAAGCTTAATGAAACAGGTTTTTAAAAGTTTTTAAAAAAGAAATCCGGGATCGGGAACCTTCTTTGCACTAGCGATGAAAGAACAAATTAAAAATGGGTGATGTTGAGAAAGGCAAGAAGCTTTTTGTTCAGAAGTGTGCCCAGTGCCACACTGTGGAAAAGGGAGGCAAGCACAAGACTGGGCCAAATCTCCATGGACTGTTTGGGCGGACAACAGGTCAGGCTGCTAGATTCTCTTATACAGATGCCAACAAGAACAAAGGCATCACTGGGGGAGAGGATACACTGATACAATATTTGGGGAATCCCCAAAAGTACATCCCTGGAACAAAAATGATCTTCGCTGGCATTAAGAAGAAGCGAGAAAGGGCAGACCTAATAGCTTATCTCAAAAAAGCCACTAATGAGTAATAGCTATTGCCTTATTTATTACCAAACAGAAATGTCTCTTGGCTTTTCTATGTGCACCATAATTTAATTATGTGATACACCAGAAATCAGATCATGAATTACTGACAAAATTATTTTTGTTGGACAATCCTGATTTAGGTAAAACTGACTTGTAGTTAAATTAATATGTTTGTTATATTCCCACTTCAGTAAATTCTCTCACTGTTTCCCCTTTTTAAAGTTATGGTTGGACTTATTAGTAATGTTCAGTATTTCACAAAAATGGGTAATGACATTTGAAAACTGATTTTAGATTTAGTTTTACAGAACTGATTATGTGAATATGTTTAAATATGGGAGAAATCCCTTTAGTCTCTCAGAACCAAGCATGATTCACATTTATTTCAATTTGTGTTCATTAGCCTATTAAAGGCAGTGGTTGAAGATAAGGAAGCATTGTCTGTATTTTTGTTGACCATGCCAATTTAATTAGAATTCCCTGTATCTAAAATGCTGTTCTTTCCTTATGGAAAGGCATTTTAATGTGGTTTATGTATGATATTAAATAAATAATATTTAATACTTCTAAAAAAAAGAAATCCAGTTGAAAGCTTCACTGATAGACCAGATTAGGTAGAGAAAATTATAATGAGGCTGATGAATTATCACTGACAGTGATAAAGAAAATTAGAAAGAATGAAGCAGAACACAAAAGATACATGGAATACCATTAAAAGACCATACTTACAAATAATCAGACTATACTTACTAAAAGTATAGAAAAATCTATTCAGTGAAACAATAGCATCAAATTTTGCAAATCTTGAAAGACAAGAACCTTCAGGCATTTAGAGCCCCAAATAGATATGACAAGAAAAGAACCTCTTCACAAATATTATAGTTAAACTGCCCAAAGTACATAACAAAGAAAGAATATTAAAAAGTTGCAAAAAGGGCCAAATCATATTTAAAGGCAATTCCATCAGAATAATAGCAGATTTCTCAACAGAAACTCTAAAGGCCAGGAAAGCATGCAATGATGAATTTCAAGCTCTGAAAGAAAATAATTGTCAATCTAGTTTACTATACCAACTAAAGTTATTCTTCAAGATCAGAATTAAATAAAGACCTTCCATGATAAGCATAAAATAAGGAAATACATGATCACTAGACAAACATTACAGAAGATATTTAAGGGAATCCTAATCCTGGAAGAGGAAGTATAAGCACAATAATGAGAGCATGGAAGAGAATAAAATTCACTAGAGCAACAAATAAGAAAATGAGAATTGGGAAAAACAATCAAGCATAACAGAAAACCATCTAATTTCTAATATGAATAAGAATGGGGAAAAATGAACTTAAGATGATCAAAATAACCCAAGGAAAACTTGGAAAATGACAGGAATAAGAACATGCCTGTCAGTAATAACCCTGAATGAAAATGATTTTAATTCTCCAATTAAAATATGTAGAAAGATTAGTTGGATTAGAAAACCAGATACAGCAATCTGATGCCTGCAAGAAACTCATCTCAACAGCCAAGACATACACCACTGAAAGAGAAAGGATGGAGAATGATATGCCAAGCAAATAGAATACAAAAGCAATCCTGAGTATTTATGTTCATATCTGACAACAGAGTTTAAATCAGTTAAAAGAGACAAAGAAAATCACTACATACTAATAAAGAAAAAAAATATCAAGAAGTATAATGATTATAAATATATATGTACTCAAAATCAGGGAAACACTACTGAAAATAAAGGGAGAGAGGGTCCCCAATACAATAATAGTGGGAGATTTCAATATCACACATCTCAATAGATCACCCAGATCAAAAAAAATTTTTTTTAATTGGAGTTAAATTACATTATAGATCAAATGGACTTAATAAACATCTACAGAATACTATTCAAGAGTTGAAGAATACATATTCTTTTCTTCGGCAGATAAAATTTTTTTCAAAGTATTTTTCATTTATTAGGCCACATAGCAAGTCTTAACAAATTCCCCAAAATGAAATAATTTCTTGCATCTTATCAGAGCATAATGGAATAAAACTAGAAATCAACAACATGCAAAATTACAGAAATTCATACAAATACATGGAGATTGAACAATACATTTTTAAACAAATGGTGGGTCATTGGGGAAGTCATAAGACAAATTTTAAAATCCCTAGACTCAAAGGAAAATGAAGACACATTATGTGAGAACCTATGGGATACAGAAAAAGAATTATAAGAGGTAAGCTTAAACTGATAAATGCCAAAATTAAAAGAACAGAGATATCACAAATAAATAATCTAATAATACATCTCTAGGTATTAGAAAAACAAGAATTAACAAAACTCAACATCAGGGGAAGGAAAGAAATAACTAAGGGCAGGGCAAAAATAAATAAAATAAATACTAAAAGAACAGTACAAAGGATCGATGAGACCAAGACTTGATTCTTTTAAAAGATAAATAAAATTGAAAAGCTCTGTTACAGATTGGACCTGGAACATCCCCAAGAGGCTCTTTGTTGAAGGTTTGGTCCCCATCTACTGGCACTATTTGGAGGCAATAGAAACTTTAGGAGATGGGACCTAGCTGGAGGAAGGAGATCACTGAGGGTGTGTCCTTAAAGAGTGCCTCTCTTTCTCTCTCTCTCTCTCTCTCTCTCTCTCTTTCTCCTTCCCTTTTTCCCTCCCTCCCTCTCTATCTCTGCTTCCAGTTGCCATAAGGTGAGTAGTTTTTCTCCCCAGGCTCTCTCTACCATGATATTCTGCCTTACTGCAGGCCCAGAAACAACAGCGCCAAGTGACCATGAACTGAAATCTTTAAAAACTGTGAGTCAAAATAAACCTTTCTTCCTTTGAAATTGTTTTTCTCAGATATATTTCAATCTTAGTAAGATTGAAAGCTTACTAACATATAAAATTGGTATCAGAAGTGGAATTGTTGCTATGACTATACCTGACCATGTGGATCAGAATTCTTTGCTACTAGTCTGCAGAAGGAGCTTAGAATTATTTGCAAAATCAGGCTGGAAAAAAATCTGGAAATGCAGTAAGCAGAACTTACTGGGATGATTCTGGTGGGAGCTCAGAAACTCAGAATGCTGATATGAATGTGAATAGTAAAAGCTGTGCTCATAATGTTTCCTATGAAAATGAAGACTCTATTGGAAATTGGACCAGAAGCTATTCATTTTATATTCTTGCAAAGAACTTGTCCACATTTTTTCCATGCCTTGAGACTTTACATGAGGGCTAATTTTAAAGGTGATGGACCAAATAATCTGATGGAGGAAATGCAAGGTAGCACAGCATCTAGGTTATGGCACGGGTGTTGTTGGCTGCTTTTAACCAGATTTACAGATTTGCAGATTTGAAAAATTCACAATTTTGCCAGAAAAGGAGCATGTTTAAAGTTGCTGCCAAGGAGAGTATGGTTATTAAAGAGATTAAGATTAGTGCTACTAAAAAGAAGCCAACTACTTTGCACTAGGACAATAAGAAAGAAGCCTTGAGGACATCTCAGGAATCAGTGAGATCTACCCTCTTCCAAACTTAAAATTATAAAAGTATAAACCTTTCACTTGAGAAGAAAGCCCCTGACACCCTGTTGCACTGGATGACATAAAATGTCATTTCTCCAGGATTTGTTTCATATGTTCCATCATTGATATCCTCAGATGCTGTTGCAGCTGTGATCCAAATGGGCCTACCCACTGATGAATAGCATCATCCATAGGATGCTGGTTTCACAGGCATGCAAAATGTAATAATTGTGAGATCATGAAGGCTTCCACTTAAATTTTAAAAGAATGCTTGGGAGGCCTAGGAATGTGTGGCAAGGTCAAAATCCATACAGGAAGCCCCCAAAGGATAATGCATGAAGCTGAGAGTGAAGTCACAGCTACAATGGAGACCCCAGTAACTTAGACATGCCAGGAATATAGTCTATCTCCAAGGAAAATCACAAGAATTGATTGAAGCCAGCCCGAGAGAGTGTCCTTGTGCACTGCAGACAATAACAAGACTACAGCATCAGGGCTGCCCAATCCCTTTGGGGCCCTCATCCTGCCATCACATGCCTCAAATGCTGGACACGAGGCTCTTGGATTTAATGTTTTCTCTACTGGGTTTTGGTCTTGCTTTAGTTCAATTCTTCCTTAGTATTCACCTATTCCTTCCTTTTTGAATTGTAATATATCCCCTGTGCCATGGAATTTAAATATAACTTGCAAGTATATAACTTGCTTTTTATTTTTACAGGGACTTGTAGCTCAGAGTACACCTTGCTACTCAGAGGAGATTTGTATTTTGACTTTTGAGCTACGCTGAAACTGTTAAGGCTATGGAGACTCTTGGAGATAGACTGAAAGCATTTTGCATTATGAGATGGTCATAACTTTGAGGGGTCAGGAGCATAATATTATACTTTGTATCTGGAATGACCCCCAAAGGCTCATGTGTTGAAGCTTGATTTCCACTGGGAGGTGGTGGTGGTGGAAATTTTAGGAGGTAGGGCCTAGCAGGAGGAAGTAGGTCACTGAAGACATGTCTTTGAAAGGTATTTCTTATTCTCTTTCGCTCTCTCCCCCACCCTCCATTTCCAGCTGCCATGAGATGAGCAGCTTTCTTCCCCCATGCCCTTTCCTCTACACCATGATGCTTTGCCTCACTGCAAACCCAGAAAAAAAGGAGGCAAATGATCAGGGACTGAAACCTCTGAAAATGTTAGGCAAAGTAAATCTTTCCTCTTTTAAAATTGTTTTTTCAGGTATTTACTCTCTCTGCTCCCAGCTGCCATGAGGTGAGCAGCTTTCCTTCCCCATGCCCTCTCTACTGTGATGTTCTGTCTCATTGAAGGCTCAGAAACACTGAATCCACATGATCTTGGACTGATAATTCTGAAATTGTGAGCCAAAATAAATCTTTCCTTCTTTTAAATTTATGTCTCAGGTATATCATGGCAATGGCAGAAAGCTGACTAACACAAACCCTTAGTTAAAATAACTGAAGAAAGAGAGTAAAGGCCCATATAAATAAAACTAGAAATTTAAAAAGGGATATTACAATCAAGGCCCCTGAAATTCATAGGGTCATTAGGGAACATTTTGAAAAACTTTATTCCAATTAATTAGAAAATTTGGAAGAAATGGACAAATTTCTGGACGGATATGGCCTTCAAAAAATTGAACCAAGAGTATGTAAAAAACATAAGTAAATCAATAACAAGGAAACAAACAATTATAAAAAGTGTCCCCAAAATAATTCAGATCATCTCACTGCTGAATTTTATCATTTTTAAAGAACTGATATCAATACTTCTCAAATTATACCATAAATAAGAAGGGAGGAATTTCTTCCAAATCCTTTCTGTAAAGCCAGTATTGCTCTGCTACCAAAACCTAGTAAGGACACACACACACACTATCCTTGATGAACATAGATGTAAAAATCCTCAATAAAATACTAGCAAACCAAATTCAACACAATATTTAAAAGTCATACACCATTAACAAGTTGGTATAATTCCAGGGATGCAAGGATGGTTCAACATACACAAATCAATAAATATAATATGCCATGTAAGTAGAATCAAATATAAAAAATACATGATCATCTCAATAAATTTAGAAAAAAACTTCAACAAAATTCATCATTCCTTAATGATAAAAAGCCTTGAATAAATTAGGTACAAAATAATCAGACCTCAACATCCTATACTGTATTTGACAATCCATAAATATACTAAATGGAGGCGGAAGCAGCAAAAGCATTTCCTCTAAAATCAGAAATAAGACAAGGATGTCCTCTCTCACCACTTTTATTCAGTATTGTACTTGAAATTTTAGCCAAAGCAATTAGGCAAGAGAAGAAAAAAGTGATATAAATAGAAAAGGGGAAACTCAAATTATCCCTGTTTACAGATGATATTATTCTCTACTTAGAAAAATCTAATGACTCCACCAAAAGATTCTTAGAACTAATAAATTCAACAAACTAGTGGCATAAAATTGCATATGAAAATCACTAGTTTTTCTACATTCCAATAATGAACTTACAGAGAAGGAATTCAGGAAAGAAATACCATTCACAATATTCACTCAAAAAATTATCTAGGAATAAGCCTAACTAAAGATCTGACAGATCTCAATGATAAAAATTACAAAACACAGAGAAAATAAATTGAAAAAGACACTGTAAGGTGGGAAGATCCCCTCATTCTTAGATTAGGAAAATTAACATGGTTAAAATGTCCATACTGTCCAAAGAAATCTATGAACCCAAGGCAATTCCCATCAAAATACCAATGAAATTCTTCACAAAACTAGAAAAAATAATCCTAAAATTGAGAAAACTTCATGTGGAACCACAAAAGACCCTGAGCAGCTAAAGCAATCCTGAACTAAAAGAACAGTAGTACAGGAATTATAACAACTGATTTGAAAACATACTACACCACTATAGTAACAAAAACAGAATGGAATTGATATAAAAACACACAGAGAAACCAATGGAACAGAACAGACAACCCAGAAATAAACCCATGCTGCTAAGCCAACTGATTCTTGCCAAAGGTGCCCAAAAATATACATGAAAGAAAAGACATCTTATCAAAAAAAATCATCCCAAGAAAACTGGATATCCACATGAAGAATATGGAAAATAAACACCTATTTACATTCTGAACAAAAATAACTCAAAATGGACTGAATAGCATAATATAAGACTTGAACCTTGGCAATTACTTAAAGAAAACATAGGGGAATTGTTGAGAGTCACAGCCAAGTCAGAATGACGCCTGGCATATTGTCAGAGGGAATAGTTGAAAGGTGATGCCAGCGAACCATTGAGATGATGATTTGAGTTAAGCTGTATATAATTGCTGTGATGCTGGATTGATTGAGTTGTATATGGACCCTGCTCTGGGAATAGGGCAGCTCCGGGAATCTGCCTCGGGCACCCGATACTTTGGAGTTCCCGTGTAGTTCTCATGGGGGGTTTGGGAAAATTAGGCGCACAGAGCACGGTGGAAGGTGTGTGTTCCTGTGTAGTGTGTGTGCAGTGCCAGTGAGAGTTGGGGAATAAAGAGTTGCTGTTTGAAGCTACAAGCTTTGTGGCAGCTCGGTTATTTGTGCCCAGCCAGACTGCAGCATTTGGTGGCCCATGCGGGGAACGCCTGAAGCTTGGAGATAAGTGAAATTGCTTGTCCCTGAAGAAAAGCAAGAGAATGGGTGACCACTTCAAAAAACAATGCGTTCTTGTTTTGATTTATTTTGTTTTAAATTTCAAGTTGCCTGTCCCTAGAACTTTCTCAGGCAAACTGGGGAAAATGGTTGGCTCAAGGTTTGAAGTTGTTCGCCCCTGAGATAGAGATAGAAATAGACCACAAATATACATTTCAAGAAAATAGGAAATCTGATACAATGCATTTTTGTTCCGTTTTGGTTTCATTCTGTTTCGGTTGTTTTGTTTTGTGTTATCTTTATAGTAGAAATATGGGATCAGAAATTAGTAAAAAACAAACCGAAAGAGTGTTAAGTAAATTGTTAGAGATTCAGATTATGATAGAAAACATGTTAGATCAAGCAAAAGAGAAGGTCTCTTGAGCTATTCAGACAGAGGAAGAAAATTTAAAGGAAGAAAGCTTAGAGGAGAAACAGCTATCAGGGGGGAAGCTACAACAGGAGGCTGCTACTAACACCGTTCAATCACCAGAGGGAGTAATTCAACCAACAGCTCCATCTATGGAGATAGCCGAGTGGCCCTCAACCCCTGTAGTTGATAGATGGGATCCTGAGACAGGACCTCAAAGATTAGCATGCCCTTTACTTGAGCAGGCAGGAGGGCAGCGAATTCACCATGCTCTAGATTTCAAAACAGTGAAGAGTTAAAGGAAGCTGTAACAATCTATGGTCCCCAAGCACCCTTCACTGTAAGCATGGTCGAATCCATTACCAACTTGGACATGGCGCCAGCAGATTGGGCTAGTATGTGTAAAGCTGTGCTAAATGGAGGACAATATTTGTTATGGAAGGTTGCCAATGAGGAATTTTACATGGAGACGTCTAGGCGAAATGCAGCAGCCGGTTATCCTCAGAGAAATGTAGATCTGTTGTTAGGAAAAGGACCTTAAGAGAGTCAGATGCAACAAATAAATATGATCCTGCCATATATTCACAAATTGCTGCAGATGCAGTTAGGGCATGAAAGACTTTACAAGGACATGGAGATTTACAAGGTCAATTATCTAAAGTAATCCAAGGACCTAATGAACCTTACGCTGAATTTGTAGATAGGCTTATTCAAACAGCTACCAGAGTTTTTGGGGATACAGAACAAGCAATGCCATTAATAAAATAACTGGCTTATGAGCGAGCAAATCGTTTCTGCAAGCAGGCCATTAGACCATGGAAACATGAAGATTTAAACACATATATTAAATTATGTAGAGACATTAATGAACAAGGGCAAGTCTTGGCAGCTGCAGTACAACAGGCTTTAGATGCCAGGCCGAAAACATGCTACAATTGTGAACAAACAGGACATTTTAAAAGGAGTTGCCCCATAGGAGGAGGGTTTAACAAAACTAGGTATCAAAGGAGAAGAATACCGGGTATTTGCCCACGATGTCGTAGAAGGAGACATTAGGCTAATGAATGCCATTCTCAAACCACCATAGGGGGTAATCCGTTATCAAAAAACGGACAAGTACCAGGTGTTTACCCACGATATCGTGGAGAAAAGCATTGGGCTCCATTGTGAAAAAACGGACAGGGGGGCCCAATGCTCCAGGGCCCATGACCACAAATATACAGGGCACTAGAGGAACCCAGCAACACCATCAGGGTAGTGCCCAAGACACATTGTTCATTAGATCTCTCATCAGACAAACCAGAGGGAGCGCAGTGTTGGACATCTGCACCTCTGCCAGAGCAGTACTAACTCCAGAGATGGGAGTTCAAATCATTCCCACAGGGGTAAAAGGACCTCTTCCCAAAAAAACAGTAGGTTTATTATTGGGACATAGTTCTTCTACTCTAAAAAGACTTATGATAAGTCCTGGGGTAATTGATCCCGATTATGAAGGTGAAATAAAAATTATAGCTAGTACTCCAAGAGGTATATCAGTAATTTCACCAGGAGGTAGAGTAGCACAGTTATTAATAATACCCAGCCTTCATGATAAATTTTCCAGTAGTACTATAGAAAGAGGTTCCAGGGGATTAGGCTCCACAGGTGTAGATTGGGCTATGCTGTCTTTAAATTTAGATTCTTGCCCAATGTTAAAACTAAATATTCAAAGATATGAATTTAATGGGCTACTGGATACAGGTGCAGACCTTAGCATCATATCTCGTCAAGAATGGCCAAAACATTGGCCATTACAATAGGCCACTCAAACACTTTGAGGCCTAAGAGTGGCAAATAATCCCCATAGAAGTGCAATGGTGTTAGATTGGAGGGATCCTGAAGGATGTGAAGGAACTATATATCCATATGTATTGGATCATCTTCCTATAAATTTATGGGGATGAGATATCCTAGATCAATTAGGTTTGACATTAACAATTAACATCAATCCAAATGCATCCACTATTAGGGCTAGACAAGGTTTTAGGAAAGAAAAAAGATTAGGAAAACAAGAACAAGGTATAGCAGCACCAATTCAAATAGATCAAGGAATAAATAGACATGGATTGGGTTTGCAAAAGGGGTAACTGAGACAATAAAAATTACTTGGAAATCAGAAAGACCAGTATGAGTTCCTCAGTGGCCCCCGACTAAAGAAAAGATACAAGCAGCCCATGACCTGGTCAAACAACAATTAGCGGAGGGACATATACAAACTTCCGTATCTCCCCATAATACTCCCATTTTTGTCATTAAAAAGAAATCTAGTAAATAGAGATTATTGCAAGATTTAAGAGCCATTAATAATGAGATGGTTTTTATGGGACCTGCTCAATTGGGGATTCCCCAATTGTTTGTTTTGCCAAAAACCTGGTATGTTTTAGCTATAGATATTAAAGATTGTTTTTTTTTTTTTCAATTCCAATTCATCCTGAGGATAGTCCACGTTTTGCATTTACTATCCCTGCACTGAATCATGAAGGTCCCAATCAGAGATATGAATGGAAAGTACTCCCTCAAGGGATGGCTAACAGTCCAACTAAGTGTCAAATTTATGTTAACAAAGCAATCCAGCCACTTAGAAATCAAAATCCTGGGCTG
Source organism: Ictidomys tridecemlineatus (assembly GCF_052094955.1). NCBI lineage: Eukaryota > Metazoa > Chordata > Mammalia > Rodentia > Sciuridae > Ictidomys > Ictidomys tridecemlineatus. Next base: position 166,134,373 of record NC_135479.1, read on the forward strand.
GGGATGTGGCTCAGTGGTAGCGCACTTGCCTGGCATGCGTGCGGCCCGGGTTCGATCCTCAGCACCACATACCAACAAAAATGTTGTGTCCGCCGAGAACTAAAAAATAAATATTAAAAATTCTCTCTCTCTTCTCTCTCACTCTCTCTTAAAAAAAAAATCAAAATCCTGAACTACAAATATTTCACTATATGGATGATGAATTATTAGCACACAAAGCTAAAAACACATTGCTAGAATGTTATGCCACACTTACAAACTTATTAAAAAATTATAATCTAGAGATAGCAATAGATAAAGTACAATTAAATCTTCCAATTAATTATTTAGGAGTTCTATTATCCTCAACCATGGTCTGTCCACCAAAAATTCAAATACGAGTAGATCAACTCAAATCACTTAACGACTTTCAAAAGTTATTAGGAGACATAAATTGGATAAGGCCTTCTCTAGGCATACCAACAGGAGAGTTGGGACCTTTATTTGATATCCTAAAAGGTCCATCAGATCCAAATTCACCCCGAATGTTAACGCCTGAAGCAAGAAAGGCATTAAAAATTATTGAAACATATATGGAAAATATGCATTTGGATAGAATTTATATAAGTTTGCCTTTATTATTTATTGTACTACCAACAAAAAATATTCCTACAGGAGTATTTTGGCAAGAAGGTCCATTATTGTGGATACATTTATCTTATTCTCCTAACACTATTCTTACTAGGTATCGTGAGGCTGTAGGACAATTCATACTCAAAGGAATAAAAGCAGCAAAGGGAGTGTTTGGAATTTCTCCCAATAAAATTATTACTCCATATATTATGGATCAAATTGATGAGTTAGCTAATGAGTTAAATACTTGGGCAATAATCATGTGTAAATCTAATGTTTCATTTGATAATCACTTACCATCTAATCCTTTGCTGTCTTTTTGGTCTTCGCATCCTGTAATTTTTCCAAAAATGACAAGAAAAACACCTATCATGAATGCTCCAAATATATTCACTGATGGGTCAAATAATGGTACAGCAGCAGTAGTTACCCCTTATCAAACATTTACATTTTTAGTACCCAAAGAATCAGCTCAAAAGGTAGAGCTTAATGCAGTATTACAAGCTTTTTTGATGTTTAAAGATTCTGTATTTAATTTATTTTCTGATAGTCAGTATATAGTTAATGCTATAGTATCCCTTGAAGATGCTGGTAGGATTTCCCCTTCCTCTACTGTTTATCTTTGTTTTCCACTATACAAAGTCTAATCTGGGACAGAAAAGATCCATTCTTTATAGGACATATCAGAGCACATACAAAATTGCCTGGAGCCCTTAGTTTGGGCAATGATTTAGCAGATAAAACTACACATGACATACATATTTTTCTTCACTAGAAGAAGCTACAAATTTTCATAAAAGGTTCCATGTCAATGCTAATACTTTACAAAAGAACTTTAAAATAACTAAGGAACAATCTAGACAATAATAAAACAATGTCAAAATTGTGTGACCTTTTTACCACAAGTTAATCTTGGAGTCAATCCTAGAGGACTGATACCTAACCAAATTTGGCAGATGGACATCACACACTTGCCAGAATTTGGAAAATTAAAATATTTGCATGTTACAGTTGATACTTCTTCCGGATTTTTGATGGGCTCCCTTCATGCCAGAGAAAAAACTAAAGATATTATAGCTCATTGCTTACAAAATTTTGCCACTGTGGGCATTTCAAAACAGTTAAATCAGATAATGCCCCTGGCTATACCTCTATGTCTTTTAAACAATTTTGCTCATCATTTGGCATTACTCACATAACAGGAATTCTATACAATCCACAGGGACAAGGCATAGTTGAAAGAGCTCATCAAACTATTAAAATGTACTTATTAAAGCAAAAAGAGGGAATTGGAAAGGGGTATCTATCCCCCAAAGATAAACTTAAAATAACCCTTTTTACTCTAAACTTTTTAAATTTGATTCATCAGGGCTTAGTGCTGGGGAAAGGCATATGTATCAAAAAAAATGTACATAAGCCTAAGGTACTTTGGAAGGATATTCTAACAGGACAATGGAAAGGTTCTGACCCAGTGATTGTCTGGATTCGGGGTTCTGTTTGTGTGTTTCCACAGGGAGAACAGCAGCAGATTTGGATTCCAGAGACACTAACCAAAGCGATTTCTACAGACCAAAAAGAAGATGATTTGACTCAAATCCATAACAGCTGATATCCAGAACTCCAGCTTGGCTATTCTTACATCTGCAACAGTGATTCTCCCACACCTGGAGGCTAATGAATAATGAACACCATTAAGGCCTATTTCAAATGTAAAAGACCTTGGGGCTTGTTTGTGGGATTACCTTGAGACCCATATGCAAGTTACAGGAAGAAGGATGGGATAGCAAAAAAAAAAAAAAAAAAAAAAAAAGTCAAACCCAGGTGGTAACCAGGATGTTTTTTTCAATATCTATTTTATTATTGCCTTTTCCTACATCATAAAGTTCTATTTTATTTTTTGAGCTCATACAGACCTAGGTTAATGTTTACTGATCAGTTCTATTTTTTGACTGTGGAGTTTTAAACACTGTAATGGAGATTTCATCTGTAAAAAGCTACAAGGCCTTTATTATGTTATGTGTTGTATGTATTGTATCATGTGTGCACACTAGTGTTTTGTGTTGTATGTATGTGCGTATGTCCATATATCATATATGATGAGTGCTCATGAAAAAATGGATCCAATATTTTTTTATTCACGTCATTTAAATGGTTTAATTTAAATTAGGTAAATAGCTGTTGAGGATTGTTTTTAAAGGTGTTTAACAGATCTGTTTGTTTACTTTCACTTTTCCTTTTCATTATATTTAATAATTCTGTTCAGGATGATGTAAATTGTTCAGAAAATTGTTTTCTTAGTGCCTGCTGGAATGTTACATAATTTCTTTTTAGCCATCATTGCCAGAATTCCTATCTTCATCCCAGTGCCACTGAAGACAAAGATAAAACCAAACTATAGCTTCTTCGATAGCTATCACAGTAAACTGTATAAACTGATGCATCAATGAATAATAACTCAACAAGTGATGCTCAATCAAGGAGTCGATTTACTTTGGGAGGAAATGGACATATTGATGGATTCCTCTGCTTTTAACTGCTTGCAGAACTTGCCTAGACTATGTATCACTTGTATGCATTGTGAACTATCTGTTGGTGCACCAAATTGTGGTAGTGCTGGGGCATCTTTGCTGATGGTGTCATCGATGGTATAATTTTTCCAAAAAGAGCCATCATTTGGCTTGGTGTTGTGGCATTTTACATCCTCCTCCCTTCTGCTTGTGATGGTTTAAAATTAGGGGCCAACAGAGGTGAGGCAAAGAACCTCACCTCCCCACTGGCACCAAGGCCAAATTTTGGGGCCAACAGAGGTGAGGCAAAGAACCTCACCCTCCCATTGGTGCAAAGGCCAAATTTGGGGGCCAACAGAGGTGAGGCCACTGGTACAAAGGCCTATCCACAATTATGGCTATATGCTGGACCGGTAGTCAATGATGGGTAAGATCCAATTGCAATGGTACCAACCTAAGTCAGGAGGCTGACACCTTAAGGTCAGCTCATCCGATGATGGGTAAGGACCATATGTAGTATTGGACAACCTAAGACAGGCATGGTCCCTAAGCCACATGCTGTTGTTTAATTAAACATAAGGGGGGGGAGATGTTGAGAGCCACAGCCGAGTCAGAATGATGCCTGGCATATTGCCAGAGGGAATGGTTGAAAGGTGATGCCAGTGAACCATTGAGATGATGATTTGAGTTAAGCTATATATAATTGCTGTGATGCTGGATTGATTGAGTTGTATATGGAAATCCGGGAATGTGCCTCGGGCGCCTGATACTTTGGTGTTCTCATGCAGTGCAGTTCTCGTGGGGGGTTGGGGAAGATTAGGTGCGCGGAGCACACTGGAAGGTGTGTGGAGCACAGTGGAAGGTATGTATTCCCGTGTAGTGTGTGTGCAGTGCCAGTGAGAGTTGGGGAATAAAGAGTTGCTGTTTGAACCTACAAGGCTTTGTGGCAGCTCGGTTATTTGTGCCCAGCCAGACTGCGGCAGGAAATGCATTGAGATATTGGCACAGGCAACAACTTCCTGCATAGAACTCCAATAGCTCAGGAAACGAAAGCAAGAACTGACAAATGGAATCACGTCACATTAAAAATCTTCTTCACAGAAAAGGAAACAATCAACAGAGTGGAGAAACAACCTATATAATGAGAGAAAATCTTTGTCAGCTATTCATTTAACAGAGGATTAATATACAGAATATAAAAGGAACACAATAATCTTGATAAAAATACAAATAATTCAATTTAAAAATGGATCAATTATCTGAATACACCTTTCTCAAAAGAAGAAATACAAATAATAGGTACATAAAAAGGCTGAATATCATTGCAAATCAATACTACAATGAAAAGCTTTTACACTCCAATCAGAATGGCTATCAGCACCCCCTCCCCAAAAGCTGACAAGAATGTCAAGTAAAAGGAACTCTTCCTTGTATGCTGTTAGTGGAAATGTAAATTAGTATAGCCACTGTAATAAACAATATGAAGATTCCTCAAAAAATGGAAACTAGAATTACCATATGATATAGCTATTCTACTCCTGGGTATATATATACCCAGAGGAAATACAGTCTGCACACGAAAATGATACCTGTGGCCATGTTTATTGTGGCACTATTTGCAATAGCAATATTCTATTGTATATATATGCCCATCAACAGGTGACTGGATGAAGAAAATATGGCATATATACACAATAGAAATATTCTCAGCTGCAAAGAAGAATGAAATAAGCCAGAGACAAAAATAGAAGTATTGCATGTTCTCCCTCCTATGTGGAAACTAAAAAAAGATGACCTGAAAGTAGCAAAGGGATTACTAGGGACTTGGAACAGTGCCAAGAGGGAAGGGTGGAGGAGAGGAGGGAAAGAGTAGGAGGAAGAATAGATTGATGATTGATATATGAATGTATAAAAACATTACAGTGAATCCCCTTAACTTACACAATTAATATGTTTATAATAATAATAGCAATAACAACAACAACAATAATAATTAAAAAATAAATTCAGATTTCCCGACTATATAACTTAGGATAAGTTACTTAACCTTCTGGGCTTCAGTATACCTTATTTACAAAATGGGAAAAAACTAGTATCCATTACCCTATAAGGTGTCTGTGAGACAAAATGAGAAGAACCCAGAGAATAGGCTGACAGCTAATAAAGTCACTCAGTCATTTGTTGTTCATGCATTATCCTGCCAAGGAAGAACTTGGTAACAAGCTGGGCTCCAGCACATGCCCAGTCGGCTATTTCCTGTAGAATTTTTGCGTATCAGGCTAGTCATGGTGATCTGAGTTCATCTGTACTCAGTTATCAGGGGTTAAGGGAAGTCCTCATCCCCACCAACCCAGGAAGCTAGAAGGGAGTCACCTACTGGGTGCCACAGAGGCCTCTGGAGTGATTGGAGCTGAAGCCTCTGGAGCAGCAGTGACTGAAGCAGTGGTTGCCATGGCAACTAAAACAGGATGGTGTTTGCTGTGGCAGCAGATGTAATCACAGAGAAAGCAGAGTGTCCTGACAAGATTTTTTTTTGGGGGGGGGGTATTCTAGAGCATCTGTAGCTAAAGTGGTAATTGCCATGACAATTTATGAAGCTTCATCTCCTGGAGTGGTGGCTGGTGGCTGGAGTGGGCTTCTTGTGCAGGAATACTGAAGAGGAAGCCTCTAGCCAGAGTAGATGATGTGATAGTTGCCAATCACGACAGCCCTTCCAGTGCAGGGACAGCAACAGTGTACTGGATCACTTCTACACCTTGTTCCATGGCCCAGCATAGCCTCCTGGGGCAGTGGCTGTGGCTGATTGTCAGCCAAGGGAAGTGGCTGGGTACGATGGTGCCTGGTCCCACAGCTCCAGGCAGCTTCAGCCATCTGAAATAGCAACCTATGTACAAACACATACACAAAGCACATTTTTTTTAAAGGCAGAAAAACACATTTTGAGGAGGGTTGCTCCTTTCTAGTGTGTTTCATTCTCCTTGCTTACTTCCTCCAAAAGTTTCAAGTTTCTGTTCTAAATATCCTCCCAGTTGTTATCTGTCTCTAAGTATTTTCCTATCCTCCCAAAATTTCTAGAATGAATGATCTAAAATCATTAGCCACATGTCTTTTCTATCTTCTCATCACTCAATTTCATTAAATCTGGTTTTCATTACAATTTCATCTAAATACCACCTACCAAATTTAGTTGGAAGTCTCTGAAGGTTTTAACACCTTAATACTAATTTTCATACTGAAAAGTCTCCTCCTTACCTTTTAAACTGTGTCAATTTCTCAGTGCCCATGTTACTTTGATCACCTTTCATGCCTATTGGCTGTATATCCACTCTCTGCCCCCTTAAAAATAGATAATTTCTTAAGGTTTATCTCTAACATATTTTAATTCCTAAATTTTCCTTAGTGATCTAAACTCTGGATATCCTGTCATGTGGATAAATCATCTGTAACCTTTCTTAAATTTTAGACATTTTTTGTAACAATATGCTGGCAACTTGTACTTTAAGTGTTCATCCCAATAGAACTCATAGGTTTTTATGTCCCACATACTCAAAACTAACTTCACTCATTTCTTTAAACAGAACTATCACTCTCATTTACTCTTAATCCTAAAACCTTCATATTATTTTTAATTACTTCAATTCTTTCCTTCATCTCAAACCCACAAGTAAATAACTGCAAAGTCCTACAGATTTCCCAGCTGTAAAACTTCTTGCATTCATCCCTTCTTTTCATTTCTACAAACCCACATGCTATTTGAGGACCTTAATACCTCTAGCTTTCTTCTAAATTGGCTTACTTACCTTAATTTAAGCTATTTTTATCTCTTACAATTTCCCTACACATGCCTATAATCTCTAACTCAGAGGCTCTTGCCTGGTTGGGCTTTAAAAAGCATCAGGGACATTTCTGAAATGAAAAGGCTGGGACTTCTCCCAGAGATTCCAAACTAGCTGACTGGGGAAGTGGGGTCTAGGTACAAGCCTCTGTTCATTGTTGTTGGTGACACAACATACGGTGTAATTTAGGCTGATAAACACAGTTAAACTAGAACTGAGTTTTCTCAGACATACACCAAGGTTTCTTACATCATATTTCCTCAGCTCTTTTTGTCTGCTATATATGGGTCCACTGTGGACTACTATTAAGCCATTATGCTCCAGCAAATGTGTTCAATCTCTGCACTCTCCAGTTCTCACCCTTCTTCCTTCTAGCAATTTCCCACCTGTAATATCAAGTAATTACTTATAAGGTTTACTTTATTTTGGTGACTAAATCATGACTATAAATAAGTAACTTCTCTGAACCTGGATTTCTTTTTCTTTTTCTTTTCTTTTTTTTTTTTTTTGGCCATAAAATATAAAGAGTAGGTTACATAGCCTCTTGATTCATGGTTATTTTATCAAAATTAATTCTCAGACTACTGGTGAATGATGCTTCAATTATACTTTGCCTAGTTTAAAACAGTTCTAAACTGAGCACCATGGTGTATGCCTGTAATCCCAGCAACTTCGAAGGTTGAGGCAGGAGGATTGTAAATTCAAGACCAGCCTCAGCAACTTAGCAAGGCCATAAACAACTTAGCAAGACCCTGTCTCAAAAAAGGGCTGAGGATGTAGCTCAGTTGTAAAGTGCTCCTGGGTTCAATCCCCATTACCAAAAAACAAACAAACAATAAAAAACCGGTCTAAGTTCTTTGATAGTTTTTGAAACTAGAATTATTACCACATCTAGTGTATTACAACTCAACTGTGAAGGTATCCACATTCGCCAAAAGATAAGATCAGTATCTTTCTGCCTTATTATGCATGTATGGCTTCTATTTGATTTTTCCTCCACCTTCATCATAGCACATTTGTTTTGGTTATACTTCCCAGCCAGGTGTTCAATACTGAGAAAATGGCCCCTATTTTAGCCCCAAATCAACCTTTTTCCTTTCTATTCCAGTCAGGGCTCCTCCAGGGTTACTTTTTAGGGTCTTGAAAAGAGCCTGTGATTTCTTCAATCTCTAGGGTCCCCATAATCCCACTGCTCAGGAGGTTGAGTGACTCACCAGAGCCATTTTGTCTCCTAAGCATTGACTGACTTTAGAGGTGAAGGCCAACATATTTGCTGTCTTCTTAGTCTTTGTGTTCTCCCTGGCTTTGGCCTCCAAGTCTCTGTTGCTGAACACCAGGAAGACCAGTTCCACCAGTCTGAAGTCATTGTCAACTCAGTCCTATCTGTCCTATAGGTGATGGTTAGCATCTAATCCTTTGCAGTAACACCAGTTTCTAATTTTTACCAAAGATGTTCAAAGAAAACCAAATTTGTCTGTAAAATTAGTCTAGCTTTATCAAAAATCTGCATCTAAGAGTACTTGTTAGAATCCTTTCCAGGAAAAGAAAGATGGTGGTGGAGAGTAATCACATGAAAAGCAAAAGGAGATCAGTAGAATAAAGGAATGGAGCAGGGGGTAGGAGTGGAAGAGGGAGGGGGAAACACTGGGGAAGGATACTGGCCAAATTGTATTTTTATATTGGTGCATGTACTAATATATAACATTCTACCATTGTGTACTGCTATAATGCACCAATAAAAACAGGAAAAAAAAACTAAAAAAAAATAATTATTTTCAGGAATCTGATTACAAATGGAAAAAAAACAGGACTGTGGGTAACAAAAGACTTAGAAGAGACATAACTGAAATTATGATGGTAGTTTAGCAATTGACAAAACAATTTAGTTGTTTCAGTGTTTTAGGATAACAATTATCACTGAGAGCATCAAACCAGACCACCAGACTTTCAGTGGGTTAAATTTTTTGATTTTAGAATACCCTGTAGATGTTTTCTTAGTTATAGCCATCACACATATAAATTACACATATAAATTAATCACCCATATAAACTTCCTTTCATAAGACTTATTCTTCACAAACCTTCTGCAACTTGCTTAGACCCTCTAAATAACATTCTATTAATGGAGGCAAAAGTTATGTTAATTCTGAAAAGCCAGGTAATTTTCTAAAACTTTCATCAAAACAGAAAGTGGAGGATGGATAAAGATTTCAGGCTTTGCAAAGGAACATTATAATGTTCTCACAGAAAGAAACTGATATATCAATACATTCCAACTTCAGAGTTAAAAAAGGCCTACAACAAAATACCAGTCAATTTTTTGTTCCCAGGAAATTCTACAATAGCATACCCCAAAAACTACTTCAAAGAGCAAACCAAAAAAATTAAATATTAAGGGAAAAGAAGTGAATGACTGTGCAGTTTGTGCCAGCAAGCGATATTTTTTGTCTCCTTAATTAAGAGAGGGCTGGTGAGAATATAGCATAAAGACAGGACAGAGATGACAGGAGGAGAAATTTGATAACCAGCACATAGTCAAAACTTACCCAGCTTGGTCTGTTTACTCAACACTTTATTTTAACCACTTTGCCAGTTTAAAATCAAATAGCGGCTGGGCTTTTGATGTTGCTGTTTCTGTTCCTTTGATCCCAGAGCCCCATGAGAATTAAACTATGTGGATGGGATCTGGCCTGGTCTGGGGAGAGAAAGTTCTAATCTCAGGGCCCTGGTTGCTTCTTGAGGGGAATGAATAAATAATAAGTGGCTCCAGGAGGGGACGTCTGCACAGCCTCTCAACACAGCTGAGCAGATGCGCTTCTTCTGGTTTGCCCGCGGGGCATCAGCCTGGCTGATGCTACTGGCAAAGCCTCTGCTCATTGGTGGCCCGGGCTCCTCATTTGCCGCCTATTAGCTGAGCGGCTTGTCACTCCCATGGCCTTGGGCCGCCCCAGCCCGCCAACTCGCTGAATCCCAGTGTCTGTCACCTTAGAGTCTGTCACTTTAGAGTCTGTCTGCCACGACTGGGTAGTTTCTATGAAACTGGCTGCGATGTTATCATAATTCACAAGTCCCCCCCAAATTCAGGTGCCTGTTCAATAAGTAAAGCAGAACTTTGTAACTGGAATCCCAGCACTTAATCCCTCTGACGGCGAATCCACAAAACCATTGAGAGGGGCTTTTCAAATTAATCTGTGTCCTGTGCTCACCTTTTTAAAAGTGTAATCTCACAATGGTGCACCTTTTATCATATAAGCCACTCAACAATGAATTGACAGTTCAGGTATTTAATCAATCATTCACACTTATTACTATCAATAGACATCTGATATTTATTATTGACTACTGGAATGGCCTTCTCAATTATTTGCTAAAAGAAGAAGAAGAAGAGGAGGAGAAGGAGGAGGGGGAGGGGGAGGAGGAAGAGGAGGAGGAGGAGAAGGAGGAGGGGGAGGGGGGAGGAGGAAGAGGAGGAGGAGGAGGAAAAAAAGAAAAAAGAAGAAAGAAAAGATTTATTCTGCTTGCAGGAAGATGGAGTAGACATAAATTACCCCATTTCTCCTATTATGTACAACTAAAAATCCTGGACTTATATAAGAAGCAATGTAAGAAGAATCTGAAAGGTTGCCAGAAGAAAGTAGACCAATTAGAAATCTCAGAACTCAAGGACTGACATTATGGTGAGTTTCTGGGTTTGTTTTTGTTTCATAATCCAGACTTAAAGCTGAAGATACCAGCAACTTCAGCTATAGATTATTGTTTGAATACAGTACTATAATTCTACAAAATGTTAACAAAAGGAAGCATGATATCTCTTTATATTATTTCTACCAACTACTTGTGCTTTTTCTAAAATTACCTAAAAATAAAAATTTTTATTTAAAAATATGGTTCTAACCCTGTCTCCCTCACCTTCTTTCTCTCAGTCCACACAACTTAGTAAAGCAATTTTATCATTGAATGGAGCCCCCCTAGGGAGAGATCATCTCCTGCTGCTTCCTATATAATGTTCTGGATGAAGGAGGTGAAAGATTATCCAGAAGTATTTTCAAAATTCATGACTCTGTCCTGAGCATTCTTAGGCATGAGGTGTCACTCATTCCCTTAATGACAACACTGGCCAGCTGGGATGGCACACTTTTCAGGTGACAGCATGACCTGGTACATTGACATGGTCATAGATCACAGTGAGCACTTGAATGAACACTTGACAGAGTACTCTGCTCACCGATTCCACACACAGTAGCCTATGCTGACCCAACTGGGGGACACAAGGGATCTCTGTGTATTAAGATGTGCTGTCCCTCTTGCACCTGACCTTCTGGACAAAAGGGATTAGTGTGAAGAGGAGATGACTGGAATAAAGGTAAAGTTATGAAAACACTGGTTTTTTTTAAGTACTTTTCAGTTGTCAATGGACCTTTATTTTATTTATTTATGTGTGGTGCTAAGAATTGAACCCGGTGCCTCACACATTCTAGGCAAGAGCTCTACCACTAAGCTACCACCCCAGCTCCAACACACTGGTTTTCTAGAAGTGAAAGGAGAGCAGTAACTTGGCATCTGAAGAGAGAAAATCTTAGACCCTGAAGTGAGGCACATTAATGATACTTTGTTCTTCATAATCACCTGGAAATTTCCTCTGCAAGGAAAATGCCTCCACACCATTTTCCTAAATTGTTTCAAACATCTTAACTGTAACTGACTATAGTTCTGTCAGACAGCTCCAACCATGATTTGATAGCCATCCCCCTTAACCTTTCCAAGAAGTCTACTGGAAACAGCATGGGGCGGCCCTGCTCCTGTACTTCCAACAGAAGATTCCTGCTGTCACCTGTGATGACTTCTTCACTCCGTTTTTTTCAGTCACCTCTTGGAGTAAGACTGTCATTCAGCTAGTGGCATGGACAAACAGAACATGTTGGGCTGGATACACCACAGGAAGTCTTTCCAAAAATAAGAACTAGCCTCAATTACTCAAACTTAACTGGAAACCAACTAGCTAGCCAGAAGGCCACATTGAAAATACTGTCTTTTGCACCCATATCCCCCAAAGATGTAGGTTCCTTTGAGGGCCCCAACAATTATTGCCGCAGTCTGGCTGGGCACAATTCAGGAGCCACTTGTCAAAAGAAACTAACTTTATTTTTAGAACTACAAACGCCAAACAAAACAGCTCCTCAGGAAAAAACCCTCAGAGCCCAACTGCCACCACCAGCTTCCACAAGCCTCTCACCCACACCAACCTCTCCACCTCCCACAATCCTCCTGTTCTTGAGTCCGATTGGCTGGGTCGTGTGGGCGGAGCCAAAGAAGTCCCCCAATGAGCAGCTCCGTGGAGGAGCCAATCAGCTAGATGTTGCTGGGGCCTCTGTGAGCCAATCATCAGCTGGCAGTCTGAAGGGCAGGGAAACAGTCCAATGAACATCACCGGAGAGGAGCCAATCAGCTAGATGTTGCTGGGGCCGCTGTGAGCCAATCATCAGCTGGCAGCTGGAAGTTTGCTGGCAGCTGGAAGTTTGCTGGGGCCCCTTTGGCTGTAGCTCTCAACAAATTATCAACAACCCTGGTCTTTCTAGGGGTACCCTGTGCAATCCCAAGGCCGCACCAGTTAAGTAGAAGCAAGCATTAACGTACTTCTCGCCCAGAAACATGGTGAGTTATCTCCTAGGAGTGGTCATGAGAGATATGTAACTGTTCAAACAAACACAACGAGCAGATCATGTATGACTCAGACCATGGTGGAGATCTGTTTTAAAAAGGAGACTATCTTTGGTTACTTGGAGAAGCTTCCCAGAGACATAAGTGACTCATTACTTATATACACCCTGCCAAAAGTTTTTCCTACAGTGCCACTCATCCAATTAGAAAAGATGTTGCAAGATTTACCCCTACTTTAATAAAGTCATAAATGATACCTCCTTGGTCCTCAGAAGCATTCAGGTCAGACTTAGTTCACTGGCCATAATTGTTATGGATGAAGAACTTTCTCTTTTCAGATCAAGGAAGAGTCTGTACAATCACTAATAAATACATTCTGCCAAATCTAGATTAACATCATGTGCAAAGTGGAAAGGTGAATATAGAAACCCAAAGAGAAAGTCACTTGACTTTATAAGGTAGATCCTAATGGTTTGGGGCATTTGTGCAACTACTTTGAGCCAGGAGCCTGGACAGGGAGGCAGATGGTTTTGAGGCCAGTAGTGCAGGATTCCTGTTGCTTGAAGTCCTGTTGATGGTAGCCTCAATCAGATTGGTTGATGGAATATTATACTCAACAATAAAATTTGCCCCAAGTAAAGATGGTATGAAGAAAAAGGATGAAAGTTATTAGGAAGCAATTCTCCAGGGATGACTCAGTTTCTGCCTGTCTTATTAACAGAAGCACTGATGGCCTTTGTTTCATACTATCTTCTCATAATTGTTTGTAGAGCAAACATCCTTGGAAAATAGAAACAATGTCTATTTCCTGAGTAGAGGGACTTTTGTCTAATAATAAAGACAATGCCTCCTTCTAGAACAGAGGTTGAAAAGTTTTCTGGTAACCATTATGAAATATTGGGATTTTCTTAAACTTAACAGCCCACTTATATGTTAACGCATCATCTGGCCCTCACTATGACATCCTATAGGATTCAACATTTCCTGATTATCAGGAAATGCTGATATTATGGCTACTACTATTACTGTGAATGATAAATTTTCCTTCATCTCTAACCCAAGAGTCTTGTGCCCTTTTTTATATTTATTTTTTAGTTTTAGGTGGACACAATATCTTTATTTTATTTTTAAATCTTAGGACACTCACCCTGGTCTGTTAGCCATTCCCACATAGCCTTTCTTTCACAACCTAGATTTTTGTTTTCAAGTACCCAGGCCAGCTTCTTTGTATAATGTATAACATTAGACAAACCCAGTTGAGGTTTGTCTAATGTTTCCTTGTCATTTATACAAATGTTGTGTGCTTTCTTCAGTACATTATATCAGAAGACATACAACATAATTGGGAAAGTCAGCTTTTATCCCTCAGTAAGATATCTGCCAGGTTTTCTACAATGAGGTAAACTACACCAATATGTATAATCAATATATTTCTTAAGTAATTAATAAGTATTTTGTGAGAGAATACTTTTAAAATATGTCTATACTTGTTAATTAATATTCTATTAAAGATAAGCTTTTCCTTCACCACCATTCATTTGCTTATTTATTTATTTAATCTGTATTGATTCCTGCATTCCTATTTTATAATTGGTAGCATTGTGAAATTATATATGTTGACTCTCAAATCGTCCCAGACTTGGCAAGTAGGATCCCTTCAATATGGCTCATGTGTCCTTTTGATGTGTACCCATCATTCTTTGTTGCACTGTCTTACTTGCTGGCACAGGACGGTATTCCAGGTTCAACTGGCATTTCCCTTCCCCAGCCATAGTGTCAGACATTTCTACAAGTATCCCTGGTTCCTTTTGGTGGAAACTAATATTTAGAAACCAAGATCTGGGAGCTAGGTAAGCTCATTGCTATTGAGATGTCACCGCTTCTAGTCCCTTTCAGTAGAGAAAAAGAGAGCATATTTCATCAATGTTAATTTATTGATTTTGATAGATACACTATGGTTATGTCAGAAAAGTATCATAATTTTTTTCACTGTACAGTGAAATCTTGTGTATCAGGCATCCTGTCTGCAGCTTATTCTCAAATCAATTTTTAAAAATCAATGCTAATTTCACATAAAATAACCTTTAACCCTGATGGGGACCATCAGGGTTAAAGGTTATTTTAGCCCAGAGCTTGTTGAGTAGGTCCCTGCCCATTAATGGGGCTGGGCATTCTGAGATTACTAGAAAAGAGTGGTGGACTTTTCCCCTTCCTAGGTCCATTGTCCTCTTTGTTGTCCAAGCCCAATATTTACTGCCATTAGCCCCTTGAACTAAGGATCTTTTATTAGATAGAGGGCCCAGTGGGGCCTTGAGGGCTGAATATACTGCTCCTGTATCTACTTCAAAGTTCACTGGGGTCCCCTCCACTTCAAAAGTTACCCTGAGCTCAGGGAGGGGATCCGAGCCCCAACTTTCCTAGTCATCTTCTAGAGTCAGCATGGCAGGCCAGCGCGTCTGCTTCTTTTTGGGGGCACTCTTTAGCCCAGTGTCCCTTTCCTTTACAGTAGGCACATTGATCTGAGGCCAGGGGCAGCCTTTGGCGTGGGCCCAGGTATCCCTTCCTGTCTCCCTGCCTTCCAACTTCTGGCCTATCTGTGGCTGTGACCAGGACCTTAGCCAATGCTTTAGTCTGCCTTTTACTCCTTTCATCTTCCTTTTGTTCCCTTTCCTTCTCCCTCCTCTGTTCCCTCTCTTCCTCAGTTTCTCTCTTATAATATACTTTCTCAGCCTCTCTGACCAAATCTCTTAAGGTCATATTTTGTAGTCCATCTAAACGTTGTAACTTTTTCTTAATATCTAGGGCAGCCTGCCCAATAAAAGCCATTGCAACAGATGCCTTTTGATCCTCTGCCTGAGGATCAAAGGGAGTATATCTCCTATATGCTTCCATAATTCTCTCCAGAAACATGGAGGGAGATTCATTGGGTCCCTGAATAATCTCTCTTACCTTGGCCAAATTAGTTGGCTGCCTAGCGGCCGCTCAGAAACCCACTACAAAAGCCTGGCGATAGGTGGACAGATGCTCCCTACCTTCAAAGGTGTTAGGGTCCCAGTTGGGTTGGTTTAAGGGGAAGCCAGCTTTAATGATGTTAGGAAGTTGGGTTGGTCTCCCATCTGGTCCAAGAATTTTCTTTCTGGCTTCCAAGAGAATTCTCTCTTGTTCCTCTGTTGTGAAGAGAGTCCCCAAAAGCTGTTGGCAGTCATCCCAGGTGGGCTGGTGTGAGAACATCAGTGACTCGACTAAACCTGTAAGTCGGGTGGGGTCCTCAGAAAAAGGGGGATTGTTATTTTTCCAGTTGTAAAGGTCTGAGGAGAAGAAAGGCCGGTATTGGTAAGCCTGCATCTCTTCCCCGTGCCCATCATCTATTGTGGGCCCATAGGGACGAATGGGAAGCATCACCGGGGCTTCCAAGTTCTCCATTATCCGCCGCCTGCGGGTTCCTTTAGCCGGTCCAGGTTCCTCTGGTGGGGGAGGGGCTGCTGCTTCTGCTACTGTTGCCGCTGCTTCCCCTGGAGGGCTTGGGTCTGACCCAATTACCTCTAGCGGCGGGATGACCGAGTCAGCAGCAGGAGAGTCAGCTAAAATGGATTGGGGGTTTGGGAGCATGGGTAGAGGATAAGGAGGTGGGGGGGGAGTCCAGTAAAGTTAAATCCTGTGACTCAGGGAGAACGGAGGGACGAAGGGGAGGAGAGGAAGGTTTAAGTGATAGGATCGTAGGGGAAGAGATTGGAACAGGAGTGGGAACAAGGAAAGGCTTGACCCACATAGGAGGAAACTCGCAGAGGTCCTGCCAGGTTAAAACATATGGCTGTTGATCTAGATGGCCACGCGGCCCTGGCTGAAAGACAGAATCTCTGACTTTGCGGATTAAAGGGAGGTGGAAGGACCCTTCCGGGGGCCATTCAACTCCGAGGGTGGGCCATTCTGAGGTGCAGAGTGTCCGCCAGGTCCTGCGTTCCACTGAAAAAGAAAGATTCTGGGCCCTTTTGCGGACATCCGTCCAATGATCAAGGGTCAGGGACAGAGGTGTGGAATGGCTTTGTCCCATACTGGGAGTTACTTGAACAAGGACAGAGACAAGACAATACAAACGAAACACAACGAGACGCAATCCCAGACACACAGTAAAATGTTTAACACAAGTTCCGAAGCAAAAATTAAAGACACACAGTCGACTTAACCAGAGGAAAAAAGCCAGACGGGTTGGCAGCAAAATACACTGACAAGGGTTTGTCTGTCCCTCTACCTGATGGGGGGCACTTCCGTCTCCCCGAATCCTCCTGGGTGTCCCCTGGGGGGTGGCCTGTGGCTCCTGGACACGTCTGTCCACCACCGCCAGGGGGAGCTTACGTTCTCCGCTGGCAGCCACACACTGCTAACCCTCAAACCAGAGCTCTGAGAGCTTACGCTCTCTACTGAGCCAGAAACCAGACTTGAGTGCTCGCAAAGGAAGAACAAGAAGGAGGAGAAGGAGGAGAGAGAGAGAGAGAGAGAGAGAGAGAGAGAGAGAGAGAGAGAGAGAGAGAGAGAGAGAGAGAGAGGCGCCTTACTTACTCCCTAAAGCTGTCCATTGGGTCCCCCTGTCCGGCGATGCTCAGTTTCCCGGCCAACGCACCAAAAAATGTAAGGATCCAGAGAATCGTTGGAGAAAGAGACCACAAGAGACCAGCTTCATGCAATGGGCAGGAGGGAGTTTATTGAAGAGGATCCTAATTCAGCACGCTGAGGCTCAAGGCTCACTCAGGAAGGGAGAGCGGCCCAGAGCCCAGAGCAGAGGTCAAGCAGAGCTTAAGTACACTTTTTGGGGAGGGCGGGGGGGGGGGCTTTGCATACATCAGAACAAATCATCATGAGGCGCGGGAAAATTGAACAACAACTCTGAGACATGATTAGCACATTCATTGGCGGGAACAGGCTGGGCGGGGGTGATTGGTCACTCCTAAGCAGGGTACACATTCAAACTGATTGGTTCGGGCCCTGTGACAAACTGCACAGGGCCCTGGGCTAAATGGCCAGTAGGGCGTTGTTTTAACTATCTCAGGAATTTCAGGTTCTGGGTATAACAGAGGAACTTAATAATACCTAATCTTTTACATTTTAATTCAAGCTTTCCAGCTTAGAAACTTTACCCTTTCACTATAACCACTTTGGACCTGACATTCACCAAGTTCTTCCGTACTTGAGAGTGGCACAATCTTTTTTGCAGTGAGTTATCTCTGAGTTATTTCTGTGATGTGTGGAGTGCAATGAGGTAGGAAACAACAAATGACAAAAAAGAGAGCTGAGAGGCAATAGTTGTGACAGACAATAATATTAACACATGTGGCACTGGTTTTTGTTTTTGTTTTTGTTTTTGCGGGGGTGCCAGGGATTGAACTCAGGGCCACTCTACCACTGAGCCTCATTCCCAGCCTTCATTTTATTTTTATTTAGAGACAGGGTCTCACTGAGTTGCTTAGCACCCGATTTTTGCTGAGGTTGGCTTTGAATTCACTATCCTCATGCCTCAGCCTCCCAAGCCACTGGGATTACAGGCGTGGACCACCATGCCAGGCTTCATGTGACACTTGTGACAATCGCCAGAATACTTTGAAATTTCAAGCTTGAATCATTTCACAATTGTTAAAGCATTACCTTGGAGTCCCTCATCTTCCCTTAATACCTTTTCCACCCTGGTCCATACTGCTCTCATTTAAGGTTATATAGAAAGATGAATAAATTGCATCTACCAGAACTTCCCTTGGGGGATAAAATATTATATAAATTATATGCATTCCTCAAGTTGTACATTATCTCTCTAAACTTCTTCATCCTATAAATCTGCTACTTTATATCCTCTGACTTACTTCTCTCCATTGATTCCCAGATCTCCCCACCCCTGGTAACCAATATCTCTGATATTTCACTTCTCTCCCCACTTCACTACCACCACCCCAGATGTCCCACATAAATGAGATCCTTTCTTGGACTTATTTCACTTTGCATAGTGTCCTTCAGTTTCATCCACATTGTGGCAAATGGAAAGATCTTTTTGAGCCTGAACAATATTCCATTGTACATATTTGCTACAGTTTCTTGATTTGTTTATGTCAATGGACACTTAAGATTGTAACATACTTTGGTGATTGTGAATTATGCTGCAAGGAACATGGGAACCTACATATCTTTACAAGGTGCTGCTTTCATTTCCTTTGGCTGTGTGTCCAGAATAGGAATGTTATGACATAAGATAGTTCTATTTTTAATTTCTTTAGGAACATTCATCTGTTTTCCCTAATGCCTACAGCAATCTATATTCTCATCAGCAATGTACTAGGGTTCCCTCCTCTCCACGCCCCTTTTTATGGTGTTTGTTTGTTTTGGTACTGGGGATTGAACCTGGAGGTGGTTTACCACTGAGTCACATCCCCATCATCAGCTTCTTATAGCTCCCATGGCATTTTAGAATAATAGTCAACTACACCACAGATGATCTGGCCTTGGCTCTTTCCAACCTCATTTCCCACTATACAACTGTTGTTCACTCCTTTCCTGCCGCA
This sequence comes from Ictidomys tridecemlineatus, assembly GCF_052094955.1. NCBI lineage: Eukaryota > Metazoa > Chordata > Mammalia > Rodentia > Sciuridae > Ictidomys > Ictidomys tridecemlineatus. The sequence goes on from NC_135479.1 coordinate 166,153,528, forward strand.
GTCTTGTCTGGCCCAGAATCACGAGCCACCACACACCTTGTAGATTCAAACAGCAATTCTTTATTTCCGAACTCACACCGGCCTTTACAAACACGTTCTGGGGAAATCCCAGATCTGCCGCCAATTCACGTCCCAAAAACTTTCTCAATTCCACGAGAACTCAACGGGAACTCAGGCAGCAGGAAAGCCCTATTCCCAGCAGCAATAAACTTAAACCTGGAACTTCCCTAAAACCAGATTTTCTTAAACCGGGAACGCCTTAAACTTGTCTTAAACCGGGAATGCCCTAAACCCAAGGAGTGGGATACTTCCTCAAACCTGCAGGATACACCTTAAACCTGGATCCACCCTTATCCTTGAGCAGGGTCACCTTTTTCAAACACACTTGCAAGGTCACAGCAAATTTCCAAGGCAAGTCCATTTAACATGGGGTACACTGGCAAGGAAATTTCGATGCATAATTCCTACATGGCAATGGCCCTCAGCACTTTCCTACATGATCTTGCTATTTGTAAATGGAAGCCATATAGCTCTCATCACAGTGCCTTTACACTGCTGCACCTCTGCCTGGGACTCTCTCCCCTCCTTTCATTCATACTTCAGTTCAAAAGTCCTCTCGTCAAATAGGCTTCTTTTTAAACCCCATACAGAAGACCATTCCCATCATCTCTATTCTAAATGGTTTTTATTCTTTATGAAATTATGCAGTAAATTTCTTTACTTGTATGCTTCTTGAAGATGGGTTGCTTACTATATTGTTCATTGTTGTATTCATAGCATGTTGCCAGTAGTATAAAAAAAATCTATCTTTGTTGAGAATGAATAAAGAAATCCTGGCAATTAGTAAATCAAGGAAGAGACTCAGAAATCATATGCCAAGGCAGATTCTATTCCATCTAGGTGTGACTGACCCTGGGATCCAAGCCACCCAAGAGTTACTGGGTTCAGCACAAGCTGGGGGAAATAGAGGGGTTTGCAATTCACCATTAGTTCTTTCCTTACATTTTCATACCTGAAGATGGGTAATATCATGTGACCACAGTTATGAAGCTATGAAGAATTCAGTCAAAACAGATCACATAATCCAAGGTTAGGTTAGGGTCTTAAAAAGTCCAAACACAGGGCCAGGCAAGGTGACGCAGGCCTGTAATCCCAGCAGCTCAGGAGGCTGAGGCAGGAAGATTGCAAGTTCAAAGCCAGCCTCAGCAACTTAGCAAGGCACTTAGCAACTCAGCAAGACCCTCTCTCTAAATAAAATATATAAAAGGGCTGGGGATGTGGCTCAGTGGTTGAGCACCCCTGGGTTCAATCCTCAGTACCAAAAAAGAAAAAAAGTCCAAACACAGAAAATCAGAATTACTATCCCCTCCCTTTTTCAGTTTAAAATTTCCCACTATACCAAATATCACTCATTGACACACTATTTTAAGCTCTCTTTGTCCTTGTGTGCCTCATAGAGATAACCAGCTTGTCAGTTTCCTTCATGGGTACTTTTAAATGCATTGAAAAATCATAAAAATTACCAAACATTTCATTTGCTTAATATAACCTCTGAAGGTTTTGATAGGAAATGCTATAGTTCTCTTGTTTTTATGTGAAAGTAATGATAGTGATTTTTGCCATTGACCAAACTCAGATTGGTCCTGCATTACCTATAAAAATGTCAGCTCAAGATTGCCCCCTAGAGTACATTAACCAGAGTGCTGTGACAGTAATGCTGAACTATAAAGTTCACTATTTCTGCATTGGGCTTTTCTGGGGAAATGTCACTTTCTATATTATATGCTTCTGCATTATTTTAAAATTTGTGTCAAATCTCTCTCTCTCTCTCTCTCTCTCTCTCTCTCTCTCGCTCTCGCTCTCACTCTCTCGCTCTCTCTTTCACAGTACTGGGTATTGAACCCAGAGTCTCGTACATGTAAGGCAAGTGCTGTGTTATTGCGAGACAAGGTCTTAGATTCTGTTTTAGTTAACTTTTTCACCTCTGTGAACAAAAGGCCTGACAATAACAATTTTAGAGAAGGAATTTTATTTGGCACTCATGATTTTAGAGGTCTCAGATCATAATAACTGACTTGGTGGCTCTGGGCCTGAAGTGAGGCAGAACACCATGGCAGAAAGATGTGGAGGAAGAAAGCAAGTCAGGACATAGCCATCAAAGACCAGAGAGCTTTGCTCACCAGGGACAAAATATATACAAAAAATGCACACCCCCAATCACCTACTTCCTCGTCACACCCTAAAAACCTACAATTACCACCCAGCTAATCTTCATTAGTGCATTAATGCACTGATTAGGTTTAGGCTCTCATAACCCAATCATTTCACAACTGAACTTTCCTGCATTAAATCACATATGAGTTTTTGGAGAACACCTCCTATCTAAAACATAATGTTTGCCTATGTTCTCCTCATATTTGCAATCCTGTTTCAGCCTCCCAAGTAACTGGAATTACAGGCATGTGCCATGGTACCCAGCTAAGTACATCTTTTAAAACAAACAAACAAACAAAAAATACCATTTTGAAGTGGGAAATGATAACTGGAAATACAATTTTTCATTCAGAGAGTAAAATATGACAGCATCTTGCCTAAAATAGGCAGAATTAATTCAAGTTTTAGAGCTTGGTTTGTTTATAGTCACACCCTCAAACTATGTATCGATCCACTATTAATATAATTAGCACCTTTTGGGTTTGGTAAGTGCAAAATGATTAAGATTTGGTCCCTGCCACTAAGATTTCACAGCCTAGATGGGAAGACAGACATTTTAGGAAATCATTACACTATATGATAAAACCTACATGACGCACATTGTAATCCAGGAGAGAACTTAAACATACAAGAACATTTTTATTCAGATAAGAAAAGATGAAGGGAAGAAAGAAAGGCAAGAGGAGGAAAGTTTCAGGTAAAATAAACTTTACTTACAATGCTCTAACTAGGGCTAGGATTGTGGCTCAGCAGTAGAGCGCTCATCTAGCATGGGCAGGACCCGGTTCCATCCTCAGCACCACATAAAAATAAAGGCATTGTGTTTGTGTCCATCTACACCAAAAAATAAATATTAAAAAGTGCTCTAACTAGTGTTACACCAATTCACTCAAAATAACATCTTGGATTAATACCAATTAATTCCAATACCTTTTAGGCTGAACAAAACTTTTAAAAATTCAAGTAATTCAAGTAATACAAAAAGAAGCTTGAGAGTTACCCAGGGTATAAATCAGTGCTGCCTAGTAGAAATATAATATGAAGTACATACACCATTCTTAATCTTATACTAGCCACCTATATTTAAAAGACTAAAGTAATTTTAAAAATATGTTTGAGTTAACCAAATATACCTAAAATATCATTGTTTCTTTTGCCAGAAACAAGGTGGACTAGAAAGTGTCTAAAATTGCATAATAGCTATGAGAATGGAAGGAACTGGGTAGATCCAAGTGATAAAGACAAAATAGGCAGAAGTTGATGATTTATTGGTTAGAGAATGAGAGAGTACAAGTGGCTTCAAACTCAAGCAGGTGTTTGCTTAAGCAACTGGTAAATGAAGCTACCACCCATTGAAATAGGAAAAACAGGAGGAGGGGCAAACTGAAGGAAGACATAGCAAGGATTAATAGCTCACTTTTAAAAGATGAGTTCAAGATGCCATGAAACCTACAACTAATTACATATCCAAGGGAGATTTGAACCCATGTGTCTGCAACACAGGATAGATTTGGGAGCCATGGGAAAGTCTGAGATTGCCCAGAGTAAGACAAGGAGAATAAGACAAGTGCAGAGACAGAGACGAACATTTAAGATATAAGGATCCAACACTAAAGACTGGCCAGGAGTGATCAGAGAGGCACAAGGAAACCCAAAAAAATATAAGCCTCAATAGCCGAAGAAAGAGTTTCCAGGGGGACAAAGTGGCATCCTATGTCAGATGTGTCCAGAAAGTCAAGCAAAGTAAATAGAGATATTCTCTTTTTTTATTGGTTGTTCAAAACATTACAAAGCTCTTGACATATCATATTTCATACATTTGATTCAAGTGGGTTATGAACTCCCATTTTTACCCCGTATACAGATTACAGAATCACATTGGTTACACATCCACATTTTTACATACTGCCATACTAGTGTCTGTTGTATTGAGATATTCTCATTTCATTTGACAGTAAAGGAGGTCATGAGTGACTTTGAAGGAAACAGTTTCTACAGTGGGAGGCTAGAAGTCACATTGCACAGACTTAAAATTGAGGGGGTAATGTAGATAACTCTTCAAGAAATTTTCTATTAAAGGAATGTAGCTAAGGTGGTACCTATTCAATTTCAAGGATGGTATCTATTGATACCTTGAGGAAAGACTTTTATGATGCAAGAGACTTGACCCATTTAAGGGCTGTTGGAAAAGAACCATTAAAATTCTAAAATAAACTAATTTATTGATCTTAAAAGATGCTAATCAAATGTTATTAAATGAAAAGAGTAAAAAAAGTGTTTAATATAGAGGTAGATACACGTAAACACATAGATGACATTCTGGAAATGCATATACCATGGTATTTATTATGTTTATCTCTGAATAACTAGACTAACAAAATTTACATTTTATTCTTTTTCTTAAAGTTTTTGCTGCAGTCTGGCTGGTCACAATTCAGAAACCACTTGTCAAAAGAAACAAACTTTATTTTTAGAACCACACACCGCATCACACAGCTCCTCAGGAAAAACCCTCAGAGCCCAACTGCCACCACCGGCTTCTCATAAGCCTCTCAACCTCCCCCACTCCTCCTGCTCTTGAGGCCGATTGGCTGGGTCACGTGAGCGGAGCCAAAAAAAGTCCCCCAATGAGCAGCTCCGTGGTCTGAAAGGGTGGGGAAACAGCCCAATGAGCATCACCACAGAGAAGCCAATCAGCTAGAAGTTGCTGGGGCCACTGTGAGCCAATCATCAGCTGGCAGCTAGAAGTTTGCTGGCAGCTGGAAGTTTGCTGGGGCCCCTTCGGCTGTGGCTCTCAACAGGGTTTTTTTTATTCAAGAGGTATTGTTTTGTGATACAAAAAAAAATCATTTTCAGGAAGTCCTCTCACCTCTACATACTATGGTCTTGAACATGTGTTGAAAAATGACTTCATTCCAGTTTGATGAGACATAATTATAAAATTCCTGAGCATGATTGTTTTCATGTACTTCCATCAAGAGTCTACAAAAAGGAAAAGGCCACAGTATCCAGGCTGAAGTAGGAGGTGGCTACTGACTCAGTTGTCCACTAGACCAAACTAGGCTTCTAACTTTCCCAATGGGTGGGCCACCTCTCTAGGCCTTTATAAGGATCAAGTAGAAGAACAAACTGTCCCCATATTTCAGACTTGATTGGAAAGACTGGAAAGTACCCTGCAAGGCAGGAAAACAACTCTCCTACCCATGATTTCTGCACAGAGAGGGCAGGCAATTGATGGTGGCAATGGGCAAGCAAAAGTCACCATATCATAGCCTGCACTCATTTTTCATTATGTATATGAAAAAGAATAATACTGTGTTTAAAAAGTCACATGGAAATATCAGTTCAAAATGAATGCAGGTACAGGTTTTGTCAAAATAAAAATGATGCCAGTCAAGATGATTGATGTTTTACTTTTCTTGCACTGTTTATTCTCTTATGTTTTTTCTATTGTCTATGTAAAAGTTGGTATCTTTCAGTAGCAATCAGTTACAATACTAGTTTTGAGTAGTATTGAAGATTTTCTTCTTCACAAAATGGAGAACCTAGTTACCCATGGGCATTTGAAGATCCAAGACAGAGGTGAAGAGTAAATGGAAAAAGTATTAGAGTTTCAATCCCCATTCTTCTAGAGAAAAAGTAGTGATAGAATATGATCTCATATGATAGAATAAGAGATCAGCATAAAGCTGACCTCAAGTGATCAGTCTTCACCATGTATTCAAAATGGTAACCTACCTCACTTTGATTTCCTCACTAACATCCCACCATTCACATGAACATCATGCACTTACAGACTCATGGCCTGTTTATAATGAGAAAAGGAGGTTTTGCCTCAAGTGAGGAGCAAGAGCTCCAGCAACACAGTGAGTGGCTCTGGCCCTAACTTTGCCACATTCCCAGCAAGCTATAGAAATTTTCTAGATTGCAGTTTCCTCAAGCAGAAGAATAGGTCTGTGATGGTTAACATTCGGTGTCTACCTGACTAGATGAAGTGATACCCAGATAGCTGATAAAGCATCACTTCTGGGGGTACCTGTGCATGTGTTTCTGGAAGACATTTGAGTCACTGGACAGAGTGGGGAGGATCTGCCCTTACCTAATGTGAGTAGACACCACCCAATTGGCTGAAGGCCCAGAGAGAACAAAAGGCAAGCTCTCTCTCACTCTCTCTCTCTCTCTCTCTCTCTCTCTCTCTCTCTCTCTCTCTCTCTCTCTCTCGCGCGCGCGCGCGCGCGCACTCTGCGACATCCTCCTTCTCAAGCCCTTTGACATCAGAACTCTAAGTTCTCCAGCTCATGACATAAGGGACTTGCACCAATCCCCTGTGTTCAGGTTCTCATGACTTCAGCCTTGGAACAAAAAGTGAGAAGTTGCACTAGCAGCTTCCCAGGTTCTGAGGCCTTTGGACTTAGCCTGAGGTACACTACTGATTTCCTTGGTTCTCCAACTAGGAGACAGTCCTTCATGACACTTCTCAGCCACTATAGCCATGTGAGCCAATTCCCCAAAGATATCCATCTCATATAGTTCACTCTGTATATCCTTTTGGTCCTGGCTTTCTGGAGAACCCTGACTAACACAAGGTTCTACTTCAGGGTAGAAAGGATTATTTTAGGTAATACATTAAAGCATTAAGGATAATACTTGGCATGGTAATTACCAGTTCTCGTTAAATGATGGCCATTAGACATGCTTACATAATTACTTCTAAAAGGAAGCAAACCTAAAGAGTCACACCAATGACTTTTATTTAAGATGAATTGCAAGGTTGTCATGGAAGAAGAGTTGGTGAAGATGCGTGGGTAGCTCTTTAAAAATCTTCGTTTGCATTTTCAGAAATTATTTTACTCTATTAAAATACCTTTTATTCTTTTATTCCCATGAAAAGGCAAGAAAGCAGATTACACTCAAGCAAAATGCCAGAAGCAGTTGGAGGGTGACACAAGTCATCTTGAGGAGCCTCATTCCAACCGCCCACCTCTGTCACTCAGCATCTGGGATGCCCTTTTGCAGCTGCCATCCTGCCCTCCTGGAATGGTGAACTGGGCTCAAAACAACCAATGGCGCCTGTCATCATGACATAGAAATAAAGAACTATTCCGACCCTTTTTCAACCAAGGGGGCCATAGATGCCTCTCAAACTAGGCTTCTAACTTTCTTTTTTGGCTTAGCTCCTTCCCTCCTCCACCTTCTTGCAGGATCTTATCTCCATCCTCAGACACTCTCTCTCATTTCTCTCCTTTCTGCTCTCAGGTCGCTGGAAGAGAAGGGTCAGGAAAGGGAAAAGATACACCAGTTGCTCCCAACCACCAGACATGAGGAAAGCCCTGACCCTGTAGCCAATGTCCAGTTCTTAGTTTCTAGTAACAAATCAGCATAACCCCAAATCATCATATTGCCAAAGATTTCAGTCATAAAGAGAAGGAATAGAGGGTCCTGGGCATCACTGTTGGTCTGAGAAGAATGCCAACCTGCACATGACCATGACTCTTGTGCTCAGACATACCAAAGCTAAAGAATGTACAGTACAGTGAAATTAATAGTCTCCTGGACCTTTTCAATAAGGAAAATTAGATCACACATGGAATGATTCTAATCTCCCTGTGCTCACATTAATAGTAGAATTTGTACTATTTTTTTTTGTCGGGGGGGGGGGGAGTAGAGTACTAGGGATTAGATCCAGGAGCATTTTACCACTGAGCTATATCCCTAGTCATTTTTCATTTTTGTTTTGAGATAGGGTTTCACTAAGTTTCTGAGAGTTCTGTTAAATTTCCAAGGCTGGCATCAAATTTGCAATCCTCCTGACTTAGCCTCCGGTGTCACTAAGATTATAGGTTTTGTAATCTGGCTTCTACTAAATTTTAATGGGAGGACTGTGTAAAGATTGAAGTGTTGAGCTATGATACTCAAAAAGGGTTTCATTCTCCTACAAGTTGCCCGGGTACAGCAGACATAGAAGGTAGTGGTGAGGGGTCCACATTTACTCAATGATTGAAAATATGTTGTTTTTCTAGAATCAGAAGATACAGCACTAAATGAAGAAACTTTGCCTTCTAGATATTCTACCTAGATGGAGGGGAAAAGACTATCAATAAATAAGTCTAAAAGGAAATAAGAAAATAAATGATGGTGATATGTAAAATTTTATGTTATGATTTGAATGAGGTGTCCCTCAAAAGCTTATGAACAGATGATAAGAGCTATAACCTCATCAGTGAATTAATCCATTTGAAAGACTAATAATTTAAAAGAAACACTGTGATAACTATAGTAGGGTGATAACCAAGTAGGGTGTGGCTGGAAGCAGTAGGACACTGGGGGCACTTTTGTTCCTGGCACCTCTCTTTCTTTCTGCTTCATGGCAGTCTTGAGCTTTCCTCCTCCAGGCCCTTTCCCCATCATGTTTTACCTCACCACTTGAGCCCAGAAGAATATAGCTGGCCATCTACAAATGAAACCTCTAAAACCGTAAGTCCAAAATAAATTTTCATCCTGGAAGTTATTCTTGTCAGATATTTTTGTCACAGCATTATAATACACTATGATAAGATGATATGAAAGGGAACTATGAGGAGGGGGACTTCTTTAGTTTCAATGGTCAAGAAGTGTCTTTCAAAGGAATTACTGGGCAAAAATGACATAGATAAGTGGTAATAACATCTACATATGCTTCTATTTTTAAAAAATAAACAGGTAAGGGAGGCAAGGTAGAATATACCTATAACCCAAGCTACTCCAACAGCTGAGTTAGGAGGATCCCAAATTCAAGGTCAGCTTGAACAACTTCATAAGACCTTGTCTCAGAAAGTTAAAAAGGGCTGCAGATATGGCTCAGTGGTAGAGTGCCCCTGAGCATAATATACAATACTACAAAATAAATAAATAGGTAAAAGTTCAACTCCTCCCTGCTATTTGAACTGTAAACATTGGGGATCTTTGGATGCCTATGTGAACCTATGCAGTGGCAAGTGGCAGTCACATGGCAGGACTCAGCCCTGCAAATTGAACATTGTGGAGGTGTTCTTTTACCACGGTGGTGTCTACTACTCCATGGTATAAACTGTTTCTTATACTTATATTTTTCACTCCATCCTAAACCATTCATTGGCCAAAGATAGTAAACAAAACAAAGAAGCTTAGGTACAAGTTAAGAGAAACTTAAAAATTGTTCTAGCTCGCACATATGCTGCCAGATGACTTTCATAGACCCATCACTTGTATTAATCTGCTCAAAATTCATATTTAATGCTCATGAATGTCTCTAATATTGATCATAATAGTGTGAAAATAAAAATATTCTGATAATTATTTCCAATTTGGTTTTTCCCTTATTCAGAATAAAGATAATCCAAGAAACATTCATAATATACTGAAATATACTTCCCAATTTCATCATTTGGAGCAAAAATGTGAAAATTTTCAAAATATTATCAAAAATTGAGGTTTTAAATATCAAAGTGAAATAATTTAATATTGTTGGTCATGACCAGGTCACAAAAGTAGTTTCTGGCTACTTTTGATGCTCAAATATGTGAAATTTAAAATTACATATAAGTATGCATTTGGTCACCAAACAAAAGATAATACAATTAACCCTCCCTGACTGTAGGTTTAGTATCTGTGGATTCAACCAAGTGAGGATCAAAAATAGTCAGAAAACAAAATGGTGTCCTTACCAAAAAATGTACCATTTTTTTTCTTGTCATTTTTCTCTAATCAATACACTATAATACTACTTATTAATCACTTATATTGTATTAAGTACTATAAATATTCTAGGTATAATTTAAAGTACCAGGGAGGATGTGGTATAAAATATATGCAAATATAATACCATGTCACGTAAGGGACTTTAGTATCCACAGATTTTGGCGTTCTTGTCCTGGGGTACTAGACATAATACCTTGGGTATACTGTATGTACATTTTTTTAATATGCTAACAAATCCCACTGTTTATTTTAGCTAGCTTGAGAAATTCTATAGACTGTTAAACAGTAAAAAGTTTGAAGGAATTTGTCTATGTTCTAAATTTTTAATTTTGCATTAAGGTAAATTTTATAATATAACCTTTAAAAACTTATAAAATATTTATTTTCAAATTAGTTACCATAACAAACTGAGTGTGATTTCCAAAAATCTCATTGGTAAGCTATAAATGAAGGAGAAGTTCAATCTGTGCTCCTCAAACTTGAAGATGACAGAACCTCTGGGTTTCCTCTCCTGAAGTGGCTTAAATAAGCACTAGCTCTGTTACGTAACAAAGAGAAAGACTGTTTGGTTTTAAGTATAGTTGCTATTCAAAGGATTCTGAAAACTCTTGAATTTTAAAATGAGAGCATTCTTCTTATTCTACTGGCTCCCTCTATAAACTATCTACTGAGCATTTCCTATAATGTCACATGTGAGCATGGTTTTGGAACTTATGATCCTTATGAGAATGCCTTGGAGGGTGGCAGTCACATGGTGTAATTCTGGGAGGCACAGGAAACTGAGAATATAGAATTAAAAATTTGTATAATATAAAGAGAATATACAATATTAGCACAAAGGCAGAAAGTCAACAAACTATGAATTAAACAAATCTCATGTTTAACTGAAATTTTATCTTCTTATTCATTAAGAGCTTTCTCTGACAATGAGGCAACAAAAGTCAGTTGGTTAAAATATTAACTAGAACATCCAAAGACTAGCTTTATTGTTTACTATTCCATCAATATCACAGTAAAACAAAGCGCCCCAAACCTTAAACTTACATGTCCAAAGAAATACTAAAATTATTTTTAAATTTTCAGTAAAACCATAAATGTTTAAGAAATAATATAATAAAGAAAGAATATAAAGATAAATATGTAATTTCTAAGTAAAAGTGCATTGGAAGAGTCATAAGGAAAAAATTAACTATATAAAAATAAAGCTAATGTGTACCAAAAGCTACATAAAATTGAATAGTAGATAAAAACTTTTTAAATGACTCCATAGTACTGTGGATTCAACCAAGTGAGGATCAAAAATATTCAGAAAACAAAATGGTGTCCTTACCAAAAAAAATGTACCATTTTTTTTCTTGTCATTTTTCTCTAATCAATACACTATAATACTACTTATTATAGTAAGAAGATAAAATTTATAATAAGAAATAAAATTATAATAAGAAGATAAAATTATAATAAGAAGATAAAATTTCAGTTAAACATAAATAATCTCAACATACACATACATAGAGATCGAATAAAACAATGAAATCAATGTAAAAATCACAATTGGAAAATCAGCAAAGCACAGACAGTTCAGAGGAAGCAAACTTCTTGAAAGAATTATGATGTTCTTTCAATTTTTCTCATGTTCCAAGTTTGTCAGGTTTTTGTTGCTATGACAAAATACCTGAGAAAAACAACTTATGTAACACAGAGCATGAAGTCAGGTGGATTCTTTGTCTTGCGTATTCAAAGAATGAGATTCACAGACAGAAAAGGGTGAAAACAAAGTATAATAATTTATTAAAGCAAAAACAGGCACAGTGGCATACGCCTATAATCCCAGCAGCTCGGGAGGCCGAGACAGTAGGAATTACAAATTCAAGGCCAGCCTCAATAACTTTGCAAGGCCCTAAGCAACTTAGTGAGACCTTGTCTTAAAATAAAAATTTTAAATGGCTGGGGATATAGCTCAGAGTAAAGTGCCTCTGGATTAAATCCTCAGTATCCAAAAAAAAAAAAGGAATTTATTAAAGCAAAGTGAAGCAAAGTTCTCATGCTTGGGAAGGGACCTCAGAGGGTTTTCAGTCAATGGCTAGGGTATTGTCTAGGGTTGATAAGGATCTATATATTTAAGAAAGTAAGCTTCTTACCCAATCCTGGGTCAAATACTCTGTGTCCACGAGGCATTCATGCAGCCTCCAGTCCAATCAAAATATTGATCATGCATTTTTCCTTCTTTGGAGAGGTTGTGGACTCCAGGTCATGTATGTCCCAATTTTAAAATAACCTATTTCAAATTTCTCAGCAAAAGCCTGCAGCTGCTATTTGTGCTCTGCTTCTTAGGAAGTCATCCAGGGTTCATTTCCCTATTTGCCTAGCCTTATCTCTTCCTCTTGACCTCACTTTGAGGAGAAATAATTTATTTTAGTGCATTGTTTCAGACATTTCAGTTCAAGGACTATTGACTCCATTGCCCTGAGCCTGAGGTGAGGCAGAACAACATGGCAGAAGGATGTGGTAGAGGAAAGCTGTTCAGCTCATGGTAGCCCAGAAAGGGTGAATGGGGGGAGGAATATATATATGTTATATATATTATATATTTTTATTATATGTATATATTTGCCAAGGACAAAATATACTCTTCCAGGGATACCCCCAGTGACAAACATAATCCTACTAGGCCCCACCTTCTCTAGTTTGCACCACTTCCCATTAGTCCATTCAATTATGGCACCACCAGTGGGATTAATCCATTTATGAGATCAGAGTCCTTATGATCCAATCACTTATCAAAAGCTTCATTTCTGAACACTGCTGCACTGAGAACCAAGTCTTCAACATATCAACCTTTGGAGGATATTCAGATATAGACTATAAGGCTCCCTAACCCATTCCTATATAGCTTTTGCACTGGAACACTGGTCTTCATGTTGCCAAATGTTTTGTACTTTTGTTCTTAGTCTTAACATTGAGTGATCCTTTGGTTTCCTGGAGGGCCCTCTTGGAAACACTCTTTTCTCTCGCCTTCTACCACTATACCCTCTTGCTTTCTCTTTGTTCTTTCTGCCACTGTAATTTATATATTTTTGCTTACTTCTTCCAACAGCTCATAACTGTTAAAGTTACCACCAAGGTTCTACACTAAACTTCCTCCCCTTCCTTTCCTTTCTTAATTTATTTCCCTAAATATCTCATTCATGAGTTTTAATTTTTGGCTATAACCTAATTTTCTAATTTCTGTCATTAACATTAACCCAGACCTCTCCCCTGTATAAATGCTTATTCAACTTATCTTGGTACTCCAGAGATACTTAGCCAGACTTGCCCAAATCTGAACTGGTAAATAAAATGTACAAGAAGCTACTGTTTTGGACTAAGATCCTACACTGGGTCCTACCAGACCAGATTAAAAATCAAAATGTTGTTACCCATACTAAAGTTCCAAATCATCAAACAAAAACTATTTTTTTATCAGACCTCCAAAGATATGAGGAGCCATAAAAGATAGTCAAATCTCCCAAACAAGCTAGCTTCAGTTAGCCTGATAATAAAGTTCCCTAAGATTTAATCCTTACACAAGAGAAGTGATCAAAGTAACACTAAGTTACTTAGTGTTAAAAAAATCACTATTTTTCTATTGCTCTATCTTCCCATTCATGCTTTAAAAGAAAATTAACTTTGAAGTGACCAATCTTTATTTTGTTCTGATTCGGCTTTTTTCAGCTTTTCTGTCTTTAAAAATCAACCTCCTTGGCTCATCCCATGTGAATACCAATTCCATTTTATTGAATAGAAAAGTAGAGCAAGATGGTAGCTAAGATCCACCAGTGATCATCTCTCTAATTTGAACACTAATTTGAACAGCTTTTCACATATCAGACTACCTTAATAAGAGCTAAGGAAGTTAGGTGGGAGACCACAGTGCCTGGTTTAAGTATAATAATATGGAAATCAACATTAAAGAAGACAGGAAGAGAAGAGTTGCCTGCATCACCTCTAACCCAACTCCAAGCAACATGCAACATGGAGAGAAAGACACCTCTCACTTGGGGGTCTTAGATTTAAAACATAGTGCTAGGAAAAATCCCACAACACCTTTCCCCAGGCCAGTACTCAAGGGTTAAACCTCTGGGTCCATGTTAGCCAGGTAGCCACCCATCATGCAACAGAGGGTGAAGCAAGATTCTGCCCTCTGGGGAACAAGACATGAAAGTCAGTACAGGACTTTTCCCTGGAGCTCAGTGCCAGGTCCCATCACAGTAAGACTCAGCACCAGGCATAAACCAAAGGCTCCTATACCTAGGCCAGAGCTTGTAGAGTGGATCTTTAGACTTGTCCCAGCATCAGATGGAGACCTGAACCTAAGTAGGACAGATACCTGTTTTGAATCACCATTGTCAGCTGCAACATGGACAAGAAGCTCTGGTATACCCCTAAGACTGTACAGGGCCTTGTAGTTATGAGTCTTTTAGACAGCTGTTATATCACAGTGACCAAAACACCAGTCAAAAACAACATAGATGAGGAAAAGTTTATTTGGGGCTCACAGTTTCAAAGGTCTTAGTCCATATATGTCTGATATCATTGCTCTGGGCCCAAGGTGAGGCAGCACATCATGGGGGAAGGGCCCAGTGGAGAAAAGCTCTCATATATATATATATATATATATATATATATATATATATATATATATATATATAGAGAGAGAGAGAGAGAGAGAGAGAGAGAGAGAAGGGGGCTGCAGAGCAGATGCACCCTTCCAGAACTTGCCTCCAGTGACCTACCTCCTCTAGCCACACCCCACCTGCCTACAATTATCACCCAGTTGGTCCACTTGTACTAGGATGGGCTGATTAGTTTATAGCTATCACAATTTAATCCTTTTACTTCTGAATATTTATGCATTAACAGTGTTGGGGGGAACACCTCAAGTCCAAACCATACAATGAGATTCAGTACAATCCATCTTAGTGTCAAAATTGGAAGTCAATGGACCATCTTCACCAACCTTTCAGGTTAACCGATTCACTAGTAGTAGGAAGGGTAGTAACTACAGACTTTGACTTGGAAATCATTGCCAAGCTAGTAAAATCTTACAACAGGCTAATCATGATGGCCTCCAGGCCAGTGTCCATAGACAAGAGCCTCTGGAATAGTCCCAATCTACCAGACTTCAGTTTCAGTCAGTGTGACCTGTTGTTAGTTGCATCCATCCTGGGCCATGAGTCCAGCTCAGCAGTAAGCAGCCCTCAGTACTGTGAGCCTTGACCCCTCGATCATGCTACACTGGTTTCGGGGATTGAAGGCTCATGAGTTGACCCAGTATTATAGCTATGGTGGCCATGAGACTGCCTGCCTGATTTCTCCCCAAATTCTAGCAACACAACATAGAAAGACTAAATTTCCACTTGGGGAAAGAAAAGGGAGGCAAGCAACAAGTTGCAGCATAGGAGCCTGAGGCTGGTCCCTCCAAAGTACCTGACCTTAGACCAGTGCCTGTGGGTGAAAATTCTGGGTCTTCCCTCAGTCCAGGGAGGAGCTTGGAAAGATAGACCTTTTCACATGCTCCCTTGATTCATGCTTTACAATATGTCAACTGTGGATTAGGGGCACATCAAGGCTTGGATCACTCTCTAGTGCTGGAACAGTAATGATATACCAACACTGGACTGGTGGTAAACCTGGATTTAAGGTAAGGCCAAAATAATGAAAGTGATTATGGGTTCAGACAAAATAAGCAGTTTGCTTAGTTTCAAGAAAGAAAAGCACAAATAAAATGAACTTATAAAATTGAAATAAATACCTAATCCTTTAATGTGCAGAAAATGTTGCACACCAGTAAGAATCAAAACTGTCAGAGAACCATGACCTGGACTAGCAGTCAAAATGAAGTGCTAGAAATTGACCATATAGTAACCAATATGGACAGATGGAAAACTTAAAACAACTGTTTTAAAGAAACTCGATGAGTTTGAAGAGAACACAGTGGATAAAAATAGAGAGGTTTTAAGGTGGCAGAATAGAGGAGGTCACTTTCCTGGCTGCTCAGTTTCATTAAACCAAAAAAGCAGATAGGCAGCTTCTCAGCAAATTGGGTGGGGGAAAAAAAGGTGAGGAATACTTTACTGGGAGGGATACTTTATTGGGAATTAGTTCTGGAATTCAAAGCAGACCAAGAACTCAAGAGGTTGGATATAAAAAAATAAGTAAGAGTGCCTGCAAGGTAGGAGAATTGGCGACCCACGGGCAGGTCAGGCCCAGCAACCTGCAGAGAGACAGAGATGACACACGTGCCTGCAGGGAACGCGGTCCTGCGACCCACCAGCGGCCTTCTGTGGGGCAGGCCCGTCCCCTCCCCGAGTGCCTGCAAGGTAGGCGGGACTGTGACCACCGGCAGATCAGGCCCAGCGATTTGTTGTGGGCCGGAGCCGGCCCCACCCCCAGTGCCTGCAAGGTAGGCGTACCGGGGACCCATCGGGAGGTTAGACCCAGCAACCTGCGGAGAGACAGAGGTGCCCCTTGCGCCTGCTGGGTAGGCGGACCTTTGACCGGCCAGCAGAGCAAACCTAGGGCCCGCCAGCGTGGTAGACGGATCGCACCAATTGGTGGAGGATCAAGCCACCACCTGTCCTGCAAGGGAGACTTTTAAACTATACAAGAGCAATATAAATAAATAGAGGGAAAATTTCAAAAACACAACAGTTTCACCAAGCAGAAAGAAACGCCAGCAGTATGAAAAGACAAGGAAAGAAAGGACCACAGGCAATGCAGGTCAACTCAACTCTAGAAGAGGTAATAGCTGATACAGATGGAATGTCAGACAGAGAGGTCAGGATATACATGCTTCAGATGATCTGGAGTCTCAAGGAAGACATGAGACAGCAAAATCAGACAATGAAAGATCACATTGACAAGGAACTACATAAACAAATCCAGGAAGTAAAAGATCAATTTCACAGGGAGATAGAGGAAATAAAAAACAAACAAATAGAAATCCTAGAAATGCAGGAAGCAATAAACCAACTTAAAAACTAAATTGAGAATACTACCAGCAGAGTGGATCACTTAGAAGATAGAACATCAGACAATGAAGACAGAGTATTTCAACTTGAAAAGAACATAGACAGCTCAGCAAGTCCGCTAAGAAACCATGAGCAGAACATCCAAGAAATATGGGATAATATCAAAAGACCAAACATAAGAGTCATTGGGATACAGGAAGGCACAGAGCTCCAAACCAAAGGAATAAACAATTTATTCAGTGAAATAATACGAGAAAACTTCCCAGACTTGAAGAATGAGACAGAACCCCAAATCCTAGAAGCCTACAGGACGCCGAATGTGCAAAATCATAAGAGATCCACACCTAGACACATTATAATGAAGATGTCCAACATACAGAATAAGGAGAGAATTTTAAAAGCTACAAGAGAAAGGAAGCAGATTACATTTAGGGGTAAACCAATCAGGATAACAGCTGATCTCTCAACACAGACTCTAAAAGCTAGAAGATCCTGGAATAACATATTTCAAACGCTAAAAGAAAATGGGTTCCAACCAAGAATCGTATATCCGGCGAAATTAAGCTTCAGGATGAAAGATGAAATTAAAACATTCCATGATAAACAAAAGTTAAAAGAATTTGCAGCTAGAAAACCATCTCTTCAAAAAATCCTTGGCAAAACACTACAGAAAGAGGAAATGGAAAACAACAATGAAAACCAACAGTGGGAGGTAGGACAGTAAAGGGGGGAAAATAATCAAAGAGGAAAACAAATCAGGTTTAGCAGCATTAATAAACAAATATGGCTGGAAGAACAAACCATATCTCAATAATAACCCTAAATGTTAATGGCTTAAACTCACCAATTAAGAGACACAGGCTAGTTGAATGGATCACAAAACAAGACCCAACAATATGCTGCCTACAGGAGACGCATTTGATAGGAAAGGATATACATAGACTGAAGGTGAAAGGTTGGGAAAAATCATATCACTCATATGGACTGCGGAAACAAGCAGGAGTGTCCATACTCATATCAAATAAAATAGATTTCAAACCAAAGTTAATCAAAAGGGATAAAGAAGGACACTACATACTGCTCAAGGGAACCATACACCAACAAGACATAACAATCATAAATATATATGCCCCAAATAATGGTGCAGCTGTGTTCATCAAGCAAACTCTTCTCAAGTTCAAGAGTCTAATAGACCACCATACAATAATCATGGGAGACTTCAACACACCTCTCTCACCACTGGACAGATGTTCCAAACAAAAGTTGAATAAGGAAACTATAGAACTCAATAACACAATTAACAACCTAGACTTAATTGACATATATAGAATATACCACCCAACATCAAGCAGCTACACTTTTTTCTCAGCAGCACATGGATCCTTCTCAAAAATAGATCATATATTGTGTCACAGGGCAACTCTTAGACAATATAAAGGAGCGGAGATAATACCATGCATCTTATCTGATCATAATGGAATGAAACTAAAAATCAACGATAAAAGAAGCAAGGAAAAATCATGCATCACTTGGAGAATGAACAATAGGTTACTGAATGATCAATGGGTTTTAGAAGACATCAAGGAGGAAATTAAAAAATTCTTAGAGTTTAATGAAAACACAGACACAACATATTGGAATCTATGGGACACATTGAAAGCAGTTCTAAGAGGAAAATTCATTGCTTGGAGTTCATTCCTCAAAAAAAGAAAAAACCAACAAATAAATGATCTCATACTTCATCTCAAAATCCTAGAAAAAGAAGAGCAAAACAACAGCAGAAGAAGTAGAAGGCAAGAAATAATTAAAATCAGAGCTGAAATTAATGAAATCGAAACAAAAGAAACAATTGAAAAAATTGACAAAATGAAAAGTTGGTTCTTTGAAAAGATAAATAAAATTGACAGACCCTTAGCCATGCTAGCGAAGAGAAGAAGAGAGAGAACTCAAATTACTAGCATAAGGGATGAAAAAGGCAAGATCACGACAGACACTTCAGAAATACAGAAGATAATCAGAAATTATTTTGAATCCTTATATTCCAATAAAATAGAAGATAGTGAAGGCATCGATAAATTTCTTAAATCTTATAATCTGCCCAGATTGAGTCAGGAGGATATAGACAACATAAACAGACCAATATCAATTGAGGAAATAGAAGAAACCATCAAAAGATTACCATCTAAGAAAAGACCAGGACCGGATGGGTATACAGCAGAGTTTTACAAAACCTTTAAAGAGGAACTAATACCAATACTTTTCAAGCTATTTCAGGAAACAGAAAAAGAGGGAGAACTTCCAAATTCATTCTACGAGGCCAACATCACCGTGATTCCGAAACCAGACAAAGACACTTCAAAGAAAGAAAACTACAGACCAATATCTCTAATGAACCTAGATGCAAAAATCCTCAATAAAATTCTGGCAAATTGGATACAAAAACATATCAAAAAAATTGTGCACCATGATCAAGTAGGATTCATCCCTGGTATGCAAGGCTGGTTCAATATACGGAAATCAATAAATGTTATTCACCACATCAATAGACTTAAAAATAAGAACCATATGATCATCTCGATAGATGTGGAAAAAGCATTCGACAAAGTACAGCATCCGTTTATGTTCAAAACTCTCGAAAAACTAGGGATAACAGGAACATACCTCAACATTGTAAAAGCAATTTATGCTAAGCCTCAGGCTAGCATCATTCTGAATGGAGAAAAATTGAAGGCATTCCCTCTAAAATCTGGAACAAGACAGGGATGCCCTCTCTCACCACTTCTGTTCAACATAGTTCTCGAAACACTGGCCAGAGCAATTAGATAGACGAAAGAAATTAAAGGCATAAAAATAGGAAAAGAAGAACTTAAATTATCACTATTTGCAGATGACATGATTCTATACCTAGCAGACCCAATATGGTCTACAAAGAAACTGTTAGAGCTAATAAATGAATTCAGCAAAGTGGCAGGTTATAAAATCAACACGCATAAATCAAAGGCATTCCTGTATATCAGCGACAAATCCTCTGAAATGGAAACGAGGACAACCACTCCGTTCACAATATCCTCAAAAAGAATAAAATACTTGGGAATCAACCTAACAAAAGAGGTGAAAGACTTATACAATGAAAACTACAGAACCCTAAAGAGAGAAATTGAAGAAGACCTTAGAAGATGGAAAAATATACCCTGTTCATGGATAGGCAGAACTAACATCATCAAAATGGCGATATTACCAAAAGTTCTCTATAGGTTTAATGCAATGCCAATCAAAATCCCAATGGCATTTTTTGTAGAAATAGAGAAAGCAATCATGAAATTCATATGGAAGAATAAAAGACCCAGAATAGCAAAAACAATACTAAGCAGGAAGTGTGAATCAGGTGGTATAGCGATTCCAGATTTCAAACTATACTACAGAGCAATAGTAACAAAAACAGTATGGTACTGGTACCAAAACAGGCAGGTGGACCAATGGTACAGAATAGAGGACACAGAAACCAACCCACAAAACTACAACTTTCTTATATTTGATAAAGGGGCTAAAAGCATGCAATGGAGGAAGGATAGCATCTTCAACAAATGGTGCTGGGAAAGCTGGAAATCCATATGCAACAAAATGAAATTGATTCCCTTTCTCTCGCCATGCACAAAAGTTAACTCAAAATGGATCAAGGAGCTTGATATCAAATCAGAGACACGGCATCTGATAGAAGAGAAAGTTGGCTACGACCTACATGCCATGGGGTCGGGCTCCAAATTCCTCAATAGGACACCCATAGCACAAGAGTTAACATCTAGAATCAACAAATGGGACTTACTCAAACTAAAAAGTTTTTTCTCAGCAAAAGAAACAATAAGAGAGGTAAATAGGGAGCCTACATCATGGGAACAAATCTTTACTCCTCACACTTCAGATAGAGCCCTAATATCCAGAGTATATAAAGAACTCAGAAAATTAGACAATAAGATAACAAATAATCCCATCAACAAATGGGCCAAGGACTTGAACAGACACTTCTCAGAGGAGGACATACAATCAATCAACAAGTACATGAAAAAATGCTCACCATCTCTAGCAGTCAGAGAAATGCAAATCAAAACCACCCTAAGATACCATCTCACTCCAGTAATATTGGCAGCCATTACGAAGTCAAACAACAATAAGTGCTGGCGAGGATGTGGGGAAAAGGGTACACTTGTACATTGTTGGTGGGACTGCAAATTGGTGCAGCCAATTTGGAAAGCAGTATGGAGATTTCTTGGAAAGCTGGGAATGGAACCACCATTTGACCCAGCTATCCCCCTTCTCGGTCTATTCCCTAAAGACTTAAAAAGAGCATGCTACAGGGACACTGCTACATCGATGTTCATAGCAGCACAATTCACAATAGCAAGACTGTGGAACCAACCTAGATGCCCTTCAATAGACGAATGGATAAAAAAAAATGTGGCATTTATACACAATGGAGTATTACTCTGCATTAAGAAATGACAAAATCATAGAATTTGGAGGGAAATGGATGGCATTAGAGCAGATTATGCTAAGCGAAGCTAGCCAAGCCCTAAAAACCAAATGCCAAATGTCTTCTTTGATATAAGGAGAGTAATTAAGAACAGAGTAGGGAAGAAGAGCACGAGAAGAAGACCATCATTAAACAGGGTTGAGAGGTGGGAGGGAAAGGGAGAGAGAAGGGAAATTGCATGAAAATGGAACGAGACCCTCAGGGTTATACAAAATTACATACAAGAGGAAGTGA
This sequence comes from Ictidomys tridecemlineatus, assembly GCF_052094955.1. Taxonomy (NCBI): domain Eukaryota; kingdom Metazoa; phylum Chordata; class Mammalia; order Rodentia; family Sciuridae; genus Ictidomys; species Ictidomys tridecemlineatus. Next base: position 166,175,230 of record NC_135479.1, read on the forward strand.
GGGGAAAGGGAAAAATAATACAAGGGGGAGGAATGAATTACAGTAGGGGGGTAGAGACAGAAGAGGGGAGGGGAGGGGAGGGGAGGGGGGATAGTAGAGGATAGGAAAGGCAGCAGAATACAACAGACACTAGGATGGCAATATGTAAAGCAATGGAAGTGTAACTGATGTGATTCTGCAAGCTGTATAAGGGGTAAAATGGGAGTGCATAACCCACTTGAATCAAAATGTGAAATATGATATATCAAGAACTATGTAATGGAGGGGTAAGACAAGATAATACAAATGGAAGAAATGATTTACAGTAGAAGGGGTAGAAAGAGAAAAGGGGAGGGGAGGGGAGGGGAGGGGGGATAGTAGAGAATAGGACTGACAGCAGAATACATCAGACACTAGAAAGGCAATATGTCAATCAATGGAAGGGTAACTGATGTGATACAGCAATCTGTATACAGGGTAAAGTTGGGAGTTCATAACCCGCTTGAATCAAACTGTGAAATATGATGTATTAAGAACTGTGTAAGGTTTTGAACGACCAACAATTAAAAAAATAAATAAATAAAATAAAAAAAATTTAAAAAAAGAAAGTACAAAAAAAAATAAAACAAAAAATAAAAAAATAAATAAGAAATCGCCCATGCCACCACTGATGCCACCACTGGCAGCACCAGCCAGAGGGGACCCCCATGAACAAAGTAGAGGGATGCAGGGTTTCGAGATGGCAGAATAGAGAAGGTAAGTTTCCTGGCTACTCTGTAGCATGAAACCAAGAAGGCAGGCAAGCAACTTTTTTTTTTAAAGAGAGAGTGAGAGAGGAGAGAGAGAGAGAGAGAGAGAGAGAGAGAGAGAGAGAGAGAGAGGGAGAATTTTTAATGTTTTATTGTTTAGTTCTCGGCGGACACAACATCTTTGTTGGTATGTGGTGCTGAGGATTGAACCCGGGCCGCACGCATGTCAGGCGAGCGCGCTACCGCTTGAGCCACATCCCCAGCCCGGGCAAGCAACTTTTAAGCAAGGTGAGTGAAAGAAAAAAAAGGAGGAGACTCTACTGGAATTTAATACTGGACACTTAAAGTGGACTAGGAACTCAGGAGGTTAGATGTAGTAAAGAAGAAATACCCAGGGCCATAGCAGCTGCCACAGCCAGAAGCACCAGCCAGAGCACAGTAGAGGGATAATGGAATTAATGCAACCCACATTTTGGGGAGGACTAAAGCCTATTTGATAAGGAGAAATTTAGAGATCAAAAACACTGCCTGACTAAACTGAAAAGTGCACTGCACAATATCCTTGTAGGGGAAAGAAACCACATCTCTCCTAGTGGAGTGTAGCTGAGGGAGCTGATTCCTGGCAAACCCAAATCTAGTCTGAAATACAGGCCTGGCAAAACCACAATGAATGACATAGTGTGTGCCTAAGTAACAGAAGAAAATTAAACATGGAATGAGGTTTACACAGGGATAACTGGTCATGGAAATCCACCCAGCTCTCCACTCCCCCTTTCCCTCTAATACGGTTACTTGAAGGACTGAGTAGAAGAGATATGCCTGACCAGAAATTCAAAAGGGTGGGAGTGGGAGAGATTGAGATTGGAGACTGAACCTGAAACCAGGAAATGTGCAGTTTTTTCCCACCCAGTTTGCCGAGAAGCTGCCTAAGAATTAGCTCCTCTATCATATAAGTGGAACCCAGGGGAGATCCCTGGGGTATAGTCTTTAAGCATGGACTGGTCATTGCTGGGCCCTGGAGGTATGTGGATTTTATATCTCCAGACCAATTGTCATTCAGCAAAGATCCTGGAGCCTACCTAAGTCTAAACCCTGCCTCCAAGACTTCCACCTACGGAATTACCTCTCTCACCATAGCAACCTCATCCTGAAGGCGGAACAAGCATCATACTCCAGATGACTCAAAATAACACTAATGAGAAGGGAAGCTGAGAATCTTTTAAACTTCATTGGAAACAATTCTTTAACTTTCATCCAGATCTTTTTTTCCTTTTCTCTACTTAATTGTGACCTTAATAGTTATGAACATTTATACATATTCATATTTGTTTTTGTTCTAATTTCTAGCACTTTTGAAACCAGTTATTTTTCATGGATCAGTTTTTTAAGGATTAATATTTGATTAGTATATTTCAGCTTTGTTTTGTATTCTTTTATTTTTTAAATTTTTACTTTACCTATTTTTTTCTCTCAATTACCTGTTTCCCTTTGTTCTCTTTCTTTCTTTGCTTCTGCTAACAGCCAACTCTATTGTTCTCTCTTTCACTCTTCCTTTAATTTTTTTACTTCAATCTTCTGTCCTCTTCTCTCATAATCATCACATCCTATATTATGTCTGTTCGTTCTCTCCCTATCCACCATTAAAAATTGTAAATACTTTTGCAAACTTACTGTTTTTATTGTAGATAATAATTGATCATATCATTTTTATTGTGACAACATTGTAGATATTTTAACAGGAACTATTTGGTTTAATGCTTTATGTTTAATTTTTACATTAGTTGTTATTATTTATCTCCCCCTAAACAGTGAGGTACTGAAAATCTTCAGGGACACTCTAAGTCCACAGGATAGAAATTTTACTGCCTCAGATCCATATTGTTAGATTGGTAGATGCACAAACAACATGAAAATCAAGGAAACAAATCATCCCAAACACACCAAGATACTTCAATAACACAATCCATCAACACCACAGTGAAAGAAATGCCAGAGAAACAGTTTAGAATGTACATAGTTGTAAAGGTTAATTTGAACTGTCAACTTGATTGGAATAAGAGATGTCAAGGATTAGGAGGATTGTGGGTGTGTCAATGATGGTGTTTCTAGGAATGATTGACATGTGGAATAGCCAACTTAAATGGAGACCCTCCCTAAGCATGGGCAGCACCGATCAATAGGATGATGGCTTGGATGGAATAAAAATTGGAAGAACAAAGAAGCCAGAGCAGATATAAGCTCCATTCTTCTTGAATGGATTCTTGATTACTGCTGTGATTGTCTGAGGACAGCATACTCTCACTTGTTCACTCTTCCAAAGTGGATTCCCCAGAAGCCTTTGGTCTTGGACTCAGGTAGCACCATTGATCCCTCTTGTTCTGGGGCTTCAGCTTCTTGGACTGTACATCTACTGGTTCTTCCAGCTTTCAAGTCTGCAGACAGCCATAGTGGACCATCCAGCTTCTGATCATGTAAGCTAACCTAATAAGTCCACCTTTTATAATTATACTTCCTGTTGATTCTGTTCCTCTAGAGAACCTTGACTAATACAATAGTTAAACTGATCTCTGAGGTAAAGGATGATGTAAGGAATGAAATAAGAGAAAATACAGGAAACAAGATGCCACTTAAATAAAGAGATAAGAGGTTCTGAAAAAATGATTAAGCAGAAATCCTCAAAATGAAGGAATCACTAAACCAACTTAAAATTTTAATGGAAAACATCACCAATAGACTAGACCACTTGGAAGACAGAGCTTCAGACAATGAAGACAAAATACAAAATCTTGAAAATAAACTTCACCATGGAGGAAAGATGTTACCTTGAACAGAACTTCTAAGAAATATGGGATAACCTGAAAAGAACAGATTTAAGATTTATTGGGATAGATGAAGGCTCAGAGATACAAACCAAAGGAATGCACACTCTTTTCAATGAAATAATATCAGAAAATTTCCAAAACCTAAAGAATGAAATAGAAAATCAGATACAGGGGGTTACAGGACCCCAAATATACATAATTACAACAGATCCCGACCAAGGCACATGCCCTACAGAATAATGATAGAATTTTGAAGGCTGTCATATAATAAAATGACAAGTTACATCTAGACGGAAACCAATCTGGATCTCATCTAATTTCTCAACTCAGACCCTCAAAACTAAGAGGTCTTGAAATAACATATATCAAGCTCTGAAATAAAATGGAGGCCAGCCAATGATACTATTCCTAGCAAAATTAAGCTTCAGAATTGATGTTGAAATAAAAATTTTCCATGATAAATAATAGAATTCACAACTAGATGGGCCAGGATTGTGACTCAGCAGTAGAGCACTTGCCTAGCATGCGTGAAACACTGGGATCAATATCCAGAACCACATAAAAATTAAAAAATTAAATATATAAAATAAAGATAAAAGTGAAAACCAACAAAGGGATGAAACTAGAAAAATAGTCAACCAAAGGAGAAACTAATTCAAATTAAAAACCAGGAATAAATCAAAATACCACAGAATAAAAAATCATTTCTTAATAATAACATTGAATGTAAATGGCCTAAACTCTTCAATCAAAAGACATAGACTTGCAGATTGGATTTAAAAACAAGATTCAAAAATACGATATCTCCAAAAGACTCACCTCAAAGGCAAAGATATTCAAAGATTAAAAGTAAAAGGATGGGGAAAAACATCATTCACATGGATCTCATAAATAAGCAGGATTTTTATCCTCATATCAGATAAAGTGGATTTAGCCAAAATTAATCAGAAGAGACAAAAAAGGACATTTCATATTGCTTGAGGGAATTATATATCAACAAGACATAACAATCATAAATATTTATGCCCCAAACAATGGAGCATTTACATACATCAAACAAACCCTTCTCAATTTCAAGAATCACATAGACCATAATACAATAATACTGGGTAATTTTAACACATATCTCTTATCATTGGATATATCCTGCAAACAAAAAATAAATAAAGAAGCTATAGAACTAAAAAATGCAACTAATAAATTAGATATAACAGACATATATAGAATATGTCATTCATCAATATCTAAATATACTTTCTTATCAGCAGCACATGAATCTTTCTCTAAAATAGACCATATCTTAAGCCACAAAGCAACTCTTAGCAAAAACAAAAAAAATAGAGATAATTTAATACATCTATTAATCATAATGCAATGAAATTAAAAACCAATGACAAAATAAAAATAGAGCCAGGTGCAGTGACACACACTTGTAATCCCAGTGGTCCAGGAGGCTAAGACAGAAGAATCCTAAATTCAAAGGCAGCCTCAGCAAAAGTGAGGTGCTAAGCAACTCAGTGAGACCCTGTCTCTAAATAAAATACAAAAAGGGCTAGGTTGTGGCTCAGTGGTTGAGTGCCCCTGAGTTCAATCTCCAGTACCAAAACTAAATAAATAAAATGGAAGTTACTCTAATGTTGAGGCCATGACCAAGTCAAGATGGCACCTGGCAGTTTGCCAGGAGGGGTGGTTTGTAAGGCAACGCCACCGAGCCATCAAGATGGTGGGGATTCCTTATTGGTTGATTGCTGTATCTGGATAATGCTAATTGAGTCAAGCTGTGTGTAATCAGTTAGATATATATATCTCTGCTGCTCCGCAATAAAGCAGTTCCCAGTTCAACCTTCAAGTTGCTTGTCACCTCCCGGTTATTTTGCCCAGCCATACTGCAGCACTCTAACATCTGGAGACTAAACAATAAGTTACTATATGACGAATGTATATCAGAATAAATCAGGATGAAATAAAAAAATACTTAGAGGTAAATGAGAATAGTAATACAACATATCTCTGGGACACTATGAGAGCAGTTCTAAAAGGAATGACCAATGCATTGGGCTCACTCATTAAAAGAACAGAAAGTTACCAAATAAATATCCTAACATTACATCTCAAAGCTATAGAAAAAAAGGAAAAAAAAACCACCAAAAGCAGTAGAAGAAAGGAAATAATTAAAATCAGAGCTAAAATCAATGAAAAACAAAAAAATAAAAAAATGACCAAAAGTTTGATTCTTTGAAAAAAAATAAATCCAATTGATAAACCCTTATCCAAGGTAATGAAGTGAAAGAGAGAAACTTCAAATAACTAAAATTTGTGATGAAATAGAAAGTATCATGATGGACACCATTGAAATACAGATGATAATCAGAAATTATTTTGAAAATTTATACTCTAATAATATAATAGAAAATCTTGAAGATCAACAAATTTTTAGAGACATATGACCTACCCAAATTGAATCCAGAGGATATAGAAAATTTAAACACATCAATTTCAAGCAAAATTAAAGCCTACCATCAAAAGCTACCAACAAAGAAAAGCCTAGGACCAAACAGATTCTCAGCCAAGTTCTACAAGACCTTCAAAGAAGAACTAACACCAATCCTCCTCAAATTATTCCATGAACTAAAAAAGGAACTGATTCTATGAATCCAGGATCACCCTGATACTAAAACCGGACAAAGAAACACTAAGGAAAGAAAACTTCAGACCAGTATCCCTGATGAACGTAGATGCAAAAGTTCTTAATGAAATACTAGCAAATCACATAAAAAGCATATTAAAATGATAGTGCACCATGATCAAGTCAGGGATTCAATGTTGGTTCAACATACAGAAATTAATAAATGTAAATTCATCACATCAATGGACTTAAAGACAAGAATCACATGATCATCTCAATAGATACAGAAAAAGTATTTGATAAAATTGAGCATCCATTCATGTTCAAACACTAGAAAAACTAGGGATAGTAGGAACATATCTCAACATTGTAAAAGCCATGTATGTTATACCCAAGGCCAACATCATTCTAAATGAAGGATAATTGAAAGCATTTCCTCTAAAAACTGAAACAAGACAAGGATGCCCTCTACAGTGTATTCAACACAGTTCTGGACACTATAGCTAGAACAATTTAACAGAAGAAAGAAATTAAAGGGACATGAATAGGAAAAGAAAAATTCACACTATCCCTATTTGCCAACAACATGATTCTATTTTTAGAAGACCCAACTAGAGAACTTCTAGAACACATAAATGAATTCAGGAAAGTTGCAGGATATAAAATTAATGTCCATAAATCAATTGTGTTTCTATACATCAGTGATAAACCAACTGAAAGAGAAATTAGGAAAATTATCCCATTCACCTAGCTCTAAAAACATATGTAGGACTCAATCTAACAAAAGAAGAGAAAGACCTCAACAATGAAAACTACAGAACTCTAAAGAAAGAAATGGAAGAAGACCTTAGAAAATGGAAAGAGGGGCTGGGGTTGTGACTCAGCAGTAAAGTGTTCACCCCGAACATGCGAGACCCTAGGTTCAATCCTCAGAACCACATAAAAAAAATAAGTGAAATATAGGTATTGTGTCTAACTATAACTAAAAAATTAAAGAAAAAAAAGAAAATGGAAAAATTTTCTTGGATAGGCAGAATTAATATAGTCAAAATAGCCATACTGCCTAGCATGTGTGAGGCCCTGGGTTTGAGCCTCAGCACCACAGAAAAATAAATAAATAAAGATTATTTTGAAAATTTATACTCTTATATAATAGAACTACAACTAAAAAAATAAATATTAAAAAAACAGCCATACTATCAAAAGTGCTATACAAATTCAATTCAATTCCTGTCAAGCTTCAGATGGTGTTCTTCATAGAAATAGAAAAAGAAGTTATTAAAATCATTTGGAAAAATAAGAGGCCCAGAATAGTCAAAGCAATCATCATCAAGAAAAGTGAAATAGGAGGAATCACAATACCAGACCTTAAATTACACTACAGAGCTATAGTAACAAAAACATCATGATATTGGCACAAAAGTAGACATGAAGACCAATGGAACAGAATAGAAGATACATAAATATAGTTATCTCATGCTAGACAAAGGTGGCATAACATACATTGGAAAAAAGATAGACCATTCAACAAATGGTGCATAGAAAACTAGAAATCTGTATGTAACAAAATGGAATTAGACCCCTATCTCTCACTCTTCACAAAACTCAACTCAAAGTGGATTAAGGACTTAGACATTAGACCAGAGACCCTGAGCCTACAAGAAGAAAATGTAGGCCCAACTTTCCATCATGTCAGCTTATGAATCAACTTGTTCACCAAGAGTCCTAAAGTGCAAGAAGTAAAATCAAGAATCAATAAATGGGCTGGTATCAAACTAAGAAGCTTCTTCACAGCAAAGGAAACAATCAAGAGCCTGAAGAAAGAACTTACAGAATGGGAGAAAATCTTTGCCACCTGCATCTCAGATGGAGCTTTAATCTCCATGATATACAAAGAACTCAAAAAACATAACACCAGAAAAAACAAATAATCCATCAATAAATGGACAAAGGAACTAGACAGGCACGTCACAGGAGAAGAAATACAATGAAAAATTGTTAAATACCTCTAGCAATTAGAGAACTATATATTAAAACTACACTGAGATTCCACCTCACTCCAGTTAGAATTACAATTATCAAGAATAAAGGTAATGATAAATGTTGGTGACGATGTGGGAGGAAAGTTCCACTCATACATTGCTGGTGGACTGCAAATTGGTGCAACCATCTGGAAAGCAGTATGGTTATTCCTCAGAAAACTTGGAATGGAACCACCATTTGACCCAGTTATTTCACTCCTCAGCACATACCCAAAGGACTTAAAATCAGCATTTTAAGTCCTTTGGGTATGCAGCCATACCAATGTTTATTGCTGCTCAAGTCACAATATCTAATCTATGGAACCAACCTAGGTGCCCTTCAACAGATGAATGAATAAAGAAAATGTGGTGCATATACACAATAGAATATTACTCAGTCAAAAAATAGAATGACTTTATGACTTTTGCCGGAAAAATGGATGGATCTGGAGGCTAACTTACTCAATGAAATAAGCCAGTTCCAAAAAACCAAAGGTCAAATGTTCTTCCTCATATGTGAATGCTAGCTAACACACAATGTGGGGAGGGGACAAAAATTTAAGTTCAGTAGATTAAATAAAGGGGAACAAAGGAAAGGTAGAGGAATGGGAATAGAAAAGACAGTAGATTGAATCAAACATAACTTTCCTATGTTCATATATGAATACACCCCCAATGAAACTCCACGTCATGTACAGCCACAAGAATTGGATTCTAAATAGATCCGACTATGTATGATAGTCAAAATATACTCTACTGTCATGTACATCTAAAAAGAATGAATAAAAAGAGAGAGAGCATAGAAGTGATTCAATTCTAATAATTAAGCTTAACAGAGAGATAGAAAGAATTTTTTAAAGTCAAGCAGGAATCCTTAGCTAAAAATTACACTAAGCAAATTTTTTTTTAAAGAGAGAGTGAGAGAGGAGAGAGAGAGAATTTTTAATATTTAATTTTTAGTTCTCGGCGGACACAACATCTTTGTTGGTATGTGGTGCTGAGGATCGAACCCGGGCCGCACGCATGCCAGGCGAGCGCGCTACAGCTTGAGCCACATCCCCAGCCCTACACTAAGCAAATTTTAAAATGCTGTAGGAGCCATCAATTTCAGAATAGATCTACCCCATGAAATAATAAGTGAGTTTGAAAACAGGCTGTTTGAAAATATACAGTTGAAGTATATTTTACTGAAGAAAAAAGAAAGAATGAAGAAAGCTTATGTGAATATTGGGACATTAACTGAGCAAATATTCAAGTTATCAGGTTCAAGAAGGACTTGAGAATGCCAAAAGGATGGCAAGCTTAATAATAGAAAACTTCCAAAATGCAGAGAATGATACAAATATCCAGGTATAGGAAGGTTAGAGGTCACCAATCAGATTCAACTCAATTCAGTCTACCCCATGACATAATTAAGCTCTCAAAGTTTAAAGAGAAAAAGAAAATTCTCAAGTAAGCAAGAGAAAATAAAAAATGACATATAAGGATATTCTAATTCACCCAAGAGCCGACTTCTTACAGGTTAGGATAGGTGGCATAAGATTTTCACAGTACCAAGAGAAAAATCCTGCCAACCCTAACCAGCAAAACATTCCTTTATAAATGAAAGAGAGACGAAGACATTTCCAGATAAACAAAAGCTGAGAGAATAAATCTCCTTAAAACCCAAAGAAAGAGGTCTTAATGAGTAAGAAGGAAACATTGGAAGGTATAAAACTCAGGAAAAAGTAACTATACAAATTCAGAATATTTTAATATTCTAAAGATTATGTGTATACCATTGATATCTTTAGTATGAAAATTTAAAGACAGAATTGACATAATAACAGCTATACCATGCTGAGAGATAAGCAATATAGAAAGATGTCAAATAGAACATCAAAAATTCAGAACTGGGGAGGGATGGAGTAAAAGTGTAGAGCTTTCATTAGTATATTTTCTCTTTCTTCTTTTGCTTCCTTTTCTTATCTTTACGATGATGTTAAATTGCTACCATTTCAAAATAGGTTTTTTTTTGTGGACTGAAGTGTTGTCAAATTCTAGAATTGAAAACAAAGCCAATTAAGATCTTTAAGCTGAACTCTGTAATTTTGTCTTTTGACAGATCTTAGATCTCCTCCCCAGTCCTGATCTACCAATCTCCCTCTAATTTGGAGTATAGAATCATCCAGTTGCTAAGTCAGTAATTTCACCTCTGAAAACTAGTTACTTCTTTATTCCAAGTCACCACTATCTTTTACTCATATTATATAATAGCCTCCTAATAATGGGCACCCATCTAAGAGTGGCTATCACAACTGTAATTAATAATTTGGATAATTTTGTTCAGTGTTTCTCTATTCCTTTAGACTATATGCTTCATAACATCAAGATCTGTGTTGACTCTGCTGGTTCCCAGCACCTTGCCTTGTTCACAGCATGAATGAATAAATATATACTGAATAAATTAATGTTAAAAATGAAAAAGATAAATAACAAATGGTACAAATGTTTATTCTTATTAGTAATCAAAGATTATATAAAATAAATTAACATACAATTTGACCTTTCGTGCTTCCCTTTTTAAAGTTGGTTTTTGTTTATTTTTATTTTGTTTTATGAGGGGTGTGTGTGTGTGTGAGTGTGTGTGTGTGTTGTTTCAGATGGGTCTTGCTATGTTGGTTGAGTTGGACTTGAACACCTGGACTTAAGTGATCCCCCTGCCTCAACCTCCTGAGTAGCTGGGACTACAAGTTGCCCGGTTTAAAGGTTTTTTAATGGTTCCAACACTGACAAGAGTACAGGGAGACAGAAACCATCATCCCTTACTAGTGGGATTATAAATGTACATATCCTTCCTAGAAAGCCTTTAGCAATGTATGTCAATCAGCTTAAATTATTCACCTGCTTGGAATCAGCCATTGGACATTATTATGGGCTAAATTGCAATCTCCCAAAATTCATATTCTGAAGTTGAGAATGTGATTGTGTTTGGCCTGTAAAGAGGTGTTTGAGTTAAAATGAGGCCCATTAGAATGAGTCTTAATCCAATCTAATTGATGTCTTGAAAGAAGCTAGAAAATGCAGATATATGGAAAGATACTAGGTGCTTGCTCACAAAGGAAAGACCATATGAAGACTCAGTAAGAGGCAGTTATGTGCAATCAAAATACAGAGGCCTCTATTTTGAAACCTTGATCTTAGATTTCCCAGCCTCCAGAACTCGAAGAAAATTTCTGTTAAATCACCCATTCTGTGATATTTTGTTATGGCAGCCCTAGTAAGCTAATTCACATGTCTAAAAACTTATTCTCAAACAATCTGATATGTGACTAGAGATTTGTAAAGCTGGTACTTACCTGAGGTAAATCTGTGTTAGTATACTTGCTATAATCAGTCATGGTACTAGGTGCTGTGGATAATGGGGAGAGCAAAATGGGCTCAGTGTCCCCCTCCTGGAGGTGGCATTCATTTGAGAGACTGGCATTTAACAAACAGGTCATATTCTTACAAAAACAAAAAGAGAGTTCAAGGTATCATAATAAGACAAAACATGTAAAATTATGTGCACTTGGATAGGTATTGGGAGTCTGGGAGGCTCAAGGGAGAATTCTGTGAATGTGTGATGATTGAATTATAATCTGCAGGATGAACAAGGGTTAACAGAGGAAATTCCTGACATGGAAGGAAGCTCTGGTAAGGCCAGGAGTTCAGTAGGTCTAAGAGGAGGAAAGAAGCCTGGAATAGAGAAACACTGAGGAATTTCAAGTAGTACAGTAAGATAAGATTGGCAATGTTAAAGCATACCAAACCATCAAAGGTTTTCTCTGTGATTTGGGATTGTTTCCTTCCATCTTTTTAGTTTTTCCTAGTTTTTTACAGTAATTTTTTATTATCAGGAAAAAAGTTACTTTCAGTATTTGATACTGGGAGTGAAATATAGATGTTTGTTTAAATATCTTCTTCCAATGAGAAGCCCAAAAAGAAAGCCAAGAGTTCTTCCTCACAATCTAAGATATACTTAATATCTCCTTACATCAGAAAGGCTTTTCAATCTATCTCTGCTTTGGTATGTGACTTCATGGAAAATGTGCTAAATAGAGAACTTTAATTGGTTACAGGGAGATGTTCCCATTTTTTTAAATATTTACTTGCTATGCAAGCACTTTTTTGCAATTTTCATGAATTTCAAATATAATTTCCCTCAGCAAGGCATAAAATGATGTCTTAAATAGCTTAAAATAGCCTCACCTATCTTTCCCCCATGCTACTGGGCTCCTAGGCTGCAGTATGCAATGGCCACTGCCTGTGGGCACAATGACTGCCAAGCACACCAAATCTCAAGTCAAAAAAGTGCTATAAGCAGCACTTTTTTGTTTCCTTTGTGTTCTCAGAACAACAATCACTATCAGAGAAAAGTTCTATGCACTACACAAAGTCACAGGTTCTCATGTAAATAGAAATCATCTTCCAGAAAGAGAATCTGTATGCTACTCTAATGGTAGATGTATGTTATACATTTGTCCAAACCCACAGAATGTACAAAACCAAGAGTGAATCCTAATGTGAAATATAAACTCTGGGTGATAATGATGTGTGGATGGTTCATCAATTATTATCAAATACACTACTATTGTGGGGGATATTGATAAAAGGGGAGGATGTACATGTGTGGAGTACAGGGTAAACAGGAAATCTCTGTATCTTCTACTTACTACTGCGGTGAAACTAAAACTGCTCTTCAAAAAAATTTCTTTTTAAAACATGTCAATAACATGAAAAGGAATGGGGGGAAATTGGTTATAAATATTACCATCTCAAGAGCTCAATTTCTCAGGCTGGGGATGTAGTCAAGCGGTAGCGCGCTCACCTGCCATGCGTGCGGCCCGGGTTCGATCCTTAGCACCACATACAAACAAAGACGTTGTGTCCGTCGTCATGTATGCCTAAAAAGAACTAACAAAATAAATAAAATAAATAATAATAATAGATAAATAAAGTAAAATTTATTAAAAAAAGAGCTCAATTTCTGGATGTACTTTATTCTGGTTTTAATTGTAATCACTCTTCAGTTGTCTCCCTCTTGTCCTTCAGTAAATAATTAAGAGTGAGGTGAGACACAATGATGGAAAAGATCCAAGTGCTGGGATCATAAGACTCATATTGAGTTTTGGTGCACAGGGATGTATCAGACACTCTGGGGATCATGTCCTTGACCTCTAACCTCAGAATAAATTCTACAAAAGAGTCTTTCTTCCCATTTGAAAATAAGAAAAATGAATCTTAGGGAGGCTGAGTAACAAATAACTTTTTAAAGTAAAAAATAACTTTTTAGAGAGATAAAGTGACATGCCTAAGCATATGACATTTTATTTCTGTAATAGCAATCCTAAATTTTTCATCTTTAAAAGCAACAACAATTTCATTCTATTTCTATGTTAAACTGCTGATGTGACTCTTAACAAGGTACCAATTTTAATAAAATTCCATTTTAAAAATATAATCATAATTTGTAGGTCTTTAAGAATTGGTCTTAAAAAGTTTATGTAAGGAGTACTTTATAGTTGAAAGCTATCATTAAATAAAGGACTATAAATGAGTCAACTAGCTATATATAGAAACAGCATTAGGGAAACAGATTCAAGTATCCAACTGGTTAGACAGCTGCTCTTTCAGATATAATAAAGAAAAGCTTAACACCAAGCAGTGAATATATCCTACTTAAAAACAAAAGGATGTCTGAAATTAATCAGTAAAATAATATTTTCTAACATGAGAAATGAAAAGACCCTGCTCAGACAACAATTCAATGTAAAACTGTCACCAAGATTCTATCATAAACAACAAGAACAACAACAACAACAACAACAAAAAAAAACAAGCTAAACAAAGGAGAGGAGAGCTATAAGAAGAAACTCCTTGGGGTTTCTGAGTACCATTCTTCAGGTACTTGGAATCTTCTCTTATCCATTATCCAGTGATCATCATTCTAAGGTACAGTTATAAAAAAATACTAGAACGTAAGCATGTAGTAGTCAGCTGAGGATGCCATAACATAATACCACACACTGATGGTCAACCAACAGAAATGTACTCTTACAGTTCTGAAGATAAGGAAGTCCAGGATCAGGGTTCTTGCTGACTGAGGTCCTGATGAGCACTCTTTACTTACAGATGGCTGCCTTCATACCGCATCCTCATGTATTCTAGTTGTATGTGTGGGAAGAAAAAGACAGATCTCTTGTGTCTCTTCTTATAAGGTCACTAATGCCATCAGACTAGGAACCCAACCCTCATGACTTCAAATAATCTTAATTATTTCCCAAAGGCTCCATGTCCAAAGACCATCATATTAAGGATTAAGGCTTCAACATACAAACTTGAAGAAGACACACACTTAGTCCATAACATATTGAATGAAAACCTTCAATATAAAATTTCCAACTACCTTCTCATCGTAATATGAAAGAAACATGGAGGATAGTGAAGGGTGAAGGGTAGTAGTTGGATAAGAATAATAACGTAATGTTTCATGATATAGTAGGGTAATTATGGTCACCCTATATAAACAATTAATTGTATATTTCAAAATAGCTAGTAGAGAGGATCCTAAACATTCCCAAAAAAAGGAAATAATAAATGTTTGAGGCAATGAATATGCCAATTATCCTGATATGATAATTATATATCATATAAATGGACTAAAATATCACATTGTACCATATAAATATATACAGTATTTTGTGTGAGTGTAGTGCTGGGGATCAAACCCAGAGCCTCAAAAATACTAAGCGTATCCTCTAACACTGAACTATACCACCAACCAGAACAATTATTATGTTGATTAAAAATGAAAAAAATATTTTTAAAAGATAATGAGGAAAAGGTACGGTTAGAAAAAAATACTAGAACATTAGGCAGTCATTAACTAAAAGCATTAAGAAAAAGGTTTTCTGAGTTTCAACATCTCTGATATTAATAATAAGTGCTTAATAAGTACTAGGCACTGTCCTAATCACTTATATGTATTACTCAATGAATTTTCACAACACCCTTTGGAGATACATACCATTATCACCCATTCCATTTACGCATGAGGAAATTGAGGCAGAGAGAGGCTAAGTAACTTGCTCAGTTATACTGCGAGCGAATGAAGGATATAGCTCCAGAGTGCTCCAGGGCTAGCTCCAGAGTGCTTGTTCTTAACAGCTTCACTCTGCTGCCCTACTACCAAGTCTTCCACCTTATCCTGTAGAAGACAGAAAAGTCTACACCTTATGCTAAATCTTCCTTTCAGAGATGTCATTGAAATGCTATCATTACTTTTATTCCCTTGGATTTAGGTACTGCTTCATTAAAATTAAATACAAATTTAATATAAAATTCAAGAAGCCACTCACTGCCAATTATAAAACATTATACTACTCCCTCACTCCTCAGATTTGTGAAAAATTTTTCTAAGGGGGCCAAGCCCCAGCCCATCCCTGAAACAACTACAGGAGACCACCACTGTAGTGCTATACTGTAAGAAAGAGAGTGTGTAATCACATCAGGTTAATCAGATGAAAACCAAAATTAAAAATTTTCACTACATTAAATTAGACTATGGATTAAAAATATAAAAGGGGAAATGTGATTTTAAGAAAAGAAAATCCTTGAGTTTAGATAGGTAGAGGCTTATTTTGTTTCCCCTTGAATTATTCTATGTGGGCAAGTACATGCCATGTCGACCTTGGAGCTCAAAGCAGCACTGACAGGATCTGTTTGGAGATGCCAAGCCTTAAGCAGTGAACTCAGCTCCTCCTCAAAGAGCTCATTCATTTGGCATAACCCTATCTTCCACCCGAACAATGTGTAGAACAATGCTCAGAGAACCAGTGGAAGGAGACAATATCTAGAAAGTTGAATTAACTAACTAACATATTAAGGTGAAGGAGACAATGATTAGAAAGCTGAATTAATGAAGGTATTAAACTATACTTCCAATAAGCAGAATGAATAAATGATATGGAAACTTTCACTTTAGTTTTATATTTTTGTGATAATGGAGAAGGAAGACAGATATATTCAATAGCAAGAGAGACTTCACATTATTCTTTTCATCAAGGACAACAGGACAATAAAATTCGTTTTAAAAAAATTCACTTTAAATCAGTAGTTACCGATTATAAAGAGTTTGTAAACTCCATAAGTAAACACATGCATGGTGGTCTGATAATTGTAAAATCTGTTGTTGATTAAACAGGTTAATTCAAGCAAAAGTTCAAAACTGGGACAAACAGAAAAATATGTGCATAGAGAAAGCACATCATTTACAAATATTATACAATACAAAAGCTGTTATCCCCTAAGAACATAAGGTACACAATAATGAAACCTAAAAGCGAATTTTCTAAGTAGGATTGATTATCTGAGTTTTAAAACCTTATAGATGCTAAAGTTAATTCAAAAAATTTCATTTTGTAGAGGAGCCACTATGGTGGAGTAGAGGGAAGCAGTACCTTCCACGCCTCAAAATCAAAGCAGTTGGAGAATAGCTACT
The DNA here is from genome assembly GCF_052094955.1 of Ictidomys tridecemlineatus. Taxonomy (NCBI): domain Eukaryota; kingdom Metazoa; phylum Chordata; class Mammalia; order Rodentia; family Sciuridae; genus Ictidomys; species Ictidomys tridecemlineatus. The sequence goes on from NC_135479.1 coordinate 166,191,948, forward strand.
CAGCAAAGTGGATAACCGAGGGAATTCCCTAAAGTTCAATATTGGACAGTACTGACTTGAAGAAACCCAGAAATTCTAGTCTTTGGAACAGAGAGAAAAAGTGCCCAGTTGCCACAGTGGCACCAGGGCATGGCAGAGATAAGGGGAAAAACAAGGGAAAGAGAGAGAGACATGGCAGACAAAAGCTGCTATGGACATGGCAATCAGGAAGCAGAGAGAGTGCTCAGCTTACCAGGGGAAAATATAAGCTCCAAATTACACCCCCTGTGACCTTCTTCCCATAGTCACACCCTACCTGCCTATAGATACCAGTTATTCCATATCAGTGTACTAATGCACTGATTAGGTTACACCTCTCTAATCATTTCTCCTCTGAAAATTATTGCATTGTCAAACACATGAGCTTTTAGGTGCTATCTCTTAATGAGGTTCTTGAGATCCATGATGGAGTGCAAGGAGAGTTCTGCTTCAGCTTGACCCTGGGGATGCATTAATCAATCTAATCTGTCCAGAGTAGACTCCAGCCAATGATACTTTCTATTCCATGCCACCTTGTGCTTGTGAACAGGGAAGCTGAGAGCTATTTTAACCAACTGAAGTCCCAGGTCACAGCAGCTGGCAGCCTGCTAAGCAACAAAGAGTGGGAGGGATTATTATCACCCAGCCCTCTGTAACAGGTGTTCATAGCCCAATAAGATATGGCAAGAAGTGGGTGTCATGTGAGGCCCAGGTAGGTGTGTAAGGGAAAGCCGTAAGGGGTGCGAGTGAAGCAAGGAGCAGAAAGACAATTCCTGGGAGATTCAGGAGTGCATGTGCACTTCCCTGCTTCTCTGAGATCCATCCTGCCTTGGTGGCCCACAGCCAGGTGACAGCTGGGCCCACCGCCAAGTGCACCTGGGGCGAGGAAGTATACTTTAATAGGATGCTTCTTTTTTCTTCACCTAGGGCCTAGGCTGACAGGGCATTTGCAGAAATGCCTATGTATGTTTACTTACAGGTTACTGCCCACTGTGGAAGACCCAAACTTAAAACAAACTTGTTCCTAGAGATATATATTCTGGCCTACACTGCAGTCTCTGGCATCCATTCATCTTTTTTTATAATTATTCTTCAATTCTTTATTTGGTATTTCATTACCTAACATTGTCTTTGGAGTCAGTTGCTAGTGACTTATGAACCTCAGGAGAAGTCATGTTGCCTTATTTTTTCATATTTCATGTATTTATCAATATTTACTTATCTATTGGGTTGAATTTTTGAAAAATTATGGGAACCACCTATGCTGAGGCCTACACCTCATAGGTGTAGTGTCCACAGTATTTGTGTTATTCCTCTCTGTTTATGATGTAGATGCACATGTCCAGGAATGGATCTTCAGGCCACCCCATTCATGCTTACTCGGGCTGATCATTGGCTGGGGATTTTTAATTTCCCCTATTATTAGTGTTAAAAGTTTTCACTGAAGTTTGAGTTGGGGTATGTGTGGAACAGGTGTGCTATCTCTTAGCTGAGCTGGGAGTGTAGCTCAGTGGCAGAACATCTACCCCCATCAACTTGAAGTGTCACATTCTATCCCCAGCACCTTGCAGAAAGGGAGAAATACACAAAAGCAACAATAATAAGCAGTAGTGAACCAGCATTAAACAGCAGTTGTCATCTATGACATCCACAATGCTAACAGCCATAGAAATAGGAGTGACAAGGGTGGAAATTATGTAAATTGATTAAAAAAAAACCATCAGCAGCATTTTATTTGGAAGTTCCTATTTATTACATAGGTTACTAACTTCCTCTCATCCCTACTCCTCCCCCAAATCCCAGAAAGGTGAAAGGTGTTTTGCTTGTTTGTTTTTTAATGTACAAAATTCTCTCATCTAATTTTTCTAAAGTCTTGGGTTAAGCAAACTTAAGCAGTGCTTCTCCTTGAGAGTACTGCTTTGAAGGAGAATGTAGTCTGTCCTTGTGCTCACTACAGACTTCTACCCTTCCTGGGGAAAAAATGGTCAATGCCTCTGATTCCTTTTAATAAATTCCTTTCTCAATTATTAAACATTATCATTCCACACTTGGCACCTTCTTAGAAACTTGATTTTTGGGTGCATTTTTCATTTGACAGTCCCTGGAAGCTGACAGCCAAAGAATTCAAACCAGGTAGTATCTATCAGCCTTGTTAACTCTGTGCACACCCTATTTAGTCTCCTACATTTGTTCCTCCAGAGAATGTATGCATCTCTCTATATTTTCCCTCTCAAAATCAGAAGATAAACACTGCTGTTTCTGATGCTTAAATATCCCACACAAAGCCACATTTAAAAGTGATCAGAGCCTTGTATGGTGACGCACACCTGTAATCCCCGCTGCTCGGGAGGCTGAGACAGGAAGATTGAAAGTTCAAAGCCAGCCTCAGCAACAGCAAGGCACTAAGCAACTCAGTGAGACCCTATCTCTAAATAAAATACAAAATACGCCGGGGATGTGGCTCAGTGGTAGTAAGAACAGAGTTTAATTCCCAGTACCAAAAAAAAAAAAGTGGTCATAATCACTTGGCTGATGAGCTGACAGTCATTGTGGGAACCAACTATAAGTGGCTGCAAGGCAGCAAGCAGAGTTGGGAAAGTGGGAACTCATAAAGGACACTGATAGCCTGATCCAGCAGGCATTTGTGGGGTTGAGCGTGCTTGGATCAGCAAGACTGAAACAGAAGCAGAGAAATTACCCAGACCGGGCATACCAAAGATTAAAAGAGTCACCTTTGTTTCTGGAGGCCCATAAAGGCAGCTGCTAAGAGGCCAGAAACCATTCAGGCAGATGCATCTGCACTCCAGGTCTGATCCTGGTGGAATACATGAGACCTGAGGAGGGTTAGAACCCCTACTCTGAGAGGAAATTTCAAGATGTCCCTGAGGCCTAGCTATCCAGCAGAGATCAGCATCTGTCCAGAAACAGGGTGGGGGTGGGGGCGTTGGGGGGGGTGGATCTAATCTCAAATACCTTTTGACAAAATTACAGAGAACAGCCAGAACTAAACCCCAGCTGTCAGAACTTCCCATTTAGAACTCCTCATCAGCTCTACTCTGAAAGTACATCAATTGTTAGTATTCTCCACTCTATTCTATTCTATACTGTGAGATGGGAAAGTGAGAGCTACTACAACCAGCTTTGGTTGTAGGTCACAATTACTGACAACTTGGTGAAAAACATAAAAGAAGTGGACTTAACAACCCCCATCCCTTGACCCAAGGGCTAAAGAATCCAAAATAAATGCAAGGATGGCACAATAGAATAAGCAATGAACATTCATAATTGCCAATAATTTTGACAACCTAAGCAGAAACTTTCTTTATCATTAAGAGTTTTTCATATTTTCCCTCTTTTTAATTTAAATTTTAATTATTTCATTTTAATTTTTTACATTTTGTGTGAAGACGTATTGTGTGTGTGTGTGTTCTCACTACACTGATAGGTTCAAGAATATATACATGCATATATGCATACATACAACTATATCATTTTTCTTTTATTTTACTTGCTTTTTTTCTCTACCAGTTTGTTATTCAGCCTTGTTTTAACTTTGGTGTGGTAAAATTTTATGTGGATATGATTGGGTTTGATTTTCTGTTTGTTTGTACCTTTTATATATTCCTTTTATTATTCCTTCTTTACTTTCTTCCCCCTCTAATTACCAAATTTTCTTGTTCCCTCCTCCTCTCATTTACTTTTAATTATTTTTTAACTTCTCTTTCTTTATAGCCACCAACTGTTACCTCTATCCTTATTCTCCTCATTCGCTTTTTAAATATTTTAAAATTTCTCTTCCTACCTTATTTTCTCTTCACTTAAGAAACTGTAATTTTGCTGATAGAACTATTTCATTTTTGTAATTTCTACCCCATTCATGATGTTGTGATTATTAATGCATTAGATGATGTAGTTGACATCTTCTGTTTAATATTTGATTTAGTTCACAGCTATTTATTGTTGGTGCTGATGTTAAATGCTGACCCAAAATTCCTCCTCAAATGGAAATTAGTGTTATAGATGTCTTAGTAGGCACCAGTCATTTATTTTAAGGTTGTACATTCATTGCTACCATTATTGCTATTCCTTGCTCCTCTGCCTCTAAGAGGGGCTTGAAAGTGATTGGGACACCACTAGTTCGTAGGGAAAAGATCCTGCTGCTGAACTATATTCACAACTCAGTCAGTAATAGTAAATCACTTCAAATGAACTAGGTCCGTCAGAGCACAAACAATATATCAAAACATAGAATAGGGCAGGAAAAAAATCCCAAACAAATGACCAGCCCCCAAGTAGGAACAGCAAGAGGGAGATCTCTGGTTGCATTCCTGGACATCTATTTACATAGGAAGAAGAAAAGAAAAATCTCTGAAAAGAGAAATCCATGACAAAGGACATACTCATAAAAGAAGAGGAATCTATCTCAATAGATGTGCAAGCCCAAGACCTCTGAAAACATGAGGAAACAGTCAAAAAATTCTTCCCCCAAAATTTACAATCCCCAAAGAAACCCACAGATATGAAAATAGATGAAATTCCAAAGAGACGAAAAACTAATTATTAAAATATTCACTGGGCTTAAAATATAACTAAGGTATGAATGAAGAAAGCAAATACAAAAGGTGAAAGGCCACTTTGAAAAAGAAATAGAGATAATGAAAAGAAACCAATCAGAACTCCTGGAAATGAAAGATAAAATGAACCATATTAAAGTCATTTGAAAGTATCACCAACTGATTATATATGAAATAGAAATTGAGGCTTCAAAAAGAACTTCAGGACTTTTAAGACAGGGTATATGAACTTGAATACTTAGTACTCAATAAAGGACAAAAATAAAAGATCATGATCATAATATAAAAAAAAACTGGGACAATATAAAGAGACCAACTTAGGATAGAAGAGAACATGGAGACAGACTAAAGGCATCAAGAAACTTTTCAGTACAATGATAGCATAAAATGTTCTTAATCTTAGAAATGAGGTGGACATCCACATACAGGTGTCATACAGAACCCCAAATATATGAGATCAAAAAGAACTTCTCCAAGACAGAGCATAATCAAAATGACTAACACAAAAATAAAGAAAGAATATTGAACATTGAGGGAAAAAAAGTGTCAAGTCACACATTTAGAGGCAAACTAAACAAGCTCATTTCTGACTTATCAACGCAGATGCTAAAATCAAAGAGGGCTTGGAATGATATTTTAAGCTCTGGAAAAAAATTGCAAGCTATGATGATACATTCCATAAAAGCAATCTTTCCAAGTTAAGCAGAAATAAAAACTTTCTATAAGAATAAGCTAAAAGAATTCATAACTTCTAAGCCAGCACTACAAAAATACTTATAATACTTTGTCTCAAACTCCCATATATAAAGACACAGAATGACAGAGTGAATTACAAAACGAGATCCAACAATATGGAATTTGCAAGAGACTTACCTCATAGGCAAAAACATCTACAGGTTGAAAGGTAAATAATGGAAAAGAAAATTCCATGCAAATCAAAAAACAAGTAAAAGCAGCTATTCTCATATTTGACAAAGCAGATATCAAGGAAAAGCTAATATGAAGAAACCAAGAAAGTCACTACATACTCCTAAAGGAAACAATTAGTCTCCAAATATCAATGAATTTAATTACATAAAAAATACTTAAAAACATTAAATTCCAGATTAACCCTCACATGATAATACTGGGTGTCTTCAACACACCCCTTTCACCAATAGACAGGTCATCCAGACACAAAAACCAATGAAGAGGGCTGGGCACGGTGGCCCACACCTGTAATCTCAGCAGCTTGGACAGCCTCAGCAACTTAGTGAAGCCCTAAGCAACTCAGCAAGACCCTGACACATTTGTGGAAAATTTCTCCCCAAAACAGATAATTCACTTTCATCTCAGCAGCTCTTTTCCAAAAGATACCATATTCTAGGTCACAATGTAAATCTTAGCAAACACAAAACAAAAAAATAACAACAACAAAAATACAATCCCATGCATCTTATCAGATCATAATGGAATAAAATTATAAATCAACACCAAGAAAAATTATAGAAACCACATAAACACAAGGAGATTGAACACTACTCTTTAAGATAAGAGATGTGTCATCAAAAAAAAGAAATAAAAAAATTCTTGATATAACATCTCAAAATCTATAACAGTATGAAGGCAATAATAAGAGGAAACACAACTGAGTGCCTATACTAAAATACAGAAACATCTGAAATATATAACCTTAGTTTACCTCATGACCCTAGAAAAAGGAAAAACAAACTAATTCCCAAATCAGTACAAGTCCGAAAATAATTAAGATCAGAGCTGAAATTAATGAAATTGAGAATTAAAAATACAAAGGATCAATGCAATAAAAAATTGGTTCTTTGAAAAGATAAAAAGATTGATAGATCCTTAGCCCAAATAACCAAAAGAGAGAGAAGACCCAAATAAACTAAATTAGAGATGAAAAAGGAACTATCACACAGTCACTTCTGAAATTCAGAGGGTCATTAGAAACAATTTTGAAAAGTTATACTCTAATAAATTAGAAAATATATAAGACATTGAGAAATTTCTAGATACATATGACCTGCCCAAATTGAAACAGAAAGATATAGAAAAATTAAACTGACCAATATCAAGCAATGAGATTGAAGCAACAATTAAAAGTCTACCAGAAAGAAAAATCTACAACCAGATGAAATATTAACTGAATTCTATCAGGCCTTTAAATAATAATTAATGGCAATCTTCCCCAAATTATTCCATAAAATAAAAAGGGAGGGAACATGCCCAAATTCATTCTATGAAGCCAGTATAACCCTGATACCAAAATCAAAGATACACCAACAAAAGAAAACTATAGACCAGATATATTCCATGTATATATGCCAAAATATGTATATACTTTTATGTATATCTAAGAAGAATATATAAAAAATTTAAAGAAGAAAACCATAGACCAATATCCCTAATGAATACAGATGCAAATATCCTTAATAAAATATTAGCAAACTGCATTCAAAACACATCAAGAAGATAGTACACCACAATGAAGGGGGTTTCATTCCAAGGATGCAAGTTGGCTTCTACCTATACAAATTAATAAATGTAATTTAATATGTAAATAGAATCAAGGACAAGATCCAAAAAAGGCCTTTAACAAAAATCAAGTAACCATTCATATTTACTATGCTGGAGGAACTAGAGATAGAAGGAATATACCTCAACATTATAAAGGATATATAGATATCAAGGATACAAGATCAATATTCAAGTTTTCCTATATTATAACAGTAGATCTGTTTAAAATCAGAAAAACTACCCCATTCACAATAACCCCCCAAAAAATCTGGGAATAAATCTAACCAAGGAGGTAAAAGACCTCTACAATGAATACTATAGAACACTGAAGAAAGAAATTGAAGATCTTAGATTTGGTGGGGAATCTGATACTTTGGTGGGGAATACATTGAATCTATATAACACTTTTGGTATGTAGACATGTTGGCAATATTATTTCTACTTATCTAAGAACATGTTCCCCACCAAAGTGTCAATACCATTCTTTACAGAACTAGAAAAATCAGTACTAAAATTCATTTGGAAGAATAAAAGATCCAGAATAGCCAAAGTAATCCTGAGCAAGAACAGTGATGCTAGAGATATCATGATACCTGATTTAAAATTATACCACAGAGCTACAGTAACAAAAACAGCATGGCACTGGCATCAAAAAAGACATGAAGACCAGTAGAAGAGAATAGAAGACAGAAACACAAACAACATAGTTACAGTGCCTAATAGGTGTTGGAGAAATCATGGCCCTTTCAACAAATGGTGCTGGCAAATTTGGATAACCATACATGGAATAATAAAACTAAATTCCTCTCATCTTGCACAAAAGTCAACTCTAAGTGGATAAAAGACCTAGGAATTAGACCAGAAACTTTGCAATTGCTATGGGGTCAATATTCCAACACATTGGCAGACGTATCAAGTTACTTTCCAAGACCCCTAAAGCTCAAGAAATAAAACCAAAAATCAGTAAGTGGGACACCATCAAATTTAAAAGCTTCTGCATAGCAAAGGAAATTATTAAGAGCATAAAGATAGTGCCTACAGAATAGGAGAAAATCTTTGTCAGCTACTCCTCTAATAGTGGATTAATATCCAGAAATATAAAGAACTCAAAATCTTAACACCAAAAACAAGCAAACAAACAAAAAACCTAAATAATTCAATTACTAAATGGACAAAAGAACTAAACAGACACTTTAAAGAAATACAAATAGACATCAAATATACAAAAAAAAATGTTCAGAATCCCTGGAAATCAGGGAAATTCAAATCTATCTCACTCCAGTTCGAATGGTAATCATTAAGAATATAAAAAATTAAAACTTTTAAAAAAGAATACAAATACTAAATGCTGGTGAAGATGTGGAGGAAAAGGTACATTCATGTTGTTGGTGGGTCTGAAAACTAGTATAACTACTTTGGAAAGTAGTATATAGATTCTTCAAAAGACCAGAAATATAAACACCATACAACCCAGCTATCCCACTCCTCAATTAACTAAAAGAACTAAAATCAGTAATGTTATGGGAATACAGCCACCTCAATGTTTATAGCCGTACAATTCACAATAGACAAGTTATGGACCCAGCCCAGGTGCCCCTCAACAGATGGATGAATTAAGAAAACATATACATACATAAAGGAGCTTTACTCATCGATAAAGAAGAATGAAATTTTGACATATGCCAATAACTGAATAGAACTGGAGAAACTCATGCTAAGTGAAAAAAAGCCATACTCATAAAATCAAAAGTCAAATGTATTCTCTCAACTGCAGGAGCTAGAATAAAGTAAGTGATGGGATGGGTAGGAGAAGAGATGGATCTCACTAAAATAACAGAAAGATCAGGTAGAATAGAGAAAGGAGACTGAAGGGGATAGAGGAGGGATAGGGAAAGGGAGAAAATGCAGCATGAATTTGACAAAATTGTGCTGTGTAAATATATGAACATCACAATGAATTCCACCTCTATGTATATCTATAAAGTACAAATTTTAAAATAAAAATAAAAATAAATAAATCAGGGCTGGGGCTATAGCTTAGTGGTATAATGCTTGCCTAGCATGAGTGAGGCACTGGGTTGGATCCTCAATACCACATAAAAATAAATAAATAAAGTGTCCATCTACATCTAAAAATATTTTTTAAAAATTAATTTTAAAAAATCCAACAAAGACTAGTGGAGTAGACAAAGACATGGGGAGGGAGCAGAGGAGAAAAAGTAGAATGGGGACTAAAATTGAGTGAATTAAATTCCATGCATGTATGATTATGGCAAAATGAACTTCTCTATTATGCATAACTATAATGTACTAATAAAAGAATTTGAAAAATATATTTAAAAGTAAAATTTTAAAAATAAAAATTTAAAAAGCTCAAGCTTGAAGAAGGAGTAAAATTACAGGCTAATAGCATGGAAAACTATTCAGTGAAATAATAACAAAAAATTTCCCAGCCAGGCATGGTGGGGTATGCCTATAATCCCAGGGGCTTGGAAGGCTAAGTCAGGAGGATCCTGAGTTCAAAGCCAGCCTCAGCAAAATCAAGGTGCTAAGCAATTCATTGAGACCCTGTCTCTAAATAAAATACAAAATAGGGCCGGAGACATGGCTCAGTGGTCGAGTGTCCCTGAGTTCACTCTCTGATACCCTCCATAAAAAAAAAAAAATCCCCAAATTTTGGAAATAAGAAGACTACTCAGATACTGGATTCATTTAGAACCCCAATAGAAACAACCAGAGAAGAACATCTTCATGACATCTTATAGTTAAAATGCCAAAAATTCAGTATCAAAAAAGAATATTACAAGTTGCAAGAGAGAAATGTCGTTGCTCATAAAGATGAATTCATCAAAATAACATTTGATTTCTCAGTAGAAACCTAAAATCCAGAAGGGCATGGAACAATGTATTTCAAGTCCTTAAGGAAAACAACTGTCAACCTCGATTGCTATACCAAGCAAAGTTATTCTTCAGAATCAAAGTAGAAATCCTTCCAATAAAAGCATAAACAAAAGCCATGCATTACTGACAACTAAGCCAGCAGTTCAGAAATATTCCACCATGTGACCTGTTCCAGGAGATTCCTGCTGGGTGCCATGACTAGGATGATTGTGAAGTGGGCTTTATTCTCAGCCCTGTTTTCCAAGAACTGAAGATTATTTCACATGGCTATTGAAAAAGTTCTTCTTTCAGAAGACTGACCAGAAATGACTTCAGAAATGAAAATCAACTAGCAAGAATACAAGAGTGAAAAAATACAATCAATAATGCCTTAAAAGAAATAGAAGATAAAAATATTTTTTAATGAAAAAGAAATGAAGGAGACAAGAAGAATTCAAAACAACTGGCAAATATGGAGACATATAAACAGATAATTAACTTTCTGAAAAAGAAAGCCAATAGAAGAGAACAGGACAAATACAAGTATTCAAGAAAAATTTCCTGAAAAAAGACCTGAAAATACCTATTGAAAAAGTATAGTGTATATTTTAGAATAGCAACCCCAAACAACTACCATCAGTACATGTTCTAGCATATTTACTGAAGTTTGAATTAAAAATTCCTTAAGGAAATATAGATGGACAAGTTATGGACCCAGCTCAGGTGTCCCTCAACAGATGGATTAATTAAGAAAATATAGATGGAGAAAATAGAGAAAATAAGCTGTAAAGGATATAGGTGATTAGATTATGATTTTGCAAAAAATGCTTTGTCAAACATACTAATTAAGATACCAAGAAAACATTGCTTTGGAAGTATCATTGTCATTAATCATACTGTCAGCACAATTATAATAAAAAGTATGCACATACACAAAAAGATAAACACAGAGAGAAAGAAAGTTTTATATCCTCATTCAATTGACTGAAAAGACCTAGAAACAATGATGTATCCAAATGCAATGAGCATCTCTAGCACCCAGATTATGGTCCCCAAATGCCATTTCTCACTAATCAACAATGAAAGACAAAAGTAAACAAAAACACAAAAACAAAAGAGGATTTCTTAAAGAAAGGTATTAGTTTTGGTGTGTTGTGGATCAGGAATGACCTTGGAAGCTCCTGACACAACAGAATGCAAGGAATCTATTAATGATTACTAGTATCTTTCCAAAAAAACTCAGGAACTAAAGTAAGACAGTTGGAATTTCAATTTCCCTTTGTCAAAGCATTCTAAGTAATAAATTAAAGCCAGATGATAGAATTAGAATACTATCATTTGGGGTGCTCCATTTACTTAGTAAACATTGTCAGTGACTCATTGACCTCCATTGAGTTAGTGGCTGGTTGTCATTAGAGACAACCAGATGTTATCTGCCTTCTACATTCTTGTGAAGGAATCAAACCTGAATCTATTCCAGACTCTAGATACAACCACCAATGCACATTAAAAGACTTAGAAAATGTATTTTTTTTTAAATATACAAGACTAAACCATGGTGTCCAGAGTTGTATATTTGTGAGATAACCTGATTAGGGTGAGGGTGAGGGTGAGGGTGAGGGTCAAGAATACAGGTAAAACATTATAGTATCTCAAAATTGTAGTGACTTATGAGGGAATTTGGACACTTGGAGTTCAATTTCTGGATGTGATGGTGACCTTAGGGAGTTATCCTTCTACTAGGAGGATGTAAAGATTAATTTGAATTATACACTTGACTTGTAAATTTGATTATTAATTGTAAACTTGAATTGTAAAATTGGATTAAGAGATAACAAGGATTAGGAGGTTTATGGGTATGTCAGTGAGGGTGTGTCTAGGAATGATTAGCATGTGAGAAAGCCAAATGAAACGGAGACCCTCGCTAAGCATGGGCAGCACCAATAAATAGGATGATGGCTTGGATGGCATAAAAGCTGGAAGAACAAGGAAGCAGCAGCAAATGTAAGCTCCATTCATCTTAAATAGGTTCTTGATTGCTGCTGCAATTAAGAATATCAGACTCTGGTTTGTTCACTCTTCCAAAGTGGATTCTCCAGAAGCATTCAGTATCAGCATCAATGATCTCTCTCTTGTTCTGGGGCTTCAGCCTCTTAGACTGCTTAGCTACTGGTTCTTCCAACTTTCCAGCCTGCAGACAGCCATTGTGGACTACCCAGCTTCTGGCTTAATAAGTCCACCTTTTAAAATTATACTTCCTGTTGATTCTGTTCTTCTAGAGAACTCTAATACAGAGGATTTCATGTAATTTTCACTTTTTGCTATTATAAACAATTATCCCTAAACATTGTTGTTTTGTGAAGGGTTTTTCTAGAATTTACACCTAGAAGTGTAAATTTCTGGATTGGAGGTATCTGAATTTTCAATTGTATTGAACACTAACAGTTGAGCAAAAGAGCCAGGTACATCAAAAAAAAAAAAAAAAAAAAAAACCCAGTTGCTCTAAGTAATTCAACCAATGTCCAATTCCATTTCCTGACATCCTTCTACCTGATACTGCCAGATTTTTAAATTGTTGCCAATATTATAGGTACAAAATGAAATCTCATTGTTGTTTTAATTTGTATTTTCCTATTTATTAGTAAGGTTAAAAATATTTTACATATGCATTTGCTGTTTGCATTTCTTCTATGGATAATTTATTTATATCTTCTTGCTCATTTTCTCCTTTTCTTATTGATCTATATCAGTTCTTCACATAGACTGTATATTAACCTGAAAGTTTTATTCATCACAAATATCTTTTCCCAGTGTCTTGCCTTTCAACTTTTTGTTTCATTTGTTTTAAGTTAAAAATTACAATGTAGCCAATTTTGTTTTTTTACAAGCTTGTGCTTTATCCTAACACAGTCCTTAAGATATTTATTTACATTTTCTTCTCAAAGTTTAAAGTTTTTGCTTTCTATATTTAGATTTTCAATCTATTTGCCATTTTGTTTACAGTATGAAGTAGGATTCCCCTTTCATTTTTGTTATTTAGATAGCTTTAATAGTTTCCCATTGCTACATATCAAGTTGTCACAAACATGATATTGGGTAGAATTCACCATTAATTTTTGCTGTGTATCTTTATTAATTTCATGTTGCTTTATATCAAATTGTTACAACCTTAGCATCTTAATACAAATTTAGTATCTTGATAGTCTTCATCACATAGAATTTAAACACAAGTTAATTGAGTCCTCTATTAAGAGTCTCAGATTGAAATGAAGGTATTTAAAGACCACAGCCTTAGTGCACTAGTTGGGAAAGTTTGATTTCCTGCAGTTGTAGGACATTTTTCTTGCTGACTATTGACAAGGGACCACTCTCAGCTCTGAGAGTTCCTTTCCATAGGCGGTTTGCTGTTTCACAACCATGAGGAAAAATTTTTCTCATTCCCAATCTCTTTGGCTTCTTTTAAAGACACTCTTGATTGGGTCACATACACTCATGATAATCTCCCTTTTTATTAACCTTGTTTAAACCATCTTGAAGCCTCCATATCAACCCATTCACCAGCTGAATATCACCGAATAATCTCTATTGCTACCAGTAGAGAAGAGTCTATCAAGCCCTCTCCAAATTCCTCAGCAACAAAATTATGAGATATAATAAAATAATTGTTTTAATCAAACAAATTTTGAGGAAGCTTGTGAAGCTGTATTAGATGAATACTACATAAGAACAGAAATTATTCTTTGTAGTTTTTTTTCATAATCAAACAAAATTGCATCTCCATCTCATTGTTGGAGTTGAAGCTATTTTCCACTAGTGAGGAAAACAGCAAAACATAAAAGATAGAAAAAAAGCACAGCCTAGGGGCTTTCGGTTTTAGGCCTAGACTAATGCAAAGATCAGGACTGCATAACCAGGGACTAGTCTATGAAGAATGAATTAGGGGATGCGGTTGTGGCTCAGTATTAGAGCATTTGCCTACCGTGTGTGAGCCCTGGGTTCTAACCCCAGCGCCACACACACAAAAAATAAATAGAATTAGAAGACCAGGTGCAATGGTGTATATCTGTAATCCCAGCAGCTCAGAGGCTGAAGCAGGAGGATCACAAGTTCAAAGCTAGCCTCAGCAACAGCAAGCTTCTAAGCAACAGTGAGACCCTGTCTCTAAAGAAATTACAAAAAAACCTGGGGACATGGCTTAGTGCCACTGAGTTCATTCCCTTTACCATACACACACACACACAAAAAAAAAAAAAAAAAAAAACAAATTAGAGGGCTGGTGTTGTGGCTCAATGGTAGAGACTTGCCTAGCATGTGCGAAGGACTGGGTTCAATTCTCATCACCACATATAAATAAATAAAGTTCCATCAATGACTAGACATCCATTTGGGGTGGATACACCACTTCTAGGCCCATCACTTGACCAGTATCTTCACGAAAATCAGAAAAAGGAGCATCATACTCCAGGTAGACCCAACCTGACACAAGACTATGAATAGCAAAGTGCAGGTTGGACCTCAACCCTCTCTTGTCCCAGCATAATGAGCATAATCCATATTTGGGGTAAAATTGGGAGTTCATAACCAACTTGATTCTAATGTATGAAATATGATATGCCAAGAGCTTTGTAATGTTTTGAACAACAAATAAAAAATGAGCATAATCCATATGTAATATTTTTATTAATTATAATACAAAGAAATATTTCTATATTTGTGAATGACGCAAATTCTTGTGAGTGGCAATGAGTTAAGTTAATAAGGATTGAAAGATCTTATAAATCTGTGTAAATAAGCAGAAAGGAGGCAAATGAATGTATAAAATATACATATGAGTTATGTCGCAGTGAAGGAAAGGGAACTATAGTTACTAAAGATTATCCCCTGAAAATAAATGCAGAAACTTCTAACACCAAAAAGATCAGCCACTTTATTGAATCATGACATAACATTCCCCCAGAGCAGTAAAGCAGTACTTCCCACTCAACTGATAGTTTGACAGAATTGAAAAAGGTAAAAACCATCAGGATAAGGAAAAAAGTAACAGTATGAGGAAAACTGCTCAGGAAAACAGAGAATTCTACATAGGACAAAGTAGGATACAAAGCACAAACCAATCAGGTCCCTTTGTAAACAGTTGCAGTTGTGGTAGTGGGAGCATTGACCACAGCATGCTAGGGACTGGAGCTAGCAGCTACAATGGTGGGTGTAATGGAAGCAGACTATTTCTGGTGCAGCAGTGGCAAATGAGTTTGTTTTTAACTGATACCAGTGGTGTTGGTCACAATGGTGGCACAAGTTTTAATACTGGCAAGAGTAATAGAAAAGCAGTAGCAGTTAAGAACTCTTTATGCTGCATTAACCATGTTTCAGGTTTTGCGATGGGTAGAAAAATAAGTTAATAAGCACTAATCATAAGTCCAATCCTGTAAAAGATGCAGGAGAACAAAGATGACTAGAATATGAATCCCATCCTTCAAGGACTCAGAATTGAAGACAGGTAGCATAAATGAGAACAAATAATTGCAGCAATGTGATAATTGTGGGGAAGAAATATATACTCATGTCTAATGCCATAATCTGTTTTCTGCTGCTATAACAGAAGATTACACACTCAGTAAGTTATAAAGAACCTTCCTAGTTTGGAGGCTGGGAAGTCCAAAATCAAGGTATAGGTGGCTGGTGAGGCTGTCTTCCTATACCATAATATGACAGGAATAGGTTCTTGCATCACATGGCAGAGCTCAGTCATTATTCCTCTTCTTATGAAGTCTCTAATCTCATGAGGGGGAGAGAGACACCCTCATTACCTCATCTAACTCTTACTTCTTAAAATCCCATTTCCAAATACTACCAAGATATGATTTTGGGGATTATATCTTTCAACATATGAATTTTGGTGGACACATTCAAACTACAGCAGATGGTCCAATGCAAAACAATATATACTTTTTCTCTGACATATAGGATTAGATAAGACTCTATATACACTATATAAAATGCAAGATAAATGAAATAAAGCATCTATCGCTGTTCAGCCATTCTCTTAGTATTCTCTTAAGAACAAGTGTTGTAGGGGTTTTTTCAATTTTTCGAATTTCCAAGTTCTTGCTCCTTTTGGATTAACGATTCCTTCTTCAATTTGCCTCTCTTATCCCACTTTTTCTATAAGCAGTAAGGAAGTTCCAAGCTTACCTACAATATTTCACTTAGACATCTCCTCTGCTGAATATCCAGTTTCTATAATAGTAGAACAAAATCTGGTCACTCTCTTCACTTTATAAGGATTGTAAGGATTGCCTTTCTTCCAGTTTCCAAAAACATATACCCTGTTTCTGAGACCTCACCAGAATGGCCTTTAACATCCATATCCCTACCAACATTCTTTTCAAAATTATTTATATATGTACTATTATTATTATGTACTGGGGATTGAACCCAGGGGCGCTTAACCACTGGGCAACATCCCAACGCTTTCCTTTTTTATTTTGAGATAGGGTCCCCCTAAGTTGTATCCGGGCCTTGCTAAATTGCTGAGGCTGGCTTTGAACTTGCAATCCCAAGGTTTTGGGATTATAGGCATGTACCACCACATCTGGCTATTTATCTATTCTCTAAGAATATGGAAGCTTTGTTTCTAGTTTCTTCATTTCTTTCTTAGCTGTCAACAGAACTGCCTTCAAGGTTCATAGTTCTACCAACAGTTCTTTCAATCTTGGCTTTTTCTAGCATACACCTTAAAACTCATTTAGCTTATATCCATCACCCAGTTCCAAAATCAATTCCAGATGTTCAATTATATATTACAATAGCATCTCATTGGTGATACCAAGATTTATATTAGGATTCTCCAGAGAAATAGAACAAGTTATAGATGGACAAGAGACATATATAGATTAGAGAGCTATAAACAGAATATAATTATTTTATACTGCATGTGTGTTGTATAAGGAATTTACTAGCATGCTTATGGAAGCTGAGAAGTCCCATATCTATAGTCAGCAAGCTGAAGAAATCCAGAAGAGTTGATAGTGTTGTTCAAATCTGAAAGCTAGCAGACTCAAAACCAAAGAAGAGCCAATGTTTCAGTTCAAGTCCAAAGCAGGAAAGATCTGTGTCCAAACTTAAGGTAGTCCAGCAAGAATCGATGTGTCTGGCTTTTTGTCCTGTTTTGGCCTTTAGCTGATTGGATCACAGCAACTACATTTGGGATGGCAAATTTCTTTACTCAGCTTGTCAACTGAAATGTTAATCTCATCCCAAAATATCCTGATAGATACAAATAGAATAATATTTATATACAAATATCAGGGGATCCTGTGGCCCAGTAAACTGACACATAAAATTAACCACCACACCAATTATCTACTGGACTGTGGAGTACAAGATGAACAAAGTTTCTGGTAACATGGGGCTTACATCCTACTGAAAGGTCATAAATAATTTCAAACATTGCTGAGTGGTAACAATGTGAATCAAGGAGAATAAGGAAGCATATGAAGGGAGATATGAGTGACTAGAAACATTTAGCCTTATCATAGAAGTAGAGAGGTTCTAAAAACCTTTGGATTCAAGGGTGCAATTGGAGTTATACTGTAGGAAAGGTATGTGAAATCAAAGTGCAGGGTGACACACAGAAGAGGGGTACTATAGACAGGAAGGGTATCTGGAAAACAAACACAGGGTTGAGGAAAGATAAAGGAAATAGGAAAAAGAAAAAATAAGATAAATGTATAGACTAAACGTTTGTGCCTCCCCATTGCAATCAATATGTCGAAATTCCAACCCCAGTGTAATATTATTAAAAGTTGGGATATTCAGGAGGTGATTAGTTGTTCTAAAAAATGCACATATTTATTAAACATGTTATGTGTCACATACATTTAGGTGTTTTTATATTTCAACTGAGGAAGTGGCAAGGATATGAAGAGAAGAAAAACATAAAAAATTATATTAGAGAAATTGATCTTGTTGAAGACTTCACAGTTGATTTTCTGTTTACATGTGCCTATATGTGCACTTGGGTGGGTAGGATTGAAAAAGAGGTTTTAAAAGGTTTAAGATTTCAAGCGTGGGTCACTAATAAGGTAAGAACGACCTTTCATATAATCCTCTTTTTTCCCCTCATGAGAAAATGGGAGGGAAAAAAAGGATTATATAAAAACAAAGAATGGGGAGGGAAGATGAAGAGCTATATTTCTGACAAAAACAAAGCATCCAAGCAATCTTCTCAGAAAGTTCTAGAAAACATAATGAGGTAAAGAGACAAGTTGCATCACAAGGTAATAGAGATTATCTGCAAAGAAATGGAACCTGAAGCAATGAGGTTTACTTTGATTACTAATGGAGACTGCAGACAAAATAACATTCTTATGAATTCCTATATAGAGTTGTGCTATCCAATACAATAGCCATTCGCCACATGAAACTATTTACATCAATTAAAACTAAATAAAATTAAAATATATTTAATCATAGTAACTGCAGTTTAGTGCTTAGTAACTACATGTGGGTAGTGATTAGCATATTGGACATCATACATTTAAAATACTTAAAACGTCACAAAAAGTTCTGTTGGGCAATATCAATCTAGATATTGGTTAGAGAAGGAGGAAATGACAGTGTATCAAGTACTGGGTTATGAAACAAAAAAACAAAAATGAATTTAGTGACTTTTAAAGTAGTAGCAGAGTAATTGTAAAGTTATAACAAATTTTGGATTCAAATGGATAATAAAAAAGTAGAAGTAACAGGTACAGGTAATTCTTCCAGTAACTTTTCAGTGAAGATAAAAAGAGAATAAAACCTAAGACAGAAAAAAGTATAGAGCTGTGTATAGATGTGCTCCATATAAGCATGTTTGTGGACTCAAAGGTCTGGGACACCTCCCCACCCCCCACCCCCCAATTCAGCTATCAATCTACCAACTGTACCAATCTGAAAGACTTTCATCAGCAATGAAAACTGTTGGGAAAGAATCATACCATTTTAAAAAATAAAGAGCCTTAAAACCCATCTGATCCACCCCTCACATTCTATAAAAAGCAAGGTTGCCCACAGTGATACTAAAAAGTTTCATGGTACTAAAATCTAGAATAAAAACTCACATCTTCCAAATCATCATCCATTAGAATTCCTTCTTTTAGGGGTGGGGGGAGGGGGTGTACTAGGAATTGAATTCAGGAGCACTTAAACACTGAGCCACATCCCCAGCCCTATTTTTATTTTATTTAGAGAGGGTCTTACTGAGTTGCTTAGCACCTCACTTTTGCTGGGGCTGGCTTTGATCCTCTGCTTCAGCCTCCCGATCTGCTGGGATTACAGGCATGCGCTACCACACTCAGCTAGAATTCCTTCTTCCTAAAATACAAACCAAAGGAGAAAGCTGTTTCTTTTGAGTTCTATTAACATACCAAAAAAAAAAAAAAGGTTAATATGCATAGAACTTCATTTTTTTAGAATAGTTTTACTTTTCTCCTTTAATAGTGAGAAAATTCAGTAACTAAACCTGTCAACTATTTTGCAACAAACCTCAAAAAAAATTTTTTTTAACTATTATCTAATTAAATTGTTACTGTAACCTTTTGGTACTGGGGATTGAACCCAAGAGAACTTTATTACTGAGCCACACTCAGTAATTTTTTTTTTTTTTTTTTTGAGACAATGTCTTGTGAAGCTGCTGAGGTTGGCCTTGAATTTGCAATCCTCTTCTCAGCCACCAGTCACTCAGGTGACATGTGCACCACTGAACCCAGCTGTTTTTACCATTTCAAAGCAGGGAAAGCATGCAACCAGTCAGCAAGGTTGCAAAGCCAATAACATTATTAATTCTGCTCTACACTGCAATGAGAAAATTGAAGAGAAAATGGGAGAAAAGAGATGAATATGGAAGAGAATGGAATGAGATGTTCTTTACAAACTATGAAAGGAACAAGAATAAACTAATTTACAAATGCCTTTAGTAAAAATAAAACCAAACAAGTAAACCCTTCAGATAAGTATTACTTAATATAAAAAATGTTTCAAGAAATTCTAACATTGATTGCCCTCTGCAAAGGGAAACTGTGTGAGGACAGGGACCAGAGGTAGGCTTTTCACAGTACACCTTTTGTAACTTCTGGAAGTCAAGCATTATAATGTATCGCCTTTTTCAATAACAAGCAAAAGATTTTTTAAATCTTCAACGATTTAGTTCCTGCCAATAGTTTATAATTACTAGCAACCTACAATCTCCCAAAATGACATAGAAAATTGAAATTTTAAGACAGAAAAACCCCAAAAAGGCCAATTTTATCTGAAGAGACAAGAGGATTGCCATTCGGAGTTAAAGGGGTTCAGGAAGGGAGAAAGTAGATCATCTCTAACAATTACTATTTTATCAAACCAATTCCACTGCTATTATTTTTAGCCCATTTTCTTACATTTGTTGCTAACAAATCCTGTTGCCTGAACCCAATTTATTTAGTAATGAAGTAAAAGAAAAGCAATGATCCTGAAATACTTCCAATTTAAGTATTTCTATTTTATCCAGTCCATTTTGGCACAACTTATTTATGTCCTTTCTGTCTTTGAATAACACTTCTTTTATGTTGGGAATCCTCTTGTATTTAAACGCAGAATGATTATAAATTTTTAATATAAGGCTTTGCAAGCCAGTATGCCTGAAACGGGAAGTCAGTTATGGATTCTCAATTCTCTATTCCTACTTGTCTTTTTTTCTTGAAAATACCGTTAACTGCAACAACCTTGCAACGGTTATTTTCATATGTAAGCTTTTAGAGATATAAAACCTATGAACTGAAATCACATTTTGGGAAGGAGATACTGAAGACAGTGCAAAACAAGCACGAGCACGAGGGTAGGCGGATCAGAGCGTTGGGGCAGGCGCGTGACTCCAGGCAGCCTGCGTGGGCTAGGGTGTCGGATGGAATCCTGCTCAAGATACAACCACATAAAGGAAGGCTGGAAGCAGGTGGAAAGCCTGGGGCCTCGCACTTCCGCCTACTCAGTTCCAGGATCTCTTAACGACACACACGTCATTGCTTTCGTAACTGGTTCGGATTGAGACTCAAGGAATCCCACTCAACCCCTTTTGGACTGGAATCAACCTGGCTTTGCCGGTTTCAACTCAGTTTTTCTGCCCTCTGCTATTGCCCCCATAACCTCAAATTCATCCAAACTAAAATCTCGCTATGGTATAGATTAGAAGATGGGCGACTCAGTAAGCTATTCAACCCTTCCCTCGCTCGTTTTTAATGTCCTTCCAAACAGTTGGTTTCCTCCACACGCGGACAGCAGAGCTAACGGCTGCGCAGGTCCAAGTAAAGCCAACGTGGCGGTAACGGGAAAACGGGATCCAAAACCTACCAATCAGCTGAACAGCTCGGCCTACGCCCCGCCCACTTCCCCTGCCAACCAATAACCTCCACATTTCTTCCGTCTCTCTCGCCCAATCAGAGTGCCCCGCGGCGCGTACCCAGTGCTCTGATCGTCCGCACACGGCAAGCCCGGTGTATGCGCGCTCTCCTCCTCTCCGCTAGGCGAGCGGGCCATCTGTCCTTCCACCCTGAAGGTGGACAGGATGATATCTGCTACTGCTGGAGGCCCAAGACCCCAGAAGTGATTCCCCTAAACAGCAGTGAGGCAAAAGGAAAGAGAAAGGGCTGCCCAGGAACGCCCACCACACACGGTTTCCCTCAACCCGGAAGTGATTCTCCCCTACGCCCCCCTCCACGGTTGAGAGGGAGGAGACCCAAAGCCCCGTCTGCCCGGCATGCCCTGGGCTTCCGGTGACCTCTGGCCCTTTCCTGCCGTCCGCTCTCGCTTCCTAGCGTGCTCTCTGGCTCATTGCTTTCCTTTGCTTGGTCGGGTCTTCCTTTTTACACTACCTAGTGACTGTGGCGCCCGCGACTGTCAGGGAGGCGGTGGCAGAGGACACTCGACATGGCCGCCTCTAAGCCGGTGGAGGCAGCAGTGGTCGCAGCTGCTGCGCCCGGCTCTGGGAGTGGAGTGGGCGGTGGCGGCGGGACTTCGGGCCCGGGCACTGGGGGTCTGCCGCGATGGCAGCTGGCGCTGGCTGTAGGAGCGCCCCTGCTGCTGGGCGCCGGTGCCATGTATCTGTGGACCCGGCAGCGGCGGCGCCGGGAGGCAGGAGGCCGGGGCGACGCTAGCGGCCTGAAGCGCAACAGCGAACGAAAGACCCCGGAGGGCAGGGCCAGTCCTGCCCTGGGAAGCGGACATCCCGAAGGTTCCGGTGCCCACCTGGAAATGGTGAGAAGCTGCCTCGGGCCATAGAGGTGGAACCGAGCGGATGCAACGTTTCCTTGAAGGGTTGTGCCGGTGAGGGGGCTTCCTTCCCATCAGTTGGTAACTGCTAAGCGGCAGCACATGAATTTAGAAAATCTCGTTTCTGGCTGTTTTGTAGGGAATGGAGTAGCCCGAGAAGACAGGTTTTCGATATTCTTTGACATTTTCCTTTAGGTTTCAGAGGTCTTTAGCTTCTCAGTGACACAGCAATTATCTCTGTTAGAGGTGGTACTGGGAACATTTGCAAATGTTTGTATAACAAGGAAGGAACCCAGATTCCAGTGATTGGTACGTTGTGACATGAATTGCTTTTGTTATTTCCAAGGCCTAGAACTAAGTTGAAAGAACCTTTTCAAACGAACCACTTTTCTCTTGAAGGTTTTTTTCTTTGGTGCGGAGGGTGGGGTGGGAGGGGGGTGTCATTGGCAACTACCCCGGTAAAGGCGAAAAAAATTGATTAGAAAGCTTTGTATATACAAAACAAACAAACAACAACAAAAAAAAACATCCAAAGACTAAAATAATGGTGCTATTTTCTTTTCGTGTTTTTTATTTTATTTTTTATTATATATTTTTTAAATCTACGGGAGTAAGTTCTTAAACTTTTTGGTTGCAAGCATCTTAGCCCCCCCCCTACCACCCCGGAAATGTGCATCACCAAGCCTAACATGCTTAATAAAGATTCTTTGATGTTGGGCCAAGCATTGTGAACTGCTTTGTATGATTTTGTGGAACTGACCATTAAATCCTTTTGGTATGTGATAGCTATGGGAGAATTGGCCTGGCTGCTTAACAATGCCTGGATTGGGTGAGGTGGAAGATTTTTTCTGAATCTGGAGTTGCACAGTGGTAGTACCTGACCAAATCAAATCAGAGGAACTTATGCTGAAACAATTCTCAGGTGTATACCCATGTAAAACTTTTTTTATACATACACAAGTTACACATATGTGAGTCATTTCCATTCCTTTCAGGCTGAAGGCATGTTTTTGCTAAGTAGTCAGCTTTAATGCAAGTTTTGATGTAGTAATGAATTACTACTATATGTTAGTGTTTTTTGGGAGGAGCATTGTGCTAGCCCATGCAAGAGCCATATGATCTTTCCTATGAAAGAATGAAACATGGCCTATTTTTAATCAGAAAAGATACAATCTAGGGAAGAACCCATGAGCTATGAAAACTAGAGAATGTCACTTAATATTGGGACCTCCACCACTGTTAGTTTGGAAAGTCATTTTATCTCCCTGACCTTACTATCATCCTAGTAGAACAAGAGAATTAAAATATTGAATCACTTATTTCGTTTAGCACTGAAAATTGATTCTCTGAATTAGTTATATGTCATTTTCATGTTAATGAAATTCCCTGGTCATTTCCTACTTCATTTAATTTTAATTATAGAAGAACTGTAGGTGAATGAAATGTACACAAAAGTACTCAATTCTCTAATAATCATTAAAAATAAAGATAGTTGTATACATAAAACTATGTTTTGACATTTTTTTTTTAATAGCTGCAACCACCCCATCTCATCCCAGGATTCTATACCATTAGTATTCGATAGAATTTAGCAAATTTCCTTTCAGTATTTAAATTTCTTGAAATCCCCTTTTCAGTTTTGCAGCATTGTCTTCATTTTTTAAATTTTATAAGTAATATAATTTTATATAACTTTGTAATGTTTTTATAAAGAATTTTTTATTAATCTACTAAAATTTAAACTTTAAGTTTGAATTCTGGGTAACTTGAACTGCTTTAAAATTATTATTTTTTTTAACTAAAATAAAACTGAGCAAAACACTTGCATATACCGTTGTTCACATGGTGGAATCTGGGCTTCTACATGAAATCTTGCTTTGGATTACTAGATTAGTAAAGCAACAAAAAGAATGTCATTTACCACAAATCTATGTTTTAAGTGTTGGTGATCAATAAATATTGAAAGGCTTTTTGACATTTTTTAAAGTAGTCTAGTGGTAGAATTAATATTAGATTATCTTAATATAACTGATAACTAATTACAATTTTTTATCTGTGGTTGGAGTAATGTTTGAATAATACCTTTAAATTGACAACCTCAGTGTATTTTGTAAATGGAAAGTATTTGCTTCCAGTGATCGAAAAACTGACAGAATCCTGATACCTTAAAGGGTATTTCTCCACCTGACCAAAACCTAGAATTTTTTAAGAGAAGGAAGAACAGATACTGTTAAGGGTCTAGTATCGGCAAATAGAATTGAAAAATCTCAGTTTTGTCTGTTGGCCTATGTTTGCTTTAATGTAAAATGAACAAATGATGTTTTGTCTTGAATTTGGGATTTTCATGTGCAGTGTAGGTTGTATTATCTTTTTTTTATGGGATAGCAAAAACTTGCAAAGCAAATGCAATAGCTTTTCATATTTGTTTTAACTAATGGGATTTTCAGGATATCATTAAAGAAAAGCATCTAATCACAGTTGATAATGTCTGAGATTAAGGTACTTAAAGTATTAAATTGAATATATTTATATTCCATTTTAAGACATTATAAAATTGGCCATTATGTGCAATTTTGCGTCAGTAAGTTTTTTAAAATTTGAATTATAGATTTTCATACCTGGACGAGTTTTCTTTGAAGATCATCTTATCCATGGCACTTTTCAATATGGATTTGAGTTATCCTAGGGACTACCAAATATATACCAAGCATGGCATACAATCTTATCCCTCACAAAATGCTTAGGAACTAGCCTTCCAGAATAGAAAGGAGAAGACATACCTAAACCTTTTAATAAAAGGATCATTGACTTTCCTAAATGATCTGTTTCTAGTCATTTTTTAAAAAATTAGTATGGATCACCAGTGAGACTTATAATTAATTTTTAGTGAACACCTTTCAATAATATCCTTTCTTTATCCTTAGCAGTATTTCACATTGTTTTCCTTAATAAATTTTGCTACTGAGACACTACATTTGCCTTATTTTTAAAATATTCTGACACCTCCCTCCCAAAGTCTTTGCTTTTCCCCTCTCTTTTCTTAAGACTCCTTTCCAGTGTCTTTGTCTGCTTTTTTCTGTTTAGTGACCATCATGGTTCTATCATAATCATCATTCTTTTATATTCCACGTATTCCCTGGATATTGCTAGCCCCCCAGCACCTTTGCCTATTTAGCCCTTACACATCAAGGGCTCCTTAATTTGTCTCTAGCTCAGACCTCTCATGAGGTCCAACTTTTCTGTCTTCATTTCATTACCTCACAATTATTTTACATCATCTCCTCTTTTTCCTGAAAGTACCCCTTGTAAACTGATGCACCTCATCTATCTAATTTTTCAAACCAGAAATGTCCTTCTTTTCTGTTCTCATGTTCTCCACATCCAGTCTATAAACATACTCAGAAAATTTTGCATCATAAATGTCTTAAAGAGCTGACTACTCCATTCCCACTGCTCTTATTTCTCAACTGAATAATTGCTCTTCTCTTTATTAAAGTAAACCTTCCCTATTAACAGTTGAATCCGTGGAGTCAACTAATTGAAGATGGAAAATATCCAGAAAACAAAGTGCACCTCTGCTGAACATGTACAGATTTTTAAATTGTATTTATTCCCAAAATGATACAATATAACAGCTACTTAAGTAAGACTTACATTTAAAGCACACAGGAGGAGGTTGGGTATGGTGGCACATGCTTATATTCCCAGCTACTGAGGTTAGACCATCCCTGAGCAGCACAGGGAGACAGAGGAATGCAAGAAGATGTGTGTTGGTTATATGCAAATACTATGCTATTTTATATAAGGGACTGGAACATCCACAGATATTGGTATGGGAAGTGGAGGTTATGGAACTGATCACCTGGGAATACCAAGAAACAACTGTATTGTCCTCTCATCTTTGATGTCTCCATCAGTCTCATACATAAAATGATTAAGAGGTTTTCCAGTGAAGATAAAATTCAAACTCTCTATCATGGTGTAAGACCATGATATTAATTCTGCTTTAATCTTAAATATCTCTTGCCACTTCCTCTGGATTCTGACCTTTGGATAGTTTATGAACACTGCCCACTACCCTTTCTGGTCATTCAAGTCCCAACATTGAGACTTTCTTTTAAATACCTCTTTACCTAAGCACACAACAGTGTGATTCCATCACATCCTCAATTTTTTTCTTCCCTCACACTTATCACATGATAACAGGGTTGCCTATTCTTGTCTTGAATACCATGCTCTTGAATCTGTGGAGGCTGAAACTGGCTGTCTTGTGTTCCATTGTATTCTTAGAACCTCATACAATGTCTGGCATGTGGCAGGTGTTCTGTGGAATGAATGAAGCTTTATTTTTTGAATAATATTTAAGGGCTTTATTGACATATTACATTCATCTGCATTTATCTACATGTATGTTTATATGTGTGTGATGTTTTGACTTAATTTTTTTTTTTTTACTTTATGATGATGTGAAAGCATCACACCTTGAATTTTGGCTTTTTATTTTTTTTTTCTAGTTTAGTGAGAGGCCCCACGATACTCTGTTGTGATGCTGGGCAGTGACGGTGAACTGCAATTCCCAGCCAGCCAAAGAATTACCAAAGTAAATAACTAGTACTTTATATTATACTCTATTATTAAGCTCTGACGTTTAGTAGCTTATATATATTAGCTGTAGATGGACACAATACCTTTATTTTGTTTTATTTTTATGTGGTGCCAGGGATCAAATCCAGTGCCTCACACATGCTAGGCAAGTGCTCTACCCATGAGCCACAACACCAGCCCTGTAGCTTAGATATAGTAAATGGTTTTTTTGTTTGTTGTTATTTGGTGGTGGTTGTTTTTGGTAGAACTGCATATTGAATCTTGAAGTATTCTGCCTCTGAACTACATCCCCAGCACTTTTTGTGTTTTATTTTGGGTAGGGTCTAAGTTGCTGAGGCTGGCATAGAATTTATGATCCTCTTGCCTTAGCCTCCTGAGTAGCTGGGATTAAAGGGTTCTGCCACCCTGACCCTTTAAATATATTTTCAAATTGATATTTTCAATTTATGATGGATTTATCAGGATATAACCCCATTGTAAGTCATATGGAGCATTTGTGGGTGGTAAGTTTTTTTTGTTTGTTTGTGTTTTTCAAGTTCTCGAGCTTTTGATTTTTATTCTCAGTTGATCCTGGATTCAGTATAACTGTCTTAAACTTCATTTAGGTATACTTTTTTTTTATTCATTTATTTATATGTGGTGCTGAGAATCGAACACAGTGCCTCACACATGTGAGGCAAGTGCTCTACCACTGAGCCACAATCCCAGCCTATCATTTAGGTATACTTTTTATGAATCACTTGATTTTTTTTTATATGACCTATAATCATAATGCTGCAAAAGAAGCATTCTTATAAGTAGATTCTTCTCAGGTAAAGAGTACTTTGTATTATGATTCAGTAGGTGAAGCTGGTTGTAGTTTTTAAAATTTCTGTACAGGAGATGAGGATGGACATTCTAACTTAGATTTGATCATGTAATATTATTTACTTATTAGCAGTAAGTATTGTTCATATAAAAGTAACTATTGGTCTGTAGATATTGAAAGATTGTTTCTTAATCTGTAAGCTTTCCAGAGTTGATTGATACTTCTGTAAAGCTGGGATTCAAATACAATATGCTTTATGAATTTGTAAATTAAGGGACTAAAAACCATTTAAGAGCAACATTATGAAACCACTTTATATATATTTTAACTAGATATAAATGATGAATATATATTACAAGTGATAACTATAAGTTAGTTAATACCCATTTTATTTTCCCACATGGATTAATGTGCCTAATTCTATCATTTTCTTTTACAATGACTATGTCATTAGCATAATTTGAACACATGCTAAGACTTTATAGTAGTTCCTTTTTGCCAGATATACATCACTGAAAGCTTTCTGTAATGTAGTCATGTTGCAGGACTTGTTTTTAGAGACAGGTCCTTTTCTGATCCAGATTTCCATATGTGGATCATTTTTCCTCCCTGTAGTACCTTCCTTACTATCAGTCATTTTTTTTGTTTTAAAGCAAATTCTTGTGACTTTCACTGACTCTTATTTAGTGAACTTTGATTGTTATTACTTTGTATCCCACCAAATTTGTATGATTTATACTTTGATAACTGTAGCTTTTATTTCAAAATTTGTTTTTCAGAGTTGAGTTGCCTCTTTTAAATTTTAAGAGGTAGGGACTAGGTGTTATCAACAAATATAAATATTTATTGAAAAGTGAAAAGACATTTAATGTTTTCCATTGTTTTCTTAGATATATTACCTGAGTTATTTTGCTTTTGATTCTATGTTTTACCCAAATAGTTTTGTATTTATGTGTAATTATATATGTAGTCTATTCCATGGGCCAGTAGTTTTCTGTTTGTCAGTGGTGCAATCACCTGATATGTGTTTTCTTAATGTGGATTGGGGTTTTAGTGTTTCGATGAGTGGTGGTTCATTTGAGAGCCTGCCAATTTACTTGTTTGTTTTCTGCACTGGTCTCTAGTATGCTCCTTTAAGATAAAAACTACCCTGTTGCTTGTTGTATAGTCAAGTCTCATCATCTGCAAGAGTCTGGTCCTGATACCATCCACAGATACCCATAGTTTAACTATAATGAATGATGACAAGGAAAAAAGTTTGTACATGTATAGTAGACTCAACCAATAGCTATCTTAGACTGAACTATATGTTATCAACATCATTGTGTTTTTCTAAATATTATCAATCCATGGTTAGTTGAATCCGTGAATGCAGAGGACCAACAGAAGAGTGGAGGCACACCAACAAAAATGAATTCAACTATACTTTTCACTCGTTGACTTTTTCCTTGGAGTAAATAATGAGCAAGATAATGATACCTGCGTTTGTTTCTTTTGTTGTACCAGATTGTGAATCTAAGCATTGTTGTGATGATTAAGATTCATATTTTTCATAGAATAAAACACAGTCATCCGTGCAGTGTGGAAGTAAAGTTTTTAGTCAATCTGAGCTCAGATTGGTGGAATTTGAATCCAGCCTTGGGCAGATTTCACAATCTCTCTAGGTTATATTTGCAACAGTGGAGGTTGTGATGACCCTTATCTCATATCTCTGTTACTGTATTCTTCTAAAGAATTTTTCAGAAGAGTCAGTTAATGATGTTTGCTTCTTCTGTTAATTTCAGGATCATCTGTAAAATTTGGCTTTGGATATTTGTTGAATTTAGTAAGCAGAATCATGAAGATAGCTCTGTTGGCAGTTCCTTATTATGAGGAGATAAAGCAATTCAAATCCTGTATGTCTAATTTTCTAGTAAATTATTTCAAATAATACTTTGTATAACATAGTGGGCAGAAGAGAACAGTTTTTCTTTTTCTAATTTGTTTATATTCTTACCAGTGTTCATAGGTTTTAAATTTATACCCATGTAGTATCTTTATGGATAATGAATACACAGAACTTAATCTTTTCAAACTATAGTTGTTTTGTTTTCTAAAAGGAGAATAGTTTTTGTTGTTGTCGTCGTCATTGTTTTAATGTTAAAAGATGAGGTCTACTGTATTGCACATGCTGGCCCTAAACTCCTGTCAAGCAATCCTCCTGCCTCAGAGTCCCAAGTACCTGGGTTTCTAAGCACACATCACAGCACCTGATGAGATTAGTGTCCTTTGAACCAACCAAAGTTATATGTAGGAGGCTCAAGTGGCTGTAGTATAATAACTGTATATGTAGAGTCTTGTATGCAGGCCATGTACTAGTTACTGGAGGTTTTGAAGGAGACAGGAAAAGGAAGACATGATCCAACTTAACATGTTAAAACAGTTCTTCAGATCAGTTAGAAACTAATTTCAAGTCTCCTTAGTAGCTTTTGAATGGGGAAAATAAAGCACATGAAAAATACTAGTATTTCAGGATGTTCCCATTACATTTTAGATCTTTCTGTCTTTGTTTTTCGTTTATAAAAATAAGCTTTCAAAATTTTCTTTGGGTTTGTTTATTTTCCAACTTTGGCCTCTAATTCTAAAAAGTTTTAGTGTAGCTTGAGAAGGTAGTAGGAAAAATGACTTTGAAAAGCAGTAACAAAGATTTCTCTGGGATGAAATTAAAATTTCTTCTATTGAAAAACTGGTAGTAGTATATTTTCTATTTTGACTTTTTCCTTCAGAATGTTTATTTTAATTTCTGCCTGATTTTGGCCCTAGCATTATGAAATAGGATCAAGTTCCTGACATAGCAGAAGGCTGATGTTGATTGCTAAATGATGATTGTGCTAACCAACTTTTTGCCCTTAATTCTATCAGATCCAGATCAGTAGCTTTTAGGTACAATCCCTGTTGTATTGCCTTTCTTTCTTTCTTTTCTGTTTTTTATTGCAGTACTGAAATTAAACCTGGGGGTGCTCTACCACTGAACTACACTCCTACCCTTTGGTCCCTTTTTAATATTTTACATTTCAATTTTTAAGCAGGGTCTTGCTCAGTTGCCCAGGCTGGCTTGAACTTGTGGTCCTCCTGCCTCAGCCTGCCCAGTAGCTGGGATTTCTAGGGTAAATGCACTTGTCTAGTTTTTAAGATTTTTTTGGGGAGGGCTGGGTAGAGCATGTGCTTTGCATAAGGCCCTAGGTTCAATCCTAGCATCCAGCCTCTAATTTTTTTTCTGTTTATTTGTTTTATCCTGCTTTCTCAGATGTTAGTTTTCTATCTGAGTTGGGTGCCTCTCTTTTATGTGTTGATTTTCCTTTATTGTTAGCTATTCCTTATTGTGTGGTCTCTTGTAAGAGAGAGGTAAGGTATGCATGTCACTTGTCCCTTGGTTAAAGGGGATCTTCACTCCATCTGGATGACACAAAGCTCTAATCTGACTTAACTCTCTCCAGTGAAATGAGGATTGCAGAGGTGTAGTAAATGCAAGTTTTCCAATAGTAACCATTATTGTTGCTCCTCAGGGCCTATACATAAGGGAGTCTACATAAGGGATTCTCAGTTGTCTTCTCTTGTATTCTGTGGTTGTGTCTCTGTCAGCTTAGTTCTAGCTTATTTTCATTGAAATGGGTGTCAAGGTTGCTAATTAACTTAAATTTCATAGCTTTGGGGAAATGCTTAAATTTATTGCAAATGGTAGATTTTGCATTTATTTAATTTGTGCTTTTCCTGGCTCCTTTCATGTTCCCATAATCAAGTTTTAAAATACACATATTTATTGTTGACATTAATTGACTTAAATTGCCGGTTATACTATGAACTTACATACTTTTGAGTTTCCTACATGTCCTTTTTTGTACACTGTACTTAAAAAAAATTACAGCTGTACTGTGATACTAAAGAAGGTAAACAAAAGGTAAATGGAGGGGAAAATCAGGAAAGAAAAATTAAGTAAGAATAGAGAAGAGTGAGTACAGTGGTACCTCCACCTCATCTATGTAACTTAAGAGATACCCTGAGCCCCAAGCAAGTTGGCTTTCACAGATTCTTTATATTATTTTTGAGGGGCAGTTGCTTTTGTTTCAGTATTTACCTATTAGAGGTATACATTCTTCTGTAGTCCCGTATTAAAGTTAGATGATGTTAACAATCAAGTTTTGCATAAAAACATATCATAAAACTTTTGAAATTATTGATTAGAACTGGAAAACTGGCTTTATCCACAGAGAAGTTTTCATAACTGTCCTCAGTAGGTATTAGCTACCCATTCTTCCACATTTTCCATGATGTGTATGTGTTTTGTTTTGGGTCCTACAGAAAGCAGATCTGAGACAGATTCGTATGTAGGAGGTCTGTTGATGGCAAATGATAGAATAACAGCAGTAGTGAAAATGCCAAGAGTGTTTTTATATACTAACTATTCTACACTGTTAACAAACAACCTAATGGAAAAAGAGCAGGAAAAAAAACTGAATAAGTTTTTGGAACAAGAAAACCAGATACCCAATAAACATGAATAGTGAAGAAAATGCAAATTAAAATAATATTGTAATATTATTTTGTACCAGTTTCTCAACCTTGGCAGTGCTGATATTTTGGATCTGATCATGTTAGGAGCATTTCCAGTTTCTATCTACTTGATGTTAGTAGCACCTCCCGTCCTCATTGTGGTAATCAAAAATGTTTCCAGGGTTGAGAATTTAGCTCAGTAGTAGAGCATTTGCATAGCATGTAGGATGCCTGGAGTTCCACCTCCAGTACTAAACAAAAACAAAAAATGAAGAAGAAATATTTACAGACATTGTCAAATATCCTGTAGGGCTCCAGCTTGACATGACCACAGCTGTCTTGGTCATAACTGATTTTGTCTTTTGGTTAACCTTGACACACATCTCAAACTCTACAGGACAAAAAGTTGTGAGATGGTCAGCCAAGTTTGTTGTATCAGGCTAGCCACATTTGCCTAGACTGTTTCTTAACTGAAGTTGGACCTGTTGATAGTTTTTGTTAACGGCCAGGTACATTGTGGTTGGCTACAGCCCACCAAAGCATATAACTCCCTTCTTTCTACCTTGGGGTATGGGTATCTTCCAGCCTTGCTGCCTCTTTCTTTAATCTTACGGTATATTCTACCTTTGGTGGCTGGTTCTGATATCCTGAAACTGGGTTTTTCTAAAACAAGGGGTTAAAATTACCCTTGGCTGAGAACCACTGTTTTAATTAATATTCATTATACTGAAAACAATTGAATGCTGTCATTGCTTCTAATTGCTGACAGGAATGATGGGACAGTGGTATTTAAAGCACTGAAAAAGTCTGAATTTTTTTAAATTAAAAAATATAAACCTTTTGGCTCAACCCTTCTAGTAAGATTCTATCAAATGTAGTTATTTATATGAAGCAACTCGCTCTGTAACAGTCATCCTGTTCTCCCATTATTCTTTTATCACTTTATCATTTAATCACTGGTCTGAGTCTATTCACAAATGTTGATTATCAGTTTTAGGTAATTGTTTCCTCTCATTTCAGAACTCTCTTGATAGAGCCCAAGCAGCCAAGAACAAAGGCAATAAATATTTTAAAGCAGGAAAATATGAACAAGCTATTCAGTGCTATACTGAGGCTATTAGTTTATGCCCTACAGAGAAGAATGTTGACCTTTCCACATTTTATCAAAACAGAGCTGCTGCCTTTGAACAGTTGGTATGTACTCTAGATTGTTTTCTCTGTTCCTTTTACTTTTCTATATTTTCTTAAAATTTCAGTTACTGCTACTCAAATCTAATACATTTTTTGAAGTTATTTTGAAATTTCAGGATTTTTGTTCTTAATTTCCTTTAATTAAAAAAATCTTTGGAAATTAAATTTAGTTTTGCTGGCTACAAATGTACTCCAAAGTTATATTTATTTCAGCTTTTATAAAATTGGTTTTTATAGAAAATTAAAGTTTTCTTGTGACCCTGTCTTCATCTATTTCTCAACCTGTATC
Source organism: Ictidomys tridecemlineatus (assembly GCF_052094955.1). NCBI lineage: Eukaryota > Metazoa > Chordata > Mammalia > Rodentia > Sciuridae > Ictidomys > Ictidomys tridecemlineatus. The sequence continues at coordinate 166,225,642 of NC_135479.1, forward strand.
TGAATAGTTGCATGTATATAAGAGGGAAAAATACCAAAGATGAATTCCTTTTAAGTATATTGGGTTTTTTTTCAGATGTCACAATATCTCTTACACCTTTTAACATCAGCATATGCAGATGTTTCATTCTTTTTAAAGGCTACATGTTAGGATCATTGTATATTTATATGGGTAGATTGATACGCAGAATAATGGAGAAGAAAATATTATAAATAAAAGCAGTATTATGTTATTTGCTTGGAGGCAAGAGAGAGTTTGTTGTTTTAAAGAGGCATGAAAGTTCCTATAGAGCATTAAGAGAGATGAAATTGGAAAAACCAGATCAGGAAAAACTTTATAGGTAATATTAAAGAGTTTGGATTTGATTCTGAGTATAATGGAAACATTTAAAGTTTTTAAGCAGGGCAAGAACATTATCCGAGATTGCTCGTACTGTTCTGTCAAAAAAAACCCAGAATGGTCATTGGGAAGACCCAGGTAAAGGTATTGCAGTAACCTCAGCGTGACATGAAGGAAACTGAAGACCAACGAAACTTGCCTCTTGAATTGGATGTGAAAGGCAAAAAGCAAGGGTTTTAATACCAGTGGGTGGAAAGGAATGAGACAGCTGAGTAGACAACTTGAGAAATGTCTGTATTTTAGGAAAGTGATCTGGGCTAGAGATAAATTTAAGAACCTTATTTTAGATATTATAGAAAGACAGTAGATATAATCGTATAGGGAAAGAGAAGTGATGAGGCCATGAAGATTCCAGCATGTAGATAGAGATCAAGTAGTGGGAGAGAATTCAAAAAGGAAACTGAGAAGGAACTGCCAGTGAGATAGGTGGAAATAAAGTGGCAACTCTGGAATATTGGCCCTTGGGGTTGGAGGGGGATAGCTATAGGGAGTTACAGAATCAAATAAGGAATTTTAAAAGATGGACTCTACTAGAGCAAGTGTTTTTATAGTTATAGAAATGGCTTAGAAGAGAAGCAGAGAAGAGATAGCTGAAAGAGTGAAGTACTTGATCCAGTTCATGAGAGAAGGGTTAGCTTTTGATGAAAATGGGTGTTTCCTCAGTTTTAATAGGAGCAAAGAAGGAAATGGTATGAAAAAGCTGCAGGTATTTTGGAGATTTGGAGGTAGAAAGATGTCCTAAGTATGTCCATTGCCTTATTAAAAAATATCTGGTTGCCTTAGCACAGATATTTGTATGAGCTTTTATAGTATATAGTAGATATTAATTCTTTGTACTGGGAATACATTTTTTATTATAGGACTCCAAATACTTGGCCTGCTAAGTCTGGAAAACTGATGTCTGTTGAACAGTACTTTTATTAATGTGATGACTCTGATCATTTCAATTCTTATCAATATTTTAAATTATAGCAAAAATGGAAAGAGGTGGCCGAAGATTGTACAAAGGCTGTTGAACTTAATCCCAAATATGTGAAAGCTCTCTTCAGACGTGCAAAAGCCCATGAAAAGTTAGACAATAAGAAGGAATGTTTAGAAGGTAAGAATGTTTTTGTTTTTACATATAAAAATTACTAGAGATGTTGTGGTCATTAGTAAATATTTATGAAACTTTATCTTGTGAGCAGATAAATCAGTTAATTCTCGTTAATAAAAAGTTAAATTTTTCCCCAATTGTTTTTTAGTTTAAATTGAAATTGCTGATATTTAAATATTATCTTTGTTCTCAACTATGGTGTTAAATGGGTATTAAAATTTGGAGCTTATACACCACACATTTTAAGTTTGGCATTTAGTAAGGATTGGTATAACTCCATGAGTAAGAAAACTAGAAAAAAGGTTTTAGCAAGTGATAGTGTTTCTAAGATTCTGCATATTTTCAGTTAATATCCTATATAAATATGAAATTACTTGAGTCTTAGAGAAAACACTTTTTTTGTCCTTCATATTTTCAGACATCTTATGCCCAATTGCAAATTATGTAACTGGTACAAAACATTCAAGTGAATTTGTTATTCTTAATAAATGCTATAAATGTTCTACTGCCTTTAATTGGCCTTTTCTGCTTCCAAAACTGCAATTAAAATAATAGAACACTGAAGTACATTTTTCTAGTTGACGTAAAGCTTGAAACCAGAGTGTAATATCTACAGCATAAAAGTGCTTTCTGCTACATGTTCAGATTTGCTTTTAAAACATCAATAACATTTAGCCATAATTAGTGTTGTTATAAATATCCCCTCCCCCACATATTGGGGATCCAACCCAGGATCTCACAAATGGAAAGCACACCTATCACTTTGTCATCAGACCAAAGTAACATTTTAAAAGGCTCATTTTTTTAAAAAAAAAAATCTGCATTATCAAATGCAAATGCTTTAGAGAACATTTTAGCAGAATTTGAGGTTTTCTTGTATTGTGACATTTGATAGGAGTGTTGGTTTAGAAAGGGGTAACCTAAATTGGAGTTTTAGAAGAAAAGGGATAAGAAAAAGAAAGACATTGTCACTAGCCAAAGTTATCAAGGGAATGTTAACAACAGACTGATTTGTTCAGAGAAGCAAAGATGTAGAATTGTGAGAAAATTGAGTTCAGAAAGAGAAGGGACAGCCATTGTTTTGAATATTTTGAATGGTTAAGGAATCACCAATCTTGTAAACTGCAGTAATTTCATACTAATACTTATGTTCCGATCACTTTTAGATGTCACTGCTGTATGTATATTAGAAGGGTTCCAAAATCAACAAAGCATGCTCTTAGCTGATAAAGTTCTTAAACTTCTTGGAAAAGAGAAAGCCAAAGAAAAATACAAAGTAAGTTAATCTGAGTTGGGTAGTGGTGGTGGTGGTGGGGGGGTAATACATTATAAAGGGTAATTTTTAATTTATGCTACTTGAATTTAGGCATGGTGATAAGGGTAACAACTGAAATTGTAACTGGATTATGTTTCTTTTTTTCCCTTGAGCTTGAGTTTATGGTATATCCTTTTTCAGTTGTACTATAGACTTTATTGAGTGCTATACTTGGAGAACATTGGAGTCCACCTCTATTTATTACTTGGCCTTTAAAGAAATAGTTTTATTTAATTCAACAAATAGTTATTAAAGTTCTATGCTGGAGGAATAGGGTCCCTTACCTTATAGAATTACAATTTAGTGAGAGAGACTGTTACTAAGTGTAAAAGACCTGTTGTAGCTAAGTGGCCAAGGGAAGAAGTAAGTAGAGTTCTAGGAGAGTAGCAAAAGATTCAGTACATATACGTGTGTGTGTGTTTGTGTGTGTATGTAATTTTCATCTCTAAATGTTAGTGGAATTACAGGTTTCTTCACCTTAGGACTTGAATATACTAAAATGTGTTGTGAAAGTATAAGAAGAATATAACTAATAGGTCTCAGTATCTTAAAACTATGGAACTTTTTTTCCTTGAGTATCTTATAAGGCTGGTATTCCTCAAAAACACTTTGTGAAACATCATATTAGGGTCTCATAATTGAGACTTGAAGGAATCTAGTTTATTTGTATATGTTTACAGAATGTCACTTTTGAGTAGACTAGTTGGTTTGCAAAAGTGCTAAGAAAATACGAATAACCTCTATTTGCATAGGTTACATATTGCTTTTCACATATTTTTTAATCACTTTATATGCTACTTTGTAAATCAGAATACTTTTCATATTATTTTGATTTTTTTAACAACCCTATAAAATAAATATGGGAAGTATTTCAATTGTGATTTTAGAGATGAGAACTAGAGGGTTAATGACATGAATGAGGTTGTGTAACTAATAAGTGGCAGAATTTTTATCCTTTTCCTGTGATAGTTAAGTCCATTGCTTATAGAATAGTATTTTTATTTTAAAATTTTAACCACGTGTGGAAAGCAGGGAGGTGGTAGCCTCATTTCTAAGCTAAAATGGGAAACTAAAAGACTTAGTAATTTACCCAATTTCCAGTAAATGCTATTTACATTTCTATTTAAGCTTTTCCCATAAAGTGATAAATGATTGCCACTATATATTTCTTCTCAGATCTGTCTTTAGTGAAATATTGAAGTGAGGCATATTTGTCACTTGATAAGTGATCCCTTTGATTCAAAATATTTTTTTGTTTTACTCTAAGACAAATTGAATCTCTTCCCAGGGAAAGCAGGAAGATAAATACAGGTGTTTTTGTAGTACTATAACGGACTACCACAGATTGGGTAATTAAGAAAGTAATTTGTTTCTTATAGTTCTGGAGGCTAGGAAGTTCAGTTCAGTATCAAGGTGCTGGCATCTGTAAGTGTCTTTGTGCTGTGTCATTCTATAGAGGTATAAGAGTTGATTTTTTTTTATAAGGAATCTGCTATTTTGATAACTAACCCACTTCTCAAATAATGATAATAATCCATTCTTGAGGATAGAAGCCTCATAACTTATTCACTTCTTATAAAGTCCATACTCCCAACAGTGTTGCACTGGGGACATATTCATAGCACAATTGTAGCAATGAGGTCCCCCTTAGATTTCTTTTTCAGTTTTCTTCTATCCTACACTTATCTGAGATTAGATAATTTACTTACAAAGCCAGATTCCTTTTTTCCTTTTTAAATACAAAGACATTAAAATCTACCAAGATAATAATGATGACATTTGTTATACATAAAAATTAAATATCATATTTTCATTTTAAACCTGTTGGGTTCAATTTTGAAAAAAGTCCAAAAAATATCTTATGGAGGGCTGGGTTCTGATGGCACACACCTGTAAGCCTAGCCATTTAGGAGACTTAATCAGGAAGAATGCAAGTTTGAGATCAGCATTGGCAACTTAGGGAGATCCTGTCTCAAAAATGTCTGGCAGACACCCCAGATTCAATCCCCAATACCACAAAACAAATATAATAAATCTTAATAGAGCTCTTTGGCTATGTTATAACTTTGTTATAACTATGTTAAAACTTTCAAAAATTATGCTTCATAAGGAGAAATAAGAACTCAAAAAATTATGAATCAAGTAGCTATGCCAAAAATAAATAATTAATATAGGAAATGTGCCCAGGAAATTACCATTTTTTTAGATGCAATATGACTTTCAGTGGTTTTTGCCAGTAATGGAAATCTTCAGAGGAAAGCCCATGGTAAATGGATTTTAACATTTTTTGTAACAGTTATGCTTAGTGTTATGCTGTGTGTATCCTTTTTCTTGATTAGTGTTTTCTCATTTCAATAAGTTTAAAACATGGTTAAATTTCAGAATCGTGAACCTCTGATGCCATCTCCACAGTTTATCAAATCTTACTTCAGTTCTTTCACTGATGATATCATTTCTCAGCCCATGCTGAAAGGAGAGAAATCTGATGAAGATAAAGACAAGGAAGGAGAAGCATTAGAAGTAAAAGAAAAGTAAGTATATTAAGCATGGTGTCTACTGAACAGATTTTTTGGTGCCATGTACTTATCCTTGAGCTTAAATGGGTTCAGTCACCTAAAAAAAAAAAATAGTATCCACAGATATGGATAGATAATTTAAAAAAATCTATATTATCATTATTATTGTAAAAATACTTCTCTTTCTACTGTGTGTTTGTTACTTTTCTGGTGGCTCAACTTTTTACTGCCACGACTAACCTGCTATTTTAAGTCCTTTGTGATATTCTCAAGTCAGCTGGTTTGAACAGAGGCACTAACTTGAAAATTATCGTGTAGCTCAACACCCAAATGTTAGAGCCATGTTATTTTCAATTTATATGTTGTGCGGTGCTTAGTAGGAGTGCTTAAGGAGTAAATTCTTCAAGGTTTTTTCTGCTTGCCCAGGAAATTACCATTTTTTAGACTTCTGATGATTGATCTTATAGAGAGCTAAAACCAAAGCACATGATGCTATGTTTACAACTGGAGATCTAGCCATACAAGGTAGCTTATGCCATCTAGCCTGCTTCCCATTCATTATTTATCACTTTTGTTTTGCAGTGAAATCTGACTCTCCTCTAAGAGAAGGCATAGTATTAGTACCAACATGACATTTTTAAATGATTTTGGATGGAAGAGCAATATTGTTCAAGTAGTAAAATATAACTGGATTTTTGCATCTAAAGCATTAGAGGGTTTGGAAAGCAGATTGTTTTTGATCTTTATCTCCCACTTTTTCTATTGTTGTTGCCACTTTTTAGATGTTCAAATATTAATTGATATTTTTAAAATTGTTCTTTTAAAAATCATAGTTGGGAAATAAATGTTTGAGATAACTGATATGATGTAAATTGATGTAAATAATTTCCTCTTCTGGTAAGGAAACAGTCTTTCATAAAAACTAAATGAAATTAATTATTTTAAGAGCTATATTGAGAGATGACAGGACATAGCTAGTTCTCATCAGAACACTAACTGGATTTGTCCTCAAATTTCTAAATTCTGTTTGACTCGTAGCCTTAGCTTCATCATCTTTTAAATGAAGCTAGTAGTAGTTATCTTGCATGGTTATTTAGGAGTTTTGTAATAGTTACCTTGCAGGGTTTTGGGGGGGTTTAGAGATCATGATTGTATTTACTTAGCACTTCAGTTCTCAACAAGGAGTAACTTTTTACTTTTGATTTGTTTCTGTTTGTTAGCCCAGTGACCTAAAGAATAAAAGAGAGTATAAGAACTATTAGAATATGATTATAGAAAATGTTAGTGCAAAGTTTAATTGATATAACTTTTAAGTTGCATGCCAGTTTTCTTTATACCTAATATAACAACTGCAATGAGAAAATATAATTTATACTGTCTTATACAGATGTTCCTTGACTTAATGGAGTTATATTCCAATAAACATGTCAAAGGTTGAAAATACCATAAGTCAAATGTATTTTAAGCTACTGTGTATTATAACTGAGCAACATAGTACGCTGTAGAGTATTGGTTTTGTCCTCATGATCCCATGGCTCACTGGAAACTGGCTTGCTGCCACTGCATAGAATCATACAAGAGTATTGTATCGCATATCACCAGCCCATGGTAAGATTAGAATTCAAAGTATGGTTTTTACTGAAATGTATCAAGTTAACACCTTAAAAGAATAATAAGCAATATTGTGCTCACTGCAGTTTTAAAAACAAGCATCTTTTAAAGTCCTATTTGATAGGAGAGTCTTCCTTTAAATTTTCTTCTTTAATAAGTCCAGTTAATAACTCTAGGTCTGTTCTTTTAGGTAACACGTGAATCTTCTTAAGAGGAGTCCATTAGTAATTACCTGTCTTCAATCTTGTTCCCTTTTTCAGTCTGTGCTCCACAAAACAGTGATCTTTACAAAGCCCGGCTCTGATAATACTTCTTACCTTGGCTTCTATGATAGTAAACTCATTTGATTATTTCCTATTTCTCTGTTCCTCTGTTAGGCATTAAACAACTGTTGAGTGTTATCAATGTGCCAGACAGGAAGGAAAATAAGCCAGGATCCTTACAGACCAGTCTGTGTCTTTGATTAGCTCATCTTTTGATGTATCTAAGCCAAGGTGTTAACTTCAGAATTCTGCCATTGACTCTGCAGGTTCTTTTTAACAGCCAACTAAGCCATCAGGAAAAACTCATTTTGCCTCATAAATCCTAATTCATTTAACTTCTACCTTCCAACTCCAGTTCCACACTGGTTGATTAACTTCTTAAGGCAACATAGATAATTACTTAAAATAGGTGTGATAAATGTGGCAAGATTTTAGCATTTGGTCCTTTCATAGTAAATCATTACCTCTGTTTGTTTTCATCTTCAGTTCTGGATATTTAAAAGCCAAACAGTACATGGAAGAAGAAAACTATGACAAAATCATAAGTGAATGCTCAAAAGAAATAGAAGCTCAAGGCAAATACATGGCAGAAGCATTATTACTCCGGGCTACCTTCTACCTGCTTATTGGCAATGCCAATGCAGCCAAACCTGATTTAGATAAGGTCATCAGTTTGAAAGAAGCTAATGTGAAGGTACATTTTGAACTGTATGTGCATGTGAAAAATTTAAAAAATAGAAATGATGCTTTTATAGATATTTTGCCAGCTATTTTAGCATTTTATTTGTCATTCTCCAAAAGGGTATTTTTGCTTCAGATGAAATTATACCTAATGCTGAGAAAATAGGAGTAGTGAATCTAAAAGATAAATATTAATAATATGTATCTTCAACTAGGAAAGTAATTTTTTTTGTAACATCTAGTAGTTTCAGCTTCCCAGTGTAGCTATTTCCTACTATATTGGACTATGTTTGGGTAATGATAAGGATAATGTAGCAATGTTATTGGTACTAGTATAAGTAGCTTGAGATCCATAATACCAGATTATAAACATGTTTAATGAGACTAAACAAATAAGAAGAAAGGTTTTGTTATAGGAAGAAAAAAAAACAGGTTCTAAAACTACAATATATTTTGTGTTATAGGAAGGAAATAATGATTCTAAAAATGTGATATATACCTATACTGAAATTTTTTGTAGTTGTGTGGTTGGGATAGCTTTTCATTTTCCAAGTGTTCTTAATGTGTTTGTGATAATTTTCATAATTAAGATGGGGATATCTTGAATTACATGATTCTTTTACTTAGTGCTACAAGACACAAGTTAGCCAACTGTTAACTACATTCCTTCTTAGTGTTATAATCTCTGTAGCCTGTTTCTTCATTGAATTAAGTGAACTCAGTAGTTTCTTTCACTTCCAAATGAATCATTCATATATTGGGGAAGATAAAAGTTAGCTTAAAATTTGTAAAAGTTTCAAAATTAGATTTTCTAGTTGACGATAACTTCCTAATGTATTTCCTGCTGATATTTGTGAAGACTTGTGATCTGTTATTTCTTTGGGTTTTGTTTATTTGTTTGTTTGTTTTTGGTACTGGAGATTGAACCCACGGGTGTTTTACCACTGACCTACATCCCCAGCCCCTTTTTATTTTTTTGAAACAGGGCATTAAACTTTTTTTTTTTTTTTAAGAATGTGGAGTCCATTCTCGTTTTATATATATATATATACATGTAATTGACCTACATAGTGTTGCTTTGAACAAAAATTTTTTTATTTTTTTAGTGCTGGGGATTGAACCCAGGGCCTTGAGCATGCGAGGCAAGCACTCTACCTTGATATAACTGAGCTATATCTCTAGCCCCTATTTATTTTTTTAATCAGAACTTTTAATTAACAGCAAGTAGTAAAGATATCTGCTATATGCCATGTATAAAATTAACCCAGAATGGATCAGATTTCCAAATGTAAGAGCTTAGAAGATAAAACTCTTAGAAGAAAACAGATGAGTAAATGCTTATTATAATACTATTAGGCAGGGGTTCCTGAGATATGACACTGAAAGCACAAATAGCCAAAAAAAGATAACTGGACTTCATCAAAATTAAAAACTTTTATGTTTGACAATAGAGTTTTACTCAGCCACAAAAAAGAATGAAATAATGGCATTTGCTGGTAAATGGATAGGAATGGAGATAACTATGCTAAGCAAAATAAGCCAGACTCAGAAAATCAAGGGTTGAATGTTTTCTTGATACATGGAAGCTAGAGCAAAATAAGGGAAAGAAGACAGTTGGAGATGAGATCGATATCAAGATATAGGGGGATATCAGTGGAATAGAAGGAAGAGAACAAGAGGGAAGGAGGAAGGAAGGGAAAGGGGAAGAAATTTGGAATGTATTTAACAAAATCATGTTATAGTCACATGTAAAGGTACCAAAGGAAATTTCACCTTTATGTTTAAGTAGAAAGCATTAGTAAAAAAATAAATAAAGGATTAAAAAGATTAGAGTTGAGGAGAGAAAATAGGGAGCGAGAGAAAGGGGAAAAGGGGGGAGTGGGAATTGAAACCAGATTCCTTGTATAAATAATTTTATCAATGAACCCAAATACTGTGTATAATTATACTGCTCTAATTAAAATTTTTAAAAAAACTTTTGTATAAAAAAGACACCATTAAAAAAGAGAAAAACACCTTCCATAGAATGGGAGAAAACACTCATAGTTTATTTATCTGGTAAGGGCTTGTAATGGCTAGTAATAACATGAAAATATATATGCTTGCCATCAGTAGTTATTAGGAAAATGTAAATCAAAAGCACAATGAGAGCTGGGCATATTGGCAAATAGCTGTAATCCTAGCTATTTGGGAGGCTAAGGCAGGGAAGTTCCAGGCTAACTTGAACAACTTATTGAGACCCTTTCTCAAATTAAGGGGCATGGGTAGGGGTTTAAAAAAAAAAAAAGGCTCAATGGTAGAGCACTTGCCTGTACGAAGTCCTGGGTTCAGTCTCCAGAATGGTGATGAGGGGACCACAATGAGATGTCACTTCATTCCTACTTGGATAGCTATATAGTAAAAACAGACAATAGGATGTAAATCAAAAAGATGGATAATAGCATTGGTAAGGATGTAGAAAAATTGAAACCTCCTGTTGCTGGTGAGAATGTAAAATGGTAGAATCTTTTTGCCAGTTTCTTAAAAAGTTAAATATATAGTTACCATGTAATCCAACAATTTCACTCCTCAGTATATACCAAATATATCCATGAATGTTCATAGCATTGTTATTCATGATAACTAAAGATAGAAGGAACCCCCGTGTCCATCAAGTGATGAATGGATAAATAAAACGTGATATATCTTTACAATGAAATGTTATTCAGCCATAAAAAAAGGATGGATAATATACGCTATGACACACATGAACTTTAAAAGCATTTGCTAAATGAAAGAAGCAGTACAAAAAAAAAAAAAAAAAGACCTCGTTATATATGAAACATCCAGAATATGCAAGTCCATAGAAATGAAAAGGTGATGAGTGGTTTTTTCAAGGGATAGAGAGTAGGAGAGAATGGAGTGGCTGTTAATGTGTATGGAGTTTTTTTGGTGGGGGGGGGGATGATGGAATATTCTGAATGGTCCATGCACAGTCTAGTGATAATGATACTAAAACAACTAAAGTGATACTAAAAACAACTGTTGACATGTACACTTTAAAGGGATGACCTTTATAGCATGTAAATTCCATCAGTTTGTTTTTTTAAAACAACTAAATTGTGTGGCGGGGGGAGTAATGATGAACCTTTTGTTTTGGGTCCATAGCTTCGAGCAAACGCCCTCATCAAAAGAGGCAGCATGTACATGCAACAGCAGCAGCCTTTGCTGTCTACTCAGGATTTTAACATGGCTGCTGACATTGATCCTCAGAATGCAGATGTTTATCACCACCGAGGACAGGTAAGTTTGTTTCTTACCTAGGGTTCTGATCTATAGATTGAGTTATTGGTAACCAGTTTTGAGAATTTCTTGATTTTCTTACATCATTTCCAATAGCTGTGAAAAAAAATTATAATAGTTTACAATTTGAATTGGCCTTTACTTAATTCATCTTGAACATTTTTCTTAATTATAGGTTAGTTTCTACAAATTAATTCGGTATTGAATAATTACTACATACTGAATATTAGCTATGATAACAGAAGAGACACTGGGTACCTATTGACATTTAGTTTTATTATTTTGAATTGCATTTATGTATTTTTTTCCTAGCTGAAAATACTGCTTGATCAAGTTGAAGAAGCAGTGGCAGATTTTGATGAATGTATTAGATTAAGACCTGAGTCTGCTCTGGCACAAGCTCAGAAATGTTTTGCATTGGTAAGTAGTACTTTGTTTTGTAATTCCTAATTATTTTATTTGCAGGGTCAACAGAAATGAGTATCTCATTGTCTTTCAGAAAAATCTGTTTTTCACCCAAAGGATGACTACAGGGGGTACATCTTGACAGATATTTGATCCTGGGTTTATGCTGTCCTAAACAGAACTGGTCTGCTTTTCTAGAATAGAACAGCATAGGAAAAAAAAGCATTTTGAGGAAATAGTTTATAATCATGACCACATAACTGTTGTCTTCGTTCTTCCTTTATGGAGCTGTTCCTTGACACTCGGAAACACAAAACTGAAAAGGTGAATTTATTAAAATTAAGTAGCCAGAGTCCTAAAAGAATTTTCCTTTTAAAAAAAGAAATTGCATTTACAACATAAACACACTCATAGATGAAAAATGAGACAAAAATTTATCAAGTTAAAAATTCCTCCATGTTGCGGGGCATGGTGGTGCACACATAATCCCAGCGGCTCAGGAGGCTGAGGCAGGAGGATCATGAGTTCAAAGCCTGCCTCAGCAAGAGTGAGGCACTAAGCAACTCAGTGAGACCCTACTCTAAATAAAATACAAAATAGGGCTGGGGGTGTGGCTCTGTGGTCAAGTGTTCCTGAGTTCAATCCCTGGTACTCCCCCACCCCCCCAAAAAAAAAAATTCCTCCATGTAGCTGGGCACACTGGCGCAAACCTATAATTGCCAAATTTGAGGCTAGCTCTTTGGTTCCCTGCTGCTGTGATATTTCCTTGAAACCCTCTGGACACAACAAATTATAACAAATCACCTGCTTTTCTGGAAAGAATTATGTAATTTTGTGTTTTCTATAATATGTTCTAGAAGTTGTTGAATTCTTGGTTTGACACCTATGTTTTGGTTTTTTTAAACAGTATCGCCAGGCATATACAGGAAACAATTCTTCACAAATCCAGGCAGCTATGAAAGGTTTTGAAGAGGTCATAAAGAAATTTCCAAGGTGTGCTGAAGGCTATGCACTGTATGCTCAGGTAAATGTGATTTTTCAACAACAAATTTTTGAAGAACTGCTTAATTACCTTAGGAAAATTTATTGTTTGTAATTGGATGGGGAAAATATTCATGGAGAGGTGTTTTATTTTTCCTTGACTTTTTTACCCAGGGTATTTTAAGGCAATTTTAAGGCTACCTTGAAGTTCTGAGCTCAAGTGATTCTCCTAAGTGCTGTGATTATGGGCACCTTCCACTGTACCCAACATAGGAAGAATTTTCTTGTTGTTTAATCATTGTCCTTTTAAATGGTTAGCTAGGCTTTTTAATTTAATTTAATGGCTTATTTTAATTTCTTTTTGGTTTGTCTAAAATTTTTGATGCTTTATTGTTATAGGACTGAAGCTATGAAAAGTAGAATTTAAACTTGAATTTAACCTTTTAGTTGAGTCTGAAATTAAAAAACTAATAATTTTTTTTCTTTTTTTTGCTGTTTTTTACAAATGTCTTTAATTTATGAGTCATTCAATGGAACATGACTTAAAAACAGGTTCTGAACTGACAAGAAAGAATAGAGCAAGCATATGAATTTGATGGCATATGGCTAGAGCAGTAAAACATAAATGCTACAAATGTTTCACAGCATATTTTTATGATATAAATCACTAAATATAAATTGCATTCAATACTTAGTAACTTGGAAATAGGCAGAATAGTTTGACAATTGGGAAAATTCGTATTACCCTTTTAGCAACATCTATTATCTTGGTTTAAGATGACTTGAAAATAAATAATAGTATTAACAGTATTTATTTATTGAAATAGATTTGTAACCAGGGTTCTGTGCATTATTATGTAATATGCTCACAATGATTGCTAAAACAAGAAGTTATGAGTGTCTTTCTTCTCTGAGTGAACATCATAAGGCTTATTAACCTGAAGTATACAAAATATGATGATTGTTTTATCTCTTTTAAAATAAATGCAGGGTAGTTTTGTTTTGTTTGAAAAATTAATTTTCAAATCACCTTTTTCAATAAAAATGATGAGCTTCTTAATGCTTCAGTTATACTTTGCCCCCTCTGAGTAAATTGATTTTGGTATCTGCATAAACTGGCAATCTCATCAGTGTATAGATTTTCTGACTCTTTTTATTACAAAAAAATGTTGGAGTTTATTTCCCCACAAACATCACAGAACTCAAAAAACATTTAAAAATTAATAACCCTGATAGATTCCTCTCCCTACACCATTCTTTTTTCTTTTTAAGTCCCCCCACACACACACACCAACCATTCTTAAGGTAGCCTATTTTAGTTTTAGTTTTCTTCATGCTGTCTTGAGGCAGGTTATAAGGAAATTTAGGGAGGGACCTTCACATTCCTGCATTATCAGGATTGAAATTATGGGATATGAAACAATCCAGAAGTCATTTAACCTCAGTTTGAAATAATGTTATTTCTTAGTCATAGTTCTTTATAGTTCCTGGGATAATAAAATATGAAACATTGGTTGCTAATTACATATAAAAATTTTATAGAATGTGTCAAAGTTCAAATAAGGCCATTGTACATTTTTATCAGATGACATTTGTATTAATTGGGTATACTGGGGGTTATACCTTAATTAGTAACAGACCAGAAAGTGTCACTACCATCATGGAATTTAGAAGGGCTTTTTTGGGTGCAGATTTCTATGAGGAGCTAAGAGGTAGCAAAGGCCATTGAGTAGCTTTAAAGAAACCAATACTATCAACTTTTCTGCAAAGTTTTTTTTTTTTTTTTTTAATATTTATCTATTTATTTTGTGGTTCTGGGGTTTGAACCCAGGGGTGTTCTACCAAGATACACACCCTCAACCATTTGTTACTTTGAGATAGGATCCCAATAAGTTACCAGTACTGTCCTCAAATTTGTGATCTTTCCTCAATCTCCTGAGTCACTGGGATTACAGTGTGTGCTACCATGCCCTGCTTCTGCAGAGCTTTTCTTACTTGCACATTCCTTTTCAGTGTTACACCTTCAAAATTGGTTTGACTTGACTTATATGAACTGTCTTATTAGTATACGCATTATGACAGTGTATTTGCACTGAAATTTTAAATTTTTTATTTACATAGTTAAATGTAATGTAACTTTTATACATATACACATATATTTAAATGTAAGTCCTACTTCAGTAGTTCCACAAATATAATTAAATAAATTAACTGTTTTTAATCCTCAAGACTTGGGCTTAAACACTAAGAACTCTGAAAGTTCTGAGCATGATCTGGTATCCATATAATCTATTTTTGCCTTGAAATTTTTGTAAAAGTACCTGATTACTGGTGCATTGGTGCTTGCCTATAATCCTAGCTACTTGGGAGGCTTAGATAAGGAGGATCAAAAAGTTCAAGGCCAATCTAGGCAATTTATTGAGACCAAATGTCAAAATAAAAAATATAAAGGACTGGGGTTGTAGCTCAGTGGTAGAGCATCCCTCTACCCATAGTGTCCCATCCCCCCCGCCCTCAAATTACTTGATGTCTGCTTTTATTATCAGTCATCTTTTAAGGAATGACTAACAGTTAACACATACAGGTTAACTTATTAACTTATCCTTCCAAGTGAGTATTGCCCTTAAGATATATATTATAATAAATTATGAGTAAGCAGACGAACATACTTGTGAGATTGTAATATTAGAACTGTCACTCAGAGTGGGATTTTCTTATTCCACAATTTCCCAAATTATCTGGTTATATATAGCTACTTTCAAAAATGAGAGGACAGTTAAGATTTCATATTTATACCAGTGCCACCTAGAAACTCCAGTAATTAAGGTGTAAAATTTAATTCAGTTTAAATAACAATTATTTAAAACATAATTTGGTAATGAATGGATAAATGAAGTAAATATTAATAATAATAAGCAATATACTCTTAACTGTTTAGGTTAACAGTTTTCTTTAATATAACTGAAGTATCTCCTCACATAGGCATTAACAGATCAACAGCAATTTGGTAAAGCTGATGAAATGTATGATAAATGTATTGATTTGGAACCAGATAATGCCACAACATATGTTCATAAAGGGTATGTATTTTTGTGGTTCTGTTTGTTCCAATAAGATACTAAATTTCTCCTTCATTGTAATAAAGTGGGTTTCTTTTGGCCTTTGAGGAATGGGACTGTGGTATCTATGAGTTCATCAACCAGTTTCCTAACACTTATAAATGCTGTTTCATTCTTATATAAAATTAATAAATGTCCTATTTTTTACCCTAGGTTAAGGGTTTCAATTTTACTTCAAAGCATCCTGTCAAACATTACTTATATCAAAATAGGAAAAATACAGAGTGTGCATTTCTATCCTTGTGTACTTAAATATAAGAAACTTCAGGCTGGGGTTGTGGTTCAGTGGTAGAGTGCTTGTCTAGCATGCATGAGGCACAGGGTTCTATCCTCAGTACCACATAAAAATAAAGATATTGTATCTACCTAAAACTAAAAAATAAATACTAAAAAGAAAAAAGAAACCTCGCTTAAAAATGTAAAAATTAAGGAATGCAAGGCAAGTCAATAATGGATCCCAAGCCAGGCGTGGTGGCACACATCTGTAATCCCAGCGACTTGGGAGGCTGAAGCAGGAGGAATGAAAGTTCAAGCCCAGCCTCAGCAATTTAGCAAGGCCCTAAGCAACTCAGTGAGACCCTGTCTCTAATGAAATATAGGAAAGGGCTGGGGATGTGGTTCAGTGGTTAAGCACCCCTGGATTCAATCCTTTTATACAAAATATTAATAATGGATCCCAGACCTTTGGATACTATTGTGTTGTATGTGTGTGTTGTTGTGATGGTGCTGGGAATTGAATCCAGGGCCTTACAACTCATGCTCTACTGCTGAGCTACACCCCTAGCCCAGATGTGTTTTGTTTTTGTTTTTTCTCTTTAATAAGCAACTTAGACTATAAAACCAGTAATAGGTTGGGAAAAAATCCACACACAATGTGATGCTGACTATGTACTGCTTTGAGTAGTTTTTATTTATAAGTCAAAATAAAATTTATTGAGGATGGAAATTGTGTAATACATTTGTGTTTCTGTTAATACTGAGCCATGGTCACATGACTGCTTTTTTGCATTTGCAGTTTACTTCAGCTTCAGTGGAAGCAAGATTTGGATAGAGGTTTGGAGCTTATCAGCAAAGCTATTGAAATTGATAACAAATGTGATTTTGCATATGAAACCATGGGAACTATTGAAGTGCAAAGGTAATTCTAGAGTCTGTTCTTAGCAAGTTTTTGGCAGCTCCATAGGATACCTTGTTGTTCTCATTACATACATGTAGTTATGCCTATTGATGCAAGCTTCCTTTGAAACTATGTAACTTTCAATTGCCTCATTTTATCATTTTTTAAAATTAAAAATCACACTTGTAAAAGTTGTATAAGTTAAATTTATGCATTAAAAACAGAAACTAAGTCTTCCTCTAATATCTGTCGGGTATTCTTTCCTCTTTTCACCTGATTCATGTTGGAAGGGAAAAAAAGAACACATGTAATGTGCTAATATTTTAGAGAGTATAGAACAAGAAAGATTGATAGCCAGATTGCCATGAGATCTGTATTCTACAAAGCAGCAGACAAGGAACAAGCAAGTAGGCAAGTTGCAACATCTTCTGAACCCCCATGAGTTTTCTTTCAAATTGGGGTTGTATCAAATTATTTTTTTCCAACTCTTGACTTCCCATAACTTCTTGTTTTATATCCAGAGTTGCTTTTAAAGGTCTACGTTTACAGGTATAATTGTTGAAGCATGGGACTTATTGTAGTACAGCATCTTAATGGTGGCATTGCCTTCCATTTGAGTCCCTATTTTATCAAAGTCAAGTACTGAACTTGAGGTGTTTTCCAAATATTACTTAAATTGATCTATACCCCGCTCTTTATAAAAGATGGAGAATATAAAATCCTGAGTTCAGGTGAACAGTGCAGAAACTAATGCCCTGACAGATAGGTTAACATGGTTACACAGTGAGTCAGGAACAAATACAAAATTCAAGTCCATATTTCACCGATGCCAGAATTGCTAATCCTGTCACTATCATTGGTTAGGAATTTGCACAATATCTCTTAATTCCCCATCATTCTGGCTTCCTGGGATCCTTTTCCTGCTACAGAGAGACAGAATAATGAATTGTGTGGTTCTTTTGAATCATTCTGTACTGACAGTTGCATGTAAATAGTTATAATTTGTTAATTTGAATAATATATTCTCTTACTAGAATAGGTTATTTGTTCTTAATTGTTTTTGAGCAAAGTTATGAATCTTTTTAGAAAGGTGAATCTATAAAAAGACTTTGCATTTAAGGTGTTTGTAAATCCTGCTGAGACCCCTTATTTAATCAAGTGGTTTGGTGAAATTTTAGTTAATTGTTCTTTTAAGAATTCCATTGTAAGGGCTGGGATTTTAGCTCAGGGATAGAGCACTTGCCTAGTATGTGTGAGGCCCTGGGTTCAATCCTCAGCACCACAAAAAAATAAATTAATTAAATAAAGGTCTTAAGTCCACCTACAATTAAAAAACAAGAATTCCATTGTAAATCTTACTTTACGTTTAAATAAAACTAATGTGAACGAATGAATAAAATCGCTGATTATGCTAGTATTTAGCATATCTACTAGCTGTTAATCTAATATCTGAACTCCTAAAAAAAGGGTTTTTTTGTGTTTTTTTTTTTAAGACTAGGGCTGGGATTGTAGCTCAGTGCTTGCCTAGCACATGTGAGGCATTGTATTCAATTCTCAGCACTACATATAAATAAATAAATAAGGTCTATCAACAACTTAGACTTTTTTTTTAATATTTTTTTATCAGGGTCTGGGACAGTGGCTCAGTAGTAGTGCACTTGCCTGGCATAGTGATGCGCTGGGTTTGATTCTCAGCACCACATATAAATAAATGAAATAAAGGTTTATCAACTAAACAAAAAAATTTTTTTTAAAAAAGACCCCTTTAAAAAAATAAATCACTCATATAGGCATACGTTGTAGTGAGTTAAATATGGTCACTCTAGAGGTTCCTCCTCTTAGAGTCTAACTGGAAGACTTAATAAATATAACTAGAGACTTTATAAGTATTTGTTTTTGGATTACGTACCTGTATGCACATTTACATAGTTAAAACAATAACAGTTGTTTCTCATTAACTGTATAAAGCCTAGCCACACTTAAGACTGTTAAGAGGTCAGTTTTATCTTGTTGCCCAAGCATATTCATCTGTTTACTCAAAAAACAGTAATTATCAGCCATAATACTAGGTTCTGGAACTTGAAAGTAAGATTATGATGTAAATAAATACACATTCATCTAACTATGCATGGAATTAAATAGAACTATGGGCCCATAGCTGTTAAAGCAGCTCATTCCCTGTTTTTGGAAGGGAAAATATTTTTCATGAGGATATGGTATTTGAACTAAGCCTTACAAAGGTGAGGATTTGACCAGAATCAGGCAAATGGGCAATAAATAATCTGAGTGTTGTAGCAGGAATGAGTGTGTGGCAGAGTCAAAGAATGGAGATTGTTTGTCTCTTTGTTACTGAAGTAGAAGTGCATGGGATTGGGTTTAGGGTGGTAAGAGAAGAGGTAGAAAGAAGGTGGGCTTGCATAAACCTTCAAAGTTAAGGCCCCTGAAGGAAAGGCTTCAGTTCTCTGAGGTGGTCCCTGCTTTCTAAAGGAGCCCGTGTTTCACCAGAAACATGAAAACTTGAGGAACCAAACAGAATTATGATTTTAAATAACCTATATGATTTAAGTGTAGCCCCTTATCTATAAACAATGTAAGAGGTATAATGGAAGCACACAGTATTCGTAAAAGTAGTTAACATTCCCTAAGTGTTTTCATTGTGCTAGACACTTTTATTTTATGAAAGAAGTTATCTTATTGGAATCATAGTTGAAACTTAGTTTGTCAGACTTCATGTAGCAGCACTTATAGACTTTATTAGATACTGTGAAATGCCTATTTAATATGAGAATTTTAAACATTTTGTTCTTTTAGAGGAAACATGGAGAAAGCCATTGACATGTTCAACAAAGCTATTAACCTGGCCAAATCAGAAATGGAGATGGCTCATCTGTATTCACTTTGCGATGCTGCCCATGCCCAGACAGAAGTTGCAAAGAAATATGGATTAAAACCACCAACATTATAAAACAAGGGGAAAGGAGACTGACGTTCTTTTTAAAAGAAGTTTACCCCCTCTTCAACTGAACCCTAAGGACACTCATGAACTGTGTTGAATGGTGGAACTTAGTATTCCCCTTTGTGGTGTTGTCATTCTTTACCTGTTTCATGTTTAGGTGTTGTGGGCGTGGCTGTTGAAGGAAGTTCACAGTCTTGCAGCTTTTATTCCCTGTGCAACAAAAGCTTAGAACCTGTGAAAGGGATATTAAAACAAAGTTGCATAGTAATAATTTGGCCATGCAAATAAAAACTTTGATTTGTTGATTCAGTTTTTTTTTTTTTTAATGGGGTGGGGGTGGATTATGTTCTGGGTGATTTTGTCTAAATATATAAATATATGTGTGTGTATAATGTGAGTTTTACAATATGTTGTTTTTAAATTAACAAGTGTATAAATAATTTCTTTTATATTCAATTAATCCTTTTTAGTTGATTTTTTTTTTTTTTAAGGATGGAAAGCTTAAATGGGGATTAAAATAAATCGAGCGATCCTTTAACCATTGCCAGCATGCACAATGCCTCTGATTCTGCAGAACTTTAGAAATTTAAAAGTCTACAACAGCTGGTTTTCATTCAGTAAATTTTGCAGGAGTCAAGATATTCTGATTGATAATCTGTACAAGAAGACTATAATGGAGAAGTGGACCAGGAAAAAAGGTAAGCTGAAATAGAAGGGTGTTCATAATTGCCAATAACTTTTTCTGCAATAAGTACTATTTTAAGCATACTTTTTAAAAAAAAAAAAAAAGTATAGGTTATGTGTATAGCCCAAGTAAACATGGAGTGTGTTTATGGGAGTGTTTAATTTGCTTAAATTTTCTAGTGAAGAAAATATGGCTAAGTTCAGAAAGGATGTTAAGTCTTGGAGCCAGAAGAGTTGTGGGGGTTTTGGGGATTTTTTGTTTGGTTTTTTCAAAACATAGTATTTTTTTGAAATGACAGGTATAGATAGTGCTTTAGCTATGGCTACATGTGCTTAAGGAATTTTGAGCCAGTATTTTCAAAGACATTGAATACATGCAGAGTGCTTTTTTGTATTGTGCTAACCTTAACCTCTAAGGACTAATGGCCCATTTCTAGGTCTTCACTAGGTATACTAACAGCAGATTTTTTGTTCTGTTGGTTTTATCTGTACTCCTCCCTACTTAGGAATCACTTTAGTGTATTTCCAGTTGTTACTTTTATAGACCATCCTTTGGCTTATATGCAAAAGGATCTTTCATGTGGGGGAAGGGCTGTGTTCTTAACAGGTCTTTTCTTTTAGACATCAGATAGGGAGGGATTTATTTAAGTCTGAATATAGTAAAAGAACAAGCCTTATGTTACACTTTTCTGGAAATGAAGTCTAATTATAGTTTACATTGTTGGAAATAAAGGAACATTTACCCTCTTTAAAAGGGTGCTTTATCCTGTTGAAACCAAAAAGATTTTGTCTATAAATGCTATCTTTTTAGAAACTATTAGAAATGATTCTTCTTCCAAAGTCAGTCTTTGGAAAATATTGAGGCCGCTAACAGATTTTAGTTGGGATTGTTAACATAATTTAAGATTGGGATAATGGAAAACTGGAGAGCTGTGCTTTTTTTTTTGTTGTTCTTAAATTATGTATCTATAGGAATGTTCTACATCTCTGAATGACCTCTGGCTTTAAAAAAAAAGTTTTTATTTGCATGGCTGCATTTACATTACCACTGACATTTTCTTCTACTCTTCTCCTTTCTTTCTCCTTTGGGTTGGGTAGAAAAAAAAAAAAGGAACTGAAGCATGTGCCATTCAATACTGTCATTCCAAATTCTCAGACTATTGCCTGTTGTGAAACTATTTGAAAACTGCACTGAAAGCTGCATCTGTCTGTATTTTTTTCTTTGTAAATGACCTCACCTGTAAATTCACGAAATAAATATTACGTTCAAGCTTTTTTATGTATTCTTTGAACAGTAAGATAGGTAGCTTTTTATTACAGTTTTAGATAATCATTCTTTTGAGCTCAAACTAACTTTGAAAATAGACACGTACAAGTTGGTTGGTGTGAATGGTGGTGTTTCCTGAAAGCATTCATCGTTTTTACTGTGAAACAAAGCTTTACAGAGAGCCAAGAGAGCCACATTCCTTCAGACAGTCTATAAACAAGAAGACCATATAGTTTAACCAAACCAAGAAACTTGGTTTGGTTAAAAAAATTTTTATAAAAGTAATAATTTCCCTAAACTGTCTTGGTAAATTCTGTTGTATGATCTCTGTTTATAACAAAATAACTTGGGAGTAGTTAGGGAAAGGGGTGGGTAATCATTCTGTCTCCAGTCCTCTACTAATTTGATTTGTAAACAAAGTGACAGAATTTTAAATTTAAAGTTTGTAAGTTTTAAAATACTGATAGGAAAAAAAAATGGTCCCCTAAAAAATATACACATCCTGTCCTTGGAACCTTACCTAAGATGGCAAAAGGGGATTTTGCAGATGTGATTTTATTGAGAGGAAATTACACATGGGAAGTGTAATGGCATACCTTCTTTAAAAAAAGAAAAAAAAAAATTTAAATGGTACTAGGGATTGAAACCAGTGGGTTCTACCATAGAGGTCCATCCCCAGCCCTTAGTTTTGAGACAGGGTCTTCTGTTCCCAAGGCTAATCTCAAACTTGTGGTCTCCTACCTCAGCCTCCTGGGTCACTGCGTTATTGGCATGCACCACTGCACCTGGCCAACTTTTGTCATTTTAAGCCACTGAGTTTATGATGGTTCCTTACAACAGCTATAGGAAGCTAATGATACTTTCACTGTATGTGTATAAGGAGAATTATAGTTCAAAGTTCTTTTTAGTATCCCAAAGTAGAACAACTTCATATGTACTGAAACTGGCCAAAGGTGGTTTAGGTAGTGAATGTACACTCAAGTGACAGACTGGCATTTAAGTCAAGAGCTGGAGGTATTTGTGATTTAAAATAAGTAGGATCTTGGTATAATCACCAAGCCAAAAAAGACTGCCCTTCAGGTATAAGGTAAAAATTGAGATCCCCTTGTCAGTATCCTAGAAGAGACATCAAAAGGAAAACACCATTTTCAAGTGTTTTGGAGCTCATAATTAGATACCATAAAAATAATGAGTGATTTAAGGTGACAGTACACAGATTATACTTGGAACTGTTACTTCTAGATGGTCTTCCTGCTGAATACCTGCTCATCACTGGGACAATAGCTGTGGTGTTTGACCCCATTCAAAGGGAGGGGAGGAGATTAAAGGTGCGAGTAGGCTTAAGGGACATGATTCCTGTCATTCAGAGCTCAGAAACACCTAGCTCAGTTCTTTTGTTAGTGACTGCAGAAGTGTTGTCCTGAAAGGGTATGGAGAGTTTTTCTAGAGCAATAGCAGGATGAAACTTTAATTCAAAGGGGAATAGGATGAATAATGCTGGGGTTCTCTGCAGAGATAACCCATACATGGTTTATCTCTGAATAACTTCTGTACTAAACAACTTTTACCTGCTTTTTTTCAATATCTGCAGTACAAGATTTTTACCCATATTTGCAACTACATTTTCCTGAATGCTGGCAGAAGACATGTGATTCCTAGGTCAGACAACAGACTTGATGATTTAGAGCACAGCATGCAAGTGCCCCAGATCCTAGGGGAGGAATGTGGTGGATCTAGGTGAATATAGCACATGCAGTGGATTTTCGTTGCTGCCAAACCTTTAATGAGCTGGTCACAGCAAGCTGCCTGACCAGAGACTTAAAAGAACAACTAAGGTTTAGGTAAGGAGTTTTCTACGAGACAGGGAAACAGCAATCGTGACAAAAGATCTAAGTGACATTAAGTGCCTGAGCTGAAAATGAGCCATCCAAATTGAGTCCAGCAAAATGAGTTGTTTTTAAACTGGGAGAAAGCAGTAGTGGAGCTGTATGTTATCAGAATTATGAGGACTGGGATTGTGGCTCGCATGTATGAGGCACTAGGTTTGATCCTCAGAACCACATAAAAATAAAGGTATTGCATCCATCTACAACTAAAAATATTTAGAAAAAAGAATTATAAACATATTTAAGACCATTTGTGTAGAGACTACTTCAGGGAAAATATATAATAGAGGGGCAAAAAGTAAAACTTAGAAATGCTAGTTTTTAGTGAGGCCGAACATGTCTGCAAATGAGTCACTGACAGTCTTTGTCAGAGAAATGTCATTGTAATGGTGAAGGCATATCCTGCCTTCAGGGGTCTGAAAAGCAACTGAAATATAAGAATTATCTGGTAAGCAGAAATGAATTTAAGAAAGTGAGTGGAAACCAAAAATTAGTCCACAAGATGGCAAGATTTAGGCTTTGTTTTGAAAGAGAAACTGAGAATGAATCTAAGGACAAGATTTAAAGGACAGAGCACAAACTAAAGTGGGGTGCTAAATCATTTCAGAAGAGCTGGTCATCACAACAGAATATTACTGCACCTTGCCCACCATGCTCCATGCTTGAAGATTCTTGTCCACTTAGTGGATTATGAACCAGTTAAATCACTGAACAAGAAGCATCCTTGTATGTATGTTTTAGTTATATGACTACATCGAGGGCTTCACTTTTTTATTGCTGATTTTTAACAAGAACATTTAATCTAAAAGTACATTTTCTTCCAATAACTAGCTTTCTCTTACCTTCCAAAATTCATTCAAGAAGAAACAAAACCAAATGAAGACAATTTGACAAGTAATATGAAACTGCAACATAAAAGCGGTTATGAGGCATAAATGAGAAGGAGCAATGTTAACTCCCTGCTGTAGTGGCAGTCAGTGCTGGTTATCTTTTCCCTTTCTGTCCCCTCACCTCATACCCACTCACCACCAAAACCTATCCAGCAGTGCTTAAAAAGGTTAGCCAGTAGAACAGAACATTCATCTTGAAACCTCAATTCTTATCTAAATCTTTTTTCACTTGGTGTACTTTACATGGACCTAACTTTTGGTAGCAACAAGGAGTTTCCCTAAATTTCACAACCAACAACTACAATAACAGGTTTAGAAACCGTTATTCATTCAGTTGCAACCAATGCAAAACCTACTACTACCTGTTAGTTCATCTTCTAGATCAAAATCATTCTGCTTACCTGCATGTCCTATTTCAGCAGATCATCGTGGCTGTGAAAGATTCACTTTAGATGGCTAAATGTGTTGCCTAAACTAGAGAGGTCCAAAAGGCCCCTAATAAGATATAGGTTCAACTTGTAATATAGCAGCCTTTAAAGTACTGTACAAAAATAATAATTGTGTAACTCGTTAGAAAGTTGGGGGCTGGGGTTGTGTCTTAGCTGTAGAACACTCACCTAGCATATGCGAGGCTCTAGGTTCAATCCTCAGCACCACGTATAAATAAAGTTTTTAATTTTAAAAAAAGAAAGTAAGTTGGGAGTTAAGGGAAATGGCAGTTAAAATTTTTCTCACAGCTTCAAACTGTAATATTCTCCCAATCCAAGTGGGAATCCAGGAATCATTTTGATTAAATAACTTTTTTTAAAAGTATTTTAAAAATATTTAATGCAAGAATATATTTGACTTGGCTTGTTCAAGATTTACATCAGTACATTTCCATACATTAATTGATAGAACTATATAGAAAGGAAAAAAAACATGTTACAGATAGGTTGTTTTCATTCTTTTTTGCTACTTGAGATCACTATGAATTCCAATCCTGGATCCTTTAGAAAAAGCAATAACATTTAATAAAAGAAGATTTAAAGCCACAGACAGCATTTAGAGTCTCTGCATACTTCTGCATGGGGAACACTTTCATACATACTCTTGGTAAACTAAAATAGTCAGCATTATCCATGATTCTGTTTTAACTCCCACTATAGGCTCATATCTGGAAAACACAATAAACCAGGCCAAAAATCTGTGTAGAGAAATTTAATGAAGTGACTCAAATGGTTTCAGCCATGACACAAGGATGTCAGAAGTTAATGAAACCCCTTCTTATGCAAAATTCCAAACTAATAATACCCCAAGTATTGAGTATCAGTAAATACCTTTGTTCCTGCACTTCTTTAAATGGATATTACCATTTTCATTTTGTGTGTAAACTCCCCTATATTCCACTAGTTATGAAAGCAAAGTATCTTTTGTACTCCATCCATAAAAACATTCATTAGATACCATTTTCTAAAAGGTAAAAACATTGACCAGGTACCACACACTTCCAAAAATAAAATGTTTCATACTCGTTATAGGAGATCCTTACTTCATTTGTTTCCTTTCATAGTCTTTGAATGCACCATAAGATCACCAGGTATAACACGACTGAAATACAAAACCAAGTTTTAGCAAGCATCTGCCTTGTCTGTTGTAGGAATGCTACATCAATATGAAGTATCTTTGTTTCTATAGCACCAGTGATAGCTATGATGGCTAACCATACCAAGTGTACGTGAGGATGTAGACCAACTGGCTAGCACCACTGTAAAATCATAAATCACTTTGGAGAACAGTTTGGCAGTGAAATACGTATATGAGATAAACAACTTGTATAAAATGTTCTAGCTCCTTTACTTGCAACAGCCAAAAACGGAAAGTAGCCCAAATGTTCACCAACATTTAAGTGGATAAACAATTCCTTTTAAAAAAGGAATAAATAACTGTTACAAACACAGATGAATCTCCAAATAATAAAGACCAAAAGAAAAAAGTACATATGGCATGATTCCATTTTTATATAATTCAAGAAAATGCAAACTAATCATTAGTGATAAAGTTTACCAGTGATTGTCCGAAGACAGAAGAGTAGCCAGAGGGATTATAAATGGGCACAGGGAAACTTGCAGGTGGTAAGTGCGTTCATTGTCTTGATTTGAGTTATTCCATGGTTCTTTATATATAAAATTTCACCAAATTATACACAATTTAAAAAGCTATTTGTCTTTTTCACTCTTGGTCTTATGAGTACACAGTGCTATTTTCCAGAGATTAAATGATATATAATGTCTTCACTCATAGCAAATAGAATATATATACTCATGTGTCTTTTGTTTATAATTTTTGCTTTATTTACCAGTATGGTAAGTATCATGTAAAACTAGTAGTGTGCTAGAGCAGTATTGTACCAGGTCACATATACACATAAATAAAAACACATTAGTCCAAGAAGATTCTGAGACCAAAAGTGGTTCAGAAGTTTTTTATCTATGGAGTTATAAAGTATTACTAGGGAAAAAAGCAAACTAAAAAGCAGAAAAAGATATTTTCAGACACTCAACCCTATCAGAAAAATCTTCTGCAGACACACTGAGTTGCTTTCACCAATGCCATTTTCCCATGAGGCTCACTGTTGACCTGGCCTTTCCTCCAAGATCAGGAAGGCCTAGTGTTAAGTCATTAGCTCCTTCTTGAATTTAAAGAGCCCAAAAGCTGCTAGGAAAGAAAAGGTTGCCATATCCTCTGTCAAACACCAAGGATCCATCATCTTGCTTCCCACAGCTATGCAGGGACTAACAATAACTTTAATATACTTTTGAAGACGAATAGCAGCAGACCAACTCAAGCAGGTGGGATAAGAGGCTTAATATACAAAAAGGTTTGTATTAGGTACATCAACCAACAGGATACCAAGATACTTTTTAACCTAAGGAAAGAAGCTTCATGGCCCCCACTTTCTGCTCTTTGATGCCAGTCTGTGTCCTTTCTAACTATTCAAGATGGCTTTATCATCTCAACAGACAGCTCTCCCAGGAGGAAAAGGCTGAAATTTATTTAAAAAACCATTAAAGAATTCAATAGGAGCCTATGCATGTAGCTCAGTGGTAATATGCATGAGTCTTGGTTCAATCTTCAGCACCCCTACAAAACAAGAATCAACAGAAGCTATGCTACAGAAACATTTGTATCTTCCTGTTTTGTGAGATGTTGGAAACAAACTTTAGGGCTTTTTCGTCTCCACTGCATAGAGGTCTGATCGCTTCTGTTTAAAAATGGGGATTTGCTGGCGTATTTCAGCCAACTTCTTCAGGTCTGCAAGAACAGGAAAGTGCGTGATTAATAATTTGCAAATCTTCCCCAAGCTGCAAAAACTAGAGTCTCAGCAAGTAACTCACCTAATATAAATGCACTTTATCTGAATGCACCCATAGCCCCGCAGTGGTTCCAAGATCATTGCCAAGCAAAGCTATAGCCCTATGCACCTGGCCTTAAAATAAGACCTAGAATACTCTGAATCCCAAAAAGGGGTATAAAGGAGTCATTTCAAATGACTGAGGCTTCATATTTCAGAGCAGTGGGGATACAAGGGAGCCAAATTCCCAGAGCCAATCTTACCTATGTCTGAATACAGGATCATTTCTTCAGTGCCAGCTTTGGCTAGGACCTCCCCCCTGGAAAAGATTCAGAGGAGAATGAGTGGACTTACTACCATCTGGTCATTTTCCAGGTCTCTGTTTTTCCTCCCTGTCTTACAAGCCAAAGGAAAGATTCTGAGACCTAAAATAAAATGGTATGTGTACAAATCCCTGCTTTATCATTTAGTTGCTGTGTGACCTTATGGCAAGTCATTTGGAATCACAAAGAGCTCTGTGAAGTTTAGTAAAATTATGATGTATGTTTCATAAAACTGCAGACTGCTAGGAAGTGGCAGCTATTCCACAATTATAAACATCTAGGAATAAAGTTAACTAGAAATAGCGCCACCCTATTTCTTCATGAGTGCCCTTCAACGAGGACCTTTCCAAAGGCAGTCTTGACCTTCTTACTCCTGCCCAGGCAACTACTCAACTTGAGGGTAGTGATTCTGGGCCTGAGAAGACCCCAGCTCTGCTGGAATCCCTGCAGGCTAAGGGGTTTTGGTTTCAGATTCAAGCAAAAGATTTAAAACTGTAGACTCTGGTGGGGTATCCACATGCTTAAGACTAATCTGAAAAATTAATTCCAGTGCTTAGTCTAAGCCCAGAGCAGATATTCAGAAACTTTTAGTGAAATAAATGTTTTTTAAAGTAATGTGTCATAACAAATAATCTGACATAATAACTGGTTCCACTTACTAGAGAGCCATAAACATTCCTGGCACAGATGGCATTTAACCAAAAATCCTTTTCTGTTCTTTTCTAATTCTTGTCCATTTGTCCTGGCACTCAAAAATCCCTCTTTGTGTAACCCAGGCACCCACCCCCATGTCAACATAAGCCAGAGGGCCCCCAGGCCCTGTGGAATGAAGAAGGTAGATCACAATCTATCCCAAGAACTAGCTATGGAGCAGCTACCCAAGAGGCAGGAAACCTATTAATAATATCCTGACAGAGGAACCTGATGCAAGTTCATGGAAACTGTTAAGCCAGCTTAACCCTTCCAGTCCAATATCCTCCAAGTTTAACCCTAACATGTAGAATGATCAGGGAGAATTTCACTAGTCATATTTTTCTCATATCTTCCAAGGCCTCCCTACCATACACATTGAGCTTTAGATGCTATAATGTCAGAAGAGTGAGCATCTACGGACTCCCATAGCAATGTTTAACCCTTCTCAGTCTTGTCTATTAACCCTGAAATTGTATAAGTACACATCTGTGTGTGTGCGTGCGTGTGTGTGTGTGTGTGTGTGTGTGTGTGAGAGAGAGAGAGAGAGAGAGAGAGAGCGCTGTGTGATTATTCGTATACAGAAACAGTGAAGAAGGCGGCCAATTTCCAATGTCCTGGATCCAGTTAAACTCTGAGAAGTACAGTTCTACCCTCAATAATCTGAGTTTAACAAGGATAAGCTCCTGAGTCCAAGTTAATCATGTTTGTGAAAGTACAATATAAACTCTACAAATGTGGACCACAAGGTCTGCATATTAAGGGATGAGTGTATGTTGTTATGTCTGAATGGACTTATATGCTGCTTTCACTGAGTAATAAAATATTTTACCCTTTCACAGGAGACAGGGTCATAGTTTCCCTTACTAAACCCAAACTCCCTGCTTCTCTAATCATTATGCTTCGAACAAAGTCCTTGCCCTGTAACTCATTCCTGTCCTAGAATCAGTTACTCAGCTTAAATTTTAACCAAAAGTTAAGAGTTCAGGAATCTCTTTTATTAAAACCATTCACCCTTCACTACTGCCTTGTTTACTCTAAGTGATTCAAGTGTGATTGACAGTGAAAGTTCACTTAGATACAAAGAAGAGGGCTAAGGTCAAGCACGTAGGTAATTTCTTTTCACATGGTTTTCAAGGGGAAGCTTCTCTTGTGCCTATCATGTGTGGAGAACTGGGAGTGGAAGATGAAGGAGGCTGGTCAGGGTTTAGACAAGCTAACTGCCCATGTGTCATCTCTCAAGCTCCCACTGAGCCCACCCTCACTTAGATACACTCACCAAGGGTTCACAACAGTGCTGTGTCCCCAGGCAACATAGGAGGCGTTATCATCCCGGGCAGGAGAGGCTGTAGCCACATATATCTGATTATCAACAGCCCTGTAGCCAGTGAACAGAAAAGAGGTAATGCACATTATACATCCACAACATTTCTCTATCCAAGTACACAGATTCTTTGTTTAAAAAAAAAAAAAAGAAAGAAAGAAAAGAAAACTACTAGAAGAAACACAGAGGCAATGTTTCAGGATATTGGAATGAGCAAGGATGGGGGGGGGCAAGACCCTAAAAATGAGTGGATCAGTTACTCAGCCTAAATTTTAACCAAAAGTTAAGAGTTCAGGAATTTCTTTTACTAATAAAACACTACTGCCTTGTTTACTCTAAGCAATCCAAGTGTGATTGACAGTGAAGGTTCACTTAGACACACAGAAGAGGACTAAGGTCAAGCACTTAGGTAATTTCTTCATCACATGGTTTTCAAGGGGAAGCTTGAAATAGATGAGATTATGTCAAACTAAAAAGCTTTTCCACAGCAAAGGAAAGAATCATGAGTGCAGAGACAAGGTAGAGAATGGGAGAAAATATTCACAAGTTATATATCTGACAATGTGCTAATATCCAGACTATAAGCCAGATGTGAACAGAACTACAGATAGTACCTGCCTATAATTCCAGCAACTTTGGGAGGGTGAAGCAAAAGAAGTACAAATTTAAGGTTAGCCTCAACAACTTAACAAGATTCTGTCTCAAAATTTTTAAAAAAAGGCTGGGATATATAGCTCAGTGGTAAAGTGCCACTGAGTTCAATTCCCAGTACCAAAAAAAAAAATCAGACTAAAAGCAACTCCAGAAACTCAACAGCTAAAAACCAAATAAACCTGATTTAAAAGTAGACATTTACCAAAAAAAAAAAAAAAAAAAAAAAACATATAAATGGTTCTACAGTCTAGATCCTGAATGTGCCCCAAAATCCCACACGTTGAAGAGTGGTCCCAGCTAAAAGCACTACCAGGAGGTGGTGGAACCTGTAGGTAGAGCCTAGTGGAAGGAACTTAGTGGGGGTTGACCCTGAAAAAGATATTAGGACTCTGGCCCCTCCTCTTTCATTCTTTGCTTCCTGGCCACCCTAAGGTGAACAGCTCTCTATCATTTGTTCCAGCTGTGATGAATCCACAAGTACTACTACAGGTCCAAAGCAAAGGGGCCATCAAGTCTATGGGCTTCCTAGTAAGTGAAGATTCACTGATGTCCCTCAGAGATTGCCCATGCACCAGCAACTTCAGAAAGAACTAGAAGAGGATCACAAACTAATAAGCCATGTGGGAAGTGCTCCTTCTATCTTTTAATGGACATTTGGGCAAGCATGAGAAATCAAATCAATTCCAAAAAGAGGTGGAGCAACTGGATGAATTAATGTTTGCAAATACAGAGGAAGAATTTTTCTATGAGAAGGCAGTCCTGAAGTTCAACTACTCAGGGCAAGAGGAAAGCAACACTTGCTCTTGTAAACTATGATGTTAATTCTAAACAACAAGATGAGTAAATTCATGGATAAACTAGAAGAACATCTATCTAGCCCATTTTCTGTGAACAGTGATAGGCTTGTTTATGTAAAATTACCAGAAAACCCAGTTAAGATTTACTGAACAACTCATAATTGTATTGAGATTCAAGTCCATTATGAAAAGTAGAGTTCTAGTCCATGTATTTGTGACACATTTACAAAACATCTTTTTGGTTAAATTACGAATGGTTGATTTAAAACTTCCAATAAAAAAACATTAAGTAGTAATTTTAAAAGAACTGAATAAAAACTCACATTTTTATTTTAAAAAAAATCTGTAAATGCTCAGTACCAATAAAAAATGGTTTCTGAATAAAAGAAAAAAGCATTTGGAGTTTAGCTCAATGGAAGAGCACTTGCTTAGCATGCACAAGGCCCTGGGTTCAATCCCTGGCATGGTAGGGGGAGTTAGAAAAAAAAGCAGTACAGGTTGATTCCACTGTACAGGCCGATGTTAAGGAAACTTCTCTTCAAAAAATAGTTAGTTGAGCTTGGACCTGCAGTCCAAGCCACTTGGGAGACTGAGAGAGGAGGATTACTTGAGCCCATGCATTCAAGACCAGCTTGTGCAAGATAGTGAGAGATCCCAGTCGAAAAAACAAAAATACATCTGTAATTTAGTGGCTCTCATTCAAGGGTGACTTTGCCCATCAGATTTGCCAATTTCTGGAGTCTTTTCTGATTATCACAACTAGGGAGTTGTTATTGGCATCTTGTAGGTATAGGCCAGGGATGTAATTAAACATCCTCCAATGTATAGGTCAGTGCCACAACAAAGAATTATCTAGTCCAAAATGGCAACAGTGCAGTGAGGAGTGTGGCAAAAGCCAACCTGTAATGCAACAAAAGAGCAAAGCTTCTCTGTTTAAAACAGGTCAAGCTTTCCAGAAAATGGAGTAGCCTTCCTGGGGCAATATACATTGGAGGGTGATCTGGCACTTCCTGCCAATGATGGCAGCCCCACCATCTCAAATTAGCAAAAACTTCAGGTGGGAGTCCAGGTATATCAACCCACTTCTCCTGGGAACCTTTAGATTCAGTCAATAGACCCATATTAGATCGTTCCAGTATGTCCCAAGCTTTCCTTGCTTTTGACAGAAAGGTACATTAATTAATATTTATGGCATCATATTCCAACTTCTACTCGACATCAGCCAAAACTTCTTGCCTTTCTATTCAAAATTATCATTATCTCTAGAAGTGAAAATAGAGTATTGACTGGGAAGGGGCACAAGAGAGCATTTCACAGATCAGAAATCTTCTATATGTTGATCTTGTTGGGTGAATACACATATAAAAATCCATTGACCTATATGCTTAAAATTAGCACAGTTTTCTGTAAGTATATTATACCTCAATTTTTTAAAAGATTAATGAAAAAACCATCACCTGTGACAACATTTCATGATTCATAGAGCACTTTACACACATAGTCACAATTTTTCTTTCCAGCGTACCCTTCACCCTTCCTCAGTCTTACAGAACTAGGGAAAAAGCAACTGTGACATACCAAAAAAGTATGCAAAGCCTATAATTTACACATTAGAAGAACAAGAGCTTAAAATGAGTTTCTAGTCAGAGTATCCCAAGGACTAGTAGTTGGTGTGGAGGATGGGGCAGGATAAGCACCCTAAACTGAATGGCAGAGTCAGCTGTGCAGAGACTACAAAACTCTCTCTAGGGCCAACAGGCTAAAATAACCCTGTTTTTTCTTTGGCTCCCGAGGTGCTGAGTGCATAAGCTCCATGGGTCTCAATTTCTCTGCAAAAGATGCTGGTAACTATCTTAGAAGAGACCAATTCGTATCTAATCACAGAAAAATGAAATCAGTGTCCAACTAATTCACTGAATGCTCTCAAAATGCAAAAACCACAGTCCTTGAAATCCTTGAGGTTGGTTCTATGGCTTCTGAGAAGGTGCCTAGCAGTAGAAGCCCTCCCTACAGATTCATCCTTTGAAACTTCATTTGGACGCCAGGGCATGTTAGCTCAGGGAAAGAATTACATTCCGCAGTAAGTGGTAATACTTCCACCAAACCAAAAATCTTTCCACAAAGAGGAAACACTGAGATGACTGGTTCCTTTCTTACCGCCCTCGCTGAAGCAATTCCCAGTGGGCTGGTCCAGTGGTCAAATTGAAAGCCCCAGGATACACCAACAGCTGGCAACCTTGGGGAGAGAAAAATCAAAGACAGTGGATGCAGATGAACATCAGTTCCTCCCTTTACTCCTACCAACAGGGATCAAACTCAAACTTTTACAAGCACAAAAAAGATGTCAGCCTAGTCAGGCAGAGTCAATATGAAGATATGGCTCTGAATTCTTCCAGAGATACACACATAAAAAACACAGCCATAAGAAAAGTGGGATTGATGACTGAAATCAGAACATATGCCTTTAAATAAAATAATAATAATAATAAAGTAGAGAACTTTCATTCAATTTTTTCTGAGCCATGTATGATTAGTACCACATGGCTAACAACCATGTTCTGTGATTCTTTTCAACTGAAATTAGAGGCACAGTAGTTGCTCTAGAGTTTACTGATAAGGTTCAACACAGACCATTAACCCCAAAGCCCAAGAACGTCTACCCTCTGCTGGGCAGGCAGTCAAACCACCTTTAACACTTCACTTTGCTCAGTGGCAAATGGCAAGTAGCTTTAGTCTAGTAAAATGCTAACATTTGTTGAGCACCCACACAGGGGCTTTACAAGTTCTCTATCCTTAATACTCAAACCACACTGCTCTAGATGTTAAACGATTTCCCGGAAGTACTATCCCATTTAAGAAGAAGATTTGGAACCAGAATCCAGCTCTGACTTGGTTCTTCATGCTTCCAGACACTACCATGCTTCTCCTAATTTGGAATGAAATGTCATTGGCTATATGTCTGAGTACTAAATTCATGGACATATAGGCCATTTCTTCATTTCTACTGTGTTCAAAGTTACTACAAACAGTAACAGGAGGGGCTTAAAAGATAGAGCAGACATTCAGGAGCATGGCTCCTGCTTTAGCTACATAGTAAATACGTTAAATTACAACCCCTCAAAAGTCCCATCATCCATATGCAGCAAGTCTGAGAAGCCAGATGGATTGAAAGAATTGATCAGGGGGAGATCACATTTTATCCCTGGCCCTTCTGTGCATTTGGGCATAATTTTTGTATTTTTTTTTTGTGCAAAGTTTATGCTTAGGGATCCCTCCACCCGAAAGCAACCCAGAACCAACTCTCTATGCAATTACGGATTAGAGAACATAATTGTAACACTATCTCACCTCTCTGTGCATACACTTGTGCAAGTTCTGCAAAGCGGATGTCATAGCAGATGCCCAGGCCCACTCTGCAATAAGCTGTTTCCAAACAGAAAATGCACAAATAAAAAAGTTAACCTCCTGTAGCATGATATGGCAGGGTAAAGCCTCTATAACTTAATGAGCCCAAAACTCTAACTGGAATAAATTAACACAAGGAAGGCCATGTATTAGCTCAATCTTACTCAGACTTCATCTCATAAAGACCTCATTTACATCATCAGAACAGAAATGAAAAATTCATTCCACATGAATGCTCACTAAGTGAGGGGTGTTCAATCATGGCCTAACAGGAACACTAGAGGTAGGCCATGACCAAAAGGAAGAATAAAACTGTGCCAAACCCTTAGTACCTTATTTGGCCTGGACTTTCCAGGGCTATGACTGTTCTTTGCCTTCCCACCTCTCAGTTTTCAGTCAGGTCATGTGAAAAAGTTGAAGAGAGACAAAAAAAGGAAAAGAACACCTCCTTCTCTGGGAAAAGTAAAAAAGGCAAATTTATCTAGTACGTACGAGTATCAAATGTGGAGAAATTATCACCAGGACTCAATGTTTTAGATTCTTGAAATGTAATTTTTCCAGGAACATCAATGTCAAACAGATGGATCTGCATCACAAATAATTGATCTGGTTATCTCCTTTTCAGCAGGGCTCATGGCAGTAACATCAGACTCTTTCCATGGGCAGATATGAAAGTGCTCTAAGATCAACTGTACAAACAGCACCTCCAACCTGCCCCATAACCCACCCACAAGCTGGCTGACATATGATCAAATGGAATTACACTACGGAAAACAATGCCATAGGTTTTACAACCCATTTTCTAGATGATGTGCAAGTCAGTGTTCAGGTTTCTTAATGGAAGTAATTAAGGTGTTGCTTCTTTACCCACTGTAAATGGTCAATGAAGACCTCTCAGAATCACAATCAGAATTAAACTGGCAAATTGGCAGCAGAGGTAGAGAATGAGTAGCATTTAACAACAGGAAAAATTCTGCAATCCTAATTCAGCAATGTGCAAAGAGAGTAATTCATCACTTCCAAATGAGATTTAAGGAAAGCAAATGTGATTTAACATTAGAAAGTCACTGTAATTGATCACACAAATAAAATAAAGAAGAAAATATCAAGTGATATATACAGAGTATCTGGTAATAAACTTTTCTTTTTTCAGTGCAGGGGATCCAACCCCGAGTCTCACACATGCTAGACAAGCATTCTAACACTAAGCTACATTCCCAACGCACATATGGAAACTTCTACAACCATTCATGATTCAAAAAGGGAAACAGAAAAACTCTTCTAGGAAGGGCACTTTTAAAATCAATGAAAGAGTATCCGCAAAAATCCTAAACAACCATCATATGTAAAGGTAAAATATTGAAAATGTTCTGCTGAGACTGGAAGAAAAGCAAGGACACCTATTATTCAAAATTACACCACAGATCCTACACAGAGCCCAAGGAAGGAGTCAAAAGTACAAGATTTGTAAAGAATAAAACCTATCATTATTTTTGGATTAAATTGGTACTCAAAAAAATCTACAAATAAATTTTAAAATTAATGAGTAAGTTTATCAAGGTTACTATACCCGAGATCAGTATTTTTAAAACTAGCTATACTTCTACCAAAGACTTTAATGCAACTATTGAAACAAAACACAAAGGCATAAATAAAAACACACTCTTTATGAATAAACAAACAGGAAATATCAGTAGAAATTTAAAAACATATCAAAGATCCAAATAGACATTTTAAAACTGAAAAATTTAGTGTATGAATTTGCTGTTATTGTTGTTATGGTGGTGGTGCTACTGCTGAGGATCAAATCCAGAGTCTAGCACAAGTAGGTAAGCGCTCTACCACTGAGCTCAAATACCAAATACCCCCAACTCAAATATCTCAATTCTTGAAAACTTTACTGGATTGGCTTATGGGATATTGGGAATGACAAAAGAGTCAGTGAACCTAGTAGATCAACAGAAATTGCCCAATGTTTAGAACTCAGAAAAAGATTAGAAAGCAAAAACAACCAGTGCTAGAGGTGTAGCTCAGGGAGTGCCTTCTAGCTTGTGTGCTTGTGCAAGACACTGGGTTTGATCACGAGCAATGCAAAGAGATATATATATACATACAGAGCCTTGGTGACTTTGGAACAATACCAAACAATACAACATATGCATACTAGAGTCCTAAGAATGGGACAGAAAAAATACTTAGCAAAAATATTCCAAAAACTTCCCAAATGTGGTGACAGACTTAAGTTTTAAGAAGCACCAAGCAGGACAAACCAAAGAAAACCACATGTAGGCACATCAGAATCAAACTATTGAGAAGTAAAGATTACAAAAAAGGTCTTGAAAGCAAAAAGAAAAGAACATCAAATTATATACTGGAGAACAACAATATAAATTACTACTGATGTCTAATCAAGGGGGCAGGGGGAGTTAGAAGATACCAGCTAGAGAAAAAAAAAAAAAAGTGAACCAAATTGTATTCTAGCAAAAACATTTTTCAAGAATGAAATAAAGATATGCTTACTAACAAAATTCATAGCTAACAGATGATCACTACAAAACTGCTAAAAGGACATCCTTCTGCTGAAAGAAAAGATACAGGATCTTCAAGAAGGAAAGGAAAACACCAGAAACAGTAAAGAATTGGGTTATCATTATGATTTTTACCTCTTAATTTCTTTAAAATACTTATAACTATTTAAATCAAAACCTGTTTTGTGATACTTATAACACATGTGTATGGAATACATATGACAACTGTAGCATAAAGAATGAGGAACAGGAGGGCTAGGGTTGTGGCTCAGTGGCAAAGTGTTTGCCTTGCACCTGTGAGGGACTGGGTTCAATCCTCAGCACTACATAAAAACAAATAAATAAAATAAAGG
This sequence comes from Ictidomys tridecemlineatus, assembly GCF_052094955.1. NCBI lineage: Eukaryota > Metazoa > Chordata > Mammalia > Rodentia > Sciuridae > Ictidomys > Ictidomys tridecemlineatus. Next base: position 166,263,518 of record NC_135479.1, read on the forward strand.
TACTGAGTCCTTCTACAACTAAAAATATTTTTTTAAAAAAAGAATGAGGGAACAGACCTTGCCATTGCAAGGGTCTTAAGGTGAAACAATACTAATTCTAAGTAAACTGTGACAAGTTAAGGATGCATATTATAATCCCCAGCACAACAACTGGAAAAAAAAAAAAAAAGGATCTCAGTAGTAGACTGTGTGCTTATTAGCAATTTCTAGCACCAAGACTGAAAAAAAAAAAAAAAGCAAAGAGGTATAATTAAAAAGCTGAAAGATAAATTAAAATGAAATTCTAAAACCTATTTAGTTAATTCAAAATAATGCAGAAAAGAAGATCAAAGGGAAAAATAATCTGTATGCCAAATCTAACCATATCAATATTCGCATTAAATATAAATGAGTGAACCACTCCAGTTAAAAGGTAGGAACTGTCGATTTGAAATAAAAAAGTAAGAGCCAACTATATACTGTGTTCAAGAGAACCATTTAAAATATAAGACACATACAGATTGAAAATAAGAGATAAGAGCTGGATGCCAATGGCACAAGTCTGTAATGCCAGCAACTGAGGCTGAGAAGGCTGAGGTAGAAGGATCTCAAGTTGGAGCCAGCCTCAGCAACTTAGTGATACCCTGTCCAAAACTTCACAAAAAGTTAAAAGTGTTAGGGATGTAATTCAATGGTAAAGTGCCCCTGGGTTCAATTCCTAGTACCCAAAACATTAAAAATAAATAAACATCGAGGGCTGGGGATGTGGCTCAAGTGGTAGCGTGCTCACCTGGCATGCATGAGACCCAGGTTCGATCCTCAGCACCACGTACAAACAAAGATGTTGTGTCCGCCAAAAACTAAAAAATAAATATTAAAATATTCTCTCTCTCTCTCTCTCTTTTTAAATAAACAAATAAAAATCGATAAACATTTATTAGGCAAACAATAAACTTTAAAAACTTGGAGTAACTAGTATTAGCAGAGATAAAGTTGACTTCAAGAGGAAAAAAAAGACTGGAAATAAGAGCCATCTCATAATGATAATTTTTTTTTTTATCATTTTCCTGATCAATTCTTCAGGAAAACTTAACAATCCTAAATGTACGTGCATTTAGTACTGCAAAGATGTCAACTCATCCCAAACCAATCTCTGTATATTCAATAAAATCCTAATAAAAATTCCTGCAGGTTGTTCCTTTGCAGAAATTGACATTTATTTAAAAAAGGTGTGTGGACAAGAATATCCACTTGTGCCAAAAAGTAAGTTGTGTGTATGATAAGAGGCACTAGGAAACTTTGAAGTAGATTCTTTTGCAGGGAGCGGGGGGTACTAGGGATTGAACTCAGTGGCACTTGACCACTGAGCCACCTCCCCAGCCTGAGTTTGTATTTTATATAGAGATAGGGTCTCAGTGAGTTGCTTACCACCTTGCTTTTGCTGAGGCTGGCTTTGAACTCACAATCCTCCTGCCAGAGCCATTGAGATTACAGGTGTGTGCCATTGCGCCCAGCTGAAGCAGAGGCAATGAGACTTGTACATTCCATACTTACTTTTCTGTGCTTTACTAGTAAAGTTCCATCAGGCCCAAAGACAGCACAGGTGTTATATAGCTTCCCAGCATCCTCTTCAGGGATGGAGCCTTTCATTGAGAGAAGAGACACATTGGCACACAAATCAATCAGAAGCTAAAAAGAATACAGCAATTATTTTGTGATAACTGGTGATAATTATTTTGTGATAAAGTCCTGATAAACTGTCACTTGGGTCCAATGATATAGTTTATTCCCTTCTAAACATTATTTAACTGTTTTTCCTTCTTGAATATGAGCTTTCAGAGATAAACTACAAAGTAGGTGAAATATAATCAGATCACATACCAAAGACAGATTTAAAACATAACCAAACTGCTTCTCAAATTCAGTCATGATCTTAAGCAACACTGTTACATATTGTAACAGAGCCAAACAATTTATTGTTGTTCATCTTAATTTCACTAGGTCCTGCAACAAGACTATCTCCCAAAAGGCCTCAAGATGAGAACGTTAAGTCATAGGACTCTTCATCACTGAATGCAGTTCCATCTCTATGCTTCTTGTTTTGCTACGTCTTACTCATTTTTATTTAATATTTATTTTTCAGTTGTAGTTAGATACAATACCTTTATTTTATTTATTTTTTTGTGTGTGGTGCTGAGGAACCCAGGGCCTCGCATGTGCTAGGCAAGCACTCTTACCATTGAGTCACAATCCCACCCCTGTCTTACTCATTTCTAACCCTTAATATAGCATAACACAAAGATAATTGTGTTTGCTGTATTTACTGAACAGAATTTTACTGTGTTTATTTTTAATTGTACCAAATAGAACAATTTACTTCAAAATCACAAAAATAAACCTACCATTATGCATGTGGCCTCTAAGGAAAAAAAAACCTTCTCAACCCTATGTTAGTATCATAAAAAACATAGATATGGTTTATCTTTCCACATTTCTATTTGCCTCTGCACCACTACTTTTTCTCCAGGGAAAATCATCAATATTAATGTGGTGTGTGTCTTTCTACAATATTTACTATGCCATCACATACATAACTACATATAAAAACATAGTATTATTTTGTATGAGGGATTAATCTGAATGGGAATACCCTATTCATAATCATGTTGAACTTGCTTTTTTCCTACTTTACAGTGTGTCTTGAAGCTTCTTCTACATTATTATTAGATATAAATCTACCTCATTCTTTTCAAGGGTTGAATTATGTTTCATAGTTTAAATGTAATAAAAATCATTTAAATGCTTTTAATGTTTAGGACATTATACCATGTTGAAGGAAGTTACCTCCAATGAGATATATTCTGCACTCCTTTGCTACTTCAGAAAGCTTCTGTGTGGATTCACCAGGAATTTTCTCCGCATATTCAGGAAAATATTTTGTGCCATATGGAGAATTAAAGCATTCCTAGATAAAGTTGTCAGAGAAAAGGAGAAGGAATAAACTTACCAAACATTCAATCCTTTCTTAAAGTTCTGCTTTAAAAAAAAAAAAAAAAAAAAAAAAAGACATGGCTGCGGCTTCCAACTCTGCTATCACTTGAAAGGGTAAAACACAGCTAAGAAAAATCCCCAGGACTAAAGAACCTATGGCTAGGGCTGGGGTTTGGCTCAGTGGTAGGGTGCTTTCCTAGCATGTATGAGGCACTGGGTCTGATTCTCAGCACTGCATATAAATAATAAAAGTCCATTGACAACTAAAAAATATTAAAACAAAAAGCAAAACAAAACAAAACAAAAAACCTATGACCAAAAACAGACTAGCCAATTATCCCAGGTAGGGCTACAGGAGGTAAGTCATGTGAGCTCTACCAGATCCTAGTCACCCTGGAAGAAGGCTAGACCTGCCTTTGCCTTGAGTGTACAAAACAACATGTTCTCAACACTGGACTCCCAGACCTTACTATAAATAAGGTTTACTCATTTGACTTTGAGTATTGGTATGAATTCTTAAGTTTAAAATTATATTATAAACTATGCAACAATAAAACCTGTCCTGAAAAAATAAATAAATAAAAGCTTTCAAAGTCAGAGGTTAAGACGTTTTTCCTCATCTGTAAATGAACTTTCAGCACTCCCATTCTGATCCTACAAAGTTTTTCATTCGGCAAGTGTATGTCTGTCTTCAACAGCTCTCTGACATGTCAAAAAACAACAAGTGGACTGGGTTTGTGGCTCTGTGGTGGAGCACTTGCCAGCATGTATGAGGCACTGGGTTCAATTCTCAGCAACACATATAAGTAAATAAATGAAATAAAGGTCCATCAACAACTAAAAAATATTTTTTTAAAAACAGGCAAAAATTATGAAAATTTCAACTCTAATTCCCTCATGCTGCATTTAATGACACTGCCTTGTACTAGGCAAGGTGCTGGGAAACTAAAGCCCAAAGATCACTATTTGTACAAGATGAATGTCAGTCAGTGAAGTTAGCACACACGGAATTCACTCTCAGCAACACAAACCAATAAAGAGACTATAAATACAGGAGAGTCCCATGACTGACAACATAAGGAAAACAGATTACCAGTGAGATCTCAAGAACTGGGAGACTAGCTCAGTGCCTACTTGCCTAGCATGTGGAAGCCATGGATAAAATTCCCAGAGGGAGGGAGGGAGGGAGGGAGGGAGGGAGGAAGGAAGGAAGGAAGGAAGGAAGGAAGGAAGGAAGGAAGGAAGGAAGGAAGGAAGGAAAGGAAAGAAAGAAAGGAAGGAAGGAAGGAAGGAAGGAAGGAAGGAAGAAAGAAAGAAAGAAAGAAAGAAAGAAAGAAAGAAAGAAAGAAAGACAAATAGTAAGATCTCAAACCTCTTGTGTTAAAAATTTCTGCTCACTGGCCACATTTGGGACAGTTTGGAGACTGACTAAAATACAAGGTGGACCTGAAAATTCTCTAATCTGATAGGGTTTGTAAAAAGCTACCTCATCTTCATAGCTGGAGGTTAGTGGAATAGTCTCAACTACTGACCATCTCACAACACCTTTAAAAAACATACCAGAAAATGCATGACCTGAAATCTGGGCCTGTCTGGGGAAAACCTGTACCTGCTGACAAACACATGTGGTGCAACCTTTAGCTGGTTCTATTTTTCAGGAAACCACCCACAAAAGAGATGCAGAGTTTTACTAGCTTTAAGAAGCCACAGGCTTCCTTGATGTCTCCAAAAAATTTTTTTAGTCTTTAAAAAATACATTGTCGGGCATGGTAGTACACACCTATAATCCCAGCAGCTCGAGAGGCTGAAGCAGGAGGATCATGGTTTAAAGTTAACCTCAGCAATGGAAGGCACTAATTAACTCAGTGAAACTCTCTCTCTAAATAAAATACAAAATAGTGCTGGGGATGTACCTCAGTTGAGTGAGTACCTCTGAGTACCCAAAAAATCCCCAGTACCATAAAAAAATACACACACTCACACACACACTCACACACATATAGGCAGCTTAGTGCTAAAACCAACATGTTGTGGTCCTACAGAGTCTTTTAAAAAAATCTTTAAGTAACTCCCTAAACATACTAGAATTTTAGATTCCTTATCTGAACAGAGTAGAAGACTTGGAAACATGTTAGTAAATTCTATGACAAAGATCCTTGCTAAGATCTTTTGTGATAGACAAAGATGACACAAACATATAACAATATTGAAGCTCCAAAAGACACTGCTGAACTTGGAACATAAAAGGATAATTAGACCTAGCAAACACTATTCTGCTGCATCTATAGCAGAAAGGAATGGGTGCCTCCATACTTACTGGCAGAGAAACTATTTTGGCTCCTTGCTTTGCTGCCTCCCTGACAAGGCTACAAGCTCGATTGACATTATCTGATTTGATGGAAGAAACTTGAAGCTGGATGAGGGCCAAGCGGAAAGCTGGGGACAAAGACAAAACATATGTCAGAAGATCTGACCACTAAATTCATATAGAACTGATGATTCTCAGAGAGCATCTTGCAATGTCTGGAGATATTTTTAATTGACACAACTGACAATCTAATGGATTAGATTATTAACACTGATGAAGGCCTATTTGCCTCAAGGTTAACCCTAAATGTAGGACAACTCTGATGTCACATTCCTTGATTTAATCTTTAATGTAAGAGAAAAGAGCTAAATTTAACCCTAAATGCAATTTGTTATTCAGTTTCAGAATCTGGATAAAAACAAAGTTTCTAAAACAGGAAGCAAAAGTTGACATTACTTCAGGGCAAAGAGATACTTTAAGCTGTTATCAAAACACCACACAAACCCAGTAAAGGTCTCCCCTAAAATCCAGAAGCTGAGTTTTGTCTCTGCCTCTGAGCGGAGGAAAACATGGCTATGTTGGTGGCTTCCTCTCTCTCCCATCTCACAATCAGGGCAAGGGTCTGCCTGACATTCTGCAAATCCTACTCTGCAGAGGGCTGCAGCAGTGGATCTCCACCACTGTCGAGATCCTCCACGCTGAGGACAAGATACGAATCACATCATCTGCTCTTCTGCAAAATGAAGGGGAAAATTACTTATAGGACCCTTGGTTGCCTAACATTCATTATAATCTGACAAATCAAGCAGGAAAAAATAACAGAATATCTTAATTGAAGGTATCAACATGCGAATAACACTTAAAGGAATATGCCAAGTCTTTTACACTTGTGAGGTAACAAGAAGCTTGCAGAGGGAAAGCTGCACAAATAAATGACTCTGTAAAGGACGATGGGGAGGAAGAATCACCTGGGCACCGTTTTGTGTCGGGGTAGGAGTGGGGCCACGAAACTTGAAACACTACACACTACCTACACCACCGAGAACTACAAGAGGGTCAGCCTCTGTCCGCCAGGAGGCGAGAGCGGCAGGAAGCGGAGCCCTCGGAATCCCAGGAAACGCACTAGCCGCTCCTCAGCAATGCCGCCGCCCACACCGACCTTCACCTGAGCTGACCAACACCTGCGACCCGAAGGCCGCAGGCGCAATGGGGTAAGGGACTGAGGTGGCTGATTCTCTCCAGTATCGCACCAAGCCTCTGCTCTGGCCCAGCGGTGGCTGTCAGCCCCGCAGCCTCACTTACTAGCCATGGCTCTCCCTGGCAGCACCATCTGCAGCGCGGGAAGAGCAAGGGTCGGGCGGACTGCGTCGGTGCGCGGGGGCGAAGGCACGTACGCGGGGGCGGAGCCACGGCGTCAAAGGCTCCGCCCCTTCCCCCCATCTGGGCCGGCAACGAGGGGGGTTTCTCTCAGTCTTCTTCAAACCGCTCAAGTTCTTTTGGTTGTTTGTCGTGTATTTTCGGGAGACCGGGGTACTGGGGTTCTAACGCTCTACCACTGAGCCGCATCCCCAGCGACTTTTATTATTTTGAGACAGGGTCTCGCTAAATTGCTTAGGGCCTCGCTAAGTTTCTGAGCCTGGCTTTGGACCGTGATCCTCCTGCCTCAGGGCCTTCGGCCTTTTGGATTACAGGCGTGGGCTACCACGCCACGACAGGCTCCTGGGTTTTTTTCGTTGTTCTTTTGTTGGTTTTCCTGTTTCTTTTTTCTTTGCCGGTTCTGGGGATGGAACGCAGTTCTTTGAGATTGCAAAGCAAGCGCGCAGGTACACACCTCAAACCCCTACTAATGGCTCGCTCTTTGCACTAGCCTGGACCTACAAGAAATGGTTAATTACCACACAGGCCGAAAGTTGAACGCCTCCTAAGGCAAAGGGCAAAGAGGGGCAACCTAAATCATGGCAGTGTGCTGGTAAATGTTTCTTGTAAGCGGACTTTCTGTGGTGGAAAAGCCTGATTTGGAATGTTTGCCAGTTCTTGGCCAGGGTCTGAACTCCTTGTAGTTGGAACCTCTGTGGCCCTGGGTAATTCCTTGTGCTGATTGATTTGAGTCACGTGAACAAATCTCTGTGGAAAGACATTGGGGTGGAAAGACATTGGTTGATTTAGAACTGAACTACCTAAAGAGGAATGGGAAAAGAGGTATTGAGGGTTCAGACTCATTATCCTGTGCAACATATAAGATCCCTAACATTCGGAAAACCGCTTGCTAAAATTCTGTTTTAGGATTAGAATTTATATTTGTTACGTTGCTTTTTTTTTTTTTAAGGAAATAAGGTGGGTTTTTTTTTTTACAACTTTATTATGTGGTGTGGAGGATCGAACCCAGTGCTTCACATGTGCTAGGCAGATGATCTACCACTGAGCCACAACCCCAGTCCTGCTACATTGCTTTTTAATTGTGTTTTCGTGACTTGTCAGATTTGCAAATCAAAATCAACCAATAAATTTTGAACTTTCTTTTCTAATGACTTGGACTCATTTAAATTATATTAAAACAGATCCTGAGTTTTCAAAGAACACTATAAAAACATTTTGGGAACAATTAGGAACACTTAAATGTGAACTGACATTTGATGCTATATTTGGGGGGTTTTATGTTTAATATGGTATGACAATCATGCCAGATAATGACACTACTCTTAGGTAAGGCATGCAGAAATAGTTAAGGGTGAAGTGTCAGAATATTAAGTGAAAATGGCCAGCTTTTAGGAAATATGTATAAGACAAAAATGGCAAAATGTTAGTTGCTAAATCTAGAAGGAGGATATATAGCTGTTCACAAAACTTAGTACTAAGTTTAAAATTTTTAAACTTTGATAATAAAAAGTTGAGGGGGAATACATAGCAATTATAGGTTTTCTGCAGCTTAAAGGGAAAATAATTTTTTTTTTAAAAAAAGTGTTTTTTAAAGTTTTCTTTCAAATTATCTGGGCATAATGGGAAAGTTAAGCATTGGGTTCTAGCTCTGCCTGTGATCCTGATTTGATGTTAATACCAAGGCCAATCATTTCACCTTGTGAACTTTTTCATCACCTGTACAGGAAAGGACTTATAAGCAAAGGAAGGAGAATGAGGCCAAAAGACTGTGAAACTCTCCTTGCCCCTGCTCTACTTCCTGAACCTTCAAGTGCAGCAGCTCTGCCTCCCTTTCCATGTTGTTTTATATTATCTTTGAAACAAGACAAAATATAAAACTACTAGACCAAATGTATTTCGAAGGTCCAGCTAAAACTCTGATGTTCCTTTTCAGTCCCTATTCCCACTGCCATTCATGTCTGTCTCAAAGTTTTAATGACCATTTCCAAGTTGGTAGCAGTCAGATTTCTATTTTCTACTCTGGAGGCGATAGTTCACAATCTCCAGCTGCCTGTAAGCCATCTCTGTTTACATGCCTTGACATTGGTTCAAACTCAGTTATTTGAAACTAAATGGGTCATCTCCAAAAAAGATTTTTCTCCTAGTCCTTGTACTCATTCTTGCCACCCTCTTGCCTCGTTTTTCAATTTCCGCTGGTCCCTACCCTCCCCCAAAATTTTAAGCCATTTCAACATCTTTCAAGTCTTTCATCACCCATCTGTGGTTAGGGATAGAATTCTCCCTCACTCAAAAAAATGTTCCTGCTACTTCCCTTCAGTTTCCATCACCATCCTCCACAGTTAGACCTTCCTCACTTTGGAGAGGCTGCTGCAGACATGTTATAACTGGTCTCCTATCCTCCAATCACTCCTTCATAATATTAGATACTTAGTTTGGGGAAATTGAGTTCATTTCAGGTGGGTCAGGAAGATATGTAAATGATAGTAAAGGATAGGTAATTCAGAGAAAAGGGGCTGAAAATCAGAAGGGTATTGGAGTCCTTTGCACAGAATAAAAGGAGAAACTAAGAATAAATCCTTGAAGGAGAGAATATGATACTACAGGATCAAACTTAGTAATTATATGGTTAGAACTTTGTACAGGGAGGAGTGTGTGTGTGCCTGTAAATACACATACATAGATAGATACTTTAAATCTCTAGTGAAATTGTCAACAAATCAGAAGATCAGAATTCAGAACTTTGCTGACAGCATGTGACTTTGGGCAGGTTATTCAGTGTAGGGAAGGCAATTTAATATACCTACTAGATAGGTAACTATGGAGTAAAGGTGCCAACTTTGAAGACAGAAAAGCAAACAAACAGTGAACTGAAAGCCACAAATTCTGGCCTCCTGTTTCCAGGCCAGCCTACCAAAAGGAGGCAGGTTAGAATTGCAGTATGAGCATAAATTTTGAAATTAGATCATCTGGATTTAAATTCTGACTCTGCCACTCATTAGCTATATAATCTTGGAAGTCACCTTCTTTGTTCCCAACCATAAAATAGAGATACTGGTGTAGAGAATAAGATGTAACTGCGCTACTATTACTATCCTTGATGGAGTCTGCCTGCAAACAGGACATTCTGTCAAAGTATAGATAGTAACAGCGGACATGCTTGAAAACGAGGTGTCTGCTGTCCTTGGGAGGACTTGCCTGCAAACGGGATGTTCTGCCAAGTGGGCTAGGAGAGTGCTGAGAAAAATTTTATTATCTGTTCTTAACAAAGAGCAGAGCTCAACATACTCCAGGCCGAGAATAGATTAGCCATGAGAAGCAGGTCACTTCTGATTAGAAAGTAAAACTTCTGTATGCTATGTTTAATTAGCTGAAAGACCTGATTTATTGAAGTTGGAAGGCTGCCTTCTTTGTTCACAATACTATAAAAAGATTGCTTGTACATAATAAAGGACTTTTTTTTTCTGCTGCTTCGCTTGCTCTGCTTCTTCTTTTCCCATGCTGACCTGCAAGTGAATTACTGCAACATACTGGCACATAAAGCAGTGATTAAGAATTATGAAACACTATAAGTGTTTTTAAAAGTAAAGTACTTGTTCATTAGAAACCAAATTGCCAAATTTTGGAAAAATCTTGTAAATTTCAAATGTTGTCAACTTCAAATTTCAAAAATTGTGTGGGCCACACAAAATGTCATATTCAGCTTTAAGCAGCCCGTTTATGATCTCTGCTATTCTTATTTTCTTCCTCTGTTCAATACTTGGCAGGCAATACTTAGGCCCTCAGATACAAGGATAGATGCCTCACACACTCAGAGAAATTAGGTTAGTCCGAATTTCTTTTTTTTTAATATTTTTTAGTTGTTGATGGACCTTTATTTATTTGTATGTGGTGCTCAGAATAGAACCCAGTGCTTCACGCATGCTAGCCAAGCACGCTACCACTGAGCCATAACCCCTGCTCCCCGAATTTCTTCACTGTTCTGCCTCTTCACAAATCAATGGAAAGAATCAAATAAGAAATGTGAAAATGCTATGAAAAAACATGCCATTGGATTTTGAAAATAGAATCTATTGAATTTACTTATGAGCTTTTAATTTAAAACATTTTTTAAATGTACATATAGTAAAACTTTTTCCATGCACATTCCTGAGTTTTAATACAATATAGATTTACATAACCACCATCATAATCAGGATGTAGAGCACTTCTAACAGCCTGAGTATTCCCTGAGTATTCTGCTCCTTCATGATCAATCATTTGTTCAACCCTAACCCGACTTGGTCCTGTCCTTGTTTGCCTTTTCCAGAAAGTAATATAAGTGGAATTATACAGTATATATTTTGATGACTTCTTCTTTCATGTGGCATCCTACCTTTGAGATCTGTCCATGTCATTACACATATCAATAGTTTATTTCTTTTTATTGCTAAGCAGTATTCCAATGGATGGATATATTAGTGTTTATATACTACCTGCTGAAAAACATTTTAGGTTGTTTCCAGGTTTTAGTAGTTATAAATAGACTGCTATGAACATTTTCATGACCAGGTTTGTTTGGTTTTTTTTTTTTTTTTTTTTTTTTTTGGTATTAGCTTCCAACACTTGATTCTTGGGCAACAGACTCAAACTATAGCACAAAGACTATCTTTTCTCAATTGAATTAGCGTTGAATCTTTGCAAAGAAAAATTTTGCCCATTATCTTTCTATTTCTGAACATATATTCTGTGCATTGATTTATCTATTCTGTCACTACCTTATTGTCTTGATTACTATTAGCTTTTATGTAAGTAATAAAATCGAATAGTGTTAAGTCTCCCTGACTTGGTTCTAACTTTCAAAATTGTCTTGGATATTCTGTTTCCTTTTCCTTTCCATACAAATTTTAGAATTGGCTTGTTTGTATTGAAAAAAAAAACTTCCTAGGATTTTAATTGGAATTAAATTAGATCTATAGTTCATTTAACCAACATCTTAATTACATCATCTGGCAATTTATAAACATGGTATGTTCTCTATTTATTTTGGTCTTTGATTTCTTTCACAAGTACTTCAAAGTTTTCAACATACAGATTCCAGATATTTTATTAGATTTATACATAGATATGTCATATTTTGGTTACAATAAATGTTTTTTTAAAAAAAGCTTTTGATTTCCAATTGTTTAGTGCTGGTATATACATATGTGTTGAACTTGTATCTTGCAATCTTATTAAAATTACTAACGTCATCTACAGACAGTGATAATTTTATTTCTTCCTTTCTAACCTTGTATGCTCTTTAGCTCTTTTCATTGCTTGTTGTACTGGGTAGGAATTCGACAACAATGTTGAAGAGTAATGGTGAGAATGGACAGCATTAAATGTTTCTAGACTTCAGAATAAAGCATTTAGTCTTTAATTGTTAAGCCTGATATTAGCATCTGTAGATTGTCTGCATCAGTTTAATGAAGTTCTCTTCTATTCCTAGTTTGCAAAGCATTTCTTTAAATTATGAATTAACACCTGCAAAAACTATTCCAAAAAATAAGAGGTGGGAACACTTTTTAATTCATTCTGTGAAGTATGCATTACCCTTATACCAAAACCAAAGGTGTCACAAGAAAACCAACCAGAGACCAATATTCCTTATGAATGCAGATGCAGAAATCCTCAGTAAAATAGCAAATGGATTTCAGCAACATAAAAAAGGATTATACAGCACAACCAAGTGGGACTTATCCCAGAAATTTAAAATTGGTTCAACATATGAAAACCCATCAATAATATTTATCAATATTATTTAATAAATAAAAAAACTTCACATGATCTCAATACATGCAATTATTTTTAAACAAAATCAGTACCCTTTCATGGTAGAAACATGATTATGTACTAAATGTCTGTGTTTCCAACCCCCTCAAATTCATATGTTGAAGCCTTCACCTTTAATATAATGGTATTGGAAGACAGGGCCTTTGGGAGGTAATTAGGTTTAGATGAGGTCAGAAAAGAGGGGCTTTCACGATAAGACAGAGCACACTATCCACAATACCACAGAGGAAAGCCCATGTGAGGATGTAGTGAAAAGGCAGCTAGCCAAAGCCAAGAAGAAACCTCTCACAGAACCCAAGCATGCTGGACCATAGATTTAAAGCTCCAGAACTATGAGAAAATGACTATTTCTTTTGTTTAAAGAAGGGTATTTTGTTATGATGGCCAAAGCTAATACATTCAACAAACTAGGAACAGAAGCAGAACTTCTTAAATCTGATAAAAACTATCTACAAAAAACCCTTAAAATTAGCATTATATTTAATGATGAAATTCTAGATGTTTTCCTGACCTTCTGTATCTCCCCATAATACTCCCATTTTTGTCATCAAAAAGAAATCTGGTAAATGGAGATTATTGCAAGATTTAAGAGCCATTAATAATGAAATGGTTATTATGGGACCTGCTCAGTTGGGGATTCCTCAATTGTCTGCTTTGCCAAAAACCTGGTATGTTTTAGTTATAGATATTAAAGATTGTTTTTTTTTTCAATTCCAGTTCATCCTGAGGATAGTTCACATTTCGCATTTACTATCCCTGCACTGAATCATGAAGGTCCTGATCAGAGATATGAATGGAAAGTACTCCCTCAAGGGACGGCTAACAGCCCAACTATGTGTCAAATTTATGTTAACAAAGTAATCCAGCCACTTAGAAATCAAAATCCTGAACTACAAATATTTCACTATATGGATGATGTATTATTAGCACACAAAGATAAAACACATTGCTAGAATGTTATGCCACACTTACAAACTTATTAAAAAATTATAATCTAGAGATAGCAATAGATAAAGTACAATTAAATTTTCCAATTAATTATTTAGGAGTTCTATTATCCTCAACCATGGTCTGTCCACCAAAAATTCAAATACGAGTAGATCAACTCAAATCACTTAATGACTTTCAAAAGTTATTAGGAGACATAAATTGGATAAGGCCTTATCTAGGTATACCAACAGGAGAGTTGGGACCTTTATTTGATATCCTAAAAGGTCCATCAGATCCAAATTCACCCCGAATGTTAACGCCTGAAGCAAGAAAGGCATTAAAAATCATTGAAATATATATGGAAAATATGCATTTGGATAGAATTGATATAAGTTTGCCTTTATTATTTATTGTACTACCAACAAAAAAATATTCCTACAGGAGTATTTTGGCAAGAAGGTCCATTATTATGGATACATTTATCTTATTCTAACACTATTCTTATTAGGTATCCTGAGGCTGTAGGACAATTAATACTCAAAGGAATGAAAGCAGCAAAGGGAGTGTTTGGAATTTCTCCCAATAAAATTATTACTCCATATACTATGAATCAAATTGATGAGTTAACTAATGAGTTAAATACTTGGGCAATAATCATGTGCAAATCTAGTGTTTCATTTGATAACCACTTACCATCTAATCCTTTATTGTCATTTTGGTCATTGCATCCTGTAATTTTTCCAAAAATGACAAGAAAAACACCTATCATGAATGCTCCAAATATATTCACTGATGGGTCAAATAATGGTACAGCAGCAATAGTTACACCTGATCAAACTTTTACATTTTTAGTACCCAAACAATCAGCTCAAATGGTAGAGCTTAATGCAGTATTACAAGCTTTTGTGATGTTTAAAGATTCTTTTTTTTTTTAAAGAGAGAGTGAGAGAGGAGAGAGAGAGAGAATTTTTTTTAATATTTATTTTTTTAGTTCTCGGCGGACACAACATCTTTGTTGGTATGTGGTGCTGAGGATCGAACCCGGGCCGCATGCATGCCAGGCGAGCGCGCTACCTCTGAGCCACATCCCCAGCCCCATGTTTAAAGATTCTGTATTTAATTTATTTTCTGATAGTCAGTATATAGTTAATGCTATAGTATCCCTTGAAGATGCTGGTAGGATTTCCCCTTCCTCTACTGTTTTCTCTTTGCTTTCCACTATACAAAGTCTAATCTGGGACAGAAAAGATCCATTCTTTATAGGACATATCAGGGCACATACAGGATTGCCTGGAGCCCTTAGTTTGGGCAATGATTTAGCAGATAAAACTACAGATGACATACATATTTTCTCTACACTAGAAGAAGCTACAAATTTTCATAAAAAGTTCCATGTCAATGCTAATACTTTACAAAAGCGTTTAAAAATAACTAAGGAACAAACTAGACAAATAATAAAACAATGTCAAAATTGTGTGACCTTTTTACCACAAGTTAATCTTGGAGTCAATCCTAGAGGACTGATACCTAACCATATTTGGCAGATGGACGTCACACACCAGAATTTGGAAAATTAAAATATTTGCATGTTACAGTTGATACTTCTTCTGGATTTTTGATGGGCTCCCTTCATGCCGGAGGAAAAAATAAAGATATTATAGCTCATTGCTTACAAAATTTTGCCACTGTGGGTGTTCCAAAACAGTTAAAAACAGATAATGCCCCTGGTTATACTTCTACCTCTTTTAAACAATTTTGCTCATCATTTGGCATAACTCATATAACAGGAATCCCATACAATCCACAGGGACAAGGCATAGTTGAAAGAGCTTGGTGCTGATAATGCCAAGGTCGTGGGTTCGTTCCCTGTAAGGGCCACCAAATGCCGCAGTCTGGCTGGGCACAATTCAGGAGCCACTTGTCAAAAGAAACGAACTTTATTTTTAGAACACACACACCAAACCACACAGCTCCTCAGGAAAAACCTTCAGAGCCCAACTGCCACCAACGGCTTCCCACAAGCCTCTCAACCTCCCCTACTCTTCCTGCTCTTGAGGCCGATTGGCTGGGTCACGTGAGCGGAGCCAAAAAAAGTCCCCCAATGAGCAGCTCCGAGGTCTGAAAGGATGGGGAAACAGCCCAATGAGCATCACCACAGAGGAGCCAATCAGTTGGCAGCTAGAAGTTTGCTGGGGCCGCTGTGAGCCAATCATCAGCTGGCAGCTGGAAGTTTGCTGGGGCCCCTTCAGCTGTGGCTCTCAACATTTTCCCTTTAAGGCTGGGGAAAAAGAGACAAGGATGTCTGCTCTCATCCCCTGTATTTAACCTTATACTGGAAGCTTTAGCCAGACCCATTAGGTAAGAAAATATAAGGCATCCGGATTGTAAAGGAAGAAGTAACAAACTATTACCATTCACAGATGCTAGGGTCTTGAATGTAGAAAATCCTAGTGGATGCCACACACACACACACACACACACACACACACACACACACACACACACACACAAAATCCTGTCCTGTTGGAGTAAAAAGCAAGGTTGGAGGATGTTAAGGTTTACGTGCAAAAATCAATTATATTTATATACACTAGCAATGAACAACTTAAAAATGAAATTAAGAAAACACTTCCATTTATAATAGCATAGATAATATAATATTTAGGAATAAATGTAAGAAAAGATGTGACTTTAGAAAAATATAAAAACTGCAAAACATGCACATATGGTTGAATGTAATGGAAAAGTCATAGGAATTGATCATATTAAAGAGCTAGTAGATGAATCAATAAATAATGTCAGAAAGGATGATTCAACACTTTTGAGTTCAGGGAGACTACAACTGGTTGTGGGAGATAGAAGAATGGTATGGGATATGCTGCAGAAGCCCCTTACGATGCAATTCATGTTGGAGTTGCAGCCCCAGTTGTGCCACAGGCACTAACAGACCAGTTAAAGCCTAGTGGAAGATTGATATTGCCAGTTGGTCCTGCAGGTGGAAATCAAATGTTGGAGCAGTACGACAAGCTACAAGTCACAGTGTCAAAATGAAACATTTTATGGGAGTGATATATGTGCCTTTAACAGATAAAGAGAAGCAGTGGTCCAAGTGGAAGTGATTTTCTCTTCTGCTCTTACTTCTTCCACACATGCAACGGATGAGCTGTAAAGCAACATCAGCTTGACCAGCCTATAATATTGCAGTGGATCGCTCATCTCAGTCCTTAAAGCTTTTTGAAAACCAATAACATCACAGCTTGTTTTGGACTTTGTTACACTGTTATTTTCAGCATGAAATTTGTGGTTTTGTAGGGTCTTCTAATTCTTCAAAGAAGCACAGAGCCAAATGGTAGAGGAAGGATACAAAGTATAAATCTGTGTTATTACTTTAACATGCCCACGTTTTACTTTAAAATATTAAAAGAAGGATTTCTGCAAAATGAAAAAAAACTGCAAAACATCATTGAAAGACTGAATAAATGGAAAGACATTTCCTATTCATGGATTGGAATATTCATGTATTGCCCAGATGGCAATACTCTCCAAACCTTTATTTTTCCCTTGCTAAATAAATACTCTACTATTGACCTATTCCCAGACCAACCGCCCTTTTATTGAGACAGGATCTCTGCTTAGTTGCTCAGCCTGGCCTTAAACTTTTGATATTCATGTTTCACTCTCAGGTAAATTACAGGTTTGCTGTATCCAGCTCCCAACTGTTTTTGTTGCAGAAACCTAAAAGCTGATCTTTCATACAAATATGGAGATGTAAGGGACTAAGAACAATAGGCATTCAGAAAATAATCTTGAAAACAAAATCAAAGTTGGAGAATTTACACTTCTCCATTTCAAAAAGTTAATTCAAAGCTAATCAAGAACGTTACTCCTGTCAGCACAGTGGTAATCCTGTAATCCCAGCAGCTCCAGAGGCTGAGACACTAAGCAACTCAGGGAGACCCTGTCTCTAAATAAAATACAAAATAGGGCTGGGGATGTGGCTCAGTGGTCAAGTGCCCTTGAGTTCAATTCCTGGTACCCCGCCCCCACAAAACAAAGAATGTTAGTCCTAGCAGTAAGGACAGACATACAGACCAATGCAATTTGAAAGCATAAAAATAAATTGATGAGGTCAAATTATTTCCAACAAAGCAACAAAATCACTTAATGTGGGAAAAAATTATCCTCTAACAGGTAGTACTAAGACAACTTGAGTTATTTGTATATAAAAAATGAATTAGACCTTTATATCACATAAAAGTAATTCAAAATGGGTGACAACTGTAAAAATTAAATGGTTCCATAGAAATACCAAAAAAAAAAAGGTCAAGTGACGAAAAATAGGCTTATCATTAAAATTTTACTTTTTATGGTTCAAATCATACCATCAGGATTGTTAAAGGAGCCAAATATGTCGGCACATATCTATAATCCCAACTATTCAGGAGGCTGAAGCAGAAGGATGTCAAATTCAAGGTCAGCCTGAGCAATTTAGGTGAGCAATTGAGCCTTCTCAAAATAAAATAAGCTGAGAATATAGCTTAGTGATGAAGTGTTTGCCTAACATGCTCAAGGCCCTGGATCCGATCCCTAGTCATCACAAAAAAAAAAATTCAAAAAGAACTGAAAAGACAACTCAGAGAATGGTAGAAAATATTAGTGAATAATATATCTATTGAGACTCGTTATCTAGAATATTTAAAAAATTCCTAGAACTTAACAATAAAAAGCCAGTTTCAAAATAGGCAAAAGAATTACAATTCTCCAAAAGATACATAAATGGCCAATAAGCACATGAAAGAGAGCTCCTTAGTAGTCATTAGGGAAACACAAATCAAAACCACACTGAGATTCACTGCACACCCAGTAGGATATCTATAAGAAAATAAAGATTTAATTCAAGTGTTGGTGGAGAAACTAGAAGGCTCAAGCCTTTTATAGAGAGAATGTAAAATGGTAAAGCCCCTTTGGAAAATAATTTGGAAGTTCCTCAAAAAGTCAAATGTAGAATTAAAATGACCCAGTAATTCTACTCTTAGGTAGATATTTAAAAGAACTAAAAACATATCAACACAAAAATTTATATGTTCATGTTTACAAAACATTATTTATAACAGCCAAAACAAAGAACCCAAATATCTACCAGCTGATGAATAAATAAAATGTGATATATCCATACCATAAAAATATTATTCAGCCACAAAAAAAGAATGTAACTTGGATACATGCCAGAACATGGATGAAGCTTGAAAATCATATGCTAGATGAAAAAAAGCCAGACACAAAACTCACATATTGTACAACTGCTTTATTAATGAAATGTCCAGATTAGGCAAATCAAAAGTGCACTAGTGGGCTGGGGTTGTGGCTCAGTGGTAGAGTGACTGCTAATAGTTTTTTTTCTTTCTGAGGGCATGGAATGTTCTGGAGTTGGTAATGCCTGCACAACTCTGTGGGAATATTAAAAAAAAAAGTTTAACTGTAGATTTTTAAATGATAAGATTTATGTTATGTGAATTATATCTTAAAAATTTTTTTGTCGCAATATCAGGGATTGAACTCAAAGTCTCCCACATGCTAGGCAAGCACTCTACCATGGAGCTGTATCCCCAACCTTTTTTA
This sequence comes from Ictidomys tridecemlineatus, assembly GCF_052094955.1. Lineage (NCBI taxonomy): Eukaryota > Metazoa > Chordata > Mammalia > Rodentia > Sciuridae > Ictidomys > Ictidomys tridecemlineatus. The sequence goes on from NC_135479.1 coordinate 166,282,533, forward strand.
TTTTTGAGACAAAAGTCTAAGTTGCCCAGGCTATCCTCAAACATGAGATCCTCTTGCCTCAGTTTCCTCAGTCAGGATTACAGGTATGCACCACCATACCTAGCTCCAAAATGATGTTTTTGTTCTTTTTAAGTTCAAAGTGTTAATAGTAATATTGAGATATTACTTTCATTACTCACTCAACCTACAGCATTGAGTTTTCCCCACTGTCAATTTTTTACTTATTTGTTTTGTGGTACTGGAGATTGAGCCTAGGACCTTGGGCATTCCAGGTAAGCACTCTACCCCTGAGTTATACCCCCAGCCCTTTTTGAGACAGGGTCTCACTAAATTGCCTACCCTGGCCTCAAACCTGTGATCCTTGTGTTTCAGCTTTCCAAGAACCTGGGAGAAAGACATGATGTGCCACCATGCTCAACTGGCAAAGATAATATTATACTTCAATAAGCAATAATTCTCAGGGAATGGGAAAAAAGAGGGAATGCTTTCCTTTTTTACTTAATTTCTTTGAATCTAATTTTTCTCATCCTGAAAGTAGATAAAGTAGCACCAAACCTCATAATGTTGCAATCCATGCAATCTAATGAGTGTAACTAATCTAACTGTGGTGTTATTTCGGATGAGGAAAATGAAGTTCATAGAGGTTAAATAGTTTAAGGCAGTAATTTACCACATGTGGAATTTGATATTATTAGGGGTTTTTGTTTGTTTTTAAGAGAGAGTATTCTCCCTATGTGCCCCTCACTCCTAAACTTAAGCATCTTCCTGTCTCAGCCTCCCAAGTAGCTGGAATATGGGTGTGAATCACAGTGCCTAGCTAATGCCATTTGTTTTTTAGTTTTAAATAAAACTACTCTTTTCTCTCATCTAAATCAATAGAAATGGGAGCTTAATATAAATGTGAAATCTGTTTGTTTTGTTTATAATAATGGAGATTGAACCCAGGGCCTCATATATGCTCAGAAGTGCTCTACCACTGAGGTACATCCCCAGTTAAATATGAAATCTGAACATTTAAATTCTAAAAAAAAAGAAAGAAATGTCTTCAAACTCCTAATTTTGTGGCAGGTACAGATTTACAATTAGGGGAAAAAAGAAAAGAGAGACATTGTATTTAAGAACAAAGTTTTCAGCAAATTGTACCAGTTTATTTACAATTGTAATTTATAAACAGTAACACAAACATCTTTCATTTATATTGTGAAAAAAGTCCCATGACTGAAATGGGCAAAACAATCAGACTTCAGGACATCTCTAGAAGGGGTGCCAAGAAAAGGGAAAAAGTGCAATACAACAGTTTTTGGGGAGATTATAAATATCAAGTATTGCACCAGGTGCAATTTCATGCAAATGTCTTCAATCACTCAAACTGTTTTTATTTAGATATCAGAATAAAATTTCTTGAATTATGTTGTTTTCTATTCACTTGATTTCCATTAAAATAACTGGTTATTAACAGGGTACATCTAGATACTTCTATCAACCCCTTAGAGATAATCTTACATTTTAGGACATGGCAGATTATATTTGCTATTTCCCAAATGGGTTTTACAAAAATCATCCCATGGCCCCAAAGATGTTTCAGGATCTCTTACTACATGTAATTAATATGGGCCACAGTAAATTAAGCTGATAAAGCTGTAAAATAAAGCATATCACTTCAGTTTTGTCTTATTAACAGAATAATAGGTTTCAAACTCCTGGAACTTTAATGAGAAGACAAAGCCAAATGAAGAAAAAGGAATTTCAGAAAGTGATATAAATTATGTGATTGAAAATTATACATCTCTCTGATTATTTGGCTTTTATTTAAGTGGATATTGAGTGTGGTCACAGATGGTCATCATCTCAAGGAGACTAAATCAATCTGTGCTCAACACTAGTTTTGAAATATCCTAAAAATTATCCACTTGTAATAAAGATCAATGATGTTTTTACAGATAAAATTCTGTCCCCCAAATGATAATTTTGATCTTAACATGCTACCTACTTATAATGTTTTAAATTGCTTTTCAGAAATCATCAAAATGAAGTTTGGTATTTCTGAAGAACTCAGAAATGCTTGGCATACTTTGGTATTTCAGTATATAATAATTATATAATGGAGCAAAGATGACTTAGAAACTGATGTTTCGATATTTCATTAGCTGGACTATATTTTGAATTGGTGGAATCTTCATACACTTAATTAAAAGATTTTATTCTTCTTAAGAACAGAAACAGTGAACTAATTATTAACCTGTTTTTAGTTTTTGATATTGCTCAGTGGGTAAAACTAAGTTTAACAGTTAAGGAAGTCTCTTTAACTAATTCTATCTCTAATTTTCAGTGAAGACATTGCAAATATATAAGTTTATGGTTGTTTGAAAACCTGAAAGTGATGTATGTTCCCTTAAAACAGCTCTTCAAAACAGAACTGCATTCTGTACCCTTGGTCCATAGGGGCACAATGGCAGTTACTTCAAAGTCATTTAATAACTGGCCTTTATAATAAATCATTTTATAAAACCGAAAACACAAAAGAAAAATTTTAAAAAATTTAACCATCCAGAAATCGATAATAATAATTTACACTTAGACCTGCTAGTCAAGCACCCCCATGAGTAAATGAAAGGTCTCTGGTTAGTATTCAGTCAGGAAATATATGTTCATGTTTCTCTTGGTTGCCTTAATTTCATTTAAATAATTTTCTTAATATATTAACTTTCCAAAGCATCCAAAACTTTCATGATCTGTTGTTTTATGGCTCTGGTAGCATCCCCTGCATTTGGAATCAAATACCTGTGGGGGGAAAATAGATATATATATAGAGAGAGATACATATAGATATAAATACAATGCTTTACCTTCAGCTGAGATTTCCCCTGATGGGAAGCTTTCCCTAACCCACAAAGCCAGCCAAGATGCTCTCCTGTGTAATCCCCATAATATATATTATATATAATATATATTATATATATAATATATATTATATATATTATATATATATATTAACAGATATCAACAGTTTATTTGTTTTTTTTAAAAAGAGAGAGAGAATTTTTTAATATTTATTTTTTGTAGTTATTGGCGGACACAACATCTTTGTTTGTATGTGGTGCTGAGGATCGAACCTGGGCCGCACGCATGCCAGGCGAGCGCGCTACCACTTGAGCCACATTCCCAGCCCAACAGTTTATTTTGAAAGGAAATTTAAATATAAAAGCCATGTGATTTTTCATATAGTGTAAAGCTAAAATTCTCTGAATTTATTTTTAAATATAAATAATATCTAGATAATCGAATACAAGGTAACCATTCTGCAGCCCAGCAGAGATATAATTCAGTCAACCACAAAGTCATAATTTGATGGTATCTAATTCCAAACTCGACAAGTCTAACACTTAATAATTTGAGCTTGAGCAAGAATTTAAGTTCCCTAAAACAGATTTACATTTATAACAGGGACAGTTATCCCAGTTATATATAATTCAGAGGGTTATATAAAATTAAATAATGTAAAATCTTTAAAACAATATTTAAATACTCCTATACATAAGTCAATTCAATATCCTTTGGTTGGGATTAATACATAAGTAGATATTAATCTGTGTAAACTCTGACTCACTGAATCTACATGTACAGATTTGTTCTGAGAAGATTAATTGGTAATTAACTGAGTACTATATTTGGTTCTATCACAAGTCAAGATTTGGGAAATCATTCAACCCTCTGAGCTTCACATTTTTCTACAGATTAAAGATAACTTAGTATCAAATTAGGAGTGGTCTGTAGTTCTTGTGTCTGTGAGCTGTTTGTTACTGGTCCACAATGAGATAAGGAGGAGCTTGTACTATACTATAATTAACTACAGACTGATTATCCCTAAATCCAAAATGCATGAACCCGAAATGTTTTGGATTTCAGATTTTTTTCAATTGTGTAATATTCACATATACATAATGAGATATTTTGGGGATGGGATCCAATTTTAAGCACAAAATTCATTTCATATAAACCTTAAAGACTGAAGGTAACTTTATGCAAAAATTTTAATAATTTAATTCATGAAACCAAGTTTCCTGATGTGCAATTTTCCACTTGTGGCATCATGTCAGCACTCGAAATGTTTTGGGTTTTGAAGCATTTCGAATTTTTGGATTAGGGATGCTCAATCTGTACTACATCTCTCAGTACACAGCCCAGCTTACTGGCAGTTTGTCAAAACAACAGTTTTTAATGAAGGAAAATAAAACATTGGCTTAGAATGTAGACAATTTTCTAATTTCATTGCTAATTGACATTTAGTGTTGCACTGGTATGGATAATTATTAAGCATCTTTTTGTCAAAAGTTTATTAGCCATGGCACTTACTAGAATCACATATTAATAGTTAAACTACATGACTAAGGATTGGGGAGAAAAAGATAGTAAAGAATACTTACAAAAATGACCCTCTACAATCAGTGTCTTGAAAAATTGTGTTCTATATGTGTAATATAAAATGAACTGTCTTCTGTCATTATGATCAGACTAAATAAAAAAATAAGAGCTGGGGTTGTGGCTCAGTGGTAGAGCACTTGCCTGGCATATGTGAGGCACTGGGTTCGATTTTCAGTACCATATATAAACAAATAAAGGCCCATTAGTAACTACTAAAAATAAAAAATAAATTATATAAAAAAAAGATCCCCAACAAAGCAAAGTGGACCTAAGGTTTCTTGATTTTTGTGTGCCAAAATTTAGTTATTTACCAGACAGGTTTATTGACAACTTGTGATTGAGAGTATATTAGGGACTACAGAAAAGCCCTGGTTCCTAATACCTTGGATCTTACAATCTAGCAATAATATTTTGGTTTTACTCACATGTTTACAATTTTCTTTTTTATTGATGTCTTCATTAGTGCATTATTAGTTTTACATAATAGTGGGCTTCATTTCATTCTAACATACTCATAAATGCACATAACAGTTTTCTCCATTTCAATCTCCAATATATCTTCTTTCCCTCTACTTCTCCGTTCCCTGATTGCCTTTATCTACTCTATTGGTTTTCCTTTTATTTATTTTTTAAACTGATAGTGTCATTATACATAAAATTGGAGTGCACTATGATATATTTATATATGCACATGATATATTTATATATGCACATAATTTGGCCAACTTCATTTTCTAGTTCTTCATTCTTTCTCCTCTTCCCACCCCCACCCCCCATGTACTCCACCTCTTTAAAAAAAAAAAAAGTATACTATTCCACCATCTCAGCAGAGAAACAAACTGTTCTTAACAATGTCTTGCAATAATTCATCTTCAAAATCTTACCTTTCAATAGCCAAGATTTCTATTCCTGAAGCACTGCTGTTTCCATATTTGAAGGTAATTAACTCAGGATGTTTTTTTTTGGACGTTATTTTAACTACAGAATTAAGTGCTTGTCGAGACTGAATATAAGCCAATCCTTTCCTTGAAAGAATCTCCCTTAAACAGTACATATGTGTTGCCGTAACCAACAGATGACTTGAGAGAAAAAAAAGAACATTAAAAGAATAAAGAACTTTAAATAAATAATTCAAGATGAACACTCCCAATTATAAAAAATGTTCAACTTTAAATGAAATTACTTTTTTTAAACATAAGACTTTTTAAAAACTGTCTTTTGTTTATTTATTTATTTTTTTTATATGGTACTGAGAATCAAACCCAGAGCCTCTCATATGCGAGGCAAGCACTCAACCACTGAGTTACAACTCCAGCCTGTGAAATTACTTTTGAGCTGAAAAATATAAACAAGATAATCTATAAATAAATAAGATATATAACAGCTTATCATTTTCCTTTAATTTTACGTAAAAATAATGTTTTATAACATAATTGTACAATTATTTAAAAAGAAAAAGTATATTTTAAAGCTCAAATCAATGTATAAATCATTAAAATAGTAAGTTTTGATTGAAGTGGAATATACTGCCCTTCTGACTTTTAAAAGGATTATCTATATTCAAAATTATTCAGTCAACACATCAGTCATATATATTATGGAATACAGTTATATTCTATAACTAGATCCTGAAAGCAAAATGAGCACAAAATATTTTTTCCAGAGCTTACCATTTTTTAATATATGGTTAAACAAAATACATCTTTTGTAAACAAACCCGGTACAAGGCCAGCAGAAAAAAAGGGGAATGAAAACAAGAAAAAGTCTAGGGTTGCTACTTTTTGAGCATCGGGGTCAAGTCTGCTTCCTTCCTTAAAGAAAATAGGGCAAAAGCAACTTTGCAAAATCCTGACTCTAAATAAATAAATAAAGTAAAACAGGGTAGGGATATGGCTCAGTGGGAAAGTTCCCCTGGGTTTAGTCCCAGGTTCTATAAACAAACAAATAAACAAATAAAAAAAGAAAGTGGGGCTTTTTGCCCTTGGGCATCATGGGTCCCTGTTCCTAAGCACCAGATAAAGATATGAACAGAGAAACCAGCCCTGAAATATTTAAGCAACTGTGAATATCCCATGGATTCATGGACTCCACAGATCTGAAACTCCTTTGTAGTGTCATTTGCACAGGCCCAGACTGGTGCAGTGCTTTTCCCCCTCTTCCCAGAAAATGGCTTATAATCACCAATTACCAAGGGGGCCCAACATACTGCTTGTGACCACAGGTAAGGCTAGTTTAAAGTTCTGGCTGGTGAATGGCTGGAATGTCACTGTGCAGGTGTTTGGAGTTCTCTGTGGGTCAAGCAGGACTTACTGGTAGAGAGAATGGTGAAGAGCCAGCAAGCAGCCAGTTGCTGAGAGGGCATAATATGTAGTAGATGCTTGGCCTCTTACACATGAGCATAGAATTAACCACCCCTTTTCACTTTTAATAATGATAATACTCTTGCATTTTTATTTAAAACAGTAAGACAAATATCAGACAGTCCAGAATATGGAATATTTTACAGGACAACTGTCTGGACTCAAAGGATTCATTCACTGTGAAGAGTAAGGGAAAGTGAAAGGCAAAGGGAAAGAACTGTTTATATTGAGTTATAAAAGATGTAACAGACAAATCCAATTATGAACTACAACTGAATCCTGGACACAGAAAAAAAAAAAAAAACCCTAAAAAAGATAATCTGGGGGCTGGGGATGTGGCTCAAGTGGTAGCGCGTTTGCCTGGCATGCGTGTGCCCCGGGTTCGATCCTCAGCACCACATACAAACAAAGATGTTGTGCCCGCCGAAAACTAAAAAATAAATATTAAAAAATTCTCTCTTTCTTTCTCTCTCTCTCACTCTCTCTTAAAAAAAAAAAAAAAAAAAAAAAAAAGATAATCTGGCACATCCATGTGGCTCAGTCCTGTAATCCAGGCCTGTAATCTAATTTGGGAGGCTGAGCCAGGACTGCAAGTTTGCGGCCAGCCTTAGCAACTTAGTGACATTCTGTCTCAAAAAAATTTAAAAAGGGATTAGGATGTCACTCAGTGGTAGAGTGTTCCTGGCTTCAAACCCTAATACTCCTCCCTCTCTCTCAAAAAAAAAAAAAAAAAAAAAAAGATACTCTGGGACACTCTGAAAATTCTGAGTATGATCTATGTGTTGGGTGATACTAATTTTTTAAAAAATTTAAGTGAAATAAAGGCTTGAAATTGTGTAGAAGAATGCTCTTATTTTTAGGATACTTACACTAATGCATTTAGGGGTGACATTACCACATCTATGGGCTTCTTTTTAATGGTCTGACAAAAATAAGTATAGATCTATGTGTGTTAGATGCATACAAACATGGGAGTGGTGTGAAAAAATGTTAACAGTTAGTACATCTAGGAAAATATTATAAAGGCATTCAATATACTTTTTAACATTTTTTGTTTAGAAAATTCAAAATAAATATTTTATAAATACCTCAAAAATCAAGACACATAATACAAGTTCACAGAAGAAAATTATATCTTTTGTACTTGGATAAATAAAAGTTCTTCTGCAGTTCCATTTTATATTAACTTCCCCAATCAATTTTACTTCTGAAGAAGACATTTTTAAAAGTACCTAGGGAACATGTGTCCACTTTCTTTCACTTCTTTACAAGGAAAATGATGCTTGATGTCTGGCTTGTTTATCCAAGTCTGAATGTTTACAATTTCTTTTCTATCGTCATCTGACATTGAAGAACTGTCAATTTCATCTATAAAGAATTAAAAATGTTAAAAGTGAATATTACCAACTTTAAATATGGTACATCTCTTAACAACCTGAAAGATTTTTTTGTACTATTTTCAATTCAAGGGTTTGAAGGGGAGAAAAAAATTCTAATCCTGCTACTCTATTTCCTTTTGCCACTGATACTAATACAGAAATATAATTATGAAACATCAATTTACAAGGTAAGAAAGTCAAATGAAAATACTAAGAACACAAGTTTTAATATTTTTTTACACAGATAAAGTAACTATGATCTGCATTGTCTGTAGAACAATGGCTGAACTGTCTAATAAAAAAGTAACTATCGGGAGGGTAAAGATGGCAGAGTTCTTTCGTTTTGTTTTTATGATTTTATGATAGAAAATAACAAAAAAAAATCAATCTCTATATAAATCAATAAAAATCTCTTTCCTTTTCCATGAAAGAAATATAAAATATTCTGATTTTGTTTTTCTTATTTGAAAATTACATCCCTAGTGCTAATAATTATAAATGTTCTTTCTTTTTTTCTTTTCTTTTTTTTTTTTTTTTTTTTGGTGCTGGGGATCTACAAAGGACCTTGTGCATGCAAGGCAAGCACTCTACCAACTGAGCTATATCCCCAGCCCTTCCCTTTGCTTTTTAATAAGTAGTTTAAAGTATAGAGTATAATGATAAAAGAAATCCATATACCAGCTTAAATGACAGTGAAACCCTCATGCATCTCTTCCTAATCATCTCTCTCTCACTTTCCCACCAAGTACTGATGATCTCTATTTGGTGTTATTAATCCCATACATGTCTTGTTGTTAACATACAACAGTGTTTTGCAGTTTAAATAAAACATTTATAAAAAGTAGACCACTTAAGTGTATTCTTCTGCAACTACTACCCTATTCCCAACATGGTTAATTTTATGCATGTTAATACAGATGGCTCTTGTTTTCTCATTTTAGTTACTATCCAATTTCTCATAGTATAAATATATGTGAGTTATATGTGATAAATGTAAATATACCACAATTTATTCATCCATTTATCTCTCCGTTTTGTTAATGGAGGAGTTTACATATTCAGGGAGAAGCAGACTATTCAGACAGAGATAACAGGAGATGCCAACAGAAAGGGGGAGGGGGCTAGAAAATGAAATAATTAGAAATAGTATGTTTTCCCCAATGCAAGTTTTCCACAGGGTGATTTTATTAATAACTCTTAAAAGGTCATATGTGGTAAGTTTTAATCTAGTAATCTTACTACTAAAAATTTACACTTATACTTTCAAAAGGTCATCTAGATTTATGTATAAAAATATCTGTGGCCATTTGAAATAGAAAAAAAAGAAAGAAAGAAAATCACCAGTGTAAATCAGAAGACTGTTTAAATAAATTATGATATATAATACAAAATGAGAAGATATACAGGCTGAAATGGAAATATGCAACATATACTACAAAGTAGAAAAGGCAAGATGAGATATATAAGTCTTTTTTCATTTTATACATTTATATGCTGGTATTTTTCCTAACTCAATACACAAATTAATTATTATTAATTAATCTGGATAATCTGGGTCATAGAATCATAAACTAAAGTAATAAATTATTTTTAAAAATATAAAGATACTTACAAGGAAAATAACTTTTCCTGTACAATATCCCCATCTTGTGGCACTTTAGGATATTATCTTTCAATTTCAAAAGGCAAAAAAATCTAGTCCCACAACTCAGTCTTCTAGTGGGTGATCAAAGGGATTTACATGCAAACATAGCACCTATACTGATAACTCCACAAGGTCATCAGAACTCTCCTCAGCTGAAGATTTCTACAGTCAAAAGCCTACTTCAACATTTCTGCTTGGATTTCTCCTAGGAACATTTATCTGAAACCAAACTCTCAACAGAAATCCACAGACTCTCCAACTCCACAGAATGTCACTGTTTTATAAAGCAAATGTCATTAGTCCCAGGATGACCCCGTTAGTGACTCCTGGTGACTGAGGAAAGTAGTCTGTACAAAAGTGTATTACTATACCTGTGTCGTATTCTTCTTCATCCCCAATGCTGAAAACAGGCTTTACACCACGGTAAGGCTTGCCCACTCTGTCACTGCTGCTGACATGCCTGTATTGAAAAATTTTTAAAACGGAAAATCATCATTTAAGAAATTGTCAAAATTTTCACCAAAATCATGTGAATATTTGAGCAAAACGTAAATATTCTTTGCCTCCCACATACCACACAGAGCTTTAGGATAGCTATGTTAAGGAAACTGAAAGAAGATAAAGAAATTATGCTGACAAAAGGGGGATAAGGACTTGACAGACTGAATGCTCTTAAATCTGCAAAAATTAAATTTTAAACAATTTGAATTTTAATATTAAAACCAATGTTTAGACTTGTTCAGCTTTAGGAAACTATAACTTCTTTGTACTTCTGCTTCCTCATCTGTAAAATGATAATAATGATATCTACCCTTCAGGGTTGTTGGGATACACGTTTATTAGGCAAAACAGGTTATGGTACGAAATAATCAAACTCCAAAAGTAATGCTCAAGACACTCTTTTTGTTGTTGTTGTTTTTGTACTGGGGATTAAACTCAGGGGCCTTTTACTATTTTACCATTGATGTATATCCCTAACCTTTTTTATTTTAAGACAGGGTCTAAGTTGCTGAGGCTGTCCTTGAACTTGCCATTCTCCTGCCTCAGTCTCCCAAGTTTCTGTAATTATAGGCATGTGCTAACCATGCCCAACTCAAAACTTCTCCCACATGTCCAAGAGTTTTTCTTCCCATTTTTTATTACTGCTATATTATTTCAATTAAAACTAAGATTCTACTTCTATTGCATAAATATAAATCACAAAAATTAATCTTCCTTTCTTTTTCAAATGGCAGAAGTATAAAGAACATATACACTCAAACTTGTTTACAGGAAGAGTGACCTCTCTTTTTAAAATAAAAATCAACACCTGATTACTTCTTTCCAGGTAAACCCAAATAAACCAAAAGGTAAAGTTAAAATATTTCAACAAAATGCTACATGTTTCTTGGAAAGAAAACATTGAATTATTTGCAGGATAGGGTTCAGTTATGATTATCCAATATAAAGCAAGACTCTAGCATTTTTCTTCTTTACCATATATGAAGACATTCAGCATCTTCTGTTTTTAAGAGATAGTCCAATGTGTGTGGGGGGGAGGGAATCAAGTCACATGTCTTTACTTAGTTTAGAATTCAGTTTTCCCAGAAGATAGAAATCAAATTTATATTTAAGTAATTTACACATATCATCAATAAACATCTTACTATAACCTAATTTTGTTGAAATTGGCCTAAGTCTTTACCAAAACAGAAAGAAGAAAATTCTAGAGGAATAAAAAAATTAGTGATAGTTTATAGTGTAACAGATAGTTTTTGGGAATTATAAATTAGGTTGAAAACAGTATGTAATCTCAAGGTTTGACTGAATTAAAAGTTATAAAATCATTTGATTTTATGTTAAAACATATCGATTGTAAAATTATCTCATAAATTATTAAACTGTTCATTCAAGTACTTTAGTTTGGATCTGGAATATCCTTCCAAAGGCTCACGTGGCAACACTTAGTAACTAACTCGGTGCTATTGTACAGTGTCGGAAACTTTTAAGAGATGGGACTGACTAGGAAGTCTTTGATCATTTAAGATATACCCTTTAAAAGGATGTGGGACCTCACTTCTCTCTCTTTTTTTTTTTTTTTTTTGGTATGGGGGTTTTAAACCCAGGGTCACTTAACCACCGAGCCACATCCCCAGCCCTTTTTAAATTTTTTATTTTGAGACAGGGTCTTGCTAAATTGTGTAGGGCCTCACTAAATTGCTGAGGCTCTCTCTGAACTTTTGATCCTCCTGTCTCAGTCACACTGGGATTACATGCATGAGCCACCATACTGGCACACTCCTTCCTCTTTATCTCTTTCATCCAAACCATGCGGTAAACAATTCTGTTTTGTTATGTGCTTTTAGCCTTACTATAGGCCTAAAAGCAATGGGAAACCTTCCAAATTGTGAGCTAAAATAAACTTTTTATCTTTTTTAAGTTGATTATCTTAGGTATTTTGTTATAGTAATGGAAAGTTGATGAACACAGAAAGAGAAAAAATGAAAAATAGTTCAAAGATCTTTGAAATTTAGCTTTCTATTAAAAGGCAAAGAAAAATGTAAGAGCTTTTTCTAAAAAAGCTTGAGTGTCATCTAAATGATAAAATTCTATAAGATTAAATCATAGGTTATTCTCCTGATATAAAAGCATAAACAAAAAGTAACAAAGATCATGCTTATAATGCTTGAACCAGAAAGCAAGTATAAATAAACTATCCTAAAAAATGTCACTCACTACTAATCTATAACACAATTAGGTTTTTATGAACAATAATGCTATAAATTACTAAGATATTTCTTATGTAAGACTGGCTAAAAATTAATGAAATGACAATGGTTGGACTTTTTGTTTAAAAAAAAAGTTCCATTTTTAGTGCTATAAAGTTTTCTGTTAGGGTGAAAGAAATGAGTAAATCATCTCCAAATCTAATACCCTGCTAATTCTTAACTACATATATCTTTTTGTTTGGTTCACTTTCCTCTACCTCAGAATAAAAACTGCAGTGTTTATTAAGTCCTTGGATTTGAATGAGTTCTATTTTCATCTGAGGAATGAAAGAGAGAAACATGCAAGCAAAAAACAAAAAACAACTACTACAAAAAAAAAGAGTTTCATCAGCATGACACACTCTTACAAGCAGAATGAGAAAAGTAGCTTTTCAGGTAGCTGCATGAAATTTTAGCCAAGACAGCACAAGGCTTACAGATGGCATGAGGCATGCTAAAGGAAAACAAAGGTTCAGTAAAGCTGCTCTACTCATTGGCTTACCGCTCTGTACATGATCTTTCTGGCCAAGGAAGATTGAAAGACATTCTACAGCAAATCAAGGCAGAGGACAGAACAAAATGATTATAAAAAAAAAATGCAATAGCTTTAAAACAAAAATATAATTAATCAATTTTTCTAAGCCAGAGGTGTATATTATTAAAAAAATACTTCAATCATCCCAAGCACAAAGAAAAATGAAGTCAGTTTCAAGTGATACTTTAACAAAGACAACTTATGATTATCACTAGTCTATACAACAAGCATTTTAAAATTAAATTTTAAATGTTCATGCTATTAAAAGTAGTAATAATAGTACTATAATTCAAAAGCACCAAAAGAGGCTTTACAGAGCAGATAAAACTTTATTAAGCAAATATCTGTCAGGACTGATAAAATGTTTTAACAATTATCAGTTATTAGATAAGGAACAATTTTTAGATTACAAAAAAATGTATTATTTGTCTTTGCTATTTACAAAAAGGGAATAAGTATACTTTTGTATGCATAAGTACTATACTTAATAAAGGGACAAAAATAAATTCCTGACATTCAGTTCTTAAAATCAAATATTTCAACTTTCCTAGGATATTACGAGACACAAGAATGAAATTAAATATTATAATACATTTCCACAATCATGCTTGCCTAGAAACAAATTCTGTGTTAGAAGGTTAGCTTTAGTATAGGAATAAGGAATGATCAATTAGACTAACACATGGAAAAATAAAAACTCACAGATATTAATAATGAGAAATAGTTTAACAAACATCCTAAAACTTGCTTGGCAATTGTTTGTCATGTTCCCAATCAGTAATTCACCGGAAAAATGGAGTTAGCTTATATTTGTGAACAAAATTAAACTTAAGAAAGTAGGATTCTGTTGTATTTAGTATGACCAAATTGTCTAGGTTTTAAATTCCTGGAACAAAGGAAGAAGTTCCTGCTATAGATTACTGCATTTCAGAGATGGTGTCCCATCATTTGATCAGTGGGAAGTGGCTACAATTTAAGTATAATACATACAGGGATGCTTAGCTTTTTAATGAATAGCAAAAGGGGCAGACTCATTATTTGCATCTTATTCTCTGCAGTGAAAAAGGAGAGAGGAATCTTTATAGCCAAAATTTTATAGCAATAAAGTATACTCCTGTAATTATAGTGAACATTATGAAATAATCTGACAAAAAATATACTTTTTGACTCTTTTCTAGAGACTTTCAATTCAACTAACATTAACTCACTGTAAGGCATATCTCTTTAGTTTTACTCATAAATTCACATTATTTAACAAACTCACCGGTCCACAGGAGTTGATGTATTCTCAATAAAACTGATAACTTTTTCCCTGACATTAACTGATTTTGTCTTCAAAGCCACAGTCATTTTATTTACTAGTGATTTCATTCCTCTATCATTTGAGCCATTAGAAGATTCACCCTGAAGAACAAGAACATAGAGAAATTAACTGTTCTCCAAACAATCAGCAGACATATTACTGCTAAAGGTTAGCCACACATTATGGACTCAATTATATCAAAACCAATTTATATGTTGAAGTCCTAAGTCCCAGCACACGTTAGAATGTGATTATATGTGAATATAGGGGACTTGGAATAAATCAAAACTGCCAACACCTCAATCAGCCTCCCAAACTACAACAAAATAAATTGTTGTGGTTTAAACTACCTAGTGTGTGCTATTTTGTTATGGTGACACCAACAAACTAATTTACTAGGTAAAACTATTTTTTAAAATGTAAATAATGAAGGAAAATTAGGATATAATGGCAATATATAAGTGCTTGGAGTCTGCAATTACCTCTTTTACTCAATAAGAAATAAAGTTACTAATCTTTAATTCAGACTAGTCTACAAAATAAGAAAATTATAATCAAACTAGTATTCATGTTACTAAATATTTAAATATTTATTCCTTGTATAGTTTTGCTTTTTAAAGCATTCTCATTTAGGCTTTTAATTTTGAAAGAAAGGTTATTCTGATATTCTTAAATGTAAATAAGAGTAAGTATAATTCTTATATCATTTCATGGAATATTCACATATATCCTAGAGGGCAATATGGTAATGGGTGTCAAACATTTAAGTGATTTTATCTTTTGTCCATTAATTCCTCTTTAGATTTTATAGAGAAGAAATAATTAGAAAGTGCCAAAAGATTTAGGTATTGTTTTATGATCATTTTAACACTTTTTAAAAAATATTTTTAGTTGTAGATGAACAGAATACCTTTTATTTTATTTTTGTATTTTTATGTGGTGCCAGGGATCAAACCCAGCCTCATGCATGCTAGGCAAGCACTCTACAACTGAGCCACAACCTCAGCTATTTTAAAACATTTTAAAACACTAGAAAATGTTTATATATTCAATGAAAAGAAAACAAAACGATATAAACTGTGATCACTACTTTAAAAATAGAATACTAAAATACACATATAGGGCTGGGGATGTGGCTCAAGCGGTAGCGCGCTTGCCTGGCATGCGTGCGGCCCGGGTTCGATCCTCAGCACCAAAAACTAAAAAATAAATATTAAAATTCTTAAAAAAATAAAATAAAATAAAATACACATATAAAAATAGGTAAATATACATATAGTAAACAAATTGATGGAATTATTTCAAAATATGAAAGGTGATTATCCTTGGCAATTACAGGTGATTTTGTTTTCTTTACACTTTTCTTAATTACATATGATGCTATAGTGAACATATTTTACTTCTATTTTTAAGATAATTAAATCATTAACTACACAAAAGATCATGTTTCTAACTTCATACCCTAAATTAAAACTAATTAAACTAACTGGAATTATTTGGTACTTTTGAATAGAATACAACTTCAGGGTAGTTTCTACAGTAGCCTCACAATCAGTGTTTTCAAATCTGAAGACAAAAGCTTCAAGAGAAATCCTATCCAAAGGAATGGATGGGAATATAAATTAGAATAATGTGGGGTTTTTTTTTGAGGGTCATTTGATAGTAAAGCAGAATTCTAAGGATTTTGATCAAATTATTTCACTTTTATGACTAAATAATCATGGCATATGCAAACATATCACTATAAAAATTAACTATTAATGTTTGTATTAGAAAAAGATTAAAAAGCAAAGTATTCAGCAACAGGATACCAACTGATTATTAATATATCCATACCATAGAATACTATTTAATTTTTCATACAAAGACCTCTCACATACCTAGAGAATCAAGGTAAAAACAAAATTCTTACAAAAGCCTTATCTGCTGAAGATGACAGTAAGTTTGCTTTGATTTGTATGGTTACAGATAAACTTCAATATATTTACTATTAAAAGTTTGGTCAAGATACTATATATGTATTTTTTCATTTAATCCCCAAATCATTTTTAAGTCATCCTTATAAAGAAGGTTCTGTTATTATCAACTTTATTGCACAGGTGGAAAAAATATAGCTGGAAGATCTTGCTGGAGATCATAAAGAAGGTTAAGTTATAGATTTGAAAACTGAACCCCAGTACAGCAGGACTTTAAGTCCAAATTAGTAATCACAATCCTGTACTACACTTTTCCATTTCTGTTTTAAAAAGTAAATGATAGGTGACTCTTATTTGTTAAGAACATGATTTATTGACATCTAATTCAAATGATGTGAGATATTAAAAAAGCACAAAACACTACCCAAATATTTCCAAATTAGAAGAGAAAAATACATTTACTACAGCAGAACTCCTGCAGTAATATATATCTCCATAACTAAATATCAAATACAACAGGATTGGCAATTATTTCCTATCTTCCTTTGGCTTGTCCAATATTACACATGAATTTAGACTAAAATCCTAATCATAGAATTTGTGGTGGGGAGGGTACAGACATAGTATGTTCAGAAAATATAAATAAGAGCCCTAATATACTGCTGGACCAAGCTAAAAGATTTCTGGAACCAGCTCACTTAACAGTTCTAGCTAGGTTAGTTGTGCAGGCTTAATCCATCATTTCACTAACCTTACAAAAATATGGTTCCATATTATTTATTTATTATTTATTTTTTAGTTCTAGGTGGACAAACATCTTTTTTTTTTTTTAATGTGGTGCTGAGAATCGAACCCAGTGCCTCACACATGCTAGGCGAGCACGCTACCACTTGAGCCACATCCCCAGCCCCAACTCCTCATTATTTCTATTTAGATATTTTTACATCATTTCTGTTATGGCAGGGGTTTTTAGCAGTTAATGAACTTTACTGCAAATTATTAAAAGTCTGATGACATATTCCACACACACACTTACATCAACAGAAGAATTGATACTGCTCCTTGACCCTGAGGTACTAGCAATCCAATGGCCATATCCATTTTCCGGCCCATCCACATTAATGTCTGCCAGGTGCTGCTGCAGTGCTTAAACAAGAAAAACAAAACACAACAAAACCTGATCTATGAAACCCTTCTGGAAAGATTCATTACCAGGTAAGTATAACAAACATATCAGAGCTGAGTTAAAAAATATTAAAGGACATAATCATAAGTATTTCTTTTTGGTACTTCCATAAAGAAATAAAGAACGTTGGACTAGAGCAAACCTCCAACTCCTCCTTTTTAAAGCTCCCTGTACAAAAATAACTTTTAACTGTCCCTAAGGGTGATAATAATTTTTTTTTGTATGGTTTTTGTTTTCCTCTTTGGAAACTAATCTCTCATGTACTAACAGATACCTCTTCAACAATTTTAGGACATAAAGGATTAACAGAAAACCTATGAAGGCTTTATTATGTAAAAGATGATGTCAATTTTTCCATAATGAAGAATAGTTATAGAAAGAAAGATTATTTTTAGTTAAAAAAATTAAAGTTTAAAAGTTTCTAAAATCTAGAGCTTACTATAAAATAATACTTTCCAAATACTTTTGTGAATTATCTGCCTAATAACCAAATTCTATATCATGTTATCAAGATATTTAATAAATACCACTGGGCATAAGGTCAACACTTGCTCAACACTACTAATTAATCCCTTTCTAGATACCTCTGGGTGTAAGCCTCACAAGGTAGTTATGAGGTCATGATATATAGAAGACAATCATAATCCTTTTTTGTATTTGTTTTTTAAATGTGTTCTAATAAGTTGTAGATGACAGTAGAATGCATCTTGACATATTATACACAAATGAAGGATAACCATAATCTTTTAATTCAACAAAGACCCAAGAGCAAACAGATCCTAATTTACCAAAAACTCCAAGTTATAGCATAAAACCATTTAGGTCAGAACTTACTTCTAGTAAGATTCTCATAACTAAAACCCAAGATTCTATTACCTTCAACATTTATTGATTTGATCCTATCATTAATTTGCCCAATATTTATAATTCCATACTTTTATGATACCTCTTTTCCAAATATAAGGCAGGCTCTTTTGAAACCTTATTTTACTGACCTACTCATAAATTCTCAAATATTTGCCTGCAAAGACTTTGAGATTTGGCAATTATTTTACTTTCTTAGATTGCCAGATATTAGTCTGCAGATTTGAAAACATCAATTTATTTATTTTATTCCTTCAGTAAACTTTTTAAACCAGCTAATACCTTCAAGTAATTCAAAAATAAAATGATAATAAAATACCTAAATACTATATAGGGCATACTGTGAAAAGCATTCCTCCAGCTCATTTCCCATTCCTATCAAATCCTTCTTCTTCTTCTTCACAGGGGCATGCATGTTATTGAAAACATATTTTGAAGGAACTGAGGACATAGCTCAGTGGTACAGTGCTTGCCTACCATGCATGAGGCCCTGAGTTTGATTCCCAGCACTACACACACATGTGTACATGTGTGTATGTGCATGTGTGTGTATAAATACATATATATATATATTTTAGAACACAAGCTAATTAAACACATTTTCCTAAACAGTCCTTCACCCAACATTCACTTATTTCAGTTGTTTGTTATCCAAATGTTCTTTTGGCTGTGTCTTTTTTTGAAAACACTGAATGACTGAAGAAAGAGCCTACCCATTAACTAACTTCAAATCAGCTTTGCTGACAATCACTATAATTTTCTCTGAAAACTGAAGATGAAGAAATTAATATTAAAACCTTACCCATAAATCCTCCACTGGCAATACTCACATATTCCTTATTTTTCTGTAATGATAAATGATAAAATTATTCCAAAATGCAATTTAATTAAAACAAAACTTCAGATAGTTATAAAATATTAACAAATGCAATATATGGACACTTTAGTTTTTCTTTGACATTCTGGACTTTAGCCTGGAGACATATACATTTACCTTGTGTATTATTATAAGGTCTGGTGGTTGGTAGGAAAAAGGGGACAACTTTATAGATATTAACAGGATTGTAATTTTATTCATAATATAGTCCCAACAGTGCAAGAGTCAAAGCAAATTTAATTAAATGGTATTTTAGGATGTAATGAAAGTGGTAAGATTTCAAAATATTTTGTCCTTAATAAAAATGTAACATAAAAAATACTGTCGTTAATTATGAAAAATAAATGACAGAGGGGCTGGGGTTGTGACTCAGTGGTAGAGTGCTTGCCTAGCATGCGTGAGGCACTGGGTTCAATCTCTCACACCACATAAAAGTAAACAAGGTAAAGGTATTGTGTCCATCTACAATTAAAAAAATATTTTAAAAAAAGAAGAAGAAGATGGCTAAATGCCATAAATAAATATACATATTTATTCAACTGAAAAGTGAAGATATAAAAATGAATTATACGGCTACAATAAAAAGAATTAAAACATAAGAAGTCATAAAGAATACAACAGAATAATCCAGAAATATATCCTGATGCACAGAAGAATTTGGTGTAATAATAAGGTGGTACTTCAAATTTCTAACAAAATTGTTTGCTATCTGTAAATATATATATATATATATATATGTATATATATATATATATATATATCTCATTCTTACCTCATTTCTTTTACAAAATAAATACCAGAGGGTTCAAGAATTAAAACATAAAAATAAACCATACAAACAGGTGAAAAAATCTAGAGAAGACAAACTTTCTTGGCAAGACACAAAACCAAAAAGCTATGAAGAAAAATACAGACAATCTGAACATATATATAATAGTTAAAAGTTATCTAGGCAAATTTCTTCAAGGTGAAGCAATAACTAAGCAAAATGAAATAATCTATGTCAGCATACCTGTAAAAAGTGTGCCAGGACCATGTTCATATACATGTCTTCTTCCTCCCTGCCACTACCCATAAAACAGAGATGCTCCCCACCAGCTATGGAGCCGGACTCAATGGACTGCTTCTGTGCTTCCAGCAAGGACTTTACTGACTGTGCAAACTCGGATGGATTCTGGAGCATCTAGACAATTTTTAAAAATCAAAAACTTGGCAAGTGTGTGTTTCACATATATTTACAAAACTTGAAGTATTTTTGCAGGAAAATAAAATCAACATTTAAAGATCCACCATGAAAACAATGTAAAAAGAAAAAGCTATTATAAGTAATCCCTGGGATAAGAGAAATGTCTGTAAATGCGCCTATAATACATTAGAACAAAATGCTGAAAGTTCACAGAAAGAGTGTCTCTCTTCCCCCCACTCCCCACAAATAAAACTCTACTAAAAAAAATTTGTTGTTTCTTATATAACAAACAACTAGCTACAGTATGCTTCCGTATCACAACAAAAAGAGTTTAAGATTGAGTAGAAGGGTCCATGACCAAAAAATAGATCAAAACAATTATATTTTTTGTTTACTGAACAAGTTGTGTTATTTCTTAGAGGACCATCAGAAATAGTAAAAACCATTTATTTATCAACACTACTTTAAGTACTAGAGACACAAGGATGAAAAATATTTTACCCTCAAGGAAACAAGTATGCCAATAACTATAAAATTTTTTTTAAAGTATTATAATTGACTACATAAAAGGTACAATAAAAGTCCAATAGAAAAAAAAGGACAGATCATATAAGAGGGAATCTTTTTTAAAAGATGCAGGGGTACTCCACTAGTAATTACCACTGTTTTTCACCCATCATTTTGGTAAAAAAAAAAAAAAACGATTAATAATTTCCAATAATGCTGATGACATGAAACAATCTTCAGTTTACAGTTGTGAAATATCAGGTAGGTCAGCTTTTTAAAAAGGCAATTAGGTACCAGGAATGGTAGCACATGCCTATAATTCCACTGACTCCAGAGGCTAAGGCAGCAAAAAGTTTGAGGCCAGCCTAGGAAAACAGACCAACATCCTGTCTCAAGATAAAAAGTAAAGAGGGCTGGGGATGTAGCTCAGTGGTAAAACACACCTTGGTTCCATTTCCAATAAATAAATAAATAAATGGTAATTAGATGGTCATTAGTAAAATTTATATGCCTATATCCCTCAACACAACAATTCTACTTTTGAGAATCTATTTTATAGAAATATTTGCCCAAGTTCACAGAATAAGCATAAGAATATTAACTGCAGCATTTTTTTTAACAAGAAAACTTAAAATAACCCAAATATACATATCAGGTAATAAATATATAGTAGTAATATTAATTATAAAAACAAATACAGTTAAATGGAAAGATCACCAAGAAATAGGTAAAAAGAAAAAGCAAGCGGCAAAAAATGAAATAGTTAAATACATATTAAAAGTCCAGAAGATTAAACAAGCTGATAATAGTGGTTAACTCAGGATATCCTTTGAAAAACTTTTAATTCAGTTATTAATGAATAAATAGAGTAAATTTTCAAAATAAGCATAAGAGAGAAATCAAGGAAGAGAAAGGTATAGAATTCACATAAAGGATATAAACAAGCGAGGATAGTCTTTTTGGTTTAGTCCAAAACTCTCTGAATTTGTCTACTTCATTTTCCATTAGTTTTCTTTCAACACCACCTAGGCCCTTCTACACTTCCTTTTAGCCTTAGAATCAACTTTTCTAGACAAGGTGAAAAGAAGAGTGGACTACATATTCAGCACGGGGTTTATTTCCCTACTCCTTTATTTTCATTATCTCTGAGGCTCTAATGACCCCAGAACAACTTAAATTATGTCAGTCTCAGTTCTACAAATGATACTAAACTTCACTGACAAGATTTAGTTTTTAGTTTACTCTTTCAATTGTTATGACTCTGGGGCAGTAATTTTAATAACTGAGTACTTCATATGCCAAATACTAACCTTACTAAATATGAGTCTGTTATATACATAAGTACATGTGTTTACGGTAAAAAAAAAATGGCTTATGGTAAAAGCTTTTATAAGTCTTATCCAATTATAATAAGAGCTGATCTTTACAGAGTACTTACCAGGTGCAAGGCACTATGCTAAATGCTCTACAGGTAATTCATAGTAAGTTTAGAATTTACTGACATAACAATGGTAAGCAACAGTAAGACATAGTTAACAGTTTTCATTTACCCTTTATGATGCTACAATAGTATACTGGGTAAAAAGTAAGTCTGAGAGCAACATTTCTTCTAAGGGCAGAGACTCCCTCTTTAAGCAAAAAGAAACATACTCAATCTGAAATATAAATATAAAGTTATGAACTAAAAAAAAAAAAGTTACTTTCTCTCTTACAAAAAATTTACCAGTATTTATACTAACCAGATCTGAATCTAAGTGGAAAGCAGTTGATAAATGCCCAGCATTATACTGTTCAGCAGGACGGCAATCCACCACAAAGAATCGGACTCCTTCCTAAAAGGAAAACAAACATTTGCCATACTGTAACTTGCCGTGAGGCTCATAATCCACAATATAACACTAACAAACAAAGAAGATGAAACAAGTTTACATTTAAAACAAATAAACAGATCTCACACAGAATTAAAGGACCCAATTTTTGCAGATATGAAAAAATAACCTAAAGGTCCTAAGTACCCTATTCATTTTTTAACAGTTAAAATATATATTTAATTTACTGAATTTATTGTTCTTGACTCAAAAGTCTTAAAATATTTACCAAGAGAATGTCAGTTTGAATTATAAAAGTAATTATATTGGAATCTGACAATTCTGAAATGTTTATCACTAGATAGTTACAAACACAATTATAGATACACTTATTTTTGCAAATAAGTTCACAAATTTATCAACAATTCAATTCACATAAGAACTAAATATCTTTTATTATGTGGGAGGGTTCTACAATATTAGTTTAAATTGAAGTTTATATGTGTCTCTTTAACCTGAAATACATGCTTCCTTTATAATATTAGTTCTAATAAGAAAAATATGTGATGCATATCCATGTTTACAGCAGCCCAATTCCTAACAATCAAACCATGGAACCAGCCTAGGTGAAACATCAATGGATGAATAGATAGGGAAAGCATGGTCTATATACACAATGGAGTTTTATTCAGTCATTAAAAAAAATTAAAAACCAAAATTATGTTATTAGCAGGAAAATGGATGGGATTTCAGAACATTATATTAAGCAAGGTCAAGGGCCATATGTTTTCTCTCATATGTGAAAGCTAGAGAGGTTAAAAAAAAAAAAAGAAAAAAGAAAGGTGGAGGAATCTCATGAAAACTGAAGGAACATCCATAGACTAGAGGAAAGGAACCAGGAGAGGAAGGGAGGGAAGAGAAAGGAGAAATACTGGGGAATGATATTGGGCAAACTATATTGTTATATGGTGTGCATGTATAAATATGAACAACGAATCCCACCATATGGGCAACTATAATGCAACAATTAAAAAAGCAGGAAAAATATTTGGGATGCTTATATTTTTAAAATTCTAAACCATAGTACAGTTATAATAAGAACTCCAACTGAGCTCTGCAAAAGGCCTGTCTTCCTGTATCTGTTCTCCACTGTTGAACCTTGGAAACATATCCCACCTTCCAAATACACATGCCCAAGGTTGACTGAGGAACTATGAGTAATTAATAGCATGTACTGAAAAATATCACTGGTCACCTGGCTCACTGGATTTTTATTAAGATTATATAAAAATCTTAATCTTTTATTAAGATTATAACGGACAAAAATTATCAGCAAATCATCATAAAATTTTCATTTGCTAGCTTTATGGCATTTAACCATGTAATTCAATTAGCTCTGTAACTACTCAGAATTTAATTGTTATGTGCTAAAGTCACCCTCATACAATGCCACAATCAGTTGCTTTGCTGAAATATGAAAACAGATAAGGCAATTTATAAAAATTGGTGTCAAGAGTGACAAAAAAATTACTGAAAATTATAATAGCAGATAAGCTGGCAGTTTAAAAACTTATCAGCTGGACATAAACTTCAACACACTATTAGAAATACTAAAAGAGCCATACTGTTGTAAATTATTTTATGGTAATCAATGAACAAGGAGGAAGTGTGGGTTCTTTCTTTCTTTCTTTATTTTTCGTGCTGTGAACTGAACCTGGGACTTCATGCATACTAAGCACATGCCCTATTGCTGAGCAATAGCCTCAATGCCAATTCCTCATATTTAAAAGGCATAGTTCATTGTTGGTGGGACTGAAAAATTGGTGCAACCACTACGGAAAGCAATGTGCAAATTACTCAGAAAACTTGGAATGGAACCACCTTTTGACCCAGTTACCCCACTCCTCAGTATATACTCAAAGGACTTAAAATCAACATACTACAGTGACACAGCCACATCAATATTTATAACAACTCAATTCACAATAGCCAGGCTATGGAACTAACCTTGGAACCCTTCAACAGACAAATGGATAAAGAAAATGTGATATATATATATATATATATATATATATATATATATATATATATATGAATATTACTCAGCTAAGAAGAAGAATGACCAGTAAATGGATGGGTCTGGAGACTACCATGCTAAGTGAAATAATCCAGTCCCAAAAAGGCAAAGGTCAAATGTTTTCTCTGTTATGTGGAGACAAACCCAAAATAAAGATGAGTCGAGTGGGTAGGAGGAAGAATAGTTCAGTAGATGAGGACAATAGTTCAGTAATTCAGACAATGGGAAATAGAGGAAAGGGAGTAGGGATAGGAAATGGAGTGAATGTGACATATTTTCCTGTGTACATATATAAAAACATCACAGTGAAAGTAAATTCCATCGTTCATAGACATCCATAAGAATGGGATCCTAACCAGAATGAGATAAAATATATCAAAATGGAGTCTGTCATATATAACTAAAAAGAACCAATAAATAAATTAAATAAAATAAAAGGCATAGTAAGCTGTCAAATGGGTTTTTTACTTACCCCCTGAAGCTGATTTGCTTGAAGGATCTCTGACACTGAAATGGCCATACAAAGAGCCTGACTCAGATCTGCATCATCATCCTTAATTCCCAACAAAGTACTACCAAAGAGATGATGATTATCCTATTTAGAGAGAAATTTTTAAACATTATCAAGAAAATCAAAATCAAAGTCTTCATAAAAATAGACTTGTTAAACTAAAATAAAATGTGAAATAATTATGGAACATCCTTGAGTCCTATGACTTTTAAAACTTAATATCATATATTTATCAAATATTATAGACTAAAAGATATGAAAGTCCACAAAGTCCCTGTCAGAAATCATATGAATCACAGACTTAAGAAAAAATAACATTCCACACAGCCATTTTTTATACTTTGACATAGTTAAATATTAAATTTTAGAGTAGGGAATATAGCTCAGGAGTAGAATGCTTGCCTAGCATGTATGAGGCCCTGAGTTCCATCCCTGGCATGGGGGCGGGGGGAGGGGGAGGGGGGATTTTAATGTTTGCTCATAACTTTTTCACATAATGTAACAAGAACAAAAAAATCTGAGAGAAATTGATTGCATAAGTTATGTAATACAATGATGTAGTCTGGTCTAATTTTCAACTACTAATTCAGATTATTTACTATGTTTACTCTCACAACAATGAAAATCAGTAAGATTTCTTTTTCACCCAGTATGTTATATCACTTTTCAATCACCTGACTTACCCAACACTGTTGAAAATTAAATGATCTACATAAGGAAATTATTAAAATAGCTTAAATTAGTTCCTAGAATTAGTTTTTTAATTGACTGAGTAAATGTTCTCAAAAGATTAATGGTTAACTATACCTGCCATCTGAGACACAATATACTGAACATAATTTAACCTCATTTTAGTGACATTGCTGACTAACTACTAGGAAGTATGTGGCAGAATGCTTAAAAGAACAAAACAAACAAACAAACAAAAAAAAACCCCGGCATCAATGATCTCACAAGCCACAGAGATCACTGACAAACCTGTGTGCTTCTAATCTGGTGTCCTTTATTTTATTTTAGTTTCCCCATCTTTTATTGAAACCACTTATTACTCTAAGGATCTAGGTCTCTTAAGGGCTAAGTGACTCTTGATTTGTTTACAAAAGAGCTCTGTACACTCATACATTGTACTATATATATATATATATACACACACACACACACACACACACACACACACACACTTTATATATATATATATGTACATTCATACATTGCTGGTGGGACTGCAAATTCGTGCAGCCAATTTGGAAAGCAGTATGGAGATTCCTTGGAAAGCTGGGAATGGAACCACCATTTGACCCAGCTATTCCCCTTCTCGGACTACACCCAAAAGACCTAAGAAGAGCATACTACAGGGACACAGCCACATCAATGTTTATAGCAGCACAATTCACAATAGCTAGATCGTGGAACCAACCTAGATGTCCTTCAATAGATGAATGGATTAGAAAAAGTGGTATTTATACACAATGGAATATTACTCAACACTAAAAAATAATAAAATCATGGCATTTGCAGGCAAATGGATGGTATTAGAGCAGATTATGCTAAGTGAAGTTAGCCAATCCCTAAAAACAAATGCCAAATGTCTTCTCTGATATAAGGGGGGTGACTCAAAATGGGATAGGGAGGAAGAGCATGAGAAGACTACCACTAAATAGGGAAGAGAGGTGGGAGGGAAAAAGAGGGAGAAGGGGAGTTACACAGAAGATGGAAGGAGAACCTCATTGTTATACAGAATACATATATGATGTTGTAATGAGGAAAATAAAAAAAAAAGTGTGTCACATTAGATTGGATAGAGAGAAAGGATGGGAGAGGAGGGGAGGAGTAGGGAGGATAGGAAGGGCAGCAGAATAGAAAAGACAATATGATTGATGTATGTACATTCCATGTATGTATTATATGTCAAAATACATTCTACTGTGATGTATGACTAAAAAATAAATAAATAAAAATTAAAAAAAAACAAACAAACAAACAAAAAAAAGAGCTCTGTATTGCTAAAGTTGTCCAAGGCTAAACTCCAGAGAAAGGCATAACTACATAACCTCCACTAGGTTTTTGTAATACAATATTTGAAGTCACAAAAGCACTAATTTAGGAAATATCTCAGTCAGTTTTCTCATGATCAGAAATAACTAATAATCACAGCAAAGGTAACATGGTTCCCACTTTTTAAATCTATTTCTGCATATTTATAGGAAAAATCACACAAAGTGCAACACCTAAAAACACAGAAAAAAATTTAGAGGATTTTAACTGATGGATACAAAATAAACAATAAGTACCCAAAATGTGAAAGCAAAAGAGTAGGTCATTTCTTATCTTTTACCTTCCTAAAAGAAGCTGGTGTTTTACTGCAATAATATTGTGCCAGAGAGAAAAGGTCTTCTATATCTTCTAGATTCAAACTGGATGGAGTATTTTCCAAGAACTCTGAAATGTGATTACAGATATGACAACATTTAATAAGCTGCAAAAAATACAACAATTAATAATATTTATGTTCAAAGCTAAAGCAGCATCAATATAATAAATACTACATCAATGGAATTTCAACAGTGATGCTTCTTAGAGCTGCTTGTGGAAAAATTAATTTCCCCAAGGATAAACTGTTGACATAATTCTATTAGTGAAGGATAGTAAGACAATGAAATCAAATTCATTAGCTTTAATAAGAATTTTCTGATTTATTCAACATCACATATAAAATCTCAGGGCCCTTAGAAATGAGTAAGAATAAGTCATGACTTCAACTTCTGTGAGTAAATAAAACTAAATCACAATGTAAGATAAACGTTATTATACATAGTAAAAAGTGCCAGGCAATATGCAGAAGTGACTATCTTTGTATGGGAGCTAAACTGAGGAGAACCCAAAAAAGAAAACAAGGTTTCACATTGGCGACTGTAAACTGAGCATTGAAAGGTACACTAAGGAAGGGTTGGGAAAGGAGAGACAAGGGCATTCTATTTTAAAACCAAAGAAATAGTATATGGAAAAAGAGTCAAAATACATTAAAGAATGACAAAACAAGGTGAAATAGTCTTTAAGGTCTCTAAATAGACAGTGCTCTATAGCCTAATCTCCCAAATTTATGGATGAGAAAACAGTGTTAGAGAGATTAAGTAACCACAAATATATTCTCCACATTAAGTAATACTTACGGATAACTTCTTCTTTGCTATCTGACTCTTGTGCCAAAATAACTTCTCTGTAAAAGGGAATCAAATGATTTAGAGTTAAACATTAACAGAGCACCATGAGAAAAGAGAGGGGAAAAAATCTAACCAATCTGATACTTACTTTGCATTCACAAGGATAATTAACATTAAGAAATAAATAAAAAATGGATCCGCTTGTTGTAGATATCCATCCCATATTGCCTGAGTGACTTCAATGGAACAGTAACATGCAAAAAGGCTTCCAAGCTGCAATCAGGAAATGCAATGAAAGACATAAACCACTGAAGCTGACTTATTCTTTTAAAAACATTAAAGCAAATGAATAAGTAATATTACATTGAATTATCTGCACCTGATAATTTAATGTGTGCCTTAATTTTACTGTATGAAATCCAAAGGCAGAACATGTATGTTCAAGGGACAATAGGTCACTTAATAGCTGTGTAATTTAGAGCACATCACTTAACCTCTTTAAAGCTTCCATTTCTACTTCTGTTTTAAAAAACAAACAAAAAAAGGAATACTATTATCCATCTCCTACCACTGTTGTGAAAAGAGAAATAATTAATCTAGAATACCCAAAGTAATTAATATTCCTTTGCCTTAGCATAAAAAAATAGTATAATTACCTATCAAGCTCTATAAGGGCACTAGCATAATTATTATTAATCACAGGACAGTATTAGTGAGGATCAAACATAGAACTTAAAAACACCTAATGTAATTTTAACAGCAATGTAAATGTGAATTATTTCCAAAATTTACTTGTAAATCATTTCAAATAAATGAGATAAAATTCATATCATTCAATAGATTTCAGCTCTGTGGTTGTGTATTTCAAATAAAAAGAGTCATTAATTTATAAGTATCTCTGCAACCCAACTGTGGGTTTTTTCTTTTTCTTTTCTTCTTTTTTTTTTTTTTTTTGGAAACAGGGATTAATCTCAAGGAAACTCAACCACTGAGCCACATTCCCAGCCCTATTTTATATTTTATTTAGAGACCGGGTCTCACTGAGTTGCTTAGCACCTTGCTGTTGCTGAGGCTAGCTTTGAACTTGTAATCCTCCTGTCTCAGCCTCTGGAGCCACTGCACCCGGCCCAATTGTTTTTTAAATTGCATGAATTCAGTGATATTTTTAGATTACTAAATGTTCATTAGATTCAAAAACAATTCCATCCAAAGGAATATATTTAAAACATCTTTAATAGCTAAAGGGAGCTAATGGGAACACACATGTTTAATGTATACTTTTTTGCTAGATACTAAACTACAGTCACGTTGTTACTTCTTAATTCTCATAACAGGATTGCAAAGTCATCATTTTCTTTCCATTTTACAGGTACTAGATTCAGATAAAACAACTTTCCTAAATTTACAGAGCTGGTGAGTGCTGGTGTGGGGACTAGGCAAAAGGACTAAGACTCCACAGCCCATGGAATTACATTTGACTACAGGGCTTTTAAAGTACAAAATGCTAATACTTTTTGTTGTTTGAAAAATTACTACTACAAATACAGATAAGAAGATATAAATACAAACAGAATAGTAATATATAGTCATCTTTAAATTCAGCTCAACTAAAACTACGATTGCATTGCTTAAATTATGGTTTCTCTGGATTTAGGAATTACTTTTAACTGCTTCCTTTCTTGATTTAAAGAAAGAAAGCTTCATTTCATCAATATGATACTACTAGCAACAATGAACTATTTGGACTGGGCATGGTGATGCATGCTATAATCTCAGCATCTCAGGAGGATTTAACAGCAACATGTGAAACCCAGAGAAACTACAATTTTTAAGAACTTTACTATTTTAACTAAAAGTGACAAGACTTTGGCCAAGAGAGAACTAAGGAATAGACATTGAGGCTTGAAATGTAATGAGTCCAGAAGAGAAAAGAGTAGATTCTATAATTCCCATTTCCTGGTTGCTAACTCATCCCATCATCCTCAGAGATAAAAAATACTATTATTATTATTATTATTATTAAGGAAATTGAAGTTCAGAAAGCTAAGTGTCATATCACACAGTTAATAGGTGGCAGAAATGGGATTCTTCCTAAAGTAAAGTTAATTAACATATGATCAAAGAATATGCTTAATTTTTTAATAGTTTGTAATACCCAATTATCGATTTAGAAATACCTTCATTTAACCCAGAAAAGCAGTTCTCATATTGTGGTTTGAGGACTTTAGAAATCCCCAGAATCTATATTTACTGGGGAGTCTACTAGATCAAAATTATTTTCATAACAATACTTAACTTTTATTGGCTTATTTCATACTTAATCCCTCAAAAATGAATAATAGAAGTCTCTGAAGGCTACAAATCATTACAGATTGAATAAAGAAACAGATAAATGAATTCACCTGTCTCTGACTTGGCCAAATATTGACGAGATTTGTAAAACTATAAAACAGTGCCAATATTCACACTAATTTTCATTTGGAAAACATAGTTGTTTTCCATTAAAAGTTGATAATCATGTTATGCAAGGAATTTGTCATTTCTCTTAAGTGTACTAACAAGTGAATACTTAAAATGCCTTAGTTTTACTTTCTAATCAACATAATCCATATAAACAATGGACTGTCAATAAATTTTAAGAGTTTAAGAGGTCCCGAGACCAAGATTTGAGAACCACTTACTTCCCTTTGAAAATATCAATAACCAAGAATGGAGCACTGAATTTACTATTGTTTGACACTAATCATTTGATAATCTTAAGTAATTTTCCTTGTGATTGTTTAACATCAACAGTTTAAATACATATAAGTTTGGGGTTTTTGTTGTTGTTGTTGTTACCAGGTAGTGAACCCATGGGTACTTAACCACTAAGCCACATCCTCAGCCCTTTAAAAAAAAAAAAAAATTTAGCTGTAGATGGACATAATTCCTTTATTTTATTTATTTATTTTTATGTGGTGCTGAGGCTCGAACCCAGTGCCTCACACATGCTAGACAAGCACTCTACCACTGAGCTACAACCCCGGCCCCACTCAGCCCTTTTTTTTCCTGTACTGGGATTGAACCCAGGGGCGCTTAACCATTGGGCCACATCTTCAGCCCTTTTTTGTATTTTATTTAGAGACAGGGTCTTGCTGAGTCGCTGAGGCTCGCTTTGGACCTGTGATTCTCCTGTCTCAGCCTTCTCAGCCACTGGGATTACAGGCATGCATCATCATGCCCAGCCCCACTCAGCCCTTTTTATATTTTATTTGAGTCAAGGTCTTGCTAAGTTGGTTAGGGTCTTGCTAAGTTGCTGAGGCTGATTTTGACCTTGCAATTCTGACCCAGGCTCTGGTGCTGCTGGGATTATAGGCATGCACCACAGTACCCAGATAAATACATACAGGTTTTAAATTGAACTGATGTAAATCATATGTTTACATATATTATAAGCATATATTTGTGAAAATATGTATTAAATATATTGCTATAATTAGTATGTGAGTATACAGATATACATTAATGCATGATATGCATTAATATGTACTAAATACATATTAGTTATACTTCTACATATGCATAAAACAAAAGGCTAAACTTCATATCAAATAATCTGAACTAACAAAAGTAAATAATAAAGAAAGTTATTATGAAGTGCTAATAATTTTATTTCTTTGGTTTAGGTAGTAATGATCTACAATTTAGAATTTTTCTTTTTTTTCCTCGAAAAAAATACTACCTCACTATAGTTTTATATAAACTATTTTTCATTAAGTGTTCCTACTTTCACTTTATTACCCAGTTGAGTGCATAGGAGTCTGGAGTAATTTTCTTAGTATCAAGAAAAGAACAAAGCTCAGGCTCATGGTACTGGATGAGTAATCGGAAGAGATGAAATGGTCTCCCCTTCAGGGAACAATCCCTAGAAGACAAAAGAAGCAATGTTTTTTACATTATAAATAATTACATTAGTAATAAATATTATTGCAAGACCTACCTCCTCTCCCCAACCCCAGAATATTTGAATACCACAGCATTTGCAGCAAGCAAGAACCAAACAGACTTCAGTTGCTAACACCTCAATATGCCTGACATGACAAAAGTTTACAACAGCTCAACAGCCACTTTAGGGAGATTCTCTCCAGGTGAACCCCCAGGCAGCACTCAAAGTGAGACGACTATAGGAATCACTGAAACAGCACTTAGGTTATTGTGATAAGGTTAGGATCCCAAAAGATCTGTAGAGTCCTGAAGAAGTCCTGCCCCTTGCTTTCCAATCAAGTCAAAAAGCAAACTCCTAGAGAGGTTTTAAGTTAGTTCCAAAAAAGCTCATATCCTCTGTTAGGAATGTCCTTTAGCAATGGCAAAGTCTGAAATGACCAAAGATAAACATTTCAGAATAATAAACTAAAGTCTTAGAAACTGTCAATGTAGCCTAGATACCAGGTACTCAGAATGAATTCCAGAAGACACCAAATATCATCTTATTGATAACTGTCCTTCAAGATGTTATTGTGAGAGTAAAATGGGAGAGTTGAACATGAACATTGTTTTAAAGGCTCCAAATACATATTCTATCATTATAATTATTAAAATGCCTTTTTCAAAAAACATCACATTCCAGTGAAAGATTCTTCAAAACTAGAAATTATTTCAAAAGTAGAAATAGTTACAAAAGGCCTTGATTCCATGCAGTTTTCTGGCATTATTTCAAGGAAGCATATCAGTCTACAGTTTTTAAGCAGGCTGCTCTGGCCAAGGTCATGACAACCAGATATGACATTTTTTTTATTGGAGGTTCTGGGGATTGAACCCTGTGTGCCTTGTGCATACTAGGTAAGTGCTCTACCACTTGAACTACATCCCCAGCCCTACAACTCTGATTCAAATAGTATCATCCTCTCACCCAGGTAACCAAGCATGTCAGCTCAAAGAAGACAACCCTCTGGAGCAGATCCAGATCAGGTCTGTGCACTGGGCTACCTTTCAGGAAGCACAGTTCTTCATTCTCCCAGACACAGCCCCTGACTCCAAACTTAGGAGCCTTAACTTCAATTCCCACATTTCTGTCTAGATTTATTAGATACTATCTTTACATTAGTTCATTCTAGCATTTAAGTTTTTAATACCTCAAAATTTAACTAAGCAGGGCATGATAACACATGCCTTGTAATCCCAGTGACTCAGGAGGTTTGCGCAGGAAGATCCAAAGTGCAAAGCCAGCCTCAGCAACTCAGAGAGGCCCTAAGCAACTCAGCAAGACCCTGTCACTAAGGCTGGGGATGTGGCTCAGTGGTTAAGTGCCCCTGGGTGGTTCAATTCCCAGTAACAACAACAACAACAACAACAACAAAAACCTAACTGAGTTACTTTATGGAAAAAGTGTACCTTGAAAGATTGCTTTGCTTTTCTGGTAGTATGATCTTACTGAATACAGGAGAGTAGTACTTTTAAAAACTAAGGTTAAAAACAAAAAACACTGCAAATACATTTATTTCCACACAGTCTTACTGGTTAAAGTGTGATATTATATGAACCATGTATAATTAATTTAATCTTCATCTGAACCAGTAGGCATCATCAATTCCTCTGCCACAAATTATAAGCTTTACTTCATCCAGTTTTTGCACCACATGCTATCTGACTAGTCACAAGGGAATGAAGCAAGAATGTTATCTAATGAAATAACAAAAATGTTTAAATAGTTTAAAATATGGATCGTCATAATAAAAAATCAGTATTTATCGAAGCACTATCTTATTCCAAACACTGTAGTAAGCATATTACAAAGTTATTTCATTTTATATTCACAAACAAATCTATGAAATCTATATTCATTTTACAGATGAGAATACTGAGATTTAAGAAGGCAAGTAAAAGGGCTGGGGATATAGCTCAGTTGGTAGAGTGCTTGCCTCTCAGCACAAAGCCCTAGTTTCAATCCCAGCATCACCAAAAAAAAAAAAAAAAATCAAGTAACAGACTACATGGCTAAGAAGTGATAGAGCTAAGACTTTAAGACTTATACACAGAGAAACTGTGCATTAAATTATTAAGTCATTCTGTCCCCTTCCCTATGTATGACATATCAACATGTGGTATGTGGTATTTTTGCAGGGGAACACTCTCTAAAAAAGCAAACTGTAAAGAAAACGAAACAAGGTTAAAAGGCTTCTTGTAAAAATATTAATTAAATTAATTCAGTTTCAACATTATAGTATTAATAGAGAATATTTTAAAATACAATTCAAGGGATAGAGTTCTTGTCTGGCATGCAAGGCACTGTGTTCAATCCTCAACACTATGAAAATAAAATAATCTTAAAAATTAAAAATTCTACAAGGGGGAATAAAAAAATATTTTGTACAAATCTAAGATCTGAGGTTACTACCAGATTCTGGCATGACTCTCAACATACAACTTTTTTTTAATATTTATTTTTTAATTTTAGGTGGACACAATATCTTTGTTTTATTTTTATGTGGTGCTGAAGATTAAACCCAGTGCCTCATGCATGCTAGGCAAGCGCTCTACCACTGAGCCGCAACCCCAGCCCTCAACATACAACTTTTTGATACTGCAGACAGTACATAGGTTTTACAGAGAAAGCTCTAGGTTGGCAATTCATTTGTCCAGAGACAGAACTGGATTCATATTGGTATGTCCTCCCTTATCCTTGCCATATAAATACAAAGCAACAGACTGCTAAGGTATAACAAACAGAAAGGGGCATAAACTAAAGCAACAATTGCAGAGCTCATGATCTCATCTTCTGAAAAAAGTAGGTCTCTGGGAGTATGCCATTATTAACAGCATCTATTCACTTAAAGGCTGTATACTGCAAGGCACTCTCTACCACAAGGCACTGTGCTTCATAGATTTCTACCCATCTTACATCTGAATCTACAGTAAAGGAATATACTACAATAGAGTTCTTCTGGCAGAGTCCTGTGGGGTTCAGTGTTCTTTCCAGGGACCTTAAGGTTGACAATGGCTGGAGTGCTGTGTTATAGTGAACTCACAGAAAAAGAAACCGGAGGGGGCTGGGGTTGTGGCTCAAGCGGTAGCGCGCTCGCCTGGCATGCGTGTGGCCCGGGTTCGATTCTCAGCACCACATACAAAGATGTTGTGTCCGCCGAAAACTAAAAAATAAATATTAAAATTTTCTCTCTCTCTCTTAAAAAAAAAAGAAAAAACGGAGGAACCTGATAAGACAGTGTTAACACAGTTCAATGTAAAAGCCCCTTTTACCTATTCCTACCACCACTAATATCACCACTCTAGAGACAAAGCTGGGACATCATGTCCTTTATTATTTCTAGCTCAGTTACACCAAAAGATGTCCATAAGAAGTACTAAAATATATGCAGTTGAGAGACCTAGTATGACAGAGTAAGTCCTATAAAGGAATCTCAGTTTTAGCTCTGCCATGATCTTGGCCTTGACTTTTGGCATCTTTAGTTCTGTCTTCCTTACATAAAGTAGTATAGCTTCAAGGTAGCACAGGGGTTCTCCATCCTGGTATGTATCATAATCACTAGAGGAGCTTTTAAAATATAACCTATACATAGGCTCTTCCTAATCTATTTTGATTTGAAACTACAGCAACCTTTGACTGAATAGGCATGTTTCTGTTCTACAGAGTTGTTCTTTGGTTAGACATTTCTCCAAAGAAAATAAAGAAATTGCCAATGAACACATGAAAAAAAGGCCCAACATCACTGACCATCAAGGAAATTCAAGTAAAATACCACAATGAGGGACTTGGTATGTAGCTCAGTGACAGAGCACTTGTCTAGCATGTGCAAGGCCCTGAGTTCAATCCTCAGCACCACAAAACAAAAACACTTAGTTATATATAATCCAGCAATTCCACTTCTAGGCACACATCCCAAAGAAATAAAAATAAATATGGCCACAGAAAAACTTGTACACAAATGTTCATAGCAGCATAGTAATAATAGACAAAAAGTAAAAACAACACGAATGTCCATCAATTGATGAATGGTAAATGTGTTATACGTGTACATGAAATATTATTTGAAAGCAGAAAAAAAGAGATGAAAGTGGTATAAAGAGGGAAGGCGGGGGGCTGGGGATGTGGCTCAAGTGGTAGCGCGCTCGCCTGGCATGTGCGCGGTCCTCAGCACCACATACAAATAAAGATGTTGTGTCCGCTGAAAACTAAAAATAAATATTAAATTCTCTCTCTCTCTTTAAAAAAAAAAAAGAGGGAAGGCGTAGGAGGATGGGAATGATGGTAGATTGAATTGGACATCATTACCCTATGTGTATGTATGATTAAACAACCTGTGTAACTCAAGAATAAGTTATACTCCATTTATGTATGATTTGTCAAATGCATTCTACTGTCATGTATATCTAATTAGAACAAATAAAGAAATTTCTTAGAAGTGTGATATCTACTACAAAATATGGATGAATCTTGAAAACATAAACGGAAGCAGACATATTGTGTGGTGGCATTTATATGAAATGCTCACAACAGGCAGATTCACAGAAACAAAACACAGGTTAGTGACTGCCTAGTACTAGGCGTATTATGTGGGAATTGAGAGCTGACTACTAAATGGGAATGGGGTTTGTTTCTGGGTGATGAAAAAGTTCCAAAATTAACCAGTTATAGCTGCAGAACTCTGTAATTATACTAAAAGACAGTAAACTATACAGATTAGAAGGTGAATTTTATAGTATGTGAATGATATAAAGTTGTTATTCAAAATAAAAAAAAGTTCTTCAGTTGATTTTAATACACAACCAAGGTGGAAAACCACACCAGTGAAGAAAAGGGTGTTCTTTCAAACTTGGATTCAAATCTTGACTCTGCCATATATCAGAAGTATAATCCTGAAAAAAGAAATTATCTCTTTGCTTCAGTTTCTATATTGTAAATCAGATACTCACCTTAAACAGCCACTGTTTAAATCAGGAAAAAAATATAAGACACTCCTAGAATAGCGTGCTAACACACAGAAGATAACAAATAATGGTAGTCAGTTACCTATCCAGGATCAGAACAGCACTCCACCTTGGCAACACACTAGAATTAACTGGGAAGCCTAAACAAACAATGATGTTTGAGTCCCATCACCAAGAAATTTTAATTTAGGTATGCAAATAGGCAATAGAATTTTTATGATTACCACCATTATTCTAATGTGCTTCCAAGGTCATGTAGCCAAGGCACTGGTCTGGAGTATATATAAAGTTTCTTTTTGCTCTATAATTCAGACTATCTGATCCACATTACTGGGAACTATTTTTTTTTTTTACTCCTTCAATGCCCCACTACCATGACTCCCACCACAACACCCCACACATTTGTTTGGTCTCAATATCACAAGTCCAGGGAAACCAGCCCTGACCACCAAAGTGAGTTAAGTTACCCCCACTATATATTCCCTTAGCAATCTCTATTTCAACTTCCCAGCACTCAGCACATTCCAATTTACTTGTTCAATGTCTGTTTCCAGGACTATAATTCATAGAATATAGGACTGTAATTCTAACTGTAATCCTAGCACCTCATAAGGCACATTCCAAAAATACTGTTTTTATCTTAGACACACTGTTATTTTTATTTCTGAAGTGAAGTAATTAAAATAGACATAACATCAAATAAACTTAAAGAGTTAGACTACAGATATAAACCTTAGAAGTGTAAATTCTTAAATAAAGAATCCTTTCAAAAATGGTTATAATGACAAAAATAAGCCAAATTAA
The DNA here is from genome assembly GCF_052094955.1 of Ictidomys tridecemlineatus. NCBI lineage: Eukaryota > Metazoa > Chordata > Mammalia > Rodentia > Sciuridae > Ictidomys > Ictidomys tridecemlineatus. Next base: position 166,320,743 of record NC_135479.1, read on the forward strand.
CAATTACAGTTCAATCTTAAAAATTACTTGAATCTTTATCAAAGTAAATCCAACATCTTTAGTTCAAAGCTAACTAGATATTTACTGACTTTTAAAACCATAAATCATATTTTACCTGGGGATGTACTTATTCATGATAGCATAAAAGCAGTTGTATAAATCGCTCCGTGGCAGTTGAAGATGCACCAATGGTTTCAGTAGATGTATCCAGCTAAGGGATGTGCTATATTTAATATTCCGTGATTTACAATAAAAGGTAATTACAGATTCAATATCCAGAAGTAACTGTGCTGCCTTTTCCTCTGGCACTGAAAGCTGGTCTAGAAAATAAGTGTCAAAATAAAGTTACCAAGGACCTGTTGGAGGCTCAGCAGCTAGTATTCCATTTGTTCACAAATGCACAGTATCATGTGAGGCAATTTAGAGCATGACAAAGGGAAAGTAAAATTATAGGAGAGTACTGTTCCTCATACTTATTTAATAACCATTGGTTCATGGATCGAAACTCCAAGCAGGGAAAAAAACAGGCAAAGCTCTTATAAACTTGAAAGCAAGACAGTTGTTCAAAGAAAAGAAAACTAAGAGAAACAATCAATTTCACTTTTGTGTTTTCTTATCTAGGGAAAAGAAGACTACTAGACATCAGTACTTACTGATACTTGACCTATATTTATAAGAACAGCCAATCTGAGCCACGCATGGTGGTGCACCCCTATAATCCTCGCAGCTCAGAAGGCTGAGGCAGGAGGATTGAAAGTTCAAAACCAGCCTCAGCAACTGAGCGAGACCCTAAGCAACTCAGAAAGACTTCGTCCCTAAATAAAATGTATTTTTTAAAAAGAGCTGCAGATGTGGCTCAGTGGTTAAGTGCCTATGGGTTTAATCCCCAGTACCAAAAAAAAAAAAAAAAAAAGAATGGCCAATCTGAAGCAGAGTGATAGGCAAAAATATGAATAACTCATGTTGCTGGAAGGCAAAAAAGTGTCTTCGAGACAACCAATTGTCATCTAACCCACAATCAGCAGCTGCCACTATAACTTTGGCAAGAGGAGTGAAAGGGATTCATTATCCACCACCAAATTCCCTTTCTTTTTGCCTGTTTTGTAGGTTTATACTCTAAACATGTATAAATATAAAACTGTCTATAAATTCCTTTTATTGACAGCTCCCACACAGGAGAAGCACAAATACTATTTCAAACTAAATATGAACAATCTATAACAGAATCAATAAAATCAAAGTCATTAATATGTGATACATCATGTGCTGCCCTCATATCATAGGTCCAAATTCCCTTTCTTTTGCCCATATCACCAATGACATTTCTGTATAGTTAGAACACAGAAGCCTATTTAACCAATAAGTAAACTAAAATATGATGGAAAGAGGAATGAAAGATTCTAGATGAATTAGAAAAGAGAAGTATAAACTAAATTAACAATCCATATTGTTTATTAAACAGGATTGAAAACTTATTCATCCATGATATATAACAGTTTTTGTACAGCAGACCATGATCTATGATTTATAGATAAACTTTAGAACATACTCCCTTTGGACTGTATACAATCATACAGAGCTTTAATTATACAAAAACCAAGTTCAAAACTGCAACATAAGTGTATATGAAAAATAGAACAAACAATGTAAAGAAACAGCAAAAAGTACGCTTTTTCTTAAAATTATTAAATAATATTTCATAAGAATTTAAAAAAACTAAAACTATTCATAAGACCTTTAAACACATAACATATCCCATATTATAACAAGATAAAAAATTCACTAATTGAAAATAATCTTAAACTTACCAATAAACTCTAAGCAATCTTTATGAATAGTGTTCTGTTCTGGAAGGTCTAAAATACCATCCCATGATGCCAAACTATCACCTTTTCCCGCGACATTCAAAGCAATCTGGAAAAAGATTTTAAAAAGCAACAACTAGCTTCATGTTATGAAAACACGCTCCAATCATAAAAGTCCTGAATTTAGAAATAATAACAAAGATTGAAAAATAAAGTTTCTGAACCCGCAGTCACATCACAACAAACCAACAATTACTTTAAATCCTCCTGCTTTAGATTTTACTACTTCATGTTCAGTCAGTAAATAGAATGAGTTACACACAATAAATATTTACATATGCGACAATTTTAAACAATCATCTATATCACTTCTTTAAAATGTAAAAACCAGAATGTAATACTGGCGAAGAAAAAGTATACCTGTGCAATATACAATAAAAATTATACAGAACAGCAGGGCATAACAGCACAAACCTATAATCCCAGCAGCTTGGGAGACTGATGCAGGAGGAACACAAGTTCAAAGTCAGCCTCAGCAACTTAGTGAGGCCCTGAGCACCTTAGCAAGACTCTGTCTCTAAATAAAATATAAAAAAGGGCTGGGGATGTGGCTCAGTGGTTAAGCACCCCAGGGTTCAGACTTTCATATTAAAAGCATTTAGTTGCTAATAAGGATTTGTTTTAAAATAATTCAGTAGGAAGTTCCTCAAAACACCAAAAATGGCCAGGAGCAGTGGTGCACACCTATAATCCCAGCGGCTCAAAGGCTGAGGCAGAAAGATCCCAAGTTTAAAGCCAACCTCAGCAAAGGCGAGGCGCTAAGCAACTCAATGAGACCCTGTCTCTAAATAATATAGAAAATAGGGCTGGGGATGTGCCTCAGTGGCAAAGTGCCCCTGAGTTTACTCCCCAGTACCAAAAAAAAGAAACCCACCAGGAATGCAACCACCATATGACCCAGTTATACCACTCCTCAATATTTGTCCTAAAGAATTAAAAGCACCATACTATAGTAATACCTGTATACCTATGATTATAGCAGTACAATTCACAATAGCCAAATCATAGAACCTGCCTAGATCATCCATTCAATGAATGAATGGATCAAAAAATGTGGTATATACACATAGTGAAGTATTCAGTCATAAAGAGGAAATTAGTCATTTGCAGGGAAATGGATAGAATCTGAGAGCATTATGTTATCCTGTTTTCTCTCATATGTGGAAGGTAGAGAGTAAAAAGGAAAAAAATGTTGGGGGATCTTTCATGAAAATCAAAGGGAGATTAGTAGAGAAAAAGGGATCATGGGGAGGGTGGTGTGTCAAGAAAAGGGAAATTATGGGGAACAATATTAACGAAATTATATTGTTATATCACATGCATGTATGAATATGTATAGTTATACTGCAACAATAAAAAAACATGAGAAAAAACGATCCAGTGGATGGGATGGGGAGGAAAGAATGGAGGTACTAATCAAACTAGACAGGTCAAATATTTGTAGCAGTGAAAGTTGAGTTATGGGTACATAGGGGTTCATTATACAAGTCTCCATACTTTTGAATGTGTCTAAATTTCTATAATAAAACATTCAGGGGGCTGGGGATGTGGCTCAAGCGGTAGCGTGCTCGCCTGGCATGCGTGCGGCCCAGGTTCGATCCTCAGCACCACATACCAACAAAGATGTTGTGTCCGCCGAGAACTAAAAAATAAATATTAAAAATTCTCTCTCTCTCCCCTCTCTCCTCTCTCTCCTCTCTCACTCTCTCTTTAAAAAAAAAACAAAAAAAACAAAACATTCAGGGGGCTGAAGTTGTGGCTCAGTGGTAGAGCGCTTGCCTAGCATGTGTGAGACACTGGATTTGATTCTCAGCACCGCATATAAACAAATAAAGGTCTATTGACAACTAAAAAATAAAAAATAAACATTCAAAAAATGCTTTGTAAAGTTAAAATTCCATTTCTGTTTAAGTATATATGTTCACAGGAGAAAAAAAGATAAAGGTATAAACTTAGACATTATTATGGGTTTTACCTGTAAGAAGTAGGTAAAAGATAATTTGTTTTTTAGTTTTTTCTCTTTTTTTTTTTAGTTTTTGATAGATCTTTATTTTATTTATTTATATGCAGTGCTGAGAATCGAACCTGTGCCTCACACATGCCAGGCAAGTGCACTACTGCTGGGCCAGAGCCCCAGCCCAAAAGAAGATTTATGTTTTATCTTTAGTTCTTATTGTTATGGTTCGGATATTAGGTGTCCTCCCAAAGCTCATGTATGAGAGAACACAAGAAAGTTAGAGGTGAAATGACTGGTTTATAAATCTTGACATAATCCATGCATTAATCCCCTGATAAGAGTTTAACTGAGTGATAACTGCAGGCAGTCAGGATGTGGCTAGAATAGGTGAGTCACTGTGAGCATGCCTTTGGGGTATACATTTTGTCTGTGGTAAGGGGAATGTCTGTCTGTCTGTCTGTCTGTCTGTCTGTCTCTCTCTCTCTCTCTCTCTCTCTCTCTCCCTCCCTGCTTCTTGGTGCCATGTTCCCAGCTGCCTTCCTCCTCCATAGCCCTCAACCATGATGTTCTGCCTTACCTAAGGCACAAAGCAATGGAATGGACTGTCTATGGACTGAAACCTCTAAAAAGGTGAGTGACAAACTTGAGAACTGTTCTTCTCAGGTCTTTTGGGCACAGTGGCAAAAAAGCTGATTGAGACTATTTCCACAAACATATAACAAATAATTAATTCAGAAATTGAAATAATTCAGAAATTATCAGTTGAAAAGCAAAGAAAAATCTATAACTCAACAATCAGAGGCATATTCCCTTTTTTAGAAAACACAGTTTGGATCATTCCATTTATGCTGTCATATTTCCTATATTATTCATCAGTTGTATCTCCCCATTTAATGTCTTCATATACACCCTTCCTAGTGGTTAAAAAAATACCTTCTAAAACCTAAATCACTATTATTTAAAAAAAAAAAAGCAAACATTATCGAAACACATTTTAACTACAGCCTGCTCATAAAACAAAGCCTTTTCAGAGAGACTTTATTTTTTCAAAATACTTTTTGTTGTGTACAATGAATCAAAATGCATCTGCTGTCATATATACCTAATTAAAATTAATTAATTAATTTTTAAAAATCAGAAAAAGAAAATAATTTTTGTTGTTGCTATTGTTGTGGTGGTACTGGGGATTGCATCCAGGGATACCCTACAACCGGTCTACATTTCCAGTAGCTTTTCTCTTTTTCTATTTCTTTAGTCAGGGTCTCACAAGGTTACCAAGGCTAACCTCAAACTTGCAATCCTCCTGCCACAGCCTGGGATTATAGGAATGTGCCACCATGCCTGGATTGAAAATAATTTTTTAAAAATATTATTTGTAAGATCTAGGAACATAGCTCAGCGCTAGAACATTTTCCATGAGGTCCTAGGTTTGATCAACAGCAATGCAAATATATATACATTTTTTAAAGTCATTACATTTTATACATTTTAGTTTCCCGTTACCTTCCAGACTTTGGCCCTTAGTTCAGCAGGCAGTGGTCTCCCCTGAATTATATTTCTCAAAGTTTCAAGATCACAGCCTCCTGCTTCCAGAGCTTCTTCAAGATCCCGTTCCCTAAAAAACAAGTCCTATTTATTAAGATAAATTTTAATTCATATTTTTCTTTTTCAATATTCATTTACAAACATGGCCTGTTAAAGAAAACAATATTCGGGCTGGGGATGTGGCTCAAGCGGTAGTGCGCTCGCCTGGCATGCGTGCGGCCCAGGTTCGATCCTCAGCACCACATACAAACAAAGATGTTGTGTCCACCGAAAACTAAAAAATAAAATATTAAAAGTTCTCTCTCTCTCTCTCTCTAAAAAAAAAAAAAAAGAAAGAAAACAATATTCTTAGCAGCCAAACTGTAATATCAAGGCATACACAGCATTCACACATTTTGTTTTCTTGAAGATGAATTTCAGATTTTATATAGTCAATCTGCTTTTATTTTGCACTTTGTTTTAGTAAGTTTAGTTATCTGTGTTACTATATTAGAGAAAATTTGAAACTGAATATGGTGCAAGCAGACTCACAGCATTGTGGAAACACAGTAATGTCTACTACTTACCAAAAATAATGGTAGTAGTAATGACTACTGCTTGATAAGATTTCACTATATGCCAGGGATGGCTCTAAACATTTTATATATGTCCCTTTTTTAATATATATATTTTTAGTTGTGGTTGGACAAAATACCTTTATTTTATATATTTATTTTTATGTGGTGCCGAGAATTGAACCCAGTGCTTCACACATGCTAGACAAGTGCTCTACCACTGAGCTATAACCCCAGCCCTATGTGTCCTTTTATAATCTTCACTATGAAGAGTTAGGAGATACATCATTGGCCCCAGTTACAAATGCAAAATTTGAGGCAAAGAAGGCTTATATACATTTATAAGAAAAATGAAGTAATCATCCTATGATATAAAAAAATCACTATTCTTTCAAGTGTTTAATGTATTATAGTTATAGTTACATGTCTAATTAGTAGTAGAGCCAAGATCTAGATTTTAATGATCAGGTTCCTGAATTCATGTTCTTGACATTATGCTAAATAGTGGTAAGGAGAAAACAAAATCTGTCAAGAATTAAAAACACTGCAATCTGAGACGATTTAGAACATAACTATATTGATGTCATTACTTGAACAGTGCCTGACCTATGATAAATAATAAATATCAGAGGAACAAAATGGGCTTTAGTGATATACATTAAAGCAAAACAACAGAACTGTATTATCATGTAAATTATGAAGCAAACTTCAAGTGATTATGTTCAGTCTACTACACTTAAGGAGAAACTATGAAATCAATTTTATTTCCACTTCTACATGGTTAAGATAATTTAAAAAGCTTTCACAAAGGTATGAATTATTATTTTTTAGCTAGAAAATAATCAATGAAATTAATTCCCTAGGCATTTTCAAAAGCTGAGGTTTCAGTCATTATTCACATTGTTTATTATACATTATATGTTAAAAATCTGTACAATTTTTTTAAAATTTCAAAACTCATCCAGATGATTTCTATCACTCTGTGAAGCAACCTAAAAGGCAGATCATACCACTGGGATCAGAAAATCAAGTTTATATTCTAATAACATAAATTTATATGTTTATATTCTAATAATATAATATAATATATATAATATAAGTTTATATTCTAATAACATAAATTTAAGAGTATAAACTTATAAAGTGTTATTCTCTCAAGGAATTAAATGAAAATGTTATGACTTAGGATCATAATTGACAGAAAACCACTGATGGAATGTGAAAGGTTCTTTAACAAAGTTACTACAAGTTCATATGAACAAGGTAACTAGTAATGACATAAGAAACATTTTGGTAATTATGGTCACCAAAATATTGGAAGGAAAAGGGAGGGAAAGAGATTTTAAGTCTACTGTTCAAAGTGCAGGCCTATGGTTGGTTTATAAATTCTGGGGTTTGTTAACCCAAATGTACAAGACAGCTTATTTAGACAAGCCAGGTGTAGTAGCATATGCCTGCAATCCAGGAGACTCAGCAGGTTGAGAAAAAAGGATCAAAAGTATGCCTGAATAACTTAGTGAGAACTTGTCTCAAAATAGAAAAAAAGGCAGGGTGGTGGGGGTTGGAGGGATGCACTGAGAATATAGCTCAGTGGTAAAGTATCCCTGGGTTCAATATTTGATACTGGAAAAAATAAAAAACCTGAAGGACAGTATAACTGTGAAAGAAAAACTTAATGGCATCTTTGGTGAACAAATACCATTTATTTAAATGGTAAAATGTGTAAATAAATGAAGAACTGAAAATACTACTTAATGAAATGAAATTATTTTACCAAATAAATGAACTAGAATGTTTCCAATTTTCAGTACAAAAACCTTCTTTTGGTGGGGGAGAGGGGGGTTTACTGGGGATTGAACTTGGGGCACTCAATCACTGTGCACATTTCCAGTCCTATTTTGAATTTTATTTAGCAACAGGTTCTCCCTGAGTTGTTTAGCACCAAGCCAGGCTCATTTTCTTTTTTAAGTACTCTGGCAAATCTCTTACTATTTCAAACAACAAAACTAGTATTTAGGGGCAAAATGCTTGATCCTGAAAGCTACTTTTAAAATCACAAAAAATGTACGTCTCTGTTCATACAGCTTTCACTGGAGTCTATGGTGTTGTCCCCCAAGAAAACAAACTGGTCTCCAACAGTACAACCATGAGCAAGAACTGTGGAGACCAGAAAATGCTACACTGAAAGTAATAAAAGACACTTCTGACAAACCTAAAAAATTAAAAAATAACTATCTTCTGAACAAAGTAAAGGTTCAGTTTTAAACCTTCAACATTATGAATGTGTTTGTAAAAGTAGTAAAGAGCTGAAATTATGAAGTTAAATAATTCATAGAAAGATAAAGCAGAGATACAAACCCACCTGAGTGAGACCTGTCTCAAAATAAAAACAAAAAGAAGCTGGGGATATAGCTCAGTGGTGAAGCACCTCTGGGTTCAATCCCCAAAACAAAACAAAACAAAAAACCAAACAAACAAAACTAATTATACATGTTGTATTCCTAAAATTAAAAACTAAAAAAGTTACAGAAAATCTCCCACTAGGAACCTTTTTCTAAATCATTTTCTAAAAACTTCTTTTAGAAAATAGTATTCTAAAAACTTATTTTTCCCATAATTTCAAAATTTACATAAATTGCTTGTTTGTACATACTCTCCCTGAACAGCAGATGAAAACAAGACACTGTCCACCTTATAGGATCAGTTAATGCTTAAATAAATAAATTTCTGAACACAAAACACTGAGTGCAGCACTTGACCACATAATAATTCTTGTTTACTCTTGTTATGACTAAACAATAGCCAACTTTTAAAACTCATTTTTATCATAATCATTCTAGAGAATTCTATATATAATATGAAATAAAAAACCAACTGTAATTCCACAACTGTAAGATAAACTGTTAATATTCTGCAAATTATTTTTTAGCTCTTCATATATAACTGTGTATGTGTGTGTGTGCGTACACAGACATATATAAGCTAAAACTTAATAATAGTGAAAATACTATTTTATACACTTCGGGTTTCACTTTTACCCATCAAAACAAAAACAAAATCATGAAAGATACTACCCAGAGAAACAAAATGGGAAGGAGACTTTCACTTCTCACAAGGCATCAGTCAGTATACCTTGTGTATACTTATTTATTATATCTGAATGATCTGAGTAATTTAAATATTGATGGATTTCTTTTAAACATTTATATACTTTAATTCAGCAATAACTGAGAATAAGTAAAATGATTTAGCTAGAACCATGTTCAAAGCAGTCATTTTGCTTTATTTATTTATTTATTGGGGGGGGGCATGTCAAGGATTGAACTCAAGGGTGCTCAACCGCTGAGCCGCATCCCCAGCCCTATTTTGTATTTTATTTAGAGACAGGGTCTCACTGAGTTGCTTAGCACCTCACAGTTGCTGAGGGCTGGTTTTTAACTCTCAATCCTCCTGCCTCAGCCTCCTGAGCCACTGGGATTACAGGTATGCTCCACTGCACCTGGCTCAAAGCAGTATTTTTAAAACCACAATATCGGGCTGGGGATGTGGCTCAAGCGGTAGCGCACTCGCCTGGCATGCGTGCCTCCTGGGTTTGATCCTCAGCACCACATACTAAGATGTTGTGTCCGCCGAAAAATTAAAAAATAAATATTAAAAAAATTTATCTTTCAAAAAACCACAATGTCTATCCATTAAAAATAATAATAATGATTTATTTTAATCAGATGGCATTTTAAGCAATAAATTGAAATACTGAGAAACAAGATATGGAAAAAAATTTAAAAATTAAAGACATATCAAACAAATAGAAAAAGTCCACTATTCCCAATCACTCTTTCCCACACACACTAGGAAGGAAATTTTTTAAGCATTTATTTATAGTGGTATTTTTATTTGAGAGTTTTGCCTTTTAGTAGTTGAGGAAGGTGGCTATCTGTACTCTCTAAACTGAACAAATGTAGTAAATTTGCAAGGAGTAAGAGCAAATTTGCAAGTAGTAAGAATTCTCACCCCAAACACGTATTTCTTTCCTTAAAGCATTAAGTAACTAGAACTTAGGAAAGGATACTATATATAATATTAAGATATTAAGGATAGTATACACATATAGGATACTATAAACATTAAGAAAGGATATTATATGCATATATTAAGAAGAAAACAATATACTATTTTATATATTTTCATTTTAATTCTCCAATAATGAATATTAAAAGTGTAAAGTGTAAACAAGATAAAAGAGTTCAATCAATAGTTAACAGCAAGCTGTCTTCTAAATATTTACAAACATGATAAACTTGGAAGTTTAAAAATGTACAAGTATTTGACTCAATTTTTGAGCAAGGAAAACTAATTCTGGATGAAGTTAAGGGTAAAGGTGCAGGGGTGGAATGGAATGGTTAGAAGAGCTCTTACAGGGCTTCATTTATGTCTTCAGTCTGTATCCCATGGCCTCACTAAGACTTTAGGCAGTCTTGACATATCCTCAGCTTCTTCATGCCTTGGTCTTTGTGTCACATTCAGGAAGCTGTAAATTCCTGGCATAAGGTTAATCTAACCAGTTCTGCCTTCTTTGTTCCTATACTTTATGAATGCAGACCTCCAGGAAATAAGAAAAAATTTATGATACTACCATGAATTCATCATCTTCTCTTCTCTTTTAGGTATCAATCCTGCCTGAAATATCTCTTGAATTCATCATTTTCTTTACACCCTTTACCCAGCCACTTTACCTCAGGTCACTTTATTTCTGACTTCCTTTATTTCAAGAACTGAGGATGTCCTTTTTCTGACTTCAAAGAGAAAATACAGGCCAGGAGACTTCTCTTTCCTTTGATCTCAAGCACCCCCCACCAAAAAAAAAAAAAAAAAACCATAAGCTCAGTCATTCAGACAACTGCTTTCCAATATTCACAGGAGCAAGGTGTCCTTTCCCTATTCTAAGACTAGTAACTTTAGCTGGCTCTTATCTTCCCCCCAAATTCCCTTGGAGTCATGTGCCATCAATTGTCACCTCTCTACTATTTTCCATTTCTCTTTCTCTGCAGGCTTTCCTCTGAACCAATATGTTCAAGTATCACCACTATGAACAAAATCAACAACTACAACCAAAAAAACTCCAAACTTTCCCTTTGCATCCAGCCACCAAACCTCTGACCATCTCTTACACAACAGAGCTTTTTGAAAGAATTTTTATGCCATCTTTTCTCCCTCATCTTATATCCACCTCCTCACTCTCCTGCCTACTCCATCATTTCTTATCCCTTTTTGACATCTACCACTCCATAGGAACCCCTCTCCCTATCATCCCCAATCTTCCGTCATAATAATCAATCTAAAACACTTAAGTAGGATGTTTTCTGAAATGGAAAACAAATGTTTAATTCATAGAGCCTCAGTCTATCAACTAAACTAAGAAAACTTCACTAGTTCTAAAATTCTTAAAATCAAATCTTTTTTCTGTAATTTAAAAAAAAAGAAACATTATAGTAATAGTTCAAAAGGACCACTTAGAACCTATAATATATATAATCACCCTAAACTTAAATTCAGAAATATAGAGAAAACAATTAGCTGGGGAAGGAGGTGCACATCTGTAATTCTAGCAACTTAGAAGGCTGAGGCAAGAGGATTGCAAGCCAGCCTTAGCAACTTAAAGAGATCCTGTCACAAAATAAAAAAATTAAAAAAAAAGAGGGGATATAGCACAGTGGTAAAACACATCTGGGTTCAATCTCTAATACTGAAGGAAGGAGAGAAGGAAGGGCAGACAGATGGATTCAACTGCCAATTTTTTTTTTATATAGTGTCTTACAAGTAGAGTAGAGGAAAGGGAGAAGAGGAGGAGAAGGAAAAAAAGACACAGGACTAAAATGAAGCAAACTGAATTCCATTCATGTATGCTTATGTCAAGGTGAACCCAACCATTATGTATGACTATAATATACTAATAAAAGTATTTAAAAGTACAGTGTCTTGGAGTGATCAGAATCCAAGATAGATTGTTTTCTTAAAATAGAAATACAAATGGGGCTGGGATTGTGGCTCAGTGGTAGAGTACTTGCCTCGCACGTGAGAGACCCTGGGTTCGATCCTCAGCACCACATAAATAAACAAAATAAAGATATTGTGTCAATGTATAACTAAAAAAATTTTAAAAAATAGAAATACAAAAAGTGCATTACTGGGATATCAGTAATCACCCAAAATCTGCTACGTAAACATCTTAAATATGTTATTTCTGTTTATATTGTTCAAACCTTAGTCTGCCAACAGTATTAAATACAGCCAAGTGGGGAAAAAAATGGACATAGAAATCTTCACTGAAACTATTTCTAGTGCTAAAAACATACAGAGTAATATAGCCTGTGATGATTATTCTCCTTGCCTGAAATATTTCTACCTTTATGTACTCAAGAGTTTTCTATACATGACCTACTCCCCTTAAAAAACTCATTTTTCTTTCCTTCCTTCTCTTTACAGTTCAACTCAATGAAAATAGTAATTTCCAAACATCTCCATTTGCTCTCTCCTCATTCACTGAAAATCTCCACCATTCTCCTAAATTGCTCCAAGAATTCATTAGACATCAATCAGAGTCTTCGTTCTCTTTACAAAACTCTACAAAGTTTTACTTTCTTCTTAAAACCTTTTCCTTCAAGTGCTTGGGTTGTGACTCAGTAGTAGAGCATCTGCCTAGCATGTGTGAGGCACTGGGTTCGATTCCCAGCATATAAATAAATATAATAAAGGTCCATCAACAACTAAAAAATTTAAAAAATTTAAAACCTTTTCCTTCAGATTCTCCTCTATCTTCCTAACCCATAATCCAAATTCTTTTCTTCCCTAACATAAACATTATTTTATTCAAATCTTCAGTAAATATGTATTGAGCACCTACTACATATACACTTGCCACTCTAAGAGGCATTGGGAATGTAGCAGTAAACAAAATGTTCACACTCTCATGTGGTTGGGATGCTAGCCAGTTATTCCAAGGTTCTAGCCCAAGTACTATTATTATATATATAATGTCACACAGAGGTGGGAGCAGGTCTTTCTGGAGTGCAGGTCACTCAGATTTGTTTAGAACATAAACCATTGTGAGCGTGGAGATATATATATATTAAAAAAAACCAGATACAAGTCTCTGACCAATTACTCAAAATTCTAAAAATGACCAATCAACTAGCTGCAAGCACTAGCAAAGTATGTGACAGTCAGTATGCAGTGGCAAGCTGCACATATAGAGTTGTCGTTTCATGGCTTAATTTGTGTCCCCCACATTTCAGGGTATTTTTTAATGCCCAGGTCATGAGACATCAAAGCTTTATCTGAACTTATTCTGCTACTACTGTTAGCACCCTGCTACAATTTACTACCATATCCAAACACCTTAATTAGTCCCTGAATATTTTGTGACATTCTTAGAACTGAAAATAGGACAACTTTGTCACAGATTTATTTGCACAGTAGATATGGGTAAACTCAAATCCCAGTACTATATAACTTGTTATTTTTATATTTTATTTTTTAAATATTTATTTTTTAGTTGGAGGTGGACACAATATCTTTATTTCATTTTTATGTGGTGCTGAGGATTGAACCCAGTGCCTCACGCATGCTAGGCGAGCACTCTACCACTGAGCCACAACCCCAGCCCCGTAATCTGTTATTTTTAAATACCAATCTCAAACCATTAAAACTTCCTAAGTATTTCAACAAATAGTATGATAGCACATTCAGAAAAGATCCTGACAACTTTTGAGAGTGTTATTTAATTGCAAAAACTTAACTCTTTTGAGAGTGTTATTACTGCAAAATACTAAACTTACCTGGATTTGTGTCAGAATCAGGTACAACTATTACAGGTATTTCATTAAGATATATTTGCCTACATGTTATTCTCCCTTTAAAGAGTTTCTAGCCTTTATTTATGAATTATAAAAGTGATATATAAATGTTATATCCCTCCCACTTCATCAGCTTTAAAAATTTAGTGAGCTTTTATTAAGATCAGATCTGCAAAAGCAGTTTGGGACATGCCCTTATCAAATAAGATAATCCTCTCCATAATTTGTGTTTTAACCAGGATATTGTGCCAAGTAAAGATGGTAAGAAATTTGGTCCTCTTAGTTTGGCAAACCAAATATGAGAGCTTCAGTACTTCATCACTGTGGCAAGATGACTATTGTACCATAACAATTGTAAATTAATAACAAAGGGTACAGATGCTTTAAGTTTTTTTCATAGACTTATATTTTTACCCAAAACCATATAGGTCAAACTGTGGGAATGGTATCAATAGTGTCCCTTCCTCTGCTAAGAAAAAAACTCAGGAGCTATTGTCTAAGTTAAAAAAAAAAAAAAAACAAAGAGCAAAATAAAAGGTTTGTCAAAACTACATGTACAATTGTACAGTGGATCTGCTGTAATACTTTGCCTACAAAATTGAAAAATAATTTCTCCACTAAGAAGCAGTTAACCTCAGAGTGCTCGAAATCCTTGCTTCTTTCATGCTTTCTCAGGATAAAATTTCTCAACACTGTGTATTCCCATATTATGAAGGGACTGTGCAGCACTTTCTTTTTTTTCTTCTCTTACACCAGGGATTGAACCAAGGGGCACTTAACCACTGAGCCACATCCCCAGCTCTATTTGTATTTTATTTTGAAACAAGGTCTTGCTAAATTGCTTAGGGCCTTGCTAAAGCTAGCCTCATACTTGTGACCCTCCTGTCTCAGCCTCCAGAGCCTCTGGGATTATAGGTGTGTGCCACTGAACCCGGCACATTGCAGCACTTTAAAAGCACAAAGAAATTTATCCATTTTTTTAAATGTTTTTCCACCATGACAGTTTATTTGGAAACTAAAAATGGAGTATATCCTTATATTCTAAAACAAAGAATGAGATAAAAACAGCAAAAATTGGACAGAAATATTACAAATTTCCACTTTGTTCAAAGTATAATGATACTAAAAAAACTCACCAATATTCCTCTTCTTGAAATCATCCTTTTGAAAAACAAAGGAACAAATGAAGTGACAATGCTTTACAATATCTGGGCAATTCTTTTCAAAAGTACTTTTCCAATGGGAATCGTAATTTGACAAAGAAATACATACTGGGTTTTTTAAAAAAACCTGGGCTCCAACCACCAATGAAAATTAATTTGATATAAAAGGACCTCATTGACTTTCTTATTGGTAGCTAAATCTAAAGTAATATAACAAAATAAAGCACAAGAGTTTCTGTTTCTCAATTATCCACTGATATATGAGATGGATACAACATTCTATATGTCACTTTTATAATTCAAAACAAAGGCTAGAAACTTTTTAAAGAGGAAAATAACACAGGAATTATTTTTTATACATTTTTTTTAGTTGTAGATGAACATAATACTTTTATTTTGCTTATTTATTTATTTATTTATTTATTTTTATGTGGTGCTGAGGATTGAACCCAGTGCCTCACATGTGTAAGGCAAGTACTCTACCACTGAGCCACAACCCTAGCCCCACAGGAATTATTTTTAAAGGAAATTTTAAATTTCTCCAATATCACTAGATAAAAAAAAAAAAACAGAAAAATTACTGAGCTAAAGTAATCTAAAAAGTATAATTGTTTACATGTTCTACATATTACTCTCAAGTCAAAATAAACTAATTTTATTTTAATATATAATAGTAACACACAACATAATAACATTGTTATATATTACATATTTATGCAACATAAATGTCTGTCAATATATTATATTAAATAATATATTTTCTAGATGAAGTATACAACCATCACATCTGAAGATTAAAAAAAACTAATTTATGTAATTCCTAGCAAGGATATAACATAGTATTATCAAAACAAAAGTGAGGGGCTGGGATTGTGGCTCAAGCGGTAGCGCGCTCGCCTGGCATGCGTGCGGCCCAGGTTCGATCCTCAGCACCACATACCAACAAAGATGTTGTGTCTGCCGAGAACTAAAAAATAAAAATATTAAAAATTCTCTCTCTCTCTCCTCTCTCACTCTCTTAAAAAAAAAAAACAAAAGTGAGAAAAAGGTATAGTATACAATGCTATTGTATCCCGCCATGAGTCATCAGTCATCCCTTCTCATGGATGCAAGAATGTCAATGAGCTACCAGCTCATACATATCCTTATAGCCTCTAGACACCACAGATACACTCAACAACGCAGTTTTTTTAAATATTTTTTTAGTTGTTGATAGACCTTTATTTATTTATATATGGTGCTGAGAATTGAACCCAATGCCTCACATATGCCAGGCAAGTGCGCTACTGGTGAGCCAAAGCCTCAGCCCCCAACATTTTTAATAGTGTTTTCCAAAACACATGATTGAACATATGATTAACATATTTTTACTTGGGCTTTCTCTAAGTGTCTGTTAATGTGAAATACACAAGATATATGAAATCAACTTTAGAAACAGTACAGGGCTTAGGGGAAGGAGACATAAACTTAAGCATCAAATTTTCCAATAATTAGATCTGTCATATGACCATTCTAAGTCTGATATTTAATTTTCCAATAAGGCACTAACCATAATTCCTAACTTAACTTTCTCATTGAGTGGCTGTAAAATTCAAATGAGATAATATATATAAGCATTATATATAAGGGTTAGGTTCTGTATAAAAGTACAGTGTTTGCTTATGTTTCCTTGCTAAAGTTATACTGTAACAACTGGTTTATGTAATAACTACTTTAAATAAGAAAAGAAATATACACGACAACATTTCCACCTAACCATAAAATGCTAAGTCAGCTAAAGGACATGAAAAAGCTAACCTTCAAGAAAAGGGATGAAGACCTGAAATAAATGATTTAATTAGTCAGTATTTTCTTTGTTTGGGTTAAAAGGCGAAGGCAGGCCCTTATAAACTAACATATAATCTATTTTTAGCAAAGAGTTTCTTTTTAAATTTTTTTTAGCTGTCAATGAACCTTTATTTTATTTATTTATATGCAGTGCTGAGAATGGATCCCAGTGCCTCACACATGCCACACAAGTGTTCTACCACTGAGCCAGAACCCCAGCCCCAAACACTTTTTAAGTGACTTTTATTTATTGCTTTTTTTTGCACAAGAAATAATTTGATCTTATAATCAAATTGCTTTCTATTTGTCTCAATATTAAATAAGTAATTCAAACACTGCCTCTTTACAAACTGTGTACTAAAATCCTATTCTATTTTGCTAGAGCATGTAATTTCCAAAAGCACTGGTATTTAGATATCTTCTGTAGCTACCTTCAAATATCATTCTCAGTGATAAAATGATGAAAAAAATCTAAGTGTACAAACAAAGCAATAAGATGCAGAGTTCTGGTTTTAAAACTGTTTCAATTTTTTTTCTAAAACCTTACACAGCAGTTTGAACATAACCATTCAGTGAATGTTTGCTGAGCTATGAATGCTTTGCAAACTATTTTGCTTTCCGATACATAAGAAAGGGCATTGTCTTAAAGTAAAATTCACACTTCAGCATTATACAGAAGTGCTCTGTCAAGCATATTTTATCAATTCTGTTCAGAAGACTCCTGGTCATAAATTGGATGTCTATTGCAGTGCTCTAGAATTATCTGAATTGCCTCACTAACTTATGTAGGAAATGCACTTGCCCCCTTTCTGCAGTAGGTACATAAAGATAAAAATGAATGAACTTAAATACATTTCTTTAATATTCAAAAATCAATGACTAATCCTAACTTTTGAACCATTAAAACATCAATATGAAACAAAATCAGAAGTGACTATTTAAGAAGCACCTCTAAAAACTGTAAAATCTGAATTTATTTAGAATTTAAAATAAATCATATAAACAAGTCATCTTCAATTCTCATCTCTGCACGCCCTCTAATTATATGTTACAAAGTCAAACAGCATCACTAACCCCTAATTTAATAAATAATAAGTATATTTTTTCTTCTTTTCCCTTTTTTTGGATTATTTTTCTTATTGTTTGTCTTCAGATCAGGTTCTGCCCCAGCTGCTGGCCTGGAAGTCCTGGGCTTAAGTGATCCTCCTTCCTCAGCCTCCCAAGTAGCCAGGATTATAGGCTTGCACCACTGCACCTTGCTTTCCTTCACTGTTTCCCTAAGATAATACCTAGCTTTAACAAGCTGTCAATGTTTTTAAACAAAGGATTCCTTTCTGTTTCATATTAAATGTATTTCTTTATTGACTATATTATGTCTAAAATTGCAATCACCCAGTCCTTAAGTGATATTTTAAATCTTTCCTCACATTTTAATACTTATAAGCAGGGAGCACTGAGAGTACCATTTACAGAGTGCACAAAACTTTAAAAGAAGTTATATTCTTAAAACAATCCTATTCACATCTCAAATTAACAACTGAAGCTTCTTTATAGAACTAATCCTTCAATTTTAAAAAAAGTTTAGCAATAATTTAACATTAAAACAGAACTATTAATTAAAAGTGAATATTGAGAAAAATGTTTAAGTTAAAGAAGTTCAGAATATCAAGTTATGTAATTAAAATCTCTATGCTATCAAACAGTTTACTCTTTGTTTTATTAAGTGTTTTTAACTGTCATATTTTTATTTTAGCTTTGTCAGATGGAAAGTTTTCTAAAATGTATCTTATCACCTAACTCAAACTCATCTTAATGATAGGGCTATTTAGCTACAAATATAAGTGTGTAATAATAATATCTATCAAAAATTTTCTAAATTATGGCTTAAGATTTTTTTTAATATTTATTTTTTAGGTGTAGATGGACACAACACAATGCCTTTATTTTTATGTGGTGCTGAGGATCAAACCCGGGTCCTGCCCATGCTAGACAAGCGCACTACCTCTGAGCCACAATCCCAGCCCCATGACTTAAGATTATTTTAAGGAAATATTTCAAGCTGACAGACTCAGGAAATGAGAACATATGTTCAAATCAAGGCTGGTCTCTTTAATACTAAGAAAAATATTACTAATCTTTGAATTGTAACAATTTTTACCAGTTTGGTTTCATAAATCTAGATTCTCTTAACTTATTTTAATTTTTAAAATTAAATTTAAATTTCAAACTAACTGTAAACCCTTTTAAAAGGATTTTACCATACTCTTGGAGTTTACATGGCTGGAGTTGCAGAAAGCTAAAGAGCTTAGGCAGTTTCTGATCACCTAGGCTTTCCACAGGAAATGAGCATTATACCAGTAGACAATCAGACAATTCACAAAACCACTGAAGTCAGGAAATTCATATCAAATGACAGCTTGATATGCTACTACATGAGTACACAAAAATCTGCATTCATTCATGATACATTCATTTAACATTTATTGAATCACCTGCCATCAGTCACTGCCTTGAAAGGTTCACATCTAAAGAGCAATCACAAGTCATGTATTTAGATAAATTACAGTATTACATGTCAGGTGATATAAATTCCTCTGACCTACTCATGCTGAAATACACATCATTCAGTACCTTGCTAAGTAACATGTGATATTTGAACTAGCAGAATTAGTATATCCAGAAGCTAGTCAGAAATACAGCATCTCAGGTCCCAGTCAAAATTTACTGAATCAGAATGTGCATTTTAATAATCCCCTCAGGTAATTCGTTGTACATTTAAATTTGGAGAAGCAGTAATTTAGAACATAACTGAAAAATCAGTAAATAAGTAATATCAGAGAGTTCATGTACTTTTAGGAACTTCAAGCCCCATCGTGAACCTCTTAAAAAACTATACACAATTTTAACAAGTTCCACTATCTAGTTTCATAGATTAGGAACAAATTGTAAGATACCAATGATAAGGAAGAAAACAGGGAAACCTTACAAAAAGAAGTTTCAAACGTAATGACTATGCTATGTGAAGGTCATTTAAATAGCAACAATCTGCCATATTTTCCTAAAAAGAGTACTGAAGGTCTTACTTTATTACAGTAGCCCAAGTGTAATTGATGTTCTCAAATGTGCCTTCTCTAACTAGATCGGAAATTCCTTGAGGACCAGAACCTAGTTTTATTATTATACACTAATATTTAAATAGCTGAATAGCCCTATCATTAAGATGAGTTTGGGTTAGGTGATAAGATACATTTTTTAAAAACTTTCCATCTGACAAAGTTAAAATAAAAACATGACAGTTAAAAACATTTACTCTTCATAAAACAAAGAGTAAACTGTTCCCACTCTATAACAACCCATTCACAATCACTCTAAAAGAAGAGGTTGTACGGAACTTTGACTCCCAATCCCAAGGTGTTTCCTGACTATTTAAGTCCACATCTGGGGGACTGGTAAAGGGAGAAAAAAAAAAGATTAGAGGGGAATGAAGGTAAAATAGAAATTATAGATTATCATCCCAAGGATCCCCCTTTCATGAAAATAAAACAAGTAAAAAGGAGAAACCACACAAAAAATACACTACCTCTAGAAGAATATAAATGCTACAGGTAGAAACCCATTCACTCCAGATCCCTTGTCTAGAACCAGACACATGCTCACAATTCTAACATAAGAACTTCCCTAAAAAGCTTTAACTCCAGAAACATTTCCTCTCATGACCCTCAACATGAAGCTCACTGAAGCCAATTTATCATATAATCCATTCTTCCAAAACAGCAAACTTCAGGCAATAACCAGCTAGGTCACTTTCTGAAAAAGTTTTGCAATATCTATATCACTGATTTGTTAAAGGTTCCTATACCTGGATAAAAACTTCCTCACTATTTTTCCAGACCTATTTTTCTATAATTTCTCTTCAGCCATTTGGTTTTAGATACTAATCTTGAAAAAAACGTCATTGTCCTGTCTATACCCTTGTTGTTGTTACTCCAGAGACCTTTCCCATCTTTCTTTTTAAAAAAATATTTTTTAGTTGTAAGATGGACACAATACCTTTATTTTACTTGCTTGTTTTTATGTGGTGCTGGGGATCAAACCAGTGCCTCACTCATGCTAAGCAAGCTCTCTACCACAACTCCAGCCCCTCCCATCTTAATCTGAATTTGTACTACCCAATATCTTAGCTACTAGCCACCTGTAAACTTTTATCATTTGAAGTGTAGCTAGACCAAATTGAGATGTAGACTAAATGCAAATTGTACATTGGATTTTGAAGGCTTAGATAAAAAATAAAAGATGCAAAAATTGTTTTTTAACAATGATTGTATGTTGAAATAACATGTTGATGTATTTGACTAAACAAAATAGATTATTAAAGCTAATTTCCACTGTTTGTTTTTAGTCTTTAATGAGACTAACAGAAAAATTCTAAATTACATGTGTGGTTCACATTATATTTCTTTTGGACAGAGTTCTTGTAAATCCCACTCATTCTCCAAAAACTGATTCAAAAACCACTGCTTCCATGAAGCTTTCCCCCATGACTCCAAGAAGTGGTTTTTGCCCCCTCTTTTATTAACACACGCAAAGAATGAGATTAATTTTACCTTGTTATTTAGTGTGCCTGTCACAGTTCCCCAACTCTAACATAAGCAAACTAAACAAAGAAGCTATATTTAGGTCAAGTTTTCCTCCTACACCTTGTAGAGAATACATGTACAAAGGGAATGCTTGATGTCTGCTAACGGAAAGTTGAATTTCTCAATTACCACATTGTTTATTTCTTTTAACTATTTCCATTTCTTCCCTGAGATTTAAGATGTCTGTCAATGTTTTCTATAGCTTTTAGGTACAGAAAATGTCAGTGGGATGTACAAATATAAACAAGAAAACCCAAAAATAATATGTGTGATCAACACATTTAAATCAACTGTAAAAATTACACAAGACTCTAAATGTTCCTTTAAAGATAATTATGCTAGGGAGCACTGTACTGAGAATAGCAACTATTTCAAAAGTAGGAGACTTTCCCAAAGATTAAGGACACTGGGTGAGTAATGCCTACCACGCATTACTGGAGGTCCTTCCCAAAGCCATAGCTATAAATCAGGTAAGCATGCAAAGGGTTGGGAGCAGCGAGAATAAAGTCCCATGGGGATCCAAAGATATGAAATCAATCAAGAAAAAAGAAGTTATGTTAAAAAAGACAGAGAGAGAAATGGCACAAACTGTTGGAAGACGAAATGAGATTTAAAAAAAAAACGGAAGATAAAAATTATCTCAAGTGTGGAGAAGAAATCTTCTCTGGGAGTCTCTCTCAACCTCTGAACCCCCAGGCAAAGGTCGTGTTGGTAATTTCAAAAGGGCTTTTCTCCAATTGGTATTGGACTACCTTAGATTTTATCCAAGAAACTTCCTTGTTAACCTGCCTACTCCAACTCCCGCAGCCAGAGACACTGGCCAAATCTAGCCTGAAGCCTCCCTCTCCAGCACATTTTGGAGGCCAGGGACTAAGTAGGGACCAGATTGAGGCCGAGCAACTGGACGACACACCTCCCGAGTCTGGCCCCAGCCCCTCGAGCAGGACCCGGCGGCGAGAGGGGAGCCGACAGGCAGAGGGGGCGGGGCAGGGCACCAGACTTCGCCAGAACAGGTCTTTTCTGTTCCATGCCGGCACCACCCGGTGCCTTAGGGACAAGCAGGTTGGTGAGAAGAAAGAATAAGGAGCCAGTGAGAAGCAGTCCTGAGCTCTCACTCACCAGCCGTCGCCGCTCAACGTAGGCAGTGGCTGGACCTCTTCTCCTTCCGCCATTGCTGTTGACGTCCACGTCACTTTGCCGAAAAGTGGACCTGGCGCAGAGACAGACTCTAAGACCCAACGTCGTAAAAGGTCTTAGGAAGTCCGGAACTGAGCTTCTCCGGAGCGAAAGAAAGAGGGAGGAGGCAAGGGGAAGATGGAACGTAACGTCAGGACGTCCCGAGGGCAAAACGCAGCGTCAAGTGCTGTAGGGTGGAGACTTGGTGAAGGCAGCTACACCAAAAACTACAGGTCCCAGCATGCCACGCGGCCGGACGAACAGAGTGGGCGGGGCCTGTAGGGACGCTCGTCGCGCTAGGCGGCCAGTAAGTGTCCAGCGTCCCTGCGTGGCGTCCAGTTAGCTTCTTCACTCCAACTTGGCATCGAACTTAAAGAGTTGGTAGTCCTGACTAGTGGAGAGAGGAAGGGAAGTGAGGATTCACACAGGGAATGTGGGCGTACAAGCAGACCCACGTTGCAGTAATTTACTCTATAACAACTACATTTGAGGAAAAAGTAGGATGTAAGAAAAAAGCACCCCATCCCTATTTGTGGGACCCGGTCAAAACTACAAACGGAGGTCTGCATACTTTAAATATTTAAAAGTTATTAAAACAAGCTAAATAGTAAGGAGAATACGTCCTGCCTTAAAAAATATCTTCTAACAGCTTGGAAGTTCCAAGTCCAACTTTAGGATTCTGGAACTGTAATTCCTTATAAGGACAGAGAAAAAGATCTTTCCTTTTCCACCCCAGGTCCGCTTTACTTGGGCTTCCACGTGTAAGCTCCGCCCACACTACCGGCCCTACCCAACCCGTGCTCCGCTACCTTCGACACTGTAGGGGGCCCTAAGAGGGGCGCACACACCAGTGGACGAACCATGAAATGTTTTTGTAAGCCCTGGAAACAATGATGAGTAAAACTGCATGGAACAATATGGATAAGTTGATTTGTCAATTCAGTAAATTTACTGACTGACTACCATACATTAATAAAACAACATAAATTAAATCCTAGTTTTCACTTTGAAAAAAAAATGGGCACAACAGGTTACAGAAGGATGGTGTCATTCATATTTGGTGCTAAAAACAAGACCATAGGGGCTGGGATTGTGGCTCAGTGGTAGAGTGCTCCCCTGACAAGTATGAGGCACTAGGTTCGCTCCTCAGCACCATATAAAAATAAATAAATAAAATGAAAGTATTGTGTCCTACAATATAAATATAAATATAAATATAAATAAATGTATATATTTTTTTACACACCCAAGACCATATATTATAGATGTATATGTGCTTTTAAAAATGAAGGGGATGATATATAGAAAAATGAGAATGTTAGTTATTTTTGAAGTGAGGAGGAAATAACTTTAAGTAATTTTTTTTTTTTTTTTTTAGAGATGGAGTCTGCCTATGTTACCCAGGCTGACCTTTACTCCAGGCAGGTATAAAATTCCTGGGCTCAAGTGACCCTCCTGCTTCTGCCTCCCAAGTACCTAGAATTATAGGTGCCCACCACCATGCTCAGCTTAAATTTTTAATGTATTTCTTAAAAGCTGAGAATTGACTACATAGATGTTCGGTATCCCTCGTATAATTTATATTTCACAATCTAAAATGTTTTATAATTTAAAAATCTATTTGATTTAAGTAAACAAAAAATAGTATAGCTAGTTCATTTATAACCAAAAATGTGTTCCCTCTGTTTCCAAAAGACACATCATACAGAGCTGCAAGTTATTGCATTCACTCCAAGCCCCAATCCCTGAGTGATCCTTCATTGGGGAAAATTCCTTTTAACACAAAAATGAGAATTTAGATGCATATTATCAAAAAAAAAATAAGAGGTATGAATCTAGGTCAAATTATATTAACATTCAGGACCTTTGCTGGGTCCCTTCAGTTGTGCCAGTAGGTTTTCAGAAGGTTTTCTAAAATGGGTTACAAGCTATTCAGACAGTGATGTGACAAGTAGTTGTTCACAGGTTAGGGTGATTTTAATCCTCAATTATAATTCATTTTGATTGTAATCAAATTAGTGACTGCTTTACAGTCTGGTAAAAATAAAATTATGCTACTGAAAATTTATCAGTTGATGTTTTCAAGCAGTTCTTCATTCTGTAAAAGTAAAGTCAAAAACTTCTGATTTTAGTGAATTAAAATGTTTTGAACAAAATTATAAAAAAGAAATTAAAATATTGTTCATCTATTATATGGTGTTTGGTGCCATAAAATTATGTAATTTATGCTGTTTATAAGTAATTAATTAACACTTAATTTACGCTATGTAGTCGATTATCAATAAATATTTGTTAAATGAACTAAGGGATTTCTTTTGAAATATTTTTGGAATGTATGAAGCCATTCACCAATATAGAAATGGCTGGTTGGGAACAGGGTTAAGATTGTTATATTAGTGTAATAGAGTTTTCTTCTTGCTGGCCCTCAAACTACTAGGTTCAACTGATTCTCTTGCCCAAATTTCCTAAATAGCTGGGATGACAAGCACACAACATTGTGCTTGACTTCCTCATTTTTCATCATATTATCATAGCATTTGTTAAAGGAGATGATCATAGCTCTGATCATTTATTCCATATTCATGCAAACTTTTCATGACTTTTGTGTATTGTTAATAATAAAGACCTAGTAAGATGTACTAATCTATTTCTGCATAACAAATTACCCCAAAACTTAATTACTTAAAGGAATGAACACTTATTATCTCAAAATTTCTGTGTACCAGGAATTTAGAAGCAGCTTAGCTGGATGGTCTGATTCAGAGTCATTTTAAGTCACAATCAAAATATTTGCCAATATTTCAGTCATGCGGTCAACTGAAGGCTTCACTGAGGCTAAAATATCCTCTTCCATGACCACTCACTCATATGCTTGACAAATTGGGATTAGCTGTTGGCAGATACCTCTGGTCCTCCCCCAATGAATCTATCAATGGACTTCTCAAATGTCCTTCTGACATAGTGACAATCTTCCCCCAGAGTAAGGATTCAACAGAAACCAAGGTAAGAACCACAATATTTTTTTATGACCTAGCCTCAGAAGTCACACCCCAGTCATTTCTGCAATATCCTATTGGTCAGCTCCATTCAATGTGGGAGGGAACTATACAAGGGTTTGAATCACGGAGGCCATCACAGAGGCTGGCTGTCACATGAGGCAGCATTAAATCCTTCACATTCTTCATTATTCAATCAAAGTCCCTCCCTAAGATCTCCACTCATATCATTTTTACCCTCTTGAGGTTCTACCTCCTCTGAACTTGTAAAGAACTATAAGCAAGTCCTCTCATCTGGGCACTGAATTATATACAGCATTTTCTATTCTTTAACTCTGAGAATGGTAGCCATTTTTAAGTTGTTTTATAGACTCCACTACAACAAATGCAGAGCTAAAAGTATTGATGGAGACCAAATTTTTTTGCTAAATAATAAAATACTGATTTTTGTTTCAACAGATATTATGTGAGAGTTTCAGAATTCTAAACTTTCCAGAAATTTTCCTTTTTATCTTGCAAGGATAAAGGTTTTCACAATTATCAAAGTTATTTCATTTATTTGTAACTTTAAAATTCCATCAGTAACTTCATTACAAGGCTCTTTAAACTATTGAAGTCTAACATTTAATTTAATGATGAACGAAACCACGTTAATTCCCATTCACAGATGACAAGTGAACAGTTGGCAGCAATTTCAACATCTGCTTTTAATTCATTTAAAAGTGTTGAGAAAACAGTGATAAAAAGAACTGGAAACCATAATATTTTTCCATTATCCTTCTAGTAGTTGTTTTTGCTAATCAAGGTTGAGTTTTAATAGGTTATGTAGATGAACCCAAAGTAAACATTTGGATAGCAATTAACCCATTATTGAGTTTGGAATGTGCTTTAATGTGGGAGCCTATTTTACCCTTTCCTGATTCCACATTTGTTCCCAAATGTTCCACACAAAAGGCTCTTACTTATGTTGAGTCATTCCCGGTTGGAAATGGGGTAATAAACAGTACAAAAAAATTAGATGGAACTAGACAGAGTTTTTATCCTTATTTATTTCTTTTTTCTTTGATACAGGATCTTGCTATGCTGCCCAGGCTGGCTTCAAACTCCTGGGATCAAGCAATCCTCCCTCCTCAGGCTGCCAAGTAGCTGAAAATAGAGACATGTGCCACCATGCCTACCTTCAGACATAGTTTTTAAAAACTTCTTTCTTTTTGTGAATTAATATCCTAAGAAGACACACATACTTACTCTGCAAACAGTATCCTTTAGACAATGACAGTGATGTATTTTCAGTATAATCTGTCTGCATTCGTCTCAGGCACTTGCACTTACTTCTCTTTTCAAATATATGTCCTTTTTTTTTAAGAGAGAGTGAGAGAGGAGAGAGAGAAAGAGAGAGAATTTTTAATATTTATTTTTTAGTTCTCGGCGGACACAACATCTTTGTCGGTATGTGGTGCTGAGGATCGAACCCGGGCCGCACGCATGCCAGACGACCGCGCTACCGCCTAAGCCACATTCCCAGCCCTCAAGTATATGTCTTGACAAATAAAATAGTTGGGAAGGAGCCATCTACAGTAACTGGATGGAATTATATAACACATTTTTAACAATATGTTTATAAAGTGTATTATAATTCCTATAAATATGTTATTTACAGACTGATTTCTACTAAATTTCTACTGATTTCATGCTAAACTATACAGCTTATCATTGTCATTTCAATATTCCAAATTCACATGGAAAGAATACAATTTTCTTAAAAAGAATTCTTAAGATATCATGAATATGAAAGTGACTAGAGATGCAAAAGTATCCAAAAGTTTAGATAAAGAATTTCTTCTCTATAATTTTGTTCTCACTTTTTTCTGGTAATTAACAACAAGTCCTATTGTTAATTCCCACCTATAAACTGAAAACCCCTATGTCTTTATTTCCAAACCTGGCCTTTTTTCTTGCCCTCTGCATCTGTAAATCCAGCCATCTACCTGGTGTTGACGCCAGGATGACCCACAAAAGCTAAGAACTCAACATTTCCAAAAACAAACTCCATAAATCAACCTACGCGCAGGCACTACCTGCCATTTCTTTAGAGTTGAAGCCTTACATTGTAATTCCAGTCACTTAGGCATTATTCTAACTTCTTTCCCTCTTCTTCCCATGAATTTTTGCCTCTCTAAATATTTGTCAAGATTTCTCTTTACCCTTGAAGATTTTCTCTAGGTTTTGCTCCTCATTATGTTTTGCATAAAGGGATTCCTTAATTACCCTCTACCTCCTTCCACTTCTCCCCAACATAGCCCGTACTCCAGGCATTGAAATATGCAGCCCTCAGTCTCAATTTACTTAGCAGGGTTGTTTGTTTGTTTGCTTGTTTACAGTGCTGGGGATCAAATGATGCAGGGCCTTGTACATACTAGGCAAGCACTCTACTACCAATGAGCTACATCCCAAGTCCTTGTTTTTAATCACTTGAATGTCTTTATTCATTTTTCAGTTGTCTCTTACAGTATTTCCCATTGCTTTAACTAGACCTCCATCTATACATTTGTTACTTGCTTGATCCTCAGAGGTATTTGAATTTGTGCCTCTTGGTATACTTCTTTCTTTCTTTCTTTCTTTCTTTCTTTCTTTCTTTCTTTCTTTCTTTCTTTCTTTCTTTCTTTCTTTCTTTCTTCTTTCTTTCTTTCTTTCTTCTCCTCCTCCTCCACTTCTTCCTCCTCCTTTTATTTTGTGATAGTGGGTCTTGCTGAATTGCCCAGGCTGGACTCTCTCCTCCTGCCTCAGCCTTCTGAGTAGCTGAGATTAGAGGTATGAGCCACCACTCCAGGCTTACATTTTTCTAAAATGAAAATCTACCTAAAACCCTTCAATGATTTTCCATGCCTATGAAAGACTGTCCATATTCCTTATCACTGATACAATACACTTATAACCTGGCTCATCAAGAACATTCCCATGTTTTCTTATAACCTTCCCTTTAGGTATTCTATATTTACAGCCCCAAACAAGTCCTGCTTTACCCTGACTTTATGTCTTTGCTGAAGCTATGTCCTTTTCTTTGTCACATTCTACTAACTTCCCTCTACTAGTTGCTCCTAGCCACGTGGATTAGTATGTTCCATGTAACCCTCTCTCCCAAGCAGATTTACTCATCTCTGCCTTTTGATATCTACCACTACCCCTTAAATATATCTCAATTATTGCATTTATAAACTTTATTTTCACTATGTGTTGCCGAAGTCTGGTGGGCACAATTCAGGAGCCACTTGTCAAAAGAAACCAACTTTATTTTTAGAACACACACACCACACCACACAGCTCCTCAGGAAAAACCCTCAGAGCCCAACTGCCACCACCGGCTTCCCACAAGCCTCTCAACCTCCCCCACTCCTCCTGCTCTTGAGGCCGATTGGCTGGGTCGCATGGGCGGAGCCAAAAAAAAGTCCCCCAGTGAGCAGCTCCGTGGTGTGAAAGGGTGGGGTAACAGCCCAATGAGCATCACCACAGAGGAGCCAATCAGTTGGCAGCTAGAAGTTTGCTGGGGCTGCTGTGAGCCAATCATCAGCTGGCAGCTGGAAGTTTGCTGGCAGCTGGAAGTTTGCTGGGGCCCCTTCGGCTGTGGCTCTCAACAATGTGTTTATATTTTTGTTTTTTCCACTAAGCTAGAGAACTTTGAGATCAGGTTAATATATCTTTACGTTCAAATGTTTGCATAGTACCTGATACAAAACAGTGGTTTGCTGTGTGAATGAGTGATGGAATATAACATTATACTAAAAACACTTATAGAGCATTTACTATATACCAGACATTATTTTAAGCACCTCCTCCTGATCCTTATAATTTAGCAATGAGTGAACATGAAATCTGCCTTCAAGTAAATGAAATAGGCAAGTAGTTTTCTATTTTCATGATTGTGATGAATCTCTTTAGAAATAGAAATGATTGCCATATTAGGGTTAAATAAGAAAAATAAGTTAATGAAGACATATGAATCTTCTTTTTTGGGGGGGTTACCAGGGATTGAACTCAGGGGCACTCAACGATCAGTGAGCCACATCCCAAGCCCTGTTTTTTTGTATTTTATTTAGAGACAGGGTCTCACTGAGTTGCTTAGCGCCTCACTTTTGCTGAGGCTGGCTTTGAACTTGTGATCCTCCTGCCTCAGCCTCCTGAGCTGCTGGGATTACAAGTGTGTACCACCGCACCCACTGAAGACTTATGAATCTTGAAGAAGAGGGAAGGCATTACTTTAGAGTCCTTATTTAATTATCACAAGTAGGTGCGATTGCTCAAGAATCCCAATCGGATGTTACTGCTCTGTTTAATGCAATCTTTATTGGCAAAGGCAGAATCTTGAGTCATCATTTTTAGCCTCAAGCAAAATAATTTGTTTCCACTATGAAAATGTGTCCTAAAATTTTTAGTTAGGCACAATGGTATATGTCTGTAACCCCGGCTACTTAAAGCAGGAGAATCACATGTTAAAGGCCAGCCTTAGCAACTTAGTGAGACTCTGTCTCAAAGTAAAATTTTAAAAGGCTGGGATGTATCTCAGATGTAGAACATTCTTAGATTCAATTCCCAGTATAGCAGTGTGTGTGTGTGTGTGTGTGGAGGGGTGGTTGTGTGTGTGTGTGTGTGTGTGTGTGTTTGTACAAAGTATTTGGTGATAATCTATTAGCAGAGAGAAAGCCTATCTTCATAAATAATGACGATGTGATAATGCTTAAGTTTTGCCTAGTCATAGTCTTTTCAATGTCCTACAAGGCCCTACATATTTTGTAATCATAATATGTCTTCTACTTGGAACCCTTTTCCAACATACCTTCATGTGTGACTGGAATAGATAGTGTTCAGGTAGGCAAAAATATGAGAAAGAACTTCAGAAAGAGATTGACACGATTGATGCAGAAAACTCAGGGTACGTTTGTGCATGGCAAAGGAGACTTGTCTATCAAGGTAGGGAAGAGACAACTCAGCCAAGATTTGGTAGGGAATGGACAGCAATTGAAAGGCTGAGCCATATGATCTCAGGAGAGTTTTACAAAGATGAATGTAGCCATGAGTTCATATAGATTGAAAGTGGAAGAGACTAGAGACAGGGAGGTCAGGCAGAAGGCAAGAAAATCCAAAACTAGGATAATGGTCACAGAGTTGAAAGAAAAGTAAAGAAAGTGAGATTATGAGAGATACAGTTCCTGATTAGATATAGAGACAAGTACGGATAGAAGTGTCATTTAGATACTAGACGTCAGGAAGAAGATCTGTTGGAAGCAGGGGTGTGGTGGAAGTGGAATGCATTAGGCAGTTGGAAGGCTCAGACAGTGGGTTAGATCTAAGATATGAATCCTGAAAAATTCCAATTCTAGTTATTTCTGTAAGATGATATGTAGATCATTAGGAGAAAGAAAATGGCAATAGGCACTCTCATATATTGTTTATGGGAGGTGAACTGTTACCACATTTATCAGGAACTCGGAAATATTTTCAAAATTTAAAATATGTATATGTTTAATTCATTCTTTTGTAAGAATTTGGTGGGGGTGATACCAGGGATTGAACTCAGGGGCACTCTACCACTGAGCCACATCCCCAGCTCTATTTTGTATTGTATTTAGAGACAGGGTCTCACCAAATTGCTTAGTGCCTTGCCTTTGCTGAGGCTGGATTTGAACTCGAAATCCTCCATCCTCATCCTCCCAAGCTGCTGAGATTACAGGTGTGCACCACCGCACCTGGCTCCTAAGAACCTAAGAATTTTTCTTATAAAAATATTCTTACAATGGAGGAGTAGATAAAAGAAAACACTGGAAAAACCAAAACAGAACAAAAAAGGATACATTGATATATTGCTTAGCTTGCAAAGGCAAAAAAAAAAAAGTTTCCTAAATGTTCATCAATGAATGACTCATCTAAACAATCAAATACCATGGGGATGCTAAAACAGAATGAGGTAAAGCTGTATATGTTGAAATAAAAAATTGTTTATAATATATTAAATTTAAAAAGCAAGTTGCATAATGGTGTGTATAATATAGTCTCATTTTTCCTTTAAAAATTGAACATGCATATAGAAAGGCCTAAAAGAATGTATGTAGTAGTTTTTGATGAGTAGTATCTGGGAGGACATTCATTTTATACATCTATAAGTTGTTTAAAATGGTTTCTTAATGAATAGTTGTTAGGTTTATAATGAGAATAAAACACTAGAAAACTCTCTTCAGAAAAAATAAGAATTTTAGAAAAACCATTTGCAAAATTTAAGGGTGTCATCACTGATACTAAAGTTGAAATAGTGAACACAGGTCAGAGCAAGGAAGAAAAGCATGCTATTGTGACTTAATTGTCTGTGAGAGAGTAGGATGTGGTGTGTATGCATGTGAAAGCAGATGGACAAGGCCCTGACTAGTTTGGCACCTCCTGAACATTCTGGTCCCTTCTCAAAGCACATCCCCTCTCCCCTCACACTGGCCTCTTCTGTATCACTTGAATAAGCCAGCTGTCTCCCAATACATGGCTTCACACATGCTCTCCCAACTGCAGACTCTAACATAACATGCATATAGCATCTGGTTAGCTTCTGTGCTACACTTAGTTGCTACTTCCTCCAAAAGGTGCTAGGGAAGCCTTTTTGGGACATGGAAGCTCCCTTTGTTATATGTGTCTCTAGAGACACTACATGTGATTTGAATGCAGGAATCAAGCAATTAAAAACGGGAAAGGAAAAGGAAAGCAGAGAGAGAGAGAGAGAGAGAGAGAGAGAGAGAGAGAGACTTAAATGATTTTCGTATTTTAAAACATTTCTTCTTGATCTAAGAGGACTTGTCTGCTTCCCCTACTTTTAATTTCACTTGTGGTTCTTTGTAGATGTTTCTCTTGTGAGATGGTAACAGAATCTTGAAATCATTTCTAGGTTGTGAACTCCTTCAGTATTGTCATATCATCTCATTTTGGACAAGTTTCTTTGAACAAGCATTTGTTGGACCCTTTAGTACAGACGAAGTTCTATTGGAGGCCTAAAGAAAATGATCTTGTCTACCTTCTGCCTCTTTGACTTTCTTATTTCTCTGCTTTCTTATTTAGCACAAGCTCAGCTCACCATTGTGTTTTTCAATCCTTTGAGCATCATAATAATCCAAGGAACTTTAAAATATATGCATGCATGCATGCGTGTATCCACCCCACCTCCCTGTCTCCTCCCTTCCACACTACAGAAATAACATCCCCAAGATTCTGACTCTGCTGAACTAGTGTCAGACCCCAACACAGGTATGTTTAAAAAGTTCCATAGGCAAAGCTAAAGTGTGGGCAGCATTGAGCATCACTGGCCTAGACCAACCTCAAAGCAGAAACTATATCTGGAGAATACTAGACTTCTGGAAACCACAGCTTGATTGGTTCTATTAGAATCAACTCTAAAACCAAATTTCTAAGATGCTGTTAGATTTGCCTCATTCACAAAGGTAGAAGCTGAAGGTAGAAATCCTTAGAAAGTCTGTAACTGAGGCATTTCTTGGAATTAAGGCTCATGATTTTGGACCAGGGTACCTGGTTTTAGGAATTAATTTGATTACTTGGAAAGCTGGTTTAGGAACAGTTGCTCATGGAAAGGAATAGACCAAATACCTTGGAGACCTAGACAGAATCTGTTCTCTGTCATTCATGTGTCTCAAAGACTTTAAGAACAAACAAATATTATTTCAGGAGTTTAATGTGCAGCAAACCTAAAGCCTGGAAAAGTGTAGGTTTTATTTTTTGGCATAATCCAGCTGTCAGGACTCCTGATTCCCAAACTCTAGAGGTCATCACTAATTGAAGAAGTTATCACCACTTGAGGAGATGCTGAAGCAGGACACCTGATCCCTAGTCCTCATTTGGGCATGAGCCAGATAGAGGTGTGGACGAGTTTAAATCACCTCTGCTCTCAGGGCTTTCCTTTCCTCAGATGAAGTAAATTGAACTAGATGTTCTATCTGGGATCCTTCAAGTTTAACAAGTGACACTAGGTGGCACTCATGTAACTCCAGTGGGGAGCAGTTGGAGCAAGTTGGCTGCCTGCCTCTCTTTGTCCTTCGAAAAAGGCCCAGGAAGCTGCCAGGGACACTTTGGGAAATAATGCAGTTTTAGGATTCCTTTTATGAAGAAGAGCTTTTGAATCTATGAATGCATGTTGTATTTTACAAGCTCCTTTCATTAATTATGTATTTCTCCCCTATTATCTCAAATTTTAAAATATTGAACAGAAAACTATTTCTATGACTTAGCTATCCATATGATGTTTGTGGGAGGTAAAAGCACATTCTAAGCTGTCCCAGTCACATGCCACGGCATGAGTAACTTTTGAAAGAAGTGAGATCCACTGTCTCAACACTGAACTCCAAGCAGATGGGATTCTCTCCCATGATGAGTTGTCTATTGTCCGCCACTAGGTGTGGTCAGCCAGACATGGTTCTCTTTCAAATCCTTGCTCCCCAAAGCTGTTTTGTCCTGGATCTGAAGTTCTCAGGGAAATTTTTTTCTGGCCCAGGTTCATTTCAGAAATTCGGTCTGGCTCACTCTGGCTTCAGAACTCAGCTCAGAGGTGAGAGAGTTGGAAGCCTCCATGGTCAGATGTAGTCCCAAAGATGACACTTTCTTCATCAACAGAAGTCATCCAAGTCTCCTGTCAGATTTTTCCTTCTATCAAGGACCATCAGACTGGCAGCTAAAGATTTAGCAACTAAAATAAACACAGAAGAACTGATTTTAAGGTTTAACTCTTTGACATCTTAAAAATAAGTTTTTATTGCTAATTCATTTTAAGAGTAAGAGGTGAGTATTGACTTCAGGACTTTGAGTGGCATGAGTTTCCTGGGTTGAAGCACTGTAGCAACTTCAGACCTATGGATGGGGTGTGATATGGCGTTAGGACTAGGATAAGTAATTGAATGTGAGTATAAACACACACACACACACACACACACACACACACCACATACACACATCTAGAAATATCTAAAGCTAAAATAATAACCTCAGTGGCATTTTTCTGTATTTTTCAAGTTTTATTTAATACCATGATTTTCACAATTGGACAAGGGGTCTGTGGATCAAAAACATATAAAGAATAAAAAAATAAACAACATGATTTTGTTTTGCGAATTATTATTTAAGAAGAAAAGTAAGTGATCCATAGGTTTTAACAAAGAGATAGTTATTTATAAATTACCTTGTTTGTGGTAAAATAGCTAGTGTGATTTGAAAAGAGCTTTGTAGTGCTTCTGTAGGATGTGCAGAGTATTTGATCTGATCCACAAAGGAACACCTAAAAGACTCCAATTAACATTATTAAGATTGTCCTCAATCTACTAGGAAGTATAAAATAAAAGTTAGATAAAAATTTTTAAATATAATATAGAATTATATTTTTAACCCAAACATAATAAATTCAGCCTACTATCTCTAGTATGATTTTTTTTTTGTTTAACTTTTCATCCTAATACCAACCCTATAAAGCTTGGCAGATACCCATTGTGGCTTCCTTTAGTGACTTTTGTTGTCATTCATCATTCCTTTTAACATCTCCAAGGAAAGAAAACTGAGTTCAGAAAAGATGTGGAAGAGGGTTCTAATCCAGCTTTGGCACAAATTAGTTTTGTAAGCACTGTGAAGTTATATAAGTGTTCTAGGTTTCTGTTTCAAAGAATGGGAGCTCTTACTAACTTCTGCTACCTGGATTATTATAAGGATAAAATAAGTTAATGCATGGGACAGGACATAAAATTCTATAGGCAGTTTCTTTGGGAAGCAGATGGTGGGATAGAGTTAGAAATGAAAAGGTTTTTGGTGAGCATAGGCAGGAATGAGCAGGGGAGCCACCGGACTGAAGTGCTTTGTCTGCTAGCCCAACGGGGAGCATCGCTGCAAAGGTAGCCAATCCCAGGGGTCTGTGGCTCTCTCCTGTAGACCTGTGTTGCTTAGTCCTTGACGGGGGGAGGTCCAATGAAGAATACAACCTTACCTCCAACACAGCAGATCTGCAAGGAGCTAACATCTGGAGGCTGAGTGGTGGCACAGCTCATATCCTCCATAATTGGCAGACCTGAGGCCACCTGAGATAAGACTACAAGGTGGCTACAAATGGCTGTACTAATT
The DNA here is from genome assembly GCF_052094955.1 of Ictidomys tridecemlineatus. Classification (NCBI taxonomy): domain Eukaryota; kingdom Metazoa; phylum Chordata; class Mammalia; order Rodentia; family Sciuridae; genus Ictidomys; species Ictidomys tridecemlineatus. Next base: position 166,356,456 of record NC_135479.1, read on the forward strand.
TACATTCCTGTGAATAACGCACAAGAGTTCCCTTTTCTCCACATCCTCACCAGCACTCATTATCTTTATCCTACTGGATAATAGCCATTCTTACTGGGGTGAGGTGATAATATCACATTGGGGTTTTGATTTGCATTTCCCTGATGATTGGTGATGTTGAATTGTTTTTCTTATTTATTTCTTTATTGGTTGCTTAAGACAATACAATGATCTTGACATATCATACATTTGATTCAAATGGGGTATGAATTCTTATTTTTCCACGTGTACAGATTTCAGGATCACATTGGTTATACAACCACATTTATACATACAATACCAGTGTCTGTTGTAGTCTGCTGCCCTTCCTATCACCCCCTCCCCTCCCCTTCCCTCCCATCACCTCTCTCTACCCAATCTACTGTGATACATTTCTCTCTCTCTCTCTCTCTCTCTCTCTCTCTCTCTCTCTCTCTCTCTCTCTCTCTCTCTCTTCAAGTACTCTCTCCCAATCTCGACAGACAGTCGGCGTCCTGATTTCTCTGTCTTCCCTGCAAGTTTCATCAGCTGGGACTCGGGTCTGGCATTTAATGTTGCCTTCTATTGTTCCTCTTGATCTCTCACGCCTGCCTGACTGTGTTGTAGTTCTAGGTTATCCCGCAGTCTACTTTCTTTCCTCTGAAACTTGAGTGAGCCTTATTGGAGAAATTCATGTAAACCTTCTGAATGGCATACTACACTTCTAAGACAGCCAATTTCATTAAGGTCTTTATCATGGCCATCCTTCTATCTAGTTCTTATTGCCTCCCTATTCCACTAACATGGCATTTAATTTGCTGGGGATCACTGACATCTATCCCATACTGCTTTGGGCTGAGATATCTGTGGACTTAAATATCTACTTGGACTCTTCTCCCTGCAGCTTGTATGGTGCAACTCTTGAGGGCTGGGCTATGACTTTTACTATTATTAGTCTCATTCTATACCCAGAACAATGCCAGGAACTTATTTAGTATTAAAAATATTTGTTAAAAGAATAAATAATTGAGTGAAGAAAACTAAATCTGTTGCGTGCCTATTGCCTATGTCAAGTAGTTTATGTATGTCGCATTCTTAATCTTTAGTCCTTATAGCTCTCTCATTGGGTAGATTTTAGAAGTCATTTTTGTATACATTTATCTGTTGCCCATCTCTTGCCACTAAATATAACTTCTTTGAAGGAAAATATCACATCCGACTCATTTCTATAGTTTCCTGTCTCTACTCCCCAGGCAGTGCCTGACACATAGATAATAATGTTCAGTAAAACCTAGTTGAGGGATCAAATAAGTGACAGAACCAACAATGAAGTTGTAGTGTCAAGACTCAAACCTTTGTTCAGCAACAAAGCCTGTCACTCTGCTGTGCCTGCAGCTCTGTTTAAAGTGTTGTGAACCACACTGGCCTCAAAACAATTTAATAATTAAATTTTGAATGAAAAGAATATGAGCCTTAATATCATGCTTCAGTCATAATAGTGACAGAAATTGAAGTTGTTACTTGCTTTTTTAACTTTAAAAAGAATGTACCTAATATGTTAGGGAAGATAATTAGCTCGTTTATGAATTTGTTTCCTCTTACAACATATGATCATATATGTCTTTATTTCTTTACTTAATTCAAGATCATTGGTAATTCAATAAATAATACTGGTATTTGGGTATCATTCAGAAGCCCTGCGAATTTTATAAGCCTTTTATTTCTTACCATGAGAACACTATTAGCAGATAGTTGTGTATATTAACACTGGAGACAAAACTATAAAGTGAGTTAAATAAAATGCCATTTCGCAGAAAATAATAATTAAGCACCTAATTAATCTCTCTTTCTGCCAATTTGACTTTTAGTCAACTGAAGCCATTTGATAATAGTGGAAACTATTATCAAAGCAAGCTTCTAGACAGCTTACAAGTCCCAATTGTATGCAAATCTTGGAAACATATGTTGAAAATTGAACAATACAGTTGAGATTCCAGAATTTCCACTCCCACTACTGTTTATAATGGAACAAAATAACCATGAATGCATTTAAGAGATTAATGCTACCTTCATTTATAAAGCCCTTTTAGTATAAATCCTAACTATTTTGGGGGGATGGTACTGGGTATTGAACCCAGGAGTACTTTACCACAGAGCTATATTCCCAGCCCTTTTTATTTTGATTTTTAGTTTTTTTTTTTTAAATTTGTTTTGTTTTGTGGTTTGAGACAGGGTTTTGCTAAGTTGTTTAGAACATTGCTAAGTTGCTGGACTGGCCTCAAACTTGTGATTCTCTTTCCTTAGTCTCCCGAGTCATCCAGCTATCTTTCCATTGCATAACTAAAGTATATATTCAAACAATTTGGACCACTCCATAATATTCTACTAGTTATCCTATTTTTATGCCTTTCAAAAATAGCCACACAAAGCCAGTGGCACATGCCTGTAATCCCAGTAGCTCAGGAAGCTGAGGCAAGGGGATCATGAATTCAAAGCCAGCCTCAGCAAAAGTGAGGTCCTAAGCAACTCAGTGAGACCCTGTCTCTAAATAAAATATAAAACAGGGCTGGAAACGTGGCTCAGTGGTTGAGTGCCCCTGAGTTCAATCCCTGTTACCAAAAACAAAAAACCATAAATGCAAATCATATATCCTGTTATTCATATCATGTAGGATAAATTCTTGCCAATTATAACTCAAATGGGGAGAGGAGTTAGCAACTGAGTGAATTCATCCATTGTTTTTCTTAACTCATCATTCCATCTGTATATCCAGTAAAATGATCATAATCTAATAACAACTTCTAGTTAAATGAAGAGGCATTTTTCAGAAATGCTTTTTCTTTCTTTCTTTCTTTTTTTTTTTTTGCAAGGACAGCGATGGAATTTCAAAACATGGCTTTATATTTCATGGTTATAATTTTGAACCATAAACTATATGAAAAAAACCCAACTGGTTCTTGTAGCACCTCTCCCAATTATAATAAATCTTAACAGGGTGCTTGATGTGTGCCTCCTGTTCCATCTATGGGAGGCTGAGGCAGGAAGATGACTTGAGCTCAGATGTTTGAGGCACACACATGGCCTTACTAAGTTGCTGAAGCTGGCCTTGAACTTGCAGTCCACCTGCCTCAGCCTCCTGAGTTGCTGGGGTTATAGGCATGCATCACAGTGCCTGGCCACAATGGGTCTTTCAAAACTTTGCAACACTTTTGAAGCACCTAGCCTCTTTGTCCCTTCATTCCCTATCTTTGATCTCCTCAATGGAGTAAATGAAGGAACCAGCTGGTAGAGTGACACTTCAGATTATAATTTAGATTGTATCTGTATAGTTAATTGGAAAAAAGATTCTGAGTGAAAAGGAATTAACTGCATAACTGAAAAAAGCCAAAATCGTTTTTAGAAAAGTGATAATTGAAAGCTCTGCATTAAGACCATACGCCCAACACAAGGAACCACAGTGACTATTTTTTTATTTTTTTGGTATCAGGGATTGAACTCAGGGGCACTTAATCACTGAGCCACATCTCCCATCCTTTTTATTGTTTGTTTTGAGATAGGGTCTTGCTAAGTTGCTTGGGGCCTCTCTAAATTGCTGAGGCTGGCTTTGAACTCATGATCTTCCTGCTTGAGCCTCCAGAGCCACTTAGATTACATGTATGCAATTATTTTAAAACATAATTTAACATTACTCTTCTTACTATGTATGACAAAGACAAATCACTTGTATTGGGTGACTTCCTAACGGTGATGTTTGGGTCAAAATAGTGTTTAGCAGATAGTAGTAGCTGAACGAGATTTGTTGAATTAAATAAATGGACTTTAAATTTTTAACAGGGTCTCATTTTCTAGCATCTATTTGTTTTTTGGCACAATTCTTTTGGAAAATGATAAGGGCAACATGCAGGAAGAATCACAAGATTGTGTGATGCTCTTGGATACAGGAATGGCACTACAAAATTTTCTTCCTGGGGCTGGGGATGTGGCTCAAGTGGTAGTGCGCTCGCCTGGCATGTGCAGGGTGCTGGGTTCGATCCTCAGCACCACATACAAATAAAATAAAGATGTGTGTCCACCGAAAACTAAAAAAAAAAAAAAAAATTAAAAAATTCTCTCTCTCTCTCTGTCTCTCTCTTTAAAATTTTTTTTCATAAGGAAATAATTCTATAAAAGTATGAGGTATATTATTTGAGACATGCCTAGCATTGTCAATCATTATTAAAATACTGAAACAATTTTAAGGTCCAGGATTTTTATCTGTAAAAGGTACTGCTCAGTGGTTTCTTCCCTACCACTTCCTTTACCTTCCCTAGATATAGAGGTAGGCACAGGACTCAGGGTGACCAATCAAACTGTCCCATCCCCACAGCCCACAGCGACTGGTATGGAAATGCACAGTAACAGTCCTCTCCTAAGTCTTTTCCTTTAAATTATTTAGGAAGACCACTTCTTGCCTCTAAGTTTTAGGACGGTAAAATTTTATAATTCTGCCATTGCCAGTCACATGGAAAAAGCTTAACTGCAATAAGACTAAGTTAAGGATTACAACACAAGTAGAGGCAAGATTGCGGTCAAAAGAGACTGAGCCTTGGCTGGCACATTCCTGAAAACATCTTTTGAACCCTGGATTCAGTAACTCCTAGCATCTTTTTATGTGCGCTCACCCTAGTTTCACAAATCATGAAATCTATTTTTCTTAAAGCTAGTTTGAGTTCTGTCACAATTAAGGGTCTTAATTACTACATTACATTTCACTCAACATTGTAAGATTCTGTTGTGTGCAGTTATGAACTGTTCCTTTTCCTTAGAGTCTTCAATTTTATGAAAAACACCACAGTTGATTTAACACTGTCTCTATTGATGGACACTTTGGATAGTTTTCCCTCCTGGTTTTTTGAATTTGAGAACAAATATACCCATTTCTGTTGGGTATGTGCACAGAAGTGGGATTGCTCAGTCATAGCCTGAATGCATGTTGGGCTTATAGTATACTGCCAAAAAGTGTTTTCAAATAGTTGACCTCCAACAACTAGTGTGTGAGGCATCTGATTGCTACACACCCTAACCAACACATAGCATTTTCTCTGTTGAGATTTAAGACACATAAAATAATTTCACAATCCACAATTCTTCAAATACAAGATGTCATCCAATATTATTTTGCTACTTTGTCTTGTTTCAAAGTAATTTCAGGTGACTGGAAGGTAACACTGTAAATGCCACTTTATTGCTCTCAGCTTTTCTGCAGACTACTGCAGCCCTCTGGGGCAGACTTTTTACGCATTCCTTTGTTAATCCAAATAAAAGTAAGTCCAATAGCCAGACCGAAGTAAAGTTTCCCAATTTCACTTAAGTGTTTTTCAGAAATGTTAATTGCACCCTTCAGTTCCACAGACAACAGACAAATTCTTCCCAATTTGTAGAATCTGGAGGCACTCAATTGTATACTACAGGCCAGGAAAATTTAGCACTCGACAAATACATTCACTTGAAATGCAAATCTAATTTTCTATGCAACATTTGTAATCCAAACACTAGAGACAGAAATCATCCTTTTTTTTTTTTTTTACATTGACTGCCTGATGTCTCTATATGTGCCTTTGTGATCTCTTTTGAGTATTTCTACTAAAGGAGGATATTTTTTAATTTATGTTTTTATTAGAGCATTATAGTTAGCCATGGTACTTGGGTTCATTCCAACAAAATCATACATGCATGAAATTCTATTTCAGTTAGTATCCCTCTCTCTCCTTTCCCTCCCTCTTTTTTTTGTTGTTGTTTGCTTGTGTGTGTGTGTGTGTGTGTGTGTGTGTGTTGTGTGTGTTAAGAATAAGAGAAATGTTGGATAGAAAATAGGAAGGGAACCCAGAATACTAACAATTGCTATGATTATTATCAGACCAACCACAGTTGTGGGTCCCTTTTGTGATCTGACAAAAATGATGACATGCTGGGAACTCTCATGCCCAACTGTCATCTTCCTCCCATTTCCCATAGTTACTGACCCTAACTTTCCTCACTACCTCAGCTCACTTTAAATTAACAGAGATTGCTCTATTACCTTCATCTATTCAACTCTGTTTAATTTGCAAATTGTGACTCTGAATACAGTTGAACCTTGAACAACTCAGGGGACAGGGGTGCCAATAACCCCTTTTGCAGTTGAAAATCTGAGTATAATATTTGCCTTCCCAGAAATTTAACTACTAACGTCCTGCTGTTGGATCAGAAGCTTTACCTATAATATAATCAATTAACACAATATATACATTGTATGTATTAAATACAGTGAAAAATATGTGAGAACTATAGATGCATAGTTTACTGGAGAAATGAATTAGTCCTAGTTAGTGTCACATGGTGGGTGCTTTAAGTGGATACTTGCAACACTTGATCTCACCACAAAAGCAAGAGGAGGTGACTACAAATAAATTATTACAGAACAGGATGTAATTTTAACTTTATGCAGTTATGAATTAATACTGCATCTTTACATTCATTTACATTTCTCTCAATTGGAATGGCACCATGTACAGTCTCTGATTATAACAGATTTGTGTATACTTTATAATAAATGATAAGATAGACTATTAACTACATGTATTTTGTGCATTCATGACATACCTCTTTCCATATATCTAGGTTACTCGATTTATCTATAAATTTTTCAAATTGTCACACACAAAAATCCATATAAAAATAAAACCATGCAGCTCAAAACATGTTGTTCAGGGGGCAGCTGTAACTTCTGTGTGCCCAGCAGTGAGAACCCAGAGGTAAATAAGAGCCAGAATCTGTCTTTAAATCACTCACAGATAAGGGGAAGAGACCCACTATACATAGCTGGCTTTAATGGGCTTAAGAGCAATAATAACTGAAGCATTATGTAAACATAAAAGTACATTATTTTGTTACATTAGTGGGTTCAGAAAATGAGGAGAAAGATATCGTACTCTCACTCCTACTGGCAGTTTCAGTTTATTTTGTTATTTCAGTCTCAGATTATAATTATAATAATTGATTCAAGTGGAAAGAAAACTACAATCTGGCAAATATACAAATGTAACGTCTGTGATGGAAAATGCTTACCTTTTAACTTTTATACTCTCGTTTCTTGTTTGAGGTATTTGTTTGGGTTTTTTAAGGGTGGGGTGTGGATTTGTTTATTTATTTTGGTTTGGTTTTGGCTGCTTGCACAAATTGTTTCTAGAAATCATTTATGGTTCCTTGACTCCAAGTTCCTAAACTATCTTTTACTTGGTCACTTCAATGTTCAATTTTTTTTTCCCCAAATCAGAAAATTACTTGGTCACTATTGATTGATACACATTTCCATCAAGCTCAGGTTTTGCCTCTTCAGGGTTTCTCCTTGAGTTCCTCCACTCAGTTTTCTTTTTACCCACCCCTCTTTTTCCTAGTGTTTTTTAAATTTTTTGTTTGGTTGTTTTGTTTTGCTTCAGCAGAGCAAAATGAACCCAGCCTCACTTGCTGTGGACAGTGAACCTCTCTCCTCTGGTTCTGTTTCCTTTTCTTCCTCCAGACACAGAAACTTCTTCAAACAGGCTGTTCATCAGCCTCACCTTCATGTATCCATTCCACTTTCTCCACCTCCAGCCCCCTGTTCAGAGGCTTATTCCTTATATTTAATAAAAATTTAATGGACATTTTCTCTTTATTCCTCTATCTATACAAAAAGAGAAGGCCAATAGTTTAGCAGATTGGTAGTGTACACAAGTGAATCCCAAAACTTAAAGGGCATAGGGATCATTTTGGGGTATTCTAAATGCAGATTTCCAGGCCCCACACCTGTAGACTTTTATTCAGCAGCTCTGGCCTGGAGCCTTGGAGTCTGCATTTAATAAGCAATCTTCATTGATTCTGATAGAGGCTGCTCCTGGGCCACATTTCAAAAAACCTCATTTTGGTATGATGTCTTTAATGTGTTCCATTTTCAGCCACACAAATCATCTACACAGCTGAGAGGTTGCAATCCCTGCTGGCCCCTGTCTTCATGCAGGTAGACATTCCTGGCTGGCTCTTTCACCAGCAGCCTTTACTTCCATTTTCTGTTTTTCTTTCTTTCTTTTTTTCCTTCTTTCTTAATTAATAGACATTATTTTGAAGGAAAGTTCTTAATTTACAGAAAAATTGAGTGGAAAGTACAGAGAGTTTCCAGAGAGCCACTATAAATCTCCTGTGTTCTACCTATTTACCCTTCCATTCCTCCCTGAAAGCCCTGGGAATGACTCATCTTTTTACTATCTCCATCGGTTCATCTTTTCCAAGTGCCATACAGTTGAAATCACACAGTATTCATTTTTAGAATGGCTTCCTTCATTTAGCAATATGCATTTAAAGTTATTTCATGTAATTTTATGGTTTTATAGCATTTTTAATTACTGAGTTGAAATGAATGGAATAAAAAGTCTATTTTATAAATATGCCAGTTTGTTTATTCATAGTCACCTATTGAAGAACATCTTGTTGGTTCCAAATGTCACTACTGTGTTAATTTTCCATTGCTATATAATAAATACTTCAGATAATCAACCTACTTAGGGAAAATGTTTAATTTGGCTCATGAGTTTGGAGGTTTCCATCCATTGCCTTGTGCCTGTGGCAAGGTAGTGTATCGTGGCAGGGAGCACAAGGTGGAACAAAGCCACTTGCCTCTCGACTAGAATGAACAAGAGTGAGGAAGAGATCGAGTCCCCACTGTCCCCTTCAAGGGCATGTGCCCTGTGATCAAAGCCTCCCATTAGGCCCTACCTTTAGGACACTTTATGAGGGCCTACCACCAGTCACACACTGGGGACCAAGTCTTTAAACCCCTTGGCCCTTGAGGGACATTCCAGATCCAAACTGTTGTGAATAAAGCTGCTATAAAGAGTGGTGGGCAGGTTATTTTGTGGATATAAGTTTTCAACTAACGTGGTTATTTACCAAGGATCACAATTGCCAGATGGTAAAATACAGTTAGTTTTTTTAAGGAACTGCCTGCCTTCCAGAGTGGTTATAGAGCTTGTACTCCCACCAAGTGAGGCTCCACAGCCTCACCAGCGTTTGGTGTTGTCAATGTCTTGGTTTAACCATTCTAAGAGATGTCTAGTAGCATCTCACTGCTTTAATTTGAAGTTCCCTAACCATATGCAATGTTGAACATCTTTCGTAGGCTTATTTTTCAATACATATATTTTCTTTGGTGAGGTGTTTATTTGTATCTTTTGCTCATCTTTTAATGGGGCTGTCTGTTTTCTTATTGTTGAGTTTTTAGAGTTCTATGTATATTTTGAATACCAGTTTTTTTTTCATCAGCTATATGTTCTGCCAAGATTTTCTGTGGTTGTCTTTGCATACTTCACAAGGAGGTTTTTACTTTAACAAACTCCAAATTACCAATTTTTTCTTTCATGGATCATGCCTCTGATGTTATTTCTAAAATGTGTTAGCACCATTAAACTCGGTTACCCAAGTTCTTTTCTGGAGTTTGTAGTTTTGCATTTCACACTTAGGCCTGTGACCCATTTTGAGTTAACTCTTGTGAAGTGGCTCTTTACAAAGTGAAACATTGACTCTAGCATAATTAGCATCCTCTCCTCCCTTTCCCTTTATTATTATTAATTTTTTTTGGTATCAAAAATTGAGCTCAGGAGCACTCTATCACCGAGCCACATCCCAGCCCTACTTAATATTTTATTAAGCAACAGAGTCTCACTGGGTCTTGCCCCGCTGTTGCTGAGGCTGGCTATGAACTCGCAATTCTCCTGTCTCAGCCTCCCACACTGCTGGGATCTCCTTACTTTTTATTATAGAATTTTAAAAATATATTTTATTTCATTACTGATTTTTATGTGGTGCTGAGGATCAAACCCAGTGCCTCACCTGTATGAGGCAAGCACTCTGCCACTGAGCCCCAACCCCAGCCCAAAATTTCAAAACATATGAGAAAACAGTATAACAAACATGCAGAAACTCCTAGATAGCTCTAGCCACCCTTAGCAAGTATCAACATTTTACCAATTTCATCTCACCTATCATCCTACCCCCATTTATATATGTATTTATTTTTCTGGAGTCCACCCCTCCAAAACTGGAGATTGAACCCAGGGGTGCTTTACCACTGAGGTACACCCTCAACCCTTTTTGTTTTTTATTTTTAGACAGGGTCTTGCTAAATTGCCCAGACTGGCCTCGACCTTTCTATCCTCCTGCCTCAGCATCACAAGTAGCTGGGATTACAGATGTGTGCCACTGTGCTTGGCTTGTAGTGTTTTTAAAAGCAAATCCTAGATGCCATCATTTCATTCATAAAACCTTAGTGTTTATCTCTAATTCAAAAACAAAAACAAAAACATGACCCTAACCACAATGTTATCATCATACCAAATTAATAATACTTGCTAATGTCATCTCTTGGTGTATTTAAATAGCTCCATGGATCTGATATTTCTCTCTTTTTTTCATTTATAGTTCTACATAATGGTGGAAATTGTTGTTACATACATGCGTACAATATAACTGTAACTTGGCCAATATCATTCCCCAGTATTTCCCCTTTCCATCCTCTCTTCCCTCCCCACTTGTCCCTTTTGGTCTGATATCTCTTAATCCTTTCTAGAACTCTGGGTGGTGTTGGCTTTAAGCTATCCCCAACAGACATTTTCCCTATGTTCACTTGGTTCCGATACTTCACTGGGACTGAGGAGCCAGGAGTTTTCAAACAATGGACCAGTTTCTCTAGAGACTGACTGAGGCTGCTGATAGAGAAATCATTATTAAATCCTTGGAAATTATATTACTCAAGAGACCCTCCCAAGGGAGATGAGTGATGAGAAGGGGAGGTGCTATTATGAAAGGAGCCCCAGGACATTAGGTTTATCACAAAATCCTTTCCATGAGTCAGTTAATCTTTTTCCACTTTAGTTTCAGGGAGGATATCTGACCCCATGGAATTAGGAGTCCTTTCCTACTTTTGCCAAACTGCCAAGGCCAATGAATATTCAAGCGAAACATTATCCAAATTTGGGGCTCTGCTAACCACAGAGGACCCTCTGTCTGAGTTATTAACTCTGAAACTTTCACACAGCTGTCTCTAGAGAGAGAATGGGGGCCAAGTTTCCTGGATGAGCTGTAGTCAGTTTTCTGAGGATGTGGTTGATCCCAGAAAATACACAGCTAATTTATAAGAGACTAGGAGGGAGGCAGCTGCCCTGAGGATAACATATCGAGGACTCGAGAGGTCAAGAAGTGACCTCAGTTCATATGAGAAACTTTCACTGGTCTGAACCAAAGAAGCCTGCTTTAAGCTGAAAGCCATCTAAAAGGCCCCCTATGATGCTAAATTATATTTTAGACAAAAGAGGCCAAGGACAAAAATCTTGAAATACAGAGTATGTGCATGGGCTGGGAAGAAGTTGGTGAGCTGGAAACTCCTTCCTTATGCTGGCACTAGTCCTGATCCAAGGATTTAACCATTATTTTCAGTTTAAAAGAGTCCAATAGAAATATATGTATTTTTATAGAAGAGAATTGTTTTCATGGTATTTGAGTCTCTAGAAGCCAATAAATCACATTAAACAGAGCCACAGATTATCTTCCTTCTTTTTAATGCCTCTGCAAGATCATGCATTATCTCATAAGATCGGAATGTGACAAATTCTATTTTGAGTCTTCTGACGATTCCTTCACTTAGCCTTTCTGAGAACCAGAGTTCAGAAAAATCTGTGCAACCGAGAGTCTTCTCCAGTTCACTGGATCTTGCAATCCTGGTTTCAAAGAGGTCAGTGTCTTCTTAAGGGCCATGTGGAGGCTCCAGTGTGTTCCCAGGAGAATGAACTCCTTGTGCTAAGAAGTTATCTACAGAGCATCCTTGACAGAGTTCTGTTCGGTGATGTAGTGACATGTCTATGGCCAAAGAACCTTTTGAGTACTTAAATAATAGAACTGTTTTAGTGAATCCAATAAACCCTAATTAATGAAATTCCCCATTGATATGGAGACTATTCATTTCCAGTGAAACCAGCAAGACAGGAATCTCACATAAAGTTATGCTGCCTTAACTTATTAGAACAGCTAGAGCTGACAGCTACTGCCATCTTTACTCTGTCCCCTCTACTGATATTTGGCTTGTTCTTTTGTTTAGTGGACACATAATGGCCCACTCAAAAAAAATTTTTTTTTGGTATCTGCCATTTCACATTTCAGACAAGACATGTTGATCTTGAGATCTGTGGTGTGTGTGTGTGTGTGTGTGTGTGTGTGTGTGTGTGTGTGTGTGTGTGAGAGAGAGAGAGAGAGAGAGAGAGAGAGAGAGAGAGAGAGAAATACTATAACATTTCACTCATTTAAGTGTACAGTTCAGTGGCATTAGGCATATTCACATTGTTGTCTAATGGTCACCATCAGCTGTCTCAAGAACTTTTCATGTTCCCACACTAAACTCTATGCCCATAAAAAACAACTTCCCATTCTTCTCTCCCCCAGCCCCTGGCAACCACCACTCCATCTCGATGAATCTGATCACTCCAGGTATCGCACGTGAGTGTAATCATATGATATTTCTCCTTTCTGTGACTGACTTATTTCACTTTGTATAATATCCTCAGAGTTCATCCACGTTGAAGTATGTGTCAGGATTTCCTTCTTTTTAAAGGCTGAATGGTATCCTGTTGGTGTGTATATTCCATTTCGTTTATTCAGTCATCCATCAAAGGATATTTAGATTGTTTCCACCTATTGGATATTATGAATAATGCTGGTATAAATATGGGCATACAAATAACTCTTTGAAACCCTCCTTGCAATTCCTTTTGGTATATTTCTGGAAGTGGAATTGCTGGGTTATATAGTAATTCTATTTTTAACTTTGGAGAAATCACTGTACAGTTTCCCACAGTGGCTCTGCCATTTTGTATTTCTACTAAGTGTACAAAAGGAGTCCAGTTTCTTCACATCCTTGCCAATAGTTGTTTTGTTTTAATAATAGTCATCTGAATGAAGAGTTGTCTATGTTTTTTTTTTGGTACTTATTACTCAACTGGATAATTCTTTATAGCCTTTGAACCCAGGGGCATTTTACCAATGACTGAGCAACATCTCTTGCCTTTTAAAAAAATTTTTAATTTAGAGACAGGGTCTTGCTCAGTTGCTGAGGCTGGCTTCAAAGAGGTAATCCTTCTGCCTTAGTCTTCTGAGTCACTGGAATTACGGGCATGTACCACTGTATCTGGCCTATTTGCCCATTCTTTAATTGGGTTGTTAATTTTTTTATTGTTGAACTGTAGGAATTTAAAAAAATGTATTCTGAATATGAATCTCTTTTCAGATATATGATTTGTGAATATTTTCTTGTTTTCTGTGGATTTACTCTTCCTCCTTTTTTTCCTTCTATTTCTAACAGTGGTCTTATTTCTGAAGCAAAGGGAATAGAAGTGGAAATGAAGTAGACCTGACCTTTACCATCGATGGGGGCTGGGTTTAAAATTTTTTCTATTTGATATTTATCTTAAAGGTCTCTTTTTTAGTCTTGCAGGGGTCAGCTGAAGTGTTGCTATAGTTATTGCTTTTATGATGAAGACTGAACATCTTACCTTTGAAAAAGTCTATGAAAATCTCTGGACTATAAAACTAGATGAAATGATATTTTTGTTATATTAATAGTTCTACTTTTATAAGGTGATTTGATTCAAAGAAAATAACTACATTTTTCATTACCAAATGAATATGGGGTTTGAATGACAACTCAAATGATACCAGGTAATGGGATGAAAGTCTCTAGAGCAATGTATAAGCAATATTGTTTACCAAAGGTTATGGAGAAATATCCAGCTAAGTAATAAGAATTACTAGTGTGTATTGGGCCCTTTTTATATGTCGTTTGACATTAAATGCTTATTTTTCCAACAATCTTGTGAGACAGGTACTATTTTTCCTTTTGAAACTATGATTTACAGAGTTACAAAAAATTGTGTTGTGAATGGATAATTATGATTGTAATGCAATCCACTATTGTAAAAAAAAAGAAAGAAATAACTTGTTGGAGGTCACATGGTTTGTAAATGGTGGGGCTGGGATTTAAATTCAAGTAGTTTAAATTCTCTACTCAGAATGCAAGAGCTTCATCTCCTACCTCACCCTGATTTCTCAACACTGCAGTGTTGTTAATTTTAATTTGAGGTTAGCACTTCTTGCCTCAGTCTGACATTAACTAATTGGTGTCTGAAAATGCAGAGTTGATGTTGACAAATGGACATATTCTAATTATGTCTTTAGAGAATGGCGAAACTTACCCAAGAACTCTGCTGCTTACCCAACCATTTCACAAAAAGATGATATTCTCTGAAAATGTAGAAAATGCAGATAACATACTTTGTATCCTTTAGACACTTATTTGTCTCAGTAGTTGAAAAGTACATAAAGTTTCTGTTTCTTATCTCTGTACAAAGAATTTGCCTAGTTGAACAGGAAACAATTTTTTAAAATTTATTTGTTGTTTTTAGTTATACATGACAGTAATAGTGCAGCAATTTTGAATTTAAATCTGCTTTTAAGAATATCAATTCTTACAAAAATAATCAGATTAGAAGGATTTTTTTTTTTGGTACCAGGGATTGAACTCAGGGGTACTTGGCCACTGAGTAATATCCCCAGCCCTATTTTGTATTTTATTTAGAGACAGGGTCTTACTGAGTTGCTTAGTTCCTTACTTTTGATGAGGCTGGCTTTGAACTCGTGATCCTCCTGCCTCAGCCTCCTGAACCACTGGGATTATAGGCCTGTACCACCATGGCCAGCTCCAGTGGATTATTAAAATTTTAAGTAGCAAAATTATTTTGTCCTCTGGTAAAAACTACACATTTCATGTGTTTTTTCATCCTTCTTAAAGTTGTTAAGAGTGTTGTTAGTTTGGGGATTGAGGCAATCTTTATTTTATATATCTAGCATTTTATATCAGAATGAAGAAGGGTTCTATAAATTTCACCCACAAGAGAATGACATAATTTTTAATGTTTATCAAAAGGAGTCAGGCTCGATATTCATCTTATTTCATTGAACCTGTACAGTGGAGCACTTTGTCAGGAGTGCTGATAGTGTCTTTCAATTTTTAAATCTTCATGAAGTCCCGATTTGCCTTTTTTTTGTGTGTGTGTGTGTGGACTGTGCATTTAATAGCATATCCGAGAAGTTACTGCCAAGTCCAATGTTGTGAAGCTTTTACTTTATGTTTTCTAGATTTTTAGGTCTCTAGTCTATTGTGAGGTACTTTTTATATGTGGTATAAAGTACAAGGGTCCAACTCTTTTTTTTTTTTTGTGAAGACTTTTTTCCAACACCCTTCATTGAAAAGAAATCTCTTTCCTAACTGAATAGTACTTTTGTTTGTTGTAAATCATATCTGATACATATAAGAGTTTATTTATGGCTTCCATATCCTATTTAATGATCTGTGTGCTTGTCTTTTTGCCAGTATCACAATTTTAATTCTCATAGGTTTATAGAAAGTTTTGAAATCAGGAATGTAGCACTTCCAACTCTGGTATCTTTTTCTAGATTGTTTTTGCTATTCAGGGTCCATGAGATGCCACGCAAATTTAGGATAGATTTCTCATTTCTGTCAAAAGTGTCATTGAGATTTTGATATGGATTGCATTGAATTTGTAGACCACTTTGGTATTCCTGACATTTTGAAAATATTAAACCTTTTAATCCACAAATATACATAAACATGGGATATCTTTCCATTTATTGGTGTCTTTAATTTTTTAGCAACATTTTATAGTTTTCAGTATAAAGGTATTTCACTTCCTTAAATTTATTCTCTTTTTATTTTATTGTAAATTGAATTTTTTTCTTAATTTCCTTTTGGGTTGTTCATTGTTAAGGACCTTTGTGTATTTATCTTATATCTTGCAACTTTGCTGAATTTATTAGTTCTAATATTTTTCGTTGAATGTCATTAAGCTTTTCTGCATACAAAATCTTGTCATCTGCAAAGAGAGATGATTTTTATTTTCTCCTCTCCAACTTGGTTTTCTTTTATTTCTTTTTCTTGTCAAATACTCTGGAATTATGTTAAATAGAAGTGATAAAAATGGGCATTCTTGTTTTGTTTCTGATCTTAGGAGTAAATGGTTTTATCTTTCATTGTTGAATATGATGTTAGCTATGGATTTTTCATATATGACCTTTTTTAATTTTTATTGTTGGTTGTTCAAAACATTACATAGTTCTTGATATATCATACTTCACACTTTGATTCAAGTGGGTTATGAACTCCCATTTTTACCCCATATACAGATTGCAGAATCACATCGGTTACACATCCATTGATTTACATATTGCCATACTAGTGTCTGTTGTATTCTGCTGCCTTTCCTATCCTCTACTATCCCCCTCCCCTCCCCTCCCCTCCCCTCTTCTCTCTCTACCCCCTCTACTGTAATTCATTTCTCCCCCTTGTATTTTTTCCCTTTCTCCTCACTTCCTCTTGTATGTAATTTTGTATAACCCTGAGGGTCTCCTTCCATTTCCATGCAATTTCCCTTCTCTCTCCCTTTCCCTCCCACCTCTCATCCTTGTTTAATGTTGGTCTTCTTCTCATGCTCTTCTTCCCTAGTCTGTTCTTAGTTACTCTCCTTATATCAAAGAAGACATTTGGCATTTGTTTTTTAGGGATTGGCTAGCTTCACTTAGCATAATCTGCTCTAATGCCATCCATTTCCCTGCAAATTCTATGATTTTGTCATTTTTTAATGCAGAGTAATACTCCATTGTGTATAAATGCCACATTTTTTTTTTTTACCCATTCGTCTATTGAAGGGCATCTGGGTTGGTTCCACAGTCTTCCTATTGTGAACTGTGCTGCTATGAACATCGATGTAGCAGTGTCCCTGTAGTATGTTCTTTTTAGGTCTTTAGGAAATAGACCAAGAAGGGGAATAGCTGGGTCAAATGGTGGTTCCATTCCCAGCTTTCCAAGAAATCTCCATACTGCTTTCCAAATTGGCTGCACCAACTTGCAGTCCCACTGGCAATGTATAAGTGTACCCTTTTCCCCACATCCTCGCCAGCACTTGTTGTTTGACTTCATAGTGGCTGCCAATCTTACTGGAGTGAGATGGTATCTTAGGATGGTTTTGATTTGCATTTCTCTGACTGCTAGCAAGGGTGAGCATTTTTTCATGTACTTGTTGATTGATTGTATGTCCTCCTCTGAGAAGTGTCTGTTCAGGTCCTTGGCCCATTTGTTGATTGGGTTATTTGTTATCTTATTGTCTAATTTTTTGAGTTCTTTGTATACTCTGAATATTAGGGCTCTATCTGAAGTGTGAGGAGTAAAGATTTGTTCCCAGGATGTAGGCTCCCTATTTATCTCTCTTATTGTTTCTTTTGCTGAGAAAAAAACTTTTTAGTTTGAGTAAGTCCCATTTGTTTATTCTAGTTATTAACTCTTGTGCTATTGGTGACCTATTGAGGAATTTGGAGCCCAACCCCACAGTATGTAGATGGTAGCCAACTTTTTCTTCTATCAGACGCCATGTCTCTGATTTGATATCAAGCTCCTTGATCCATTTTGAGTTAACTTTTGTGCATGGTGAGAGAAAGGGATTCAGTTTCATTTTGTTGCATATGGATTTCCAGTTTTCCCAACAACATTTGTTGAAGATGCTATCCTTCCTCAATTGCATGCTTTTAGCCCCTTTATCAAATATAAGATAGTTGTAGTTTTGTGGATTGGTTTCTGTGTCCTCTATTCTGTACCATTGGTCCACCCGCCTGTTTTGGTACCAGTACCATGCTATTTTTGTTTCTATTGCTCTGTAGTATAGTTTGAAGTCTGGTATCGCTATACCGCCTGATTCACACTTCCTGCCTAGCATTGTTTTTGCTATTCTGGGTCTTTTATTTTTCCATATGAATTTCATGATTGCTTTCTCTATTTCTACAAGAAATGCCGTTGGGATTTTGATTGGCATTGCAATAAACCTATAGAGAACTTTTGGTAATATCGCCATTTTGATGATGTTAGTTCTGCCTATCCATGAACAGGGTATATTTTTCCATCTTCTAAGATCTTATTCTATTTCTCTCTTTAGGGTTCTGTAGTTTTCATTGTATAAGTCTTTCACCTCTTTTGTTAGGTTGATTCCCAAGTATTTTATTTTTTTTTTTTGGAGGATATTGTGAATGGAGTGGTTGTCCTCATTTCCATTTCAGAAGATTTGTCGTTGAAATACAGAAATGCCTTTGATTTATGCGTGTTGATTTTATATCCTGCCACTTTGCTGAATTCATTTATTAGCTCTAATAGTTTCTTTGTAGACCCTTTTGGGTCTGCTAGGTATAGAATCATGTCACCTGTAAATAGTGATAATTTAAGTTCTTCTTTTCCTATTTTTATGCCTTTAATTTCTTTCATGTGTCTAATTTCTCTGGCCAGTGTTTCGAGAACTATGTTGAACAGAAGTGGTGAGAGAGGGCATCCCTGTCTTGTTCCAGATTTTAGAGGGAATGCCTTCAATTTTTCTCCATTCAGAATTATGCTAACCTGAGGTTTAGCATAGATTGCTTTTACAATGTTGAGGTATGTTCCTGTTATCCCTAGTTTTTCTAGAGTTTTGAACATAAAGGGATGCTGTACTTTGTCGAATGCTTTTTCTGCATCTAAGTCTATTGATGTGGTGAATAACATTTATTGATTTCTGTATATTGAACCAGGCTTGCATCCCAGGGATAAATCCTACTTGATCATGGTGCACAATTTTTTTTAAAAGAGAGAGAGAGAGAGAGAGAGAGAGAGAGAGAGAGAGAGAGAGAGAGAGAGAATTTTTTTAATATTTATTTTTTACTTTTTTCGGCGGACACAACATCTTTGTATGTGGTGCTGAGGATCGAACCCGGGCCGCATGCATGCCAGGTGAGCATGCTACCACTTGAGCCACATCCCCAGCCCGGTACACAATTTTTTTGATATGTTTTTGTATCCGATTTGCCAGAATTTTATTGGGGATTTTTGCATCTAGGTTCATTAGAGATATTGGTCTGTAGTTTTCTTTATTTGAAGTGTCTTTGTCAGGTTTAGGAATCAGGGTGATGTTGGCCTCGTAGAATGAATTTGGAAGTTCTCCCTCTTTTTCTATTTCCTGAAATAGCTTGAAAAGTATTGGTATTAGTTCTTCTTTAAAGGTTTTGTAGAACTCTGCTGTATACCCATCCAGTCCTGGGCTTTTCTTACTTGGTAGTCTTTTGATGGTTTCTTCTATTTCCTCAATTGATATTGGTTTTGTTTAGGTTGTCTATATCCTCCTGACTCAATCTGGGCAGATCATATGACTTAAGAAATTTATCGATGCCTTCACTATCTTCTATTTTATTGGAGTATAAGGATTCAAAATAATTTCTGATTATCTTCTGTATTTCTGAAGTGTCTGTTGTGATATTGCCTTTTCCATCCCGTATGCTAGTAACTTGAGTTCTCTCTCTTCTTCTCTTCGTTAGCATGGCTAAGGGTCTGTTGATTTTATTTATTTTTTCAAAGAACCAACTTTTAGTTTTGTCAATTTTTTCAATTGTTTCTTTTGTTTCGATTTCATTAATTTCAGCTCTGATTTTAATTATTTCTTGCCTTCTACTTCTTCTGCTGTTGTTTTGCTCTTCTTTTTCTAGGATTTTGAGATGAAGTATGAGATCATTTATTTGTTGTTTTTTTCTTTTTTTGAGGAATGAACTCCAAGTAATGAATTTTCCTCTTAGAACTGCTTTCAATGTGTCCCATAGATTCCGATATGTTGTGTCTGTGTTTTCATTTATCTCTAAGAATTTTTTAATTTCCTCCTTGATGTCTTCTATAACCCATTGATCATTCAGTAACCTATTGTTCATTCTCTAAGTGATGCATGATTTTTCTTCCTTCTTTTATCGTTGATTTTCAGTTTCATTCCATTATGATCAGATAAGATGCATGGTATTATCTCTACTCCTTTATATTATCTAAGAGTTGCCCTGTGACATAATATATGATCTATTTTTGAGAAGGATCCATGTGTTGCTGAGAAAAAAAATGTAACTGCTTGATGTTGGGTGGTATATTCTATATATGTCAATTAAGTCTAGGTTATTAATTGTGCTATTGAGTTCTATAGTTTCCTTATTCAACGTTTGTTTGGAAGATCTGTCCAGTGGTGAGAGAGGTGTGTTGAAATCTCCCATGATTATTGTATGGAGGTCTATTAGACTCTTGAACTTGAAAAGACTTTGTTTGATGAACATAGCTGCACCATTGTTTGGGGCATATATATTTATGATTGTTATGTCTTGTTGGTGTATGGTTCCCTTAAGCAGTATGTAGTGTCCCTTTTTATCCCTGTTGATTAACTTTGGCTTGAAATCTATTTTATTTGATATGAGTATGGACACTCCTGCTTGTTTCCGAAGTCCATATGAGTGATATGATTTTTCCCAACCTTTCACCTTCAGTCTATGTATGTCTTTTCCTATCAAATGCGTCTCCTATAGGCAGCATA
This sequence comes from Ictidomys tridecemlineatus, assembly GCF_052094955.1. NCBI lineage: Eukaryota > Metazoa > Chordata > Mammalia > Rodentia > Sciuridae > Ictidomys > Ictidomys tridecemlineatus. Next base: position 166,376,972 of record NC_135479.1, read on the forward strand.
TTGTTGGGTCTTGTTTTGTGATCCATCCTACTAGCCTGTGTCTCTTAATTGGTGAGCTTAAGCCATTAACATTTAGGGTTATTATTGAGATATGGGTTGTTCTTCTAGCCATATTTGTTTATTTGTATTACTAAACATGGTTTGTTTTCCTCTTTGATTATTATTCCCCCCTTTACCTACTACTGCCCACAGTTGGTTTTCATTGTTATTTTCCATTTCCTCTTCCTGTAATGTTTTGCTGAGGATGTTTTGAAGAGGTGGTTTTCTAGCTGCAAATTCTTTTAACTTTTGTTTATCGAGGAAGGTTTTAATTTCATCTTCCATCCTGAAGCTTAATTTCGCTGGATACACAATTCTTGGTTGGATCTCATTTTCTTTCAGTGTTTGAAATATGTTATTCCAGGATCTTCTAGCTTTCAGAGTCTGTGTTGAAAGATCAGCTGTTATCCTGATTGATTTACCCCTAAATGTAATCTGCTTCCTTTCTCTTGTAGCTTTTAAAATTCTCTCCTTATTCTGTATGTTGGGCATCTTCATTATAATGTGTCTAGGTGTGGATCTCTTATGATTGTGCACCTTTGACATCATGTAGGCTTCTAGGATTTGGGATTCTGTCTCATTTTTCAAGTCTGGGAAGTTTTCTCATATTATTTCATTGAATAGATTGCTCATTCCTTTGGTTTGGATATCTATACCTTCCTGTATCCCAATGACTCTTAAGTTTGGTCTCTTTATGTTATCCCATATTTCTTGGATGTTCTGCTCATGGTTTCTTAACAGTCTTGCTGAGCTGTCTATGTTCTTTTCAAGTTGAAATACTTTGTCTTCATTGTCTGATGTTTTATCTTCTAAGTGTTCTACTCTGCTGGTAGTATTCTCAATTGAGTTTTTAAGTTGGTTTATTGCTTCCTGCATTTCTAGGATTTCTGTTTGTTTGTTTTTTATAACCTCTATCTCCCTGTATAGTTGATCTTTTGATTCTTGGATTTGTTTATGTAATTCATTATTGAAGTGATCTTTCATTGTCTGATTTTGCTGTCTAATGTCTTCCTTGAGACTCCAGATCATCTGAAGCATGTATATCCTGAATTCTTTATCTGACATTCCATCTGCTACAGCTATTACCTCTTCTAAAGTTGAGTTGACCTGCATTGCTTGTGGTCCTTTCTTTCCTTGTCTCTTCATACTGCTCGCGTTTCTTTCTGCTTGGTGAAACTGTTGTGTTATTGAATTTTCCCCCTATATATTTATATTGCTCTTGTATAGTTGAAAAGTCTTCCTTGCAGGGGCAGGTGGCGGCTGTGCTCCTCCTCCAATTGGGGTGATCTGTCTACCACGTTGGCGGGCCGCTGGGCCTGTTCTGCCAGTGGGTCACAGGTCTGCCTACCCTGCAGGCGCGGTTGGTGACTCTGCTCTGCCCTTACTCCAATTGGGGTGACATGACTACCACGCCGGCGGGTCGCTGGGCCTGTTCTGGGCACGGGCAGCGGCTCTTCTCTGCCCCTCGTCCAATTGGGGTGACGTGACTAAAAGTATGTAACACTTCACGAATTTGCGTTTCATCCTTGTGCAGGGGCTATGCTAATCTTCTCTGTATCATTCCAATTTTAGTATATGTGCTGCTGAAGCAAGCACCATATATGACCTTTTATGTTGAGGTAGTTTCCTTCTATTTCTAGTTTGTTGAGTGTACTTAACATTCAAGGAGTTGAATTCTGTTCAATGCTTTTTGTGCACTGATTGAGACAATCATGGATTTTGTAACTAGGGAAATGGCTCTGGTTCTTAGGCTGAAAATTTGAGAAGCCTCAGCAATTCAGAAACTACAATTTTGTTTCATGAAATCCTGTTCTTTTCCATACCTCTTGGTGAGATCAAACCTGCTGTCAGATATAGAATCAGACTTAGAATTTTTTTTCTTCCCCTACCTGTGTACTGTTTTCGTAAGTGCAGCAATAAGTTAACAATAACATTTCTTTCTTTTTTGCTGGAGGGGAAAACAAATCAATTTGGACCAATCAATGAATGATTAGCTAAGAACTTTTTTTGTTGTTGTTTCTTCCAGAATTGGTGATTGAACCCAAGAGTGCTTTACTACTGAGCTATATCCAGCCCTTTTTGAAACAGGGCCTCACTAAGTTGTCCAAGCTGGCCTCAAATTTTTGATCTACTGCCTCAGCCCCCCAAGTGGCTGGATTATATAGATTTGTGGCACCACATCTGGTTAGGAACCATTTTTAAAAATGGAACAAATTTGGGCTGAGGTTGTAAGTCAGTGGTAGAGTGCTTGCCTAGCATGCATGAGGCACTGGGTTCCATCCCCAGAACCACATAAAAATATAATAAAGATATTTTAAGAATGGAACAAACTTACTTTCACTTAAAAATTTTAAAGTGTTTTCTAGTAAAATTTAATTCATTTTGGTGTGTGGCTCAATGAATAAACACATGCATAGATTAAAGTAACTACCACTACAACCAGGACATTTCCTGTATACCATCCCCTTTTTGTCAAACCCCTACCTTGGACCCTTGGCAACAAATAACATCATCACTTCAGTGTTCTCTTTTTTTATCATTATAGATGGACACAATATCATTATTTTATTTATTTTTATCTTTATTGGTGCAGAGGGTCGAACCCAGCTAGGCAAGCACTCTACCACTGAGCTACAGCCCCAGCCCTCCAGTGTTCTTTTTGGGAATTTCATACAGAGCATAACATAATGATGTCTGGCTCTACAAGCATAAGTGTGACTGGTAACTTCACTATGAACCATTTTGAACAACATCTTTCTTGTTCTGAGGAATCGTCACAACCTGTGAACCTGGCATCATTATTATGGTAGAAGATCATAATCATAGATTCATTTGTTATGTTGGCCTCAGAACACCAGCTTTTGAACTTCCATCAGTCTCTTACTTCTAACAGAAAAGGGTGTTGGCCAAATTATACGGCCAGTGGTTGAGGATTAGAATCAACCTTTCAGCAGCTGGCCTATAAGGTATAATGTCAAATAAGGCTACTATCTGTGGTACAGGGTCATCTCAGAGACCACCGGGTGTTCTCATTAACACATGAAGGGCATCCAAGAGGAAGTGTATTAAGCTAGAAACTGAAATATTGCAGAAAAGATCATTTCAAACAGATTATATATAAAGAACTATGTTGTGTTTCCACTGCAGTGGTCAATGTATTAATTTTCTGGTCTGTTCAATGAAACATCTAATAGAATGAAGAAAGTCATATTGTTATCTATTAGAGTGCTTTTGGTTGCCAAGTAACAGAATAGCCAGCTAAAAGTGACTCAAATTATAAGGGAATTTATTACATCATATAAAATGATCTCTGGAGGTGGATGGTTCTAGGGATGAATCAGTGGTCTCAACAATGTCATGAGGAACCCAGATCTATTCGTCCTCCATTCCACTATCCTCAGTATGAACATTTTGGTCTTCATATTTTTCACTTCTTAATTGCAAGATGGCTGCTGCAGCTCCAGGAATCATGTCCTTGTGCACTTGCATTCATTTGTGGGAGGCACAGTGACAAGATAGCTCTTTGCATTCCTTCTCCTCCTTTTTTCTTTTGTTTTGGAGGAAAATGTTTACTACCCAAACTGCCCCAAATAGATTTAGTCTTATGCTCCTTAGAATTGAGTCCCTTAGTCATTTGCCAACATAAAGATAAAATAGGTACCTGCCATTTTAACATTCACAATGTGAAGTAGGCTTTGTGGGGGCTGGGGGGTGTGTTTTAGTCAGCTTTTTTTTTTTTTTTTTTTTTTTTTTTTTTTGCTGCTGTGAATTAAAGACCTAACCAGAACAACTGTAGAGGAGGAAAGAGTTACTTAGGGCTCACGATTTCAGGTCTCAATCCATAGATAGCAGGCTCCATTCCTTGGGCCTGAGGTGAGGCAGGATATCATGGAGGAAGAGTCGTAGCAGAAGGAAACAGCTCACATGACATCAGGAAGCAGAGAGAGTTTCCAAACTCCAGATACAAAATATATTCCCATATCCTACAACCAATGAACCACTTCCTCCAGCTACACCCCACCTACCTCCATTTACCACTCAGTTGATCCCATCAGGGGTTAACTCACTGATTAGGTGCAGGCTGTAACCCAATCATTTCTCCTCCAAACCTTCTTGCATTGTCTCACACGTGGGGTTTTTGGGGACACTTCACATCCAAACCATAACAGTGAGGGAGGTGACTACTGGAAGGTCATAGATCTTCCCGATTGTTGTGAGGATGAATAGAGCAGTGTGGATAAGGCAGCTCTAACTGCACTGGGCACCTAAAGGGCTCAATCTGCATCAGTTTTCTTTGTTTCAAATCTCCTTTTCTCCCCTTCCGTTTTTCTTCCTCATTTCTCAGCTTCCGAAGAAAGATGGAAATCCAAAAGTATTGTTAATCTTCCCTATGTAAAGACACTGCTGCTTCTTCCACCCCTGCTGATTCTTTGGAGTTCTGGTTTCCACAGACCCTTGGCATCTCCTTGACTCCCCCGCTCCCAAATAGTTCCTGACCTTAGATTGAAGAATACGTTTTTTATGGCTAAGACCAGAGATGTCAGTCATAAAAAACTGAGATATTCTTATAAATAAAAGAGAGATTTAATCAAAAGAGCCTGCCATTTGTACAATATGAGCTTACACCGAAAATCTATCTGTTTCCGCAGAGTGAAACTCTTTACACAGAGAAAAGAGGCACCCTGCCTGCGCCTGTCTGTACTGACTGCTGGCTCTGAGCGCCACAAGATGTGTTTCGCCATCAGAGCAATGACTTCAATTTTTCCATTCCAACTGTGGTGAAAATGAATAAGAAAACTGGATCCTGCCTTTGGAAGCAGGATACAGGCTCCCCGCTAATCAGAAAAGGAAGAATCATTGTTAAGACAATATTTCACTCCCCAGACTTTTTGAAGAGTTCCTACATTTGTCAGAGTAGCACTGAATTATTCTGTGGCTGCCACAGGATGAAAATGGGGATACTGTACAAGTCTGACTCTTTGCAGGAAATTTTTCCTTCCCCTCTTCTAAATGAGTGGCTCTGTTGCTCCCTGTATCACGGTAATCCAAATCTCATAATTTTATTCCCTTCTCTTCTAAGCATTTTAACAGATAACCATTTAAAGGGAAGGGGGATTGAGATTTTTTTTAAAAAGGATCATGACTTTAAATGCAATTAACTATGAAGTGTTCCTAGTAACCAGGTAAAGGAGAACAACATTTTTACAAATCTGGTTAATAAGAACTTGAAAGGGATACCCTCTGCTTGCCAAACCCAAACTGAGTTACCAATGGAATTGTGAGCCAGTCCTGTGCCCCTGAGTGACTCTTCCTGGCTCTGAGAAGGGGGATGGGCTTCCTTGTGTCTCACCCAGTTGAGAAGCCAGCAGAAATCTGCTCTGCAACATAATCATTTATGAACATCCAGAGACAAAAATGTTGACAACCACAGGCTGCAGCGCTAAGGGATTCTGTTGGACGCATTGCAAAGGAAAACCACGAGCAGCTGTCTAAAGCTGGTTTTATTAACATTTGGTTAATAAAGCCTGCAGCATGAAACACAGCAGATGGAATGCCAACCTCCATTAGGAAGGCCTTCACGCAGGGTGGGAGAGAGCTGCTTTGTCCAAGTCAGTGGGTGTTCTGACTCAGGTGTTCTGGGGCTATATGGAGGAAGTTGGAGGCCTGATACAGTCCTGGGGGAGCATTCCCTTTCCTCCTTTGGGGCGCCAGGCTGACATACAGAAAAATGAGAGAATCCTAGGTAAGGAGAGCATGGGAGGATTATCAAATCTAGGGTGAGTGCAAGCAGGTGTGAAGGAACAAAGACCTGGGTGGGATGAGTCCCTTCACAGCCGGCACCCCAGCATTGTGAACTCATTACACAAGGTAGGGATTTTGTTTTAAGGTAAAAGCACTTTAAAACCCTGAGTTTCTAAAGAGTCACACACTCATACAAACACTTATACACTCATACACAAACACATGCTCAAAAGCTCTCCCTGATTCTTATTTTTATTCTTTTTCTCTTGATGTCATGCTCACTTTTTCCTCCCTCTTTCCAGTATCCTTGCCAGGAGTTTGAGAAAGAAGAGTAGAAACCATTTTCCAGGCTTTCACCAACCAGTTCACAAAAACCCAGGGATGAGCCAGGCACAGTGGTGCACACCGTCAGTGGTCCCCAGCATTCAGGAGGTTGGGCCAGGAGGACCATCTGAGCCAGGAGTTTGAGGCCAACCTGTGCATCAGAGAGCCTGTCTTAAAAACAAAACATAGAACACACACACACACACACACACACACACATGGGGGGGGAGAGAGAGAGAGAGAGAGAGAGAGAGAGAGAGAGAGAGAAGGATGAAGAATTAGAAAAGTAGAGAAAGAAGACAAAAGCAAGGTGATGGAAATAGCCTCAAAAAATTAAAATACTTGGGAATCCATCTAACAGGACAGGGGAAAGACCTCTACAGTGAAAACTACAGGGAGACCAAAGAAACTGAAGAAGACCTTAGAAGATGGAAAGACCTCCCATGTTCTTGGATAGGCAGAATTAATATTGTCAAAATGAACATACTACCCAAAGTGTGATACAGATTTGATGTAATACCTATTAAAATTCCAATGATGTTCTTCATAGAAATAGAATAAGCAGTCATAAAATTCATTTGGAAAAATAAGAGGCCCAGAATAGCCAAGGCAATCCTTAGCGAGAAATGTGAAGCAGGAGGTATCACAATACCAGGACTTAAATTATATTCCAGAGCTATAGTAAGAGAAATAGCATGGTTGTGGCACCAAAACAGACATGAAGACCAATGGGATAGAAGACACAGAGACAAACCCACATAAATACAGTTATCTCATACTAGACAAAGGTGCCATAAACATCCATGGGAGAAACAAATGGTGTTGAGAAGACTGGAAATGAACATGTAGTAGAATGAAATTGAATACCTGTCTCTCACCCTGCACAAAGCTCAACTCAAAGTGGATCAAACACCTAGGCATTAGACCAGAAACCCTGCATCTACTAGAAGAAAATGGAGGACCAACTCTCTGTCATGTCAGCTTAGGAATCGACTTGCTCAGTAAGACTCAATAAGTATAAGAAGTAAAATCAAGAATTAATAACTAGGATGATATCAAAGTAAAAAGCTTCTTCACAGCAAAGGAAACAATCAAGAATATGAAGAGAGAGCCTATAGATGGGAGAAAATCTTTACCACCTGCACCTCTGATATGGCATTAATCTTCAGGATATGTAAAGAACTCAAAAAAACTTAAGACAACCAAACAAAAATCCAAATAACCCAATCAATAAATGGATAAAGGAACTGAACAGGCACTTCACAGAAGAAGGAATACTATTGGTCAATAAATACATGAAAAAATGTTCAACATCTCTAGCAGTTAAGAGAAATGCAAATTAAAACTACTCCAAAATTTTATCTCACTCTAGTCATGATGGCAATTATCAAGAATACAAGCAATAATAAATATTGATGAGGATATGGGGAAAAAGGCACACTCATACATTGCTGGTGGGACTGAAATTGGTGCAACCATTCTAGAAAGCAGTATGGAGATTCCTCAGAAAACTTGGAATGGAACCACCATTTGACCCAGTTACCCCACTCCTCTGCATCTACCCAAAGGACTTAAAATCGGCATCCTACAGTGACACAGCCATATCAATATCTATGCAGCTCAATTCACAATAGCTAAGATGTAGAACTAACCTAGGTACCCTTCAATAGATGAATGGATTAAGAAAATGTGTTGTATATACACAATGGAATATTACTTAGCCATAAAGAAGAATGAAATTATGTCATTTGCCCGAAAATAGATGGAACTGGACACTATCATGCTAAGTGAAATAAGCCAATCTCAAAAAAACCAAAGGTCCATTGTTCTTTCTGATATGCAGATGTTAACACACAATAAGGGGAGAGGGTGAGAAAAGAAGTTCATTGGATTAGACAAAGGGACATGAAGGGAAGGGAGGCAGGATGGAAAGAGAAAAGATAATAGAATGAACTGGACATAACTTTCCTATGTTCCTATATGAATACACAACCTGTGAAACCCCACATCATGTGCAACCACAAGAATGGGATCCTAATAAGCTATGCTTCACGTATGTATAGTGTCAAAATACACTCTACTGTCATGCATATCTAAAAAGAACAAATTTTTAAAGAGAGAGAGAGAGAGAGAGAGAGAGAGAGAGAGAGAGAGAGAGAGAGAGAAAGCAAAGTGATGGGAGTGGTGAGAGTAGAACAGAAGAGAAAGAAAATCAGTAAGGGCAATTGTCCACTGTGGGGAGGGCCGCGAGGGTGAGTGATGCTGCTCTTCTCTGACAGGGTCAAGGAGAAAGGCTCTGGATTTTGGAACAGGTAACAGTCCTGCAAGGACAAACTCCTTTGAAGGCATGGACTTTGGGTTAGAAAAACAGGACATTCAAACCAGAGTCTGCTCTGGCATAAATTCTGGTTATCTTTCTCAAGTGTTTTAGTTTCTCATGGACATGACTTGTGTTTTTGTATAGGTCCTTCCCAGTAAGCCAGCTCTAGACAAAATGAAACAAAGGGGTCTTCTTTGGAAAACTTCTTGACTACTTGTTGAACACAGATGCCTGTTTGGTTAATTTTACTTGCCAACTTGGCTGGGCCATGGGGTGCCAAGACATTTGGTCAAACCTTCCTCTGGATGTTTCTGTGAGGGTGTTCTTAGGTGAGATGGGCACCCAACCCAGTAAAGCAGACGGGGCTTCCCAACATGGAAACCTGAATACAAGGAAAGCCTGACCTTTCCAGAGTCAAAGGGAGCTTTCCAGTAGACTGCCTTTAGTCTTCATCTGCAACAGCAGCTCCTGTTTCCCAGAAAGATACCTTCAGACTTTGACTGCAAGTCTTTCCTGAGCTGGCCTCACCCATCAGACTCTGGACTTGCCAGCCTCTACAGTTACATGAGCCATTAAAAAAAAAAACAGGGGTTGAACAACCCAGGGGCACTTAACCACTGAGTCACACCCCCAGTGCTTTTTATTTTGTACTTTGAGACAGGGTCTCACTAAGTTGCTTACTTCTCACTGAGTTGCTGAGGCTGGCCTCAAACTTGTGATCCTCCTGAGTCCCTGGGATTATAGGACATGAAAAATACATTTAAAATTTAAAAATACATCTCTGTGTTTATCTACTCTACACACACACCTTTATGGATTCTGCTTCTCTGTAGAACCTTGGCTAATACAGCATCCTTTAAGTGGACAAGCAAGGTCGAGACGTAAGGAGAGTGTTTATGCCTTTCCTAATCAGCACCATGCTGAGGAGTGTGGGCTAAGGGCCAAGAGCCCAGGACCTTACCTCGGTGGGCCTGGTTCATTCATGAGCTCTGTCTCTTCCTAGCACTCTGCCTTAGCACTCTGCCCTGGATAGGTCACCTAAGACCAGCAAGCCATTGCTCTTGGCACGTTCTAGCATTTTACCACATGCTCTGTGCTTAAAACAACATAAATCTATTTACTATATATTTCTGGAGGTCAGATCAAAGTGTTGGCAGGGCTTCTGATGACTTTAGAGGAGAATCATTTCTTGCTTTTGCCAGCTTTTAGAGGCTGTCTGCCGTCTTTTGAGAGTGGCTCCTTCCTCTCAGGACTCCAACCTTCCGTTTTCTGTTGTCACATCCACTATTCCCCAGATCTCCTGTTTTCCTCTTTAAAGGACCCTTGTGATTACCCTGGACCCACCCAGAAAACCCAGGATAATCTCCTCATATCAGTATCCTTAACTGAATCACACACGTATGCAAAGTCTTCTTCGACAAGTAGAATAACATGTATATGCTGCAGGGATTTGGATGTGGATAGTTTTAGTGGCTGGCGGGAGATAGGGGGGCACCATGCAGCCTACCACACCTGCTCACCAGAGATAACTGGTGCAAACCTGGGAGGTGAGAAAGGACTGGAGTCTTAGATTTCTGAGTTGGGTGTTGAAACAATTCTAGCTGCATTTTTCAGTGAATGCAAAAAGTTGTAACAAAGAAAGACTTTCTTGGCTCCGAAAGAGACCTACATGTACTATATTTTTAACAATGGCAATTCTGTTCCTAGAATCATCACAGAGTATTAATACAAAAAATGTTTTAGAAAGCATAGTATTGTGGTCAGGACTGGGGATATGGCTCAGTGGTAAAGCTTAATGTGTGAGAGCCTGTGTTCAATCCCATCCCCCACCAAAAAAAAAAAAAAGTCTAATACTGTGGTCATTTAGATACCCAAATCTGTGGGGCTTTGTGATCTGGTAGCTTTGCCAGGCACTCCACTCCATCCAGTCTCCTGTAAATGAGTTTTGGCAGGAATTAAAACCTTTTAAAAATGAACCTTGAGAAGCTCCCTCCACACATGTAATTCAAATCATAAATCCATGTCACCATTTGTCATCCCAATATAAGTTCTAGAATTGTTTTTTTTTTTTTTTTTTTTTGTCCTCAACATTCTGAGTACAATTTTTGAGAATCAGTCACTTTCAGTGTTTCCCTCTTGGCCACATGGATAACTTTAAGGAAAATTCTGGCCCTTCTTTTCGTGTATTGGCTACACTCTGGGTGTCATAGCCTTTGTTTGGTCTATTCTTAGAAAAAAACTTAGTTTTTAAATATTTTAAATAATCAATTTTCAAAAATCATTCTGCTTCTCAATTCAGCAATTATTCTTGGGAAGTCTAGAATAATCTCAGCCAGTCAGTAGGCTGATCTGATAGTTGAAAGCAGGTTTGCATCATCTTGCAATGGCCTTCTTCTAGGCTGCTCCCTCATCGTCAGGCACGGAGGACTTCAAATAAATACTTGAGACTTGGTCTAGAGCGCAAGGATGATTTATTAACCTCATTCCAAGGACATTTTATTATACATAATTATGCCTTTCTCCCTCCCCCAACTCCTCCTCTCTCTCACCTCTGAAATTCCCATTATTTATCTGTCTGGAATGGTTTTGGTTCTGTCAATCCAGTTCCCCCTGTTGAAATGTCTCAGCCATCTCAAGCCTTGCCTGAGACCTTTGGCTCTATTACGTCACTCCTCATTTCTATTCGTTGCTTTCCTTTGTAAATCTTGACTTTAACGACGATGGGACAGTTTCTTTTTTCTCATCTTCCCTTGAATTGCCATCAGGGCAAAGGAAGACATCCACAGAAATACTCCTGTCACTGTGTAGGCAAGTCCCAAGAAAATGCTGCTACCTCCATTCCATGTCAGTGTGGAAAGGATGACAGCTTTTTCTCCTTGGAACTTGGTTACTGGAAAATCTAAGAAGACCCATTAAGGATCCTTCACAGTACCTTTCGTCTCTACCATTGCATACATAGAATATGTTAGGTTAAATCATATAGAATTGCTGTTTTGTAGGTAAAATAAATGGTTTAATATTCAGTTTCATATGATTCAACATGATCAAGAAGTATTCTGCGTCTCGTTGGAATAAAATTAAGTAAAAACAAGCCTAGCTTCGATATAGTCATAATCTGAATGACTTTTCAGACAGCTGAATAATGGCCAAACGTATTTCACTTACTCTGAGGAATCCAAGGAAGTTAAAGTCATATACAGCAAACCTAAATTTTTATTTATGAATCAAGAGATCCAGGGGAGGTTAAGGTTCCTTAATAGGCTAAACTTTGAATTCCTGCTTCAGGGGAAAGGATTTAAGGGGGAGGATTTAAGGGGGAAAAAAAGTAAGTAAGATAATAAGATAGATGGCAAAGCATTTTTGATGGGAAAATTAAAGATGGTGCATTTGTTTGGGGAGTGTAAAGGCCAGCATCCCCACTGCTGGGGAGAAAGTGTTTGAAGTGGGTTTGCTATCATTAGCATTTTAATGATGTCATTTTGATTATGTATGTGGCCTGAGGTTTTTAAACATCTGGTGCCTTTTGTAAATGAAACTAATAAACAAACAAAGATTTCTCATAGCAACAGCAGAGGACAGAGGTATTTCCCAGCAAAGCTCTTAAAAGGCCTCAAATCACTTGGCAACACGCTATTTAAAGGCACAAGGAAACATGTTAGGAAACTAGTTCTCTCTTTTCTTCTACATCAGACTTTCTCATTGTCACCAGGTTCCTGAGTGCCACCTAAACCCCTTTGCATGCCTGTCTTCTCACTCATTTCCATTTGGTGTGGGGAGGGGTCCCTCCCTCTCATAGAGAACATCATATTTTCTATTAGTAGTGGCTATTGTCTGCAGCCCAGGCTGGTTTTCTTGCCTTTCAGCCAGACCCCTGGGTTGCTTGGTTAATATTCACAGTAGGGCCACCCCAAGTAGTACAATGGTAGTCCTGAAGCTCAGGATTGAAGGTCTATGGGGAAGACTTGAGAATGATCAGCATTAAAACATGACTGAGAATGATGGAAACCAGAGAGAGAGAGGAGGAACAGTGGTGTCCCTTGTTTGGAACATGGCCTTCCTGCCTCATCTCCCAGCTCCAACTCGTCACAATGCATTACGCGGGCAGCAGTACCTCCCCCACCTCCAACTTCTTGAATGCAGTTATAACTACTTTACTGGTAAGGCAGTCACAAGTTAAGATCAGGGGTCCAACTTGAGAGGCAATTGTCAAGCAACTTCCTATCTCACTTAAATTTTTTGAGGCAGAAAGGGGTTTTGCTGACATTTCCCTTAAAAGGTAATTTTCTACGATTTACTCTTTTTAAAATTTATTTTTTGTTTGTTCTCATCAGTTATACATGACAGCATCTGTCCTATAACGCTCCACAAGAGAGGCCATTTGTGGCTTTTATGTACATAGAATAGAATTAGAGACCCTGCTAAAGGAACTGGCTAAAGGCAAATGACTACAAAAGGAGGCAAAAAGCTAGGAGGCAGAGATGTTGTCACATTAGCAGGGACATTTCTGAAGCCACCACTCCCCTGTCAGAGATATTCATATACTTGCTGTAGGAGAGAAGAAGAAAACATGTAGTAGGAAACTAGAGCCTGCACAGTCATTCATGGTTTATGTTTCCTCTAAAATTTCTCATTCACCCTCCTTGGGAGGTGAACAATTGTGTGCTAAGGAACTTCTAGTCTGCGTGGGGTCCCACCAAACAACTTGCTACTAACTCTGATATGCTACAAGATGTACCCATGCCTGTTTGGGCTGAAGCTTCAAAGCTGTGCACAAGCCCAGGAAAGATTCTACTTCCAAGAGAATTTTTTTTTCCCTCAGAGAGCGTCATAAAGAGAATTTAAAATTAACTCTGAAGATTAGAGTTAGTATAAATTATGTTTAAATATATAATCTCTTAAAGACAGTGTTTGGTGCCATTTTAAAGTTAAATCCTTTTTGTTTTTAAATTAAGAGTTATGCTGGGCGTGCACGTCTGTAATCCCAAAGAGAAGGCTGAGGCAGGAGGAGGATGGTGAGTTCAAAGCCGGCCTCAGCAACTTAGCAATGTCCTCAGCAATTTAGTGAGACCCTGACTTTAAAGATATATTTAAAAAGAGCTGTGGATGTGGCTCAGTGGTTAAGCAACTCTGGATTCAATCCACAGTACAGGAAAAAAAAAGAGTTACATTTGTATTTTTAAATTAAGTGGAAAATTCTTGATCTCTATTAAGGCATATGTCTCCTAACTTGGACCATATGTCTATTACAAAGGCACCAACTCCCACTTGCTGGCTCAGCACCTAAGGGAGGGACAAACACAGCATCTTCAGTGCAGAGCTCATAACCCGCCCAGTGTGGGCTGGATTAACTGGACTTGCTCCTTGAGTCCAGGGTGCCCTGGGGCTCTGATACTTTTGCCTAGAATAAAATACTCTCAGTCACTACTTTTTTTTTTTTTGTACCAGGGATTGAACTCAGGAACACTGAGCCACATCCCAAGCCCTATTTTATGTTTTTATTTAGAGACAGGGTCTTATGAGTTGCTTAGTGCCTCTTTTGCTGAGGCTGGCTTTGAATTTGAAATCCTCCTGTCTCAGCCTCCCAAGTCACTGTGATTACAGGTGTGTGCCACCGTTCTGGCTCTATTATTTTTAGTCTATATCTCAAATTTGATTCTTATCAAAACTGTATCTCTTTACTTTCAGAGTCCTCCATATCATCCCATCCTATAGGCACTGTTATTTAGTCTTTCTTTTCTTAGAGAACAAAATGCTTTGTCCCTAAGAACTTTTGTTATTCATGCTTATATGGACTTCTTTACCTGATACTGCTATTAGCTCTTAGTCCTTAAAAAAAAGTACAAAATTTAAGTTAACAGTTGAAGTTGGAGATATGCACCCCAAAATATGCCTCTTTAACCTATTATTTTGAAGACACTTGAAAAACAGCAAGTAAAAGAAGGGTACTCCAACCTCCAATTTCTTCCTGAAAACAGAGATAAAACTTCCATGTGAAAGATGCCCTCCCTGGGCTGGGGTTGTGGCTCAGAGGTAGAGCACTTGCCTACCATGCATGAGGCACTGGGTTCAATTCTCAGCACCACATAACAATAAATAAATAAATGAAAATATTGTGTCCACTTATAACTAAAAAGTAAATATTTAAAAAGATGCCCTTCCCTAATGTTATTTTGTAATATTTAAATGTTAATGTAACAATGTATAGGATAACTTCGTTATGCTTTACATTGGTCATATTAAATATTAATAAAATCAAGTGATTTTATGCTTGTTGGAAAACAAAACAGAAGAAGAAAGATGCTCTTCCTACAACAGGAGAGAAGAAATGTTTTTATCACTAAAGACTGGGAGCTGAGGGTAAGGGGCATCTGTATAAACAAACTTGGTTAAACTAACCCTTATTTTTCTAATTACTCCTCCACAATTGCCACTCTTTTCAACCTAGTACATACACACTTAGTCACTTCTTTGGGTCTTGTTTTACCTGAAAATGTTCCTACATCTGTGAAAATAAATTTTGGATGTTTTTTCTCCTGTTAATGTCTTATGTCAGTCCTAGATGAAGACTCTAGAGGAATAGGGGACAGTATTTCCTCCACTCCACACTATTATCTATAAGAGAGAAATGCACTTTTTTTCTTTTGGTGAATAAATTTGGAGAATACCAAAGTATAAAATGAAAGAATTCAACAACCAGTAGCCATATTTTCCTTCATCTTCAGAAAGAAAAGTGGTGTAAAAGGATACTATAGGATATGTCGAAAGTATAATTACCAGCAGGTAAGCCATCAGAAAAATATTTTACTCGATAGAGCCGACGGTATAGTTTCTTGAAGGTAGGAAAGGCAGCGGTCCGCATCCACACAATGAAGTCATCATTGAGGAAACCATTGTTTCCTGGATCACTTGTGTCCAGCTCATAGATGGGCTCCTGCCAGTATGGGGGCTTTTCAGTTCCTGAGGGAGGAAAACAAGGGGAATGATAGAGAAAAATCACCTATCTATCTCCTCACTTTTCCCTAGGATGCAGAGAATGAAAGAACTTCATTCATGAGAAAAGAGAAATAGAAATCAGACTTTTAAAAGAGAAGAGAAGAGAAGAGAAGAGAGAGAGAGAGAGAGAGAGAGAGAGAGAGAGAGAGAGAGAGAGAGAGAGAGAAAGTGTGTGTGTGTGTGTGTGTGTGTGTGTGTGTGAGAAAGCTATCTGAATATGCAACAATTAAAAGTAATGGCCTTAAGGATTTTAAGGAAATACTCATGATAATTTCATAGGGTTAAAAAAAGTGCAGAATATAAAAATATATACATATTATGCCTTAACTACATTACACAAGTATAAAACCTTGAAAAATAGGTAGAACAAAAAGATATTGTCTTCAGTAGTATCATCATGGAAAATATAATTTTTATGTTTTATTTTATTTATTTACTTATTTATTTTTGGAAATATAGTTTAAAACTTTTTTTTGGTTGTAGTTGGACACAACACTTCATTTTATCTATATATTTTTATGTGGTGCTGAGGATCCAACCCAGGGCCTTGCATGTACTAGGCGAGCGCTCTACTGCTGAGCCACAACCAAAGCCCAGGAAATATATTTTTAAAAAACATTTCACAAGTAATCTGAAGACAGCAAATTAAAACAAGACACCAAGCACACAAAATCACAAAAATTGGTTAATATTTAAAGAAAAAAGTGACAGGCATTGAGGAGGCTGTGGAAGGGAGACTCTTATTTGAAGCAGGCATGTGGATTACCATCTTTGATATTACAATCTAAAAATATACATGAAAAGCTTTATTATTTTGCATATTTTTTTTTTTTGGTGCAGAAATTCTGCTTCTAGAAATGTGTTCTAAGGAAATAGCCATGAAAGTGCAGGAAGATTGGTTCACATAAATGTTCACCCCAGCACTGCTCCTGAAAGCTCAAAGCTGATAAGGTGGAAGAATCAGAAAGTGGGTGGAGGTGGAGAGGCCAGGAATTGCAAGCCTCATCCCGCCAGGAAGCGAGGATGCTGGAGGAATGTTGGAAGCAGTGGGTGGAAGGCAGTGCCAGGAGACACTTTTGACTGCACTCTTATTCTCACACTTCCCACTCCACAACTGGGGGCATGTCTTTCTTCCACTCTGCAGAGAACTCTTGAGAACAGCCTCATCTTCCTCTGCTTTTCCATTACCAGTTAGGCCAGTGCCTGACACATATAGTAGAGTTCAAAAAATGCTTGAAAAAAAGGAGGAACGATTCCAACTAAATCTGACAGAAGTTGGTAATAAAAACCACACTGGATTTTAAAGAGTTAGTCAATTAGGGTAGATTTTTTTTTACTTCCATAAAACTGGCTCTACTTGTAGGATGTGCACATGGTAAAAAGGAGCCACTCTTTCTCAACTCTGACTTCTGACTAAAGTATTTCCTACTTAAAAAAAAAATCCAGAATTACTGTGGCGTATGCCTGTAATGTCAGTGGCTCAGGAGATTGAGGCAGGAGAATCCCAAAGCCAGCCTCAGCAACTTAGCAAAGCCTTAAGCAACTCAGTGAGACCCTGTCTCTAAATAAATTAATTAACAAACAAACAATAAAACCAAGAAAGAGCTAGGGATGTGGCTTAGTGGTTAAGCACCCTGGGTTAAATCCCTCCAAAAAGAAATCCAGACTTATTTTTGAAGCATGGGCTATGGTATTTATAAAAGCATATGCTAAATTTGGTTGGATTAATCTGCTGAAGTATGTTTGTATACAATTTTACTTCCTCTGGAAATAATCCTTTGCTGGAGAATCTTCCTTTGTAAACACCGTGGAGCCTGCCTATCTTGCCCCTTCCCAAGACTTCAATCACTTTTGCTAGAAAAAAATTTGTTCAAAGTTGAAATTGCCTTTGGTGCCTGCACTGTGGACCTCACCTTCTTTTTACTTTGGCTTGAGATTATGACCTAAGGTGGAATGTCCTGTGGGCTACTGATGTTAGAAGCACCCAGTTCAAAGGGCTGGACATGGTGGTACATGCCTGTAATCCTAGTAACTCTAGAAGCTGAGGCAAGAGGATTGAAAGTTTGAAGTGGCCTGAGCAATTTAGCGAGACCATATCACAATATTTTAAAAAGGGCTGGTGATGTAGCTCAGAGGTAGAATACCCCTGGGTTCAATTCCCAGGACCACTGAAAACACAAAAAGCAGATTCAAAGGTGCTTTCTCCTATAAACTCCCAATCCCAATCCCACATCATCCCATGCATCCAGAGTATAAGTAAGAAACACGGTTTAAGAGATACAAACATCCTTCTTTTTCAAGTTCCCTGGGTCATTTGTATTCATCTATTCATTCAACAATAAACATTTCTTGATTATTCACTGTGTATCAAGCACCAGAGATATAAACCTGCATAAAACCCATCTCCTCCCTCCAGGAATTCATAGACAGGTATGCAAAAAGAAGGGTACAATGTGGTGAGTGACTCTTACAATAAAAGCAAGAACAAAGTGCAGCAGGAGTTGAGAGAAAGCCAAGGACCCTTTGTGTTATAGGCCTATGGTTACGTGGTAAGACAAAACAACGAAATGTTGCCAAGTTCCTTTCAAAAACTAGTAACTGAATTATAGACACAGTGACCACACATGCTAGTTTGCTGAGGACAGTCTCAGTTTATGTCTGTTTTCCCAACTGATTTAGCATGTTCTACAGATAAACAGTGTACATACAATTTCATCCCACCAGCTCTCAGGCATGGTCTGTCTTTACTGTGTAAACTGCCCATATGCAATGAATGGTCTACTTACTAACTTGTGATTGTAAGTGAAAAATGAGCAGGAACACTTTCAGTCAAAATCTAATATAAGCTGTCCCTGTGACCTCTGCCAGCTGTTTCACATTCCAGCCAGCTAGCCCATAGTTTCTGTTTTGGCCTGTGAGTTGTGTGAAGCTGCCAGAGTGCAAATCAGTGGGGTCAGTGGAAAACGTGGGAAATTATAGGTTCAGTTATGTGCATATGATGTATGTGTGGGAAATAGATGGCAAGCACTCCTGCTGAGAGGAGTTTGAACTCTCTTGCAAAAGTGTTTTTTCTATTTATTTTATGGTGTAATTGTACAACTATTATATTGTTTGATGTCATTTTTTATTTGTTAATAAACCCTTTTAGCTGTGAAGAGCTAAAAAGTGGGATGTATGTCTTTAATGTGAAAATGAATAGTTTCTTAAGGAAGGTGATGAATATACCCATACCATATGAAAATCTAAAGAGATAAATCTGCTGAAGAACATCAAAATTTGCTTCAAAAGATTGTTGCTTTCTTTTAAAAGATTATATCCAAAGACAATGGTTTATTTATGTATCACTGTGAGCATGACTTTTTATTAACATCAGATGGATTTCTTTCAGTTTCATTTTTCTATTACAGATAGTTTTTGTAACCAAAGAAAAGCTTTTAATGTGTTGACTCCATTAGCACAAGAGGAACTTTGTAAAGAGTTAAATGAGGCCATTTTTATGTGAATGTCTTCACATAAAAATCAGGTAAATTACCTATAATAGTTTGATGGGGGAGTGGTTAATTCCTCATAGAATCAAAGCCAAGTTCTTAGAAGTTCAATCATTGAAGATGAAACCACCAACATTATTGTAAATGTTACTATAAACTCAGCTAAAAGCTTCAAGAGTCAAGTTTAAATTGGTTTGTAGTGACATAATAAAATGTAGTTTTGTAATGATGTAAGTAAAGATAACATTTTTGGTAAATTGAGAAATCTACATAGAAAAAAATGTACTTAAAATTGGTCATTGTGTATATATAATTAACAATTGTATCCTAGCAAGCTACAATATCTCATTAATCAAAACAAGAGCTGAAGTTGTGCAAATTTAATTATTTTGTATATTTACTAAGAAATTGAACTGCAAAATTTTTATATTGACACGTTAAATTAAACATATTTCAGCATGATACCACTTACAGTACCATGGATAAGAATTTTAGAAATATTTGAACTTTTAAGGAATGTTTTTGTATATTAGATAGTGTGTCCTACAATGATCTTGAATTTTTTCTGTAAATGAATCCTCTAATTTTGGTTGCATTTTGCTCAAAATAGTTAAAAAATTTTGAAGTGTCTGAAATATTAAATATCAAAAAGCTTAAATTTCTGAAGATTTAATGAACTATAATTATTAAAAACCAAGCTTGCAAGTAAGATTGAATTCTAACTTTGTTAAAGCAAACAAATAATTTTTAAATTCTATAACTATGCTTTAGAACATCTTGATTTATGTGAAGATTTCTTAAAATATATTTTTTTTAGTTGTAGATGGACATAGTATCTTTATTTATTTATTTTTATGTGGTGCTGAGTATCAAACCCAGTGCCCCATACATGCTAGGCAAGTGCTCTACTACTGAGCCACAACCACAGCCCCATGTGAAGACTTTTGATAGCCCTGGACTGGATAAAATTTTCTGTACTAGATAAAATGATCCTGAGAAGGTCTAAGATTTATAGCATTTAGATTTAGTAATACATTCAAAAGAATCAGAAGTAGAAAAAAAGACTATATGAAGTAAAAACAACAACCATTATTGATGAAAATATTTTGATTGAAATACTAGAATATTCTACTGAAAAGAAATTGAAATTGAGAATTTCCTCCATTTAGCCAAATTGTCTGTATCTTGTCACCTAAAAAGTATTTTGTCAATAAAACAGATTAGAGTCAAAAGAGAAGAATCAGTTAAAGGCATTAACAATTTCAAATTGATTAACTAAAAAATTCAAATTTAAAAATATTTGAAAATTTTTGTGAAAGAATTAAAACTAGAGGCTGGGGTTGTGGCTCAGGAGTAGAATGTTCACCTGGCATGAATGAGGCCTTGGGTTTGATCCTCAGCACCACATAAAAGTAAATTAAAAAAATGTATTATGTTCAACTTCAACTAAAAAAAATAAATATTAAAAAAGAATTAAAACTAAGGCTACAGTAAAAATAATAAGTTCATTAAAAATATATGGGCATATATAAAGACAGATATTGTTGGCCAAGAAATTGTGAAATTATATCCAGAATAAATAAGGTGAATGTGTATCCTGAATAAACATCCTACTTTTGTTATCTTGTAATATTTAGATAATAACTAAAGTAATTTTTCTAAAAGTTGTTTTATTGTACACTTGTATGTTATTTTGATTTTTGAAGCAACTGCATTTTTGAAAGTAGATTTTAGTACAATTATTTTATAGGGTCTATGAATGTTATGTCAATTTATTGATCAGTAAAGGAAAACTCCAAATAGGTATATAGCTAGTTATTCTAGTGCCCCCTTTTACTCTCAAAAGTGCATCAGTTTGGATGATAAATTATATGATCATCCTGAATACAGTTGAAGTAGCAAGTTTCTTAAAACATCGCCTTTGTCTTGATGGTAAATTGGGAGGAAATAGAACCAGTCATGGAGATCCAACATGGCAGGCGCGGAGAGATCAAGTCTCTGACCTCTTCAGCTGTGCGGGCATAGGGAGTCGTAAACAATCTACATTCTGTTTGCTCAGGATCACTAGGCAATGCTGAGCTGATGTGGATCTGGGGCGAACAGTCTGGGCCTCTCAGAACACACACTGAGCCCAGATCAGCTGAATTCAAGCTCCCGTTCGCCTGCTTCCCGCAGACAAACAGCTGTGACTCAGCACTAATCCATCCGGCTGAAACAACCGGTCAGCCCTTCTGATCCTATGGAGGTAAATGCCAACTGAGCCTTCATAGGTAGTGGGCACAGGTTTGAAACAGGGCTTGGGAGAGACAGTAAGAACCCACCCATTGCATTGGTCACCCGGCAAAGGGAAACGAACTGTCGCCATTTGCAAGAGATACCACCATGGCAGAGAACTGACGTCACCAGACTGCGGCGGAGGAGATAACTTCATTGAAACCTGAGGCTACAGGTGTGTAACCCCCTAGCCTTCCCTCTCCACACACCGGGGAAGCCTTAAGGGCCCCTCCCAGCTCTCCCGTGAGCACGATAGCCAGACCAAGGGAATCAGAAGTGGCATGGGACCTGCAGCGCGGAACTCCCAGCTACCGCTCCTATCAGTGCTGACAACTGAGGTCTCTTGCACCAGCTACCGGGGTCGTGGCTACAGGAGGGCAAGTAAAATTCGCTGAGGATTCTCAGCCCCAAGCTCTACAAACTTAGGGTCCGAGGGAATAGCAAACAGGGAGAGTTTTCCCAGTCATTTATGAAAACAGGGCTCCCGGGAGCAGCAGACCTGGCATGTAGCCAGTATTGTGGTGAGTGTCACTGGTGAGAGGCGCCTGGCTAGAGGAAAAGTGGGGAAGTGACCAGACACAAGAGGAGGCCCTAGGCACTCAGGATTGGAGACTCGCCCAGTCTGGGAGGAGGAACTGCTGCACAGTGATTGCTTCCCGCGTATTGACAGGAGAAGCTTGGCCTGGTGGGCACAGCTCCACCTACTGGAAGAGAAGTTAATCAAACTCTAAGACTGCATTTATTCGTTTTTTTTTCTTTTCTTTTTTTTTGATTTGGGTTTTTTCATTTTCATTTTTCTTTCTTGTTGTTTTTTAATTTTTTTAATTTTTTAATTTTTTTCCTCTAATTTCAATTTTTATTTTTATTATTTTTAGAAATTTTTTCTTTTTTTATTTCCTATTTTTTTCTTCTTCTTTTGTATTTTCATTTCTTTTCAATTTTCTTATTCCCCCTTCCTTGAATTCTATCTGCTTACTCTCATTCTCTTTAGTGACTTCTTCCCTTCCCTTCTAATACCTTTCCTCCCAAGCATCAAATAAATTTATAGGAGTAAGCAGTAACTCAGAAGTCAAACAGAACAAGAAGTAAAATGAGTAGCATGAAAAAGCAAGGAAGAAAAGGAGTACAAACAATGCAGGACAGCCTAAATATTCAGGAGGACCTAGAGTCATCAGAAAAATGGTCATATAAAGAACTCAAGGAACACCTTAGACAGATGGAATGGAACCTTAAAGAGGATACGAGACAGCAAATTCAAGCAGCGAAAGAACACATTGAGAATGTATTACACAAACAGATAAAAGAAGAAGTTAAGCACCTTTATCAGGAGATAGAGATTATAAAAAAGAATCAAACCATAATCTTAGAAATGAAGGAAACCATAAACCAAATTAAAAACTCAATTGAGAGTATCACTAACAGAGTGGAGCAAGTAGAAGCCAGAACGTCAGATAATGAAGACAAAATATATCATCTTGAAAAGAGTCTAGCCAACTCAGAAAGGCTGGTTAAAAATCACGAGAAAAACATCCAAGAGTTATGGGATAACATAAAAAACTAAACTTACAAGTCATCAGGATAGAGGAAGGTACAGAGATTCAAACCAAGGGAATGAGTAACCTGCTGAATGAAATAATTACAGAAAACTTTCCAGAAATAAAAAAGGAAACAGATATACAAATTGTAGATGCATACAGGACACCAAGCACACAAAATCACAGTAGACCAACGCCAAGACACATTGTTATGAAGATATCCAATATACAGAACAAAGAGAAAATATTAAAAGCTACAAGGGAAAGGAGGCAGATTACATTCAGGGGTAAACCAATAAGGTTAACAACGGATTTTTCATCACAGACTCTGAAAGCAAGAAGGTCATAGAACAATGTATTTCAAACACTGAAAGACAATGGATGCCAATCAAGAATTCTGTATCCAGCAAAATTAAGCTTCAGGTATGACAATGAAATAAAAATCTTTCATGATAAACAAAAGTTAAAAGAATTTGCAGCCAGAAAACCAGCATTGCAAAGCATCTTGAGCAAAACACTACACGAGGAAGAAATGAAAAACAATAACCAAAAACCATCAGTGGGAAGTGCCTCCGTAAAGACAGAGTGGGGGGAAAGATAATCATGGAGAAACAAACTAAATTTTTTAAAAAAAGGATAAATAATCAAACATGGCTGGAAGTACAAACCATATATCAATAGTAACTCTGAATGTTAATGGCTTAAACTCTCCAATAAAGCGACATAGGCTGGTATCATGGATTAAAAAAACAAATCCAACAATATGCTGCCTCCAGGAGACACATCTGATTGGAAAAGACATACACAGGCTGAAGGCAAAAGAATGGGAAAAAATATACCATGCACGCGGTCCTCGTAAGCAAGCAGGGGTGGCCATCCTCATATCGAATAAAATTGACTTCAAGATTAAGTTAATCAAAAGGGATAAGGAAGGACATTATATACTGTTAAAAGGAACCATTCACCAACAAGACATAACAATTATCAATATTTATGCACCAAATAATGGTGCTGCGACATTCATAAAACAAATTCTCCTCAAGTTCAAGAATCAAATAGACCACAACACAATAATTATGGGTGACTTCAACACACCTCTCTCACCATTGGACAGATCCTCCAAACAAAAGTTGAATAAAGAAACTATAGAACTCAATACCACAATCAATAACCTAGACTTAACTGACATATATAGAATATATCAACCATCATCAAATGGATATACTTTTTTTCTCAACAGCACATGGATCCTTCTAAAAAATAGACCATATATTATGCCATAGGGCAACCCTCAGTAAATATAAAGGGGTGGAGATAATACCATGCATTTTATCTCATCATAATGGAATGAAACTGGAAATCAATGATAAAAGAAGGAAGGAAAAATCCTGCATCACATGGAAAATGAACAATATGTTACTGAATTATCAATAGGTTACAGAAGACATAAAGGAGAAAATAAAAAAATTCTTAGAGATAAATGAAAATACAGACACAACATATTGGAATCTATGGGACACAATGAAAGCAGTTTTAAGAGGGAAATTCATTGCCTGGAGGTCATTCCTCAAAAAAAGAAAAAACCAACAAATAAATGAGCTCACACTTCATCTCAAAGCCCTAGAAAAGGAAGAGCAAAACAACAGCAAATGTAGCAGAAGGCAAGAAATAATTAAAATCAGAGTGGAAATCAATGAAATTGAAACAAAAGAAACTATTGAAAAAATTGATAAAACTTAAAGTTGGTTCTTTGAAAAAACAAATAAGATCGACAGAGCTTTAGCCATGCTAACGAAGAGAAGAAGAGAGAGAAATCAAATTAGTAACATACCGGATGAAAAAGGCAATATCACAACAGATGCTATAGAAATACAGAAGACAATTAGAAATTATTTTGAAAACCTATATTCCAATATAATTGAAGACAGTGAAGACATCGATAAATTTCTTAAGTCATATGATTTGCCCAGACTGAGTCAGGAGGATACACACAATTTGAAAGACCAATATCAATGGATGAAATTGAAGAAGCAATCAAAAGACTACCAACCAAGAAAAGCCCAGGACTGGATGGGTATACAGCGGAGTTTTACAAAACTTTTAAAGAAGAATTAATACCAATACTTTTCAAGTTATTTCAGGAAATAGAAAAAGAGGGAGCTCTGCCAAATTCATTCTATGAGGCCAACATCACCCTGATTCCGAAACCAAACAAAGACACCTCAAAGAAAGAAAACTACAGACCAATATCTCTAATGAACCTAGATGCAAAAATCCTCAATAAAATTCTGGCGAATCGAATACAAAAACACATCAAAAAAATTGTGCACCATGATCAAGTAGGATTCATCCCTGGGATGCAAGGATGGTTCAATATATGGAAATCAATAAATGTTATTCACCACATCAATAGACTTAAAGATAAGAACCATATGATCATCTTGATAGACGCAGAAAAAGCATTCAACAAAGTACAGCATCCCTTTATGTTCAAAACTCTAGAAAAACTAGGGATAACAGGAACTTACCTCGACAATGTAAAAGTTATCTATGCTAAGCCTCAGGCTACCATCATTCTGAATGGAGAAAAGTTGAAGGCATTCCCTCCAAAATCAGAACCAGACAGGGATGCCCTCTCTCACCACTTCTATTCAATATAGTTCTCGAAACACTGGCCAGAGAAATTAGACAGACAAAAGAAATTAAAGGCATAAAAATAGGAAAAGAAGAACTTAAATTATCACTATTTGCAAATGACATGATTCTATACCTAGCAGACCCAAAAGGGTCTACAAAGTAACTATTAGAGCTAATAAATGAATTCAGCAAAGTGGCAGGATATAAAATCAACACGCATAAATCAAAGGCATTCCTGTATATCAGCGACAAATCCTCTGAAATGGAAATGAGGACAACCACTCCATTCACAATATCCTCAAAAAAAAAAAATACTTGGGAATAAACCTAACAAAAGAGGTGAAAGATTTATACAATGAAAACTACAGAACCCTAAAGAGAGAAATAGAATAAGATCTTAGAAGATGGAAAAATATACCCTGTTCATGGATAGGCAGAACTAACATCATCAAAATGGCGATATTACCAAAAGTTCTCCATAGGTTTAATGCAATGCCAATCAAAATCCCAACAGCATTTCTTGTAGAAATAGAGAAAGGATCATCATGAAATTCATATGGAAAAATAAAAGACCCAGAATAGCAAAAGCAATTCTAAGCAGGAAGTGTGAATCAGGCGGTATAGCGATACCAGATTTCAAACTATATTACAGAGCAATAGTGACAAAAACAGCATGGTACTGGTACCAAAACAGGCAGGTGGACCAATGGTATAGAATAGAGGACACAGAGACTAATCCACAAAGTTACAACTATCTTATTTTTGATAAAGGGGCTAAAAGCATGCAATGGAGGAAGGATAGCATTTTCAACAAATGGTGCTGGGAAAACTGGAAATCCATATGCAACAAAATGAAACTGAATCCCTTTCTCTCGCCATGCACAAAAGTTAACTCAAAATGGATCAAGGAGCTTGATCTGCATCTGATAGAAGAAAAAGTTGGCTCTGATCTACATATTGTGGGGTCGGACTCCAAATTCCTTAATAGGACACCGATAGCACAAGAATTAATAACAAGAATCAACAAATGGGACTTACTTAAACTAAAAAGTTTTTTCTCAGCAAAAAAAAAAAAAACAATAAGAGAGGTAAATAGGGAGCCTACATCATGGGAACAAATTTTTACTTTTAATACTTCAGATAGAGCCCTAATATCCAGAATATACAAAGAACTCAAAAAATTAGACAATAAGATAACAAATAACCCAATCAACAAATGGGCCAAGGACCTGAACAGACACTTCTCAGAGGAGGATATACAATCAATCAACAGGTACATGAAAAAATGCTCACCATCTCTAGCAGTCAGAGAAATGCAAATCAAGACCACCCTAAGATACCATCTCACTTCAGTAAGATTGGCAGCCACTATGAAGTCAAACAACAACAAGTGCTGGCGAGGATATGGAGAAAAGGATACAGTTGTACATTGCTGGTGGGACTGCAAATTGGTGCGGCCAATTTGGAAAGCAGTATGGAGATTTTTTGGAAAGCTGGGAATGGAACCACCATTTGACCCAGTTATTGCCCTTCTCGGACTATTCCCTGAAGACCTTAAAAGAGCATACTACAGGAATACTGCCACATTGATGTTCATAGCAGCACAATTCACAATAGCTAGACTGTGGAACCAACCCAGATGCCCTTAAATAGATGAATGGATAAAAAAATGTGGTATCTATACACAATGGAGTACTATGCAGCAATAAAAAATGACAAAATCATAGAATTTGCAGGGAAATGGATGGCACTAGAGCAGATTATGCTTAGTGAAGTTAGCCAATCCCTAAAAAACAAATACCAAATGTCTTCTTTGATATAATAAGAGCAATTATGAACAGAGCAGGGAGGAAGAGCAGGAAGAAAAGATTAACATTAAACAGAGACATGAGATGGGAGGGAAAGGGAGAGAGAAGGGAAATTGCATGGAAATGAAGGGAGACCCTCATTGCTATACAAAATTACATATAAGAGGTTGTGAGGGGAATGGGAAAATAAACAAGGAGAAAAATGAATTACAGTAGATGGGGTAGAGAGAGAAGATGTGAGGGAAGGGGAGGGGGGATATTAGGGGATAGGAAAGGTAGCAGAATACAACAGTTACTAATAGGGCATTATGTAAAATTGTGAATGTGTAACCGACGTGATTCTGCAATCTGCATTTGGGGTAAAATTGGGAGTTCATAACCCACTTCAATCTAATGTATGAAATATGATGTCAAGAGATTTGTAATGTTGTGAACAACCAATAAAATAAAATAAAATAAAATAAAAAGAAGGATGGCAAGTTCAAAGCCAATCTCAGCAACATTGAGACACTAAGCAACTAGGTAAAAAAAAAAAAGAAATAGAACCAGTCATTTCATGTTTCTGGTAGGTACATGAAGGAGATGCACACAGTAGGGAGAGTTAAAGTGAAAAGGAGCCAACAAAGAAATAGATAAGAAGGACTCATAAACATCTCTCCACACATTCAAAACAAGTTTTTATAAAGAGGTTAGAATATTGAACTACTGTATAGATCTTACCTACAAAATGATCAGAAAGATTTCTGAAACTTGGATTCTGAAATTTGACGTACTTATCTGTCCACCATGTAAGTCCAGTCTTTAGCATTGGAACTTGGATATGTTCAGATGTTGAACGGATATATGAAAGGATTATGGTATCTGAAAGGAAATTGCAAGTTGTATCAGAGGTGCATGCTAGTAATTTTGCTACTTTTCAAAATGTAGAACCAAAATGCAGAATAGATGAAAAAAAGGGTTTTTTTGCAGTCTCAACACTCCTACATGCCACAGATGCTAGAATCACAAGACCATTCTTTTTCCTGCTGAAGTTGAGGCAATTATTGAAAAATACTCTTGAGCTCCATATAACTTGTATTCTCTGACCATTCCTTCAGATTTCTGGCAAGGAAGAATTTATTTGTAAATGAAATAGCATACGTCGGTGTTCTGGCTTAATCAAGATAATACATAAAGCATTAAAAAAAAAAAAACAAGAACAAAAAACCCCTGCCCCTCAGCTGCAAGAATTATGTCCTGGATATCTAGGAAGTCATACACTATGGAAAAGGAACATCACAGAGATAGAAAAAAGTCACCTACCATTGAACATGCTGTTGGCAATAGCACCGCAGGGAGCAATGGGGATCTTATTGGAGGTCACTTTGAATGGAGCACAGTCCTTAACATCCTGGATGCAAGATGACACAGCAGTGAGAAATGCTTTTGGCAAACTCTTAGAATACTGAAAGAGGGAACACTGGCAACATTGATCAACCTACCCTGTTTTATTGAAACAGACCAGTATTTTGGAATACTATCTGTTTTTCCCAGGCTTCTGGTTCACTTAGACAAGGACATTTTTGTGTTTTGGAGATATGCATGTACCTATGTGGGTATCCAAATGTGTTTCTTTTCTCATTATCAATACATAGCTTACCAAAAGTTCTGTAGGAAGAAACTTAACCTTGTGACTATGCTATCTATTACATTAAATGCTGGGATACATTTTTTTTTTTTAGGTGTAGATGGACACAACACAATGCCTTTATTTATTTATTTATTTATTGAGAGAGAGAGAGAATTTTTAAAAAATATTTATTTTTTAGTTTTTGGTGGACATAACATTTTTATCTTATTTGTATGTGGTGCTGAGGATCGAACCCAATGCCTCGCACATGCCTGGCGAGCGCGCTATCGCTTAAGCCATGTCCCCAGCCCCAGTACTCTTTCTCAGTAACAGTTATCCTGTATATCCAGCTCCTTAATTCATGCAAAAACAAAATAAGCATTACTGTTTTATTAAACCTTAACTTTTTAGTTTATTTTTCATCCCCTTTTAGACTAAAAAAATCCCCCTGGTTTAAAAAATAAAAAGAATATTACAAAAAATTAAATAAAGTCTTACCCTTACATCCTTACCCATCAGTTGGTTATGACTTCTGGATAGGACATAGCGATAGAGGTTCTGATAGAAGCCATACAATTTGTAGTACATATAAACATCACCCTGAATGGGAGAAAAGCAAGAAGAAATAGACAGTAGGAGAAATTAAGTGGAATGTTAATAAACTTGGACAGAAATTTTTAAGACAAAAAATACTGAAAAAAAATTAATGGGAATTGAAAGTTCCTTTTTGGAAAATAGAAACCCAAGAAATAATTCTTAACAATCACTACTGGGAAGTCCTGGCCTATAGACATTATTGTAATGACTAAATAACCTATTTGTAAAGTTTTCATAAGGCCTACTGTTCTCTTGCTTTGAATTTTTTTTTATAATCAGGCTTTGTATTTTCAATATATAAAATTTGTTTTTACAAATATTGTTATTTCCTAGATATACCAGGAGAAGCACTTCACTAGGGGTTGTGGTAGGCACCTAAAGTCATATAATTTCAAAGCAAATGTATGAAATATTATTCAACATTGGAGCTACTGAGCATATTTAGGTGTCTGTGCATACTGGGCACATAAAAGCCATGTGACTAGAAGCTTCTTCTTCTTTTTAAAAAAACTTTTTAGTTGTAGATGAACACAATACCTTTATTTTATTTATTTTTATGTGGTACTGAGGATTGAATCCAGTGCCTCACACATATAGGCAAGTGCTCTATCACTGAGCCACAACCCCAGCCCTGAGACTAGTTGCTTCTTGTGTCAGCCTCTGGATGTTTTGCCTTTTTATCCCTAGGATCTAGCACAGTACCTGGCATGTAAAAATTACTCAAGGACACAGATGGAATGACTCACTGATCCAAAAGAAGGCAATCTTTTTGGTACTGGGGATTGAACCCAGGGGTGCTTAACCACTGAGCAACATCCCCAGCCCTTTTTTATATTTTATTTAGAGATAGGGTCTTACTGAATTGCTTAGGGTTCACTAAGTTGCTTAGGCTGGCTTTGAACTCACAATCCTCCTGCCTCAGCCTTCTGAGCTGCTGGAATTACTGGCATGTGCCACTGTGCCCAGCTCCCTAGGGACACTTGACCACTGAGCTGCTTACCCAGCCGCTTTTTATTTTTCATTTTGAGATAGGGTCTCACAAAGTTGTGTAGGCTGGTCTTAAACTTGAAATCCTCCTTCCTCAGTCTCCTAAATTGCTGGGATTACAGGCATGTACCACCTTACCCAGCTAAGAAGGTGATTTTCATCCTAAAAATAAGTAGCCTTGTTGCCATGAGAGATACCTTTCCATGTGTGCTATTGTAAAAGGCTGTTCAGTCACAGGCTACCATTGTGATTTTACCTTTATGGTGACAAACCAAGCCTCTTGAAATCACCAGGCAGAAATAAGACAGATTTTCCTAACACCACACATGGAAATGTCCAATGTAGTTGTTTATAATTAATATATCACATACCTTCAAAATAATGAAGGCCTGTTATCTCAAAATAAAAAGGCTTACCTTTATTAAGTATATCTTCTTGATGATATATAGATATATAGATCTTCTCTCTTGGAAGAGCCTACCTCAGTATCCCTGCCGTGCTTAGCCCCTGATTTGTGGGACCCTGGGGAGCATGGCCTTCATGCAAACACTTGATTTCAGGGCACAGGAGTTGAGATCATCCCTATCACTCTCTGCAGTAGATCTGAGAAGAGCTTTCTTCATGTCCTCCTGACTTAATCAAATGAAAAATGCATTTCCTTCAACTCCTCAAAGGTATCTCTGGACTCTGTATCCCTCAACTGCACCAAGCTCCCATTGACCTGGTCCCCCTCCTCCTCTTCATTGATGGCTCTCTACGTGCGATGGATCTTACTCCTGACAGGTTTTCTCTTGAGTTTCCCGCTGAACATTCCACCCCAAGGAGGTGCTGTTCCTACCTCACACCCAGGTGGTTCCAAACCTAAACCATCATCATCTCCTCAAAATCCTCCTCACCTCTGCCCCTTCCCCCTTTCTCCTCTATTTCCTAACTTTTCTCCTTCCCTAGGGTCAGACCCATCTTGTGGTCTGGCAGCTTTCTCAGCCCCCAGCTCCCTTCTCATTTCCCTCTCAGGCATCCCTCCATTAAGTCTCTTGTGTGTCTCATTTTGTCTTGGTTTTTTCTTCTCACAGGACCTGGACTGACAAATATGACTTTACTCAGCAGGAACTTCTCAATATTTCTTTGCCATTTCTTACAGTGCCTGACAATCAGGCCAAGAGTCTCTTTGGGATTAGGCAGTTACTTATAGGGAATATCTCAGGGTGGGGAGCTCCCAAGGAAGTCTCACTGACATTAGCTTACCATGTGACCTTGGCCAAGTCACCTAACCTCCCAGCCCATTAATTTTCTCATTACAAAATGAGTGGTTGAATTCAATGATCTCTAGTTACCTCCTGTGCTGACATTTGAAATAAAAACTATTTGATTGATTTTAAGAATCAATGTTACAAAGTTGGGAAGGTAAAGAATCTTAAAACTTAAAAATGAAGAAACAAAGGTGAATAATAATACAAGGGATGGGGGAGGGGTGATAAACTCAAGATTTGTCACCCTCACCCTGCCTTATTTTCTTTTTTAAATACTTTTTTTTGTTTGTTTTGTTTAACCATTTGATGGAAATTGTCAACTTACGGAGGAGAGTTCAATAGAAGTATAACAGCACAACGTCAACTGAACTCTTCAATTTCACTAACCTTCATAGTCTTTTGAAGGTTGAAGGGAATGGAGCAGGTGCATTGTTTGTCAAAATTTAAGGCATTTTCCCGCATTTTAGCACAATCTTCACAAATGTTTGTGTAATTAATCTGTCAGGCAGGAAAAAGAACAATTATTAATTTAAAAATTACACGAATTCTGATCAAGTCCCAAGTACACCAAAGTCTTCAACTTGTCTGGGCATGGAGCCTTCAACTTGACTGATGGGCATCTCGTGCTGTGCAGGGCAAGTGTTCCAGGGTGTTTCACGGGGAGTGGGCCTTCGTGCAGCCTTTCATTTGAGAACCTGGCAGCATTTGGTCACTTGCCTGGAGTTCAGTATTTCTGTTGCATTCTCATGCGTCCTGTTGGGACGAAGCCTTGCCTCTTGATCATAAAGAAGTGTTAGTAGGAAGGTATTAGTCAGTGACACATGAAAACTGGGCTTATAGTCTGAGTCTAATCACCTTTATGAGGAAGTTGCTTCATTGTTTTGCCATTTTATTGTATGAAAAACATTCATATCTATACGTGTATGAAGATGTGAGAAAAAACAAAGAATAATGTTACCTTAGATTGGGTAGAGAGAAGTGCTGGGAGGGGAGAGGAGGGGATGGGGGGAAGGGAAAGGAATAAAATAGACATTATTATTGCTGTGTTTATATACGTGACTGTATGACCAATGTGATTCTGCAACCTGTACGCTAAGAAAAATGAGAAATTATATCCCATCTGATTCAAATGTATGATATGTCAAGGTCATTGTACTGTCATGTGTAACTAATTAAAACTAAAAATTAAAAAGAAACCACATTCATATCAATGGATTATTTAAAATGGCATACAGAGGAAATTACCCCAAATGACCAAACACAGAGAAAGAAGTGTTCCAAGTATGATAATTGATGTATGTGGAATAAATCTAGTTTAAAAATGGTATTGCATTCTGCTTGTTTCTTTATTTCTAAGTTTTATGAGTCAATATGTATTGTGTACATGTACTAAACTATCACATTGTATTCAATAAATATGTATAATATTTACATGTTAATAAAGAAACTAAAATAAAAATGCACTTTTTTTTTAAAGTTGAAGGCCCATATCTTTGGCTCTTGCTCTCTATCAGTGCAATTCATGGATCCTTGGTATTGGCACTCCTCTTGCCTCTATTAGTGGCATGCCTGCTCCTCTGCCAGTATAAAAAGCAACTGACTCTGCCAGGCCCTTGCACACAAATATGGCTGAGCTGACCAGCTTGAGGGCAACTGTCGTTAATAGGTAAAAGGGACAAATAAAGCAACCACATGGGCTCTATCGCTATCTGTACTGGTGAGCTGAAAGAGGGATGTTGCAATCTCATGTAGGTCCCTGTTGAGGCACCATGTTCTTTAACTAATCATTCCCATTTATAGTCCCAAAGCTGAAAATTCCTGGAAACTGCATTTAAAATGTGAGATGGAGGGGGCTGAGGTTGTAGTTCAGTACTAGAGCACTTGTCTAGCACATGAGAGGCACTGAATTCAAGCCTCAGCACCACATAAACTAACTAAATAAATAAAAGGTATTGTATCCACCTATAACTTGTGAGGAAAAAAAAAAGTAAGAGGGCCCAGGTGTGGTGGTGCACAGCTATAAGTCCAGGGGCTCAGGAGGTTGAGGCAGAAGGATTGTAAGTTCAAAGCCATCCTCATCAACTTAGCAAGGCCCCAAGCAACTTGATGAGACTCTGTCTCTAAATAAAATATAATAAAGGGATGGGGATGTGGCTCAGTGCTTAAATACTCCTAGTTCAATCCCCAGTATGTATAACTAACTAAATAAATAAATAAAAGTAAGCCAGGACAAACCTCTATTTCCTGAACTTTCCATGCAGACAATAAAAGGATGATACCTATGCAAAAGCAGAATGCTCCTGTGGCAAAAAATATAGTGAAGATTGCCTGGTTTGAGAAGTGGAGCCGGTGGGCAGGCAGCTTTTGTTGCTTTATGGCTGAGTTCTCTGGCATTCTGGAGAGGTGATGTTGGAATTCCTTCTCCATGTTGGTCCTGTAGGAGACTAGACACACTTCTGGTACATTTAGAACATTCCTACTCATAGTGATACCACATAGTGTTAATGTTACAGGAAGAATTACATGAACCCTTCCTTTGCAGTATCTTTTCTACTTCCTGGACTTATTCTTTAACCAGATCTGATATTCATCAGGAGCACAGCTCTCTTCATTCAGTTATTGCTAGGTATATTTTACCCAGGCTCAGAAAGACTTGTTGTGCTAAATGCCATACCTAGAAGGGATAATCCACAGCAAGGTCTATAGAAATCAACATCGGGCAACAAACACACAGATGTAGTCACTATAGGCTATTTCTGGAATTTGGTGACTAATTCAAGGCAAGCCCTTCCTGAAATGGGAAAAACAAATTTATCTTTAAGAACTTGCTCAGATCCTGGGATACATAAAGATAAATTAGGGCTGCCATTTTTTTTTTTTCAAATCTGGCTGTCACCTAATGTGAGTATAAACCGAGTTGGAAAAATGCTCTCAGATAGCTAGCTTTGCTATTTGTGACAATGAGGAAGGGAGAAACATACAAGGAATTGTAGAACACAGATGTTTAATTTCAGCAGATTCCTTTTTTTTTTTCATTCGTAAGAAAAAATCCCATAGAAAATGCAGATTAAAACATCTCTTTCTAATTTCTCCCAAGTGCATTATTTGGAGTAGCCCGGATAAGGTAAGGGAAAGATCATCAATTAAATGTTCAACAATGGTGTATGGTATTAGGCCTGGTTGGTTTTTGTTTTTTTCCCCCACTTAATAGAAATCCACTAACATTTTCATTAGGCTGTTAACAATAGTTAATTATTTAGAAACTGGCATTAAGAATGCAGAATTAGGATTTTTAAAATTAAGCAGTATGTACATTTCTAATCTTCCCTTTTTATTAATACTAGGCAGAGATGCCATGGTGGACTGTTTTTGTGTCAAAGAAGGCAATGATTTTGGCAAATGTGCATTTAAAATAATACAAAATAAATGCAAGTACTTATAATAGGAGGTTTCCAATTCAGAGTCAAATCTTCCTCTTTGCAAAATTGCAAAATACCAATGGGAAACTTTCTTGAGACATTTGAATCTGACTTGGAGGTGGTAACTAGCATGGCAGTCCTTGTCAGACAGTATGTGTGGGAAGATGGAAGCAAATACTTCTAGTTATCATATACTATTGTTTTACTGAGAGAACAGAGTTAAGAAGTCAAGTTTAAAAGGGAATAACAGGCTATGAGATTAGATTATATGTGCAGTGTTGACTTACAAAATATCAGGTTTGTTTGTGTTTAGGTACTTGTTTCTGCTTTGGGTGGGAGTATACTACATAGACAATGCTTAGTAACAGGGCCATCCTGTAATAAATCAATAAAAATTGTATTTCTTAGCCTTTTTATAAAACAAAAAGCTAACCAAGATCCCCAACTAAAAGAAGCTTCCCATGTTGTATATTAATTACAGTTCTCCCAAGATACAGAAAAAAATACATTGTATGATTAAATGTATATATACAAAGAATTGCTCACATGATTATAGAGAATCTGCAGAAACTGCAATGTCCCAGTTGAAGTCTGCAGGCCAAAGCCTTATAAGAGTTAGGAAGAGCCAGTGTTTCCGTTAGAAAGTGTCAGGCAGGAGAATTCTCAGACATGGGGGAGGGTCAGCCTTTGGTTCTATTCAGGTCTTCAACTGATGGCATGAGGCCCACTCACGACAGAGGGCAGTCCACCAATTTAAATGTTAATTTCATTCCAAAATATCCTCATAGAAATACTCAGAATAATATTTGATCAACTATCTGGGTACCCTGTGGCCTGGTCAAGTGGACACATGAAAATTAGTCATCATAGGCACTGCACACTTCTGGTGCAACATTCTGGAGCTATAATCAGATATATTATATTCACCTATTTCTTCTAAATAAATCTATTTTAAGTTTGCAAGTAAACTTCGTATGCCTTGTTTTCAATATCTCCAGAACAGGTCTCCTCAGCACTACTGACATTTTGAGTCAGGTATTTCTTTGTTGGAGCTATACTATAGCATTGCAGAATGTTTAACTGCATCCCTGGCATCTACCTGGTAATGTCAGTCACAATCCCCTCTAGATGCCAGTTGTAACGCCTCCCCCTACAGTTGTGGCAACCAAACATATTTCCAAATATTGGAAATGTCCCTTGTGGGACAAAATTGCCTGTCTGAGAATACTTCTAGACTGGTACTTATGTGACAGTTTGTTAGCAGCTGTTGTGCTATGGTGTCATTAGAAATTTGTTGAGTGATTTTATAAATTTTTGCCTTCATTTTTCTTTAACCCAATGTGTAGTCAGCCTTCTCAGGCGTTATAAGCCATATTTTATATTTGAAGTTGCCTTATATCTTATTGTCTTTTCCTATTAGCTGTAAATATACTACATATGAATACAGAATCTGGAAGTTTGGGGGACACTCACAAATATAATGTTCATAACGATCTCTTTTTTTTGGTTTTGGCAAGTCAGTAGCAGTTTGGTGGATTGGTCTGGATTCTAACAGAAATAGATTGCAATGTCTTAATTTGCAGATTTGTTAATTCAAAAAATCGTGCTTGATATACTTTTTTCCAGATTAGTCTAAGACATGTCACTTGACAGTTGAATGCTAGTATTTGAAAGATGTGATCCATTTTCTTTTTTACTTGTGACTGAGAACATCTCACTTGTTAGGGTTAAAGGAATAAAAATAGTAGGTAAGGTTAGGCATAGTTTGGATAAAATTTCATTCTATGATGGCTCTTTTTTCTCTTTCCTTTAACTTGCTGGGCTCTAGACAGGATCGTTGATAATGGCAAACTTTTCCCTCAGTTCTTCTGTGTGGCTTTCGGTCTGCGGAGGTGCATGAGCGGCAAGTTACTAGTGTGCCAGAGTGTGAGATTTGCTGGACTTCTATTTGCTAGGCTCTGAGGCTTGTTTGACACTTCACAAAATTTGAATGTGGAATTTCATGTGGGATCTGTTTGCTTTAATATCTCTTATTTGCTGTATATGCCTGAGTCTCCAAACAGACCAGTTGGTGTCTTGAAGTGAAACAGGAGACCTGGGTTTGACTTCCAATTCTTCTGTTTGAACTAGTGTATGTCCCTTCTGAGATTCAATTTTACTGTTGATAAAACGTGAATAGTAACATTCTTCCTTCAGGACTATTTCAATGGTTAAACAGACAAAGTGTGACAACTGTTACACTGTTTGGCACAAAGTAGATAACCAGTCAACACTATTTAAATGAGTAAGCCAATAAAAAGAATTTGATAAATAAAATAAAAACAGTACTGCACTTAATTCAAAGAATAAAATAAATATTCATGAACCCATACCCATATCAATAATTAAATAAATAAGTAAATGGGAATAAGGAATAGTTCTTTCTTACAGAGGAATTCCAATGAAAATATATTAAGAGAGTAAGATAAACAAAAAAATCCTTACAGTAATAATTGTAGCAGAAAAGAACTACAAATAGTTGTTATAAAAAATAGTGGGCAAAGTTTGAGGAAAACTAGATATTTTCAAAGCCTCAAAATATATTCCCCGAGAGAGAGAGAGAGAGAGAGAGAGAGAGAGAGAGAGAGAGAGAGAGAGAGAGATAAATTACAAAGGAAAAAAACAGCAACTTTATTGTGGAGAAAACTGGCAGATATCACCTTGATCAGGAGATCAAGGCTGACATGACATCACTGGTAAAAGCCACATTAACATTATGTATCCCCTGACATGACACATTGAGAAGCACATACCACTACTGTGGTTTTGGCCAAAAAATGCATGACTTCAATAAGATCATAAGAAAACAATAGACAAATCCAAACTGAGGGACATTCTGCAAAATGTCTGACAAACATCAAGAGTGTGCAAGTCATGAAAGAGAAGGAAAGAAAGAGAAACTGTCACCATCAGGAGATGTAAGGTCTAAATGCAATATGGGATCCTGGCTTAGAAAAAGGATATCAGTGGAAAAACTGGTGAAATCTGAACAAAGTTTTTGGGTTGTAGTTAACTGTATCATACTGATGTTGATTTCTTAGTTTGGCAACTGTATCATAGTTACTTATATAAGATATTAACATTGGGAGAAGCTGGGGGAAAGGGACATAGGAATTAACTATTATTTTTGCAACTATTCTGTATGTCTGAAATTATTTCAAAAAAAGTTAAAAAAAGTAAATGGATAAGACAGGCACAGTTATAATCTCTCATATGTTTACAAATGC
The DNA here is from genome assembly GCF_052094955.1 of Ictidomys tridecemlineatus. Lineage (NCBI taxonomy): Eukaryota > Metazoa > Chordata > Mammalia > Rodentia > Sciuridae > Ictidomys > Ictidomys tridecemlineatus. Next base: position 166,415,260 of record NC_135479.1, read on the forward strand.
TACATCCATCTGTGGCTCTTTCTAGCTACCACTGCCACCCTTCATGCTGGGACCATGCTTCACAGTTTACAGATATGCTCCATGTGTACCATCTCACAGAAATCCTGCAAAATATCATTCCCATTTCATAGCTGATGATACTGAGGTTTAGAGAGGAAAGGGGCTTGCCTCAGGTTACCCAGCTGCTCTTTCTTTTCTTCTGCATATTACAACAAAGGATAGTTGTAGAGAGAAAAACTCAATCTGTTCAATAAAGATCACACACAAGCTTGCGATTCTTTATTATACAAGGGAGTTGACAAAAGGGGAAATTCATATCGGTCAAAGAATTTCCACAGACATTCCCAATGATCTAATTAACATAATAAAACAATAGCTGATATCCACTGAGTGCTTGCAATGTGAAGCACCCTTAAATATGATGCAAATTCTACTGTGAAACTCTTCATTAGGACCAGGTTAGAAAAGGCCCAGCTTCAAGGATTCTGACTTGCATAGGCTGAGTACTCCCATTTCTAGAAGTTCAAAAACCTCCTTTCTTATCTAAATGAGAGAAAAGACAAAAAAAAAAATAAATAAATAAAAAAAGGTTTAAAATCAAGCAAAGATGGTGAAAACATTCAAACATCTGTACTTCTAGGTATTTACACAGTTGTTATGGCCAGTATCAGAGAGGCACAAGTCCTGATCAACCTGATTCAGAGTTGAAAGTCACACAAATAAAGGAGGAGGTATTATAGAACACATCAGTTTCATTAACATGCCCATTTGTTTGTACCCATTTAAAATAAAATGCCATACAAATGTGGCTCAAAAGGACTCTAAAGTGTGCTTTCAATAACCCAGATTATATGCACTATTCTACTATAGGATTTTATTGTCTTAGGATAAATGCTAATGATGTCAATATAATCAGTATAACTGTGATGACAAAAAATTTTGATATCATTTCTCATTATTATAACTAAACAATAGTAGGATATTCAGACTTAACATTATAACTGAAGTCACCAAATAGGGTCTCATATGTCTAATATAAAATTTGTTAAACTAGTTTTTAGAAGCTGCCTTGTTCAGAGGCAGAATGTATGATTCTATGTGTGTTTTGGGGGAGAGAATAAGGGGTGGGTTGTAATTGAATAGAAGTTGTCTTTTACCCCAAATCGGAGGTTGATAATAACTCACCAATCAATTAAAATCAGGTTTTGTCAATCTGGGGATAAGGCTTTATGTGGTAAATTATTCAGCATGTCTGGAGGAGCAATTCCAAGTCTATTCTATAGTTACTGCCCTGATTTATTTCTGGTTGGTGACTGGCAGCCATGTTTATTACTATGCAAACCCTAGATTGAAAAATTGGCCCCATGGTAACATGGTGGGTGGCAAAATCAATTTTTCACATTATGATTATAATGGATTACTTTCATAAATATATAATGAGCTAAAGCTCATTTATAAAGGCATTCAGTCATTCAATTCTAATCCATTAAGACATAAAAAAAACCCCTTCCCAACTCCATAAAACCAAAATATCTTTCTAAATTAAGTTACTGGTTTCTGGGGCTGAGGAGAAGCTGGCAAAGGTACAAGTTTGTGTCTCTCATTCTCCCACCTTGGCCCAAAGTGCACATATAAGAATGATAGGCAAAGATGATTGTGTGTATGAGGAAAGGCACAGGAAAAGTGCCAAGTCCTTCCGATCTTCCTGTATCTCAAAGGCAAAGTACAGTCGTTGTCCTACTAGGGCAGAGGCCCTTGGTCATTTAATAAGTGACAAAGTGGACTCCCATATAACATAAAGGATACAGTTCTAAGGAGTTGAGTGGCCTCCATAATTGTAGTTATCTCAGAGTTAAAAGATAAAAATCATGTCAAAAGCCAGAATGTATTGGCTCTCCATATCAAAGACTTTATTACCATAAAAAAAAGGATTAAAGGCTATTGCTGATTAAACAGTACCTCAGGAATATCCATCATTCTCCTCATCTTCTGATCTCTCCAGTTCCAGTCAAAAATCAGAAACTTTAAGGGGTTCAAAGTAAGGCCACCTGAAAGAGAAAGCAAGAGTTGCTGTAGTAAAAACCTCTGGACATAAGCTTATTAAGATGATTTTTTATTCTGGTTGCTTTTCACTGCATTTGCTGTCTTTTCCCCTAGCAACTAATCTCTGCCCATTAAGTGCTGTCCTTGCCTGATGGAAAGCAAAAAAGCCCGCTGGGACTTCTTTCCTTTCAATTTTATTATTGCTCCTGAAAAAAGCAGAGAAGCTGCTCTAGCTAAGCTTGTTGAATCTGGAAGGTGGAGTCTCCTTCCTGAAAGAACTGGATAAGGTGTATTCTGCAGTTAGGCACAGTGGCCCTTGGAATCTGCTTGATTTCCAAGGTAAGTGGGGAGGAGGAGGAGGAACACAGGGTTGGGTGGTTTGTTTTAGGCAAAAAAGGAAGTCCACATTAATTGTTCTATTCAGTCAGATATCCTCTAATGAGGCTGAAAAATCCTCCAAGGCCTCTTTCTCCTCTTTTCCTGTCTCTCTGGAAGACAATTATTGAATATGAGGGCTGGAGGAGACCCCTGGGATTGTCCAGTCCTCAGGTATGATTTTCCTACTGCTCCAAGCTGTTGCATGTTGCATGTGCAAACAGTACCTGAAGACCTCCTCAGCCTGAAGCACTTCCCCTAGCTTTTCCCTAGGCCACTTCAAAATTTCCCTCTCTGCTTCAAGTAGCTTCTCATAATTAAAATGCTTAGCAGGGGACAGTGGCAAACATTAGCTTATCCCAGTGATTCAGGATGAGGCAAGAGATTGACAAGTTCAAGGCTAGCCTTAGACCTTGTCTCAAAAACAAAATAAAAAGGGCTGGGGATGGAGCTCAGTGGTAAGAATGCCTCTGGTTTCAAACCCCAGTATCAAACCAAACCAAACTAAAATAAAACAAATAACAAAACTCCCACAAAAAAAACCAAAATGACAACAAGAAACAAACCAACAAAAACCCCCAACCAACAAATGAGCAAAAATACATTTTATTTAAATCTCTCTCTGCAAAAGAAAAATGCAAATGGAAAGCTGGGTAAGAATGGGTTGATGGCCAGTCTTCTCTTAAAAATAAGTGATGGAAGCAAATTCCTCTGTAGAAAAACTGGGCACTATGTAATAAGAGCTTTAAAACACTATTTGACAAGTAGTTTTCCTTCCATAATATCCCAGGGAAAACACAGAAACTTAAACATAGTCACTTGTAAAGATGATCACAAAAAATTAGAAAATAAACCCAAAAATCCTGTCATAAAAAAACTGAAAAAGGACCGGGGGTGGGGGGAGGAGGTTGTGGCTCAGTGGTGGAAAGCTTGCCTAGCATGTGTGAGGCACTGGGTTTGATCTTCAAAACAAAACAAAAACCTGAACAAAATCCACAACAGTATAGTTTTTCAATAGAATGCTATAGAGATATCACAAGTGAAAAACTAAATCTAGTCATGAAAGACCAGGAAAGTCTTCATGAAATATATAGTAAGTGAAAAAAGTAGGCTGCAAAGTTATAAGCTGTAGTACTAAATGCATAAATGTGTTGAAAAAAGACCGAAGGGAAATATATTCATTATAACTAACGAGATTATCTCTATAATGCCTTATTTTCTTCTCTGTCCCTTTTTGTATTTTTCATATACTCTTATAGTCAGGAAATCCCCTTCATTATTAAATTATAACAACAAAATTCAGTCTCTAATTGTACACATTCCACTGTCAGGAGATATGGTTCAATGTCTAAAAACTCTCCTCTATATCTAACACCATAAACATCTTGTTAAGTCATAAACAGCTATTTAAAATGCATTATGTGCCATTGGTCTTGCTTTGTTAGACTTCCAGTTTCTAGAGTGTGAGGGTGGCTGTTCTTTGCATGCAGCTCAACACCTGATGCTAATGAATATTAAATATCTTATCAGATTCAGAAGTAAGTTATTTTCATTAATATACAACATCAACAGCTCTTAAATGATTTTCCACATGAATTAACCTTCACATTTTCTCCCAACTCTGTGGAAATCTAATTTTAATAGTCTTTCTTTCCACATTTTTTATTGGTGCATTATAGTTGTACATAATGATGGGATTTGATGTTACATATTCATACATGCACACAATATCAGTTGACCAATATCACTCCCCAGCACTCCCACCCCTGCGTCCTTTTCATCTACTGATTTTTGACTTTCATGAGATCCATGCCCCACGCCCTCATTTCTTTTTTCCTCTCTAGCTTTCACATGAGCGAAAACATGCGACCTTTGACCTTCTGAATTTGGCCTCTAGTTCCATCCATTTTTCTTGCAAAGAACATAATTTCATTTTTCTTCAAGGCTGAATAAAACTCCATTGTGTATATAGACCATATTTTCTTTACCCATTCATCTGTTGATGGATATGTAGGGCTGGTTCCATAGTTTGGCTATTGTGAATTGTGCTGCTATAAACATGAGCATGCATGTATCACTGTAGTAGGATGACTATAATTCTTCAGGGTAAATACCAAGGAGTCATATGGTGGTTCCATGGCTAGTCTTTTAAGGATCCTCCACACTGATCTCCATAGTGGTTGTACTAATTTACAATCCCACCAGCAGTGGTTTGGGATTGTATATTAGCACAACCACTAATGACAGGAATAATAATAGTATCTACCTGAGGGATTGTTATGAAAAATGAAGTGCCAATAAAGAGCTCAGCACAGGAGAGTGTTAGCTAGTCAGGATGCTGTGAGCACTGAACGAGACAGCATACAAAAGTGGGAGTTCCTTTTTCTCCACATAGTCTCCTGTGCTGAGCTCTTTATTGGCACTTCATTTTTCATAACAATCCCTGAGGTAGATATTGTTATTATTCCTGTCATTCAGATAAAGAAATAGGCTTAAAAAGGTTAACTGGCCAAAATCACAGAGCTGGTAAACTGCTGGACCTGGGCTTTGAATTCCAAGGTCTGAAACCTTACTAGGGGCTCTTTATCTCAGCACTATATTGTTTACTCACTGTCTCCTCTTGGTGTACGGTGTGGATCTGCCTGTCCTTTTTTGAGTGGGCTCTTCTCCATAATTTCAAGATCAGTTAAAGATCCTTCCTTGCAGGGTCAGGCCTCTATAATAATCTCTCCCTCATTTCAAATCTTACAGAACTTAATGATCATTGGGCTCTTGGCATTGCCTGCCTCATGTTGTCAAACTCATTCTGTGAACATTTAGCTCTTGAACTGGGTCATGAGTTCCTTCAGGGAAAAAGGCTGTGGAACCAGGGAGGCCTGGACTGAAGGACCTCAGGGATTGCTTAAACCTTCTGAGGTTCAGTTTTCTCTCATAAAAAATAAGAGTGTTAGCCAGTCCCGATGCTGTGAGCACCGAATGAGACAGCATACAAAAGGATGTCTAGCATTAAACTAAGTACAAAGAGGAATTCAATAAATGTATGTTTCCCTTCCTTGTTGGAGGCTACTTAGTCTCTTTCTTCTTTGCATTTGCATAGAACTCTGCATACGGTTGGATTTAATTAACAATGGATGATTTTCATCTAGAGAGAAACCAGTCTTTGGGTTGTTTCTGAGTAAATGCCCATCTCTGTACTCAGTTACTATACTGATGAACATATACTTTAAGATATATACAATAATCTAGGAATAGCTCCAGACAGTTATAAAACAAAGTTCTATTACTACATTAAGTAAGTAACTTAGAAGTCTGGTTGGCAGAATAGATAAAAAGATCATCAACAGGTTAACAGGTTCTCAGGTTACTGGCTTCAAGAAAGTCAACAACATATAAAAATTCACTGGGAGCTGCTGTCTGGAATACTTTCTGAATAAAGTACTAAAAGAGAAATGCATTTGGGTAGGAATAATACAGAATATCTCTATTTTATCTATAGAAACTACATTTTTTTTTTGTCTCAAAGTTTTATATACCAGCCCTCAACCAGAATGGGAATCTCAGGGAACTAAGAATCAATTACCTGGGAGGCAAGTGGTCAATATATCCAGCTCTACAAATTCCAAAGATTGCAAACTGGTTGATGAAACCTGTTGGATCTACTAACCTGGAAGGATTTGAATGGTTTAGGTGGGCAAATGCAATTCAGTTTATCACAGAGCTTATCATTCCCCATTGCGTTATCCTCACTGGCTGGCTTCAGAGACTACAGGATGTTTCCCACTGGGGAATTAACTTAGAGGTCTGGTTTGTCTATATTCAAATGCAGTTTCCTAAACTCACATGGGGATAAGGCAATTCCTAGTTTTGGGTAAAAGTATCATTGCCTTTTTCCTACCTTGTTTAATGAGCTCTTTAATTCTGCCTGGTGTTCCCACACCCAGGTGCACCACACGCTTCTCCAGTAATTTTACCTGCTCTTGAACCTGCTCCAAGATGGAAGAGAAGAGAGAAAAAGAAGAAACATTAAGGAATTGCAATTATAGGCCAATTTAGAGTATTTTAAATCAAAGTTAAAAAAGAGAAGCGCAAATGAGGTTACTGGTGTTTAGGATCAAGTTCCAGGGCCAAGGAAAAAACTTCCCTAGAAAATTGGCAAACCCTCAAAGAATCCAGGAATCAAGCCTCAGTGGCTGTATAGGAATGGAACATGATAGAATAATGAGGGTGGGGGGAGGATATGCAGAGGCACGAAATTCAAAGAAAACCAGAATGGTTGCTAAACATGTCATATAAGCAAGCCACCAAAGAAAACACTAAAGACTTTAGGAGAAGAGTTTGAAGAAAAAAGCTGAGATCTGGCAGTAGCTCTTAGCAGTGACTTACATTTCTTATCAGGAACCATTAGCTTACCTTTATGTGTTTTGCAAATAATTTCATAACTTTGCTGTCTCCTCGGAATGCTGTCATTGATCTAATGAAAAGAAATAGATTAATATTTAAGAAAACTCACTCATTCTGGACTGTGTTGACTACTAAGTGTATTAAAAGAATGTGTATGTATATATGCACATACATACACATGTGTATATATCCACAAAGTTCTAGAATTTTCAGGTTAACCCTTTTGCAATGAAATTGAGGTGGCCTGCTGGACTCAATAGTGGTGCCTATAATCTCAGCTACTCTTGGGCTGAAGGAGAATTGAGAGTTCAAGGTCAGCCTGAGCGATAATGGCTCTGCCTGAAAGGAATCAGAAATCAGAGTGGCCTTTTATTCAGGCACATGTCTGTGGTGACTTCTAACTTTCATACACAAAGTTAACCTTACTAAGTCTTCCTTGATTACTGAAACACATAGATTTGCCCTTCTCTTATAATATAGACTTTCCACATTTCAGGTTCCTGGCAGAGAATTTATCTTCTAACTTCCTCTGCAGTGTAATTCTCACACAAATTTTGGTTGGACAAGAAATCTTGGAGCTGTGCTGTCAACCTGGGCTCTCTAGAGCACTTGAAATATAGTACCTGAAATTCTGTTTTGAGTGGGCATAAATGAACCATCTTTTAACTGATATTTGGGGATAGACCCAACATGGGAATATTGCTGTTCTTTATATATTATGATGTTTTGAGAAATATCATTGACCAAGAGGAATAGTGAATAGTGCTGTGCAAGTTCTATTGCATGTGAGTTTTTACACACACATAAACTTTCTTCATGTTAAGGTCAATTAGGAAGGCAGTTTAACATAATTCATGGCTCCCAAGAGAATAGATGTCATAAGAAAAGTTAGAGTTCAGCCTGCTCAAAAACAAATTTACAATTCATTTAAACTTGAAATGGATCGTAGTATTATCAGGGACACAGAAAAATAGTGAGAATTGGTACAGGACTTTTATGCCCCTTAGAAAAGAATTTATATACAGTAAAAGCTCAAATCAATTTGACAACTTGCTTTTAAGAGGTCACCTCTAAGTCAATGTCTTTGCCATTAACATTACAATCTGAAATAAGTTCTGAGATGGTAGTTTTTAAAGCAATAAAAAGTCAATGTGAACTGCTGTGATCTCAGGACCAGGAAATACAGATGCCCAGAATTCAGAGTTTAACATCAATTATGTCTGCATCAGAAAGAATTGAAAGGAATACTTTGCTTCACTGAGTGGGTAGGTGATACCATTTTATGTGTATGCATAAATGGGGGAAAGGAGAATTTAAAGGACTATAAAGTTTACTAACTATTTTTCTAACTCATGACTGTATTAGTTCATTTAGAAAAATAGATGCTAAGTATCTACTGAGTGCCTACATTTGCACCTTTGTCCTATGGCCAAGCTCATTTTTCTTCATGAGTTGGATTTTCTTTTGTCTCCTGTCAAAGTCTGGCTCAGAGCCTGGCTCCCAGAGAGAGCTGTTCCCAGTGCATCCTGTCTTATTCTGTTGACTCTTCTCTGAAAATTGAATGTTACCACTTACCCAGTGGAGACATTTGTGTTTATTCTACAAAAATACAGTAAGGTATGTGAGAGAACTTAGTAAAACGTTGACAAATTATTTTTAATATATAATTTTTATATTCAAATTTTTGGTACATTTGAGATTTATCTTGGTGTAAGAAGTGAGATATGAATCTAGCCTGCCTTTTCCAGATGGCTAGCCAGTTGTTCCAAACCAATTTATTAAATAATCCATCTTTCTCTGCTGATTTCTAGTTTGTCACCTTAGCTATATGTTATATTTCTATAAGCATTTGTCTGTTTCTGAACTTTCAATTCTGTTCCACTGTTCTGATCTGTAATACAGGTGACATGTTTTAATTATTGAGACTTTGTAATATATACATTTGTAATTGAAAGGGATAATATCTTCTTTAGTATTCTTTTTTTCAGAATTTCCTTGCTAATTTTGAGTTGCATACTTTCTTATATGAATTTAGAACAAGTTTATCTAGTTTAAAAAACAACTCTACTGAAGTTTAATGGGAAACTGAAATTTGTACATTATCCTAAGTAAAACAGACATCTTTACAACATTGAGTGTTCCTATTCAAGAATACAGTATAGCTTTTTCTTTGTTCAAGATCTTTTGTTGTATTTGATGTTTTCTTTATGTAGATTTTGGTAAGTTTATTCCTTTGATTCTATCTTCTCTTATTATTTTGAGTCAGATCCCTTCTAATTTTCCTTCTAACTGGATGTTGCTGGTATAATCTCATTGCTTCTATACACTATATCCCCACACAGCAGCTAAAGTAAAGTGATCCTTTAAAATGACAACTCAGATCACTAGAATACTCTGCTCAGAATCCTCCAATGGCATCCTACCTCAGGGTCTTTTGTGGATAATGTCTCTTCTACCTGGAATACTCCTCTCAGATAAGTGCTTGGCTTTTTCCTTTACTCCATTCAAAACTTTGCTAAAATGTCGTCTCCTTAGAAGGTTTCCATGACCAATCTTTTACAGAGTCCCCATTCATTTCTATCCCTTTGCTAAACTTTGCTTTTTCTTTATATAACTTATTAATATACCTGACATTATGATGTCTACTTATTTGTTTATTGTCTCTCTCCCCCACTGGAATGTAAATTTCATGAAGGCAAGGATTCTGTTTTATTACTACTTTAACTCCAGCACACAGAGCGTATCAGGTTGGCATCTATCAGTTAATCAGAAAGCATTTATGAAGTAGAATTGGAGAAACTTCTACCTCATGAGCTCCAGGGCTCGGATGGCAGAGCTGCAGATGATCAGCATCAGTACAGATTTCTTCTCACTATGGTTTTTCCGAAGTTTTACCCACTTAGGGCAGGCTAAAAAAAAAGAGCATGTAAAATTATTTTGAATATAGTAAATTAGAGACCCCAAATTTGCATATTCTCCAATTACCTCTTATTAGTGTTTAAGCAAAATGAAATATAATGTACACTAATCATTATAATTCTGTTTTCTGGTTATTCTAGGTATTAGATCAAAATGACATGTCATTAATTTACAACACAAAACCTATAATATGCCAAGCACCTAAATGTGATTAGTTTTAAAACTAAGTAAAAAAAAGTTTAGACTAACAAATTTTCAATATTTTATGATTGATAATTGAAAACAACATTGATTAAACAGGAGAATTCTGGCCCGATAATGTTAGGTTTAAAGAGGTGCCCAGTGTAAGACATAAAATAGAACTGACATTTAAATAACAGCCAACATTCCTTAAACATTGTGCTAAGCATTTTGTATGTTTTTTCTTTTTGTTAGTTCTTATAAAGCAGTGAATTTGAATATATTAATACCTAGATTTACATTGCTGAATTTGTTGCTGAGAAAAGTTTTTTCATCAGAAATGCTTACAATTTAAAAGAAAAATGTTAAATCTCTGTACCTAAACTAGTTCATTGCTGGCCATACATAAATGACAACTTGATATGAATAATCCATGGCTATGCCCAACAATACTGAAATGATCAAAACAGATTGACTTTGTAACTGCTATGGTCTGAATTATCAACACGTGAACAGACTTTCAGGATCTCACAGCTGGTATAGCATTCAACATAGTCCAATTTCCTTATCTTTCAGGTAACAAAATCAAGTTCAGGGAGTTCTCAATGACTCTTCCCTGGTCAAATAGCAAGTTACTGAGGACATGGGAATAGAACACTATTCTTTGATTTCTAGACCAATATTTCTAATGTGGACCTTTATTTATTTATTTGTTTATATATGGTACTGAGAACTGAATCCAGTGCCTCATACATGCTAGGCAAGCACTCTATCACTGAGTTACAAGCCCAGCCCCAGGTTAATAATTTTTTTAAAGACCAAAGGTAACTTACTCTCTTTTAGGTATGATGAAAGACTGTGAGTCAAATCATTGGCTTTGAGGAAACAGGAATCTAGAAATATGATGAACAAGCTTTGTAGAGAATTTTGCAAACACACAAACACGAGATTAAATATGAATGATATATATTTGAACAAGTTATAAAACATCAGTGAATTGTAGAATCATTATATATTTTAAAGCATCCTTTAATATTTAAAATAACAGTAGCACAGAAGTAAACTTTTAAAAAACCCTCTATGGAGCTGCTCATCATTTCTTAGAGTATTGAAACAGACACTTTGCGTATTATTCAGCAGAGAGATGAAGCACCTTTGTTTTCCAAATTCATAGAATAAGCAACATACAAAGGCAAAAGGAAATGGCCAAAAAATTTATGAGAGATGCTCAAACCCACTAACCATCAGAGAACTACAAATTAATACAATGATGAGACACCACACTCATTTAGAATGGCAAATGTTAGAAGATGCATAATACCAAGTGTTGTTGAGAATTCAGGGTGATTGGAATGTTTCCATGGAGGATGAAAGTGTAAACTGGTATACTTATTTTGAAAATTAATAATACAAGGATTATATACCCTATGATACCCTGATTTCATTTCTGGGTAAATAATGGAAATAAATCCTGTGTGGTCTATAAAGGGACATATACAGGGACATTCATCGTGGCAATATTTGTGATATGAAGAAGCAGGAATAACATAGTGTCCATATCTTGAAAAACGGATCTACAAATATGGTAGATGAAAACACTGGAATACTATGTAGCATTTGGAAGTGATAAATTAGATGTGCATGAAGCCATAAGGCATATCTGGAGAAGTGTGAAATGAAGAAAAAAAAAAAAAACCACAAAGAGAGGATCAATACAAAGTCATTTAGATAAGATTTAAAACATATACACACAACATGACATATTTTGTAAGAATACATACATATTTAAAATATATAGTAACACTGGAATGAATGTCTACGAAGAAAGAAAACTAGTGTGGATTTGGGAAGAATGGAAATAATGCATCAAAATACAATGTCACGATAAAAGACAATGTAATACATTAAAATAAAACAGAGCCCTTGTTGACCAATGGCTGTCATGGGCTATTAATTATGTAATACCTTTAACTTGTTTTCATTAGATGCATAAAAAGCTACATTATGCTTATTGTTATGGTTTAGATGTGAGATGTCCCCCAAAAGCTCATGCAAGACAATGCATGGCTTTGGGATAGACATTTGTGTCTGGCAAGTAGAGTCTCTTTTTCTGTTTCCTGATCATTGTGTGGGCTGCATTCCTCTGCCACACTCTTCTACCATGATGTTCATCCTCATCTGAGCCCCAAGGAATGGAGCCTGCTTTCTATGGATTGAGAACTCTGAAACCATGAGCCCCCAAATAAACTGTTTCTCCTCTAAGATTGTTCTCATTGAGTCTTTTAGTACCAGCAGTGAAAAAGCTGACTAAAACAGTTAAAAACCTGATTCTATAAAAAAGTTTCTCTGTAAATATAGCAAGTGTTAGGAAGCAAAATACTTCTAAATTTGTATTGTGACCCCAGCATATGTAACTCATAGTATATGAGTAACTAACTTCAAAGATGTTGCCTATTATATGTTCTAGAGCTTTTGTTGGTTTCTGCCACTGCCATTGCCACTGTATTTTTCTAAGCTTGGATACAATGAGACTCACTTGGGGAGCTTTACAAAAGATACAGATTCCTGGGATGGACTTTCCTTGGTACAGTATCTCAAAATTCCTTGAGAGTGGGCTTGGGCTGCATTTTAAAAAGTTCCTTGGAGATTCAGTTGCAGCTAGCCTTTAGGCATTTAGGATCATGGATGGAAACTACACTGCAGCTCTCAGGCAACAGCAGAGCTAATTAGCTCCTAGAAATTCTGGCCTCAAAACCCTAATTAAGTGCCATGTGTGTGATATTAACAATGCACAGTGCACAATACTAATTGAAAAGACATGTTCCCGCCCTGCAGACACAAACAACCTCAAATTAAAACCAAGTTAGATACATGACAAACTGAGTAGGAACAATATTTATTATTTATATCCACCTTATACTTATGCCCTTTCTTGTGCCTGTTCCAAATAACCCATGGCATCTCCCTGCCTTCACCTAGAATAAACTTCCTTTCTGTCCTTGGACTCATCTGTGCAGTGACCAGGGCCCTTTCTCCTAAACCTTCCAATGATGCCTTAGTTTACTGTGTCTCAGAATAGCCTAATTTCTTAACTGAAAATGAAAGCCTGTTTCTTGGGCTATATTTCTAAGATAGTTTTTCCTCTGTAAATAAACTCATGACTCCACATTCTTGTCTAATTTTGTTACTGAGCTCTAATAAAACAATAATATAACCCAAACTCAATACAGAACCTAGATGAGTTTTTAAAGGTTTTTTTTTTCTGATCTTTAGCTCTTAATTCTAGAGAGAATAGAGGTTTATGATATTCTATAAGGTTACAGAATAGCAGCAGTCCCATTAATTCATGAATCTTTCCTGAGTTTTAAAAGTATGTACTAACAAAGAACTAGCAGGGAAAACTGACTAGTGAGTCACATAAAAATAAAATTTTAGCTAAAGCTTGAGAGGTGATTTTGTTGTAGCACTTGGTTCCTGTGACAGAGCAGTCAGGACATAGCTCTCATGCCAGAGGAGCTGGAGTGGAGCTGTCTGGGTTCAGTAAGCCCCAAACTCCAAAGCTTGCTCATGTGCATATGCACTCCTTCAATTCCCTTCAGAGTAATTTTCTTGGAAAAGAAACAGGGCACTCATGTCTTCAAACCCTTATACAGTTCAAAAAAAGCATATCACAAAATAATTATAAAAATCCAGGGAACAGACTGTTTTTCAGCTTCTTAAGCTTCTAGAAAGCATAAAGTTGTAATGGAAAAAGAAAATCAAACTACTCTTGGCTTTTTCCAAAAGTAGTATTAGCTATTCCTCATAGTCTATAAATAACTCATCTGAATAGAGGTACCCAAACTTTCTATGGTTTGCTTTTATGACAACATCTATTTTCTGCCAGGTTTGTGCAAAAGTGTTGAATGTATCATAATTTTGAAATCAGTTATTTCAATAACTAAACATACATTTTAATTATAAATACTCAACAGCAGTAGATCTGAAACTATGGCAGACTTAAGAATCATCTGGAAGAGATGTTAACCTTACTAAAAATTCAGAATTTGGTTACGTCATTTAGACAGTTTATTTGAAAAAATCTGGAAAACTACTTGAAATACTACTCTTTTTTGTGTGTGTACTTGGGATTAAACCCAGGAATGCTCTATAACTGAGTTCCATCCTAGTCCATTTTATTTTTTATTTTGGCCCAGGTATCACCAAGTTGCTAAGCTAGCCTTGAACGTGTGATCCTCCTGTCCCAGCCTCCTAAGTTGCTGGAATTACAGGCATGAGCCACCATGCCAAGTCTAAAATACGACTCTCAAAAACAAAACCATGATTAGGAAATCCAGATAAACAAAATTTAAAAATTAAGATACTCATTAAGGCTAAAGTTCTTATAAAGGAGAAGTAAACCAAAGTTTCATATCTATACTTTTAAATGTATGCTTTATCTTAATTTAACTTTTATCCTCATTAAGGTCTCTTATTCCTTAAAAAGTGTGCTAAGAAAGATTCAACAATTAATCTTTTTGAGTAAAAAAAAGAAAAAAAAAGCAACAAAAAATTTTAGTTTTAGATTCAACAAATATTGCTTAGCATCCTAATAAAGAAATGTTCAGGAGTTAAAATTGTTAGATTGAGCCAGGCATGGTGGTGCATGCCTATGATCCCAGCTACTGGGAAGGCTGAAGCAGGAGGACTGTAAATTCAAGGCCAGCTTGGGCAAGTTAGTGAGACTTTGTTGCAAATAAACAAACAAAAAACCAAAAACAGCCACAACAACAACATAAAACAACAAAAATGTTTTGCAATGTAGTTGAGTGCTTGTGCTGAATATCCTGGTTTTAATCTGGGCATGGTGGTGCACACCTGTAATCCCAGCAGCTCAGGAGGTTGAGGCAGGAGGATCACTAAACAGCCTCAGCAAAAGCAAGATGCTAAGCATATCAGTGAAACCTTGTCTCTAAATAAAATACAAAATAGGGCTGGATATGTGGCTCAGTGGTTGAGTGCCCCCAAGTTCAATCCCAGGTACCCAAAAAAACCCAACCCCAAACCAAAACCAACCAAATAGACAAAAACCCCCAACAACAAAACAAACAAAAAACCTATTAGATTGAGGAAGAAGGAATTAGCAAATGGAAAATATATTACTTTATTGCCTGAGATAGCTAACCATAATGTATAGTAAAGAAACAATAAGCATGTTCTGCTCTTCATCCTTAGGAAAACAGAAGCCTGGCTGTACCTGGTAGGTTGAGTTCTTCTAGTTCAATCACTGAGCGATGACTGCTATAATAGTCCTTCATTAGCTTCTGTAGGTCTTCTGGTGTCCCTGGTTTGGGCTCTGATTTTGCAAGAACATCAGTAATTTTCTTCTAATATATGAAAGGAAAAACAAAATAGAAAGATTTCAGAATGAGATTTGGCTTAGGCTTGTTCCTCTGGCATTGAAACGGCACACACCTTTTGGTGATAGCCGAGTGTGAATGTAAGCTCTAATAAATACACTTAAGAACATTTCCTGAATACTTCCTGGACATAACTATTATTTTGAAAAAATGAAGAGGTGATCTGAAAGGCTTCTTGTGCCTCTTGGTCTATGATTTCTATGAGAACTGAAATTTCTGCATAAGATTCTACAATAGGGTCTTTTCTATTAAAAGTCAAGAGATTTTGTTGGTATGGAAACCTCTTAAAAGATAAACCTTAAAACCTCTTAAAAGAAACCCTTAAAAGATACCTATTCTTGGAAGAGTAGAATTTTGAGAATTTCTTGCCTAACCTGGTTTTTGAGGTGCCAAGTCTCAGTTTGGATTTCTGGCATTAGAGCTAAACCTGGGGGAGTAATCTGAGCATAGCAGCCTACTGAAAAGGGGACTTTACACCCCTGAGTTTTAAGTCCTGGGAAACTGACAATCTTCAAGTGGTCCTATGGAAAGGAGAAGTAATACTCTAACAGGAAGTGCTTTCCCACATCTATTTTGATTTGGATTCATTTGTGTACTTGTGTAGCAATTCTATTCAATGTCTGCAGTGTACTGGGAACACACAACTGTTTATTTCATTTTCATCATAATCTTTCCTTCTCTCTTCCTTCTAATGTTTCACCAAAGATCCAGAAGGAGCCATTCCCCATCCCCCACTCCAGTTCCTTTCCTTCCTTCCATAATATCCTCATTTCTACCCACTGCCAAGAATGATCAAGGTTCTGTCAAAGGACTTAACATTTAAAAATATGTCATCAGTAGGCATGTTTTAGCATGACCTCAGCCAAGGCTAAAATATCCAGCTAGAGTTCTGACCTTGAGCCACAGAACTTAACACTCCTCAAGGCCATTAGTGTACAAATTATCAAAAAGAAGTTAAAGTCACTTCTTTAAGAACTTGCCAAACCTCAGCCAATTTGGCACCTCCTGTCTTCCTATTTGGCCATTTGTAAGAAAAGAAAACATGCACACACACTCTCAGTTTTCTAAAAGCTTGCTGTTAAGTAACTGGTTTGAGTCCATCTTCTTTCCTCTAATCCCAATCATATTTCCTCTGCTGACTACAGCAATAGACCCTTCTTGGCAGGGAGAGAATTACGCTGCTGTTTTCACAACTGTGATGGAAAGGTGAAAGCTAACCATATTTTCTTAAAGGCTAAGCCATAAAAAAAGTTGTATAGGAGCAACAAAGTCTTTTTTATGTTCAGAGGCAAATATTAAAATGGAAGGGGAACTTTTGCCTTAAATTATGGTTCCAAATTTGAGTCAGAAATGCCTAATGCTACCTTCATTTATGTATTTTTAAAATTAATATTCTAAGGCATAGGGTCTCAAAATCTGGAATAAGTAGGAAAAGAAGGTCAGTTTTGGGGACAGAATCAGAGGGATCAGGGCAGTGTGGGCAGGAATAGCTCTAAGCTCCTTCTAAGTTAGAAATGCAGATCTGACACCTAACCACAATGAAAACACAGGGTGGATCACAAAGATGTTTGGTGCTCCACAGACTGAAATAGCAATCAGAAGAATTTATTTTTAGCCTCAACAGGAACACATTACTAGTGACCTTGGGGAAGTCACCAAACCTCACTATCTTAACGATCTTAATGATCTCTGTATTTTTCAAGTGGGGACTATAATAGTTATTTCATCAAAGTATGACACATAAACATGTGATGGAAACAACATGGGGCCATATCACCACAAGATATTATTAATATTACCTTTCTCCTCTTTCTGGTCTTTTTGGCGTCTTCTTTTATTTCCTTTGGTTTTATCAAGAAACATTCTTTAGGCTATAAAGAAACACAAATGAGGAGATGTTCAAGCTCTGCATGTATTCCTCAGAGTACCTTGGTAATATTCTGCAGACTGAGATGCTGGGAGACCAACTGGAGCTTATTATGCAGGAGCAGAGCTGAGAGAATTTGAGAAATTCAGGAAGTGTGAATGACTTAAGACTGGAAAATTTTTGAACAAATATCAAAATGCCTGAGTGAGTGTATATGTGTGCTGGATATGTGCAGAGCATTAAAGATGGAAGACAGTGGCCAGTTTGTAAAAAAGAGGCAAGAAATAGATGTGATTAAAATTATGATGTGGCAAGACAAGCCTTTGACTAGAGTGATTGGAGTTTTCCATGAACTGGCTGTGTATGAGCCTGCATTTCCAAGTCACTGGTTCATTATTTTGTATTATCAATTCCTTCCCTCTTTTCCATAAGCACAGAAAATCCAAAGTAGGATATATTTACTTATGGTTTCATAAAAACAGCTGTACCAAATACTTTTTATAGTGACTACAAAATTAATGTCTTTGCTAATGGTCTGATAACAGTCGCAACACCACAGCATACAAAGTAATTTATTTTGCCTGTTGCCTTGACCCCTGAGCACCCTATGTAGCTCAGTGCTATTTTTATCCTGAGGTTTTTTTTTTTTGAGGTTGAAAACAAGAAATTTAGACTAAGACCTTGATTTATAAAATAGAATGCCTCAGATTCCATATTTATTGATCATAAGCAAGAATATAAAATGTTTCCTATGCTGGATCTTCTATGCAACATTTTCCAACAGGTTGCCAAGTAAGGTATAAAATATAAGTAAAACATTCTGAATTTTCCCTTGAAAACTCAGTTTCCATTCCAACTAGAGTGTATTCTATTTAAGCTGGAAAACTACTAACAAAGCAATCTTGTCTCCACTGGCTCTGTTTAAAATGATCACAGATGAATCTTTCTATTATATGTTTGCAGACAGCCTGCAGATTAGGAAAGCCTATGGCCTCAAATCAGACAGAGAGATATAATGCTATATAATTTCTTCAAGACATTAGGCCAAGGACCAGAAGTTTCTAGACTGTTTCAGTTGGTAAAGAAGCAGATTTAAAAGGTTCAGGATTAAAATAACATGGGAGGGGCTGGGGTTGTGGCTCAGTGGTGGAGCACGTGCCTTGAATGAGTGAGGTACAGGGTTTGATCCTCAGCACCAAGTAAAAATAAATGAGAGTACTGTGTCCATCTACAACTAAAATTTTTTTTTTAAAAATAACATGGGAATCTTGAAATTTTAGCTGCTTCTCACTTAAAAGGAAAAACCTGCAAAGAGCAATTGCATCATAGCAAAAGAAAAGAAAGATATCATGGCCCTTTTAATGTAGAAAGTTAAGCTGTCTTGTGGATGATGTGGATTCATGTCAATTTGATGTTGGTACATGCTAGCAAGAAACTGGGTCAAGGCCACCAATATGTCACAGAAGCTGCCAGATGTTCAGAAGAGTCTAGTTACAGACCAGGGTAATGTTTAGCTCATGCTCCTCCAGCAGAGGCCTGGATATGATTAGCAAATCTCTTAAGGCATATATAATATTTCTTCACCAGTGACAAGGCTTTTGGGAAGCAGATTTAAAAACCTGTTACGTTTTCTTATTTAGTATATGGAGATATTCTCTAGGAATATGTTCAATGCGCACATTGAAATTATGCTAGAAAGATGATTAACTCAAACATGACATAAATTAAATTGAAAAATCAGCTCAGCTGTAAAGATATGGACTCATTTAATGATGTTTACTTTATGAGAGACTGGGGAAGAAGATGTGGCAGACTCAGGCCAAACCACTAACAATTTCATAAAATCAATTCCTATAGGATGTGACTTTGACAGTTGACACATAATGTCATTTTTTTATGGCAATGTCAATATGTAGTTTGAAGAATCATATGTCCCTCAAAGTGTATAAAAAACATGGCCTTGCCAGGCATGGTGACACATGCCTGTGTAATCCCAGTGGCTCAGGAAGCTGAGGCAGGAAGATCCCACGTTCAAAGCCAGCCTCAGTAATGGTGAGGCACTAAGCAACTCAGTGGGACCGTGTCTCTAAATAAAATACAAAATAAGGCTGGGGATGTGGCTTCGTAGTTGAGTGCCCCTGAGTTTAATCTCTAGTACACAAAACAAAAACAAACAAACAAACAACAACAATAGCCTCTAAGTGAAGCAATTGGGGCATATTCTCAATTCCTTAAAATATAAAAAAGGGGGGCAGGGGTTGTGGCTAAGCAGTAGAGCACTCACCTAGCTTGTGTAAGGCACTGGGTTTGATCCTCAGCACCACATAAAAATAAATAAAATAAAATATTGTGTCCAAGTGCAACTAAAAAAATATTAAAAAAATAAAATGGCATGTATATATGTGATACATTATACATACAATAAATGAAATCACTTGGAAAAAATATGTGTAAAAAGGTATATCCTTTAAGAATGACTCTTGATTTAACATGAAGAAGCCACCTCCAAATGCCAATGAACAATAAATGAATAAAGGGCACTAAAAAGGTATAAATTTATAAGAACCAAGAAACCAGGAGAAAGGACAGCAGTAGTGGAGAGATTTAAACATTTTGGAAAATGGAAAGTGGTTAGAGTTGATGGAGGTACTTAGTAGAGAGAGAAAGTTTGCACTGGGGCTTCTCAAGAGGTAGAAGCTAACAATAAGTGAGTCTGGCCTGTTGGACTGTGAAAAAATCCAGTACTTTGGATGCCAGGAACTATAGAGAGTGAAGATTGGAAAAGAAAGGGACTTGTTGAAAGTGGATGTTTAGAATATTTTGCAACCTCCATCCCTCAATCTCCTACTAGGTTGTACCTCCTACTCTAGCAGCCAAGCAACCATCCCATTGCTGCTGCCTTTCACTTAGTCCTTCCTGGAAGTACACTGGAGGTTTATTCTCTGGAGAGATGAAGGGGTCCAAGAAGTTTGGCAAGGGAAAAGAGGACAGAAGTTGAGGTTTACCTCCATTTCCTGAATCTGTTCCATGTTTATATACTGCAGGTAGAAGAGTACTTAATTCTTTTCTGGAAAAATGGAATAGCCTCAGAAAAATGATACAAGAAAGTGACATTTGGGTCCTACAGTAAAAATGCAGCTTTTCATTCTATCACACTATCATGGAGTACAATGATCAACAAACCCTAGTCATGTACAAAAACTTCTCACCAAGTATTTAGTGACTCTCTGTGCAATATGAATAGACCACTAAAGTTCATTAGTCATCTATGAAAAGTTTCCAATATGAGAGCAAGCAACCAAAGGACAAAACAACCTGGAGGAAAGATGAATGGTACAATGGTACACTTCAAAACAATTACAATTGCTATTCCCAGAGACAGAATATTTTGCAACCATGAAATAAGAACAAGATGCTATGAAAAATTAGAGAACATGTAAACACTAAAACAAATAAGAAAGTTGGAATAAAAAATGTAAGAGGAAGGCTTTTAGATAAAAGGGCAATCTCCCAAAAAAGATAAAAGTGGGAAGAAAAATATGATGAAAAAGTTAGAATTCACTCAAGAGATTCAACAATCCAATAAAAGATATTACTGAAAAATAAATAATATGAAATAAGGAAGAAGAGATCAAGAAATAATACAAGAAAAACTTTCCAGAACTGAAAGAAACTATCTAGAACATGAAATTCTATTCAAATCCCATTAAATATACAGTAAATGAATATGAAATTATTTCACATGTAGAGCATCAATGTGAAATTTAAGAAAATCATAGATAAAAAAGAATTCAAAAAAATTCCTGAAAGAAAAATAATATACAAAATACAAAGGATCAGGAAAAATAATGATGTTAAGACCGTTTAACTGTATGAATAGATGCTAGAGCTCAATGGAATGATGCCTTCAAAATTGTGATAAAGATTATTTGTAAAATAAAAGCTTTTATACCCAGCCAAACTATTAATCAAGCATAAGATTAAGACAGAGACATTTTCAAAAAAATAAGGTCTCAAAAATTTTATTTCCCACTCACAGATATCAAAGGCTTTATTCCAGGAAAAACAAAAGGGCTAAACCAATAAAAAAAAAAAAAGAGATGGGATTCACCAAAAAGGGTGTCCCACCCCAGAGAGTATTGAAATGGCATCCTAGAAAATAATTAAGTGGTCTCAATTGCTTAATGGACCTAGATAATAGTCAATTTAGAGTGGAAAAAATGACTGATCTATTTGGGTTATGGAAAATATTATTCATAGGCATGTGGAAGAGATGGTGGAACATAAGGAGTCAATTAACAATAGGAAAACACCAAGTCAGGCAAATAAAGAAATGAGAAATGAGCGCTATGAAAATAAATAATTGCATAAGAGAGATGATTATAGCTTCTTTTTGAAAATCAGCATTAAACAATATTTCCATGATGTGATAATAATGTAACAGTGACAACTGCTTTAACTAATATGTGTTGGATATTGTGTTGGCTAAGTCAGGCAGCAGATGGAGAGGAAATAGGAGGTGGATGGGTAAAAAAAGAAGATGGGTCAGATAGCTAAGGAGGTTTCCACATAGTGTTGAAGGAGTCACTTGATTATTTCTTGAGACTTATAGTAAAATGCAAAAGGAGAGAGTTAAATTGAGAGGACTGTTAGAGATGAGATCAAGGGTGTGACTGCAAAAACATTTGTTAAGACCTCAGAAAGAGCAAAGGTGGTGTCTCAAGTGTAGTAGTCCTCTTTCACCCAAGGAGGATGTTTCAAGACCCCTGGTGGATGCTTAAAACTACAGTTTTGTACAAACAGTTCAAATCCTAAAAACGCTTTGTTTCTTTCTTCTATATACCTACGAAAAAGTTTAATTTACAATTAGGCATAGTAAGGGATTAATTATAACAACTAATAAAATAGAATTGAGACAATATATTGTAATAGAATTTATGTGAATGTAGTCTTTCTCTCTCTCTTTTTGGTGGTGTGGATTTAACCTGGGGTGTTTAACCACTGAGCCACATCCATAGCCTTTTTTAATATTTTATTTAGAGACACAGTTTTGCTGGTTGCTAAGTGCCTGGCTAAGTTGCTGAGGCTGGCTTTGTACTTGTGATCCTCCTGCAAGAGCCTCCCAAGCTGCTGGGATTACAGGTATGTGCCTCTGCAACTGGTTCGTATCTTCCTATGTGGTATTTATGTTCTTCTCAGATGTGACATGATACAATGACTATGATGGAATGAAGTGAGGTGAGTGACAGAAGTCTTGTGATGTAGTGTTAGGCTATTTCCTAAGGGTTATTTGAATACAAGCAGTGTGATACCACCTGACAGTCTATCTGATAACCAAAGCAGCTACTAAGTGACTAAGGGGAAGGTAGTATGCACCTGCCCACAATGGGTTTGCCAAACAAAGGGATGATTCACATCTGGAGTAGACAATGATACAGCATGAGATTTCATCATGTTAGTCAGAATGGTACACAATTTAAAACTTATGAATGGTTTATTTCTGGGATTTTTCATTTAATTTTTTAAAACATTTATTTTTTAGTTGGACACAATATCATCTTTATTTATTTATTTATTTTTATGTGGTGCTGAGGATCAAACCCAGGGTCTTGCATGTGTCAGGTGAGCATTCTACTGCTGAGCCACAACCCCAGCCCATCATTTAATATTTTTATATTATAAAAATCAAAACTGTGGCTAAGTTTGGGGGGGGATACTATACTATTCAGCCGCATAAGAGCTCTTAAAAATATTATGTGTATACCTCAGATTTTCTCAAATAATATGCCTTTAGGAAGCTTAAGGGGTTTTATTTCTCAGTTGTCTCAGCAGGGCTCAAGAGAGAAGGGTTTATCTGCCAAGAATTTGTGGATTTGACTTCTGCTTAATGGAGTATGATCCAAGAAGACTGAGAGGTGACCCAAATAGATTTTAAAGGAGTTATGTATGCAGGAATACCACTAGTTTGGGCTGAGAGGGTCAGAAAATAAAATAAAGAGAGCCATTTGGATCCTCAGAATTATGTCAAGAAGCAGGCTGAAGGAGCTGCTCAGTTGCAAATATATGCTATTTTTCATTTTAAATAATGAGACTGAGGGCAGAACAAAGTACTCAAAGGACAGAACCAAGAGATACGAAAATTACCCTTGGCCTTAAGACTTAATGAAGAAACTCCTAACATATGCCTTGCTGGACCAATGACTCCTTGTGACTCCTATTTCTCCCTTTTGAAAGAGAGTTATCTATCAGTCAAGGGTATCCTGTATCTGCCCCACCACTGTGTGTTGTGTGAATGGGGAAAGAATTTTTCTCTTTAGTTTCATAGGTTGAGAAGAAACATACTAAAAGATCTAAGCTTAGGGAACTAAACAAACCCAAGGAACCTGCACCTGTACCTGACTTTAAGGATGAGATTATAAAATATAGTAATGGGATAAGACTTTTACAAGCCTTAGAGGGGGTGAATATATTCTGTATATTGGAGGAATATAAATCATTAGAGGTCTGAGGGAAGACTGTAGAAGCTAGAATACATGACAATTCCCAACTATCCAACTTTCCCTGTGTTCATGCCCCTTTACATTCCCTCCTCTTGAATCCAGTGGACTAGATTCACTGATTTGTTCCTAACAGAATATGTCAGAAGTGATGAGATGTCAACTGTGAGATTAGGTTATAAAAAGACTGTGGTTTCTGTCTTGACTACTTTTGCTTATTCCCTCTAGGATCAGTTGACCTGTGTGAAGCCAGCTGCAATGTTGTGAGACAACCATGTGGAGAGGCTCCCAGAGGGACTGAAGCAAGCCAACAACCACATGAGTAAGCTTCAGGGTGGACTCTCGGTTGATCCTTGCATTCAGCCCACAGCTTGACTGCACTTCATAAAAGATGTAAAGCCAGAAGCAATAAGCTAAACCATGACTGTGACATAACAGAAACTGTGAGATAATACATTTTTTTTGTTTTAAGCTGCTGACTTTTGGACTATTTGTTATGCAAGAATAGATCAATGCAAAGAATAGATCTGAGATGGTGTCATGGAAAGAAAAAAGGTGAATCAGAGAGTGGTTAGGTCATAGTCCCATGTTCTGTTATGAATCAAGAATGATTTTGGAAATAAAGAATGAAACAAATATGAAACGAGCAATGCTGAAGCGAATTGAAAATATACAGTAGAGAAAGATAAGGAGCAGAAGGGATAAGCTTTCTTGGTAAAGATTTCTCTATGGTCTTATTCGATCAACAAAATGCTAGTTGAAGAAAAAAATGTCCACTGTGGTTTTTGAGGGGGATGGGATGGGTCATGGAACCACTGAAAGGCTTCTGACATCAGGCAGGCATCAGTGAAAAGTCAGAAAATCCCTTGCAAAGGTTTATATTCTGGGAAACATAATTACAAAGTCACTAGGGCTGGCTCTGAAATGACTGATGTTGAGAAGGAAGAGGGTGATGCAATCTCTGGGAGTAGGGAATTCATCATTTATTTTGGAAGCAATACCTGGGGAAAAAAAAGAACTGCTGGCAAATCTTTATATTCACGTTATTAAGCAGGCCAAGGATACTTATTGAGATGTGAAATGGTTGCTAGAGATGATGTAGTTGTATGGATTTTAAAACTTTTATACAGTTACAAATCTGCTGCTTGAAATACTGGACAGATTATGGGCGTAGACTCAGTTACACATGTGAGGCCCAGTTAGGGCAAAGAAGGGAGCACCATTTATTTAAAAAGATGCTCCACCTTGTGCTATTAAAGCCTGAATGTATATTATAGTTAACAGTACAATGTCAGGTGATTCTTGTACATGCCAGAAGAAAAACTTAAAAAAAAGAATAGCAACTAACAAATCTGAAGAAAGTTAAAAATTTAAATATAGTATAAAATAATTTCTGTTTTTTTTCTATAATAGGAAACATATAGCTGGTCATGTCAGCCAAATAAATTCCCAACACTGTGTTAGATACTATACTGGACACAAAAGAAATCCTGGCCCCAGTGCACTTATGAACCAGCTGGAGACTCAAACTCTATGTGCATGAACAACTGGAGAAAGGCTCCAGAAAGGATGGTGTGCCTGATAAGAAACTTGGTGTTGTGGTGGGATAAGAACACAGGGGAGCTCACAGAGGAGACAGAAGGAATATGTGGGTACTCAGGGATGGAGTCAAGAACTCGAAGCTGGAGTTAGGACCCCTGCCCTAAAGGTCAAGGTGGGGGAGCCTTTCAAGGAGGGACCTATGTCGAGGAGGTCAAGAATGGGGCTAAAGAATGGATACTGAGTTACAAGGCTCCAAGAGACCTCTGTAAACAGCAATGTCAGAAAGCTGATGGTTTATCAGTTGGGGCACAAAGAGTGGAGATGGTATGAATGGTGAGAAAACTGGGGTACTGGTATAGTCATCCTTCATTATAATCATTTTGTCATTTCACAAAATTCTGTGGATGCACAGATAAAGTCTGTCTTTGGGGTGTACCAGGCTGGTGGGGGGATCCAGATGGATATCATTCATATGAAGTAGAGGAACACAGATTCCCATGTAAATTCAGAGAAAGGAGAATTCTCTGGCTAGGGAAATGAGGAGGGTTGCAAAAAGGGGTTAGAGGATTTTATATGGCTGACTTGGAGTCTTGAAAGGATTTGGTAGAGAAAGAAATAGAAGGAAGAAGAAGGTGATTAAAAGAGGCAGTAAAACTTTAAGCTTTTACATTTCTTTCTTTCTTTTTTTTTTGCTAAGCAGAATATTTACAAAGGTATGGGACCAACAAAGCACATGGAAAATCCAATTTTCCAAGCTAACAGAGAAAGGATAGGGAAAAAGGGCAGTGGAAGCAGCAGAATCCTCAGAATCTGCTCCCAGCTAGCTGAGAGAGGACACAATTCCCAGAGGTTGTTCTTTGTACAGTGGAGCACCACTGACCACATAGTGTCACTGTGAAGATGATTTGAGTGAGTTACAGTGTGCCTTGTAGAGTGACTATAGTAATTGCTCAATAAAAGGTCTTTAACACTGTCAAAATCTGAGTAGCCTAAGATGGGCAAATGCTCTTAGAACTGAGAAATATATTTAACTTTCTTTTTTCTCATTTTTCTTCTCATTCCTATAGCTACCTTCCACTTATCTCACTTGATAGATAAAGAAGCTATAAAACAGGTAGGAATTTAGCAATGCAGATGGTATAACCAGTAAAAAGCCAATAATGATTCAGGCTTGTATGAGTTTATTAATTCAAAGTTATTCTTTTGCCAAAAGACCAAAAGAAGTAAGGAGGAAGCAAGATGAAAATCAAGGGGGGAAAGTAAGGAAAAAGAAAGCCAATAGGGTACAAAGAGTATTTGGAAAAAAGTTCTGCAGATGGATACCAACTAGATCAAAGATCAAAGAAAACATGGTTGTGGTGTGCTTGGTGGGACTAATTAAGACAAAATTAACTCCACCTTGAGGAAGTGCCTTGAAAAGGTAAGGATTTAACTTATAGGTCTTTGAAAGAATGATTAAAACTAAAGCTGGTTTAGGGACTATGAATAAAACATTCAATGGTTGGAGAGAAAACCCAAATGAGTACATATTAAATATATACACCTTTTTATACTCAGTTCCAACAAAGAAAAATAACAAAATAAAAAAGATGAAGTGTATTTCATTATAATAGTGAATACTTTAGTGATTATTCTTTGACAACCATAGTTTGAAGTATTTAACAGGAAGTGCTGTAGAAGGGTGGAAGAGGTGATCTCAGAATCCAACAGTGGCAGTTGTCCCAGTGACCATCACCTGTTTGGCTTTCTTTGAGGGGGCAGGAACTGGAGCTGTCTCCTGCTGTGTCATTTTTGTATCTCCTTCTTCACCATCTGATGCATCTAGGAAATACAAAGTTTGAAAATTAGAAAAGTGTCTCTCTCTTTCATATCCTGGTACCTCCTTTCTAGGAAAGGAAATGACCTAAAATGAAGGCAATGATTTAAGCACTAAGATGTCAGTCTTATTTATAAACTAAAAAAATGAAGATTACCTACCTAGATGCCTAACATTAGAGAATGTTTATTTATGGAATACTCATACAAGGGAACTTTTTGCAGCCTTTGAAAAATGTTTACTAAGAGATTACAATGAAAAAAAGCCATCTTATGATGATAGTAATAGGTGAACAGAACCACCCTTATTAAGCATTGTTATATGTTTAACAATGGGCTTCATAAATAGAATCTTAGATATCTAATTATCTAATTCTTGTAACTATTGATTTAATAGACATGACCCCACCCTTTCAGATAAGAAAACTGCTATTTAAAGAAGTTGTTTTAGTTTTTTCCATTGCTATGACCAAAAGACCTGACAAGAACATGTAGAGGAGGAAAACATTTTGCATTGTTTTACACATAAGCTTTTGGGGGACACTTCATATATAAACTGTAATAGAAGTGTTTTGTTCCAGGTCACACACATTGGAGTCTAAAGTCAGATACTGCAAGCGACTGCTCCACTGAGCATCAGACAGTCCTTGATACCTAGGTGTTGGTTGCCAGGAAAATGTTAAGAGACTATGACAAATGATTATAGCTCATGATAAATTGCAATTTTGAACTCACTTATCTTTCCATAATGGAAAAAGACATTCTTATGATAAGAATCAGGAAAAATAAAAGTTTTCCTATAAAGCTCTGCTGAAAAAAACATGGTAACCAGAAGGTTCTTACTTCTTATGATGCCATTACTGCCTTTAAGGTTCTAGTGGTTTCTCCCTTTAGAAAAATTTTTGGTCTTTTTTTTCCTTTTTTTGAGTCCCAGGGATAGAACCCAGAGGCGCTTAACCACTACACCACATCCCCTGCCCTTTTAAATATTTTATTTAGAGACAGGTTCTCCCTAAGTTCCTTAGGGCCTCACAGAATTGCTGAGGCTGGCTTCTAACTCATGATTCTCCTGCCTCAGCCTCTGGAGCCACTGGGATTACAGGAATGTGCCTGCCACTGTGCCCGGCAAATTTTGGTCTTTAAAAGGCTTCATTCATTCTCTTTGGTATCTTCATATATCTCAAAGTGAGTCCAACGTGTAAATTTGTGATCAACTTGGTCAGAATTCATATTTAGGTCAAAATTAGTACATTTAGTTGGTCAGAGCTTATAAATAGTTGTATACTATGATGCTAGACATTTTGTGTCCAATTGAATGGGTCACAGGTTCAGATACTCACCAAAAGTTATTTTGGATATTTCTGAGGCTATTTTTAGAGACATTAACATTTAAGTGGATTGACTAAAAAAAATTACCCTCCATAATATAGGTAGGCATCATTAAATCAATTGAACAAAAAGGTTGACCCTTCCCTGAGCATCCCCCTCATCCCTGATGGGGATGAGTAAAAAATTTTCAAAATTCCTGCTTTAGCAGTACTTTTGTTCTTTCATATTTAAAATAACACCTTTTATACCTATTTGTGTATCTGTAATTCTGCATTCTTTTTCTTAGAGAGGGCCCCCCAAATTGTGTAAGGTTTGGGCCTCATAAAAACTTAGATTTTCCCTGGCTAACAACCTCGCTGAACTCACATTTGAGAACAGAATAAAACAAGCTATGGAAACACACAACAGCATGGATAAATTTTCAAAGCATGGTGCTCAGTAAAAGAAGTCAGACTCAATGAGCTATATAATGTATTATTCCATTTATTTAACATTCTGGGAGAGGCATAACTATAGTGACAAAAAACAGGTCTGTAGTTACAGGAGATTAGAGGTGGGGACTTCTTGGTTGCAATGAAAATGTTCTATATCTTGATTGTGGTGGTGGCTACACTACTGTATGCATTGATCATAACCAAAGAACTATACTGTAAATCTTAATATATGTAAATTATTCCTCAGAAAACATGATAGAAGCTAATTTATAACACTTGTTCAACATCGCACATCTATTGGCAGAGCTGGTATTTGAACCCCAGATATTCTAATCTGAGAGTTTATGATATTAATCCAACACTACTACCTTTCCATCAAAACATGCTGCTTGCAGTTTCATTAGGTTCCTGTATTCTTCTGCCAAGAGGTCTCTTGGTTGCTTTTATTTTTAAATAACGAATAAGAGTAGAATATAATGCCATGCTTTTTGTTTGCATTCATTGAGATGATCATATTTTTTTCCCCTTATAATCTGTTAACATGATGATGCAAGAATAGGTTGACAATAACCATCCTTGTTATTTCCAGGATAAACCCCAACTGGTTGTGTTATGTTTAATAGATTTTTTCCATCAATGTTTAAAAGTCAGAATGACGTAATTTTCTTTTTTAGTATTTCCCTTGTCTGCTTTAGGTTTTGAGGTTATAGAATATCTTTCATAAAAGATCTGGGAAATTTCTTCTTTTTAAAATTCTCTGAAATAGTTATATACAGTTGAAATTGTATGTTACTTGTTATTTGGTGAAATTTGTCAGTATAATCAGCAAAGTGTATTAGTATTCTTTGTGTGTATATTTTAAATTAATGCTTCAACGTCTAATGGTTATATGATTATTCATATTTTTCTATCTATTCTTAATTCAGCTTTGGTCAGCATTATTTTTTCTTGTTAATTGGCTATCTTATATAAATTTTCAAATTTACTGGGAAGAGTTCATCATTATATGTACCTATTTCTCCTTTTCCCTTCATTTTATTTGAATCTTTTAAAATTTTTTAAAAAATATATTTTTAGTTGTTGATAGAACTTTATTTTATTTATTTATATGCAGTGCTGAGAATCGAACCCAGTGCCTCACACATGCCAGGCAAATGCAGTAATGCTGAGCCACAGCCTCAGCCCTGCATATTCTTCTTGCTAGAGAGCTTTCTTTTTCAAAACCAGGTTCTTCATTTATTGATATTTTATATATCTATGATTTCATTTATAAGAGTAGAACTTATTTTCTGTATGTTTTCTTTATTGATTTTGTAATATTTTGTGGTTGGGCAATTATTTAGTCCATTAGTGTTTCTGATATAAGCATCAAAGCTATACACTACTTCTTGATATAATTTAAGCTAAATAGCATTTTTATTATCATTGAATTGTAAATGCGTTAAAGTTTCTGAAGTTTTCAGCTTGAGCTGCCCAGTAAAATACTACAGACTGGTTTAAATGAGAGATAATTATTTTCTTATGGTTCTGGAGGCTGGAAGTTGAGATAGGGGTACCAACATGGTCAGGTTCTGGTGAGGACTTTCTTCCTGGCTTGCTGACAGCTGCCTTCTCACTGTGTCCTCACATGGTAGACAGAGTGACCCAGCTCTCTGGTGTGTCCTCATAAATGTACATATTTTATCCTGGGGGCCACATCCTTATGACCTCATCTAACCTCATTACCTCCCCAAAGTCTTATCTCCAAATACCATCACACTGATTATTAGGGGAATACAAATATTTAGTTTATAATGTTTTCCCTTACAACTTTTCTTTGGTCCACTAGTTATTAAGAAATATATATATATATATATATATTTTGGTTTTGTTTATTTATTTTGTTAATTGTGCTGTATATGTGTAATAAGAATTGTAATGCATTCTACTGTCATTTACTTTTAAAAAATCAATAAAAAATAAATTTTCTGGGAAAACTGGATTATCTTCAAATTTGTATAATTGCCTGTTTATCTCCCAAGAAGTATATTTTTAGATTTCTAAACATATTTTTAAAAAGTCATCCTTTTGTTGCATTGTGGTTAGAAAACAATGAAAAAAGAAAAGTGGCCTATATATTCTTTAATTTTTTTTTTTAATTGTAGATGAATACAATGCCTTGCTGAGGATCGAACCCAGTGCCTTACATGTGCCAGGCAGGTGCTCTACCACTGAGCTACAAACCCAGGCCCTACATATGGATTCGCCCTACATATGGATTCTTTATCATTTGTCAAGACTTGCTTCATTGTCCAGCACAGGAATTTGGCAAACTTTTTGGGTAAAGGACCATATAATATGTAGATGTTGGGTTTGCAGAGCAATAAGGCCACTGTTGTTATGGTTGAACTCTGCTGTTGTGCTGTGAGGCAGCCTTGGGCAATGGATGTAGATGGTAATGGCTTTGTACTGATACATTTAATTTATAGAAACTCATCCTGGTTGGATTTGGCCCCTGTGCCATAGGACATAATGAATTTTTAAAAATGTCTCAGGGTTTTTGAAAACCCTGAGATTCCAAAGTATGATCATAGACAAACTTGTTATGTTTTTTGAAATCTGTTCTGTTTATGATTTTTTTTGTGCTTTATCAGTTAAAAGGTATGTATTAACATCTTCTCATTTTGAATTTGTCCATGTTTTCTAGTAATTCTACATATTTCATTATTATATCTGGCACATGCAAGTTCAAATGGTGAAGGCTTCCTGCTGAATTGTTCCTTTTATCATTTTGTTCTGACTGTTTTAAAAAATTTCATCTAGTTTAATTTAGTTCAATTTCACTTTGAGGGGGTCGTTCTTCTCTATTTTTAGAAGTGGTCATTTGTTTTCTGGGAAAGCAATGCTATACAATCTGAAAAAGTAATGCTGGATACACAGCTGTACTTAAACAGTCTAAAGTGTTTTGCTAAAATTACTCATCCCTAGGAGCCAGAATGTTTTATTTGGCTAGGAGAACCAGGACTGGGAACTACTCTTCAAGAACCCTGTTCCCAGCTCATTAAGAGACTCCCACCAGCATTACTGAGAAAGAACACAATTCCCACATCGAAAGAACAGGGCCCTGAGAGTGAACTCTGTGAAGGCCACAAGGCCATGCTAGTAACACAGAGCATAGGGGAGGACAGGCAGTGAGAGGCCTGGCCATGGAAGAAGTGGCTCATGATTGGACTCGACCTCTACTAACAGGTTGTGCAGTGGAGGAAGGAAGCTGTTTCTTCATTGTTCTGTTCACTTTGCAAAATAATTACTAGTTATAATCCATTCGGCCACCCCTGAAAAGAATCATAATGTCTTTAAGTGTATTTCTTACTCTAATTTTCAGAACACCCGCTCTCTATTCTTGTCGTCTCTCTGTTTTTATCAGAATTTTACCTCTAACCTCCAAAATTCAGCTCAAGTTTCACCTGTGAAGACTCCAAATGCAGAAACAAGATTGTCTGAGGGCTAAAATGCAGCAAGCAGTTGCAACTTTCAATGAGAAAGGAAAATGAAGAGAAAAGGTGATCAGGGCCTATGAAAATGAAGGATTCAAGGAAGGAAATGGCAGAAAGGAAAGCATATTCAACTCCAAGTTTATTGTGCCCAATATGGGGCATCTAGTTGCTGTGAGGGGCTTCTCAGAGAAGCTCAGGCAGGCAGGCCCTTTAGTCTCTGGGTCTTTGCTGGCTATGCAGGTCTAGGTCTAGGTGCTGGGATACTGGAACACTCAGTCTTTCTTAGGCTTGTGGTGGTTTATCAGGCTGTATGTTAGTTGAACTTGTGCTCTCCAGTTTTGTTTTGTTTTCCTGGCTATCAAGTTTTCCTCATTTGCCTTTTCACTCTCTTACATATAGCAAGAAACTGGGCATGATTTAACCTCTTCTATCTCTCAAAATCCTTAGGATCTCTTTTCCCTGTCTCCAAATTTTTTTAAAAAATCAAATGTTTCTGGTTAAGTCTCTGTGTGTTGGTTTTATCAGAAGTTTTAGAATCACTCTGAGCTGTAATGAGGAGTGGGGTGATCCTTTAATTTTGCCATTTCTAATGGGTACAATCTAATCTACATTCCAATAACACTCCTGTTTTCATAGCTGAGGATGTCCCTAGCAACACATCTTGAGTTTTGCTTACAAAATATGCTGCCAGTTCCCAGAGGCAACTTTAAAGTAAAAAAATTTGGAACAGGATGGCAAAACATGACCTGTGGACACTTTATGAGTCCTGACACTCTGATAAGGTAAAGCACTAAGATTATCAAGACCTCCTCAACAGCACTTGACTGAAGAAAAGTGTTTTCCCTTCTTTTTGTCAGGAGGTTGAATACTACAAAATTTCTCTTGCTACCTTCAAGCCAGAAGAACTAAATCTTAAAGGTTATTTTGTAGAAGTCTGACTACTCAATGTTAGCGTTACCACATTTACTTAAAATGCACACAGGAAAGTCTCCTCAGGAAGGGCCATTAACCTGACCCTTGATTGGAATGCTGGGACTTAGGCCTGGCAACAGTGACAGTGGGAAGGATCTCTTATGTCAAAAATTGGTGCCTTGGGACCTCCCCTACCATGTTACAAAAAAGACGCATGGGTTGTGTTGACATCAGGGAACAGCTTTGCAGATAGGAACACTACCTGCTTGCTGTCTGGTCTTGCAATAAGGTATTCCTTTCTCCCCTTTGATCTTATTTTATTTTTAGCTTAAAGAAAAAGCAAAGATAAGTTGGTTTAGGTGACATGAACACAATTTCAGTCTTGAGTGTTAAACCTTGACCCTTCTCCCTCTCTAGTTTTAAATTTTGGAACATTTACATATTTGGGGTCAGTTTTCAAACTATGAGTAATTTCGAATCAACCTTTTCTGGCCAATTTTGTAGTTAGGTGATAGAGCCACAGATGCTGGCAGGGGCATTTTTGGCCTTAATATATTTGTTACTTTATTGAATTAACATATTTGTTATGTTTGGATGTACTATTATATAAATTCTCCATTCCTGGACTAGAAGCTAATAATAAATAGCTTTTATATAGTCCTTACTTTGTGTAAGACACTATTCTGAATACGCCACAAAAATGAGCATAATTACACAAACATAACTACATAACTACATAAACAACCAAGAGGGCCTGAATTTAACTCTCATGTTAGACTTTCAAAATGTAGACTGCTAATACTATCTACTTTATAGAGTGGAAACCAAGACTTCTCACTGTTAATGAGAGAGAGCCAGGACTTAGACCCAGGCAGTCTTAATTCCAAGTCTGTTCTTAACTACTATGCAATATTTCCCCTCTAACTTGGAAAGGAAATTAAATAGTTCTCTGGTGGTATTAGAATCCATGGGCCTCTGAGGGGAGAGTCTATTTTAGTATAATAATGAACATTATCTTTGATTAACTCTCATCTAACTAAAGCAGAAGGTACTAAATATAGGCAATAGGAAGCACATCTCTTCCAAACAACCCAAAACTAATTGTATCGAATCTGTCAGGAACTTTCCCCAACTCCCCTGTCCCATTTTATATTTTAACTGGGGAGAAAATATATCCTGGTTTGTCTGGGCTAGTCTTGATTTATGCTTATCTCTACATCCCAACTGCTTTAGTACCTGTCTTCCTGCAGGGATTCTTTAGTACAGTAATATGCTTACTATCCTCAAGTGAGGGAATGGAGATGAGAACTTCCTTAGGCTTATTTGATTCCT
Source organism: Ictidomys tridecemlineatus (assembly GCF_052094955.1). Classification (NCBI taxonomy): domain Eukaryota; kingdom Metazoa; phylum Chordata; class Mammalia; order Rodentia; family Sciuridae; genus Ictidomys; species Ictidomys tridecemlineatus. The sequence goes on from NC_135479.1 coordinate 166,449,781, forward strand.
AAATGCTGATCTTTGCAGAACACCTTTTAACAATTTCCAGAACAGAGCTCTGTGTGTTTATTTTGAGAAGTGTCAGTATAGAAGAGTGATGGGAGACAACCTAGAGGACCTAAATTTGAGTTCCAAATTTTGTGATCTTGGGCAAATCACTTACTCAGTGTTACAGTTTTCTCATTTGTAGACTGTTGAAGTCATACTTCTGTGATTTATGATTCTCTTATGATTTAGGCCAACTTCTTGTAGAATGCTATATACCCTGGACACGTTAAAGTTTCCACAGTGTAGTGGAACACTGAAGTACAGAGGGATAGGGTAACATATTAAAGAATATGGGTGAACATAACCCATTACGTGGGTGTGCAAGTTACATAATTTCCCCTGAACAGAAATTGCACAAGAAAAAAGCAGATGAGGTGGCAGCTAGCTCTGCTACCTACTCTTTATAAAGTATAATCCCTCGGAAGATGCATGTTACAATGGAAAGCACCTTGTTTCCATTAGGACAGCCCTTTACTCTCTAGAGACTTCAGCTACCTATTAGATTACTTACAATATGCCCTTGATGTCCATCTTGTAGATTGTTAAAGGTGAGTGTGATGTTCATGTGTCCTGCTTCAGAATGCTCAGCTATGTTACATAGCTTTTCAATGGAAAAAGCCCTTTCCTGACCACCTTTTCATGTAACTTAGGACAAAGCACTTTATTGCTTAATCCTTGAAGTTTCCTATTGGTAAATTGGACTTAAAGATATTAGTCTATCAACTAATTATCACTTACATGGCAAACATATTTGGGTTTGGAATGATCTTCAAGAACCATAACTCCAGGTGGGCGCATCGGTGCACACCTGTAATCCCAGTGGCTGGGGAGGCTGAGGCAGGAGGATCGGGAGTTCAAAGGCAGCCTCAGAAACAGCGAGGTGCTTAGTATAACTCAGTGAGACTGTCTCTAAACAAAATACATAATAGGGCTGGGGATGTGGCTCAGTGGTGTGGGAAAAGGCAGAGATGAAACAGTTTATGGACTCAATTTGCCAGTACTATTCTAACAATGAGATTACAGAAAAGCAAAACCAAACAAATTTGGTCCTACTATATAAAGATGTTCCTGCTATGGATACCCACTATTATAATTTGATGCATTTATTTCAATCTTTTGTTCTTTCTGAGTATATGAGTATATGTACATGTATATACATATACACAGAACTTTATACACCCAGAATTGCATCATACACAAATACTTTATACTTTAATATTATATCATGATATCATGTCATTAAATAATTAATATCATTAATTTAGCTATAACAAACCATTGTTTGCCTGTACTATATTAATTTGTTCTATCATTACTTAGATTATTTCTAATAGCCTTTATAAATATGGTATAGTAGACATCTTTATACATAACACTTTATGTATTTCTATTTAGGAAAGATTTCTAGAAGGAAAATTACATCATAAAAGGGTATGAATGACTTACAGAGTCTTAACTTGTATTTTTCCATAAGGTCTTGGGTTAACTTGTAAGTCATCTATACTGTATAAAAATACCTATCTTATACCCACCCCCAGCAATCATTGGATATTATCTTTTTAACATTGCTAATGAGTAAAACTGATATAGCATTTTAATTTGCATTCATTTGATTATGACTGAGACTAAATATTTTACTTTTTATTAATTATGTGAATCATATATGAATAGAGTATTCTTAACCTTTGTTCATTTGTCAAATGAGGGTTTTAATATTTTACCTATTATCTGCTTTGGTCTTTTAATATTAAGGCCAATTCTTTTAAAATTTGTTTTAATTAGATACACATGACAGTACAATGATCTTGACATATCATACATTTGAATCAGATGGGGTATAAGTTCTCATTTTTCTGAGTGTACAGGTTGCAGAATTACATTGGTCATGCCGTCACATATATACATACAGCAATAATAATGTCTATTTTATTCTGCTGTCCTTCCTTTCCCCCATCCCCTCCCATCACTTCTCTCTACCCAATCTAATGTGACACACTTCTTTTTTATTTTCTTTTTCCTTACTTGGTCATACATGTATTCTGTATAATGATGAGGGTCTCCTTCCATCTTCCATGCAATTCCCCTTCTCCCTCCCTTCCCCTCCCACCTCTCTTTAAGGCCAATTCTTAACATTGTTTTGTTTTTTAATTTTAAAAATCATTTCTGATCTTATGGATGTATCCAATTATGATGTGATCAAATTATCATATATTTTCATTGTAATTTTTCTTAGGAAAGTTCTCCAAAATATCCCAAAGTAGCTACTTTTATCAATTATTTTTTAGTTGAGTTAAATATTTTTTATTTTTTTAACATTTAACTGAAATCCATATGGAGAAGAATCTGTTGTATGGTATCAACTGAAGCTTTACATTTCAAATATTTAATCAATTGTCCTAATTTTGTGTTGAATAATTCTTCTCTTCATTATTGTCTTGTGATGGCACTTTAATTAAAACACCAATCATATATATTCTAGGGTATGGTTTCATTGATCTGTCCATGAGTCTTTTCTGTTGGTACCATATTTCAATCTTATTACAAAAAAACAACAACATACTGAACTCTCTTTTTTCTACTTTGATAAATGGCTACCACACTGGGGTGTAGGGAGTAAATAGTAAGAAAGAGAGCAAGACTTAGGCTAAAATCTCAGAGAATTGGGCAAAAGCCAAGGATGGATGGAGGTAAGCAGGTCATGCTAAATCAGGCACCAAGCTGTTTCCCTCCAGAACACACTGATACACATAACATCCCTGCCACCCAATAGCTATTGAGTTTTAGGTAAGTTGACTCATGTTTTTTTTTTCCTTTTTTTCTAATATATTAAATGAGGTAGCTGAGAGGATCATGTAAATTAGTGTAAAACACTTAGAACAGTGAATGGCCATGGTAAGCACCATTTTCTCTCAAATGAAGCTACCTCCCTACTCCCTAAGAAAGCTCAATGTTGGTTTTTTTGAAATAATATTGAGGATGGTACCAACAGAGAAGACTCATGGACAGATCAAGGAAAACATACCCTAGAATATATATGATTTACTCCTGAAAAGGACACCAATAATCCCCTAATTGTCATATGAATATATTGCAGGGGTTAAAATGACAAGGACTCCAGAATCAGGATGCCAAGATTGGAACCACACCTCTTTTGTTTACAAGATGTGAGGTCTTGGAAAAGTTACTGGCTCTTTTTGCAACTTAGTTTTCTCATCAATAAAATGGAGTATTAATCGTGCCTACCTTATTGGGTTGTTACAGAGTTCTATCATAATGAATAAACTGTTAACACAGCAGGGTACATAAATTCTCATGGCCATCAAAGTCATCATTTTACTTGACTGCCCTGGGGCACTCAACATTGATAGACCTCAACTTTTTGCCACTTTCTCCTTTGTTTTTTGAAGTAATGTAGTGATTTCATTCTCACACCTCACATACTTTTCTTTCACTATTTCCTAACATCCTCCAAGGTATCTTCAAACACTTACTTGGTTCCTTTCTCTAAGCCAACACATGACATTTTTTTTTTTTAATTCAAAGACCAGATAGTAATACTTCCAGCTCGTGGGCCATGTGTTCTCTATCAAAACTGCACAATGTGTTATTTGGAATCCATCGACACAATGTAAATGAGTGGGTATAGCTGTGCTATGACAAAATTTGATACACAAAAGCAGGCAGCCTGCCCATAGGCCAGAGTTTGCCAACTACTCCTGTAGGAATTGTTCCAGCTCAGGTATTCATCGATTAGAATACTCATCACATAACATCTGTCCTCCCTACTGGGCTGTGAGCCAGCTACCTGAGGGCAGGGTGTCCTTTCACCTTATATGTCCTGCATGTAGCAGAAATTCTGGTAAATCTAATCAATCAACATCTGCTGAAACAATGAATGAAATGATCATATAATATGAGTCTTAAAGCTTGTTGTGTTAGCTATAGGGAAGGGGGCATTATTCCATGTGAACCCTTCAGTAGCTACCAAAATAAGCTACAGAGAAGACCTCATGTCTTGCATAGTACACTGAAACATCTTGTAGAATTAATTATTCTTTCCTAAATGAGAGGAAAACTCAAGTCGAGGAAATTCACAATTGAAGGACCAAGTAATATTGCAGACATCAAAATAGAGCTATCCAGGGTGATCTATAAAACAGGGCACACTTTATAGGAATTGAGAAACAGCTGTTTCCCTATTTCTGTTTTAAAAGGGGAAATAGGCTACAGGGCTCAAGGGTATATGCTAAGCATATGGAGAAAATTTATTTGCTTAGAGAAATGTGACATAGAGCTGGCAAAGGGCTCGGGTTTTAAGAGATAATGTCCTGGTGGGTGAAATTAAGAGGATAAGAAGGATATATTCAGAGTCATTTCAGCATTGTGTTAATGGAAAAGGAAACACTAATAAATACTAGAAGGGTGGGGGAGAAAAGTAATGTTGGACTGAAGATAACTAAATATTCTCTAGGGAAGACACTAGCTATAAGAACCAAGCATCACTTGCAATAATAATAATGATTCTAGTAAAACGAATTTTAGATAAAGATGACATTGATTTAGAGAAAATATGGAAACTGAAACTTCAGTCAAAATTGACAATGTGAGTATTGAGTTTCTATAAAAAATACACAGAATAGAGGATTCTTACAGTGCTAAGAATATCTGGAAAATATATTAAAGGCCCTGGGAGAGAATTTTAGCCTTCTGGAATATACTTAGAAATAGGTAACAGACAAAGAAGCAAGTTTAATTTTTTTCCTTTTCATTTTCATGTTCAAACTTAACTAGCAGTAATATTTTGAGTATAATTAAACACTTGCTGAGCTGGACATTTTATGTGACTCAACATATTTTTTCAAGTGCCAATTATCAAATAGTATTCTTTAGAATTTCTTAAAAATCATAAAATTATTATTGCTGTTAAAAAAGGAAGTAGTTTTCCTAAAAAGAACAAGGTTATGTTAGTTTTATTCAATTTTCTATTTTCCTTTCCCTCCTATGGATTATAAAAGGATTCATTGTGTGGCCACATGGACATTAATTCATTCATCCTTCAAATATTTAATGGTCACCTGTTATGTACCTGGTATTGTGCTGTGTCCCAAGAAGGCGAGATAAAAATATATGGTCCTTACTTTGAGAAACTAACAATATAGAGGGAGAGATATACATGTGTATAAGCAATTAAAATGCAATGTGAGACAGTAGTGATGAAAAACAGATATGAGGTGGTCAGGGGCTTGGAGTGGGAGCACAGGACACTAACAGGAGCACCAGGGACTAATCTAAGATGACAGATTTGTCTGCATACTCATGGTGATGGTGTTCATACAAATCTAATCGTGTTAAAATTCAGAGACCTATATGTACAAAAGGAACAAGATTGATTTTACTCTATCATACTTTAAAAATTAAAATAAAAATACAATATTTGAGATGCTCATCAATAGGAAAATAGATGAATAAACACGGGTATTGTCATACAATAAAATGTTATCGAACAATAAAAGGAACGGACTACAGATAAATGTCACAACATAGATGAATCACAAAAGCATTTCCGCATGAAAGAAGCAGATACAAAAAAGTACATTCTATATAAGAACTTCTAGAGTAGGGCCCCATTAACAACATGACAGAAATCATGTTGGTGGTGGCATGTATTTGGGTGAGGTGGGTGAGAGATGGGGATGGACTGGGAAGGGCTCTCCATTATAACTTTCAGGTATAATGGAGATGTTCTAAGTCTTGGTTGAAATTGATTAGACAGTACACTTGTGGTCTGAGTTCTTTGATAAATGTAATATCTCAGTAAAAATGTGCATTTAGCTGTCTTGACTTATCTTTCATAGCACAGAATTTCTAATGCTGTCTAAAGTTGTAAAAAAAAATTTACAACTGCTCTACCATATGCTAACATTTCTTTTAAACATGAATTGAATTTTTGTTTCTTAATGAAATAAAATAATATTTAATGATACATTTTTTCTAACAATAAATCTTATGAGGAAAATAACTGAACTGCAATGTGTAGAGTACATAGCAGTAGAGGAACAAGGAGGTCAGAACTCCACATTCTACTGACTGTGGATGTAGGAAGGCATCCAGAAAGAGGTGAATTTCATCTGGATGTTGAAAAAGAGTAGATTTCAAAAGAGGAAGAACATCCCTAAATGACATATACAAAGTCATGGGTATAAGAAGGGCTGGCACGGTGCTTAGCACTTTAGTTTCATCCTCAATATCACCTTTATTTTTTTGAACTTAGGCTTGGCAAGGATCATGGCCTGGCCCAGGTTCCTTGGTGTCATGCAGGCGGGGCAAGCCTTCCCTTGCAGGTAGCCTGGGCTCTCACTCTGACTTTCATAGTGGGCTGCCTCCTATCTGCTATGCTGGGGAGTGTGGCCTTGAGCATGGCATTGATGAGACCTAAGGGAGGCTTTTAGAAGATAACTAGCCTCAGACAAGGATGGATCATTTAGGTTGTCTTTTCATCCTTTCCATCTCAATCCACCTGAGAACCTTTCCTAATAAGATCACTGGTAACAGTAAATAAGCAAAGGCAGACCACAAACACTCTACCTACCAGGAAGTTCTAATTTGGAGACTGGGTCAACAATGCAATGATGTCCCTATAGTTTCCAAGTAGGAGATGAGATATCCTTGGGGTCCCCAAGTCTAAATGGGAATGTGTAGGAGTAGCGGGGACCATACTGGCAAATTTGGTGCAAATGTCTCACCAGACACTAAGGTAATCAGTATTTGCTGACCAGTTCTTTTTCTAGGTCTTGGCAATCTAGACTTCCTAGGTTTTGGACCAGCTAAGGTATGGAACTCTGTTAGGGCAGGAGGTTTTAGAGTCATCCTTCAGGAAAAGACATTGCCTTTATGATGGTCTAAGGATTTTGGTTCTCAGAGGAAGAAAACTGTAAGAAGGCTATCAGAAGAGGTGGGGCCCTGATCTCAGAAAAAATTCCTAGGGAAGAGAGGAAGGAGGATTAGGCCAAAGGCCCAGTAATGGAGAATTGCCTCATTAATAATGACTTTTAAATAATTACAACAAAGTGGCACATGGTTCTGAAAGTGATAAAGTATGCTTATAATCATTATCTAAAAATGATTTTGAGCCCCATGATAAAGCTTGAGTCAGCACGTCTGAGATGAGGAAGCTAAGGCTTAGAGGAGTTAACGTGGCTGAGACTTGCATAGTTTGCTGCTTGCTTTCTTTCCTAATTCCCTCCCTCTCTGCCCAACTTTCATTTTCTTCCCAATATATAGCTATTAGTTAACTATGGGTTATCTTAATTTGAAAGGATTTATTTCAGTTTATAAAGTCACACAAAAACCTAAAACAAAGACAATATAAAAGTGGAAGTCCATATGAAAGAAAAATAAGGAATTAGAATAATCTAAGAGCTATGATAAAGATATTAAGTATATTGACCTATATATTTGCTACTGATGGGAAAATTTTGATTAGAAGTTTGTAGAAGCCACTATGATAAAGGCAACCTGGTCACTATTCATAATATCCATAGGCTAAACAACAATAATGACAACAAAACAATTCCTCAGAAGTGCAGATATTTTAGGTTATTAATAATTACAACTCCAGTAATGTACAGTAACTTCCTTTGATCATTTAATAGCTTTGAACTAGGTCTTCAAAGGTGATTTTGTTTTCCATACTGCTATTTTAGTGCACAGGAGAATTTATATATCATTTGTTGTTTCATTTTAATGAGTTAATGTATACATGTGTGTATGAATGTACATACGTTCTTTCTGGAATTTGAACACAGGCACTTTACCATTGAGCTATATCTAAAGCTCTTTGTATTTTTTATTTGGAGACAGGATCTCTCTAACTTGCTGAGGCTGGCCTTAAACTTGTAATCCTCCTGCCTCAGACCCCGGAGTTGCTGGGCTACAAGTGTTCACCACTGTGCCAAGTTCATCATGTTATATTTTAAAGAAGACGAAAAGGCATATCATCTCTAAATCACAGAAAACCCCATTTGTAGAAATCAAAGCATGTGCGACTATAATGAAACTCACTAATTGTTGAAATAGTTCTAGGACTTGGGGAGATGCCTAGTGTGACTATTTTCACACTTGCTACAGGGGAGGACAAAAACCCACCTGCCATGCCATGGGAATAAATACATACGCATGGAAATGTTGATCTTATTTTGTAAGTTGTTTTAACTTAGTGATTAGGACTTGATGGAAAATACTAACATGACCTTTTACTTCATGAGTTCCATAAGGTGACTGTTTTTAGTACAGAAAAGTATTATTCGTCAGTGCCATTTCCTATGTTGTACATCATGCTGCATTCAGGGCCTAGGGTTAGAATTTATTTATATTGGCTAGTTTAAACCTTCCTTACTCAATCCTCCAGTTTCCCTTACTTTAATGCCAAAAAACGGACACAGAGTTTTTCCTTTTCATAATTTACTACATAGAACATATGTCCAAGTCAGGATGCCCCTTTCATCCACAGGAAGAGTCTGGGGCCACCTGACTCATCAACACAAGCCCAGAAATAGAAAAAGCAATCTGGCCTGAAAGGGAGAGATGAGTGGAAACTTCTACGGCAGTTAAGGTGCTATGTCATATGAAATTAATTCTCTGTGGTCAGCAATTAGAGTCAGATTACAGCTCAAGCAAAATTCTGCCTGCTAATTATGTGACCCATTACAACATTTATTTCATTGAGAGATGCTCAGCCATGATTTCCAAGGGTGGGCTTGTGGCAGATGGAAAGAAGCAGATGGCCAGGGAAACAGCAACTTCTTCCTTTTACAAACAGACTTGCCTCCCAGGTCCCTAACTGAAATGATTATTTTTGCTTCTCTAACTGAGTGATCAGATGTGTCACGTTACTCCCTTTCCAGCAAAATGAGGCACCTGGGATCACAGAACTCTTAAGCAAATTGCAGAACATGGAAATTAATTCTGTTCCATCATGAAAAGAACTGAAGTGAGATGGTAACAAAAATCACCTTCCATATGGAGGAGAGGAAGCAGACAGGGTATAAACAGTGTAGGTATGTAGTTTTTGGACTTCAGGTGAACATGATAGCTAGTTCCTGACAATGTGACATTTATATACATCTAATGGATTTATAAGCCACTGCCACGAATAATAAAAAGCATAGCAGCAGCAGTAGCTGCTACTACATGGTGAGAAATTGCTTTGTACCAGGCACTGAACCGAGGGACTACCTCACTGAGGCACACTGTCCTCTTCCTTCCCATGCAGGTCCCAGATGGCTCATTTTCTATTGTTGTTTAAGCAAGCTACTGGCATCTGTATAGCAACTGTAGGTGATGAGGACTGTGGGGGGGGGTGATGAGGACTGTGGTTTGCTGCAGGCTCCAAATTACCTGAGGCTGCTAAGGTCAGGATCACCAGTTGTGACCTGGGGGCCACTGGAAAGACTGAACACCCCAGCTTCTTCCTTTCTTTTATCATTATCATTTCTGTCCCCAAATCTAGTCACTGTGAAAGAAAAGAAAGACTGATGCCTGTAGCTGAAGTGTGCAGTTTAATGGCTAGAAACCAGACTTGTCACATGTAATTGAGTCACTATAGTGTTGGTGACAGAGTTAAAAGTTGAAAAAGCAATTGCTATTCCAACTTCCAGTTTTCAAGTTATTGTTGGGTCTGAAATTTCTCTCACCTTAGAGCTTTTATTTTAGAAAATCTCCAAAGCACACTTTTAGCCATATTTGAGTAATTGAAACATGAAAATAATAATGATGTTTTCAGCCACATTAAATGCTAACCAGGTGCTCTTGAGACTTTTTGCATGTACATATCACCTTTTATTCTAGTAGAGAGTTCTTTTATTTCCTCCCAACTGTATCTACCATAGACTGAAAAATTAATACTTTAAGAGTCATCATAATCCACTGACACATTCCCCCCTCCAGAGAGGAAATAAAGAGAATCCCAATGTTCTCTCTAATTCTCCCTTTCTCCTCAGACTGCTGGGAATTCAAGTACTGTCAACATAACAAACATTTATAGAATGCCTTCTGTGTACCAGGAACAGAGCTGAAGAACAGTGGGAAGTTGGCATGAATCTGACCAACCTGCAAAGTGAAAATAACTTCAGGTCTAGGATTCTCATATTAAGTGCTTGGGTCAGGTCCCTACCAGAATGGCTCTCCCAAATGTCTAAAGTGCTTCTGGCACTTTTTTGTTTTGTTTTTCTTTTTCTGTTAACACCCAACAAAGAGAGAAATGCTTGAGGCATTTAGAGGGCAAGCAATGTGAAAAAAAATTAAGGACAGGTTGCCCACAGGTCATGAATTTCCAGGTCATATCTTTGGGAGAGTCCAAAGGCAGGACTTAGCAGAGCCTCCCTCAGGCAGTGTTTGGTCCCCCAGCAACCATTTTGACCTTTTGTATTCTCCACATGAAACCCCCAAATTGTGTGTGTGTGTGTGTGTGTGTGTGTGTGTGTGTGTGTGTGGCCAGCTCCAAGCTCTTTAAGAATGTAAATAGAATCACATATTGTCCAGATTAAAACTTTAAAACTCTACAACAGTTTGCTTTTATACTTAAGATAACATTCACACTCTGTGGTATGGACCACAAGGCTTCCCCTTCAATCTCTCACTACTCTGCTCTTACTCTACCACACCTCAGACAAGCTGACCTCCTGGGGCTCACAGAACATGCTATCTCCTTTCTTGCCCTAGGGATTTCATGCTTACTATTCTCAGGCTCTTGGTTCTTAGCTCCTCCACATTGCTCAAGTCTCAGCTTAAATGTCCCCTCTTCAGAGAGGTCTCCTGTAATATCTGAAGTGTGCCCCTCCCTTTATGACTTTCTCTTCCTATTATAGCACTATCTCAAAAGTTGCAATTATCTGATTTATTTGGTACCTTATTTTATCTCACTCCTCTCACAGACTTCAAATTTCAAAACTGCAAAGACCAATAACATGTTTTTTAAATATCACAATCCTAGTGCTCAGAATAGTGTATGGACATAGCAGATATGCAATAATAATTGTTGAATAGACTAGTAAAGTGAATATAATTGCAAATAGTAAATAAAAAAATGGGCATCTTTTTATTCTATTTTATGACCATAAATACTATTATATGATCATAAATCTTGGATTTCTACTAGAGGTTTTAATGTATTCATTTGAACCAGGACCACCCTGACTGCATGAGAGGCTGAGAGAATGGAGACCTGACGTCTGGCTACAATTAGAAAGTTTCAAAACCATTGCTTTACAACATCAGGTTTGGCACACAATGCATTTTGAATTGGGGCAGGGTAGTGCTTTCTCATTCAAAGACATTTGTGGTTGAAAGAAGAGTTGCTATTATGAATGTGTCATGGTGTTCACTTAACTTAGGAAGATTACAAAGAACCTTGAAATCCAGTACCAGAACAATAAGAATGGATAGCACAATGTATTCCTGGGAGCTATTGTGAAGCTGGTCCAAGGGGGAACACCATGCCTGCTTCTTCACTGTTTGGCTCTGGCTTGGGTTGTCAAATCATAGAGCTGCCTGGAAACTTAGTAGTACCCTGGGTGTCAGTCCCTGCTTCCGAACCCCACCCAGACGCTAAAATGGAAGATCTTAAGTCTTGAGAGACTATGAACAGTTTGGCTTTTATCCTGTGAAATCTGGCAGGCTACCAGGAACCAGAAACAACAGAGGAAGGTGTAGAATTGTCTTACTGCTTAGAGATGTGCTATGGAGGACTCCTTGGTGGGTCCTGGGTAGTTGCAAACTGAATGAAAAGTGGCCAAATCTCCTCCTAATTTCCTGAGCTCTTAGTACCAAACTTTTTTTTTTTGTTTCCTCAGTGTATTTAATTTATTTTTTAAGACTATAACCCTGTTCAATACCTAGTTTATTTGGATGGGTTCTATTCCCTTACATAGTTGTCTTTTTACATCTCTTGCTTCCCATTACTTAACTACTGCTTAATAATGGATTCAGGCCTTAACCCAGGCAACTCACCATAAATCGAGCAGTAGCCACCTGCTCAGTTTCTCCTTAAAATGTTGAAATACGCCACTTACAATGTATACTGCTGGTTCCTTTGTTGGGGACAGCTTGCCCCATTCCTCATCCTCTTTATGAGGCTGGTCTGAGGTCCCAGCATCTTTCATCAGTCAAGTGCAAAGCGACAGCTCTGACTGAATTCAGGGATCACTTTAGAGAGGCTGTGACATAAGTGGCCCCTTTAAGGCTTTATGTCAAATACAGGGCACCAAGTCATATGAAAGTCAAAGTTGAGTAACATCATTTTCATAAAGAAAAAAAGAGGTTAGTATTAGATGAACACTGAGTTCCTTTTCAGGTGAAATATTTCCAGAAAAAAAGAACTTTGGGGTCCAAATTTTATGTTTCCCATCATTGAAGGTCCCTAAAATGTCTCTAGTGCCTCTACACTGCCTGAAGAGCAGAGTTGAGGCTTATAGCATCAAAGCATCCAAGATCCTGAATGATCTGGGCCCACATAAAGATTCCACTTTATCTAATACAAAGCTTGACACAATGTCCTGACCTTGAGGCACAGAAGTAGCCATCCTGTGCTTTCCTGCCAGGGAGCCTGTGCCCACACTGTGACCTCTGCCTGGAACATCCTCCATCTTACCCTTTCCCTGGCAGAAACTTACTCCTCCTCCCTCGAGGTGTCCAGTTCAAATATTCACACCCCACTCTGTGAAGCCGCCCTGACCTCTACCTCAGGAGGACTCAAACAGCATTTACAGCCCCACATCAGAAACCCCAGTCTCATAAAATCAGAATTTTCATAAGTGCCTCTCCTGTTAAACTGAGTTCTTGAAGGACAGAGACAGGAAAACACTGTTTTGTTTTTATATAGCTCCAAGGCCTACCACAGTACATGGCATATTGTGGGCACTCAGTATATATCTGTTGTAGGAAATTGAAAATTTTGATTCTGTATGTGTACACCTGTCCTTATGCTATCAGAGACAAGAGATTACTAAGAGAGATCTGTACTGAAAAAATGAACAAGTTTGGCTAAGACAACACCTCTGTAACTAAAAAGGAACATAGTCTAGAATGAAATAACATTTTTAAAGAGAAGAAGTGCTGAGAAAGGAAAAAAAAAAACTCCTGTTCATAAAGGAACTTTCTAGCAAAGGATAAAACACTTTGACTAATTTGAGATGTTGCTGGGACTGTTCTTCCCTCCCTTTTTCTCTAGTTTTCAGAGAACCAGTGCACTTTGAAAAGTAACATGGATGCATAAGTGGAGAACTATGCTGTGAAACATGTCAACAAGGCTACTGAGGATGATAACTCAGCCAAGAGAAAAACATTACATAATGACATCAAAATAGGACACTTGAGGACTGCCTTAGTGCTGAAACAGCTGTCACCTGGTATTCTGGCATTCTAGAAGTCATGAAGAAATAGCCTCTGGAAATAGGAGAGTGCAGATTATCTGCAACAATTTGCAGAGGTCAAGAGCATGGTTTGCTCATTTAAAAAAGTTAACCTGTTATTATCATTTTCACTTTAGAAAAAAATGTGAAAGTAGAATACCAAAACACTGTTCCCCAGGTGAGTTTCGAAGGAAGAGAGGCTCCCATACACCCTAACAGACTTATTTACTTGGAGATATTTTTCTACTTTGTGAATTATCCCCACTTCTTATTTCTACATATAAGTCAGTGACTCCATCCTTGGGGTGTATTAAAGAAAGGATAATATATGAAATTTAAATCTTGTCACTTTTGCTGTTGGTAAAATCTGTTAGGACAAATGCATTTTAAAAAAATGTGATAAATGTTCAGAGGGTGCTCCTATTTTAACTCTTTTTGAGTGTGCAATTTAGTGGCCTTAAGTATGGTTACACTTGCATGCAACCATCACCAAATTTATCTCTAGAACGTTACCATCATCCCCAAAGAAACTCTGTACCCATTAACAAGACTCCTCACTGTTTGTCCCCACTCCCTTTCCTTGGTAAACCTACTTCACTTTTTGCTTCTGTGACTGACAATTCTAGGTGACTCCTGAAAGTCAAAGTATTTGTCCTTTGTGTGTCTAGCTTATTTCACTTTGCATAAGGTCTTCATGTAGTGCACAGGTTAATCTTTTAAAGTCCGAGTAATTCTCCTTTATTCATTACATTTTGCTTATTGAACCATGGAGGGACATTTGGGTGGTTTCCACATTTTGGCCATTATGAAGGCAATTTTTTATATTTTGGTACTGGAGATTGAATCTGGGAGCGCTTTACTACTGAGTTATATCTGGATACCAGCCCTTTTTATTTTTTATTTTGACAAAGGGTCTCACTAAGTTGATGAGGTTGGTCTTGAAGTTGAGATCCTCCTGCCTCAGCCTCCTAAGTCACACTACACTACAACTGATAGATTTTTTAAAAAATGTATTCTGTTTAACCCAATATATCCAAAGTTTTATCACTTCAACAGGTAATCAAGATAAAATTATTAATGAAATATTTTACACTCTTTTTTCTCTGTTTTTGAAATCTACTGTGCATTTCACAATTATAACATATCTCAATTTGAATTACTTAACAGCCTTATATAGTTAGCAGTTAATGTATTGGGTGGCACAATTCTTTAGAAGATTTTGTATTCAGAATTTGAGGATTCCTTCTGGAAGCCACTATGATGAATAATTACATCTTATTTGTTCTCATATAGTCCTAGAGTTTAGAGCTGAGGGAGTTAGACCAAACTAAATGCAAACCCAAGGTCTACTGAGCTCAGTGGTTTTGGAAATATTACTTAATCTTTCCAAACCTCAGTTCCTTAATTTGTAAAGTGGGAAAAATACTATTTCTCTCACTGGGTTTCTGTCTGAATTAGATAACAAAGTACTTAATGTAGTGCTGCCACAAATTATGAATTAATACATAGTAACTATAATAAAAATCCACTAGATTATATTCCCAAGTGCAATATCTTTCACATGCATGTCTTTCACAATGTGCCTAACAGATAGCATGATAATTTCTAAGTCTTATCTCACCATTAAGATATGGATAGCTCAAGGTATAAAAAGAGCATGGGACTCTCATCTTCATCCTATCTTTTTCTTTTCCTTTTATTAAAAAAAATTGATTATTTCCCCCTTCTCTTGCTTAAGGGATCAGGGCTGATGGGGCTGAAAAGACTGGTAGGGTCCAGGAAGGAGCCAGCAGGGTCAGAAGATTGGTTACACACATGGGCAGTGAGCAAAGTAGTAGTCTGAGACGAACAGAAACCAGGTTATGCTCACTGTTGGAGAATGGTGTTACAAACATGGGAAGGGCATAAGCAAGAATGCTGTTGTGGTGTTAGATTGTAACTGGAGTTGTCAGTATGATATCATGGTATTTAATGTAGAAACAGAGCAATAGCTATAACTGTGTGTGTGTGTGTGTTTGTGTATGTGCACACATGTGTGTATATGTATATTTTCTAGTGGAGAAATATTGCAGATAAATCTTAACTAAGTGGGATTGGTTATAAGATCAATTCCATTTGTGTGTCTCCTGATATGATTAAGAATACTACAGTGTTTCTGTGGTATTTCAGCCAAAAAATGCACTGATTTTGCAATGAGCAAACATCACAGGAATCTAAATTGTGAAATATTTTACAAAATGTAATCTTCAAATGTAAAGGTCACAAAAGACAAGACTGAAGAATTGTTCAAAACTAAAAAGAGTAGAGACATTATAACTAAATAAACCAAAAGAAAAAAACCTTTCTATAAAGATCATTATTGAGACATTTGGTGACAAATTGAATGGGATCAAAGGATTAGAAAGAAATTATGTTAGTCAGCTTTTCATTGCTGTGACCAAAATATCTGACAAAAACAACTTAGAAGAGAAAAAGTTTATTTTGGCTAAGTTTCAGAGGTCTCTGTGCAGGTCAGCCAGCTCCATAGCCCGGGCATGGGATGAAGCAAAAATATCATGGCAAAAACGTGTGCTGGAGGAAAGCTGCTTAGCTCATGGCAGGTGGGAAGCAGAGAGAGAGAAAAGAGTTGGAGAGAAGATAAACCCTTCCAGGACACACTGGCCAGTGACCTGCTTCCTCCAACTAAGTCCCTCTGCCCAATAGTTCATTCAGTCATCATGAGATTAATTCACTGACAAGGTCAGAGCCCTCATAATCTAACTACTTCCCTAAAGCCCCACCTCTAAACACATGAGACTTTGGGGGACACTCTAGATCCAAATCATAATAGAAATCACATTAATTTACTGATTTTGAGTATTATTATGTGGTTATATAGAGGATATACTTGTCTTTTAGAATAATCAGACTAAAGTATACAAGTTGATTCATGAAAAAATATACCTACACACAAACACACATAATATTCAACTTTTAGCTATCTAAAACATGAGGTTTTTCTAACACCGAATAATATAAAACAATAATGATTTCATGAATGGTGCATCTCTACACCATGTATAACCAGAGAATTGAAATGTTGTGCTCCATTTGTGTATGATGAATTGAAATTCATTCTGCTGTCATGTACAACTAAGTAGAACTAATAAAAAAAATATAAAACAAAACCTCAGATAATAATAACAACAATAATAACCACCGAATATTTTTGATGCTGCTCTAGAGTTTCCTTAGCACTTTGCATCCTGACTCTTATGACATTAAATGGAATAGGCAGGCATTCAAATTAAAGAGCAACATAGCATTAGTAATTGTGAATGTCGACATATAGTGCCTTGGGTTATGGCTGTCAAAGAAGGGGTCATGCCCTTGTTACTTAAATCTCCAACAAGGCCTGCATCAGTTCATGGCTGTAGGGAACAAATGAGGTGCAATTTAATGTCCATCTGGGCATCTGTTCCTAAGAGGCTGGCACTACTGTTTGTTTGTAGTTCACAGTGTATTTGGGGCAGTGACATGGCAGACAAGTGGGACTAGGTTGTGCCCGGGAGGTTTCTACTCTCAGCCAAGATGTGCGCATGAATTTGAAACAACCAAGAGGGTGTTTCAGAGTTGCCTGCCAAAGAGTGGTGTTTTCTAATCTGGAGAGCAGCTGTTAGGCACAGGCATGCAATACAACCACACACACACACACACACACACACACACACACACACACACACACAGAGACACGCTCACAGAGACTATACCTGCCTCTACTTGTCTGCTCTCAGCAGATGGCCTCTTGCTTTTGGGTCGCCTTATTTTGCAGCCCAGTCCAATTAGACCCTTTCTTCCCTGGAGACTGGAAAGCTGTGGGGTGAGGGTTTCAGCAAGGTCTCCTGTCTTCAGAGTATGAAGGACACTGTCCGGCAAGAGAAGAGGGTTACATTTAGAGTTCGGGCCCAGTTGGTGTTGGGCTCCCCGATACTTCTTTTTTGCAGAACTATCACTGGCCCCTGGTTGCAAACTCTCCGTGGCTTTGAAGTCCACAAAATAAAAACTGAGAGGGGGCCCAAAAAGAGAAGAAAACGTTGTTGGTCCCCAGACTCCACTATCGGATTTTGGCAGGGATGAGAAGAGAGAACTACCAAGAGTGATCAAGTACAGGTCCCTGCACGGTAAGTTAAGTGTCCTTAACCTTGCTGAGAAGGGGCTTTGAGGATTTCTGTGTTTTCCAGCAGCTGGGAATTGCCAACTCTGCTCTCCAGAAGTAGAATCTTCTGACTATTATGCAAGAGGATGCAGTAAATCTCAGGTATGATTAAGAGATTATGAAGATGACTTTTAGGCTAAAATGAATAAGAGCCACTTGCAAAACAGGAATTTTCTGACAGCAGGTTAAGTTTTGCTAAATTGGTAGGCATGAAAGAAAATCAAAATGAAATTTAAAATTACTATTCTCTTAAAAGTAAGATTAGTGGTGAAAATAAAAAAAAAGAAAAAAAAGGGAGGATAGGTTTGAGCAATTGAGTTTCCTTGTTAGTAGCATCAATTTGTACGCTGATGTGGATGATCAACACAAAATTTTAAAAATCATCACCATGTGATGAAATGGAGAGGAATACTGGATATGCTAGCTTGGAGAGGAAGAATTCTCTTTTCATGGAAAGATCAGTAGAAGAAGATACTAGCATCTTACAGGCAACCAGATAGTATTCTGTTTTTTCTTTGTTCACAGTTCTGTGATGTTAAGATTTGATGGAGTGAGAGTAGCTAGAGAACAGAAGAGGTAGAGTTTTTGGAAGGTCTTGAGAGATCATTATCAAGAGCTTTTGCTGTCATTTATCCCAAAGAAAATGATTGGATATCCACATTTCAATGTAAATGAGAAATGATGACAGACTGCCACCAATTAATACCAGAGTAAGCTTTGCTCACTGTACTCATTGGGTAGAAGTATTATTCAGTGTTTAGGGTGGCTGCATAGTTTTGTATATAGGAGTTCCTTTTAATAGAGATATATGTTCAGTAAAAATACTTGGTCCTACAACTGATGATCACATTTCTTTATGCAATATTGTATAAATCTATGAAAGCACTAGAAGAGTGCAGTACATATACTGTTTAACCACATGCAGCATATTTCATGTGTATTATATTTGCATAAAGGAGGGCATGGTGTAGTTTGTTACTGGAGAGAACTTATTCAAATTATGACAATGTTCCTCGAGCTGCAGCTAAAAATGCCATTCCTATGATGACACTTTCCAATTTATTAGTCCCTTAAAAAAATCCTATGTATCTTCCACAATTATCAGTTGACACTATTATGTAACTCCTATTATGCTTAATTAAAATTAGGATAAATACTGTAAGAGCTGTTTGTTATTGAAGTTTTCTGAAGGTAACAATAATTTGCATGAGCTATTTAGACTTCCTTAAAACAAATGTTTTAATTAAGGGTAAGGTCTACACAATGAGAGCTTTCCATGTAATATTCCCAAAGTGATAAGGGTTTGGGTTCTTATAAACAGAGCAAAAACACTCCATAAATATGCTGGGTCAGAAAAATACTGATTATTAAGAGGGGTATGAATTCATTTTTAGAGCTTAGTGTATATTACTGTTCATATATAATTGTCTTTTTGTTTAAACTTTATTGAAGTGAAGAATTTTAGTCAAAAATTGGTGTTACATAGTGGCACTGTCACTACAGATATTTTATTGTGGTTTCAATATGATGGTGCATTTGGTGAAACACTGTTGTAGGAGACTGATACTACAACTTGCCCTAAGTTGAACAGCTCCAACAAGGGGGAAAACCCCAAAGTAATGGACCCTAAATTCTCTTCATTCAGAATGCATTCCATACTATTATTTGTCTTAACTGAAAACAAAGTTAATTACATATTTGCCTCTCTAATGTGTTGCATTAAAAAACAGTTAAAGAAAAAGTATTAGTTGTTTTATTTCCTTAGGTGACAACTATTGACTACCAGCATTTATTAACCATTAATTCTGAGCCTGGAACAATGTTCTATTTCATTTATAACAGGGGGAACATTTTTATAGTGAAGAATTTGTTCACTTGTTCATTTGTTCAAAGATCACTATGGAGTGCCTACTCTGTGCCAGACCTCAGGCAGGTTAACAGGGATACAGTCAATGAAACAAATATGGTCTCCATATGCTCAGAGAGTAGGAATCTGCACAAAAAGGCCACTCATTCGTGTTTTGAATCTGCATGTTGTGCATGCTGTTTACCACAGAACTTCTCTCATTCCTGTTTAAAAGTTAAGAATCAGAAAAGTTTTTCTCTTCTTTGAACAGGATTATTTAGTATCTGCAAGATATGGGAACAATTCTAGAGACCAACTCAATGTAAAATAATTGAGTTGGAAGATATATTTTAGTATAAATACTTGAGCCTTACTTTGAGGAATGTTGATATTTCTGTCTAAGCTATAGATAGTGAAAGACTAAAATGACAGTTCTCCTTCAGAACTGGATCAGATAGGATGTCCCTTAGAAAGTCCCTGAATAGTATACCAAGGAAATGGTAATGAAAAATTTGCTTTCAGTTAGGAAATAATTGTATGGACTGTATTCCAAAGGAAATCCTTAAGGAAGATATTAGAACACAATTTATATTATAATCTCTTTAGCAATCAGGGGATCAAATCTGACATTCAAGATATTTCTGACATTGTCAATCACAGGGCCCACACTGAAAGAGTAGCAGTACTGTGCTTCTCACTTGGGTCAATGAGACTTCATAACAACCTTAATTGTAACAACAATGCCATTTATACCTACGAAATGTTTTACATTGTTTACAAATGTTGGTCACTCATTTGTTCCTGTGTGACAGGAAAAGCAGGTATTATCATTCTCTGCTTGGTAGATGGACAAACTAGGTTTTAGACATTTAAGAGACTAGCTCAGATATTTTTCTCTCTGATGCACAGCCTTATAGAGTAATTTCTTATATAAAACACAAGAAAAAAATCTAAATTTTCATCATACCTACTTTCAGCTTCTACCTACTGTTTGAAGATGGTGTGGACAAATGGGAAACTGTCTAATAAGGGAAAGTGTCAGGATTACCCTGCCATCCTTTCCCTGTTCTTCAAAGTCCTTACCCTTGAATTCTTTCCTCTGGCCCTTGAAAAATTTTCTTTTTGGATAGAACAATGAAGCAGAATATGGGAGAGTAAACTATTAGAGTAAGCTTTACTGCTAACACCATCCATTGTATGATATAAAAAACAATTCTGAGTGATAAGAATGGAAAACATTATTACCTTTCATAATTTAGAAAGTTTGGTGACTGTTAAGGATTAGAATAGTATGGTATGATAGCATATTTGCCAAAGCAAATGGAATTTTAAATTGCTGGTTAGTGCTACTAGCCTAACAACATAGGTTGTCACATCAGATCTGAGCAACTGCGCACGCAGTCCTGTTTCTTTCTGGTGGAAGCACAAGTGGGCCCTTGTGGAAAAGCAGTTTATCATGGGTAAGAGAGAAAACATCACAAGAAAAAATTCTTGGCGTGGGGAAATGTGGCTGAGAGGTGTACATAGCTGAGCAGAGCAGTCTTGAGTGAATGGAGGCCTTTCTGATGGAATTAGAGAGTAAACTGATCTGCTGCTGACTAACAGAAGGGTACCAGTATGTAGGGAACCAGACATAGTTCTATCTGTTATTAGTTATGACCAAACAAATGCAACAAGACCTCACTTCTTTTTATATTCTTCCTGGATTTTTTTCTATTTAAAATTTGTTGAAATTCTTTGCATGGAGACTTTTAGCTACTTTTCTTTTCTGTTCATGGTTTGGAATGGATGTCACAGATCTTTGGGATAGATCTAGGGACAATTCCTCGGCTAGAAAACTGGAATTCAGAGGAGGATAGCAAGTGGACAAAGCAAAGGCTGCCTCTGTGGCTCCCCTCAGAGCTGCTGTGCCTGGCCCTGAAACAGAAAGAAACAGAGGCAGCTGCCTCTGAGCCATGTAATTAAACTGCCAGGTTTTGACTGGGGACACCAAGGACTCCTTGTTTCAGCTGCTCCTAACAGCTCCACATGAAGCTATTTTAAGAACTTTTACATTTGATCAGGGAGCATGTGGGGTTAAGCCTTCTGTTTTCCACTTTGGTTTTAGATCCTTAGTAGGTATAGTTAGTTGAAATTTTTTAAAAAACGTATTATTGTATTTCCTTTTAATCAAAGCCTAACTAACTTCATATCACGGGTGATAAAAATGGAGATTTATTTTTTAAATACAATGAAAAGAATTTAGGATTTGGTTGGAAAAAGTCACTATTATTTTCCACTATAATTCGTGTTTGGCAAAATTTCAGTGAAAAATATGGATGAATAAATAAAGTCATTTGCTTTGTGTTAGGTATTTGTGTGCTAGTGTCCATTAATCTTCCTTATTATATTGGGCATTTGGCTGCCAAAGAGGCCATTGTATATTAAGGACATTTGGAATTATCTACCAATATCAATCTGTGATTAATTATTTGAACTTTTACAATTAGAGAAATGTCTTCTATAAGACTCACTTGACTTTCTGAAGGTACATAAAGTTGAAACAAAAGTAGAAGCAATAGTGATAAAAAAATTCCTTTAAATAATGTTTTAAACCAAGTATCTGAAAATTCCTCCAAAAGATATGTCTTCCCATGCTTGTTGAAACTCTGTATCCCTAGCCATCTATCACACACCCATGCATTTGAATCAGATTTGTCCTTTCAGTTCAAAAGATGTTTGCCCTCTTTAGGAGATTCAGCAAGCAGAGTGCTTGGATCCTACTCTAGAAAAATAAAGTAAGTAGGGTAATCAATTTTCCAGGCGTACCTGGGATTGAGAGGGTTCCTGGGATGTGGGACTCTTTCCGGAAAAAAATGGGAAAGTGGGTCATCCTAAAATGAGGAGGATAAAAATCTAAAATGATTCAATTACAGAGGTTTATTGCTGTAAAGGAATATGGTATAAGAAACTAGAGTACACAATATATAAGAAGCTAGATTCACTTGGCAGGCTTCTTGATAGGGAAATACAAGGAGAGGGATCTGGTCAGAGAGTTGTCTATTTATGGAGTTTCACCCTTCCTGACATAAGAGAAGATCTGGGGTCATAATAACAAATTGTCATCTTGAAGCCTGGGAAATAGCATGGATGATTTGCCCAGATTCTCACTGAAAATCCTGGATTATAGAGGTATTCTATTGTTATATCTTTTATTTAAAACTTTAACAAGGACAAGATGAGTACTTAAACCAATTAAAGAAAAAATAGGACATAAATTATACAAGTCCACTGTGTTCTTGCTCCTCAAAATTTGGCTGGCAGCAGGGATACTGGCATCACTTGGAAGTATGTTGAAATGCAGAATCTCAGGTTCTGCCCTAGAATCAAATCTGAATTTTGAGAGGCCCTCCTATATAAATTGGACTTTAGTAGCAACACATTTCCAACTATCTGTAGCACTGGACAAATTTGTTAATTCATCACTGACTGCAATAAAAATTAATCTCAAGAATAAAGATCACATGCTGAGATGTTGCAGCAACATGAAACTTTATAAAAATTACTAAATATTTGCTTCAATTTCTGTTATATCTTTCAGCAGATCAGTAGCAGTTTATAGACCAGCAGTCGCTGGGTGCAGTGGCCCATGCCTGTAATCCGGGACAATAGACCACAACCTGAGTAGCACTAAGTGATGTTGATTGCTTTAAGTGATATTAGCACCCTAAGAGAAAATAATTATACTAAGTGATATTAGCAGCCTCACATCTGTTGGGAAACACCTCAAGATCCCAAAGAATTCCCAGATGTCTTCACTTGATCAAGATGCCCTGTGAGTGCAGTACCACCAACCAATGTAAAATGAGTTACATTTAAGTCTGCAGCCAAAAGAAAACCACACTTCATAGAGAAGCCTTCTCTATAACAGCAAAAATCTCACTAAATATGGATCAAAGACATTGATATTGCAGCAGTAATTATTTATGTAACACTACCTTAGGAGAATGTTAACAGTAGAGCATTAAATTACTCCTTTTAAAACAAGGCACTTCCATAGTGTTTTATTTTGTTTTTTTTTTCTAATTTGGAAAGACAGCATTTGTACACACATTTGTACAAGACCATATCCGAGTTGTAAAAGTGAGGAAGGGCAAATTTTGTTAGTATAGACTAGATGGAAATTTTTAATTTTTTTTCTTCTTGAAGGGGAGGAAGGAAAAAATAGAAATACAGTGTATGAAATGTTGTAGTGCCAGTTTTCTAGTTCCCAAAGCTACCAGGCATCTGTTTGTGAACTGATTCTGGGGCCTGGAGCTATTTCAGATGATATTTCCTAGGCTTTCCTTTCCATACAAGGGCAAATATGGCTATTGGTACTTGAAAGGTGGTTCTGGTGGAGGAGTTCTGAAAACCAAAATCAAGACTCTGGATTTTAAAGGTTCTCAATTGTTGTATCTTTTATTTGAGATTATGTGATTTTCAGCCAGTAATTTAACCTGAATTTCTTAACTTCTTGAACCACAAAATGAAGATAGTAACAATTCTCATTTTGAGCAATAGGTGAGAAATGCAAGATATTAAGTATATAAGTACTTAGTAATCAGGAATTATTATCATCATTATTCATACAGAAAACCTTCACCATGATGCTATGAATTGGGTCTAAAAATATTCAGGCTTGAAAATGTGGTATGCCAGTTTTTTTGAGAAGCTGATAATATTACAGGACACAGAATACAAACACAAAACCTGGGATTCACTGGAACAAATTAAGAAGCTTTGGGCTAGAGACTTACCTAGAAGTTAAGGGAATTGCTATTTGAATGTTTTCTTTGGGACCCTATGTTATGAATCACTGATTGAGACACTGTACACCTACAGACAGGTATGAATTTAAAACACCAAATTTTATGTTAAATAAGTAGAAATACCCTTTAACCTTCTCTGAGATTCTTTGGTCCTTTGCAAGTCACTCCTATTACTATTACTTTTTTGCAATTCTCTTACTCTCTTCTACTATAAAATTCAAATCATGTAATGGAAGTTCCATACTCAAGAAAGTGATGATTTATGACTCCAAGGCCCAGAGGATTCTGAAGAGACAATAAAAATCATAAACGTGTTCAAATTATTCAGGAATGGGAAATGACTCTTCCTGTCTAGCAGTGATTATTTATGTAACACTACCTTGGGAGAATGTTAACAGTAGAGCATTAAATTACTCCTTTTAAAATAAGGCACTTCCATAGTGTTTTATTTTGTTCTTTTCTAATTTGGAAAGACAGCATTTGTACACACAAGATAGCAAGTTTTATTATTCTATCATTAAGTGGTTAGGTCGGGTTTCAGAAAGACTGTGCCGATGCATTAAATACCTGCCAAATGTGTGGAAGGAAAGTTCCGGTTCAAACCATAACACAGTTGTGGATCCACTGCTCTCTAAGTAAGCAAAGTGACCAGGAAATTCCTCTACCAACACAGTGTCAAGAGAGGCCAGCATGCCTACCGAAGGGAAGAAACTTCAGTTTACTTCAATCCATATGTACTTAGTCATTTTCCCAGATGGTATCATAAAACTGCAATCATGACCTAAATAATTCAGTTATTTCAGCACATAATTCTGTTATTATGTCCCCATCTACATCTGGATAGTTCATTTGTATAAGGCAATTTCAGTTGAAAAGAGAACTCAAAAGTCCAGGTAAGTCTAATGAAACTAATCTGCATATAAACCAGGATTTTTTTTTAAAGTATGGAAGAATACAAAGATTTTCACCTGTACTCACAGCATTAAAACAGTAATTCAGTTTCAATGGGTGGCTACAAACTTAAGTCTCTTCCCTGAGTCAGAAAATTTATAAGTGTTAGATCAGAGTTAGATCGAATACATGTTAGATGCAAAATGCCAGTCACTGTTTTAAAAGGACTCATAAATTTCTTTATTTTAATTATTTATTTCTTCTTTTTAGATATACATGACAGTAGAGTATATTTCAACATATTATACATACATGGCACATAACTTATTCTAATTAGAATCCTATTCTCATGGTTGTACATGATGCGGAGTTTCACTGGTGGTCTGTTCATAGATGAACAAAGGAAAGTTATGTCCAATTCATTCCACTATCTTTCCTATTTCCATCCCCCATCCTTTCCCTTCCCTTCATTCCCCTTTGTCTAATCCAATAAACTTCTATTCTTCCCTCCCCCTCCCTTATTATGTGTTAGCATCCACATATATGAGACAATCTTTGGCCTTTGGTTTTTTGGTACTGACTGGCTTATTTCATTCAGCATGATAGTCTCCAGATTCATATATTTACCAGCAGATGTCATAAAGTTAGTCTTTTTTATGCCTAATATTCCATTGTGTTATATGCCACAAATTCTTTATCCATTTATCTGATGAAGGACACCTAGGTTAGTTCTATAGTTTTGCTATTGTGAATTGAGCTGCTGTAAACACTGATGTGGATTTGTCAGTGTAGTATACTGATTTTAAGTCCTTTGGGTAAATACCAAAGAATGGGATAACTGGGTCAAATGGTGGTTCCATTCCAAGTTTTCTGAGGAATCTCCATATTGCTTTCCAGAATGGTTGTACCAATCTGCAGTCTCCCCAGCAATGTAGGAACGCATACATTTCTATCCTTTAGCCTACTAATCAGAATTTTTTTTTTCTTAGAGTTTCTTTAAATGTTCTCTATCTTCTTTTCAGCAGGTCTTTTTAAATTAGAGCAGCAAAAAAACTTCTGGCATCTTATATTTTCCCAACATATGAAAGCATACTTTAGGAATCAGACTATTAGGTTGGGATTAATAGAAAAACCAATCAGAAACTACCTTAACACATCAGATGGAGTCTAACTCATCTAAGAGATTCAAAAGGAAGCTGATATTCCCAGTAGGAAGGTGAGCAACAGCTGGCCCAGGTAAGGGTTCAGGCTTCTGGTTCTGAAACCCTCACTAGGGACAGTTACAGAAGATAATATCTATGCACACAGGCAGATTTTTTTTCCCCCAATGATTTCAAGATATCATTCTGCAGTCCTCAACCATTCTTTGGGTAAAAGAATTAATGTGGGGTTTCTAGTGAAGTTGTCTGACAGGTGGTTTCAGATTCTATGCTGCCATTTTCCCTGTTTCCACTGGGGTCCTTCTTGCCTAGAGGTCATATTGTATCTTACATAATCCTAAAATAAATAAATCTGGCCAGATGGGAGAATCCTCAGAACAGATCCAGATTAGCCTACATATAGAATTGGTCAATCCTAGGCTGCTCTGGAAAACAACGGAACTTCCACAAAGTCTGACATTATTACCTGCCAAGTATATATCTCTGGTAAGTTTGGCAATCCTGAAGCTTGCACTTCTGTTTATAAGGGTACTCTAAGTGTACTGATTAGTTCCTACGTCCTTCTGCTGAATCAAACTCTTCTGATTTACTGATGTGGTCTGTATCTGATTGTTTCATCAATTCTGTTACCCATTGATAGTAATTTCATAATTTATGTGTATCTTTTGCATAACACATATGGATATTTTATTTAATCATAATCCTTAGGAGGTCTACTCTGACTGCCTTAGTTTCTAGACTCTCAAGCAAAACTTTGTCCCACCACCTGATGGGGAGAAGCTACATGAAAATGAGTGACTTTCAAGATGATGTGTTTAGGTTTGCAGTGAGAACAGGAAGCTTTCTCTCTCTCTCTCTCTCTCTCTCTCTCTCTCTCTCTCTCTCTCACACACACACACACACACACACACACACACACATTTTATTTTATTTCTGATGAAAGGAAAGGTTATGAACTACTTTCCAAAAACTAATTGCATCCTAGAAGAGTGAAAATCCTGATGCTAATACAGGCCATGTAGAAAGGGAGAACAAGAACAGTAGTAAGGATGGGCTTCTGAAAAGCTAACTAATCTTCTAAAACATCTCCTGGGATTGAGTCCTCTTGACCTAGCAGTTGTTTTTCATTTTTACTTTCAGAAATACCTTTGTGTAAGGGATTAATGACCCTCCTGCTGCCCATTAACTCAGACTGTCATTAATCTCCAGGAAATACCTTGTCAGTACTACTTAAACAGTACATGAAAAATGCCAAGTTTTAGGTTAAAACTGGTTAATCTCACACCTCTTTAACTACTCTGTTCAATGAATACTAAACCTTCCTGAAGTTTCTTTTGCCCTGGAATTAGTTAACATTTCAAGCATACCCTTACTTGTAAGCCATAAAATTGTTAGATATGAACTCTAACCCATCCAAAGGAAATGGCTTCCTGGAAGGTAAAATGACTTTTTGAAACCATGCATCGAAAGGGCTATCACTAGTCTAAATTCCTATAAATCATGTGTGTTTCATGAACTTGGGAACTGAATCATGCCACTCTAACATCATAGCATTGGCCAGCTTCATAAAGGCTATTTCAATTTTAATCTCTATTGGAGAGATTACATTATCTACTAAACAGTCCTTGTAAATAGGTTAGAAAAACTGACATAGGCATGCACATCTGTATGCTCTTACAAGAATGTTTACAAAATTTTCATACCACTTGTTGACACTCTTTCCAAGACGAGGGTAAGAGAACAACAGAGCTATGAAAACAACTTGTAAGTGAAGAGTTCTATAAACATAAATTGTACCATGAGGAGAAAGTGAAATGGATGCTGATATTTTAACAAAAAGATTAGAACTAAAGCACAGATGAAGTTTTAGGTATTATAGACAATAAACCATAGAATTAGAAAAACATGGAACAAACAAGCATGGCAGCTGAAAGTGGTTCTTGACCCACTTCTGGAATAAGGGGAATAACAGAGAAGATTGTTCTCAGGTCTTTTCCTGCGTTTCTCTTTCATCTGATGAAAACGAACAAGCGGAGGGCATTGGTGCAAATCACCAAACAACAGTGCCAAATTCATTGCCTTTCCTGCACAATGGGAAATGCCCTCAACCCTAACATTTGGGTTCCTGGACCAAAGCAGGCCTTGGCTGGCTGGCTATGCACTAGATTCTTCTCTGCTTTGGTCACTGTCCTCCGGGTCTTGAGAACACAGGCCTGTGCTCCAAGTCATTGTTCTTTAAACAAAGTTGTGAACTGCTAACAGTTTCATTTAAAAGTTTATGAAATGCTAACCACATTGCTACATCTCTCTGGAGTATCTCAAACAAAATGTGGTTCAAATTTCTTGTTAAAGAAAGAGCAGCTCAGAGTTCTTGAACAAACAAATAAAGACAATTGATGCAGTTAACGGGCTTTGTGTGACCACAGCTATGTCATCTTGGCCCTGTTTCTTGCTTCGGGCAGAGGTCAGGGTGAAGCATTCAGTGAAGGAGCCTCCAGCCAGTCCATCTAATGCTTTTCTGAACAGGCTTCTTTGCAGCCCCAACATCACAACTTGTGTGACTGGTGGTGGGAGAGCAGAGAGGGGAGGCTCCTTTCATAGCCTGCTCTCTCCAACCTGAATGCTTGTGGGCAACAATTATCTTCATTTCAGGGAAATGAGAAGCCACATCTTCTCAGAGTTTGACTAGAATCACTAATTTAGTCATGTGGCCTCTGTGCCTATAAGGAAAGGGGTGTAAGTGGACGCTTCTATTAATTCAGAACCTTGCATTAATGCAGCTGATGAAATGTAGCTGGGAAGCATGTTGGAAACGTGCTCACGATCCTTTAGTTGAAAGGCTGATCTTTATATCAACATTAGCTGTTTATTGATAATGCTGCCAACACACTGGGTACAGACTCTTTTCTTTAGTATAACACAGACAAATTCATCTTAATAACAGTTTGTTCTTTGAACAAACATATTTATTGCAAGGCCAGTCATGCCAAACACAAATATTTTCCTGTTTGAAATCCCTAGGGGGCAATGTGTAACAGCCTCTAGAAGTGACCATTCTAAAGCTTCTACCCATAGCCATGCCATAAGAACTTCCCTATTCTAATTTTGGCCCTTTATGGCCCATTGCTCTTTTTTTTTTTGCTCAAAACTAAGAATTCTGAGCAACCAGTGAGCCAAGATTTGAGGAACAAACCCCTCAAGACTCTAGATCTTCTGTCATACAGAGGACCTCACACTTATGGGCTCCTCTTAAAGAGTACTGTTCTGCTACTCAGTGAGACTTCAAATCACCAGTTTCCTTTAAAAGACACCTGGCCTAGGATCACAGAGTGCACTGGAACATGTAAAATTCAAGGAAGGTATTTCACACAGTCAGATCTGTGTACTCACTGTCAGTTGGCCTGTTTTGTTTTTATAACACTCAGCATCCAAGCCTCAACCACACACATTTTCCTTCTCTACTGGCACCTGCAGGGCCACAAGAAGAGGGCAATACGTTGCTTTTTCCTTTAAACTGCTCTTGCCAATTGGCTCTGCCCTGGCAGAGTTTGGCAGTATATGGAAGGGCTGTTTTTGATGAGAGGGCTTGGCAACATTACCTAAACAGAAAATTCTTCTCCTACACATTCAAAGCATTACAAAACACTTTTAGTATAATTTAGTCCCTGATCTCTGGAAACAGAGAAGGTTGCCTTTGAAATTATCATCTTTGATAACTAAGTAAAGAGCTAACAAGTCTAGGATGATCAGTAAATGATTGGGTTCCTACATTCAAACACCAAGTGACTACTGAACACAAAGCAAGGTGGAGCACATAGAATGTATCCAGCACTGTCCTTGCCTTCAAGGAACTATCGGTTTAACAGAGGAAGCCATAAAAACATAAAAAGGTATCAAATAACGTGGAATGTGAAGCATCACAAGAGAGGTACAGATCAAGTGCTGGGTGATTCAAAGGTAAAAGAGTTATCTATGGAGAAGCAGAAAGCATATTTACAACAAGGGTCCAATTTCTTCTATGAGCAACTTATGCAAGTGAAGTCTTTTAAGAGGACTTCTACTTCTCTCTGCTTATTATGTCCTTTCTGAGAACATGTATTTATCCTCTTACTTCTAGCCCCTCCTGTGAAGGGTTTATTTTCACCATAATCAAGAATCCCAATGGAAGTACTTCACTGAAAGCAAGGATGTGAGAGTCATAACTTTTTTTTCCAGTGGCTCAACCTTTTTTTCCAGTGCCTTTTCTTACCTGACCTATCTGACCTAAGGCCACCCTTACCCGGTTGCAAAGCTGGACTTCTCTTCCTCTGAATTATCAAGGCTTCCTACCTGAAGAGTCTCTGGCCTGGCCTGTGCCATAGTCAAGGGGCTCCCTTCCTCCTCATGGGCAGGGAAGAGCTACTGTTTTAGCTGTAATATTAATTGTCCCAGTTAAAAGAAAGTAGGATACTAGCTGTGTGTGGCTGGTGAGGAAAAATAATGGGTTCCTTCCTAGTCTCTGTATAACATTCTCAGACAGGAGCAGGTAGCCACCACTCTCAAAAGGCTGATAAACATGTGTGCTTTTCATCATTGTCTAGAAAGAACTCCACTTGATATCACCCCACTAAAGATGTCCCAAGTACAAAGTGGCCAATGAACCCCAAATCCAATGGGCTTCCACCTTACATGCAAATGAGATGCCAGGGCCATTCCATACTTCTTCTCTGCTCTTCAGTACCCGGGCTACATGGCTTACGACTAATACCCAGCAAAGCGAAGCCTCAGCTGACCACAACAGCAAGAGGGAAAAGCCAGGAAAGGCTGATCTTCCTCACTAACTGCCTGGCAGATCCCTCTCAAAGGATTGTAGGTACTCGGATGCTTCTCCACAGAGCTCTGCATCTGAGCCTGCAACAAGACAATCATTACTTTTGAGGCCAGAGACTCCAAAGATCTCAGTGATGCTAGTTTTCAAAGCCTTGGCACTCACAGCCGTCAGCAAAACCCCATCACCTCAGGTCAGTAGTCCTCTTGCCTACTGAATTTTCAGTCTTGTATAAACTCTGCACTCCACTATGATTCATTCCTTTCTCTCTGACTCACTTCCAAGTCCTTCCCAGGATGCTCTCTGAAACCCTCTGAAGATAGGTAGAACAATGCAAAAGCACAACTCAGCAGCCAGGCAGATTTGGGTTCAATGATTCTAATGTGGACTTATTGTGTGACCCTGAATAATGCACACAGCCTGTCTGTACCCTTTGACCTTATCTGTAAAATCCAGATATCAGTAATTACTTTGTAAGTCTTGTGAGAATTAAATTTTTAAAACAGCTCAGTGTAGTACCTGGAACATTCTAGTTGGTCCACAAATGACAGATATTACTATTATTGAAACTTTTATGTTCTTACCCTTCCCAGACACCTCCTCTCATCCTCTGTTCCATCTTTGGTAAATCCTTCCTCCTGGATGAACAAAACTTCAGTCTTTTACAAGGAGGCAACCAATGTGCCCAGAGCCTACATACCAAGACCAGGTTGGCAGCATTCTCCCACCCCACTAGTTGCTTCTAGCCCCTTCCTTTCCATCCTTATATCAAAGCCTCTCCTCTCTCAAGGATCAGGCCTACTATCCATGCCACATTGTCCACTCCCCAATTCTGCCACCTACTGGCCTCTCCCATTATTGTACCTTATTTAATAACTGGCAACAGAATCACACTTTCTCCTCCTTAATTCTTTCCACATTGTAGGTGGTCTCAACTTGAACATAGATGGAAGATTGTGGCTTCAAAATTTCTTGATTCCAGAGCTCTCTGCCCATTCTACTTCAGCAACCCAGTTCCATAGCTACTTCTGAAAAGTTCTATATCTGCACAATTATGATATCTGACTGCACTTAAGTGGTTCACATGTCTGTCTCTCTTTGGTAAACAGTTATGTCTCTAGCTAGAGACTGTATCTTATTTGACTTTTTATCCTTATCCTGAGGACAGAGTTTGGTATAAAGTGGGTATTTAAAAAGAACTTGGTATTTTGTATAGCTTCATAGCATTTAAAATTTGCTCCTCTATTCATCATCTTATTAGAGCATCAATATAGGCAGGTAGAAACATTATTGCAATTCCCCTTATAAATATGAAAACAAGGCTCAGGAAAAGTTAAGTGACTTATTTAAAAGGTGACAGAGTACTCCAAGAAGCTATATGATAGATCACCTAGAAGCCCACTGGGCTTCTTCTATCATCCTAGCTACAAAAACAGCTCTCTTCTTCCTCTATCTTCCTTACTTTTGTATACTTGTCTCTTATGAAAACCTTACAACAAAAAATAGGTAGATAATTAGTTTACTCATCTTAAGCACCTATGAATAGTTCTAAGAGGATTATGCATCTCTATGCTCCCAAGGGTCTCCTGTTATCAGATTATACATTAAACTCTCAGGGTTTTCTCCTTGTTCTTTTTGAATTTTTGTTTTTATAGTTCTGGGGATTGAACCCAAGGCCTGCACTAGGCGAGTTCTCAGCCCTCTCAGTATTTTCTTAAAAAAACAATGTAATATTTGGCTGCCCCCAGTGTTAGCACTAGATGATAAGTATTCACTCTATTACCCACATTAAGCAGATTTCAAAACTGAAAATATAGAAACCCAATCTTGTGTTTTCTGATTAATTCAATCTTGGATTTAAGGTTTCTGATAAAGTCCACGGGATCAGAGTTTGAAATTCCTCTGGGTTACTAGTGAAAATGATCCCTGGCAGAAATCTGAAAAATCCCTTTAAATATATAGAGTTTTGCAATTGGCAAAGGAAAAAAAAAAAGACACTTCCTGCTTTACACTACTCTACATTCCATATGTGGCTGAATCCAGCACAGCCTAAACTAGAATCTCAAGTAGAAT
This sequence comes from Ictidomys tridecemlineatus, assembly GCF_052094955.1. NCBI lineage: Eukaryota > Metazoa > Chordata > Mammalia > Rodentia > Sciuridae > Ictidomys > Ictidomys tridecemlineatus. The sequence continues at coordinate 166,482,988 of NC_135479.1, forward strand.
CCTAAACTGAAAAAAATCTATTTCAGGCAATGAAAAGTCTTTCTTATCATTTGAAATCTTTAAAGTGTTTTTCTACTTTAAGGAAGCCATTTTTAAAAAAGGATTCTAGCTAATGGTTTGTTTCATGGTAAGTATCCATCCATGTATGGTAATGGTTTTTGTAAAATTCAGCATCCTTTAGTCAGGCACTACTGTGTTAGACAATGAGGGACACAAAACTTCAGGGCTATAGGTGGTTGTACTGTAGTAGGGAAGAAAGGTATACTCATGAAAATATATTACAGGATACTTCCTACACCTGTATTTTTACCTGTTTTAGTCAGCTTTTTTTTTTTCTGACTAAAAAGACCCTGTGATCAAAATACCCGACAAGAATAATTTTAGAGGAAGAAAAGTTTATTTGGGACTCATGGTTTCAGAGGTCTCAGTCTATAGACAGCTGGCTCCATTGCCCTATCCTTCTGAGGTAGGGCATCATGGTGGAAAAGGGTAGAGGAGGAAAGCAGCTCAGGACATGGCCACCAGGAAACAGAGAAAGAGGCTTCTCTGCTTAGCAGGGACAAAACATTTACCTCAAAGGCATGCCCTGAGTGACCTACCTTCTCTAGCCAACCTGCCTACAGTTACTACCCAGTTAACCCATTCAAGTGGATTAATGCACTGATCAAGTAAATGCTCTCATAACTCAATTCAGTTAACCTCTGAAATTTCTTGTAATGTTTCACACATGAATTTTGGGGGGATACCTCATATCTAAACCATAACAACGTCTATTGACAGCAAGAGCCAAAGTTCAATTGTGAATAATAAAAATAAAATTATTAGAGTCAATAATGATGACACTTACTGATTGCTATATGCCAAGTAACTAGGCTGAATATTTTAATACACTAATTTACTTAATCCAAAGAATCCTATGAGGGATGGTACTGTAATAGCCATGTTACAGACATGGAAACTTAGCCCAAGAGCCACTTAGTAATGTGCCTAAAGTCAAGGAGGTAGTTAAGTGGTGGAACTGAGATTCAAATACAGACTTTGGCTCTAAAACACAGTGCTTCCTCCTTTCCAACTTATTATCTCTTTCTATATCACCTACACAAGTATTTCTTTATTTTTCTTACCTAATTCAGTATGAATCTGCTAACTTGGGGCGGGGGGACTCACTGGGGCATTTGGCTGGCTGTGCTCCAACCGACAGGGAGGAGGCCAGTGGCTTGGCAATAACTATAGCACAGCTAAAGAGTCAAGAAGTCAATCACTGCTGGGCATGGTAGTCCACACCAGTAATCCCAATGAGGCAGGTCCAGGGCAGTCTTGGCAATTAGGGGGTCCCTATCTCAAAATAAGAAACAAGGGGCTGGGGTTATGGCTCAAAGGTAGAGTCCTCACTTACCATACAAGAGGCACTGGGTTCAATCCTCAGCACCACATAAAAATAAAAAAATAAAGATATTGTTATAACTAAAATAAATATTTTAAAAAATAAGAAACAACAAGTACTGGGCATGTAGTGCCCCTGGGTTCAATCCCCAGTATCACAACAAAACAAAACTAGTCACTCATGTATGGTTTTATTGTTCTTCTGATTTTATTAGATTTTTCAAATAACAATGCAGAATGTACCATTCTTATGGCTGGCTAAACATTAAAAGTTACTGAAAGTCCATTGTTGATAAAATTTTAAAAAAATCAATGAATTCAATGATAAGTTCCTACTCAGTAAAAATATTATGCAAAGTTATTTAAAAAAAGTAGCAAAATAATTGTGACTTACAAGATAACAAGTACCCTGGCTATTTTCTTGAAATGTAGATAGACCCTGTGATAGTTTAGGAAAAATTTAAAAACCGAGTAAATCTTCATGATATTTGCTAATACCCAAGAATATGCAGATCCAGAACTAATTCTCAGAGTCAACTAAAAATGCTGTTGAAGGCTAGGATTGTGGCTCTGTGGTAGAATGCTTGCCTAGCACGGGTGAGGCACTGGGTTTTATCCCCAGCACCACATAAAAATGAATAAAAATAAAATAAAATAAAGGTATTAAAAAATGACACCATGTTTAAAAAAATGATGTTGAAAGTGGGCTGGGGTTGTGGCTCAGTGGTAGAGCACTTGCCTAGCATGTGTGAGGCGCTGGGTTCAATAAATAAATAAAAATAAAGGTTCATTCACAACCTAAAATACATATATAAATGATGTTGAAAGTAAATGATTTGGAAGAAGTTTATGACATATGTGTTCATAAAAAATAGGTTTGAAACTGAGTTTAATCTCACTTTCAGATGTAAAAACAAGCATGTACAGAACCAGTATGCTAAAAGCTACAAAATACTTAAGAAAGACATTGTAGATTAAAAAATGGACACATATACTGTGTTTGTGGATTGGAATACTTAACATACCAAATGTGCAGATTTATTTCAAATTGATATATAGGTTCAAGGCAATTCCAACCCCAAACTCAGGATTTTTGTTAGGTACAGACAGAATAATTCTAAAATTTATATGAAAATAAAAGGAATTAGAATTGCTAAACATGTAGAAAAAGAAGAAAACACTGAGAGGAATCAGGGTACCTGGTTCCAAGTAATCAGTAATCAAGACTGTTGGTACTGGCCTAGGCATATTCACACAGATCATCAGAACTGAACAGAGAACCACCAAACAGACCTGTGCAACTATGTCTGACTGTTTTTTGACAATGGTGCAAAAGTAATTCAGCTAAAAGAAGATAGCATTTCAACAGTGATGGAACAAGTGGATATTCACAGATTTAAAAAAAAAAAGAACCTCAACACAATCCTACACAAAAACAAACTCAAAATGAATCATGGATGTAAGTGTAAAGATTAAAACTGTAAAATTTATAGAAGAAAAAAAAATAAGAGAAAAACTTTGAGGATTAGGGATAGGCAGAGTTCCCATACTGACCACCAAGAGTATGATCAATAAAAAGAAAAATTGATCAGTTGGATTGTATCAGATAAAAAAATTTTTGCTTTGCATTAGTCTCTGATAAGAGAATGAAAAGAAATCTTGATATTGAAAGAAAATATTTCCAAAATTGACATCTGTTAAAGGACAACTATCTAGGATATATAAGGAACCCTCAAAACAATCAACCTAGGTACCCTTCAACAGATGAATGGATAAAGAAATGTGATACATACACACATGATGGAAGAATGAAATTATGGCATTTGCCAGTAAATTGGTAGAGCTGGATAATATCATGCTAAGCGAAATAAGCCAATCCCCCCAAACCAAAAAAACTAAAGGCTGAATGTTTTCTCTGATATGCAGATGTTAATTCACAATAAGAGGGGAGGCATCTAGGGAAGAACAGAGTTACTTTAGATTAGGTAGAGGGGAGTGAAGGAAGGGGAGGGAGTATGGAGGTATGAAGGATAATATTATTACCCTATATACATATATAACAATATGACTGGTGGGATTCTACATCATGTACAACCAGAAGAATGAGAAATTATACTCCATCTATGCTTAATGCATCAAAGTGCAGTCTACTGTTATGTGTAACTAATTAGAACAAAAAAATAGTAAAAATAAAAATCAAACAATCCAAATGGAAAGTGGACAAATGACATGAACAGACATTTGACCAAAGTGAATATAAACATAAAAATAAGCTCGTAAAAACATGTTTCACATCATTAACCATTAGAGCAATGAAAGTTAAAACCAAAATGAGATATTACTACAAATCAGAATGGCAAAAAATATATATTTTTTTTTTGCGTAAGAAAAAGAATAAGTAGATGTCAGAATTTTACTTCTAGCTGGTAATGAATGAGTGACTTTTACTTTCGTCATTTGGATTATCTGGCTCTTTCTAAAATGAACAGATATTGTTTTGGTAGTTAGATGTTAAGGAAGCCATGAGCTATAAACAGATCTAAACTCTATTGACGTAAGCTACCCAACTCAGAATACTTGGTAATATTTTTAGGCCAGTAATCCTTGTTTTGACTGTCATATTTATAAGGGTCCAAAGCATAATGCATAGAGTGTGTTTAAAATGAGCTATCTTTTTTTCTTAAACCTCATATTTTAATTTTTTTTCCATTTTTGTATTCTACTTCTTAAGTTATCCAGTAACCTCTAAACTCTCAAAGCACTTATGAAACAGATTCCCAATTTATGAGCTCTTTGGCATTGGGCTGGGTCCATATATAGAGAAAGTTAAGTATATCCAGGAGAATATCACATTTATGGAGAGCCAAATTGAGTGGGATTTGACCAGAAAGTTCCAGCAGTTACACTTGGAAAGACTGTGTCTCATGAGAAAAGTGGAACTGTGATTCTAATATAAATGTAAGAGATTTTTCTCATCCTTAGTCACTTAATTGTATACCATTGTTTTGGAGTACACAAATTTTCTGGAATACAAAATATGTTAGTTTTGGAAATACTACTGGTTTTAGGGACATAAGTAGACAATCTTCTTAGTTCTTTTGGAAGTATGTTGTTGAAGACCTACTTATTACAATCTTATCAGGCAGGCAGTAATATCTTTATTTTATAGATGTGGTACAAATAAGGTCCAGAGATGTCAAACAACTTGTCCTAGAACACAAAGCCAATAAAGTCAGGATTATTCTAACCTGAAAAATCTGGCTGTAGAACCTGCGCTCTAAACTACCATGTTATACTGTCTTTAAACTTTCCATTAATAATTACCTAGGCCTGTCATGGAGTCAGAGCAATGTGCAATGTGTGTCTGAATCAAGAGCGGAGATGCCCAGCAAAGAATTCTGACTTATGACAGAAATAGGAGTTTCAGATGCTTATGTGGGTTCAAATGCAAGGATTATCTAGAAAAATTGATGGGTGAATATGTTTATTAAACTTAAGTCAGGCTTTTCAGTTAGAACATGGCTGTATTTCTAGTGACAATAATTTATAATGCTTACTACTTGGGAATATGGTAGAAGCAAAACCTTAAATAGTCATCTTTAAAACTGGGTGTTCTTCCCTTGTTACATCATTTCTCATACCGCTTCTTTCCTTACAAAACATGAGGTCGTTCCAATAAGATTCCACAAAGTTCTTTTATTAAAGCATTTTGGTTTGGGGGAAGAGGGTGGATACACATGCTTAAAGAGAGGGTTCCAAGAATAACATTTTCAAAATGATCTTGGGTTAAAATTACTTATAAGGCCAAGCTTCTTTGCAAGTGTTTAACCTCTGCACTAAGTTCAAGTTTTCTTAAAATATATTTGAGACTACATGGGGTGGAACGAACCAGGCAAGCTGTGGCGAGGACAGAAGACACCACATTCCCAGAGGAGCCTCTCGTCAGCCCTGGCACACCTGTGCAGAGTTCCCGTGAGGGTGGTGGTGAATCACTGTGCAGTTCTACTATAGCTTCCACTGGGAATTGGATGGCTAATATGAGGCAAAGTGAGGCAAGGTCAAAGGCAACAGGAAGTCTCAGAGAACACATGACTGCAAGCCCAGGATGGTCTGCCTGGCTTTAGACAAAGAGCCCAGCAAGGGATCGACCATCCCGGAGGCCCTGGACAAGTTGCATATCTTTATGGCCTTGTCTTGCCCCAAAATCTAAGATTCACAAACTCTGAGGTGGAACTGCTTTTTCTAAATTTATTAGCAAATTTCAGAAGGTAGAGGAATAACCTCTACCCTGAAAAACCACCATCAGCCTGACTGATCCCCAAGTTTGCTTTCCCAGTTGCACTTTTCCAAAAGGTGTTTTTGATTATTTTCAGTGAGCTAATATTCCCTTGACTATCTTAAAGGCTTAGAAGAGCAAGACAATTAAATTTGAATCTTAAAAAAAAAAATACAATAGCAAACAGCTGCATCACAGACCCATGCAGACAAGGCCTGGGGACTTACTAGAAGTGGTACTCACTCATGGTATTTCACAGTCCAGAGAGCAACTGCCCTGGAGCAAGCCTTCCACAGAGGAGCTCAAAGTGGGCAGCCACAAAGACAGAACAGTGCAGCAGTGAGCTCAGAGAAAATGTGAATAAGGTTTTCTGTGGCTACATGTGCACCGACTTAGTAGAAAAACTGGCCAGTTTTGGGGTGGGGTGCAATAGGGAAGACAGTGATTAACTTTTACCCTCCTTGAATTTTGTTTAGAACTGGAGGAGACCTTAGAGATGATCTAATTCAATTCCCACATTTCACAGCCAAGGAAACATAAAATTACAAAATTAATTTAAGCCACTGAAAACAAGGGCTAGACACTGGAATGTGTTAGCAAGGTAGCTATGTCTAGGCACCTGATGTTAACTATATTAAAAAACCTTTTCATCTGTGATACTGTACGGCAGGCAAATGATGACATTATCCTCAATGATGCTTTCTCTTGATCCTTCATAGAGTTGAGGTGAGAAATTTCCTCATTTCGTCAATGTATACTTTCTTTCAGGACATGTAAACATGACTGATTGACAGACTTGTTAACAGTGACTTGAATAGTGCTTTTAAAATTGTTCTGTCAGAAGGCCTAAAAAATTAATGTTTACATCACAAGGGGGCTGGGAGACCTGCTTGAATAAATGCTATCTAGAGAAAAGAAATCTCTCATATTATAGTGAGCTAAGGGATTAAGAAAAAGAAGGGCAGAATTGACAAGAGAGAAATTAATTCTGGGCAAAAGACACAAGAACCCAAGTCAGAATTAGGAGGAGACATGAGAGACTAGGGAGTGATAAAGACAGAAAGAGGAGAGAGAAAACTATAGAGCAAGAGAGAAAGAAAAGCATAAGAATTTGATGCTTGCTTAAGACACTCAGAAAATGGCTATGTTCCAAATTTTGAAAATGTAACCATTTTCTTGGCATTTATTATGAATTATTAATGTGCACAATATATATTTTCCACAAATTTAAATATTTTGGATAGGTACAAGGGAATGATTTAAGTTTTAGAAATTTATTTTATAACCAGAAAGATGATCTGCCTATGTATTAGCTATGCTTTGATAAATTTTCTTTGGAAATAAGAACTTACTCCATTACTTATTTTTAATTTTGGGGGAACAAGGTGTCCTTGCTCCATAAAGTCTGAAAGTTACACTGGAAACCTACACTAATTTCAGACATGAAACTATTCTTTCCATATCAAATCAAGCTTTGATTTAGTTAAGGAATGTTCAGGAAACACACATACTGAGAACCTCTCCCCTTTGCTGCCTCCTTCATCCCAACAAGCTACCAAAATTCACTTTAAAAACCTGTAGGAATACTTGAATAAATTGGGAATTTTCACAAAGAAAATCTTTGTGACCTTGAGTTAGGTAATGATTTCTTATGATGAAGATGGACTTCACCAAAATTAAAAACTCTGTGAAAGACCCTTTTAAGAAAATGAAAAGACAAATCATAGACTGGGGAGAAAAAATCTTTCAAAGTCACATTATCTGAAAAAAAGACTTGTATTCAGAATATATAAATAGCAAGAAAATAATTCAACTTAAAAATGCAAAAGATTTGAATAAATGCTTAGCTAATGAATATATATGGACTCAATGATTACATGAAAAAAATGCTTAATATTATTATTAGTCCTTAGGAAAATGCAAATGAAAACTATGAGATACATTTTTTGAAAGGTGAAGAAGAAGACAAACAAACAAACAAAAAACCAAAACAAAAAAACCTTAGCACCACAACACCCCAAACCCAAACTAAGTGTTGAGGTTATATAACAAGTGGAATTCTCCTACACTGTTGGTGGGAATGCCTTAGAAAGTAGGCAGTTCATTGGATTAGACAAAGGGGAATGAAAGCAAGAGAGGGAAGATGGGAATAGGAAAGACAGCAGAAATATTTGAACAAAAGTTTCCTTTGCTCATATATGAATACACGACCAGTAACTCCACATTATGTTCAATCACAAGAATGGGATCCCAACTGGAATGGGTTGTACTCCATGTATAAATAATTCGTCAAAGTACATTCTACTGTCATGTATATCTAAAAACCAATAAAAAGATATAATATTTTTAAAACTACAATGACAACAAAAACAGCAGGCAGTTTCTCATATAATGTTAAACTTTCATTTATAATAAAACTCACTAATTCTGTTCCTACAGGAATACTCACAAGAAATAAAAAGTTATGTTCTCTTAAAACCTATACCTGAACACTCATAGATTTATTCATAAATTCCCCAAATAGGAAACAGTCCAAATATCCTTCAACTGGTGAGTATTTAAGCAAACTGGTAGACATTTAAGATGGAATATTATATAGTAGCAAAAGGGAATAAACTACTAATATACCACTGCTTGAATGTTATCTCAGGTACACTATGCTAAGTTAAAGAAATCATATTCAAAATGTTATGGTTCTATTTATATGACACCCAGGAAAAGCTGAAATGAAAGAAACAAAAAAAAAACCAGATTAGTGGTTACTAGGAGCTGAAAATGGGAAAGGGAGCTGATTAAAACAGCCAGCATGAAGACATTTTTAGGTCTGATGGAAGTGTTCTGCATTTTGATTGTTGTGGTTGTGGCTATCCCACTGTATGTATAGTCTAAATCACTATCAATAAAAAAGAGAGGTTTACATATATACATTTTTTAAAAAGTGAAAAAATGGTGTAGCCATTGCTCCCAACTCTACAGGGACATTTCCCTCCTTTTTTGGCAGTGCTGGGGATTGAACCCAGGGATACCCTTTTTATTTTTACTTTGAGATAACATCTCACTAGGTTGCTCAGGCTGGCCTTGAACTTGGAATCCTCCTGCCTCAGCCCCCTGAGTAGCTGAGATTACAGGTGTGTGCCACTGTGTTTGGTTCTCCAGTGATTCTCTTTAAAAAATTTAAGAGACTATCTACTAAAATGCTTGCAATGATCCACAGAAATAGCCATCATATTTTGAACTTTAGCCTAGGTGGTAATAAATATCACTATGATTTTAAGAAGTACTGAATGTCTCAACTAGGAGTTAGAAACTATTAAGAGTATAGATATGAAAGGGTCTCTCTCTTTCTCTCTCCCCTTATACACTGTTAGTACTAGAAGGACACACACACACACCCCTCACATTTATTTATTTATAGCAATCCTTGAAATAATATAATCAAGAATGCTGCTGTCTAAAAAAGTATAACTAATTTTGTGACATTCTGTTCCTTTCATCTGTGGTGCTGACAATGACTCTGAATTGTTCTGCTCATCAGCTCAATAGGTTAACTACTTGAGACTGAATGAAATAAAGCAGTCTGTGGCAGGTCAAAAATTCCCTACCAGTGCCAGAGGGGAAGGGTTAACTGCTATGCGCTTCATGAAGGTTGCTGCAGAAGATGTACCCATTTATTTCATTAAAAGTTATTTTATTACCTGGGGGAAACCAAATGTCAAGTTTAGCTCTCAAACATGAATCATATTTTATTTAAATGCAGATGTACTTTTGAACTACAGTAGCTCTTTGGTTAACTCAACCAGTGACTAAACCCTTGACCCAGTATATTAAAAGTTCTGACCTTTACCAAAGAATCTAACCCAGAGATAAGTTATCCATTAAAAACCAACTTGAGAGTATATTGCCCTTCATGAAAAGGTAACTACCTTCTTTTCAGCAACTGGAGGTCTTCAGAGAAACACTGAATGAACAAAAGATATATGTCACTTCTTTTATTTTGTCATTTAGGAAAGGGTCATCGACATGATAGCTCTGATTCCCAGGTGACAATCATGACAGAACACTGAGGTGAATGAGGAATACATTAGAAACATTTCAGCTGGAGGAAAGGCACTAAATTCCCTCACGAGAGTTGGAAAGCCTGTTGGAGGACATTTGCCCTTGTCTTGGGATGAAGAGTGAAAGAGGACCACACAGGGGCACAGTGATGAGAGAAGAAGAAATGGGAAAATTTGCTTTTAAGACAAAAGAGGAAAGAAACTTGGATTGACATACAGTTTTGAGAAATTGTAAGCACTCAGAAAAAGCATGGCCTCAAATGCACAACATATGTATAAAAAGACTCCACTACTATAGTAAAACTCAGTCATTTCCCCCTAAGTAACATAATAGTGAAAAAAAAAAAGGATTCTTAAAGGAGGAGAGAAAGTGCAAAATGCCAGCCATCTTGATGTGAAATATTTTCATTAATTTATAATCAAACCATGTTCTACAAGAAGCTGTTCTAAAATGGTAATGTTCTCTTCAGGTATAAATCAGGTTATCATTTCTGGCTGCACAGTAGAATCACCTTACAGACTTTTAAGAGAATTCCTTCTCCAGGGATTCTGAGTCAGAAGTGGTAAATTACTGCTTGAGGGATTATGTTTAGTTTAGGAGGATTGGCTGAGACCTTCATCATACACACATATTTTAAAGTGTGCCACATTTCTACAGATTTAATAGAAAAATCTGAAGATAGTAATATGGACAGGGAATGTGCCTCTGCATAAAATGAAATATTTTTGGATTTACCCTTTAAAAGAAGTCCAGCTAACAAAGAGTGGTTATTTTATAGCTATCTAATGTGTTTGTCAGCTTTCTGTCACTTTGACAAAATACCTAAAACAATCAACTTATAAAGAGGAAAGGTTTATTTTGGCTGATGGTTTCAGAGGTTTCAGTCCATGGTCATTTGGGTCTGCTGAGCTTCCACATTGACCTGTGGAAGGGCAAAATATCATGGCAGGGAGTATATGGTGGGGGTAGCTGCTCATCTCATGTACTCACTTCAAGATACCAGGAACTGAAGTGATGAGGGGAGGAGAGGAGATGGGATCTCAATATTCCCTTCATGGTCATATTTATATGATAATATTTATATTATCAGATTTCATATTTATAATATATTTTTTGTGATCAGATATCATATCATATAAATATGGCCATATTTATATTAATATATCATATTTATATAATCAGAATTCATATTTAGGCTTAAGTTAACTAGGGTGGCAGACTTGAGCTTAAAACATCTGCATAATTTTAAGTGTATCGTATGAAAGTAGATGTATACCCAATGAACAAGTGAAAAATAGCAGGAGACTAACATAGCCTTTTGAAATAAAGGCTTTGAAAGCAAAAGCCTTTGAAATCAAAAGGCTGGCACCCAAACTAATGAATTATACGTGTATAGTGTATATGAAATAACAACGTGGAACTTCTGGTTAACTGGGGTTCAAATGCAAAATCTAGAAGCTTAGACATGTAACAAATGAGGTGAGTCTCATGGACCAAAGCTTTCTTTTAAAGCTGAACTCTTTCTGCTGGTAGTAGGCTATAACTACAGTTTTAATATAAACATTATTATTACTGTTGTTATTGTTTTATAAAAGAAGGAGACAGCACAAAAAGGAAGAGCAGGGAGTATATGGTGGGGGTAGCTGCTCTTACTTGAAGAAATGTTCTTTGTAATTCAGTCGTCAATTTTAGGATACATAAGTTTTATTTTGATAATTATGCTCTTAATCGTAATACTTTCTGTGAAAAGCTACCATAGAACATCTATCGCAAGAATCAAAGAAATAGTGATATTGACTATTTCCTAAAGACCTTAAAAGAGCGTATTATAGGGATACTGCTACAACGATGTTCATAGCAGCACAATTCACAATAGCTAGACTGTGGAACCAACCCAGATGCCCTTCAATAGATGAATGGATAAAAAAAAATGTGGCATTTATATACAACGGAGTATCACTCTGCAATAAAAATGACAAAATCATGGAATTTGCAGGGAAATGGATGGCACTAGAGCAGATTATGCTAAGTGAAGCTAGCCAATCCCTAAAAAACAAATGCCAAATGTCATCTTTGATATAAGGAGAGCAACTAAGAACAGAATAGGGAGGAAAAGCATGAGAAGAAGATCACCATTAAACAGGGATGAGAGGGGGGAGGGAAAGAGAGAGAGAAGGGAAATTGCATGGTAAAGGAAGGAGACCCTCATTGTTATACAAAAATTACATATAAGAGGAAGTGAGGGGAAAGGGGGAAAAAAGAGAGAGAAATGAATTACAGTAGATGGGTTAGAGAGAGAAGATTGGAGTGGAGGGGAGGGGGGGAGAGAAGTTAGGAAAGGCAGCAGAATACAACATACTAGTATGGCAGTATGTAAAAAAGTGGATGTGTAACCAATGTGAATCTGCAATATGTATACGGGGTAAAAATGGGAGTTCATAATCTGCTTGAATCAAATGTATGAAATACGATATGTCAAGAACTTTGTAATGTTTTGAACAACTAATAAAAAAAAGAAATAGTGATATTAAAAAGTTTTTATACGTCAGGAACACAACTTAGTTAACTAAGACTGATTTTTAAATATTTTTTTATTGATTTTTAAATATATGACAGTAGAATGCATTACAATCCATATTACACATATAGAGCACAATTTTTCATATCTCTGGTTGTAAATAAAGTATGTTGAAACCAATTCATGTTTTCATACATGTATTTGGGATAATGATGTCCATCACATTCCACCATCATTTCTAACCCCCTGACTCTTCCCTTTCCCTCCCATCCCTCTGCCCTTTCTAGAATTTGTCTATTCCTCCCATCCTTCCCCCCAACCTACTATGAGTCAGTTTCCTTATATCAGAGAAAACATTCGGCATTTTTATTTTTTGGGGATTGGCTAACTTCACTTAGCATTATCTTCTCCAGCATCATCCGTTTACCTGCAAATGCCATGATTTTATTCTCTTTTATTGCTGAGTAATATCCCATTGTGTATAGATGCCACATGTTTTTATCCATTCATCTACTGAAGGGCATCTAGGTTGGTTCCACATTTAGCTATTGTGAATTGTGCTGCTATAAACATTGATGTGGCTGTGTCCCTGTAGTATGCTGTTTTTAAGTCCTTTGGGTATAGACTGAGGAGAGGGATAGCTGGGTCAAAAGGTGGTTTCATTCCCAGTTTTCCAAGGAATCTCCATACTGCTTTCCATAGTGGCTGGACCAATTTGCAGTCCCACCAGCAGTGTATGAGTGTACCTTTTCCCCAACATCCTCGCCAACACTTATTGTTGTTTGTCTTCATAATAGCTGCCATTCTGACTGGAGTGAGATGAAATCTAGAGTAGTTTTGATTTGCATTTCTCTAATTGCTAGAGATGATGAACATTTTTTCATATATTTGTTGATTAATTGTATATTATCTTCTGAGAAGTGTCTGTTCAGGTCCTTGGCCCATTTATTGATTGGGTTATTATTATTATTTTTTGGTGTTTAGCTTTTTGGGTTCTTTATATACTCTAGAGATTAGTGCTCTATCTGATGTGTGAGGGGTAAAGATTTGCTCCCAAGATGTAGGCTCTCTATTCACCTCACACATTGTTAACTGATTATTATAGTGCTTCTTAAAAAAATGTGAGAGCAAATGCCTTATATTTCAAAGAAGATAAAGTGTGCTTCTAACTAAATACTATTTGCTTCTTAAATCATCTTTGTTTTATAGCATCAGGGTCAACAGGGAAAAACATCCAATGATTATGGCCACATAAAATAAGGCCTCTCAAATCTTAGTGGGCATTACCTGGAGAGCTTGTTAAAATATAGACTCCTGGTGTATCGAGATTCCTTAAAAAATAACTTGGAATGGAACCACCATTTGATTCAGCTATCCCACTTCTCAATCTATAGTCAAAGGACTTAAAATCATCATATTGTAGTGATGCAGGCACATCAATGTTTATAGCAGCTCAATTCACAGTAGTTAAACTGTGGACTAACCTAAATGTCCTTCAGTAAATGAATGTATAAAGAAATTGTGGTATATATACACAATGAAATATTACTGAGGCTTAAAAGAGAATAAAATTATGGCATTTGCAGGTAAATGGATGGAGTTGGAGAATATCATGCTAAGCTAAGTAAGCCAATCCCCACCAAACCAAAGGTTGAATGTTCTCTCTGATAGGTGGATGCTGATTCATAATGGGGTGGGGAGTGTGGGGAATGGGAAGAATGGAGGAACTTTGGGCAAAGAAGAGGGAGGGGAAGGGATGGGGCTTCGAGGTAGGAAAGATGGTGTAATGCTTAGAAGGACATCATTATCCCAGGTACACATATGACTGCACATATAGTGCAACTCTACATTGTATACTACCAGGGAAATTAAAAGCTGTGCTCCATTTGTGTACAATGAACAGAAATGCATTTTGCTGTCATGTATAACTAATTAGAACAAATAAAAAAATATACAGACAGCTGGGTCTCTCAATGTCAGAGGGTTTTTTGTTTTCTTGTTTTGTAGTGCAAAACCTAGAACCTTTTGCAAGCTAGATAAGCACTCAACTACAGAGCCAATCCCTTAACCCTCCAGAGTTTCTGATTTAGTAGGTCTGGGGTTAGACCCAGGAATATTAATTTTTTAACAAGTTCCTAGGTGATGCTGATGCTCTGTTTCAAGCAATATACTGTGAGAAAACATACTCTGAGAGCTGGTCACTTAAAATCATCTTATGGCAATTAACTGGCTGGTCAAGATTAAAAGAACAAATAAAACAACAGCAAAAAAGGTAGCTACAGGTTCAAGCATCTCTGAGATGGAAGAAAAACTACTTAGTTAAATCTTATGTACACTATTCTGGGGAATCTTAGGTTAAATATCCTGAGGCATTATGTAAAAATTCTTGCCTTGACACTGTCAGGTGCTGACTGCCAACATGTCTGACCCTGAACATAAAACCCACACATAATTTTTGAGAGTTTAAACCTGCTGCTGAAGAACTGTAATTTCATAAATACAGCCAGTCAAATGTATATATTCCAGATCATGAGATTAAACTTGAAATTATCTCAACATTAAATAAAACCACAAGGGCAAAAGTCCTCAATTTTCTTTGACAACCACAGGCAAGCTAATTCTACAGATTGTTGAATGTACAATAGGTTATTCTCACAAAATAAATGCTGAAGGGTGAATTATATTTCTTCAAACTAGGTGGTGTCTTAAGTCAACAAGGGTAAGACTCTGAATATCATGCTGACAAGCAGATTTTGTGACATTTATGGACCTCACAGAAATAGAAACATGTAACAATAAATTTAAGCCAGGGTATAAAAATGGGCATGTTTGTATGATGCCTATAAAAGTTCCATAAAGAAAATTTGTTGGAGCTTGACTATAACCAAAAATATGGTTACCCTGTAGGATTCTTTTATCAAAGCTGCATTCTTCTGACCAGAAATATGAATGTCATGCTGCTGTGGAGGGCCTTCAAAGCTGGTTTATGTCTCCTTCAGATATTATGGGACATCTTCTCCAAGAGAAGATTCCTGGAAATCGACAACTTAACACTGATAGAAGAAAATAAATTACCAGTCTTGAGCTATAAAGTAGAATGACAGTGAGTTTTCTCACTCTTAACTAATCCCTGCCCAATAATAAAGAGGGGTTCTTGTCCTTTCTTTAAAAAATTTAATTTGTTATTCCTGTACGTTTTTGCCATATTTTATTTACAAATTCTTGCCTATGAGTTATATGAGTACTAAGTATTATTTACTTTTTACATGTGTAGCTTAAGGGCATAGGTTAAACAGAATAGATTCTATGAATTCTATGCAGTACACTTTATGATATGTGTGACCCCTTAGTATAGAAACAATATTTAGTATGTTATAAGCAACATAATGTAGAATGAAGAGGTGCTTATATTTCACAATTCCATTAATGATTCAATGGACCTAATGTCCAGAAGCATGCCAGGACTTTCAGAACCTTATGTAGCATCTTATGTCTTTTTCGAAGATAAGGAGGGAGTATCATAAGATATCGGCATAGTTCCTCTTCAGATAGCATAAAATCTAAATATGCCATGCACATTCTGTCAAGCAGGTATTCTCGCGGGAGATGATTTTTGTCTTGGGGGGACATTTGATAATGTCTGAAGACATTTTTGATTGCTACAATAAAGAGGGTGCTAATGACATCTAATATGTAGAGAAAAAGGGTAAACATTATCTTACAATGTACAGGATAACCCCTGCAGCTCATTTATCCAGTACAAAATGTCCATTGTGTGACTGCTGAGAAACCCTGCTCTAAAACTACTAAAAAAACATATTAATAACAATAATAAAAAGGTGCTGTTATATAGTACATGTCTTGACTATTTCTGTAAACATTCTATTATTTATTTATATTACTATGTATAAAAAATTCATATCCTAGAGAGCTTTTTGTGACTATCATACTAATAAAATCAAACTACATGGTATGCAGTCTTTAAGAAGACTACAAAATTAGGGTGCAGAAGCCAAGGTATGAGATCTCAGCTCCAAAGTAAGGACTTCATGAGCTGTTAATCCCTAAGCTATCCTAGGAGAAAAAAACCTCTTTCTACACAAATATACATGGAAGATCAGGGCTGCCAAGTACAATCGACAGTTCTAAGAGTGTAATGTTCAGAAACATGATTAATGTCTGTCCAAGAATATGACACCAGGTTTTCAAAGAATACTTTTCAGCTTTTTCAGACATTTATAGACATAATTTGACCATTAATATATCTGTTGAATAATAATAAACTGTGGTACATATAACCTAAGTTATATGAAAAGTGAACTACTGTTCTCATCTTTATTGTTAAAAAAAAGGTTAAAAGAATCTTTATCTCTTGAAAGTGTTAAGACTATCAAGATACTTTTGTGTGGCTTAGATGAAGCTCCATCTTGAGAGGATTATGGACCATGGAGGGGATCTGGATCAGGGACTTCTTTAGAATTAAAGAGCATCAAACGAGGTCTAGAAATAGCAGGAAAACTAATGGATATCATTGGCTATTGACAATATTAGAACACTGCCTTCCTCATATAAGATGCTACACAGATATTTCTTGAATAAAAAAATGAGAATGACAAATGTGATCCCTTTATCTTTTGTAAACACATACCAAAAACCAATTAAAATTCTAAACTCATCATCTAGGATGGCAATATGAGCTAGTTTCAAAGGAACTGTTCTGGTAACCATGGCAGGAAAGCATACACATCTAATCCCAAAATAGAACCAAGCAAGAAAAATCAGTTCAGGCCTTATTTGGGTAATAACTGACTGGTGAAACATTCCTCTGTATCTCTTCTCACAAGCTTCCAGCTCCAATGCAAATAAAGAATTAGCTGAGGGCTGCGGGTGGAGCTCAATGGTAGAGTGACTATCATACTAATAAAATCAAACTACATGGTATGTTTCGCATGTGTGAGGTCCTGAGTTTAATCCCCAGCAAAACACACACACACACACACACACACACACACACACACACACACACAGAAAATAGCCGACACTGCCTAAGAAATGACATCAATTCTAATTATTCAATGAACCCATATACTGTCTTCTGCCACCTGGACTGCCTTATGCTAATGGCAAAATAGAAGGTATGGTCTCTTCAGAGTTCACCAGCCTTTCTGGGACTGGGAGGAGGAGAAATAAGGTGGATTTTTCAAAATGTGGACCATAGAGCACCTTTATCTATATCACCTAGGATACTTAATTCAGATTCAGGGCTCCACATCTAACTATGAAATTGGAGTTGTCCAGGGGTACTCCCAGGAATTTTCATTTAATATTGCTTGGGTGATTTTCATGCTCACTAAGGTTCTAGAAACCCTTTGTAAAGGAATAGTCTGCTCAGGAAGCATCAAAATTCTAGAATTATTAATAAAAAACTTCTCCAACAAGCTAGCTTGTACAAACTTATTTCAGCATAGGGGTGAAGTAAATTATAAGAAGTGGTGGAAGACCTGACATTGAGACAGTTGTGATGAATTTAATTTCTTGCACAGTAGTCTCTGAGTTGCTTGATCCATCTTTTCTGAGCCACTCTTTCTGCATTTATCAATATGTCACAGGCACCTTTTCTACAGATTACATTACCCATGTGTGATGGTTTCAGTGTGCCCCCGAAAACAACAACAACAAAAAATAGATAAACTTTCTATATTTGCCCTGGGTTAATCAATTGGTGGCTAAAATACAAATAAGTTTATATTAAAGGCTGTATTTCTAGTGTTTCATTTCAATAAGAAAGTTACTTTTCTCCAATACATTTTGAGACTTTGAAAGTTAATTTATTTTCTTTTCCCTTAGTTGTTCCATCTGAGTGGGACTGAATATTTACAATCAATATAAAGTTTGTATTTGAAGAAGCTAGAATAAAATTGTAATGAAACCAGCATATGTTATCTTACAAAAAACCCCAATTCTTAAAATTATAACAAGAATAAAAAGTAATAATCTTAGCAGGCAATTTTACTATTGATAATCTATTTTAGAGTCCAATAAATATAAGTGGATATCCTCAGTCTTTAACAATTCCTTATTGTTTTTTAATGAAGTTCTCATTCTGGGTTACTTATTTCCTAAGTTAATTCTGTAATTCTTTTACCTGGAATGTTATTTTTTTCCCCCCAATTTGCTTAAATCCTCCCAATCTTAAAAACACTGATTTACAGTATTGTTTTTTTTTTTTTTTTGCTATAAACTCCTTGAAAGCTAAATCCAGCTATAGCCTACTAGCTAAATGCCTTCTTATTAATTACTTTTATTTCTCATCTGGCTGCTAAGATGCAAGTAAGGTGCAAACATTTCTGTTTCTCAGATGTAAGATAGGAAGATGGCTTTGGTCATTTCATTACAAGTCTGCTTCTTAAAATGTCATGTCTCACTGTGTAGGAGCTCACCTGGGTGCTGCATGATGGTGTGTAATCATGTCCTTAGCACCTATGAACATGTGAATGTCTGTTTTCCCTAAGATCTTGCAAGCCAAATAAGAGCTATTCAAGCATCTATTCTGTTAAAGGATGCAAAATTCAAAACACAGCTGTCTGTGACCTTGGGAGACCTAACCAGAATCTGCAAACAAGCTTATGTAAGCGTACCCTGGCCAGCCTTGTACCGAAAGTCCCAACTGAAAGAGTTTGGTTTCTCATGGGAAAGAGTAAAGAGTCTTCTGGGAAGAAGCACTTCCTAGCTAAGCTCTAATGTGAAAAATAACCTTTTTCTGAATTGTGATCTTAAGTTTATATGATACAATGCCAGGCAAGAAACCATAGTAGAGATATAAAACACTGACTAAACCTGAAGAATGTCAGGTTGCATAAAAAGTCTTAATAAACAACTTTATCAATGACCTGAAAAATCTGAGCAAACCTTGTATTAAAAAGTTCTTCAGATGGCACTACATGTGGAGATATTAGGAGAGACAGAGATGAGGCCAGATACTATAAATGGATCCATGAAGACTGGAAAAAATGGATAGTAAAGTACACAAAGTTCAGTCTGGCAAAACACAACAAAATACAAGCATCTAGGAAAAAATAATACAGAGACTGACATGAAGTGGGTGGAAGAAACCTCGAAAGCATGTCGAAAACAACTGGATGGACATTGCAACCCACATCAGACAGGATTTTTGCAGTATTCAGAGAAATAGAGCAAAGGTCTATGTCAAGCTGCCCATGAGAAGGCCTCAGAAAATGCTGTTAATGGTTCATATATATTTAACAACAACAACGACAACAACAACAACAACACACACACACACACACACACACACACACACACACGGATGAGTAAAACTACCCAGTTCTTGGGTCGAAGAGTGTGATCACTCAAACTTTAGCTTTGGTGGTAACTATTCTTTCAGAAAGATAGAAAGCACAAGAGAGACTTTATAGGAGAAAAAAATATTTAGAGACAGGCTATATGATGAGAGATTAAAGGAATGCAACAGATAAAACTGCCGAGCAACGATAAAAAGAAGTATTTAACTCTGCCCAGAATTACTGTTTACATTTTTAAGGGTTTCCCACACAAGATAACTAAAAAATATATTTCTTAGTTATACATATGGCAGATGAAACAGTGAAATTCCAGGAAGTATCAACTCTGCACAAAGCCATGGAGTTAAAAGAAGACTTAAGATCACAGAATTTAAGAGAGGTAGGGATCTTAGAGATGACATAGTTTCCTATCTTCAAAGTAAGATCTGAGGGCCACCTATTTCAGAATTGCCTGGAGAACTTGTTAGAAATGAAGATTTCTAGGCTCCAATTTAGGGCTCTTGGATCTTAATTCCAAGAGGGATTGCTCTAAGAAGCTTACAAAGTTTAAGGGCTTCTTTTTATAGATAAGGAAACCCCGGGGCCCAAAGAGGTAAGTTGTCCAAGGTCATGTACCAATAGGTCCTTGTTTCTGGTTCAAAACTATTACTTCTGTCGTATAAAATCTTTCAAATCTATAAGTTGCCTTTGTAGAGCAGTTATTACCATATTGTGTGATCTTTTTCTGAGAACTTAATTCATATTTTAGATGTTACTTCACTTAATTCTTGTGTAATAAGGAGAAAAGATGAAAGAAAATAGAGAAAAAATAAATGGGTAGGAAGTAAAATGAAATACAGACAAGCTAGGAACAAGAGTAAGAAATGAGTAACCTTTGGTTAGGTTGTGTAAGATCCACACACATGAAGTTAAAGCACAGCCTGAATAGAAAGCTCTTCAGTCCATTCCACTTTCTCTGCCAACATATATAGAGAAAAAAAAGGCCCTACAAGTAACTGTCCCTAAAAGTAACCTGAGGTTAATAAGCAGGTTTGGCTTGATGGGTCCTGCACAAGTTTATCTTGAAAGAAGAATTAAGCGGTTTTAGGCCCTCAGTTGCGACTAATTCTAAGCCTGCCATCTTATGAGCTGGTAAATGGAAATGTCCTTCCTAGAGTATCACATGAGGATGGCAGTGTAAAGATCCACTTTCCAAATACTAAATTATTTTTAAATACAAGTGCTATGTAAAACAGAAAGAACCACATATTAACCTATATTCAAAGAAATCTCTTATGATTTTTTAACTTTTACAGATTTATTGTTTCAATAATCCAAGAACTGCTGGCCAGAGAAATTAAGCCAAACCTCTCTTCTTCCTATCCCCATAATCTGTGTGCTAGTTTTAGAATTACATCCTCTTTTAAATACCTTGATTTATAATGGCTTTAACTTATGTCTTTAACTTTTGAATGTCAGGAAAAAGTATAATAAAGCTACTAAGAAAACAGCACTTTCAAAAGAAAGATAAATTCAAAGAACAAATTATGGTCCTTCTTAACATTGAAGCTTCCTCTCAAAATGCAAAATTTGTCTCATCATAAACCCTTCTCTCCCACAGGGTGAGAACCAGAGAGTCACTTGTCTCTGTGTCCATTTCTGTGGCAGTAACTGCATGTTTCAGATAGTTCTTTTGTCTCATTAAAAGTCTGTTATTTGAAAAGTAACCATGTTGCATCAATATAGCTTCTTTTAACAAAAGCTGGACAGGGAGTATTTCAAGTTGGCCACTTCTGGTTCTAATGGTCTCTATCAAATTTAATCCTTGTAAGGGGAATCTGGGCTTGCCCCCAAGGCAAACCAAAACAAGGAGAAACAACATACACCAATAAAATAAAACAAGAGAAATATAGTGATTGAAATAGCTACATA
Organism: Ictidomys tridecemlineatus; assembly: GCF_052094955.1. NCBI lineage: Eukaryota > Metazoa > Chordata > Mammalia > Rodentia > Sciuridae > Ictidomys > Ictidomys tridecemlineatus. Next base: position 166,504,454 of record NC_135479.1, read on the forward strand.
AGTACATATTTATAATAAAAAATCGTAAAAGAAAATTAAATGTTTGGCATGTATAAAAAATGAGATTTAAGGGCTGGGGATGTAGCTTGGTGGCAGAGGACTTTCCCAGCATGAGGGAGGCACTGGTTTCAAAGCATAAGAAAAGAAAAAACAAACAAACAAACAAAAACAATGGAGATTGAACTTCAAAAGAAAGATATATCCCCAAATCCTAGTTTTCAGAAAAAGAAAAAGGCTCATTTTCTTATAATTTGTCAAATATACTGGCTAAAAAATAAATTTGCAAAAGGATTCTGGAATATAAAAGAGTCACAGAGAAAACAGCAGGAGAAATATATATATATATATTCAAGTTACATTTTAGAGTGGAAAAGGCCTCTAGAAAACAGATCTCAAAGAACAAGATAATACAGAGGAAGAAAGCCCCTGATTTTTAATTAAGTCACAACATCTTGTTGTTTCCAGAGTCAGGGAGCAGTTTCAGTAGCAGAAATCTTGGTCTTGTATTTGCAGCAGCCTTGGGAAAGCAGCAAAGAGCTCTCCACAGGCTGCCTGGAGGGCCCAGGGGGGCTTTCAGATTTAGAGCTCTGGTACTCCACTGCTGAATAAACAGCTCCGGATTCTTTAATGACAAAACAGCATATCAGCTCCTTTTGAGGTTACAGCACACATAAACAGGATCTGCCTCATATTTTCCAGTTGTAGAGGAAGGAGGGAGGAAAAAGGGCCCACAAACTTTTTACTGCAGTTAACTGTGGAAGATAATTTGCTTTTACTTGCATGCAAGACTGAAAAAAAGGAAGGAGAACCAATGTGCAAATGTCCCCAGAAAGGAAACAGGAAAACCATCACTTCCTCTGTGAGAACATTGGTGTGCAATCAAAGGGGAGAATTAATGAATGCTGAACTCTAGGGTTTTAAAAGGAAAGAGACAGAAACTTAAAAAGAGTGAGTAGAAAGGTTCTTAATAATGTCTTCCTGGCTAGTACCCACAGAGGTATCAAATGGGAGGTTTTGGGAGCTGGGATTGTGGCTCAGTGGTAGAGCACTCACCTCGCATGCAGAGTCCTGGGTTCGATCCTCAGCACTACATAAAAATAAATGAATGGAATAAAGGTATTGTATCCAACTACCACTAAAAAAATAAAAAAAAAAAATGGGAGGTTTTGTCCAGCATGTGCCCTACTCTTTATTTAGATATTAAAATGAGCTGGCTATCAGGTTGGTAGGCAGACCAGTAGGGCTATCTTGTAGGATCCCTTGAAGTTCAGTACTGGCACTAAAAACTTTCTGGCCTTCTTTGAGAAGTTCTAACAGGGGGCTGGGGATATACCTCAGTGAGAAGATTTGACAAAATACAACAAATGAAGATATTTATAGATTTCCCTCTGTTACACTCTTGGCCCAAGTCCCTTACTTGGTTTGGGACTAAAGAGCTAAAGAAAAACCTTCCAGATTTGTGTTCTTGACCAAGTCCACCAGTGTCCTCAACCCCCCAATATTCCTACCACAATATTTTTCAGAAAGTTGCAGGCAAAAGGTACTTTGTACTTTGTCTGTATTTCAATGTACACCTTAACAATGCAAAAGCTTCATTTTGCTGCTATGGGCTGGGAAACTTTATCTGTAAAGGGCTTGATAGTAAATGTTTTAGTCTTTGCAGGCCATGTGCAGTCTCTATCACAAGAACTCAATTAACTTTGCTATTGTGGCACAAAGTAGTCACAGACAATCCATAAGTGAATAAATGTGAGGGAGTTCCAATAAAACTTTATTTAGAGTGGGCAGATCAGATTTGGCCCATAGGCTATAATTTGTGAGTCCTGGTATTAATTCTTCACTGTTCTATAACAGAGTTCTTAAAGAGTAGCAGGCAGGTGCAAGAAACAATGGTTTCCATTTTATTATAAACACATACTAATTATACGTTGCCTTTGATAGAAATGAAGATGTATTAATTAAATGAATGTAAATACTTTTGAAAGTGCTACTCAAACATATGCTATCATACCTTCAGACAAAAACAGCCTCAATGTTCATTTATTCTGGTGAGATTTATAGGGACAAGTTAAGAAGTTGGGTAAGGAGTTTATGGGGAAGAAGACAATCATTTCTTCAACTGAAGTGGCTCATGGGTCCCTAGAGGTTGACACCCTCTATTCTTTGGCAAGCTGTCAAACATAAATGACGATTCATTATCAAGTAAAGTCAAGAAATACAAATCTAACTACCTCTGTCTAGCACATTTTCTGTATTTCCCCTGTGCTACAGTTATTTCATTTCTGGAAGGCAAGACAGATTTCCTAATTGTTTCAAAGAAGACTATACTAGCTGGGGATAGGGTAAGGTGAGATGGTTGGTTAGCTGATAGTTGAGATGCTAGACCTGGATGACAGCATGTATGACAACTTTATAAAGCACTGCAAGGTATGTGCAATCACTGAAGACACTGAGTCCATGAAATTGGTCCTAAGAGGAAATCAGAAACCAGTTAGAATCAAAGGAAGGCGGGAAGCCAGGAAGCTGGCCAGAGGCAGCACTATCCTGAGAGCCATGCTTAAGTTATTCAGATATGCCCAGAAACAACTTGGGTAGGTGGCCATTGAGAAAATGATCTTCCATCAATTTTTGACACATTCCATTTTCAGCTGAATAATCCCTGGGTTTAAGGAGACAGAGCTGAAAGAATTATAGTGGTCCATTTCAATGGACCTTTAGTTTAGAGCCTAGTGCTTTGCACTTTGTCCTAACTGATCCATGCAACACTCAAGATGGTGATGAGTCCAATTTGCTCATCTAGAATCTAGATAGTCTAAGGCTAATTGGTTTGCCACAGGGATTAATGGTCCTGTAGACCTCTGCAGTAAGATTCCAGTTTCACTCTGTGGATCAAGATATAAAATTATAAAAATATAATTATTAGATAGAGCAGTCTTCCTAAGAACAACTGGTTAATGGGTCACTGGTTCACACCTGGGAAATAATGCAGCTGGGTGTCCCATGAGTGTGAACTTGGAGAGCTCTAATCACCCCTTCAGATTTAAAGGTGCACAGAGATTTCCTTCAAAGAGAAAGCCAAGAGCCACAGGCAGCTGACAGGAAGAGACCAGAGAAGGAAGAAGAGATGAAATCAGGAGGCAAAGCTAGACAAAGATCATTTAGGGAGAAACTGTCTTGGTCAGAAAAGGATACTTTTGGAGCAGAGTGAGAGAAAGACCTGAGGATGGACAGAGAAAGATCTATCAGGAGTTGGCTTCCAGCATGGGCCCTGGGACATCAAAGATGGGACTTAGCTCTGACTAGAATCAACAGTATGGAAGCCCCACACCCTTGGGCTTTTATGAAGTTCCTTTATCCCCTTTTCCTTGTAAGACCTGGTGAATGTTTTGAAACAATACCCACTCTGCCTTTTTTAGGTAGGAACTCAGCTACAGCAAGATGGAGAGGTTGCCTTAGCAGAGAACTGAGCCTTATTGAGGCAATTCTCTCAGGCTATCACTCTTGCCCTTTAGTTTCTTCTTGACCTACAAGTTTCTCCATCACACCCAACAAGTTGTATAGGAAATTCAGGCTCTTAATAGATAAGTAGGTAAGAGAAAATCAGGATAAAAGCTGTTTTTTTTTCCCCTCCACTTCCTTAGCATAAATAGATAGTGGATATGTCTGTAACAGGACAAAATTATAAAACTTTACATAAAATGGAAGTTTGGGCTATCTAATCCAATAAAAACAATAGCTTCTTTTAAAAGGCAAAACAAAACCCTCTCTTTTATAAGAAATTTATTTATTTCTATATAACTGAGAAGCTTCAAGGAAACACAGAAAAAGGCAATAAAGAAGAGAGAATTTAATTTGGAAAAATCACATAGGAAGAAAATCCCAATATTGCTGATATGGAGCCTTTACTCACAGGCAATTTTTGATGGGGTTGTATTAGCATCTTACTCCAACCTCACACATTCTCTAAAATTGGCACAAGGTTAATATCTAAGTTTGATACCTTGAAATGGACTTAGGTGAAACTTAAACTGATTAGGAAAGTAAAGCAACAATATTTAAAACTTTGGTCCTAAGAAAAAGCAGAGAACTCGCAATCAGTTTTGTAAAAATGCACATTAATTCATTAAAAGAATTCAAACAGTCATCTCTGATGTCTTCAACAATTTACTTTAAATTCTTCACACTTTTAAAATATTAAGGTTATCAACTTCCCACAAAAATTTCCAAATGAGAAACAACTGATACTCCATGCTCCCAGACCTAACTTCAATCACTATTCTAGGGGAAACATTCAGGTTTTCTAACATTAATAGGATTCAGTCACATGCTCTGGCCTTAGCAAGTGTGAGCAAAGAGCATTTACTATCTATCACCCATTTGGTAATAATTATCCAAATCTATGGCTTCTTTTCTGCATCCCTTATGGCAATGCCATGTGTGCATCCATAATAAAATGTTATTAATTTTTAATGAGTGACTTTTCTATTCAAGGATCAAAAGAATTAAGAATTATTTTTGAAATAAGAAGGAAACCGGATGTGGTAGTGCATGCTTGTAACCCCACGACTCAGGAGGCTGGGGCAAGAGAAACAGAAGTTTGAGGCCAGCTTTGGCAACTTAGTAAGACCTTGTCTCAAATTTAAAGAATAAAAAGTGCAGGGATATAGCTAGCTCAGTGGTAGAGTGCTAATGAGTTCAACCCCTAATTATCCAAAAAAGAAAAAAAAAATCTTCTAATGTACCATAGACTTGAATTGTCCAATCAGATTTTTTTTTTTAAAATTTACAGTTTTATCAAAATGAGCTGGGTAGCTTTAGAGTACTCTCTAGACTTCATATCCAGGGCAGATAGATGTCAAATCCCTCCCTATGACAAGTCCACAATTTCTGATTATGTCTGCACAAATGGACTGCTGGCTTTCTATTCTGTCTTCCACCCCAACCCCAAATTCTAAAATTTCTGGCAGAAAACAGATCTGTCAAAACAGGTTACTTGTATTTTTATTGGTTCCTCCAGACCATGACGACATTTCCTGAGAGGCAGTGCCAGGAAACTATTAATGTCTGTGAAAGAGCAGTGAAAGTTCTTATGAGCATAAACTTGTCTGGTGCCCCAGGAGACTGCAGCCTGAAGGAACCACTTGGTGTTTAGACTGTACCACTGATTCAACTGGCTGTTATATCAGAACTCCAAAAGGAAAAAAAAAAAAAAAACACTATCAGAGGAGAAGAGGAGAGACTTTCCAAAGACAAATGTCTGGAACACACAACAGGCAATTCTTTCCTTTCTCTTAACTATTTGCTTGTCTGGAGCAGAGTAGCTGAGCATTAGCTAGGCAGCTAATAGCTGGCTTAGTTGAGACTGTCACACAAACTAGGTAACTCACTCAAGTAGTTAATGGATCCTTTCCCAAGTAGTTAATGGATCCTTTCCCATGCAGGAAGGGCAATAAGACTTACATCTGGCTGAGGAGACTGTGGCCTTCCCCCAAAATGGAAGAAAGGGTCCATTCTAACATCCAGGTGCAGAAACAGAATTGCAACTTTTTAAAATGACCTCAGCAATTCTGCTAATGCTAAGAGAGCATTCTGCTAATGCTTACTGTATGAGTGCATGACACTACTGATCTTAAAGGAAGCAGCAGCTTTACAGAAGATGTGAAACTAAATTGGACAAAACCTGTTTGAGGCACTGGACTTAAGGAGACTTTAAAGTATGTCAACTGATATATTATTAAGTGCTAAAATCATATGGGTACTGGCTAATGTTGTAACTAGGTTTGTGGAGCAGAAAGGTAGCTTTCTGTACCTTCATATCCCTCTATTTCACAGCACCACCTGCTGGTTGAGGGGGAGAGTGAGTTAAGTTGGACTTATCTTTCTGGATACCTATGAATTCACAAAAAGAAGAAAAACCTTTGCTCTTTCAACTCCACACAGAATACTGACAGTGTTCTCTATGGCGGAATATTAAAAAAGAATGGCACAGTTCTCTTATCTTTGCTGCTGTCCTAGCCACCCACAGCCCAGTGATGAGTGTGTCCTTTGAGATGTCCAAACAGGAAATAGGAACATTAAAACCAAGACCATAATATATGGTCCTTGCATGCTCTTGTGGGTCATCTGAATAATGATCTCTAAAAACTAGTTTCATCAGTATCTTTAATCCCACTTCTGGATGAAGTTAATTCTAGTCTCATATTTAAATCTTTGCAGGAAAACTCTTAATATATAGTCCCAAAACAGTAAACACCCAAATTTTAATGCAGCTAGCAAATAATTCAATAAATCAAGGTTAAAGAATTTACTGTCATATAAAGCACTAGTTTCCATTCCTGGAATGTTAAGAAAATTAATCCATATACCTCATCAGAAACTCTTGGTTATGTGTTCAAATTTGTTGCAGATTTTAGAAAAGCAAAAGGGCACTTATGTATTATATGACACTCCCAGTGGGTTCTTGGGCAACACCCACTAAGCAAACATTAATATACCCACAGTAATATATAAGAATATTCACACTAAATGGTTAAAGACTCTAAATAGACAAATCAGTTCAGATCAGGTTTTGTAGTCAAGAGTGTCAGAGGTTCTAGTCCATGATTGGTTGGACCTTGACAGCACAGTACATTACAGTGGGAGCACATGGTGGAGGAGGCACCTTCACCTACAGGCAGTTATGAAGCAAAGAGAGACAGGAAGGGGCTGCCATTCCAATATCCCCTTTAAGGGCATATCCCCAATGACCTAACTTCCTTCTAGTAGGCTTCACTTCCTAAGGGTTCCACAGGCTGGGGACCAAGCCCTCAACACATGGGCCTTTGTGGCTCCACAAGATGCAAACTGTAGCAGTATTTGTTAGAACTTAACAAACTTGTGCTTTTGGGGGGGTGTTTTGGAATTCAGAATCAAGAATAAGTGATTTTGGGCCTATGCCAGCTAGTTTTGATTTAATGTGGAGAAAAAAAAAAAAAAGCCAAAGCAGTGACCAGCATAAAATTCTTTAAAATTCTTGTTTGTTTGATTTTGGGTAAGTTAGTTAATGGTTTGGGCCTTGGTTTTCTTCTTGGTTACAACTGGGTAAAGATGGTGGTGAGAATGACATGGAAGACTCCAGGGTGAATGGAAGGGAACTGGTCTTCATCCCATGCCTACAGAGATCCAGCCCTATGTTAAGTGCTTCCCATTTTTTAACATTGTAAATAAGAGTGTGATAAACAGTCTTACAGTTAAACTTTGCACGTAACCCTTATGATTTTTTTGGGGGGGGAAATAACTTAGAATGTAATTGCTGGGCTAAGCAACACTATATTTATAACTGTTCCTCTCTCACAGGCTATCTTCTTCATTTCCTATCTATCCATTCACACATCAGGGTTTGTACTGACATTGCAAAATTGCCTTAAAGGCAATTTTTACATTCCCAGTATCACCTATCCTTTATCTTTGTAAATGTCATATATGACTATCAACAGAATCTGGCAATTTACTATGGGAGAAAAGGTAGTTCTTTGATTAAATGTACATTTCACTGATTGCATGGAACATATGTAGAAATCCAAGACAATCTTACAAAATTGTAGGAAGTAGTTATTCCTAAATGGTCATTATTAGTTGGGACTCAGGTCTATTTGACTCTAGAGATATTCCATTTTCAGATCCCCTAACTCCTACTACCATGACATTTGAATTGTGTTGTGGAGAGAACTGAAAGGTCCTTGGAATGAGGGGTCTTTAGGATATGGTGTGTAACAAGAGCATGAATGAGCTTTGATTGCATCTTCACTATACTGTACTCTTTTCTTTTGTATACATATACTGTATTCTTCTCTACTGTACTATATACACAGAGCCCTCTTGGGTGGCTACCAAAACTCTTTGAAATGTTAGCCAAGACTTAAGGTTTGTACAGAGACCACAGTAACCATTTTAAACCACTGCAGTATATATTCATCACCTACTTGCTGTGCAGTTCATAGTTTTAAAACTACTTAACCATTAAACAGTTTATTACCCAAATCAGAATACTACCAAAATTTGGGTAACTTGATGGCCTGGGTAATCTTGTAAATTCTCCATGTGCTTCCCATTACCTAAAGTCTAAACTATAGGCATTAAATAAGCTTGTATTTGAATATCATATCTGCAAAATTCAGATGACCTGACAGCATTTTAGATGAACTAACTCTAGGTAAGATTTCACCGGAAAATCCATCATTGTTCCCAATTACACATAATTAATGGAAGAATGGTAGTAATTCCCTCATACCCAGAGATTCGATAGACATTTTAAAAGTCATCATCTTTCTTATAAATAAAACCCTCAACAGGGTGCTTAGTTACTTTCTTTCCAAGGTATAAGTTTCTATGACTCTTACCTGACTCACAGGCAAGGCCACAATAACTCGTGAACATGTTGAGAAAAGGCTAAGAAGACAGAAAGGGGGCTGGGAATGTACCACAGTAATAGAGTACTTGCCTAGAATGAGCGAGGCCCTACACCACACAGACACACAGGCACGTGTGCATGTGTGTGCGCACACACACGTCTGGGGGATCTTATAAAAAATAGAAGAGAGACCTGTAGAGTAGAAAAATGGGGTCAAGGGAGAGAGGAGGGGAGGAAAAGGAGGTACTGGGGAAGGAAATTGACCAAATTATGTTATATGCATGTATGAATATATTACTATGAATCCCAGTACTGTGTATAATTATAATGTGCCAATAAAAATAGATAAATAAGAGAAATAACAGAAAGGGTCAGGATAATTCAGTATAAATAGGAATTCCCTAATTTAGGTCAACTGTGAACATAGAAAACTTCCTTATTTCACAAGTACAGTTTGGAAACATGGGCAAAGCTCCTTATTCCATGTGATTCTCCCCTTGAGTGTATAGCTCAGTGGACCTGTGATGGTTAATCTAATCACAGTTCATGCTTGCTTCTTCTGTATACATTTGAGCAAGAAGTCTGTGTGAGACATACATTTTCAGGTATTTCTCTGAAGAAGAAAAACATTCTTTCCAAACAGAATATTGTGTGAGAAAACAAGGAACGACTAGCTATAGTCACACAAAAATCTTCAATTTGTGACCCAGGATTTCAGGACTTGATCTGGTCTCTGGGTGGTTTAAGAAGCACAGCCTTCTACATTATACTTGCTTTAATCATCACCATCCACGACATTACCAAACCATTTATTTAGTCTGTTTTTAAGCTCACCACATGGCAAATAACTACCTACATAAACAAAACATTTCAATTCTATAACAATTCTTTGCAACTGAGACCCCTGGAGAGAGAAAAAAGTATAATTGCTGTCTGAAACATATTGAATTTTCTGTAAGTGGTTCTATAAATGAGTGATTGATTCTCAAAGAGGAAGGGTTGGGGAGGAAACAACCCCACAAAGTGCTACAGGAGGCATTTCTGAATCCTATGTATGTAGTAAAGCAAAATCACGAAATCCCTGTCAGTTCTAAGCTAGCAGAAAGCCCAGTCTGAATGTAGATACTGACATGTGGGCAAGTAAAAATAGGCGCAAGTCTCTTTTTAAGAATAAAAAACATGTCTCTAACTCCTCATCTCCCTGCAGCAGTGGTTCTTAAAGTTCAGTGTGCATTAGAATCATCTGGAGGACTTTTAGAAACACAGATTGCTGGGCCTCCCCCCAGAGTTTCTGATTCAAAACTCCTGGTGGTATGGCTCAATAATCTCTCTATCTAACAAGTCCCCAGGGATACAGCTTGTCCAGGAAGCACAATGTGAGCAACACTGCCTTAAAACACAGAACACAGAATTACATAAATGGTAGCCAATCAATAAATACTTAATGATGGAACTGAATTCATATTGAAACATATTTTCTTCCCTACCTCAATGTGAATGGGATCTGACATGTTGGAGAAGTGATTAGATGTAATACAGCTGGTAGTTTCAAGTGACGTGTGTGTGTGTGTGTGTGTGTGTGTGTGTGTGTGTGTGTGAGAGAGAGAGAGAGAGAGAGAGAGAGAGAGAGAGAGAGAGAGAGAGATGAGTGTATGACTGAAAGAGTAGAATCAGATGTGAAGAACTGAGGAAAAATAATATTTGTACTCTCTGAGTATGACTTTGGAGAGGCCTTGTCAAGAGTCCCTGTCAATGCTCCCCCAGCTTGATGATCACAAAACAAGGAAAACGAGCCAAGAGTTTATCTGTACCTCAGTACCACAATGGTGATGGCTTTGGGGCACGATGACAGTGGTAAAATGACTACAGCGAGCACTTCTATAGTGAGATAGGAAGACAAAGATGATAAGTGAAAAACCAAGAGAGAAACCTCAGGAAAACAGTTTGCATGACTGATATAATACCTAGCATGAGACAGCAGGGGATAGGTGGAGGAGTGTAGATGACATGTGGCTCAACATAACTAGGACTGGCTGGAATGCCCTCAGGGAAGCAGTGTGGCTTTTGGTAAAGTTACTTCTTTCTCTGATCGTTACCTGTCCTACAGCTTGGATAATAGTGCCTGCCATGAAGACTGGGGGTGGGTGTGGGAACTGCACTTTAGAGCAGTGGTACTCAAACTGCAGTGGGCAAAAGAGTTACCTCTACATTCTTGTTAACGTACAGGTACAGCAGCTTATTAAGACGCAGGTTGCTGGGTCAGACCCCAGAGATTCAGATTCATTAGGTCTGGAATGGGGCCTGAAGAGATGTAATTCTGATGCCAACACACCCAGTCTTCAGACTATAGTTTGAGTAGCACGGGGGCAACAATCCACATCCAGTTGCCATTAAATCATCACACCAATTAGAATGCTCAATGTATATCTCAATTACATCACTTTCTATGCTCCATGTTAGGCTGTAGTCATTTTGGCTCACTGTTTTCAATCCTATCAGATTTTCCCTAAAGCAAGAACTGCATTGTGTTCTTCTTTATATCACATACAATGCCTAACACAGTGTTTTGGTATGCACATATGTGCTCTGTGTGTATGTAACACGTGTTGGCAGATAGATACATATTGCATAGGCAACATCAGTAATACAAGTTTGTTTATTTCTTTAGATTCTTTTTAAAATTCAAACCTGGCCTTCTACCAATCTGTTTACTGCTGATTTCTTAAAAAATTAGCTGTTTGGCAAAATGAGTCTTATATGGTAGATGGCAACATGGAACTCATTAGAAGTGTTCTTAGGTATGAGCACAATTTGCCAATATGCCCTCAATGAATTTGAGGCTAACGAAAATCAGCAAGTAGAAGTCACAAATTCCATTATGATTGTAAGCATTTTCCAAGCCCTTTGCCAGAGTCTCCCTTAACTCCAGGGTCTTCTAGCCCCTTGAGAACCAAGGGGTCTTTAACTAAATTCTCTGAATCTAATATTGGCCTTCATTTATAAAATCTAAAGAATGAAAACCAGTTATACCATAATATAGCCAACAAGTCATAGCACATTTAATCCAGCAGAGTGCTGGCAAACATGTATAAGTGTGTGTGTGTGGGTTCACTGGAAAAAGAAAGGCAGTGGGTCTGATGGGCTGGTGACACACTGGTCCTTTAAGATACACAGGAAATACTCAGAGGCTTTTTCTGTTTATTAAGTTAAACGGCAATGCAGAAGCTCATGAAATGTTTACTTTGATACATCCTCCTCCTTCCCAATCCACCACATCCTAAATACATTCCCAGAAGACAACTCAGTAGTCCTAAAAAGAAAGAGCCCTTGAAATTTACAGCAACATGAAACTCAGTTTCAAAATCTCCATTCTTCTGGGGTCCTTGAAATCAGAAGCAATGAAACACAAACAGAGCAAAAATGGGGCTCTTCCTCCTGCTTCTAGAGGCTCTAGAAAGTTGAGGTTTGAGAGAGAATTAGAAGCAATTTTTCCAACCTTGATGTAATCATTTAGTACTGTCAGCAATGGCTTGGGCTGAAAGTATTTATAGAGATAGTCTTGTGGGTAATATGTGCAGAGTTTTAACATTTAGTTAAATTTGTCTCTATTCTTCAAATAACAGAACAAATCAGTTTATTTCTTTTAATTTAATTATGTCCTCTGAGAGAGAGAAAAATATAAGAAGCTTTTGAAAATTAGTGTGCCCTGTTTCCTCTGTGTCCTGAAGCCCAGAGTTTTGATTAAGTTTTATGCAGGTTGACTTCTTTTCTTGCAACCTTGCAAACTGGAAACAAACAAGCAAACAAACAAAAAAGTAGTTTACCAGTTTTTAAAAAAATATATTTAATGAAAAATGAAGTCTCTAAGTTAGAATAATCTTTAAAATACCTTCCAAAAGTCTGTCAAACTCTGGACAAGAAAGTATTTAAATCTGCAAATTAGTTGCTAATTATTCAGAATGGGTTAGAAGATTAGAAGCCTTTAAATTTTGTTTATAAAGTTTCTTTAAAAAAATAAGGAAATTCACCCAAAATAAAGTCATCATGCTTTAAATTTTAATAAGTAATAAGCTATTCAGAAAATGTAATAATTAATGCAGTAATAATAATTACACTAATATAATAATAATACAACTATTCAGATATATAGTAATAAGGCATTCAAATCCTTACTGGTTAGCTAAGATGGTTATTACATTGAGAGTTGAAATCAACTTTAAATTCTCTATTAAATTTTTTTTAAACTGGGGTGCAAGGGGAAAATGAGAAGTATCAGGGGTCATTTGAGAACAGTGGTAGAGTCCTGGGGTAAAAGGATTCTGGATGTCCAACAAAGAGTGGGTGAGGGGATTGATACCTCAGAAGAAAAGAAAACAGGGTACTGGGTAGTAAAATAACAATAAAGAAATACTCAATGTAACATTTAATATAGTTCAAAGTTCTTTCAATGACCTCCAAATTCCATCTGAGGATACCCGAGAACACCTAGAAATAGTGTCAAAAACAGAACACCTAGAAATAGTGTCAAAACCAAATATATATTTTTGTGCTCCTTTTCTATAAATCCAAAGTTCAATTAAAAGAGATTAGATGAACTGCTCAAGGTTATAGCTAGATCCAGGTCTTGTGATCTCCAGTGTGTAGAAGCATCTGAGAATCGAGAGACCAGTATGACAGTGATCCAAGCTGTAGGGAAGGAGTTTTGGACCAGAGTGGTCGTAGGGTGAAGGCCAAAGAACTAGGACAGATTTTTTTTTTTTTCAGAATGACATTCCAGGCTGGAAGAAGACTGGATTTCTTTAAGCCTAAGACATATGACTTTTAAATTTTGAGACTTTTGAAATTAGGACACAGCTTATTATCAATGTCAAAAGAGAGGCAGAAGTGCTGATGATGTAGCTGTCATTGTCCATGCATATGTGTGTCAGTCTGCTTCCTGTCACTATAACAAATACCTGAGAATATCAACTAACACAGAGTAAATATTTATTTTGGCTCACAGTTTTAGAGGTTCCAGTTCATGTTCAGTTGGCCCCACTGCTTTGGGCCTTTAGCAGCATATCACGGCAAGAGTGCACTGTGGAAAAAAACCTTTCACCTTATGGCTAGGAAGTTCCACAAACCCCTTCCAGGGCACACTCCCAATGACCCAAGGATATCCCACTAGGCCCCACCTCTTACCGTTTCTACCACCTCCCAATAGTTTGGGGCCAAATGTTTACCACATGTACCTGTGGGGGACACTTAAGATCCAAATCATAGCCATGTCCCAACACACAAATCTTTCCAAAGAGATGATAGTACTCTGGAGCTTGGAGATGCTGGTGTGACTGACCCCGATGTAACGGGCTGGCTGTAATGCACACAGTAGCACAGAGGACAAATGGAGAAGTGATGTATGCTAAAGCTTCAAAGGTATTAAATCATCTGTGTTAAAAAGATAGAATCACCACACATAGTGGGCTTTCCAGATCTCCATGCATTGCTGGGCAAATAAGATATAGAGCAGTGGTTAAAAATGAAGGCTTTTAATTTAGAAAGATGAAAAAGTTTATGTAGTAGTGTTGGTTGCATGATATGAATATACTGAATGCTACTGAATTATACAGTTAAAAATTGTTAAGTGATGCATATTTTACCTTTCTAGAATCAGTCTTCTTGGGTTCAAATCTTGTTTTTTATATTTTCTAGCTAAAGCCTTTGGGTATTGTATTGTGCTATAGTTTTTGTCACCCTAAAATGTGAAGGATAATAGATTCCACCTCAGAGAGGTGGGGAGGAGTAAATGAATTAATATGTGTATTTCATGCAGGCACTGGCAAATTATAAAGGATCAGCGAGGCTAGTGGTTGTTATTGGTGTTGTAATTATTAGTGCACTTAATAGGATGGAAAACAATTGTCTAACAACAGTTCCAGCTTCTTTTCCTTCTTTGGTGGAGATACTAATATGAAATAAAATGGTGAAAGTGTGGGTAGAAAAGAAAGACTAAGTAAAACAAGGGCCTGGAAAGATTAATATCCTGCATAATCAGTCTGGAATAACTGAAACTTGCTTGTATCCACTGATTATTTAAATTCCAATCTACAAACTAAATTGTTTAAGGCTCTCTACCACTTGTGAAGAAATTCAAAAGTCTATATGCTTGGTCCCCACTTACACTGTCTCCGATTCTCCAGAGATGGGGCCAGTAACTGTCTACTGATGTCAACTGAAGTCTGTCATTACACACACACACACACACACACACACACACACACACACACATACCCAACACACACATAGACAATGTGTGTATACCTTTTGGTACTTCAGGTTCACTGGGTGGACTGCTATATATTCTAATATCTAAAAATATGTATCCTTTCTTCTTTTTTTCTAACAGCATCTTTCTGCTTTGTTGTAAAGAAAGGTCACTTTCAATGTGTACATCTACCTACCACTTCATAGATACTGTCGTAAAAATTGTGTTTTTTTCTGAGTATACCTATTGATCAGCGATTCCAGATCACTATGTGAATAAAGTTCTGCAACCTTCCAAACCCATTTTAGAGCCATACAGGCCATTGATAGATCTATATGGCTCAAAGAGATGTCTTATTAATTTTTGAAGTAGTAGTTTTTATTCAGTGAGAGGTGGTGGCTAAGCAATTTTCCCCTTTGGTGAGGCTGCCATCCTAATTTGGTCTGATTTCATTTTCTTGTTTTGGTTTAGGTCATTGTTATACTTTAAAACTATGCTGCTAGGCCAGGGTTCCCTCTCCTCTTAGAAGAGCACCAGGAGGAAGGTTTTTGGATGTGGTGTAAAGGGGCGAAACACAAAGTTGCATGGGAAGTAGGGGAAAGAGTTCTGGCAAGAGTCTCCTCCTGGCTTCTCCTTGCCTGCTGCCTTATTTCCCAACATATTTTATTTTCTAAAATTGCAGATCAAAACATCCTTATGCTGGGCATGATGGCGCATGCCTGTAATCCCAGTGCCTTGGGAGGCTGAGATAGAAGGATCGAGAGTTCAAAGCCAGCTTCATCAATGGCGAGGCACTAAGCAACTCAGTGAGACCCTGTCTCTAGATAAAATACAAAATCAGGCTGTGGCTTCGCTCAGTAGTCAAGTGCCCCTGAGTTCAATCCCTAGTACCCACCCTCTTCCCCCCAAAATCCTTAGTAGGTCGGGCATGATAGTACACGCCTGTAATCCCAGTGACTCAGGAGGCTGAGACAGGAGGATTGTGAGTTAAAACCAGCCTCAGCAATTTAGCAAGACCTAAGCAACTTTGTAACACACTGTCTCAAAAAATAAAAAGGCTGGGTGGTAAACTGTCTCTGGGTTCAATTCCCCATACCAAAAAAAAGAAAAAAAAAAAAGAAAAAAAATCCTTAGTAGCTCCCATGACAGAAAGTAAAGCCGGACCTCTTGAGTCTGGCACTGGAGCCTGCCCCCGCCAAACGTGCACCTCCAGTTTGCTCACATCTTCACCACGTGCCCAGTACAGCTGAGGCCTCAAGCACCTGGAGCCCATCTTCCTCATGGCCTCAGTCCCCCTCCTTCTTTCTCTGAACCCGTTGGCAGGAACTGCCTGTGCCACTCATTAGGGCTTTTAGTCATATGGGTCACATTTTCAATTAATAATTTCATACATGTGTGATTTGTCTCACTAACCAGACCAGAACTCACCAAATTGGAGGCTCATGGGTTGAATTCAGCCCACATACATGTTTTGTTTGGCTCACATAATGTTTTTGAAGAATTTTAATTAGTTGCCAGCATTTTTTAAAAATTAGGAGATGGCACACACACAGAGTCTGGGTTTCTGACTCCTTGACAAACTGGAAGCTCTGACAATGCTGGGCCAGCATTCCAAGATGGCTCAATCAGCTGGAACTGACCCCTCAGACACAGTGTGTCCTTGGCACTTCAGCACAGTCCTGATCACTCCACTTTCTAAATCTGTGACCTATGCCTTGTCCTTGGAGAACAGGGTCTTTGTCTTCACCTCCTAGAGCACAGTGTTATTCACATAACAGATGCTTAGAGAACTCTCCCTGAAAGGCCAGAATCAAGGAAGCAGATGGAAGAAGAGATGGATCAGGGAGATGAAGATAAAAGGAAGCCATGGGTAAGAACACTAGTGAAGGTTTTTCAGTGCCTCAAGAAGGATGTGAAATGGAAAACCTTGTTGGATTATAGCTTCAAATGACAGGAATTCATGAAGCCCTTTAAGAAAAAAAAATTAAAAGAAGTATTGCATTTTTAAAATGATGTCTTCCCAGAAGTTAGATGACAGAAACAACCTAGATTATCTCATGAGGTTCTTCAGTTCCAAGTATATTTCACTGTGTTAACAGTGAAGTGAGTCATTCTCTTCAGTTCTTTTAAGGAAAACCGTGAAGCTTCAAGTCTTACTTTGTAATGCTGACTAGGTAAAAGAGAAATTAAAGACAGCCTTAATATCATCTCTATCTAAAAAAATCTCAAAAGAAAAACACTGGAAAAGATGTATATTGCCAAGGAAGTTTCCTGAACTTGCACCAAATGCCTTCTCTGTGTTATCCAAGATGCCCCTCTGCCTTCAAATGGGAGTAAAGTTAGAAGGTCTGGAAGAACAAGGTTCTAGAATTCTACACATATCACTTAGTGATTAAAGTAAGTTAAACTTCATGGGTGACACTGTGGCTCAAGAAAAGTCTTGGCTTAACTCCATTTTCTCACAAAGCATGTTGTACAGCTTCCTCCTACTGAAAAGTCTCCGCAATTTTACTATCTGGTTTGAGGGTACAAAGTACACTGAGTTGCTGGTGAGCTGCTTGGGAATTTAGATGAGAAAAGAGGTGAAGAGAGATTTTTCAATTTGTCCACTTTGGGAATTTGTGTTTGAACTGGAAGTCTGAGGAACCAAAGCTGAATAAAGCTTTAGATCTGGGATGTATCTCTAGATGACAGACAGAGAAGAGGTCACCAATGGAAAGCTTGTGGAAGCATCCAACAACAGACATTTGCCTCACTTGACTTTTGGCAAATTTTCCCCATCTGCCTGAAGAGATGACCTAATTCTTCATTTCAAAGAAGTACAACTTAAAATCATACCCACTTGTAAGCATTGGGATTGCACAAAGTTTCATTCCCTAAGTTGGGGCTCTATCACAGTTTCCAAAATCCTCTAGTTTGTTTCAGAATCCTGTGCTGTGCCATGAGAGAAGCAACAGCATATGGTGTACTGATAACAGCCTAATCTCAAGGGTTATACGGACAGCAGTCCTGGTTTTGCTAGTCAGTGGATTTGGGACCCTAGGAAAGTCAGGCAACTTCCCAAGCCAGTTTCCTCACCTACAAAAAGGCCGTAAAAATTACACATTACTTGGATTGCTTTGAGGCATGATTAAGAGAATACACACAGAACACAGTCCAGCACTGTGCAGTCAGCTGCCAATAACTAACCATTTCATCAGAGTCTCTCATAATATTCAGAAAGATTTAGACGGTCAGGAAGGTGAAAAGCCATAAGGATCTTGGAAGAGTACATAGAAGTTGGCCTAGCATTTTGTTTACCATTGGTAATTCTAATTAAGGATGAGGTTAGTGACCTGGTCAAAATAATGTGGGGCTGAATGATTCTGCCCAGTAGCAAGGGAGATAGGTTAAGATGCAGCCATGCTCATACCTATGCCTTCTGATCAAATGCACACGTTTATGAAACAGTAGAGCAAGCAGGGGCTGCTCTGCATGAAACCAAACATCTCATATGGGGCCAGATCCTGTAGCCCTGGATTTCAACCAACTGAGCTAACTGGTAACAGATAACCGATGGCACATTCCCTGCTCACAGGCCAACAGACTTTCACAGGGACCTATCATGAGAACTTTAACAAGATGCAGAACACAAAATACATTTTATCATTCCCAAGAACATGTGATATTTCAGAGTTTGAAGAAACTGTAGCAACTCTGTCCAATCTCATTTATAAGTAGATTCTACAGCTGGAGAGGTCTGGGCATTAGTGGTCTTTTCTCTCGATGATGTAATGAGTATCCGAAACTGAAATGACTATGATTGAAGGAGCTCAGATCTAGAAATCAAGTCATCTTTCTTTAAGGAAACACCTCACTGCATTACTGGCTTCCTCTACAAACATTATACTCTCAGAGAACCTTGTCACAGAATATTAGAGCTATAAGAATCTTTAGAGCTACCAAGCCCCCTGGAGGGTCAAAGAAGCCTGGTGATGTGCAAAGCAAAATGTTGGCTCTGCCCGCACCAGAGCTTCTCTGGCTCCAGCTCTGGCTTTCTAGAACCATCTGCCACCCTAAGCTATCAATAATCTGTTCTCTTTATAAAGCTATCCCAAAGTCACTTGCCCATTTAATTTTATTTTTTAATGATCTGGAGCTGCCACACAGTTGAATGGTGGTCCAAAGCAATAAAACTTTTGTTTACAGCTACTTATTAACTCAATGTTCACTGTGTTGATTATATCATGACACACTTGTTAATAGTAAGCAGATAAAACCAGTAAATGCTAAAAGTACTTCTCACTTAGATGCTAAAATATTGATGATATCTCTATTTAACTTAACTAGAACAGGTTATGAACTTTTGTTTCCTTTGCATCAGCAGGTAGTAAGCATTCAGTAGCTGTGATTCATTTACTAAATTACTGGCACAGCACTGACTTTTTTGTAAGTATGTGAGTTTCAAAAAAAAGCCTTCCATATAAATCTAAAAAATAGATGTGAGGTCTGAAAAATTGACAATATTTATGGGAGGATGTACTGGAGATTTGTTGGTTCATCAGCTGGACATAAGGGAAAATCCTGGAGCTGAAGGTCCGTCTAGGTTCCTGTCTAGGTCTTGCAATAATCCAGAGGCAATAATGCTTGGTATCCTAAAACCTTTCTATTAAAGATCCTTGTATACCATCCTAGCATGCATAAAGAAATGAAACCTGTTTTTCAGTGTCTTACATCTTCAACTAAATCAATCAGGATCTCCTTGTTTGAATGCCTAAGACAAACCTAGGGTTTTACACACAGGGTGTCCAAGATATAATTGATCCCAGCAAAAAAATGTAGAGATAATCTTTAGAGTCCTTGAAGGTAGTTATGAAAAACCTAATATTCATAGAGTGGAAAGGTAAAGTCATTTAACATAAAACAATAAAGAATGTACAATATTTAAAACATCCTGAAATATTAAGGCTAGCATTTTGTTACATAACTCTCTTTTCTAAATTACTGGAATAATCACAAAAATTATCCTTTTCTCAAGAGTGTCTGAGGACTAAAGAATTGGGAAAGGAAGAGATTAAAAAGTAAATGTGAGGACTAGGGTTGTAGCTCAGTGGTAGAAGGCTTGCCTAGCATGTGTGAGGCACTGGGTTTGGTTCTCAGCACCATAAATAAATAAATAAATAAAACAAAAATTTCATTAACAACTAATAAAAATATTTAAAAATGTAAATGTGGAAATAAACACATCAAAATGTTGGCTGTAGTTATATCTAGGTGGCAAAGTTAAGGGTAATTTATATCTTTGAAGAACTTTTTTTCTTTTAAATATTTATTTTGTTTTAGTTGTATACAATATGTTTACTTTGTTTATTTATTTTTATGTGGTGGTGAGGATGAAACCCAGGGCCTCGAATGCTAGGTGAGTGCCCTACTGCTGAACCACAATCATAGCCCCCTAATTTATATCTTTTATCTTTGCATTTTATGTATTTTGTATATTCTCGCATTGAACGTGTTACTCTTATAATAAGAAAAAAACTCCAATAAACTTTAAAGGTGAAGATGGAGTCTTTAGTATTTACAAGTATGCGAGGGGAGACAAATTAGTCTTTTTCTAGCATCAGATGGTGACTGTTACAACATGATGATATGAAAAAAAAAACATGATGATATGTTCTGTGAATTCGCAAAAAGAGCATGTGGCCATATGGATCATCCAGTGAATACAATTTTCCATGGGCAGAATGGGCTCTGTGTGCCAATGATTTACAGGATAATGGAGAACTAAGAGGGTGTTTAATGATGCTGAAGATTCTGAGGAGAGCTAGAAAATTCTTGTTCATGATGTTGGGGTTAGTGCTTGAGATGATAGTTCTCTACTGAAACCCTGTAGGTACTAAAAGAAATCAATAAGAATAGGACGAGGAAATCTTGGAGACCCTGAATTGAAACAGGGGCTGGTCAGAGATGTTCTGAAGGGCCAATTCATGAGTACATTGGTAAGAATTTGAGGCAGGTCATGTCCAGAAAGACAGTTCTAACCTGAAGTCAAAAACTGAAAATGGAACCACCTTTTGACCCAGCTATCCCACTCCTCAGTCTATATCCAAAGGACTTAAAAATGGCATACTACAGAGACACAGCCACATTAATGTTTATTGCAGCACAATTCACAATTGCTAAACTGTGGATCCAACCTAGATGCCTTCAGTAGATGAATGGATAAAGAAAATGTGGTATATATACACAATGGAATATTATTCAGCAATAACAGAATAAAATCATGGTATTTGCAGGTAAATGAATGGAGTTGGAAAATATAATGCTAAGTGAAGTTATTCAATCCCAAAAAACCAAATGCTGAATGTTTTCTCTAATGTAAGGAGGCTAAATCATAGTGAGAATGGGAGGGGGAGCATGAGAAGATTAGAGGAACTCTAGCTAGGACAAAGGGGAGGGAGGGGGCAACGGGTATAAAAAAGATGGTGGAATGAGATGGACATCATTATCCTAAGTACATGTAGGGAGACACAAATGGTGTGAATATACTTTGTATACAACCAGAGATATGAAAAACTGTGTTCTATATGTGTAATATGAATTGTAATGCATTCTGCTGTCATATATAACAAATTAGTATATAAAAAAAATTGGGTACAGCATGGAAGCAAGAAGGGTACCTGGGGCAAAGGGTACAGCATGGAAGCAAGAAGGGCCAAAAGAGGTTTGTCACAGCTAGGAGAGGGCATTCCAAAGTTTCTAGAAGGGCTTGTGCAGTGATTAATGAAATCTGAGCTTAACAGAGTAATGTGAGACTATATTCAAAATTATGTCACACTTTTGAACACTTCTGTTCTTACATTTGAACTCAACTATTAACACAGAGATGGTGAGAGAAAGGGGATGAAGCTATGGACCCCAGAGGCACTGTATTCAAAAGATGTGCATCTTGACCTTGAGCTTAAGGATATTGGTGGAAATCTTCAAAGGAAGGGCAGTGCAGTGCAGTCTAGAGTAAGGGAGACCAGTGATCTGTGCTCATTTTCTGTAGGATATTGAGTATGGTTTTTCTGAGTCACACCAGCAAGAATGTTTAGGTTGACTTCCTAAGTCTTGGACCACGAGTAGACATGTCAATAGGAACCAGGCAGGTAATAACATAAATTAATTGGCCCATGGTGCAGGAAAGAGCATATGCTCTGAGAGGACAACCACTTTATAGCTCTGGCACGCTTCAGGATTGTGGGCTTCGAGTTGTTAAGAAAAGCTTTGTGAATTCTACTATTATTAGCAAGTTATTTAATTTCTTTTGAAAAACAAAAAACATCATGAAAGTCAAAGAAAACACATCTGGGAGGAATGTGGTACCTGGCTAGTCTGTGACATTTGAACCCCTTTCAGTAAAACTGCAACTTTGGTTAAGGAAGAGATTTAAACATCACTACGGACTATCTTGAAAGTGTTCAAGTGTTGGACCTTTGGCCAGCCTTTAGAATACTAGGGAAGCTCAAGTGATAAAAGAATCTGAGAAAATGTAGCTCTTCACAAATAGTGCCTTGGGGAGAATTTTGCACACATGTAAGTAAGCCTAATATCCAGATGTACAAAGAACAAAGTATAGAATTTGAGAAGTGTGGGCCAGAGTTAATGCTTGAAAACACTTGGATGTAATTTACTTTGATTCTAATAGGAAGTTGCACATAAAAACTGGAGAAGAAAACCTGGCCCCAAGGGGCAATTACATGAAATGATACATACTTAGCAAGTGCTATGGTTGTGACTAAAGAATTGATTAGTTAGGGTTTCTGTGGCTTTGGAAAGCCTTCCAGGTAAGAAAGATATTAACAGTGAAAACAAATATCCATACTCCAACTGGGTGGAAACTTCAAAGATGCTTTATTTGAGACAAGATGAACAGAATACTCAAGTGTAGACCCCTAAATGCTTAGGGAAGTGAGAGAACGGAGCAAGATTCATGTATCCACCTGCTTCCCATTTATGCACTGGAAATCTGTGAATGTGAATCTATTTGAAAAAAGGGTCTTTGCAGATGTGATCAAGTTAACATGAGGTGGGCCCCAATCCAATGATTGGTGTCCTTATAAGAAGACAGAGTTTTGGACACAGATACACACTGAAAGCAGACAACTACTTAAGAGAAAGACAGATTTTGGCATTATTTTGCCATAAGCCTAGACTGGCAACCACCACAGAAGACATTCCTCCAGCCTTTGGAGGAAGCATAGCCCTGACTGGCACTCTTGATTTCATACTTCTGGCCTCCAAAAAAAGTCAGGGAAAAAAATTATGTTGTTACAAGCCACCCAGTTTATAGTAATTTGTTAGAGAAGCCCTAGGAATCTGTCTTTTCAAGCCACGTCTGGGGTAGAAGACTTTCTATGACGATTATACAATGACTTACAATTATATCTTAAATTAGAGTAATATATAGGGTATAAGCTATAAAAGCACAGGAAGCATAATCATCAGAGCACGAAAAACTCTTGATTCCGGAAAGAAGAAAACTGTGGAATGCTATGGTTTGAATTTGTCTCTCAGAGTTAATGTGTTGGACACTTAATCCCCAGTGCAACAATTTTGGAAGGTATTTGCTTAATGACGTGCTGAGGTTATGAGGACTCTGTTCTCATGAATGGCTTGATGTCATCTTCTTATTCTTGCCCTTCTCCCTTTTGCCATGGGATGATACCACACAAAGGCCCTCACCAGATGCTGGCCCGTTGAGTCCAACCTCCACTGTAAGAAGTACATCTATCCTTTATAATCTACCCAGTTTCCAGATCTTTTAGAGAAACACAAACTAAAGCAAGGAGTAAAAAAGATGAGGTAACCAAATGGAGAGCAGGAAAACTCTAGTGATATTATATGCAGTATTTATCCCAGAGTGGACCTAGATTTCATTTTATTTAAGGGAAATTATACATCTCAGATTTTAAGAAATTTAATCATCCTACCCTTGCCCAGCTTAGTTTCCTTTTGAGAAAAAAAAAATAAGCCTTATAAAATAACTATAAGGCATTTTAGAATTTTTACATATCTAGATCAAATATGAATCGTCTCAACATATGCAGAAGGTTTTCCTCATATAATCTATACTCAACAGGTTTACCTGAGGGTTGTCCTTCCATTTTACTTTCATAAAAATTTAAAATAATTCTTTTTAAAACTACATTGTAGAAAGAAATATTGCATTTATTTAACCAGGGATTCTCACTGTTAATACCTTCTCCTCAGCTGGCTTCGCTCTTGCCTTCCTTCCTTTCTTTTTGGTAGGTGGAATTTGAAAGGGGGTTTCCCCTACTTTACCTTTTTAGCAGGAAGCAGCTGGGTGTGATATAGACGTTCAAATTCAAATGAAAACACATGGAAGGGAATACAAAAAGAAAAAGAAAATGGAGGTAGACCTCATGGACCATTGATGTTTTATTCAGCATTAGAGGGGCACATCTCAGGGACAAAATGGCTGTGGGTCACTATGAGCCTTAGGAGAGCCAGGACATGGGAGGAGTTTTGATGGAGGGATCATTTAGTGCAGGGTGGGAGGGCAGGTAGGTAACCATATCCAGTTCTGAACCCAGGGTCACTCTACATTTGAGCTACACCCTCAGCCCTTTTTATTTTTCATTTTGAGACAAGGTCTTACTAAGTTGCCAAAGCTGGCCTCAAACTTGCCATCCTCCTGATTCAGATTTCCAGTGACTCTATTCTTAGCCTCTTATCTTCATGTCTCAGACCCTCCTTCCTATACCAGTCTAGAATTTCTATTCTAAGAACAAAAGAGGACAGCCTTCATTAGTCTTACTTAGAAGTTCAGTTAATAAAGCCACAATTATAACACAAATGGTGCCATAATACTCATCCTCCAACTGAGTACACTCAGGGGACACACACACACACACACACACACACACACACACACACACACACACAATCACTATCAGCACCACCTAGATGTTGGAACAAAAGCTGACTTTGCAATTTTGATGCAAAGAAGTGATTCTCTCATAAATGTGCCATTCACTAGGAAGGAAATTGCTCTGATGGTGTATGTCTATTCATCTAAAACTCCAATAGAGTTTGTTACTACTGCTATAGCATGTGTATGTCATACTCAATTACATGCCAAGAAAAGCTTGGGCATATCTCCTTATGAAAAGTGGGTCTCATGGTGTCTTGGCCAGCTCTGAGGAAGATCAACTCTCAGACCACTAATTATGTCCACTTATAAAATAACTATAAGGCATTTTAGGATTGTCTAACTAACACATGATAACACATGTCATAACATGTTATGGATCACTTCAGGACAAAATGGAAAGTTGTATGTACTTTCTGTTTAACACATATAATACTTATTATTTATACTATATGTATAAAACATAGAATACATTTCACCCTATGAATACAAAATTAAACATTAATAAATATATGTATATAAAAGCATATGTTTTTACATAAGTTATATATTTATAATATATAAGATAAAATAGATTTTTTTTTTTAGAAATAAGCCACTTGTTTTTCTTATTAAACCTTAAAATAAAATTACTTACTATATACTATTCTTTTTTTTTCAAGCTTTTGGATTAGTTTAGTTGCCTAGCATATAATGAAGTATCAAAATGAATTTAACAAAGTGCAACAAAACAGTGAAAGGTACGGAAAATAACCTCCAGTGAGAAAAGGAGAATAATGGGCCCCAGGGAACTTCCCTATCTACAACTGTTCTCCTACCTGCCCTCCTGCCCTGCTCTAAATGAGCCCACCACCAGCTGAAGGACAAAATTCCTCCTATGACCTGGCCCTGCTAAACCTATAAAACTCAGACCCTTGTTGTTCCCCTTAAAAATGTGCCCTTCCATTGCTTAATAAAGCATCTCTGATCCCTTGAGGTCTGCCTCCTTTCTTTTTGTATTCTCTTTCATTTGCTTTCAAATAGAACATGGAAAAAAATGAAGAAGATGGGGAGAATGTCATCTATTCAAATTTCCCATTTATGGAAAGAGTTCTATTGATCTCAACAATTATCTTTATAATAAGAATAATATTCATGTGATGATTTAAAAGAAATTTACACTAATAAAACATTGCTTAAATGTGTTTTGTCTATTGAGGGTGGGCATAAAACAGTTTACAAGAAGAGACTTTGCTGCCTAAAACATGTGAAAACAACTAATTTGGTAGACAGCATTATAGAGCTACCAAATTCTTACCCTAAAGATTTTCATCAAAAGGAGCTACTTCTGTACTCCGAAAGATGTCTTAGAGGCATCTTCCAGAGTCAAAGGTGACAATTTGATAAGACTTGAAAAATTTTCAGACGTTTATAAAAAGGAAAATCATATAAATGTTTAATTTGGATCTTACCATAGTTAGATAAATGTTTCTTTTTAGAATTAAAACATTTAAGGGCTGGGGTTGTGGCTCAGTGGTAGAGCTATTGCCTAGCATGATGTGTGAGGCAATGTGTTCGATCCTCAGCACCATATAAAAATAAATCAATAAAATGAAGGTTAAAAAAAGAACACAGTTATTAAAAAAATTTTAAATCAATTTTAAGAGATTTCACAAATTTATACTGAGCATTTCACATAAATCTTAAAAAAGTATGTTTTACTTTGCTATTGCACAAGATCTCTGTAAGTTGCCCATGTATTGAAAGTTGCTCAAGAAATGTTGGTAGATGCATGAACAAATAAAAACCCATTTGCTCTTTAACAATATCCTTAATAAGTTCATTCCACAGGATAAGCCAAATAATTAAAAAAGCATGCTCCTTTGCATTCAGGACTTTGAAAGTTTATAGCTAAATAAGTGATTGACTTCTAACAACCATGAAAACATCTCTAGATTTACATTCCAATCACCATGAGTACCTCAACTAACTCTTTACTGTACTGTTTATATTTTGGAAATGAGGTATAAGTAGATTAGTAAAAAGAAGAATCCCTCCTAAAAATATGACACTTTAGTAACTTATTAATCTCCTCTACAGCACTGAGTGACTAAAAAAATAAAAAATAAAAAAGTCCTCCCCAAATTATCTGCCCTCTTTGGTAAGTTCTGGAAAATTGTAGGGTTTCATGGGAATGTTAGGAAAACAATAGTCTAATCTCTGATCTTTGTTGGGTCTGCTTGAATCTCAAAAGAGGCAATATATTGAGTGGAACAAGAAAATTGGTTGCTATCACAATTTATAGTTGTCACTTTTCTATAATATAAAAAAACCCATGTGTTCCTAAAGGTCTAACTTCAAACACTGAGAAAACAGAAACACACACACACACACACACACACACACACACACACACACACACACACACAGGAAAGAGAACTATCTATCAATGTCAGAGGCAAATTTCTACAGTTCTTTCCAGTTAAATTTAGATATTAACTTTTTTGGCATTAAAAAATCAATACTTTTAAAAATGTTATGCTCTTTTATTCTCTTGAAGATATAATCCATTTAGGTATGAAAATCGACTATGGTGTATGTGGTAACTTTCATTCCATGACATAAACAAAGTGCTTTTCAACAATTGTTCAACTCCATATTTAAGCAATTAGTGTAGATCATCATGTCAAGCCTTATACAATTCTGCACAACAGATTTTCTTTCAAGAGTAAAATATAATTTAAGAAGCTGAAAGTAAATTTAACTAAGAGAAAAACCTGGGCTAGACAAGAAATTCTGGAATCCCAGTCCTTGTCCATATATAGGAGCTGAGAGACAAAACCACCTGGACTTGATGGCTTCCTTCAGTTGAGGTGTCAATAAAGGAGAAAGGGTTCCTGATTTGTGTTTTGTTCTCTCCCTCTTCCTCCCTCCTCTATTTATTTATTTATTTATTCATTTGTTTATTTATGTTACTGAGGATTAAACCCAGGAGCACTCTGCCCTTGGGTCAAGCTAAGATGTTTTACACTTGTGATCCTCCTGCCTCAGCCTCCCAAGCAGCTGGGATTACAGGTAGGTACCACTATGCCTGACTTTGTTTTCATGCTATAAATGACAGTAAGAATCATCTGGCACCTCCATCACCATGTGCAGTTTCTCCCTTCACACCCCACAATGGCATGTGTCACAATAACTTTGCACCCACACTTAAGGCTTCAGGGTGGCCCCTGACTGAAGTGGAGTGAGCTGTCTGAGTCAGCAGCTTGTCCTGGTTAGTCTCAGCTGTAGGAAAGAGCTAGCTTTATTCTTATTTCCTGCTCTCCCCCATCCTTCCCCCAACAAAAGCTTCAGGCAGCTGGCACACTTGAGTGTCTGTAGTGCCCATGGCTCTGAGGGTTAGTGGGGAGTGGAGGGCTCTGGGATGAACAAGGGATCTGACTTCACTGATTGTTTTTCTGGTAAGATAGAGACAATGGCTGGGCCTGATCTCTCCTCTTCTGTGAGGGTAGTTTAGCAGTGCTTAGATCTTACATTTTGTGGAAAGCACTGGATAAGAATGTAGGAAGATGATGTAAGCAAAAGTGGATTTGGATGGTGGCTAGTTGGTCCATAGATCCCAGTTTACCTGAATCAGTCCCTTGTTAAATTGATTGAGATCCTTTTCATTCTCAAAAGCTGTGGCGACATGAAGCTAGATTTACATTGTAGGGGGGACATTTCTTCCTTTCATGAGTATGCTCTGCTCACTGTAGAAAACTTAGCAGATCTACCTCTACACACTAAATGCCTGCAGGACACATCTACCATATCATTTTGTGCCCACCCTGTCATTTTAACAACCCCAAATGCCCTCTCTCTTCTAAATGCCTTCTGAGGAGAGCAATAAGGCCTGATACAAAGCCACTGAAAGCTCTGTGAGTTAAGAAAAGAGGAAGCCAAGGCTGAGGGAGATTTGGACTCTAGGAAGGTAATAGCTAGACAGTGGCTGAGGCACTGTTTTTCACTACAGCACACTTTGCAGCAGGTCGAAACTCAGCTGTAGCCTCATGTCCAACACCTGCAGCTGAATCACTGTTGTAAAGGCACAAACTGCAGAGAAAGAATTTACATGTGGTAATTCCAGTGTCTTATTTGTACCACTTAATCATTCAAGTTGGTAGCTTTATAAACCTTGTTGCTTTTAGAGGTTGTTATTATTGTTGATGTTATTATTATTACTGATAATAATATAATAGTGGTATTTTAAAAGGAAGATCTGATGCTTTAGATTTTTAAACACATAA
Organism: Ictidomys tridecemlineatus; assembly: GCF_052094955.1. Lineage (NCBI taxonomy): Eukaryota > Metazoa > Chordata > Mammalia > Rodentia > Sciuridae > Ictidomys > Ictidomys tridecemlineatus. The sequence continues at coordinate 166,533,268 of NC_135479.1, forward strand.
AAAGCTTAATGAGGGATTAACAATAACTAGCAACAATACTACAAATAAACATGCTTTCTTCAAAGAAATAAATTTTTTTTGTTTTTAAAAAGTGTTTAAAGGCAGTACTTTCAAACGAAGCCAATAACAACACCTTGCCTTCTATGATTCTTATTAGTTCACTTCTTTAACAGGATTTAATCCTGAAATAAGTCAGGGAGGTAGGCAGAGAAAATACTGTTATTCCTATTTATTGACAAGAAAATTAAATTAAAAAAAACATTTAGCATCTAAAAAATGTGGGTATATGGTCTTCCAAACTTCAGGACAATATCCTTTACATTATATCTTGAAAAACCAAGTCAGGAACACTGTTGAGAGTTAATTATTGTAACTTACTTAAATGACAGGTTTTCTCCAGCATTTACAGGACATGCCTTTTCCTCTACCTAATTCCTCATGGTCATTTGTTCTGGCTTTGGGCAGTAGACCTGGAACCCTGGAGAAGGGGATGGGGGTTCCTTACCAGTGCACTCACTGAGCACTGACTGTGTGGGCCCTGGCTGAGGCACTGGGGAGGCTAAGCTAACCAGACCTGGCCTTTTGCTTGAAGGGTTCAGGACATTTTGAGAGCACTCTTAGTACTGTCCTCCACGCTGTCAGTGGTGCTTCATTCTATTACCTAGAGCAGGGATGGTCAACTGTCTGAGTGTGGATGGTGGATTGTGCCCAGGCCAGGGTGTTCTTGCTGTAATACCCAAAGTGGCTGCACTTTTCCTAACTCTTCTCCCCGCAAAATCCTTAACAATCAATTTTTAACAACCCCAAACTTTGGGGACATACAGGGAATTCTAGATTTATAAATCTTTGTATATAAAAGCTCTAGGAAAAAAAAACTATGCTGTGCCAGTTACAGTACTATTAGTAAACTACAAAAAGACTGTTTTCAATAACAGCTTTCAGAATTAGATGAATGATCTGATACCTTTAACGACATTGCCAATTCCCCTGTTTTAGACACATTTGAGGCAGAAGGAATTGGCCATCTAGAATTAGGATCTTATACAACTCTGAAGTAGTTATCAGAGTCTAAATAGCTGGAATATCCTGCTCTGAGCAGTTTCAATATTCTAGAGATTAGACTGATTCAAAGGGTTATCAGTGCCTTGGGAGATGTGACTGTCCTGTTACTGTACAGCCTTGGGGGGAAAAAAAAATCAAGCCATTTTCATATTACAGTTCCTCATTATCCCCTTGTCTCTTCATTCCCTTTCCTTAAAAAATTAATGAATAAAGTAAGCATGTGGCGAATATGTTTTCATTTTTCTACCAAGAATGCAGACTTGACAGCTACTTCCCCTTCTCTCATCCTCCCCAGCTCCACCTCCTCCCCTCCCCCAATGACCTCATCCCTATGCAGAAAGGATACCAGCTGCAGGGAGGATCTGCCTCCACTGAGTGGGATCATTATCATCATTAGTAATGCCAAGAAGCCCAGGCGGCCTTGCCCACATGTGCTCTGCGTTACAGCTCTGTGGTCTCCCATATTCATAATAAAGCTGCTGTCTGGAAATGTAAAAGCTCTGCCTTACTAAAAATAAGGTTGTAGGAAGAACATTTAGATATTTCTTAATGAATTAATCTGCATTAGCAAGTGCAGCAGCAGTGAGAAGAACTGGCTAAGATGATGATGAACCTGAGGGTATCCTTACAAGTGATTCCAGTTTAATTGTTTTATTTAAGAAAAAATTGAAGACCTTTGATTTTTCAGGGGGAGAATAATAGGACTTTGATTGGAAGAGGAGAGCTACATGGAAAATAATAATTAGGGGAAAAAAAGTAACATAGTGCACAATGAAAGCTAATGACTCATTTTTATAGACATATTCTTAAAGATTCATGTTCATTCCTTAAGGCATTCATGATTCTCCACTCTCCTGTCAATCAGTGCCAACTTGTTTCAGAGAATTAGGCTGAGATTTTACTACAAATAGTGATAATAACATTTTCCATATCCTGAGTGCCTCTGCTGAGCTGAATATTGAGCTATGTGTTATACACATGGCTCTCAATCCCCAAGCACAGACAGATCAATATTTCTGTTTTAAAGATGTGACAACCGAGGCTCAGAGGTGTCCTGAGCCCTCTTCCAGAGTCATACTCTCTTCCTAGGCAATCTCATCCATATTCACAGCTTTAAATATCATCTACAAGCCATTACCCAACTTACTTCTCCAGCCTAGACATATATTCTGAGCTCCAGATCTATTTTTACAATAACCTGCATGACATCTCCACTTGGATAAATCACAGCATCTTAGACCAAACATGTCCCAAACTGAACTTGGGATCTCCTGCTCCCCACCCAAGGCTAGGCTCTTTTCCAAAAGTTCTCACCTCAGGAAACAGCACTGTGTTCAAAAAACTGAAATTCATCAATGACAATCTCCTATTCTGCAATGCCACCAATTCAGAGACCCAACAACTACTGTCAATCTGTATATATATCTGTCTTGGATCCATCCTCTTCTCCATTGATCATCAATCACCTGAAAATTAGCACTAACATTCTCATTGGTTTTCTGCTTGTTCTCATCTAATCTACTGGGTCACAAGTCACAACAATTGGAATAATTTAAACACTATATGGTCACACTTTTACCCCATAAAAGTGTCTTTTAGTCAAGCATGGTGCATGCCTATAGTACCAGCTATTTGGGAGGCTGAAGCTAAAGCAGGAGGATAACTTAAGCCAGTGATTTAAGAGACCAGCCTAGGCAACACAGCAACCCCATCTTAAAAACAACAAGAAGATCAAAATCCTTCCCATTTCCCACAAGGTTTGTATAAACTGGCTCCACTATCTCTGTATCTTTCCATTTTCCTCTTACTCACTGGGCTCCAGTCTAGATCATCATCTTCACTTGGTTCCTTTTTTTGTCCCAAGTTCCTTCCTTACTTTGGGTCTCTGAACAGGCTCTCCTTCAGCCTGTGAGGCTCTTATCCTTTCTGTTTGGTTAACTCCCACCCACTCTTTGAGTCACAATTTCACTATTTTACAGAATTGTTTTCCCTGCCCTTTTGACTCAGATTCCACCCATGTTTCCTCCTATTCTTGATACTACATTTGAAATACTCAAAGTCTTATTTTATTTTTTGTACTAGGGATTGACCCCAGGGGCACTTAACCACTGAGCCACATCCCAACCCCTTTATTTTTTATTTCGAGAGAGGGTCTCTGTAAGTTGCTTGAGGCTGTCTTTGAACTTGTGAGATCCTCCTTCCTCAGTCTCCCCAGTCACTGAGATTATAGGTTTGCACCATATAAGTTCAATGAGGGTGAAAACCATGTCTATTTTGTAAAAAACTATTTACTGTGCATAGCATAATGCCTAACTCATAGAAGATGTCCAATCAACATTTGTTAAATAAATACATGAGGCAAAAAGTCTGCTCAAGGTGACAGGATTGGAACACAAATCTAAGAAAGTTTTATTCAAAAACACATCTTCCAGAGCAGAATAGTTCTTTATGAATTCAACATATTCAATCAGCTTCACACATGTATATATTTCCCAAGTCTCAAAGTGCTTTCTAACTTGGATGAATGGATGAATAGATGAATGGATTGTTAGATGATTGAAAGGAATGGAGTCTGGGAGTACAGTGAGATTGGGGAGGAATCTGTCTCCTACAACTTATTTGACATGACAAACATCTACTGGCCCACACTAGTAAGCAAATAGGGAAATGAGAATGTGGATGGGAGAAGAGTTCTAAGAGACTGTTGTGCTGCTAAAATCCTGAACAAAATGAGATTCAAGAACCAAGGAAACATATCTTTAATGTAGCTGAAAAGAACAAATGTGGCAAGATTTTGGAAAGATGAAACAATCTTTCAAAGGGAAGAAAACTCACTGGTCATGGTTTTCTGCATACATCTCCCCTCTTTTCCTTCCATGTTTGTTGGGAGTGAATGTGGTGGGCAGATAAGGTCCAACTTATAGGGGAAATGATAGATTATTGGAAAGATCTGAAATAAGTTTCTCTGAGCTATGAGGATTGGGGAGTAATTACTCTCTCTCTCTCTTTAAAAAAAAAAAAAAGAATTCTCTGCTGGGTGGTCTGCTGCTGACCCTCAGACAGAGGGGTGCAGATATACACACAGCAGGGTTTGACCAGCACAGGTTATAACAGCACAGTCTCTATCTTTGTTCTGTTCCTATATTTAAGTTTTTTTTTTTTTTGCTATGAAAGTGCAAAACTTCACACTTTCCATGATGGATGAGGACTTGTTACATTTGCCCTAGTTGTCAAGATCTGGGAACTTTGGCTCTCTTCCTCTTCTTCAATCCATTTCTTTCCTTGAAACTGCCCTAGCTTTTCACAAGAAACACACACTTATTAGGGACTTTAAATTTATTTCTCATGTTGCAATTTCTGAGTGGATGAAATAGAAATAGCAATTGGGTTATCAGCTGTTTGGCAAAGTAATAAAAACCAGTTCTCTATTTCTCCCTCATGTTTTCCATAAAAGGCAGTAAAAATCCTCAGTAATTCAGTATCATTCAACATGGTTGGAATTGTTCTGATTAATTATGTATTCTGTTTAATATGGCCTGAACCATACATGAATTACCAATGAAAATAATAATAATAAAAAAAAAACTAAGTAGTAAGCTGAAACAAGACCTGAACATATCTCTTGTTCTCTCTCTTGTAATAAGGCTAGAACCCAGGTCTCAAAGACGTGAGGCAAGTGCCCTATCAATGGTCCATCTCCCCAGTCCCAACATCTTCTTTCTTTGAAGAGTCAGAAGGCGCAGAAGGATCTTGTAGCACTCTGAGTTAGTTTTGAACATTTTATTGCATGATGGTGCTTACTGACTAGCTAATGAAGCATCATGTAACATTGACTGGTCACAGAGCCTATTGTATTTGATACTGGCTGAGTTTCTTATGAGAATACAAAAAAAAGTCACTTTGAGTTTGATGTTAAGTTCTGTTTTTGCATAATTCTGTTTACTAGAGGAATGTTAGGAGTTTGTGGGATTTTTCTGATTTCAGTTGCTAGATTTTTTCCTCTAGTGTCATAATTTTTGAACTTTTTGACTTCTTTAATATGTAATAACTATATTTAAAGACAAAATTCTGGAATTTATATTAATCTGATATTGAGAGGGACCAAGATCCTGGACTCATGGCAAAAAAAAAAAAAAAAAAAAAAGAGGAAGTGGAAGTAGATCTACTATGAATGAAGAGGAAGTGACAGAGCCCACACCGCAGATGACAGAGAGAAAGGAAAGGCTGTTCTTCCTGTTGCTGAGTAGCAGGATCTGTTTGCATTGAGTATCTTTTAACTATCATTGTTTGTTTGGTTTTCCCAGGTTCTGGGGATGAAATCCAGGGCCTGTGCATGCTAGGCAAATGTTCTACCACTGAGCTACACCCCCAGCCCTTTATTTTGATTTTGAGACAGGGTCTTGCTAAATTGTTCAGGCTAGCTTTGAACTTGCAGTACTGCTCCCTCAGTCTCCCAAGTAGCTGAGATTACAGGCCTGTGCCACTGTGTCTGGCACTACTAAATTGTAGTTAGGGTCAGCATATGATGTACTTTCATCTTGAAAGGGGGAAAAATGTTGACAGAAATCAAGCTACAAAGTGAGTTTTATTTCCTCTAAATTTTACACTTTAAAATGTCCCTAGTAGGTCTAAGACCATATTATATATTAAAAAAATACTACCCTCCCCAATCCATAGCTGGGCTGGGGACACTCATCTCCCCTTCTAAAACCGAATATACACAACTAATTCTATTTTCTTGGTAAGGCAATTGTTGATTAATGAATCATCTTTCCTGTAACTTTTATTTTTTGTAGTCTTAGTTTGGCTAGGTTCCCTGGCATTCCTGTGGAGGTATGTAATGGAAAATTTGACCTCACACTTTTTGCTTTTTTGTAACATCACAAAACACTGATATAACAGGGCTACAAAAAAGTAGCTTGGAGATGAAGGGATGCACAGAAAGAAAAAGCTTAAGTGTGGAAAGGAACAAAGATACCCTAAATCATCTGTAAAGTAAATATTTAGCTTCACAGACATGAAGTTACATTTATCTTCAAGAACAGCTCATTTGTTACAGCTTAAGATGTCATAGCATTTCCATCGTAATTCTACTTTTCTAAAGATTGTAAACCAGCCATAAAAAGCCACTCTAAAAACTAACTTGGAACAGAGGCAGTCCATTTTGTAGATCTCATAACTTGTTTCAAAATGGTGAGTTGGGGTGGGGCAGGCAGCAGAAAGGTGTCAGGAAGTGATTTCTTACATTTAGCTATATCTGAACTGAAACAAAACTTTGGCAATCACCCTTCTGTGATCACGTCCAACTGTCTAAGGAAAATGTAACACGTCATACACAATCAACTTTGGTAACTGTGAAGCTTGGGACCTGGCAGTACAGACATGTTCTAGGACAGGCCTTTCAGCAAAAAAGTCACAGTGGAATGAACAAAATCAGTTATGAAAACTGTCTTTTCTTTTTGAAATGAGACTATATTTGCTTCCCTAAGGTAAAGAAATCATTTCTTTAAATGCATAATCCAGACTTGAAGGGACATCTACCCAGCTACTGACTCAGCTTCTCAGTGGCCTAATGAGAAATATCTATTTAGTTGTAATGGATAGAGTCCCACACTGCTTCCAGCACCAACCTTTCAAAACACCATAGCCCCCTGCTATAGGACATCCTGGTCAGCCCATAAAAGACATCCAAATGAGGTGTTCCCTGGCAAAAATACTGGTTTATGTGTGTACTGCCAACCCAGGCAGGACCCATGGCTGTCAGAATGCATATGTAAGGGAGTGTTCAGTTTATTAATCATCTAAATGTACTGAAAAATGCAAAGGGGGAAAGAGCAGATACAGAGAAGTCTGTATAAATCACTTCTTACTTAGTTATCTAGGCTGCTGGAAAAACATGTAGATGTTTCTTGATGCTACATAAACTGTTTCCAAAATAACTATCACATCTGAGTACTCTTCCATATTAAAGCAGAATGTAATTAACTGGAACTAAACAAATGATTCTCAGGGGAAAGAGCTTTAATATACTGTTTACATGGGCTGGATAAGCAGTGTTTATTTGAATAATTTATGATTTTTTTTTAAAAAAGAGAATAAATGTGAGAACCATGAGATATGCAAATAAGCCAAGGATGATGACAGATGATTATTTTGTTCTAGAGACTATCTTACATTGTTACTTCTCACTGGCTTTGGTGGAGACAGGTAGAACAAAAGAACATGGGCATAATTCTGTTTATCCAATTAAAAGAAGCAGGTAGACTGATAAAGCTGTTCACTACAGAGAGAACAACCAGGGGGGAAAATTTGCCAAGTGCTATTTAATATCCCATTTAAAGAAAACAGTGAGGGCTGGGGATGTGGCTCAAGCGGTAGTGCGCTCGCCTGCGCATGCGTGCGGCCTGGGTTCGATCCTCAGCACCACATAAAAAAAAGATGTTGTGTCTGCTGAAAACTAAAAAAAATAAATAAATATTTTTAAAAAAAGAAAAAGAAAACAGTGAGATCTTAGCTGAAAAATGACTTGGTGATATGTAAAAATATCATCTCTAGGGAGGATATGCTTTTAGATTCTATTTGGTTCCAAAAAATTTCCTAGGTTTCCTTTGATTTCTGGTCTTCCTGAGATACTCTCAGTAGTCTACATATTATAAGAATCTTACACTACCAGGTTTTATTCTTCTACTTTCCATAAGGCATTAAACCTAATTAATATTGTGGTAGAGCTCAGCTGAAAACAGATTTATGCTTTTGAGCTCTTTAATATTTCTATAATAGGTAAATTGTGCATTCATTAATAGGCTAAACCCAGTGACAGAGGACACTTAAAAAAAGTTGATGAGTTTTTTGAGGCCAAGTTAATAAGTAAACTGCACTTAACTGAATTAGATAAAATGCATAATGTTTTCATCATTACAGTGAAAATAACAGTGTCTATGATTTTCATGAACTATGACTTTAGGACAGCAATTTCCATAGCAATAAAAACACTTTCTTATTCTTTTCAATAAGCATTATGTTTAGGAGGTTTCAACAGCTATTTGTGCTGAAATTAATGAACTTGTCTCCTAACACCAAATTCTCATTTCTTTAGGCAAGCCATTTTGTGTGTATATTTTCAGAGATATTTTATATGTATGTAGGCAAATATATGTATTAATTTTTCCCTTTTATATTTATATTAAAATTGTAACATACAATAAAGACAATATACTGCACAGTTTGGATGTTATAATATGCCTGGGAGATCTTTTCATATCAACACATAAGGAGCTTTACAGTTTGTTTATAGAACTGTAGTATTCCATAGTGGATATATCCTATTTAAGTGGTCCCTATGAATGTACATTTAGGTTATTTCTAATCTTTTGCTATTAAAAATGTCTGATAATTTGAAAATTAAGCCAGTTAATAACAAACTACATCTGACTGACTACGTTGGCCTGTTCCATTTCTTAACTCCAAACTCTGTGAACATAAAAATAGAAAGGAAAAAAAAAAAAAAAGAGGCAAAACTGCAACTTGGCTAATCAGCTTTTGGATAATTGAATATCTTATCCTTCCTTGTCATTAATAAAGCAAAATTTTTTTGAATAAGCTCAAAATAATGGACTAATTTCTTCATTACTCTTTTTATTCCTATAAAGTTACATTTTAATGAGAGAAAAGAGATAAAAAGGAAAGCCTAAGAGATTCAAAGCCAGTTGAGTGGAAGGAATAGAATTCCTAAAACTAGCTTTACATAGCTGAAAAGCTACTCAAGTGAGAAACTGAGAAACAAATCTGAGTAGAACCTCAGTTCTTCAAATCCTAATCTGTGTGGCTGTTTATGAGGCAGGTGGTAGAGCACTTGCTTAAGTATGCATAAGGACCTGAGTTCAATCCCTAGAACGGGGTGGGAGGGGGTGGGGGGGTGGTGGAAAGGAAGGAAAAGACCAAGGCAAAATTTTCTTTTTTTTCTCAAGGCAGATCTTAATATATATTTTGGGACAAGTTATCATCACCATTGTTTTCTTCAAAAAAATACTTAAGCACACACTTATTCACAAGCCGGATGGATACAAAACTGTTACTAGTGGAAGAGATAAAATAAATGAAAGTGTGCCTCATTAGTTTACATAGGGGTGTGGGAAACTGTTTATATGTCTATCACATATATTTATCAATTTTATGATTTGAACATGTACATTGTTAAAAGGATTTCTATAGCTACTTTGTAAGAGGAAATGGTATATTTCTCAGTTTAACTTAGGGTATGATTTTCAAATTTCTATGCTAAATTAGTTTTATTTGTTTGTTTATTTTGGAGTACTGAAGATTGAATTCAGGAATGCTTTACCAGTGAGCTACATCCTCAGTCCTTTTGATTTTTTTATTTTGAGACACGGGTCTTGTTAAGTTGCTGAAGGTTTTCCTAAGTTGCTAAAGTTGGCCTCAAAACTGTGATCTTCCTGCCTCAGCCTCCCAAGTTGCCGGGATTTAAGGGGGCACCAACACACCTGGCATGAATTGGTTTTATTAAAATAAAGATAACTATTTTGTGTTTTAATCTTTGATAAAAACAACCATTTACTCGTTTGAATGTGTCCCTGGGAGTTCGTGTGTTGGAAAATTAGACCCAATAATCAGGGCTGAGGTGGTAGAACCTTTCAGAGGTGATTAGGTTGTTAAGAGGGATTAATAGGCTTGTCTAATGTTTATTTGCTATTAAATTAATTATGCATTTGGAGAATAAATGCCAAAGAAGTGATGTGCTTTCTCAGTACATAACATCTCATAGCACACAACACCAGTTTGTTCTATTGTTGGTAATGGTAACATGAACTATTTGGTGAAGGTTCCTCAATTCTAAAGCTACTTTTCCCCATAGTTATTGATAAGTAATATGTGGAGAGATTCTTTGAGATATGTAAATATCCCCCTTTCACTACTCTTTCTTTACTATTTTTGGTATTTATTGATACTTCTTGTCTGAATCATATAACTACGATGGCTGCAAAATGGTGATTTTCTGCTGAGCGCTGTGGCTCATGCCTATAATCCCAGCAGCTCAGGAGGTTGAGGCAGGAGGATTGTGAGTTCAAAGCCAGCCTCAGCAACGGGAAGGTGCTAGCAACTCAGTGAGACCTTGTCTACTGATTATCACAATGAACTCATTCATGGATTCTTATTTTATTCAATGAGTTACATTCTATTATTGTAATTAGTTATTTTGCTGCTCAAGTTATTCCAGATTTGGCCAGTGGGAGTCATTTCTAGATGGCTCCTGTGTTTTCTGGACATATCCCTATCATTCTTTTGGATTTCTTAACATCCTGGTATGAAAGACATCCCAGGTTCATCTTGTTTGTCCCTCATTGGCCCTGGGGTCAGCCTTTTCTCTAACATGCCCTGATTCCCTTTAGTGGGGAATAAGATTTAGGAGCCAAGATCTAGATGTTAAAAGGGCTCAAGGCTATAGAATGTCCCTGCTTCTAGGCCCTTTCAGCAGAAAGAGCTAAGAAACTTTTAATTCTTTAAAAAGGTCTTCATAAAGTTGCATTTATGGACTCATACTACTGAACATTGTCACACCAGATGGATCTGATAAGATGCCTGGAAACAAGGATCATAATTCATTTATCTTTTTATTCTCAAAGCCCCCCAAAGTTCAAATCACGTAATGAACAATACATAGAAATTATATGCTTGGGATTTGATTCCAAAGGATCTAGGGTGGGGGAAAGGAGTATAGATATAAAAAAGGTGGCTGTGAAGCGGTGACAGCTGTAAGTGTTGGTGGACACATAGGCTTTTTTTTCTCTCTAAAGTTGAAAGTTTCCATAATAACAAAATAATTTAAAGGCAATCAAGAACTACTCTGTTACCTGAATGACAAAAGTTTTTGATTTTGTTATGGTTTAGTTTTTTGGTTTGGTGGTGTGAAAAAACATCAAAGAATTTGGATTATTAGGAACCAGAGGGCAGTATAAGGTTCCTGTTACCACCTTCCTTTTTAAAATAACTTAAGAAAAAAGATTGCTCATTCACCTATGAATTTAATTTTTCAATACTTTTTATTTCATGTACTTGGAAATGTTCACAGCCTTCACCATCAAACCATTAGTCTAATTAATTAGCCCAGAAAGCACAAACTTGAAACACAATTTGGAAAATAATTTTGAATACACACACATTTATGACATCAGATCAACCCCTAAAAAGATAAAATACAGGTCTTTAAGCTATCTGGAAGAAGTCCCCACCATTTTTCAATTTTATGAAGATGGCTTTTCCTTCAAATCCCAAGACATTTTATCATATTTAAATTAAAATATTAAAGCAGAAAATTAGAAAACTGCAGAACTTGAGATAGCCTACTCTGTGAAAAAGAACACGTTAAGGAAGTACATTTATATGTTTATGCCACCCACTGATGAAAGTGGACATTCTCCTGACTCTGCACATTTAATGAAAGTCTTGGCTTATGAAGCATGCCCCTCTTCCCTTATGAAAACTAACGCTGATGTTCTTTATCAACATTATTTTTAGAAAGTCCATTTTGAATTATGAGGGTTTTTCCATCATAAATCTACTATTTAGCTCACTGCTGTACCTAAATAGTAGACATTTTCTGTCAAATTTTAAAAATATGTGTCTGCTGAGTTTTACTGATAAGGAAACAAGCTTAAGTGACCAAAAGCAATCAATTCAGATGGCAATTGAGGCCCCAAATAATTTCCTTTAGTATTCAGGAAACAGAAACAATCTTTCGGGGTTATTGGAACTAAACTACTACCTTTTACCCAACGTTGATTCAAAGGTACATTCCTTACTAAAGCCAGTGTGAAAATGCTAGTGAATTCTTTCCATTACATTTGGGCATAGTAAGAATGCCAACAATCTGCAGCCTGCACATTGTAAATAAATACAGACTAAGTAACTTCTTACTGCTGCCATGAGTGTACATTTTCTCCAGACAATAAGTGTGCATTACACATATCTGTCTCCTGGCTGCAGCTATCCCCCTCTCCCGCCCCACCTTCTAGAGTTCCTGAATACATTATTGGGACAGTCTAAAAAAACCAACATTGTGATACATACAGATCAGAAAATTATCTCTTGATGGGGGTCTTATGTCTACAATCATCAACATCCAATCTTGCCAATTTCAGTGGATGATAATGAAAATTTACTTTTTTCCTTAACTGTATTAGTGGGTCATTAATCTAACTAAAATAAAGCATGGTGAGGTGAATAATAGTAACCATGTTTCTTCAATCAAATATCCATACTGTGAGTCTGGTTGTGGTTTTAAAGAAATCTGGATTAAATAATATGCTTCACATATAAAAAGGCTGGCTAAAAGCTGGATTTTGTTACTACTCACTAAAAACAGTCACTTTTGTACTATGTATCCACATTTAGAAAAAAATGAAATTGTTTCCTCTGAGACAGGTATATTGGAAACTTAGCATTTTAATCCTAAAAATAATTCATAGAATAAAATTTAGAGAAATAAAACTAGGCTCCTTCACCTTCTATTCTCATATATTAGTTTTATTGTTTGTTGGTTTGGTTTTTTGATTCAATTCTGAGCTGTCAAAGAGGCGATTTATTAAATTCATTAAGCTCTCCAATTTTCATCCTATTTTAAAGCTCCCATCTTAATGTTGGCTTTCCAGGTTACTGGGTAAGAATTTGGGATACGGCAGTTGAGAGGCATTTAAAATGTCTTCATGTAAGCAAGTTAACACAGAGTCCAAGTTAAGGAATCCTTGTCTTGCAGACAGTGTTTGCTGTGGAAGTTTTACAATGTTACAAACATTAGTCATGACCTTCAAGAAGATAACAGCAAACTCCAGGAACAGTGATTTTCACAGGAGATCTGGGAATGAGGGTTTCAATGGAAACTTTCCAGAGCTGCAGCTGCCAAGCTTGTGGTTTTCTCATTGGCTGCCACTTGATAGAGGTAAGGCGGGAGGAAGGATTCTTTGAGGGCAAGTTCAGACAGTGAATAGTTCAAGGCTGCAACATGCCTACAAACTGCAAGCGGTGAATGGACACACAAACCACAAATGTTAAAGGGCACACTTGGTTTGATGATGTTTTTCAAGGTTTTGAGGGGCTGAAATCATTCTTTTACGGTACCATGCTTACAGAGAGTAAAATTAACATCTATAAAATAATGCTATCCTATAGTTGAGAATAGTTTTTCCAAACTGGTTTTTGTTTGTTTTTTTCTCATCAATGGCAATAGTGCAGTGGGAACAACATACATTTTCAGGTCAAGGGGCCAGTGAATCTGCATTTGGTCCTTTGCTACTTTGTGTTACCGGATCTCAGTTTCATCTTCCATAGGAGAGTAAGATCCATCTTGTAGCTTTCATTGTAAGCGATAAACAAGAAAACATATGTTAGGTGGCAGCAGATATTAACTGCTCAAAAAATGGTTAATTTTGATCATTGTCATTATTATTAATGTTCTTGTTATAAATAACTGTACTACCATTTATGTAATCATTATGGGTGAGCTGACCTACAAAGCAACAAAAGGTGTACTGATTTACTGCCTGTAAATTATTCATACTGTTTTTTCCCATATATATTTACTGGTGCATTATAATTATACAAAGTGCTGGGATTTATTGTTACCTATTCATACATGCACACAATATAACAATGCATACTATTTTTATAAGTGTTCCTTTATGGTGTTAAGTTTCCTGGTTCTTTTTAATTTAAAATATCAATATAGCCTTTATGCCATTAATTCTGTATGGCAGAAGACATTTTCCATGAGAGCTTTGTAGTATTATGAAGTAGTTTCTGCTGCTTCCTCCTTGCCTCAGACAGACTTCACAATGATTCACCGATATTGAAAATCACCAGCTGCCATTCCTAATAAAATGTTCTATTGGCCCTGCATACCTTATGACAGGCTCTGTGTTATATGTCCTCTTCTTGCTTCTTCTTTAAGGACAGCTAAAACCTGCCTTTCACAAATCTGAAGAGGGTTAAATCTAAATAACTGATCTGGAATTTGACTGAGTACAAACCAAGATTACCTAAAATAGAATTAAGGTTAAGTAGGCAATCATCTACTCTCCCTGAACATGCACCTGTACCAGAAATTCCTCCTACCACATTTAAAACATCCAGGTACCATGTTTTGTCTTTATGTGTCTTAACACCTACAGTCTTCCTCACATTTCATTATTTATTCTCCTAGGGGAGGGGTTAGCAAACTGTCCAGCAGGCTAAATCTGCTCTGCAGTTTGTTCGTGTACAGTGTGTAAGAATGACTTTTACATTTTTACATTTTCAATATTTTGAAAATATTAGAAAAAATTTCATGACTTGTGAAAAAAATGGAATTAAAATTCCCATGTTTATATATAAAGTTTTATTGGACCATAGCCAGGCTCATTCATTTAGCCTTTGTGAATGTTACAATGGCTGCTATGATGATAGAGTTGAGTAGTTGCTACAGAGACCATATGGCTGGCAAAGTCTTATACTCTCTGACCCTTTGGAGAGAAAGTTTGTTGACACTGTCCTAGAAGGTTTTTCTCTTGGGAGAAGTGACATAAGTACATGTAAGATACACTGTTTGCCCTACTATTGCCTTTCTGTCCCAGACCCTTAATTTTAGAAAGGAAATAGGCCTAGCCTGATGTTTCCTTGGCAGTGGAATGGGATAGTAAGAGAAATGACACAGGAAGCTAAGAGGTATGGGTCTTGGGTCTTGTTTTGATCTTAAGTTTTTGTAATGACTCTGGACAGTCAAGTAATTCTTTAGACCTATAGCATGACTTCTCCCAATTTGGGCTCTTAATCTCTTTTAAATTTGAATAAAGGAATCTTTCATTCACTTACTGGACCATCCAACTACCATCTCTTCTCTTACCCACCTCCCAAATCACTCCAGGATTTGTGGAAGCAAGGGGATAGGGAATTTTGGAGTCTTTCCAATGAATGGATGGATGGATGAAAATTTCAAATTCATTACTTTAAATTTACAAAGATGAACCCTCTAATGTGATTGCATAACTACTGTGATGAATAATTCATTCTGGACTCTACTGGAGATTGGCAAATAAAACTGAAGCACTTGTTTTCTGGAAATTCCCTATTATGAACATGCCATTTCTGTACAGTGAAAAGTTGCTGATGTTTGGGAAAATACCATCTAAGTTATAGTGGAAAAAAGGTAAGATCTAAAAGTTGAACAAAAGAATGGAGGCAGGATAGACAGACATCATTTTATATTCAGAAGAGAGTAACAAATGTTTATATGTGAATACATTTTGAATCGGACTTCTTATCTTATGGATTTTATATTGTAATTTGAGTCAGTACATTTTCAACTTAACCCAAGATTAGCTATATAGTTGCTCAGTAAAGAAAACAGCTTTAAAAATCATTTACACCTTAATGAGTTTCGAATTAACCAAGCTCCTACCATACCAATCCTTGCTGATGGAAAGGAAAGCTGACTTCATTATCACAAATCTTCCTTTTGCTAACTATATATCAATTTGTATTTGTAGAAGAAAAGCTATTAGATATTGGTCTAATGTAGAAGGTTTTATTAGCTAAGTCCAGTGATTACTCATCATTCCCAGGTTGTAGGCAGAGCCTGAAGTTTGGGCTTGTTATTTTGGTAATACTGTATTACTAGGAAACTTAGTAAACAGGTGCTCAGTGGGAAAGAAGGTTCTGAGAAAAGACTACAACAGATGACACGTGCATGAATGAGAATGCACAAAAATTTTTCTAAGTAGGGGCAAAAATAGTTACTCTGTCTCAAATATAATGAAAATTTTCCAAATTCATTAAAATTAGAGTTGGAAGCCAGGTGTGGTGGTACACGTCTATAATTCTAGATACTCTGAAGGCTGAGGCAGGAGGAACATGAGTTTGTGGTCAGCCTTGGAGCTGAACAAGACCCTGTCTTAAAAGGACTGGGGATGTAGCTCTGTAGTAAAGCACCCCTGGGTTTGAGCTCCAGTACTGGGGAGGCTTTTAATAAATATTGGGTCCAAGCTTCCTTCATGGAAAATTGACATGTACTTCAGGTAGTTATTGTATAGTCTTTGTCTTGTGCTGCTATAACAGAATTTCACATATTAGGGAATTTGTAAGCAATAGAAAATTATTTCTCATGGTTCTGTAGGCTGAGAAACCCAATATCAAGATGCTAGTATCTGGCAAGGGCCTCCTTACTGTATTCTCCCACACATTGGAAAGTAGAAGGGTAAGAGAACATGGGAATGGGGAAGGGTAGGAAGGGGACCAAACTCATTCTTTTACCAGGGACTGACTGCTATAAAATAGCATGTGTCAACTCAGGAGGGCAGAGCCTTCATGACCTAATACTTCTTAAAGGTCACACCTCTCAACAGTGCTGCACTGGGGATTAAGTTCCAACACATGAAATGTGTGGGGAAAATGCAAACCACAGCCCCCCAGATTGGGCCCAATCCCTCACTTCTGGTAGCAGGGAGACCCTTTTCTCATCAAGCCATTTTTTTTTTTCATTTTGGCCCAACTTCAATAAACTATAAGAGAAAAAAATGCCCAAGAAGAGTAGTCAAAAAAAAGCTTGAGCTAGAAAAGAGGAATTACAAGTTGCATTTTCAGTCCTACCAGTAACCCCAGTTGTGTAACTCAGAGTAAGTCCTTGGTGCTCTCTGGGCCTCAGTTTTCTTTGTGTAAAACTGGGTCTCTGGTCCTTTCCTGTCCTGTTTTTCTCTATTTCTCTATTTTCATTCCACACTACAGAAATGAAAAGCAGTTGTGAGAAAGCTACAAAGAGCTATTAAGTTTTTCTTCTTCTAGTTCTCACTTATGTCACACCTGGCTTCCCCTGCATGTGTCAAGGTTTTATAAATTTCATCCTAACACTTGGCCTTTATCTCAGCTTTTCACATCACCTCAGCTTGATTGTGCTTGATATACTGAATGATCCTATGACTCAGAATCTGCCCTCTGTTACTAGATAGCCTACTGACAGGGTAAGCCACAAAAGCCCTCTAAAATCAGTGTTCATCTTGCAGAATTTTGAAGTTAAGGAAAAAAAGAAAAAACATGAGAATGTTTTACTGTCCTCATATACTAAGCAAAGTCTGTTCTACCACCCATGGAATGTGAGTAAACTGCTTAGTATTGATTCATTTTTTTTATAATTAGAACACAGATGCTGAAATAAACCTTGAACTCAAGGAAAAGCTATGTCTTTTATAGACTCCAATTAAGCACATTTGGTATAGTCTATGAATAAACAGACTATTTTTAGAAGCAAACATTACACATTTTATTGTGACAGTGACTTGGCAAAGGTTGCAAATGCAATAGCAAAATGATTAATTATTTAGCATTTTACTTATGTAACTATAGTGAGTACAATTTAAAAAAACTTGAATGTGCCTGCAAGATCTTATTTTATAGAGTAATCATCATGACTAATATCAATAGTGTTATGTAACTAAAATAAAGCTTATTTTATGTTCAAAGAAATACACTTGTTTTTAAGGTATTTAAAAATTAATTTTAATATTTTACTTTTAAATGTGAAAATAAAACATTTTTCAGCCAAATAAGTCCAAAAATATTTTTTAAACCAAAAGAATTGTTGTTTAGGTGCTAAAATAACTGCTAACAATTGACTGACTTGCTTATAAAATATCATGGGTGTATCAGTCAGCTCATTGCTGTAACCAAAATTCCTGACATAAACAAAGGAAGGAAATTTATTTTGGTTCACGGTTTCAGAGGTTTTTGCTTATGATCACCTGTCCTCATTACTTTGAGCTTGAGGTGAGGCAGAACATCATGGCAGAAGAGCATGGTGAAAGAAAACTGCTCAGCTTAGGGCAGCCAGGAAGTTGGGTGGGTGGGTTAGGGGAAAGGGCCAGGGACAAGTACAGTCCTCAAAGGCATGTTTACAGTTACCTATTTCCCCAACCATGCCCCACCTGCCTATAGTTTGTACCACCTCCTGCTAGTCTGTTTAGCTATCAGCAGATTAATACGCTGTTTAGGAAGAGCCCTCAAGATCCAATCTCTTCTTTAAAGCCCCACCTCTGAATTTGCTACATTGGGGAATCAAGCCTCTATCACAAAAGTTTTTTTGGGGGGGAACATTCAAGATCTAAACCATAATAATGAGGATATATTTATGTTACATTTTGGTAAGAAGGTATCTTTAAAACAATCATTACTGTAAATAATTCACATTAAGAATTTTGAGTCTATTATAGCTGTTGTCACAGCTTATCAGAATCAATTCTTGAGAATTAAGAACTGACACTCAAGTTATCATTTTGCTATTATCATTGAAAAGAATCTAGAGATTTATTTTTTAACTAGATAAATTACCATAAATTCTTCGTCATTAGAAATGAATTCTATTGTATCATTGTATCTTTTAATCTTTGTTCTATAATTCAAAACTATTTATTGAGTGTTTCCTGGGTACATAGTATTTAAAAAAATTAAACATTCAGTAAGACTTTCTATGATTATTAATAAAATATATTACTTCAGTCTTTGCTAAGACCTATTCTCCAATATTAATGAAATTCTACTCTATTCATTAGAATGAACATTATATTTACAATGAGTAACAGGAAAACATCTTAACCCAAAGACCAAATAGCTACCACTTCTTACCTGGGATATAAAAATAACTTCTTAAATGCTTATCTTGAATAACTAAATGAATTGTTGGATGAGGAGTGAATGAAGTAAACTGTAGTGGCTAAGAGCCAGGCTGAAAATGATGGCCTGGGTTTATATAGTTTAGTCTTGTGACTTTAGCCAAATTACTTCAGTGTGTCTCAGTTTCCCCACCTGCAAAATGGGGATAATATAACTTGATATAGTGATTTAGGAATTAACTAAAATAATCAGTATAAAGCACTTGGCATTCCATCAGGTAATAGTGCTCAATAAATGCTAGCTGCTTTAGTTTTGTTATTCTTATTGGCTCTTGAATTTAGAAGTAGTCAATGTTAGATTTAATCAATATGAATGCTACCCCCAATGTTCCAGTACTCAAAAACTCTTTAACAGCTTCCCATTGAACTTAACAGTAACATCCAGACATCTCACCAGGGCCTTTGAGATTCGGTCCTGCCTCTAACCAATATCCTTTCTAATCACTTTCCCCCTCACTTTCCACTCTAGTTTCACTTTTCTCTTTCAAAACATCAAGGTTCTTTCTGCCTGAGTTCTTTACATAAATTTTTCCCTCTCCAGTGCTCTTCCTCTTACTCTGTTATAGAAAACAAGCCAAATTTTTCAGATGTGTCCTTCCTTTGTAGATTTATTAGTCCACTCAGGATACTTAAATAATTCACATAACATTTTCCATATTTGAAATACCAATACATTGGGAAAAACAATGTTGAGATATAAAACAATAAGTGTCCATTGAAGTTGAGCACAGTGGAAGTGGGATACCACGTGTGCAAGCAAAGTGCAAGAACTCTTCTGTAGTTTCTTGGGATGGGTAGGCATGATGAGACATTCATAAAGTCTGTCCCTGTGTAGCACTCACTCTTCTTTTTTGGCCTAAGCCAAAAAGGGATAGGCCAGGTTTGGCCCAAAGCTGAAAAATTGTTTTTAAAGATTAATTCATTTGGCAAACATTTATCGAGCACCTATAATATGCACCTAGAGGCATATTTCTAGGTGCTAAGTATACAGCAATGAACAAATATATAAAATCATACAAAGTCCTTGCCTTTGTGGAATCTACATGCTAATGCAGACGGACAGGTAATAAAGGAAAAAAATGTAGTGCATTAGATGAGGATATGTGATAGAAAAACAAAGCAGAGAAGAGGAAGAATGTGTGTGTGCAAGCCTCACTAAGATGACATTTGAAGTGGTGAAAGGGCATGGAGATCCTTGGAAAGAGGGGAGAACAACAGCAAAGGTCATGTGTGAACAGGCAGGAGGCCTCCTTGGCTGCAGAGATGAGGTCTGAGAGACTTATGGGACATCTGGGGGGACTTTAGTTTTTGGGCTGAGTGAGATGGGAAGACTTTGAGGGGCTGTAAGCAGAGGGGCAACATGATCTGATTTATGCTTCAATAAGATCTCTGACTGCAGGGAAGAAAGCATGGAAGCAAGGAGAATACTGAGGAGGCTCCTGCAGTAATCCTGGAATGAGCTGGCAGTACAGTCTCTGTAGTAGTGCAGTAAAGATCCGTAGAAGTGATCAGAGTCTGAATATATTTTGAGGGTAGAGCCAACAGGATTTCCTGATGGATTAGATGTGGGTTTTGAAAGGAAGAAAGGAGTCAAGGACAACTCCAAGGTTTCTGGCCTGAGCAAGTGGAAGAAAAGAGTTGCCAACATTTAAAATCAGGAGATTTAACTTAATAATCCAGACTTCCAGCTTCTCTCAAAAATACCGGAAGATCTAGTCCACTGCATAACTACATTTTTCACATGACAAAATTGAGCTAGAGCTAAGAAACAGCTGCTCCATGGACACAAAAGACAGTGGCCCTTTGGTTTATTAGAGTACCCCTGCTCCTTCTTGTCTCACATTTGGCCTTCTGGGTGACACACAGCTCTTTGTACCTGAGTGACTACTGCATGCAACTTGAGTTTAGGAACTCTGACCAATGTTCTCTCATATACTCATGGTAGCAAAAATACAACGTAAATTTGTCCAGAAGTTTGTCTCAAAAAAGGGAATTTTGACAAAGTATTTAAAAATAGAGCATCTACTACGAATTATCATCCTAGTTTACTTCCATAGCAATTTGAAAGTAACCTGGCGCAAAAGCCCAACCTCACAGTGAAAAGAGAGGGTCCTTGAAGAAACTCCACTTGCACATATTCCAACTTCCTCAAGTCTAAATCCCAAGGCTTAAATCATAGTTTGTGTCCCTAGTGCCCAGGAGTGAAGTAGATGCTGGACCACACTAGGTCCCGTACCACTTGGACTATATACAACTGGGAGAAGGAGCTATAAGGCCCAGGTTAGTATCAAGGGACACTAACTCCAGCCCTGTGCAATCACCAACAAGTCGGCTGACAAATTATTTTTGCTCTCTGTACTTTTGTTCCTTATCAACAAAAAACAGAGATGGTCTATGGTAGGACTTTTCAAACTCTAATGTGTATATGAATATCCTGCTATAGATGGTTGTTCAGCTTTATTACATATAAATCATTGGCTTAGAATAAAGTACCTGGTAACAGTGTCTTTATGGAAGAACTGATATGTTTTCCTTCAGCAAATAAAATTAATGTGAACCCAAATATCTTGTTTCATTTTGTCTATCAGGAAGCTCAGAGCTAAATGCACTGTTTAATAAGAGCAAAGCTATCTTATGTTAAGATATTTGAGTACAACATCTTTTTTCTACCTTCATATTTAAATGGTTTTGATTTTATTTTTAAGATGTTATAGGAACATTTTTGACTCTGGGCAACATCAAACCCTTGCTGAAAGTGGGTAGGGTAGGAAGAAAGCAATGAAAATAGGGAAGAAAGACAGTGATTAAAAAATTCTATCCAAATGGTATGAGGAAAGTTAGCATTTGTGATTTGTAAAACTGATCAATCATCCTGGTTGAATCCCAAAGCAGCTTTGTCTTAGAGGCCTATGCCCATTAAAAATTGCCTTTACATGGACAAAAGTAATCATAAAAAGTATGGGGCTGTGGACTGGCCAGGAGAACAGGCCATACATAGACCCAGGAAAAATCTTCGATATAGCCCTTCTCTTTTAAATAACTATGGTCATTTATGGATAGAAAGGACAAATCTCCTGACCTTTGCCAACTCTCCATGATAAAGAAGGATCAATTTTCATATCAGAATTCAAAGAAGATCATATTATTTGATATAGAAGCCCTCCTTATCTGTGAGGTATATGTTCCAAGTTGCCTCATGGATGCTTGAGTGCAGAATATTGAGCCCTATGTATACTATGTTTTTCCTTATACATACATACCTATGGTAAAGTTTAATGAATTAGGTATAGTAAGAGCTTACCAATGACTACTAATAAAATAGAAAAAATTATAACAATGTAATACAAGCTTTCTAAAATTTATAAATTATTCCTGGAATTTTGCATTTACTATCTTTGGACCATGGTTGATTGTGATAACAAATCTCGACGAGTGAAACCACAGATAAAAGAGACTACTGTAATACCAAAACTATGGGTAAAGCATATATCAAGACAGACAGTCATCAATCAAACTATACCCAGAAGCTTCCAGTACTGAATTACTGAACTACAATTCTGGCCTTATGTGTAACCCAGGAATGAGCCAATATGCTGAACACTGGAGGGTAGGAGGCCATTCTCAAATATGCCCCAGGTACTTTCTCAAACTATTCAGGAATTGTGTTTTGTTTCTAAACCTAAATGTGCTCATTGAACTAATTACTGTAACTACATAATTGAAATATTCTGTAAACAGATTAAATAAGACAATTCATAGAAACTATTTCTTATGAAAAGTACACTAAATAGTTTGAGGAAACCTCAAAAAGACAAATGATTTAAAATAGCTATAAAGGTAGATGTAGGTTAGATGATTATAAAAGACAGGAAGGAAAACAACTTGTATAAGTCTAGGAGGATTCTTTCTAGGTCTTGATCTATAAGAGCAAAAATTTAACAAAGTTGAAATGGGAAACCACAGAAAATGCAATCATTAAGGTATAATTAATCTAAGAAAAAATGTCAGTAATTGTAATCAGTAGACCAATAATAAAAGCGAGGGCCTTGGCCCTCCCAAGGCTTCTAGGGCAATGATAAAGGGAATAAGAACCATGGTAAAACGTTACAGAGGCCCTGTGCTTATTTAAAACCAAATGAAACAAGTAATAATGACACTGAATGAGCTTTCCAGAAAGTGGCTGAGGAGGGAGAGTAGATAATGAAGCTAGGATTACAGGAGAGAAGGGCAGACAGACACTACTTTTGACAATCTGGCATATACATATTTGTCAGCCAAAGAAAGAATGAATCCACTTCTGTGGAGAATCATAAGTTGGTCTCTACCAAGTTCCCAAGAAGTAAAGATTTCTTTAACTACTAGATTTTTCCCTTTGCCTCCCACCACTCCCCTTGCAGTTTTTCTTCCTTCCCCTTTTAAAATATGGTAAAATTACTTAATAAGTAATAGTGTATGTTGAATTTACCTGTACAAGGCACACTCTAAAAGAGAACACAGATTGCTTTGGTTTCCTGAGAGTAAGACATGCAGAGCATGAGTAGTTCTAGGTAGAAATAATAGTTTTCAACAGCGAGACCAGGCCTGTAATTTTCTGCAGCATACTATGACATCATGGTTTATATGAGGCCAACTCCATAAATCAAGCCTTACCTAATTAGAGATTCTTCTACAGATCTACATTATTAGAGCAAATAATTAAAACAGCCTAGGCAATAATGCAAGGCAGATCTGTTTACAAAAATGTTCTTTTTTCCCCCAAAACTTTTTAGTCTCAATACCACTTACAGATCTTTCACATTTAGTAAATTATAGACTCAGAGCATTTCTTTTAGTCTGACTTCACTTTCAAGGAATTCTTCAATTAACTTTACGTTGCTTTAAGCTGTTCATCCAACGAGAAAACAATCTGTGGTTTCTGACTCCTCTGCATGCCAATGGCTGCCATCCATGTTTGACTTTCAGACACACTGTCTCTTGAGAGCCAGGCTCTGTTTGCATAAAACCAACCAGTTGTCATAGCATTTTGACAAGCACTATAGAAAAACAAAGAACAATACTCTGTGGTGGCTAAACTGAGAGAATTACCACTGCAAGGGTGACTACATTGGGGACACACACAACATCCACACCCAACCACCTGGCCTGGCCCAGAAAGCAGCACAACTTTTATCCGTGAACTTTCCATTCTTAGGGATCATCTCTTTACCACCAATTACCTTTTTCCCCTTACCCTCTTCTTTCTAAATGGTTAAAAGATCTACAATTCATAGATAGGTATAGCTAATCAAACAATATGCAAAAGTGCCACAGAAATCTAAAAAAGCAAGAAATTGCACAGACGTTGCAATGGTTATGGTGCATCTAGTGTCAAATCTTCAGCCAAATACAGAGTAATAAAAAAGTATGAGCTCAGAGGTGGGACTTCAGTCCAAAACTTTGAATATTCTCAGTCTCTGGTATAGCACCTCAGTTAGAGAACTGAGCCTCTTGAGGCTCATTCACTGATGTTTTTAAATAAGTGCAAATAATAACTGGGCAGTGGAAAATAACCATGGGAACAAATGGTGGAAATAAATGATGATGGTTGAAGAAAAAGATCCTTAAGTTTTCTACCTATCCCATCGGAATCAGGAAGAACAGAATCCTCTCACTTTCCTTTCCCCTGTGCTTGACCTGTTTCTGAGTGTCTCTGACCTATGCTCATCCTATGGAAACACTTGAAAAGCTAAAGAATAATACACCAAGGATGATATTTGAAGCCCTCTTGAATACTCAAGCCCAATATAAGATACATGTACAATTTTCCCAAAATCATGCTCAATACTGTTTCTGTAATGGGATGTACAATTGTCGAAAGTGCAGGTCTTTCCAAAGCAATGGAATGAATCCTCTGGCAGAGTCATGCCATAACAAGCATGCAGGCAG
The DNA here is from genome assembly GCF_052094955.1 of Ictidomys tridecemlineatus. Taxonomy (NCBI): domain Eukaryota; kingdom Metazoa; phylum Chordata; class Mammalia; order Rodentia; family Sciuridae; genus Ictidomys; species Ictidomys tridecemlineatus. The sequence continues at coordinate 166,557,960 of NC_135479.1, forward strand.
AGCCAGAGGAATTAGAATGTACGCACAGGCCAGGTGAAGCCCAAGGGCTGATGGGGACTTGGCACTGGCTCAGCTGAGGTTATGGAAGGAGGGAACACCAACTGAAGCTCTGCTTGTCCTCTTTAGTACAGAACCATTCCTGACTTCCATTGCACCTGAGTACAAAGAGCTGTAGGATTACTAACTCACTTATAACTATTCCTTTCCCATGGTTTTCCCTGTTTTTATTTAAAATAATAAAAAAAACTATCTGAATTTTATTACGCATTTGGTTGGAAGCTACTGCAAATGCTTTGTGGAAAAAATGAGATGAGTATAATTATATCTCTGTGACTCCCCTTCCCTGCCCCATAAAAAGAAACAATGGGACCCACCATCTGGTCTATTCATTTTTCCTTCTCCACTAAGAAGGACAGAAATTCAGAATGTATCAGATATCCTTTAACCTACAAATCACTGTTTCAATGAATTACAATCTCCTCATTAATCACTTAAGGAATCCCCAGAACTCTCTGAAGTTCCTAGAATGCAAAAGGGTTGGCAGAGAAAGGGGGGGTTCACTTTAAATTGAGGCTTTCCCTGGATATTGATTTTAGATCTTCATGTCTCTTCTTAGATTTTTAAAAGAACCAGCAACAAGAACACTTGATAAAACATTTTCTGTGGAGCCACAGTGCAGCTCTGGCTTCAAATTCCAGAGCTCAGGATAACTCCCTTCCTGCCTCTTTGTTCTTTCTGACACTCAGCTTCTCTGAGTCAAACATAATGTGTTGAGAATTTTTTTTTCTCCTATGAGGCAATTCTCAAATTCTGAGAAGGATTCCTTTTCTTTAGAAGCTTCTTGTCCAATGCTTCATATCATAAGCTTTATTTTTTTGGAGTAAAAATGCTGAATTTGAACCAAAGGGGATGTGGTTGATGGTACAAAAACTGGAGTTTCCCTTTTTAACCAACTCTAAAGAATGAACTCACTATAGTATAAGGAGAGCCTACAGTGTTTGATACCTTAAAAGGCAGTAACATAAGGACAAACATATCCTCTAATGTTGTACGTGAAAGCAGTAAGCTGGGGAATTCTGCATTGGGATTTGAGGTGTAGGAAATCTACACACCTTGAAAAGTAAAGCACACTGGTACTAAGAAAACTTAAAATCAGTTACTATCTTCTAACAAAGTAGCTCTTACTAAGCAAATAATAACATGTATACTGGATGGGCAATTTTTAAATTAGACTACTAAAAATACACACCTTAAGAACCTGAAGACCATTTTTAAAATGTTGTCAATTATTTTTAACTTTCAACAGGATGCGATTCCTTTTGGCAAGAGTAGACTGAATGATGTTGCCTTTCTGCCAATTTATTCATGTCTTTTAGGCCTTGGCAAAAGAAACTACCTTTTCTGTGTCTTCAGAAGAGAATGTCCAAAGCTATGCTGAATCTTGCATGCCCTGAGCTATTTCAGATCTTCAAAGTACCCAGAGCCTTAAGAATCATTTCTGTTTCGAGGTGGTAGCATCTGTCCCCCCCGCCTTGGATTCAGTGATTGAAGAGAAAATATTTTTTGGTTATCTAGTGTAAACTTGTACAGGTTTGAACTTAGGGTATGTATAGCTTCTGGCTAATAAACTTGTCTTTTAAGAGGCCACAGTACTAGATTTTAAGTGAGATGCTCCAGGTTTAGGAATATCTACAAATGACTTATTGGAAGAATAGCAAAGATGAAATCAAAAGAGAGTATGAACAATAACATAAATGCAGATACAAGGCTTTTAAAAGGTTACATCAAGGAAACAAAAACATTAAATGTAACTGCATTTTAGAAAAGGAAATTACAAGGTACATGATATGCTAGAACAGTTCTCAATTACAGTAAGGCTTTCCAGGGAATAAGAAAACTTGTATGGCTAAACAGAGTGATTAATGAATCAGAAATTTTACTCAGAAAATAAAATTTCATATAATGTATAGCACTCAAGCCAGTTTCCTTGTGTCACACTCCTCTGCACTGAGAGTTTAAGAGAAATTTCTCTTCTGTAGGGACACTTTTGCTTCAATAATCTTAGCATCAAATTTCAAAGGCTGTAAGAATTCTAGAAGCCATATACTTGACACTGAATATTTTTTTCCTCTTTGTGGTATTGGGAATGAACTGAGTGCCTCACACATGGTAGGTAAGTAAGTCCTCTCCCACTGCTGCCTCAGCCCTAAAAATGTCTTAAAAATATTGTTCCACAAATGAATGGGAAGATCTTCATGCTTATTGATGAGAAGAATTAATATTGTTAAAACGTCTGTACTACTCATAGTGATTTGAAGATTCAATATAAGACTTGCCAAAAATTTAATAACATTTTTTGTAGAAATGAAAAAAAAAATCGTATGAAACCATGAAAGGCCTCAAATAACCAAAACACTCTTGAGCAAAAAGATGGAAGCATCACAACTACCTAACTTTAAAATATACTATAATGTTACACTAAGTAAAAGGGCGTAGTACTGCCATAAAATTAGACATAGACCAATGGAGAAAAATAGGGAGCCCCAAAATTATTCAACACATTTATAGCCAATTGATCTTTGCTTAAAATGCCAAGAACTCAAAATGAGGAAAGTCCAGACTCTTCAATAAATGGTATTGGAAAATCAATACATCCACATTTAGAATGAAGTTAAACCTTTATCTCATATCATATATAAAAAACAACTCATAATGCATCAAAGACCTGAAACTATATAAGTACTAGATGAAAACATAGGTAAAAAGCTTCTTGACACTAATCTAAGTAGTGATTTATTTTTAATATGACCATACAAACACAGCTAAGGAAAAAAGAAAAAGACAAATTTAAGTGATTGCATCACCTAAAAAAGCTTATGTATAGCAAAAGAAATACTCAATAAAATGATTAAGAGACAACATGGGAAAAAATATTTGTGAACCAAATATGTGATAAAGGTTTAATATCCAAAATAGCTAGAAAATTCAAATGCAACAGCAATAAAACCACCTGTTTACAATGGGCAAAGGAGCTGACTAAAAAGGCATTTCTCAAAAGAAGATGTTATGCGAAGGCTATAAAGTTTTAGAAAGGAATTCTGGAGATCATCATGCAGTATGGTAACTATAGCTCAAACCAGGGATTTTAGATTTTGGTTGCTTATTTCTCAGTAGGTCAATAGCTATTTAGTGCTATACAAAGAGAAGCAGTCCTCTAAGAGAGAAAAAAAAAAATTGCTAGGATTCAGCTAGTGAAACAATCTAGAACTACCAGGGAAAGTCATTTTGTTGTTATGATGTATCTATTTCTTTCACCCCCACAGAATCTTCAGTTTGTATTTCTGAAATTGTGTTTTTCTATTTCTTCTATCAAATAGCTGTGTTTTAAAATGAACAAATATTTTAAAACAACATATGATTCAAAAGAAAATCTTTCAAATGATAAAATGTCTACTTACCAAAAATTTAATAACATTTTTTATAGAAATGAAAAAAAAATTCATACGAAAGCATGAAAGGCCTCAAACATGTGTAGCAACATTTTGAGGAATATCAGATTTTCACCAAAGACAATCAGAAGTCATCACTTTAAATTTAATTGGATTCTCTGAAATAAACCCAATCTTTCCAATTACAAGGAAAGCTCCTGAAGTTCTAAATGGCAAAATTGATGAAAAATAGCTAAATAAGGTATGTTCCTTTCAATAGTGATATATATATATATATATATATATATATATATATGTGTGTGTGTGTGTGTGTGTGTATGTGTGTATATATATATACACACACACACATATAGTTGTAGATGGACAATTTATTTTATTTATTTATTTTTATGTGGTACTGAGGATCGAACTCAGTGCCTCACATATGCTAGGCAAGCACTCTGCCATTAAGCTACTGAGCTACAGAGCTCCAGCCCCTCAAAAGTGCTTTTTGACATGTAAATATACTCAGTATTATGTTTTTTCCTTTGTTTCCCATACTCCCCCTATTTTGGTCTTCCAGAGAGGGTACACTACTAAGGTCAATGTTGTTGGAAAACACAGATTAAGAAATAATAAAAATGACAGTTTACATTATTTGATAAAAATAGTAATACTTTACCAAATGGAAAATTCCATCAAATGAAACGTCACTTGAATCAGATGACTTACCTAAAAATAAGAAAGAGAAAGATGAGAACTTGGTATTGTATTCAACCCTTGATATATGAAAACATACGGTAGATGAATTATCCCCAAACAAACTATACCAGATCAGGAAACACCAACTCCTTTAAAAAGGAAATGGTAAACACAGAGCCAAAGAAATGATGAATGAAAGTGGTGTTTACATTCAAGTCACTTGGCTTTTATTTGTATTTTGGGAGGTCAGTTTTGACAATGTGGATATACATGCATTTAAGGCCGCAGTTGAACTGTGACAGAATATTCATGGCACTTTCTTTCTCAAGACCTCTGGCTACTGTCTTAAAGAGAGAGTGTCAAAAGTGCAAACTTTCAAAAACCTTCACCTTCTATGACTCAAGAAAAAGGTGCCAGTGTATCAAGTGCTACTGTAATTTCCTCTGTTGATTTTCTTTCCCCTTAACACTAGATGTTTTGACTGTTTGCTTTTTTATTTTCCAAAGTGTATAGTGATGTTCTTGAAAGGTGCCAGATTAACAACCTGGGGAAATTAAGAGCTTGCTCCGTTAAGAGAAAAGGCTCAATGTGGTGGAGGTGATGAAAGGCTTCCCTGTACTATGCTTGTCTATGTATGTTAGTCTCTGACCCACAGTTGCCCCAGCCCTCCAGTTTTCATGGTCCATTAGTGTCTTTTACTGCTCAGGTTGCTAACAGGGGCAGACAATCTAATTCCTGCTTTTAACGCTATCATTATTATTACTACTACTGCAAATTCTTAACTTCCTCGAAAAAATTATGTGGAAATTTTTATTAGCTGACATTGTATTTCAGGATAACAGGAAAATAAACTGAATGAAGAATCTTATATTCTTGATAGTGTTGTAGGTTTGGTTAAATCTATTAATTTCTACAAATAGGAGGCAAAACTTTTGAGTGTTAAGTAAAAACAGGCCTTAATAAACTCATTCACTGCATTCAATTTGAATTCTCATTCAGAGAATTTTTCCTTTTGATTCTACTGCAGATTGTTTAATTATATTATTTATTAGCAACTATGGTAAAAGTTTTGGGGATATTGAGGCTAAGACTATCATTTCATATGAAATTTAAAAATCAGCATTGGAGAAAAATATCTCTTTCCTATACTTATAGGTGTTCCAGGTTTCTAAACTTTCCAAGCACATTGTAATTATCGATTAATCTGTCTCATGCCCAGGAATCTATGAAAGGATTTTGCTTCAACTACATCAATGTTTAATTGTCAACACTATGCTAGTTCTCCAGGCAAAATACAAGGGCCATAGTAAGAACAATTCTCCTAGTCTGGAATTTCTAATAGCAAGGGAATCAAGGCTAGCAAACATATGCAAAACATTAATAGGAAAATTAAGTACAACCCTGAATGCTGATGACTAACTGACCAATAATTACTTAGGAATTATTTGGAAAGATCAGAGTATTAATCCCACAGTTGTTCTCAATCTTTGCCGTTGTCTTTCTTGTCAATGATCAAATTCTCAGCAGCTAGAGTAGATTTCCATCTTGACATAACCAGCATTTCCTGTAATTACTAATCTCCAGAAGCACTGGGGAAAGAGAATTGTAGGATATCAGCAACGACAGCAAACACATGGTAACACTTAGAGAAAGGGTGCCCTGGCTTCATCTCATATGGAAATTTTGGAAATTTCAGTTTGGGAACCTTTGGCTGTTTTTTTTCTTTGCCATGCATAGGTTTTATCAAGTTAGTCCTTATGGTATTAAAACATCTGGCACCAGCTCACATCTATGCTATTGCTGGCAGGGAATCTAATTGGGAAGGAGGGGTGGAGCAGTCACCTTTATCGGAAATGACCTTAATGTTATGGAAAGGCTCCTTCCTTCCCACTGTTTAAGCAGCCTTACTGAAAACCTTAAATCCTTTGATGTGAGAAGAGATTATCTCCAAGAGCAGTAGCAATTTATTATAATTATATTAGTATAAACATAAGAAGGTGGAAAATGTTATGCCAACTTAGAGGAGGGCAACACCCTATGTATAGGTCCCAGGCAAAGTTGTGCTGGGGGAAAGATAATACCCAACTTCTATATCCCAAAGGGAGGCCTCAGTTTCCCATAGTGCAATTGAAACCTAACTACTTCGAAAATGTATAGCCAGGTGCTATGCAATAAACAATGGGTGGCAGGTCACCAGAATTGGTTCTCTTCCCTAAGCGTCTAGTTTTGCCAATTTGCTTTTGGCTCTGGGTAACTAATATATCTTTCCCAACAATACCTGTCAAGTCTATATCATAATTCTCAATAGTAGGAAGTGAAAACAACAACACCTGTTTTGTGTATATAACACTCTAGCTTCTATCAGTGAAGCACTTGTTTGATTCAATGTACTTTAATGGTTGGCTATGAATTGCAATTGGGGAAATATCTTTATCTTTCTGGGCCAATTCTGGGTCTCTCTACTTCAGCCATCCAAGTGAGAGTGGATGCTTGTCTCTAACTTTCTTCTTCATGTTTAGTTTGTCTTATTGGTTTGTCTTTACTAGACATTGGCACCTTTCATGATTTGGCTTCTCTTATTACCTGTCTCTCTCTCTTTTCCTTCCTGCCTCCCTTCCTCCCTCTCTCTCTCCCTTTGTTTATGTGGTGGGAGATCTACAAACATGGATTTCTAGAATTTGATATTTTACATAAAATGGATCAATGAACCATAGCAAAAATAATTTTTTGTGGACATGTCAATTAGGCCTTGTGCTACATGGTCATCTAGTCAAATGAAAAATTCAGACAATAAGATATTTTCAATTTGACAAACAAAAGATTTTGTAAAGGGTAGATCTGAGAGACTCCTATCACTATTATGGTCATGAAGAAAACAGAAAAAAAATACAAGCCTTTAGAGCAAAAAAAATAAAAATAAAAAAATAAAAACGACAGGTGATTTCTCCTTTTCTTCCAAGTTCATACATCTGCCAATAGGCTAATAAATGCCAAGGACACAGAAACACAGCACATCAATGAAAATTACAGGCCACAAGATGGTGTAAACCTCATGTGGAAAATACCAGCTAAGGTACTAAGTAAGCCAGGAAATACTGAAAGAGTTATGAAGATGAATATGTTCATGTTTTGGACAAAAAGTACCTAAAATAAGACCAAAATAAAAATTCTTTTAAAACAAGTTTTTTTTTTATCCTTCACATGCATATTAAAGATGGTTCACTTTAAAAAAAGTTTGCAATGGCTAAGTAATCAAATAACTCAAGACAATGCAGGGTTCTACCCATCAAGAATGCTTGTTTAGTTTGGCTGACATGCTGTAATTATTAATTTGATTATCTGATTTAAAACATAGTCAGGAACATTTGCTCTTAGCTTTAATTTCTTAAATAGTAAATTCTAGGAGTCACATGGCAAGGGCCAAGTGCAACCCAAATTGGAATTTTCTTTCAGGAAGAAAAGACATAAGATAAACAAGCTAGATTCTCATTACTCTAAAGCTGAGTTTTAATAACATGCAATAAAAAGTGTTAAACTAAAATTTCTGGGATTTGAATGATGGCTTTCATGATTATACAGAAGAGATACTTTTTTTTTTTTTTTTGGTACTGGGGATTGAACTCAGGGACACTCAACTACTGGGCCACATCCCCAGCATTGTTTGTATTTTATTTAGAGACAGGGTCTCACTGAGTTGCTTAGCACCTTGCTTTTGCTGAGGCTGGCTTTGAACTCCCTATCCTACTGTCTCAGTTTCCCAAGCCACTGGGATTACAGGCGGGCGCCACTGGGCCTGGTGAGATACTTTTTTAAAAGAGACTTTTGAAGCAGAAAATTACAGATGAACTCCCATTTTTACCCCATATACATGTTGCTGATTCACATCGGTTCCACATCCACTTTTTTTACATACTGCCATACTAGTGTCTGTTCATAATCTGCTTGAATCAAATGTATGAAATATGATATGTCAAGAGCTTTTTAATGTTTTGAACAACTAATAATAAAAAAGAATCAAAAATAAAAAAATAAAAATCCATAAATAATCAATTATTTCCAATTAAAAAAAAGAAAATTACAGATGTTTACCTCACGAAAAGGGGTGAAAGACAGGCACAAATTTATCCTCCTGTGAGTAATGGTTATGATAATTGTGAGGAAGGAGGAAATACTGGGGCTGGCAAAAGTATTCGAAAGATGTAAAACTGGGCTTGGTGGCTTGGGAGGCTGAGGCAGGAGGATCATGAGTTCAAAGCCAGCCCCAGCAATTTAGTGAGAACCTAAGTACATCATTAAGATCCTGTTTCTTTTCTTTTCATTTTTTTTAAAGAGAGAGAGAGAGAGAGAGAGAGAGAGAGAGAGAGAGAGAGAGAGAGAGGGGGGGGAGGGAGGGAGGGAGAGAGAGAGAAAGAATTTTAATATTTATTCATTTTTTTTTTTTAGTTTTCAGTGGACACAACATCTTTGTATGTGGTGCTGAGGATCGAACCCGGGCTGCACGCATGCCAGGCGAGCGCGCTACCGCTGGAGCCACATTCCCAGCCCTAAGATCCTGTTTCTAAATAAAATATTTAAAAAAGGGCTGGGAGGGGAATGGGATAACAAACATGGAGGGAAATGAATTACAGTAGATGAGGTAGAGAGAGAAGATGTGAGGGAAGGGGAGGGGGGATAGTAGGGGATAGGAAAGGTAGCAGAATACAACAGTTACTAATAGGGCATTATGTAAAATTGTGGATGTGTAACTGATGTGATTCTGCAATCTGTATTTGGGGTAAAAATGGGAGTTCATAACCCACTTGATTCTAATGTATGAAATATGATATGTCAAGAGCTTTGTAATGTTGTGAACAACCAATTAAAAAAAAAAAAGGCTGGGATGTGGCACAGTGGTTAAGTACTCTTGAGTTCAATCCTCAGTCCAAAAACAAAAAAAAAAAGTACCAGTCATGAAGAACTTGTAGAAATTATTTAGGGCAATGACTTACATAGAGAGAAAAATCCAAAGATACAAAAACAAAATTTAAATAAGAGCTAAAGATCAGATGAGAGCTGGGGGAAACATGAGTTGAGGTTAGTATTTCTGCGGTTTTCTTATTAGAGGCAATAAAACTGGAGTCAGTCTCTATTACTGCCCTGACCTCTAGCAAAGTTTATCCAGACTTCTATGTCTAAGGACTTTCTGGCTAATGTTGGAGGGTTTCCTAGAATCATGTACCCCACTGGAATGCAGTGGCCACACCTGTAATCCCTGTAACTTGGGAGGCTGAGGCAGGAGGACTCCAAGTTCCAAGTCAGCTTTAGCAACAAAGTGAGGCCCTAAGCAACTTGGTGAGACCCTGTTTCAAAACAAAATACAAAGGGCTGGGATGTGGCTCAGTGGTTAAGTACCCCTGGGTTCAAGCCCCAGTACCATAAATAAATAAATAAACCCTATTTGTTTGTTCAATTCTATTACTTTGGGGATCTACCTTGATGATTGCTTCATTCTTCCCTCCTTTCTCTTTTTGGGAAATAATAGAAATTTTATAAGGCACAAAAACTTTTGGAATTTATAACAATCTCCTTTTCCTCATACTCAAAAGTTTTCATTACTACTGCTAACATTTTGCATGTACCTTGTATTTCAAATTTTTCATAGCTTTATAAGTTTTGTTAAAATACATATTCCTAACCTAATCATATTTTAAATAATAAAATTTAACTTTAGAATGATAAGAATTTGATCTGTCAAAAGCTTACTTCACTAGATTTTATATCAGATTCACATTTCCTAAGCCAGAGGCTTCATAAGAATTCCCATCAATGCTAATAATATGCATATTTCATCATGGACTCATATTTAGTAGGTCTAGGTTTGGGCCCTGGAATCTTACAGTTTTAATAAGAATCCAATGAGATTCTTATACACATATATTGGGGGCAGAGGAACCACTCTGAGATCCCATCCTAAATTGAGCTCCTGGCTTCCCAGCTTCAACCACAGATAGCCTGTCTCCTAGTGACAGTAGTAAAGCAGTCTCTTTAGTTCACACTGAATGTTGAGCCAAAAATACTAAGTGAGCAACATGAGAAAAAGAAAATAATTGCCAATAAGATTTCATTTCAACAATGAAATTGTTGTAAGTTGCTGTACAAATACAGGAAAGAAAGGGAGGTGACCTGGTTGCAACTCCACTTCCTTGAATGAGATGAGATTTGTTATTATGAATGGGCTGGTTTTCTATTCGTGAGACTGAATGTTTACTAGCCTTTTGGTTATGTTCTATATGCTATATTTTGTCAACCCCTCCTCTCCAGTCCAGTAACAGCCTTGCAGAGCTAGCTTCAATTCCCCAAATTGCAAGCAACTGAAAACCTAACTACTTAAAAAGGTAACTAAAGTGATATCCAACACTTAATGGGTGTGAGACTAAAAAGAATCTGCTAATAGATGCCAATAACTGTCCTGACAGTCTTCTCTCAATGGCCAAAACTTCCCTACCTGTGCCATAGAGATTCTTAGGCTTAGAAATTCAGAGTTCCTCCTGATGACATCAGTACTTCTGCTCTTAGATCTCCAAATCTTACCTTTTGGGTACTAAAACCACCCAATCCCAGACTTCAGACCTCAATTCCTGTGCCATCTCTTTCTCCAAGTCTTTTTTGAGTTTCATGAAATCCTGCTGATTACTCTTGTCCTGATGTTAGATGATGGTCAATAATTATTTGCATCTTACTTCTGACTTTGACTATGACTATTCTTTCAAAGGTTATCAGTGGGCTGGGGATGTGGCTCGACTGGTAGCACGCTCGCCTGGCATGTGTGCGGCCAGCGTTCGATCCTCAGCACCATATACAAACAAAGATGTTGTGTCTGCCGAAAAGTAAAAAAAAAAAAAAAAAAAAAAAATCTCTCTCTCTCTTAAAAAAAAAAAAGGTTATCAGTAACTAAATCCAATGGAGTTTTCTCACTTCACATCTCACTTTTGTTAATTTTTCTTCCCTTGGTTTCAGTGCTAACACAGTTCTCTTAAGGACACAATGAATACTTGATTTGCTCAGTATGAATACTTCTAGTCTTTCACAACATACAGAAAATGGAAGATATGCTTAGTTGCTAATATACAAAATATTCTGGAGCTGAAGACAGTTTTAGTATACCTAAACAAAAATCCCCTACTTGATTATATGCAACCCAATATCATCCTGCAGGAGCTAATTTTTACTGGGGCTTAAGTTTTTGATTTTTTTTTAGGGATTATGTAAGGAAAAAATAAAACTCCTCAATTTGTGTCAAAATTACCTTATCACTCCTCTAGGAAGGTCTCATGCAGGACTCTCTCAGAAAGCCCAACCCAGGTGGTTTTACCCTTGAGCCTTGGCACAGATTACTGACTTTGGGTGAATAAAAGAAAGAATGGTTATGTATAACTATAATGTACCAATAAAAAATGTAGAAAAAAAAAGATGGAGCATTTGGCTTGTGTTTAGTATACTTGTTGTACAAAATAATACCACTCTGAGCAAAGCAAGATGCTTACTCTGAGAGACACACAGGAACAGACATGAACTGAGAAAAATCAATATACATCTTCCTTCTCAGAACACTCCTAAGTACAGACTCACTGGATATAACGTGAGGAGACTTGTCTGCACAGGTAACATTTTGACTCTTTTCTCTTCTGACATTCATTTGTTGAGCAGGTGTAGATGAACATATACAAGTTTAGCATTTCTTTTTTTTTTTTAAAGAGAGAGAGAGAGGGAGAGAGAGAATTTTTAATATTTATTTCTTAGTTCTCGGCGGACACAACATCTTTGTTGGTATGTGGTGCTGAGGATCGAACCCGGGCCGCACGCATGCCAGGCTAGCGCGCTACCGCTTGAGCCATATCCCCAGCCCCACAAGTTTAGCATTTCTATGATGCAACTCCACTTGAGAACTTGAGTGGTTATTGTCCAGTAAACATGCTTAGTCCTATTCTCTTTGCTTTTGGCATCACAAGACATTAGATCAAGTGTGAAGATCATAAATCAAATATGAACATCACCCTAAGAGAACTTGCAAAAACTTCTTGAGTACATAGATTAAACACATTTGTGATAATGGAAAAAGCACTGTACTTGATATCAAGAGATAAGGATTGCAATCCCAATTCTGACATTAGCTAAGTGAGCCTCCTCTCAAATGTTACAGGCAGTAACTGCTTCACAGGGTTGCTTTGAGGTTTAAAAACACATGTGAAAACATCTATCATAATCATGGCCCACAGTAGGCATTTGCTGCAGGTTTATTTGGTGTGAATTTGTTGATCCTAAGTTGAGAGACAAAATAGCCATGGAAGTAAGAAAACACTGAAAGAGGAAGGCACATAGTGGGTGCTATGAAAGTATGTACTGACTGAACAACTTAAGTTGATAACCAGACATCAAGCTGCTCTGAGTCAATTTAAATTTGCTTGTCCTAACATTCTTTTATTTTTTTCACATGGTCATTGGTACAAAGTCCAGTTATGGCTTCATAAACATAAGCTTAATACAAAAGTGCTTCTAATCAGATCTGGCAAGAAAAGGAGAGAAACACAGGGTGAGGTAAGTGTGAGGCTATAGTGCTGAATAACAGGGATGGCAGTACCTCAGTGCATGAGTCACACAGACACCGAGTTGTACACAGCTAGAGATAATTCGCAGGTAAACGCCACATGAGCCATTACGTCATTCCTCCTCTGCCCTTTATTCATCAATCATGTCGCCTGGACTCTGATGCAATCCAGCAAGAATGTCTGATTTGCAGAAAGCAGAGAGTCTCAGAACACACACATACTCATCAGAGAAAGCAATATGAACCCCAACTGAAGTATCTGGTATTTCCTTTTGTTTAAATAACGCTGTAGAGGGGAAGTCTTATGGGTGGGATGTGCAACTATAGATTATGCCACCTGGTCTGAAGGACTAAAGGTCTATAAGACCCCTTTTCCACATCTGTACAATCCTAAGATCTTCAAGGTCCCTCTCAGCTCTGTAATTTAATCATTAAAAATCCAGGCCAATCACACCCATACGATGGGCAGATAAGCATTTAGTTGACACTTCAGGCACAAAATCAGCTTTATTTCTTCTTAGTTATCTAGGTCACTCAGATTTTAGGATCCCTTTATTTCACTCTGAATTACCAGGAGACTGTGTAGCTTGATACAAATCTTATAAAAGCAGGCAAGAAGTGGCAAGTAGGAACTGGTGGATCTAGAAATTGTGAATGTTAACATCTGAGGTTATAGGGATACTCTAGTCTAAACCACAGAAGCTTAAAAGCAAATGTTTATCAGGGAATATAATATATTAATACTTATTTTCTGTAGAGGAAGTATTTTGAACTAAAAGGAATTACAAAGATGCAAAAATAAATCATAGTAATTCATAGTTTAAAAGGGATGCTCTAAACTCTAATTCTAAAACAAACTCAGCAGCTTTTGCATGATTTACACAAAATATAGCAACTTGCGAGTACACACATTATTAGCTTGCCACACAAGGAAGAACTCTATTAAGATATAAGCCTGTATACAGCAAAGAAGAGGCGCTTAGTCCAGTGGGCCTCCCTCATAATGTTTTCCATCTGCAGTGGCACAGCACCTTTCCAGAGCTGGCCAACTCAAACAATCAGACACCCATCACTAGAAGATTTGTGATGGAATCTCCAGAGAGGGTGTTTCCAACAAAACTAGGGACTGGGGGAAAACAGACAAGCCCAGTGGAGATGAAAACCAAATGCCTCATGGTGCTTCCCTCATAGCTGACACTGTGTGGGGTCCCCTACCTTGCATGCTGAGCAGTTGGGGGTGGGGATTACCCCCATGCACCTGGAGCAGCATTCAAGAGGCACCCAGCCCTTTAATTGTTCAGCCAAATGATTTATGAAGCTTGGCAGCAAAGACAGGGCAGACCGGTTTAAATTCAAAGGCTTCAACCTTAGGTATTCTGAAAACTTTGGCCACATCTCCAACAAACACTGTTCCTTTTGGGAGGGGATAAGATAGAGAAAGGGAGAAGATGTGATCTGCCTGACAGAAAGACAGGACTCAACTAGATGGAACATGCCTCCCTATTCCCATCCCACTCCACCTTTTACCAATGTTGTGGGTGACTCTCTTCCTACCAAAAGTAATCAGATGTGTATAATTTTAAAGATGCAAAACCCCAGAATCACCATTCTTATATCCTAGGCTTAATTGGTTTGTTCTGATTGATTATTGATAGTATAATTTTTTTTCATCAATTAGGATAGGGGTCAAGCCAACTTTCCAGGTAAAAGGCCAGATAATAAGCATTTTAGATTTTGTAGGTTATGTGGGCTCTGCTGCAACTATTTACTTCTACCAACTGCAGCACAGAAAGAGCTATAGGCAACATGTAATTTAATGAGGATAATTGCATCCCAATAAAACTTTATTTATAAAAGCTGGAAAAGGCTATTACATATATGCCTAAATAGCTAAACTGTGATAAAGTGAGAGGTATTGAAGGTACTACAAAACTTATCACCAGTTAACACCATTTTTAAGTCTAAGCCACATTCCAGGGGGAGAACTAACCTAAAATTACAAACTTTCATTAAAAGGAGGTAAAATAAGACCCCATTTCAGGAGAGAGAGAGAGAGAGAGAGAGAGAGAGAGAGAGAGAGAGAGAGAGAGAGAGAGAGAGAGAATGGGTGTGGAGGAGGGAGAGGAGAGAGAGACAAATACAGGGTAATACTAAGGGAATTGAATACTTGGGAAAAACTAACATTCATGAACTAGATTATCTTATAAAAACATGGTTTGCACTAAATCAGTGAGCTACCCCTTACAGGTATCTTGTCCAAGACAACTACAGGCTTTAACTACATACTTATATATAACACAGTTACTGAGTAATATGCCTTCAGAAGCACTCAATTCCTTTTTAATCAACCTGTACCTTATTGCTGAATACCTTATAAGATGCTTCAAATGCTAAATACTAAACCGTAAACAATAATTACTCTCGAAAAAGAGGGTTAGAATTTTCACTCTTAGCAGTATTGTTTCAATTTTTTACAATAAATATTACTTTGTGAATTTCATTTTATATATTTTTTGTAAATTAGCAGTAAGGGTAGCCAATCGGTGACACTTCAGTTTATAACTATGTCTTGATTTGCATCATCTACCAAAGGCATTCTGTGAGCCTTTTTGAAGTATGGCTCTTCCTCCCTTCAAACTTCCATCTGCTTTGACTCTTCCTTTCAGCTCCTTCTTCCCTCCTATGCTGTAGCCTACCAGATACATATATTTAGCTCAGCGATAAATGCAAATAAATAGGATATGATGTTCCTGGTAGCAGTGATAATAAACAAGAAAACAAATAAACACATAGGCTATTTTCAGATTGTGGGAAATGCTCGGAGTGACAGAGTATGGGGGAAGCCCCTTTGGTCAAGTGTCTTCCTACTTAAATCAAGATCAACTGAGATTATCAACTGAGAAGGTGATAAACAGCCAGATGTGAAGGATAAGAGGGAGGCACACGAAGTAAAATTCTATGCTGAGTGTAACTTAAGTTTTCTGGTCCTGACTCCATGGCAGTGTTTTCAATCCTGATTACATATTAGGATCAACTGGAGCACTTTCAAAAAAATACTGATGCCTGGGTCTCCTTGAGGGCCAATAACACTCTGAAGGTAGAGTCTGGTATTTCTCTTTCTTTTCTAACCCAATAGGAATGACCACTGTTCTAGAGTCTAGAGACATCTTTATATTAGCATGAACAAAGGCCTTCAGAGAATAGAGGGAACTGGACTATGTGTAAAACTGAACTATAAAGTTTTAGCATGGTGTGCATGTTTTGTTTTAATCTAGCATATTAACTGGCTGCATTGTTCTGAGATGTGACAAAGCCCTGGGGAGTCTCCCCTTACCATTGAGCAAGAGACCACAGAAACAACACAGATCTTTTAATTGGGACCTTTCGCCTAAGCCTCTGGCAAACTGTAAAGCAAATGAACCATCAAGTGACAGACTTCTTTGATGTGTTTAGCAAAGGGCTGACTGAAAAGGGGAGGCCCTGAGCTCCTCCCTGAAGGCTAACAGATTCTCTGAACTACAAGGAGAAGTTCCCAAGGCAGCACACTGTAAGGATATACATGCTCACATATTCCTACATCTTTGCTCACCCAACTCTAAATAAAGTTATTAATAAAAGGAAAGAAGACAAGAATCACTGGAATTGCAGTGTGTGTGGGAGGAGAGTACTAGAGATTGAACCCAGAGGCGCTTTACCACTGGGCTATGTCCCCTGCTTTGGATCACTGGAATTTGCTGATAAATTTCTAAACAGTTTTAGGCGGTTGTTACAATTTCCTTCCATCCACCTATTCATTCAACCATCCACACATCCATCCACATACAGTTAATATTGCACATTTACTCTGTACTCCCCCTGTGGCACTGAGTATGTACATGGCTCCCATTCCTGTGGGAGAGACAAACTAGTGATAATCACAGGAGAATGTGATTTGTGCTGTAAATTAGAGTGCCTCTCTCCTTGCTGTTTTTGTATAACAGACTCTCTAGTGTTGTGGAGGTTATAACTCCATCTATAATTTTTAAAATATTTTCTCAACTACAGGTGAGGTCCTTAAAACTCATTGCCTTATTTTCTTTCCTCAAAACTCAGTGAAATTTGTGGCATAAAGCTGGTATTCAACAACTGTGAATGGAATCTATTATATGAAAGATATATGTACACAGCAGAAGTATCTCTGGAGCTGGGGAAGGCTTCATAGAATAAGGATAGGAAAGCTGAATCCTAAAGAATGAGACAAAAAATCTCATGGTGAAGGTTTTCTCTGGATGTGTGATTGGATTTTGTCCCACAGGCCTGGAAAACTACTGAAAGTTCCTAAGCCCAGGGGAAGATAGTGTGATAGAATTCAGTTTGTAATCATCTCTTTGGAAGCAGTATGGAAAATGAATGTGAGTATGAGACAGGGATAAGTGTGGGGGCAGAGAGCTATGATATTGAGTTGCCAGAAAAGATAGACTTAAAGCACTTTTGGGTGTTGAAGCAATCAGCAGCATGGGGCTGGCTGGACTTCATGGCATGTATTTTGTGTACCCATCTCACTTGTTAGTTCATCTGTCCTTCTGGTGCTTTTTTCTTCTTCACTCAGATTCTCTTCCTTTACTATCATTGTGAGAGAAAGTACTCTGTCCTGTCCCATTATATGTTTTGCTGAGCTAATTTAAATCGTTATGAAACAAGACAGAGACATACACATTCCAGTTAATTAGATATGGTGGACAAGGGAGAGGGAAGTTTTGGCTTTCTGCAAGGATGACAGGAGAACAGTGGGGCCATTGGCCAAACCATGGGCTAGAGGAGCACAGGGCTGCTTTGGGGGAAGATAATGAGTTCCATTTGGGCATTCAAGAGGAGCTGGCCTGAAATCAACTGGAAATAATGGTTGGAGCTCACAAAGTGTGAGACAAAGTTTTGGGAATTGGTGAAGTATACCTCAAGGCTGATGCCAGTTTTGTGTTGTCAAACTAGCTGTCAGAAACAAATTAATTAATACATAAACAAATCCCTAATCTGTAACTTTTGTGATATCTGTAGTGTAAATATACCTTGGCCAATTTTAAGTTACTGATTTGATGATCACTGAACAAAGAGGAGAGGAGATGTGCACAAGTGGTTTTTAGGAGCTGGCTGCAACACACCACTGGCTGAAGATGATCCAGAGATGTATGACAAGCAAGAGAGCTGGGACTAAACTAACCTTAGGTGTTGAGAGCCACAGCCAAAGGGGCCCCAGCAAACTTCCAGCTGCCAGCAAACTTTCAGACTGCCAGCTGATGATTGGCTCACAGCAGCCCCAGCAACATCTAGCTGATTGGCTCCTCTGCGGTGATGCTCATTGGGGGACTTCTTTGGATCCGCCCACGCGACCCAGCCAATCGGCCTCAAGAGCAGAAGGATTGTGGGAAGTGGTGAGGTGTGTTTGTGTGAGAGGCTTGTGGGAAGCCGGTGGTGGCAGTTGGGCTCTGAGGGTTTTTCCTGAGGAGCTGTTTTATTTGGCTGTGTGGTTCTAAAAATAAAGTTCGTTTCTTTTGACAAGTGGCTCCTGAATTGTGCCCAGCCAGACTGCGGCACTTAGGAACTATGTACATTTAAGAGATGAAGAGAGATAGGAGGCTACAGAAAAAACACTCGGAGGAATAGAGGAAACACAGTAGCATAAGGAAGCCCAGGAAGAAATAATTTCAAGACTGATAAAGTAACCTATGGTGTAAAATGTGTTGGTACATAAACATTTAAACACATGCCAAATGGGTTAAAAGTCATCTTAAAGATGTTTTCAAGGGCTACTCTATATGTAGAAGACATAAGAAAACACTTTTAGATCTAACATAGGATGTCTAGGACAGATTTATCCTTTACAAATAGTTGTTATTTTATAAAACTAAATTATTTTTCAGATGGAAAGATCTTGTTCAGATTAAATACTCTTCCTATAGTGCACTGTGATTCTGAATTTCCACCTAAGACTGTTTTTAACTTTATAGCCCAGCAAACGCCTGGAATGACCCTCCTGAAAAATCTTATTCAACTGCATCTTGATGCTATATTTGGAAATCCTGAGCACACATTTTTAAAGTGGATTATCTTCAGAATACATTATATTTTTACTTACATTTTAATAAGGTGTGTGAATAAGAGGGTGACTTATGAGTTAGGTCGTCAAATATTTGGTATTTAAGGGAAAGCAAGACTACATTACTTCATGCTATTCTTATCTCTTCATAAATATTCTCTAGTTTCATAGCTCCACGTACAAAGTTTTTTTTTTTTAAACTATGAACAAATCTATTATTACTTCAGAGGAGGTGACAGTAAGGATAACCAAAATATTCTTTTTTTCCCCGCTGGAAGCACTACTTCCCTACTGCCTCTTCCCCCATCTATGGGTGAAAATTACTGGTGAGTTAGGCCTGACCATTTTGAAAAAGTTCCCTTGGTACTTCAGTGAGAACCACTGGGGTATTAGAAAAACGAACTTGGAACACTTAAGCTCAAAACCTGCATTTGTCACTTTATAGTGACCTGTGACTCATTTTCTCAATAATACACTTCTGGGGATTAAAAAAGATAACATGTGAAATCACCTCATGTATTTCAAACAATAGGATTATTTCTTAGAACAATTTCTATTATTATTCCTAAAAATCCCTCAGGGGATATTCAGGAACTGTTCTAAAACCTTTGGAAAGCCTCACAATTAATAAATAGGTAGATCAGTCATTTGGAATGGGCATATTAATTCTAATGAGAATAATAAGTGATAGTCTGCTTATGTGTAAATGTGTGAGACTATTCTACCATGAAACTATTTTGTTCACTTATGAGGAAAGGTGTGGGGAGGAATTTTCTTGGTCTTGCATTAAGAAAAAGATCCTGATTTTCATTGACCTCTGTCTTCATAGTAACTCCTGGACCAGCTTAAGTCTGTCTTTATCATTGAGGAATATTTCTTGAGTATTCATATTTTTATTTATTATTATCCTCATTGCAGTACTAGGGATTTTGTCCAGTGGCAGTCTACCACTCAGCTACATTCCTAGCCTCCACTCCCTTTTTTTTTTTTAGACAAATTCTTGCTAAATTTGCTCAGCCTGGCCTTGAACTTGTGATGGAACTTCCTGCCTCAGCCTCTCAAGCAGCTGGGATTACCAGATACACCATTGTGTACAGCTAGCACTCATATTTTTATTTAATTCTCAAGATTCTCTGCCTTTTATTTCAAACTAAAGTTTAAGCTCCCTAAGCAAAGTGACTTTATACTTTTTGCATTTACTCTGTGTTGGTAGAGTAAACAAATATTTATTTGCTACATAAAAATATGAAGGGAAATTGTTTGCTTGGTTCATCTTTTTTGGTGAAATTCCAGAAAGGCACTGTCTTATACAAACTTTTATTTATTTTTTTCCTTTTCCCCAACTTTGGGCACCTGATGGGGAATGGGTTTTTAACTGTGGCTGTATACCAGGGAACTTTGGAACAATACTTATGCTAGGATATCATACTCAAAATTTTGTAGCCTTGCATGGTGGCTCTGGAGGCCGAGGTAGGAGGATTGAAATTGCAAGTTCAATCCTGGCATGGTGGTTAAGCACCCCTGGTTTAATCTCTGGAACAACAACAACAACAACAACAACAACTTCTGACATATTGATTTTAAGGAACATAGGCATTGGTATTTTTAAAGGCTCTCTGGTAATTTGGAGTGCACAAAAGACATTTTTTAAAAAATAAATATTTGATTTTAAAATTGAGAGGAGATATAACCAGAGCTAAAGGCTAAACATTTCACTACTCACTCTGTTATGTCTCTAGTACTTTACAATTACCCAGTGATACAGGGTTTTCTGTGTTCTGTGAGTGGATAGGTGAGCAGATCAATGCTAGGTTCTGATGACTGAGTGATGACGTGGGTTAGTCCATTAGTTGTGGTTGTTGGTTAAAGTCTGATGTGAAAATAGGATATCTCTTTTTGGTTTTGCCTTTTTCTCTTCTTTTGACTATGCTTGTGCAACTGATCTGAATAAGAAAAAGTGATCTGACTAAGGAATGAAGTCAACTGGGGAACCACCCAGAGTGCTGCAGCACTGATGCTTCAGAATAGATGGGGGCCATGGAAATTGGGTATTAAGTATCAGAACAGGAAGTGAGTGATGCTATTCTTGTTTGGGGGATTTTCTTATTTGTCCCTTTGTTCTAGCCCCCATCCCACATTCCATATCCACAGTCCTAGGAATATGGTGAGGAGTTCCTCAGAAAGTAGAACAGAACTTAGAACTAGAGTGTTTAAAGCAGAAATCAGAGTATCTGGCCGCTAATTTCCAGAGGTTCATTTTGTGAGCTTTAGAGTCCCAAGCTTCACTTAAAAATTTATACTTAATCTATCTTTAAGAAGAGTGTAATAGGGCTGGGGCTCAGTGGTAGAGCGCTTGCTTGGCACGCATGAGGCATCCAGTTCGATCCTCAGTACCACATAAAAATAAAATAAGGCATACAACTAAAAACAAAAACAAAAACAAAATTAAAAAAATAAAGTACTTTGTCCCTTTTAATTGTTTAAAAAAAAGAGAAGAGTGTAATAAAAATTCTCCCTTCATATAGCTCTTGCAAGGTCCAAACAAGACAATGTATGTGAACATACTCTATATATGATAAATCATGAAACCAATGACAAGATAGTTAACTCTTACTATTAGATAGAAGAATTTGTTGAGAAAAATCATTTCTAATTTTTCCTTTACAGTCTGTTAAAAAAAATCCACCATAAAGGTATAAACACAACTACACCACATTTCTAACAATTATATACCAAAATTTGGAAACATGAATAGTTCTCAATTGTTTAGAATTCTGAAACATGTTTTAATAGAAACCAAGGTAGAATAAGTCAGAATAAGTCAGGAGTATTAAGGTGTTTGACAGATTTAGGACAAAAATTACAAAGTGGAAGAACTAGTTCCAAGAACAGTAGACCAATGATGGCAGTTTAAGTGTCATATGCAGAAGCTAGAGAGAAATAAGAAATTTTTTTAAAAGGGGGGATATTGTGAAAATAGGAGGGAGAACAGTGTAGTATAAGAAGGAGACCCAGGAGGAGGGAGGAAGAATGAGAAAGGGGAAGAACCGTGAAATGCAATTGACCATGATATTCTATATGCTTATATGAATATATCACAATGAATTTTGCTTTCATGTATAACTAAAATGCACCAATTAAAAAAGATAAATCAACAGAAGGAGGATAAATAAAGTAGAGGAAGGGGGTCAGGAGAGGAAAGAGGAGAGAAGGAAGGGGGCAGTACTTAGGATTTAAATGAAGCATATTATGTTATATGCATTTATGCATATGTCAAAATGAACCCCACAATTATGTATAATTATAATGCACTAATAAAAATTTAAAGTTTATAGAAATTATAGAGGTAATCCACACAAATGCACTTATTCATGTTTAGAGAAAGCAAGTCAAAAGGGTTAATTTTTTTTGTCTGTACTACCAACTGCTATTCAAAATCAAAATAAAAATCAAAATTAAAAAATAGGAGTTTAGAAGTAAGACTAAAAAATCTTTAAAACAAAGGATTTCTTATACGAGACACAAAACTAGATAAAAATTTTAGACTTTCTTCTTTAAAATGTATGGTTTGGATTAAAATGAAAGATGCCTGAACAATTCTTTTAGTTTTTATTTATTTATTACAGAATTTAAAAACTTGTTGAGATAGAACAATAGTTAAAACGAGACTCTTCTGAAGCATGTATTGAAAGTAATGAAATTACAGTTCATCTTGCATTTTGGTGTATCAGAGTTTTGCCCCCATTTTTTATTAGGAAAATAGAGCTATTTCTCTGAAACAGAAATAATAGCCTGGAATAACACTACCCTCACTATCTTTTGAAAATCAGGATGAGAGATTGGCAGCTGTTTAAGAAGTATGTACATTTTTTTTTCATATCAAGTTAATGAAATGTTTACGCTAGAGTGTTATTTTTAAGTTAACAAAAGCATTTTTGCTGACTTGCTCACTGGACATATGCATGCAATTTAAAATGGAATTTCAAAATACTTTCATTACATGCATCCAGGAAGAAAACAGCTGAGATCTCAGGACTGCACTAAACTACTTTTGACTTTTAGTCCATAACAGAGTCTCATCAGACATGTGGCTTTCTAATTTAATCAGATCAAGGCCAGGGGTTTCAAGCTTCCTTAAAGGCTTAAATTTCTTGTACCTAAGTATTTTTTTGTATAGCCTCCCAATATTTCTTATCATCCTGATTAGATAAGTATTTCTTTACCCTGGCACTACAGATATTATGGACCTCATCATTCTGTGTGATGGAGGGCTGTTTAGCAATGTCCCTGTCTCTGCTTACTGAGTGCCATAATACCTTCCAACCAGAGTTGTGAGACCAAAAACATATCCAGACATTGCCAACTATCTCCTGGAGCAGCAAAAGTATCCTCAACTACTCAATAAGAACTATTCTGCTCCCACTACTTGAGACTTGAGTTCTTGGTCCCATATCCATCAGCACTTCCATTTAATCTTAGTTAATCTCTTGAAGTAATTGCTCTCATTTTGCAATTTATAACCTTGACAATCTAAATCTTAATTCTTTCTATAAAAAGACTCTCTCTCTATCTCTCTCTCTCTCTATATGTGTGTGTGTTATACACATAACACACACACACACACATACACTAACCACAGACTCTCACGTTATGTCCTGCAGTTCATCTAGCTACTGTGCTTTTTATTTTATTTCACTATGAATGTTTAGAAAGACTAACTTTTATTAGCAGTTCTCACACTGTGTGGTTAAAATAATCTAAGCTGGGCTGGGGATGTGGCTCAAGTGGTAGCGCGCTCGCCTGCCATGCGTGCGGCCCGGGTTCGTTCCTCAGCACCACATACCAACAAAGATGTTGTGTCCACCGAAAACTAAAAAATAAATATTAAAATTCTCTCTCTCTCTCCCACTCTCTCCCTCTCTCTCACTCTTTCTTAAAAAAAATAATCTAAGCTGGTGATATAATTTTTCTTTATTTTTAAAGCATATATATAAACATACATGTGTGTATAATAGTTTTTATATGTATATTACAATGATATGCTTTTATGACCATGGAATAGAAGGTTATACATATAATATAGCAAACTTTATAAAAGGGAACCCAATTCTGGAACACATCACATTCACTTTGCCACTCTGTTGATGAAAGCTACTTTTATATCTTATAATTACAACACATTTGGGATATCTGGTTAATATTAAAATAAAAATGATTCAAAATTTCAATTTGTCTTCCTATAAAACTTAAAACACATATGAAATAAATTTTAATAACTCAATAGCAATTTATTCTTCCATGAATACATTTCTTGCTGTTGATTTGGATTCATGTGTAATCAATCTCATGAAGTATTATTAGTATCAAAGTATTGTGATACAAATATGCTCAAGTAGCTTTAAGCTCCATTAAGAATTACTCCATTAAGTTCCAGTATTCTGTATGGATATATCTATTAGGATTTTAGAAACGATTCTTAGAACTAAGCTTTTTTTAGGAATGTAACAGAAAATAAGAAGACTTAAATTTCAGACTCTACTGAGACTTATTTATCTTATTAGCTAAACAGTCCGTTTTTATTTTCAAAATTTTTTTTTAATGAACTGTGAACTCCTGGGATGATTTTTCACTCACTTGACTATTTCAATTAACTCATGAGCTTTACTTTTGGTACTCTGTGTTATAAAGAAAAGACATATTAAATATGTAATTTATAACTACATAGGCTCTGTGTCCTATCCCTAATGCCTTCTATCATATAAATATTTATATTTAAAAAGAGCTATCTTCTTCCAACTGAATTTTTTATTCTAAGAACAATATTCACAGTTTATTTGGTCATGAAATTCCTTATTGCTGTGTTCATTTGTTGTATACTAATATCCTTCTTGGTATATATGGCACCCAGATCTGAATGTGTTATTTCATATGTACACATAATTATAAGATTATTTCAGCCTTTGTTGTGTATACTGTGTTTTTGGACTGGTGTTTGGCAACATGAAATGTACTCAACAATGATTGCTGAATATGATCCCTGATTTTGTAATACTCTAAAATTCTCAATCTTACAGAATTCCAAGTAAAAAAACAACAAAAGATCTTTTTATCCAATTACACAATTTTCTCCTTCTACACATCTGTGATCACCTCTTCCATGGTAGTTAAAGTGCATGGCTAGGGAGGAAGCTTGGTGTATTTGGCAAATGTGCTCGTTCTTTTTAAAAAGCACGTAGGGAAAATTAAGCATAGATCTTCTAAGAGAATTTCTTTGGCAGTATACAGAATGAATTGTAGTGACCAGGTATAGAGAACAAGTGACCATATCAGAGATTTATCAGAAAGTTAATGTGAGTGATAGAACTGCATGATATTTAGAGTTCACAAAAAAGATATACAGGGCTCATGAGCTAATGCAGACTAGCCGGTGCCTTCTGTTTCTCCTCTGTCATTATCTATCAGTAATAAAAGGTTTAATCCTAAAAATATATTATGTGGTTTTTCATTCCTGGCTCTGGATTACATGTGGAGAAGACAAAGTATAACCTTTAATTTGGTATGACAGGACACCCTACATAATAAATAAATGAATTGCTACTAGTAAAATTATACCAAAAGAATGCATCTTTGGCTCCCAAACAATCACATTCCAATCGCACTTAACAAAAAAAATCTGCTTAAGCCCTTTGCAATGTATTTCCAGAAATATGGATCAGTTATTTTGTATCTGAGCACTTGGTATTCTTTTATCTGGCACTTTATACATGAACACATACACGTACACACAATATTCACAAACATATATATGCATCCTTTTTCACTTTGATAAACCAATTGCAAAAGTTAAAGAGAGCAACCAATGTAACAGAACTATAAAAATCTATTAGGTAACTGATTCATATCATGTAGTATAAGGCTTTTTCCTCTCCTGGCCTTCTTCCAGTCTGTTTTCTGACCAAATCTGCTCTCTCGCTTGTTTTTCCAAGTTATTCAACATTCAGAAACCATTCCATTAGATGGTCCATTCTCTTCTGCTTTCATCCTTTGATTTTACTTTTCTTGGCAACAAAAATCGAGTTATACAGAATACTGGTTTGAACAGTTGGGAATGGAGATTATAGGTAAATAACATGGTGTTTCAATTTCTTTCCATCAATACCATGGATAGCTTTCTGGATTACTTCAACACTTCAGGGAAGTTAAGAGAACACTTTCTAAGAAATTCTGTCCAAATTGTAGTGAAGGTAAGTGAGATAATGGCTATAAAAAGGCTTTCAAGCTATCTGAAAAAAATGTCACTTTTGATTTGGCCATCATTGCATTTATTATTCCTGATGGACACAGAACAATGCTTTTCCTCATCCCCATACTGTGGGTACAGAAGCACAGTGAGTATGTGGGTACTTCAAAGATGTCTATCCCACACATTCCCACATAAAACTGTATGCATTACTTTGATGTAAGAGACAAAAAATTATGCTTAACACAGCTGTCTTCAGCTGCAAGCCCACATTACATGGATTTATTTATTTTTTATTGCTGCATAAATTACCATTTCATAAGGTTGGGCGGTTCAATTGTCATCAAATTTTATAAGCACATTCCTCATTTTTGAAAAATGAGAAAGGATCATTCTATGAAATGCTACATATGGCATTAACAGAGTCATACAAATGAATGGTGGTCTAGTTACTCCCATGATTAAACACTTCAATGACTCAAATAGTTTTAGAAGTTAGCTGAATGAAACTGTGTACTTCACTCATAAATACACAGCTCCCTCTTAAATTGGTGAATGAGATATGTGGAAGCATGTTAGGCATTGAAAAAAGATATCTTGGCATAAGGAGATTAAATGTATATTTAATGTGTATGTGTACACTTACATGTAATATTAATGAACATACTACAATATACATATCAAAATATATACTGTTTCTCTATTAAGTTTCTTAAATTTGTGATCATATTAGATTTACAGAAACCATAAGAATATAAACTGCTGTTTCAAAAGTATAAACTTCAATTGTATATTTATAAGGACTGAAAGAATATACAATATTTGTCAGAAAAATACCATACACAAATCATTATGCATGGCTTTGTAATGTCCTCTCAGGCACCTTCCCTTGTATTTACACCTGTATGCATGTGAATAAACACCTATATGCATTTCTTCCCCTTTGGCTGTAAAGGAGAAAATATAGATGCAATTTTGAATCAGGCATATCTGGTTTAAACCCCAATTCCAACTAAACTGTACAATGTTTGAGAAGTTATCAAAACTCTGAAATTTCCACTTGTAAAATGGGGATTTGTAAGTCCATGTATTGTTGTGATGCTGAGAATACTCATGAAGACTAGCTGGGGAGGTAGGAAGCTCAGACAAGAAACTATAGCAATGTCCTGAATGCTGTGACAGAAAATAGTGACACAAAAGCCTGAGAAAAGGAGGCTGAATTCTTCTTAAGTCATTTCAGGAAGGCTTCACTGAAGACGTGACATTTGAGTTTAGTCCTAAGGATGAGTAGGAACTTGTCAAGAGGCTAGGGTTAAGGTTAGAACTGGGACAGAGGAAGCTGCATGATTAAGCATCTGGAGATGTCAAAGAACTGGAGTCAGCTGTCAAAGAACAGCACCTCATCCCAGAACAGGGTGCTTGTGAGGCTCAGCGACATAATGCTTGAGACAATCCTCTGACAATGTAGGGAGTACATAACCTGCCCCCTGACACACGTGAGAGGTCGTTTGTCCCCCAAACCTTGGGGTCCTCTTTGCCTCCTTTCTCACCCCTGTATATTGTGAGCAAGCCCAGTATCTTTTCATTCTCATCAATCTACCAAAGTTCACATTTTTATTATGCCTCATTTGATTGAATGGATCCCAATGTCCAGCAAACATGGCATTGAGCCAGTACTGAAGGGTTTTAACTATCCAACTCAGACCTAGCATGATGGAAGAAAAGAATACTATCTTGGGTGGCCCAAGCTGTTTACCTGCTAAAGAGCCAGAGATCTTGGACATGTTATTCACCCTCTCAAGCTCTTTTAGATAAGTCACACTCATAACTAATAACAATATGGAAAGAATACAAAATGAGCACTTATCAAGTGCCAGTCAGTATGCCAGTCCTGCAAATATATTGTCCTATTTGATTCTCATAACAATCTCACAAGAATTGACATTTATCATGACAATATCACTCTAGTAGATCAATTACTTCTCGAGACATACATACCCTGTTTTCCAACTTCTAAGTAATCTTTGCTTAGAATTTCTTTCCCCTAATGCTGCTGTAACAATTTCTACCCACCCATTAAGACTCAGCTAAAGGTCTTCTTCTTCAAAATAATGTCCCTGACTCCCTCAACATCTATGTCATCCTTCACAGCACTTTCTCTTTTTACAGGGCATGAGACAAATTTGATCTCACATTATTATTTGTGAACTCATCTTGCTTCCCAACTAAATTGTGCCCTCTTTCAGGGCTGGGGGAGACTATGTCACACTCATCTTTATATCCCTACACTAGAGCAGTGCCATGAATATCATCACTATTCCATAAATGTTGGCAGTCAGGATAAAAAGCTGGAAGTATTTCAATTAATGATTTTCATGTTCATGTATAGAGGTACCATGTTTAACACCCATGTAATGACAAGTTTAATTTTTTTCCTTTTAAAAACATAATCATTTTCAAGTAGAATTCTCATAAAGAAAGGATTTGATCCTGTTTCTCATGAGACTCGCCTTAAGGAAAAAAGAATGGGAAAGAAAAATAAACCATTTCCACTTATGAACAGCCAGATTCCAATGCTGGTTCATCAACCTTAAAATTTAGTTCCCACAAAGTTCCCCATTAGAAAAGTGGACATGATAAAGTATCTTTGGAATATTTTCATTATGATTAATTTTGTATCTTCTAATTTTGAACCACATATTCAGCCCGGATGAGTTTTTTTTTTTTATCCTTTTAACATTGCCCAAGAGATGGCCATAAATTGAGAATATAATGTAATTCTAGGTAGTCTTTCTCATTTTTAAAAATTCTTAAATGGTTTCTTGGAAATAATTTAAGATTTTTTTTTTGTTTCCATGAGGGAATTACTGAAGATGACATTTTATTTTATGAACTATTTTTAGTCTATAAATTCTGAGTGCTTTATTATTATTAGGGAATTTATAATATTTTCCAGAGGTAAGCCTTAACAATGTTTTCTTTTGAAATGTCCATTTCTTGTTTTATGTAATGAATGATTTTAGGTGGAATTATGAGGAACTTCCACACAGAATATTAATCTTAAGGAGGACCAGCTGGCATAATAATTTGCACAGGAAAATCTGGTTTATTCCTATTTGTCTTGCAGTTTTTTTCTTTCAGGTTAATGATGCCTATATTCATGTTACGTACTTTTAACTGGCTCTCTAGTAATGATAATGGATTCCTCTTATTCCATCTATGTTTGTAAATGACTGGCTGGAATTAGGCCATAAAAATGAGTTAATTCATCCACAAAGGAATGCACCCAGCAATGCTGATCTCAGCAGTGTCAAACTCCTCCAAAAGATTCCATTCTCATATATTTTTCTGATAAAATCAGCAAATAAAATAAGCTTGGTTATGATATTATACTATCTGTGCTACACATTTTAGGGTCTCTATGTCCAAAATCAATTCTTTAATTGTTGAAGTTTATTTTATAAAGATATCAACGAAGAATTTTTATTCCTTTTATAGGCAAAATCCCATGTAAACAAATTATTTAGGAATATTTGCTATTTTTGTTAACACCTCTCATTTTCAGTCTATATGACTCTCCACTACTCTTCTCCATAGGCCCTCATTATATTTCGTGGAAGCACTGCAATGCCCTTAATTTGTTTCCTGGCCTCAGATCTCTGTACCCTCCTAATTTGTCCTACACCTAACTACTAGATGCTTTCTGAAATGTAAAGGCACCGGTGCTCTTTCCTTATTTGAATCTCTTTATTGGCTTCCTACTGTCCCTGGGAAGAGGTGTAAGTGCTGCTGCGTTGAAGATCTTCCTGTGCTATGCTGCCTGTCCATTTCTCTAGTCCTTACAATGCAGCTGAGTGCAGCACATGACAGGCTGCTTCATCTCTCATGCCAGTGCCCATGCTATTAAATCTAGAAGACAGGAAACAGAAACTCCAACATTTATTTATTTAAGGTGTAGAACTTCTGGCAAACATTTAATCTTAATTCTACAAGTCCAAGGTCTGGCTTCCCTGGACTCAGGTCATGTGGCAACTTCCTAGTGGTCCCCCACTTCACCTGCAAACTCATCAGGATGGCTTCATTAACACTTCTAAGACAGAATCTTAATAATAAAATTACTCTTAGGAGAAACTCACCAGAAATAAAAGATTCTATTAATTATTCCTATCTAGAACTGACATGGGTTTTAGTTAATTCTGAACTGCTCTTCATAACAAAGCACAATATTATAAAAATATTTTTTCATTCATTTACATGTAGATTTCCTTATTTTTGGAGGAAAAAACTTCAGCAAAAAATTTCTTATGAAAAATGGTAACCAAAAAGGAGGCACATTCTACAGAAGAAACTGTCAAATTATGAATGAAAAGCTGCTTAAATATGTGTAGAGAATGTCTTCAATTTATGCTACATATACTAAATGATAAGAGCAGTCTTAGAAAGAAATATGATATTTCTAAATATGTAGTCATGTTCAATATTACCATCTCATCTTAGTGAACTTCAAGATTATAAGTCCAGACCTGTAAAATGGGGACATTTCATATGCAAAACACTTCTAGGAAAGTGTCCGTTTTCTACTATTCTGTGATGTTTTCGGTCTAGGATAAACTATCAGTTAATTGTCCAAATGAAGATGTCTGAAACTACAGAGGGAATACATGACAATATTAGACACAACGTGGCTTTCCTACTTTTCCATTCTATCATGTTCCACAAAAATAAAACCAATAGACATATGCTATGGTTAGGATATGGCTTGTCCACACCAAAACTCATGTTGAAACTTCATTCTCAATGTAGTAGTAATGGGGGTGGGATCTTTAAAAGCATTTGGATCTTGAGGGGTCCACCTTCATTAAGGGATTGATACAGTTCCCTTGAGACTAGGTTAGGTATTGTCAAATCAGATTGTTATAAAGTGAGCCTGACACCTGCCCTTAGTCTCTCTTGCACATGTGCTCCTTGTGTACACACCCAGTTCCCCTTTCTACTTCCCTTCCATGATAAAAGTCAGCATGAGTTCCTCACGAGAAGCCAACTAGAGGTGGCATTATACTTTTGGGTTTCCAGAATCTTTAGCCAGAACAAATGTCTTTTCTTTATAAATTACCCAGTCTCAGGTATTTCTGTTATAACAACAGGAATCTGACTAAGACAGCCTACTACAGAAGTGCATGATTTTCAAGTTTTTCAAGTTCTCGTCATCCTGGGTTTGATTTAATATGATACTGAATGACTAGACTTTTTTGAAATGCTGCTTTCCTAAGAAAACAAAAATAAAAGCCCTTTCCTTAACTTCTTCATTCTATAAATATTTTTTTCCATAAAAATTCCAATCACAAAATCATAACCATTAAAGAGTAGAATTAAAATTAAAATATTATGATTTAGGGACTTCTATTCCATAGCAAAGATTCTGACTGTCACCTAATCAGCACAAACGTCTCAACTGTGAACTGCTAAACTTGTGAAGTGGATAGGGAACATGTAAGAGTAAGAAACCATGTCTTCTACTACTTAATCTTCTAGCCCTTGCTACTCAAGCCCCTTTGGCAGATGGTGAGTGTTCAATGAAGAACAAAAGAAAATGTTGACAGGAGGAAGTGAAGGTAGTGGATTGATTATAACCCTGTTAATAAACATAATATCTTCATTTACTCAAAAGAAAAAATAGGGGAAAACCCAAACCCAGTCACTTTTAACAAGCACCACGGGTGCCTGGCCTTTCTATTGGACCCCCAATGGACAATCCAAGTATTTAGCTTACTAAGTTTCACTAGGTCCCCCAGGGATAATGAACACATTTCCCACTTAATCTACAAGTGAAAAAAAAAAAAAAAAAAAAAAGAAGGACAGGGAGATAGAGAGAATCGAATTGTACAGTAAAAAAAAAAAAAAAAAAAAAAAATCAAATTTCACACAGAATTGAGTCTTCCATTATAACATTCTATCCACTAGTGTAATGCATAGTTCATGGCTAGAAACCCATACTATCTAGGTTTGAATCCTAGGTCAGCTACTTATCAGCTAAGTGATCTTACTTATACCATGTTTGGTTATAATAATATAGCTACTTTATAAGACTGAGATAAGGATAAAATAATACTTACATAAAATACATGAGAATATGATCCATTATAAGTTCTGTTTAAGTGTTTGTCATTATGGTTTCCACTAAATGAAAGAAAATTAATTTTTTTTTTTTTTTTTTTTTTTGCCGGGGCTGGGATTGGGGTGCATATTTTAATTCACACAGATAAGTAGTTAAAAAGTGTATTTTTAAAAATCTTCAATGAAACTAATCCAAAGGCTTGAATTAGGACTAGCAAATTTTGCTTCAATGTATAACTATTTGAAATGATAAACTATTTTACTCTACATGTTAAATGGAAATCAGGAAAAGATCTAAACATGTTAAGATTCCAATGTCATGATGTACCTGCTAGTCACGCCCCTGTTACTGCATAATCAACTGGTGAGCAGTAAAGGCAGGTATCACTGACACCACCTGAATTTAATTGACTTCTGTGCATATGTGTAATAGCCCCTGTTACTGCATAATCAACTGGTGAGCAGTAAAGGCAGGTATCACTGACACCACCTGAATTTAATTGACTTCTGTGCATATGTGTAATAGTGATCTCAGCTTTTGCCATTTTACATGTGTGGTACTCAAGGCTAAATGCAGACTACACTCTTTATAATCAATGCCATGAAAACAATTAAGTTAAAAGATAATGTCAAGCAATGGCAGGAGACTTTCAGGTCTGAAAAAAGGCAAGTCAAGAGAGTTACAATGACTTTAGTTGGTAATCTTGGTTGTAATTATTTTGGTATATAGGACAATTTAGTGTGACTTATTTTTTAGTACAATCTTGAAACAGTTAAAATATTTATAAAATAAATTTTGTATCACAGGTTTTTGGAACTCCTGAAATATATCTGTAGAATAACTTAAAAACCACAGGAGTAGAATTCTGATTCCACAGAAAGGTAGAGAGAGTGTGTCTGATTCACCCTAAAAAGAAGAAGAGCTGAAGACAATATGAGCCCAGACAGTTGATGTATAAGGTCAAACAAATAGACTGAAATCCAACGTTCCTCTCAGGAAACATGGAACCAAAAGACTGGAATGTCTGTGGCACAGCACATAGAAACAGATAGCAGTTAAGAAGGATTCTGCTATATATTTAAGGACTTGCTGAAGTATGACGGTAAACCAGAATGAGATTTTAGAGCTCCTGAGAGCTTCAGTCATAAAGGGAATTCAAAGCCTCTCACAAACTCTTCTCTGTGCACATACATGAGGTGCTCATGAGAGAGAATGAAAGCAGAGTGGGAAACTAGAGAAAAGTGCTGAGCAGGAGAGAACAGGACAGAAGAAATATTTAAGGGATAAAGGTAAGAAACCTTTTCTACAACAAAACAGACATCAAATCACAGGTCTGTGAAACCCAGGAAATCCTGCATAGGATAAATAGCAACAAAAATCATATCAAACTCTGAAACTAACAGTAAAGAAGAAATCTTGAAGGTAGCCAGGAAAAAATAAGACACAGTATATACAGAGGAACGGAGTAAGGAATTATAGCAAACTTCTTGCTGCATGCAAATTATGTAAGCCAGAAGACAACAGTGTGACATCTCTAAAATGATTAAAGAAGAACCATAGGGCAAGACTTCTGGTTATTGGAGTAAAGTTTGGGTCTAGCATAGGTCTTAGTTGTGGGTTGGGGGGCACTTCCCTTGCATGGTTACTATTCCTAAGCTCATAATTATCTATATATTTGTTCTGGATATGGCTTAATAATTTACCCATAACATCCAATAAATATGGACACCACTTCCCAATTCTATTCTTCATATATGGCTTCTGTGTGATTGCTTAGTTAAAGCAGGAATGAGTATATAGGTCACAGTATTCTTTTGCTGTCCTTAAATATACTAATAGTATGCATTTACACAGCCTTACCATGCTTTCCTAAGTGCTTTATATCTATTAAAAGAAATACTATATTACTGTTTAATCATTAGCCCAAAGAGAATATGCCATCATGGATGCTATTGTTTAAACTTTTTTGCTATAACTCATTACATATTTGATTTCCATATTTGAGTATCATTTTTGGAGTGACTCTAGCATGAATATATACTTAGGACTCTGCTGAATGTCCTTTTCCTAGTCCACTCTACTTAAAATAAAATCCTCCCATCTTCCATGTCTCTCCCAATACTGTGGTCAATTTTTACTGCTTTACTCTAGTGTCTTTTTTTTTATGGCACTTATTATCACATGAAATATCAAATAATTATTTGCCTGTTGTCAGTTTCCTGCACTGGAATGTATGATAGATGGAACTCTGTTGCTGTTGGTCACTGTTATATCTCATTGTGGATTTGTCCAATAGGGAAATTCCTTTTACCAGAGGAATCTGGTAGACTAGCGGGTGGGGAAGAGCAGCAGCAGCAGCAGCAGCAGGTAGAAGTTAATGCTTGCAATGAGAAAGGTACTCACTGGGTTCACCCTAGATCAGCTGCAAAGCTCAGCACAGTCCCTGGAGCATTAGCAGATACTCACATTATTGATTATAATTAATTATTATTGCTCTTATCTCACAAACTTGTCTGAATAAATCTATTAGTATGGCATTCTTTTCTGTTTTTGCAAATTCTAAAAGGTCAAATAACATGACCTTGTTTATAGAATTAGGAAGAGATGGAGCTGAATCCATCTGGGTGTGGAGGAAGACAACAGAGCCCAGGCCTGGGGTGGGAAAGAGAATACTGAAGTGTTCATTGTCTATTTCCCTGAAACTCACTTCTCACTCACTATTAGTTCATTCTACCTCTTGAGAGCCAAATTATGTTCAGTTGAATAAAATTGGGTGAATTTTAATTATGTCATAAAGTGATGAGATTTTCCCCTTCAAATCTAGGTATTTATGCTTGCTTTTTAACTTGTTTCACCCAATAGTGATAGCCTCAAAGCCAATAAGATTAAAAAGGGGAGGGAGACTTTACTAAAGTTACAAAGAAATATCCTGTTTTATGAGCCCTTCTAAAAACTGCAGGTCAAACCATAATAAATCAACCTGTGCCTGAAAGGATAAACTGTATATACTGGCACCAGATTCAGTTAAGATAAAAATGACAAGTCCTTCAGTGATAAATTGTACTCTCCATATTACCCAATGGAAATATTCATACTGTCCAATACCTACAAAGCAATTAGAAGGAATGAGTTTAACTTTCAAATTAAAAGACCATTAAAATGAAGTACACTTCCTCAACTTGTCTCTGAAAAATATTCAGAGAGAATTGTCTTAGTCTTAAACTTGGAAGGAATATAATACACAGTCTCAGATTTCCCTTCATCATAGAGCAACTCAGCCAGTTATGCTAGTTGGAACTGTAGACTGTAAGAAATAATGGTATAAAATAAAGTATAAAACTGTGCAAGATCTTTTAAAAGTCATTTATCAGTTATACATTATCTATCAAGAAGAGCTAAAATTTAGAACAACTTCCCTCCACTCATACTAAGCCCATGAAAAGTTGTATTTAACCTCTGATGTGATGCCTACATCCATCCCAGTTTCTGCCTTCATTATTCCTACCTAAACTGGGAAAAGAATGTGCACCTAAACAGGGATTTAAGTGCAAATCTTTTATCTCTCATTAAGTATAAAGTTTATTTAATTCTTATGGAAGTGTTCCCCCTTCTCTTGCCCCAGCCTATTAATAACTTGGATGTGAATCTCAAAAATGTAAGATCTGAAGGGAGAATGCTGATAAATTTCATGTAATAAAAGAAATATTGGATGTCTACTAATAAAACCTGGCCATACCACTTAAACTTTCAAATTAAGCAAGAAAAAAATGACATGAATTTCTATATGTATTTATAATTGTATATTTTTCTACTTTGTATGAATATATCATTTCATATCTAGAAGGTGACTGAATTAACAGTCATATGAGATGGCATTCACAGAATCAAGTTTTAGAAATTTTAAATCAGTTTTAGAAATTTTAAATCAGTTTTAGAAATTTGCATATATGTGTTTATTGATCATTTTAAGTAAGAGATCAGCAGATAAAGGCTGATGTTTGCATACTCACATATACAGATTATTGTTTACCTGTTGACCTATTATTAAAAATGTATTCTCAAACCAGTATTTAAAAAAAAATTAGAACCCCACTGATTCCGTAAGGGATCACAGGGGAGAAAGGGAAAAACCCCTTTCATTATCAGGTGGCCTCATTTTGCCCTTCATCTTTCTTAATAATTGTCATTCCATTCATTACTCATTCATAATTCGGCACCTAATTTTGTGAATAGATAAAAGGGAAGCTTTTAGTGGCTTCTGCCCCAAATTCTCTGTCCTATTTCCGCTCTCAGCTTTTATTGCCAAAGGCGTGAAGATCAAAAGACACTCTTTGCTGAAGTGTTTACTGCCTTGTAACATACCCTCTCACCGACAAGGAGTTCATTATTTACATCTAACATAAAAGAAAAAGTTCCAAAGTAAAAGGCCTGTATCAGACAGACTTAAGTGACAATGTTCTTGCCCCACACTCATAGAAGTTCACATCATTAACATCCAGTCAATCTAAATGTCTTAAGAGCAGAAGACATATCTTAGGAAGTGGGGAAGCTCTAACTTTCTCAGGCAGTTCACTGGCTTTACAGAACCTTCCATCTTTCCCAACAGAGTAGTGATATGGGCTCATTTCACAAGCATAGAAAGGTTCACAACAGACCATGGAAAAAATGAACCATTATTTACACTGGAAAGAATGACTGGGAGCAGCTGTGCCCATCACTAGAGGGTAGAAAATGGGGCTGTGTCTCCAATTTGTTATTATTGTAACTACTAATAGAGAAAAGTAAAATGGATTACCAGTATTTACCCAAACTGTGAAGTTTCCGATGCCACTCTAAGACATTGGCTTCCCGTGGTTTCTGATATCATCAGGCTTCCTGATAAATTTGCAGTCTAATAAAGTCCTGTCAGGGCATTAGTTTTCCACATATAAATCCCTGAAATCCAACTCAACTCTGCAAATGAACAAAACTAGAATACTCTAGTGGGGCAAGTTTATTTCAGCCTAGGGGAAAGCAATGACTAACTGTCTTCCCTTATTAAGTACATTAAGCTGATGAAAACACTTGTTTAAATAACATATTTCCCACACTTTGCATTTTAGTCTACACTTAAAGTCTCCGCAACATTACTGTATTGTTTCTGTCAGAACCACGTTCCTCTCAGTAGTAGTACCACTGATTCACTTATTGCTTAGCAAGATTATATTATTAATATAGCCCATTTTTTCCATTTGTTGAATATACTCCTGATCAGTAGTTAGTTCTACTACTAATCCCTATATTCCATCAAGACTACATGTATGGAGGTTAGGAACTGAGTCTACATAATTCCACCTGTACAAGGCCCACCTAAAAAGTGTACGTGGCTTTTTAAGATTACCTAAATTCAGAGGCCCAACGTGACCATTCATTCATTCATGCTAGGTTGCTTCCTTTTATGGGAATGGTGATGAGGGAGAAAACTGCTTTTAGCAATTGTTGAGTCAACAGGTGTCCTAGATCCTACCCAAGACTATTCTGTAATACCACAGGGTAAAACTGTGATAAAGGCACCTGGTCTAATGCCACAACCCACAATGTAGGGTCTCTGTCCCTACAATCTGGCACAAACTTAGATCAGAGAGGGGCAATTCTATGGCAAGTTCCACCAATGAGGGAGTAGCAGTTTTGGAAGTAAGGCAAGGAGAAGTTAAGGGTCACTGACATATTTTCAACTGCATTTTCTATGAAACCTCTTTCCTAAGTCCTACATTTTCTCCCAAGATTCCACAGTCACCTCACACCCCATATGTACTAAAGTGGATACCTCATCTCGCCTTCCAAACTTACTTCTTTCCTTGTGTGGCAATTTCAGTTACTGCTTCCAACGTCTCACTCTCTTAGACACTTAAGCCGACAATTCTTGCTGTTAAATGACTGATGAATGTACCCCTTCCTTTTTAATCACATAGCTAGAAGCTTTGCCAAGCCCTATTCCTTTATATGGGTGGTAGCAACAGCTTTCCTAATGTTTAGGAGCTGTTTAGCAACAGCTCCCTAATGTTTAGGCTTTTCTCCTTTAATTGCATCCTCACCAACATTCATCTATGATTTGCTTTGGCATTTTTGCTCTGAAAAACATTTCAGTGGCTGGCTATAGCAAAGATGATAATATTTAGGTCTTTAAAATGGTAAAAGGGCCTTCCCAACTTCTGACTCCATCTCTATTCTCTATCACTATCTCTTACATACTTTATCTTTCTCACCATCCTGATTCATTTCTCATATATAAATAGATTTATCCTTTAATGAATAGTGCACTTTGCTCTTTTTAAACTCATGTAAGCCTGTATGTGTAATACCAGAATTATCTTCCCGACTTATCCACTTGCAAACTCTCACAAGGAAATCAGGAACATGCTAGGCTTCAGTCAGATAAGGAGGGAGAGAAAGTACCCTGCAGTAAGGTGGAAGAAGTATGGAAGTGAAGGAGAACACGAATAGGCAGGGCTAAGAAAGCAGAGCTTGTGATGAGACTTCAAGACTGACTAGGGAGTTGCATTCATTTTCTTATAGCATTAATCTCAGTTTATTTTACACTCAAAGAGTTCAGCCCCACCTACCTCACAATACAAGCCCTGCATTCCTTACCCAGAAAGATGGCAGCCTCTGCAGCCAGACTGCCTCCACAACTTATCGGATGACTCTGGGCAAATTTTCTTACTTTTGGTCTTCTGCCTCCTTAGTACAAAATGGTAACTCACTTCAGAATGTAGTTGTGAAAAATGAGTGAGTTAATAAATGCAAAGTATAAGATTGAACCACATGAAATTACCTTTTTATGTGTTCTATATACACAATGGAGTTTTATTCAGCATAAAGAAAAACTATAGGAAAATGAAAGGAACTAAAGAATATTATGTTAAGCAAAGTAATCTAAACTCAGAAGGTCAAGGGTTCATGTTTTCTCTCATAAGCAGAAGCTAGAGAGAAAAAAGGAAAAGAAAGATGGGTGCAGATGTCATGCAAATCAAAGGAAGATCTGTAGAGGAAAGGGACCAGGACATAGGAGGCAGGGAGGGAGGTAGGAAGTGCTGGGGAGTGATATTGGTCAAATTATATTGTTATATTGTGTGCATGTATGAATATATAACAACAAAACCCATCATTATGTATAACTGCAATGCACCAATTAAAAAATGTGAAACAAAATTACCATTTCATAGATAAAAATGTTCAAATATAAGCAAATTCATATGATTCAACCAAATACTTAAAAAAATAAGTTTTAACTAATACCATGCCCTTAAAAAAATTCTTTCTCTGAGACGCTTCCAAACCATTAGTCCTAAACACCTTTGTACCCGTAATAGCTTCATTTTGAATTCTGTATTATCCAACTATCTTTTTTTCATGGACATCATCTTACTAATCTGGTTCTCCTACAACATTTTTCAAGAGTCACCATCCTAGGTGCTTCAGTATCCATCTAGACAACCCATCCAATAGTCCATAAATCCTCACCTCTTCAACTCTACACTCATTCATATCCAAGGTCATACCTTGGAACTGGTCAATAAGTGGGGCTGCTTCTGATTCAATA
Organism: Ictidomys tridecemlineatus; assembly: GCF_052094955.1. Classification (NCBI taxonomy): domain Eukaryota; kingdom Metazoa; phylum Chordata; class Mammalia; order Rodentia; family Sciuridae; genus Ictidomys; species Ictidomys tridecemlineatus. The sequence continues at coordinate 166,597,684 of NC_135479.1, forward strand.
TCCAAAGATGACCATATCTCTGATCTTTCCAGTCTTCCCATGCCTTTGGCTCTCACTACCTGTGCTCTTTAATTTCAGAAAAATCATAGCTCCTTGACTCCCTCTTGGCCTCACAACTTTACCTAGTTGAACAGAGCAGCTCATTGCTGAAATCATCTTTTCACAAATCTACACTGGACCTCAATCATCCCCCCCTTCCTCCCCTCTTCCTCCTCCTCCTCCTCCCCATCCTCCTTTTTTTTTTAAACAAAGCCCCAATATAAGACAAATTTTAAAATGTGCTTTTTATATTTCTGTGACCCATCTGTTGAGCACAGCTCAAATATAAAATATAAATATTTTGTGTAACAATGAGGGTCTCCTTCCATTTCCATACGGTTTCCCTTCCCTTCTCTCTCCCTTTCTCCCACCCCACTCGTCTTTGTTTAATGTTAATCTTTTCCTCATGCTCTTCTTCAGAATACAACAGTCATTAATATGGTATTATGTAAAAATGTGGATGTGTAACCGATGTGATTCTGCAACTTGTATTTGGGGTAAAAAATGGGAGTTCATAACCCACTTGAATCAAATGTATGGAAGATGATATGTCATGAGCTTTGTAATGTTTTGAACAACCAAAATAAATAAATAAATAAATAAATATTTTTAAAAACTCAGCTTTCAGACTGGACTGTAAATCTGCAGTCCTCAATCACAAGTAGGCCATCCATTCTGCATATTCATCCCTGCTTAGCTTACTCTTATTTACCTCAGTAATGCTCCCAAACTGTTATTGCGCAGAGGACCCAAAGCCACAGCTTTCTCAGCAGATGACATCATTTTTAACTTCAATGAGACAATTATATATACATTATGTCAACCTCTTTCCCTTCCCCTTCTTGGATAATTCTGGACTTATTCTTGTGCACTTTCTTCCAGTTCAGAGAATGAGGCACCCTCCTCCAGTTCAAGGTCCTCCTCAGCACACATGGCTCCAGTCTTCTCTTATCTCTCCCCAGACCATGCTCTATCAATTATTTCCCAAATTTTCAATGGCTCATTGCCTATTTACTCTTTCCTCTAAGCCCAGAAACCTATTAAAAATCTTTCATCATATTTTTTTATTTTTACCCTTTTTCCCCTTTTTCAACCTTCCTTCTTTTCTATCCTAAGTGACTTAAAAGAGTCTGTGCTCCCTCCTACACTCTGCCCTATGTAGAGTTCATCTATTCCTCCCATGCTCCCCCTCCCTACCCAACTATGAATCAGCCTCCTTATAATAGAAAACATTTGGCATTTGGTTTTTTTGGGATTGGCTAACTTCACTAAGCATTATCTTCTCTATCTCCATCCATTTCTGCAAATGCCCTGATTTTATTCTCTTTTATTGCTGAGTAATATTCCATTGCGTATATATGCCACTTTTTTTTTTAATCCATTCATCTATTGAAGGGCATCTAGGTTGGTTCCACAGTTTAGCTACTGTGAATTGTGCTATTATAAACATTGATTCACTCTAAACCTAAAATGCCATGTCGCTTTCCTGATGTTTCTAAGTACTGATGTACTTATCTGTTTGTAAATCCTACTTCTTGCTAATACTTTTAATTTTCTTTCATTGTCCACATCCCTCAAAAATTCGTATAATAAATTTTCAGGGAATATTGGTTGAAGTGAGCTGAAACAAACAGAGAAAAACCCTTATATCTACATCTTCTATTGGGTTCCTTTCATGTGATTCTGTTCTGCAGTTCAGAGCCAAGATTTTCCAGGTGTCTTTTTAGTCACTATCAGGGTCCAAGAGAGTGTAATTAAAAGATGCCCTCACTATTCTTCAAGCTCTGGATGTGACAAAGGAGAACAATTCTGATTGCATATGTGGGAGCTCCCATCCAGGTGTATGGACTTATATCTTCACAATTCTCAAAATAAGGAGGAAGGTTGGGACTTAATAGTGAAATAAAAAATTCATTTGACCCACTGGATCACTATGTGCCACATTTCTTTCTGCAGCACATTAAAATCTAGGCTCTTATAGTCTAAATTAATTTCTAAAAAGTAGATTCTCATATGCACTCCTCAGAAAAAGTTTCACTCTCAATGTATGTAAAGTGCTTTGAGCTCTCTGTAAAAGAAATGATGCAAACACAAGACATTATTGCCAACATTATCCTATAGATAATTTAATGAGGTAAGTATTAATGTCAGAGGGAATATTATTTTACAGGCAAAGAAGTCAGTTGATTTTCTCAAAGTCAAAGATGGAGGTAAGAGCCAAGAAAATACTCCAAGAGTCCTGTGCTTATATCATTTACAGACCTAATCCAAGCTTTTCAGAAAGTCATTCTTACTATGTGTATGGATAAACTCTAAGAACGTTATCTTTTTTGGATGGTTCTTTCCCCATCCCTCTTTCCATCTCCTATCATTGCCTTCTCAATAGGGAACTAAAGAGAATGCAAAGATCAACAGCAGTCATTTGATCCCACACTTGTGTAGCATCAGGGAAGCACTGACGCTCAGACAGGGGCACCTCAGAGCTCTGCCAGATTGGGTAAACTCAGTTTGAGTACATCACTGTGTTATCCAAGTGCAGCATGCTCCACTGAATGTGTTCTCTCTCTCTTTCTCTCTCTCTCTCTTTTTTTAGTGTTTTTTTTTTAGTTGCCAATGGATTTTTAACTTTATTTATATGTGGTGCTGAGGATCGAACCCAGGGCCTCATACATATTAGGCAAGCGCTCTACCACTGAGCCACAACACCAGTGCCCCCAAATGTGTACTCTTTAGCTTCATCTTACACAGGTGGCCCATATAATCTTACAGAGGGCTTGCTCTCCAAATAGTTTTTCGTATCTGACATACTTCATTTATTAGGACAACTCTGACTAAATCTGCAAACTATTTTGATGGGTCCCTGCATAATAGCAATCATTTGTGGAAAAGTCAAAATCTTCTAAACTGAATTATATAGCCATACACACACAATTTACAATATCTGGAAGGGTTCAGGCTTTAGGTTGAGAACAACAGGAAGGGAAGCAAATAAGAAATTGAAGAAGAGAAGGAAAGGGAGAGGTGGATAAAGCTTTTCTTTGTGAACGAATCCAGTAACTCGTTTCCTACATTTAAGGTGGAATGCAAAGGTGTGTTAAGGTGATATACTTGATTACTGACACATTTTGGGAGGGTCATAACATATCATCTCTTTACAACTGGTAAAGGCTGTTTGTATAGTAGGCACTGGCGATAGAAAACTGAATAGAAATATGAACAATCACAATCTATTGAGATACTAGCTTTATACGCTAGTATGTATACATGCCATGAAGACAGAGGACAAGGCACTTGAAAAGTCATTAGATCTGTATTTTCTTTTTTTATTAAATTTTAAAAACTTGTTCTAGTAAGTTATACGTGACAGTAGAATGCACTTTGATATATCATTTATAAATGGAGTGTAATTTCTCATTCTTCTGGTTGTACATGATGTAGAATCACACCAGTCTATTTTTTCTTTTAACTTCAGATTAGATAGGCAGCACAGTTTAGAATAAAGACTTACAACCTAGGGGTGACAGACTGTGTTTCACGGGCACAAAGACTGTACCCCTCCTTCCCACTGGTTGGCATACAATCATAACATCCAGTATTGTGCTGGTAAATGGTCAACAACTAGCTCTCTAGGGAAAACAAAAACAAAAACCCTCTGACTTGCAGCCTTTGCTTTTTCCATAGTGCAAATATTTCCTAAATGATGGATTTCAAGCTCCCAACACGAAATCAATAAACATAGAGATTGGAAGAAAACAGATGTAAATGATCTCAAGAGCATAGATAAACACAAAATGTAGTAAAATAATTAAGGAGTGGTGAGTTTTAAATACTTGTTATCTCTGCTTCAAAAATAATTTATTTAATTGTAAAATGAAATGTTACATTAACTGTTTTTACAGATAAGCTCTTGAAATTCATGAAAATTTATCAGTTGTGATCCAGTAGGTATCAATGGAATCACACCTCAGACATGCCAGGGAGCTGGGGGAGTAATCCAGATTCATACATCAAAGAGTTGTTTTTTGCATCATTCTCTGATGTTCTCTCCCTACCCCTGCCAAACCAAGATCAGAAACAACTATTCCAAGTTGATTGTGCTCTTTCTTTTGCCCTCTTCTCTGCCTCCAATTATTTTCAGTAACTTGCATTGCCCCTCCATCAAAAAAAAATTAGAGACCACATAGTGTTGTGCTGAGGTGTCCCTAGGGGACCTCTCGCTTTAGCTGTCCTCCAAATGTCTTCTCTTTACCCTAATGTCCTAGTCAAGTATCACCATCTTCTTTGTGAACCATATTGAGAAACACTAGTTTTAGGGAATCATTTCCTTTTGGAGCTTGACTTACACAGAGATCACTATAAGACCTTGCTTCAATGAGGTGTGTCAGCATGATTGGTACAAAGTGGAGCTAGAAATAAGACTTAGGTTCTGGCTCAAGCTTTCTCACTAAGAAGCTCTGAGCAGATCACTTACTGATCAGAACCTCACATGCCCCTGGGAAGTTACTGTATCTATGCACTATAGGACTGGTGTCCACGTGGTTACACAAGTGGACCAGCCTTGATCCTCTGTATGGGCCCAACCAACTTGAAATCCCCATGTCTCTAAATACCATATGACTTCTACTGGACTAGGAGCTGTGAGGGAAGCTGGAATAGTTACACACATTGTCCTTGTTTTCAAGGAACCTGTAAGCCACCTATAGATAAGATCATTAAAGATAAATAAAAATAAAATCTAACTTGAGCCAAAACCCAAAATCCAATAGGTTTGAAGAATAGAAAATTATCATTTATAATACCTCAAAGGCACTTCCCCCTGAACATATAAATCTATAGTGTAAATTTGTATCCTAGAACTAGTCTGTGACTTCTTTTTATCTAATCATTCAGCAGAATAATCATCATGTTAACATATTCAAGCATGGGCTTAAGGATGATAAATTCATGTGAAATTAATAGATCAGCTTCATCTTGGATGTACTCAGGAGTGCTGGTTGAATCTAGTGAACATTTTTATTAACAAACTGATGCATGTTCAGAAAACACTGAACAAGATGCAGAAGAGTGTGTCTACTCAGAAATGAAATTTAAATATCTTCCTCACTTAACATTATTAACATTCTTTGCTCTTTTCTCCTCTGTTAGATCTTATGCATCAGCCAGCCCACTCTTACTTTTGCTTCTTTTCCTAGACAGCACAGGCTCCGTGGATCATTACTTCAACTCAACTCTTACTCCTCTCTCATGTCCCAAGAAGTGCCTACCTGCACATACTCAAATGGATCAGTCAGAGGAAAAATCACATTTTCCTGAGGCAACTGTACATTTATGTTTGCAAGTTAACTAGTCTGGCCTGCAAAGTTTCCCTAGAAGTAAGAGTATTTCACACTTTATCTGGTGTATAGTTACTCTAATTATTTTACCCTCTTTTTGGCAGAAGGCAGGGAGAGCAACTGAGGGTGCAGGTAGCTACAACTTCTAGTTAAAATCCAAGCCAGTTCCTGAAAGGCATCAAGAGAGCCATCTCCACACAGCTAAGCCTGTGGGTTAGGTGTGAAATGTGGATAAATACTTGCTGTATTTATGTTGGACAAAACCACACTAGTGATTGTGTAGTTGTGACCATAAAAAGAAAGCAGGATCAATGTCTCTAGATAGCTTTAATTTTGCAGACACATTTTTTTTTTTTTTTTTTTTTGTCAGTAACTTGAGTTTCTCCCCATTTGTTCTTAGGGCCTGGATTCAAATTTTAGCTCTATACTTAGCCTTTTAATCTTTGGCAAATTATTTCAACTCTCTGTATTTGGGGATAACTCTTACTTCACAGAATTAATGAAGGCATTAAATTTCTTAGTATAAAAGGACTAGGTCCAGAGTGCTGTATGTATTTGTTGTTTATTATTATTAATAGAAGCTTGGGTGTAGAGGCCACCCAAAACTTTCTTTAGTCATAAGAAGTTTAAACAGTATTATCTCTTTCTCTTCTTTCTCTGAAATAGTCATGCTAATGAATGAGCCACATCTAGCTAGGACTGAACACATTCTCTAATGACAAAACATAATATGCAAAACATATTCAAACCCAAATTATCTTATATAGAAACTTACATTGTCCATAGTTACTGTGTAACCAAAAAATAATTAATATCCATGTGATCAGGACTCCTCAGTTTTTCTCCACTCTTTCATCACATCTGATCTCAACTCCCCCACATCAGCTCTACTTTGTGACCTAGCACTTCTGCTTCCCCCCACCTCCACTCCCTACCTCCAGTTCATACTGAACTTTCCTCTCTTCCTTGAACTCATCAAGTACACTGCTTTCATTGTCAGCCTTTCTAACAAGCTGGTCCCTCTTCTTGGAAGAATCTCCTTGCCTCATTTACCTTACTCCCTTGGGACAACTTGCAGTACTCTTTAAAACTCACTTATATGGGGCATTCTCCAGAAAAATTTCCTAGACATCCTCAATCCTCAAGGCTAAATCTGATGGCCTCATTATGGCCATTGCCACTCCACCAATAGTTCCCTGAAGGTAGGGACCACAGCTTGCTTTCTCCTCACTGCTACCTAGTTTCTAGCTGAATCTACAGTACAAAACAGGTTGACACACCTGGAGACTAAAAGGGGACAAGGCAAGGTCACAGTCATTGACTTTAAATATCTAGAAATATCATGGAACAGGAAAGATATTTATTTTACATAGCTTCAAAAAGAGGCACCATGACCAAGAGCTCAGGTTCTTGGGAGTCTTTTATTTTTTCAAAATAATACAACAAAGAACTTCCTAAAAGAAGCACATGAGATACTCTAGTTGATGTCTGGCTTCATGTCATGGAATTCTACAGGAGGTGGCAAAAATGACAGGGTGGTGCCTAGACTCTTTCTAGAATTAAGATTCTGTGACTAATTAAAATCTGAATTCTACTTCTGGACGTCTGATTATTCAGAAGAGTCTTTTTGGATGCATAAAAAGTGGATCAAGGGTTATATTTTAATGTATACATGGGGGTCTGCCAGACCATGGAGTACTGGGACAAAGAAATACTCAGAGGACTTTAAACAAAATAAACAAAATAATCCAACCCACAACCCAGCATTCCACAGCAGGGGACAACACCCACAAAAGGCATATCCGGATCCCCTGGAGCATTCTCCACACCACTTCTCTCATCCTGGAGGAGGCAATTTAGCTTTACAACTTTAAAGAAACTTCCCATTAGAAGTGGTTTCAACTTTAGATTTATTGCATTTTCCAAGGTTACGTCATCTGGGCTGTGCAGTCCAGAGGGATTCAAGGGGCCACACTATAAACTGTTATAATAAATATTAACGAATATCATGCCTGATAAAACCTGCAATCTGTACACATGCACGCACGAACCCACGCAAAAAGCGACTTTTCACCTTATATGGTTACTTTAAAAAATGGACTCTTTTTACATTCTACTTTGTTGGTCTGCCAAACACATAGAGTACATTTACTTTAAAAACACCAATTAAAAATATTAACAACATGAAAATATATAAACGATGGTTCAGAGCCAAGGGCACATAAACTGACATGGATTCAGACAGTAAGTAAACAGAAAATGAAAAACAGAAACTACTACATCATCTAAAAGGAAGCATGAACAATAGCCCTGAAAGTGAAAGCGACCTCCCCTCCATCCAGTACACTGACTCCCCCAGTTGAGAGGGCAAGCTAAGAACTAAGGAGGCAGCAACATGATGGCAGGAGGGAGGTCTAGACAAGGGCTAAAAAGTGATTGAGGCAAGAAGACCTGCAGGAGGTGAGGAGGAGAAGATTTCACTTCACACTGTAACCTGGGGCAGCCCCAGGGGATTTTATATTCTTGCTCAGGAATGTTGCTTCAAGTATTCAAAATCCTTGATTTTTCACCTTTGGGTAGTGACAAACTCCTGGGATACTTAACTGAGAAGCTGCTGTGGGAGGAGGGCTGGGCTGGAGTCACAGTCTTTGCATGGACATCCAAGTTCTTCCAGTTGACTTCTTAGAACCTTAGTCTTCTCATCTGTAAAATGGCGATCTTTAAAGCCTACCTCATAGCGTTGTTGAGAAGAAATAATTAAAACCAAGTGTACAAATATGACTAGCTAGAAAAACAGAAACCTTTATTGATTTTATTTGACTTCCTTGTGGTAATGGGAGGTGGAGTCACTACTTTTTTTTTTTTGGATGCTGAACTTAATGCCGGTCATGGTGGAGCCAATAATTAATAACACTGAGAGGTATGAGGCTGTGCATACTATAGACAACTAATTGATGAAGGAGGTAGGAAAAGAGGAAAGATGAGAAATACTAGGCATAGCCTCCATGTTTCTTTCTGTGAGAGCAACAGAGGTATGCCCACAATGTTATCTCAACTGCTCTCCTGGGAGCTAGTGATCTGAGTCTCATTCCTATCACACTAAATGAGCTTAGGGGCTGAGCCAGAGAACCACACCCAATTTTATTATTGGGTTACTGTAAAGAAATTACGTACAATCCTTTCCTTTAATTGTTCTCTATACAAATACCCAATACCTTCTGGGAGCTAATTTGATAACTGACTGGGAAGTCGCCATTGCTCTTTTGAAGTCTTTTAGAAAGTATCTTTATTATTTTGCCTCTAATGACTGTAGCAGTTTGATCTACAGATTGCTAAATTTATCAGATTGCAAAAGAAATTTTACATGTGGAAAACCAGGAAAGTCGAGAAAATTGATGATACTCATATAATGAATTAGAACTAGAAAAAATTAACTAACTTAATTCCTCTTTTTCTTTAATATTTATGTAGAACATAGACTATTTAAGGTTTGAGAGAAATGGAAAAATGCCTGAAAACTTATACAGTGATATTTTTTAAAATTACAATTGTATCCTAATATGCTTCTAATCCTGTTAGATTTATAATCTATTTTAAAAATTAACCAGATTTAAAAAGCACAGAAGTATTTATCAAGTCATAACAATTAGCTAGATTTTTACTCACAATAATATAATAATGCAGAGCTCATTATTTCTATTTTACAGATAAGAGTACTTGCTTAGAAATATATAATAGCTTTGGCTGACTAAGCATAAAGTTGAAACTCCTTAATATGCCATAAGATTCAGGTTGGTTCTGTCTCCAGTTCATTCTGATTCTCCCATGATCCCTCCTCTGCCTCCTCCACCACACCACTGGTCTCCCAAGCTCTAGCCCCATAATCTACTGTGAAGTTCCCTGACAAGCACTGCTGGCTCATGCTCCATGCCTCATACTGCTCACTGTGTCTTCAACTCTCTTCTTCTGCATGAGCACCAGAATTCAAATCAAACTTCACTGAAGTATTTTCTGAAATGCTATCTAATTCTAATTATTGTAGACCCCAGTGACCATTTCCCTCTTGGATACCTCCTTCTCTTCTGTGATACATAAAACACATCATAGTTCTTGTGGGCTCACTTTCTCTGCAAGTTCCTGTAGGACTGAGAGCTATGTCAGTCTTCTGCTGCCCTAGTTCTGTATCTACTTGGCTCTACTCAGAAAGGATAGATGGTAAAATCAGACTCTAGGTAGCCGCTTAGTTCCCTCTTTACTTTCTATTTATTCTTTTAATTTCAAACTAAACTTCCAGCCTACTTCAAAAAATGAAAATAAGAAATAAAAAAAGAAAAATCCAAACTCATAAAGTATTGAGACTAATGAGATTTAGGGGGCAGATGGCTCAGTTTTGTAGAAGGAAGAAGGAGCAACAAGAAAACTACAGGTAGCTTAGCTTCCAGTATGAGGGATGAACCACTGTGCAGAAATTTCTAGGAGGCCCTGGGGGGAAAAATTCCAATTATATATGGAATTGAAGAAGTGATTAAAAGCATTGTTTTTTTCCTTAAAAGACTTCTGATGATATAACCATACAGAAACATGAGAATTATATATACATATATATATATATATACATGTATATGAAAACACATAAAATTTATATTAACATTTCCAAAAAAAGTCACGTTATTTGTGAAAAACCAGAACATTCTGGCTCCAAATCTTGATTGGTGTGGCCTTTCTCAACTAGATACTTTCTGTTAGTGCTTAAAATGTGTGGAAATGGGAATTCTTAATAGGTTCCTCCACATACAATGCATGTGGTTCATTCATTTCTATTTTCCATACTTTTTTCACTGACTTGGTCCTTTGCTTGTACCAAAAATTCATTTGTAAATCAGAATGCACCAAGGAATATTTAAATCATTCCTCCACTTTAGACACCATTTTTGTTGTATACTAGATAAAAAATAAACTTACATAAACACAATATATTTATTCTTAAACAGAAGTATGTTAAATAAGAGAAAGGGAGGTAGAAAAAGTCACCCTGATTTCTGGCCTGTGATAGCTGGGAGAAAGAGGACACTATTGAACTGGGTTAGAGGCCTGGACAGAAATGTGAAGACTAAGAGGATTTTCTTGGATTGGCAATTATGACAGAAGCTGGACTATTAAGTAGCAGGTGGGAAGTTAGGAGATGGATATAATGAGCTGGGGCAATGTGAAGGTGGGCAACTGGCGGGGTGCTGTGAAAATGCAGATTTTTATTAGAAAATGGAATGATTGGGCATGTTATAGAGTTACAAAAAAAGAATCAGTAGTGAGAGAAGCTACAGCTGCAAGGGGAAAGGAAGTATTTGATGGGTCAAGATTCCAGAGAATGCCTATGATCCAAATCTCAGATACAGGGAATAGACTTAGACCCAAAGAGGGGCACTCTTCAAAGACCAGGGAGAGGAAAGAAATATGTAAAGAAGAAAAGAAGTGTTGGGGTAGAGAGTGGGAAGTACTGAAGAGGAATGGTTATTTGTACAGGGCAAAAGTAGTCAGGAATAGTGAAAGGGAGGGCGTGAGGTGGAGTGGAAAAGAAAACATAAGGAATGAATACAACTGTTTTTGATAATAAGGGCCCATCTGGAACTGGAAGCTTGAAAACATGCTCTTTCAGTCTATCAGTCAATGAAAATTTACTCTGATGTATAATGTATGCTGAGCAACTCTGAAGTAGGAGTGAAGTGGGTTAAAAATCCACAGCATATGGAGGTAAGCAGCATGTTAGAGGCCTGCATATGATTTATAGGAGGTCAGAGAAGAAACATTTCATCCAAGGGTTGGGTGGGATGGAGTTTCCTGGAGGGCAAGGTGCTGAAGTTTCCCATAAGTGGTGACAATGAAGACAGACCATTGGAAATAGTATCTTACTACTCTCTAACATACACTAGTGGGAAGGTACTTAACCATATCCTATGTGAAACTGAGCATTTCTACACAATTGTATCGAGGATCTTGACCATCAGGGCTTTAGGATGTGATTTTACAATCACCAGTGAGTCAGACAGACAAGACTAACAGAACTCTATGGCAATAGGATTTAAACAAAAATTTTCAGTCTTTAACAAGCATCTGGCTGTGGCTGTATATATTGTTAGACTCCTCAAGCATTGCTGGGAACTATTCTGTGGAACTGACTTCCTGATTCAACTCAGGGCACTATATTCCGGTTTAATAATTACTTGTATTCTATTATCCTCTGGCGCCAACCATAAAACAAATATTTTCTTAAATGCCTTTGCTGTAAAATCAATTAACTGGACTTTGTCTCCAACTTTTCAAATATTGTAGGTATCTTATTTTTCTATGAGATACAAATACTCCAAAGGTCTCACTGTTTATACTCCTTGTCATTTACAACTCTGAAAATCAAAGTCTTTGCTGAGTTTTGCTTATATACTCTGTTTCATCCTCTGTGACAGCACACCACTTCATTACACTGTAGAGCAGACTTGAGAGTTCTGCCCTAAGATTTCTTAATAGGAAAAACAGCACTCCATGGCTAGGATAACACAGTCATAGAATTGGAAGGGGACTTGAAACCACTTGTGTAATCACTTAGGTGATGAAGGACAAATTACCTAGCACTCGATCTAACTCTCTGTTTTAAGTGACAGAGATACCCTTTTGTTTGCCATTAATAACACAGAATCTTTTAAGAGTCCAATAGATGATAGTGGAATAGCAAGATTTTTCTATCTGAAATAACTTTACCTTTGCTGTACCGTAGTAACCATAGCTAACATTTATTGAGAGCTTATTATGTGCCAGGCATGGTGCTAAGCACTTTACAAGGATTATCTCATTTTGTCCTTACAATAATCTTAAGAGATTTGGTGCCATTATTATTCTTATTTTATGACGAGGAAATGGAGACATAGAGAAGCTGAGAGCTAACTAGAGGTTTGAGTTCCTACTGATGTGTGGCCATCATTAGGTGATCTAATGTCACTTGTCTGTGTGTGAACTGGGATACCTATCTCACAAGGTGGCTGGATTATTATGAGAAATATTGATTGGCCCCAAGTGTATCTGGCATGAATCTGTTTTTCCCTCTTAGAGGCCAAATGGAGTTCTGGAGAAAATCTGGGCTATGCAATTAGGTGACTTAGACTCAAAGTCCAGCTCTGCTACATGTGCTTTACTCTCTGAGCCTCAATTTCTTTACCTACAAAATAGAAGACCAATTTGTACCTCACAGTTACTAAATGGATAAGTGAGATCAGCCTTCATAATGAGCTTGTACAATAGGACAATATGCCCAATCCCCACCAATAAAATCATCTTAGAAAAGATTGGTTAGAGCCAGGCATAGTAGCTTACTGCCTGTAATACCAGCAGCTTGGGAGAGGGAGGCAGGAGAATCTTTAGCCTCAATGAGGGCCTAAGAAACTTAGTGAGACCCAGTTTTGAAATAAAAAATAAAAAGGGCTGGGGATGTGGCTCAGTGGTTAAGCACTCCTGGGTTCAATTCCTAGTACCAAAAAATAAAAAATAAATTAAAAAAAGACTGGTTAGATAAAAATGCAGATTTAGAATTCCATTCAAAGGTAAAATGCTCCATGTGTCATGAAATAGACACAGATTAACTGGTACCTTTCTGCGACACAATTTTCATACAACTCTAACCCAGATAAAAGGATGAAAAGGTATCTGTACATAAAATAGCTCCTTCAAAACTTCTGTTCTAAAACCTTTACTTCACACAATAGAACCTTGCTATTTACATGATTTCTTGGTCCATGGTATAGTAGAAGCTAAAACTAGAAATTGAGTAGTAGGTAGAGGCAGGTGAGAGGAGCAAATAGACAATGCCTAGTTATAACCTGGCACAGAGAAGGTAGAAAACAAAATATAAGATATTATTAATACTGAAAATGCTCTAAATAACACTGTCCTTAATATAAGATATTGATTATCTTAAAAATATTTTCAACAAAAAGGTTATTAAATGCATTGATAAAAAACTGAATAAAAATATTAAAAAATGATTATTTTAAAAAAACTGTTGGCACTTAAAAGAGGAAAGCAGTGGTCCTTGGAAAATTCACCACCACAGACCACTCAGTTTAGTGACAAAAAAACGAAACAATAAGATGCTATTCTGGATTCTTTCTATAATCTAAATCTTTCTAAAACTATCTATAATCTATTGCCCATTTTAAGGGAATAAAGCAATGGAATTCTCTTTTCTACTATAGATCAGAAAAATAATCGAAAATATGAAGATTAATAAAAGTGTCCTCAAACAATTCAAATATAATCCATATGACATACTGTCTTGTGCTTCCTTTTAGGAACATTCAAGAGCAACTTAATAGTAAACCTGAGGGTTTCTGGTTTTTCCCCTTCTCCACTCAAAACTTATAAGCCACAGATATTCTAAGGAAATCTGGAGTAGAAATAGGAAACCTACGCCCCCTCCATAGCTCTTTCCCTTTGTGTGAGTTTAAAAGCTGTACTATAAGAATTGTAGCTAAGTGTTTCCTAGCACCAAATGTTTTAATAAATGGAGAATGTAAATGATCCATTCCATGTGGCTTCTATTCCACAATGACTAAGCCAACCATGAATGAACTCCACACGGATCTGGAATTCTTTACACTGGTTCTAAGAGTTGGAAATTTCTGGGCTGGGGGTAGGATGAGCCAGAAAATTCTTTTGTTTCTTGGACTTTAAAAGACAAAATGACTGCTGAAGAACAGCTGAGGAAAATGTTTGAATTCTACAGTGTGTGTAATACTATAATTTGCTCATTATAAAACATTTTAGACATTTAGCTAAAGCCAAAATAACCCCACCAAAACTTCACTAGTTTGATTTAGGACACAACTTTGGGTTCAAATACTATGAGAGCTCAAATAGAAACTGACCCTTATTCTTCTTATTAAATCAAAGAAAAATTATATCTGGCCTGTGTAACATTAGGACTCTCCTAGCCCCTGGTGATATCTGTGCCAAACCAATATATTTAGTTAGCAGTTTCAAAGTTGGCCCTAGGTCACATTCATAGGTTGCCTCACTATTACTTTATAACATCACCTAAAGCAGGGGTCAGCAAAATACGGCTGTTTTTGTGGTACATAAAGTTTTTCTGGAACACAGCCACTGCTGCTCGCTTGTGTATCGTTATATGATTTCAAGCTGGCAAGACGGAGATGAGTAGCTGTGGCAGAAACTGTATAGCCTACAAAACCTAAAATATTTACTATTTGGCTCATTAAGAGAATGCCTGCTGAACCCTGATCTAAGGGCAACTGTTGGGCCGATTAGTCACTCAATGCATCAGGAAAAAGATCGCCATGTGGCCAAGTTCAACACTGTGGGGGCTGTGTATATGTTGAGGGGGAGATGGTGAGGCAGCAACAGTGCCAAATAAGCACTTGCTTCACTGCTACTTTCCATCTCTCTCAATTTGATAAGCAACGGCTCTGTAAATATATGACCTCTTTGGGGCCATGTTCATGTGATTTTGACCTAGGAGACTGAACTACAACAAAATAAGTTCATTAGATGGTATTCACGGCAAACTCATTTAATTTCATTCGTCAGAGTATGGATCATGTACAAAGCACCACAGACACACTCTGAACAAAGAGACTGTCCAATATACATGGAGCTAACAGTTTAGTGGAGGAAATAGTTCTTTAGGTAATAATATACACATAAGTAAAACTGCTAACGCAATTACCAGCATAAGGAAGTGTGGCACTGTTATGAGTGTACAATGGGGTTATGAAGTCAGAGAGGACTTCTTAAGATACTGTCACTAAAGCTGAGGGCTGGGGGCTGAGTGGGAGGTATTAACTGGGTGAAGAGCAGAGGGAAGAGGCCCAAGCAGAGTGCACAGCATGGGCAATGGGCTGGGGATGGGAGGGAGAATGATGGCTCTAAGAGACCAACAGAAGGCCAGCACATTTGGAGCTGAAAGAGAAGGAAGAGTACAAGGTGAAACTGTGGCCAAACCAAGCAGAGTCTTGGATCCCTACTAACAAGTTTTGAGTTATTCTAAGGTCAGAGTTAAACCCAGTAATCCCTGGGTGACAGTCCTTCTCCCTAGGGTCACTACTGTCTTTGTGATCAGTTCTTTTTCTTTCTTTTTAATCCTGAGCCAAATACACAGCTCTGTTTTGAATATTCAAGGAAGTCTTTATCAACATATTCAATAAGCAAGAAGCAAAAAGGAAAACATGAAAACAAAGAATTTACAATGCAGCTGTCTGCAAATGTACTGAATGATGTGAGTCTGCCCCAATTCTTCTTTCTGTCCCTGGAACTGAATATTGGGAATGATAAGCAGGGAGAAATATTCATATAGTCAGGTGCTCCTTCCTACTGAGAACAGCACATTTTAAGTTTCAATTGTACTATTCATGAATAGCATTTTGTAGCTAAAAGGTGAGAAAGGTCACCAAGACATAATAGTGAAAATAGAAGATAAGACAGAGAAGTTAAAAAAAAAAAAAATCTCAGTAGCTGGACAAGTGAGCCATGTCCTAGACACTTATTAACTTTGTGACCTTGGGCAAGTTACTTAACTTTTCTAATTCTGTTTTTCCCACCTGTAAAAATGAGAATAAGCAGGCATCCATCACAGAATTTTTATGAGGATTAAATGAGATACTGTAAAGGTTTCTAATATCCAAGAGAAACTCTGATATAACTTTTTTCCTTTTCTACTTCTAATGTAATGTCATGGGGCACAGGGAAACCTGAGCCAGTGGCAAAAGAAAATAGAGATAAGAACGTAAATGTGGAAAAAGTCTTATCTGCAGCTGGCTTATCTGTAGGTGGTTCCTTGCATGCTTTTGTTTTCTAACTTGATGGCTCAAAGTGACTAACACCTTAAAATGACCTTATCTACAATCTTCCTAACTAGCTAGCAAAAAAAAAAAAAAAAAAAATCAAAGGTAGAGATGTACTTTTAATTGGAAAATTAAAGGTTATTCTGGATATAATTAATGACATACTTGATAATATTTATAAACTAAAAAAATAGCAACATAACAACTCAGCCAAACATTCCCCTCTTAACACATACATACACATACACTGATGATTAGAAATGCCCTTAGTAATCCCTGTGACTGGTTTTAAGGGAAAGATTAGTAATACCAAAAGAATGAATTATTTTTACATATGAAATAAATCTTATTCCAAATCTCAAAACTTAAAATTACTAAAAGTTAAAATTATACTTTAGCCCTAGAAACACAAAGAATCACTATTAATATTTTATTGTGCAACTCTAATGACCTTTCAGGTTCTATTTCTTTTTGTTTAGGAAATTATGTAATAAGCACCATGAACTTCTTTGTATCTCTTAGGCAGACATTGAATCCTTTGAAATTCGGCCACGTTACTGCACTGAGAAGTCTAAGGTTGTTACAGGGCTGTTTTTTCTCTATCAACTGATCTTGATAAAAGGCACTGAGAGTGATGCAGCCTAACTAAGAAAGGAAGAGGTAGAAGTATAGACAATCATATATTCCTGGTTTCTTCAGGTGGAAAACTGAACTACGCTATGCGACTTACTTTTTATGGGCTGGAAATGGGACTCAGTTGTACAGCCTTCCTTGCCCAGCATGTGTGAGACTTTGTGTTCAATTCCTAGCACTACCAAAAACAAATGAATAAAAAGACTTACCTTTTAGACAGAGCTGAAGGACAAAACCTCAGTACATTTAAATATTTAAGCAAGAAGCCAGTTTCCCATTATGGAGGGTTCTATTTAAATTTAGCTTATTAAATTCAAATAGAGTGATACAAATACATCAACATAAAATTTTGGGAAATAGCCTAAAGTTTCTTTTTGGCCTAGCATCAGCATACTGTTTCTCACAATACTTTCGGTATGAGGATATAGGGTCCCCTTGTCAACTCTGAAAGCTCCCAGGGGTTCTGGGTTCACAGGCTGTGAACCATTATCACAAAGCTTAAATTATCTAACAGACCAAGACCATACTCTCAAGAACTGTCTTTTCATTGGTTATCTCTAGAAATACACCCACCAATCATCTATATGGACGTATTTACAGAAGATATACACACTTTCATAGTAAGCTGCTAGGCAGAGGATATGAAAACAGCCATGAGTGAGTCACATGCTATGGACACCAAAGTGTGTGTGGCACTTCTCAGCCTCTTGGCTCCATGACAAGAGGTTTAGCATAAGAAATAGGGACATGAGGGCCCCGACAGGGGGATTTCTTTTTAACAGAAACATGGGGATATAGTTTCCTTCTCTTTCCTTATAAAGCCTTCCTCTGTCAACAGGCTACCCGCGCCACCCCCAGCAAAAACAGGGGTGGCCCCTAAATGCCAAAAGAATAATTGTCTGTGTTTTGCATGCTGAAATTGACTTGGCAAGCTCTCTACCTTGCAAAAAACACAAAGAGCTTAGTTTAGTCTGTGTGTAAACCCTTCACAACCATTACCCAAAACATCCAAAGCAACAGGCTCAAGGGAGAGTAATGATTCTTTGTTTCCCCCCATAATTGTAAGCTTCTGACATTCATTTATTTACTTACAGCTCCTAGCAGCAGCCACCCTCTTTGGTCAACAGGCACTCTTGGCCACCCTGAGTGCTTTCTAACAAAGGCTATATGGAGACACACAGGATGGGCAGAAACCCTAAGCTTGATCTATCCCCAGTACCATGAACTCTGTCTGAGACCCAGGTCTCTTCAACAGAGTTGGGAAGGGGTCTGGGTAAACTCTATCCCCTCATTGAAGAACCCAGGGAGAGTTATCTTCCTGTAGAGTTGAATGGGACTTTGAAAAAGTCTTGGTTCCTTCCCTGAACCATTCTTAAAGGAGGACATGAGGAGAAGACTTGTATCCAAGTGTACAGAGTGCAGTTGGAGGCACGCTACCTACAGCAAGAGCTCATCCTGCTGCATGCCATTTCCTTGATCCTTCATGATTTTGTACCTAAGTAGACCTCCTACTTTATTAAAACTTGTTTCCTTGCCTAGAATGAGCTGGATATTGGAGAGCAGTGGAAGAGTTTGAATCTATTCACATCGTGCCTTAATTTCAGATAAACTGAGGCATTTTTCCCCCTCCTTGCTTCTTCTTCTCTGTTCTAGTATTATTACTTCACGATGCAGGTGATAAGATACTAGCTGCCTCAATTTTTGCTGATGTAGTCAAAACTTTAACAATGACTGAGGACATGTGTCTCCCAACTATACACTGAGCCTTCCTAAGGAGAAAGAATTCAGGCAATGGAAAGTAAACTTGGGTGGGCTCTGAAGCCAGTAAGAATTCCTACTCTGTCACTTACCAGGTCTATGGCTTGGGGCAGATGACTTAACCTCTTTAAGTTTAGGTTACTCTAGCCCATAAAGTATAGATTAATCATCGTATCTGTCTCATAGTGCTATTGTACCAACAGAAACAGTGATATAAAGTGTCTTAGCATGGTGCCTGCAGACAGTAAGTTTTGTGTTGTTGCTGTGTTAGAGGTGGAAGAGATAGACCAGTGAGAGCCTGGGTGAGCATATGGCTTTCAAGCCTTTCTCATGTTGTTTAGAATAGTTTTGGCAGTTTGGCCCCAAAGTTACTTCATGTCAAACTCTTCCAAATTGGCAGGATCATAGTTCTAACCACTTCTCTGTTGAACAACAGGCACCAGTTCTTGGCCAAAGCTAATTTCTTCAGTTTTCCAATCTTCATCTCTATTAAGCACAAAATAACACACACTCTTAAAATACATGTTTAGTATTGACTAAAAGAATTCCTTACTACTGGTGAGTAATGTACTCTTCTCATGATGCTAAAAGGCAAAAATCTATTAGTTATCTTCTTATCTCATTTGATGTCCTAGGAGGGAAGGCATGTCTGCTGAACCAACAGATAAAATTGTATCATTAGGGCATCTCTACCAGGATGAGCTGTGAGTTCCAGTCATGTGCCAGGCAGTGGGCACAGCATTTTAAACAGCTGATCTCTACCTAACACCCCCCTCCCTCCCAGGAAGGCTGTAAGACATTAAGCCCAAAAGAAATGAAGTGATTCACCCTGAACTTAACACCTTGTATCTAGTGAAGCAGGTCTGTAATGTAGCTAGGCTAGCTCCTGAGTCTGTACTCTTTCTCCTACCTAGATTCTGCTGTTTCTTACTGCTTTGCTTACATTTGGAGTCTAGAAAACAGATGAAAGCTTCAGGGCACCAAAGATTTGATATGTAATATTAAAAACAAAAGCCCTATGTGAGACACTGGGTTCCACCCTCAGCACCACATCACATAAAAATAAAGGTAGCATGTCCGTGTATAGCTAAAAATAAATTAAAATAAAATTTAAAAAACCAACAGACAAAAAAACCCCAAAGCCTGAATCATAAATCCAAGTATGTAATTTTGTCAGAGTTACCTTATACAACATATTCTGAAAGTTTCATGGATGAAATATTTTGGAAATATCTTTAAAACCCCTTCAAAAACAAAAGCTATCCCATTATTTTAGAATCACATTTGGTCTGTTTGACCAAAGATAGTATTAGTTGACCCAAACTCCAACTTGATTCATTAGATTTGGTTCCAAGGAACTTTTCCCTATTGTGAGAAATCAAATTTTCTTTCAAAGAACCAGACTTTGCCATGGCTAAGAAATATTTTAAAGCAGACAGCTCCAAAAGCAGAGTTCCAAAACTGTTCTAAGAAGTTGCGATATTGTTAAAATGAGGTCAATGCAGTTCTCTGCTCCTTGAAATCATTTTCTCTTGGCTCCTGCAACACAGCTCACTCTTATTGCTGTCTCTGCCTAACAACCAAACACTGGTGCCTTCTTTGTTTTGTGGTACTGGGGATTGAACCTAGGCCCTTGACATGCTAGTTAAGCGTTCTACCAACTCAGCTATATCCTCATCCCTGCACACTAACCCCACTCCACCCCACTTTTTTTTTTAAAGAGACTCATTCCTTGCTGTATGTATATATGTGACTGCATGACCAATGTGATTCTGCAACCTGTATGCTCAGAAAAATGAGAATTATACCTCATCTGATTCAAATGTATATGTCAAGATCATTGTACTGTCATGTGTAACTAATTAAAACAAAACAAACAAACAAAAAAAAGAAGTACTACAGTGTCTGACATATTAAAAAATATGAGAATCTGAATTTAACTGACTTGTCACTGTAAGGTTTCTATTTTCATGTCAGAGATGATCTTCATGAGAAATTGATAGTGTGCTTCCAATTTCTACTAGGCTAGATTAAATAAAGATCCAAAATTTAAAAAAAGAGACTCAGTCTTAAAATGTTTATGTATATAATACTAAATCCCTGGTTTTTCCTTTTAAATCTTTTATGATAAATATTTACAAATGTATAAAAAATAGAATATAACATAGTCAATCATCTTCAACAGCCCTCAATATTTTGCTATACTAATTTCACATCTATCCCTTTTATTTTTTTCTGGCATTTTTCAAAGTATGACCCAGGACAGCACTTCATTTCATACTTCATTTTGCATCTAAAGAAGTAAAAGGGGGATTCTTCCACATAAATACAATGCTATTAACACACCTAGAAAAATTTACAAATTCTTAATAGTATCATATATTATCCACATTGAAATTTCCTTGATCTTCTTTTCTCCTACTCCATGGACAATAACACCAGCTATACCAAGGTAACCTTTTCTTATCTTGTTGATGACTTTCAAGATTTTGTCTAATTCATCCTTTTTTCTTTTCTGAAAAAGGTCTCAAAAATATGAAAACAATGTAATAGATAAATCAGTGTGATTTTTCCAAATTCATACATTTTCATACATGTTATTAAATATTCTTTGAAATTTTGACTTTTAAAGTTGCCTAATCGATCCTAGAATATGTACAGATATTTGATCCATTTAATTTTTCCCAAGTATTTGTTGAACACTTAGTATTATTTCATCTTCTCTTATATTATAAAGGGCCAATGATGAGCGGTTCATCTGTGTTCATGGTTTCCTTTCTACTCTCATCTTTCACTACTGAACACTTCCTGCACTCTAGCTGTAGGGGGGATATGGTATTCCCCATATATTGTATTTTTCCTTCACCTTTTTCCTGGACATAGGATCTGGAAACTATTTTTCATCCTCTAAGAACCAGCTCACCTTTGAGATGGCTTCACCAGGTCCCGTTGGCAGACTTGATTATTTCCTCTCATATGCTCCCTAAGTACTTTGTACACTGGAAATTGTTTATAGTATTTTTCAGTATTTTTATTTAGACGTGAACCTGCATTTGTACCACTAAGCTGCTGAGTTTCTCAACACCTCAGGTTTACTCATTTTCCAAAAGGAAGAAAATAATCCAACTCTGTCTGAATTTAAAAAACACACAAGGAATAGAAACTATCAATCACATTATCTGGAACATAACAGAAACTTTACAAGAACTAGTTTCCTTCTCTTCCCCTAAAAAGAGAAAGTGTAAATATTTCAGACTAGAGGACTGGAAGGTAAGTTTTTAAAATTTCCCCCAGTTATAGGAAGATAATGGAGTACACCTGGGAGGCTAGGAAAGGAGAACAAATGGCTTAGAGGTCTAGTGTTGCCCAGGGGCTTTCTGAGTGGCAACATTTTCTCTGCAATAGGCAACCTGTAACATTTCTTTAAATAAAATAGGAGGAAGGAAAGATGTTGTGTTGTCATATTGGGATAAAATACCCTACCTCCTCCAAAACTGTTCACCTCTATGCTCCTATTACACTGGGTTGGATTATCCAAGAGAAGGTTTAAAGGCACACAGAGTGACCTACTATTACTGAAAAGGTGAGGAAGATCACTAGGAGACATCCAAAGTTTGTGGGAAACTTCAAGTATTTGGAATGATGCGTTTTTATCTTATAGGATTCATAACTGCCTAGAGTCTGTGAACAAGGAGCACTGCAATAGCAGTTGCAATGCAGCTGTGAGCAGAGACCCTGTTCTGGTGCTGGCTGTGGGTGTGACCATAGGTACATCAATTAACCTCATTTGACCTTGGTTATAGGCTGAGGGGAGTAGACAAAATTGGCCCCAAGGGACAAAAACAGGAGAACAGAAAGGTTAAATGACTGTCTCAATGTAACCATATTTCTAAGAAAAAACAGAGTTGGAAGAAATATGTAGAGTGATGTAGTTTGAAAACTGTTAAAAGAATCAGAGCTCTGAGCTAGGACTGAGAGTATTGCATTTAAAACTAACTGGGACTATACGAAAATAATTTTTGTTTTCTGCTCTATTCCACAACGATCTGGAAAACATTCTCAGCCCTGTTTCAACCTTAAATGAGAAAAGAATCTTTAAAGAGCCTCTGATTTGTAATGGAAAACTCAGATAAAGCAGCTATTTATACTCTGAGATTTTTATATTTCTTTTTGTCCTTGCTTCAGAACACACAGCTAAGAAAAGCCATGATGTAAGTCTGCTCTATTAGACCTAATCAGCAGGCTTTTCATTCAGCAAAGAATAAAAAGAGAAGCCCAGCATCTTCTTTGACCATATCAGTTTGTGAACAAGAAACCAAAGAACTTCCAGTTAAATGGACAAAGTCATTGTCAATTGGTATAGCATGAGCATGGAGGGGAAGAAGAGTCAGAATTCCTACGTTTCATCTCTGGTCCAAAATTTATTAGCTAAAGTTATATAAGTCTCCTGAATCCTAAATAGGGTGAATAATTACCTGTCTGCTGATTTTATCAGCAGGTTTTATTACAAGCAGTCATCTGATAAGGTAGACTGGAAAATGTCTTCATTAAGGTCCATGATTAAATTTCTGGGATAATACTTAAAATTCCAACTGACATTCAACATCAGAGGAGCTGCTAAGATCTTCCTTAAGTATATACTATCACCAATCTACTGCTTCAGCAGTGTTTAACATCTGGGAAATCATGCCCAACTCCGTGCATTTATTTAAGAAAGCACCGGCCTACAGAAGAATGAGTGGGTCTTGAGGGACATCATCAAATATTTGTGTTGGGGTGAGAGAGACTGAAACCAAGTGGTGTGAGAAATGGATGAAAAAAATTCATGTCTCATCTGGAATAAAGAATAGTCCTTTGCATTAAAGGACTACACTTGTAGCAACAGGAGCAGCTTTGCTTGATTCAGCTCTGAAGGCAAAATCAGGATAAATGAACTGAATTTACTAGGAGATGAAATTTAGCTCCCCCCTAAAAAACATTTTTAGACACTTAAGCTATATAACAACTGAGCAGGTGAAAATGGAAAACACCCAGCACCTGGTACCATGGGGGACTGTGCGGCCTTTTAAGTTTATATACGCTTCTTTTTACTCTATGACTTTTCCCTAAAACTCACAATCCTTGGGAATATGGACCTGAATCACACATCCCCATTTTCCATTTCCTTGTCTGAAGCTTTGTCCATGCTCTACAAGGAAAAATACCACAAAGGGAATGTTTTGAGAATTTTTACTGAAAATGGGATAAAAGATAGAAAGCCAGTTGCTAAATTAGGTTATCTGATTTTCAATTTGTCTTTTTTAGCCATCAGATAGGCTTACTGCAGTTGGCTGAGTTTAGTGTCTTCAAATGTTGGTGACTAGGGCAATAAAAGAAAACATTTTTTAATTTTTATTTTGAGAGTCCAATAAAATCTCACTAGGATTTTTTCCCCTAATCTGGCCATGCAAGCACAACCTGGCTGTTCTGCAACTGAGCACTGTTAACATCTATTTATAGCTAGTATTTTCATAGATGAATCATATTTACCATAAGTCAGTTAATATTAAAGGACCTAACCAGTTTTGCTGAGAACCCCGTAATCTTACTACATTTCTTTCCATTCCCCTCTGAGGGAACTAAATTTTAGCTTAATGATTCAATGCAGAAAATGCAAGTGGAAACATAAAACAAGCAGGAATGCTCCTTAAACTCAGCAAAATACAGAATGTTAAACACATTCAACTTAAAACCTTGGATCATGTCCATCTTTTCCCTTGGCAACAAGTGTCCTACAGTTATTGCAGGACAGATCTGTCATTAAAACAAAACATTCAAACCTAAAATGTCCCACTA
The DNA here is from genome assembly GCF_052094955.1 of Ictidomys tridecemlineatus. Taxonomy (NCBI): domain Eukaryota; kingdom Metazoa; phylum Chordata; class Mammalia; order Rodentia; family Sciuridae; genus Ictidomys; species Ictidomys tridecemlineatus. The sequence continues at coordinate 166,622,123 of NC_135479.1, forward strand.
AACCAAGTTTAAATGACATAACCTTAATAAAATGTGATATGCCTAAAACAAGACTAATGATGGCCAAATAAAAAGGAGGGGTACAGTGGATGTTCAGCTCGTTTTACATATTTGAAGGGGTGTGGGAGGGTGTGGGAGAGTGGGCTAGCAAATGGCCAGGGTATACATGATCAAAAGTTTTCCAAAACCAGTGAAATTAAATGGAGATTTCCAGTTAGCCTCAGGAATCTGACGTCATTTCTCCACCTAGCACATGAGAAAGGATGTGTGTATTTGCTCTCTCAACTTTTTGTAGGCAACCAGTGCTACCCTGAAATTGATATTAAGTTCTTAGTCCTTGATGTCTTTTATGAGAATCTCTACCCTTAAATTTACCTTTACCATACCTTTCTCTACAATTTTTTTTTCATTTCACTTCAGGCTAAATTCTTTAAGGTTAAAAATGATAATACACATGAAGCACTTAAAAGAGTACCTGGCTTGTGAAGAAGTCTATACACAGCTACTTTAGTAGATTCTTAGTTCTCTTTTCCTAAACTGCTAACCAGTGGTTCACAGATGAATCATCATAACCATGAGGCCACTTCTACTCAAATTCAAGCAGCTCTGCTGAGGAAAGACTGCACGATTCAGTCACCCAATAAATCCCTAATGAGATCTAAGTTGGTTGAACATGGGCACAGAGAGAAACAACAGGGACCCTGTGCTCATAGAGTGTGAACAACAAACCCATTATCAGGGGTCTTTATCTCCATTACATTTTGAAGGCTCAGAGAAGTCCAAGGCCAAAGACCTAATCATAAACACTGAGCTGTGATTTAAGATCAATTAGACTTGTCTCATCTCAGACTTTCTAGTCAGTCTCCTGACATTCCAAGATGCCAGAAAAGCAGATGAGAAAGCACATTAACATTTTGGAAAAACTGCATTCAAATATAGTTTCTACACATAAGCAATGGATGAAAACAAGATATCTTTACCAAATAGACCAACAGATCAAGGATTAGGAGTTCATGAATTTACTCAGATTTTTGTGTAATTTGGGGTACTCAGAGTTCAATATAGCTTGAATATGAAAATAAGGAAGCCAAATTGATATTGCTTAGTACAAAGCCTGACAGAGTAGGTGTTTCACAAATGAATACATTGGTATTAAACCAGGATTTTTCTTTTAATACAATGCTTTTTAAAAAAGAGACCTCAGTAGATATAATATGGTGATTAATGGGCTCTGAAGATAGACTGCCTAAAGTAGGATCTGGCTTTGCTGCTTTTTAGTGGTATAACCTTTATCATGTTATTTGATAGTCCCAAGTCTTAATTGCCTCTTCTATAGAGTGTGGGTATATGTGTGTAGAGGGGATCATAACAGTTTTGTGAGGATTAAATCAATTAATAAAAGGAAAGCATTTAGAGCAGGTTTGTATATGGTAAGTACTGAATAAATTATTATTTTTATTTTCTTCAAATTTGAGTTTTAATTGGCTACCATAATATCATATGAAATGATCAAGATCAAAAATTATTCCTTTGGAGGCTTTTCAAAGTTACTTTACACAAGCAAAATATCCCTTTATCATATCTCTTCCACAACTCAAACCTGAATACAAACAGGGATATAAAGGATAAAATGATCAAATTATATAGAATGAATTATTTTTTATATACAATATAAATAAATAAAGGTTTAAAAAATCTAACTTATCTGGCAAGGAGCTGGCTGGGGTGGTGTGTATGTTGGGGTAGATAGTGAGTAGAACAGGCCTCTATTTATATTTGGACATTTTCTGTAACTAAGGTAACTAAATAATTGCAAATTCTACTAAGGTGTCCTCTTACATGGGCACATTCTTCCCAAGACCCATCATGATTTCAACCAGCTCAAACCCAAGAAAAATTGATGGAGGTCACTACATAGGAAAACAAAGCATGATCTACTTCTTACCACCAACTCCATGGTTTTTGTATCCATAGATACAAGACAACAGAGAATCACAATATTCTAAAGCGGGAAGTCCCAGGACCTCAGAGATCATCTAGTCATAGGCCATAACCTTGCTGTCAGGGGGTCCATTAGGGAATAAGAGTATGGTACAGATCAAGAGAAACAACCCTGGTCTTCATTCTACCCTGAATGACCTTGGGTGGGGGGCAACCTAGCCCAAAACTCTCATTTTGTAAGTGACAACCCAGAGCCTGGCTGATTAAAGGCAGAGCTGGGATCATAAGCCAGATTTCCTGATCCATGGTCTATACTCTCAAAGGCTGACCTTCTATGGCTGTGATAGTTACAGATAATAATGCTTTAAGCATTGTTACATTGACAAGTATGCAGATGTTCTCCATGCAAACCTATCAGGTATTTATGCTCACAATTTATGAAAAGAAGAAATCACCTTTACTTGGTATTTTACTAAAAATAAAAGCAACTTTCCATTTCTTTCATTCTTTCTTTCTTTTTTTTTTTTTTTTTTGAGGCGGGTAACCTAAAAATCTCAAACCACTGTTTCTGTTACTATACTTTTCTACCCAGTCTGCACTCCTGTGCCAAGCACAGATGCATTAAAAATTTGCCAAGAGAAACAATGAAGTCACTGATAATACAAAGCAAGAGAGTATCATGAAATTCATGTCTTTGTTTTCTTCCTCTCCATACTTAATTACTTCTCATTACCGATTATTTTGTGGTTGTTGGCAGAAGGGCAAGGAAATTCCACCACCGTAAACATGTGGAGACACACACACTCAGCAGACCAGGAGTCTGCACACGATGGTTCTGTGTGAGAACCATCCAATGAGAGTGGTGCTTCATTAATCAGCAAGAATGTTGCTATTACCTCCAGTCCCCGAAGAGGTGGGCTCAGAGAAATTCTAATCACTTTACAGGCCATTCCTTTTTTACCATTTATAAATATCATCACTGGTAAATGACCTATGCTCTCTTGGCAGATTTCACCTAACCCATTTGAAGAGTGAAGTAAGAGAAGGTAGCATGTATGCAGAACTCTATTCAGTTTTCTGCAGCAGCTCAGGGCTGCTTACAAACTACCCTGCTAATAAAAGTTTACATTATCTTGGTATTGTGGAAGGCACACTTTGTAAAAAACTGATGGGGCTGGGCGATGAGGTGCATGCTTGTAATCCCAGGGGATCGGGAGGCTGAGGCAGGAGGATCATGAGTTCAAAGCCAGCCTCAGCAACATCGAGGTGCTAAGCAGCTCAGTGAGTCCCTGTCTCTAAATAATATACAAAACTGTGCTGGGGATGTGGCTCCTTGGTTGAGTGGCCCTGAGTTCAATCCCTAATACCAAAACAAAAGAAAACTGGTTGGGCAAGAGAATCCTTTCTGATTAGCAGCAGAATACAAGTTAATTCTTATCAGTAGGCTGTTGTTCTCCAAGGATATGTGATAAGAGAAAAACATAGGAGGGATCATAGAAGTCCTTTAAAGGAACAAACAAAAAACCTTGTATTTTCAGGAAACTAAAAGAAGTAAAGAACTAAATATATTTTATTACTCCTTATTTATTTTATTTTTTTCCTGTAGTACTGGGGATTAATTCAGGGGTGCTCTACCCGCCAAGCTATGTCCCTAGCCCTTTTTATTTTTTACTTTGATCAGGGTTTTGCTAAATTGCCCGGCTGACCTTGAATTTGGAATCCTCCTGCCTGGGTCTCAAAAATTGCTGGGATTACAGGTGTGTGCCACCACACCCAGCTATATGTTATCACTCTTTTTCACTTGACTTTTATTAGATTTTCAAAAAAATCTGAATCTGTAGGTGTGGTGGACTTTTTCAAAGATGGCTGCATTTAATTCCTTTCATTCCACTGCAATGTGACCTTGGAGCTCTTTCCATCTACAAGTAGAGTCTTTCCCCACCACTGTTGAATCTGCACTGGCTTAGTGATATTCTTTCACTATAAAATGAGACATTGTTGGAATGTCCCGAGACTTTTAGGTCTAGCTACTGGAGGATAAGAATCCACTGGGAGCACAGTTGAGATGCACAGCTGAGGCCCAAGTAGTGAACAAGTGTACAGGTCAGTATGACAAAGAGTGCATTTTAGGCCACCCCACCCAGTAGAGATGCAAGATGGTTGAAGCTGCAGTATGAGCCACAGAATTTTGAGTCAGTGTTGCCATTATCACCGTTTTAGAGTGGTTTGTTAAATGGAAATATATGTCTGAGACAGAAGGCCACATAGTAGAAGGAGCCAGTCACCCTACTGAACACCCATTATGAATGGGTCAGATACACCCCTGGAAAATAGAAATAAAAAATATTAGAGGGAGGGGTCTATCTCTGTGATAAGAGCACATAGCATACATGAAGCCATGGATTTAATTATTCACAGCTAAATAAATTTTTAAAAAGAAAGAAAGACAAAAGAAACAGATGGTCCTGTCCTTCATGTGCAAACACAAGAACAGATTCAATATTTACCTGTTTTTAGTATATCCAAATTAGGGAAGAGCCAGTGACTACTGCTCCAGGTCACTGTTCATTTGTATTACACTTATTTTTCTCTTCAGTAGGGTTATCACCATTTTTTCCCAGATGATATCTGCATGTCTTGGGCAATTTAGTATACTGGTTTTAGGGCATGATTTTTAAAGTATGGGTTCAGAAATTAGGTTACCTAGATTTGAATCATTCAAATCCCAGTTTTGCCACTTATTAGCTATGCAACACAACCTTCAGAAATTGCCTGTGTTTTTTTTTTTCCATTCAGTAAGTTATCTGTGCTTCTACTTCTTCACTGTAAAATGCAGATAATACTTTTCTGTACTTTGCTGTGAATCCTGAATGAGTTAATACATGTCAGATACTTAGAAGAGTACCTGGTACAGTAAATGCTAGCTATTGTTACAATTATCGCTGCTGCCACCACCATCTTTCAATTCCCAGTGCCTAAAAGAGTAAATAAATTAGTGTGATGGAGACAAATAAGAAAGAATATTAATTATGATGACAACACATTATGTGACTTGTCAAAATTTTGAAAAGTGAAAATTTTGGATGCTTTTAACAAATAAAACATGTAAATAATAAACATATAAGACAATAAACACCTTCAACTTCTAGTTTCATAGCCTGATTGTTAAGGTGAGGATATAAAGAATTCTCAGGGCAAAATTAATACTACGGTTATTTCCTTAAGAACTATCTTTTAGTTGTAATGTTTCCCCTGGTGAAAGTCATTAGAATATAGGCTTACTCCATATCCACTGGAAGCACAGAGATTTCTGTAGATTTCCAATAATATGCAGACTCACAAATCCATCCCATTTAAATATACTATTGGTAATCTATGCTAAAAGAAAGGCAGTGGCAAGAATCACATCTCACAGGGGAAAAGGAATCCTACAAATCACCTGCCAATCCCCTTCACTTCACAGATCAGGACCATGAGCCCAGGGATGGTCAGCCCTTCTGGCTGGCTATGAAGTCCTCTTTAGTACATTGTGCCTCAGTATCCCACTACTCAGTATCCCACTATTCAGGAGGTCTCAAGTGGTGCCAGTAAGCTAGGTGAGAATCAATTCTTAAACAGAACACCCAGGCAAAGGCAGTCTTTTTTATTTTTGTAATTTTTTTTTTCCTTGTAGCCATAGCTCACATAGATCAATGAGGTAATTTTTTCCCTTCTTGAAAAAAATTTTCTATTGCATAAAGATATAGTTAAGAAAAGCTTGATATAAAATCTTGGGATATTAAAATAAAGTTCATAATAATATTAATAATAAAATCGAATATTTATTGAAGTCTAATAATAATAATAAAAGCTAATGCTTATTATGTTCCAAGCACATTATAAGCACGTTAACTTACTGAATACTCATAGCAACTTTACCTTAGGTTATGAGCATACTAGCATTGTCACCCCCATTTTATAGATGAGAAAACTGAGGCACAGCGTACTAAATAAGTTTTCAAAGTTTTATATTTGGTAACAATGCAGGAATTTGACTTTGGCAGTGTGATTCTAATCTAGTGAGTTATACTGTTTTATATTACCACTGCATGTTCTCTCTCATGTGTGGAGGCTAAAAGAAAATTGAGCTGAATGTAGACTAGGAATTATAGTAGTTGTGCAAAGTGTTTGTGCAAAGCATGGAGAGTGGATCCAGGGAGGCTGTATTTGATCGTGCATGCTATATGAGTATGTGGAAATATCACATTGAACCCTATTAATATGTATAACTAATGTATGTTAGTCAAAAAGAGAAAAGAAAAAACGGATAACTTTTAATAAATTAAAACTTAAAATTTCTGTAAGTTTTAATAACATAAAAGATTTAAAGTAAAAATATAACCTACCTACTAGGAAAGACAAGAGCTGAACATAATCAACAAATTAGTAATTTGAGTATGTAATGGCTTCCCACAAATCCAAAAGAATAAAACAACACAGGAGAAAAATGGGTAAAGACCACTAACATACTATCAAAAATTATAAATTTATGAAGTGACAATGAAGACAATGGAGCATTGAGAACTCTCACACTTTGTCCCTTTGGGACAGCAACAATCTCTAGTTGTTGAGTGGGATTTTCCAGAGTTCAGAAATCCCATTGCTGTGCCCTAAACACTGTTTTCAGGATAAATGCTCGTACACAAGGTGAAAAATGTTTAAGAATGTCTTTTTCTAATACTGAGAAAAAGTAATGTATTTCAAGATCTATCAATAAAGATAAGTAAATGGTGGACTATTCATATAATGAAATACTACTAGCAATCAAAATATATGAACTACAGTAAAATGGAACAAGGAAGAATTTTTATAATACAGGATTTAAAAGGCAAGTTTCAGAAAGTATTTAAAAGCATTAAAAAGTATAAAACATGCTCAGGAATGATAAACACCAAGTTCAAGGTGGTGATTATTTCTGGAGTGGACGGGAAGAGAATGGTTCCAAAGAGCTATACAGGGGTCTTTGACTGCATTTATAATACATTACTTACAAAAATTATTTTATATATATATATGTGTGTGTGTGCACGCATGTGTGTGTGTGTGTACAGTAAATTAGTAAAATTTGATAAATTTGCATGGTAAGCAGCGGTTCATTCTATTTTATATAGTATTCTGTATGCTTGAGTTTTTCATATTTTTAAAGAAATATTATTACAAACTAAAAGTAAGCTACCAGTGATGATAAAAGATTCATGATTTGTGGGGGGGGGAAAGCAAAATTAATAAACTGCTTAGATATAGTTAGAGTCTACTCTAAGTTTAAATGATGTTTTCTTTATTAGTCAGAAACTTCAAAAGTAAAATGAAACAATTTTTCTATTATAAATTAACTTGGATAGTTATACAATATGAAACTGTTGTGGCCCTCAAATATTTATGGCTAAATACCATAAGCAGTAATGTCTCTGCTTTGGACATGAGATTCCTAAATTTGACTTACCCAAGGATAGATTTTGAATTTTATCAGAATATTAGGAACACTGCCAGGAACCAAGCCTTCATTCCTTTAATACTAAACTTTGCTTTTACAACAAAATAATCCGAGGTATTCTGTATTAATAATTGACACTTCTATCCTAATGCACCAAAGACTAAAATATTAACAAAACAAACAAAATGAACACACACACACATACATAACACCTCAAACCAAACCACTTTAAAAAGAAATACTATAATGTGAATCTGAAGGCAAAACAGCAAGTTTATCATTTTACGGTTATGTCAAGCATGTCTCCAAGTAAGCATTTAGGCCATGGTTGGAGATATGACCTGGGTCCTTGTGGTGGAATGTTTGGTGGATGAAGTTCAAACACAGTCTGTTTACCCCTGGACATAAGTGGCCTTAATCAAAGCAGAAGATGTTTTTAAAATGTTGACTTTAAAAGCAGAAGTGTAAATAAGACTGTGATTTATGATTCTGCTAATAACTCTCTGCTGCAGAGATCAGAAAGACCAACTTTTTGGCTGTGTAAATATAACAAGAATGCAGACTTGTTAAAACAGTAATAGGTACTCTTATAAAACTCTACTTCCATTAAGAGTTACAAATTATCTTCTCTCCTTCTAGGCCTTAAAGAATGCGTTCCAGAAGCACTAACCCTGAGGGCTCAGCCCCCAAACAATTTCCAAGACACAGTAAAGACCAGAATTTCCAGAACATGAAGCACAAACAGCAAGACAAAGACTCCACGATTGAGTTGGATGAAATCCTTCCATGTCCCAAGTCAGAGAAGCCACACAATGGCAATGGCCACCAAGCAGATGATCTTTCAAGAGATGACCTGTTATTTCTTCTCAGCATTCTAGAGGGAGAACTGCAGGTCAGCTGGCTAGGAGTGATCCCTGGCATGATTCCTGGGGAAAGCTGGTTGTGAATTTGGTCTGCATGTTGCCACAGAAATAGGTATCTGTGGTTAGTACTTGTGTGTACATGGAAGCAAAGCATAAATACACATACACAAAATTCTCTTCTGCCAACTCCAAGAGCAATTAATCACATCTAAAGGGGGTGTCATTATTACATATAATTGGCATACATGTTGTGAAAAGTTACATCCTCTGTCTGTTCTGCCCACTCACTTCATCACACAAGGGCAGTATTGGTAACCATGCTGCTAGATGACTTCTGGATTGGTTTAAATAATAATAGGAGTTTTGCATCTGATGTGAACTTGTTCCTAGACTTGCCATGGCATAATAATCTTTTTATTTATATAAAAATCGAAAAATAGCTAGCTACACATATTGGAGAATCTTATTTCCTACTCCCTGAAAACACTATCCCTCAAAGGACTGCCATTTAGGTTATCTGCTTGTCAAACACAATAAGAAAATATAGTTCCCCTATGTTAGATAGCAATGACTTTTTAAAATATTGTTAGCATGTAATTAGACAGTAAGAAGGATGAAGGGACATAGTTTTGTTACCTTTTCCAAAAGGTCTTATAACCAAATATTATTTATTTATATTTGAAACTGAAGAAAAATCACTATTAACTCTCACAAGGGATCATTTGCTGAGACTACTGGTAGATGAAGTAGGCTTTTTGAAATATTTTTTGTTCCTACAGGCTCGAGATGAAGTCATCGGTATTTTAAAGGCTGAAAAAATGGACTTGGCTTTGCTGGAAGCTCAGTATGGGTTTGTTACTCCGAAAAAGGTGTTGGAAGCTCTCCAGAGAGATGCTTTTCAAGCAAAATCAATTCCTTGGCAGGAGGACATCTATGAGAAACCAATGAATGAGGTATGCACCACATCAGGGTGGGTCCTGGGAGGAAGGCAAAGCTCAACAGTCAGTCAAGCACTGGGTGTGTAAGGAGGCAGCACCTGTAACTCCCTTCCAGTTCTTTGAGGTCAACCAGATTTCCAGCCAATCTTCCTTCTTTCCTTCCTTCCTTCCTGGTACTGGGGATTGAGGTACTTTACCACTGAACTACACCTCCAGTCCTTTATATTTTTTGAGACAGGGTTTTGCTAAATTGCTGAGGTTCTCTCTAAGTTGCTGAGTTGGCCTTGAACTAGGGATCCTCCCGCCTCAGCTTCCCAAGTTCCTGAGATTATAGGTGTACACTACCATGCCTAGCCTATAGTTTTACTTTCTAATGCATTGAAAATGTACATAAAGTAGGGAAATACTATTAATTTCTTGGGAGAAAGAGATGAATAATAGGATGCTTCTACTAGGTTGGTTTCTTGATATCAGACTGAAACATAATAAATGCAAGAATTCCTCTTTTTCTCATATGTATGTGTGTGGTGCATGCTCATGCACTCCCACCCTGTGCCCCAAAAGGAGGGCACAAGGAGGGGGAGGGGGGGGGAGGGGGAGGAGGAGGGGGGGAGGGGGAGGGGGAGGGAAGAACAAAGAGAGTCTAGAGCATTACAAAACTTATGATCACAAGAACTCTGAGTGCCAAGATAAGGAGACTGAATTCATCTTCCAGCTAGCAGAAAGCCAATTAAAGGTTTTGTTTTGTTTTGTTTTGTTCCCCTAACATTTGAGTAGCATCAATCGGGCAATACTATAAAAGAGGGATTGATTTTTTCAGAGGAGAATGTACTTTTTTTAGGTACTTGATGGCTACCAAAAATAAAATTTAAAAAATAGAAAAGTTCAGCCATGGGGGTTAATTTCTTTGAAAACACTGAAATTATGTCATAAAAATTTTGGGCAAGAAAATGATCTGAACTGCCCAAGAAACAGTTTTTAAAAGTATAGACATTAGATATATACCCTCTTTTTCCTTCAAAAGTTTAATGTTAGGGAAGACCTCTCCCCAGCCAAATGTGCTTAACTATTACAATGGCAAAGGTGAGCAGCCTCAATATGGCCATCACTGCACAAGATGAAGGACTTCTTGCTCTCTCCTTGTTGACATTTCTGAAACTCTTTGGCATCCTTGTTTTATTCTTCTATTTTTCCTCTGAGACATCAATGGAACATTTCATAATTTTTCATTTTTATAAAAAGGAAACAGCAAAGAGTATGAGTTAAGGCTGGAGTGACTGAAAGCAAGTTTTGGACAAATTTCTTCCACATAAGCTCTGGCATTCTACCTCAGGAGTGACCTCTAATGTCCTTCCTATTATTGTGTTGGGTGTCTCATGAGAGAAGACTACCATCTTGCCAAGTTGTAAAGGAGTTTGGTCATGTGAATCTGCTTCTCTGAGGGGTGAGGATAAGACCACCCAGAGTCTGTTGACTTGTGCCTTAATCCAAATTTTAAACAAAAGGAGCCGAGGCTGCATGCAAGTCAACAGTGTTAAAACTGTATCTTGGCGCTTCACATACTGACTGTGAAACAATATCAGGCACAAAGCCCTCAACCTGTATGAACTCAAGTGAAAATAAGTGACCAGTAAATGTGCCCCTAACGGAACTCCACAAAGGGTATAACCGTCAAGACTTCAGTGTAAAATGAAACTGACTGATTCAAATTTATGTCAACATCAGTAGGATATTGGAAATACTCTGTCTCAACACAAATGCTTGCAATCTTTAACTGCAATTTGTTCCCCAGTTTCTGTGCCTTCAATAAAAATACAACTATATATATTTTTTTATTTGCAGTTGGACACAATACCTTTATTTTATTTATTTATTTTTATGTGGTACTGAGGCTCGAACCCAGGGGCTCATTTGTGCTAGGCAAGGGCTCTACCACTGAGCCACAACTTCAGCCCCAAATACAACTCAGCAGATGATCAAACTGAACATGAGAGAAGATTATCACTATTCAGAGTGAGGATGAAACGACTAATGGCTTTCAGGAAGGTTTGCACTGGCAGCATGCAGCTGATAATTATACCTTCTCTTCTAGATATGGAGGAAATGAGAAACTATTTATTTTTCAGATTCCAGTGTTTACAAGGGAAATTAGGTTTCAGTACAGTCAAGGAAGAAGAAGAAGAGATATTTTGAAATTACCTTTAATAGACTAAAAAGGTCAAACAATTTCTCTGCTATCTTAGATTAGCTTTATCCCTACCCGTATATTCAGGGTTAATTTAAAACAACAAAAACAAAAACAAAACAAAACAAAAGGATAAGGACAATCTACAAAGAGACAAGAAAAAAGAACAAAGAGAACCAAAATCATAGCACAGAAAAAAGACCAAGCCCAAATCAGGGTGGTCTATGACTTGGGGTGTGTTTGAAAAAAAAAAAAAAAGCTCATCATTAATTTCTAAACAGATATTAAGTAGATAAGGGCAAAAAGACAGAAAACTTCTCTGTGTTTGATTCCCTATGGCCATAGAAGGATAACCAAAAATCCAACCTAATGGGATATACTATGCTTTCTTCATTCCAGGCAACTAGTTGGATTTTATCATGGGATGGGGGTAGGACATCATATCAGGAGGCTGAACTGATAAGCTGGGAGTTTGTCATTGCACAGGAAACACTAGGAAGCCATCTTTTCAATTTTTCTGTATCTGATCATCCCTGAAATGACTTATGAGTCTTCCTTTTTTCTTCCCAAGTTTCACTCAATCTCCACCTGGGAATATATAAAAAAGGGAGAATCATTCTCTGATTGTCCTTTTGTACTTAATGATATGCCACGTGTACTGCTCCTAATGATTGCATGTGTTTAGCTTATCTTCCTAGTGAGAGTGTATGCACTATAGGTTCAGTTTCTCTTGCATTCTCCATGGCAACTACCATAGTACCAGGAACTTATGTCAGAATAGGTATTTAAAATACTGGTTTCTCTGTAAAAATTGTGGTACTAGAACTGATCTTGTGAACAATCTACTTCCCACCACTCACATTGTATATGAAGATCCTGAAGTATGGAATAGTCATGTGGCTTGGCCAAGCTCACATCTACTCAGGGAGCATCAGGTCCATCATTTGATCTGTCAGGAATGAGGAACAGACTGAAGTGAAAACCATTGGCCTGTTTTCTGAGAGGCATTCTAAACATGAAGAAATGAAGTCAGAGAATAAAACTTCAAATACAGGCTAAAACATCTTCAGAATCAGTAACACTTTTATTTAGAAGCTTTCTCTCTGCAGCTGATACAATCGTGAGCTGCCTGGTGGTTCCACTGAACAGCATGTAGTAAATTCAAACCACTCTTTTGAGAATCATGGAATGTGACAGAAGCAAAACCCAGAGAACTAGGCATTGATACAAGGAGAAAACAATGCTACTTAAGGAGTGAACAGGACAGAAAAAGTTTTGGTGAAAATTGATGAAGGAGAAAAGGTTTCTAGGTTTCAGCACTGCGAAAAGCAGAGTGATTTCTAAGTCCAGGGTGGCTAAAAGTTGGGTGAAGAAAGTATGGGATGGAATGGAAATGGGCCTGAAATGGCAGTGGGTGCAGAAGGCCTTCGGTCTTCCATAGGAGAATAACTAATTCCACTGTTGCAAGATCATGTTGGTAATGAAAAGAAATGACTAGAAAGAGGCTGTAGGAAGGAACACCATTTATTTGGTCATATACTAAATAAAAGGAACTGATTCTTTCCAGCCTTTCTAGTGACAAATTAAATTAATTTTTTTTCTAAATCAGTTGGTAACTTCCCTAAATTGAACCTCATCTTTTCATTATTTACTTTCAAATTCTAAGAGCAATTGATTTGAATTTCCCTAACAATGCATTACAAAGTTTGGGCAACTGTAAGATAGGATTGAGAGGGCTGTAGTGCCTTGAGACCACAACAAATGAATATCATTTCCCTGTTCAAAAATGATCATCAGTTAACAGTGCCTCGCCAGCAGACAATACAACTTAGCAGTTCTAGCATCCACAAAAGGTCTGGCATTTAAAGGCATCAACAATTGCATAATAAAATATTTTTCAAAATCACAAAAACCCATATTAGAAAGTTAAACAACCAGCTTAAGCATTTAACGGTCCAAGAGAAATCAGTGGGAGGCTGAGGTTGTGGCTCAGATGTAGAGTGCTCACCTAGCATGTGTGAGGCACTGGGTTTGATCCTCAGCACCACATAAAAATATTGTATCCAAAACATAGGAAAAGAAGAACTCAAATTTACCCTATTTGCTGATGATATGATTCTATACCTTGAAGATCCTAAAAGTTCCACCAGAAAATGCCTAGAACTAGTAAATGAATTCAGAAAGTAGCAGGATATAAAATCAGCACCCATAAATCAAAGACATTTCAATATATCAGTGACAAATTCTCAGAAAGGGAAATGAGGAAAACTACCCCATTCTCAATAGCCTCAAACAAACAAACAAACCAAAAAACACTTTGGAATCAACTTAACGAAAGAGGTGAAAGATCCAAATAATAAAAATTATAGAACCCTAAAGAAAGAAATCAAAGAAAACCCTAGAAAATAGATCTACCTTGCTCTTGGATAAGGAGAATTAATATTATCAAAATGACCATACTTCCAAAAGCACTATACAGATTTCATGCAATTCTGATCAAATTCCAATGACATTCCTCATAGAAATAGAAAAGGCAATCATAAAATTCATATGGAAAAATAAGAGACCCAGAATAGCTAAAGCAATCCTTAGCAGGAAGAGTGAAGCAGGTGGCATCACTGTACCAGATCTTAAACTATACACCTGAGCAATAGTAACAAAAACAGCATGGTATTGGCACCAAAACAGACTGGTAGACCAACGGTACTGAATACAGGACACAGAGACTAACCCACAAAACTACAATTATCTTATATTAGACAAAGGTGCCAAGAACATGCATTGGAGAAAAGACAGCCTCTACAACAAATGGTGCTGGGAAAACTGGAAATCCACATGCAACAAAATGAGATTAAACCCCTATTTCTCACCATGCACAAAACTCAACTCAAAATGGATCAAGGACTTAGGAATACAACCAGAGACCCTACGTCTAACAGAAGAAAAAGGAGGCCCTAATCTCCATCATATGGGATTAGGCCCCAATTTCCTTAATAAGACTCCTGTGGCACAAGAATTAAAATCAAGAATCAATAAATGGGATGGACTCAAACTAAGACGTTTCTTCTCAGCAAAAGAAATAATCTGTGAGGTGAATAGAGAGCCTACATCTTAGGAGCAAATCTTTACTCCTCACACATAAGATAGAACAGTAATCACTAGGGTATATAAAGAACTCAAAAAGCTAAACACCAAAAAAACCAAATAAGTCAATCAATAAATGGGCCAAGGACCTGAACAGGCACTTCTCAGAAAATGATGTACAATCAATCACCAAATACATGAAAAAAATGTTCATCATCTCTAGCAATTAGAGAAATGCAAATCAAAACCACTCTAAGATTTCATCTCACTCCAGTCAGAATAGCAGCTATTATGAAGACAAACAACAATAAGTGTAGGCGAGGGTATGGGGAAAAAAGTACACTCATACTTGCTGGTGGGACTGCAAATTGGTGCAGCCAAAATGGAAAGCAATATGGAGATTTCTTGGAAAATTGGGAATGGAACCACCATTTGACCCAGATATCCCTCTCTTCAGTCTATATTCAAAGCTTAAAAACAGCATACTACAGGGACACAGCCACATCAATGTTTATAGCAGCACAATTCACAATAGGTAAATGTGGAACCAACCTAGATGCCCTTCAATAGATGAATGGAAAAAACATGTGGCATCTATACACAATGGAATATTACTCAGCAATAAAAGAGAATAAAATCATGGCATTTGCAGGTTAATGGATGGAGTTAGAGAAGATAATACTAAGTGAAGTTAGCCAATCCCAAAAAAACAAATGCCAAATGTTTTCTTTGATATAAGGAGGCTGATTCATAGTGGGATAGGGAGCGGGAGCATGAGAGGAATAGATGAACTCTAGATAGGGCAGAGGAATTGGAGGGGAAGGGAGGGGGAATGGGGTAATTAATGATGGTGGAATGTGATGATTTTTACTATCCAAAGAACATGTACGGAGACATAAATTGGTGTATACTATGTATACAACCAGAGATATAAAAAATTGTGCTCTAAATATGTAATAACAATTGTAATGCATTCTGCTGTCATATATAAATAAAAAATTTACTTAAAAATATTGTATCCACCTATAATTAAAAAATAAATTTTAAAAAAAATGCAAAAAAAAAAAAAAGAAGAAATCATTGGGTTCTACATGCTGGGACACACACTTTCATAATTCTATTCATTTGTATTTCTGGTCAAGTACATAGCTTTTGGGATGCCCACTTAATATCCTAAAAATGCTATATGGTTGTAAAGTCATGCTGAGTAACAAATTTTCAATCCTTTACAATAAAGGCAAAGGGCAAGTAACATGTCAGTTACAGCATCTAATGCTTAATCTAGAAAGTCCCATGCTTTGAAAACCATGATCTTAATCATTAAGATCCTGAGCCACTTTTGCTCTAGGTGTTCTCCTTCTTTTCTTCCTTTCTTTCTTGATTTCCTTACCCAATTATTTTGTTTTCACTCTGTAAACATATACTAAAGGGTGCTTATATGAAGCATGGTACTCTGGATGCTAAGATTTTAGGAAATAGTGGATGTAGACTGTATCCTTGGGGAGTTAATCATCTAGTAGGGAAGAGAAACATAAATCAGGTGCAGGGTGATCATTTTATAACAAAGACATAAGTATGGTGCTATGAAAACTAGAAAGGACTTGGCACTTAACATTTGGTCACACACATACTACACACCAACACAGATTAATTATCTATATATCTATTTTAATGAAAATACTTTGATGCATAATAAAAACAAAACAGACCAAAGGATCCAAGAGATATACACTGGCAGACAATATTGCAGGGTAGGCCAGGGAAGAAGAGCCAGGGCAACTGCAGAATCAAACAATGTACAAGGATTCTCTCTCAATCATTAAAATCTCTGGGGAGAGAAGCAAGGGTGTCAGAAAAGGGACATGAAGAAAGCATTCTGATATCCACAGAGATACAGATTATTCTCCCTGGAAAATTTTGGTGACATAAAAAGACATTTGTGTTAAAAAACATATCAACCAAAAAGTATCAATTAACATGAGTAATGATAAAAACTAAACCATGAGATCAAAAACTTACCACTGAATTAGTCAAAATAGACACTTATAAAAGAATGAAAGATGGCAGTATTGTAGTTAACAGGTTATAAATGCATTTTCTTTTGTAGTTGGACAAAGTCGTGGAAAAACATAAAGAATCTCACAGACGAATCTTGGAACAACTTTTAATGGTAGAAAAATCCCACAGGCAAACCATATTGCAGTTGGAGGAAGAAAAAAGAAAACATAAAGAATATATGGTGAAGAGTGATGAATTCATAAGCTTACTAGAACAGGAATGTGAAAGGTAAGGCTGTTTTGGATGAAACAATGACCCATTCTGCAAACTAGGACTAACTTGTTACTATAGGCTAGGTGTCGGGGATAGAAGCATGAATATGCCACAGCCTCTGTTCTCAAAGATCTCATGGTCCAATGCAAGGAAAAAAAAACATGGTTAAAGATATTATCAATGCAACACAAGAATCACCAGTCACTATCAAAACTAGGGAAGCAATAAATTGGGCACCTAACTATGCAAGGGATTACCCTGGTGAAGCTGTACAGAGAAAGCATAGGAGTCTAGTCCTTAGGCAAACAAAATAGGAAACTACATTCAAGGTAAGTGTAATGGCACAGAGGTGAGAAAAGAGCATGGATGCTGAGGGAACGCAGGCTTTCCATATGGCTACAGCATGGGTGGGAGTGCAGGATGAGAAAAGGAAGGGCTAGCCATAAGCAGTTGGACTACATATTGTTGGCAAGACAGAACCAGCGAAAACTTGAGAGGAGAACGAGACAATCAGCCATGCTTCTTAAATAACTATTATAGTAACATGGAAGAAAGACTGGAAAAGTTTTAGGTTGGAGGATGGAAGTCCACTTAGGAAGTAAAACCCAGATAAGGAAGATGAGGGAGTATAAATAAGATATATTATGATGTACAGTCAACAGGAATAAGTGACTGGAGAGAAGAGCAGGGACACAGGGAGTTATTTAGAAGGACTCTGGTTATTCACCAAGACATGAAATATGGGAAAGGGCAAAGCTTTTTGTTGTTAAAGGATTTTGACTGGGGCAAAGGTTTTATTTAGGGAGAGGCAGGCAAGAGGAGTCCTATTTTAGACCTCAGTGTATCCCAACATCTAGTGAAAAGAATAAAGGCAATCCATAGTCAGAAATACAGTTCTGGAAAAGGATGGGCTGTGATGTGGATTTGCAGTGGGTGACAGCTGAAGCTATGAGAGGTAATGCTGGGAAGGGAACCCTGGGATACATCAGTGCATGGCAGTTTTTCAGAGGAAAGGGGTCAAGAAAGGAAGCTGAGAAAGAATGGCAGACAGCTGAAAGAAATGATAAAGAAGGTAATAAAACATAGCCAAGGGAGACTTTCTCAAAATGGGGAACAACTGAATATTATCAAATCATACAAAAAGGGATGAGAAATGTCCTAGTTTTTGGCAACGAGATACTGAAAAGCTTAATGAGTCATTTTAAAACGCAGGAAGGGCAGAAGTCAAATTATAATTCTTTGAAGAATAAGTAAGAAATGAGAATTTAGAAGCTTAAATATGTAAACCAGTATTTATTTATTTGTTTATTTTTATGTGATGCTGGGGACCAAACCCAGTGCCTCACACATGCTAGGCAAGCATTCTATCACACGGAGTCACAACCCCAGCCATATAAGACAGTATTTTAAGAAGCTTGGTTACAAAACAGGGAGTTTGGTTGATAAACATTTTATAACCATGTGTAGAAAGAAGGTTATTTTGTTCTGATTTGATGCTCAATTCTGAATCAACTTTGAAAGTATGAGCATCTATTTTAAACTGAAAGGACAATTATCTCTCTCTCTCCTCTCTCTTACTCTTTGTTTGTTTTGTTTTTTTTTTTTTTTTTTGGTACCAGAGATTGAACCCAGGGGTGCTTAACCACTAAGCCATATCCCCAGCCCTTTTTAATATTTTGCTTAGAGACAGGGTCTCACTGAGTTGCTTAGTACCTTGCTAAGTTGCTGAGGCAATCCTTGCTCCTGACCCTTGGGATTACGGTTGTATGCACCATGCCTAGTTTATCTCTCTCTCTCTCTCTCTCTCTCTTTTTTTTTTTTTTTTGTTGGGGGTGGGGGGCAGGTACCAGGGATTGAATTCAGGGGTACTTAAGGAGGAAAAAAAAAAAAAAAACAAACACAACATACCTATGAGCTCTCCTTTCTGAAACATTAGTAATCAAAACTGCTTTATTCAAAAGCTTTCAATTCATATTTTAGCTAGGTAGCTGAAGATACAACAATATGTAGGCTATTGGCAAACTTTCATTTCTTTTCAGTGTATTTCATGGTAGACACTTGCTCAGAGTGCCAGAGAATATCCATAATCCAGTCCTTTTTTTTTTCTCTAGGAGTTTGTTTTTTGCTCATTACACACAAGGCAGGGGGTGAATGGGAAGGAAATCCTTGTTAACTTGTCCCTTATGAACTCTGTAGAAATATCTACAGAGGTAGATTAAAGGAGGATGAGAAATCTGGCACCAAGGGAAGATTATAGACTCAAAGATTATAATATGATTTGTTATTCAATGAGACAATATTATATTAAATATTATTTTGAACCCCTGTGGTTTGGCACTAGTGGCCTCATTTGGCCTCGATACTTATTTGGCATCAACTTGCTGAACATAGACACTTCTCTCATTATTGTGAACATTTACTGACCATAGTCAGAGTGTTGCCTGCCCCCTGGAATAAAGCAGCACAGGCTGTCTCTGCCAGGGGTTTTACCACACAAGAAAGCAAGAGGTACAGAGTTAGGGTGGTAATGTGAAGGGCTCTGGGTACAGTTCTGATATTCACTGCTGTATCTCTCCTATCTTTTGGAGGAAGGCTGGGAAGCATATCCAGAAGTAATACTGTAACCCTGGGAAGCAGATGGCAATGATTACATAAATCAAGAGACCAAAGAGAAATAATACCAAGAAACTGGAACCAAAGATCAGTGGGAATAAAGGCAATGGGAAGGAAGAATCGATATATTAAGAATGGTATTTCTAGATGTATCAAATCAGTTAAAGAATTTAAGAGATCCTTTTTTTTTGGTTTTATAGGATATAAATTTTTTCCTAAAGAATAATTAAACTGACTTGCCAATATCAAGAAATAGGAAAAAGTGAATAGAGACTGTTCAGCTGTTCCAGATGATAAAAGAATACTCACCTTTTTCCCTTTGCCAGGAACAGCTTCCAGATGGAACTCTTTGGGTGTGAGAATGTTAAACCTATTCTCAACTCACATGAAGCACCAATAGTTCTTCCTCTGCTTGTCCTTTACAATGTCACAATTTCCATATCTTGGCACTGTTGGCATATTCGTATCCACCCTCCCTGATCCCATTTTTTTCTGTAGGAAGCCTACAGGCATTGTGAGGCATAACTGGTTTTCACCTGCTTTAAGGTTTCCTGTATCAAAGCATGAATTACACACCACTTAATCAAATGGGCAGTGGAGGAAACTAATGATTTCAAGCAAATACATTCAGAGAAGGTGCTTACACATAACAGTGAAATATCAGTGATGTGTCTCATTTTCAGATGACAGGGCAGAAAACACTTTCAGTAAATACTCTGGTGGGAGTACTTCCTCTCTAACTCACAACCACCCCTCATAAAATCAGGACTAGCTCATCCTATAGGGTCAAAGAATAATGTTTACTTCCTTTTGAGCAAAGTCATATGAACCACTCCCAAATTAGGAGATACTTGTTTTACCTAGGCAAAATGAAAGATATTATAACTCCTATAAAGAAAGATCAAGTGAGGGTAGCTACAAAGAACTATTTGATTGAAGCTCTGAAAAAACACTGTGAATGAGGGGTTAGCACTCATATTTTAAGTGTTGGTTAATATCTACATGGAAGTAAAAAAAAATTAAGAAATACATGACTGAGGATAGTTAATGAGACCTTAAAGGATGTAATAATGGATTTCAAATTAAGGCTCAATTTCTGTTTTCTTTGGAGAATTCGTTTTATGTGGAAAACCCTAAAGGAGCCTGATGTCATATATTGAGTTCAGGCCAAAATGTTTGCCAAGTGATGTTGCTGTCGTAATCAGTAAGCAATTGGCTTTCCCACTGAGGGCGGTGGGGACAGGGATAGGCTTAGGAAAGTCTGTTCCAAGTCTGTTAATGTAAAGTTTCCTTAGCTGTAATCTGTGCAGTTTGGTTTGTCCATATGGTGATATCACAGCCATGTTTCATGGCAATACTTTGTTCACTGACCAGTTACACTACGTGGATATGTGTCACTGATGACCTGAATTATGTACTTGGCTAGATTACAAGTAGAGTCTATGAGAAAGGTTTTATACAAAAGCAATGCCAGTAATTTTTGGCCTTTCTCATTGGCTTCACAGGAAAGCCAAAATAAAAATCATTTTAGTCAGTATAATTTTGCAAACTTTTCCCATAAGTGAAATGCCAGTTTTGCCTCTACTTGAAAAAAAGCTTGCAGAATTTTTTTTCTTTTTTCTTTTAACTTCAATGGGCTAAAACCTGTGAAGGAACAGAAAGATCTTTCTTTTTGAAACCATACATTCTTTTTAGAATATTAAAACACACTATTTATACCAACTATATACATTACTGTATTTCTGGCCTTGGAATAATCACTAAGGTAGAAAACAACTCTGCATAAAAATGTGGCTTCAACTGTGAATTTTTAAAAAGTCTTAAGTTAGCTTTCATAATATCTTGGCCAAGTAGACTAACACTGATACTCAAGTTTTACAAATAAAGGAGTTTAAATGGTAGCCACATAGTGAGGAAGGAGTCATAGCAGAAGGAATTTCTTGCTCCTGTCCTGCCCAGATTGACTAGATAGACAATTATATAAGGAGCATAGGGATCTTTGGAGGAAAGTCAAGAGGGCCCAGCTTTAAGCCTGTTGCTTTGCCTACATCCTGAGCATGTTCTCTGTTGGTAGGTTTTGGAAAAGTCCTTTTGGCTGAAGCAACTTTAAAAAGATTTCCATCATGGATCCTTTTTTACTATGACAAGCCTATTTTACAGACTGGCATCAGGCAAGAGGACTAAAACATGGCTTGAGCCCCATTTAATCCTACTGTTTAGTGGGTGTGTTAAACTTCTTTCGAAGAATTCTCTCAAAAAAACCTCAAATATGTCCTCTAGAGGCTTTGGATATTCCCTTAAAATACATAAATGAATAAATGTATTGATTATCTGCTTTTTTTGTTTAACTAGTTAGTACTACTTTCCATTCATTGATTCAATGATTCATTTAAAAACAATAATTCATTAGGGCTACGATTTTGGCTCAGTGGTAGAGCACTTTCCTACCACATGTAAGGCACTGGGTTCAATCCTCAGCACCACATAAAAATAAATAAATAAAATAAAGGTATTGCCAGGCATGGTGATGCATGCCCATAATCAATCCCAGAGGCTCAGGAGGCTGAGGCAGGAGGATCGTGAGTTCAAAGCCAGCCTTACAAAAGCGAGGTGCTAAGCAACTCAGTAAGACCCTGTCTCTAAATAAAACAAAATAGGGCTGGGGGTGTGGCTCAGTGGTTAAGTACCCCTGAGTTCAATCCCTGGTACTAAAATAAAGATATTGTGTCCATCTACAGTAAAAAAAAAAAAATAATAATAATAAAATGCCTGCTATAAGCTAGGTCCTGCACTAGAGAGTGGGTAAAAAAAAGTATATATGATCTTCGCCTATATAAAACCCCAACTAATTTGTTTATTGAGTAAAACAGAGACACTACTGCAGGCTTCAAGACTTGAGAGTGATGCTTCTAAGGCTACTATGAGATCATAAGAGAACTACTATGGTAAACTAATGTTCATGAGGAGAAGCAATTCAGGAGAAATCAATAAACACAGTAAACTAGATAGAGTACTTTACTGGGGAATTCAGTAACTCAAAACTATTGTCATTAGGATTTCTAGTTTCTTTGGTTTTAAATCAGTTTTCAAGAATATTCCATAAAGCAAAACACATTGAGGACAATGCTTTAAAGTCTTCTTTTTAGAAATAATATGTGAAAAGCCAGCAGTTTTAAATTTCATGCACACTAAACTATTGTTGTAGAATACATTGTACTCAAATGCAATCATTTCCTTTCAGTATTCTGGCAAGGAGTTATTTGCATTACATATTCTTGAGACTACGTCTTGCAAAGAGTGAAATGGATGCCAGATCTCCATTTGACCTTTGTCATGAGGATTCAATTCTTGGTTAGGACAAAATGGAGACCCACCACAAACACATATTTTGGTAGTATATTCTATATAGAATTACAACACTATCAGACTGGTGTTTATGTACCACACCCTAGACCTAGCACAGGACCTAGGCAGGGATGAGAGATTAAGTACCTCACGTAAGGCCCAAAAAACCATTCAGGACTATAAACCATAATTTAACTTTCAAAAGATGCCACAAAACCATATCCCTGTAACTGCACAATTCAGTGGTTTCTATATAGTACCACTTAGTAACAGAGGTCAAATCTGGATACAGTGATGATGCTATTTGATTGCTTTTCCTTCCCAGAGAATTGAATTAACTTTTACAAATATTTTTGTATGTATTTGGTTATATTACAGTTAGTGAATTTATATTACCTTCAAAAATACTAGGAATGCTTAAAAACAGTCTATAAGAAATAGCTTAGTGAAGGATGAAACAGGAGCTTAGAGATGGGGAACTCAGATCTGCAAGTGTAGCTGTTAAGTAACTTTGGGAAAATTCCATTTCTTTTTTTTTTTTAGAGAGAGAGAGAGAGAGAGAGAGAGAGAGAGAGAGAGAGAGAGAGAGAGTTTTTTAATATTTATTTTTTAGTTTTCGGCGGACACAACATCTTTGTTTGTATGTGGTGCTGAGGATCGAACCTGGGCCGCACGCATGCCAGGGGAGCGCACTACGGCTTTGAGCCACATCCCCAGCCCAAAATTCCATTTCTTAATCTTGTTTCACTGTATGTAAAACAAGGCAGGCTATATGATTTGCATATCTCTTTCAGATCTAACAATCTGTGATTATGTGATTGCCATGACTAAGCCTGCATTATCTAAAGATATCAGTGAGAATGACAATGCTTCTAATTCAAATCAAAACCTGTATTCTTAAAGGACATCCTAGATAATGATATAACCTATTGTTCCTCAAATCCCACATATCCAAAATTGAACCTAATAGCATCTTTGCAAATCTAGGTCCATTCATAATCTTTCTATTTCTATTAATGCCACCAAAATAAATCAATATCAGATAATTGCCCAAAATATGAAATCTCACAATCCACAATTAAGCTACAAAAGACCTAGCAATCTAGAATGCTCTGATTTCTTAAATTGAGAAAAGTGAGGCCCACCAAGACGCAGACAAGAAATATCCAAATCTTGCTGCTAGTTGTAAAGCCAGACCAAAAGTCAGGTCTCCTTGTAACAGATTCAATGCCATTCCCCTAGTGTCATCATTAAGAGGCACTCAAACTTTGGGCTTGGTGTTCTGAGAGGTCCATAAGAAGTAAACAACTATAATACAGTTGAAAAGACCTTCATAAAATAATCTGCAGACAATTCAGGCAGAACTTGGGTGTTTATTCAATATAACATAAGTATATAGATACCAATGTTGCAACATTATGATAGGTCAGGTAAAAGGAGACTAAGATCTTTATTATCCAACAGCCTGTATAGCATTAAGCAAATAAAGGACATACGGGTAAGTACTGGATAAACATATCTACTAACTGGCTCATAGCCACTAGCTTAACAGCTCTATAAAACATGAAGCCAAAGACTCAATGTGGAAAGACAATCTCAAACTTCTGTTCCATGTGGACTATAAAATATAAAGAGGAAGAAGAGTCATTAAGCCATATCAAAATGGAAATTATTGTCTCATAAATGGAAATCAAGGTGGAACATTAGAATTAAACTGTATTCTGAATTTGCAACTATAAGGTAAACTTTCCTGGCAAGAGCAATAATCCCTAGTTAAAAAGATGAAGCCAAATAACTTTGGCCAGCCATGAGGATGGAAATGACTAGCATAAGTGATGAGCAAATATCACTGCACAGAAAGGCCTTATAGAAGGATATAGACTTCAGAGGTTGAAGTTTAGATTTGCGTTAGGACAATAAAGTTTAGAAGCATGGTACCATCCTCTCATCTGATCTTGCAAGCTACCTGACTTTAAATAAGGTACATTTAATCCCTTTAAGTCTCAAGTTTCCCCAAATATTAAAATATGATACAGACCATATAGGTCCTTGTGATTACTATATTATGTGATGCACAGAAAGTGCTAAGCATGGCAACTGGCACAAAGAAATACTCAGTAAGCATTACTATTGTATTGGTCAGGAATTTCTAGAGAAATATGGCTTACATGATAATAAAGGCTAAGCAGTCGCAAGATCTTCCAATTGCAAACCAAAGACCTAGGAAAGCAAGTGATGTAATTCAAACACATGAGAGCTAATAGTAGATTCTAGTCTAGGTCTGAAGGCCCAAGAACCAGTAGTCTAGAAGCAAGTGAAGATCAATGGCCCAGTTCAATCATTAAAATGGAGTTGATTCAATCTTCCTCCACCTTTTTGTTCCTTTATGGCCCTCAACAAGTTGGATGATGCCCACCCACCCTGGGGAGGGCCACAGGCTTTAAATGGTCTACCAATTCAAATACTTATCTCTTCCGGAAACACCTTCAAGGATACTCTCAGAAATTTGTTTAATTAGTTATCTGGGCATCCCAAGGCACAGCCAAGTTGATACATAAAATTAATCATCCCAAACATCTTTCTTCAAAGTAGTTCATTTATGTACTCTGTGCAATGTCCCTGAACATTTTGTAGACTATCAAGAAAACATTTAATTCTACTTCATACTAGACACTAGGATGTGAAAATATGAGTTTTCAAAGGGCATACCAAATACGTGAGACAAGGACAGAAAAACAAGTAAGTGCCATGGGGTCAATGACAACAAAGAATACAGAAGAAGTACAAATGAGAAATCATTCTCAAGTCATGGTTGTATTTTATTTTCTTCAGTGAATGTACTAATGATCTAACATGGCATAACACTGAGCTGGGTATGATGGTACTCAATGAACTTTCTTTTTGAAAATCACTGAGATTTATTTTCTCATTTTTAGAAGTCATCCTGTTAGATAAGCAGAAATGGAAGTGTGATGGTATTATGAAGAACATAGCTTATCACATGGGTAAAATCAAGACTTACCCAATGTGACAGTTTTCAGCCCCAACACAAATCCCATCTTAAGTCCCATCTTCTATTCTAAAATTATTACAAAGCAAATTTTTACCCCTTGCACATCAGATAGAGCACTAATCTCTAAGGTATATAAAGACTCAAAAAGCTAAGCACCAAAAAAACCAAATAACACAATCAACAAATGGGCCAAGGACCTGAACAGACACTTCTCAGAAGAGGATATACAGTCAATCAACAAATATATGAAAAAAATGTTCATCATCTCTAGCAATTAGAGAAATGCAAATCAAAACTACTCTAAGATTTCATTTCACTCCAGTCAGAATGGCAGCTATTATGAATACAAACAACAATAAGCATTGTCAAGGATATGGAGAAAAAGGTACACTCATACATTGCTGGTGAGATTTCAAAATGGTGCAGCTAATATGGAAAGCAGTATGGAGAATCCTCGAAAATCTGGGAACGGAATCACCATTTGACCCAGCTAGCCCGCTCCTCAGTCTATACCTAAAGGACTTAAAAACAGCATAATATAGGGACACAGCCACATGAATGTTTATAGCAGCACAATTCACAATAGCTAAACTGTGGAACCAACCTAGGTACCCTTTAGTAGATGAAAGGATAAAAAAAAATGTGGTATCTATACACAATGGAATATTACTCAGCAAATAAAAAAGAATAAAATCATGGCATTTGCAGGCAAATGGATGATGTTGGAGAAGACAGTGCCAAGTGAAGTCAGCCAATCCCTTCAAAAAAACAAATGCCAAATGTTTTCTCTTATATAAGGAGGCTGACTCATAGGGGAGTAGGGAGGGGGAGCATGGATGAGTTCTAGATAGGGCAGAGGGATGGAAGGGAAAGGAAGTGGACAGGGGATTAGCAAGGATGGTGGAATGTGATAGACATCATTATCCAAAGTACATGTATGAAGACACGAATTGGTGTCAACAGACTTTATATACAAAAGAGAGATGAAACATTGTGTTGTATAAGTTAAATAAGAATTATAATCCATTCCACTGTCATTTATTTTTTAAAAAAACAATAAAAAATAAAGTTATTGTAAAAAATTAAATATTTCCACTTTAAAGTAAATGGAATTAAACAAAATATCTTCATTTCATTTATTTATTTTTTTGTGGTGCGGAGGATTGAACCCTCATGCACCAGGCGAGTGCTCTACTGCTAAGCCACAACCACAACCCCAAATGGATTTTTTGTTTGTTTGTTTACTTATTTATTTTTGTTTTATTCATAGCTCCTCCCACAGGGCCAAGAACATAGGAGGAGTACAATAAGCAGGTTTTGGAATGAGTGAATTAAAAAATGTAGTCAAACTTGCTCCATCTTAATCTACTATTTTCTAATAACCTTTTATCATAAGTCAGCTCCTGGATTAGTTCCCTTTAACTAGCATGGCTGTGGGAGAATGGGATATAAGAAAAGTCAGTTTTGATGGGGAAAGGAGAATAAGTTTGAAGTCTAGGGACTGTCGCAGAGAAGGCAGCTGGATGAAGGGACTAAAGGAAAGGATAATCCTAAAAGGGGATTTTAAAGTTAAAAATATCGGAAACATTGACCACAAAAAACAAGAACAAACTAAAAGTAACTCTCAATTCATATTTTGTACAGTATTTGTAACCTTTCTTTTTTCACTAATAAAAATACAAAAGACATTTTCCTAAATCAACTACCCCTCTCCTCTAAAGAGTAATTTTTAAGTAGATGAATACTTCCATATCGTGTGCTATATTATAATTTATTTAACAGATTCCCTATTGTGGACATTTAGCTTCCTCCCAAATTTTCAATATTGTAAAGAACATTATGATAAATAACCTCATACTGTAGTTAACTTTAACATCTTCCTCATTGTTGCCTTAGAATAAATTCTTACATATGAAATTGCTGAGTCAAAAGTTATAAGCAATTTAAGATTTTGAAACCTGTAGCTAAACTGCCCCTGACCAAATAAACAAATATTTATACCATTATTAACAATAAAGGACACATTATCCTTCAAAGGAATCAGAGAAATCTCAAAATTGAATATTTACCAGTAGTGCCCTTAGTGGGGACCAAACATAAGGGGCAATTAAAAAGAAAGAACATGCCTCTATGGGCACAAATCTATCATTTACTTTCTGTCAAATTACTCCCCACTCTAAACAGATTTGTTGATTAATCAAAACTCCAGCTAATAAAAACTCTCTGGTCATTCTACAGCCATAATTTCAAACATGAGAGCCTTCAGTCATTGGGACAGCATTCTTGTCATGTGGTTATTTGTGGAGTTGCAGATGGAGAACACCAATAGCTTCTTCACCTAGGAAAATCCAGTTTCTTATTCTCACAATTCCTTTGAAGGCTAAGATATTTATGAATAAAGAAAGTGAGAAGAAAAGAATAACAAAAATGTTGAAGGGGACAAAATTAGTCCTTATTTTTGTCTATGATGAAGTCTAAGTGAGGCACGCCTTAGTAACAAAAACAATAAGTCAGATACAATCTCATCCTGAAGAACCTCTAGACAACAGGGACTGAATTCTGTTCCTCACTAGAAGGGTTTAATCTTGAAACATGCCTGTCTGTTCCTTTCAATAGCCTATTTCCCATAGGCCCCCACACTGATTAAATTTTGTTTGCTAAGGAAACATGTGGGACAGTCACTTGGTTCCCACTTCCAGTTTCAGAAAGAAATCTCAGTAATCTAAGTAGATTTGTGGTCTTATAACAAACTTTTCTTACAGCATAGCTGAGTCCTTGCAACCTGCCAAATCATGCAAAAGAATCCAAAGACTGCTAGTTAGTTCTTTGGACATCAGACATACCACACAAGGATTGGGGACTAAGTAGGGAGGCAGTGAAGGAACACACACACACACACACACACACACACACACACACACACACACAGTACAAACACAGAAATAATTCAGATGAAACTACATTATCAAATGCTTCAAAAACAATGTTCAAATACCTCTTTAATTAAATGATGATAGCTCACTAAAACTTTCTCACAAATGCTGCATTCATTATTTTTGTTGAAATTGTCTCCAGAACATAAAAGGGTATGAAGGGGGTATCTCAAACTCTCATGCTTTCAAAAACCAGAAAGGAAGTAAATAATGGGAGCAGACCGAATACATATAAAAGGAAATGGTAGAGACTATGATAAACTAATGCTCAAGCTCACCAGCCAGCCTTCTAGATGATTACTTCAGTTTCACCAATAAATAACAAACCAGTCACGTGATGCAGTCAATTAAAAAATGAAGTCAGGCTTAAGGAATCCAGCTTTGTAGAGCAGGTGTGTATGGTGAGAAATGAGGCAAATATTCTTTGGAATCTGTAACAGAAGATGTATGCTAAATAAGAAAGATAAGCACTAAGGGGCAGCCCATGCACAGGGTGAGAGAGCACAGACTATTACTAGGAACCCCCATGAAGGGATATCTCATTTTTAAATATATATCGATGTATACTCAAAGTGTTACATTTAATTAATAAATGTATGTCTTTCTGTAGACATAGTCTACTAACATGAACACTATAATTAGTAGCAGCAGTTATAAGGACTTCAAAGGAGTCATAGATTTTAATGGAGACTCTTCTTAGCAATTCTCTGCCCTTTGAAGGCAAGATGTGTTATTCTTTATCTGTGCTTCGACCTGTTTTCATATTGATCCATAGTGGTGAAACTCTACCTTTGTTATATTTTTCAATACATATATAAATATCAGGTTTCTTCAAATTGAACAGATACACACATAAAAATTACTCATAATCCCACTGTCTGGAATTGATGATAAAATGTCAACACAAGGTTGCAACCAGTAAAATCAATATTTTGAGAATCTATAAGACAAAACCCTGGTTCCTTTAACAAATAATGTACAAGGAAAAAATACAGAGGAAGGGGCTGGGGCTGTAGCTCAGAGGCAGAGCACTCTCCTAGCATGTGGTGAGGCACTGGCTTTCATCCTTAGCACCACATAAAAATGAAACAAATAAAATAAAGGCATGCTATCCAGGTACAACTACAAAATTGTTTTTTAAAAAAACAGAGGAAAAATCCATGTTAAAATAAATTTAGATATTTCCAAAAAATGTAATACATACTTTTATTTGAATCTTAATTCAAAGACAGTGTTGAGAGAGACAGAAGAAAAGAAATTTAAATGCTATCCAGGATATTTGATAGTAAGGAATTATTCCTAACATTCTGTATGTTAATAGTATTGTGGCTGTATATTTAAAAAGAGCCATTATCCTTTAATACATTCTGCAAATATTTTTAAATAAAATAATATGACATTTTGGATTTTCTTCAAAATTATCAGGAGTTAGGAGCACAGAATGGTACAGAACAAAGTTGATAACTATTGAAGATCATGAGGGGCACACGGAAATTTATTATACTATTATCTCTCCTTTATAAATAAATAATGAATACATACTAACACATAAAATAATTAGATTATTTAAGTGAACAGTATAAAATAAACATTAGCATCTCTTCTTACTCCCTAAAAGTAACTCATAGTGAGTGGTTTCTTCTATATTGTTCTAAAAAGTTATGTTGTATGCATATGCCAACAATTCATAAAGAAGGTCATACTATATTTTTCCTAGTCTTTTTTTTAAGTGGTTTTATATTATTCCATTTTATAAATGAAATTTGTTTATCCAAGCCCTTTCTGGACCTCATAGTG
The DNA here is from genome assembly GCF_052094955.1 of Ictidomys tridecemlineatus. Classification (NCBI taxonomy): domain Eukaryota; kingdom Metazoa; phylum Chordata; class Mammalia; order Rodentia; family Sciuridae; genus Ictidomys; species Ictidomys tridecemlineatus. The sequence continues at coordinate 166,652,579 of NC_135479.1, forward strand.
TATCCTGCCTTTCCCCTGTCCCTGCCATTAAACAGTGACTTTAATGTAACTTCAAAATACTTCTTGATTTCAACTTTCCTTCAAATAGGTTAATCATTGGTAACTTTGCATTTTTGTTTATTTTAAATAATAATTAAAATACTAGAAAAAAAGCCTATATTTTGAACCCTGAAAATATCATGTAAGACTGTACGGGCATTGCACAGGCATATAACTATGCCCTGTTGGAAAGAATCAAGCCTCTGAGAATCCCTGCAATAAACTGCTCTATTTAACTTTTGAGCCTAAGAATGTTTAAAAAAAAAAAAAAACTGCATAGGTACAAGGACAATAATACTGGGAGATACTTCCAGAATCAGGTCCACAACAATCTTCACCCATGCGCTTCTCAGGACCCTTCCCAGAGATATTCTGATCTAGCAAGTCAGGGCTTTAAAAGCAACAGAAGTAGAGATTTAATCCAAGAGTGGCAGTTTTTGTAGTTCAAATGAAATCAGAATCTTTCTATTGCAGTAACCTGATGAAGAAAAACAACAACAACAACAAAACCCCCAGAAGAACTACAGGTAACTGGGCCAATATACATTTTTCTCAGTTTCTCAAATACAAATACAAGGAATGCTGTTTATTTAAACAGGGCACTAGCAATGAGGTGAATAGATTCGTGAGCATGATTTGTCAACTCCATATTGTCCCTAATAGTCCCTGGAGAATTAGAAAAATAGCAAAATGAAAGGTAAAACTATTAAGGGCTTGTGAGTCATTGCCATCTATGAGGACTTTCTTCTTTCAGAGAAAACTATATGCTTTTTTCTTTCCTTAACTACCTGAAATTTTGTAATGAGACTATAAATCTTAACAGAGTAGTTTTAACATATGCTAACACAGCCTATAGGTGAAAAAAGGTTTCTCTTAATACAAAATTAAAATAGATGATGTATGCACACAAAATATACAAAATCAGAAAAACAAATTCCGACACAGATAAAATAGTGTCTATTTCTTTTAATAGTGACCTGAACTCTGTTAAGAAGACATACCAGTGTGTTCCTTTTTATCCTTGAAAAGAGCTATGCAGTTAACCTTTTTTAAAGAATACTGTCTTTGGTTGTCCTTTGAGTTTGGCTCCAAATTTGTTGGGCAACACTTAGGAAAAAAAAAATAACATGAGTTATATTTCATGTTTCCATCTGTGAAATGGGTATAAATATGCTTGATATTTACTGCGTTCCATGAGAGCTATTAGGGAAAAATATAGGGAACCAGTAGGGCAGAGAATTTGAGATCTATGGAGAGAGAGTGAAACATAAGCCCAGAAAAATGTTTACTTACATATGAAGATAATATTGGTAATAACAGAGTATTACATTTTATCACTTCAAGGGCTAACTACTAATTCTTTCCAGATTACCTTTAAAATCTATTTCCTTGAAAAATGGCAAGTGATATAAGATATAATAATATACATCTACCACCTCACTTAGCACCAAACTGAAGATATGTATTTGTTTACTTTGAAAGCTCTTAATGATAAGAAGATGCAATAGAGAAATGAAACCTTCACCTCTAAAAACTCATAGAACCCTGTTTTTGTTGCATTAGTCTTGCCAAGAGAATTCTGAATGTGTTTGAACTCTATGGGTTGACAGGATGAGTCAGTCTGTCTCAAACCGGTTTTCTAACCAGAAAACTGAGAAGCTTGATGACACATTTAGGTAAACATGCTAACTGGATGAAGTTATTTAAATTTTTTATAGCTATTTAATCCTCTCTAATCCTTTGAAATCCATACAGGTTTTTAGAACTAGATTTACATTCATATGAGTCAAAGAGTAGAAATTATATGTAAACCAACTCAATTGAGAATTCCATGGGTTCCAGATAACTATTACCTAATATTTGAAAGAGCAACGAGGGTAAACTAACCCAAACTAAAGCCTTCAACTATTAACTGATCAGCCTTATTTTTATTTAAAATTTCAACTCTAAATAAATGTTTCTTGTGCAAAGAACTGAAATTTATCATTCATTCAGGTCAAATGATGACAGCTCTTGTTGACAATGATAAATGAACTATATGTGTGAAGGGTTCACTCCAGTGAAAGAACAGGAAAGGGGCCACAGACCATGACTCTCATCACCTACTCTCCAGGCAATCTAAGAATTCAATAAGTAGCTGAATGCAAATGGAAAAAAATGTGGCAAAATATACACTAAAGTTATCTAAATTAACTAGAATTGATAGCAACTGTAAGAATTAACTCAAACTTGCAAGGTGATGGACTATTAACCTATACAAATGGAAGGCATGACTCATGGATTAAAAGGTTATGCATTTCTTTTTTAATACACTATTATTAGATTATTACTTCTTTATGCAAAGAGGGCTCTCTGGTGAATCTACCCATTCTCTTACCCTGAAGAGTTTCTGCTTCACCTAAAAGAAACCTTGCTCCTGCTATGAATAAATATTTCTGTTCCAAAATTTGATTTTTTATTATTCATTGTTACCCTATTAGAGAAAAATATAGGGAACCAGTAGGGCAGAGAATTTGAGATCTATGGAGTGAGAGTGAAACCTTATGGCACAAGCAAGTGGCTCTAAAATACTTTTGAAACCAGACTCTTTACCCACTATGCCCTTCCTCCTGCCCTAAAGGTTTCACCTCACTCTTCCATGAATATACAACTCACACACACACACACACACACACACACACACACACACACACATCAAGTCAGTTTTGTTTTGTAGGTGGCACCTATAAGGAATTAATTTTATGAGAAACAAGAACTAGGTGGCTGTCTGTATTTCTTTTACTTGGGGCCTCAACTACCAAATTATGATCTTTTAACAATCTACTTGTTAAAAATGCTATCTTTGAACATTTGGTTCTTAATTTTTTTAGTTCTCTCTTTATAATAAGTCTATTCACACACTCACAGTAACAGTTATCCAATAATTGTTTTTTATTTTAAGTATGGAATGGCTAACTGATAAATTATTTATGAAGAGTAACTAGGGTCAGGCTAATCTCACATAGAATTTTAAACCCTTGAGGCTAATTAAGAACCTCATTAAGAAAAAAAAAAAAAGACACAAATGGTCTTTTTGTGGGTAGAGATGGTAGATCCTAATTTGTATATTCTATACAAAATAACACAAATGGTCTTTTTGTGAGTAGAGATGGTAGATCTTAATTTGTATAGTCTATACAAAAATAACAACAACAACAAATACCTTATAAAGAACTTGATAATTACATTTTACTGAATGTTTAACATCAAACACTATGTTAGTGTCTGAGATGGATTACTTCATTTAAGCCCCAAAGTAAGCTTTTAAAGTAGGTATTATTATATTTATATAATATTCAAATAATACTGAAACTCAAAGACGCTAAATAACTTTTCCAAGGTCAAACTAAAGTAAATATAGAGGAAAATTAGAACTCAGATTCTGACTCCCAAATCTGAGCTTTTAACCCTCTTCTGCCAGGGGTACCCAAACCTAAGTGACCATCATAATTTGCCAAGGGAAATATTTAAAAGTGCAGATTTCTGGGGCCAAATTTAAACATAATGAATCAGATCTCTAATTGTGGCATTTGGAGGTAGGAACACAATGGCATCTCAAATATGGTTCAAATGTTCTTTTCAGATGCCAAGAGAACATGAGTGAAGCCAGTTGTCACATAGTTGTCTAAGTCAAATCATCTGCCTCGAATAGAAAATAGCAGCTCCTGTTCCACATCAACCTTTTCTTACCATATAGCAGTCAAAAAGGTCCTGTTTGCCGAAAAGTCAAATGAGGTCATGGTCACACTATGTCAGCAATTAGTATGGGCTGCATTGTAGAAGATGAAAGTGATACCGCACAACAAATTTGCTGATTCAGAACTGCTATGTCAGAACCTCACCAGTAGAGAAAGCACAGAACCAGAGTGGACAGAGCTCAAATTCTCTGCTATACTTACATGACCAGATCAATATTTGTTAATGTTTGATATAAAGTTTCTGCTCCTAAAAAATTCACATACTATCTAGTTCACTTGTTCATTCATTTCAAAATTGTGATTATCTCCCATGTGCAAGGCACTAGACCACACACAGGACTCCTGCCCTCAAAAGCAGAAAAGTATTCAGGTGGTAGAAAACAAAGTAATTACTGATCAGGGGATAAGTCAGGGTTCCATGGAAAAAGTAACATTTGAGCTGTACCTTGAAAGACAGGAACAAGTTCAAACAAGTTCAAAATAAAGAGAAAAGAAAACAGAAAGCATTACAAGTGGTCTTGATAGCATAAGGGAAGGAGATTAATACAAAAAGCAACATCAAACTCAAGAAGTAGATGGAGTGTGCTTTGGATTAAGTATAGGTAATGTGGAAAACCAGCATAAGTTATGGTTTCACTGTTGAGTTCAGAGAACTCAGAGTTGTGGGTATCAAATTAAAGGGGTAGTAGTAGGCAGTTAAGATACATTTCAGTGGTGCAAAGATAACATGACAAAGTACTAAGAGCACAAGATGTCGGAAGATCTGAGTTGAAGGAAAGCTGCGGCTATTTACTGTGTCTATATATTTGTTAGAGAAAAGTCTAAGGACTGAAACAAAGAGTTATCCAAATAGGTTTATTTAGCTTTGAATACATTCCAATTATATAAATAAGTCTTAAATGACCAAAATTTATTTAAATAAACTCAAATACTATTTAAATAAAGGAGTTCTTCTTCATGAGATCATTCACAGCTGTCTTCACCCACTTGACCAATGCTGAGGCTCTACTATTATCTCTGTTACAGTGCCTGGGCCGGGTTGAGAGGGTGAAGGGAAAGGGCAAAGTGCATAAAATGTGTCTTGCTTTCAAGTTGGAGATGATTATCTCTTCTCATATTTCACTGATCTAATCTAAATCCACAGCTACTTCTCATACAGGAAAAGCTAGAAATGTCTGGCTGGGCAGCCATATGCCCAGCAGGAAGGGGGATGTTTTAAGGATAACTTCATCTACTACCATCTTAGTGCAAACCACTCAACCTCAATCTTATCTTCAAGATCTTGAAGAAGGTTGAGATATTTTGAAAAGGACACAAAAATCATTTATCATAAGATTGAAAACATGAACTTTATTAAAATTAATAAGTTCTATTAATTAAAATACAACAATAACAAGATGAAAAAATGAGCCACCAATCTGGGAAGATATCTGTATAGATACAATGAACCAAAGATTCATATTCAGAATAAAGAATTTTTTTTTGCAAAGAAATAACAATAATAAGACCCATGACCTAATATTTAAACAGTAAAGACTTGAAAAGGCACTTCATGAAAGGATATCCAAATAAGCATGTGAAAAGGGATTGAACATTATTAATCATCACAGAAATGTAAATTAAAACTACAATGAAATACCACTACAGTCCTACTAGAAAAGCTAAATCCAAAGGACATTACTACATATAGATGAGGAAATGGAACAATTAGAACTTACATACATTTCTGAGAGCAATGTAAATTCCATTTATATTAAGTCACATTTCCATTATAAGGCTCTACTGACATTGAATCCAAACTAGACTAATTAATCTACAGTAACAGAGGTTAAAATGATGGTTACCTCTCTCCTAGAAGGAAAGTGGATATCACCTGGAAGTTGTCATAAAAAGGCCTGATGCAGAGCTGGAAATATTCTATATTTTGATCTGCATAGAAATTATATATGTATATACATACATAAAAATCCATCAATCTGTACTAAATATAAATCAGACCTCAATAAAAGAGAACCATCAAGAAATAATGATAATGTTGGAAGTTGTGGAATTCGGTATGTTTACATATTCTGAAGATGGAAGAAACAAAATTGACTGGACTCAGCAACTGTCGTGAGCACTGGTGACAAGACTGATCCAAAAAACAGAAAATTGGAAAGCCAGGCAAGGCAAAGGAGTGTGGCTTTGGATTGTTCTGCTTGAGGAACTGATGCAACACATCTTTGGAACAAGAATGTATGTGGCACTAGACAGAACATAGGCAAACAGTGGCTAAAGATAAAGATTCAGCATAGAGAGGGAAGATGAAACAGAAGTATCAAGAGGCAAGTAAAATAGAAAGCAAAGGGCTAGATACGGTCCTGGCAAATGCCTCCATCCGGAGGGTCAGAAGTAGAGGACAAACTATCAAGAAAGGTAGAATGTTTGGGAAGCCAAAGGGAGAATCTCAAGTAGTGGGCAGCCAACTGTGTTAGTTGGTATGGAGAAGGAACACAGGATAAAGCCAAAGTGAAGCCTGCTGGATCTGACAGTGATGTCACCAATTACCTGAGAGAACAGTTTCACCAGAATGGCAGGCACTTCAACACCAGACTTCAACCCAGAGAGGGTGGTGAGGATGTGGATACAGAGAATGTGGTAATGCTCTTTCAAGAGGTCTGCCAGGGGACTGGGGCTGGGGCTCAGCGGTAGTGCACTTGCCTGGCACGCATGAGGCACTGGGTTGATTCACAACACTGCATATAAATAAATAAAATAAAGGTCTATCAACAACTAATATATATGTATACACACACACACACACACACACACATACACATACACACACATATATTTATACACACACACACACACATACATATATATGAAAGAGGTCTGCCAGGATTTGGACGAAAAGATGGAGCCTGGTCACTTGTAGGAACAGTGAGATTGAGGGAAAAGAGCCAACTGAAACTGAAGATACTGGAATGAGACAAGACAAACAGAGCCAAGTTCTGGAGAAGACAAGAGGTGTGTGTGGGAGGCAAGGAGGAAGTAGTTGCTACAGACAGCATTAAAACAAGCATAGATCTAAAGTTGACTGAGAAGCAATAACCAGTCATAAAAAAAAAATTCTAAAAAGTACAAAAAAGAGAAAGAAAAATTAAAGCTTACTAGGGTTTGGAATAGGAAGATGTCAAACTAGTAAAAAATATTGTTTAGAAGGCTCTTTTACTTCCTATTCATGGAGTACCCTATTTTAAAGGAGCACATTAAACATAATTTTTAAAGGCCCTATTTTAATTTTATCATTCAAAAATGCCAGTGCTAATAACATTGCCTTGATGAAAACCAAATATACTTTTACCAGGCAGGTTCTACCACTTCAAGTGATTATAAATATTTGACTGGAAAGCAATGTTTTTCTCTCCCTACTGAAAGATCTATCCAAGATTAGGAACAAAAACACTAGCAAATGATGGAAATAACAAAATAAGCACCTTCTAATGGCAAAACAGTCTGGTGTTTGGCCCCAACAGCCCTTTGTTTATATTGAGAATAAAACCACACACTTATCATTAAAAGCAACAATAACAAAAACATTTGCCACATTCACTGCTGCCAGAAATGTAAAGTGCTTGTCTGAAAGCTGGGCAGCACAAAGCAGGTAAGCAGAATGTAGCACAATCAGATTCTGAAGTAGGAGTATTTGCTTGGAAAAACAAGATGTGTATCTCAATAGTTAGTTTCCTGGCCAAAGATCTTGCTTAATTCAATTAGCTTGGGCTTGTTTCTATTACTTGAAGCAACACTTTTCTATAACCAAATGAAGAATTTTTCATTTAGGACAAATTAGTACAAGTAAATGAAGCACCAGAAGTTGATAGCTTTATCATTTTTTTCAGCTTGAGAAACAAGAAAAGAGCATTGAGATTTTTTGTATGAAGCATCTTAATAAAATCAGAAACACTTTTTTTGGGTTAAGTCACTGATCCAACCAACCGGGGTCTCATCTTCCATAGTGGCTGGAAAGGACACTGTGTATAGGACCCTGTGAAGATGCAAGTATATTTTAGATTCATTTACAAACCAAAATTCTTCTAAACCTACTAATTTTTCATCCCAACCAACCAGTAAGGCTAATGCTTTAAATTATGCTCATGTGTATTCACATACACACTCATATGCACACACACATGAACACACACAATGCTTACTGTACGCCAACTGTTTTAAGTCCTTTTCTTAACAACCCTATGAAATAGGTATTTTTATTAGCAATGTTTTTAAGATAAAGAAACTGAGACCTGAGAAGATATCTAATCTGCTTAGGGACACAGGGCTAGAAATGGGTAGGAAAGGGAACTGAAACCAGCATTGTAACCATTTATTCATATCCTTACTCAAGAGGCAAAACTGTTCTTTCAGTAAAAGCACTTTGTTTAAGCCTCTGGTTCTAATTCTAGGTACAAGTGAACCACAGTGTGCTGCTTGCCACAATACTTGTGATTCTACAGATTTTAATAAGACCCATTTCCATTTCCATCTAAATTTGAGACTATCTGCCCATGGAAGTCACCTCTTTCCATTTTGTTTGTACTGTGTGAACCTCCAAGCACCATTAAACCTCTTCCAGGACACAAAACTAGAATGGAAAAAATATGTGGATATGACTTATTTTTAATCACAGGCTAGTGATTTGTTGTGAATCTCTTCCTGCAAGCATTTTGTTGACTCATTAACCCTTTTCATTGTCCAGTTTCTCCTGGTAACAAAGGATTATAATCTAAGTTTTTTTCCCTGAATCAAAATGATAATTTTCAGATATAGTTTTAATTACTACCAGTTTTCAACTTATAATGGGCTGTAAATTAAATACCTCTATGGATCAGGATAACTTCCTGACAGCTATAGGAGTATCCAAAGGTATTTCATTTTTGTCTACCTTTTCTATGTCCTCTCATGGAAATGCAGCTGAGAAACTGATGTGAATAAAAAAACGAGTAAATGACCATGAGGAGAATATCTGCTCAATTCAATTCAACAAATTTATGTTAAGAATCTATTTTATCTATTTTTTTCCTTGGTGCTGGTTATGATATAGTGTCATTAGTAACCTTGTACTTTGTTACTAATGCCACCAACTTCCTACACACACACACACACACACACACACACACACACACACACAAAGGCTACATGCTGTTAACAATATCTTGGATACTGATATTAAGAGTCAATTACACTGATAAATGTGTCTTTTTAAATGTCTAATCTAACATCAGAAATACCCCTGTTACTTGTGTCAGTGAACTCAAATCAATCATTTAAATATTTTGTTCTTTAAAAAATGTGTAAAAATAGTAGAGTGATTGTTGTTTGACCTCACATATCATAAAGTACTGGCAGACAAATCAAAGGAAATTAATGAAAAAGCCAATCTGTGTTTTCTTGTTTACTGGCATATTTACTTATTAGAAGCACATATTTTGTGTATCTACTTTGTTTAAAATATTATGTTGAGCTCACAAGATATGTGGTACTTGTTAAATAGAAACAAATATATGTATCGAGAGAGAGAGAGAGAGAGAGAGAGAGAGAGAGAGAGAGAGAGAGAGAGTATATGTGTGTGCATGTGTGTGCGTAAGACTGTTCTTAAGCTTTTTGGAATCCCTGCTATTTATCAACAAAACACTGTAGAGAAAAATACCTTATCCATTAGGTACATCCTGTCCAGAGTTTAACAAAGGAAAAAAATTACTTGGCTCAGAGTCTAGTTACACAAATTGTTTATGTAAAGAAACTGAGCTTTGTTTGACTGTTTACCTTCAGAATACACATTGCTGATATTTAAGCATCATAAACTGAACAGTTACCACTGTCAGTGCAAATCACAGGTTTTCATGTATGGTAAGTTTCCCCAGTGAACATTTGGCTAATAGCCAAACAAAAGCACATAATTTAAAACACTCAATCAAGTTTCATTCTGAGGCATTTTATTTAGTGTTTAATAGCTTCTCCAGGGACAGGAAAATTACAAAAGCGCATTGTTTTGACATGAGCTAAAATGAGTCATCACTCCTCACTACATTTTTGAGGATTTGGCATTAATCTTCAGAGACAATGAACCATAAACATTTGTAATAAATATCAATTTTCCTAAACTGTTTAGGAAAATCAGGCTACTCTTCTCATTGGAGCACCAAGAAGGTATCACTAAAGAAAGGCACTATCCTATTCCAACATGTAGATATTTGTTTTTCTAAACAACACCTTATTGAACATTTTTTATGACCATCTAATACCCAATTCTTAAAGCCTGCTAAAACTTACTGGATTGATTTGTTTTTAAAATACAAGTTAACAATATATAGAGTTCAATCCTTTGGTAAATTAGAAACCCAAGGTCATTCAGTATTTCTACCCAGTATTCTGTGTATATCTTCATAATTCCCCCCCAAAAGTACACAAGTTTCACTTCCTGAATGCACTAGGGTCTAGATCTTATTACCTCTACACCCACCACTTCAGAGCCTACCAAAGGCAATTTCATTTTCCTTAGGCTAGTGATAGTAAAACTTAGCTGCATATTAGAAATGCCATAGTAATCTTTAAAAAATCCTGATGTCCAGGGCTCACTGATCAAATTGAAATCTCTGAGACTTAAGAATTAATACTAACAAGAGCTTCCAGGCTAATTTCCATACATGGCACAGTTTGAATAATGGTGATTGTGTGTGTGTGTGTGTGTGTGTGTGTGAGAGAGAGAGAGAGAGAGAGAACAGAAAGAGGCAGGGTTGGACAATAATGAGAGAGAGAGAGAGAGAGAGAGAGAGAGAGAGAGAGAGAGAACAGAAAGAGGTAGGGTTGAACAATAATCAGTGCATTCAGTACTTTATAAAGTTCTGATGAGCAGGTGCATCAAGTAGAGGAAGAAAACCCTGCCTAAATAAGTGCTATGAAATTACAGCTTAATTATAATATAGAGTTAAAAGCATGGCTTCTGGAGTCAAATTTCCTGGGGTTAAATCCTGCTTTTTTATGACCACTCAGATACTCAGTTTATCTATTCAATGGGATAATAATAGCACTTATAGATTGCTGTAAAGATTAAATGAATGAAAATCACTATAAAGGGTTGAAAATAGTGTTTCACACAGTAAGACTAGGTATATGTTACTTATTACTATCCTCATCATCACCATCTTTATTATTCATCCCTCATTAACATAGATAAGAATTGAATGTACTAGCCCAAACTGAAGACAGTTGAATTGTTTTGATTTCCAGAATTTAGTTCATTATGAATTTTAGAATGTCATAACCATTATAACCTGGTGGTACTCACCAATGGTGTGAAACACAATTCTAGATGTACTGCATAACTTTTCAAAAAACTTTCATGTACTTTTCTATTTATTTCATCCTTAAATCCTGACAAGTTGGTTTTAATCTTAGGATATAGAGTTTCACAGATCCAATCAACCAGAACACCAGAAAGAGCACCTTAGGACATACAGTAACAACTAAGGAGTTGAAAACTTACTATGTGTCTGCACTACTCAAAGCACTTATCAGCTATAACTCATTAAGTACTTAATAATTATCTTATGAGGAAGGTACCTTGTTTACAGATAAGGAAATAAAGCACACAGAGATTATACAACTGATATGTGGAGAATTTGAGATGCAACTATAGGGAGTTTGGGTCATCACTCCAGGAGTTAAAGTACATTAAGTACAGATATCCTGAAGGTAGAGTAAAGTTGGATTACAAGCAAGGAGTTGGGAGTCCAAAGTGTCCATCATAACAGTTTTGGGAACAGTATATTTTATGTGTGAGTCCTCATACTTTGTCTTAGAGACAGTCTGTTGAAGGATGCAATAGGGTTAGAAAACTGCTCCAAAAAAATCAAAGTAAGGGGCTGGGGTTGTGGTTCAGAGGTAGAGGGTTTGCCTGGCATGCATGAGGAACTGGGTTTGATCCTCAGCACCACATAAATAAAATAAAGATATTGTGTCCACCTGTAACTAAAAAATAAAATGTTTTTTTAAATCAAAGCAATAATAGGAATCACACACTACCATAGGAATTTCATAAAAACTAAAACCCATACATATGGTAACATTTAATTATTAAAATATATAATCAATATAATTAATGGAAAACTTCTTTAAAAGAATTAGATAGAAAATTCCCAATGTGATCTTAAAACACATGATTTCAACTTTTAATTCTAGTGCATTAGTAACATTTATTGAGGTTGAAAGGATGCATCGCAATAAGAAATAACTGAAACACCCACGAAGAGTAATGACTTGACATTGGAAACTAGAAACTGCTTTTGACAACTACAGCCAAGGGGCTAGGGCTGTAGCTCAGTGGCAGAGAGTCTGCCTACATGTGTGAGGCACTGGGTTCGATCCTTAGCACCATATAAAAATAAATAAATAAACAAGTAAAATAAAGGCATGCTGTCCATTTACAACTACCAAAAATTAAAAAATAAAAATAAAAACAGTCATACACTCAAATGTTCTATTCTGTATAAAATTGAGCTAACTCTATATCATGTAAAATAAAGATCAACAAAAATCAGAAATAATTTTCTTCTAAAAGATATTTTTAGATAAAAAGAGTCCCAGTTTAAGCCTTTAAACACACACACACACACACACACACACACACACACACACACACACACATACATCCCTTTCTAATATATACAAAGCATATTCTATAGCTCTCTTTGAGGCCCTTAAGGCCTGAAGTAAAAAATGATGCTTTTTTTCAGTGTTATGTTCAGGCCTTCTGAGGTGCTGTGAAAGTACCTAAACTTTCATGAGAGTTTTGGATTCACTGCTCACAGAATCTATCTCATTTAATAATACTTTCTTTGATATCTTTGTGTGACAGTTCAAGTTACAGCAAAAGAAAGCAAAATGGAAGTACTAGGATGATGTTAAAAAATACATGCACACTTTAATGCATGTGTGCATGTAAAAAGTCAAGATGGAAATATGTCACTACAAAAGAATAATTTAAAGTAGCTTATCTTCTCAGGTTCCTATTTATAAAAGAAGAGATGGGCTAGGAAGACATTGGACATAAAGAATCAAGGAAAACACAGCCCTCCAAAACCATGTAATTCTATGTAGTACAGTTTGAAATATTTTGTTCCACATACCTACAATAAACCAAATTAAATAATGTTACATACAATATAGGAAGAAATTTATTTTCCCTAACAATCTTTAAAAATGTCAAAATATTCAAGAAAAAAATAACTAAAATATAATGAGTCATATTTAAGCTCTTAAGTGACTAAAAGTCTTTAAAAGTCTTCTTTTGAGTGCTTCCTTCTTTTTTTGAGTATGGGAACATGATAACTTAGATAAATCTATTAAACCTAACATTATAATATTAGATATTAACATTAATATGAGGCATCAACATTGGAGATCCCATCTTGGAAATACCGTTGAGTCAAGGTAAGACAAAAGAACGTGATATGACAAGAAATGGGAAAGTCTCCAGTTCAGAATCTCGCTGCTTCTCCTTAGTTTCAGAAACACAACATTTTTCTCCTTTCACTATTCTGGATTTCCCCTCAAATACACCACACCATATCACCTCAGTCCTCCGCCATAAGGAATCCCATTTTCTTGGCCACGGTAATTAATCGGTTACCAATATAGACTTCTCAAGATACAAAATAGAACTAGAACAGAAAAATTTAAATTTGGTGTCAGGTAAATAAACATAAATTAGTTGAGATATATAAGGTCAAACCTTTTAAATTGGTTTTCTTTATTTTGTTCTGAACTACATTTATTCAGGTTATGCATTGTAAGTATCATATCATGAACTGTATATACTTATTGTCCAAGCTATAGAAGAGGAGCACAAACATTTTCTGTAAAGGGCCAGGAAGTAAGGATTTTGGGCTTTGTGAGCTAGGTGGTTTGCTGCATCCCAACTCAGTGGTTACAGCAGGGAAAGCAGCCACAGCAGGGAAAGCAGCCACAGATAAAATGTAAACAAATGGGTGTGGCCCTCTTTCCAAAGAACTTTATCTCTGGACATTGAAATTTAAATTTCATGTATCTCTCACATATAATAAAATAATCTTCTTTTGATTTTTTTCCACCAATCTAAACTTGTGAAAACTATTCTTGGCTCCTATGCCACATAAATACAGGCAGTAGACTGGCTATATAATTCAGCTCTGCCTTCTCTCTGCCATGTCTCGAATAGGTAAATGTAAACAGAAATTTGTGAGTACAAATAAAGTATTTGTTATGGTTTGAATCTAGAAACGTATCCCCAAAAGAAACAAATGAAAACATGACTCTTAATGCAGGAAGGTTCAGAGGTGGGGCTTTTACATTATGATGAGTCTTGTAACCTCATCAATGGATTAATCCATTTGATAGATTAATAATCTGACTGGACTACTAGCTGGTAACCATAGGCAGTGGGGTTTGGCTGGAGGAAGTGGGTCACTGCGGATATGCCCTTAGGGATTGTATCTTGTACCTGGCTCCTTACTCTCTCTCTACTTCCCAGCTGTCATGAGCTGAGCAGCTTTTTTCTGCCATGTCCTTCCATCAAGATATTCTGCCTCACTTCAGGCCCCGAGATGACCATAGATCAAACCTCTGAAACTGTAAACGCAAAATAAATCTCTCATTCTCTTCACTGTTCTTGTCAGGTTTTTTTTTGTTTGTTTTGTTTTTGTTTTTTGTCACAGTGATGAAAAGCTGCCTAACACAATGTTCATTTTAAAAGCATGAGACAGGACATTAAAAAAAAAAAATCACACCATTTATGTCAATTATAATAAGCAGGGTATGGAAGAGAGCAGGTACAGAGTATTTGGGTTCTATAGCATTGATGTGCACTTAAATAATATTAATGCATATGTACATAACAAATAGACAAAATAGTAGCATGAATAAGTTCTTTATTCATAAACTTATTCACTGTGAAGATTCTAATCGGTAATAATACCAACTGATTTTTCCCTACAACCTGACAAGCCTTTAATAACCAGTTAAGTCTTATTAAAAGTAAAATAAAGTCTTATTAAATCTGAGAAACATAAAAGTTGTTAATATTCTTTATCAAAATAATTTCTGTTCAAAGCAAAAATTTTGTTTTCAAAAGCAAATCATGATTTTTTTTTTTTTTTTTTTTTTTAAGTACCAGGGTACCTAACCACCAAGTCACATCCCCAGCCCTTTTTCTGTTTCTTATTTTAAGCCAGGGTCTTGCTAAATTGCCTGAGGCTGGCTTTGAACTTGTGATCCTCTTGCCTCAGCCTCCCAAGTCACTGTGATTACAGGTGTGTACCACCACACCTGGCTGGAAAAAAAGGACAGCTCTCTTTTGTATATAATGAATTTTTTTGATCAAAAAATTATCTTTTTCACAGTAAAATATTGTGGTTTCAATTTGTTAGAAAGTGAACATTAATTAATGAATACCCTTGTCCTTATGTACCTTGTAGCAAAGGTTTGTTATGGCAACAAATGAATTGTCAACACTGTCATTTTAGAATTATCATTTCAATAAAAAGTGCTCCTGAAGATAGTAATCTATTCTCAGCTCATCAAAGCCATGGCTTTCAAGTGCTTCCTCACTTTTTATCTTCACTACTTTAATAAATGATCCTATTTATTGATGATAGTCCAGACCCTAGTCAATGAACCTTTATCTCAAGTACTGTGTATGGTACCTAAAGGGCTTAAAGTGACTGCCATTCATGAAGATCAACAAGAGAAAAAAAACCCAAAATACAAAACAAACAAACAACAACTCCCCCCCCCCAAAAAAAACAACCAAAAACCAAAACGAGAAAACACATTTTGTACACAGAAAACACTGTACTAAGGGGGAATGCAGACTTTTAAAAGTAAAACAGCTCATCTATGGAGGAGCATACCAATTAAGTGGCTACATTAGGGCAACAAATTTTCCCTTGCCTTCCTATTGCCATATGCCTGTCATCTTCCCCGTATAGTTTCCATTCACTGTTTCAAACATATGTTGCCACTTATTTGCCAGGAAAGGAATCTCTGACCTACCCTCTTTATGTATGATGAAATGGCAGACCGAATGGAGCCAGAGAGCGCACCATTAGCAGTTATTCACACTTCTGTTTTCTTTTAACTTCCTTTCCTCTAAAGTTTATTCCTCATATGCTAGGAGGGATGTGTAATCATAAAAACATCCGTGACTCATGTTTTAGAATATGGAACTGTAGCAATTCCCTGCACAAGAAATGCTTCCCTCCTCCAAAGAGCTGCATGCCTCCTCCTCAAAAAGACTATCTTTACAGCTCAGAGCTTGATCAGACATAGGTGAAGAGTTCCCTTCCCTCACCAAACGTCAACATAGTTTTCCTTTCTCACAATCTCTGCTAGAGTTCACCCAATACTTAACCACAATTTTTTAATGAGACACCTGTTCCTGGGTTCAGATTGCTAGGGGATTGCCCTAAATCAAGAGGAGAAAACACAACAAAGATTAGTGAAGAAGAAGGGGTTTTCCTCCAAAGATTAAGGGGATTTAAGGAGATAAATTGTGGATAAAATTATATGTACAGTAACAAAAAATGAATGTTTATTTCAGTCTGTATTGTGTATTGATTATCCTCTTCTGGCTTATTGAAACCAATCTATAGGTCACAAAACATTGCCATGGGTTAATAGTTTTATAATTAATTTTTGAACTAAATGTTCCTTAAACTATATCTAGCAAATACTACCAAGAATTTGACCATTTCTGGAAAAAGAGATTAGCCAAAAAAATAAGTATTGTCCATAAGCAGAAATAAAAACAGTACTTTGAAGAATCCACAAATATTACCATTTGTATGTCATGGGATATGGGAAAAATTTTTTTAAAGTCCTGTTAAGTGACAGCCCAAACGTATGAAACCAACTGCAAAGCAAGTTGGATTATGATTCATCCTTTAAAGGAGGATTTTCTTAGCTTTTCCACACAGGCAACTGCAAGTTGCCCCAAAGAACATGCCGTCATGCTTTAACCCAGGACAGCTAATAGTAAAATATAGCTATGTTTAGCCACACCGGCCACATAAAATATATACAAGCATTCTCAGGGTTATGAACACCTGACTTGTGAATGTCTCATTTATATAAAAAGCCAATCTACAATCTGCTCAAAGGGATGACACCTGGAAAGCAAGATTATTTCCAGAACTACTTAATTTTCTTCAGACCAGTTGGCCTGGGGCTGCCATGGAAATGACAGGGAGGTATTCACCTGGAATCTAAAGTGGGAACGTGGAACACATTTGCTAATAAATATCATATTTTATATAGCACATATGCTCTCAGCTAGTCCACAAAAAGCTAGCTGACTCAAAATATAACTTAAACTCAATACAACTGCAAGCAATATTGTTCTCTACTTCACGTTGCAATAACCATACTATGTATAAACCTTGTGAGCTATGTTATTACCATGCTACAAAATCATCATACTCTTTCAGATATCTAACTATAGGTTTATAGTTTTAATATGAGTTTAGTAAATCTCTTTCTGCTAGTATGGGAATCAATTCCCTGCTAACAATATTGTCTCTATGGGGAAATATCTTACAGGGGAGTCTTTGAAACCAGTCTTTTCAAGATGGGGAACGTTCTATAATTTGAAAATTAAAGTATTTACTTTGCTCTAAGGAAGCAAATTGCCTTAATATCTAAACTCAGAGTACGGGCTAGAAATACAGCTTAGTGTAGACTTTGCCTGACTTATATGAGGCACTTTTTCAATCCCCAGAACTGGAAAAAAAGAAAATAAAAAAAAGAAAAGAAACCCAGAGTAAATTCAGTATTATTCTATGTTTCTTAAAGAAACTGTAAGCAACATAAAATAATAGTAACAAAGATTTTTTTAAAAAGGCAATAATTATAAATAAAAGAAAGCAGCACATAAAAACTAACAGGTCAATGATGTGACAATGGCCTAAGTCCTTGATGGATGAACAACTGGGGTGAGACTTCACCTGAACTTCTAAGTGCCACCCTCTGACATGCCTTTTTAGATGCAGAACTTCTTCCTTTGCACAAAAAAGGGCACTTCATGTACCTATAATCTCCTTGTTCTTAACCAGTCTATCTCCTCTTCTATATTAATACCTTCCCATACAACTCATGGTTGTAAATTCTTTAAAGCAGAGATTTGTCTTACTTTCCACCACACACAAACACACACACACACACACACACCAAAAAACAAAAAAACACAACTGACTGTAATATTAGAGAGGAAAAGAACCAAGTTTATTGACGTCTGGTTCAATATTAACTGGTTTCTTTCTCTAAAATTTGTGTTACTTCATGTCAGATCAGGCTGGACAGGCAGCAACCAAAGTTGGCAGATTTAAAAGGGCCGCTGAACAGGCTTTATTGAGATATCACTCCTGAGTGGAACTCGATCAGACCCACAGAGGGGACAGGGGAAGGGTCTGAGGAGAAACTGAGTGGAAGCTCGACGGGACTGGACTTTTATGGGGCTTACAGCAGGAAGGGAAGGGCTTGGGACAGGAAAAGGTGTCTCTAGGGTCCCTTGCCCCCTTGGAGTTGGTCAGGGGAGTTGGCTGAACTCCAGGATTGGCCAGGGGGCCCTGTTGATTGACAGGCATTAGTCAGGAGATCTGGCTGATTGACAGACGTTTCCGCTGGCATCTGATTGATGTTCAAAGCAGCGCAGGCTGCTTTGTTCTAAGTTGCCACTAAGTCGCCACCAAGTCACTGCCACCAACCTAACATTTCACACAATAGGTGCTTAATAAATGAGTGCTGAATGTCTGGTCACTTATCCTCCATAGAAGAAAATTATAAAGCCGTTAATATTAACATTTGTGGATTCAGCAAAAAGGGAGCCAAATTTTTTAACCTCAAAATGACTTGATGGGGGGCAAAATTTATAATTATATTTTAAAATCTTATAATTTCATAAAGGGATGGTGGTTGACAAAAATAAATCTCAGCATAGAACTCTACTTCTATATTAAAAAGCAGTTATCTATACAGCATAAACAGTTGTAGAGATTAAAGCAACTAGAGGTCATTTTACCAAAGCAGTGAATTGTGATAATGTATACTAAAAAAATACGGTATCTGCTTCCACCACTAAAAACCATAACCTTTAGATGTCTACCTATGATAGAATTTCATACCTTAAAGTGTCTTTAATCTAGTCTTAGATCCATAAGATGTGGAATTCTATAAAATGGACAATAATATTTTTAGCTTATTGATTAAAAAAAAATGCCTATATGCCAATTTTATCAATGGTGATATAACTACCTAAAAGCAGAAGCATGTTTTCAAATAAACCCTAGGTTTCCACCCAGGAACATTCTGAGAGAACAAACTCAGAGTGTTTAGAAGATCTTAATCACCTCTAATTTAGTTCTCTTTGTGAAGATCTGCATTGTCAGGGGTCTTTGTATACTTTTCAAAGAAAATTAAGGTCAATAATGCACCCAGAATTTTTTTTTTCTTTTTTTAGCGGAGGTGGGGGGGATATTAGGGATTGAACTTGGGGGCACTTGACCACTCAGCCATATCCCCAGCCCTATTTTTTGTATTTTATTTAGAGACAGGGTCTCACTGAGTTGTTTAGCCCCTCACTTTTTGCTGAAGCTGGCTTTGAACTTGCTCGTGTCTCAGCTTCCCGAGCCACTGAGATTAGCACCATAATTTTTAAAACCCTGTTTTCTTTTGAATAAGTTTAATCATTAGAAAATTCTTTTTTGTTGCACCAACATCTGTGATCTCTAAGTTCCACCTATTGTTCCTGCCTCACAGAAGCTTCATATACTATCTGAGCTTTCTCCCACAAGGCAGCCTTTCAAATGCAGCATTTAAAGACAGATATCTCATTTTCCATGTTTTCTTATTTCCAGGATAAAGCTGCTAAATTGTTGGGATTATGCTATAATCCTCAGTTTATTTAAGAATGCTGACTAATCAAATATCCATTCTCAATTCCCTTTCTCCCCTACCTGCCTCCAAAATGAAATCTGAAAAATCTTTTCATTCATGTGACAGCCAAGGGTAGCCATGAGACAGTTCTGACCAATGACATGTATGAGAACTCAGAATAAAGACTTCCTGGGAAAGTATTTAGTTTTGTCATAAGAGTGGTAGTCCCAAATGCCTTTGTCCATTCTCCTTTTATGTCCTTTCTTCCTGTCTCCCTTGAGACCATAATCACACAGGCTGTAGTAGCCATATTGCCAGTTTGGAGGTAATGAGTTTGAAAGCAAAATAGTCAGCAAGGTAAGACTACAGGAGTGGAATAATAGCCTAGAACTTACTGACCATATGCAGCAGCTGAATGTGTGTTGCAAACAATTATCTCCATCATTTTTTGTAGGTTACATAACTATGTATCATTGAAATCAGTGATTCTCAAATTTGAGCATGCATCAGAATCCCATGCAGGAATTCTGCACAGATTGCTGGGCCCTCCCTCTAGAATTTTTCTGCTTCTGTAGGTCTGGAAGGGGACTTGAGAATTTGCATTTCTATTTCTAATATAGTGGTGTTATTGAACAACACTTGGAGAACTCCTGTTTTAAGCCATTATTAATCTAGTTTTTTTTTTTGCTTTGCAATTTGTGACCTTCCTTAATAAATACAAACAAAATTTTTAAAAAATTTAGAATAATCCACTGAGCTCACAAGATTCACATGGTCATTACCCAGTGGCCAGATCAGCAATAAACTCTGATTGACTATAATAAGTCATTCATGTTGCTCTCTTTCCCTTTGGCAGTTTGAGACAATAAGACATCAGAGCAAGTCTTTGGGTTAGGTGTATGAAAGTAAGGAATGGGGAACAGAGCTTATGGGGGAAGTTTTCCTGGCTCCTAAGGAGATACCAAAAGAGACTGTCCATTTTCTACCTCCCGGTTTTGCATGTTTGGATGAGATACCTGGAACTATGCAGGTCATCCTGCTACATATATGACAATGAAGCTATCAAGAAAAATAGTTCAGATCCAGAAGATCACAGACAATATACTATGTCTGAAGCCTGCACCAAATTTGGATGGTGATGATGATTACTATTGTAAGGTGATACATTTCACCACTGACTGAGCTGGCAGCAGTCCAAGTTTTCTCCAGATTGTAACTTGAAGCACACTCACCAATGTGTCACTTTCCTTTGGTTATTTATATTACGAACCCACCTGAAGAACCACGCACTATTTTCATGACAGTTCTCAGAGGAGTCAAAAATATTAAGTTTCCATATCCTGGGATACAGAACTATCTTCAATGATTGGAAACCTCTTATATTACATGCTACTGTAAGCAAAATTAGAGACTTGTGTGTTCCTTTGGTACTCTTCAAAGAGCTCCCTTATTTGAGATGCCTTCCACTCACATAACAGGTTTCCATCTGAAGCACCTGGAATGAGACTTCAATGACATCCCATGGCTCACAATGGTTCACTTAAGGCACGGGGCAAACTTCCTAAGCTCTCTTAGTTCATCTGTCTTTATACCAGATTCTGAATTATGTATGTTTGCCTGAACTAAAAAGTAACAATTGAAAAGTCAGGAAGATAGGTATATTTAATATGACTTAATAAGGGGTAGTAGATCATACCAATCTCAGAAGCAGACAGATTTTCCTAGTAATGTGTGAAACCACAGAAGACTAAAACATAAGCAGTTAAAGAGTAAAAGACTAAAAACTGTAAAGTTTTGCAAATTACTGAGCTCATATTTAAGATAATAGCTACATGACAAAGCAGATGGAATGGCCAAAAAGGTTAAGGGATGTGAAGGCAGAGTAAAAAAGTCTAACATGTATCTAATGTGTTTTAAAAGATTAAGAAGAGTAAAAGTTATTCAGAAGTCATATTTGAAAATTTAATATTGACTGAGAATTTCTTAGAGCTAAAGAAAGACACCACTCCGGGAGGGAAAGGGAGAGAAAAGGGAAATTGCATGGAAATGAAGGGAGAACCTCATTGCTATACAAAATTACATATAAGAGGTTGTGAGGGGAATGGGAAAATAAACAAGGAGAGAAATGAATTACAGTAGATGGGGTAGAGAGAGAAGATGTGAGGGAAGGGGAGGGGGGATAGGAAAGGTAGCAGAATACAACAGTTACTAAAAGGGCATTATGTAAAATTGTGGATGTGTATCCGACGTGATTCTGCAATCTGCATTTGGGGTAAAATTGGGAGTTCATAACCCACTTCAATATAATGTATGAAATATGATATGTCAAGAGCTTTGTAATGTTGTGAACAACCAATAAAAAAAATTTTAAAAAATTTAAAAAAAAAAGACACCACTCCAAAGACTCAAGACTCCTAAGAAAAACGAGGAAGAATAAAAGAAATCTGTACATAGTATGTCATGATGAAACTGTATAATATCAAAGACAAAGGAAAGATCGTAAAAATAGCCAGAGAAAAAAAGGATGACAATTAGATTAATAACTAACTTCCAACATAATATAGAAAGCCAGGAATCAGTTGGAATATATCCTTTATGAGCTGAGAGCAAACAAGAAATCTATACCCACTAAGAATCTTCCTAAGAAATAAAGACATGTTCAAATAATTTAAAAAAAGAAAGAATGTGTGAAGAACAGAATTACATAAAAGAAACTTCAAACGTCTGCATTTAGAGACAGGAAAGAACCCAGAAGCAAATCTGTAATTAAGAAGAAATGATAAACAAAGCAAGTGTAAGGGTGGTGGTATATCAAAATCAATAATGACTAAAACTACAATAATAGATGACAATATCCCGTGGAATGAAAAAAGAGAACTACAACATGTGACAACAATAATACATAAATTGGGGGGGTATGCTCAAAGTTAAGTGCTCTAAAGTCTTAAATTTTATGCAAGATTGAGTTTTACACTTTGAGAATTTAAAATGTGAGGAAGAATTATAAGGTAAGTAATCCCTAACAGAATAGAATACAATGTGTAATTTCCAAAGTTTACAGGGAGAAAATTAGTAAAGATAAAATTCAAATGAAGCCAAGAAATGAGAGAACAATAACCAAAAGGTGGTGTAAATTGAAAAAAATGGCAAGTACAAATATATCAACAATTACCATAAATAGAGATGAAGTGATTCTGTTAAAAAAAATCAATAAATAAAAACCAGATTAAACAGCAATATTAATTCCAACTAAGCGCTGTTCATGCGAAACCTTTCTAGCACATAAGAGTATAAAGATGAAAGTAAAAGGTCAGAAAAATGATATACCAGAGAATTATTAATCAAAAGAAAGGTTATATACATATATCAGCTAAAATGAACTTTAAGATAAAAAGCATCTGCAAAACAGAAATTATATGATTAGGAGATTCCATTTCCTAGATAGTGTGGATTTACATGCATCTAAAACTATGGTCTTAAAAGATGTAAAGCAAGGACTAACAGAAAGAAACTATTTCATGTATTTTTTGATTGTTTTTATATCTTCTTCTAAGAGTGTCTGTTCAGCTCTTTAGCCCATTTATTGATTGGGTTGCTTGTTTGGGGGATATTAAGTCTTTTGAGTTCTTTATATATCCTGGAGATTTAGTGCTCTATCTGAAATGCATGTGGTAAAAGCCTCCAATACTGCAGGCTCTCTCTTCGCCTCAATGATTGTTTCCTTTGCTGAGAAGAGGATTTTTAGTTTGAATTCATCCCATTTGTTGATTCTTGATTTTACTTCTTGTGCTTTAGGAATCTTGTTAAGGAAGTTGGGGCCTAATCCAACCTAATGAAGAATTGGGCCTACTTTTTCTTCTATTAGGTGCAGGGTCTCTGGTCTAATTCCTAGGTCCTTGATCCATCTTGAGTTGAGTTTTGTGTATGACAAGAGAAAGAGGTTTAATTTCATTTTGCTACATATGGATTTCGAGTTTTCCCAGCACCATTTGTTTTAGAAGCTATCCTTTCTCCAATGTATGTTTTTTGTGCTTTTGTCTAGTCCAAGATAACTGTATGCATGTGGGTTGGTCTGAGCCTTCTATTCTGTACCATTGGTCTACATGTCTATTTTGGTGCTGATACCATGCTGCTTATGTTACTATTGCTCCATAGTATGGTTTAAGGTCTGGTATTGTGACGCTTCCTGCTTCACTTTTTTTTTTTTTTTTTTTTTGCTAAGAATTGCTTTGGCTATACTGAGTCTCTCATTTTTCCAATTGAATTTCATGATTGCTTTTTCTAGTTCTATGAAAAAATGTCATTGGGATTTTAATAGGAATTGTGTCAAATCTGTATAAGAGTTTTGGTAGTATGGCCATTTTGACAATATAAATTCTGCCTATCCAAGAGCATGAGAGATCTTTCCATCTTGTAAAGTCTTCTTCAGTTTCCTTTTTTAGTGTTCTATAGTTTTCATTGTGGAATTATTCCACCTCTTTTGTTAGATTGATTCCCAAGTATTTTATATTTTTTGAGGCTATTTTGAATGAGGTGGTTTTCCTAATTTCTCTTTCAGTGGATTCATCCTTTATGTATAGAAATGCATTAGATTTATGGGTATTGATTTTATAATTAAAATTGTATTTCTAATCCTTAAGTTGATAACTAGCTCATTATATTATAAACTAGTTCTGCAGTAAGCATGACCTAGGTAAATTACTCTATTGGTTAGCACTTCAGATATATTCCTTTTGACAATTCTAATCACATTGCTTAATTATCCCACGTTTCATGTTTCCCAAAAGAAACATGCAGACTCATAAAACAGTGCTTCAGTTATCAATTTACTATATGACCTTGGGACAAGTCCCTTAACCTCTATAAGCTCCATTTATCCCATCTATTTAAAAAGAGGAAATGGGGAGTACAAATTAATAGATATTTTCTAAAGCCTTTACATTAACAAAAAAAGTGATTTTAGGAAGAGATCATCCTTCATATAAAACCCTAAGCATAATTCTTATTTCTTAATCTGTTGATTATTTTTTCCAGTGAAGACATTTTTAGTCGTAATATAGGAAAGCATCTCTTCCAATCCTATTTTTTATGTTGCAGACTAGTGACTGCTCCTATGAGCCAGTTTTGTTCTGGAAGAAACTGTCAGAGTGTTTTACAGTTAAAAACCACCTTCATATCAAGCAATTGACTACGTAAATAATGGATAAAAGGGAACTAGGGACAAAAAGAGATTATAAAATGTCTCCTGTATAAAAATAATATTGGGAAAAACTATTTAACTCTTCCCCCCCCTTTTTTTCTTTCTCTTTCTTTCTTTTCTTTTCTTTTTTTTTTTTTTTTTTAAGCACTGGAGATAGAACTAAGGGATTGTGTGTGCTGTGCAAGAACTCTGCCATTGAGCTACACTGCCAGCCCATTAAAAAAAAAATTATTTTGAGACAGGGTCTTGCCAAATTACCCAGGCTGGTCTCAAACTTGAGGTCCTCCTGCCTCAGCCTGAGTAGATGGGATTTTAGGCCTATGCCAAAGTGCCTAGCTACTTTCTTTTCTTTACTTTCTAAATTCTTTATCTTCTCAGATCTTCTAGACCCATCCAGGTGCATTTATTTGATAATAAATTTATTTTCATGCATTCCTGTGAATTTCATTCCAAATAAAAGAAAACATATGAATTCAACTTACCTATTTTACCCTTAATTATTCAACTATTCCACAGACATCCTAAACTACTTCAAAGACTAAAAGAAATTATTCCATCCAGAAAATTCTATTGAACAGTTTAATCTGTAGGTCTTTCTCCACACATATTTTTACCCTGACATCAAATTCCACATCTACATGGAAAAATCTGTCAAAGTAGTTTCTTTAAAAATGCATTACTTAAGATATGGGGTTCAAACAAATTGATGAGGTCCCTTTAAATAAACAGGACCAGATAAAGCATTAAGAACAATCTGTACTGGCAAGGGACAAGGAGATGATCTAATAATAGGTCTTTTCCGCCTTTAATTTCTGTGATTCGAGGGTTTTTTACTCCTACAGTAATACTTGTGAGTTCAACAATTTCTCAAAACTATTATTAGTTACCAAGGAAACACAAAATGTTTTCAGGAATAAATAAGCAAATGGACTGGACCTAAATAATAGGCTTTTCCTGCTTCCCATGTAATGGTGGCGTCATATTATTGGCTCTTCGTTCTCTCCAAGTCCTCCTGCTCACCTATTGGAATGCTTGTTCACTGAAATCCCATAGCCAACCCCAGAATCCATGTCAACCAAGACCAGATCTCCTGGATTGACATAAGATTCCTTCTTAAATACAGATTTCCTTTTGTTGTGAAGAACAAAACCATGGCAATATTAGGGTGCTATGGTTGGCTTTGTGACCTCTATTTCCAGGGAGAATATGTACATATGTGCTTTTAAATGACCTGGCAAATAGAAAAGCAGCTGACATGATTAAAATACATATAATAAAGGTACAAAGATACAGAATACACATATTCATTTTCTCTCTCTCTCTCTCATACACACACACACACACACACACACACACACACACACACCCCACAGTATGAAAACAATTGTTTTCAAATGCTTAGAAAACATAGTATGTTGAACTCTTAATAGTTGGCAGTATTCATGAAGTAATAGTATGTGTAAAATTTTTTGCTTACTTTTCTGCATTTGCAAACCATGAGAATATTACTTTTAGAGTAAAAACAAAAACAAACTATTTAAATTAATTTTAAAACCAAATAATATCATTCACTTCAATATTAATAGTTTCTTATTTTCTAGTTTTATTACTGACACTCTTGCTATTGTAATCAGACCCAGTTAGCTCTAGTTGCTGTCCTACAATCAAAGTCAGCTGAAGTATTGAGCAGAAATAGGTGTAGGGCTTCTGGAAACTTCAAGCACTGCCTTGCCCGAAGAATGATATTATTTTATGTGGGTATCTGTATTGTCAGAGCCAAGCAGATGGCACCTGGGAAACAGAAGGAAGTTGGAAATGAAAAAATTAGAAAAAGAAATGATCCAGGAATGCAGTGCAAGTGCTTTTACTTTAAGATATCCATCCCCATTTGCATCATAGTCTATAGTTGCCAATATGTGGTGCTCAGTCTCTTCAGCCTTCTTCCGAAGCTACTTAGCTTCAGAGCTGGAGGCACCAGCACTGAACACCAGCAGTTAACTGGATTTCAGTGGTAAAGCTGCTTTGAAAGAAGCTACCAGTAAGCTGTTAGGAGGTTAGCACCAGAGGCTCATATTCCAGCCAATCCAACTGTCACCTAAAGCAATGGCTTATGGAGTTCTGCCTCTCCTCAGGCCATCCTGGGGTTGATCTCCACTTGGTTCAGATTAGCATACAGACTCAGGTACATACAACATTTGCTGTTTTTCTTTGGGTGTTATAGTAGTCCTCCTTTATCCACAGAAGGTAATGTCCCAAGATGTTCTACAGATGCCTGAAACTGAGCACAGTACTAAACCTTATGTAAAGTATGCTTTTGCTATACCCACGTGACTATAATAAATTTTCATTTATATAATGGCATAAATTGATGTGAACATACTTTATATACAGAGATACAAAAAATTGTGCTCTATATGTGTAATAAGGATTGTAATGCATTCCACTGTTGTCGTGTATTTAAAAAAATAAGAAAATCAATAAAAAGAGAAAAAATAAATTTTCATTTATAAATTAGGCATAGCAACAGATTAATAAGTAATAATAAAATAAAACTATTATAAAATATACTATGATAAAGTTATTTAAAACTTATGAATTGTTTCCATTTACTGTTTTCTGAAAACAAGATTAAGGGGGGAGGGTTATTACATGGTTTCCACATATATTATCTCACTGAAGCAAAAGAACAAATGTGTCACCCTGAAAGTCATTAGCAGCATCTCATAGCCTGCAATAGAGCTCCTAGGGAACAGAACACACTACCCCTTCACCTATGAAAGAACCAGTGTGAAAGCTGAGGATTCAGTAAATTACAAATTCTCTGGCACTTTTTGGATAACAAAGAAGAAACAGAGACAAGAAGAGAAGAAATAAAAGAAAATAAGAGCATTCACTTCACAAAGAGGAACTGACTTGACATACTTAGTAGCACATTAATTGTATTTTAACACAGTTATATAATGATGGTTTAGTAGTGACTGACTTTACTAATGACATCAGTTGCTGTGCTAACTTCCTCCATTAGCTTAAACCAAGGGGAACTACTGATATTCAGCTATATATTTGACTGTATAAAAAAGTAATTTCCTAGAGTTAAGGCCAGATGACATTTCCAGTCTTATCACCTACAAACCTCTTTTCCCATATTAGAAACTAGCTCTGTAGACAAATTCCTTTGTACCATATCTAAATAACACTTTAAAGCTATTGCTGATTTTTTAGGCCACAAATTTAGATTACTAATTGTAGAAATGATCTTAATTTTTAGATATACATAAGAAATTCCTGATAATAAAATGAAATGAGTCATACAATAATTGAACAGAACTAGGCTAGGAAGTAAAATTTTCTCAGCCAATTTTAAGGTATGGTGGCCATAATTATACTACATAATACATCCGTATCAGATGCTAAAAGAAAAAAGAAATACATCTCAAATGAATTTCAGGTAGGCAAAGGGAAAAAAATGAAATGTCTACTCATCAACTCATGTGGCCAAAAAGAGTATAATGTATACTGCTGGCTGAAGACTGCAAGACAAACTCAAATAGCTCTTATGTCAGACAAATGTTCTGCTTTCTCAAAACTGTTGACTCATATAAGAAAATTATCATGATACTCTAATTTTATTAGAAGAATACACTTTGCTGCTACCTCAAAAAAAAATGTCTTAGTAAATACATAAATAAATGATGTCTTCGATGTGAATGACACCCTTTATGATTAGTGGCTCTGCTTATGTGGCCTGCAAAGAGGATGTGTCTTAGCTTTCGTCCTTCAACATATTCAGTCTGAAAAACAAAAACTTAAGTTTCTCCATTAAATCAGAATATTTCTTTATTACCAACAGAATCTCTGAGAGATTCTGAATAAAATAATTACGAGAAGTCTCAGACTGTATAAAACACTGACTTACATCCTTCTATCTATGAAAACTTGATCAAGCCATTTCACCCTGCCAAATGTGTTTCTTCATCTGAAAAACAAGGACAACATCATCTCAAAATGTGTTGTAAATATTCAGTGATGGAATGCATATAGAGCGTAAGCATGGTCACTAGCTTGATCTAAAAGCTCAATAAGAGAGGGTTATTATTGGTTACTGAAGAAAGTAGTCACATACCATGACCTTAGTTGGAAAGCTGAGTCATAGCTCATGAGAGACTCCAGGGAGCAACAGAGCACCTTTCAAGGCAGACAAAGAGTAAGAACCTTAGAGAAGTACTGTACCACTCAAAGTCTTTATTTTCAGAAAAGCATTAAAGAAAAGTAGAAAATATCAATATATTTCACAGGGAAACTAGGAAATCAAAAGAATGAAAATGAATGCAAAGCACAAGTACAAAAAAAATTAACTTTGGAGTATTAAAGTACTTATGCTATCATTTTGGGGCTGAGATTCAGCTGTTTGTGCTTCATGCAGCTTTCATGACCATCATTTTAATTAAATTGTAATAAAAACTTAGCACAATCAAAAAGCATGTTTAATAAGTACAAGGCAACCACAGAAGACAAAAACAATTACAATGCAATTCATGAATATAGGCAAAGTAATAAACCAAATCATCATCTAAAATGTTAATACAAAACTACAAATTTTAAATTCAGCTGAAGGATATGGTCATTCACTTCTCTTTAAACAGTAGATATGAAAAGCAACAACACGTTTAGTTTAGACTTCCCTATAGTAGAATGACCCAGAAGTATTGGCAAAACTGAGTGTCTACTTGAGCAGAGGACACAATCTTATTTTTGTGCCCTGCATCATTTCCACTAACTATATGACTCTTCTACCATCCTTTCTCCACCCCACACTAAGAAGAAACAAGCAGATTATTTTCATTATTCCTATTTGACAAAACATATGGGAACAATAATTCTACAGACATGTGTACATCATAATAGGAAGCAACCCTATTTTCATGTAATTTAAAAAGGGTTTTTAAATAGACTCAAGCTACTAAAACTACTTAACTCATCTGAGATTTGCAAATAAGGCTGTCACATTCCTAATTTATTTAGCAGATTCATATATTTGGGCTAGGAATTTAGAGATTACATCTCTTGTTTATACTCAAGATAATTAGGAGGCTTATTCTCATTTACAAGAACGGGATTACACAAGTAAATCTGCCCCATCCTAGAGGATACTAGGCTTAATTCAGTCATATTTGGCCAGTTTCTTTTTTCTTCTTTTATATTTTGTCTTATTTTGTTTGCTGGTATAAGAGAACAAATAAGTTAAAACTGGTTCTAAAATTCTATTTGTATACTTTTTCTTGCAAATAAGTACAGCACGAAACATTTAATTCCTTTTAAAATATTTTCCCTGCCAAATAATCTTATTCATTTTAACTGCTTTCGTTAAAACACAGGCATGCAGAAATGAGGAACGAGAAGGTTCTTTCAGTGAAAACATCGAAAAACTCAGATTTCATCTGGCCTTCCCATCATCACTTTAAGAATTGTTTGGTAGTTACATCATCAGGAAATAAAATACTATCCTCTGAGGACCCCAACTCTTTACAAAGAGGAAAAAGAGGGTTTGAAGTTTAAAATCACCCGATATGGCCAAAACCAACCTACCTACCTACCTCCCTCTCCCTCCCTCTCTCTCTCTCTCTCTCTCTCTCTCTCTCTCTCTCTTTCTCTCTCTCTCTCTCTCTCTCTCTCTCTCATCTTCCCCCAGCAACTAAAAAAACAAATATAACAAAAATGTATTTACAAAGGTTCACATAAAAATAACAAAACATGCATTTAAAAATGCAAACTCATTAAAGTTAGGGATCCAAAGGGAAAAAAGTTAGGAGCCTTTGATCGCCCTTGACCCCAATCACTGGGCTAGCCTGGAGGAAGGGCGCAGGCGTCCGGACCCACAGCCCAGTTCCGCCACCGGGCGCGGAGGACCCACTGTCCATTCACACCGCCTAGACGTCCGCAGAGCGGGGGCTCACCGCCGCGCCGCGCAGCAGCCGACGGTCTGGCTGTCACCGGCGCCCCCGCCGCCCGCGCCGCACATGCGGAGCGCCTTATAAGGCTGCGCAGTGACGTAACGCCCAAAGGCCGGGCGCGCTCGCCGTCCCGCTCGCATTGTTCGGGCGACTCCCGGAGCGCGCACAGCCCGCTCGCAGCGCGGCGCGACAGCGGCCCCGGCTCGGCCCGGCCCGGCCCCGCCCGGCCCGGCGCAGGCAGCTCAGGTAAGCCCGGAGAGCCGCTCCGCTCCTGTATGGGGCACTGCTGTCAGGGAGCTAGGGCGCGTGTCTGTAGGTGGCTTTTAACCTTGTCTCAGCATCACGAACTCCAGACAGGTTTCTCAAAGCGCATCCAATGAAGTCTAGCTTCAAAACCCTTTCGACTCAAAGGAGACCTAAGTAAAAAGTTTTCTGCAGCGGAGAAAAAAGGTTTGGGGTTTAAAATTTAATGTGGAGAAGTGAGGTTTGACTGTTACATACACTTTCCAAGTGGGCTGCACATTAAATCTTTTGTATGGAGAAATCTTTGGGGAAAGGGTGGGGTAATAACTCTACCTCCCTATCTTATCGCTCCTTGGAACTTTAACTTGCTCACGTCTTAACAAGAGCAGAGTGCAAAACATTAACACATGGTAGTGAATTTGTTAGTGCCGGTTTTCTTATTTTTCTTTGTAAATTTTACTATAAAACACTAGAAAAATACTGTTGGTAATACATCTTGGAATTAGGATGAAGCCAATTAAAAACTCAAAATCTTTAAGTTTCAAAAATCTTATACCGTTCTTTCTTAAAAAGCACATGTCGAATCTGTGCAAGAAAGTAAGTACCAACAGTTGTGAGTTCTTTCAGCTTCGACTCCAAACCCTGGTAAATGGCAAGCTGGACTTAAAGCTATCATCTCTAAAGTAATATTTTAGATAATATGTAAAATATACTAATTTACAGGTGAAGTCTATGAGAATAATTTTAATCACTGGCATATTGAACCATTAATAAACACATGAAGACTTTGAACAAGAAATTATAAATGAATCCTTACAGTGTGATCAAGTGTTCACTTGGCAGTGACTGAAAATCGACATATTTACTTTTCAAACTAAAAATCAGCACAGGAATTAAAAATAAAAGATTATGTTATGTCAAGTTTAGAACAGTGGAATAGGAAATGAAAAACTGACTTCTAGCTCAAAGTTTATCTAGTCTGAACATATATTGTAAAACAAAACTTTAAGAATGGTGTGCAGAATTATTTCCCTTTTTCATTAGTTTTTATGTTTTGTAAGCATACACAATACAAATTCATAATCCACAGGCTGTTATTATATTGGCTTACTCTGAAAACTGTATAATGCTTAATATTGTTGGCACTGAAAAGACCATATAAGATAACTGGATGTTTAGTAAAAGTTTAACAAAAAAAGTACTTTAATTATCTGAGGTGTATGGGTGTGTTGTGAATATACATTTTATTTATATTTGTCAAAAATGAGAAAAATGTGAGATTCATCATTTGAAACAACATTTTCTAAAAAAAGCTCAAAATTTGGGAATTATCAGTAATTCCTGTTGGGCTTTTTTTTTTTTTTAATGTATGCCATTGATGCCTACCATTTTTGTTTCTTCAGGGGTTTTTTTGTTTTGCTTTGCTTTTGCTAATTTTGTTTAGAGCAAAGCAAGACTTGGTTTTTGTATTCTAAAAGAAAAATTATATGTTATTTGGCCTGAAGATAGGCTATACAAACTGCAGGTTAGTACTGAGAAGTAAGTGTTCCTCAAAACTATTATTTCAAACCCAGGGAAGCCTACCATAATGAAAAGAAAAGGGCCAACACCCAGGTCACTGTGAAGTACCGAATATGCAATGGAAGAGTTGTTTATTTGATATAGAAAGTAATTGGAAACTGAAAAATTCCTGTTTTGGGAAAAAGGTATTCTGTACTTTTGAATCTAATAGAGGAGGAGGGAAACAGAAACCATCAATTATTGTTTCAGCTATATCCAAAGTACCATCTGTACCATCAACTATAGCTCAACTGTTGAAAATCATAGCTTTTATCAAAGCTCTAATAGCTATGTTTCCCAGAGTTTTGCCTTTTATTATGTTAAAGCAGACAAGCATCAACTTTTAAAATTTTTATATGATATACTTTAATATTCCACATTTTTCCATTGATTAACAGTAAAACATGGTTCAAGGAATAATTACATGTTAAAACCACTTTTAAAAAATGAAAGTTAAACAAGATTTATCATGGATACATTATCTCACAATGGGTTCTGTGGGTAAGCATTTCTTAGTCCTTAGGACACCCTATATGAAGGAAAAAAGTGTTTTGACAGAATGAACATGTATTTTTACACTTCCAAGTAAAGAACATAATAATGCTATACTTATCAATTTGTGCCTTTATAACAGATGTCTATTAATCGCAGGTATTGCCATGATATTTTCCTAAAGCTGTGATGGAATCTATAGTAACAGCCAAAGTGAAAACATGCATCAAAACTTGACTGTCTTATTTTTCCAGGAGTCTTGCAATTTCCATTCATTTGCCTTCTCAAAAAAGCTGTGGATTTCATTTTAGGGTTCTCTGCCCTTTTCCCTCCAAAAAAGTTCTTCTGGTAATAAATAAACTTTGGGGAGAAAAAAATTCCAATAACAATTCTTAGGTCATGTTCTGTTCATATCTTGTGTTTCAGGGAAAAGTGAACATTTTATAAGGTGAATAAAGGAAAAAAAGACCCTCTATTGAAAGGAAAAAGGAAAGGGAGAAGGAAGGGGACTATTCATAAAAGTCTGGATATTGTGGAATAATAATTAGCAGATGTAAAGCAATATTGGTCTCAACCTCCCTCAGGAACTGAAATGTCCCATCTGTTGTTCACATAGCCCTAGTCATTATCTTTGAAAAATTGAACACATCCTACCATATCCTCTTGGGTATATTATTAACTTAAAATGATTTTTAGGGTTTACTTAATTTGTATTTGGCAACTAAATTAGTCTTAATTTGAACTGATTGTTTATTTTCTATATAGTGTATTTAAATAAGGACTTAAAGAGACTCTGCATATTCAGCCAGCATCACAAATGTTCAAAGAAGTATTTCTGTGGCTGCTTCAGCTATCACCACAGTATTTCTGAGCCACAACCCAATCACTTAGGCTTAATGTGTGCAAAGACTTCTAGAGCTTCCTCTAGCTAGTCATGTGAAATAATGTGAGGCAGTGATGTCTTGAATCATTTTGTGAGATGCACTAATTCCTAGTAGATCCATCACCTAGAAAGGCATTCTGCATGTTACTTTTTCTTAAAAACATCAACTTGAGATTTTTTTTCTCCCTCACCTTCATCTACACTAACAGTGCCCTGTGAAAGCTTCACAAAGATGAGAAGTCTCTCCAAGGAAAGTCCTTTGCTTTTTTTTCAGATATGAGAAAAATATGTCTTTCCATGTTGCTTCTCTCAGATGCTTTAGCAGACTGATAGGACAGCACCAGTTTTAATTCTGACCTCAGGAACTGTGAATAACATATTGGCAGTGTTCCTTCTCTAATCTGACCTTCCTCACATTCTTATACTCTACTGTTCCCAAATAAAATTAACTATTAAGGATATATAATAATTATTTTTTAACAATAAGCTTGAAAAATTATGTATTTCTGGGGAAGAGATATACAAAGGAGATAGGGATACATACACATATCCAACTCTTTGTACTTATGATTATTAATTCTAGCCCAAATGACAGTTTTTAATCAGCAAAAGAATAAATATTAATTACATCAGAATAACAAATGTTCAATTCCACAGATATGAATTTGAAAAATGGACAATGGGCTACCCCAGGCTCAAGAGTATTTATGTACACACCAATCCACACCCACTTCTGGCATGGAATAGCTACAGAACTTTACAGCTAGAGAAGGTAGTGAAGGTTATCTGATCCAGATGCCTCACTTTACAGAAGAATTTGATGCCCACAGTGTGACTTGCTCCAGAGACCCAGAGCCTGTCAAAGGCAAAGCCAAGGCCCCCTGCATTCTTGGACTAGGGCCCATCAGTTGTTTCTCTTTTAATTAATGATAGAAAGGGAGGCAAACAGAAGCCTCAGAAGCAGCCATGGCACTGCAGGTGGTAATTCAGATATAAAACTGATTAAAAAAAGAAAGTGGAAAAGTTCAAGTTCTTGTTAATAAGTAGTAAGAAAGCAAAGGAGGGAGGTAAAGATCAATACAGTTCAATCAGGCTGCAATAATGGGAGAGAGGTAAAGAGAAAACAAAAAATTCAAATAATAATGCACTTGAAGGTCTGCTGGATGGCAAAGCCCACTCTACTTGGAAGGTGAGAGGTGCCCTGGAAAAGTGTGCTCTGTGGTCAAAGACATTTAGTTCTAAACTACTAACTTGAGAAGTGACCTTGTCTCATTATCTACCAACTAAGCATTCTGTACTCCCCACACTTCCCCAGCCAGCAAGTTCCCTTTAAAAATTCTGGCTCAATGCCTTCAAAACAACCTACCCCCAAAATGTACAGGAAATCACCTATGAAGGCTCTAAGTTCCTAGTAATGTCTTGCTTTATTTTCCTTCACACTAAGCACTGTGATATGCCTTTAAATTACATATTTACTACTTATTCATTGTCTATCTTCCAGATTATAAACTCCTCTGGGATGTTTTACAACTAGCTCTATCTGTGGCAACCAGGAAAGTACCTAGCTAGTTAGCATGTCAGTGGGATAAGTGTTAGATAAATACCCAAATTATAACCTAGAAGCTTCTTATATGATAAGAAAAGAATATTTCTGCCCATGATGGGCTAGCGAGGGCCCCTTCTTATAGATTTTGTTAAGGAGCCCCAAACAAACTTCTGCTAATGCTTGAATTAATGACATAGAATTGACTTACAGGCATTAAAAACTGGAAAACTTAGATTAAGTCAAGGTAGTGACATGTGCTTCGTACTGTACAGAATTTGCTGTGTAGGTAGACTAAATCAGATGCTTCTCTACTCTGCCCATCTCCATCCATCTTACTTTAACTCCCTCCCCAAATGAGATTGAAGGTGGTGAAAGAATACCAGGTGAACTGCCCTGGGGCATGGAATGTACTGGAAGTAAAATATGGACAAGCATCTTACAATGGTTTTGTCCTTAATGAAGGGTGGATTCCTCTGAATCTTTCTCATCTCTGTACTGCAGTTGAGGACCTAGAAGATATAATCACAGGACCCAAACAGCTTGTCCTCATAATAACTAGAAATCAGTGTACTGCCTTTTCCTAAGCACACATTTTGACTTCAAAAGGTCTGTGAGTACTTTCTATATCTGAATTAGCATATGCCAGATTTTACAGAACTGGAGTGATTTTTCTATAATTTCAAAGTTAGGTAACTCCAATGTCCACCTATGAAACCAACCTAGGGGATAATACCTCTCTTCTCTGCAGTCAGCTGTTTTAAACACAAGATAAGACAATAGTCCCAACAACTAAGTTCACTGCACACCATGCCATGTCAGTAACCTAGCTCTACCTATTGGTACTAACTAGCACATTAATGATAAGGACTGAGCTCCCTAAGCAGGTCATGCACAAAAAGGTGGATTCAGTCATGATCACATTCCTGCCATTTTTTAAAGGAATTATAAAACAATGTAGACGAGAAGTTAGCTGAAAATAAAAATTAGGTGAAAACATAGGAATGTTTTTAAAAATTACAACAAAATAGTTTCCAAACTTGTTTACTAGTGACAATTAATATAGACAAATAGTGTCATCTCAATGGTCAGACTAAAGACCAAGAATAATGAGTCAATAAATCTGAGTTCTGTTTTTCTTGGCTCTGCCATCTATTCATTGGTGAGCTTCCTGCATCTTCAATTCCCATAAACCTCAAAAAAGAGAACAAGGTCATCAACCCCAACCATCTGGGAAAGACTGAATGGTGAGCAAAAACCCCTAAGGGAACTCCAATCAAGTACAGTGACTATGTGAAAAGACAGGTTCCTGATCATGTCATTACAGAGACCAGTGTGTCTCTGTAATGACATGATCAGGAACCTAAGATAACAGATGCACTAACTGAGGAAAGAGTCCACATATAAGTGCAGGACAGCTTAACATAATTGTAGCACTTAAGCCTGCAAGAGCTCCAAATCATTGCTCCTAGAGCAGCCCCAAGGATGAGGTCAGCCCTCCAACATAGGCTGCTCTGACAGAAGCAAATCTGCCAGATTTATTGTGTCTCATGGCCCACCAGTCCTGGAACAAAAGTTTAAAGGTGAACTAACTTCCTCCCCCCTTTCTTTTCAAATTTCTTTTTTTTTTTTATGTGAATCAAAACAAATCTCTGAGTAGAGATCATAAGAGGAATGTAAAATATTCATCACATTTGGGCTGACAAGACTTAAGTGTCTGCTGTTATTAAATTTGAAGAAAAGGAAAGGGCAGCTTGGCCTAGGAGCCTAGGGAGAAAATGAGATAAAGTTCCCAGTTTCTTGCTGAAGACAAAGGAGTGCAGTGAAAT
Organism: Ictidomys tridecemlineatus; assembly: GCF_052094955.1. Classification (NCBI taxonomy): domain Eukaryota; kingdom Metazoa; phylum Chordata; class Mammalia; order Rodentia; family Sciuridae; genus Ictidomys; species Ictidomys tridecemlineatus. The sequence goes on from NC_135479.1 coordinate 166,690,001, forward strand.
GCTGTGGAAATCCCTTAGCCTGAACTTGCTGCCCTGCTAATTAGGAATAGCAGAAGAGGTGAATCATTCCACAGTTTTGTGAAATGTATCCATTACCGTTAAAGGGAAATTATCTTCCCTTTAAAAACAACATCAGGCTGAGGGTGTAACCCAGTGGTAGAGTGTGCTTGCCTAGCATGCATGGGGTTATAGGTTTGATCCCTAGCGCGCGCGCGCGCGCGCGCGCGCGCACACACACACGCGCGCACACACACACACACACACACACACACACACAGTAACACCAATCCGTTTATTATCAGGATAAACACATTATTTAAAAAAAAACATTATGTTTGAGGTTGTATATTATCCTTGAGGCTTTCATATAATGAGCAATATGAAGGCATTTCCAATAAAGATGACAATAGCTTCATCAAATGATTTGAAGTTCCACTTCCCCCCAGTAACATCATTCTTATAATTTCATAAAACTCATTTTACTGAGCAAATATGCAAAGAATCACAGGCAAAGTTAGGATTCTCCATCCAACTCTCCGTATCTGGATTTCATCTAAATTTGTCTCCAAGTGAGTTCCTTGGTTCACTGAATAGTTCCCCTTCTCAGAAATGACAGGAATAAGAGGAACTTGTTCTTCTGCTCTAATAACAAGAGGAAATTCTGACCACTTCAGCCAAAGATAGGAATATATTTCTCTAGGAAGATGGTTTTTCTCACTTCTCAACCATTTGGTCATTAACTATGTATGTAGCACAAACCCATGTCAAACGGTATAGAAGTATCCTTTGTATCATAAAACCCTGTTGAGAGCCACAGCCGAAGGGGCCCCAGCAAACTTCCAGCTGCCAGCAAACTTCCAGCTGCCGGATGGATATAGAAGTATCCTTTGTATCATAAAACCCTAAGGTCTATGAGACTCGGGGAAGAGAAATCAGCAAGGGTTAGATAATTTAAGAAACAGTTGTAGAAAAGATGGGATGGGAACTGAAATATACATGGGGCTACTGAATGGAGCATTCCACAAAGGATTTATTCCTTGGACATTTACTATTAAAAGAGAACCGCAGGTAAAGTGAGATAAAAGGCTTTGATTAAGATCAGAACACCCATTATTCAGCCTTCAGAGAAAGGAAGACATCTTAAAAGACTTAAATCTTTAAGGTGAAGGTTAAATGTGATGATTAAGTAGCTAGCACAGTGCCATACCTAGTGCAAATGCTCAACTATCTGTTTATTACTCTTTTAGTTATGCCCACAAGAATGATGCTTCTTCACCATCTGGTGTTACAGTAGAATTCTGCCAGGCTTAGGAGGAGGTGCTTTACAGGATACAGTCCTTCTGAAGAGCTTGGGTTCTCTTAGACCTAGCTGTAGAGCAAAGGATTAAACTTACTGAAGAAAACCCATGTCTCTAATGCCTAACCTGTCACTCTCAAAGAAGGTTATCCTGTTACCCGCCAGTTCCTCTGTTAGAAGGCTTATCCCTTCTGTGATAAACCCACATGAGCATTCCTAAAGATATCTTAGTCACCTAAATTAAGACACAAGTTACTGAGCATGTAAAGGACCAGAGAAAGCAGATGACTACAAAAGGCTTAAAAGCTAGCCTAGAATCTCCTTGTTGTACCTAGAAAGTTCTGCCATGCCTTAGAGGCACACACAAACTTTGCTAAGACAAATCATCCTTCTTGGGTGAAAGGGCGTAGGTCAGATCCTAGGCACAGAGGATTGAGATTCCATTTTGGAAACTAATAGTCTAAATGCTTCTCCCCAGGTGTGAATTTTTCAGTTCAACTGTACTTTCAAGTTAGCATAACATTTTATGTCAGAACAAAAAAAGATTTACTATTTTGTTTTTACAGCACAATTTGAACTACAGCAGATGCTTTCCACACAAAGAACCAAAAATGAATCTCATGAAATTCCAATTAAGGTTTTTCAATATAGTTATGAACCACAAAGAGTTGACAAGCCATAAAATCTCTTGACATGTGAATTTGTGTACAACATTATACAGGAAAGAAGGGAGGAAGTGACTCTAAAAGTTGCTGGAAGTTATTGTTTTGTGGAATTGAGATTTGAGGATCTCCAAAGACTTTCTAAATCTTAGAAATGAAAAAAAAAAATCTTAGAAATGAACTGTATTGCTTTCCCCAGGTTGCAGGCTGAGGTGACAGGCAGATGAGGCCAGGTCAAACAGTTGGAAACAGGTTTTGGTCTAGTAATTCCTGCCTACCAGATACCTGGTTTTTCTGAAAATGATTTTTTAATTAAGAACTAGTATTTTGTCTATTTCTTTTTGAGCTCTGCATGGGTAAACTTTAAGAGTGAGGGCTACTGAAATCAGTGCTTTTTCAGGAAATACTTTTTTCAACTTCTGAACACCTGAAATAGTTGCCCTCTCTGAAAATTTAAATCACAAGGTAAAATATGGTTAGGGCAAAAATGAATTGGGTATTCAAACAGCACATATATAGGGTATACTATATCCTTTTCTTTTACTGTGCCCCACACTGAACATTTCTCATAGAGATAAACAGAACTAAATGGGTGAAACTCATGCTTAGGGACAAACTGAGCAGCAGACCCAGGACCAATTAACTGCTCTCATCTTTGGCAGACCTGTGGTTGACCAGTGTAATATCTTGATAGAACTGCCCTCACCATAAAAGCTCACGTTCTGTAGAACACATTCATTTTAAGAGAACCCTTAGAGGACAGGCAGTAAGATCAAACTCTGTTTATGAACTCGGTCTTCTGAGTGCTCAGAAGTAGCCAAAAAGGAAAAGGTGACCCACATGGTTTAGACTGTTGGTCAAGGGAAAGATAAAAATGCTCAAATGACAAAACCATGCATGCAAGAGGGCACACAAAAGAAATCATCACAGATTTTAGAATAAAACATTTTCATACTTGTCTATCATAGACTTCATGTATGGCCCAAATTCTAGCTCTCCAAAAATCATAAAGAGACATAAACCAATCATCCTCAGGAACTGAGAAAAGTCAGGTAAGGGAGATGAAGGATGTTCATTGTGCCTTAGGACCAAACTATTTGTTCAGCAAGAAGTCAGTCTACACAGAAACCTTCATCATTCAATTAATTGTCTTATGCTCTAAATACTACTAGGTGTACTAAATTTTCCCATTTCTCTTGTCTCTTGTTTACTAATTTACTACAGCTAAGATGAAGGACAAAAAACAAACCAACAAAAAACAGAAGTCCTTTCTAAGGATCAAAATGTCTCATAATTACACCATCAGGGCTCCAGGCTACCCTGTTTCAATGGCAAACAATGTGACTTCAATATTCACAGTAGAACATAAGCCTCCGTTGTTGTGGTTTCTAAATTTCTAAAGCTTGAATTTCCTACTTACAAATTCGGAAATATTTGGTTTCCCAGGCATACCACGTTAGCCACTGCCTCTGCACAGAAAGCCAGATTACATGGAGGTGAAAGCCAATGAACACCCCCCACTCTAGCACATAGCTGACTCCTGCATTGGCTTCTTATGTTAAATCTGATGAACTGAACACTGACTAATTAATATAAGAAAACAAGTTTAAAAAAAAGTCTTTAGAAAAAAAAATAATACAGGAACCAGGTACTTAAAAAACACTTTGTATTTTGGTTTGAATAAGACCTTTACTCTTTGCAAAAAATAATTTTTTAAAAGGAGAAAATACTAGAAGAGCAACCCATAAGTATTAAAAGAAATTATACTAATCTTCCAAAGTACCTATTTGCAATACCTGAATGAAAATTACCTGTCATCTGAGGAGAGAAAAAAGGACAACTGAAAATTAAAAACAAAATTTAACAACTACATCAGCATGTTTTCTTGTTGTTGTTGGTTTACCTTTGTACTGGGGATTAAACCCAAGGCCTTATTAGGTAAGCCGTCAACTAATGACCTACATCCTTCAACTTAAATTTTAAGACAGGTTGGCCAGGGATTTGTAATTCTCCTGCCTCAGCCTCCCAAGTAGCTGGGATTATTGGCATGCACTACTACAATCCTTTCTTAAATAATCCATTTCTGCTTCCTCAATATACTAAGATACAAAAAGAACATCTAATAAAAGTGGATTTTGAGCGATAAAAGAAATGCATGTAAATATTCTTAATAAGATAAAATAATACACATTTCTAAGGGTATGTAATATTATGTTCCTGAAGTATGACTGAGAAAAGGCTGCCTGTTAAAAATATTTTCTGAGAACTTTAAGTTCCTTGAAAATGTTCTTCGGAAATGGTATTTATGACAAATTCACCTCCTCTGGGGAACATGAGATGTTATTACTGGCGAAGTCACAATTTTTAAACCACCCAAAAATAATCATGAATTTATGTCAAATGACCAATTGTGCTATATTATTGCAATGATTAAGAGAATATTTACTAATGTCTCATGATCAAGGCTCTGAGTAGCCTTGAATCTACAGAAAATACCGTGACAAAACAATGGATTGCTAGTGGTGGTGATTCTGTGTGTCTTTGAAAGGCAAAATACTGTAATATACAAACCACTGGTGGGATGGTGTTTGATATATGAGATAGGAAGTGTGGACTTATGTCTTGGTGGTGAGAAGCAGGATTTAGAGTCTAAACTACATCGGTATTCTGGTTCTGCCAATTATTACCAGGACCTCTGACAAATTATTTAACTCTTCTGAGTCTATTTTTATTTGTAAAATAAAGACATTAATACTTACCTCCTATGACTGTTTCCAAGACTAAAATGGTATATGGCATATAATAATTGCTCAACTCTGTTATTTCTAGAGTTGTAGAGGGATGGGACAACACTTACAACCTTACTTAAATAATTACCTGTCATCTGAGGAGAGAAAAAAGGACAATCTATATCAAACTAGTTCAAAATGAAAACAGATATTTTGTTCAAACACTTAGCAAACATTTCTTGAATACCAATTAAGTACCAGGTCCAGTTTTCAAACTGGAAATATAGGACTGAATATAATAAACACCAATTATCATCCAATAAGTGAATAATATGTGTGCAGACACAGGCACACATGTGTGCACACATAAATACCCCCTACACCTCCACACACACCCCCCAAATGCATAAAGTTTTCATTCTAGGAGACCCAGGCAGTAATCAAATAAATAAGTAAAATGTAGTATGCTAGAAGGTACTAGATGAGGTAAGAGAGTCCAGTGACCCCCTGGGAAGACAGCCAGCACAAAAGCACACAGTGCCTGTTGTATTTGAGGAACAGCAAGGAGGCTGGTGTGGTTATAGCATAGTGAGCAAAGGAGAGTAGAAGGAGGCAGGATGGGAAGAAGAAAGTCCTCTGAGGTCATCACTGTCTGGATTTTCTAGCTAGTGAAAAAAACACAGGCGTTGAAGGCAGTTATTTTTATTCTGGTCTGGTTACTTGTGCTGTTTGGTAAATTACTTAACCTCCCTAAATTTTGGTTTTTTGGATCCTTCCTCTATCTGTTAAATAGGTATAATACCTCATAAAGTTGTTAAAAGGATTGATATAAATGGCACAAAATAGGTCTTCAGTATGCTTGTTTCTTTCTCTCAATAAGACAAGTCTCACACTGGGAACTGGAGTCTACATTCCAATTGTCAGGCTATCAAAATGATGGCCTTGGATGGCATTTAACTGCCTTGGCCTCAGTTTCTCAACTAAGAAAATAAGTGCAGGTACTCATAGACATTGTAAAGACATATGTTTAACAATTAAGGTTCTGTTATAAATCAAGGAATTTTATTATTAGAATTTGTCTTAATATTAAAGGTTTTGAAACAGCAAAAAAGCATATGAACCCTGTACCTTTGTACACTATTCCAATTTTTTAAACTCCTACAGGTTTTCACTTTTTTTTAGCATGAAATTGTAAAGATTTCTTTCATAACATTTTATTTCCTTTTTCTGATCCTGCTTAAGAACAATAATCTAATGAAAAGATCTCCAAGAAATGTTTAACTGCAAAAAGCAAAGTGCTGAGAGTAGTGTTCATAAAAGTAAACTACTTTTCTATATAAAAGAGAGAGAAAATAAGAAATTTTATTTGTATTTGCTTGTTCACTCATTAAAAAAAAAACACCTATGAGTACATCTAAGAAGCTAGAATCAGCAGTCACAGTTGGGGAGATAAATATGAGGAGAAAGAAAAACTTCATAGTATCTCTTTTAATATACACATTTTGAAAAAATATTATATATTTAGGAATACTAATCTGAAATCCAAGAATGAAATTCAAATTGCTTAAGAGTTTAAACTTCACAAAATAAACTGAAAATTTAGTTATAAAACATCATGAAAACTGTAAATTCCCTGTTTCTCAGGGTTTTTAGTTTTTTTGCTCCTTCTGTGTGTTAAGTGGGTATCTCTCAATCTATTGGTTTGTATGTTTTTTCTGAGAGGCTCAAAAAAACATTATAAAACATCCTGCATCATTTACTATGGAAACCAAGCTCATCCCTACTATATGCAAAAAAAAAAAAAAAATATTGTTCCTTTCTGATCTGTCCTAAGTCAGTACGTCTAACCTGCTTTTGGGTTCTCAGGTACACCAAGTCTATGATTATGTGAATTCAAGGAACAAAGAAAGAGCAAGGGTGAGATGAACAGAACATCAGTGAGGCTTTGGGAAGGTCATTATTAGTATCCATTTGGATACAAGGCATTTCATTAGATAGTGTACATTCAAGGCATCATTTTTTTTTTCCAGGAAGGGAGAAGACCTGAGTAGTAGATCTGAGAATAAAACAGAAATGGAAAAAAGTAGCTAACCTCAAATACATTTAAGCAACAGCTAATGAAGACGAGTTATGAATGCCAGAGATAATACAAAGAGACCCACCAGAAGTTTTCCTAAAAATTAAGTATGTCTTAAAATGGTGATTGTCAGTCACAATTTTGCCCCCAATCCCTGTCCTGGGAACATCTATAATGTCAAGACATTTTTTGATTGTCACAACTGAGTTGGGGGTACTGGGTTACTTCTGGCATTTAGTAGGTCTTTACCTACTAAATCTTTTTTTTTTTTTTTTCCAGGAAGGGAGAAGACCTGAGTAGTAGATCTGAGAACAAAACAGAAATGGAAAAAAGTAGCTAAACATTCCATAATACACAGGACAGCCCACAACAATGACTCAACCCAAATGTCAGTAGTGCCAAGGCTGAGATCAAACTGTAACCTAAAATGATAGATATAGTATGGCTAACAATGAGCATAGCTGTAAAGACAAATGAACTGCTTAAATGTAGATCACATACACAGATTATGTCCTTTTAGTTTTTATTCCAAAGTGAATTTTTAATGTTTCTTCCACAGATGGCCCCTATTTTAGACCAGCCTATTATGGCTGAGCTGCTCTCTTATGCTGCCTTATCATTCTGTTGTTTCCCCCACCCCCAAGGGTGAACAATTAGCAGTTTTAATTACTTATAAAATTATTAATTGAAAAGAAAAAGCATATTTATAGTCTACAATAGGATGTCCTAGTGTGAGAGTTTACTGTGGAATGGTGAAAGCAAGCTAATTAACATACCCATCATCTCAAATACTTACTTTTTGTGTGTGTGTGGTGAGAACATTTAAAATCTATTCTGTCTTGGGGCCTGGGTGTAGCTCAGTGAAGCATGCTTTACATGCACGAGGCCCTGGGTTCTATCCCCAGCACCAAAAACAGAGGACCAAACAAATAAATAAATTTAAAAAATCTACTCTCTTAATGCTCCTCACTCTATTTCCAATGACAATGGACATATATTTATGCCAGGCAGTATGTTAAGTATGTTATGGATTGATTTGTACTTAATACTCAGAATAACTCTACTGTGAGGGAGGATCTAATATTGTCTCTAGTCTACAGGTGCAGAAAATAAGACCTGTAAAGTAAATTGCTTACTCAACTAACACTACACTGAAGTGGGGAAGCCAGGATTCAATTCTCCTCCTGTAGTATTCCACCACTTCTTCCCCATTGATGCTTTCATGTTGGCAAAGGTACATGCTCCCTGTCATCTCATCTGCCCTGCCTCTCAGACACCTGCACTGTTTACTGCCATTTACTACCAGGGCAATAGGGATCAGGCAGTAGAAAGAATATCAGCCTTATCCTAAAGAAGGCAAATGTATAAGATACAGAACAACAGAGATCAAACAAAGTACAAAGCAAACCTGTAGGAAGGGAGGAAGGAATGGAGAGTGTTAAGAACATGAGCAAAATCCCAACAGCACCATCACTAGCTCATACTTAAAAGTGGCTCTGCATGCTGTGTACCAGGAGGGGCTATCAGGAATATACACATAAGCACCTCATGCTGAGTAGCTCCCACCCCCACACTGGGGATTGAACTCAGGGCCTCACACAGGTTAAAGCAAGACCCCCTTTTCTGAGCTACATCCCCAACACTTTTTTATTTGGGGACGGGACTTGTTAAGTTGCCAAGGCTGGCCTTAACCTTGCAATCCTCCTGCCTTAGCCTCTTAAGTCTCTGGAATTACAGGTGTGTACCACTGCATCTGGCCTGAATGCTTTTTTTAATATTTTTTCCTAGAGCAGCCAGGGAAGCCCAGGGAAGGCATCAAAGGCCCAAGTAGATCTGAAGGACTGGGGAAACAGTTTGACAAAGACTTACAGTCTCAATCTGTTAAAAGATTTGTTTCTTTTGCGCGCGCGCAGAGTGTGTGTGTGTGTGTGTGTGTGTGTGTGTGTGTGTGTAGTGTAGTAGCAATCAAAATGTAAAGTTTGAGAACAAAACAACAGCAATTGTAGTAGAAGACAAGAAATAATTAAAATTAGAGCAGAAATAAACGAAATTGAAACAAAAAAAACCATTGAAAAAATTGATAAAACTAAAAGTTGGTTCTTTGAAAAAATAAATAAGATAGACAAGCCCTTAGCTATGCTAACAAAAAGAAGAAGAGAGAGAACTCAAATTACTAATATACGGGATGAAAAAGGCAATATCACAACCGACACTACAGAAATACAGAAGATAATTAGAAAGTATTTTGAAACCCTATATTCTAATAAAATAGAAGATAGCGAGGATATCGATAAATTTCTTAAGGCATATGATTTGCCCAGATTGAGACAGGAAGACACACACAGTTTAAACAGACCAATAACAAAGGAAGAAATAGAAGAAGCCATCAAAAGACTACCAACCAAGAAAAGCCCTGGACCTGATGGGTATACAGCGGAGTTCTACAAAACCTTCAAAGAAGAACTAATACCAATACTTTTCAAACTATTTCAAGAAATAGAAAAAGAAGGAGCTCTTCCAAATTCATTCTATGAGGCCAACATCACCCTGATCCCAAAACCAGACAAAGACACTTCAAAGAAAGAAAACTACAGACCAATATCTCTAATGAACTTGGATGCAAAAATTCTCAATAAAATTCTGGCGAATCGAATACAAAAACATATCAGAAAACTTGTGCACCATGATCAAGTAGGATTCATCCCTGGGATGCAAGGCTGGTTCAATATACGGAAATCAATACATGCTATTCACCACATCAATAGGCTTAAAGACAAGAACCATATGATCATCTCGATAGATGCAGAAAAAGCATTTGACAAAATACAACATCCCTTTATGTTCAAAACATTAGAAAAACTAGGGATATCAGGAACTTACCTCAACATTGTAAAAGCTATATATGCTAAACCTCAGGCTAGCATCATCCTAAACGGAGAAAAACTGAAGGCATTCCCTCTAAAATCTGGAACAAGACAGGGATGTCCTCTATCACCACTTCTATTCAATTTAGTTCTCGAAGTACTAGCCAGAGCAATTAGACAGACAAAAGAAATTAAAGGCATAAAAATAGGAAAAGAAGAAATTAAATTATCGCTATTTGCAGATGACATGATAATCTACTTAACAGACCCAAAAGGATCTACAAAGAAGCTGCTAGAGTTAATAAATGAATTCAGCAAAGTGGCAGGATATAAAATCAACACGCACAAATCAAAGGCATTCCTGTATATCAGCAACAAAACCTCTGAAATGGAAATAAGGAAAACCACTCCATTCACAATATCCTCAAAGAAAATAAGATACTTGGGAATCAACCTAACAAAAGAGGTGAAAGATTTATACAATGAAAACTACAGAACCTTAAAGAGAGAGATAGAAGAAGATCTCAGAAGATGGAAAAATGTACCCTGTTCATGGATAGGCAGAACTAACATCATCAAAATGGCGATATTACCCAAAGTTCTCTACAGGTTTAATGCGATGCCAATCAGAATCCCAAAGACATTTCTTGTAGACATAGATAAAGCAATCATGAAATTCATATGGAAAAACAAAAGACCCAGAATAGCAAAAGCAATTCTAAGCAGGAAGTGTGAATCTGGAGGTATAGCGATACCAGAGCTCAAACTGTACTACAAAGCAATAGTAACAAAAACAGCATGGTACTGGTACCAAAACAGGCAGGTGGACCAATGGTACAGAATAGAGGACACAGAGACTAATCCACAAAGTTACAACTATCTTATATTTGATAAAGGGGCTAAAAACATGCAATGGAGGAAGGATAGCATCTTCAACAAATGGTGCTGGGAAAATTGGAAATCCATATGCAACAAAATGAAATTGAATCCCTTTCTCTCGCCAGCCACAAAAGTTAACTCAAAATGGATCAAGGAGCTAGATATAAAAACAGAGACACTGCGTCTGATAGAAGGAAAAGTTGGCTACGATCTACATATTGTGGGGTCGGGCTCCAAATTCCTTAATAGAACGCCCGTAGCCCAAGAGTTAATGACAAGAATAAATAAATGGGACCTACTTAAACTAAAAAGTTTTTTCTCAGCAAGAGAAACAGTAAAAGAGGTAAATAGAGAGCCTACATCCTGGGAACAAATTTTTACCCCTCACACCTCAGATAGAGCCCTAATATCCAGAATGTACAAAGAACTCAAAAAATTAAACAATAAGATAACAAATAATCCAATCAACAAATGGGCCAAGGACCTGAACAGACACTTCTCAGAGGAGGACATACAATCAATCCACAAGCACATGAGAAAATGCTCACCATCTCTAGCAATCAGAGAAATGCAAATCAAAACCACCCTAAGATACCATTTCACTCCTGTAAGATTGGCAGCCATTATTAAGTCAAACAACAATAAGTGTTGGCGAGGATGTGGGGAAAAGGGCACACTTGTTCACTGCTGGTGGGACTGCAAAATGGTGAGGCCAATTTGGAAAGCAGTATGGAGATTCCTGGGAAAGCTGGGAATGGATCCACCATTTGACCCAGCTATTGCCCTTCTTGGACTATTCCCTGAGGACCTTAAAAGAGCACACTATACGGATACGGCCACATCAATGATTATAGCAGCACAATTCACAATAGCTAGACTGTGGAACCAACCTAGATGCCCTTCAATAGATGAGTGGATAAAAAAATTGTGGCAGCTATACACAATGGAGTATTATGCAGCACTAAGAAACGACAAAATCATAGAATTTGCAGGGAAATGGATGGCATTAGAGCAGATTATGCTAAGTGAAGCTAGCCAAGCCCTAAAAAACAAATGTCAAATGTCTTCTTTGATATAAAGAGAGCCACTAAGAATAGAACAGGAAGGAAGAGCATGAGGAAAAGACTAACAGTAAACTAAGACGAATGGGGGGAGAGAAAGCAAGAGAGAAGGGAAAACATATGGAAATGGTAGGAGACCTTCAGTGATACACAAAATTATAAGAGGTTATGAGGGGCAAGGGGGTGGGGGGAAAAAAAAAAAGGGGAAAGAATTGAACAACAGCAGAGGAGGTAGAGAGGGAAGATGGGAGGGGAGGGGAGGGGAGGGGGGATAGTAGGGGATAGGAAAGGTAGCAGAATACAACAGTCACTAATAAGCCATTATGTAAAAATGTGAGTATGTAACAGAAGTGAGTCTGTATTATGTATTTGGGGAGTACAAAACCCAATTGAGTCAAATGTATGAAAGATGATATGTCTTGAGCTCTGTAATGTTTTGAACAATCAATAAAAAAAAAAAAAAAAAAAAAAAAAAAAAAAAATGTAAAGTTTGGAAGAGAAAAAAAAACCTTATCTAAGGAATCTTTCCAAATAATTAAGAACTTAAATTCAGAGGGGGGTGAGGAGGAAAAAGAAAAATACAAAAATAAAAGTGAGTAGGATCTCATTCAGCACAGCAGTGTATTCTCGGTAATTGTTTTTTTTTAAAGTTCTTTCTTGTTTTAATATATTCAAAACAAGGTTAAAAATTCATCCAAGTAAATGGTAAAAAGAAAAATATGTATAGATCGTTTTAAATATGAAAAACTGAAATGGGATGGAGAAGGCATATTCCATTTTTACTTTATTTAGATTTTTCTGCAGTGCTGCAGATCAAACCCAGGGCTTCAGAGGCATGCTAAGCAAGCAGACTACCACACAACCACATCCCCAGCCCACAATAGTAGGATTAAGTGAACATCCATCATTCTAAATGGTTCCAACTAAAAAGCCCCCATCAGTACAACACATAGAAGTAGGCAACACATAGGTCAGGGTGTAATTACATCTCCTGGCACAGATTTACAAGTTGTCCTTATTGTCACTCCCCACTTAGTTCTTGTTTCCTGTCCCATACCTAGCCTGAGCACCTTTGCAAGTCCCTATCTGGCAGTGTACAGGGTGTCTTTCCTAGCTCAGATACAGGCACCTTGGTTAGTCTCAGAATGAAAATATTCTCCTTGTAGCTGTCTGACTCCCCAAGTTCTGTAACTGTGGGCTCTCAAGTTGGTATTTTTCTGGATCTATACCTTCACCTTTTCTACTAAGCAGTTCTTCTTAGAAGACCCTGTATCAGTCAGTTACTTTGATCTTTGCTTTAAGAGAGCAAGATTTGCCCCAATGCCAGTCCTCCACTCAATTTGAAGATTACATAAACTCTTCGCAGAATCCTGTTTATCTGCTAACAGCACCCAAGCTCTTTATAATAATTAATAGATCATTTGACGATTTACATCTTATTATTTCATTTCCCCTGCCCTCTAGGGAACCAAACAAGATTGTCCAGATGATGAAGAATCCTGACCCATTTTTAACATATAGTCCTCTGACACCAAATTAAAATCATCTCCATCACTTCACTCATGCCCTAAGTATTGTTTGACAATGAAGGAAAATAGTAACTCAGCTTGCTGAATCTGGGCCCAATTATGGTGTCTCTAAATGACTCAATGATGATGACAGGATCTTCAGTAATAAGGACATAGAACAGACACAAATGTATACTCATACTTGGCTAGCAGATGCAAAAAGTAAAAAAATAAAAAAGCATTACTGTTCTTCTAGATCTTGCTGACCAAGTCAAATGTAAGAAAACTGCATACATAGAATAAAGACTGATCATGGCTATTTTTATGAGTTCCCCTAAAAATTAGACTGAACAGTGAAAAGTCCCATTGAAAAAGCAAGAAAACATAAATTATAGGCCTAACTTGAGAGCCTATCTCAAGTTAAGGAAGCCTATCTAACTTGAGAGCCTATCTCAAGTTAAGGTAAGTTCCATCTAATTATTCTGCAAACTGCTGAAACTCTATAGTTATTTATCCATAAACATAGCTGATGTCAGTGTGGTGCAACAATTAAAATTACATATTAAACAAGAATTGCTAAAAGATAAGCAGGATAATATCCAAACCAAACTATTAGACTCTGGCCATGAAAGCAGATATAAAAATGAATAAAACAGTATGATATATGTAATTTTCTGCTTAGTAATCAACATCCTTAAACAAGCAAGTGCACACAGTTCTAACACAAGGATCTAAAGAAGGAAAAAAGGAGTTGTTCAAAAAGTCCTGACACTTTCCAGAGTTTTTGTAACTACAAAATAGAGGCAATAATGTACTTAAAGAACATTGATGGGAAACCCACTTACATCTCATTTTCTTAAATGCTTAAAAAGAACCCTCCTGGTAAACCCTAGAGAATCTTCTTAAAAAAAAAAAAATGACAAAACTTCTTAAGACAATGCTGCAGTTATTTTCTACAGAAGCGTACACTTGTTCATTTTCTTCATTCATTCAAAAAAATGCTCATTTTGGTTCCCACCAAAGGGTTTTGTAGTAGACTCTGTAGGAGACACAAATGAATCACTTAGCTACTCCTCCTGTTCTCAAGAAGTTTATATTTTAGTAGGGTTGATTATGATATATATAAATATACAAAATCAAAAGTGGCAAGAACTGTAATATAAATTCTTACGTGTGTGACTGGCATTATAGTATTTAGACATACCATCTGCTTCATATGTGTATTCTGTGATGTATATTACTAACACTCTGTCTCCCACAGAGGAGATAAAATATAGGCACATGTGTGCTGACATATGTGTGTGTAAATAAAAACTAAAAGACCCTTTGAATATATAATTTGTATCGAAAAGCCAGCATCATGGTTGGTACCAAAGAACACTCAGGATGACAGATGTGAAAATTTCAAAAAAAATAGTAAGTGTATTGCATATAATAATAGTGATAAACCACAGAAGTTATAACAGTTCTGAGCCGTAATAGAAACTCTAAAGAAAAGCTGTAATAAGACACTGCTTTAAGCCAGTTTGGATTTAATTACCTCACATTTGTGTCCATAAAACCAGCTTCCTCAACCTGTTTTTATTGGACAGGATTCTGTGAATGTTCCTATAATCCTGTAGTGTCAGTACTTGAACATGAATATGAGAATTCCAAGACAGTAGTCTTCAAACTGAGGAACATGTACCCCTGAGGGTACACAAAGACTTTGCAGAGGTATAGGCATGGAGAGCTTTAAGGGAATTAGTGTCTACATTGGCATTTGATACATATACTCTTTCCAAAACTGACCTGCCAGAAGTGTTTATGTTATTCTGTGAATTCTCCTTTTCCAATAACCCTCTAAAAATATCCATCATGCTTAGCTAACTCTTACCAAGTGCCTATTTCTGGGTTGGAAACCCCTCTGGGGCACCAGACAAAGGAATAACTACAGAAAGCCTTATTCCTGCCAGGGATGGTGGTGTATGCCTGTAATCCCAGCAACCTGGGAATTGAGACAGTAGGATCACAGGTTCAAGGCCAGCTTCAGCAGCTTATCCAGGTCCTAAGCAATTTAGTGACATCCTGCTTAAAAGTAAAAAAAACAAAAAGAAGGCTAGGGTTGTGACTCAGTGGTAGAGTGCTTGCCTTGCACATGTGAGGCATTGGGTTCAATTCTTAGCACCACCTAAAAAAATACATAAATTTATTTAAAAAAAAAAAAGAAACCAAAAAAGGATGGAGTTGTAGCTCAGTGGTAAAGCACCCTGGGTTCAACCCCCAATACCAAAAAATATATGAAAAAATAAAAAAGAAAGCAAGCCTTAACTCCTAGAGTTCCAGGAGAGCAGCAGCAGGGTTGCTCAGAACCAACACTGGATAGAATACTGCTTTGTCTTCAGAGTAGTTCAGGGCAAGTTCCTGTGTCTGGAAGTGAGATGGTTGCTAGAGGAATGTGTATTTACATATTTACTTAAGTTGAAGTCAGATTTTCTTCATGAAAGAATGACTGATTTGGCTGTTTGATTTGTTAATGAGGACATTTAGATCATGTCAGACATGAACATATCTTTTGTAACCAGTAAAACCTTGAATTAAAAACATGGAGATGGTAGTTTCAAAATGTGTAAAAACTTTCCTAGCTTCAAACAAACAAACAAACAAACAACAACAACAACAGCAACAACAACAAAAAAAACAGAAATAAATGAAATTTGTTCTTTAGATTGACAGTTTCTCTACTCTGAGAGTGTTCCTTGATAGACACCTTGTATGTGGGAACAGTCCCAGGCAATGGTTTACTTTTGGAGTTAGAGAGGCAATGTGATATGGGGAAACAACACAGGCTTTGCTCCTTCCTGACCTTTTTGAAACCAAAGGTCTCATTTTCAGGAAGTATCTAACAGGTAAATAGCAAATTTTTGCTATCTGTAGTCAGTCCAAAGGCCAGCAGACCTGGCATCATCTGGGACCCACCCCACACCTACTGAATTGGAATCTGTAGTTTAACAAAATTCCAGGTGATTCAAATTACATTGAAATGTGAGAAACACTGATAAAGAACATATCATTAGAAGGGCAGATAGAATCACAGTGTATATAACTCAGATGGGAACTTTATGTTACACCTGCTTAAGTAAAGCTGAATAAGGCAGGATGATGGATTGCAAATTTTAATGACAGGCTTATATATAAACATACATGCATGTAGTAAAGCACCACATGCGCGCGCACACGCGCGCACACACACACACACAAACACAAACAGATCAGTGGTTCTCAACTGAAGGCAAAATTGCTCCCAGAAGACTGGCAATTCTGGTTGTTATCATTGGAGGATGCTGCTAAACTTCTTAGAGTACCCAGGATGGCTCTCCACAATAAGAATTTATCTGGCTCCAAAGGTCAGTAGTGCTGAGGTTGGAAAAACCATGGCATAGATAAATATAACATTCCTGTATAATGGCATTTTAATCAGAACTATTAGTGGAAAAAGGAGTCATAATTTGCCTACACAGCTCTAAAGAAATGGATTTCAAGTCTGGAGAGTTCTGCATCTCAAGATTCCATGCTACTTTCAAGATTATGAGAACCCTGGTTAAAAGCTCTCAAAATCATTTATCTGTGTTTGCTAGAAAATCCAGAGGTCATGATAATCTGCCAGTCATATCAATGCTAAAACCCTATTAATTTGCTAAGAAAAATAATGGAGAGGGCTGGGTTGTGGCTCAGTGAAGAGCACTTGCCTAGCATGTGTGAGGCACTGGGTTCAATTATCAGCACCACATATAAATAAATAAAAATAAAGGTCCATCAACAACAAAAATAATTAATTAATTAAAAAGAATAATGGAGACAGATTAGTTACTATTTTATCTCAAATCATTTCTACTTAGAGAAGGAAGCTAGGCTTAGGAGCTTCAACTCAACATCCTACTCACCCTATATTTTCTTTAAGACCCTAAACTCACCTCAAACTTAACCTAACCCTAACCCTAACCCTAACCCTAAGTCTTAGCCCACTCACCAACTATCAGGAGTGGTTTCTTTCACCCGCTCTCACACATGTATCCAGCCATCACTACACACAGCCAAAAGTCTCTAAAAAGGTTGTCAGGTTTCCTGCCCTCAGTTCCCACTAGTTCCTGGCCCTAAACTCTGGAGTTGATTGCTGAGGGTATAGTTTTTTTGTTTTGTGTCCAAATCCCCACCCCCGCCCGCCTGCAAATAAACCCCTACTTCCTTTCCTGACAGGATTTAGTAGACTAGGCTGCTGACTGTCCCATGGGAAATAGTGAAGTTACTGGGAAACAAGGAATGAGAAAACAGTTGGAGCAAATGTACTCAAATTGTTAGTATTTTTGGATTAGGCAGAGGGGAGTGAAGGGAAGGGAGGGGAAGGGTATGGTGGTAGGAATGATAGTAGAATGAATCAGAAGTTATTACCCTATGTACATATATGACTGCCTGACCAGTGTGATTTTACGTCATGTACAACCAGAAAATGAGAAATTATACTCTATTTATATATGATGTGTCAATGCGAATTCCACTGTCATGTATAACTAATTGGAACAAATTAAAAAATCGTCAGTTTTATACGACAACCTTGTAAGATGGAACTTGGGGAGCAGATGGTGGTGGGAACCAATTTACAAAATCCAAGAAAAAGTTGCATCATTGGGGCTGGGGATGTGGCTCAAGCGGTAGCGCGCTCGCCTGGCATGTGTGCGGCCGGGTTCGATCCTCAGCATCACATACCAACAAAGATGTTGTGTCCGCCGAGAACTAAAAAATAAATATTAAAAATTCTCTCTCTCTCTCTCACTCTCTCTCCTCTCACACTCTCTCTTTAAAAAAAAAAAAAAAGAAAAAGTTGCATCACTTTCATCACGCTGAAAAAGATGCACTATGCCTGCTCCCCAAAACAATGCACACAACGGAAAAAAATGAAACATCTTCAAAACCTTTTCTCTGGCTACTGCATTGCCCAGATTTACTAATCACTATTCCATTAGTGCTCATTTTATTATACTGAAAATAATCTTCCTGCTCTTACATCTTAAGAAAACACATCCCCTTCTCATAAAAATGAAAAGTGGGGCTCAGGTGTACCTTGGTTGGAAGAGTTCTTGCATGAGCTCTTGCATGTAGCATGAGCAAGGTCCTGAGTGTGATTTCTAGCCCCATCCCACATGCACACACACATAAAATTAAAAAGAAAGAAAAAGCAGTACATGCTATTATTTAATAAATTTAAAAGAAATATATGAAACTATTCTGTAATAAAACTGTAAGCAACTGGGGTGTAGCAAGGGTAAACTATTTCAGTGAAGTTATGATCAATGCATTGTCAAGACCATTAAATCCAATGCTGATGCTAAGGCAGGAGGAAGAAGCTCTTTGCCAAAGTTTCTGTAATTATTTCATCACCAAAGCATTTTACCTGTGGACTCTGCCACTAGATCCCACAACCATTCAGGAAGAAGATACCATGTTTTTCTTCTCAGACTCCCAGGTTTCTCAAGTACATAGTGGGGAGCAGCCAGAAGCTATGAGCAAGCCTCTTACCAATACCCTAGATGAGATCATCAACCCCACCCCAGCATCCTGCCTAGTCTTCTGAAGTTCACAGGCCACAGCCCCTGGGCTAGTCTCTTGTCAGGTTCTCAAAACAGGAAAAACTAAAAGTGGGTCCTCCCCACAAAAGACTTTGGGAATTCTTACATTACACAGTAATTTTAAACATGTTCCTCCTGTGTAGCATAATTACAGAAAAGAGAAGACTCAGATCTCAAAAATGACTCTTTATTTCCAAGACTTCCCTAGATTAGTTTCTTTTTCAAATGTCCTCTCAAATTCTTACAAAAAGTTCTGTGACAAGGATAAAAGACATGCATTGGAATAATTAACTCATTCCTAATAAAAATGATTTATTAACATTATGAACACTTTAGTCTTGATCAGAAAGCAAGTACTGTTTTCATCCACGTCAAGCCCTTTAAATTCCTCAGGGATTCCATTCTATTTTAGCTTCTGTATAACAATACTGCAGAACCGTAATTACATCCTCTATAATCAGCCCATTCCCAGTGCAATTAACAGAGCCACAAATTTAAAACTACAATCTCCCTACTGAAATTACTAAACATATGGAAGAGACAGTTTATTCTGCATGTGAAATGCTTTCCTGTTATGCAGACAAATTTAAAAGAAAAAATAGCATGTAGTAATAGTCTTCATTTAAGAGGGAATCATTATGATCCTGATAATAGTTTCCTGTCCATCATTTCTAGTATTGGATTCTCATCAATAAGCTCTTTCCTTCCAAATTCCTTGCTCTTTCCATATGTTATGAAAACCCTCAAGCTTGGTTCAGATGCCTCAACTTCCCTCATTAAATTATCATTAACTAGGAGGAAAAAGGTATACGTGAAGTTGTTCTCAGGTAATGACATGCTAGTGCAAAACAAGCTTTAATTGGCAGAGCAGTCCATCAATAAAGTGCATAACTTCTAAGCAATGTGAATAAAATTTTATCTTAACTAAGAATCAGGGAGTGAACACTAAATATCACTATATCACACATTTTAATGATTCACACAAACCATTTAATAAATATAGGAATCATAATTAATAAAACAAGAACAACAGCAACATTTATCAAATGTGTACCTTGTTCCAGGACTGTAATAATCTTAGATGAATCACTTCATTTAATTTTCACAAAAAGCCCCTAAGGTAAATAAAGTGATTGTCCTCATTTTTCATATGAGAAAATTGACCCTCAGAGATATTATTATTTTTTTTCCTCAGAGATATTAAATAACTGCCCAAGTTCATTAAAGCAGCTGGCAAGAGTAGGGCCAATCTTGAAGCCAGGTCTAACTGAATCTCAAGCTCGTATCCATTTTCACAGCCATCAGGCTGGACTGCCCTCTCTGATTGTTACACGGCAATTTAAAACAAATATTCTTGTCTTTTCCATAAAGGCTCCTGGTAAGCTACAACTGTTACTAATCAATGGTAGTTAACCAGAAAGCAAGATATTTCTTTAACAAGATTCTCTTTCCCTCATCAAATTCAGGAACTCCTTCCCACATTCCATGTGAACTGATACAATCTTTTCAAATTACATAACTGTTTAATCATAGATGTGAGTTACTAAAGCGGCAATCACAAATTAGAATGCACTCTTGTATTTTTCAGATTAAAGAAGCTGATTGGTCAAGAAACCGAGTCCCAGCAGAAGAAGGAGCAAGAAAAGGAAAAGAGGGTCACCACCCTGAAAGAGGAGCTGACCAAGCTGAAGTCTTTTGCTTTGATGGTGGTGGACGAACAACAAAGGCTTACAGCACAGCTCACCCTTCAAAGACAGAAAATTCAAGACCTGACCACAAGTGCACAGGAAACACATGCTAAACTAACTCTTGCTGAAGCCAGAGTTCAGGAAGAAGAGCAGAAAGCAACCAGACTAGAGAAAGAACTGCAAACACAGACCACAAAGTTTCATCAGAACCAAGACGAAATTATGGCAAAGCTCACCAATGAGGACAGTCAAAATCGCCAGCTTCGACAAAAGCTGGCAGCACTCAGTCGGCAAATTGATGAGTTGGAAGAGACAAACAGATCTTTAAGAAAAGCAGAAGAGGAGCTGCAAGATATAAAAGAAAAAATCAACAAGGGAGAATATGGAAATGCTGGCATAATGGCTGAGGTAGAGGAGCTCAGGAAGCGAGTGATAGACATGGAAGGAAAAGATGAAGAGCTCATAAAGATGGAGGAACAGTGCAGAGATCTCAATAAGAGGCTTGAGAAGGAAACAGCACAGAGTAAAGACTTTAAACTAGAAGTTGAAAAGCTCAATAAAAGGATTATGGCTCTGGAAAAATTAGAAGATGCTTTCAACAAAAGCAAACAAGAATGCTACTCTCTTAAATGCAACTTAGAAAAAGAAAGGACAACCACAAAGCAGTTGTCTCAGGAACTAGAGAGTTTAAAAGTGAGGATCAAAGAGCTAGAAGCCATTGAAAGTAGGCTGGAAAAGACAGAATTCACTCTGAAGGAGGATTTGACTAAACTGAAAACACTAACTGTGATGCTTGTGGATGAACGGAAAACAATGAGCGAAAAATTAAAGCAAACGGAAGATAAATTACAAGCTGCTTCTTCCCAGCTTCAAGTGGAGCAGAACAAAGTAACAACAGTTACTGAGAAGTTAATTGAGGAAACTAAAAGGGCACTCAAGTCCAAAACTGATGTGGAAGAAAAGATGTTCAATGTAACCAAGGAAAGAGATGATCTAAAAAACAAACTGAAAGCAGAAGAGGAGAAAGGAAATGATCTCTTGTCAAAAGTCAATATGTTGAAAAACAGGCTTCAATCATTGGAAGCAAGTGAGAAAGATTTTCTAAAAAGCAAAGACTCTGGTAAGTCCACAACAGCTTTACACCAAGAAAACAATAAGATTAAAGAACTCTCCCAAGAAGTGGAAAGACTGAAACTAAAGCTAAAGGATATGAAAGCCATTGAGGATGACCTCATGAAAACAGAAGATGAATATGAGACTCTGGAACGAAAGTATGCTAATGAACGAGAAAAAGCTCAATTTTTATCTGAAGAGCTAGAGCATGTTAAAATGGAACTTGCCAAGTACAAGTTGGCAGAAAAGACAGAGTCCAGCCATGAACAATGGCTTTTCAAAAGGCTTCAAGAAGAAGAAACTAAATCAGGGCATCTATCAAGAGAAGTGGATGCATTAAAAGAGAAAATTCATGAATACATGGCAACTGAGGACCTAATATGTCACCTCCAGGGAGATCACTCCATTCTGCAAAAGAAACTAAATCAACAAGAAAACAGGAACAGAGATTTAGGAAGAGAGATCGAAAACCTCACTAAAGAGCTAGAGAGGTACCGGCATTGTAGTAAGAGTCTCCGTCCTAGTCTCAATGGAAGAAGAATCTCTGACCCTCAAGTATTTTCTAAAGAAGTTCAAACAGAAGCAGTAGACAATGAGCCACCAGATTACAAGAGTCTCATTCCTCTGGAAAGAGCAGTCATTAATGGTCAGTTGTATGAGGAGAGTGAGGAACAAGATGAGGACCATAATGAGGAGGAATCTGTGCTGTCCTTCAGATGCAACTCGTCCACTCCCCTTCCTATGAACAGGAAGCTATGGATTCCCTGGATGAAATCCAAGGAGAGCCATCCTCAGAATGGGAAAATACAAACTAAACCCAATGGCAACTTCATGCAACCTGGAGATCTAGTTCTAAGCCATACACCTGGACAGCCGCTTCATATAAAGGTTACGCCAGACCATGCCCAAAATACAGCCACTCTTGAAATCACAAGTCCAACCACAGAGAGCCCTCACTCTTACACAAGCACTGCAGTGATACCAAACTGTGGCACCCCAAAACAGAGGATAACCATTCTCCAAAATGCTTCCATAACACCAATGAAGTCCAAAACCTCTACTGAAGGCCTCCCGAATTTAGATCAAGGTATGTCCCCAATTGCCATGGCAACCTTTGCCAGAGCACAGACCCCAGAGTCTTGTGGTTCTATAACTCCAGAAAGGACAATGTCACCTATTCAGGTTTTGGCTATGACTGGTTCAGCTAGCTCTCCTGAGCAGGGACGCTCCCCAGAGCCAATAGAAATCAGTGCCAAGCACGCGATTTTCAGAGTCTCCCCAGACCGGCAGTCATCGTGGCAGTTTCAACGTGCAAACAGTAATAGTTCAAGTGTGATAACTACTGAGGATAATAAAATCCACATTCACTTAGGAAGTCCTTACATGCAAGCTGTGGCCAGCCCCATGAGACCTGCCAGCCCTTCAACACCACTGCAGGATAACCGAACTCAAGGTTTAACTAATGGGGCACTAAACAAAACAACCAATAAAGTCACCAGCAGTATTACTATCACACCAACAGCTACACCTCTTCCTCGACAATCACAAATTACAGTAAGTAATATATATAACTGACCACCCTCATCCTCATCCAGTCCATACTGATATTCTTTCAAGGAACTCAGTCCTTTTTTAATCATCCCTCCACATCCCCCAAAAGACTGACTGAACTTGTACTTTGGGAAGTTTGTGCATGAACTATACAAGAGTCTGAAACTAATTGTTGCCTGCATAGTCATTTCAAGTGTGCATTTACTGTATATCTTTTCATTTACATAACTGTATGGGAAATATTTAGTCTGCACTTGTATAAATACATTTTTATGTATTTCATTTTCCATAACTCACTTTAATTTGACTGCAACTTGTCGTGGTAAAATACTTTAACATTATAAAACAGTAAATAATTTGTTATTTTTACCATTGCTTGCTGAATTTTCTTTTGGTCATTTTGTGTTATACATTTGCATGTCCAATATTTTTATTTTCTGTTTATGTCTATTAATTCTTGCTAAAAAAAATCAAGCAGGACCTACTTCTAATTTACAGTCAACTTCTGATCACATATTAGAAGAGGAGAAATTAGTTGAAATACTCAAAAAAATTATCTCTGACTTCAAAGTGAATTAAATAAAAATTTCATTTGTGACTTAAAGTGAATTACATGAGCTCTCATATTAATTTAATATCATTCTTGGGATGCATCTCAATATCCCTGAAATCGAGCACAGTGCTTAGCATTTACTGGGAATACAGTAAATGTTTATTTATATGGGAATAAAATAATATTGAATAATTTGCTTTCAGTGAGCATACCCAAGATGGTGTGAAAATAAAACGTTTTAAATGTGATAGGAAGCCAGAAAGCACATTTGGAAACAAAAATTACTTTGACAATCAAAAGTTGACCGTATTTCTACCAAATGTATCTATCTAATTCCAAATCTGGATTAGCCACTATAACATAAGCTTTTCAACACTGTTTCAAAATGAAAATGTTATTGTTCCTTTTTACCATTTGGTTCTCAAAACAGTTTGGATTACTAAATGTAGGTGCAGCTATACCCTGTTTATAAGTAGGCTACAATCAGAAACTTACAATTTAATTATGTAGTTTTTTAAAAAACCTTGTGACAAGCAAATAAAGTCAAAGATAGTTGTAAATGTAAATTATAGGAGAATCTTATTTTTATAAATTCATATGATGTATCAGCAAAGGAAAGTAACTGGTTCTCAAAACAGTTTGGATTACTAAATGTAGGTGCAGCTATACCCTGTTTATAAGTAGGCTACAATCAGAAACTTACAATTTAATTATGTAGTTTTTTAAAAAACCTTGTGACAAGCAAATAAAGTCAAAGATAGTTGTAAATGTAAATTATAGGAGAATCTTATTTTTATAAATTCATATGATGTATCAGCAAAGGAAAGTAAATACACTGTCAATTTCCTCTGTGTTTATTGTTATGCCATTTACAAGGTTGGTGATAAAAACCGTTAAAGCATCCTTGAAATTCTGATATCTGACTCATTGGACTCCCTGATCATAATCTATACTTCTGAGCAGAACATAGCAGCTTTCAGAGGAACATTTTAAATTATAAACCTGGTTCCCAAGTCACATTCCATAAATATGGAATTTTTCCTTTTTCAACCTCTTAACTGTCAATTTAACGGTGTCAATTATATTGTCATTTATTGATTTTAAACAATTCATTTAGACATCCAGGCAAACTGTGAAGGTCTTTCAAAAAGTAAAAGGAATCTTTCATAATTATCTTCTTTTTCCCTGCAAAATCAATTTCATGATAGCAAACCGAGGATTTGTTGACAGAAACACTTCCATGGTGATGAACTGCAACACAACTGCTGTGGGCTTGCATCATCATTAAATAAATGTGGATGAAAGCTGAGGCTGATGATGAATGAGAAAGCTTCTGTTTAAACACATTTATCTTGGGAATCGGCAGTGACCCAACTGTATTACAAAATACATGATGGCCTAAATGTACTTCAAAACTATTTTTAAGTCAATATGGGCAAGAAATCCAGAGAGAATTACACAGTTCATGATTGCTTTTTCAAAGTAGACAATGGAAATACTGCTACATGAGAGGTTCTTCTAGTTAATAATCAAGAGAAGGTATAGGCAATGTTTTGAAGGGCACTGATCAACTGATCACAAAATTCCCAAAACCAGAAACTAGAAAGAATTCAAGAACAAAATCTTCCCAATTTTATCATGCAACAGCACAAACAGAAAACATGTTTGCATGGTGCAGGGGGAAACAGAAGCAGAGAGAACCAGTCAAGGGATTCCCATCACCCAGGTTCCTCCTGGATGCCCTAAGTGCAGAGAGGTGAGGGGAGGGGCATTCCTTGACAGTTTCATAACAGAGTTTGGAGCTCTGGCTATTCATCAGCCCATCTGTTTTGTTAGGATTCAATTATATAAGCCATAGCAATTCTCTACAACAAAGTTAACACAAGTTCTGTGTTCCATGATTATAATACACAAATTATCATTTTATCATCAGTTTCAATCTTAACTATAAATAAGCTTTCTAAGCAGCTAATCTAACATTACTGGAAATTTACTGAACCCTTGAGGATTACCAGTGTTAGAGGTTCCTCTTCTGGGAGGATTTTTTTTTTGCAGAGTAACAATTAATATAAGCATCAAAATAAACTTTAGGAGACTGTTAGATTAATAATTTATATGTAGACTGGTAAAAGAACCACTAAAGTTCATAGTAGAGACACTGTAAGTTCTGCAAAAGCATTTTTTTTGTTGTTGTTTTTACAAAATTACATTTTAAATGACACTCTGGATTTTTGGACCCTCAATTTTAAAAATAGTTTCTTATATCCTCGTGTGTGGTGAAAGAGATCACAGAACTTTGTTCTGTGGTGTGGAATTTTCCATTTGTGGTCCAATAACTGCTCAAAAAGTTCCAAATTTTGGAGCATTTTGAATTTTGAATACTCAACCTAAAATAATTGCTCAAAATGATAATAGGATTATATAAACTACTTAGAAGGTCCTCACAACCAGATCTTATAATGATAAGATATCAGGCATGGTGCCTTCATGATGCCCAAAGGATAAAATTAGGGGCACTGTGAGATGGTCCTAAAAGAGATATTTTATTAACAAATATTAGGAACTTGCTGCCTAAGGATCCTATGGTTTTTACTGATTAAAATATAACTCCACATAAAAAAACTTTTAGTAGCTTCTTTGATTCTTAATATTTACAAAGTATGTCTCCTTTGATTTAAAGGTCTTTCCCTGCCTTTGTCTGATGTGTTTCAAAGGCAGGGAAAGACCTTTAAATCAACCATCACTCTGGTTTCCCTATATGTTGGTTTCTGTTCATTGGTTTTTTCCTCCAAAATAATCATTTTTCTTAACCTCCTAAGAGAAAAGATAATCAGACAAAAACTCAGAGGTCAATGTTTCGCAAAGTAAAATCTTAAGTTCCACACAGCAAGGGAATCAGAAACTCACAGAGGGTAGGTCCCAGAAAGCTGCATTTTAAGCAGCTCCTTAGTTGATTAATTTGCATCATTGTTTTATAAATTTCTGTACTGATAAACATTGGCAAATGTGGTCTATCATGGCATTCTTAGAATGAATTATACCTGTACCAGGAAGTGTAACTTTCTGTCCTCTAGTGGCAACAATGACAAACAGAAGGCTTTTCTCCAGGTTTTCTTTTTATTAAAGAAGAAAGATTTAGGCTGGGGCTGTAGCTCAGTGGCAGAGCATGCGTGAGGCACTGGGTTCAACCCTCAGTACCACATACAAAGAAACAAACAAAATAATCGCATTCTATCCATCTACAACTACAAAAAGAAAATTTTTAAAATGTTATACAAAATTTTTTTAAAAAGAAGAAAGATCTACATTTTACTGGGTGGGAAGGTCCCTAGTTTTTAACTGTAGCAAAGCACAGATATCTGAATCTTTGGCTGAACTGTGTAGCAGGGTGACACCTACAACCTCTGATTCTATACCAGAACCCAGGCTCTGAACTTAACACTGTAGCACTTCTTGGGAATGGTCCAGAACACACATTAAAGAGAGCAGCTGGATAAATCAAAACAAAGTACTCCATTCACCTTAGGACACAGTGAAGCAAATGTAAGAAAGACGTGGTTTATTAAAAAGTTCCCAAAACTTAAATCACTTTAAATTTATTTGCATTCAAACTCCAAGACCTTTCCTTGGATGACTCTTCAAACTAAATCAAAAAGGGCTTTTGTATAATCAAATATATCTCCTAAGGACAACAATACAGCATAAAGAATCCTTAGGGAGTCCAGCAAATTAACTAGTCAACACCTCTAAATACTTTGATAAGGAATTAACACAGTTCACTGGGTAGCACTTACGAATCTGTCAACACTCCATCAGGACACCAGGTTTTATTCTTAGTATGCTGCCATAAAAAACATACTCCAGGCTAACCTCTGATATTGCAGCCAGCCATCCCAGGGACATCTTTACTTGTGTCTCATTTCAAAATTGTTATCAAAATTATTGGTCAAGAAAATAAAACTTGCCTGATTATTCAAAGAAAATTTTTTAAAGCCTGAAAGCAGTTTTCTTTTTTAGTGAATTCTTTTTTCTCCCCATAGCCAAATGGTCCCATATGATTATTCTGAGCAGTTAATTACCTGAGACTATTTTTTTGTTTTGTTTTATTTTTTGCCTGCTTTGTTTCATTTTTAAAAGGCTAGTTATGTTTTAATTTAAATAATTAGCAGTGTATAAATATAGGCCCTACAGACAAAGCTTCCCTCATTCTCTGACTAGATGAAAGTAGGTTTACTAATGGACCCGTCACTCATGGCCACTCAGTGACATGCACTGTGCCTCAATGTGAAATATCTTTTCTTCAAAGCATCACATGGATACATGATCGATCTACTGATCGTGACATACTAAACTGTGTACCTCCTTCCCAACAGTGGGGCAGGTATGACAGAGATAAAAGATTCACTGTTCTTGATAACCTGAGCAAGGAAATGAGACAAGAATATCAGTGGGGAAACTATACATTTCTACCCATCAACTGGAGATTCTGGAGGACAACAGTAGATTAACAAAGTTATATAAAGAAAGACTTAGATAAGTGAGGTGACAGAGAAGATACTAGAGGCAGGCAGACAAGACTAGATTCAGTTCATGTCTCTTCCAGTCAGTTGTGAGACCCTGAGCAAATCATTTAGCCTTTGCGAATAAGAGAACTGGACTTGGTGATCTCATGCGTAGTTCTAACTTCCAGTAATTTCTGGATTCTATCTAAGTCTTGCTACCTTTTTTGAAACATTTAAAATCTGACTGGGAATAAGGCTGGGACATAAACACACCAATAATTTACATCGATTTCTTTTCCTTTGGTAACTAGATTTCTTTTTTCTTATTTTCTCACTTGTAGGGGTCATAATGCTAAGTGTCTAAACATCTGTTTCCTTCTCTAAGATTACATGAATTAATTTCTTTTAACTCTCATTACATCAGCTCTTTTCCCATTGGAGCAGTTTCCTAATCTCAGGATTACTGATGGTTTGGGCCTGATAATTCTTGGTTTGGGAGAAGGGAGTTCTGTGCTTTGTAGGATACTTAGGAGCATCCTTGGCTTCTGTTCACTAAATGCCATGCAGCATCCCCCAACCATCACAAAAATGTGTGAGGGGCAAAATCACCTCCTGGTTGAAAACTGCTGCATTAGAAAAATGAACCAACTGACTCCATAAGCCAGATGAGCTTCTATACAGCAAAGATAAAGAACTGTGTAGACAGTAAGTACTGCGGGAGTTTGGAGGAGGAGCAGGCTACTCTAGGTTGGTACAGGGGGTCAGGCTTCAGAAACAGATGTGAGTAAGGGCTGGAAGATGAGGAGATCTGGAATAGAGAGAGCAACAGGGTGTCCCAAAGAGGTACACACAGGGTACTGGGGGAGGTAGGCAAAAGAGCAAACAACTAATGTTCAAGGACAATGATCAGTGCAGTGGGGCAGGGATAAGGCTCAAAAGACACAGTCCAGACAGACTGTGAGGGTCTTGAATACAGTGCTAGGTGGTGACTGATCTGTGTCCCCACAAAAGGATTCTGGTTAGTAAGATATTGTAACAGGAAAAAAGTGAATCCTTTATACAATATTATTTTCTTTTACAACAACCCTCTAAAAAGGGTATTATTGCAATTATAGAGATAAGTAAATTAACACTCAGCAACTTAATGGAAGCAGATCATTGTTAGTATGGGACAAACCTGAGATGCAGACACAGGTTGGACTTTGTTCCATTCTCTTTCCATGGCAACATACTCAGAAGCTACCTCAGTGCAAGGGGAAGCATTATAAGTTGCATTTGATCCTTTCCACAACCTATGGTGACAGACACAGCCTGCCTAATGTTACCTGTTTGTGCTGTCTTACCAATCTGCCAGTTCAACCAGAAAGCTCTGAATATCCCTAAACACATGCAAGCTTTCCCTGCTACCTCTCCACTGCTGTACATGGGTAAAATTCTCCCATCAGGTATAGTAAGACACATTGAAAAGTCTGACCACCTCTTCTGAAACCTTCCATGATCTCCATAGCCAACAGTGATTTGCCTTTCCTTCCAACCCTTCCTGCCTTCTGAAGCCAGTTAGAGTAACAAGAGAAAATGAATGTGAGAGGCCAAGCAGGCATGGGCAGACACAGGAAAGACTGAACTAGAGATGGCACTGATGACAGGAGATGGAGAAAGCAAGACCAAGGAAAAGCTCATGTTCTCATCAACAGGAGACCATACTCAAGGAACACTGGAGCTGCAGTTAGTATCCAATTTATCCTAATGCAGCATTCTATAAGGAACAAACAGAAAGGCCAAGTATAAAGAATGATCTTTGGAAAGGCCATCAATATGTACAGAACAATAGGCACCTAATCAGTTTCAGAGATGACTGGCAAGAAAAGCATCATAAGTGAGTGAAAATGATCCATGGAAGAAGCATCATGACCTTGGACATCAGAACTTATGTTATAAGCCAGAGGCTGCCTTGATAGTCATGATAATAACTCAAGACCCTCAGAAAGGGAACCAAGAGATCAAGGTCTAGTCACCATAAAGACACACACCATCAACTTAGCTCACAGTTAGTGGGGCATCTGCCTTTGAAGAAGCCTAGGAAATTTTCCTCAGTTGCATCCCTAATCTAGATTCCCACTTCTCAAGCAACATCATAACTTAATAAGGAAAAAATGGATGTTCACCAAATCATTTTTTAATGATGTAGTTTCCCAGATCAGAAAATGTTAGGGTTCAACTTTGTCAGTCTCCAATTTCCCTACATAGGCCAATCAGTTCCTAGATGCTTCTTATTCAAGAGTATAATAACTATAAAATGAAGAAGCATCCCAAATCAAAACTGCCATTTCAAGCTGTCCTCTTATGTCTCCTCTCATAACAATTAAAGGCATATAAAATCCTGCTTCAACACAGCCACTGTCACATAACTCAAAGCAATTTCTCAAGAATGCATTACCATCCTTCCCTATTAGTGGATTTGCTGGGGTTTCTTCTTAAGCAAATTCTTAAGGAATTCTCTTTTGAATTTCAATTTGGTTTTGCCTGAGCCCATCAATAGCAGTCACTACTAATGCCTCAGAAAACTAGTTTTACACAAAGAGGAGTTTACTAAAAACTGTAACAGGTCCTCAAAGGGTCTTTTTGGACATCAGGAAGGAAGTCAGAGAGCAGGGATCATGCTGAGAAGGACAATATCTCTCATAGTAACATATATAAGCAAGTTCTTTTATTTCATATAGAACTTTTCTCTCATTATAAGAATAATACAAATTTATTACAGAAACTTTAGAAAAGGTAAATGCTTTTGAGGCTGCTGATATTAGCTTTGAAAAATGGAAATGAGAGGAGAACAATGGACAATTATCACTGCTTTTTTCAGCCACACCTATCAACCATAGCCCTATTTCAGACTTTTCTCAGACTGCCAACAAGGAAGGAAATTTGCTTTAAAGGGGGTATCCTGCCCATACTACATGCCTTAGAGCCAAGAAGTGGTAAATCTCCCTGCAGAGTGCAAGTTTATGTAATCTGTCTGCTTGGTCCAGACACAATGGCTAAGGGGGGCAGCAAGGTCACTGGAAGAGAGGGGCAGGATTTCCTTTCCCTACATAGGCCAATCAGTACCTAGATAATGGTCAGTCACTGCACATTGTTCAAGTAATGGGACAAAATGCTTTTTTAGTGGGCTGTTCTCAAAAATAGTTATACTATCAGTAAGATTGGGGGGGCCTTATGCAAAGGATGTGGAAACATGGTTAAGGTCCAGAAAATTTATCTCTCAGCTTCTGGGAAAAGAATGTAGAAGTTCTATGGTGAGAGAAGAAGAGTGGCAGGTGAGTAGGAATTACATTTACTTCTTGGATTATCTCAACCACTGAAGGGTAGTAATTTCTCTATGATCCTCAAAGCAACATCTCCAAAGTTTCAATACACAGTTCCATAAGGAAGGCCCAACTACACTGCAGACTCAGCATGTGTCCACACATGCACTCTCTCTTGAATTGCTCCTTGTCTTACATCCGGTGATGGTATATCATCTTCTTCTTTGCCCTGGTTGAACACCTGGGAAACATTCTCCACATTTTTGCTCATCATCCAGATCCAATCAACCACTCTATTATTTCTTTCTCTGTCCTTCCCAGTTCCCATCTGAAGTACTATTCCCTAAATGCAAGCCTTAGTACAGATAGTATCTTAAAAAAGATAGTTGATCTACATTTAATCTCTTTCCTTTCTCATCCAACCTTCATCCCCAAAATCATCCTGATCACTGCACTTCTCTAGCCTCCTCCAAAAACCATATTTGTATTACTTAGGGCCAAAATAACAGTTGCTCGAACTTTTGACCATGACCTCCATCTTTCGCCTCATCTCCCTTTTAAACTCTGGACATGCCCTGCACCCTTGTCAGAACGTATTCCTAACAGCCTTCCCACATACCATTTGGCCTTCTTGCCCTACACCCTTTATCCATGCTGATTGTAGGGATGAAATGCTCTTTTCTCCCTTGTTCCTCCTTTTGAAATCCTACTCACTCCTCCAGTGCTCCTTGAAAACCTTCCTTACTTTTTAATCTTTCTCTGGGTTTCTAAAATGTTGCTGTTAATAGCTCTATTATGGCATTTCATTCTGCCTTGTGATTTAATTATGTGTCACCCTTCCTATACTACAATCTTGAGAATAAGAACCAGCTATTATTTAAACTTAGGACTTAAATACTGCTCATAGCCAATGCTCAACAAAGACTCACATGGCTAACAACGTACCTGGTGGCCACAGTTGGTGTATATCTGTTCTTCATACAGAATCACAGAATGTCAGGGCCAAAGGACTTCACCAGTGATTTGGAAGAACTGCTTCATTTTTTGATATGAAAAGATAGGAAAGATAGATAGTATGTTTTCAGGTGAACTCTGTAAAAGAAAGAAGTAGCATAAGGAAGGAAAATTATGTGTGGGGGTCATTTTCTATGCCAAATGTAACATCCTTTGAGATACAGCTGAGGAATCAGCACTGGTGATTCATCAATCTCAGCTCCTACACTAACAAAGAAATGGAGAGATGGAGAGAACAAGGGGGAAAAGCAGGAAGACAAAAAAAGACAAAATAGGCAAAGATAAATTAGGATTATGATTAGACACAGGCACTTTAACAACAAATATAAGGAAAAAGAGAAAAATAATAGTAATGATAATAATAGTAACAACTAACTCTTATCTGGCACAATGGATGTGTGAGAGACTTTCCTATACAATATCTTTACTCTCCAAAGAATATTTTAATCCCTAGATTAAATATGAAGAAACTGAGGTCTGCACAGGCAACAGATGGCTGCTGAGGGACCTACAGCTAGTTAGTGCCACAATCAGAACAGAGAGCTAAGCCTGTTTGCCTGATTCATAGTCTATGACCTAGTCATTATCCCAAGATGTAAACCTCAGAACAAGTGAAAAAAATTAAACCCGTCCAAATGAGAGAATGGGAAAGAAAAATAGAAAGTAAAAGGGTACCAAAAAGGAGAAAAGGCCATGATAAAAGAAAAACCTGACAGATGAACAAAAGAAAGGGGATAAATAAGGAAGACAGTTATTTAAGGCTATTTTAACATAATATTTCTACATGTGAAGAATGTGTTTGGCACATACTATAAGCAAATGGGTCAGAAAAGATTTTGAAAACTATATTTGAATGTTTATTCTTACTTTTCCCTAATACCCATGTTGTAATTATCATAGAAAGGGAGACTGGGAGGTGACTAGGTATAACCATAAATCACATTACATTATAGAACAAAGGTACCAATTTATTCTTAACCTCAGAACTGGACAACTCTTTAATATAAATTACAGCAGTGAAATGCTATTTAAAACCAAATGTTCTCTCAGAGGAGGTTAATGGGAATGAGCTAATTAAACTATAGGGTTTCCCTTTGAAGGTCCCCCTTGCCATATAAAACTAAAACTTTCAGTGATAAAGTTTTATTACACAATGGGAAGTTCTAAGAAAATCAAGAAGAAAAACAGCCAAAGTAGCATATGAAACTTTGGGCTACCTGCCAGATTCATTATCTGTTATTTCTACCCCCTCCACACACAAATTATCAGTGACTTGCCAAATAATATAAAAGACAAAAGAAATGAAAGCAATAGTATTTCAAGGATATTTCCCTCCAGTTTAGCATTTCCTCCTTTTCATCACTATATCCATCATAATTACTTATGCACTTTCCCACTAAACACAGATAAAAACAAAATTACAAAAACACTGTCATTCTGATAACACATGGCCTTGACCAAGTGTTCCACAGCTGGGTCCTTGGGGGAGTCAGGCAGCCCCAAATCCATTCGCCCACCAGACCTCAATGACCACAAGTCAGAATGACCCCAGGTCTCAGGGAATCTTGAACTTCTCAACATCTACAGTCAAGATACAAGGTGTGATGAGAGCCCTACAGTCCCTGGAATCGGGCCTGTTCCTAAAGGAACACTGCCTTCTTACACAATATGTTGCCAATATATCACCAAAAAGTTCAAAGCACTTAAAAAATTAATTTCCTTAAGAGAAAAGGAAACATCCTGACTCCAGCTGTCTAACTAGGATTTGATAGCTTCCTCATAAATGCAATTTTGTTCTGGTATATTTTCAGATGTTTGCCTTTTATGATAATATGAAAGAACACAAAGATCATGTAGAAACCAGGCTAAGAACTAAAACTTTGAGTAACACTGAAAATATTTCACCTTTCCAATCTTCTTTAGGTCAAAAAGACTCATCTAAAGACTTGCTACAACAGTGAACTGTATAGATTTCTGGGTTCTTTTTAGAACCTATGGTTCAAACAAGCCAACACTTTTAGAATTCAATGAATATATCCCACAAAGACATTGCTTTTCTTTCTACTGCCCCCTAGATAAAAGCCTCTGCCTCACTGGATTCATCATTCAGATTGTAGTCCATTCCAAATATCAAAATCCATGGCTGAGTTAAGCATTTTTTTAAAATATCTTTTTCTTCTATGAATGAGCTTTCCAAACTTGCTTAATCTTCTCCAAGACATCTGCTTTCTGATGAAACCCAGGAGCCTCCAACTCTGCGTAGAACATTCACTGTGTGGTCTTAAAAGAGCCATATGCATGTATTTCTCTTGCAATATGCACTCTAAATTGGGGTGGGGGGGTGGAGCTATTTGACATAATGCTCTACAAAAATGATCCAAGAGATGAGACATTTTAAATCTCCATACCTCATTTACTGAACAAGTCCAAGTATAAAATTCATAAAAGAAAAAGAATAGCATCATTTTTTTTTTAAGATTTAGAGAAATGACATTTAAAGTTGTCCTACGAAAATAACTAGTCTTTGCTGCCATCTAGAGGTAAAAACTATGTAGCAAAATCAGTGTTACCAAAAAAACACAGAATTTTGCAGCCTCAATGATGTGGAAACATTAGGAACCCAAAAATTGGGGGTGGGGGTCAGGGAGCTGGCCCTATCAGTTACCACCATCCCAAGCCACATTTTCTTCAACACATTATCAGTGTTGCTTAGAAGAAACAAGCTCCACCAATGGTATGTTTCAGGTCAACTGGTTTAATCAAACACATTTTCTTTGTTGTTTTGTTGTTGTTGTTTTGTAGTTCTAGGGATTGAACTGAGAACCCTGTGTATGCTAGGCAAGCACTCCACCACTAAAGTACATCCTCAGTCCTATTAAACAGATTTAATAAACTGTGCTGCTCATTTTAAATTCACAAGCCCTGACCCTGCTCCTAGATAGTCTAAGTGACAGGTTCTGACGAGGAGTCTGGGCATCTATAGTATTTTATAAGTCCCATGGATGATTATGATGAATACCATTGCAGGTAAACTCTGGGCCAGGATGCTTTGGCTTTTCATATTGCTGAACTGCCCATATCCAGGCAGATTAGAATGCCAAGGAAGGAAGTTCAACTATAGCAAGTTCTCAAAATGTAGTAGGTTGATCACTTGTATCAGAACAAATCACTCTTGAGAATCTGTTTAAAAATGTGGACTTATAGCCAGGCGTGGTGGCACAAGTTTCTAATTCCAGTAACAGAGGTGGTTAAGGCAGGAAGATTGCAAGTTCAAGTCCAGCCTCAACAATTTAGCAAGACCCTATTTCAAAATAAAAAAATAAAAGGGCTGAGGATGTGGCTAAGTGGTAGAGCACCCCTGGGTTTAATCCCTAGTATTGAAAAAAAAAGTTTATATGAGGATTTCCAGAAACAAATGAACTTAAAATTTAAATGGGATCCCAACATAGATTCTTTTTTTAAAAAAAAAAATTAGTTGTCAATGAATCTTTCATTTTATTTATTTATTTATATGCGGCGCTGAGGATCAAACCCAGGGTCTGGTGCATGCCAGAAAGCACTGTACCACTGATCCACAACTCCAGCCCCCAACATAGATTCTTATATAGTAAGTTGGAGAAATAATCTAAATCTTGACAAAGTTAAATGACATCAGAGAAACCTACCTTGGAAAGGCTATTATATAGGTTTGGTCATAATATCAGTCTATCACTGATTTCAACTGCAACTTCTACTGTTCATGATTTCAATAATAAGGTTGATGTTCATAGAAATGTCTTGATCACTAAGATATTGCCTTCTTTTTTTAAAATCTCAGTATAATTCAATATTTGCTATCTACAGAAAACACAGAGAAAAAGAGCACCCATAGCCCCTAATCAGAGTTAACCATTAATAGCATGGGTGCATTTTCATCTATAGGTTGAGAATTGCTAATGAAATCCAAAATGCTCTAAGATGCACAAGTATAAAATTCCACACCTGATTTCATGACACATTGTAGTTGAAACACAGGTGAACTATAAATGTTGTATAAAATTACCTTCAGTCAATGTGTAAGATATTTCATCATACATATTCAAATAGACCAAAATCTGAAAAAAATCCTAGATCCAAAATTCTACCTCTGGTCTTAAGTATTTCAGATAAGGGACACTCAATTTGTAGTATCTTTTCTTCATACATACACATTTAAAATATATAGAGAGTTTTAAATCCAACTGTTAACATTTCTGAGTAAACATTTCCTTTATCTTCCAAAGCACCATTATTTAAGGACAGCATAATATTTCATGTGATTATACTATAATTCACTTAGTACATCCTTACTGCTGGAGTTTTAAACTATGTCTATTTTTCATTTTAAATAATTTTAAAACAAATATCCTTGCCTGCCTCTTTAATTATTTCCTAGAAAAGATTCCTAGCAACAAAATGACTGAGTCACAGGGTGTGAATTTTAAAGTTCCTTTTTTTTAATTTTTATTTTTTTATTGGTTGTTCACAACATTACAAAGCTCTTGACATATCATATTTCATACATTAGAATCAAGTGGGTTATGAACTCCCAATTTTTACCCCAAATGCAGATTGCAGAATCACGTCGGTTACACATCCACAATTTTACATAATGCCCTATTAGTAACTGTTGTATTCTGATACCTTTCCTATCCTCTACTATCCCCCCTCCCCTTCAATTTTAAAGTTCTTGATGCACAGTATCAAATCACTCCCATAATCATAGTAGAAGCTGCCCATCTCATTAAACGCTGGCTGGGGCAATGAATTTTATTTTATTTTCAAAAAGTTTTGCCTATTTGAGAGGTAAAATGCTGACACAGCACATCAGCATTAAAGATGAGATGACAAAATCAAGTTGAAAGGCATGAAAAGCATTGAGATAAGGAGACAGATATCAGAGTATTAACATCTTATGCATGGGAATAATTGCAAAAAAAAAAAAAGCCAGTAAGAATACTAAAGCCAAAATATTCTTCTAGTACCTAGGCAAAGAGAAAACTGACTAAATATGCCGAAGAAAGTATATTCCCTATATGGTTTATCTTCATTGAAGGACTCTTATTTTTAGTCAAGTCTGGTGAAAATCTTATTTAGGTTGCTACAAAAATTTGAGGCACTTTAAATAAGTGAATTATGGCTATGAAGTTCTAATTGTTATTACATATATTTGTAATTTCTTACAAAAGAACATTTTGAAAATGCTTTATTATTTTTAGTTAGCTACCCCAACAATAAATGCCTAATTTTCTGCTTTACACCAAGCCCTTTCCTTCCTTCTAGTTCAGCAGATTTCAAACCTTTAACCATGATCCATGGCCCTCAATAAGAAATGTATGCTATAACATAAACTGGTACATGAGTGAGCATGTGTGTGCACATGCATACACACATACATGTAAACTGAATCAATATCCACAAAATAATACTTAGCCTTACTATAGGCAGTGCAATCTGATGTTTTTGATTCTAGTCTATTCTAATGTACCTTTTGACCAAATGCTCAATGACTGAAAATTAAAAAGCCCCAAAACATCAGACTGCATTTCTGGAATACTGAAATACAATTAAGCTTACATACTATATTTTAAAATCTGAATGTGTACATAAAGAGATAAAGGGACTTCGCTATACTATATCAGCATAATAAAAATATGGAAACAAATTTCTGCAGGCTGGAAAACAATTATGAGATGGGTTTTCATAAAAGCAGTATTAGAAATTTATGACAAAAAAAATAATAAAATTTAAAGATAAAAAAAGATTTATATTTATGAACTCAGAGTTATGAACTCACAGCAAGAATGATGTAAACACAGGGAAAAATAATAATCATCAAGTCTGGATTATAATGGAAGTTATCTGAATTCTTCTTCCCATCTCTCAGCAAGTATTCTTATCCAGGAGTAATTTTTTCCTTTAAAAAAAAATGAAAATAACAGTACATTTCTACAATCTTGCCACTGAGTAGAAATTTACTCTTAACCAATTTTGCTCCACTGAGCTACTCCTTCAGTCTACATCATTCAACCTGTGACACTTACCTCACTCCTTATGTAAACCAGTGAAAAAATAGTAAAACAATTTTGGAGCTCTCCCCCCAACCTTCTTTGTAACCCTCAACCATTCACCCCACTGCTATAGGAGCAGTTAAAATTTCCCCTACGTGGCCCCAATCTACATCCCAATCCCTCCTCTCAAGCACAATCTAATTTGAAGCCACTCCACTTCTCAACCAAATCTGATACTGTCCTGCTTCAGAGCAACTCCCCAAAGCATTTTCGCATCCTATTTTCTCACCAAAACAATTCCTTTATTCTGAAACTCCTTCCCCTTATTCCTGCTGCTAAAAATCCTAAAAGTTATTAAAGGTCCCAAACAAATGCTGCTTTCTTCATGAAGCACTCTTAAGACTCCTTAGTTGAAATCAACCTTTTCCTGGCAATCTCTTGGCTCTTTGTTGAGAATAATTTGGAAAACTACTCATATTTATCTTCCACTAAACTCTGATTGCCAAAAGCAAAAAACAATTCTCTGTATCTACCACTATCCACCCTCTAGGCCCTGGTACATAGCTCACATCCAAAACACAATGGCAGAACTGCTCTGCAGACATTTCTTTCTTCAACCAGATAATCTTGAATATGATGTGTTCCCAGAACCCAAAGCTTTCAAAGGCAATGCTGGCCAAACTAACTCCATGGCCTGAACAACATTTATTTTTCCACCAATGAACCATTAACTAACTACCTTTCATTCTTTTGTTTCATTCAAGATCAAGGAGGTGTGTAAGCAAAGAATTCCAACACGGATTCCTAAACCAAAATCTACAAGCATCACTAGGATTTCCACAAAAGCCCCTCTAGGGCCTACAGACAAACATATTCACCAAAATGGCTGTGGGAAGTTACACATCGTAACAACCATCACTTCTAACTCTTACCTCCACATGGGAGGGAAAAGGTAAGTTCTATGGACACACTGTCTGGATACCGTCTACAGAAATATCTGCAATGCTGAAAGTATGGCTGTAGAAAGCCAGAGAGGAACAGCTATCTCTTTGGGAAATGTGAAGCAGCAACTGGCAGACAGTTCATTCACAGGTTGGTGGACCTGGTGATCATCCTATCTTCTCAGCTCTATTTGTGCATAAGCACATACATACAATCACAGGCTCAGACTCGTACCTCAAAGCCCACTCGATTCCTCATGCTACTTGTATAATCGTCAGCCTCGTATAGGACTGAATTCATTATGACAATTCAAGAGTTTTCTGGTGAACAAAGTAGTAATCCTTCATTCTTCAGAACTTCAATGAATAATCATAATTTCTATGAAAATGTGGTATCAAGAATTCCTAATCAGCTTCAGGAAAGTCAAATTATTTCCATCAAAATGGCAGAACAATTAGAATCCAACTTAAGGTATTAAAAAGGGAGAAAGGTGGTAATTCTTAGTTACAAGGAGGTAAGAAACAACAAATAGATTAGTAGTTAATACTCCCTAGTGGCTTACCCAACAACCACTAAGGTTATATGTACATTTGATAGATAGCACTTTATCTCCTGCCCCATTTTTTTCAAGCTGTTTGCCCCTCCTGTGTATTTCAGACCATGGAATCATACTGCTAGGCTGTAAGACAACTCATTTAGATGAGTACTGTTGCCTTCTACAGCAATCAAGGGATGAGAATCAAAGGTCAATAATACTCCATCTTTTATGGAGATAAGCTTCACTGTTCTGGGTGTTAGAAAAAAAAAGAACAATTTATTATCTCAAAAGACTTTCTTTAGTCACACTTATTCCTGAATCAATATTATAAAAAAATCAGTTGATTCAGCAAAAGCCTGGAATCAGGAAACTCAAATTTCAATCTTAGCTTTTCACTCATGTGTCACTTAGTGTGGCATTCATCAATCTAAGCCTTGAGTTTCCCACATGTAAATCAGGTAAGTAGTTTCCTTCCAGCTGTGATAACCCATGAGTATGCCCAATGACATAATACTGAATTCAAACAACCTGTCTAGAAGGCTGAACACAGTTTCCTGGCAGTAAGCTAAAGTAATTCTTCTCATCACATGGAAAGCTCTCTCACTAAATCAAGAGAAAGGTACCTATAATTCAGTGTGGACAAAGTAACACAATAACGTTTCAAGACAAGGCATTTTGGGCCCAGAAGACAGTTATATTTCCCAAAGCCTAGGTCAGAGGGAAAAATAATTAATTGAACAGCATGACCCAACATTTTTTGTTATCCTTCACTACTAAAACTTGGAGTCATGGCCCAGGAAGAAATCCTTGTGGTTAAGAACTGTCAGGTGTGCTGGGATGGAGCCAACAAAGCAGTAGCAATTCCTCATGTTCACCTGGCTACGTCCCCTTCAATACACTGATGACAGTACACAAACAGCCATTTAATTTCAAGGAGGAAGAGCTGGAAAATGGGCAGCACCAAGCTATGGGAGCCAAAGAAATGGATGATGGGCAAAAGTCCCCACAGGCAAGAGGCAGAGGGAGAAGTAGATGGGGAGGGTAAGTGAATTAGAAGTCTGAAATGGAAAAGTGGAAGTTAAGGGAAAGCAGTAAGAGAACGATAGAAGGAAAGGGACTACAAAGATGAAGAAGCTCTGACATCCAAAATAATTCACATATGCAAAGAGTACTAGAGGTGTGCCTGATATGAAGCAAGTATTTGATAAATCTCAAGTGAATGCAGGATGGATGAAAGAGAGAAAGCCATTCAGTCAAAACATGTGTGAGCAATGTAGCTAAGAGATGGCAATGAAGTATGACAGGAAAAGCAGCTATGCCTCGGTGACATTCAAAATTGGGAGTTATGCTAATGGAAAGAATAAAGCACTGAAACCCTTAAGAGTGGAAACAGGAGAAATAGCATGTGCCAACAATAGTCCCAGAAAAACAAAATGCCCTGAGAAAGTTTCACCTGGAAGAGGAACAGAAAATATGTTGTATTGTTGAAGATTTCAAAATTGTTTGCTTCCATGTAAAGAGATTCTCTACAGTACATTTTTATGCCAAGCTGGCGTAAATTCAAGAGCAACCAAAAAAAGGAGGACAAGATACTGTAAAAGGTTAAGAAAATATGGACATTTTGAAGGCAACCAGCAGAAATCCGTCTTTAAATGATGATAAAGTTCTAGTCTCATTAAGGCAAATCTTGAAAATAATGTTCTATTTTAATAAAAGGATTACTAACAAAAACACAGGCCCATTTCAAGCAATATGTAATACAATAAAAATGCAAATACAATGAAGAACTGCATGTACTATTTGGAATTCAACAAAATGGTGTTGTGACATAACACAACTGAAACAAAGAATCCTGCCACCTGTGCATAATCCTATTTCTGCAAAAAGGTGGCCCTCCTGAAGAACAATGACAACAATAATAATACACATAAATAAACAAAAGACACTGTCCTCATCTAGAGTGACTACAGTTAATTAAAGTTTAAAAAGTAAGTAGATAAAATCCAAATGAAGAAAACAAATGTAATTTATAACAAAATTTTTAAAAACCTGACACTTTTATGGTGGAGTCTTTTCTCAACCCTTCATTTATTAAGCTTCAATGATCTTTGAACTACTCTTCTGTAACTTTTGGAATCAACTATCTGATTTTAACACAAATGACTGGTCTAACACATGTCTGATAATTATGGACTGAGTAATGGAGTACAAATGAAATACATAATTTTCTCTAGGGTATGTTTCAAAATCCCTTTATAGAAACAACAGAATTCAGTGTCTGAGATGAGCCTGGGGCGGGGTCTGAAAACTTTGGCCAACATCTGGTTTTGTGTGACCCTATAAGAGCTAAGAATAGTTTTACATTTTTTAATGTTGAAAGAAAATTAAAAGAAGACTATTTCATGACATAGGAAAATTACATAAACTTCAAACTTCACTATCCATGAAAAAAGTTTTACCGGAACTCAGCCACACTAATTTGTTTACATATTTATTGTCTACAACTGTCTTTGTACTGCAACAGCACAGTTCAGTAGTTCCAACAGTTGGTTAACGGATCTGCAAAGCCTAAAGTTTTTACAAAAGGCAACTTTACCAAAATGTTTGCTGACCCCATGACCTAGTGTGAACTACACTAACGAAGAACTCAGGAATAAGAATTAAGTAGAGCTCATTGACTATATTTCTTTATTTTTTTTAATATTTATTTTTTAGTTATAGGTGGACACAACATCTTTATTTTTATGTGGTGCTGAGGATCGAACCCAGTGCCTCACACATGGTAGGAGAGTGCTCTACTTCTGAGCCACAATCCCAGCCCCACTGATTATAATTCTTAAAAATAATACTTAAGCAATTTAAAAGAATTCAATTAAGAATTCTGTGAAAACTGAAATAAAGAAAAACTATATTTCAGCTATTTGTTATTCTTAGTAAAATGTATAATTCTATGAATGCATCTAAAGTTTTCAACCAAAGAACATTAAGACAGATCAAAGGATTTTGCCAATAATGTATTTTTGTATTTGCTGTTGAATCTGAGAGGGGAATACCACATTTATGAGTGGTATTTTTCAAATCCTCATGGACACTTAGCAAAATTATAGCAGGAACTGTATTTGATTTGAAGAAAGACATGTATATCTGTACCTTTTAAACTTTCACAATTGTTGTCAAGAACCACTCATTCTATTATTTGCAAGAATCATGAAAATTACTTATACTAAAGTAAAAACTAGCCAATGAAGGTTATCTGTTAAAAGTTTTCAGGTACAGAACAATGACAAATAATGTAGCCATCTTTTTCTCTTCTCTTTCCTTTACCTTGCTTTTTAAAATTCATCCTGCCTCTGTTTTTTGCTCTGAATGTCTGTCTCAATGTCATGTGCATTTTGACTGAACAACATCAATGTGTAAATCCTACAACACAAGCTTATTTAATTTAATTTAAGCTGATTTAAGTTTTCCCCCCTCTAATTCTAGTTCTGTTGGTGTTAGTGCTAAGCTCAATAAACAATTTTGAGAATGATGCACCCTGAAGTTGATTCTCTGTTGAATGTTGTCATCATCAACTGTAAATATTCCAAGTCTGAATTTTATATGTACAGGGAATGCCTTACAACATCTACAATGCAAAGCTGTACATAAAATTAATGCTGCAAAAGTCTTACTTTGGTGTAAAAAAGAGTAAACCGAATAAAACCAACCCACTTATTCAGCTAAAGGAAAGGGCCAAGTGTTCCCCTAAGCCATCATTTCCAGAAGAAATTCAGCAAAAAGGAATTGAAAAAAGAATCACAAATATTTTATTCAGTTGTGAAACATTAACAAATTAGTTAACAAATACTGAATGAGTAGTGTTGTTTTGTTGTTGTTGTTGTTGTTGTTGTTTATACCAGGGATTGAATCCAGGTGCACTTTACCACTGAGCAACATCTCCAGCCCTTTTTATTTTTTATTTTGAGACAGTGTGTCATTAAATTGCTGAGGAGGGCTTTGAACTTTTGATCCTCCTGCCTCAGCCTCCTGAGTTGCTGGGATTATAGGTGTGCATCATTGAGCTCCACTACAGAATGAGTGCTTTCCATGTGTCCATATACTACTCTAGGCCCTGAGAATAAAGAGTAAAAAATGAGAAAAACAAAATCCCTGCTCACCTGGAGCCTACATTCTAGTGTTGAGAGAGAGTAATAATTTAACAAGAAAAATAACAGTTGGTGCTCAATGCTTTGTGGAAAATCATAATACAATGGGAATGTCACAGAACCACTGGATGGCTATTCTAGACTAGCTGACCAGGAAGTGCCTTTTTAAGTAGATTATGTCTGCACTGATTTTTTTTTTTAAAGAGAGAGAGAGAGAGAGAGAGAGAGAGAGAGAATTTTTTAATATTTATTTTTTAGTATTCAGTGGACACAACATCTTTGTTTGTATGTGGTGCTGAGGATCAAACCCGGGCCGCAAGCATGCCAGGCAAGCGCGCTACCGCTTGAGCCACATCCCCAGCCCTGAACTGATTTCTTAATGCTAAGAAAGAGCCAGTCATTTGAAAACAGAACAGCTATTACAAAGGGCTGAATCAGAATAAGCATGGCCTGTTGAGGAACAGAATGAAGGCCAATGTGCTAAGGCAGTGTAAACTAGTGGACAATAAGTTATAATTCTAGCAAGTAGGCAGCTACACTGGAGTTACACTGTGTGGCAGGGAAAAGCCACTGAAGAAGGTGAACAGGTTTCTGAGTGAGAAACAAAGTTTAACTGGAAACTGTTAAATTATTGCAGTGGTAAAGACAAACAAGGATAGCTGGTGTGGTAGCATACACCTGCAATCCCAGTGGTTCAGGAAGCTGACACAGAAGGATCTGGAGTTCAAAGCCAGCCTCGGCAACAGTGAGGCACGAAGCAACTCAGCGAGACCCTGTCTCTAAATAAAATACAAAAATAGGGCTGAGGATGTGATTAGGTGATTGAGTACCCC
This sequence comes from Ictidomys tridecemlineatus, assembly GCF_052094955.1. NCBI lineage: Eukaryota > Metazoa > Chordata > Mammalia > Rodentia > Sciuridae > Ictidomys > Ictidomys tridecemlineatus. Next base: position 166,734,891 of record NC_135479.1, read on the forward strand.
TGAGTTCAATCCCCAGTACCCACTCCTCAAAAAAAGACTAACAAGGATAATAGTGTGTACTCCAATGGAGAAAAAGGCAAAGACTCAGGCTGTCTTTTGGAGATAACAGGACTCCATATATAAAATGTGAGGGAGAAAGGGAAGAAATGAACAAATCAAGATGTTACTAAGCCTTGTGAAGTTGGATAGGTGGTGGCAAAATTTACTGAAATAGGTAAGTATGGAGAAAAAGAAGGTTTGGGGAGGAGCTGGGGTTGCGGCTTAGTGGGAGAATGCTTGCCTAACACACATGGGTCGCTGGGTTTGATCCCCAGCACCACATTAAAAAACTAAATAAGTGAAATAAAGGTATTGTGTCCATCTACAAATAAAAATTTTTTTAAAAAAAAGAAGGATTGAGGAATAATGCAGCACTTGGGTCTTGTTTACATTTGACATCCCTATTAAATAACTAAAAAAAGACTTCAAAAAGGCAGTAGTTGAGCCTTGAGTTCCAGGTTCACATCTGAATTATAAGCAAAGAGGTGGCATTCAAAGCTTAGTAGCAGCTGGGCATGGTGACATATGCCTGTAATCCCAGAGGCTAAGGAGGCTGAGGCAGGAGGATCTCAAATTTAAGGCCAACCTCAGCAGCAAGGCCTTGAGCAACTTAGCAAGAGACCCTGCCTGAAAAAAAAAAAAAAAAAAAAAGGCTGGGGTGTGGCTCGGTTGTTAAGTGCCCCTGGGTTAGATCCCTGATTCCAAAAAAAAAAAAAAAAAAAACAGGCTTAATAGAAATGCTGCTTATCTACCTTGAGCAAACTATGGGAGTCTGAAGGTTCTCAAATACACTTCCATAACAATGATGTGTAGAAAAGGGTTTACAAATGTCTCTTGAAATCAATAAGGAGTTATTGTTTTAGATGAGATTCTTACTTTTGATAAGTAGAATAATTATGAGAAACAAAAGCGTGCAGACTCTGGGTTCAAATGGCCTACAAGTGAATTCCAGCTCCTCACTCACCAACACTGGACAAATTACTTTTCAGTGCAACTTCCTCACTTCTAGAATGAGTATAACAGCAGTGACTACCCAATGGTGCATTGATGAAGATTAAATGAGATCATGCATGCAAAGCTTTCAAAAACAGTATCTGGCACACAGTAAGCACTCAACAAATGCCAAGCTGCTATTATCACCTACCATCTCCAGGCACAGTACACAGAAGTGTCTTAACACTGCAGTTTTCTAGTTAGATGCTTGGTAAGAAGGGGCATCACACACTTAAAAGTGAGTTATTTAACGTTACTCAGGAGTAATATGTCCACAGCATCTGGAATAAGTATACAGTAGCACAGCAGGGTAAAAACAGTTCAAACTGTGTTACTTGAATTCTACTCTTGTTTCTGACACAAACTTGCTATGTGAACTTGTCAAGTTACTTAACATCTTTAGGGCAGGTTTCCTATCTGTAGAATAGGTGAGTTTAAAGGAATGATCTCTATTTAAACCCATTTCCAGGTCGAATATCCTAGATTACATGAAGAAAGCAAGAAAAACAATAGCTTATATTTACTATGCCTATATGTGTGCCGAGTGCTGTATCAAAGCGCACAACTTGTAGTATCTTCATTTAATCTTCACAACTTGATGAAATAGACATTATTATTACTCTGACTTTACAGATGAGGAAAAGGAGCCCAAAGTATTAGAATATCAGAGTCACGATTTGAATTGAAGCCAGCTGAACCTAGTGCAGGGATTTTCTTTAACCACGAGGCAAAAACTGCCTCTCCTCATGAAAACTGTCGTCTAGCCTCAAAGGGAAAAAAAAAAGAAAAAAAAAAGAAACACAGGGCTTGGAAAAGGTTCTTGAATGACAGACGGGCAGATCTGCGTTGAGGGCACGCATGTGGCACCCACCCCTTCCCTGGCCGGATCTGCCTCCTAGAAGCGGCGCGGCTTAGGTACTCGGCAAGGCTCGCAGGAGGAGGCCCCGCGGGAGCGCGGGCAGAGTGGTACCTGGGCTGCTGTCTGCTCCTGCCGGCTGCATCTCCCACCACTCGTCTCCAAGGTCGTCTGCCATCTCCGCGCGGGACTCGACGCGAACAGACCACGCGAAGGGGGACCAGGGACACAGGATCGCTCTCGGGAGCCGGCAGCCGGCGTCACTGCACTCGCAGCTCTTTGCGACCCCGCCGGCCCCGCCCCGCGGCGATGACGTCACAACCCCGCCCCGCCTCTCCAGCTGCGGTCAGAGTGTCAAGGCAGTTTCCACGCCCGCGCTGCTGCACCGGAACCACCCGAAAACGCAAAGTAAATCCCGCCAGAGCATGAAGAAGCGTAAAAGACGAAAGTTGATTATCAGTTGTCATGACTTCTTTCAAATTTCTTGGTTTAAGTTTTACTTTTGTCTAAAAGATCGTGTTGAAAGTGTGAGACGCGACACTAAGACAACTTCTCTCTGATTCGTTTCAAAGAACTTGTGGCCGCGGGAGGAGATCGGAGCACGTGGGTGTGTTTTCACTTGTGTCAGTCTGGGGCGTTTGTGTGCTTGTGCAGTTTGCTCTTGGAAAACGTGAGGGAAACGGGCGTGGTAGCGAACGCCTGTAATCCCAGCAACTCGGGAGGCTGAGAGGCTGAGGCCGGAGGATCTCAAATTCAAAGCCAGCCTCGGCAACTTAGTGAGACCTTGTCACAAATAAGATAATTATATGAAAGGGGTTGAGTCTAGTGGAAGAGCGCCCCTGGGTTCAATGCCCTGGGACGGGGGCTAGGGGGACGGGGAAAGAAAGGAGAGAGAGCAGAGTGCACAGGAAAGTGATGTGAGCACTGCTCTTTTTATATAGAACTAAGAAAAATGTGAGGAGTCAGGAAAGGCTCTCCCACAGAAAGAAGTGACCCCACAGATTTGGAAATCACCTTCCACCTTTCGGTTGTGTTCCCCCTCCTCACCTCCGCACCCTCTTGCTTGCATCCCACCCCCACCCCTCGTTTTGGGTAAGGAAGGAAGAAGGAAGTTGCTCACTTATAGGTGAGAGATATCATGCTGCTTTTCTGACACCCAGTGTGAAATGGCAGGGATGAAAGGAAAACCTGCAGGGCACCAAATGCTGAGGCCAGCTGCATAATAATTGTGGACAATATTTTTCAGGACAGTCTTCCTACACACAGGTAGAAATCATACAAAATAAATTAAGTGTAGTCAATGTGCCTAACCACTTGCAATAGTGATTTAAAGATGAGTAGAATATGTTCCACCTTCCAGATGTTACAAAGTAGAAGAAAGAGAAATTGTAAGAATAAAGTTCTAGACTCCTAAAATGATACACCTTTGGAAATTACAAAACAGGGAAACTAAACTGCTGAGGGTAGGAATAGCCATATGCAGAAAATTACCCCAAATCCACCCAATAGGAGATATATTAATGTGTTACTTTAACAATATATTACAGATACCCTAAAAGGAGGGTTCTTGGTATAAATGTGGCAAATGTCAAATAATCTGTAATCATCAAAAATAATGTGTCTTTCATGAGAAAATGCAGATGACAGGAGGTCTTGGCAGTTAATAGATTACTGAAAAGCAAAGTCAGATTTAAAAAATATGACTTTGGAAAAGGAGGTGGCATGGCCAATGTTACTGTGCAGTATGGATAATAGATTTGATCAGAGCTTCCTATATGGCATGGGTAAGCTAAGATTCTGATCCACAGTCTTTGGGGTCAGCACAATCCCAGGGCCAATTGCCCCGGGTTTAGCACCACCTCATCTCTTCCCTCTGGTGTTATACAAATGTTTTCTGTGGATGCCATGATGTGAAACAGTAAGAACTTAACAGAAAGAACTTCATGAAGGCACACCATAAAATGAACAAGGTTTAATCAGGGCACAGTTCCTTAAATGAATTTCAGGAAGCCCCTGATTTGAACTTTTGCATCATGTAGACAATGATAATGGTAGCAATAAAAATGAGAGCATATTCCACATACCTCTCTAAGTACTTTATATGTTAATTCATCTAAACATCATGTGTTGGATTTGATGTTTCCATTTGTCACCCTCTACCTTTTTAATCAGATTTGGATTTTGCAAATTGGAGGCCGTAGTAAGAAATCAAAGTATGAGAGAACAATGATGCCCCAACCTGTCCTGTTTTCAATGCTAGGACTAGAGTGAGGCAAGCAGAGGCCTGTGACATCACATTTAAGAAGATGTTTTCTCAGGGTAACACTGGCACAAAATGAGAGAGAAGAACTTCAATTCTGTGCCTGCCTCACCTTGTTCCTCATCCTGGTCCCTTTACTGAAGGCCACAGCTCCAATATTGCTTTAGCCCTTAAGGGTGGTAATGATTCCCCACCATTACTCAACTTGAGATTCTATACCATCACTCATTTCTTTAACCCTACCTTATATTCATAAATACTCCCATTACTAAATTCTTTTCATTATTGTTTATGTTGTACAGAAAATGGAACCCAAGGCCTCACACATATGAGGCAAACATATAACCACTGAGCTACATCCTCAGGCTTTTTAAGTATTGAGATAAGTTCTCACTAAGTTGCCGAGGCTGGCCTCAAATTTAAGATTCTCCTGCTTCAGCCTCCAGAGTCACTGGGATTACAGGCATATGCCCCCATACCTGGTCTATATTTATAATCACCAATCCAAAATCCACACCATGCTCCATCAATATCCTGATGCGGTCAACACCTATTTTAGATTCCACTCAAAGCAGAGCCTGACAAAGTCATGGGTGCAAGTAATTTATTTGGCAGGTGATATCAGGAGGCAGGAATAAAGGCAGGGAGAATGGGACTGGGAAGGAAGGATTATCAGTATGGGTAATACCTGGCTTTTTATCTTGCTGCAACCCTCTGGAAAAAAAAAATGTAGGCTGTTCTTCCGAGTTATCCTAATGCAGAACAGGAGGGTAGCTAGGGCTATTCATGAGGTGAGGATTGTTGCCAGGATAGGAGTTTCCAGAGAGTCTCAGATTGTGCTGCCTTCGGAGAGAGTCCTGAGGCATCCGGGTGACATGCCTTGATGTGCTTGAGGTGGGAGGATGGCAACAGGTACATAACTTTCCTCCATAGCTGGGCTGATTTTGAAGTGGGGTAAGGGGCATAAAAAGCATCTACTCCAGATTTGCAAAGATGGTGACACTAAAGTAACCTGCTCTAGTTACCCATCTAGGAAGTGATTTCCCATCTTCTTTAAGTCCTTCAAAGCATCCTCAAAATGATCTGTGACCCAAGAATGATTCATACCCACTGAATTGAGGCAAAAAGATAAGAAAAAAAACTAAAGTAAGGAACATTGCCATACATTTATGGAAATTATTTGAAAATAAATGATGAGGAAAACTGAGGTCAATAAAACCTAAAGTTTCAAGTTTTAAGAGCTAAAAACATGATAACCTCTCTGGGACTAGTAAAACAAGGAGGGAACCATTTTTGGATGGAAAAAAATTTAAAAATAATTTCAGATAATAAAAGATCCACTTGAGAAATAATTGGCAGTTGCAACCTAGAGAGGAGATTTGCTGGAGACAGAGATGAAAAGGGAGAGGGAGGCTGAGGCCATACCCAGGACAGCTTCTTACCATCCTAGGGGTTTAAAGAGGGGGAAACCACTGGGGAACTTTTAGGCGATAGGGGTCATTTTACATTTTCAAAGCTGGCTGTTGTGTGGTAACAAAAGCAGGGAGACTGGTTTAGAGGCTGCTGCAGTCAAGTGAGACAGCAGTGGCTTGGAATATGGTGGTAGAAATGGAAATGAAGAGAAGCGGGATTGGCTGAGATCATTTACAGAGACAGAGAAGAGCAAAGAATTCCTGAGCTTTCACTATTTAGAAATCAGATGGAAGAGCAGAGGCCCAGGAGCCAGGAGAACATGGCCACAGAGGAAGACCAGAGCCAGGCAAATGTGATTTTGCCAAAGCAAGAAAGAAGAGGGGTTCCCCCAAAAAAGGGTGTGCAGTTGAGAGTAAAGGAACAAAGGAAAGAATTACAGGAGTCAGATACTTGCAGAGGGCAAACAAATGGAGGTCCAGAGCCAAGTGGAGGAGATACCATCTGATGAGAACAGGCATTTAAATGGGCTTTCCTTTCACTAGTGATCTAGTGACAGCTCTGTCATAAGCAAGCATCCATGTGTCTGTAGGGAAATGTTGGGACCCTCTATTCTGCTCTAATGGTCCTTGTCCATCTCTATTTCAATATCACAGTAGTTAATTAGCCTTTACATATTTTCCATTTCTTTATATTTTTGTGTTATGTTCAGAATGATTTTGTCGGTAGTAGTAGTTTCCTGGTAGTTGTCTCTTTAGTTATGCCAAAATGCCAAAATGCAATGTCAAGTTTTATATATATACACACACATACCTCTCTCTCTCTCTCTCTCTCTCTCTCTCTCTCTCTCTCTCTATATATATATATATATATATATATATATATATATATATATATATATATATATATATATACACACACACACACATACATATATGTCTATATGTGTGTGCATATATATACATGTGCTGAGGATTGAACTCAGGGCCTTCCACAGACTAAACAAGCACTCTATCCTATTAGCTTCATCTGCCCCCATTATTAAAAAATTATTTCTCATAAAACAGTTTGCCATGTTACACTGGCAATAGCTTCCTACATCTCATGTTTGCTGTTTCTTGATAGCATCAAAAGGCCACATTGAATGATTAAACCATAGAATCTAGGCTTGTGTAAGTACACTCTATGATGTCTGTACCATGATGAAATTGAATGTGCTCCTGTCATTAAGCAATGCATGGATGCCTGTGTGTGAGACTGAGTTTATGTACGTATAAACTTGGTTCTTTTAAAATCCTCCTACCTTTCTTTTCACACCACTCTCTTTTTTCATCATACTACTCTTTTTCTTTCATTTTATTGTTCATTCCCTGTTAATTTCTCCTTAATCTGTGTCCAAACTTCCCTGGAGGTTTGGTAGACCATTTTCATCATGCTGATTGCTTCCTTCTCTGAGCACTCCATATATATGATTGTACCATTGTAGGATCTCCTTTCCCATCCCTTCATTTTTTTCTAATAAGTGGAGTAGGATTTCAGCAAAAACAGAGTGAGAAGGGTGATCCCTATGAAGCAGATCCAAAGGTGCTAGATGATATATGATGGAACTATGTGGAATTTCTGGAAGATACCAAGGGGAGAATCACAGTGCAAACTACTAGGATTTTAGAGTAAGGCATGCCTTCTAGAACTGGACCATTGGAAAAGCAGCTTTGAGCCCTAATTGAAACTAAGCACTTTGATTATGGAACATCAAATGAATATATCACCAGAGCTGCCCTTCAGGACCTGAGTATTATAAGGTTGGATGCTCACAGCAACATCCCACTGGGTGATAGAAATGGTACACATGGAAGCACATCTAGGCAAGTCCTAAGTCACAAATAAGTTACATGACACATGGCCCTGATGTATCCACCTGTTGTTATTGTTTTTCTCACACTATGTCCTCATGACATGTTCTTTTGACTAGTTGATGTTGGAGGAAAATTCTCAAGACTGGGTCAATTTGGAATGTTGGCAGAGATGAAATGAATTAATAATATGCTACAGTCCCATTTTGAGAGTGGCTATAAAGGACCACAATGAGAAGAATACTCCTGGTAGGAAGAAATTTCTAGATATACTTTTAGTCATCTTTGAACAGAGAGACAAATTGAGATACAGATAAATGTTGGGTTTTGAGCAATGGTAAATGGTGTGTTGATTGAATCAAAATCCTGGGAGATAGAATATTGGAATTCCAATAACAAAGAGATCTGGGGAAGAGGAATTTGGAGGAACATATAGGAAGGGGGCACAAAGATCACTGTGTTCCATGTATATGTCTACCAGAGAGTATCCACCACAGACAAGCACCAAACAATGTGATAGATTATATGTTTTTCAAAGATGGCTGGTGTTTTAATTATCTTTTCACTGCTGTGACCAGCAGACCCAACAAGAACAATGTAGAAAAGGAAAAGTTTATTTGGTGCTCTTGGTTTCAGAGGTCTCAGTCCATAAATGGCCAATTCTGTTGTCCTGGGACTGAAGTGAGGTAGAACATCAAGGCAGAAGGGCGTGATGGAGGAGAGCAGCTCAGGACTTGAGAATCAGGAAGCTGAGAGAATACTCTGCTCACCAGGGATGAAATATATACCCCGAAGGCACATCCCCAAAGACCCACCCACCTCCTCCAACCACACCCTAGCTGCCTACAGTTACCACCCAGTTAATCCCTATCAGCAGATTAACGTACAGATGAGTTTTAAACTCTCATAACCCAGCCATTTGACCTCTGAACTTTTTTTTCCAAAGCTCATACATGAGCTTTTGGGGGAACACCTCGTATCTAAACCATAACAGATGGCCAAATCTTCCATCTACACACTTTACTTATGATATGACCTTGACAGTCCTTTTATTGGTGGTGAGGGTCTGTGTTCTCTTTCCTTGAACCTAGGCTGATAATTATCTCAACTGTTAGAACATGGAAGAGATGATCTGTGGCTTGTGAGGCTAGATCTTTCAAATTCTATGCCTTTTCACTTTGCTCCCTTGGTATGCTCACTTGGAAACCAGGTGTCATACTGTTCAGAAGTTCACAAGAGACCAACAGAGAAACCACATGGAAAAATACACAGGTAGGTATTTTGGCCCACAGTTCAGTTGAGGTCCCTGCTGGCAGCCAACATCTACTGCTAGACCTATAAATAAAGATGCCTCCAAATGATTCCAGGAGTTGACTTTAGATAGACCTCAAGCTGTGGCCCCAGACATGGAGCAAAGACAAACCATCCCTACCATATTCTCTCTGAAATCCTTACAGCAAAATTCATTTGAGAAAAAGTCCAATGAAAAGGAGCTTGTTGAACTGCTATTTCTTCTCCAGCCACAAGAGAGAGACCTTGTTCCTTGGGGGACAGGAAAGTTTCTGAAACTATGCTTGCTTTTCTCTTTGGTTCTGCCTACCAAGAATGGCTGTTTTTCCTCTCTCCCCACAGGGTCTGGTAAGGTCATGTGGTTGAATTAAAACTTTCTTTCATCTTACATCTTGAGTGTGTATAGGCTCCATAAATATCCCCTCATTTGGAGGGGAAAAACATGAGCTGTAACTTTATCTTTAGAAAAAAATTTTGGAAATTGCATAATTGGGGTGAAGAGTAAAAAAGAAACTTAGTCCTTTTAGTTTTTATTTTGGGGTCTCTGGGTGAAGATGGAGTGGCTGCCTACAGCAGTTAAGTCTTAAGGTCTAAGAATGTAGCATCCACTCAAGGAGAGGAGACAGATTAAGTGGCAGTCACCATGATCTGCAGAAACTTTCCTGGAGAAGCTGGGACTCATGGTTTCTGGACCACAATAATGCTCAGAACCCTTTACCCACTGGGTGAATGCTGTGGTGAATGTGGAGGTAAGGAAGGCTGCTGTAAGTCATTTCCAACTACCTCCTGAGATGAGTTAGTTATTCTTATCAACAAGTAGTTTTCCCTTTAGCTTTTTTTTCTTATCAACTTTCAAAATTAGTTTCAAAATTTTGGTACAATACACATAATATGAAACTTACCATCTTAACCTTTTTAAAGTCTTCTGTTCAAGGGTGTGAAGTACATTCACATTGTTTTGTTTTACAACCATCACCACCACCCACCTCCAGTACTCTTTTCATCTTGAAAAGCTGAAGCTCATTATATAAAACCTCTCCATTTTCCCTTCCTCCAGACCCTGGAGACCACCATTCTGCTTTCTATGTCTATGAATTGACTACTCTAGGTACCTCAAATAAGTTTGATCATACAGTATTTGCCTTCGAAACTGGCTTTTTATCTTAGCACAATGCCCTTAAAATTCATCCATGGTGAAGCATGAGCCAGAAATTTTTACTTTGTAAGACTGAATAATATTTTATTATATGTATTTTTAATGGAAAAACACTGTGGATTTCTCTCACTTTTTATATTTTGTGAGTAATGCTATAAGTATGAATATATTCAAATCTTCTCAACTCTCTGCTTTCAGTTCTTTTGATTGTATACCTTCTTTTGATTATATACCTAGAAGTGGAAATGCTAGATCACATGGTGGTTATATTTAACTTTTTTTTTTGAGGAACCACCATATTGTTTTTTATAATGGTCCAATTTACCATCTCACCAGTTGGTTGATGGTATACATTGATGGTGCACAAATGTTCTGATCTCTCCACATCTTTGCCAACACTTCTTTTTTTTTTTTTTGCTAATTTATTTGTTGTGATAGTAGCCCTTCTGTTAAGTTTATGGTGGTGCCTTCCATTTTTTTTAATATTTATTTTTTAGTTATCGGCGGACACAACATCTTTGTTTTTTTGTATGTGGTGCTGAGGATCGAATCCGGGCCGCACGCATGCCAGGCGAACGCGCTACCACTTGAGCCACATCCCCAGCCCCGTGACTTCCATTTTTAAAATCAGCTGTCCCCATATCACTTAAGGGATGGGGCAGTTACCATGATATCTGCTAATATCGTCTTGTATCTAGTTATACACACACACACACACACACACACACACACACACACACACTTAGTTGTTGATGGACCTTTATTTTATTAATTTATTTATATGCAGTGCTGAGAATCAAACCCAGTACCTCACACATGCTAGGCAAGTGCTCTACAACTGAGCAACAACCCCAGCCCTGTTGGTAGTTATTTTATTTGATTCTGGTAAGGACAGTGACCATAAAACAACTGAGCTCTGTCATCTTTCAAACACTCATTACAGTTGTTTGCTTCTAAGACAGCTGAGGACTTTTGTCTCCTTCCTTGAGGCCATAGGGTGTGATAGCTAAGACCATAGACCATAAAGCCAGGCACCTGTGTTAAAATCCTGGCATTGTCATTTATTAGATCTCAGACAAGTTACTATACCTCACTTCTCTAACCCTAACCCTGTTAGTAAAGTGGACTAATATTAGAGGTATTACAGGAGTAACTAAGGTAATGTAGGAAACCTGTTAAAGCAATTTCTGGTTGATGGTGTACATTCAGTAAATGTACTGCAAAAATCTACCTGCAAACCACACCCTACTATTTCAGCTGTCCAACAACTGTGGAAGATAGTTACTATTATCATTTACTAGTTTACAGTTGCAAAAAGTGAAATTTAGAGAGGTTAAGTAATTGACTGAGGGTATCACAGCTGGTAAATAGAGGACTAAGATTTATTCTTGGATAGTCTGATCCCAGACTATACATTTTCTGTATTGGTGACTCTTGTTTGACAGAGTAATGAAAAGGACATTATCATCTTTGTTGAGGAAAGACGTATTATTTGAAGCAGGCAAGGAGAGAGCTGTAAATGTTCCGTCAGTTTTTCCCATTGTGTCTCTTGTCCCACGAATGAAGAGCAGATGTGAACATTGCTGCCAGCCACTCACTTGTCAAAGGAGAACTGACTCAGCTATGTTCATTATAAAATTAATTTTTAGGTCTTGATGGTTTTAACAAGGCATATGAAACATAGCTCTCCATGGGATTTAGAAACTTTAATTTAGAAGTGCTTTTGATTTTAATAAAAAATCTATTTTTACTTATAGTAAGATAGTAAAGAAAAAAAATCTTTCGAAAGCTTGTGAGTGCCTCAAAGGAAACTTTGATGAAATGGTCCTGCGTTTCAGCATCACACAAGAAGCTTACTTGTTAACAAGTATTACTTGTTACTTTTTTATTTTTATTACTTTATTATTTATTATTATTTTTTATTACTTGTTAAAGTGGGATAATGTGTCCTGCTTTAATGTAAATTTTATTATACTTTTCTGAGGTATTAATAGTTTTCCCCCTGATAATAAAACTCATGAATAGATTTTCCCCTTTATAAAAAACAACATGAGAATAAAATTTATCCTGGCAAAAGGATTGGTTTTGAAAATGAAGCAACAACAGAAATGATGTACAACTCTTTGCTAAAAGAAAAAGACTACTCTGGGGGATGTTTTTGTTATTCATGATATGAAACAAGCATGAAAACTTGCATTTTAAGAGTCCATTGAACCATTTGAGGGAAAAACTTCCAAATTGTGGTAAAACGTATTGCTACCTTTTTCTACCTCTTACCACAAGAGGCCACTAGGTCACTCTCCCTTTCTCTTCCAACCAGAGGCACATCTGGAGCATAGACATGTTGTGGGCTAAATTGTACCCTTCAAAATGCATATATTGAATCCTGAACTCCCAGTATTTCAAAATGTGACTGTATTTGGAACTATGGCTTTTAAAAAGGCCATTTTCTGGGCATGGTGGCTCACACCTTCAGTCTCAGCAGCTGGGGAGGCTGAGGCAGCGGGATTGTGAGTTCAAAGCCAGCCTTGCAAAAGTGAGGCACTAAGCAACTCAGTGAGACCCTGTCTCTAAATACAAAATAGGACTGGGGATATGGCTCAGAGTTGAGTGCCCCTGAGTTCAATCCCTGAAACAGCCTCCCCAAAAATGGTCATTAAATTAAAATGAGGTCACAAGGGTGGACCCTAATCCAGTATGACTAGTATCCTTATAATGGTGATTGGGACCCTGTGAAGGAGCTGATAGCCATCCCCAAACCAAGAGGAGACACCTTGGAAGAAACCAACCCTATGGATACCTTGCTCTTGCCTTCAGGTCTTCTAGCTTCCAGACTGAGGAAGTGAATTTCTGTTATTTAAGCCCTAGGTAACAGAATACTCACCATCAGGTCAAATTCAACACTTTTTATAAGAAACCAGGTATCTTCCCTTTGTTTCATCTGGATGGGCTCTACTCGTTGTGGAGTACCCAATTGCATTGATGACCCGCTCCTGCCTTCCAAGTTTATAAATGGGAGGAAATTGCTTTGGGGCCAAGCTTCCTTCCCCCTTATCAGGTTGTCCAGTATTGCCCCCAAGTGCAGTCTTTCATCTTTTCCATTCTTCTTTATTCCAATTCTCAGTCTTTGGCATTAGACTGGGAATTGAAACGGAATCTGTCTGACTCTCCTCCCTCCAGACGCTCCTTTAGGGCTCACTTTGCCACAACCCGTCATTGCCTTCCTGAAGGAAAGCTGCTCTGCTCTCCTAAGTGGCTTTACAATGTGTACCTTCCCTTTTCTGATGTTGTCGTCATACAATCATCAACATTTTTTAAAAATAAAATACTGATTTTTACACCACTTTCTCACTTAAGGACCTACAATATCATCTGATTTCATACTAGATAAGATGGAAACATCTCTTGCCTATGTGTAAAGTGTTGGATCACCTGACCTTCCTTCGGTTATTCAACTTCCTTCACTAGTCCTTGGATGGAGGCTCTAATCTAATTGAGACATTTCCCCTGATCTTCCCTTCCCAACACCTGACTTAGCACTGCCCCAGCCCTCCCCACACCAATTTCCTCCTTGGAGAAGGAAAGGCTATTTCTCCTTTCCTCTTGGAATACCTTCATGTTCCCTCTATTCAAATTCTTCATTTCTTTAAGCAACCACCTCCAATAAATTATTTGAAATTACATTTTTTTTTTGATACCGGGGATTGAACCCAGGGGTGCTTAACCACTGAGCCATATCCCCGGCCCTTTTAAAATGTTTTATTTAGAGACAGGGTCTCAGTGAGGTTGCATAGGGCATCTCTAAGTTGCTGATGGCTTTGAACTCACAATCCTTCCTTCTGCCTCAGCTTCTTGATTGAGATTACAGGCATGTGCCACAGTGCCCAGCTGAAATTAAGTTTTATCCCATAGTTAGCCTCTGTAAAATCATGGAATGCCAGAGATGGAAGGGAGTTTCCTACCATTCAGTCTAACCTCGCCTTCACTGAGGACCCTTTCCCATAGCATCCTTGTGAAATTCATTATTTCCTCAACCTTAGTGTTGGGGCCATTACTCTGAGATGGGTGTGGATCCAAAGATGAATGAAGTACCTGTCCCCAGTGAATCATGTTTTTTAATTATAGCCATGGACAGAGCAGAAAAATAAATAGTTAAGGGATAGAACATACAAAGCAGGGTGGTGATGTGGGGAGAAGTTGCCTCAATCTAGGCAATAGGGACAGTGCAAAGGGAAGGAAGAGCTTCCTCTGTGTCCAGAGTGGCGAGGAAGAGTTTATACAGCAGGAAGACAGAGTGGTCCTCCCAGGAAAGGCAGCATGGATCAGTCTTTCTCTTTCTGGATTTATCTAGTTTGTATGCATTCAGTCACCTTCACATTACTCTGCTCTTTTGACTTTTAAAACAAACATCTTGAGATCCTCCAAGCAGAGGATAATATTTTTAAGGAGAAGGGTTATGTTTTCTGTTGCTTTTTATGCCCCAGATCATGTAGTGTACCAGGCACACGATAGGGCCTACTTTGTGTTTAAGGTAAAGGGCTACTACACACATACTGTAAATATGATGTCGATTTTGAGTTTCTTTATTTTGTCACAGTGATGATGGTTTGGCCCCATTGGTCCAGCATTCTGAATTCTAACCATTAATCCTCCCTGCTGTGTCTCCTGTACTCAACCTTCTACCTACCTACATAAGCCAACAAGATGTAATGGTTGTGTTTTCCGAATGACAGACCTTCCAAAATAGTTCTGGAATAAAATAGAGCCACTGGGCTATATAGGAATGGAAGCTGTGGTCTTGAGCTTGCACACTGAAGGCGTAAAGAAGTTACCTGGTGGTACATATCTGCCCGCTCAATGATTTAAACAGTCCCTTTCTCATATTATAGATGTGATAAGTTACAGTCACTCAGGGCTTTATAAATCATCACAAAGGAGTTATTTCCTTATTGGTGATACTTACTGAGGCCTTTAGATTCTTGAAACAGGTCTGATTTCTGCTCTGTGACTATATGCAGCACCATCTCCCTTTCCAATATGTGGCTCTGATGTGGCAGAAGAGAGGGAGAAGAGAGGACTGTGGCAGTCCTTTCTTAGCTGATGTATGTTGCACAAGCAGCAGTTAACTGTGTCCTATTATCTGTTTTTCCTTCTTAATAGTACCCTCCTGGGTATGAGCTGGGCATGGAGTTACCCAGAATAAATCTTCAGTTTCCCACACTATCTGGAAGCTTGCTGGCAAGGTGACTACATTCTGGGCAATGCATGTGGGAGGGAGTGCTCTATGCAGTGGTTGGTTTGAGTTTTTCCAGACAAAAAAACACCTTCCCCTTCTGTTTTCTCCACCTTCCCATTAACTGGGCTGTGTCTGATGTTAGCCATCCTAGACTGCAGAGAGGAGGGCAACATATCTGGGTGGAAGAGAAACACGATAGAAGGAAACTGGGCCCCTGCTTGGGTTACCATTGAGCCCTGGACTGCTTAAATCCAGAGCTGTTATGTCAAAGAGGAATAAATTGTCCTGTTCAGTCTCTAGCTCAGCTGCTAATTGCTACAATGTATATGTGAGGGGACTTAAGAGGTTCATACAGCGTCAAAGAGCAACATGAACAAGATGAGAAATATACTTTTAAAGATATTTAATGACTTTTTTCAAATCAGTACAAAATTTTAAATAAAAAATGATTTGCCATTAAATCTCAAATCTATCATGGAAACTCAAACAAGTTACCAGTCTGTTCACCATTCATTGTATTTTGTAAAATATGTGAGGACAGTCACCCACTACAGACACTCTTTTCCCCTGGAGGATGTCATGCTGTATTAAAACTCTGTAATTAAATAAGAAAATGCAAGTTTGGTACATTTCACATGGAAAAGTTTTAGATATTTTTGAATGAAATAGAGATCATACTATTATCCCTAGACTTTAGAACATGCAGTTGTTTTATCTGCTTTTACATTAATGTGTTAACATGATGTGCAACACTCAAAAGGGAAACACAGGTACATAGATAATTATTTAAAACTCTGTTTTAAATTAAATGAAGTATCATTTAGCTTTAGATTAGCACCATTGTAGAATACACAGTATCTGGCATAAATTTTGCTCCTCCTCCATCTAAAAGTTAGAAGCATATGCCTGATAATAAACATACACACATACATATATCTATCTATCTATATATATATAGGCAATTGCGTAACAACCAATAAATAAGTTGGAAGATATTTTGAAAAGTGAATTTGTTTTTAAAGAGATAATTTCTCTCTTGCTTGATGGAAATTAAGAGTCCATACATGTACAGATAAATACAATTTTACAGATCAGCTGGTCTGACTTGCCTCCAAGCCATGTCAGTGTACCTATTAGCAGAAGGAACCCAGTGAATCTGTTACTTCCAAAGTCACCAGCCCCAAACCAGCATCCTCAAGACCAACTCAAAGGACATATGACCACATATATGCTGTCCACTTTGAAAATGAAGGTTGGGTAGGAAATCTTTTTAATGGGAAAAGTGTGTTATCTAATTAGCAGTGAATAAGAAATTTTGGGATAATGAACTAATTTCTCTTCTTAAAAAAATGAGAAGAAATGATGCTTGTATACTTCATAGGGAAAAGATACATATTTGACCAAGAGAAGAACTTTTGTGATGGTAAAAATAATTTATATTATTATTATTATTTTGTGGTACTGGGATTAATCCCAGGGCCTTGTGTATTGAGTTACATCTCCAGTCCAAAAATGATTGAAATTTTACATAGACACATTTCCTTGTGCTTTTTGTGTATTTTCCCATCTATAACTATGTACTCAATTAATTTTTGAGAAACAAAATATGATTTCATTATCACAGCTCCATATCATTTCCCCAAGTGTCTAACAGCATCCACAGCTAATAGCAGATTTGAAGTGATTTGTCTGTTTTAAGCAATGCTTAAATCAGCTAATATGTGCCTAAATGAAAACCTGGACAACTACTTATGTCTCCCTTTCAAATTTGTTTTATTTGTTGACTTGTGCTAAGTAAAGGGCCACGTAGATGGCCTGGGCCATTGTTACCCTATGACATTCTGGATATCTCTTCTACAGATTGCTGCTGAAGAGACAGTTATTTTCCTTTTTTGTATCTACAACTAGAAACATCACCTCTTTTAAAATATCAAACTGCCTAATTACCTTTTTAAAATAGAAATTTATTTTCCTATGAAATTTGAATTTTTTCCCCCAATAAAAAATAATGTGGATTTTGGAAATTGATTTGAAACCTCAGATGACACATGAATTTGCTTACATACTACACAGGGAGATATTCTTCAGCTACTAAATAATATCAATATCTCTATGGTTAAAACCTCACTGTGATTGTGTGTACGGGAAAAGAAGGCAATTTTTTAATGCATGTAAACACAATTGATAATTCCTATCAATAATAAATATTCCATAAAGCTAAAAAGTTTACTGAAGGGTTCCTTTTTTTTTTCTTATGGCTTCCAGGTATTTATGTTGGTTAGGCCATGGTAGAAATTACACAGAGGGAAGAAAAAACAAAATAAGTCACAGAACAACTCTAAAAGAACTCCTTGAGGAATAAATGAGTTAATCACTGCTTATGTCTCCCCACTGGTTTGTTAGCTCCTGTGGGGCTCTGTCTTGGCCTCACATTGGCATCCTACCCCAGTGCTCAGCACAGATAGACAATGGTACTCTTCCTTAATTTTTTTTCCAGACTCCAGACATACAATTCTGACTAGAACTTCTCATTGATAAAAAACAAAACAAACAAACAAACAACAACAACAACAAAACCCCCAGCCTCTATCACTAGAGAAATATCCCTAGTACTACAAAGGACTAAAGTTTCCATGGCCCTCTCTGACTCCCACTGAGACAGGAACACTACAGAACTCCCCAGAACATTCCATGGCTATGTATCTGCACAGATGGAGAGGAAATTCTGAAAGTAAATATGGTATGTAACTGTTATCACTGACATTTCCCTAAGGCATATTTATAAATACTTTAAAGGAAACAATATGAGTGAGTGACTTTGGTTAGCTATGATCTTTTGTACTGACATGTTGACTGATCTGAATAAGCAGGTTATTGTGAGAGCAAATAACATATGACAACTAATGTGATTCCAGTGGGTACAACACAAGTGTCAGTACTTGATACATAAACCTATCCCATTGTTTTCAACGACAAGCTGCTGTGCAGAGTATTAAACATGCATCTTAGTTTTTATTTGTACATGATGGTCTGAATTTCACTTAAATATAACTTTCCAACTATATAAATGTTCTGAAGCAATTATGTTTTTCATCTGAATTTTTTGTTGCATCATTTTCTTGTCTTCTATTAAATCTCTCTTTTTCTTTTTTACATGGGATATAATAAATATCCTGAAAACGAGGAATGGACATACTGCCCGGCGTACAGTCCCGCAGCCTGTTCTGAGGGCATCTGGAGGAACACGCGGTCCCCGGGCCTGAGCAGCAGCACGGCACTCCCAGATGCCTGGTCCAGAAAGCCCTTCTTGTACTCGTCGTATGTGTACATCATGGGCTCGTTGTTTTTGAACAGAGCAACCCACACGTTGCCTCCCTTGCAGTGAACATGGTATACAAAGTAGTAGACGCCGGGGACCTCACAGGTGAAGATGCCCGTCTGCGGGTTGTAGTTCTGTCTGCCATTATAGAGTAGCTTGTCAAACTTCACTGGGGCTCCCACCGGCGGGAAAGGTGCGGTCAGCTCAGCAGTAAACGCGGGCATCTCATAGGTTGGGCCTCCGTTCTTGCCTTTCTTAGCCCCATAGGCATGGGGGGGTTTCACACCATCAATTCCCAGCCCCATATCTGGCAGATACTCTCCCTGGGGTGGTTGTGTAGGGGGCATCACAGCTGGCGGGCCAGGGGGCCCTGGAGGACCTGGGGGCCCTGGAAGGCCAGGCTGGCCTTGAGGACCCAGGGCACCTGGTTTCCCTGGGGGGCCATGAAGGCCTGCCACTCCAGGCTTGCCTACACCAGGGAACCCAGGAGGCCCTGGAAGGCCTGGTTCCCCTTTGGGGCCTGGAATCCCAGGTGGTCCAATGGGGCCACTAGGGCCTGCAATGCCTGGGATACCTGGGGGGCCCTGTAGCCCTTGATCCCCTGGAATGCCTGGTTCTCCCTTGGGTCCAAGCAGCCCGGGAACACCAGGGAGCCCAGGCAATCCTTTATGCCCAGCTTCCCCCTTGGGCCCTATAGGACCTGGCAAACCTCTCATGCCAGGGGGTCCTACTTCACCAAGAAAACCTGGCTTTCCTGGGAAGCCTTGAAGCCCTGGCTCGCCTTTGGGACCTGGTGGCCCCTGTGGCCCCACAACCCCACCTTCTCCTTTGGGCCCAGGGAAACCAATAGCACCTGGAGGGCCCATGGGACCTGGGATTCCAGGCAGGCCTGGCTCTCCTGGGGGTCCTCCCATTCCAGGGGCACCTACTGGTCCTTTCTCTCCTCTTGGTCCAAGAGCCCCAGGAACACCCCCCACACCCCGGTCACCTTTAGGTCCTGGGAAGCCTGGTTTCCCAATTCCTGGAAGACCTGGGGGTCCTGGCAGCCCTGGTAGTCCTTGCTCCCCCTTGCCACCTGGAAATCCTGGTTGGCCAGGGAGCCCATCCTGGCCT
Organism: Ictidomys tridecemlineatus; assembly: GCF_052094955.1. Classification (NCBI taxonomy): domain Eukaryota; kingdom Metazoa; phylum Chordata; class Mammalia; order Rodentia; family Sciuridae; genus Ictidomys; species Ictidomys tridecemlineatus. The sequence continues at coordinate 166,754,416 of NC_135479.1, forward strand.
GGCTTTCCAACTCCAGGTATTCCAGGAGGTCCTTGAACCCCTGGCACCCCGATAGGACCTTGTGGGCCAGGTTCCCCTGGAGGTCCTGGCTTCCCCAGAGGGCCCTGGGGCCCAGGGAAGCCTGTCACACCTGGTTTTCCCACTCCTGGCAGTCCGACAGGCCCAGGAGGGCCATGCATACCTGGAGGACCCTTCAGGCCAGGTAAACCTGGCATCCCGAAGCCTTTCTCTCCTTTAGGACCCTGAAGTCCTGGAGGTCCTGGTGGTCCTTTGGGTCCTCTTTCACCCTTTGCTCCTGGTTGACCTGGTAACCCTGGGCCACCTGGCTTCCCTATGCCAGGAAGTCCATGAGGCCCTGGAGGTCCTTGTGGTCCTGGGATCCCCATTGGCCCAATTTCCCCTTTGGGTCCGATTTCGCCCTTGGCCCCAGGCATTCCCATGGCTCCTGGCTTTCCAGGCATTCCAGGCATACCTGGCTTTCCAATTCCTGGATATCCCTGTGGCCCTGGTTTTCCTTTGATCCCAGGAATCCCATGACCTGGCAAGCCAGGGGGCCCAGGTGGTCCTCTTGGGCCAGGTTCTCCACGGGGACCTTGTTCTCCTCGTAAACTGGCTAATGGTATTTCTGCTGATAAAGAAGATGGAAAAGTAGAGGGCAGGAGAGAGGAAGAGAGAGAAAGAGAAGGAGAGAGGGAGGTTAGTTATCTTTTATTTCAACAAAGTCATGGTGATCTTTGTTTAGACATCTTACTATGGAGAGGAAAGACTAGAACTAATGCGCTCATCTTCCAGGACTGTGTAATATAAATATTTAAAGGAGACCTAGGAGCTGGGGTTGTGACTCATGTGGTAGAGTGCTCGTCTAGCACTTGTGAGGCATAGGGTTTGATCCTCAGCACCACATAAAAAATAAAATAAAATAAAGATATTGTATCCACCTAAAACTAAAAAATAAATATTAAAAAAGAAACCAAACTGATAATTTCTGTTTTCTTTTTAATTTTTAAAAATTTATTTAAAAAATTTTAAATTTGTTCTAATTAGTTATACATGACAGTAAAATACTTTTTATACATTGTACACAAATGGAATACAACTTCCTCTGGCTGTACATGGTGCAGGGTGGTAATTTCTTTTTTCTATTTGAGGTATTGTTCTGAAAACTGATATGTGCAGCTGCTTATATCAGCATTGGTTAAGTTAAAAAAGCTAAAAAGTAATGAAGCAACATTTTTCTAAGTACAAAACTTGAAGATATTATGATGTGTTCATCATAGAGAAATTGGAAACTTCAAAGATGTACAAGGAAAATTCAGAGTTGCCCCAAAACTCAGAACTTAGACACTTGACATTTATATGCATTTTCATCTTATTTGTTCTAGATATGTGTATGTATATCTTAGTGTTGGAGTCATTCTCTGTTTTTTTTTTCTATTTTTCCTACTTGAAGTGATATTTTATTTTTCCATAATCTTTTGGTTTTAATTTTATTTAAAAAATTTAAATAAACCAACAAGTTATAATTGTATATATTAATGAGTTGCAATCCATGTTATGATTTATGGTTATAATGTGGAATAATTAAATCAAGATAATTAGCATCTCCATCTTCTTAAATGCTTATTTTTATGGTGACATTTGAAATTTACTCTTAGCAGTTTTGAAATGTATAATACATTACTATTAACTAGAGTCACCAAACTGTGTAGTAGATCTTAAAACAAACAAACAAACCCCAAAATCCCACCATTTGAAACCATATTCCCCCTGCCTGTGGCCTAGACTCCTTCAACCATCATATTCTCATTCCCCATCCTTTGGTAACCACCATTCTATTATCTGCTTCAGTGCATTTGATTGTTTTAGATTCTAGATGTAGAATGAGAACATGTGGTATTTATCTTTTTTATGCCTGGATAATATTTTAACAAAATATTTTAGAACCAAATGATATTTCCTCATGTGTTGAAATACAGTATGATGTGATGATAGAAGTCATCATGTGAATTCAGGAAGGAATGAAAATATTTTATTTTGTACGTAGTTCAATAACGTCTTTCTATATCTGTTCTCAAGAGCCAGTGGATTTGTGTAAATTATCTAATGTGCTGTAGGATTTACCAAGCCTCTAATATTAATTCTTTAGCTTCCCAAATTATTTGTTGTATACAAATTTGATTTTTAAACAGGAGGGATAAAGAAGATATTTTTGGATGACAAGCAGTCTGGATAAAGAAGAGATCTTGGTTAGGAGCACGAAGCTCTGCTTATCTTTCTAGTCTTAGTGTGAGATATCTACAGGAGAGCTTTTGCTATCAGCACCTCTCCTTGCCTGTCTGTACAGCAAGGATAATACAGCACATTTCATGATTAGAGGATATATAGGAAAGGTATTACGCCTTCTTGAATCAGTCCTGAAACACAAAGTGCATGCTGTTATATTGTTCTGTATGTGCCCTGCAGATAAACAGAACTCTGAATCTCCCCTGCTAGGAATAATAGGTTGCATGAAGAAATGAAATATTTCACTAATAATAACATCTTAATCCTGACCTTTATACTTTTACAGAGCTACTGTCAGGGAACAAAATAGAACCATAGAACTCTATATTTTTTCAAATAGGAGAAAAGGTATAAGAGGTACCAAAACTCTCAGGCAAGCTATTTAAGAAAGGAAGTGGGGAGAAGAAGCTGAAATAATCCCCTAAGTGGTATACTAGCTCCTAAGAGAAGAAAATTGGGAATACTTCTCTTATGCTGAGACACTATCACAGAACTATTAAGGAATGTTATTCCCAAACAATGAGCTGTGTAGTTACCATTCAAGGAAGTCTTTAGGGGAAGGTCACATCTTTTCTGTCAGAAGTCCCTGCCATGCAGCACAATGCCTGGGACATACTCTGTTGTGACTGAGGATCTATTGAATTACCAGCTACAGCAACTAAAAATTCCTGTGATGCTTTAGCGTTTACTCAGCACTGCTTACCTTAGGTCAGTGATTCTCTCAACAACCTTATTTTAAAGATAAAGACAATTAAGCTCAGGGAAGTCAAATGACTAGGTGTCTCTCTCTGGGACTGAGGCCCCAAGGTCTCAGAACACCAAATCCAGCAGTTCTCTAGAGTGAATCTTCCCATGATTATAGGGTCTTACGGGGTGACCTCTACTTCCTCAAAAGCCATTGCTATTATGATGCAGCAGTTTTTCCTACCAGTACTGCATTTCTTTCTTATTTTATTTTTTAATTTGTTCCAATTAGTTATACATGACAGTAGAATGCATTTGACACATGGAGTATAACTTCTTCTTCTGGTTGTACATGATGTAGAGTTACACAGGTTGTGTAATCATATATGTACATGAGGTGATAATGTCCAATCCATTCTACTATCATTCCTACCCCCAAACCCCTCCCCTCCCTTCACTTCTCTCTGTCAAATCCAAAGTACTTCTATTCTTCCCTAGCCCACCACACCCTTATTATGAATTAGCATCTGCATATCACAGGAAATATTTGGACTTTGGTTCTTTGGGATTGGCTTACTGTACTTAGCATGATATTCTCTAGTTCTGTCCATTTACTGGCAAATGCCATAATTTCACTCTTCTTTAAGGGTTATATATACCATATATATCATTGTGTATATATACCACAATTTCTTTATCCATTCATCTGTTGAAGAACACCTAGGTTGATTCCATAGTTTAGACCAATACTGCATTTCTGAGATCTCTAGATAAACTGACCAAACATGAGAAAACATCTGTCATAGTGATAGGCATTTTTAGATGTTCAACAACTAATAAATATGCCCAGAAAGTAATGGGGACAAATCTTCAGATGTCATCTAGATGCAGTCTGCACTCTTTAATCCCCTTTTGCTGATTTATTGATTGACATTCATAGCTTTATTAAAGCAGTATTAAAGCCACTTGCATTTATCTAACACCTAGTTTGGAAGATGCTTTCATGTGTTTTTTCTCTTAACATATTTGGTCCTTACAACACTGTTCCCCTAGTTCAGAAGAGTGACTTGTTTCCTTTCTTTTTATTTTCTTTCTTTCTTTTTTTCCTCTACTGCTTTATCCTGTAACATCAGGCCCAGAGCCTGACACAAAAATGGATTCTCCCTGGATAGTTGCTGGATTTTTTTTGTTTGTTTTAAATTATTTTTAATTTTGGAGGGTGCTAAGTATTGAATCCAGGGCTTCATGCATGCCAGGTAAGCGCTCTACCTGAGCCACATTCCCAGTCCTAATTGATGAATGTTTGAATAAATAAAAAAATAAATAAATAAGGGGATAGAGTATTTGTGATTAAATATATTTTGATTCATCTAATGCTAGTTAAAATAACAAAATCAAACATAAAATTGTAATTTTATCTTTTTTTTTAAGTTGTGTGTGTGTGGTGCTGGTGATCAAACCCATGAATCTTTCTTTAAGACTTGAATTTTTCAAGAATAGAGTTTGGAACAAAGCAAGAATTTAATAAATGTCAATTCCTAAAATAAAAGTTTTAAAAATTCATCTTCTATCCCCCTCCATCATTTAAGAAGTTGGAAAGCTGTGGTTTGATGACAGCATACCAATGTGAGATTACCTTTGCCTTTCTTGGGTACTGCTTCCTTGCCCATTCTTGGCACCGGTTGAATCTCCTTCATATACTGGGGTAGGTGTGGATACTCTTTGCCATATTGCAAATGGGGCATCTCCTTGCCCATGCCAAGGCCATCTTTGCCCAAAGGCATGTGAGGTACTTGCTGGCCCAGGGGCTGGTATTGTGGAATTTGTGGTGGCATCTGAGGAGGAATTTGAGGTGGCAGTGGCTTGATCCCATAGTAGGCACCAGCCTGAATGAGCCTGATGGAGCTTAGGGAAATGGTGAGCAGCACTCCCAGTAGCTGCAGAGGCCCAGGTGGCACAGCCATCACCTGTGGAAGGAATGCACCAACATGGTGAAAACCCGAAGGCCAAGGCACTGCCATTTGCCTAGAGAAAGAATGGGGAAGAGTCAGGGGAAGTAAAGTCTTTAATATCAGAGCTTAATGAATGGAAGGCAGGTGGAATAAAGATCTACTTTTTAACAGAAAAAAAAAAAACCCAAACAAATCAAAATAAAAACCGGAAGTGTGAGTTCTGTCAAAAGAAGATAACTGGTGAGAACAGAGGCTATGGCAGAGACTTCTGGTCTCCAAATATCAATTCTGCCCCCACTTTTTACCTAGTATTGAAAGCCCTGGTTTTCAGCTGGGAATAGAGCAGCAGTCCTTAATGAAGACATTTCAGTTAGGTGTATGTTCTTGTGACAAAGTCCTGGCGGACTGGGAGTAGTTACAATCAGTGCAACTTCCAAGAAGAATCCTAATAGGAAATGAGCATGTTCTTCCCTTTCTTCCTTTTGTTGTTGGAATGCTGATATGTTGCCTGGTGTGGATCAGGCACCTTGGACAAGAGGTTGGTTGGTATGCACTGAGCTTGGTAAAGCAACAAGTTTGAAGCAACTTTAGCTCTGGATGAATGTGGAGGCACCATGCCAATCCCTGAATTTACAATTTATTTACCCAATAGAGAAATAATGTTTTATCTTCTTCATTCCACTTGTATTGGGGTGTTCTTCAGTTGCCCAAAACCTAATCCTAAGAGGCTAGATTCTGCAAATTTGGTGGCATTTATACTCTGTTAATGAGTGCCAGAATTCTTTCCTAACTGGAAATAGTTAAGAATTTATAGGCTTTATGCCAGGGACAGAGATTTTTCACCTGCTAGATGCTTTTTGTATGCTTTTATTTAGTCACAAATAAATATAACTATGAATGTAAATGTAAAATAAATGTAAAAGCAAACACTACCAAAACCTGCAGAGGTCTTCTGAGTTGGAGAAAAGATGTTCCATGTAATAGCTCTGAAATGTCATTTAAAAAAAAATCACAATTACGACTATGAACATTTCTATTTTAGATTTAAATACTATGAAGTCATTAGTTTAGAATTTGCTTAATTGGATTTAGAGTCCATTAAATTTTATCTTTGCACTTTTATGAAATAAAGGAGTTTGCAAAGCAAATCCATTACATAAATAAGAGGGAGATGTTTGACTATTAACAAGACAAACTCTTTCTAAGTTCTTTAACAGCACTCTTTACTAATTAGCAGTTAACAAGAAAAATACAAACGAAGTTTGACTGTTTATAAAAACCATCTTGAGAAGACCTCGGTTTAGATTCACTCTAGGTTGAAGAACAAACAGCCCAGGGAGATGCAGTACGAGGAAATGCACACTAGGGGGCAAGCGCGACGCACCCTGGGATCTGCTCCGTTATCCCCCCCACCCCCAACCCGTGGTACCCTCATGGTCCTACACCCGCGGTATTCTCGTACTTTTATATTAAGAGACTTTCTGAAAATTGGAATCCTAGTGGAGTCTCATCATAATGCTGTGGGGCAGGAGAGAGAGAGCGAGCGAGCATATTTTTTACAATCTTCCGGAACACTTTGAAAAAACTTCTCTCTATATGTAATTTAATTTCCATTTTCATGGGAGTTTGTTTTCTTTACTTCTGCCTTACTTAATTCTGGATCATAGTTTCCCACTTCTTAGAAAATGTGCGTTGAATTTGCGACATCCTATTCAAGGGTAATGCCAAGAGTGTGAACAAGCTGCAGAAGGATTGGTTAATAAAAAGCACCTAAGAAAATATTCAATATGAATCCCTACCACAAAATTCACTGCTTTCCAGTTTTTCTAAATATACTAACTAATCATTTTTTTCTCCTTCGGGGAAAAAAATGAAAAAACATTTGTCAGCAGTATGATTTATAAAACTTTCTTAATTTCATAAATTAGAGTATTTTTAAGAACTGTTTTATTTCAAGCATACTCTGAATAATATGTGTGTGTGTGTGTGTGTGTGTGTGTGTGTGTGTATACACACCGGTAAAATGAGAGCAGATAGAAAACTGTTATTTTCTCTTCCTCTAAGAATGATTGTTATAAAACATTTGAGGAAAAAAGCACAAACTAATATTGATTTATACTCATTAATAGCCAAATTTATTTTAGGTGGAAAGAGAAAATCTGCCCTTAAGTACTCAACAATAATTTGTTGAATTCTTACCAGAAACAATGCTAGGCCCACCCAGGGATTGTAAAAATGAATATAATATGCCCAGTGAGCCCTACTCTCATGGAATTTATATTATTTTAGCAGGGGTGTCAGGTGTGTTCAATATTAGTGATTATTCAAAGAACCATTCTCGGAAAAAGAAAATTCCCTTCTACTTCTGTTCTTTCAAATCCCTTCTCTTCGAAGCAATAGTTTTTCTTATTATTTCCACATAGTTTTTCATAGATAATCTATGAATAAGCAATATAATATACATCCATTTAAAACACAAATTAGAGAGTATTATACATACATCTGTTTCTTTTCCACTCAATTCAGTACTGAGACCTTATTTCTTGTCTAGTTATGTGTATCTAAACAAAAATCTCTTCAAGTTCTCCATTTACTAAAAGTAGAGCTTAGTTTTTCTTTTGGATCCTGTCTAGCTTTAACATTCAGTTTCTCTAAGGTATTCTTTAGAGAGCTGAAAGTGTTATTCCACACCGGAAATGTGTGGTAATACCTGGTAATGTATGAGCAGGGACCTAATTCTGCCTTTGGGGATGCATGAATTCAATTATCAAATCTTAAACTTGTGGTGATTTTTTTTAATAATAAGCTGGCACACTTGGCCCTTCACTCTTCCCTCAATTCAGTGAACGTGTTGGATTATAGTTAATAATCTTCAAACCAGGACAATCTAGTGAAGTACTAGAAAACTGGAAGGAGGCAGAATGCCTGGAAGACCAGTTGAATACCAAAGACCCAGTAGGATCCTGCTTTCCTTCCATTACTTCCTGTTAGAGGCTTGGCTTTTCTCTCCCTGAAACCAACTCCTTAGGTCTGCCATCTGCCATTTCTCTGGCTCTTTATTTAAATAAACTTTGTTCAGTTTTAACTTGAATATTTATATGGGGGCCCTGGTTAGAATTTACTGCTTGACTTATCCCTACTAATTTCCCTCCTGTCCCTGAGGATGTTTTCGGTGGTCAAAGCTGTGTGGTGGCTCTCTCAAATCACTCAAAGAATATCAGATTTGTGTAATACTATACAAACACCTGGTGGAAGAAGGGACCTCAGAATTCTTGCTGGGAGGAAATGGTGGTAGTGGGTGTTCTTGCTTCTTTTTTTCCTGAGAATGCAGCACACAACACTATTGTGAGTTCTCCTTGATTTTCCCCCCTTAATTTCTATTTGACAACTGGGGAGTATGTGTACACATGAAGATAAAAATACATCTAATATGTGTAGACACTGGACGTTTGCCATACAGGCTGGCTTAGTGGTGGCTGCCATGTTATATGGGAAACGCATTGTAGAAATCAAAAGACTTGCATTTTATAGTTTTAGCTCTGCCATTCTTCATGCCTGTAGCCTTGGGCAAGTCCTTTATATTTACTGTGCCTCAGTTTTCTCACTTATAAGGCAGAAATAATATCTGCCTATCTCTCAGAGCTGCTTAAGGGTAAAAATTTTAACATAAATTCTTTATAAGATAAAAAGCACTATTAAAATTTAAGTTATTAATGGAGCACAACCAAAAAAGACAAATCCAAACCAACTGAAATGTCAGATTTTCAAAGAGGGATACTAGCCAAAGTAAACGTGAGGTTAACTGCAATAATGATAAACCTAACATGAGTAAATCAATAATGGCCATCAAACTCTACTTTTTTAAAATGGCAAAAGAAGAATAAGAAAAAAAAGAAAAAGTGACTGGTCTAACCATTTATTCTGGTGTCAGAGTTGCCAATCCTAATCATTTTGAATAGCCCTAAATCGTTCCCTATATTTGGGGAGGGCCACAGTGAGTTTCAGTTCCCTCTTGTGACTCATAATGTACATAGCAGGATAACATGATATATATTATTTCAGACACTCCTAAGCATTCTATTCGTACATTTATCCTCATGAGATTTTGGCTTGCTATCCAAAAGAATGTTAAAGCATTTCAACCTTCAATCCTTGCTCTCATTCCAACTTTCTCTTTCACATAGTGCTAACAATACATCTGCATCTGTGCTATGTGGTGTGGACAAGCCTCTCTCATCTGCTCCTGAGCCAGTCTTCTGTGCCCCACTCTTGCCCTTATACAAAATTTTTAGCTTTTCAAGAGCCTAATATTTGCCCCCTGAAGACAGGGACAGTCAGGCAGAATCCTCTTCCATTGTTCACCAGAATTGCCTTCTGGGTTTTTCCATGCCTCTCAAAGAAAATTCTCTCTTTTTTTCATTTCTCAGAGAAATTAATTTGTTACGTATAGATATTTATTGAGCAGATTCCAATTGTTAATAATTTCCTGGATACAAGAGAAACAAACTGAAGTCAATTAAAAAGGTGAAGTCTTACTGAACTCTCATTCTAGTATGGGGAGACAGGTGATAGGTTAAAAATAAATTTTATAATTTCAGATTTGAGTGCTCTATAATGAAAATACCATAAACTAGCTATTAGTTTGCCAAGACTACTATAACCAAGTACCCTCACAGGGTGGCTTGGTTAGAGAAATTTATTGCTCACTGTTCTGGAAACTGGGAAGTCCAAATTTGAGATGCCAGCAGATTGGGTGTTTGGTGAGGGCACATTCTTGGTTCACAGATGATGATCATCTTCTCACTGCATCCTCACATGGTACAAGGGGCAAGAGAGCTGTTTGGGGTCTCTTTTATAAGGGTACTTATCTCTTTTATAAGGGCACTCCCTGATCATCTTCCCCAAGTGCCACCTTCTCAATTCTCATTTTTCTGCACATTCTACTAAAAGTTCAATACAAAATTGAATGCTGTTTTAACTGATCTATCTATCTTTCTTTCTTTCTTTCTTTCTTTCTTTCTTTCTTTCTTTCTTTCTTTCTTTCTTTCTTTCTTTCTTTTCTATTAGACTGAACATGACTATGAGGTTCCTGAGGACAAGGAAAAGATATGATATTCTTTAGACTTTCTAGATGATTGTTGATGGACCTTCACAATTACTACTCTTAGGATGGTTAGGGTCTTTTGAAAATATTTGAACCGCACTCTCTGTTTAAAATCCTGCCTATGACAGTTGTTAACAGAAAGCCCTCCTATTTTTGATTTGATTATTAAAAATGATGAGAACACTCATATGGCAATCTGTTGTCTTGTCATATCACTTTGCTGCTTTTTAAAGATTATCGGAACAACTTGTAAGACTTACCTTTTTTGGTTCATATATGGCTGTGCACATGTAGCTTTCTTATGGTGGGTGGGGTTGGGAAGGGAATGTTAAGAAACCATATCCCCAAATTGCTTATAAAGCTAAGACAAAGGATGATCGTGTGATTTTTTATTGTCATGCTAAGAATATTTAGATAAGCTATGCTGGTGTCAACTAACTAGGTGTTTAGCTTTGTTGCATAATCAATTAGTATCACAGATATTAATAACTCTACAAACTATTAACCACTGTCAGGATCAAGTGGGTTTTTTTTTATCATATTAACTAGTTGTATCTTATTTCACATATTCTTAACATTCTTTTTATCTACTGGTTATCAAAAACTAAAGGTTTTAATATTTTGTTTTAAATCAACTTTGTCATCATGTTAAATACAACTTGACTTATGTTCTCACACACACACATATGTGAAAATTGTGTTTTTAATAGTTTGAGGATGATATTTTGGTGGAGGCATAAGAAGTAAAAAATGTAAATATGTGGTGTTTCACATGTTTTGGAGAAAAAGTGGGAGAGGGTGACACAGGTGAGGGGTGGTGACCATTTTCTGAGATGAAGCTTTTTGAGACCCATTTTTGTAGTGGGAATTGAGACTTCTATGCCTAGATAAGCTGGCACCTGGCTTTTCAGGAAAGATAGAAGCAACTCTAAATAAGAGAGAATGGAAAAATTCGTCCCCCTTAGGTGAATCCTGAGGACATAAAGTGTGAGCAGCATTCATTGCCCCCCATGGAGACGCAGATCAAAGTAGATCTCCAGGGGAGAGGTAGTGTGGGTGGGGAGAAGACATTTTGGATATTTGTTACAGGACATTTATTTAAAATTCTCTCCTTTTTCTCCCCTAGGTTGAAATCTTCTGAAAATCTGATCCTTTGGTGGGAACAGATTATTTTTGGGTATTGAGAAGAACCATTCACTGCTGTGCCCAGATTGGCACTGGGCAAAACCAGTGACTATAAGAGAAACAGGTCATTCTCCAAGAATGGCTGGGGAATGGAGGAGCAGTGAATATCTACATTATAGTCTTCTTAGCTACATTTGTGAGCACTTACTTTGTGTTGGCACCATGGACATACTTCAAATATGCCATATCATTAATTCTATATCCATTTGTTGGGTATTTTTGTTGTATTTGTTGTACATGGACATAGTGCCTTTATTTTATTTATTTATTTTTATGTGGTGCTGAGGATTGAACCCAGTGCCTCACACGTGTAGGCAAGAGCTCTATCACTGCGCTACAACCCCAGGCACCATTTGTTAGGTCTTTTTCTGACATTTGAAATTGTTTTAATTGATATCTCCCCAACCTGTACTTATGATTGATTATTTCACTGAAATACTGCTTATCTCTATTGTATTCCAAATTAGAAGTCTAAAATTCCTGTATGGTTACTTCTAGAGGCCACCATCTAATACATTAGCTAATAAGCTTTCTACTTTGTTTTATTAGGTAGAGATTTGTCAAACTGCACTCATCTTTCTCTATCTTGTTCTCCAAATATCAAGGCTTTATTTTTGGTTGAAAGAAATAATTTGTCCATTATATATGGTACAAGATCTTGGCCAGGATCCCACACTCTGCTTTTTGGACTAGTTATTCATGATGTCTAAAAGCTACTGCTGAGTAAATATGCTGAGATGGAGCCCAAATTAATAAGGCTGTCAGATGCTGATCAATGGAGATAGTGAGCAAGTCCATCTAATAGGCATTTGTTGACTGTAGTCCATCTGCCCATTTATACCTATCAGAACTTATATAAATGTACAACTGAGTTTGAATAATAAACTTCACTGATGAATCCTGAATTCTACTATAATTAAGAGCAGTCATCTACCCCACCTACTAGCTATAGGCACAACATGACCTCATGGAACCTGCTGAACTTGAGAAGTCAAGTAGGGTTTGCCCCTAGCTCTAGAAATGGGCCACCCACATCACCCCCTTGAAATGAATGGCCAACCACCACATTCCAAAATCTCTCCAGAGGAGGAGATTTCACAACATTCCCAGTAACCAATTGCAGTTTTTCACAGTAGATTTCCTAATATCTAATCTGAATCTCTTCTGCTGAACTTTAAGCTCATTTCCTCTTTTTTCCATTCTCAGAGGAGGTGGGAAACATCTGGAGAATATTTTTTCTTAAAATAATAGCTCACATATTTGAAGCCTGAAATTAACTCCTTTTGTTTCTCTAACTGGAATAGTGTCAGCTGCTAAACAGTTTATAAAACACTTGAGAGAACTCTTACAAGAGAAAATTCTAAAGTGGAATTTTTTTCTTCCCATAATATGAAAGCATCATTGTTTCCAAAGCACAGAGTACCTAATATCTAGCTGTGACCTAAGCAAGTCACCTATCCCAACTGGGTGTCATTTCCTTCATTTGCAGAATGAGGACATTGGCTAGATGACTTCAAGTTCCCTCTGGTTCTTAAGTTTTCTGGTAACTGTGAATGTGAAGAACACATACATATTTCACAGTTAAATGAATTTATGAGTTTCAGTGTTAAAGCTTTTGGATGCCCAAAAGTTAGATCAATCTCATAATTTGTTACTTTTCACTATTCCAGTTGGGGATGGAATAGGGAGAGTTTGAACAACCTCTCTGTAAATATTCCTATAATGAGAAAACTGTACCTGACTAGAAAAAAAAAGAAATTAAATAAAAAACAAAGTTTAGGGACAAAAAAAAGGGTATGTGACTTAAAAATCAAGAAAAAAAAAATCAAAACGATATTCAAAGACTGAAGAAAAATGTGAGGCTTACTAAGAACATTTTAAAAAGTGCTGGTAAATTATAATGTATTCCTACAATGTGTAGGCTCAAAAATTCTTGCAAAGTCATTTAGCAAGTATTGACTATGCCTCCTGATGTAAGAATAACAAATGAATACAAAATATGTACCTGGGGAAGGGGAAGCGGGTAGTGATGAGTTGTGACATCGTCACATTTCAGAAGCTGTGGTTTTTCATTTTATAAGAATTGAAGCTATGAAACCTAGAGGTAGCTCTACAGTAAAGTAAGCAATGGTGAGGGCTTCCTAAGACCAAGGGTTGCACAGCAAAGAAAATTTTTTCCTGGTATCCCAGGGAGGACTATAGAACACTCTGGTATTCTTGTGAGCATCTTTCTTCTCCGCCCTTGTATCGTTTGTGTAAAGAACACAGTGTAAAATCATAATGTTTTCAGGTCTTTGCAAGGGAAAAATATGTAGGGAAATTTCATCCAGCGGAATCCACTAAACAAATCATTGTACAGATATTTATTGAAGCCAGAAATCACAATGTGTTATGCAAAATATAAGTTTCATAGGATATTTCTTCACCACAGTCACTTCACACTCCTCCTGAACTCTTGTTGAGACCTATGGAATTACAAGTGAACTTCAACCAAACCTAACTCAGGCGTGTTTTTGTGACAGGCAGTGAAAGGTTGGTAGCTGAGGTTGAAGTGATCCTTTGTAACAAGGATTAATTCAATAAAGTAAAATGATAATATTAGGCTTATTCTCAAAGTGTGTCAGGTCATAGAAACTAGGAAGTTTAAACCATATGAGATAAAAAGACAAAATAGCTGATGATTTGTTTCCTGAATGGCCTTCTTCTGGGTCCTTTAAGTTTTAAGGAGTAGAGAGTCCTGGGGCAGCCTTAGGATGTGGAAAGGAGGGAGGGAGGGACTCCCTCTTTGCATATGGACTCCAACTTTTCTCCTTTTTTTTTTTTTTTTTTTTTTTTTTGCAATTCAGTATGTCTTCTTAGGTACTTCACTATTGCACAATATCTCAGTCAAGAAGGTTGAGAACTTAGGGGAAACTTGAATTAAAGTTGTAGAAGTTCTGATGAGAGCTTGGAAATTGAGAATGTTGTAAGTTGAAGTACAGTAAGCTCAGTTCCCAGTGAGCAAAGGTACTTCCTGGAAGCAGGAGGGAGAGGCTTTGAGAACAGGGGTGTTTCAGTGATTTCTGAGGATGGTGACTCTTTTCTCTGTCTCATTCTGTGAACATCCTCTATTAGTGTACTCAGAAGATAAGAGAGCAAGCTGACCTCCTATTAGCATTCTCTTTAATGAGCAGGCTATTATGACAATAGATTGTTCATTCTGGTATTTTCATAAGAAACTGTGAAACTCACAAAATCCCCCAAACCAAGGAACAAAATGTAGTCTAATTCATCTCTCCAGAGAGATGTTTAATAATGAAATAACTGTGTGGGTATATATGTGTCTGTGGGTTTAGAGGCACGAGATAGAGGGCATAAAATGGCCAGTTGTTGACTTTTGTTTTTCTTCTTCACATCTGGGCTCATTATTTTTGTGTGTATGATTGTTGACATTTTATTTAGCAAAGATTATTTGAGTCATTTAACCTTGAGTGATGTGATATTAAAAGTCAAGCTCTAGGATTTTTATCACACATGGACAAAAGATTAGATCAAATCAACAGCACATGGAAAATAATAACAATTAATCAATTTCTTCCCAAATTGGCTTCTCTTACCCCTTTACCCACCTCCACACAGATCTAATCTCTGGTCAGAATAGCAGTCCTGCTGAAGTTGCACTGTTGAGCCCTGGCAATTTCTGAATTATGAAAGAACTAAAACAATTCAATAATTTCTTGGTCAGTGAAAATGTGGATTTGTTTTTTTTCTCTGTTGTGTAGTTCAAGAGTAACAGAAATCATTTCACAAGACTGTTCCCAACAATGAATTTAAATTTAAAAAATTAAGTTCTCAAGCTGGGACTAAGCCTAAAACACCAAATTGTGATAAATTGTCAGCCACGGAGAGGGCAGTCTCTAAAATCCACCGCTTTTCAACCGCAGCTCCGTCTAGATAATTAGCCTACGTGGTAACATCCTGCCCTTTGAACAGGCAAAACACAAAGTGCTACCAAGCCACAGCTATCTTGGTCTTGGAAGTTCCATTTATTTAAAGGGTGGAATTTATTTTGAGGGAGAGAGAGATGGATGTGCTGTCTGAGAGGAAAAATCATAAGGGTTTCACAGTTAATCCACTGAACATTTTTCAGAAAAAATGGAAGTGGAGAAAAGAAAGGAGAGAGAATTATGTGAAAGATGCCAAGTCTTAAGGATACATTTACTATGGAGGCTGGAAATATGTAAGGAACTTTGTTTTTTATAAGCAAAACCTCTCATGAGGCACTAGAATTCACAAAAAAGTGGAGTTTCATTGACAAACATGCTTCATCAATGTCGTTTCTTGGAGAGTGTGAACAGGGCACCGAATGTTGTGGTCTTCTCTGTAACCTTCTCTGGGATGATGTCCTCATATTCTTTTTAAGGCCTCCTTTTACTAAATTATAAAATCAGGGAATGAATTAGATGGAATGGGCACCCCATGCTGGAGGAAGTAGTGAGGGGCACAGGAAAGTGGAGGGGGCTGGTCAGTTGGTGGCAGTGGAGAGCAATGGTCACTCCCAAGCCAGCGTGGCTAACTTTAAACATCTTGCTGGCCTTGGGCATGTGCCCTTAGTTTGAGAAGTTCTTCCAACTTCATCAAGAGAAGCCAGAAATCAGGACACACACTGTGAATCTCTTTAAAATTTTTAGCTTTTTAAAAAAAACATTACCTGGCAGAAAAACAGCACCCTCTCCCCCCCTCCCCAAACATAATATGCTCCTTGGGGCAGGGTCCAGCCTCGGGCTACCCTTTGTACCAGGTGGTCTCAACATTTCTCATTCTAAAGGGCCATTTGGGAGATTTCTTATGCCTTAATTTGCTTAAAATTTTAAGTCCTGGCATTGATTGCCTCCGCTGTGTTAGTTGGTTACTTCAATTACTTAATTCAGCATTCTTCTGTTCAGTTTTTAGACAGTATGTTAGTAGGCCAGAAATAAAAATAAATGAAGGTGAACCAATGATCTACTCTCAGAAGTTTCTAGATGATTTAAATTAAAATAAAGACAAAATAGATGTAGAGTTGGTCAGGTACAAAGTCCTAGGGGGAACTGCATCAGAACTAAGAGATGAAGAATAAGCAGGAATTGCTCAGTAGAGGAAAGAGGGGAGTGGAAGGTACTTTTTACTTTCATCACAAACATATAAAAGTGGACATTGGGCAGCTTAGATGGTTAAAGAACTGTTTTTTTTTGGGGGGGGAGGGGGTACTGGTTAAGAACATTAACTTTGAGCTAAACAGCCTGTGTTAAATTCTGATTCTGTCACTTACTGACTATAAGATCTTCGGCAAGTTACTTAACCTATCTGATCTGTCTCAGGACGTTGTTAAGGGGATTCAGGGAATTGATGCAAGTACAGTGCATCACATGTTATGTGTTAGCTACTATTTAAGTAAAGAAGAAGAAGGGAAAGGTAGAAGAAGAGGAGAAGGTGAAGAGGGAGGAGGGAGAGGGGATCTTGAGCACAAATTCCATGACTCTCTATTGCAGTCTTATTTTGGAGAATTTGAAAGGTAATGATTTTCGTTCTTGCTCTGCTCCAGACAGATTATGAAAATTAGGCAGACCAAATGCCTCCTTGGCTGAGATTCCAAAGACATGGTCATGAGTATTCTTAATAAGTAGGTAGCAAAGACAGGGTCTGCTTCCCCACCTGCCAGCCCTGTGCAAACACTATTTCAAAGACTGGATCTCCTCCCACGTCCCTTCCCTCCCAGAACTGGCCCTTTCACAGCCTTCTTTGTGCTTTGGGAATTTGGCTTCAGCTTTGAAATCC
Organism: Ictidomys tridecemlineatus; assembly: GCF_052094955.1. Taxonomy (NCBI): domain Eukaryota; kingdom Metazoa; phylum Chordata; class Mammalia; order Rodentia; family Sciuridae; genus Ictidomys; species Ictidomys tridecemlineatus. The sequence goes on from NC_135479.1 coordinate 166,771,420, forward strand.
AGAGAACAGAAGACATTTCTATGAGGTGATAGCAGCACATTGGCCTTGTGAAAGTGACTGCAGAATTTAGGCTGTATTTTACTGCTGAAGGAACTAAAATCCACAAGTAATAATAGTTATAAACTTTTAGGTCAGGACAATAATCAGCTTACAACTCTTTTAGAAGCTTGATCTTTCCATGCTATTTTCAGGTACATGCATAATAGACTGCTTTCACGAATGTTTATCTAGTCTTTACCATATTTCAAGAGTTATATATCTGAAAGAGTCACTCCCCACCCTTAAACTTCTGCTTCAAAATCATATTGAGTTTTGTGTCTGAAAAAAAAAAAACCCCACAGTTCAATATTTGTTTCTTTTATAGATAGGAAAAGTAGGAACCTCAAATTCAAAATGCCAAATAAATTTCAAACTGTATTTAGACATGAGCATTTGTTTAAATAAAAAAGTTCATTTTCCCCACAGTTTAAGCAAATCTATAATTTATTTTGAAAAATGAATTCTTAGTCAAAAGCTCTAGGAATTAGATATAGATAGGGAGAGACCCTCCATATAAGAGCTCACTCAAGTGCCTAGTACTCAAGTGCATGTACTTTTGGGAAATTTCTTTGCACATAGTTCATGACTTAGCCACTGTGCTTGTTAAATGCTTGTCAAACAAAACATATAAATGGCAACATTTTCATGCTGTCCTCTGACTTTTCTAGATTTTTAAAAAAATATTTTTATTTTATTTTTTAATTCTTTTATGTGGTTCTGATATTGAACCCAGTGCCTCATACATGCTAGGCAAGTGCTCTAGCACTGAGCTACAACCCCAGCCCATCTAAATGTTTTAAAAACTAATTTAGTAAAAAACCTTTTTTTTTGTTGCAGTACTATGGATTTTACCAAGGGGCGCTCTACTACTGAGCAACATTCCCAACCTTTATTTATTTATTTATTTTTGAATTATGGTTTCACTAAATTGCCAAGCTGGCCTCAAACTTGCAATCCTCCTGCCTCAGTCTCCCAAGTTGCTGGGATTACAAATGTGCACCACTGTACTTGGCTTTTAATATTACAATAAGACCTCTGTGGGGTGATGGTTAGAACAGCACTGTAGCTACTGAATCAAACTTACATTTCTCTCTTCTTACTACTTTCATTGTCATTCTTTTAAGTGTGTATTCTGGTGTCTGCCTCCTGTTCACAAGAATGGAAAATCCTGTATAAGAGCTATTTTTCCTTAGAAATTAATACAGAGTGCTATTTTTGACTTTACAAACCCTGTAAAGAATGGAGAAGGGTTGGATGATTGTAAAATAATCTTGAGATTGGTGATAATTTTCATTCATTTTCAGGATGTTTGTAAGAGTCTTTTTAGATGAACATAAAGATCTCAGTCTTGGCTTGAGCTGAATGATAGTATCTCAGAGGCATTTTTCTAAATTCCTTGTCTGAATTTCATGTTTCAGGTGACAATCTCTGAAGTTCTCTCCTTCTACAAAGGTAACATCTGAGATGCCATCTCCTTGTTTGTAAAACCGAAAGTGTTAGACTGACTGATACCTAAGGTCACTTGCAAGTCTAAAGACTCAGTGTCCTGGTTCATAGCTACCCCAATCCTATCCATTATCTTTCAATTATGCCAAGTATTGGAAAGAGTTAGGCAATAGGTCATGGAGTCAAGTATTAACATGAAATTGAATAAGTGTTCAGAGGAGGAGGAGACATGAATATTTTATTGTTTCATATTCATGTGAACTCTTCAACATCACTTTGCAAAATTCTATAATCGTCCCATCCCGTTCCCCCATATTCACCACAGATTTCTGTCTCCTTGCTGGGGAAACTAGCCAAGGATACATTATTGACCACCTGCTCACTTTCTTACACAAGAGGACTCCCCAGACTTATTTTCTTTGCTTTCTCTTCCCGCTGGTTTATGGCTTTCCCTTATGTAGCAATAAAACTCTTGGAGAGTGCTCTTAGGGATGAATTAATGCCACTTAAGTATATTTCCGTTAGCTGCCCTTTGATGGTTCTGTTTAAAAATAAAGGGAGAGTTGGGGCAGCTTGGTTCTTATTGAAATTTTCCTTTCCTTCACTTTAAAGTTACCACTCCTCAGACACACTTAGTTACACTCCAAGAGAGCTTTGTTAAGACTGAAAAAATGTCTGGGAAATATTGTCGGAAGACAAACTCACCATCTTTTAGTAATTTTTTTCCCATTGGAAAGGTATTTACATTACAAGGAGACAGCTCAGCCTGTGTGAGCTTTCCTTGTATTCCTTTAAATACCAGAAAGTGTGCTGAATTCCAGAAGAGCAGAATGCAACCTTGTTCTCCCCGCTAATAGCAAACAGATTAGGGATCTTGTTGTCATGATTCCATTTCAACTGTGTGTAGCCTACAATGTATTTATAGTATCCCTGCATTTTATATTTTATTAATCCATTGGAATCTTATATATAATCCGTGTCTCCTCAGGGACATAACATTTTACAGGATTCTTCTTCTCAGACTCCTAGCCCTGAAGTTGGAAAATAAGAGTGTTGATACTAAGTTTGCCATTGGTATCTTGTGTGGCCATCGGTCAGTCATTCTGCTTCCTATGGCTGCTGGCTTCTCTGCTGGAACACAGTAATAGAATCTGGGTCTTTAGAATAAAAATTCCCCAAGAGAGGCACTACTGTCATGGACAGTGTCACTAGAATGAACTATTTTCATTTATTCTCTATTTTGTTTGCTTATAAAGTGAAGCTAACCAGATGGTATGCAGCGAGGACTGGGTTAGTGCTGATGACACATTCCACGGAGCTCATTACCACATGCTGCTTTAGTTATCTATTGTCCCATTCAACAAACATTTTTTGAACTACCATGCAAGGAACTGTGAAGGATTCAAGCATGACTACGATGTCACTTTTGCTTCCATGGAAATCTGAGGGAAACAGATACATGTGAAAAAGATGCCAAAACAAAACAAAACAAAACAAAAAAACCCCCACAAACCCAGTACTGTTTCTTATCAGGCTTTCTCTTTCCTGGCTTTTCCCTTCTACCTGCCTTTTCTCTTTTACATGTCCTTTTCCCGTCTCTATTATTGATTTCTTTGCTTCTTCCCAGATTTCCGATTCCCACTTGATGTTTACAATCTTATCAGCCCATTTTGAACCTGAGCCAGAATAAAGACTAATGTCCTTCAAAGGTCACAGTGAGACACACAAATCAAAACATCTTTCCTCTTTGCTGAATTGAAGGACAGGCTTCTTGTAAGCAAGGAGGAGATGCCAATGTGGTATGATTAGGGTAGCACTCAAGAACAACCATGCCTACCTGGAACCCAAATACCTTTTCTGTAGGTCTGCCATATGCCTGAAATTTCTATTAAAATTCCAGAATTTGGGAAAGCTAATATAGAACGAAATTTGTATAAGAGGTGACCTATAATATAGAACAGGGCCCAAGGCACTGGCATCTAGGAGCATTGGATCTGGGGCAGTCTGAAAGGTCTGGGTGGGTTGTCCTGCCTGGGAACTGGAAGAGAGTAATGTAGAGGTACAAGGTACCAGTCAACTTGGGGAGGTGAGAGCATAAAATTGAAGCATGAAGGCTAACGCAGCAGGTCCTGGGGAGAATGACCAGTTGTTGTGGTGGCTTGATTAATGTGTGTCTACTACTTTACCATTAAGAGGAAGGAGTTAATGTATTCAGGAGAGATTCCCCTGTAAGCTAGTCTCCCAAGAAAGGCGCTCACCTCCACCAAAGTTCCATGGAGACTGGTTATAGCTTAGCCCTAAATTCCAACTTAAGATGAACAATCTGGTTGTTTGCAAGTCTTGGATTTTAGCCTTCTCTTGTCACATCCTGTCATGGAAAGGGCTGTTGCTTTTCTAACATGCACATGGATGTGGCAAATCCTGACATTAGCTTACCACATCATATAGCTAGAATTGCAAGACTTGGACCCCATCCTCTAGGAAGGAGAGAGGCGGATTCTCCCTTCAGTCCTGATTGATGAGTGGCCAGGGAAGCCTGGAGCCAAGCTTCTGCCACAGTTGTATTTCTATTTTATCTTAGTCTCTGATCACACCAGGAGCAGGGCTGATGCTTCTCTAATCAGACAGTTTAAACGCCTGATAGTCCTCAGGGGCAGTCCTGCTCTCGCCTGGAGTTTGATTTCCAGGCCTGCTGGATCTTTGTGTACAACCTTAGTCTGGAATGTGCCAAGAATAAGGAGGACCCACACACCACAGCTACTTCTCTCTTTATAAATTTTCCCTAATGAATACTGCTTGGCTATTTGCCTTTGATTGTATAACAAATTGCAGATCCTCCCTCAGTGCTCGACTTAGAAATTGGAATTCTAAAGTGAGAAGAGTATAAAGAAATGTGTTTGCCCATTAATTAATTCATTCATTAATCCATCCATTCGGCATTATGCGGTACTTTGCAAATGCCAGGTGCTGGAGACAAAATAATGAGTGGAGAATGAGGTCCCTGTCCTGGAATGACTCACAGCTCAGAGTTGGCTAGCTAGGGAGTTGAACTCTCAGATCCTTTTTCTGCGTCAGTTTCCATCTCTGTGAAATTAGTAACAGGGAAATATTCAACTCCTGATGGTGTGTGTTGGGCTGACTAACTCACTTGGACGATAATTGCCAGCATTTTTACAATCTCATGCTGGCTTCTCTCCACCTCTCAGCATGTGATTAGGCTTCCTCTGCTCTCCAGTCCTTGATGTGTATCCATAAAAAACAAACTTATTTTAATATTGGTCTGAAGGAGACTTGCAAGAAATGCAAATATAGGACATTGCATAGCAAACATAAATAACTTTTGAATTGTCTCTGTGAGTATCTGGCCTTATATACACACACATTGAAAAAACTAATGAGTTATTCATAAGAAGAATTATTAAACCTATATGCTATTTAATATATAATGACATTCTGAATTTTAAAAAGAACCAAAGCAGATTCTTACTGCTGAACTCCACTTGTTCTAGCATCTTAGAAAAATCAAATGACATCTTAACCTATAAAAAAGTTTTCTTTTTATGAAATTCACACATGTGTATCATCTGCTCATGGATTTATTTTCCAAGCTGTCATTTCTGTCCCTCTCTACCTCTTGTTACTAATGCAGGCATAGTGGCATAGAGACACAGAGGTTAGCTACTACTTAGTTCTGAGTTCTGATTTGGCATAGAAATGGCCATTTTCAGTATTTGTTAAAGGACCTTTGATCGAACACATAAAATGCTATTACCCACTATAATTTGAAGCTTTTCTTTCAAAGGGCTGAGGTTACTATAAAGTTACTTTTTTTTTTTTTAAAAAAAAAGACCTTCAAAATAAAGATGAACTGATATGAATAGAAATGGCAGTCACCAGAATTTTAATTTACTTTGTGTCTTGTCTGATTCATGAAACAGGTAGGTGTGGATAACAATCAGAGGAGAAATGTTATTTGCAATGTTGGTGATATATTGTTAGATATATATCTGGCTTACTCCTGGCTACCATTTCCTTAAAATATGGAAGTGCCTGTTAATTGTGCCATGGAAGCCAGGCTCAGTACCGGCACTACCAAGGCTTACTTGAAGTTCTATTATTATTAAACACTCATTGAATATGTATTTTGTGAGGGCTTAGGATGCTGTAAGCACTGTTAGTCTCTTTGTAATGAAAATATAAAGAGCCAAAAACTTTTGAGAGTTTACCAAGTTCCAGACACTGCTAGGTGCTTTGACATAAACCATCCCATTTAATAAAATCCGAGTGACCCAGGTGCTGTTAATTTCAGTTTGTAGATAAGGAAATGAAGATGAAGACCCAGAGGTTATCATACAGCAAGTAGGTAACATAGCAGGATTTCTATCTGCTGGTCCACATCCAGTGGTCTTACTCTATAGCACACTCTGGATTGAAGTCACTAGAAGAGTACCTGGCCTCAATGCCTAAATCGGGAAATCTGACTGAGTGAAAAAGTACCCCTATGTTTGGGTTGTTTTTCCTAGTAGAAGTATTGGCAGGAAGGCTGACAACAGTATTCTCTGCATGCCCAAGTCCTGCTCACAGTGATGGCTGGGAGAAATCATGATGCGTTCATTGGTCTTTCTTTCAGTGACCCTGGATCCTCTTGGCAGCCCATCTATGTGACTCAGGATTGCTCATTGAGTCCCTGAACATAAACCTGCACTCTCTTCTTATCTATAACATGATTTTATTTTTCTACCTTGTACTACTGTTTAAAAATAGAATTTGTTAGAGCAGTTTTAGGTTTATAGCAAAATACAGTGAAAGGTACAGAGTTCTTGCATAATCTCTCTTCTAAATACTAACCTTCCTAAACATTAGCATCCTGTATTAGAATGGTACATTTGTTACAGGTGGTGAACTTTCACTGGCACATCATAAATACCTGAAGTCCACATTTGCAGGAAAATTCTCTCTTGGTATTGTACATTCTATGGGTTTTGACAAATGGATACTGACATGTATCCACCATTGTAGTATCACACAGAATAGTTTAACTGCCCTAAGAATCCTTTGTGCTGTGCCTGTTAATCCTTCCCCATACCTTTACCCTGCCAAGTTCTACACATTGGGTCCACTGGAATCTACAAAGTTAGCTTGCTTAGATCTTCATGAATGGAAACCATAGAAGAGGCCCTGACTTGTTTTCAGCTGCATTGAATTAACACAAATCATGAACTCAGCTTGATGAGATAGAAAGGTTCCAGTTCAAATATGCCTGTTTTATAGAAACCCACTGGGCTTGAGGCATATCAATTTAAAATTCAGTTTATCTTGCATGGCATTTTGTTGGTCAGAATTTACTAAAGGTTATTTTCTCACCTGTGTAAAGATGGACATTAGGGACCCCTGAGTCACTGAAGAATCCCCAAATGACTTTGAATATCATTACATGTAACCTAATGTTGCTGAAATTATATTTCTAGTTCAAATTAGTAATTTTATATTATAGTTACTTGAAAATTGGACATCAGTGTATATTCTATGTGTTAAAGTAACTATTCATAAATTCATTTACTTTGTTAAATTATGATTATGTAGTTGGGTACAGTGGCACATGCCTGTAATCCCAGTGGCTCAGAAGGCTGAGGCAGGAGGATCACAAGTTTAAAGTTAGTTTCGACAACTTAGCAAAGGCTCTAAGCAACTTATCAAGACCTTGTCTCAGAAAAAGGGCTGGGGATGTGGTTCAATGGTTAAGTGCCTCGGAGTTCAATCCCTAGTACCAAATATTATGTAAATATCTTTATGCATTCTTCTGCTGAAAACACTTCAATATCTTCTACTATTCTTGAATTCAATCCAAACTTACTCTAAGGGCTTACAAGATTCCTGTCTTGTTTGGTCTCTGCCTGTCCTTCATTTTGCCTCTACCTCTTGACTATGCACCAGCCCCACTGACCCTCTCTCTATTCTTCAAAGTTTCTGATTTGGTCCTGCCAAGACCTTTTTGCATCCTATAAGAATGGTCTCATTGCAGCTCTAACCATGGCTGGCTCCTTTTTATGTCAGTGGGGCCTCAGTTAACTACCAGCTCCACAGAGAAAACTTCCCTGATCCTGCTGGCCAAGACAGTGTCCAGACCCAGTAACTCTCTGTCATGTTGCCTCATTTGTAGAATTTTCCAGCAGCTCCAATAGATAAAGTTATCCTACTTGTTGAATTTACTCACTGTCCAATTTCCCTGGCTATGCCTGCAAACTCTGTGGGGAGGAACTTGACCTGTCTTATTCAATGGGCTATTTCCCCAGCATTGGCATTATGGTACGTGCTCAGCAAAAATGTGAAATATAAATGGTAGCATGGCACCATGGATGGTAAGCATTATTCCCTGAGCATGATTCTGTGTCCTGTGAGTGAGTACCGCACTTTCCTGACCTCTCTTATATTTTTATCTCAGCAACCAGACAGTAGTTTGATGACTTCCATTGATTTCTGCATACCTCAAGGCTTACTATAACATTTGATACATAGTCCTTGGTGAATACATATCATTCAGTGAATAGACAATTTTGTAGGCAATGCCGAAGAATCTCTTTAAAAAAGGGGATATGCCATTTGGCATTGACAGGGTGTAGGACATCAACTCCCTCATTCCAACAGATGATACCTTGACATACTCAATATTATCTTAAACTGGAGGAAACTGAGAAAACCTCAGAATTATGAAGGTCACTTTGTGATCTTATCCTGTCTTACTCCTCTGAAATAGGCCATAAACCAATTCTATGACCCACCACCTACCATTTCTGAAAGTAAACCATAAAACCCTCATTCTAGAAGTGCTTTTCCCTATACCTGACAGTCAAGCAAAACCTGAGTAAATGGGCCTTTGCTAAGTCCTCCTTTTACTCCAGCCATGGTCAGGAAAAGACATTACTTTTTCCTCCCTCTAGCATATAATACAGCCTAATGCCAATATCATGAGCACTGGTTTCTTGTGAAGCTATAGTGACAGCACTAGTTGCACCAGCCTCCAAAGTCCCTGCAGATTCATTTTCATTGTCTAAGGAGACCGTGAATAGATGGCAGGCTGCTGAGGAGGAAGAGGGCAGAAAGTTTGTCCTCATTAATCATAAGAAACCTTGTCAATCTAGTTTCCTTAGTCAAATGATGACAGTCTGTGTCAGGGGTTAATTCCATGGTTTCAGTGTTCATGGAAATACTGGGGAAATAGGATATAGACTGATGTTTATTGAATGCCCATCATGTCCAGGCAATATGTTAAATGCTAGACATACATCACTGCTTTTAATTTAAAAATCAGATAAGGAATCAGAGACTCACATTGCACGGTTTTTAATAGCTGATATTGTCAGAGATAGGATTTCAACTTCTTTCAGGATGCAAGTACTATTCTGTTTATAACAAGGATACCACCAAAACAGCCAAATAACAACCAACTCTTCTGTATGATTCAGGTAGGGTAAGAGAAAAGTATTATTTTCTGAAGAGAAAGTATTCTCTCATAGGGATAGCCTAACGAGTCATTCAGACAGCTGTTTAATAACAGATAAGATTAACTTTTTCTTGTTCTCTAATGGAGATTATTATCCTGGTGGGATGGTACAAGCTGGGCATTGGAAAGTCATGGTCCTCAGGAAGAAGACCTGGGGTGGAGTGAGAGACCAAGAGTGACGAGAAGGAACAGAGTGGTGTCTGAAGGCTTGTCTACACTAATATCTGCCAAGAACCTTGCTATTCACTGGAATTCTGGTTGGTGTGATGGAAACAGCATAGCAGGGCAGTTATGCATATGGGGTCTAAACTAGACACTTAAGTTTACTTGCTGCCTCTGACCTCTATGGTCTATGTAACTGTGGGAAAGTTATTTACCTCTCTGTGCCTCCCACTCTTCACTTATGGAATGGTGATAGCTAATAAAACATATTACACTTGGGTGCCATAAGGAGTAAATAAGATTTTTCCATAGATAGTGCTCTGAACCTGGTAGATATCAATTCATAAATGTCAGTCCTTAGTGTGCAAATGCACACAGCACCTGAAGGTCTTACTGTGCCCTTGGTATATTACAAGCTGTGAGTCTCATGTAGTCATTCTGGTAGGTATTAATTCACACTGCTCTATTGTGAGAACAATTGCACAGAGGGGAAAATGTCTCCTTTGGCATCCCTTAACTTTCAAGAGTTTGGGTTTATAGGTTCCCATATTCAGGAATGTGGGACCATTTTGGCTAAAAGGAATATTTATTTTGCTCTTACGTTTCTGCTATTAATTCATCTTAATTATAACCAATTATGTTTTATTTTGTGTTTGAAATGGGATTGATTACATGCCAGTCAAACAAATTTTAGTTATGTGGAGACAAACTTCCTTTGTATTTTCTAATATTCTTACTTCACAATCAAAAGAAAAATGGGGCAATATTCTTTCCCCAGGTCCAGGATTTTGAAATAATTCCTCTAATGTTGGTTTTTCATGCTACTTATTCTGATAAATACAGCTTATTATTATCCTTAGTATCATCTTTACTTCTCACCCCTGTACTTTGGAGAATCTTCTCTTTCCTTTATGATATCATGCACCTGCACACTTTGTCTGAGCCTTGTGATTCAGAGGCTCAGTAGCAGGATAAATTATATGTTGAGTTGCTTTTTGGTAATCAACTGAAACAGTGATGATGGGCTACAATGTATTTGGGTTGGAACAAAGGGTTCATTTAATGAAATGTGACTTTATGAAACACTTGTAATCCTCTTAAGGATGGAGCCAGGTCATCATGGGTAAATGGGAGGTATCTGAGGTTTCTCTCTCTCTCTTTTTTTCTTTTTCCAAAAAAACATATTGGGTCCACCAGGTGTTACCAAGAACACTAATAAAAATCTTGTCAGCTTAGAGTTATTGCTGTTCCTGAAGAAAAGATAAATGTATATACTTTAAACTCTGAACATATGAAATTTTAAAAAATATTGTTTTAGAGTTCTCCTGGCTACATTTCTTTAGCTGTTTTCCAAGCTTTGGGCTGGAGAAATTTAAAAATGTTTCTTTGCCAAAGCTAAATATTAAATGAAAACCTTGTGTCTGAGGAGCTCTAGGATTAATAAGTAGTGGCAAAAAGGTGAAATCCCAAGTCACTAGAGGAAGAAAGCTCTAAAGGGAACCACACTGTATTGTTAGCAATGTCACCTTTTGAACTGTGGGATCAAACCCATAGGGTAAAGGTGGACTGAGTGATTTTTCTATCCTGAAAGAGGAACCATCTCTTTGAAGGAATCATGGTAGTACACTACATGAAAAGAAGAAGTCAAAGGGTTAATAGTTCACATGCATAGTGATTTTATATCTTAAGAGAATTGCCCTTCTCTGTAGAACATCATCTTTAACTGTTAGTAATTCTGGATTTTGAAAGTTAGGTCCAATTACTATAGTGAATATTACTTTTAATAGTACCAATTCTTCACTCCCCTGATATTTATTATCTTCTTTCTCAAGGAAAACACTATGGGAAAATGAGGTATCAGTGAAGGATTATACAAGGAACCAGGAATATAAAGGTTTAGGTTTCATTTCCCAGGGAATTGTAGTGACCATTTGTTTCCCAATCTTAAATGCATGGACTGGATGAGCTGTTTGACTTTCAGGTCTTCCTTCCCAAGTGTTCTGCAGTGATTAGGGACTATACACCAGGAGATGGCCTGCAATGTAAAAAGAGCATAGGTGTTGGAGAATCCAGACCACTTGGACTTGGATCCTGGCTCTGCTTCTTGCCACATATGTAACCTTGGGAACCTCCATTTCTTAGCCTAGAAAGTGGGAATACGAATCTTTATGGGGAACATATTTGGTAACAAATGTCTGCATGTTGCCTAGCAACTCAACAGAAGTGGCTATTATAATGCATTATGTAGTTTTGTATTCATTCCATTTCTGTGGTTCCAGGGTCCAATAAGATATTGATATAATTCTTACCAATCAATTTTGATAACTTATGTAAGTTTATTAACAAAAACTATTCATAAAAATAACATTTACTGCTTTTTTAAAGCTCGCATCTGATATAGAAATACTATATTAGCCAGGTGTGGTGGTACATGCCTATAATCCCAGTGGCTTGGGAGGCTGAGTCAGGAGGACAGAAATTTCAAAGCCAGTCTCAGCAACTTAGCAAGGCCCTAAGAAACATTGAGAATTTGTCTCAAAATAAAAAATAAAAATGGCTGGGAATGTGGTTCAGTGGTTAATTGATCCTGGGTATAATTCCTGGTACCAAAAAAGAAGAAATGTTCCTGTGGCAATAGTAACTGGAACAAGACAAGGATACCCTCTTTCACCACTTCTATTCAACACTATCCTTAAAACTCTAACCAGAGCAATTTTGCAAATACAAACAAACAAACAAACAAACAAAACAACAACAACAAAAAAGAAATTAAAAGGATATGAACAGGAAAAAAAGAACACAAACTATCCTTGTTTGCCAAGGACATAATTATATATTTTGAAACCCCCCCACACACAAAAACTCTACCAGAAAACTTCTAGAACTTTTAAATGAATTCAGCAGAGTAGCAGGATATAAAATTAACACCCATAAATCAATTGCATTTCTATATACCAATGATGAATCAGCTAAAAGAGAAATTAGGAAAACTATCCTATTCACAATAGCCACAAACAAACAAACAAACAAACAAACAAACAAACTTGGGAATCAATATAACAAAAGAGGTGAAAGACCTCTACAATGAAAACTACAGAACACTAAAGAAAGAAATGAAGGAGGCCTTAGAAGATGGAAAGATCTCTCACGTTCTTGGATAGGCAGAATTAATATTCTCAAAATGGCCATACTACCAACTGTGCTATACAAATTTAATGCAATTCCTACTAAAATTCCCAGTGACATTCTTCATAAAAATAGAAAAAGCAATCATGAAATTCATTTGGAAAAATAAAGGCCCAGAATAGCTAAAGCAATTCTTAGCGAGAAAAGCAAAACAGGAAGCATCACAGTACCAGACCTTAAATTATACAATAGAACTATAATAACAAAAACAGCATGGTATTGGCACCAAAATAGACATGAAGACCAATGGAACAGAATAGAAGACACAAAGACAAACCCACAAAAATACAGTTACTAGACAAAGGTGCCATAAACACACACTGGAGAAAATAGAGCCTCATCAACAAATGGTGCTGGAAAAACTGGAAACCCTTATGTAGCAGAATGAAATTTAACCCCTATTTCTCTCCTACATAAACTTAAAGTGAAACAAGTACTTAGGAATTAGACCTGTAGTAATAGTCACTTTACCTTGTATTGAATGATGTTTAGTATGTTTTCATGAAATAAAAGTATAATTTTAATATTTTTGAGAAAGCATCAGAAATCCATTGGGTTGGAGAAGAGAGAGGTATTGAGGATATCTAGTAAAGATAAAATGAGATTTTAATAAATTTAGAGCGTATTGTAACAGAAAGTCGAGACTATATGGGAAAAACACAATAGATATAGGAGCGACTATGATATATCAACATTCTTAGACTGGGTCCCAAGAGCACAGATATGACCAAAAGGAATTAAAGGACCAACTGAGACTTATTCTGGCTACCCTATCTCTGCCTAATACTAATAATATTGAGAAACGCCTAGAGAGCAGTTTGGGAAAAGTTTGTGGAGCAAAGGTTAAGTATATTAGGGAAGAATTTTGATCTTTCAGAAGGACTTAAAGTGGAGTGTATGCTTTGACACATTTGAATACAGCTATCCTGCAGTAATTTCCTATCTCCATTGTGGAGAGTATAAGCACACAAACAAACTTCATGCTGTGGGTTCTCATTGTATTATCTGTTCTACTAGATGTGTTTTTCTGAATGGACGGGATGTTGGCTGGGAACTGTGGATTTTGGTTGGTGTGAGTTTGAGTAACTGCAGCAATTGTAGCACACTAGAGCAAAGTCTGAAGTCTCTGCTCCCTGTTGTTCTCAGGAGGGTGAAGCTGCTCAGAGAGGATATTGAATTAGCTGATACCCTGATAACCAAGAGCCTGTTTTTGAGACACTTCCATGATACAGCTTGTTGTCACCTACACTTGGTGGCTAATACAGCACATATTATATTCTATTGTTCCTGGTTATATGATAAATAATTTTATTTAACTATTATTATTCCTATTTTCTTAATGACCATTCATAGAAAATATGATTACCTACTTTATCAATACCTTAAAAATTTAATTATTTTATATGATAAAAGATAACCATATTAGTGCTTCAATTATGGAATGGTTTAGCATGTCAATAAACATTCATGGAGGGATTATTATTTGTCAGACACTGAAAAAGACATTTCACACTGATTACTTAATTTAACCACCTAATTGATTAACTCATTTAATTCTCAGAAAAGTCCACTGGAGGTGGAAGCTATCATAATAATCATTCCTAATTACCTGTGAGGAAAAAGCTATAGAAATAGTGTCCTGAATCTCATAATCATTAAGTAGCAGCACTAGAATTTGAACTCATGAAGTCTGTCTCCAGGTACTCATCTATTATCATAAATCACTTATCCGAATGGGAACTTTGAATAGAGAACACACACACATACACACACTTTCCATATTCATGTCCAATTACAACTGAATTTGGAACTTATACAAATTTGGAACTTATACATATGTTGTTCTGCCTTTTGTATTCAAATTGAGCTACCAGATTTAAAATCAGTTTTGAAGAATACAAAGGAACTACATTCATTTGAAAGTTTCTGAATACCTCTTCTGTGCAAAGAGCTCTAAGGGATTGGAAATAAAGAAAAATAAGGCACAAACTCTAATGTTTCACAAACCCTAAGGACAAGAAAATAAGAAAATTCTCATGCACAAAGTTCCTTTTAAGAAAATTCAATTAGGTGTTGAAAGAATTTTGGGTGATTGTGGTTTCTTTGGCTTCTGGTAGGTGGGGCTATTGGGCCTGAGAAGGAGGAGGCTGTTTTTATCTCCCCAAAGTAGAAAATCCTGGGTCAGCCAAAGACACAACTCTTCTAGGTCAAGCTTCCAACTACCAGGGTCAAATGCATAGTTATGTGGGGAACAGGGCAGAGTGGAGGGTAACCATTGGATGAATCGGCTACTCCTTGAGTGACAGATCACCTCAAGAAGCAGGAGAATATGTTGCTGGGTGCACAGACCCTGCAGCCATACTGCCTGGGCTCAAATCCTACTTTGGATTCTTTATTATCAATGAGACTTGGGCAAGTGTTGTTTCTTTCAAAATTCAATTTCCTTTTCCTGTTTTTTGGCAGGGAGAAGCTCTCAAATTCATCCTCAATAAAGCAAGAGTAATAGGAGTGCATACCTCCTAGAACTTTTGGGAAAATTAAGTAAGTAAATGCATGTGAAAATGCGCAGAATGGTGTGTAACATAGAGTCAGAGCAATGTAAGTATTAGCTGTTATTATTATCATTACTGAAGGGAGCAGGAATGGGTCCAGAAGACTGGACAGTCAGGGAAACCCAGCCTGTCTCACTTGGAACAAATGTAAACCCAAAGAATCAATCCCTCCCTCTCATCTCCCAGAGTATATTTCTCTGTCTTCTGCTTGTTTTATCTCCTAAAGAAATTTATGACAATGAAATATGTGTACTCTCTTCTCTCAATTACAGTTATTTCCATGTTAGAGAATAATTCATTGTTAATGATGTCTCTTTTGAACACTCTGCTTCTTCACTGGCTTTTGACTATTGGAAACTGGGGCAGGAGATCAGAAGAATGCACTTGTAATTCAAAGAGCAAATTGCATAATCCTCAGTGTTGTTGAGGTACAGAAGGCTTGATTTAGGTGAAGCTATTGATCTTGAACCTCTAGTTCTAAACCTTCTTTTGAGATACCCTTTATTGTTACCTAGAGACTATGGATGAAAGGTGTGTAGTGAATGTGATCAATTCCCACTTAGCCATCGCAACGGGGGAACATTAACTCTAAGCACTATCCAGATGGAGCTTCTTTTCTGGCTTTCCTCCAGCCAGGCATCCTCCAACTTCTACAGGGTGAGAAATCAAGGAATTATGTTTGAACAGCTCACACCCTTCTAGAATATGCTCTGTATATACAGAACCCTAGAATTTACTGTCTTGATAATCTTGAGAACTTTCTAGTACCTACACAGGCTTTTCTCAGGGTCCAGTCTCTTGAGATGGACAGCATCATATGGGTACATTGTTGGGACCAACCTAGGGTCAGGAAGCAGTTGTTTGCTGAGAGTAGTGGAATAGAGCTTGGCTGTGCAGCTGGGTGTTGAGTGCATGGTTATGAAACCTGCTGTGGTCCTTGGCAGAGCTGAGAGCAGGAACAAAATACATTAGGGGCAGATTGAGCTCCATGTACCTCTGCATTCTGAGGCATAACTCCAAGAATCTGAGAATTTAAAATTTAAACTTGGCCTTCTAGGTTTTTATGAAGATTTATTTGCCAAAATAGAGAGAAAATTACATATAAGAGGTTGTGAAGGGAATGGGAAAAAAACAAGGAGAGAAATGAATTACAGTAGATGGGGTAGAGAGAGAAGGGGAGGGGGGATAGTAGAGGATAGGAAAGGTAGCAGAATACAACAGTTACTAATATGGCATTATGTAAAAATGTGGATGTGTAACCCATGTGATTCTGCAATCTGTATTTGGGGTAAAAATGGGAGTTCATAACCCACTTGAATCTAATGTATGAAATATGATATGTGAAGAGCTTTTTAATGTTTTGAACAACCAATAAAAAAAACCAAACAACAACAACAAAAAAAAAAAAACCAAAATAGAGAGATAGAACATAAGTTATTTAAGGGCTTATTGACTCAATTCATAACTTAAACATTAAAATATATGGTAGGAGGGCTTCCTTTTGAACTCTTGCCCAAGCATCACGAGTTTTAGGGGCAGTTCTAAATAACATAGATATGTACAAAAAGCCCTCACACTAAAATATCATGATTTTCTTTGCCAATATAGCAATACCCAAGAAATATATCAGTCCATTCCAATGCAAAAGCAGAGGAGAACTAACATAAGACTAGGGAAGACTATTTATTACCATTTTTATCCTTTCCTTATCTTCCAAATTTGATTTCTGGGAAGAGAAATATGATCACATTAAAAAATCTAAACCAACAATGGGACAGTTTCTCTAGAAGAAAAAGCAGAAGAAAGCAGAGGGCAAATCCCTAGAGGATGGTTATATCAAATATGGTATGTATCTACTCTCTCTCAAGCCAAAGTTGTGGTGTCTGAAAATTATTGCTGGAATATCTGGAATTCTTAATAAAAATTCCAGAAAACCTGGGGGCTTCTGGGCAGCATATGTGAAATTAAAATGAAAAGAACATTTCATCTAAAAAAAAAAGAATATTTCATCTTTTGTGAAAGTCACAAGAACAAAGAACAAGTTGTTCACAAGGTAGCATGCAGGTACTGCTAAGTGACAGTGTCAGTTTTTGCTAAAGATAGAGAGAGGGAAGAAACCTTTCCTTCCTGCTTAGGGTCCCTGGGGGAAGCTGCATGTAGGCTGTTCCTGCCTGGTGAAGTGGTGCTCCTGACGAATCCCTTCACTTCCCCTCCTCTCTCCCTCCATTCCTCCCTCTTTCCCTTCTTTCCTTTCCTTTGACCCTCCCTCCTCCCCACCATTCCTTTCTTTCTTTCTTGGTACTGGGAGTTGAACCCAAGATCAGTCTACCACTGAGCTACATCCTCAGTCTTTTCTAATTTTTATTTTGAGACAGGGGCTTACTGAGTTGTCTCCAACTTGTGATCCTCCTGCCTCAGTCTCCCAAGTCAGTGGGATTAAGGGTGTGTGCCACTGTGCCTAGATCCTTATTGTTTATTTATGTTTGGAAACTTCAGGCTTCCCTTTTCCAGTTCTTTGTCAAAAGTATGATAGGTTATTGTAACCTGTTGTCCCCTGTGCTGTAGAACAGCAGAACCTATTCCTCCTACCTAACTGTATTTTGAGACTTGGCTGGGGACTTCTTTGATGAGTCAATCTTATTTTCTCCATTTATAATCATGTAGCCTCTGGCAAGTCAATGTATCTATGAGCCTTGGTTTCTTTAGGTGCACAGTAAGAGCAATTACCTCCCTCTGAGGGCTTGTCAAAATACCAATACTATGCCTGCTTCACAATTGATGCTTCTTCCTAAGCATTTAGAGTCCTTTCCAAATCAATGAAGTATTTTAAAAGAAATTGCTACATATCAGACACATGCTATTTCCTTGGTTATTTGAATAAGAAAATCTCTACCCTTACCAAGTTTATTTAATGACTGTCTCTATATACACATTATATGGGTACAGTTCTGGAGCATAAGTCTATCAGGAGAGCCAAAATGAAACTAAAGGATGTGGTGTGACTAGTTTCTACTATCATCCTGGGTTAAAAATGCATCTGGCTCCCATTTCCTGTAGAATTTTGCTTATTTGAAATGTTCAAGAAATCAACTGATCCGACTTCAAACAGACTAGGTTTTGCTGGCCATGTAAAAGCCCAAACCTTCTTTTGTGTCACTCCCAAGTCTGGACTCCCCAAGCAGCCAGTTGCCTTCATACCTTAGTAAAGGACTTCTTTTTGGCTGCTTACCCTCTGTGCTGAGCCAAGTGTCAGGCTGGGAATGGAGGCCATAAATCTCAGTGATTCTTCATATTTGGAATTTCTCCTGTTGCTTCTGATAAGGAAATGACAGAGGTTCTCAGCAGTATGCATGGGCCTCAGAAAAATTTGTTATCCAAATCATGTTTTGCTCATAAAATGGAAAACAAAACGTGCTAAATCTGGCATTGAGTTAATCCAGATGTTTTTGAGGGCTTGGGCAGTGAACATAGAAATTATCTTTGTTCTTGCCTAGATTGCACTTGGAAATTTTTAGAATGAAAACCAATTATTCACTATCATTTAAAATATTTTAATTAAATATTTCTCAATGGGAGGAAGGGCAACTAAGTTCTTTCTAGGCGGAGTTTTTTTGCAAAGGAAGAATTTTTGCCTTTTTGTAGTAAGAGCGACCTCACTACTGTTTGCACGCCTTCCTCTGTTCCTTCCTCCATGTATTTTGGTACTTCCAAGTTTCAGCTTCAGTGACTGAATGAAACGGATGTGATTGGAGACCAGCAGTTCCTCAAAAATGGAAAAATTTTTCCATGATCTATGCACATGCTCTGAGATGATTAATGAAGCCAACCCAGGTCTGGCCAAGTCCCTGCATGATCATAGCATTCTCAAAATAAAACAAGGAAAACAGCTTTCTTTGAAGTTCCCAGTTGATTTTGAATATTTTCTATCCAACAACATCACCGATAACATTTACTGTCTGGCATAACATCGACAAGAGTCGATCTCAGGAATCACTGGGAACATAAAAGTTTCATTTAGCAGCATTTCCTAGGATTGACTCTTGTTTGCCTGAGACCCACATCATAAATAAAGAGAAGAAAGAGTGCAATGTACTCATCCACGGTAGGAATACTGCAGGGCTTTGGTTAACATTGACATTACCTCAACTAGCAAATGGCCCCATTCAAACGAACCATGGTTTTGAGCTATATTGTATGAGAAGCTCATTTAAAACTCATCTAGAATTTAAAAATTTCTCTCCTGTGCCTAATGTCAGGTCCTAATTATGATTTTGTTGGCTTAGGACCACACAATCAATGATTGTGATACATTCATTCTTTGGACTGAATTGGTCTATTCATTCTTCTGACTGATAAAGCATCTGGCTTTAGTTTCAGTGTTATAACTTGCTCTTTTATTGTCAGGTAGATACAGCTTTATGGACTAGTAAGGCAATCATTGTGTGGTTAATCAAAATATGGGTTAATCTAAAAGTCATGTACATTTGATCCTGGAATGTGCTTTTCACTTATGTTTGAACATGGGTATGTCTGATGTCCTGAAAGTTTATTGCAAACAAACTATTGAAGCCCCAGAGTGAGAAATCTATCCATACTTTACATTTTAAAACCTTTGCTTAGTTCTCCTTTTTTCTCATGTCCAAGCTATCACTTGGGACAGGATAGATTATGAAATAATTTTTAGGACTATTTCTGGGTTAAAAGCCTTTCGCTTGGTATACATATAAAATGTGGAAGTTCTAATAATTTATATAGCAAATACGTCTCCTTTATATTGTATTTGTCATGTATTTGTTAATGCATTCATCTAACAAGCACTTCCTTGGTGCTGATTGTGAGTTAGACACTGTGCCTCCAGACAGTGAAAAACACAACTCCTCTTCTCATGAAGCTTATGTTTTAGTGGAGGGAGCAACACAAAAAATAAAACAAGGTGATTTTATATGGAATTAAGTGCTACAAAGAAAAGGAAGAGGATTTTGTGATGGGATGGGAGTGAGATTGATCGAATGTTAGGTAGGTAGTCAAGAACTTCTTGAAGAGGTAGCAGCTGAACAGAAGCCAGCCATGTGACTTTCTCTGCACAGTATGCAGGCAGAGTGCCCAGCTGGTGTAAAGGCTAATAAGAGTGCTTTCCTGGGAGGATTAAGTGAGTTAATGCATTAGAGTGCTTAGAATGATGCCCTGGAGTCTATAAATGCTAATTGGTTTTCATCCACCAAATAGTCATTGTCTCTACCAAGTTCAAGCCTCACTACAGGTGCAGGGAATTAAGTTTCATTAATAGACTCCTGACTGCTGGGAGCTCATTTCATACCGGGGTGCAGTGCTTCTTTGTGTGTTGTTTCCTAACCATTTGCATCTCACTCACTGGCCTTCCTTGCTGCCTATCATGTCCTCATGGAGTCTTATTAGAGAGGCTTGGGGAGGGGGCCAGAAATGTGCATTTTCTACAAGCTTGTTCTAGTTGATTCTTATGTCTACTACTTTCACAGTCCTAGTGAAAAACTGATCTGTGATTCTTTTGAATACAATATCTGTTATAACATCAAAGATAAATAATTGCACCCACTGTGAGGGATACCTCATAATACTCAAGAAGAGCTCTGTCCAGTTTATGGAGCCATACATGAAATTGTGTTTCACAATTAACCTCCTGAAGTCCTCAGGTCTAACTTTGTCACTAATCTTGAGCTGGCTGGGGATATTGTGTGTTTGGGGTTAACCTGCTTTAGGCTGTGGTGTTGGAGGTTTGCCTGACACTTTTCAGTGTCCTTTAAAACCTGTCAAAGAAAAAGAATGCTGTTATCGCTCAGCCTCTGGTAGATCAGCATAAATCTGTTCTTATAGCCTGTGTTCTTTAGGATCTTTGAAACTAAGACCTTTTTAAAAATGTGTATAAGTCATTCTGAAGTGAGAAAATGGAAAAGGATAAATTGTAGCAGAAATCCAAGGAGAAATAATGAAATAAATCTTCTCCATCTTCCCCTTTGATGACATCACACTTTAAAAATAGGTGTAGGGAGGAACTCCAGGGAGGAATTTCAAGGTAGGCTGAAATCCTTCCTAAAAGGTAAAAGCATTCTTTTTCTAGAATCCAGAATAGTTTTTGTGCAGAGACTTCTGTTTTCCCATCAAACACTTTCCTAAGAGGGCTTAGTCTGGGAACAGATATGTCACCTCCACATCCTTTTATCATTTTTCATTTTTCTCTTTTTATACATTACTACTCTGGTGGCTGCTATGGTCAAAGATAGTGGCTGCTAATGGTGTTGGAAAAAAGACCAGCCCTGAGCACGAGGTCAGAACTGATAAGGGAAAGTGTACTCAAGTAAATTAAAGTCAAATTAGAATCTTAGACATGGATCTTATAAGCTTTAGACTGAGTTGAGAAGGTGATCAAAGGAAGCCAAAATTTGGGGCTGCCAACTTGTCAACTATTCAGTTTTTTAACTTAACTGTTTAGGTCGACAAGAAAGAGCATGAAAATGAATGAGAAATGTAGACTACTTAAAATTGAAGTACCTAAGATAAAGATTTGTTAATTCTTAGTCAACATCAATGAATTATATCTGACAACAAGAATTTGATACCAGGGAAAAAACCATATGTTAGATAAGAGCTGCTTTATCAGGGGAAAAGCTTTCTCTTGATATATTTTCATTTAAGTTTCATCTGAAAATTTAGTTTTTTTTGTATAAAAACAAAATAGTAAAGATTCTTTTCTACTTTCTTTTTTTCCTCTTCAACTTAGCTTTTCTTTACTCAACAAAGATTTGCTGAATATAAAGTTTGTGCCGGACACAAATCTACTTGTTGGGGACCCAGCGATACAGAAGACAGAAAGATTCTTATCTTTATGGTGTTTGTAGGCCATGAGAATTTCATTGTTTCTTCCTGTGTAGAAACGATCAGAGCTAATTAGTACTTATCAGAGAAGCTAAAATGAAAAGGAGCCATTCTCTATAAAGTGGGAACCAAGAAAGGAACCCTGTTTCATTGGGATGTGTTGGCCCTTCAAGTTTTCTTTGTGTATGAATAAAATACTTTCCATGCCTATCTTTAAACTTCTGTTTATATAGTTTTGGCTCTATCCCTTATTGACTGGTGATTTGGGGTAAGCCTTTTTGCCCCAAGTATTTTCTTGCTTTTATTGACCATGTATGGGTGGTGTGATGGCACTGTCCCAGATCTCTCAGGCCAAGCCCAGCACAACATAACTGCCCGGAAGTTCAAGACTCTGGTTCCCACAAAAGTGCCCCTGGATCATAGACCAAGCATGTTTCTCCCCCATTTCCACTGTAACATTTCTTTCTCAAGAGTCTAATAAATCTCAGGCCAATACTTAACATTCCTTTGAACTGAACCATGAAATTCTACCTTGTACTTCTTGAAAGAATAGAGAGCTAATCTTTCATTATTCCTATTTATAAAAGTATTCTAAGCAGAAATTATGATTTAAAAAAAATTCTCTGGGCACGAGTCTTTGAAACTTTTTACAAAAGAACATTTAGAACTTTTATACTATTTCAGGCTCATGGTCTGGTTCTTGACTCTTCTAGAGTGGGAAGCTATGCAGCAGAATATCACTGTTGCTCTACAAGGTTTCTCCTTAAAAAGGGGGTGACATTTCTGAAAGAGTCTTGAATTAAAATTTCTTAAAATTAAAAGTTAACATTTTTGCACTTTCAAAAATTAATTTTGAAATCAAGTTAACTGGTACTATTAAAGGGTTATAGTTTTCAAAAAATAAAATGGCATCAGTAAATGGTACTTGACTACTTCTTCAGTTTCAAAGTCCAGGAGACATTGCTGATATCTCCTTTTCTCACATATCCTATGCATCAGTATGTTTTATGGTCTCTCTCATAAAAATACATTCTAAGTCACTATTATAAGACACTGATTGTGTTTTGCTTGGACCACTGAACAGATCCTTAATTCCTTGCCTCTGCTCTTGACCCTGTCGAAAAAAGAAATTAGAGCAATGATTTAAAGAAACAGATCAGCTTCTGAGGTGCCTGTGTTCAAAACCCTTCCTTGGCTCCCTACTTCTGTTCACATGGGCTCTGAGCTCCGTTCCACAATTGTCGAGGCCTGCATGATCCAACTCTGCCTTCCTGTTAGTCACTAGGCTTGGCTGGGGGGTCTCTTTGCTATCCTGAAACAAACCAAGCTGGCACCCAGTGTTGGGACTTCTTCCTTGCTATATCCTCTGCTCAAACTACCTTCCAAATCTTCCTTCACATGACCTTGCTTCCTGCAGATATTGGATCTGATATTCTCTCTCAGAGGCACTTGGTCTGACTGTCCAATTTACGGCATCACTGCCACTACATTGTTCTCTGTCCTTCTACCATACTTGGGTTTTCTTTGTTATCAGACACTGTAGAACATAATTGTTTATATTCTCATTTATTATCTTCCCTTCAACTACGCACAGTGGAGCACTGAGGGTGGAGTGGCATTTTTGGCTTCATTCACTGCAAAATCCCTACACTTACAATAGTTCTAGGCATGTACTAAATTCTCAGCATACTTATTGAGTGAATTTATAGTTTTTATTATCTTTTAATTAATCCTTTAATTCTAGTATATTTGTATAAAGAACTTCTTTTTTTCTAATTCATGTATCAGAGGGCAGTCATCCTATATCAAGATTTGATTATTAAACCATGATTGCAGGACAAGTACAGGCTTAATAATTAGGATAAGTGGACCCTCAGCCATTCATTTATTTTTTTCAAGTTGTTTAAAATTTCTATCATTTTCTTTCACATTTCTGTGCTTAGATTTTTTTCACTTCTCAAGCACAGAAGCCTAATTAGGTGATGAGACACATGCAAATACTTGAAAGTATACAGAGAAATTTATTAAAATGTGGTGCTAATATTTTATCTTCCTCTATTTTAATGATAGAGAGAGAGAGAGAGAGAGAGAGAGAAAGAGAGAGAGAGAGAGAGAGAGAGAGAGAGAGAGAAACTGCTAGTATTTGCCTTGATAAACATCTTATAGTAATGGGTCTATTGAAATAATAAATAGTTTGGTAACTGAGGTGTTTTAGATGAGGAGCTAAAAGGATTATTAAGAACAGGTTTTTAAATCCAAGATCTCTGATACAGGAGAGCTGGAACCAGGAGGAATGGACCTCAATCCACCTGCAAATACATGATTTTTCTGCATGAGTCCTTTGGAGAGGATTCTCAGAAGGTTCAGAACGGGTAGAGGCACAGAGTTCAGCACACAGACCAAGTACCACATCCAGGAAGAGAAATGGAATGTGGATCTCTCTGATTGAGCTTTTCACTTAGCAAGCATGAGTGTTATTATTTACTGCTGGCACTTCCGGACAATAACTCAGGAGATCAAATCTGATCTCTTTCACATGTGCAAGATAATTTGAGCAAGACCAATACTGTTACTTCCCATGACCTTCCTGTTTGCTTTTGTGATCACATTCACTGGAAAAATTGAGCAGTTTAGAATTTAAATCTGGCTTTACAGAACTCCCAAAGTATATTTTTGGGACTATGTAAACTAATTTTTATTTTTCTATTTTACAGATGAAAAAAAGTGGAGCCCAGAAAGTTTAAGGGACTTTTGAAGTCCACGATTGCATAGCAAGTTTTGGAAATTGATTCCAAGACTGATGCCAAGTCAGTGCTCTTTTTGTTATATGACCTTGGCTTTGTGAAGGTGGAAGCATTTCTTTTATTATGGCACATGAGCTGATTTCACTGGGAATAATCAGCAAAATCATTGCTTCAATGTGCAGATCCATGTCTGGGAGCTGATAACTATTTATATATGCCAATTATTTTAGCAATGGCTTTATTTTTTCAAGTTTATTTATTTATATCGATGGATAAAATTGTATGGATGTGTCATGAATAACATATTTTGAAGCATATAAACATTTTGAATTACCTAAATCTAGCTAATTAACATATCCATTACCTCATGTAGCTATCATTTTTGGGGTAAGAACATTCAACATCTAGTCAGTATTTTTCAAGAATACAATATATCATTGCTATATGTCACAATACTATATAATTAATCTTTTGAATTAATTCCTCCTGTCTAGCTATACTTTTGTATCCTTTGACCAACATCTCAACTTCTCTCTCCACCTTACATGACTCCCTCAGCCTCTGGTAACCACCATTCTATTTTTATGAGATCAGCTCTTTTAGACTCCATACTAGTGAGATCACCAGGTTTATTTTTTTAAATTATTATTATTTTTCTTTTGTGCCTGGCTTACTGCACTTAACATAATGTCCTCTGGGTTCATCCATGTTGTGAATGACAGGATTTCCTTTTTTTTATTGGTGAATAGTCTTTTATTAGGTATACACACCACATTTTCTTTATCCATTAATGTATTGGTGAACACTTAGATTGATTTAATATCTTTGGGCAACTGTGTTTTAAATTGATAGTATGAGAGGCGAATTAGTGTAGTATTTTCTGAGAAACTGTCTAGGTTCA
The DNA here is from genome assembly GCF_052094955.1 of Ictidomys tridecemlineatus. Lineage (NCBI taxonomy): Eukaryota > Metazoa > Chordata > Mammalia > Rodentia > Sciuridae > Ictidomys > Ictidomys tridecemlineatus. Next base: position 166,796,800 of record NC_135479.1, read on the forward strand.
ATCTCAGATTTATCCTTCTTCTGGACATTTGTACATTTGTGGTTACATTTCCTGTCTCAATAATGAGGAAAAGAGCTGTAGGTATTTCATTGTGTAGATATGAATAATTGAGCATATATGTAAAATAGTGCATAGCACATAGTAAGTGTTGTATATGTGTTTATAAATGTGAGATATAAAGGCAAACAAGACAAGAACACATTAGAATTTATTCTTAAGGGTTCTCTTCTTGAACGTGGTTTTGCAAAAACAAGCAGTTTGCAAACGGGAGCATTATTTCCTCCTGTAGTCCCTCAATGTAGTTATTAAAAATTGTCACTAGATGGCAATTGTGATCCATAAAATAAGCTGCAGCAGGTTGAAACCAATGGGTGAAAAACTCAGGCATATGTGCTTTCTTTGCCCTGTAGCCTTGAACTCTGGCTGTTCTTTCCCCACAAGGTGAGTCTTTAACAAAACTGTAGTTGGCAAAGTTTGCCTTCTGTAGTTACTCTTGGGATTCACCCATAGGCATCAGTCCTTATGAAGGCAGCTGCCTTCACACCTGGAAATTCACACACCCTAGTGTGAATTTCCAGGTGATAATCAGACAGCATTAGGATCCTGTGTTAAGAAGATCAATCAGAAGTTTTATAAATGTGTTCCCCTTACCAGCAGCCTCAGTGTTCTTGGGCTTCATCAGATCCGCTGACCAGGAAATCGGCATTTTAATAAGTCTTATGGAAGATTCTGATGCTTGCTAATAATATTTGAGAATCACTGAGATAAACCAGTGTTTAGCATCACGTAAATGTTGATACTGAAAAGGTTCTCAGAGAACAATTTGCCCAGCACTCACATTTTCTCCAGAGGGACACTGAGAAGTTAAACGAAGTTAAATGAAATACTGGAAGAAGTAAGGCAGATGCCATTGTATATGATTAAAAGTCTCAGTCTTGGCTTGTGGTGGATCTGGATTCCTGGGCAGCTAGATTGCATGTCTCAGCTCCTCTCACTATGTCCTTTTCCCTCCTCCTTCCTCCTCTAAACTGAGACCTTTTGGTACACATCTCATTCTGATGGCAGAAAAAAAAACATTTTAATATTTATTTATACAAATGTTTGTTCATTTATTTCAATAAGCATATCATGGGAAAATAAAACTAATTATGATGTATTCTCTGAGGTCCAGTGTGTACACATGCTTGTGTGTGCATATGTGTGTGTATATATGTGTGAGCACGCCCATGTGTGCATGAACCTGTATATACGTGTGTGCATATGCTATGTCCATACATGGGTGTGTGTGCATGCATTTGTGTGTGTGCAAATGTGTGTGGTGGGAGTGAGGGGGAATCAAGTAAAGAAAGTCATCTCAAGTTTGTAAGAGGGGTATATGCAGAGAGCCTTGGGATTAGGAAAGACAGGTGAGAGCAGGAAATTTCATAACTGAAACTTGGGTGTGACTAGGAGTTCATCAGCTGGAGAAGCAAGGAAAGAACATTTGGAATGAAGGACCAGCATGTATTTGGAGCCATGAAACACACTTGTGGGGAATCACAAGTTTTGTTTCAGAAGGATGTCACGGAGAAATTATGTTGTAAATACTTTTACTGATATTACTAGTTGGCAGTTATTGAATGTTTACTATGTATTCAAGCACCATTCTGAACATTTTACATGTATTATTAAATGATTTAATTCTTAAATAATTTCGCAAGAGTCTATGCTTATGCTCATTTTACAGAGGACAATGGGCATACAAATGCTGTTCTGTTTTCCTTAAAATCAAGTGTTACCACTTCCATTGCTTAGACTGACATTGAACCTAGAAAACCAGTTTTAATATTTACTTCTTGCTGGATGTGGTGGCATACGCCTGTAGTGGCTCAGGAGGCTGAGGTGGGAGTTCAAACCCAGCCTCAGCAACTTAGCAATGTCCTAAGCAATTCAGCAAGGCCCTAAGAAACTCAGTGAGACCCTCTCTCTAATAAAATATATAAAAGGGCTGGGGTTGTGGCTCAGTAGTTAATCACTCATTGGTTCAATCCCTGGTACCAAAAAAAAAATTATTTCTTTCATGATGATATCTGTAATGTGAAGTGGGTATGTGTTTGTGGAGGACAAGAAATATGTTCTTAATAAAAAATTTTATTAGAAGTATATTTTTCATCAGTACTTAAATTCATGAGATTTTTGGTGTCCTTATTATAAACTCAAGGAATAGAATGTTCTATTATTCTTCTGTCTATTGGCAACATTGGAAGTAGCCAATTTCTCGTAATAGGTGACTTTGTTTGAAAAGTGGCAAAGAAAGTACATTTCAATTATTTGACTCACTGTGGAAAGGAAGCTGAGTAATGGGTGAGTGAACTGGTCAGAAATCGAAGGCTTTGTTATACTTTTGGTTTTTACTTTCCAATGTTCAGTATGACTGTACTTTTCATTGTCAACATTAGCAACTTCCATTCATTGCACAGGAGTGCCCACAAACAAACTGAAAATTAAAGTTGTAATTAAAGTTCTGATAGGATTCGAAATACTGTGCCTAGTTCTTCCTAAATAAGCTTCCAGATGTTCCCAGATTCTTTGGGATATTTTTGAGTGATTTTACTTTTTCCTGAGAAAATCATTTTTCTGCTCCAACAGTTTTGCATCTGCAAAATATTGGTACTGGATAATATAATCTAGAAGGCCCCTTTCATCTCTAATGGTCTATGGATTGATGATTTAATAAGATTAAATGGTACAAAGAACTCATTTCTGAGTTTTCTTTGTAGTGAAATTTTAATGTTTTCATAAGAGAAGTTATCAGACCAAATATTCCTCCATGAATTTTTCAGTACAATTTCTAAAATAACTTTATATTTTACTTTTCAGGGTCGTTAATACCTTATCCACCCCAAAGGTGTAGAATATATTTCCACATTTTACACATCTCAGGGACTAAAACTAAGGCATGTTATAAGCAGATGACATTAGAAATGAATGAGAGCCAGCTTGTTTTAAGACGGGAGAGGCTTCTTTACACACTCTGTTTTCTGATTGCTACAATAACAACTTTCAGCTTCATGAGCTCATGTTACAACCTTGATCTTTACACTTTGCTGGTAGCTGAGAGTCACACTGCTTTCTCAAGAAAATCTGAAACTCAAAGCAATTTTCACCTTCCTTATTTAGAGAAGTTGAATCAAAGGAAGGGCAATACTTCCTGAAAGAAGAATCTACAAAACATATTGCTACTACTATAAAAATTTTTGTGATTGAAAACAAAATTTGCATTTATTGTTTTTCTCCCCCAATTATTGTGTTTCTCATTTACAATCATTGTTGAAGTCAATTGCAATGATTTTTCAATTTATCTATTATAAGAACAATGTATGTCCATTTTGAAAATTTCATAGAAAAGATAAATAAGAACATAGAACTACCTAAAATTCTGCCCCTCAGAGTTGGATATTGTTAATATTTTTCTTCTTATTTGGTTTTAGGTAAGCTTTATCACTAAGAAATTGGAAACATACACTATTTTGAAATCTTCTTTTAAACATTAATATATAACATTTACAGGTCATTTTAGATTTCCATCTTCAAAGATGAAGACACTGAGGGAATGGTGAGCATAAGATTTGAGCTCTGCCAATTCATTATTGTATAAAAATTTGTAAAGCTTTTTAAGTTTCATTATTTTGAAATTTTTAGTGCCACGTTGATATATGCTCCCATTGTTTCACACTTACTCTTTCCAGAAAATATTTAGGGTAGTTTCAGTCTACTTTCTTCCAAATGGGTATAACAGAGAGGAAAGCAAAGTACTGAAATTCATGTTATGTATTCGTTTTATTTATACCAGACCTTTGCTTTATAAACAATACGTAAGTTTTAACACATTAGGAAATCGTACCAGAAAGATTTCTATTGTAACAAAAAAAAGCCCTTTAGAATGCAACCCACCCTTAATTAACTGTTGTCAGTACACATTTTTCAAAAAACGTGTTCACAAGTCTACCAACTTATGTATTCTTGGGCAGAGTTCAGATCTTATTACTTAATCGTCCCTCAGTGTCTAAAACTGTCCCTGATCCATTGTATGTGCTCTGTAAATACTTGTGGAGCTGAAATGAATAAAAGGGAATCAATTCCAAATATTCTAATATTATTAAGGTATGTTGCATTGTGATTTCAAATAGCATTGGAGTAAGAAGCAGTAATGGTTAAGAGTTTTTGTTTCAGATCCATGGGGCTAATTTTCAAAGTCCAATGAAGGTTATGTGACATAATTTTAGTCTAATTTTTACCACAGTGCTTGAACTCATAGTAAATGTTAGATCAATGTTAGCTTTTTAGTACTTTGGGCTGTTTCTTACTATCTATCTGTATATTATTTTTAAAATAAGAACATATTTTTTTTCTAAGATTTTTCAAACAGGAATAAGCTATTCTGGGATTACATATAAAATAATAGCTTGGTAGGGAGAATAAAATTTGTTAGATAACAATTATGTATAATCATTATTTTACATTTCCAATATTAACCTAATAGTCCAATATCTTATTCACTCGAAATGTTTATTAGGATCATATTTTAAAATAAGCAGTGCTATACAATCATAAATATAATTTATAATTCTTTTCCTGGCATTTTTACTTCTGAGCCCTTCAAGCATTCAGCAAGTATAAAATGAACCTTTTTAATGAATGAGCAATTTGAGGCATGAAAGGATGAAGCCTGACTTTTTCTCTGCATGTGGAAGATGAATTAAAATGGCTGAATCACTGTGGCTAGTTTATATCCCACTCTGATAGCATCTCAGAAAATTTTTATCAGCTGCATCAAGACAGGTGCATAAACAAGTCCAATAATGTGAACTCAGTATCACGAGCACTGAACAATGGAATTCTCTACTCCAGCACTACCCCATAAGAACATAACAGGAGTCACGTATAACAGGAGTCACATATATAACTTTGTATTTTCTTATAGCTGCATTAAAAAAATGAAAAGAGAGGTGAAATTAATCTTCCTTAGTTATGTTTATTAATATATTAATTTATATTTATTAATTTTATTTAACTCAGGATATTGAGACTATTATCATTTAATATACAATCAATATGAAAAGTATTAACAAGGTATTTTACATTTTTCTTTCATTCCAAGTCTCAGAAGTTTGGCATATAGTTTATATTCATAGCACATTTCAATGGGGACTGGTCACATTTCAAGTACTTCATAAGGTTGTGTGGCCAGTGACCACCATACTGAAGAGTGCCACTGTACTCATTTCTATTTTGCCAAGGTAAGAGGCACCAGAGAGGGACAATGTGTTGGAGGAAAGACAAAGATCAGGCTGGAGTCTTAGAATGTTCTGCGCCTGGCTCTGTGACATTTGATATTGATAAAACAATGAAAGAGTGATTGAGTTTTTCTGGGTCTAAATTTCTAGTCTTTATATTGAGAATGGTTAATAACTACCACACTCCTCTCAGGAGGCTGGGGGTGGGGAGAATAAATAAGAAATTGTATATGAAAGTGCTCCATTAGATCATACAGCACCATACACATGTAAGACATTATTACCTCTTTTATTGTAGATTTGCCATAATGTCTTGCCCAAGGCCACATTCCAAGTTGGTGGGAGAATCAAGGATAGAATCTAGGATTCTGACTTCTAGCCATCTGCTTCAGTTAAAGGCTATTCATACCAAATGACTTATATAGTTTTTAACTTTGAAAAAAAGTCGTTTTATTAAAAAAGAAGAAAAAAAAGAGAATGGCAGTAAGAAGTCAATTCCATATTGAACAGTTAGGGTCTTTTTTTTGGCAAATGTCATGTTCTATAGTAAAATTATACATACAGGATATTTATATACTTATATACTCAGAATTACAGCCATCAAGGATTGGACTTTATTGCTGTCATATAATATAAAAATTCATGTTCTTCAAAGCTTCAAACAACTTTTAAATTGAACTGTGGTTTTCCTACTCTATTTATCTCCAAAATATAGTACAGCCACAAGAAAGCCCTTCCGTAGTGGGCTTGATTAATAACACAGATATGGATCAATTCAGCAAGTTTTCCATAGATATTTTTGGCTACAGATGTAGCTCATTAATTCCCATGTGTGAGACACTACCTCTCTAGTGTGAATCCAAGAGACACATTAGTGTTGAATACAAGTGGGAACAAGTCAGTTCAACCCATATATAGTGCTTCCTGTGTGTATGGTACATTAGATATTTTAATGATCAAAGGAAGTTTGTTTCTATGATAATTGTTACACATATATGTGATTTAACTTGAGGACAATATGAAATCTGTCTACCAAAATGTCTATGCTAGGTGCATGAGGGATCTATATTTTAGGAAGGTAGAAAGATGATCAGAAAGGAAATTCTAGATTACTCAATTCTAGATTACTTAACATTACATTCTGTACTTTTAGAGGTTACATGGAGGATTTGTTGGGATTTGTTTTCATTTCCTTAACTGGATGCCTATTATGCTATTCATATTTGAGTTTTTTGATCATTGTGTACATTTGTGTCAAGTGAACTTCATAGAACTTAAAAATGAAATAAAATATTTAAAGTCTTATACCACATGAGATTAAACATAAGCCATGTTTATTGTCACAGAGAAAAAGGTACATTTAAAAATTTAATTATTCTTTTTTTCAATAAAAATTCTTTAAAATAATTTTCAGCAGGTTATTTTAATCAGACAACTATCACATACAAACTTCAAGCCTGTCAGAATTGATGACCAGGTTGAAGGAACATAATTTTTATTTTCACTTGCTGAATCATTGCTGTTGACTGTTGAATAAAATCATTTATTGAGAAATATTTACATTTTATTGCTTTTGCACCTTAGTTTAAAAACAAAGAGCTTAATTTTTTAAAAGTCCAATAAAATGCATTTTTGATATTTCCACCATAACTTTACAAGCAATTCTTCTCCTCTGCCCTGTAATAACCACCTTCTGCATTTTTATGATTTAGTTTAACATTATTATAGTCATTTTTTACTGGGTGAGCCCATCAATGCCCTTGGCAGCAAGATTTTGTTAGAAGAAATCCAGAAGCTGAGCCTGTCATGGTTGCAACAATTACAATAGTTTCTTTGGATTGAGTTCAGAGCCTTACCCTGACATTAAGAAAGTAATCCATGTCCTGTATCTTTCACCAGCTTCTTCAAAATCCTAGATCAGCTTGAGTTCTATGACCTGTTGCTTAAATAAGCATGTATTTTTTTAATTTAATGGTCCTGTATTATAAATATTTCATTTGGAGAACATCTGGCTCTGATGGAATCCTGCCAAGATAATTAGTGGTACCTATATTAAAAATGTAATGCCTTTATAAAATCATTAATATATTCACATTTCTCTAGGAGCTCTGAGTGGATTCACTCTAGACAGGATGTGGCCATGTGGCATTAGTTGGGCTAGATGCTATGCTTGTCTTGTTGTTCAGGTGCACTCTCAGCAAGAACACAAGAATCTGAGGAATCTTAGCAATTCATTCCTTCAATAATGAAATAAGATTAAATGGACTATAAAAGCCATTGTACTATTATATATTAGGAAATATTGAGCCATGTGTCCAAAAGTCACACTTAGGAGCAGGCAATAGTAATAAGCGTAGGATGGCTGTGGATACTATGAGATAATGTCTACTTGTCAGAAATGGATGGTATGTTGTGTTTTTTTTTTCCATCAAAGTTCAAAAGTTAATGATGTACTTTATATTTTTATTGCTTTTACTGAGACATCAATTAAGGCATAAAAGAGATTCTGGCATGCTCTTATTATTTTTCACTTGGATATATTCAATATCACATGTGAATAAAACCATACTTGTTATATCATCTCTGTTTCATACATCCTAGATTGTCTCTAGGAAAATTTAGTACATATCACTTCAATCATCTGAAAGGAATCATTTGTTCATTATAGCTCATAACTTAAAACTATAAAATATCAGCTGGAAAAAAATTGGCCCAATTAAGAGAAATATGATAATGGTAGAAAAATACATATAGACATGTCTGGGAGATGATAAGATTATTTTAATTTTCCCATTTGCACTGGAATTATTTATTTTACAAATCTCCAGATCTTTTATTACTTAAAATCCTCTGCTGAATCATGAAAAGAAGCTTAAGTTAGCAATTTTCCTTTGCAAATTCTAGCTGCTAGCATCTGGTGAACACTTGGATACCTAGTCAGGTCCTATGGAAATGATTATTTTAAGACTCAATTTCAACATGCCTGGACTTAAAAATCAGCGAGGATCACACTCTGCACAGAATTTTACTATAGGGGATTAAAAAACCTGATATTCGTAGCCATGGTCTGAGGCTTTTGTAGAGGTGTAGATAGGATGGGAGATAGAATGTCTAGGAAGGCTGGACACCTGTCTGTCAAATGCCAGTATGCTCCTGGACAGAGATTGGCTGCTTCACCCGTGGACCACCCCAAGGCTGGGCTCCAGCCCCCACACTTACATTTAGACTTGGCTGGCCTGTGGAATCGAGGACCAAATTCCCTGCTTATGCCTTGCTGTGGCACCCCTGAGGCTGGGTTCTGTCTCTTCGAATGCTCCTCTACTTCTAGAACAGCTTCTAAAGTAGAAAAGAGAGGACTCTTTTTACTCAATTGGAAAGACAATAAAAAGCAGAATTACTATTAAAGTTTCTGGATCATAGGAAAAATTACATGATAAGAATGTATAAATACGTACTTTATTAAAAATGCTATTATATATCAAAAATTTAAGTGCATGTTTAGGATATAAGAGAGATACTTTTATGTTGAATAGGAGTGTATATTTTTCATTTCTGTGTAACCAAGTATGCATTTATTTATTTTCTGTACATATATTGCTATAGTTTGGATCCAGAATGTACCCTAGTTGAGTCAAGGCTTGGTTACCAGCTGTGGGGCTATTGGGAAGTGGAACATTTAGCAGGTAAGGCCTAGTGGAAGGAAGTGAGGTCATTGTGGGGCATGCTCTTAAAGGGGATATTGGAACCCAGGCTCCTCCTTTCTCTCTCTCTAGCTTCCTTGCTGCCATGAGGTTGATGAGCAGCCTCCTCTGCCACTCACTTCTGCCATGATGCACTGTGCTGCCACTGGCCCAAAATAACAAGGTCAAATGACCATGGACGGAAAGCTCTGAAGCCATGAACTAAGATAAAATCTTTCCTCTTTTTAAGTTGATTATTACTGTTTTTTTGATACAGTATAGCAAGCTGATTGATGCCTAGGTTATATATATAGTTTTTGTCCAAATAGACAATGTATTGCATATCTTTTTATGTACTAAAGCTTCACTAATTCAGTTCTCATTAATATAGACTTGAGATAATTTTATAAAATATTTGGACTTTTGTTAAAGAGGAAGTACATGTTTGAGGAAGTAATACTTCAGGAAGAAAAGCTAGGTTTGTGTAAAAAAAGTGAGCTTTTTTGAGCAATACATTTTCTACCAAATTTTTAAACAACAGTATTTGAGTTACACATTATTCTTAGTTATTTACCAAGTCAGAATTGATAGAACTTTAATTTGGCAACATTTTTAGGTTTTAGTTTGAATTTTGATACCGTTTAACTGCTTGAATATACTTTATAAATTCTTTATCATCTTGAGTTTTTAAGAAACATTATGTGATTTCTCTCTACTTGAACTGAATTTCAGAAATTTACACATATATTGTTATAGTTACTTGTGTGTGAAGTAACAGACATTTCCTATTTTTATTTTTATTTTTTGGTGTATTTCACAGAACCTTGCTTAGGAAATGTTCATATTTATTATTTAAAACAGATTTAAGCAGGAACAACCTTAGACATTGAGGTAAGTAAAAAGATTTGAAAGAAAGTGTTTGTTAAATTAAGAAATGAGTGCAGAATTGAGTATCCAATTTAGAGTTTTAGTAGTGTGATATAAGTGACATATTCTAGAGTAGTACTGTCCAATAAAACTTTCTGGAATAATGCAAATGTTCTATATTTATACTGTTCAATATGGTAGTCACTTGTCACATATTGCTTTTGATCTCTTGAAATGTGGCTACTGTGACTGAAGAACTAAAATTTCACTTCTTTAAATTTAATTAATTCTAACTAAACTATAGAACTAGTGGCTAGTGTCTATCACATTGGAGAGAAATGTTCTAGAGTTTTCTGTATTTGGTACTCAACACAAAAATGTCTTCTATCTGCTCTATCTGCTAAATATCTATAAAATAGAAGTGTCCCCAAAGTCAAGTCCCACCCTTGTATTCTGACATATGGCCTTCACTATGGAGCCTGCATGATGTTTGTTCAGGCCCAAAGGGTAGATCCAGCAGCATTCTGAACTTTAGCTCAACTTGTGGATATTCACACATCAGTAAAGTTTGGGTGAGCCATAGGTGATTTGAGACTCTTCCATTTCTGGAAAGCCATGGGATCTCAGATTATATGTAGTAATGAAGTTTGATAACTAAAGGGATTCAAAAGCTTGGCTTTTCCCATTCACTGCTCATGTAGTATGATTCTGCAATCAGAAATAGATATGAAAATGATACCAATGAAAAAGTAACCCTCCAAATTCTGATTGGATATCAGGAATGGGCTGATAAATATTTTTGTGGCTCTTGATGTATCATTCTTCAATGAATCTTTCTTGAGAACCCACCAGGTATAAGGTACAATGCTTAGTACTTGTACTAAAGCTTCACTAATAGAATGTATGAAAGAAATTGGACACAGCTCCTACCCTCATTGTGACCAACTGCATTAGATCATAATATTTTTTTTCAAAGTTCTCTTCTGATATTTATTATTTCCTTTTGGTTATGGTAAAAAGACAAGAGGAGAAATATATCCAGGAAAAAGAAGTTTTAAAGATTATTATTTTGTGTATGCTATACACCTAATGCAATTTACTTCTCTCTGAACAACTTTCAGAGATACACACAGAGGTAGATTGTTTTTAAAATGCAATATTGGAAGCACAGGAAATCAGAGAGACCTCAGCTGCCATTTTTAAACCTCGAGACTAGCAATATCGTTTAACATTTATTAAGTGTTTGCCACATATGTTTAAAAGGTGTTCTTTCCTCTCTATCATCCAGAAAAATGTCCTTTAAAATAATTATGAATAAAAGATTTTTTTGGTTGCTATTAATGTAATGATGCTCTTTTTTTTTAACTAGACCATTCATAACTCTGTAGGAAAAAGTGCTACAATCACTGTTTATGAAATGAATCAAATTATTCAACATTTAAGCATCACTGCAAGACTTGAAGGACACTACTGGCTGCACAGGCAATATGCAATTCAGTATTTTTCAAAGGATGATCCAGAAATGTGGCAAAGTACTAAGCAAGAACTAGTTAGTTAGATTTCCTCCTCTTCACACAGCAATTGCATAATTAAATGTATGGTCTAATCTTCATTTATTAGATGAATTTTCAAATGTATCACTAATAAAAAAATTAGAGATGAAAAAAATTAAAATTTAAGTTAAATGAATGAAGCCACAATATCTAGGATCTAAAGTCAGAAGAATTTAAATATATTAGTTGAAGGAATCATGTCCTTGATTTTTGTGGACACTTTGCAAATGAAAGCTTAACACCAAAACCCAAATAACCCAGTCAATAAATGGACTAAGGAACTGAATAGAAACTTCACAGAAGAAGAAATATAATCTGTCCACATGTTCAACATCTCTAGCAATTAGAGAAATGCAAATCAAAACTATTCTAAGATTTCATCTCACTCCAGCCAGAATGCCCATTATCAAGAATACAAGCAATAGTAAGTGTCAACAAAGAAGTGGGGAAAAAGATACACTCATACATTGCTGGTGGGACTGCCAATTGGTGCAACTGCTCTGGAAAGCAGTATAGAGATTCCTCAGAAAACTGGGAATGGAACTCTCTTTTGACCCAGCTATCCTACTCCTTGGTTTATACCCAAGGGACTTAAAACAGCATACTACAGTGGCACAGCCACATCATTGTTTATAGCAGCTCAATTCACAATAGCTAAATTATAGAACCAACCTAGATGCCCTTCAACAGATGAATGGATAAAGAAACTGTGGTATATATACACAAGGGAATATTACTCAGCCTTAAAGAAGAATAAAATTATGGCATTTACAGGTAAATGGATGGAGCTGGAGAATATCATGCTAAGTGAAATAAGCCAAACCCAAGAAACCAAAGGCTGAATATTTTCTCTGGTAAGTGGATGCTGATCCATAATGGCGGAGGGGTAGGGAAAAATGGAGGAACTTTGGATTGGGCAGTGGGGAGAAAGGGGAGGGGAGGACAGTGAAATGATACAGACATTATTAGTCTCTATATATGTATGATTACATGACTGGTGTGACTTTGCACCATGTATGTCCACAAAAATCAAGGAATGAGCAGTGTGCTCCATTTGTGTACAGTGTGCCAAAATGCATTCTACTGTCATGTATAACTAATTAGAACAAATTGAAAAAAAAGAAGTACAAAGCAATGAAAGAAACTACAAAGAAAAAAAAGAAATAAATTTGTATAAATACTTAAAAACAATTTCATATAAAAATCATCATAAACAAAATTGAAAGGTGAAGGGGAATTGTTTCTTCCCTTGAAACCCTCTGCAGGTTTTAAAGATGGCCAAGAGTTCTTTGACTCTCCTCTGTGTTCCTTACCATTGAATCTGGGAGAGCTTACAACTGCTTTGACCAATGCAGCCCAGTGGAGGAGGCAGTGTAACTTCTGAAGCTGAGTGAGAAATGCCCGTTAAGCTGCTTCCTTGTTGTAATGCTGTTTTTTGAGCCCTTACTTCTTACTCAAGTAAGAAGTCTGACTACCTTAAGACCATCATCCAGGAGAAGTCACATGTAAGTGCTCCCATTGACAATACCAGCAAAGCTCAGGTTTTCTTCTATCCTTGTTAGGATGGTAAATATATCAGTGAAACCATTTGGGGCCCTAGAGATCAGCCATTTTGCCAGGTGAGTAAGCCATGAGAGCAGAAAAAAGCTCCTAGATCTTCCTGAATTCTCAATCATAAAATTGTGAGGTAAAGTAAGCTTTTGTTGTTTTAAACTACTAAACTTAGATGTGGTTTGTTATATAGAAAAGATAACTAAAGCATACCCTCTTATATGTATATTTTTATAAAAATTAAAAACTTGAGGGCTGGGGATGTGGCTCAAGCCGTAGCGTGCTCTCCTGGCATGCGTGCGGTCAGGGTTCGATCCTCAGCACCACATACCAACAAAGATGTTGTGCCCGCTGAAAACTAAAAAATAAATATTAAAATTCTCTCTCTCTCTCTACCTCTCTCTCTTTAAAGAAAAAACTTGAATGTAAAAGACATCCTGAGAAATTATTGGCAAAAATTAAAACAGTGTTAATATCCTTTCCATAAAAGAGAAAAATATCAATACTATATAGTAAAGTTGAAATTTAAGTGAACAGATAATTTAAAAAAGGAGAAATAAATAAAGGCTAATAAGCATTTAACCTCAGTAGTAATGAAGACAATGAAAATTTAATGATGAAGTTAAGATTTTGGTCATCAGATTGGCAAAGAAGAAAAAAATTATTTAATGTTGGTTTGGGTTAAGTGAGAGTATAAATTGCACAAATTTTCTGTAAAATAAATAATGTTATATATTCAGAGCTTTAAAAATATCTATTTTCCCTGATGATTCTAGGGATTTAGAAATTCAGGTCATGAAGTCACCAGAAATAAGGTAAAATAGTAAGGTGTTTATCACAGTGTTACTTATGGGAGCGAAATACAAAAACAAACTTACTGTCTGTCAATCAAGACAGTTAAATAGACTATGTACTTTATATTGTAGAATATTATTTTATTATTTTAGAATTAGAATTTGAAAATATTTTATTTGTTAATTCTGACCTGGGGACACCACAGCAAAGTAGAAAAATCGAAGGCTTTATGGTCATATAGACTGAGCATTGAATTTTGGATTTGTCATTTACTTTTGTTAAGTATTTGGAAAGTTGATTTTCCAAATTTAATTAACATCATAAGACTTTCCAGTTTTCATACAAGAAAAATGGGTCTAAGTACCTATTTCATTTGTTATAGTGATTATTAAATGAAGTTATATATTTATGAATAATAATGCATAATAGTTTTATATGGATGTATTTATAAATAATAAACACAATAGTTTTCCAATAATTTTGTCTCTTTTCTTTCCACCCAAGGACACCATTTGAGCTACATATCCAAATTCACATTACTTTCCAAATTCACTCAAAGTTTTTCCACCTGGCTTCCTCTCTCCATGTATCCCTTTCTATCATTATTTAGTCCCTATATCACAGTCAGAAATTTTGAAAACAAAAACTAAAATAAATGAGTTTGCTTACAATTCTTCAGTGGTTCCAATTATAATAAATATACATTCATTCTTGTTCTCTATACAGCAGATAAAGGTAAGCTTTGAAAAATGTAAACCAGATCATGTTATTCTCCAGTTTATATATCCCTGCTCTTACATCCAGTGGCTACTGGCAGCACATAGAATGACTCTGAACTTCTCTCCTCACAGGATTCTTACTTCGTCTACCTGCCAACCTTGTCTTCCCCTTCTTGTCCTGTTTCCTCTAGCCATACTGGCCCTCTTATGAAAATGGTGTTGGTCCTCACTTTTAGGCCTTTGATCTTCCTCTGTCTGGAATGCTTTTTCCCCAGAACACTGCATGGCTGGGATTTTTGCCTTTTAAATCTTTCCTTAAATGTCACTTCCACAAGAAGTTCTTTCTTGATTATCCAACCTAGAGTCAATCACTCATCTTCATATTTCTTTAATATAATTCTCTTTACTTCTATAGTAGAAGTTATATTTTTCTTACTTAAGTATGTGTCTTATTTATGTGTTAGGCTTTCATTATTGTGACTAAAATATCTTAATAAGTTTTATTTTGGGCTCACGTTTTCACAGTTCAGTTCATGGTCAGCAGACTCCATTGCTCTGGGCTCAAAGTGGGACAGAATATCACAGAAGAATGGCATGAGAAGGAAAGCTACTCAGCTATTGCAGCCAAGAAGCAGAGAGAGAAAGGGGAAGGTTCACCCTTCCAGAGCACGCCCCAGTGACGCGCCTCCTTCAGTCCCACTTCACTTGGGTATATTTACCGTCCAGCTAATCCATTCAAACTACAATGGACGGGCTTTTTTATAGCTCTCACAATCCAATCATTTTACCACTAAATATTCCTGAAATAATGCGGGAACATTTGGCGGGGGCATCTCATATCCAAACCATAACACTTATATTCTTCCTCAACATGAACTCTTCCTCCTTCAACTCCTTCTTGAACTCTGGGAACTTGCTTGTTTTGCAACCAGAACCCGGCCTGGCACATGGTAGGTGTTTCATAAATACTTATTGGACTCCTTATAAAGAAACACTTTTTGTACTTCTGAAACACAGAACTTAGCAGGGCAAAAGCAATAGCACTTGAGATTTTTTTAAGACAGAAATTATAAACTACATGAGCCTTTTGAAAGATTTTGATGGCTCTGATTAGAGTTAAGTACATTGCTTTGATTTTAAAAGAGAAAAAAAAACACACAAACAAAATCACAACAGCATAACAATTTTTTTTTTCAGAAGGATGAAGAGAATTCCCCTGTCAAATCAGATACTTTTAAACTATGTCACCACTTAACAGGCTTCTTGCTTTGAAATGAAGAATGTTTACCTCCTATCAATATTTGTATTGCTGCTGAATGCATGATTTATTTACTGGACAAGGAACAAGTTTTACTAAAAAGACTTCTCTTTCATCACTGAAAGGGTTGAAAAAAGGGTTTAATTTTTTGAGATTGGCAAAATACAAGCCTCTAGAATGAGATGTCCTCATGATTCCATTGAGTAGACTGGGTGGATGGAAATCAAACCTTCTACTCTTGGATGCAAGAAGCTTATGGGGTGGACTTCAATAACCAGGTATAATCACAAGACTCTGCAGTAATGAGTTCTATTTTTATAAAGCCCATGAGAAAAAAATCTGAACTGTTATTCTGAATTGCTATCTACAGACATGCCATAACATTTCGGAAAGTATATAGCACTCTCTCAGACATTTAGGCAAAAGTTTCAGTATGTGGCTCAACATCTTCCATCTCCAAAAGTTTTGAATTTCCTCCAGGATGATCACATTCTTAAGCTGCTTAAAGGAAAGGAAACACAAGTTTGCTAAACAAGTCTCTTCAGCCATTCTCCTTGCTAATTGTGTTATCTGTTGAGTCTCAATCCTGAGACTTGTGCAATAAATGAAGATAGGCAGTGAGATGAAAGTTTCTGTTATTTCACACAATATTGAAGGGGAAGATTGTTGAATCAGGAATTAGCAAAGCAAAGGAAATGCCTTTTGCCCCACTGACATCATCCTAGGTTTAATTTCAAGTGTTTCAGGGGATACTATATTTTACTTTACTGATTTGTGACAGTTGCCTGACAAATGTTAATTAATCAACAATGCCATTAAATTGAATGCAAGATTTCCACAGGAATTGTCCATCCTGTGGAATTAGAGAAAGACAACTGGCACTTGAGTTTTCCTGAAAGCTGATCTTATGTTCCAATAGAGCATTGCAGTTGATTTGGTTTCATGACTCCTTGTAATGTTTGGAAGGATGGAGAGAACCCATTTTCTCACAAAGACTCCAGGTTTTACACTATCAGATAAAACTCTGATTGTCAAGTTCATTTCTACTTGAAAGGATTTGTTCTTAATTAAGAAATACGTGTTGATAAATTAAAATAAGGGAAATTTATCCTAAGGTTGTACTAAGCCATCACTGTGGGTCTGAATTGATAGATCACTGGCTTTCTTTTAAGTACCTTATGATTTGAAAGACATTAATTTTTATTTGTTTATTAAAACCCACATAATGGTCTCAGGACTGCATTTCATCATTACAAAGTCCAAAGAAGCAAAGTCTAGATGACTTTGTTCAAGAAAAAACTGAGAATATCTCAATACCTAAAGCATATGTGAAATCTTTGGGTATTACTATTTTAGAACAAGGAAGGTAGGAATGAGAAATTAACACTTCAATATGTGAATAAATTGGATAAATGGTGCCTTTAGTTTAGAGAGCTGAAGAACAGAAGCTTCCATGATTGGAATCTAAAACTAGGCCCTTATTACAATTTAAATGGTGATATTTGAAGAAAATATCTCTGAAATTTTTATTCTAGGTGTATATACCTGACACTTTTGCAATAGCAGAAATATATCAAATGTTTCCCAGATGTTTCTTATCCCCAATGAAGCAATGTGAAAGGTAAAATTCTAGCCCTTTTAAAATAAAACCATTGATGAATAATCAGAATAAGATACTGAGAATATAATGGTTTTCTAAGACATGGCCAGAGGTCTTCCAAATAACATAGTATGAGAAAAAGGGAGACTATGGCAAATGATGAATAATCAAAAAGAATCTGGCATGAAGTTTACCTTTATCTAGATATTTGGTATTATGGAGCAAATCTTAAGTTGAACCAAAACCAACAAGGTAAGTATATCATGAAATTCTTGAAATTATATCATGAAATTCTTGCATTTAATCATCTTGTAATTTGCGTTATAATAAATTATTGTAATGTGCATTATAATAAATTTATATATTCATCTGTGCAATTGATTTAGTAATTGATTAATTAAATATTACATCTCACCTAAGGTGACCTGAGAAGCAATTTGGGAAAATTAAAAAAAAATCCTTGGTAGAATAAAATTGGATTTAGTTTTATCTTTATTTAAAAGTATATTTATGCCCAGCATAGTAGTGCATGCCTGTAATCCCAGTGGCTTAAGAGGCTGAGACAGGAGGATAAAGAGTTCAAAGCCTTAGCAAAAGTGAGGTGCTAAGCAACTCACCAAGACTCTGTTTCTAAATAAAATACAAAATAGGGCTCCTCTATTACAAAATGTGGCTCAGTTGTTGGGTGTCCCTGAGTTCAATCCTGGTACACCCCCCCCTCAAAAAAACCTAGATTTTTCCAGTTTAAGAACCAATCTTTCAAATCATTGTGACAAAACTTCAACACAGTTTTTGTAGTCATTTTTTTTTAGTGAAGTAACCATGAGCCAGGCCATAGTAGAAGGAACAAGAAGTAGAGAAAAATGCGCTGTGTGTTGGGATAGGAACAATGTTCTGACACACCCTGGTAGGTACCTTGGTAGGAAGAACAGGATGAGAATCACACTTTGGGCATTAGGATATGATCAAGATCTACTTTTGGTGAGAAGATATTGACTTCAATATTCTAGATGACAGTACTTTTTAAAAAAATCCGAGTGTAATGGTTTTCCCCTCTCCCCACAAAAAATGAAATCATACTACCTATAGTCCAAGTTGAAATTTCTGATTTACAGAGAAAGTCCTCTTTTAAAAAATGCCATAAATGAAGCTATAACTCAGCAGTAATAGTAACAGCCATTACTTATCGAGGATGTCTTCTGTGCCAGGGTCTATGCTTTAAGTATATATCAGTTAATCCTCACCAAAACCTACAATAAAGCAACTTTCTTATATTTAAGATCATTTAATGTGATCAAGCGATCTTAAATTAACTCTCAGAGACACATTCATTCTCTCTCTCTCTCTCTCTCTCTCTCTCTCTCTCTCTCTCTCTGACTATGTTTTTTCCCTCTCTTTCTCCAGCACACACTGGATGGCTCATTATTGGTTCCCAGAAAATACTTGTTGAATTAAATAAAATGTCATTTACTGTTTTTTTTTCCTTGAGGGAAGGATTTTCATCCATCATTTTATCCTTTGAACACCTAACTTTGAAGACTTCTAGGAATAAATAGGCATTAGGAATTTTTAATTCAAAGAAATGTGGATTGACTCGTCTCTGTTGTCTTGGGTCAGTGAACAAGACTGATAATCAAGGGAGGTTGAAGGGTGTTTGTGTAGAAATTGGTGGGAAGAAAGAAATATGAATTCTGGTAAAAATAAATTTGCTCCCTATAGGCTATAAACATAAAGAAATAAGAAAGCCAAGATACTGGGAATTTGATAGTCTTCTGTGGAGTATTTGAGACTTGGTCATCTTCTGTGGAGTGTCTGTGGCAATGGTGTCAATTGATGATGCTCTGAACTGAAAAAAACAGCAAGATCCAATGTATACATAAGAGAAAGGAGGATCATGATGGAGGACAAACTCCCAGACAAATAAAGTCTTGTTTTCTGTGCATTTTTTTTTTTTTTCAGAACCAGTGATTGATCTCCGGGGCACTTGACCACTGAGCCACATTCTCAGCCCTTTTGTGTATTTTATTTAGACACAGGGTCTCACTGAGTTGCTTAGTGCCTCACTTTTGCTGAGGCTGGCTTTGAACTCATGATCCTCCTGCTTCAGCCTCCTTAGCCACTGGGATTACAGGCCTGTGCCACAGTGCCCATTGTTTTCTGTGCATTTTTGTTCCTGGTTTATTAGCCCTTCTAGTTGCTGACCAGATCTTTGTCCACACTGCTCAATGCTTTGATGATCCCTGGCAGTATTTATGGCTTTTGTGTACTCTGTGTTGGAGGACCAGAGGAAGACACAGACTCAGCAGACTGAGTCCCTTATCTCCCGACTTGGTTAATACAGGGTAATATTTTCATGTTGAGCATCTTGTCGTGCCTGAACAATTACTACCAAGCCCAATCTCGCAGGATCCTTCTGCATGTGCACACGCAGCGTTGTGCAAAGTAAATTAAACAGATTCCAGAACTTGCCTCTAGGAGCCCACGATAAAAAGCAGACAATTGATGCAGTGAAGACAATGGGGGCAAACAGATGCACAGCTGTATAAACAGAGAAGTACAACAAATTAGGGGACTTTTGTATGAACTGTAGTGCATGTGCTGTTTGTATGCTGGGAATGAGAGGAAATCCTGCAGGTTGCATAGAACTTGTTGGAGTCTGGGTGAAGGCAAGGA
Source organism: Ictidomys tridecemlineatus (assembly GCF_052094955.1). NCBI lineage: Eukaryota > Metazoa > Chordata > Mammalia > Rodentia > Sciuridae > Ictidomys > Ictidomys tridecemlineatus. Next base: position 166,816,772 of record NC_135479.1, read on the forward strand.
AGAAGAAGGGTGATGGTGGTGGTGGATTCATTCCTCTCCTTTCAATGGGGAGGGAAAGAAATTTCTCTTTGGAGTGAGGGGACAGGGTATTTCCTTCATGGATTTAGACTCTGGGGGCACAAATATTACTACTTAGATTGAGGTTATTTTCTAAGGGATTTGGTTGTAACCAGCTCAGAGAAGGAAAATAAAAATGTATTAAGCAGGGCATAGCCTGCCAGAGGGATTTCATAAGACTTCTTTCCAGTGGAAAGCAGGCTAAAAAGAAAATAAAAACCAGAATGAATTATAATTGTACATTCCACTTATAGCCAACTAGCAAACGCCAATTGATTTTCCAAGGAAATGGTTGCTTTGGGTGAGGTGGTGTGTGTGTGTGTGTGTGTGTGTGTGTGTGTGTGTGTGTGTGTGTGTGTGTGTTTGAGTTTTAAGGACAACATTGCTTGCCATTGTGTGGCATTTTCTGTCTTTGACATCCTGAACATTGTCAGAAACTAATCTGGAGTCACAGAATTCAGCTGAAAGCAAATTCCAGGCAGGTCTCTACTTCATCCACCCTGGGCTGATAGATATCTCTCTTCTTTTAAATACATCCAGATAGGGAATTTGAAAACTTCCCCACGAATATTTTCCAGGGTTTATAAAACCTTCACTGCCAATAAGATCTTTCCATCTAACTTAAATTCCTTTGGTTGTAATTTAAATTCATTTCCTCTTTTTTCTTCATTAGAGAAGAGACGACTACCCCCCTACCCCATAGCCATTTCTCTAGATGCAGCTGTGAAACACACACCTCAGGCTTTGCTTCTTTCCTGGACACACATGACTTCTATTTCAGATGTCATCTATTTATGTATATATATATATATATATATATTTCTTTTTAAAAGCCTCTGGCTTTTTCCTCAAGATCAGATAACTTGCTAAAGACTCCTTAAAATTGTGTTTCCATAATTGATTTCAAGAGGTTAATTCTACAAATATTGACACGTCAATATGTCCCATTTCTCTAATTCCAACCAGACTTTATTGGTTAGGTCATAACAATCTAAAAGACCACTGGAGTTCATACTCTATGCTTTCTTGAAACAGGTGAAGTTAGTCTCAAGATACAGATGGGCACTCTCTAACTCTTAACATCTTGGACAAGTAATTTGCCTTTAGATATCATGATGGAAGGAATGCTTTCTGCCATAATGGAGAGAAGGGCAAAATAATTTTAGGATTTTATTCACCCTTAATACTCAACAATTCTATAAATACGTTCTAAGTATCCTAGCCAAAAGAAAAAAAAAAGCAATTTTCCCTTAACTACCTTAACTACTTCCTTTAACTACTTCTATCCACAATGGTCAATGTATGTCATCATATTGCTGACTTCTCAAGGAAGAACATATAAATTACATTTTAAAATTCTCTATTGAGCTATAAATTACATATTTTAAAATAACTCCTCTCAGGTATATATCCAGGTTTATATGATACATTAATGTCAAAGGGTGTAAGTTTACACTTAATGAGTTTTTGCATATGTTGAATCATTTTTCAGTTTATTATTTCCTGAATGTTTTTGCAAGACCACTGATGTCATATATGCTTTAATTAAGTGACTTTTAGGCCAACCTGGAAAGGAGGCTGTCATTCTCAGTGTACTCTGTCCACATGGATTTGTTTCCTGTCTTTCATGTCCTGGTATCTTTCATACTAATAAAAGGAGCCTTTTGAGACTTTGATGACACACAAAGTTCCCTTTAAAAGATAATTCCTTATTCCAAAAACTTAAGTACTATGGAATTCAAAAATATTATTGAAAGGCTCCTCAAAAGTAGGGCATTCAAAAAAAGACTGCAGCAGCAATATTTTGGGGGAGGATCTTTTTCTCCTGTGATTACCTGTCAAGTGTCAATTTTCTCTTCATTTCCCTTTAAACTTTTGCTGCACTTTGAATTAAGCCTCAAAGGGCACATTGGGGCTAACCATATCACTTCCCTCTTAAATACCCAGGGCTGGTGCAATATTCTCTGAGGTCTTCTGCTAAAGGCAGCCATTTCTGATGCTCTTTTGCCTTTCCCCACACCAGCTTGACTTTCCCTTGTCTTGTACACAAGTCTTTCATAAGTCATCTGCTTCCTGGCCTGAAAAATGTACTTGAATTAATAGCTAATTCAACAAGGGAAGTCTGAATTTAGTGATACTCCAAATATCAAAGTGGAAAGGACACTTGTTATAAATTTAAGCCCCTCTTCTATTATGAGGTTGTCCGCAGTTTACTTTCTTGTCTTGGCAACAAATCTACCTGGCTTTCAGCATCCTTTGCTCTCCTCTGAGCACCACTATGCCTCTCTTCCCTTCAGTCTTAGCCCTGACCATCTGGGTTGCTCTGATGGCTTCTTGTGCCATCTGAGCACAAAGCAAGGGCTCTGGACTCACTGGTTCAGTGACTGATCTGCTGAGAAGTCAGCTGACTTTTTTAAATGCTCCCGTTAATCTTTTTGTTCTATCTTATGCTACATACTTCACATTACATGTCCCTGAGTAACATTTGCACTTTTTGACTAGTAGGCGCGCCGCCTGGCAGTCACCCAGCTTGGTGCTGGGGCTAGTGGTGAGCAAGAGGCCTGGCAAGCTCGCAATTCACCGTCTTTGGTGTTAATCCCTGTGTTCTGGATGGTTTAGAGAATGTGCTCCCCACCTCTTTCACCTTTTAATCCCCTTCTTTCTTACTTTCTTTTTTTAAATTTTTTTTCGGTCTGCCTGTCCTCTTCTGTCCAGTTCTTTCTCTTCTCAATTTTCTCACCATGTGGAAATCACCACCAACACAGAGAGGTTAAAGGAAGGGTAAGAGAACCCTATGAGAGTCTTTCTTCCTGTTGTCTCTTTTCAGAAACCCTTCATCATCAAAATTCTTAATCTAGATGATCTTTCCCCCATTTTGATTCCTGAAATAAACTTTGCCTTTTCTTAGTGCATAGTTCAGTGCTAAGTCCCATCTTTTGAACATCAGGTATGTTCTTTCGATTTTCTCCACACAATAACCACTAAGCAGCTCCTTCTGCTATCATGAACCAATTCACATATGGCTCAGTGACAGGAAAGTTTGTTTTAATTTAGGTTGTCTCATTAACTTAGATTTTAATTTATGTCAGTTTGCATGATATGTTTATAGAAAGGCAACTTTTTGGTGAATAAGTTCCTGATAAAGACTTATATATTGTGATTATACTTAAATAATGCTATTACCTTGAATTCTGGGAAAGAAAAATTCAGGTTATCAGGGAGCCCATACAGAGGTCACCCAAGGGAATAGAGTACAATGTGCATTAAGATCAACATCAAGAACGAGTTAGAAAGTCTTCAAGGATCTGGATCTTTTTTGCTACCCACTTCTTTCCCTGAAAATTCTCCACTTGCCATTTATTTTAGAAAATAATAAAAATTAAACTCATTCTGAGGCTTGTTTACCCTGTACAAAAGGTTAATCGCCTCCTTTGCTATTTTTATGGTGGAGAAATATTTATTGGCTCAATTATAATATGATATTGGGAAGGTAGCTAGAGATAAATTTTAAGAAATTCTATGACACAACGATTCTAAGTGGATCTACTCTTAGTAGGAACCATCTACTCATAGGATTTGGGTCCACAAGCTTTAGGATAGTTTTGGTCATAGAGACCACTGTCACTAAGATGTTCAAATGTAGGCTTGGGTCTGATAATAATAAACAATTATAATTCTGACAACGTGGACTCACAAATATGCAAATATGCAAACAAAGAGCAAAGGTGACCTAGCTTAATGCAAATATTAGAACTCTGAGCATTCAGAGGGAGGATGGAGGGAGTTACCAAAACCTATTTCACTCACCTGTGTAAGTAATTTAAGGGTCCCTATGCTATTAGGTTCAAGTCTGGGTTCACAGTATGACACTCACTGCCCTGTTGATCTCTAAGTGTCCTTTCTCCTCTCTTCACTTCACACTTCAGCAATATGGATTAGGTGTTCCTCATATCCAAAATGCCCTATGCTACTTTTCTTTTTTTGGGGGGGGGGGCGGGGGCAGGGATTGAACTCAGGAGCACTCAATCACTGAGCCATATCCCCAGCCCTATTTCGTGTTTTATTTAGAGACAGAGTCTCACTGTGTTGCTTAGTGCCTCGCTTTTGCTGAGGCTGGCTTTGAATTTGCAATCCTCCTACCTCAGCCTTCCGAGGTACTGGGATTACAGATGCGCGCCACCAGGCTTGGCCCCTATGCCATAACCCTGGGGTAGGAGTTGCCGGTTGACTTGTCTGTTCGCCTTGCCCGTCCTGTCCTACTTCCCCACCCTACCCACCAGGCCTGAAAGTGAGAATACTCTTTGACTTACTGATATATTCAGAGTGCTTGCCACACTGTAAGGCTGATGTGGGAAAGTAAATAAAACCCTTCACTCATGCAATAATTATTTCCTGAATGTCTACCCTGGGTTAAGCATTCCTTTTGATGTTTGAAATATATCAGTTAACACAAAAACAAAATTTTAAAAAATTTGTATCTGCTAAAATATATAAAATTGCCCAACACACAAAGCCTGGCATATGGTAAGTCTAAATCTTTGATTAATGATAAAAAGATCATATTTACCGAGAGCTTACTGTAAGTCAAACTCTTATTTAGGTGCTTTATCATGTATTATCTCATTTTAATCCTTACAACAAATCTCTGAGTTATTACTATTTTTGACCCTATTAAATAGGTAAGGAAAGTGAGGCACAGAAATACTAAGTACCTTGCCCATTCAAGTAAAGAGAATGGACTCAGAATTCAAACCCACACTGACTGTCACTTGAACCTGGACCCTTTGCCTTTTTCTTATTTTTATTTAGGATTCAATAGCCTATCATCATCATCATCATCATCATCATCATCATCATCATCATTGTCATGAAGCACTCAATAAATACATACTGATTAAAAAGAAGCTAGAATTAGAAATCCTTTTCTAAGGTGTTCCCAGTGTCACTTCCCAATATAATGACATGGTAACATTCTAATATAAGTATGCAGATTGATTTTTTTTTTTTACTAATTATCAAATTCTCTCAAATTATCTATTTTTCATCACATAGATTCAGAAAAGTTTTTCTTAGGGGAAATATTCACATCTAAGGGTGGGACACATAACAAGAATTAATACTACAGATAGGTAGAAATCTCATATTGTAACAGTATCAGTCATCCTATAATCTTAAGTGGATTTTCTCTACATTTCAAAGAAGGATTTTAGAGTAGGATTGGAAGCAGCCTATCTGCTGTCCTGTTCTCTCTGATTAGTTGTAATTAGTTCAAAACCTAAATCAAACTTGCCTGTTATCAGTTTTTGTGTTAATATTTGTGGATTCCTAGAACTTAACTAAGAATGGTTGGAGAAATAAGAAAATATTTATTCTCTTTTCTGCTCTGCTGCCTGATGAACTATTAAAGGAAATTCTACCCTGAGCTTGTTCATCACAAAAAATTAGAAAACTAAGCCCTGGTACTTGTCCTTAAAGAGCTGACAATGTGACTGGGAAGATAAGATGCATATGAGAAATGATCAAGATAATATCATACACAGTGGATAACAGGAATTGTAAGGACGCTAGTCTGGTAAAAAGAAAAGTCTGTGAAGATCTATGAACATCCCATGTCCCTTCAATGAAGGACATCCTAAGTGGCAAGTAGAACAACTGTCAAATATTTAGAGCTGGAGGAACTTCAGAGAGCATCTGAACTGGGCAATTCTACTGACAACAAGTAATCTAGTTCCATCTTTATCTAGTCCTAGTTTATAATACTGGGTAGGTCAAGCTGTCTGAAAAATCACCATTAGTTAAAAGTATAAGAAACATCACGGGAGTCAGAGGTTTTAAGTTATAAACCTAATTTGGACTTGGTCTTCTTCTAATATTAACTCATTACTTAAAAAACATGATCTTGTAAGTTACTTAAATGACTTAGGCTTCAGTTTTCACATCTATTAATAGGGTTCATTCATTTAATTTCTAATAACATTTGAGCACTAAGATGAGTGACGATCTTTTCCTTTTGCATGTTCAAACCTATGTGAACTCTTATGATGGATGATGTAGGATAGATTTTCAGACTAAACTAACAGCCTAGGTATCTCTTCAGTGAATTATTTTAAATAGTATGTTGGATGTTTCAGGACTTTGTGGGGACATGTAAGTGAAATCATCAGTGTAAAGATTTTAAGGCTAAAATAAGCCTTACCAGACATAAGCTGAAATGAAAAAATAATGCTCAGTTAGTTCCTACCTTTACATAAATGAGTGATGTTGATGATGATAATAAATAATGTTTGCTACTTACTGAATGCTTATTTTGCCAGAAATTTCATAAATAATACACATCATTTATATAATAACTCCCTACACAAATGTCTTCTGTGTATAGTACAAAATAGATTTTTTATTTTTGGTACCAGGAATTGGTACCAGGAACATTGTACCCAGGGGCACTTAACTATGGAGCCAAATCCCCAGACCTCTTTATTTTTTATCTTGAGATAAGGTCTTGCTAAGTTGCTTAGGGCCTCGCTTAGTTGCTGAGGCTGTCCTTGAACTTGTGATTCTTCTGCCTTAGTCTCTGGAGTCTCTGGGATTACAGACATGGGCTATCATGCCCTGTACAAAATAGAGGTTTGAGTCTCATAAAGTCACTTACCAGTGGCCAGACTGAGATTCCAGGGCTATCCACACACAAAGTTAGATACTTTCCCCTAGGAAATGTTATTTTCTTTCTCAGTGGAGGACACAAGGGCACAACATTTACTATAGGTCTTGGTTTCAAATAGAGGTAGGAAAAAGCAAAATAAATGCTGAAGAATTAGATCTTTTGTAAATAATTAGGATTTTAAATTCCCTAATATGTTGAGGGCAGAGAGTCAAATACCATGGTTGGAATTTCAAAGGAACTGAACAATCTTATGACTAATAATAGCATTTGTAGTCATGAGGACTGAGACAAAAAAGGAGCAAACAGCAAGCTTTAAGGTCAAACATTCAGCACCAAGGGGTTAGAGAAATACTCACCCACTCTTCCCCCAAGTTCAAATGTCATGCAAAGAAATGCTGAGGACTTAACTGCTATTTCGCCTTGTGCAACTAATTTATCTTCTGAAGAGAGGAGTCAAGAGTCATCTGATATGACAGGAAGGCCACCTGCTATATTTCTAGTCTGGATTTCTATTTTGTCCAGCATTGTTTAAAAGTGTGCTGACTGAAATTCTGATTTAATAAGCTTTCTTTATGTAGAGGACTTTAAAATACGTGTATAAAAATACTATTGTCAGTACTATTAAATAATCTATGTATTATCTTCAGGGATTCAATGAATTTGCATTTTGGTTCTAATCTTTCCAATATATACGTCTTAGAAGTAATTTTCCCTAATGCAACTCCCTGGATTCTTGTTAAAGATGTGGGTCTGACAATTATGAGCTTTCCCAGACTGTAGGAATCTAGACAGACTGAGTGCTTCCAAACCAACATAAAAATCAGAATGATCAGAGAAGTCTTTTGCTTATATTCTTGCTCTAATCAGTTACTAAGTCTAGTGAAAGAACTATTGCCCTATCCTACCAGATTACTTCTGATCCTATTACCACCAAACTGTATGACAGAGCACGGCAAGCTGAGATGGTAGTATACTAGGGTTAAATTTGGACTCAAATGATGTACATAGCAAGCAGTATGCCAATTGCACATTTTTACACTTTTAGATGAAAAGGGTTATACCAGTATAAAATACAATTATTTTAACAAAAGGCAATCTGAGAAATGTCCCAGTATAAATGCATAAGACCTTTTAATTCTCTCTTACAGACTCCATGAAATATGAAAAAAATAATAGACTTTTCAGAGATGTAATCTCTAGGAGGCCACTAGTCTTGCAGATTGGTCTAGAGACTAAACATTTCAGAGCCCCACCCAAACACCACTTTTAGCATTCCCACTTACAAGTGACTCAAATTGTTCCTTTTAAGGGGAGGACTGCAAAATTAAAAGGCATATCTTTGCTTATTGTCTTACTTCCTTTGAGCCTAGGGAGAATTATTTATCTTTGCAGTGTGTTTAGCTCTGACTCCAATAAATTTTTGCTGGTCTTGAGATGCATTCAGAAAAAAAAAATATATCAGAGGCTGAAGACTGTGATTACAAATGAAAATCCTGGAGGCATAATTTATGCTTTGACATTTGTCATCTGAAAATATTTTGTTCTCTTATTTATTTTCTGTCTTCCTATTAGGGTGAGAGCCCCTTTAGAGAAGGAAATTTCTTTGCTGTACTCTGGATCCTAAAATCATGGTTCACATATTTGTTGATTGAATGAAGGATGGGTGGACATATGATTGATGGATGGATGAATGCAAACAGATCCCTAGGATTATTGCCAAAGAACATGAAGGGAGCTGCTCACAGGTGGCCAGGAGGTTGCAGAGGGTATTGAAGTTGTAACTGCCCCAGAACAAAGGTCAGTTCCTCAGGATAGATTCTATTTCATCATTACTTCTTTTGAAATTATGGGAAGCACTAGACACCTAAATCAAGAGTTCCCTGAGTCCTTTGTTTCCTTAGGAATTGGAAACTTGATGGGATAGGCTTTAGAAATTGCTTTCTTTAGCAGCTGGTTCAAGTGCTTATGCTTTGCTCTCACAGTGAAGGGTACGCTTGGGGGGAAATAGAGTGTAATACCATGGTGGTGGCATTGAGGTGGGTCAAATTTGAGGAAGTCCAGTAGAGCACGAAGTCAAAAACAGATGGTGTGGATTCAAAACAAAGATAGAACTACTTGCCTTACTGCCGCAATTGTGTGGTGGTGGTCTCTGGCCCACTCATCATAAATACATGTGTTTTAGACATGTCCAGGGAGAGGTATGTCAGAGGCTCTCATGTAAAATGTGAAAGACTGACTTTGTCATCCAAGTGCATTTGTGGTCAGATTCCCAGTTGGATATGTTTTCCATTTGCCCCGATTTTAAGTGTTAATCTGGAGATACAGCCTGACTGCCTTTTTCTCCTCCCCTCTCGTCAGATCCACAAGTTCCCAGCATTCTGTTTTTATATAAAAAAAACAGATTAAGTAAAACAGCTTCCCCTAATAAGATAAACCCTCCAGTGGCAAGTTGTTTTCTCTTGTGCAAATACATACTCAATAGAACACTGTTAAAATTTTAAAAATTGTCTTTTCTTCACAAATCCACTCCTAGAGCCTGTAATACTCTTAAATGGTAAACCAAGCAATTATAGTGGCAACTTTATTCAAACAATACCACTGCTCCTTGAAAGGAGGATTAAACAGAGCTCACAGCAGCCGTCTGGCAGGGTGCTTAACTCACAAGAGGTTGCCCAGTGCTCAGGATCAACGACTGAAAGAATGCTTTAGAGAGAAGGCACTGCAGGTCTTACTGATGCAGGTCTCAAGTAACCTTGCTGTTAAGAGTTTATAACATTATTCCATAGAAGCTCATGGATTCTGTTTTAGGAGGTGCTAAACCAATTGCCATTTAACAAGCGGGAGCTTTACTGGTTTCTCTCTCCCTTAGTCTGTTTCTTCAGGGAGCATCTGGCATCTAGCAAATTCCTGGGGTAGCAAAAAAGAGAAAGGATATGCCCTGTTCTAATTCCATCCTAAAACTTAAAGAAGTTGCACATGGGGCATGAGGAGTCTTTAAGTGGTGGAAAGTGGAAAGGAAGAGGCTATTCTTAGTAAAGTTCAACATACTTCATGATATTCATTCTGTCTTTACTTTTTGTGCAAATTGGGCATGTTACTTGAATTTCTCTGTGACTCGGACTCCTCATCTGCAAAATGGGGACAATAGTAAGTAGCTCTCAAGACTGCAATCAGGTTTAACTGAGGTGATGTTCATAAAGCACAGGACAGAGGTCTGCCTCAAAACAAGGACTCTAGCTACTATTTGCAGAGTTTTTATTGCTTTTTTTTTTTGGTCTTGCTCAATTGTACGAATTATTCTCAGTGTTGGTAGGACTTTTAATTTCTCTACTTTAGAGCCAGAAAGGAATTCTAAGACTCCTAGTTGAGTGATCCACCATCCCAGTTTGCCTGGGACTGAGGGGATTTCCAGGGATGAGGGACCTTCTGCAATAAAACCAGGGGAGACCTGGGCAAGCCAGGGGTGGGGGTGGTAAATCATAGCTTTGGAAAAGTTTTGTACCTGATTCCCTTCTGGGAGCTCCTCTTTAGACTAGGTAATCCTTCAAAAAACAGCTATTGCTGAAGCTTTTTGAAATTCACTTTATTTCTGGAAAATGTTTAGATGTTTCCCCTCATGCTATCTGCAGATAGGGGCCAAAAGGGCAGGGCTGTGTTTCATAGGCCAAGAGAAAGTTGCATTCTTTGGGCATCCTTAGCTGCTTGGTTTTCAGTTCAGGGCTTATAAATCATGTGCCCGGATGTCCGGCAGGCTGGGAGGTGGACCATGGAAAGGAATCAGGGTAAACTGAAATGACTTTTGCTATTGGCTTGGCCAGTATACCTTGCCAAGTGGTTTTCCCCTCAATTTTAAACAAATCAGTGTTCAACGGGGAAATGTGCTCCATATGTTCCTTATGCCTTTATTCTCAATTCACAAAAATGCCATCTTCTTAGAGAGGTAGGGTTTCCAGGAATTGTTCGGAATTTTCTTTCTTTCTTTCTTTCTTTTTTCCTTCCCCCTCAAAGAAAGTGACACTTGAATAGCCATAAATAACTCAGTTTTTTTTCATAGTTATTGGTGGGATAATAGGATCTGATTTTTGGTTTCTTCTCCAAATGGCCCTAAATGCCTTCTCTTCTAACCTTTTAAAATCTCCCGTTCTGAAATATGGCTTTATCCCTCTCCAACACCTACAGGTTTTCTGTTTTGTTCACTTCCAAGTTTACCTGAATTTAATAGAGGTCAACGAAACCCTGAAAGGCTCAACTATTTTTATTAGTGGAAAGAAAGTCACATACTGGAGCATTGCTTCTATTCATTGATAGTATCAAAATGCACCCTCACCCCCTTTTTTCCTTTACCAGCCTCAGTTTGAAGACCTAAACCATCATTAAAGTGTGAGAGAGTTAGAAAATATCAACCTTACTTTGATGATTATTTTCCTAAAAGCATTCTGTTAAAAAAGAATCATCCTGCTTAGTTTGATCCTATAATTCTATCACCGTCTTCTTCCTTTACTCTGAAAGTTAAATTCACCTGTTTTTTCACAACCTTGTCAGTTTGCCACAGACCTCTGACATAGTTCCGTTTGTCAGTGGTCTGAGGACCAGACAGGCCTGAAATCCTTTGCCATTTATCAGTGTCCCTCAAGTATTAGGTCACCTCTATTTGTTTGTCTGGTGAGAACTGGTTTCCTTTTCCAAGGCTGGAAGCCAGATTGGTTCAATGCTAGAAGAGGAACCTGGAACTGACATGGGTTTTGCAGATGTGCAAAAGAATCCCAGGAGTTTTGAAAAAAAGAAAGCAGGGGGTGGGGGAGAGAGCTTTGAGAAGCGAAGAGAAAGTGTTTTTAGAAGGCTGAAAACAAAACAATTAATCATATGGTTGACTATGACACTTGTTTCTGTTAAAGTGACTCACTTTCCCTGCATTTTCAGACCTTAATTCAATCTTTTTTATGCAACCCTGAATAACTATCACACAGTTTTTTCCTTTTCTTTCTCTTATTTCTTGTTGTTGCTCTAAGTCAGAAGTGTTTCAAATTGTCTCCTCACTTCCAAACCAGAAAAAGAGGTGACTTCATATGTGAGATAATGAGGGAAAAAAGCAGAATCTGACCACTGCAAAGATTAGCAACTGGGGGGGAGGGGGGAATCTAGAAACATCTTGGAATTGTAATAATAAATTGCCTAGGGTAGTCAGACTCTCTTAGACCCCCTCTCTTTCATCATGCATAGTTTGAGGACATATTTGCCCTTTGCTACCTAGGGAAAGTTAAAGTGGTGAATTTCTCCTATAGGCAAGGCCCTGGAGTGGGATCAGTAATTACACCAAAAAAATTACACGTTTTTCTGATTCATTAAGAGATTATGACTTAACGCAGAAGTTTTCAGAGTCTTAATAGTGCTTGAAGTATATGCCTGAACTAATGTAGCCTGAGTTTTAATAATAAATTTATCACTATTTGTGTGCATGCAACTAGCTACTTAATGCCTCTGAAACTATCATCTTACCTGTTAAATAGGAATAATAATATAACACCTGTTCTTGGCACAAAGATCATTCTTAAAAGTCAACAGACTGGCTGTTTCTCCTGACAGTAGCTGACCCAGTGGATTCAACTTGTAGAAGGTCAGTGGAAATCTCTTCCTTTATGCTTGAATTTCCTCAGCTTCAGTGTACTTGGAATTTTGTTTATGGGGCACTGGAAACAGCTTAGCTTAACAATGTCCCTTTTATTCAGACATAACTGGCATTCCTTAAAATAAACAATTTTATTATTTTTTTCTATGCCTTAAATTCTTCTATTAGTGCTTCGTGGGGATGGGCATGATGGAGTGGGTTTATTTTATTTGCCCTGAGGCTTTCACTCTGTCACAGCTTGGTCCTCCCCCTGGATGCCACCTCTTTTGTGCATGAAGTAAGAAGAGAGAATATTTGGTGAGTAGCCCAGTCTGAAATCTGGGAAATGTCCCAGTTCCACTGATGACAGCATTGCTCCTTTGCTCGGGGATTCCCAGGTCATCTTTTCTAGTTTAACACATAACCCAGCATTCTATTCCTGTGACACTATGGTTTTAGTGAGTTAAATGTGTATGCATGTGCACACCTACACACACATTTGACAAAATGCAGAGGTAAATGGCATTTTGATAAATGGATGGATTTATAAAAAATTATACTCTCTATTAAAGTAGCACATATTGTCCTGAAATCTCTCCCATTCTCACACCAACATAATTCTAAGAGTCAGGCCCTCTTTAGGCATGAGAAAATTGAGTTGTGAGTAAAAAGGATTTCCTTATGTGCCACTCCCTTTAAGTGAATTTTTATGTGAAAGTTCTTTGTGTTTTAAGCTTTGCTTTTAAGTCTTTCAACAAACATTATACAAAAAGGCTCATCTTCTGGGTAAAAATTAACTTTTAGTTATTGATAATGTCTGTGTCCTATCCAGAACATTGCTAGTGTTCATAAAGGTCAAATGGAATAGATAAAAGGTGAGATCAATACTGAAAGATGTATGATAATTCTGTGGGTTTTTTTTGTACCAGGGATTGAATCCAAGGGTGCTTTACCACTGAGTCACATCCCCAACACCTTTAAGATTATCATTTTTTTTTTAAATTTTGAGACAGGGTCTTGCTAAGTTGCTTAAGGCCTTGCTAAGTTGCTGAGGCTGGCTTTGAACTTGTGATCCTCCTGCCTTAGCCTCCTGAGCCACTGGGATTACAGGTGTGCACTTCTGCACCTGACTGGGTACTGGACTTTTACTAAATTCCTCATATACATGTCTTTTAATTGCTGTACTGTTATCTCTAAAAAGTGAAATTAGATTAATTCCTGAAATTGAGGATTCCTTCCTTAAGAAAGAAAAACAGCTCTGAAAAATTAATTTACTTCAATGTAGGTCAGCAAATATTTATTGAGCAACTATTGCAAGTCAGAGAGTGTCAAGCTCTGCAACTATGTCCCTGTACTGACAGCTTCATGATCCATTAGAGATAGACATTCAACAGGTCAGGTCCATTACCATAATGATGAGATTTAACTCAGGTTAGAGCAGAGGTTCTCAAACGTTTGTGTGCATAAGAATCTTCTGAAAGTTTGGTAACATTCAGGCCTCTGGATTGAGGGTCGTTCTGATGCAGGTGATCCACAGGCCAGAGTTGGGGAATACTGGTATAATGGATCAGAGGAGGGTCCTACACACACACACACACACACACACACACACACACACACACACACCTCACACCCCCCCACACACATTGACACATAGTACATATTTATAGGTAAAGTGTGTCTTTTCAATTCATGTATACAATGTGTAATAATTAGATCAGGGCAATTGGCATATTATCATGTCAGGAACATATCATTCCTCTGTGTTGGGAGCACCAAAAATCAAATTAATTGTTGTCAACCATAGTTATTCTGCTGTGCTATAGACCATGAGAGTAAGTCCTTCTGTCCAGCTGCACGTGATACTCATTAACCATCCTCTCTCTATCTCCTTTTTCTCACTTTTCCCAATCTCTGGTAACCATTGAATTCTCCCTTGTTTGAGATCAGCTTATCATGGAAGGTTGTTTTGAAAGGGAAGCTTAACCACATGTTGAAGGCTGAGAGGGGGCTGCCTTTCTAACTGGTGGCTGGAGAAAGAGCTGTCCAGAAAGTGAAGGAACAGAACAAGGAGGCCAAAAGTAACAGGCAATATTCCTCTGGGGTTCTATTATAGCTGGGCCAGGGGATAAGCCCTGGTTCCATTGCTTCCAGGTGTGAGTCTGAAAAAAAAACAATATTTCTTTAAAGTTGCATTCTCAGGTAAGCCTTTGGAAAGCAAGCCTCATTTTCTAGGTAATACTTCCTAATACCAAAAAGAAAAAAAAATGAATTGGACTTGGAGAAAGGAAAAGAAAGTATGCACCCTAGGATAACTTCACTCTCAGACTCTTCCCACCACTGGAAATGGAGTGGTCGGAAAATGCTTTCATAAGCAGAATTTGGTGTTATAATTAGAAAATTATCTCTTCCTAGAACATTTTGTGAAATTCTGCTGTGAGGTGTCAACAGGTCCTTGTGGGGCCCCATCCAGCAGAGATCGACTGACATGTAAAATACAACAGAGTTCCAAAAAAGCCACTGTAAAATCTCAAGTATGTGGAAGGAGTTTGGTGTGCTTGCCAGTATGGTTTTTCCAAAAAAGAAAAATTCTGCAGAGATCAAAGAAGGGTGGAGGAAGTGGGCTCTAGCCTCAAGCGGAAGGTTTTATCATCAGAATAATTCAAGCTGGTGATTTTCTGGCAAGGCAAGTCAATGGGCCAAGTTAGAGAAGTGAGCATCTTAGCTTTTGATGTGGGCAAAAAGGAACCGAGACCCAGTAATGAAGGAAAAATAAGGAATTAGGGACAGACACTCCTCTTGAGTTATATCTCTGACCACAGACTGTCTTGAGGCATTTGGCATCTTCGGTCGTCTCCAGTTTTAAGTCAGAACTTGCCCAGTGCATCCTCAGATGCCTGCTCACTATTTAAGCAGCAATGTCTTTGAGAAGAGGACTGGGGACAGTTAGGGTTTGTGCAGGTAATACTCTGGGATTTTCATTTTAACCTTTTTTTTTTTTTAAATGGACAAGAAGTCAAGTGTTAGGGAATGCAGCAATACTCAGAGGTAAAAAGACTGGATTATGAGGGCTCTGATAGTCAAATGGACTACTGGGAGGTGGGAACTAGTTGGAGAAGGTAGATCATTGGGGAAATGCCCTGGAAGGCCTGATCTTCTCTCTGGACCCTCCAATCTCAGTTTCTCTATTTCCCAGCTGCCATGAACTAAATAGCTTTCCTCCATCATGCACTTCTACCATGATATTCTGCCCCATCTCAGGCAAGAGAAATGGAGTGGGTCAAACATAAACTAAGACCCATGAATCATGAGTCATAATAAGTACTCCTGTTGGTTATTCTGGTCACAGTGACACAAAGCTGACTAATGCAGGGTTCAAATCCCAATCATGCCACTTACTGGCTATGTGTTGTTGAGCAGGTCACTTAACCTCTCGGAGGTTCAGTATTAATAGTCTCTATCTCAGAGGTTTGTTGGGAGTATTGAATTAATGAAATGAAACAATCTTAGACTAGTATCTGTGCTTAGTATAAGTTTTATTTTTCTTGTGTTTTTTTTCTTGATTGATGGTGCTTTCTCCAATTTTCTTTTTTGAAATGCCCCAATTAGGTAGTGCTCTGGCCCAATCATGTAGATATTCTGACTTCCTTAAACCCTAACAAATCAAGACCAAAATAAAAAGAAAGCAAGGCACAGCTCAGCGACCTTTTCCTAAAGGCATCTGCCAATCTGGGAGACAGTTAAGCACATGCATGCCCTGAGGAGTGAGGGATAGTTACAGTCAAAGGTAATGTATAGCTCATGAAGGTGTGAAGCTCCCTGGTTTCAGCACTAACAGAAAGCAGACTGTGCCCTCCAGCTGGAAGTGACATTGAACCAATGCCTGGTGCTATCTGTAGGTAGGCTTGAGGGCTTGGTGATTCTGCCCAGAAAGTGCTGTGATATAAATCTCCTTGGAGTGCAGCTTCACCCTCCCACTGTGTTAGCATTGGTCATGACCAGGAGGTTAATTTTGTCTGTGATTGTAACTGATTACATTTCCCATTCACAAGATCTGCTAGGAAGGCCAGGCCCTGGTCTATGGCCTGCCTCCCGCAATTGTGCAGCCTGTCTTGATGCATGCTGGGTGTGTCCCTTCCTCCAGCTCCTTTGCTATGCTATTTCCCATTTAACTCCTCTTTACTTTTTAATTTTTTTTAAAAAGAGAGAGGAGAGAGAGAGAGAGAGAGAGAGAGAGAGAGAGAGAGAGAGAGAGAGAGAGAATATTTTTTAATATTTATTTTTCAGTTTTCGGCACACACAACATCTTTATTTTATTTTATGTGGTATTGAGGATCGAACCCAGCGCCCCGTGCATGCCAGGCGAGCGTGCTACCACTTGAGCCACATCCCTAGCCCAAACTTCTCTTTACTATAAAAATCTGTTTTATCTTACCACCCTGTCTGTCATTGTATGCTGACCTCAATGCTTTTGGAACAAGGACAATTAAACATTTAAAAAATACATTAGAAAATCAATCCAAGGCATTGATCATCCAACAAGATTGGTGCAGCTCCCTCACTTCCTTACACTTAGCTGTCTTCTTTGATACTCGATATGAGAATGTTCCTGTTGCAGTGATTCCAAAAAAAGCCGATTTTTCCACAAATAGCAAGTTTATGTATCTTAAATAGTTACTAAGTCTATAATTGCAGATGTGAAAAGATCAGGTGGAAAGATGAGTTAAGTATTTATGCACACCAGAGTGACCCAATTGGAGTCATTTTGTTCTACTGTGAAGGTAAATGAGAAACAACATACTTAAGAGTCCTAACCACCAAGGAGGCAGAACTGTTTACCATGCTCAAACACATAGGACATTTGATAAGGACACCAGGCAACTACCCTGAAAATGTGTTTAAAGTTTTAGAATTCTAATGCTGAACAATTCTGTTCAGGGCTGGGCAACTTTTCTCTATTTTTCCTTAAGTATGGTTGAGTACCTTCTGTTTGGGAAAATGACTTTGAGCTTCCAGTTCACCTTAGCTGGGACCTACATAAGAAAATAAAGAGAGAGAGAAAAAAACAATCCACCCTGGAAACAAAGCTGGTTTTCATTGAGAAAATTCCTTGTTTTTTCAAATAAGATTATGTTAGGAAATTTGAAGTCCTGAACTGCAGATTAACATGCTTTCTGACTGTGAAAAGTTCACACTGTCACTATTTTTCCAGTGCTGAAGAGGGCAAGTGCAAACACAAACCTGTGTGGGTTTTCTTTTGTTGGGAGAGTGGGGAGAGTTCGTGGGAAGGGCAAGACTATATTACCCTTTTCTTTTCCAGAGTGTGTGTAGAGGCTACATATTCTTCCTGACCTTGCAGCAATTATTGAACTTGCAAATTATTGTTGCTTGGTTTACTATATTTATGATTAGGAACCATACAATTTGTATCTTTTTTTTAAATGCCCAATATATTTGTGAAAAAATAATAAAGAAAGAGATACAAAAGTACAGAACATGTTGAGAAAAAAAATGTCTTGACATTTCAAAACAGGCATTATTGATTATTTTGCATCATATTTATTCTATCATGGGAAAGTGATAAAATTGATTTGAATAAATAAAACTTTTTTCATTTTCTTACTGTGTCCACTATTCAGCTAAAAGGATCATACTTGGGACAGGAGTTTATTTATTCCATGAATAGAAACACCATCTCTTGGCTTCTTGTGAATAAGTAACTTTTGACATCTCAATTTAGGAACATTAACCATGTTGGTTTTTTTTGGTGTGTAGACTATATAAATCAAGTGATCTGTCCTGTATTATGTTTTCTTAACCAGTACTGTGATAGATAGCTCTCTTAGGACATTCATAAAAATGCCATAGCATAAATTTTTCCTAGCATGCAAATAATTAAAGCATAATAAAAGAGAGAAATAAATAAAATCAAGTTGTCTGCAATCCTTTCTTCTAGACTCAAATTCTGCAATTAAGGAGAAGGCACCATGCAAATTCTGATAGAGAAAGAATATTAAAAATCCTCTATTTACCACTGTGAGAGTTCCCAAAAAGCATAAATCAGTAGTTGAGAATTCATAGCATAGATTCCTACAAAATGATGGAAGCTGGGTCCTCAGAGGCCTCCTCAATCCATAACAGGGGCTCCATGAATTTGTTAAATGAATAAATAAACTCTTTGCAATGATTCCCCAATGTGACTTTGCAGCAGAACTACTTGAGGACTCTATCGGGAATCTGGGCTTTTGAATCAAATTACTCTCTTTTTACCTTGTTTTGTGGGGACTGTAAGCAATACAGTATATATGCCAGAAGAAAAAGGTATGAAGTTGTCACCTATTTGTGAGATATAAAGCCCTGCCTGTCAACGTTGAAGGATACCTTCCTTGCTGGGTTCTTATTCCAAGTTTTAATATCTAATTTCCCAAAACCCCAGGCATCTAGTACCTTCTTGCTGTTGGAGGCTGACCACTGGGTACATGGCCTTGAACTGCCATCCTGTTCATGAGATCCACATTTAAATTTGCCTGACCCAGGCTCTCTTTTCTCAAGGCAATCAAAATCCCTACTTCATCAGTTAGCGGCTCCAGCTGGATAAGAGAAGGAACACCCTTAGAGGTGTATGAATGAATTTTACAAGACACAGATTGGCAGTTCAGAAGTTTAATAATATAAAGTAAAATAACCCAAGCTGCTCAGAGTCTGGAAGGCTCAGAAAACGGCAGAGATCTGACTGGTAGGATTAAGTGAGTGCTAAGGAAGTCTAGGTCTTCAAAGAGCTGCTTCCAGAGCAAGGGCTGCTGCCACACATAATTCAGCCTTGTTATTAACTATTGTCTTTATAGAACTTTTTCTTTTTGTTATAATATATTTAAATCTTGTCTTCTCAACAAGGATGTCAATTTTTTATAGAAGATCCTATACATAACACTTACCTAGCTTTCCTTTAAAGTGGTAAGTCACATAATAAATTTTTTTTTGAGCTGAGATGGGTATTTGGTTGTTTGATGGGATTCATTCAATTCATTAAAATTTTAGACAATCTTTAAAAAAGTAAGAAAAAACATTATGCTTGCAGTACAACTTTTGTTACATAACTATTTGTGTATATGTAGTTACAATTCCACAAACTATTTTTCCTATTTATGTAAAAATATAGCTTTTTACTAGTATTTTACATCACAATTTTGATAATTCTAAAACTGTGGCACATCATAAAAGAAGGTAATCTAGTGATTTTTCATTTTGTTCAAACATGGTGTTGAAAGAATTTAGTGAAAAATTTCTTTTAGAACTTTCAGCAACCAGGTATTGTTATGGTTTACATGTTAGGTGTCCCTCAAAAGCTCATTTGTGAGGCATTACAAGAAGGTTTAGAGTTGAAATGTTTGGGTTTTGAGAACCTGAACCCAAACAGAGTGCTAATCCCTTGATAGGCACATAGAGTGGTGACTGTAGGCAGGGTAGGTGTGGTTGGAGGAGGTGGAGGAGGTGGTTCATTGGGGGCATGCCTTTGGGATATATATTTTTCCCTGGTGAGTGCAGTCTCTCTCTAGTTTCTAGTGTCATGTCTTGAACTTCTTCCCTCCACCACATTCTTCTACCATGTTGTTCACTCTCACAGGAATCCTGAGGAATGAAGTTGGCCATCTATGGACTAAGACCTCTGAAACTGTGGGCCCCAAAGTAAACCTTTCCTCCTCTAATTGTTCTAATTGGTCTTTTGGTTATAGCAACAAAAGAGCTGAATAAACCAGGCATTTAATTTTTTAAAAATTATAAAGAAGAATTGAAGTGAATAAAAAACACATATTATAGAGAACTTCTTTACCAGCTTTAAATAACTGGAGACAATTCACAATAGCCTCAAAAAAAAAGAATACTTGGGAATCAATCTAACAGTGGAGGTGAAAGACCTCTACAATGAAAACTACCGAAACCTAAAGAAAGAAATTGAAGAAGACCTTAGAAGATGGAAAGATCTCCTATGTTTTTGGATAGGCAGAATTAATATTGTCAAAATGGCCAGACTACCAACTGTGCTATACAGATTTAATGCAATTCCTATTAAAATTCCAATGATATTCTTAATAGAACTAGAAAAAGCAATCATTAAATTCATTTGGAAAAATAAGAGACCCAGAATAGCCAAAGCAATCCTTAGCAAGAAGAGTGAAGCAAGAGGCATCACAATTACAGACCTTAAACTATACTACAGAGCTATAGTAACAAAAATGGCATGGGATTGCTACCAAAATAGACATGTATACCAGTGGTACAGAATAGAAGAAACATAAATATAGTTATCTCATACTAGACAAAAGTGCCAAAAACACACATTGGAGACAAGATAGCTTCTTCAACAAATGGTGCTGGGAAAACTGGAAATTCATATGTAGCAAAGTGAAATTACACCTCCATATCTCACCCTGCACAAACCTCAACTCAAAGTGCATCAAAGACTTAGGCATTAGAACAGAGAACCTGCACCTAACAGAAGAAAAAGTAGGCACCTAATAGGAGAAAAGTTGGCTTAGGACCTGACTTCCTTAACAAGACTCCTAAAGCACAAGAAGTAAAATCAAGAATCAATAAACAGGATGGATTCAAATTAAAAAAGCTTCTTATCAGCAAAGGAAACAATCAACAATGTGAAGAGAGAACCTATAGAATGGGAGAAAATCTTTACCACATGCACCTCAGAATCAGCACTAATCTCCAGGTTATATAAAGAACTCAAAAAAACTTAACACACAAACCCAAATAACCCAATCAATAAGTGGGCTAAAGAACTGAACAGAAACTTCACAGAAGAAAAAAAATACAATCAGTCAACAAACATGGAAAAATGTTCAACATCTCTGGAAATTAGAGAAATGCAATTCAAACTTCTCTTAAGATTTACGAATGACAATTATCAAGAATACAAGCAATAATAAGTGTTGGCAAATTGGTGCAACCACTATGGAAAGCACTATGGAGATTCCTCAGAAGACTTTAAATGGAACCACCATTTGATTAACTATCCCACTCCTAGGTTTCTACCCATAAGCTAACATGTAAACCATAATAATGCCTGGTTGCTGAAAGTTCTAAAAATTTTTTTCACTAAATCCTTTCAACACCATGTTTGAACAAAATGAAAAATCACTAGATTACCTTCTTTTATGATGTGCCACAGTTTTAGAATTATCAAAATTGTGATGTAAAATACTAGTAAAAAGCTATATTTTTACATAAATAAGATAAAATTAGTATATTGCAGTGATATAGCCACATCAACATTTATAGCAGCTCAATTCACAATAGCTAAACTATGGAACCAATAGATAAATGGGTAAAGAAAATGTGGTATATATACCCAATGGAATATTACTCAGCCTCAAAGAAGAATGAAATTATGGCATTTGCAAGAAAATGGATGGAGCTGGAGAATATCATACTAAGTGAAATAAGCTAATCCCCAAAACAAAGGCCAAATGTTTTCTCTGATAAGCGAATGCTGATCCATAATGGGGGATGTGTAGGTTGGGAAGAATGAACAAACTTTGGATTAGGCAGAGGGGAGTGGAGTAAGGGGAGGGGTGGGGGTATAGGAGTAGGAAGGACAGTGGAATGAGACAGATATTATTACCCTATATACACGTATGATTACATTATTGGTATGACTGCATCATGTATAGCCAGTGAAGTTGTGCTCCATTTGAGTACAATGTGTCAAAATTCATTCAACTGTCATGCATAATTAATTAGAACAAAATTTTTTAAAAAGTACAAACAAAACAAAACAAAACAAAAAAACCCAATAACCCTGGAGAAACCTAGGTTGTCTAGGAATGAGTTGAGAACCACTAAAGATTAATATTGACAGAGTGACTCAGTCCTTTCCATGCTGTTTTGAACTCAGTGCAGGGCAGGCTGGGCAAAGAAGTGCACAAGGCCCTTTTCCAGTGTTGCTAATGACAGTTATGGTACTTGGGACATTAGTAGGTTTTGCTAGTAACTAATACTCTTGAACCTAAAATAGACTTTTCTTTTTAGCATGTGACAAAGCCTGGTGTTTCTGACTCATTGTCTGCAAAGTACAAAATAGTTTGTGCAATAAAGAAAACAGAATGAAGGAAAATTATGTTTCTTTCCCCAATTAGAATAACACCTAGTGGTCTCTGTCCAATAATAATTCCATCAATTTTCCTTGCTTCAGAATTTGGCTTCATTCTTGAGGAGGCATAGAGTATAGAGGGCAAAAAGCATGACCTCTGGAGCCAGCTGTAACCTGGCTCTGCTACTCACCATCTGTGTAACTTCTCTGCTTCAGTATGTCATCTGTTAAATGGGAAAGAGTACAAGTCTCATAACCTATGAGACTTAAATAACTTAATATAGCACCTGTTCAAACTTCCATTTTAAAGGCCCATCTAAACAAAGTAATTGGAATAAATTTTCTTCTAGTTTTGGTTGGTTCTGGGGATAGAATCCAGGGCCTCACACATGCTGAGCACTTGCTCTACCACTTAGCCATTTCCCCAGCTCCAGAAGAATTCTTTTAAAGCATGATTCAGATCATAACACTTTTTACTCAGCACCTTCGGTGGCTTCCCATCTCCCATTTGTGAATGCCAAGGCCTGATGATAGTTTACAAGGTCCTGCAATATTGAGAATACCAGGACTCTCTCTGACTTTAGCTTCTACCATTCTTCTTGTCCACCAGGCTCTGCCCCCATTAGCTTTTCTGCTGTTCTTCAAACACACCAACTGTGCTCCCTGTTCAGGAGGTTTTCATGGGTTGTTCTCTCTGTTGAATGTTCTTCCCCAGAAATCCTCATAGCTTACTCCCTAATTTCTTTTAGGTCATTGTTAGATGTCATTTCTACACTGTGGCCTTCCTGGATTATGTCTATAAAAAAGCTACTCCACCCAACAATACCTGTTTTCTTTACCTTGCTTTACTTTTCTCCATAGACCTTTGCATCTGACATATTGTGCATCTACTTGTTTCCTTGCTATATTCCTGCATCCTCACTAGAATGCATGGTTCATGAAGGCAATAGATTTTTTTTAACATGCTGAATCTCCAGTGCCTTAACCCAGAGGAGGCAATGAATAAGTGTTGAATAAATGAAAGGATGGATAAATGAATGATAGCACTTAGAAAAGAACCTAGCATACCTGTCATTGTTGTCACCATCACCACCACCACCACCACCACCACCACCATCATCATCATCATCATCATCATCATCATCCTTGTTGTTATTTTACATGAACTGAAATCCCCACTGCATTTCCTCTGGAACCAGAAAAAGGTCTTGGTTCAATTGAGATTGACAGCTTTTGTTTATTTATAATCTTTTTGGGCACTGGTCATTTGTAGCTATAGTTACTAGAAGCAGCTAGGCTCTACATGCTTTGTTGCTTCTCTATTATGGCATCTCAATGACGTTTAAAATATGGTTGAAGACTGGCTTAAGTCAAACTGTGAAGCAAGTTAAGTTTGGCATACTACTTTTCTGCTTTGAACACTTTTTATTCTCTTTTTGGAGATTTCTGATACTCACAATAGGGCCCTATTTCACCCATGGTGGAGAGAAGTTGTCTTCCTAACAAATACCGAGTTATATGTTAATGACTTAAAAGTTTCATTTCTTTCGGGGATATTTGCATTTTATGACAGAGATAGAGAGAGGGCAATGCCTAACTTGAAGTTCAGAATCTCTGATAGTGGACACTATTGATGTGGGGTAGGGCTGGGAGAGTAAGTGGAGGACTTTGAAATGACATGATGAGGGAGACAACTTCTCAGTTTAAACAGTTAGTGGCTTGGACCCTTCCCTTTCCATAATAGACTTCTTTTGAACAATAAAAGGAGGAGAGTGTGGAGAACAGTAATGGGTCTTAGTAATATCAGAGTACTTTCCAAGTTGTTCTTTCATACTGTAAAACTGCTATAGTAAAAAGAGTATGAGATTGTGGATAAAGGTCTTGGCCCTGTCTGTTATTAAGTAATATTAATACTTCACTGCAGCCAGACATGCTTGGGAGATGCTTTCTAATGATCTCCCAGATCTAAACATAAGGATTTCTAGGGTTTCAAAATTAGGAGGAAGTTGGCAACTGAGAGGATTTTTTTACAAAACAGGGTAGAAGAGTATACAGATAAGATTTTAAGTGCCACAGGTTACAGTGCCATGGGATTCACAGACAGAGAAAGGACCCCTCCTACTTGTAGGAGGACAAAATTAGGAGGATAACATCCTCACCGAGTGACCACTCTGCTTACTCCAATTGCCCCCTTTTGTCCTACAGAGTCTGGGGTTCCAAAAAGTGAAAGAATCCAGGTCCTCCTGGGCACATATTGTGTCCATTTGACAGCAAATGCTCTACTGCTGGAGGACAAGCTCTCTTTTTCTATTGAGGAAAAAATCTCACTCATTATGTCTAGGGGTAGAGTTTTTTAAGGGAAACTTTGTACTGTGTCCACCCATATTATGTTTGGCTCTAGTTAGCACCATTATTTTTCTCTTTTCATGTTTTCAATGGGGTAAAATTTGCAAGTAGAAAGGAAAACACAAACCCAAGATCTTTCACTGTGTATGTGTTTTGTGAAAAGTAAATTGAAACCAAATTGAATTCACGGCTGATATTTTTCTTAATAGACTAAACTGGAAACAAGGGCTCTGTTTCCCAGTTTCCTAAGCCAGGAACTTTGGTATGGTTATAGATACTTTCTCAGGAGCTGAGTGACCTCTGGTTATTACCAGAGGAAAAGAAATCCATTCCATTGCTTCAGTAATTCTCTTGCTTTGCCTTTCTTCTTATAAATTAGTTCTTCTGATCATCTGAGCCTTACACAAAATCATAATGCTACAAGGGAAAGACCAGACAGGCCTATACATGGGAAGCTACTAGAATTTTCTAAGTGCAAGTCAGACAGCCTGCATGTTTGTAGACATGAAACTTTTATGAAGTAAGCAGAATGTGGTCCAATGCCCAGCACACATACCACCTGGAGTATGTGTGCGTGTGTATGTGTGTGTGTGGTGTGCAAAGGATACCTCAGCAATGTTCTGATAGTACAGTTGTTTTAAGAAAATTAGAACACAGTTGTCTTTTCTTTCAAGGTTTTGGTAAATTTGTGGTAAAATGAAAAAAAAAAAAAGCAGTTTAAACAGAGTTAGCAACATTCCTCCTGAATTGTTCCTTGGTGGGTTGGAGGTAAGCCAAATGGGAAAGGTGGCATTTGAGGATTAACCTCCTCCTGTGATAGAAGGTGATGAGAAACTTGCTGCTCTTCTAAAAAATGTGGCTCTTCCTGCCATGTGGGCTGCAGCAGAGTGAGCGTACACATCTATACCCCTGGGGCAGCTGGGATTCCCAGCTGGGTGGTTATATGTGTCTGTGTTGCTTCTGTGAGTGTTACTGTGGGACCCAGGGCATACCCCTTCCTCCACAAGTCTGGGCCTCAGCTTCCTTCACCTGTGAACACAGGGTGTTTGACACAGTGGTCTCTGAGGCTCCCTTGTGTATGTGCTCCTTCATTCCCAGGGTAGCAGCTTCAATGTCACTTGGGAGTTCATTAGAAATGCAGTCTCAGCCCTTGTTCCTGATTCACTGCAGCAGAATCTGCCTTTTCATGGCACCCCCAGGTGGTTCAGGTACATATTAGTATTTGGGAAGCACTGCTCTATTATTTTTTAAATTCATATAATTATTTCATTGATGTTCAAAAATTTGAACACACATTTTAAGCATGACTCTGTAGTCACAATGGCTGGATTGTTTACACTTCAAATGTATAAGATAAATGTGTGTGTGTGTGTGTGTGTGTGTGTGTGTGTGTGTGAGAGAGAGAGAGAGAGAGAGAGAGAGAGAGAGAGAGAGAGAGGATATATTTGCTTAGAATGATAGTTAACTCCATTTTCAATAACTTGATTTAAAAACTATTTGAAATAGATGTTTTCCTTACAATGGAAAGCGAACCATTATACTTTTGGTTGGAGAGAGAAGAGAAATTGTATGGAAATGGAAGGAGACTCTCATTGTTACACAAAATTACATATAAGAGTTTGTGAAGGGAAAGGGGGAAAAAAAACAAGGGAGAGAATTAAACAACAGCAGATGAGGTAGAGAGGGAAGATGAGAGGGAAGGGGAGGGGGGATAGTAGGGGATAGGAAAGGTAGCAGAATACAACAGTCATTAATATGGTATTATGTAAAAATGTGGATGTGTAACCGATGTGATTCTGCAACTTGTATTTGGGGTAAAAAATGGGAGTTCATAACCCACTTGAATCAAATGTATGGAAGATGATATGTCATGAGCTTTGTAATGTTTTGAACAACCAAAGGGAAAAAAAAAGAATGGAAAAAATCTTGTGCTGAGAGTGTCAATGTGTTTGAAAAGGCAAAACCTAGAAAGAAATATCTACAAAAAAAGAATTCTAAGAAAGAATATGTACAAAGAATTTTTGTAGAAAAATTTTCAATAGGATTATCTGAAAAGTGCAACTCAACTTACATTATTAGGAAGTGCCTTTGATCATCCTTCAGTCTAAAGTATAGTGCTGGGTTTTGCAGAGGACAGAAATGTCATAGGTTCCATGACATGAGAGTAGGAAGGGACAGTGGAGATAATTTTAGCCAATCTAGTTCCTCACTGTAGAGGTGAGACTAAGGCAGGGTGAAGTTGTGATTTATCGGTTCAGGGTCACATGGATCAACTAGAGGCAGAACTGGGACTAGAAATCAAGGGTTGAAGGTAGTTAGGGGCATTGAAGACAGAGACAGTTGCAATGGTTGAAGTAAATGTTAATGACAGCTTGGTTAAGTCATTGTTGGTGTAAGTAGAGGAGAGGGAACAGAAGAAGGAGTGATATAGAAACTTCAGGATGTGGACACTGGCTCTCAGGTAGTAGTGAAGGGGAAGAGGATTCTTTTATGACTGTAGTCTTTGAATATATGTGACACAATGATTGGTATTATTAATGCAGTTGCGGTTTTGTGTAGGAGAATTTTAGTTTTTATCATTTATCACATGGAGCTAGCTATAACTATTCTACCAGTACTTGTTTCTGCTTTCCCCATTCCATCTCACTTTGGCAAAGGTACGTCCCCACTTCTTCAAATCTGACTTATCTTTAATGACTTCCTTCTTCAATGGAAACTACCTTAACCACAGAACCTCATGCTCTTACTGTACTCCCCTCCGAATGTGTGGAGCTCATATTATCTGCATCTCAGTACTCAGTGATATACAACTGGGGGTGAGACATCTTATTCATCATTAACCTTGATGTTTATCATTCAACTAATGTTCTTTCTTGGGCACTGGGAGCACATGGAATTCCCCCACCTAGAACATATACCCTGGCAGGAGAGACATAAACAATGAATAAACATACAATAAACAAATACACAAGGTGATTTCAGATGGTGACAAGTACTATAGAGAAAATTAAACAGAGTGATATGATAGAAGTTGGAGGATTGGTGTTTTCTTTTCTTTCTTTTTTTGTGATGCTAGGGATTGAACCTAAGGCCTCAACATGCTAAGCAAATGACCTGCCACTGAGCTACATACATGTCCAGCCCTATTGTACTGTGTTTTATGGAAAGGTTTAGCTTCTAATTGTGAATTCATTCTCTCTCTCTCTCTCTCTCTCTCTCTCTCTCTCCAGTTTGACTGCCAGTTCCAATGAGCAAAGTGATTTTTGTTCCTTCATCTTTTTTTTTTTTTTTTTTTACATCAGAGTGTATACTGACAGTGGAGTGAGAGCTTATGACATTCCTTTTTCAATCAATAAGTGTCTTGAGTACTTACTCTAGATCCTTTTCTGATATCTGGTATTTCTCTTACTTAGATGTTTGTATTTAGAGCTGGCCAAGTAGCCCTAGTGCTGTCAGTAAGAGGGGAAATACAGTTGGGCATGAAGAGGAATATAAATTCAGAGTAAAGAAGAAACGCTTAGGTGTGTATCTGAGAGAATTGGCCTTCTGGATGAAAGTGGCTGCACGTATCTCAGGTTTTTGGATTATCTTTTTTTTTTGTAGTGAGAATTTATAACCTTCATTGTTAGACTTGTATATTTCTCAAGCTAGAGTTGCTCCTAGGTGCTGAAAGATTCTTAAGCCACCTCTTTAGTGCCAAAGCATTTTCAGTTAACTTCCTAAAACATACTTTTATCTCAGCTTCCCCCATCTCTTTAGGGTAATGCCAGAATTTTAAACAATTTGGTTGTTTGCTTTTTAACTTCCTAATCTGACTAATTCAACTCTGAGTCATAAACATATAACATTTATTAGCAGATTTTATCATCTTCAAAGTTTCTTTATAGCAGCTACTCCTTTAAGGTCTTTTGTTGTTAACAGGGACTATTTTATAGCTCAGGTCACTATGGTCTTTTGGGAATTATTTAAATTTTTGTATATTTTAGGTGGGGATTATAGAAAACCAACTAATTTATGACAGATGATCCTTTTTAAAATGTAAAAACTCAAGGAAAACATGGGTTTGAGGGCAGATGATGAAAGTATGAAAAGATAGATCTGAATCAGTTATGCCTACATCTGTCACATGAATTCTAAAATACCCCATTTCTGAAGCCTTTGTTGGGACCTTGAGGTCTGGTGGTCAGAATCTTGTGTGAGTCTGGCTGGTTTTAGTTTTTGTTATGATGGTGCATTCACTGCACAGTCCTGGGAGCTGATGAAGGGTTGCTCTGTCTCTGTGCAGGAACCTGGCAGTCAAGTCTCGGTCACTGACAGTCACTGGTCAAATACAGACAGGGCTTCAGTGTGCTGGGCCCTCTGCTGTCCCCTCAGAGAGTTGTTCCTATACCCCTGATCTTCCATCTTTGCTTTCTATCCCTCCTTGACCTGCTTCAAGCTCTCCTGTGGACTCAGCTGTCTGTTGCTCCTGCTGAAAACACCCCGACTCTCAGACCACTTCTCCCTGGTCCAGGCTGCTCGTGGTAGGAGCCCCCAGCAGATCCTCCCTAGCCCTGAAGGTAGAACCTGGAAAAGTTCTAAGTCGTGTTCATCTTGAGAACATCTGGAAGAAAAAGTTATTTTTAAACATGCAGGAATGGAAAGTATCGGAGAAGCAAAACTTCTGATGTGTTTACTCTCTTGGTTTATTCTACTTATTAGGACAAATAATATTTAGAAACTAGAGTGCATTATTAATAACAAAGCCCATTATCTTTATACTGTCCTAGTTTATTCCTTACTCCCTCCCCACCCTTTTCACAAATATTCAGCGATTCTTGTATCCTAGACAGGGGACAGGCATTCTGGGTATAACAGGTCTGGACCTTTTGGTCTAGTCCTGTGGAATTTATATTTTGTGGGATGCACGTGAAAAAGGAGATCAACTACATAAAGGAATAATTTACAAATTATGGGCGTGCTATGATAGAAATAAAAATAGGAGGGAGGATAGAGGAATGGGAGGGAGGGTGAGAGAGTGAGAGCATGCACAGCTAGGTGTTTTCTCTGGTCTTCTGATTTTTAAGCTTTTTTTTTTTTTTTTTTTTTTTTTTGAGAAACCTGATCATGAGCTGTAAATCTCATCCATAGAATAAGGTTCTGTTGATAAGAAAAATCTTTAGTTTTCTCTGGGGATTTATTGATAGAAAAATAAAAGAAGCCATGCTGATTCAATTATCTTAAGACTTATGCTGGTTTATCATTGAAAATGGCTTTTTTAATAGTTTAAAAACTTAAGTCTTTTTTCTAAATTTTAGCCATCTTCTCCCGTTCTTTTAATATTAACATACTTTGTGGAGACTAATGTAAAATATCAATTTTTATTTTGACTACATTGAAATGATAATATTTCAGACATATTGTATTAAACAACATAGATTATTAAAATTAATTTTGCCTGTTTAATTTTACTTTTTAAATGTGACTATCAGAAAATTCATAATTACATATATGGATTTCATATTTCTATTGAATAGCACTGCTATAGAATCTTGATATGAAAATCTATTAATTACTTGGATGGCCCATGGTTTAAGATGAGTGGTTTGTAGTAGCCCTTGCTTGTAATCCCAGTGGTTTGAGAGGCTGAGACAAGAGGATCTCCAGTTCAAAGCCAGCCTCAGCAACAGCCAGGCACTAAGCAAATCAGTGAGACCTTTTCTCTAAATAAAATACATAAAAGGGTTGGGGATGTGGTTGGGTGGTCGAGTGCCTCTGAGTTCAATCCCCAGTACCAAAAAAAAAAATTAAAATAAAATAAAAAAGATCAGTGGGGGCTGGGATTGTAACGTAGTGGTACAGAGCTTGCCTAGCATGTGTGAGGAACTGGGTTCAATCCTCAGCACTGCATAAAAATAAATAAATAAAAAGATATTGTTTCATCAATAATTGAAAAAAAAACCAGATGAGTGGTTTAAGATGAGTGTTCTTAACAACTGTTACTGGGGGGGAGAGGATGTTAATCATATTCCCTACACCTTTTATAAAGATCCATGGCAGTTTCTATTTCTGCCAATCATCACAAGTTCCTTGAGAAGAGGGAGGATGCATTTCACTCAATTCTTAGCTTCCTATTTACATACTATATATTTTTATTATTTGGGTAAACTTTGTAAACCACCCAATCTCATCACACTGAAGAATACTGATCTATCAAAAAAAGTCCTGCAATTTTGTATAAGACAAAGAGATTAAAAACAAAGAATCCCTCAAAGTTACAAAGATTTACAGGAAGCAGAGAGTCAAAGAGTGATCAAAGTAATTTAAGTTTTTCAAGTATCAAAAAAATACTAAAGTCAACTTTTGATTTGTATGTTTAGTTTGATGATTCTCTGATGATATTCATGTGAAATTCTACAAGGGAGGAGCAAATCATTTTCAAAGAGTCAATATGGCATTATGCAATTTTTTTCCTTATTTTTTAATACAGCACCTAAAACTTTTTTTCTCACACAAAACTTGAATAGTCTTGAGGTAAACTGAGGCACACAACTTGCTAAGCTACATGGAGTATGCTCAGTTGTTAGTCCAAATGATTTTGTTACTCTTCCTAACTCTGGTAGGACCAGCTTCCCTTGTTTTTGGTCACCATCAATGACAATAGTGAAAAGAGAAGTGGGAACAAAATGAAAGAGTGTCTCAAGGTGACAAGAGACAGTTGTCACTGGGGAAATATACACAGTCCCTTTCACCAGATTTTATGAGTACTGGTGAAAGTGTTTATATATGGCCATGACATTATTCTCCTACCCACTGGTTCCTCTGTGGCTGTCTGATCTATTTGGGCTAAATTAGGGAAAGTTCTGAAATTAGACAAGGTAAATGCTGGTGGTTAATGGGGTCATTGATTAAAGCTGGGCTTGTGATCATCCTACACGATGGACCCATAAGGTTTCTGCTGTTATTCATAATTGAGCCTCATGTGGTGGCAGTGGTGTGTGTGGGGGTGCAGGGGCCAGTGGTAAGAGAGGGAGGAAAGGGGGAGCTAGCATTTGGCCGGAGTAGAGAGGCTTTCCCACTGCCTGCAAGAGGAATGAGAGGCTCTGTAACTTGATCCTTCTAAGGACCTCCAGGAAAAACATAATTTCATTAAAGAGCAGTCATTTTTAAACTTAAAAATTTTTTTAAAAAAGGCTTTTCCATGAGAAGAAAGTCATTGCTATTCATCTGTTGTAACATTTATACTTGACAATCTTAGTCTACCACTGTGGTAATGTTCTCTTGAAGCAGTACAATCAACCATATTGGAAAACTAATAGTGAAATCTGGGCTCTGTTCTTTCTTATCTGTGTGTTTTTAGAGAGAGTTTGCTTTCCTTCTCTGTTTCCTTCTCTCTCAAAAGAGAAGGTTTGGATTAGTATTGCTTTTCCAGAAATTAATTTGAACTACTAATTCTGCCCTTAGGATGAGGCACCATGAAAGGTGGTTGGAGGACAGTGGAGGTAGTTGGCAGAATGGTCTGAGGTGCTGGAAACATAGTTAGAAAATGTGCTCTGGTTCACAAGGAGCTCTTGAAAAGAGGCAGATTCTGATTCAGTAGGACTGAGATTAGGCCTGAATTTCTACATTTTTAACATGATTCCAGGTGCTGCTGCTGCTGATGATTCATGTACAATGCTGGATGATTTCCACCTGCAATGTTCTTATTCTGTAGATGACCCTAGGTAGGTCCTAGAGCAAAGCGATTTGCCCAAGCTCACACAACAATGGAATAGTACACTGTGTAAGACTTCCTGGTATCACAACTCTCAGTCTGAGGATATTGTCACTTGCTACCTCTTTCATGTCCCTTCCAATGCTGGAACTCTCTTTGATAACATTTTGTGGCTTCACTTGTCTTAGGAGGCCCTCTGGGCTCAGTGTTTTGGCCACACTATCTCATTCATTTTCATAATTTTAGCTCTAAACATGTTTATTTTAATTAATATGTAATTTAAAGAAAGATGGAAAGGCAAGTATGTGAACAGTGGCCTGAGGTCTTCTCCCTGGTTGTGAGAGTTTCCAGCATCTCTCTAAGAGCAATGTGATTCTCTGTGCTGTACATTCCCTCATCTGTGAGGAAGCTAAATAGATGACAGGGACATTTTTAAAAATTAAAAATCAAAAAGTTGAGTTTTTGCTGATGTTGGTTTCCTCCAAGGCAGTGTTTTTCAAAGGATTGTGTGAGCATCTGGTGGTGAAATATATTTAAATGGCACATGGACACCAGTTAAGCATTTTATCGTTCTGCATTTAATTTAATGCATTTTAGAAGAATTACAATAGCATTCTAAAACACATGATTCCATGTATATTATTGCTGAAGAAGTATCTATGTTTAAAAAAGCATGTCAATTTTAAGACAAATACCTAGTAAATAATGGCACAAAGATTATGAAAGGAGTGAACAGTATATTAAATTAGGGAATTAAGCAACAAATGAGTTCTAGGGCCTGGACTGTGAGTTTTTAGAAACACTGTCACCCTTTGTTTGAAACCTATCATAGTATAATGGAAAGGAAGCTGGAAGACCATAATGGGGAGATTATGGTCTGTGAAAACAGACAGTGAGACATGGTTCCTGTCCCTGAGGGGCTCAGTCTTTGGAGATGCTGCCTACTAAAGCATCACTCAACTTGATGCTCAAAGAATAGGCAGCTTTCTCTGTCATCCCACACTTGAACGGGTCCTGGAACTGAGTGCCAGAGGTGATGATTTAACTCTGACTCTCTTATCTTTTGGATAAATAAAACTACTCATAAATTTAGCCTACAATGCTCAGATAAATGACTTCCATCTGCATACTTAAGATTAGCCATTGATTAATATTGCTGGATCTTCTGTCTTCTCAGAGTTATTGCCCTTTACGAGGTCATTATAGTAATTGGGCTTTCTGTTTAGAATGGTGGTTTTCTACTGAGGGTGATTGTTTTGCACACCAAGGGCTTTGTTTGGTGGCATTTTTTGGTTGTCAGTCTGTGGGGAAGGCATGCTATTGGTATCCAGTGAAAGGCTAAGTAATATTTCTAAATCTCCTACAATGTACAGTATAAATTTCTACAACAAAGAAATATCTGGTCCAAAATATCCATAGTGACAGTGATGAGAGATTTATACAAACTTATGTAGAATTGGACATCATGATTGCAGAGTTCAATGCCATGGCTCACTGGGTGTACTTGAACAAAATTTTTAGGCTCCTAATGCATTATTTTCTTCAGAGAAGAAGTAATGATAGCATAAAAAACTGTTGAATACTGGACCCTCTCTAAATACTCATATCCCAATACCCAGAATTGATGAATATGCTATTTTAAATGGCAAATGAGACTTTGAAGATATAGTTAAGTGAAGGATCTTGTGATGGAGAGACAATCCAGGATTGTTTGGGTGGGACTAATCTAATCATAAGGGTGCTTCGGAGAGGGAGGCAAGGGGATCAGAGGCAGAAAAAGAGATGTGATGATGAAAGCCAAGATTGTAGAAATGCACTGTGAAGGTGGAGAAAGTTGTCTATAGAAGCTGGGAAGGGGAAGGAATTGAATTTTTCCCAGGAAACTACAGGAAGAATGTAGCCCTACTGATACCAAAATGTTAACCTGTAAGAATGTTTTGGAATTCCAAATTCCAGAACTGTAAAATATTAAATTTCTGTTGTTTGGTGCCTCTAAATTTGTGTTCATTTGTTACAGCAGCAGTGAGAAACAGATACACAATCATTTTGAAAAGTTTGAGAGTGGGTAAGCATTTCTATACCCAACAAAAATAGATCTTTTTACCATATAGAAGACAACATACAGTTATAGCTATAAATTTTCTACAGCTTTTTGGAACATTTTTTTTCCTTTTAGGGTTTGGGAGGCACTTTCTGGGATTTTGAATATTCATGATCATATTGGTGAGCTGCTGGTGTGTGTAACAGCTGGTTGATAAAATCTTAAGCAAATCAAATTCTGCTGTTCTGTCTTAAGAAACAAATTATGGGTAAAATAAATAATCAAGTCTAGAAGATGCAGAGAGTAAAGAACTATTTTGATAGTGGCTGCACAATTATTTGCAAATTATCAAAATCCAACATTTGCTATGCTTTCACTTACATGGTTTCATTTATTTTTATGACCACTGTATTGTTAGTTGTTATTAAAAGATTATTATATTTCTCACCAAAGCCTCACTGAAATGCAGATGTTCAACTTAAACCCTGAATAAAGATAGTATGAGGTTTTTCCTGGTTCATACAAGGTATATCTGTAAGCAGTTGATTGGCATTATAAGCACTAGTATGTGAATTCATTGGTGCTCTGTGTGCACATCTGCTGCTGGCCACCCAGCCACAGCCACCCACACCTACCTTATCTACAGAGTGCAATCCTCTCATGAAGTCTCTCCATTTGTGAAATGTAAAAGTTTTAGAATATTCTAGTCCTCAATATTAGTAAATGCGAACACACACACATACACACAGACACACACACACATCCACGAACAAAGAGAAACAGCAAAAATTTGCAGAATGCTTAACAGTGCATAAAGTGGCTATTATTTCTGTTGCCTTACAATTCTTTACAATTCTATGTAATTGTTATCAATATTTTATAGATTAGGAGATGGGAGCTAAAAGAATTGAAATTCAGTGACTTTTCTAATATTGAAAGGCTGTAAGCAGTGGAGGCATAGCTCAAATTCCATTTATTTCACTTGGAAACTACGGATCTGTTTGCTGCTAGGTGGTTCCACATTGCCTGTGGACTTTCAGAGATTATAGTTATAGAGGTCAGCCAATGTCATTTGGGGGGTCACACTGAACTCATGGAGCAGGAGTCCCTCACTGTTTTGTTCAGTTCACTTGCTCCTAATGTTCTCTTCTGGAGACCTTGTTTCCCTTCCTGCAGGCCTATGGATATTGGCATCATAATATAGACTGAAGAGAAGGGTAAGTCTCATTTAACTTCACATTGACACATTTTTAATTTGGCAGATTTGTAAGATCATAAAGGCATCTGAGAAAGAAGATTAGCAAGGATGTAAAATTATATATGAATTTTTTATCCAGTAGAATGTGACTAAATTAATATTGTGTCATGGTTTTGCACATAACATTCAAATTAGAGTTTAAAGTATGTGACATTTGGAAGATTCCCACATGTGAGGCACACCATGAGCATATACATTCTTATTCCTATTCTCAACATTTGATGACAGTAAAAGAGAATTAGGCAGTGTTTTGAATTGGTTTTGAATGTCATATTTTGCATCATTTGCATTTATTTGTTTTCTTACTATCTCAGTTTTCATTTTAGTTGTTTGATGTCATTTTTTTTCTAAGTATCACATGAAGAATAAATTTTCTGTATTCCTCAGAGTGAGGCACTAAAGTAATATATTAATGTTTTTAAAAGATGCTAAAATCTACAAAATACTCAGATTATCTTTATGAATAGAGTAATTCAGTTTCAAGTATCACTGGAGAAAGTAGGGAGAAAAGCAGTGGCTTTCATTCTTTCCTTTTAACTGCAATCACACCAATAAATAGGATGATAATATGGTCACAGTAACCCAACCCTCAAAATGTTTCCATTTCTTTTAAGAGTGAGACCTAGGGGTCTGTTTGAATTCTTGCACTGCCTCCCCTTCCCAATGCCTTTTTTAAAATTTGGCAACTCTTTGCAATTAGGTAATGGAAGCACAATTCCTGTTCAGAAAATCACTCTACATGGTGCCAGACTTAGACATTTATATATATATATATATATTTTTTTTTTCTACCTAAAGAAATGATTCACTTATTAATACAAATACTGACAATTTGCAAATTGCAATGAGAAATGGGTTATTAAGATCTAAAAACTCTCCATCTCAATAGAACAAAGAGGGACCACTGGACTGAACTGAGTGATAAGCTCTTACTAAAGGTTGTCAATTGCTCATTTGGTATGCTTTATGTCCCCTGGGATGTCTTTTCACAGCTTTCAGACTCTGTGTGTGTAAACAAACCAACAGCACCCTGGTCCTCCTACTTTAGAAGGGCAAACGGAGGTACACTTGAATCTGAATACTGACTCTATTTTGGTAGCTAGATGTCCATGGGCAGTTCACCCTAATTCTACACATTTAAAATGGGAATAGTGAGCCCTACCTTACAAAATGGTTTTTAGGGTTACACAGAATGTATATGAAATGTCTAGTACTGTTTCATGCACAGTTTCTCGTAGTTTCATGAATAGCTTCATACACAGAGAGTTAATTTAGCTTTCTACTGCTGTGATAAAATACCTGAGAAAAACAACTTAAAAGGAGGGAAGATTTATTTTGACTAATGCTTTCAGAGGTTGCAGTCCATGATTGCTTGGCCCCATTGCTATAGGTATGTGGTGAGGCCAAACATCATGGTGGGAATCTGGTGAAACAAAGCTGCTCACCTCACGGTGGCCAAGAAGCAATTAGAAAGCAGAGTGGTAGGGTCCCAATATATACTTCAAAGGTGTGCCCCCAATGCTTACTGCCTCCAAGTAGGCTCCACCTCCTAGAGCCTCCAGGACCTCCTAATAGTATTGTCAGCTGGGTTCCAAGCCTTCATACAAGAGATTTTGGGGGAACATTTAGGATCCAAACCATAGCAGTATCCCTTCTTGTAAATTCATGCTCCAAATGCAGTTTCAGTGCATGTTATATCATCTGTTAGGTGACAGGCTTGAAGGAGTGCAGAATGCTATGAAATTTCAGGGCCCACTGAAGCACAGGGCCCATGAACCTGGTTCTATTTAGCTTCTCTGAAAAGTTTAGTCTATTTGCTTAAGAAAAAAACTCATTTCAGTTCTGGATCTTTAAACCTGGTTTTGTGAAATGTTCCATTTCAGCCTATTAGTTTGGCCTTACAGAGACCATGTCTACTTGTCCATAATCACATCACTTCTGTTGGCTGAAAGTATGTGCTTATGTAAAAGATGGAATGCTTGCAATATCACAATAGTGGGTGAAGTGTTCAAACTCTTCTTTTAATGAGAACTTGTTGATGGCACAGAAGAGTAACTGGAAAGAATAATTTGGGAAGAGTTTAAGTGTTCATTTGGAACCACCAAGTCACTGAAGCACAGGCTGGAAGAAATCATGTGGTCCTTTCCACTTGTTTCCCAGAAGGCCTGCACACTTCCTTTCTAAAGCTAGAATTTGTTTTGCTTCTCAAGAACTGACAAGAAGAGAGTTCTGGAAGTTTTAAATAATCATGAGTGATGCTTACATATTGTGCCTAATTATAGCTCTTCCCACATCTAAATCAAACAAAAATTACTTCCACTTCCAATGAATGGTTTATCAGTCTTTATATGTAAAGTAAATTCCAACTTGCTTTTTCTATTATGTGATTCTCTTCTTTTTTTCCAATCAAGAACTTTCAGTCATTTATTCTTTATTCATTCATTCAACAAATATTTTATGAGTGGCCACTATGTACCAGGTCCTGGCTTGGAATGAAATTGAAAAATACAAAGAGGAGCAAAGGATAGATGTTGTCTTCTAGAATCCAGAGTCTCATGGGAGAGAGAAAAGGTCAAAGAATAATTAAAATGTGGTAAGTCTATAATAAATGTATGAAAAATGCTAAGGGTGCCAAAGAGAAAATAAATAATAATTTTCTGGTGATTTCTTTCTGAACATCCATAAAAGCATCTTTTGTTCAGAAAATAATAATTTTCTAGTCTTCCATTTTACACCAAGGAACATATTTCATATGAGATTGGGCACATTCAGGGTTGTATGTCCATAGACTCAAGGAGCATAGTTCACAACACTCAAAGTTATGAAGTTCTTTCTGCAGCCTGAATCCCTTGTGCAGATGGGAAAGTGTCAAGAGAACTCAGGTTCAATGAGTACAAAACCCAACAATACCATGCATTAGTTAATATTTTTCTCAATTTTCAAATTTTAATCATCATTGAATTACTGATGTAAGTGGGTACTCGTTCTATAATGCTGAAAGGGTAAAAGAGAAAACAGCATCAGAGAAGTTAATTCAGATGCCCAAGGTTACCAAGCTGGTAAGTTCTTATATGGTCTACTTCTTCATACAACTCCAAACCACGTATGCCATGTCCAATTATTTCAGAGTTGGTAGAGATGGAAAACTTCAGATTGTATTTCTTTGTATAAAAAGGCCTTTCTACATTTGAAGGTCAAATCCAATAACTTCCCTTCCGATTCCAAATAAAATTGCAACTAACTACGTAAGGATCAACCCACCACAGAAAGCAGTACAGCCGCATGGTGAAGAGAGTCAGCTCTGGAATCCAACTCTCTGGGTTCATAAGACATTCCTCTGCTTGTTAGACTTCTCTTCTCTAAAATGAGAATAATGATAACACCCCATGAATAGGACTGTTACAAAGATGAAAGAAAATAATGAAGGTAATGTATTTCACACAAACTTGAATATAGATGTCTTTCATACACATGAGCCAATATT
Source organism: Ictidomys tridecemlineatus (assembly GCF_052094955.1). NCBI lineage: Eukaryota > Metazoa > Chordata > Mammalia > Rodentia > Sciuridae > Ictidomys > Ictidomys tridecemlineatus. The sequence continues at coordinate 166,856,019 of NC_135479.1, forward strand.
AGCTCAGATCTGTCCTAAGTGTTCTGCACCCTCGGGAGGTGGTGAAAATCTCCTTCAGTGCCTTGTTTCAGGGACCCAACCAGGAAATTCTTCTTTGGCTTGAACCCAAAGTGCCACCTGCTGCTATAATTGAAGGCGGTTTCCTTGGGTTCTAGTCTTTGAGGAAATAGAGAACAGCTGGTCTTTCATATTCGTGATGTCTTTTATGAAGCCACACTTCAAAGTTTTTGTTTCTAGACTAAATACACTCTCCAGTCAGAAACTCTTCCTACCTCCTTTAAACTTTTATTTTTTTTTTTATGTCTCTTTTTTTTCCCCTCCCTTGAATCTTTCAGTCTCCTTTGGATCCTAAGAAACAAGGCCACCGGTGTGAAAATTTCACAGATGGAAAACACAAGGGATCTTTCTTAGATAATAAATAGGGCCTATAATTGCTGACCTAAAGTTACTGGAATTTCTCAGCCAGGGATGGGTGAAGTAACAGTTGTTAAGGAAGTAATCCAGGAATGGAAATTTATGTGCATATTCAAAATATATCCCAATTCATATTTATATATCTTTTAGCCCCACAGTAATTAATCTTGTAAATGCGTTGGCCTGTTTTTCTCACTATCCCAAATAGAGATTCTGACTTCACCATTGCCATGGTGAAGAACATATCGAACCTTTTCTACAAACATAAACCAACTTGTGAAAAAGAGAAGAATATTCTGAAAAGACATGTGGAAAGAACTTATCTTCTCCCATCAGACAGATGAGGCAAGCATGGCTTAGAGAGGTTAAGTGACTTTCTTAAGGTCACACACCAAGTTCATGAAAGAGCGAAGTAGTCTGATTTCCATTTCAAAGCTCTTTATTCAGTGTTAAGAACTGCCTTTCAGGCTGTTGATTGCAGCAGGTTGCTATGACATATCAAATGCAATCGCCAAAGAAAGATTGAAACCTATATCCCAGAAACACACAGAAAGATTTTCCATAATTTAGTAAACATAATTTACTTCTTGCGCTTTCTGGGGACGACAGAAAGCAAATAGTAACAGATTCTGGAAAGAAAACATGGGGGCAAGGTTGTTGCTCCCTGGGGTCTCCATTTCTTTGGTGTTATAAAAATGTCACTTCCCATGTGTCTAGTTTCTAACTGGATTAAACACAGAAAAGGGAAGTCAAAGTTTCATATTTTCAAGCTGATCTTCCTGGGTTTTAGCAATTACCTAATGACTGTTTCCAAGCACATCTTGGACTAAGAAGATTGCAACCTTGGCTCAGAATGGAACAATTTTATTCTTCAGGCTATTTTTCTCAGGCTCTGAAAGCTTTGGTAAAATAATGCATTATTTTGCCCCATGTGGTGCTCATCTCAGATGACTGAAGAAGCTGTTGAGTTCCCATCCTAAAGAGATAGCCATGTGGGTAGAGTGAGTATGTATGTCAACATTTATATGGAGAATAATCTGCTTTTTTGTCTCTACATATTTCAGAAGGCCTTATTTCTAGTAAAATAATGAAAAATCAAACCATATTTTTAAGTATAGGATAATCAAATGAGTCCTAGGAAGTTGGTCTTTGAATAATTATCTTGTATTTCTCAATATGGATTAAAAAAAGCCTGTTAAAAAAGCCCATTTTATTATTATACTGTTATCTGATGATGTCTTCTCAACATTCTAATCACTAGTAGTTGTTTTGATGGAGAATTTAAACAGTTCTGCCACAGATTTTTTTAAAAAAGCATACAAAAGAAAGAAGTGAAATATATCTTGAGAGGCAATGGAGGTTTAAGAGAAAAAAAAATCTTGGAAAATTAGAGATCTCCTTTACTGTCTAGGAAAACTTCTGGACAGCCAATGTACTTACTTTTACTGGTCTCAAACCTTCTCTGTAGCTGAGTGTCTAGTGCAAAAGTGCAAATGCTTCCCCTTCCATATTCATGATTGTCTTCCCTTTCTAGTCTCTCCTGGGCTGGCAAGGAACATAACAGCCCAGGCACTTTGATTATGTATCATTGTGTTGTGTCCACGTCAGCATGGCCAGGCAATGGCTGAGAAACAAACCAGCAGTTGTTTGAGAATTATCACTGGCCAGTGACTCAGTCTCCAACAGTTCAGACAAGTAGTTTTGGGAATTGTGTGGCCTCAAGCAAGGGAAAGGCAAACTTGCTCACCCACACTGAGGGGTCAGAAAACAGGGAAGATGGTAATTTGTTCCCCTGTTTAAATTTGTTCCACTCACTTCTAGCCACAAGTGGGAGTGAAGGATAGGGCTTTGGCCTCAAGGGTGGAGTCATACTTGTCCCCCTCATTTCCTTGTAGGGATGTTGGGGAGACCAGTGAGATCATGTCTATGAAGTGGATTGACTGGAATGTGCTCATGTTGTCCTGTGGATTATGCTAGTAAGATTAAAAACAAAACAAAACTCTTCTCTTTTCTCACAATTTTCACAAACCATTGGCAACCTGTGCAGATTTTCCCATGTCCTTGCATTCAAGTCCTCTGCCAGCACACTCTGGGTAATTCATTTGTGGTCTGTGTGTACATGGCCAAATCCTAGCCCTTTGTCTTGTGGAACCTTCCCATAGACAGCTGGAACTGTTCTGAGTGAGAAACTGTATGGAAAATCTGGAGGAGTAAAAAGAAGATTTGAAGTTGGCCCTGGGGTCTAGCAAATTCTTCATCAAGTCACACAGCGTATGAATGCTCTAAACTTTGCCTGAGATAGGGTCCAGAAGTTCTGTATTAGTTTGAAATAGCTTGTTTTAGTATCTCATGTATTTTCATGTGACATGCTATAAGATGTTCTACATGAAGAAGCTATCTGATTTCGTATAGGATTGTGCTTCTAAGATACTTTTGATTTTCTGCATTAACTATTCTCATTTTATACCTTTCCCTTAAGACATAAAACCAACTTAAGACCAAAAGCTTCCAAAGAAAGTTTCCTAAAGGCCATTCCTGTTTCTCAAATAGCCGTGTTAGCTTACCTGTGAGAAACAAAGCAGCCAACAATCAACAGGAAAAAGAAAAAGATTTGAAAATTGCTTTTAGAAAATGATTATTAAAAAGGAGTTAAAGCTGGACATGGTAGCACATTCCTGTAATCCTAGTGACTAAGGAGACTGGGGCAGGAGGATTGCAAGTTCAAAGGCAGCCTCAGCAAAATTAGTGAGTTCCTAAGCCACTAAGCAAGACTTTGTCTCAAAATAAAAAATAAAAGGGCTGGGGAGGAGGATCAGTGATTAAGCATCCCTGGGTTCAATCCCTAGTACCAAAAGAAAAGAATTATATTTATATAGATTTTGAATCTATTTTTAGGTACTTGTCCCATAAATTTTTTTAACACTCGAAGCAATCATTTCTTGATGTTCATTCTTTAAATTGTTGTGAACATATCTCTTTAAACTGATGTTTTAGTGCTATTGGAAATGATATCTTCTAAAATTTTTTTAATAGTTTGTAGTGAATAGTTTAATTTTTTGAATATTGATGTTGTGGCCAATGGGCTTGATAAATGCATTTATTAATTTAAGAATGAATAATGAAATTTGTATTTTTTCTGTCTAATTCTCATGGCTTTTATTTCTGTTTCTTGCCCTATTGCATTGACTAGGATTTTGCAATCATTTGAATAAAAGCGGGCATCTTTGTCTTATTTTGACAGACACAAATGAGCACAATGTTTGCTGCAAATCTCCTATATGTACTTTGTCGAATTAAGGAAGTCGTGAGGTTTGTATGGCACTTTTATCATGAATATGTATTGAATTTTATCAAATGTTTTTTTTCTGAATATATTAAAATTATTGGTGAATTACACTGATTTTTAAAAAATATTTCTTAGTTGTCAATGGACCTTTATTTTACTTATTTATATGTGGTGCTGAGGATCAAACCCAGTGCCTCACACATGCTAGGCAAACACTCTACCACTGAGCAACCCAGCAGCACTGATTGGTTTTTGAATTTGAATCATAAACGACCCTTGCATTTCTGGAAAAAAAACAAAAACCCTTGGTCATATTAATGCTGTTTATGATTTTTGTATCCATGTTCTTGCTCTTTTCCTTTCCTCTAATATCTTAATCAGGTTTTGGTATCAAGATTATAGTGAGTTGTTAAATAGTAGGAATGTATCCGCTATCTCTTCTTTTCTATACTCTGTATGTATAAGATTAATGCTACTTCCTCTGTAAATTTGGAAATAATTCACTGGTGAGGCTATCTGGATATGTATTTTTCCTATGGGTAAATTCATAAAAACAAAAATTTATTTAAAATATAGTATTATTCAGATGTTTCCATTTCTTTTGTGACAGTTTGGTAATAACTTCATAAAAATGATCATGTTTTTAGCATAAATTATTTTATAAAATATATGCTAATGATCCTTTTAATGTATACTTATAGTTTGCAATGCCATGATTCCCACAATCAATAATAATACCAAATAAGAGTATCAGTTTTTTGAAGTTTTCCAAGGCATTTCAATATTGATTATCACATTTATTCATGCCATTAAATAGATGACTTACTATGGGTTGAATCATACCCTCTTTTTTCTTTTTATCTCTGTGGCTTCAAATGCTTACACTAATGTGGAAGTTATTTATTTGGTCCCAGAAGGGGTCAAAATATGACTCATGTTTGTGTTTGGAGGCTTGTGGCACAGGATAGCTGAGCCACATCACCATTACCTCATTAATATCTGAGGTATCACCTTTCAGCTGCATTTTTTTTCTTTTAGGTTGTTTCTCATTTTTTAATTGTTGCATTATACTTGTATGCAGTGATGGGATTTGTTGTTACATATTCATACATGAACACAGTATAACAAAATAATTTGGCCAATATTCAGCTGCCTTTTGTTCTTGAGATATGCCAGGGGTGAGCTGGTGAAGACATGGACTCCCTAGTGAAGAGTGTGACATTTGGTGGAGATGATAAGAAAGCTAACTAAAATTTTTCTGGTATCAGGCATTTCAACCTCAAACAGTGAAGCCTAGTAATTCTATCAGAAAATTGAGCATCTTTGGCCTCTCTAATGCCTGCTGGATGACTTTAGTGAGTAACTAAATTAACTTGTGGTATTCTTTTCCATCCAGCATGTGAAGTGGAGTGAATATGGGTTTCACTTTATTGCATCACTGCCACTAACAGCAAACAACAAAATATTGTATGTAGTGTCTTATGTTCAAGGGAACATATGGGCAGAAGGTTCTAATATATGAAGTTTTAGAGGCACGCTCAATATTTTAAAATAATTTTTTACATGGAAAAAAATAAAGCAGAAAAGGTAGCCACAGAAAGAAAGCTCTGAAGGTCCTTCAAAATGTGTTTTTGTGACTCTAGCTCTCTTTGTCATGTCCACCAAGGTTGGCAGGGCAGCTCCAGGTGACGTATCCAAAGGAGGCAGGCAAAAAACTCTTAGTAGAAGCACATCCTTCCCAAACAATGGAGAGGAAGAGAAAATCAGAAATAAGCAAGCCAGAGGCCACTGCCTTTGGAAGATAGCAAATTTTGAGCTGGAAGGAGCTTCAGAGATCATTGAACCTTAATAATATCCATAAGAAAACTGAGCATTAGATGCCTTGAGTAGTGAAGAAACTAATGCCATAGGTGTGTTTTGCTTTGAGGAGAACCAGGTTCCAAACTTTTAAATGTGAAAAACACATAAGCAAAAGGAAGGTTCATTGTTACTTTTTAAAAGAGTTTTATTCTTAATTAAATAGCAAATCACCAAAGCATTTAAGAAGTGACTCAACTTGCAAACATTTGATTTTTTTTTACCCAGTTTCAGTAACACAGTAACGTGTTTGTTGAAGAAAGCAAGGTGTGTTGGTATTCTTTCTGTGACTGGCCATTGTGAACTAACTCAATCACATACCTGGGTGTTTGCCAGGGACAATTTCTGGCATTTTCCCAGGTGGTGGGGTATGTGAATATTGTTGCATTCAATGAAAAAAAAAAAAAAAAGTGGAACCTGAGCTGAACAGCCAGAATTGAGAGGGTGGGTCATGAGCTGGGGCTAGAGGACCTTTCATGTCTGAGGCAGTGGCAGGATATTGCTTTCCTTCTTGTCAGCCACACCTTCAAGGATTTTTTTTTTTAATGGATACAATACACTTTATCACAAAGGTATATTAAAAATGGAACAGAAGCTGGGTGGAGTAGCAATACCACAGTCTAAACCCTTCACCTCCTCGTTGACAGGGTGGAGTAAGCAAGGCATTTCTTGCCAAGCATGCTTATTTTGGCCCATAGGACCAGCAGGGAAGTGAGGGCCACAGAGCTAAAGGGTTCCTAGTTTGCCCTAACTCCCTCCATTCCTGAGACCTATAAACAGTCTCAATAAGAGTTTTGATTGAAAAAAGGAAAGGTTATTTTGATTCATTATTTTCAAGGCATACATTCATGAAAGAAGTAAGAGACCATGGAAGATGATAGCACAGGATGATTTCTTTCTGTATGCCTTAAGATATTGTGCCTCAAGATTTCCCCATAAAACCATGAGGTTTTATTTAGGTTCTAGAAATGTCTGTGTAAAAAGCTTCCTGGAAATTTGAAATATATTAACTGACGTATACTGAGGGCTATTCCAAGGATAGCTTTCTGTGTATTAACTCATTTAGTTCTTAGAACAGAACAATTGATGATGTTGGTCATAGTGCCTATCACCAACATCATCAATTGTTATTGTTCAGATGTGGAAACTGAGGCACAGAGAGGGCAAAAAGCTTGTCCATGGTCACACAGACAGCAGTGAGTCATAGAGGCTGAATTTAAACCCAGGAAATCTTAATATCTATGCTTTGTTGCTTCTTTAAAAAGTGACACATAAAATGATTTTTTAAAAGAAATATTCTCACACCAAACCTTGTCTCAGAATAAGAGCAAAAGAAAGGCAGGAAGGTAAAATAATAATTAAAAAAACAAGAAAAAGGATTTCCTCCACAAAATGTTGTTCTTCAAGATTTACTTTCATATAAATGCTAAGGACTAATACTGTTTGGCATGATGACTAATAGACTCATATTATTTACACCAAAGATAAGAAACTATTTTAATATATAGAGATGTAAAATGACTTAGGCAAACTCATGGGTGGTAGTCTCACAACATATTTTGAAGGGAAGCAGGATGTTCCTAATATATGTGTCTGAAATATCATTCAAAACACTTTTGGCTAGAAAATTCAAGGACTTTCAGTTGAGAGTAATCAAGCCCTTCTCTCTTGTATTTGGTGCCAAAGTAAGTAACACTGAGCTGTGTTGCCTATTCACTAACCACATGTAGTAATTTTGATGGATTTATGTTCTTATATTATTTTTTCACTACAAAGAATTTCTTAAAATTCCACAAAAAGTGGAGAGTCAACAGAAATGGAAGTTTGATAATTCATAGAGTGAGTCTATTTCTTTCTTGCAAAACACTATTTCAATATAGTATCTAATTAAAAAATCATCAAATTTATTATTTTTTTTAAGTTTCAAAATCGATTCCTGGGAATACTGGCTGACTAAGCAGATGTGGTAAGAATAACTTCTAACTCAAAATACATAATAATGCCAGCTACAAAATACATTTTTAAAAAATGCTATAAAGCTGAGTTCAAAAGCCAGAAAAGGAAATCACTAAGTAGCAGGAAATAGAGGAGAACTTAAGTTATTGTAGAGAGTGATGGCTGATGCCCAATAGGCCAATAGTATTAGCAGGGATATATGCCTTAGAAGCTAATGTCTAAAGGTCTTTGTACAATGGGAAATAGATCTGAAAACAGTCTACACAACTCATGAAAGAAGCTAGAAAAGTCTAGTCTAGTCTACAGACAGTCCTGGAATATAGCATGTGTTTGTGCTACGCAAACAATCTGTATTCTCTGGGCCATGGGTGGAAAGACCCTTGTGGAAACTGCAAGCCCAAATCTGGGCTGCTCATTAGACCTGAATTTGCAAAACCAAGCAATTTATGAACACAAGTCTAAGGTAAAACACATCTAGAACCAGTGAAACTTGAAACACTCCAGCAAAATAAAATAAAAATAAAATACTCCAAAAGGGATCTCCATTGATCAGGAAATCATCAGTAGATACATAGGAAGTTATTTTCTCTGAAAATGACCTGTAAAACAAATCACAAAGCACAAACAAAAACTCACTGCTTAAGAGTTAGATGATGCAAAAAATGGAAGAATTTTATTAGCTGAACTATCAATAATATAATTGTCTAAAAGATTTAAAAATAAATGTATTGAAAATGATCAGTGACAACAGAACAAGTAAAAATTATAAGAAAAGTCATGAGCATACTGAAAAGAAAAACAGGCATATTTTTTAAAAGAAAGAACCAAATCTAAATTCTAGAAATGACCTGGGTGCAGTGGCACATGCCTATAATCACAGCGATTGGGAGGCTGTGGCAGGAGGAATCATAAGTTCAAATCTGACCTCAGCAATTTCGTCAGGCACTAAGCAACTCAGGAGACCCTCTCTCTAAATAAAATTCAAAAAAAAAAAAAAAAAAGTCTGGGGATTTGACTCCATGATTAATGCCCCTAGGTTCAATGTGCCTGGTACCTAAATACATAAATAAATAAATAAATAAATTTAAAAAAAGAAATTCTAGAAAGAAATGTTAATTAAAAAAGATTTTATTTAAGTAAGAAAATTCAAGCTATGACTTAAAGAGCTAAATAAACTGAAGACATAAGAAAAGCATTCAGAATATGATCCTAAGAGTTAAAGAAAGGAAATGCTTTTGTTATGTCTTCAGCTTATTTAGATATTGAAATAGAGAAAAGATTTTATATCTCTTTTCAATAGCACTTCGAAAATGAGGAAGTTACTAATTGATGTTTACTTCTCTGCACTGTAGAGAATCACTATGAATTAGTTCCTCTATGGAGCACTTCAGGTTTCACCAGTTCTGGATTAGCTGTGTTTATTTTCTCAAATTCTGAAGTGGTTAACTCAACATAATCCAACCAGTGTGTTCTATAGAAGATAATTAAATTGATTAAGTTCACAAACTATTGTCTTTTTATTTTGTAGCAATATGGGTGTATTCTAGATAACTCAATATGTACTTCTGTCAAAATCTGATGTACATATTTCGGCTACTGTGAGGTATGCTGCAATGAACATAAGAGTACAGGTATCTCTTTGACTTACTGATTTCATTTCCATTGTGTGTGTGTGTGTGTGTGTGTGTGTGTGTGTATATATATATATATACATACACAAACACAGACATATACATACATACCTAGGAGTGGATTGGTAGGTCACATTGTAGTTCTATTCTTACTTTTTTATGCATTTTATTATTTTACAAAATAACTGCACTAATTTACATTCTCACCAACAATATGCAAATGGTTTTTTTTTCTCCACATCTTTGTTATGTGTACTATAAAAATGTTGAACATAGTAAAATGGTGATTAGCAGAGGCTGGGGTCTGGGCATCTTGGGCAGATGTTGGTTGAAGGACACAAAATTTCAATGAGACAGGAGGAATAAATTCAAGGGCTCTATTGTACATCATGGTGAATTCAAACAAAAATACTTGAATATTGCCAAGAGTAATTTTTTAATGTTCTTACAACAAAAAATAAGTGTATCAGATAATTAATATATTAAACACCTTGATTTAACCAGTCCACAATACATATCTATATCAAAACATCATGTTGGACACATAAATATATACAATTTTACCTATCAATTAAAAATGATGTATGAAATCAAGATATTTAAGTTTCCTACCTTAGAACAGCCTCCCATTGAAGATATAAAAAAAAAAGTTTCTAACCTTAATACATCTGGAGAATTGTTTTCTTGTTCTCTCAAAGTATGTTTTGAAATCACATCTTATTACCCTTATTTTTTCATATTTCTTTTCATAATTTTGTTCCAATTTTTAAAAAAATCATCTTCCTTCCACTAGTTCATGTTCCATATTCTTTCAAAAATGTTTTCCTTAAAGATTTTGATTCTGTTTCAGATTTATAGAGAATTTGGCAGAGAAAGGAATTATACTTTTAAATACTATATCCCAATCCCAGTCTTTCTCTCTCTCTCTCTCTCTCTCTCTCTCTCTCTCTCTCTCTCTTTCTCTCTGTGCAAAGTTCTTCAGTTGAAGTTCTTCAGCTGAAAATCAAAAATATATTTCACACTGAGGTAAAACTGCTAAGTCAGATGAAATGTAAACACTTCTTGCCTTGGGTTCTAGAGATGATGCATTTCATATGTTTTTGAGTCAAAAATTGGAATTTGGTGAGCTCAAGAATAAGGCTCTGGAAAACCCGCTCTCCCTGTGTGAGAACCAGCAAATATTTCATTATTTCTCTATATATCTGCAAAAGTATCACCTCCAAAGAGCAGAAATCACACCACAGCAATTATATACTAGAACTGAAATCTAAACTTCCTTTAGATTTCCTTTCCAATCAGGTTATGTCTGTCTTCAGAATTCTTCTATAAAACATCTCTGTGTCTACCTCTTCACACTTGTAACCTTATCTCGTCTATCTTTCTTAAACAGAAAAATGTTGACTTGTATGATCGTTACGTGGGATATGTACATGGAATTTCACTTCTTTGGCCATTAAGGCATTTTATTTGTTCATTCATTCACTCATTTGTCACTTATTGAATATCTATCATGTACTAGGCTTGCTGTCTTTGAGCCCTAGTTTTTCCATTGAGTTTACAACTCTAAAAGTTATCAATCCTAAATAAAGAGCATTCTTCTTAATTATCTGATATTTGTGCTATTCCAACTCAAGCACAAAGATATTAAAAATGTTGTGCTTTGTAGTGTTCCCATGCATTTATAAATTCTGATCCTGTCTGGAATGACCTTGTTTCCTTCATCATTGACCTAATGACTCCTTATCCTTTCAATTCAACTCAGATGACAGCTCATCTTTCTTAGTCTGATTTAGTGCCTGTCCCTCTGATCTCCCCATGCTCCCCATCTTGCCCTTTCCCAATGCTTATCATGTTCGACTATAAAATTTTGTGATGGATAAACTTTAGTCCTCAATTATCTCTGCCTCCATCAGTTTAGCTGATTCTGTGGCCTCTTGACTAGCAAACTTTGATAAAAGAAGTAGTAACGCTGAGGGTCATCCCTGTGGCAAGGAATTAAGGGTGTCTTCAGATAACTGCTAGCAAGATACTGAAGACCTCAGTCTCACAGGCCATGAAGAACTAAATCCTGACAACAGCAACATGTACTTGCAGGTAAATCCTTCTGTTCTTGAACTTCAGATGAGACTTCAGCTCTCAGTGACACTTTGATTATAGTCTTGTGAGAGATCCTTAGGTAGAGGGCCTAGAGAAGCTATGCTTTTGTCCTGACCCAGTGAAGCTGTGAGATAATAAATAAGTATCATTTTAAACTGATAAGTTTCTAAGTCATTTGTTATTTGAAAATTTACTTTTTAATTCATTTATTTAATTCTGTTTTAGATGGTCACCTCTTCAGACTTGACACCTTTTTTGTGTCACCAGAAGCTGATAATGCATCTGGCATATAGTAACTGCTTAACATACATTTGTGAACAGTGTGGTGGTAAAGTAACTTCACTGGTTTTATAGAAAGGGAATCAGCTGCTACCAACTTTATGACCTTTATTTCATTCAAGTTCTAAGTCTCAGGTGTTTTGATATGAAAAACTAAAGGGTAAGACTTAATATAGTGCAACTCGGCTTCAGAAGTTTCTGTATCTCAGTTTTTCTCCTTAAGCATATTAATGATATGTGTGAGACTGTACTATATTTTAGTAGATGACTTGATCTTCAATATATTTCCATGTTCTGTTATCTTTTTAAGTCTAAAGTGTGAAAAGGAGTTATTGCAAAAATCATGTGTTTTCCACTTTTAGAAATGATATCTACTTAAAAGAAGTCTCTAAATGATTAAGTAGCAAGAACACAAAAGTTGGAATGAACTTATGCAAAATTGAAATCAGTTTTAAAAAAGGGCATTTGATGACATGTAGCATGACATTTAACAGCTTTCTTAATTGAGTGGACTAAAAACCAGATAACACAATTTTAGACAGGAATTTCTTTTTCCATGCTGACAGGAAACATTTGTTTTGTTTTAGCCAGACGGTTTAAAAAAATGCTATTTATAATAGCTTTGCCAAAGTGGGGCGAGGGAGGGGGAGGTCTACAAATTCTCATTCATTTCCATTTTTTAAAAAATTTGCTGCGTTATCTTTTCAAATGTTTCTTTCCTTTCACTGAGTGTTTAGATGATAGGAAAATCATGATTCACTATCTCAAAAACTGATGGTAAAGACATTTTTCAGTTTCTGGGCCAACACATGTGGAGAAGATAATTCTTATTAAGCATATTAGATAATTCTGATGAAATCTGTCTCTTTTTCAGCTGGAACTACCTTTCCTTCCTCTCCACCCTCTTCCTTATGTGATATTTCTCTAAAAAAGGGGGAGGAAAAACAGACAGCAATAATACTGAATCTTTGCTACTTAAAAGAAAAGCAGAGGATGACGTACACTTTTCTTGTTCCTTTGAGCTCCTCAATTGTCCATCTGTGAACATTTCATTCCTTCTATTTTTAATCCATGCAAACAGACAATCCTGGACACCAACTGCAGAAAGGAATCAACATTCCTTGTGGTGTCTCAATATGATATTTGTGTATCTTCCCTTAAGCACATTCTGTCCTCTTTTTCCCATCATGAGAAAGAGGATAGGAAGCAATAATCAAATTCACTCTAAAGTACTGACATTAAGACAACATATTAGAATAGAAGGGAGCCACATCCGACAGAAAAATTCTTCCTCTCAATAGTAAGCAATAGATAATCTTCTGAGGAAAGTTGTACAATATCTACTTGGGATATTTAAAATAAAAATAAAACTATTTCTTTAGATAGAGTATTTTTAGAAAAGCCAAGGAAGATGAATCTGTTATTTCTTTTATCTCCACTATTCACAACATAAAAGTAGCCATGAAAAATTAAGGTAGACTTATTTTTATTATGTTCAGAAGTAGGAATAATAGTTTCCCAATAATCTCTTTTGCAATGAAAAATGAAAAAAATGATTTTGGACATGGAACTCAAAAAAATAGTTGAGGAAGCTCAGAGTTCATTTAGGATAGTAGCAGATTGTAGCAGTTATGAATTAGGGCTTTGGAATTAAATGTATGAAAGTTTGGATTCAGGTTCCATCATTGACTATCCCAGGTACATACTGTACAAGAATCTTTTTCTTTATCTACAAAATGTAGATTATTTCTCTTTTCATATAGAGATATTATGAATGTAAAATAAAATAATAATGCATGACAAAATTTTCCACAGAACCTGCTATAGAATTAAATAATAAATAGGTGTTCAATCCCCCTGATCCTAAATTAAAAAATCAGAAAAATGATGACTAGAGATTAAGACTTGTTAAGGAATGCATATTTAATTACAGAATTTATGGTAGAATAGTAGGAATTTCTTCTAGAAACTCAAATTTTTGTTATACAAATATTTTACCTAATTTCCATAGTCTTTTTTTTAAAGAGAGAGAGAGAGAGAGAGAGAGAGAGAGAGAGAATTTTTTAAAATATTTATTTTTTAGTTTTCGGCGGACACAACATCTTTGTTTCTACGTGGTGCTGAGGATCAAACCCGGGCCGCAAGCATGACTGGCGAGCGCGCTACCACTTGAGCCACATCCCCAGCCCCAATTTCCATAGTCTTTGAGAAAACTAAGTGGTATTCTTTATTACTAACATAGAGGACAATTGGCTTGTATTAAGAACATGAAACAAGTGCTGGAGTCATAGCTCAGTGGTAGAATGCTTGCCTAGCACATGTGAGGCACTGAACTTGATCCTTAGCACCACATTAAAAAAAATTAAAAAATAAAGGTAGTGTGTTCATCTACAACTAAAACAACAGCAACAGCAACAACAACAAATAACACGAGACAAATTTCAATGGAACGTTGAAGCAAACAAAATTAAAATAATTCTTCCTTGCCCAATAACTTCTCATGCTAATCTGAATTTTTATTCCCTGAGTATGCATTAGGGACTACTAAAAGAACCCAATGATAAGACCAACAATATAAATCAAGTCCTAGGAAGGAGGGAATTAAATATCTGAGAATTATGTTCAAATATTTTAGTTTTTAGACTCTGATGACATTAGATTCCAGCACTTCATGAGGCATTTTGAAGCCAAGGAGCTTGTAGCAAGTAGAGATGGAAGACTATTTCATTTCAAAAGTGGCTGTCTTTAATTCCCCCTATGCATGGGTGTAATTTTAAAAATTTGTCCCTGTTATTTCCTCACATGGGAGATTCTCTGATGATTGGAGTACCTGGGGAGTCACCATCTCTGAATTTTATGATGGTTCAGAGGGGGGCTTTGAAATTCCTGCAGGGGTGGGAATTCTCCATGATTTTATTAGGGTGAAGGACAAGGACAAGAAACACACAAGTTTCTTCCAGTAGGCTTCCGCTCAAAGTCTGTAACTATGGGTCAACATCTAAATTATCTAATTCTGCATCAAGAATGCAATTGAAAAATTACTGAGTGTCTTCACCATTGCTTGCAGAACCAGGTACTCTGTTAGTCCCTGAGAAAGAAGTGAGTATAAAAAGAAATATTTTATGTACCATAAGTAACAGAATGCTGATAGAACTTTTCCTGTTGCACTGAAATTGGTGTATAGGGTGCCAGTTGAAAAGGTAACTCTACAAAGATCCATCAGTTGTTCTTGCACCCCAATGAATGTTTACTAAGAGGCCCCAGAAGAACTACTTTGCAGTGACCAAACCTTTACAGGTATATTCCCCTCCACTCCACATCCATCTTTGAAGGGGCAACAAGATGGAGCATAGTTGGGGCTGAGAAGGTCCACCTCTGGAGAAGTCAGAGATCATACAGAGAAGTTTTTCCTATGGAAAGGAAGGAGATGGTCTTGCTTTATACTCCATGAAGCCAAGTGAGAGGCTGGGATGTCAAGGTGGGAGCTCCAAGAAATTCTCTGGTGAAAGTTGAAAATGCCTACAAGAAGCAGAACCTTCCCTTTCTGGTCTGAGAAATGGCAGTACCTAGGAGAATAAGGGGGCATGGAACAGCTCACATTTCCACTTTTGGAAGTGGTGAGGATGTGTGTTTCTTGGGAGTCAGGTGGGTTTCCTCAAAGGTAGCTGGGGTGGAATTTCTAGGAGGGAGTAAGAGGCTCCTGGTGTCTGAGGGAGGGTGGAAGCTGTTTTTCTGATTCAAGGACGTGTATAGCGGTCAGGTGAATGCTTCCTGTTCACTCTTCTGAGAATCTTCCAAAAAATTTCTACATATCTCCCATGAGAGAGGTAGCTTTGCAGCTGGAGGGTTATACATGGAATTTGGGCAACCAGACACTATTATCCAATGAATAAGCTACTCAACAGAAAAAGCACTTCAACTCCTGCAAATGAAGTAAAGCAAAACAAAACCAAACCCCCCAAAATCTCATCCATTTCTTCTCCCCCTTCTTACCTCCTACAAAACTTGAGTAACTAGGCCACTTATCACCAAAGGGAATAAGAAGAATGGTGTTAGGACTAGAGTCAGGACATGTCTAGCATCCACAACAGCATATTGAGCTAGGAGGAGGGGTAAAAGATCAGAGTTCAAATCTGGCCATTGGTGGGAAAGTAAAAAGATTTCCACTGGATTTGACATTTCAGTTTTAAATTGAATTGAACATTCAATCTTTTTTGATGTTCATCTTTCTTTGGATATTGATCTGCAGTGGCGAGCTGTCCTTTCCACAGCATTCATGGAGGGCAAAGCAGAGTGAAGAACTCAGCTGCCTGATCATATAATATCGATATGTTGGCCTTCAAATACACAGTTCAGGCTAATGGTTTATGTATTCAGATCTTTGTTTAAGAGAAGTGACGATTGCCAATTTTTTGCTCAAATTTTGTTGTGATGCACAACATTCATATATGAGGCAGATCTGAATACACATGAACCAAGGGGCTATACCCCTGAAATCTACAGAAACATCTAAAAATAAAAATGCACATGTCAGTGCAGCGAAGAACCTAAGGTCACATGCCAGCTTCTGTAAAAAAATGGGACTCCATTTGGCTCTCCAAACTACAAGTTCAGTGCTAATTCCTCTGCCTTTGACTCAAAAGCATTTCCTTCGGGAGCATATAAAATATTACTTCTTAGAACATTGATATCTGAAAAGTGTTCTAATTTTGGAACACTTAATTGTGGTTCCCATTGTTTCTGAGGCAGACTTATATTTACCTTGATTGCTACCTTTTAAACTGCTTGCTTAAATTTACAATAGTTATGTATGCTTGCTGGACATTGTTCAACCAATTCAAAAGAGTTAAGTACTGCTTACCTACCCTCCTCACTCCTTACCCTTTTTCATGGGGTGCAGCCAATTATCATCTTGGTGTCTACCATTCAGTCCTTTATGTATTCATATATGTATACACCCACATATATTCACATGTGTGTGTGTGTGTGTGTGTGTGTGTATTTAGCTTCTCTAATTATAAGAATTGTTATGGTTTGAATTGTGTCCTCCCAAATGTATATGTTGAAGTCCTAACCACCAGTAAATTAGCATGTGATCTTATTTGAAAATACAGTTTCTGCAGATGTAATGAGTTAAGACAAGGTCATTGGAGTAGAGTGGATTCCTAAAATGACTAAGAAATCTAAATTTCTATGGGGAAATTTGGGACCAGAGATAATTATGCATACAGGGAAAACACCATGTGAAGATAAAGACAGAGATTAGAGAAATGCATCATCTACAAGCAAAGGAAGGCTAAAAATTGCTAGCAAATCCTCAGAAGCTGGTAGAGGCATGGAACAGATATTTCCTCACAGTCTTTCAAGGAAACTCTTTCTTCCTGAAACTTGGTCTTGGACTTCTAGAATCCAGAGCATTTTATAAGTTACCCAGTGTGTGGTACTTTGTTATATTGGCCTTAGCAAAGTAATATAGTCATTATAACCATGTTATTTTAAGTTGCTTTTCACGTCCAAACAAATTCACTTTATCCTTCTAATGAATGCATATAGATAGCATCTTTTAAAGGGATGCATGCAATTCTTTACAGTTTTTTTCCTATTTGAAAAACTTGCATGTCTTCTCTACCCTTTTATCATTAATGTAATTAACAGCATTCTCCTTTAAAAATTGTAGTAAAATATATATAACGTAAAAGTTTCCAATGGTGAACTCTTATGTGAACCATGGACTTTGTGTAATAATGATGTGACAATGTAGGTTTATCAATTGTAACAAATGCAGCACTGTAGTGGGAGGTGATAACAGGGGAGGCTATGCATGGGTCAGGTCAGGGTGTGTGTGGGAAATCCCTGTACTTTCTGTGAACTTCATTTTGCCATGAACTTCTCTAAAAAAATAAAGTCTACTAAATGCAAGAGTTTAATGAAAAACATATATCACTGAATGAAATACTTAAAGACAAAAAATTACTCTTATCCATTTTAAGTGTATAATAGTGATGAATATATTCACATAATTGTGCAACCAATATCCATAATATTTTTAGTCTTCTAAAACCAAAACTCTACATCCATTAAACAGCAGTTCCTTCTTCCTTCTTCCTAGCAGCCCCTGAAACCACCATTTACTTCCTTTTATATGAATTGAACTATTCTAGATACATCATATAAACGCAATCATATAGAATTGGTCCTTTTGTGACTTATTTTACCAGCATGATGTTCTCAAGCTTCATCTGGGTTATAGAATGTGTTAGAATTTCCTTCCTTTTTAAGGCTGAATAATATTTAATTGTATATATAGACAACATTTGGTTTGCCTGTTCTTTTGCTGACAAATATTTGGGTCGCTTCCACCACTTGGCTTTGAATTGAATAATGCTGCTATGGACATGGGTATCCAAATGTTTCCTTGAAAACTTGCATTCAGTTTTTTTTTTTTTTGCATTTATGCTTAAAAGTGGAATTGTTGGGTCATGTTGTAATCCTATTTTTAAGGAACTGTCATACTATATTCCATAGCAGTTGTACTATTTTACATCCCACTCACATCACACAGGGTACCAGTTTTTCTACATCCTGCTCGTGTTTGTGTTTCCTCTTTATTTCTGTCTCATTATTTTATTTTTTTCTCTTTTCCTCTCTCCTCCCTCCCTCCCTCCCTCCCTCCCTCCCTCCCTCCCTTCCTTCCTTCCTTCCTTCCTTCCTTCCTTCTTCCCTCCCTCCCTTCCTTCCCTCTCTTTCTGTTTGGATATTAGCTCTCCTAATAAGTGAGATGTGGTATTTCACTGTGGTTTTGGTTTGCATTTCCCTTATGATTAATGATGGTAAGCATCTTTTCATGGATGTTGGCTATTTTTACATCTTTTTTGGAGAAATGTCTAAGTACTTTGTTTATTTTTGAATGGGGTTTGCTATTGTTATATTAAGAGTTCTTTTTATTTGATGAATATAAATCCCTTATAAGACATGTTTTGTAAGCATTTTTCCCCACTCTGTAGGCTGTCTTTTTGCTCATTGTGCCCTTTGATGAACACCTTTATTCTTGTATACTAAAGCATAGATATACATAGACTACATGTACATCTATGTACATCTAAGCTACACATGAGAGGAAAAATCCTTGGAGTGGAATTACTACTTCAACCTACAAAAGTTGTTTCAACTTAGACTCTTAACAGTTTATGACCATTCCTCCCATCTTCGTTTCCATGCCAGTCCACAGAAGAGATTTTTCAAAAAATTGCCAAGGACGTTGAAAAGGATATTTTAATACATAACTACTCTGTTCTATACAATAAGAGCCTGTTATATCATGGTTAAACTATTAAACAAATTTTAGTCAAATCATGTTCCCTGGAACTTAACATGTATATTTGAAAAAAAAAAAAAGTCCTACAACTTAGAAGTTGGATTTACCACCAGCCCTAGGGTAAAGGCTTTTACTTTATTTTTTATTAAAAGCTCTATAATTAGTTCTTTTACCTCAAGTGATTTACTTAATGAATGGTGCCATTTTATAAATTGAGTAAACAAATCTGCTCTAATTCATAGCTAAAGAAATAGGAGAAGCAGTTTGCCAGAATGAGCCAGTGTATGCCAAGGATTCAATCTCATGGCCCAGAACTCTCTTCCCATTGCCAGGACCACTGTGCCGCCATATGTTTCCAGTTTCAGGGACTGAAAAGGTGGGGATGACAGCATGAATGACATAGGGACAGTGGGAAATGATGGGCCATGTTTTCTGGGAATTATATCACTGCAGTTAAGCAAAGGACCTGGCCCCCGAGGATATTGCCTCTGTGATTATATTTTAAAACAATAATAATAACAGAAGAAAATCGGACTTTTAGATCTTGAGACCAGAGGGAAAAATGGTAATGTTCTATTCCCACTTTGATCAAACCACCTGTGATAAAGAAAGGTCCGTGGGGTCTCCACACAAACATCAAGGAGGTTTCACAAAGCCATGGTGCTCCTGTGCATTTTATCTTCTTTTGTTGCTGGAACTTTCTGCACAGAGCATTGGTGACACACCACATTTACTTGTCCTACATGATTCCGGGTTGGAACATAAACGTCTTACTGCTCCTAAGGTCCTCTACTGCAGTTTATTAAAAAACCAGAGAAGTTGGGCCTGGTGCTTCCATATGGCTTTTCTAGTTTATTGGCTCTATTTGCTTGTAAAAATATGTTTTCAATTACACTTAAAACATTTGATTCAAACTACTTTGGGAAAGTTAAGATGTATTGTTTTCCTTGCTCACATCACATACATTCTGCTTTACCAGGAACTAATGGTGCAGTGCACTGATGTCGGGTGGCCAGTGATATAACAGGGTCTGGGGAAGAAGGTGAAGGATAGTCTTAAGCTATCAATAAGAGAAGAACAACAGAAATTGAGTGTTTATTTTGGACTCACTGTGAGCATGACAGATTATGGGCATGACCATAAACGACAAAAATATATGTAAAACTCAGAGGAAAAAATGAGACTACTTGGAACACAAGATCAAAACAGGAAATTTTGGTTTGAAATGAGCCTCTTTCCTCACATAGAACTTTCTAGATGTTTTTGTCAGTCAGCCGTATCTAATTATTTTTCTTTGACAGTGATGCAAAATTGGAAAGGGCTTTAAAACCACAGTTGTCAGTGGGGCTAAAGGGGGCATTTTTTGTTTTTCTCAGAGGAGCAATCACTTACAATGAATTAATAGTTATTATTATTAGCACTTTGTCCAGATCCTGGACAACAGATTATTGTTTTATTGAATGTTGGTTAAATATTCATCTCTTCAGACAGAAGGCACAGATGGATTATACTGGGCCATGACCCAAACAGGAAAAGAGAGGCAGCAGTGAGAAATTACGTGGGGGTAGTGACTAAAGTGCCATGAAAACATCGTCCACCCCCCCCCCACACACACACCCATGACCTGTGTTGGAACATCTAAGGACCAACCATGAGTCAGCTACGCATTAGCTCATCACTGAAGAGCAGGCAAAGGTGGCCTAATCCAGGAGCCATACACTGCTCAGCATGTGGACCCACTGGGGGCCTGCTGAGCTGAGCTCACCAATCAGGGAAAGGCATTTGCTTTTTTATTTTTGTTTTCTTTTCTCAGCCAATTATTCTCATGGTTCCCACTTCCAACCACAGGACCTTAAGGTACATAGAATCACCTAGAATGCTGGTTAAAAATGCACATTTCTGGCCCCACCCATGAGATAAGATTCAGTAAGTCTAAGGAATGTGCAGTCACTATGCAGGTAGACCCTGGACCCACTTTAACTCATTCAGAGAAACTACCCACAAGGAGGATGAGAGAGACAGGATGAGTACTGTGATTATAGTTTTTTGTTTTGTTTTGTTTTGTTTTTTTACATTATTGCTAAGGGTCTGCCTTAGACCTTTTCATCTTTCCTTGAAATTATGGTTGCTATAGATATCTTGATTTCTGAAGAATTCTTTGATCAGACTGTTGACCACTCACTTTTCCTTTTCTCTCTTTTTTAGAAGGGAACTTATTTAATCTGAAAAGTTTATCAAAAGTCTACTGCAACTTTAGTTTTTAAAGGAATATCACCGCATGCATCCAAAAAAATAAATTGTTTTACTCTCATCTCTTGGCCCTTTGCTGCATTTGTTACCACTCACTTTTTCTAAACCTCTGGCTGAACTTTGAATCAGATACTTTGTCTCTAATATCTGTGCTTCTCTGATTTTCATTTTCATTTCTGTACTCTTTATTTATTCTCTCATTCAGCCATACCAAGGATCTGCACTTGGTTCTTGTACCTAAGACACACTGCTTGGTAACGCAGACTCAGTTCAAGCCATAGTGAGGTAATAGACCAGCAGTGGAGACAGCCAGATAGTTAAACCAAAACAGTGGGAGTGTGGGGTGCCACAGAGGGGTGTTGACAATGTGAGAGCACATAGCAGGGCCACCTAATTTAGTCTAGCATGTCAAAAAGGCTGCTGGGAATGCTGAGGGAACTGGGAAGGGATGAGAAGGCAGAAATGGAATGGAAACTAAAAGGTAAGAGCTATGGCACTTTGAAAAAGAACGGTTGCTTTTATGTGGAGAAAGTAGGTGATGTGGCAGAGAACAGGGCTAGAAAGATGGGCAGGCCCTGATGGGGAAAGGCCTGGTAAATCCCAAGACAGAGTTTGGATGCTGAGTCCTCTGAAATACTTCTGAAAGCTTCAAAACAGGTGAATCACATTTTGGTCTTCACGGAAAGTATGGTGCATGTGACACATGGTGCAAATAATTCAGAGTAAAGTCTCCAAGGAGGTGGGCAGGGATAGGAAGCTCAGAGCATAGGCAAGGGAGGGCATGTGGGAAGAGAGGCATCTCTCCCACTCTGACAAGAGGGTACGGGCAAAGGATAGAATGGCTGGCAGGTTAGACAGGTGTTTGGTCAAAGAATGCTGAAGGTGTTTTTCCCTCCCAGAAAAAAAGAGTGAAGATACCTTTGAGATGTCTTTTAGAGCATTTCAGTAATGATACTTTACTAGTGTCACCAATTCCTCCATTGAGTGGTATGTAGGATAAGACAGCTGCTCAATCTTATCAAAGAATGGCATTAGCTATTTAGAATTATACCAGCAGTATTAGTTTTCAGACTGTCAGTGTCTTTAAAAATTAAAACAGAAAATCAAGAAACAACTAGAAACAAGGGCATCTACCAAGTTAACGTGTATGAATGCCTCTTGTACATTGTAGAGTCATATGATTAGGTTAGAATGTGACAGACTTTCCAAAAGCAACATCTAAGAAACCAGAGGCAATGACATATGATTAACCTGGGGATGTAATAACCAATTTTAGGATTAGAAGTTTCTTAGTGAAGACTCTCAGTGCCTCTTTCATTTTCTGAAGCATGTACGATTTTTTTCTCCCAAAGGATGTAGGCAGATTTCCAGGTACAAAGCTATGCCATTCTTCTATTTGTCCTAAAAGCAAGTTGAAGCTGAAAAACCATCTTGAAACTGGAATTAGTAAAGTCTTAAACAAACAAACAAACAAACAACGCAAGATTTCATTGAAAGGCAAAGTTCAACCATTTCTTGTTCAAAAAGTCTGACAATATAAAAGGGCTTCCTTGGGGGACAGCAAAACCAAGTGGACTTTTCTCCCAAATCCATAACAATGGACAGTTTTGGACAGATTTGGAATGTGCCTTTCTTTTTTGCTAAAGACATTTTTCCACCCTTGGCCTTCCAAAACTCAGAGTTCAAAGCTTCACTACTACTTTTTTATGCAGAAGCAAATTGACCACAACACTATTAGAAAAAGACGTGAGTCAGTATTTGGCTCTTAATTTCTTTGTTGTGTTCTTTGGAAAAGAAAGATTGTAAGGAAAGAGAAGCAGGGAAAGAAAGGCTGACTTCTTTTGCATCTTTTCCTTGTAGGGTGTTTGTTTAAAAAATAATAACCCAAACCAGGCTATTATTGGGATTTATATTAAGCATTTCCAAGTTTGAAAGAGGAACAAAGTCCACCAGACCCTTTTGAGGCCTTTTGTTTTTCTCATTATACAAATAGATAAATTGAGTCACTGAGAGTGAGGTAATTTCTCTGGTTTCAGCTGTATTAGATGAAAAGAAAGCAGGAACTCAAGCTTTTGGATTCTAGGTAACCACTTTGATCATGATTTTACTGGAAGCTGACAATCAAGAAGTTAATAATCTGTTATGCTACATATTAGGGAGATGAGATTTTTTCTAGTCATTAGAATAACCCTCACTTTCTAGATTCTTCAGGGAATGAGACATTTTGGAAATTAAAATTTTCCTAATAGCTGACGTTTTACATCTATCTTTAAGGGCCAAAATGTGCTTGCTTTGATACCTTTAAAATACATAATCTCCTTAACTCTTTGAAGATGTGATCAAACAAATGTCAACAAATTCATACCTGTTGTGATTCAGTGACTTTAGGCGCTTCCTGAGGTTGCATGAATATATGTTCCCATAATGATAGGTATCGTGCTTTTAAAATCCTTATCTTTTGAAAGCTTTTTCTCTTCCTTTATTTCTGGGCCTCCACATTTCTGATTCTTCCTGCTGAAAGTACACTTATTATCTCCTTTCCCTTTCGAGTTATGTGCTTCAGTTCTCCTATGTTCTTAGAAGTTGAAGAATCATGTTTGTCAGAATTATATGTAAAGCAAACCAAACAGGCTTGAAGTGAGGATCTTAATGACCTCTACCTTCAATTCTCTGAGCACTTTTGACTTCAACTTTTTGTTCTCCCTTGTGTACTGCTAGACTTGAAATTTTCAGAAATTAGAACTTGAGATAAATTAAATGGTATCTTGGATATATGTGGCTTCTAAAATTCAATTTGCAATAATTTAATTTTTTTTCTCCAGTGATTTTATTATTCATTCCATCAAAACTGAATGCTAAATGTCTGACTCTATCCAGGATCTCGGGAATCTCTCAGTGTTTCAGGATTATCCCTGGGGCCAACAGTATTGATGCTACTATCTTGGTAGTAAATGGAAGAAGATCTCATAATTTTTGTTGAAAGAATACCAAATAAAAGGTGTCTACTGTTTTGTGCATTTTTAGGTAAGTGTGCTAAACATCTGAAAAAAACACTTATTAAACTGCTGACTCGTTATCTTTTTGGCACTTAGGGAGGGGAATGGCGTTCAGATTTATCATCTTTAGAAATTGAGATAAATTAAAAATTCTTGACTGACAGCCTTCTGTTGGGTGGGGATGGGTGTGTTCTGAGAAGACACTGGCCCCAGAAAAGGCTCAAAACACTTTGATTAGCATGGAAACAAACAAACAAAACACAAAATGTGGCTTTCTTTTTGAGGAAAGAGAGGGGTTTTCACATTCCTTATGCATTTATGCCCCAAGTGGCTTTTCAAGTTTCTACACGTTTTAGCTGAAAACCCTGGGTGCAGGTGAAATACACTTGGATGGTGTCAGTGGGGCTCATCACATGGTAGGTTCCCACTAGCTATTGGCTGAAGGACTCAATGAGTTTGAGTTTGAAATCCTAACCAAACAAAGCTGGGATCATTGAAATCGAGGGGGGAACTCTGGTGGTTCTTCTTTCTTTGTCTTTATGGACTAAAATACCTTCCACTACAGTTTGCAAATATTTTCCTTATTCCAAATATGGGCAGCTTAGATCCATTTTCTTGAGGAAAATTTAATTGAAGACTTCTTGATGATCAAGGCACAGCAAAAATATTAGGACCTTTTTAGCAGAAGAATGGAATTCTTTTAAGGTAGGATTCTGATGTACTGACATTAAAGGTTGTTGGGCATATGCACATGGCTTGAGGAGGTCTATTTTTGCACCAAAATGCAGGGTTGGATGCATTTGAGATGCTGGCAACCTCAATAGGAGTGGCAGTTGGAGCATAGCAACGTGAACTCCAGAAGCCCGTGGGAGTTAAGATCTTAGCTGAAATACCAGGACCATAGCTGTATGTGTGTTAGTGTTTGTGTGTGTTCAAGCACATGTGCACATACATAATATGTACTGACACGGTTAAGAGAAGGAGGTACCCTTGAACTTGGAAGGGACTATGAATCCATGACAATTTCTTCCTTCGGAGGAGCTAGTAGGAAGATTGAAATCTTGCCATTCAGTGAAGCAAAGAACAACAAAACAAAAACCCCCAAGCAACCATCCTTGAGCCAAAATGAAACAAAAATTCCCAAAGGACCAGAAACACATATCAGTTCATATTACTACCATAACCAGCTCACAGCAGGACCCTGGAAGGAGAACCTAGAGTTCACAAGAAGCTGTGAGGCAAAGAGATCCTTAGTGCTTCTTTTTTGCAATATACAGAAAGCAAGACTTCAAGGCCATTCTCTCCCAGATGTTCACTCTGCTGGCACTGAAATAGCATTCAATAACTGTTTGTCATTAAGTAACTAACTGAGCACCTTCAGAGTACCAGACACTTCCTGTATGTTATCTCAGGATGACAATCTTGAGAGGCAGACTTAGTTTAGAACACAGGGGAAAAAAGACTCAGTGAGATTCTGTCTTGTTAAGGGTGGCTGCATTGTTAGGCGACAGAAGTAGAACTCAATCCCAGAACCTTTTTTGGGGGGGGTACTAGGGAGTTGAACTCAGGGGCAGTCAACCACTGAGCTACATCCCTAGCCTAATCTTGTATCTATTTTATTTAGATACAAGGTCTCACTGAGTTGCTTAGCGCCTCACCATTACTGAGGCTGGCTTTGAACTCACTATCATCCTGCCTCCAGCCACTGGGTTGCTGTGCCCAGCACAGAACTTCTTATACTAAATTCAGTGCTTTTTATTCACAATGTGGGATGGGGGATGGGGGTACTGGCTTCCCACAGATAATGCATAGTATTTTCTTTTTAATTCATGAATGGCATGTATTTGGACATTAAATAGAAAAGGGATTTTAGAATGTCATTAAAATAATTAACAAAGTTTAAGTGGATTGGATATCCTTTGAGATCATAAACAGTATGGAAGACAACCTCCAAAACCATTTCTGCGGGCAGAATCCTTGATGCAAGTTAACTGCTCTGTGATTGAAGGAAGTTTGGATTCTCCTCTTTTTAGAAATTTCAATCACCATACAGTTTTTTTTTTAAATTAATACTTTAATTGTACATGTTAAGGGGATTCACTGTAATATTTCCAGACATGCATATAGAGTGCATTGGTCACATCCATCTACCCTTCTTTTTCCCTTGCCCTCCCCCTACCTCCAGCACCCTTCCCAGTTCCAAGTAATCACTATTCTAATTTCAGGTGTTTTTTTTTTTTTTTTTTTTTTTCAGTTTCAAGTTCCACATGTGGTACTTGTTTTCTGCTTCTGACTTGTTTGGCTTGACATGATGTCCTCCACTTGGAAATGACATGATTTCATTCTTCTTCGTGGCTAAATAATCCTCCATTGTGCATATATACTTTGTCTTCTCTGATTCCATACCTTAGCTATTGTGAATTTCAGCACAATAAATAGGGTTATGCAAATATCTCTTTGGTATGCTGCCTCCACCAAAACTACTAGAACTGATAAATGAATTTAGTAAAAGGCAGGATACAAAATGAACATACAAAAATCAGTAGCTTTTCTACACATCAATAACAAATTTGTTGATAAAGAAATATTGAAAGCAATGCCATTTGGAATAGTCACACATAAAATAATATATAAAATTGGTCTGGGGCTGTGGCTCAGTGGTAGAGCACCCGCCTCACATGTGTGAGGCACTGGATTTGATCCTCAGCACCACATAAAAATAAATAAAGATACTGTGTCCAACTATAGCTAAATTTTTTTAAATATATAAAATAACTTAGGAATAAAATTAATCAAGGAAGTAAAAGATCTCTACAACGACAATCACAAAACACTGGTGAAAGAAGTTGAAGACACTAAAAGATGGAAAGACCTACTATGTTCATGGATTGGAAAAATTAATATGGTTAAAATGTCCATATCCAAAGTGATCTATTCTTCTTGAAAAGCGCCTTCTCCATCATGGAATCTGGTTCCCTAGGTAGTTTTGGTTTCCTAAGTAGTTGTTTGAAATTTCCATTTTATGCTACTGGGATGCTCTGGATCACTTCTGTATATAATACTGTTAAAGATCAGCCTGAATCTGTACAAAGAAGGGGACTTTAGGAACAGGGTAATATAGGTTCATATTCTAGCTCCAACACTCACTCTCATAATGATATTGAGAAATTTACTTAATATTTTTGAGCACTGAAATACATATTATGGTAAGGAGGTGGGGTAGGGAGGAAGAACATGGGAGGATTGAATGAATTCTAGATAGGGAAGAGGGGTGGGAGGGAAAGGGAGGAGGAAGGGGATTAGTAAGGATGGTGGAATGTGATGGTCATCATTATACAAAGTACATATATGAAGACTTGAAAGTACATATACAGAGACATGAAAAATTATGGTATATATGTGTATTAAGAATTGTAATGCAAAAATGTACATGTATAATGGTTAGAAAAAGAATTCATAAGTACTAAAAAAATACATATTATGGGCTGGGGCTGTAGCTCAGTAGTAGAGCACTTGCCTAGCATGTGTGAATCATTGGGTTCGATCTTTTGCACCACATAAAAATAAATAAATAAAATGAATGCATTCTGTTTATCTATAGCTACAAAATTTAAAAATAAAATAAAATACATATTGTAAACTGTAAGTTTCTCTGCAAAGGTTAATTGTTACTATCATCATCACTATTTATAAACTATCTTCAGGTTGAAAATTTCCCACATTAAGATCCTTCTAACTCTCTTTTGCTGAAATGGTGATAGTACATTCTATTTCATGAATACAAGATACCAAACATCTCCAGTGCATTTTTTTTTTTTGAGGAAAAAGACTCAGGGATTCTTTCTTTGGCCACTGGCTCATGTCTGTAGATGAGAATTTTATTTATATGTATTCAAATGTGATTTAAACACATGGTGATTGTTTTATAGCTAAATATAAAAATTTTACAAGTTAAATGTTATTGCTATCTTTACCATTGACTCTAAAGCTTGCTTATGCTATAATTTGTATATACTTTACAAGGCAGGGGAAAATACACACCCATAATTATTTCTTGATGTTGTCTGGCTCATGATAGCAGGATAAATTCTTTTATTTTATTATTTTAGAAAAAGTTTTCATTGAAGTTTTTTTTTTTTTCCCAGTCATTCCAAATAAACTTAGATCTGAATGGAAAAGAGACAGCTGATTGCCTGGCTTTTCAAGTGGTTCTTTTGCCCTTATCGTGCTCTTTGCTGAGTCAGAAGGAAGGCATGTGGTGCGGTCGACCTCTGAAATCATTAAACATCACTGTAAACTGTTGCTGCTAGAGACTCACTCGGGTTTATTTTCTGAAGTCTTATTAATAAGTCAGAATCTAATCTGCAGCCAGGCTGTTTGATCACCGTGCCCTTGGCTTTGCCAGGCACAGGATTTTACTGCATGGTTGGTCTGCTGGCATGATGATTCCTGAAGGGCCATCCATAAGCCAGCAAGTGCCAGGGGCACATCATTGTCAAATTCCAAAGACATGCTACCTCCCCTGACCTGTTGGTGGAGCGGCAGCTTTTCATAGTGCCTCGGGTTGTCCACTATGGAATGCAGAAGGAGAGACAAAAAGTTCTGGGAAAATCTATGATAAAGAGTTACTTTTCCTCAGAAACTGGTGAGGTTTCCTGGGGAAGATGCAATAATCTGCTAATGGTACTGTTTCGGATACCCAGGGACAGCCTTCCTCTGTAGAAATGATCAAATGAAGATTAAAGCAATTGTATGGGTATTTTTTTGGGTGCGGGTTCTGAGGATTGAATTTAGCAGCACTTCTCCAATGAGCTATATCCCAGATATTTTTAATTTTTAAGACAGGGTCTCACTAAGTTGCTTAAGGGCTCACTAAGTTGCTGAAGCTGACTTAGAACTCGCAATCCTCCTGCCTTAGCCTCCTGAGTTGCTGGGAGGACAGCCATGCACCACTGCTCCCTGCTTCAGTGGTATTTAAATCATGCTTTTCCCCCAGTGGCAAAAGAGAAGAGACAACAATGAATAATGGTTCTTAGGAGTTCAGCTCAAATTATTTCATACCATTTGGTTTATATAGTGATAAAGGGTCCAAGGAAAATTATAGTACAATTCTGAGGGAGTTAGAGCCATTAAAATTAAGAAAAAAATAAGGCAAATACCATACATACAATATTATTAAAGTTATAGGTTACGGAAGAAGACTTCTTTAAGAAAATGTAATAGGTAAGAGGCACACCCAGGAGTCAAACAATGCACCGAACACATTTAGCAAACAATAAAAAAAAAGCACATCTAATTTATTTTATTCAGTAGTTTGTATTCTCACCCAGGAATTTAAGCTGTAGCACATATAAAGCTAAACATTCTATATTGTCCAGTACAGTAGCTTCTAGTCACATGTGGTAAGTAATTTTAAATTTAAAGAAATTAAAATGTAATTTTAAAATTCAACACCTCAGTTGCAGTATCCACATTGCAAGTATTTAGTAGCCATAGGTGGCTGGTGGTCATCATATTGAATTCTCTCACTACAGAGAGTTCTAAAGGACATGACCATCGACAGGCATGTTACTAACACTTAGAGTAACTTGTAACTTGTCGGTCACAAATAAGAAAGGATCAATGCAGGCTGTAATATTTAAGAAGGGTTAGGAGAACCTAAGAATTATGGCTATTTTGAAAGGTAAAAAGGAGAGTGGGGGAAAAAGGCATGTCTGGAAGAAAGATAGCCTATCTGGCTTAGATCAAATTCTTGTTATAAACTCGAGGGGGATGAAGATAGAATGATAGGGCTGGGGTTGTGGCTCAGTGGTAGAGCACTTGCCTAGCATGTGTGAGGCCCTGGGTTCGATCCTCAGTACCACATATAAATAAATTAAATAAAGGTATTGTGTCCACCTACAACTGAAAAAAATATATTTTTTAAAAAAGATGGAATAACAGGTTGCAATGAGATAAGTTGAGAGACTTGAATGTCAAGCTAAGGAGTTTGATCTAAATATATTTCAAAATGTTATTTAATATGTGTATGTGTGCATTAGTATATATGTGTATGTACTTTTTTTACATGTGTGTATATATCATATAAATATGTATATACATATAAAATATATATATATATATATCCTTTTTTTCTTTGTAGCAGTAGTAGTACTGGGGATCAAACCCAGAGCCTCGAACATGCTAGGTAAGTGCTCTAACACTAAGCTACTCCCCAGTCCTTTTCATTTTATTTTGAGAGAGGGTCTCCTTAGGTTGCTGTCTTCAAACTTTTGATCCTCCTGCCTCAGCCTCCTAAGTAGCTGAGATTATAGGTGTCTATGAAGATTTTTGACCAGGATACTGATTGCCCTGCAACAATAGCACCACCCAGAAAATAATTTTCCTTTGTACAATTTGATAAATAGGGGTCTAATATTTAATATTAGTGTGCCAATAAAGAGTTCATCTTGCGCTCTATGGTTAGCTTCAACATTGAATCAAAGCCTAGTAATACTGTATGTGTGTGTATCTTTGTATTATGTGCAAACACACATAGAGGGAGGGAGAATGCACGATCATGTTACAGACTGGCAAGAAGGGGAGATATGGAGGCTCAGTTCTTGGTCCTCTTAGAAAACCACAGGAAAGCCAGTGGAGCAGTTATGGTCATTTCATGAAGGCCCAGAGAATTGGAGTGTTACAAATTTTATTCAGTACTTTCATTCTTTCTAGGGTATTCATTTTGGTTAAAGTTAAGGTTTGGCTAAGGAACTTTACAGAATGGGAAGCAACTCACTATGTCTGGAAATGCTGATTATATCAAGGCTTCAAAAATGGACTTAGACTAAATTATGCCTTCTTAGAGAACACTCTATGAGGATTGAGAAGCATATTAGAGACTTCTAATTCACCATCCATCTACTTTATTCTCCCATCCTGCTTTTTTCGTTCTCTCCTTTTTACGTGTGTTAAGCTTCCATCATGTGTCAAGCATTGAGGGTTCTGAGAAAAAAACAGCACTCTTATGCAAGAAGCTAGACATGTAAATAGGAATAGAGACACAAATCAGGTCAAAGCCATTACAGGACAGAGACGACCATGACAAGGCTGTGCACAGAATCCTAGGAGCATGAAGGAGGGGCACAGGGCAGCTTGGGCAGCCATATCTCCACAGAGGAGAAGATAGTTGACCTGAATCTTGGGACAAGAGTAGAGATTACTCCAACAGATGAAGTGGGGTTAATGTTACATTAGAGAAGAAGATCAAGTGCAAAAGCAAAGGAAAGCATGGCAGAATGTGACTGAAAGAGAAACAGGTAGACTTTGTTTCCATTTTTTGTCTTTAGCTTATCACAAAGCCCAGGGCTTGAGGTATGCCTTTCCATATATACACTAACTTCAGGCTAAGCAGCCAGTGTAGACAACAGAGTTGTCCTGACTCTCATCATCAGACTTCAGGTTATAGTAAAAATAACACCAAAGCAAATGATCTGGGGAGCTAAATTTAAGTTTGTTTTTTTTTTAAATGTTTCAAAGTGTCTTTTTCTAATCAGCTTCACATATTATCATGGGACTTCCTAATTCACTAAAAACCACATGCTAGAGTGTCACTCTGGTTACCAGATTGACGCCAAGGAACTTGTAATCATTTGAGGAGTTTATGGAGAAAACTTAGCCCTTCAGAATTACCCAAGGGACAATAATAGTTTTTTCTTTCTTTTTTAATTATAAAATTCTTACTCTAGAATGACAAAGTGCTTTTCAAAATAAAAAATATGCAAAAGAAATAGAAATTAAAATAACACTATTAAGCAAGAAACAGAGCCAGTCAGCAGTGTCTAGGAACAGAGCCACTGGAACTCTGTCACTTTATGAGTCAGAGGCATTGTCACGGGAGTAAATGTTTTTTTTCTTCCCTTTATAATAGGACCATACATGATGAGAGGCAGCACTGAGATGCAGGAAGATGATGGGCTTTGGACAGACTTGGATGAACATACTGGCTGTATTGCTTCATAGCTCTGTGGCTCTGGACAAGCTGCTTGACAGAGTAGAGGCTCAGTTTCCTCATGGTTAAGTTTTTGGGTTGATATAAGGAATAGAGAAAATGGGACTAGTACGATGTCTAGTTTTGTTAGACAATGAATATTTTCTATTATTATAACTATTAATGACAAGTTTGAATTTTTCTCTCTTGAATGACTATGAGACTCTTATTTTTGTAAAGGAGAGGATACTTGACTCTTGTCACTTTTCAGATACTGGCTTCTAGGTACTAACTTTGTGAAAGGGAAAGAGAATTCCCAAAGTAAGAGACCTAAGAGAAATTGGGAATCTTAAGGGGTGGAAGGCCTGAGTGTCATAGATAAATCAAATAATCCCAGGTAGAGTAAATTATAATAGACTATTAGTATTTTCCTATTATTGAGATTAGGCTCCCTAATGATAGTGAGGGGGCAAATGTTCAAAGAAGATATTTGGCTAATGATCTCAGTTAATTAATGATGGGTAAAGTCAAAACAGAATTGTCAGCTCAGAAATTGATGAGACAGTTCATAGAATTATCTAAGCTTCTTGTTTATTGAATTTATTGCTCATTTTTGGCCACTTCTCTATAACAAAATATCCAGAGAATGAGAACAAAGGGAGAAGAAAGAGACAATTTTAATCTGTCTACTGCCAGGAAGAGTTTTTTTTTTTCTTTTTTAAAAGTGGAGGTTGAAGAAGAGAGGAGAGCATTTCCGCCATTGTTATTATCGTTACTATGATAAAGAACTGAGCCATAGAACAAGGCATGTCCATTTGCTCTTGTTGTTCTTTTCCCACATAGATTTAGAAATTTATCACACTGGGATTGTTTGTTATTTTATGGCCTGTCAAAGCACATATCTTATATTGATGTTCAGTATGTAGTACATAATAAATAACAACACTGAAAATACCATATCACAGGACATTTTGAAATAATGAAGTAGGAAGTGATTTCCAAGCTGTTTGCAAACTGTTCCATAAAATACCAATCCCAAGACATGCTCTTGGGTAGGGGAGATCTGCTATCAAATGTTAATATAGATACCAATTAGTATCCCAGTTAGTAGTGCTTTGAAAAACACTTTAGAAAATGTTGAAGAGGGGATAAAGAGATTTTATGCAACATAATAATTATTTTTAAAATAGCATCTTTCCCTAGTTAAAGTAGAATTTTAGATCACAAATTCTTTGTGTGTGTGTGTGTGTGTGTGTGTGTGTGTGTGTGTGTATGTGTGTGAGGGAGAAATTCCCCTTTGATGTCAAAATATGGATTGGTAAACATAGGCCTTTTGAGGCTTTTTAAGCCATAATTTTTGTTTCTTTCCCCCTTTCCACTTGCCCTTGATCTTTTCTGGCTTTTTGAGACATGTGGGATTATCCTCTGTATTCTAAGAAGCAAGAATGCTCTTGCTATATCTTGGAAGGTAATGTGCCTATTTGAAACTTTATCTCATTTTGACTGGCTCTGTAGAAATACCACAGCCATTCCCAGGTGTTATGAGTATAATCCATTTCCTATACTAAATAAATAACTGTACAGCCATGCTGAAGTGGCCTCATTCACCTGGCAAGAAAGACTCTACAAGTGTTTAAGTGATAAAGAGAGTGGTTATTTGAGAACTGTTCTTTATATATATATATATATATATATATATATATATATATATATATATATATATATATATATATATGCACAGAGGTGATTAGTGACTTTCCCCAGGCCCCAGCGAGACAGAGAGAGTCTAGGTGTTTTTGAGATTAAAATACTGAAGATTTTTCTGGAATGGAGGATTCCTGAGCCACATGCATACCAACTCCATAGCTTCATCTTCATTGATATCAGAAATAGAAGTAGAGAGGATTACTCTGTTTTGCTGCAAATGTCATAGTTTTTTTTTTAAACAAAGAAAGCAGCCCTTCTCTGGTGTGCCAAGGATTTATTTTTATGGTTCTAATTGATCTCTATCCCCCAAAGGGTACTGAATTATGCAAGTGTCTCAAGTCTTAACAAGTTATCCCCACACAGCTGTGCAATGGAAATGTTCAACAGAAAGGTATTCACTTCAGTCTAGGCAAGGCCCTGGCTAGTCCCTGGAGACCCACATGCAGGGAAGCAGGGTTCTGGGCCATATTGGTGGGAGAAGCTTGTCTGGCCCATTTCTATCTTCTCCTCTCTCCTATCTCCTTCCCCTTATCCTGCTGACAAGGGAGGGTCTAGTTATGGCAGATCTTTTGCCCTCTTTGTGCTTGTCTCTCATTGACCTCCAGCTGCCAGAGTTTGTTTATTACTGAAATGAGCATTTAGATTCAGTCTTGGCTGGTGGTAGCCTTGGAAAGAATATTTTCTAAGATTGCTTTGGTTTTCTTTCAAATAAACTTCTGCAAGCCCGGACATTTCTGGCATTGCTAAAATGCGGGTGATTTATTCTTAGAGGCTTAAATTAGGAATTTTTTGAAAATGAAAACTAACAATGTTAGGAACACTCTAGCCACCGGTTGTAATAGACACCTTACTCTGCTTTTTATCAGAAAAATTCAAATCTGAAGGCTCCCCGCTGGCAACAGGTTCCATTCTGAAACCCTCAGCCCCGTGGCTCCCTCTACTGGTGAGCAACCTCCCTTCCACTCTTGCGGGCAGCTGGAGATTGGAATAAACTGGGAGGGAGACTAGATGTGTCATTTTAAAACTAGGAATTGTGGATCCAATAGCATATTTTGCAGCAGATCCCTTTTCTTCCCTCATTCTTCCAACCTCAACAATCTTGGCTACCTAAGTCACAAATTCTTAGCTCCACCTAGTGTCTCCCTCCATGTACTTCTTGGCTTTATCTTATGTCCGCCTTTTGTAAGAGGTCGCTGTTTGGATGGATTGCATTGATGAGTGTTATGACTCCTCATGGTTCAGACTGGGCAATCAATAAGTAGAGACTTTTCAATAAATATAATAATGTACAGTTATCACTTTGGATTTATGAGTCAAGTTTAGACTTAGCTTTATCGTGTACATGGCATGCCAGTTGGAAGCATATATTAAATGGGATGATTACTGCTGGTAAAATGCATCCCAGTTTCTCCATCCACATTCTTTCAGGCACCTTTTAGATCTGAAGTCACCCTACTAAGCTGAAGGCGGCTATGATTTAACCCTTCTGCTGCCTGGTAGTGAAAGTTCTATATTAATTGCTTTTCTTGCCTTAGTATATGGAGGGCAAATTTCTAGAAAAATAGCAGTTTTATCTTGTTAACAGAAGGGACTGGAGATGCTCCACAACAGGCTGGATACATGCTATTGCCTGGGGAAGCCAACAGCTGACACCCACACCCAGGCCTATTCAGTTAGTTGGAAAGTAGCACATGGAGTGATTAATTGCTTTAGTATCAGCACATCAAATGATCCAAAGCCTAGATCCATGTGATGTAAACATGTCAATGGAGAGTTCAGTAGAGACAGCCCTCTCAAGAAAGACTTAAGAGGTCGTTTTCACAATAACGCTTAAATTTAGTGATAGATTATGTACATTTTAACATATAATAAATCAATTTCAAAATCAAATTACTCTTTCAAAGATATGCAAACAATTGTCAGGCATGCTTTAGAGGAAAGTGAAGAAGCATCTGGGGTAACATCTGTCTACTCATTCAGGGTAAATTGCTTCCAGAAATGATATAAGAATATTCTTTTCTACCTTCATCACTTTCTGTAGTGGAGGAACTTTGTGTGTTACCAGTAATTGTGTAATTGTGTCGTTATCTCAGCAGAGAATATTTTGAAATCTTGACATCTATAGTTATTATCTGGGTCAGAGTCAAGTCTGAATGTGGTCAAATGAGGCTCTTTTTCCAGTTGAAGTCCAGTCAAGGGTAAAGAAGAATTTGAATAGATACAAAGCCTATACTTTTTTTTTTTTTTTTTACCAGTGTGATCCCATCTTTTAATGGTGCAGTGCTTAAAGAATACTGACCCAGATGGGCGTTCATCTCTCACATAGAGGGTCTGGGTTCAAACCATCATAAAAACCCTTTCTCCAGCACCTGGGATTTCTCAGGAACCTCTCCTCTGTTTCAGAGGTATGGACTCTCATGGCTGCACCTTCCTGTCTTTGTATTGGTGTCTCCTGATCACCCCTCCTTGCCCCCATTACACCTCAAGTCTACAGCCTCCAATCAGCATGCTCCTCATATTTTGTCTGATGGTCTATCATGTGTATTTTGCTCTTTCTCTCTTTAAAGACTCAGGAAGGTACGAGGTGGTTAGATTGGCAACACATTGTCTGTTGGGTGGAAGAGGAGGAAGATTATACTGTAAATCATCATACATTAATATATTAACATTTATGTTCTGTCACATAAATATTAGAACGAGACCTTAGTCCTCATCATATTTCAGAAAATAATCTAACTTTTAGAACTCAGGTAAAGGTGGGAAGGAATAGAAAGAATACTGCAGCCACTGATGAAGTTTAATGAACTCTTCTATGTTTCCTAAAGCATGAGGAAATCTTTTAAACATTTGAGATTTGAGTCCTTATCTGTCCCTACAGACTTCTTATAGAGATTATTATGGAAGGAGATAAGAAAGATGGATTTTTTATACTCAGCCATTTTCTTAAATTTGAAAAAAAAATTCATAATTTCTCACACTGAACACAGATTTACCCAGCAGCTATTAGGTACCCATTTCTGGAACAAGGAAACACATACAATGATTGGTGTTGATCAGTGACTCTACTCCTCACGTGTTTGTATCAATGTTTCCTAGACATTCTGTGGCAGAGGTATAGCTGTAGTCTACACCTCTACAGCTGTGAATTCCTACAGGATGCTCAGCATCGTCACAGACACCTTAGCTTCATGTTGTGTGGGGAGGCACATCATAGTTACTCAAGACAGAGCGCTGACTACAGGGTTCGGGGGTTCGGCTACTTGATCTTGGTTCTGCTACACCCATCTAAGTGATCTTGGGAAAGACATCAACCTTTCTGACTTTTCCCATCTGTAAAATGAACTTTTAGTTAAGATTAGCTCCAAAGTTTCTTCTAGCATTTATATTTTGGATACTCTAAGTTCTTGTAATTATCAAGAAGTTAGAAACTGGAATTTTTTTTTTTTTAAAAAAGTTGCTTCTATAGAAATCTCAGAGAATTTATTGGAGGCAAGGAAAAATTCTAAATTATCTTTTTTTCTAGGAATAAAGGTTTAGAAAAAAATGTGACATTTTTTATTTGATGGAGTGAAAATTTATATCCTATTTAAGAGAAGTCTGCGGAGACTTTGGGTAATGAGAAAAGCCACAAGTATGAGTGGTACTCCAAAAACTTGGTCTATAAGAATTGAAGAGATTTCTTCCACTGAAAAAACAAAGGCTGTGGTGTAGAGGCACTGTGACTACATCTGCAAATCCTGAGAAGGTTTTGCTAAAGGACAGAAGGGCCAGTTTTTGTTTTCCAGGAAGGGAAATGGAAGCGAGCTCCAAATAAAGGACACAGAGGGTGAATCATCAGGCATCTTTTAATACATCACGTAATCAGCTTCAATTGTCACTTTAGCTCCTACTGGACGTTGAGAAATCAGAATTCATTATTTTAGATGATTATGGTTAGTTCTGGAGAACTTTTTATTTTATTTACTTTAGTTTCCTCCAATGCAATATCACCGTCTTGATGGATCTGTGTACGTAGGGATTCCAGGTTGTGGGTATTGTCACCTTGTGTGACTCCCTTTAACTTCATTCCTGTAAATCTATTTGCTTGGGGAAAGATGGCAAAGAACCTCCTTCCTCAAACAGCAAATTGTTACTGATGTGATATTGGAATCTCTGACTAGCCTGTTGGTGCTGAAATGTGGTTAACTCTCTCTCACTCTTTATGCTTCCTCGGTTCTCTAGAAAAGGGGAGTTAGCAAAGCTATAATTTAGTACTGTGGGGTGTGAACAGCTGTTAATGACTGCCAGGCCATTGGGAGATCTTTCTTATTATATCCTTAGCATTTGGGAACAAGTTGTAAACTTGCTCCTTTCTCTCCACTGTCCCCCGCTTTTCCTAGACGAATTAGGTAGTGAAAGATCTTTTTCACAAGATGCTAAAGAGAAAGATTCTCTAGATTCCACAGGCATCCTTTGTCTCCTTAACCTCTTCATCTGCTTTTTTTTCTTAGCAATTAGAACAGTGCACCTGTCTCTCACAAGTCTCAAGACCAGTTGCTCTCTTTACATTATGCACATACATGTTTACGGGGAGCAAGTGAAGAAAAGGAAGTTTACACATGCAGAAAGACCTGTTTCTCAGTGGTTTCTTGGAGGAGCAGGGATTGGGAATGTGTTTATGTCTTAATCACTCTGTAGTTACCCATACCACGGTGGGTGACACTGGAGAAGAAGAAGTAAATTGCTGTTTCTAACCTGCAAATAAATAATCACCCAACACTGTACCCTCCAGGAGAGTTAGATTAATGACCTACTCATTATTTAAAAATATGTTTGGAGGTTTTATGCCCATAATTGAGCTTTTAAAATTATAACTGGCAGATTCCTGTGGGTTTTAATATAGGGCTGAACTGAAATCATTTTTGTCTCTAGGACTCAGCTATTCTCTTTGGTCAGAGAAGGAGAACTAAGGAGAAGAACAAGTTAAGAGATGGATCTTAACTTCATCAGTGGTAATACTCTCCTTGGTGGAAAACAAAAATCAAAGAAACAAACAATTAAGAGCAGACATGAATTTTGCTCTTCTTCATCCCCCTCAGACCGCAAGAGTTATATTTTTATGAGAGATCCTGATCATTTTTCTGTGATTTCTCCAACTTCACTCTTAATTCCTTTTTTATTCCCATCCTCCTATCTTTGATTTTTTCCTTTCAAATGGAAATATAGGAGCATATGCTTTTTGATCATGGAGAAGACATATTTTGCGATTTTAACAATAATAGAATATTTAAAATGTTTGTTTCCATAAGTACGGCAGGCCCTGGAAGTCAACAAAGCACCCTTCTGTGTCTCTCCTGAAAGGGGCAGCCACTTCTCTTCTCTTTTTTTGAGAAATGTTAAGAAGTCAATTAAAGCCTGCTGCACTGGTATTGGGTAAGTATAGCCAAGAATCTGACTCAGGGGCAGTTTAGAAAGGCAAAAAACAGGAGACTCATATTACTACATCCTGGGCAGAAGGGGCAATACTGGGGTTTTCGGTGTGAAACCTCACCACTGAGTTTTCTAAAAACTTAAGAAGGGAAGTGCCAACTTGCTTGATATGTGCCCTATGGAAGGAATCATTTTGGTAAAGCCCCCTTGGGAGGGTTAGATCACCAACAATCTAAGATGATCTCACCCAGTTAGTTATTTAGGGGGTTGAACCTGATGGCACATAGGGAAGGCAGTTACTGTTAAATGGTTCATAGCTGATCCAGTGGACTAACTGCCAGGAAAAGCAGAAGCAAACCCCCAGAGAACGCTTTTCATCCCCAAATTTAGGAATAACAGGGAGCTCTTTGGCACTGGGAACATTTCCCCCTACCACGGGAAAGACAACTTCACATAAGGAATCTAGTGAATGAAGCGGTGTATGTTCATCCTTGGGATGATGGGCAGGAGTCAGACACTATTATAAAGGAAGAAAGAACTTGGACATATCAGGCACTTGGTTTGGCCTTGTTTCATACCTGTGCTCAGTCATGGTTGATTAGCCAGTTACATCAGATATAAAGCAAGACATCTGCACTGTGGCTTGAGATAAAAGGTCTTTTAATATGTTCAGGTCACATATAATCTTGGTCAATAGCAATCTTTTATCATTTTCTTAAAGGAAACCACACGCCTTTGCAATAATTTTTTTTCCAATGGAAAAAAAATTGAACATGACAGAAAGCTTTACATATAACTCTTTCATTGAGTAATACTAGTGAATCCCTTCATTCTATCTCAAACAGAATTTTAAAATATCTTTTGCATTAAAAAGACCTTCAGTGGGATATCTAACAATGATTTCTAGTTTCTTTAACAGAGGAAAATTTTGTACAGCTTTGGTGAGTTTTTCCTTCTCCTATGAAACAATATAAACCAACAACCAAACAAGAAAAGGGAATGGGTTTCTCTTACTTTAAGAACCTTAAGGGCCAAAATAGTGGTTTGGTTTCCTGACTGGCAGCTTCAGTTTGCCTTCTCTAAGCGGTCTTGTGCAATTCCCCAGAGGAAACATTTGAAGAGGTTTTTTTCTCCCACATGAGAGAGAGTTTCATCCCACACAACCCACAGAAGTTAATGGCAAACTGCATGGACCAAGAGTCTTGCTTTTACTGAAGTAGCAGTGGACGGTGGTTTGCTCTCACAGGTGCACACACTCTTTCCACCTTAGGGAGAACAGATTCGTTTTTTTCCCAGAGGGTAGCTTAAACACCTATTAGTTGTGTGAGAATCCCCTGCCAATCAGGTAGGTTTTGTTAGATGAAGGAAGAAGGGGTGGTGAGGAGGATTAAAACTTTCAAATCCACTCTAGCTGATTTTTCTTTATAGCAGGCTGGTGTACACAGAAGTATTGTATAATCTGGCCTGTATTTTTCTCTTACTGTGAAACATATTGAATCACTTTATGTTTAGGTGTGTGTATAGAAATTCATAAAGTTCTTTTATATACTTTCCTCGTCCCAATACAATTCTCATTTTAAAACCTGGTGAAAAGATAGCTTTGTAAGAGCTCTTCCTGCCCCAGCTTGTAAATTTGGATTTGTTCTTTCCTATCTACCAGCCACCTGATTACTGTCCCTGTGCAAAGGGCACCCGTTCACATCA
The DNA here is from genome assembly GCF_052094955.1 of Ictidomys tridecemlineatus. Lineage (NCBI taxonomy): Eukaryota > Metazoa > Chordata > Mammalia > Rodentia > Sciuridae > Ictidomys > Ictidomys tridecemlineatus. The sequence goes on from NC_135479.1 coordinate 166,896,889, forward strand.
TTTTTTCCAAGCACTTAAACCTGGAAAGATATTTTTTTTTTTTTAAGGACTCACAGAAGCTGTCTTGGGGGGTTTGGAAAACATGGCAAAATTGTTAGCAGACCTTTTGACTGTGCTATTTTTAGGAAGCTAATTGTGTTCTTTTAAAGTACATTTTTGACAATGGGACAATGTTTTTCTTGCCCCTGCTGATATGTGAAATATTTACAATGAAAAACGTCAGTATTAACACCCCAAAACAGATACAGTTTAACCTCAGCAACAGTTAGCAAGAGGGGAAAAGGGATTTAAAAAGAGAAAAGGGTTTTGTAATATTTATGCTGCTGTTTCTACCGAAAAGGAGTTTTATTTCACTGTTCAAACAGAAGTTTGTTTTCAAACCAGTTGCTGTAACTAGCAACCAGCAGCTGATCGGGCATCCATACAAATTAACTCTAACCAAACAGTGAGCGCATTGCCCAGACCTGACTAATGCCCCCGCAGGAACCCCTAGTAGGTCCACTGCCTGCAGAAGTGTCTTACCTTGTACACGTATGATCAGGGAGACAGGCTCGCGGGCTCCCACGGAGAGGACCAGGGAAGTGCTCTGATCCGCTGCTGGTAACATGCACTAGGCTTTTATGGGCAGGTGGGAGGAGCTGCTCCTCATAGTAGGTGGGCAGGGAAGGAGCGGCGGGCGGGCAGCCCCGGGAGGAGCTGGACACTTCTCTGGGGAGGGGCCGAGAGGGCGGAGAGGGCAGAGCCGATTGCCTGCGAGAGGGAGGAGAGACAGGGATGGGTGGGGGGAGGAAGAAGGAGTGGAGAAGGGCATGAGAGAGAGGGAGAAAATAGAGAAGGAGATCTAGACCACAGATGGGGAAAAGTTGGGGAGGAAATGAATGGGGGGCAGGTGGAGGGGGAGAGCGGGGAGGGAGAAAGGGAGAGAGACACTGAGAGACCGAGAGGCAAGATTTGGAAGAAAATGGGAATTGGATTATTTTCCGGTTTTGATTGACATTTGGTGAGGGAAGTTGTGTGTGACAGTTAATACTAAAGGTGCTAAATAACGGTTCGGGCACACGGAAGGGTTCTTAAGCTGAGCAAAGGAGTAGGGAGCTAGTCGTCTGAGCCGCACAAAGTGCCAGGTGGACCTGGACCAGGACCTGGAGCGCAAGGGGACCCACTCCGCCTAGAGCCTGCAGAGTCCCTGCAGCCTCCGCAGCCGCGGTGCTACCGGCCCCAGCAACACCCAGCCCCATCCCTCACCAATCCAGCCAACGCTGATTTGACAGGGAAGTGCTCCTTGCTCCTGTGGTGTTCAGCACCCAGGGCTCCTATTGAGACTTGTACCGCATTAAGGTGTATCAATGGAGAGGAACCAGCCCGTTCCTCCAATCCTCCAACGTCTGCTTATGTAACCTAGGATTTCAGGGCTTGCTGCCCTCTGGTTATTTTCGATATTTAAAAAACTCTCCTTCCCAATGATTGGCAAACATCTTGGTGTCACAGTCTTAAACATTCAGGGAGGATTCAACCAACAAGCGCTGAAGGATCAGGCTGAAATTATTAAGAAATGCGCTCAGAGAAAGAAAAACAAGCTCCTTTCGCTGCTGAGTGGTGACTCACTTCCTAGCCCAAACCTGATTTTTGCCACCGAAGGAATCAAAGCATTTTAAGGGAAAAAAAAAACTTGAGACTAGGGGAAGGGGGGTGGGGGTGCTGAGAGGCGGAAGGGAGAAACAGAGGGAAGAATGGGCAAGCCAATAAGAATAAGGGATAAGTTTTAAATGAGTATTTATGTATGCACATATACTCAATCAGTACTCACTACAACTGAGTTAGTTATGGTCCATATTATGCAGATTTTTTTAAATGAAAGGGATCTCAAAGAGGTTAAGCAATTAGCTCAAGCTAACAATAGGTAGAAAGCCACACAACTAGTGAGCTTGAAGACCTTCTGCACTCTTCAGTGCACAAGAGTTGCTATACAGAACACCTAATTTGATCTCCAGTTAGGCGTGGATGTCTTTGGGTGGTACCAGGTGCCAGGCAAAGGAAAACTGATGGTTAAAGGGCAGGGCTTGTCAAACTCTGTAATACTTGCATTTTGGGCCAACCAGTTCTTTGTTGTGTGAACCTCTCCTGTGAATTCTAAAATGTTGAGCAGCATCCCTGGCCTCTACCCATCAGATGCCACTACCACTACTCACTCTGTGGCCTCCCACTAGATATGAAAATAAAAAATATCTTGACTTAGCTAAATGACTCAGAAGGGCAATTTCCTTTCCTCTCCTTAAGAACATCGGTCAAGAAAATATCCACAATTATAAAAACGATTTTTAAGAATCTATTAAGAAAATACTCAGTAGTGCCATTCAAATAATAATCATACTTGCCACCATATGTGCTAAATTTACACTGGACTTAGTTTTTGTAGACATATTCTCAACTGTATGCCTCTCCAGTCCCAAACCAATTGATTAATTTGTAACAAAGCTCAAATTCTCAATTGAATATACCTGGAAGTCAACAAAGTAAAATCCTATGTGCTGAGGATATAGAGAAAGATTTAATGATTCGTGTAATTAAAACTTTGAGATTTTTATCATAAACAGAAATTTGACATTAAGGCAGTTATTCAGATTTGCTCATGATGTTTTTTTGACATTCTTATTGGGTTTAATAATGGTAACTTTTTGTTTTTGTGTTTTTTATTCAACTTACATTCAATAAAATTTTTGGCTATAACAAGTTCTAACTAGAGGTTTACTAGCTAGCAGTATATAAGTTCTCAATAAATATGTGTAGTCTGACTAACTGAATAAATGAATAAGTGACATCTGTGAGTTTTGACACAAAGACTAGACAGTAGTTATTCACTTAATGAATGAATAAAAAAATTAATGAGTACTAAGCTAAAACTTTAACCTTAGCTTTTCTGCCCAATTGCTATTTGATTTGATGCTTTCTATATTTGGTTTTCCTCTTTTCAAATAGTATGCCTTTTGAGGATGTATTCAAGTCTATTAAGTGAAGTCTATGACATGAAGAACACATGTTACTGGACCTGGAAACAGGGCCAGTCTATTCCTGAACTGAACTCTGAAACCAAACATGACTTTACAGGTAGGATTCCAATTCTGGTACTTTAAAGTTTAGCAAATAAATGTGTTCTGGGCAACAAAAGAAGACCTAGGTAGAGGAGGGTCTGGGTGATAAAGTATGTTAGTGAACACCTCCATTAGGTAAGAGCAAATCTTCTTTTCAATCCTGATTTAATTTAATGTCTCCCAAACATTCCAGTTCCATCACATAGTTGTGAAAAGTAGGAAAAAAGGAGGGGGGGTGGGTAAAAAGAAAGTACATTGAAAGAGAAGGCAATTGACAGCTGTAGGCTGTTTTTCTTCTCCCTTTCCCTCCTTCACTCCCTTATTTCAAACCTGAATATACAGCCAACATAACAAAAGCCCTCCTTTCATTTTGTTTGGAAGGAGCTAATGATTAGTTCATTTCTCCAGTTCACACTTGCCTGAATCTGATTCGGTAGCAGATCTGGACTATGAGTTGGGAATCCAGGAATGTGATCTCTGAGCTGACTCTAGTGTGCCCTTCCTAGGGTCTCTCCAAAGGTGACTAAGAGTTGAAAGTCCTAGATTGGTGAAAAGAAATGAATCCAATGACAGCATACTAGATGCTCTGAAGTTTCCACTGTGTGGATGTACTGCCAGCTATAGATGAACACCTTACTTTCAAGTCCTTTGCAAAAGTAAAAATTTTTTTTTTGAATCAATCAATTAACAAATATTTATTAAGAATGGATACTAATCTGTGTGGAAGTATTTAACAGAAAAAAATGTGGCTTTGTTCTTGTGGAGGTGGAAAAAAAAGCATGAAATTCTGCTAATTAGGTAGTTAAGAGACTTCAGGTAGGAAGGGGCATTTGAGCTGGGTCATGGAAGGTAGCATTTGGATGCAGGGTGATGAACTCCAGTGCATGGCAGGCTAGGGAGGAAATGTGTGCACCTGGGGAAAGTACAGGAATGTTCAGAAGCTGGTGAATTAGCCAGGCTAGCTAATTCACCAGCTTCTGAACATACTATGAAGTAGAAAAGAGAGGTGACATCAGCCTGTGGAAGGCCTTAATGTCACTTCCATAGTCTGACTGTATTCTAGGTCATAAAGACTTTCAAGCAGTAGAATAACATGATGGAAGTGGCATATTACCAACACCTCAACTTTTTCAATATAATATCTTTATTGTAACTTTGCAGATAAATGCTTACCTGAATGTCCCCAAGGCATTAGCATACTTATAAACAGAAGTAAGTGTCTTGATTTCTGCAGATTTGGGGCCTGAACAAGGTGAAATGCAGGAGGCTCTAATTCAGTTTCCCCTAACAGGGTCCTGTGTGGTTACAAGAAGGAAATCAGAAGGCAGGACACTCCCAGGGTGTGATCAGGTTGACAAATGAGATTAGTATGAAGGGTGGTGGTTACTCTGTGTCAGAAAAAGTCCAGTCTTTTAGATACTTGAGATTTTAAGGGATCTGGGCTTGGAAAACAGTGGAATCTGGCTCTAAAAGCTGGATATTCACATCCGTGTTCTCAAATAGCTAACTTCCAATTATTTGTATGTGTTGCCCTTGGCAAATTTCAAGTTTTGGTTCTTCCTGTTCCTCCTAAGTGCTTCAAGATGCAAATGAGGTTGGCTTTTGGTCTAAGCAAGAATCATAGACAGGTGTGTTTGCTTCAAGCAAATCTGACAATTTGAAATGTAGTATAAAGAAGTTAACTTTCCATCAGTCAAATGACCAATCAGTTAGTCAGCCTCAGCCTGAACTAAGCATCATCAAATATGACCTGGCTTTGTAAGGCCCTTAAAATTGCCAACTTATCCTAGGGCATTTAAAATAGGGTTTTATTTATAAAAATCACAAACACTTTACAGCACAGAAGGAAAGTATACCTCTCATATGTTCCAAAAGACCATAGGATTTTGTAAGCCACTGTTTTCCTGTTGGTCTAGTTATTTCACAGATGACTGCTGCCCAACTTCCGCTGGTTTTGTAAAAAGCACTGGACACTAGTTGAAATATCTGGGGTTTAGTCTCAGCTCCACCATCAACTTTCCAAGAAAACACCAGGCAGATATTTTATGCTTTTTGGATTCAGTGCCTATATTTGTAAAACAAGGAAGCTTAACAGACATTCCATGCTTGGTGCCAGTCAGTTGGTGCTTATGAAGTCAACCCAACACTCAATGACAATACTCAGTGACAGCACATGCTTAATTTTAGGCATGGAAGGAAGAGCTCATAATGCAATTCAGTGTTTGCTACAAGGGAGTGCATCCTAAAACTAAACCTTATCTGTATTCTAGGTACAGATTCCTAAAAGATAGAGTGTACCATTGGCACTTAACTTTCACCACTGCCTAAATTTCATAACATGGTAGAAATCTCCCAGACTAAACCATTAGCTTTTAAACTTTCTTCTCAGAATCAAGTAGTAATTTTCCTATGAGTGATGGAAATGTACCCACACCACACAGATCCTGATTTCTGAAAATTCTCTCCAATGCCTCAGATTTACTTGACAAACAAATAAATTAGTTTGATTACCTAAGAAGTTTCCTATTCCCACTGTAAACTGCTCCCTCTCCCTAGTGTTATACCCCTGTATTTATCTAATTTGGAAAATTTGATTGACCTTTTGCTGCAGATTTAACCCAGGGGTGCTTTACCACTGAAATACATCCCAACCTTTTAAAATGTTTTTAATTCTGAGACAGGGTATTACTAAGTTACTTAAGGCCTGGCTGAATGGGTGAGGATGGCCTTGAACTTGTGATCCTCCTGTCTCAGTCTCTGGAGCACTGGAATTACAGGTGCATGCCACCATGCCCAGATGATTGCACTTTTGGCCATGGACTAAATTATTATAACTCTTCTTAGTTTAACCAAACAATTAGGCTTTTATTAAGGATTCCAAACTATTTTCTAGCTTTTATTTTCATTATTACCAATGTCCATCTAAAGTCACTCAAATCTTTTTCCTGTTCCAATTTCATTGTGCAAATTCTCTGATATGGTGTTAGTGCAATAAGGAAGAGCAAGATAGCCCAGGAATTTTTTCTTCTGGCTCAGGAGTGGAAAATGAAAGCCTCCTGGGATAGTAAAGAACTATAGTTTACTCCTGCTATGTGCTATCTTAGAACTTACTTACAATATGGGAATTGTCTTAATCCTAGCCTTTGCTTGGTGAGTAATTCTTTATCTCTGCTTTATCTTTTATTCTCCATCCCTTCTACTCATGGTTTATTCTCTTCAACTCTTTCTATTATTTATTTCATGTTCCATTTTAAGAAATTCAATATTTTCTGCTCAGAATTATACAATCTAATATTTTCATGAGGAACTCGGATTTGTGGTGAGCAATCTCACAGAGACCCTGGCCTCATGCTGGCATGTCCTATCTCCAGATCACCCTGCAGGTTCATACTATCTCACGGTAACTAGTTCCCATTCACTTCCTTTAAAGTGAAAATATTTTCCATGATATCCTTAGAGATATCTGGGGTTCCATGACTTAAGGGGGATAATTTAGAGCCCCACACATCTTTGCTTCTATATTATTCATGAATTTATTTCCTAAATGTGACCTAGAATGGTTGGCCCTTGTCATTTCTGCTTAGATTCACCATATGGTTTTGTGAGCACACTCAGTGTCTCGGTGTTCCAATAGCACATCTCTTAATTTCTGGCAGCCTGCATATTTTCCTAGAAGTAAAGTCACACCCTTGGAATTTCATTCTGTTCATAAGGGAATAGGTAAGTCTCTTTGCCAGATAATCTTAAACACATAATTACTATGCACATAATTAATTGGACATTACCTTATTAAAGGAACAGACATGAACTACTAAGAAATGAGACTTAAATTCTTGTGCAAAAATGTGGTCAGATTCTATAAAACTCTCTATGCCCAGACTCATTGTTTTTGTCCCATTGGATTCTACAGGAGTCTGTATCACTCTGTCTTAGTTTCACCAATTTTTCTTATCTTCATTTATTTTGTGTTATAATTTTCTTATTCTAAGTTTTCAACTTAATTGATCTTTAGGCATGTTGTATACTTTCTTGAATTTTTAAATTAGATTTTCTGGATTATATTTATTATCATAGAAGGAATGCATCTGGTCAGGTAGCAATAGAAGAACACTCTTCAAGATGGGATGGACTTCTCCATTCCCCACTTTCGGTGGGTCTGGACCAGGGGGGTTTATTACTGTTGGTGACCTTTCTGAAGAGAACTCATGTTTATGTTTGCATAAAGGCATGTTAATTATTATTTTAATTTGTGCTATTTTATCCTTACTTCTACCTTGCAGATCACAAGTTTCTCAAATTAAGAAATCAAAAAGGCAAAAGTCCTTGAAAGCAGAAAACTCTTGTGTTACTTAATTCACTAGCCTAGAGCTAACGACAGTAATAGTCATTTGCTGATTTATTTCCATTTTGAGTCTCTGTGATTCACCTGTCACTAAATCCATAAATATATTTTTATCTGATTATTATTATTCATGGCAAAGTATAGGCATATGTGTAAAAAATGGTAAATTGTAGGATTTAAAAAGGAGGTTCCAAATATTGGTCTTAATTTTTGAAGGGGATGTTAATGTCAGTGGTTTTACTTATAAATGAAGAATCTCACCTTTCATGCTGTTAGTCTAAGGAGGAATTTGGGATCTTATGAAGGGAAGAAGTTGGCCAGTTATAATGATCATTTGGTTGAGGTAAGCACCCAATTCCCTGTTTCCTCTAAATAACAATGATTCTCTGTGGGACTCTAGAATCTTGGAATATTATTATGTATTATGTAGAAAAATATTTCATATCAATTCACATTTCATACATTCTGCATTATTAAAATTCAGTAAATTTCTTTATAGTAGAGCTGTGCCAAGTCTTGAATGGCTAATGTGCTTCTTCAAATTCTAAAGGGTATATATTATAATTACATGGTTTCTAAGGTTATTTGAAAACAAAACCAACTCTTTCTCTGATCACTCCCCAAGAGCCTTCTCCTAGGAGAGGTGCTCTGCAGGCCCTAAACTGAGAAACTCTGTGAGAAAAATTGCCATACCTCCATTCACGAGGATTAGCACAACTACCAACATCAATGCTTTCTCTTAAATATAGATAGTACTTAAGAATTTTCAGTGCATTTCCATGTATATTATCTCATTTGATTTTTATTAGCTATGGTTAGTGTTGAGAAAGAATTATTTTTCAACTTAATAGATGAAGAAGAAACATACTATTCCAATAGTTCCTGGCTTACTGTGTCAGAAAATCACTGAGCTCCATGGCTGGAGAATCCTCATAATTATAAAAAGCGACATTTTCCTTCATTTTTAGTTTTGTGGACTATTTTCTCTCTTTCAGCAAACTGCCAAGAGGAGATTTTTCTAGTGTGTGTGGTGATATCTTCATGCTTGTAGATACTGTAACCACGTGGAAGGAGTTATACTTCAGATGGCTTGACTCAGTGTCAATGTGCTATTACATTTGCCTGAATAAATCAGATTGACTTAATATTAGATCATAACGGAATGGGTATGGGGGAAAAGGAATGAATCATAGGAAAGAATTTTGTACATATTGGTTAGAAATTCTGGTATAGAGAGCTCATTAGGGGATCATTTGGAATCTTCCCTTTGTCCTCAATTTGTATATGGAAAGGAAATGAGTGGTACCAAAGAGAGTGATTTCATGATGCTCCTGAATGGCACAGGTTTCTATAGTCATTAGTATTAGACACAAAAATAACAAAAGTAAAAATAGAAGGGAAATATATTCCTTTGATATCAGTTTAATCATTGACCTCTAGACAATGGCATTAAGTAATTACCACTGCATTATATCAGCTGCTCTGACACCAAGAAGAGGTAGTTCACCGTTGTGGGATTCTGAAGTGCCAAACTAGGTGTGAGGCACTAGTGTTGAATGGATCTTCTCTATGTCCTGAATTGAGAATCAGGGTCAGCTTGTCTGGGATGCTTACCTAACCATCCATGCCAGATCATGGGCCAAGGCTACTGGGGTACTGAAATATTCGACTCAAGGGTTATAGCTAGAGGAATTAGGTTGAAACTGGATCTATTAGGTAAAGTTGAGAAACATCTACATCTTTTCTCCAATTCATCATCATTGCCTACCATGGTGCCTGGAACATATATCATGTTTGGTAAATATTTATGGAAAATGTGTTTGGATGAATAAAAATAAGAGAGGAACCAAGTTTGATGGGGACTAGCAGGATAGAAATCAGAGTATGGTGCTAAGAGTCAGGGAGGACCTCAAGATTGAAGAGGTAAACATCGCTGCACCAGGTTGTGTCTAGATTATAGATGACAGTGATTGGAAACAGAAGAAAACCTAGAGATAGTAGTATGTGACTCTAGGAATCACATACTAAAAAGGATAGTTGGATTGGTGGTAAACTTCAGATGAACACTCTCATGGTTGTGTGTTAGAGGTATTATATATTAACATATTCTTGTTTACTTTGCCCCAGTATGGAATCAGTTTATTTCAACTGCTCTTTATAAAATCCCCAGTTACATATTAGCAAAGATATAAGAAGACCCCTTAAAGATTTCAAATTCCATTTCATCTCCCATCTGATTGGATCCACAGTAAACAGATGTATTGGGTGGCCGGCAAAGCCAGTGTTAAATTTTCTGTTTAACTAGAGACAACCTATATAAGTAGGATAATCAATGTGGCGATCTGGAAGAACCCATAATTCAAGTGGCAGGCCAAATTGATTCTTTCTGGTCCTTGTTTATTATTGTTTGTCAAGTCCCTCAAGTAAGCTTCAAGAAACAAGGAGTTTAAGACTTGTGTCATTCCCAACAACTCTCACGTTGCATTAGCAGTGGTTAAATCTCTGGTTTCTTTGATGCCCTGGGACTGTTTTTAGCAAATTCAACTTATGGCAGTGTGCCCATTATTTACATGTTGTTTTAGAGCATATTGGTAATGGAGAACAAGTGGCTTGCATTTCTGGAGATGAGAATATAAATATCTGGGTTAGCATCGAACTGACTATGCACACACTTCACTTGTCACCATCTCATTAAATCAATTTCCAAAAAGGAATTTCCAAGCTTCTTGGCATGTGCATCTATCATCCATATATGGGAATCATTAGACTATGTAAATGCTGCCTTTTTTGGTCCTCACATGTGATTTGTATTCGCTGGGTGGAGTTACTCAGAAATATAAATAAGTCACAACGTCCTAGACAAAAAGTTCTTTGGACTGGGGAATAATATAAGTTTTATTTTAAATGTGTTTGTTGCTTCCATATGAGTTTTGTTTATGTTCTGGATTACAGCCATTGCCACCATTGTGCAAAAGCCAGAAAGAAATTTAATCGGGTGTTGCTCATAGGGGCTTTGATTTATTATACTTTTCAGTTCTTACTATATTTTACTGAGTCAGTGGACCCAGATGCAGTATGCCTCCCCTGCAGAGATCATTTTATAATTAAAACATGGTCTTATCCACTTATATTTTTTTACAGATAAAAACTCATTAAAAATGATCCTACTTTCCTAATTACAAGGTTCTGCAATCCTTTTTTACAAAAGCTATGTATAGTTTTTGGTTTCCTGAAGAACATTTGGCCAATAATCCTTTTCTAAACATACCATTAATATAATTTCTTATATTTCTCTGGCTTACATCTATTTGCCAATGCATTCACTCTTTTGTCTTTGTAAAAAGAAAAAAGAATGACACTTTGGAGCACATTTAGAAGAAATTCCTTCCAACCTTCTTCCATGTTTTTTTTTTCCCCCCCAGGGTCTAGCCTTATACCTCTCTGAGCTGCTCTGTTGGCCTTTTTAAAAAAAATTATTTTCTCTTCTCTGCCTTCTGTATCCAGATGTGGTCAAGGCCTGTTTATTTATTTGGCATTTCTCTCACTTATCCATTCATTACCTGCATGTTATTGATGCCAAGGAATAATCACAAAGCATTGTGGACACTGCTGTCTGCAGAAGTCTACTCCTGTTCACAGATGAAGTTCAAATCTAATCACTCCTTGTTGAGACCATCTTGTTGCCCTTGACATGCCTCAAGACAAGAAGCAGTGTACAAAGGACTCGCCTTCTATAGTTCAGAATACATTAGAATACAGCCATTCTCTTGTCTAGTACCAAACTTATTTCTTGATACATGGACTGTCTTCCTTATTCTTAGTACTTGGCCATGATAGTGGGAAGAGTAATGATCTTCCAAGGATGTCCATGTCCCCATCTTGAATCCTGTGTATATGTTACTTTATGTGGCAAAAGAGACTTTATGGATGTGATTGACTTATAGATCTTAAAATGGGGATATTGTTCTGAATTATCTATATGGGCACCATCTAATCACCAAGAGTCCTTAAAAGTAGAACAGCTTTTCTAGTTGTTTTCAGAGAAAGAGATCTGAGAACTGAAGATTCAGGGAGAAAGATGCTTCCTTGCTCACTTTGAAGATGGAGAAATGGCTGCATGAGCCTAGTAGCCACCCTCTAGAAGCTAGAAAGGAAATGGGCCACCTTCTGGAGACTCCAGAAAGGCATCACACTTACTGATGCCTTAATTTTAAACAATCAGCTGCATGTTGGACTGCCAATCTACAGATCTGATGATACTGTATTCATGTTGTTTTAACACACTAAGTTTGTGATGATTTGATGCAGCAGCAGCAATAGAAAACTAATACAACTCCCCATGCAGCCATGGGTTTTTGGCCCTTCTCTGATCAGCTTTTGTCATCTCCCGCCTTGTGGCCCCTTTGTTTTGACCTTGGTTATCTATTTATCTTCATTCCTATCATGATCCATGACTTGTCGTCTAATACTGACTGAGCAAAGCCCTACTTTTTGTTTCTTCTCTGGGATGAACAAGCTAACTATTTTTCCCATCTGTTGTACTTTCCTCCTTCAATATATCTTTTAGAGTAGTTTGGATTAGGAATTTATATTATTCAACCTTAAATTATGTATCAGCTTCAGTTCCTTGTGGTCAAGCATATTCCAGTAAAATTATACTTTTCATATATAACCTGTACTTTAGAAACCTGAATCAGTCAGGGAAGGCTAGGCTATGCTGCAGAAACAAAATCAACCTCAAAATTTTAGTGGCTTATGAAATGTCCATGTGGATCAGTTGAGGGCTCCATGCCACACAGAGTTCCTCACGTGCCTGATGGAGCAGTCACCATCTCAGTAGTCATCTATCACTGTGCAGCAGAAAGGAGATGTAAATAAGATCAACAATTATGCTTGATCCAGAAGTAACATCTGTCTCTTGGGTCCTTAACACATTTTTCAAAACTGTTCACATGGTCCTACCCAATGGGACCATGGAATATTAAGTGTGTCATTTTTTGGAAGGCTGCCATTGCTGTTGTCTATAACCCTCTGAAGAATGCATTAGGGAATAGCTTCCCGTCTACCAAGTCCATCCACAGATCTGCTCTCCTGTGTCCTCATTTTATCTCTCCAATGGATGATGAGGTTCTGAGGGAAAGAGCAGGTTTGTTTTCTATGTCACCATGTTCATCCATTGAACTTCTACTGAATGCAAAGTTCAGTGCTTTGTGGATTATAATGAGGACTCAGACACCTTTGTGTATGTATTCACTGTCCTCTAGGTGTAGGCAGAGACTTGGGGATGAACAGTTCTCTTCAACTGAGGCAGTCATGAAAAAGGTAGTCAGGAGGCAGATTGGAAAACGAAGAGTTATGTTAGCTTATCAGTTTTAACTAGTGTTTGTGTAAGCTTTGAAGGTAAGTGTGTCTAACTACCTTCACAACTTCTGAGGAACTTTCAAGAGGTCAAATTTTATAGTATTTGAAGCTCTACAAGATCATATCGTACTTGAGTGAAATTAGACTCATTTGAACTGGGTTTCCAGATATGTCCTATGTTAGTCTGTGATCTTGGAAGTTACTTAACCTCTCTGACATTTGGTTCCCTCATCTGGAAAATGATGGATTCCTCAAAATATTAATGAGAAAATATAGAAAAATGAACTTATCCTGAGATAGAGACACAATATTTTCCTTCATGGGACACAATAGGTACTAATAGTCCGTTTTACTTTTTCCAGCTTCTACATAGCATCAGTTAAAAAATTGTCTATTACTGTTATATTGTGTGCACATATGAATGTGTAACAACGAGTCCAAGGTTCATCCAAGTTGTTTCATGTATCAATATTTCATGCCTTTTGGTTGCTAAGTAATATTCCATTCTCTAAATAAATCATGATTTTGTTTATCCACTCATCAGTTCCTGGACATTTGAGTTGTTTTAACTTTTTGGCTATTATGAATAATGACACACATTCATGCTCAGTGAAAGTTATGTATGGCCATATGTTTCAATTTATCTTGGGTATATCCTAGAGGTGAAATTTCTGGTCCATATGGTAGCTCTGTTTTTTGAGAAACTGCTCTACAGTTTCCCAAAGTGACTGCATTATTTTATACTCCTACTAGTAATGCAAGAAGATTCCAATTTCCTCAAATTTTTATCTACACAGATTGTTGCCCATATGTTTTAATTTTGGTTTCATTGTCTCATCGGTCTGATCACAGCCATTCTGGTGGGTTTGAGGTATCTCACTGTGGGTTTGAGGTATCTCACTGTGGCTTTAATTTGCTTTTCTCTAATGACTGATGATGTTGAAAATATTTTCTTGTGCTATTGGGTTATTTTGTATTTTCTTTTCTTTGAAGAAATGGCTATCCATACCAGTTTCCTTTTATTTTTACATCTTGTTTTAAATTTTGCTTTTTTTCTTATTAACGCTAGACTTTCTGATTACTTCCCAGGGGACACACAATTGGGGATTGGGGAGATGTCGGTTCCTTAATCACAAGCTGTTAAAGCCAGAAGATCTAGGGTTCTAGCTGTCTCACACCTGGATCACCTGCAAGTCCTTGAACAAGTAGTTACAGACCTCAGCCTCCTCTTCCAGTTCAATTAAGATTCTCCTCCCTGGTCTACAAGACCTAGTACTGAGCACTAGCTGTAGGTCAGAGGCAGCGCCAGGTCCTAGGAAACAGATGAGTGTCTTGGTTCTCAGCCTGATGCCCCTTGGTGTCTACTCACATTTAAATGTGTGCTACAATATAATAAGATGCAATCACAGAAAGAGAAACAAAGGCTGTGGAAGCACCAACAAGGAAGAAGCTTGCTGTCCCTGAAGGCATCTGAAGAGGCTTCAGGGAAGAGAGTCTCTGAAGCCACTTTTCACATTATAATTTCCTAAATCTCTGATCTGCTTCCTTTTCTATGAGTACGTTTTGTTGCTTTTCAAGATGTGAAGTTACTTATATTCACAGGGCTCATTATAGACTCTAATAAAGTGCTCTCCAGCTCCAAGAGGCATGAATAGGGTTCATTTTTTTTCTTTGTCCATAGTCCTATATATTGGATGAATGAATAATTTTAGACAGAAGGGAAAGTTACAGACTACAGTTTGGAGACCTCAATTATAATCTTTTTTTCCCCTCACACTTGAGCCCCCAATAAACCATTTTTAGGACACCTTATTCTTAATAGAAAAAATTAAGCTTCCTTATAGAGATGTCTAGGACTCCCATGGTTAGAAGGTAGTTATGACTCCTTTTACACATTAAATTGGTTACATATCTGTTATTTTTCTTCCTATACTATGTGGTCCTTTAGATTTCAGAGTTGGAGAATTATAAACATAGAAAAGAGGTTTAGACCACTTAAGATTATAGCCCTTCTTCTTATAGAAGAGGAAATAAGGAGCAGAGATGTTAAACAATATCCATAAGTTCAAATCCAGTATCTGAGCATTTGGTCACCCTCTTAGGAGATTCTGTCTTCCTCCACATCTTGTCTGCTCTCTTCAAAAAATTAATAAGTTAAAACTAAATAAGTGATGTGAACAAAAACGAAAACATCTTTTAAATTCTGAGTGTTAAATTAAGGTAGGCAAGAAACTATTTTCAACTTTGATAGATTCCTTGACAGATTTTAAAAATCAAAGAGTACTAAGGTACAGTTAGGTAAGAGTAAGCTCTGGTGTGCTATTGCACAGTGGGGTGACTGTAGATGACAATAATATACATATATTTTAAAAATGTAAAAGAAAGTATCTCAAATGTTTTCATCATGAAGAAAGGATGCATGTTTGAAGAGAGAGAGATTCAACCTGATTCAAGCATTGCATAATGTGTACATGTACTGAAACATCACATGGTGCCCTATAAATATGTATAATTTTAAATGTGTCATTTAAAAAGTCAATTTACTTAAAATAATTCTTTCTAAGACTAATTGTATAAATCTTCTTGGATTGCCATAACAAAATATCACAACTAGGTGGTTTGAGCAATGGAAATTTATTTCCAGAGTTTAGAAGTCTGAGATGGGTGTGCCAGTGTGGCTGGGTTCTGGTAAAGGCCCACGTCCTGGTTTGCAGATGGTTACCTTCTTGCTGTGTCTTCACATGGTGGATGGTGAAGGGGTAGGAGCAGAAGAGGGGTGATAAGCTACTAAAGGATTCATTCTTCATTTTGATATTTTCTTTCCTCCTTTTCCTTCTCTCAGTCCTTTCTGCTGGACCCCAAAGGAATATTGGGGGTGAGATATTGCTAACAAAATATTTTGCAAGCATTTCCTTCCTTCCTTTTTGCTTGAGGAATATTATGTGTGTGTGTTTTGGGTGTGGGGGAGAATCAAAATAAATACAATGTATTACTATTCCCAACGCAAGTTTAAATATTGCTTCCACCCGTTCCTAAGAGCTTCTATTTGAGCTGCTAACATGGAAAAGACTGCAAAATTAGAGAAACTGAACACTGAATCTGTTACTATCCAAAGTGCTCAAGCACAATCTGGTTCTGGTTAATATCTGTTAGAGATAGGGTAGAGGAAATTTCAGGATTGATTGGAAAAGATTACTTTGGGGATTATTTCCAACTTTAAGATTTTATGATTCTCAACAGAATATTACATGAGTCTAAGTTTTGCTTCTTCCCTCCCACTTAGCACTCTTGATGGAGGTACTAACAAGCAATGAAATTCCTCTAAATTCAAGTAGCAAGAGAATATAAGTGTCAAATTCAGGTTTCTGAAAAATCCACTATGAAAAATGAGAGTTGTTTGCATTACTAGGGATGATCAATGAGTAAAGATGATTTTGGTGTGTTAATAGACTAAAGTTGAAAAGGGAAGATACTACTGCCACCCAAAGAACAGATGGTTAACAAAGTGAGAATAACAGAGAAAGAGGGATTTATATAAATAAGGATTGCTAACATCATTTATTTATTTATTATTATATTTATTCTGAAATTTTGATGCAAAGGAAACATGAGGAACGTCAATTACTATCTTGGAAATGAATGTCATAGCTTACCTTCCCAAGTATAATTCTAGGATGTGAGGGCAATCTGGTTATGAAATCTGTCATCCCATTGATCACCAGGGTTAATTCAGCTAATCTGGTTGGCTAGGGGATCTCTTTTTTTCCCTCATACTCCATGTACTTTTCTCCCAAAGCTGTAGGTTCTGTTGAAGAGGATGACCTTTCAGATAGAAGAAGATAGTTCTTTGGTCAAGGGCATAAAAGTAGCTGCCCTCCTCTGCTAGAAACTCCAAATAGGCTCTCAAGGTCCAAATACAATTCTAGTTCTTTTATATATGAATTTTCTTCTTGGGTACTTCTGCCCTCTTTTTCCTTGGTGCTTTTAGATATTTGTTGTGATATATGCTTTTGAGGTCTTTTCTTTGTGTACATGTTTAGTGGATTCTCTAATTGGAGGTATGTCTAACTGGGGAAATTTTCTTGAATATTATACTAATAATTTCCCCCCATTTCTTCTGTCATGTTTCTGGAACTCCTGTTGAATTTTAGAGTATACTGAACTTATATTTTTACTTCTCTTCTATTTTTTAGATCTTTTTATGTACTTTTGAGAGATATTCTTGACTTCTAATCGCTCATTGATTTTTTTATTATATAATATATATTTCTACATTCTAAGAGTGATTTATTTCTTCTGGATTGTTTCTTTTTCCAAGCACCCTTTCTAATTCAGTGCCATTTCTTTCTTACCTATTTGAAAATCTAAACTTTTTTGATTATTTATTTATTTTTTTGCTTATATTACCTCTGTTCCTCAAAGTCCTCAGCCATTTGGGGCTTTTGAAATATGAATCAGCTCCATTTTCAATTCTTGTTGATCTTCCTATAGCAGGACCTCTTAATGCACTGCCAAATATTCTCTTTACTAGGTTGGTGCACAGATTTCCTGGCATGAGGGTGTGTTGCTTGCTAATAGCTTACGCCTGCAGCCTTTTCTAACACAATTTGCCTGATAGAACATTGGAAAGAGCTTTTGATAGTGCAGTTGGGGGATTTACTGACATCCCCCAAAGGTGGGCATTCTTCTTCAGAATACAGCATTTTCCTGAAATCAACGATCATACATGTTGCATTGTTCCCAGTAGGTAGTCTGCATGAATTTAATCGGTAAATAATACATAGTGTATCTCAACAGTGTGGCAGTAGCTCATCCTACTAACTCTCCTTCTATAAATTTTACTGGAAATTGTATCCAACTAGATCCCCAAAGAAGCAGTGACCTGATGTATTAAAGTGTATGTGAAAAGCAGATGGACTAAGGTGTAAAAGGGCAGACTAGAGAAGATGCTGTGGGTGCCCTGTGTAGATCACCTTTATGGCAGGTGTACATCCAGCCACCTGCTGCTTGAGATTCTGGTTGCTAGTGGCTCACTCCTGCTCCTTTGTCTGAAAGACTGTCATTGGTTCAGGAGAACCTCTTGGCCCAGATATACATGGGACATTACACTTCTCTCCCTCTGCCTGGAGCAGCCCTGTGACCACTGGAGGATTGATGCCTAAATCTCTTCCATCTGGAAGGGATATCTTTTGGAGCACTTTATTCTCCAGAACTTTCTGTGAGATTAGAGTTTCTCTGAAATAACAGTTTTGTTTTGCCTAATTTTCTCTGCTGTACCCCTCATTTTCCTACAAGTTTTTCTGAGAGCACTTCATCATTACCTTATTTATGCATGGATTTCCATTTTGGCTTCTGCTTCTAAAGAACCTGATCTAGAACAACTCTTTTCAGCCACTTGAGATTGTAATCCTCCATAAACTAAATTATTTACCACTGCTGTGTCAGTTTTTCAAAAAGTTGTTGCAATCTCTCATGCTTTGTGGCTTGCTTTCTCGTTTTTATTTGTTTTCTAGGATCCTCACGTTTATATTTTACTACTTGTATTTTAGTGCATTTAGGAGAGAGAATAGTTATATGCATGTGGTCAACCTTGTAAGGAAGCTTAAACTTCATATGGAAACTCAGGTTTAGGCTGTATTTTGTACTAAGTATGTCATTTTTACTTAAGATACTAGGGACTCTACTAAAAGCTATTTAGATGAAAATCAGAAAGTATTAAACAAGATTGTTAAAAATCCCAAGCACAGTATATTGGGGAAGTCAATCATCTTGCCTTTATTTAGTGTTTTCAAGAAATAATCTACTCAATAGGATGATGCATATGAAATGTCTACCTACTTTGACTAGATTTACTCATCTCTGCTAGAACACCAAATGTCAACATTTTCTTTAATGGCATAAAATAAGTTCACTAGTTATTATTATACTCCCCACTAAATTATAACCAAGTTTGTTCAGTTCATTATTCTTTTCTTACAATATTTAGTTACCAGAGTCATATTTCCTGGCCTACAACAAGTGTGTGTGTGTGTGTGTGTGTGTGTGTGTGTGTGTATGCGTGTGCACATAGGTGCATGCTGTGCACATACATATGTTTGTGTGATACATGTTACAGTGACTTGTATGGACTACTATTTGCTTGAAATTCTTGGAGAATGTTGTTATCAGTTACTGTAGGTCAACCCATATCACATTGTACTACATCTATTAGTGTATATCTAATCTCTTCAACAGAGCTGAAGGTAAATATTATGCTTTCTATATCCTTTTACCCCAAGAGTCTATTACTGTTTGATACATGCTAGATGCCCAACAGGCTGTTGATTTAAAATTAAAAAGCAAATAAACAAACAAACAAAATCCAGAAAATCTGGCAAATATTTATGTTCGTGGAAATTTCCTATAGCTACCACTGACTTGCAAATTAGTTCTGGTATCTCTGTCTTTAATCTCCTTCAGGCAAATAAATATCCCCCCTGAGCCTCTAAACACATTCTCGTTGCAAATAAAATTGGATCAAGGATGGTGGCATAGCTGGTGTGAGTGCCAGGTATCAACTCAAGCTCAAGTGAAGTCACTCTGGGTGCAGCTGGCTGGTTCACAGTGGTTCATTTTCACTTTGCAGAGGTGCACACTATTTATGTTCTTCCTCCCACATCTGCAGAACTCCTTTTAGAGTCGATGAGAAACACAGGCTTTTAGAACACTGGAGAAGTCACATAAGATTTTATTTTGTGCTTATTTTTTTTAATTGTCAGAGAACAGGATTAATATTTAAGTGATACACAAACAATGTTATAGAAACCACATAAGGCAAATAATCTTTCACACTTGGAAGGGAATTTGATTCATTTTGTTGGCCACCTGCCACCCATATTGTATGAATAAGAGGACTTGGGCTTAAAGACTTTAATTACTTTGTCAAGTGCAGTTACTGATACATGTAGGCTTAATTATGTTATTTCAATGTAGGTGTGTAAGGTCAGACCCTGGTGAGCAAAAGGAGGCAGATTAAAAACAACTGAACAAGGCTTTATTGAGATTTGCTCCCAGGCGAGACCTGCTCCAACAGAGGGGGTCCAGCTCAGCTGGTTTGGAATTTTATTGGGTTTAGGGCAGGAAGGGAGGGCTTGGTACAGAAAAGGGAGGTTTTTAGAGTCCCTTGTTCCTCCAGGGGTTGGTGGGGGGATCTTACTGAAATCCGTGTCCTTCCAGGATTGGTCAGGAGACCCTGCTGATTGACAGGTGGTTATGAGGCACCATCACTGCTTGTCTGTCTGCGCCTGATTGGTTGTTCTTTCGCGGCCCCAAGTTGCCTGGTGCCTTGTTCCCTTAGCCACCTCAAACCGACCTAACATTGTATATTTTAAGGAACTGATGCTCAGTTCCTGGACATATAAAAGTCATTTGACAAATAACTTTTATAATGGATTTCTATTGTTTTTGATGTTCTAAAATCTCAGGTAACTGTAACATAAGAAATTAGTGTTTTCTCAATCAGTTTTTGCTGAAAATTAAGAGATAATCTGTAGTATTAATAATTATCTGAAAATTATTATACAAATGACTGCTGTTTAGTCTGCAGGAGACTATGGGGGTATTTTAATCTTTAATCAATGATTAAAAGGCTGTCATTGATCCAGGATTTTAGTGCAAGATTCTGGAATTGAACAAAGAGAATGCAAGAGATTATGTGTATGTGAATAATCAGACATACAAACAGAAAGATATTTTTAGATTAAATTCCTTAGGTAAGTTTGTTTTAATGAAATTTAATTGTTCTGACGTAGTTTCACAAGTTAAAAAAAAGTTCTTTGAAAGGCAGAATTAAGTAGGTTCTGCTAATTTAAGAGTCTTAATGAATTATTCTTGATCATGGTGGTGTCTCGGGGAACTTTCTCCATAGTCTGATATTATTTCAGACTCCATATGCATGTCTTCTGTTTATCAAGATGACTCACTTTCTCAAACATCAAGAATAGAAGATTTGACTGGAAAGTCAAAAAGATACTAGCAGTACTGCGTCACTGGTAACTTAGGTCAGGTCAAAGAAGAGTAGGTATGTTTTGGGTTAAAGCCATTAAGAAACTGGACTGCAGGACTGGTTGTGGTAGCTCACACATGTAATCTCAGCTACTTGGGAGGCTAACGTAGGTGGATCTCAAGTTTGAGCCCAGCTTCAGCAACTTGGTGAGACTCTTTCTCAAAATAATAATTAAAAAAAAATTAAAAAGGGCTGGGGACATAGCTCAGTGGTAAAGCACTTCTAAGTTCAAGTATGTTTTCTTTCCAATATCTGGGGTCCAGTTCAAGCCAATAGATGGAATGTTTAGATGAAGCAGGCTCAGCAAGATGGCGGCTCTTGTGTTATCAGCTTTGAGTTGCTGTGACTGAAATACCTGACAAGAACAACACAGAGGTGAAACAGTTAATTTTGGGCTCAGTCTCAGAGCTTCAGTTCATGGTTTATAGACTTCATTGCCCTGAGCCTGAGTGAGGCAGAACATCATGGCTAAATGGCAAGGTGGAGGAAAGCTGCTTAGGCAGGGTGTGTGTGTGGGGGGGGGGGGCGTGGGCAGGGAGAAACCAGGGACAAGATAGCAGTACAAGGTCATACCCCCAGTGACCTTTCTTTTTCAGCCATTTCAGCCATGCTTCACCTGCTTACGATTACCACCCAGTAGTCCATTAAAATCATTACTCTATCAAATGGATTAAAACCCTGAAGAGGTTAACTATGTCACCTCTAAACATTCCCATATTGATTAACACATGAGCTTTTCAGAGGACATTAAAGTTTCAAACCAAAACAACCTCTAATACAGGGACTATGCTTCTCATTCCTTCTCTAAATCTCTTTATTCTGCACATTATAGTTAGTTTACAAATTCTAAGTGAAAGTTGTATGGGTGAAATGTTCACACACATTCACACACACACTTTGGAGGTACTCTGGATCATGCTTGAGGCATGTATTTGGTAGTGAATGGATTAATTTCCATAAAAGATTTGGACAAAACTACATGCTTTTTTAAGCCTAACCTACCAACATTGTTACTGGTCAGAACGAGTGAGCTCATCTCAGTTCTTACCTATAGATCTAAGGCTTTTTCTTCATAGATTTCCAGACAAATGTAGTTTTGTACTTGCGGAGGCTACCACTGAATTGTCTGTTACTTTGTAACACCTGCAAGACTATTGATAGGGAAGATTTTCTATCACCTATGAAGTCAGTGAGAATTTGAACAATGGAAAGAATAAAAGAACCCATTAGCATTCTCTCCAGACTTTGTTTTTTATGGAAAATCTTAAGAAGATAAAGCATCCATAAGCATTTTCAAATAATTTTCTAACTACAGAGGAGCATGAAAGTTCATATGGAAATGTTTTTGAGTTATGATATGCAATTCAAGTTGTCATTGCAACTAAATTGGAAACCCCACTAACATGTGAAAGCCCAGCAGTTGTGATGAGAACTGATTTTTTTATTCTAGTCTCACCATTATATTGTAGGGTGCCTTGAAAAAATTATTTTATTTCTCTGGTCCTCAATTTTGTTGTCTAAGACATGAAATTATTAGACTAAAGCTGTAAGGTCCTTTCCAGTTCTGTTCATCATTTAGGTTTTGTTTCTGGCTGATGGTTTTGGCACATAATGGGTATTCATCCAAGAAATACTGACTGATCCTGGCCCTCACAAAACCATGTGGTTTTAAGGGAGAGAAGTGGTCCCATGGGTTGAGCAAACAAGCAGAGAAGGATATGGATGAATAAACCTACAAATTGAGCGTCTGACTGAAGTGTATCATAAAGATGATCTGCTGGGCTTCGGATATTTGATAGCACACGTAACTGTTTTTGACAGAAAGAACTGCTGGTGAGAAAAGTTATGTCAACATCTGAGGGAGGTGTCGGATAGCAATACCTAACTTCCTAGGGAAAATAGGGCCAACAGGAAGGGCTTCCAAGGAAATCGGAATAAAGGCCAGTCTACAGAATGTTCTCAGCCGAGGTGTATAAATTCCATTGTAATTGGCAGAGGAAGTATTTGCTCTCTACATGAGAAGAGCCAGCAAGAACAATGGAAGGGACTCCACCACAGAAAGGAGACATTCCAAAGGAGTGCAAGACTGACATGGTCATGTAGTTCAAACAGACTCACCCCTTTTACTTTTTATATTCTTTTACTTCTTAAAAAAAAATTAACTTTTCCTCCTCCTTTTGTCTTCCTGTCATCTCTGAAAGACTGGCAGTTTTGATTACAGCCTCTCTATACCAATGAAAACTTTTACTTGAACCATCAAATTGAAAGATTCTTACTCAAAGGCCCCTAAGAGATTCTCACAACAGAACTGCTTTTGGAGACTTGGGAAATGACCAGTCTCTTTGATTTCCTAGGGAAGGCCACCACAACAAAGTCCTCAAGGTCAAAGCTCAGTTTTACACTGAACAAGAAATTGCAAATTTTGACTTTTGGATGGGTTCACAGGGCGGTCAACAGGACTAGTTCCTACACACATTGCCAGTAACAACAGACTTGTCCACAATACCAAAAAAAAAAAAAATCTTTGGAATATTGTTGTAAAATATCTGTGGATGAATAAAAACTTGATAAAATGATTGATTAGCTGGCTATAAATTTGATTCAATAGATCAAAGAGAAAATAGTGCCTTAAAGTACAACAATAAACTCATAAACTTAGGTGCAATAAATAAGATCACTCATTCTGAGACTTTTGCAACATGAATCCCTTAGTCTTCTTGTTTTCCAAGTAGAGGCACAATTGTTTCAGGCTTCTTCCTGTATCCCATCCATCCCCAAATGTGATTTGATGCCTTTCTGCTCTCTTGACTCTCCATTCACACTTTTGTGCTATTTTAGGCGATAGTTTCAATGAACCTTGGAAACCAAGTCTTAGCCTGCATAGACAGACTATCTGCAAAGCTCATAATCTTACTCAAACTCCAGGTCATCCTTGTTAAACACAGGACTCTTTCTTGACCTGGCAAAGCAGCACAGATCTGTGTGTTTGGAAAACTCAGGTATTTTGAAAAGAAATGTTGTTGATTTACACCACTTTATCTGATGTGTCCTACTTGGGAAGTTAGTACGAAGGGTCTCCAGGGGTCTTTTCCAACAACAGCCCTTGAATGGGACAGTGGGAGTTTATAGTCCATGCAATAGTTTATATTTCAACCAAGAAGAAATACTTTACCTTCTAAAAATGGGCAAGGTGTCACATCTGAAACAAACTTTTAATTCAGAGACAACTGATAAATATTTTAGAGCAGGGGGAGTATCTATCAAGACAAAAATCAGGCAAAAGATCTGTCTTGAATTGGAAAATGAACTAATAATGAAAAAGAGCTTGGGATTTTTTTTTTTTTTTGAAAGTACTGATCTTCAATGGGTGAAAATCCTCCACACCACTCAGTCACTTTAACGTAAATTACAGGGAGAGAAAGTCTTTGCATTAGATCTTAGTTTTTGGGTGTGGTGTTTTAATATAGCATTGTTTTTAATGCATACATTTCCAGAGCTTATACTCTATTTCAGTTCCTGGAGCTATAAGCTCCTTTTGTTTTGATTAGGGACTGCAGACTGTGAGCCCTTGGTTTTGTCTTTCCTCTTGAGGAGTTGTACAATAATCTACTTTGTCCTGTGGACTTCGGGAATGGCCTGTGGAGCTGGGGCTGTGTTCCCCTGGCTTCTTCAGGACAGTAGAGAGCAGTGCTTTTGGAATGCTGAGGACTCCAGGCAGCCTGCTGAGAAAGCCTGCTGAGGGTCAGTTTGGAAGGAGTCACAAGAAAAAAGGGTGAGGGTTAATGACTCCCTTCGAGAGGCTTGCTGGCAGCGGTACTTCACCTCAAATGGAAATTTCAGAAGTTTCTGTATGGCTCACAAGAGCATTCCTGGAGTTGAGTAGTGGAAAGCTAGGCCAAGCATAATGGAGTGACTCTGCTGAACACAATCCTGTCTCCAGGAACTCATCATCATCCTCAAATAGCATTTATTAAAAGCCCACACACATATGGCGCAGAACAAACCACATTAAACAAGCACAGTTGGGTTGCTGGTCCTCTGGAGGGCCACAATTTTTGAAACACTAAGAAACCAACTTTTGCTTCTGTTAGGCTGTATTCTCACAACCCAAGAACACTGAGAAGGGAGTTTGCTTCCAGAATATTAATACATACAATAATTATTACACAGAAAATGTTAATTGGTATAGACAAAATTTATTGAGGACTTTCTCAGTATGAGGTATAATTTTCTAACTACATGTTTGCTCATGTAATTGCAAAGTTATTCTTATTACAGCTCTGGGATGTAGGTAGCATTAATATATTAACTTATGCAAGAGGTAAATGAAGTTTAGAGAAGTTAAATAATTTGCCCATGAAAACAAATCTACTATAAATATA
Source organism: Ictidomys tridecemlineatus (assembly GCF_052094955.1). Lineage (NCBI taxonomy): Eukaryota > Metazoa > Chordata > Mammalia > Rodentia > Sciuridae > Ictidomys > Ictidomys tridecemlineatus. The sequence continues at coordinate 166,922,107 of NC_135479.1, forward strand.
CCACAGGGAATTTTGCTTTTATGTATAAAATAAAAAGAACCAATCAGGGCTGGGGTTGTGGCTCAGTGATGGAGCACTAGCCTAGCACGTGTGAGGCCCTGGGCTCGATCCTCAGCACTACATAAAAATAAATAAATAAAATGAAAGTATTGTGTACATCTACCACTAAAAAAATTAAATATTAAAAAAATAACCAATCATTAAAGATATTGGGTCCATTTACACCTAAAAAATAAATATCAAAAAAATAACCAATCAAATATAAATAAATGGATGAGCTCAAGGAAGTGTAGCAGAATAGAGAAAGGAGAACAGGGAGGAAAGGGAGGGTGGGAGGAAAAATGGGAAGGAAAAAAGGTGGGGATTATGAACTGAAATAGAATTTCATGCATGTATGATTTTGTAAGAATGAACTCAACTACTATGTATAACTATAAAATTTAAAAAAAAAGAAAGGAAAGAAAACAAAGCTACTAGTTAACAGAACTAAGTGATTTGTTAAAATCCAAAGACCATGGTAAGGCCAGATTGCCAGTTCTCATTAGAGTTGACGGTTGGCCCTGGGTGGGTTAGTAGGATATTTATAATATGATATTTTATACTCTTTTATAGCATGATAATAATTTATCTATGACTTTAATAAAGTTCAAAACTCATCTCACTTTGCTTTCCTTCTTTTCTTAAAAATTATTCTTTGCTTTACTTTTTATACCTTTATTCTATTTATTTGTTTTTATATGGTGCTGAGGATTGAACCCAGGGCCTCACACATGCTTAGGCGAGTGCTATACTGCTGAGCTACAACCCCAGCCCCAGCTTTTCTTCTTTTAAATGGTAGTGTTTCTTCCATTAATAGGGTTAAGAATTTTCCTTAGCATCACAAACAAAAGTGGTGGGAATGGCAGGTCTCCAGAATCTCTAACTAGAGTAGTTTATGAATGAGAAAGTTGAATGAGGAAGACTAACCTAGATAACTAGTCAGATCACCTATACCACAGAAATATGATACTCATGCTTCGTATAATAACTCATGCCAATTAATAACTTTCTGATTGGAGGGAGGAATCAAGTGGTTCTAATCTATTCTCTTCCCTACTTTCTTCTAGTTAAGGCAGAGAGCTAACTGAGCAGTTGATGGAACTGTATGAAGCGGTATCTATTTGGGAAATGATGTCTGGCCGCATCTTGAGGCTGGGAACAGTGAGTGGCGATGCGGAAGTTAGGCAGTTAAAGATTTGTGTAGACATTTCATAGACAGCACAGAACCTTAAAGGTGGGACAAGCTCAGGGGTGGAAAGGATGTGCAGCTGATGTGACACATCTTATGCATAAAGAAGTTTATCCTTAGCTAAAGTACTTTTTTGGCCCCTCCCTCTTTTATTTACTGGTGGCTATGTGGAGATATTTTCTCCATGTGTATTATACATCTACATTTAATGATGTGTCTGTTCATTATGATGACATTTATGAGCATCTTTCCTGATAACTTTAATATTCAAACTACATTTTTGCTTGAGCATGTCACTTTTCTCATTTGTTACATCATTTATTTTCTTGCTTGATCGTTATCCAGCTTTTTATAAACATCTTTTCCAACCACTGGGTTAAATTATATTCGAAATAGTTTGCTGTTGCTAAAGTATGTAGTGGGTGCTGCGTGCTGCAGTGTGTCATGCATCCTGATGCCCCTTCAGGTCGGAGGCACCTGTTTCCATATCTGTGAGAAATTTTGGCTGTAGACGTACCTCAACACTTAGTGCCTTTCTGGAGACTGCTGTAGGATAAGGGAAGCTACTTTGCTCAAGATTATACCCTCTACCTAGAGTCATCAAATAATTGGTCTATGTGGGTCTACAAAGACCTGGCCTCCTTGCCTCCATTCTGGAAAAATTTGAAGAGTCATTCTAGCTCCAGGGCTTCTTGAAGGACAGGCCAAGTCCCTTGTTACAACTGAAGATTGTAGTTCAATTTCTTTCTCTTCCCAATCTTCATTCTTTATTCCTTTGCAAAGGGTATTATTCTATTTTAGAATCTATTTTACAGGGAACTCAATTGAAATATCAGAGTGGTCTAAGGAACCAAAATGGAATTTTGGTTTGGAGGGGGGACTTGAGGGTAGAAGGGCACTGATAATTCCTAGCATGCCATAGCAGTGCAGTTGTTTGAATTTTCACAAATTGGGAAGTGCACTGAATGGGAGTGCACTGTCAGGGGCAATATCTAAGGCACTGAGGGATTCTAAGGAAGTAGGAATTACCAGCCCCATGGATGCTAACTTGTCTTTATGAGGTGCTAGCAATGCACCGGAGAAATACAAGGCAAGGTTTAAGGTGATCAGTAACTATTCAAGGTGAAATGTGGAGGCTGGAGGGGTCTCTTGGCAACATACAAAGAGAAGGAAGAAAAAGTTGGGGATCAATTCCAGGACTTAATTATTGGAATAGTGAAATTGCAGAGAAGGTTAAATTTTCACTCTCAGCCAAAATACAACCAAGATCAGAGTCCTAAGTAGAAAGCAGAAGGAGCCTGATACTTGTAGTGAGAAGGTCAGGGTTAATGTCCTCAAAAATCTTGAATCTTCATATTTCCTTGAATCCTCTGGAACCACAGAAGTGGCCACTCCACACTAAATGTGAGTCCCTCCTGCTGTTGGAGGATGATACAGAGGCTTTTAAAGACAGCATACACTTCCTTCATGAACTATTCTTATCTCCACTGCTGGACACCAGACAAATTATTAGAATTGTTCCACAGAATAACCCAGGCAGGAAAATATTCCAAACATTAAATTAACAGAGGTTTACACAAGGTAATATTAAAATCTGGTTAAGACCTGTTTTGTGGAGCTGTAAGTTAGTGTAATTTTTTCCTCCCCCCAACCCCCGCCCTGTGGGTGTGGTTATGGTGCCAGAGATGGAACCCATGGCTTCACACATGCTAGGCAAGCACTCTATTTCCCTTTATTGCTGTTGCTTTAATAAATATGTACACACTAGAGGGTGACAGGAAACTGTATCCAGCTGAATCAAGCTGTCTGGTGAACAAAACACAGATAACTTAAATATTTCCAGATATCTGTTTACTTTCTGCCTCATCCATGTTTGCTGTTACAGTGCTTCATTTGATTTCAAATGACCCGCCTTTCACCACTTCACAGCAACTCACAAGATGCGACCTCCTGATACCTACTTCTTTAAGCAAATTTCAGATCTTCTTCAAGGTCAAGTGCCATATTTAATATAGTCTTTATGTATTGTTTAATACACAGCATTCAAAAAACTCAAAAAGAAAAGCAACATGAATATATAAAAAAGAGAAATTTTTGAATTATACAATATATAACATGTAAAATATGTATTAAATGACATGTAAATACCATATTTTATATATATGTTGCTTTTCTTCTTTGAGTTTCTGAATGCTGTTGGGGGCTGCAATCAAGTCAAGATGGCGCCTGGAAGTTTGCCAGGAGGAGTGGTTTGTGAGGCAATGCCACCAAGCCATTAAATGGTGGGGATTCCTTATTGGCTGATTGCTGTATCTAGATGATGCTAATTGAGTCAAGCTGTGTAATCAGTTAGGTATATATACCTCTGCTATTATGCAATAAGGCAGTTCCCGCTACCTTGGGTTCCCACTACCTTGAGTTCCCGCTCAGTTCTCATTGAGTTCCTCTGCAATAAAGCAGCTCTCACTTCCACCTTCAAGTTGCTTGTCACCTCCCGGTTATTTTGCCCAGCCGGACTGTGGCAGAATGCTATTTTCCCTAACCCCATTTCCCCCAGAAGCTCTGTTTTTTATTGCACAATTTTGCTTAGCATGTTGATTTTTAGAGATGCATATATTGTGTTCAAGCAGAATTGAGAGTATAAGACTATTTTTGCAACTTTGTTTGTAGTGGCAAAACCTGAAAGAAGGGTAAATATCTTTGATAGGGATATCATTAATAAAGTGGGTTTATTTATGTCATGAAATAGCACACAGCTTTTAAAAAGGATGCATTAGTGTTATAATAGCTCTTTAAAGACATTTTCATGATGCAGTGTAGCTATATATTTTTTTGCATACCATCTATAAGCCAGACATGAGGTTAAGCACTCTTAGTATGTAATTTTCATAGAAATTATATTTGTGGCTACAAATATAAATATACACAATAAAAGTTTTTAAAGCAAACAAACAGACAAACAAAATCCCAGACAATCAGGACTTAATTTGTTGCAGGATCCATTTCCATAAAATAATTCACTGTAGGTCAGACTGTGACCTCCACCACCAAAAGTACTAATGGGATTTCCCAAAAGCCAAGTGTTGCCCTTTCAGAAGTGTAGTGAGGGGAGAGATGCTGTTCTGACTTAAAATCTAGGTGTTTTTAGATGTGGTGAGGTGGGTAAAAGCCATGTGTAAATAACATCAGTGCACAGAAATATTTCAACAAATGCTGAATCAGAGGGAGAGATGAAATCCACTAAAGTCTTAGAAAACTCCCTTTATGGCTGAAGCCTGAGGAAGCTAACATGGAGGAGATGACACTTAATGTCTGGCTTTAATATATGAGACTTTTATTTTAAGAGCAAGGCTTCAGAGTTTGAGGGAACAAACATGTGTTTTATGAAGTAATAGTCTAGAGAGTTTGGAATTTAGGTTTATAAAATAAACCAGGAATCATAGGTGGAAAAAGAATTTTGAATAAACATCTGAGCTATATTCCAATTTCAGGAAGGACCATAATAAACCACCCTTCTTAATGCCCTACCATTGAATTCACTCAGTCAGAAGAACCACTAGAGAACTCTAGGAAACTGTCATCAAAGTTCTAGTCACTCTGTACTCCATCATCTGTGACAAAGAGTAAACCACTTCAAGTCCCTGGGCCTCATGTTATCTCAGACATGAAGATGTTGAATAAGGTGGTTCTGAGTTTTAAGGTTCTACAGTTTCTTAACAGATAACCTTTCATTGGGCTCCAAAGATTTTCAGGACTCATGCTATATTTGTTTTTCAACTTTACTGAAATATGTACCTTTATAATCTGTATTTACTTGGCATAAGGGATTAGTTATCAAAGGTAATCTCTTCTTGGGGTGAAGAAAAATCCATGAGCTGGCACATTCTAGTGTATTGGCCCATGCTCATAAATTCTGTACTCTCTCTCTGTAAGAAGAAAGCACAACCATCTGGTGTCATTTCTATTACATTCACTCTCACCATTGAGAAAACTTGGGACTTTTCAAGTGAAAACTCATCACATGTACCTGCAAATACTGATTCTTATTCTCTTCAAATGCCACAAAGAGGCATTTAGTTGTGTTTCCTCTGTGCCCATGATAGTTCTTTAACATGTGTGCATGCGCGCGCGTGCACACACACACACACACACACACACACACCCACACACACCCCACACACATTTCCCACATACAACTTAAAAACACATCTTAAGGAATAATAAAATAGAAAAAATATGTACAGAAATCATAAGGAATTTGCTATGGGTACACATGGCTCCTGATATTTAGGGAACAAGTTGCAGAATGTCAAATATGATTTCTTTTTTTTTCTTTTGGACTTAGCAAGAAAGGGTTGGAACATGCCTTTAATAGAAGAACAAGATTCTGCAATATAGTTTTTAAAAGTCATTAGCAACTTGCTAATAGATTTATTTTCTATTTGAGAATCCCGTGTTGAAGGTTAGGATTTGGCTCACTGGCCCAGTTTCATTTTGTATAGAAAGGTGAATAGGTGATCTCCAGAGTCCTTTAGCTTATAAGTTTATGATTCTGTGACCTTTATGGACAGTTTCCTTTCAAAAGCCATGCAGATTTCACAGATGGAATATAAGTATACATATGAACAGACAATTTTTTTGTATATTCTGGATATTAATACCTTATTTAAGGAGCAGGTGGCAAATAATTTCTCCATTCTGTAGGCTCTATCTTCATACTCATAATTGTTTCCTTTGATGTGCAGAAGCTTTTAAAATTTAATGTCATTCCACTTATTGATTTTTACTTTATTTCTTGTGCTTTAGGAGTCTTGTTAAGGAAGTTGGTTCCTGTGTCAACATGTTAAAGAGTAGGGCCTACATTTTCTTCTAGCAGTTGCATGGTTTCTGGTCTAATTCTTAGGTCTTTGATCCATTTCAAGGAGACTTTCATTCAGGATGAGAGATAAGGATTAAATTTTATTCTTCTACATATGGATTCCAATTTTCCCAGCACCATTTGTTAAAAAAGCCGTCATTTCTCTAGTGTATGTTCTGGGCAACTTTGTCTAGTATGAGATAACCCTATTTATGTGGTTTGTCTCTGTATCTTCTATTCTATTCTATTCTATTCTATTCTATTCTATTCTATTCTATTCTATTCTATTCTATTCGTTTTCATTCCTGTTTGGGTGCTAATACCATGTTGGTTTTGTTACCATAACTCTGTAGTATAATTAGAAGTCCAGTATTGAGATGCCTTCTGCTTCACTTTTCTTGTTAAAAACTACTTTGGCTATTCTGGGTCTCTTTATTTTTCCAAATTAATTCCTAGCTTTCCTAGTTCTTTGAAACTGCTTTTCCTAGTTCTTTGAAAATGTCATTGAAATTTTGATGGGGACTGAATTGAATTTGTATAGTGCTTTTGGTAGTATGGCCATTTCAACAATATTAATTTTGCCTGTCCAAGAATGTGGGAGGTCGTTCCATCTTCTAAGGTCTTTAATTAATTTTTTTAGTGTTCTATAGTTTTTATTGTAGGATTCCTTTATCTCTTCTGTTAGATTGATTCCCAAATTTTTATTTTTTTAAGGCTATTGAGAATGGGATAGTTTTCCTAATTTCTTTTTCAACAGATTCATCATTGGAGTACAGGAATGCAATAAAAATGACAATTCTTGAGAACACATTCTACCAATGTGGCAGTAAGAATTAATCAATAAATTTTGAATAAAGAATCTAAGGATCTTTAGCAGTAGCCACAAATCAAAGAATCCTCAAAATTCAATCTTTTCTGGGTTTTGTTCCAACTGCTCATTCTAAGGCAGAAGAACACTGGGAAATCCTACTTTCTGCCTCTGATTTCTGCATTCCTTTAAAAAATATATTGTGGTGCTTTTTCTCAGTATAGAAAATGTCTGGTTAAATACTTTGTTGACTTCTTGTCATTTTAAAGGAGTTTGGGGGTAGGCTGTAATTTCCCTGTGGACTCTGTGCATTTCAGATTAGTCAGGTAACTACACTCCTGGTGGGAAAGCTAGAAGGGAAAGCACATGTTATCTGAGGTTCTTTGCCCACTTGCAAAGAGAGGGCTTCTCTTCAATTATTTTATATTGCAGCTTAGTGGTTTGCTTCATCCTGGCCAATTTGGAAGCATCTTATGACTCTATTATTATTTATTTTGATTTATATTGGATTGAGAGACATGATGAAGTTTTAAATTTTTTTTTTCTGCTGAACAGTTGAATGTTTGTATTTTAGAGTTTTACTGTCAGAATTGTCATGCATCCTGAGCCAAGGGTATTTAGTCCTATTGCCTTTTGATTTCACTCGTGCCAATTAGAGCAAGTTCCAGCAGTCAATTTCTTGTTTTTAAAAGCAGTTAGTTGTTTGTCAGAACTGATCATGCCCAGAGCAAGGGCTTCTGAGGCAGCTCCAGAAAACTATTATAAGAAAAAGAATTTGGAAACATGTGTTTTTTAATCACTAAATATTCTCAAACTTTTTTTTCTGTCTCAATTTCTCTATCTGGAATATGGGACTGTGTGACAACGTAGGGATAGAATTGAAATAGGCTATAAAATTCATTAATTATAAGGCCTCACCAAATTCCTCAAGCCTCCTTTAAAAAGATGCACATTTAAAGATATATATAATAAGCAAAAATTATTTAGGAGGTCCATTTTGAAAAAGCACCATAGAAATATATTAATCAATAACCATGTCTGAAATAATTGTAAAAAAGAAAAACATAGAAACAAACTATAGAAAGCATATTCAAGTATCATGGGCCCAGAGAAATCTCATCAGACTAGCTGAATTAAATGGAAGATGGACATACAATATCTTACTATGTGTGCAGATTTAAGATCTAGGTGTTCACATTTGTTAATTCTAATAAAGGAATTTTGAATAAATACAAAATATATAAATATAAAAATAAATATAAAAATAAAATTTCTGGGCTGGGGATGTGGCTCAAGCGGTAGCACGCTCACCTGGCATGCGTGCGGCCCGGGTTCGATCCTCAGCACCACATACAAAGATGTTGTGTCCGCCGATAACTAGAAAAACAAAAAAATAAATAAATAAATATTAAAAGTTCTCTCTCTCTCTCCCTCTCTCTCTCTCTCACTCTCTCTTTAAAAAAAAATAAAATTTCTGCTGATTTAAATTAGTGTAACACACAATACCTGTATTATTTTGATTTTTCTGATATTTCTAATGAAACTATTTTGACTCTGATAAACAGAGGTATATTAAATTTAAGGCTAGAAATTTGGGCCTTGGTTATATAGAACTCTTATGTTATATAGAGTTCCTCATGAAATAGTCATGGTACTCTTTCAGCTCTTTCTTTTGCATGTGCTTTGGTTTCATGAGCCTTCCTGTTTCTTGATCTGATCTTTTCAATGCTGCATGAAACTGTCATTTTCTAGTGCTTATTTGGAACATTTTTAGAGAGAGCATATGGATTTTATAGTAAGTCTTTATAACACCAATTTGACTCCTTGGTAACTTTTTCTCATAATATTATTTGCACTATATTGAACCATGTATATTTTGCTGGGCCAGGATGAGATTAGGGTGTAATATAGAGAATGTGTTTTAAAACCATTTATGTAAAAATGAGAATCTGGATGAATGCCAATGTAGTCTAGCTATTGACTGGCAGGATATATAAGGCATAGAATATTCACTTGAAATGATTTAGTAGGAAGAATAAAATATGCTGCCGAAATCCAAGGAGCCAAGTTTCTAGAACTTAAGCAAGGAACATTAATGTTTATGTATATTCTTACAAGATATGTAAACCTTTGTTATATCATTTAATAAGGGCTCTCCAAAAATGTAGTTTAAGGATCTAAACCAATGCAATTATAATTTCTCTTCCATTTTTTACCCTTGAAAACAACTCTGGAATGCTAATTACCAGGAGATCTGTCAGGAGTGAGGTAAACACAGTTTTGATTTGGATTCAGTTTATTTATACTTCACCCCATACTGTATTCAGGCAATAGAAGGTCTGCCCTAGGACTGTATGATGGTCAGGACTCCCCAACTGTTGGTATGGTTACTGGAACTCAGGCAAGTATCATCAATCAGTTCATCCATTTAGCATAATCTCTTACAAAGCAATTTATAATTTATAAAATGCTATCACATGCATTTGCCCCTTCTAGCTTCACAGAACCCTTGGTTTTAGGTAATGTAGATACAAATATTCCTGTTTTATAGGTGGGAGAATTCAGGTTTAGAGGTAAAGAAATTTGTTCAAAGTTACAAAGTAGTAAGTGGAAACAGGTCCAGCTGCAGTTCTTGGGACTGCTAGAAGCTACAAGTACAACAAGCAGGGAAGGAATCTACATATTGTGGAAGTCATTTCTTTGTTGGGTTGTTTAATAGCAGATTGAAGTGCTCTGAGACATTTTAATTATTAAAATATTCATATACTAAAAATTCTCTTTAATGTTGATATGGCAATTTGTGTTTTTGTCTTGGGATTGAAAAATTCTTCAATATTTTAGGCCACTAGTAACACCAAATATGCCAGCAAATGCATTTGGTCACTTTAAGTTATAGAGGACATTCTTCTTAGATGCAAATGCCTTGTGTATTTATTTTTAATGAGGATTAGGGTTGTCTTAATCAAGGGAATGTATAAGGAAGAAAAAAGTGGTTGGCAGAGAAAGATTTCTATGAGCACCTTTCTCTTCCCTCTCCACATCTCCTCTTGTCATTCTTCTTCAAATATTCTGGGCATGAAACAAAATAAGTGGCAGCAAATTCTTCTTGTGGAATAAGAATCACTTCTGTACATTTTGATCAGTGCTGCCTCAGCTTTTGAATGATTTAAACCTCCTGTTGTAAAGTTGATTCCTTTCAATGACAACTGTCACTTAACCACCTTGAAATGCCTTTGCACATAGTCTTTGGGAATATCTCCTTAAAGCTTAACTACAAACAATCAACAAATATATGAAAAAAATGTTCACCATCTTTGGTAATTAGATAAATGCAAATTAAAACTACACCAATATTTCATCTCACTCCAGTCAGAATGGCAATTGTCAAAATTACAAGTAACAATACATTTTGGTGAGGATGTGGGGAAACGTGTACACTCACGTTGTTGGTGGGTCAGAAAATTGATGCAAACACTTTGGAATGCGGTATGGAGATTCCTCAGAAAACTAGGAATGGAACCACCATTTGACCCAGAAATCCCACTCCTTGGAATATATCCAAAGGACTTAAAATTGACATATTACAGTGATACAGTCACATCAATGTTTATAGCAGCTCAATTCACAATAGTAAACTTTGGAAGGAACCTAGGTGCTCTATAACAGATGAATGAATAAAGAAAATATACACATACATACACACAATGGAGTACTACTAGCCATAAAGAAGAATGACTTTTTAATATTTTGATGGTAAATGGATGAATCTAGAGACTATCATGTTAAATGAAATAAGACATTCCTAAAAAGTGGGGTGGGTTGGAGGGAATAGAAATTCAGTGGATTAGACAAAGGGGAATGAAGGGAAGGGAGGGGGATAGGGAAAGGAAAGATAGTGGAATGAATCTGACATAACTTTCTTATGACACATGTGAATATACCACAGTGAATCTCACCATTGTGTATACCCACAAGAAATTAATTAAAAATAAATAAAAAATAATTATAGATAAATGGCAGAATGATCAATACAAGGAAGGGAATAGGGATGGGGAAAGGGAAGGAGAAGGAGAGGTACTGCAATTCTGATTAGAATAAGATATTTGAGGTATATATAATTATATCTAAATGGATTAAATTGTCATGCATAACTAAAAAGGAACCAATAAAATAAACTAAAATAAATCTTTTTAAAAATCTTAACTATTTCCTCAGAAGAATCTCATCTTCATTCATCCTGGTTGCTATGGTTTAGATGTGAGGTATTCCCCCCAAAACTCATGTGTGAAACAATGCAACAAAGTTTAGAGTGAAATGATTGGGTTATGAGAGCCTTAACCTAATCAGTGCATTAATCCTCTGTTAGGGATTAACTGGGTGATAACTGTAGGCAATTGATGTGGTTGGAGGAGGTAGGTCACTGAGGACATGTCTTTGGGGGTATATATTTTGTCTATGATGAGGGGAGTTCTCTGTCTGCTACGTGGTGCCATGTCCCCAGTTGCTCTTCTCTAACCACAGTTCCACTATGATCTCCTGCCTCATCTCAGACGCTGAGGAATGGAGAAAGCCATCTTCCCATTGTTCTTGTCAGGTCTTTTAAGTTCACAGCAGCAAAAAAGCTGACTAAAACACTGGTCAACTTGTGTGTGTGTGTGTGTGTGTGTAGGGGGGTTTTCATTGTTTGTCTCACGGAAATGCCTTTTGACTCAGACTGAAAGGGAAATATTTGGGAAGGCTTCATAAAGGAAAGCGAGCTATGAAAGAAAAAGAAGTGAAAAAAAAAAACAAAAGCAAAAACAAAAACAAAAAGCAGAAAACCACCCAAAACCTCTAAATATCCTCAGAGCAAAAGTAAACAGTTAACAGTTCTGTGGTTACATATGTACTTTTCTTCTTTTTCATTTTTCACACATTTATTAAGATATAATGTATATGCCATAAAACACACCCATTTAATATGTACAATTCCGTGTTTTTAAATAAATTAAGAGTTGTGCAAAAATCACTACAATCTAATTTTAGAAAATTTTCTTCCTCCCTCCAAAATCTCATTTTTTAAATTAATTTATCTATTTTAATTATATATATATATATATATATGACAGCAGAATATATTTTGATTCATTGTACACAATTGCAGCATAATCTTTCATTTCCCTGGTTGTATATGATGTAGCGTCTCACCATATGTGCAGTCATATATGTACCTAGGGTAATGGTGTCCATCTCATTCCACCATCTTTCCTGCCCCCTGCACCCTTCCCCACTTCTCCCTTCCCTTGGCCCAATCAAAATTCCTCCATTTTTTCCATGCCTCCCTCCCCTGTTATGGATCATCATCCACTTACAGAGAGAACATTCAGTCTTTGGTCCTTTGGGAATGGCTTACTTTGCTTAGTATGATATTCTCCAACTCCATCCATTTATCTGCAAATGTCATAGTTTTATTCTCTTTTAATGCTGAGTAAGATTGCATTGTGTATATTTACCACAGTTTCTTTATCCTTTCATCTATTGAAGGACATCTAGGTTGCTTCCACAGGTTAGCTATTGTGAACTGAACTGCTATCAACATTGCATTTCTATAGTATGCTGATTTTAAGTCCTTTGAGTACAGACCAAGGAGTGGGATAGCTGGGTCAAATGGTGGTTCCCTTCCACGTTTTTCAAGGAATCTCCATACTGCTTTCCAGATTGGTTGCACTAATTTGCAGTCTCACTGGCAATGTATGACTTTGCCTTTTCCTCTGTGTCCTCACTAACACTTATTGTTGTTTGTATTCTTGATGACTGCTATTCTGACTGGTATGAGATGAAATCTTAGAGTAGTTTTGATTTGCATTTCTCTAATTAGTAGAGATGTTGAATATTTTTTCATATAATTGTTGATAGAATGTATATCTTCTTTTGAAAAGTATCTGTTTAGCTCCTTAGCCCATTCATTGATTGGGTTGTTCGCTTTTTTGGTGATAAGTGTTTTGAGTTCTTTATATATCCTGGAAATTAGTGCTCTATCTGACGTGCATGTGGCAAAAATTTGCTCCTAAAATGTAGGCTCACTGTTCACCTTATTGATTATTTCTTTTGATGAGAAGAAGCTTTTTAGTTTGAGTCCATCCCATTTATTAATTCTTTATTTTATTTCTTGTGCTTTAGGAATCTTGTTAAGGAAGTTGGGGCCTAATCTGACATGATGAAGATTTGGGCCTACTTTTTCTTCTGTTATGTATAGTGTCTCTGAACTAATTCCTAGGTTCTTGGTCAACTTTGATTGAGTTTTGTACATGGTGAGAGATAGGGGTTTATTTCATTTTTCTGCATATGGATTTCCAATTGTCCCAGCACCATTTGTTGGAGAGGTTATCTTTTCTCTAACGTATGTTTTGATGTCTTTGTCTAATATGAGATAATTGCATTTATGTGGGTTTGTCTCTGTGTCTTCTTCTGTACCTTTTTTATATCCTGCTACTTTGCTGAATTCATTAATTAATTCTAGAAGTTTTCTGGCGGAATTTTTTGGATCCTCGAAGTATAGAATAATGTCGTCAGCAAATAATGATAGTTTGAGTTCTTCTTTTCCTATATGTATCCTCTTAATTTCTTTTGTATAATTGCTCTGGCTAGAGTTTCAGGGTCTGTGTTGAATAGAAGTGGTAAAAGAGGGCATCCCTATCTTGTTCCAGTTTTTAGAGGGAATGCTTCCAATTTTTCTCTGTTTAGAATGATATTGGCCTTGGGTTTAGCAAAGATATACAATATTGAGTATGTTCCTACTATCCTTAGTTTTTTCTAGTGTTTTGAATATGAAAGGGTGCTGTATTTTGTCCAATGCTTTCTTTGCATCAATTGATATAATCATGTGATTATTATCTTTAAGTCTATTGATGTGATGAATTACATTTATTGATTTCCGTATATTGAACCAAACTTGTATCCCTGGAATGAACCCCACTTGATCTTGGTGCACTATTTTTATAATATGTTTTTGTATGCAATTTGCCAGAATTTTATTAAGAATTTTTTCATCAATGTTTATCAGGAATATTGGTCTGAAATTTTCTTTACTTGATGTGTCTCTGCCTGGTTTTGGTATCAGGATGACACTAACTTCGTAGAATGAGTTTGGAAGGATTCCTTTCTTTTCTATTCCATGGAATAATTTGAGGAGTATTGGTATTAATTCTTCTTTGTAGGTTTTGTAGAACTCAGTTGTGAATCCGTCTGGTCCTGGGCTTTTCTTGGTTGATAGTTTTTTGGTGGTATCTTCTATTTTCTTGCTTGAAATTGATCTGTTTAAATTATATATATCCTCTTGACTCAATTTAGGTTGATCATAAGCCTCTAGAAATTTGTTGGTGTCTTCAAGGTTTTCTATTTTACTGGAGTATAAATTTTAAAAATAGTTTCTAATTGTCTTCTGTATTTCAATAGTGTCTGTCATGATATTTCCTTTTTCATTACAAATTTTAATAATTTGAGTTTTTTCCCTCCTTCTTTTCATTAGAGTGCCTAAGGGTTTATCAATTTTATTTGTTTTCTCAAAGAACCAGCTTTTTGTTTTGTCAATTTTTTGAATTGTTTCTTTAGTTTTAATTTCATTAATTTCTGCCTGATTAAAATTATTTCCTGTCTTCTACTTTTGGTTTTGGTTTGTTTTTCTTTTTCTAGGGCTTTGAGATGTAATATCAGGTCATTTATTTGTTGACTTTTTCTTCTTTTAATGAATGAACTCCATGCAATGAACTTTTCTCTTAGCACTGCCTTCATAGTGTCCCAGAGATTTTGTTAAGTTGTATTGGATTTCTCATTTACCCCTAAGAATTGTTTTTATCTTCTCTTGGATGTCTTCTGTTATCCATGCATCATGCAATAGCATATTGTTTAGTCTCCAGGTATTGAAGTAGCTTCTCTTTTTAATTTTATTATTTTCTAATTTCACTTCATTATAGTCTGATAGAATGCAGGATAGTATCTCTATATTTTTGTAATTGCTAAGATTTGCTTTGTGGCATAACATATGGTGTATTCTGGAGAGTGATCTATGTGCTGCTGAGAAGAAAGTGTTTTCGTTCATTGATGGGTGGATTATTCTATAAATGTCTGTTAAGTTCAAAGTATCAATTGTATTATTAAGTTCTACAGTTTCTTTGTTTAGTTTTTGGAAGATCTATCCAGTGGTGAGAGAGGTGTATTAAAGTCACCCAGCATTATTGTGTTGTGGTCTATTTGGTTCTTATATTTGAGAAGGGTCTGTTTGACATACATAGATGCCCCATTGTTTGGGGCATAGACATTTATGATTGTTATGTCTTGTTGACGTATGAATCCCTTAAGCAGTATGAAATGTCTTTCTTTATCCCTTTTCACTAGCTTTGGTTTGAAGTCCACTTTACCTGATATGCTTATTTACAAGATCCATGTGAGTGTTACTTTTTTCCCACCCTTTCACCTTCAGCCTGTGGATGTTTATCATGAAAGGTTTTTATTTTGTCATCAAATCTGAAGTTTAATTTTGCTGGATGTACGATTCTTGGTTGGCAGCCATTTTCTCTCAGAGCTTGCTATATGTTGTTCCAGGATCTCCTGGCCTTGAGGGTCTGGATTGAAAAATCTGCTGAGATACAAATTGGTGTCCCCCTAAATATGATCTGATTCCTCTCTCTTGCAGCCTTTAAGATTCTATCCTTATTCTCTTTGCTAGACATTTTCATTATAATGTACGTTGGTGAAGATCTGTTGTAATTTTGTACACTTGGTGTCCTGTAAGCCTCTTGTATTTGATTTTCCAATTCATTCTTCATGTTTGGGAAATTTTTTGATATTATCTCATTGAAGAGATTGTGCATTCTTTTGGTTTGAATCGCTGTGCCTTCCTCAATGCCAATAACTCTTAGATTGGGTCTTTTGATGCTGTCCCATAACTCTTGGGTGTTCTGTTCATGGTTTCTTACAGTCTTCACTCTGTGGTCAACTTTATTTTTCAGATTGTATACTTTGTCCTCATTATTTGATGTTCTGTCTTCCAAGTGATCTAGTCTGTTGGTGATGCTTTTTATTGAGCTTTTTATTTGGTTTATTGTTTCCTTCATTTCAAGAATTTCTGATTTTTTTTCAGTATCTATATTCTTTCTTGTTACCTATATTTGCTCTCTTATCTCTTTGTTGGGTGTGACCAATGTTTGCCTGGATTTGCTGATTTAGGTCATTTTTTAACTCATAGATCATTTTAATCATGAACCTTCTAAACTCCTTCTCTGATATTTCATCAACTTCACTTTCCATGGGTTCTGTTATTGTAGTATCCTGGTTTGTTTGGGGCACTTTCTTCCCTTTTGTTTTCATGATGTCTATATGTCTTCCTTTCTTGCAGTATGGATCTGAATTTCTACCCTATAATCTTGTAACATCTGTGCATATTATCTGTACCTCACCTTGGTGTTGGGCTTCCATACCCTGCCAGTGTCCCAGGATGCTATTGCGACTAAAGATGGTGGCAGCAATAGTGGAGGTAACTTGAGATAGCAGTGGAGGTCCCCCAAGATGGATGCAATATCTTTCAGAGATGGGGCCGAAAAGATGGGTCTTACACTGGCTTTGGGATGCCTGTTCTGAGATGCAGCTGCTTCTAGGCCCTTTCTGTGTTTCAAGGTGCAGGCTACTGCCTGGAGGGGGCTATGGCAATTGCTGCAGTGTCCCAAGATGGAGGTGGGTTAGGCCTGGGCTCCTAGGTGGGCTGGGGGTGAGGTGCAGACCTGGGCCTCATCTGGGCCTAGACTCCCCCATGGGTGGCAAGAGCTATCCTGGGCCAGGACCTGGGTTCCGCCATCGGTCTATCTGTCAGGGGACAGACCTGCATATTTACTTTTAATCCCAGAAACTGAAAGTAAAATATCATGCAGTCTATTGTTCTGCTTATATTTTTAGAGAAAATGCCTTCATGAGATATTGAAAATTCTCCTCTTTTAATAATTTGGTCATCAATCAGAGGTCTAAAAAATTAAAATGCACCTGAAGGTGAAAGTAACCGATTTATTTTTCTGGGACACCCTATTTTCCTTATTTATTTATGGGTCTTCTATGAAGTACAAACTGGTGTGCATGACTCTGGGGGGATGCCTGACAGACAGGAAGGAAGTATTCTGAGTCTTCTCAGGGAGCTGCCTCAAAAGATGACAAAAACATCCATTTTAAAATAAATTAGGAAAATGTAAAGTGGACTATCATAAAAAATAAAATAAAATATATTCAGTGATATTTATATCACTGAAATTCTAAAGACTACTGAAAAGGACATAAGGTTCTGTGAAAAGACTCTTCTGGAGTCCTAATAAAGTTCATAAAGTTGATCAGACATGCTCTCATTTTCCTTCTACTTTCTATTAAGAATGATTTTCAAGTACAGGTAATTATTTGTGGCATCTGAAATATAAGGTAGAGGAGGTGCTGCCCCTCAGCTGAATCCATGCCCTGGATGATTTCTGGAGGGGATTCCTGCCAGGCAGCTGACGGAGGCCCCTGGTAGGCCAAGCGTGGTGCTGTGGTGCTATACCACTTGTGGCAATAGTTGAGGAGATATGGCTTGGAACCGATATTTGATTTCTTTCCAGAATTCATACTGGGATTCTTGGAATCAGCTAGATGCCAGCCAGAGGAATAATAACTGAAGACATCTGGCCACATAATT
This sequence comes from Ictidomys tridecemlineatus, assembly GCF_052094955.1. Taxonomy (NCBI): domain Eukaryota; kingdom Metazoa; phylum Chordata; class Mammalia; order Rodentia; family Sciuridae; genus Ictidomys; species Ictidomys tridecemlineatus. Next base: position 166,939,688 of record NC_135479.1, read on the forward strand.
TAGAGACCCCCTAGAAAAGCAGACTTTCTCCATTAATCTCTTGCTTAAATTTTACAAGCTGTTTTCAGTACAAGCAGAGGCATCCTGCCATTTGGGAAGGCATCTTAAAGATTTGGAGGGTCCCTGTTCCCTTCAGGTAGTAGTTTGACAAGTTTTAATTTGAATTGTCCTTTATTTCTTAAATCTTTAGTTTGTGTAATATATGTTTCAGCCCTGACAATAACTAGAATTAGCTTTCTCTGCACTGTGTGTGTCTGTCTCTTTGTATATTTCATGTACAGCCTAAACTCCATTATGAATGAATGAAAAGAAAACTGGTTCAATATCTACATAAGAAAATTTCAGGAAAAGTTTCTTCTGTTTTTCTTTGAGTTGTGGGGAAGCATTATATAAATAAAAAGGATGTTTTAGGCCAATGGCTTTTTTCCTACCCTCATATATTTCAGAGGGGAGAAGGACTTCCCAAGTGCAAATGTATTTTGTGGAAAGGAGTGGGGTCTTTGTTGAAAATATAAAAAAGTAGTGGAAAGAATGGGATGCTTGGAAAATACATATTTTAAACCGTTGGACAAAGAGAGCTGGTTCAATTTTTTTCTTTCTGCCAAACCATTTCCACTTAGGATTCAAAAAACCCCACAGTTTGATATTGGATTTAGAACTAAATTTTCTTTTTTTTTTTTTTAAAGAGAGAGAGAGAGAGAGAGAGAGAGAATTTTAACATTTTAACATTTATTTATTTTTTTCTTAGTTCTCGGCGGACACAACATCTTTGTTGGTATGTGGTGCTGCTGAGGATCGAACCCGGGCCGCACGCATGCCAGGCGAGCGCGCTACCGCTTGAGCCACATCCCAGCCCCAGAACTAAATTTTCAAAGAAATACTCTGCCAGGGAACATGCATGGAATTCCCACTGATAATAGCTTAAAACACAAAAGCATTGTCTAACCTCTCAGCGTGGTCTCTCCTTCTGGTATATCAGGTAACCAGAAGAGAGAATATCTTCGTACATACAAAATGTGTTGCTAAATTATAAATGACTTGAGGATAGATACTTGATTGACTTGTTTTCTCATTTTTACAGCAACTTAGTAAACAGCAGAGACTCAATAATTGTCAGTAGCACTATATTTGAGATTCCAATTTCAGAGAGATTCCTAGGGTGTGTATTAGTGGGGTCTGCCAAAAAGGCAGACACCAAGACAAGATTAAACTTGCAAGAAAGTTTTAGGGGAAATGCCTGTGAGCAAAAGTGGAGAAGGAGCTGTGAAAGTCTCTGAGGTCTGACAGCCAGTGAAGAAGAGAAGGGAGGGAACAAATTGGTGCAAACATCTTAGACTGAAGAGCAGTTCCCAGAACAGTTTGGTCATGCCACTGGGGAGCCCTCGAGCCAAAGTTGCCTATCACAGGAATCCCATAGCTTGCTGGAAAAGGCCTGACTTAGTGTTCCTGCTGCATTTAGTCTCTGGTTGGGAGTAACTGGGGCAAAGCATGATCTAGGAACAAAGGCAGTGATGAGATTTGAGTGTGGTCCCTGGAGTTTGTTAGTCAATTACACTCCTTGCAGAGGGAGATCCAAGAGACATATTCTCACGGCTATCACAGAGTCCTTGGCCAAAGTTTGTGCATCTGTCCAACAATGAGGCAAGTTTTCTTTCTTGGAAACATTGGTGGCTGTGAAAATTCACTGGGGTAATACATATGCAGGGATTAGCATGACACATAGCACACAGGGGTTGTATAGTAAGAGATATCTCTTTTTTTATCATCATCACTACTATCACCTGCCTAGGTATAATTTATTGAACCTGATTATGCACTAAAGCCTAATGATGAGCACTTTACATGCAGTGGAATATACCAGGAACTCTTGCTGTAGTGGCAGTCAGACACAAAGGTTGAAACAATATGTGGCAATTACTAGCTGTGCAACCCCATTGGATATGTCACTCAAAGTCTCTGAAACCCAGTTTCCATATTTGTAAGACAAAGTTAAAATACTCACCATAGAGGGGATTAGAGGAATGGAAAGAATAATCTATTCATGTCTTACACATATCATGAATTATTTTGTTGTTATCATTTCTAGGAATCACAAGAATCTATCAGTCCTGAAAGGCTGACCTGTCTGGGATACATTGACAGGGCTCTCAAGTCTTCAGGTTTTCTTTGGGTTTGGCCAAAGGGAAGACCTTGAAGGAAGCTGGAATAAGGGAAGACTGAGAGGTCTGGAAGTTAGGGAAGGAGCCAAGTGAATAAATCCCTATCGCTCTACCAAAAGTCATTGTTCTTCACAAGATAGCAGACTCCACCCGAGCCTCTCTCCTTCTGGATTCTAATAAATGCTTCCTCACTGTCTGTTTGGCCCACTCGTGGTAAAACTCAACTGTCACTATTAGGATATGGCACTAGCATTTGTAGTTACCCCAAACCTACATGTTTTTGAATGATCCCCCATAAATACAGTACTCCTCTGATTTTACCTACTCTCAGTATGCCTTTACTTTCCTATTCAGACAACTCATCTTCAACCTTATATTCTCCTTTGTGGAATGAATGAGCATTGGATGTCAAAAATAATGAAACTGTAAACGGGGCACTTGAAAGACAAAAATGATGGTGAAATTGCCCTGTATTTAGAATCTAGCACCAAGATAATTTAAAAATAGATTACAAGCTCTTTCAAAGAAAATTGTATCTGAAAACAACTGTGATAAAACCTAGGGATAGGGATACAGATAAAAAAACCCTCCACCTTTGACTCCTGAACCTCTCAATGATTTGGAATACATCCTTTAACCTCTCTGACTCTTAAATCAGAACATAGGCAAATGTGTGACCGAGACTATTTTGGCTATAACCATATTGGCCAACAAAACATTATTTATGGAGGGATATTTAATTTTTTGCTTCTTGGAAAGGTACTTTATTAAAATACTTGGGCAAAGTACAAATGTATCAGGGCAGATGATTTTTGTCTTCTCTGTGTGTGGGATTCTACTTGGAAGAATCTTCTACCTAAAATTGAGGATAGTGCCAGGCAAGATCAGAGTGATTTCTGTTGAGCCCTCAGGGGATGGTGGGCAGGCAGAGGCAGCCTGATACCTGGGGAGGTTCTCCTGTTTTCCCAGCTGGTAAGCACTCTAACATCACTGTAGTAAAAATACCTTGAAATCAATCGCCCCAGGTAGAAAAATGTTATTAAAGAATGGAAAATCAGTCACTGTTGGTGTGAATGTGAATGCTCTAGCCAGGAGACAATTCCAAATAGATTTGCAGAGGATTTTTCAAGAGCTACTCAGATGGGATTCTGTGCATTTTTGGATCTCAAAGGCCAGACTTGGGACCCAGATGATACCTGTAGATTTGATACAGATGACCTTCACTTGCTCTCTGATTTTTTTTTTTTTTGGCATTCAGAACAATCAAGGAGGGTGCTCTCTTTGGGTGGGAGATGTTTTGCTAATGGTTAAAGGAAAAGTTTTGGCTCCTGGTTTGGACGTGGCCACATACTACCCTGATTAATCATGTTTTAAAAGATGTGACTGAAACTACACATGAAGAGAAATTGGATGTGCATTGCTTTCTTCTTCAGGAAGAAACTCAAAGTGCTCTGCAGCTGAAACAATAGATGCTAGGAATTAGAGAATCACAACACAGAGCCTTCGGATGCTGAGGGTTCTGAATGGGATAGGCCTTCCTCATGTCTTAGGTGCCTGCGTGCTTTACCCCCTGCTATCTTTTACAGGTCATTTAGGCATCCCCTTTGGCTTTCCTTCTTGACACCATTAATCTCTTTTTGGTAATATCTGTCAGGCTGCAGAGTGCACACTTTCTGATCCCCACAGACTAGCTGCTCTCTTTAATCTTAGGTGCCAAGAACACTGAGCACAAGGTCCTTCTTGGGTAGACCCAAGGCCAAGTTGGGAGTAGTGGTTGGAAAGTGACTCCTTTAGCCTGGGAGGTCATACTGAGTACAAATAGGAAGAGAAGATTTGCATCAGATGACTAGAGGCTCTTGTTCATGGTACTCTATCTCTCTGAGGCTCATTTGTAAAATGGGTCTGCTTTTAAAACTCACCTTTCGCTATTGCTACAGGGAGCAAATGAAATGTTTGTAGATGTGTTTTGTAGTTGTGTTTGTAAACTGCAATTACTTGTGTAATATGACCTATGTAAAAAAAGCATTTTAATACCTTTTTAATTTGTCTGTTTCCATGTTGTCTTTCAGTAGATGGCAATCACAATCTGGGGAACTGACCTCTGTGCACTGGATCTATTCATATTTATTGAGCACCTGCTTTATGGAAGGACTCGTGGGACCTGCTATAGAAGGTGTTCAAGTGGATGGTAAACAGCACATGGTTCTGGCTCTCATAAATCATACAAACTAGTCAAAGATTTAAAACTCTCCAAAATAACTACTAGTGAAGTAGACTGTCCCTACTATTTTTTCTCCTACTTTCCCCAACACCAACTTCTCTATTTCATGTGATTCTTCTCAGGTTGTAACTCTGGAGCACATTTCCCATTCCTTCCTTTTTCTGGATTCTCAGAGTATTAGAATACTTTGGTTATAAGCAACAGAAATAGAAACATAGTTCTGACTGAATTGAGCAAAAATGGGACATTAGGTAGTTAGCAGGAAGTGTCTCAGGTAGAGCCCATAAAAGCAGAGCCTGAGACAAGGATTGAGGGGCCCATGGTTTATGGAGTGCTTGATCTTTAGGAAAACTTGTGAGTCAGGAAGCAGTATAGGTAAGAGAAAGGAGCCCAGCAATGATGTGATCTCCGGTAGAGTATGTCCTTGGCTTGGACATGTGTGTCTTAAGGCAAGGTGGCCAGGCTCTTTGTAAAAAAATTCAATTTATTTTAAACTGATACATAAAACATACAAATTATACATATTAACATATGGGTTGGCTATGTGGTATCCCCCAAAAGTTCATGTGTGAGACAATGCAAGAATGTTCAGAGGTGAAATGATTATGAGAGCTGTAACTTAATCAATGGATTTACTGGGTAGTAACTGTAGGCAGATAGGTGATACTAGAGGAAGCAGGTCACTGGAGGCATGCCTTTCAGTGTTGATACTTTTATCTCTGGTGAGCAAAGCTCTCTATGCTTCCTGTTGCCACCTCCTGAACTATTTTTCTCTGTCACTTCCTTCCACCATGATGGTCTACCTTACCTTGGGCCTAGAGCTATGGAATTGGCCAACCATGGACTGAACCTCTGAAACCATGAACAAAATAAAATTTTCCTCCTTTATGTTATTCTTGTCAGATATTTTGGTCATAGTGACAAATAGGTAACTAAAACAGTTACCATGTGATATCTCAATACATGTATGTATCATATAATGTTTAAATGAGGTTAAACCTATCTCTCTACTCAAACATTTATCATTTTTTTATAGTGAAAACATCAAAAGTCCTTACCTCTAGCTTTTGGAATTACACAGCACATACTTGTTATCTACAGTCATCCTACTATGCGCACCGGAACTCCTTGTTCCTATTACCATAACTCAGTACCCATTGATCAACATTTTCCCATCCTTTCCTCCCTGCCTCTCTCACCAGACTCTGATAACCACCATTCTACTCTCAACTTCTATAAGATCAACTCTTTTTAATCTTCCATCTGTGATTGAGGTTATGCAGTACTTGTCTTTCTGTGCCTGCATTATTTCTCTTAGCATAATGATCTCTAGTTCTATCCACGTTGACACAAATGACAGGATTTCATTCCTTTTTTATGGTTGAATAATATTTCATTCTATTTTGTACCACACTTTTCTTATCCATTCATCAATTGATGGTCACTTAGGTTATTTTCATTTCTTGGCTATTGTGAATTCTGCTGCAGTATACATGGGAGTAAGATGTTTCTTTGACACGTTGATTTCATTTCCTTTGTATATACACCCAGTAATGTCATGTGGCAATTCTATTTTTTAATTTTTTGAGGAAACTCCAAACTGTTTATAATGCTTATCTTTTTTTTTTTACATTCCCATTAACAGTATGCAAGGGTTGACTTTTCTCTACATCCTTGCTATCACTTATTATCTTTTTGATAATAACCATTCTCACTGGAGTGAGATAATAACTCATTGCGATTTTGATTTGCATTTCCCTGAGGATTAATGACACCGAACATTTTTCATGTACTTTTTGGATATATATATATATATATATATATATATATATATATATATATATATATCTTCCTTTGAGAAATATCTATTTAGATTCATTGTCAATTTTTAAATTGGATTTTTATGCTATTGAGTTCCTTAATATTTTAGAAATTAATCCCTTGTGAGATGTGCAGTGTGCAAATGTTTTCTTTCACTCTGTGGGTTGTTTCTTTACCATGATGATTGTTTACTTTGCTGTGTAGGAGTTCTTTAATCTGATGTAATCCTATTTGTCTATTTTTGCTTTTGTTTCCCATATTGTGTTCAAATATTCCCTACTGGTTACAATATCCTGCAGCATTTCCTCTACATTTTCATCTAGTAATTTCATTGTTGCAGGTTTTACATTAAGTGTTTCATCCATTTTGAGTTGATTTTTGGAACTGGTAAGAGAGAGGGGTCTAGTTTCATTCTGAATGTCCAATTTTCCCAGCACCATTTATTGAAGAGGTTATCCTTTCTCTAATGCATGTTCTTAACATCTTTTTTTGAAAATATATTAGTTTGTTGATGTGTGGTTTTACTTCTAAGGTCTCTTTCTGTTCCCTGGTTCTGTGTATCTGTTTTTATGCCATCACCATGCTGTTTTTATTACTATAGGTGGGTAGAATATTTGAAGTCATGTAGTGTAATGGCTTCTACTTTATTCTTTTTTGCTCAAGATAGTTTTGGCTATTTGGGGTTTTTATTTTTGATAGTTCCATAAAAATATTAGGATTTTTTTTAGTTATTTGAAGAATGTCATTGGCATTTTGAGAGAACTGCACTAAATTCACAGACTACTTTGGGTAATATGGGCATTTTATCTGTTGGGTTATTATATATGGTCTTCATTATTTTGAAAGTTATTATTTTCTACATCTAATTCTTACATAGTTTTTATCATAAAGAAATGTTAGGTTTTATCAAATGCCTTTTCTGCATCTGTTAAGATTATCATATTTTTTTGACTTTTATTCTCTTGATGTAGACCACATTTATTGATTTGTGCACATTGAACAGTCCTTGTAACCCTGAAATAAATCACACTTGATCATGGTGAATAACCTTTTTAAGCACTGTTACATTTGATTTTTTAGTATTTTGTTAAGGATTTTGGCATCTATGTTCATCATGTATATTGGCTGCAATTTTGTTTCTCTCTCTCTCTCTCTCTCTCTCTCTTTCTTTTTTTTTCTTTCTTTTTTTTTTTTGTGTGTGTCCTTGTCTAGTTTTGGGTAATGATGGCCTCATAGAATGTGTTTGGAAGAATTTCCTCCTCTTTACTTTTATTTCCTTTGAATTTATTTGAGGAGAATTGATATTAGTTCTTTAAATGTTTGGTGGAACCCAGTAGTGAGGCCATGTGGTCCTAGGCTTTTCTTTGATGAAATACTTTTTATTTTATTATTTATTCAAACTTTTTATTATTAATCAATTGTGTTCAGATTTTCTATTTTTTCACTATCAATCTTGCTGTATTTCTAGGATTTTTTCCATTTCTGCTAGGTTATCAAATTTGTTGGCATATGCTGTTTTTAATATCTACTAATAGTTCTTTGAATGTTTTTGGTGACATTTATAACATCTTTATCTCATATTTTATTTATTTGACTTTTCTCTCTTTTTCTTGTTCTGACTACCGATTTGTAACTTTGTTTATCTTTTTGAGGAACCAACTCTTCATTTCAATTTTTTTGTATCTATGGTGGGTGGAGCTGGGCTCTTGTACCTCTTCATCAGTGAGTCATGGGTCACCTTGGGCTGAGGGATGGCAAACCCTTCCATATATCTCTGAATGAGATGAGTGAGGTGTTTTCAGTCATCAAAGGGTAATGCTCTAAAGAAAGTTGCAACTGTGATCTAGGTGTAGTATACCCAACATACCCTATAGTGGGTTAATGTGTGCACTAGATGTAAGGGAGAATGGTGTTGGCACACAGCATATACTAAAGGAGGGCAAGAAAATTAGGCTCAGAAAAAGTGAAAACTCAGAGTCCTCTGCAGGATTTAGTTGGTTTCATTATAAGAGTAAATTGTCATGGTATTGGAATAAGGGAGCACCATCCATGTTCTCATCACTGTACTTAACTTCCAAGTCCAGACCAAGGGCTCTAAGTGAACACTGGAATAGAGAAGTTCCTTTTTGTGTGTGTGGTTTGCTGATCTTGAAATATATGTATTTGGGGTTGAAGGAAATCACTCTGCAGTAAGAGAGAATGAGACTATATACAGAAGGGAGCAAAGCTAAGAGATTGAAGAAAGAGAATGAAATCTGATGATACATATTCAGGTGTGATTCTATCCATGATGATGTTGTTCCCATTAATATGTTATGGTTTATGATACATGGGGACTTTGCAGTTGTAATTAATCAACTGAACTTAAAATAGGTATATTATCATGAATTATCTGGGCAGGCCTAATATAATTGCATAAATACTGAAAAGTAGATTATTTTCTCTGGTTGGCAACAAAGGGGAAAGCTGGGATTTTGAGGTGCTGCTGTTGGCTTGAAGATGATGAGGCTACCTGGTGAAGAAATGGAAGCTTCAGTCCCACAACCATAAAGAACTGACTTTTACTTGGAAATAGAATCTCCCCCAGAGCTTTCAGATAACACCCCACCCTGACAACATCCTATTTGCTGCCTTATGATCCCCAAGTAGAGGACCCAGCCAAAGCATGCTGTGCCTACACTTCTGACTCAAAGAACTGGGAGATAATAAGTGGGTGTTGTTGATTTACTATGAAAGCAATCAAAAAACAATACTTGGGCCAAACAAGTGCTACCTTTTCATTTGATAAGGTTTATTGGTCTTCTGCCTTTTGTCCAATATCTTGAGCAGTATGGGTATAGACACTAAATAAATATTAAAAATAATTACAAAAGGTTCCTCTCAGACTTCATGGTCTCTTCCTAAAGAACATTTGGTACAGTGTCGAGGATGTTGTCTTATTTATCTCTGTCTCCTGGAATCTTCCTGGTGTGTAATAGGCACCCAACTCTACAAAACAGGGTGACTACAGCTGGCTTAACAATGCACAGTGTTAGGGAGTATAGAGCCAAAGACTTTAGTGTGGGTTGGAAGTTAGGCTCTCAGGAATGCTTTCTGGTGTTCTGGTATGGCCTTCAATTTACATTATATGTGAAGAAAGACAAAAAATCTTTTTAACAATTAATTTTTTTCCATTTCCTCCTCCTCTCAAAATATAGAAATGCTTGTTCTTCACAAGGATCCTTAGTTTGGTTTGTAACTAAGAGTAACTGTGAGTCTTTATGGTTGATGATTTGAAGTCCCAATCATCAGCATATTCAATGCCTAATGCCCGAAGCAGATTCTAGAATCAGCAAATCAGCAATTATCTTCTGAAAATTTCATGTGATTTTACTTGATTAATGTTTTTCCCCCTTGGTGACTAACATCAGTGTCCAATCTAATTACCAACATTTGTTCCCCTGTTACCATTCTGGATTGTGCAGGGTCTCCTGACTCTTCCTTTGCATTTTGATACTCTAGGGTAGAGCTCCTTTGCATGCCAGCCAGGTGTATGAAATATGTCTCTTTCATTCCTTTGATCTCTATCAGTGCCAATCATTCATTCCTCTCCTAGGACTTGTTCTGGGGACTTGGAAACAACTTGTTCTTTGTATTTTCTACTGACTGCACACAATCTCCTGATTAGATTTCTTATTTTGGGTAGGAATGGGATGCACCTCAGGTGATCTCAGGTTCATTTTCTTTATGATTCTTGTACCTGCAGGAAATATCCAAGAACTCTTAGATTTTGATATCTTTCTGTAATATGGCTAACTACTTTGCATTTTAGAACTAGGAGAAGGTTGGATTCCAGTAATTTTGATTCATATAAAATGTCTGGTCAAAATCAAATGAACAAATAAAATAACTATTCTATCATGATTGATTCTTTTTTTACAGATAGGCCCTTGGAGTACTGCTGTCCTTGGAATCATGTCTTCTCATCTGTGAGGGGCAGTGGTATTAAGTAATAGTTTGGGTCTCTAGCAGACATCTTTTCTTGAGAAGTGTTAAATGTTATCATTATCTTGATAGTTCAAAAGCTAGTCATATGAAAATAAAGCTAGTCATATGGTTGAGATTTTAGCAATGAGATGAATGTGGAGAATGTCACCTCTAATTAATTCTGTCAGTACAAACTTGGCAAGAGATAACAGTAAAGAGATACTGGCGTTTAGGCATGTTCATATTTACTTTCGTGATTTAGGATCATGATGATTTTCATGGGCAGTATCCTTACAGTGACCCTGTCTGGTTTAGATGTTCTGAAATGACAATGTTATACATCTTTCCCATTCCCTTCGACAGAAGGAGCAACTCTAATCAAACACTGGAGTTTTGATCACATGCAGCCACACAGCCATGAAAAGATTTTATTTTACATTAACCAACTGATATTTAGAATTTGTGTGGAAAAACAGGTCTTTCGTTTTCATTCTCTGGCAAGTCTATAGAATTTGATCTGTGTTTGTTCTTTTTATTCAACTCCTCACTGTGTTTACATGATCAAAGTTACTGTTTTAAAAACTGAAAATAAAGGAGCTGTTTCTCTTCTCCCGTCTTATTATTAGGGAGCCTTGGAACAAATGTATGAGCCTAGTTTTTTATTTTTCTGGTTCAAGTTACTAGAATTCAGAACTTAGCCTTGACATTCTATTAACAGAAAAACTAGTAAAGAATCATCTCCCTACCAGTTTCTTGTCATTTTTTCCATGTATCACATTTTCATGAAGGAGAGAAGGGAACAGAGAGATAAAGTGGTTAGGCTAGGAGAATAAATTAGAATCATAATTACTACAACAGTATTGAATGTCTAGCCTGTGCCTGATAATTCACAAATACAATATCATCTTCTGTTTATAATATGGTGTGTTAGTTACCCAAACAAACCTTCTCACTGAAAACTAGTAAAAATGTTATTTAGTGGTACTTCAAAGGATGAATGAGAGGCAATTATCAGAATACTTTATAGGTAGATGAAGACAGAAATCCAGAGAGCTAAGCTATTTATAAATTTTAATTTCATCCAGAAGATATTTACTGAATTAGTAACTGTCCAATTCCATTTCCTTATTGAGTTATGAGACAGGAAATAAAACCTACACTGTGCTGAGATAAAGTCATTTTGCCCTCACTATAAGGGGTAACTATAAATGCCAGCAATAGGTGGAAAATATCTATCTATCTATCTATCTATCTATCTTAAACTAGGAATACATTTAATAAAAGACACGAAAGACCTTTTCAGAAGAAATCATATGCTATCTCTAATCTTTATAGCAGCTCTTCAAGTATATTAGTCTCATCTATTAAAGAGACAAAACAATTTACATAGATGTCTCAGAGCTGAGGAGTGGAAGACATAGGATTTGAACATGGCCTGTTCAGCTCTGAGATCTGTGTATTTCCCAATACAGTGGCCCTGATTTTTGGGCCACCTCAGATATATTCTACTTTACACGACTCCTGGACCTTGGATGCTTGTTTCATTCTCTTGCTAGAGAACGGTGATAACTTGTGTCATTTCTGTGGTAATGAGGGACTATGGTATGACCATTCCCTTATCTCACATTGTCTCAAGCTCCCCTGAGGTGAAATCTGGGCATCTCTTCCATAGCAGGTCTTGGTGTCGGTGTGAGATTCCTGGAGGACACTGCCCAGAAGAAGTAGGTGATGTAATCCAGACATAAGTAGAAAAATGTAATAGGATTAATTTTGATTAGTGAGAGAATGTGGATGGAAGAGTTAGCAGTCAATAGGTTGTCTACCTCCTCATCCTCTACAAAATACTCCTCTCAAGTGTAATGGTTTCATGTGGCCACCTAGACATGTCCCTTACTTATAACTGAGCAGCAGGTTGTGTTTCCTTGTGAATGTGTGGCTAGCTCAGCAATGTTCCTTTCTTATGTGCCCTCTTCCTTTCCCTGATTCCTTTTTCTTCCATACTTACTCTCTGGAGACAAAACCCCCAAGGCACCAAAATTTTGCCTTGGGATATGACTTCTGGGGAAACTGGACTTTGACATCTGCTAAAGTTCTACTTTCTAATTTGAACATTGTGTCACAACTGTTAGCAGTCTGTGCAATCATTTTCAGTGCATTTCCATCAACATTTGAAAGCATGATTAAACAAAAGAGTAGTAAAGCATCAGAGTACATCTTCTCTAGCAAGGATAAGCTCCATTTCCTGAAACTTATTTTACTTTGTGTGTGTAGGCATGCTGAATTGTGGTATGAAAAGTGTATTTTACTGTGTATCATGGTTAAAACTGTTTGGAAGCCATTGATCTAGGCAATAGCTGTTTGGAAAGATGAATTCAGTCATTTTGTGACTTCTGATCGGACATTTACAATGTCCTATTTGTGGAAATTTTGGTGGCCAAATTTCCTATTTTAAGAAATATTAAAATGTTGGAAGAGCACTCATAAGACTTTCCTATTTAGGAACAGTTCACATTTGTCTTGTTGCTATGTTAAGGGAAGAGTCTTTTGAAACATTACTTCTATACCTGGAAGCTAGATGAGTATGGAGAAAAACACAGGAGATTATCTAGTGAATGAAGTTTTATTTAATGATATCTAGATATGTTTATTTATTTATATGACATTATGAAACTGGTTGTTTATAGACATATTTTATAGTAATAATCATTTATAATTCAGGTAACCATCAAAATATGCTTCCTAATTTTCCTTAATTATGTTCTTATTTTGAAAAATATGTCCACTTTCCCAAGTGCATTGATTGATTTGATCTCCTTGGAACATCCTGCTTTGGAGAATGCTGGGGATTGGGGGGCAGGGGTAGGATACAAGTCTCAAAGCTGTGCATGCATTTGCTGACTTTAAAAACAAGCATTAAGAATAGGTTTTAGTTTGCAGTGTGTGTACTGATTTAACCTGAAGATATTAACTAAGAACAGCTGCTGAGTTGCACTTGGTTAAATATTCTGAGATAAAATACTCTGGCAAAACATTTGAAAGAGAAAAACAAGTAAGAAAATTTGTGAAGACACATGACAATCTTGAAAATGTGATCCAAAAATCAAAGAAAGGGCAAGTATCTTAATTCCTCTGGTTCTAAAATATATTTTTACTATCACTAGGTAAAGACAATTGAACAGACTCATATCCTATTCAAAATTCAAAGATGTGGTTGTCAAGACCATATTGAATTCCTTTTAATCTTATAGAAATTCTTAAGTATCTAACAGATAGACCTAGATTTCTCACTTGGTAGTCATAACACAATTCTTTCTACAATAACTGCCAAGCCTACTGAGAATTGTTATGCATTTGGAAATCTCTGAAGAGAAATTATGAAGTTCTTGCTATCCACACCCAGATGGTCAGATCATTAAACTTTGGCAGAGACTGAGAGAGGTTGTTATTCCTTCCCCCAAGTAATTATTGTACAGTAACTAGAGAGCACCACACTGTGTTCAAATAATAAATGATTTTAAAGTACTTTGACCATTTTTAATGATTCACAATTATTACTAATATGCTAAGTGAATTTAAAAACAATGTTTAATAGGAAGGATGAACTTTAATTTCATTCTTGTAGAGCTATTTCGGAAGGTGTGCATTGACTAGAGGAGATTTAATTTGATATTCACTCTTCTAGCTTTTAATAGTAACAAAAGCCAGGTATCATATGAATGGGGCACACTTTGCAGAAACACCCTTGTCCTAGGATGTTTGTTGGTCATTTTTATATCTGTGTAGAAGACCCAATGTGGTCTGTTGGTCATTTGGTCTCTTTGTTGAGTACTTTTTTGGAAGATTACAATTTCCTTCCCCATATTCATATTCTTTGCCATATGATGATTCAACTTCTCCCATTAAATGATAACAGTTAATCTCCCTACCCTTGAATTTGGGATTAGTCATGGGGCTCCTTTTAGACAATAGAATCAAGTTCAAGTCTAGTGTGCCAGTATTGAACTTAGACCTTAGAGACTTTTTGTGTATCCACTTGCTCTTTTATGCTTCTAAAAAGTCAGTGACAGTAACATTCCGAGGATAGTCTGCCAGTCTCAAAAGAAGGCTGAGAGACATTTGGAAGAGAACTATCCAGCCAAGTCCCATCTGGATTAGCTAACCTCCAACCTACCTGTATTGCATGAACTAAATAAGTGTGTATTCTTATATGTCACTGATGTTTTGTGAATATTTGTTATGTAGCATTATTGTTGCAACAGTTAACTGTCAGGCCTTCCAAATCCATCTCTGATTTTCAGGAAATTCCTTATCTCTGTCAGATTTTAAAAGCTGATCTTCATTTTGTGGGTAAATAAGAAATTAAATTGAAGCTCTGGCTTTATTCTTGAGCTGTAGATCTACTTTCTGGAGCTTGCAGGAAAGTCAAACAGAGGTCAAGTTTTATAGAGCATTATCTGACCTTATACACTAAATATCTACTTTCAGTCACTCTGGCAAAGACCTTCTCTACAGTTAGTCAATTTTCACTGCTCATACCTCCACTAATAATTCTTTTCCTTTTTTGGTCATGTTCAAGGTTATAGGAGATTTTGCATTAGAATCAAATGGAGTTACAAAAGCATTCAAAGACACCATTCCACAAGTAATTTTGACATGAAAAGGAATTATTTGGTACGTGGAAGATGTTACAATGACTAATATAATTTCTTCAGGAGAAACTTTGTTTTCAAAATTTTCTTACTGGAATAATCTAGAGGTTTTCTGAATAAAGCTTAGGATCACAAGCATGGTGCTACGCATGGTGCTACCTGTAATAAGTTAGAGACTCCTCATAGAAGAAACACACATGTGAATATGCCATATCTTGTCCAGCTACAGATATGATGCTTCAATAAAAATGCCCAGAAACAGAGGTACCCCTCTTCCTCTACTGAGATCTTTATAGCTGATAAAATCTCCTGACATTTCAAGAACATCTTTCACCTCTGCTTTTCCATCAAGTAGAAGTGGGTGAGTTTAGTGGTGGGTTGAAAGTGTCCTCTGGTATAGCCAGTCACAGTGATACCTCTTCAATGTGAGTGAAACAGTAACCTTTTAATTTGACTTAATATAGACTAAACTAAGCTTTCATCATGAAGATAGATGTATAGATATGAAACTAGCACAATTTTGTTACTATATATACCTTGAAATTCTTAAAGTCTCTGAGACTCAGAATGGAATAAACCGCCATCCTACCCAGCATCCTGATGACTTCCTTGAGAATGACATGTTCAGGAAAAACTTACATTCCCTACTTATATATGAAGCACTTCCTTCAACATAGGGCCTCTGAGGTATTTGTGTCTAGACAGGCATCTGGATATTCTCAGAGGATAAATCTATTTCGGGGATGGTCCAGAGAGACCTAATTCAGCATTCTGTACTCATCTCCCATGGAAACAAATTCAACTGTGGTTCTAGTTTCAGGATTAGAGACAACTCAATTCTGTCTTTGGAGGAGTTAGTTCATTTGTTCTCAAACTACAAACCTCTGTAGACTCATCTCATAGGGTGCTTGATAAAAAGAAGTTCTAAGATTCCACTCTAGGAGATGTGTTAAATCAGAATCTTTGGTCAAATTCAGCAAAATATTCGTTTTAGTAAGACTAACTCATCTTGAAAGCCAGAAAATACCCTGAGAAAGAGGTCATATCTAGCACTCCTGAAATCTTAAGTCTCCTTTGGCCATATCTATCAATCTTATGGGGTTCTTAAATTGTTTTCTGGGTTGCCACATTAATCGGTAATGTATATTCCTGAGCATTTATAATGTCCCAGGCAGGTTCTAGGATCCAAAGATTAAATACTGAACAACTTATTTAAACTTCTTCCTTAAAGAAGTTTATAGTCCCTTCAAAATTTCTTGGCCCACCAGCAACTGTAACTCTTTCTAAATAGAAATTTACTGTGGTCAAGAGAATCCAGGTCTGGAGTTTCCTTAGAGTTGCAATGTTTGACAAAATATATCCCCCTTAAACTGAAACTGGCCAAACAAGTCCATCTTAAAGCTAGATTTATCCGACTGGCAGCTCTGAGTCCTTGAGTCTGTATCACAAAATCATTTAACTCTCTCGAGTTTATGGACCTAGATTCTCATTTTCTGAATTCTGCTAAAGATGTTCACTTAACTGAATCCTCTAGTACTTGAGGGAAAGTGTCAAGTCTCAACTGAACATTGAATCTGAGAAAGGTATTAGTTGTAGAAAGTTTTTTTAGTCTTAGAAATCCATACAAGCTGTGTTCTTGCCTATTTTCCCCTAAAAATATATACACGAGATACTATGTCTCAAAATGAGAAATCTGGAAAGGCTCCTCCAGTGATTTATTACTATAATAATATACAAAAAATATATACCTGGAATTTCATTGAAATACATCATAAATTTCTCTGTGAATTACAACAAGTAGGTTGGACAATTTAATGACTACTCCGTAATAATTCAATATTCTATGTTAGATATGGATAAATTACCATTTCCAAATCAGAGCACCTTTAGAACTATCTAAAGAGATTTACTGGGTCCCTAAATCTCCCCACTGACTACCAAAAATGTAACAGTTCTGGCTTCAAAACCACATTCCAACTGAGACCCCTGTGGATGCCTATGAAGGTCATATAAGCCTAATATGGAAATCCCAGATACTCTTTAAAATATCTTAAAAAACATGAGCTATGTCATGACACATGCTCAAATAAAGTTAGAATTGCCAGCTCATACTAAGTTCTGTCTGAACAATGTAACTGTGTTCAAACAATCTTTCTGTCCTCTTTAAAGTTAGTGGGAGTGTCAACAGAACTTGCTGGGTCCTAGAGGGAGTGGAATATTCTAGGAACCTGGCAACTTTAACTCAGACCAGACAGACCCTGAAATGCTGATGCATTTCCTTATCTACCACTTCATGATTTCCAGCATCCATCGAAGACTTATAAGATTAAAAAATACCAGTTAAGAGTCTCTTAGATATGTGAATGCTGACTTAAGACTGGACTTGATAAAATATGCTTTCCACCAGTCTTTATTTATCTCAATTTTTTTTCTATTTTTAGACCTTGAAAGCACTGAAAATAGTATAGCAGAGAAATATAATTGTTCAGTCCAAGTCTGATATTAAAAGACAGTATGAGAGTGGGAAGTTGGGGAAGCTCCTATCTACTTCCCCTAGCTACTAATGTCAGCTCTACAACTGGGAACCAGGCTGGGAAGCCCCAGGGAAAGGAGCTGTCCCTAGTTTTGGTGCTGACTGCCTACAGCTTGTTTGCCCTACAGGGAAGAGGGATGAGTGTGTGTAAATAGGCTGGTGGTCTTAATAGTTTCATTTAGAGACATCTAAGGAAAACAGAGAAGAGGGGAAGAGGAGGACAGAAAAGAGGGGAGGAGAGGAAGTTTATATATAAGTATAAATTGGTAAAGATGTTCAGTTTGACTGACTTCTGTTTTACTAACCCCTTTGCAAATAATCAAAGAAGTACTTGCATACCTAATGATTTTAGAATTATTTTGCCATAGCTATAGGAAGCCTATTGAAGGAAATAACCTGTTGAGAGGTCAGAACCATGATAAAAGCAAGCTTCTTTATAACTCCCAAACTTTAACCTATTATTCAGTTTAAGAGGGTGGGTGGATGCTGTGAAAAAGGGCAGGCACTCAGAGGTTTAGGAAAAAGAAAGAAGCCTCAGCCCAGTGTAATCTCTTGTGTCCCATCTGGAGTCATGAGTCATGCTTCTTTTAAGCAAAATCAACCACCCAAGCATATCCAGACTAATATCCTAAGTGTGTAAGCATCATCAAGTTCTCATCAGTGAAAAGAAAGTATAAAATCTTCCATTGATGATAGAAGGCAGTCTCAACAAAGCCTGCCATCCCATGAATGAGACCCTGCAAATGATGGAGCTAGTCCTTGCCTTAATTTCTCTTTCCTTGAGGTCTGTGACTATCTTATGGAAATGAAGTACTTTTCAATTAGACTTAGAATTCAGGGTAATAAGGGGAGACCTGGTGTCCCATATCCTGTAGTGGAAGCATTACCTGCATCTCTATACCCTGCTTTGAAGCTTCACTCTATGAGCTCCAGACAGGCTGGTCTTCCCTAGATTCTTAAAGTATTCTTGGATATTGGTCTACTGTCTTAATCTGCTTTGGATTGAAATATAACAAAATACCTGTGACTGGGTAATGTGTTAAGAATGGAGATTTATTTTTTAGGTTTTTCAAGGTCTGGAAGTCCAAAGTTGAAGGGCTCACATCTAGCAAGGGCCTTCTTGTGGCATCATTCAATAGTGGAAATCAGGAAGGTATAAGAGCATGAGGTGAGGGACCTAGAAGGGGGATGAAGAGGTGTTAACACATCTTTTTATCAGGATCCCACTCCCTTGATAATGGCATAATCCATTCATGAGAGTGGAGCCTGAGGAGCCCTCATAGTCTAATCATCTTTTAAAGGTCCCACCTCTCAACACTATCACATTGAGGATTAAGTTTCCAACACATAAACTCTGGGAGGACACAAACCATAACTGCTTGATGTCTATCTTTATATTATAGCAAATATTGCCTGTTTGAGTCCTAATGTTGACTGTTCCCTGGCATTGTTGTTACCATGTCCTCCACTTCCCCATCCACTGACTAATTCTAACCATGACTGTAACTTCCCTTTCAACAGAACTTTTACAATAAAGAACTATGAACATCAGCATCATGTGGTAGTTATGTGGATGGTTTTCAGAGCCAGAATGCAGAGATTTTTCTCTCTGCCCTGGCTAGCTGTGTCCTTGAATAAGTTACTCAATCCCCTGTGTGCTTCAATTTCTTTGTCTATGAGGCAGAGATCGTTATAATAGAGCCTATCCCATAGTGTTATGGGGCACCAACTTGCTGCCAAGCTGAGGCACCCACGGAGGTCCCCTCCACACCCTGATTCTTGCAATCACATCAGAAAGATTTCAGACATGTCACTCAGAGTAAAAGGCATGAGTTCATTAGAAAGGATAGGAAAAGGGAAAGGAAGAAAGTGGGTCCTTTCAGAGAGGAGAAGGATCACACACACTTCCTGCCCTCCAAATTTATTGGAAGTCCCAGGAAATTTCCATAGAGTTCCCATAGGTCCAACTTTTGACTTTGGATTAACAGCGTAGGAACAGCATGAACAACCCTGAAGAAAGGATGGCAGAGTGCATAGAGATTTAATTTTTTTTTTAGTTGTAGATGGACATAATTCTTTTATTTTATTTAGTTTTTATGTGGTTCTGAGGATTAAACCCATAATTCTCACACATTCTAGGTGTTAAGTGCTCAACCACTGAGCTGTAGCCGTCCCCAGCAGTCCCCACCAACCACCCATAGAGCTTTGTAAGGAAATTTAGTCCCCTGCTTTTGCTTCAATTTCCTTTATTTATTATCATCTGAACAGCCCTTAGCAAGCTTTCTTTGTGAGGATCTAGATAGTTTGATTACCAAGGTGTTTGGGAGTTGTGCTGGTTTTGGTGATAATGAAGGGTCCAGGCCACCTGGTAAGGTGTGACCTGGTTTTGAAACAATAGTTTTCTTAAGAAGATGTAATTTTGTCTGCAGGAGGTTTTAACATTCTTGGCCCCATCTTCCAGGTGCTTGCCTGTCAGACTAAGTCTCCCCATAGATTTCAGTCACCCTCATTGTCCTTCTTGCTTGCTCATTCCTGGCCAACTAGCTACTAAACATTAGAACTCTTTGAAGTATTAACTGAGATGCAGTCTCATTTATAAATGGTCAATGAAAGCATAGTACATCTTTATAGGCTTGTTGCCTTATTGCAGTCTCTCTTGTGCTACTGTAAAAAAATACCATGTACTGAGTAATTTGTAATGAGCAGAGGCTTATTTTCTCACAGTTCTGTAGTTTGGGAAATCTGAGACTGGGGCCAGCATCAAGTAAGGACCTGTCATGATGGAAGGAGGAAGGGCAACTGAGGGCAAGAAGGGACTGAACTCCCCTTTAGTAACAGCACTCATTCCACCCATCAGGGAGAAAAACTCATGCTCTAATCATCTCTTAAATTTCTCACCTCTAAATACCATCACAAGGCAGTTAAATTTCAATATGAGTCTTAGAGGGCACAAGCATTCCAACTACAACACCTTAAATACACCATTTCTTTTGAGCCTCACAATTCTTTGAGGTAGGGCTATTATTATCCTCAGTTTTACACTTTATATCAGAGGAATGAAGCAATATTTAAAGATTAAACATTCACTGAATTGTGTGGCTAGGACTTGAACAGAGGCAAGACTCCAAAGTCTAAACTTGTAAGAAACTATTATCTGAACTTGGATTGGCAAATTGTTCCAACCCAGGGTATTTCTGCAATTTGGTGGGCTTCCAATTCTTTGTTTCACCTAGACCTGGATCTCACAGATTCCAGGTCAGCACTCAGCTTATGCAATTTACTTTGATATTGCAGCACAGATAGAGAACATTGATTACACAGAAATTAATAGTAACACTTTATTCTTTCTTTTCTGTTGAGTTCAACTCCTTGAATAAAAGTAGTCACCTAGCTATGGTCTTGACTGATTGGGGCAAGAGGGCTTCTACTTCACCCAAAGAAATCCAAACAGGTGTGTGCAGGTATCAGCTCTGTTTGCAGTGATGTTCCTCCAGAAGCTCCCAGTGTGACTCAGCCAAAAAATGCGAGGGGCTTACAGGAAAATGAAGAAGACACTTTGACACTGTCATTTCAGAATCAGAGAAGAGTTTTAATCTCATAGAATAATTTGAATTACTTTTAAAAACATTTTTTTTTAAGACTGGAGTTAACAAAATGCAAGATACTCCAAATAGAAAGTTCATTTTTAATTCAGAATAAAAACAAAAGAACATTCATTATGAGGAAATTTCCTGATTATTAAGTACAAAGGCCAGGCAGACTAAATCCATTTGAGATTTTTTTTTTAAAAATGCTGCAATATTTGTGTATGTGTGTGTTTATGAACATATGAGTATTTTATACATCTTCCTCCTCTACAAAGTGATGTGGGAAAGCAGTTGGAAAACTATGATGCTATGGTTCCTTTAATTTAAGGAAGTTCCAAGCTTGCTAAGTCATGTCTTCATATTGCTGCTTTTTTTCTTACATTGGAACTTTTGTGCTTTACAAGTGGTAAAGGAAAGGGAAACCCTTAAACTACTCAAAGATTCGAATCTCATTCTTATCTAAAACTGTAGTTAAGAAAAAGATTTATAAAATAGTAAAAAGACTTAATTAAAACCTTTCATAAAAAGAACCAAGCAGCTAAAAATAAAAACTACTGTAGAGTATAAACAATGGAACCCTTCAGATTAATGTTTTTCTGATTCCTATAATCTCGAGCACTCAGAAGAAATATATAATTCTGTCGTTTTTACTGTTTTTATTGTTCCCTGATTGCTTCCACTTTATAAACTATTAATCTTTTGACCTATACAGGATGTATTATTGTATAATGAAATGTCATAATATTCATGGGACCTACATTTTCTGATTGCTGAGTCAGAGTGTGACTGTTTTTTTTTCCATTTTGAGTTATTTAAATAAAAAACCCTATGATTTTAGATGACAGATTTCTTCCTCTACTCTTCAGAAAAATGTTTTATTACTTATTAACATTTGCATCTCCATGAAGAGCAACACTGACCTCTTCCATCTTGAGGCTCTCTTTCAAATTGTCTAAGTAGGTGTCCATTGTCTAAAACGACCCAGTCTTGTCTTTCTGTACCTTTCACTCCTCTTTCGTATCTGGAGCCACCTCTTTCCCTTACCTGCCCACATCTGGCTCTGCTGAGGGTCCTTTGCTTTCTGGCAACTGGATGACTGCATTTGATGTTCTCTGATGCAATTCCACTGTATATTAGTGCAACATAGAGAGTCTTTCAGGGAATCAATCTCCTATAGCTGTTTCCTCATCTGCTCTCTCTCTCTCTTTTTAAAATATCAGTCACTCCCTTCTTCCCACTGTTCTTAGCTGATGACCTTGTTATTTCATTGGAGGAAAAAGGAAGAAGCAATCAGGATAGGAAATCCTCTGTTTCCTACCACCAAATCCTATCTATATCAGTATATTTTGCCTTCTTCCTTCTAGGTTATCTGTATGTGCTGCTTTCTAAAGCTAAAACCCTCATTTGTGCTTTGGATCCCATTTGCTTTGTCCTAACTCAGTCTTTTTCTTGTGATTATCCTATTTCTCTCCAACATGAATTCTGCCTTTTCTACTGGATCTTCCTGTCAGCATATGAATATGCTGTGATGTGTCTTATCTGAAACAGCACACACACACACACACACACACACACACACACACTGCTTTTGTCCCCTTTTCTTCCAGCTTTCCCCATTTTTGACTCCTTTTATAAAAAGCAAATTTCCTGGAAAGACTGTTCCTGTGGCCACCTTTTGTTCCTCTCTTATTTGCTCTTGGACTCACTCTAGAGGTGGTTTTGTCCTCATCACATCACTGAAACCACTTGTTAGTGACACTGATGACCTTGGTTTTGTTGAATCCTTGGTCCTCATCTTGGACCTTTCAGGAGCAATTGAAACTATTTGCCACTCCTTTCTTTTGAAATACACTTTCATCACTTGGCTTCTAAGATACATTCCTGCTGTCCCTTTTTTCAGACTTCTTTGCTTTTATTACTTTGTGTTGGGCAAAATTCCTTTCTTGGTTCTTTTTCCCACTAATGACCTGCAAACCCTGGAATGCTTCAGGGCTACTTGGCCCTCATCAATTCCCAATCTACGTTTCCTCTGTGTGTGATCTTTATTGTGTTCAACAATTTTCAACACTGTCCACTTATATCTCTTCCTTGAACTCCAGATACTTCTATATAACTGCTTACCCAACGTCGCCATTGGAAAGACCAATATACAGATTAAACATAACATGATCAAGACAGAATTCTTGATTCAGCCCCACTAATTCTGTTTCTTCCCGAGTAGGCAAGTCATCCTTATTCACAGAAGAAGGCTTAGGTAAAAAATTTAGGAGTTTTTTTTTTCTTACATATCCATGTCCACTCTTGGATCTGTTCTTGTAACTTTTACTTTCAAAACATCCATTCAGTCCAAACATTCCTCTCAATCTTAATGCTATTATCCTAGTTCAAGCCAGTATCAACTTCCTCCTTAGCCCCTTTCTCAGACATCCATTCATCTAGCAAACATCCATGAGGCACCTACAATGAGCTTGGCACTCTTCTTGGGATGATTTTTGCAGCAATGAACAAGCCAAGCCAATCCCTGCCCTTAGGGACTTGAGTTCTGCTTTAGAGAGAATACCTTCTTACTAGCCTCAGAGATTTCTTTTCTCCTCACCCTCGCCCTCCATCTACTCTTCACATAACAGCCAGAATAATCTTTTGAAAAACCCAAGTAAGACCAAGTCAGTTCCTTGTTGAAAGCCCTTTAGTGGCCTCTGACCCCAGTCTCACTGCTGCCTTGCTTCACTCCACCGACACTCACAGCATATTAAGCTCATTCCAGCTTCCTGGACTTTGTAGGTATTGTTCCCTTTGTTCAGAAAGTTCTTCCCACAGCTATTTGTGCCACTTGCATCCTCATCGCATTCGAACTCTGCTTAAATATCTCCTCAGAGTCCCCCTGATCACTTTCTCCTAGAGCTGCCATCACTTCCTATCCTTGACCTTCACTTACACTAGTCTTCCCTCATCCCCAGGAGATATGTTCCAAGACCCCAGCAAATGCCCAGAAAAGCAGACTGTACCAGACTCTATAGACACTATATTTTTTTCCAATGCATATGTACTTACAATAAAGCTTAATTTATAAATTAGGCACAGTAAAGGTTAAACATAATTAATAATAGAACAATTATAACAATATACCCTAATAAAAATAGCAAATTGTTTTGCCTCTTTATGTTTCAGTTTTTGTACAATGAGAAGTAGACCTCAAGGCCCGATTCTAACCTTCTCAAAATCTGTATGTGTGGTGTCTTCACTCTAGAGACCAATTTAGTCATGCCTCATCTGACCCAAACAGGACTGATGACATTTTCTCTATTATTGCTGGGAAGTAGACACCGGATTTTTCCTTTCTCTATATCCTGTCAAGGTTGAGATCCCTGCCAGGAAGGAAGTCACAACATTTGCATCTGCACAAACATTTCAGTCAGGAACCTCCCCAAGTTGCCTACTGAAGGGAAGAAGCCAGAGTGGGAAATACCACATGGGAAGGGATTCAATGCAGCTTTGATCAAAAAGTTCATTTCATTTGCTTCAGATCTTAATGCATACTCACTCAGGCCTGCAATCACTTATGCTGTGTTAGGCAAAAATCCTAGTGAGGAAAAAAAATAGCATGTGTGCACCACTCCATCTGTGTGAGCCATTGCCAGAAACATTTATGAATCACTTGTCTCCTGATAGACAACTTGCTTTCTTAGTTGCAATCATATTTCCCACAGATGTTGCCTTTGAATTAGCCATTGTCTTATTTAGTTTTGAATGTTTTCTTGATTTGAGACTCTAATATGGGCAAATCCCACCTACCTTCAAAGTTGGTAATATTTGCACAATGTTGAAGGAAGGAGACATTTGGGGCAAGCCAAGGACCTGGGATCCAGGATCAAGAATAGATGTTTTTCCACAAGTTTGGAGTTTGGTATTTCTCAAATTTTGGAATTAGGGTTATTTATTCTCAGGTTATGCAAAGTCTCTGCTTGGGTTCTGGAAAAAATGAGCTAAAATCTTTGCCTAGAAGGAGTTTCTTGCTAATTACCAAGGACATCTTGCTTTTATTAGAACATAGTTGTTGTCAGGCAGTCTGTCTTGGGCAATGAAGATATCACTTACTGTACAGAACTCACCTATGATGGTTTTTATTGTCTGGCAATTTATATCCTGTTATTCATCAAACCCACTTTTAGCCATATTGTCTGGATCTCAGATGTTACTGAGAAATGTTGGAAGGTAAAGAGATTTTCTTCTGGGTGTATTTGGAAGTTAGCACAGTGTATTTACAGAAATACTCTTACTGCCTGATCTTTTGAGTACCTTTTTCTCTGCCTTTTAATCTTGGTTGATTGTGCATCAACTTCAATTACATTTCTATTTTTTAGCGATAAAATAGATATTAAAGAATGCTAAACCAAATTTTATTCCTATATGAATACCACATCTAATTGTACCAATGGTGTGTCCAAATCTCAGATACATGAGCTTGAAATGAAATGCAAATTTTAATTTCCTTTATAAAAGAGGTGGTGAAACTCCATTGTGAAAAGGTTATGAGAAAAACCTTATCTTGTAACTGCAGCCAAGACTCAAGTCATTATTTAAGACGTGAAGCATTTGGCAACAAAAAGATTGTTGTCATTAAAAAGGAAGCCCAACACATTACCCCTGGGCTGAGAAAAAAATAATTTAGCTGTCGTTGTTACTTAAGGAGCAACACAGGAAGATTGTAGAAATTCAAATGAGCAGCTTTAACTTATATAGTATGATATATAGTTTTCTTAATATATATTTGATAATTGATTTAAGCATATCATATTCACTTAGTGCTCACCATTTAGCTAAATTTTAGCATTTATTTAATGCACATAACTGAGATGAAACCAATAGAACATTATTATAGTGGTATCAAAGAGATAAGAAATTGTTCTCTTACTATACCTTTAGCAAACTGAGGCCTGGAACTTAATGAAATCATTACCAAATTGGCAATATTTAATTTTGGAAAGAAGAATCAGCATAAGGTCACTGAGCTCATTGTGGCGGGGCTTACATAACCCTGGGAAGAGGGGAAAAAATGGCACTGGAGACTTATATATTAAGTACTTACAGGGCTCTATTGTTTTTGGATGTTAAAGAAAAATACTGTGTGCTTATTATCAACTCCTCCCAAATAATTCTTCCAGATCCTCCGTCTCTCAGTGGTCATCATGAATCACTGGCAAAATGGTTCTGGCTGTTTCTTTTCTTACCTCTTCTCAGGGTAGTGCTCGCTCGCTCTCTTCTTGGGTGAGAGAAAACTCCAAAGCTCAGAGATGCTTTCAGATGGATTTCTTACTGTAACAGATTATCTCATAAACTTCCTTGTCCTTGTCTATCATGCTTGCTCTAATGTTACATTGCAATTACGTTTGATTAGACTATCTTTTTCCACTTTGAGGGTGAGGAAAGAGATGAAACATCCCAATTAGGCCACTAAGGAGAAATTAACGAAGGACTATTTGCAAAGTTGTGGACAGGGCTGGTGGAAACCAACCTGAAGTGATGAAGGACATCAATCTCATGGTCCCTATCTCCTTATTGCTGATGCTTACTACTTTCCACACCCAGTTGAAATCCATGGTTGTTCCTTGGTAGCAGGCCAAGCTGTGGTGCACAGAGGAGGGCAGAAAAGATTGACATGTATCTCCAGATGGGCAAATAGAGAATATTCAGCATATAGTGAAAAACTCCCACTTTCCTCTTTTTATTGCTACTTTCTTATCCTATCAGTTTGGTGGCCTTAGTAGTCCAAAACTAATGCTCATGTAATAATAAAGTGAATTAGGAATTGACACTAAAATAAAAAGGAAGGAATCAAGGATTCTAGTATCTTTACTTCTCATTACTGTGCTAAACCTAAGTAGAACATAGGAAAATAAATCTGCTGAACTTTAATCTTCCCTTGAGATCTCAAGTGCAGTTTAAATGAATGTGGAATAGAATGCTGTAAATTCTTCAGGTGAAACACAGGTAGTAGAGAGCTCATCATAATAAAATTATTCATTTTGTTAATGGGATTCTATTTCACTTAGAATATTGCTCCCTGTTCTCTATTTATATCCCTTCTCCAATCATCTTTCTTTCTTGATTCCTACCTTCTTCTCTCATGTCCTTTTGAGTGACTACACCATGCTTTTCTTGATGGAGAGGAAACCCCTATTTTAATTATCTGAGTCACTACCAGTGTTTCCTTTACCTGCTTCCAGATCAGGGAGTTTTAAGTTAGTTTCTTATAACTGTGGGAATTTTGGTTAAGTAAGGGAAATGTTAAGGATGACCTTCCTATATAATAATCTGCTCTCCTCCAAAATCTTATGGAAACCTTCTTCATTTCATGTGGATGTTGATTTCTCCCAAGTTTGTTAATGTCTTTAAAGCCACCTCCTTATCAGACTAACTGTTGGCATTTTCCCAGGTTTCATTTAAATACAATTTTTTTTAATGTAATCATCTTCTAATTTCCAAGTCCAGGATAATATTCTGTTTTAAAAATTTATTATCATCTCTCATATCTGTTCTGACCTCTGTATCATAATAAGCTCTAGAAAGGCAGGAGTAGTAAGTGTTCTTTTTGCTTCTGTATTTCTCAACACCAAACATGCAGTAGATGCACATTAAATATTTCCTGAGTGGAAATTAAATTTGATATAGTCAAAGACCAACAAGGTTGCAATCAGGGCGACAATGTAAGTCACCCTACACTGTCTGCTTTCAAACAAAGTCTTTAAGAAGAAAAGAATGGCTTTGCTTGAGTTTTTATTTTGTCAGTAGCCCATTAAAAAGTAGAATTTGCATTTAGCTGCAAATGTAGTGAAATTTTAACCTTAATGAAATTTGTAAAACTCCAAAAGATTTGGAAATATTTTTGTCTATTGAATTTTTGTTAGTGTTTATTTTAGGAAGATACTGTGAATTTAACTTTTTTTTAATATTTAAATTTTAGTTGTAGTTGGATACAATACCTTTATTTGTTTATTTATTTTTATGTGGTGCTGAGGATCAAACCCAGGGCCTTGCATGTGGTAGGCGAGCGCTCTACTGTTGAGCCACCAACCCAGCCCAATTTAACTTTATTTTCATGGTCCCTTTCTTGCCTTATTTCTGACTAAAGGAAACTTATATAAAATAACTGGAAACAAATTAACATTTTCTTTGCTCTGTTTAAAGTCTATTATTAAAACAACGTGGAAAGAATACTGAGCATAGACTCATAAGCCCCTGAATCCAATCCCCAATCAATTGTGTTTTCTCATCTGTACCACAAAAGGTTATTATGAGGATTAAATGTGATGATTCTATAAAACACCTAGTACAGGACCTGGTACACAGTAAAGTGCCCATTAAATGAAGATGATAGTTAGGAAGATGGTAAGGATGAGGAATACTTACTGTTTTATCTATATCACAGTGTTGGGAATTTTATGTAAATAAGAAAAGCTATTTGGAAGCACTTAGCAAACTGCTTAACTCTAAAGCATTAATACTAGTAATGATGGTAGTGAAATAGGGAAAGCATAAATGCTAAATGGAATTTAACCCCTAATCCAAGCTACACTCTATTTTGTTGTGAACATATTATGTTCGCTTTAATCTGTTTCCTTGCTTGGGAAATCAAGTGTTAGGATTGGGAAGTTTAAATGAGCCAGCAAAACACTCATCACATGGGTTATTTTTTTAACCTTGGAGCTTCAATTTCAAAACTTGAAAATTTCATTCCAAAAAAAAAAAAAAAAAAAAAAGAAAATTTCATTCCACATTTCACAGGCTGTTTTACCTACCATGTCACGAATGCCAAAAACATTGTTGACTTAACTTTATTTTGTGAAAAAGTAACGCTTAGTGGGCAAACAAGTGCTCCTGAACCAAAGGAGATAAGATTGCTAGGAACTTGCAAGTCACTGACTCTGGTTTTCCTTTGTTTCAAAAAACAACAAGTCTTTTGGTTGCCTTCCTTCTTATCACTAACAGCTTGAGTTTCCAGATTCCCAGATGCTGGTGGGGTCTCTAGAAGGAGCTGTCATTGCTTTCTTGCCTGTCATTTTCCTTCAGAGGAGCTTTTTGCAATGAATCTTGCTAGGCTTGCTAGAGTTCAAATCACAGCTCACTCTTTCTATTCAAAACCTCCGGAGAAAGATATTTCAGAGAATTTATAATGGGGGAAAATTTAGTCAATAATCTCAGAACTTCAAATTTTGATCCCATCAAAATTGACTTAATAAAAATTTTTCTTTCCTCTTTGATTGGCAATGCTAGTGAGAAATAAGCACAAGGTAAGGGATAGGAGGAATAAAGGTAAAAACAATGTGGAGTACTTAGGATTATCATCTGTCTTCGAAGGATTTTCAACCTCACATCATTCAGTAGGTGTCTTGTAAAAATTTGTCTGCTAATCAGTTATAAAATGTTAGCTCTAGAAGGTGCCTTGAAGACCATGAGTTAACTTCCTTCCTTTGCCAAAGAGGAAACAGATACTTCAGTTACCAGTGGTACCCCTCCTATGTAAGTGTCCTTCTTCGAGTGCTTTTCTGCATCTCTCTTGTCAGGTCTTGGTTAGCACATAAACACTTGCCAGCAATCAGTGTAACCAGTGTTGGCAAAACACATATGTTAATATTTTTTAATCAGCTAGGCTTTTAGAAAACTTGGCCTGAAGGTCTGGAATAATCCTACTAAGCTCTACAGATGAATGGTGTAGCAAGTTTTAAGAATTTTTATTCTAATTAATGATGGTGATAGAAATGGCAGTTGTGTTCACAATGATAGAAGAAACCACAGAGTCATGTGTTGGGTGGGCATGTGGGAGTGTGTCCTGACCTTACCACATGTTTCACATTCTCAACTTTCTATTGCATTTCCTTCTAGCTTCTGTATTATTTAGCAATAAGCCTGGGGCATGACAATGCCTCTGCTACCAAATGTGAATGGAGCAAATAAATCATACCACTATAAAAGTGGACTATTAATATTTTCTTGGAACATGGGGGAAATGGGGCATCTGTGCAGCCTACACTTTCTAGATACCCTTGTATGGACCAAAATTGACCAATTTCCTCTCATAGCACAGGCAACCTTGGCTACAGACCTAGCCCTGTCCCTTTTCTTTCCTTCATTGTTTCCTGATATATGGGATCTGATGCCCTGAGCCAGAGGGTTAGGATACTTCTACTGCTAGCATATCTAGGTCAACGTAGTTGGAACCTGGAACCAGTAAAAAAAAGAAATTCTGCCTTTTGGCTTTGGCTTGAATTTGTGATGAGTAATCAAGGTGAATGATATAATGTACTTTATTAAGTTTAAAAAGGGACTTCAAGAACTATGTTCATCTAAAACAATCCATAAAGAGTGCATTTGGGATTTTAAGGTCTCACTGGAGAATGTGTTGGTGATTGTCCTAAAAACCTTTCTGTGGACAGGTATAAAGTGCCATTTCCGTGATCACATGAACACTGCAGGGATTGTGCTGTTTAGTTTCACTTCTTCTGGGCCTTTTTTTTTTTTTCACACCAACACAGCTTCTGTGCATGTTAGGAACTCTACACTCTTCAAGGGGAGCTTAAAGTATCCCAGGCCACAGAACACAACAAGGGGTCTAGGTAGGGCCTTTGGGTGGGGGAGGCAGCAAACTCCAGGCCTGGGTGAACTTCATTTTGCTGGCATTTCCATCCTGGCCTGGAATCTGTTGTTGATAAATGGAGTTTTCCGAGAGACAAGAGCATGTAATGTGACCCTTCAGCTTTTGCAGATTAGGGACTCACTCTTGACCTTGAGGTGGGAGAGAAGGTAGGGGCTGGGCTACAAAAAGTGATTCACCGACTGCTAAGGGTCCCTTATACTAGACAGAGAGGTTCAGCTATTCTCATGAACTCATCATGAATCATTCTCCCACATTAAGTCTCCCCACAGAGATTGCATAATTGCTGCCTTCTGAGAAACACATTTATTTATTTAGATCATGGTCTTTCCCCATTTTTAGTTTTAATATATCTTTCATAGAATGATTGTGATGTTCAATTTTCTTGTTTTTGATGACCCAATTTAGTGAAATTGGCACTTGGTAGACTTTTACAAATTCTTCATTTTTATAAAACATTTACTTGTTGCTGAATCCCCCAGAATCAGGAAAACAGGATATGCATGTCCTCAGTATCAAGAGTGTCCAGAAAATATTGGGGAGAAGGAAGATCTTGCAGACACTATAGATAAAGCAGACAAGGGCATGGAGTGCCAGGGGAGGGGAAGAACAAACAAGTACTAGGCAGGAAATGAGTTAATTCAGAGAGCATCAGGTTAGGTAGAAAGGTACAGGCCTTACAAGAGCCGTAACACTGAAGTGGAAAACAGTGACCATAGGGGCAGGTGCATGCTGACAAAACAGAGGGACTCTTCTGTGCATGTGGGTGGTCCTGGAAATTGAATGGAATAAGAAGCCTGAAACTGCTTTTGTTTTGTCAAGGTGGCAGAGAAGTAAGCATTGCTAGAGGTTCCTGATTCACTTGAAAAGGAATGAAGTTTCAATATCTTCCTTCAATTCACAGAAGAGCTGGCCATGGAATTCAATGTTAACAGAATGAGGGAAATGTGACAACAGCATCTCCGATAGCCAAGACAAGGCAAAGAAGGTACCTCTGCCAAGTCTCCTGAAAATAACAGAAAACAGAAGGATTAAAGAATATTATAGGTAAGAAGCAGCCACAATTTCAGCTGAAGCTTTATGATCTACTTTTTATGTAAATGTTTTAAATTACATAGGGTAATATAACTATATTCTTATTATAAAATATTAAAATAATGGGAAATAGTAAAAATATTGAAGAAAATGGGTAAGCAATTTAAAAATATTACCTTCCACATACATTTATTTTTTTTTTAAATTTCTATCCAAAATGTCAATTTCTTTTTTTAAACTTTACCTACCTACTTATCTATTCTGAGAGGTTAAGATCTTGGCTTTGGATTCAGAAGTCTGAGTTCAACGCTTGGGTTTACTATTTACTGTGCATCCTACCTCTTAGAGATTCAAGCATATATCGTCAATAAAATGGGAATAATATCAGAAGCTATACACCACAGAGTGATTGTGAAAATCAAGTAAGGAATTTCATTTATACAAGATTTAGCATATTGCATGAATGGCAGTGATTATACTTAATAAGAGGATTTTTAGATCATTGTTGATAAAGATCAATCTACTCTTCGACCTGTCATTATGATTGAATCTCTTCAACCTCAAACTCAGCTCAGGGTGAGCACCAGGTACAGATACTCAGTTAACTTGGTCCTATTTTGAGTAGGACCAAGTTAACTGAAGTCCTTCTGGAGTGTCCTGCAGCTTATCTACTCATCTTATCATTTATGGGCCACAATTTCCAACAGTTTAGATATATGAAAACAAATTACTGATTTAAATTTTTGAGGGTTGTTACTATGTGGGATCATGACTGTGATAAAGTACAGAATATATCAGAATTGCAACAGTTATTCTGGTTTGTAAATTCTTGGAGAAATAACTAAAGTGAGTTAAGATCTAAATATACTAGAAAGAGTAGGGCTCCACAGTTTCCTGCTAGACTATTTTGGAGTAATATTGGCCACAACTTTCAGTAATTACAACAATAGGAAAATTATAATTAAATATTAAGGTATAATAATACCTTTATAGAATGGAAATATGACTCAAGTCATATTATGAAAAGGGAAATTGGTAATCTCTCCAAATTTTTTTTTAAAGTACATACATTTTAATGGTGTAATCCAGCAAATTTTCCCAAATCAAACACATGTAAGTAACCCAAATAGAAATGGAAAATTTCTAAAATTCCTAAAAATTTGATAAAGAAAACAGACTGTGATTAATTACAATATAAAATCTGTACTGCTTCTTCTTGGTTTTTTTATTGCTGAATTTTAATAAATAAAACTGTAAAAGAATTTTCAAATTTTATCCCCATTTTTCTTACAAATAATTTTTATTTTATGAATCTGGATTTTCTATTAAAATGTAATAGGTAGAAATAGGAACTTGTAATAATAATCTTGATAACTCCATGCTTCACATACTTTTTTCCATTGATCTCTCTCTACTTGAATAGAACTTTTGAGAGCAAGCAGTTGTTATATCCTCTTGAGTTCAAATGCACATGACTGTGAAGGGGTCTGTGGAATGAAAGCATGAAAAAATCAGGTTGTTATCATAATCTGTGTTCCCAGAATTTGACCCTGGGGCTCAAACAAAGCCAAAGGTTGAGACAAGGCATTGGCGGTTACCTTGGTTGACTTGCTTTTTACATCTCTAAATGGTGTGTCAATCAACTTTAGAAAAATGAGCAATTATAGAACAGTTTTGGGATTAACTTCTAATTCTTAGAGCTCTTTCTTCATTATAATCACATATGCTGTGGTGAATTGTTTAATCTCTATTTATCTTTAGGTTATTGAAGAATAAGGGAGATGAAATAGATGGACATTCTTCTTTATTCTAGAAGGAGTTTGTTTTCTAAATGGGAGTGTGAATGGAATCATACACAATAATAGGAACCTACCTAGTGTCAGACTGTCACTGAGAACAACCAGTCTTCTGTTGTTAGACTACAGGGGGAAAAACTTCAACTATATAGACAGGAACATCAGCAAAGATGAAGTTGTTCTTGGTGGCCTGACACCACGAGGATTGCCCCTTCTGGCTTGGGGACTGATGGCTCAGTGTGTATCATAGGATGGTGCAACACAGAAATCAACTCAACCTTCACAGGTCCCTTGTTACAGCAGACTTTTGTCTTTCCAACTCTCAAATGTGCTGTTTTATCATGGAATTTATAAACTCCATGAATAAGCAGATGGACTATTATTAAAAAAATAAGAGAAAAGATAAAAAGGATGTTTTTTTAAGATAATAGCAAAAGTAGTGGATTTGAGTACTTAGAAAAACCTCACAAATAATTGCAATGATTTTAATTGACAAGTGGCCATTAGGTAAGTTTCTTGGAGCTCTCTCAGTTATATAACAGCACAAAATAAACATGGTCATGACGTGTGTCTATCCAGGCCTTCACAACTGTAAGGAAGCAAACACTCATACACTCATAAGGTCCAGGTACAGTAAACATATCCCAGATCATCCCCAGGGGGCTGTACTGTATTTTCAGGTTTAAGCCAGCCCCAGAATTATCACCAGAGGCTGGAACAATGCAGCCTTGCAGCCAGATAGCATGGGGCAATAGAAAATGTCTGGATTATGCCCAGAAGACCTGGGTCAAAGTTTTGGCTTTGTGCTTCAGTGACTGTGAGACTATGAATAAATCATTGCACCTTTTCCTATCCCAGTTTCTTTACATGTAAATCCAGTTTTGGAACTAGATTACTTTTAAGGTCCCCTTTTAGCTCTAGTAATTTGCTAGTTTTGACAGGCAGAATCATCTATGTTTTTAATTTGAAAGTGAAGGATTTAAATATATAATATTTTCTCTTAGTTTCTGCATATGTGCTTTTATTTTTTTAATGAAACACACTTGCCAATTAAATTAAGTCCTACTGCTGATATGGTATCCATCTTTCTGGAAGATATAGTTATAGGAATAAAGAATATTTGAATCTGGGACATGACCAAAATTCCACAGAAATAGGATAAAAAGTGCTAACCTATTTGCCAGAAGATTGGCTTTCATTAAATGCATGAATATTCTGGTGATTTTGATCTCAAACTCCACCCTCCAACAGAAATGCAATTTAGGCCAAATACCATATCCAGAGATGAGGTAAATTTAATCACTTTACTCTGAATGAAATACAATTGATATATATATATTTACTATTTTAGTGCAGTCTTCAATAGGGATCATTATCCTATTTAACAGACTACATTTTTCAAAGCTTTGTTGGCAATAAAGTTGGTATCATAAAAATTATATTCACTAAAATAAATCTTTCTAACAAAGAGTTGGCAGATATAAATTATAATGAAAGCCTCTAATTTATTTGAGCCCTAATTTATTAAAAATTCTTTAAAGAAACATCATCTGTATTTTCTTTGATCATTTTCCATTATGTCTACAGTGTATGTCAGGCTTATTTCAGTTAGATTTAAGCAGAAATTACTTTTTCTTTTAAAAATATAGCGTTCATAGTCTTTCCTGCTGTCATTTGTGTATTTCATCAAGTATACTTTTTGTTTTCTATGAACTTGCAACCATTGAAAACCCTGTCCATAATAAAATAAAGGTATTTACACGTGATATAGTAGTCACAGTAATCATAAATGGCATATGCAAACATAGCTGAGTTTATTCACTCAGAAAATAGTGTCTGTAATAGGCAGGGACTGTTTTAGACAATGGAGACACAACAGTGAGCCAGACAGACACAATTCCTAATGCGTGTAGTTTATTATCAACAGAAGAACAATTGCTCTAGCTATATATTCATTCGCTTTTTCTTTCTCACTCATCCACGTGTAGTGAGCACAGAGAGCACTGCTGAAGCCCACTGTGGCACAGCAATGTTGAATCTGAAGCGAAGGATCCCAAAGATGCCTTTTGTACCTATGCCCCCACCTACAGAGCTCCGAAAAAGAAATTGGATTTTTACAGATTCTTATGGAACCAATTATTAGGGCTTAAAATTCAAAAGAATTTTTAACTTCTGAATTTGATTTTCATTTGTCTGCTTAACTCTCTATCCTTAGGTAAGCATGAGAAACATGACCTACCAGCTAAGAATCCAAGGCTGAAATCAGTCTATATGGGTTCAAGTCCCACTTTTTCTATTTTCAAGTTCTAGGACCCAAAACATGTGACATACCTCATTTCTTTCAATGTGAAATAGAGATGATACTGATGTTGACCCAGCCAATTTATTGTGGCTTATTGGAGGGATTATATTGAATAAATGCATGTAAAATAGTAGAGTACTGCTTGGCATGTATCAGATACTCAATAAATGCTAAATATTATGATACATAATAAAGAAATCCTTCCCCAACAGATATGCATTGGGGAAAATTTTTATTATTTTTATTTATATTTATGTTATTGTAAATTATTCCAGATTCTTTTCAAATTTTTTTTTCTTTTGGTGTTGAGAAGCATCTTTGTCAAAAGTGAAAACCATGACCTAATTTTGGTAAATAGATAAAAGCTGCATTTTAGGTGTTTCTCTCTCTGAAGACGTTTCATGGCTTGACATGGGACTTGCCAATTTTGTCAGGTTCCCTGTGCAGCAAAAGCACAGAATAGATATTGTGAGGCTGAGCTGAGGGTGGCCCCTAACACTAAGTGCCCTGATGGATGGTTTGCAAGGTTTCCCCCAGCAATTCAAGAATGCCAGGAAGGAGTGGGCCAAGAAGGAGAATTATGGCTCTTTTCAAACCCAGAAGGAGCTGTTCTCAGTCTGCACTTGACATGTCTGAGGGTTTAGAGGACTGTACTGTGTGGTGCAGCTGAATCCCCAGTGTGCTGTGTTCCCAGGGAAGAAAACCAACAACAACAGATCCAACAACTCAGACCATTTGCTAAATGGGCTTCCTTGCAAGTGGGGCTCTGGGAGGAATCTCACAATTTCCTGCCACTTTGTCTCTGAAGGGTAAGCAAGGAGAGCTGTTCCCATTTCAGCTGCTTTCATTTCTTGAGACTGTATGGCTGTCTTTGCTTTTCATTTTTGCTTCCATTCCAATACTTGCTTTCATCAGCTTCATCTTCTGTGCTGCCTGACAACACTCAAACTTGAGATCAAGTTCAAGTCAGACCTCTGAATTTCACGTCTTGGGGGTTTGGGCATGGAATATTTTTCATATGTGTTTTAGCCTTAAAGAAGACAGAATATGGAGGGAGGGAGCCTGATGACCCCAGCCCAAACAAAACAAGACATCCAACCCAGCTGATGTCTCACAGAAACACTCTACTCACAAGGTTCACACCCAAGTTTCCAAAGAACCATTTGTTGTCTGAATGTACTAACATTATTAATTATTATTATTATTATTTATACTAGTTACATGAGATACGCTTTCATGTAACTAGTATAAATAAAGTTTAATAATTCTCTAGAGACCAGATTCCAGTTTCTGGCACAGGATTTTGTAATCAAGTCTTTGAAACAAATTCTGTCTGATAAACACTGCTGTTCTCTTTAGAACCTAACACCACATTTTAAACTTCAAAATGGCCTGGTTTCATCATCTAAAATACAGCAATTCATATTCAGTAAGACCTCCCCTAGCTACAGCCCTAACTAGCTGATCTTTGATGTTTGCTTTAATATTTTTGGGTCCCATTCATCATTTGAATGGATCTCTGTGGCTTGTTGGCTTACCCAGCAGGGAAAGGGCCTGGAGTCTGAAAGACTTGAGCTAATGATTATCTTGGCCCAGACAGTATAATATCGTGATTTGAATGTCCTCACCTCTCAAGTACCTAATGTTCTCTCTTCCACAGTTCTTGAAGAAGTGATGCATCTGACACTTTTAAGAAATCAGAACTGTAATGTGTCAATAACTGAGTTTAAGGGGAATTCTTATTCATCATCAAATACCTGGAAAAAAGTACAGAAATGATTCAGAAAACTTCTCCTTTTGATAGTTGAGGAAACTGAAGAGAAGAGCTTTTCATAATAGTGGCAAAGATCTTTTAAATTTCCTTAATTAAAAAAAATATATATATATATATAAAATCTATATCTATATCTTTATCTATGAGATGTCCAAGGGAAAGCCTGGTTTTGGTAAGAAATAGTATGTGAGGAGAAGACTTTGATGAATAAAATAAGGAACATAAAGATTTTAATAAATGCAGTAAAGACATAGTGGAAGGGGTAAGGGGAGTAAGGGGTCAGGGTTATACAAGACTATAGTGAGTGGAGAGAAAAGCGAAATGTATTTGGTCTGGACCCACAAACACTGGTAATACAGTTAATTAATTATTGAAAACTAAACATAGTGATTGATATATTAGATGTTCCATATGTATTTGCTCCATTTTTTTATTCTACCACCACTATGTAACCAAATTTATTTCTTGCTTCTTGTACATGCTTGGTAATGCTTGACTCAGGAAGAGAAGACAGACATGGGTAGAAGCTGATCAGACAGATGGTATGAAGAGGGAATTGCATATGGCATGAATTTGGCAAAGACCATGGTATGTATGTATGAGCAAACATGGGCTAGTATGGTAGGGAAAGGGAGGGATACAGCTAAGGAAAATACAGTTACTTCTCACAGGTTCTAAAAGAAGTAAAATCTTCCTTTGGTTTCAGAAGCTCAGAAGCACAGGAAAGATGAGACCCCTGTGGTTTCACCAGTACCCTGCTATCTACATATTTCCTGGATGCACTTCCATTAACGAGTTAAAGATTGTAAAAATATAGAACCCTCTGAGAAGTGGATTTAACTCCATCACTTCTATTTCATTAGTTTTTATCTTAGTGTCTTTAAAATGCTGGAATGGCTGGGCTTCTGCTTATTTTAATATGATGTAAAGAAAGTATAACTCTCCAGTGTCATCTTGCACGCTGGTACTCTGAAGACTGAAATAGAAAGAGAATGTTTGAGTCATTGCCATGGCCGATGGTTATTTTCCAGTTTCCTCCCTGTTAACATGTGGTCATTAATGTGCTGTGATAAAACATATGGCTCTACAGCTTTGCGTGGTTTCTTGCTATTAAAGAGGCCATGGTGTTTGGGCATACCTCAAACTCCACAGCACATTTGGTCCCACCCTACATGTCTAGCTGATTTCCTTCCACTACATGTACATACTTTGCTCCAAAAATCATTCTAGACTTTTCGCTTTTCTCTCCAAACATGCTTCAATATCTTCAAGCTTGCTCTTCTTTCTTACCGGATTGCCCTTCCCTTCTTCCATGACTGGGGATCTGCATCTCATTCTTCAACTTTATTTAAACTTTGGCTTTTTTATGTAGAACCTTTAAGGACTTCCTGGGATGAATTAATCCCAATTATATGTCGTCACATATTTTTAGCTCAGTAAAATCTACTGGAACATATCTCAGCTAATTGTCTTATTTTCTCAATGCAACTATTTATCTAATGTCTTCTTTCCAAAATACTATATTTGACATAAAGATAATTTTTAAAACCAAGAGTAGCTCATTGTTAAAGCAGATCTGTCACTATTTTCCTCTAATTGCCTAAAGTTGAGCCTGTGCATTTTTTAACACAGCTAGTCAAGATTCTGCAGGATGACCTTTGGTCTTGGGCAGTTGTGTTTGAGGACATGAGGGCTCATTGTTTTTCTGTACTTACTACTGAGCAATTTTGGCAGTTTCGCCTTTTGAATTAAGAGAACAATTTTCAATGTGTTGAAGAACACTAGAGTTTTATGTTCATTTCTTACTTGATTAAACTTTTTTGGCGGGAGGTGTACTAGAGGTTGCTCAGGGGTGCTTTACTACTGAGCTACATCAGTCCTTTTTATTTTTTTTATTTTGAGGCAGGATGTTACTAAGTTACTGAGGCTGTCTTCAAACTTGTGTTCCTCTTGCCTTGGCCTCCTGAGTCACTGGGATAACAGTCACATGCCACTATCCCCAATTTGATTAAACTTTTGATTTTGCCTTTTCCTTAACTGAATTACATGTAACTCAAAATTAAACAGATTCCTTCAGAAATTGTCTGAAAGTTTTTATGGTCAGCTATTCAGAATTTGCCTGATAGTCCATCAAGGCCTGTGTATTCCCTTTGAACTCTTTGAGCTTTGAACATTCCATGAACATTTCCAAAATTTGGCAACTTTTATGGTCTTAATTGCATGCTTTCTCATGTGACAGCAATTGATGGCCTAATAGAACTTTTATTTTAAGGACACATCATAATTTATTCTTTTTGAAGACTATAAAAACTATAGCAGTATAAATTTAATGTAATGTTTAACAGTTTCATTCTCATGCTCACTCTTCAATATCTTATTCTTTTTGATTTTCTTCCTGGGAGGAGACTTGAGGAACTTCGATTGCTTCACAAGAATCAAGGAGAGAATACAAGAATTACAGGGAGAAGTCAGTATGAAAATCTCCAATATTAGTGAATGGGTTTTCAAGGTATCTTCCACCTAATTCTGAAACTTATTTGAAAAAAGGCAGGGCTTGAATTTGACCTTGAAAATGTAACAACAAGAGCTGAAAAGAGTAGAAGTGTTGAAATTTAAGAGGGTAGATGAATGTGACACTTCATTTTAATAAGAAACCGAGGGCTGTCAATATTAAGATCCTTTCCAAGATCATACAACTAAGTAATCTCAGAAAGCTTAAACTTTTCAGACGCAAGTGAGCTGGCCTGGCTAAAACAGAGAGAGGATCAGGTTTTATTTATTTTTGGAAGCATAAGAACATTGGTATGTGCAACTGCCTTGGGGTAAAGATGCACATATTGGCTACATCTGCACATCCTTCCAAACATTCCCATACATATGGGTATGAATCATAAATAACATTGATTGTAAGATATGAGTGAAATGAGCTCCATATTTCTGTGACTTAATTTTAAATCCCATCTCCCACTTAGGCTCTGCTTGTAGCGGTATTGCCCCTGGCCCAACACATGCTAAGTGAATTGTTTCAGATACCAGACATATAAAGACAATAGCCTGACAGTTTTAGAAGTATTGTCTTTGTCACATATTGTCTGTAACAACAAAAACCTGGAAACCACCTGCATATTAAAAAAGTAGAATCTTTAAAAAAATAAATCATCACCAGTCTCCAGTATACGCATATCCATAAGTGAAAGAGAATCCAGAGACAGAATAATATATATTTTTATGCTTATGAGCATTTAAAAATATTCATGTTTATATATGAAAAATTTCCAGGTGCAAACAAAATAATTAACAGCAGTCACTCTGTGGAGAGGCATTGGGGATATGGAGGAGAGAGAAGCTCATCTTCTACTACATATTATTTATATACAATATTCCTGCCTCCCCCCATATTTTACAATAATTAAATAAACACATACCTTACATAGGACACATTTCCCTTAAAGGCCTTTAGGTAAAGTATGAAAAATTGAGCTAAATTTCTATTTCTTTATTAATTTTTGGTTTTCTTTTCTGGTTGCTGTGCTAATAATAGTGTCTGTTTCCTTTCAGATCCAAGCCTCTCCCCCTGTAGTTTGCATGGTAGATAATGAACCCATGTAAACTACCTTCCCAGATTCTCTATCCAGTGGCTTCTGTTTGGCCAGTGGGAGGTACTGGAACAATATGAAGGGCAGATGGTGGGGTGGTTCTAGAGTGTTCCCCACCCCTTTGCAGCTGGTGGCAGCTCTGGTTGGTCTCCTCAGTGGCTCCAGGTCTCTCCATACTCCCAGCTTCCAACAGGCAGTTCTGTCTGAGTTTTTGCTCCCTCTTGGGTCTAGTTTATAAACTACTCTAGGGGTACATATCGTCCCTTCCTTTATTATTCCAGTTTAAGGATATTAGCAGCTTTTTGCTGTTACTAATTTTTAGGGTAATATCTTTTTCCAAACCTTGCTTGCTGTTTTGACTCTTCTCATATATTCATAACTATCTCTGATATTATATTATTTATTTAATTATATGTCAGGAATCTGTTTTGCTAGATAGGCCCTTACTCATAAATTTGCTATTGAAAATGAGATATTGTCACCTCTCTCTTGTTCTCTTTCAAAAAAATAAGTTATTATTTGTATGTAGGATAAAAATTATCTTTAAATATGAATTTTGTTATTCATAACCTTATTCATTTTCATATTTTAATTTTGAAGATATTTCTAAAGACTCCACCTGGGACACTTAAGGCCCAGTCTTCTGATTTGGCTATTTCAGTGTGGATTTCCTGTTTGACTCAGGAGTTGTTTGAGAATGTTTCAGTTCTCAATGTGTTGGCCTTAATTTTTATTGTAAAGTCAAGTGTAATAGCAATCTAGTTATAAAACATGATAAATAAAATATACTATTTCATATTAGAGAATTTATTGAGATTTTCTTTAGGAGGTATAATATTGATAACAATACATTTTTCATATGCTTTTATTTTTTATTGTTTAGATATATATGAAAGTATTCTGTGTGCCTTTAAAAGTTGCTTCACTGAATTTTATATATGTATATAACATCCAAATTAATATTTATGTTACTTAACTTTTTTCTATATTGGTACATATTTTTAGTCTATATCGTCTTTCAGAGACTGTGTATATGTTTTCTGTTACTATTCATTTATGTCTGTTTCTTTTTGCATTTTTTCCAGTTTTGCTTTATGTATTTTAATAATGTATTGTTTGTGCTTAGAATCAGGATAATTAGATCATTACAGAGTTTATAACTCATCACTAACAAATCTTTGTCATCCTTTGAACAATATAGTACTTTTTACTTTGAATTTTAACTTTTTAATTATTAATTAACCTTAACTGGAAATTTTTTTTCCTACTATAACTTTTTTAAAATTTTTTATAATTGGTGTTCTTCTCTTCATGAATGTGCATGTTGGGCCTTATTTGTCTTTTATATACATTTTCATTTTTCTTTAATTATTCTGTCTAGTGATTTCTTTATTTTTATTCTATTCATTTTACTCAGTGTTCTCAAATCTAACCTCCATAATTAATTCTGTAGCTTTGATGGTATTCATTAAAAAGCTTCTGCTTCTTAAAGCAGATTTTCTTTCTGAATGGATCGTATTTATTTCTTCTGTTCTTTTTCTAAGTTCTGCCAGCTCAGTTTTAATATCCGCCTATTGGCTTGCCTTTTGGTCTTTGAGCCATTCTCTTTTGTTCTAAATGCTTTTATTTTTTTTAAGGCTCTATTTCTTTGATTTAAAAAGTATCACTGAAAAGTATTTGACTAAATCCTGTATTTTTTAAATAATTGTAGCATGTGATTTTTGTGTCTCTTTTACGTTATTTTTTTCAGTTTTCTTTTTCTTGTAGTATCTATACAAAGTTGGTGTTTTGCCAGCTGCTTTCTGATATTTTTTCCCATCTTTAAATGGGGCCATTCTTTGAGGACTTGCTGTTTGTTGAAACATAGTCTGAGAAAGGGCTGGGGAGCAAGCTGGGGCAGCAGATAGCTTTATTACGGTTATGCTGTTTCAATTCTATTTCCAAAATTTCTGCCTGGGACAACAGAGTTTCATTCACTTCCCACATAGATATGCTCTTTCAGTTTACTTGCAATGGAGCTATGTCCTGGGAATTAGTGTTTATTCATTGTACTTTACCAATTTTTAACAGTAGCTGTGAGACATCTCTCCTTGCCACATACCAGCCTACTACTTTTAAAGATGGCGTGTTGGCCTCATTCCTCATTTGGCTCCACCTTGCCTGTCACTCTCTACCACTTGCTGTTTCAAATAAGAAATCACTGGTCAGGCGCCTCAGGGCTGTGTCTCCTTCCGTTTTTAGGATTCCACGCTCCGCCTGAGGTCTGTTAAGGTATGCATCTATTATGCTCAATTGAATCCAAATCTCACTATATTCCTCATAGTTTTTGATTTGGTATTGTAGTAGCTAATATCATTTAAAATGGAATTTCCTTGT
The DNA here is from genome assembly GCF_052094955.1 of Ictidomys tridecemlineatus. Classification (NCBI taxonomy): domain Eukaryota; kingdom Metazoa; phylum Chordata; class Mammalia; order Rodentia; family Sciuridae; genus Ictidomys; species Ictidomys tridecemlineatus. The sequence continues at coordinate 166,983,152 of NC_135479.1, forward strand.
TTTTCTTCCTTTTTGTTCTTTTCAGACAGTTTCAGAGAAGAGAATAAGAGGTAGGTAGGAGCACTTTTACATTGCAACCTCTAAGTCTGTAGGCCAGTGGTTGTAAAACTTGTAATACAAATGTCTGGGATCACTCCCAAGAGTTTCCCATTTAGCAGTCTGAATCAGTGAGGCCTTAAAGTTTGTACTGATTCGAGTTCCTAGACAATACTGATGATACTTCACTACAAACAACACTTTCAGAACCCCAGCAAGAGGCTAGATATTTAATAGTAAAGCCATCCCTGGACTTCCCTAGTAGGAGATAGATTTGAATCCCAAGTCATGAATGTCAGTTAAAATTTTGCTTCGTTCTTCACATAAAAAGGGAAACTGGCAGATGTTTGTGATATTGCTGTGTTAAAGACTTTCCAAAAGTCCAGTGAAAATGTTTATAGCCATTGACTCAGTGGGAAGTTTTGTTCACTTTTTCCCTCAAATAAGCAATTTCACTCAAGATTGAGTTAGATCTTTTTCTGGTTGGCCTTACATTTTTCTAAATGTAATTAATTTATAGCCTTCTAGTTCACAGTATACATAAATGGGCACTTCTTTGCCTGAATTCCTATTCACATTTTTAGCCTTAAACCATTCAGTAGATTTCTGGCATATTGAACTGAGCCTTGCCATTTGGCTAAGAATAGCCCACCTGAATGCTTTTCATGCTGAACAATATATTTTCAGGTTCAACAATTTGATAGCTTTCTCATCCCTATCTTAATTTCCCCAATTTAGGACAGAGATTTCCCCCAATAAATTCCATGTTTAATCTGGCAGGAAGCCCCCAAACACTTGAAACTCAACGATTCAGTTTCATCTATAGGAAACTAAATATTTTAAAGAAGTAATGAACTTTAAAAAAAATCGTGCTGGGAATTGAACCCAGGGCTTCACGCATGTTAGGCAAGGGCTGCTGTACAATTGAACTACACCCTCAGTCAAGATAATGAATTGTAATTACAGATTAATTATGAAACCTCTGCCTTTGTAATAAACTTCAGTTGGGTAAATGACACTTCAAACTTGAAAATTCAGGAGCTGCATCTGGGGAAATAATTTAATCTTTTGTTTATAGACCATGGTCACTTTTTTCCCCCCGTATGATTTCTGCTGCTTAAAAATTGTAAACTACTGTACATGGAGTTCATACCTGAATCTATGCTGGAGGCTGGAGCATAATCTCTGAATTGTTAATCTATATCAGAAGTGCTTATTTATAATAGTGAAAAGTATTATATTCCCTTTCAAAAAAATGTAATGCTGTCAATTAGAGGAGGGCAGAATGGGTCTTTAGTTTCAACAAAGGTTCCAGAAGCATTTATTGAGTTTAAACTGAGTTCAGAGCTGTGTGCCTGGGAAAACTATCTGAAGATATGCACAGTTTTTGGAAGAGCCAACTAGTGAGGATGTCATGGCATTTTCAATTCTTTTATGCTGTTTTATTTTTTTTTTTAGTAATCTTTGTTTAATAGACTTGGCCTATGACTACATAGATAGCTACAAATAATTTATAGAAATACTCATTAAAATCAAGAAGAAGAAGAATTAGGAACCAGTGAGGAAGTTTACTTTAAAAATTAGCTGGAACAGATGAAAAAAGATGTTAATAAATAACAAGGTGACAACTCTCAGGCCTTCCAAAATACTTTTGTTCTTGTGCCACCTGACCCCATGGTTTTGGATAGAACCTGGAGTGTTTGTTACCCTGAGATCAGCCGTCACACTCTCTGTCACTCACTTAGCAAAGGCCCTTTTTTTCTCATAGTTCGAGGCTACTGTGAGACACACTTAATTAAACCAAAGGCACAAGATGTATAGTTAGGTGATAGTCACACTTCCCTCAAATAAATAACTTTCTTGGTATGTCATTTCCACAGTGTGTCCTTAGCATTTCAGGGAGAGCTATAGACCTCTCAATTCACAGCCATAGAATTTCTGCTGGTAATGGGGTGCTTTCCCCGGGCACTGAGATCTGTCTGCTTTACCTTCCTACCTGCATGCTTTCTCTTCTTACTAGTGTGGTTATTTAATGGAATTCTCTTTATTTTTCTCTCTCAAAACACAATACTGTTAGTAATAATAGCAACTGCTGCACTTATGTATATTTTTCTAAATTTCACAGCAATTTTAGTATACTGGTCTTAATATTTCCATTTCACAATAAGAAATAGACAAGATCCTCCAGCTAGTGTGTGACAGTACTAGGATTTAAAAGTGCTTTTGTCTAAATCCAAAAGCCATCCTCTATTCCCTATACCACTTTATGATATTGCTGTGCTTTATTTTTTTTTTGTTCTAATTAGTTATATATGCCAGTAGAATGCATTTTGACATATCATACCTAAATGGAGTATAACTTCTCATTATTCTGGTTGTATATGATGTAGAATTATACCAGCCATGTAATCATATATGTATGTAGGGTAATAATGTCTGATTCATCCTACTGTCCTTCCTAAACCTGAAAAGTAGACACAGAAATTGCTCTCCTTTGCTTTTATGATACAGTACTGTGGTCTGTGACTAGAGCTTTGGTGTCCCAGACAGAATTACTAATTTTCAGGGACTAAAGTAGACAAACAATGGACTCAATAAGATTTCCAAAGTGATACAGGATCGCTGTTTGTCAAACTCCCCAATTCAAGCTGAATTATGGAAATTAAGCCCTCATAAACCCAGTTGACAGAAAGCTGCACAGTTTAGGTGGCTGGTTTTATACAAGGGATCTTTCTTAGAGCTTAGAATAGGAACATCTGACTCCGCATAGGGGCTGACCAGTTGAAAATGTCCACTGTCCTTAACAAATCTCAGAGATTTGACCAGGGAAGTAGAAAGCGGATTTAGCTTGGCATGTGAAGCCGCTGATTGAAAGCATTTCAAGTATGCAACCTAGACTTGTTTTTCCCCCCAAAAAAGGACTAATATGGAAATCATGGCTCATAGAGACCCCTCCGGAAGTTCTTCAAATTACTATGAATATCATTCTTTCTCATAAGCTAAATGTACATGCAGCTCAGGAATAAAGCATTCTAGCTATGTATTTGTTAAAGACTAGGCCTGTACTGGAATTTTGTAGCATCAATGGGAGCAAAAAAAAAAAAAAGAATTCATTGAATCATAGTGCAAGTACTAGCCGTGAGTGTTAAATCTCAAGATCAGCTATCTACTCAAAAACTAGAACCAAAAGGCTTTACAAGGGCTGAATATCCGTGTTAATGCATTTAATCAACACAATCAGTAATTAGTTATAAATATTGATGTCTTCATTTAAGAAGGAGTGGGAAAATCCATTGAGAAAAAGGAAATCAGAGCATTTTATGAAGCTTTGCAAAATAAAAATATAAAAAATAATCATCAGGCAGGCCTGCGAACTCAGAATAAATGCTCATCTTCTAGATCCTTTTGTACTGCGTAGTACTTCTCACAGCAGTAAGTGTTGGCAGGAAGAGCATTTATTCACAGTGAACATACTTGGAACTTTTCTGTAGAGCTCAGATTTTTAGGACAAATGAACAGAAACAAGAACAACAACCAAGGCCTAAAGAGGGATTGAAAAAAAATGGAAGAATTTTTGAGTTTCCTTAATCCCTATGTGCAGTGGACTGAATGTTTGTGTCCTCCCCAATTCTGTGTTGGATTCCTAACTTCCAAGGTGATAACATGAGGAAGTGTGATGTGGGTAAGTAATGAGGTCATGAGGCTGGCTGTTCACAAGAGGGATTAGTGACTTTATAAAAGAGACCCGAGAGAGCTCTCTTGCCCTTTTCTACTGTGTAAGGACATATGTGAAGTCAGCCATCTGCCAGCTGGGAGAAGTCCTTTATCAGAATTGACCATGCTGTCCCCCTGATCTCAGACTTCCTGCCTCCAGAACTATTAGACACATTTTATTGTTTGTAAGTCACTGGGTCTATGGTATTTTGTAATAACAGCCCAAACTGACTGATAGTGTGGCTGAAATTTATGTGATGTTTCAGTGAACATCAGACACACTGATATTCTCTGAACTTTTGTGCTCATGACCTGTTTGCTGGGGCCAGGGCTGGACAAACGACCATCCTTCTTACCTCCCCAGATGGACTGACTTCTCTCTTTTTTCTTGTGCCTTGGCACTTTGTACATAGAGCTGAAGTTGTATTTACACATTCACCTCTCTCAGGGAGCAGGAATATATGATGTTAAGAGGCTGAATCTTGTATCAATTCCCACAATGTCCCCCTTATCCCTAGTTGTCTAACTCATTACTGTTAAGGCACTTTTAAATCTCTTGATATCTTTGGTCATTTTTTGTTTTGTTTTGGGGTTGGGGAAGAAGAAATGAGAATGGTTGACTCACATTCAGTTCAGGGGACTATTTTTAATTCACATGGTTAAAGAAGTGAGTTTCAAAAAACTGACTATTCATGAGTTTTAGAGATGGTTATGATTTATGTACGAGGTGTCCCCCAAAAGCTCATGTGTGAGACAATGTAAGAATGTTCTGAGGTGAAATGAGTGGGCTATCTAACTAGTGGATTAATCCATCAATGTGAATTAACTGGGTGGTAACTGTAGGCAGTTAGGGTATGGCTGCAGGAAGGAGGTCATGGGATATGACTCTGGGTTAATATTTTGTCCTTGGTCAATGGAACTCTCTTTCTCTCTGCTTCCTGGTTGCTGTGTCCTGAGCTGCTTTCCTCTGTTGTGCCCTCTGCCGTGATGTTCTGCTTCACTTTGAGCTTGAAGATATGGAGTCAGCTGACTATGGACTGAACCTATTAAACTGTGAGCCAAAATAAATCTTTCCTCCTTTCCAAAGTTGTTCTTGTCAGGTATTTTGTCAATGTGATGAAAAAGCTGACAAAAACAGAGATTTGAGGGGCAGCACTTCCTTGGAGCCCAGGTGGAAAGTGAGGTGCAGAGTTGGCTGAGTCATTCTTTTGCAATCTACAGACTGGAAACACGGAAGCTTCTGGAGGTAGGTCTTTTTGCTGGCATGCTGGACTTCTGAGGGCCAATGCTGGCCCACAATGTCAGATGTGAGGCTTCTCAGGCCTAAAGATATGCTTTCCAGAAAATTGTAACTGAACTTCCCAATGAAGTTCCTGGGAAGTCCTTGGCCATTCAACTCTTTCTGTGAGTCAGGAGAGAGCCGAGAGAGCTTATGATCCAGAACTTCAGATGAACCAGCCAGCCATGAACTATCCCAATCTAAGTTGTGAGAAGTAACATCCTGATGGGGACAGCGTTGGGATATTTGGGGATGTTATGACTGACATTAGACAGAACTACTTTCATTCTGGAGTAAAGGATGAAGAAGCAAAAAGACCCAGATAGTAATCTCTACAGAGAACAACCTTCTGGAGGCACATGAGACAAGAGATCTCTCCCCACCCTCTTCTCTTTTCTTTTTGTTTTCTGTCATGGTTTTTGTTTCTACTGTCAATGTCAGTGTGAAGGGTGATAGAAAATAGTGAGTTATTATCCTTATGAGCATTGATGGAAACTATCCGTATTAGTCAGTTTCCCACCAGGAAAACAGAAACCACCCAGATTATTTAATAGATGGACTTGGTTATACACATATGATGGGAGACCTTAGAAACCAAATAGGAAATAACCCAGATATTAGCAACAAGGGAAGCCTTATCAAGGGACACAAAAGGGATGGACATTTTTATGGGATCCCAAGGGTTTCTGGGGTCATCCTGTGGAATTTGGAACTACAGAGCATCTTTCTTGCCATGTATTTCTGCCATGGAGCAGAAATAGAGGTAGAAATTCCCAGACTGGTCCTTTTCTCTTGCTCTCGAATGTCCTTACAAGTTGCATCTCATTAGCTAAAGCCAGAAGCTTGCTGGGGACCTGGGGAATACAGCCTGCAGGGGTCAGTGCCTCCTCCTTGATACATAGGAGAAGGAGAGCAATGTGGAGCAGTCTATTCTTTATAGTAGTATTCTGGGTAAAACGATAGAGAAAAATGGTGTGTGTGTGTGTGTGTGTGTGTCTGGTGGGGTGGTGATTGGGAGAGTATCTGAAATTGAGAGAAATTCTTAACTTTACTGCCAGAAAAGTTGAAGTTTATGCTGGCTTGATTCTCAACTTTCAGACCAAGGGATCATATTCAATGTGAATTCATTTCACAGACTTTAATAAACATTAGAATCTGCCACTAGTTCAAATGAGCTTATCTAAGACTGTATTCCAAATGAATAGTAGCAGGTAGATTTTTATTCTAAAATGTAGAAACACCAAACAATTGAATTAAGTGGTGTTCGGTCTTTATACTGAAACATTAATGCTCATTTCTCATTATAGTAATCAGAGAAGAATGAAACTTAGAGGAAGCAAATGTATTTATTTCAGTTTATTTGTGATGTTGTCACCAGGAAAGGCAAACTTGTTTGTATAAAATACAAGTCGTCTTAAAGATTTCACATAGAAACCAAATATTGAAGGGTTGAAAACATTTAATTAACCTTTTGTTTTCTTTTTTTCTTCATTCTTATGTGTCTCTTGCTTTTGCTTTTTTTCAGCCAAGAGAGACAGTACTGAAATGTCATTAAAAAAATGTTGATTTTGCAGTATTTCTCTGCCCTTGAGAACAGGAAATACCTAGAATTCTGCTAGTAAGATGGTTCTTATGAAATTTCTCGTGTAATTTTATAATGAAGGGAATTAAATATGTTTGGATGAGTATCCAGTATTGGGAACTTTGTCACTCTGATGCTTTAGATCCATCAACGTTTCCCCCAAATATTCCCTCTTCTATATGTTAGGGAATACATTTAAGATCAAGTAATGAGGATAATTGAGTCTGTGCTGGTTTTGGATTTCATACTCTTTATGAATGTGAAATAGATTAAATAGAGGACACTTGAGAAGTAATGAATTCCAACAATAATATCAATTGTTGTAAGAAAAAAGCCGAGCAAGTGACTTTTCAACAGCTTTAAAGTGGTATCCGCGACACTTTCTTCTCTTCAGAAGGAGAGATGTTTAGGCAGGTGGGTAGTTACAGTCAGCTCTCTGAAGACCTAAACAGGCTACCCTAAACGGATTTTTGGCTTGCATGGTGAACTCCTGGTTGTCTGAATCATGAAACTGCTTTAGCAATAAATTCACAAAGCAATGTCACATAAAGGCCAAAGTTAAAAAGTCATGCTATTCCCATGCCTTCCTTATATCCTAGGAAAGAATGACTTTTCTTCTTTGTATTTAGTTTCTAGCTACAGATAATTAGATTGGCTTAGTCCACATTTTGGGGGTGGGGTGGGGAAGCAGACTAGTATTCACTGAGTGTCCATTGTGTTCTGTTCACTGTGCGAGGTGCACAGCAATGCTCAGGAGGAAGAACAGGCATTATTCAATGCATAAGTGGGTGGCTGACTCTGTTGCGGCCATAGGCTGCAATCAGTTGACAGTACTGGACGTGGATGATGCATGGCAGGAGTCACGGCTTAGCAAATCAGCTTGGGCTTTGGTGTCAAGTGGGCCTTTGCATGTTTATTCTTCAATCCACTCCTTGTCCTTACCTTCTTTCTTTGCAAATTACTTCTAAGTTTTCCTTACCAATCAGATTTTTTCCTAGGAGTAGCATTGGAAGGCAATGGCAGTGGGCAGGAGGGTGGGAGGGAGAGAAAAGCCCAGGTACTTACCTTTTTACCTCTCTTTACTTTAGGGGTGTCTAGTGACTGTGTCTTCTCTGGAAATCCAGCTCCTGACAGCTTCTTCTTCATTGTCCTAACTCCCTCAGTCTGAGCCTGCTGGTAGTAGCTTTGACCTTGCCTCTACCTCTTGAGTGCTAATTACATCATTTCTTTCTTTAGTTCATCAGATCTGGGGATCTCGGGAGTCTCCTGCAGTTAGAAATTCCCCAATTGGTTGCCTCACTTTCCAATATTTTTTCTTTGGGCTCTTCTAACACTGTTTTGACTAACATCTAATGGTAAACCCCTTCTGTTGAATTACTAGATACAGAAATAGTGCTCCTTGTTGCACTGTGAATGGTAGAGTCTGATGAATGTAAGTGAAAGTTTATATGTTTGACCCATCACCAGCAAAGTGTTTGGGCAAATCCTTCCAAATGTCCAACGCTGTTTCTTTGTACACGTGGTAGGGTTAACACTGACCTCTAAATATTGCAATGTGGTTTAAATGAGATTCTTATCATTTGCCTGACACACTTCAAGCATACAATAAATCTTAGCTCTTAAGTCTATGATTAAAAAACTGATGCACCAGTCTCTAAACATTTTAATACAGAGAATCCTAGGGCAACAAGAAAAGCATCATGACTATATGAGTAAAACATCCATTTAGGAGGGTGTGTGGGTTGTTGGAAAGGTCATGGAATACAAATTGGAGTTGTTTGGACATACTGTCTATGAAGAGCAGATCGTCTGGGAGAAAAAGATGAGACGAGGGTGTATTCCAGGGAAAGGGTCAACTAGGAGACGCAAGTTAATGTTGGCTGAAAGACCTTAAGGCGTGTCTGTGGAACAAGAAGAGTGGGCAGCACGTGGTTACAAAAGCTGAGGGCACGTAAGGATAGCTTCTGTCTGTGGGAATCATCAGAAGATTAATACAAACACAAATATCAGGGGAGAATACTCCCTTGTGTAAAAGGAAGCAGAGTGGCTTATCCCTTGCTGCTTTATAGTTTGGTTGATGTACTTCCACATGATGTGGGTCCTCTTCCATGACATATCTGGTGACTGGAAATGGGCACCTGCTTTAACAGAAAAAGCCTGCAAACTTACCCAGGTTTATAGAATCACAAAGCCAAGGACAATCTTTGGTAATTGTCCTAGTTTTCATTGATATAGATGTTTGTAACCTGCTTTCATTTACTAAAAATATTGTGTAGAGAAGGATAGTATATTACTGTGATAGACATGAGATTTATGATCTAATCGATATTTGTATAAGGTTGTGATGGAAAAATACCTTGGTTCACTTTGGTAAATATGTTTACAGTGTGATATAAGCTTGGAAGGTAGAAGGTGCAAAATTGAGGCTTGTGGAATTAAATGTGTATTATCAAAACATTGGCAATGTGAAATAACACATTTTCCAAAAATCTGGTAAGACAACCACACATAAATAACACACCATATTATGAAATAATAAATTTGAAACTATAAAATGTAATATATATATAATATTGATGTTTTCCTTAAAGTACCAAACAAGAATTTTGGGCATTAAATCATGAATCATAATTTTAATTTTATAAAGAAAGAAGTGTCAGGTATCTGTATCTTAGTAAATTGTGGTGTACTACAGTGGGCCTGAAATACATATCCGAAGCAAACCTGAGTCTGCTTTGAATGATATTGTATTTGGGTGGATTGCAAGCATCCCAGTTTAAGGGTATTATAACATATCTCAGTTTCTTTTTTTACTGCTTTATTTGTTCTAATTAGTTACACATAACAGTAGAATGCATTTTGACATGTCATTCGTAAATGGAGTATAACTTCTTATTCTTCTTTACATGCTGTAGAACCACACCAGTCATCATATACATACATAGAGTATTAATGTCCAATTCATGCTATTGTCCTTCCTACTCATATACCCCTTCCCCTCCTTTCACTCCTCTCTACCTAATCCAAAGTACCTCTATTTGTCACTAGCCTCCCCTTATTGTGAATTAGCATTTGCACATCAGAGAAAACATTTGGCCTTTGATTCTTTGGGATTGGATTATTTTGCTTAGCAGTGGGCTAAGGAACTGAACAGACACTTCACAGAATAAATAAATTTATCAACGAGTATATGAAAAAAATGTTCAACATTTCTAGAAATTAGAGAAATGCAAATAAAAACTACTCTAAGATTTATATCACTTCAATCAGAATGGCAATTATCAAGAATACAAGCAACAATAAATGTTGGCGAAGATGTGGGAAAAAAGGTACATTCATTTGTTACTAGTGGGACTGCAAATTGGTGCAACCATTATGGAAAGCAGTATAGAAATTCCTCAGAAAACTTGGAATGGAACCACCATTTGACCCAGCTATCCCACTCCTTGGTTTATAACCAAAGGACTTAAAAACAGCATAGTACAGTCATGCAGCCACATCAATGTTTATAGCAGCTCAACTCACAATAGCCAAAGTATGGAATCAACCTAGATGCCCTTCAACAGAACAATGGATAAAGGAAATGTGGTATATATACTCAGTGGAATATTACTCAGCCTTAAAGAAGAATACAATCATGACATCTCATTCTCTATACAATAAAAAAAAAATATAGGTTGAGTCTGCTTTCCAGAGGACCTGATCTTTCCTAGTTGCGGAGAGCAAGAGGATCATCCTGGACCTCCCCAATGAAACTTGCATTATCTTCATCCTTAGGATAAACCTGCTACAAAGGGGACTTTATATACAGTTGTTTGAATTCAGTGCATGGCAACGGAAATCTCATTTGTGTGTGTGTGTGTGTGTGTGTGTGTGTGTGTGTGTGTGTGTAGACAGTACTTACTTCTGAAAGCTATTATTAGGGACACCTGCTCTTTTGCTATTAGGGGATACTAGAAGAAACATTCTTCCAGAATATTGAGAATATTTGGGAACATAGATTTGGGGATAAATACATGAAAACTTCAAGTCAGAGAAAAATCCCAATTCTTCAGTCTTATTTGCACAAAGGTTAATGTTAATGACATTTTGTTAACCACTTCTTCATGAAATCTTCCTTTAAATGAACTTATATTATTTCATAGGACTCTATCACTAATTTTCTCTACCTCACCTTTTCCAATATTCAAATAAACTTTCTCTAAGAAAGGGGGATAATTTAATATGCTGCCTAGACAAAGCTGTTTTATGCTGGGTAAACAACACAGAAAGTCCTAAATGAAAACTGAATGGGGCTCCTTTCAAATATCCCAATATGTTGGGATTTTAATTTTCAATAAGATTACCATGAAAAGTAAATACAATTTCAAATAGCAACTCTGAGTATCCTAAAATGCTCAAAGACATCTTGGCATTGCCCATAGAAAATTAATTTTGTGGTTTATTCAAATTACTGTACATGAGGAGAAAATAGCTCAGCAAATGAGTGGAAACCAATTTCCTAACATTTCTCATTTGCCTAATTGCTTTCCCAAGGAATAAATATAAACAATCCAATAGAAAGTTCATGAAAGACACAAAACATGTCATGGCTACAGTGCTTCCTCCAGTCTTCCATAACCTTACAGTTTCTATTTTGAACGTCTCACATACACTGCTCCATCATTATTGAAACACAGTAGTTACCATTCCCAATCATTTTCTCCTTCTCCTACTCTTTCTTCTATATCTTCCTCCTCCTCTTCCTCCTTTTCCTCCTTCTTCTACTCTCCTCCACTGCCTTCCTTTTTCAACAACACAATATTAAGCATTTTCTGGGCATAGGATACTGTGGGTTCAAAGGTACCTTGTAAACAGTGCACTGAAAGAATAATTTCAGCTTTAGAAATTAGAATGGATTGCAGAGAGTCTGAGAGGAGGATGGATAGTGAAGGAATGTTCAAGAAACAATGATTGCATCAGTGTGGTGGTGTGAAAAGAAGCAGTGGAAATGAAGAGCCAGAGGTAGGTACTGTCCACATTGTGAGATCCCATATGTCCTGGGTTTGGAATGCATTTTGTATGCAATGGAGAGCTATCAACCATGTGCAAATGACTAATTTGAGTTATGAAATCACAGCATGTGCAAATGAATAATTTGAGTTATCAAATCACAACATGTGCAAATGAATAATTTGGGAAGACAAGTATATTTATTAAATTATAGGTTCAGGTGGTCTAACAGAGACCAAAAATGAAAGTGACTAAAATAAGGTTAGTTTATTCCTCAGGCTATTAACACTCAAGGCTTTAGCAGTTCAGACTGGTAAGTTGGCTCCACATAGTTGGGGCTCCAGGATCCTTCTATTTTGTTGCTTCACTATCACTAGGGCTTGTCCTTGTCCACATAGTTCATGACAGCTTTCCTGTTTCCCCATGTCTGCTACAGGAAAGGTGAAGGGGGAGAGCAGGGGCTCGGCTAAAATACTGGGGTTCTTTTATCATAAAAAGAATTCTGGGGAATGAGTATGTTATGCTTTAGGTAGAAGGTGTCCCCCAAAACTCACAAGTGAGACAATGTAAGACTGCACAGAGGTGAAGTGATTAGATGCTGAGAGGTGTAACCTGAACAGTGGGCTGGTCCACTGATGTGAACTAACTGGGTGGTAATTTCAGGCAAGTAGAGTAATTGCAGGAAGGAAGTAGGTCACTGGGAGGTATGTTTCAGCTTTTATATTTTGTCCCTGATGAACAGAGCTCTCTCTCTGCTTCCTGGCTATCATGTCCTGCATTGCTGTCCTCTGCCACGCCCTTCTGCCATGATGTTCTGCCTCACCTTGGGCTCAGAGCTGAGTCAGCTAACCATGAACTGAACCCCTGAAATCATGAACCAAAATGAACCTTCCCTTCCCTAAATTGTTCTTGTCAGGTATTTTGGTCACCGCAACAAAAGCTGATTAAGACAAATGTCAACATGATTGACCTGGAGGCAGCAGTGTGCAGTGTGTATGTATAGAATAGGGTATCTGACTTTGTCCCTTTATGTCCCCTAACTATTCTAACACTGCCGTACCCATATAGGATCTGATCTGCATGTTCCTTGGCCCCATTAGTGGAAACTAGACAATATCTCAGAGAGATTCTGGCTACAAGGAACTAGATGATGGTGCCAAGGGGGTTGGGTTTTAGTAACAACTGTCCATCTTGTGTGACTTTGCACAGGCTACCTTTACTTATGATATCTTAGTTTTATTGCTATTTTGAGGTTAGAAGTACTTTCTCTTCTTGTCACAGTGTAAACCATAAGACTTAAAAGACAAAAGTCATTCTTATTGCTTTGCTGTTAGTATAGGATATAGATATACATATATTTCTCCATATATCTCTGAATATACGTAGAGGTCTTTGTGTGTATGTGTTAGGTAAAAAGACAGATAAAAATAGAAGCATCATATAACCAGAGAGGTCCAATGCATCTTGGTCAAGTTTTTTTTTTAATTGGTAAGTTTTGCTTTAAAACATCACACCCCAATGGTTTTAAAGAAATTATTTCTGTTTTTTTTAATGGAGGTTGTCAATATTTTCTCCATCTCATTATTCTTTATTAACTCTTTATAGTAGACTACACAGCTGTGAGTGAAAGTGTGGTTTAATATAAAACTTGCATTGCTTCTCATGTTATCAGTAAGAAATATAAGTGTATCTATTTTGAGAAATGCTTAACAGTTGTATCTTTATTCTCTCTTAAATCATATTTTTCTGAAATTCTCCTCTCATATAGACAAAACCATGGAGGTTTTTGCCTCGGGAATGAGTCTTATGTAACAGATGTGATTCTGCAATCTGTATTTGGGGTAGAAATGGGAGTTCAAAACCCAATGGAGTCAAATGTATGAAAGATGATTTATCAAGAGCTCTGTAATGTTTTGAACAATCAATAAAAAAAATTAAAAAAAAGAAATTTTAAGAGCAAAAAAAATGAAATTTTGAGTCAATAGTAATACAATGGTCTTGAAATATAGTTCCCTTGAAAAGGAAAAATGATATATTTCTTACTATGAATGTCAAAACATAAGTCTGGACAATTTCCTTCAGAGTTTTATTGTAAGTCATTGTATAAAGTATTAGAGTCTGTTTTAAAGAAAGTTCTTATTAAGGTACTAAGATATTTGTTTTTGTTTGTTTTCCCATTGAGAAAGTAAGGTAGGGGGAAGAGAAGCAAGAAGTCAGATGTTATTGTCCTAGTTTTGGTTCAAAATGAAAGTTCTTTTGGCCAAAGCTCCAAGAAGTAGGACTGGGAGGCAGAAATACCCACATAGTTTTGGAAAATTCTCAGTGCTCTTCACTTTGCAGACAGGGAATCCAGACTCCAGATCATCAGAGAATTTGTTTCTTTCGGCATGTGTTGGGGCAACTTGGTGCCAAATAGCTGAGTATATTCAAAAGCTCCGCGTCGAGGTGGATGGGATAGATCTGATCTGCTGGTAACCTGAAGGCTGAATGTGGCTTTTAGGAGACTAACATACTACTGTACATTTTGGGAGAAACCTAAATATTAAATTTGGACAAGGAATAAGCAGAAGTTGTTAAGTTGGCCCCATGCCAAGGACCAGTTTCTCCTCCACAGATACATGAAAGAAGTCCAAAGGGCAAGACCAGATCAACTGTCCTGTGGTAGAGAGGAAACAAAACAGCAAAGGAAGACAGGAAATTCATCACACCAGTCACCATCTTTGGAAGGTGGAGCAGTAGGGGATACTCTAGAGAAGAGAGAACCTATAAACTATAGTTGACAGAATTGACTGGAAGGAAGTAATGAAGTAGTGAATTGGGAGAAGAGGATTTATTCCCCCCCCCGCCCCAACCTTTGCCCTTTTGTAATAGGGATTCCTGGTTCAATCCCAGTACAAAAAACAAAAACGAAAATAGACAAACAAACAAACATTGTTATAGACAATGATAAAAGGAATAGAATATGTCTGGATTGAAATGTAAACATTTCAGTCTTACTACAAGTACTCAAAAATATTTACTACTCTCCCAGAATTAATAGTGATATTTATTAATGCTTAAAGTGAATTCTATTTTGGTCAGAAGATGCATAATAAGATATTCTATTTTATAAAAATGAAACCATTGATTCCAGAGCTTTCATTGCTTTTGAATTTCCCCATGATGAGGTGAAATTCCTCCTACCAAGAGAAGGGTGGAGAAATTTAAGCCCTCCAAGAGAAATCCAAGTGGGCTTCATGAGCACTTGTCAAAGAACTTGGAAGCTCCACAGGAGGTCAGTGGGCTTCCTGTGGAAGGAACAGGATGGAGGTAGAAAACGCCTATTGCCAACCAAGAGTAGGGCCTGGAGCCAGAGCCAGGGCACCCGCTTCATTGGCTTTTGTGCCTGCTGTTTGGCTTGGCAGACGCAGGCTCCTTTGCAGGAGGGAAAAGGTTTCTACACTGGTCTGCAGACCAAGAGGATGTGGAGTCAAAAGAAAGGAGGATTGAGTTGCTCTAACTAAACAGGTTTGGTTCATTTCCCTGGGACCTCCCCAAACACACTGATATTTTTATGAGAATGAAACGAAGGCAGCGATGACAAAGAAGACACTATAGCCATTGCCTGAATCACCACTTTGTGTGGTATTCACTCGTCAAGACTTCCGACAGGAGGAAGAAAAATTCTAAATATGTCATCTAATCTATCAGGACCACCACTTACTATTAAATGTCAGGGTACAGACTTCACATTTTCTAAGTTAGGAGAGAAAAATAACTCCAGGTGACTCAAAGGAGACATTTCAGAGGGAAGTGTCACTGCTGGCTGACCTTGTCCTATAAATTTCATGTCCACGTGAAGGAGCTCATAGTCTAAAGAGATGGTCAGGGAACATCCATTTATAATGTGATAAGTATTTTGGCATTTTATGTATTACACAGTGGTTCCAAACGCCATCATTGTGACAAGTACTAAGTAGTAGGTGCTGGGTTCATCTAAGAGATCGCTGGGGTGATGAATTTGAATGACTCATTTCTGTGAAAGAAGTGTCAAGGGAAGGGCTAACTGAACCGTAAAGAGGTGAAGTGTAATGGAGGAGATTATGGGTTGGGGAATCAGAAAAGTCTTCATGAAGGAGGTGGTATTTGTAAGAATCTCTTATACCATGCCACATGAAATCACCCATGACATAGCAGGCGTTTGATACATAGGCCATCTTGGGTTTGTTGTTAAAAAGTTCAAAAACAAAAACAAAAACAAAAAAAACAAACAAGTGAATTGAATAACAGGGGGAAGTTTCATCAAGAATAGTTTCTGGGCTAGGGATATAGCTCAGTTGGTACAGTTCTTGCCTCACATGTACAAAGCCCTGGGTTCAATCCCCACCACCACACACAAAAAAAAAAAAAAAAAGAAAGAAAAGAAAAAAAAGGAGTAGTTTTCCCTTATATGTGGTTTCACTTTACATTGTTTTAGTTACCTTGTAGTCCAGAAATATTAAAAGCAAAATTCCAGAAATAATTAATAAGTTTTAAATTGCACACTGTTCTGAGTAGCATGATGAATCACTTTGCTCTGTTTGCCTAGGACATGAATTATCCTTTGATGGGCATATCTACATTGTATACACCACCTGCCCATTAGTCATTTACTAATCATCTCTGTTATCGGATTGACTGTTGTGATATTGAGATGCCCCTTTATATTCAAGTACCCCTTATTTTACTGAGCAATGGCCCTGAAGTGTCATTATAAGGTAACATATATGTGGGGTCTGTAATAGCTATGGTATTTTGGTTAGGATTTGAAATATCCCCACCCCCACAAAAAAAAAAAGCTAATTTTTTGAAAGCCTGGTCCCCAACACAGCCAGGTTCATGAGGACTTTAACTTCATTAGTGGATTAATGATAACTGAATGGACTACTGGCAAGTTGGTTCTAGTTGGAGGAAGTAGGTTCCTAAGGGTGTGTCCTGGAAGGGTTTATGGTTTCCCTGCCTCCCCAATCCCACTTTCCAGCTGCCCTGAGATAATTATCCTCCATCATGCCCTTCGCCATGTTCTGCCTTGGGGCTGGCCAAACTTGGACTGCATCCTCTGAAACCATGAGCTGAAATGAGTCTTTCCTCCTTTAAGTTTTTCTTGTCAAGAATTTTGGTCACAGCAATGAGAAGTTGACTCACACATGTGGTTTCAGGAATTCACTGAAGTTCTTGGAATTATGCACTGAAGATAAGGTGAGACTACTGTATGTTCCTTAAGACAGTCTAAAATGAGGAAATCAAACCAAATTTTAGTGGCTTATTTGATCACTGAGATGAAATCAGCTATACCATGTTTTAATGTGCTTTTTGACTTGGGGATGATCATTCTCAAAGTCAGGTCCTATTGGAACAAAGGTAGAAAGGAAAGTAGAGTTCACCAGAGATGTTTTCCAACTACTTAATCTTTTTGTACCCTTTATCTCTTGGGTCCTTCTTCTCTTTTCTTTGACCATTGGGATATATATATGGTGCACACCCATTATCTCTCCTTCCTGAGTATGGTAGAAAATAATTGTCAGTTAACTTTAAAAATTGTGGTTCCTCTTTTGTCTTTTAAAAAATTATGGAAGAAAGATGATGCTTAACCAAAACAAATGATAAAATTTCTGATATGAAGACACTTGGATGGTAGAGATACATATAGTTTTTTAAATTATCCTTCCAAACCATTTAAGGATATGCCATTGTGCCAACTATCTTTCTTGCCTGGGCAACTAACTTTGATTATAGCCTTCCCAGAAATGTTCCCCTGAAGAAGTGCTAGGAGATTTAGTTGAAGATAGAGTCCATATGCCTACAGACCCCTAGCTTAGTCATGGTATTATGTATAATTTAAAAACTCTTTTCCAGAGGGCTGGGGTTGTGTGGCTCAGGGGCAGAGTGCTCGCCCCACACACGTGAGGCAGTGGGTCCAATCCTCAGCACCACATAAAAATGAAAAACAAAATAAAGATATTGTGTCTATATATAATTAAACAACAACAACAACAACTCTTTTCCAGAGCTGGTGGTAGGCATATGTAGGCTGGGGCAACATAGGGAGTAGACTCTCTTACAAGAAAGAAACAAACAGATAAGCAAACAAACACTCCTGAAGGGATTCTATTACTTGAGACATACTGATGTACACCTTTCACAATTTCATTCCCAGTGTGGTCTTGAGATGTGAGGGAAAGGAAAAGCAAGTGATAGGAAAAAAGCTTATGTATGTTTACATATACATATGTATGTTACATATATTATATGAATGTTTACATACATATAAAAGGATATGTATGTAAGTATGGATATGTATATACATGTGTGTTGTATCCTATAATGTACTAAATGATGCTGATTGTGTTGTTCAGAACCACGGAGAATGTCTGAAAAATGTGAATTCATTTCATCCTTATCTTCTCTGTGTCTGGTACTGTTGTTTCCCACCCTCGGGGCATATGAACTTCTCAGCTTCTGAATTGTTCATTTATTTTTAGCCATTTAATCAGTTGGGCTCTATGAACCTAGAGTAATCTGATATTGGGATGATTTCCTGGCAGGACTTAGTGTAGATTCTTTTGTGAGAGGGCACATAATTAATTTTTATTTGCAAGATTTTGTTAGTTTTTAATTTCCCTATCATGTACTTGTGTACTTGTTCTTGCTTAGTTGTAGCCCTGAACATTTTTTTTGTTATTTCTGTTAATTATCTTGTATTATGCACACTATTACACTATGTCAGAAAATTCTTACCCATTTAATTCTCCACTGATTATTCAGGAAAATTATTACTAAGCTGATCAATATTGAGTTTAGCTATCCAGTACGCTTTTCCTATTTCCACATATTAATTTGTTTTCTTTTAAAAAATTTCACCAATGCCCTAGACAGCTTCTACTATAGCTAATAAAAAAATTCTTGCCTTAAATTTAATATTGCTTATTACTTTCACTTCAATTGCTTATGGTTTTTTAAAAATGTCAAGTGGAAGAAACAATGTAAAAAATGTTAATATCTGCAACTCATAAAGTCATAAAATCTAATTTTCACTTTGACACAAAATTCAAAAACAACTCTAACTGTCCAAATGCAACTTCTTGGAAACATTTCTAAATTGATTCCAAATATTCTTTTGTAGCTATGGGTTCCATTTCCTTCCACATATTTTTCAATTTCACTCACCCCCCCACAAGTTTCAGAGAAGTGAGAGTTCAAATGAGAACTGTATCATCATAGAACCTCATACTCATTGGTTGGATGAGACTGTCAAAACTGTTTTATTCATCTAGCCTTTGAATTTTAAAATATCCTCTATATACATACTTTCCAAGAGATAATCTGGCTTATACTTGATTTCCTCTTAAGAGAGGAGAACTGGTCAATTCAAAATAATACATTCTATTTTAGAAGTTTTCTCCTCCTAGGACCTTTTCCTCTTGATTTTAGTTCTGGGGTATCTTGGAGTTATAATGCCTTGACATTATCTGGAACAAGTCTGTGTAATCAATTTACAGACAAACTCTTCACTGCTTTATCTCAGCCTCTGTGGCCCCCAATGTCATCTTAGCTTTCCTCGCAGATTAATCATTTCTCATTTCTTTGGTAATTGCCTACACTATATAGCCAACAACTGCTCTCAGAGGATGCTCAGTTTGCAAACTTCCTAGAATCCTGTGCCCCAAATTGAACACATATCTCCAGGTAAAGCCAAATAGAGCTATCATCTTCCTTCAATCTATTTTGATACTCTGTCACTAACATATCCCAAGACTGCATACTAAGAGTTTTGTACATTGTGTTTCATGGTTAACTTCTATCAGGTTTATTGTTGACTTAAAACATGTCATGGTTTTACCTCTTTATGCCCTGTGTCCTTTACTACCCAGAACTCAAAATGTTTTTGAACTTCAGTTCTGGACTTTAAATTATCTCCTTAAAAATCTCCTCTTACTGTTCAGCCTGGTTTGGCAAGATGTTTTTAGTCTTTATTGTGTCTTAAATCATTCATGATCATTTCCAGCTTTCCATCATTTATAATCATTTTGGTATAACTCTTGTATTTTTATGTGAATCATTGATAAAATTATTTGGTGTGAAAGAAGTAAGGCATCTTCTATCTAGCTACCACCAATTCACAAATAAGTACTTATTGCATATCAAATATATTTTTTTGAAAATTAAAAATGCAACTATTTGGTTGTTTCACTCTATTTCTCTATATAATCAACTAAGCTATTGAGAGAGACTTTGTAAAATGCAGAAGTCACATGTTTTGAATCTGCTACTTTTTTTGGCCTGCCAAAAGTAGGAAAAATAGGTTTGTATGATGTAACCTATTAATGAACTCCTGCTAACTCCTAGTAGAAACATTAACTGTCTGTGTTCTCACTCGTCCCTCTCCTGGAGTCTTCCTGGCATTACTGTCCTTTGGTGTATGTTATTTCCGTCTCCTCTGCTTTGGAACAAGACAGATATTTGGGGATCTGTAATGCTCTGGCTCTTCTATGTTTCCCATTTTCTCACTTTCATATTTCTCTCAGCCACAGGAGATGTACTTCTCCCTGACGGAATAATGGAGCTTGTTTAGAGAACACAAATGTTCTCTGAACACTCATTCAAATTTTAATAAATTTAATAAATTCAGTCCTCTCTTGTTAGAATGAATACTCTAACAATATTTATTCTGGGGTAAAATGTTTGGCAGAGAAGAAGGAGTCAAATAAGAGGTGTGGGCTTTTCACCATTTTTCTATCATCCATCATTTGTGGGCTTCAAAAGTGGCCCTAAGGCTCTTTCACATTCACTGCTACGAGAATGAGAAGACCAACTGGGAGGAAATATTTTTGAAATCACATATATAATAAAAAATATATCCAGAAGATAAAAAACAAGGGAAAGGTAATAATAAACAACCTAACTTTAAAAATAGGCAAAATATCTGAACAGACACTGCCAAAGAAAGACAAATAAGCCTATGAAATGAGGCTTAATATCATGAGTCATTAAGAAAAGGCAAATTAGAGCTACATAAGATAATCAGTGCACACTCATTAGAAGTACTTAAAGAAAGAACGGACTGTTCCAAATGTTGGTAAGGATGTAGAAACACCTGAATTCTCATACATTGCTAGTGACAGTGTCAAATGGTTTGGGCACACTGGAAAGAAATTGGCAATTTCTTATAAGGTAAACACATACTCTGCACACCAAACCAGCAATCTTACTTTATAAGCATTTACCCTACAAAAATGAAAATGTACATTCACATAAAAAGCCTGAACAGGGATGTTCATAGTAGCTTTATTTGTAATTTCAACAACTGAAAACAGCCCTAAATGTCTCTCACCCGTGGAATGGCCATATAGAATACAACACAGCTATAACAAAGAACAAACTAAGGATAGATGCAGCAGCATGAATGACTCTCAGAGGAACTATGCTATTGAAAGAAACCAGGTTTAAGAGGCAGAATACTATGTAATTTAGTGTATGTGATATTTGTTCAAAGAAAACCTATAGGTACAGAGAATAGGTAGGTGGTTGCCAGGGCCTGAGCAGAGAGGGATGGATTGGCTAAAGAGGTCATGAGGAAATCATTTTTTTTCCCTGATGATGAAACTGTTCTATACCTTGATTGTGGTAGTAGCTATGCATGATCACTATCATGACTATTTGGTTATTGTCAAATCATAACTGTATACTAACAAGAGTGAATTAAATTGAATATACATTAAATCTTTTTTTTTTTTTTTGGTACTGGGGATTGAACTCAGGGGAACTCAACCATTGAGCCACATCCCTAGCCCTATTTTGTATTTTATTTAGACACAGGGTCTTACTGAGTTGCTTAGAACCTCACTTTTGCTGAGGCTGGCTTTGAACTTGCAATCCTCTTATCTGGGCCTTTGCAATTTCTGGGATTATAGGCATATACCACTGCCCCTGGCTATTAAATCTTAATTTAAAAAGGATGTAGCTTATTTATATTTTTGTTGTTTTCCAAATGTATTTTTTTAAAACAAAACCATTTTAACTTTTTGGTCTCAGCCAAAAAGATTTCTAATAATAACTGGATGAAATTTCCAGACAGCTTAGTTTGTTCAGGCTGCTGTAACAAAACTCTCATAGCCTACATGACTTAGAAACAACAGACATCTATTTCTCACAGTGCTGAAGGGTGGGATATCCAAGCAAAAGGTCTGGTTTCTGGTGAGGGCCTTCTTCAAAGAGGGCCACCTTCTCTGTATTTTCACATCTTAGGAAGAGTGAGGGATTGATATCTTTGAGGTCTATAGTATAAGAGGACTAATTGCATTCATGGGGTCTCTGTCCTCATGACCTAATAACCACCAAGGGTCCTACCTCCTCATACCGGCCCCATGGGAGTTATGATTTCAGTGTATGAGTTTTCTGGGAGACATACACATCCAGTCCTTTTCACAGACTATTCTTTCTGATCTCTTTCTCCTAGCTTCTCTCTCAAGGACTTTTCTCTCTTCATAGAGTAGAGCTGATTGTAACCTTCAGGATGACAGTCACCTATTTAGTATGTCTCAGAGTCTTTATTGGTTTTTCCATACATTAATGTAGCACAAATCCAATGGCTAGAAACTTTTTGTGATCTCTCTTTTTTTAAATCACATATCCTTGAACCCTAGCCTCAGTTTAAAGTTTGGAGAGGGCTTAGTAATGATGAAATGCACACAAATTAAATATGTCTGGTATGACCACATTTTCCTGGTACTTTATAGAATCGTGAGGTTTTAAAAACCACCAGTCCAGATCAGATTTTCCTTGTTTGTTGATGAATATGGAATGTGGGGTGGAATCACAGGATCACAGAATGTTCAAGCTGGAAGACTCTTAGAGTTCATCTAGTCCAATTCTTTATTTTACAGAATCAAAAGCTCCGTTGCCTGTTGGCCATTATCTGGTAACTTCAGGCACTCTCTGATCTTACATTCCTTGGGCTCCATCCAGACCCAGGTCTAAGATATGCTGTGCTCCTAGAGAAATGCATTCCACTTGGATAAAGCAAAACAAAACAAAAGCCCAGCCACCTATTCTACTCACAGACAGGAGTATAAATATGCAGTTCCAAGGGTGCATCAGCAATCAGCTATGCTGTGGTTCAGTAAAATGAGACTTATTTAAACAGCCCTTGGGTTTTCCTCTAAGGTCATGCAGTATTTGGGTTCCCTCAAGGTTTCTGGCAGTCTAGTAGTAAGGACTTTTGATGATCTATTTTATTTTATTTATTTATGGACATTTAACTGTAGTTCAGGCTGAAGTCTTATTCTTTTAAAACACACCTCCCTTCAAGGCCGCTTTACCCCATTTGTCCTTAGAACATTGCTGTGAGGGAAGTTCAGGGCTTTCTTGAAAAGGAAAACGTGAGTTTAGGTTTTCTGCTGCCACTGGCTTCTCAAGAATAAAATCACAAGAATAAAGTTTGTGGCAAAACTGAAGAACTGCAGGACTGGCATTCTCACTCCTGAGGGTGGGTGGGGATACTTGAAATTCAGTCTCTGCTGGAGGAAAACAAGGCTACCTGGCTTAGCTGTTCATTTCCCTTCCTTTCAATGAGGCTAACGGTAGAAGTTTCTGGGCTCTCAGTTTATTTGTCCTTTTGATTAATTTCATTGCAATGGAATCTCTTAAGCATGAAATGTTCACTTTTTATTTACACATATCTCTTAAAAGAGTCAAATATGGAATTTGGTCCTGTTTGTCTCCCTCCCTGCACCCTCCCCCCGCCCCCGACTTTGGGGACCAGTGAAGTCACTGTCTCTGTGGCACAGATCTCTCTTTGAATTGGACAAAGCTCAGGGGCTTGGGACCTCTCTGGTTCTTGAGAAAATATTGTGTTTTGTGTCACTTTCTCTAAAATCTTTGTCTCCAGGGTATATAGGGAAGAGCTAAATTATAAAGGGATTGAGGTTCACAGTTCCCTTTCCTCCCTCCCTGCCTTCCCACCCCCTCCTTGCCTTCTTTTAAAAGTGTGAATGTACTCCTTGTTTGGACTAGGAAAGTTCTCATTAGAACATGGATGCTGGGAGAAATACAAATCCTGTTCCTAGTTCTTCCAAAGGAACTATTTAATCTGATAAGTAAATGTGAGGAGAGGGACTCCTGTAGATTTTAACATCATCCGTCTAGAGACAGCAAATCTACAATTGCTCTTTAACCCAACAGAGGGTCTCCAAGGACAAATCCAGGGAACCTCCTTTGCCTAGCCTGGCTCTGAGCCTGTTTGTATCTTGTTCCAGACCAGTGAAACTTATACCTGATTTTGGGCTCCTGTGGCTTTTTGGGCTCACTCAGGCCTCTAATGTCTGTATTCCACATCCCATTATCCTGGGCCTCACTCGGCAACAGCAGTTCTGGTTAACATTGCTTGGGAATAAGCCTCCCAAGTCACAAAACGGGATGCACTTCCATTAAGGGAACAGGCTTTTGCAATATTAGGCCAATTCCCAAAACCACTTGGAAGATATGTTGATTCATCCTTAGGAAAAACAAAAGTAGAACAAGAATTTGTTTATTAAACATTGAAATTATTAGAATGTTAAAGAGTAGCTAGTCATTAATAATATTCACCTCCCTCTCAACCTCTTCAAAAAGAGTGATATTTATACCCCGGCAGGATTTGCTTGGGTGTAAGGAACTCTACCTAATGAAAATCCCATGCTGCAGGCTGAGCTGGAGGATCATTGTGAGTGGCTCTGACCCAGCCCTTCAAGGCAGGGGACGGACACCATGGTGCTTGGTTTGCGGTGGAATATCTGGAAAAAGCATTGGTTACATTTTTGTAACCCTTGGCTAATGAGTCCCAGTCGGCAGGGCCTGAATTGAACACCACACAGGCAGCAGACCATCAGCTTGCTTCTTGTGAGTGCAAAGATGTCATGGAATCAGGTCTTGTCTTTTCATGTAACCTGGCAGCTAATTTCCCCCTTAATTAGTTACAACACTGCTTACGCAAAACAAAGGATTTGGTTATTTTCTTAAGCAAAATTGTACTGGAATCCTAAGTATGCGATTATTTTCTAAGTATGTAATATTTTCTTTAGAAAACAAGCTTGAAGGTCAGGGATTTTTTGGGTGGACTTTTACCTGTGTTCTCAGCATTCCTTGATGGAAAGTGTGATGACGCAAGGATGTTCTTTGTGTCCGGTCCTGCCCTTATTTTTGAATAATTAACAATTATTTGGTATTTTGAAGTTTGCAGAGTTTGGAAATGGAAGTCCTTACTAGGATTAGAGAATAAAGAAGAATCATAAAGAGAATTTCTGGAAATGTCTGTTTGAAAGGGTTTTGGGGAGTCCAGCATTTCTCAAATTGAGTAGAATAGAATACTGGTTCTAGAAAAATAGGATTCCAAAATCCAATAAGTGTGGGAAACACAGAATGTGATTTCTCCTCCTAGATATTCACATTCATATTAGCATTTCATTATGGTTTGCACATAAAGTGTTTCTCCAAAGCTCCTGTGTTAATGCAGGAATGTTCAAAGGTGAAGGTGTGATTATGAGAGCTGTGATCTAATTAATCCATCCTAATTTGAAAGGACTACCATGCCAGGTAGTAACTTTAGGTCAGTAGGGCATGGCTGGAGGAGGCAAGCCCTGGAGGGGTTCATCTTCCTTGTGTTTTCTGGCTGCCTTGAGGTAAGCAGCACTCTTTTGCCACACCCTTCCGCCATGTTGTTCTGCCTCACCTCAGGCTCAGAGGAATGGAGTCAGCAGAGCGTGGACTGAACTCGGAAGCTGTGAGCCTCAAATAAGGTTGTCCTCCTCTACATTGTTCTTCTCAGGTATTTGTTCAGAGAAATGAAAAGCTAACACATATATCGGAAGTTCTGAGAAGTCCAAAAATGGAAAGAAAAAGGTTTGTTTTAATTTAGCATTTTCCCTTTTTTATTTATGCAATATTATACCTCCTCTTTTAAAAAAATGTTATCCTTTTTTACTTACACTTTTTTTTTTTAAGCTACAGTTGACTGGTGGCAAATCCTCCGTCTCCTAATTCTTGAGCTCTGGGTCAATACATAACTTGCTAAGGTTTGTGAAGTGCTTCCTCTGTGACTCATAAGTGGGGACTTGCAGAGCTGTGGCCAGGCCATGGTTTTGGTGAGTTAAATCATTCTCTTGAATCTAGAGATCTTTCCCCAGACCTAGAAGGAAGCAACAACAGCCTGTGTTTGGCTCACAGAAGGACCTGTTGAAGACTTCAGTGTGTTTGAGCTCCTGCATCTGAGGGAGGCTTGTTCTGCTGCCACAGGTGAGTAGCCATCAGGTTTCATTCAAGGCCAATTCAGGGCAGCTCAGGTAAGAGGTAAAACATGCCTTCAGAACACTGCAACACTTTTTCATTTTATTTTTAAATCCATGATATAATTATATCTTCTCCTTCAGACCCCTAGTACTTTTAAAATACATTTTATGCTCTGAGAGCATTTACAATAAAGTGTAAATGACTGATGACTATAATTAAGGTGTTTTTGTATTGCATAGGGATTTACTTTTTACCCCAAACTCTATGCTAAAACCATCAAACTTCAAGAGTACATCTTAAGGTAAATGAGGTGAGAAGAGGAGAATTTATAGAAGTGTATGTAGAATCTGAAACCATATCAGACTGATTGATACACATCCATTTCATGTTTGAATAAGAATAGTCTGGGGTCCCCA
This sequence comes from Ictidomys tridecemlineatus, assembly GCF_052094955.1. Lineage (NCBI taxonomy): Eukaryota > Metazoa > Chordata > Mammalia > Rodentia > Sciuridae > Ictidomys > Ictidomys tridecemlineatus. The sequence goes on from NC_135479.1 coordinate 167,009,451, forward strand.
AATACACATGTCTAGTCCAATCCAATGTAGTACACATGTCTTGACACCTTAAGATTTCTTTTAAGGCATCTCTTTTTACAGGATGGGTCAGCTTGGTGAATCTCTAGAGAGCCATATGATTTGCTTCTTCATAAAGCATCTCTGCTTTCACTGCTCAAGGAAATGGGAGGGCATGCTCAGTGCCACTCAGTCCTACACTCACTAATTCCTTCATAGGGATCAGCTGTCATGTACCAGATCCAGGAAAACAGAGATACCTAAGTAATGACTTTTAATCTCAAACAATTTCCTTACAAGAGGGTACATTCATAGACTCATGTAAATAAATAGTGATGGCTTGATAATTTCTTCAATGAATATAAATGCCAGCAATAGGGGAGTAGATTTTTTCCATCAAAGTGTCTTTGAATTGCTTTTACAAAGTCAGTTCTACCTGATAAGTATCTTTCTAGAACTCAAATTTTGTGCTGTTCTTCAGACCCTACATTGAGGCAAAAGTCCCAGTGGCCTGCATGGTATGGTGTACCCCTTTGCCACCCACCTGCTCCATTCTTGCTCCTGCCAGCATATGTGGAGTAAGCTTTTAAGGCTATGTTTGTAATTAGGTTGGTTTGAAGTCTTTTGTTGTTGGATAGAGGTGACACATTAACTTAGGAAAGACTAGATTTAAAAGATATTACAAATTCTTTGGATAACCAGAAAGTTCCGTGTAACATGCACTTAGGAAAGAGAAGTTTATTTGGCTTTTAAACAAAAAGATAGCACTTGATGAGAACATTAGACCCTGACATCTCATTTATCTTCTTTTAAGCTAATTATGCTACTAAGTTTCCAACATATTGGTCAAGCACATCATTGGGAATGAAGATCGAAGGATCATCTTGACTTGCTCCAAGGGGCCTTGTGAAGTATCTCAGCTCTGTAAAACTCTTGATGGGAGAAGCTGGTGACCCCAGGAGTTGTGCAATATGGAGACAGCACCCTGTTCACAGATGGCTTGGTTCACTCTGTCCCCCTTTCCTTATATCTGCCATCAGTTGAACTCATAGGACAGAAGGTTAAACAGTGGATTTCCAGAGCTATAAGGGACCTGGATTCCTCTTAGAGTCAGGGGTGGAACAGTTTATTGCTCAGCTCGTGAAGCAGACATATTTGAGTTTGAACCATGTCTCTGTGCTTCATGGGAGATCCATAAAATGAATAAAATAATGATATAATATTTCATGAAATCATGTAGCCTAAATACTTGGAATCTGATGCAGTTGAATATACAAATAAATGTTAATTCCTATTATAATCTTACCGCCTATGCCTCCTTTTAAAAATTTACTTTGGGACTCAGTGATATGAAATGACTCATCTGAAGTCTTATAGCTGACTAATAACAGTCAAACTTAATTTAGTGTTGCCTTACCAGCATCCTAGGATTTGCCCAGTAGAATTTTGTTTTTAGCCACCTTTGAATGTCCATAGTATGAGACTCCATATTGTCCTTCTTCTGCAACTGATTTTCACACTTAAACCATGACATACTTTCCCTCCCACCATGTATTTCAATAGTTTTGGTATTGATCTTTGAGCTGTTAGCCTTAACATTCTGCTTTTCAAAGTCTGTTGTCTGGAGAGCTAAACTCACAGTGGACTGTGTCCCTAACTCAGCCCAGATCTCCTTTGATCCCTTTTTACCATTTATGTCTATGAGATTATTCTCTTCTGTTTGTTTGATTTTCTTCTAACAGTATTCTCTTGAAATCCTTCTGGAGTCCAAGATGTGCAGATAGGCAGCAGGATGTAGGATTTTATGTTCTTTAAAACATAAAATCCAAGCCCTTAGCCCAAGAGGGTCTGGGCAGGAATACAAAACCCCCGTCTCCATGCCCGTGATCAGGACAAACTCCGAAACGTAGTTTATATAACAGACCTCCCTCTGGGGATCTAGGCTGAAGCAAGCAGTTTGTCTGAAATTCCACCTTTTCTTGGATGCTTCTCCTTCTGTGTCTTGCCTCTGTGGTTGGCAGTGAGTCCTTATCTCAGGGTCTGGTTCTGGAACCTCCAGCCAAGCAGAGCATTATTTATGAACAAGCGACCCTCTGTTTTACATATATACTTCCTCATACCAGAAATTATTCAGGGGGTGGAATTTCTTGCTATTTCAGTGAAATCACATATGCAAAGTCTCTTTGTACATGGTGCGTGCTATAGAAATGTGAATATGATTCTTCAAATTTTATTCCCTTTGCTGTTATTTTGAATAAATCCAGTCGGTAGTGTGCATATCAGAATTTCCATGTCTCACTTTTCAACTGCATTGGAGTGTATTTTCCCATTTATGACACTTCAGTTCCTCTGAAGACCCCTCGCACTGATTGTCTCAGGTCAGAAAGTATAGTTCTTAAAGGATGTAGAGCCAGGATGCTTCGTGCATCCAAGGCTTACTACATGAATGTAATAGGTTATATTTTCTCCATAATATCTGATATGCCCTTATTCTCTAATTTATAACAGGTTTCAGAATATAAAAGTATTTAAAGGTATATACTTCACTATAATTGTCAATTATGTTTCTTAGGCATTCCCCCTCATATTTTTTTTGGGGGGGGGGTTAGCCTTTCATTTGCAAACAAATGTCCAAGGAATAAACAAGCTTACTGCAACCAAGAATGTTGGTTGACACAAATCAACTGATAGAAATCTTCAGTTCTTCCTCCTGATGCTCACTTTCATGATTTCAATAGCAAATACTTGTCTACTAAAAAGTCCAGAAAAAGTTAAGATGCTTATTTTTTTTCCTATGGTTCTCTATGGTTTCTGCTAAAACCATACCTTCTGTGGCTGCATTTGTAATGGCTTCATCAGGATTTGTCCACCAAGGGGAAGGCTGAAGTTTCCCACCTGCAATTGGTGCTGGGCCAGCATCTGTTCCCTAGTCCCACAACCCACCATGGTTTTTTGAATACCAAAGGTGCTTTTAAAAGCCCATGCAGAAGTAGATGCTGAAACCCCCACATAGTCATTTTGCTTCAATGTGATGTACATTCTATAGTTTGCAACCAGTGACAGATATCATGGGAGGGCTTTTAACCCTCAGTCTGCCACAGCCAAGACCTCCAGCTTCAAGAGATTGTGAGAAGTGAATTTGAGGTTAACCACTTCATCTCCCAGATGGTCCAATTCAGACTTACCTCTGGTTTAGTTAGTTAAGAATGTTATGCAAGCCAGCAACAAAGCTGGGAAACCATGACCAGATGCCATTGCTGTGAGGTCCTGGGTATGGTCCCAGCAGTGCCCTTCTATGTAGACTTGGAGCTGAGATCACTGGGCATATGACAACAGTCTTCAGCACATGAGAGATCCCTGGCCCAGTGCAAAGGGTTTTTTGTTTGTTTTTGATTCCTTGATGATTGTTTATAAATTGTAAATTCTGTATTTTAACTTGAACAATTGTTATACTTGTTTGCAAATAAATCAAAATGAGAAGTTCCAAGTAATCAGTTTGATTCTAATAAAAAAAATCTCTAGCCATTAGAAAAATACAAATTAAAACTACACTGACATTTCATCTTACTCCAGTCAGAATGGCAATTATCAAGAATATAAGTAACAATAAATGTTGGTGAGGATGTGGGGAAAAGGATACAATCACATATTGCTGGTGGGACTGCAAATTGGTGCAACCACTCTGGAAAACAGCATAGTTCCCTCAAAAAAAAAAAAAAACTAGGAATGGAACTACCATTTGGCCTAACTATCCCATTCCTCAATTTTTATCCAAAAGATTTAAAATCAGAATACCACAGTGATGCAGCAACATCAATGGTTATAGCAGCTAAATTCACAATAGCTAAGCTATGAAACCAACTTAGATACCCTTTAACAGATGAATGGATAAAGAAATTGTGGTATATATACACAATGGAGTTTTACTCAGCCATTATGAAGAATGACTTTAAGACATTTGCAAGTAAATGGATGAACCTGAAGACTATCATACTAAGTGAAATAATCCAGTTCTCCCAAACCAAAAGTTGAATGTGTTTGCTGATACATGGAAGCTAATCCACAATAAGGGTAGAGAAGAGAGGAAAAGATATTCAGTCGATTAGACAAAGGGGAATGAAGGGAAGGGAGGCGGGATAGGAAAAAGAAAGGAAGTGGAATGAATCTGAAATAATTTTACCAGGTATATGAATACACCATAGTGAATCCCACCATCATGTAACAATGGGACTCTAACTAGAATAAGATATATTTCACACTTGTGCAACTATATCAAAATGAATTCTGCTGTCATGTATAACTAAAAAGAACCTTTTTTTTAAAAAAAAACACCTGGAAAAAATTCAATGTTGAAAATCATAATGATAATTTTTGTGAAAATGTAAAGAATAAAATTCTTCTTTTTCTGACAAACTGAATTGTCTTTTCTTTCATTTTGAGCTTGGAACTTGTAATCCAGCCTTTAACTTTCAGCCAGTGTATCCTGCCAAAATGTACAGTCTCTGCCTGAACAACTCAGTATAGTGTATGTGTTTGTGGGATGTGTGTGTGTGTGTGTGTGTGTGTGTGTGTGTATGAATGTATGAATTGCCTTGTTCTATCCAAAGGATTATAAGGCCTCAGCGTGTATCTTGATGCTAAGCTCAAGATCCTTAACAGCCAATTTGAGTTTGCGGTGACTTATCTAAGGTTTTTCACTACATCCAGCTACACCCTAACTCACTCTGTACATATTATCAGAAGCAAATGTTTTAGGAGAGTGCAAATGCCACGGACCCTGCTTGGATGGCTTGTCTCTTAGCCCTTAGGCATCCTGCAATCCTCAGAAAAAAAACTGCTTTTGAACTGCACAAGCAGATTTTATTGAATTAGGTTCTGGTTTCTAGATGAAGAACCTCATCTGTATTGCATTTGCCATAAGCAGTGCAACCAATACTCTTTAGACATATTCACTGACTATAGGCCATGTGCTCTTGGCTGTTAGGTAAGTCAGGGTTGAAATATCACATTTCCATGCTGCTTTATTAGATAAGTGTTCCTCGTAGATTTATATATGAGATAGGCTTGGTCTATAGATAAGGTCTATATGTAAGAGGTAGGGCTAGTGAGAGGTCCTTAGGTCACTGGGCCTGTGAAATTGTGGGCCCCTGGTCTTTTCTTATCTGTCAGTCTTTCTCTGAGTGGGTTTCTCTGACATATGCTCCCTGCCACTATCATCCAGGACCCTCACCAAATCCCCAAAGTGATGGGTCTACCCAATCTTAGATCAGAAGTCCCAGAACTGTGAACCAAAAAAATATTTTCTCTTTATAAGTCAGTCACCTCAGATATTTTGTTGTCGTATCATCAAGCTGGCTAATATACTGACTGAGGCATGCCTGACTCCAAGTTCTTGGCACAGAGTGACTAATTAATTAGAGAGCATGTTGATTGTCAGGGTGCTACTACCATTTTTGCACTGTTGTGGGCAACCCGAAGCCATAGCCCAAATGCAGCCACTTATTCTTCTCTCTTTTCATTCATGTTTGTAGGAAATTTATTAAAAGCTTCATTAAAAGTCAAAATCACATGCACTTTCCTCATCTATTCTCCATGTTCAACCTCATTGTGTCAGGAAACTGCTTGAAAGACAAGTCAGTGGAACAAATGTTTGCTCTTATATGTGAGTCTAAATTTGGCACATCATGCTTTATAGGGTGGGTTTCAAAGAAGGGACTCTCTGTCCTCTGAATCCAGGAAAGATGAGTCCTGGAAAGAAAGTTGGCTGTCAATATGCCTTTATTCATACTCAGCAACATCACCATGTCTTCAACATAAAGCCCTTTGTCATTTTAGCTTAGTAAGGCATTGAGGATGCAGAGTATAAAGAAAGAAGAGTGTCCTTAAAGATAGGAAAACTAATAACTAATATCTAGTTTGACTTTTTTACATGACCTTGCAGCTCAGAGTTTCTCTTGAGTAAAACAAAGGAGCTGGAAACCCTTATACAGGATGCAGGTAGAATAGTAGAGAAAGATGAATTCACTTAGGTTCACATCCTGTCTTCAACATTTGTAACTCTTAACCTTGGGCCACTTTCTTAGCATCTCTAAAATGAAGCAAATGAAACCTGTGAAGATATTAGGATTGTGTATACAGAAAGCATCAACTTTTTCATAGGCTCTTGAAAAGAAGTACCTATTATCATTACCAATTCCATTTTATGCTTATTAGAGAATCTGTGCATTCAGATGATATTATCTACCCATTCCTCAGAGTGCCTGTGTTTTTGATAATGAATGCTTCTTTCACGTGAATACTCCTGTTATCTTTAAAGAGAAGTGCATGTAAAAATGAATTTAAATTCAGTTCTTTTGCCTCTCCATTCTTTGGAGTGTAGGACAGCCAATATTTTTTGAACTCAAGTTGTGTTTATTAAGTCTATTTTGTGCCAGGCAGTGTGTCACGTGCTGGGAATACAAAGATGATTGAGTGCCTCTGTCTGCCAAGTGCTCTTAATTCTGATGGGAAGGGAGACAGAGACAGAGACAGAACATTTCAATGCAATTTGGTGAGTGATATGTACAGGGTGTGGTGGATACTGTTGGTTGCCTCCCCAGTAACAGTTCGTTCTTTATAGTTGATAGGACCCTGATTTTGTTCAGGCTGGTAAGGTATCCAGATAAAACCTCACCTTCCAGTGCTCCCTTCATGCCACGTGTGGCTGTGTGACAGAGCACTGGCCAGTTAGGGCATCCACAGAGGCTTGATGGGAATTCCCACAGAATTACAACTCTTGATAAATAGGGATTATCACAAGGGACACTGTCTCTCTCCATTTTTCCTGTTTTGAACATAAGCACAATGCCCAGTTATTAGCAGACACCTTATGATCGTGAATGGGATAAACACGAGAGAAAAAGTAAAAGAATTTCGGAGATGTTCCCATGATGCTGCTGACCTACTGAATTGATGCCAGCTTCTGAGTAGGTTCAAAATCTTGTAATGTGAGAAAACTACACTTGCATTTGTTTCAGCTGTTGTAAGACATATTTCCTGCTACTTACAGCCAAAGACATCCCTAAATGATGCAGCTTCTCTAAGCATAAAGAAGAGAAATCATTTTTCTCATGTAATTTTAAATAGCTGAGAGGAGACACTGTCATTCTTGTCAGAAAATCTGCCCTCTGGTGGATGAGAGGAGTGCTGGGCAAACAGCCTGACATTTGTCAACGAGGAATTTCTCATCCATCACCTATGGTTCCTAACACTACTTAGGCTGCAATAGAAAGAGAAAGAAAAAAAGAAAAAAGAAAAAAAAAAAACTTGGATGAACTTGCCTCCTGGGACATTCCAGTTCACTTGAAGACATGTTCCCGTAAAGTCTTCCATGCAATTAGTCATATTCACCTGAGTGACCCTGTGTGTTAAGGGACCTCAGTCAGGAATTTGAGGGTTCCCTCTGACTTAGGTCACACCAGAGCCCTCCATAGTCCACGTTTCAGGTTAAACCCTTGCTGCATTTTCCAGAAGCAAGGCCTTGGAAACCTTGACTGTGGCCAGATTCACAGATATACAGCTGCCAAGACTAACAGACTGGTAGACAGTCTTTGTGCTTCCCTCCCAAGCTCCCAAAGAGATACCTGCTTTTTCCAGTAATTCACTTTTCTCTTTCCCTCTGTCTTGCCCTTTTCTTTTTCAGGCACAAGTTGAGTCTCACACATGACTTTGGGGAAAATAACTGCTTGTTCTCAAACATGTTACTGGGAGACACATTCCTGCTCCCTCCCTTCCTCTTGCGCAGTGCCTGGCCTGCCTTGCCCTGTCTCCAGGAGATCATGACGCTGCAGCCTCACTCTGCAAGTCCCCATACCTTCCAGCAGTCATGCCAGCAGCCTGGGCTGCTGGAGTTTGCATTCTTCTTCTAAGTAGCTTGGCAAATAAGCCCTTTTGCCTCTCTGTCTTCTGAAGCCTGCCTGGCTTTTAATGGCTGGGCTGAAGGGAGCATTCAGTTTTGTGCTGATGAACCCACACCTCTTTGGGAGCCTTTCGCCCTTTCCTACCAATGCCCATCTATAATCACTGAGGAGGCGTGGCTCAGGGCACCAAACAAACAGCCACACAGCAAGCTGCTTTGAACTAGAGCCCTGTTCCTGGTGAGGTGAAGCAGGATTAGTTGGACACCCATTGGGCATGAGTTGGCATTGACAGCTGGAAAAAAGAAACTTAGGGCACCCATGGAAATGCTGTGTCTATGATCCAAAATAAGGACAAATGCAGTTTAAGCTCCCAAGTTTAGTTTTGGTGGATTCAAGGAAGGTGAAGAGACCAGGGACTGTCAGTAAATACTTAGGGAAAGTCAATCCAGATGTTCTCAGTAACAAAGTAGCCATTGCAATAAAAAGCAAGTGACATCTAACATTCAGAAAAGACAGTTTAGACTGTCAGCTTCTTTAGGAGTTTTCAGGACCCTGAAGTAAGTGGAAACTGCCCCTGACTAACACTCTCACCTCTGCCCTAATCTTGCTTTATGTATTCTTTTAAGTCTAAGTTTCTTCACTGATAACTTATAAGTTCTCACAAGGTTGTTTTGAAACATGTGAATTGATACCTTAAAAAATCTGTATTCCTCACAAATAATTTTTCCTTTTCTTTCTTCTTAAATTTCTATTTGTTTTTATTAAGGCATAGTTGGCAAAGTGATATATCTTTATAGAATATAGTCTGGCATTTTAATATAGGAGTACATAGTGCATAGTAAAAGTGATAATAATAAGGTAATTAATATATTCATTATTTTAAGTGTTTATATTTTTTTTTGTTGTGAGAACTTTGAAGATCTAGTTCCTTAGCAATTTTCAGGTATATAATACATTAGCAACTGTAACCACCGTATTACAAAATGGATTTCCAGAACTTATACAACCTAACTGAAAGTTTGTATCTTTTGGCTCACATCTCCCCATCCTTATACCTCATCCCCAGTCCCTGGCAATCACACCATCCTACTCTCTGCCTCTATGAGTGTTATGATTTAGATTTGAGGCGACCCCCAAAAGCTCATGTGTGAGACAAGGCAAGAAAGTTTAGAGGTGAATGATTGGGTTATGATAGCCTTAGCCTATTAGTGCATTAATCTACTGATAGGGGTTAACTGGAGGGTAACAGTAGGCAGGTAGTGTGTGGCTATAGGAGATGGGTCACTGGAGATGTGCCTTTGGAGGTATATGTTTTGTCCCTGGAAAGAGGAGCTCTCTCTCTGCTTCCTGGTGCCATGCTCCCAGCTGGCTCCCTCTGCCATGCTCTTCTGCCAGACGTGATATAATGCCTCATTAGGGTACAGGTATCATGATGTCATCATTTCACTCTCTGCATTAACACAAGACCGTTTGGAGGATACCTCATATCTAACCCATAACACCATTGTGTTGCAGTTTCCTTCTGTATCCAGCTGCCAGTAAACATGTATGCTGTGTTGATTTCATATCTTGGCTATTGTTTAGCTTCAGAATTTCTGTTTAATTTTATTCTGTTCTTTCTGATTTCATTTAGTTGTTTGTTTGTGTCCTCTGCAGCTCTCTGAGTTTTATAAGATCATTATTTCAAATTCTTTGTTAGGTAGTTCATAAAAATTTCATTAGGGTTGGCTACTGGTGCTTTATTTTGAAGGTGTCAAGTTTCCTTGATCAAGATTATGCATTGGTTTGTCTATGAATTTGAAGAAGTAGCCACTTATTCTGGTCTTCACAGACTGACTTTGGAAGGGTAAGTCCTTCTCCAATCAGTCTATCAGAAATTCAGGGCAGTAGGACTGGCAGTAGGACTTTTAACTAGAGTATTGGGCAGGCTGTCCTGTGCCTACATAATCAGGTCAGCAATCTTGACCCCTGGATTCATGTATTGGAGTGTGTATCCCAGGTTCACAGAGGCCAGCCTATGTGCTAGTGTCCATGGGAGTAGGCCTGTTACATGTGTCTCTACTGGTGTTCCTAGATCCTTGATCTATAAGCATAGGCCCAGAGCCTGCATCTTCAGGGTTTGACTTGGTGCTGTGGTGTGTCTTGAGTCTGTGTTTGCAGGGGCTAGCCTGGCAATAGGATTGTCATGAAACCTGTGATATGGGGGTAATCCTGGAGTCTTAGTCTGTAGAGGTAGGCCTGGTGGTGGGCCATGCATGAAGCCTATAGGCAGGCATGAATTCTGGGCCTCAGGAATGATCCTGGAGCCTGGATCTTCAGAGGCCAGCCTATGCTAGGGTCTATGGGGGAAGACCTGGACCCTGAGACTTCCGGAACAACCTGGGGCTACTGAAGCCTGAAGATGCAGGGACCACCCTGAAACCAGGGACCATGGAATACAACCTAGGGGTTGGGTGCATGAAGGCTACTCCAGAGTCTAGGGTGAAAGGGGCTGACTTGACTCAGAATTGATACCTGGAACCTGGATCCCTGGTGACTGGTTTGGTATTGGGATCTACTGGGGACAGACCTGAAATTTGACTCTGTTAGAGCTTTGAGCTATAGGGTTCAGCTTAGAGAGTGGCCTGGCACAAGGGTCAATTAACTGTGTCAGGGACTGATATGGGGGAGTCTATGGGTCCAGACTAGAGTCTGGAGTTATGAGGGTAGGCTGATGCTGGGGAAGAATTAAAGATGGATCCACAGGAGCATCCCTGAGCTCTGGGACTTCAGTTGTTCCCTTGGGCCAAGGGGGGCTTGTCTGAGACAGCAGGGACAGCTTGGAGCTGAGTCCATGGAGGCTGACCTGAGACTTCTGGGGTTGATTGGCAGTGGAACAGGCCTAGAACCCTAAGAAGCTGTAGAGCTTTAGGTTTTAAGAGATGGCCTGATATTGTCCATTTTTATGGGGGATTGGTGAACAGTGGGACTAAAGACTATGGCCTTGGAGGCTGGTCTGGCATTCAGAGGTTTGGTCTGAGAGTGGCAATCTGGAGTCTGGATCTGAGGGGTCTTTCCTAGCACTGGGTTTTAGTGTATATGTGTGAGGGGTGGGAGGCAAGCTGGACTCTGAGGGAAAGTCTCATTCTCACTTCAACTTCTCACCCTTCACAAAGGGTACCTCTCTCTACACTGCTGCCTAGAGTTGGGAATTTTTACAAGTAATGTGAAACTGTCCTTCTAACTCTTTTGATGTTTTAAAAATTTCTGTACTATTCCCATGTGCTATAATCTCTCACCTGATGTCCTTAGGTCTTAGAAAATGCTTTCATGAATGGATAGCTTGATGTTCCTGTGAGGCGTTAAGTCCTATTCTGCCATCTTACTAATGTTCCCTTCTTTCTTTTCATTTAGTAAAGCACTAAATCTCCACCAGAAATCCCCCCCCCAAATGAAAAAGCAAATGAACAAATAGATAAAAGCATCATTTATAAAACAAGAGGCCGAAAAGCAAAGCCTGGAGAGGTGTGATTCAATACCTCTTTCCAAGCTGCTGTGTGGTAAGGTGACGACAGGCCTGCTTCACGCTGCCAACCTGCAATCTGGGATGTGTTTTTGGTTACCTTTACCTTTATAGACAACTACCTTTGTTTAAAATTTGTTTAGAGAACCAACTCTGTCGAGTTTTCGGGGTGGATGAAATCTCTATTTCCTCTCCTCTCTCTCTCTTTCCTTTGGAAAGAAGATTATAACCCAGAAGTAGGAAGAGATGACTGAAAGTCAGAGGATGGGCAGGTGTATCATAGAACTAGAACTTGATTTAAGGGCTTAAGAGAATAAGGGCACCTGACTCTAATGTTCATCAATACTTATTCCCCTCCATTTACTTAGACACAGGGACAGTGATCTCCTTTTCCTTGAAGTCAGACATTGTCTAGAAGTGAGTAGAGGTGGCCAATGGAATGTAAACAGGAATGACATCTATGTCTTAGTGTTCCCATCCCCTGTGTGTGATCTCCTGCTTTCTGCCAGCCTGTATTGCAGTAACCACAGGATGGACAGCTGCCTGACGTATCTGGCTGCAGAGGATTTTAGTTTGAAAGAGTAGTGACCTTTGTGGTGTTGGGTGCTTAGTACAGAAGCATAACCTAGCGTGTACTGAATAGTACATGGGGTACATGAAGATAGGACTTCTGCTCTTCTCATGGTGGCTTTCCTTAAATTTTGTCCACTTCTAAGCAGTGAAAGTATTGCAGAGTTTCCCACTTCTCTCTCTCTTTATTCCAAACATCTACTAAGATGCACAATGCACAGAGGGCTGTAGCTGTTGGAGTTGAAGGGAGGAAATTATTGTTCTTTTGCTTTTCATAATTAGTGTGTTCTCAGGTATTTTCCCATTCCACTCACACATGTCCCATCCCAGCCTTCTTCTGACTTTCTGAGTAGAGCAGAGAAAGGAAAAAAAAGTGGCCTTCCAGGAACCTTAGCCCTCCTGAGAGCTGGGAGGCATGCAGAGATTCAGGAGGTCCAGGTTCCTCTTGGGAAACTAGCAGACCTGGTGTGTGTGCCGCCCACACACCCAGTCTTTATAGAACTGAAGTAGCCACAAACAATCTGCAGAGCTATTTCCTGGCAATGGATAATTAATGTGGCTTGGTACCCCCTCTCTCAGACCTGAAAGTACCATATCTCAAGTGATTTAGAAAGGAAGGATGCCTGAAGCTAACTTAAATTATTTCTGTGGGTTTGTGTACCATCATGTCCTCATTCCACCATTTTCATAAGGATACTGTAACTCAAAGGCTTTTAGAATTATATCACAATCTTGATATACATATCATTTTGGTTTTCATTTAATTAGGGTAATCATGGATTAATGTATTTTTCCATAATGGTCATTTAAAAATCTATTGACATATCTTAAAAAATACATAGTGTAGGGCGGGGGTGGTGGCTCAGTGGTAGAGTGCTTGCCTAGCATATGCAAGGGACTGGGTTCAATTCTCAGCACCACATATAAATAAATGAATAAAATAAAGATCCATCAATATCCAAAAAATTTAAAAAAAACAGAGTGTGATAATTAAAACAATTAATTAAATTAATTAAAGATGCTAGCATTGAAAAAAAATCCAAATCTAAAAATGGAACTTTTTAAATATGTTTACAAAGCATATGTCCCCAAGAAAATTTTCCCCCTTATATTTGTCTTTAACTGTACATCAGGGCTGGTGATAAGAAGTGTTATAGTATGCCAATGTATCTAAGCCACTGGCTATTAAGAATTATTGATGTTCATTAGTCAAATATATATAGAAACTTAATAGAAACTATGAAAATTACCTTCAGTTTTCTACTCTAATACAAAAGAGGAAAATTTTGTCAAGTTTACTTTATTTGAACTTACTCCTCTTAATAAATGTTGACTATTTTTGTTCTCTTCTGCTATATAAATTGTATGCCTTGATTTCTAGTACAAAAACCTAGTTCCACATTTTTGACCCAGAAAGGGGAGGGGAGAGAACTAACTGAAGTCAAAAGATAGGGAACATTATGAACTAAAATTGAATATAATTAATTAAATTTTCTATTAGGTTCAAGAGCCAATATTGATTTTGGTGATAAGTGCAACCACTGTGGTAGGGTTTGGATCAGTCTTGGTTTATGTTGAATTGGGAGAAATACATGTATGTCTCTGTGTCCAGTCTTTATTTACTCAAATTTCTGGAATTCAATCCTGAATCTTTAGAGTAAATTCCAGATGAAAATTGTCGTACAGATATTAAGTTAAAACATAGATTTTGGCCAAATTCTGTCCTCAGCTGTACTTTGATGGAAAATCTTGCAGATATTCATCAAGACATAATTTGGCTTGGGGTAGCTGGATTTGAGTATTTGTCATGCACAAAACTAGAAATTGATTGTGAATTCTGAAATTATTCACTGCAGGCAACTTTTTGAGAGTTGAGACTAAGAAAGCCCAAAGGGCCTCTGAAATCTGTGAAATGGAGCACCCAACTCTTTAAGCAGATTGGGAGTCAAAATGCATAGAGTAGTCTAAACCTTTCTCTGCTCTAGAGTTTGCCAAGATTAGTACTCTTCTGACAGGTCTAATGCAAGGATTGTCCAGCTTGTCTCAATAGGAACAATTGGTTTTGAAACTGTGGTCTCTAGAGGAAATTGAGGCTGCAGGAAATTAGAAAGTTCTCATAAATGCAGCCATTCCTTTCCCTTCTCTTAGATTCCCTTACATAGATTGCTGTCCACGAAATTGTTTCCTCCACTGGTTTATTTTTCAGTGTCATAAATGAAATTGCTTGTTTGAAAAGCTTATTAGCAATGAGCTGACAATGTGCCTTTAAATGTTTCAATAATATTGGAGGGGAGACAACACAATATCTTTTCCTCATCTCTCACAAAGTTCATGCTTATGGCACCTTATAAAACAAAGGTTAGCAAAACAAAATATGCAAATTGATTTAATGTGAGGTTTTTTTGGGGACACAGAAGCCTTCAGAAATAAAAACCCTAAGAAACAGAGAAAATTGTACATCTTTATATTCGGATTTGATGAAAGACAGTTGTGGGGAAGTGTGAATGGACAAATGGGATGAGTTCAAGGTACTAAACAAGGTACTTTGAAGACACAGAAACACAAAGAATTTGAACAAAGAGACCCTACTAAATATATATATATATATATTTGAAGTTCAAAGGAACAGGTGAGTAAAACAGTGGGGAGCAGACACAGAGAGGGGACCAAGGAATAAGAAGGTATAAAAAGACACTCAGGTATGCAAAAAAAGAAGATAGGATTAGAAGTCAAAAGACCAGTTTTTGCCTGGAAGATAAGGAATTAAAAAGCTATTTCATATAAAGTACTTCGTGACTCATAAGTACTATATAGCTTACATAGAAAGAAAGAATCTGTCATTGTAAGCCCTGGGCATGATTGAACTAGGCTCAGATTTTAATGAATCCTTGATTTCATCTTAGAAAACAGAATTGGTATTTGGCATAGTTCCAAAACATAATCATTTTTACAAAAGTCAGCAATTCTAGTTTTAGACTGAGAAAATGTGATAATAATAAAAATGATGTTTTATTACACTTCACAGAATTATTTCACACTGTAACACCCAAAGCCCACATCATTTATCATCACTAAATAGAGAAAAGGACCCTACGTGACCAGGTGAGTACTAAGTAAAATGACAGAACAGAAAATGAGTCTGGAATAGGAACAGAAGAAAAAATGAAGTCTCATTGGAGGAAAGCAAAATAAAACGAAAAAAGAAAGTAAAAAGATGTTCTATCTTTATACCTGATTTTATAACATTATGTGCCAACTTCCCACCTTTATTATATCATTGCATTCTGAATATTTAGAGCCTTTTGCTCACTCAAGAAATATTATTGTTGGCTTATTTATTTTGAATTAAGGCTCTGGAAAAGTTGTTGATTATACTTAAATATTCCAGTCTTCCTTTCCTTCCTGCTTTCTGTTGCCTCCTCTCTACGTCTGCCACGTCTTGAATATTGCTATGGTTTGGATGTGGTTTGAGTGTGTCCCCTGAGATTTGTGATGGGAACTTGGTTGTCAGTGTGGTGATGCTTAGAGGTGGTGGAGGACTAGGTCTAGTGAAAGGAAGAAGGTCATTGAGGACACTGCCCTTGGAAGGAACTGATGTAGTTCTCCTGGGACACTGGTTTGTTCACATGGAAAGGTTGTTATAAAAGAGCAAGCCTGGCCTCGCTCTAATCTGTCTCTGGCTTTTTCTCTTACCATGTGTTTGCTTCCTCTTACCTGGGTTTCCACCGTGATGCCATCTGCCATGTGGACTTTCAGCCTCCAAAACAGTGGCTAAATAAATCTCCTTTCTATACATTACCAACCTCAGATATTTCATTAGCGCAATAGAAAATGAACTAATACAAATGTCAAGTGATTTAAAGCAACTCATATACAGGATACTTATGGCAAGGTGAAATTATAGACATAAATAGGTACGTGACCAGGGTAGTTTTGTAGGCAACAGCCAAGAAATTTGGGAGGTATGGGGTACTGTACATGTACTTTAAATAGGCTGATTTAAACAAAAAACAAAAAATGAGCATCACTATTTTCTACATGCCATTGTTCAGAAATAGAAAAATACTGTTTATTCTCTAAGTTTATTGTGAATTACTAATCTATATACTGTTAACTACAATTGCCCCTCCCCACATTTTAGCTCAACCAGATGATCAAGATTATCTTCAGCAAGCATCAATTTTTTTTCTCTTGATCATCAAGTAATCGTATAATATATGAGTCTTTATTAGGGAGCCTGGTCCACATACCCAGCATTTTAACTCTGCAGCATTTGAGTACAATTCATTTGTTGGATTTGTGCTTGACTTTCTTGTAATCATTACAAACGTGCAGACATACGGAATGTCCTTGAGATTTTTCCATTGTGTATCCCAGTGCTGAAAGCTTCCAAAATGAATGGAGCTGTCATGCAATTTATTCCCCTTTCCCATGCAATCTCAGTGTTACCAACAGCTCTAAGTGCTGGACAAGCTAATTTTTGATAGTCAAAGAGCCAAAGGTAATGGTTCTATAATCTTGGGATTTTAGAATGAGTTAAATTTCATTTCATGCTATGATAATAAAGAGCTTTGGAAAAAAGCAAGCACGGAGTAATGACCATTATCCAAAATGCATTAACAAGCTGGAAACATTTTGGTCTTAGTAGCTGGAGGCTTTAAAAGAATATCAGGTAATATATATATATATTTTTTGTAAGTGTAGCACACATACACTTATGCAGGCTTTATAGACTATAAATATATTTATGCTATATTTACATTTATATGTTATAGTTTGGGGTATTTTTTATTATCCAATCATAATCTTAATTACATAAATGATTAAAATTATAATATATTCTGTATTTTTCATTAGAAATAGATAAAACTAATAGAATGAGCACTGCCTTCTAAGTGAAATATCTAATAATTGTCCTTAGATCCTGATGTCTTTAGGACACTACACTGAATAGAGAAGAAACACTTGAGAGTGAAGTTTTAGTTGAATATAGGCAAGAATCAGATCACATTGCTCTAGGATAAGGAGAAAAGATTAACCTTACTTTTTCTTATCTCTGTAAGCCTTTTGTTTACTTCACCCTTGCTCTGTTCATATGAAAATTTTGGTCTCTGCTGGTTACAGATGAAATGCAAAAAGTTCTTTCTTAACATTGGAATTTCTAAGGGTTTGGATGCATAATAGATTTGGAAAAATATTTGTCTAGTCAGTCCATTAATTGTGCCCGCCAACTCCAGCCATGAGGAAAACAGAAAAAGACTCAAGGATGAGGGAGAAAACTTCTGATGTAAGCTGATTTCCCTCCTGGGGATATTTGCTGAATCCTGGAAAATTTTCTCCTTGGGAAATCTGACTGAGGGCATTGTCTGCAGGTTGAGCTATTTCCCTGGAGACAGAGAAAACAGCAACTTGTTTTGTTTGTTTGTTTGTTTGTTTGTTTGAGCTGCATAGGAGTTTGGTGAGGCAAATTGGAAATCTTAGGGGCTTCTTTAAATGCAGGGCTAATTTACTTCATGTGACATTGGCTCAGTTCTAGACAGCTGCAGCAGCACCAGAGATTGGGAAGGTAGTCTAGAAACTTCAAAAAGGCAAGTGAAATCTAAGACAAACCATGGGGAATGGGCCTTCTTTAGGAACTCCATTAACCTCTAAATCAAGACATTTGCTAGGTGATTAAGATGTCTGGAGTGGCAGGCTAAGGCCTGGGCTGGAATCTTATGAATGACGGAGTTGGAAATTTAGAAGACTTTCAGGGCTGAGGAGAAAGACCAATTAGGCTTTCAATCAAAAATTGAGAGGGTTTTTTCCAAGAAGAAGACTGAAACAGATGTAGACTGAGGTTTCATTGGCAATCCAGCTCTGACTCAGGTCAATTCCTGATTGGAGGGAGCCCTCTACCTCTTGCTTGAACTGCATAAGAGAAAGGAGGTAGGGGGGCAGTTCTCCAGGGAAAGATAACATCATTCAGACCCTTTTCCTTTCTTTTATACTTATTGTCTAATAAAATATTATTATAGATACAAAAGACAGGGGAATATTATGAATGATTAAGAGAAAAAGATGGAAAAGAATAGCAAAAAATAAAAAAAAAGGAATGATCTGGGTATCAGAGTACCAACCAAGGTATTTAAAATAACTATGATAAATGTATCAAGTGAAAACAAAATAATAATAGAAAGAGTCAATAGGTATGTGTAAATGATCCAGAGGCCTAATGTACATATAACAGGAATCAAAGAAGGAAAAAGAGGGAAAAAATGGAGGAAATCACAATATTTTGCTGATACAAGTGAAAGGAGATTAAAAAAATTCTGGAAAACTCAAGTTGAAGATCATACTTGTATGACAAAATCTTCTGAAAACCAAATAGAAAGAGAAAAACTTAAAATCAATGCCTTGATTAAAAAAAAATCACTACGATGCAAACCTAATTTTCAACAGAAATGACAGAAACTTAAGACAATGAAGAGGCTGCTTTAAATTGTTGAAAGAAAATAACTGCCAACCTATAATTTCATACACAAAATTATTATATATTGTACAAACGAAGATAAAGATAGTTTTAGTCAAAGGGAAAAAAAGACAATAGCAGGTGAATCTCTATGAAACAAAATTCCTTCAGGCAAAAAATGATTCCAGATGGAGAATAAAAACATAGGAGAAAATTCTGAACTCCAGGAGAGTAAATACATGAGTAAATAAACACAACTGTTTACACGAGTGGTTTTTTTTTTTTTTTTTTTTTTTTTTTTTTTTTTTTGGTGGTGCTAGAGATTGAACCCAGGGCTTTGTGCATGTGAGGCAAGCACTCTACCAACTGAGCTATATCCCCAGTCCAACTATTCACTGTGTAAAGTGGGAGTTGTAATGCCATATCAACTACAGATATTACATAGACAAAACAGCTGAATTTGTTATTTTACACATTTGACTATCTCAAACATGCTATTGCTGAAGCTAATGCAATATTTAGGGAGAAATTGCAGCACAACAATCTCCAAATGTTTTCCTTTTAATTCACTTTAACATGGTATTCAATGTCTAGCTTAATTCCATATGCTATATATATTAGGAAAGAAGAAATACTGAAAGTAATTACCTAAAATTACAACCCAAGAAATTAGAGAACAAAAGACCACCCCCAAATTAAGGAAAACATAAGGAAAGAAGTAAAAACAACAGAAATAAAAATAGAATGCAAAAGTCAATAATATTAAGGGTTAATACTTTGATAAAGCTAATAAAATTGATGATAGAGTTCTAACAAGATTGATAAAAAATTACATTTCTTTCCTAACTGAAAATGTACACATCATAAAACATCAAATGAGATAATATTATGCATACTCTTATAAATTTGATGACTTGGATGAAGTGGATCAGACACTCAAAAAACTCAAGAACTTATTCAGTTTTCCTTGAGAAGAAATAAGAAATGCAAACAATCAGACATATATTTTAAAAGTTGCATTCTTAATTAAGACCTTCTCATGAACAAATTCCTAACCACAGGTAGTTTTACTTGGTCAGTTTTCAAACATTTAAGAAAGAGCTAACAGCAATATTGTATAAATTGTTCTAGAATAGAAAAAGAGAAAATATTTGCTAAATCATTTTAAAAGGCACCGTAATATGTATTGTAAAATAGACAAAGACATAATAGTAAAGAAAATTATAAGCTGTTTTCTCATTGAAAACACTGATGCAAAATCCTTAAGATGATATTAACAAATTCATCTCTGCAACACATAGAAAGGATGATAAATTACTACCAAAAAGTTTATTTCAGGAACACAAGGGTAGTTTAACAGTATAAAATCACTCAATGTAATTCATCACATCAACTGAATACAGGAAACAATAAATTCTAGTAATTCATTAGTAGATTTATCAACATCAATGAATATAAGTGCATAAATTTATATCATTATTCATTATAGCCTGCACAATTTGATAAGAATTTTTATATATCAGAACCAAGTAAAAATGAAATTTAAACATTATAATTTACAATGGCATTATAAATAATTATATACCTAGGAATTAAAGAAATTCAACATATGCAAACTAAATTACAAAACATTATTGAGAGAAATTAAACAGAACCTAGATAAATGAAGAGATATTCTAAATTCCTAGTTGGAAGACTCAATGTTATTAAGATACAAATTATGCCCAAATTAGTCTACATATTTACTATGATTCTAATTTAAAATACCAGTATACTATTTTATTAAATAAAAATTGGAAGTACATAGGCCAAGTATATCCAAGGCTTTCTTGGAGAAGAAAATAGTGAGAAAAGATACTTTATGAAATATCAAAAATGATTATAAAATTATAGTAAGCAAACCTACTGAGAAAGAAAAGAGTCCAGACTAGACTCTCATATATAGTCACCCAATTTATGACAAAATAGGAAAGAAGTGGTATTACATTACAGTGCAGTGAAGAAAGAACAGTCATTTCAATAAATGGCTAGGTCTATGGGATGGTCATGTGCAGAAAATACACTTGGCCTTCCTCTCATACTCCCAGAAAATAACTAAGTTCAGATGGATTTATAGACCTAATTGTAAAAGGCAAAATAATAAATCTTTATCAGGAAAAGACGGGCAATCATCTTTACGATCTCAGAGCAGGCAAAGACTTTAAACCTGGATACAAAAAGGAGTTTTTGAAATAAAAATAATCATCACTTTACATCAAAATTAAGAACTTTTCCAAGAACTTCAAAATATGTGTATCCAGAAACTGTGAGCTAAAATAAATTTTTTTTCTTCAAAATTGCTCTTGTCAGGTCTTTTGGTCATAGTGACAAAAGCAAACTAACACAATAATTCAAAATAAGTCAAGTAAATAGTCACTAAAGAAGATATTTAAATGGCTAATAAACATGAAAAGTTTTCAATGCCATTAGTTACTAGGAAAATGCAAGTATGATTAGAATCTCATATATTCCATGCTTGTGTAATTATGTAAAAATAAATTCTACTGTTATGTAACTAAAAGGAACCAATTAAAAAAAAAAAACAGTATATGGCAGTACTTCACATCCCTGGAATGGTTAAACTGAAAACGCAGAGAACACTGAGCCCTCGTAAGGATGTTATGTGATGGGAATTGTTGACTGTGAGGCTCTGCTGGTGAGCATATATACTAAGCAATACCACACCTAGATATGTAACAATGGAAATACATACATAGCTTTAACAGTAGACATGTACCAGATGATCCCAGTGGCACTATTCATAACAATAAAAAACTGAAACCCACACTGACTGTCGACAGTAGAATGGATTAGTAACCCAAGCTCATCATTCAGAAATCTGTGGTTGCTTCCTGAGTGCATCTATACTGTCGGAGCATGCATTTCAGAAAGAAATGAGAGGACAAGTAGGGATAACTCCACTGAGGGCACTAAGTGCCTCTGGCGAGGGGTGTGGCTTGTGAGAGGCCACATTTCCATCATGTGCCAATTCTGCCTATAGTATTCTCACATGGGTTATGCAGCTTGGCCTTGTGTCATGCACAGGCTTGGGTAACATGTCCCTTCAGGATGCAGATAAAAGGTGACTAAAAGTGCCTAGTCCTTTCAACCAAGTTAATGGTATTTATCCAATGAAGTAAAATTAAAGTGTTCTTAGATCCTGAAAATCATCTTTTCTTTTTCTTTCTTTCTTTCTTTTTTTTTTTTTTTGAATGGGTAGAGAGAGCTGGAAAATGTACTCCTGATGTTTAAGAAAGCAATCTAGTGTGAGGTGTCTTGAATTAAAAATCTGTCCCTGAGGCTGAACTTGCTATTTTTTAAAATATTTATTTTTTAGTTATAGATGGACACAGTTTCTTGATTTTATTTTTATGTGGTGCTGAGGATGGAACCTGGTGCCTCACACATGGTAGGTGAGCGCTTTACCTCTGAGCCACAACCCCAGCCCCTGAACTTGCTATTTTGATAAGCTTGAATGTGGCATCTAACATGAAACAATAAGGAAAAAAATGTGAGAGGACTAATTTTTTTTTTCATGACTATGAATGAGACACAAGACCTTGATAGTTAACATCATCTGCAAACTAAGTTTTGTAGTGTCTTTTTAAGAGCCAGAAAATTCTACTACCAAATAAAATATTTTGCTTTTATCCATATTACCATACTACTGACAAGTCTTCACCTCAGAACTCATCATTCAAAAATGTGTTGTTTCTTCCAGAGGGTTTCTAACACTGTTGGAACATGCATCACAGAAAGAAACCAGAGGCCCTGTCTCGGCAACTTGGTAGAGGGTGCCATGTGCCTCTGGTGAGGGGTTTGGCCTTTGAGAGGCAATGTTCCTGCCATTTGCCAAGGTGGCCTTCATTATCTCCAGGTGACTGTGGCTTTTCAGTACCTGAGCAAGTTTGGCCTCCTGTCAGCTGCATGGAAAGTTTGTCCCTTTAGCCCCAGAGCTACCAAAAGTGATCAGTCCCCCAACCACTTTAATAGTGTCTTGATACTATAAAAAGTTCATTTTTCAGGAACATTAATCATATTGACTCTTTGGTATTTTTAAAGCATATTTTTCACAGTTCCTGGCCTAGAATGGAAATGTCACTACTGGGCATCAGCAATCACAGACTTGGCTGTTATAGCAAAGTTGGGAGAAAACAGTGTTAGTGGCCAAGTGAGTTGCCCCAGTCATTAATAGTTGGAGTGAGTCCTGATACAGTCAGGGTTCAGCTTCTGCTACTTATCACTATTGTTCCTGGCAACACCAGTCAGTGTGGCTGAACTAGGGGGTCTCTGGGACTTAGGAATATGAGACTGTGACAGAGAAAGGAAGTTTAAGTCTTCTCAGAAGGGAGATACCTCAAAATAACCTCATGTGGCCTATATGCTCCTGGCTGCTGTGCCAGTCTGCACCGGGCCAGACAGAGTACCACTTAATCCTTCCAGTGTCTGTGTGGAGTTCCTTGGCCTCCATGGGGAAGGCACATGCAGGACTTGGGGGCTATTTATCATGTTTTTAAATCAGGCTCAGCTGTCTTCACTTCCCACTTATAATGAAACTCCTACAGAAGCAACCAGATAGCTTCTCTCCACAGAGGTCCAGAGAGATAGGAAGACAGCAAAAATAAATAGTTTTAACCCTAGGTAGAACACACTTGAAGTGAATCACAGGAGACCAAACAATTTTAGAGATGAAAAGACATTGGGTATAAAATCATCTAAATCTTTGGGTTTACATGTGAAGAAACAGAGACTCTAAAATAAGTTCTATGTCTTAGAGTTAGTAATGTTAGGACTATAATTTTTTTTCCCCAAATGTTGAGATTTCTGTTTTCCTCTATACCTATTTGAAATCTCAATCTCTCTCTCTCTCTCTCTCTCTCTCTCTCTCTCTCTCTCTCTCTCTCTCTCTCTCTGTCTCTTTCTCTCTCTTTCACACATGCACATACACACACGCTTCTTCAGATTTTAGTTAAGAAAATCATAATATTCTGAAAATCTGTAGTATGTTCTCGTACTACTGAAATTATATAATATTGAGTGACCTTTTATTCCATGCTTATTTGCTAGGTCCAAGGATTGTTTCCTCTTGGCAACAGCGAATCCATCATTCTCTAGTTTCCCCACCTTAAAAATTAAGGAATTTTCTTTTCCTTCCCTCTGTTTGCCTGGCAGCATCCTCAATTGAAAACAAACAAGCTGTTAATCGGTAAAAAAAGAAGGAGGGAGAAAAATCTTCAAAAATTGTTTTTAGCCCCATCTGGCCTTAGAAAAACATGAGAATTGGTGATCAAGTGTATTCAGCAGGATGGCTGCCTTTCAAGGGAAACAATATCTGGATATTTCTATGTCTAGACCACAGAGGAAAAATGCTTCCTTGGTAATTAACCCATTAAAAGCAGAACAGGCCTATGTGGCTCTGAGAAACCCACAGAAGAATTAGAGAGAAGCAGTCCCTGATGACATTGTTGGTGATACATTTGTAAAAGCTGATTTACTAGTCTCTGTTGCAACATTTAAATCCTGAGTCTCTATAGAGTGAAGGATGAATAGGGAATGGTAAGAAGTTACTTATTTTCTTAACCCATCAATGGCATTTTTTTTTCATTTGACTCTACCCTTTTTATCCCATTTGTATACCACTCAGAAGGATCTTGTGAAAAAACCCTTTCTCCCTACAGTATGAAGATGGACACCATAGTAAGGCCTTAAAGGGATTTTCACTAAGAATTAATATACTAAAATGTTACTTAAACAAGTGTCTGATTCCTAGAGAGGAAATTTATGTGAATTCTGGTGGATTATGTATGCATCATGACTTAATTTCATAATCTCCATATTTGAATCCTGCTTTATCATTTGAAAAAGTTAAATATGAGTTGATCTGCATCATTATCTAACTTGGTAATTTATTAAAAATTATTTTTAGGCATAGGTCATGGACTAACACAGATGGCAGTGAAACATTTTGAACCTCTTACTTGGATATTACACATTAATAATCACAGAAAAAAAAGGTTCTTTATATGTTCAAATTTCCCAACTGTGATCTTGTATATTTCTTCTACAATCTTGTATGAGATGTTATTATATTCTGATTGCAGTTTTGAGATTATTGGCATCTGAACAGACATAATACCTAGTGCCTACTTGAGAAATGTTGTCTTTATGGAGAAATAAAATAGGTACAAAAGCAATTACACATTTGAATTTCTCCTCTTTTTGTTAATAGAATTAAATATCTGAGGCTGAGAAACTTATAAAGAATAGAGGTTTGTTTTGCCTTAGAGTCCTAGTCAAAGGTGAAAGATCCTTATCTGGTGATGGCCTTCTTGCTAGCAGAGTCCCAAGATAGCAAGAGTCTCACATGGCAAAAGGCAGGGAGCAAATATGCATGTCTTCCAGTCCATCTCCCTTTTGTTATAGAGCCTTCAGTATTCAATCATGGAGGCTCCATCTGATGACCTTCTCTAATTCTAATCACCTCCTAAAGGTTCCATTTCTAAAAACCTTAGATGGATAAAGTATCCACCTTTTCAATACTTTATAATGGTATTTCAAAGCGTGAACCCTGAGGTTCACTTGAGCCATAACAAACCATAGCAGCATATTGCAATTAATATCACATATGTGACATAATAGAACTGAGAAATATACACTAGACCCAAGGCCAGTGTGGTGAATTGGAATAACTGGAAAAGATTTTCATGGACTTTAGTGAGTTGATGAAACAACAGTAGAAGTAGTGTTTGAGTAGCCATGAGGAAACAAAAATAATATCACTCAAACTAATCTCTTAGTTTGATGTTATTTTCACATTCCATCCCAAACATTTTCCATATGTAGGCATAATTTTAGGAATCTCCTAAGGAGAGGAGCAGGAGTCCACACTTATCTTCCTGTCTAAACTTTCCCAACTTTGCTACTTCCCTAGTGTTTCCCTCTTGAGAAAGTAGCCCCTCTCTCCATTATTCTAGTCTTCACCATGAGACCATTTGCCTTTGCCTAGAATTCTCTTTCCCAGCACTGTCTCCCTTCTATATTCCTTTCACCAAGCTTCTGCTCTTAAAATGTTAGTTTAAGTGTTTACATTGCATTTGCTAAGAATTCTTCCTTGATTTTCCTTATTCCTCCCTTCTTCTGTTTTTCAGCTTCTCTTTAGCTTCATCTCTTCCCTTTCTCCACAGACTGCATTGGATGCCTCTCCTCGGTAAGTATCTAAGAACCCTTGACTTTTCTTTTATCAGTGCAAATACCATATTAGGTTTTAGTGATCTGCTTTTTGTCTTGATGTGAGCACTTTAAGAAGAAATTGTGCCTTATTGATGCTGTATTCTTAATGCTTGTGTCAGTATTGGCCACACAAAAAGGATTCCATAAAATTTATTGAATGAATGAACAAGGGTCATATTATTCAGTGACAAATGAAAAGAACAAATAGCCTGCTCCTTTAGAGTATAGAATCTTGGAAAGAAGACAGAGCACATGTGTATATATGCACAAATGTGCATGCGTGCACACAAACACACACACACACACACACATTCAAGATGTGCTAATGCAATGAAGAAAACAAAACTTAAGACTGAGAATTACAGAATAAATGTGTGTTAGACAGGAGATTATAAATGTTAGAATTTAATTACAAAAAAATGGAATCCACTGTGGTTGGTTCTAATAGAAAGTGAATTGGTCAACTCTTCTTAGTAATATCAACAACCACAACTCTGGGTGACTGCTCCAGCAAAGGGGCCTAGCCACCACTTCTTGACTCCAAATTTACAACTTTCATAAACACCACCCCTCCAATGGAGCTCAGGATATTTTACAGGATCTCTACCATTACTACCCAGATAAGATAGCTTTTCACCTTGTCATCTGCTTTCTAAAAGGTGAGTAACACTGAGACTAGTTTTTCATGTTGGTTCTTCTCAGTGAAAGGTTAACTCTGGTACAACTGACTGGCAGAACCTGTATCTCAGACCTTTAGTCCAGCTGCGATAGAGCTAGAGCACTGAATTCTAACATGTTAGGAAGGCATGATACATAGGTTGGTATTACCACATTATGGGAACTTGTATTACTACAAAAGAAAATTCAAGAGATGTTAAACCAGCACAAAGGAGTCACTGCATGTTACCTAGAGGAAGAGAAATAACTCTCTAGGCAAAAGTCAGTGGTTAGAAAAAAATGGAGAATGTTTCATTTATGGCAAGGAAATGCTTAGCAGCTTCCAGGAACTGAAAGAATTTTACCTTGGCTAGGAATGGTGAGTGAGAGAGGGGCTTGCGATGAGATTGGAAAGGGTAGTCATCATTCAAAGCCTGAGGGAGATGTGAAAGAGTTTATATTTGGTTCTAAATTCAAAAGGAAGCCAGGGTGTTGAGAAGATCCAATTCATACTTCACAAAGTTTATACTGGCTTGTAAGGTGAATATTAATTGGAAAAATCATAAGAAGGAACAGAGAGACTAGCAAGGAGGTTCTAGGGTTTCTTCAGATAAAGGATGTTTGCGTCTTAGAAACATAGATGGTGCAATGACTATGGAGACAAGTAGTTTGAATGTGAGCAATAATTTGGAGATAAAAGTGTTTGTACTTAATACTAATGTATATTGTGGGTTTCTGGGGGGGGGAGGAGGCATTAGAACTCCTAGGTTCCTGAATTTAGTGGTGGGTGGGTAGATACCTGAAATGGTGAAGGTTGTAAAAGGATTTATTTTGGAGAGGAGGGTGTTGGTTGATTTCAAGAGTTTAGTTTGGGACATTGTAGTGGATACTGAGATTCACCACCCAGATGTACAGATATTACCGAGATATCAGAGATGTAGAAAGAACTTATGTTCTGAATCTTGATTCTCCAAAGCAGATATCAGAAGTGAAGAGCTTGTTGCTCCAGGTGTGAGAGTGCTATCAGGAGACAGACTGTCACTGTCAGCCCCTTAAAGGAAGCCATGAGAAAGCCACTTCACATGATGTCCCACTGCCTCTGGGGTAGGAAGTGGGCCCATGTAATGAATGATAAGGATCTGGCCATCTTGTTCCAATAGGAGCAATTGTAAAGATGCATCTAGTTCCAGAGCTCCTCATGACTTAGTACTGTTGTTGGTACTATTTATTCCTCTTTTTACTCAGTTTGGAGAGCTTCTGGGTTGATAAATACTTGAAGGTGTTGGGAGGTACACCAAGGAGGGCACAGAAGCTCTGCATGCCCTTTCCATATACCTTGCCTTATGCATCTTTTCATTTGCTGTTTCTGAACAGTATTTTAAAACAGAAAACCAGTAAAAGTAAGTAAGCTGGTTTCCTGAGTTCTTGGAGCCATTCCAGAAAATTATTGAACCTGAGGGTGTATAACAAGCCCCTTGAATTTATAGTTGGTCAGCCAGAAGTGGTTTGGGCTTGGAAATGGCATCTGAAAAGGTTGTAGTCTTGTAATACTGAACCTCTAGTTTGTGGGATCTGATGCTAACTCCAGGAAGTTAGTGTTAGAGTTGAATTACATTTTAAGACAAGCAGCTATTTTTCAGAGAGTTGAAGAACTCTCTGAAGAGGTTGTTGGTGTGAGGGAAAATCTCACATATTTGATGTTGGAAGTGTTTTATGATTAGAGATGGATCCTAGTAAATATGTTTGGCACAGAAGCAAACTACTTGGTAGGAGCTCCCTTGACTAATTTTGAAGGTGATTGGATGAGTGGAGAAGACTTTTCTTAGACAGGCATGGAGACCATAGACACAGATCTTACAGGTCTTGAAGGTCTGGATCATGTTGTGAGGCAAAGCATCAAGTGGTGCGAGCTAAAGATAAGGGGACCTAGAATTGATAGTATAGTAGGGAGACAATGAGTATATTTGCAATCTTGCACAAGTAGCAGGGATAGAGCTGTCATTCATTTCAGTAACTCCTCTTCTATGTTTTTTTCCCCCCAGCACGAGAGACAACTGACTCTTCCCACCAGAATCCTGGAAAATCTGTTCTAAGAATATATATAAGGAAGTAGGTCTGAGAAGCTCAGAGGGTAGACTATGGTGACCTAGTTCATGTGTCATATAGGTCCTCCTTCAGGAAATTTCTTGTTGTCCTAGCTGCTGACAGTGATTTCAGCAAACATCCTTTCTCTGTTAGCCCCATTAGTGGTAATTTATCTGCCAAGAATACATGCTAAATTTCATACCTCTTTCTGGAGTGATCCAGATCCAAGGACTGATGGTTATAGTACAAAGTTCTGGTTTTCTCAGTCCAAGGAGGACAACTCTGAAGTATGTTCTAGCTCTAGTTTTTCCTATGAGTGTCATTAAGCCATTGTTGAGACTGTACCATGGTTTGACTTCTCCTGTCCTCTTCTGCTTCCTTCCTTTTCCTTTTATAGGTATTAATCCCAAAGGAAATTATATCTTGAACACTGAACTCCATTTCAGTGTCTGCTTACATGGTAATCCGACTGGTGATAGAAGTGTTAAGTTTATATTCCCTTGAGATATTCAAACAGAGATCTCAAATATAAAATTGGATCATACAAATGAATCACACAAGTATGTAATTTAGTGGAAACTTCTGGTATCTAGATATTAATTTATGGTTTGGTAGCATTTAAAATTATGGGAATGAATATCATCATTTTGTTGAGAGGGTAACTAGAAAAGAAATGGGTTTAGGATTGATCTCTAGAGACAAACTGAAAAAGTTTAGTAAACAAAGAGGATCTTTCAAAAATGACTGCAAATAATTATCAAAGTGATGAAAGAAAAACTGGAAGAAAAATCATGGAAACCAAGAACAGAGAGAAGTAAAAAAAAATTTTAAAAGAAAGCAAAGTATGCTGCTAAAAAGTGAGTAAATCCCAGTTACACTTAGCGACGTGAAAGAAACCATGTTCAAAAGACTCCCTAGTGTGTTATTTCATTTATATGACATTCATTCTAAAACAAAACTAAACTACAGGCCTAGAAAACAGATCAGTGATTGCTGTGTGTTGGACATAGGAGTGAGTTCAATACAAATTGGTATGGAATATCTGGGTGGGGGTAATAGAATTATTTTGTATCATAATAATTTTATTTTTTCTCAAAACTTGGCAAGCTCTATGCTAAACCTGCCCAAGTTGTATGTTTCTTATGACACTCTTCAACTATGTAGTATTTCATTGTGTGGCTTTATCATAGCTTGTTTATGCAGTTTCCGGTTGAGGGACATTGGGTTGTTTCGAGTTGTTGATGATTATTCATAAAATTATAAAGGGAATATAAAGTTTTGTGTCATGTAGTAATTGTACATTTAAATTTATAAGAAATTCCCAAAGTGCTTTTCAAAGTGACTAAACTACTTTGCATTCCCACTAATAAGATCCTTGTTAACTCTTGCTATTGCCAAATTTAAAAAAGATAAGGTGTTCTAAGAATTGTGTAGTGATATCTCAGTGTAATTTATATTTTCCAAGTGACCATGGGCGTGGTTTCTTGTGCTTATTTGCCAAAATGTACTAAACATGAGTGGGTCTTCTTTGCCATTGTTTTGGATTATTTTAATATTGAATTTTGAATACTTTATATAATATAGTCACAGATCTTTATCAGATATGTAATTCATGAATATTTTATCCCATCTATTGTTAGATGTTTCATACTCTGAGCTATATTTCTTGAGGACTAGACATCTGTAACTTTGGTGATATTTTTCCTGGGTATAAAATTTGTTAACAGTTTTTCTCTTTTTCAAATTTAAGATGTTGCTCCATTGTTTCTGGCTTTTATAACTTTTTATGAGAAATCTGTTGTAATTTGAGTTCCTTTTTTTCTATATGTAATATGTCTTTGTTTTTTTTTTGTCTTCCATCAGGTTTTTCTTTGGTCTTTGGCCATAATTATGTTGTACCAATTCCTTTTTAAAACTTCTCTGGTGTTTTGTAAGGTTCTCAGATATGTAGGATAGTTGTTATCAATAATTTTGAAAACATTTTAGCATAACATATTTGTTTTGTCTTTCCTCTCCTGGCATTTTAAATTACACTTATTTCAACTTTTTAAATTTGTGTTACAATTCTGGGAATATTCTGTCTGACGCTTCTTCTTTTGGTTTTTGCTTTCTCTTTTTAGTGATGTAGTTTGAATAGTTTCTATTGATCTATCTTCTTCAGGGTCCCTTATTCTTTCTTGAATGTGTCAAGTTGATTTATCAACCTTTTAAAGATATTCTTATAGTCATGACACAGGTTTTTAATAAGCTGCTACATTGAATGTAATATTCTCTTCTTTATTGATCCATTAAAAATGAGATTAGTCTATAATGTTCTTTGTTATTAAGGTTTTCCTAACCTCATAAAATAAATTGGCAGGTTCCCAAGGATGAAGAATAGTGATTACTAGAGGCTGGGAAGGGGGAATGGGGATAGGCTGGTTGGCTGGGTAGCAGGCACCAAAGCACAATTAGCTAGAAGTATATCTCAGATACTTTTAGAATTTCTCTAATTCACAATAATGAGGTAGACAGGGAAGAATCGAAGGACTTTGGATTAGACAAAAGGGAATGAAGGGAAGGGAGGGAGAATGGGAATAGGAAAGACAATAGAATGAATGGGACATTACTCTTCTATATGCATATATAATATCTATATCATGTACAAACAGAGAATAAGAAGTTATATTCCATGTATGTATAATATGCCAATACATTCCACTATCATGTATAACTAGAAAATTAAAAAACAACAACAACAAGCTCTCGTTCCACAGCACCACGGGGTGACTAGCTTATGGAACCTATTATATATATTGTAGTGAAGCCTAGTAGAGTTTGAAGGATTCAAATGCAAAGTAATAAAAAAGAAATGGAAAGGTCAATTAACCTGATTTGATCAGCACATCTTGTGTACGTGTATTGAAACATCACACTGTACCTCATAAATATGGTAAATTATTACAAATCAATAAAAAAACTAATGTTTAAGAAAAAAAAATAAAATGAGTTTAAAGCTCTATTTCTCCAAAGATAAAAATTGGCAAAATGTCGAGATCATTGAGTATGATTATAATTATACATGTCTGGGTGTTCTGATGATGAGCTGGTGATTTAAGGGTGTGCAATAAAATAAATGCACACATATTATGTTAAAAAAACAGGAAATATATAGAGATAATATAACAGAAATCTGTCAGAATTTTGCAGCTGATGTTTGTGTCCCTATGGTTATTACCAAGAATAGATATATCAGATGCTCAAATATCTTGTGTATTTTAGTGTTGGCCACAGAATGAGTTGCTGATAGCGTTTTGGTTAGTTTTAGTCAAAAATATTTATTTTAGGGCTGGAGCTGTAGCTCAGAAGTAGAACATTTTCCTAGTATTCACAAGACCCTGAGTTTAATGCAGCACTTCAAAATAAATATTTTATATTGTGTTTCATGATCATATAGCCTTTTTGTTCCTCAGATATATCTGTTATACATATATTTGATTATTTCAGAAGAAAGATACTTCAGAAAGGACTATGATTATTAAAAATATAAATATTCATAATTTGTTGTGTTAGATCACAGAAATTCAGAAATGGACCCTTTTGTAATGTTGACAAAATTGTCAGATTTCACCAAATATAATTACTGCAAATATATGGTAATGTAAATTTCAAATTTTAGTATTGATATCTTAAGAATTCCAGTTATGATGATCTTAATCTCAAAGAGATTTGATGATTAAAAACCTTAATTAAGATAAGAGATGCCTCTGATGTTTATACTCATTTCAGCCTAGTCATGTTTTGCTTCCTCCCTCTTCACCCCTTTCTGCCTACAAGAAAATAAATAAATAAATAAATAAATTGGCAGCCTTTCTTCCTTATTCAAGGAAGCAGGTTATCATATAGGTTTACTTGTTCCATGAAGTTTTTCAGATTTTTCTGATAAAATTACCTTATTCTGATGTTACTGTGGCGAAGACTTTTTCTTTTTCTTCTTCTTCTTCTTTTTTTTTTTTTGAGGTGAGAGTCACATAATGTACAATCAACCATTGTAAAGCATACAATTCAGTGGTATTTAGGTTAAAATTCAGTGGTATTTAGGTAACAACTCAGTGATGTTAAGTGTATTCACAATATTGTGCAACTATTAGTTCTCTTTAATTTTAAAACTTTTTCATTGACCCAAAAAACATTCATTATCCATTAAGTAATCATTTCATTCTCTCCCCACAACCCCTGGTAACCTTTAATTTGCTTTCTTTCTTTATGGATTTGCCTATTCTGGACATACCACATAAAATGGACCATATAATATGTGACCTTTTGTGTATGGTTTATCTCACTTAGCATAATGTTTAGAGGTTTATCCAAATTGAAGCATGTAGAGCACTACATTTTTTTTTGATGATTAAATAATACTTCATTGTTTGTATGTATCACAACTCATTTACCTATTTATCCATGATGGAAATTTGGGTTGTTTCTACCATTTCAAACACTAATATGTTCCTAGAATTAAAGTTTATCTATATGTTCTATTTAGCAACACCTTGAAATTTTTATATGTAGTGCTTTTATAGCCAGTCTGAATATTTTGTCACTTCCAATGTGATTTCCCCTTTATCATGAGTTACTTAGGGATGTATTTCTTAGTGCACAAACATGAGTTTAACATTATTTTTAAACTACTCTTTATGAAATTCTTTTAAATTAGGTTTAGAGACTGTAGTCTATATAACATCAGTTCTTCTATAGTTGTTAACATATTTTGTGATCTATTTTATAGTTTTGGGAAACATTGTGTTAAAGACTGTATATTCTCCATTGATGGAATGCAGAGTTTTTTAGTCGCTCAATTATCTGTTTCTCTCTCTTGCTCTACACACACACACACACACACACACACACACACACACACACACACTCACATATATCCTCCCCACCCCCTTACTGAGGATTTAACTCTGGGATAATTTGCTACTGAGCTACACCTCCAGCCCTTTTTATTTTATTTTTTTTTCAAATTTTGAGACAGAGTATCACTAAGTTACATAGGGTCTTGCTAAGTTGCTGAGACCTTGAACTTGCAATCCTGCCTCAGCCTCCCAAGTCGCTGGAATGACAAGTGTAAGTCACCGTGCCTGGCTAGATCAAATATATTTTGACATGGAAAAATTCTGTAATTCTGCTAGTATTTATGTGCTTGGTGTATCAGTGTTTGATAGTTTAAAAATAATGTCTTACTATGATTTTGGATTTGTAAAATTCACCTTTAATTCTGACAGTTTTTTTTTAATGAAATTTCAAGCAATTTTTTTGGTTAATATTTGTAATTTTTAATTCTTAATTTTTCATTGTTCATTTTATTATTATGTATTATTTGTCTTAATATGCAGTAAATGTTTGTGTATTTAATCTACTTTATTTGATATTACATTGTTACATCAGTTTTATTTTGATGTATTAATAAATGCTTAAAATATCATCTTTATACCTTTATTTTATGTATTTCTATATTAATATATAATATAATATGTGGTTATATAATATTATATGTAATTATATAATAATATAGCAATTACAATAACTAATATTAATTATAAAATAATTGTATATAAGCTCCGGATTATGATCTCCAACCTTTTTAAATGTATCCATGTGGTCACAGAATTGAAAACTTTAATTTTAATTGGTTAATGAAAGTTTTTCATTCCCCTACTCTTTGTTTTCAAGTAATATAATTATATTTCTTTTCTTTTAAGATAAGTCTTTCTGTATAAGAATTCATGTTTAAATAAGAATTTTTCATATTTTTTTTAATGTAGGAGATCAAACACAGGGCCTTGCACATGCTAGACCAGTGCTCTACAACTGTGCTACACAATCAAACCCAGGAAGTATATATTTTTCTTTTTAATTTAGTCATTTATATCCTCTTAATGACTATGGCAAACTTTATTTATCCTTTAATTATATGTTTTATACTGCTCTCCAGAACTTGTCATTTTTCTTAAGGATGTACGTTTTAAAATTTATTTTAAATGAAAAGCCTCCTAACTTCATGGTTTATTAAATTTATTAATACATTTCACCATTGTCTATACTTTCCAATGATAATTTTAACCTTTTATTTCCTTGTGGATTTATTTTTTATTGCTTTTTTCCCTTTGCATTGCTTAAATATATGCTAATGTAATATTTTATTTCAGTGATATTTCAGAGTGGGATAGAATTCACTACTGCAATCCTTTTTACTTCTGAAGTTGTCTTTTCTTTTTCCCTTACAAGTGAAGGTACAAGTGACGCTAATCAATATTTTTTGGAAGTCTATCTAGAAATATATTCAAGTCTCTAAATCTCTCCTTCACATATTTGATCATCTCTTTCCTATTTTTTTAAAGTCTTCCTATTGTTCTATGGTACATTCCACAAGAATTCCTCAGTTTAAGACACCATTTTACTTTGATTATGTTCAGTACAGAAACTACCTTGCTTACTGAGATTAAAAACTAAATTACCCGCCCCCTCTATTTTAAAGGTGTCTAAATGCATTCTTTTTCAAACTCATTTATTTTAGTCAGATTATTTTGTAACATTATTTCATGTAGAGTGAGTGAATTCAGGTTGACTTTTTGCCTATCTTTCTTTATATTAAAATTTTTTAAGGGTTTTACAATTTTGCTTTGTAGTTTTTTTATTTTTTAGTTGTAGATGGACACAATATCTTTATTTTATTTTACTTATTTTTATGTGGTGCTGAGGATTGAATCCAGTGCCTCATGCCTGTGAAGCAAGCACTCTACTACTGAGCTACAACCCCAGCCCCTGTAGGTTTATTTTAATGAGTCTTTCCTTTTCTCTCTTTATAACAGGTTGCATTTTTCTCCACCTGGTTTCATGGACATTTATCTCAGAACTAGGCCTTATAATGGCATTTGGCATTCATTTTCTGTGGTTAGGAATGCAATATAATTTCCCATTTTGTTGTTGTGTCTATGACCCTAGCAGTCCATAGATCTGCAACTTCGTTTAAGCTGTAGCCCTAGGCTGCCTTTGAACAATGTTATTTTCAGCCTCCTTTTACAAATGGAGAACTCCTCCCTAGTTCTTGGCTTAAGCTAGTAAACCTGGCTCATATCTTGTATAATTTTGTGTGGAACACATTTTGTTCCTGTACCTTGCAGGGCCAAATGTCTCATTCTCAGTGTTTGCTTCCAATCACAGAATCCAGCAGGGATCTGGCTTGAACCCCTCTCAGTGCTTTGCAGGTAAGTTTTGTTTCTGATCACAAGAGATGTTTATTTTTTATTTTGTCTGTGTATACACATACACAGACAATTTTAAAGATATAAATATATCCAATATCATGTATAATACATACATGTATATAAGCACACATGGTGTGTGTATATATATATATATGTATATATATACATATATATATATATAAATGTTTTAAATTTTTTATTTGACGTTTGGAATAAAAGAATTCTGCAAATCATTAGCTTACATTTTAAATTGTTTCATTTTTTAGAAATTTATTTATTTATTTATTTAGGTATATATGACAGCAGAATGCAGTTTGATTCATTGTTCACAATTGTAACACAACTTTCCATTTCTATGGTTGTACACTATGTAGTGTCATGCCATGTGTGCAGTCATACATGTACCTAGGGTAATGATGTCTATCTCATTCGACCATTTTTCCTACTTCCATGCAAGTTTAAATATAAAAAAGTTGACACTCATGACTTTACCCTATATATTATCATATTTCTGTTCCAAATTTTTAAAGTAAGTATTACAGATAAAGTTAATGCTTGCTTAAACCATGACTCCAGGTTGCTTTTTTTTTCTCTCTCTCTCTTTATAGACAGTTGCTATCATAGGTTTTGCATGTGTTAATCCAAACCACATATATGTATTTATGATGAAATGTAATAGTTTTTTCTTTTTAAACAAACTTAAATGATATCACATTCTATTGATTTGCTTCTTTCCTTTCCACCATTTTTTTTTTGTTGTTGTTGTTGTTGTGGGATTCATCCTTACTGATTTTTATTAGAATAACTGCCTTTAAGTTCTTTTATAAAAATTCTTTATACTATTCTAGTATATGTTTTTTCTTTTTTGGGGGGGGATACTGGAAATTTAACTCAGGGGCATTCAACGGACTGAGCCATTTCCAAAGCCCTTTTTTTGTATTTTATTTAGAAACAGGGTCTCACTGAGTTGCTTACTGCCTCACCATTACTGAAGCTGGCTTTGAACTCTATCTTCCTGTCTCAGCCTCCCAAGCCGCTGGGATTACAGGTGTGGGCCACTGTGCCTGGCTCTATTTTTTCTTTTAACTTACATTGTTTTAAATTTTTATCTTTAAAATATAGCTTCAATTTACATTGTAGTTATTGTCTTCTTGCATAGATATTTGTAGCTTTCTAGGGTATATGCCTTGAAGTAGAATGTCTTGACTATGGAATATTCACGCTTATAAATATTATGATCAACTGTTTTCTCTAAAATAGTAATTAAAATTTACCCTTTTATCAGTGTATGTGAGTGCCTCAGATTCAGAATATTTCCTTTAATAGAATACTGCAAAATTGTTGAGATTTTGAAAGTACTATTATGAAATATCACTGATTAGTTTGCATTATCCTAATTATAATTTTTTCAAATGTTTAACGACTCTTTGGATAGTGGAAATAATGAAAAGAAGGAAGGAAGGAAAGGAGAAAGGGTTAACATTGTTATATTCCTTTCTTTAATTTTTGTATTTGGTTTAGTGCCTTCACTGAGAAAGAATTTAGCATAGCGCCCAGGCAAATATTAGGATGGAAAAGAGGATGAAAAAGGAGGAACAATAAAAAGACTATAATCTTCTGGGTTTTTTGTTTGTTTAGTACCAGGGATTGAACCCAGGCATGCTTAACCACTGAGCCACATTCCTTTTTATATTTTATTTAGAGACAGGATCTCACTGAGTTGCTTAGTGCCTTGCTAAATTGCTGAGGCTGGCTTTAAAATTGAGATCCTCCTGTCTTAGCCTCCTGAGCTGCTGGGATTACAGGCATGTGCCACAGCACCTGGGTAAGACTATAATCCTTTATAGATCATGAATCAGGTAAAAGTTTTGGTTTTAAGCAGGTAGTTTATAAAATAAAAATAAATATGCAATAAATACACAATCTTTGTAAGAAATGTATTTATGGAAACAATTGCTTTTTTTTTTTAAAATAAAATGCCACCACCATGAATAAGAAATACTCTATGAAGATCCAAAAGATTTAGATTTTGTTTTGGAGTTTATCACAAACTGTACTCTGGAATAAGTCCCTTAGCTCTTCTGGTAATGAAATATGGAGTGTTGAGTGCAGAATTTTGAAGATTCTTTCTTGCTACAAAACTTTTATGATTCTAAATGCGTTAATGGACAGTTTTAGAGTCTGATTACAGCAAATGATCTTTGGAACTTTTTCTTTTTAAATAATTTATCTAAATAGCAAAGTCAATGTCATCTGGTGACAAAGGTTTTCCACCAGTCTTTTTATGGATACTGAAGCTATGCCACTTACTTGCTCAGTTTTCTTCTCTTTCCCTCTCCTGATACTTTCCCACTTTTAACTACCTCTTTGCAACAATACTTCTTGAAAGATTTATTTTAAGGACCTCAATGTCTCCAATTCTCCACCTCCTATTGTCTCTTAACTTCTTTCCAATTAAGCTAACCCTACCA
Organism: Ictidomys tridecemlineatus; assembly: GCF_052094955.1. NCBI lineage: Eukaryota > Metazoa > Chordata > Mammalia > Rodentia > Sciuridae > Ictidomys > Ictidomys tridecemlineatus. Next base: position 167,047,598 of record NC_135479.1, read on the forward strand.
CCATTTCTCTAAAATGGTTTTTATCAGGGTCATCAATGATGTCCACACTGCTAAATGAAAGGGTCAATTCCCAGGCCTCATCTTCTGTGATCTACCACAATGGCATTCCCTCCTTCTTAGTGCACCTTCTTCACTTGGTTTTCAGTTTCAAATAATTGTGCATTTTTCTTTTTCACCAGTTGTTTCTTCTTAGAGTCCCTCACTCGTTCCCTCTCATCTCCCAATCTGTTAATACTAGAGTACTTCAGCATGTATCCTTGGTCCTCTTCTCCATTTAGTTCACTTTGTATGTAATCTCATCCAATCTCCAATCTCATATTTTTAAGTACTATCTAGAGAGCAAAAACCTAAGTGTTTATCACCAGACCATACTTCATTCTAGAACCCCAGATTCTGTCTCTCACACCACACACACACACACACACACACACACACACACACACACACACACACCACACACACACACACATAGCTGTCTACCTGCTATCTCTGGTTGTATCTCTAATGGACATTCTTAAACTCAACATGTTATTGCAGAAATGCATCTTTTTTCCCCATTTTCATTATTTTTTTTGTAATCTTATCATTTTGGTTAACAGAATATTTCAGATTTCTTAGATTAGTACCTTAGAGTCATTCTTTATTTTTTGAAGGAAGTTGTAATAATTTATTAAGATTTAAAACAAGTTTCTCAAAACAGAGAGCCATTCCATGTGTTTGTATACAGTATTCTAAAAATGTCAATACATCCCAAATTTCCTCCACAAATGTAACTAAAGAAAAATAATCCCTTCCCTGCTTTTCTCATACTTTATAGCAATCTTTTATAAAATCCTGGTGGCATAAGCCTCAAAACAAATGCAGGATGACTACTTTTTAACCACGTGGATTTTTACCTCTATGGTCTCAGCTATCATAATTTCTCACTTGGACAATTACAACGACTTCCTGTTTTCCTGCTTCTAACTTTGTCCCTCCACAGTTCATTACCAACATTGAGTCCCAGGATATCCTTTGAAAGTATAAGACGGGGCATGGTGGTCTTTGCTCAAATTCCTCTCTTGAATCCCCTTTTCACATAGTCAAAGCCAAAGTTATTAAAATTCCTATAAAGTGCCTACAAAAGCCACCCTTCCCATTACTTTTCTAACCTCATCTTCTGCTCTTGCACTGATCTCTCTCCTACGGGCTACTTTACTCCAATGAGCCAGCATGTTTTCTGGAACTTTGGAACCTTTGGAACTTTGCCTTAGTCATTTCCTACCCTATAATACTTTCTTCCCCAAAGCTTCCCAGCTAACATTCTCTTTTAGTGTCATCTTCACCTAATGAGGTCTGCCTTCATGATTCTGTTTGAAATTTTAGTCTACCTTCTCATCATGGTACTCCTGATACCTTTAAACCTGATTTGATTTTTCTTTCCTGTACATTATTTACCACCTTATATCTAGTACAGAATTTGCTCATTGCCTTCTAACATACTGTATAATTTATACACTATATATTGGTCATGTTTATTTTTTTGTTTTCTGCCTCTAGAAAAAGCCTGGTGAATTATAAACAATGAATAAAAATTGGTTGAATAAATGAATGATGCATAAAATGAATATTGATTATTTAAAATGTCTAAAGTTTTGTTAAGACAAAATAAAACCTTCAGAAGGATCCTACGATCTCCTTTTCAACAGTTACTTGAAATTTACTATGAGACTATCTGTCTTTTAATTTATAATAATCAATTTCACTTGTTATATGAATATGCTGTATACTCTAAATTTTCAGTATCCTAATGGGCCATATGATTGAATTTTCCTTAGGTTATTTAGTGGATTTTTAAAAAATGCCTATCACTTAAAGACACAAAATGAAAATTGCTTAATTTTCTAACATTGAATTTGATGAAATCATAATATTTAAAGTTTGAAATCTGGGTCTTCCTAAGTTAAAGACTGTGTCTTTGTAGATGCACACATACACATGTTTATATATAAATTCATATGCTTGTGTGAGTGTTTAGGATAGATGCATAATACTTTTTTAAATGGTTAACTAAGAACAAAAATAATGCCAAATGTGAAATCAGAGAGGGGAAAGGAAGAGGATGAAGTTTAGACTGGTACCTGAATTTGAAAGACAAATGTAGTGCTGAACCAGAGAAGCAATGCAAAAGGAATAGGATCAGAATAGATTTGACTCTGTAGACCCAGTACAAATCAGAAAGGATTGATGCAAAATGAATTGAAAGAGCTGGGTCCTTATTTATCATTTCCTGACATGCACACAAGGTTACTTGTGTGCAATATAACATATGTAGTATGTATATATTACTAAGGGAATGAAAGATGTTTGTAGCCATGCTTAGCAAATTTTTGATATATTAACTATTATACTCATTTAATTTATTCTTTTGAAATTTGACATTAACATAAATACCACTCTGTAAAGAAAACAATAGATGATGAGGCCAATACTCAATCTTTAATAAGCAATCATCTAATTTTCCAAGATGGTGGTTTTATGATTTCAGATGAAAAGTTTGGCTCCAATTTATTTTTACACTTAAGTGAGATTTAGCATGTCAGAAAATTAAACTACAGCTGAACAAAATTGCCCAAATATGATAATGTAAAGTATCTGACCTAAAAGAGAGCAAGCTAAGAACAGAACTTATAGCCAGTCAACACACACATGCTATGTAAGAGTAACAAGTCTTACCATTTTCAAAGCAATGATATCTTAGTAGAAAATCTGCTGTATGACCCCTTCGGAATGTTTAATGTTATAAATAAGGCATATTATCTCAGCCTCAAGCTCCCTGGAAAACAAGGGAGCTTCTTGTTCTCTGGCTACTTCTTTTGTGAATCAACTCCCAAAACTTCTAGAAGTGAGACAGTGGGCAGAACAGACAAAGATGACCTTGTTTCAGTGACCTTATGAATTTAGTTTTGATAGAGCTTTCATGGGAAGGCTTTTTTGTTAAAAATATTGATTTTTCTCCCCATTATGTATTTTAGGACAGAGGTTTAGTGATTGCATTTGTGGCTTTGGCATTTCCCCAATTAGCTGGTTCTTCTGTGATCTCTGCTATCCTGATGGTCTCTGATCAAAATGAGGAATTAGATTTTCTTGAGTACAGAGGAAGCTATCTCATGTTACACTTCTCTTTTCAGAAATATATTATTTATAAAAACATATCTCTTGGGCTGGGGTTATGGCTCAAAGGTAGAGTGCTCACCTGGCATGCATGGGGGGCAGGATTTGAGCCTCAGCACCATATAAAAATAAAACAAAGATATTGGGTCCATGTTTAACTAAAAATTACACACATACACACACACGTATGTATTTAAAAGTTTGAGATGTAGGGAAAATGAGTGGAGGGAAGAAAACAGTAGCAGGAAGAGTTAGAGTGGTTTGTTTGGCTGGAAAAATGTTAATATTCAAAGAATGAGACTACACACATTCCCTCTGTGAGGCCATTTTGTTGATGTTATGATACTAAGCTCTGGGGAACTTTGTCTTTCTAATCATCACACCTCTGAAAATATTATGGCATTTCCTTATGGATTGTTTTTCTTTGAAATTTTCTGACATACCATGCTCTATTATTAATATTCCATACTTACTTCCTTTTCACTGAGTAAACTTGGGCTTCACTTCTCCAAGAAATGAGCTTCCATTTTCTCAGTTATAAAATGGGCTAGAAAAAATTCCTTGTATCTTTTCTATCTCTGTGAGAATTTTTTCTAATTATAATCCTGATAACTGAGCTCTTTATATATCAAAATAATTCTTAAGAGATCAAATTTCATACTAACCTTCCTTCCTTCCTTCCTTCTTTCCTTCCTTCCTTCTTCCTTTCTTCCTTTCTGCCTGCCTGCCTTCTTTGAACTTGTCAAGTATATAGTAGGTGTCAGACACCTTTCCTTTTTCTGCTTTAAAATTTGTGCAACATGTATTCATTTGCTAGGGCTATGACAATAAAGCACTATAGATAGACTGGGTGGCTTAAACAACAGAAGTTTATTTTCTTATACTGATCTAGAGGCTAGAATTCTGAGATGAAGGTCGCACTTGTTTCTTCTGAGGTCTCTCTCCTAGACTTGCAGGGGACTGACTTCTCCTGAAGTCTTCACACTGCCTTTTCTCTGCACTGTACATACCCATGTCCTAATTTCCTCTTTTTTTTTAAAAAAATTATTCTTTTTAGATATACATGACAGTAGAGTGCATTTTGACATATTATACATATATGGAGTATAACTTATTCTAATTAGGATCTTATTTTTCTGGTTATACATGAGGTGAAGTTTCACTGGGGTATATTCATATATGAACATAGGAAAGTTATGTCAGATTTATTCCACTGTCTTTCCTATTCCTATCCCCTCTCCCTTCCCTTCATTCCCACTTGTCCAACCCACTGAACTCCTATTCTTCTCTTCCTCCCTTGTTGTGTGTTAGCATCCCCATATCAGAGAGAATATTCACCTAATTTCCTCTTGAAGAAACCAGCTATATTGCCTTAAGAGACCATTCTAATGATATTACTTAAGTTAAATACCTCTTTAAAGACATTATCTCTAAGTACAGTCACATTCTGAGGTACTAGGAGTCAAAACCTCAACATATGAATAAAACCACATGTTTATTCTATTCTTTGTTTCCTTTTGTGCTTGTCAAAGTATGGTAGCTGAGTCCAAACTGAAGATGATGATTAAGTTGTGCTCTCCTGAGGACATTTTCTTGCACAGGATATACATAGGGACTTTTGTAGATGGTACTGTAATATAAAGTGTGTTTGGGGGGGAGTGGGGGGGCGCGTGTGCATGTGCCTACAGCAGTATAGGAGAAAGATATATATATATAAAGGGAACAAATAGGGAAAAGATAAAATTTGTCCTTACCCTATCCTTACTTCTGATCAAGTGTTTTTGAGACCATAATAAGAGAAAAATTCAGGCTAACACTGCAAGTCTCAGAGAAATTCATCTTTTGAATCTGCAGAGACAAAAGTGCCTCATATTTTTGTACAAATAGTATTTCTTCTTTTTAATATCCCTCAAATTCTAACTAGACACCTCTGACTCAGTTCACAGGACAGCCTTGATAGAGTTGGGGGCATAGTATTGCCACCAACAGCCGATAGCCATGCAATGTTGGGTAGAGGAAGGCAATTGGACTGGAGGCAGTATTGAGGCTGTTGGATGGGGAGACCACTGTGAAAAAAAAATGGAAACAGTCTGAAATGCAGGTGGTGTATAAGGGGATAGGATTCCATTAAAAAGTTGGAATTTACTAAGAAGCATGGAGTGTTGGGAATTTAATGAAGTATATAAGTGAAACATTATTTATATTTACTAATTAGTAAAGTTATAATTGTTTGAGTCACATTTGTCAACAATCTTCTGCCTAAGAAGATTTCCACTCTCCTCCAACCCCACAGTGACTAGAGGATCTGTCACCTCCAAATTCTAAGGAGCTATAAACAATTAGACAATGCTATTACATGGTAATCTTTGTGCTTCCTAATTTTCAAAACTTAAGTATACTTCCGATGGTAACAGTATCTTTTAAAATGGAAACAGATATTTATGTATTTGATAATTTCTACAAACTGTTTTTTATTTGCATCAAAGGAAAAGTCTAAGTTCTTTAATTTCTAGTCACTTAAATATAGGTGGGGAGAGATATAAACCACAACATTTTTTTTTCCTGACAATTTAAACCTCCATTTTGAGTTAAATATCTTGAATGCCTTCAAATAAATCATCAGATGAAGTATATCTTTTCTTTGTTCTTTAGCAGGTAGCGTTTTCATGTGTACCTGATACTAATAAAAAGTAAATGCAAGTAACTAAGTTTGAAATAAATAAGTCTTGATGTGAGGTTTTCCATGCTAGTTATGCATTATTGAGTAGTATAACTTTAAAAATATGATGGGGAATATTTTCCACGAATGACAATAGGTCTCTGTAATTGAGGATGTCAATGAAAGTCCTGTTTTCTGAATAGTAAGGAAAAAAAGGGGAATCAATTCTTTTGTCACCTTCTTTTTCCTAGTAATCTGTATATACCATTCATACAAAAATATCAGATCCTTCTAAAGAAATGAGAATTTTAAGGAAGCCAGTAATTTCAGAAGTCAAAATCTGATGAGGTTGGGAATGGTAAGAACTTTTCAAGAACATTGAATATCAGACCATAGAATCAGGACATCATAAAACTTGACAACTAATTTATATTAATCGATTACAAATTCTAGACCTAAATAAGTGGGCTAAATAATAATGTTTGTTCTGGGAAAAATTCAGCACATTGGACAGGGAGGCCAATATTATCTGAAATTCCTTATTATGGAATAGATATCAGCAGTGTTAGAACCATTAGAATAGATTTAAAAATTATAATCAATGAGCAAGATTATTTCATATAATAGGGGTTGCAGAAAAGAGCTCCAGTTTCACCAGGAACAATAGTTTTGACTAGCATGTACTCTAACAGCTGACGCTTTCATTAGGACAGAATGGAGTACTACAGATACTAGATTTCTTTTCCAAGTGGTTTTTTTTTTTTAAGTTTGTCCGCCCCCCAACAATATTCATTGTGCTAAGTACAGTTATGTCTTTTAGTCTGTAAAAGTTTTATGTTCTTCAATTTGGGATTTTTCTATTATTTCTTTGATAAATTACTCTTCATGTTTTCTTTCTCTCAATTCCTTTTAGTTGGATGATTACCATCCAATTTCCATATCTTTTTTATTCTAATAATCCTTCTCTTTTAAAAATCATATTTGCTGGGTGATCCTCTCAACCTTCTTTTCTAAATACTTTACTATTTTTTCCTCAAAATTTCAGTTGTTTTGACTTCTTTATTCTTTTACTTTTCTTAATTTTAATGCTACAACATCTTCTGGGCTATCTCAAAGTATTAAATAATAACTCGTTTAAGTATGTTTTCCTTGGATTGTCTCTATTTTCTCTGAGTTCCTTTTATTAGATTGGTCTCTTTGCTCTGTCCTTTCTCTTCCACATTGGTGGCTTTCCTTGAAAGTGTATTATTGATCTTGTCTTCTACGGACTAAGAAATTAACACTCTAAGTGAGCCTGTCTGTGGTATGCCAACTAAGGAGCTTCTTTGAAAGCACCTAAAAGGAAAACTGGTATTTTCCTTTCAGATGCTGCAAATATCAAAGTCTTTGAATCAATTTTATGACTCCTCTATCCTTCCTCCCAGAGGTTGTGGACTATACTGCTAATGGTCAGATGATAGGTTTGAGAAGAAGAGAACTGGATCTCACTGGTTTCTCAGCAGATTTACACTTAGTCTCTTGTCTTCAAACCTCATGCCTGCCTCTCTGAAACAAATTTATCCTGACTGCCTGGGTTGAGAAGGGAGGTAGCCACCCAATGCTGCAGGTTGGGGTGGGCACGTGATGCCCAATAACTCCACAAACAGGTAAAAACCTTTATTTTCAGCCATCTCCTAAACTCTACCTTTTACAGTTGTCCAGACTCCCAATTGTTGAGCCTTTCTTGAAATTCTATAAATTTCTATAAAATTCTATGAAAACTGATTTACTTTTTATTTGTTATTTTCTATGAAGTGTGGATATTTGAATTTGACCTTTCTTCCTTCTGCTAAGATTTTCATAATTCCTCTGTTTTCTTCCTTCATCTACCATAATTTAGTATTGTATATGACTTTCAGTTTGATTAAACATGTGGTTTGTATTATTATTTCTTTAACTTGTTCTGTTGTGATTTTCATCAGAAGAAGGGGATGGAAAGGTAGCTCTGCTCCACCTTCTTGAAACTGAAAATCTATTGCAATAGTTTATAAAAGAAATAATATAAATTTGGGGAGGGTAATTCATACTTTTCTCAGTTCCTTGACTTTATATTAAAATAACAACATAATGAATCCTAATAACAACTTCCATATTTCACTTGTCAGATTGCATATCACAAATGTGTTTCATTTCTCATAAATGTCTACTCTCCTCAAACTTTGGGACTTGCTATCTCATCCTCAGTAGGTAAAGTCACCTTGGACTGTCCCACCATCCAGTCACCACTTTTTCCAATTTCTGTCACCAGACCTTTGTTCCTCCCTTGGTTATCACGGTGAAGAAAAAGTCCTTTCTTTTTATAGCATTGATGCCTCTGTCTGGGCCCCAAATTTCATCCTTTTATCTATCCTCAGGGTTTCTGTTTTTTTTTTTTTTTAAATTTGGTCTTTTTCCTCCCCTTATTCCTTATCACCCTTTTCTTTTCTTATCAACATTTTAAATTCAAGTCTTCAAGTTTCTCTCTTGAAGAAAAATAAACTTTCTGATGTTAACATTTCCCTCCAATTATCCCCTTGATTATCTCCTTATCTTCACAAACTTCTTGAGTATTCTGCAGGCACTCTTTGTGCTTCCTCATCTCTCTCTCCTCAGCTGATAGCAGTCTGCTTTCACACTTACCACTCTGTAGAAACTATTCTCATTGAAACTGGAAATTTCCCAAAATGAAAGTCATAAAAACAATTTCTTTATAGCCAAATAAAATGAATATTCTTTTTTAGTTTTTTAGGGTAGCTATGTATTCTTTTTAACTCTATTGATCAATCCTTTATTCCAGAAGCACTCTCTTCCTTTGGTTTTCATAGTAACACAGTTTCAGTCAGGATGGATTAGCACATGCTACAATTAAACAAACAAAACAAAATGAAAAAAAAAAAACACCCTTTGTCCGTAGTAGATTGACTTGGAGCTCCAATGATCATACCTGGATACAGGCTGATAAAACAGCTGTTATTTGAAACATAGCCAAATATTAAGGCAAAGGAAAAAAAAACATAGGAATTCAGACACTAGATACTATACTCTCATAATAAACACATGACATTTCTGTCTGTGTTCCATAGACCAAAGCACTCTATTTCCCTAGGAGCAGTGAAATACATATTTACCAGTTGCTTAGGAGAACTGGAAGTAATTTTGGAAAAGCATTAAAGACAACCATAATCCCTTTTACCACAAACCTCCTACAACTTTCAACACTAATCAAGGAATATGAACCTAAATATGTTTGGAAATTTTATTTCATTGATTAGTAACTGAGTCAATTAATTCTGACTGAATAGATAACTACATATATCAGGAATAAACATGGTTGAAGAGGTAACATAGATTTTACTTAAAACTAAATATTTAAATCCGCTCTATATTACTCTGTGACTTTGTCTGTTTGTATTTCTATAACAAAATACCTGAAACTGGGTAATTTATAAATATAGAGATGTATTTTTCACTGTTCTCAAGAGAGGGAAGTTCAGGATCAAAGGCTTGTCCGGATCAATGTCTTGTGAAGGTCCAATTCTCATGTAAGTGATTCCTTCTAGTTGTTTGCAATTGGCATAAGGAAGGGAAGGCAAAAAAGAGAATAAATACTGTGTACACACATGGCAGCAGAAGGGAAGAAAGTAAACACATTCCCTTAAGCCCTTTTATAAAAGCCCTAATTTCATCCATGAAGACTTTGCCTTCATGACGTAATTATCTTGTAAAGGCCCCACGTCTTAACACTATCACAATGAGCATTAAGTTTTAACATATTTTGGAAGCACAGTCAGATCATGGCAGTCTGTTTGGATAGCTATAGCAAAAACACCATAAACTTAATGGATTATGAACAATACACATTTATTTCTCACTGTTATGTAGGCTGGGAAATACAAAATCAAGGTACCAGCAGATTTGCTGTCTGGCGTAAGACTGTTCTTTATAAACAGCAACTTCTTGCTGTGTCTGTACTTGGTAGAAGTAGCAAACAAGCTCTCTTGGGCATTTTTTATAAGGACATGAATTCCACTCATGAATGGTTTTGCCTTCAAGGCCTAATAACCTTCCAAAGGCTCCAACTCCTAGAATCATCATGTCAAAGGTTAAGATTTCAACATGAAATTTGGGGAGACATAAACATTTAGGTCATAGCACATTTATCTATTTCATAATGCTAAGCATTTACTCTATCTTTCCTAAGTACTTATTATTATAAACTTAGCACAGTACTAAATGATGAAGTTTAAACAAAACATAACCACTGTCAGGAAATACCATATAAATCTAGCAATTCTCAATTCTGCCTCCCATTTGTCAATGAATTGCCTTACACTTTTGAAAACTGAAACTAAATATGTAGTTATTATTGCCTATCAGATAAAAATGTAGATATTTGCAAACCTGAAATGACTATTAAGAAAAGGAAGCAGATAGAACTCTTTTAGATCAACTGTTTCATATATTATACTAAATATTAACTTAATTAAGGCTTTAGAGATAGCTTTAGGATATGTCTCCCAAACATCACCTAGATAAAAATCTGGCTTTGAATTAGCAATTCTCAAAGAAAGTGGTTGGCAATTTCCAGAGGGATTAGAATTTTCATTCGGAAAGAACATTCTGGTGATGTCATTAACATTTATTAACTCTTTTTTAAAAAAGAACGTCACTAGGTAAACATTTACAAGAGAGAAGTTTCAGAATGATCAGATTTCCATCCGACTAATTGGCATTTACAGTGACCATCTGAAGTTCTAGACTGATTTGAAAGTAATACGTAAGGAACTGTAACCATAAATTCTGAAATATCACTCCACTTTTTTATATTTGCTCTTTTTTCTTACAAGAAAAGGCATATGGACAAATGAGATAATAACTGGAAACATAAGCAGGGAGGCACCAAGAGCAGAGAGCACTCCAGTTGTAAGAATTCTTCAACGTTTCTGTTAAAAAAAAAATAACACAAGATTTTTTAAGTGCTTCTTGAGAACATACTAAGGTGGAAAGAAAGTTAGATGGAAGACAGTGACTGAGAGAAGACAGTAATGCCGAAGTCTAGTTATAAAATATTTTTAAGGTGGAAAAATCATGCTAGCACTTCCCAAATCAGGCCAAATTCATGTTAGCTGATGCAGTTGTTTCCTACTGAGTCAGTGCACTATAGAAGGCAAGACATCCAACACTTCGGTAATAGGTCAAAGAAAAGAATGTGTGACTGAGGGAGCCCATGAGGCTCACTGTCGCATGTAAGTGCTGCTCAGGGATCCCTGTACCTGGGGACTGTGGAAGGTGATTTTTTTTAAAAAATAAAAAGTGTAGAAAAAATATGTATGAATCAATTACATAGATGTCAATTCATTTGAACAACAGGTCTGTATTTGATTACTTTCTGAAGGTTCCTGATTATTTTATTTGGATCTTTAGGGCTACAGATGTCTTTTAGGACTACAGATATAGAGCATTTTAATGAGTGAAACCTTGATGTTTATTGAATAAAGAGGGTAAAAAATTGAGTTAAGGACACATATATGTCCAGGGAAAACCCAATTGTCATCAATTTCATATTAAACTAAGGGTTGTTCATCATCATGCCCCATGCTTTTCTTTTTATGAGATTCTCTTGAAGGCTGACATAGGATTGAAGGCACAAAGGACACAGGCAAAAAGTTTAGGTTACTGAAAAGATAAGGAGAGCTCTGGCTAATGCCCCCTGCAAAGATCAATCTATAGTCTCACACCTAACCTTTATTCAGGGGTATCCTTGGCTCTGCTCTTGTACAGTGCTTTATAGACCATCACAGTTCACTCAAGGGAGTCAGAGGAACATGGTCAAATTTCCCCTGAGACCTACTTCTTTGGGCTATTCAATTTTGGGAGGGAAAGAGCAAAGGCATGACCTCCTGTTGAGGCTTGGCCTATGCTAAATAGAAAAAAATATCCATATTAGGAAAGGGAGAGTTGTTGCAAAGTCCAAGTTAAATATGACACTCTTTCCTCTTTGGGTTCCCACGTGTGGGTATGCATGCTTGATTAACATTGAGACATCCTGGTTTCATTTGGCTTAACTTGGCATATATAAACACAATTTCTCTTCTCTATATGGTTGCATTCTGGCCAAATGCCAATGATCTCACACTGGAAATTTTCAATGTTAAACTTTGTGTGTGTGAAATATTTTAGAGATTTGTGAGAAAAAAATTGATACATTTTAAGGGGAAAATCAACACAAAACAGAACACTATAAAATCTATTAATAACTCAAAATGAAACACATGCAATGTAGATGATATTGAATTTCAGCAAATACAGGCTGTTATCACATTGTTGGCATTCAAATTTTTCTTTGTATATGCAAGATGGCATTTAGGTACAGTAGACACTTCAAATGCGACCAGCCATTCATTTTGTTTATAAATTGAACTTTCAAATGAAGTAACATAAAAATGTATTTTCAATGGTTCAAATAAAAAATATTTGGTTAAAATATTATTTGAATTGGTTCAATTCAATAAGCACATCCTTTAAGAAGATGTATAGCTTAGTGGTTAAAACAGATTACTACTATAATTACTGTTGTGGCTTAGGCAAATTTTCTTACCATCTAGGCCTCATCCCCTCCTCTGCAAACAGAGATGCTGTATCTACATAGAGTTGTTGTGAGTATAAATGTTAATATATATTAGGAGTGCTGTCAAGTCCTGGCACAGGGTTAGGGCTCCATGAGTGTTGGTTATTGTTGCTATTGGCCTATTGGAAGCTAAAGAGCAAAAACAAGCAAAGGTGAATTGGAAGTCCTTTCACCTTCAAGAAACCTGAGAGTTAGGCAGTGAATTATAATTTAACTCAGACCACTATAAGAATACAGTAGACAAAAAAGTGCAGTTGGTAGTACACAGGAAGTCCAGGTTAATGCCAAGAGATTTGTTTGATTTGAGTTTTAAATTGTGGGTGAGCTTTAACAGATAAAAGGAGAACTGAGAACAATCCAATATTCTAGGTAGAGAAAGCAAAGAGGTAGGAGTTACAAGGGATAGTAAGTACCTCTTCCAAGCTGACAATAACATACCAAGTAATAGCAATGCAGCTAATACTCTTTCCAGTAACCAATATTAGAAGTGGTAATGAAGCTCAACATTCTTTCTTGCTGAACTTAATTGGCCTTAGACTCTTTAAAATAGGGTTCAGGTAGCAACTAGTTCTTTACCGGTTTGGCTTATATAATTAAACCTTTGGTACCTGAGGTATAGTTGCCTAGAGATAGTGGTAAGAGTAATAGTAGATAATAGTTATTATATACTGGGTGATCATTTTGTATATTCATATAGTTTATCTTATTTAATTCTCACAACAAATATATAAGATAGGCATTTTTAAAAATTTTATATATAAATAAACTGAGCCTGAGAAAGATTAAGAACTATTTCCAAAGTCATTTAGCTAGAAAATGTTGAAATTGGAGTTTAAACCAAACACTTTAAAAACTTAAATTTTATGATTACACTACAGATACTCCACCATGTACAGCCAGAGGAAGGAGAAGTTGTGCTCCATTTGTGTACAATGTGTCAAAATGTATTCTATTGTCATGTATAATTAATTAGAACAAATTAAAAATAATTTAAAAGAAATAAAAAATCTAAAAACTTAAATTTTGTATTCTTAATCATATTACAGATGATTGTTTTAAATAGACTTCATTTTAAACCAGAGATAAGTCAAAGTTAATTATGAACTAGCCCTTAATTTAATGTTAAGAATGTAAAAAAGCTGGGGCTGAGGTTGTGGCTCAGTGGTAGAGTGCTTGCCTTGCACACGTGAGGCACTGGGTTCAGCACCACATAAAATAAATAAATTAGTAAAACAAAGGTAATGTGTTCATATTCAACTAAAAAATAACAAAATTTAAAAGTAAAGAATGTGAAAAAATTATTCTACATGCTTAGGGAAATTACTGAAGACTTTTGAACAGAAGAGTTTGATTGGAATTTTACTTTAGGAGCAAAACTTGCAGCAGTATGAAAGATATTTTGGAAGGAAGGAGACTGGAAATGAAATGATCTATGAAATGATGAAATGTTGGGAAAATAATGGGTATCTGAGGTGGAAAGAAGACAATGGCATCAAATTATAGCATCAAAGTGAAATTTGGAGGAATTAACTGCATGGAAGATATGCATTTCTGAAGTTTCAAGTTTGGGAATTTCATATAGGCAAGAAGAGAGTGAGTTAAGGATTCTGATGGACAATATAGATGGAGATTATGTATCAAGATCCATTAAGAAAACAAAAAAGTATACCTTTAAATTCATAAGGTTTAACCTGGCTTTCTTTTTTTTCCAAGTTAAAAAAAAAAAAACACCAGAGAATAATGAACTAATAAAACTCTAAACAGATCCAGGCTATTTGAAGAATGAGCATCTTTCTCCATAACACAAAAATGTGTATGTGTATGTTCAGGTGAAAATGGGAAAGATAGAAAAAGGAAAGGAGAAAGAGAGAAAGAGAAAAGAATCATAGGACTTAAGTTCAAGGAACTGTTTGATATTATCAGAAAAATATTTCAAGTTTCTCATTAAATCACTTCTTTATAAGCAACAAGGTAGATTTATTATGCCATTTTCATTCTTCCATGGTAGAGAATGCTTGCCCAGTCAGAAATAAATTCAGAGCCAAGGCTCTCAGCAGTCTGACCTACTTAGCTAATATTTCTTTTTTAAAAAAATCAAGTTTGTGGTTTAATTCTGCTGAGAAGGTGTCAGAATGATAGCTCTTGAGGTTGATAAATTTTAGAATGCTCAATGTTATTCATGTAGATTAGCAAATTTCAATTTCTCTTTACCTTTACCTATTTTAAAATCCCCAAACATAACAAGGTGTGGAAGTTATATTTTTATTCTATCTTTAATCACTAATTAAGATTTATGTTATAGGAATCCTCAGTAATCATTCTCTCTCTCAAGACTTTCTGTGAAGTTGGCAGGTGATACTTGGATATCCTTGTAGGACTTTACATAGTGAAGTAGCCAACACAGATTACGAGACTTAAGAAAAAGAGTGATCAGACATTAAAACCAAAAGTGGCCTATAGACATGAAAATAACAGCAAGAAAACAACTAATCCTTGAAATTCTTATACTTATATATTCTTAAGTTAATTATTCTTATAAGAAGTTTGAGCTGTTGTCATTAGTAAGTGTAATCTTTATATTACAAATACTAGACTTCTTAATAATTAAAGATAACTTTTTGTTTGAAAATAATTATAATCTTTCATAATTCATTAAGAAAAAAGTGATGTGTCTTTCTTAGAGATGACTGTTCAACTGCTAATGGACTACAAGGTAAATTATTTATAAAGTATGTAAATATTCCTTGTATCTATGGCTTATGGCTACAATAAGGAACATGTTCACTAGTCTTAAGGAATTTAGAAAGTAATAAAGTCATAGGATGTATCTAATAATCATGCATGTATTCTTATGGACTGTTATTAAAGGAAGTTGGAGATAGCAAAGGCAAATTGCAAATTTAGAGATGATACAAATGTTCATTAGAGAGAAAAGGATCCCCTGAAATTAATGGGTTTTGATCTTCATTCTGAAATAATAATTAAAGAAAGCGTCATTCACCTCCTAAAGGATCAAGGCTTGTAAATTAATCAGTGTACTTAGTTAGTGCTACTGAAATTTGGTGTGTGTGTGTGTGTGTGTGTGTGTGTGTGTGTGTGTCTGTGTAGCATCAACAGAATTTTAACTGAAATATCCATAGTGTAAAATGTTTAAGTAAATTAGTGACTAAAGGTTGAGTAAAATGTGGTTGGCAATAATTTTGTGAACATCTGCCTTCAGAGAAATATGATTACTGCTTCAAAATTGCAGGGAATAAGTGACAATCAGGGTCTTGGCTATAATTTTCATATTTGGGTTGGGAGGCAGCTTCCTCAGAAATCAGCTTGGTAGTTCCCTCTCGCTTCATGTCCTTGGCAAACAGAGCAGCTGCTTATGTCCAGAGTCTAGCTGTGAAGAATTTAAGGGAGCCCTCTCCCAGGGGTGCCAGCTGAAGGAATGTTCTCCATGCAGATTTCTCCCAGAATCCCAATATAGCAAAGCTCACAATGTGACCATCTTTTAATTTAGATTTTCCAACAAATGTGAAAAATATTTGGCATGCTCTTTCTACCTTTGCTTCTACTCATTTAGTCTTTGCCTCTGAAAAGTAGTGCCAAGAGGAAAGTTTCCTGCATTTATTTCCTTTCTAGTGTGACATCTTGCTTTGAAAACTTTGAGTCTGTATATAGACAGAGATAGAAAAAAAGGGGGGGGGCTTCACTTTAGTTTCTTTTCTTTGCATTAACACACAGTCTTCAGAGGAATTTCCAAATAAATGAGGAAACCAATGCCCTTCTAAGATCTAGAGAACTTATATACCATCTCGATTGTGGAGTATAAGTATTGTCCTTGCACTTCCAGTGACATCTCGATAGCAAATACCCCTTGGGAGAGCTTTAGTAAATCATTAAACAAACACCCAAACTTGAATTTAAGTTATTTATTCAGAAATTGTAAAAAGAAAATCTAAAAGTGTGTGCATCATGTTTTCATCATTATTTCATCATCAATGTTTTCATCATTATTTTGGGGACAGGGGGATGTGGTAAGAGACTATTGCTTGTTTGTAATTTTGGCACCCAACAGAGTAAAGTTGAATTATGGATAACAAAAGACAGCATCAGGTTTCAGGTTAAATAATCTCTTGGGAATGAAGTACCTAGAAAACTTGGGGATAGAATAAGCTGAGGATACTATTATGGGCTGACTTTTCCCTAAGGTTTAACATAAGTATATCAGAAATAGTCATTAAAATGGTTGACAAATTTAAACTTGGTGAGGAAAAGATAATAAGTTTTCCAAATATCCCTTAAAATTGTCCCAAGATGACAAGAAGCTCTTTATAAAAGAAATTCTATGATCTCACTAATTATAAAACCTATACTTTTAGAGAACTAAAGGATTTTAGTGAGTGGAAACTCAGAGCTTAAGAATGTGACAATCATGATAAGGTTTTGAACAGTCAATTTCCCTGAGGCAGTTAGCATGGACTCTATAATGAACTAAATACTGGGAAATTTAATTTGAATTTTCCAAACTGTGTGCCCAGATATGTATAACTGAAACATATTCTCAGAAAGCTATAAAGGAACCATATTTCTTGACAAGAACTAACAGACTGCTTGTGCAAGGATTTCTTTTTCTTTCTAATTCTAAGGACTAAAGAGAATAAGTATATAGTTAACTCTCATGCCACCATTTATAATTAGAATGGATCGATAGTGGAGATTGTGAAATGATGAATCTGAAATTTATATTGAGCCACAGCTCACATTTTTCCCATTTTAAATCTAAGATTACTGTATTTTTCTTTGCATTTTTTTTGAATTAGAAAAAGCTAGAATAGCTTTGATAATATCACTCAAAGAGTATGCCTGATGTTTAAAGATTGATATTTTATTTCAAATCATGAAAATATTTCCAAGTTATTTTGAAAAATACCTAAAACAGTAAAATTCCAAGACAGAAAAAATAACTATGCATTTTCTGGACGCAAAGGCTATGATCCCTTGTTACTGAAAAAATCATGTGACAGAATAAGGAAAGAGAACTTAACTTAGTTCAGAGGACTGTGCTGGAGAGGTATTTGATATCTTCAAAGAGAATCTAGGAAAATAGAATATAGGTTTGTCAGAAGAGAAGACCAAGATAGGGTTGTCTGGGACATACGACACAAAACCCCAGAACTTATAAAGACTGTGTGGGTCAAAAAGCTAATTTGGGAAGGAGCAGGAAAGCTCCATACTGAAGACAAGCATTGTCTACTTTAGAGCTTTGTCTAGATCTGTGGTTCATGGTGTGCTATGTTAACATGGAATAGACTGAACATCACAGCCTTCATTTTTGCTCCATGAAGAGATCCAAAAGAAAGGCTCTCTGCCCTTCCTCAGGGGCTGACCCTGTGGCCAGCCTCATGTCCTGGGTTCTGACCACTGTCAGACATGGTGATAAACCCTGAAGACAAGGTCTCATTTAATCCTCCTAAGAGGCAACTAATATCATCTGCTACTGAACAGTTTTTAAAAAGAAGATACTGAAACTGAGAGCTTAAATGACTTCAAGGTCAAACTAAAAATAACTGTGAAACTGGCACTTAACTCTACAAATCTACATTTTATTCCACTTTATTTCTAAAGCATAGAAACTAGCACCAAAAATGTCTCAAACTGGAGGCTGTTTGGTCCCCTGTACTTAGCCCAGAGAAGCTGCACTAGGAATTGAAAAAAAACTCCTAGGATTTTTGGGCTTCCTGCAGCCAGTTTCAGGTCCTTCTCTTCTACAGATTCTAAGATGTAAATATCCCACTTCTGTTCAAAAGGGAGAATATAAGTCTGAAAGAGGCAAAAGAATGACTCCTCTTCTACTAACTTTTGTGCTTCTTAGTCCCCTTTAATTCCTGATTCCCAGCATCAAAGAGCATGTAGGGAAGGACAGAATTTGAAAGACAAGGGCCCATCTTCAGCTCTGCTCTGTTCTATTCTGTGAGCCCCACTTCCCTTTGAAATTCATTGTCCTTTCTCCAGCTGACACAAACAAACCTTTAAAATCAGAATCTTTCTTAGGGTTGGCAAGGAAGAAGGCAGGACTTCAGTTTCAGGTGAATTAATTGTGTTATCCTGTAAGGATGTCTAACACAGCACTGATGGTGACACTCGCTGCTTATTAAGTAAGGTTTTTTTTTTATCAGTAGTTCCTGAAATCCTCTGCACTGAGGTAGTTTATAACTGACACTAATTGGAATAAAGCTACTTCTAAAACATCTCTCAACACAGAAGAATTTTCATTCCAGATCGATAAGATGGTTAATTCCCTTAGCCCCTTATTCCCCTCACACCTTGTCTATGAACACAGTGACTAACCTTTCCCTGGGGCCTTGGCACATTCCCGCAGCAGAGGAGGTGATGTGGAAGGATAAAAACATTACTCAGGCACACTTTACGAAAGTCTCTAGCAGTTGGCAATACTCAATCTGACCTTTATGTTGGATTTTGCCATATTTTTAATCACTTTACCATCACTTGCAGGAGAGAAGGCGTCTTTAAAAGTGCCCTATTTAGCAAAAGCTTCAGAGCCAAAACTAAGTGCATGTTCTCATTATTTCACATGTTGTCAAATTAACCAGTACAGAGAAATGATAGCATTTTTTTTTAAGAGCTCTGAATTAAGGTAGGAGAGTATTTTGTTGCAATTATTTATATTTTATGTTGATCTTTTTGCTGGCATTTTCATGTTTATGCAGCAATGAATAATATATAGATGAATTTATTGAATTCAAAGCTTTACTTTTAATTTCCTACAGCTATGCCAAAGCCCTTGTAAATTTCTATGTCTTTTGTAAGAGTTTTGGGTTTCTCTACTGTATTCTTTCTGTTTCTGCATAGTTGGCTGATTGTTTTACTATAAATGATGTATGATTTGCAAAAAAAAAAAAAAGTAATCACATATACTGGGTTAAAAGATTCTTCCATTTATTTATTAGTCGATGAAAGGCAAGGTTAACTTTTTAAAAAAATATTTTAGACAGACACAATACCTTTATTTTATGTATTTATTTTTATGTGGTGCTAAGGATCGAACCCAGTGCCTCACACGTGCTAGGTAAGTGCTCTACTACTGAGCCACAACCCCAGCCCCAAGATTAACTTTGTCTCTGAAATAATGCCTAGCACCCATTATTATTATTTGCTTTAACAACTTGATTTTATAGAGACTTTTAGTACTCTCATTAATTTTATTTACTTTCTCATTTTCTTATTTTGGAAACATCAAGCCGGTAGTAAAGTTGCAATAAAGAGCCTTCAATTAGATTCATTAATTGTTAACATTCTGCTGTTTGATAGTTAATAGCAGACCTCAAGCCACTAATTGCAAAATGCTATAACATTTCTCTTCTAAAATGAGGACATTGTTCCACCTCAATGTTATTATCACTAAGAAATTTAACAGTGATATAATGCCAATATCTAAACATAGTACATATTCAAATTTCCAAAGTACCCCAATGAAATCCCTTATTTGTGCCCCTTTTTTCAGGATCCAATGAAGATACTGCATTGTATCTGGTTTTCAAATCCCTTTATTCTACTTTTAAAGTAGTTTTCAGCTATTTTTCCTTTCTTAAAGAGAGAGAGAGGAGAGAGAGAGGGAGAGAGAGAGAGAGAGAGAGAATTTTTTAATATTTATTTTTTACTTTTTTCGGTGGACACAACATCTTTATTTTATTTTTATATGGTGCTGAGGATCAAACCCAGCACCCTGTGCATGCCAGGCGAGCACGCTACGGCTTGATCCACATCCGCAATCCATATTTTTCCTTTCTTGACATTAATATTTTTAGCTACACACTATCCCTGGGATGAGTACTTTTTCATAATAAGATTCAGGCAAAACATTTTTTGGCAGGAGTAGTATGTGATTCTGCATCCTATCAGGAAGTAATTGATATTGGCATATAAATTAACCTTGATCATTTGGTTAGAGTGTGTCTGTGGGAGTTCTTTCTTGTAAAGACTCTTGTTTCCTTTTGTGATTAAGAGTATTCTGTGGGCTGATACTCTGACCTTGTTCTCCAGTGATCCTAATCCCGTGGTTTTGGTATCCACTAATTCATAGTGCTTGAATTTATCATTACTATGATGTTATCAACTGATGTCTTTCCAGTTTTATCATTTCCTTCACATTAGGTTTTTTTGTGTTTTTGTTTTTCAAAGAGTTTCTCATTCTTTCTTTCTTTCCTCAACCCTTGAAATTATTATTTTTGGGGATCATTATGAACAAATAGGTTATTTTCTTATTTAATATATTATAATTTCATAATTTGTCCCATTCTTTTTTTGTCACATTGATGCACAAATTGTCCCAAGTTTGACCAGTGAAAGCCACACTAGGTAGATTCTGCTCTCTATTTCAGTCATTCCTATTTTCTTAAGTTTGTCACTAGAAATAAGCTTTGATTCAAGCTTATCTAGTTATAAAACAATCTTTAGCCCAATTATTTGTAGCAATATTTCATTCAACCTCCTTATCAAATTTATTTTAGTCTATAAAAATCATGTAATTGTTCAGTTCCAATATGAAAGAACTTGGAAGTTGTTATCCTTATAAAAGCTGCACATACTGAAAGTTAATGACTATTCATGGATCCAAGAGAAAGCTGAGGGCAAAGGTCTTATTGCCATCTCCTAAACAGCAAATTCAGAATCAGTGCTAAGATCTGCAGTGGAAAATCTCCTGAGGCCATAATTTACAGCAACACTTATAAGGTAATTGTGATGAATTGTGAATGCTGAGTGTGGACTAACATGAGAATGAGAAACTCCTGGGGAATAAATGCTGCGGGACCTTTACAACTTGGTGGGGCTACCTTCAGGAACCCCATCATATTCTCATGGTAAAGGGCCAGGAAAAGTTCCCTTGTGGCTTTGGCTCCAGGAGGGGAAATGTAACTCACTGAGAGCTCTCAGCATATTAAAGACCCAAAGACTTTACCAGTGCCTTACCTCACCAGGGAGAAAGGGCACCTATTCAGCCCTTATTTTTTTCTTGATGTCTGATGTCACTAAGTTGGGAATAAAACTCAGAAATACTTGTTAAGGCCACAGACCATGGACATCAGCCCATGAAAAGATCAAACACTAAATGATTAGATTATAGAACACTTTCCCCCTCCACATACCCTTCCCAACACATCAACAGACTCCAGCGTAATGGTAGAGGTTTACAATTTTGAGAAATAAAAGGCACAGACTCTCTCTCAGGGATTCTTAGGGAAGCCTCAAAACAACAGAGGAGACAAAAACAAGGGTCACAGAAGCATTTGAAAACTCTGGCACACAGGTAGATGCAGCTACCCAAACCATTAGACACACCCCATAACCTTGTCAGATAGCATAAAACCTCACGCAAAAGACCTGTTGACCTAAGTTCTATTATCTAATACCTCATATCTAACTTTCAACAGAAAATTACAAGGCATGCTAAATGTAAGAAAAACAATAAATGACAGCATGTAATTCAAAGAGTCTTCTCTTAATGAAGATATTGTCTACCTGTGGTTGCAAAGAAAAATCCTTGTGTGTGTGTGTGTGTGTGTGTGTGTGTGTGAGATGAAATTTCATATAAAATATCTGATTGATAACTACAAAAATGAATACAGTGACTCATAAAACAAGAAGGGAAATTTAATTTTTAATTCAGTACCATCGCAAATAAGTACAATTAAGGGAATATAATAAAAAGAATTCTGAATAGAACATAAAAGAAAAAAATCTATTTTCCTTAGTAACAGAGAAACTAAAGTGAAATATTTGCATTGAAGGGACCTGCTGGTTTTATGGTCACATCTGCTAACCAGTCTGCCTCCTTGGCTCACAGAGATCCCCATGACTGCTGAAAAAAAGTGATGCTTTGGGAAACATTTCCCCTTCGTGTAGCCCAGCATATTTCAGCAGCGTGTGTTCCCAAAACTCGCGGTTGAAAAACACTCAACCTCATGCCTACATTTCCTGAAAAGAAGATCAGCCCGGAGGTGATTCAGTAACATATGAAGCTTGCTCTCCAGACACAAAAATGAAATACAAAATCAGAATGAACACTGGCATGAAGAAGACGGAAACCTCATCACATTGAGTTGAGAAGGCAATGCTATTATTAGTTACCAGAGATTGAGTGTTGTTTGGCATTGGGTGGTGCCAACAATGGGCTAGGTGCTGTAGAGAACATAGAATTAGAGAATGTTCTTGCCTAGAGGCCTCATAATCAAATCAGACAAACCAGACAGTAGCACAGTCCAGCAGACAGAATGAGGAAAGTTGGGTTCACATGGGGTACCTAAGGTCACTTTTATCCTTGAGAATACTCGATTTCCCTGCAATGAACCTGCCCTCTTGTGTTATATAAGTTCAGGGAAAGAGACTTGACATACTTTCTTATGATTTCCATTTGTATGTCACCCAGGAAGCCTGTTTTGCAAAGGAGTGTAGTTAGGTTTTCACTTGTAACATGGTGCGGAAACATTTCTATAAAACCACTGGCCTGCTTTATTGGGGACTGAAGGAGGAACTCACAGGGCAGAGTCACTAGGTAGACATGTGATATTATATGGATGAACATCCCAGAGAAAGACCTGTGGGGCTAGATTTCTTCTGGGCCTTGTTACACATCATTCCTTTTGTGGTGCACATGTTCTCACCCCCACTCTGTCTTGCATAGTGAAGGTTGCATGAGCAATCTAGATGAATTGAGATTCTTGGCACCAGACCGTCTGGTTTTGAGTTATCTGCTATTTACAGAAGATTTCTTGGTATGCCAATAACCCAGCAACTGGAAACCTTTGGACCTATGTAAGGAAGTGAATGTCCCCATTCACAAGGGATTCAGCTTTAAAAGGAATACCGTGCATGGGAAAACTCAACTTGGATGCGTTAGATAATTTGTTTTGTCCCCCTATAGCTTTTAGTATTTACTTCTGCATAGAACTCAGCACTCCTGGTTAAGGTCATTGTCTGTCTGGCTCTATCTCTTCTTAGCATCTAGCCTGTATGTGGCTAGTGGAAGACACCAATGAAACTTTGTAATGAATAAATGTCACAGAGGATGTAAATTAGCTCTAACTCTGCATGTTCTTTCCACTTTCAAGGAGAACTCAAGTGTGACAACTTTTACAAATCTTCATACTGTCCTCCAACCTCTTAACTATTTTTAAGACAGCTTATAGGCTCAGTTTTTACAGTTTTTAAATTTTTTAAATCTTATTTGTTCTTTTTAGATATACATGACAGTAGAATGCATTTGTGCACATTTTATATACATGGAGTATAACTTATTCTAAGTAGGATCCAATTCTTGTGGTTGTACATATGCAGAGGAGTTACCCTGCTCATGCATTCAAATACAAGGATAGGAAAGTTATGTCTGATTAATTCAACTGTCCTTCCTATTCCCCTCTCCCCTCCCTCCCCTTCCTTTTATTTTTCCCCTATCAGTATGTTGTGGGTTACCATCCACATATCAGAGAGAATATTTGGCCTTTGGTTTTTTTGGGATTGGCTTATTTCACTTAACATGATATTCTTCAGTTCCATCTACTTACCAGCAAATACCATCATTTCATTCTTCTTTATGGCCAAATGATATTCCACTGTGTATATATAGCACATTTTCTTTATCCATTCATCTGTTGAAGGATACCTAGGTTGGTTCCATAGCTTGACTATGTGAATCAAGCTGTTATTTGATGTGGCTGCATTACAGTAGTATGCTGATTTTTAGTCCTTTGTGTATAGAACAGGAGTGGGAAAACTGGATCAAATGGTGGTTCCATTTCAAGTTTTCTAAAGAATCTCCGTACTACTTTCCATAGTGGTTGCCCAAATTTATAGTCCCATAAACAATGTATAAGTGAACCTTTCTCCCCACATCCTCACCAACATTTATTGTTACTAGTATTCTTTTTTTTTTAAGAGAGAGTGAGAGAGGAGAGAGAATGAGAGAGAGAATTTTTAATATTTATTTTTTAGTTCTCAGCGGACACAACATCTTTGTCGGTATGTGGTGCTGAGGATCGAACCCGGGCTGCACGCATGCCAGGCGAGTGCGCTACCGCTTGAGCTACATCCCCAGCCCCGTTACTAGTATTCTTGATAATTGCCATTTTGACTAGAGTTGATATGGAATCTCAGTGTAGTTTTAATGTGCATTTCTCTAATTGATAGAGATGTTGAACATTTTTTCACATATTTTTTGACCATTGTTATTTCTTCTTTTGTGAAGTGTCTGATCAGTTCCTTTGCTCATTTATTGATTAGGTTATTTGGTTTTTGGTTTTAAGTTTTTTGAGTTCTTCTTATATCCTTGAGATTAATGTTCTGAGGTTCAGGTGGTAAAGATTTTCTCTCATTCTTTAGGTCTCTGTTCACATTCTTGATTGTTTCCTTTGCAGTGAAGAAGCTTTTTAGTTTGATACCATCCAATTAATTAATTCTTGATTTTACTTCTTGTGCTTTAGGAATCTTATTGAGGAAGTTGGTTCTTAAGCCAGCATGATGGCGAGTTGGGACTACTTTTTCTTCTGGTAGGTGCAGGGTCTTTGGTTTAATTCCTAGATCCTTGATCCATTTTGAGTTGAGTTTTGTGCAGAGTGAGAGACAGGGGTTCAGTTTCATTCTACTACATGTGGATTTCCTTTTTTCTCAGCACCACACATATAAGATGGCTTTGTTTAGATTCTTAAGAGTAGCCACTTCCAAACCCTCATTTATGTCTTTATGCACATATATCACAAGATGTGTGATATATATATATATATATATGTCTACTGTTTTGTGAATAGATCTCTATCTATGTAATTTGAACTCAGAAGAATAGTTTAACTGTAATTTAAAGACCGTGTGGTATTTAAGTAACAATTTTGCTTCTTTAAATGTACTTCAAGACCTTGTAGATTTTTAATAGAGGAAATGACTTTTAAGAAACCATTTTGTAAATATAATATATTATAGTCTAGCTTCCAGAAAGAGCAACCGATTCATATCCAGTCTGTCTTGGAGCCCATCAGCTGGTGAAAGACAGAAGTACCAGAAGAAACGTGCCCCAAATGTCATGGAAACATGTTAGTTCTAACAACTATGCCAAACCTAACATTGCAGGAGCTAAAGTGAATTAAAGGATCTGCCACACATGTGGGTTATTCCCCTCTCAGTGAAATGGACTTGGGAAAAGTTTGTCTTTCTGAAAACATCAAAAATAGCTAGAAAGAAAATATTTCTTTGGCACTTTTATAGGCTGAGAAGGTTATAATTTAATCTTAAATCCTCATCTCTAACATTTTACAGAAATGTTTTCATGGTCTGGGTGGTGGAAACATTTTAGAGATCTGAATGTTAATGATAAAACATTGATCTTGATCAAGTGCAAGAGCTCCAAACTTGAATTTGACTACTTTTCTAGATTCAAAATAAACTCCATGCACTCTATTTCAGTGGAATAGATAAAGATGTATTTTATGTAGATACTATTTTCTAGGAAATAAAAAAACATAAAATAATGATATAATATGAACTTGATTTCAGGAGCCAATATATCTAATCTGCACATTTTAAAAATTAGAAAACTTGGGCTTTAAACATTGAAATGACTTATCCAAGGTCCTGTAGCTTCTGATGAGATAGTAGAGAAGATCATAGGTCTTCTGAATTCAATGCTATATGTCTTCCTTTAAAAAAAAATGCAATGTTGGGCTGGGGATGTAGCTCAAGCAGTAGTGCGCTCGCCTGGCATGTGTGCGGCCTGGGTTCGATCCTCAGCACCACATACAACAAAGATGTTGTGTCTGCTGAAAACTAAAAAATAAATATTAAAAATTTCTCTCTCTCTCTTTCAAAAAATGCAATGTTAACTTTCACTTTTAACACAATTGTCAATTTTTATATTGCTATAAGAAATAATAAAAAAAAAATCTCATGTACCTTTACCCAGTTTCCTCTAATGGTAACATATTGCAAAACTGAGTATTATCATAATATCATATCCAGAATATCATAATCAGAATACTGAAAGTGATACAATCAACATAGCAGATATTCACAACATGGCCTGGATTCCTCTCGTTGCCCTTTTATAGTCACATTTACTTCCTCCTTATCCTACCCCTTCTGTAAGCCCTGACAAATAATTGGCCCCTGCCATTTTGTAATTTCAAAAATGTTGAAATGGTGTCCTGTAGTATATGATGGTTAATCTGCTATCAACTTGATTGAATTGAGTTGCCTAGGATTGAGAGACTTATGGATGTATCTATGAAGATGTTTCCAGGGAGATGGAACAGAAGACTGAGGAGAGACCCACCCTGAGTGTGAAGGGCACTGTCTAATACTGGGAAACCAGATGAAACGAAGAAGGAGGAAACCAAGGCAGGTGTAAATTCAATTCTTGTTGAGTGGGTGCGTCTATTGCTACTGACATAACCCATGGACACTGGGCCCCAGCTCTTTCACTCTCTTCTCAAGTGGATTGTCACTATGATTCTCCAGGGAGTTTCTAGGCCTTCAGTCTTGGACTGGGACTCATTGATCCCTTTTGTTCTGAGACTTCAGCTTCTTGAACTAAGCAGTTGCTGATTCTACCAGGTCTCTGGCATGTAGATGGCCATTATAGGACTGTCCAGCTTCTGAGTTTGTAAGCCAATTTCATAAATTCCCTTTTATAATCATAAATATACATATCCTGCTGGTTCTGTTCCTCTAGAGAATCCTGACTAATACAGATTTTGGTATCAGGCATGGTTCTAGAGAAACAGAATTGTGAGGATGAATTTCCTTAGTTGGTTTTGTGGTTTCTGGGGTTGGCTCTCTAAATTGGTCAGGCCCAAAGTTGCTAAAAACTCTCCTGATGGTAGCAATGAGAAAATTGATAATCCATGGATTGAACTGTTTAAAGAGATATGTGAAGTGAACACACTTTAGGCTCCTAATTCGCCACTTGTGAGAGGTAAGGAGTTTAGAGGCTCTACACTTTTTGAATGTTTATGGAAAACTATGAAATATGATGTTGGCTGCTTGTTCCTGCCTGGCTTCACTGGACAAAGTAACAAAGGAGAAGTTTGAGCTCACATATTGAATTTCTCAGCTCCAGATGCACGCAACCAATCTAAATGCTTTTCAGTATGCTTTGAAGATGATTCTTCTCTCTTAAAGTCATGGGGCCAAGGTTACCAAAAAACAAACAGAAACCTTCATCCTGAACTTGGCTTAATTACAATGAATGTTTCAAGTCTTGAAGGGTGTCTGCAGTTAAAGTTAGGCAGCGCTTGGAAAGGAATGGAATCCTCTAAATTGGGATGGAGACACGTGGGAGGACCCTGATGAAGCTGGAGACACTGGACTCCCATATTCTTCGTTGTGCCAATACTTGAAGAAAGAGAAACTTTTGTGAGGGGGACACCAAGCATTCTGGAAGAGCTCTCTCCTTGCTCTTCTCTGATGTTGGAACTTATAGTGGGAACCACTGTCTCTCAATTGGAGAACTTAAATGCAATAAGTCTAATTGGATTCTAGGATGGCAGGGGCCAAGTGGTGGCACTCAACCTCCAAGGAAAAGGTGATTGTATTTACTATAATGGGCAATAAAGGAGAAGCCATGAACCAAATGTTTGACTCATGTAGATCTATGGTGTTGGCTAATAAATTATGGTATTCCTGGAAGCAAAACAAACAGGAAACCCACCAAATTCTTACTCTATTTATATAAGCAGAAAATTCCAGGCCAAATGTACGAAAGTCTGCCTTGAATCATAACAGCAGAGAATCATGTCTCCTCAACCAATTTGAGCCAGTTTGCATATCAGAACCCCTTGAATGAAGTGGAGACAAGATCCCCTTGAGGATGGACTCAGGTAAAATACCAGATGTTTTACTGCTGATCTTTCTCCCATCCCTTCCCAAAGCGACATAAGCCTTTTACCTTTAGGGAAAATGAAATAATCAGACTAAACTACTAGGCACTGGCTCTAAACTGGTATTGATTCCAAGAGATCCAAAATGTCATTGTGGCCCTCCTGTCAAAGTAGGGGCTTATGGAGGCCAGGTGATCAATGTGATTTTAGCTAATAGCTGACTCAAAGTAGATCTATTGCACCTCTAAAACATCTTGCGGTTATTTTTCCAATTTCAGAATGCACAATTGAGACAGATATACCTAGCACTTGGCAGAACCCCTATATTTGTTCCTACCTGTGGAGTGAGAGCTATTATGGTATGAAAGGAAGTCATTAGAGCTGCTTCTTCCTGGGAAATTAGTAAGTTCAAATATCACATCCCTGAGGAAATCAAAATGCCACCATCAAGGACTTGAAAGATTAAAAAAAATTAAAAATTAAAAAAAAAGGACTTGAAAGATGTATGGGTAGTGGTTCCCATCACATTCCCATGTAAATATTCTGTTTGGCCTGTGCAGCAGATTGATGGGTCTTGGAAAATGAGAGTTGATTATCATAAGCTTAATCAGCTGTTGTCTTCAATTGTAGATGCCATACCAGATGTAGCTTTTTGAGCAGATTAGTAGATCTCCTGGTATTTAGTATGTAACTATTCATCTGGAAAATGCCTTTTTCTCCATATATTTTCATAAGGCCCAAGCAGTTTTATTTCAGTTGTCAAGGTAAGAAATTCACTTTTACTGTCCTACCTCAGCAGTATATCCACTCTCCAACCACGTGTCATGACTTAATTTGCATAGATCTTGATTGCCTTCTCTTCCACAAGATATCATGCCAGTCCATTACATTGATGACATTATGTTAACTGAACCAAAGGAGTGATAGGTAGCATCCACTCTGGACTTGTTTGTGAAGCTTTTGTGTGTCAGGGAATGGGAAATAAATTCAACTAAAATTCACAAGACTTCTACCTCAGTAAAATTCCATTGTTGTGGAGATACTGAGATATACCTTCTAAGGTAAAAGTTAAGTTGTTCCATCTGGCCCCCCTGCGACCAATAAAGAAGCAAAATGCCTAGGGGCCTATTTGTATTTTGGAGGTAGTGCATTCCTTGTTTGGGTATATTGCTCTGGTTCATCTATCAAGTGATACTAAAAGACACTAGTTTTGATGGAGACCCAGAACAGGAGAAGACTCTGCAACAGGTCCAGGCTTGTGTGTAGGCTGCACTGCCATTTGACCTATATGATACAATGGTACTTGTGGGACAGTGGCAAATAGAGATGCTGTCTGGAGTCTTTCACAGGCCCCAAAGGTGAATCACAAAGGAGGACCTTGGATTTTGAAACAAGGTCCTGCTCCCATCTGCAAACTATTCTCCCTTTGAGAAATAGCTCTTGGTCAGCTACTGTGCCTTGATGGAAGCTGAATGCTTGACCATGGGTCACCAAGGTACCAGGCAATCTGAGCTGCCCATCATGAATTGGGTGTTTTCTTTACCACCAAGACATAAATTTGGACGTGCACAGCAGCGATCCATCATCAAACGGAAGTAATATGTATGTGATAAGTCCCCAGTGGGTCTTTGTTATGGTTTTGATATCATGTGTGCCCCAAAAACTCATGTGTGAGAAAATGCAAGTAAGTTTAGAGGTGAAATGATTGAACTATGAGATTCTTTTTTAAATTTTTTTTAATTTTTTAATTTTTTAATTTATTGGTTGTTCAAAACATTACAAAGCTCTTGACATATCATATTTCATACATTAGATTCAAGTGGGTTATGAACTCCCATTTTTACCCCAAATACAGATTGCAGAATCACATCGGCTACACATCCACATTTTTACATAATGTCATATTAGTAACTATTTTATTCTGCTACCTTTCCTGTTCTCTACTAACTTAATCAGTGCATTAATTCTCTGATAGGGATTAACTGGGTGGAATTAATGTACCTAATTTTATGTAGGTAATGTGTGGATGGAAGAGGTAGGTCACTGGGGGCATACCTTTGGGATATATAGTTTGTCTCTTGTCTGCACAGTCTCTCTTTTTCTCTTTCTCTCTTTCCCTCCCTCACTCTCTCTTTCTTTCTGCTTCCTGTTGCAATTTCCTGAGCTGCTTTTCTCCTCCACACCTGTCCACCACCAAGATGTTCTGCTTCACCTTGGGTCTAGAGCAATGGAGTTGGCCATCTATGGAATGAGACCTCTAAAACCAGAAAACTTGAATAAAATTTTCCTCCTCTAAAATTATGTTTGTCAGGATTTTTGGTCACAAGAGCAAAAAAGCTCACTAAAACAGTCCTTAAAGCAAAAGTAAGTTACATAAAAAGCAATTCAAATGTCCATGGTTCCTATTCTGTCCTCCAATGTGAACCTATGGCCTTGTGGCATGATCAATTGACAGAGGAAAAAAAGATGAAGTTTAAATTTTTCTGCATGGTATGCAAGTACCACCCAAAAGAGGGCTGCTGTACTACAGCCTCTTTTGGGGGACATCCCTGAAGGACAATGGGGAAGAGAAATCTTCGCAGTGGGCAAAAATTTGGGCAGTACTCCTAATTGTACATTTGGCTTGGAAGGAAAAATGACCAGATGTGTGATGATTCATGGGTTATAGCCAATGGTTTGGCTGGATGGTCAGGGACTTGGAAGAAACATTATTGGAAAATTGGCAACAAAAACATTTGGGGAAGAGGTATGTAAATAGACCTCTCCAAATGGGCAAAGGATATGAAGATATTTGTGTCCCATGTAATTGCTTACCAAAATGTGACCTCAACAGAGGAGGACATTCATAATTAAATGATAGGATGACCCATTCCATGAATAGCAGTCCACTTCTTTACCTAGACACCCCTGTCATTGCCCAATGGGCTCATGAAAAAGAGTGACTGTGGTGGCAGACATGAAGGTTTGCATGGCCTCAGGTACAGGGACTTCCACTCACCAATGCTGATCTGGTTATGGCCACTCTGAGTGCTCAATTTGCCAGCAGCAAAGATGGATATTGAGCCCCAAATATGGCATCATTCCTTGGAGTGATGAACTAGCAACCTGGTGACAGGTTGTTTAGTTGGGACTACTTCCAATATAGAAGGGGCAGTGCTTTGTTCTTACTGGAATAGACACTTATTCTAGGCATAAACTTGCCATATCTACATATAATGCTTCTGCCAAAACTACCATCTGTGAACTTAATGCTTTATCTACTATCATAGTATTTCACACAGCATTGAGTCTGACCAAAGAACACACTTCTCAGCCAAAGAAATGTGAAAACTGGCTCACATTCTTGGGATTTGCTGATTTTACCATGTTCCCTACTATCCTGAGCAGCTAATTTGATCCAATGGTGGAATGGTTTTTTGAAGACATAGTTATAGCACCACCTAAGTGGCAATGCTTTGCAGGATGGGACAAGGTTCTCTGGAAGACTATATATTCTCTAGGCATCCAATATACTGTATTGTTTCTCCTGTAGCTAGGATTCACAGGACCAGGAATCAAGGAGTGATTACTTCTAATTCACTAGCAAAATTTTTACTTCTTGTTCCTACCTTCTTTTGTTCTGCTGGCCTAGATGTCTTAGTTCTGTAGTGGGGAATGCTTCATCAATGAGGTACAACAATGATTCCATTGATGTGGAAATTAAGATTTCCCCAGGCCTTCTGCCTCTGAGTCCTCAGGCTCAGAAAGGGAGTGTTGGTGTTGGCAAGGGTGATTGAACTAGATTACCAAGGGAAATTGGACCATTATTCCACAGTGGAGGTAAGGAAGGGTGCAGGAGATACCTTAGGGTGTCTCTTAGTATTGCCCTATCTTGTTATTAAGGTCAGTGGGGAACTAAAACACAATTCAGGTAAGATGACAAATGGCCCATACGCTTCAGGAATGAGGATGTGAATCACCCCTTCAGACAAAGAACCAAGACCTGCTGAGGTGCTTGCTGAAGGCAGAGGGAATACAGAATGAGTAGTATAAAAACGTGCTTGTGAATCCCAGGTATGGCCATGTGAAGAGCTATGGAGTAGAAGGTTGTAATTGTCATAAATATTTTTTTTCTATTTTATTAAGAATATATTTGTGCATATATACACATATATTAAATAAACATTTTTGCTTTCTCTTCTCTCACAATCCTTTATTATGTAACATTATTGATTGACTTAATATCAATACTTAAGTGTTTTAAAATATACATTATAGTATTTAAGTTGTGGCATGTCAGGAGAAGAATAAGCATCATTGAAAAAATATGTCTCTTATTCTGGGGAATAAATTAGTTTATTTTCAGTTATACAGAGGACAGTTTATCATTTCAGGAAGAGTTATTGTGTTTATTTGTAGCTTAACTGTGATTTAAAGATATATGGTTAGGTGTCAAGGTGACAAAGGTGGTCTTGGGAGAGTTGAAGTAGGTTGTCTGTTTGATTGGTCTGAGAAATATTTAGGATTAAGAGATTTCTGAGTATGTTTATGATGGTGTTTCCAGAGAGATTAGCTTGCAGGAGAGCAAACTGTGGAGAGAGACTAGTTCAGAATAGTCCATTAGGTTGGGGGCCTAGATGGACCAAAGGCAGGAGGAAGCCAAAATGCATGCAAGCTCAGTTTTTCTTAAGGGTGTTCCTCTATTGCTATTGCCATCATCAGTGGACATCAGACTCCAGGTCCCTGACTCTTCCAGTGTGGATTCTCACCAGCAGTTCTCCATGAAATTTCCAGGCTTTCAGTCTTGGACTAGGGTTGCATGATTGGTCTCTCTTGTTCTGAGGCTCCAGTTTCTTGCACTGAGCGGTTTCCAGTTCTTCTGGTTCTCTGGTATGCAGACAGCCATTATGAGACTGTCCAGATTCTGACTGAGTAAGCCTATCTAATATTATAATTATACATATACCTATTCTGCTGCTTCTGCTCCTCTATAGAACCTTAATAAATCATGTGTAAATTTTTGGAGCTGTTTTTTTTTTTTCACCTAGTAATTCACTGGAGATTCATCAAGATTGTGTTCTCTGTTTTGTTCTGAATATTCCAAGCTATAATTGTACTGTAGTTTGTCAAACAATTCACCTGTTGAGGGACATCCATGCTATTACCAAGTTTTGCTGGATACAAATAAATTGCCTACATATTCATTTAGAGGTAATTCTCTGGATGAAATGCAATTACTGGATCAAACGGCAAGTGCATTTGTAGTTTCAGAAGAATTGTCAGACTTTTTCACAGTGGTTGTACCATTTTATATTCCTCCCAGTAATATAGGAGTAATTCACTTTCTCTGCATCCTTGTCTGCATTTGGTGTTGTCACTATTCTTTTTGTAATCATAATAGGCATATAGTGATAGTTTAATAGCTCCAAATTGTATTATTAATGGTGAATGATAATGAATATCTTAATGTGATTATTTTCCATCAGTGTTTCTATGCTCTTTGTCCATGTTCTACCTGAATCATAGTCATCCTTCAGTATCCTGGGAGATAGGTTCTAGTACCCCCTGTGAATATCAAAATGTTCAGATGCTCAAGTCTCTTGTTTAAAATGACAATACAGTTCTTCATATTTCCTATGCATATCTTCCTGTATACTTTAATTTACCCTAAATTACTTACAATATCTAATATTAATGCAAATACTGTGTGACATTATTATAGTGTATTATTTAGAAAATGATGAGAAAAAACATTAAGCACAGATGTTCTTCAACTATCCCCCCTTTTTTTCTTTTAGCAATGGTGAAATAGTTTTTTTAAAAAAAAACTTTTTATGTTGGGTGTGGTTCCACATGCCTATAATCCTAAGGCTGAGGCAAGAGGATTGCAAAGTCAAAGCCATTCTCAGCAACTTAGTGAGGGCCTAAGCAACTTAGTGAGACCCTGTTTCAAAATAAAAAAATAAAAAGTGCTTAGGATGTGGCTCAGTGGTTAAGCACCCCCAAGTTCAATCCCTGGTACAAAAAAAAAAAAAAAGAAAGAAAGAAAAAGAAAAAGAAAGAAAGAAAGAAAAAGGAAAAAAGAGAGATTTTTAAAATAAATTTAGGTGTTGGAGGTATAGCTTAGTGGTAGAGTAGTTGCCTGAGTTCAACCCCCAGCACCACAGAACTAGAATGTTCTTTCCCCACTGCCCCACTTGGTAGATTTCTAATCCTGTCAGGCTATTCTCAGCCACTCTCTCCTCAGTCAAAACTCTCAAACTCTCAACTTCTGAAGAGCTAGGCTGTGTCTCTGCAACATCACATGTCTGTCATTAGTTGGGTAAATATATATTGAAGACTTATTAGTCTTTTGTTTTTATTGGTTCTAACAAAAAGTTGAAAAAATTCTTATACCACTCACATTTGTTTTTGTAGCACTGGGAAATTGAACTCAGGCATATGCTAGGCAAACATTCTATACTTCAGCAATCTACTTTTTTTTTTGAGTCAGGGTGGCACCAACTTTCTGAGGCTAGCCTCGATTTTATGATCCTCTTGCTTCAGCCTCCGGAGTCACTAGGATTATAGGCATGTACTACCTTGCCCAGTGAAATTATTTTGACTTTCAAAACCAAATTTGTTCCATACCCAACTTGTTCCTTGGATCATGAATTAATATGCAAAGTGTAAGAAACAAAACAAACAACCCCCACTCAAATTGTAAAGAAAACATAGACATTTCCCTTCAGAGAAAATCATAGCTAAGATGTTTAGCTATTAGAGGGGTCTCCACCAAGCCTTAGGTTGAGTGAAGTCACTGCATTGGCTCAGGAAGGGACATACTCTCTTCTTCCAAATCAACCTATCACAGAACACCTGTTACGATGTAGAGAACCAGCTGTTTGGACTGGACTTAAAAGTGTTCAGACCTGTAAGTCTGGTCTATGAAAGAAAATATTATTTTATATGTACTGTGCTGGGGATGGAACTCAGGGCCTTTCACATGCTAAGTGAAAGCTCTACCTCTGAGCTACATCCCTAGTTTCCTAGTTTCTCTTGAGATGAGGTCTGGCTATGTTGCCTAGGCTGGTTTGGAACTCCTGCACTTAAGAAATCCTCCTGGGGCTGGGGATGTGGCTCAAGCGGTAGCGCGCTCGCCTGGCATGCGTGCGGCCTGGGTTCGATCCTCAGCACCACATACCAACAAAGATGTTGTGTCCGCCGAGAACTAAAAAATAAATATTAAAAATTCTCTCTCTCTCTCCTCTCTCACTCTCTCTTAAAAAAAAAAAAAAGAAATCCTCCTGCCTCTGCCTCCCAAGTGGCTTGAATTACAGGTGTTCATCACTGTGCCTAGCTGAAGAAAAAACTGTTAAATTGAGGGTGAAACAATAAATACTTTGGGGTCACTACGTGTCCATGTTCTGCAACACACCCCAAGGGGGAAAAAGGCAAAATATCTACTTCAATGCTAAGAGGACGTCTCACAGCCCCATCATACCCAGGTATAACTGCTTCCCCTGGCATGCTTCCTTCTTGTCTTCTGGGTTAGGCACCAGATGTCAAGGCTTTCAGTTATCAGCACTTTCACTTTCTCTTTAATAATTTGGAACAATAACATTGGCCTGGTTTAATTTCTCCTTTTCCATCTAGGTAAGACTTCTTTGACTACACAAGTTCTCTGTGTTCTACTTTAGTTTTAAAAACTACAAACATATTGAAATCATAATATGAATAAAAAATAATGTGGGGTTCAAAAATCACAGTATGAGATAGTCAACCGCGTGCGTGGCTTATCTGCCACTCCTCTTCCCAGCAGCAGGCTTATATCTAAGCACTGTATCACTACAATGCTGCTCCAGGATTACATAGTCATTATGCTCTCAGAGTCATTTGAACAACCAACACCAAGAGGGGATGCCCTCTCCAAAGGAAGCCCGATTGTCTTCTGCAATAGAGTTGTTGTGCAACTCTGGGAGGGTGGTGGTGTACTGGGGACATGGTAACCCCAAGTGGCTGAGTGAAATTTGGAGATTAATATTGAAAACTGCACTTTGGATATCATCAAGAATCTGCTGTGATTTCTCATCGTCAAACCGCCCCTCCTCTCTAGGCAAGGTTGGCCAAACAGGCCAACTCAAACTTATGCAGCTTTTTCTGGAGCATCAAGCAATGGACACTAGCAATGATCTACTTTTCAAAAGACTCAAATGGGAAGTGTATGTAGTTTAAAGTTTTCATGACCAGAGAGAATGAGAGTTGCTGCTCATCATTCGCACTTAAGTTTTGCTGCTTTCGATGGAACAGAAACACACGAACTGCTGAATTTAGAACTGTCTCTGCTGTTTCAAACTCTTGGGAAAGAGGCCTGAGGCATCCTCTTCTGAGCCGCCGCTGTGCATCACTGCCACCAGCTGCCAGCACCTCACAGTGCAGAACCACAGACACTGCTCAAGGGAAGTCTTTTCAAAGGAAAGTCTTTTCAAAGTTTCCCATCCCTGGTTGGTTGAAGACGTGGATACTGAATCTATGGATATGGAGGACTAAACTATTTGATTATTTTAAATTTACTGTTACATTTTGAGGGTTCTTTATTATAGATGTTAATCAAATACAGGTTTACAAATATTTTCTTCCAGTCTGTCATTTTTCTTCTGATACTGTAAAGGTCTTTTACAGAACAAAAGTTTTTAACCTTGGTGAGGAACTATTTATCAATCTTTCCTTTTATGATTATGATTTTAGTGTCAAGTCTAAGAACTATTTGTCTAGATCTAGATCCAAAAATTTTTCTCTTATGTTTTTATACAATCTAGAAGTTCTATGTGTTCAGTTATATCCGTGATCTATTTTGAGTTATATTTTATAAGGTATAAAACTTAGGTTTACTTTATTTTATTTATTTATTTTTGCCTATGCACGTCCAACCTCTCCAGCATCATTTTCTGAACACAATCGTTCCTCCAGGGAAATTTATTTGCACATTTCCCAAATTCAATTGGACATTTTTTTTATGGATCTACTTCTGGGTTCTCCATTCTGCTCCATTTATTTATCCATCTTCCACCAGTACTGCATGTTATAATTACTGTAGGTATAAATACATCTTGAAATTGGGTAGACTAATTCCTCTCATTTTTTTAATTTTTTCAACATTGTTATAGCTATTCTAGTTCTTTTATCTTCCCATATTCATTCTATATCTATATTCTATATCTAGTCTATATCTACAAAAATATTTCTTGAAGTTTTAAACATTATTGAGTTAAAACTGTACAACAGATTGGGAGATCTGACTTCCCTATGATGTTGAGTCTTTCAATTAATAAAAACGCTAAATCGATTTATTTAAATCTTTTATGTATTTCATCAGAATTTTGTAGTTTTCAGCATGTACACCATGTGTATGTTTTGTTAATTGTTTACTTAAGTATATAATTTTCATTGGAATAAAATGTAAAGATGATATTGTTTAACTTCAATGTCCATTGGTAGTATATAGAAACATACTTGATTTTTAGGAAACTTTATTCTGTAACCTTGAACTCACTATTAGAATTATGAGTTTCTTTTAAGGAGATTACTTGGGATTTTCTGTCATTAAACACCTGACTTCAGGAACTGAAGTTTCTCTCAAGGTGGACTCTCTCAGCTCATTCTTTCTAGGCAGTTGCTTTATTCTAAAAGGAAATTCCATGGACTTAGAATCATGTCTTTTACTTCTTGGTGCCTACTATTGCTAGCAATTATAGTGTAATGGTTAAAAACAAGGATCTGGAGGCAGACTGCATGGAATTGAATTCTGACTTTCTTATATACTAGACTATATGATCCCCTGAAAGACTTTAACTTTTCTATTTATTCAGTTATAAATAGATAAAGATTTCTCTCACCAGATTATGTGGGATTAAGTTTGTTAAAGCACTCAGCATAAGGCTTGACCTGAAATATGTTGTACGGCTTAGCTTTTTACTAATACATGTCTATTACATACAAAAATGCTATGTATGATTAATACTGATACACTAATAAATGCAGACTAGATCTTAACTATTTTCCACCATTCCTTGGTTCTAAGCATTGCTTGAAATGCATTTAACACCCCCCTTTCTTTTTTCTATCAAGAAGTATAGAATTTACATAGTCTTGGTGGTAAAGATTCTTCCACTATATTCTCTATATTCTCAATACTATATTCTCCAAGTCTTTTTTTTTGGGGGGGGTGGTGGTACTGGATGGTGAGTGGATAGTGAAAACAAATTCACTTGTTTCCTGAAATACAAAGACTTTGTCAGAGGAAACCCATTTTTCCATGCAAATGAAAAATTTCTGATAAACCAGGTAATTCTAGACAGACAAGGCAGCCTTTCATGCTCAGAAATTTCCAAAGGAGCTGTCTGTATTACTCAAATTTATTCAGCTTTCTTCTTCAGTTTGGCAGTATAGACCCAATTCTAAACATACCATGAAATAAGCTGTACATTTGGCTCCAAGATCATTCTATTTGGTCCAAAGGGCATCAAAATCATTAAACAAATACACATTGACTTGGGAGGAAAAAGAAAAGAATTCAATTGAAAATGATTTTTACTACCAAATTTGAATTCTCTGACAGCAGCTGCTGCAACCTCATTAATACCCAAGGCAGGCAAAAGGCAGGTGTGTCTTTTACACTCTGGGTGTTAGTGATGACATGAGTTTAATGGGAAACAATACAGTGCTTTTTAAAGTTCTGTCTTAAAAAAATAGATAGTCAATGTTGGTTCTTACAATATTCATTTATGAGTATTCCTCTTGTTTCTTGTTCCTTTTGTTTCGAATTGTGTCTTGTAGTAATAGTTGTAGGTTTTGAAAGAGTTCTCACTGCCATCATGATTTCTCCTTGTCTGCTTCTTGTATGTTGGCTTCTCTTTTTGTCATTTATGAGGTGAGAAATGATCCCAGAAGATTAGGTAAAACAAACATACTGAAAACAAGGAGAATAGTTCCCAGTCAGCTCTGAGTCCATATACTTTTTACTATGCTAGTTTGGTCAAACCAATGTTTTGGGCAAATAATAATGAATAAAAAATGGGGCTGGGGTTGTGGCTCAGTGGTGTAGTGCTTGCCTAGTACACATGAGGCACTGGGTTCGATCCTCAGCACCACATAAAAATAAGTGAATAAAATAAAGGTATTGTGTCCATATACAACTAAAAATATTTTTAAAAAATGGATAAAAAATGAATTTTATAGTATACCATTGATCTGCTTCAAAAGACAAACCAAGAAACACATATGGACTTGATTAAGCAAATAAATATTGAAAACTACTTAAATAGATAAGCAACAAAAATCCTACTACTTTAGGATGGTAAGTTTTAATGTCACCATATGCCTTTCATCTCCTCTTTAATCTATTTTTTATTCTGTGATATAGAGAAAGAACTTCTATACTGCGTTTCTAAATTTAGAAAAATATTAGCTTATACATAGATCCCTGACAAGGGACTCAATATAATTTGAAGGGGTTTGTTATAAACATTAGATCCTAGATCCTACTATTAAATATTAATATTACAATGTTAATGTTAAAAAATTAGTTCCCATATAATACTTATTCATAAAATATCATAATCTATAAAATAAAATATTTTGATAAACTTATTTACATAAAATATTGTTATTGTTCATATAAAATAATTGAACATTATGAAGATGACTTGAGAATACAGAAACAGAAAGAAAATAAAGGTAGAATATAATCCTATAACTAAAAGATAATCAAAGTTAATATGTCTTAACATCTTTCCAAGCATTTTCGCATTTATATTCATGAAAATATTGTTAATTAATATCTTAATTTTTAAGTGAATTACCTATGATGATCAATTTAATGACAGTCAATATATATCTATACTATAATTTTTAGTGGATATAAAATATGGTGAACAATGAAGTTTTTTGTGAGGAAAGGTATTGTTAGAAATAATTCTAAAATGAGAGTCTATGCATATGTGTTTGTGGAACTCCTCTGTTTTTAAAGCATTTTTAGTGTATTTGGCATATGAGAAATTGTCCGCCAGATAGTTAGTATTATTTTTAGTAAGAGTTTTTTGTATTAGAACTTAAAATATTTCTATGCTGCCAATAACAGTGCATGAGGGAACTCATTTCTATACAAAATTATTATTCAAAACTGTTATTAAAGCTTTTAATTCTTTGCCAGCCTGGCTAGTAGAAAATAACAGTACTAAGTTGCATGGGAATACATTTTCTATTTTAATGCTAAAATTATATTTATTCTTTCTTTTTTTTGTTTACTACTCTTAATGATTAGATACTATTGTTTGTGCTTGATGTTTGGTTCCTTAGCATAAAAACATATTTTCAATGTAGGATAATTGCTTTCATAAATTCCTCTGTTTTTTTTTCAAATTTAAAATATCAGACTCTTTATGGAGAAAATTTAATTTTTTATACTAACTTATTTTGTCCTTTGAGAGGAAAAAAACTGACTAAATAATAAAATGAAAATTGTATTTATTTACATATATTTTATTATATATAATATATTTTGCATATATATTTTGTCATTGCTTATTGAGAGCTATATAATACCAGTGCTAATTATATGAATTACCTGTTTTCCTCATACAATCTTATGTAGTAGTAATGAAATATCTCCATTGTAAAGATGTCATAGTCCTAGATGATAAAATCCATAATTTGAGTTCAGGCCCACATGGAATTTAGAGTTTGAACTACTAATTACTTGCAACATACTTCTTTCTCTGAAGTGATCTCATACTAATGATGATACAAATTGATTCTCTCTTGATGATGGAAGAATGAGATAATTAATGCCATCATGTGATACATCTGGTAGCAGCATTTTATTCCCTCCTCAGAAAATTAAACAGTGAGAGGGGTGGGGATTGCCTGCTTCCCTCCTCCCCTTCCTTCAGAGCCCTTTCTTGCTGCCAGATTTCTGTTTAAGCCAGTCACGCAGGGCATGATGGTTTGTGTGAGAGCTGATACCCTTCTTTTCCCACAGGCACTCATCCATCCCTGCTCTGTTTTTCTTCATCTTGAGGGCAATGTGTAATCTGCCAGGCCTAACTCATTACTCACCCTAGAGCCTGCAAATTCTCCAGAAGTCAGAGCACTGGCTTTGGTGGTTATGTGGTCCTTGGTCTCTTCCCTTTGGGAGCTGAGGGTAAGAGAGGCTGTCATACTGGGAAACATTGACCTTGCTGTCTCTCAAGCCACCAAGCTGCTGTAATAGACCACAAGCTGGCTTTTTTCCCCATTCTATAGAAAACAGCAGCCAGGGTGTGGCCTGTGTTGCTTCTGATTGTTTACAGGCTCACAGAGCTCATGGAATGGGTGCATAGCTGTCCACAAAGATCTCCAAGTATTTCTTACAATTTAATCTTCATTTGTTTTTCTTTATGGTAATAAAGTTTTCCATTGTGAGGAGGGAACCCTGGCTGTCTAGCAATCCTTGCAGAAAAATGTACATTTCCTCTCATATTTTCCCATCCTCGAGCCTAGTACAGAATGGGAAATTTTTAGAGCCAGAATTATATTGACTTATATAAGAGGGACTTTGTTTGCTCATTTAACAAATATTTAATAAGGACTGACTCTATGCCAGATATTACTGAAGGCATAGAGTGATAAATTAGACAGATGATATCCCCTTACAAGGAATGGCACTGGGAAAGGGGTAGCAATTAACAAATAACCTAACAAAGGAGACCAGTGATGTATGCTGTGAAATAAATAAAATTAGAATGTCATTGTAGAAAGTGATGGGGTGGGGTGTGAAGCAAGGCGACTTACAAGTGAATGTCAGTGACAAGGTGGCCACCGAGCTAAAACCAAGTGGCTAGAAAGCATTGTCTATGCAGAGATCTGGAGGCAGAGAACTTCAGCACAGAGAATAACAGCACCAAAGGCCCCAAGAAGGAAAATATCTTAGCCCAATCTAAAAGGCAGTATTGCAAGAATTAGGGGATGAAGGAGAAAGGAAGGAGAAGGAAAAAGTTTGACCATATAGAATTTGAGGAGCTAGAATAAGGAATTTGGATTGTATTTTTCATGCAATAGGAGGCTGCTGAAGAGTTTGATGCAGAGGGATTGAAATAGTCTGTTGCAAGCTGTTTATGGCTTTTGTGTAGATTTTAGAGGAACACAAGGAGAAGGAAAACAACCAACTGAGAGATCTTTGCAATAATTAAGGCTGTAGATAACACTGATGTGGACCAGGGTGAAAATGGTAGAAATGAAGAGAAATAAACAGATGTGAAATATATTTTTAAGGTGCAGCTAAAAGAATTTGTTGATGTGTCAAAGGGTATAAAGCTGGGAACCGGGCTGGAAGTGAGGGAACTAGAAGAATCCACTATGACTCTAGATTATATACCTGCACAATTAGGCAGATAATGACAGCAATTACTGACACGGCAAAGAAGCAGGAAAGAACAAGTGGCATGTGGTGGCAGTAAAGTCCTATTAGGCAAAATTAAAATTGATGTGTCTTTGAAACATCCAAATGAGAACATGGGGCACATAATTGGGTTAAGTGGGACTTCGTTAAGCTCCATTGGGAAGCAACTTTAAGTTAATTGAATCTATAATGAAGGGAGCCTGAAATGAAAACATGTATAGTTTGGTATAGGGGGAAATCTTTTGAATCTAACATCTCTATTCTGATAAGGATGCTGTTTTCTTATTATGTCGATTCAAAAACAAACTCGTTAATTCTTTCTCTTCCCTCTATTGCCCCATTTGGACATCAGTATTTTCTCAAATATTATTAGGATTCTTTGATCATAGTATTTATTTGTTCCAAGATCTTTAATGACTCCCCATTGGAAAAATTCTTTGGCCCTCTAGGCAGCATCTTCTTCTCTGTTCCTGATTTCTTTCTTCTACCCACTCTCATAAACTCTTCACTTCAACCAGGAGACAAGAGTCTCCTTCTGTATTCTCTGCTGTCCTTGTGTGGACTGTCTTTCCCATTGCTTGGAGCCAACTCCTTTCTATTCTTTGAGGCTAAAATTCTACTTCCTCTAAGAAGTGCTTCTTGGCCTCTCTTTGGCCTATGGATAGTTCTTTGTCTCATCATTTGAGCCACTCATCATGCTAACATAAACCGCATGTATTAATATCAAGTCTATTGAGAAAATGATAATCTTTCAGGTTATAAATTGGACATATCTCAGTTTAATTAAGAATTGCTTCCTGAATGAAATGAGTTTTAAGTGTGACCACATAGGTTCCTTTAAAATACATTATGTGATAACATATTTAAAGTACTTTCCTAAAGAACAAACTCAAATAAAATTCAGGTGGGTTTTGAAGGAAAGAAAGAGCAAGGTCTTTGAAAATAGAAGGCTAATAGGAATCTTGTGAGCTTCCACTAAGAGAAAATGTGTATAAAAAAAGGAAAAAGAAAATAAAAGAGAAAATGTGTGTATAGGAATCTTAATATTCTATAGGTTATTGTGGTCAAATTATTCTTAGCACCAGAGATTTATGAAATGAAATGCTTAGGCATCCATAGAGTGAATTTTAAGGGCTTGTCGCAGGCCATACAAGACATGTTCCTTATACTCTGAAATCCTTCCATTTCTAATAAAAATGTTGCTGGGTATGGGAACACATGTCTGTAATCCCAGTGACTCAGGCGTCTGAGGCAGGAGGAGAGAAAATTCAAAGCCAGCCTTAGCAAATTAATGAGAACCTAAAACAACTTAGTGAAATCCTCTCTTTCTTAAAGAAAAGAAAAAAGAGCTGGGGATGTAGTTTAGTAGCAGAGTGTTCCTGGGTTTGATCCTGAGTGCCTCCAAAAAAGAAAAAAATATATTTAAAATTAAAGACCAGAAGTTATAACCCTTGAATTAATGTTTTATAATGCCCCCTTGTATTGTTTTGGTCCCCCTTTTTGAAGAGAACAAAGACATACAACTGGGAATTAGTGGCAAATGTGTTCAACCCACTCTGAAGTATGTATCCTCAGACTCTTCTGAATCACTTCACCAAACTCTGTTAACTACCTCTGAAGAATCTAGATTGAAAAATGCCAACATTGGCACCCCTTGAGTTGTGACAACTCACACATCGGCTCAACCTCTTTGATATTTTCAGCAGAAACCAGAGAAAGAAAAAAATCATCCCATTTCATACTTTATTGTTTATCTACAAGTAATGAAACACTTAAGAATTTAAATAAGATCTATACATGCCGCCTTGAGCTTCTGCTGACAATTTATGTAGAAGGAAAGCAAAATATACAGCATCTGTATGAAGAATGCAGGCAGGTCCTCAGGCAATGTGAAGCCAGCCAGAGCTCTACAGAGTGGCCAGCAGAGCTGTTTCCTTTGGGAAGCCCCAACAATGCCCACCCCTCCAACGGCATTTCTTGTTCACCCTGCTGCCGCTGGGCTAAATAATTTCTTAAATGTTGATGGCTTTCTCCGGAGCTGGCAGAGATTATTGGTATAGAGAAGGGTAATTAAAAGAAATCATTATCACACACACCAATTAAGTCTATTTTAAGGTTTT
The DNA here is from genome assembly GCF_052094955.1 of Ictidomys tridecemlineatus. Classification (NCBI taxonomy): domain Eukaryota; kingdom Metazoa; phylum Chordata; class Mammalia; order Rodentia; family Sciuridae; genus Ictidomys; species Ictidomys tridecemlineatus. Next base: position 167,092,440 of record NC_135479.1, read on the forward strand.
GGTCCTGTGATGAGATACAAAAGGAGCTTTCAACAAAATGAAATCACAAGTACAAATAAACCATGGTTGTCAATTTACAGATTTTCTTTTGAGTGCATTAAGTAAAATACTTCCATATATTTTGGTAAAGAATATTGTTTCTTCCCTTGTTGCTCTGACCTCCAGACCCACTCCAGAGGCAGGAGTCAGCCTTGCTGTCATCAAACTGAAGAGGAGAGTTAAATTCTTCATTATTGAGTTAACTGGCTCCAGGTATAAAATTATCTTCTAATTAGTATCTCAAATGTTCTGTTCTTAAGAGAGGGCCTACATAGATACCAACTGAATTTGCAATTTATCTACAATTATTTTAAATCTAAAAGAAAACAGTTATCATGAGACTAAATAGTAATGAGGAGCTGACATGGTAGCACATGCCTGTAATCCCAGCAATTCTGAAGGCCGAGGCAGGGGGATTGCAAATTGGAGACCAGCTTTGGCGATTTAGAGAGGTCTCAAGCAACGCTGTGTCAAATTTAATAATATAAAGATCTGGAAATGTGGCTCAATTGTTAAGTACCACTTCCATCCCTGGTACAAGAAAATAAAAAAAAAGAAAAAGAGGAAACATTTATTTTTATGGAAGTAATTCAGTTACTTAAGAAGGAATAAAAGCTATTATATCACTATTTTTAAACCTCTATCAAATTAATATATCAAAGTCCTGAGCACCAAAGACTAGTCACAGATAAAAACAGAGAAAGAGTTTTATATTGCTAAATCTATGATGTATATTGCCAAAAATTTTAATATAAATCTACTTAATTATACCTAAATAATAATGTAATAATGTATGAAAAATACAAAGAGCAGAGAAATACATTTAAATAATACCTTGAGGATATAATCAGTAATAACAACTTGCAAAAGCTATCCAAGAGAATAACCCATTTTTTCAATAAATAAACTTGAAAGAAAAACAATGGAGGGGGAACTTACACATTAAAATGGACCTGCATGTCTCTCATAAAGATCTTATTTGTATTCTGATATCAGCAAAGCAATCAACAAATTGTAAAAAGAAATTAGTAATTATAAAATGAAGGATATGAATACTAACTAGAATATCTAATGACATGAGGAGATTATTGTTAGTCTTACTAGTGAAAGTGGTTATGATAACTTTGGATTTTTAAAGTACTTAAATATGTCTCAATCTCTTAATCTGAGTTATTTGATAACTATTTAAAGTTTGATAATATTTAAAAATTAATACAAAATATTTATTAATTTATTCAAAATAATAAGAATGATTTAATTATATGCTAATGTGTTTTTATTAAAATAACTTTTTCTAAAGCAATAAAATAGTGATAAATGAAGCATTGTTTCCAAATCTTATGTTGCCAAATCTTCAAGATACTTTTCTTAGTAGAAAATAGATGGATTCTCATATCTACTTTTGTATTCAGTCCTTTGTGATATTGAGTGAGGATAAAATAGAATAGATAGTAAAATGACCTGGCTTTCAGAATAATGGGTCCCATTCAATCACACCAGGAGTCTAACTGGTAGACATATTAATGAGCACCATCAAGGCCTATTTAAAAAGTGTAAGACCTTGAACCTTATCTGTGGGATCATCTTCAGCCAACTATTTTGTTGCAGAGGTGGAAAACAGAAGGTGGGGGTGAACCCAGATGGAAATGACAGGAAGGAGAATGGGTTACAGAAAAGAGGATGGATGTGAACCCAGATGGTAGCCAATCTGCTTTTTTCAGTATCTATTTCACATAGTTTTGCTCCATGCTCTGCTCAAAATCATATATAAGCTCCTACACTGGCACACCAAATGAGTTTTTCTGCTATTAGGCCCCCGCCTGCATGATGGGTGTTCTATCTCTTCTCACTTAAATAAATCCTATGGTTTACTCTTCCCTTCCATGATTTTATTCTTCAAAATTTTTGCAAGACAAGAACCCAGAGGAAACTGGCGAAGCTGGAAATTTAGTCTTATCTCAAAACTCTGGATTCTCATATCTAATTTTGCATTCAGTCCTTTTTGATATCACATGTCCCGTAGCCTTTTAAAAAGAGGGAGAGAAAATGGCAACTAGCATTTTAGAATTATTATGGAAAGGTCATGGGGACCACCAGATGCCAACTGGATTATTCCATAAGAACCACTATTCTAGAAATACATTCCAGTAAGTTGAAAAATCAAATAAAATGATTTTAGTATTAATGTCACTGTAACTTTGGTTTGCAGAAGTGATTGAGTATGTGTTTGAAGCAATATTTTCCTTAATTTGATAATGGTTCAAACTGGATGAGGAGTACAAGGGGTTCATTATCTTAATCTCTTTCTGATGTTTGAATTTTCCATAACAAAAAGTGAAAAAAAAAGTTGAATAGAAGGGAAAACTCAAGTAAATAACAAGTATTTTGCAAATGGAGCAAATATTTGACTGTAATACAACTCCGAAAGCAGTATTGAAAATTTGGGGCAAAGGAAATAATAATCGTGGTCTGCTAACATTGTCTTCAGGAAAACATGAATGAATACACTACAGGCAAGATTATATTAAATTTTAGACTTTTGGAAAGATACACAGTTTTAATCCTTTAATTGAAATTGTTCTATAAGTTTTTCCATGTGATAGTCAATATAAGTTATTATAAGTTTTTAAAATTGGATGAAATGGAATTAAGTAATGGTTTGTGAGTTTAAATTATTTTGGCTGTGTTTCTTAAAGTAGTAATAAACAGTTAACTATTGGCAAGAAGTTTTTCTCCAGAGAGAACATCATTCCTGAATTGTTTTTTATATTTATTTCTTAGTTGTAGTTGACCTTTATTTTATTTATTTATTTTTATGTGGCACTAAGGGTCAAACCCAGGGTCTTGCATATGCTAGGCAAGCACTCTACTGCTGAGCTACAACTCCAGCCTCCTGAAATTTTTTTAGAGGTAACTTGTAATAATTTTTCAAGTGGACAGATTATCTGATATAAAACTTTCAGAGTATCAAGGACTACCATAATTCATTCTGCATGGCTGCTATAACCAAGTACCTAAATCAAACAGGGTCAAAGGAAAGAATGGAAAGTATTGGACCATTACACCTAGAAATAGGTGCAAAAATCCTGAACAAAAAATCATCAAACTATATGTAATAGTGTTTAAAACACTGAATATACACATAATGAAGTTAGGGTTTAGCCCCAGAATTCAAGGTAAATTTAATTTTGCAAAAAATTGTTAAATATCATTCACCATATCAGTAGATTAAATGAGAAAATCTGGAAGACCATCTCAATAGATATAGGGAGAAAAACACAGTAAACTCCTTAGTAATCTAAAATTGAAAGATAATTTTAAAAATTGTCTTTAAAAAACTAAATTGAAATAATCCAAAATTGGGAACTATTACAACAAATATAACCAGACACCATATAAAATACTTGTCCTACCACTTCTATAAAAAATTATATTTGTGGTCTTATTTAATTCAAAAAATAAAGCAAGCATAAGGATCAAAAAAAGAGGAAATAAAATTGTCATTATTTGAAAATGATATGAGTGTCTATATAAAACCTGATAAAATTCTCATGGAAAAACTCATAAGAGTTTTTGATATATATATATAAATATAAAATATATAAAAGTTTTTGATATAAATTGATATAAATTCAATATTCAAAAGTCAATTTCACTTTTATATGTTACAAATGAGACTTAGGAGATGAAAGTTTAAACAGGCAATATTTATGATAGCAACAAGAACTATAAAAACAGTGATAAACTCAACACAAAATTTTAAGACTCATATATAGAAACTAATAATACTTTATACAACTGAGGAAGATAAAATAAATTGGAAGCTACTCTAATTAGATAAGTAGAAATTGATAGAAATATCTAATATTTTCAGCATTTTGTCTATCACATAAATAATATTCCTTGAATGTAAATCCAATTAAACTTCCAACAAAATTTTCTATGGAACATAAGCCTATTCTAAAATTGATATGGAATAATATATACCTATATATTTGTATATTATAATATGTAAATGGCTAATATATATCCAAATAAGAAAAATAAGAAATTGTGTATCTAAGCAAGGAAAATAAAGTGTGGGGAGTAGCCAGATATCAATATTTTTTGTAGATATATACCAATTCAAGATGTGGAATGTTAAATGGAAATTGACAGATTAAATAGCAGAACAGCACATAGATCCTACTACACCCACGTATGAACTTCTATGTATGGCACAAGTGGAATGGCAAGTCATTCAGAAAAAGAGGAACTGTTCAATAACAAGTAGATTTTGAAAACTCAGTTTTCCAGAGTTGATAAAAGGGCTTCTTGATTTTTATCTACACCCACACACCAACTCAAAGTAGAATTAGCAATAACATGTTTTTTTTAAAAAAATCCTCAATATTTTAGTTGAAAATTTAAGTGACAATGAAGAGATTTTTTCTTTTGTTTTTTTCTTTCTACCTTTCTACCTTTCCTTTTTTTTTTTTTTTGTACAAGGCCACTTAACCACTAAGACACATCCTTAGCCCAGTTTTTAAAATTTTTTAATTTTGATACAGAGTCTTCCTAAATTGCTTAGGGCCTTGCTAAATTGATGAGGCTGAGCTTGAATTTGTAATCTTGCTGTGTCAGCCTCCTGAACTGCTGGGATTACAGACATGCACCATTGGGCCGGCTCCAGGAGAAGAGATTTCTAAAGAAAGTAAACATATCAACCATGAAAGAGCAGTGAGTTCATTGTATTAAAATTTACCAATTATGATCACCAAAGTTGTCTTAAGGCATTAAAAAAAAGAGTACTCAGAGTAGATTTTGACACACATAAAAGGGTCAAAATTTTACCCTCAAAAACATTAAAAAATTCTTATAATAAGAAAGAAACAAAGCCCAATAGAAAAATAGGTAAGAGACACGAAAAGACTATCATAGAGGAGGAAACACAGGATCACACGTTAAGAAATGTTCAACTTACTTAGGAAAAAGATCCAGGTGAGATATGCTTTATACAAACTTGGCAGATAAAAGTTATACAACAAGTGTTTATGGAATAAGTAAACAATTCTAGAAGCATTCGAGTATAAATTTTAAGCCTAATCACACTATTTTGACAATGTGTTTTCTGTAATTTTATCAAAATTTAGTAAAGAATGTTACATATTAAGAAATCTTCATAAAATCTTCACAATTACAAAGGATATTATTTTGTTTGTGAAAATAATTTTAATTATCCACAGATTAATGTGTGCATTTGCATATAAATCAATATATTTATATGTAAATTTGTATAGATAAAACTATATGTACATAAACATATACAAATACATGTATCTATAAATATTTCTTTATCACATAAGTATTTTTTGTGACTGACATTCATGTGCCACTTACTCCAAGGTACTGGCAATACAATGGATAATGGATTTGTTGCTGACTTAACTGAGCTTATTGTATAGGGAAGAAGATAACTATTTATTAAATATACAAAATGTATAGTTACAAATTGTGACTATTTCTGTGAATGTAGTGTATATGATCATGAGCCACAGAATAAGAATTAGAATTCTGAACATCAGAGAACCCAAGAACCTCCGCCGGAAGAGTTTTAGAGCTGACAGTAAGCAAAGTAGCCGGAAAAAAAATAAACATACAAACATCAATAGCTTAGCTGTACACTGATAATAAACTTGTTGAGAAATAAAATCAGGAAAACGATTTTATTCACATTGATCTCAACAAAGATAAAATTTTTGGGAATAACTCTTATCACAACATGAAAACTCTACAATGAAAACTATAGAACAATGAAGAATGAAATAAAAGAAAACATTAACAGATGGAAAGACCTCCCAAGTTCTTGGATAGACAGAATTAATTTTGTTAAAACAATCATATTACTAAATGTGATCTACAGATTCAATGCAATTACCATTAAAATAACAATGACATTCTTTGCAGAACTCAGGAAAGAGCAGTTCTAAAATTTATACAGGAGAATATAAGATCCAGAATGGCCAAAGCAATTTTGAGTAATAAGAATGGGCTAGAGGCATCATAATACTTGATCTCCAGTTATTCTGCAGAGGTATAGTAATAAAAACTGCATGGTATTAGATGGAAGAGGATAAGCCCTGCCCTGGGGAAGTACTTGGGGATGAAAGCTATCAAAGTGTGTTATAACCGTGTATTAATATACCACAATGAATCCGACTTTCACATATCACTATAATGCACTATTCATCATTATCATCATGGAAGGAAGATCAGCAGAGTAGAATAAGTGGATCTGGGGAGGAAGGGAGGAAGGAAAGAAAAGATAATGGGAATGACACTGATCAAATTATGTTACATGAATTTTGGAATATAGCATAATGAATTCCACTTTTATGTATAATTTTGATTTTGATTCATCAATGAAAAAAATAATTAAAAGAATACCATTTCATTTTGTTTTCAATTGCATAGATTTCACTATTAACTATTATACTTTAAACGTACCCTGATTTTAAAGTCAGAAAAAGACAAGCTATAATGATATAATTTAGTTTTTACATTGCTATTGAGAAAAATAAAGTCAAGAAAAATCAATTAAAGAAGCTTGGGAATCGCATCTGATAGATATGCATGTGCAATTCATTTGGTAGGTTAGCTGGCAAAGCAAGTATGTCACTGGAATAATTCAGAGTCTTGAATGGAATGATCTGGACAACAATATTTTCAACACCACCAGGATGGTCAATTATGTATTTCAAGTTGACTTAACGAAGAGATGCTCAGATACTGGAACAACATTATTTCTGATTGTGTCCCTGTGGGTATTTCTGGAAGGGAGTATCATTTATATTAGTAGACTAAGTAAATCAGATGGCTGCCATCAGTGTGGGTGGGCATCACTCAATCTGTTGAGAGTCCTGATAGAACAAAAAGGTGGAGGAAGTGGGCATTTTAACTGGGATCCATCTTATCCTGTCCTGGGCCATCTATACTTCTGGTTCTCAGACCTCTGGACTCAGACAGAATTACACCATTTGCTTTCCTGATTCCCCAACTTGCAGACAGCAACAGATTGTGGAACTACTCATCCTCTGTAATCACGAGAGCAATTCCTGTAATAAGCATTCCTTTATGTATCTATGTCTTTGGAGAATTCTGACTAATAGGACCATCAAAAATGAAGCTATTCATTCAGTCTGAAATATTTGTTGATACATTGAGAGACATGATTCTTGTGAAGATTTGCAAATCAAATGCAGATGCCTGACTGAGTAACAAGCCAGATCAAATGAAGTATTCTGCTTCATTTTTATGATTTATATATTTTTCATTCCTGTTTGTCATTCTCAAATAATCCTGGTTCTATGAATATTGTTAAGAAATAATGTGAGCACACGTTAGCATTGGCAAATAATTTAAGCCACAAGTTCTCCAAGCAAACTGTCCATTCTTATTAAATATCTTGGAGCAAGTTATTTAACATTTCTATGTCTCAAAATCTTCACCTATAAAATAGAGTTAATAGTAGCACCTTCCTAGGATATTAACAGGAGTGGTATGTCTTGCATAGTGATGTGAACATGTTCCTATGGTCTGGAGAGTTCTCAGTGCATCTTCTGTATGGAAAGAGGCCAGAAAGTTCCACTTCTCAGTTGCTTTGCATCCAAGAAAGGTTGAAGCTTCTGTGTATTCTCAAACGTTTCCTAGGAACGTGGGATATAGAAGAAAAGTCTGGAGCATTGGCGTAAATCGGCTCACTGACTTTCCAGCTGTAATACATTTTCATTTTCCCAAACACACTGTAAGCACCAAGGCAAGAATGCACTGTATATAAAACTAGTCTCCCTTAGCTGATCATTATTTATAAACAAGTTAACATGGATCAACATACTTATACTTATTTATTTCCTTATGTGTGTTTTATGTTAATTGTATTACTTAGATAACATTTCGGTTAAGTCTTCAAATTTAGCCATTCTGAAAAGTATTTCCACATTTTTGACAGCTAAAAAGTTTAATTATGTGCTCAATCTGTGATTTAAAGATCGACAGCAATGCATGATTGTTTTATTCTTTCACAGGTAAAGTTGCACCACAAGTATTGTCAGGAATTTGTGTAGAGTAGAATGTGTTGCTTCCAGGTGTCAGAGGCTCATTAGTTATTTTTGAGGACTTCAAGGATTTAGATCTATGTTGAACTAAATTTGGATGTTAGACCAAGGAATTTGCTTCTGGATCTTGTTAATTCTTTAGTTATAAGAGGTTAGTGTGTCAATGATTATTAACTTCTAGAGTTCTTACCAATTTTAAAAGTATGCAGAATGAAAAATCAGAAAAGTTATTTTCTGATTGTGTCCCTGTGAGAATTTCTGGACGAGATTATCATTTAAATTAGTAGACTAAATAAAGCAGATGGCTGCCATCAGTGTGGGTGGGCATCACTCAATCTGTTCAGTGCCCCAACAGAACAAAAGGTGAAGGAAGTGGGCATTTTATCTGGGATCCATCCTCTCCTGCACTGGGCCATCTATACTTCTGGTTCTCAGACCTTTTCAACATATTAAATGTTGATAAAAAGAAATTCCACATTTTACTTTTGAGAGCCACTGATAGTGCAACATCATATCTCATAGTTCTTGTCAAAGGCACACAGTAGTTTAACAAATATCTTGAATGATTGGATGATGCTTTGATTACATAGTGTTAACAGAAATTCCTATCTCGAAAAGTGGTATGTATGCAGGCTCATAGACAAAATTCATAAAATAATGAGAGGACTTTGATTCTGTTGTCCATTCATCCACAGGAAGATCAGTTTAGTAAGAAGTTCAATTGTAGGATTGGCTTTAGTGGAAGCATATCAACTCATTCTATTATTCTAAATATTATGACATTTCTTCTTCACTTGTAAAATTGGAAGAGATTTTCTTGGGAAGAAATAAGTGAGTAATTGTCTTGGATCTTTGGAAACAATTATGAATTACACTGAAGGCAGCTGCGGTAATGGCAAACTCCTGAGCACTTGAGCCATTTCTTATGTGGATTCCATTTACTCAATGTCTGTCTGCTTGATCAGACATCCAAGACCTTTCCTGGTTCCAAGTATCTTTGCCACTACAGTGACTTTAAAAGATCTCTAGAGCATTAAATTCACTAAAAAGTAGACTGGGGTAGTGGGAATTCCAGATCCTACAGGTCAGGACCCCAGATTGTAGAAGTGTGGTGGCTAATAGCTCTTGATATTGGCTATAGAAAAACATCTCATCCAAGGTTTCAATTTCTTCCCTGGGACAGTCTGCATCCAGTGACTGAATGATGATAAATATAAAAAGGCCTGACCTTATTGCCCTTATTTGAAGGGACTTTCCCAGTTTTAAAGCTTCCTGAAGGACTATGTGGTGCTGGAATGAACTGCAGATCAACTTATCCCTAAGCCAAATACTGCTTCTTTCTCTTCCTTGGCAGATGTTTTTGTTTGTTTGTTTGTTTTGTTTGTACTGAAGATTGAACTCAGGGGTACTCACCTAGCCACATCCCCAGCCCTATTTTGTGTTTTATTTAGAGACAGGGTCTCACTAAGTTGCTCAGCATCTCACTGTTGCTGAGGCTGGCTTTGAACTTGCAATCCTCCTCCATCAGCCTCCTGAGACACTGGGATTATAGGTGTGTGCCACCTCGCCCAGACTGACAGGTGTTCTTAAGAGTATTCTTCCCCCAAATCGTCTGCATATAAATCCTCACCTCAGAGGGTGTTTCACAGGGTACATGTCCTCTGACAGTTGATATCAGTAGTGAGTCTAGAAAATAGACTATAAAGTGAGAGTCTGAAGTTGGATCTCCCTCGGGCCAGGTGAGAGTGAGGATGTGAAGTAGGTAGAGTACTCATAGGCACCACATGTTGTCATGGCAGATCATTAAAACTTGTATTAATAGTGCAGTAGGATGGAGTATTCATGAAAGAAAATGTACCAAAATTAGAGTACCATAAGCATTTGAAATGTTCTGGGGAAATAATCATTATAAGGACTATGGAATCAGGCAGCCTTAGTTCAGGGCGATAGGGCATTTAAGAAAGACATTAAAATACTGAGAGAAATTGTTAATTAAATTTGAGCTCTGAAAACCACAGGGCCTCCTGGGTAGCTCAAAAGACTCTAAACTCTTGCAGCTATAAGAGAAAAAGTAGTATTACTGAAGTAGTAGACTTCCACAGAGAGTCAACTTCTCTGCTGTAGGAAATTGAACATGCCAAAATCAGAAGCCTATTAGGATCAATGTACTCAAAACCCAGATCTCTGATCACTTTGAGCCTGCAGAAGTGACCCACACATCCATAACAATGGCTTATTCTGCTTTGTAAGACAATGCTTATTTAATCAGTTTATAATATAACCTTGCTGGGGAAGTGCTAGACCATAGCAAAGGCTCTTCACCAAAGCATCAGTAAGATCTGGTCAACATATGTTAACAGAAGCCAGGAGAGTTCTTTATGAGATTTATTTCTAAGATGCTGAATCAGTGGAGCAGAACATAAAATTGGTAAGTGAGTTTTATTTGCTGCTCTTTTGAGGTATAAGATTTAACTCCTTGGCAAGACTCTAAGAGGAAGTGTTACCATACTGCTAGGTTGTTTCTTGGAAGCTTGGAAAAAACAAAGGTGTATTCTAAATGGTGAAAATATTAGAACCACAGAGACAAACAGCTCAGGGATGGATCAATAGACAGAAGTGAACATGCTATAAGAGATACACTATATATGGTTGGAAACCCCACCAGCTAAACTCTTATCCTTTTCTCCAAGAATGTAATTAGTATAATTCCCATATTGATTCTTTGATCTCTGAAATAAGTATTTTCACAGCAGAGAAGTTTAGGTGCAAACTATTGAAACAGTCCACTCCTAGTCAAGATGATAAATAAGAACAACATTGCATTCCAGAAGGAAGAACAAAGATTAAGAGGCAAAGATGCTTGCTCTTATTATATAATTTACTAGTCTGACCATATGACACCTTTTGGATATTGTTGGATGATAGTCTACTATAGCAAACTCAAGAAAATAGGCGTTCTGATTGCAGCTTTTATACTATGTAGTTGGAGCTTATTAACGTAGGTACATGGTTATGCAGCCATTGGTCTGGCAAATATATTATTTTATATTTCCATCAAAATAGAAGAGAAAAGCCAGTTAACAGACACATGGAACAGAATATGTATGGTCTTGCCCCAGGTGTTACAATTTAGATATGATGTAGCCCCTAAAACTCGTATGTGACAATGCAAGAATTTTCAAAAGTGAGATGATTAGAGTATGAGAGGTGTAAGCTAAGCAGTGAATTAATCCACTGATAAGGATTCACTGGGCAGTAACTGTAGGCAGGTAAGGTGGTACTGGAGGACATAGGTCACTGGGGGGCTGTATTCCTTTGGAGTTTATATTTTGTCTTTCATGAGTGGAGCTTCCTCTCTCTCTGTTTCCTGGTTATCAGGTCCTGAATCATTTTCCTCTGCCCTGCTCTTTTTCCATGATGTTGAGCCTCAACAATGACTCCTGATCAACGGAGTTGGCTGTTCATGGACTGAGACCTATGAAACTGTGAACTCCAAATAAACTTTTCCTTCTCTAAGTTATTCCTGTCAGGTCTTTTGGTCACATTAATGAAAAGCTTACTAAACACAGTCTATATTAAATCTTTAGCCCTCCCTCATAATTCCAAGGGACCTTGACCATCTAATTATTCTGCAGCATATCACATTTGTCCACTATATTGGAACAAATGAGGAAGAAGTGGCAAGTATCTTAGAGGTCTTGAGAAGACATGTGCTCTTTGGTTATTTCACGTATACTCCAGAAGTGAGAGAAACACCCTGGCACATTTTGCTTAGTGGTACAGCTGTATCTCCCCTCCAAATAGGGAACAAACTATTAGAACTCACACCTCCTCCAATTAGAAAGGTAGCACAATGTCTTGTAGGGCCTTGAAGGCTTCTTCAGTTTCTGAAAAGCAAAAATATTATACACTTGGGACTATTACTTGGACCTATTTACCAAGATGGATCTATCTATCTATCTATCTTTTGGTAATTATATAAATATCTATATATTATTAATATGTTAATATATATTATATCTAGTGGAGCTCAAAGCAGAAAAGAGGTCTGCAGTAGGTGTGGGCTATAATTCATGCTTTAATATATATTATAATCTCAGCAGACATTATGTTCCTAGAGTCTTCACAGTAAGGAAAAAAATTCGATGTTGAATGTTGGGCTAGCTGATGTTAGATAGCACTTGTCATCCACCATCTTGGTGCTGGGACAAATAGTGTACCTGAAACAGCAAAGACCTGGGCACAATCTATCTGTTTCCGCCTATCAAAATTTATCTAGATAATACCAAATATCCAATATCCAGCAAGGTAAAATAATACTGAGGCCACAAGGCAGCAGAGGGACAACAGCCACTTGAGAGTAAATATTTTACACCGGATTACTTTTGAAATTTGTTCTAATTAGTTATACATGACAGCAGAATGCATTTTTACACATCATACCTAAATGGAGTATAACTTCTCATTCTTCTGGTTGTGTATGATGTAGAATCATACCAGCTGTGTAATCATATGTAATTAGGGTAATAATGTCTGATTCATTCTACACTGGATCACTTTCACCTTGGAAAAGACAGCAATTGGTTTTTGTCTTTTCTGCTGACAATGTCTTGATCAATACCACTGTTTGAGGACTTCAAAAAATTAGATCCATTCACTAGATACCTGGATACCCACTTAATATTATATCAAACCCTAAACCCTATGTATAACAAATGGGGTATAGTTGTGTGTCCTATTACATGGGATCTAACTACCCAGAAGCTGCCACCATGATACATAATGGAAACGACTTCTTTTCCCTAGTAGATAATTTTATTGCAGTGAAATGATCTGGCCTTAATGTATAAAACTGCAGTTATTATCTGCTTATTGCTTATCAATTGTTATGTTGGCCACTCTTCATACATTTATGTTTTTATCCTCATAATAAATCTGTGACATATGTGTTCTAGCCCCATTTTATAGGTGGGAAAATTGAAGATGGTTGAACTAAGGAAAAACAGGAGAACAGAGGGATAAAGTGACTTAATGTCAGGTGCCATACATGCTAAGGGGTCAACTTCACAGGAATATACATGGTCTAAAGTCATGAAACCAATGTATACAGAGGGATCCTGAGAAATTAGTGCTGATACACTCTCTGTGAGCTTTCCCTCATTTCTACAGCAGTCTAGATCAATGCTCTTATATTCACAACACTTAATTGGAGTTATTTGAAAATAAAATTTCTTTTAGTCTATGTTTTCTCCTGAAGTCTGACATTCTGTGGTCAGTGTATTACAGGCTTCATTACATAGATATTAACAGATGTGTGGATAGTGACATAAATGTGGAAGAATGCTCTTTTCTCCTGGAAGAGGACCTTTGAGAAATGGAGAAAAAATTAATGTCTCCATTAACATATTGAAGAAAAGATTTATCCTTTAAAAGGCAGTTAACATTAATAAGAGGATGGTTAGTTGGTCCTGTAAATGTTTCACTTTAAGAAAACTTAGACTTCATACTCACAATCAGCTGAGATTGTCACACCAGATTTGAGAGTAAGTAAATGCAATGGTTTAGGTGATGGTAGCTACTGTGGAAAGAAAAATGTCTCAGTGGCATTAAAAGTCAAAGAAAAATTTATTTTTTGTTAATTTAAAGAGGAAATGATGATTGGGAGGAGAGTTGTGTACCACATAGAGGAAAGAACTTTCTACTATTCATCCATGGCAGTGAGTAGGTATGCTCACCTGAAGGAATGGAATGCCATTCCCCTGGATGCACTACACATGCTAAGTCAGGGGTCAAAAACTACAGTCCAAGATCCATTCTCAGACTGCTACCTTTGTTGTAAATAATGTTTTATTAGAACACAGTCACTTTCATTTTCATACTATGAATGGTTCCTTTTACACTAAAATGGTAAAAGTGAGTAGTTCTGACAAAGGATATATGGCCTGGAAAGCCTAAAATACTGTCTGGACTTTTATAGAAAAAAAATGTGCTAATATCTACTCCAAATCAATGGCTATATCATGATGCTATGTCCCCAGTAGGATGAATATACTGATTCTTGATCCGAAGTGTGGAAATCAGATTATCTCCATATACCATGGTTTCTAGTGACCCCCACATATATACTTTTTAGCTCAGCAGCTTTATGCTCTGTGAGGCTTGAGGTTCTAGTTGCCAGAGGGGTGATGTTTCCATTAAGGAATACAGTAAAACTCCCATTAACTCTAAGGAACACTTGTCATTCAGTTACTTTAAGATCTTCATGTAGAATGATAAGTACTCAAAGGTCATTAACCTTGATGCCAGAAGGAAACAGAGTGGCTATTAAGTGAATAGGGAAGAATGTGCTTGGCACACCATGGTGTAATAGAACATCTCTGGCATGCCCCTTCAGCCCTGCCCAATTTTGATGATGGTGGTAAGTCCAATAGTCATGGCATGAGAATGACTGTGGGCTTACAAATTACTCATAAATGAAGGTCTGGATCACCACACTAAAAAAGCCACCTGGACTGGCAAAAGTGCTAATCGAGGTTCAAGGGGATCTAGAATGGAGATTAAAGGAGAAAGATGATGAGAATTAGTTGAATTCGTTGTGGTCTACAGACAGCAATATCATGGGGACTGTAGTTCATCTGACTAACCTTCCCTAACATGGTTCCCCAGAAAAAGAAACCAACCCATAATCCTGAAAAGCTGCTCCCAGATGGGATTAATTTATAATAGAAAACAAATGGCTTGAGTGGTTCATGGTGCTGGGCGGGGAATCAGGGGGTACTTCATTTCTTTAGTTTCCAACATCTCCAGTATCATTTCATACCATTCTTCTCTCTCACTACATTCCAGTTACATTGGTCTCCTTTATCAACCTGCCAAGTCTTTCAGGCTTCTAGGTTATTGAACTTTTCATTCTTTCTGCCTGGAATGCTCTTCTTCCAGCTTTTATCATGGTGGTCTCAATTTTCTCCTCTAACTCTCCTCTCAGATGTCATCTTTCCTTAAAAGCTTTGCCAGATCACACTCCCTAAAGCGGCCTTCACACCTTATGTTCTATATCACCAGCCTGTTTACTCTGTGACACTCAATACAGCCTATTGAACATGCTGTTTGTTTATTTATTTGCTTGTGTCTTTCCCACTGGAATATAAGTTTTGTAAAGGCAGGGAACTTGTCTATCTTACTCATCGTTGTAAGTACCAAACAGAGACTGGCATATTCCAAGTATGTAAAAACACTTGTTGATTTCTACAATAGGCAAATAAATTTAGAAAATTAAATAGATCTGGGTGGTAGTTAGAAATGAACGTTTTAACACTCAACTCACAATTTGATGATGATGATGAAAATTTCTCTCATACCACATGTTCAATTTAGTGATTAAGAGTTTAAAAAAATCAACTTTCAGGGCTATGGCTGTGGCTAAGCAGTAGAGCACTCTTCTACCATGTGTGAGGTGCTCAGCACCACATAACAATAAATAAAATACATTTTTAAATCAACTTTTACTTATTTCTCATAAAATATTTTGATGATGGTAATAGCAATCCATAATTTTAAGCATTAAAATATCAATCTTGTACTTACTACTATCTATGTATTACTTCGTTTAACTTTTATAATAATCCTATTACTTTCCCCATTTTACCAGTGGGAAGGCCAAAGCTCAGAGTTGTCACATACTTCATCAAGGTTTATACATCTGGTAAGTAGATTCAGGACACAAATTCACGTCTGTCTGATACCAAAACCTTTGCTTTCTACCCTGTCTGCGATCACATCTGTTGCCCAGAATTGATTCAGGAATTGGTCCTCTTCACTTTTTTCTATTTGCCTTGTCACTAAACAGGAAAGAAATCATTATTTTAGCCAGATGGCAGCCAGATCACACCTCTTGAGAATAAACTGACTGCCTTTACTATAAATGGCACATAAATCTTAATGTTTAAATCAGCCTTTCAACGTAGTGCCAGGAAAAAATACAGAGGAAATGATTGAATATATCACAAATAGTCATAAATCCCTTGGTGTGGAAAGGTTTGAAGCTTTCAAAAATGGAAAGAATATTTCAGACTGTTATACATCTTGCTTTAGACTGCTGGTTGAAAGACAATGCCTTCTCAGAAATAGTGGGTTTGAGGAGTCTTAGATGGTGTTTTCAAGAACTCATGATACCTAATTGAATTGGGAACCTTGCCAAAACAACAGTAACATCTGTTCTCCTATTTGTCTTCATGGATAGGTATTTGCTTCACAAACATTATAGGTAGTGAATTCTTTCTTGAAGTGATGACGATTTGCTCCCAAATAGAACTCTGGTTGTTCTTAGAGCTAATTACTCTTTACTTAACAGATTCATATTTAGCCTGAGCAACCATCCCCTTGAAAACCACAGAGCATGGATTCATAATTTGGATTTTCAAGAAAGGCATCAACCAAAACAAAGAAGTTGTAGGATTATTTCACATGAAGACTTAAACATAATATAATACAATTTGTTGTCTATTATCACTGTCATAATAATAATAACCTGATGTTGGGAGTTGGGGATTGATTGTTAACCCTGTTCCTTATAAACAAAAATAAAGAACAGCATACCAAAGAGGCATCCACTTACTAAGAAGTAAATGGAGAAATGTAAATGAAAGATTTATTATCTCAGTTTTGTGAACTTTAAAATTTGGTTATGTTAACCATCTATTTAAAGTGAATTTAGTTCAATAGGGACTCGAATTTAATATGGAACAGTGATCAGATTTTACATTATAAAATTATAAAAATATATTTGTTAAACAGTAAATAAGCTATTAAAAGAAATATTGTTATTCTTGCAACTATATGCTAATACAGCAAAGAAAGTATAAGTTGAAGTCTCCCTTTGTATGTGGAAACCAGACAAGATTGTTTGATGCTACATCTTCAATTTCTCATTTGATTCTCAAGGAATAATTATATGAAATGCCGTTTTTGCAAAAGAATATTAAAGGTTCATGATGTTTTTCTAATTTTTTTAAAAAAATTGTTATTTAAAATCTTCTTGTTTAGAGTAATTATTCTGTAATCATCTTTATAATTATTTTGTATTCAATTTTAAACTGAACTAATTTTTCTAGGATGCTATTTGTCAATAATAGCTTCATCTATGAATCTCCAACACCTTTTTACATACTTCATATTTTTCAATGTCATTTTTAATATTTAAAATTTCTTGTTGAGACAAGTTTGCATTGCATTTATTTGAATTTCATTTTGTACTTAAAAGGTTGCATGACCATCCATCAATCAGTGAACAAAGACAGTTTCATAAAATGGGTAAAGGATTGATGTAGGCATGAAACAGAAAAAGTTGTTTGAGCAGAGATCAATTTTTAAATTAATATTTTTGTGCTTTGACTTTTTCTTTCCTGAAGAACCACATATCAACAGAGACTTGGTGTATAAGAATTCGAAGAATGGAGTAGTGGTTTAGTGAAGAGGCTGTGGAGTGTGCATGCATACTAATCTGCTTGGACTGCCGTAACAGAATACCACAGGCTGAATAGCTTAAACAACAAAAACTTATTTTTTTTTATAGTTCTAGAAATTAGAAATCTAAGGTCAGGTGCTTTTGGGTTTGATTCTGATGAGGCCCCCTTTCCTGGCTTGTAGACAAGCCCTATCTCACTGTGTCCACACATGGCCTTTCTTCAGTAGGCAGGTAGCAGAGAGAGCATCCACACCTGCGAGCACCTTCTTTTTCTTATGAGGACAGTAAGCCTATAATATTAGGGTCTCATCTTTATAACCTCATTTAACCTCAGTCACCTCCTCCAAGATACTGTCTCCAGAGTCACATTGGGGTCTAGGACTTCAACATATGAATCTGAGGAAACCACAATTCAGTCCACACATCATGTGTTCTTATCCTAGCTCCACTGTTTCATTCCCGTTTGAGCTTAGACAAGTTATAAACATGTCTAAACCTCATTTTGATAGTTTCTGAAATATGTCAAATTTTTCTACTCAACTCACAATATTTTGACATGGATTAATAGAAATGCTGCATTTCAAGCACCCAGAATAGCACCTGGTATAGAATAAATGCTCAGTAAATATTTGGTATTATTATAGGTTCTTATTGATAGCCTAGTACTGATTAAATCTGAAAAAAATATGACCAGAGACGTTTTCTTCATGGTAGTAAGAAACAGAGAAGCTGGGGCTTCTGGAGGGAAAAGAGTTAGGAGAAGCAGTTATTTAGAGAGGAGAAAATTAGACCAAGTCCTTAAGACTTTGAGTAGGAGTAAAAAGATCTCTATCCAAGAAGACTTGATATTTATCCATTCAAAGACTATGGTGTTTCCCATCATTATTATCTCTTTCCTAGTAGATTCTAGACTTAAGGAGAAACCTGGTCAAGTTTTATGCACCTTTTTAATCTTGACATTATCTGACAATGTACTCCGCCTATAGTCAACGTCAACATGGGCTTATGGAATTTATGTGGTATATAATGATTTAATTATATGTTATTTAATTGTGTTCAGTCAAGCTCTTTGCCTACTGAGTATTTCTGGGGTCCAGACATCAAAGAACTCATTCCAAGTCTTCCAAAGCACAGAGTCTTCCTAGGCTCCTGAAGGAATCATATAGCACTAGTCTAACTTGAATAGTCCTAACTGTCCTTCAACTACTTACGGGGACTGTCAAGATGAGTTCGATATTTTACTGTGAATAGAAACAAAAGTTATTAAATAAATACCCAAATCCCTTTGACGTCATTCCTTCTTTAGTCTTACTCAAGTTTTTACGTATTTCTTGACATTA
The DNA here is from genome assembly GCF_052094955.1 of Ictidomys tridecemlineatus. NCBI lineage: Eukaryota > Metazoa > Chordata > Mammalia > Rodentia > Sciuridae > Ictidomys > Ictidomys tridecemlineatus. The sequence continues at coordinate 167,111,375 of NC_135479.1, forward strand.
CTGTGTTTTAATTTGTTTGTCATTTTTTCATCATTGTTATCTGTGGTTTCTAGGTTTGTTATATTTTTCCAATGTCTTCCACAAGGTTGCTTCCTTACTTAGTGTTTCTTTCTCCTTCAGAACTAAAAGATGGAAGAGACATTGCTCATCATCAAGCCCCCATCTTCCACGGTTGGATAGCCTTCTTTAATAGAGCAATTTTTCCAGTTTAGCTGAAAATGATTCAAGTGATGGGGTTTCCACCACTTCCTCTGAATGACTATTCCACAGACTGACAGATCTCATTACGTGGTCATTTTCCTTCTTATACTCTGCCTACATTTTTCTTTGCTCAATTTAATCCTGTTTCTCTTAGTTATACCCCTTTGGATAACTCAAAGAAATTCCTCTTATTTCTTACTCCATATTTTCCTCCAATATTTGCAGATGGTTGTTATTTCTCCTTAGTCATTATTTGGTCCAGTCATCTGAATTAGGTCTTTCATCTTTTCCCCTTATCCTGAGCCTCTAACTTCTTTAATCTTTTTGTATTTGTGTTCAGAATTTGTCATTTTAAAAAATGTCCTGACTACTCTGGAATGAAAAGGTCCAGATCTCAGCACGAGATCATCTCTCAGAGGCTTCTAGGAGGTATTCATACTTACTTAGGACAGAAACAATCTAGGGACTTGGGTGTCTATAGCTTCTGTTATAACATTAAGGAAAGATGTCTCATCCTGGTCAGATCTTCCTGGTCCACATTCCCTCTCTTCCATGAAACCTCACTTGGAACATCATATAAGAGGAAAAGACCCTTTTGCCAGAGAACACTAGGAAACAACTTGAAGGAGGCACCTTCCTTTTGAAAGAGGGTTATACTTTTTCAGAAAATAAAATTTTAATTGAAAAAATAGAATATTCTCTTTAAGTTTTTTTGTAATTTTTAAAAAATTTATATGCTCTCAGATGTTCAGTTTCATTTTTGTCAGGGTTCTTTACAGTCAGTGTTAAAAATATCATTTGAACATGAAATTCTAAGAAATAGATCATATCTTTAGATCACTACATACACACGCATATATATATATATAATGCCACTTTTCACACATATATTTCTGTTGTATATAACAGATATATGTGTGTGTGTATATATATATATATGTATATATATATATATACATATATATACCTGTTATTTTATTTTATTTAAAAAAATTTTAGTTGTAGTTGGTGTGTCCAACTACAACTAAAACTACAACTAAAATAAAGGTGTCCAACTACAACTAAAATAAAGGTGTCCAACAATACCTTTATTTATTTATTTTTATATGATGCTGAGGATCGAACCCAGCGCCTTGCACATGCTAGGCAAGTGCTCTACCATTGAGCCACAACCCCAGCCCTAATATATCTGTTATTTTATAAGCAACATAAATAAGGATGCTGTGAAAAAAAATGTAGTGAGTGTGATGTGTGGAGTTCCTGGACAAAACCAACTCCCTAAGTCTTTTCCTCTAGACCTCCTGTGTGGTCATTGAGAGAATCATACACCCTTTTCTTACATCTAGTTTATTTTTCCCTTTTTGAATGACTCTTACCATAAAATTTAATTTCTTTCTTTCTTCTTTTATTTCTATTGCTATGTATTCCTGATATTTTGCAGTGTTAAGTGAAGCTACCAGGGAAGATTGTTAATATTTTCTGATCTTGGTAATGATGAAAACATAAGCTAGATATTTAATAACCTGGAATGTCTTTAATATAGACCTGGACAGATGATAGATAGAGGTCAAAAATGGACATGGGCTTCAGAGTCAGATACAACTAGTTTAGACACTTATCTCTGCTTCACTATGTTACCTAAAATAAGCTCCTTAATATCTATAAGCCAGCTTGATTATTCTTTTTCTTTGCAAGGCCCTTGGTTTATGCTCAGCACTGCAAAGACAACAACAACGACAACAATAAACCAAACAAACAAATTTAAAAAAATGAAAAAACTAGACTTAAAACAACTTATCCAAAAGAGTTACCTCCACAGAGTATATCAAAATTAAATAACTTTAAGTGTCCCCTTACTGTATATACTTGGCAAATTTGGTTCATCCTTCCCACAGAAACCACACCTTTAGGATGATTATACTTTCCAATAAATCTTTCACTTACCTTCAAACTCTTGAATTTGCTTAAATACTTTTGTATTTTGCTTTCTTGTTAATATATTTTTCCTCTCAGAATGTCTGTTTTATGAATTTTCACTTATTAACTATATTATAATGTTTAATTATATTTGAAATGTTTATTTGGAATTCACCATGACTATTACCACATTAATTGCTCATCATTGTCTTCCAAAACTTGTCCTATCTAGAAGGTTCTTATAATTTTCTTGGTTAACCAAACTGCCTTCTCAGGTAATTGCTTCATCAAGAGAACACCGAGAGGTTTCAAATCTGTGAGATCTGAAAATGAAGAATACCTTGGGAAAGTATAAAAAAATATTCTGCGATAACACTTTTTTTTCCTCAAAGTCCATAAACCTCATAGCTCTCTTTTATATTCTACTGTTGTGCATGAGAAATTTGATGCTAGATGTGTGGCTACCCCCACGTGATTGATTGGAGGGAAAGTAAAGTAGAAACCACAGTGTCTTTTATGACCCACACAAGAGCTGGATCAGTGGGAGCCATCTCAGAGGCTGGGCAACCCAGCAGTTTGCTTTTTGTGTACTTGATATTCGTGCGGAGATAACTCTAGACTTACATGCAGTTGCAAGAGACAATACAGAGAGATAAAATGCATACTTTGCTCAATCTGCTCAATCCCCCTCAGTAGGTAACATTTTTTTTCCCAAAACCATAGTAAAATATTACAGCTTGAAAATTGACATCATTTTTGTTTGGCTTTTCCAGTTTTACTGGTATTTGTGTGTGTGTTTGTGCCTGTGTTGTGTGTGTGTGTGTATGTGTGTGTGTGTTTATGTGTATGTGTTAAGTTCTACACAATTAAATCACACATGCTGGGTCATATATCCAACACCTCAGTCAAGGATGTGGCTCAAGCGGTAGCGCGCTCGCCTGGCATGCATGCAGCCCGGGTTCGATCCTCAGCACCACATACCAACAAAGATGTTGTGTCCGCCGAGAACTAAAAAATAAATATTAAAAAAAAAGATACTGAACAGTTTCAACACCATAGGAATTCTTCTTGTTGCCTTTTTATAACCACAGCCTCTTTTCACCTACCACCCCACCCTAACTCCAAATTATCACTAACCTGTCTTCCATTTCTACAGGTAAATGGCTAAACAAAATGTAGTTCATTTATGCCATGGAATATTACTCAGCAATAATAAAAGAAGAAAGCAGACAACTGATACATACAACTTATATGACTCTCCAGGAAATTATTCTGACAGGGAAACGTCAATTCTTTATTTCCCCTCTTTTCTCCTTCCTTCCTTCCTTCCTTCCTTCCTTCCTTCCTTCCTTCCTTCCTTCCTTCCTTCCTTCCTTCCTTCCTTCCTTTCTTTCTTTCTCTCTTTATTTTGAAGAATTCCCTTTAGCAACTATTTGAGGTTAGTGACAAATTCTTTAAAATTTCCTTCACTTGTCAGTGTTTTTATTTCCCCTTCATTCCTGAATAATAGTTTCTCCAGAGAAAGAGCTTAGAGTTCACAGTTTCTCTTTCCGCTTGGAACACATTGGGCCTCATGCCTATTATTCCCTCCAGGATTTGCAATGAGAAATCCACTGTCATTTGAACTGGGACTCTTCTATAGGCAAGGTTTTACTTCTGTCTGGTGGCTTACAGGATTTTTTTGTCTTTAGTTTTAAAAAGATTCTGAAGTGTCTTGGTGTAGATTTTACTGAGTTTATCCTTTTTGGAGTTTTGCTCAGTTTCTTGGATGTATAGGTCTAATGTTTTTCACAAAATTTGGAAATTTTTTGGACATTATTTTCTCACATATTCCTTCTGTCTCCTTTCTCTTACCTCTCCTTGTGCCATACCAATGATATGGACACTGATGTTTTGATTGTTCCCTAGGTCCTGAGATTGTTAATTTTTTAAAGTCTATTGTCTCTCTGTTGCTTGGATTGGGTGAACAACTTATCTATTGTTCTGTCTTCAAATTCACTGATTCTGCCATCTGTTTTTTTCTCCTATACTATTAATGAGTTTTCAATTCTTTTGTTGTGTTACTTTGGCTCTATAATGTCCATTTGGTTATTTTTTAAAAATAATTTCTATTTTGTTGAGAATTTGTAATTGATTGTTAGAGCATTTTCATTATGGTTGTTTTATAATCCTTGTCAGATAATCCCAACATCTAATTTATCACTGTCTTGCTGTCAATTAATTATCTTTTCTCATTCACATTTTGGTTTCTTGGTTGTTGGTATGGCAGGTGATTTTCTTACACATTCTGGATGTTTTTGCCTATTATGTTAGGGAGTTCTGAATTTTATTTAAGTCTTGTTTTTGAAGCAGTACCCTGTTTAGGGTATCACATGGGGCTTGGTACACTTCATGGGCTCCTTGGTTTCCCTGATGTCGCTAGGGCAATAGTTGTTCTCTGTTGATGTTTGCCTAGGGGTGAAGAAGGGGTTTCTCCAAGATGAGATGGTAGTTGTCTCTCAGTGGGGAGAGTGGTTGCTCATGGTTGTTCTGACATCCCTGAGCAGTGGAGGACATTCCAAGGCCTCTGGAACAAAGAGCTTCCCAAGCAGGCTTGGGGCTCTTTTGTCAGTTCTACCAGCCTAGGTTAGTAGCTATTGAGGGGAAAATAGACTTCTCAGGCTTTGCAAGGAAAGAAATGATTCCTCAGGCTACTTAATCAGCAGGGCTCTCAATCCATCCCCCTTACCTGTGGGGTCTGGCTCACCTGATGTTTCAGAGGGACTCCTGTTCAGCCTGGGGAAGGGATAAGCTTCCTTTTGCTGCTGAGTTGAGGACTGGGAAACACTGGACCCAAGTGACCTTCTTTTGCAGATGGGGTGTGTGAGACATCCCATTGCTCTGCTGTTATGCTAGTTCTGGGCTACCAAAGCAGTTCACTCTCTCCTCTCCATCTTTCAGAGTTCTCTTTTTTTCCATGCCTTACCCAGTTTCCAGCATTCATAGTTGTATTTGCCAAAGAGGAGTGCGAAAAATAGATCTATCTTAATTACTAGCATACTTTTTAAGTCTTCAGCTTGAGTACCACTTCTTATATGTATTTTTATTGAGCACAGACTGCGCATGTTGAAGTTATTGACGATGATTAAGTATAAGATTTCTGTACTCATGGAATATTTCTTGAGTTATCACTTTTATCCCATCTATTTCATTTTCTTCACATCCTTTATGTTTTCATTTATGATTTTCCTTTCTTTGTGTTGTATAGTTCAAATTACACCATCTAATTTTCAGTGATAGGCAGCTTGTTTTCAATCTCTCCAAGTTTTAAGTTTGGATTTTTTTCCTTTGGTCCGAGAACTTCTTGTGTGTGTATTTTAATTTATCTCATAAGAACTTGATCTTCTGCCATTGGTTTTGCTTCCATTATTCTGATTATTTGATGCCATAATCATCTCATAGCAATTATGTCCCCTGTTTCTTATCAGTAGGTATTTGTAAGACAGTGCATGATGGCATGACGTGTTTTTCTCCATTTAAGAGGTGGTGATAAGTTTGGCAAATTGAATCTTTTCTTTTGAAGCATTCACATAGCAAGCTGCTTTCCCCCCACTCCAACAGATTCACCTTAGTGACAGGCCAGATACTTGGTATGATTCCCACTCCAAGAAAATTAGAATTGGTGTTTTATTTTTCCAGAGATGAACGCTTTCCAGTTTAAAAGTCTTGTTTTAAAAAATCTGGCTTGAGCGATTATTGATGGATTAATATAAACATATTTATAAGCTCTCAAAGCTTTTCCAAATTCTCTGGACTCTTAGTAACACCCTCTATGTGTACTTTATTTTAGAGGATATAAACCTTTAAAAAAAATCCGAATTCTTCTCAATGATGATGATTTGGGTGGTTACATCCTCTGATAGGGAATTGTCAGAGTTCAGTACGGGTCAATTTTCTCTGTTGCTTGGAGGCAAGGGAAGCATCTGTAGAAGATGGCTGAATTCATGCTGGAATAGACGGAGCAACTAGAAGGAAAAAAAAAGAGATAAATTTTAGAGCATGAGTAAGGAAATGAAGGAGCATGAGTGTCTGTGTGGATAAGCCTGAGAGCATTTGTGCCTAGGATGTGGAAAGAGGAGAGACTTGGGTAACAACTGACAAGTATAGGGGTTACTGAGACCAACGGAGGTGGGAGGGGGACATAAAGCTTTACTGGAAATATGAATTGAACTTCCTTTCATCTTGGAATTTTCTTGAGGCACTGTAGTATATATTTAATCTTTCTTTAAAAAACATGCTTCAATGTTGAATGCATATTTCTTTGAATATAATACTTGGTCAAGATAAGGCCACCCAGTGGTGAAGTTTTATGTGGGTTAGAAGACAGACCATAAATTATAGGGTAAAAGTCACAGATTTTGGAGCCAGGTGGTTCTTGTTTAAAAATCTGGCTTGAGCAATTACTTGATGGATAAATATGAACATATTTAACCTCTCTAAGCTAATTTTCTTATCTGATAAATAAAGATAATACTACCTATCTTGTGGTTTTTAGGATAAATTCTAAAGTCAAAAACATACTTTACAAAGGTTATTATATTATGATCACTGCTTTACAACCTTGTCTCATTGCATGTACCAGTTAAAGGAAACCAAGATTCATTTCAGGTCACTGAATATGCTATAATCTTTCTTTGGCTTGTAATCTTCCCAAAGGTTGATCCCATTGCCTATAAATCACTTCCCTCCTTTCTTTCCTCTTGTGTAACTTTTGCTCATCCATCAGGTCTCAGCTAAAGCACAATTTTCTCTCTTCATTTCCCTCAGTCTAGTTCTCCTTCCGTTCTTTCTTCGTTATGAAAAAGAAATAGTGTCTTGTGTCTTTATTATAACATTCAAAACATTTCCTTGTGATTATTTGCTTGTTATCCTGTTTGTGTTCTGTCTTCCTCGCTGGTTAAGGACTATGCAAGAACCATTCAGCCTCAATATTTAGCAGAATGCCTGTTATATATTAAGTGCTCAATAAATATTTGTTAAATATATGAATGAATATAAACAGATGAGGCAATACCTGAAGTGAAGTAATGAACTGCATTTTCTAATGAATGGTGTCACAGGATTCTCTCAGCATCATAATTTACATGATTATATTAGCCATAAATGACTTTAAAAGGAGAATGCTAAAGTTCCCTGAATTTCAATATATAACTTGTTATAGATTTTTACGTTTACAAAGTAAAAAGCACAAAGTAAAAAGTCTTTTTCTTTCAACTGACACACATGATGACCAGCATACTATATAGGGAGTGAGCAGCACTTTCATTAAGATTTATTCCATGTGTCACATTAACACTATGTCACATACCGATATTTTCCAACAGAGGTAAAAGAAAACCTACCAGTTACTTCTAAACACCATGAAATTGATAATGTGGAGAGAAAGGCTCTGCTTGTCATAGTTGAAATCTCAAGAGTCACTCAGATTTGTTGTTACCATATAATTTTTACCATATAATTTTTCCTTCACAATCCTTCCCGTCTATAGAGCCCACACATATAAGAGATTTCTCTTATAACAGTGCATAAAATAACCATAGAAAATTCTGCTGTTTCCCACAAACCAGAGCTAAGGTAGCTAAGTCACATTTATCAGACTACTGGATAAGGTGCCAAGAGTCAACATACTTTCCAAGTACTTAGCTCAAGGGGAAAGTTCAAGAGCCCACCAGATCCTCTTGAGATGTTGGAAAAATAATAGATGAGGACAATTCCTGTCATGATTACTTTTGTTCCAGCTCATTATTCTCACTGATGATTTAGGAAAGAGACTGAACAGCTCCTCAGAAATCTAGTGTGAAGAACATTATTCTCTCAGGACCATTAATCTTGGAATAATATTCTTGCCAAAAAGATGGGCCTGAGTATGCCAGACATATTCAAATTAAGAAAATCCTGTAAAATAAAAAGAGTGAAGATCTAGATATGTCATGGGTTAGAAAGTAACTCACCCCAAATATCTTTCTTGCAGATAGGGATCTATGAGTCTAAAAACAACTGCTCAGTTGGGAATAAGAAACCAGGAGCAACAGATCTCATGTAACCAGGCTCCACCATCCAGATGATCTTAAGAATCATGTCAGTGATATTACTTAAATCTCAAACTAACAAGGATCTGAAATTGCTTTTGCTTCCTATCTTCCTCACTGTACTGTAAACTGTGTCTTGCTTGCCACTGTACCCTTGCAGGCTTCCCAAGTTTATATTTTGATGTAAATCTCTGATGTCTCATTTTGTCCTTGGCAGGCTTCCCAGGTATCTAAGGTATCAATGCCAATCTCCTTTTAAAAAGAAATCATTTTTACAATCTACTGTGGTTGCAAAGGAAAAAATTCAAATATTACCAATAAGTTAAAACACAGACTGTTCCTCCAAATGTGGAGGGAAGGGGTACATTGTCCTTAACTATAGTGGAGAGCATGAACCTTATCTAGGTGCCATTTTAAAATCTAATAGTGAAGGCATTACATGCAACATAGCTGTTTTAAGAGCTGGATTTGATTTTTTTAAGTGTCCTTTTTTGGAATGTCCCTCTTTTTCTATTATAAAGTGTTGCTTTGAAGGTTTTTTGAGATCTTAATGTTATAGGGATGAATGTTATTTAAAAATAGAGTGTTCTACAATCAACACCAAGGGTGAGAGGCTCTGTGGGGATGTAATATGAACCCTCCTATACAAGTGGCTTGCATATAGACTGTGCTACTGAGTAGAATGTAATTAAAACAAATATAGATTTACCATATGGCCCATAGCACACCTAGATATATAATATACCCCTGAAAAATCCTCACACATGTATATAGGGGAAAATTTTTGTTTGTGGCTATTATAGTTTAGATATATATTACCCCAAAGTTATTGTTAATGTAGGAATGTTCAGAGAGGAAATGCTTAGATTATGAAGCTTCAGGATAATCTGTAGACAAATCCATTCGATGAATTAATAATTTGAATGGACTGAGTGGTAACTGAAGGCACACAGAATGTGGCTAGAGGAAGTAGGTCACTGGGAGTGTGCCTCTGGGGCTTATATTTTGTCCCTTGTGTCTTGCCCTCTCCCTGTCTCTGCTTCCTATTTGTGGTGAGCTGAGCTGCTTTCCTCCACCTTGATGTTCTTCTGGTTCAGAGCAATGGAGTTGGGCTACCACGGATGGAGACCTTTGAAACTCCAAACAAACATTTCCTGTTCCAAAATGTTCTTGTCATGTATTTTGGTAACAGCAATGAAAAGCAGAATGATACAATGGCATTGGAATATTATAAACAAATTTGGTGTTTACTCCTTGGTGTTTGCACCCTATGGAAAATATTAATATTGAGTGAAAAAAGAAATATATGAGATTCACCATATCACACATTTACACATGCACACACATTAATCAATATAGTTCTTTCAACAACTTGAAACATAATATAAATTGAAAAAAAATATTAGAATGGGATCCCATGAAAGCTCAAGAATAATAGAAGTGAGGAATTGTGATAAGTGTGAATTTGAAAAGATGAACAAAATAAGAAATGAGATGAATCTTGCAGAAACTAATAGACACAATATATCACGAAATAAGGAACAGAATAAACTCAACCTGGAATGCTCCCTCCACCTGAATAATGTGTGTGTGTGTGTGTGTGTGTGTGTATGTGTGTGTGTGTGTGTATAACAACTCAGGTAATATCTCAAGGCTTTGAACCTTCTATAGATAGCTGCAAATGTCCGAGGCTTTGTGGAAACTAAAGTACTAGGTAAATGAGAGTGGGTGAAGGAGGTAACTCAAGAAAAGCTCACTAATAAAGTGTGTCTAAAAGAAGTTTTCTAATCTGGACTTAGTCATTCCTATCTCTATATATTGAATAAATAATTATACTCCCTAAGCCTATTTTCTCATACACAAAAATGATCACATCAATATCTCTTTCATGAATAGTATTAATAAAAGAGCACATTTGTGAAGACAGAGTTTAACACAATTGGCTCACAGTGGGCATTCATCAATAATATCAATGTTCTTTCTTCCTTTTCTTTCCATACCCTACTTCCCTCTTTATTGTTTAATTTATTTACAATGACAAGCTTGGCCATTTCTTTTTAGTAAGTTGGAATGATAATGGTCAACTTTAGAGCACATCCATATTCCACCCACTGTACGTCATATACATTATTTCATAAATGAGGTAAAACTATCCAGATAACGCTAATGTTATCTCTCTTTTTTTCCCAAAGAAAAGGCTGAGGAACAGAAAGGCTAAGTAACTTGGACAAATCTATGTGGATATTAATCAGAAAAATACAAACTCAACTTGCTCAGTCCTCATAGGGGAAAACAATGTTTGAGCACTTAAGTCTTTTAAGGAATGATCCTCAAAATCCAGCTACTCTTTGGCTAAGAGAGTGCAGAAAATGGATATGATGCAACAATGAGCTCTTTTTTCTTACTTTTGAATGGGCCAAAATTGTCCATCGTAGATGGAATGGGAACATTGAAGGGAAAGGAAGAAAGAAACTAACACCTCTCTTCATAGTTGTGTCAAATGTCAACTCAATTATGAGAAATTATGAGTCAGTTATGAAATTTTTCCTATTCTCTTTATTCTTTTACACTGTACAATGTCTAAGAATAAACATTCAACCTTGAGGCTGAAGTTTTTTTCCAAAAGCTACTCATTGGCCAATCAAGGAAAGAAAAATGCTTTGCAAGACCATCTTAGTAGAAAGATCTTGAAGGGAACTGTGTTAGAATGTCCCATGCTGTCTCTGAACTGGAAACTCTAGCTGCAGTCTCTCTCTCTGCTGATCATTTTTATAGACCTCTGAGTGTGACAATGTCCAGTAGAAACTTTCAGGTTTCTTTAAAGCTCCATTCCTCAGCACTCACTGCATATTGGAATCAACTGGGAGCTTTAGAACGTGCTAATACTTGGGTTCTAAGAAGCTGAATATCCAAATTTTAAAAATGCCACAGATGATTTTAATGGGCTGCTCAGTTTGAGATTTGTCCTACCTTAAGTCTGTTCATACTTATCTGGAGGGGATATGGAAAAGTGAAAGGGCCAGGGCAGTGAACTGCATCTTGCTTAACACAATTCTCTGTATAGGTAAGAAGAAGCAATAGTCTACCAAGTGGCCAGTATAGAAAGCTGCAGAGAAACATTCAAGCAGAAATAAGCTATTTGCCATTTTCAAGTATGTAAATCTAATCTGTCTTCTTAATTCAATGTGTATTATAAGGAGGTTTTCAGTGGAAAAATTGGGAATCTCAAACACCATGATCATTCCATTATACCAGTCTTTCTCTATGATGTTTGTTCCTCAAATTTCAAATGCACAAGTCAAACAGATATATTTGTTTGCTTTTGCCCTCTGAGCTCTTTCACACCTCTGGGCTTATTTCACTCTCTTAGTGAGTGCAGTCCATCTCCACCCCAATCATCAAGGTTCAGAGCAAGCTCAAATTTACTCTGAGGTATTCCCCAAAATAGTCTATCACATTGATCTCGACCCCTCCAGAAATCACATCACACTTCCAATTGGCAGTTATTATTAGACAATTATTATTCACTGTCTGAATTATTATAGACAATTATTATTCACTGTCTGAATGTACAACTTTCCAGTTGCAAAATCAGACTTTAAGAGTCACATTAATACACATCATATTTTAATTTCTTTTTTTTTGTGGTTCTTATATTACTTGGCACAGTGCCAGGCACATAGAGGGTGCCCCAGAAATATATGATCCAGTGGTATATTATGGGTATTAACAATCTTTAATTTTTTGAGGAAAGAATATAAAAAGTAAGCAAGGCCAATTCTAAGTAGGAAATGTGATAAGGAATCACCAAGTCAAATTTGATAAGTGAAGGTTTTAAATGGATATTCAGCCCTTCTTGTGTTCAATAGTTTGTAATCAGACTATAAGTGCCAGACACCAACCTCAACATTTAGACACCATCTCATTCTCTCCTGTGACTGTTAGATTGTTTAACCATTCAGCTATCCAAAGCTATTTATTTCAGAGTTTCCTTTTCCTCTTTTAACCATCTTATTGACCTTTTCTCTTGTTTGAAATTCATGGCTTTGATGTTGTGTTCTTTACTGGAAATTCTAACATTGAATTTCTCACTGAAATTCTGCAGTTTGAAAGAGAACTTCTGAGGGACATCAAGATAATTTTTCCTTCTTTTCCAACAGCCAATTTCTTCCCCCATATTTTCCCAAATGTCACAGCCAATTATGACCTGAATACCTCAAGGAATTCCAAGGAAAAATGTCACTTTGTTTTTGACTGACCTCACCCTTGGGGCTGTGTTGAATATGAACAGTTGCTTTTCTCCTATTGAGAAAATTATACCATTAGATCCTTAAAGATACTTTTCTATTTCTCCAATTGTTTTTAGCTATAATTTCCAAAGGTTTTTTATTTTGAATACTAATAACTTCCAAATTTTACCAGTTCCTTTCTTCATATTCAGTGGAACTGAGAAGAGTAACTTCATTAAGACAATGGAGGTTGTGTGGCTTCTAGGCTCAGGCCCGTTCTGTGATGGGTTAATAAAAGATTGGCGTACATGGGAGATTGGGGTTTTGATTACAGAAAATTGGCCATCAATTATAGTGTGCATCCAAAGGATCAATGGGTCGCTTTCAAAATTTTGTTTCTGGCCCATCCCCTTGGGATGGACTTAAGAGAACACTGCACACCATCAGGTAACAATTTCTCCTTTTAAAGAAAACATATGGGTTCAATATACTGTGGCCATTATTCCAAAGTTACCCAGATCTCTACCCCTTTTGCTGAAAATTAACTACATGCTATAGGAAAACATGTAATGTTTGTAGGGTTCCCATTTACACTCCAACTTTGTTTAGAACTATGAATGTTCACTATTTTAGGTTTCTATTAGAAAATAGAGAAAATCAAACCACTCAAAGTAGACTGAAGTAAGGGTGCTATCATGTAGTAGTCTCATGAGCCTTCAATTTCCAGTATGCAGACCCCTCCATCATACCAAGAATAGTTTTCCAACTGCCTATTGCACTCCTTCTACCAAGAATTTGGTCATCTGCTGTGACTAAAACTTCCCTGGGCACACTCCATCTCTAGGGAAGCTAGACTTGACAGGATACAGGACTATGCTCATTTATTTTAGGAGGTTAGAAAGATTCATGTGTTATTTGTTAATTAGTTAATACCTCGTTTAATAAGAAAAGAAGAAACATTTGGTGTCTGCTGAATGATATCCCAAAATTTATGTTTTGATGGGATTAAAAGACTGAGAATGAGACCTAACCCGAAGACAATTTCCTTTGACTCTCACAATAGGATAGGAATAGGATGTCTAAATTTTTTAAAATCCACGGGGAATTCAGATACAATCTAAAGATTTGAAATCTCTGTCTTGAGTTAATTGAAGAAGTTATCAAAGAGGTGCTGTTTTGTCTTACTCTCTAGAGGTGCCTGGTAATGGAGAAGGCAGAGAAGACTGTTATTCACTAGACTGTATTTGCATTCTACAATCATTTTGAGGCCCTCCTATCTGCAAGCTTTGTACTACCTGCTGGGAACATTCATAGCTTTTGCCTTCCAGGAGCTTATAGTTTAGTATCTTTCTTTAAATGCTACTAGTAAAAAATAGATAAGGGTTTCTAGTTACTCCTGAGTTTAAATCTGGCTCTGTTTCTTAATAACAAATCATTGAACCCCTGGAATCTCAGGTTTTTTTTTTTAATCACCAAAGCAAAGGTAACAAAACTTTCACAGCATTGTTATAAGTTTTAAATGTGATCCTTTAAAATATGCTCTATGTGTACAAATACAAAGTATTACTTCTCTTGATTCTTAGATTCTTGTTCCCCTCTTTTCAATTTTGATTATCTATTTAGTCAGACATTTTAGTAGTTATAATTCCATCTTTTGACTTGTCATACAGACTACAGAAAGTTAAGATTTTGACTTAATTTCTTTATCTTGCTAAAATGGGTGTAGACTATAGAAATGCTCTAAGAATTTTTTAAAAGAAGGTTTAAGACAGCAATTGCATTTGACATCACTATAGTCTATCATGATGTTAATGATGCTATCATTGTGATCCCAGAAACTTGCTTTAGGTAAGTTACTTCGGAAACTTTCTCCTGAGTGTGCACTATGTTCAAAAGAGGGAGAGCCAGTTTTGCCAACTTCCCATCTGGCATAGATCATTCACCCCATTTGCATGGTCTCTTTAATTTTGTGTTGCAGAACTCCTGGGAAGATGGGGAGAATTTTAGAATGCTATTTTGATATGAATGTTATTTCATTTCATATTATTACAAATCATTGGTAATCCAAATCAGGAGTCAATAAAGACATTCATTAGTTTTGAATTGCTATTATAACAAATTGCTACAAACTAAGTGCCTTAAAACAAGAAAAATATTTTGAACTTTCAGTTCTGGACGTCAAAAATCTGAAATGGTGCTAGTGTAGTGGTGCACATCTGTAATCCTAGCAGTGATTTGGGAGACTTAGGCAGGGGGATTCCATGTTCAAGGCCACCCTCAACAACTCAGTGAGAGTGTCTCTCAAAATAATAATAATAATAACAACAACAACAATAATGTGAGGAGAAGGCAGATTATATATAGCTCCATGATAAAAACACCCCTGGGTTCAATTCCCAGTAACCCGCCCAAAAAATCTGACCTGATTTCTCTTGTCTAAGATCAAGGTGTCAACAGGTTGAGTTCATCTCTGGAGATTCTAGAGGAGAATGTATCTCCTTGCCTCTTCCAGCTCCTAGGGCCATTCACATTCCTTGGTTCATGGCCCCCTTTTATCTTCAAAACCACCAACATTGCATCTCTTTGACTATTTACATATCCCTTTGCCAATATACAGGAAAAGTTCTCCAATTTTTCAGAATCATGTGATTATATTTGGCCTACTCGGATTATCCAAGATAGTTTCTCCCATTACAAGGTCTGTAACCAACATCATATTTGCAAAATCTCATTTATCATATAAGGCAACTTATTCACTGATTCTGGAGATTAGGGCAAAGATAATTTGGGAATGACTAGCAATCTGTCTGCTACGTGTATGCCTATGTTATTTCTTCTACTAGATTGTAAATTCCTTAGGTCCCTGAATCTGAGTTTGATCTATTTTTGTGTTCTCCATGGAACCTATCCAAGTGTATGCATACAATAAAGAGTACAACGTAAATTTGTTGCATAAGTCAAAAAACTGAAAAATTTCAAAGACTCATTGAAGCAAATGCTACACTCAGCAATTTCAAGAATCCCTGGAAGAATGGCCTTTGAGATACTTCCAAATCCACTGGAAAATTCATTAACATTTAAATAATTTTATAAGTATAGGATTACCAAAATTATTTTTTATTTTCAGTGCTTATACATGACTATAATTATTTGGCCATTGCATATATATTCTAGAATGTTCGGATATACAACTTTTCAGCTGGATTTTTTTTTTCTATAGGTAGAACTTATGTTTTAGTGTCTTGCAGTGGTGATAATCACAAGTCAACAACTGAAAATCAGGTGCCACAGGAAAGACTCAGCACTGTTGTTCAGATGTCAGCCATGCAAAAGTGAAGGAGAAATTAATCATAGGGCTAGTTTGGGTTCTTTTCTTGGGCAACCAACTTGCTGATAATTTGTAGTGTTTACTTCTAGTAGAATTGAATGTGAAGTGTTGCAAGCTTCCCCAAAAGAGTGGCTTTTAAGAAAAATGTCTGATATGGTTTGCATCACAGAGTTCTGCAAGTTTTGCAAGGCAACTACAGACTCTGGAATCTATAGCTGGCAAGAGAAATAAATATTTCCGTATTGCATTTAGCAATTTCTATGTATTAAGGCAATTTTGTTTAAAAATTATTAAGGGCTTTGTAGCACAAAGACACTGTTAAATTACACAGAAAGGATTAGATTTAGAAGGTGGGGTGGACTGGGGGATATTGGATATGCAAGCACAGATGGTCTTGATCGACTCATGAACATACCAGAGCCAAGTGGGAAATGTATGTTTTGTGTGGTTACATATGTTGTAAAGAAAATTACCCCTGGTTCTTTTCTATAAGAAAGTGTGAGGAGGGAAGAGAAGGGGAGAGAATAAGATCATGTGGGGAAAGGTGAAACAGACACAACAGCGACATATGTAGCAGATGTCTGGCAGACAGGAGCCAGGCGGGAGGCAGGAGAGCCAAATTCCTTCCCTGGCATGTGAGTGACCGATGAGAGGAGGGATCTTCAGTGCCAAGGCTCAAGAGCTCTGGGTGGGTGTCTGTTCTGTGGATAGTTGCCTGGGAATCTAGGTGTAACTCCCCAACCATGCTGCCTGGTTTGGCATAAAGACCATCTTCCCATGAGCAATAGACATATACAGAGTTGCTTCTAATCCACCCAATTCCTTCCTTTCCACAAGGGCTCAAGACACCTGAGAAGGGGCTGGCAACCTCAATGATTCTGACCCCTGTTCTGAGCCCTGCTTAGGCTTTAACTCATGTAGCCCTCACAAGAACTCTAGGAGGTAGATTTAGAGCTAGCCCCATTGTATAAATGAGGAAGCCTAGGCACAAAGTGGCTAAGCAACTGGCCCAGGATCATACAGCTAGTTGATTCTGGAGCCATGATTTCAAAGCAGACAGTCTGGCTACAGAGAGCCTGTTTTTAACCCTTCTCTGCCTCCACCAATGCTCTATAGTCTGACCTCTTTTAACCAATGGGAACTTTCAGAGTAATGTATTTTTGTATTAATAGTCTTCATAAGATTTGCCAGAACATCTGTTTACAAAGTAGATTTCATTTCATTGTAAATCAACTATTTACTTAAGGTTTCAATACCATTTTTCAGAAACCGGGAAAAATAGAGTCTTATATCTAAACTAGTGGCAATGTGTTATAAAGGGAAGAAAGGAGGACAGTGAACAATCTCATCAACTCCACAGCCCAATAGATATAGAACTTGGGAACTTGTCAGCTGCAGCAGTATCTTTCATCGTCTATGCAGGGCAACTCCAATGATTCTCTGTTATGTTCATGGTCAGTTTCTCCTCTGCCTGTTCTTCTAAGATATCTTCTAATAACTATACATCTTTCTGTTATTTTTCTCTCCATTTTGCAATTTCTGCATGAAAACTGAATCTGCATGAAAACCGAAAACAAAATCTTATGGATTTTGTTACCTTCCAATTTCTATTGTGGTTGTACCTTCCAACCTTGTGGTTGTACCTTCCCTTTCATGTATCTCTCAGATTCTTTCCCTACACTAACTCTGACTCTGTACATCTCTGTGTCAGTTTCCCAGAAAGAGTTCTGATGGAATCAGTCATTCTATCATTTTGTTGAACAGAGATCTACATTATCCAGCTGGATTCCTTCCTGGCTCTTGCCCATTCTATAGATGGCTCCATTTGGGTTAGGAACACATTCTTTCTAAAGAAGTTGCAGGCAGAGTTAAGGGGTGGAGGTGGGGAATCACAGGACACAAAGTGCTGCAATCCATGGATGGAGAATGACCCTGAAGGAAATTGTGGGCTTGGAAGGGATTCCAAGGCCTCAAGGGTTCATTATTTGGCTTGTCTAGTAGAGTCATATTCATGAGAATGAGTAAAGTTACAACCCCAAGAGTGTTTGAAAATTCAAGAACACATGGTGTCTCCAGTGTACATAACAAAACAATGAGGTAGAATTGAAACAATTCTGCAACCAGTGCTGCAAAGTCTTAGACTTTAAACTTGTACTAAACATGCTTTGGAAGTGTTGACATAAAGCTTAGATGATTTATCTTTCTTCAGGACTCATTCATAGAGTCAGTCTATCAAACTTTAAAACACAGCAAAAGATGAAAACCAAAAGCCTGAAATATATATTTTACATATATATATATATATATATATATATATATATATATATATATATATATATATATATATATCTCCAGTTGCCAAGAGAATAAATGTTTTTGTTTTTTCCTGTTTGTGTAAATTACCATCCTAATGGTAAACTCACTATTCAGTTTTGGCACATATAAATTAAACTCATTTAAGAAGGCTGAAAAATACAGAAATAGTTACAAAGAGCATTCTTTTTGTCACTATCTTAAATCTGTAATCCCCCATTCCTTTCAGAATGCCATATGGAAAAGAAACAATATTTTAAATGGGTTTCTGAAGAACTGCAGTTGACATGAACATCAAAAAAAAAAAAAGCAACTTCACAAAACCACTAAATATTTGGCTAGCCTTGAGTCTACTGGAGGTTTTAAAAAGTCTAAAGACAAATTGTTATGTTAACAGAAAAAGTCTTCAGACCATGGCTGACCTATCAACTGACCAATAACTCTCCCAAAGAGCATTTAAATCACCCAGTCTTCAGAACTAGTAACTTTCCTAATTAAGCAGCCATCCCCCCATGATTTGGAATGGGCCAGTATATGGCTTTGGCTTCTTTGGCAAAAGCATGTACAATGTCTGGTCTGGCCAGCCATTCAAACCACTTTCCCATACATCAAAGTTCCAAAATAATTTCACCAGACACTCTAAAGTGCAATCACAATTTGCCAACTTCCATCTCACATATCTTCCCAGAAAACAGAGATATATACAAGAGTGAGTCCATGATTTTTGCTCAAATGTAGATCTTGGCAAATGATGCTAAATGAAGCATGCTAAATGAAGCATCTTTCACAGTGGGCATTAGTTATGAAGATAATAATAAAGAAAAGGGGGCTTTAATATTTAGGATTATAGTTTGGACCTTTTGACAGAGCTTCTAGATGTAAGAGCATAGTAAATTCAAATCAGTAGGCGATGTGACACTATTGCAAAATTGGTACAATGGACTTTCTTGAAGCCATAATTCCCTGCAGAATTTTCAGATAAAACATCCTTGCATTTCAAATTCTAAGTCAGCAGTTTCAGCAAAATTGTGTATGTCAAAAGAAAATATATCAACGGTGGGTTCATATTCTGATTTCCTTGGACTTTGCAGTGGTGAAAATTATGCTTTTCTCCTTAGAATGCCGGCCAAGGCTGAAAAATACTTGTTATAGAATTTCAGCTGGTAACAAGGCCAGTCTGGTTTATTCATAACAAGTGCTGTGAGATTTGAAGACATGCCACTTCAACTGAATGGAGAAAAATGGGGCATCTTTCTGAACATCCATGGAGAAATCTGTAAATACTTAGCTGTTCTTCCATGAGCCCACGTGTGTGCCCTAGATCTCATTCTACTCTGTGAAAAGAACTGTTTGTCTTTGGGACATGGAGAGAATAAACCAGATCAGCATCTGCTGGTTACTCTTCTCTGACTGCATGGTGGCTACCCAAATTTGAGCTTCCCTTCTGCTCATGTGTCCACTAATGGAATCAGTTTTAACAGCAAGTGAGGGTTCAGGTGCACCAGCACCTCGGCCAGGTTTTGAATCCATTCAGATACTTAAGCACAAGCCTTGCATCACCTGGATCTTTACCCTCTCGGTCTCTGTTAGCTTGCTGGGAATCTGCATTTATAGTATCAGCATCTTTTGGAATCCAGAAGCCTTGCATCTAGTTGGGAATTTTTGTGAGGCAAGAAGTCTGCCTATATAAGGCTGGTAGTGCCTTCTGCATGATAGATCTCCACATATGTTTGTGGAAAAGTATTTGAAGTTTGTGTGATAACTATTACCTTTCTAAGCCTATAAGGGAAAGGAATGTGCTTCTTGAGGAAAGGCATTCTTTAAAATAGAAGTGTGAAGCCTTGGATAATCATGGATGACATAGACACAATCGAGGGGAGGACAGCTGTGCAGTTTTGGGGATAGAGGGAAGTATGGGAATTGGTGGAACATTTCCAGAAACAAATCTCTATTTTATGGAGAACTCTGTTGTCCCAGTCAATTCTCTCTTTTTAGACAAAGCAAAGAGCCCCATAGTGGAGGTGTTGGAACAGTGGAAGCAGATCAATTTGTATTCTTTCCAACTGCAAAGAGTTCCTGAGATGCATGTGTATGTGTCTTTAACAGCTGTCAAAATAGAGTAGCATAATTTACCTTAATCTATAATATGAAGCTAGATTACCTGCCAAACCCCCTTTCAGCTCTTCAACCCACAATCTTATAGTTCTTCATGTCTATAGAATGTCCCTTTTACTTTGCTCATTTGTATTCATGGTAGCATCCTGATTATCAGAAACATTATTATAGAAATAATTAAGTTGGGCTTGGGAAAATTGTGACTTAGGCAATTCATCCCAGTAAACAAGGTGAGAACAAGAAAACAAACTTAGAAGTTATGAGAGCACATCCTTTTTGTATAAGCCAGGAAGTCTCAGAACACTCCACTCCTCATAGCCCCTATTCATTATTTCACTAGCATTTGTTTAAGATCTATTTCCCAAGTGATCTCAGTGGCCTGTGGTCATTCTGAAGTGGAAGACCTTAAACCCTTGTTGTTCTTTCTGACATGGTGTCTCTAGGAACTGCTTTAAGAGAATAAAGTATGTTCTGTCATGTAATGGTGGCTATGAGAAGAAGAGGGCATGGACAGAAGGCACAAACATGGGTTTCCACTTCGGGGCTGTAAAATGTGACAGTCTGCATTAAGCAGGTCTATTTTAGTTTACAATCTATAATAAAAAAGCTTCTCTGCAAAACTCAATATAAAATTTTAGTTGTGGATGATAACTCCAGGACCTTGAACACATGCTCCTTTTGAAGTCAGGAAGTCTTTGTTCATGATTCTGCTTCTGCCTTTTATAAACTATATAAATTTCATATTATTTAATATGTTTGCCATCTGTAAAAGGAGGTAAAGATAATATCAATACCTTCGATCTATTTCACATAATTGTTGTGAAGAAAATGTGCCAAAAATTTATGAGTTTGTGAATTTAATGCCACACATTTTTATATTTTTTAAAAATTTATGCTATGTTTCATAATAAAAGAAAATTAGTCTATTCTCTTAATCCTTATTTGATTGTTTAAAATATACCCCCTCACACTCACACAGAGCATGCAGACTTCCTGTGATAGCATGTGAAAAGTACCTCTGTTATAGCTCCTTCCACTTTATAAAGGTTTTTAGCAGTTTTCATTTCATGACATTCTCTGATGCATTTACACATTTACTGATTTATTCTGCTCATGATTTTAAAATTTGGGCTCTGTTAGGGTAGGGGCTTTGTTTGCTCTCTTCATTTTTGTATCCTCAGTGCATAGTACTTTGTCTTACATATAATGAATGCTCAACAAATATTTGTATAATGAATGAGTGAATCCAATAAATAATAATTGATGACTTCTCTCCCTGCTCTGGATCTGTTCTTAAGCAAAGTATTTTCTTACAGAACTATCCTCACAGATTAAAGCTGCAAATCATTTCACACTTAGTGAGAATCTAAATAAAGTATATATACAGAGATATGTATATCTCTATAAAGGTGGAAAATAATTTTAAAATATGATAGATTCTGAGAACCCGATCCTACAGATCCAGGTTATACTATTAGGTTTACCTGTTTATGGTAATACTTCATCAGTTCTCCCTTTTCCATTTGCAAAAGTCTACAGTTATAACTCAGTCTTAGTGTGAACATCTATGCCTCATGGTATGGAGGAAGCAATCAAAATTTATCCTCCATGCCTGGAAAGGATGATATTGCTTACTTTCCCCACCAAAACAAATGCCCAGAGGGAAAACAGTAAGTACAAGTCTGGCCAGAGCATGGGCATTTTCTGTTTTTTGACAGACATGTGTAGATAGAAGAACATGAAGTAAAATCAAAACCCTGTGAGTCACCTGTCGGTTGCTCTAGATAAAAACCAAAGGAAACGACCACCCTGTCCTGAGAGTTTGCCACTGTTTGAGCTTGCTTTTTGACACTTGGAAAGGGTTGTTACTATAAAAAATAATTCCTAAATTTACACAAACACCCGATGCATGTGAGTGTGTCCAAAGTCTAATTCCATTGGGTGAGATGTGTTCAAGGGACACCTGAAGGTCAGTATTATTCATCCATGATAGTGTTTCCATCTCAATCAGAACAAATGCGATCATATTCTATGACATTCTATGACATGTTTCAAGAAAGGGAAGTGCTAAAATGTGTTCCAATAAAACTTCATAACCTATATTTCCCCCCCTATCACTGAATAGAGAAAAGCAGGCCTTTCTATTCCTCTGTCCTCCATCCTCTTCCACAGCTTCATTTTTCTGACCTGCTGAGAACTAGACACCTGAAAGTCACTTAGATTTCAGCAAGCATCTGTGTGGAGTCATCAGTCTCTGCTCTGGGTGAAAAAAATTATTGCATATCATCTTGTTTTGAGCTCATCCCTGCTTCTCAGATCCTATGTGGAATGACTGTCATCTTACATTAAGTATTGCCATATTTAGTTGTGCATGTGGAAGCCATTCCTTCCACTTCTTACCCCCAACAGTTTGTGAAAGAGAGTTCTGGAGTTTTCCATATGTGATACAAAGGGTTCTGTGCATTGCAATACCTGGGTCTAAAAGCTGTCCAAAAGTACACAGAGGTGTTAATTTTTTGTTGTTGTTTTTTAGTTTAGTTTAGTTTTTTGATTGGATTACATGTCTCTTTGTCTTTATTGAACTTGACAGTGTCTCAGGAGACCAGGAGTCCCCCTTATCTTCTCTCCTGATCTAGGACAGAAATCCTCATATAAGTGGGCAAGGAGGACTATGTTCCTAAAGGATTCTTTCCTGCCAATAGATGGTCCTGGCTTCCTCAGGGCCTATTATACTTGATAGATACAGCATCATATATTGGCTTCATAGAATTGTTCATTTTAGCATAGACAGTTCCCAAGAGATCCTACTTTCTGATGGGTTTCATACCTGGGAAGAAAAAGCCGGTGTACCAGCAGGATTGTTCTTTGTAACAATCAGATGAAAACAAATGATATCTCTTGACCAGGGATGCTGCTTTAATTATAGATCACGTTTCTGGCATTGAGATGGTTCTAGGGGTATATTCACAATATTTAACGATCAGAACAATGGAGGCACACTAATCAAAATGAATGCTTGGCTGACCTGAGTGGCTAGCCCTTCATCCTCAAGAAAAATCCCGTGAGTTATATGATGATGGGCCAAGGGACATCAGTCTGGTTTATTCCCCACAAGCAACTCAGGCTCTTTTCCTAAGCAATTAAACCTCATCTTAATATAATCATCCTGTACCAGAGGACTTTGATCTGAAATCACAGATACATCATTTTCAAAAATATTTTATTGCCTTTGTCCTTAAAATTGCTCCACATTAAAAATTCAACATAGTTAACTTCTGAAGAGCTCACTGCCTTTTGAGGCTGAGACATACTCTGGGGTTTCCCTTTTATAAGCACTTTAGTACTAGCAGAGACTTCTTTACCATTTATTCACCTTATTTCTTTCAGGGCCGTTAGTTGTTCACTCCAGGACACAATCTTGTCTCCATGTCTTGTATTCACTTAAAAATTTAGAAACTACTGAAATAATTCATTGATCAGCTTATTGATTGACGTATTAGTTTGTGTTGAGTGTATTAGATCAGGACAAGACATATTGGAAATTCTTAATTAACTATTTTCCTTTGTATAAGAGGATTTTACAAGAGGATTTCAGAAATGCTTCAAACATATTAAGAAAGAAATAAAAGACACAAGTAAAACAAGTAAATCTTGTTCATCTGTACCCTGTTCCTAAAAGCCATTCTTGCTTTCTAAATGGCTTAAAATTTCTGCCTAAGGAAAAGCAGCAAACACACACACACACACACACACACACACACACACACTAGTATTCTGCACACTTATCTTTTTCTTCATATCTCCAGATTGCTGGTTAACACTTTTTTCCCATTGAAGCTGTCTTAATGCCCAATTTCATCCATGAGAAAATACCTTTGAATAAGGGAAATGGAGCACCCACTCTTCTTACCCCCAATTTTTGACCTTGTCCCCAGCCCTTCGCAGTGATCCTGGAGGCATTTCAGTGAAAACAGATGTTTCCTCTTTTGCAAATGTTTAGTGTTACTACAAGATCTGGGTCCTTTGTACATTACATCACTCTTCCCTAAACATCTCAGAGCATCTAACATAGCATTATGATACCACATTGCCACTGAGCTCTCCCATTGTCATAAACTCCTGGGATTATTTTTATTGACTTTTAAAATCTTATTTCTTTTTAAGAACTTAGTCTAGAGCTTAGCTCATCATGGGTTCTTAGTAAATATTTTGTATGAATAAATAAATGTGTGAGTGAATTAACTATTCAATAAGAGAATGGAATGGAGGTTTAATGAATTAATCAATAAGAGAATGGAATGAGGGTTTTTTTGTTTTGTTTTATTTTGTTTTAGTTTGGAAAAGCTCTTGTTAGTTTCTCCTCTTTAGTTCCTTGCTTATGAGAACTGTTTTTTACATGTCTGGAAAATGAGTAGAGAAGATTAAGCAGAGACACTACTTGTGCATAAACTGATTATGTGTAGCTTAAATAATTTAGGAAATAAAGAGAAAGAAGTTAATGGAGCCAGATAATATAAAATTTGTAGCCATGTGTTCACTGACTAAACTCAGGGACTCTCCCCATGGGAAAGGGCCCAGAGGATTTGTGGGAAATACAAAGTAGATAATGCATTTCTCTCACCTATAAATATAACTGGATAAGATACAGATTAATGAAAATCAAGTTGAAATCTTTCTTTAAGTAACTTAAACTCCTGTTTTTTACAGTTTTATAAGAAGTTATAAAAATTCAAATTTTCAGTAATAATGATTATAGAAAGAATGGGATTGAAAGTCAGCCAAACTGGGATTAATCCCTTTTTTTTTTGCTGTGAAAGGTAAGAGAATAAAGTAGTTTATGTGTTTAAGCCACAGTTTTCTCATAAAAAAAGAAACATAAGGACAACTGCTTTCTCTGCCTTCTGAAGATGTTGTGAGGACACATGCAAATGGTATGTGTATGACTGACTTTTGATGTTTTACATCAAAAACATTTTTTGAAAAGCATTATGGAAGTTTAAAATGTAGTACAGTATGAGCCTATAATCTTCAAGTCTATTCCAAATGTAAATGGGCACTCTTCTTTGAGATGCAGAGGTAGGTGAACTTCTGACTTTATCTGAGAAGAAGGAAGTACAAAATTTTCCTGTGCAGAAAAGTGGAAACTCATAGCTGGATAATTTAAGGCAACATGTTTATCCTGTCTAATTTCCTGCTGCTTCTTGGCAGTGCTTCACTAACAGTTATCTCTGAAGATTTCAGGACATTGAGCAAATTTATCCTCATGACACCTGCAGGGAGAGAGAATTGGTGATGTGCACAGGCTTCCCCTGGCTAGATGAGGCTTCCGCCAATTATAGAAATAGCACACAAGGACATTGTTTCAATATTTTGACTTAAGTTGTCAGCCTCTGGATGTGAAGATTTCTTAATTCTCTGAGATTACTCTGTTCTCTTTCTCAAATAAAAAGGAAGACTCCGACCGATATTTTCAAAGCACATATCCTGGTGCCTTTGGGGTACACTCAACTTATCTGTACCCTGCTTGGCTTGGATTCTTTTAGCAACTACAGTCCAATTTCAGGCTATTGGACTGGTCCATAATTCTAAATCACACTGACATCTTGGGGAAATTCAGCCAAGGTGATAGACACCAGAAATGATAGAAAATGCTTACATAATGTTTACCAGCAAGCACTGTGCTATAAATAATAATAAATACTTTTATGGTTCTTACCATCATGCACTGTATCAAAAAGAAAGATGTAAACTTATTTAATCCTCACTACAATCCATATAAACATTCCATTTTACAAGTTAGGAAACTGAAGTACTGAGAAGTAAAGCAACTTATCTAAGGCCACATATCTGATAAAGTACAAGCATGAGAATAGGCAGCTCAGCTGCAGAATTTGTGTGTTTAGAGTCTGTGCTGTTATGTGGGGGGTGATATGCTTTGATTTAGCTCTATTGGGGAGAATTTGGCTTTAGCAGTCCTAGTCGTTGAGTGGGCAGTCAACCAAGATTACCATTGGATGTCATTATACATCATAACGTTCTACCTCCCATTTAGGACATCTGTTATTATAGAAGTTAATTATACTTTTGTGAGTAAATTTTGTCTTCACTAGATTACAAACAGGTGGAGAAGAATGTCTTATAGTTCCGTTGTATTTATTGATGACACACACGTGCATGCACCGGCACGCACACTTCACTTTCTCTTATATGCACAGAATAGGGTACAAGATGGGTGCCCAGAGGCAGCATTAACATTTCCCCCTTTCTTGTCATACATTCAGTTGATCTACGTTCTGCTTTAAACATACTTTTGGGGCTGTGAAGATGTAAAACATTATTTTACCATAGTCTCTATTCACCTCTTTAATCAACATCTTCTTCAGACTCAATGGAAAAGGCATCCGCTGCCCTTAGGAACTCACTGCCCCGGAGAGAAGGAACCAGAAGTCCACAAATGTTAGAGTCTGCAAACAACTCTGGATGGCGCCTGGCATTTTGCAGAGGGAGTGGTTTGTGAAGTAATGCCATCGAGCCATTAAGTGTGGGATTCCTTATTGGTTGACAGCTGTATCTAGTTTATGTTAATTAAGATAAGCTCTGTGGAATGTATATATACCCCTCCTGTCCTACAATAAATGGCTCCCACTCCTGGGGTATCAGTCTTCACAAATTGCTCGTCACCCCCCATTATTCTGCTGCAGCCGGACTGTGGCACACAAAGGTGTATGTTTCCTGTGCATAAAGGGATTGGATCCTGAGAGATGAATAGTCTCCCAAAACAACATCCTCAAGGCTGCTGTTAATAGAGCTCAGGACAAGGGCTCGTGTTACTGGGTCTCCCTCTCACTGAATCCTTACTGCAGTGGTATAGCTTCTGGAAGTCTGAATACCACAGATGTTAATTTTATATATGGGAAACAATAAATTCACATGAGATTCAGAATTAAAGTGATTCCTTAAACTACTATGATTTTCCTCCAGACACCCCTTTTTATTCTCAAACTTAGTTGGAGTGGCTCATGCAGCACAGGCTGAGGTAATTCTGTTTTAATGAGCTGGGGGAAATTCCCCTTGATTTCCTAAGTTTTATGAAAACAAAGAGAAGAGATTTTTCATGAATGAAATAAGTGATTTTATAGGAGGTTGAAGATTAAAATGGAAAATATATTCTCCCTCCTGAGCTTTTCTGTTCCTTATTAATGCATAAAAAAAGAAAGTAAGTTTGTGTCCCTTCTATTAATATTTTTACCCAGCCTTTTAGTATTATTTGATTGGAAAACCAAGATGTATGGAAAGTTTAGCTTTCATTTTTCAAATGAATCTGGTTGGAACAGATGGTAAAACATAGTACAATTGAGAGGTAAAATACAAATTATTATTTAAAAACTGTTAATTTGACATTTTAAGACCACTGATTCACTTGTTTATGGAACTGACACATAATAGGCATTATGCTAGGCACTGAGAATATAGTGATGAACTCCTCCTATTTAAACATATGTCCCAAAGTACCAATTAGATGTAAACCAAAGGAACATTAGGTTGGAGGGCAGAGCCATTAGACAAACAGATTTCTACCTGCTTATGTTGATAGTTCATATTTCTGATAGACAGCATCAGTGGAAGTCATTTAATCGAGTTGAGGATACTGTATACTTGACTGTTGTGTGGACAGGAGAAACATAAGGCTGCTGTTTTTATGGGTCTATTCCAAAATCCCAAATAAAACTCTGGGTCCTTTTGAAGTAAAGACAAAGGATTTATTCTGGCCAGGGCCAAAGGAGCAGGAAGCAGACATTTCTGTAGCCCAAGACACTGAACATGGGTAGGGGGCCTCTTAAAAACAGAAAAACCACAAAGGAGGTGGGCAGGAGAGGCAAGTACAATCATAAGACACATTTCTCAGAAATTTGTATTTTTTTTTGTACCTACTCAGGAAGTAAATTAATGTCTGCTCCATAGTTTAAAGACATTGTGGTCAGGGTGCAAGTGGGTAAGGGTGGAGATGCCAGTTTCTATGTAAGTGGGCTCATGTGGAAAGGGGGGGCAATTCTGTGTGGTGAGATGGTCTGAGCAGAATGGGATCAACATGACTTAACTTTCAAATCAGTCCTAACACTTTTTTGAGGGCTCACCTACTAACTCAACACAAATATGGCCAGAGGTGTTGGAAATGATCCATAGTGCACAGAGCCTTAGTATGGGACTGGAGAATAGGGTTCAAGCCTACTTATGAGTTCAAAATAAGTCAAACTGAGTCAGAGTTCTCTTAGACCATCTGCAAGCCAGACCTCTCAGGCAGGATAGGGATGTGTGACCTTTGTGTATGCTAAATGCAGTATCTAGAGAACTGTAATAATGTGATCCCTTTGGTGATTGGAACAAGATTTATTTCACTGCTGAGGACACATTGGGCCTAGATCAAGAGAACTTGTCATTGGATTATTGGGGAGAATGGAATGCTGTAGGAGTATTTAGCTAACATTTTTAAACTAACAGTTAATTAAAAGCACTTGTGATGAGCCTTAATACTGGTATTCATTCTTGGATATTTTTTTAAAAAATGTAGCTTTAACCAAATAGTCCAAATAAGTGTTATAAATATATATCAACATCAAACACAGTATGTGCCCTGTGAACATACTTTATGTTAGATTTTATCTTCATTATGTCCATTCATCCAGTCTTAAGAACCAAAGAAAGAGAATTAACACCACCTGGATGTCTATTCTTTCCTTGGTTATGCTACAGACTACCTGATCACTCCAGAAACAGATTAAAGTACTTGCCCTTCTCTTTGCTGAGATTATTTCATCACAAGCATCATTTAAATACTTCTTAAGAAGTTGACATAATCATCTTGATCATCATAATCATGTCCTATTTTTGTTCATCTTTTGTGTGCATAGAAATGGTGGACTTGGTGTTCTATCCTGAGTACTTGACACTCTGATAGCAGCCAGAAGACAAATATATAGGCAACATTTCTTAGAAGTTCTCTAAAATACTTTAACTTTCTTGTTGATTTATTTTTCTAGAATGATTGCTAATCTTAGAGAGTAAGCAAAGTGGTTTGGTCTTTCAAGTCTTAACTGTAAAATATATTTTGAACATGGAAAGTATAATTCCAAGGATATGGGAGAGAGACTCCAGTCTTGGTGAAGCTTAAGTGCAAAAGAAGAGGAGTTATTTTTCTTTTATTTTTAATTTGCTGAGTTTTCATTATGAATCAATATTGAATTTTTTTCTGTATCTATTGAAGTGACTGTGTAACTTTCTCTTTATTCTGTTAATATTAGTTGCACTGGATAATTTTACCCATTGGTTATGTAGTATTCTTTTATAAAAATATTCTTAGTTGTAGATGGACACAATGCTTTTATTTTATTTAATTAATTTTTATCTGGCGCTGAGGATCCAAATACGTGATAAACAAGTTCTCTACCACTGAGCTACAACCCCAGCCTTCTATAGCTATTGAACCCAGGGCCTTGTGCATGCCAGGCAAGCACTCTATCAACTGAGCTATATCCCAAGCCCATCTATATCTTTATTCCTTCTTTCTTAGTGTACAGAGTTCATCTACAATTAATTGCTTACTGCCCATTTTCATGTGTCAAATGAACTCACTATTTAAGAATACACTGCTCTATAGTGTTGGTAAAGTTTAAATAGCAAAATCTAATGCAAATTTAGATTTTAAAAAATAATCCCTTCGGGGCTGGGGATGTGGCTCAAGCGGTAATGCGCTCGCCTGAGGCCTGGGTTTGATCCTCAGCACCACATACAAAGATGTTGTGTCCGCCGAAAAACTAAAAAATAAATATTAAAAATTCTCTCTCTCTCTCTCTCTCTCTCTCTCTCTCTTTTAAAAAATCCCTTATCTGCATTAGACTGGTTCTTAAGGTGAGTTCATCATTTCTATATTAGAAAGCTCTCATGTATCATTTATGAAGCAAACTATACCATAAGTATTATAGAATTTCTCAGTAGAGAATCTCTCACTCCAGTAAGAATGGCAGCCATTATGAAGTCAAACAACAACAAGTGCTGGAGAGGATGTGGGGAAAAAGGTACACTCATATACTGCTGGTGGGATTGCAAATTGGTGCAGCCAATTTGGAAAGCAGTATGGAGATTTCTTGGAATGGAACCACCATTTGACCCAGCTATTCCTCTTCTTGGACTATACCCCAAATACCTAAAAACAGCATACTACAGGGACATAGCCACATCAATGTTTATAGCAGCACAATTCACAATAGCTAGACTGTGGAGCCAACCTAGATGCCCTTCGATGGATGAATGAATTAAAAAATATGGCATTTCTTCACAATGGAATATTACTCAGCACTAAAAAATAACGAGATCATGGCATTTGAAGGTATATGGATAGCATTAGAGCAGATTATGCTAAGTGAAGTTAGCCAATCCCCAAAAAACAAATGCCAAATGTCTTCTCTGATATAAGAGGGGGTGACTCAAAATGGTGTTAGGGAGGAAGAGCATGAGAAGAAGATTACCTCTAGATAGGGAAGAGAGGTGGGAGGGGAAGAGAGGTGGGAGGGAAAGGGAGGAAGAAGTGGAATTGCATGGAAGATGAAAGGAGAACCTCATCATTATATAAAATATATGTATGATGATGTGAGAAAAAAAAGAATTGTGTCACCTTAGATCGGGTAGAGAGAAATGCTGGGAGGGGAGGAGAAGGAATGAGGGGAAAGAAAGGACAGCAGAATAAAATAGACATTATTATTGCTGTGTGTATATATGTGACTGCATGACCAATGTGATACTGCAACCTGTACACTCAGAAAAATGAGAAATTATATCCCATCTGATTCAAATGTATGATATGTCAAGGTCATTGTACTGTCATGTTTAACTAATTAAAACCAATAAAAATTTTAAAAAAGAAATAAAATGCAAGTAAAATATAATTATTGGTATGTGGAGTGACTTGCTTTTAGATAAATTCAGGAATATGCTGCATGTAAAACTGAAATTATCTGATATTTAGTTCATATTCTATACTCAGTGATTATCAATACCTTTCTAGAGCATTTTTAATTGTGTACTAGTTAAGGTCAGGAAGTATGTCACTGTAAGTTTCCATACAGCACAACATAAGAGATTTCCTTCAGGGTTGTTGACAGAATCAGTCTTTCACAGATCAAAGTTTTCTGCATTACTTTTGGTTTTCCATTTAAAATAACAAAAAAACTTAGATTTCCCCTATCATTAAAAATAATTGAGTTATTAAATTTGAATATTTATAATTGAATATGAAAAATTCTTATTTTAGTAGGTCAAAGAGTTCCCTTAATATTTTTTTTAAAAAATTTATTGGTGTATTATAATTATACATAATAGTTGGATTTATTATATTTGTATCTGAACATGACATAATTTTGTGAATTTCATCCCCTAATACACCCCTTTTATGTTTTCTCCTCTTTTACCCTGATCCTTTCTCTACTTCCATTTTTCAGTTCCATTTCCCCCTTTTCCCCCCCCAACATTCACATGAGAGAAGAGTTTCTCCACATAGAAGAAAGGGTGAAAGGTCAATTCCCAGTGGGCTCCATTATTGAGAATGCTGGTAACCTTGCTCTAGACCCTGGCACTCCTACCAATAGGAGGGTCAGACCTGAATCCCAGTTAGTGGGGGTTTCCTAGAGTGGATACTATAGCTTTGTACCAGAGAATAAAATTGCATTGTCTCTCCCTCAACCCCCAAATCCCAGGGTATTGTAGCCTGGTTAACATATTGAAGATGAAGCTTTGCTTCTATCCCTAATGCTGCCAAGCTATGTAGTCAGAAGACTTACTGTTATAATCAGTCCCAACTGTGCAATTAGCGGGGCTACCTACATATTTTGCTGGAGTTGTCACTGCTGTATTCCTTTCAAGTTGGGTAGTTGGCTGAACTACTTCCCTAGTCAATATATTAGGTGTTGAACTATGCTGCCATCTGTGCCACTGCTGAGCCACACAATCAGTTCCTGAGTGGATTCCATGCTTCACCACTTTCCCTCTGCTGTCCCAGATAGCATCTATCACCTGAGCTACTAGGTCTGAGGGCATACTGCTGCTTCTGAGCAAACATTCCCCATGTTCCTTGTATCTAGTACTACTTCTTCTATTGCCAGAGTGGCCATACAATGATTGCTTCACCCTTACTATTGGGTATGCCACACCCATCTGCAACCCTGGAATACTCCTCCTCCATATGGAATCTGGAATCAGAAGGACTCTAGAATGCTATCATTGTACAAACAAAACCCAAGTACATCGATTACAATCAAAGAAACTATAGGGAGACAACAGCATCTAAGTTAAATCAAACCAAATGCATCATACCCAAGGGGTACCATAATAAACATTCTTAGGAGAGAGATGTTTACTATGAAAGCCACCTTATAAAAATGGTAGAGACAACTGATCTGATAGATGCACAACTCCCAGTGTAGGGTCATAAGAAAAAACAAGCTAATATCATGCATCTAAAGGCATACAAAACCTTTTTTTGCAATAGACTCAAAAGAATATTAATGAAATATCTGATAAACAGTTTAAAAGAATGACTATAAAGAAAGTGAATATAATTCAAGGGGATGAAGAGAGAAAATTCAATGGCATTAGGAAAAAATTCATGATACAAATAAGAAATGCAACAAAGAGATAGATAACTTGCAAAAGAATCAAAGAGAAGTCACAGAAATGAAGAACCCAATAAGTCAAACAAAAGATACAGTTGAGAGTCTTAACAATAGACCAGATCTAGAAGAATTTCTTCTACTTGATCATAGCTTAACTTGAAAGCAGTTTTCTTTGAAATATCCCAGTAAGACAAATAAAATAGAGCAAAATAAATAAGAAATAAAAATGAAGAGTACCTTCAAGACCTTTGAGACCATTTAATGAACAAATATTCACATTTGAAGAGTGTCTAAAGAGGAAGAAAGGGTAAAAAGTGTAGAAAATCTTTTCAGTAAAGTAATAGCTGAAAATTTCCTTAACCTTGGGAAATATATACATCTTGGTATGGAGATTTCTGGGACTCCAAATAGACATAACTTGAAAGACCTCATCACAGCATATTATATTTTAAAAAATGAGAAAAATAATTCTAAAATCTGCAAGAGAAAAATTCCAAATCACACTTAAGAGTACCTTTCTTAGACTAAGACCAGACTTTTCACCAGAAACCTAGCAGGCCATCAGGGATTTAAATAGCATATATTCTATGTCATAGAAGTAAATAAAATCACCCTCAATTAAGAATACTATACATTGCAAAACTATCCTTCAGAAAGGAAGATGAAATAAAAACATTTTAAGACAAGTTAAAAACTGAGGGAAGTTATGGTCAGTAGCGTATCCTTACAAATGTTGTTTAAAAGAATCCTACTTTTAGAAGTGAAAGAAAGTTACTGTTAGCATGAAAACGTGAAAAAACAAAATCTGTTAGAAAGAGCCAACACATAAAAGAGAAATATGAAAGAATAAAATTTTATCATTATTTATCATTACAATAAACCAGTAAAATACAAAGATGAACAAAAGAAGTATAAAACAAAGGATATTTGAAACAAAGAGAAGAAAATAAGTGTGACAAGTAATTCTCATCTGTCACTAATAACCTTGAATTTAAGTGGGCTTAATTCTCTAATTAAAAGATACAGACTGGAGGAATGAATTAAAAATAAGATCCAACAATATGCTGCCTACAAGAAACTCACTTCACCAATAAGACACACACACAAGCTGATTGTAAAAAATAGAAGAAGATATTCCACACAAATGAAAACCAAAAGCAAGCAGGAGTAGCTAAACTTGTATGCCATAAAATAGACTCTAAGGCAAAAACTGTAAAAAAAAAATCACTAACAAAGTAAAAATAAAATTCTATCATTTATAGAGAAAGAGAGAGAACTAGAGGATATGTTAAATGAAATTAGCCAGATACAAATACTGCATGATTTCACTTACAAGGAGTGTGCAACAGTAAAATAATAGTTACCAGAACTAGGGGATGGGAGGATTAGGAAGACAGATATCAGTGAAGTATCATTACTAAATAAATGAAGTAATGCACATGTTAAGTCATTTAACTTAACTATATAACAATATATACATACATTAACCACCATGTTATACACCAAAAAATATATTACTTTTATTTGTAAATTAACCAAGTAAATATATTTAAGAAGTTAATAAATGATAATTCAAGATCCTAGATAGAGATAATAAATCTATGTCTGGTGATAGCCAATATTTATCCCTGAGTAGCTTATTGTTCTCTTTTAATTAAGCAGAATTACTCAGGCCATTTACCATGAGTTTTAACCACACAAAGTCTACTTTCTCAAGTTACTTGGCAATAAAGTTGGCATGATATTGTACTGTTGGCTGTATATTTTACAGTTAGGTAAGGAATGTTTCTACTGGCAGAATACCTCATGCAAATAGTTTAGATACTTTTTGTAAGTGCTGAATTATAATAGCATAAATATTGAATTCCATTATTATAAAAATAATGAGTGATTCCAGTTCCACTCTGAGATAAATTATTTGGTAGTATACACAATACTTGAATCTGGCAAGGGAGTGGGATCCAAAGAGAAAAGAAATCATTACAAGAGAGCGTTTTCCTCCTTGGCTATAGAATTAATCTACCAACACATAAACCAACTGGAATAGGTTGGACTTCAACATATATTACAGCAGAACTTTTCAAAAATTTGGTCAATTACTTTAATATTCTGATATAGGAGATCTGTATCTATAATATATATGGATACGATATTATGAAATAATATATATAATATATAATAGAAGATATATATGTGTGTGTATATAAAAAGTAAATCTGTCCTTTCACTTGTGTTATAGTTATTCTGTGAATACTTTGTTGTTATCTTTCTGTTTATTTCTTATAAACCAGAAAAAAATACATCCAGACCTTGTGTTTTGTCTATAGATTGGGTAAACAAATTGCCTTTGGCTCCACATTTTCTCTGCATGGGTATTGGTTGAACTTTCTTCTCAGATCTATGGTTAGAGATGGGTGATAAGTATGAATCATTGTCCCAGGACTAACGTCTTTCATTTTCGTTTGTATGATTTGGAACTTTTCTCAATGTATAGTGTATAGACTACTTTAAAAGAAAAAAAAATCCTTGAATTCCTAGTTTATATTGTTATAAGGTCTCTTTTCACTAGTGCCTAGATAACAATGTGATTTTCAAAGTTTAGTCATAGACAAAACAATATCAGAATACAAAGCCTTGGTTCTAATCCCAAACTCCCTGCATCTCAGTCTTTAGTGTGAGGAGGTAAAGTCTTGAAAACCTTCATGATGAACAAGTTCCCAGTTGATTCACGTGAACTCTGAAAACATCTGGAACAAGGTTTTACTTGTGAGGACTCCACAACTCAGAATGCAATTTAGTCTCTCTTGTCCATTCTTCTCAGTCTATGTCCCCTCCCAAGACATGAACTGTGGACCAAAATGGTCTGATGCCTGAAGAACAAAAGAGAGCCTATACTTGTCCATACAACAACTACAACAACAACAACAAAAATCTAGCATAAC
The DNA here is from genome assembly GCF_052094955.1 of Ictidomys tridecemlineatus. NCBI lineage: Eukaryota > Metazoa > Chordata > Mammalia > Rodentia > Sciuridae > Ictidomys > Ictidomys tridecemlineatus. Next base: position 167,147,150 of record NC_135479.1, read on the forward strand.
AGTGGACAGAGGCTTCTGGTAATATATTTTGTTCACTCTCTGTACCAATAAATATACTACAGGGAAGTCTAAGCAGATATTAAGATTACTTTTTGGAAAATAAGTTTGCTTTATTTCTACGTTGACTGCTTTAAGCAGTTCACAGATTGTAATTTTTTCCTTCAATTACTTTGGTACAAAAGTTTGCCAAGATTGTTATTGTGTTGCTGGGAGCATTTACCAATTTAATGTCTATATTCTTATTCCATAAAAAAGATTTAAAATGGCCATGTTAGGGCTTTTTGCTACTTAATATAAAAACATTTGCTTATCTTGGGACACAGTTGTAATGAATTCACTTATAATTCTCATAATTGTGTATTTAAAAATATTTCTGTAAGTAAAAAGTAATAGGTTGTATCCATTCAAACTGATGTTTATTAAATTTTGCCATATTAAATTTATCAAACTTTTATGAAATAAATGACATATTAGAGATAAAATTGAAGTTGTTTTTATTCCCCTTACACTCTAAACTTCCCACAGACAACAAATATTATACCTTCAGTGGAAATTGTTCTAATCTATTTTAAAATATTGTATACAAATATATATGAACAATGCACAATGTTTATGTGATTTTTATTAACATATCACATGATCCATATTTTGCCAATTTTATTTTCTTCCTCAAATTTGTGGTTTAAGATCTAGCCAAATTGTTACAATGGGATGTTAAATTTCTTTTACCTGATTTTAATAGTCTTTCCTTTGTATAGACTTCATATTTATGAACTCTGATTATTTCCAATTAAAAAATATCACACAGTGTTTTGATAAACATTCTTGTTTCTTTCAGTATACGTGCAAGAACCTTTTTAGGCTGTACACTGACAGTAGAATTTTTGGTAATAGTATATGTACACTTAATACTATAAAATTCTATCAAGATTTTTCTACCTTTTTATTAAATTAGTTTTTACTTCCATCATCAAGGCATGATATTTTCATTTTTTCTAAATATTTGCCAAAAATTGCAAAAATCAGATATTTAATTTTTGCCCATATGATGAATGCAAAAGAAATATCATAATTTCAAAAATTTTACCTCTCTACACATTAAAGCGTCTGTATTTAGAGCATAGATGTATCCCAAATACCCAGAACAGTGTCTGTTTCATACTCAAGAAACATTTTGTTGAATGTTGAATAGCAAAATTTAAAATATTGTGTAACTTGTCTTTTAAGTTTGTCTTTATGGATATTGCCTGGTTTATTTCATTTGTCCATTTTTATACTTCATTATATCTTTCTTATTGATAAGAGAAGTTTTTTTATATATTTCAGATATAAAATCTCTTGCTGTATATGTTACCAACATGTTTTTTTTTCTATTTTTTAATTATATTTTGCAAACAGTAGATTTCTTTTTTTAAGGGTAGTTTTAGTCTTACATAAAAATGAATGGAAAGTACAGAGAGTTCTCATAGTCCCCTTTTATTTTTTCCACACAGCTTCCTTTATTGCCAATATATGGCATTACTATGGTACATTTTTTATGCTTGATGAACTGATATCAATACACAATTATTAAATAAAGTCCGTAGTTTACCTTAGGGGTCATTCTTTTGTTGTGTTGTCTGAGAAATTTATAATGATATGTATATATAATTACAGAATGATATCTATCTATAATATAGAATACTTCTAATGCCCTGAAATTCTTTGTGTTCCTATTTGTCCCTCCCTACCTCCTTTAAAATTCTAGTAATTATTTATCTTTTCACTGTTTTCATAATTTTGCTTTCTGGAATGTCTTTTCATTGGAATCACACAGCCTCTTGGATTGACTTTTTTCACCGAGTCATAAGCATTTAAGGTTTCTCCTTATCTTCTTGTGCATTGAAATCTTGTTTCTTTTTGTTGCTGAATATTTTATTGTATAGATATACCACAGTTTGCTTATCCATTCAGGCACTGAAAGACATCTTGGTTGCTGTCTAGTTTTGTCAGTTATCAACAAAGCTAATATAAATTTTGTGTGCCAGCTCTTGGGTCGACTATCACTTTTCAACCCATTTGGGTAAATGCAAAGGAATTTAAGCACTAGGTTTTGAGTAAAATTATGTTTAGTTTTATAAGCTTCTAAACTGCCTTTCAAAGTGCTATACCATCCTTTATTTCTGAATTCTCATCATACAGAACTCTTAAATTTGGATTTAATCAAATGTGTCATTTTTATGAATTATAATATTTCCTTACTATTATTATTTTATTGTTTTTATATATTCGCAAAATATTTATGGTTGTTTAAAACTTTTATTTATTTATGAATTATTGAGCTTGGCATTTTGGCCTTCTATTTCTGTGCCCAACGTAATTTTCCCTCATCATCAGCAAAACCCTTCTGTTCAGGCCACATCATCCTGTTAACTTAAAATGCATAATTAGCAAGTCTTGTTTTTCATCCTACTGGTTCCCATGCCTAAAGAATTAATCTTTGTCTAAGTTCAAATTCTGTTCCCCTTTTAAACTTGAACCAAGATCAACCTCCCTTCTTATTTACATTTAGGTAGCAGAAAGGACCAGTCATGAAGGAAATGGAAACAGATTTTCTCCATGGTCTTTCACTTGTTTATTTATTGCAGGAACTCTCAATCGTGCACACCTTTCCTAATTCATTCCTTCATTGTAAGTCATGTGGCATTTTTGTCCCACTATGCTGGAAAAAACAAAAAAGTCCACATTATATTTTTATTTAAAAGAAGTCTTCAGTTTAGACATCCTTCATATGAAATGTTTTGTGTGAATAGAGCATGTTATGTCAAATATCTATTGTTAAATAGTACTCGGTAGAGCGCAGACTCAAATATCAATATATATGATTTTTTTCCCTCACATCAGTGGTGTTTCACACATAGTGTGAGAAGCTACAGCCCAGATGAGCCACAATGGAGTCAGAGCCAACATTCCTGCTGTAGAGAAGCTCACATTCTTGGCCAGAGGGCTGGCTAACCATTTCCAATTTAGATCTGATCTGTTCACAGATCCCAATAAATTTCCTTACCAAGTTCCATTCTTCAGACTCCTTACCATGACTGCACCACACCCAGACTGTCTTCTACATGAAAAACTGAATCAGTAGAGAGCCAACTATTCATCAAGTGTTTATCTGGGTGAAGAAAGAGATGATTCGGTAATGTCAGTATGCTTGATATGCGACTGGTTTTCCCAGCCTTGACAGCCTTTTCTACAGGAATGTATCACTATAAAAATCTTGAAAATATTTATCAAAACCATCCCATCAACTCTAAAACACAAAAACTTGGAAATTTTCTCCAACAGAATATCACAGAATGTCATGTGCTTGGATAAACTATGAAGTCTTTCCTAAGAAAATTGAATACATTTCCTGAGCTGATGAGGAATTTGGATGAAAGCATATATCAAACTTCAGTCAGGAGGGCATGACAGACAGACCACCAAGTTCATATATCCCTATATGCTCAGAGAAGGCTCTATCTTCTCCAAGTTTTGTTATTATCCTATTGTTTTCATTTTGAAAATTCATGTCTGATGATAATGATAATAATAATAATAATGACAAAGTGGTATTTTCAAGGATTACAAATATTCAGTAATGTTAAAGCAGTCTTTCTATCAATAGAATTCTTGCATCATTAACTCATTTGTGTCTTTTCTCAAAACTATAATTTTATTTACAGGAATGTGTTTTTAAACACATAAACACAACATCAAAGGGTTACATCTTTTACCTCACTTAGGATCCAATGTCAAATTCAAAGATGAAATTTGTACAAAATCAGGTTTAGCCTCAATCTCTTAAGAAGATACACATTGGTGATCAAGTTAGCATCCCTCTAGTGGTTCAATGCAGGTCACTTTTTCTCTAGCACTAAAATAGGGCATTTTTATTTTGGTCAAGCATCAGGTCAGGTAGTCGACTTTCATTTTAAACTGTGTAAAAATACTGTGTTTTAAAAACTTTGTGTTTAAGCAGATAGAATAAATCTAATAAAGATGGGCATTTTCACAATCTCAATTAATAAGGAGAAATAAACTATATCAGATGCTTTGAAACTAAGACCAACAGAGGAAATAGCACTACGTTCATGATGCTCCTGCTATATAATATGAGAAAAATAATGGGTAAAATTGGTGTTAGGGGTTTGGGTATATTAGTTTGTTTGTTCTGTTTTTCTTTTTTTGTACAACTTGTATATACAATCTATATAACTTTGAATATAGATAAATTCCTTGTAACATCACCATAAAGTTGATAAAAATGTCACCAACAATTTTGGAGAATAAAAAAGGCTTACTTGATATTCAGTGTCTGCTCTTCACATACAGTAAAAATGTATGTCATAAATTTTCTTAAAATCATTTATAGCCACTCTAATACCTGCCTCCCTCTCCAACATACTTTCCCAGATTTTCCTCAAGCCTTAAAACCCAAATCACCTTCTGCAATTGCCCTAAAGGGCAATCCTTTTCTAGTCCTACATGCCTTTGCATGAGTAAACACTGCAGCTTCAATAAGTCTATATTATTACTGCATTTAGTAATAAATAAACATTTAAATCATTGCATTTGTGTCATACTGATTTTTATGTCTATCTCTTCAATTAGATCATCTCTTTAAAGGCAATGTTTGGAACATTCATCTTTGCATCTCTGCACTAACATGGTCTCAGTAGCTACCCTAAAAATGATTGTTTAATGAATAAATAATATGTAGAAATTTATTTGCAAAATGTTACGAACCAAATGAGAAAAGGAGAAAGAAGTTTCATTCACTGTGAGAAACCCAAGCCAAAATATCCTTTTTTTCTCAGTTCATGGTGCCTCTTTCTGTTTTTACATGTACTCATCTCAAATGAAAGCCCTTGTGTAAAGTTCCCACAGGACTGACATCTGTCAGAGCTGTCAGAGAAGAGAAACCATCACATACTTTCCAAGATCCTTCTCTAGAGAGTTTCTGGTGCTGCAAATATAAAGCAAAGTCTTCATACTGTGTGTGTGTGTGTGCTATTAATCCTGGAAGTTGTTCTCTCCATCAGTTGATCACATAATTTAGTTCACAATTCACACAAAAAGCTAATGTTCCATTCAATCTAGGATGCAAGCCCACCCTAATGGGAATTAGCATGGAGAAAGCTGTTCTGCTTTCTCCTAAGGTTTTATGAAGGTGGGTCACTGACACTGCCAAGTTTTAGAAGACAAACATTGCATACTGAAGGGAAGATGTTTTTCTTATCTTTACCCCATATCTTCTGATATTTCCCACTACTTTATAAGCCAGAGATTGCAAAGTTAATATTAGCTAGAGATAACTTGGGCATTCTTATAAGTAATTGAAATTGCATACCCTTTTTAAAATTCATTAAAGACTTAAAAAATGAATACTGCTAAAACAGGAGCTACGCCTGACTAGTATTGAAAGAGTCCATTTTAATTGTAGAATAGTTTAGTTGAAAGTGTTTAAGATACCATTTTCTTTAAAACTTCTTTTGACAGCAAAAGAAAACAATAAGATGTTATGACTTCCTCAAGTTCATCTAGCCTTCCTTTTATTTCTGGACTTCAATTCGTTTCCTTTGAAATTTATATCAGTGTTCTAAATTTTGTAAGGTGATGAAATTAGAAGGTTTAAATAATAATTTGATATAATAGAAGATTGTTAAAAAATAATTTAGGACCAGAAGTGATACACATGTTCTTCAGAGAGTTTATGTATAAGGTTAAGGTAGAAATCTTATTTGTACGTAGCCAAAGAGAAATTGGCAACATCAAACACAGAGTGGTGTAAATTAAGTAAATGAATCCAGTTAGGATGTCTAAATCTTCAAATGGCTTAGTACCTTTCCTAAGTCCTTTTGATTAACTCATTCGTTGTTGAGTAATACATAAAGAGAAGTGGACAACATTAAAATAGATGAAAGTAATCTTCTAGAGAAGATATTAATTTTTAGTAGTAAATAACTGTTCTTGATAATACACAAGAATGCTTTGCATGTTTTAGTAAAGCAGGAAGTACTCTGTTGATTCTTTTATTCCTTTTTTTTTGTGTGTGTGTGTGGGTGTGGGTGTGGTACTGGAGATTGAACTCAGGGGCACTCCTCTACCACTGACCTGTATTTTCTGATTCTTTTTTTTTTTTTTTTTTAATTTTGAGACAGGGTCTTGCTAAGTTGCCCAGGCTCGTCTTGAACTTGTGATTCTCTTTCAATTATTTGGGATTACAAACATAATCCAACAAACTTGGCTTTTGATTTTACTCGTAATAGCTAGATTTACAACATAGAAAGTGACCAAATAGGGCTGGGGATGTGGCTCAAGCGGTAGCGTGCTCGCCTGGCATGCGTGCGGCCTGGATTCGATCCTCAGCACCACATACAAACAAAGATGTTGTGTCTGCCAAGAATTAAAAAAGAAATAAATATTTAAAAAATTCTCTCTCTCTCCCCTCCTCTTTAAAAAAAAAAGAAAGTGACCAAATAAAGTAGTTCATTTATAAAACATGAATACAAAAATATTAAGTTTGTTAATTTGTTTTAGAAGTATATATAAGCTTGGTACCAGTTAAAATCAACAATGGAAATTTCTTGTCATTCTTATTCAGAATGAGGAAGAACAAAACAACAACAACAACAACTGATGGCCAGGAGTCTTTCCTCTGTCTTTTTGTATCCTTCCCCATCTCAAGCATCTCAGGCCACCAGAATTTCCAGAAGCAACAATTATAAGACAGTTATGTTGAGATGTGAGGTGTCTTCCAAAAGCTCCTTAACACAGGAATATTCAGAGTTGAAATTATGAGATTATGAGAGCTGTAACATAATCAGTCCATCCTAGTTTAAATGTATTCAGAGGTTGGTAACTGTAGGCAGGTGGGGCATGACTGGAGGAGGTTAGTCAATGGGCCAATGTCCTGGGAGGATTCTGCTTCCCTGAGGCCTACTCCTCTTCCTCTCTTTGCTTCCTGGCTGCTATGTCCTGAGCAGCTTCTCTCTGCTACACCCTTCCCCCATGATGTGCTGCCTCACCTTAGTTAGGCTCAGAGCAATGGAGTTAGCGGAACATGGACCAAACCTCTGAAACCATGAACACAAATAAATTTCACCTCCTCTGAGTTGTTCTTTTCAGGTGTTTTTCCCACAGTGATGAAAATATGACTAACAGAATCAGAGCCTAATTTACTCTGTTGAATTCTTCATCAAAATTTCTACTCTTCAAATCAGGATATTGTTTTATTTTATTGTCTCAAAGCTCTGATAGTACATTCAAAATAATACTGTAATTAATATTTTATTTTCCTGTTATTCATTAACCAAAACTTCATGGAAATATAATCCCTTAATCCAAAGAAATATTGCTAACACCAAAGATTTCAGGAAGGAAAAAGGAGATGATATATATCCAGGATACCACTAATTCTTATATAAGATTTTATATAAATTTCTACCTGAGGGATATCATGTTGTACTAAAGGGATTCTCTAGAGGAACAGAACCAGTTGTGTGGTATATACAATATGATGTATAATATAATGTTATATGTGAGTGCGTGCGCGTGCGTGCGCGTGCGTGTATGTGTGTAATAATTTCTAGTCTAAAAGCCATTAGGTTTAGTATATAGGAAGAGCAGATTTTTCAATTCTAGTGTGAAGTCAAGATAAGACTTATGTGCAAGCTCAAGCAGTTAGGCTCTGAGATGTCCCTTTTCTTGCTTGTCCTTTTTGTCCTATTAATATGTTCAATTGATTAAGTGAGGGATACCTATATTGGGGAGGATGATCTACTCTACTTCATCTACTTGTTCTTTCAGATATGAATCACATCTAGAAACTCTCTCATAGACACACTCAGGATAACATTTGACCAAATAACCAGGCACCCTGTCACCAAATCAGGTTGACACATAAATCCAACCACCACACTACGAAGAAGGATTAGCTTTAATCTGTGAGATTCAAGGCAGCAGAACTAGGAACAATGGGCAAAAAATCATGGGAGGCTTATTTGAGCCTATTATAGGAAGAAGTTCATACCAGTTTTTTTGGCCAGAATATGAAGAAGAATGGACTGTTCTGTTAGAGAATGAGCTTCTAGATCTTCAAGCTGAAGCTTGATGATTGTGAGTAGTTGATGATGAAACAGGGAAGGAAAGAAGCCAAGTCTGAGCCAACTTCAGCCTTCTCTAAGGGAACCTATTTACAGAAACTAAATTAGAGAGCTGATCCCCTAAGCTATGAGCTACCCTGAGGGTGATATCTCCCAGGCATTCCCAGTTTTCCTCACTTGTGGGCAGAGTAAGCTCTAGTCATACAAGGACAGTCCCCAGATGCAGGATACAGAAATAAAACCTTTGAGCAGACAGCCCAGATGGATAGAACCACAGAAAGAAACCATAAAATGATTCTGAGGAAATCTGGGCAGAGAATCAAGTGTGTTCTCATGATGTTCCATTTCAGGCTGAGATGATATGAAACTCTGCAAATGGCATGAAGGTATCCAATGAAACAATCACCCACTCAAAATTTTACTTCAAAAGACATTTTCCCTATGTCATTTTACAGAAAAATAATTTTTTTTCTGCTTTCTTAAGCAGACGTTTTCTATATAGAACTCATTTTTCTATTCTCGAGGTAAATATTGGTTAAGGTCCATAAACTATAAGAAACTTCTGTGCTGCTAATTTTTCTTTTCTGTGTTGCTAAATTTTCTTTTCTTTCCTTTTCCTTTTTAAACAATGTAATAGTTGAAAAACTTGGGAGGTGGTGAAATGGGCTCTCGTTCAGTTCTGTGTTTTTCTGGAACAGAGCAATAATAAAAGACTGACATTCTTCTGACCATGTAACTGCCAACATTGCCACCTGCTATCTTGAGGCAACAAGCAACCTTATTGGCATCCTCATGCCTGGTGAGAAAACCAAAGGATGATGAATAGCCAGTCTTCAAAATCAAACAGGGCACACAGCAGCGGCTGGCATAAGATGAAGTGCTTGCTAAGGAAACAGAATGGTGAGTTGAAGCGCTCAGGCCATTGTTTGTAGCCAACAATCAGCGTTATGCTTTTGGCTGCTAGAATCTCACTACCTTTCCTGGTCTAAATGGAGCCAAGGATCCTTCATCTGTTTAAACAGACCATGTGTAACTACAAACAGAGCTATACAAAGTTGTCCCTTTGGAGCCCAGGCATCCATGTTCTCTCCCTATATGAATTCAAGAAATGAATGTGTTCACTATGTTTTATTGCCCAGCGGGATTTGCTACAGATTTACTAGCCGTATAACTTAACCTATATTGCCAACCTGCATATGGAACAAAGTTATAAAGCCAGTAGTTCCTGTTATGGTTAACAGAACGGGAACCTTTCTGACCCCATTCATGAATGAAGAAAGACCTCTCCATAGGCTCATCAATTTCACTGTATAGACTTAACTGAAAATGGATTAGGCCATAGAGCGTGAAGACTCAGTAGGAGTGGGGAAACTCAGCATTCATAGTTGTTAAATAGTAACAGGCTATTATTAGTAAGGGAGAATTTGTCCCCATGGTCACTCCTTTTATGAAACTCTCAGAATAAGACTACTTATTCAGAGGGGTTGAGTCTATTCATTAATGATTTTTGGTGCTTTCTGTCCTCCCTAGTTGACTGATCCCTCCCTGCATGCCAAATCTGTTTGTTTATTTATATATTTTGTTGTACTTATTTTGCTATCTTATTATTGCTATCATTCTTTTTTTTTGATAGCAGGGATTGAACCCCTGAGCACTTTTTTGTTTTGAGACAGGTCTGGCTAAGTTGCTTAATGCCTCTATAAATTGCTGAGGCTGGTCTTGAACTCGAAATCCTCCAGCCTCAGTCTCCAGAGCTGCTGAGATTACAGGCATTTGCCACCCTGCCCCACCTGTTAATGAAATGAGTTCTTAATTTTTAGATATTTGAAGGTAGTGACTTCTGTCTCACTTAAGTGCAGCCCCAGCACAGTATACATTTAATAGTGCTCAGTAAATGTATTTTAAAGAGTGAATTAATGAAGGAAAAGTAAAAAACAAGGGATTAACTCTTAATCTCCTTTACAGCCTATGATAAGCAAGAGTTCTAAAATGACCCCCATTGACTCATACATTTAAAACCTTCTCCCCTTGAGTATGGATGATTGGAAATATGATATAACTCCTGTGATATTATATTGTTTCACAAAAAAATATTTCTGGGACTATGATTAAGATTGTTGATTTTAATGAGACATTCTAATTATTGTAGATTTTTATTTTAATTATTGAATATCTTTTAGATATACTGAAAATCACTCTTCAACTGGCTTTGGTTTTAATCAAAACAGAGATGATCCATATGGGCCTAAACTAAATACCCCAGCTTTATAAATTTGAATCCAGAGAGTAGAAATAAAGTCAGAAATTAGAGGCAGCAGAGACCTTGTGTTATTCGTCTTTACTGAGCACCTGTCATGTTGAGTAAGGGTCATATGTCAGGGAATGGTAGATATCCTTAAGGAGCTCCTTCAAGTAGGGCATTCCTAGACATCAATCAAGAATGTAGTCAGAAATTGTCAGGAGCTGAATTGTGGCAGCAATCTTAATGAGCCTGCACAGAACTCCAAGCTTCAGAGCAGACAGCAACCCAAGCCAACACATTGATTTCAGCCATGTGAGTCTGAGCAGAGAAACAGCTATGTGGTTCAGGACTCATGACCCAGAAAAACTGAGACAGTCAATTATTATTGCTTTGAACATGGTGGTCAATTGTTACACAGCAACGGAAACTAATGCATGGCTTTACAATCATTCAAAGGATAATTTTTATGTTAGAGGCCAAGAATAAACATGTTTCATTTGCTTCTTGTGGCTTTGTAATTCCTCCCATTATAAAATCAGCTTCATGAGGACTCCATTTGCATGTTTTACTCATTGACACATAGTTAACTCTTTATAAAGATGTGCTGAATGAATCAGTGGTTTTAAGATTGGAATCATTTGCTTGCTATATACTCTTGCTCTACTCATGGTAGTGGGAATAGGTATAGAATGCATAAAGCAGGGTCATTTTCCTTGAGAAACTAACATCCTATGTGTTTTTAAATTACACAATAAATGATACAAAATAGAAAAGAAAAATGTGAAAACATCTTCTTCCTTACCCTGGTAGACTATTTATTCAGTGTAGGGGAAACTCATGAGCACTGGAATCAGACAAATTTGGTTTTATGCCCAGGTTCAGTGACTTATTGGCTGACATCATATCATATTGACAACCCCAGTTTCTCATCTGCTGATGGGGATTAATATTACCTACTTTGAAGTATTTTTCTAAGCATTAGAAGTAATGTATGTATATGTAGGTGGTCAATATTTTAGAGCTGACAATTATTTCTGATATTTATTCTTCATGTTTTTTTTCTTCTTGAGCAGGATTAGTTTTTAGTATGAATAGGCATCACTAGATTTCATTTGGAAATGTTAAATGTGTTCTTAGTTTGACATCTGAAAGACAAACTATATAAAGGTGCCCATTAAATTAATTTAGAGTTTAATCAATATAACATTGATTTTTAATAGATTTTAACAGGTGCCATATAATGGAGGGCATGTTGGACTAGAAATGTAGAAATGTGGAATCTAGTTCTGCAGTATGATTTTAGGCAAATAACACCATTTTCCTTTGTAGAAAACTCAAATGATTCCCAAAAGGTCTTGAGGTAAAATAAAAGTTTTCTCACTAGGGGATGTGGGAATCTTTCTCTTGGCCCTGAGCTTAAGAAGACCTCACTCTGGCCACCTTTGACTATGCCTTTCCATGGGGAAATAAATTGGGGGGCCTAAAAATGATGTGTCCAAGTGGAACTGTGTCCCTTCTTTAGATCACATTCAAAGTAGCTGGAAACTGGACCTCAGAATTCCTAGTCTAAATGGATCTGAGTCTACTTTCAAGGTCTGCATTTGTCTACTACCTTGAGCTGGTCCTGTATGATACAAGTCCACTTTCATGATTCCAGTTCCAAGGAAGTCACTTCTCACACTCTGTCCCCCCAATGAGTCTGTTATTATTTTCTCTGTCTAAACTTCTCTGAATGCCCACCTTTCCCAATCCGTCAGATTGAGCTACTTATTTCTCAATTGCATATGTTTTGTATCTCTGTCTTCTATTTTGGCTATTTGTCAGTCTTCAGTTGATGATATACCCATGTTTTCTCTTCATTCATGATGGTATTCTCTACAACATATAACTCAGTTCCAGGCACACATCAAACACCAAAAAATTTCTGGCAAGTGAATCACTGGAAATTTTATGGGTCTTGGTTTCCTTACTTCTGGAGAGCAGAATCTTCATAGATTCTCACTAAAACTTCTTTCCAGATCTAACATTCTACAGTGTTATATATGAAAACCTTTTAAGATTCCAATGGCCAGGAAAACGATATTGAAATACACAACATAATAAACTCTTAGATTCCATTTAGACTAGGAAAGTAGAAGTCAGTGTCAAAATTCCACCTACAACATCCTGGACAGATGTTCAATAGTTGACTTGAACACATCCAGCAAAGAGAAGCTTGCCATCTTGTAAATCAGAATACACTTTTTTTCCCTGGGGAAACCAAATGATCTAAAATATTTCCTTATATGGAGACTAGTCTAAGTATTCTTTCATCTAGACAAAATGTTTATAGTTTTGCATTTTTATTATGATATGGCATCCAGACAATTCCACTTTCTATGGTCCTCAACTGAGCATATTCCCATCACTCTTACTCCACCTTCCAAATGTAATGAGTTCTAACTATATAACAGAGTTCAATATTCCCCTAGAAAACATCCCAGCCTAATAGTTTTACTGTATTGTTTTTGTTCACAAGAGCAACATACTATTAGCTTGTATTGAGTTTATAGTCAAGTGAATCCTCTAGATTTTGTTCATAGAAAATGAACAAAATGCCTTTAAGGTAGATGTCTCCTATTCTGTACATGTGAGATGATTCTGGAGCCCAGAATTATCTTGTTTTTTTTTCAGTCCAATATTCAAACTGGTCATAATATTTTTCAGACTTGATTTAGTCATCCATCATACTGTCTCTTCCAGCTTTGTGTCAGCTGTAGATGTAGATGTGACAAGATCCTTTTCATCTAAGTCATCAGTAAAAGGGTTTAATGCAAGAGAAAAAACTTTAAAATCCTGATTTATGCCACCATATGATTTCTCAAAATATATCCTTTAAGACACTAGTTCCACGATATGCTAAAACCACCATATATAACATGTCCTTTCTTAGGATGTCTCAATGTAGGTTGAAACACTAGAAATTGATAAGTTTTGCAGTAATCAGAAGGCCTTCTTAATTTCAATTAATTCAATACTTTCCAAGCTTATTCATATAAGGAAACCTGTCTGGTAATTGTTTGGGTTTGTTTTAATATAGAGCTGTGTTCCTAGTTCATAAAACATGTTGCAATACACTCCCCTACACCCCAATCACTTGCTTTGGAACTCGACCATAAATAGGTAAGTAGTCAAGTTCATTATATTCTTTGTGAAATTGAATTGAGTTGAACTTGAGTTGAACTTGAAGTTGTGGCTTTTTTGTTTGTTTGCATCCATGTTGTTTAACAGGATTCCTTAATGACTGTGTTATTAAAAGTTGTTTTGATACTCTGGACTATATAGATCCTCTTGTCAATTTATATTTTATTCTATGTTGTGCTTCATTTTCCTCTTCTCCATGCTTCTTAATTGAATGGAAATATGTCTTGTAATACAAAAGCCAAAGGGTCAAAGGCAAGGCCATAATTAAGAGCTCAATCTTTTACTAATATTGTATTATTTTACCCAAACAAATTTACCTCTTTATCTTCTTTTCACTCTAGACAGAGCTAACCTTATTTTTTTTTAAAAAAAAAGTTATTTAAGTTCTCTTTCTCTCTCTCTTTTTATGCTACAGCCCATTTTGAATTTGACTCATGTTTCTTACAGATTTATAGCATTTTTGCTTTTGTTATTGATTATTCACTGTTTATTCTGCCTTTTGTGCTTGTCTTTTTAAAATATGAGCTCATCCCAGACAGTACCTAGGGTTACATTTTTTGTTTTAAAAAATGTAATAATGACTGTATTATCAAGATGTCATTGTTATTCTTCCATCTCTCTAAAGCAATCTTCCTTTTTAGAATGTAGCCATGTGGTCATTCCTAATTTGTCTTATAGTTTTTGAAATCTGCTTTCCTGAAATACAGGGTAGATGTCTGGCTATTTCCCAGAATTCCTTCCCACAGCTTTATTATTAATTCCAAGAACATTGTTCACATTCTCCAAAGCTATTATCACTCCCATTGACTCAATCAGTTTTTTTCCTTGATGTAAAAAATTAAATTCTAAGTAGCAATTCCTTTTTCTTATTTCTGGACTGATTGAGAGCTGAAATTATTAGCAAAGTAATATCAGAGTTAGGTAAGATTGATTTCCTGATTAAATATGTCATGAGAACCTACTATGTGCCAAGTAAAACTATTGTTGGAAAGAAAATGGGAAAATGGCAGAAAACAGGACAGACAGGAGACAGGAGAGATGGAAACAAACAAAAAAGTGAAAATAATTTCAACCAATGATAGGTTCTATCTATAAAATACCATAGCATGACATAAGGTTATGGGTCAGGGTTGTATAGTTTAAATGAGATGTTCAGGAAAGGCCATACAGGAAGTGGCACTTAAACTGACATCTAAATGCCAGGAAGGATGCAGACATAAACATACCTCAGTGTAGAATGTTCCACACTGAGGAACAGTGAGTGCACTAGTCCTGAAGTGTAAGTGCTCTTGGCCTATTCTTGGAAAGAGAGTAGGGCCAAAGAGCTGAACTTTGGATGAGGGAGGGAGTGGTAGCAAACAAGATACAAGAGTGGGCAGGAGATGGAGAGGCAGGCAGAGATCAACTCATGCGCTTTGGTAGACAAGCCAAGTCATGGGGGAATGACACTACATGGTTTCAGTCAAGGTGTTGAGCATAATCTGGCAAAGATGAACACAGGGTGGAAAATAGATTTAGGCATGATTAGCAAAAAATGAAAGTAAAGAGCCAAGTCAGGGAACTGCTGGAGATTTCGAGAATGGGCAGTTGAGGTTGTTCTCACTGCTGCGACTTTAGCTTATTTTTTGATCCAAGGTATGAGAATGATAAATTTTCCCTCTGCTTGACTAAGTAGTGTTTGGCACTCTCTCAAAACCAGATTATTCTTTTACAGCTCTCATTTAGTTTTTCTCATTAAACATGTGTTTCTTCATATTTTTCTCCTCCAGGTCAGAGTTTTTCACACAGTCCGTGCTTTCTTAACATATGATACCCCATCTCTCAGGTGTATTTCTTCCTTTGAGCCAGACGAATAGTCTGGATGCTCCCTTTGTATCAAGACTTTGTAAAGTATTCCCCTGGAGGTGTGCCATGCAGAAGCACTGAACATTGGATAAAACATTTCAACTATGAGTCACAGATCATATCCGACTCATATCTAGGCTTCCAAGGGGTTCTCCGGAGTTTCTCAAAATCATTAGGATGTCCCCATCTTAATAATCATGTTTTGGATGGGAAGAACAAAAGAAAATTAACTTATTGAGAGAAGGCTGTAGAAGAAATAACTAACGTATCTGTTCCTTATTCAAATTAGCTAACCCATTTGGTATGGCAAAATATTGCAAGTGAATCACACCCTTTCAAAAAAGAAACTATAGTCAGTAGGCAATAACACTTCCTTCAGATCAGACATGACTTGCCAAAATTATCAGGTTACTTATGAACACAGTAGTTAAACACCAGACAGTTTCCCAGATTCATTCTCTCTTGCTCCACTGCTCCATTGTCCATGGAACACCCCGAACTTGCGCAAGCATAGCAGTCCTTTCATGCTATGCTCCAGGGACCAACGGAAACGTAAGTGGGGGTCGTGTTTGTTTGTATTTCTCTGCTGTGCTTGGATCCAGGATCACAGCATCACCAAGTCATGCCAGCAACCAATTGTTTTAATTTCTCACTAGAGATGATTGTTCCCCTTACTAGATGAAGGCAGTGGTAATTCTCCCAACTGCCTGGGACAATTTTACTGGATGGAAATTCGCAGCTATAATGTAGAGAGAAGAAAGCATTCTCTGCTGTTGCCAATAACGTTTTTTAAAAAGAGAGAGAGAGAGAGAAAGAAAAAGAAAAAAACATTCCATGTCTTTAAAATAAGCAAAACTAAAACAGTCATCTTAATGATATATCAATAAAAACATTAATTTTACTGTATTAAAGCACACAGTTTTACATGTACAAACCAGAGTGATTATGAACTCTTAGAATATAGCTCAAAAATTTTCTGTGATTTACATCAATCCAGTAACATTATAGCCAAGAGAATGAAAACGTAAATGTATAGTTAATGTTCTTTTCTGGTTGTTTTCTGCTATTGCCTGAGTTAACTACAATAAAATAAGACTTAGGTTCCATTTCAAGTTTTGTCATCATATATCTGTGAGGGTTTGGGCAAGTCATGTTATCTCGTTCCTGCTCAGTTTACTTGTTTGTAAAGCTAAGGTAATAATTAGAAATTAAGCCCAAATGTTCTTTAAGTTCTAAAGTTCCATTTTCTTTCATTGATAGTTGTCATTAAAAAAGAGAGAGAGAGAAAGAGAATAAAAGCAGTTTGGGACTTTTTTTTCCTTTTCTTTTCCCCCTAGAACTATGAGGGCCCCACAGTGTAAAAAACATGAGATGTTGTTGAGCTTCTTTCTTTAAAAATGGAACATAGTCCCCTGTCCCATGTTCAGACCCATTTCCTGTCTAACCAAAGTGCTCTTTTGTCTTCAGCATGTCATACATCAGAAGATTTGGTTGTATGGGGGGTAAGAATGAGGGGTGATTAATAGCATCTGGAAGAAGGAACACAGGGTAAATGATTACTTGTCACTCCTGCAGAAAAACTTAGATGTTTCTTTGTTCTCAACCCTTCAGCTGTCAGGAAAATAAAAAATTTCAAATTAAAAAGAAGAGCAATCTTTCTGAATTTATATTTAGGAATTAAATACCAGCTAACACTTGAGGCTGCAGATTTTCTGCTACATAATCTTTGCTTATTCAGAAGTAAGTCTGCTTCTGAAAGTTATCCCAAGAAATTTATCCTTGAAGGAAAAAACAAAAACAATACAAAACAAAACAGCTTTATCCACACTTAAGAATTTGTGGATATTAGTCAGCCTATTTATATTTGATCAACCCCAAACATTATTTTTCTTGTCCTTATCATATATATTTCTATATAATAATATTCATTAAATTCACATTATACATAGGAAATTATGATTTCCTATCACCTCTTATCTTAAGGTGGAGCTGTTTAAAAGATGAAGTGTGGATAAAATAATCTGTGAGTGGATGGGTTGGGAAACAGATTACGTGGATCTGTTAGTAGTAGAGCTATCCATAAAATAGTAATCGTAGCTTTTTCCATATTTTAATGAATGGCATACTACAGTAAATACATAGAACCAGAGTTGGTGTTTCATACTTTATGTTACTGATTTCCTACACTATCACATTGCCTTCTCTATCCCTCTCCCTCTCCCCAAGCTCCCATGTATGTCTCTCTTTCTCTCTCCCTGCATGTGTGTATGTGTGTGTGTTTGTGTGTGTGTGTGTGTGTGTGTGTGTATGCACATATATAACTGGAAGTTAAGCAGAATCATTGAGATATTAGGTTAGGATATATATACTTGCTTCTTCTTATTTGTGATATTTATATTGTATGAAGTCATGAACATCAAATTTTCTATTTCTTTGCTATAGGGTTAGATTCTGGTGAGGCTTTTGCCACAATGTTATCATCAACTATCAATACACAACTTGGTTTGCTGTATGTTTCTGTTTAACTTCCATATGCATGTGAATTTAGACTGAGTGCATATGGATGCTAAGTTCACAGACTACTTTCCTTCTCCCATAACATTCACTCCCTCAACCTTCACCAAATAGCACTGATACCCTTTTGCCTATTTGACTAGTCTAGTTATCTATTGATTTCTAGAAAATCACACAAAAACTTACTAGTTCCAATAACCTCAATAATTTATATTGGTCAGAAATCTACATTTTTTTTCAGGGTTTGATGGGAACAATTAAACTTTGTTTTCTAAGATATCTATTGAAGCCTGAAAGATCCATTCTCAAAATGACTCTGAAGACTGGTGAGTTGGTATTCACTTTCAGCTTGGAATTCCCTAGGGCTGAGAGCCAGAGCCCTCAGTTCATCTCCCTGTGAGCATCTCCAAGAGCTGATTAGGTTTCCTCACAGAATGGTAGGTGGAATACAAAAGCAAGCCTACAAAAAATGAAAATTACCTTTTTTTGTTTCTGTTGCCTGGCTTAAAAAAATGTACACTACTGCTAACATATTCTACTGTTCAAGTAGTCACAAAATCCAAGGTATTTAAGGATAAGGGACATAGACTATTTGATGAAAAGAATTGCAAAAGGATTTTGGAACCATGTTTCAACACCAGACAAAGCCACTGGGGCTACCATTAAATATAAGCACCAGGCCATTAGATCCTGCCTATGATAATATATATCCCTTGTGATCATTTTTGAATATTATAATTCCCTTAATTATTCTTCTAGATTTGTTTGTTATTATGATTTATATGGCATAAACCCCAAAATAAAGTTGACTGGAAGTAAGCCCTGTAGCAAGCTGCTCCATCTTTCAAAAGTCATGGTGGATTTGGAAATATTTCCAGCTTGGATAGAGACAGGGCCTTTGGCCTCTAATTAAATGCAGACATGCTGCTTGTCTATGGAAATGTCGAGAAGGAAGCAACTATGTTCTACTCTTCCACCCAGGACATATGAATTTAATGAAAGTTTTGTGACATGCTCAAGTTCCAGATGAGTTACATAACCACAACTTACCCATTTAAAAAAAATTGATCTTTTATATGAAGTTCTAGGCTACAGAGTTTCAGGAATAAAAGGAGAATACAGAGTATTAATAGAGACTCCAGTTAGGAAAAGCCTTAAGGATTAAGAAAAATTAACTTGGAATAAGCTGATCAGTTTTGGATAGTATTAGTCAAATAATAAATACAAAGAAAAAGAACTAGGATATTAGAGTAAGAGCTGATGAGAACTTAGACTATAATAGAAAGTCTAAGAGAAGGGAAAAGAAAGAAAGTGAGAACCTTCCCTATATCATTTCTGCTGTAAATATATTATCTCACTTAATTCTCGAAGATGTCGCATTACATATCAGTATTGGTATTACAAAAACAAGTTGGAATCCCAGACTCAAGAAGTTTAGATGAGGAAAGTCTACAGATCTAAGGGTGTTCATCTTTTTAAGGGAAATCTCTTCTTTGATTTTACTTATTAAGGAAATTAGATAACGTGGATATCAAGCAAGAGAGCTGTATTTGGGACTAGTTTGGGGATTTGCCCCTTCATCATAGCTCTTAATTAATGAGGCAGTCTCTTGGTCAAGGAAACTTTTACTGGCTTCTAATTTCATTTAGAAAATATTAAAGTCAAATTGAGCTAAAATGAATATGTAAATAAGTTAATACAAACACCAGAAATTTGGCAATTATAGGGTATACTTTATAGGACTGTTCTTTCAACTACTCACATGTTAGGTCTGTTGGTACTCCTGGGTAAATGCTTACCCAAGTTATGACCAAGGAAAATAAAGGAGAAAGAGGATGAAAGAACGGAAATTAGTCCCAAATGAAACCTCTTAATTTACAAGTTTCTAATGTCTATCATACTTACTATTCTGAATGTATTTAAAGTATGGCAGAGGAAAATTGGTGGGAAGAATAAAATCTTGAGCAGCATTATATGGAAAGGGATAGTCATAGATGGAGAAAAAGTGGAAAAGAGGATGAATGTTTTAAAGCATGCTTAAATGAAATACATGGGGACTCTGGAGTTATACATGAGTTCAAATCCTGCTCCATTGTTTTCTACCTCTACTCCACTTAATTATTGAACTTCTGTGAGTCTCAGTTTCTTCTTCTCTAAGTGTTGACAATTACATATACCTCTCAGGGCTCTAAGTGGCTTTAATGCTTGTAAAGCATATGTCAGAAAAGAAGTTTTGATTAGATGCTTTGCTTTAAAAATCCATCTGGCCAATTGACACCAGCTTCTGAATAATAAATATCCTATTGTTCCAAGAGTTCTTCCTATCGCTCAACTAGTTTGAATGAGAAACATTGGTTTTCTTCCCAAAGTTATAGCTTCCACATGTGCTAGTCATTATTAAATGTGTGTTCATGGGGTATATCAATTATAATTTTCTCCCTAAGGTTTTCTTTAGGCTATTGGAATGCCACAGAATTAAAAATAAAAAGGATGTCATATTTATTTAAATACAAAAGATGCTGTGTACTTGAAAAATGTAGCAACATTCTCATTCTTCTCTTAGGTCATACTGTCTTCACTTTTGTTTACATAAGGAAATGAGTAAGTACATGGAATATTTTGGAGTTAGTTTGTGCACAATGAATCTTTGGGCACATAGACATCTGTGATGTAAAATCTCTTGGCATTCTTTCAGAAAAAACATTATTGTTTCAAGGCTGTCATTTGGAATACAATTTCAAAATTGTTTCAACAGCCATAGAATTACACACACATTGGGAACAGAGAAATATAAAAAATACATATGCTTTTCCTTTTCGGATATCTATAATAATATTTTAATAGGTAAATATAGAATTAAAATGTGTTTGTGTATATTTCATGTTTTCCACTTTTGAACATCATTCCCTTTTCTCACAGTCTTTTTATTATTACTATTATTATAACCTTCTTTTTACAAACCTCTCATTTTAAAATTAGAAAAGCAAGCTCCCAACCTTTTCCTTAAAACAGAAATCTTAACATTTATTCATTTATTCAATAGGTAATTAATGAGGACCAACTCTATACCTGGAACTCTGCCAAGTGCTTTGAATATAAGAGTGAGCAAAACAAATATGGTCCCTCTCTCCAGGGAGCTCAAAGTATCAGTAGAAACCTACATTATTGAAATAATCCCCAGATATGATTAGACATTGATAAGAATAATTTTATGATGCTTTAGAGAGTGCAGTGAAGGGAACTGATCTAGTCAGTTGTTGAGAGAGGGCACAACATCTTAAAAATGAACAGCTAGATGAGAGTGAGGATGGAGAACATCTTAGATAGAGGTGTTGACTTAGTCACCAGAACGTCTGCAAGGAACAGAATAACCTGGAACGGTAGGAAGCAGCCTGACAAAATGTGGCTGTGCTAAGGATTCAGTCTTTAGAAAGCTAAGAGATGCTTTGGAAGAGTTTTGTAAAAGATAGTAAAAATGAAGAGATTTGTATTTTAAAAATCATTGTCCAAGATGGAAAAAAATAAGATAGGAAAAAGTAAAAGATGGAGAAAATGAAGTTGAAATGTTACTGAGTCGAAGAAGGTTTTTAAGATGGACACTGATAAAGGTGTTCAAGAAGAAAGGGTTTCTTTTGTTTATTTTCTCCTAGTTGGTTCTCTGTATCCACATAGTTCACTTTCTTTCTCTGTCTCACTATAGGCAATCATCCATATTGCCTAATGTATATCCTTTTGCCTCTCTCTATCCTGAAAAAATATGAAGTATTACTTTATAATCATATGTTTTTAATTTATACAAATGTATTATATTCTGGATTTTATTTTGAGGTCCAATTATGTCACCATATACATCTAGTTGATTATGATACTTGTTTCTTAGTTCTCAATGGTGAGCTACCTCCCTTCTGCTAAAGGTCACATAGACTGTTTCCAATTTTTAATAAACCCAAATAATGTTGCAAATAATATACAAGCTTGAGACCTTACTTGAGACCTATGTGAGATTTGGGGCAGGTGATATTTGCTGTTCTTTCACTAATACTGAATTCAAGAATTTCTTTAGATAATTGTCAGCCTTTTGTATTTTCTTTTCCAAAAATTGCTTGTTTATACCCTTTGTTCATTTTCCTCCTTGATACTGGTATCTTTTTTGTATTAACTTACAGGTTTTTCTTACATATCCTAGATATTAATCCCTTGTTGGTCTCATTAGTCACTTGCCTCTGAATGTATTAATAAGCTCAGCAGTTAAAAGATATCATCATTTGTAGATGATTAAATTCATCAGTGCTTTTGGAGAAAGTTTTTTGAAACAGAATATAGTCAACAATGCCAAATGATTAAACACATAGAAGTTTCAAGTCCTGTGCAGAATGAAATGGAGTGTTACAGAAGAGTAATGAGGATTTTATATTTCAATTTTCTAACATGAAAGATGGGAATTATATATCTATGTTGTGAGGAACAGATAAAATATTTTGTAAATTAAAATGTTTTGATTAGTATTTGCATATTTATGAAAATGATTTTAAACATATAATTTGGATCTAGTAGTCTTCAGATGGTAAGCAAGGTTGATCAAAATTTAAATGGTAAAAACCTGTTTATATATGTGCTTTCAATTTTACATTTAAGTGCATGAATTGGCAACCCAAAATTAAGTTTCAAATATATTCTCAATAATAGTATTAACTACATAATTTTGGAGATATTTGGTGTGTTAAGTCATAGAATCTTAGTGTTCTTGCTCAGAAATCTGCAAATTACAGAATAATCACACTTGGCAATATTAGATTTATCTCTGAAACTATTTGTTTCTGAAAATAAGTACTATTATAAATTAATTGCTTTAAAATTCAATTGGAACAGGTTAATTTAAAGGAATGAAATTTGAAAGTTCTTTTATAATTTGCATAATAACTAGGATAACAGTACTGAGTAAGCCTAGACTTTTCTAAGACAAATACAATATTGCATATGCTATGTTTCTGTTAAAAGATATATATTGCAAAACTGCAAAACCAGGGCAGTATTTCCCCAAGTGTATTCTTCAGAATACATAATCCAAACTACTGTAATAAAAGCTACAATGAAAAAGTTTCCACAATCAAACAATTTTGATAAAGAACAACTTAATTATGGTCTTTATTATACTTTATGTTGAACATCCCTAATTTAAAAGTTTGGTATCTGAAAATGCTCCAAATTCCAAAACTTTTTGATGCCACAAGTAGAAAATTTCACACCTGATCTTATATGAAAAATATATTGTAAATATTGTCTTCCAGTCTTGTGTATATGAAACATAAATAAATTTCATGGTCAGATTGGGGTTCCACCCTAAAACTCATTATGTATATACAAATATCCCCAAATTAAAAAAAAATTACAACCTGAACACTTCTGGGTCCAAAGCATTTTGGGTTAGGGATATTCAGTCTGTACTATTCATTTTGTGACTATACATTATGAAATGGAATAAATTATATAAAATTTCCTAAACATTATACTTTATTTCAGGATTATATAGTGTGTTTATCACCAGCATGGCCTGAAATATATAATCTTTACTGTTTACTTATTCTATTATGAAATGAGCAAGTATATTTCCCATTATTATTTTTAATTTATTTTCTCCTTTTATTACATCATCTTTTTCTCTATATATTTTGTTTATTTATTTATTTTTTACTTATATATGACAGAAGAATGCATTACAATTGTTAGTAATATATTTTAGTAACATTGTTAGTAACAATTTTTCATATCTCTGGTTGTATACAAAGTATATTCACATCAAGTTGTGTCTTCATACATGTACTTGGGACAATAATGTCTATCACATTCCACCATCATTTCTAATACCATGCCCCCTTCTTCCTTTCCCACCCTATATAGAGTTCAGCTATTCCTCTCATGCTTCCCCTCCCTACCCCACTATGAATAAGCCTCCTTATATCAGAGAAAACATTTGGCATTTGGTGTTTTGGGTTTGGCAAAATTCACTTAGCATTATCTTCTCTAACTCCATCCATTTACCTGCAAATGCCATGATTTTATTCTCTTTTATTGTTGAGTAATATTCCATTGTGTATATATGCCACATTTTTTTTTATTCATTCATCTATTGAAGGACATCTAAGCTGGTTCCACAGTTTAGCTATTGTGAATTGTGCTGCTATAAACATTCATGTGGCTGTGTCCCTGTAGTATGCTGTTTTTAAGTCCTTTGGGTATAGACTGAGGAGAGGGATAGTTCGGTCAAATGGTGGTTCCATTTCCAATTTTCCAAGAAAGCTCCATGCTGCTTTCCATATTGGCTGCACCAATTTGCAGTCCCATCAGCAATGTATGAGAGAACCTCTTCCCCCACATCCTCACCAACACTTATTGTTATTTGTCTTCATAATAGCTGCCATTCTGACTGGAGTGAGATGAAATCTTAAGAGTAGTTTTGATTTGCATGTCTGTAATTGCTAGTGATGATGAACATTTTTTCATATATTTGTTGATTGATTGTATATCATCTTCTGAGAAGTGTCTGTTCAGGTCCTTGGTCCATTTATTGATTGGGTAACATGCACTGGCCTTTTCAACAAATGGTGCTGGGAAAACTGGAAATTCATATGCAACAAAATGAAACTAAACCCCTAACTCTCACAATGCACAAAACTTAACTCAAAATGGATCAGGGACCTAGGAATAAAACCAGAGATCCTGTGTCTAATAGAAGAAAAAGTAGGCCCTAATCTCCATCATGTGGGATTAGGCTCCAACTTCCTTCATAAGACTCCTTTGGTGCAAGAATTAAAATCAAGAATCAATAAGTGGGATGGACTCAAACTAAAAAGTTTCTTCTCAGCAAAAGAAACAATCTGTACGGTGAATAGAGAGCCTACATCTTGGGAGGAAATCTTTACCCCTCACACATTAGATAGAGCATTTATGGTATAAAAAGAAATTTATAATATTAAATCAAATAATTTTTTCAAAATTACTTTAAGTCCTTTGCATTTATGTATAATTTTAAGAATCCCCTTATCAATTTCTGAAATATCTGTGTTTGTGACTACACTGGTCTATAGAACAATTTTGGAATAAATGTCATATTTAAAAATTCCAACTTTCTTAATTCATGTTAACAGAATATTTCCTAATTTCTCCATATATTCTTTAATTTGTTTCCAGCAATATTTAAAAATCTGTACAGGTTTAGCACCAATCTGATAATGATACACATAGGTATTTCTTTTTCTGGTGTTCTTCTTGCTGAAGGTTCTCAGAATTAGTTGAATTTGGTTTTGGTTTTGTTGTTGTTTAAGTTTTGAAATATTCTTTTTTTAGGAAGCAAACCAGAAAAGTTTATTTAGAGTATAAGGCAAAAAAAATCAGCTTTTTGTGGACATTAAAAAAAGGAAGTAGGAAAGTGTGAGATAATAGCTACCTTAAGAAATAATTTTAATAGTTCAAAATCTTTCACAGAATCTCATTTAAATGAAGGCAAGATTAGTTTAATATTTGACAGAGATGAAAATATTTTGCAATACGAATCTGGTCTAATAACTAGAACTTGGATTAGTATAATTTCTAGTTAAAGATGTTCAGTCTAAATCTTCAAAGTATGTATATTAAGTACAAGTCAAGCAAATACAAAACAGTGTTCAATCACCCTTTATGTTCTTAAAAATGAAGAGACTAGGGCCTGGTGTTATGGCTCAGTGGTAGAGCACTTTCCTTGCACATGCAAGGCCATGGGTTCAATCCTCAACACCACCTAAAAATAAAAATATATAAATAAATAAATAAATAAATAAATAAAATAAAGTTATTGTGTCAAGCTCCAAAAAATAAATATTGAAAAAATAAAGAGACTAATGTGCTTATAATTTTTTTAAAATTAAAAATGCCCCTTCATTCCTAAAAAACTTGAAAGTCTGGGACTTAAATCAGATTATATTACATTTCTGACTCCTATCCACCTACTCAAATTCATCATAGGTATGCAACTATGACAACATAATTGTAAATTCTGTTTAAAAATATTGCTGTTCTTCCCAACTTTTAAGTCAAATCCTTGTTACTAGTAAACTTAAACTTTCCATTTCAAAGGAGTAAAACCCAAAGTGATTAACTCAATAACTAAAATCAAATAAAAGCTTTATCTATGAAACTATGTACTATATCCTGACAATTAGGAGCAGAGTCCATATAAATAAACTCAGACTAATGCCATTATGTACAGGAAATGGTGTGTGTGTGTGTGTGTGTGTGTGCATATACATATCAATCATGCCACCTTTGGGCACTGTTCAAAGGCTAAGTTTTAAATTCATCATTCTCTCTATATAAAGGTAAGTTTTTCTATAAATAGTAAAAGTGCAATAAGTTAAAAAACAAAATAAAACCTTGGTTTTCTTGATCATGATATCTTTGAATATTTCTTCTGACTCCCCTCTCTCTTTTACTGTTGCCTAGTTGCTATTATTATTATTAATATTGATTTTTTTTTCTGGAGCCAAGGACTAAATCCAGCAGCTTGTGGTATTTGGTCAGAACCGTACCACTAGCTAAATTCCCAACGCTTTTCTTTTTCTGAAACTTTAATAAATTTTGGAAAATTTAATATTGCTCTATTTCTTTCTTTTTATTGTTATTTTATTGCTCTTTTCCCCTTTTGGCATTCACTTTGGGTAATTCCTGTCTTCAAATTTGGATTCTTTCTTCCAATGTGTTGAGTCTACTGATGAGTCCATCAGAAAGAATTTATATCTGATATTGTGCTTTTCATTTGTATCATTTTCATTTGACTCTTGTTACTTTTCAGCTCTCTGCTCATATTCTTCACCTTTCTACTGTGTATTTTGTCTACTCTTTCCAATATATCTTTTAGTATATTGAAAAATTATTTTTAAAGACCTTCTCTGATAATTCCAACATACAATCTCCATGTCTGATTCTCTGTTGGCCGTTTCATTTTTAAAAAAATAGAACATAATTTTCTTGATTGTTTGTGTATCTCATTTTTTAATTGAACACTGGACATTGTGCAGATTAAAAAGCCGTGTAACTCAACATCATGTACAAACAGAAGAATGAGAAATTATGCTCCATTTATTAATGATGTGTCAAAATGCTTTCTACTGCCATGTATATCTAATTAGAACAAATAAAAATTTATTAAGAATAAAAGAATAGAACATGAGACAGTGATATTACCAGGAACTAGGAAAGCATCTTCTCTGTTAGGCCCTTGGTATTGAGGTTGAGTAAATATAAAAAATAAGAATTTATCTGGGTTTATTGTGGGTTCTCTTCACTGTATCCAGTTTTGAAATTTCTTTGCAATGAACTTGCCACCTTATACTTAGTGAGGCTGGAGTGCTAGAGGATTTTTCTCAGAGTTCCTGCTCCAACCTCAGCTTTTGGAAAGTTCTGAAGCTCTGAATAATAGAGGTTCTCTCCCTATGATCCCATTACATGTTACTTGATGCAAAGGTTTTGGTGATTTTTCTTGATTCTTCTGATTTTACACTTAGGCAGATGCTTGCACCCGAACTCCAAGATGGCATTTTCAGTTTTTCTGTCTTTCCATTGGTGGTGGACAGCCTCTGTCTCTTACTTTTTATGAAAAGTTAGAGAACAGGCAGTATTTTCTCTTCTTTCTTCACTGGAGATTCAAACTCTACCTTTTATTGGTAAGAGATCTTCCATACAAGTGGGTTCTCTGCTCTTTCCTGAATGTCAGGTGTGGGTGGATTTTGTGCCTGTTCTCTTGGGGAAGCTGTTCACTCCTCTGTGGAGATCTCTCTTCTACCCTCAAACTTCAGCTGACTTGAATTTCTTCATCTCTAATGATAGCTCTCTCAAGTCTCATGCCTTGCCTTTTTTTCCCCCCTTTTGGTGAGCACCCAGTGCAGAGTCTTGCCTAAAAAAGGAATTTGTTTATAAAATCTTTTTTCTTTTTAGAATCTCAGAGATTCTAAACTCTCAGGTAACCCACCTTTGAATTTTAAACTTTATTTAAAATTTTAGTTGTCATTGTTGGTTTTTCTCCTATCTATTGTTATAATTGTAATGTTTATTCACCTACTCTCTGCCAAAAGTGAAATCGTTTTTGTGCCCCATCTGTGGAGACTTGGTACACAGTTCTCCTGGTTGCCCAGTGAAGTAGCTCTTTAATGGGTAAGAACAATTTATGACATTGTAGATGGCGAGGCTTTACTTCCACTCAGGTACCAGAGGAAGTCTGATTCTCTCTTGTTTTTCAACACCCTCAGGCTCAGTGGAACTTCCCATTTGCCTTTATATTTTCAAAAGCAGAATAAATAAAATTCTTAGGTAGAGATATTTTCTTTTAGCACTTTTTAGACAATAACCAAAATCTTCTTATTTATTTAATTAGTCTTTAAATATCTTAGTCATATTATCATCACTTTTAAGTATACATGCCTATTTCTCCAAATATCTTTAAGAAATTTTCCTCGAGTTATTTAGCAGTTTTACTTAAATGCACTTAAATTCGGCTTATTTTTAATTCTTACTCTCTTAGAGTTCACTAGTCTTCTGCAATAGTAGGTTAATTAACTTCATAAGTTTTGAAAAATTCTCAGTCATTTCCCCTTCATGTATTGCCTTGCCCATCCCCTCCTGGGAATTCAATTGCTGATCTGCTGCATGTTTTCATTATCTCCTTCTGAATTTTTGTATTTGGTCATTGTTGTTTCTCTCTGTACTTAATTTGTGTATTTCCTCTTGACTTGTTCTTCAGTTCACTAATCATGCTGTTTGCTTTTTCGCGTTCATCTATTGAGTTCTGACTTTAGATATTGTAAATATTTTATTTCTAGAATTTTCTTTTTTTCTTTCTATGTATTGTACTTATCTTGTGAAATTCTCATATTTTCATCTGTATTCTTTATTATCTTTCATTGTGTATTCTTAACCACATTGATCAATCACAGGGATATTGAAGTCCTTGTCACTAAACTGAGATCTGGATCACCCATGACTCTCCACCACCTACTTATTCTTCTGGCTTTTCATCATATGGTTCTGAGGCTTTACATTGCTAACAATTACTTAAAATCCAATGCCATTCCTAATGTATACCAAATCATGGAGGATTCAGATGGTGCTTTTTTCTTTTAAAAAAATCTTCACTATTTCCTCTGTGAGCAGACAGAGTGAGGGCTAATCACTTTAATCCAACAGTAAAACTAAGTCTGCCTGTTTGTTGGATGGAAGCAATTAGCTATGCCCTGTTAATGGGGTATAGCTTTCCAGTGTTTCCAACTGTGTATATTTTCCAGGTCCCCTTCCATAGTGGATTCTTACTGCAAACCTTGTCTTTTTTGGAATCTTAAACTTTTCAATATCTCCACTGTGCTTTTGACATTTTTTTTTCTTCCTTTGCTTTAACATCTTTATCTCCTTCCCCATGAAGTGTGAGAGTTCAGTCCATGGCTTAAGGAAAAAATTCCAAATGTGAAATCTCCTTCAAGTGCTTACATGGTCCCTGTAGTCTGCGAGAGACTCTAAAAGCTCTGTAAGTTTTGGTTCTCTAAAAGTAGCTTTCTACCAGGACAGAGCTAGATTCTCAATTCCTTGCCCACACTCAGCTTGACATTTTGCCCCCATGAGAAAATCCTCTGAAGATCATCAGTTAGTTCACCTTTCCACAGTGCTTTCTTTTAGAAATCATGTTCTCTCTTATCTTTTTAATTTAGCAGCTTTCTTGATGTTTTTAAATGGTTATTTTAAATTTTATCCAACTCATCTGTTTATTCTTAGTGGAATCATTGAGAGTTATAAGATGCTCCATTATATGTTTCATATTATAACTAAGTTACATGCTAGATCATGCCTTAATATACCTTAAAATATTTTAAGTGATGTTTAAGAACCCAAATTTGAATGAAAATTGAACTTTGAAGGATACTGCAAATTCAAAGGATGCAATCTTATGAATTATAATATTCTACATATCAATAAATGTATACAAGCACAGGTGATGACAACTCACTAGAACCCACTATTACAAATAATAGCAGGAACATTTCTTTTGAAATCTCTCATAAAACAAATTTTGATAACTTAACTAATATTAATAATGTGTGGTTTTCAATGGAGAAAATATGGTATTATTAGTACCCAGACATGTAATTTTTTAGTCTGATTTTAATGTTGTTGAAAAATCAATTAATCACAATATTATGTATCATAGGAACATTATTCAGTAAGGTTTGTCCTTTATGGAATATTTGTTAGCCTTGTTTCCCATTCCCTGTACAACCCATCCATAAAGTTGTCATTTTCAGTTTATATTGTTTCTGTTTTTCCAGATAGTTCTTCAAATGTCTTAAAATAGTTAGAATATGATCCAGAATTCACCCTGACACTACTCAAAGTCTTATTTGTGACAACATGATTATTACACATCTTTAATCTAAACCAGGGATGGCAAATGAATTTCATCTTGTATGGCAATTCAAATGAAATGAAGAAATATCCTTAGTTGTTTGAAAAGATTTTAAAGGCATATCTAAGGACAATATGAAAATGTACCAAGCTAATTTAGTGAGATCCGTCAGGCCTGGGAAGAAGGACTATAACTGGCAAGAGCTTGTTGGATCTTGATTTCACAAGTCAGACAAATATTGAAAATATAGAAAGATTTTTTAATTGATTAATTGAATTTTAATGAAAAAAATCATTAACAATAACTTAAAGACTTCTGGTTCTAGTAATAACTATTTTACAAAAAATGGGATTATTCTCTAAGTGTATGTGAGTGGCACAGAAGAACTCTTCTCTTGAGCTCATGACTTATTCATCTTTGTAAATGATTTGTTACTGAGTCCAGTGGAAAATGCTAATTACTTTTTTGAGTGAATTTATTATTTATATTAACATGAAGTATAAATAACCTAAACTTTCTGAAATGCTTATTATTAGTGTTTATAATAATCTTATATTTGATAAAGAATGTAAGTAAAAAAGATACAGGACAAAATAAATCTTGTTGATGCAATGTGGATATGTGATACAAGTGGAAATAGATATAAAGTATCTACTTTATAAAATTTTTAATGGCTTTTATGTTCTGTTCAACTTATTGGTGAACATAAATTGTTAACTGAAAGTTTTGAATTACACAATGAGCTTCCATTGGAACTCTTACATGATCATCTTATTGGGAAACATTTTTGAACAAGGTTCATGTAGATACCAGGTAAGATAGCAGCTTTGAGGAACAGTCATAACCATTGGATGTTTTGGGAGTTAGTTGTTTGCCTCTATCTTTCTTCATAGCAATTATCCAAATATTCCAGATACTGGATATATTTTGGAGTTGAGTACAAAAGACAGCAAA
Source organism: Ictidomys tridecemlineatus (assembly GCF_052094955.1). NCBI lineage: Eukaryota > Metazoa > Chordata > Mammalia > Rodentia > Sciuridae > Ictidomys > Ictidomys tridecemlineatus. The sequence continues at coordinate 167,178,432 of NC_135479.1, forward strand.
TTGTGAATTTTCTGTATAATTTGATTTCACTCAACTAGTATCAAATTAGAATTAAGTACCAAAGAGAATGCATAATGGAACACAGAGGTCCTGCCACACAATTACCCACAATGTGGAGGAGAACACATGTGCACAAATCTAATTATAAGAAAGTGTTTTGTGAGAAAGGATGCAAGATGTGGAGTTATGTTTCCCAACATTTTCCCTAATATTTGACAATCAATTAATTTGACCTTTTGAATTAATTAATCCAAAAGAAAAGAAGGGTTGCCCTCTTTATATATGAAATATACTTTAAAACAAAAGCAGTAAAAAGAGATGAGAAAAATAATAAAGGAGTCAAGTTAGCAAGAAGAAATAATTATAAATATGTACACAAGATATTTAAGGATCTAAGTACATAAAACAATTATCAATTGACCTGAAAGGAGAGATAGACTCTAATACAAAAGTAGTATAGGAATTTTAACACCCCACTTTTGCAATTGACCATCAGTTACAGAATATGCATTCTTCTGATCAGCACCTAGAACATTCTCCAGCATAAATCATGATATGCCACAAAATAAATCTCAACGAATAATAAAGAATTGAAATCATACTAAGTATCCTTTCTGACCACAATGAAATAAAACTAAAAAACAGTAACAAGAAAAACTTTGGAAACCATGAAAATACATCATGAAAATTAAATATTTTACTCTTGAGCAATCAATGCATAAGTAAGAAGTCAAGATGACAATTTAAAAATTTCTGAAACACATGAAAATAAAGCTACATCATGCCAAAACCTGTGGAATGCAGTAAAGCCCAGGACATCCTAAGCAGGACGTTTATGGCAATCAATATCTGCATCAGAAAAGTAGGAAAAGCTCAGATGACTGCATCTCAAGGAACTAGAAAAACAAATCAAGTCCAAAATTAAAAGAAGGAAGGACATAATAAAGATCAGAGCAAAAATAAATGTAATAGAAACTTCAAGAATAATACATCAACGAAACAAAGAGTTGGTTCTCCAAAGGGGTAAACAAATTGACAAATCCTTGGCTAGGAAAAGAAAAGACTCAAATAAATAAATGCAGTGATAAAAAGGGAGGCATTATAACTGATAACATAGAAATGAAAAGGATCAGTAACTATTATTATGAACAACTGTATTCCAATGAATTTGAAAACCTAAAAAATTGAATCATTAAGAAACAGAACACAATGAACAGCTGAATAACTCAAGAGATTGAATCAGGTGTAAGAAGTCTTCCAAATAGCCAAAGCAATTTTGAGCAAAGAGAAAAAAAGCAGGAGTCATTATACTACCTGACTTCAAAACATATTACAAGGATATAGTTTTCAAAAATAGCACAGTATGACCAAAAACATCCATATATACCAATGAAACAGAATTGAAAGCCCAGAAGTAAGCCCAGGTCTTTATAGCCAGCTGAATGTTCACAAGTAAGTCAAGATGACAATTTAAAAATGTATGTAAGAACATGCATTGAAGGAAAGACCATTTCTTCAATAAATTGTTATGGAAAAACTGCATTTTTCACACAAAAGAATGAATCTAGATCCCTATCTCTCATCATGCATGAAAAATCAATGCAAGATAGATTAAAGACTTAAATATAAGTATTAAAACTACAAAGCATATAAAAACATAGGGGAAATGCTTCCTGACGGTGCAATGAGCAAGGATTTTTTGTTGTTGTTAAGACCCTAAAGCATGGAAAACAAGAGTAAAAATAGGAAAATGGGATTATATCAGACTAAAGTCTTCTGCACAGAACACAATATATAAGAGATAATCTACAGAATAGAAGAAAATATGCACAAACTATACATGATATAAAGGGCTAGTATCTAGAATATGTAGGGAACAAAAATATCCCCAAATCAAATAATCCATTTTAAATGGGCAATAGATCTAAATAGATCTCTTATAATTGTCAACTGGTATATGAAAAAATTCTCAACATTTCTAGGCATCATGGTAATGCAAATCAAAATCACAATGAGATAATTTCATTTAAATCAGAGTACTTATTATCAAAAGATAACACATGTTAGTGAGGATATGGAGAAAAGGTAACCCTTGCCCACTGTTGATGGTAATGTAAATTAACAGAACCCTGCAGAAAATAGTATGTAAGTTCCTCAAAAAAATAAGAATAGAACTATAATATGATCCAGCAATAACAACTATTGGGTATAGGAACTCAGAATACAGAACCTCTGTATTCTCATATTTACTGTAACACTATTTACAATAGTGTCGCAAAACGGAATCAACTTAACTGTCCATCAGCCGACAGATGGATAAAGAAATGTAGTATGTACATACACAGAATACTATTAAGCCATAAAAGAGTGAAATTTTGTCATGACATGTGCAACTGGAGAAGACTATGTTAAGTGAAATTAATCAGGCATAGAAATATAAATACTGAATTATCTCATTTATATGTGCAATCTAAAAATATTAATAACATAGAAGGTGGGAGTAGAATAGTGGTTACCAGAGGCTGGGAAGAGTAGAGGGTAGAAAGGGATTGGAAATGGTTGGTTAACAGCTACTAAGTTATAGTTAGGGGAAATACATTCTGCTGTTCTAGTACACAGTAGGGTGACTACAGATTAAGATAGTGTACCATATATTTCCAAGAAACAAGACAAAGGATTTTTGAATGTTTGAATGTTTTTACCCCAAAGGAATTTAAAAAGTTTGAGGATGTAATGGATATGCTAAACTTGATTTGAACATTACACAATGTATGAATGTATCAAACATCACAATAGTATTCTAAAAATGCGTATAATTTTTATGCATCAATTTAAAAAGTTAAGTCACACAAAAAAGTCTCCTGTTGGAGTCAGCATTAGTTTTGATTCTATCCTCTGCGCTCCCTTTTAACATCTTTGAAGTAGAAATGCAACCAGACAGACTATAATTGGAGCATGTAACACTCATGAATTAAGTGCATAAGATCGCAGGCTGCACAAAGTTTGGGGCAGAGTGTGAAATGTGTAGTGGGCCAGATCTACCGCTAATACCAGGTGCTGAATATAAGCAACAGATTAACAGTCTTCTTGAAGAAATCCACATGACCAATTTTTTTTGTTTTCTTTTCTTTTTTTTTCAGATTTGGCAGTTAAATTCATTCCAATGTTATCTGAGAATTACTTTGATTCACTAAAATTTGATGAAGATCCATTGAGTATGTGGATATAAATCTGCTAGTAGTTGAAGAATCCTTCATGGTAAAGATGGTTTTGATTTCAAATTGATAGTCTAACTCCAGTGCAAAATTAGAGCACACCTTTGGTAAACCCAATCTGTTGCACATTCTGTTAGATTTAGTAATATGGTGAGAATCCCTTTTGCCAGAAGCATAAATTGATCATTCATATTATAGAAGAGGAGAGGTCAATGCGTGTCTGGCTAAATGAATGTAATGATATAGTCAAGAAACAAAAGAAAAAGAAGTTGAAATAATCTTGGGATTGTTGAAAACATATTTTTAATAAGATTCTAAAAGTTTCTTTGTCCTTCTATGACTTTATAGTTGATCCACATCTTTTTCCATACACCATAAAAACCAAATTTCGTGTTTTCTTCATTATAAAAAGTGATTTTGCAACAATAATACTTGACCAAAATAAGCTGCCAATAAAAAAACTTGATATTAAACAACAAAGCAATAAAATTGACCTAAACACCAAAATTGTGAACCAAGAAATTTAAGTTATTAGGAATAAGGAATTCATGTTGTTTTGAAATTTCAATTCTTGTTATTACTTCAAATCAAAGTTAGCAAAGACTCACTGCCTAAGGAAAGCTATTTCTAATATCTTCTAAGGTTTCAAATATATAGGGAAATCCAAAGGGAAGGAAAAACATATTCTTTATATTGTATAATAAAACTTTTTCTCCTAAAATAAATGATTTCTTTTATTTAACACACATTCTGATATAGAATGAATTCGTCATGAATTTGAATAAAAGAAATTCTCTGCCAAATATATTTAAAAACAAAACAAAATTCTATTCAGCTAATCATGAAGCAGGCTGATTAATTTACAAAATTGTAAAGAAGACCCTGTTAGCAAGTTGAGAATGTTATTCAGCATTGAACTGGCAATCCTAATCTATGTAGTAGACATAAAATAAAGTGGGGAATGAAGCCCTTGGAAGTGAAAAAATAGAAGCTAAATTATCTTTACTGTAAACAATTGATTCTTTCATTGAAAATCTCAATCTCACAAAAGCTATTACAACTAAGAATTAATTTTGAAAAGATCACATTAATGGTCAATATTAAAAGCTACTCATATTTTTATATACCAAACAGAGTTTTTTTTTATTTAATTTCAATACTTTTGAAATTAAACTTTAAAAATATTATTTAATATAGCATTTGAAAACAAGAATTTTAGGGAAAATATAACAAAAAATGCATGAGACCTCTAGAGTAAAAATTATGATGTTGCAGAGAGAAATTAACTGTGACCTAATAAACTTATAGGTATTCCAAGTTCATGGGGTAGAACAATCAACATTATTGACATGTCATTTTTCCATGATAAAAATATAGATTATATTAAATGGTATTTATGATATTAGAAGAGGTTACATTTATGTTTAAGATGTAGAAATCCAGAAGAGAATTTTTTTCCATCTTAACAATGATAAAATAATAACTGTTCTTAGACCTATCACACAGCTGAGGTTTCAAGACAATCATGTGACATAAGTTTCAAATAGTAACAAGTGTCTTGGACAGATGAAACACACAAACTATTTTGACTTTGGAAGAGACTAAAAGGAAGAGTAGGCAGGTGAAAAAAAAATCAGATAAAATTTTAACAGTTTTACTGAAGTTTAAGCATGGCCTAGCACATCAGTTTAGAATTCCAGGAGTTGCAAACATAAGGACAGTTCATGCTCACGTAAAAGCTTTTTAAACTTTTTCTATAATGGATCTTTGTCAGATGCTTACAAGAATGCTTGGGCATCGCAGATAGCTGGAGAGACCCTTTCCTGGGGTATAGACAGGCAGAGGGGGGACATCCATGTGACTATGCAGGGAGACAAACATTTTATATATATATAAATCTGTTTTTTAAAATTTATTTTAACTGGTACATTAAAACAAAATTATGCATATTGAGGGGATAATTATATTTTGACTCGTGAATACATGGTTCAAGTTTTAAACATATCTACCTCCTCAAACATTTATTATTTCTTTATAGTAAAAACTTTTAAATTCCTTTCTTCTAGGTTTTTTAAATGTACAGTACATTATTCTTATCTATAATCACCCAATGGTATAATAGCACATCAGAGTTTCTTGCTCCTACCCAATTGTAACTTGATCACCATTGATCAATCTTTCCCCTTCTTTTATATGAAACAAAAATTCTTCACACCAGAGAAAGAGCAGGAAATGCTCCTTTCCTCAGGGCTTAGAAAAAGATCTCTGCTTCTGGTGGCCAAGATGTAGAAGTAAACCTTATCTTCATCAGTGCTACAAGGTGCTCCATTTCCAAAGCATAGATGTAATGCCATGGTTTCCGTAAGGGTACATATATCTGATAACAGAGAACTCATACAGACTATAAAGGGAAGGCCTCCAGATCTTGAATAAAAGGATGACAACATTAAAAGGGACAAGATTCCTGAACAGATACTTTAGAAAGGAAAAAATGTCAATAGGTAAGCAGTGGAAAACTGCTTAATATCATTAGTGATCAGGAAAATGTTATAAAAATTGTGGTAATATTAAATGTTTATAATGTAAAATGTATAAAACAAACATGGCAAATTCAGTCAGGTAGTGTATTAAAATAATTCTAACATTTGCAATTAAATAACATCACATTAAGAAAATAAAATTAAAAAAATAATTCAGATGCAGAAAAAGCATTCGGCACAATTGGACAGCATATTATGATAAAATTTTTTTATCAGATTAGATGTAGAAGGACTATACCTCCACATAATAAAAGCCATATATGACAAACACATAGTTAACATCATTCTTAAAAGTTGAAAGTTTTTCCTTTAAGATCAGGTACAAGACAAGGATGCCCATTCTCACCACTTCTTTCCAACATAGTTCTGAAATCCTGGCCAAAACCATTAGGCAATAGAAGCAAATAAAAGGCATCTTATTTTCTCTATTTTCTAACAACAGTATCTTGTATATAGAAAATTCTAAAAACTCCATTAAAAACTATTAGAAAAATAAGAAAATTCAGTGAATTTTCAAGATACAAAATCACACATAAAAATCAATAGCATTTCCATACGCTAATAACTAAACATCCAAGAAATACAATTTAAAAGCCCCATTTATGATAATAGCAAAAACATTGAAAAGTTAGGTATAAACTTAACCAAGAATGTAAAATTCACTTTAAGAGACAAATTAAATGATGATTTAAGAAAACATAAATAAATGGAAAAAGCCTACATTTATGAATTAGAAGAGTTAATATTGTGAAAATATCCTAACTACCCCAAATTATCTTCAGATTCAGTGCAATCCCTATAAAAATTCCAACTTCATTTTTCATTGAAATAGGAAGAAAATCCTTTAAATTAGTATGCGACCACAGAACACTCAGAATAGCTAAATCAATCTCAGGCAAAAGAACAAAGTTTGAGACATCAAATTTTCGGATCTCAAGACATATTACAAAGCAAATGTAATCAGAACATCATGACATTGGCATAAAGACAGACACACCAGTCAATGGAACAGGATGGAAAGCCCAGAAATAAATTCACACATATGCAGTCAATTGATTTTTTTTTTTTTGCTAAGTGCAACAAGAATAATACACAATGGGAAAAGGACAACCTCTTCAATAAATGGTGTTGAGAAAATTGTACGTCCATAAGCAGAATGAAATCGGTTCATCATCTCATACCATATACAAAAATTAACTTAGACACATATAAGACCTAAACATATGAAATTTCTGGAGGAAAACTTGGATGGAAAGCTCTAGGACAGTGGTCTGGGCAATAATTTTTTGACATGACCCCAAAAGCACAGGCAACAAAAATAAAAATAGGCACCCCAAAATATAAGAAAACAGTATCATATTAAAAATCTTCTGCACAACAAAGACCAAATCAAATTGAAGAGACAACCCACAAAAAAAGGAGAAAATATTTGCAAACTACACATCTCATGAAGGATAATGTGAAAAACACCGAAGGAACTCAACTCAATTGCAAGAATACTATTAGTCAAGTTTTTGTCAACGTGACAAATATCTGAGAAAAGTAACAGAGAAGGAAAGATGTGTCTTGGTTCATAGTTTCAGAGGTTTCAGTCCATAGTGGACTGGTTCTGTTGCTTTGAGCCTGAAGTGAGATAGAACATCATAGGGGAAGGGCAGCACAGAGGAAAGCTGCTCAGCTCATGGTGTCCAGGAAACAGAGAGAGGGCATGCCCCCAGTGACCCACTTTCTTCAAAAGTGTCCTACCTCCTAAAATTTCCACTGCCTCCCAGGAGTTTATTCAGTTATTAATGAATTCCTCAAGATACAATCATTTCTCAAAACCATCACCTCTGAACATTGTTGGGATTAAGGCTTCAACATGTGAGTCTTTGAGGAATATTCAAATCCCAACTATAATAGACCTGAACAGATATTTCTTGAAAGAAGACATGCATATGACCAACAGATAACATGAAAAACTGATAAGTATCACTAATCATTTCAGAAATACAAATTAAAACGAAAATGAAATATAACCTCATACTTGTTAGAAGGGCTATTAGCAAAAAATGAAAGAGGGCAAGTGTTGAAGAGGATGTGGGGAGAGGGAATTCTTGTACATTGTCAGTGAGATTGTAAACTAGTACAACCATCATGAAAAATGTCATGAGTTATTCAGATTTAGTATAATTCATTTAAAAATCTAATAAATACAACTTGACAAATTGATAACTAAAAATTCAAATAAAAGTAAATCAGACAATAAGTCCAAAGAGTTTAAAAAAGGATATAATATAAATTGTCTTACCCTACCAGATATCAAGGTATACAAAAAAGCTATGGTACTATGATAAAAAAAAACATGAGTAGGAAATCAACTATAAAATAAAATGAAGATATATACTTACATGAACATTGATAATTGGTAGATAATTAAGTTTCTTTTAGAAATCTTTGGATACAAATTGGACAACTGCATAAATGCTACTTGAATATTAGCTATTAGTTAGATTCTTAGTTTACAATACCCTAAAATAACTGTGAATTAAAAATCTGATACAAAAATAGCACTTTGACTTTTCTAGAAGAAAGTATTGAAGTATATCTTCATTATTTCAAAGAACAAAGGTTTCTGAGGAGATGAAACACAAATCATAGAAGAAAAACCTATTATATTTTATTACAGCAAAATAAAAAGCCCTGTATGACAAAAGACCTCATAAACAAATCGAAAAGACAAGCTACAAAACTGGCAAGACCTATGAAAATGTTTAAGTGATGAACTTTGACAGAATGGGAAACCCCAAATGGCTAATAAATGCAGATGTTCAGTGTAACTGAAATGAGGAATGATTAGATGACTGGAAATGACTGGAAAACTAAACTGTGATGAATGGAAAGATTAATGTAAAGTGGAAGACTGATGATTCTGAGGGAAATGAAAGATTGCAGAGAAAGCAGGAGGCAAGGAAACTAGAGGGCAGATGGAAGGAAAACGTTAGGTAGGAGGGGCACACCCCAGAGTAACAGACGAGGAGAATAGGCATGTAGATTCAGTTAGGTTTGTGAGTCACATAGTCAGGAATTTAGTTCATTCTTTTTCAGGTAAATTTTATGATTCTCTGTAAAGCTAATGGTAATATCATCATCATTTAAGATACATAGTTGTGATTTGGGGTTGAGTGAGAAGCTGAGAAGTGTGAAAATTGTCTTAGTTCAGGTTACTAAAACCAAAATACCATAAGTTGGATAGCTTATAACAAGATAAATTGGTCTCAATTCTAGAGACTGGAAACCCCAGGTCAAGGTGCCAGTAGATCCAATGTCTGATGAAGGCCTGCTTTCTAACAGATGGCAGGGTTTGGCTGTCCTCACATGGTAGAAGGGCCAAACAATCTCCCTTGGGCCTCATAATAATTGCCACTCGTAATAATTCTGCCTACCGGATCTAGATCACCCAAAGGCCCACCTGATAATACCATTGCCTTGGGAGCTGGGTTTCAACCTATGAATTTAAGAGACAGGGACACATTCAGACCATAACAAAGGAAGTTTGAAACAGTCTTTGAAGAAAATGGTAGGGCAAATTGACCCGTGAAAGACATAAGGTTTGTTATTGCCTTATCTTAAATTTATAGTGTAGCCTTTTTTATTTTCAAAGCAGATAATTGATTGATACAGGATTAGATATTTCTGGCAAAAATAGGCATAAGATATGTCATGGTGTTACCAAAGTAGTTACTGGGTCATAATCTCACCTACAAATGGAGAACAAAGAGCAAAACCATGAGAGGAAATTAGAGGAGTCAATGAACTGGAGACCCCCAAAAGGGAGAATAACGTCCATGAAAATGTGCCTGAAAGTTTAGAGATTGTGATGGGAGAAACTTGAATTAGTGATTTTCAGATTTTTATAGCAAATTCTGTAGTGGCATATTCCAGAGTGTGGCACATGGAGACAATTCTTTATAGAGATGGAAAAATAAAACAACTCAGGAATCTAAGGTTTGGATAAATTGTTCACATAATCATTCAATGAATTGGAAAGAAATGCATGAGTCTAGCATTAAAGACTCAAAGAATATGGGAAAATGATGAAGATGTGAGCACAATGCAGGGACAATAAAGTGGAGAGGGTTGCACAATATCTGAAATACTCCCTCCAGAAATACAGAATTGTGGTACACACATGAGGGAGTCACTTCAATGGATCTTTGGTAGTACATTCATGTTTATAAACTGCATTCTGAAATACTGCCATATGTACAGAACAATAAAATCTTCATAATATTTAAAGAAAAATATTAAAATTCCACATAGGTTTGGCTAATAAGAATGTGGCATCAGCACTACAGTAAATGAGATCAAGAATCTAATGTTCTTTTAGTTATTAAAATTTCTTGATGGGTCCAATTTCCGGCTGGAGTCTTCTACTGGTTTGAAGCAAGCAAGACTTCTGAGTGTTTTGCTGTTCAGAAGAATTTGGCTTGAGACAATTTTTGGCTGTGCTCAAAGTTGAGTAACTGGGAGATGAGAGTAGTGTTGTTCCAAAAAGGACCAAGGAACCCAGCCTGCAGCCTTAGGCAATGTGTGTCCTAGTCAGAGTTGTATTCAAGAATTCATGTCATCAGAAACAAGTGGCTAGTGCTTATTGAAATTGCTACTCACAAAGACATGCCAAGTAGTGTTTGAAAAAAATTAATCAAGGTATAAAACCTGGGCAGTCCTTTAAATACATATTGCACATAGAACAAAGGATGCATTTGTGAGGTGGCACAGCATTGTGAAGGGAATTCTTTTGAAATTGTGCAGTCTGGGGGGCCACTGGCATTTGCAAGGAGATCACTCAGAAGCCCTGTGATTTGTACAACTCTATCTTTTTGCCAGGAAATATTTACCTAATAGTCTAACACTGTCTGTTGCTAAATTAGGACAGGGAGTTACTATAATTTTATGGTACTAAATAGACTTCTTTTAGGAGAATAAGTGTTCTGGAGATGTATTGACATAGCTTACCACAGAGCATCCTCTCTAAAGGAGACCCTATGGATGAGAAACTGAGCTTGGTCACAAAATGTTTAGTCCCAAATTTATATTCCTGCAAAACTTTTGTCCAGATTGTTTTTAGTAGCTATTCTCCCCTCTCTAAGCTCTAGAGCTATCTTTTAGCCACAAAAGAGGTGGGGGTGGTTTTAAGTCAAAGTCAAGTATTATGGAGGTAGGATGTATGCAAGTTTGCATGTTCGCGGGGGGTGGGGGGGGCGTAGGATGTGAGCACACATCACAAGAAGATGCACTCTGTAAAACTATTCATATTTTAGTGTTAAAGGACCATAATGCATATAAAAGCCATCTGATAGAGTGTCTTCTGATTACAACAAGTTTAAAGATGTTTTGATTCAATGTGGCCAAGTCTGAAATGGAGAAACAGAAATATGCTTCAATAATTTTCCCAAAGTTAAGAAATTAGATAGTGATTGAGCCAAAATTAAAATGCAGCTTTTCTGACTTAGCCTAGAGCCTTTTCATCAGTATGAACTATCAAGCTTAATACCATGTTTTCTTCTTAGTTTTTGCTTCTGCCACGGGTATCTTCATTGAACTCAGGGTTCTAACCCTCAAACCTACCAACTTTTAATGTAAAATACTTAAAGAATTCAAAAAGTGTAGAGACTAGTTTAAGGAACACACATGTATTTTTCGATCTTTAACAAGTTTGGACATTATGCCTTCCCTGTGTGTCTTTTCTTGACCTGTCTTACTTCCCAGACATGACCAAAATATCAAATATTGAGTTTGTTGTGTCACTGAAAGTTGCTAAATTCTGTATCTGTCAATTTATCTGTCTAGCTATTTATATATTTGCACACACATAATTAATAATTATGCACCTTTATTTTGTTTAATATTGTTTTTAAATTTTTTCTTAATTGTATACAGTGTTCAATTGTATTCATGCACCAATATTGTATATCCATTTTCTTAAGGATAAATAAATGCAGCTTGAAAATCTTTCATAACATACACAATGTTCTGAAACATCTTTGATTATTTCTTCAAGTGCATTTGGAACATTACTTTGGGCCTTAGAAGAAGAATCGATGATTCAAAGAATGTATGTATTATGCGTTAGGTGGAATAAAGAGTTGCCCTGGAATCTGTGAAAAGGTAACTAAACATGGAATTTAGTGGTGTGATTAAAATTAAGGATTTTCAGAGAGGCAGTTTATCTTGGTTTATACACAGGGATCTAATATAATCATATGAGTCCTTGAAATTTACAGTAAAAGAGGTAGAATAGATGGCCAGAGAAATAGGATATGAAAAAGACTATCAGCTGTTGCTAGTCTTGAAGATGTAGAAAGGGAGACTTGGGCTCAGAAATGTGGATGAACTGGGAAAAGATAAGGAAAACAGATTCCCACCCCAGAGCCTCCAAGAGGTAATGCAACCCTAGTCAGAAAACTTGATCTTAACTCAATGACGGTCATGATGGTCTTCTGACTTTTACATCTATAAAGCAACAAATTCGTGCTGTTTTAAACCATGAATTTTGTAATCATTTGTTATAACAGCAACAGAAAACAAACATAGCATATTAAACTTTACTATGACTAAATTTCCTTCCAAAGTAGCTATACTGAGTCATGTGCTCACTATCAGTGCATAAACCTGTAGTTCTGCCAGACTTTAAAAGCTCTGATTTTTCTGCTGACTTTAGAAGTTATGTGATTTTAATGTGTATATGGTTTTAGTTTCATAATAACTTGTGGGGTTGAGAATTTCACTTCAGCATTATTAGTCATTCAAGTTCATCCCTTTTCTTAAGTATCTTTCTCTTGTATACTGACCTTTCTTTGTATCAGGTTATTATTCTTTTCTTATTAAATTTTATTCATTTACATATCCTGAATTTAAAAATCTATGTTGGAGATGCCCTTTGAAGATATGAAATGACATTCTGGGGCTTCCTTTAATTTTCTTTGTGGTATTTTATTAAATACAAAATTTTAATTTTAATGTAGGCAAATTATCATTTTCACTCAATGAGTCTTATATAAAACCTTCTTTCTAACTTCCAAATTATAAACTTATTCTACATTTTCTTTCAGTATTTTTAAAATTTTGCTTCTTGTATTTGAAGCTGTGAATTATTTGGAATTGCCTTTTCTTTTGGTACTTTGTTGTTCTAACACCAGTTATTGAAAAAGTCGTTCTGAATTTAAAAGTCTATTCATTTTTTATTAAAAATAAAATTCATTTGCACTGATTCATAAGACCAGTCTTCTTCCATATATCAATTCTTGTATATATCTTGTATTGGAGTTCTCTAGAGGAACAGAACTAACTAACTATAATATATATATATATATATATATATATATATATATATATATATACACACACACATACATACATATATATGATTATAAAAAGGGGAATCATTAGATTGGCTTACACAACCAGAAGCTGGATAGTTCCACAATGGCCATCTGCGCCTGGAGACCTGGAAGAACCAGTAGCCACATAGTTCAAGAAGTTGAAGCCTCAGAATAAGAGGGATAAATAATGCTCTCCAGTCCACATCTGAAGGCCTGGAATCTCCCCACAGAATCACTGGGCAGGGTCGCTTTGGAAGAGTGAAGGAGCTGGAGTCTGGTGGACTCAGGCGATCACAGCAGCAATCAGGAACCCTTTTCAGAAGAAAGCTTGGATCTGCTGCTACTTCCTTATTCTTTCAACTTTTTGTTCCATCCAAGCCTCCAACCTTTTGGAGCGTGCTGCCGACACTTAGGTGCATCTCAGCTTCAGTTAGCCATCACACATGCCAATCATCACTAGAAATAGCCTCCTTGACACAGCCAGAAGCCTCTTATTTTAGGCAACTCTTAATCCAGTGGATTTGACAGTTCAGATTACCCACTACAGAACTGTTTCAAGTTCTTTTTTCTGGTTCTTTTGTCTGTTCATTAATTTTTTAATTGATTATTTTAATTGAATATGTCTTGTTATGTTAATTAAATATGACTTGATATACTCTTTAATATTTTCCTTCTAATTTATTATTTAATCTTGAATTTTTGTTCATTTATATGAATTTTAGGATAAGCTTGTCCAATTCCATTAAACTCTCTCTCTCTCTCTCTCTCTCTCTCTCTCTCTCTCTCTCTCTCACACACACACACACACACACACACACACCCTTTCTGGCACTATTGTTGAAAATGTATAAAAAGCATAGAATGGGTTAAAGAGAACTGATATCTTCTGGATGGCAGATCTCCATCTATTATCACAGCATTGCCCATGTATTCAGTACTTAACCAACATCATTAAAATTTGAAGTTTTTTTTATCAAAATATCACCGCACAACTTTTTCTAGAATTATGGCTAAATATGTTATTGTTTTTGTTGTCGTTATTTTACTAATTGATGACTGCCTATATGTCAGACTGGGTGCCATTGAGCTCACATATTGATCTAGGGAACCTGTAGTATATCCTATTACACCCAATGGTCAGTATATTCCCTTGAATTTTATAAAATTTGTTGTCTCAGTAAGAGAAGTTTGCTCGTTTTCATACTTCTGTGCCTCTTAATTATTTCTCTTCTTATTTGCCTATACACATTTATTAGAGACCATTTATCTTTATGTGGTGCCAACGATCAAGGTATCTTCATACTTGTTCTGACTTTCATGGAACCCTTCTTAATTTACATATTTAAATACGGTGTTAAATATAAAAAATATTTCAGAAATTATTCTTATATTTCTATTATGCTAAAAATTGTCAAAAATGAGTCTGGAAATTTATTGACTTTTTAAAATCCTATCCACAGGGTTTTGGTTTCTTTTAATATTTACATCTACTTTTAGTGAAAAAAAATATGTTTGCTTCTTAAAAGTGGTTGGGTAGCTTCTACTTATTTTGAATTTTCTGGAATATTTGTATGTAGTTTGAATTATTTGTTCTTTGATCCTTGGTATTTTTCAGTTAAGATTTGTTTAACTTATTAGATTTAATGGTTATTATTTCTTCCCCACCCAATTTGGGTAACTTATTTCTCAGGAAAGTTGTCAATTTCATCTAGATTCACAAGTTTATTGGCATAAATTTCTTCATAGTTTTCTTATTATTTAAAAAGTGTTCATAGAGAAATAATTATTTTTCTTTTCATTTTATGCTATACCTTTTATTCATTTTATTTTCTTTCTTAAAGTGTTTGGTTTATTTTTTTCTTGTTACTATCATTATTTTTTCTTTGCTTCTTTTATGTGTTTATTCTATTATCATTCTCTTACTGAGGTAAACATTGTCTTACTTATTTTCAAACATTATTTGTAATGAATGCAAGTCTACAAATTTTTGTCAAATTATTGCTTTACTTGCATATGATAGATTTTAATATGCAGTATTTTAGTTTTTATTCAGTTATAAATGTTCTCTATTAGAATATTTTCTTTTACTCATATTTTATGTATAAATGCATATCAGCATTTCAACTTTCCTAAAGTAATTATACATTTTTTATTAATTAATGCATAGTAGTGTAAAGATTGATTTTGTAAGTTATTTGAAAATAGATGAGACATGCATTTGACCTAATATGTAAATAATTGTTTAATATTTTAACAAGGTTAAAAATGCATATTTTTGGAATGAAGTGAAGGGGGAGAGAGATGGGCATAGGAAAGACAGTAGACTTTCCTATGTTCATATATAATATGCAACTAGTATAACTCCACATCATGTACAACCAAAAGAATGGGAAGTTATACTTCATGTAAGTATATGTCAAAATATACTCTACCACAATGTATATTTAAAAAGAACAAATAAAAATAAATAACTAAATAAAAGAAAAATATTATTTCATTGTTGTTCTTAGTTTTCTATACATCACAGAAAATTTGTCAATCAAAATTCTCTCCACATAAACTATTCTGATTATCAATTTTTATATTATTATTGGAAATTCACATATGTTAAGGCTATGTTATTAGATAAACCTGAACTTATACATGTTATTATTTGTTGTGGAAATATGTTTTTGCTTGTGCTTGGACCCTATTCATTTTTATCAGTAATTTTTTACTTTAATTCTATTTTATATAATATTCTATACCAGTATTCTTTAGTATTGGACTAATTATTGTTTTACCTTTATTGTAGACAATTTGCATCATTCTTTTCATCTGATGGTTTGGACACCAAGTGCTATATTTTTATTTTTTAGTTGTTGCCCTCACTATTTTAAATTTTTTTTGGATAGACACAATACCTTTGTTTATTTATCTTTATGTGGTGCTTAACAATCAAACCCAGTGCCTCAGAAATGCAAGATGAGCACACTGAGCCACAACCCCAGCCCTGTATTTACTATTTTTTATAACAATATGGACAGTGTTTTTCTTTTCTCCACAACTTATGGAACTTACTTCCCTCTAAGGATCCATTTAAATCCCATTACATTTTAATTTTTGCAAAGCATATATGTTTTGTCATTTAAGAAAAAAATCCAAGAAAATGTTATGTAGATATTTTTGAAGCAATTATATTTATCAATATTATTAAAGTTCATGTTGAATTTTGATTTTGCTGTGTTTGTTCTTCCCCTGAAAATTTGCCTTTCTCCTTGCTGAAGCATCTCTTTTGCTTGTTTTTAAAAATTAAGGATCTATCTGGTAAATTTTGAAAGTCATGTTATATTTGCATATATCTTCTGTTTGTGCTCACTTCTAAAAAATATTTAAACTGGTTACTCAGTTCTAGATTGAGTTACTATCCCATAGCCTTTTGAGAATTTGCTTCAAATTTTACTAGCCTCTCTTGTTTTGGGATGAGAATTATGAAATCAGACTTTTAAAATTTTTCTTCTTATTCTTGATGCTCTGAAGTTTTATTAAAATGTTTTTAGGTAAAGAGTTTTTTAAGTCCTCTTTGCCATTTGGATACATTTTGATTTAACATGTCATAACTTTCTTTTATTTTGAAAATTCTGAGGAAAATACACCTAAAGTCAAAAGACAACGGTAAAGATCTAACTCTGGAACATTCAGTCAGATGTGATCTTGGGAAAAGCATCTTATTTCTCTGAAGCTCAGAGTTCTCATCATCACCATCCCAGCATTTTGATGTCAATCAATTGAGGAAACAGATGATACAAATAATGATGAAAAGTAACCAAGAATTTTCAGTATGCAACATGTGGAAAATTATGAAGATATAGATACATATACTCATATGCACCCTTTTTAAACCTCAAAACAAAACAATGTTACAGATGAGAAAACTGAGTTACAGTAAGTTAAATATCTCCCCCCCCTTAAATTATAAATGCAAAACACAAATTAGAAATTTTGAAAAAAAAATTTGTTGATATGTTTTATCCTTCCTATTCCACTAAAATCAACTGGAGAGGAAAAACTCTCTGACTATATCACAGTCTTAGCTAATATCTGAATAAATGAATGAGTGAATGACCTATAGTTCCATAAATAAATCTGTAGTGTACAGAAAAATATTAATAATGAAATTATTTGTTTGTGGTAATGAATTTATATTTTCTGACTGTAAACACATGGGAAGGAATCTCTCAATTTTCTCTTTGTGTATTTGGTATGTTTGCAGTTATATATAAAGATTGACTACCAATATTTTGAATATCCAAGATTTTACTATTGATAATGTTAGGATAATTAATGATTACCTATTTGAATTTTTAACTTCATATTTTTAAGAAGTGCTTTAGAAAAGCATAGAACATATTTGCCATCTTAATCATTTTTAAGTGTCCCATTCATGAGTGTTGATTACATTGACATTGTTGTATTCAAGTCTACAGAATAGTTTTATTTCAAGATCGAAACTATCATCACTAAACAAGACTCCATTTCACTTTTCTCCGCCCCTGTTCCTGGTAATAACCATTCTACTTTATGTTTCTATGAATTTGCCTACTTAGATACCTTATTATCATTATTTTTGACCATTCAATATTTATAAAACATTTTAGGTAGTGTAAGTCTGGAGAGTAAATTAAAAGGATGTATGTTTTATGATGGACACATGTAAATCCCATTTTCATCCCTCTCCCCCTCCACATATATATGAAAGAAAAAGATTTTTTTTTTTCAGAAATCTACTTCCTAATTTCAGGTTAAGAGCAGTCTATCCTTGATTAACAGCATTGTTGTCTTTGCAACATAAGTTACAACCTAATGGGCTGTGTGAGAGAATGGCTGGGTTTCTTTTCTTCTTGTTTTTGATTATTATTAGGAGGAAGTAGAAAATAGAAGCATTATTAGGATATTAAGAGTCTTTCCCAGTTGAAGATCATTTAAAGATGCCTCTGGAAGAACTTCAGATTTCCCCTATAGCTGATTAAAGGCCAAATTAAATACAAATTAACTAATGTATTCTGTCTTGATGTTCCATTAGTCAAAAACAGATTCTATTTTTTCAGATCTCAATTTAAATGGCTCTAAAACGTCTCAAAGTATAGATTGAGGAAGTATCCCCTTGACATAGAGGTGCCACAAAAGGATGTAGACACTAAAATATTGTTCTTTGGGATTCCTATATGAGATCAGAGAAAACATCCCATTGGTTTGGCCCAATCCTCTGAGAGTCTTTAGCTTTATAGAAATCCACAGAACAGATGGTCCCTGATTTGTGATGCTTCGACTTATGACTTTTTGTCTTTACAATGAAATGAATGGTGTGAAATCCATATACATCAGTGGAATCCTTCAGATTTTGAATTTTGGACTTTCAGATATTTTATTTTGGTCTTTCTGAGGCTAGCAATATGCTCTAGGATATTCTCTTGCTATACTAGGCAGCATCAAGTGGTATTAATGATATAACAAATGTAATAGTTCAGTGGAGGCCAAATTCTAATGAACTTGAGTGGTGCCTTCAGCAGTGCACTTACTTTGTAACTCTCTCTTGGCCAATTCTCTTGGCATAGGGATTGCATTGGGATAAACTGTGTATTATTGTGCCTTAATTTTCACTGTGGATATTATGTCTAAAACAAGTAATTCATGCTGTTTACTTTTAAAAATCCAAGTTGAGTCTTTACAGTTTGCTTCTTTATTTAAAAATGGTTACTACTCATTACAAGGTCTATTACATTAAGAAGGGTAACTGTGCTATCAATTGTAACCAAAGTTAGCAAGTATTCTGTGTAGAAAGTTCCTCTAGATCTTTATACAATACTCCTACTATTTTAAGAGGAGGAAATAAGCACCCAGGAAGATTACATAGCTTGACCCTGATCACCTAGTTGGACTTGAAACTCAAATTTCTTTATCTTCATTCCAAGACCTCTGCCCCTTTTACTTCTACATGTTTTTCTCCAGAATTCAAAACTTTGATTTTAATATGAAAGTATTATATGAAATAAAACATGAAAATGTTCTATAAAATATAAACATGCTCATAAATGACAAAGATCAGTGGTAAAAATTCTGGCACTCTGTTTTTATATTAGCATTTAAACAAGCAGTTCATAAGTTTGTGAGGTTTTTTTCTTTTATTTTTTTTCTCTTTTTTAGCAAATCACAATGCACTTGAAGGAAGCATTTACTTTTTTACAAAGTGTAAAAAGTTCTTTTATTCCTTTGAATTGTCTTGGACATAGTCTAAATGGCTGTCCTGAGGTGAGAACAATGTAGGTTTCAATTTGACACGCTGGTAGTGTTAGTTACCATCTGAGCTTCCTCTGGAAAGTCTGAGAATAAAATGTCTAGACTGATTTTCAATCCAGAAGCTCAAACTTCAAGAAACTTGGGGCAGTCACAGCAGCCTAAGGAGATGGAGTGCGCCCAGCTGGGCAGCATAGTCATCTGTTTCCATCAGATGAAACATCAATTCCAGCTTTCTCTCTCCTGCCAGAATAAGAATCAACTCTTGCTGCAGCAGGGACCTAGAAACTACTTTTGCTAAAAGCCCTGATGCTTCATTTGGGCCTGAAGACACCTGATGTAACTTAAAGCAGAATGAAAGCTTGGCATCTCTGTCTTTATTCTGTATCTGTCTCCTTACTACCTTAACACTTCAATTAGGTTTCCTGCTCAGCTCTGCATGTAGACATGTTAATCACTAAGAATTGATAATATCGGCCCTATATTTACCAAACATCTCTCATCTCCCTTTCGAAAGGCACCAAGAGTACCTAAGTTATTTTCAATATTTTCAGGAACATAATAAACAGATTGTCAACTGTTGGCTTTCATAATATCTTGTTCCAGACTCCTGGAGTGACTCTTGGAGGTCTCCAGTTATTGACGGAAACCTGGTAGGAACAGTGAGCTTTGCAGCCAGATTGTCCCTGTTGAGGCTACTCACCTAAGCAGGAGCTATCATCTCAAGATAGGAATTGGATTGTCTCATCAAATGCTAATGACTTCTCCAGGGCTTTTCAGAACCAAAACTGAGATAATGATCAAACAGACCACAGTTTGACCAAAGATGCTTAATTAAGTATATGTCTTTTTCCCACCCTAATTCCTTAATAATTTTAACCTGTAGCTCATGTTAACACCCTTCAAGACAGGGTGGTCCCCATTATCTTACCAATATAGCTATTGAAAAATTCCTTTCCTGCCTTTTATTATTATTATTATTATTATTATTATTATTATTATTATTGGTTTCTGGGGTGAATGGCCAAATCTGATTACTAGAACTCCCTAAAACTGTACCTTCCCCCACACACCTTTTGACTCAGACACTGGTAACAATTCTTCCCATACTGCCTCCTCACCAAAACCTCTTTCTTTTTTCAATTTTTTTCTGGTCCTTTTATGGTTCTAGTTTCAACTATATTTTTTTCCTTTTAATTTCATGCTGAATTATTGACTAAACAGAGACATAACTATTTTTTTAAACTTCATTTCCCTTTCAACTCTCAGTGGGTACATCAAGTGGATACTATCTTTGTTGGACTCATTCATTCATTCATTCATTCATTCATGCCATAGATATGTACTAAACACTTATTGCATATAATATACAAAATAAATGAGAGATGAATTCACTCATGTGCATAACTTCAGTGGGTACCACTCACTTAGTGGCTTTATTAGCCAGCTTTCCACCACTGTGATAAAATACCTGCCATAAACAACATAAAGGAGAAAATATTTATTTTGGCTTATGGTTTCAGTCATGGTCACTTGGCCCTGTTCCTTTGGGCCTGTGCTAGCATATTACTTATTGCAAGAGTGTGCAAATATTTTAATCAGCTTTTTCACTGCTGTGATTAAAGACCTGACCAGAACAATTTTAAGGGAAGAAAAGTTTATTTAAGGACTCACGGTTTCTCAGTCAATAGAGAGCCGGCTCCATTCTTCAGGTCTCAGTGTGAGTCAGGACATTGTGGTAGAAGAGTGTAGTGGAGGGGAAGCAGTTCACATGATGATCAGAAAGCAGAGAGACTCCACCAGCTCCATACAAAATACATACCCCAAAGCCACGCCCCAGTATCCCACCTCCTCCAGCCACACTCCACCTGCCTTCAGTTAATCCTATCAGGTGAACAAGTCACTAAATAGGTTAAGGCTCCCGTAATTAACCCAATCATTTCTTCTCTGAACATTCCTGCATAGTCTCACACATGAGCTTTTGGGAGACACCTCACATCCAAACCATAGCAGTGACAGAAGAGCTGCTTACCTCATGGCAACTGGAAGCAAATATAGAGACAAGAAGGATCTGAGGTCCCAATATTCCCTTCAAAGCCATGCCTCCAATGACCTCACTTCCTTCCACATGGGCCCCACTTCCTAGAGGTTCTACCACCTCCCAATAGCACCATGGACTGGTGATCAAACACATAGGTCTTTGGGAGACTTTTAAGTTCGAATTCTGTCAGTGGCCCTGCTCCATGTCAGTAGTAAGAGCTTATACATGCATTCATCTCCATAGCCTAGCTACTGCAATTGGCTTTCATCTTCCTGCTCTCTGATACGGAGGGAGCCCTGCTAGGTCAAAGGATGTGGCATTTGTATCTGGTAGGTCCACACTCATGATTGTACTCTTTCAGTTTTTTTTTTTCTTTCCAAATAATAGTGTTTACTAGAGGACAAACATAAAACTGAGCATTATTAGGTAAGCTTGGAGATCAGGTGACCAAGGTGAACCCTTTATGGTTTATAAGGCTGGCATCTGTCATTAAAGTTATAATACCCTTGATAGCAGTTTGTGGGCTTTGCCTAGAAAGGCAGTATTCCAGGCTGACTTAACAATAAACAACTCAGCAAACAGCCCACACCAGGGACCACAAGATAAAAAATATAGACAAAAGCTGATATACTTAGTGAGTGCTGGATCTAACCATGAGTCTGTGGGGCTCCTCTGACAAAGTCTGGGAAACCAAGGGAAATCTCTTGACCTACAGACATGCAAAGACATATAAAGATAAGGACACCTAGGAGAGCGCTCTATCACTGAGTCAAGTTAGCCAATCCCCCCAAAAACAAATGCCAAGTGTTTTCTCTGATATAAGGAGACTGATTTATAATGGGGTAGGGAGGGAGAGCATGGGAGAAATAGATGAGCTCTAGATAGGGAAGAGGGGTGGGAGGGGAAGGGAGGAGCATGAAGTTAGAAATAATGGTGGAATGTCATGGGCATCATTATCCAAAGTACATGTATGAAGAAACAACTTGGTGTGAATATATTTTATATATACTTTTATATATGAAAAATTGTGCTCTATATGTGTAATAAGAATTGTAATGCATTCTGCTGTCATTTTTTAAAAATCAATTAAAAGTTTAAAAAATAAAAATATTAAACTAATGAATAGACCTTGAAAAAAAATAAAGATAGAGACATGTAGCGAAGAGTTCAATGGAAATTTCTAAATATCTTTTGATTTCATCTACTAGTATTTTTACCAGTTCTGCAAGCATCACAACCATGATATCTTGACTCTAATAATAGAATCCTGATTGGTCTTTTTTTTCTACACATTTAGTCTGTTCAATTTGTAGCCAAAGTGATCCTTAAAAATCCAACAGTACACAAGTTTGATCATGGTAACCATAGTCCTTAACCCTTCCTCACTGTTTTCTTATTTTAAAGTAAAGCAAAATTCCTCATAGATCTTCCAATTCCTTATAGGTCCTCAATTTTCAGCCTCACTTTCCAGGGATTTCCTATGTTCTTTCTAGTTTCACTACCAAACTGAGGGTTTTCATTTTTACCTTTGAGAACTTCTAGAAATCTAATCGTCTCTAATTGGAAAACACTATACTAACTCCTATAAAGAAAGCACATAAAAATTAAGATATGGAGAGATTTTGCTCTCTGCTCTTTTATTGCTGTCTCCTTCTGGTAGGTTATCATAGGGAATATTTGTTATAGAGGCTACAGGTAGCCAAATCATTAATGTGAGGTGATAAGTCAAGGTGATGCTTCAGGCAGAAACACACGCTAAGTATGAAGACAGTGGTCCATGTCCTCAGAAACACTTTTCAAAATGTCAGCATCATTAAGCTTACCCTTTCTTAGATGTAAACTGGTATTAGAATCCAATGGCTACATTTAGTAATAATTCCAGACATACATGGTTGGATTCTTAAAGCCAAATAAGTGTTTAGATAAAGGAAAGAACAAAAGGTCAGTCACAGGCCTGCCAAAGCTACATGGCAACGCATGTATTCAGAAAGAGAAACAGTGACTTCCTTTATTTTACTTTGAGACAATATCTTCGAAGTCTTCACTTACCATAAAATAATAGCATATCATTTGCATGGAACATGAGGAAAAAATTAAAACCAACCTTGACTTATATTACAACAGTTGTATAAAGAAAATTAAATTTTATATATAAAAGTGCTTTGAGCTTTTAGGTGGAAGGCTCTAGACAAAATCTACATAAAGAATGCTCTCTCTAGATGGTCCTGTAAAAAATAATTACATGTAAATCACATGTAATTATGAAATATGAAGCTACTTCTAGTTGGAAACTGATCAGATGTAACTCTATCAGGGAAACACTGCTCTAGGTACTCTCTAAAATACTGGTGTGGCAGGTAGACACAAAAATCTCAGTGAAAACTGAGACTGTGGCTGAGAGGTTCACTTAAGGTGAGTCAACAGTAGAATTCCCCTGCTCAGCTCCCTTTTGAATTAAGTGAAAAATAGTGCTATTATGCTTGTGTCCAGAACAACCTCTAATACCATTCTCCTATATCATTCAAGCTACACCCACCACTGAATTGCTCTTTAAAACCACTAAACTGCAGCCCTGTCTAAAGACTAATGATGCAAACTCATAACACTCATAAACAAATAATCTCAGAAAGAGAAGGGTAAGTTTTAAACAGCAAGCAAAAATAATATTTACAATACTATTGTAAGTATTTGGAGCACAAGCAACAAAGTATATTCCTTCAGATTTTTTTTTTTGTAAGACCAATTGAGAAAGTATTGCACTATGACTCAGAACTGACTTTTCTTTTAATCTGATATTTAGACATTAGTGATGGTGCCAGCACTTTTTGAGGTGAGGCTTGTCTACCTATAGGTTTGCTTGGAGTGTCCTTATTCTTTGGGAACAGATGTAAAGATAGTGATAAGTGGGGAGAGGCAATCCCTCTCAGTTCAAACCACACCAAACCTGGACTTGTAATACAGTATCCAGTGCAGGATTGACTTCTGGCCAGAGGGCTTATGAGCCATTAGGGAAATGAGAAGCCCAAGGGAGGCTGTGGCTCTGGGATCTGTTCCAACTCTCTCCAACCATAGTGTTTCCAATGGTTAAAGTGGTACCTGGATGCCATTGCCTTGGAATATAAAATGTAGAGTGACCAACATAGTTGCAGCTCCTTGGAATATTTGTTTTGGTTAGACTTCCTGAATATTAATGACAGAAAATAACCAGGCAGAAGGCCCTCAGTAAAGAACATGCCACTTTTCTAACAGCGTGAAGCTTTAATGGCCCAACTAAAGATGTTTTTCTCATTAGGCCCCATCTGGCAAAAAGAGAGATCGCTGAAGTTCATGGGCAAGAGATTATGCTAACCTCTGCTTTTCTTTACACTGTAAGAGTGAGGATACAGGGGACTAAACAATGAAAAGTGCTTGTTTATCAAATGAAGGGACTGGGTTCAATATCCAGCAGTAAAAATAACAACAATGAAAAGAAAGACAAGGCAGGAACTGTGTTCAGAATCAACTAAGATATTTTTCCCAGGGCTTAAGCCTGGGTCTTGCCCATATATCCCCTTTCAGGGTGTGTACATAAGTGGGGTTAGTGTAGGAAGGAAACAGAAGCTTACCTGTTCCCCAGTGCTTTATATGAATGAATTACCCAAAACAAACCCAGTAATTAAAAAAAAAAAAGCCAAAAACCACACTCACATTTGTCTGGGAATTCATGTTGGGGAATGGCTTTTTTGGAATTGTTAACAATGAAATGGCAACATTTTAATCATCATTCATAAATCTCGGACAGTTTTGCCAAAGTAAATATATTTGCTTTGGGTTAAAATGTACCAATTTTGTACTTTGAAATACTGTTTTCCTTTTTTTCAAAAAGCCAGATAATCAACACACAAGAATTTGAACACAACCTAGTGTACCCTGGACTTCAGCTCCAAAACAATTTTATGTCTAAAATGATGGATTTCATTTGCCTCTCAGAATTATCAAATTTTAGCATATTGTTATATTTGTGCCTTTGTTAAAAGAAATAAAATACGTAGCTGTTGCTGACGCCTCCTTCCACATCTTGCTCCCGTTTATCTTTTCTTAAAGAAAACTCCCAGGCCACTGAGTCGGGTGCACTGCTAAGGGATGCATACTGCACTGTAGAATTCTAGCTGTGCAGTGGGGCAGCCCAGTAACCACTATATAAAATATCTACTTTTGATTTGGACCATTAACTATGTGTGTCTATAACTTTACACAGTATTAGTATTGTTTTTAATACTTTAAAATGGAACAGATTAAAAATGGTAAATATCTTTCTACTCTTTGCATTATTTTCTGTATATCTTTACACAGTTATTAGTATTGTTTTTAATACTTTAAAATGGAACAGATTAAAAATGGTAAATATCTTTCTACTCCTTGCATTATTTTCATTACAGATTACAGAGTTCACAGTTGCCTGCCCATTTACTATTTCTTCTCTATTCCTTGTTAATAGAGCCCTTATTCTGCTGAGATTTCCATTCTTCAGGGAGGAGAACCTGTCTCCATGTCAAAGTTAAAGACTAATTTGTCAAAGCAATCATAGTAATTTTGTTCTTTTCCAATGAGTGGTCTATGCAGGGCCATGTGACATAATTTTACTCAATGAAAGCCAGATAATCAGGAGGTTCTGGCAATGATTTCTTATTTATGAAAGCACAGAACGAAATGGCCTCTTCTTCTGCCATATGCTGTCTGAGCAGAACACCCAGAACGAGGTGACTGTTTTGTTGCCTTGAGGGAGCTGGCCTCAAAGTAAGTCCAAATATAGGGTATGGCAGAGCTAAAATATAGGCAAAACAGGAAGAGGCTGTTTTGTTTAGCCAATCTTCAGGCCATACCGCCTTGGGCTTCTTTTCATAAGAGTGAATGCATTTCTTCTTTATCAGCCACATTTATCATATTTTTCTTACTTTTAGCAAAAAGTATTTGCTTTTTCCCTTGTTGAGAAACACAGACTTCTTTTTGAATATTCATCCATTTCCTTATTAATGAGTATTCATACCATTTTAAGTTGTTTTTTTTTCCTATTACTAACAATGTTGTCTCAATCACTTTAGCTCATGTCTCCTTATACACATGGCACCACTAAGTTTTGAGAGTGTGTACATAGTATATTCACATCTATACCTATATTGATATTCAAAATTGTTCTCCAAGAACTTGAAACATTTTATATTATAGGGGATATAGAAACATCTTTTCCAACAGTACCGCCAATACTACCTGTCATTTTCAGACTTTTAAGTTTTTCCTTCATGATAAAATGGTGTCTTCCTGTTGCTTCTTCTATTTGCATTTCTATGTTTACAAGTGAAGTTCAGAAAGTTTTAATGTATCTGTTATCATTGAGGTTTTCTTTTTTAAAGTTATTTAAATAATTTATTCATTTTCCATTAGAATGGTTTTTTTATTAGTTGTGAGAATTATTTAATATTCTGGGTTTTATTGCTTTATCATTTATGTGTACTATAAATATCTTCTCCCAGTGTATTACTTCTCTTTTATTTATGGTTTCTTTTGTGACACAGGCATTTTTATATGTGAACGCAGTAACATCTATCAAATGTTTCATTTATGACTTGTAATTTTTATTTCCTCTTTAAAAATTCTTTCCCATGAGTTCATAATAGTATGACCCTAAATTTTCTTAAAAATCAGAAACTTTTGTTTTTAATATTTAAATTTTTAATATAGTCAATCATCTGCATTTTGCTACTATAATTAATGAGGTAGGAATTTTTTTATTGTCAAAATCAGTTGAGTCAGTTAAAGTCCAGTCAGGAAACAGAAACCTTGCTAAGAATTTGAAGAAAGAACTGTAATATAAAGAATTGGTTACATGGGTGTTGAAGGAGTGAGAGGACAAAAGAGGAACACTTTAACCCAGGAGTAATAGCGTAAAGAAGCAGATATCATCCTTCCTAAGCATGGGAGAACAGTGAGAAAAGTTGGGGCTGCCAAATTCTAGAAATTCAGAGCAATCTCTTATAGATATTGCTTTATCTTTAATAAAGAAATACCACCCAATTCCTGGTGGGCCCTCTGATGGGTATGGTGAGTGTGGATATGGCCTGGCTCTAGGAATATCGAAAGAAACTGAAAATTCAAATGAATTGAGCTTCTAGGCTAAACTGCTGCTGCCTTGATGAGTTGCTACTGTTGAGTCAATGTTAAATAGTAAATCAAGAAAAAAATAATTAATTTTTCTCCTCTACTTTCATTCCAATCTGCCTCCATTCCCCAGGAGAAGCCAGCTAGCAAGAGAGCATGGGAAATATAGACTGTGTTTTCCCCGGGACAGTTTTACTAAGCAGAGTATAGCAGGGTGATTTAAATCTAAGAGACAACACAGGTAAATAACCAGAATATGTATGCAAAGGGACGTGTAATCTGATCCATTGGGAGGGACCAAAATATTAAATATTAATTAATTTTTTAATCTAAAGAAAGAAAAAATTATTTAGTTTTGCTAATATTTAATAAGACTAATGTAGAGATTTTTATGCTGATGCCCTCACTTATTCTATATAAATGTTGTTGTGTTTAAAGATAAGCTAAACACTTTTACCAAAAGACATATATCCTATAGTTGGCTTTAGATAAGAGTTATAGTTGGTTGTATTCTATTTAACATATTTTTAAAAAATAAATATACTTAATTTGACCCTTCAAGACGAAGGTGACATTTTAGCAATAAGTGAAAAAAAATTAATAAGAGCAGTTTCTTATAGAAAGAGAATTTGAGTTCTGGGAGGATGTTTCCATTATTGCGTTATTTTGTTCATTGATATATATTGTCAACTGCACAAAAAATAGTCTTGAAATTACAATATTCTAGTCAAAACGTTTTCCAGATGAAAGATTCCAGTGCATTTTTAATCCATTTTCTAAAAATATAAATATAAGCCACTTTCTAATTACTTTTCATAAATGATTGATATAAAGATAATGAAAATCTGCTAGCTGAATTTTAACAAAAGTCATTCATAACTGGTGGATCAGACTAAAAAATGAATCTCAAGACTTAAATAATGAAATCATTGATATATACACTTTTTGCATTTAAGACCTTTGGGCTGTTATTAATCTTTGAAAAACTGAAGTACCTATTAATACCAAATATAAAATAAGCTGAGCAAAAACCAAGATTATGAATCACTGAAGAATAAAGCTATAAACTAAGATTTTTTTAAAAAATGAATATTTGTTTTAACAAAAAACATTAAATGAAAACAAAACAATTTTATTCTGTTATTTATAAAATGATTATTTCTCTTTTGCTTTATTTTTAAAGTTATATATGTTTTAAAAGTCTTGAAATTACATGTTAGTTCAGTAAAATGTATTTATATAATTTATGAGCTACTATATATATTGGATTCATACATTTTCATCAGTTTTCCAACAACTGTTTGTTCATTCCTAAAAGAACAAGTTAGTCACCTATTCAGGTATCAGGGTTCAAAAAACATTTTCCAGAAGTTCTTTGAATTGAAAGAAGCCCTCAAAAAGAAAGATCACTTTTATCTTCCCACACTGTTCTGTGTGAAGCATGGTCATAGAACATTCTAGAAGATTCTGCCTCATACCTGGGGAAAGAAATATGATACAAAAGGCCAAGAAGAATCTGAACAAACAGGTCTTGCTGAGACCCTCTTTTCCTTAATTCATCACCATTAGATAATACCCTTTTTATCCAATCATACTTTTACACAATGGATTCTTGACTCTTCAACAAATCTAAGAATAAAAATCCTCAGTTTGGGTCTTCATTTCTGAAGCCTCTCCTGTCATGGAAAATTTTGTTAAATAAATTTGACAACTCTGATTATTGCTAAACTTTCTTTTATTACAAAAGTGTTGGCGATTCATGAGGAAGAGGAGTTATTTTTTGTCTTTTTCTTTCTAGACTCTGAACCCAGGGCCTCATACTTGCTAGGCAAATGCTCTATCACTGAGCTACTTCCCCCACTCCCAAAGTTATTACTTCTCATCCCTCTATCAGCTTCAATAGCCTCATTTGTGCAGTAAAGGAATTGACATAATATTATCAAAAAACACTTCAGGCCTTAATTTTTTGATATTACACAAAAAATGAATGTGGAATTGGGCTTTTAAAATTTTCATTTAATTTCAATAATCTAGTAATCTGATTTTCAAAGTTTAGTGACTGGCTATATTCTCAGGGACTGCAATAGACACAGATTTTCTCCTGGTTCAGAAAGGACTCTGAATTTATCACTGCTATATATTCTTAGGAGCCAGGAGGAGAATACACAGAACTGATCCATGAGTCTTAATGGATTATTTCACAATAATCTAAAGACACCATCTGTGCCAGGCAGTACTTAGACCTGTCCTGAATATTGCAGTTTTTATTTGTTTTCATCTGTTCCATCTACAGACGACTTTCTTAGTCAGCTTCCCTCTGTCTTCCACCACCCTGAGTCTGTCTGCCTGGCACTGAGGTTTGTACACTTGAAGGGAATGGATGTGGTCTTCCTTCCTGTCTTTCTGCTCTAACAATACCCCTAAGGGTTCCTTGAAAGAAAAATAATATGGCCTTTTGGGTTATGTTTGTTTTGTGTCTGCTCCACCAGAGCCAGGTCTGCCCCAGTCCTGAAATGAGGGTTTGGAGTCCAAGACATGAAAAATAGCCCATAGGAATTTCAGACACTCATAAAGTTTGTAAACTAATGATCTAGGCCTTTCATTTTCTTTGGATAGGTGGCAATCCAATGTGTTGCATAGAGCCAAAGGGAATTGTTGAAGCACAAGGAAAAGCCTTTATTTAGACTTTCATTCCTTGAAATGCTAGACAACTTGTCACTCTCCAATAAAAAAATAAAAAATAAAAAGACCTCTGTGTATTGGATGAAATGGCCTTCAGATGGGCAACAGCCAGACAAGCTGATCCATGAGAGGGGTAGAACGACATGGCCAGGAAGCAATGGCAGACAACAACTGCAGCAAGAGAGACAGGATGGAATGAGGACATGGCCAAAAAGACAAAAGAGAAACAACTCACCAGGGAGTGGTTAAAAGTCCTTTCCTGTGCACTACAGTGGAAAAAGCCAGAGGCACCAAGAGCCCAGGTGACAGATTTAGATTGAGAACTCTATAAAAGAAATAAAGAAGAAATTCCAAACAGAGCCAAACTCTAGAGCAGCCTGGGTGATGAACCATGGCCTAGTCCCAAATATCTCACCTCTTTCTTTGGTATTTGAAAGAATGTCTGCTATTATTCACTTAGGTGATGATATTATCTCTAGAGTGCAAACATTAAAAATTACATTAATTAAAAGGCAGGTGAAAGGGAAGGAAAGTTGTCAACAGAGGAATATGGATCAATTTTTCAGATTAGTTGATACTTTGGAAATCTGTGGATGTAGTCCCAGGAGGGACAAACAGCATGGGAAAATGTGTTCCTGTGACAGCACCCAGTCACCTACAGATATATAATCTTATCTAATTGTCTTAATTTCACTTTCTGAGCGCTTCCTTTTTTAATGATTTTTTTTCTCTTTTTTATTTTTCCACTCCTTTTATTAGCACCCATGAAAACAGAAACATTTGCCTATTTGCCTATGTGTGCTCAAAGCTTGGCACATTGCTGAGCAGACAGTAAGCTCTGAAGAAATATATGTTCAATGACTGATGACTGCTTGAATGAATAAATGCAGAGGGGAAAAATAATGTAGGAAAGATCCAGAGGTATGTTCATGCATGTGTGAAAGAAGATAGGCAAGGTAAGAAGGTAAGGTATTAGAAACATGGGCAAGAAGAGAAAAGTGAGGCTTTGGGGAAAATGGATACCTAAACTCCGAATAGAAAGAGGATTAACAAAAGTGAACTTCACACTATTACCTAACATGGACCCTAGAAATAAAACACTTATGATGTCCTAATCTGAAAGGGGAAAGGAACAATGAGCTTTTACTATATTTCAGGACTCGTGAAAGACCCTTAAAAGAAGGCATGAGTAGTGCCTGCCATTTCTGTATTTGGCTTAAGCTTCTACAAATACTCTTTGTAAAAAAAAAAAAAAAAAAAAAAAAAAAAAAAAAAAAAAAAAAAGTGATACAGAACTGGGCACTCTTAAATACCTGTTTTTAATTTACAGAAATAACAGTATTTTGCTGAACTCCATGGTGGTCCTTGTTAAGCAAGTGTAAGCATTGGATGCTAGTAAAATAACATAACTGTTGAGAACACAGTATCTAACAGAGATCTCAACCTAGGTTGCTCCCACACCCTTTCAAAGTGTATGTTGCTGACAAAACTGGAGGAGGAACCAGAGAAAGTGTACCCCATGTATTCTATTCTCTATGGCACACTTGCCAGAACTGCCGGGGGACCCCACTCTTGTGAGGTCTATGGAGAAAGCGGGTCCCTCAGGTTCTAACATGGTGTGCACAGTGTTAAACCCCACCAATCATAGCCTGAGAAGCCAAGGGAAACTAGACCACGAAGTCCACTTTGAATTAATCTCAACACAACAAACTAGTATCTCAGAGCTCACTGTGAAGACAAGACTGCTCGATGAGAAGGCCCTCACTTTAAAGTGGGAAAGATAGCCATTCCAACAGTTGTATAAACCTCAACACAGAATCACAAGAAACATGAAAAACAAGACTACACAGTTGCTAGTAAAATCCTGTGTGCAAGCCGTGGTGGTGCCATTCAAGACTGGCTCCAAACTTTGCCTATAGAAATAGACAAGAAGATTCCCTGAGAATTTTAAATTCTTTATTACTTCATTTCACTAAGAAATGAGGGGGTAAAAAAGCTTATCTAGGAATAATTTCATATGTCTGCCTCACCTACACAGAAACTGAGTCAGATGAAGGTGAAGGAATGATAATGATAGCCCTGAATGTTTCCAATATTTTATAGCTGAAATTTTTTAATCCCTTGCTGCATTTGTTTGTTTTTTTTTTGTTTGTTTGTTTGTTTTTTGTCTCTTCCACAGTGTTCTTTTTCATTTAGTCTTGTTTTGGAGAATGGGAAGAGGGCTGCTTTCACTCAAAGGCAAGATAAGGACCCAGGCTTGTCCCCACCAACTAATGTTGCTTTAAGGAGAATTATTTTGCATGATCTATCCTTATTATTCTCTTCAGAATATGACCTCTGCTATTTTTTTATGTTTCCTGACTAAGCAGTTAGGAGCTGGGTGTAGCTCAGTAGTACAGTGTTTACCTAGCCAGTGAAGCACTGGGTTCAATCCTCGGCACCCCATAAAAAATAAACAAACAAATAAAGATATTGTGGGCATATATTACTAAAAATAAAAAAATAAAAAGATTAAGCAGTCATCACATAATTTTAAAAGACAAAATCAGCCTGAAATGTTGTCTAATATCTTGTGGAAGAAAAAGTCAAGAATGGAGGAAATAGTATCTGTGGATTTGTGAAGGCAAAAAATGAAGAACATAAGATCACTCATATTTTATTTCCTGCTGTAATGAATATTGCCAGGTTACATCTCAAGAATAAGGACAGCTTGCAGGCTAGACCCTCTATTTTTCTGAATTGTTATCACATTTCCCAAAGTTATCAAAAAGGTACTTTGTAATACTTTGAAAAATTAAGGTATTCAATTTTGTGTACCACCGACTATGTGAGAAAGATGTTCATTCCTAGGAGAAAAGAGATGTCTTCCTGGTTTGAAGGCTTATGACTAGTAATAGCATTTCAAAGGCGTGTCACCAGAAAGGTTACAAGTTGTGGATAATAACAGGAAGAACTGTGTTTCTTTGGGTTCAGACTTCTGAGTATACATTTATATATGATTAAAAGAAATAGAAATTTTAAGTCATAACTTCAAGCAAGTGATTTTATGGAATGAATTGGCTATTACAAAAAATTCTACTCAATAATGCTTTGTTCATTCCATAGCAGTGCCACCCAGACACTGTACCAGATAATGACCCTACTGTACAATCTAATAACCTTTATCCATACAAGAGTTTATTTCCTGTCTCCTGACATATGCCCTTCCTTGAATGTCAGAACAACTATTCTCTATTCTTCCTCTTTTTTCCTTTACTGGCTCTTCCTCTCTGGGAGCTTATCAATCTCCCTTACTGGGCACTCACACTCTGCTGGCCATTATCACTTAAGTGAATTGAACATATTAATACCTCCTAAATTTATACCTACATTTCTGACCTCTTGCCTGAGTTCTAGACTCTGAGATGCAACTGACTTTTCAACTGAACTCCCCAGGGTGGCTAAGACACATCTCAGAATACACCATGTCCAAAGCAGAATTTGTGATCTCCCCCATACACATCCCTAAATATGTTCCTTCCCTCAGCCTCCTTAACATTCAATAAACACCAAGCTATTCTTCTGCTTGCTAAAGGCAAATCTTGGAACCTTCTGTGCTTCTGCTCTTCCTCCCACACCCCTCATTCCATTTGTCAGCAAATTCTTCCAAGTGTTCTTGTCAATTCACCCACATGGGTCAAGTCTTCATCATCACAAACCTGCTCCTGCCAGTAGTGTTTGTCCCATGTTTATCCTATATCATGTTTGGCACAGAGTGAGTATTTTTTAAGAACTAGGTCAGATCATGTTTTTCTCTGTTTGAACCTCATTTATGGTTTCCAATTTCAGTGTGAATCCAAATAGTTTGTAAGGACCATGTCCATCCAGGCCCAA
The DNA here is from genome assembly GCF_052094955.1 of Ictidomys tridecemlineatus. NCBI lineage: Eukaryota > Metazoa > Chordata > Mammalia > Rodentia > Sciuridae > Ictidomys > Ictidomys tridecemlineatus. The sequence goes on from NC_135479.1 coordinate 167,212,555, forward strand.
TAGAATCTCCAACTCATCTCCAATCACATCCTCCTCCTATCCCTTCTCTCTCTCTGAGCTCTCAAGCCCCTCTCCCTCTGTTCCAGGTGGACTTGCTTCCTTGTTATTTCGGGAACTCTTGGAGATGGATCCATATTAAGGTCTTTACACCCGGATTTCCCCACAATGGAATGCTTTTCTATCAGGTATCCACATGGCTGCTCTCATTTCCTTTCAATCTCCTTTCAAATGTTATCTTATTAGGTACTCCTGTCCACTTTATTTAAAAGTATCAGAAACCTCCCCATTGCCCTATTATCTATCTCCATTGGTCTGTGTCATTTTTTCACTGATTTATTTTTACCTCTTTATAGATATTTTTTATTTCTATCTCCTTTCACTAGAAGACAAAGAAAAAAACAGACACAAAACACTACAGTGCTATTAAATCAGGAACTGCTGTTGTTCTTCATTGCTCTAATGTCAATGTTGAAACATAGCCTGACCTTCCTAGCACATCTCTTGCACATCTATGGCACTCAAAAAGCATTTGATGAATTGAATTATAATGGACCATATAGAATATATAGTTATTTAATGCATAGGTGAATTTAAAATTCTAAGTGCATTCATAACTAAATTCTGTTTGGGGTTAATAATTCATTTATCAAATAAATGATGACTTTAAAATAAAAATGATACTGATATCCATTTTCAGCATGAAAAGAACAGGTTCGAATTTTGGTTCTCCCGCTTACATTAGCAAGTTCTTACTTTGACAAGTAACTCATTTTCTTAGAATGTCACTCTTCCAATGTGTTAAAGGTTGGCACAGTCTAGGATGGTATTAGCAGTAGCAGCAGCAATAATAATTTCTCCTTAAGTCACAGAGTAGTACTTCCCCTTTGGAAGTCAAACATTGTAAGATTTTTCAGCAGGACATTCAAGTGGACTTCCCCAGAATCCCTTCCTGGACCAAGACCTAAAATAAACAGAGGTGGTGAGAATAGCTTGTGCTAAGAATTTCTCCCACCCCAGGCTAGCATTATTCAGAGAGGAACTCATTCCCATAATAATTCCAAAGGCAACCAAGATGGATCAGGATGTCCTATATCACAGAGAGAACACAAATTTCAGGGTAGAATAAGAACCAGGCCTCTAATGCTTCCCAGAAGCCTGGACCATACCCAGTGAGCATTCTCTGACTGGGCAATTAAATGGAATTTGGTGTCTACAAATGTGAAAATGTTGCTTTGCCATGTATATTCAAAGTAGTCAAAAAGTGCTTCCTGACAGTAAGTATGAAATAACAAACAATTCATGATTCTCCTTAAAGTCAATTCTTACTCCTTATGTATCACTCCTCATTGTTTCTTAGGTGGATCTCTTTCTCCTCTTTTTAAATTCCCTTTCCACCATTGAAGAGCAGAAGGCTGAAGCTCAGAACATGGTCAATGTATACCTTTTAGAATGTGTATTTACCCTTTGTGAGACAAATGGATATATTAGAAGGTACTATTTTTAAATAAATAATTACACATACTCTTAGCAGATAGTCAAAAAGAAAATGATCTTCACTTTTCTTGACCATTTCTATTCCAGGGAACAAAGTACCAGCCTTAGTCAACAGTGTTGATCTGTCTCAGGAAAAAGCCAGAAGAGTTCCAAGGCAACCGTATAAAACTCCCAACTGGGAGAGGGTAGAGACATAGGTGTGTATGGTTTGATTTTTTTCAGATGGGGTTGGGGTGTATAGGTGGAGCACCAGTCATTGGGCACAGCTCAAAGCACCATTTCATAGAGTATAAATAACTCTGGCAATGGTCACAAGTGTACCCTGGAAGGACTCACCATGACTGCCTGCCACCCCAAAGCCAAACCTTTTATAAAAAAAATATACAAATGTTACTATAGAAGTTATGACTACATAGCGAGGCTCATCCAGTCATTTTACCTTCCTGAGCCAGTCATCAGAGGGCCAAAAATGTCCCGAATCCAAGGTGATGCGTAATGCTGCCGTAGGCTGTGCAGGACTGCCCAGGCTCACCCTTGTCCAAGAGCCAGACCAAACTTCACCTGGCCAGAATCTCACAAGAATTAATGGTGTTTTAGAGAAGGTCACTGGCAGGACCTTAGGAAATGAGAGCCCAAGACATGGAATTAATTGTCCAACAGAAGATTTCACATAAGGAAAGAGGTACTTCCTTGTCTGGCTGTAGGATATGTGGAGGGAACGGAGCCCAGGAATGCACGAATGTTTTTGAAAGTCCTTGATGTGGTTTGAGTTAGGTGAAAGAGTTTTTTGTCTCCCATCACTTAGGATTAAATAAATTTCTACATAAATTTTATTTCTTTTTTTTTCTTCAAAGAGGTTTTGTATGTTTACTGGAACTTTATACCAAGAATAAATGAGAGAAGCATATAAAGAAAAGTCACTGCAATGGTTTGGCTAGAAAATATAGCAGGGACCTCTTTTGCTAATGGACAGCATCATGTTTGTTTGGTCATACCATAGCCTGAAAAATAGAAGCCTTATTTTTTCAATTAAGATGTTGGTAGCTCTATGGCAAGATCCTTGTTGGGTATTCACCTTCTGGTTTTCTTTAAATGTTACATCCCTATAACAATGTTGGATGTCCAATATGTCTCCATGGAATGACAACCTAGTAGGTATATTAAACCAGTGTACAAAAAGAATCTAAAGGGCTGGTGTTGTAGCTCAGTGGTAGAATTCTTACCTAGCACTGTGAGGCCCTGGGTTGGATCCTCAGCATCATATAAAGATAAATAAATAAAATAAAGGTATTATATCCATCTGCAACTACAAAAAATATTTTTAAAAAAATCTGAAGTTGAAGCTTCCTGAATATATTGATACCCAAAGGGAAGCAAGAAAAGTCCTATTCATTAATTCAGCTTTACTTATTTGTCTAAGATGTGTTTCACGTGCTCACTCTGTGCCAGGGATTATGGGATGTAACTCATCTAAGGACTAGGATATAAAAAAGAATGATTCAATTTCTGTCTTGAACAGTTTAAGTCTGATATGGGGTAAGGATAAGCAGAGGAAAAGGGGAGAAGAGTAATGTCATATTTGTATATTCAGTTGGTGGTTAAAACAGTAAAGAAAGAATGAAAGAAAAATGGCAAATAATTCACTCTTCCCATTGATTCTAAAATACTTCTAATGATATATCTCTTCAGGAGCCACACTCATCAAACCTCAGTATCAGAAGAAGTAATGTCTACTCAATAAAGGGAAACATCCACATCACTAAGCTTGTTTCTCATTTGAGATGATCTTTACAAAGCTTTCTTTTTCCAGGGAAAAATACATAGCACTGAAGAAGCATCTTTGACCTTAAAAAATAATCTATTTCTCACCTATTGTTTGTCAACTCACCAGTCCTTAACAATAAGAAAATAAACTTTATTTTATTTCCTTAAAACTTACCCTCAAACTTAGTGGTGTAATACATACACATTTATTATATCCCTGTTACCATGTGTCAAGACTCCCAGGATGGTTGAATGGGGTGACTTTAGCTCAAGGCAGAAATTCAGGCTTTTATGAGGCTGCAGTCAAGGTTTTGTTATGGCCATGATTGTGACATAACTGTTTATCACTTTGACTGTAATCTATTTGTTAGATGTAGTAGTTGCATCACAGGCAAAGAGAGGATTATACAAAATTGTGAATACTAGAAGGCTAGATCACTGGGGACCATCTTAGAGTTTGTCTACCAGCAGAAAGAGGTTGAAGTAAAATCTGAATGGCATTATAACTCACCTTATTAACACATGAACAGAACTTAGCTGGGAAGTAAATCTTACTTCCCATATGGATAGACTATTTTTCCCTCCAGATATGTGTGAATTATTGACATATAACAGTAATTTGAAGAGGAGACTTCTTCCTCAAGCACATCATCAGTGAAATAATGGAACACTTCAAGGTAAATCCATGCATTCACATACTTACCTATAGATACTGAAAAATTACATTTCTAAAAGTGACTACAAAGAAACCAAAATGTTTCAAACTTATTTTTTGTCTGTGTGCTTCACACTATTTTCTAAAAAGCCAGCTGAAAAAGTACACACAGGAGAATAGAAACTTTATTTCTCCATGTTCTTGGCCTTTTGATATTGATGCCTGGAACATTGAGCAATTTCAATTTGTGGTCTCTAATTTTCTCTTTAATAAACAAAGATGGGAATGAGAAGAAAGAATATATTTTCTCAGTTTATCATATTTCCTTATTTGTGTCCCTTCCATTACTTCTTCCTGACTGTTGGTTCATTCACCTCAGTGAAATTTTTAAAAAGTGAGCTTCCATTCTTCCATTTGAGGCAGTTTTATGAAAATGGCCTTGCTTTCCCCACAAGATTATTTTTCAATGGTAACAATGGCTTTATTAATAAGTAATAAATTCTTCAGTGATAGCTTGACACCTATGAGGCTTCAACTTTTAAACTCTCACCACAAATTATGCACCAAAAGTAACTTTATATCATTTAACAACAGTAAAGGATACTTTTCACCTGTTTCTAACTCAAACATAGTTTAACATATTTGTATCATTTTTCAAAATAAATAATTTTTTTGGATACAAGCCAATTGTACAAAATTTCTGCCAAAAGATAGGTTTCTACAATATTTTGTACAAATTAAAATAGGTCTGCATGACTTTGAGTATGTTTTAAGTGGTCTGCATCTTCATATTTGTTAATTCCAGTCTCAAAGTTTTCTTGCATGCTGGATATAGCCCATAGGTATTCCACAGGTATTGCAAACTCAAGATCCTCCAAAATAAACTCATCTCTTCCCCAAAAATTCAACTCATAGAAGTATATGGATCATGAGCAATTATTTAAGAATCCCAACTCTCTTAATTTATAGGAGTTTTAGGAAACTTAGAGAATTCAGATTATTTTTCTAAGACATTTTGGGTTAGAAACCAGTATCTTTTCCTTCCTCGTTCCTCATTCTTTTGATTCCTCTGTTTTTTATTAGTGACATTGTACAAACTCCTTTTCACTATTGCTCAAACCATCAAAATCACATTTGTTATGTGCCCTTTATCTATTGTTAATCACCTGACAATCTTTCCACTCAGTATTTTTAATTCCTTCTGCCACCATGCTCATTGGAATCCTCATATCTTTCCTGGGGGCTGTTGAAATGAATTCCTTTCTGGTTTTCTTGATCTCTAGTGTTCACCCCTACTCTGTGCTACTCCAGATGGCAAGTAGAGTGGTGTTTTCCTTAAATAGTTCTGATCATGTTGTAGAGAGTTCTCAAGCCCAGATAATCTTCCATGTCAAGCAACAATACATTCACCACAGGCTGCCATTCAAGGGTCAGCATAATCCAACTCTTGCAGACATTCTCAGCCTCATCCCTCATGGTTCAGTGGTTTCCTCTTCTCTGTCTAAACTGGTACACTCTTTTTCCATACTATAACTTATACTCCTCATTTTTGTCATCTTTTTTCACTTCTAAGACCAAAAAACCTAGAAAGAACAATTTTATATGAGGAAAATTTTATTTGGGGCTCAGAGTTTCAAAGATCTCAATCCACAGATGGCTGACTCCATTCCTGAAGACCTGAGGTGAGGCAGGACATCATGGAAGAAGGATGTACTAGAGGAAAGCATTTGGGGACATGGCCACCAAGAAGCAGACAAAGAAGGAGCTTCACTTCCAATGACAAAATATATATGCCAAAGGCATGCCCCAAATGACCCACTTGCAGCCACATCCTAGTTGCTTGCCTACAGTTAATCCCTGTCAGGGGATTAATGTACTGGTTAGGTTAAAGCTCCCATAATCCAATCATTTAACTCTGAACTTTCTTGCATTGTCTCATAAATGAGCTTTATGGGGACACCTTACATCTAAACCATAATACTCCGTCATCTACATTTGTCATCTCTTCTGCCTGGAATAATACCTATTTTCAATGAGATAAAAAAATCCTGACCATCCTTGACCCCCAGTAAACAACTTTTTCATTAAAACTTTAATGATTTATTCAACTAATATGAACATTAATTCATCTGAAACTTCCTCAGCATTGTTTCTGCCCTATTTTTGCCCTAATTAAATTCTGTTTAGTTTTTGAGGTATACCACTACTTCTTTTTGCAATATTATGAGGTTCATAAGGGTTAAGCCCACGGGTTATTCAGTTGTGTGCTCCCTATGCATAATTAGTTGGTTCTTATACCCAAAAGGGCTCAATTTATTCAAGTAGAATAAAGGTTCATCAAGTTAATGAACTTAACCTCTCCACGAAATGGAGTCTAAACCTGTCAACTTCTTTTTCAAGCACCCCCATTAGAGGTATTAGCAACTTCTTTTACAGTCCTCTTGAAAGCATTTGATGAAGACAGCTGTTCTTTTATTTGTGTCTGTCTTATTCATGGTCTTACCTATGAGAAGGCCAAGGTTTGCAGATTGTTGCACAAGGCTGATAATGTGATAAGACTAGGACAGTATGTGTGTACTTTCCTCCCTCTTAATATTGAGTCATATCAAGGTTAGCACTGAAAATGAGGTGTAGAGCTGAATCTCTATTTATGTTCTATAGGTTTTGATTTTATTATCAAATTTTATTATTATTGATTTTATTATATTCCTCCTGCATTTATCAATTAACCTATAAGCATTTTCCCAGGACTGTCACTCAGTAGGAATCTCATTCATGAGGACTATCACTACAGCCCCTCCAGTATTGAAGTTCAACCTTGACCCTATCACTCCATTTACCTTTTGAAAGGAATAGTTAGTTCTGTTCCATATAACTTGGTTGTCTTTCTCACTCCACCCTCAGTGAAATTATAGAATACCAATCAACAATTTTTAAATCTTAGATTTTCTCTTCAGTCCACAAAGAATCATCATTTCTTTCATCATTCCTTCTTATTTCCTAAGCTTCTCATAAACCTGAAGATGAAACAATAGAAGCTGTCACATACATATTTCTTTAAATATTTAAATATTCTTGTAGGAGGCCAAGAATTATAACTTGTCAATAACATCATGTGAGAAGATGATCCAGGCAAACCTGGGGCAAGTCTTCCCCCATATATTTTACCTAATTTCATTCAGATTTATTCAAAGTAGAATAAATGAGGTTGAATTTTCCAAAATGTTACATGAGCCATTGAGAAGAAAATGAATCTCAAGTTAGCTCAATTACCTAGTTAAAACAAAGTCATTACTTGCAATTTGGTGATATGTTATATTATTGGTCATAATGTCATCATAAATATATTTCATTTGTCTTGAAATTTGAAGCATGAATGGAGAATATACCACAATGATGAGTTGCAATATGAATATGTAACTAACTTTTACTGGGCTTTCAATGCTGTTCAACAGTTTCCTTTATTTTTACATTAGCACTGTATTGAATTACCCATCTAGATCAAATTTATAAATGTTTTATGTATACTCAGGGGCCCCCTCACCTTCTATGTTCATAGCAAATTACCTCATCATTCACTCTGCTATGAGGCTCAAGGCTACTTAATGGAAATACTCTTAACTATAACCTTAACAGGAAAATTCTCAAATTTTATTTACAAGGTATTGCCATTCACAAATCAAATATTCAGTTCCTTCTCCTACTCACTTTCCCATCCCTTTGAAGTTAGCCATGTGACTTGCTCTTGCTGCTAAAATACTAATGTGTCCCTTTCAGCAAGAAGATGGAAGACTCAGTAGATCATTTTCTGTGTTCTCTTTCTCTTAGCCACAGCTCTTGACCTTGCTCTGAATTTTGGCTATTTTGTCATATTGATTCTTAAGGTAGAGGTAGACATGAATCAGCCTAGCCACAATGAATGTGAACTATGAGCTACAAGTAAATCTTAGTGTTGTTAAATTGCTAGAAAAACCTAGTCTAGGAGTGATATCAGGGAAAAATGGTGGAGTAGATATCTCCAAAGCTTACATCTCCACAAAAGCTGTAATGAAAATATCAAAGACTGTGAGAATCAACTTTACCCAACTCTAGAAACTAAGGATATACAGTAATCAGGAAAGCGCTAAACCAAAAAAAAAAAAAAAAAATCCAAATCTCAGTAGAAGTGCTTTGTGGCATTTTAACTTACCCTGTTCACATCACCCATTCCCAAGATCAGAGACAGTCTTGGAGATGACTGCTACATTCCTGGTACCAGAGGTTGTAAAATAGAACTTATTCCCAGAAAATTGTGGTGGCTTGTTTTGACTTGTCTGGTGGATGATTGGAGGAACAGCTCCAATGATTTGCCTTTACCTTACCTAATGAAGAGCAACCCAGGGCTGAGGCACTGCCAGAAGACATTTGTCAAAACCATTTAAGGCAAATGTATTAGTATATGCTATCTGAGACACAGGATAACAGTTAGGCAAAAAACAAACTGAAAAGCTTGGCAGAAAAGGCAAAGAAATGAGATAGTTTGTAGAAAAATAAATATATTAAAGAAATTCCAAATAAGTAGAAAGGATCCGTGTTCATACATTGAAACACTTAATATTGTTAACAATGGCAATATTTGCCAAATTGATCCACAGACTGCAAAAAAAAAATCCCTATCAAAATTCCAAACTTCTTTTCTTTTTTATTGATATGGACAAAATGAACATAAAATTTGTATGTTATTTCAGGGATACCAAATAGCTAAAACAATCTTGAAAAGAAAGTACAAACTTGGAGGTCTCACACTTTCCAACTTCAAAACTTATTTACAGAAGTACAGTATTCAAAACAGTGGGTACTGGCATAAGGGTAGGCATATAAACCAATGGAATAAAACCAAGAGTCCAAAAGTAAACTTTTACATCTCTGGTCAATTAACTTTTGACAAGATTGCCAAGACAATTCAAAGGGTAAAGAGTAGTCTTTCTCAATAAATAGTGCAGGAAAACAAAATAACCACACACAGAATAATGATCTTAGATCCTTAGTCTTAAGTTGGACACCAAAAGCACAAATAACAAAAAATAGATAAATTATACTTCATCAGAATTAGAAGTTTATTCAAATTTGCCAATGATAAGATTCTATGCCTAGAAGATTCAAATTATTACACCAGGAAAATTCTAGAACTAATAAATGAATTTGACAAAGTACCAGGATATAAAATCAATACCCATAAAACAAAGGCATTTCTGTACGTTAGTGACAAATTCTCTGAAAGGGAAACTAGGAAAACTACCCTATTTACAATAACCTAAAAAAAAAATACTTGGGAACCAATCTAATGAAAGAGGTGAAAGACCTCTACAATGAAAACTACAGAATGGTAGAGAAAGAAATTAAAGAAGACTTTAGAAGATGGAAAGATCTACCTTGTTCTTGGATAGGCAGAATTAATATTGTCAAAATAACCAAACTATCAAAAGCACTATATAGGTTTAATGCAATTTCTATCAAAATCCCAATAACAGTCCTCATAGAAAAAGAAGTCATGAAATTCATCTGGAAAAATAAGAGACGTAGAATAGCTAAAGCCATCCTTAACAAGAAGAGTAAAGCAGGTGTCATCACTATACCAGACTTTAAATGTACTATGGAGCAATAGTAACAAAAATGGCATGGTATTGGCACCAAAATAGACTTGTAGACCAATGGTGCAGAATGAAGGGTACAGAGATTAACTCACATAAATACGGCTATCTCATCCTGGACAAAGGCATCAAAAACATACACTGGAGAAAAGATAGCCTCTTCAACAAATGGTGCCGGGAAAATTGGAAATCCATATGAACAAACAAAATTAAACTACCTCTCATCATGCATAAAACTCAACTCAAAGTGGATCAAGAATTTAGGAATTAAACCAGAGACCTGTGCCTAATAGAACAAAAAGTAGGACCAAATCTTCATCATGTCAGATTAGGCCCCAACTTCCTTAATAAGACTCCTATAACACAAGAGGTAATATCAAGAATTGATAAATAGGGCTAGGGTTGTGGCTTAAGTGGTAGAGTGTTCACCTAGCATATGTGAGGCACTGGGTTCAATCCTCAGCACCACATAAAAATAAAATAAAGATATTGTATTCACCTAAAACTAAATATATATATATATATATATATATCGATAAGAGGAGGAATTCAAACTCAAAAGCTTCTTCTCAGCAAAATAAACAATCTGTGAGGTGAACAGAGAGCCTATAGAATGGGAGCAAATTTTTACCACACACACATCAGATAGACCACTAATCTCTAGGATATATAAAAATCTTAATACCAAAACCCCCACAAATAACCCAATCAATAAATGGGCCAAGGAATTGAACAGACACTTCAAGAAGAAGATATACAGAAGAAGGTATCAACAAATATATGAAAAAATGTTCAACATCTCTAGCAACTAGAGAAATGCAAATCAAAACTACTCTAAAATTTCATCTCACTGTAGTCAGAATGGCAGATATTAAGAAATTAAACAACAATAATTGTTGGTGAGAATGTGAGGAAAAAGGCATACTCATATATTGCTGGTGGGATTGCAAACTGGTGCAGCCAATATGAAAAGCAGTTTGGAGAATCCTTGGAAAACTGGGAATGGAACCTCCATTTGACCCAGCTATCCCACTCCTCAGTCTATACCCAAAGGACTTAAAAATAGCATATTTCAGGGACATAGCCACATCAATGTTTATAGCAGCACAATTCACAGTAGCTAAATTGTGGAACCAACCTAGATGGCCTCCAATAGATGAATGGATAAAGAAAATATGGGATGGATGGATACACACACACACACACACACACACACACACACACAAACACACACACTGGAATATTATTCAGACTTAAAAGAGAATAAAATCATGACATTTGCAGGTGTAAATGGAGGATATTATGCTAAGCAAAGTAAGCCAGTCCCAAAAAAACAAATGCCAAGTATTTTCTCTGATTTAAGGATGCTGATTCATAATGTGGTTGAGGGTGGGCATGGGAGGATTAGATAAACTCTAGACAGAGGAGAAGGAAGGGAGGGGAAAGGAGGGGAATAAGGGTAGGAAAGATGATGGAATGAGATGAACATCATTACCTTAATACAGGTATGAAGATGTGAATGGTGTGACTCTACTTTGTGTACAACCAGAGATATGAAAAATTGTGCTTTATATGTGTAATATAAATTTTAATGTATTCTTCTGTCATATATAACAAATTATGATTTGTTATATATGATAAATCAAAAAAACAAATAACCCAATTGATAAATGGGCTAAGGAACTAAACAGACACTTCTCAGAAGAAGATATACCATTGATCAATAAATTTTATATAAAAAAAATTCAACATCTTTCGTAATTAGAGAAATGCAAATCAAAACTACTCTAAGATTTCGGGCTGGAGTTAAGGCTTAGTGATATAGTGCTTACCTAGCATGCATGAGGCACTGGGATCAATCCTTAGTACTACATTAAAAATTTAAATAAATAAAATAAAGTATTGTATCCATCTACAACTAAAAATATTTTTAAAAAACTAAGATTTCATCTCATGCCAATCAGAATGGAAATTATAAAGAATACAAACAACAATTAGTGTTGTCTAGGATGTGGGGGAAAAGGCACACTCAAACATTGCTGGTGGGATTACATTGCTGGTACAACCAATATGGAAAGCAGTAAGGAGATTCCTTAAAAAAAAAAAAATGGAATGGAACCACCATTTGACCCATCTATCTCACTCCTTGGTTTATACCCAAAGGACTTAAAAACAGCATACTAGAGTGGTTCAGTCATATCAATGTTTATAGCAGCACAATTTAGAATAGCCAAACTATAAACAACCTAGATGCCCTTCAATAGATGAATGGATAAATAAACTGTAGTATATACACAAAATGGAATATTACTCGGCATTAAAAGAGGATGAAATTGTAGCATTTGTAGGTAAATGAATGGAGTTGGAGAATATCATGCTAAGCGAAGTAAGCCAATCCCCCAAAAACCAAAGATGGAATGTTTTCTCTTGATAACTGGATGCTAATCCATAATGAGGTTGGGGGGTGGGGTAATGGGACAAGTGGAGGAACTTTGGATTGGGCAAAGGGGAGGGAGGGGCAGAGAGGGGTCATGGGGATAGGAAACATGGTGAAATGAAATGGACATCATTACCCTAGGTACATGCATGATTGCATGAATGGTGTGACCCTACTTCGTGTATATCCAGAGTAGTGAAAATTTGTGCTCCATTTGTGTACAATGAATTGAAGATAATTCTGCTGTCATGTATAACTAATTAGAACAAATTTATAAAAAAAAGCCCACAATCACTTTTGTACAGTTACATCTTATTTGTAATTCACAATTAAAAGCTATTTCTTAATTATATTAGTGTGGTTATTTGTCATTTTAAGCAGAAAAAAAGAAACAAAACAACAAAAAATGTCATTCGTTTCAACAGCTTTGCTGTTTGGCAGGTTTTTAAAATTCACATGTGCTAATGTTTTTGTTAATTGCTTAATACCAGAGTACTCGTCAGAACCAAATAATTTTGTCATTAATTATTTAAAACCATCAAGTATTAAAGCATAAATTATTTAAGAGTTTTGTATGTGATATTATTCTCATTTTTAATAAACATATTTTAATAATAATTAATTTGGATAGAAGGACTATTAAATGACATAACTTATACATAAAATAATTATTTACTATGACAAAGATTAATTTATGAGTAAATTAACAAACATTTTAAATCTTTGCCATGTGATTGGGAGGTGGCAAACACAACAAAAACATATAAGTCTATTGGCCCCCCAAAATATGATATTTATTATGTATAGCAGTAATATGTCTTTAATGCAGCAAACCTGTGTTTGTCTTAAACCTTTCAAGATTAAAATGGCTAAAATTTAACCTGAGATTCCCATGACCTCTCATGTTTTCTGCCCAGGTTCTCCTCACTCAATGCAATAATCATCTCAGATATATTAAGCAGAAAAAAGCAATCTGAGTGCTGACACTGGCAAACATGATTTTTCTGGATTTAATCCTCCTGTGCCTCTGAATGTGTGCTTCCCTTGAAATCATACATATCTCATTCAGCTGTGGTAATGAAGCTGAACCTTTTTTTAACTTTATTTTATTTATTTATATGTGCTGTTGAGAATTGACCCCAGTGCCTCACACATGCCAGCCAAGTGCTCTACCACTGAGCCACAACCCCTGCCCAAAGCTGAACTTCTTACTCTCAGGATCTTCCTGGGCATATCTGTCAGCTTGGGACTAAGCAAATAAAGATATAGGAACCACATTTTCCTCTTTGGTTGATATCCCAGGTACCATTTAAAGCATGGGGCTGAAGAGCTAAAAACAAGAAGTGAATCCTGTCTTGAAACACACCACTGATGACATCATCACCAACTAGGATAGCATGGAGAAAACCTGGCATATACCTTCTACAATAATCCTTACTGTGTATCCCTCAAATTCCATAATCAACAAGGAAAAGGTACTACAGGCTGTGTTTGAGCCTTTTGGTGGACCCTCTATGTACTCTGCTATGGCAGCTTTACTATCCCTGGATACCTTTAGTACACTACACTGTTAGTATGCACTCTGCTAATAGTAACACTGACAGTGCCCATTTGTGAGGGGTATGCCTGCCAATGTCATCATTTTCTCATTTGTTAACTGAGTTATTTGTTTGTTTTTAAGTTTTTTGAGTTCTTTATATATCCTGGATATTAATCCTCTGTGAGAAGAGTAGCTAGCCCATTCTGTAGGCTCTCTTTTCACATTCTTGTTTCTTTTGCTATGCAGAAACCTTTTAATTTGATGCCATTCCACTTATTAAATCTTGGCATTATTTTCTGAGCTTTAGGTGTCCTATTGAGAAAGTATTGCCTGTTACTATATGTTAGAGTGTCGACCCTATGTTTTTTTTTTCTAGGAGTTGCATAGTTTCTGTTCTAATTCCTAAGTCTTTGATCCATTTTTGAGTTGATTTTTGCATGAGTAAGAGATAAGGATTTAATCTGATTCTTCTACATAAGGACAACAAGTTTTTCTAGCACCATTGGTTAAAAAGGCTGGTTTTCCTTCCATGTATGTTTTTGACACCTTTGTCAAGGATCAGATGAATGTATCTCTGTCGGTTTATCTCTGTGTCTTCTATCCTGTATCATTGGTCTCTGTGTCTGTTTTTTTTTTTGCCACTATTATGACATTTTTGTTACTATAGCTCTGTAGTATAATTTGAAGTCATATATTGTGATGCCTCCAGCATTGGTATTTTGGCTTAGGATTTTGTTTGCTATTCTACATCTCCTATTCTTCTAAATGAATTTTAGGATGGTTTTTCTGTTGCTGTTTGTTTTGTTTTGTTTTTGTTTTTGTATTTTTAGTCCTATGGAGAATATCATTGGTATTTTGATAGGAATTGCATTAAATCTGCATATTGCTTTTAAATGTATGGCAATCTTAACAAAATTAATTTTGCCTATTCATATACATGGGGTGTGTTCACATATTCTTGTATATTCTTCAATTTCTTTCTTCAGTGTTCTATAGTTTTCATGGTAGGGGTCTTTTACCTCTTTGGTTAGGTTTATTCCTATTATTTTATTTTATTGAAGTTATTGTGAATGGTATTGTTTTTCTGATTTCTCTCTTAGCAGATTCATTAGTATTATACAAGAAAGATTGATTTTGTATGTTGATTTTGTAACCTGCTACTTTGCTGAATTGTTCATTAATTCTAGCAGTCTCTGGTGGGACTTTTTAGATCTTCTAAGAATAAGACCATATTCCTGCAAACAGTGATAATTTGACTCCTTCCTTTTATATTTTTATCCCTTTTATTTCCTTCTCTCCCCTAATTGATATGGCTAAAATTTCTAGTATTATATTAGGTAGGAATGCTAAGAGTAGACATCTTTGTTTTGTTCTAGATTTTAAAGGCAATGCCTTCAGATTTGCCCCATTTACTATGAGGTTGGCTTTAAGTTTTTCATATATAGCCTTCATGATATTGAGATATGTTCCTTCTATCCCTAGTTTCTTGCTAGTTTTTCAGTGTTTTTCTCATGAATGGATGTTGAATTTGGTTGAGCCTTTCTCTGCATCTTTACATTTATTGATTTTTGTAGATCAAACTATCCTAGCATCCCTGGTCTGAAACCAATTTAATCATGATGTACAATCTTATTGTTGAATGTGATCTGGTATTTTTTTTAAGGATTTCTTGTGTCTAAGTTCATTGGAGATATTGGTCTGTAGTTTTCTTTCCTTGATGTGTCCTTATCTGGTTTTGGTATGAGGGTAATGCTAGTTTTTTAGAATGATTTTTGAAGTGTTCTATTCCTTTCTATTTCATAGAATAATTTCAGAAGCATTGAATTTGGTTCTCCTTTAAAGGTCTGGTAGAATCCAGCTGAGAATCCATCTGGTCTTACTTTTCTTTGTTGAAAGGCAGAAATTTAAATAGTCTCCTTATGTTATGCTCTTTAATTCTTCTTAAGTGTTCTGCATATTTTTCACATTTCTTTCCAGGGAATAAACACCACAAAAGCAAGAAAAAAAATCTCTTGTGCTCTATCCTGATATCATTAGTTGTTAATATTTATTGAATTATTGAATATATAATACAATGATCAATAATAACATGAAATACAAATGAGAAAGCTATAATAAATAAAATTATAGTTTTCTCATTTCATGGTTATCTATATGGTTATTCTAATTGAAAACCAGTCTAACCCACAATGTTTATCTCCTAAACAATGTAGTTAAACTGTACCTAACCTCTATCCATACACTGTCATGAAAGAATCTCTCTGGAAATGACTAGTTTCTCCTTACTTCTCATGACTTCCCTAGAATAAAGTTGGCCATCTATAAAGTTAGGAATTTCCCCTAGGTATTCCACTTTATAAAATGTATAGTTCTTTGAATTCCAAAAGGCCTGTATCACATCTCCTCATAGAAGAATTGCATGCAAAAATAAAAACGGATATTTAAAAAAAATAGTTGGATAACTGGTTGTTATATCCAATGGAAATGTAACAACCAGTTTCCAACTATCTATTGAAAATGGGTCTATTATTCCTCCAGCCATTTAAATGCAGATGGTAGCACTTGAAGCCAATAAAACTGTTGTAATTAGTGTGCTTATTATTCATTGGTAATTTGTTTGTGATAATTAACAAGTGAAAACCAATCACACGAAATCTGAAAGCTCTTTTACACCAAATTTCAGTTTTCAATGATCCATTAAATATTTTATGTTGCTTCTTTGTCTAAAGACACTTTGACATTTATTAAAACCCACAACCTACTGAATATGGAACACTTTGCAATACACTGCCTTACCATGGCACCCAAATAGGGAAGCATCTTGTCAGCATAGTCCTGAATGCAGCATGACTCAAAACAAATATGACAGATTATTCTAATTCATTTACCATTATAGTTGGCTATGAAAACTTACTTGTGCATTTATACATCTACCCTTAGCAGTGTATTCAAGTAATCAGAAGTATAAACGAAAATATATTATCTTCAATGACTAAGGTAAGTGTGGAATTTGAACCAGAAAGAACAGAGTTCATGCCCTAGGTCTTTCACTAGATGGACTGAAATTTACTGAACTCTGAACATCAACTTTTAAAATGTAAACTGGAGATAGCAATGCTTGCTCCCTGCAGTGGTAAAAGAATAAATGAAATTATGCTTATAAATGCACATCAGAGGTACTCCAAGCCTGGTAATAGTTAGTATTCTGTCTTTTGCTAACCTTGCTTTCTTTATGCCTTGCCAACATGCATAAAGACTTTGCCTGCTTCTTGCATACACTTTCTTCTTTAAATTGATCCTCTCTCTCCTAGGAGAGACACAGATTGCAAAGTAGGTAAAAAAAAAAAAAATCGAAGGGGGGGCATTTATTGGAACTTGACCCCTCTCTTTATCACAGCAGTTCTAATATTTGGAGACTCCTGACTCCTAAACAAAGAATGGGCTGTTTCTAGCATAGTCAAAAAACAAAAGTGAGTCTGTAAAGAAAAGGGGTCTGTCAATTCTTCCAGCCAGCAACTTACCAGAAGTTCTTACCTGCTGGAATATTAAATAGGGGAAAAGGTAAAATCTTTAAGGTCAATAGGGTTCAATACCAAGGAAAAACAGAATATTAATTTTCTTTCTTTTTATTATTTTAAAAGAAACATAAAATACAGCTTTGTTTCTGATTTGCTAAACACAGACTAACGTGTATCTGTTTCCAGCTCTGTGATCTTTTGTTGATACACAGGAACCCTACGGGAAAGAAGAACTCATGTGTTTATAGGGTCCTTCCTTCCTACATAAGGCAAAAATAATAATAGTGAAATAAATTGGCTAAAATAAATTTAGGAAGCAAAACTTAATCTCAGTCAAACTGTGTGTTCTTGTGTTTGACTATATTATCTCAACTAATTTAAAAAAGAAAATTCAGTGGATGTCATGGCACAGTCATATAATCCCACCTTCTCAAGAGACTGAGATAGGAGGATTACAACTTTTAATCGACACCCTGTCTCAAAACTAGTATGAATAGTTCTCTCTGTCAAAACTCAGAGAATATTTTGGAAAAATATAAAGTAGAAAAATCTTAACTCTTTAAAAGTATACTTATAGTGGATATCAGTGTGTCTTTAAGAAGACTTGCCATTTACATTGGATTTGCTAGTGATAAAACTGAATGACTAATAACCAAAAATTTGCTTTCAGAGTTGACATGGCCCGAATCCTGATCTATGTCACTTGAAAACCTCAGGACGTGACCTCATCCTTCCCTCTGGGACGATCCAATGAACAAGAGAAAAAGTGAAGTTGTCATTACCACATTTGCTCATAAGAGAAGAAAATGTTTATCTTAGCAGCTTCAGAAAGAAAAATTCAATATTGATTCTTGATAAAACTCTTAGCAATCTAGGTCCAGAAAAAAAACATTCATCGCTGACAAAGAGCATCTGTAAAAAGCCTCCTGCCAACACTACAATTGAAAAGCTGAGAGCATGTCTTGAATATCAGGGACAAAGAGAATCTATTGTCATCATTGCTTCAATATTGTGCTGGAGGTCCTGAACAGAAGAACCAGAAACAAAATACTTTTTAGTGCAGATATTGTGTTTGAATTTATGGAAATCATCCCCCAAAAAACCCTGTAAAACAAATTATTGGAATTAGTAAGACAGTTTTTTTTAAATGCTGCATAAAAAATAGCCCTTTGTATTTGTACCTGGATCCAACTAACCACAAATTAAAAATATTTTTTGAAGTTGTGTCTGTACTGAACATGCACAAATTTTTTTCCTTATCATTCCTTAAACAATGCAGAGCAACCATTTACATTGCATTTATACTGTATTATTATAAATAATCTAGAGATGCTTTAACTATATAAGAGAATGTGCATAGGTTATATGCAAATATTACATCATTTTATATATAAAGGGCTTGAACAGCTACAGATTTTGGTATGTATGGGGGTCCTGGAACCAATCCCCATGGACATGGAGAAACAACTATATACAAAAATGAGACATATACACTAATAACCAAACTGTCAAACAATCTGTTTATAATTCTATAAAGTTGCAGTGCTCATATATTACTTATTTTGCATCAAATATTGTTCTATATACCTTACGTAGGTAATGCTTTTTAAATGTCATTAATTCATTGACATTCCTCCATTTGCCTCCATTCTTCCTTTCCCTCAGGTGGGCCTGTCTGAATGAGTTGTTCTATTGAGTAGAAGAGGTCAGAGTGAAGCTGTGTAAATCTGAGACTAGATCATAAATAGGATAGCTTCTGCCAGGCTCTTCCTCTCAGAATCATTTGCTCTGGGGAAAGCCAGTCACTGTCTTATAAGGACACTTAAGACCCTTAATAAAAATCCCCATCTGCAGGAACTGAGGCCTCTTGTCAATAGCTAGCTCTAACTTGCTAGCTAGTAAGTGGTCCAGAAGAGCCCTCAAATCTTGACTGAACACCATCAGAGGCTTGAGTCAGACCTCAAAGCCGGGCTTCTCCAATGTTCTTGACCCTCAGAAACTGTGAGGGTTATTAAATATTTATCATTGTTTTAAATTTTGCAACAGAGCAATAGGTCATGCACATTGCGTGATTGGCACAACATCTCTACAACATAGCTTCTAGTCCCAATATCACTTTAAAGGTGAGACAAGAGAGGCAGAAGAAGTATATGTTTGAGCTCACAAAGTGGAGATGTGTGACCAATGGAGACAGGACTCAAGTGCAACTGGTCAGGTTCCAGAGTTTGTGTTTTCAACTGTAATATGATGCTGCCTCGGCCTTTCCCTCTTCAAACTTTTAACGTACTTTATCTCACTCAATTCCTTTTTGTTCTAAATACCACTCTTCAATAGAACTTCAATCTAAAGACTGAATAGAGCTAAGTACTTATCTAGATCATCTGAGAGCCACTTCTATCTGGATCTTTTTCCTCTTGTATGGGCCCACCTTTTGTGGGCCCCATATTACCCTCTTTATTTTATGAATAAAATCTCCTCTGTGTCAATATCAAGAAAAGAAAATGCTGATTGATTGCTCTGATTTGTTATATTGTGAAAACCTGAGTAATAAAGAAGACATCTCAGAATATATTTCAAACCTATCCCTGGCAGTCAACAATAGGTTCATAGAAGTATTCAGGACTCTCATTGTCAGATAATAAGTAAGTGCTTCACTCTGGATGCTTCTGACATTCAGTCAGTATCTAAACTCCATCATGTAGAGCCTATCTAAAATTTGTTCTTTACTTCATCCAGAGTCCTCATCCTGCTTGGCAAGTAATAAATATTCAACTTTCTTGTTTCAGATATATGTAAAGTGTAGTGTTAGTCAATTTTTCCATCACTGTAACAGAATACCTAAGATAATCAACTTATAAAAAGATTCATTTAGCTCACAGTTTAGGAGATTCTTGCTCATGCTTGTTTGACCTAATTATCATGGGCCTGTGGTGAGGCATTATATCATGGAATCCATACTGGAGACAAAGCCTTTAACATATGGAGCTTTGGGGGGTATTTAAGATCCAAACTATAGCAAGAATTTTTAAAAATTTTTTCTACACTCTTGATTTGCTGGAATAAATCTTCTAGTAGCTGTGTATTCAAGAGTAAACAAGAGAAAAACTT
Organism: Ictidomys tridecemlineatus; assembly: GCF_052094955.1. NCBI lineage: Eukaryota > Metazoa > Chordata > Mammalia > Rodentia > Sciuridae > Ictidomys > Ictidomys tridecemlineatus. Next base: position 167,232,701 of record NC_135479.1, read on the forward strand.
CTTGACGCATCACATATGTTAAAATTCTTTCTTTCATAACTTCTTATTGGTTGATAGTTTGCCATGATAAAGAATTTATCATCACATTTTTCCTAAGATTTGAGGGGAATATATTCTTATAACATCCAGTGGTTCCTAAAGAGACCTCCAATGCCAATATGACTCATATTCTTTTGGAAATAATTACTCTTCTATGTGAAAAATTGTTGAATACTTTCTCTACTTGGGATTTGAAATTTCAGAATTTTTTTATATCTCTCTTCTTTGCTTTTTATTGACCATGCTATTTTGCAATCTGAAGACTTATAGACTTTATTATTTTATATACATCCCATCATTTTTCTTTTGTGCACATTCTAGATTTTCTAAACTTTATTCTCTAATCCTGCTGAATATTTATGATGATTCATTTTATGTGATAACTTGGCTAGGCCTGGGTACCCAGATAATTGGTAAAATATTAGCTTCAATGTTGTGAAGGTATTTTTATTTAACATTTAAATATTCAACTTTTTTTGGGGGGGGTGTCCAATCTGTTGAAGGCCTAAACAGAAAAAAGTCTGACCTCCCCCAAGAAAAGGGGAAATTCCTCCTCCTGCCTGTCCATGGATTCAAGCTGCAATATCAACTCTTCCCTGAGCCTCTAGCCTGCTGGAATAACTTGCAGATTTTGGATTTTCCAACCTCCACATGTAAGCCAAATTCCTTAAAATATCTTTCTCCCTCCATCCCTTCCTCTGCTCCCTACCCTTGTTGTTCTCATTGCTCTTGCTATTTTGCTTTCTCTTTCATGCTACACTCTTCTAATATAGCTATGATTCTTAGTTATTCATTTGTAATGACGAAGGAAAAATAAGACAAATGAGCAAGTGTCTAATGTATTTAATCTTTCTATTCTATCCTCCAAGGAAACTTAGCTACTGGCACATAGCTCCTCCCCCGAGGCATACAGTCATCTGTCTTTCTTCTCTCACTGCAAGTCAGAGTAGTTTCTTAGGGTGAGGAGGGAAATGACCCCTTGAATGATCTGTATTGTCTGCCTTTTGCCCTTTTTAGTATAAACTCAAATTTTGCAATTAAAAACCCAAGGGCATGAATTTTAAATTCTCTAATTTTGCTAACATATTTCTTTGGAGCAATGGACATCTCGTGGCTTCATATTCATGTTAAGAGCCACAATAAAAGTGATATTGGGGATAGTAGCAACGAAACCTTACATGGTTGCTCCATCTAAATATCACCCCAACCATGGGATTAAACATCAGGATTGAAAAGAGATAGTCCAGTCTTCTCTACTTCATATTTCGCCACCTATTTCTTCCAATGCTTCCAAAGATGCCTATTTTCCAAAATGTGCAGTTGTTATCCCATTGTTTTTCACATTTTAGCTAGAATAGGGAGGCAGTAAACTGTAATTCAAATTTGGTTTTTCCTTACTCAAAATGCAAGAGCATCATCCAGTGGCAAAACTCTAACTACAAAATTTTCAATTTACATATAAGGGATACTATTTCAACATAGGGGAAAAAAAAATATTTTCCTGTCCTATTTTCCTAATGAGATTTCCAGACAAAACTGTAGGAAATTTATATGGCTGCTTATTTCTCAGCTTCCTTTGAAACTTCCAGGCCTAGTTTCCTAGTCCCGAATCTTGAAGACCGATGTTAGGAATGACTGTCTTAGGAGGATAGGTTGTTGGCTATAACTCAATACTGGGGGTCAGGGTTTCAGGGGAGCCAGGCCATGGAAAGGTCTAACTCCTTTGAATAATTTTTTTTCTTTCTCCTGAAAACAGCATCTAAGTATCTTTCCCTCATTGCCCTAGCCATCAGGACACTGAAAATTAAATGTAAATCCATTTTAAACAATACAGTAAGCTCTAAGTCTCCTATTAAAGATTTCTTCCTTTTAGTTCTGAAGGAATATGTGTGTGTGCACACACATGCATATTCTGAAATTCTCTGTTATTGCTGTTACTATAATTATTTGTATATTATGAATTTATCTTGATATGTTTAGTATAATTTATATGTTTTCTAGAATGCTACATAGTCAATTCTCTTGGAAAACCCCACTGAGCCTAGAAATTATAGTATACTAAAAACAATCACCAGACTTTGACGGAATGTATAGATTCTCCCCAATTTTTTACTACCTTATTGTAATCTAACAGTAGGTTCACCTAAACTCCCTGACTTAAACAAAAAAATACATGAGCCAAACTATCTGAAATTCATGAAATTATCTAAACTCACCATGAGATTCCAATGGGCTAGGAATATTTAAGATCAAAATGTACTGACCACTTTGGTAGAAATTTAAGGTCTGAAAGAATATATTTTGGGCCATGACCATCTTTCTTTGAGACATGTCCTGTAGTTTTCCTTAGTGACTTGGGTGTAGCATGAAAGAAATCTTAGAATTGTCAGGTTGTGAGTCAGGGTGAAGAACATGGGTGGTAGTATAAATGTCTAATCTGGCCATTTAATTAGTATTCAAATGTTTAAAAACAAATTGTGTCTACTGGTTATAATTTTGCAGAGTTAAATTATCCGGAGGATTCAGGAACAATAGATTCTCTGGAAGGGGCAACATAGACCTCCTCAACATACTGCTGGTTATTTCTTGAACTACTTTCTGATATTTGGGCCAAGAGTTAACAATGTCCATGTTTCAGTGAAAGCTTATTTGAAAACATGCCTGTGAACTTCGTCTGCACTCTTCCTTTTGTACAATGTGTCATGATATTGGGAAAGTTCTGAGTAAATAAATCTATCAATACCATAGGAATCTCATATTTTTCATCTGGATTTTATGTAGTCTTTTACTTGTCTTTTCATTTCCATTCTTTTGGAAAGCACTTGAGACATTTATTTGCACACAAATAAGGACATATCAGCGATGAAGTTGTTTTTCACACTTGTGCCATCCCATCTCTCATATGATTTCTATTACTGATGAAACCTTCATATCACTTAAAGTTACTGGCATGTTATTTTTTCTTTGAAGACTTTCAGAGATGCAGGACAGAATGTGTAATAGTGTATACTGTGGGGAGAGAAAAAAAAAAAGTTCTCTCCTTGCTGGTTTCCAAATAAGGAAGTAAAAGGATGTCAAGTACTTTTGAACTTCCTTTAATTACAAAGTCACTAGAAATATGATATAATTCAATGGCTCCTATGCTCTGTCATGCTGTAATTCGTTGCCTCGGGGCATATATGCTCACTGGGAAGAAGGCAAAGTTAGAGGTGCTCATGGAATTCTACATGACTCTACCAATATGACCAGTCTTGCTTTTCCAAGTGATGTTATTTTTGTCAATTATGTGACATTTCCCATTTTATTATGAAGAGTCTCCTGACTCAACTCTTTGGTTACTTCCCCACTTGTAAATCTTCTGAAAGCCTGTACACTTGTTTCCTACACTCTCAACATTTCATTGTGCACTTTTTTTTGAAAATTTTGTTCCTACTTTACTAAACCCAGGAGACTTATTTCGTGCAATAAATAGCAATCAGTAAATTATTAAATCCGTTATAACCCCATTGAAAAGAGTTATGGAGAATTTTGTTTTACAGGAAAATCCACAGCAAGAAGTTTTTAATATTTTAACTCTTTTGTTCACCTTCAAGTAAATTATTTTATTATCTTTTATTTAAAACCAGGAACCTTTAGGGATTAATTTAGGAAATTTCTCTGTTTAGAAGAAATTAAGATATATTTTTTAAACATGATGATATGTTATATTGTCACGTCTTGCCTTCTGTTGAGGAATATCCCTTTTGGTTACTTCATTGTCCATAGATTTTCTTAGATCTTATTTACTGAGATCCCATTGTGTGCTATGCACTTCTATAGCAGGGAGTAATTAGCTGACAGTTTAAAAATTGTAGAACCTATCCTAAACAAGATAAAAGGGGTACACAGAATCAATCCTGTTTGAGAAAATATATATATGCATACTTTTTTCTCCAAGTTTGAAATTCTTTTAGGTTTGAAATTACTGGGACTACCTTAAAAAATCAGACTTATACCCCACCTTTCTTGGAAATATAACTAAGTGTAGACATTGATGAAATGCTTTTGGCAATGTCAGTGACATAGGCAATTTTTCATACTGAACTGAAGATGAGTCAAATTAAAAACAATACAGCATTTGTACCATGACATTCAAGCCAAATTACCCATTTCCATGTGAGAACAATGAGTAGGCACTGTAGATTTCATTTCTAAAAATGTTAATTGAAGTGACACTATAGATAGCCTCACTAGCTATGTCCTGTTGTGTGTGAGACTCTCTCTCTCTCTCTATCTCTGTCTTTCTCTCTCCCTTTCACAAAGGCAACTGAATAAGAAGAAGATGCCAAAATAAATGCCCATGTAGTTCAACAATTCCACAATTAAGGGTCAAAATTGTAATGCTTCTGTAACTAGATGATACCTAATTTTAATGAATCCTGGTTCATGTTTTCTAGTTTTGTGCTAGCCATCTGCTACAGAACTTGTACTAAAATTGTACAATGAGTGTATATACGATAGCTTCCTAAGTTAGGTATTTTATTATTATTTCTCATTTATTTTATGATTTGGGTAGCTTTTCATCACTGTGACCAAAATATGCAATGAGAACAATTTAGAGAAGGGAAACTTTATTTGGGCTCATGATTTCAGAGAACTCAGTCCATAGATGTCAGTTCTACTGCTCTGGGCCCAAGGTAAAGCAGCATATCATAGGGAAAGGGCCCAGTGAAAGAAAGCTGCTCAGCTCATGATAGCAAGGAAGCAGAAAGAGTTAACAAGAGGGAAGAGAGCCGCTGGGAAGATCAACCATTCCAGGACACACTCCAGTGATCCACCTCCTCCAATCACACCCTACCTGCCTACAGTTACCATCCAGTCAGTCCATTCAAATTAGGATGGACCCAACTCTTTAATCTCTGAATTTCTTGCATTAACTGGAGGTTTGGAGGACCTCTCATACCCAAACCATAACACTTTATATACTCCTTTACAACTACTTTCCTTCATTCTACTTACCTACATTCAAATCTCTCAATTGGTCCTTGGTGGACCCAAATTTAAGCTGATAACTGAAAAAATAAGTAAAATATGGAAAAGACTCAAGAAGAATAAAATAATTTCCAGAGAAAGGGAATAGAATATTGAAAAATTAGATAGAACATATTATATCAATAAATTGAGATTGTTCAAGAGTGTTGGATGATAGAGCTAAAAAATTATGAAAGAATGACAATGGATTAAACACAGCTTTGGGTAAGGGCTAGACTGTAGGGAGATTTATAAGCCAAGTTAAGCAGCTTGGTCTGGAGTTTGAAGCAATCCAGCACTGACCATAGAGACCATAGCAATGACAAACAGAAGGGAGAAGCAATGATTTGGAGGAAATCTGGGTCCTTGAAATAAATTTCCCAGCAGCCTAAAATAGTTACTTTGAACCATTATGTGACATTAAAATTTCCTTTGTTCTTCAAGTGATTGTTTGGCTGTCTGTGTTATATTATCCTTTCACCCTTCTAAATAGATGCGACTTTTCTATTGGTCATAGTGACTGTGCTTTTGTGCAAGGGGAATGTGTGAAACAAAAAATAAGCAGAGAATCTAGAAACACAAACATTCACGGAATGATAGTGGGGAAAACAATAGCAGAGGATGTCGAACTGTTAGTAAGGGAAGAAGAAAATGTAGGAACTAAAGAAAGAGTGTTTTAAGAATTGTGTCAAATGGTAAATTGTTAAATCAAAATAGAAACAAAAGAGTGTCCATTCAATTTGGGCTCATGATTTCAGAGAGCTCAGATCACAGATGGTAGGTTCTAGTGCTCTGGGCCCAAGGTGAAGTAGCACATCATGAGGAAAGTGCCCAGTGAAAGAAATAAATATGTTGGTGGGACAGAGATGTGTCAAGAGAGCTTGGTGTATTATCAAAAGAGGGTTTGTGAAAGGGTGTGGAAACTTAGCATGTTGGAAAGGAGGTAAGATACAGAGGTTGCTTATGGGTACTGAAAAGAACACAGGATCAAATGACCCAGAGGATTTCTGGATCTGATTTACTTAATGAGAAGGAAGGAAGCTTTGGATGAGAGAATAGTATATACGAATTGTATTTCCAAAAATTAGTGAAGTTTCGGATTAAAAGGAGTCCTAAGAATGTGCCATAAACCTTGTTACACTATAGAATCACTTGTGACAGTTTTGGAAGCACATTGGAAACTTTTGCTTTTAGCCCTGATTTGGTTGCAGACTTACCCTTCTACTGTAAACAGCTCTGAAACCAGGTGAAGTAACATTGCAATTGCTTCTAATATGTACAACACACAGTGTGAGTCTGTGATTTTTGAGAAAAAGGAACTATCCGACAGGAGCTTTATTTCTTTCCTACCTTTTGTACTGGGGGAACTTTCACAATTGCATCATAGGTTGGAGAGGCTCAAGTGGATTCAGAAGTCACTGAACTGAGAAGAGGAGAGCAGCCCTGTCAATGTGGAGAAATTTGCAGGATTAGACTACTAAAGAAGCAAAGAAGTCTAGGGAAGACATGGGTCAATGTGGTAGTTGTAGAAGAAGAATCAGGGGTTTGGTAAAGGGTGGCTGTGAAGATCAGATCTAAACAAACCAATGTGGATTACTATATATAGGTGGACAAAAAACCATAAAAATATTAAAATATACCTGGGGGGAAAAGCACACCATTAATTGCCTCTAAGAAGGGAGAAAAGTAAGTGGTTTGGAATCAAATGAAGCTTTAACTACAAAATCTGCAAAATTTCATTTCTATCAAACCAAATAATCTGGGCCACTATAGAAAAACAGTGTTTAATCTGGTTAAAATGTGTACACAATCCTATACATTTTATATGCTTTTCCAAGTGCCTATAATACTAGTGGCTCAAGAGGCTGAGGCAGGAGGATGATAAGTTCAAAGCAAGCCCCAGCAACTTAGTGAGGCCCTAAGCAACTTGGTGAGACCCTGTCTCTAAATAAGATATAAAAAAGGGCTGGGGATGTGGTTCAGTGGTTAAGCACCCTGGGTTCAATTCCTGATCCCCCCCCCAAAAAAAAATAGTATACTTTTAAGTATTGTGTAATCTTAGATGTAAAATCATCTTAGTAGTTGTTCCAGGACTTATAATATATGACTTTCAGTACTCATCGTCTACCCCCAAATATATTAGCATGTCCTTTATAATGCAAGAAAAAATTGGTTTTAGCATAAAGTTAGGTTCAGGGCTTGTTATTCTGTCAAAAGGTGTTATTCTGTCAAAATTTCACACTTCAATAGACAAAAAAAATCAATGACTAGAGTATACTTGAACAATGTTGTCAAATGACTTGGCCTTACTGATGTTACAGAACATTCCCAAAATCTCACATCAAACTGAAAAGGAGATTGAGTAGTTAAAACTACTTTAGAACTATCAAACTACAGAATTTAAGATAGGATGGTATTGGCAGAAAATTTTACATATTATTCAGATTTGTGGAATGAAATAGAAAGTCCAAGTATGTGTATGTGTGTGTGTAAAATTTTATATACGTATATATAATTTTATTATTATAAAATATAATTATATTCATAAAAGGTGTCAATGTAATTCTTGAGGAAAGGGTTGTCTTTTCAAAAATTCTGTTAGGATGCATAGCAAAATGGAACTCAATAAACTAAAAAATAAATTCTTACCTGACATTATCTGAAAAAATTAACTCAAAATTAATTATGGTCATAATTGTAGAAGTTAAATGTACACAACTTCAAGGAAGAAAACTGAAGAAAATCTTCATCATATTGGGATGGTTGAGGATTTTTAAATTAGTGCATAAAAGTCACTAACTTTTATATAAAAAAGAAGTGAAAATTGGGCTTTATCAAGTTAAAATCTTCTGATCTTTGAAATATATTGTTAAGATAAAAATAATCAAACTACAGCCTTGGAAAATTTATTAGGTATACAGATATTGATATTACATAGTTATAAATTATATACATAAAATACATATATAGGTAACACACAAATATTTGCATATAAAATTAATATAATTATATTAGTGAATAGTGTTTCACCAAAAGATTTGAAAAATCAACATACATTTTATGATAGAAGGTCTCAGCAAACTAGGTTTGTTCAACTTTATAAAAAATATATATATACCCACAGCTAGCATCTGATTTGTGTACTTAATGGTGAGAAACTAAATGCTTTCTCACTAAAGATTGGGAACAAGTATTTATTTAAATACAAAAACCAAAGCAAAAAGTTACATATCAACAACCTGATATCGAATAAGTGAAAACATTTTACAGAGACACTTCATGAAAAAAGATGTATAGATCAGCAATGAATGCATGAAAGCATGTTTAACATAATCGGTCATCAAGAAAACACAAGTTAAAGCACAAAAGCATTCCACAATGTACTTTTTAAATAGTTAAACATTTACCATGTAAGTAGATATAGACTTTCAAATTGAAAATTCATGTCCACACAGATTCACACAAAAAATTGTGGCAGTTCTATTCAATTTTACAACCCCAAATTGAGCATAATCCAAAATATATGTATATATCAACAAGAGAAAGGACAAAAGAATAAAGTTATTGAACCACATGATAATATGGCTGAATCCCCAAAACACTAGGCAGAGAAAAGGAAGGACACAAAATAGTCCATACCATATGATTACATTTATTTATATTTTAAAAATCTCATGTGTAGTGTCAAAAATAGATTGGTTATTGCCTGAGCCTGGAGAGTAGGGGATGATTTCTGGGAAAGGATACAAGAGAACTTGTTAAAATGATGAAAATATTCTGAATCTTTATCGTGATGATGGCTACACAGATGTTATATTCCTGTTAAATTTCATTGAATTGTACACTTATATGGGTGTATTTTATTTTATGTGAATTATAACTCAATAAAGTTAATTTAGGAATCATTTTCACCATATTTTTAAAACTCATACAGGAAGAAGAATAGAACTGCTCTCTTCCCTGACAGTTCTGCTACTAACTCTAAAACTTCCATATAAAAAGTTGGAAAGATTAATATACAAATACAGCTAGGCAATAGTCTCTGTTTTAGTCCTGATCTGAATCCTCCTTTTCTGCTATTATGCTACACCCTGGTTGATGGATTCCTGTTGTTGCTAGTTTGCATTATCTATGTTTCAAGTTATTCCTTTCTCTTCCAGACAGTGGAGAAAAGAAACATTTCAATCACACTGACTTGATTAACTCAGAGCTGTTTCATCTTGTAACTGTCACTAAGAAAAACTCGGGAATATCAGGAAAACATGAGAGTGGATTTTCCTCCACTCTGTCAAATGCCTTCCTATTATGACAATGGGACCAAAGAATCACAACATGCGATTCTTTAAAGATTCTGCTTTTAGCTTAATTGGGGGAAGAGTTCAATGCTTTTAAAAGAAAAATAGATACTCTAGAAACATTTTTTTTTTTGCTTTAGAGAGGCATAAAACTCATTACCTTGTATTTATGTAATATGTTAATAGACGCTTTTCTTTAATCCAAATGAATAACTGTCGTGAATATGTTACAAAGAAAGCTTGTACAATCAGCTTTTATAGGATTCATATGGTTGGATGTGAGCTCCTTCAACTATTAAATATTTATAATAGCCATTTATATAGTTCCTTCTTCTAGACCTCAATATTTTTATGCTAGAGTTTATAAATTCTTCATTTGATCTAGTCTATACTTCTTTTGTTGAACTTTTAAATAATTGTCTTACATGCAGAACATATTGGAGCTAGAGAACAGCTGGTCAACATCTTCCAAATAATATTATCATGTTTAAAGACACATGGCCTGTCAATTCCCAACTGTGCTTTCTCCAAAACAAATAATCCTAATTCCTTTAATCTTTAATCATGCATCCAATTGCTTAGGCTTTCTCTCAAGCCCCAACAACTAGATATAAGATAGTTCCAACCATGTGTTTAGATCAGAGATTGCAATTCCCTTTAACTTTGATTAGAATCAGCTTCTCCAGGAAACACAAGTATATTTTCCATTTCTCATGACATAAGATAAATTCTTCTGAAGTGTATAAATGGATGTTCCATCATGCACCCAGCTGTTCTTCTTTCTATTACCTGGATTCTAGCCAGTTCATGAATAAGTGAAACACTATTGTGTATTGTCTATACAAGCGTCATTTAAAGAGAATAGATTAATCATCTTCAGCTCACACTTTCTTTTGGAAAAGCATTCCTTATACTAAACTGACCAGGTAAAGATTTATTTTAGTAATGTAAATTTCTTCCTGATGAATTTCATTCCTATCCTTGGATAGAGATGAGTATCCTAAAACTACACACGGTGCTACTAGTATTACTATTAGCGTAAACACTAAGTTTGTAATGATACCTGTTCTATAAAATCTTTGCTCTTCAGTTCTCCAGGTTTTCATGAATCAAATACAAATCATATTGGGCTGAAAAATCAAGAATCACAAGAGCATGACGGACTTTTACAAGCCTAAATAAACTCAATTGAAATTTTCTCTTCTCTGTCTAAAGAGGTTCTCCTTTATGGTAATTCATTAATATTTTTATTTTTTACTTTTTCAGTACCAAGTAACTATATGAGCATAACTTTGGGTTAAAGATAAATTTTGCTACTGTAATGAAATTTCTTGTAGATAACTCTGGTTTCTAGTAACAGAGTTGATATTTTGCTAATAGTTAGAAGAAAATGATTCTTGTTAATATGAATATTCCTATGGTTTGGATTTTTGATGTCCCCTCTAAAGCCCATGCATTAGGCCATTGTAGCAATGTTCAGAGGTGAAATGATTAGATTATGAGAGCTGTAACCTCATCAGTGAATTATTTAATTTCAATGGATTATTGGGGGGTAAATGTAGGCAGGTAAGGCGTAGCTGAAGGAAGTAGGTCAGTGGGGGTATGCCCTTGAATATTTCTGTCTTAAGCTCTCCCCACCACCCCAACCCACCTTCTTTGCTTCCTGTCTTCCATGATCCAAGCAGCTTTCCTCTACCACACCTTCTGCCATGATGTTCTGTCTCACCTGGGGCCCCCCCCCAAAAAAAAATGGAGCTGGCCAATCATGGGTTGAACCTCTGAAACAATGAACCCAAATAAAAATTTTCAGCTCTAAGTTTTTCTTATAAGTTATTTTGAAAATTGTCAAGAAAAGCAGACTGATATGAATATATTAAGGTTTTGGATGTAATCTGATCACTTTAATATTGGACCTGCACAAAAAATTAGATATTAAAAAATAGCTGTGTATCTATAAAATAATATGCAGGAAAATTTCACTGACTTAGTTATCTAGAATACAGTATATAGCTGAATGCTTTGTAAGTAGTATATATACTTGATAATTATTTTGATCATTACTTTAGATCAGAAATAGTACTTTTATTTTTATGTGGCTCCTAATAATTAAAATCAATCTCTAAACAACTAAAATTATTTCTAATATTTTAGATGTCTTTGGTATTGTGAAGGAAAATCCTATAACTCAATAAATGGATCTTTTTGCTGTCTTCAAGTTAAAGTCAATGGTGCCAAACTTTATTGTAAAAATTAATGTTGATAATTAGTTGCTATAAGCTTACTTTTTAAAAGATAATTTTTCCTCTTTCATTTTAATAGAATTTTACCTGTTTGTGACAGAGATACATGGGAACTTTAGATACTTTAAATGAACAAAATAAAAATTCATCTTGCTATAGATGGCTAATCTTCATTGGAGACTCTGTCAAATAAAAAGCTAATGTGGTTTTTTACTAGAAAAGTTTAAATAATAAAGAAAAGTAGATATCACTAAAACAATCATGTGTTATCCAGCCAGAATTTTCACAATGTTCACAATTAGTCTTTGGTGATTGTTATAATGATACATAATTATATTTATATGTATTTATGAACAATAAGACTTGAACAATTTTCTTTGTTCTCTTTGAAAGCTTTCTTCCCTTTCTCTCTGCTCAGAAGCAATGGAAGTCATTAATTTGATCATAGTCCTTCCAATAATGCTTTATATTTTGCTACTTTTGATTCACATGACTTTTCAATAAAAATATTTATTAGTTCACAAATTGTTGAAATTATGTTGAAAATTATTTTAATATTATGCATTCATTTGCATAAATTATTTCTTTATTTTATTAAATTATATAATTTTTAGCATTAAGTCCTATCTTAAACAATATTTTCCTATTTATACAAGTTGTTCTTTATGTCCTTAAATTTTCTCCATAACATTCTACAAATATTTTTGCTAATTTTTTATTGTAATTCAAGATTTTTATTGCCACTAATTTCAGAATTAAGTTATTGCTAAATTTTCTAGATAATTTTAAAATAATGCAAATAGTGTCCCATCAAAAGGACAATAGTGATTTTTGTACATTATGTATCAGTAGTTTTTCCTGGTTTTTAAGATTTTCTGAGAATGTCAATTAAAAATAGTGGCAATTTACACTCATAGGTTGCTGGTGGGACTGCAAATTCGTGCAGCCAATATGGAAAGCAGTATGGAGAATCATTGGAAAACTGGGAATGGAGCTACCATTTGACCGAGCAATCCCACTCCTCAGTCTATACCCAAAGACTTAAAAACAGCATACTTCAGGGACACAGCCACATGAATGTTTATAGCAGCACAATTCACAATAACTAAACTGTGGAACCAACCTAGATGCCCTTCAATAGATGAATGGATAAAGAAAATGTGGTATATATACACAATGGAATATTATTCAGCAATAAAAGAGAATAAAATCCTGGCATTTGCAGGTGAATGGATGGGGTTAGAGAATATAATGCTAAGTGAAGCTAGCCAATCCCCCCAAAATAAATGCCAAATATTTTCTCTAATTTAAGGATGCTGATTCATAATGTGGTGGGGGAGCATGGGATGATTAGATGAACTCTAGATAAGGCAAATGGGAAAAGGGAAGTGGGGGCAAAGGAGATGGAATGGGGGTAGGAAATATGGTGGAATGAAATAGACATCATTACCCTAAGTACATGTATGATTGCATGAATGGTGTGACTCTACTTTGTGTACAACCAGAGATATGAAAAATTGTGCTCTATATGTGTAATATGAATTGTAATGCATTCTGCTGTCATATATAACAAATTAAAATTTTAAAAATTGAAAGAAAAATAAACAATGGCTTCAAATAAAAAGTAGTGGTAATTTTACCTTATCCTTTACAATTCTTAAACTTCTTACTTTTTCTGTCTTAATTAATTATCCAAGAACATCTCGTAGAGTACTGTGGTGATAGTAGTGGTCTTAGTACTTATTCTTGTCTCTTGCAATTGTTGTTAATAAAGATTACTATCTTAAGTATGATGCTTGAAATTGGTCTTTGGTAGATAAATTTTATCAGTGTAAGGAAATTCTTTTTAATTCCTAGTTTACTAAGATTTTTTTTGAAGATCATGAATTATTACTTAATTTTCCTAATTTTACTGCATCTAATGAAATTATCACAATTTTTTTCAATCTGTTACTATGATGAGTTACATAAATATTTTTAATGTTATGCTGTTCTAAATTCCTGGTGTAAGCCCAAATTAGTCAAAATGTATGGTTTTAAATATCAAAAAGTTTTACTGGGGGGAGGGGAGAATTGTAGAATTATCATTGACAACAGATTTTCTTTGAATTTTTTTAATTCATAATTTTGTATCCTCTATATTTAAATCTTAATTTTCCTGTTTATTTTATATGTCTTTTGTAAACTGTGGCTATTCCAGGTTTATCCAGTCTTAATAAAAATTATCTAGCTTTTATTGGATGTATTAAGTCAATGAAAATTTGATGGGCTTACTGATACATTTAGATTTATTTCTATCATTTTTTGAATGAATTATGTTTTTAAAATTTTCATTAATTTCTTGTTGAGTTAAGGTTTTCTTTTCTCTCTTCTTCTATTAACCTACAAGTTACCATTTTCTGTGTGTTGGCTTTTCATGTTTTCCCTTAAAGTTTTAAAGTCTGTTTAGTTTTATGCTTTTCTCAAAAAGTAAGACAATTAGCTAACATTTTTATTCTTCTCCTAAGCAAAGCAAAAACCATAACTTGATGAAGGGAAGAGCAAGCTGTCTTTAAGAGAAGCCCAATGCCCATCTCCCACCCCTTCATACACACAGAATGATCATAACAATGAATGTTCCAAGAGGAGTGTCTTAAGGGGCATGCTGCATTACAGCACGAATGTGGAGACCATGGGGAGCATGCGGGCTCCAGATGGCCACACAGAGAAGCGAACAAACTCCCCTGCTTCTGCACTATCTCCCAGAGACAGAGATAGCTCAAAACCAGTGAGGCTGTCTCCTGGAGGGGAAAAGACAAGCAAGTGTCACGTAGTAGTTTCCATTAAAACTACAGACACCTAAATAGTTTTTGCCGCTGGATAATTCTGCATCCTCATGGTCCCCAAGCCCATTTTAAGGAGCACCTTGGACCACACATGGATGCATTGCTCCAAAGAGGACCCCATGTTTTGTCCCTACTCCCCATGGCCCCGGATGCTGCTGCAAGACACCATGTTGAGACCAGGGGCACTGCTAAGAGTGTGTCCTGCTCTGGGATTCACTAAATTGCAACTCCTCATCCCTGAGACTCCACCACCTCTATCATGCAGTCATTTTAGGTGGTTGCAACACCCCGACTTCTATTGTTAGGTGTATGAACAATTAAGATTGCTTTGTCTTAATGTTAAACTAACCCTTTTATAATTTGGATATGTCATTTTATGCCTACTGTGATACTTACTGTTTTGAAGTCTATTTCTTCAATCACATAGCTTTCTTATGACACATCTTTTTTCTTATGGCACATCTTTTTCGATCTCTTTCAGTTTTGTTGTAACTTTAAGTTGATTTCCTATAATGAACATATAGTTGGCTCCTTTTAAACAATTCTGATCATCTCTGCATTTTATTAGGTGCTGTACTTAATAAAATTCTAATCATCTCTGCCTTTTATTGGCCCATTTATATTTAATAAAATATTATTATGTTTACTTTTACATTTATATGTTTCTTATGTGTTTTTTATTAGTCTCTTCTGTTATTTGTTCTTTTGACCCTGCTTTCTTGCATCTTTAGTGATGAGCATTTTTTTCTTCTGTTTTATATCCTTTACTAGATTTTTGTTTTATACTGGTGTTTGAGTCTACTATATGCATACTTCTTTTTTTTTCAACCTTAACTTCTAACTTGAATAAAGATTACCACTATATGTGAAGTGTAAGAATCCTACAAATACACACATTCATTTATCCTACCTAACATCCCATTTGTTATGGTTGACATTATTAAAAAATTTTTTTACTATGTGTGTATCTTACAATGCATGGCTGTTAATTTTACATCAATCAAATGACTTTCAAAGAAATTGGAAAAAGTTAAAAAGAGAGTCTTGCAAATAAACCATTCTTTACCATTTCTAACATTCTTCAATCTTTCCTAAAATGCTTTTATTTCACCTTCATTTCCAAAGAATATATTTCTTGCTAAATATAGGATTCAACATTGATGTTTTTTTTCCCTCAACACTCTAAAAATACCAATCTATTTTATTCTGGATTGCATCACTTCAGTTGAGAAGTGAGAAATTATATTTATTGTGGCTATCCTCATATCATGGGTGTTTTTTTTATTATCAAATACTTTTGTGCTACTTTCTCTCTTTCCTGTATCTTTGGAATTTTGAAACATATATTAGACTATATTATCTCATAAGGCATTGATGTTTGCTTCAGGCTTCATCAATAATTTTTCCTTCTTATTTGGAGTAAATTATTTTAGATAATTTTTATTAATTTGTATTCTCATCTTTTGATCCTTTCTTATGTAGTGTGTATTCTGATATTAGTCATACTTAGTGTATTTTTCTTTCATATGTTATACTTTTTCAGTTCAAAAATTGTTTGATTCTATTTTATAGTTTTAATTTCTTTGCTGACATTTTTAAATTGCTTGCCCTTTTTACTCTTTTTTTCCTGGAAATCCTTGGACACATTTCTGAAAAATATTTTATAGTCCTTGAGTGTATCTTCCACTATTTCAGGCATCTGTGATTCTTCCTTTGTTGTCATTTATTATTTTCTTGGTTATGGCCCCCATTTTACTGCTTCTTTACATGTCTCACATTAGGATTGTTTCCCTCAAACAAAATGTCCCATAGTTTCAAATCATTTTAAATTCTGTTTTCTCAAATTGACACCCTTTCCCTATTTTTCTCATGGTTGTTAAATTTTATGAAAAAGATCATATATTATTTATTTCACTGATTATCCTGACATATCAATCAGTTTTAAATGCAGCTAAGACTCCTAACATCCCAATGAGTCTCTCTCATTCTTAGGCTCTCTTATTACTGAAAATGCACCACCATCTTCCTGCCATCTACACTTTAACCTTATCAGTCACCTCTGATTATAGTGAAAACTCCTCCTCACCATGTTTTAATTGTCAAACTGTATAATTTTTCCCAAAGTAGTTTATCCTTTTTTATTTTCTCCTAAATTATTCCATTTTGAAAACTTATTTTTCTACTGAGTCATCAGTCTTATTGAAATTCAGCCCTGTCATCCCACTGATACTCTTGAAAAGTGACAATGATTTTCCTCTTCTTGCATAAATTCATAAACTCCTTGGCTATATTCAAATCACTATATAGTCTGGCTAAAGGTCATATATGCTTGTTACCCACTGTACTAGACTAATGTACCAAAAAAACTGAATTTCTGACTGTTTGCATACTGCCTAGTGTTAAACTTGAGATGAATCTCTTACTTATGTAGGGAAAGCATTTGTTCTACTATAATAAGCACCTTAAAGGTATTTCCTGCATGCTGTTCCATTTCCTACAAGATTCCCTTAGCTTATACTTGCAATCATTTATAGTATTCGCCACTTACTAATGTATGTGAGAATCATTTCCATGCTTATTTGTCTCTCCTACTAGTTTCCAACCTTTTTAGCAAAGGTTAGCTTTACTTTGTCTCCATATCTCCTAGCATATTTCTTGCTTTTGTAGGATCTCAAATATATATATATATATATATTGGATCAAATTTTGTTATCAAACAAAAAGGCCCAAACATGTTCAATATAAAATATATTTAAAAAGAAGGAATGGGGGATATAGTTTGGGAAACTTTTTATCTAAATGATAATTAATAAAATTAAGATTGTTAAAGGATGAAACTTTTAGCTGAGTGAAAACCTGGCTATGTAGAATCTTAGAATTTCAAGGGAAATAAAGTTGTATCTCTATTTCTAGTTAAATTAGATTATTCCCTTAGATAAAGAATCAGTGGATCAATGACAAAAGAATTATCACACAAAAAAATTAAAAATAAAACAATAAAAATGCAAATCTATACTTCTGAAAGCTCCACCTTTGCTTTGTCCTTATGACCCAAGAGTCATTTCATGTCAGATTTAAATGCACAAGAGACTTTATTCTGTGAGTAGTCACCAGCTGTTTTCAAACTTGGATGTGCACAAACCACAATAAAAATATTTAAACCAAATTAGGAGGGGTATAAGATTGTTTAGAATAATTTGCCATGAGCAATGAAATTATTAAATAAATCTTCTCTGGAAGAGACAGAGTTCATCCTCTGTATTTATGGAGCTCTATGTACTGCTGCTGGGGGGAAATACAAATTATATATCTCCAGGGCTCTTCCCATAATTTTATATTGTTGAAATTTTGAGAGATGAGGTCACCCTAAAAGAAATTTCTCTTTCCTTGTTAACTTTTCACTTGTCCCAAATACAAAGTTATTTTTTAAATGTTTTATATCTGTAAGAAACTTTTATTATAGCAGTCAAAGTTGACTGTGAGCTAGTGAGTTTGTCAATGAGGCAGATGAGATTGTGGGTTCTGATCAGCTTACCCATGGGGGGATAAATTCTCTACACTTAAAGGAATAAGTATAAACTATAATTATTTGTATTTTATTATAGCATCTTTTCTTAAAATAGTTTATCTTCATTTAAATTTTTAAGACATGTTTCAGACATTGGCAGTTGGTCCTACTTTTGTATAACTTTGAATTACACAAGGAAATAGATGATATGTGACTACTGTATAAGTGACTGTTGTATACCCCAATTTTTTTCTAAGATTCAAAGAACAGATTTACTGAATAGCTTTTTTAAAATAGCTCTAAAAAATCTATAAATCCATATTTATTCTGTCATGGCTGGTCTTACAAAAATGACAATGAACTGATTGGGTTTATTAATTAAGTAAAATTGAATGGCCCACATCAAACAACAATTTATTTCATTTGTGATATTAAGAATCATAGCATGGCAGTTTAGTCAGTCTCATATTATAAACAATAACATTTAGATTAATTCATTTTTCCAGTGTTACTCACTGAGTCAATGAGGCCGAGCCACAATTGAATCCGAGTCCTCTCTATTTCCTGGTTAGCACAATTTCTACCAAATACAGGTATATGTCTCCTACAAATAACTAACCCATCAACATTGAGCTAAGTTATTTACATCATCCCACAGCCAAAATAACTTCAAAGGAAACATCTCTTGGAAGATTTCTAATGCTTGTCTTTTAATATTTTTTGTTCATCCTGAATCCAAAACAGATTTGCTACGAAAATATTCTTTCCATAATCATTGATCTTCAAAGCCTCCCCATTCTGAAATCAATTTATTTAGTAGCATTAATAGGGAGGTTAGCTAGCCATGAACAGATGGGTAGAAGAAAAGAATGAAGACAGACGTTAGGCTTATGCATTAAGAAAAATCCAGGAGTTATAAGACTAAAACCACACGGAACCTTATCAGAACGGGCAAGCATTTGGGGAATGAGAGCTGGAATGCCCTACCTCCCCAAGCTGTCAATAATTATAATCCCTTCAGGGAAATTTTATTTTAAATTATGGAAAGTTTTATAGAAGCAGAGGAGCTTTTGAAAAGCAGGGTCTGGTATGTCAAAACCTCCAGAGTAATAGTTAATTATAATCCCTCAAGAGAACTACAATCTCCAGACTGTGTCATTTTTATCTCTTGTAACTAGGTTGCCAGGACCCTCCCTCATCACAGAAACTATGCAGCAACACCAAATCACCTGGGCAAAACAAGACATCAAGACACTCATCAAAAAAAAGTGCTGAGGGATAGTGGAAGGGTAATAAACTGATGAAGGGTGCAGAAAAATTGAGGCAAGAACAGGGGAGCTCAGTGTCCTTAAAGACTCCAACTTAGGGCACCAAGTATCCTCTTTTAGAGAGGGTTATGCTGTATGTTATGCTTGCTTCTCACTCTATTAAACTTTTGCTTGCTACTCTGTTTCCCTAGAACTCTTTCCAGTGGAGTCATAAGAATCGGTAACCGAGGACATTGTGGCTCTGCAGTGAGCCCTTGCTAGGTAACAGCATGGAAAAAGGTTCATAATAAATTGTTTTGTAAGGGAAAACATAAAATGAAATATAAATGTACACACACACTTGTCTAAAAGACAATCTAAAACATTAATTATATCCATTCCTGAGTGGTCATCTTTTGGATAGTGTTTTCCCTTTACCTTACTTTTGTGACGAGAAAAATGTCCAAAGGTTTTCAGGTCAATTTTATTGTGCTTTGGCTTGCGAAGTGCATGACATAATTTAAAATAAATGTGTTAGGAGGCTCCTCAGCATTAGGTAAGTCATATCTAGAACAACAATGAGCAGCTAACATTTGAAGCTATCATCAGCCTTCTAAAAAGGAATATGATCTTAAACCTACTTTTACAGTGAAAACTTACAGAGCTGGAGATGTCGCTCAGTTGGAAGAGTGCTTTCCTAGCATGCTCTAAGCCCTGGGTTCAGTCCCCAACACCTTTCCCCTTGCCCTGCCAACACACACACACACACACACACACACACACACACATACACACACACACAAATATAAAGTTTCCTGGTACTTAACTGCCCCAAAAAATGTCCTCCAAAATTAACAAGTTAGTGACTGAAAAACTATTCAGACTTGCCACTCAATATATTAGACAATCAACACTAGAAGCACTGTTATCTATAAAAGTTTAATATTTGCCAGGACAAAAGCAGCCCACTAGAAATTCCTGATATTCAAGGTATTATTTATTTCTATTGTATAACTGTCATCATTTTGAATATAATAGTGTAAACACTCACTATTTCATTATTTATTTAAGTCATTCAATGCAAATCTCTATTTTACCAGGTAGGCTAAATGGAATAAACTAAAAAGTATAAAAGGAATATAAAACATTATTCTTGTGCTTACTCTGCCATCAGTAAGGGTATACTCATATAATCCTCTACTGTGCTGTTGAATATATTTTAGGAATATATTTCCTTCCAAACCTTCTTGGATTCTACTAGTATTTAATTAATCACCTGTGGAATTAAGGGTGTTTTCTTTAAATCTAACCAAACATTCTATCTTTAGTGCAAGTTTACTTGTAATATTTGGGTTTAAGTATGAAGCAATAGACCAGAACCATTTTTAAAATCGATTTACTTATTGTTTAAGCAGAGCTTATTTTAGGTCTTCTGTTTTGCCTAAGATCATTATTGAGTCTAAAGAGAAAGACTCTTCATCATCATTTTTTAAGCACTCCAAATCTAATTCTACCAATGATTGATAGTCAATTAGTAAATTAACCATGGGATTAATTTTCTCTGGCACAAAAAGAAGCAAAACAAAAACAAAACAACCAAAACCTATGACCCTTATTTAACTGACCAAATTATCATCCCATTAATCATTCTTACTGTTAATTTCTGATTGTTCTTTATTCTTCCCAATAGAGTTCATCCGAAGTTATTTCTGTTTTACTATCATGATCAGCTGTGAATGTGACTAGAGTTGTTAAGGCCTCCTGAGTCTTGCTAACTCTTCACTTTGTAATCTGGAGAGCATGGGAGGTTTGGAGGGACAAGATGCACATTTTCCCAGAGGAGTAGAAATAATAAGGTCTGAATTTGAGGAATTTAGTCTCTCAGCATGATGTTGATTTGGGCTTTGGTGTGAAGATCATATCTAGGAATATGAACATCTGGACTTAACCAGATATCAACACACATTTGGATCATGCATAAATATTGTTTCTCCAACCTGGTCATTTCTGGCTGCATCAATAAAGGCCTTGTCAATGATAAGAAAAATCAATTCTCTGACACCTCTTGGCTAACAGTGTACCCAAACAGGGCAGATTTAATCACATTGGAAAACAGTATCATTCGTGGGTTATTGTAGAGATGAGATACAAAAGGCCAGTTTCCAGCTGTTGTTTTTGTTTTCCCAAGTCAGTTTTACACACACACACACACACACACACACACACATGTACACACCTGTGTATTTTGTGCAGAAAGTTAGTCTGCTTCTTGTCCTACCTATGAGCCTCACTCATGATGACATATGAGGGGTGCTAGAAGGATCTCACACAGTAAATGAAAATCCCTTTAATTCAAGGTGCTTACTACTATTTCGGGCAACTTATAAAATGCAATTGTTATTCTAAATGAGAAATATTTTCTGCTCTTGACAGACGTTTTCTCCTTTGTTAAATCTGGTTGTTTTAGGCAAAGCCCAGAAAACACAGACATTTTAAAGACAGGAAGAGAGGAAGGTCAGACTTATAGTGTGTTGTTGCCACAGACCATAGGAGTTTAGAAAGCCCTGGGAGCCAAGGGAGAAGTCAAAGGGAGGGACAAATGCCAGCTGGATGCTACCAACTTATGTATTTGCCCAGCCCAAGTCCAATCTGATACAAAAATATGTAATAGTATACTCAGTTGTTTCCTATTTGTTTTCCTGTGAACAATTTTGTATTAATGGAGCTTGGGAGTATATTCTTCCCCTCTTTCTTTGCACTTAATAGTTAACCTGGGCAGGGGGATTAAACCTATCCGTTGTTTTAGTAATATTAGGAAATTCACTGGAACTAGATATGCTAAAATATTATCCACCTTTAAATCAAACAGGTATTAAAGTACAAGGGCAATAAGAATTGTCCAAGATTAAAAGCACTTACTATCATTCTGAATCTTGAGAATGACCTCTCCTCTCTGCCATAAAAAGTCACCAAGGACTGGGTCTGCATTACTACAAATCCATTTTAGCCCCAGGATTCCATAGGCCCACAGAGAAAGAAACTGAGGCTGAGGGATTCTGAATGGATTTCCCAAAGGCGTGAACTCCTTGTCATGTTTGAGTTCTGATTATGATCTAGGTTTCCTGACTCTCTGTCCAATGTTTTACTGCCTTCAATTCACACAATACCCCATGCAAAATTATGAGATAGGTTATACAACACTTTGGAATGCCTCTCTGCTAAGATGTGGTTCTAAACAAGCATATTTGTGCAGATAAATTCACTAAAATTGTTTTTATTCTGTTGCCTTATTAGCATGACAAAATGTGGTGGACATATGGTTCCTGCCTTTAAGAATCTTTATTCTTAAAAACAGTGAAATTGTAAATCAGTTTATTTTCTACCTATTTTATAAAATTTCAACTTTCAAGAAGCACAAATTCTTAGGTTTCATCTAAGGAGTAGAGTTTGTAGCTGGGATACCAAAAGTAAGAAAGACCAAACATGGTTTCAACACTTTAAGGAGAACTAAGGTCTGCATCATTTTAGTTCAAAATTGATAAAAGCTGGAGAAACCAGAGAGCATCTCTAGAAGCCATGGAGAACATTCATCTCCAATGCCCAGGACTCCAGGCTTCTTTGTCTAGGTGTTTCTTTTTTGTTTTTTGGAGGGTGGTGGGTACTGGGGATTGAACTCAGGGGCACTCAACCACGTAGCCACATCCACAACCCCATTTTGTATTTTATTTAGAGACAGGTTATCACTGAGTTGCTTAGTGCCTCGCCATTGCAGAGGCTGGCTTTGAACTCTCAAACCTCCTGCCTCAGCCACCCTAGCTGCTGGGATAGGTGTTTCTTTTTATTCCATTAAAATTGGCCTGTCATCTGCATGCCTTTCCTCTATCTCATATCGTTTATTAATTAGAGTTGCTTGTTATTACCTTCTTGGCTTTTTTCTTGTATCTTTCTGAATTATTTTTCACTTCCTCTCTTCTGAGAGGATCAGGTTGAACATACTAGTCTCTAGGACAGACTGGATGGGACCACCTTTATAAATAAGCTGATTGCCTGCCTGTGGGTCATGTTCCCACCAGCCCTGATCCACTCAGTTTTCCCAAGGGTTGAAAAGGTCCTGGTTATGAACAAGGTGACCCAGTAAGGACTGTTTCTCAAGGGGAGGAGCCAGTTCTAGCAGCTAAGGATCTTTGACTACTGTTAAACACTTCATTTTATTTTGAGCTTTTCAATTTATTGCTTCCTATCTATTCCTTTGGAAAGATTTTCAAAAAATTATAAACATTTTAGTAACACTTCAGCCAGTAAGAAAATTGGGTAGTCACAATACTGAAATCAAATAAAGTAGAAGTCCTATTATAAGTGACATGTTTTTGAAGATCATATTCTAATTCAAAACAAGTAAATATCTTTAACTAGAGTGTCCCATAAAAGTACATATTGCTTAATGACCATTACCCCTAATGTAATATCTACAATTCCTAACTTTGGTTTCTTTAAAATGAGAATTTAAACACATTTTCAAATTAGTATTAATACATAAGTCTTAAGGTTTTAAGGATATTTTTCCAGTTCTCCTATCTATACTTAATTTAAAAAGAAAGTTTTACCTAGAAACACAATGTTATCAGGGAACTAAATTTAATTTTGACAGAAATTACCTTTTATTCATATTTTATTAATATTTATTATATTATTTATAATACTTATAATATTTGTTATGTTATTTACAATATTTATAATATTTATTATAATATTTTAATTATTAAATAAATTAAATAACACTATGATATTAAATAATTAAAATAGCAATATAAGACAACAGCAAAAACAAACTGACTCTTTTCAAGTCTACACCACAATTGATAGAACAGAAGAGCCAGTGTTCATTGGAGAATAAAATATTCTCCTAGCCATGAATATCTGTGTGAATGAGCATCACTTACTATGATTTATAAAGAGAAAATAAAGAGTGCACTAGTTTAGTTGGTGAGCAAAGAATTTTCCTCATTCACAATTTCTTTCAGATAAGAATAATTAGAAAGCTTTAAGTGAGGGACTGGGGTTGCGGTTCAGTGATAGAGCATTTGCCTAGCACATGTGAGGCACTGGGTGAGGATCCTGATCCTCAGCACCACATAAAATAAATAAATAAAGTAAAGGCATTGTGTCCATCTACAACTGAAAAAAAATTTTTAAAAAGCGAAAGCTTTAAGTGATTTGAAATGGAGGAGAGAAAACTGCATTGGAGAATTTTAAGTAAAGGTAATTTCAGATAGAAAAATATAAAATAACTTAGAATTAAGACTGGTGGGTATAGGTAAATAAACAAGAAACAGAAATAGGCACCTTATCAGAAAATGCACAAAAATTAATCCCAAACAAATAGAGGTAGACTTTTGTTTGCCAAAATATAGGGATAGAGAACACAAACAAATTCCATATCATTAAGCTATCGGGAAAACAGAAATATCAGGGAACAGAAAGGGAGAACAGGTAGCAAACACAGGAGCGGAGGTTTTGCCTGCTCTTGGGAATGTGCTAATCTTGGGTTTACACCTTTGAACAGGAGCAGAGACTGTGGTCCTTACAAAAGGATGGAGCTGAGACTACCAACACGAAGTTGGGAACTCAAAAGTCTGCACTCGATGAAAAATTTAAAATGGAAAAGAAAGCACACTGGCATAGGGAGAATACAAGGAAGTTTGCTTTAGCCTGAATATTAAGTGACTTAAAAAAATATATCTGTGTTTTGGGTCTGTACCAAACATTGTCTGATTTGGAAGAGAAATTACCATAAAAATTTGCTCTTAAAACAGTCATATTCCTGAAAATTCTGGAATAAGAAAACACAAAAGTTGCTTGATAGGAACTCTTTCAACCTAAGTTGCACAGGATTCCCATAAGAGTGAAAAGGTCTTAGAGTGAAATTATAAAATAAAAGAAACAGTGTAACCTGAATGAGACAGCATCCATAACAAATAGATTTCTAATCTCAATAATGGTAGAAAATAGAAAAATCTCAAATAATAAAATACATATGGTAAGGTGATTAAAGAGAAAAAAGACTTAAAGATACAAAGAAAACAGATACAGAAGCATCAAAAAGTAAAATGTACTGATGAATGTATAGAGGGGTGGATAGATATGTATACATCAAATGCAGTATTATGGGTAAAGAACAGGAGATGAGTAGACAGTGATCACATAAAATTCTTCCAATTCTTATGTTGGAAAATTTTTATAATAAAATATTGGAAGAAATATACCTAAGTGAGAGTAGTTAGATATAAAAAGAATAAACCAGTGGAAAAGAACTATAAAACCTGGAAAGATAACGTATTCATAAAAGCATTGGCAGGTATAAGCCATTCATGAGTGGCCACAATATTTGGAGAGTGGCAGGAGGTGAATGTCACATTCACTCTGGTTATCTCCTTGAAAACAGGGAAATAGAATCCAAATAAAGCTGGTATCAGCAAGTTTAGGAACAAATGAAAACCAGCTCACATAACTGTTCCCAACAGATAAATACAGAAGTTTAAGTGTAACAGAATAGTGGTGGTGGTATTCAGTGTTGTCCGGCAACTTAACAATATCAGCATCACATAGAAGCTTATTATAAATGTGCATTTGGAGCTATCCCAAACCTACTGAACCAGAAACTCCAGGATAGGGTCTAACACTCTCTTTTAATAAGATCTTGAGTTGGTTCTGATGCTTTCTTAATCATCAGAGAATTATTCATCACAGGAGAACAGAACTTCCAATTTAAGATAGCTAACGAAAATCTAATTAACTGTAAAAATTTAAGATAATTACTTGATTGTAAAATAATTTCCTTTCAAGTCCAAACTGAATAGTATTATTGATTTTCTCCAATGGAGTACTTGTTAATGATTTTATTATTTACATATGTATTATCAAAATAAAACTTGGCGATTTTATAATCAAATTGTTAAAAATCAATAAGAAAGTTCAGCAAGGTCATACTGGATATAGGATTAATATACCAAATTATATAAAGTTTAAATGTGCTCCTAGAAAGAAGAAACAAACATTTATAAAATGTTATTTTTAAATGTATTTTGAAAATAAAGATAAGGTACCTACAAACTTAAAGATTCAAATATTTTATGGAGAAAATATATAATTCTACTGCAAATCATAGAAAAACTTAAATAAATTTAGAACTATCTTAACTGGATGGAAAGAGTTCATATAAGAATGCAAGGCTCCGAGAATGTGTATGTGTTCATACATGTATGTATATCATGTATGTATATATATATATGTAAATATATATAAATTACATTATATACATATGTATATATTTCAGTTTTCAGGTAATTCTGCCTTACCACAGGCCTGAAGCAATAGAGCCAAGTAATCATGAATTGAAACACCAAAAACTCTAACCAAAATGAACCTTCTCTCTTTATAAGTTTATTATCTCAAGTATTTGTTATAGTGATAGAAACCTGACTAGCACAACTACATGTAAAAAATAGATACATAGATGATTTAAATAGATGATAAATAGGTTGATGATTTAAAACCTAAATGTGAAAGTCAAATTTTAAATTTTTTTAAAGAAAGCATGGAAAAATATTTTTGGCATCTAGTAGTAAAGAATTACTTAATTATGATGCATAAAGCAAAAACATGAAGTTAATTATTGATTCACTTAACTACTGAGATTATTATTTTTTATTTGATACAAGACACCATAAAGTGAAATGCCAAATCACAGGTTGGGATAAAATATTTATAATTGTTAGAACCAACAATGAAATACAAAATACATAAAAAAAACTCTTATAAAGTAATGAGAAAAAAAAATAGATTGAAAGCTGGACAAAGATTACTCACAGGAGAACAGATTATTCACAGGAGAAAAACCACTGAATGGAATGATTCATATTTGGAAATAAAATGAGACATAGTTTTATAGATTATTTGTCCTTTCAGTTGAATATGGAAAGTGTACAGAATGGCAAAAAAAATAACTATGTCAACTTCAAATCTATTATTTTACATCAATAATTTGAATACTTTTGTAAAGTACAGAGCCACAAGATCATCTACCTATTGAATTTTTATTTAGAGGCATAGCTGGGATGGATATATACTCATCCTTCTTTAACTTTTTGTTAGTCCCCCAAATAAACTATTTGCATCTTAATTCCTATAGAAAACACTGAAATAAGAATGCTTCTTTTCTCACACAACCTCATAATAGCATCAGTTAAAAGCAGGGAGAATTCAGATTTTTAAAAATTATTTTCTTATGCATCTCACAATTAAGATTCATCCCTCAGCAACACTAAAAACTTTGAGCATATAAAAATGTGTAAAAATGTTTATACCTAGATAAGCTAAGGAAGTAGGGTATCTAAAAATATTCTAAATCAGGAGATTAGGTTATATTCAAAGGTAGTGCTCTATGAAGGTCAAGATTAAATCTGAAAATTAAGTAGAGTTTGATAAGAGCTAAAGCTTAAGAAAATAACTCATGGAAATTTTGCTTTAATAAAGTAGCATTTCAGGACTGATTTACCTCTTATTTTTGAAGTCTAGAAATTCTAATAAATAATTTTCTACATTAAAAATCATTTGAGTGGAAAGTTGTTCGTATTTCTCTTGCAGAGGTTTAGCTTTGGCATCAGACTACATGGGTTCAAATGCAGGGTTGCTGGATGCCTTTGAGCAATTACATGGCCTGTCTCCATTCCTTTATCTGTAAAATGGAGTGGCTAATATCATCTACCTCAGGGGATTAGTATAAGGATTAGAGGGGATAATATGAGCAAATACCTTTTTTACACAGTCTGAAAAAATGCTAAATATTGAATAAAGTGTATATATAAATATCATACTATACCTAAAGGAGACACTTGTTGGAATGTCCAGTATATAACTAATGTACTATAGTTTACTACTGCTAATTTTATTGCCCATAAAGTACTAACTGTTCTTAAAATATATATACATATTTCCCCAGTTATCCATGGACACAATATCCCCATTTTGTTTACCTATTTTCATATGGTACTGAGGATCAAACGCAGTGCCCACAGATGCAAGGCAAGCACTTCGCCACTGAGCCACAATGGCTTGAATTTGAGAACTTGGAAATTAAATGTTAAAGAAAAATCAGAGACATCAATGAAGATAATATATTCTATCAAATGATTTTGTAGTTAATATGGATGAACACCTAGCACATGTATTCCTGAGGTGTATTCCCTTCACCTCAGAGATTAGATTAGATCTAACCACTGATATTGAACACATGCATATGCGCGCACACACACATACACACACACACACACACAGACACCAAATATTTAGGTCAGCTGAAACCTGAGTGCACATTATTTGCATTCCTAAATGCCATGGAATAAAATTGCTATGCTGAAGTTGACATTCCACATATTCTTTGGTGTTAGCTAGAACTGAAAGTATTTTCCAACATAATTAAAACACAATTAGAACTACAAGATGTGGGTTGTACATTTTTAAACCATTTTAATCTCT
Organism: Ictidomys tridecemlineatus; assembly: GCF_052094955.1. Taxonomy (NCBI): domain Eukaryota; kingdom Metazoa; phylum Chordata; class Mammalia; order Rodentia; family Sciuridae; genus Ictidomys; species Ictidomys tridecemlineatus. The sequence continues at coordinate 167,261,399 of NC_135479.1, forward strand.
AACCATTAAAACAATTCTAAAACCAAGCTTTTAAATTTATAGGTGAGTGATGGAGTATCCTAGAAGACTAGATGGAGTATCCAAAAAGGACTAGAATGTAGGTGTCTTAACTCTGTGTCCATTTTAATGTTTATTATAAGTTTAAGAAACACATTCATATGGCTACTTTCAAGGAAACAACTTTTAATTATGGAGCAACTTTCTCAAGACTATGTATTGAGCATAAGCTTTGTGCCCAGCTAAAGTTTATGTATAGTGTATATATGTGGCAGTCTTAATTACTAGTGCTGGGGCTGTTTTGCAAAAGATGCCTGATTTCAAAATAATGTGTGATGTTTTTACTATCAAATACAGGGCTGTGGTGAAAAGTGAAGGGTCTGAACTCAGGCAAAGTTGCAATAAAGGTTTTACTAACTCCAACCTATGAAACATGGAGCCAATTATTTTACCTCCCTAAACCTCAGAAAAAAAGGGTTTGCACTCTCCTGTAAGTGACATTGTGAGTATAAAATGGCCTAACATAGAAAATCACTTGTGATCCATTGCCTAGTATAGAAAGTAAGTGGTCAATAAACCTTATATCATCATTTTTATTATCACTCACAATTTTATTTAAAGTCAGCAATTCTTCCTGAAATGTAAAGAATGCCAGAGATCCTCTCTCCTTGGTTAATGTTTATGATCAGTAGTAAATTCTTTAGTTCTTGTCCAGTTAGTTCATAAACTTAGGTAAAAATACCTCAGGGTCATTATAAGATTCAAACAGGATAATCTATGTAGAATGTCTAGCAAAGGGCCTGGTATTTGATAAATCTTAGGTCCTATCTCTTGCTTTCCTCCATTACAAAGAATGGTCCTAGATGTCTCTGTGAATAGCAAAAATGAGAATATTTTCTCCAAGTAAACTATTTAAAATAGATGCCCACAATTTCTTCTAGGTATAGCAGAAAAGAGAGATACATCAAAGGAACAAATTATAGTGACTATTGAGAGTGAGGTGTTGAAGATAGAAGAAGAGAAGAAGAGTTAAGCAGGCCTCCAAGTTTTCCTTGGACCCAGAAAAAAAAAAAAAGAAAGAAATCATAGGTCACAGAAATGAGGAGCTTACTAAAATGTTTGCTCTGTTAAGAAAGTAAAGAATTTTTATTAATATTTGTATTTATATATGACACCAGAATGAATTACAAATCTTACTACACATATACAGCACAATTTTTCATATCTCTGGTTGTATACAAAGTATATTAACACCAATTCATGTACTTTGGATAATAATGTCCATCATATTCCACCATCATTTCTAACCCCATGCCCCTTCCCATCCCCTCCCACCCCTCTGGCCTATCTAGAGTTTATCTATTCCTCCCATGATCTCCCTCCCTACCCCACTATGAATCAGCCTCCTTATATCAGAGAAAACATTCGGCATTTGGTTTTGGGGGATTGGCTAACTTCACTTAGCATTGCCTTCTCTAACTCCATCCATTTACCTGCAAATGCCATGATTTTATTCTCTTTTATTGCTGAGTAATATTCCATTGTATATATATGCCACATTTTTTTTATCCATTCATTAATTGAAGGGCACCTAGGTTGGTTCCACAGTTTAGCAATTGTGAATTGTGCTGCTATAAACATTCATGTGGCTGTGTCCCTGTAGTATGCTGCTTTTAAGTCCTTTGTATATAGACTGAGGACTGAGGAGAGGGATAGCTGGGTCGAATGGTGGTTCCATTCCCAATTTTCCAAGAAATCTCCATACTGCTTTTCATATTGGCTGCACCAATTTGCAGTCCCACCAGCAGTGTATGAGTGTGCCCTTTTCCCCACATCCTTGCAAACACTTATTGTTGTTTGTATTCATAATAGCTGGAGTGAGATGAAATCTTCTTAAGAGTAGTTTTGACTTGCATTTCTCTAATTGCTAGAGATTTTGAACATTTTTTCATACATTTGTTGATTGATTGTATATCATCTTCTGAAAAGTGTCTGAATTTTGTTGGAAGTGAAAAATTAAAAGAAAATTTTTAAAATCTAATCTTTGTTATTCTGGGAGCATGTCAGAGAGTGATTAGCTGAGAAGGTATACGGACCATTCTGCACCGATAGGCAAAAGGAACCAGAGATGTTCTCTAAAGAAGCAAAGGCTGTGAGAGAAATTTAATTTTAAATTTCACATCTATTCTAAAGGACAGAGACACAGAATGACAAAGGGTAGGAAAATCACCAAGGACAAATGGACACAGAAGCAGCATACCAGAACACCAGGTTGCCTACAAACCACCAGAAAGTAAGCAGAAGGCATGAAACAGGTGATCCTCACAGCCCCCAGAAGGAACCAACCTTGCTCACACCTTGGTTTCAGATTTTTAACCTCTAAAACACTGAGACAGTAGATTCCCATCGTCCCATTACCACCCAGTTTGGTGGTACTTGGTTATAGTGGTTTTAACAAACTAATACAGATTAACTTTACGGTTTTTACTACTTGATACAGAGAACTTTGTCTTTTCTTACAAAGAAAATTCTTTAATGTACCCAGAAGAATACAAAGAGTACTTAAGAACAAATATTTTTCTGGGTTTAAGGGAGGCCTAATACATCTGAGAAGCAAGTAATGTACAAGGAATTCCTAAACCCGTGAGCATGGCTTAAAAGGCCAGAAGAAATCCAAAGATAGGGGCTGATTTACACATGTTAAAAAAACATTGACAACATTTATATAATGACAAGAAGTAGTGCCTGTGATTAATTTTGCAGAGAGTACACATTTAGAGATAAGTTGATCTTTGGTTTTATCCTTGGACCCAAATATACTGTCTCTTTAGATAGATCTATAGAATAGCAGAACAGTATAGGACTTTAGACAGCACTTTATCTCATAAAGGGGGAACAGAGCAAGAGTTAGTGACCTGTGCAAAGTTAATGAGCTGGGTCAAGCTTCTCTCATCAAGACTGAGAAGAGATTAAAGTCCTAGGATTGAGTCAGAATCTCTGTTCCTAAAACTTGTTTTGTGTCAAAAGCTTGCCTATTTAAGGTACCTGAGTCTAGAATCTAGCTAGTTCCTGCCATTCTTTTTGGTTCCTGACCCAGCCAGAGGAATGCTGAGCTTGAGTGAAGACTGTGATACTGATGAAAATGGTTTTCATTTGGGAGATGCAAAATCTGGAAAGTCATCTCATTATTAATTATAGTTTCTTCCTTTTCATTTTCCTCTTAGTATCTTCTTCAAATGAAGAACTATACATTGGGATATATCCTAGAGAAAGTCAAACTTTGATCTGCAAACAAGAAGACTGAGACCTACATTAATTAAGAAGACTGAGACCTACATTAATTATGCCATGTCTATTGTTACTCAATGAGTTTGTAGAACTGGGCTAGACTAGGTTTCCTGGATTTCTGGTTCTGATTTCCTTTATATAACACTATGCTGCCATCACACATGTGTGTGAGTTGTGTGTGTGTGTGTGTGTGTGTGTGTGTGTGTGTGCTCACGAATGTGAATTGGATCAAGCATCCCTCACTTGCTACTGTTTGGTTTAGAAATGGATAATTCCTACATGTAAAGTATAAAAGATAAACAAAGCAAAAGTCATTCAATAATTATGCAAGTTTGGCTAATCCCTGACCCTTTTATGCATTTTATTATCATAGTCCTAGTGTACAGAAGAACTTGATTTTCTTCCAATCACTTCCATTTAAGGATATTATATTTCTGTATAAAAGCTTAGACGTACTGATAGGTTCCATGAAAATATACAAATGAATATAGTAGATAAACCTGTGCCAAACACACATTTGGCCTTGCTCTATGACTCTGTATGTTTTCAAAGTACTCTGAAAGTAAAGTAATTCTTTTGGGACTAGCCAACACATAGTTTTAAACCCTCAATGCCAAGATCTCTGCAATTTAGCTACTCACTGACAATGGTTGGCAGTCCTAAATTCATTCAATCCAAGTGTAGAAGGGCCCCATTTTCAATATACTGGCTGGCTCAGCCAAATAGTGCAGTGTTAGCAAGAATTCTGAAGTTAAGAGGTCATACTCAGTGTGAAGATGAACAAAACCAACAGCCAGGGTCTACTGAATTCATAAACTGTACAGATGACTTCAGTGTCAATTACTAGATGTGTAGATCATAAATTGTGAGTCTTAAGAAGCATTCCTGAAGTTTTATTAACCTCTTTTTTTCTAACTGCTCTTCTGCCACAAGTCTGCGCTTCAATTAGATTGTAAGGGATTAATTGATAGACTGGCAGAGTGCAAACATCAAAAGGAGAAACGAAAACCAAATCCTGTCTGACTGTTTAGGCTAGACTGTAACCAGATTAGCTGTTCTATTATTTATAAAATCTGATCCTAGTTTAAATGAAAAAGATACATTTTCGGCAACAATGAACAAGATATAAGCATCTTCTCTCTCCCAGTTGTCTATCAAAGAAACATTGATTTCATTTGGCACCTGAGATTTGCTGCTTTTCAAGCCTAGCTGTATTTCTGCTTCTTCATTTTTAGATTTCTCCATCTACTTTCAGATGCCTGAAAATTCTGGAGAAACAAAACTTTTTTCCCCCATAGTCATTGACTAAAGATTTAAAATACTTTTGAACATGTTAAGCAACTCAACAAATTTTAAGTGAATGGCATTTCTAAGAAAAATACTTTCCATGTAAATTATTTGTAACTAATTTGTGGAAAAGATTAAATTTTAATACATTTAAATTCAAATGTAACCTTTCAAATATTTTGCACTAAAAATCTGAAAACATACACTATTACTATTTTTTTTTATTTTCAATATTGAGGATTAAACCCAGGGACACTTTACCACTGAGCTTCAACCCTACCCTCCACCTTTTTCTTTTCTTTCTTTCTTTCTTTTTTCTCTTTTTTTTTCTAGACAGGGTCTTGCTAAATTGACCAGACTTTAGCTTGTGATCTTCCTGCTTTAGCTTCCCCATGGGGTTATAGGGGTGGCCACCCCACCTAGCTTATTGTAGCAATATTTTAAAAGACTCATTTCAGGGATGGTGACTGGGCCCTTAACAAGCATCCCACTATTGTGGAAAAAAGAGCATAAGGAAATTTGGTTCTGAAACCTACCTGGCAACCAGCATAAGAGCAACAGAGCCTTGACTTCCAAAAAGAATAAACTCCATTTCCAATATTAACAATTTTTAAGCTGAATCCTCTACCACATTTAAATAAGATAGTTATTCATCTAATGAATTTGGATAGAGATACAATAATTAACCTAGAAAAAAGGAATATTTGAAAATTACTCTGGTCTCAATTTTTTATAAACATGTATTCTCTTCTCTTTAAAACCCCAATTAACTGTATTCAAAAATACCCACGTCCTTTCTCTATGTGTTTGACTTTACTGCATAAATTTTTTAAACCACCTGTGGTCTTCTACTTAGAAGTCAGATGTGTCTAGAATGTAGAGTTTCCATCTTAGCAAAGTCCTCTTTCTTGAAGATTACAAAATATATATAGTTCTTGCCATTCTTGTTTCTGATTGGGGGAAGAAGCCAAGAATTTTCAGAGGTAAACTCCTTTGGTCAGCTTGCTAAACTTTTGGAATCAAAATGTGCCTTTGCTGAGCTAGACTGCGAACGTGATGTTTGTTCAGTTCTCACATTTGGGGCAAGTGGATGCCCCAGTAGGAAATGTGAATGTCTGTCCAAGAGGTGTGGGAGCGTCTGCTACCACTTCCTTTTCAGAGCTTTTCTCTCCCCAGGTTGGTGCATGTGGAATTCCTCAGCTTCCTTATGAAAACGTTGATGTTTATTCAGACTCTGAATCTTGACAATGAGAGTCAGCTGCCTATGACCACCTAGGTCTCTGGATGGGAAGCCTACAGTCCTTAGGACCAAAGACTGCCATCTGCCATGTATTGCCAGAGATTTAAGAACACTCTGGTCAAAGTCAAGTCCAGATAGAGGATATAGAAATGTTTAGTCTGATGGCCTGAGGTATTTTTTTATTTATGTCTTTTTTTTTCTTTTTTGACAACTTAAACACACCCACCCAGGTTTGTTAGTCCAGCTTGGATCTGACAAAATGAAGCATAGATTATTTTTATTTCTTGGCCCAGCAAAAAGTAAGATTCCTTTATAAAAGGAATATGAAGCAAAGTTGTGAAAAACTTAGCACAACTTAAATTGTTAGAGTAATTTCATTGTGTCTTTTAGGAAGATGAATAATTCGTTCAAAATGGCACTGCATGAGACCTGACTGGAACAAAATATGCATCTCAATGTACACATCCTAATATACCAGTGCAATTAACTTGCATCTTTCCCACTGTGGCCCTGGACACAAGGGGACAACTGTGTGAACAAAAAGCTAAATGGAGAAATAAATACCTGCCACTAGTCAGAGGAGGTCTGTGGCTTATCCCCCATACCTGAATAACTTTCTTTTTAAATTGCAGTTTATATTTGTTCCATAATTGTATTTGTTCCAAGGGGAAAAAATGAACTGAAAAATCAAGCCAGTATTATTTTTTCCCCAGCTTCTTCTGCAACAGACTTGTTGCAGATGTAAGTATTTCAATATGGTGGATCAATATGATGCTCTCTGAGCATCAGGACAGAAGAGTTCAGACTTTCAAAGCAAGGGTAAAGTACAATCCCAAGAAAGGAAACTGCCACTGTTACAGTTTAGATATGGGGTATCCCTTAAAAGCTCATGTGAAAGACAATGCAAGAAAGTTTGGAGGTGAAATGATTGGGTTATGAGAACCTAAACCTACAGTGCATTAATCCACTTGAATGAATTAACTGAGTGGTAACTATGGGCAGGTAGGATGTGGCTACAGGAGGAAAACTGCAGGGGGTGTCCTTTAGGGTATATATAATTTTTTCTTTTTGTATTGGTTGTTCAAAACATTATAAAGCTCTTGACATATCATATTTCATACATTATATTCAAATGGGTTATAAACTCCCATTTTTACCCCAAATACAGATTGCAGAATCACATCAGAATATATTTTGATCCTGGTGAGCCGAGCTTCGTCTCTCTCTGCTCCCTCATTCTCATGTCCTGAGCTGTTTTCCTCCTCTACTCCTTTGTCCATGGTGTGCTGCCTCACCTTGGACCCAGAGCAATCGAGTCAGCCATCTACAGACTGAGACCTCTGAAACCATGAGTGCCAAATAAACTTTTCCTCCTCTAAAATTGTTCTTGTCAGGTCTTTTTGGTCAGAGCAATGAAAAAGCTGACTAAATAAGCCACAGAGTCAATTCTGCAGTTCAGGCAATATCTGGAAAGCAACCATGTAAATGAAGCACTTTGACTTACTCAACCTTTTGGTATTTCATAATTCCAACCTAGCTATATATATGTCTTAGAGTTAAAAGATGAGGCATAAAATTCTGTTGGCTAAGAAACAGATATTTCTAACTTATTAAATATCAGTCCACCAAGAAAGAATATGACAGGAAACATCTTAGAGTTGCTTATGTTGGGCAGCAGCCACAACAAAAGACCCATTATTATTGGGTAAACCTTTGTATATCTAAGCAGATTAATTTTCAGATAGAATGTGTATTTAGACTCAGCAGCTGGAAAGTTTCTAATGATCTTCCATCTTGGTACAATTTTTAGCATGGTAGACTAACCACAGATATGGAAATGCTTGGACTGCACTTCCTCAAAGGATGCTCTGGGTGAAGTAAGACTAGCCCTGTCAGACTTCACTTCAGACCTGGCCATGCTTTTCCTAACCAGCAGGTGTTGGAACTCACAACAGAATCAATCAACAAAGTCAGTTGGGCATTTCAACATGAAGGTAACAGAGCTCCACTGTTCCTATTGGTGTGTCTGGTGACAAGCACAGTCCCTGGACACATACATACATTTTCATCAGTGTTTCATTTTCTCAAGTCTCCTCCTCCTCCTCCTCCTCCTCCCCCTCCCCCTTCCCCTCTCCCTCCCTCTCCCCTTCCCCTTCCTCTTCCTCTTCTTCCCCTTCTTCTTCTCCTCTTCTCCTTCTTCCTTCTCCTTCTTCTTCATACCAGGGATTGTACCCAGAGGCACTTAAACACTGAGCCACATCCCCAGTCCTTTTTTTTTTTTTTTTTTTTTGTGGTGCTGGGGATTAAACCGAGGGCTTTGTGTATGTGAGGCAAGCACTCTACTAACTGAGCTATATTCCTCCCTCCAAAAAAAATGTGTGATATGTAAATACATATGTTTACAAGGATTTATTTTCAAAATAATATTAATATAATTAATTCAATTAATTTGAGAAACAAAAGGAAACTCCACTTGCCTTTATTAGGATTCACCAAGGAAAGAGTTTTAGTAGAATGTAAACACATACACAGTCCTACATAAAGGAGAAAATATGGCAAGTCTGAAATCTGCAGGATAGATCAGCTGCCTGGAAATTCTGGCAGGAGTTGAAGTCAGAGTCTTGATTCAGAGTCAGTCTGGAAGCAGAATTTCTTCCTCTTTGAAGGTCTTTAAGACTTTCAACTGATTAGATGAGGCTCATTCACATTATGAAGTACAATCTACCACTCTTAGGGTACTTACTGATTTAAACGTTAATCACATTTAAACTATATCTTCGCAACAACATTTAAACTGCTATTTGACCAAACCAATTGGGCAACATGGCCCAGTCAAGTTGACATATAAACTTAACTTTCAGTGCAGGATTCCCTACTCTAAAATGTGGCACCTTGGATGTCACTCTCTGACCTTATGGTTGAATGTGTAAGATCTGTCCACCAAAGAATTCTCTGACCTACTTTCCCTAAAAGTAAGTCAAGAGACTCTCATATAACAGGTGTCCTATCCCATACCTGAGGAGGAAGGACTGCTATACAATGACACAGGAAATAATCTGAACAAATAAGCTTGCTAATGCCCCCACACACTTATTGTTATTAGGTCAGACATACCCCTTTTGTCCATTCATGTTGCCACAACTAAACATTTCCTTCATCAGATTTAACTAAGAATACACAACTTTCCCTGGTCTTTGAGTCTTAACTTATGAAGACTCCCGTGTCACTTAAAATTGGTCAAGTAAATGTTTCATTCTTTCCTCTTGTTAATCTGTCTTTTGTTGTAAGAGTATCAGCTGTGCTTCTTGCAATGGGTGAGGAAAAGATATTACTTTTTATTTCCTACATAACTCTTTTATACATAAATCATGTTTTTATCTCTTAAGTATGCTTAGATTAGTTTGTTGAAACCATAAACCTACAAATATATAAAATATGTCTGTTGGCTTATCATAAATCATTTCAATATCATACTTCTAGTTATCATTTGGCCCCTTATCTAGATTTTGCTTAGGAAAAAAATAGTATCTGGAAATTATTATACTTGGGCTTATATATCTGCCAAAATGGGGCAAAGTTATTTGAATCTAAGTCAACACTGTACATAAGTTTTTTAATAATACAGTGAGGAAATAAAAAAGAAATAAAAATTTCAACTAAAAATTAGTACACACAGTATAAAAATGATATGAACATTCAGTACAAACTCATTATAGGTTTTTAGATTAGACTTGATTACCTCTCACTGGAAAGGTCAGATTTTGACTGATGGGATGTTTCTGGATGCAGTAGTAATTGCTGGAATAAAAGGTGATATCCTTAGTGAGTAGAATTTGCCACTTTAACCCTGAAAATTAATAATAGGCAAATACTATAACTACATGGAAATCTGGCAATGCATTTCCATTTAACTCTTCAGTTAAAACATAGCCTCTAGGAAGTTTTTGACCAGAAAGAAATGCTTGGCATGGAGCTGTTCACACACATAGAATCCAAAAGATGATGTGAATGCAAAGCTTATTTTAACCTTTTCCTGATGACTCACCTTTAATTCATGAAGAATCCAGTGTAATGATTGTATAGCCATTTTTGTAGGCCCTGGTTTTCTACCTGTGCTTCCACTCTCAGCTCAGTTCTCCTGATCATTTCTTCCCATCCCACGCACTCCCCAGGACCCTGGCTTGGCCTTCACAGAGGAACATTTAGAAAATGGGCCTTTCCTTGCTAATAAAGTACACTTCTCACACATATCATCAAGGCAAAGAGCTGTGTCTCCTCTCTTTTTTTACTGAATAATCCCACTCTCACTCCAATTAGAAAACAAAAGGAAAACTCTAACATTTCACATGAGCTATAAATTCTGTCTTCTAGAAGCCTACAGAAGGACAGCATACAAAGATGAATTTGTTGTTATTCAATTTATTAATGCTAATATCATCTTCATTATTATTAAGCTATAACAACAGCAAGAATGTTTCAATGTTTAGCACAAGATGCTTTCTGTCTTCTGTATTGTTTACTTACATTAAATATGAGAGAGGGAAAAAACAGAAAGAGTGATTGCTTTAGCCTTAGCAATCAGGAGACTTTTTAAAAACATTGTGTGTGCATGTGGCTTATTAGAAATGAAACTTTAGAACAACTAAAGACCACTGGGTTAAGGAGGGGAAAAAAAGGTAGATTCTTCTTTACAGAAATGTTTTATTTCATACCTGAAGTTTTTGTATGTTTTGATTGGTTATTGATGACCAAGAGTCTTTGGTCTGGAAAAGCAATCAAATAAAATACTTATTGAGTTCCACTGTTCCTAGCTTCATAAAGTTCACCTCATTAAGAAAGAAATAAAGGTTTCAGGAAAGCACAAAGAAAATGAGATTTTTTTTAAAAAGTAAAGCTTCTTTCACATTAGGGTACACCAGTTTCCACGGTTTTATTTTTACTTTGCCAAAACATTCTGCTTTCATATGGTAGATTCTATGATGCTTATTGTAATGCTGGCTTTTAGAGGATGAGCATATTGCTCCCTTGATATGTTAGCACTTTAGAACTGTGGCCTCAAACGTTTGTGATCACTTACTCTTATCAATAAATTATTTTAACACACATCCATGATATATGTGTATTTATTTATTAATTACACAATTGTAACACTTATACAACATGCATGCATTATGAAACTACATTAAGATATAATTTAAAGTGAGAAAAATTGTAAATAGAAGTTCTAACATCCTTCTTGTACCTTAGAGAATCATTTTGTATTTCATAGAGTACAAAATATCCATACCCTCCACTTTGAAAAACATTGCTTCTGCAAATATTCGCTTACTATTGGCTCTTTGCTCCCAGAAAATTTTCCTTAATATTATATTTTATGAACTGCATCTTTGTGCCTTCCTATTCCTCACTCTTCTCCCAGAAGCCAGATTTCCTCAATTTCATTCTTCCAGCTGCCACATAAATCTCTGTTGCTAGCAATATTTTGCAATATGCCCTTATTGCTACTCCAAAGGGATGCTTATGTTTTGGTCTGAGCACTTACCTTGCTGCAGCACTAAATACTACTAACTACAGTCTCCTTAAAAATGCATTTCTCCCTTGATTTCTGCCTCAGTGTAGAATCTCCAGCTGCTGAGAACAAACAATTCAAGGCAGCCTACAGGGAAGAACCCATAAGTAGGTCCTCTATGGACCTCTGAGGCACTGGAACAGAGAGTAACAAACTACAATCTATGTTCCTTTATCAAGCACCCTAAACCCAATGAGTCTCTCATCACTTCTTCATAAATTTGTTTCAGTCATCTCTCTGGAGACTGACTTTCTCTGCTTCCACATTGCATGGCTATCCTGACCTGAAACTAGAGTTTCTCCATTAAGTTTATACCCAATAAAGAGCAGGAATTCACTGGACCCTGCTTAGGTCTTGTATTGATTTCTGGTTACCAATCAGCTATAGGCAACAGTTTGTGAGTCTTTTAAGGGAGAAGACATGGATTATGATTGAAGAGTGGAGGCAGGTCCCCTTAACATGGTATCAGGGAGAACATAATTTGCATCTACTGAATAGCTTCTGCAGCTTCCTTCCCTATTCTTGTCCTCTCCTTTATACCCTTTCTTCTTGGATTCCTTTGCAGACTCCTTCTTTCTACCCAGTCTTTAATGGAAATGTTTTCACAAAGATTATGTCCCTGGTCCTTTCTTCATAGTACACACTGATTCTAAACACCTGGCTTCTGTAGCCACCCCAAACTGATGATTTCCATATCTGTGTCTTTAGCTCTGCAATCTGTTCGGATCTCAGGCCACTGTTTATGCCTGCCTGATATCTCTCTACCTGAAGCCCCCCAACCACCTCAAGCCCAGCACATCCTGGCTGAGCTCACTATTTTTTTTCTCCATTTTTTTATTGATTGTTCAAAACATTACAGAGCTCATGATATATCATCTTTCATACATTTGACTCAATTGGGTTTTGAACTCCCCAAATACATAATGCAGACTCACTTCTGTTACATACTCACATTTTTACATAATGGCATATTGGTGACTGTTGTATTCTGCTACCTTTCCTATCCCCTACTATCCCCCCTTCCCTCCCCTCCCCTCCCATCTTCCCTCTCTACCTCCTCTGCTGTTGTTCAATTCTCTCCCCTTTTTTCCCCCTCCCCCTTGCCCCTCATAACCTCTTATAATTTTGTGTATCACTGAAGGTCTCCTACCATTTCCATATGTTTTCCCTTCTCTCTTCCTTTCTCTCCCCCCATTCGTCTTAGTTTACTGTTAGTCTTTTCCTCATGCTCTTCCTTCCTGTTCTATTCTTAGTGGCTCTCTTTATATCAAAGAAGACATTTGACATTTGTTTTTTAGGGCTTGGCTAGCTTCACTTAGCATAATCTGCTCTAATGCCATCCATTTCCCTGCAAATTCTATGATTTTGTCATTTCTTAGTGCTGCATAATACTCCATTGTGTATAGCTGCCACAATTTTTTTATCCACTCATCTATTGAAGGGCATCTAGGTTGGTTCCACAGTCTAGCTATTGTGAATTGTGCTGCTATAATCATTGATGTGGCCGTATCCGTATAGTGCGCTCTTTTAAGGTCCTCAGGGAATAGTCCAAGAAGGGCAATAGCTGGGTCAAATGGTGGATCCATTCCCAGCTTTCCCAGGAATCTCCATACTGCTTTCCAAATTGGCCTCACCATTTTGCAGTCCCACCAGCAGTGTACAAGTGTGCCCTTTTCCCCACATCCTCGCCAACACTTATTGTTGTTTGACTTCATAATGGCTGCCAATCTTACAGGAGTGAAATGGTATCTTAGGGTGGTTTTGATTTGCATTTCTCTGATTGCTAGAGATGGTGAGCATTTTCTCATGTGCTTGTGGATTGATTGTATGTCCTCCTCTGAGAAGTGTCTGTTCAGGTCCTTGGCCCATTTGTTGATTGGATTATTTGTTATCTTATTGTTTAATTTTCTGAGTTCTTTGTACATTCTGGATATTAGGGCTCTATCTGAGGTGTGAGGGGTAAAAATTTGTTCCCAGGATGTAGGCTCTCTATTTACCTCTTTTACTGTTTCTCTTGCTGAGAAAAAACTTTTTAGTTTAAGTAGGTCCCATTTGTTTATTCTTGTTATTAACTCTTGGGCTACGGGCGTTCTATTAAGGAATTTGGAGCCCGACCCCACAATATGTAGATCGTAGCCAACTTTTCCTTCTATCAGATGCAGTGTCTCTGTTTTTATATCTAGCTCCTTAATCCATTTTGAGTTAACTTTTGTGGCTGGCGAGAGAAAGGGGTTCAGCTTCATTTTGTTGCATATGGATTTCCAATTTTCCCAACACCATTTGTTGAAGATGCTATCCTTCCTCCATTGCATGTTTTTAGCCCCTTTATCAAATATAAGATAGTTGTAACTTTGTGGATTAGTCTCTGTGTCCTCTGTTCTGTACCATTGGTCCACCTGCCTGTTTTGGTACCAGTACCATGCTGTTTTTGTTACTATTGCTTTGTAGTACAGTTTGAGCTCTGGTATTGCTATACCTCCAGATTCACACTTCCTGCTTAGAATTGCTTTTGCTATTCTGGGTCTTTTGTTTTTCCATATGAATTTCATGATTGCTTTATCTATTTCTACAAGAATTCTGATTGGCATCGCATTAAACCTGTAGAGAACTTTGGGTAATATTGCCATTTTGATGATGTTAGTTCTGCCTATCCATGAACAGGGTACATTTTTCCATCTTCTGAGATCTTCTTCTATCTCTCTCTTTAGGGTTCTGTAGTTTTCATTGTATAAATCTTTCACCTCTTTTGTTAGGTTGATTCCCAAGTATCTTATTTTCTTTGAGGATATTGTGAATGGAGTGGTTTTCCTTATTTCCATTCCAGAGGTTTTGTTGCTGATATACAGGAATGCCTTTGATTTGTGCGTGTTGATTTTATATCCTGCCACTTTGCTGAATTCATTTATTAACTCTAGCAGCTTCTTTGTAGATCCTTTTGGGTCTGTTAAGTAAATTATCATGTCATCCACAAATAGAGATAATTTAATTTCTTCTTTTCCTATTTTTATGCCTTTAATTTCTTTTGTCTGTCTAATTGCTCTGGCTAGTACTTCGAGAACTAAATTGAATAGAAGTGGTGATAGAGGACATCCCTGTCTTGTTCCAGATTTTAGAGGGAATGCCTTCAGTTTTTCTCCATTTAGGATGATGCTAGCCTGAGGTTTAGCATATATAGCTTTTACAATGTTGAGGTAAGTTCCTGTTATCCCTAGTTTTTTTAATGTTTTGAACATAAAGGGATGCTGTATTTTGTCAAATGCTTTTTCTGCATCTATCGAGATGATCATATGGTTCTTGTCTTTAAGCCTATTGATGTGGTGAATAGCATTTATTGATTTCCGTATATTGAACCAGCCTTGCATCCCAGGGATGAATCCTACTTGATCATGGTGCACAAGTTTTCTGATATGTTTTTGTATTCGATTCGCCAGAATTTTATTGAGAATTTTTGCATCCAAGTTCATTAGAGATATTGGTCTGTAGTTTTCTTTCTTTGAAGTGTCTTTGTCTGGTTTTGGGATCAGAGTGATGTTGGCCTCATACAATGAATTTGGAAGACCTCCTTCTTTTTCTATTTCTTGAAATAGCTTGAAAAGTATTGGTATTAATTCTTCTTTGAAGGTTTTGTAGAACTCCGCTGTATACCCATCCGGTCCAGGGCTTTTCTTGGTTGGTAGTCTTTTGATGGCTTCTTCTATTTCTTCCTTTGTTATTGGTCTGTTTAAATTGTGTGTGTCTTCCTGTCTCAATCTGGGCAAATCATATGCCTTAAGAAATTTATCGATATCTTCACTATCTTCTATTTTATTAGAATATAGGGTTTCAAAATACTTTCTAATTATCTTCTGTATTTCTGTAGTGTCTGTTGTGATATTGCCTTTTTCATCCCGTATATTAGTAATTTGAGTTCTCTCTCTTCTTCTTTTTGTTAGCATAGCTAAGGGCTTGTCTATCTTATTTATTTTTTCAAAGAACCAACTTTTAGTTTTATCAATTTTTTCAATGTTTTTTTTTGTTTCAATTTCGTTTATTTCTGCTCTAATTTTAATTATTTCTTGTCTTCTACTACAATTGCTGTTGTTTTGTTCTTCCTTTTCTAGGTTTTTGAGGTGTAGTGTGAGTTCATTTATTTGTTGGTTTTTTCTTTTTTTGATGAAAGAACTCCAGGAAATGAATTTCCCTCTTAAAACTGCTTTCATTGTGTCCCATAGATTCCGGTATGTTGTGTCTGTATTATCATTTGACTCTAAGAATTTTTTTATCTCTTCCTTTATGTCTTCTGTAACCCATTGATCATTCAATAACATATTGTTCATTTTCCATGTGGTGTAGGATTTTTCCTTCCTTTTTTTATCATTGATTTCCAATTTCATTCCATTATGGTCAGATATGGTGCATGGTATTATCTCCACGCCTTTATATTTACTAAAAGTTGCCTTATGGCATAATATATGGTCTATCTTTGAGTAGGATCCATGCGCTTCTGAGAAGAACGTGTATCCACTTGATGATGGTTGTTATATTCTATATATATCGGTTAGGTCTAGGTTATTGATTGTGCTGTTGAGTTCTATAGTTTCTTTATTCAGTTTTTGTCTAGAGGATCTGTCTAATGGCGAGAGCGGTGTGTTGAAGTCACCCGTAATTATTGTGTTATGGTCTATTTGACTCTTGAACTTGAGGAGCGTTTGTTTTATGTACATTGCAGCTCCATTGTTTGGTGCATACAAATTGATAATTGTTATGTCTTGTTGGTGGATGGTCCCTTTTAACAGTATATAGTGTCCTTCTTTATCCTTCTTAATTAACTTAGGTTTGAAGTTGATTTTATTTGATATGAGTATGGCCACTCCTGCTTGCTTCCGAGGGCCATGTGAGTGGTATGATTTTTCCCAACCTTTTACCTCCAGCCTGTGTATGTCTTTTCCTATCATATGAGTCTCCTGAAGGCAGCATATTGTTGGATTTGTTTTTTTGATCCAGGTTGCTAGCCTATGTCTCTTGATTGGTGAGTTTAGGCCATTAACATTTAAAGTTACAATTGAGATATGATTTGTACTTCCAGTCATGCTTCTTTATTTATTTATTTTAGTTTGGCTAGTTTTACTTTTTGGTTATTTTCCTCCTCCTTTACTGAGATACCTCTTGTTGTTAGTTTTGGGCACTATTTTTCAATTCCTCTTCTTGTAGTATATTGCTCAGAATGCTTTGCAGTGCTGGTTTTCTTGCTGCAAATTCTTTTAGCTTTTGTTTATCTTGAAAGATTTTAATTTCGTTGTCAAATCTGAAGCTCAATTTTGCTGGATACAGTATTCTTGGTTGAAATCCATTATTTTTCAGCGTTTGAAATACATTGTTCCAGGATCTTCTCGCTTTCAAAGTCTGTGCTGAGAAATCAGTCATTAACCTAATTGGTTTACCCCTGAATGTAATCTGCCTCTTTTCTCTCGTAGCTTTTAATATTCTCTCCTTGTCCTGTATGTTGGCTATCTTCATAATTATGTGTCTTGGAGTTGATCTATTATAGTTTTGAATGTTTGGGGTCCTGTAGGCTTCTAGGATTTGGCAATCCATTCCATCTTTCATCTCTGGGAAGTTTTCTACAATTATTTCATTTAATATGCTGTCCATTCCTTTGGTTTGAATCTCTGTGCCTTCTTCTATCCCGATGACTCTCAAATTTGGTTTTTTAATGACATCCCATATCTCTTGAATAGATTGCTCATGGGATTTAAGCATCTTTTCTGTGTTGACTATACTCTTTTCAAGTTGATAAACCTTGTCTTCATTATCTGATGTTCTGACTTCTACTTGATCAAGTCTATTTGTAATATTCTCGTTTGAGTTTTTAATTTGGTTTATAGTTTCCTGCAATTCTAGGATTATTGTTTGATTCTTTTTTAAGATCTCTATCTCCTGGTAGAGCTCGTTCTTTGCCATTTGAATTTGTTTGTTTAATTCATTTTCAAAATATATTTTTATTGCTTGGACTTGCTGTCTCATGTCTTCTCTAATATTCCTTTCCATTTGAGTTAGGTATGCCTTGAGTTCTTTCCCTATTCCTGCTTCTGATGTTTCTATGTCCTCTTGTAGAATTAAGTTGTCTTGCATTGTTTGTACTCCTTTTTTCCCTTGTTTTCTCATGTTGTCCCCGTTGCTTTCCAGCTCTATTTGATTGTCGTGTTTCTGCTCTCTTCTATAGATTTGTTTTGGTTCCGTATTACTCTGATGCCTCTCCTTTGTGTTGTTAAACTATGCCTGCTAACGTGGATTCCGACGTCCGAGCTCCAGTGACGACACTACTTTGCTATAACCGGCCCCAGTTCCTTGCTGGAGTGTCCTTATGAGGGGGTGTGACTGGACTGTCTCTGTTTGGTTTCAGCTCCCAGTCACGGCAGGCAGGCAGGCGGTCTCCAGCCGCCCAGTATCACAGGCCGCGGGTGGGTGATTGGTCGCCTGCAGGTGGGTGTTCTCCTACCGCCCAGCTATGCGGGCAGTGGGTGAACTGTCGCTGGCGGGCCTGTGGTTTCCAGCTGCCCAGTCTCGAGGGCCTTGCCTCTAGCCTCCTGGTTTCTCCTGCTAGTCTTGGTTTCTCCTGCTAGACCAGATTTCCCCTGAGTGATGGTTCTCAGCAGTTCAAACTGTACTCTGGGCCTGCCGTTTGTTGGGTGTGGAGGGTGACTATTGGGAACCCCGGCACTCTATTGTTTTGTTTCCCTTGTGGGTGATAGAACTGTACCGCTTCCTTCCTTTATGCAGGCTCACTCTGATACTCCCTCCCACGCCTTCTGTAGCCGCAGGGCAGGCCCCGCGAATCAGTCGGCCTGGATCTCCATGGTACTACAGTTGGCAATTGGGATCCCAGGCACTCTGTCCTTTTGATTTTTCCTTGCGCTAGCTAGACAGGTTTCGTTTTGGCTGCAGATGGGGAGGGGGGGTTGCAGGTCATGTGCCTCTAGTTCCCCCCTAGTCTTTATGCAGGCTCACTCTGATTCTCCCTGCCCCGGCTAGCCTAGGAGAGATTTTATGCGGAGCTCACTATTTTTATCCCAACCATGAACTTCCCTCACCCAGGAAAAGGCAACACCTCCCATAGCCAGATACCAAAACCTAAGAAGTATCCTAATAAGAATACTTTCATCTAAATTATAAATTGGCTTTTGGTTAAGATTTCACTGGAAATATAAACTTCTATTTCTTGAAAACCAGCTAAAGTTTCACAGTTTTAAAAATCCTTCTGCCTAAATAGCATAGTAAATTAATATTGATTATTAGCTCTATTGTAAATGAATTCAGCAAATATCTTTCCAAATAAAAAATAGTTGTGGCCATGGCACAAAGTCATTGTGGAAAATGATCTGAAGAATTCCTTGGAGAGCCCTGGAATATAATCTCTCATTTGCTATTCACTCCAACAAGTTGTTGTTGTTATTATTATTATTATTATTATTATTATTATATCATCATCATCATCATTTTTTAGTAAAGAAAGATATTGATATGCACAGTTCAAATAACATCTTCATTATTGCAGATATAGTAGGAGGTTGATTCAGAATTTTACTCATATCCAGAGTCCAAGCTCCTAATTACTACAAGTTGCTTCCTCTTTCTCTTACAGTTTGGTATATTGCTAAGAGTATAGACTCAGAGATCAGGCAAAATTCATACAAGTTACCACTTACCTAGTTAGGCTACTTGCAAAATTCCCTGTGTTTCTCTGTGTACATGAGGGGCATAAAGTGTTTGGATATGCACTGAAGAGCACAGGATTTGGCACATAGTTAATTTTCAAAAAGTCATACCTATTAAATGAAGACATGTAATAGATGGGTGTACAACATGAGTTAAAATATCTGTTCAACCACTTAAATTAGTGAAGGTTCTCCCCCCAAAAAAACCATAATAGTATGTGTATATATACACACATATGTAAGTGTACATATATAGGAAGAGATTATGAATTATTTATTTACATATTATGCCATTTGCAAGCAAGAGGCCAAGGAAAGACAGGTGAGATCCAAAGGGGCTGTCAGTCAGCTTTTCATTGGTGTGCCCCAGATATCTGATATGAACAATTGAAAGGAAGAGAGGTTTACTTTGACTTAAAGTTTCAGAGATTTTAGCCTATGGTCATCTGATTATTATCTTTGGCCTGAGCTGAGGCAAACATCATGGCAGAAGGGCATGGTAAAGGAAAGCTACTCAGCTTACAGCATCTGACAACAGAAAGAAAGAGTAAGGAAGGGGCCAGGAACAAGATATATACCCTTCCCTAGCAAGTCTCCAGTTACCCACTTTCTCCAACTAGACCCTACCTCCTATAGCTTCTACTACCTTCCAAAAATGCCATTAAATTTTTGATCCCTCAATGGATTCATCCACTGATAAAGTCAGAATCCTCATGATTCAATTACTTCCCCAAATTTCACCTCTGTACATTGCTGTATTGGAGACCAAGTCTTCAAAACATGAGTCTTTGGGAGTCAGTCCAGATTCACACCATAACAGAGACCAACAACATAAGTTCCAGCCTGAGTCCAAAGTCCCAAGAACTAGAAATACAAATGTCCAAGGACAGGAGAATATGGATGTCTCCGCTCATCCACAGAGTGAATTTGTATTCTCTGCCTTTTCATTCTATTCAAGCCCTCAGTAGATTGGATGATACTACAGCATGGTTGAGGCTTATGTTCTTTATACAATTTTCTGACTCAAATACTAAACTCTTCTGGAAATATCCTCACAGATACACCTAGAAATAATGTTTTACCAGATATCTAAGTCTTCCTTAGCCCAGTTAACTTGATATGTAAAATTAACCATCACAGTCACTATTACTATGGGTGTTGTTGTGAAAAATTCTTAATTCCAGGATTAAGTTCCCAGGTTGTTACAGTCTAAAAGGAGATACTTATCAAATAAAATAAGCTTTCTAGTGAGAAAATACCAATCAATTATGATGGGAAAAAGTGCCTTAGACCTAAAGTGAGACACATTGATGAATATTATTTCCTTTCCCCTTTCATATGATGATAGAAAAACAACAGAAGCAGCTCCTAAAATTTGGTTGTATGAAATGTGGAAATACATTCATTCATTGAATAACTGTAGCAGTGCTGAAAAGTTAATGACATGACAGCCAGTCAACTGGGAATACCAGGGAATAGGTTCCTCCATCCAAATCTATCCAAGTCACACTAAAAAGTGATGGATATCCACTCCTGCTTAAACACGGAAAGCACTCTAGATCTTTGTGGTTAACTAGGAATTCCAGGATGGTGACAACATTTCAGGACTTTCCCAATTAGTTTGTTTTAAAAAGTTTTGTGGACTCAAACTCATAAAACTGCTACAGGCAAATACTAGAGTGCACAGGTCTATCCTGTACATCTCCAGTTCAGAAGATCGATTTTCCTATTCTGCTCCATCCTCTCAGAAGATGATATCTTTTAATCTACCTCACTTTGAGATGTAGTACTATAGTCCGAGTTGATTTACCTAATGGATTATTTTAAGTGTAGAGTAGTCAACTTTTCTGAAATGAGAGGTACACAGGGATTTTCATCTTCAATAGACATATCTAGTTAATATTGCCTTGCCTGGGAGAAAAAGGAAAAAATGCTCTAAATACTTTCCCCAGGAATGTTATAAAATATTGTTCCATCCAATTCTTTAATCAAATTATAGTAGCATTTAAAACATTCTGTACTTCAACATTTTTATTGTCTGGGTCCTTGTCTATATTACCAAGTGACAACTCAGTTTATGAATTCAGTGTAGCACAGGTTACCACCTCTTTCAGCCAGAACAGACTTTCCATCCAAAAATCACAACTGTCAGCAGAGATCATGAAGACATTGTAGTAGGAACTACTAGAAGAAGACAAATTCCATTTTTATTATATTCCTCACAAACAGAAAATAATTTTATTTTAGGTGGCAGTGTAACCAGCTTACAAACTACCTTTATCAGCCTCACTTGAAGCCAGGGGTGGCAGAAATACTTAGGTGGATAACTGAGAAATCTGACTTACATAGGAGAGAGAAGTTATTGCAATCTTTCTTCCTTCTTCCTACCTTTGCCTGAAGCTCAGGTGTCACCAATGTTGTTCCAACAATCATTTTATACCAGAGGGAGAACTTGAAGCCAAGAGTGGTGTCAGCTCAGGTTGCCGTAACAAGATACCAAATTAGATACTTAGACAACAGATTCTTATTTCCTCATAGTCCTGGAGGATGGAAGTCTCAGATCAGGGTATCAAGATGGTCAATTCCAGTGAAGCCTCTCTTGGCTTGCAGACATTTGCCATCTCATTGTGTGCTCATGCGACTTCATCATCTGTTTCAGAAGAGGAGCATGAAAAGAGAGAGAGAAAAAGGACTTTCTGGTGTTTCCTTTTATAAGGACATTTATTCTACAACATCAGGGTTGTCTTAGTTTGATTCCCACAAAAAATCATAGACTAGCTTAAATAACATGTATTGCTTTCTCAAAGGCCTGGAGGCCATAAGTCCAAGATAAAGATTCTAGCAGGTTTGGTGTCTGGTGAAGTCCCTCTTCTTAGTTTCTTGAGAAGAAATACACTGTCACCTGTCTTCTTATAAGGCCACTAATCCAGTTCATGGTTCCATTCTCAAGACATAGTTAGCTGCCAAAGGCCCTATCTTTAAATATCATTGAACTTGCAATTAAAAGTGTCAGTATATAAATTTTAGGGAAAACAGACCTGAAGTTTATAGTGGAGCCCCACTCTTATGACCTCATGCCACCATAATTACCACCATAAAGTTCCTATTTCCAAGCACAATCACATTGGGGGCTGGGATTTCAACAAAATTATTTGGCAGGCATAATTAAAATTAATAGATGGATATCAGAATTTCTCTTGTCACACTGATGTCAACATTGAGCAACTAAATAGCCTAGATTCTTTCTTAATCTCTATTATGTGTTGAAAAATATCTCTTTTTTTTTTGGTACTAGAGATTGAAGCCAGAGACACTTAACTACTGAGCAACACCCCCACCCTTTTTATTTTTTATTTGAGACAGGGTCTCTCTAAGTTTCTTAAGACCTCACTTGGTTGCTAAGGCTGACCTCAAAATTGCAATCCTCCTCAGCCTCTTGAGTCACTGGGATTACAAGTATGTACTACCATACTTGACTTCTATCCTTTTTGAGTTAAGTATTTAGAGTTACTATTATATTGAATTAAACCTAATCCCATATAACACTATATATATATATATATATATATGTATATATATATATGTATATATATATTCATTTATTTGTTCAACAACAAAAAATTGAGAATATACTGTGATCTGGGCACCATGAAGTACTGAGAACTGGTGATGACAAGACAAGACATAGACTCCCTGCCTCTGATGAGCTCACCAATTAGTAAAGGAGACAATTTTGAATATACAATTTACATTTTTAGGGTTATATAATGGTCAAAAAGAGAATATGAACAAATTGCTCAAAGAAAACTTAAAGTTTGGGCAACACTACCTACAAATAAGATTTAAATCTGTCCTTGAGAGGTAGAAATGTTCTAAGCACAGAAAACAGTAAAAGCCAAGGAATGGAGAAGTAGGGAGGAGCATGAATTTGGAGAGTGGAAAGTTTCCTGTGATGAGAGGAAAGAAATGGGAAGGTAGCTAGAGAGGAGGCTGGAAAAGTAAATAGGGGAAAGGGCCTTATTATATGTTACCTAGATTTCTGGGATTAACTCCATGGCAATGGTACACATGTAGGGTTTTTAAAACAATGATATTAAGGAGAGATATTGTTAGATTTATATTTAGGAAGAGTATTGTGGAAACAGAAAGAAAAAGTGGGCAGAAGTGCATTATTATAAATGGGCAAGAGAAGTTTGACAAACCCAGTTTTTCAAATTAGCCATCAACCATCTTCATATTAGCCTGTGTGAACCAACAGACTCCAACCTCGCACTGTAGCAAAACTTCTTATCTAATTCAATAGTAGCTCTTGAGAATGATATTGAATACTGTCATTTAGGTATACATAGAAAGACTATTGGTGAGATTTTTATGTGACAGACATTCTGAACACGCCTTGAGCAAGGGAAGCCTACTACTTGCTGCCTAGCTTTGAGCATTGGGTTTTCTCCAAATGGACATTTTCCCACCAAGACCATAGGACCCCAGAAATATTACTGTGTACCTTAGTCTGCTACCTTGGAGCTATTCCCCTGCCTCCTGTCTGCCTATGTCTAAACTGTGTTTCTTGGGCATGATACCTCTCAGACTAATGTTGTGTCATTTTGGTGTCAAACTTATAAAGTGCTTTAGCTAGCTTTTTTTTAAAAAAATATGTATGTTTTTAGTCATAGATGGACACAATACATTTATTTATTTGTTTATGTTTATGTGGTGCCAGGGATCAAACCCAGAGCCTCATGCTTACTAGGCAAGCACTCTACCACTGAGCTGCAACCCTGGCCCCTAGTTAGCTTTTTCATCGCTGCATCTCACATATCTTAGAGAAAGAAAAGTTTATTTGGAGCTCATAGTTCCAAAAGTCTCAGTCCATAAATGACTGACTGCATGGCTCTGGGTCCAAGATGAGGCAGCACATCATGGGGGAAGGACATCATATCATGTCAGAATCAGGAAGCAGAGAGAGTAAGAGGAGGAAAGGGACAGAGGGAAATGCATCCTTCCAGGGCACTCCCCCAGTGACCCACCTGTTCCAACCACAACAGACCTGTATACAGCTATCACCCGTCCATGCATTCAAACTCGTTTGGGCTGATTGGGTCGCAGCTCTTATAATTTACTTCTGTTAGTTCATTAACAGGAACTTTGGGGAGACACCTAATATCCAGACCATAACATGAAGCTACAAATATTCTGACTCGTATTCTTTGAACAGAGTTCTTTCTAATGGTATCTTGATGCCTGCTTGACTCAGAATAGTAAAAATTTTATTGGTATAAGCAACATCTCTCTGGGGGTGCTGTCTTTTCTCTTCCTTTTTGCCTTATCGTCATCATCCTTTCTTGCCTAAATGCACTCACCAGCTGTGGATGTGAACAGATTTTGATCCCTTCCAGAAAATGGCAGATGGGCACATAGCAGAGGTAGGATGAAGAAGAGGTAGAGATTCCAAAAACAAAATGTGATTACTTTCCAAGAATTTCATTTCAATGGGCTCTGACTTTAAATACTAACTTTTTTTTCCTGGAAATCTGTTGTTTAAATTATCTATGCATCAAGCTGTGTTCTAAGCTGAAACACTCAAAATCAGGGCCATGTTTCTGTGCATATTTTTAAGGTTTATACACATTTTGTTTGAAAGTTGCAATAAATCAACTTAATTTGAATCACCCTATAGGCTCATGCATTCCTATAAACTTTCCCTTTGACTATAAACCATAAGGATGTACTTTTCTTTAATCTCTTTTTCTGTTTCAATGCTGTTTCAAAAGCTCCATGTGTGTTTATTTGCATTGTACATTTATTCATCCATTTACCTTTTGGCAAAAGTATATTGGATTTCTATCATGTGGCAAATCTTATGCTGGAAAATGTGGAGACAAAGATAAATAAGACATGATATCTATGCTCAAAGGGTTCTCAGTCTGAAAAAAAAAGAATGACTGTTACTGTGCATTTTTAATGGGATTCATAATGTACAAATCATTTTCAAATAATGTACAAATAATTTACATTCAAATGTTATCATACAACCTGATAAGTTAGACAAGGTAGGTTTTATTAGTACTCTTCTAGAGATGGGCAAAATTCACCTCTTGTGAAGTCCTATTTCACCTTCTAGACAATTACAGTGGGTTTTAGTTAGCTTTCTCATTGCAGTGATCAAAACACCATACAAGAATAACTTAGAGGAGAAAAACAATTTATTTGGGCACATGGTTTCAGAGGTCTCAGTCCATACATATCTGCCTTCATTTCTCTGGGCCTAAGGTGAAGCAGCCCATCATGGTAGAAGCATTCAGCAGAGGAAAGTTGCTCCGCTCTTGGCAGAGTGTGGAAGAGCGGGAGGAATATGAAGGGTCTCACAACACAAATGCATATTTTCAGAGCATATCCCCAGTGACCCATCTCCTCCAGCCATGCCTCACATGCCTAGAGTTACTACTCAGTAAATCCATTCAAACTAGGACAGACTGATTTGGTTACAGCTCTTATAATCTGATCATTGCTTCTGAATATTCCTGCATTAACAGGAGATTTGAGGGATGCCTCATATGTAAAAGATAACATTTCACCCTGGTCCCCCAAAACTCATACCCCTCTCACATTGCAAAATGCATTTCATCAATTTCTAAGAGTTCCATAGTCTTCAGAATTTTAGTCTTACTCAAAAAGTTCAAGTCCAAAGTCTTCTCTGAGACTCAAGGCAAACTCTCTGTTTTGTGTCCCTATGAAAATCCAAGCCAAGTTACATATATTCAATATACAGTGGCATAGAGTAGACATTTTCATTAAAGGGAGAGAAATATGGATATATAAAGAAAGGATGAGGCCAAACCAAGAGCAAAATGGGGTACACAGTTGTGTAGCTACCTCTGCATATAGCATCTAAGAAACATAGTGGGATGATATGCTTTACCAAAGGCTAGGGTAGCCCTACCCCTTTGGCCTTGGTGTTTGTAACCCACGTGACCTCCTTTAGCCTGGTTCTCTCCAAAGCCAGTATTTTTTCTTGCTGGATAGTATATGGTACTGGCATCTCTCTTTTTGTGTGTGTGTGTGTGTGTATGCGTTTGTATATACAAACATACACACACACACACACACACACACACACACACACACACATATATATATATATATATACCTTTATTTGATTCATTACTTATATGTGGTGCTAGGAATCAAACCCAGTGCCTCACACATGTCATGCAAGTGCTCCACCACTGAGCCACAATCCCAGTCCACTGGCATATCTTAATTCCTGGGGTCTCCACGGAAGCTTTGGCTTCACCTTCACAGCTTTATACAAACCCTCTCAGGGGCAGACTTCAAGGTCTTTGACCCCACTACACTTTGCCTGGCCTCCCTGGCCTTTCTTTGAAATCTCAGAAGAAGCCTCCATGACCCCTTAACTCCAGAATCCTGTGTTCCTATAGCACATATGGATCATGCCAAGGCCTGCTGTGAGCTTGCACAATACCTAGGCACCCTGGAGTCACAGCTGCAGTGACCTCTGAGTACTTGTGAGGTTAAACATGATAAAACAACTTTTAGATGCCCCTGTACAAGCAGGGTATATTCAGTATCTTTCCCCAAAGGAATTTTTTTTCTTCTCTACCTTGGAGCCTTTAGTGGGTATAGTCTTATAAATTCCTTAGGTGCCTTCAAGATGTTGTTCTCTGTATAAAGTACTTAGCACCTCTTTAGGGGCTATAAACTCTCAAACACAACCTCCTTGGCCCCAGATTTACATGCACTTTTCTGGCCAAACTTCAGATTTTTAAAATCCTTCAGCTCTGCTTTTTGCTCCCAATTGTCACAGTATACCTTGTTAAGAGTTTCCAGCAATATCCATTCCACTGATTGAATGCTGTGCTGCCTTGAACTTTCCTCCTCCAGACTAATTAGTCAGTCCCTTATTTATAAAGTCAACCTCACAAAGTGTCAATATATGGAGAAAATATTGATAACTTATTTGCCAAAATATAACACAAGTGACCTCTACTCCAGTTATCAATAAAGTCCTCATCTTCCTTCTCTGAAATCTAATGCACAGTCTGCATTCCTATCACCTTTCTTGTCTTCTGAGTTCCCACCAGAATCACCTGTTAAGCTCCACTTACAGCATTCTAAATCTTTTTCAGTCTGCATCTCTAAACTTGTCAAAATTCCTCTCACAAACCAGTTTCAAAGACTTCTGAACTACATGGTCACGTTAGTGATAGCTAGGACCCCATTTCTCAGTAATATTTTCTGTTTAGTTAGCTTTTGGTCACTGTGACCATAATGCCTGATGAGAACAACTTAGAGGAGGAGAAGTTTTTTAGAGGCTCATATTTTCAGAGGTTTCAGTCTATAAACAGTTTATTCCATTGTTCTAGGCCTAAGTGAGGGAGCATATCAGGGAGTAATGGGCTGGTGGAGGAAAGCTGCAACACTTGAAAGTATCAGAAAGCTGAGAGAGAGGGGGAGAGTAGGGGTCACGGAGCAGGTGCACACTTTCAGAGCATACCCCCAGTGAACTACCTTCTCCAGTCCATTCAAACTAGAATGGACTGATTAGGTTACAGATCTGACAATCTGTTCATTTACCTCTGAATGTTCCTGCATTAAAAGGTCTTTGGTCATGGGGGCACCTCATATCAAAACCATAACACAGTGAGTTTCAATTGGAATTCAGTGAGAATCACCATGGAAGCTTTAAAAAGTGACCAGTGCCTTGGCCCCACCTCCAGAAATTGAGGTTTTTCTTAGTCTTAATGGGAACTGGGAATATGCATTTTTTGAAAGTTCTTAAGATGATTCTACCATGTAGCCTAAGCTGAAAAACACTGTTATAGCATCACTATGTGTAATTACAATACACTAATAAGTAAATTTATTTATTAACATGAATAAGTAAATAAATTGGTTGTGCTTCTCCTTGAACACTATATTGTTTCTTATCTCTAAGCCTTTTTGGTCCCTTATCCCTGCATTTATTACTTCATGCTAAAATCTTTTTTTTCTGATTTTAAGCACCCTCCCCAATACACACATATAGTTTTGAACTGTACCTTATTCATCTTTTGAGTTTGAGTGCCTAACACAGAACCTTATACCTGGTAGGAGCTTTGTGTTTGGTGAACAAACTCCAAGTAGATCAGAGGATAAAATCTGCCATTTGATTAGCACAGTTCATTCATTTTTATGCTCCCCTCTTTAAGGATTTGATCAAGTTTTCTGAGGCAAAGCAGGATAACAAATTAAGTGGTACTGTGATACAATAGAATCATCTTTCCTCATTAATTTCTATTTCATTTGCCAACTTTCCACATGTATCATTTAGCAGGAGAGTAAGGGATATAGCCCTTGAATTCAAGCACATCCACCCAAGGTTACTGTCAGAAACCTCATAAGGTGCTCACTTAAACACAAATTGTCCTACTGGCCCTTACACATACACCCAGCTGGGTCAAAATTCAGAACATGAACTTAAATTTAAGCCTTAATGTGAAATTTAAAACTTCACCCAATGTTTAGGAAATTTCTGCCTCAATAAAAATCATTACAGTGTGTTTTTTAATAGAATTAATATTGTTCAGATGTGTTTAGACTAAAATCAAGGGCTTTTATTTTGCAGAAAAATTAAACTATCAATATTGCTAAAAATATTATTATTACAAAAATTATCAATATTACTAAAATAATTTCTAAAAAATAATACAAATGTAGAAATAATGTATGAAAGGCTTTATACTAGTTTCTAGACTCAAAATTTACTATTTATTTGGTTGTTAATGTCAATTTTTATAAATCTCAGCAGGATAAAGTTAGTAAATATCATAATTGTCTAATAACTTTATTCTGTCATTTATAAAAATAGGGATATAGAACACACATAAATAGGTGATATGTGTGACAGAAAACATGAGATCTCTGGATCAGAGAATAGTCAGATTATTGTCATAGAACATTTTAGTCCCAAGTACCCTACAGGTCACCAAGATGAGAGCATATTGTCCACCTGGGCACGTGGTAGGGTTCGCACCACAAGAGAACAGTGAAATCAGGGCTGAACTTATACAGGGTGGTTGATAAATCTGTCTTTCCTCCTCTCCAGATTTAGTGATGAGAGAGAAAGCTTCACCTGGAATGGAACCAAATTTTCTGGGAAGTGGAGGGGAAGGACTTTCCACTGGAATGTCAGCAAATGGCTCTTGGGAGATAAGTCTCTAAATCTCTCTGGAGAAGTGCACAGCCTTTACCTCCTGGAACATATTTGCTATTCAATTAAGAAACCTGGACTATACAAAAATATGAAAATATTCATGGAGAATTATTTTGCAATAAAAATATATCTAAATATTTTCTGGAGATAACTTTGATCAGCATCCTTTCCTTTCTGTGAAAGCAAGTCTTTCATGAATTTCCACAAATTATAGATGCTAAGCTAGAAGTAGGCACTTATCTATTGGACAGTGACAGGTACAGTGTCATCTGCAACAAGTCTGAGTTTCTCACAATTAAGATATTTAGATATAGGCATTAGAATAGTCTGGCTGCCAAGTTGCTGAACATTCTGGATTCATTGGAATAAAAAAAATAAAATTATTTTCAATTTTTTTTAAATTACTTTCACTCTGCCAGGAGGACTGTACTTGCTGTTTCTTTCTGAAAATTCAGTTCGTTTCCAAGGCTTTCCAGTCATATTCAGTTACCAAAAATGTCCAATTAATAAATAGATAAATCTGGTTTATTATTTCAAAACTTAACCTTATATCCTTCCTTCCCAGCTCAAGTTAGCTTTGGCTTGGAGATTGGGGAATGAAGAAGGAGCATGGGGTACTCCATTAACTCCTCTTTGTCCCCTTTCTGGGTCTCTTTCTGTTTGGGAACAGGGAGGAGAAAGGGCTGACTCTAGCAAAATGTTTCTTACTTTTCTCTTTATACAGAATGCCTCCCCATGGGATGATATCTATATGATGCCTCTCTACAGGACACATAAAAAGATTCTTCAGAGGACTCTTGGAGCACCTATAACTGCACAGTTTCTGCCTCTGAAGATTTGTTCCACATTTTTAAACTCCTAAATTTCCTTTCCATACTTACACATGGTACAGACACTAGCTGCTGGGTTGCCCTTCCCGGAAGAACTTTGAACCATAGGTATATCAACCGTTCTGCCATGACAGAGAATGGTTGTGAAGTGTACTTCTTCACTCCTCCTCCCTTACTCAGTTCTGCCCAGTCGTTCCAGTTCCTTTTCCCGTGCTCAATTCCACACAGAGAGGTTCAGCAAGTTCTCTACCTGCATATATGTTTCACAGATAATGAGATGTCAGGGTCCCATTGTGGCTGATTCCTCCAGTCTCTAGGAATGATTCTTTTGGATCCTTTATTAATGAAGGAAGTGTCTGAACATGGAAGCATTGTCCACCTCCTCCACGGAGAGAAAACAGAAGTTCTGACTCTCTCTGTTTAGACTCTAGGCATTCTCAAATTCTCTAGTTTTCTGCTCATGTAGATAAGTGATTATAATGTTTAGAGAAAATGATTCAGTTTTTTCACCTTTTCATAACATCTGAAGAGGTCTGGCTCCAATAGGATTCATTAAGTAACCTCAAAACATGAGCATGATTAGTCTCCTTTTGGTTTCACCTCTGGACCTTTGTTTCCTGTTCTGAAATAACAGCAAAAGTCTTACTTGACAATTATTTGGAATTGTTCTCTATATTGAAATTTTTATTAGACTTTGCTTTAACACATATAAATGTTTTCTTTTTTCTTAGGTCAACAAGTAATCTGCCTTCTGCCATTCAAAACTTTCTCAACACGCCGTGCCCTTCCCAGACAAAGTAATTAATCAACTTTATGCTATTAATGCTAAAAGTGGTTAGCACTAAAAACTTTTCTGGCTGGAAAAAAAATCATAAAGTCAGCTCAATTCTCTTCATTAACTGGTAAGAACAGTGGATTTCAAAAGGTGAAATAATTTATCCAAGATTTTAGAATTAATTAGTGGTCAAGTTGAAATCAGAATTCTGCCCTCCTGATTTCTGAGAAAGATGCTTGCCCTGATGTAACATGATACTTCTCAGGCACAAAGTAATATCACCCAGAGATTAAACTCAAATGCAAAACTAAAAGTTACTTAGGCTTCTTTGATGCTGTATTTACTGGGAGCATATCATGATCTTAAAGGGGCATGAAAAGATCATGACATACCATCAATGATCAAATCATTCCTTTCTGTATTTTATACCCATGCTATGTGTTCTTTGAAGTCAGGAGAGCTCAATATTCACACTGAGTCATACTTGAAGGTTGGCACAATGTGTTTGGAATGCACTTGGGAAAGCATCATTGCACAGAAGTGTGCATTCAGAACAAATAGCAAGTTTGGCTTAAGACCATAGAAAACAAGTTTCTGGGCAAAGTTTGTCATTTTACAGCTGTTTCCTGCATCTGTAACAATGTCATCATAGCTAACTAGATTAGGCTGGATGTGTTAGGGCATAACCTGGGAGCGTGGTTCTTGACAAGTCCTCCAGGGTGCTGGGGAATTTTTACTACAAGCAATTACTAAAATGTCCATCTTAAGATGTCATAAGATAAGTGAATAAAAAATCTATAACTTTAAACCATCTTTTCCATAAACTTCAAGAAGTAGGACTAAATTTGCCAAAACATTTATGGGAAATACACTTTTCTTAGGAAAATTGAGGTATGCATATCTTTCAGGAATGTCTTTGGAAATATTTATGGGAGGGTAAGCACCAGGGATAAGGAGTGCAGCCCAAGAAAACTAATTTAGTTTCACAGAGTGGGCATTCCAAAGTCCTAAAGTAGAAAGACACAAGAAAGGGGGTAGGGGGACTAGGGAGCTATATATATGGACTAGGAGATTTATAGAGTGTTTATATGTATAGTGATACAGTTCCTCAGCTCACTTCCCTATTTGGGCTCATTCGTATAACTAATAATTATTGAGCTCATAACTTCTGCCAATAGTGGGAATATGAGAATATTATACAAGACATGGTTTCTACCATTCAGGAATTTATTGTCCATTTGGGAAATGAATACACCAATCACTACAATGCAGAATGACATTAATAGTAGCACTTCCTGCATCTCTTGGGCCTTGATTTAGAGTTTCTTTGGTGTGCCAGTATCACTCCTGCTGTAGTCTAAATTCTCAGGGAATACTGATTGTATCTTATTGATTTTGGGGACCCTTGTAGTGTCTGAAAAGACAAACATTTCATAAACAAAAGGGATCACTCTACATATGAACAAAGCTTTATAATTTGCAAAATCTTTTAAATCCATAAAGATACTTGGCTAAAGGCCACCATAATCCCATGAGATGGTCAAAGTCTATATGATTTCCCCATTTTACCATCAATAACAATGAGGTTTGGATAATTGCTTTCTAAATAGAATAAGTGGCAGAAGTACAGCTAGGCTTCGTCTTTCCAGTTCTCACTGTTCTTCCTATGTCCCTGCGCTGCCTCTTGGGAATGAGATAAATGATCTGTAAATGCTAAGAAAAGAGATAATATATACTTCAATTTAAAAAATGGAATTGAACTTAAGTACACTTCAGAACTTCTCCATTGTTAACATTAACTGTCTTAGAGAAGTTCTCTCTCACTCATTTTATTAATTATTATTTTTTATTCTAATTTATTCTTCTGGTTCATATAGAAGGTATGAATTCTAATTTGAAAACTTGTAGAGCACATAGTAATTTGTTTTGTATATGGTGAACACTATTATGAATAACTGTAGGTAATGTGTACTTTTTCAACTACTGAGAAATTGCCTATCTTAAAATTATAAGAATGATATTATGTTAAGTAAAATAGCCAGGAAGAGAAAGATAAATACCACATGTTCTCATTCACATGCGAACACTGAAAAGATTTATTTTATAGAATTATAGAGTATAATAATGGCCACCAGAGGCTAAGAAAGTCAGGAGTATGGAGAAAACACAAAATAAGTTAGATAGGAGGACCAAGTTATATATAGTGTTCTATAGCACAGCATAGTGACTAGAGTTTACAACAATTTACTATATATACATATTTTTAAGGTATGATAGAAAAATTCCAGATTAACTTTTGAAAATAAGATCTTCTTAAAAGTGAAAATTGCTCAATTTAACTGAGAAATATTAACTGTTTTAAGGATTAAGATCATTTGAGGATTATTAGGAAAATTAAAGTACTCCTTGTCATTTATCCTTTTAAACTCCCCAAAGGCATCTAACATGACCCCCCACACCACCAGTCTCAGGAGATTTAACCATGGGAAAGATAACTGATGCATAGGTTGTTGTCAACTTCATAATTATAAACATAAATTTTAAATGGGAAGTTTTTTCATGGCAGTCTATGTACCCTTCTCTCAATTCTTAGAAATTCAAGGTGTTCAGAATTTTACTACAATTTCTGACAATTTCGACCTGCCTCCCTACACCTCAGTACAAAATACTTTTCCTCCTGTAACACCTGTACACTATTTGAAAGTAGGTATAGCCTGACCTCTGGTTAGGATTCTCATTCCAGCACTTCCTGGCTAAGTGGGTAGCCTTGAACAAAAGTATAAAACCTCTGTAAAAATAATTTCCTCACCAATTTACTAGGATAACTGATCTACATTGTATGGTTGCTTTGAGAACTAGAATAGATACTACAAGGAAGGTCCTTAGTTCCATAGCTGGTTCAAAAAGTTTAAATACATTGTTTAAAATAATTCCTCTGAACCCTAATTAAGAAGGATTGGCCAACTTCATACTTCCAGAATACACCTGCACTTTAAAATTGGAGTCAATATCTAATTAGTTTAATAGCAAAATGAATAATAACAAACATTCATTATGTGATCTGTATGTGCCATTTCAGGATTTACCTGTAATGTCTCATGTAATCCTTAAACAATTCAATAAAAGAAGTTCTAATATTTTATAAATTTTACAGATAAGGAAACTGAGATACAAACAGGTAAGTGACTTGCCTGGATTTATACATCTAACAAGTACCACTCAGACTGATAGGCAAGCCATCTGGCTCCATTTGAAACTGAGAATTTTTCCATCTTCCTTTTATCTTCTTTCTACATTACCCTTGTTTTAGTCAAATTCTTTGTCATTGTGAGCAAAAGTCCTGACAAAAACAATGTAGAGAAAGAAAAGTTATTTTGGCTCAGAATTTCAGTTCAGTCCATAGTCAACCAACTCCAGAGCTCTGGATTCGAGGTGAGACAGAGAACGTCATTACTGAAGGTCATGGCAAAGGAAACCACTCTGGACATGGCAACTAGGAAGCAGAGAGAAAAAGCTTTACTTGCCAGGGACAAAATACAAACCCCAAAGACTCAACTCCACTGACTTACTTTCTCTGAAAATTTTTGTATTGTCTTATAAATGAGCTTTGGGGAGATACCCTATATTTAAACCATAAAACACCAAAACAGAAAGTAAAAGTGAAGCAAGAGTTTTCCATCCAAAACCCAAGAGTTGTTAATGACAAAAGAATCTTCAGAGAGAAAAAACAAATAGCACCCCTTGGCACTCAAATGTTTCACTTGTCATGTGAGCAGAAATTCCTTGAGATAAATTCCTGAGGTTCTTTAAGGTTTTGTTGTTTGATGATAATTTCAAGAGTTAGTGAAATTCTGTAAAGAGAGAATATTTTAGGAAATACATTTATACCAAAATATTTTTATTGCAGTGTAATTTGTAATTGATAATAGTAAGAATTTGTTAAAATCAAAATATCAAAAAGTAGACGTTAAATAATGTGTCGTATGTCCATATGATACAGTGCTAGGCAGTCATTATTTAAAAATTTCAATTATAGTTAAGAAAAGATTATAGGGCATGGATTAATTTTTAAATTATGATGTAAACATAAATATAAATTCAAATGTAAAATTTTATATATAATGTAACAAGCATGATTGAAATGCATAGGAAAAAAATTTGGCTAGATATAAAAAAACTATTGATGTTGATTATCAATAAGTGGTAGGAATATGCATGATTTTATTTCCATCTTCCTTTTATCTTCTTTCTACATTACCCTTGTTTTAGTCAAATTCTTTGTCGTTGTGAGCAAAAGTCCTGACAAAAACAATGTAGAGAAAGAAAAGTTATTTTGGCTTTCTGTTCTTCTAATTTCTAATTTTTCTGAGTGTGTTACTTTTATAAAAACAAAAAGTAAAATAAATGTTTTGATCATCTGTATATATTTGGGAATTTTCCCCCAATGTTAAAATTAATTTATATTGCATCCAGCACTGAGTAAACAGGGAACAATCAGGTGCCTATGAGCCACACATACTAGAAACCTCACCAGTTAAACTGATTATATGGCTATAATCATGTCACCCAGAGGATGTAGACTGAATTAATTGCAATAATGAACTCAGACAATTCCAATTCTCTCTTCTCTTTGTTGACAATTTATTGTTTATTAGTGACATTATTCTTACTGACATTTTACCAGTGTGACAGTTTTATGTATTATACTGACTTGAATCATGGGATGTCCAGATAGCTGATTAAATGTTATTTTCTGGTATATCCATGAGAGTATTTCTGGAGGGGATAAGCATTTGAATCAGTAGCTTGAGTGAAGCAGATTGCCTTCCTCTATGTGAGTGGGTATCATCTAAACTGTTAAGGGCCTGAATGGAACAAAAAGGTGGAGGAGGGAGGATTCACTGGCTCTCTGCTTGAGATAGATCTTTCTTCCATCCACAGCACTCC
This sequence comes from Ictidomys tridecemlineatus, assembly GCF_052094955.1. Lineage (NCBI taxonomy): Eukaryota > Metazoa > Chordata > Mammalia > Rodentia > Sciuridae > Ictidomys > Ictidomys tridecemlineatus. The sequence goes on from NC_135479.1 coordinate 167,297,239, forward strand.
TGACTCTCTGGCCTTCAGATTCAGACTGAAATCTGTTACATTTGCTCTTCAATCTTCCAAAATACCACTTTCTTTCCAAATCTCCAGATGGCATATGGCAGATTGTAGGATTTAGCCTCCATAATTTCATTAACCAACACCTTATTATGTATCATATTAATATATAGCATATATATTTTATATATACAAAGCATATATTATACCATATATTTTATATATGTGCACATATATGCACATAGATACATATACACATGTATGTGGATCCATTTGTCTTATTGATTCTGTTTCTCTTGAGAACTCTATTATGAACAGATATCAAACAGTCTTCATGCTATTAAGGAATCCTGAGATCATTTTCTCCCTTATGATAACCTACGCTATCTATGTCCTGATGTCTAACCAATGAGAAGTTTGAATTCACCAGTGTTATACCATGCCTTTATGTAAGCTAATATATAAGGTTTCTTATCTTCCTATAACTTATTTTTATTTTTAAAAGGTCACTTCTGGCCTTATGAGAGATGAGTACAGATAGTGGAACTAAATTTTCTCATCATTTAAACCTTGAAGAACTTTCAAACCATCTCCTTACAAATCTTGAAAGAGTAACAAATTTTAAGAGAAGAAAAATATTGTCATTCATTACTTTGCTTAATTCTGTCAGCTAATTCCTAGAGTGAATGGAAGTGGAGTTAGAAGAATTGATTCCAAGAGGAATAGAGAGATGTGAATGCATGACCTCAGTCCCAAAACCACATTCCCTGGCAGCCATTGTGGGTTTGTTTTATACCTTATGCACCAGCAATCTCTATCTTGGAAAATCCTGCTTACGCATCAATCAAGCAGCAGGAGATGGTCTCTTTGCTCTAGCAAAGTCTTAAGAGAAAAATCTGAGTTGTCCTGAAGTAAGAAATCCTAACAGCCCATATCCAGGAGCCTTTCCAGATTTGCTGAGGGCAGAAATCAGGTGCCAAGACAAGCCTTCAGAGTTCAATTAAGAGCAACGAATGTTGGAAAATACTTAACAAAAACCAATCTCCAACCCAGCATCGAATGTGAAAATCCTGAACACTGTGGGCAATATATTCTGCCAGATCCTTTTGATCATGTTTGGTACATAATTGGGACTTCATCAGAAAATTTTGGCCTTCCTTTGAAGTAGGAAGGAGCACAAGATTCCTAAAGCTTACCCAAAAGAACCCAGGTTAGATGAGAACAGAAATTATTTTTAAGAAGAAAGAACTACTGTTTAAAATAACAAATATCCCAAGCCCAATGACTTTAAGAAATAATTTCAGGAATAACTACTGTTGGGATTTTTTTAAAGAAAGGACTTGAATTAACTGAAAAGAAAGACTCTTAAGTTATAGAATGTTAGAACTAGAAGTGACCCTCAAGATCATTCAAACCAACTCCTCATTTCCTTATGAAGTCTCTGAGGTCTAATGAGGTTAATGACTGTCCTAAAATGAAACGTCTCATTATGATTGAAGACTGAAATAATCTCTCACTTTCAAAAAGAACTTTGGGATTCTCAAGCACTTTTTCATCTGATGGCATATTTGACCCTCAATGACCTCTGAGAGGCATGATGATAGAGACTAACCAATAAGTTGGCACTTGCATTTATGATGCTTTTTCAGGAAATTATTGCTTATAGGAGGAAAAGGATTCCAAAAACTGAAAAATATTCCTGATTCAATTTGTCAGTTAATTTATAATAACATCCATGAGCTTTAATTTTTTATTTGTACTCTGTCTCAGAATTACATAGGATGGATGACCAGCTACTTGTGAACTCTACTAAAACAGAGGGATTTGGAGTTTGAAATAGAAAATTCTTCCGGTGGCATCATTTTTATTAATTAAGGAATGAAACAGAATCTTTTTCTGGAGAGATTTTTCAGATGTGGATAAATATTTGCCCGCAGGTAAGAGCTGAAGCAGAGTCCTTCCTGAAGTTGAGGGTGAGAACCATCTTTAGCTTAAAGTCCCCCTCCAATCCCCACTGCCATTGTTGGAAATTATGATTTTTTTAGCTTTAGTCTTTTCAGTTCAACAGCATGGTCTTATTTTTAGTCTTAAAACTTCTCAGAAACCGTTTGATTCTAAAGTCCATTAAAATCTGAATTCACCTAAAAGTGCCTAGTTTGGCCTTGATATTATCTATTAAGCACAAAATTTAAATTGGGCTTAGCCAGGGACTCTTGTTCTAGGCATGATTAATGTGACTTCCACTCCTTTCCCACTTCCTCTCTGAGGACTGATGTGGAAAGCAAGACCACACTGATGCCTAAATAAACAGAAACTTTCTTCTTTCCACTTTTAAACATCATAGTTTTTATAATGTATTGATTAAAAACATGTTTTAATCATACTTAAAGTGATGTCTTTAACCTTTTCCCAAATAAAATAATAACAGTCTCCAATTCCTGGTTAAACTCTTTTCGTCCAAAAGATACTAACCCAACAGCCAACCTGGAATAAACCAACAGCTTCCTGCTTTGCATGGAAGTAGAACTAGAATGTATACTGAGCCCGACTTGAATAAGCAGGGAAATTTAATGAAATTAGGCACAGATGTGTGATTACAAACACTCCTGTTTCTCAGACCTGGCACATTATAGAAAGCTTCTTTCATCTTTCCTAATTTGGGAGATTTTGCTGACATCACTCATTGTTAAATCATGTGAGGTATAATTGGTCCAAAGCTCACACATGTCTAATTGTCCCTGTTGGCCTGTATGTCTTCAAATATATGTCCTAGAGGTGATGATAAACCACATATAGGCTGAAGGACACTAAACAGAAGCTTCAGGTTTCTCATCAGACCACCTTTCACGAAAAGCTTTTTGATCTTTTATTGTCTATAAAATAAACTGAGAGTTTTATTTTTGAGGAAAAAAATTGAGCCTTTATCACATTACTGAATTGCAACATCTGTGCTTCTGTAAAGGCTAGATAAGTCTGTTCAAGGCCAAAAAACCCATTAATCCATAGAAAACACCAGTCTATTTTCCTTCTCTCAAATTCATACCTGGATGAAACTGTAAATAATAAACCCAGAGGCAATTTATCTGGAAAGGAATGGTTAAAAGCACATCAACTGCTTTCCCATTTATTTCTTCCAATTGAACGTGACCTAGGCCTTCTGTACAACATAGTAGATCATTATTTCATATAATAAATGTAATACCATTCCCTCCATTTTACTTTTCCTTTCTACAATTCATCATCCATGACTATTTTTTAAATATTTTGAATATATAGTATTTCTGGGGGAAAAAAAAAGATCAATACAAGGAATCTCATAGTTGCAAGTATCCAAACACTACTTCTTACCTATTCTTCATTTTCACATGTAAATATTTCACTGGATTGCAGTTACAAAGAGCATGACTTGTTCTAAATCCTTTATTAATCACTAGCATATTATACTGCCTAAAATTGAAAATATTTATAATTACAAAATCTAATATCAGATAAAAAATAACAAAGAAAGATTATTAAATCTCCTGTTACATTGACAGGGATTGGAGATATTTCCAATTTCAAAATTTATTATTGAAGACAAACTAATAAAAAGGGATATTTAAAACTTTCTAAATAAGAAGCTAGGATGTTAGGCAAACTGTGCAGTTTAATACAAGAACAAATTCAAACTGACGTCAGATATTATTTTATTTTACTGTATTTGTAGAGGAAGGCAGTACTAGGGATTTAACCCAAGAGCAATTTACCACTGAGCTACACTTCAGCCCTTTTTAAATTTATTTTTATTTTTTTATTTTGAGACAGGGTCTTGCTAAGTTGCTTAGGGTCTTGCTAAATTGCTGAGGCAGGCCTTGAAGCTACAATCCTCCTGCCTCAGTTTCCCAGTCTGCTGAGATTACAGTGTGTGCTATTGCACCTGACCAGATTTTAATCGTTAAAATGCTTCTCGAAAAGGGATCTAACCCTTTCAAAAATTTAAATGCAATTTAATTCTTAAGTTTCTTTAAGATATTCAAAGAGAACTCTATTCATAATACATCCTTTTTTTTCCCAATGCCCCCGATCAAACAGATCCAGCTATCCCAATTTCCTCTGTTCCTTCTATAAAATAGCCCCGAATTCTTCTTGGAAGTACAGCAACCCAAGCTTTCTTTTTTTGGCCTTCATACCTGTATTTCTCCCATAAACAAGATACTCTACGCTGTGGAGAAACGGCTGATTCAAGTTTAGTCTTTAAACATTTTATAAGACAATGCCTAAATTCCTTAACAAACCTGAATGAAGAAGCTACTGGTGGCCGAGACAAACTGATGCAACCCTTCTTTCTGGGTCCCAACAATCCTATGGAAATTCAAACCAAGCATTTTCAACTTACACTATTGGCACTGATTTTCTAGGGCTTGAATTTCAGGGTTTCAAAATAAGACTTTGGTGCCAGCTTGTCCCATGGCGGGAAGAAAAGCAAACGAAAACCACAGAGACGTGCCAGTTTTAATTTGATTTCCGGCTCAGCAACCCAACCCTGGTATGAAAATAAAACTCAAAACCCCAATCCCTCCTGTAGTAACCAACAAAAAATGCTATCCCCACCCCTGACTCAAAAAGTAGCCATCAAAATTCTTCCAAATGCAACTAGTGGATGTAATAAGGTTCTCAGAAGGAGGGCTGCAAATCACTGTGTCTTTAAGGGTAGACAGCATGGCGGGACCCACAGCCTCAGTGGCAGAATACATGTGTGAGTACAAGGAAGAACAAAGGGAACTGAGCTTTGACTTGGAATATAAAACTCTAATCCTGAAGACAGAATTTGTATTTAATTGAATTTAACAGCTTTAGCAGGACCTTTGGGTAGAAATGCTTTCACTTCTACCCTGTGCTTCCATAATTGATTTAACATGCGTTGGGATGGGCGCTAAAAGTCCTGAATCCTGAACATAGTCTGGTTAACCAAAACAGAAACACCAACACAGGATACAACGCAATGCTGTCAGGTCCAAAATATACAGGACATAGGAAAAATTAAGGAAACACAATAAAGGATTTATCCTGCCTTTGGGGCAGGATAAAAGATGTGTGCTAATTTCCAAATAGCAGGGTCTTTTCATTTTATGTGCAAATATTTTCTTAACAAAAACTTCCAAGAGCTAAACTGACTACACATTGCAGTGACTTCTTATATGGAGTGTGTTTACAGGAGAAAACTAGGAAATAGCACATAAGTGAAAAAAGAAGGGTTATTTGGATGAGCTCTGATAAATATATTTGAACTACCTATTAATCACAGACATTAATGTGGTAAATGGTCACCAATCCTGGAATTCTGTCCAGCTGAGACTGCCCCCATATTCTTGGGATTTCAAATATGCTTTTCAGAATGTTTCTCACTTCACTCCCATTAAAGCAACTCTTATTCATTTTCCCCCTAGAAAATAGGTTTAAGGTAAATCAATGGTCAAAGTCTTCATTTGGAGGAAGCAGGTTAGTGATGCAGGGCTGGTGGGGAGATGGCTTAAGCAATGGCTGAGGAATTATAGTGCAGTAAACCAGTAGGGATTACACAAGCAAAGAGCTGGAATTTTTCAGGAGTCTCACTTGTCACTAACTGTATTAGCTAATCTTCAAAAATTGGACTACTAAACTTTTTGAACATTTTATATTAGCAAAATACATTGAAACTTTTAGAAACCCAGAATCATGTAAAAGAATATATATGTTAATTAACCTCCTTAAATAGTCTATTTTTAATTCCTTTCTGTGTTCGCCTAAGTATCCTTGTCCCAATGGCTTTAAGATAATGTATTCTCTCTGAATTAAAAATATGTATATGCTTTTGGTTCTTGGGAATTGGCTAACTTCACTTAGCATTATCTTCTCTAACTCCATCCATTTACCTGCAAATGCCATGATTTTATTCTCTTTTAATGCTGAGTAATATTCCATTGTGTATATATGCCACATTTATTTTTTATCCATTCATCTATTGAAGGGCATCTATGTTGATTCCACAGTTTAGCTATTGTGAATTATGCAGCTATAAACATTTATGTGGCTATGTCCCTGTAGTATGCTGTTTTTAAGCCCTTTGGGTATAGTCCAAGGAGAGGGATAGCTGGGTCAAATGGTGGTTTCATTCCCAATTTTCCAAGAAATCTCCATACTGCTTTCCATATTGGCTGCACCAATTTGCAGTCCCACCAGCAGGGTATGAGTGTACCTTTTCCCCCACATCCTTGCCAATACTTATGGTTGTTTGTATTCATAATAGCTGCCTTGAGTGAGATGAAATCTTAGAGTGGTTTTAACTTGCATTTCTCTAATTGCTAGTGATGATGAACATTTTTTCATGTGTTTGTTGATTGGTTGCACATCATCTTCTGAGAAGTGTCTCTTCAGGTTCTTGGCCCATTTATTAATTAGGTTATTTGTTTTTTTGGTGTTTAGCTTTTTGAGTTCTTAATATACCCTAGTGATTAGTGCTCTATTTGATGTGTGTGGGGTAAAGATTTTCTTCCAAGATGTAGGCTCTCTATTCACCTCACAGATTTTTTTTTTTTTTTTTTTTTTTTTTTGCTGAGAAGAAACAATGCCGAATGTTTTCTTGGATATAAGAAAGCTTATTCATAGTGGGCTAGGGAGGGGTAGCATGGGAAAAATAGAGGAACTCTAGATAGGGCAGAGAGGTGGAAGGGAAGGAAGGGGGCATGAGTAATTAATATGGTTGAATGTGATGATCATTATTATCCAGAGTAGATGATTAAGACATGAATTGGTATGAGTATACTATGTATACAACCAGAAATATGAAAAATTGAGCTCTATATATGTAATAAGAATTGTAATACATTCCATTGTTATATATAAATTAAATAAATAAAAATAAATTAATTAATAAATGTTAAATAAAGTAAAAAAATATTTTAATAAAAGACTAAGTCTGAATATATATATATATATATATATATATATATATATATATATATAAAAGAAAGAGAGCTACCCAACTGAATTGTATTTGAAATTGTAATGAATGCTTAGTTCACAGAGGCTAGTCCAAATATACTTGGATACTCTACTGATTAAAGTAGAAATTTAAAAATGTATATGCATGCTTACCTTATATCTATATTCAATATATATCAATATTTTTCCACATTTGTTTTATTTATCCTTTTAATGCTTTTATTTTCTTCTTAATGCTTAAGTATTTTCAAAGAATCCCAGATATCATAATTTCCTCTTAGCATATTTCAGTATGCCCCTCTAAAATTGAAAAACCAAAGATAGGAAAAACAATACTGCCCTTCAAATTTTTTAATAAAAAATACTTTAAGCAAATAGTAAAAATTAGAATGGACAACTATGGAGCCACCAGCAAGATAAAATAACACCTGGCCTTATTCAATTAGTTAAGGTTTTTTGTTGTTGTTGTTGTTTAGTTTTTCTTTTTCTAAAAAATACAGGATTACAAATGCATTCAAGTTTTTTCTTTTTCACTACTTTTCCAAGTATGTTAACCAGGATATTAAAAGGCTTTATATATCAATCCACATAGAATTTCCACATAACTTCCACAATTATCTTACTTTGTAACAAAGCCTCTACTATAATTTTTGTCATCGAATCATTTGATAAAGACTTTCTAGATCTAGGTTGTTCTAGATTGTTCAACTGATTTAGTTTTTAATCCTTAGACATTGTCTGAAGTTTAAGCTTTGTAGTTTATCCCATGCCTGGGCATCATAATCATTCTAGTATATACAAAAATAGAGATGAAACTAATAATAGTAGCACTAATTTACAAGGACTACCACCATAACTTTTTGCATACAAGGTTAGAGAAATTTAATTCATTTTGGCTTGAACTTAATGCAAACAGAAATCAAGTATTCACATCTAATTTATTCAATCAGGAGGTATATGCCAAAACTGACTTTTATGAAATATAGGGGTTTATGTAAACCTACTTAAAGATAATAAATAGGGTGTGTGTGTGTGTGTGTGTGTGTGTGTGTGTGTGTGCTGCTGAGGATTGAACCCAGGGCCTTGTGCATGCAAGGCAAGAACTCTCCCAACTGAGTTATATCACCATCCATAAATAGAATTCTTTTTGTCTGTCTTTCCATTACCGAGTATACCTCATATTTTTTATTTGACCTCATTTATTACATAAGCAATAACGTGAAGGTGATGGCATAAGAAAAGAGGAAAATGAGCCTGATTTGTTTAACAGTTTTGCGTTCATGTTGTAGGTAGGACCTGTTCTCCTTGGTCACTTTTTGTATGATGAATCTAGCTATTAAGAAGAGAATCAACAGCTGAGTACACTGGCAAACACCTGTAATCTGAGCTACTGAGCAGTTGAGGCAGAAGGGTGCAAGTGTAAAACAAGTCTCAGCAATTTAGCAAGACCCTGTCTCAAAATAATAAATTAAACAGGGGTGGGGACGTAGCTTAGTTGTAGAATGCACCTGGGTTCAATCCTTGGTACTGAAAAAAGGAAAAAAAGAAAAAGAGAGGGAAACAAAAGGACTTCAGATCTAAGTTACCCAGGAATTTTTTTTTTGAACTTTAATACCCATTTTCCTTTATGATTGTGACAGGATATTTGCATGGTTTTTCTCAAAGATGAACAGAAGTTAAGTATGAATCTATAATTTCTGGAAATGATGAACAGGATGATTGACAACAACAACAAAAAATGTACTGACAACAAAGATCACAGCCAAACCTTGGAATCACATATGTTTCAGGGTTTAATTTTCATTTTTATTTGTTTTCCTCCTGTCTTTGGTAGTTTGCCATTTGCCTAACTCATCGTTTTTAATGACAGGTATAAACTGTACCTTACTGAGGTCATTTATATGCAGAATTGAGGAAAGAGAGTAGTTCAATGAAATGAGGCATTTAGGAAAGTAGGGTACTGTATTGGGGTGGGAAGGCAGCAACACTGACATATTAAAAGAATAAGATGACCACAATTAAGATAAGACTTCCAGTGAGTAGAGATAGATGACTGTTTTTGGAGATTGAGGACAATCTTAAAAAAACACTTATTTATCTAGCTGGTTCAGGAAGAAGGCTAGCCTTACCTTCAACTTTGTGTGAAACTCTGTACTTGACATCCTTACCTCAGCTGCATCCTCCATTTCCTGGTGTTTAAATACTCTGGTCTAGCCATAGTTATCAAAAGGAGGAGAAGCCAAAAACAACTAGGGTCCTAGAAAGGGAACAGTCTTTTCTAACAGCCTCACCTTTCTCTCTGCCTATTTATATTGCTGTTACGTTACAAAAAGGCTAAAGATCTGCATATTAATTCGCTAATTTTTTTCCCTTGATACTTGAGAAAATAAACTTATGGTACAAAATGCTGTTCTAAACCATTTAAATATTTCTATGGCTGGTCCCATAATAATCAACCTGAATAGTATTCAGGACAAACAGATCTTATAAGTTTTTACCTGATGTTACAACCATGCTTATTAAAATGGGCAAATATTCCATAATTTTATTGTGGTATTTCACAATGTTCTGTGAGTGCGAAAGCATCAAAGAGGTAATCATCAGAAGTGTTTTGATAGTGTCCTACTAACTAGTGTTTTTCTCTCTAGGTTTTAGGTTTGTTTGTAAAATAAAAGGCTTGGACCACATAATCTATAAATTATCTTTATTAGTGTTTGACAGGCAAGAATTATATATTTATCCCTAATGTACAATCTTCAAATCTCTTTTCATAACATGTAATATAATCATTTTGCCTAACAAATACCTATCCACTTCTGTCTATCTCCACCTCCTCCTCCTGCTCCAGGCCAACATCATCTCTTATCTGGATGACAGGACAGCTTTCTTACAGTTCCATATTCCTCCATTCTTGTCTTTCCAGTCCATTTCCCATAAGGAAACAAGAGAGATTTTAAAAGAAAAGCTGAATTAGATTAATCCCCAACTTAAAACCCTCAATGATTCCCAATTGAATTTAAATAAGATGCAAGGAAAGAACCTATAAGAGCCACCCATGTGACAAGCTCAGCCAGGCTCCAGTCTCAAATCTTCCTGACATCTTTTCCCTTGTTTACAATGCACCAGCTACACTGGTCTGTTTTCACTTCTAAAAATTCAATCAGATCTTTCCTTCTTTTGAGAGATTTTTTTTTCATTTGCCCTCTGCCTGACCCACCCTTCCACTTAGTGCTGGTTTTTGTCATCTCATCCTGTAGTTTCAACTAAAACATTGTCTCCATGTCACTTCCATAGACAAGCCTGCCTAAAACTATTTCCCCTCTCAGTGTTTTCAGGCAACATCTTATTTATTTCCTTCATTAGTCTTATCTAAATCTGCTATTGTTTAAGCAGGTTTGGTTTTGACTCCCTCCCCACTGTCTTTGTGTGATCCTATTCACACATCCTCACTGCATAGCAGGTTTTCTAGCACTTACTCTACATTCAATAAATATCTGCGTAACAAATTAATAAATCTGGCCTGAAATTGGGGCTGTTGTCCTCTGTGTAGTACCTGTGCAGCAATGTGCATCATTTGCACAAAATCCTTAATACACACAGAGAGATGGTGACTGAAGATGAGACAATAGATGTAGAAGAAGGTTAATGCTAAGGTAGCTAAAGAGAACTGCTCTACCTGCATAGGTAGGGGGCAGTCTTGCTCCATGCATAGGAACATGGAGTCCACCTGAGTCCTGACCTATACATACCATGACACGCTTGGTTTTAAGCTTCCGGAAATGCCCCATAAACTAAAAATTCTGAAAGAAGAAATCACTTTAAAGCTATCTCCAAAGTCTCCCTTTATCTTTTCCAGGGTAGAGAAAATATAGGAGTGGGACAAGTGAGCCTCCTTTTCTAGGCAGAGCTTTGTCAAGGCATATTGTGTAGCACAGAAGGATAATTGGAATAGATTTTACATGAAACAAATAATGGCATGAATCCTCTCTCTGCGAAATGTGAAGGTTCTCTAGAAACAAGAGTGCAACAGCTTCCTCCACATTTCTTAAAACTAACAACAACAACAAAATTTAACAATGATTGCCCTGGGAAAATGTTCCTCCTTTACCTCCAACTCCAAATATTTGAATGAGGAAATATTTTTTTTTCCTTTTTATCATCAGAGTCAATTTTAGTCATCTAGCTGGCCCTTTAAAATTGAAATGTGACCATTTTTTTATTAGCCTTCATCAACAAATGACTGCCATTTTATTTCGGTCATAAATCGTTCAATCATTTCCTGATAAATGTTTGCACAGGTGTTTTTGAATTCTAATTGATATTTATTGATTGAAATCACCAACTCATTTTGATTGATTGGTATGAGTAGATACTTTTTTTGTGCAAGTTGCTTCCAGTTTAAAGACACACAATTTCATTTCTCTTGTCCTGATATGATACCAACAATAGCCTTTCATTCAAGTTGTTGAAAGCAAAAACTCCCAGTCATTCCAATGACCTTAGTGAAATCTCCCCATCTCTCTGTGAATATGTTTTATTAGTAGTCAACTTCTGTCACATCTCAACAGAAAACAAGACTGGTTTTGTTTTGTTTTGGTATAATTATGATTTGTACTACTAGAACCTACTTAATCGATAGTCTCTTGAAGCTTAGTAGTAGTCTATGAGCTTGTTGCTGCCATAGATCTAGTTTGACTTAGCCACTCCATCTCCAGAGCTTTGTAGTTGGCAGAGCAATGTGATAGTTTACTCATTAAATATTTGAGGAATGAGCCAGGCACATTGGCGCACACCTGTAATCCCAGCAGATTGGGAGGCTGAGGCAGGAAGGTCATAAATACAGAGCCTGCTTCAGCAACAGCAAGGCACCAAGCAACTCAGTGAGACCCTGTCTCATAAAATACAAAATAGGGCTGGGGATGTGGCTCAGTGGTTGAGTGCCTCTTAGTTCAATCCCCAGTGCCAAAAAAAAAAAAAAAAAAAGAGGAATGAACAAATAAATCACATAAATGTGATCACATTAATTATAAGATCATTCCTACAATGATATGGAATTGAAATTATTAAACATCTTTATTAAAAATTCAGGGGTATAAAATTCAACATTTTTATAAGTGAAAAATAAGACCCCAAAATTTAACAGATTTAACTAAGTTTATACTTTCACTGACTAGAATTAAAATCCCAGTTTCAAGGTCCCTTCAGTTTTCCTCAATTATTTGAGGTCTTGAACACCAATACTATATTTTCAGTGTGTTCATTATTAATGCAAAAACAGTTCTAATGCAAAGAAAGAAATGTAAAGGCTAAGAGTCCCATAAAATAGAACAAAAATAAAGAAGCCAGCGACTATTCTAAACATTATGTTTCCTGATATAAAGCATTCCAAACCACTAGCTATCATTAATTTTTAAAATTTTCAGACATTATCCAATAGCTAGGAAACAGAGTAATTAATTTTCATTAGTCTCAATATAACCACTGAGATAATTGAATCTCTCAATGAAAATTTCTGAGACAAAGCATTTAATCATTTAATTCTTTACATGTCCCCTGATCCCAGACATAATCAAAAGTACAATAATACATGTATAAGATCTATTGGGGATCTTATACATAAATAACAAACTGATTAACAGAAGCAATAAAGCTATCACTCATTTAATTTGAACTCCCATGACTTTTCTGTGGTTAAATTTTAGGCTACCAATATCACATGAAAAAGAAGTCCATTTTTGTTTGCTGCTACTACTGTTATCATCATTGTTTTGATAAATCTGATAGAAGTCTGTGGCAGACATTGCTTTAATTCACTGACAATAAGCTACCCTTTCCTTCAAGGTACCTGCAAGGATTCCCTAAAAGGTGACCGGTGACCATGTAAATGAAGTGATTGATACCTGGAATTTCCACACAGAAGCACTCACTTGATAGGACTCCACTTCCAACTTACTTTTTATTTTTTCCAGGAATTATGAGTACCTTGATTAAAAAAAAATGCTTGACTAGTGATTCCTTCTTACAGAATGTCACTTTTAACCTATTAAGCACATTCAGAAGCTCTTCACAAGGGGGAAACAAACTGTTTAACATGAAATTAATAATTTAATTTGACCCCAATATTTTTCTTGCCTGACATTTGTTATTCCTTAAGGATCCTGTCTGACAATTATTGGTCCATTCCTTAGATATTGGTAATTGACTCAGCAGAGATTAACTGGTGGGCAAACGGATTAAACGAAAAGTGGTTGGAGAATAAGTTGCAGAGTTGAGCACTAGCCATTGAATGTTTCCACAGGGAGATGGTATTCATTTCTTCTGGTCATATGTTTGACTTCAAGGGAATCCTTCCCAGTACCCTGATGTGGAGAAAAATTAGGTGTCAGAACCTGTCACAAACTGTTGCCAAAGTTTATTTTTTAAAAGGGAGAGGAGGTAAATTTGTTGATATGAATAGTCTAAATGATATTCTTTGAAAATGGAAAAGTCATTGAAAATGAAATTAAATACTAAGGTTCCGTCAGGAGATGGAAACCACATCAGTAATTTGAACAGGGAAAATTTAATGTAATGACTTAACTAACAAAAAGTTCTCAACTACTAAAGAGGTCAAGAGAGAGAGAATGCAGAAAGGAACAACTCAAAACACCCACTAGGTCTGGGACAGAGGGAGAGCACTTACAGAGCCACGTAACAACCTAGAGAAACATACTCCCCCACACACAAGGGTTTTGAAGGGTGAGTAGCTGTGGCTGCTGGCAAGAGTGGAAGTTTGAGGCCGGGATTGTGGCTCAGTGGCAGAGCACTTGCCTAGCATGTGTGAGGCCCTGGATTCCATCCTCAGCACCACATATAAATAAATAAAATAAAGGTATTGTATCTACCTACAACTAAAAAAAAAAAGAGTGGAAGTTTGCTGGGGGCCCAGCAGGCTGGAGTTGCTGTGCAGAAAACTATCTGCTGGAAGTTAGAAAATTTCACCGCAGAATGAATGTCACTGGGCCTCCCAAACACCACTGTCATACAATGTCCTACAATGAAAGAAACATGCAATGCACCAGAAGCAAAAAAGAGAAGCCCCTTTTCTTTTTTTTTTTTTTTTAGCTTTAGATTAGAGTTTATTTTTTTTTTTCAGATCAACAACAAATAAATTTTTATTACAGGTGTGTCACATACCTAAACATCCTTTATATGTCTGATATTCAAATTTAACTGAGCACCCTCTCATTTTTTGATTTTATCTAAATCTGGCAACTGTAAACTGGAGTTACACAAAGGGATCATAAATAGTGTATCTTTAAATCATCAAACAACATCCTATAAGTGCTCAGTTCCAGTTTTAATTCATCTACGTGTTTCCAAGAGAAGCCCCTTTTCTGTTTAGGTCTCAAAGCATCCTACCAGCCTTCTTTATCAATAAAACCCAACATCACGCTGACCAGCAAAAGAGAAATTCTATGGAGTCCAGCTACAAAAGCACAAAGAAGAACGTATTTGGATGAGGAACTTGATAAATTGATAACCAACATACCGAGGGACTGTCAAGACAGAGAAAAAAAAAGCACTGTTGATATAAATTAAATCACAAAGGCAATACAGACACCAAATTCATTTTTCAACTCTGCCCTCCACAGGGAAATAGAAGCTGAATCAAGGGGCATGATAGCCTTCAAATAACATGAACCTATTGAGGGGGAAAAAAAAAAACCTGGGGAATTAGGGGAATTATATCACACCTTTCTTCATATTTTCAGAGAAATCTATAACTCCATAAAGATCATGAACAATTAGAGCTGGACCTGGTAACACACCTATATCCCAGCTATGCATGAGGTTGAGGCAGGAGGTCAAGGCCAGCTTGGCAACTTAGCAAGATCTGCCTCAAAAATAAAAAGGACTGCAGATGCAGCTCAATGAGCTCAGAGTGAGGCTGGGTTCAATCTCCAGAACCAAAGGAAAAAAAAAAGCCTATAAAGTCTATAATGGAGATTCATCAAACAGCAAGAGAAATAAGTAAAAAAAGCATTTTTTTCTATATCAGTTATTCAAGAGTCTCTAGACTGGGCCTACAAAAATAATCCTTAACCAAATTTTTAAAATTAATTCTCCAGTGAAATGTTGGAGAAAACAGAGATGTCTCAAACAAAATTTAGAAGGAATAAAATTAAAGAAGGTCAGATTCTGCAGACAAAACATTTAGGCTGAGTGCCGTCCCCACTGCTCTGGACTTCCAGCTGGTTTTGGATACCTGTCCCAGGGTTTTGCATAATTTTTTCCAATGGAATGATTCCACAAGTATGAAATTAGAAATATATTTATTATTTTCCTTGGAAGATTGTTTTTTACATATAATAAAACTGAGCCACTTTTAAAACCAGCATGTACCACAAGCAAAAAGCTCAGACCACAAGACTATTTAGGAAGGACCTATTTTTTTTTAAATGAAATTTAAATTCCTCTCAAATGAGGAGAATACCTTTCTTTTGTGTGATGGTCTATAACTTCAGCCAAACCTCCGGCGAGGTCTGGAAAGTTCAGAAGATCCTGTCTACTCTGAAGCTGAATATATTTTTGTTTGTTACCCAGACAATGGAAGAACATGGGTTATTTTATACTTGGAGGGCCAACTCACATGAGATTCTGAAGGAGACTGGAGGAAATCTTAGGAAACCATCCACTTTACACTCACAAAAGGAGCATATACATCATATCTTTTACTTTTCAAATAAAATGCAGACATTTTTACAGATAGTTATTTGTTAGTCCTATCCACATGTAGGATCCTGTTTACTGAAGAGACTTTCCTCTTGACCTGTAAAGTAGGGCATTTTTATTCAGTTGCATGGAACTCAGGGATTTTATTTTAAATTTTATTTTATAGGAGGACCCCACTTTCCTGTATAACTTATTCCTGAGAAGGGCTTAAAATTCAAGCATCTAAAACTTGCTCAGTAGACATTTATAGTATAACACTGGTTCTATTCCTGTAGAGTAAAAATGTTATGAGCCCTGAAGTTATGATTCCTGAGTAGTTACTACTTCCCTCTAACAGAGACAGTCCAGTGGGTTTTCTAACCCTACTGCATGCTGCTCACTGAGGTTGTGAGTGTGGGTGTATAATGGGTGAGAATGATGGAGGGCATCATTTTTTTCTATACCAGATTTTGTCATCCTGGACTCTGGAGTTTTTGAGGCAGGCATCTCCCTTTCATAGAACACCACCTCATCTCTCCTCAAAGATGATGACAGATACTGGGGTATGCTTTACTCTTGCAAACTCAATCTGGTGGGTTCCTGGAAAGACAATGAAGAAATAAAGCTTTTATTTTACTGACATTGAAGAGTGAACCAGGTAGAGCATTGGCCTGTTGAAATTCCATATAGATCTCCCTGCCTAGCTTGAAAGCTTAATCCAACATGACCTGATGCTTCAAACCTGCCCCTATACCCTCATAATCACAGGAAATAAGGGAAGCCAAGAGAGTGGTAGACTCCGAGGAAGTGGCAAAGTAGCTAAGTGACACTAATTAGTAGCCTGTCTTTAGGTTCTCCAGTGAAACAGAGCCAATAGACAAATAGATAGGTAGGTAGAGAAATAAAGAGAGGATTGATTGTGGGAATTGGTTCATGTGATTATGGAATCCAAAAAGTCCCATGATCCACCATTGCAAACCAGGAAGCAGGTGGTAGTACAATTCAGTTGAAATCCAAAGGCCTGAAAACCAGGGGGATTTGATGATGTAAGCCCTGGTGCAAGGCCAAAGCATAAGAACCTGGAGCTCCAGTGTCTCAAGAGAAGATGGATGTGTCAGCCCAAGCAAAAGAGAATGAATTCACCCTTCTTCTTGGTGGCTAATTTTAGACTGCTGTATAAACATCAATGACCTGGAGGACTCACTTCAGTTTTGGAGCAACATTTACATTTTTTTCCTACTCTAACTCTAACTTTCCTAGCCTAATCCAGCTATCCATTTGGGGGTTTAACTTTCTAAACTATTAAATGGGAAAAACGAGTTTTATTAAGAGAATTAAATATGCAAAAATGATGTCTGTACATGAACATAACTATTGAAGATTGTAGGAGAGCAGGCTTGAAAGAAACATGATAACTGTCTCCAACTATGTGAAGGGCTTTTGTATGAATTCATTTGTTTATTCATTTATTTTTCATGAATCTTCTCCTAAAGTGATTCTTTACTGCTATGTGAGCCAGACACTGTGCCAAGGTCACCATCATACTTACCTGGAACCCTTCAACACTTCCACACTGCATCTCTAGCTTCTACTTTTGGTCCTCCATGATGCATTTTTCTACCCAGGAGCTAACATGTTTTCTTGAGATATATATGAGATCATGTAAATCCCTGCTTAAAACTCTTCAATAATTTTTCATCATAATGAGGAACAAAACAAAACAAAAAAAACCCTAATGTGACCTACCTACAAGTCTTATAAAATCAAGACCCTAAATTTCCTTTCAATATCATCACTCTCTCCTTGACAACTTTGTTTCAACTGGGCTTACCTTTCTACTGTTCCTTAAACATGTGAAGATTATACTAATCAATATTCTTTTGAGCTTTCCAGAGAGAAAAATAGGGTGAATGGATAGAGAGAAGGGTGAAGATTTATTATGGGAACTGGTTCACATGATTATGGAGGTTAAGAATTCTCATGATAGACCATCAGCAGGCTGGAGGCCCAGGGAAAATGGTAGGTAGCATGGTTCCATCCATCCAAGCTCCATAACCAGAAAAGCTGTAATCTAACCTGTGGAAGTAATTTCACTACCTTTCATCCCTCTAATATACATTCTCTCCACTCTGTTCTTATTCTCATTGTTGTTCAGCGATTCACAATCTCTCATCTTGCTATTCCAATAGTCTCAGTATCCCTACCTCTCACCTGTCCAATTATTCAATTAAATTTTTATTGTCCCTTTTTTCCAAAACAAATGTCTCTCTTATACAATGATCTATAGTGAGTTTCTGTAAACCTCTTAATAAATTTAAAGCTCTTGGTTCTGAAATTCAAGACCTTCCTAAAGCATACTTCAAAACTATGATTAAAATTTACCTTTAATTACTGATTCATAGAAAATTATATGTCATTTAGATGAATGTCCTTCAGGAACACTTCATCATGTCATTTATTTTCCTTGGAACTCTTTCTGCCAAGTTGTTGAAGATCTATCCTGCCCTGTCCAGCTCCTAAAATTTTATGCATGCCTGTATTTATTAAATAATTGAATGCATGAATGAACTATCTCTTATTCTATTAGACTCACATTCATTCTCATAGCTAAATATTTCTCTTTTCTTTAAACTATGAGCCTTATATTTTGTTATCACATTTTACATATTCTCTTAAATATTACAAGTAAAAGAAGAGTTGTCTATGGGCTGGGGATGTGGCTCAAGCGGTAGCGTGCTCGCCTGGCATGCGTGCGACCCGGGTTCGATCCTCAGCACCACATACCAACGAAGATGTTGTGTCCACTGAGAACTAAAAAAATAAAAAATAAAAAAAAAGAAGAGTTGTCTCAATCCACACTTTAGAACATAATCTGTTGTGTTGAGGAAGTGTGTTTCACTCATCCTTTTTTCCACAGAACTTCTAACTTTGCATGTAGTACACCCTCAGAGCAATTTTTGGAAGCATATGTAGATGTTTCAATAAAATATATTAAGGACAAAGGTATGAGGCTATGTAGAAGATTGGTAAGATTTTGGTAAAATATAATTTGTCTCTTTTGGTACAAGTTCAGGTCACACTCTGAAATTGTTGGAAAAAAAGAATTTACTTGTTTAAAATAATGTTGACAACAGTATTTGAATTCAGTTGTATATACCATGTGACTCATCTGATTTTTTATGCAAATCTAGCATAATAATAGCTCAGACAGTTAAATAGGAAAGATACAACAAAAATGAGCTATGTACTGTGTGCACTATGTAGGCATTACAGCCTTTGTTTCATTTCTATTTTTGCAATATACCAATGATCATTCCATGCTGATGAGTAAAGATATAAATTCACAAGGTAAAAGTATCCTTTAATTGATTGTGTGAAAGATAACAAGTAAACTAATTCCTTGTTTTAAACTTTTGTACTTATCTTCATTGCATACGTAATTCCAATGGTGCCTTTTTATACTTTATACTTTCTTTAAAGATATGATTTACTTCTGCAAGAACTGAGCAATATTCCATTACTAATATGAATATTTACCAATACTTAATTATACAATAACATGGAAAATTATTGTCATGCACTTCATCAATTAAGTGAACTTTTATAAACATATAATTAATTTCTAGATCATATCAATGAATGCATGATTAAACATTTCAAAAGGTTTCAAGGAATGAAAAGAAGAAATCTTGATATTCTTGGAAAATATCCTTTAAAATATGAGGCTCTTAAAAACATATCATTATGATAAAATATACTTTTGGTAAAAAAAATAGTCATTTCAGTTGGGCTTTGTAAAAACCATTTTGTATTTGAAATATATTGTTAAATGTTTATAGCATGTGCTTAATTATAACAACCTAGTAAACCAAGATTTCTGTAATTAAGAATTTAAGCTGAAGCAGGGTATTTCTGCATCTCTAGGATAGATCTGATTGACAGGATTTCAGCACACATAAATGCACAGAAAATACCAGATGGGAGGAACATGAACTGGGAGAAGTACTCAAATTAAAACAGTTTTCCATAGGAGGGGAAACAATGACTAGTTTTACCAAGGTCAAAAGTATATAACTTTTCTCTGTGGTTTTCTGCTTTCTCCAACTGAAATCAGATAGGGGAAAAGTGTTAAGAAACTGAAAAACCAAACAAATGTCTTTTCTATGAAAGTATTACATGGTTGTTAGGAGAATTAAAATCTGGATTAAAATCTTCAGGAATTTTAACCTGTAGGGGAGATCTTAAAATTTGAAAAACATCTGATATTGGTACATAACCCACTTTGAGTAAGACAAATGAGCTAATTCTGCATGAACATAGAAAAACAGAACTATATTAAGCAATCTTTAACAATAACTCAGCTTAATAAAGAACTAAAATGATCTAGGTGTTTGCTTTAAACTTAGTTAACACTTTCTCTAATATTATATAATTTATTTTAAATATGTACACTTGCCTGATTCACTCAAAAAATATATTCAGGATAATTAGAAATAAAACAAATGTGTTGATTGCTTTATTAATCATACCTCTAGGAAATCACAGCATTTCAAGGAGAAGCTCCCTGGGAGGCAGTGTCTCCCAATAGTGTCTCCCAATAGCAAGAAAATAACCTCTAGCTCAAACCTTTCAGTAATTAGCATTTATCACAGGAATAGCTAGTCTGAGTTAACCTTTCTCAGACAAATAAGGAAAAAATTAGTGATTCCTAAATGTTCATATAGCAGGGAGGATACTGTGCCCTCATCAGTTACAAATCTGAGGAGATGATTATATACAACATATGGTAACATATATATTAAATATATGCAGATAATGTGTGTGTATATACATGTGTGTATGTGTGTGTGTATATATATTTATATATATTTGTGTGTGTGTATGTGTACACACACATCAATGCCTGAGCCCTATCCCCATCTTGATTTAATTGATTTGGGGTGGATCCTAGGCATCAACATATTTTCAGCTCTATTTCTTGAAATGATTCTAATGTGAAGACACATTTACAAACTGCAACATGCATGGAAGCTTCCTTATTTCAAAAACAACTGGAGACAAAGACTTGAAATTAACACTAAGAGCTCCTAAAACCTGATAGAAGGAATAGAAGGAAAATGATAATTTCATAGCAGTAAACTGTCCTCTCAATATAAATGGTGGGTGAGTACTCAAATTCATCTTTGGAGCAGATCTTCCTTGACTCTGGGAAAAATACCCTATAAGGCCTCATAGAGAGGTGAAGCAAAGACTCCCTGGTCAAGTAGAAAGGTGTAGAGACCATGACTTCAGTCATTTAAAAACTGCTTTGTGGAGAGAGTACTGCATCTAGAGTAAATTAGGGTGCTTGATAGAAGGAAAAATAGGTTAAGGCTGGGGAGAGAGGCATGGAGACATGAGAGGCATGTTCTTTATACCTTCTGGCTGCTTGAACTGGATATGAACCTCAGTGATTAGAGTGATGATACCCTAAAAAGCCCAACTGTTCGTGAAAGAAACTGAAACTCTGTGACCCATGGAAAATGTGGTTGATAAGCAGAAAGAGCTGACTTTTCATCTCTCAATGCAATCCAGCTTGGCCACCTGATGGTTGGCAAACATGGGAACATCCAGGCATAGCTGCATCTGCAGCCACACAAGAATTCTGATCATGGGCACTGTCAGCTGAGCTAATCATGAGCCTTTTCTATGGATTTTTGAGGACAACAACATACAGGGGCTATTAGAAGCCATCAGGAAAACAATGATATCCCACGAAAATATAATAGCTGTAGCTGACATACTGGTTTGGTGAGAGATAATGCTTGGAGACAAATAATTGGGGTGTACTTGGAACATTTATGTTGTCTTATAGCAGCAGGGATTAACAGTCAACGTGGCCTCTTTTTCTTAGTCACAGAGAAGACAAGAACATGAGTTTCTACAGAGAATAATGCAAGGCAAAAGGAAACATGTTGGGGACTACAATGTTGCTACCACAATTAACATAATAAAAGGACAGAATATGGTTTTACAGTGATCTAAGAGACCACAGGGTTGAACTACACAAGTATTTGACTACACAAGTATTTCTATCTTAATACTTTATATCTTTTTCTTTCAAAGCTACAAACACAATTGGAAAATTGGCTATTTGGGTGGAAGGTAAGAGTACTACTAATTGGCCCAACGTATACACTAGTTTCACCCAGTTATCAGAAATGCCAAAGAAGTAATCATGAGCTTTTGGTATGAAATAAATGAATAAATAAATGCTCACTCCTTGCCCCCCTCCCTCAAAGACCTCACAATGTACCTATAAAGAACTTGTAAAATGATCTATATAACATCTTAAACGTGATGTGAATTATAAGCATTCATCCAGGTCCTCTGTGACTTATACAGTAGAAGTTTGTAAGTATGAATATTTATGGCCCAGGAAGATTAATAGAATCCACAGACAATAAGGTCAACCAACCGATGTCAAAGCTGAACCTTGATATAACTAATTAGAACAAATAATTTTTTTTAAAAAAAGCTGAACATTGAAACCAGATTATATGCCTAACTCCCATTTAACTTCACTCAACATAGTCTTTAATAATAATCAGGTGAACTGTTTTCTTTCATTGCTGTGAGAAACTTACTAGGACTTTATCTACTTCCCCTTTGGATTTTTTGATGTCTACCAGCGGTGAGATCTGGCTCCATCTTAGTGACCAGGCCACTGCACCCCAACCAACCACATCACTCCAGGATGCAAAAGCTGCAATTTAATTTTATAAGCAAATTTATGCCCTTGAAAATTTAACAACAATATATAAGACAGCACCACAAAAGAAGCCCCAAGGAAGTTTTTAATGAAGTGCCAATTAGAAGAGCAGGCAACACTTGTGCACACCATGGTCTGGGAAGGTGCCACTGAGGAGGCAGGATATGAATGAGGCCTTTAAAAGTGGGTAGAATTTGAAGGAAAAAAACAGATCTGGGTCATAGATGGAGGAGAGAGTACAAGGAAAGAGAACAGTAGTACCAGGACACACAAAGCAAAGCTCATGTGGAAGAAAGGTGTAATACAAGCTTTGAGGGAGAGGCTGTAGAGGTCTTGCTTCCTGCTCATGTTTCTGGATGCATCAGAAGAAGGACTGTGGCATTATAAAATTGGGTTTGGGGAAGATTTACCTCGTGGTACCAAAATCTCCAGGTCTCCCGGTTAGATCCAAATGCCTTCTATTTCCCCACCCAATAGACTCAGAACTAGTCCACCATCCTCAGCTCCCCCCACCTCCATTCATTGCCCAACAGAAAGGTATCACCACGAACCTGAAATGCACCAGGCTATCAGCCCTATAGTCATCTGTACCTCTTCTTCCTCTAGCCCCACATTCGACTCCTCTTTTTCCTGCTTTCATCAGTATCTACAGAAGTTTCGTGAGAAAAAGAACTCCTTAGGCACTCACCCTCTTTAAGAGATGCTCCCTCTTTTTCCTTGTCCCCTATGAGACAACTCCCTATGACCTTCTCCAATGGTGGCTGTATCTTCTGCATCACTTCAACTTCCCCACCTACTGGGTTTCAAGATTGGGAGAGGGAGCTAATATCACCTATAAAAGTCTTCTTAGATCATTACACTTTCATAATTGACCCTATAGTTAAAAAACATAGATGAGACATCCATGCATGCCTTCACATACATGTACCTCCCTTCTAAGGCTTGTGACATTAGCCAATTAGCCAGACACCCAATACACTTATCACAGTCATCAACAAACCTGCCATGCTGTACCCTCATTTCTGAAAATATTAGTCCAGTCTTCTATTTCATCCTAATTCCTATCATTATCCTGACTAAATTCAGAATCTACTCTTCTCCTGCTAAAAATGATTCAGTGTTTCCCACTGCTCTTGGTTTTGAATGTGATCTACATAACCCAGAAAGATAGGTATACCTTTCAAACCTAGCAGTAGTTACTCTGAGCCCAATCTATATAGTAGTCCAGACTGGTCTTCTTTGAGTTCCTGGAATACCCCAGGTTTATTCCCTCTTCAGAGCCTTGGAGGTATTAGGCTCTCTTTCTAGAACACTGAGACCCCTGCTCTATCTCTGGAAGGTTTCTTCCCCATTTCCTTCCACAACACTAATTCCTACCAGTTCTGATTCAGCTCTCAATCCAAATGACCTGTTCACAGGGAAATGTTTCCACAATAAACTCACACCAACCCATTCAGACTAGAGTTGGCCAGGGATTCTTGAGTGGGGACTGTTTTGAACCCCAAGGAATATCGGACAATATCAGAAGATGCTTTTGTTTGTCACAACTGAAGAGTGTTGCAGCATGTATGCATGAGCATAGGTCAGGGATGCCACTAAACATCTTATAATGCACCAGACAGTCCTTCACAACACAACTATCAGGCACAAAATGTCAATAGTGACATTAGCATTTAGTGCGCTGCACTGGATCAAGAGCAGTGCCCTGTATATTTCTCTTGCAGTATTCCTTACATTTATAGCATGTCTGTCTTTCTTGTCTATCTTGATTGTCATTAAATCACAAGCACACAACAACTGGAACACAGTGGTGACCAACACCCATTTATGGGTAGGATGGAGGGAAGAATCAATAAGCAAAGAGATTGGGAGGAGCTTTCAATAATTCAATAATGAGGTAAGTTTAGACTAGAATGCTGTAAGTGGATATGGTGAGAGGAAGAGGAAGAAAAGGGATATTGAAAAAAAGAATGAAAAGAGTATATGAATAATTAAATATGAGTGATAAAAAGAAAGTGTCAGAAAACTTCAAGACAAGTATTCTTAAATGGAACAAATAGAAGACATTTTATTTTTAATTACAGTATTTACAGTCCTTGTATGTAAAAAGAAAAAGTTGAGATTGCTTAAAATCAATGACATATGAAACAACATTAAATTAAGAACAAAAGATTAAGTGCCCAATAATGGGAGTAACTGAAAGACAGATCATTCTTATCAGCAATGTAAGAGAAAGTTAAGTGCTGCAATTTACTATAAAATATAAACCTGAGCTTTCTGAGAACAAAGACACAAAGAAAACCTTAAACATGATTGGCCTCCAACTTTGATAAGCTTTCTACCATTCTCCATGCTGTTTTCTTTGGAGTTGTTATTAATATTCTTAATTTTTCTATTTTTCTTAATTTTTAAGATTTTTTTAACTAAAAAAAAACAAATGTTTTAGTCAGCATTGCATCACTATGTCCAATATACCTGAAAGAACAACTTAGAGGAGGAAAAGTTTATTTTGGCTGAGAGTTTCAGAGGTTCAGTCCATGGTCAGCCAGCTCTATAGCTGCAGGCCCATGCTGAGGTATACCATCACTTTGGTATCACCTACTAAGGACTTCTGAGATCATTACACTTTCAAAATTGACCCTATAGTTAAAAAACATAGATAAGACATTCATATATGACTTTACACACACACATAAAAGTGTGGTGGAGGAAAGCTTCTCAGTGCATGACAGCCAAAAGACAGAGAAAGCTTGAGTGCAAGGAGCAAGATAATGTAATCAATAATGTAACCCCCAAGAGTACACCCCCAGTAACCTACTTCCTCCAGCCACATCCTACCTGCCTACAGTTACTACTCATTAATCCATTTAAATTATTAATACATCAAATGGATTAATTCACTGATTAGGCTACAGCTCTCATAATCTAATCATGTCATGTCTAAATATTCCTTCATTGTTTCACACGTGAACTTTCTTGGGCACACCTCATATCCAAATCATAACAACAAATTTTCCTTGAACTGAAACCTAATAAGAACATATTTAAGTGAGTCTTAAGACACATTGAGTTACAGTGAGAAATATTTTCAGTGATAAATTTATAGAGGTGTTGCTTAACCCTTTATATACAAGCCCGTGATTAACTAGGAAATTATAATTTTATACAAATATCTACAGCAGTCATTCTCAGGTATTTGAAGGGCTACTGGTATGGGGGAGTAACAGAGAATTGATTTTCAAACCATTTGCATGCCCTCCTGCACCAGGGATTCTCAAGTGGGGGGCCCTCTTGATTTACTAGACTCTCATAGAGCCTGAGACAGTTGTTTTTCATTGGTTAAGATCATTGTGACTAGATTTCAATGGAAAATTAAGGAGAAAGGTTAGTGCTATTATTGGGGGCAGGGTGTAGCAGCACATAGAGGGGATAGTAGTACAGAGAATCCTCTTTCCACCAGCTCCCACAGTTCTAAGCAGACATTTTCTTAATAAACTTCAGTGATATTTTTCTGATTTGTCTTTTTTCTCTGGCATGGCATTACTGTAGTCTAATGTGTGATACTATGAAAAATATCTGTCTCTTTTCCCTATTTCCCCAAAGATTGGTTTCACAATCCTGATCTGAAGAAGGAATCAAAACAATTAGGTAGAATTATTATTAAAATGAAGTTTTAGGGCTGGGGATGTGAATCAGTGGTAGTGTTTGCCCAGCGTGCTTGAAACCCTGGGTTTGATCCTCAGCACCATACACAAAAAATATGAAGTTGTAGATCAAGCTATGATGTAACAGAAAACAAGTACTATAGATAATTTTAAACCCATAACAATGTGTGGCACACTCATATCAATATTTCCAAAGGGCCATCAACAATGTCATGGCCTGATTTTAATCATTATTCAGGCTATCTGAATTTTTCAGTGATCCCTTAACAACAGTCTAAAATCATTTCTCATTGTATGATAAATGTGGGTTTGGGGCAATGATTTTTCCTTTAAAAAGTGTCTAAAGCAAAAGTGTTCCATTTCTATAATCTGAGTATTGGCTGGCACATTGCTGACATTTAGAAAGAATGCAACTGTTAAATATCATGTGCAATTTCTCAAGTCACCGAATTGAGAGATGGTTTACATCATGTCCTAAGGAGGACATTTTTGGAAAAACAAAACATTCTTTCTTCATAACTTGAGCAGCTAATAAAATCCTAGGCCAGTAAAGACGGCTGTCTTTCATTGGTTAAAATCATTATCAGTAGATGTTTTTTGTTGAGAGAAAAAGAAGGGTTGAGAGCAGACAAGTTGGGAACATGGGAGGGGTGGTGGTACAGAGAACTCTGTTTCCATCAGCCTGTGAAGTTCTAAGCAGATATTTTCTTATTAAATTCAGATGTTATTTTTCTAATTTGCCTCTGGATTTTTAATGACATTTACTCCAAACACGACATTTAATAGTTCTGTGAAAATAATAAAGTTGAACAGAAAGGAAGTGTTTAGTAAGAAAAAGTTGGATTTAAACTCATTTTCCCAGTCCCCTCCTTCCCTTTCCCCTTTTGTGCTTTGCCATTGACAATAATTCCTGGGTCTTAGCAGTGAAAGCCTTAAGGATGAGTCAAAATATAAATGATCCATATTTATTGGACTAACTGCTGGAGAAAAGACAACATCCCATTTGAAGTTCAATATTAATTGAGATTAGATCTAAACCTCCCAGATAAAACTGATTCATGTAGGCTATTCTGCCTTCCAAAATCAACTTGGCAAATTTATGATACTATTGTTTGAAAATAGAGACATAATTTATGGAAACATTCGTATTCTAACGCTGGGTTGGATTTACATAGTGATGTGTGCTAATTGCTCTCTGGTAGGAAACAAAAACATGCAAGCTCAAGATTTAGGCATTGTTGTTTATGGCCTGCCTTTCTGGTAACCAAAGCTCTTGTGTTCCTGACAGACCTAAGCATCCTCTATGGCTCTAGTGTGCTCCTACCTCATGACAGATACCCTCTGATTACCAGGGTTGGCAGCTAGGATTTTCCTCCCAGCCACCCCTTTTTATCTAGAGCTCCAAATAACATCACCCTTCCTTCTTACACTCCAGCAAATCTCCTGAGCTTGAATGCACTGACCAGCACAGCTCTGTCATATGTTTACTTCCCTACTCTATCCTTGGACTAATGTCCAGTTGCCTCTTTATTACTATGAGGTTATCTGAGTGGTCATAGTCATCCTTGTACCTGCAGCTTCACAGAGTACTTGTCACATCATAAAGTCTCATTATGTATGGAAGAAAGGAAAATGGGGAAAAAGGAAAGAAGGCACAAAGAAAGGGGGAGAGGAAGGAAAGGAGAGGAGGATGGAAGAAAAAGAACTAAGGAAGGAAGAAAAGATTCTAAGAGAAATTTAATACTACATAAGTATTTACTAAAATAAAAGATTTTGTAGTAAACCTTCAAAAGTCAAACCTTTTGTACTTCTAAAAGGCACTTGGGAAAACAAAACATAAACTCTTAAAAGTAAGATTGGATTCTCTCTTACATTAGTGGAAAAAATATTTGGAGTCAGGAAACCTTCCAAATGTTACATGTTTAGGATCTTACAGTAAATAAGTCTAAGCAAATGGGACCCTGCCTATGTTCCTTGTTCATACCCGTTTGCAATGGGGGTTTTAGAGAGTTGTAGGAGAGGATATTAACGGTGTTGATCATCACACACAGAATAAACTAGCAAAGTCTTAAATAGAGACAACAAGGAGATGAGCAAAAGAATATTGCAAAGTCAAACTTCAAATCAATGGAACTACTCTTGAGAAGTGCTAAGAATAAGAACTGGAAGTGCTCTGACATTAGCTGGCTCAATTATCCTCAATTTCATTTTTATCTGTCACTTGGTCTCAGAGAAAAAAGCTTCTCTCCTCAATCTTATAGATAAGATTTCATCCCTTCCTTTAAATTCCAACTCTTTTCAGTTCCACAAATGTCTTTTCCGTGCAATTAAAACTGCAGAAAAATTCTTTCACTTGTCAGGATCCCTCTCCAAGTCAGACTCTTTTCTTCTGACTTCAAACATTCACAGGTCTCTCCCAACAGATGTATAAGTGGCTCAATGTAGACATCCTCCTGTTGATCCACCTAGATCTCATCTGGTTTTCACAAACCACTTTGTGTTCCTATTTATGCTACCAAATTATCACCTATCTATAAAGCTGTCATTAATATTGCTCCTAACTAATATCACTCCTAACAAATCCAAATGCCTCATTTGAGTACATTTTGCATATTTGACCTTTCTCTTCAACCGTAAAGCATCGTCTTGGTTTCCTTTGCATTCTATTTTGTTTCTCTTTCCTCACTGACCAATTAATCTTTATTTTAGTCCTTTTCTACCTCTACTGTCTTAACTACAAGGCCTCTGGGGTTTTCCTCAGTATGATTTCAATGTCCTTTCCACATCTAACCTTAACCTCTCACCCAGGCTACAATTACCACCCATTTTCAGTTTTAGACTCACTTGTTTCAGCCTCCTGGAGAGCTGGAGATGAAGGACCCAGGGGAAGGCTAAGGCCAAGGTTAGGAAGTGATCCATCATAAATGAAAAAATTCTGTATTTCTCTGTACTTTCTAATTCAAATGGAATTGACATTCATAATAATGTCGCTTGTTCTATATTAAATGCTACCTGAGATATAATGTTATAAAAATTTCAATGGAAACAACTCAAATTATTACTTTTCACACCCTATGCACATTAGAATCTTAGATGCCCATCCAAAATTTCTCATTTTGAGTCATTTTGGATTCCCCCTTAAAGTGAAAAAAAAAAAAGCTCTGTTGATTTTTCCTTCTAATAGGCATAATATTTCCTTCACCCTTTCCACTTTTACTCCACACACCTTAGTTGGGGGCTTTCAGCTTTTATTACCTATTGCTTGTCCTGTGTCTTTGGCTTCTCCTCTTGTGTCCCAGGTATACTGACCACTTTGTCTTACAAAGAGGCTTACGATGTTTTACTCTATCTTAATAACAAAATGATCTATCCCCCGTTCTAAGCTGAAATTACTTTAAATTAATATCATTCACAATTTTGAAGAACAAAATTTTTAGATAAAAGAGGCTATCTTTTAAAAGAATTTAGAGAAAAAAAGGAACTTTCAAAAGAAGCTTATAGATAAAGTGAAGAAATGTAAGCTAGGTGTTGGCAGAGTTAAGGGGATTTGTGCCTGACCGCAAAGATAATGTCCTTCAGGATTATTTGGCCTTATCCTGTCCTACATGTCTCAGTGATTTGCATGAAGACAAAAGCATGCTTATAAAATCTTTAGAGACCAATATTTTGGAGATCTACATCAATAGAGTAGAAATTCAAAACATTCTCTCTGGGCTTAAAAATAAGACATGAAGTTTTATGTGGATGAAGTAAACAGTACTTAGGATAAAAATAAAATCAACTGTACATGTTCAAGAAAGAAGCAATGTGGCCTAACAGCAATACCTATGAAAAGGTGAAAGATACTAGTTGACAGTGAGCTTAATACAGCTGATAACATGACCTTGATAATGGAATCTAAGGCTATTCTAATACAATATTAATTTTTAATGCATAGGAAACACAAAACTAATTTGATGGTCCCTAAATTAGGAGATGATGGCTAGCCTATTTTACTATGAAAGGAAGATTTCAATGTAAATGAAGCTAAGGGATATTTTTCCAAATTCTTAAAAGCCCAGCCTTTGGAAATCCAAATCCATAATGAAGTAGTGTA
The DNA here is from genome assembly GCF_052094955.1 of Ictidomys tridecemlineatus. Taxonomy (NCBI): domain Eukaryota; kingdom Metazoa; phylum Chordata; class Mammalia; order Rodentia; family Sciuridae; genus Ictidomys; species Ictidomys tridecemlineatus. Next base: position 167,327,399 of record NC_135479.1, read on the forward strand.
GCATGGTAGACCAACTCTGAAGCTGCACAAGAGTAATCATGTGGCATTGGATTCTACATCATTCCATTAAGAGTAGACTTCCTGATTTCCCCCCAAATGTCGGGGGAGGGTGGAAGAAGAATCTCTCATTAAAATGAGGTCTGAGTTGTATAGAATTATACTTTCTGAATACCATTTATTATCAGTGATGATGTGATAAGTTGGAGCAAATTACATGAACAAGTATTTATTGAGTGTCTGAAGTCCTCTACATTCAAATAAAAGATTCAAAATTTCTAAAGTACTGTGAAAAAAATGACGTGATGTGCTATATCAGGGGAACCCTTCCAAGCTGGTTACTCTCCAGCCAAGTGTATTCCAAAGTAAGTGCCAAAAAGTGGCACTAACAATGAAAAGGATCTCAGTTTGACAGACGTTTTTTGAGTGCTATTAACCAGAGATCCCTTAGAGGATAACTTATCAGTAATACCACATATAGGTCTTGGCCTCCAATCATCAGAGATGATAAGTGAGATTTTTAAACTCATGTGCCAACTGTGGTCATCTGCTGATGGCTGCTAAAAGTCCTGCAATGAGGAGGATTCTAAAGCCAAGTCTAAGCTTATCCAGAAAAAGTAGCATGATAAATTAGTTGTATCTGGTACAGATGGTAAAGTGACAGCATATTTCGTGTAGTAGTTTTGAACCTGTAACATGCTGGTGAGTAATGAAATCAACAAACTCCAATCATCAGAAACAGCTCCCCTAAGTTTTGCCAACCAGGCTAATCCTAATTGAAAATTGAAAAATAAAAACTATAAGGAAAGATTTGACCTGTATCTGTCCACAATCTTCCTCTTGAAGTATCCCCTCCCTTCCCACCTCTACTACCCATATCTACTGGCTGATATCTCTAATTCCAGTAACCTACCTAGAAATCTTTTAGACTGGACTTCATGCTTCTAGGATTTTGCAACAACCTCCATTCATATGGCCTATCATGTATGCTCTATCACTTAACGTAGTCCCCACTTATCTATCAGGGATGTTTTGAAGACCTTCAGTGATGTCTGAAACTGCAGGTAGTACCAAACCCTATACATACTATATATAGATACCCATGATATATATACCTCATATATAGATACCCATGATAGTTTATTTTATAAAATTTCATATGATAGTTAATAAAATTAGACAACATAAGAGATTAACAACAATAACCATAGAATAAAATAATTGTAAGAGTATTCTATAATAATAAAAGTGATGTGATTGTGGTCTATTTCTTAAAATCTTGTACTCTTACCCTTTCATTTTTTTTTTAAAAAAAAAGCATTTTCCAACTTTGTTGAGAGCCACAGGCGAAGGGGCCCCAGCAAACTTCCAGCTGCCAGCAAACTTCCAGTGCCAGCTGATGATTGGCTCACAGCGGCCCAGCAACTTCTAGCTGCCAACTGATTGGCTCCTCTTCGGTGATGCTCATTGGGCTGTTTCCCCGCCCTTTCAGACCATGGAGCTGCTCACTGGGGGACTTTTTTTGCTCCACCCACACGACCCAGCCAATCGGCCCCAAGAGCAGGAGGATTGTGGGAGGTGGAGAGGCTTGTGGGAAGCCGGTGGTGGCAGTTGGGCTCTGAGGGTTTTTCCTGAGGAGCTATTTTGTTTGGCATGTGTGGTTCTAAAAATAAAGTTTCTTTCTTTTGACAAGTGGCTCCTGAATTGTGCCCTGCCAGACTGTGGCACAACTTGTCTTTGTCATAAACAAATTATAAGTATTACTACGCTTGTATTTAGATTAAACACAATGAAGACTATTTGAATGCAAGCCCTGCCATACCACAACAGTCAATCACTATCAAGTGACTAATGGGCAGGTAGAATACATACCATAGATACGTTAGAGGAAGTAATGTATCACATCCTAGACTGGATAGAGCTAGATGATGCAAGAAGAGTATGTAATTTAAAACTTGTGAATTATTTTCTTCTGAAATTTTTCCTTTTAGTATTTTTAAACCATGAGTGACCATGGATAACTGAAACTGCACAAAGCAAAACTGGGGATAAGGTAAGCTACTTTAATTTGATTACCATAAACCTTGCTTTAAACGTACTTACATTTTAGTGACATCCCAGAATGCTTTTTCTCATAAATGATGCTTCTGTCTTTTCAGAGACTATGTTTTCTCCCACCTTTTCCTCCCAATCTTAGTACAAAGGAGTCAATCTACTGGTGGAACTTTAGAAGTATTTCCTGACAAGTAAAGTCCTAGAATATTTTTCTTTTCCTTTCTACGTCTTTTCAACTATATTTCTCCTACCCCTATAAACTTCCCAAATAAAATGTCCATACATTAACTGGAATACAATGTGTACCATAGCATTTCTTCACCTGCTGGATCTAAATACATGCTATTTTTATACTTAATATGGGCAAATTATAAAGAATATGTCAATGAAGGAGATCAAGCAAGGAGAATTCCATCTAAGAAGATACTATCTGTTACTTTACCTTAAAGACCCAGTTATTACTATAATGTAGGTGTGGGAAGCATGATTACTCAAAAATGCTTCTGACACCTATGCTTGCTTTGTGAATGCATGCATAAAACATAAGAAGAGATGAGATCTTCTGTTTTCTTTACCTCAAAAAAAATGACACCAACATACCTGTTACTTTATCCTTCTTAGAGACACATCTTCTTACATGCCTACTGAGATACCTTTCTGATAAGGCATCTCAGTAGGCATGTAAGGACAGACACTTGAGAAACCAAGGGACCAAACATGGTTAGGTCCCTTCACTGCTACTCTGACAGCTAATTCAGTGACAAAGTTTGTTATGTTTGACAGCTTCACTGTTTTCCAAAATCATATTTAAGGGTATTCTTTCTTAAATACATTCAAATAATTTGAGTATAAATATTTATGAATATGTTTGGATATATATATATATCATACATGGATATATTCTTGAAAATTCATTTAATGTGTTCAGAAAGAATATTTCTTAAAATAACTCTTTGTGAATTCAGTAAATATGGTTAAATTTGGTAAGTCAGTCATTTTATATTTGTTCCTTTGGCAAGTGGATTTTGCTGAAATTGGCTTACATCAAACTGACTTGGAGTGGATCAAATGGCTTCCACATAACATCGACCCATTCTCTGCTATATCAAATGTGATAGAATAGTATAAAACCAAGATTCCTCTAACATAGGACAGTGGTCTCAACCAAGGAAGATCATGTCACATACTGGACATTTGGCAATGTCTGGAGACATTTTGGAATGTCATAACTGGGGGATGAAAAATTCTGTTGACATCTACGGGATAAAATGCAGGAAGGCTGCTAAACATCCTTCAATGCACATGGATCACACGTGCGTGCACACAAACACACACCATAAAAAAACTATTCAATATAAAACATTAGCAGTGCCTAGGTTGAGAAATCACAGCTATGAAAGACATCTTCCTCTAAATATCTTCTATTCTATATCAATTTAGTGTGGGAGAAATGAAACAAAATAATTTTCTTTCGCTTAATTATTTTTTAAACCTACTAAGTTCTCAACTTAGGCAATGAGCAGGGAATATGTGCTGAGCAACTGTGTTATATTCTTGAGATTGACCATCTCAAACAGCTTTCAAATTCCTGGCCCCAAGGGAAGAATGCCTAGAGTCAAAGCCAAGGCTGTAAAAGTCAGGATTCTCAGAGCATGCTCCAACTTCCTTCTGACTATATGTGGCTTTTTAGACACAAATGTGGGTTTTTACAATCTTTAAGGGGGAATATCTTTTTTTCATATGCCCCATCAATATGACATATATACATTGTATATTTGTGTATATATATATATATATATATATGTGTGTGTGTGTGTGTGTGTGTGTGTGTGTCTGTGTGTCTGTGTGTCTGTGCATACACACACACACACACACACACATACACACAAGACCTGGGAATGAAGTGGAAGTGGTTCATTTTTCTCTTCTCTTTCCTCCCTTCCCTTTCTCTGCAAGATACATAATTCCTTTCATAAGAACTTATAGATTGTTCTAGCAAAAACACAGAACCAAAGATACTTGGGGAGAAACCCCTAAAAGAACATGTTATTGTGAACACAATATTGCACTGTTTGAACAAGCCCTGTAATCCAAAAAAGAAAGAGTTACTACTTAGAAAACAAGAATATCCCTGTTTTCAAAGAAAAGGGTGTTCCCTAATCCATGTCCCCAGTGGAGAGCCTTTGACAGAGTCTTTAGGAGATCCATCTGCTGGAGGTAGAAGAGCCATATAGCCCATGTCCTCTAGATATCAACTTGTTAATCCCTTCCCTTCCCTTACAGGATCACACCACTTGAAAGTGGCCAAAGAAACTTTGTTTATGCCCTGAGAAACAATTCTCTTTACTGTCTGGGAGTCAAAGCAAAGATCCTGGATTGGAAACAGAAATATGATTTTATGGTACTGGTGGAAGGAACAAACAGCTTGACTGAGTAGAAGAAAGTCCAATGCCTTCCTTTATAGATTCCAGCTACTCAGGACACCAGCTAGGATTTCCTAAGATTAAAAAAAGAAATGACCAGACAAGTGTGAGATAAATCAGTTGAGCAAGAGAGGAGACAGTGACGTTATCCTGACCTGTCTCCAGCCTGTCTGAATGGAGGAACAGAGAATGAGGCAAACATCAAGAGTTGGAAGAAACTTCAAAAGTTGTCTAAATCCAAGCTCTTCATCTTGGAATTGAGGAAACAGATATCCAGAGGTTAAACACTCATGTGTTCTCACACACTATTAAAAGTCATAGCCAAGCCTCCCTAATCCCAAAATGGTGACCTTTTGACCACACCACCATCTGGGGGCAAAACACCCAATGTGCTCTTGACCAAGTCACCTCCACTCTCTCTGCCATGGCTGTTTGGTAGGGTGGACAGAATTTCATACCTAACACATTGGCGTGCAAAGATGAAATAGAAAGTAAGAGATATTAGCAATATGTATGTGTTTTACTGACCAATACTGTAAGCTGTTAACCTTACAGAAAACTTTGAGAGTTTAACATACAAATATATCTGACTTTTTATAAGCTTTTTATAAGCCAGTCTTCAAATTAGCATACTAGTAGCCTTCAGACATGATGTTGGTGTTTTATAATAATTAAAAGAGGTTTTTGTAAAAAAAAAATTGTGACATGAATTTTACAAGACAAATGTGTCGGTATGGAATCTATTGTTCAGTTGGTCAGTTGGTTGCAGCATCCAGAATCTTGTGAGAATATAATTATGACTGGGCTAAGCAGAGACAATCAAATCAATCCAAAACCTTTCATACATACTCATATAATCTTTCCTTAATAAGGCTCATGAGATTATCCCCAGACTAACACCACATGCTCTCTGGGACATGATAGTCAACTGCTCTCTTTTTCCAATTTCATTTAGCTCTATGAACAATAAAATAAAATTTAAATGTTGACCTCAAATTTTCAGCTGTCCTATTAATACTTTCTAGTACCATTTCCATCCCATTTAAGGTAGCCAAAGAGTAGATTATAATTAAATAATGTTCACCAAGTTTGTTCAAAATCAAAATGTCTTTGAAAATCTCACTGAAAAGAGTGACCAAAGACACATATATATGCTTAAATATTTTTAAAAAATATCAACTAGATTAGTTCCTTTTTATTCTGAAAAAGTAGCCAATTTACCTGCAGGTCTTAATTAATATAATTTTTTGATATTTTATTTCATGTTTTATTGTTTTTTTAGTTATACATAACAGTATAGTCCATTTTGACAAAATTATATAAGCATGGACTAATCATATTCTCATTAGGGCCCCAGTCTTGTGGGTGTACACCATGGAGGAATTCACTATGGTGTATTCGTGCATGTGCATTGAAAAGTTATGTCCAATTCATTCCACTGTCTTTCTTATTCTTGCTCATCTCCTTCCCTTCCCTTCATTCCCCTTTGTCTAATCCTCTGAACTTCTATCCAACCCCGCCACCACTGCCCCACTGTGGTTTATCTTCCTCTTTTAAACTCATCTGATTATTTCTAATGCTTTGTAAGATACATGAACAAAAACTAGCATCTTTTTTGTGAGTCCCAGAGGGCACAGAAAAATCTATCATTTCCAAGGAAGCCAGATTACTGCGTAAAGCTGTAGCAAAGGCACTGAGGACATTGATTTTGAGTTGCAAAGATCAAAGTGTTATGTAGTTTTAGGCAATGGACAGTGTTTTCCAAGGAGCAAAGAGAGTGCCAATTTTTTTTTTCTCCAACATTGCCCTTCTCCATTTCTCATGTCCTCTCTACAATAATAAATTGTGAACTCAAGTGGCTAAACAATAAATCCTTTTACTGGCCATAAGACATTATTAAGCTCTTCCATGCATGCTTTCCTAGATTTAGAAGGGCATTTAGAATTAGAATTGTCAGACCTCATTTCTGTTAGAATGGCTATTTTTTAAAAAAGACAAAAGTTAACAATGTTTACAGAGAGCTGAAGAAAAGAAAAACTTATACACTGTTGGTGTCAATGTCATCAACAGTATAGTACAGTTATTATGAAGAATAGTATGAAGGTCCCTCAAAAAAAAAAGTGGCATTATCATATGGTTCAACAATCTCACTTCTAGTTATGTATCCAAAAGAATTGAAATCAGTATGTTGACAAGATATCTATACTTCTATGTTCAGTGTAGCATAATTCACAATAATCAAAATATAGCATAATTAACCTAAGTGTCCAATGGTAGATGAATGGATAAATAAAATATGGTACATATACACAATGGAATACTACTTATCCTTAAAGAAGAAGAAAATTTTGTCATATATGACAACATGGATGAGCCTGGAAGATATTATGCTAAAGCAGGCACAGAAAAACAAATATCACACAATCTCATTTATATGTTAAATCTAAAATGTTGAACTTAAAGAAGTAGAAATTAAAATGGGTTACCAGAAACTGGAAGTAAGGTGATGAGGATTTATATATATATATATATAATTTTCTCCATTTCAATTTCCCTTATTTCCCTCCCCTCCTCCCTCCTCTTGTTCCCCTTCCTCTACTCTACTGGTCTTCCCTCTATTCTTTTAATTAGTGCTTTACGGATATAAATAAGGTGAAATTAACTGTGGTATATATGTGGTATATATGTTCACAGCATAATTTGTTCAATTTCATTCTCACTTCCTCCCTTTTCCCATTTTTCCTCTCCTTTTCTTTCCTTTCCTTTCCTCTTTTCTCCTTTCTCTTTCTCTCTTCCCCTTCCACAGATTTCCCCTCTATTTTCAGGGAAGTCCCACCCCAATTTCTCTCACCCTAATTTTGGTCTAGCTTCCACATATGAGAGAAAACATTTGACCTTGACTTTATGAGTCTTTCTTATTTCACTTAGCACTATATTCTCCAGTTCCATCCATTTACCAGAAAATGCCATAATTTTATTCTTCTTTATTGCTAAGTAAAACTCGTGTGTGTGTGTGTGTGTGTGTGTGTGTGTGTGACATTTGCTTCATCTATTCATATACTGATGGGCACCTGGGCTGGCTCCATAACTTGCCTATTATTAATTGCTGTGTTATAAACCATGAGTCTGTATCACTATTGTATGCCAATTTTAGTTCTTTTGGATATACCAAGGAGTGCAGGAGTGTTATAACTGGGTCCATTACTAGTCTTTTTAGGAATCTTCATACTACTTTCCAAAGTGAGTGTACTAATTTTCAGTCACTACAATGTATAAATATACCTTTTTCCCCACATTTTCACCAGCCTTTATTACTTTATTATTATTTATATTCTTGATCATTGTTTTGTTTTGTTTTGTTTTGTTTTTTTAGGACTCAGGGGCACTCAACCACTGAGCCACATCCCCAGCCCTATTTTGTATTTTATTTAGAGACAGGGTTGCACTGATTTGCTTAGCCTCTCTTTTGCTGAAGCTGGCTTTGAACTTGTGATCCTCCTGCCTCAGCCTCCCAAGCCACTGGGTATTATAGGCATGCACTATCAGGCTCGGCTTGATCATTGTCATTCTGACTGAAGTGAGAAAAAATTTTAATGTAGTTTTAATTTGCATTTTCCTTATTGCTAGAGATTTAAACATTTTTTCTAATAAAATAACATGGGAACTCCCGTTCGTTATCTTCCATGTACTATCAGGAAGTTTGGTCCTGGGGCAGCCCTTAAGCAATTGCTGATCACTGCACAGATATAAAAGCCCAAGTTCCCTTTCTTTACAGTGGGATATCTATAAAAGATAACTTTCCCCAGAGATCCCTTATGGAATCAGTCTGTAGGGATATTGCCTGAGATTGTACCTGTAAATTGTTAAGTTTCTTCCCCTTCCTCATCCTGATTCTTCCATTTCCTACTCAGGGTACTTGGCCGACTTCCTAAATAAGCTACTTATATAACACTATTCAACTTAGGGTCTGCTTCTAGGGAACCAACCTAAAGACAGTGTCTCAACATTTAAAAGCTGATAGATTTCACATAATCCAAATTTCTCACTTTTCTTGAAGTAGGGAAATATATGGCAGCATGGAGCCCCTATTCTCATGTGCTTAACAATCAGCATGAATGCTCCAATTTGTCACTGCTTTCACTCAGCCTGTCTCACTCATTTAAGTCACCCACCTGCTCTTTTTGACATTTGTTTGTCCCTCGTGCACTAGACGGTAAACTCCATATAAGAAGCAGAATAACGACTCCTGAAGCTGTCCATGCCCTGTTCTCATTACATTACAAGGTAAAAGGGACTTGGAAAACATAATTAAGGGTGCAGACCTTGAGATCCAAGGATTAGCCTGAGCCAATCTAATCCCATGAGTTCTTCAAAGTGATGAACCTTTTCAACTGTGGTCACTGAAAAACACAATGAAGGACAAAAGGTCAGAGAGGTGCACCATTGCTGGCTTCCAGGATGGAGGAAGGAACCGCAAACCAAGCTCCTGAATGTCGGAAAGGGCAGGAATCAGAATACTTCCCTACAGGCTCCAGAAAGGAATACAGCCTTTCCAATCCCTTGATTATATCCCAGTGAGGTTTATGTAGGACTTCTGACTTGCATAACTATAAAATTATAAATAAATATAAATAATAAATTTGTACCATTTGAAGTCACTAAGTTTGCTGTAATTTGTTATTGAAACAGTAGAAAACTATATATATATATATATATGTGTGTGTGTGTGTGTGTGTGTTTGTGTGTGTGTGTGTATATGTATATATGTATGTATATACTCAGTATGTATATACTCAGCCAGTATCTATCTTTTAAACTGAGAAGTTATAATCTTTTCTATTGAATTTCTATTATCAATACACTATATTCACTCTTTATTAGCCCTTTGTACTTTAAACTCTTTTCTAGCTCTTTGTCCATTTTTTAACTCTTTATTAATTATCAGAATGGGCTGCAGTATTCTGTTTTTTTTCCTTAAGGCTAAAAAGTAGAAATGTTTTCCTCATAGGATGAGTAATAGGATTGTATTTTAGGATAGATCTTTAAGGCACAAGGGTTTAGAAGAATATGAACATTTGTACAATAACTTCACATGGCTAATGCAAAGATACAGGCATGTATCTGACATAAAGACTGCCAACATTTTTTAAGTTCACCAACTGATCCTTATTTTTCTGGAGAAAGAGAATAATAGGAGAAGTGAATATCTGGTAACAAAATTAGTAGAAAAAAAAGGTGATTCATAAGCATAGAGACTTGTCTCCTCATATTATGCCTCATGTTTAATTGTAATCTTCCTGAGGTTAGAATTTTATATTCTAAAACTTTTGGCACAGTCTAATATGTAGCATATACATTTCTGAACTTAATTTTCTACACCTTAACTGTAATATCAAAAATAATAGACTGTGGATAGCTTTCATTTATGACTATGTCTGACGAAAAATACTGATCTGAACAAAAGATTTTAAAACACTAATTTGAAATAAAACTAGATCCCATGCAGGACAACAAGGTGGTAGGAGACAGAAATACAGGAACATTCTGGGGAATTACTTGGGGAAAAAAAAAAAACAACGCAAATGACATGACTTCAGGCATCTATATGACAATGCTTAGGAAATAAGAATGGACTCAAAATATTTTAAAAGATGAGACCAAATGCAATCATGTAGCAATTAGTCAATGCTGGTAAGATAAAGTCTATGTGTTGATGTTTTCTGATAGAATAGAATAAAATGTGAAATATATTTGAGAGAGATATAGAGTGGATAGTAATAACAATACTTAGTATAAAAACTGTTAATGTAAGCATTAAGAACTTTTACCAATATCTTATATAAAACTTCCTATGATGGTATGAAGTAGAATTATTCTTAGCTTCTTTTTTTTTTTTTAACTGATTCAAAATTATCCCAAAGACCAAAGTAACTTCCAGGTTGACTCAGCTACTATATAATTAGTTCACTGCAGACTTCACTTAAATTGTAGATTCTCAAATATCTAATTTTAGAGAACACCACAGGTTGCCTAACTAACTGACCATAAGGACAAAATATTGGTCATGAATCTGTTAAATGAGCAATAGAAGTATTGATCTGGATTAAAGTCAATAAAACAATCTCTGGTTGTATAATGACCTCTCTTTTTCCCCCATTGTTTTATCCTTTGCCATAAAATTAATGATCCTGAAATCACATAATTAGTGTGTGATAGCAGCAAACTAAGATGAAAATTGGCATGCAGCAGGCAACCAGGCTGGGGCTGAAACTTTGAGAAATACAGCCACCTGTTGGATTTTGTTGGGTATCACACTCTCTTCACCATTTATTTTTGAATATTCTTTGGGAAAAAGCTGGACCTTTTTTTTTTTTCCTTGAGCAAAATTTAAAAATTAAATGTAAGCATGATTGTAATTTTTAGGAGAAATAAAATGTTTAAAAGTAGCCAGGCACAGGCCCACAACTTTAATGACTTGGGAGGCTGATATAGGAGGATCACAAGTTTGAGGACAGCTTCAGAAAATCAGTTAAGATTCTCAATGATTTAGCCAAACCCTTTCTCAAAATAAAGAATACAAAGGACTGGCAATGTAGCTCAGTGATAAAACGTCCATAGGTTCAATCCCAAGGGTTAAAAAAAAAATGATAGGTAGTTGAGTCTTTGTCTTTTAGAAGAATGGATTTATATATTAACAATGTGCTTTTCTAGTTTAAGATTATTAGGATATTCCATTAAAAATTTAATAAATAACATTTTTACAAAAATTTTTCCCTCACAAAACAAGAAAAAGTTGAAATGTATTGTTTGTTCACCTCACTCTAGTGCTTGCCTCTGGAGCAGGGATTGGGAAACTTTTTTGGTAAAATTTCTCAGTAAATACTCTAGGCTTTGAAAGCTATAGGTGTCCTTTTTTTCTTTCGGAGGAGGGCAGGGGAGTCAAATGTCTTTATTTTGCTTAATAAAGACGTATATATTTAAGATGTACAGTGCTATGTAATGCTATGTTCTCATCTGCATATGCAATGATCAATAGTTACCAAGGTCAAGCTAATATCCTCTTCATACAGTAAATTCTTTTTTGTTTTTGTTATGTTTTGGTTTTGTTGTTGTTGTTGTTGTTGTTGTTGTTGTATTAGCATACAAAGTAGGGCTTACTTAAAAAGGGGTAAGGTAGACTTCTCCCAGGAGGTAGAAGGGGGCCATAGCTGGTATCCCAAGAAGTGAGGGTGTTTTGCCTTTTATATGCCTATGTTTCCTTTGTTCTCCTGCTTGCTTGCTCCCTCGCCTTCCTGCCCAGGAGATGCTCAGGTGGGATGGCCAAAAGGTGAGAAGCAGATGGACTGGAGGGGCCAAGATGGAGTGATCTGGGCAGGAAGGGGGCGTAATTAACAACTCCCCAATAAGGAAACAAATGGGTGTGACTATGTGACAATAAAAGTTTATTAACAAAAACAGTTGGAAGGGAACCAAAGGTATAACTCAGTGTGATTTGTCTAGCATTCATGAGGCTCTGGGTTTGATACTCAGCCCTGCAAAACAACAAAATCAAAAACAAATACAAATAAACAAAAAGCAGTTGGTAGATTAGATTTGGCCCATAACCTGTAGTTTTCCTAAGGCCTTTTCACAGGCTATTCCCTCTGTCCCCAATACTCTTCCCCCCGCCATGGCTACGTGCCTCATTCACTCACTTCAAGACCTTGCTTTTGTTTTAAATATCACCTTTTGATGAGGCTGACCCTAACTACACTATTTTAAATTGCACTCTATTTCTCCCGCCTCATTTTTTCCATAGCACTCGGCACATGCTGATAATTCATTATGGCCATTGTATGTAGCCTATCTCCCTCTACCAGAATGTAATCTCCACAATAACAGAGATTTTTGTTAGATTAATTCACGAAATATCATCAGCCCTTCGAACAGTGTCTGGCACATGGTAAATACTCAACAGGTATTTGTTGAATGACAGGATGATTAGTTCACATTTGCTCAAAAATTATAAAATAAAAAGGCTAATTTTGTTTAAAACAGTGACACCCAAAGAGAGTAAGTTAAACCAATAAATAAATCAGCTTTTCCCATAGTTTCAAAAATTTTCAAATTTTTCTTTCCTTTCCTCACACATGAAAGTAGTAGAAATAGTTAAAAAAAAAATCAGTGAGGATATCACTATGGTTTCCAAAGCCATATATAATTTAACTTAAGGCTTACCTTAATACTACATATCATCCTTACCTTACAGATGAGGAAATTGATTCTCAAAAATGTCAATAACTTGCTTCCAGTCACAAGGTAGTATAGGGCTGGTCTAGATTCAAGGTATGTTGACTGCAAAGCCAGTATTTTTTTTTTCCTTCACAACACAGCTATCAGCCAACCTTGCCTCATTCCCAGTCTCTGAAGAACTCTTTTCTCCATAGCTGAATTAGCTTCAGCAACTTTTCAATCCCTAGGACAGATTTGACTTCAGGTGGAAAGGTCTAACAAACTTTGACCCAAGTTTGTGGATCAGCATCATTTTGCTTTAAAGATACTAGGTTATTTTCCTCAGTTTGGATAAATTGGCTTCTATTTTGGTTCAACAACCTCATCTCCTGATCAACTCTTGTATGGTTGATTCTGAACACCTGGTAGACTCTTATATGCACCAATCTGGTTGGTTCTGAATGCTAGGTAAACTCTTGGGTACTCAGTTCCTCATCTCTGGCTGGGAATACTACCAGCTCTTAACAGTGCCTCTCCCAGGGTCTGCACTCCTCCCTTCTAGCGAGCCATTGCTCTCTGATAACAGATTTTAGAATTGCTGTTTCCCACTCGAGATTTCTAAATGTCACTCATTACCAGAGTCTCTAACCCTGCTCTCTGTTCATAAGAGTGAGACAATCTCAGCTTTTTGGAGAAATTCTCTACCAACTTTGAATAAATACAAACTCATTTCTTGTGTTTCTTTATATATCTTCTTATATGTATGTGTGTGTACATATATGTTTGGAGATATATTTAGATGGTCATGGCCATGCTATCTGGATATCATATTCTCCTTTAATGAAAGTTCGGGTGTCTCCAAAATATCTGCACCAAAGCAGGACTTGGAATATGAGGCCTAAAAGCCATGTTCTGCTTTCTTTTGGGATATTTAGCTAAAACGTGGCTAGTAAAGAACTTTCCTGTGAGGTAAGAGTCTTACATGAAGGAAAAAATGTTGAAGTGGTTCTTATTATACTATGTCCTGAATTATGACTAAAGAGAAGGTTGGGCATAGATTGAAAGCAATGATGATATAATGACATGGTAATAGTGAACTATTTATTACATGATGGAAGAAATTATAAAATTTGTTGACAAATTGGAGGAAGCAAGAAAAAGAAGCATTAAAATAGAATAGGTCCATGCACAAAATCTCCAGCCTATATGGAAAGAGAAATCATGTTGCCAATGCTGAGAAAAAAGAAGTGGTTGGAAAGTGGAGATATGGGGATGAAGATAGATTTGTTTGACATGTAGATCACCAGAGAAGCAACTGAAGGTAAAATATTAGAGTTGTAAAATTCTAAACGTGACTTCTTCATTTATTTAGTGCCGCACAAAGCAACATGAGGGGGATAGATCCTATATAGTCTATCATCCCCCACTTAACAAGTGAACTGAGGCCCAGAAAGGAGAATAATACAGCTAAGTGTCCACAGAGCTGGAGCATGAACCCCGTTCTTAGGACACCTTGTTCTGTCTGCTTTTTACTTGTTTCGCCTTCCAGTCCGACTTTAATAATTGATAACTCTATCTCAACTTAATTCAGCCAAAGTCATTCAAGTCAATAAAATTCAGAGAGAATTGAGCTAAGTGACTTGTTGGGAACAGAACTAATAGTTTATAATAAAAGCTACAGCTATAAATTTTGAACTTAAAAACCCTGATATTTTATCTGATGAAAGGGAATAAAATAGACCTGGAAAAAATATGAAGTAAAATTATTCCAGAACTAACTTGGTCAATGTGTCTTTCTCTAAGCATCCCCAAATTCCTATTAACTTTATTAAAACTCCATGACCAAGAAGCCAATCTCGGTACTTTCCCATCACAAATAACCAAAACATTCATTTTTTTGCATGATTATTTTATTTCAAATGTCAGTTTCATGAATGATTGTCTTAAAAATCGTCTAGATGGTTAATTTTTAAGCCAATATTTGCTGGCATTTTTGTTTAATTTCCAAAGCGATGAAAGTATTTTGCCCTCTGGAGTGTTTCTAATAAAGATAATGATATTTTAGAAATAAATCAATACTTGGTTTTCACCTGGGAAGTACAGCATGTCTTGGTTTTAAATTTTTTATTTCACTGACCTCTGCTTATTTTGGCCAGTGGGAAATGCCATTCTCACTTTACCAAAAAAGAAACCAAACTCCAGGACTTGTCTAATGAAACAATGAATTAATGACAGTTCTTGGAAGCGAATCAGAATGTCTGATTTCCAAGTTTAAATAGATTTTTGATGCCAGAGTATAATCCCTATCCAACATTGAAAAGTAGCCTTTCTACCCCATGGGCCCAAGACACTGGAGAAGTTGGCATTCTTAGGACATTTTAGGAAAAAAAAGATTTTCTTTTTCATTATAAAATTCCAAGCCTTTACAACTCCAAATAAAAATTATTTTAAGGCACTTAGTGTAGTGAGAAATCCCATGAACATGGGAAATTTTTTTAAAAATTTCTAAATACTGGTTAGCAAATATGCTTACTGATGATAATTTTCTTTTTCACTAAAGAGGTTAGGAGTAGGAGAACATTATCCCAGAAAGATGGTGAATTTTTATTTGAATAAGGCCTCTCCTGACCAACTCTTCTTCATTCCATTTGACCTCTACATCAGTCAACGTTCCATCGCTGTCACCAAAATACTTGACAAGAACAACTTAGAGGAGTAAAATTTATTGGGGGCTCACAGTTTCATAGGTTCAACCCATGGTCAGCTGATTCCATGGCTCAGAGTTTGAGGTGATACTGAACATCATGGTGGAAAAGTGTAGTGGAGGAAAGCTGTTCATTTTGTGGCAGTCAGAAAACACAGAGGAAAGGTTTTTAAAACTTGTAGTTTGACCAGAAAATCGCTGTAAAATTGGGGCTAAAGAAGATGTGGTTGCTAAAGAGATGACTACCATTTAAAGAGAACCTAAATATTCAGCACAGAGACGATGGGAATTTTAAAAAAATCACATCCATCACAGGTTTAAGGATATAAAAGTGAAATCTCTTTATAAAGATCATGGAGTCACCCTGCTTGCACATGGGGGTCTAGAAGTTTGTTTCACCAAGTCCATGTACCCAGGCACTCAGAAGCCACTGCAGCTGTGGTCGCAGGACTTCTGGTTACTGCTCAAACTGGTGGTAGACCTTGATATCATCCACATAGTACTGGTTCTACAGGAATGAAGGATGCTGGAGTTAGGGGGTCACAAAGGCTTCCACTGAGATTTCAAGGAAGGCCGAGGAGCCCAGGAAAAGTGTAGCTGGGTTGCAATCCCTGTGGACTTCTCCTGAGAAGATACTGTGTGAAGCTCAGACAGTGAAGCCAAAGCTGCAATGGAGACCCCAGGAATTAAGAAATGCCAGGAATGTGGAATTTCTGACAAGGAAAGCTGCAGGAAGTGAGCAGAACCAGGCTAATAGAGAGGCCATGTGGATGACAACTGACAAGGCCAAAGGGGTAGGGCATGTCAAGCCTTTTCAGTGTCATATCGCACCAGCATGTGTCTCAGATGCCAGATAAGGAGTTACAGAATCTAATGTTTGCTCTGGTTTTGTTTTGCTCCTGTTCCTTCTTTCTATGTCTCATTCCTCTCCTTTGGAATGGATATTTTTATTCTGTGCCATTGTACATTGGCTATATGTAACTGGCTTTTTAAAATTGGTGCATTATAATTGTACATAATAGTGGACATAACTTGCTTTTGATTTTTACAGGGGTCCACAGCTGAGTTTTCTTAGTCTCAGAAGACTTTGGACTTGGATTTTGGAGCAGTGATAGAACTATTATAACTATGGGGATTCTTGGAGATGGAATAAATGCATTTTGCATTGTGAGATGGACATGAGTTTGGGGGGACAGATCTGGGATGTTGTGGTTTGGATCTAACAATCTTCCTCCAAAGCTTATATTTTAGAAGCATGGTCCCCAATAGAGCAAGGTTCAGAGGTAGAAATTTTAAGCAACTATAATAGCTGTAACATCATCAGTGAATTAATCCATGTGATGAGTTGAGCACTTACCTTGCACGAATGAGGCTATGAGTTAATCCTTAGCATCATATATAAATAGATAGATAGATAGATAGATAGATAGATAGATAGATAGATAGATAAAGGTATTGTGTCCATCTACAACTAAAAAAAATGTGAATGGGTGACTGAGTGGTAACTGTAGGCAGGTAGAACATAGCTGGAGGCACTAGGTCATTGGAGGCATGACCTTTAGTGTTATATCTTATCCCCTGCTCCTTGAGTCAGTGCCCCCTGCCCCATCTCTCTGTTTCCTGTCTGCTATAAGCTGAAAAGATTTCATCCACCATACCCTTTCTCCATGATGTTCTGCCTCACCTCAGCCCCAGAGTCATGGGATCAGCTGATCAAGGACTGGAATTCTGAAGCCATGAGCCCAAATAACTCTAAGTTGATCTTGTCAGATATTTTAGTCACAGCACAGTGACAAAAAAAAATCTTCAAGAGTCTTTATGCCTCTAACCTCCTTCCTTTACTTGCCTGAAAATATCAGAACAGTCATTAGATAGGCTGAGCAAGATAGGTGTACATGCCAGCGGGGGAAATGCACAGATCTGAGTGGACACACAGATCATCCATGTAAGGTATCAGACCATCAGAAGCTAGCAGATCTCAAGAAAGATCAGGAGAGTATCAGTGACTACATTTGGAAATCGGACCTCTAAAGAAGTGATTAAGTTAAAATGAGATCATTCTGGTGGGTCCTGATCCAAAACCAGTGGAGTGCTTACTATAAGGATAAATTTAAATATGGAGAGAGACTCCTGGAATATGCTTGGAAAGACATTCAAAGCACAAGATGAAAGACCATGTGAGGACAAAGCCAGAAGATGGCCATCTGCAAACAAACAAGAGAGGATTCAGAAAAAAACCAAACACCTTGATCTTGGATTTCTAACCTCCAAAACTTTGAGAAAAGAAATTTCTGTTGTTTGAACCCTCCAGTCTGTTGCATTTTGTTATGGTAGCCCTATCAAACTAATACAATTACTATGTTGGCAAGGTTAGGAACTCTGCAACATATCCAAAAAATATTTGCATATAACAAAAGATATGTTAATGATTAATAAACATATTAAACTCTCAACATCATCAGTTATCAACAAGATGAAAACTAAACCTATAATGAGATATCACTCCATACCTATTAGGATGACTGAAATTAACAGTGTCAGCAAATATATAGCACCCGAAATGCATCATTGCTGGTGAGAATATGAAATGTTACAATCATTTGGCAAAAGAATTTGCCACTTTCTCATAATGTTAACCAAGCTAACCATGTGACCAGCACTTCCACTTTTAGAATTTACCCAAAAGAAATGTAAATGTATGTATACAAAAGCATTTGTATTTGCATTCCTGGCAACTTGACATATAACAGTAGAACCTTGACACAAATCTTCATCAACAGAAGGCAACATAAACATACCGTGGTTTATTCAAACAAAGAAATGCTACTCAACAATAAGAAGGAACAAACTAGTGATATATGCAATAACATTAATGAATCTCATCAATATTATGTCAAGTTAAGAAAGCCAAACACAAGATTATATACCACATGATTGTATTTAAATAAAACTTTAGAACAGATAAGACCACTTACAGTGATAGAAATAAAGCATCTGTCTGGGGTTGAGGGCAATGACTAGAATGGGGCTTGGAGAGCTTCATGGGAGAGTAGCTACAAGGTTGTTTACACTTGTCAAAACTCATTTAACTGTAATTTATTTTCTTTACCTTATTTAATTTAATTGGTAATAATCTTTGCTGTGATTAAAATTTAAAATGGCTGCATTTTATAGTGTGTAATTGATACTTCAATAAAGCTGATTTTAATGATTTAGAGAAACAGTTTTATGAAGGTAAATACAGTCAATCTTTCATATTCTTGAGTTCCACATACTTGGATTCAACTGACCACAGATCAAAAATATTGGAAGAAAATTTCATCTGAATTAAACGAGTACAGATTTTTTTCTTGTCATTATTTCCTAAGTAATACATTATAACAACTATTTACATTATATTAAATATGTAAACTAGAGATGATTTAAAGACAATGGGAAGATGTGTACAGGTTATATGCAAATACTATGCCATTTCATACAAGGCACCTTGGATTTTGGTACCTGTGGGAGTCCTAGAATCAATTTCTCACAGATGACAAGGGACTATATGTTTACATGGGATCACTGAAGGGGCCTGTAAACCCCAAATCAGTGAGCACACCTACTACCAAGATCATGTTGTTTAAAGATAATTCTCCATTATAAAGAAGTAGGGGTGCTCCACACAATGGCTAATTTCAGAGATTGGAAAGAACAAACAACTAGAGTATCTTGTTGTGGTAGAAATTCAAATAATTACAGAAAAATAGGCCACGTTAAAAGGACAAAGACACCAGCTGAAGGAACTTTCAATGGCCAACTGTGAGAGAGTTTGAGTATCAAAATGCATAATCATAGCAAAGATTATTACCACTTAAATTAAATAAGAAAAAGTAAATAAATGAGTACATTGAAATGGATGAAGAAAGAGATTTTATATAAAGTATCTTCCCATAAAGTATTTTCAATTACAAAGTGAAAAGGTACGATGCTACAGTGAAGAATCATGGTAGATTCAGCTGTAAGCGAGTGATCCAAGTAACCATCATTACTAATTATGTTTCATTTATAAATCAAAATTGTGTCTCATCTAATAAGGTGTTCCATTCACCCCTTCCAGTACTAAGGACCTCTCAGATTCATCTTGTCACTCAATTATTTCCTCATCATTTTTACATTTTTTTAGATACACTGCACATTTTTTTTCTAATTAAATCACTTTCCACTTTCTCAGCATTTGGATAAAAACAGATAGCAACATAAATATCATGGGAAGATTTTATCTGGAGATTCAACCTCACATCTTTTAAAAATATCAGACCTCTGTTAACGAGAAAGCTTCCATCAGACAGTGGATTATAAACATCTGGCACCCCATGGCCAGTGACTCAGTTACTGGCTGACATTTCAGCCTCGGAACTCATCCAGCGAGTAGCCTCTAAATTATAATTTCTGCTAAACCTCTGAAGCAAGGAGACATACGTCTACACCTGGAGAGTCAAAGTACAGCCTGGGGGCTTCTGTCATGCTTGGTAACAGCACAAAAGCTTTGTAGGAAACTTAGCCACCTGGAGGTCAGAGCAAAATGACAGTGACAGCTGCAATCACTCAAGTACAGAGAGGAGAAATGTTTCTTTTCTTGCTGGACTGCATGGCCGGCTGGGCACTGGCCACTTGTGACGAGAGGAGAATTCAATTCATAACCTCACTGTGTTCCTTGGGCAACACATGCATACTTGCTGACTTCTGTAAGGGTTTCTAGTAGCTCTGCTTCTCAGCCCTTTGTCCTTATTTGAACATAGAGCACTAATTCCTGCTTTAACACCCTTCGTCAAAGAAAATTAAATCTCGGGTCTCTGGGGTATTCCACAGGCCTGGGAACAATGATCCCAGTCTGGAAAAGAATCATTCTTACCTGATGATGCAAAGACTGTAACAGACAGTCTTTTAAGCTCTAAAATAAGTCAAAATGTTTAAACATCCCATCTTTACTAATCGATTTTAGAAATGGAGTGATGAAAGCAAATATCTAAGACTAAGATGAATCTTATGCAACAGAGCCCAGTTAATGCATTACGTTAAAAGCAGGATTCATATTTTGTTATAAATCAAAGAATGTTTGCATCATTGTTCTACTGTACGTTAAATGACATATATACTATTATTCATAACAGGGTATGTTTATATTAATTTAATTTCTTTAAAGGCTTGTTTCAGAACTAGAAAGTCCATAAAACAGATCCTTTCAGAATTATTGTCAAGAATAGTCTGACTTTATAATCACCCTGTCATTCACTCGACCCACGTGGTGGGATGGCCAGAATGTGCTTTCCATTAGCCCACACTTCTCTACTGCTCAGTGTGATTATTTACAACTGAATACATCATAATTCAGAGCTCTACTGTACAAAAGGCCTTAAAAATTTTTGAAACAAGAAAATTGGTAAAGTCAGGGGAAAGGAAATGTGACTGGCCAAAAATATATTGAGTGCTAAACCTAACTAAGAAATTAAGAAAATGAAAACTAAAAAAAAATGGTATGATTAGAATTGACAAAAGGAGCATTCAATGATAATATTCAGTGGTTAAGATGTGAAAAATAGGCTGTGGTAGTGAAAATGATAAAATCTCAGGGAGCAATTTGACATTATGTTTTAAAATATAACACTCATATCTCCTTTGCTTAGTCTTCCATTTGCAGAAATTTGTTCTATAAACTCTCATACCCACATACTGATATATGTACATATATATGTATATACACACATGCTAATTGTCATTGGAATTTTTAAAAAATTGAATTTTTTTAAAAAACCTAAATGCTCATTAACAAGAAGCATGTTAAACATAATATATAACATGTATCGTGTCTATTATATCATACAAAGAGGTATAGTATATTGGCACATTCATCCATTAGAATGCTATAATGTGAAAAAAAGAGCTGTCTCAAATGTATCAAGATGAAGAACATATTTGGGTAAAAACTGGTTATATGTGTCTATATATAGCTATGTATGCTTGCACAAGCAGAGAATGTTTTTAAAAGCACCATAAAAGTCTCTTTACAGTAGTAATTTCTGGCAAAAGAGAAGAAGGTTTTAAAATTAAAGTACAACTTGCTTTTGTCATTGTATACTTTTTTGAACTATTTGGATTTTTATCACATATATATTACTTCCTTAATGAAAGAACTGATATAGTTGTTGAAAATTTTGAAAGAAATTAAATGAATAACATGTAGCAGTTTCGTAATGGTTACATGTGATTAAAGAATCCATCGCTCAAAGGAAACAATAGGTCAAATCTAAATTCAAATCATCAAAGGTATTTATATGAAACTTGGTCCAAAATGTTCCAGGGCAAATCTACTAATTTATGTGAAAGATTATCTCTTACAGGTCATCATTTTTTCGTTTTCTAAGCTGTGTTCTCCAGGGGCAATTTTTTTTCTGAAAAGCAGCTCAATACACATATATGTAAATGACTTTTAAACTTTTAACAGCTTATTGAGTCCCAATTGTTCTTTTTTTCATGTATTTTTTTCTAAAAAAGAAAAGAAAATTAACATTAAACAAAGAAAGGATATTATAACAACATTGTTCATATTATCATTAAGGAAAATCATTTCTTTTGAATGATGTAGATATTTGTATATGCTTCTGTTAGCAGACACCTGGGTGTTTCCAGTTTGGGCAAACCTGATTAACGTTCTACTAATATTAGTGTATAAATCTAACAGTGAACATAAGCACTATTTTCAACACATTCCAAATTTAATGAACTCAATACTATCCGATTTACTTCTCTCATTCACTTTATTTCCTCATTCCTTTTCCTGTTCACCAAGCTGACACCTTTGTTTTTTAGAAGACTCAATCCATAGATTCTTCATTGACTCTTCTGTCCTTCACTATCTATGTTCAATGACTCTTTAAATCATCTTAAAAATGATTATTTTCTTCTTGTAACAGTTCCTATTACTATATGTCTGCCCCCGAAACTGCTGGGTTAAATAACAACCATTTTATTTTGCTCAGTGGTGTGGGTTAGGAACCTTTATAAAGGGCTCAGCTAGGGAGGTCTCATTTAGGGTCCCTCAAATAGTTGCAATCAAACATCACCTGGTGTCTCAGGTATCTAGAATTAACTAGCCTGGATATCCCAGACAGTTCCCTCACATAGAGGGAGTTCTCTGTGTGTGTCCTCTCCATCATGGTGAACTTAAGGTACTCAGATTTCCCACAGAGTAGCTCATCTCCTCCAGAGCAAGCATCCCCAAAGTAGCAGTCAGAAACAAGACAGTCTTTCCAGACCTCTCCTATGTCTTTAGCCAGTTGTTAAACACTGACCCAAACACTACTGACTTAGCCTTTCCTGCTTTGCTTTCTATGTTTGTCTCTATGTTGAAAACTGCTTTGAAAAGCTATGAAGTGTTTCACAAAAAAATTAGAAAATAAAAACAATAAGAAAAATTTGACTTCACCTCTATGACAGAAGAGCTTAGTAAGATATAAGTTAGTCTTTGAATCTTATTGTATTATACCTTTCGGTTTCATCTGGGTAGCCAGTCATCTTGCTCTTGGATTCAGGGTCACTATGAAACCGAAGCAAAAATTCCTAATAATTTGCCCTTTGTTTTTCATTTTCATAAAAAGAAATACTTTATGACAAAATTATGCTATAAGACATCAAGAAAAAAGCCAAATGCCTTTTGAGAGGCGAATAATGAACTGGAGAGAGACATACAAATGATGGGTCCCTACGTATTCTCTTCGTGCTTTCCAAAGCTAATTACTACCAAGCCACCATCGTATACATCTGGAGTTGTTAAACTACAGCACTTGTGTTGGCACATGTTTTGATAAGTAATGTTTCTTTGGAATATAGCAACGTCCATTCATTAAGCTATTATCTGTGGCTACTTTGGGGCTAAAATAATAGAGTACTTACTACCTAAAAAGTCTTAACCCTTGTCTATGTGAATGGCAAAACTCGAATTAGCTACTACAAAACTGGCATAATTACTCAGCAGCCCTGAAACTACAACTCCCTGGCAAGGGTTACCAACCCAGCTGAGGAGAGGAAGCTGCTTCATATGATACGTGAGCTTCAGTGGGGACTGCATTAGTTGGATGTAAGAGGATGCATTTATTTATTTATTTATTTATTTATTTTAAGAGAGAGAGAGAGAGAGAGAGAGAGAGAGAGAGAATTTTTTAATATTTATTTCTTAGTTTTTGGCGGACACAACATCTTTGTATGTGGTGCTGAGGAACGAACCTGGGCTGCACACATGCCAGGCGAGCACGCTACCACTTGAGCCACATCCCCAGCCCCTAGAGGATGCATTTTAAAAGAGACCAAAATCATGACCCATATAAAAATTAAATGAATATGTCAATAATTTTATTAAAGAAAGAACCCGTCAGATATGATAATCTATTCAAATGGGAGATTGGACTTCTAGGCACTTATATTCTTTATTTTGTCAAAGAAAACCAGAGAAAGATAGTAGCTGAAGTGGTAAAAACAGATTTTAATCAAGAATTATTGCAATAGGAGAAAAAGAAAACTCAGTGCAGAACTGGGATCCATTCTGAATAGAACATGGACAAGTAGAAATATATTACCAAGGGGTGGGGAGGGGGGATCAGTGGGTAGAAAATTACAAATAGGATACATCGGGGTAAAAAGCCATCTTGACTAAACAGATCTCACAGAATTCCTGCTGAAAGCTAGCCCAGAGTGTAGACAGGAATGACGAATGAGGGATTCTGCCTAAAGTAACTTTGCAAGATTATTGCAGACCAGATAAGGATAGAGGCTGAAGGCTGAGGCATTGAGGGCTTAGAAGAGCCTGACCAGCATTTGATGAGGGAAAGTCTGACAAAGAAGTGTTCTTCTTGTTCATGGGAAGAAGAAGGATTTTTCTTGAACAATAAAACATCCATTTTACATCGGGTCACCTTTTGTTTATCAAGGACCTCCTGAACCATCTGTTAAGACTTGGTAGTGGAGGATAGTTCCTGGATGGTACTTGAAATCAGGCATTTAATAAGGAAATTTTCTATAAAAACAAGAAAGACAAATATCAACATTTGGAGCAGATTTTAAACCTGGTTTTTAAGTCCAGAGCGTACAAGGTAGAGAATAATTCTAGTTGTTGAGCTCAAAGCACCTTCATACAATGAATGAGGATGAGAATAGTGATCGGACAGATTTCCCAGTTGTAGTCTGAAGTCTTTAATGTTAGCACCTACATCAGTGTCACAGTGCCATGAAAATATTTGGATATTTGGTAAGTTTTGGAATCCTGGAGGGTTCAGACAGGAAGAAAAGATGTTTTATTTTTATTTACAATAATATAATTTACCAAATGGGAAATTCTAAGAGAAAAACATAAGATAGAACATTAAAGAAGCACCAATCTTTTAGTCAAATCCCATCCTTCCAAATACTAACTTTCATCAGTTCATTCAATCCCATGTAATTAATAATTGTTCTTCTCAATCCTGAGCTAACAGATTTATGAACCTCTCCAGAAGCATTCTGGAAATCCTCCCTCAGTACAGTGGTATGGTCTCAAACTTATTTAAGCAATTCCATCAGGAAACATTATGGCCTATAGCTCATAGAAAACACATTCAAGAAAGGAATGGGAGTAAAATGAAAACTAACTATAAATGATGAAAGACTTAAAAGGGCTATGGTTAAGTATGATGAGAATTCATTTGATAAGAAAACTAGATTATTCTCATGGTATATATTTTTAAATAATAACCAAATGCTTGACTAACACTATACCAGGACATATTGTAACAGAGCTCCCTTTAAAATTAAAAGGACTTAAAAGAAGCATCCAATCTGAACAACCTGAACTTTGAAAGTTTTCTTATTGTCAGCTCCACCTCATTTTGGGAATGGAACCAGCACCAAACCCCTAGTACCAGGGAAAACTGGATTTACAAACCAAACTTACAACATACTATGCATATTTATTGGATTTTGTTCTCCTCTTATAAAATTCTGATGCTATTGTGAGTTCAAGAAGACAAGGACTAGCTGTCTTCCCAGTTTGAGCCAAACTATGAATAAATATTTCACCATTGCTTTTCTTTTGCAGAATTCTTTTTTGCAACTAAGCAATGCAGACCCAATCAGGA
This sequence comes from Ictidomys tridecemlineatus, assembly GCF_052094955.1. Taxonomy (NCBI): domain Eukaryota; kingdom Metazoa; phylum Chordata; class Mammalia; order Rodentia; family Sciuridae; genus Ictidomys; species Ictidomys tridecemlineatus. Next base: position 167,352,934 of record NC_135479.1, read on the forward strand.
GGGACATTGAAGATCCAGGTCTAGAGGGGTTAGAAGAGCTCAACTGGAGTTGGGCCAAGAAGAGAGTCTGTCAATCTGATAAAGTTTGTATTGCCATGAACAGGAATCATTTCCTCAGCTATATTCAGGAAACATTTGCATTTCTATCAGTGTTCTATAAGCTAACTTTTATCTCTACTGAGTTGTAAAATAGTCCGAAGTCAAAACTACAACCAAGAGAGGACCATGGATGAGCTAACCAGAATGCTTACTAAATTTTAAAGTCTTGCACACTTCCCCCTAAAACCAAAGGCCACAGAAAAATCCCACAAAAGATTTGCTTTTTATAAGCATTTGGGATTTTCAGTGACCCCAAGGAAGCCAGATAATAACTGAGACTAAATGTTCTGCCAAGCAGGTGGTTGGATCTCAGATTCAGAGTATCTTTGGTTTAAAGAAAATAAAGTTGTTGATATTTCTTGTACCTTGGGGTTAATGTAATAACATTCATATCTGTTATAATTCAACTTCCCTAAAGATAGAGACTTTTCTGATCTACTTCTATTTTCTTAGAACTGACACTAGGTAAATAAATGAATAGAAAATCTTTGCTAAATGAACAGAATATCAATGAGCAAAATAAATATAAACAAAAGGATAACAGAAACCTGGTTATTTCTCAGAGTTAAATACAACTTCTTTGGAGGAAATAACATCTCACTATGAACTGTCTCACATGAGTATTGTGCAAATTCTTACCTAAAGTCATTGGATCCTCTGTGAGATCTAATTTGGAAGCCCAGGGATTGCAGAGCTGTGGGTCTGTCTGTTTTCTAAGAAAACTAAAGAGCCTCAAGCAGAGAATTATTTTCTCTTGTCAAAAAATATTTATGCTTTAACTGAAAAAATAGACCTCAGAAAATACTTTCAGAATTTTCTCGTTCTATTCTTTTAATGTCCTTGAGCTATTTTGTAATTCCATAAGTTAGAGACAAATGGCAACAATACAAATAATTCTGGTCTTTTGGTTTGCAAATTTAGGTTCTGTCCAATGGAATTCAATTGCCCCCCTCTTGTGGAAAATCCAATTTTGCCTCCACTGCACATTCAGTTCAACATTCCTGATTTATAAATATGTCTGTTCTTCAGATTCTCTTTTGAATCAGTTATAATATCTGATTGGTTCCCTCATTGGTAAATGAGTAGATTAAAGCCTTTAACACCCGTTTATTTGTATCTCTATGAAAGTCATGATTTCATCTTTTTTTTAAAACATATTTTTTAACTAACACTCTCCAAAATAGTATTTAGGAGAAAGTAAATATTCCATTCAAAACATAAGAGAAAAAAAAAATAGAAAATGAGAAAGAAGACACCCAGGCTGTCAAAATAAATTGAGTTTGGAATAATGACCATTGTGCTCAGAGGATAGATTTCATTAACATTCATGCACATAATATATGATATAAACTTTCTGACGTTACAATAGTATTCAAGTAATATTCTGAAAACTACTTGTAAATATTTTTTTTAATTATTGGCCCTATTACCTTCATCTAATTGTAGAGAGGAGTGTAATCTAAAGTCAATTTCCTTTTTCTCCTCCTTATATTTATTTTCTCCTCCTTCAGTTAGTTAAATATCAATGCAAAATTCACATAAGTGTTAAGATGTATACATATTGTAGAACTTAGTTATCCTCCTTGAATCTGGTAAGACATCAGCCTTTGGGTAATCCCAAGTGAGGCCTTGTGACAGCCTACTTCTTCCAGAATGGAGTTAATCTTCTCCAGAAGAGAGAAATCTATGGCAGAGTTTCAAGTTTAGGTCACAGGATCTTATTATATTAATCAAATTTAATGCAAGTTACATATCATTCCTATACTCAGGAATACAATTATATGATTAATTCTCTGGAGAAACAGAGAAGAATCTCCAGGGATAAAAAGAGCTTCCCTCTAAATTCTAATTAGTTGAGTTTGGGAGAGGACACAGGGACAAGCTGAAAGAGCTAAACTCATTCAGTAAAATGAATGCAGTGTCTTTCCAGATCCTAGAGTATTGTTTGGGGAAGGAAATTTTAAGACTGAACATGTGAGAAAATTTTTTTTAAAAAGGAGACAACACATAAATACCTTGGAGTTTTTGTCAGGTTCTAAAAGCAACACAGTACGTGCAAGTAAACACCAAATGTTTCCCTAGAATCCAAAAACAATCCTGGTTGATTCTTTTTAGTGCTACATTAAGTAGAGGGGGAAAAAAAGTTACAGGCTTTCACCAGCAGAGGGAAATACTGCCCTAAGGAAAAATATGTAATCTCCTGCCCATGTCTCATCATAATTCTTCTGTATAAGCAAAAGATGAATGGTTTTCCTCGGTTTTCTCATTTACACTGTGCTCAACAGCAGGGAATTTGCTATTCTATACCTATGGCATATTTGTTTTGAGGGAGCAGAAAGAGGATCGTGGGAAGCTATGAGCTCAGGGAAGAGTCAACTGAGAACTGTCGGGGTTTAGGAGACAGAAGGCTGAATTATAGAACAGTTCCATGTACAAAGGAAATAAAAGCTTTCCTTACCTACTCATGACTCACTCTTTCCTCAAACCCCCAAACCTAAAGCTTATTCTGGAATCTCAGTGGTTGCTTATTGGCTTTTCCCTATGGGAGACTATTAGCCATTCTCAATCAATAGAAACCTTTAATGCACAGGCATTCATAATTGGTCCTTCAGGAGCTATGGATTTTAAAGTGTCTAGCTGTTTTCTACTGAATATTGTCATAACCCTGTGGCTTAAAGCATTCCCAGCACTGCCAAGATTAAGACACCGATTGTATGAAGGGAAGCTGAATTCTGCAATGGAATTAACACAGCAAGAACCATGTGCTGAGTAAATGGAGGATCTGTTTTGTTGTAAGACACCACGCCTGAAGAATTTCCCTGTAAAACCAGCTTTAGAACCCCTCCTGTAGTCACAGCAAGCAGAGACTATTTTGTCATAGAAAAAAGGATAAAAAAGTCTTTAACAATAGTATAGCACTCTCAGGTTAGAGAGAGTGAAATGTTGCCTTAAACAGCTGTCTTTATTGTTGATGGAAGGAGAAAAAATTATTTCCCTCAAATATTTTCCATCCATAATCCCTGGGTTTAACTCCTTGGTTGAATCTCAAACAGAGAATTGATGGAGAAGGAAGGTCAACTGCACAACTTTTCTTTTCTGTTTCATAGAAGCATAATATAAAAGTTCAAGTCCAATCAGAAGTCAGAAATCACTCACTAGTTTAAATAGGGTTAATTTAATATGAAGAATTTCTAAAATATGATCAGTGAGTAGTTGTAAGAAATTTCACTAACTACAATATGCCACTCCAGGACTCAGAGAAAGCATATCTAGGAAGGAGATCCTATTCCCTGAAGCTGAATTCAGACATCATTGGAAAAGGCGAGGTCTTAGCCCAGTATTTGGTTGAGAGGGTAGCTAGTTTGCCTGGGCCAGATCTGCCCTGTGGTCTCTGGGCAAGCTGGAAGCAACTCTTTGAGGATCAGGCCTCACACAGCCAGTGGCCAGCATGCCAGCAGGTAGAAATCACCCCCAGGCATGGCAGAGTGCAGATTAATCTCAGCCAATGGTCAGGGATGTGGGCATGCTAAGCAAGTAAAGACCTTGAGTAGGTAGTGTCATGTCAAGAAAGATGCAAGAAACTGATCACCATGTCCAGGTGGAACTATAAGGTCATGGAGGGTCCACATATTCTGAGCTCTTACCTGAGGCAGAACAAGCATAGTTCAGTCTTTACAACACTGACTGGCCCTGCAATCTCTAGAAACAGCAGGAGATCTTCTTCCTCCTGCTGTGTCCTTCTAGCACCCTCTACTGAACATCATTTTCACTGCAAAACTAAGATGCTAATAGGAATTCAATCTTTATCCCAGAGTAGGTATTGAAGAATAAACTAGGGCTGGGATTGTGGCTCAGTGTTAGTGTGCTTGCCTAGCAAGTGTGAGGTGCTGCATTCAATCCCTCGCATCACATAAAAATAAACAAATAAAATAAAGATGCAAAATATAGAAGAACTATGTAGGAAATAGAACAGTAAATTAAGGATATGATTACAAAGTATGCCAAAAGGAAGAATAATTAAAAAAAAAAGACTAAACTAGCTAAGAAGGAATAAATTGATAATTGGCACATCTGAATAAGGAACAATATGTAATAAATACAGAATGTGCATGCAAAGATTCTTTGAAAAAATGTACTCCTAAAATCCCAAGATCAAGAACCACTCCAGTACTGTTAAAAAGATCCCTAAACTGGCTTTATTTAAACTGATCCTTAAAGTTAAGATTCTAGAATCTAAAATACCAAATGAAGTCTCATCACAGAAATCTAAATGGGTGAGTCTATTGGGATTCTGGGAAAGTTAAGTCCATGGTGATAGGGTTAGAAAATACCTAGAAATTAACAAGGCTTCAAAAACACTTTCAGCATTTGCTTCTTGTTTGTTGTAAGAAATGAAGTCTTTCTAAACACGAGGGAAGAAATGGCCTAGGCTAAAGGAAGCAATTAAATAACCTATCAAGTCTGATCAGGTGAGAGCAGAATAGCCAGTGGTTGAAAGCAAGATTTTGAAATCAGACTACCTGGATTGAAGTCAGGGCTCTGCTACTTACTAGAAAGGCAACCTAGGGCAAAGTGCTTAATCTCTATTGACTCAGGTTACTCAGTTTTAAGACAGAGATGATACATAAAGCACTCCTCTTACAGACTCTGTGAGTTTGAATGAGTGGATACTTGTGAAGCACCAGAACAGTGCCTGACACAGTGTCTGTGCTATGTAAGCAGGGTTATTTTTATTACTAAACTTGTTGAGCAGAAATAGCAGGCAAAATTGAGAAAGGATTTGGAGAGCAAAGGTAAAACCATCATAAGAGATTGGACAAAGGAAGATCTTGACTGAAGGATATGGAAAAACAACCCTCAAGGAGAAAAAAAAAAAAAAAACTCCCAGGGAGAGAAAGAAAACAATGGGCTCTAGACTTTCACCATTTTCCAGTAACCATGGGCTCTGAACCAGAGCCTGGATCTATTACTGTTCCCCTGACTGCCCAACCCACACATTCTGCTATGATTCAGTCTCACTAAACCCTATAAAACTCAGACCCCTACTGTAACCAGTTGCCATTTTCTCTCTTGAAAATGTGCTCCTCCTGTGCTTAATATAGCATCGCTGATCCCTTGTCTGTCTCCATTTCCTTATCTTTCTCTTTCATTTGTCTTTCAGTGACAAAAAATGAAACAAATGTTTAGAAGTTCCACGATGTTGGTCTGGGGCTGTGGCTTAGTAATAAAGACTTGCCTAGCAGGCACAAGACCCTGGGTTCAACTCCTTGGTACTGGAAAAAAAAAAAAAAAAGGAACGAAAGAAAGAGAAAAGAAAGACAGTCAACATCTCTAGACATTGTGAGACAGGAGCAAAGGACAGGTAGTCAGGGTAGATAAAAGATGATCAGGTCAGGAAGACAGAGGTTAATTCAAAGAAAAGGAAATGAAATGCTAACACCTCCAGAGCACTTCCCCACTCTCAACCTGTTAACCACGGTTATCAACACCTCAGAATCACGCCTCCTGACTCATGGAGTTGCTAATGGGCAGCTCTTTTCAGACTTTTTGGGCAGGTATGGAGGATGGGGAGAGGTACCTCCCTGGGCAGTTCTTTTCCTGCCTTTTGGTCACAAGATAGGAAGAGGAGGGGGGTGGGAAGAAAGGAAACCTGAGATATATAAATGGGCAAGACACACCCCCTCCCAGGGATACCAGCTCTGGGTCCTGGGCTCCTCTCCAGAGGAGTCTGCTATCTAGGTTCTGTCTCTTACGTGCTCCTCTCGGCGTTTCTCAGGTGTTAATCTTCAACACCAGGGAAACAAGGACCTGATCCTTATTTCCAAGACCAGTATCAATTGTGAACCATAAAAACTGAGTACCGAATCTTGAAGGAAATCATGACACCCCACACTTACAGCAGATACTGCAGGGTGCTAGGTACAGTGGTGCATGCCTCTAATCCCAGAGGCTCAGTAGGCTGAGGCAGGAGGATCCAGGGTTCAAAGCCAGCCTCAGCAATTTAGCAAGGCCCTAAGCAACTTAGCAAGACTTGTCTCTAAATAAAAATATATATTTTAAAAAAAGGAAGGGAGGTACTGGGAATGATGCTCAGTGGTTAAGCATTCCTGGGTTCAATCCTGGTACCAATAAATAAATAAATAAATGGCACCAGCAGTTGTGAGGATTCCATTATTCTCTGAGGAATATAAGATTAGAGGTGAGCAGGAGGTACTTACTTAGGGTAGGACACAAGGAATAAGATGCAGCTAAGCCTAGGTAGAAACAAAGACTCTAAAGGCTCTTTTCATCGGAGAAGAGCAGTATGTATCTATTTGGCTGTTTTGCTTAACTCTCTTGGCACCTAGTGACTTTTAAAAATCTCTAACTTTACTGAATGAATAAAATTACCAGAATGGGTGAATGTGTGCAAACTGAGACCTTGAAGGGGAAGAAGTCGCAGAAACTATTAATCTGCACCTTCCAAGATTAGGAGTAAAGCATGAAGTTAAATGGGCACCTACTAAAGAAGAGTCTCCTGTGGCCTTGAAGCATGGCATTTTATGATAAAATGTTATTATTTCATGGGTATTTTTTAAAAGACCTTCTGCTATTGTTGATATCAATATCCTTATATAAGGCTTATTGTTGGGATTTATGTTTTTGGTATAAAATTTGTAATTCATTCAAACTTCTTTCTCACAAGAAGAGTAGCCATGTTTGGTTCTTGTCAAATACCCTTTCTCGGTCTCAATGACCATACTGTTTACGTTCATTTCTACTTATTAAAAGCACGACATGTTGAAACGCTTTGCATCTATAATTTGGATATTTTAAGACACACAAACTCATTTCTGAATATTTCCAGTCACTCTAACAATCTAATTGTTTCAATTGGAAATTTCTTGATGTGTCTCAACCATAGGAAGATACTTTCCTTTTTAGAACTTCCATTGAACTATAGCACATTGCACATGCTGCTTGCAAAAAATAATTGGAGTTAACTCTTTCATGCTTTCCTTCCTTGGCAGCCTCATTTTCTAGGAAGCAAATGAGTGGAATATAGGTCCTGCCCTTAATTTCCACATGCTTGAAATGATTGCATGGTTTCAAGATCTACTAGGACAATTTCATCAAGTGTTTTATTGTTTATTCTGTAAGGGCATTTAACCATAGCACTTTTTTTCCTGGTGCATGTATGTGCATCTGTTTTTGCTCATTTCTGTTTTTCAGTTTTCCACCAAATCCTATCCTCTTAAACTTTTAAAAATTATGCCCACTTATTTTATATCCTAGTAAGATTATATAATTAATAATAAGACATATTACACATATCAAAATAATCTGATTTCTTTCTGCACTGTGAAGAAAATCAACTTGGTCTTGTAAGACTGCTTGCTCCAGGGATCATTTCTCTGGTCATTCAGGATTATATGTGTCTGTATAGCTTCTGATAATGCCTCATAGATGCTCATGGGAAGCCCAAATCCAAACCCCTACTATTCGTGGATGCAATTGCCCATTGTTCAAAAGACTTAATTGTAGTAAGTGGTATCTATTATTATTATTATTATTATTATTATTATTATTATTATTCCAGACTCAAACTTTAGCCATTGGCAGAGATAGAGTAAATGCTCAGACAGGAGTACAATTACACATCTTGAGCACATTCATTTGATCACATTTATAAAGAAAATGTGCTAGATGAGTGTTGTTAGCACCATCTTATCATCTTACCCCATGATGAAAAGACATTACAGGAAAGAAGGACTCTAAATAGAAAGTTAAGCCAAATTGTAGGATGGGCTCTTCTATTTTTATTATTATTAGATGCTTCTTGCTCATTCATCTACCAATAAATCAAGGCTTTGATCTCCCTCTCATTCATCATCTCCCTCATCCTAAGCTCCTAGAGAACAACACTATATCACTGACACCAATTTTCTTGCCTAAACTCTCACAACTACTATATGTCAATACAGGACTGGAGTCCATTCTTCTTGGCTTCAATATTTTCTGGCTGTTCTTTAAATCATTCACATAAATGCCCAGTGACTTGTTTTGGAAAGACAATGAAAATTCCACTATGAACCCTTATTTTGAATTCCAAAGTACAAAAAGCTTTTGAGAATTGTGAATTTTGTACAAGTTCGTGTAAATTCATTTGGTAGTAAACCTGAACTATCAGGAGAAAACCTAGAGTCTTTTACATATCTTAATGGCATGAATATTCATACATTTCACAAGAGAAATATTAATGTGTTTGATTTTTCTTCTCAGACTTTGATGTGGGTAAAGATTGAGATTCTGTGTAAGCAGGAAAGTCACACAGAACTCCACACTTGCAAAGGCTCTGTACTTTTCTAAAACTCTGCTATTGCTATCTTGAGGTCCTCAATTTTTGACTGAGAAGACTTGTGTTTTTCATTTTGCATGAGATCCTGCGTATTATGCAGCTAGTCATGAGTATGAGCACTGTAGTACCTTTCTAAAATCAGAAAACTTATAAGTTCTGAAGCACATGTGACCCTTGGGCTTTGGCTAAGGGATCTATCTGTGCTATGTACTACCAGTATCATTATAGCTGGTATTACTTTCATCATGCATCAAATGTCTCCAATAGGCAAGTGACCTTCTAAGGACTTTATGTATGTTACATATAACCCTGTGCTGTAAATATTATGCTTTTCATTTCAAAAAAGGGAGTAAAGTGAGATTTAGCAAGTTACTGTAAAATTTTAAGGTCACTCAACTAATAAATGGCAGAGTTGGAATTTAGACTATTTTGGAATAGTCTAAATAATAATTCCAGAGCATCTGGGGGTAAGGTGCTCTGGAATTATTATGATGAGCCATATGAGGTTACCCATTATTCAAACATTTTGACTGAGGAAAATTGGTGATTTCATAGGGCTCAACTTAATAGGCAGGAATAAATACTTGTAAAATGGAATATTCCTCTATTTCATTTATATATTTTTTACTTTTTACTTTGAAATGATCAAACTAATTATTCTGTTAAAATAAATAAAAAGTTACAGTAAAGTCAAAAGAAAGATTTATGTAGTACAATTTAAAACAAGTTGTATGTCTCATCCTGTCTCAGCAGAGATGACATCACTGCCCCTAAATGGGGAGGACTAGTCACATGGGAGACCCTGTTTTTATTGTGATCAGCTGCAGGAGATCAGCAGAAATGACCTCATTTGCAGCTGAGGAGGTTTGACCTTTGCCCCTTTAGGCATGTGAAGCAGGAAAAAAAAAAATCCTTCACAGGCTGAGGAATGTCAAACAGACAAGCATCCTCCAGCCTGGCAGAGTTTATCAAGCATGTGTTAAGTGCAAATGCTCAGACTTGGACGTGACGTAAAAGCAATTAAGGGGAAGAACAGTGAGTAGCTTGGGAGTTGGGTGGGTCCTTTGGCATTGCTCGGTAACATAGCAAAATATGTTTTTCATTTTCCAATAATAAAAGATAAGAAATGAGCCTTTTAGACAAATGATGTTTTTACTAATTTTCCATAAAGAGATATGACAACTTAAATGCTTATTGTAATCAGTTTCCCTTGAGAATATCTTACCTGATCAAATCAATAGGTCTACCAATGGATGGATTAATTGCCTACTTAAAAAAAAAAAAAGAAAGAAAGAAAAAAGAGGCTGCTAAAATGTTTAACTGAAGCCAGGATGTGAACAGTCCACAATAAAGGCCCACATTATACAGTCTCACATGTCTGGGAATGTGTCCTTTCCCTGTCCTGCCTCTCCTGAACAGCTCCCAGACTGAAAAGCTTCCAGTGTGGAAGATTTCCTTCTGTTCAAAAACTCTGTAGAAATCAGAAATTGCTTCGTATTTTAGGCTTTTGGATGCATACGGGTACCATGACTAGAAGCTCTTAAAGTCTGTTTAAAGGTGAACTAGCAAAGAAGAAGAAGAAAAAAAAAAAAGATTGTTCCCATCTCCTGGCTGGTAATTGTTAATCAATATCTTTCAAATCAAATAGCCAGTGGGAAGCAGATTCTTTGTGTTTCACTGACGATTAATTGGAGAAATGGAAGCTTTCCAAAAGAGTGCTATAATGCTGAAATCTGAACCATGAGAGATATTTCATCCAGGTAAGAAGGCAGTTCATTATTCTAAGTTTGAGCTGGGCAGTTACCCAATTTAAAAAGCCAAGTTCTTTATGTTTCCTGAGTAATTTTTATCTTTCCTACTGCTTCCCGCTCTCCAAGTGGAATAGAATCTCATTCCCTCAAGCTGAGAATCTGAGAACAATTACTTTAAAAGATGTGAGAAAACAGCTGATGATTTAGACAGTATTTTCATTGTTTCCTCCTTTTTTATTTATTTATTTTTTTTTTGGTGCTAGTGGTGGTCATTTTAATGTTTGTCTTGTATATTTCTACTTCATGAAGATATTTGTCAACTTCTAAAAATAAATAAGATTCACTGTGTTCCAGCAACATTTATTGTAAGTAAAGATTAAGATTTTAGAGGAGTTTTCCTGATTACCTTTCAGTACACCAGGAAAAATGGTCACTACAAATTACCATCTGGGTCCAAATGTCACTCTTATAATTTTTTTTTCAGCTGCAGTTGGACACAATACCTTTATTTTATATACGTATTTTTATGTGGTGCTGAGGATCAAACTCAATACCTTGCACATGCTAGGAGGGCACTCTACCACTGAGCCAAAACCCCAAATGTCACTTTTGATTTATATTTTTTTAAATTCCTTTTCACTCATGGAGTAAGCATGAAGAAATAGTGAAAAATTTTATTAAAGAAAAAGAAGTTCAAAAGTTATTATATGTTAATGTCACCACTAAGTGAATGGGTAAATAAATTGTAGGTTATTCGTACAACAGAACACTACTGAGCTACCAATAAAAATACAAGATAAATATGTCTCAAATAATGCTTCTAAGTGTAAAAAAAGAAAGAGACTCAAAAAGAAGATTCTTTCTGTGATGATTTGGATATGAGGTGCCCCCCTCAAAGCTCTTGTGCTAATGCAGGAATGTTCAGAGGTAAAATGATTGAATGATGAGTTGGAACAATCAGTTCATCCTAGTTTGAATGAACTGATTGGATAATAACTGTAGGCAGATGGGTGTGGCCAGAGGAGGTGGGTCACTGGAGGCTGACCTGGAAGTGTTCATCCTTCCTATGCCCTTTTCCTTTCTCTGCTCCCTGGATGCCATGAATGGAGCAGTGCTCCTCCACCACCATGATGTTCTGCCTTATGTTGAAGAACAATTGACTTGGCTGACCATGGACTAAGCTTCTGGAACCATGAGCCAAAATGAACTGTTCTTCCCCTAAGTTATTCTTGTTGAATGTTTTGATCACAGCAACAAAACACTAACTAGCCCACTTCTAATTATATAAAATTTGTAGAAAATTCAAATTAATGTACAGTGACAGAAAGCAGATCAATTGTTGTTTGAATCTGAGGGAATGGGACAGGGAGGGACAAAGGGGAGGGGCTATGAAGGGACAAATGAAGCATTTGCAGGTGATGAACATGTCTATTATTTTCATTGTGGTAAAGGTTTTGTAAGTATCAAAACTTATTAAATTGTGTACTTTGTGTGTGCAGTTTATGTCAATTATATTGCAGTAAGTTTATATTTTTTAATGAAATCAAGCATGAAAAAAAACTATTATAATTTACCTAAGTCACAGAGCTGATCATAGAGAAACCACAACTTATAACTTCTGACAATAAAGCCCACAGTAGAAAATAGGTAATCTTGCCAGTCAGAGTATTGAGTGAGGAGGTTGCCTGAAGATTAGGAGAAGGCAGAGAATATTCCAAAGAGGAGTCTTCCAGAGGAGTATTGCTAGTTTGAATGATTTAATGTAAGAGCCAATCTTACATTTGACCAGTTTTCTCCAAGAGACCTCTAAAAATCATAATGGTGGCCTTGTTGAATCTGAGAACCAAAGATAGATATATAAGAATGATATCATCAGGCTTTCTTCAACCAGACTACTTTAGGAAAATAAGTCTCACCAGGTGTGGTGGCTCACGCTGATAATCTCAGCTTCTTGGGAGACTGAGGCATGAATATCTCAAATTTAAGTCCAACCTAGGCAATTTAGTGAGACTGTCTCAAAATAAAAAAGGACTAGGGATGTAGCTCAGTGGTAAAGTGCCTCTGGATTCAATCCTCAGCACGAATGAATTAATGAATGAATGAATGAATCTTGGAAAATCCTCATATTCTCTTTTATAAACAGGGGATCCACTGGGGGGAAAGTACACCTTGACAGTGATTCTTTAGACCAAGAGTTTACATTTTTCTTTCTTTTTTTATAACTTATTGATTCTTTTTAGTTATACATGACAGTAGAATCATTTTGATGAGATTATACAAGCATGGGATATGTCTTATTCTAGTTTATTAGAGTCCCATTGTTATGGTTATACATGGTGGTGGGAGTCACTGTGTTGTTTCATATATGTACAAGGGAAAATTATGTCAGATTCATTCCTCTGTCTTTCCTTTTCTTATCTCCCCTTTCATTCCCATTGTCTAATCTACTGAACTTCTAGTCTTCCCCTCACCCCACACTTTTCTATGTTAGCATTATTGACAAATGTATGCTTTATTGTGGGAGGCAAATTGTGCACTACAGGATGCTTAGCAGATTTCCTTATCTCTAACAACTAAATGCTCATAGCATACTCCTGCAAGTTGTGACAACTAAAACTGTCTCCAGTGAAATGTTCTTTGAGGTACAAAATCACCCCTGGTTGATAACCACTGCATCAGATTCACCATCACTTTGGATAAAAATTCAGAAATTGTAATAATGAAGAAAAATTTTTTTAAATGCTTGTTTCATATCAGAAAGGTTGAAATGATTTATATAAAAAGTTTTTGCATTCATCACATCAATACACTCAAAGATAAGAATCATATGATCATCTCAATAGATGCAGAAAAAGCATTTGACAAAATACAGAACCCCTTCACATTCAAAACACTAGAAAAATTAGGGATAACAAGAACATATCTCAACATCATAAAGGCTATCTATGCTAAGCCCCAGGCCAACATCATTCTAAGTGGAGAAAAATTGAAGGCATTCCCTCTAAAAATTGGAACAAGACAGGGATGCCCTCTTTCACTACTTCTATTTAACATAGTTCTTGAAACATTGGCCAGAGCAATTAGACAGACTAAAGAAATTAAAGGGATACACATAGGGAAAGAAGAACTTAAATTAGAACTATTTGCTGACAATATGATTCTATACCTAGAAGACCCGAAAAGTTCCACTAGAAAACTTCTAGAATTAGTAAATGAATTCAGCAAAGTAGCAGGATATAAAATCAACACCCATAAGTTGAATGCATTTCCATATATCAGTGACAAATCCTCTAAAAGGAAAATGAGGAAAACTATCCCATTTATAATAGCCTCAAAAAAAAAATACTTGGGAATCAACAAAAGAGGTGAAAGATCTATACAATGAAAACTATAGAACCCTAAAGAAAGAAATCAAAGAAGACCTTAGAAGATGGAAAGATCTACCTCACTCTTGGATAGTCAGAAATAATAATATCAAAATGATCATACTACCAAAAGCACTATACAGATATAATGCAATTCTGATCAAAACCCCAATGGCAATTCTCATAGAAATAGAAAAAGCAATCATGAAATTCATCTGGAAAAATAAGAGACCTAAAATAGCTAAAGCAATCCCTAGCAGGAAGAGTAAAGCAGGTGACATCACTATACCAGACCCTAAACTATACTACAGAACAATAGTAACAAAAACAGCATGGTATTGGCACCAAAATAGATGGGTAGACCAGTGGTACAGAATAGAGAACATAGAGACTAACCCACAAAATTACAATTATCTTATTTTAGACAAAGGCGCCCAAAACATACATTCGAGAAAAGATAGCCTCTTCAACAAATGGTGCTGGGAAAACTGGAAATCCATATGCAACAAAATGAAATTAAACCCCTATTTTTCACCACGAACAAAACTCAACTCAAAGTGTATCAAGAACCTAGGAATTAAATCAGAGACCCTGTGTCTAATTGAAGAAAAAAGTAGGCCCTAATCTTCTTCGTGTCAGATCAGGCCCCAACTTCCTTAATAAGATTCCTATAGCACAAGAATTAAAATCAAGAATCAATAAATGGCATGGATGCAAATTTAAAAGTTTCTTCTAAGCAAAAGAAACAATCTGTGAGGTGAATAGAGAGCCTACATCTTGGGAACAAATCTTTATCCCTCACACAAGAGATAAAGCACTAATTTCTAGGATATATAAAGAACTCAAAAAGCTAAACACACACACACACACACAAAAAAAAAATTACCCAATAAATAGGCCAAGGACCTGAACAGACACTTCTTAGAAGAGACTATACAATCAATCAACAAATATATGAAAAAATGTTCATCATCTCTAGCAACTAGAGAAATGCAAATCAAAACTACCCTAAGATTTCATCTCACTCCTGTTAAAATGACAGCTCTTATGAATATAAACAATAATAAGTGTTGGCAAGGATGTGGGGGAAAAGGCACACTCATACATTGCTGGTGGGACTACAAATTGGTGCAGCCAATATGGAAAGCAGTATGGAGATTCTTTGGAAAACTGGGAATGAAACTACTGTTTGATCCAGCTCTCTCTCTCTCTTTCCTCCATCTATACCTAAAGGACTTAAAAACAGCACACTACAGGGACACAGCCACATCAATGTTTATAGCAGCACAAGTCACAATAGCTAAATTGTGGAACCAACCTAGAAGCCTTCACTAGGATAAAAAAAAATGTGGCATATATACACAATGGAATATTACTCAGCAATAAAAGAATAAAATCATGGGATTTGCGGGTAAATGGATGGAGTTGGAGAATATAATGCTAAGTTAGTCAATCTCAAAACAACAAATGCCAAATGTGTTCTCTACTATAAGGAGACTGATTCATAGTCAGATGTTGGGGGGGCATGGGAGCAATAGATGAACTCTAGATAGGGCAGAGGAGTGGGAGGGGAAGAGAAGGGGCAGGGGGTTAGAAATGATGGTGTAATGTGATGGACATTATTATCCAAAGTACATGTATGAAGACATGAATTGGTATGAGTATATTTTGTATATAACCAGAGATATGAAAAATTTGTGCTCTATATGTCTAATATGAAAAAAATGTTTTTGCAAATCAGTAAAAATGCACAGCTAGAGAGAGAGACATAAAACCAAAAATAATTTTTAAAATACAAAATTATCTTGCTGCTGGTAAACAGTTGAAATTTGGATTACTGAGATATTTTGTCCTCTTCGTTGCCTAGTGTTTGGGGAAAATATTCTCAATTTTTACTGCCTACAGTATGCAGCATAATGGTCAATAGTGCCAGCTGATCATTTCTCAGCCAATAAACATCTGGTAGCATTGAGTCTTTCTTTAACCATCAAACAATAACCATTGTCTTGGACTGGGAATCTAACTCAGTAACAGAGCACTTCCCTATTATACTCAAGATCCAGGGTTCAATCCACAGGACTAAGTAATACTAATACCACGACAACTAATAATAACCATTGTCTTTAAACAATGCTTATACCCCATTATGAAACAGTCACCTGGAATAAATTCATTAAAAATTAGTTCAGGAAAAGTGTACAAGACTTGAAATTATCTTGTTTCAATTAAATAAATGAAATTCAAGTTTCTACTTATTAAATAAGATTCCATATGAATTTGAACTAGACTGCAAAACACCCAGAGCTAAAGAAAAGATCAATCATATAACCTTGTGAATTGAACCTTGTGCGGGCTATAACAGCACTTTCTTTTTGTGTTTATGACTTTTTCTGTTAAATGTAAAGCTTCCTTGTAGAGATGCATACAATGTTGTTTATGCTGCAAGCCATATTAAAACATTTAGAGAGACTATGGAGGCATTAAGAATTAATGAAGAAATGAAGAAATTCATATTTCTCTTTTTGTTAGAATGACAGTAGCCAGAAGTTCTAATCCTAAGGAAAAAAAGCACTGTAAATGTTTGGAGAAGGCCACTAAATGTGGATTCTTCAGAGCAACATTTGTATGCAGGACCATTGATAAAAGATATATTGTACATGTGATAATTTTAGACTCTTCTAATGTAGAAAAAGAACTTATTTGCATGTTAATGTATTCCAAACCCATAAGTAATTCCTCCCCTTCTTCTCCTGCTAACTACTAGTCACAAAGCTTAGATTCAATGTCAGATAAATCTTTGAAAGCTGGTACTCAAAGTGACTGCTTGGCAAGAGAAAAGCTTTGTGTCCCTAGTTGGGCCCATGGACAAAGCCAAGGATTCAGGCAGGGACTGAGGCTTCCATTCCAGCTATGCACTCCTTCCCCTCTGTGGCCTTAAACAAAGGGTTAGACTTCCACATTCCTATATCTTCATCTATAAAAGATGACAAGGAAGGTTTGGGGTTGGTGATCTCAGTGTTCATACTCAATCTATATATCAAATTGTTATAATTTAAACAATAACACAACACAGACTTACAAACCTGGAATAAGTATCATGATATCATGTCACTAAAAATGTGTTTATGTTCCATATAATACAGATACAAAGGTGATATAGTCTCTAACAGGCAAAACAAATCCCAGTATGTGCCTGGCATTTTTCATTCCCTGCATTCAATTCCTTCCCAATTCAATGCTTCCCCAAAATTCATTCATATATGTCTTACTATGTAGAATGTGTGAGGTTCTTCTTTAGGAATGAATAATTTTAAGCAAAATTTAATTCTACTTTTAATATTGCCCTTCAAAAACTTACTTGGATTATGCCGTCAGTTGACTAATAGAATTGTTTCTAATCCTAATTCTGTGAATAACCAAATATGTGACCTTGGAAAATATGGCTGACCAGTAGAAAAATCTACCAAAATGTTGGCAGCCATTGTCATTTTTAGTGTGACTGAACTTTTTAAAAAAAAATTGTTATAATGTTTGCTAACATCCATATATATTATTTTCTAATCAAAAAACTGTTTCTAAAATCAATAAACTGTTTCTAAAACAAAATATACGAGTCCCATTACAAAAGAAGTACTTTAGTCTCCATCTTAACATTCTGCAAACAGTAGTGACAATTTATGGCTGAGATTGATCAAATA
Organism: Ictidomys tridecemlineatus; assembly: GCF_052094955.1. Taxonomy (NCBI): domain Eukaryota; kingdom Metazoa; phylum Chordata; class Mammalia; order Rodentia; family Sciuridae; genus Ictidomys; species Ictidomys tridecemlineatus. The sequence continues at coordinate 167,370,185 of NC_135479.1, forward strand.
ATCTTTCATTAAAACATTTCAAAATTGAAGGATTAGTTATATTCTCTCCCTTCCAAAAATCAATTTGTGGGTACTACTTATTTCCTCTGCTCCTTATTGCAGTCCAGTGATCTGGAGACCTGGTTCGTTGGTAGGCAGTTGAAGGAACAGTTGTCCTCAGCCACAGACCAGGAGGTCTTCACTGCAGTGTAAGGGGTGACAGGGAGGCAATGATGCAGCTGGGAAATACCTTATTGATGAAGCTACCAAATAATTTTCTAAACCAAGTCTAGCAAATAAATCAGCAAGTCTCTGTGGTTTTATTGCCCAACCCTCTTCCTGCAAGAAACCACCTCCTCCCACAGAGGACTCATAAGCAGTCATTGTCAATTTAGTAGTGGCCAGAACTGCACACATGCTCCAGAGAGCTTCCCAGTGTCTTTCTGAAATAGATACACAAAGCTCTTTCCTAGTGCAACTAGGACACCATTTTTTTTTTTGCTTATTCTATATTTATCGAGCTCCATATATGTGCCAAACCCAAGAAACAAAAATATCTCCTTATTTAAAACATGTAAGTTTAAGACAAGCAAATTTGACCCTTACTGGGCAAGTAGTATTTTGAAGTTATAATTTGAAATGTGCCTGAAGGTATTATGGAGTTTGCATGTTACAGTAAGGCAGAACTAGGCTTGAATTCTCATAGGAAAAAAAAATATTAATGATTATAGCTGGTAAATATACTAAATTTCCCTGAACTTTGATTTCTTCAATGAAAATAGTAACATTGATAACATTCAGGATTTCTGTTATGTGATTCTCAATAAATATTTGCCTTTGTTGTTTGCTTATTAATAAACAACATAATCATAGTAGCAGTAGCATCTGAAGTAAAAAACCAGATGCACACAAAAATATAGAATAATCAATATATGTGATTGGAACAGTATATCCCTGAGGAACTTTGATGGAGGATAGCTCCTTAGTTCCTCAGTTACCTAACTGAAATGATTCTAGACTTCTAGATTTTATCTTTAGCTATTTCTAACAGCAACACTAATTTCAGCATAGAAGCCCCCCAAACAAGCTGTTGACTATAAAATAAGGAATACTACTAAATCCTGCCTCTCATGAAGCAAATTACAAGGAAACAGAGAGAAACACTCACCTGCTATTAAATTTTAAGCTAAGCCACGTGCTCCAGGTAAAAAGCCACCAGCTCCTCTCCTTAGAACATCCAGGAAACAGAAGTCACTTTGTAAGGCCAAAAACTTACACTGGAGGAAAGAGTCTTTTTAGCAAGCGATGCTGGGAAAACTGGTTATCCATATATAAAAGAACAAAATGAGACCCTTATTTTTCACCCTGAAAAAAGTCAACTCAAAAAGAATCAAAGACCTAGGAAATAGACCAGAAACTCTCCAACTCTTAGAGGAATTAGTATTAGGATTTAGTAGTATTCCTTATTTTCCAGTCAGCAGCTTGTTTGGGGGACTTCTATGCTGAAATTAGTGTAGCTGTCAGAAATAAGGTCAACACTCCAGCCTGTAGGCACAGGCAACAATTTTCTCAATAGGACACCTACAACTCAGAAATAATGTCAAGAGTTTATAAATGGGAGAGTATCAAATGAAAAAGCTTCTGCACAGCAACGGAAACAAGTAGAAATGTGAAGAGAGAACTTAGAGAATGGGAGAAAATCTTGGCTAGTTACTCTTCTGACAGATGATTAATATCTAGAATATATAAAGAGCTCATAAAACAGCACCAAAAAAGTAACCCAGCTAATAATTAGGCAAATGAATTAAATAGACATTTCTCAAAAGAAGTAATACATTGATGTTCGTGCTGATTTTAAGTCCTTAGGGTACAGACTGAGGAGTGGGATAAATGGGTCAAATTGTGGTTCCATTCCAAGTTTTTGAAGAATCTCCATACTGCTTTTCCCAATTTGCAGTCTCACCAGCAGTGTATGAGTGAAACTTTTTCTGCACAACCTCGCCAACATTTATTGTTACTTGCATTCTTGATAATTGCCGTTCTGACTGGAATGAGACAAAATCTCAGAATAGTTTTAATTTTCATTTGTCTAATAGCTAGAGATGTGAAACATTTTTTCATGTATTTCTTGGCCACTCGTATTTCTTCTTCTGTGAAGTATCTGTTTAGTCCCATTGCCTATTTATTGATTGGGTTGTTTATTTTGTGTGTGTGTGTTACATTTATCTTGGAACTTAATGCTCTATCTGAGGTTCGGTTGGCAATGATTTTCTCCCATTCTGTAGGCTCTCTCTTCACATTCTTGATTGTTTCCTTTGTAATGAAAAAGATTTTTAGTTTGATAACATCCATTTCTTGATTCTTGATTTTACTTCTTTTGCTTTAGGAATCTTGTTGAGAGGAAGTCAGTTCCTAAGCCAACATGATGGAGAGTTGGGCCTACTTTTTCTTCCAGCAGGTGAAGGGTCTCTGCCCTAATGCCTAGATCCTTGATCCACTTTGAGTTGAGTTTTGTGTAGGGTGAGAGATAGTCTAATTTCATTTTGCTATATATAGATTGTGGGAAGCCATTCTCACACGTGATTGGGCACCTCCCTGATTGGGTGTGAGGCGTTCTGGCTAAACTGTATTGAACTAATCCCCACCCTAGGTGCGAGAGCCCTTCCATGTGGGGGTGTGACTGACCATTGACCCTGAGACCAATCACAGACCCTGACCTTGGAAGGCTGTCCCCCTCAACTTTCATTGGATGGAATTTTCCCCTGAATTTCTTGTTCCCCAAAAAAAGGCCTTCCTCTGGCGTGCTCTCTGTCTCTCTCCTGCTAGTCCTGAGTAAGCCTTGCTGCCCCACCGGGTGGTTCGAGGCAGGAGCCAGAGAGAGGGTCGTCTCAGACCTGGTCAAAGAAAAAGGTAATTGAGTCTTGTGTGTTTATTTTCATCTCACTAGTTAACTTCTATGCTAAGAACCTCTTGTGTGAAGCCAGCGTGCTGGTCAAGCGGCTGAATAGATTTCCAGTTTTCCCAGCACCAGCTGTTGAAGAGGTTATCTTTTCTCCAATGTATGTTTATGGTGCTTTTGTCTAGCATGAGATAGCTGTGTGTGTGTGTGTGTGTGTGTGTGTGTGTGTGTGAACAGTAATAAATACTGGAGAGGATGTGGAGAAAAAGAAACATTTACAGTGTTGTTAGGATTGTAAATTAGTGCAACCACTATGGAAATCAGTAGGAAGACTCCTTAAAAGACTGGGCATAGAACCACCATATGACCCAGCTATACTACTCCTCAATATTTATCCTAAAATCGTCATACTTTAGTAGTACATGTATACCTATGTTTATAGCAGCACAATTCACAATAGCCAAACTATGGAACCAGCCTAGGTATCCATCAACAGATGAATGGATAAAGAACATGGTATGTATACACAATGGAGTTTTATTCAGTCATTAAGAAAAATAAAATTTATGTCATTTGTAGGAAAATGGATGAAACTTGAGACCATTATGTTAAGCAAAAGAAGTCAAACTCAGAAAGTCAAGGGTCGTATGTTTTATTTCAGAAGTAGAGCTAGAGAGAAAAAAGGAAAAGAAAGGTAAACAGAGAGGAGAGATGGGGGGGTAGGATTTCATGAAAATCAAAGAAAGACTAGTAGAATAGAGAAAAAGGGACTAGGAGGTAGGAGGAGGGTAGAGAGTGGGGAAATGCTGGGGAGTGATATTGGCCAAATTATATTGTTAGATTGTGTGCATGTATGAATATGTAATAACAAATCCTACCATTATTTATAATTATAATGCATCAATTAAAATGTAGGGAAAAAAAAGAGAGTTACTTTGCATCCTCATTCACAGTCTCTTAGATAGCAGGAGATAGCAAAAGTATTCCTGAATGAAAACAGAAGGAAAAAGCTCTGAACAAGATACTCCCTCAAAAATGTTATTTTATCATGCTGGAGGTGAAGACATAGAGGGATCTTGGGGTAAGGCTGGGAGTAAATGGTTGAATGATGTTTGGAGAGACTGTGGATTCCAGACTTAGGCATTTGTATGAATATCATCATTGTTTCTTTTAAAACTAAAAACCTCTGCATAACCCAAGCATTTCGGGGAATGAGGCTACACCAGCAGATAAGCATCTACAGACAGAAAGGGAAAAGCAGGGTCTGAAACCCAATTTCCTGACTCCTAAGCTAATTTTGACTGACATCCTCTCGTGCTACCTAATATTCTCCTTACCAAAGGTCTAAGCTCAATATTTGGCAAACTAGAAAAAAAAATTGTCTGTATCTCTTACATTGTTTTATTATCCCATCCTATATCCAGTGAAATGACAAATTTGTTTTGGTTGCATCTTGAGAATTAGTATAAACAAAAGGTGTCAACAAAGTACCATAAGGAAATATACACAGAAATCATATCTTGTACTAACTATTAAAGAATCTCTAAGGAGACAAGTAAATCAAGATTTCCCATACCAGAGAAATGACCCAATAGAGGGAAAATATGGTTTACCAGTTACCCTATTTGTTTTTCCTAGACTAGCTTCCCCTCAACCTCAACAGGATTGTTTTGCTTTCTATAAACTCTCCCCCATGAAAACCTTTGAAAGTTAGATTAATTCAAATGTGTGAAGTCCACTGATTTCTGAGGGTAACGGAGAATTCCACCTCTGTTCACAGTTCTTTCTCTGCTCTTTTAAAGAGACAATGGGATCTAGAGCAAGGATATGTCAGCCAAGGCTGTGAAAATTCCTCCAAATGCTCCTGCAAACACTGAGTAGTGGCAAGCCCTGGCTCTTCCTTACTGCTACAAATACTTCCTTTATTCATAGTTATAACTACTTGATCCCCATCTATAAACGCTACCCCTTTTCCCCATTTCTAAGTTCAGTCCTGTCATATGATAGAAAAGTGGTCAATAATGCTGGTACTCTTTTCTAGCATTTGTTACGCTGTTGCTTGCTCCTTGTTACCTTTTAAATTGTGTCCCTGCCTCTTAGTCTCTTATTGTGACATTGGCAGTCTCAAAGGACAGCAACGAGGTCACATTTTCCTTTGTGACACCAGAACTTGGTACATTGGTGGCACACACAATAGTCAATAAATGTTTGCAGACTGAAGCCTCCTTGTGGTGAAACTCAGTTCTGTGCTCTGATCCCTTTGTTGAATCTCTTGCTTTGTTTGCCTTCTTAATAGTCTATCCCTTCTAGAAATTGGGTACTTTCCTGCTCCTGGAAATTCAGTTTCCAGACATTGATTCCCTGTCCCAGGCATTCTAATTGCAAATTTTTGACCATGATGCAATTACTTTCACTTACTGGGTTTCTACATGTCATCTCTCCCTGGTTCTACCTTTGCTTTTTTGGCATACTGACTTGCCATAGCACTGTGTTACCCTGGGTAGGATCTCTGCACTGTTTGCCTGGACTATCACTTGGTTAGTATAATGTGTACTACTAGATGTCTCCTGTTTATTAATTACTCAGTGGTTAATGGATCATTTTTTTAAAAGTGATTCACGTCTTAGTACAGATTCATTTCATTTACCTATAAAATCTGTGACTATCCAAATCATATCAGAGTTCCTGGAAATAATCTAGAAGATAAAAAAGAAAAAAAATTAGATAGAATTAATTTTATTGAGCCAAACAGTAATTAAGTTATCTCAAAATACCTTATTTTCCTTAATAAAGTAGGTAAATTTATTTGGGGTTTTTGTTTGACTAAGTTAAACTTAACTGGACTTAATAAACTAAACTTAATAGATCATTTCCCTTGGACTTTAAATGAAAGTTATTACTAAAACTACTCAGTTGTTAACATCCTGTGATCCAAATAGATTTGTGGAGTTGAAGAAAAGGAGAAAATTAACCTAATTAAAATTTTGTTTGGGGTTTTTGTTTGACTAAGTTAAACAAATGCTCCTGCCCTCCATGTTTCTTTCCTATTTTAACAGATCAGTCAACAATATCATTTCACGTTAAAAGTTCTCATCTTCAGCTCCTGCTTCATTTTATTTCTCAGAGAGTCAAACAACCTAAATGGGTTGAAGCAAGTCACAATCTAGAAAGTTCCTTTATTTTAATTCACCAGTGGTTCAATTCATCCAGGAACCTAGAGACGCACATGTTCGGGGCATGACCAATAGAACCTCACCCCAAGACATCACAACAACAACAGCAACAAAACAGAACAGAAACAGCTATGCCAGCTCATGGGTCCACAAACAAAAATCAAACCTAGGAAAATCAGAGGAGTTTAACTACACAAAACAATTGAAAACACTGTCATCAATTTTCCAAAATTCTTTCAGAGTCACTAGCCAACAAGTTGTTTTAAGAGCATTTTCACTTGCTAGGAGAAAGATAATGTAGTTTCAAAAACAAGTTGGTGAGTATCAAGGTGAGGCAGGGTTGCAATCCATTTTATCTACCTCAAAGCTTTTAAGCCTTAAACCAGTTGTTTGGAAAATCTGCTTAATCTTCCTCAAAGGTCCACATCAGCAGAGGGATCACCAGGTCATGTTTGTCCTTTTAACACCACATCCTGCCTACAGCAATGGCCAAAGAATTCCTCAGAGGAAATGATGTTCATTTCATAACATTCCTTGTTAACAGTGAGATGAAACACTCAAGTGCAAATATTTTCTTCTGACATTCTTTACCACATGAGAAAATGTCACCACATGATATTAAATAAGGATATTAGGTCAATTTTCTCTTTTCTCCAACTCCGCAAATCTAATTGGGTCACAGGATGTTAACAACTGAGTGGTTTTAGTAATAACTTTCATTTAAAGTCCAAGGGAAGTGATCTATTAAGTTCAGATGTTTTATGGTAGAATCTAATAATCACATTTAAATTAAACTCTGTAGCTGATTTGCACAGAAAATTATAAGAGTAGAAATACAGATGTTATGGAATCAATGTGTCCTATCATAGTTCATAATGTTAAAGGCCTAATCTTCGATGTGATGGCCTTTGGAGATGGACTTTGGGAGGTAATTAGGTTTAGATGAGGTTATGAGAGTGAGACACCCAAGATAAAGTTAGTGTTCTAATAAGAATGGAAAGAGATCAGAACTCACTCTATCACCACCTCTGAGGGCACAGGGAGAAGGCAGACTCTTCAAGCCAGGTAATGGGTCCTCCCCAGAACCAACCACAATGGCGCCTGATCTCAGACTTCCACCCTCTAGAACAGTGAGAGATAAATGTCTGTTGTTAAGTTACCCAGTCAATGGTATTTTGTTTTGCCTGCCCAAGCTAAGACAATGGGTATAATTCAATAGTTATTTCGTTGCTTATACTTGCCATACGCTTCCTTCTGGAACAAATAATACCTTTCTCTCAGATATGGATAAAGAAAAGGGCCATTTTCCCTTTTTTAATGTGAGGGCAAAGAGTTTACCACTGAACTGGGTTTGGGGAAATATTCCAAAGCAGTTAGTTATGTCTGCTAAAATTCAAAAACCGGGCAAAAAACTACCACAATCTATAATTCTTGTCCCTAGGATTATTATATTATATATTTTAAATATCTTCATATTGATCATTCAGAGTAGTAAGATGTCATAATTTACCTAGTGGTTGACCTTTGGCCTTGAAAACTGAGCTAACATGTACATTGTAGCAGCTCCCTAAGTAGCCGATAGTCTTTCTCCAAAGAAAATGCTTTAAAATGCTCAACAAACAAATGAAACCAATATCTCTCAATCTCTACAGGAGGTTGGTTCTCTAAAGACAGAAGCAAAATATAGGGTCAGGGACTTCACTTTTGTGCATTCCACCCATTTTCTCATGGTTATGAAAGAAATTCCTGTTCAAACTAGGAGAACTAATTAGGATAAGATTAGAGATGATGAAAAGACTGGACCTTATTAAAAAGAATGGACTTTTGAGAAGATAATAAAAATGCTGGTTTAATGAGAGTGGAATTGTCAAATGTATTGAGAGGAGGAATATAATGGTTAAGAGAAAAAAACATCATGATGAGAATGGGAAAGCAAGAAGGATGAAGTTTATAAGAAATATTAATTAATGTACTCTGCTAAATGCCATACATGTATTGCCACTTGAAATCCTCAAAATAACCTGAAGAGGCAAATTCCTAGATGTGGCCCTTCCAAAATTCAGGTGTTGCCAATGTGATAGCATTAGGAGGTGGACTTTAAGAGTTGATTAGGTCATCGAGTTTCCTCCCTTGTGATGGGACTGGACACCCTTGTAGAAGGGTTTCAAGGAGTTCATCCTTCTCTTGCCCTTCTGCCTTCCATCATGTGAGAACACACTAAGAAGGCCCTCATTAGATGCTGTGTTTTAACCTTGGATTTTTCAGCCTCCAGAACTAAGAAATATATTTCCATTCTTGTAAGTTACTCAGTCCGTGCTATTTTGTTACAGAAGCACAAATGGAATGAAACAATAGGTATTACTATTAGCTCCATTTATAAATGAGGAACTAGAGACAAAGGTAATTTATTTACCCTTAAATTATCTGGTAGTTAGTGTAGCTGGGATTTGGATTCATGCTGCCTGAATATAGAGCTACACCTTGATTCATGATACCATATTGTCTCTCAGAGTTACTTGTTTTCAAACTAATAAGCTGTATGACCATACCCACCTTACTAATTTCTTGTCATAAAATGCATGGACATACATTTTTTGTTTTTGTTTCTGTTTCTGAGTTTGAACAGGCTAGGACAGTGTGCTAAAAAGGCAGTGAAGAGTAGTGGTTAAAAAAATCAGACATTAGGCTGACAGAGTCCAATTCCTAAGTGTCCTCCTTACCCTCCACCTATTAGGGGCAAGTTACATAGCCTTTCTGGGCCTCATCTTCCTCCATGGCAAAAAGAAGAAGTCAGTAATACCTATATCATGAGATTGTTATGAGGATTGAGTTGCTATTGGTAACATGGTTAAAAAAGTGGCTGGTACATACTAAGTACAAAAAATTTAGTTAATAAATTTTAAAAATCTTCATACACTGATGAAGGCTAAAACAATTGTTTAAAATTCACTATGAATTGACTGTGGCTTTACAATCACTTTTGACTTTCATAGAGCACATATTTACCCTCTACTAATTTTAAATCAGAAATGTGATGTTAAAAAGCCAAGCTAATCATTTAAAAATATTAGTTATAATTCTGTGAAAGAACTCAAAAAATGGCCTCTGTGTTCAGTCTTTTCCCCCCCTCAATGGCACTTTCTTCTCTGTTGCCACTATTATCAGGTTGATTCTGTCTCAGTAGGCAGTTCCTAGCACCTCCAGGCCTCCCTCATTATCCTACAACTAAAAATCTCAGGAAAAAAGTTTCTTATTACCAATATGTCCAAATACCTCCCCAAATTGATTCTCATGGACCTGAATTGGGTCCACATGATGAATCCTGAACCAATCACTACCATCAGGGGATAGAATGTACTGACTAGCCAGACTCAGGGACCCCAGCTGAGGAGAGGGAGAGCTGGCCTCACTGATACCCACATAAATTGACAGTGAAAGGTGGTAGCTTAAGGACTGTAAAAGTACTGTTCTGAGAAGAAGGAATAACTGTTGCTAGAGAGACCAAGACAGAATGTCTCTATGTTAATGAGAAATAATATTTTTGTGCCACACACACACACACAAAAAAAAAACTGCATTGGGAAACAGAAAATGTTTGTTTCCATATTTTAAAAAACAATGACAAATTTGTATTATGAGGCTAAGAAACTAATGATTTTGTTCTTACAGAATTTTCCCTCTGTTAAACAATAAAATTTTTCTTTCCTATGAAGGAAAGATTGCTGTTATGGTTTGGATATGAAATATCCCCTCCCCCAAAGCTCCTATGTTAATGCAGGAATGTTCAGAGGTGAAATGATTGATATGGTTGGACTATGATAGCTGTAACCTAATCAGTCCATCACAGTTTGAGTGGACTTCAGGGTCACTGTTGGCAGTGATCTGGCTGGAGGAAGTGAGTCACCAAGGGCATGCCCTGGAAGGGTCCATCTTCCTCCCTCTTCTTTCCCCTGCTTCCTGACCACCATGCATCAGCACTCCTCCATCATGCCTTCCATCCTGATATTCTGCTTCACCTTGAGCCCAGAGCAATGGACTTGGCCCATGATACACTGAACTCCTGGAACTGTGAGCCAAAATAAACTCTCCCTCCTCTAACTTGTTCTTGTCTAGTGTTTTGGTCACAGATACACAAAGCTGACACAATTCCTTTCATAAACACAATATTTTTAACATATATTGTTTTTTACCTCTTGGTTTCCTTAACCATTTGCAAATCTTATTTGGAAACTCCAACAATCTTGTTCCTTTCAGTTCTCTTATGAAGACAAAAGAAAGAATGAACAAATACCCAAGAAAAAGAGAATTACTGTCCAACTTGAAAACTAATAAAATGAAGTTTGAATTTATTTTTTGTATTTGATGATTCCTAGAGAAAACCCTCTGGTATTTGTATTCCTTTCCAATCTTTCCCTCCCCAGAGTAAGATCATAGCTCCTTCTGTCCTTTTATATTTTCTTTACATTAATGCACTTCTTTCTACTTAACTAAACACATTAAGCTCATCTAGAGGAACTAAAGTTAGGATGATTAAAGAAAAGAATTTTAATGTCAAAATTCATATTGAGGAAATGTTGCTCTTTGGTTATCTCCAAGAAAAGATCACAACGAAAAGTGACCGAAAGTCAGTTTTAGTTTCATTTTACAAAATCTTTGTGCAGTTAAACAAAAACCAAGATAGAAGTAAAATTTGGAAACCCCCTGTATTCTATTACTGTAGTTAGTGTTGTCATACTGTCTCATCTAGAAATATTTCTGTGAGCCTGTAAAATGCCAATTATCACATTTTAAAATGCTTATTTTCTTTTTTAAAAAATTATTTTTTAGTTATAAGTGGACACAATACCTTTATTTTATTTTTATGTGGTGCTGAGGATTGAACCTTGTACCTCACACATGGGTGTCAAGCGCTCTACCTCTGAGATACAACCCCAGCCCCAAATGTTTATTTTCTTTTACATGTATTTTTACTGCATCTTTTTCCTAGTTTTCTGGAATTATTTTTCAAAGAGTTACTTTAGATAAAATTTGGCATTGGACTTCCTTTAAGAACTGTATACAATTGTAAACTGTAGTGAAATCTTTCACAGGACAAAACTGATATGACATTGTAGTCATGTGTGAGAGACTATGAAGTATATTTAAAAAATAATAATCTGGTCACATTTCCTGAGCTACCTACTCAAGCATGCATTCTTCATGTGTACATTCTGAGGGTAGTTCTTCCTCTGACATGCCTCACATCTTACTCCCAAGTGAGGGGCCAGAATTGTCAAGCTCAGAGGTGACACTACCCTAGATCTGGCATGTGTGTGTTACTAACCCTGCCATATATTATTCCATAGTTAGGGCATAACAAACTGACACTTCCATGAATAAAGAAAAAAGTCATATCCAAATTTCTTAAATCTCATGTAATTCTGTGAGTAATTTAGCCAAGACCAATCTCCACATTCAAATCTTGCCAAAAAAACAAAACTAAATAAATAAATAAAAATTTTTGTCTCACGATTCTCAGGGAATGTCTCATCTGGCAAATCACCCTAATTTCTGGGGATATAAAATGATCAGAGCAGGAATGATGCTTGGTATGATTCATTTGCATGTAATTTAGAGAAGACATATTGTTAGGAAGATCATTAATTGTGTATTAAAAATCCTGCTCTGCTTCTTTATATTTTTTATCCTGAAATTGAAGTCCTCATGTCATTAGTAAGATATTTAGCAGAGACATAGAAAAAATGGTAACTTTGAAAAGTCTACTGCCTATTCTCAAAGGAAGCATTCTTATAGAAAGCAGAGAGTTGAACCATAGAAAGATCACTCTAATATATTCAATTTTTTTTAAATTAAGTATCAGTGAAGGCTGCTTTTCTAGCACTACACATGTGACTCCCTCCCAGGGTTTCCTGTGAGAATAAGCAATGGTTTTGAATGTGCCAATAGATATTAGTGCCAAGCTTGAACTATTTATGTGGATAAACCAAAGCAGGGGTGATGGGAGAAGATGGAGGCTTTGGGACAGGAAGAAGAAAGAACAGGGATGAGAAAGAAAGGAAGGGGGGGGAGGAAATGGAGGAAAGAAGGTAAAAATATTTAGGTATGGCCTTCATAAAAGTATCCTTGACAGGTTAGACAAGCAAATGTTCAGAGAGAGAATAAGTGCCTGACCAACATAAAGGGAATGCCTGAACATCGTAGATCTCAGCATAGATGTGAGGAGCCTTTGTCTGTTTAAACTCCATATGGAGATGTTTTTCTCAAGTCCAAATTTATGTATTATAAATTCTTCCTATTTCCAAGTTACAGTTCAGAACAAAACAACAAAAATGGTCTTACCTTCCTTGCCTTTCTCCTGCATAGCTCAGTCCTTAGACCATTGTGAGCTGCTACTCATTGCAGGGTGGGGCAGCAGAGGCCACAGTGGCCTGGCTAAGATAAAAGAGCGCACATGAGATGAAGGCAGCATTTGGACAGGGGCTGGTGGTAGCCAGGCACAGGCCAGGTGTATTAGGGTTCTCTAGAGGAACAGAATCAACAGCAAGTGTGATTATCAAAAGGGGATTTATTAGATTGGCTTACTCCACCAGAAGCATAGTCCACAATGGCCATCTGCAGGATGGAGAGCTGGAGGAATCAGTTGCTACACAGTCCAACATGCTGAAGCCTCAGAATAAGAGGGATGTTGGGTGCTACCCTAGTCTGCTACTGAAGTCTAAGAGGTATTCTCCCTGGAAAATCACTGGCAGTGTCCACTTTGGAACAGTGAAAAAGCGAGTGTCTGATACCCTCAGAGGGTCATAGCAGCAATCAATAGCCCATTCAAGAAAAACTGAGCTTGCATCTGCTGCTGCTTCCTTGTACTTCCAACTTTTATTCCATCTAAACTACCGTCCTACTGGATAGTGCTGCCCACACCTAGGGAGGGTCTCCAGTTTGCTTGTTATCCCACATGTCAATCATTCCTAGACACATCCTCATGACACACCCAGAAGCCTCTTAATCATCAGCATCTCTTAATCCAATCAAGTTGACAATTCAAATTAACCATTACACCTGGAGACTGGTGTAATATGTGAGAAAAATGACATTAAGCTTTCTCACTGTCATGGGATGGGCAAAAACTAGAGTGAATCTTGTGGCATTAGATTGGATTTGAAGAGGTATGCACCCATAGTTTTAATAGATAGATGTAAGAATAGAGATAGAGTAATACCACAGTTATCATGGCGGTCAGCCTCTAAAATGGTCCCCAATTTTTCTTGCCTCCTGCCACTCACACCTCTGTGGAGTCTTCTGCCATATGAATAGTGTTGATTGTAACCAGTAGGATGTTATGGAAATGATGAAATGAGATTTTTGAGCCCAAGAAAGAAAAGATTATCTGGCATCCTCTTTGCTGTCACTCACTCCGGGACAAGTCAGTCACCACATTATAAGGATACTCAAGCCTATGCAGAAGTCATTAACATGAGGAAATTAAGCCTCCTGCCAACAAACAGTTCTAACTTGCTAGACATGTGAGTCACCATGAAAATGAATCCTCCAGCCAGCCCCAGTCAAGACTTGGGAAAAACCACAGTCCTTCTGACATCTTGATGGCCATCTTGTGAAGGTCACCAAGCAAAAGCCCCTCAACTAATCCACTTGTGAATTCTGGACAAAACTGAGAAGTAAATAATACCCATGTAAGCCACTAAGTTTCAGAATAGTTTGTTATATAGCAATAAGTAACTAATGTGTGCACCAACAGGTAACTAATATGCTTCTGAATATATGTATGTGTAGAAAACATACATATACATTCTCTAGCTCTAGTCATTGTCGGTCTTGGTGCAAAAAAAAAAAAAATCAAAACCATTGAGCATACCAGTGCCCAGATCATGGCTTCTAAATACAATTTTTACAAAAAGGAATCAGGGCTTCTCAGAGGGCTTACTTGAGGTATAAAGCAGGGAAAATTAAAGATGAACTTGAATATTTTATTCAATATATCAAAGAAATGGTCAAATAATTATAGAAGCCAGCTTGAAAAGGCTCTCAAAGACAAATATGGAACAATGTCAGCATAAGACATAATTAAAACCCACAGAAGAAAACAAAAATTAATTAGTTCATATTGATGGGAATAATAAATAGGTGAAAAAAATGAATTGAGGGGAATAATTCCCTACTATACAATGCTAACTAATAAAATTCAGAAGACATGATAAAATTAAAAGTAACCATTTGAGGCTGGGACTGTAGCTCAGTGGTAGAGTGCTTGCCTTGCACTTGTGAGGCACTGGGTTTGATCCTCAGCACCATATAAAAATAAACCAATAAAATAAAGGCATGCTGTCCAACTACAAAAATTTTTTTAAAAAGTAACCATTTGGCAACCACCATGAAAATAATTAATTTAGCCAAGAAACATAATGGTTGCTCATCTTAGTAAGCACAATTTTGATAAGGAATGAAGTAGTCACATAGTCTCATCTATCTACAAAATGGTTAATTGCAATGAAGAAGAAACTGTACAGTGGAGAAATTCAGCACATACCACCAAAGCAAAATATTAAGTCAATATCACCAGTAATGGGGTAAATTGAAAGCATACCACCTAATTGGAGCAAAAAGAAGAACACAAATCAGTATGCTAATATTCTAGTCATGGAAGAAGCACAACTTGAATCTAATCTTAAGGAAACATTTGATAAACTCGATTTAGGGACATTTTATAAGTTAATTGACAAAATTGTAAAAATCACAAAATGTTTTTAAAAGAATGAGGACCATTCCTGATTTAAGGAGAAAACAGAGATATGACAACTAATTGCAACATGTGATCTTGAATTAAGTTCTTTTATAAGGGCTATTAGTGGGACAATTGACAAAAACCTTTATGATATCTGCAATTTAGGTAATAGTAATTTATCACTGTTAATTTCCTAATTTTGAAGGTGTTATGTGGTTATGCAGAAAACTGTTCATATCTGTAGAAAATATCCACTCAAGTATTTGGAGTTGTGAGAATTTTTTTTATTTTATTATTTATTTGTTTATTTATTTAGTACTAGGGATTGAGCCCTGGGACACTCTACCACTGAGCTACATCCCCAATCCATTTATATTTTTACTCTGAGATAGGTTCTTGCTAACTTGCAGAGGCTGGTGTTGAACTTGCAATCCTTCTACCTCAGCCTCCTGGGTCACTGGGATTATAGGTGTGAGCTACCATGCCCAACTTTTGGAGTTACCAAGATTCTTATCTGCAACTTTTCAAATGTTTCTCAATCAAAAAACTCTTCAACCTATATTTGTTACTTTATTTGTAAGTGACTAATTATTTAAAAAGATACGAAAACTACTAATCTGAAAAGTGCAGCACTCATTTAGCAGAGAACTTAAAGGCAATTCAGAGATACATAATATCAAATAGAAAAAATACAGAGTGGACATGCATAACAGTCATCATGTGCAGCAAATAAAGTGCTAGCAACAGCAACAAAAAAAGAAAAAGTACATGGAGAGTAAATTCAAACAGAGATATATATTCAATTACTTACTTTCCCAAGAGGAAACAGATGGCATAGTTCAAAATGGAACTATGAGGGTTTATTTACAAAAAAAGACTATCTACAAATATGTAGATTGTAGAAGACACACATCCAAGAGTTAGCAATAGCCTTTAGGAATGAAGGACACAGTACAGGAACCCACAGAAAGAGTCATGCCTGCTGCCTCCAAAAATCAACACAGGAAGGACTCAGCCAGCAAGGCTTCAGGACTTCACCCCACTGGGAAACTGGCCAAATAACAGGAAATGAAAGGGTGTGGGTGCCCATGATGTGGTCCACATGAGTCAGCCTGTCTGGCAGAAAGCAAAGTACAGAAGAGTTGAGAGTAGATATTAGGGACTAATATAAGAGACCTGGGCTTCCCACTTTTCATGATATGAAATCAAGAACAGCAATGTTTATTAACTCCCTAAAAATAGCCATCAATAAGGACTCTATGCCTTTGAGAAAATTTCAGAGACTAAAATTGAGAAGAATTTGCAAGAAAAACAATCACTGTAAGACAGTCACAGACATGAAGGTCATTGGATCCCCACTTTGTACACAAAGTTTGCTAACATTATGGATGGGAATTTTTACTAAGAAGATATTTTGATTGTTAGCTATTAGTCATGTTTTGTAAGTTAACTTAACATTTTTCTACAGTGTAGCCTTACACCAACACAGAGAATGGTGGGGAGAATTAGTGCAAAAAAGATAAGTATGTAGTACACTACGTATTTTCAGTGAGTTAAAAGAGCAATCATATGAAGGTAAGGCTGGTTGATGAAAGAATGAAGCATACATTTCCAAGAATCCACATTTGGCTCAGCCAAGAGCCTGACATTTAAAAATAAAAATTAAAAAAAATAATCGGATGATTCAAAATCATACAATGGAAAAAAAAAAAAAAGAACCCAGAAAGCAACAGGAAGGAACTATTAGCCATAGTTCCTTTAAGCACTCATGACTGTGCCCCTTTCCCTGGGGAGAAGAATTGAAAGTATATATAAAAAATATGATTAAAAAGTTTTGCTTAAGTTATCTGTTGGTGAACTATATATAATTTTTGTAACCTTATGCAAACTCAATTCTTTCCCTTTAATCTTTTTGTTTTTGCATAAAGTTCAAAAGCTAAAAGCTGACTAGATATATAAATCTACAACAAGTAAATTCCATACTAGGTATTTAACCTCAAATTTTTGTTCTCAAAAATATTACCTCAACAAAGGTTTCTTCCTGGATGTTGAGAACACAATTTGAAATCGAATAAAATTTTCTAGATGGTTTGCTTAAACTTTTTATTAGACATGAATGTTTTATGTAAATTTGGCATAATAAAAATGTTGTCAATTTACATATGTATATATGTATATGTATATATGGATATGTGTGTGTGTGTGTGTGTGTGTATATATATATATATATATATATATATATATATATATGCTAAAGGATATTCACTGAAACACAAGAGACTGGTTTTAAGCAAATTTTCATTCTTTATAACATTTTCTGGTACAGTGTTCTAAAAATACATGAAATATATTTCAAGCACGCTTATGTCGTTCTCTCATTTTGTGTTAAATTTGTTACATACATTAAGGTGAAAAGAAAAGTTCTACTTTATAACATGATTATCTCATATTTTTAGTTCCACTTGACTCTGTAGAAGATATTTTTTCCTTGTTATTGGTGCATTATAATTATACCTAACAATGGGTTTCTTTGTTACATATTGGTATTTGCACAAAATATAACAGTATAATTTGGTCAATTTCATTCCCCAGTACCTTCTCTGGTTTCCTTTTAAAATCATTTAATACAAATCAGTATATAAAGTATATAAGTTATATAAAAAATTCTTCTATTATAATATAACTTTGCTTTCATAGTGACCTCAAAAGAGCTTTCACAATCATCATATTGAATGTCATTATACTTTCATTTTCATAAAATGCTGTACAAGATCCAGCATATGTTTGACCCCATTTTACTGATGAAGATACCAACTATAATTCCCACAGCTAGTAAGTAGCAGAGACAAGATTCAAACCTAAATTCCTAAACCCAAATCTAGGGACTTTGTTGTTATATAATTCTATCTATATAATTAAATCCAGATGTACAAAGAAGCTGCTTCAAATATTTTCTATGAATACTTGAATATTCATTGCCCTGTAATATGAAGAAAGAGTTTCCTTCAACAAAATGGAGGAAGGACGAGGAGTAGGAAAAGGAGGAGAAAGTGAGGAAGTGAAGCAACACTTGGGTTTCCATTTGAGAGAAATGTTTGCTTTGAAAGCAAGGCTAAGAAGAGTTGCTGGTGGTCTTTCCCAATACACTATACTATAGTTCCTGGTATGAATGTATACTGGCTTGAATTATATTTAAGGAATTATTATAAAATTTGTTCTATTGCTTGGGAATGTCATTTCTAATAAGACATACAAAAGTACACAAAGAAAAACAGTAGTAAAACATGCAGAAGAATCACTTGGAATTCCTTTGTTGAATCCCTGGCATTAAAGAAACAAGGATGAGAAAAATGCAATATTGGTTAGAACAGAATGAAATATATTTCAGTGATAAGCAACCAGCCACATCCCAGTGACTTAAAACTGGGATTTCATTTGCATTCTTGATACACGTCTATTGTGATTTGACGAGGTCTCTGCTTCCAGTCATCCTCACTTGGTATCCAGGCTGATGAATAACAACTTGTCTGGAACAGCAGGGCATGGAGGCAAATGGAAAGAGAGTAGACAACAAACTGGATACTAGGCTTAAAGAGACCAAGCACATGACCACTCCAACTCCTGGGAAACAGAAAGAAATACAACATGCTGGGGAAGAGAACTGGGAATCTTTGTTGTTCAAAAGGAATGACTAACAGATTTTCCTGCAGCATATTCCTTCCTGATACCTCACCTTCTCTCATCTGCATATTTCTACTTTATTGTCTTGGGGCAGTTGTCTCCTGTCCCCTTCTGTTTCCCAGCATCCTTTGCAATCAGTGTTACAGTTTAGATCTGGATTATCTTCCAGAAGCCTGATGTTAAAGGCTTGATCCTCAGTTTGACATCTTAGGAAATTGGTGGAAAGAGGTGAATCCTTGTGGAAGGTTTTAGGTCACAGGATGGGGCAGGGTACATGCCCTCAAAGGGAATTGTGAGATCATGATTTCCTTTTTTTTTTTTTTTTTTTGTACGAGGGATTGAACTCCGGGGCACTCTACTTCTAAGCCACATCCCCAGCCTTATTTTATATTTTTATTTAGAGACAGGGTCTCTGTGAGTTGCCTAGGGCCCTGCTAAATTGCTGGCTTTTAACTTGCAATCCTCCTGCCTCAGACTCTCAAGCCACTGGGATTACAGGCCTGAGGAATGAAGAATTTGTGTGCCCCTCCTACGTTTTTCTTCCTGTACCAAGGAGAGCTCAAAGGTCAGCTGCTCCATGTGTGCCCCTATAAGATGGGCAAAGACTCCATTAGCCTGGGTTATGAGTGACTGTGGAGCCGCCACACTTGCCCCATGTCCTGTTCACTGAACCTTTCTGAACATGTAACATGAACACTATTAAACATTTTTTTTTCAATTTTTTAATATTTATTTTTTAGTTTTCAGTGGACACAACATCTTTATTCTTTTTTTATGTGTTGCTGAGGATTGAACCCAGTGCCCCATGCATGCCAGATGAGCGCGCTACCGCTTGAGCCACATCCCTAGCCCAAAACATTTTTTTAATATAAGCACTGAGATTTCAGAATGCCTATTATGGCATATAGCATTAATTATCCTAATTAAGAAACTAGTATCTGAGTGAAGGGTGTTGGTATAAGGTAACTAAAATATGTGAGCTTGCCTGTTGGGTAACAAACAGCAAGGAAACTGATATCAGCTGCTGAAGCAGCAATGATATGTTTTGCAATGACAAAATAATTAGCAAAACTATCACAGTCTTGCTAATTACAATTCACATGGATATTCATTTAGGAGTTTAGAGTAAAAGAGAGGAAAACAGAAATTTAGTACTACGTATGTATTGATGGCTTTTTGCTACATTTAGCAAGGTGTTATGAATAGGAAATGAACTCAGAAAGAATGGACTATCTTGTCGGGACTGCCCTCCGACGGAGGTAGTGAAGAGCACTAGACAAGCTAGTGTCTCGGGCTGAGCAAGATGATGAGTGTCGCAACCAGGCCCGCCACCCAGCCTGGCCAAGAATCACACCGAGTTGGGAGTTGAGTCAACCATAGAGGTGCAGCAATCTCAACTTTATTGTGTCAGGAACAAGGTTATATAGTGATAGGAGGGGGTAAGAAGAGACAGTAGCGAGAACCAATAAGGGGCAGTCACTATCACTAAGGGGCCTAAGCAGATTTCAGATTAAATCATTAGGCAGGACTAAGGTCAAAAAAGCCTGCCAATGCCAATCTAGCCAGGTCACAAATACAGAAATGCTCTGGAAGAACCCAATAATGGCCGCGGTCCCAAAGGAGGTAAAAGGTCCCAACACTATCTAATAGCAGACTGGCAGGGAAGCCACAGGGAAGACACAAATCCAGGACCTTACAGGCTGGAAAGTCAACTGTCTACACCTCAATAGTAGAAACAGTATGAAAAAGGCTTTGAATGACAAAAACCCAATAAAACTGTTTAGCAAGGCCAGATTAAGGCTATAATCTTCCTGTTTAAGCTCCATAGCCTAACCCAACCTAGAGAATGTAAAGCAAGGGGATGAAGATGCATGGGAGTGAAGTCAAAGTGAGAATCTTATTTCAAAAGGAGCTTTAAGCATGATCACTGAAGCATGAAATTTACTAGAGGTAAACAGATCAGAAGCCTACTCTCAATGGACTCAACTGACAAAGAAACTGGAACTTTGACCAAAAATAGCATTGAACAGAAGACAAGGCTTGAACCTCCAACTTCTTTCCTGAGAATGGGCTGAGAAAGCTATTAGGCCCCAAATAGCATATGCTTCCAATGCCCATTTTATATCCACTGGAGAATAGAGGACTGGAGACATAGAGGTTCCTCTAGAGAACAGCATCATGGCCCAGAGAAGCACTCTAACACCAGTCTACTCATGAGGTCTCCTCAAATTTCAGAACTCCCAATGTTTCTAGCTTTCTCCATTTTCTACAAATCAGAGTTGTGTGCTTCTATTATCTTGTCCTTTTTTCCATTGTTCTTTATTGAGAAATGGAGAGATGGGGAGAAAATCTTACTCTGTAGTTCTTAAGTGTCCAAACAAGAAGAGCTGGACCCAGTAGACCCATGATGTGATGATGTAATATACAGGAAGAACCAACTTTTTATTCATATTTTGGATGTTTTTAACTCTATTTGAATTTAGAACTTTGATGTTTAATTTTTAATATGTTACTTTATATTGACCATATTTTAGAAATGGTGGGAATCCAAAGTAAATTATTCCTAACTTTTAGTCACTGGTAAGTAGTAAAGGAAATTTTTTGTGTGGCAATGTGTGCATATTTCACCTTCCATCTGACTGCACTGTATTCTTATACCTTTAAGTAAGGGGTAGGTAAACCTATTAAATTCCTTTGATTACATATGACCATAACCCAACAAAAATTAACTTAAGCAAAAATAAAATGAATTGACTCATTTGATTAGGAAGCACACTATGATAGGTCATAAACTTTCAAGGGAAGCTACAGAGCCCAGAGATTCAGTGGCTGGTCAGGACCTTAATGTCACCACAATGTTTGTCTCCCTCCAGCTCTTATTTTTTTCTACTTCTCTGTGCATGTTTGCAACTTTTTCATCTACTCCATATGCTGGCTTTCTCCATGCCCTGGAGAGTATAGCCACTGATGGTCCAAACCCACATCCACACAGTGTGCATGTTAAGTGGGAAAAACAGATTTCTCTCCATCTGTAACTATAAAGTGTTGGGGAAGAATTCTGATTGGTCTAGTATTGTTGGTAGGTGCGCCCTGAGGATAGTAACTGTCCCGATGCATGTGCTATGATTAGCTTTGCCTGAATCAAATTTCAAACATGTGCCTGGGAAGGTAGAGAATAGAGGTATAATGATCAATACGCGTACCAGGGAAGAATCCCTCAAAGGGGAAGAAATGTAGCTCTAAAAAGGAAGATGAAAAAGAGGAGTGGACAGAAATAAGAGCTGCAAGATTCCTCTATGATAACCTAGATACCAATGGCAATGCTTCCTATGGAATATGCCAAGAAAGTGCATCTTTCAGGAAAAGATACTTCCATCCAGGCCAACCCCAACCTTTGTCATTTCCAGTGGTTAGCCAGGCGCCTTATCATGGTGTGTACATTTTGATCCATTCCCACTCTTCAGCAGAATGCATGGATCCCCTGGGACAGTGGTGTGTGATGATAGTAATATTCTACTGCCTCCTTCTCATCAGTCTTCCAAGCTTGGGAGTGACCCCAGATTGAGTTCACATGCTCCTCTCAGTAACAAACCCACAATATTTACATAAGCCTCATATACATTATAATCAAATGCTTTGAAATTACCAAATACTTCTAATATTTCCACCAGACTGTTTCTACAGTGCCACTTAGAGTCACCTCTTAATTAAAAAAGAAAGACAATTCTATTGTCTCTAAATACTCCCCAGTAAGCCACAAACTCCAGGCCTTTAAAGCACTCTGTTATCTAACCCCCAAATGCCTCTGCAGCCTGAACTTTTACTACTCTTTCATTCATATCTGCCTTTTCACCCAAAATAGATTGTTCTCCTTTCCCAGTATACATGTCATTTTTTTAAGCTTTCCTCATTCATTTACTAAACAAACATATATTGGTTACTTTTTTTAATGCACAAGATGCTGTGATAAGTACTGGGGACATAAAGATGAATGAGACATGACTTCATCTTCAAAGAGCTCGCTCTAACTGTAGAAGAAACACATATTACAAATAATTATAGAAATTCTCTGTAAAGCATTTTGCAAGTGAGGTATGAAGAAATTGTTAAACAAACTGACAGTATGGACAATTAGGGAAAGTTTCCCCTGGAAAGTGATATTTAATCTGGAACATGAGATGTAAGTTTCAGTTTGTCAGGTGACAAAGTAGGAAAGGGAATCCCAGGTATAAAGAAGAACAAGAACATAAGTCCACTAAAAATCTCTCATGACCAAATAGTGCAATGCAAGCTTTTATAAATATATTGGCTATTGCATAGAACATAAAAAACAATTATAGCTTAAAGATTCCTCTCCTCTTCACCCGAAGAATGCAACTGCCTCAGGTTGAGTTTGTTTATTAAGAGTCTCTTTTCCAAAATTGGTTGGGCTTGTTTTTATAATTACACAATTACATTAAATGTTAGATAAACAAGGGCTTCTTAACCTCAGTATTATTGGCATTGGAGCCAGATAATTTTTTTTTTTTGTAGGAAGCTATCATGTGCTTTATAAGATATTTATCATCATCCCTGACTTCTACAAAATGTCAGGAGCATCCTCCCCTGAGTTGTAAAGACCTAAAATGTTTCCAAGCATTGCATTGCTATATGTTCCCTAGAGGGGAGGAGGATGCAAAAGTACCTCTGGTATAATTGGGCCAAATTATGAAGAACCTTGTGCATGGGGTTGCTTTTGTGTGTTGGGGGGTGTGTACTGGGGATTGAACCCAGAGGTGCTTAACCACTGAGCCACTTCTCCAGCCCTTTTTATTTTTTTTATTTTGAGACAAGGTCTCACTAAGTTACCTAGGGCCTTGCTAAGTTACTGAGGCTGGCTTTGAACTTTCAATCCTCCTGCCTCAGCCTCCCAAAACACTGGGATTACAGGCATGTGCCACCATGCCCAACTTGTATTTTCCAGGCACACTATGAGAAACCATTAGAACTTTTGTAGTTAAGTAACATATATGGCAATATGTTTTTAAGGATAAGTTAGAAGAGGCAAGACAGGGAGGGAGACTTTTAAGGAGGCAGTTGCCATAGAGTAAGTGAAAAGTAACCAGGGTCTCAATGATTACAATGGCAGGTGATGGTCAGAGACAAGTTGAAGAGAGATTTTGGTGGCCAACAGATGTCATTCACTCCATCTGGGAGTCCCTTTCACTTTCTCCTTCTCTCTGTACTCACCTACTAATTGAACCCAACCTCAAGGTGCAACTCAAATCTCGTGTCCCTGGATCAAAGCACGGTAAATGAAACTTGTAGATCCTCTGAAACTTGTAGATCATTATTTGAGCTTCTCTCAGGGAGCTTTCCAATGTTATTAATTTAATGCTTACATTACTAGATTTTAAGTCTAAATTATAAAATCCTTAAATATAGAACTACATTTTATTCTTACTTTCTTCTCTATATACAGTACTATGCTTTCCAAACGGCAGCTGATGAATATTATTTTTGAGGGAATTATGGGACTTGAGCCTAATTTGCATCAATAGTTTTATACTAAGTGTCTTCTAGAAGGAAGCATTTAAGGCTGAGGAGAGTCTGGGCTTGATTTAACCAGTACTGCATTCTTTATAGGTCTGCTTCCCACAGTTCCTGTCTACTCATATCACTAGAGGAAGTTCACATTCATTAATCTTACAGCTTTTCTTATAAACCACTCCCTGGAGACACTCAGCAAAACAACATCCATATGCCCCCTCGAGGGGAGGAGGGAAGTAACTAGAGGCTAGATGGCATCAAACTACTGAACAATGACATGGAACTATGTCAAGCAAGATATGAATGTTAAGAAAAAACGACCATCTGGATTTTTCTCAACATAAATGACTTCCTGCCCATATAAAACATCAAAACTATTGGTCACGACAGTCTCTCAACTATATTCTTATTCAGTTGCTCACAACTCTCCTACTAGATTCCACCAGCAAGCAAGTGGCAGAGAATAGTAATTGTGAATAAAGCTGTAATCACCTGTTAAGAAATATTAGAGATAACTCCAGTGATAAAAATTGGCACAGATATATAAGATTAAAATTCAGTCACATCATACATCTGATGTGATATATGATGTATATGATGTAACCAAATTTTAATCTTATATATTTGTGCCAATTTTTATCTTCTGGCATCAACTAAAGTGGTTAAATTTTCAAGCTGACATTTATTTGAATGTGTATTTTGAGTTTCAGATTCTATTGACAGTGCAAGAAGTGCGAAAAGAACAAAAGTCAAGTTTTTTTTCTAACAAGAATCTTACAGAAGAGACAAAGGGAATAGATGTACCTGCCATCAGTTGCAGCCTGGGAAGCAGGGTGGGATGACTGTGGGGCTATATCTGCTTCAAGCTTATTTTTCACTCTTTTGACTTATAACCATCTTGAAGCATCACATATGTTATCCTATTTCGTATCAGATAACCAAGATGTCATATCTATGTGATTTTGCTGAAATTAACCCCAACCCACTCAAATCTGCATTGGTAGGTATTGGAGGGAATATCCATGGGCTAAGGTGATAGCAATGAATACACACACACACACACACACACACACACACACACATCTCTGAAATTTTTTATATTATAGAAATATTAGACATATCAGTGTTTTTAGAGTCTCTTGGCCACTTCCATCAACCTGTTTAAGTCTTCAACCTCTAGCCTGCCCTGCAGCCTCCTGCTTAAGGTGCTCTTCCTCTTTTTGTTTCTCAAAGTTGAAAGGAAGGAAGAAAGGAAAGAAAAGAAAAAAGAGAAAGAAAGAAAGAGAGAGAAAGAGAAAAGGAAAGAGAGGGAAGGAAGGAGGGAGGAAAGGAAAGAGAGGAAAGGAAGGAAGAGAAAGAGCATGACATTTGTGCTTTCTTTTTATTCTGCCTTCTCTTCCATATTCTGCTCAGATGCATCTTTTTACACATTCAGGAGGGTATTTTGCTAAACACGTACAGTCCTTGAGTGTGTGAAGTTCTGTTACTAGCTGCTAAGATATTTATTGTTTGTTTGTTTTACAGAAAATCTAGTTGTAAATTAGCAAGTGGTATGAAATACCAAGCTACTGATAATCAAAGGAGAACTGAGGAGACAGAAAGATAGGTAGGGCATGATCCCAGTCTGGAAGGCAAATATCATCCAAAACAAAGCCAAAGAAGGCTGAGAGATGGATTTACGTGATTAGGAACATAAAGAAACTAAAGGCACTAAAAGAGCAGAGTTTCATCATGCACAAAAGACGATAAGTGAATGAGGTAATAATGGGTGTTTTAATCAGCTTGATTTAGATATACCACATGTGTGTATCACACATATATCCAGACACTATGCCATATAACATAAATATATGTTATTTCTTAAAGTGAAAATTCTAAGTTTTAAGAAGACTATATGGTTTTTAAATGAGATAAATAAAATCAAGAACCAAAGACTTTGCCTATAAATTTGACATAATAGTATTCAATTTTTATCAATTAATATTTTTACTTGGCAATGTTAATATTAACAATAAAAATAACCAATAACATTCACTATGTGATAGGCATTGGGCCAGTTTTTAGAATTGTAGAGATAAAGGAAATTCCACATTTCTTTGATGCTGAGATATATGTTTTCCCTAAATTTTGAAATTTTTGAATTGGAATTAATCTTTCAGCTGTATCTCTTTTTACTGAATAGATGATTTCTTGTGTTCAAAAATCTTATTTGCAGTTTTAAGAATGTATCACTGAGCCCAGTGGCGGTGTTAGCTGACTGTAATCCTAGTGGTTTGGGAGGCTGAGGCAAGATACTTGTGAGTTCAATTCTTAGAAAGGCCCTAAGCAACTCAGTGAGACCTTGTCTCTAAATAAAATACAAAAAGGGCCGGTGCTATGGCTCAGTGACTCAGTGGTTATGCACCATAGAGTTTAATCCCCAATACAAAAAAAGAAAAAAAAAAGTATATATATGGAATACTATAACATGAGAGTAGTTTCAGGTAATGTATCTGAGAATTGCAGCTAAAAATGATCAGAAGTTAGAAGGTAGCAGCAGAGCTATGTGGTTGTGAAGTAGTAAATTGGAACCAAGTTTGTGATACAGCAACAAAAAGGCAAGAATGAGAATAATGAATAAGTGTGTGTGTGTGTGTGTGTGTTATTGCAAAGAACAAATTAGCAGATCTCACTGAATTTTTAATAATTTAAATGAAATCTGAGAAAACCTGGTCAAAGGCATTCTTAAGGCCTCAAACTTAGCTAGCCAGAAGGCTAATAGCCATTGAGAACTACAGAGAAACTGGATTCAGCAAATGGGGCATTGAGGAATGGTCATTTGCTCACATATAGTGAATAATCAAGAGGAACAACCCAAGAAGAAATAAAAATATATTAGGATACAAAGATCAAGAAATAAAATAATGTAAAGGTTATGATTGTTTTCAAAACTCTTTGTCTCTTTGTATTATCCTAACATGTAAATTAATTTCTAGAAAAATCATCATTATCATTATTTTTTTCTTTACTAAAATTCATAATGGTGGTGTTTCTGATATACCACCCAGTTGGAGAAAATGTCTTTTTTCTATGTAAATAAAAAAATAAACATATAAAACTTTACCACAACAAGACTGGAGCATAAATAACAACAACAACAACAACAATAATAATAATAATAATTAATAATATAATAATTATTATAATTATTTTAAAATAATAATTAATAATAAAAATATTATTAGTATTCTCCAAACAGTTTAGGTGCCAGGCATTGGAACTTGTGTTTGGGATAGAATGATGAAACAAATCTATGCCAAAACCACTGCTTAAAAGTTAGGAAATGTTAGGTTTTTTGTTTTTTGTTTTTTAAATGCAGGAGGATTTTACATTCCCAAATCAATAGGCTACAACCATAGGCCATTTTTAGCCATCAATTCAGGTGATTCCATTTCTTTGTCAATAATGATCTGTCCAAGAGGGGCTTCTTTACAAATTTATTGGGATTGATAAAAACAACATTAGTGTGTAATAACCAACATGAATAGTTTTACTAGGCAATTATCTCAAAAGAGTATATAGTTTATTGAATGAGACTAAACTTACCAACCTTAAAAACTCAAGTCCTAATATTAAATCTTTTTGAAAGAAGAAAAGTAAACTTTAGTCATTCTACCTTGCTTCCTCACAGAAATGGAACACTTAGCTTTATATTTTCGAGAAGCCTATAATGTGCATGTTGATATACAAATTACCAATTAGATTAATTACCAATTACCTATTAGATTAATATGTCTATTTGATTACACATTTTAAAAATTACCTGGATACCTATTAATCTTTTCAGGAACAATAGCACCATGATTTGAGCAAGATAAATTGAATGAGCATCTCCAGCAATCAGAGAAATGCAAATCAAAACTACTGTAAGATTTTATCTCACTCCAGTCAGAGTGGCAATTATCAAGAATACAAGCAACAATAAATGTTGAAGAAGATGTGTGGGGAAATGTTCACTTATACATTGCTAGTAGGATTGAAAATTGGTGCAACCACTTTGGAAAGCAGTATGGATAGTCCTTAGAAAACATGGGATGGAACCACCATTTGACCTAATTATTCCACTCCTTCATTAATACCCCAAAATGGAACATACTACAGTGACACAGCCACAGGAATGTTTATAGAAGCTCAATTCACAACCCCCAAGCTATGAAACCAAACTAGGTGCCCTACAATGGACAAATAGATAAAGAAAATGTTATATATATATATATATATATACACACACACACACATATATACACACACACATACATACACACACACACACACACACACTGGAATATTAATCAGCCCTAAAGAAGAATTAAATTATGGCACTTGCTGGTAAATGGATGGACCTGGAGAATATCATGCTAAGCAAAATAAGTCAATTCCAAAAAACCAAGGCAGAATGTTTTCTCTGACATATGGATGCTAATTTACAATGGTCAGTGGGGAGGCTAGGGAAAAAGAGAGTTACTTTGGATTTGGATTAGGCAGAGGGAAGGGAAAGGAAGGGTTATAGAAGTAGGAAGCATAGTAGAATAAATTGGACATTATTACTATATGTGATTACATGACTGGTGTGATTCTACATCATGTACAACCAGAAGAATGAGAAGTTATACTCCACTTATGTATGATGTGTCAAAATGCATTCTACGAACAAATCAGAACAAATTTTTAAAAATTTTCAAATGTCACAATCCTTACTAATAAGTAACTCTACTCTTGTATTGAATGTGTTCCTAAAATAGCCATGTTGAACATTCAGCAGTATTGAATTAGAATAAAACTTTGCTCAATTTTAATAATTCTATTAAAATGTTTTATACTATTCTCTATAACTTGAAACTAATAATGCTATAACTTATGCCAACCTTTTATTCGATTTTAATAAATAAACAAAGGGGGGAAACAGGACCCTACATGTACATACTAAATCTTACAAAATATTTCAATTTTTTAAAATTGTGATATTAAAAACCTTACTGTTGCTGAACATGAGTTAGTAAGTTAAATCAGATTTCAAAGGATAAAGTTTAACCTGTCATTGTGGAAATGGCTGAAAAACCTGACTTAGGAATTTACATCTCCAGCTGCAGAGTTTACAGCCATGCAAGATTCATGAGCTTGTCAGATACTTAAAACTTATGAAGAGACTTCTGTGGACCCATTTTCCAAGTCCACCTCTTAATGTACTTTACAATGAGGACTGGAAAATCCATTCATGTGACTAGATTGATTGTACTAGCCATAGTGGTCAGCTGTCTATATGTTGATCCTATGTTCAACAGGCTAAGAGTATCTTTTGAGAAAAAGACAGCAAGCATATGGGTAACCTAAACCAGCCAATCATGCTGGTCCTGAGAATTTAAGACTATACCTGTACAGTTGTCAAATAGAAAGTTTATTGAAATAGAATTTTCCCATGCAGGCCAGTTATTTACATAAAATATCCACCAAAGTATTATTGCCCTAATCATTCTAGAATAAAAATTGACACCTTTCCTAAGTGAATGGATTGTGTATATGTCTTGCCAGTATAACATAAGGTATCTACAAATAGTGGGTATATTTTAGGCTGGTATCCTGGAATTGACAAAAACAATTACATGAGGATGCCATGACTCCTAGAGACTTTAACCTTCAGCAAGATGGCATCCAGAAGGATGTTTGGTGCTTAACTTCTGCCCACAGACTTTTTGTATTACTGACAGACCTGTACTTGATTTTACAGGTAGGGATTATATGTTCAGGCTTTGCAACAGGCACATGCCGATTAAACAGACCTAGGCAAGCTCTTGGTCTCATGATCCTTGAAATGACTACTTTAATTTTATTCATTGTTTCTACAATTAAAGCCTTTGTGTCTATGTTTTAAAACCTACAACATGTGAATTTTCTTAATACTTTGGCTTAAATTATTTCCAGGATCCTCCACAGTCAGATGAATATTGATGGAAGGATTGAAACTAAGTTGAACACTCTGGAAGCCACTGTAATAAATAATGAAAATGAGTTCTGCTCTATGGTTTAGTGAAAGGCTTGAATGCCATGCTAATTATAAATATGTCTGTGTTACTATGGCCAAATACAATACTTCCCACTAGGATCGGGAAAACATTAAAAATCTTCTGATGAGTGTTTGGCAGAGTAATAATCATAACCTGGATCATTCATAGTTAATTGAATGGCTTTAGTCCTAAAAATATGTTAAAACATTCCACATGGTATGTTATTGAAATGATATGTTTTCTACTAATTCTTTTCGTGTCACAATAGTAGGTAGTAACATCCTCAGATCAAGAATCCAGTGACTGAAAGTTATAACCCCTCAATTCCATTTCTAAATTAAGAAAGTGGGGAGATGTCGGGGGGCTGCCATGAACAGGAGCTGAGCACATAGGAACTGAGCACGTACCCTTAGCCTTGAACAATGAAGGTGTGGAACTGGCTTCTGCTCACAGCATGGAAGCAGGAGGACCTCACCTTCCTTGGGTAAGGAATTACAGCTTGTGTAAGGGAGTGGGCATCACCCAACGGGACTGGGCTACACCTCCCTGAAACCCAATCCCTGGCCTCAATTGGGTGGAACTTTCTTGAGTGTCTTCCCCACAATAAATAGGGTCTCAGGTGTTCTCCCCCCTCCTCCCTCTTTTGCCTCCCTTGTGAGAGCTCAGGCAGAGGAGTCATCCCTGAACCCCAAGAAAAAGGTACTTTTTGTATCTGTGTGTTTACTTAGTGCCAACTTAATTTACCTAGAGTGACCCTGACTGATTTAGTCACTGAAGGCAGGTAGGGTCTGGCTGGAAGAGGTGGATCCCTGGAGGTGTGCCTTTGAGGTTTATATTTTGTCATGGTGAGAAGAGTCAGTCGTGCGCTTGCTCTCTCTCTCTCTCTCTCTCTCTCTCTTTCTCTCTTTCTCTTCTCTCTCTCTCTCTCTCCTTCCTGGTGCAATGTCTTGAGCCACTTCCTTCCACTACACTCTTCCACTATGATGTTCTGCCTCACCTCCAGCCCACTCTGAGGAATGGAGTGGGCTATGAACTGAGATGTCTGAGACCATGAGCACCAAGATAAAATTTTCCTTCTCTAATTGTTCTTGTCAGGTCTTTTGATCACACCAGTGAGAAAGCCAACTAAAACCTTAGCTAAGGGGTTGTATTACTTCAAGTTCCATAATATTGCATATATGCACTTGCTTTCGACCTCAGCAAATACATATGCAAATCATGTAACCTTCCTTACACAAGTTACTGAAACATTTATAGTCGGAGTTTCCTCACTTGTAAAATAAGCATAGTAATATGACACCTCATAGTGTCTCTGTCATCATTGACAAGTACTTAGCACAGAGCTTGGTAAATAGTATATGGAATACTTAGCACTGTCTGGCACATACAGAACACTCCATAAATATGTATTATTAAAATCTTTATGTTAATAAAGAACTATTTGCCATATCTGCATTTCCCTTGGGGGGGCATTCCTTTCTGATCATATATTTTTTTAATATTTTTTTTAGTTGTAGATGGACATGATACCTTTATTTAATTTATTTATTTTTATGTGGTGCTGAGGACCGAACCGAGGGCATCACATATGCAAGATGAGTGCTCTACTACTGAGCCACAACCCCAGCCCTCTGATCATATTTTTTAATTTGGGAATTCTACTAATGAAAATACGATTTTATGTGGGACTATTTACTAAAATAATAGGACTGTTTTACAATATTTATATGATAAATTCTGCAGATTCATTGAAAGATGCCTCAGTTTCCTCTTCCGATTAAGCTGCTGATCACTGATGAATTTTCAAAAGATTTATTAGTTTTTTTTTATTTTTAAAAAACAATCATATTTTCTTCTCAACCATCTCCATATGACATTAGATTGAAAACAATTTCTATATACTCCAAACTTTCACCTTTATAAAAAGCCAGTAAAGAAAGATGGACAATAAAGTTTGTCATTTCTAGAGCATTTACATTTGTAATTTAAAAGATTTTAGGGAAAAAAGGCATTAAATAAACTTGTCTTTTATTCTGATTGTATAGAAATGCTTCAATTTTCCTTTTGCTTTTTTTCTGTGAATATAAATTCATATTTGTGTTTCAGACACCAGTTTTTCATCCCAATCATTATAATAAGATGGACATGCACAAGTTCAAGAATTTACTCTTTGGCCAAGTATAGCATTATTGATGTCAACAAATTCAGTTCACCTTCTTAGAGACAGGAATACAATTTTTTTCAAGCTTCATATATTTTCCTCATAGAGGAATGGCTTGTATTGGAAGCTACTAGTAACTCTCCTCTTACCAATCTTGATAAAGGGCAGAGAGAGACAAGAAGCCAATATCCCCCATGCCTCTCTTTCACCAGCAGACACCCTACTTTGCAGATCCCTTGGTTCACCACTAATTTTTAGCCTGGATCATTGGTTTCTCATTTCTACAAATCCAAATCATCCATAGATATTTCCTGTGAGATTTCATCTTGATTAATCACCATATGTGACTCAGGCCCCAGGAGCCCAACACAGCCAGTGTGTGTAGCTAAATCATTTAATAAATGAGAATTTCTAATGAGAAAACCCTGTTGTGGTAAACCCTGTGTTGTAATCCACAGCTCTCCCTCTGAGCAGGCAAACCTCAAGTGTTTTTGTTCATTCCTTATAACATTGGCCCTGAAGATTTGTGAGACTAATGGGATGGGCTCCAGTTTTATAGAAATGATTCACATATACCTGTCATCTTGGGCATGCATGTTACCTATTTGACTTTCTTTGAGTCCTTTCCTTAAATTAATGAATTCATCAAGACAGACGCATCCAGATTAGATTTTTTTTTTCTTTAGGAAATGTCTTATTTCAACTCTGCACTTTAACACCAAGTTGGTCAATTGTATCAGCACAGTTGAAAAAGGCAAGCTGCTTTGCACATTGAGCTGATGATTCATCAGTTTGCCTCCATATTTTTATGTAAAAAGAATTCTATAAATTTACAATATATGAGTTTTTATATTGAAAAATGATGCACATTTGCTGTTACCCAACAGTATTTACAGAAGGACACAAAAAATGACTTAATGGCACTGAGGGTTGGATACCTCCAAAGAAACCAGAAAAATCACATTTTGTACAGAAATGACAAAATGACATTTACCCCAGTGTGTTCCAAAGCTGTTTAGTATGAGGATAGAGCACACTGGCATGTAACGTTCTTTTCACAGTTCATTATATGACTTAAACTGTAATAAAAACAAGATGGGGTATACAGTTATTTTGTGAGCAGAAAATTTATTCTCCAGAGAAAAAAGACTGGTTAGGATATTGTTTTATTTTTTATATAGAAAAAAATATGACTTTATTTCAGATTCTATTTCTGTGAATGAGTCTCTAATATTATTTTAAGAATATTCTTGCACCAGGTGTGGTGGTGCACACCTGTATTTCCAGCAGCTCTGGAGGCAGAGATAGGAGAATCTAGAGTTCAAAGCCAGCCTTAGCAATTTATCGAGGCCCTTAGCAACTTAGTGAGACCCTGTCTCTAAATAAAAATTTTAAAAAGGCTGGATTAGAAGACACAGAGACAAACCCACATAAATACAGTTATTTCATACTAGACAAAGACATTAAAAAACCTACATTGGAGAAAAGATAGCCTCTTCAACAAATGGTGCTGGGAGAACTGGAAATCCATACGCAGTGAAATAAAACTAAATCTCTATCTTTCACCACACACAAAACTCAACTCAAAGTGAATCAAGGACCCAGGAATTAATTAGAGACCCTGCACATAATAGAGAAAAAATTAGGTATAAATCATCATCATGTTGGGCTAGGCCCTAGCTTTCTTAACAAGACTCCTAAAGTGAGAAAATCAAGAATTAATAAGTGGGATGGACTCAAACTAAAAAGCTTCTTCTCAGTAAAAGAAACAACCAATGAAGTGAAGAGAGAACCTACATTTTGGGAGAAAATTTTGGCCACACACGTCAGAGAGAGCACTAATCTCCAGGATACATAAAGAACTCAAAAAACTTAACACCCAAAACACAAACAACCCAACAAATAAATGGGCTAAGGAACTGAACAGACAATTCTCAGAAGATATACATTTGATCAACAAATATATGAAAATACGTTCAACATCTCTAGTAATTAGAGAAATGCAAATCAAAACTACTCTAAGATTTCATCTCACTCCAGTCAGAATGGCAATTATCAAGAATGCAAACAAAATGGTGAGGATGTGGAGGGAAAGGCACACTCATACATTGCTGGTGGGACTGAAAATTGGTGTAGCCAATATGGAAAGCAGTATGGAGATTCCTTGGAAAACTGGGAGTGGAACCACCATACCTGGAATGACCTAGGTATTCTTATATTATCTTTTCAAGTTATTCATTTTTTTATGGTAGACTGAAAATCTGATAACAGAATATCACTGTTCTTTTCTGCACATGGTCAATACTCAGTTTAAGTAAAGTTTCTTTTTTTCTATGAATCCTGAAAATGTCCCTCAAATGGTGCAGACATCTCCAGCTTCACATGTCTTCCCCTAGCTCTGTTGGCAATTCCGTATGGCAGCAACAGATGAGAATTTACTTTTTAAATATTTCATACCTGCTTATCTATGGGCTACAAGCATAGAACAATATTAACTGGGCTTAAAATTTTCACTGGAATGATCAAAGACATCTCATAAAACGACTTTTTTTCTGTACTTTCAGCAATAAATCTAGATTTAAAAAAAAATACTGTAATCTAGATCTAAATGTCCAAATTTATTTTGTTCCTTAATGAATATAATCACAGCAATACATTTAAATAGAATACACAGTAGGTTATTCTGTCAAACTGTAATGTTGGTCTATGAGTCCAATATATTATTGTAAAAAAGAAGAGAGAGGTTATTAACTATAAATAAATATGGACATATCATTTCAGGTATAAAAACATTTTAAGACAATGGTGAATGTTATATTTGAAAATTCAGCTTAGACCTTAGGTAGGGAATTATAAAGCAGCTCCAAAGTTCCTTTCTGCTTTAAAATTATATGATTTTATTTTTTAGATTATACTCTACTTTGAAAATCCTGACTCAGCTTTGCAAGTTTTTTCAATTCATCCCCATGTTACAACATTCTTTCACATTCAAAACTGGTTTGTGGGCAACCAAAATATTTCGAGAAAGAAAAGAAAATTGCTGAGAATCTTCCTAGAACCAATATAGCTTTCCCAAAGTCCTTAAGACTCTAATTGGTCAATGCCCAACTGGTGTACAATAGTCTTCTTACTATTTTACAAGCCCAGAGCTATGGTTGTCTATTTGTCCTCTGCCCAGGATGATCACCTGATAGACTATAGGGCCAGCACTCTAAAAGAGCTGTAGACAATCTAGGCATTTCTGCAGGAAAGTTCTGACCCTACTTGCAACCTTCTCACTTTGCTCCCATATCATCAAATCATCTCTGGTTCTTAGTTCCACAATTGTTCCTATAACCTGAAAATAGATTTGGCTTCTTGAATATTGGGTTGAAACTCTTATCTCTTCAGATATTACTTACTCTGTCTCTATTTTTTTCCTGACCATCCAAAAGTATCCTTCAGACAGGAATTAATTTGGCTGACCTCCCTTCTGGAGGAGAACAATCCATCCTATTTCACTTCTCCTGTCCATTTCATATTCATACTAGGATTTATACACCAGCCTCTGAACCATTCTCCTAACATGAGGTTGTCCCTTTCAAATTCATTCTCCACAATCTTGCTATTCCCATCCTAAAACCCTTTACATATACCTAAAACCTCTCGGAATTCCTTACTGTTATAGGATATAGTCCAAATTCCTAAGACGAAGTGTACTTAAGTTGACCTACATAACTATTCTCTGTAATTCCTCTGTTCCTGATACAACTGTCTCCTCATTGTCACTAGACATATCAAGCTGATTTCATATCCCTTGCCACCATATGCCTGCTTTGCTACCCTCTTAATTCATCTCGTCTTCAAGTAGCTTCTTGTGAATTGTCCACATTGTCTACCCATACTTGAATACACAGAGGACTTGGAGATTGCAAGGGGGAATGATGTCTCTACTATTCATTGTGATAATACTTGATTTAAAAAAGAGAGAGAGAGAGAGCCCAGTAATTCAAATGACTTTCAGGATTGTTGTTTTAGTCATTCTTTGAAGACAAAGAATGTGCTAAATTATCTTAGAAAGTACTCTCTACTTCTGTATTTCTCAGATACCCTGAGGTTTTACTTTAAGGAAAATGTAATTACAATTCTTGTTTTCAAACAACCTGATGGGACTAATGTCTAATGCAACTGGCATATTTCTCATTTTGCATGGGTTTTTAATTTTCATAAGTAAATGATTTGGGTTCATACTAATTGCAGTTTGAAAAAAAAATATTTTTAACCCGAACTTTGATGAAGTGGAAGAAGAGCAGAATGATTAAGATCTGGAATTAATCCCAACTCTGCCAAGTATGAGCTATTTAATCTTAAGCAAATTGGTTAACATCGCTCTACATTACTGCATCATCTGTAAAATGGAAATGTTAGTAATAAGTATAATGTCTTACTGGGTGGCTTTAGTCACTTATTTTCTTTCAGCAATATATACAAAATATATGCAAAGACATGTTACATACTACTGTCATCAATTATTTCCCTATAAAGCAAAGAATCAAACATGGAGACAACATATAAGCTTTGATATAATTTTTTTTTCTGGAGCAGACTTAGCTGTTATCAATAGTTTTCATTGTCTGATTGGATTCATGATTCGGAAGCAAATTAAAGATGATGAGCTCGATTCTTCTCTGTAACTAAGATAGGGAAGGAAGTAAATTCCCCTCACCCAAATGGTTGTAAAGCCGAGAGACAAGGGAACAAAGCCAAGTGACAAAATGAGAACAGAGAAGATGGTTTTCTGGCATTCTCTTAGAGGTCTCCATATCTCGGTGGTGTGTCTGAACTTACATATAAATTGAGGAGAAAAAAACACCAATATTTCTCACTCCAGTCATCTGATTTTATTGGGCTTTTAAAAACTAAACTGGTATGTTGGTAAACTGGCTTTAATAAGTTTGCTTTTCCCTAAGTTCATTCAGTCATATTTCAGGAGGGCTGCAAACTTATCAAGATGAAAACAGGTTGTATAAAGACAAATTTTTTGCCAGTATTTTAACAACCTAATTGTTCATTATAACTCAACTCAAAAGATAAAAATCAACATTTTGAATGTTTTTAAAATCACATTCATTATTATTAATTACATTCAATTAAAATAATATTAATTTGCCATGAAGGTATATTATTGCCATTAGTGCTAGTATTTATCCACATGTGTCTTAAGCCTGAGGGGCAACAATATAGAGTAAAGGAAAATAAAAGACCAAATAATAAACGTAGACATTGAGATATTAAGAATGTTAAATGTGAAGAAAGTTATTAAAGAAAAAGCTTATTCCAAACACTTTCCAACAGGGCCATCTGTCTCTCCTGTGGCTTCTGTTTAGCATCTTCATCCCTTTTCCATTTTCCTTGTTACACTTACTTAAACCTCCACGTGAATCAACAGGAATATATCACCAAAGATCAGTTTTACTTGGTTCAGATTAAATACTGCAAGGAACTACTGAATTGTTTGAAAGTACATACACACACTGTGGAGTGAATTATTTTTCTTTTAAAATGTATCTGAATTTGAAGGTTTCAAATTGTATTTTTAGTTCTTTTTTTGGTGCATTATAATTATACATAATAGTGGTATTGATGATACCATATTTGTACATGAACATAATTTATTCTCCCTTTCCCTTCCTGATCCACTTGCTTTTCTCTAGCATTTTACTTCTATCATTATTATTACTGTTATTTTAATTAGCACATTATAGTTATATATAAAGTGGGATTCATTCTGGTATATTTGTATGGACATAGCATAATTTGGTGGATTTTGTTCCCCAGTACTTCCCCATGCCCTTCCCTCTCTGTCTCTCTTGATTTCCTTCCTCAAATGGTTTGAAAACCATGGTTAGATGCCAGGTTAGAGGCCAAGAAGTAGATGACAAGGCCTTAGCCTTAGCCTGTTTTCAGGCCCAAGGGCCTCTTCCATCCTTACCAAGAGGAATGCTGACCAGCTCTCCTTTCATAAAACACAAGGGAGCTTTTTTTATATACTCATCAAATAGGCCTAAAATAATTGTAATACTTCACACACCCTTTTAAATGTTGAGATTATGTTAATGTTATTTGATATTAACTTTACAAGGCCCTGAGATTAACTTTCTAATGCTGGCTCAATCTACGGTTTGATTGTATGACCTTGAGCAAGTTATTTACCTCTCTAAATCTCATTTTTTTTTAAATCTGTGAACAGAATGGCTAACTCAAATAAATTTCCTACTAAGTTATGTCCTTCCTTTTCTCATAGGACATTTAATATTTTCAACTCATAATAAAATACAACCTGATCTTAATTTGGGATTATGCCTCATCTACCCTCATTTCCATGACTGCCAAATTTGAGGTGAGAGAATGAAAAGTTTGCACTCAGATGTGCTTTATTTGAGAAAACGTCTACTTAAATAGAAATGAGAACCAATAATAGCAACTGAACAATTAAGAATAAAATACCAGAGTAGATAAATGACAACTTAAATATTGACAATATGCCATGTCATATTTAAGGGAAAGGTGACTGTTATGAAATCATCCATGTACACAATTTTCCTGGCAGCCAAATATTTATTTTCAACCACATACATTCTAATTCTTTGAATGTCAAGCACAAGAAAAGGAAAGAGATCACTGGAGTCAGGAATATCAGTTAAAGCAATTCTCATGTAGTTGAAATGTAGCTGAGAAGAATCTCTACAACAGGGACTGAATGTTTTCCAGGAACACTGTGACAGAAATTCGTCCCTATCATGAAACCTTCCAGAAAATTCCTGTTGTTCTACATTAGAGACTGGGTCTGATAGGATGCTTCTACCGTGGAATAACCAAAACATCTGCCAGAAATCAGTATATTTAATGAAGGCCTAAAGAAAAGTAAGCAATGACCTTGAAGACGTACCATACATTGTTTCTTATCCTTCCTGTCCCTTTCTGCAGCTTTGCCTAGTCCCTTAAATTAGCAGAGTTAACCCAAAATCGTGGTGCCATGCCTAAAACAAGGGGCATGCCTATAACAGAATGGTTCATTTTGCCTTTTTCTCTGTAAAAAGAGAATGTGGCTGAACACATCTTTAAAGGCAGGGCCTGACAATCTGTGCTTTAATAAAACTCTCCTTGTGAGGTAATGTACACTAATGTTTGAAATCCATAACAACTGAGATTCCAATTTCACTACACTCTCCCCACTCCAATCCACAAGAATCACAGGCTTAAATTCACTAAAGATATAAGGTCTAGCTTCTAATTTCAGTTGGTTCCATTTTATAAAAGAACCCAGCAAGCTATGACACCTTGACATTTTATCATTATTTAAATCCCCCGAAGCATTACTATTACATCTAACATTTTTTCCAAAAATCAATTGAATGAATATTTCCATAAATATCTGTTGATCTTAGCCACCTTATCTTTCAAATACTCTCTGAATTAAAAAGAAAGGTTATATTAGCAAATTTATTCTTTTGTATTTAGAAGAACCCTAGCAATATGTCAACACAGATATGAAAGGAAGAAAAACCTCCCCATGTTCTCGCTTTTGCTTAACTAAAAGCAGAAATAACTCTCCAGAAAGTATAACTTCCACATAGCTGACAAGAGAGCTATATATAACAAAAATCAGATAATATTTTCACCTATCCTACAAAGACTAAAAAAGAATGATGTCTCTGTAAGGACATATTCAGCAGCAAATAGATTAAACAGGTTTGAAAAGCATCCCAGTGCCAGGTAACAACCTGATGGCAGGAAGCCCAGAGTGCACAGTGGAAGAACCCAGGTCCTCTCTATCTGCTTGGGCTCTGCAGATGGCTTTCAAACAGTAGGAATCTTGGGCCAGAATGACTGCTGGACCATCAATCACATCTATATTCTTAGTAGTAGGTACAAAGACGACCCTTGCTTCAAGGAAACATTCTAGAAACTGTGCATACTACTTCTGCTATAGATCCCATTTACTGGACCTCAGTTACATTGTCACAAGAGATGCTGAAGAAGAAATCTTTATTCCAAGCAAATTGGGTCTAGTTAAAAGAAAGTAGGGAAGAAATGGTTTTTGTGCTGTACCACAAATGATACTGCCCAAATGCTAACAAAAGTGGAAAAAAATGAGTCTTTTTAAAACATTGTTGGTAAGAGTGTAAGTGGCTATCGTGTTTTTCACGGACAACTTGATAATAGCATCCAACACATTTAGACATGATCCCAACACTTTAAGGAAGTCATTCTTAAAAAATATTATGTTAGTCAGGGTTCTCCAGAGAAACAATACTGATAGGAAAAAAAATTAATTATAAATAATCGCCTCACATGATTATGGAGACTAAGATGTCCCAAGATCTGCAATCTAAAGACCTGAAAATGAAGAGGACCTTGGTGTAAGTCTACTCCATGTCCAAATCTGAAGGCATGAGACTGATGTCCCAGGAAAAAACAGGGAGGCAGAGAGAAAAAAATTCTTTCTTGCTCAGCCTATTGTTCTATTTAGGCTTTTAATATACTGGATGAGGCCTGCCCACTTCAAGAAGGGAAATCTGCTTTACTCAGTCTACAGATTCAAATGTCAATCTCATCCAGAAACACCCCCACAGTCAAAGTCAGAATAATGTTCAATATCTGAGCATCCCAAGGTCCAATTAAGCTGACACATAAAATTAACCATCATGCATATGCATTTGTATTAGTAATATATAAACTATAGTGATTTAAGTATATAGTAATATTAAATATATCCATTGTGCAATCAATTTCAATGACTTGTCATTTTGCAAAATTAAAACTCTATACCTATTAAATAACAACTCCCTATTCCCCATAACAGCAATGTACTTCCTGTAACCACCATGCTACCTCCTGCCTCCATGAACTTGAAAACCCTAGGTACCTCTTATAAGTGGAATGTAAGTGGAATCATACAGTGTCTGTCCTTTCATCTGTCTTACTTTACTTAGTATAATATCCATTTTCAGCATGTGCCAGAATTCCCTTCCTTTTGGGGCTATATGATATTTCATTGTATATTTATAGAATATTTTATTTACCTATTCGTCTATCAGAGGACACTTGGGTTGCTTTCATTCTTTGGATGTTGTGATTGATGCTGAGTATCATGTTAATTCTATAGGTTTCTTAGTACCACTGCAGGGAGTATATGTTATTAGAAAATAACAAAAGCTAAAGTATATTAATTATTTGTACTAAATATATTTTATGTTAATTTTCTCAAAATATCAACCCAAGAATAATCATTTTGGTGGTCTGATCTGGCTTTCTTAGACACATCTGGCCAATCCTATCTGGACAGCAACCTATCAGGAATGTAAATAAGGATTTATACATCCAGAAAGAATTGGATAAAATAAAATTATAAGATCCTATGAAATGCCTTCTCAGAGAAAGCTGCAACTGATCCTGGATGTCATCTGAGCATAGAAGTCATGTAATTTTAGAGCTGAAAGTGATTCTAAAAATAATCCAGAACAACAGCTCATTTTAAATGTGAAGATGTTGAATTTGAAGACAGTGAATGGATTTCCCAAAGCCAAGGGAATTTCCATTGGCTCTGGTATCTCTCTAAATTAGATTTGAATTATTTATGGATAGACAAGCTAACTATAATAGAGCATCTCTAAATTGTAGGAACCAGCTTGAAGTTCATGCACATGTCTATCGAAACTTACACAGACCTTTCACATAATTGTGGAAAAATTTTATACTTACAAAAATTTTTTAAGGTTTAAAATTATTTTAAATTTACACACAGTAGAGTTGGCTTCTTCATATACAATTCTGTAAGTTTAAAAATATAGAGAGATTTGTGAACACAATAAGGACC
This sequence comes from Ictidomys tridecemlineatus, assembly GCF_052094955.1. Classification (NCBI taxonomy): domain Eukaryota; kingdom Metazoa; phylum Chordata; class Mammalia; order Rodentia; family Sciuridae; genus Ictidomys; species Ictidomys tridecemlineatus. The sequence continues at coordinate 167,412,244 of NC_135479.1, forward strand.
ACAATCAGAGTACAGAACAAAAATATTCCTGCTTCCTCTTTGTACTCAAACTGGCTCCCACACCTAGGCTCTGGTGTGGCAATTAGGGATCTGTTTTATATCCCTATAATTTTTCTCTTATAGAATATCATATAAATAAACTCATAAAGTAAATAATATTTTCAACTTGTTTTTTTCACTCAGAAGAGTTTCAAATTTATCTTTTTATTATAGAAATAGTTCATTCCTTTTTATTTTGAGGAGTAGCCCATTGTATGGATGTGCTATTGCTAATCTATTTTGCCCATTAATGGTCACCTGGAATGTTTACCAGTTTGGTACAGTTATAATAAAACTGCCATCAACATTGATGCACCAAACAAAACATTTTTGTGTGTGAACATATGCTTTAATTTTTATGTCTTTGTGTAAACTCAAGTTTTATACTCAGAAGGCTGAGGCAGAAGGGTCATGAGTTCAAGACTAGCCTGGGCAACCAACTCACAAAGAAAAAAAGAAGAAAAAAACCATTATTTCTCAAATCCCTACAGGATTCCTAGAATTAATGGTAAATGTGTATCTTGACATATAATTAATTTTATAAGAAACTGCAACACTCTCTTCCAAAGTGGTTCTACTATTTGGCATTCCCATCAACATATACAGAAGTTGCAGTTGTTTTGAATTTCTTTGCCAGCATACAAAATTGTCCTTTATAAAAAAGTCTTTTTTAAACATGAGCAGTGTTACCCCATTCTGCATTTAGTTTGGATTAGCCTCATGGTTAACAACATTGAGCCTTTCTCAAGCATTTATTTACCATTCATACGACTTTGTTGAATTCTTAAATCTTTTCTTCATTTGTTAATTTATCTGATTGTTTTCTTATTGTTGAGTTTTGAGAATTCTTTTTATATTCTGGATGTTGAATATGTGATTTACAAATATCTCCTTCCAAATCATATCTTGTCTTTTCATTCTCTTGAGTATCTTTCATAAAGAAAAAGTTTTTAATTTTATAAAATCCAATTTGTCAATATTTTCTTCTATTGATGATGCTTGTAATGTCATATCTAATAATTCTTTGCCTAGCCCCAGGTCATTAAGATATTTTCCTATGCTTTCTTCTAAGAATCTTACAGGTTTTGTTTGTTTGTTTTATATTCAGACATATAACTCATTTTAAGTTAATTATTATATAAGGTATAATATTGAAGCCAAAGTCTTTTCTTTGTTTATGGCTGTCTACTTGCTCCAGTACAAATTGGTGAAAGGGTTATGCCTATTCAATTGAGTTCTCTTTGTGCCTGAAACTAGATCAGCTATATTTGTATAGGTAAATTTTGAACTTTATTCTGCTTCATTGATTTATCAATGTCACACTTTTTTGATTATTATAACTTTATAGTATGACTTAAAGTTGGGTAGTGTACATCTCCTACTTTATTGTTTAAAATTGAAATATTCTAGTTTCTTTGTCTTTCTATATAAATTTTAATATCCGTTTGTCTGGGTAGATAAAAATCCTGCTAGAATTTTTTTTTTAATTATGTTAAAGCTATGGGTCAATTTGAAGAGACTAAACACCTTAAATTTATGAGTCAGTCTTCCAATTTATGAACACAGTATATCTCTTTTTTATTTAATTTTTTAAAAAATGATTTCACCAGCATTTTTTAATTTCTACCATACAGATCCTATATGATGTCTTGTTAGATTTATATTTAAATAGTTCCATTTTAATAGTTGTCATATATGTTGTTGCTTTTTACTGTTGGTTTTCAGTTGTTACTGTTAGTACATAGAAATATTATTGGCATTTGTATGTTTTCTTTTCAACTTCTACCATTGCTAAGTTCAATTATTTATCCTAGGAACTATTTTTGTAGTTTTTATGGAATTTTCTATATAGATATTCAAATCATCTAAAAATAGGATTGTTTTTCATTTCCAATTTATGTGTTTATTTTATTTGTCTTATTGAATGGCCAGAACTTTTAGAATGATGTTCAATAAAGAGTTGAAATTACATACCCTTACCATTTTTTAAAAGCATTTATTCTTTCACCATTAAGTACTAAGTTAACTATGGCATTTTTATTGATCCCTTTTATCAAGTTAAGGAAGTTCCCTTCTTTCTGAGTTTGCTGAGTTGTTATAAAAATGAATATTGAATTTATCAAATGCTTTTGAAGAATCAATTGCTATCATGTGTTTTCCTTCTTTAACAAGTTAATATAGAGGATTACATTGATTGATGTTCAAAACTTGAACGAATATTGCATTCCTATAATTGACCTTATTTTATGACTCTTTTTTACATATTGCAGGTTTTAATTCACTAATATTTATTGAGCATGCTTATGTATATGTATATGTGAGATTTTGTAGGGTATTTTCCCCCTAATCTCTTTCCCAGAATTTTAAGTTAAGTTAGAGGTGATCACATAAAATGAATTGACTTTTTTCTGAAAAATTTTGTAGAGAATTGATATTCATTCTTATTTAAATGTTTGAAAGAATTCATCAGTGCTACTATTTGGAGGAAAGGAAGGACATTATAAAGTCAATTTATTTGATAATTATAGGTCTACTTAAGTTATCTACATCATTGAGTAGGTTATGGTAGTTTTTGCTTTTTAAAAAATTGGTTCATTTCGGGCTGGGGATGTGGCTCAAGCTATATCGCGCATCTGGCATACGTGAGGCCTGGGTTCGATCCTCAGCACCACATACAAAGATGTTGTGTCCACCAAAAACTAAATAAATAAATAAATATTTTTTAAAAAAATTGGTTCATTTCAACTAAGCTATGAAATTTACGTGTATAGAGTTGCTGGTAATCTGTCCTTATTATTCTTTTGATGTTTTCTAGGTCTGTAGTGACTTCTCTTGCCATTCCTAATACAGGTAATATTATTTTTATTTTTACATTGTTAGTTTAGCTAGAGGTTTACCCATTTTACTGATCTTTTCAAACAATTAGTTTTCTCTATTGCTGCTCTGCTTTCAAATTCATTGATTTTTGTTCTTCATCTTTTTTGTACTGTGCTTTCTTTGGGGCTATCTTGTTTTTCTTTTCCCAGTTGTTTAAGAGAAGAATTTCAATTATTGATTTGAGATTTTCCTTCTTTGTTAATGTAGGCATTTAGTGCTATGAATTTCCCTCTCAGCATTGCATTTCATAAATTTTCATATATTGTGTTTTCACTCTAATACTCCAACATATTTTTTATTTTATTTAAGAAGTAGCAGCATGGTCAACATTAGCTGCCAGGACTATTTGGTCCACACTTATGGTTTAGACAAGAAACAAAATTATATAAACACACTGGCAATTATATATTGGCAATAAGTGTATGTTTGCCTTAAAAATAGACTTATTTTCTATACTAATTTCATATAAATTTTGGAAATCAAAATGGGGATTATGAAACTAAAATGACACTGGCCCATATAAAATTACACTGTTAGAATTTATTATATACAAAAAAATAATTTCATATGGTTCCACTTAATAATTCTCACAAGATGATACATCTAGCTCTCCTTTAAATAATGCTTGCTCCTCAATATCCCATTCAGGGTTTCAGTTAACAAAGAAAGAAAAGAAATGGGTAGTACAAATCAGAGTCGCAGCCTGACTCAGGTTCAGATGAAGCTTCCAGGGGTCTGTGAGTCTGAAAAGAGAATTAATTCTTTACATCAAGTTGAAGGAGGAAGATGAATCTTTGGCTGGTTTAAGTTCTCTAGAGTGTCTAGGAGTTCAGGGTGTCAGAATCAGCCAAAAATCAATGCTAAAGATGACACCTTAGATAAGGCCCATTTGCATCACATCCAGTCACAGGTGATAATCTAGTATGTCTTTGTATTAGTCAGTTTTTCATCACTGTAACCAAAATACCTGACAAGAACAACTTACAGGAGGAGAAGTTTATTTTGTCTCATGGTTTTAGAGGTCCAATTCATGGTTAGCCAAATCTATAGTTCTGGGCCCAAGGTGAGGCAGAAGAAAATCATGGCAGAAGGTGCGGCCAAGGAAAACAGCTCAGGATAAGACAGTTGATAAGTAGAGAAAGGCATGTCCCCAATGACCTGCTTCCTCCAGTCACATACATCCTGCCCAGTTAAGCTATATGAGTGGATTAATCCATAGATTAAGTTATAGCTCTCATAATCTGATCATTTCACCTCTGAACATTCTTACGTTGCCTCACACATGAGCTTTTGGGGGACACCTCATACCTAAATTATAACATCATTAAAGAGAATAACTTAAGAGAATCAGCCAGTATCAACCTGTTTCAGTGGCTCACAGTGTGACATTGGGCAAGGGTTTTTTTAACCTTGTCTGTAAAGCCGGAATAATCATGCCTAAACCGTAGTGTTGTTCATAGATCTCTCTGGGTAGCACGTATCAAGTACTGGCACAAAACAGTGGCACAGCATATATCAATTTTTTTTTCCTTAATCAAAGAAGTTTCTTCTTTGGAAGAACCTAGAGTTGGAGGAGTACTCTATCACTGCTTCCGGCGTGGACTGTGAAATCAAGGTACCATGTTTAGACCTTATTATCCTTGAGGCCATTAGCAAATTAGATAACCTCCTGATGACTCTGTTGTATTCCCAAGGAAAAAAAATTAACAATACTAGCTACCACCTAGATATATTAAAAGGAGTACATGAGTCAACATATGTAATGGGCTTACAGCACTGCAGGACACACAGCACACACTATATGAGGGCTGTTTTATTAATAGTATTGGAAAACTGATTGGGATTAAATTTTCCATTTGAAGGAAAACAGGAGGAAGAGGAGGTGAGAAGAAGAAAAGATGGAGGAGAAAGAGGAGGAAGGAGGGAGAACAGAAGAAAGAGAATGGAAGAGAAAAAATATATTTAGGACATTCCCTTCTTTTTCTAAGAAGTTGGGAGGGATATTGCTATCACTGTCAGGATGGTTGCTACATGAAATGCCTCTAGCAACAAAAATCTTAGAGTACTTTTATTGTTCATTTTCAAAGAATAAAAGCAGTCAATGAGGAAAGTCCCTGGGGGGGGGGAGGCTTTCACCATCAATGAGTGAAAAGTAGGTAAAATAGCAAAAGGAGAGAGGAAGCTGTTACACAACAATATCACAGACATTGTGGATTCCATTTCAGGGAAGAAAAATTGTGAGTGACAGATAATTACTTCATTTACTTCTTGGGTCTCTGGAGATAGTACTTGATGCAAAAGTATCTTTGAGGAGCTGCTTAGTGATTTTTCCCCTTAATGGATTGATGTCTCCATAGTATATATTGTGAAAACTAGCTTTGCTTTGTCTCCTAAACACATAACCGTATGGATTTCTCTTTAATAATTGTTGGCAACTAGCTCTACATGACAGCATTGAACACAAATACCACTGATGATGATGAATGGATCGAGGAATGTGGGATGCATTGTACTAAAAGGGTCAGACATTATGTCTATGTGATTGCTTCATCTCCCTTTAGGATAAACAAAGTTCAAAGAAATGTGAGCATGGATGACTCACAAGACATGTTCTTTGGAGTTACCCAGAATTCACCTCACTAATTACGTTAACCTTGTCTTCCTTCCTCACTTATCATATGTGCACTCACTGTATAAGGCATCTTGACAGGGCATTTAGCCACTTAACTTTCAAACTTTTATTTATTGCAACATTTTTCCAAAGACCAAGTACTTAAAAGCACTAAAGTGGCAGGAAAATATCCAGCTGAAATAGAGTTTCCAACATTTTTTCAAAGTGTATGATAAACAGTTTAGAAGTTTCATTAAGTATTACTCTTTTCATATTGTATTGGTAATATTGCACATCAGTATGTGCTAATGTGAGTTTTAAGAAACCTGTACTAACTTGATGCATCCAGTTAACAACTGTGTGAGAAACTTGTTTTTATTTAATGTATTTTTAAAGCTAACAATTACCTTTGGAAAGTCAGGTTCTCAAAACAGTTTTGTTGGAATGGTATTCCAGTTCATATATCACAAATTGTCATCCAAAGCCTTATTAAAACTTTTGTTATCTGAGAGCTCACTCAATGAGGTAGCCCTATTTTCTTTGAACATTTTGAGTACTTTGAATATTTAGATGGTTTTACCCTGTCTTCACCAGAGATATCATCCTTGTAACTTCACAGTCCTTACTTCCTGCTGGTGATGATTTTAGGAATATTTGAAAACTGGCATTATATGTTGTCTTCACCAAGATTCTGTGTGATTTAACATGAAGCTAACACTAGCCTTTTGGTTAATGTCCTAGACATCTTGAGCCCAAAATTATTGCTCCTGAATTCTGATACCAGGTTTAGGTAAAATGATCCAGCATTATTCTGTGGGTCAGAGTAGCTAGAGTGTGATGGAATATTTACCTTCACTTTCCTGAACCAAAATATACTTCTCTTTTAAAAGCATCCAGCTTCTCTACTCTTGAGATCCATATTATAACTAATAATCCTTGTCCTTTATTATAAAACTATTATTAAGTCAGTCATTTCCCTCCTTGTTTCCAGCCCCTTATTTTGGCAAATCTAAAGAATCCATTCTACTGATTTAACTCATATACCATGCTAAGAGCTTCAAAACCCAAGGCTAAGAGAATGTATTTTAGAGCCAATCTTCTTGGATTAAAACCTTAAATTTATTGTTTCCTTACTGTGTGACCTTGGGCCAGTGACTTGATATCCCTATGCCAAGTCCATTATCTATCAAATAAGAATTTAATGAACTAGTCTATGAAGAGCGACTATAGTAAGCACTAGACAAGTGTTGAATCTTCTATTATATGCCAGTGTCAGCCATTTCTCCTAGCATCTCCTATCACCTTCAGTCTAGGATACCATACTATGTATGCATTAACCCAAGTCATTGATAAAAATGCAAATAGGACAGCAGCAAGGATAGACCTGCAGAATTCTCCACTGATTTCCCGTTAAGTTTTGGTTCCATTTGCTTGGCTTTCTGTCAGAACTGTTGGAAGAAACAGACTTGCAAAGTCAAGGAAGGGCTATGGAGATAACAGCATGCAAAATCTAGCCACCAGAGGACCAAAGATTACCCTCTTCATCCTCCTAAATTTTGCATAACAAAAACTGGTAGAAAACAAAAAGTGCCTGTGAGCTCCAAGTGGAATGTGGGGGTTAGATGAGAGGGCTCTGGAGAGAATGGAAGATGATGTACCTTATTCAGAGTTCTGCAGTCTGGACAAGAGGTGCTTATCTGTAATCTAGGGCTGATAGTACACCATTAAAGTTTGCAGATTGCAAAGGCAAGAACAGAGCACCAGCTGAGTTAGTATCTATGTACCACGTGATTGCCAAAACAGGGGAAGCACTATAATCACTCATGATAAACACCAAAACAGATGGGTAACTTCTACAAGCCAAAGGTTATCAAGGGGCACTGTCAATCAAGATCTAAAAGCAGACAGCTTCCTCCTCAGTGATGCCTTGAGGCAGTTACTTTATAACCCCCCTCCCAACTGCATTTCTCTAAACCTGTTTTTTTTCAGAACTGTGATTTCATAAAATAGGTACACTGAATAGTTGAAGACATATACATATACATCTTGCCTTTTCTGTCCTTAGTTCTTTTTATATGGTAATGCTTGTTTATCTCCTTACCACTATAAAAGGATACAAGGGCATTCCTATGATAAGCACAAATTATTTAACCACTGCAGATGAGGTAAAGAACACAAATATATCATGTTATCTGATTATACTGAAACAACTTTAAAACATTAAACAGTTTGTATGAGCGCTCTTTTCCTTTTAGTGTAATATGAACTACTGGTTCTCAAACCTTGGTGGCCATTTGGAAATGTTTGGCTGCTAAAGAAAGAAAGCACTATTCTGGTTGGTTTAAATAGTTAGCACATTATTAGCTCATAGGAGAGAAAGTCCAGACATAGACAGACCAAGTTTAAGGGCATTGTTAACCAGAGGCTCAACAATGTCCTGAGGCCTTCAGTCCTTTCCCTCTCTCCTTTTCCCTTCACAGGATCAGATTCCTATTATGATTGAAGGATGCTTTCTTTCCAGGCTAGACTACATGCTTCCTCAAGCATGTGTATTTAGAGGAAGAACAGCTATTCTCCCTCAAAAATAAGAAAAAAACCTGGGTGGTGGTACCACGCGTTTATTTTTCTAGTCTTTGTAATTTTAAACCAATTATTACAAAAAGAACAAAATTTTATCCCTAGATAACTATATACCCCCAAACACTGATGGAGCTGAGTTATATCAAAAGTATTTAACAATTGATGTAGCACAGGCCCCCTAGACCCTTTTTATTGAATCTGAAAAAAGCAAAGGAAAATGTTCCTAGAAAACCCAAATATACACCAAATCTTGCACACAATTTCATGGAACTCAAAGAACCTTCTAATGTACTCTTATAGCTCCCACAGGAATCCATAAACCACAAGGCTATAGAATGACCCAGAGGGCACAATTGTTCTAATAGTGTTCCTTTCTCCTCCTCACTCTGGGTCCAGAAATATCCTTTGAATCTTCTAAGAAATAAGGGCATCATGTATATCCTAGATTGCTCTTTGATTGTGACCTGAAGTCACCTGCTGTCCACTGGTACCTCCTCTGGGAGTCCCATCTTCATTCTTTCTCCTTTCCTCATTGTGTGCCCCTGGGCCAGCTCTCCACATACTCCACAGAACCTCAGGTGTAGAAACCCATCCAGTTTTAGGGCCACACTGACCCTTTCTTTCTTTTTGCCCCAGGCTCGCTCCTAGTTCCTTCACATTGCATTAAAAATAGTCCACATTCTAAAGTGCAAATTTACTAAGCACTTGCTGTGGAGTGGCTCCAAAGTAGGCATTTTGCCTACTTTTGATTGTTAAATGTCAACAGCAACGTCATTGGGAAAGTATTCTTTGCCTTGTTGTATATAAGGAAGTTGCTGTATGAGAAAGTGAGTTAGTAAGTGGCAGAATTTGGATTTAAACCCAGATCAGCCTTGCTCTAGATCATATTCTCTTTGTACAGCTCCATCATGTCCTTAGACTTCCTATGTTCCCTTATGCCATTCTTAATCTTAATTCTATGTATGATCAAAAAATAAAACAAACTAATAACTAATTAAAGCAAATTAAAAATTTAAAAATAAATTAAAAAATAAAATCATCCAGTCCCATCATGAAAAAATAAAATAAAATAAAACAAAAAGCAAAATGCAAAAAACAAAACAAAAGAAAAAAACAAAGAAAACCAAAGAAATCCTTTTCCATTGTGTCTTAGAATTTTTAGATTTCAGTATCCACAGTTTTAAAAAGCCATAAATATATCAGCTCTTAATCTGGAGTTCACCCTTCAATTCTCACTTGCTATATATGGGAGAGGGGATTTTCATGCTTGTTTTGTATTTAATGCTCCAGAAAAGGGAGACTCTTTTTTTTTTTTAAATCAACAAAAGTATTTGGTGTATTTATTCAAGATAGTGTTCCTAAAATCTTATATTTTATTTTGCTATTTTTGGGGGGGAGAGTCTTTTTCATCTTGTTTTTCTTATTTTTCTCTGAAACTCTTAAAATCTTAATCTGACCCAATAAAAGAAAATTTATGGCATATGATTTTTAATCAAAAGAGAGTGGTTTTCTACCTTTTCTTTAGTTCTAACCTTCTTTGAAATACTTCTCTAGTTTTTCTAATCTTATTCATGTAACCAGTCCTCTTCCTCACATTCTAGTTAGGGGAGTGGAATCACAGACAGAAACAATCTCCCTACAATGCTGTGGTTGTGAAAAGAGACAGAGCTCTCCTTTCAAAGTGGCTTGCTTAGTGTAACTGTAATCCCTCTACAGTTCTGTGAGGCTGATAACAAACTCAAATACCTTCTTCTCCCTGAGTCAGAAAAATATCTTGCTATTTATGACAAGTGTATAAATAACATCTAGAAAATTGAATATGGTGCACATACACGTGGGGATGAGATAGCAAACCAAAACATAGTGTCTCTACAGTTTGGGGATTGGACCCTGTAGAAAAATAGTAGAGAAAAGGGGCTTTATAGATAGATGGGGATGAAGATAGGGTACTATCAAGAATATTTAATACCTGTCATGGCTCAGGCCATTGCAGGGCCCCAGAGGCCTCCAGTCATGTCAAAATTTGCCAATTTAGATGCTAGAGAGTAAGGAGGTCTATGGGAAGGACCACAATGGTGAAGGCACACTCAGGGGCAGCAAGTTAGCAGCTATTTACTTACAGAATGGAAATATTCTAAAACTATAGCATTTGCCCATACAGGTGTGAAGCTACTGCACAGCAACTGGGAGAACAGACAGGTAGGTAACTAAACACTGGAGTTTTTCAAGACAGACCAGGGATTCCAGTATTATTAGCAATAGCTCCTCCTTAGAGAATCATGTTTGTCCTTTGAGCCCTTGTTTTACAATGACCATATAATATGTATCATAAAGTGTCCCCGACTGGACAGCATATTATATCACCCCGATACAAGGACACAAAGATAAAATATTATTCTCTTTGAAGCAGAAACTTCATAGATCAGGGAAGACATTGACATCCAAAAGGAGAAAAAATGGTAACACAGAGGAAATTTAACCACTAATCCACAAAGACTATGGTTATATGCATGCAAATTTTTAGGATATTCTAGGGAGTCAAGAACATAGCCTCAAACAACCCAAGATAACAGAGATGCCAATGAATCCCATTGCGAAGGCTCCAGGAAAAGTAAGAGCCGGAGGAAAGACAAAAATAAGTGCAGGGATATTTGGCAAGGAGACTATGTTAGCCACAATAAGCAAAACAAAAGACACCCAAAGAGTGGCTTGGGTGGCCTTGTATGGTCATGGAGTTGTGTGCTGCCCAGCAACAAGGGTGTCATTCCATAGACTATGATGTGAGTGCCAGTCTTTAGAGCTGGTCGGTGCACAGTCCACATGTCATGTAGCAGGCTCAAGAGTAGCATTGTTCCAGCTTGGGTGTGCCCACACATTGACCTAATTTTTTTATGTATACAGTTTTCTTTAATTAAAATTGCTTTCTGAAACCATTACAGTCTGTTCAGTCACTCAGATGGTATGTTCAGTGTGGTTATGAATAGGTATGTGCAAATAATTCCGTGGTATTAACTGCTTCAAAAAATTCTAAAAGTTAATCTCTCTTTTCTGTTGTCAAGGAACAAAGTATGTCATAGACTGCATTTTTAAAATACAGGAGATAAAGTGGTGAACAAAGATTCCTTCGGGACTATCCACACTGTGGAACGATTCACAAAGTACACATTCTTATCAGTTCACAGGCTCTTTGTTGCCTTTGTGTGTGAAATAATTTTTTTTTTTTTTACTAACAATGCAGTTAAAGACCTTCTTCATACATTATACAGTGGGCAAGGATAGGCAAGAGGATTGTAATTAATATAATTCTGATATCATTAAAATAGGCATCTTTCACATCATTATGAAAAATAAGGATGTACTAGTATATTCCATAGTCTCCCGGAGAATTCACATGTACATTACTAACCCCAAATTGCAGTGTCTTCAGGATTCTACCTTTGTTATTAGAACCCAAAGGAGAAACAAAATGTTTTTCTGACAAGAGTCCGAAGTGGTTGAATTAAAATGCAAATGTTGGTGCCAAAATCATCTGCAATGCTATTTTGACAGTTATTAGGAGTTGAAAAAATTAGTATGTTTCATATGGCAACTAGTAACTCTTAAGATCAAACTTTGCTTCTTCCCTCCTTCATGCTTTTATTCATGCAATTCTTTTCTGTCTTTTGATCTACTGAAATCCTAACTGAAAACTCTTCTCTACCAAACTTTACAGATTCCCCCAACAAAATGTGATGTCCCATCCAGTAGATCTAGATCTGTTTGATGGTGTGCTCTGGACTCTCAACCCCATTTTGTTTTACACACACACACACACACACACACACACACACACACACATCAAGGAAGAGAGAATAGAAGTCCTACTATAATTCTTATACTCGACATCCATGGAAAGGACTGCTGTACCAACTTATAGTAAAGTATTCTCATTAAAAAAATTCTCAGAATGTGTTCAGTGAGGACCTGCTTTACGTTAGGTACAGCTGGCCATGTTGGATTGCATTTGGTTACAAATAACAGAAATTTGATGTGTAGAATTAACTAAGCAGGATTTGATTTTGCTTTTGCTTTTTCCTACTGTAATGTGAATGTATTGATAAGAAATTATTACATGCCAAGTCCAGGAAGCCATCCGGATCCAGAATCTTATTTTCCTATTCTGTCATTGTTATCACAGATCTTCTGTCTTTATGTTCCAAACTGTATCTTGTACCTCTAGGATATTACTACTATGTTCTAGACAGGAAGAAAAGGAAAGACCAAATACCCAATGTCACACAAGTCTATCTCTTTTTTAAAAGCTCTTCTGGAATCTTACTTGATGGATTCTTATATTTCATTTGCCATATCTAGGGTTATGGTTTGGATTTGAAGTGTCCCCCAAATGCTTATGTGTGAAACAATATAAGAGGGTTTAAAGGAGAAATGATTGGGTTATGAGAGCCTTAACCCAACCAGTGAATTAATCACCGGATGACACTAATTGAGTGGTAATTAAAGCCAGGTGGGGTGTGGCTGGAGGATGTGGGCATTAGGGGTGTGGCTTTGGGGTAAATACTTGTATTTGATAAGTGGAGATCTCTCTCTCTTTCTGCTTTCTGATCATCATGTGAGCTGCTTCCCTCTGTCACATTCTTCTGCAAAGACATTTAGCCTTACCTTGAGCCCCAAGGAATGGAGCCTGCTGTCTATGGATTGAATCCTCTGAAACTATGAGCCCCCAAATAAACTTTTGCCTCTAAAATTGTTCTGCTCAGGACTTTAGCTGACTAAAATATGTAGGTCACTGTCACTTGGCCATATGTAAGACTTTGCATACATTCATATATTTAATAGGGCATTTTGCTCTCCCAAATGAACATAGAACTCTGTTAGAAAAGAAAGAAGTAAAATTGAACATTAGATGGTCACTGGACTTGATTGGTATGTTTTGTCATTAACCAATAACAAAATGTGGGGAGAGAGGCTTACAATTAGGGAGGAGAAAATGTCTGCTGTGTTAAACATTGATGTGTGATCTTATCTAGTCATTAAACTGCTACTGAAAAGAGCAAGTGATGACTCTGACGATATGGTTTATACAGATGTATGCTATATATATATATATATATATATATATATATATATATATATATATAGAGAGAGAGAGAGAGAGAGAGAGAGAGAGAGAGATTTTTAACTTTCACTGCATGGAGTTACACGGAATTTAATGGTAACTAAAATAATGCCTATAACTAACATTGATTGATGAGTGACTGTCTATAAGGCACCACACTAAACCTTTTACATGTGTCTCTAATTTAATCCTCAACAATTCTCTAAAGAGATCCTATTACTAATCTGATTTTATAGATTAAGAAACCAGAGCCTGGATGTGAACCTAGGAAATCCAATTCAGGATCTGCACACTTAACCAGAGAGGATGGCAGGATATTTTAAGATCAGGAAAGGAGAAATAATTGAACATGACTATGTAAGTTGTTTCAACCTACAGTGGCAGCCAAAACATCTCCTGGAAGCACAGCCCAAATTTAGAACTAAGGAAAAGAAAAGAAATACAAGGGTCTTAGGACAGAAGCTAGTCGCAAAATCTAGAAATAGAAGGGTGGTGCCTGAAACCTAAACAAGAATAGAATGTTTCTCAGTCCAAAAGGATCATGATTCATTTGTCCATACATTAGTCATTCACCAGAACTTTAATGTAAACTACTATGGTTTTGTCTACTGGCAAAAGACAATAAAATTAATGTAAAATAGGGCCTAATCTCTATCAGAAAACAATGCAATAATTTAAGATTTAAGCATTTATTTAGGATGACATATAGTTAAGATAAGCCTAGGTCATAAGATCCCTATGATCTTAAAAAAATTGTCTATGGATTACTTCAAAATTAAAAAGAAATATGTTTCTGGAAGAGACTCTCTAAAACCTTAAACCTATGTTAAGAGAATCAGCAGTGTAGAGCTGTGTGATTTATAATAATGCTGTGGTGGATTCCACATAGTCGGATGTACCAAACCATTCTGAAAGCAAATGGGGTAAGGCAGAGAAACACCATAACTTTTGACAAAGTAATTGTCCTTTTGGGTGTAATGGCAGTGTAAGGTGGTTGGTGGTTCAGAAGAAATGTCACTGGGACCCAGTTCATTTTGCAGTGAAATTCTAGAATGTTTCATCAGAAAATTTCATGCTTTTATGTTGCCAAACTAGCTCAGTAGAAATTAGCTCACTGCTTCTCAGACTAGCTTGGCATCAAGTCAATGTATGATCTTCTTGCCCATGAAGAAAGTATCTGTTAAAACAAATCCAATCGATGTGTACAACTATAATACTCCAATTTAAAAAAAAAAAGTGGAAAGAAAAGAAAGCAGCTGTTAAAATGCAAAGAGGGTCTTGTGACATTAGGGATATAGAATGGGAGTATCCACTGACCAAGCCTATCATTCTAAAACCCACAGTAGGCCCAAGACAGAATTCAAGCATTACAGCATAACATAGCACAATGTTCCAGAATCATGGTGAAATTTCAGAATGATGCACGAGTATTTTTAGATATCCACTGTTGACTAGTCTTCGTAATTATGAGAGCAGGGCAGAGAAAAGATACAGGGTCCTTCCTTGAATTCAACCTATAGACATTAACTTGTTCATCCCCAGCTTTATTTTCACTTGTATTAAATTCCTTCTGCCTGATAATCCTGTATGAAACTGTAATCTTTATCCTTATTGGTAGAAACCTTTTAAATTCTTCTAATTTTGTTACTTAATTTAACATCATTTCAGGAAAGAAATCTCCAATGTGATCAAGCCTCTGTATTTAACAAGAAATTAAGTTCTCTGATCCTTCAAACCTTTTCAATACTAGGGAAAGATGTGGAATGCAAATTAATTTGCTAAACTATAAATTCAATGCCATACAACCCCAGACCTGAGCTTGTACACCTTTTCAAAATATTAGGACCTGAATTTTTAAATGAAATTTTAGAAAATGTAAAATACTGTTTAGGGTCTGAATCTGGAATGTTTCCCAAATGCTCATGTACTGAAAGCTTGGTCTCCAATGTTGCAATGTACAGAGGTGAAGCTTTAGAGAAGTGATTGGATCATGTGAGTTCTTATAGATATTATCAGTGAATTAATCCACTGACAGCTGAATGGACTACTGAGAGGTGATGGAAACAATAGAGAGGTGGAACATGGTTAGAGGAAGAGAGTCACAGGTTGTGGTTCTTGGGGACTATATCATGTCCCTGGTTTCTCTCATATTCTCATACATTCTCATTCTCTCTCTCTCTCTCTCTCTCTCTCTCTCTCTCTCTCTCTCTCTCTCTCTCTCTCTCTCTCTCTCTCCTTTTCTTCTCTTCCTGGCTGTCATGAGCTGAGAGCCTTTCCTTCACCAGGCCTTCCTCCATGATGATCAGTCACATCTCTTGGACTGATATCTATGAAACCATGAGCAGAAAAAAATCCTTCCTTCTCTAAGTTGTTTTTCTCAGGTATTTGTCACAGCAATGAAAAGCTGTGACAAACTAAGATTATTTTCAAGACAGCCATTTGTACTAGATAACAATTTTGTAACTGAAAAAATAAAGCACTCTATTTGGGTACTTCACTTGTTGCCAGCGGGGAGCCGGCTTTAGAATGAATCTTGGTCACTGAGTGATGCAAGCAAAATTCCCCAAGTAAGAGGGAAGCAGTATGGAAAACAAAAACATTGACCCAAAACCCTAAAGTCTCAAGTACTCACACTAGAAAGGTCTCAAGTATCAACCCAGCTGAGTCTTAGCCTAATCATCAAACAAGTGTGTTCATATGAGGAAAGTAACTCAACCTGATCACAGACAGCCTTCTGAGGAATCCTGGTGACAGAAGATTGTATGCAAGTAATTGCTACGATGAGAAAGCTGCACCCACTGTGGAGGGCAATCTGCTTGCTCAAGACAGAGGGGACTATTAAGCAAGCAGCATGTTTGACCTGTTGCCAGGGTTTAGACACTATTTGCAGTCTGGCTTGCTGCCCACTGCTCTTTGTGGCTGTGCATCAACATTGTGACAGAAAGGGCACTGGGTCAACCACATTCCACTAATGGATCAAAGTGTTTCATTTAGACTCTTGAAGCATATGAGAGATATACAGCCTAGGATGGACACAAACTTAGTTGGCAGAAAACAACATGTAGGATTTTTAAATGTAGATTTGAAAAAGCCAAAGACTTTCCTGGACTATACAGCTTGGTTGTCATAATTAAATCTCCAGTTGTATTGTTCTCAACATTTTTCCCACTACTAATCAAGAAGGCCACAGTTTTCTTTAAAAAGACTCTGAGGACTTGGAAAGCTGTGATTCCCTTGCTACATACTATCTCAGTAGAGTAGCTCATATTATGTCATAGTTCATAAATTTAGTGTCCTAATTTTTGTGTAGTTTTATTTTTGTTCAATCAATTTGGAAGCTGATGTAGAAAAAGAATTAATATTGTGCAGAATGTGAAATTCTGAGCTTCTTGGCTTTATCTTTCAAAGACATTTTACATTCCCAGGATATCTTTCATGTCAATTCATAATGTTTCCTTTTAATATATTTTTCTTATCTTTTATCAATATCAATAAGTCTATAAAGCAGATTTTAAAGGAAGATATTTAGAGGGTAGTCACTGCAATGAATGTTAGCTACCTGCCATATTGTTAGGTTCAGAAAATAAAAATAGGGATTATTTCATATAATAGAACAAAAAATGAGAACTTCAATTATGGAAATTATTCTAGGACAAGGAAAAAATCTTATTTAGTAAAGAATTTAAATTATCTACACACAGAATACATAGATATTTTCAAAGAAAAGATCTTATTACAGATGGGATTTGTGGATAATATTTTAATATATCCTTAAATATGGCTTATTTGTTTCCTTTTATTTTCTGTAAGGGCACAGATGGTATTCAAAATTTCCTTCTGAGCTATGTACAACTATCGTTTCCCTAAATGGGTGGCTGCCATAAACATCATGAAAGATTGTATGAGTTTGTTCACTTGGAGAGAATTTCAATTTAATTATATAGTATTATAGTTTTTATTAAAATAAAATGAGAGGACTTATTTAGCCTGGCTTTGTTCTGAGGATACCATTTTATAGGTGATTTAATTAATTGCATGCATATGTAACTAACAGCATCTAGAGAGACTATATTTATGAGTGCATATATTTCTTCTGAGTAATGAAATATTCTCTTAATATTACTTACTTACCAATATGATAGTAGTAGCAAATGGCAAAAAGACTGAAGTGAATCCTGAATTACCTATGTCCAGTAATTTATTTTTGGAAAAATAGTGCTTACTGTTTCTAATCAAACAGCTAAGAAAATAGATTTTGTCATTAAATGGGACTGTTAACATCTGGATGCCTTCCACATAAGTTCTAAATATACAGAAAATCCGTGCAATTTTTTTGTTAACTACATGTCTTTTGTGACTCAATAATTTATGGCTTTTACAAAGGCCATGCATGCTCTTATCCTTCATTTTTAGTCAATAGTACAAGCCATGTGCATCAAATATACTGATTATATTCACACACACAAAAAGAATATAGGCCTCCAAATAGAAACCAAGCACAGATTTAGAGAGAGCACCAGAGAATAACACCAGATATACAGTAAGAAATGGTTTTATTTGTTCAAAATTATGTAAGTGCTACTCATGTCCAGTCCTTTAAGATTAAAAAAGAATAGCTAGCTCAAGGAAATTATATTCTTTTTTGTTTCTCTCGGGAGTTATCTCACCCTGCAATTAATCCTTCAGAAAAATCTTTCACATCTTTGCTTTTGTGCAGTATGTTAACTACTAACAAAATGATAGTGTATGTCAGTCAAATGTAAGACTTAATATTGGTATTAAAACCTAATGGTTACTGCAGAAGCTCATGAAAGTTCAGTTTAATCTGAATAATGTATTATTTCCTATCATTTCACAAACCATGGTTAATAGAATGCCAAAAATAAAAAGACTGGCTTAAATGGAAATGTATAATATCTCTGCATCTCATTTATATCTTACTGTGTTAGGCAAGCTTACATTACTTGGACCGTGAACGTAATACAAAGGAAATGAAACAGTTCTTTTCTTCAAAATCCTTGGCTTTCCTTTTAAATACTGAATTTTTAAAATCTTGCTATTTTTAAATTTTAGTTTCTATTTTATTTACTTTCTAATGTTACAGACTTAAATAAAAATTTAATTAAAGGATTCAAAAGGAACAGTTGAAAGAAATGATTTTTACACTTTAAAAATTCTCAATTCCTATTTCTAGAGTTTGCTTCTTTCTTAGGAAAAAGAAAAAAATAAATTAATTTCTTTATCCTTGTACAGCAGATATCAGTTACCTGGGTGGTTTCAAATCCTCTAGCTAGCTTTGGCCACCTTTTTATATATCCTGACATAACTAAGTTTTTTTTGTCAAGGATGAGAGGTGTGGCATGGAAGTTTAAGTTCCTTAGAACCTCTGGTTCTAGTAGTCTCCTGCTTTCTCTGAGTCCTTGCTCTCTACTATCATTTCACCTCCCAAGGATGCTGCCCTTTTCTCTGCAGAATAAATAAGCTAAACAGAAACCTGATTGCATCCCACACCCCTACCACTGTCCAAAGTTTCACTCAATCAAGGGTGTAGTAAACTTAATGGAGTGTTTGGAAGGTAGGCCTGGGAAAGGTTACAATATAGCATATATAACAAATGAGATTATTTATTAGATATTTCCAAGATGCATCCTTGCATTCATACAATGTGGAAATTCTATTTCTTGTGTCGTGGTAGCTCCATCTTCTTACTAATTTGCCACTAGCTCTATCTCCTCTCAACTCCCTCATCCTCTTCTTGATAAGGTTACCCTCTCAGTCTGTGGTCCTGTTTGCATCTTTCACCAAATGCCTTTCATAAAGGCATTACTAGAGTGGGGTTAAGAGGCTTGAAGGTTATTTTTCACATGAAATACCACTTTAAGATGAATTTATGTTCAGCAGATAGTTATTTTCCAGAAAACAATTCTTTTTAAATTTCTTTTAAAAATTTTTTCTTGTTAGTTATACATGACAATAGAATGTATTTTGACATACCATACCAATATAGAGTAAAACTCCTCATTCTTCTGGTTGTGCATGATGTAGAATTACGTTGGTTGTGTAATTATATATGCACATAGGAAAGTGATTTTCGAATCATTCTACTATCTCTCCTATTTCCATTTCCCCTCCCTTCCCTTTATTCCCCTTTGTCTAATCCAAAGTACTTCTATTCTTCACTACCCTACCTCCCTTATTGTGAGTTAGCATCCACATGTCAGAGAGAATATTCAGCCTTTGATTTTTTGGTATTGACTTATTTCACTTAGCATGATAGTGTCCAATTCCATGTATTTACTGGCAAATGCCATAATTTCATTATTTTTTACTGCTAAGTAGTAACATCTCATTATGTATATATACACATTTTCTTTATCCATTCTTCTGTTGAAAGGCACCTAGACTGGTTCCCTAATTTAGCTGTTGTGGATTGAGCTGCTTTAAACATTGATGTGGTTGTATCACTGTAGTATGCTGATTTTAAGTCCTTTGAGTATAATGGAGGAATAGCATAACTGGGTCAAATGGTGGTTTCATTCCAAGTTTTCTGGGGAATCTCCCTATTTCTTTCCATAGTGATTGCACCAATTTGCAGTCCCACCAGCAATGCATGAGTGAAACTTCCCACATCCTTGCCAACATTTATTGTTAATTATATTCTTGATAACTGGTGTGAGATGAGATCTCAGTGTAGTTTTAATTCACATTTCTCTGTTAGAGATGTTGAACATTTTTTCATTTATTTGTTGACTGATTGTATTTTTTTTCTGTGAAATGCCTGTTCAATTACCTTACCCATTTATTAATTGGGTTTTTGTTTTGGGTGTTAACTTTTTTGAGTTCTTTATATATCCTAGAGATTAATGCTATATCTGAGGTGCATGTGGGTAAAGATTTTGTCCCATTCTATAGACTCTTTGTTCACATTTTTTTTAAAGATAGAGTGAGAGAGAGAGAGATTTTTTTTTAATATTTATTTTTTAGTTTTTTGGCGAACACAACATCTTTGTTTGTATGTGGTGCTGAGGATCAAACCCGGGCCGCACGCATGCCAGACGAGCGCGCTACTGCTTGAGCCACATCCCCAGCCCCTTGTTCACATTCTTAATTGTTTCTTTTGCTGTGAAGAAGCTCTTTAGTCTGATACCATCCCATTTGTTGATTCTCACTCCTTATTGCACTTTAGGAGTGTTGTTAAGGAAGTTGGTTCCTAAGCCAACGTGATGGAGAGTTGGGCCTACTTTTTCTTCTATTAGGAAAGGGTCTCTGGCCTAATGCCTAGGTCCTTGATCCACTTTGAGTTTTGTTCAGGGTGAAAGATAGGGGTTTAATCTCATTTTGCTACGTATGGATTTCCAGTTTTCCCAGCACCATTTATCGAAGAGGATACCTTTTCTCCAATGTATGTTTTTGGTGCCTTTGTCTAATATAACAATATTTATGTGGGTTTGTCTCTGTGTCTTATATTATTCCATTGGTCTACATGTCTGTTTTGATGCCAATACCATGCTATTTTTGTTACTATAGCAAATAGGATATTTTAAGGTCTGGTATTGTGATGCCCCCTGCTTCACTTTTTGTGCTAAGGTTTGCTTTGGCTATTCTGAATCTTTTATTTTTCCAGATGAATTTCATGATTGCTTTTTCTATTTCTATGAAGAATGTCATTGAGATTTTAATAAGAGTCACATTAAATCTATATAGTAGTATGGCCATTTTGACAATGTTAATTCCCAGAGACCAATTCTAGTGTCATTAGTTTTTGTTTCTTGTTCCCATATTTGGTGGGAATTTAGAAATTAAGGACTTAGAATTTGTAGATGAAATGAAAGGCAGCAGCAGATATTGAAAAATTGGAAGAATTAAACTTTAAACTTATAATAGAATCCAGCCATTTTCTGTTAATGGACAAAGAAATTGAGACTTATAGATTTGGGGAGCCTTGCAGAAGATTCTAACACCATTTTCTAACAGGAGTCCTGATGAGCCTGGCTGTTTCCATGATCTCACTAAACAACTCAATTTCTCAGATGCCAAACAACATTTCAACTCTGTACATTTAATTCCCACCATGTTGTCAGCAAAGGTCCCACAGGAAAGAATACAGGCATAAAACAGGGGAGGCATGCAGCTACTGCACACCTAAATCATATTATCTCAGATGCTCTGGTCTGTTTATTACTCATATTTTAGTGCTGTGTTGACCATTCGTGTATAATTAATTCTTTAATTTCTAGGCATGATGTTGATTTTATAGGAGGGAGATTTCACATGTTTTTATAAAATTCTTTGAAGCCTCCATCTTGTTCTGACCCACAAGAGAATGAATTGTATATACTTTTTTTTCTTTGCTTCAATTTTGCATGTTACTTTTTAAAAACTTTTATTTTTTTATTCTAATTTGTTACATATGACAGCAGTATGCATTACAATTCATATTACACATATAGAGCACAATTTTTAATATCTCTGGTTGTATACAAAGTATATTCATTCCATTTTTGTCTTCATTGATGTACTTAGGGTAACTAAATTCTTATATTCCTAGAAAAAGGGGTGTGAGAGAAACCAGAATGGGAGATGGACAGAGAGAGAAAGAGAGAAGATGATTGTAGTAGATGAAGATACAAATAGAAAATGATCAAAGTAGTCACTGATGTGTTAACATTCCAAAACAAAAATCTAACCTGGGCTGGGGATATAGCTCAGTTGGTAGAGCATTTGCCTGGTGTGCATGAGGGTTCAATCCCTGGCGGCACCACCACCACCACCACCACCACCACACACACACACATACACACACACACACACACACACACACACACACACCCTTTAACAATACTTAACATGTTATAACTAGAAATTAAATACTTTAAATAATAAATTTTCTAGGGTTTTTAGCATTCCTGCATTAAATTTGCTGTTACAAATGTCTTTTAAAATAGTTTCTAAATGTTCAGAAAATATGAGTAATAAACTTGAGAGTTAGGTTTGACTAAAATGATTTGCTGAAAGGGGTTCATAAGACAAAGAAAAATGTATCCAAATCACCTCTGATAACAAGGGAAGAAAGTCTCTTCAGCAGAATTCAGACTTTTAGCAACAAACTGGACTATAAACATTTGTCCCGTCAACGAGACAAAGAAAATGCTCCTGTGAGAATAGTAACCAGATCTTAGGGCTCCAGTCTTTGAAATCTGAAATGTTTCCCCAGAACTTGTACAGTCTTCTTTCTCCCTTTCGAAGATCACAAAAGTAAATTCTCCCTCTTTCTGTTATCCTGCCAAAAATACACACTTACTGATAAAGCCCACCAGTGATTCATTACATACCATCATCCTCAGGTTTCCAGTATAAATGCCATTTTAAATGAGCCTCTTCTGTTTTATTAATGCTTAACAGACATTTAATAGCAACTATGGTGCCAAATGATTCTTACCATATCATACCATTAAAACCCAGATGTCTCTGCACTGACAGAAGCAGAGGCACCAGCCCCAGGGGTTTTTCCTCCATTCTCATTTCCTTAGCACTTGACTGAGCTGGAATTAATTTGAAAGCAGAAATTGTGGGATATAATTCTCCTTTTCTCATATCTCTCCTTTTCTCTATAGATCAATTCCATGTTTTCTATTTCTCTACTCTTATTTAATCAATTCTTTATTGAAATAAAAGGAAGAGAAAGAGAGGGAAAGAAATTGAGAAAAGACAAAAAGAGAGAAAGGTCTGGTGAGTTAAAATTTAAGGTCTTTTTACTTTTAAATATGAACCTGGAGTAAGCAACCACAAACACATTAAAAAGCTACATATTTTAATTGCTAGTATTTCATATTTAACCATTGCAAGTGGTCCTTTCCTGAAGCCCCAGGCTTCCCTAGAGACCACATCCAAAGAATTTTACTAACTAGCAAATAAATGGAGTCAACACGGTTGCTATAAATCCAAAGTGAGCAGTTCTTCACTGTGAGTGCATGTCATGGACTCACAGTGAAGAATTGCTCACTTTGGACTTGCTGTTGGTCTTGTCCCAAGGGATTCTCTGAAGCCCCAATCTTTTTTGAGAATTAGGAGGGAGTTGGGACTTGGGATTTTTCTGTGGAGGCACTTTAGCTTCTGTGGACCTCTGGATGTATGATGGTGGCTCCTTTGAACTTATCCACCTTGAGTCCTGATTAAAATCACCAGTTCTCTCTCAGCTCTAGGCATCTGGATCTTGTGCATAAAATGGTCCTGAACAAGTATTGTTCCCACTGTTTCAACAAATGTCAACTCCCAAATAAACTAAGTCCCAGAGGTGACAAAGTTGTCTAGAGCAGCATGTAGAGAGCAAATGGGGCAATACAAACTAGAATTCCACTCTGTCAGTTATTTTTCTAGAAATAAATGCCTATTATGCTCCTTTGGTGTGAAATTCCATGAGATAATTTTGACCATCTCAGAGCAGCCTTCTGTCATTGTTTTTGTTACTTGGTAGAGGGACAATGATCAGAAGTAGAGGGAGAATAAGGGTGGCAGTAACATTAATCCTCTCCCACATCTGTGCTGTAACATACTTCCCTGTGTACATATAGCAATAGGGTGCTCCACAGGCCTTTAAATTAGTTGATATTCTCCAGCCAAAGTTCCAGACCCTGAAATCCAAAGCAAAATTCAGGAAACTGAAGCATAAAACTATGCAGAAATAAACAAATGACATATATCCTCAACTCTTTTAGATTTTAGTGTTTTATTTCCTCCTACTTCCCTCTTTCTTCCTTGACCAGACCTCCTTCAGAACATCTTCACCACTCTATTCTCCACTTCAAAAACCCTTTAAAATATGAATACTAAATGTGCATGAGAAAATATTTGTGCTCTTTTATCTTGCTTTAGGGGTAGGGAATCTTTTCAGGCTGTATTAGCAAGGGGTCAGGGGGGTTATGGCCCAAGTTTTGTTTTTTTCACACCTGTGCCAGTTCACAAGTGAATTCCCTGATGCAGTTAGTTCTATGTAGTCACCCTATGTCTGCCTGTGATGCATAATACCTTGTGTTGTCTCCCTCCACATCTTGTGAACTCAAAGCACTATAAGAAGCCTGGTCCAACAAATCAGTTGGGTTGTTTCAGAGCCTATTACTAGAAGCCTTAGTTCATGATGGACTGCTTGCCACATTAGCACATCATGTTGGATATGTTCAGTACTGAATTCATCATATCTTCTACTTCCTAATCCGATCAACCCAGTTCCCCTTCTTGTATTCCTTCCAGTGTGAAAGGCATCACCTTCCAAATCTGAGGATTCCTTCTGATTTCTCACATCTGATCAGTTCCTAAGTTCACAAATATTCCTCTAATCAGTCCCTCTTTTCCAAGCTCATGACTAATGCAGTTCAGATTCCCCATCACTTTCTTTGACTCCAGACTGGTTCTCCTTGGCTTCTAGTCGTGGTCTTACTCCAATTCATTCCTTATCTTCCTGCATGATTGAGTTTTCCACAATTAAAGTTGACAATGTCACTTTCTTAGAAAACTTTTTTTTTTAATTTTAAATTTTTATTTCAAAATAAAATCCTGACTCTTAGTCCTGGTCTTGCCCCTACAAACTTTTCCATGTTAGTCTTCTGTTCCTTCCATCAAGTCCACAGTTGTCAACTCCACTCAGTTCCATCAACACCAGTCAGCACTTTGCCTGTGATCCAGCCTGTTTTGTCTCTGGCTTGAGATCACCTTCCTCACTTTGCTTTCTTAGTCAATATTCAGCCGGGTTTTCATACTGGCTGGGATGGGTTCATTGAACTCCTTCCACTGCTGTGTTGTGGCAACTGTCCATACCTTCAGCTTAGCACTCATAACAATGGATTTGCTTACATGTTTGCCTACTCCACCAGCACAAAATCTCCACTGATTAAACTTTTTATTTTTTTTTTGACTAATGCCTATATTAAGCCTAGAGCATAGCTGTATTTCTTAGGTATCCAATAAATACTTATTGAATACATTTGGTAGAAGAGCTTATTGTTTGGGAACTATGTAAAGGAATTGAAAAAGATGATTTCCAAGTCCTTTCTAATGCTCAGGTTTTACGCAGTGTCATCTATGTTATTGAACATCATGTCTCTTTATGACTCCCAGACCTGTAATTTCAAAGCACTCATCCACCTGACTTTTAGGTCAAAATGGTCACCTGTTATATAGCTTTATTTATTAGCTGAGTTGGCAACTCAACTTCAACACAGATGCTCCACAACTTACCATGGGTTACATCCTAGAAATTCATGGTAAATTGAAAATATTATATGCACTAATACACTTAAGGCACCAAACTTTGTAGCAGAGAAACACAGTACACTGTAGAATACCAATTGCTTCCCCTTGTGAATGTTTAGCTAACTGGGTGCTGTGGCTTGTTATAACTAGAAAGCATCAGAAAACAGTATCATAAGGTGCATTATTTACCCAGTAAAAAAAATTAAAATTCAAAATTTCAAGTACAGTTTCTATTGAATATGTATCACTTTGACAGTATTTAAAGTGAACAAATCGAGTTGGACTATTGTAAGTTAAACCACCCTAAGTTGGGACCAATTACATGCCCCAAATTAACTTTCTTTCCCACACAACCTAGTCTATCATTCTAACTTTCTGTATTTATTAATGACACCATTCTCCTCTTTAAAACATTAGCGTGGCACCTCTTTTCTTTCTAAAATCACTGCCTAATCATATGGATTCCTCTTTCTCAAAAACTTGGTTCTTTTTCTCATTCTCTGCTCCCAGTTTCCAACAGATATCTGTGACTTTAATTATCATTTATTTCATCCTGACTTGAATGATTTATTGTTATTTATCTTCTACTCTGGATCCTGTAAGATTTCTGTATTATGGCTGCAACTCCTGGGACTTTCAGCACAATGACTGCAGATAGATAGCAGGTGCTCAACAATTCCTTGTAGCATAGTTAGAAGAATGTCCAGATGTTAGGTATCAGTGGACTTGATGGCAAGGATCTTGTTTTGCACTTTTTATTTTTCCACTCCTTTTCCTCATATAGTGAAGGGCATAGCAACGGGAAAATACGTATTTTAAAATCAAATACTGCATCTGTTATTGTAACTCGGAGTTTCTGTAACAACTAACTGGCTGCAGTTTTAAAAATAACAAGCTCAGATATTAAAAACAATAACAAAACAACCACACCCCCCAGAACCACAACTGCTTTAGATTCAGCTCCCAGCTAAAACCTTCCAGGATCCAGGTTTCCCACCCCTTCCAGTGGCCTGATGTGCTGCGAGGGTGGAGCAATGAGAAAACCCAGCCCGAGGAGCTGAAAGCGAGAGCAGTGGGATGAGGAAAGTCCCGGAAGTCATTGAACAGAGCAAGCGGTCGCCTCAGCGGGATCGCTCTGGGCAGCAGTCCCAACAATAACAGGCTCTCGGGGGCGGGGTCCGGGGGCGGGAGTTTGGGGGCGGGACCCGGATTGGTGGAGGCGGGTGGGACGCTTCCGGAGGCCGAAGGTGATTGGAGGGAGAAGATAAGGGGCGGTGGCGCTCGAGGAGTAGGTCCAGGAGCTAACGGGTAGACAGAGGAGAGAGCGTTCTGATTGGGTGATACAGAAAGAGACGGACTGGAATTGACTGTGGATTGGTTGTGGCGGGTCAAGAAGGCGTGGACCGCTCGAGCGAGAGGGAGCTCGAGGGAGCGAGCGGGCGGCTGGCCTGCCTGCCTGCTAGCCAGAGCCGCGGGCGAGCGCGGCGAGCCGGTCCGGGTGTGGAGCGCGGTGTGAAAGGCGCGTTCCTTAGCTTCCCCGCGGCCGCGCTAGGCGGCCCGAACACTCCGCTTCCTTCCCTCCCCTCCCCTGCGCTCCAGCCTGGGATCTCGGGGCGGGGAGCGGAGGGAAGGGACGAAGGAGGAGAAGGTGAAAGCGGGGTGAGTGGCGGAGGGGTCCCAGCGCAGGGCGAGGCGTGCTCTGCCTTTCGCTCTCCCGCCGCAGCTGCAGCTTCTTTACCCGGTGCTGCGGCCCCGGGGCGCGCGTGGCTGCTGGGCGTCCGCAGTATGCAGGCGGACTGCTGGCAGCCGCGATGGCGAGCCGGGCGGTGGTGAGAGCCGGGCGCAGCCCGCGGTGTCCCCGAGTCCGGGCCGCAGCCGCCGCCCCCGCCTGGGCCCCGCTCCCCCTCTCCTGCTCCCTCCCTCCCGTTTCCAACTCCTCCTCCTCCATGCCTCTTTTCCTCCTCCTCTTACTTATCCTGCTCTTGCTGCTGGAGGACGCTGGAGCCCAGCAAGGTGAGTGGTCCGCAAGGAGTGCGCGGCTCCTGGAGCTCCTAGGGTGACTGGGTCGCGGGGGGGAGCCTACTCTTGAGCGCCCATTCTTCTGGCTGTTAAACCTGGTCTACAAACGAGCAGGGGAGGCGCGGTGCGACTAGAATGTGGCCGGACCTAGCTGGGCACTAGGAAGGTTGAATTTGAAAGGTGGGCTCTGTCAGCCTGTCCTCCAAGTTGGTGCGGCTTTACTTTTGGCCAAGCCATTCATTTCTCTGAAAAGAGCGATGTGAGACCCTGCGATGGAAGCCTCTTTGATATTGGATCCTTCTGGGGAGATTTTTTTGGGGAGGAGAAAGGGAACTTTCGGATTTGTGATCCCAGAAGTTAAGCTCTGCAGGTGGACGGACAGAGTAGGATCCTAAGCAAGGAAATTAAACAGCATCTAAACCTTAAAGACAACTAGTGGTAATTATTAGCTCCTTGTGAAAATGCCCGGGTTCTGAAGGGAATTAAGCAGGTTGTGGTTTCTTAGTCTTGGATTTAGAACATGTTCTTTATAATCCTTGCCTGTATATTGACGCCTTGGTGAAACACTGGCCCAAACTGTCATGTTGCGCAAACGGAGCGTTCCACATTAAAAGGGTAAGCCTTTCCAGAATGGCTTAAAAAAACAAAACTTTTTTTCCATCTACGATCCTTGAGAAACCTATGCCAGAAACGAGTAAAAGTGTATATTAAATAATCATTATAATGGAAAGAGAATGCAGGTTTTTCTTTTTAATTTTTTAGTACTGTTTAGGCAGGGTATTATCATTTTTGAATCAGTTTGGCATCAGTTATTGAAGACTTTTTATTGCATTTCCCTTTTTATTGCAATGAGGAGAATAAGCATTAGACTGTTACTAATTGCCTACAGGATTTTATTTTAATTGATCTTCAGGTTTAAGTCCAGCTTAATTGCTGTCGTGGCTTTGAGTGAAGTATGGGATCAGGACCATGAGACTGTTATTGAGAAGATGCTGAAATTTTCACAGGCATATGGAAACAATGTCTAAGAAAAAAATATGTTTGGTAAACTGAACTCTAGATACAGGCCCATTTCTACATAGTGTAACTTAACATTGAGATGCTTAGCATGAAGGTTTCATGAAATCCTTTTAGCTTTAGAGCCTATGCACCATTTCCTTCCTGGTGGAATGGTAGGGGAATGGCTTATATGTGGCTAACACTAATAAGAGCTTACTTTGGGACTGACACAGGACTAAGTCGTTTATGTAAATTAACTCTTAATACTCACCTCAGGTGAGATAGGCATTGATATCCCATTTCCAATGTAAGAAAACCGAGGAGGAATACAGGTGCCTTGATACAGAAAAGCATATGACAAGTAGAATACTTTCACTGTTTTACTTTTTCTAGATCTGAAAGTGTTTGTATCATGTTTTTAAAAAAATATCTTGCAGTATTGGAGTCAGTTACATATCTCCTCCCCAAGAGACAGCTATCTTGCTTTTAGAATTTCTCATGCCTGTACTAACTGAATATACAACATTACCTTATGTTTTAAAAGAGTCTATTTTTTGCATCATTTTAAAATATTTTTTTTTAGTTGTAGATGGACACAATACCTTTATTTTATTTATTTTTATGTAGTGCTGAGGATTGAACCCAGTGCCTCACACATGCTAAGCAAGCACTCTACCACTGAGCTACAATCCCAGCAAATGTCTTTTATAGTGTCAGCTTAAACATCAATATAGATTAAAACAAATAGAAATGGTACTAGTAATTAAAAGACTTGATTTCTAGTTCTGCTAAATTGATTTAATATATTTTGTTAAGCCATTCCCTTTGCACCTCAGTTTTCAACATTGTGTATGTGAGAATTCACTCATAGCTCAATGAAAATGAAATGATAGTATTCAAAAGTTTTGCAAAGGGAAAAGCAAGTATAGTAAAAAATGATTAGAATTATTAATCTTGAGTTACTAAGTTGGTGAATTAAAAACTAGCCATCTGAAAACTTATGGGATTTGAATCTCCTAAAATTTTTAAAAATATATTTTGTACACAAAAGGACCCTAGTGTGATTTCTGATGTAATTCCTTTTATGCCAATCTTAAACAGCATAGCAGATTGCTTCAGGGTCCGCTAGTATTTCTTCACATAATCTGAAAAGAAGTCTCATTTAAAAATCAGAAGCAGCACTTTAAAAACTCCCATAGAATTTTAATAATGGGCATGTTCATATGTAATATTAAGTTACAAGGTGTAGTTTTTAACTCTAAGAAATCTTAGAAGACAGGGAGGAAATAGTGTTAACAGTTGTCTTTTGGTGGTAAATTGTGTGTAATTCCTTTTTTATGCTTTTCCAAATTCTGTGGTTTGTATACAGTCAGAATAAAAAAGAAATTGAAAGAGGCTGGGGGGTATAGCTCAGTGGTAGAGCACTTGCCTCACTTTCATGAGGCTCTGGGTTAAATCCTCAGCACCACATAAAAATAAATAAAGATATTGTATCCATCTACGACACACACAAACACATCCTCTCTTCCAACTCTTAAAAACAAACACACACACACACACACACACACACACACACACACACAAAAGATATTGAGAAAGTGTTTTTTGATGAATAGATTTTTTTCTTTAGCCAGCCTAGTTAGAAAAGCATTTAATGTGTCTGTTAAGGTAGGACTATGATTCAGGGTTTCTTTTCTTTTTTGTTATTTTAAAGTCTTTCCAACATTTTTTTGAAAGAGTGGAATATATTACCTTCATTCCAATTAATGCCATTCATGGCCATAGCAGAATATATTATCTTCATTCCAATTAATGCCATATGTAGATAGCTATTCCTCAGCAGATTTTTTTTTTTTTTGCTGACAGTGATCTTTCTCTTAATTTGGCTCAGAATAGAATTTATCATTTGTTTGAAAACTGCTGGCCTCTCACAACAGAAATGTATTTTAACCATTTTATTTCACTAGAACTTATAAATATACTGTTTGCATCTATTTACTATCTTGCTCCTTTAGATGAAGTTTATTATATATAGTTTTGAGTTCTGAATTTGATATTAAGTTCATCTTCAAAAATGTTTTAAAAAACTTTCTGTAAAATATATATATATTTAAAAAACTTAAATTGGTTAAATTTATGCTGAATACATGTTTACTGCTGTAATAAATTTAGTTAGTAGGCAGTTGATGGTCTACTATGATTGAATTTATGTCTTCAGTTTACATTATGATTGTAGGAATTTGAGTTATCTCAGGAGTTTGACTTCCTCATTTGTATCATGGAAGGCCTGCCTACCTTCTGTGAGAACATGACTTGATTGTAGTAATATATCAGGGAATTAGTTTTTTAAACCCATTAAAACTGACTTGTTGAGCTGGGGTTGTAGCTCAGCAGCAGAGTGTTTGCCTCACACGCATGAGACACTGGTTTTGATCCTTAGCACCACAAAAAATAAATAAATAAATAAAATAAAAATAAAGATCTAAAAAAAAATTGACTTGTTTTGCCTATTAATGTGACATGTTGGTGAGAATATTGATTTTTTTTTTCTTTGCTACCCTAATGAGCCTATGAAACAAATTGGGTACGTTCTAAAAAGGAATTGCTTGGTTCTACAATGATACTGGAATTAAATGTTCAGAGTTTATAATCAGTCTAGTAATATATTTACTGCCTTGTGACACAGGGAAATGTATTTTTGAACAATAGTGGTGAATTGGAAGAAGTGAAGAACTTCTCTCTGCAAAGAAACATGCATTCTAATTTTAACATTAGGCTAATTAAAATTTTTCATTCTTTTCTTGGTCTGATTAAACATAAGGGCTCTTTTATGTACTGAGTTCAGAGGCAAAAATCAAAACTTCCTTTTCTGTTATGTTTCTCATTAATTTTGTACAATGGTAATCAGAATCGGCACATGTTCCATGTGTGCTAATGACAGGATTTTAGTTCTTCATTCTTAGGGCTTATAAAGGAAAAGTTGACTATAAAGTTACAGGTTAATGAGTTTTACATTTTCCAGTGTTATATGCAAAAAGAAAACATATCACTCTGGAGATGGTTATAATTCCATTCAGTATCAGAACTTCATTGTTAAAGAAAAACGAGGGGGAAAAAAAAAGAAAGCCTTAAAATGGTGAAATTGGTGTAAGTGAAAGTACTTGTACTAGAATTAACACGACAGATGAATGAATTAATTTCTGAAAGGAAAAGGTCAGATCATGTAAGATTGTGGTTACATAGGGTAGATTTTAAATTTAGGACTACACTTAGCAAAATGATCCTGAGATGTGAAAGCTGAGGTGATCATGATCTCCTTGAACATTGAACACATGAAAATGGACAGTTTCCACCTTCACTTCTTAATTTGTTAGAAGGATGTGGTGTGATAACATAGACTGGAAGTATTAGGAAAATCTTTAGAAAGATAGTGATATTTCCTAAATGTGATTGTTAAAATATGAATTGAGACAAGTAGATGATTTTTTTTTCTTGTGTGGCTCCTGGATCTGGGTTACTTTATAACAACCTATGGCATAGCATTTTTTCATCTATTTTAAAAATAATAATAGTTATGCAATACTAAAACTAGAATTGTGGATGATAATTATCCACAATTCTGCTTTCTAATTTATCAACCAATTTTTCATGTTCCTGTGTATTACATGATCACATACCTTAATAGGGTGTTATGTTCTGTAAATATTATGTTGAAATTATTTTATAGACTAACATAAATAAGCATACTTGTAAAACACAACAAGATAGCAATTTTAAATGTAAAATTTCATCACAAGGTGGCATTCATTATTTATAAGGTAATTACTGTATCATTCAGAATTGTGACTGCATTATTTTCTTTATTTCATTTGAGTAAATTTGTTGTTCTTGATAGAATCTTTGAGAAAGTATTTCAGTTCAGAATATTAGTTTAGTAGCATATAATGTTAATTTTCCAGATTATTATTTGGGTTAAACCGGTATATAATCCTCGAAGACCAAAAATACAGATATTCAAATAAACTCTTATTTAATGAATGCCAGTGCAGTATCCATTGAAGCAGATGAGATAATGGGTGATTTTTAAAGGCTACTGAAACTTCACCTAAAATACTTGAAAGGTATTTAGTTGGAAGAGTATCAGTTAGTTACTTGAATTATAGGGAGGACCCCAATGTACAGGTTCTCTCAACTACTCTCTAAGGAGAGTGTCCCAGAATTCCCAGCAAAGCATTTGTTGAGTAGAGTATATGCAACTTTGCAGTTACAATGAATTTGCTTGGAATTAAAGAGAAGCTGTTAGCTCTTTATTATTCTATCATCAAGATCTATCATGAGCTCTCAGGAGAGTGCACAAGTGTCAGTACAACCCTGGGATATGCATAGGAGACTAAAACATTGACATTGTCTTAAGAGAATCTGCAGTTCAGTTAAGGAGGCAATGTTCAAGTTGGAATATAAATATGTACTTGTGTAGGCTAGCCACAGTCCATGTGATGATGGAGTATTGCCTTTCATAGTGATATCCATAATGTGACCAGCAGTTCCTTTATCACTAATGAGATAGATTCCAAACTAATTTGCATATTGTATATAATTTTTTCACAGTCTGGTCCTTCCCTCCCATTTTGTCCTAATTTCATGTCGGCATCCCGCATATTTCATAGTTAAGATAGAAGATTGAGTTGCTTTTTATTCCTTGAGCATATTAAACTTCATGCCATTTTGCCTTTTCTTTGTACTGATTTCTTTTCATATGCAATTTTTCCTGCTTAGAATGTCCTTACATACTTTCCTTGTCTTAGTAAAACTCTAATCATCCTTCAGAATCCTTCTTAGGCATCATCACCACACATTCATCTCCAGATAGTACTTTCCACACTCTATTTTAAGTTATTTGTTCTTGTCGGTGGAGAGAGTTTTAAGTCATTTTCTTATTTCTTATATTTATCATGCTGTCTGTAGGGAAGACTGGGACACAATTTTTATTCACATGTTGATTCACTCATAAAAATATGTGTAGTAAGAATTCCATTTCTGGACTGGATCTTTTGCCCTGAGCACATTATGTGGTGTTAGTCCTTGGGTACCTGCATGTGCTTTGTGCTGTTGGCCTTTGTCTAATCCCCTAGTGAGCCAACAGTGCAGGAGACTGGGCTTCTCAGTCCCGGAGGAATAGAGCCCTCTCTTGAACTTTACTGCCTGCTTGCTCATGGCCAAGTAATCTGCTTTGTCTTTTCTGGCCCTTCTCTCCCCAGGAGCTAACCCCTTTGCTGTGTACTCCCATGTCTAAAGAGGAGTTTTCCTTCAAGCTGGAACAGTGAATACAGGCATGGCTAATTTAAAAAACTTGGCTCCTCTTAAACAGGTGATTATAAAAACAGCCACAAAACCTAATCAATGCCAGAAAGTTGAATGAACTCCTTTGCACACTATCCCAAATTCGGACTTAAAGAGCCATCTCCAACATGAGGAAAGTGCCCCAAGTTTTGATTCTAGTAGTAGCCCTCCTTCTTTTTCCTTGCCAGGTTAGTAGGGAAAACTGGGACACAGTTTTCATTTGCATGCTGATTCACTCATAACATTTTACTTTCTAAACAGATTTGATACCAATTTTCAATATTTTCTAGAAAGAGAGGTGAGTTAAACATTTTAAAACATTTAGAGTGGTGACTAGATCTTAAAATATGACATGGCTAGCATTACTGTCCAGGTGTGTCTGAATCCAAAGCCTCCATGCTTTTAGAGAGTATTCAGGTAGTTTCAATAATCTGATATCAGGGTAGTATATAGAGGAGACAGGCTGGAAAAGTCAATGGGGACCATATTATGGAGGACTTTCTATTGAGAGGCTGAGTAAGGAGTTTATATCTGAGAGATTAGGCATATATGCTATTCTCACACAGTCCATTGTCCATCTCTAGGTGTATTCTCTTTTAAGCTCAGGTATCCAGGTGCATTTTCTCATCAGTGTTCTTGACCTGGGTCCTTGGCAAATCCCAAACTTGGGCCTGCCTATGCTAAAAGCTCCACTGTCTGCTTTCTCTGGCTACTGGAGACAGTCATGTGGCCATCAGATCTGGCATAAATGAGTGCTATCCTATCAAATCTCGAATGGAGAATTCAGCTTAGCAGCATTTTGTAGAGCTGAGCTCTTGCCTTGCTCCTTATTCCTGTAAAATATGACTCTGCCTGACACCTCCCCTTTTCTCCTTCCTGAAACCTCGTCCTCCTCCATGTTGTCCAGCATGATGTTTCATATGGGAGTGGAAGTTTCACTTTTATCTGTCCCTCTCTTTTTTTTTTTTTCTTTTTACTTTCCAGGTGGCTTGTGCCTCCTTTTTTAATGACTCACTTTGTAAAAAGTAGACTACCTCTGTGCTGAACGTTTTCTTAGTGTTGGCGTATAGTAGACTTTTGCTACATGATGAATTTCTTGTTTTAGTCCCTCGTAGTCTTGGTTCTGCTGTATTGAAACTGTCATCTAAACTGTTGGATTTCTGATTTGGTTTGGTTTTTGTTTGGTCTGAAAAGCCTGGGAGCTTTGTCCATATTCATTATTTTTTACCTCAGAGGTCTTTGAAGATATGGAGATTTTGAACTCAGATGTACCTGGATTTAAATATTGACTCTGGTCAAGTTTTGAAGTCCACATACAATTCTAAATGTTTTAAAATACATAACTCTTTAGAATGTACTGAGGGTTGGGATAAAATTATTCATATAGTCAGTACATTTTTTTGTTCAAAAGAGTGAATCAACTTATGAAATGAGAATTTTTCCCCCTACTTTACAGTTCAATCTCCTGTTTTCATGTGTTTGCTTTCAAATGAGAATTTTTCATCTTCTGCTTCTTATTACATTCCAGTTATTGATTAGAGAAGTTCCATCCTGGCTTAATGAGGGGAGTCAGTCCCTACTGTAGAGGACAGTGACAGCAAGGCATGATTATCCATATTATTTTCTCTTAATTGGCCTCTAACACACCCAAATTTTAATACTACTTTTGTTCCTTCTGTTTTGATCTTTGCTCTGACTTTCCTACTTTTAAATTTTTTATATATTTCACCTTCTTTCTCCACTCTCTCTACTCATTTTTGTTTGTGGTTTATCTCTTCACTCCTGCCTTGCCCTTGTTTCTCAGGGTTGGGCTCTGCATCTGACAAGCTCATTCTCTGAATGCACAACATACATTCTGTTGCATGGGTAAAGGAAGACTTTTCTGGTTAGGACTCTTAATGTTATAGGCGACAGGAATCCAAGTCTGCTGAAGGTAGAAGGGGATAATGTTGGGAGGATACTGAGGTAACTTACAGAGTAGAACTGGACTACCCTAAACCAAGGGGAAAACAGGAATGCAGCTGGACTTCAGGAACGAAAGACTCAGTGTAGTTCTTTCTTTGCTTCATTTTTGTTTTTTCTGCATAGGAAAAGTCATGGCTACTGGCAGTCCCTGAGGCTTGCAGCTCTAACCAGAGAAAATTTGGAATTTTCCTTATTGTACAGGTCTCAAATTGGAGGCAAGTGTGAATTGGCTTCACACTGGCTAAGGGTAAATCAGTATCCACCCATGCACCAGTTAACTAACCAGGGCTATGAGGTCATAATGAAAGGCAGGTACTAGACAGAGGCATCCTTTTTAAGGAGAAAGTGTTGCATTTATAAAGAGTCTACTGTATTTTGAATAACTAGACCCTTGGGAACATGGGTGGTATTAACTCCATGTTCAAGTGAGATTACATGGGATTATAGAGGTTAAGTGCCTGATATTTCAAAAGTTACCTATCTGACTCCAAAGCATTTCTAAGATATATGTGTATCTCACTGGCTTATCATTAGACTTGTTTGGGTTTGTTTCTGAATTAAACAGCATGTGTTAAGAGCCTCATATGTTTGTTTTGCGTGTATGGCTTATAGATGAATAGAGTGCATTGCCTTCCTAACGGAGTTTTATATTTGGTGTGGTAAGCTGACAAAGTATGCATAATCAAGCATATTAAACACAGTAAAGAGAGTATGATAATAGAAATAAGAACGACTAGGGGCTTCAGAAAGGTTCCACAGAGAAGATAACATTGAGTAGGTTTTGCCTTGGATAGAGGAAGAAAGGCATGATCCTCAGCCGAGGGGAACAGCATGTATAGTGACAGGTGAGAGTGTGAAGAGGAGAAATTGCCCACAGTTCCACAGCTGGAGCAGAGAGGGCATGTGGCTACTCAGGAGATGACACCAAAACTGGAAACAGGGGCTGGAGTATAATATAGACTGTATGTCCTTGCTGAAGTGTTTGAACTTCATTGTACAGTGAAAAACAGTTGAAGAATTTTCAGAAAAGGAACCTATGTGGCCCTAATATTACTAATGTTAAAGTTAACACTAGCAGGAGTGCAGGTAATAGGTTAGAGGAAGAAAACAGCAGAGTGAATATATCTGTTGCAGAACAGGGCCTGCACTGGTCAGAGGAACAAAAGTTAGAGATACTTAGGAGACAGAAATCATCAAATTTAATGACCGATTGAGTGTGAGAGCAGGAGCTCATTTAAAAAAAATACTTTTCTGTAATCTTCTCTCCACTTATGTTAGTTCGTGAGGATTTCTTGCCTCTTTACCACTCTCTCACATACACATACACAATAAAACACCCATAACTTCTCTGTATAACTCATTATCCCTGGAATTACTTGCCACATCTGCCCTCCTATATTGTAAACTCTCAAGACAGGGTTCTTGCCTGTCGTTTTCACTGCGTTGCCTAGTTCAGAGTCTAATATGGGAAAAATGTTCATTGGATGCTTGGAACATGTTTTGTTTGAAAAGCTGTGAAATTTGAGTAATATTCTAAGTAGATAACATGTTCGAGGATTGGGAGAGAGATTGGGGACTTTGGAGCTTTGTGTACTTGGTGGCAACTGAAGTTGGGGTTGCAGATGAGATTGCCCACACAGAATACAGAGTGGAGGAAAACTCTGAACAGCAGCAGTACCAACAGTCAGTAGAAAGGTTATAGGAAGGTATCCAAGAGGTGGTAGTTAGAGAGCTACAAGACGTATTAAGAGTTTTAAGAACAAGGAAGAAAAAATAAGAAAGGAAAGAAGAAGAGTGAGGAGAAGGAAGTAGCAGCCATGTCAGATGTTGTAGAAATGTCACTGAAGATAAAGGTGGAAAGGTATCCATTGGTTTTGGCAGCTTAAAAACAGCTTTAGTGACTATTTTCAATGGATAGATAGATCTCTGTGTTGGTTCCCTAGGGCTACTGTAACTAATTGCCATTAGAATGGCTTAAAACAGATATCATCTCATAGTTAGGGACGCCAGAATTCTGACATCAGGGTATCAGTAGGGCTATGCTATCTCTGAAGTGTCTAAAAGATATTACCTTGCCCCTTCCTTGCTTCTGGTGGATGCAGTCCTTAGCATCCTTTGGCCTATTGATGATGCTTCATTCCTTTGTGTCTCTGTGGTTACATATATTTCCCAGTGTCTGTGCTCACATTTTCTTACTCTTATCAGGAAACCAGGCCTACCCTAATTCAGCTTGACATTGTTTTAACTTGTTAACATCTGTGAAGACCCCCTTCCAAATATAAGGTCATCTCAGAGGTAGCAGAAATCAGGACTTATCTAAATATCTTTCTAGGAGTCACAAAAATTCAATTTGTCAGTCTTCAAGTTGAATTGCAATGTGTTGAATTAGATTGGGAGGCATAGAAGTGAGACATTAAGTATAAACAAGTGCAGAAATTTCTCTATAAAAGAAAAGTGAGCAATATGATAAATTTCAGAAGATACAGATTGGAACAAAGTTTTTTGGTGTTTTTAATTGTTGCAGTTATTGTTAGTGTTTTAAAATTTGTTAAAGTACAGATCTTAGGTCCCACTGAAGATCTACCTGATGGAGTAAAATTTGCAAAAAAGGCAAAATCATAACTGTCATGCAAATATAGAATGAAAGGTCAAATATTTTATTCAGCTCATTTATTAATGAGAGAACTAGTAAAATATTTAAGCTGAACCATAAGTATTTGAAAAAGTAGGTGTTTATAGGTAGTGTTAAGATATGATTGCTAGGTTATTTGGCCAGAACTGCTTAAAAGCCAACAAATTATAATCTTGAGTTTTTTTTCAAGTACACAGAAATTATGTCTCTACCTGATGGCAGTCTACACATTAGAATGTAAATAATACTTGGACCTTTAATTAAGGATAAATAGCAAGTTGAGCAGTTATTTCGCCATATAGTTCTTGGGTAGCTTTTGCACTGAATGCCATTTAAAGGATGTGCTTCTCATCTTTGTTGATAGTTTTCAAGTTTCAGACAGTTTTTCTGACATACATATTAGAATCTGTGCAAGTGGAGATGAGGGCCTGAAAAATCTTTAATTGGCTCTTCAGTGATTCTAATATAAATTTAATTTTGAGAACTATTAAAGAAGACAGAACTAAGTGACTTGGAGTGCCCCTCTGAGACTGGAACCCATTATTTTGTAATGGCACCCTTCCCTGGGTTTGTGCTTATTAGTATTATTATTTTAAATATTTTTAGTTATAGATGGACACAGTGCCTTTATTTATTTATTTTATGTGGTGCAGAGAATCAAACCCAGTGCCTCCCAGTGCTAGGCAAGTACTATACCACTGAGCTACAATCCCAGCCCTTATTATTATTTTTTCAGTAGTGCTCAGCTCTTGGTAAAGAGAGACGTTTGATCTAGGTGGAGAGTTTGCCAGGAAGATGCTCTAGAAGTACACAGTGACTAGGAAGAAAAAATGTTAGAAAGAGGCTAGTTAATATATTGGAAACAAGGTACAGTCTGGGTAGGGAGAGAAATGAGGCGAGGATGAGCTCAATGGAGAAACAGAGAAGTAAGTCTTAAGAAAATATACAATGGTTATAAGAAAACTGAGTGGTCAGGTGACTGAGCAGAAGAGAGGGATGTTAAAGTTTTTAAGATTGCAAAGATGGAAGTAGTTTCTAATAATGGCAAAAAGTCCATATAGTTCGGGTTGCAGTGGCGCACACCTATAAATCCAGTGGCTCTGGAGATTGAGGCAGGAGGATAGAGAGCTCAAAGCCAGCCTCAGCAAAAGCCAGGCACTAAACAACTCGGTGAAACCCTGTTTCTAAATAAAACTCAAAATAGGACTGGGATGTGATTGAATTCAATCCCGGTACAAAACCAACCAAACAAATAAAAAGTGCAGATTGTGATCCCAAGAGTGAGTTACTGAACTGGAATAGAGGTGATTAGTGAGGATTACTTTCTCATGAATTTATATTATTCATAAAATACTAGATAGAAGCTTTAAAATTGTTATTGAGCCATTGTTCTGTTAACTTTCTCACTTGTAGCCAGATGTACTGGATTTACTTGTGTTTGACAAAAGCCGATCTGCTCTACTTTTAATGGTATTTATTTATTGTACTATGATGATGATACTACTAACCACAGACATTTATTGAGCACATTAATATTCTTCCATACAGCATCTTGTTTCATTCCTTCCCCACAAGGTTTGAATTGTTAATATCCCATTTTATAGATGGCAATATTGAGATTTAACAGCAATAGATAACCTTCTTAAGTTCATAGTGAATGATAGGGCATTTAAATTTATTGAATGGCTTTAGTTTGTTTGACAGTTATGTTCTAGGTATACAGCATGTTCTTGGAGGTTGACAATTTATATAGTCCACATTCCTTCATGTAATTCAGTTTTAGAAATTATCACATATGCAGATGAGTTTGGGTTTTATTTTTTTATTTTTTGGGGGGGGGTATCAGGGATTGAACTCAGGGCCAGTTGGACACTGAGCCACATCCCCAGGCCTATTTTGTTTTTTGTTTGTTTTTTTTTAGAGACAGAGTCTCACTGAGTTGCTTAGTGCCTCAATGTTGCTGAGGCTGGCTTTGAACTCTCCATCCTCTTTTCTCAGCTCCTGAGCCACTGGGATTAGAGATGTTCACCACAGTGCCCGGCAAGTTATTATTTTTTTAAAATATATTTTTTTTAGTTATTCATGGGCACAATATTTTTACTTTATTTATTTTTATGTGGTGCTGAGGATCGAACCCAGGGCCTCACATGTGCAAGGCGAGTGCTCTCCCACTGAGCCATAATCCCAGCCCCAAGTTTGGGTTTTATAAAGAATGAAGATGTGGGCCATTTCTTTTCCTAAAAATTGCCACCCTGACTCTCTTTTGACTCTAAAATCTATATCTTTTTTATATATAGTATTTACGAAAGAGAAAGGGTAGCTATATTAATTTCAAACCCAAGTTTGGGTTTTATAAAGAATGAAGATGTGGGCCATTTCTTTTCCTAAAAATTGCCACCCTGACTCTCTTTTGACTCTAAAATCTATATCTTTTTTATATATAGTATTTACGAAAGAGAAAGGGTAGCTATATTAATTTCCTGACTTCAGAGTAAGGAAAATAACCAGGGACAAAAAGATTACATGAAGTTAAAGCACTACTATGACATATTTGTTGGAGATTTGTAGTGATGCAATTTAAGAAACCTCACAGATAAAGATTTAGACTTTTCTAAAAATTTACAGTGCTAAATAATACATTAAAAACTTGTGCAGCCAAATGAAATTAGGTTCTATGAGTAATCCCCTAGATAAATGTGCAACCCCAGCTCAGTGTTTTGGGGGTTCCTTTTGATTGAACCCAGGGTCACTTAACCACTGAGCCATATACCCAGCTCTTTTTATTTTTTAAATGTTTGAGACATGGTCTTGCTGAGTTTCTAAGGGCTTCCCAAATTGCTGAGACTGACCATGAATTTTGATCCTCTTGCCTCAGTCTTCTGAGCTGCTGGGATTATAGGCATGTGCCACCACTCCCAGAAAATTGGGTGTGAGAGTTAAGAGTTGCTCTTTGGATTCTTTTTCACTCCCTAAATGCTTCCCCTTTAAAAAAGAAATTTTTATAAGATCTCACAGACGTATTATAAGATATGATAGAAATGACACTTATTTAGGGGAAGTATAGCCAGACTCACCAGTTAGTAGGGAATAAAACAACATCCTTGAAAGCTCTCTGAAAAAATATAAACTTTTCAAAGTTTATAGTATAAAAAACTTACATTGTTCTTCATATTTGGCATATTTTTTGTGCAAAATTCTTGTGTTCAAATTTGTTTTTTTAAGGGAATTACATAATATGAATTAGTAATAATATAACTAAAAAATGAGAGTGGATGGAGGATCATTTATAATTGGCATCAGGAGCACATAGTAATCTAAAAAACACTTGATTCCGAGTTTAACTAGAATAGCCTAAAATAAACTTGCATTCCTAGTTGGATTATTACATTTTCATTTAAATATGTTTAATGTTCTTTCTGTTTTCTTTAGGGATAAGTAGTGAAAAAAAAATCATTCAGTTCCTGGAACATTATCCAAATTTGTATCTGGCTTAACACATCCGACCTTGCACTCTTCAGAGGAAGTGAACACATGTTCTATGAGTAATCCCCTAGATAAATCTGCAGCCCAGCAAAGGAGCAATAAGATCAAATTCCAGTGGTTTTTTTTTTTTTTGCACTGAAATGACATTAAATTCAAAAATTACATTAACAGGCTTCCGCCCTTTAAGGTCGATTGCAGTCTGGTAGAGACTATCCAGGGGAGGAGATGTGGCAAGTTGACAGTGGTGGTGATGATGATAGTTGGTGATGTTGGAATAGTTGGTGAGAGTATAAGGAATGGACCTATGATAGCCACTTTGAAAGTTTTTTCCCATTGTAGTCTGCTTTTTTTTGTCAGTTCTGCCCCATGAACATGAATAATAGGTGGTTGTAGCCTTCCCTATATGTGATGCCAATCAAAAATTTAGGAAAAATTACTCCTGATCCTTTTGGTACCTTTCCTCTTTAATGTTAATAGGTATAGGGTTGGAGGCGCAGCTCAGTGGTAGAGCACTTGCTTAGCATGGTTGAGGTCCTGGGTTTGAACCCCAGCACTGCAAAAAAAAAAAAAAAAAAAAAAAGCAAATGAAAAACCCTAGGAGAGAAACTCAGTTGAGATCTTAAGACTAATTAAAAATACTTTTTTTCCCCCTATAGCTTAAAGAAAAATGAAGCATTCCACTTATTTTTAAAATGGGGAAGTGAGAACATAAAATTCTTTAGCTGAACTCCTGACCTTTGGGGAGAGGATTGTTCCTTGGGTTGTGCCCTTAGTGAACTAGATTACCCTTTGGGCCAAATCTTCAGTATGTGGTTTTCTAGCCTTGACTCTAATTTAGCCCTTCTCAGCCTAAGCACCATTCATTCACATTTAGGGCTAATCATTCTTTGTTCCAGGAACTGTCCTGTTCATTTTAAGATATTTTAGCAGCATTCCTAGCCTCCACTATAAGGCAGTAACAGCCCTC
Organism: Ictidomys tridecemlineatus; assembly: GCF_052094955.1. Lineage (NCBI taxonomy): Eukaryota > Metazoa > Chordata > Mammalia > Rodentia > Sciuridae > Ictidomys > Ictidomys tridecemlineatus. Next base: position 167,455,118 of record NC_135479.1, read on the forward strand.
CTACTCCATTTGTCACAACTAAAAACATCTCCAGATACTGTGAAGGGGGAGGGAACAGCTCTATGGGATCCCCTGCCTCTGCTTTGAGAATCATTGCTTTTGGTGGGCATTTGTTGATAAAGAATATTTTCCAAGTTTTAGTTTTATTTTTAAGCGTTTTGTCCAGTTGCAAGTATTTTGGTATAACAGACTTTAGTTTTAAGAACTGTAAAAATAATCTAGGAACACATTGCTACTTTGGAAGTGGAGGACAGGGTCTTTCCTTGATTTGAGACATTATGACCTTTGAGTGCTTGAGGACAGTGTTTTCAGACGGCAAGTGGGGACCCGTTCGTGTGTCATGAAATCATTTTGTGGGTCGGGACTAGGTATGTTAAAGTGCATAGGGCCATAGCATAAAATGTTATTTCTTACTTTGGAATAACAAAAACATATGAAGCTAATGGCTTAGTGCATACGCCCAACCTTCTCTTTCAAATGGAAATATTCTAAACATATGAGCCTGTAGTAGTATGTGACAGTTAAGCCATTTATCTAGTTAGATTAAACTTATCAAACATTCCTTGAAATATGAAACATTCAGATCTATTCATTCATCTATTCATTGAAACATTCATCTATTCATTGTAGTGGATTAGAGACTCGTCTTTGGTTTCTGGTGCATATTGTTATTCTTACAAGATGAGGAAGCACTGAACTCCATCACATATTTTAGAACATTCTTGGCACATTACTTGTGGACTGTTCATGCCCTCTCTTCCCCTAAACAAGATTCTGCAAAAAGACAGCTCCATTTTAATTGTCCTGTTCATCAGTGTGCATACAAAAGTTCTGTTTTCACCAGCTGGTATTTATTTTAACATTTGTAGAAATTGGTTTTATGATAGAAAGGACAAGAAATGTTGTGTTTTGAAAATCAAATATAAACAGGAACATAAAGCCATCTAAAAATTACTTCTAACATTCTGCTTGTACTTTTTTTTTTGCAAAAGCTTATTTTTGAATAAACATAGATTGAAATTAGGGAATACATTAAATGAGATGATTTGTCATTATAATGTGATAGTTCCAGCTGTTCAGAGGTGATTCTTGACTTTGTGAGATTTATCAACACATTCAATTGCTGAAAAAGCTGCCTTAGCTTCTGTTTATGTGAAAAAACACCTATTTTGAGTGATTTTATTTATTGTGTGGTTATTTTTTTGAAGATTGGAACACTTTCAGGAAGCATATTTTCATTTGCTGAGTAGTAAAAAAAACATTTTAAACTAGTTTTATCTTCTTGAAAATTCTGTGTTAGGATCATTGTTTTTTCTTTTTAAGGAAAAATGTTAATGATTGTTCAAAAGATTTTTTGTATTTCAATTTATTTTCACAGTGGAGGCTTTTATCTGTTTTTAATATAGTTGATATTCAGCAGAGATATTGTTTTCATGATAGTTTTAGGAGAAATTTGTGGGGTTTTATTTTTTTCATTGTCTAAACATCCTTTTATATTTGTGAAAGATCAGTGGGTATGGTGCACAATAAACCACATTTATTTCATTCTGCCCTTGTATATATTTATATTATTGAGTTACTGTGCCTAGTTCTTATGTGTGAAATGTAAGCAAGTGTAGAAGGTAGCTGAGGTTTTATATAAGAGATACTTGAAAACAGATATCTAGTATTAGTCTTTAAAAGTACACTAAGGAGCAATAAAAATATGAATTTGGAAATATAATTTCTTTATAAGTAGAGGATATGAGTTTTTAAGTATTGTCATAAGAATTTAGGTGCAGAAGCTGGATATGGTAGTATACACCTGTAATCCCAGCATCACTGGTGGCTGAGGTATGAGCATCGCAAGTTTGGGACCAGCCTTAGCAATTTAGCAACACCCTGTCTCAAAATAAGTAAGGAGGACTTTGGATGTAACTCAGTGTTATAATAAACTTAATCATAAAGTGCTCCTGGGTTTGATCCCTAATACCAAAGTGGGGAGGGATGCAGAATTTAGGTGTGTATTTGTCAGCACTATACTGTTCTTAAAAACAGTAAATCAAGATAATAGAAAATTTTGGTACAGCCATTTTAGTCCATAGTTAAGACCCCAGCAGTGTTATTTTATTCTTCTTCTTTTTTTTTTTTTTTTTTAACGGGGTTTGAACTCGGGGCTTTGCTAATGCAAGGCAGACACTGCCACTGAGCTATATCCCAGCCCCAGTGTTACTTTTAATCTACTTTTTGTGTAATTCCAAAACGTGATTTTAAATAACTCAAAATTTTAAAGAAGAAAATGCTATTATTTTAAAAGATACATTTGTTATCCTACTATAAATTCATTTGAATGTGATTATTAATGTTAAACAGTGCAGTTGGAGTTGTGGCTGAACCTTCTAAGTGAACATTTAATTAATGCCTCCTTCTGGATTCTGAGTAAAGAAAAATAATAAACTTTATCATAAAGTGGAGAATGCAAATATTTCATCCTTACAAATAGTATGCTATGTTGCCTAAGTTTTACATACAGTTTCTAAAGAAATTTCTGGAGCAAATAATACCTCTACCAAAGTATAAAAATCACTTTTCCTAGTTTCAAAAAAAAAAAAAATCATTTAACTTTAACTTCCTTCTCTTCATTTGATAAATAAAAAAGACTTTGGGGGAGGGGCTACCAAACAGTCAAATTTCAATATAATATAAATTAACCTTCATTAAATATTGTTTTAATGCCTTCAGAAAGGGATGGCTTGCAGTTTGTAATATAATCAATAATCTACATAATCTTTATATTAATTTTTTTAGAAATGATTTTGGCAACTTGAGATGTTTATGATTGAAGCTGATTAAATATTTTGATTTTTACATTTACTTTGAACAAGTTCTATGAATTAATATTCTTTTGAAGTTTGAATTTATTATCATGTTTGTATATTTATTGCTATGTTATGTTTACTTTTTATTTTGCTCAGATTAAAGAATTCTTTGAATTTATAAATTGTATTGATAATCATTAATTATTTTGACCAAATTTGACCTCTCTTGGCTCCTATGAGTGGATATGCTAGGTAGTATGTCATCTGTTGTATCTTCTGTTAAAGTATTGGTAGTATAATATATCTAACGTCATACATAGTTTTAAATCTTCACAAATCCTGACTAAGACATGAAAGATGTGAGAACAATTTCTTTCTTTTTTTTTTTTTAAAGGTGATGGATGTGGACATACCGTATTAGGCCCTGAGAGTGGAACCCTTACATCCATAAACTACCCACAGACCTATCCCAATAGCACTGTTTGTGAATGGGAGATTCGTGTAAAGATAGGAGAAAGAATTCGCATCAAATTTGGTGATTTTGATATTGAAGATTCTGATTTTTGTCACTTTAATTACTTGAGGATTTATAACGGAATTGGTGTCAGCAGAACGGAAATAGGTAGGACGTTCTTAAAAATGTATTTTATACTATCTTATTTCTTCAAGTTTTAAAATTAAAGTAGTTTTTATATTCAACATTGAATAATTATGCTGCATAATATGATATGTGAAAAATTATTAAAAATGTGTAGAAATCTAAACTTTGAATCTTCTTTTGGTAAGGGAAGGTTCTTGTTTATTTACTTTCCTAATAAGCCTATGTTGGTACCTTTGCATAAGATGCTATTGTACTACTTCTAAGAAGGAAGAGGTTAATTGTCTCATTTTTTATGTTTTCTTTGATTATTTCATTTACAGTTGAAACATATAAGCATAATTCATGCTTAGGTGAATAAGAGCACGGATGGGTTTTAGATAAAGCTTCTTGAAGCTTGACACTGCTGTTAGCTTGCTGTGTGACCTCGGGCAGATTTTCTGATCTATTTTCTCACTTGCAAAATAGGAAACAAACTAGTATGTGTAAATGTATTTAGAATAATACTTGACAGATGTTTAGTAAATAGCTGCTGTCATTGTTCCTTAAAAGCAGTGGTTCTCTAACTCGATGTTATTATAAAAACTTTCCAGGAAAATCTACTTTGCAGACAGGATTTAGAACCTTCACCATTTTCTGAAGCAATAAGGGGAAAATTTTGTAAGGCTATCTTGGTGAGCTAACATTATGAAATTAGAACTTTTGAATTCTCTGTGAGTTTATCTGGAAACATTTACTAGTTCCAGTATGTAAAGTATCTTTCAGAACTGTAGTAGGAAACCAGAATCTTGTTAAGTACCATACTGTGGTTGTCATCTGACTTCTCCATCACTGCCTAAATTTTTCACCTCTCCTCTGCTTTTTGGCCTCTTATCCCCTAGAGGAAAAACTCTTGCCCCCATTTGCTTGTTGATGATTGGTAAACTCTATTGCCTTTCAGTCAACTCTTAATTAATCTGGTAGCTTGGTCACTACCTACATAATTCTAGCTGTATGTGGTGCTGGGTGAATTCTCAGGAGCACAAATTGCCTGAGAATGTAGAAATACTGTGACTTTAACATTAGAAGACAACTAGATAGTATGTACCTGCCAAGGATGCAGTCAGGACAGAGCACCACCTGGGCGGTCTCAACAGGTTATAAAGAAAGATGAGGCCTGACCTGGGCAAACCTCTAGCACTTTACAGGAAATAAAGGAGATGGAGAAATACATTATGCTGACTATAAGGACTAAATTTAAAATTGGAGAAATTTTGTAAAAGAAATGACCTAGTTTCTTCAATATATAATTGGCATTTAAAAAATGGAAAGCAGAGGAAAGAGAGGGAACTCTGTAAAGTGATATGTACCTTCCAAAAGTATGTGTGAGCCTTGTTTGAATCTTGATTCAATCTAACTCACAGAAGACATTTTTAAGATTATCAGAGGGACTGTGGCTGTGGCTCAGCGGTAGAGCACTTGCCTAGCATACATGAGGGCCCTGTGTTTATCCCCATCACTATTAAAAAAAGAAAAGAAAAGGAAAATTACCAGAAATTTTAAGAGGAATTGGGCATTTGGTGATAGTAAAAAATGATTATATTAGATGTGATTATGTTATCATTGATTTTTAAAATCTGAGTTTTTGGAAGCATTCTGAAGTTCAATTGAAATGTGTAGGATTTATTTTTAAATATTTCAGGAAAAAAGGTACAAGGATAAGCAAACAATACATTGCTGAAACTCTGTAATGGATACATGGGATTTGTTATGCTCTTGTAGTTTTGAAAATTCCCACGATACAATGGTTATTAAAAAAAAAGGAAACTAAAAGTGGTATACATTTGGACAGTAAATAGTAGCAGAGTGACATGGGAAAATTTGGGGTGCCCATTTTAAATTGCACACTGTATGTATTCTGCTCACAGCTTCAGGAGGTCCTTCTTCTGGTAACTGAACCTGACCAGACTTCACAGGTATCTTCCACATCTTGTGGAGGTTAAATGAAATGATACATTGCAGTTTCTGGCCTGTAACAGGTGTTTAATAAATCTCAGCTGTTTCTTATTTCCATTGCGTGTGCTTCTTTTTCTGTCTTCTCATGAGTATGTACAAACCTGCCTAAAGATCACGTGGGTTAAATTATGACGGTTCCTGTTGGATTTTAGACTGTGACACCCCTCAGCTGCCCCCATCACCACCTACCATATACTCTCTGGCCTTCCATTTTAATACAGTCTATGGTTAGTGGTAGGAAGGTAACAGATAAAGATCATTCTAGAATAGTTGTTTAATATTCTAGTTAGGGTACATCTGGAGAGAATTTTAGAATAGAAACAAATGTATTGTGAACTTTGAGGGTCTAGTGATAATGTTAGTGAATCTTTTCCCCTTCATACTCTTCTTACTGTCCCTTCAAAACAGTGGCAGGCCAAAATGAGCTCTGTTTCCCTATGTTTCCATTTAGATTTTACATGTATGGGTGTTAGTTTTATGGATTTTTCTTCCTGAGAGATGGTATTATGGAATAATCATAAAAAGAAATGAATAGGAGAATTTCTCAAGCAATGACTTTTTAAAATCACAAACTTATTAGAATGTATTTCAGGTGGTGGGGCACAGTGGCTCACGCCTGTATCCCAACAGCTTAGGAGCTGAGGCAGGAGGATCAAAAGTTCAAAGCCATCCAGCCTCAGCAACTTAGTGAGGCCTAAGAAACTCAGTGAGACTCTGTCACTTAAAAAAAAAAAAAAAAAAAAAAGGCTGGAGATATGGCTCAGTGGTTAAGTGTCCCTGGCTGGGTTCAATCTCTGGTACAAAACAAAACAAAACACCAAAACCAAAGCCAAAAACTATATACACAGAGCACACACACACATACACATTTCAAATAATTAGGCATTTTTGGTTTACTTGGCAGTTGGGCAGTTATTTTGTATACTCTGAGAGAGGGATAATGTGTTGTTTTATTTAATAACATGACTTTATTTTGATTTTATATATTAGTTTCATAGAGACACATAGATAAACAAGGTGTGTTTAATGATACTTTTAGGACTGGCTCTCTATATCTGAATTCTGTCCTTTTAGCTACATCATATTAGAATGAGAATTTCATTAAGCCTTGCATTTTTATCTTTCCTTTTTGATTGTTCTTTAATTCCTATGTCTTAGTTGCTCTGTAAAAGTGGAAATTAAAGTTTAAAAATTATGAATCTTAATTTTTTCTGTGTATATGCAAATGTATATTAACTATTTGCAACTTGCTTTCCCCTCAGTATTTAGATGTCTTTTCAAATCGGTTCACAGACAGCTATTGCCATCATTCCTCCCATATATAGTATTGATAATTAGTCCAAATTTGTACCTTTTCCCACATAGTGTATGGGAATAATGTATGAGATTTGAGCTGGGGTCTATTTGTCAGTAAAATTCATAATCTCTACCATAGATAACCTTACCAATGTTTACAATCTAGTTTCCTCACCCCAAACTGTTGAACTAGCAACATTGTTTAGTGAACATTAACTTTTTCTTTTAGATGTTTATTTTGACATAGTTTCTGACTTAATAGAAAAGTTGCAAGAAAGAGATAAAGAATTTCCACATACTTTTCACCTAGATTTTCCTAATATTTCTCCTGTTTTCTTTACCCTGCCCCATAAATAGATATCTTTTTTTTCCTAGACAGTTTGAGAATAAGTTTCAGATGTGATGTCCCCTTATCTCTGGATGCTAAAGTGTTTATATCCTTAAAAGTATGGCATTCTCTTTACATAACCACAGAACAGTTATTAAAATAAAGGAAATTAGCATTGATGTAGTAGTAAGCTGTAACCTTACTTAGATTTCTTCAGTTGTTCAAATATTGTGCTAGATTGCGAAAGAAAATCCCAGATATTTTATTCAGTTTATCTCATCCTTTTAGTCTTCGTTATTCTGGAGATGGTTAAAGGGGAAGACAATAGTTCCTGGGTTTCCCATTGTGTTTCATGATGTTGACATTTTTTGAGCAATGGGGGGGGGGCAATTGTTTCATAAAGTGTTCCTTAATTTGGTCTGTCGGATGCTGCCTCAGGTTATGGACTTTGGCAGGAGCAAAAGATGTTATGTTCTTGGTGCATCATATCACGGTGCATAATGTTGATTTGTCCCATTACAGGTACTATTAACTTTGATTTCTTGGCTAAGGTGATGTCTTCTAGGTTTTTACATTATACCTATGTTTTTCTTCATAATGAATACATATCGTATGAAACTCTGAAATGATGTGAATTCCTCATAGTCATAAATTTGCACCCACTAGCTGAAGAAGAGTGCTTTCCCTTTTGCCTATTTGTTTATATCATGTGGAGTCAGTGGACTCTTGCAAATGCATGGCTACTAACCCTTTACTATTATTATTTATTTTAATGCTCAAATTGTTCCAAATTTCCAGTGGCAGCCTCTGCAAGCTAACTATGATGTACTGATCATGCTTTAAGTACTTCCTTACATTTTGGCTCAGGACATTCTAGATTTATCTTGTATTTTCCTTTCCCGGTCTTGCAGTTATCCATTTCCTTAAGGAACCCTATTCTTTTCTGTGTAGAATATTAGAAATCCATGTTTGGTTACTAGGTTTAGATCAATGGAGATGTCATGTCCTATTAACAGATGGATTTAGTAAATATATGTAAATACATCTATACACATACATACATTATTATCTATATTTGTCTACTTATGTTATTAAAACAATAGTCTGTAACTTTAACCCTAACCCTTACTTTAATCCTTATCCAACATTATAGGATTCATTCTATTCTTTTCCTGTTTATATTTGTAACTCATTTCTCTGACAGTGAGATATCTAACGTCTATTATCTACAGTATATTTATTTACTTGTTCAGTGCTGTAACCAGAAAGTTAAGTATTGCTAACCCTTGGCTCCACATGAAAGGAACTTGCTACTTAGAATTCACATTTCTGTAGTCTACCCTTGGGACATTATTGTCTCAATACTGTTTTCAAAGATTATGTGGACTGATTCTATCCCACTATTTCTACACCTTCAGTATGGTTTTGTTATTCATTTGAAGTATGGTTTGGTTCATTTGCTTCTATTCATATTCCATTATAGTTTTCTCCTTCCATTCTTGTCTTTTTCTTTGTTGAGAATATGAAACAGTAACATGGTTTTCAAAGTTAAATCTGACTAAAAGTTATACTTAGATAAATGTCATTCCATTTCTTCTATTCTTTCTACCTAACCTTTACCTACTTCTGTAGCTGACAAGTAGCATGTCTTTGTTTCATCTCTTCGCTGGTTATTTTTTTTTTTTTTGTACAAGTGACACATTGTTCCTTTCTCCTTTTTTCTACAAAGCTAACATGCTGTCAATACTCTTTTGTTCTCTGCCCACCCACCTCCTTACATACTTAATATATCCTGGAAACCATTCCTTATTGCTTTGTAGAGAGCAGCCTCATAATTTTGTGGTGATGTAGAGCTCTGTAGTGTGGACATACCACAGTTACTCTTTTATAAATATATTGGTTGCTTCCAATGTTTTACAGTTACAGAGTTTGATTTTTGGAGGTGATTTCAGAGTAGAATCCTGACATGCAATTGCTGATCTAAAAGTAAAATGTATGTGAAGTTTTGTTAGATATTCCCCTCTATACAGTTGTGCCATTTTGCATTTCCATCAGCAATGCATAAAAATGTCATTTTCCCATCAGCCTTCCCAACACTGTATTGTCATGCTTTTTAAATTTTGCCAATTGATAGGTGAGAAATAGTATGCCAGTGTAGTTGTAATTTTTATTACCTTGAGGAAAATTGAACTTTTTTTCATATGTTGAAGGTGTCTGTGTGTGTGCATATTCTTGTTTTTTGCCTATTTTCAGTAGTTTCTTTTTAATCTTTGCATATCACAGGTTTTAGGAAATTATTATCTTTAATGGTTATTAATCTATATGTGTTATGTGATGCAAATAATTTCTACTAGTTTTTCTATTATCTTTTGACTGTTTCTTGGGCTTTTGTGTTTGTAGGGGGTATTTATCATGTAAACTTTAAAAAATGTAATAATATTCATCAATTTTGTTCTATTGCATCTGGATTCTAACTTATAATTAGAAAGCCTCTCCCTATATCCCAGTTAAAGATGAATTTGCCCATTTTTTTTTAACACAACCATATTGTCTTACTTTCTTATGTTTAGATCCTTGGTACATTTGGGGTTTTTTCCCTTTGATATGAAATATAGATTTAATTGTATGTTTTCCATATAACTTATCACTTGTCCCACCACCGTGCTTTTAAACTTTTATCTTTGACCTAGCAGTTACAAATACTGCCTTTATCATACACTAAGTTTCTATCTGGGTTTATTTCTGGATTTTCTTTTCTTTCACTGGTTAATCTATTCACATTGCATACCAGAATCTCACAGGTTTTTAAAATGGTAACTGTTAATGTTTATTAACTGTACAGATGAATGGATTTCACTGTGATGTTTCATACATGTATATACCATGCTTTATGAGCACCTTCTCTAATACTTCCCCTTCTACTTCTGGATAATCTTTTTTTTTTTTCAAGTCTATATAATCAGAGAAGACATGCGACAACTAGTCTTTTTGTGTTTGGTTTGTTTTGCTTAACAGTGTTCTCCAGTTCCATTCATTTTCCTGCAGATGATAGGATTTCATTCTTCTTTATGGCCAAATAATGCTCCATTGTGTTTATATGTGCTATATTTTCTTTATTTAGTTATGTGCTCACTGACACTTAGACCATCTTGTAGAAAGTGCTGCAGTAAACATGGGCATACAGGTATCTCTCTTATATGCTGACTTCATTTCCTTTGGGTATATACCCACAGGTTGGATCATGTGATTTAAAAAAAAAATTAAGAAACCTTAGTATTATTTTCTATAGTGTACTACTTTATATCCCCACCAGATGTGTGTATAAGTTCCTTTTTCTCCAAAGTTTCACCAGCATTTCTCATTTCTCTCTCTTTCTTGATGTACATATATGTACACACATATACACACAAACACTTATGATAGTTATTCTGATTGGAGTGAGTTGGCATCTCAATGTTGTTTTGATGTTCATTTTCCTGATAGGTTGAAATATTGAGCATTTTTCATATATTTATTGGCCAATTGTACGTTCTTTTAAGTTTTAATTTCATTTTTGAAATACTGGGGTTTGAACGCAGGGCACTCTTATCACTGAGCTATATCCCCAAATCTTTTTTTGAGACAGAGTCTTGCTTAGTTGTTGAAACTAGACTTGAACTTGAAATCCTCCTGTGTCAGTCTCATAAATTACTAGGATTACAGGTGTGTGCCACTGCACCTGGATCACTTATACTTATTTTGAGAAGTATCTGTTCAGGTCATGTGTCTACTTTGTTAATTGGATTAGTTTTGTTGCTATTGTTGCGGCTGCTGTTAACTTTTGGAGTTCTTTATTCTGGGTATTCTCTGTCAGATGAATAGCAGGCAAAGATTTTCTCTCATATTGTAGATTTTCTTTTCACTATGTTGATAGCTTTCTTTACTTGCACATGCTTTCAGTTTGATATAATCCCATTTGTGTTAAGTCTTACTTTTGTTTCCTGAGCTGTAAGAGTCCTATTCAGGAAATTTTTTCTCCTGTGCTTTCTTTTAGTAGCTCATTTACTAAGGTCTTGATCCATTTTGAGTTGATTTTTATACGTTGTGAGAGATAGAGGGTCTAGTTTCAATCTTCTATGTATGAATAGCTATTTTTGCCCAGCACCATTCCTTAAAAGGCTGTCTTTCCTTCAATATATGTTTTTGGAACCTTCATCAAGAATCAGATGCCTGTAGATGCATGGATTTATTTTGGAGTCAACTATTCCATTGTTTTTATGCTATTTTGTTAGACTGGCCTTGTGGTGTGTTTTGAAATCAGGTATTGTGATGGCCCTAACATTGCTCTTCTCCTTCAGGATTGCTTTGCCTCTTCCAGGCCTTTTCCTCCATGCAAATTTTAAGACTGTTTTTTTCTAGTTCTGTGAAGAATGTCATTGATATTTTGATGAGGATTGCACTCAATCTGTAGATTGCTTTTCATGATATGTCCATTTTGTGGATATTGATTCTTCATGAATATGGTAGTCTTTCCATCTTCTGAGGTCTTCTTCAATTTAGTCTGTGTTTTATAATTTTCACTATAGAAATGTTTCACCTCCTTAGTAAAATTTACTCCTAAGTGTTTTTATTTTGTGAGACTATTGTGAATAGAGTAGTTTTCTTGATTTCTTTTTTAATAGATCAGTATTGAAGATAAGAAAGCTATTGAATTTTGTGTGTTGGTCTTGTATCATGCTTCTTTGCCGAATTTGTTTATCTAGAAGTCTTCTGGTGGAGTTTTCTGGGTCCTCTATTTATAGAATCATGTAATCAGCATAAAGAGATAGTTTGACTTTTTCTTTTCCTATTTATATCCCTTAGTTTCCTCCTCTTCCCTGATTACTCTGGCTAAAGTTTTAGAAACTGTATTGTATGGGAGTGGTGAGAATGGACATCCTTGTCCTGTTCCTGATTTTGGAGGAAATACTTTTTCTCTGTTAATTATGATGTTAGTTTGGGGTTTGTTTAATGTAGTTTGCTAATATTTTATAAAGGATTTTTTTTTTTTTTAAATCTAAGTTCATGAGGAATACTTGTCTGTAGTTTTCTTTCCTTGCTGTGTCTTTATCTGGTTTTGGTATAAGAGTGATAATGGCTTCATAGAATGAGTTTTGAAATGTTACCTTCCTTTCTGTTTAAGGAAGATTGGCTTTAGTTCTTTAAATATGAGTTAGAATTCAACTGAGAATATCTGGTGCTGAGCTTTTATTTTCTGGAAAGTTTTTAATTGTTGTTTTAACTTTATTGCTTGACTTTGGTCTGTTAAGGTTTTCAGTATCCTCTTGGTTCAATCTGGGTAGGTTATGTATACCTAGAAATTTGTCAATATCATCTAGATATTCCAACTTATTGAAATATAAGTTTTCAAAATAGTCCCTAAAGATCCTCTGGATATCAGAAGTTTCTGTGATGATATCTCCTTTTTCATCTCTAATTTCATTAATTTCATCTCTAATTTCATTTTTATATCTTTTTATTGGATTATTCCCTTTACCAGTAAGTAATGATCATCCATGTCTCTTCTGATTCTTTTTTTGAGTTGTTTTGTTTGTTTTTTGAAATCTGCTTTGTCAGATATGAGAGTAGCTACTGCTTTTTGTTTTGAGCCTCCATGGGATACCTAATTTAATTAATTCTTTATTTCAAAGACTGTTGTCAATATTCAGTATCAATACAGTTATACTATTAGTTTCTCTTTCTCCCAGCTGGCCCTAAAGAGACCATAATGAAGGAGAATACATTTTAAGCCAATAAGAAGCAAAGTTTTAAAATAATGTACAACTTTATAAGTTTTGTACATAAGCCATTCAAGATTCTGTAGCACTGACTGGTACAAAGCACAAAGAGATGTCACTTTTAGATACAGCAGCTTCAGATCCAGAAAAAGATGATGAGTTGAGTTTCATATGGCTAAATCAGTGGCAAAAACATAATTTTCTTTCTTTTTCAAAGAGGCAGGAGAGCAATCACACGGTCACCTCAAGATTAAGAGGCCCATGATCTATTCTGTGGACAGTTGAGAAGAGGGTAGAGATGGGATAAAAATTTGGTCTCAAGGCTAAGGATGTGCTCATTGGTAGAGCACTTACCCAAACATATATGAGGCCCTGGGTTCGATACCCAACACCACAAAAACAAAAAGTCTCAGAGGTCTCATCATCTTAATTTGATAATTTCTAATGAAAAATATAAAAGAAGAATAAAGTTGTCTAAAGATACCTTAAAGCTAAACAAACAACAACAACAAAAGAAAAGAAAATACGTGATTCCCCTTGGAATCAGGATTTTGGTTTGCCTGGTAGTTTGCACAGAACAATGAGGTTTTCTCTGAGCTCTGTTTGACTCCCAGTAAGGCAGGCACATTCCTTTTTTTATCCTCTCTGGAGAGGAAAACATGGATTATGCTGGAAAGTTACCTTCCAAAAATGAGAAGAGAATTAGATTGCTGCTTCAGAGCTATGGAAATAATTTAGAATGTTTTACAAATGGTTACTGTAACCAAAAAAAAATAATAATAATAATAATAATTGCAAAATGTGTACATCACAACATGCTTTTAAAGACACTTCGCATTGTACTCACATTCCCTTAAATGTTGTACCCAAAGGTTCTTGGCCTCTAACCCTCTTTGGTAAGAAGCTGAGACCCTTTGGTGAAAAAGACAAAGGGATCGGGGTACAGGGAATGTTTAAAGGAGAAAGCAGCCTTACAGTTAAAGATCACCCCTCAGTTTCAAGGTCAGCTTTGGGCTGGCTGGCCGGGTCAGAGGGAGGAGCAGCAGCTCTATATCCCATTCAGGTCAAGCAGAGTATGAATTGTAGGATTGGATTTTTTATTTGACATTTTTTTAAAATATAAAGCACTTAATACTATAACCTTTCTTCTGTGTTTATGTGGTTTGTATAATTTTTCCTTTTAGTTGATTTCTAATTTCATACCGTTATGATCTGATAAGATGCGTGGGATAATATCCTTTTTTTTTTCGCATTTGCTATTACTTGTTTTGTGATCCAAAATGGACTATTTTGGAACAGCTCTCATGAATTGCTGAGAAGAAATTGAATTCATCTGTTGTTGGATGAAATGTTCTATAGATGGCTGTTAGTTCATTTGAAGTATAGTATCATTTAGGTCAAATAAGTCTTTCTTGATTTTATGTGTGAATGACCTGTCTATTGGTGAGAGGCCGTTGAAATCACTCAGTATTATTGTATTAAAGTCTGTCTAGGACTTTATTGTCAAGGAGTGTTTATTTTATGTAATTAGGTGTGCTGATATTTGGGGCATAGATGTTTACCATTTTTATATCTTCTTATTGGATTATTCCCTTTACTAGTAAGTAATGATCATCCATGTCTCTTCTGATTCTTTTTTAGGGTTGTTTGTTTTTTGAAATCTGCTTTGCCATATATGAGAATAGCTACTGCTTTTTGTTTTGAGACTCCATTTGCATGGGATACCTTTTTCTATCTTTTATTTTCAACTTTATGAATCTCTTGCAAACAATATATATTGGGTCTTGTTTTTATAATCTTTCTGCCAGTCTGTGTCTTTTAATTGGAGAATTGAGACCATTTACATTCAGAGATATTATGGAGAGATGCTTTTATTTCCAGCCATTTTAGCTTATTTCATAGAGTTAATTCATTCTTAAATTTTTATTAATTGCTCTTCTGGGAAGCTTTATCCATTTGAGAGCTCTGGAGTTTGCTTTTGAGCTCTTCTTTGTGTGGTATTTCTCTTTCATAGTTTTGGCTTAATATTCATGAATACCTTTAGTTTATCCTTATCATTGAAAGGTTTTATTTTACTTTTGATTCTCAAAGTTTTGCTGGGTATAGCAATCTTAGCCAGCATTTTTTCCCCCTTAGCATTTCCATTTTTTCATTCCTAGCCCTCCTGACTTTTAGAGTTTGAGTTGAGAAGTCAGAAATGAGCCTTATTAGTTTACCTTGAAATGAGACCTTCTTCTCTTGTGGCTTTTAATATTCTATTTTTATTCTCTGTACTAGGCATTTCAATTATGATGTGTCCTGGAGAGATTGTTTTTTATGTGTGGACATCCATCTTGTTCCTAAGATTTGGAAAATTTTCTATTTCACTGAAAAGATTTTTAATGCATTGCCTATATTTCTATGCCCTCTTCTATCCCAGTGATTCTTAATTTTGTTCTCTTCATGTTGTTCCCTGAGTGTTCTTATATTCTGATCTTGGTCTTTTGTTTACTGTTTACTGAGTGTTCAAACACCTGTCTTTGAGGCCTGACATTCTATTTTCTACAGAATCTAATCTATTGGTGATACTTTCAAGTGAATTGTTTATTTGATTTATTGTGTAATTTTTTTTTCCAGGAGTTCTGATTGGTTTTTCTTCAGTATCTCTCTTTTTCAAAATGATCTTTCATCTCCCATATTTGTTCTCTTAATTCATCCGCCTTAATTCATCTTTTAGCTCATTAATAACTTTAATAATCAATCAGTTTTAATTTTTTTTCTCAGAAATTTCATCCCCTTCCATGTCTGTGAGTTCCTTTGTTGGGTGATTGTAAGTTTTAGGAGGAGACTGTTTTGCCCATTTCCTCACATTTTCAGAGGTCTTAGACTTGGCCATCTGTTGAGATGTATTCATTTTTCTCTATTGTGAGAATGTCTTTTGGTGTGTATTTATCTTTTGTAATAAGTCATATGTTGTTGCTATCTCTTAGCTTTAACATGCAGGCTCAATGTAATCCAACTGTGAGTTTTCACCGCTAGTGCCCTTCTGTGGAAGAACTGCTTAATTCAGCACTGGAGAGCTATTGTAACACTGTGGGTTCCCTGAGCCATTATTTTGGAATCTTTCTCTGATTTTACTGTAGAAACCATTAGCTGTAGTGGACCAGATGTCCTTTTTCGGTTGTTTCTATTTGGGGCCTACTGATTGGTTTGGAGTTTTTGTCTTCCTTAGTCTGCATGTTAAAAAGTATTGCAGCTTAAGCCGGGTTGTGTGGAGCAAGGTGCACTGTACTGGACTAACTTGTAGGTCTACTTTAGTTACAAAATTTGTATCTTGTGAACTTGCAGTTTTCTGGTCACTGCCCAGCCCCTCGCAGAAAAAGGGGAAACGAGCAACAGCAACAACAGTGTTAATTTACAGCATTAAAATAAATGAACATACTTTATATACAGAGACACGAAAAATTGTGCTTATATGTGTAATAAGGATTGTAATGCATTCCACTGTTGTCGTGTATTTAAAAAATAAATAAATAAAATAATGGTGAAAATACACCCCCCCAAAAATGTCCAGTTCCTACTATGATGTGTATAGCACTAATTACCACAAAATGAAGAACAGTGGTTTCAGTATTAACCACATTAACTACAATAAATACCTGTAAACTAGATCTAGCATTAAAGTATACTTCAGATGCAAACTACAGCCTCCACAGTAATAACCACAACAACATGAATGGTGAAGGCCAGGAATTATATAAGCTAAATAGTTTTATAAAAGAGTAAAACTACAGTTCATTAAGAGGAAAAAAAATGGATTAGGAAGGCAAAAGAAAGTTTAAAATATTTATAAAGTGAAGAGGTAAAGCAGAAGAGGTAGCAAATGGAACAACTGAAATAAGTAACAAGAAGAAAGATTTTGCAAATTTGGCTATTGGAGGTAGAAGAAAGAATATTAAGAGAAACAAAAACAATAGCAAAACAGTCAAACCAAAAGAAATAACAAAATCCCTGATCCTCTTAAAGTCAAAAAAGTAGAATGACAAATGGGTGGAAACAAAAGTGAAGGAGGGGTGGGGAATTAGTGTGTGTCCAGGAACTAATTGGCACAAGAATGCAGAGGCATACACACACATGCACTTGATGGAAAGGAGAAAAATCTGAATGAAAATAAAGGGCCTCAACTGAGGTGGTCAGAGTGTTGACAAGGATGGAACTGCACTGCCTTTTTCATTCTTTTTCAGCATTTCATTCCCTCCAATATCTTTGGAATCAGTTGCTAGAGGGTTATAAACTTTAAGAGGTGTAATGTTTCCTTTTTTCATATTTCTTGTATTTCTCTGTTGAAATTTGAACATTCATGAAATGGTTATTCCTTCCACTTTTATTTGAGAGCCTTCCTACTAAGAAGCCTTACCTGATGAATTGGCTGGGGATTTCTGTTTGTTGTATGGGTGTTGAATTTAATTACAATTGAACTTCAGTTTTCCTATAGCTTCTTTGGATGTGAGTAGTGGCTTTTGGCACAGTGTGTACATGGCACAGCCTGAGAAACTTGCTTTTTCTGTTTTTGGGGTTTTTTTTGGGGGGGTGGACTTGCTTTTTCTGTTTTTTTTGGGGGGGGGTGTGGTTTAGACAGTGGAATAGATGGTGTATAACCCTTATGTTCTCTCTGCTGTTATTATAGGGGTGAATGTCCAGGATTGAGATTTTGGGCCCACCTTTGCCATGTTTACTTGGGGCTGGGTTCACAACTGAGGGATTTTATTTTCCCTGTCCTTTAGAGTATCCATCATGGTTTGAAAGAGATTAGGTCATGGCTGAAGTAAGATGGAATTTCTCTGAGCTTGGGTAGGAGTATAGCTTAGTGGAAAAGCACCCACCCAATGTGGTCAATGTACCACACTGATAAACTCCCAGTGCTTGATAAACCCCCAGTACTACATAGAAAAAAAACAAACAATAACATACAAGAAAAAAGAAAACATATTAGACAAATAAAAATAACAACGCAAAAGCAATAGAAAAGGGGCAACAATAATAAAAATCATCTACAAAGTTTTTAAAAAATAAAGAAAATTAATTTTTAAAAAAGAGGAAAGCAGAAGAATAATAAATAGATTCTTCACGAAAACAGCACTGACGAAAGTATTTGTATTCATAAAAATTAAGAATTTCTCATTGCTAGGCACTGTGGCACACATCTGTAATCCCATTGGCTCTGGAGGCTGAGGTAGGAGGATTGCAAGTTCAAAGCCAATCTCAGCAAAAGTGAGGCACTAAGCAACTCAGTGAGACCCTGTCTCTAAATAAAATTCAAAATGGGGCTGGGAATGTGGCTCAGTGGTTGAGTTCCCCTGAATTTAATTCCGAATACACCGCCCCTCCCCCCCAAAAAATATTTCTCCTCCACTGAGGTGCTCAGTTGTGTGGATAAGAGTAGATATTCACAAATTGTACAGATGTCTTTTTAGGCTCAGTTCTAGGGAAGAGAACAAAGGCTAAGGTTTTTCATCCCTCTTTTCTTTTTTAGTTTGTGGCCAGAGCCAGTTGGAATATCTCTCAGCTGCCCTGCACACCACAAAAGCGAGTGGAACTCAGAGCTTCACAGGCTAAGTTTTACTCTGAAGTTATTTTGGCTGCACACTGAGAACTGGCCGTATGAGTCACCAAGCTAGTAGAAAGTGTAGAACTTGTTTGGAGCGGTTCCCTCCAGTTCCCCTCACACTTTAAGGGCAGAGCTGATAGTTGACACTAAATATATCAATGACTCTGAGGCCTTTTGTGCCATGTACCCTGAAGTTGGAGAGCAGCCCTGTAGTCACAAGTATTTGTGCTGGGGGCAGCAGGCCTCATACCTCTAGTGTCCGGAGACGGCTTCTGCACAAAAATCATGTGCCAGTGCTTGTTCCCCTGGACTCCTGCCTCTGGCTTCCTAGACCATAGGTTTTAAAGGGTAAGCATCCTCTATTTCCTTTTGTGTCACACTTCAGTTTCCCACTGCAGAGGATTCTCAGCAGGTTTGTGTCAAACTGACTCTCAGGGCAGCTGCCTACTGCATAAGTACAGTAATATTGCCAACAGGACCTGGAGAAGAAAATACAGGTGCCTTTGATTCCCCAAACAGTAAGCTCCCATAAGGCTTTCTCAAGATGTCTCTTTGTTACAGTACCCTGAGATGGGTGAAGTATTTCTGTAGAACCAGTTTGCTGTGTAGATCCCAGGTCTACTGTCAGTTTAGAGTTTAGCGTTGCAAGTGCTGATTTGTGTGCTAATGATGGACCCTCGGACTCTCCCTTTTCATCTCTACCCCTCACTCTCTGCCATATGGTCAGTGCTGGGATGCTCCCTTTTTCACCTTCTATTCCAGTATTCAGAATCTCAGAGTTTCTCCAAGTGTCTGTATTCTTGTTGAACTTCAGCCTTCTCCTACAGTTACTGACTTTGATATCAATGCAGGTGCTTTCCAGTTATTTTGACTCCGTCTTGTGGGGGTCTTTTCCTCAGAACCTCAGTTTTAATTACAGAGGCTTTATAGTATGTTTTAATGCCTGACAAGTCTAGTCTGTTTTCAGAGATGTTCATTTGGCTATTCTTGCCTGTTTATTTACCCATAACAAGGTTAGTATCAACTTATATAAAAAAGTTTGTAGGTATTTTTATTAGGATTGTGTTGTTTATAAATTAGCTTTATGATGTCAAGTCATCCTGTTCAAGAACAACAGTTGTTTTTTGATGTCTTTCAGGAGTGTTAAGCTTTCTCATATAGGATTTTTTCTTAAATTTATTCCTAGATATCTTTACTTTGTAAGTGAAGGTGTTTTTGTGTTTGTTTTGACCTTATATCTTTTAACTGGTTCCTAATTGTGTGATGATTAGGGTTCTGTATGGTAATTTTATATTCTGCTACTTTACTCATTATTTTTATTGTTTCAGTTTTATGATTCACTTTCTAGGTGTATCACAGCTGTAAATAAAGATAGTTTTAATCCCTATTTTCTAATTCTTATGCCTGTGATAGAGTTATCTAATTACATTGGCTGATACCTCAAATTAAGTACAATATTAAATACTAGTGGAAATAGTGAACATCCTTTTCTTTTTCTGATCTTAGTGGATATGTTAAGGAAGTGACTTAGCTCAGGTTGCTGTAACAAAGTACCATAGATTGGGTTCCTTAAAAAAATACCAGTTTATTTTCTCAAAAGTTCTTGAAGCTAGAAACTAAATCAGGGTGCTGTCCAACCTGGTTTCTGATGGGGGGTTCTTTTCCTGGTTTTTCAACATAAATCTACTAGTATGGTATACTATATTAATGGGTTCCCTCATAGTGAACTCTTGCCAGCTGACCCCCTCTGATGAGATGAGCTGGGTTCAAAAGAGCTGGCTGCAACATTAAGATAAGAAAACGGCAAAGAAATCACGCCACACATGGACAGGAGTTTCTCAGATCAAGGGTAGGATGGCTCTGTGACTTAAAGGGTCAGCTGGGAAAGAGAGTGTGCACCTGGAATCTCTTTATTTTTATAGGGAGTACCCACAAAGGAGATTTGATGGAATGCTCTTTACCAAATAAGGCAGGGGATAAGAAATTTCAAAGGTGGAATCTAGCTTTTTGATGTCTTGTGGTCAGCAGATTGATTGACATCTTGGCAAGTTACACCCATCTTAGATGCTGTGTGGGTTCACAGGCAGTGGGAAAGGAGAGGCACACAGCCCAATCAGCATGCAGTGCCAGACCTGTCCCCTCAGATAGTTCAAATGAACATAGCTCACACTCACAGCCCATGGATGGCTCACAACAGTGAACCAAGTATGCATTTGTGAAATAAATACCACTTGGTTATGGTAAGTCATTCTTTCAATTAGGGATTGAATATGTTTTAGAATGCTTTATTTAGTATTTTTGCATAAATATTGATAAATCATATTAGCTTATAATTTATTTTGTATTATCTTTATTAGGTTGCTATTGATGTTACACATACATAGAGAAACAGCTATGAAGTTTTTTTCTCCTTTTGCATTCTAGTAAGAAATTTTATAGAGCATTTGAATAATCTAGAGTCTTAAATGTTTCACAGGAACCATCTGAGCCTGGTGCTTTTTGGTAGGGTAGTTATTAAATAACTTTCCTAATTTCTTCTAAGGAAATTGGTCTCTTTAAGCCTTCTATTCCTAATGGATTCAGTTTTAGTAAACTGTATTAAATTACCGATTTCACCTGGGTTTTCAAATTTATTTGCAATAACATCTGAAAAATGGAATCTAATAATTTTTTTAATGTTTATTTTTGTATTTTCTTCAATGGTTATTTTCCTTTTATCATTACCCTTTCCCTCTTTTTTAATATTAACTAATTGTTTGCCTGTTTTGTTAACTTTTTTCAAAATATGACTTGATTTATTAGACCCTTCTTTCAGTTTTATTGTGTATCAATTGAATCAATACTTTTTAGGAATTTTGTAATTTGAGTTTAGGTTTCTCTTTTACCCAGTTTTTAGTACATTTATTTCCAGATAGAAGGACCTTCCTTTGTTATTGTTAATAATTCCCATTTTATTATATTGTTGTCAGAGAACATTGTTTGAAATATTTCTACTTTATGGAACTTACTGATACTTTATGACCTAATCTATACTGCTTGTGTGTGAATGTTCCATGTGTGCTTGATAAGTTTATTGTCTAATGTCAAGATCTAAAGTTTGATTTGTTCTATCTCAATTCTTTCATTATATGTGTCTTCTGTATCACTATTTACTTGGTCTTCTATTAGTATTCTTTCTATTGGTGAATTTCATGGGCTTTATGCTTTTATAAAGATTTTTGCTGTGTTACATAAATATTCATGATTTTAATATCTTCATTTTAAATTGTGACTTCTAACATTAAAACATTGTCCTTTATAATGTTAATTTGAATTCTTCATTGTTTGATATCAACATTATATGTACATCTTTCTTATTTGTTATTTTCTTTTCTTGGTATACCTGTCTTAGCCCATTCCTTTATTGTTAGTATTTCTAAATCATTTAATTTTGAATGTATTTCTTATATAGAGCATATTTTGGGGTCTTTCTGAATCAAAATGAAAAAAAAATTAATAGCTAAGTTAAATCCTTTGGCATTTATTTATAAAACTGATATGTTTTGTTTCAATTCTTTTATACTATTTTAAGTCATGTGAATTATATAAAGAGCTATTTTTTCAGAGTGTGTGTGTGTATTTAATGCTTATAGTCTCTGTTTTCATAATCTTTTGCTCTGACTTGTCCATCTTTAATGTATCCTTTATCTTTCTGCCTACTGTTACATTCAGTGAACTATTCTACTTTGCTCTCCCTTCTCTTCCCTATTTATTCTAGTCAGTCTATAATTGCATAACATATAGCCTATATCATATAACATATCATTCTTCTTCAACTCCCTTGCTAACTTCTCTGGTCTGCAATTATAATAAATGTTCACTATCAGTATTTTTGTTCAAGTTTTCCCAGTATATATTGATTGGCTGAAGTTCAGTTTTGAATAGTTATATACCTTAAGAAAGGTATGGGTGCAGTTTTTCTTGCATATACAAAACTGCTTAATTAAAAAAAAATTGTGACCTTGAGATTGAGGGGGCAGTTTGATTACATATAAATTTTTGATTTACATGTTTCTAAGCAACCCTCTAGCCTCAGCTTACTGAGCTGCTGGGATTACAGGTGTGTGCCACCACGCCCAGCCCAATAGTCTAATATTTTTTTAAAAAATTAGGTCTATGATGTCCTATTATTTTCAGCTGGTGAGTCTTTGTTGAAACTGCTAAAACCAAAGCTAACTCCAGCCAAAAATAAGAGTGTATTATCAATAACAATGTAAGAGAAAGCATTATGGGAAGACCTTTTGGTCATTCAAAAAGAGAACACTGAATCACACTAAGGAGTTTAGTTTTACAACTCCATATCACTCTGGCCCACCAAGCACAAGGTGCTTCTTTTTTTTTTAAGAAACTGTTGGTGGCTGTAATTTAATCATGGCATGTACTCTAAACATTTATTGACAACTATAATGGCTTCTGTCAAGATCTAAAGTTTGATGTGTTCTATCTCAATTGTAGATAGACACGTCAACTGTGCATTTGTCCTACCCCACTACACTAAGCCTTTTGAGGGCAACACTTAGTTTCATCATTGGATCCCCAGCACCTACCTTATAATATACACTCAATAAATTCTTTGAGAATTTCAAGTTTTGTTTTTGAGACTGGAATGTTCCTATACTAAGTACTAAGAAATTGTTTCTAAATCACTTTGTTTGCAAATTATGATGGATGCTCTTTAAGCAAGTTCCATTTCCCCCTATTGAAGGTGGACAAAACTTATGTGCTTTTGTTCTAGCAAGTAACTCTGTGTCCTCCACCTCATCTTGCTAAGCTGCAATCTCCTAAGAGGAGCATTGCTCCATAGTACACCTCTTAGTAATTTGAATGAGTTTCCATTTAGTTGAGAATATAAGTAAGATTTCTTAATTTTTATAATAATATTAACTCTCATTCTGGTCTATCTGAATCCGATGCATCTTTCCTCTCTTTAACACACAGTATTTCCTTTTAGCATCTTTTCAGAGTTTACTTTGCTACTGTTTCTTATCTACTGAAAGTGGGGTGGATAATGAACATTGGAAGAGGTATGATAACCTTATTTGGTCTCTGAACTCTACAAAGTAGATAGAAACTCACTGGTAACATGGGCTAGGCAGGTAGAATAAATGAGTGGAATGGAATAGGCATGAGAAAAATAACAGCATGATGATGAGTGAAAACTGCGCTTCAGAACTGGAGACGTTGTGGAATAGGTCAATGTAAAACTGGAGTGTGACTTTCTCTTTCAGCTGCTTCTTAGATACAATCATTTGGAAAACTGGCCTTGGTATTCTATACTAATGGAATACCTGAGATAATTAGCTTTACAAACAGGAAAGATTTATTTTGGCTTGCAGTTTTGAAAGTTCTAGACCGTGATCAGTTGGTCCCATTGCTTTGGACCATGACAAGGCAGCACATCATGGTGGGAGGGTATGGTGGAACAAAACCACTTGTCTAATTGCCAGGCAGCAATAGAGAGTGAGGAGGGGGCCAGGGTCCCACAATCTTCTTTAGTAAATGCCCTCTAAAGACCTCCTACCAAGTTCTACCTATTAAAAATTTTCCTGCCTCCCTATAACACCACCCTGATTATCAAATCTTTAACACTGGGTCTTTGGGAAACATTCAACATCCAAATTATAGCAGTTTTCTTTTATTTTCCCCCATTTTTAAAAGAGAAGCTGAAAATTTAAAATTTATGTGAGGTTTCCAGATTTTTAAAATCTTGGCAATTAATTTAAACATTTTTGAAAGAACGTATGGCCCCAAACTGTAGACTATGAGGCCAAGCAAAATACATCTGTGGGCTGGTTCAGATCCTAAGCCATACATTCCATGTTCTGCTATATATTTCCATCAGATTTGCTCATCCAAAAGGTATTCTAACTATAAAGTAGTTTCCAGTTGTATTAATTTTCTGTTTGTTTCATAACAAATTACAACAAATTTTGCACCTTAAAACAGCACAGTTTATTATCTCAGTTTCTGTAAATGAAAAATTTGGGCACTTCATGACTGAATTCTCTGCTCAGGGTTTCACTGATGTCATCTAGGGATACAATTTTTGTCTGGGGTTCACAGTTCTCTTCCAAGTTCACTGGTTGTTATCAGAATTCACTTTGTTGAGTTGTAAAACTGAGGTCCCGTTTCCCTGGTAACTATTGGCCATGGACTGTTGTCATTTCCCAGAGGCTGCCTGTAGTGGCCCTGATGGCAGTTCACAGCACAGATGTGTGCTCTCTTCTAAGCCAGCTGGCATGTGTGTCTCTAGTTTCCACTTCTGCAACTCATTGGATAAAACACTATGCTTTGAAAGGGCCTGATTAGGTCAGGAGTGCACCTAAATAACTTCCTTTTGCTATATAGTTAACTAGAAGTCTTAATTTTTTTTTTTTTACAAAACAGGAAAATATTATAGAAACATAAAAGGATCACATGCCAGAGGAAATTTTTAAAGTAAACACACACTGGAAAAGTTCTCCTTTACTAATTAATCAAGAAAATAACAAATTACCACTTTCTTTTATCTCATCCTGCTAGAGTAGAAGGAATAAATTGGGATAGTCGTTCTAAAAATCAGTTTCATAGTCTTTAAAAAAATTTTTTTTTTTTTTTTTGGTAAAGGGGATTGAACCCAGTGGTGCTTAACCACTAAACTATGTCTCCAGTCCATTTTGTATTTTATTTTGAGAGAGGATATTGCTAAGTTGTTTAGGACCTCGCTAAGTTGCTGAGTCTGGCTTTGAACTTGAGATCCTCTTGCATTGGTCTCCTGAGCCACTGGGATTTCAGGTGTGTACCACCTTGCCTGGCTCCGGCCATTTTTACATTTTATTTTGAGACAGATTCTAACTTAGTTGCCAAGGTTGGCCTTGAACTTGAGGTCCTCCTGCCTCAGCCTCCCAAGCCTCTGAGCTTACAGGCATGTGCCACACATCCAGCTCAGTTTAGTAGTAGCATATGTTACAGTTGGAGAGACAGTATGCATGAGTGGATTAATACATAGATAGACGAACAAGTGTATATACATTTGTATAAGTTTGTATTTATTTAACAATTATTATAACTCTATGACAAATACTATTGCTGTTTTCATTTATCAGATGGAAAGAGCTGAGGCACTACAAAGTGTTATTGGTGGTTATCTCTGTAATAAGATTACATGAGGATAATAACTATTTCTTCTTTATTCTAATTTTTTTCATTTTGTAAATTTGTAACAATTTTAAACAGGGAAAAATGGTAATAAATCTGTCTTGAAGTAAAGACCATATATTTATAGTTGTTGTATAAATTAGCATAATTGTTTTGAAAGCAAGAGAACTGTGTAACTTCTTTTGAATGGCCAAACTGCAGAAATGGAATTAATGAACCATTTAGAATGCCCAGATAAGGAATAATGTATTTTCTTCCTTTCCCAGAATATTTCGCCACATGTTTAATAACATTACTTATAAGTAAAACCTATGATTAAAGGAGGTGAGAAACAGTCATCTAGGCTGGGAATAAGAGGTGAGGACTGGAATTTCCATGGTATACATTAGATTCATTAAAATACCTAGAAGATTAGCAATTGTATTTTTCCCTTATTTAAAAAAAATAATATTGTATACCTATGTCTCACAGAACAAGTGGTTTAAAACAACATTTTTTATTTCCACCACAGAAAGTACTATAATGCTTTTATCAAGTATCTATATGATTCTTTCCCCACTGAAAAAAATTTTTAAACCTTAACTTTTTAAATTGTTTTTACTTCAAAATTATATTTTTGTCCAGTTATTTCTTAATTTTCCTAAAGCACTTTTAAATTTAGTCTAATAACTTATGATTCCCTAGTATTAGTATACACAACATAATTTTATAAAGACACCTTTGTATCACATGATAGCTATTTTTTAAATGTGATCCTGTTTGGGGGGTACCAGGTATTAAACTCAGGGGCACTCAAGCAGTGAGTCACATCCCCAGCCCTATTTTGTATTTTATTTAGAGACAGGGTCTCACTGAGTTGCTTAGTGCCTCACTTTTGCTGAGATTGGCTTTGAACTTGCAATCCACCTGCCTCAGCCTCCCTAGCTGCTGGGAGGGTATGCTCTTTTTAGATACCTGGAAGTATTTGTACTAAGTACCATATCCAGCCTTCTAATAAAATCACACCTACTTAGGTCCTTAAAAGGAAAAGAACAGCTAGTGCTGCTGAACCAGGGCAATCTGTTGTTCACTTTTAGAGGAGTTAATTGGAATATGTAAATATTTTCTTAATGTAATTGCTCTTGCCTTTACCTATTCCCAGTTTGTCTTAAGAGTTGATGTTATGGGCACTGATTCTGCACACATTTGACTTTGGTACTAGCAAATTATTGTATATAGCTTGAGATATTTGCAGCACTTAAGAAAATATTTGGAACAGAATGAAATATGTATTACTTTGTTTTAACATTAGGTCAGTATTTTTAAATTTTTAGTATCCAAAAAATTACTGTATTTAATAATATTTGTCCTACTTACTGGACTACTTCTGAGTTAATATTAAAAACTAATTTGAAAGAGTTAACCATTTTTTTCTTCTTGTAAGTGTTCCAAGATCTCCATCTGAAACCATGGGTAGTACTGAACCCTATGTACACTATGATGTTTTTATCTATACATACAGATGTATGATAAAGTTAACTTATAAGTTAGGCATAGAGATTAACAGCTACTAATAAAATAGCATAATTACAACAGTGTACATTAATAATACATAATAATACATGAAGATTGTGTCTCTTTTAAGAGTCAAAACAGATTAATATTTTTAGATTGCAGTCAGCTGTAGGTAGCTGAAACCATGGATAGCAAAACTACAGATAATGGAGACTACTGTATCAGACGATAATTATTTGTAGGGTTCTTTTATAATGTATTGAAGCAAAAAATGGCTTACGAATCATACACTGGAAAGAATAGAGTCAACCTCTGCAAATATTTTTCAAAATGAAGATGGTATAAATTCAACAATAGTGCAGTTAAAGACAGAGGTAGTATTGTAAGATTGCCACTTCCAGTATGGCTATTAATTCAGAAAACCAATGAGAAGTGATGGGGAATTGAGAAAAGACAAAAAGACACATACAGAGAGAAAGCTGGAACCAGGTGGCACACTATCCTTTGATGGAGGAATAATGACCCAGAGCTAGCTCAGGACATTCATTGTATAGATTTTATCATCAAAAGATTATTTGTGAGTCTGGGGTTGTAGCTCATGGTGGCAGTGGGCTTACCTAGCATATGTGAGGCACTTGCTTTGATTCTTAGCACCACATAAAAATAAAAAATAAAATAAAGGCATTCCATCCATCTATAACTACAAAAAAAAAAAAAAAGGTTATTTGTAGGAAAGTTGCAGGAAAGCAGCCAGACTTGAAGGTCACAGTGAAACTTTCAGACATTGAGGTTATCTTGTTATGCCCAGAATTCTCTTTTCCTGAGAATTGGTGTCTGAGCTCAAGGTTCAGACTGATATAGCTCTGTACCTTGGCATGGAGCTTTCTCAGGCTGGGCATCACCATAGCAACTGGGCCATCTTGATCTGCACCTTTACACAGTGCAAAGGCAGCCATGGGGCAGTCAGAGGTCATGATTCAAATCATCACTCTCTACATAAGATGTTTAGGTGATTTATATTGAAAAACAAGCTGAAATATTTACTAATTAAGGGATGAGACCTGATGAGACAGTGAGGGAAAAAGCAAAAGGATTGTTGCTGTTTTGAAAAGGAGAGTGATTGGACCATTGTGGACCTTTATGTACTCCCTGAGTACTTCCAGGGGTCACTCACAGGAAGAGAGAAATGCTGTTATTGAACACTTCACAACTCTTTGGGAAGCATCATTTATTTTGTTACTGTGAGTGGTGTGTGGAAGGGGAAAAAAGTTCTAGGTAAGGCAGAGAATTTAGTTTGTGCTGTTATATAACAAAAATACTGTAGACTGGTGACTTAAACTGCAAACATTAATTTCTCATAGTTCTGAAAGCTGGTAGCCTGAGATCAGTTGAATTGTGAGAGCACCACCCTCACAACCTAATTCTCCTCAAAGGTCCCATCTCCAAATACTATAATATTGGGGCTAGAATTTTTGACATATGAATTTGGGAGGACACATTCACTCATACACATGAGCAGGTATGAATATGTTATGATGAAGCCCACTATTATGTTAAGCATAGTGCCCCAATAAAAAAGTTAATTTTTTAAAAAAGTTCCTTATGTGACCAACTTTGATCCCTGTTTTTCCCAAGTCTGACAGCCATTGATGTTTTCCACTTTTACTTTGTTTGCCTTTTCTAGAAATATCGTACAACTTCTTCTTAGCCTAGTGTTTTTGAGGTTCATGGGTGTTGTCCTTTGTATTGTTGAGGAGTAGTAGTCCAGTGTATGAGCATACACCACATTTTGTTTGTCCATTAGCTAGTTGATGACCAAATTGTTTCAGTTTGAAACAGATGGAAATAATGCTACTATGCATAGTCTTTTTGTGAACATGTTTTTCTCCCTCATGAGTAGAGAGCTAGAAGTGAATTGCTGAGCTGCGAAACTTTTTTTTAGAAACAGCCAAACTATTTCAAAAATGACTGTACCATTTTATATTCCTGCCATTATTGTATAAAGGTTCTGATTTCTTCACATCTTCACCAATGCTTGATGTCAATCTTTCTGACTATAACCATTCTTTTGGGTATATTGTTTAGTTTTAATGTCATTTCACTAATAATGAATGATATCCCTGAAAGTCCACATTACTTTTAATCAAGAGATTTTACTGTAGCTTGGAACAGTTCTTGGGATTCTTATTCAGAATTTGTTAGATGAGTTACCAATCATATAAAGGAAATACATTTTTATCATTTATTGATGGATATCTTGCTTTAATTCTTGTTTCTTTGAATACTTAAATATATAATGAGGATATGTTACTTTTTATATATCTGTTGGACATTTAAAGATGGAAGTTAGGTTGTTATTTGTATTGAATCTGAAGTTCAAAAGGCTGAGGGTGAAGTTTGTGAGTTGTCAAATCATAGTTAAAGCCACAAGAGTGGACATGATCACCTAACAGGTTGAGTAGAAGCCTGACAATTTGTAGAAGAAAAACTTGCGTGAATCCAATAAAACATTTGAGGGGCTACCCTGAGCCACAAATCTAGGAGGTCCTCGGTGAAGCACGTTAAGAATACTGTTGATTAACAATTTATTTGTGGCTACCTGCCTGCATAGGTTAACTTTTACGTTCCTTTTTATTGCTTTAAAGAGAACAAGGGTGTTTTATAGAAAATTAAGTCTTCACGAGGTCAGTAATGCCTTGTACTGTTTTTTCTTTTGAATCATTTGAGTAACTATTATTTATTTTTTCCAGAGTAATATGATTTTTAATCATTAAACATCCTAGTCAGGTTTTACTAATTAATGCCCAGTTTGGTATATTATTCTGATTCTTTTATATATATCTCAAATATTATTGATTTTATAAATGTCACACCAAATATGTGCTTTTCTTTTATTTCTAGGCAAATATTGTGGTCTGGGGTTGCAAATGAACCATTCAATTGAATCAAAAAGCAATGAAATTACAGTGTTGTTCATGAGTGGAATTCATATTTCTGGACGAGGATTTTTGGCTTCATATTCAGTTATCGATAAACAAGGTAATTTTCATCTTATACAATGGTTCCTACATTTTGCAGTTTCTGACAACAAAAAAGAAGTGTTTTTCTGAGTTCCTGTTATCTGAAATTGGAATAGAATAGAAAGACTGAATAGTTAATAATATTTATACAAATTTGACAAAGTTAGATCAGTTTCAGAATTCCAGAAAAATAAATGTCTTAACTTTTTCATCAAGTCCACATACTTCCTTTTCCTTAATAGATGAAGTACTAATTTTTCACTTTTATAAGATTGGAACACAAACTTCACTAACTGTTTTTATACCTGTGAATTATTGAGACGTACCATTTTCAATTTAAGTCTCTCTTACCCACGGTTGATAACTTCATATTTCTGTGAAAGACCCTTTTACTGTTTTTTGCAAAGAATAGGCAGGTTCTCCTACCACTAGGAGTACTCTGGGAAGTGCTGAGTTATTTTGGGAATTGTTAATTTTAGGATGCGAAGGGGAAAGAATTAAAAGCAAGGCTATTAAATAGAATAGAATAAAAAATTTGCCTGAATCTCTAAGATAAAATGGAAGTCATGCACAAAATTCCTGATGTGTTTTGGCTATTATGGCTTGCATTTATTCCCCTTTGCTATTAGGGGTACCATCATGAGAAAGTTTAAGAAGTATTTCTAGTACAAGAACATATCAAA
Source organism: Ictidomys tridecemlineatus (assembly GCF_052094955.1). Taxonomy (NCBI): domain Eukaryota; kingdom Metazoa; phylum Chordata; class Mammalia; order Rodentia; family Sciuridae; genus Ictidomys; species Ictidomys tridecemlineatus. The sequence continues at coordinate 167,485,849 of NC_135479.1, forward strand.
AACAATCATTTAAATCAGAAAATAGATGATTATTTTTACATTTGACACTGAATTAACCTAAGTTGATCACCTAAAATAAAAATCAGCTTCATATTATATATAAACATGAGACAATTATTAAGGGCCTTCTAGGTGTGAGTATATTGAATACTGGGAATGACTGAGTATAGAGAACCTGTTTCTCTTTTGCAGTGGTAGGTATTTGCACTGTATGTCTCATTAGGAGTTTCATTTAGAACATGATAGAGGCTGCTCTATTTGAAGAAGAAACTGCTTTCTCTTAATTCATAACCAGTGGGACAGGTGTGAAGGCTTATTTCTCAGAGAAAATAAGAAAACTTGTTAGAATGGAACATGGAAGGAAAATAAGTGGAAACATTATGCTAAGTGAATGATTAATGTTTTGACAAAGACAGTGATGTTATGGAAGGATACCAAGTAGCCCTGAAATCAAAACCTGTCTCAGCTACTTGCTAGCCTGCTGATTTGGCAAGTTATTTCACCACCGGGTCTCATATATCCGTGAATGTGTCAGTTGTGAGGACTAAGTCTAATCAGACATATATAGTGTCTGCAGGCACACAGCATGGTAGGCACACAAGGTGGTAGTTTCCCTCATGCACCACTATAAGCATACACAATGCATTCTTCCCCACCCCATTGTCTACAGGGAAATTTAGAGAACAGAGTGACATGATAATAGTTATAGTTCTTTCAGTTTTACTCCTTGAAAATCTTAGGTTGATAAGTGAGAAGATTAAAAAATATGAATGATTTGCTTCATATTCTTAAGTTTCTTGGTCTTAGTAGATATTTTAGATTCATATTTTATATGATATTTTGATTCATATTTTCCCCATTCTCTTCTTGTTATTTCTCAAGATGAATATTTCTAGAAAATAAATAACATCTCTTTCTTTTTCTTTTTTTTTTTTTTAAGGTGTTACATTAGACATTTATATATGGAGTTTTTGGCCCACAGAGACCTGAATGGCCTGCATTAAAAAATTGACAGTGCTCTCAGATAACAGGATCAGTATGTTGAAGACTTACAGATCCTCTCTGCCAAACATAAATAGCTATGCTGCTATATTTCAGGTTTTTAATCAGGAACTTCTTGATAGTAATACTTTCCAAAGTGATAATCATCTTGGGAAATCCTCATTTCACAACTGTCTCCTGAAGTCTTAATTTTTTGCTTATCCTGTCCCATTCATCAAACATTTGTTTCATTTGAACATAAATAAATTGGCTAAACTATCTTTCTAGAGAACATCGGTTGAATTCTTATTACTTCTTGGGTGGCCTTTCAGTCACAATTTCTTGTAGTGACTCATGTATTTTGAAGGCTGATTGGCTTTGTTTGAGCTCCTCGATTTTTTTTTTTTTTCCGTTCAGGAAACATAGCTACCACAATGAATTCCGTGAATATTTTCAAGTAATATGTCCCTCACTTAGCAATCTACTTGAAGATTTAGAGTATTTGAGACTAAAAGAGTGTGAAGAATCTTGCTTCAAAAGCTACTTATTTGTTGTACACTCCAGCAAAGACTCATTAATGCTACATGGTATGTGCTGTTGATAGAGTCAGTTTTATCCAAGTAGACTAATGTTTGGTACTTTGCACAAGACTCCTTTGCAAGATTGTATTCTCTTATTTCCTGTTTATGCTTGGTACTGTGGACACAGCAATATTTAAGATACACACCATCATGCCTTTGTAGGGCTTGCAACTGATTGCTAGTTGTGGTTATGGTAAGTATAAATGATAGGAGGCCAGAGGGGTTTAGGGGATGGAAAATTGATAAAGAGCTGAGCTTTTCTGAGGAAGCTACTTTAGCTTAGAACTGAAGGATTAATTTGAAATTTCAGGCAGACAAAGAAGAACATTCTAGGGAAAAGAACAGTAGATGCAAAGACCTGATGGTAGGAAGCAGCTTTGGAGGAATTGCAGGGAAAAGCCCTGTGGCAGGAGTGGAGTGAGTGGAAGAGTAGATCTTGCTTATAGTGTCATATAGAAAATAGAAGGATTAGAGCTTTTTCCCAAGAGTGCATAGAAATTGATAAAGCAGAGTAGTGATATGACTTGGTTTACATTTTTGTTTTTATAATTTTCCTTTCTCTCTGAAGAGTAGATCAAAGAGAAGAATACTGTAGGATGATTAATTAAATGGCTATTAGAAGAGACCAGATAAGAGATGATCGAAGTAAGAGGTTGTCTTATGAACAAAATACAGAATTATATCAGTTTTTAAAGATATTGCAACTGAGCATATCTTCTACAGGGAAGAATAGTCCCCTTTGAATTAGGATTCATCTTCTTTGAGGTTTTTTTTTTTTTTTTTGAGCAATTTGAGTTGTAATAAAAGACTTTGGACAGAAGGACACCTTCTTGAATGAAACTCAGAACTACTGTGGTGCCTTGTCATGTCTTGGGCACTGTCCCTAGTGTCCTCTTCTAATTCTGTTTTGTATGCTTTTTTTTTATACTTTTAAAATACTGTGTCTAGTTTTATAAAACTTTCTTTTTTTCTGTGTTATTTTTAATTATCTTTGAGCAGGAGTTCATAGCCTTTTTCTTTACCAGTTTTGCTGAGAAGTAGAATCGACCAGAATAGAATACACCAGAATTCACTAGTTTATCTACCAGTAAAAGAAAAAATTTCTATTTCCCATTGGGTAGCAAGGAAAGAGTCATAAAATTATGAGTCAACACTTCCAATAAATATGAGGATTAGTATTTCTAACCCCAAATGGGTATAATCCCATGAAATTTTAACTAGACTTTCTGAAAAATTAAAGATTTGTGTGGACCTTTGAGGGATCCTGGACATTCATATTAACAACCACTGTTAAGATGTTCTATGTAGAGAAACTCCCAAGTTATTACTGGTCTTAACTGTAAGAGGCAAAGTCAACCACTCAGAGGTCCAAACTTGGTAGCTCAGACCTTTGTATCTAGTTTGATAATACTTTTTCATTCTTAAAAAAACAAAAACAAAAACAAAACCTTAAAAACAGCATTTACCATTAGACTCAAAGTTATAGATGTGGGATCTGAATTTCTGTTTTTTAATCTCTTCAATGATGGCCAGTTTTTAGGAGCTCAACATTTCTAGGAGGATTCTGGGAAATGTTTTTTTTAAAGTTATTTTATAGAACAGTGAATTTAGGAGACATGTCTGTATTTGCATTAAAAGGCTCAAGTCTTCAAGGCAGCATTTTATTTGAATGTGGCCATATTGGGTTGTTATGTGTGTTTGTATGCACAATTGTAAAGTGGTTATTCTGGAACCATCACTTTAAGAGTAATGTTCAACCTCATTACTTTAGAATTCACTTATCTAAAAATTTGTAATGGTCATTCTAAAGCGTACCTTTTTTTTTTTTTCCTGGAGGAAAATAGCAAATAGTTTAAATTTTTCTGTGAAACAAAATGACCCAGGGTAGATACTAACATTCTTCCTGATTAGAACTCATAAGCACTTGTCCATTCATTGCCTCTGCCTCAGAGAGTCTGATAACAGTGTGCCTAAGACTTGTCAACAGTCGAGCCTGAAAAATACTCCCATTTGACAGGGTTATTGTCGCCATATGATAGATTATTTTTAGAATTAATGGCAGTGATATAAAATCTTGATTGCTGCATTCTTTAACTGTTTTTTTTGCAAATGTTTTCCATTTCTTCCATCTTACATCAGATTACATAAACTTATAAATGAAACAGGCAGAATAAAGAACTCCTTTCTAATAGAGTTCAAATTTCTGTAACTGATTGCCCCCCCAATGCCCCTCAACCCACATGGAATGTTTTTGGTTTTGAAAACAGAGTGTGAATTTTTTAGATTGCTGCCTTAACTATGCAATAATTTTATATAGTCTGTTTTCTTTAGAGTGTTACCCTTAGCCAGATTTCTATTTATGATTTTTATTGTGGGTTTCAAACGTTTTAAAACTCTGAAACTCATTTTAGTAAGATCTTATTAATGAAGTTTTAGTTTGCATTCATATCTTTTTTAATATTTATTTTTTAATTGTAGTTGGACACAATACCTTTGTTTTATTTATTTTTATATGGTGCTGAGGATTGAACCCAGGGCCTCTCACACACTAGGTGAGCACTCTACGGCTGAGCCACAAGCCCAACTGTGCGTTCATATCTTTATATCATTTATTTACAGGAAAATGAAGACTGAATATGCATAATGTTTGTGTATATAATATAAAATGCCCAAAATAACCATTTTAGTGTTAATTTATAAAATGAGGGTGTTTAGGAGCAAAGTGTTACCAATTTAGCAAAGATAAAGTTTAAAACAGAATTTATCTGTTCAGATGGTTTTAATCAAAAGAGTCACTTCAACACATGGAATGAAGTTTATATCAAGGTGGCATGTAAATATCCTGAAGCACACCCTAATGATTGCAGTCTTTCTGTCTTTTTTTTTTTTTTTGAGTATGTTAGGAATTATGTAAAGGAACCACACATGTGCTGTGTTTGTGCTGTCCTGTGGCTGTGTCCTTCACTATTGGTTAATACTGATGTATTTGTTAAAAGTGTCCTAGATACTGTGTAGGTCACCAAAGAATTGTGCTAGCTTATAATATGTCTTTTATTATATTTTTAACACAGGAAGTTACCAATCAACCAAGAGTTCCTTGGCTCAGTTAGTATAGAAATCAGGAAAGGGTCAAGTGCAGCTCCTTTGCTGTGACCACCTCTCCGCTCTTAGTGTTGCCAGTTCTTAGTGTTTCCAGCTTAACTTTGGGCTTCTTTAATAAATTCAAAATAACAATCTTGAGGCAAGCAGCAATTTCATTACAATGAGGCTTTATTGGGCTGTGTTTAAGCCTAAAGGAGGCAGTGCATGAGACGGGGTTCTGGGACTGGCTCTCCTAGGATGTGAGGAATGAAACTTTATAGGCATCTTAAAGAGGTGGGTTCACACAGGCCACTCAGCTGCTATACAAGTGAGTAGAATTTCTGTGGCATCTTGCCAGCTTCTGCTCTCAGCACCAGGATTTGCATTTGTTATGTCCTCTTACACTCCACTGTCATGAGATTGTGGAGGTGCTCACCACAACTACCCCAGGAGGCTGTAGGATAATACCCTGGCAAGCCTGGAGGGTCATCTCATGCCAGGTCTGGCAGTGGTGGCAGCAGCAAAAGCAGCAGCGTTGGTGCTACAGGTTGTCCCTATGTCAGTAATAAGAGAAGCAGCCTTGGATGCAGAAGTGACAACCCCGATTCTAACCCCAACCTCACCTCCACCCCATCATGCAGGCTCAGAGCTGCTGCCTAGTTAAACCCTGGGACAGTGAAGGCCATCCACAAAAATAGCCGTTTGTTCAAAATACCATAGACAGGGCATTGGGCCCCTTGTGTTCTATCTCAATAGGAATTTAAGCATAAAAAAGAATTTGTTTTGACCCAATTAACCAAATGTGGCTTATAGCCTATCAGTGTGATTTATTGCTTTTACAACTGAGCCATACATGCGTCATTCAGAAGAAAGCATTAATTTTTCATCTGTGATATAATCCATAGATGGATTATAATTTTTCTGAAAGGAATTTAAAATTTCATCTCCACTCTAATTATGTAAATGGAGAAGAGGAAGAATACCTAGTATAGGATCAGGCACTTTCTAAATGCTAGTTGATTCTGAATAGGTTATGTTCTGTGTATGTAAATCTTTCATAACAAAATTGCACCTGGTACAAATCATTGCCAGATTTCTATCATGGAAAGGAGGAATTAGCCTTAAGGTCACACAGTAATATTAATAGTGTCAGGAGAATTTAGCAGCCATATCAGCCTTATCCCACATCCTCCAGCACTTGAACAAAGGAGACATCACACAGCAAGCTAACTGACAGGGTGTGGATTATGAAAGCAAGAGTACATATTCCTTCAGGCTCTTGAAAATTTTGTAATTAGTTATTCAAAGAACTTAGAGCAAATATAGGAATAGAATTTGTACATATATATTATCTTTATGTTTTCTCACTTCTGTTAAACACAGTAACTTAGGAGTCATACTTTATGCTTTTTGAGTTAGAATAAATACACTAAGGCTTCCCTTCCTTTATAAGTCAATGTTATCAATTGTGCAAAAATAATATGCCACAGCTAATGTAGATGGTGTTGCATTGTTGTAAAAATGGGTTCTAATACTAATGAGAGTCTTTTCAATTCGTTCAAGAATATAAAACAGTATTGATTAGGGAAAAACATAAATAAATATTTTTCTCAGTTCAGCAATCTCAAAAATACCAAATGCTGTTAATCAAAAATATTTCTTGAGAGTAACCAAAGTGCTGTTATTTTTTGGATTGATTTAACAAATAAAACAAGTATCATTTTTACAATATTATGTGTGGATCAATTTAAGATTTCATGTTTAAGTAAATACTTCATGAAGCAATTATAAAGTTCTCTAGCCTTTGCATTTATCATGAGAATTCTTTTAAATTATACTTAAATTTTAAAAAGCCTGTGTATATGAATTACGACAGATAGTAATATGGCTAAATTTGGAGTTTTCTTAGAAAACTGGTATTAGTATCTTCATTACAAAAATCATGAAACTTTTTATCCCTTTGTTGATTATTGGTTTGCTACTGTCCTTACATTCTCTCGTGCTCTTCCTCATAGTCACACCACCCTGCCTTCACAGTCACTGAGACTTGCTTCCTCTTGGATGGTTAAGGAAAGCAGATGAAGGGGAAGGTCAGAAGTTCTTTTTATAGGCTTTCCAGCTACTCTACCTTTGGGTTAGATTACAGTCAAGACTGGAATGGACTCTACAGATGCTAATTCTCCTTTAGGTTGAACAAGGGAGAGAGTGAGTGCCTGTCTGCTTCAGACGTTCTGCTTAATATTGCTGCATCTCTTTGTCCAGAGGACCCTAGTGAAATGTACCATATTAGTATTTTATGTAATTACAGATGTGCCTCAGTCTTTTGTATTTATTAAGTATTGGACTAAAATGACCTCCCCCTCAAAAAAATTCTACATAGAGGCTCATAGTTAAAACTGTAGTAAATTACATGCTCCCCTACATCTTGAACAGATATATCACTGATTTTCTGGTATTATAGGACACAGTAAAGTAGATTTGGCATAATTGGGTGCTTTATACGTGTTTAGTACTTAATGTGTAAAGTCATCTTATAAGTTGCTCAGTTCAGAAACCTTACCATTTTTCTTTGACTTTTCTCTTTGTCTCAAATTCATAGCCATCTGCCTCTCTAGATGAATGTGTCTGTATATCAGAATCTAACTTCACCTGGACAGCTCCACTACTGTCTCTCTAGTTCAAGGTACCATCAACTCTTGCCTCAATTATGTCAGTAAAATCCTTAGTGACCTTTGTTTTTGCTCTTTCCCCTTCAGTCTACTCTCAATTCGCTGTTTAGAGTGATCTCATTAAAATGAAAAGTCCCATCTCCTTCTGCAAAATGTCTTTACCACCAAGACCTTATAGGATTTGGCTTCCTGTTACTTGTCTGACTTTGTCTCTTCCTTGTCTTCTCCATCTTCACTCTGGTCCTTCTGGGCATGCTTCCACCTGGGCCTTTGTGATATCCACTACTTATTTTCACTTCCATATATCTCATACCTCACTCACTTCCTCACCTATTTTCTTGTTTTATTCAGACGTCATCTTTTCAAATGAGGCCTAGCCTGAACACTAGTCTTAAAATTGTAAGTTCTTAACATTTCCTAATTTCCTCACTCTCCTTATTTTCCTTAAATACTTATCTTCTTCTACCACACTATATTTTTCTTTCTAATATTGCGTATTTTCTCCACCATATTCCCTCTGGAGGTATACTTCCTATGCTCAGGGATTTTTGTCTCTCTCTCTAATGCCTAGGAAAACACCTGGTCATAATACATGGCTTAATAAATACTAAATATTAACTGAATCAAAATATGTGCTTATTAAATATTTACTGAGATTAAGTATTTACTGAAGTATTTATTAAATATTTACTGAATGAATAAATGAACAAATGAATGATTGAAAGAAGTGCTAATGCTGAACCTTTTACTGGGCTTTATTTTACTCATCTATGCAGAAGTGCTATATGTTAAAGAAATTGAGATTACTTCTGTGAAATCTTTTTTTTTAAATTTTTAAACATTATATAATAATTTTATTGAGATATGATTCACATAAAGTATGCCATACAATTCTCATAAAGTATGACATTCACCACTTTTCAGTATATTTAATTTTACAATCTTTATCAAAGTCCATTTTAGAACATTTTCAAAAGAAGCATTATAATTAATAGCAGTCACTTTCCATTTCTTACTCCGAGCCTCACCAATCCTAGATAATGACCAAACTACCTTTTTTCTCTGTAGATATGTTTGTTCTGGATTTTTATATTGAATCAGAGTGTGTGATCTTTTGTGACTGGCTTCTTTGACTTTACAAGTTTTCAGAGTTCATTCATATTGTAGCATGTATCAATATTTCATTCCTTTTTTATGGCCAAATAACATTCCATCGCATGGATATATGTTGTTATGATGTCACTTCTCAATATTCTTCAAGTATTCTGGATTATAGACTCTTATCAGATATGATTTGCAAATATTTTCACTGTTTCTTTAAGCTGTCTTTCTCTATCTTAATAGTGTCCTTTGAAGCACAAAAGTTTTTATTTTGATGAACTTAAGTTTATCTATTTTTATTTTGGTGCCTTTTCTTTTCATTATATCTAAGGAACCATTTCTTAATCTAAGGTCAGGATGTACTGCTTTTTCATCACAAATTTTAGTAATTTGAGTTTTCTTTCTCTTTGGTAGCTTGGCTAAGGGTTTATCAATTTATTTTTTCAAAAAACCAACTAGTTTGTCAATTTTTTTGGATTTTTTTGTTGTTGTTTTAGTTTCATTGATTTCAGTTCTGATTTTAATTATTTTCCTGTCTTTCAGTGTTGATTTGTTCTTCTTTTTCTAGGGCTTTGAGGTATAATATTAGGTTATTTATTTGTTGACTTTCTGTTCTTTTAATGAATGAGCTCAGTGCGTTGAACTTTCCTCCTAGCGCTACCTTATATTGTCCGAGAGGTTTTGATATGTTACATCAGTTTTCTCATTTACCTCTAAGTATTTTTTAAATTACATCCCTGATTTCTACTCCTGTATTTTCTTATAAAAGTCTTTAGTTTTAGTTCTTAAATTTAGATCATCTTTGAATAATTCTTACATAGAGCATGAGGTACATATCCAATTTCATTCTTGATATCAAATTGTTCCAGCATCCTTGGTTTAAAAGACTGTCTCTCTAATCTCCCCAACCCCCTTTGTCTGAGCACCTGTTTTAGTGTTTGTTTGTTTGTTTGTTTTTTAATCACTTTAACCAAAATACCCGAAAAGAGTAACTGAAGAAAAGCTTATTTGGTGCTGATGGTTTTAGAGGTCTCAACCCATAGATATCCAACTCCTTTGTTCTGGGCCCAAGATGAGGCAGCACATCGCAAGGAAAGGGCCCAGCAGAGGAAAACTGCTCAGTTTATGGTGGTATCAGGAAGCAGGGAAGGATGATAACAGGGAAGATACAGCCTTGTGGAACATCTCCACTGACTCACCTTAAACAGCCATGCCCCACCTGCCTGCAGTTAGCATCTAGCCAATCCCTTCAAAGTAGGATGGACTGATTAGGTTAGAATTTTCTCAATCCAGTCATTTCAGTTCTGAATATCCTTGCATTAACAGCAATGGGGTGACACCTCATATCTAAACTATAGCTGTACCCATATCAAAATTTAATTTTAAATTTGAGGATTTTGTTCCAGACTCTGTAGAGGGTTTAGTTTTCTTCATTTAAACATTTCAATCAGAAGTGTTAGAGACAGATTGTTTCTTTCCCGGGCTGTGTTTTCATTAATGGGGACCCTTGTAGTAGCAACAATTTTCTGAAAGTCTGTTTACTTGGGGAAAGCTTTCAAGAAAGACACATAATCTAATTCCCTGCTTAATGTTTTACTTGCTTTTGTGAAGTTGTAAATGTCAGAGTCTGTACTTGTGGCTTGCTTTCCCTTTCTTCAGTCTTCTTGTCCCTCCTTGAACTATTTTTAATTCTTATTTTCCTCCAAAGGAGCTTTTTTGAGCCTTAATGGAATTTTAGAGCCAGGGCAATTACTTGCACATTTGCATGGCATAATGTGGAGGGTAAGCACTGCACAAATTTACAACCAAAGCCCTGTTCTGATCAAATATATCCATTGTCAACCAGCTTTCTGGCGTGTGCTGTGAAGGTAACCAGGCCAGCTGGCAGTCATCTTGTGGCTTGAATGCCATGTTGGACCACACAGGTACTTTTTCATCACAGGCTATTAATCTTAGAAGCTGAATTTTTAATCTTAGAAGTTGGAACTTTTTTTGGTGGAGCAGGAAAGTGGAAAATTGATTTTCATTGATGCTGTTCAAAGACTGACAAGCGTAACTATAGAGTGTACATAATTCAGTTTGTCTGCTTTTCAAAGTCAGTCAACTAAGTAGTAGGGAACCCCTGTGGAGGCTTGTTACCCCTAAAACACAGATGTAAGTTAATCATTTCAATGCCTATGATGTGTGCATATGATCCATACAATTGCTCTCATAATGCCACTTTCCAATTAGCATAATGTACTTTTTATGCTCTTTTTTAAGACTTATTTCATTTGGATAATAAATATAAAATTTCTTTAGAATTGTAAAATAGAGTAATCAGTTATCTTAGGTTTGCTTTGGGGGACATAATGTATCAGCTTTATGTACCTGCTGTGTGTTAGGAAGTATGCTGCTCCATCAATGTAGTAACCTTCTTGACAGTTCTTAACCAAACATTTATATGTAAAATATCTTACTTTTGTGATTGTCTTTGGGTCTTTTTCCTAATTTGCTTCCCTTCAGGTTAGTAAATGATTGAACTTAGCCAAACACTAATGATCAGAAACTTCATTCTTCAATCGATTCAGTAATCTTCAAGGAAAGTCTCCAGCATGTCCTCCATACTGTAATTGCTGCTGGCAGTGCAGTGATGAAGACTGTCCCAGTTTTGTCCAGCGACTAGACATTACAAAGTCATATTGTTTATAATTAGTAATTCCATCAACAAAAGCAATCTCACATAGCATATGGTATACTGAGAACATGTAATAGTCAACTGCTCATTAAAACAAACAAAACTTAGTACCTACTATGTGCTAATGGAGTTTGGCTTAGAAAGGTCAAGGCAGTTTCTATGAGGAATTAACAGATAAGATCTTACAGGGGAGTCAGCTAGGTTAAGGGATAATGGAAAAATCTTCCAGCCTGAAAGAGCATCATGTGCCAGAGTCTCCAAAGAGGGTTAGTGGTGAGAAGCCAAGGTGGGTACAAGACAAGAGTTGAGAGAGGAGGAACCAAATCCTTTAAGACTCTGAACCACATTGAGGGCTTTGTTCTCAATCCCAAGAGCAGAAGGAAGCCACTGTTATTAATTGAAAACTTCCTGTTATATAGCCTAGGAACTAGGTCTTAATTAGAGGTAGTTTAAGCTGTTATTTGGATATATTGATTTCTAGATAGAAAAAAAATATTTGAGTTTTTATTTCTTTAGAGCAGTGATTCTTCAATTTAAGTGTGCCTAAGAATTACCTGGAATGTTTTTCAAAACAAATTCTTGAGTGCCCTCTCCGGAGATTCTGTAAATCTGGATGGGGTTGAATATCTTCTAAGTTCTCAGAAGATGCTGATGCTGCAGTTTCTGTCTGTGGACCAGATTTCAAATGCAGTTAGCTAGAGCCACAGAATTACCTCACTTCTTATTTGTCATTATTTTCCTTGTGTGTAAACATCAAAGGATCATTTTTAGTCATAATAACAACCAAGAAATGGTTTTCTTTGTTGGAGCTGTATTTTATAGAAGCCATTCTAAAGAGTGTACAAATTTTACTTATATATGTATGTTCTGCATGTATGATATGACTTCAGGAGATGATGTAATAGAAAACAGTATTAAGGAGTTATAGCTCCCAGAATCAAGACATATCGTATGAGAGAAATAACTATGATTAACAAAAATTTATATATATATATTTTTTAACCAGGGATTAAACCCAGGGGTGCTTAACCACTTGCGCCACATCCCCAGCCCTTGTTTTATATTTTATTTGGAGACAAGGTATCACTGAGTTGCCAAGTACTCACTAATCTGCTGAGGCTGGCTTTGAATTTGTGATCTTCCTACCTGAGCCTCCTAAGCCACTGGGATTATAGGCGTACACCACCACGCCTGGTGAAAATTTGTAATTTTTAGTACTGTTGAGATTTTGAAATTTACATCAATATAATTTGAGATTCTGTAATACTTGATGTTTAAACAAAAGTAATAAACCTGAATATCATTGAATTTTTTTTCCCTAGATCTAATTACTTGTTTGGACACTGCATCCAATTTTTTGGAACCTGAATTCAGGTATGACCATATTAATGACTGTGTGTTTGTGCATGCACACTTTATTCTTTTACTCTGAAGATTAATATATAATATGTGACACAATCATTGTTTCAAGAGTGGAAAATTAGAGATTATTTAAAGCCATTTAATTGGCCTGTTTAAATTTTGCTTTAATTGTAGCATAAGCCTTCAAAATGAAAGTAAAATTTTTAAATGCTTTAAAAATAGAACTAGTTGCTTTCTAAAGCCTGGCAAAAGTATTTATAAGAGTAATAATACTATTTCATTTTATTTTATTTATTTCTTTTAGAGAAAAGGAATGGGGATGGTTTAAGCTATTACAGAATTTTTTAGTGTTCTTTCCCAAGTAGCATTTCACTACTATTTCTGTTTTATCGATTTTTTTTTTTTTTGCTTAGACTAAGATTATCTTTTAATAGATTTCCTATTTCTCATCTTTGCTGGTTTTCTAATTTCAAACAACTTCCAAGTGGCATTCTAAAATGTGTATGTGATCTTTTACCTGCTTAAAAATCTCGAGAAACTTATAAGAAGTTGTTCGTATTCCTTAGTCTAGTCTTCAAAGTCATGCACAAGTAGCAGTGGGCCAATTTTCCAATCTTATCTATGTATACTATTTATTTATACTGGTTCTGAGTTCTCAGACATTTTGCATAGAATGACTTTATTCCCTATGCTAGACACAATCATTCTCATCTTTCAAGACCCATGTCACCGACCTCCTCCCAACCTGCTGTTGTGGAAAGAGTGCTGGCTTTAGCATTTGAGGGATCCTGGTCAACACTAGTAACCCAGACATCAGTTGGTAGAGAGTCTGCTTGTCTCCCTCCACTTCTAGCTCCTTCACCACCACCCCAGCTTCCTCTCATGATTTCTTGCAGTCTCTTTTCTTCTTAGGAGCTAGAATAATCTTTATTTAAAAAATATGAATCAGATTATGTATGTAAGCTGTCAAATCCTTTACTGGCTTCCTATTATTACTTAGAAACATATCCCCTAGCTCACAGGGCCTCCGCATGATGTGATCTCTGCCCATCTCTCTGACCTTCATTTTGCTCACTCATTGTACCTGCATCAGCCATCTGCTCTTGCAGACACACACCAGGCCGTCCTGCCTCAGAGCATGCTTTTCCTAGTGATCAATTATACAGTGCCCACCTCTTACTTCTTCCATCTGCCAGATCACTGCTAAGCTTTCACTTTCTTAGAGCCCCAGTCCCTGAACTGTGCAGAGAGCTCTGTGTAACAGTACAGTCTCTGGAGCACATCTGCCTTTCAGCAGGTCTGTTGACACAGAGTTCTTTATTTTCCTTCTCTGCAAGGAGGATAATAATAGTATTTACCACATAGAATTCTTGTGTGGATTACTCAAAACATTTAGAATGCTCCATGACATAGCAAGGTTACCAAATGTTTGTATTACTTGTATTACATTAAAATTCTCCCAGTTATTTCAAAGTGCCTTTTCATTATAGAAGAATCAAAATCTAAGTAGTTGTACAAGTATTGTTTTAATGTCTTTTTCTGTCACTAGAATATTAACTTTATGATTGCAGGAGCCATATTTACTTGGGTGACCTTTGTAAACCCAGTTTCTAGCACAGCCCATATTCAACAGACAATATAATAAACATGAAATATGATGAATCTCTCTTTGATCTGCCGTTCATTATGAAGTGTCAAAGCAATATGTAGAATGTAAGAACATTTTTGTAGATAATATGAGGACATGTTGAGAGTGTGGGTAGAAGAAAGTCTGAAGGGCATTTGGTAGTGGTGGTTCTGTCAGTATAGAAGGCGATGCTAGTTACATTGAACTGAAACATGTATGTGTGGTATTTTTTATGTAAACCTTAGCAAGTACAGTGTTATATAATCTTTTACTTGTTTTTGTTTGCCAGTAAGTACTGTCCAGCTGGTTGTCTGCTTCCTTTTGTTGAGATATCTGGAACAATTCCTCATGGATATAGAGACGTAAGTTGGATATAGATTTAAATTTGTGATAAACTTTATTTTTTAACTCTAGAATAGATAGATATGTATCTATTATATATCTTCATCCTTTCAATTAAGGAATATTTCTTTTTAGGAATATGTAATGTTTTATTCTTTTTCTTCTGCTAAAAATGTGTTGTCCTATAGCATCAATCAATCATGTTTTTATGAGAAAACTCCCCTGATCAACTGATTGAGGAAGTACAAGTATCTTGCTTGTATAAAATTACTCCCAAAAAATGAAAAATAAAAACCTTTTCTTTTTCCTTTTTCAAGTCCTCACCATTGTGCATGGCTGGTGTGCATGCAGGAGTGGTGTCAAATGTGTTAGGTGGCCAAATCAGTGTTGTAATTAGTAAAGGCATCCCATACTATGAAAGTTCTTTGGCTAACAACGTCACATCTGTGGTGTAAGTATATATGCTAATTATAATAAGCATGTTGGGTGGGGGGATATAGGAACTAGCTAGATTGCAACAAAATTACTCTTTCTTCATGGTGTTCCTGAAATAACTTTTATGCAGTAAGCATTCAACCATTTTGTTCTCCATGTCTTAGTATTTTCAGGAGTATAAGCAATATCACACTATTTTGATTTGTTCTACTTCAGTAAGCTAGTTGTTTGGAAGGGAAATTTATTTCTTCTTTTGTAAATGTTGAAATATTCTGGAGTAAAAGTTTAGAGGTTTGTTGCCAAATTCTTACTGTAAGAATCAGAAGGCAGAACTACACAAACCAAGATGGGTCAATGATAATTGAAATACTTTGAATATAAAATAAATCTTGGTATGAAGCAGAGATATTAGGAATGTCCTTCTCACCCCAAGAGAATATTCAAGAATGTAATTTCATGGTCCCCACATTCTGCTGTTTTACAAAACAGATTAGACATCAAATACAGGAGAATTGCAACATTAAGTAGAAATACATATTAGTAGGCTTTTTAAAATAAACATTGCCTTTTAGATATTCTTGGTCCTACAGATAGTATTAAGCGTAACTGAAGTCAGCTTCTCATCCTAGACCAGATTCAGATGATAGGAGTATGACCCATGCCCAGAACAGGACAGAGGAGTTAGCAAACTTTTTCCTTAAGGAGCCATCTAGTATGTATTTTAGACTTTATGGGCCTCGTTTCTCTGTCACTTATTTTTGTTCATTTGTTTTATTCACAACTTTAGCCCACTGGCCATACACAATGGGCCATGCATGGGCTTTCATTTGTCCAGCCATGGTGTGCAGTAAGCTACCTTCCTTTTCTTTAGTGTCTTGTGCATGGTGTTGAATCCCTTCTTTTATTCCTTTCCTCTGTTCTACCACTAGAAAGAAGTGTTTGTGTATGTGACTTCTGTCTTTCATACTTTAAAAACATATAGATAGATTCTGTGCTTTTGTGACAGTTTGAACGTGGTATTAAGGGCAGGAGTCTGCACTGACAGTCTTATTCTTCCAGGTGCCCTGGAGTCTTACTACCTGCCACATGGCAAATTCCACATATATCTCATCTCCCGTCATCCTCAGCTCACCCATTCTGCTCATTCCCGTGAAATCCAGACACAATACTACATTCTGACACTGAAACCCGCTCTCAGACATGTTGGTTGTCTACACGTGGTTCACATGTACTTTCATTAGAAGCACAGAAAAGTTTAGGGTCTATTTATTTCATGTAAAAGAAAAAAAAGTACATACCAAAGGTTACATTGACATATTTGCATAACTGTATGTGAAACTAGGAGTTAGATACTTATACAGAAAGTTGTTCATGCTGATTTCAAAAGTTGTTCTGCATAGAAATGAGACTAAGAACAATACCAGGTATCTAATTTTTAACTGTGGAAACTTTAGTTCTTTAAAACAGTGGAGGGAAAAAACAAACCAAGAAAAAAAGTTTCACTGAGATAAATATGAGGAAGTCGTGTGTTGTGTGTCATTAAAAAAAATCTTTCTCTCTTTCAGGGGACACTTATCTACAAGTCTTTTTACATTTAAGACAAGTGGTAAGCCTTTCATGGACTTTATATTATAATAATGTGTATGATAACTAATATTTGGAGCTGGACATAGTGATCCATGTCTGGAATCCCAGCTGCTCCAGAGCCTGAGGCAGGAGGATCACAGGTTTGAAACCAGCCAGGGCAACTTATGAAATCTTGTTTGAAGAATGTCTGGAGATATAGCTCAGTGGTAGAGTGACTCCTGGTTTGATCCCCAATACTAGGGTGGGGGGAATTAAGTAAATAAATAAACTGGGGTTGGAGTTTCAGCTCAGTGGTAGAGCACTTGCCTCGAACATATGAAGTACTGGGTTCGATCCTCAGCACCACATAAAAATAAATAAAATAAATAAAGATATTGTGTCCATCTTAAAAAAATCTTTAAATAAATAAATAAAACAAACTAATATTTTTCAAACACCATGCCAACTGCTGGTTTTTGCATTTTCTCATTTACTTGTCATAGAAACATAATGAACAAGGTAGATGCCTGGTAGCCAGACACAGTGGTGCACAATTGTAATCCCAGCTGCTCAGGAGGCTGAGGCAAAAGGATCATGAGTTCAAAGACAGCCTCAGCAAAAGCAAGGTGCTAAGCGACTCAGTGAGACCCTATCTTTAAATAAAATACAAAATAGGGCTGGGGATGTGGCTCAGTGGTTAAGCATCCCTGAGTTCATCCCTGGTACCCCAACCCCCCAAAAAAGGTGCCTAATAATATTATGAACAAAATAAACCACAGGCTCTGTATTAATCGCGAAATTATGTTGGAAGCAAAGAAGATTGCTTAGAGAAGATGATTTTTAAACTTCTCTGAAGAAGGAATTCATTTGACCAAAGAAATATTTACTGAGTACCACTTTTCATTTGCCAGGCACTGTTCTGCTGGTAGTGAGAACTCTCCTGCCCTCCTGTAGCTTACATTCTTGTAATGAGAGATTGACAAATAATAAATATATTATTGTTTACAATGTACTATTTATAATCTGATAAAAATGTAGAAAAATAAGGCAAGGAAGGAGGATAGGAAACGCAGGAGGACTTGGTTTGAAGTTTTTAGTAGATCAGGGCAGGCTTCATGGAGAATGTGACATACAAACAAAAACCTGAAGGAGGTAAAGGATTGAGTTGCCCACTTATCTGGTTGATGTCCTGGGGCAAGGTAATGTTATCTCCATTCACTAACAGTTACTGCTTGTAAATGAATGCAGTCAGTCCTTTGTATCCATGGTTCCGCATCTGCTAGTTGAGAACATTGGGGGAAAAAAATTGGATACGTTCCAAACATGTACTGATTTTTTTTTCTTGTCATTATTTCCTAAACAATACAGTGTAACAACTATTTACATAGTACTTGTATTAGGCATTATAAGTAATTATTTGTAGGCTTCCTGATTATACACAAAGATATAGTTTCAAGAAGCACTTGCCTAGCAGTCTGCAATAAACAAGTTTATAAAGATCTTGAGTTTACTATGTGTCTGCCTACAGAATTCTGTACAGAAACCAAATGTACTTCCTGCTTTCTTTCAGGTTGTTATGGAACACTAGGGATGGAATCGGGTGTGATTGCTGATCCTCAAATAACAGCATCATCTGTACTGGAGTGGACTGACCACACAGGGCAAGAGAATAGTTGGAAACCTGAGAAGGCCAGGCTGAAAAAGCCTGGCCCTCCTTGGGCTGCTTTTGTCACTGATGAGTATCAGTGGTTACAAATAGATCTGAATAAGGAAAAGAAAATAACAGGTTAAGAGACATAATTTTGTATAGCAATTGATAATACTCATTTTATTTGGAAATCTGATGACATCTGAGATTTTCATAGAAAATTTAAGTATGTGATTTTAGTTTTTTTTTTTTAAACTGGCATTAATATGACTGGAAGTAGTTTTATAAAAGATGGCAAAGGACAGACTCAAAGTCAAGGGTTCAATATTTTCTCTGATACGCAGAAACTAGAGCAAAGTAAGGGGAAAAGGGGGTGGTCCGATCTCAGTGGAGTAGAGGAAGGAGATTGGAAGAGAGGAAGGATGGAAAAAGGGAAGAAATGTGAAATCCATTTGTCAAAATTACTGTGTATATACACATAAAATATACCATAGTGAATTCCACCTTTATGTTTATCTATAAAGCACAATTTCAAAATAAAAAAAAATAAAATAAATAGAAGGAAGGCCAGAGGGAGCACTGGGGACTGAAATGGAGCAAATTAAATTCCATGCATGTTTGATTATGTCAAAATGAACCCCACTATCATATATAACCATAATGCATTAATGAAAGCATTTTTAAAAAGGTGACAAAGGAGAGGGGTTGGTATTTGATTCTTAATAGTTTTCTTAATAATAAAATCATTTAAAATTAATTTTAATATAATTAAAATTATTTTAAATTAGAGTTTCAATAAAGTGATTTTGAGGCACCTAGACAATCATCTCTTAGAGTCAATAAGAGAAATTTATGTTCAAGGAGAGTCCACTTTAAGTCCTATAAATAATAATATTTCACAAGTGCTAAGCATATATTTATTTAATTTGGGGGAATGTAGCAAATGATCAGAATAACTGATTGGGATTGGTTTAGGTAATTTTGTTAAAAGATTTATTTTTCTTTAGTATCAAGAATAATACAAGTCATGATCTTTACTTTGTTTATTCCCAGGAGGGCAGTCTTACTCAGAAGTTGAAATATATTTTATAATGATAGGAATACAGACTGCCAAAATAGAAAAATTCTTTCCTTATTTGTACCCATAATTATTTCTGTCTCTTCAAAAGAATAAAACCAAGGAGTTAGTAACTACTATGATGAAAATTAGTACTTAATAAATGAGCCATGGACAAAATGGACAAAAATGTTTGTACAGTGCATCTTAGAAGTTTATGCTTTAATATTGAATCAACCTTGGGAGTCAGGCCCTTTGTACTAATGGAAGCAACTCATTCCTCAGGCATTATAACCACCGGATCCACCTTGGTAGAACACAATTACTATGTGTCTGCCTACAGAATTCTGTACAGTGATGATGGGCAGAAATGGACTGTGTACAGAGAGCCTGGTGTGGAGCAGGATAAGGTAAAATTATAAGCAAGGTATTTTTAAAAAACATTTAAAAAATGAAACTTTGCCAAAAGTCACAGAAATTCTCAAATGAAAAATTTAAATGTCATTTTGTATCATGTTGCCCTCTTCTGGTTATTTTAGGTAGTTTGATTATTGGCTTTACCCTTTTAACTATAGTTAGAAAATTCTCAGTGATTCTAGATCCCTTTTTGTGATTTGTTTAGTCAATATTAATTTTTATCACTGAATTTTTAAATGAATTGTTTGGCCACTTAAGAAACTCCAAAGTAACTCATAAATTCTTGTCTTTCAATACTTTTCTCATCAATCCATCAAATGACAACAATTTATTCCTGATTTCTACTTCATAGACAGGAGGGAAAAGACAAAAGCTGAAGGCTAAAAGTGCATTTAAGACTTGGAAGGTCATTTCAAGGTCATCTTGCCAACTTTTATTTTAGAATACTTCTCTCTTTCCTGCCCGAATAATTTCTTTAACATCTAATGATTATTAGGAAATTTTCGTTTTAGTTAGCAGAAGATTATGAAGTTTGGGGCTGGGGTTGTGGCTGAGTGGTTGAGTGCTTGTCTAGGAAATGTGAGGCACTGTGTTCAATTCTCAGCTCCATAAATAATATAAATGTCCATCGACAACTAAAAAAATAATAAAGATGATGAAGATGTTAGAATGAACCAGAGGAGATGTTAAGATGTAGAGAGAAGGCAAAAATGGATCTCATCAGGTGTTTACACCTTTCACACAAGCTTCTTGCCTGTGACCACCAAAGGGATCTATCTTTAAATGAAGGAGTGAGTGCCTGTCTCCAAGGAAGATGATGCCTCCCATTTAGAATTGAAACTAGGAGCACATTTTTTTTTTTTCAGTTAACTTGCAATGAAATTGGTTTCAATTAGGCTGGGGTTGTGGCTCAGCAAGAGAGCACTTGTCTAGCACATGTGAGGCACTGGGTTCGATCCTCAGCACCACTTAAAAATAAATAAGTAAAGTTATTTTAAAAAAGAAACTGGTTTTAATTACATGATATTTTCTTTCATATATATAATTTGGTAAAATATCTTCAATTACTACTTTTCTCATCTCTCTTCAAAACTCCAAGGGTTCCCAGTTACCATTTACATATATTCAAACTCTTCTGCTGTTAGTCAAGGTCCTCTCTCCTCTCTTCCTGTTGATATCTCATGAACTTTGTCTTTGATGAACTCCCTCCTTGTTGAGGTAAATAGCAACATTATCATTACCTCTCTTCTGTTTAATGCCCCAAACTTGACTACTCTGCCATGAGAACATCCATATTTAACTGGAATAAGTTGAATTTTTAAATGTAAGAATTATCCATGTTTATATTATAAAAGCTTGTAGGGGCTGGTATTGTGGCTCAGCGATAGAGTACTCACCTAGCACGTGTGAGGCCCTGGGTTCGATCTTCAGCACCACATAAAAATAAATAAATAAAGATATTGTGTTCAATTAAAAAATAAATTTTGTTTTAAAAAAACCTTCTAACAGCACTGAAATATATTTCTGGAAAAGACCTTTTCCCTTCATTTTTGAAAGATAATTTCACTAGCTATAGAATCCAAGGTTGTCTTTTTCCTTTCCAGTGCTTTAAATTTATTGGTCCACTGTTTTCTAACTTGCATTATTTTTAAGGAGAAATGTACTATCAGTTTTATCTTTGTTACTCAATATGTAATATTTCTTTTTTCCTGTGGTTATAATTTAAGATTTCCTTATTATTTGTTTTAAGCAATTTGATTATGATATTTTTTCATGGAATTTTCTTCGTATTTCTTCTGCTTAGGATTCTTTGAGCTTCTTGGATTTGTACGCTATGATTTGCATCAAATTCAGAAAATTACATGCCATTTTTTTCTTCAAATATTTTCCATTCCTACTTCTAATTTTATGAGAACTATGGTCCTTATAAAGATATTTTGTAGTTCACTGGTACAGTGGGTTTTGTTTTATTTTTCAGTCTTTTTCTCTGCATGTTTTAGTTTGGAAAATTTCTATTATCTTCAAGTTTATTAATTCTACTGTAGTGTTTAATCTGCTATTAATCTTGTCCAAAGTATTCTATCTCTAATATTGTATTTCTCACTTCTTATTTTCAGTTTGAGGTTTTTAAAATTTCTTTTGTGTCTCTTGTGTATCTTAGAAACATATGGAACATATAATAACTTTTAATGTCTTTACTGATTTTTATCATGTGTTTTATCTGGATTCTTTGATATTTGTTAATATCAAGGCTTACATTTTATATGCCTGATAATTTTTGATCAGATGTGCCACCATTATACCATTATTTGGTGCTGGATTTTTACTATTACTCCCTTATGTATTTTTGAGCTTTATTCTGTGATGCAGTTAACCTGTTAGAAAACAGTTTGTTCTTTTCAAGTCTTCCTTTTAAGCTTTGTTAAGACATGAGCAGGCATTAGTTCTAATTTTTCCCCTACTAATGAGACAATACTCTTCTAATTCCACTCAACCTAAGGTACCATGCATTGTCAAGTTTCTCCAGTCTATGTGTTGGCAAGGTGAGGTGTTCGCATATCTATAAGAATCATGCTACTGGCTCCTTGTTCTTTTCCTGGCCACAGGTTGTTTCTTTCATGTAGTTAAAGATTTAAATGAAAACCCCCTTATAGATCCTAGAAGTCAGTCTGTCCTACTTTTACTCTATTCCTTCTTTCTGTAACTATGCCCTACAAATTTCAGCTGCCTATTTGATTGAGCTCTGTCTCCTCCACTCAGTAACTGTCAGGCTTTGTGCAGGATCTCTCTTCCTACAGTGTAGTGTCTGAAAACCCTATCTAGACAGTACTGGGGCAATAGCAGGGCTCGCTTTGTTTCTCTTCTCCCAGTGATTATTCACCTATGCTACCTGTTGACCCGTGGTTGAGAACCACTCTTTTTATGTTTTATCCAGGTTTTCAGATTTAAAGCTGAAGAATGAGTCTAATCCCTGTTACTCTATCATAGACAGAAATGGAAATTCTCACACTGAATCATATAAAACACCAGTCTTTTCTCTCACATTTTCCCATCTGCGCTCTCACCTACCTTCTCCTTGGGAATTGGTGTTTTCATTTTCACACCTCTTCTAAGCCTGCATATGTGCATGATCACATGCATATAGATGGGGAGAAAAATTGGTTTTATTTTCAGAAAATGGAATTAATACATATCTACAAATTTGCTATCAAGTTATTTTCTAATATTTTGCCATATTTTATATTTGATAATATCCAAGAAAATTTAAGTTCCTTGATGGGTAGGAACTTTGACTTCCCTTTCCATTTTATATTAGTCACATCTTACAAAATACACAGGAATTCTCAGTAATTGATCATAGTTTGAACATAAAAAAATCTTTACTCAATTTTTATAGAATTTTTTAAAGATCTTAGTAATAGTTTTTATGTTCTAAAATGATGTTCTGCTATATAAAGTTTCTGTTCCTTAATAAGACTGCAAATAATTGCCTTAGATATTACTTAATATCTAAAGAAATCATGGAAGCTTAAAAATTATTATAACTTAAAGCAAATGTTAAGAAAATGAAGGTTATTAACACATCTTAGAGGTTTATAGTCTAACTTCTTCATAATCAACCAAGAAGAAATAGCCTTAGTATTTGGAAATAACCTGAGAAGTTAAACATTTACTTGCTTTCACCATAGCTGCTATTGTCTATTTATTAATGGTCTTTAAAAACTACTTATTGATTTGGCCTAGGGAACTTTTTTAGGATTTTAGAACCCTCTACTTAAATCAGAAGATCCAGATTCAAGTCACAGCCTTGTCATTGAGTAGCTATGCAGTCTGTTTACATTTTGAGTTACAGCTTCCTGTTCCCTGCCCATTTTGTCATGAGAGCAATTGAGTTAATTACGTGAAACTGCTTTTGAAACAATTAAGGGCTATTCCAGTGTAAAAATGCTATTATTATTAGCTTGACATAATTGAGGGAATAAGATTGTCACTTAAAATCATATTTTTATCTAAGGATTATTTATGTAGTGTATTTGTAGCTATTTAGTTTGATCATTAAATTAGGAATGGAGCAGTGTTTCAAAGTTACTTTTCTGGTTCACAAATCAACCAGTATTGAACACTAGGAATACCGTATGGGAACTGCCTTGGTGAAGTTTATCCAGTAGGTGGAGGTGTGTATCTGTTATGTGCTTGCTTGTATATGTTCATTTTAGCTGTGTTTTGAGGATACAATTATAAAAAGGATAAAAACAAAGCATTCCCTCTGAGGCCTTGTATGATCAATTTTTTTTTTACTTTAAAATTAAAATCAATACATTTAAATCACTGGTAATTCTGTAGGACTATAGTTAATACAGTGAGCAGTCTTACTACAACTGAACCCTTTTCCCAAATTAAATAATTTTTGTGTGCAGTATTCTTTTATAATTTTTAATGGAAAATGTGCACCTTGATTTTTTTTAATTGATTAAATTTTTTTCTTAGAAATTAACTCATATATTACAGGTGTTGTTTAAGGCCACAGCAAAAAGCATGTTTAGGTGGAGTGATTTAGGCTCTGACCTCTGTTGACTTAAATACCAACTTTTCTTTTTTTAAAAGATATTTCAAGGAAACAAAGATTATCACCAGGATGTGCGTAATAACTTTTTGCCACCAATTATTGCACGTTTTATTAGAGTGAACCCTACTCAATGGCAGCAGAAAATTGCCATGAAAATGGAACTGCTTGGATGTCAGTTTATTCCTAAAGGTAAAAAGACAGTGCATTTCAAAAATGTTATTTTCACTAGTTTTTTAAATATATTTTTAATTGATCCATTATAATTATACATATTTGTAGGGTACATGTACCCCATACATTTCAATGCTTGTATACAATGTGAAATGATCAGAGGGTAACTCTTTACCTTTAAAAATCCTATTAGAATATATAATTAAATTTTTAGAAAATGATTTTAAAAGGTAAATAGTTACTGTATTAAAAAGTTACATATCAGAATGTTTTCCAAAATTACAATAAAAGAGGAGGTAACATCATTCTCATGGTGTATGATATTATTGAGATTGCTTGCCAAAGCTAGTCTTAATAATTTTTAATCAGGTCTCGTGCACTCTAACATACCATAAGCACCAAAGGTAACCTTAGAATATGTACATCTTAGTTTCAATTAATTAAAAATGGGAATAACCTCTTTCAATATTTTAATGTTTACTCTTTTACTTGTCATAAAATTGGCTCTGCATAAATATTAATCAAATAATATGTCAAATTGTGGTGACACCTATATAGTTCTAGAGTTCAACATCATTCTGCTCCCCAACATTCTCCTTCCTAAGATTATTTTTAGATGATTTGACTATTTAAATCAGAAAAGCCATAGTATATGTATGCATTTAATGCAGAATGCAGTATTTAAACTTCTGATATATTCTCTCTGAGACTTAAAATCTGCTCTGTAAAATTAAGTACTTTAGGAAATCTCAGACATTTATGCTTTTTAAAAACACAATGTATAAACTTTTCTAAACCATTTTTCAAGGTCGTCCTCCAAAACTTACTCAGCCTCCACCTCCTCGAAACAGCAATGACCTTAAAAATACTACAGCCCCTCCCAGAATAGCCAAAGGTATGCCTACTTTTAATGCAAGAATGTGCTATTTTCTGGATTTGTGCTATAATTTTCCATAAATATATTTAAAAATATTATAAAATAAATTTATCTTTAATATCTTAAATTATAAAATAAATTTAATATCTTAAATTTATCTTAAATGTTGGAATAGATAAAAATTAATTTAAAAACTTTTTTTCAGGTCGTGCCCCCAAATTTACTCAACCACTACAACCTCGCAGTAACAATGAATTTCCTGCACAGACGGAACAAACAACCACCACTCCTGATATCAAAAATACTACTGTAACTCCACATGTAACCAAAGGTATGCAAATGTAAAACTCTGCTTAGGAGTGTTTTGTTTTCAACAGATTTTATAGCTTTTAAACTTTTGGTTTCTTTCTAACAATACTTTTTAGGTGTTAAAAAAAAATTAATTTCCCTTAGAGGAAAGACTAACAGTATTCATTTAAGTGCTATTCTTTGGTACCATGTAAAATTGTTATTCATATAGTTAGAGCTTTCCCCTTTCCAGCTAATCACATTGGTCTCAGGCTTAAACATGCAGTATTTCTAGAAATTACTAAAATCAAAGCCAAATACCTCTCATTTTGAATTACTAAAAATAAGGACAACTTGTCAGTATCTTATGTTAATTTTTCTTTATTGTTTTATATTACTGTAGTATCCCCCAAATTACCACAGTGCCTGACACATTGTTGGTCTTCATAAATAGGAAGTCAGTTTTTTTGCCCCTGATTATGTATTAATTTGCTGGATAGAGAAGTCATTGGCAAAAGGGAAAATTTTTTAAAAAGCTTTGGTCTTATTTATAATTATGATGTTTTTCAGATTGCATATACAAATGAAGTAGAATTTGCTTTCAAATATTGTTATAAACGATAAGTAAAATTAAATCTTACAATTAAAATATCAACATAATGTAGTGTTACATTCAGATATACAAAACATTTAAAATGTACAAAATTATTCCTATTAATATTTGAAAAACAAAATTTCAGTTTTACTCAGGAAGAAAACGTCAGTATCATAATGGAATTAGTATCAATGCTGACAGATAGAAAGCATACTCATTTTCAGAGCAGTCAGTTCATGCAGAGTAACTTGTGCAATAGAGAACTTTAGTTATTCTGATTTTCTAAAAATTTGCCTGGACTCAGAGACTTTCTCCCTCTGTCTTATATCATTTTCTTTCTTGTCTTCTGAAGCATTTTTACAATTTCATTTTCATGCTGCAGGAAAAGCTAGAGAAGCAAGAGTTCTCAGAAGCAAGAGATCAAGAAACTCTTGATCTTCTACCAGTTTGTAGAAGGCATGTACATCTGCCAGGATGGAAGAATATTCTTTTGAAAGTATTACTTACCTTAAAATCTAATTATAGAATCTCAAAACCTCAAGCCTAAAAGCATCTTTAAAGTCTTTTATTCCAAAGTAGGAGCTGTGGAAGCTAAAAAAGAATAACAAAGAATGGGCTAGTCTTTAATTGAAGACTCTTGACTTCTTTTCTTTGGGATGGTGGTCTGTGGAGTTTTTCTTTTAAACCCAAGCTGATGTTTTAAAGCCTCTGATTTACACTGCATCCATGTAAACCTGATTGTTCTCTCCAGTTTCACAAACTTTTAGGGAAGAAACACAATTGCTTTTCTGAATTGAGTGCTTTAGCCTGAGTCATGTGTTTTTTTGTTTGTTTGTTTTGTTTTGTTTTGTTTTTTTTATTGTTGGTCGTTCAAAACATTACACAGTTCTTAATACATCATATTTCACAGTTTGATTCAAGCGGGTTATGAACTCCCAACTTTACCCCGTATACAGATTGCTGTATCACATCAGTTACCCTTCCATTGATTGACATATTGCCTTTCTAGTGTCTGATGTATTCTGCTGTCAGTCCTATTCTCTACTATCCCCCCTCCCCTCCCCTCCCCTCCCCTTTTCTCTCTCTACCCCTTCTACTGTAAATCATTTCTTCCATTTGTATTATCTTGTCTTACCCCTCCTTTTCTCTTATATATCATTTTGTATAACCCTGAGGATCGCCTTCCATTTCCTTGCGATTTCCCTTCTCACTCCCTTTCCCTCCCACCTCTCATCCCTGTTTAATGTAAATCATCTTCTCAAGCTCTTCGTCCCTACCCTGTCCTTGTTTACTCCCCTTATATCAAAGGGGTCATTTGGTATTTGTTTTTTAACGATTGATTGACTAGCTTCACTTAGCATAATCTGCTCTAATGCCATCCATTTCCCTCCAAATTCTATGATTTTGTCATTTTTTAATGCAGAGTAATACTCCATTGTGTATAAATGCCACATTTTTTTTATCCATTCATCTATTGAAGGGCATCTAGGCTGATTCCACCATCTTGCTATCGTGAATTGTGCTGCTATGAACATCGATGTAGCAGTGTCCCTGTAGCATGCTCTTATTAGGTCTTTAGGGATTTTGTTTTGTTTTTAATGCACCTCTCCTCCTCCATGTTTATGACTAGGCCTAGAGTGATTGGAGAAAGTCATGTCAGGATCAAATGTGTGCTGGCAGTCTTTCTGATTTCCCTAGTGAACCTTTCTGTGTGTTCTCAACTGGAGCTATTTGAAATGCTCTCAATATTTTTGAAACACTTGACCAAGAGATCTTCACATATTCTCAGATAACTCTCCAGCTTTATACAGAAAGTAGAAGCCCATTAGAAGGAAACTCCCTTCCTGAGGAACCTACTGAACTGAGAGGAACCTACTGCTTTACCTGTGTTCTCTGGTAACTGCACTGATAAAGAGGGTTCCTTGTGCTGCCCAAGGCTCATCACATCACCTGTCCCTTGATGCCTGCCCATCCATTGACTTCATTTCTTTTTTGGTGGTGCTGGGGATTAAACCCACAGCCTTGTGCATGCAAGGCAAGCACTTTACCATCTGAGCTATACCCCCAGCCCTCCATCCATTGACTTCTGAGAGACTTAATATTGAATATCTTTTCCCTGTTCTCTCTTCCCTTTTGGATACAGTTTTAAGCAGTAAAGATGATGCTACATGTTAGCTTCACCAAAGTGTCTGGCTCTTAGTCTCTAGTGCTGCTATTTTCATCCTCATGGTTAGGAGGGGACTGTAGGATGAAGAAACTAATATTGTAGGTGACCTTGGGCAGACCTTTTTCTGTATATGTGCACAAGATTCCTAATGTGTGGCATGAAATAAGGGTATTAAATGATCTCTAAGTCCTTGTCAGCTCCAGCATTGTGTTCATTTCTGACCTATTGGTACACATATTCTGCCATTATGACACTATTTTCAATTTCTAGATGGCATTCCTACTGTAAGGAGGATACCATGATTCACTTATTCTTTTCATGATTGGATATTCAAATTTTATCAGTTTTTCACTCTTATACAGAAGTAGGAATGAACATCTTTAAAGATATATCTTTGGATGTCTTCTTAATTTCTTCTCAAGAGTAAATTCTAGATGTATACTTGCCAACTATAATAGGTTTTATGCATATTACTAAAAAAAATCAACCAGAAATATAGTATCAGTTTATATTCACATTTAAAAGTTTAAAAATATACCTGTTTTCTGGCATGCTCTTAACAATTAGTTTTTCTTTTAAATATTTGCCAATTTGATAAGCAAAAAATAGTGTCTTATTCTTGTTTTAACTTATTTTTGATTACTAGTGAGGTCAATGTTTAATGCTTATTTGTATTTTTTAATGTATTCTTAATTGATTTTCATTTTTTATTGTTTGCTTTTGACTTGTAAAGTCCTATATTGTTTAACCCTTTACCATATACAGAAAATATATTTCCCCAGTTTTTCATTTGTCTTTCAATTTTTATTGGTGATTTAAAACTTATGAAAATGTATGAAAAACGTACAAATGTGGAATGAATAGTGTAGTTAACACCCACGGATCTATGGTGGCTTCTGCAGTTGTTACCGCTTCCCAGTCTTGTTTCAGTAATGATGTGTAAAGCACTTTTTAAGATAGGAAAGTGTGGAACATTGCATTGGTTAAACCTTTCAGTCTTTTATCTTGTGATTTCTGTCTTTAGTGTTAACCTGGTTTTTATGTTTTATAACTTCAGATGTAGCACTGGCTGCGGTTCTTGTCCCTGTGCTAGTCATGGTCCTCACTACACTTATCCTCATATTAGTGTGCGCTTGGCATTGGAGAAACAGGTTAGTACAGAGCTAATTCACCTGACTGGTCCAGGGGGTGAAGGTACATTCCTAAGTGTAATAGAAACTTTTAAGAAGATAAACCATGTACAGTGTGATTCATCTATTTGATGAGAGAGTAATCATTAGAATAAAAATTACATGTTTCTCCTTTTTTCCCCATTAAAAACTGGTAAGTTCTGCAGTTACTAAGATAGATGGGAAGAGATAGCAAGATTAATTAAACCAGGCAGAAACACTGATTCTAGAGAATGGGAAGACATAAAAGGAGAGATGTTTCACAGCAACCTCAAAGGGTACATGACTGGTTACCTACTAAGAAAGGAAGGATTTAGGGAATCTGAGGTTTCTGACTTTTTCAGTTAGACTAGTAGTAATGACATGAGTAGAGAACGAGGATAACTTGTTCAGCCATTCAACAAATATTTCCAGATTTGACTGCTACTCTATGCTAAGTATTGAACCCAGAGCTGGGGAGTCCAGTGATGAACCCCAAGCTTACAGTGCAGAAAGCTGTCAGCCATGGCCTACCAGAGAATCCATGCCATGGAAGGAAACTGGAGAAGCATATGGATCCCAGATGCCTGGTGTTGGGAAGGCTGAACAGAGCCCAATGTGAGGGCACTAGGGAAAGGGAGAAGGGGAACAAGTTTGGGGAAAGTCCAGAGAGGAGAGTGCATGATGAATTCAGTGAACTGAACAATAATAATAGTAATGATGAGGCCAGCAGCATAAATAACTTGCCCAAGGTCACTGTCTAGTACTGGCAGAGTGTAGTATTGGACCAGGCATAGGACCATGTGTTCTTATTCACTGCTGCCACCAAAGTGCAACAAACAAATAAAGGATAATGTACTGATGGAAGCACAGGGCCTGAGGGTGAGGATAGGGGAGCAGAATTGTTGAGAGAGGGTCAGGGTCACATCCTGAGATCAATTTAGAGTGGTGTCTAAAAGACCCTTGGATATTTAGACTCCCCAGAGGTGGTGGGATACATGCCTGGTGTTCAGGACAAAGGGGCTGAATTGGAGAATTGGAATTACTACTAAGAATGGAGTCAAAATTGCAGTGATTAGCTTCATGACAAGGAGTTAAGGAACAGATACCATTAAAGGACTGTGGAAAAGAGGAAAAAGTGAATAAATAAACACAGCTCTAACTTACTGAATCATTAACCCATGATAACCACTGTTCTAAACAATTATATGAAGCTTTGTGAACATGAAATTCAGTTTGTATAATCCTTTGTAGTACAACCCTTGGTAATACTCATACCATTAATTTTTGTTCTAACCATTTAAGATATCTTAACTTAGATTATTGATATTTAAAAAATTA
Source organism: Ictidomys tridecemlineatus (assembly GCF_052094955.1). Classification (NCBI taxonomy): domain Eukaryota; kingdom Metazoa; phylum Chordata; class Mammalia; order Rodentia; family Sciuridae; genus Ictidomys; species Ictidomys tridecemlineatus. Next base: position 167,516,547 of record NC_135479.1, read on the forward strand.
ATCTTACAATAGAGGATTATCAGGGAGAATTTTGTTTAATGAACAGTCTTACTGTGGTGCACCACCCATGAAGCTAATTGAGTGGTCTTTTATTCGGTACTGAGCCTTTGGAGTACTTAGATCTCCCCTTGGGAACCATCCCGGCATCCCATGTGTAGACTGTCCAAGGTGTGAGATCTCTGCTCTAGCTCTACCATGTAGTGTGATTTAGTGTGATTTCTTCAGGGCTTCTTTTTCTTAGCTTAATTTTGCAGCCCACCTGCCTCTTGCCTCCTCCAAATTCCATCACCTGCGTGCGATGTGGGCAAGATCTTACTATTTATTTTTCATTCAAGTTTTGATTAACAGTTTTAATGCATAACTTCACTTATAAGAATTTACATTATACTTTATTTTGAATTCCTGAAATATAAATATAGCCAGGCTTTAAAATGAGGAAGCACTTAATATTAACAATAAAAACATAGTAGGAAAAGCAAATGGCTTTGAGTTCTTTATAAAAGCCACTTTTGTGATACTGAGAAAATTAAAGAGACACCTTATCCTCGTTTATAGACTAATATCTGTTTTCTCATTATCCTGCAGAGCAAGCTAGTTTAGTTGAATTAGAGTTTACATACTCTAATCAGAAAATGTTCTTTCATTTATTTTTTTCTTTGTAAAAGCCTCTTTCTAAATGTAATTCTTAACAGAGATTTCTCTTGGAGGGTACAAATCAGAATCCTGTCAGGACGACTAGGAAGCGTCTTGTTAGTTGAGCCAGGGACTCTGTAATGCCTTCCCTCCTTCTGCCACTTGTCAGTGTCAGTGTTAGTATTAGCATCAACTTACGTTGGGGTGGTGGGGGAGCAAAATTTATTCATTTAAGGGTATAATACACTTTAAACTTTTCTAGGGCCAAGGGCAGTGGAAGAAAATCAAGAAAAAGGAATAAAATCAAGAAAAAGGAAAAATGCTAAATAGAATACTAGAAGATTGTTTTTTAATTCTGTGATTTTGTGGATTGATTGATTTGTTAAATTTACATTTGAAACCCAAACAGACCTAATGTGACTTGATAAGAATAGCCCATCTATCAGGGCTGAGTCTTTGATTTGATTCAGTATTTTAATATTTTTCTTCCTTTATCACTTTTGAGTGAGTAATATGTGAGTAGCAATATAACTTTAACTTATTGAGAGTCCAGAATTTATAATCCACAGCTCTGGAAACTTTGAAAGTCAAATGTAATAAAGGGCCCCCTCAGAACAAGTAGAAATGTGTACTCTTGATTAATTATTCACTCTGGACTTTATGCTGTAGTTTCAGAGATTACATTCCAGAGAATTCATTCTATTTACTTTTGTTTTGTTTTTTCTTTTCCCCTGTATTTTTCCAGAAAGAAAAAAACGGAAGGCACCTATGACTTGCCTTACTGGGACCGGGCAGGTAACTCAGGTGGAATTTGCATCTCTCTTCTGTCAGAGGGAAATCCCTCCCCTGCAGGTGGCAGTCGTGGGAGAGCATGGTTCTCAGGCCCACAGAACCCCTCCTCCCCCACCCTGTTAGAGAAGTGGCATTCTTGCGATTTTTTACTGTTCTGCACAACCTTTTAGTTAATAAATGATGAAATAGAAAGTGCAAATTTCTCATAACACGTGCTCTGTTCTTTCTCTTCTGAAATGCTCGTCTGGTTTGTCCTATGTCCTCAGTTTCTCTTGAGACCAGCATTCTGTGTGTCCTATGTGAGCATGAGTAAGAAACAAAGAACCATGATCCTTTTAACAGCATGTGCATGTCACTCTGCCAAGTGAAGCCAACAGTTTAGGAGTTCATGAAGTCAGCCATCTCCATAGTGATGAGTTGTCATCTTCTGAATTATTACAAGTGATACCAGAGGCCCCCTGCTGGTCCTCCCCACTTCTACTCTCACTACTAGAATAAGACTGTTCACTGCTGGGACTAGAGTAGAAAAGGGCAGTAGTGGGACAGATTATAGTGCTGCTGGCACCCCCAGATGGATCTTGCAAATTATTTTTTGAGAAGAACTTATTAAAAACCACCTCTATAACAGAAGTTCTCTCTGACTACATATGATAACAGTGATTCTTTCCTCATATTTATTCAATAGATTTCTACTGTGTTCTGCTTTGCACTGGATAATCTTAATCATTGCAGAAAATTAGCTTGAATTTGAAGTCTAGTTTATATTAATATATATTATACAAATAAATGGTCTCTTTGGCTTACTGTCACAATGAAGGTTGGTGGAAAGGAATGAAGCAGTTTCTCCCTGCCAAATCAGTGGAACATGAGGAGACCCCTGTGCGCTATAGCAGTAGTGAGGTGAATCATTTGAGTCCAAGAGAAGTCACTACAATGCTGCAAACTGACTCTGCAGGTAACTATATGGCAGCTGTTGGATACCAGGTAGAGGAAGAAATGGCTTAAGTTTTCTGAAAAGTGCTATAGGATTAATAGGATCTTTGATCTTTTTCATATGTTAAATATAAGCTGTTTTCTAAGGGTAGACTTTTAAAAAAGATGATCTTGAGAGAACATCTTACATGTTTTATTCATAAATTGGAACATTCATTTCTAAAGACTTGGGGCATCTTGTTCGTTGACCTGGGGTTTGGTTTGGTTTTGTTTGGGGTAGGGCAAAGGTATTAAGACTAGCATTAGGAAAGACAGAGCTTTATAGTATCCTACTGTCCTAGTACACATGCACTTTAAACATTTTCTCATATTTTTGAAAAGGAAAAAAATCAGATATTTTCTAAGACTAATACCGTTCTAAAAATGAAATATTTATTTTGTAATGAAATACTACCTCAATTGAAAGAATGTATACAGTGTATGCGAAATTACATGAAGGAGACTTTGTGGCAGATAACTTATTACTGTGAAATACTAGAAAACATTACGTTTTTAATTTGGGTCTTGTAAGTGAGAAATCCATAACTCGTGTGTTAATAGCAATAACTATTCCACAGAGACGTATTTTCTCTTAGTGTAACCTGCAGCTACCTCCTTAAATTATGTAATCTCTGTATTAGCAAGAGAACTCTTCTGTTTTGTTTTGTGGTATCTGCAGAGTATGCACAGCCACTTGTGGGAGGAATTGTTGGTACACTTCATCAGAGATCTACTTTTAAACCAGAAGAAGGAAAAGAAGCAGGCTATGCAGATCTTGATCCTTACAACTCTCCAGTGCAAGAAGTGTATCATGCCTATGCTGAACCACTGCCAATTACTGGACCTGAGTACGCAACCCCCATCATCATGGACATGTCAGGGCACCCCACAGCTTCAGTTGGTCTGCCCTCCACATCTACTTTCAAAGCTACAGGGAACCAACCTCCCACTTTAGTGGGAACATATAATACACTTCTCTCCAGGACCAACAGCTGCTCCTCAGCCCGAGCCCAGTATGATACCCCAAAAGGTGGGAAGCCAGGACCAGCTGTCCCAGATGAATTGGTGTACCAGGTGCCCCAGAGCACGCAGGAAGTGACGGGAGCAGACAAGGATGGGGAGTGTGATGTTTTTAAAGAAATCCTTTGAAGGTAATGCTGCTTTTTACAAAGCATCAATTTAAAGCACATGGCCTTTTTTTTTTTAATTAGTTGTAGTAATATATAGAATGTATTACATATCTGTCACTGAAGTGGTTGGGAAAATGTGGTGACCGAGGTACAGGAAACTACTTATCTCGCTTAAAAGGTGTTGCTGTGGCACAATTACTGCTTGCCTGATAATTTTGAACATCTGTTTGTTACTACTGTAAAACACTATTTTTAATACAGAAAAAGCTCCCTATAATGCACTTCAGAGAAACTGAAAATCACTGAGAGTATTTATTACCAATGCTGCAGGTACATTAATGAACTCAAGAGATGGTTCTATAAGCCTGACTGGCAATAACGCATGGTACTGTTCTTGAAATATCTAATGGCTTGAATTCTCCCTTTGTGAAAGGTGGGTACTCTCGTGCTTTCTTCCTCTTCTGTTCCTTTATTACTTTCTGTATTCTTTTTTGAAAATAATTAATGAGATAAGGTTTGATTTGACCACAACCATACACCCTGGTATCTCCTTAGGAAGATCCATGTTGGAAAAGTGACCGACTTTCCCCTCTTGATACTTTTAAGAGTTGAAGCAGTTCATGGACTTGGTCTCATCCCTGCTTATTCTTTCTGCCCCAGGGCCCATTGTGGCTAGCCCCATTCATGTGTTTATAAAATATTTTATTGCAGTAGGTGATGCTTGCATTATCAGTCTCATGAATTCAGATTCTCTGATGTCTTCAAGTGTACTTCTTAAGGTGGAAACAGAAGAGAAACAATTTACAATTTAGAAAAGTCCTAAAGGAGACTCTCCCCTCTTCACTCAGAAGTAATTTAAACTTCCTTCAAAAACTACAACAAAAAGTAACCAGAACTTGTCCTCTTTGGAGATATATACATATAAAAAATATATGTGTATGTATACACGTACACATATATACACACATAGGTATACATACATATAAATTTTTTTAGTGTCTCATGGTATTTTATAATTTTAGTCAAATATTTTATATATTCACTTTTACCCAGTAAAACTAGTATAAGAAATAGAAACCCAACACGTGTTCTTTGATACTGTGTGATTGCGCCTTGTGTGTGTGGTAAGAGGTGTCAGTAGTCCTTTGTTGTCATAGCTAGGGAACAGACATCATCACATCCTGCCAATGAAATTGTTTTTGATACCTCCTGGCAACTTCCTTGTTGCCACTTGTTCATGACCTGCCCAGAACTAGTTTCAGATGGAGTAAAATTAGATATCATCTGTAATATATTAGCCTATATCGAAAATCCCATTTTTAAATGTCTTTAGACTGGCAAGACAATGTAAGCTCACCATGATAAAAATATATGAATTTGACATTCCCTTTATCGTAAGCTTTAGTGTGTAGACTAAATGTTAAAATGTATTTTTTCCATCAGGTTCTAGATATTTCTGTTGGCTCATGCCAGCAGATTATGATGTTTGAATAAAGTTGAACAGTATTCATTTTGCTCACTTCCACAAGTGCATCAGTATTTTTAAAAAGATTGCTTCTAAATGAGAACTGTTTATTTCTGCAGCTTCCCTGCCTTCTTCTTGTTCAATTTTGTTGGTTTTATTTTCATTTGCTTTTCGTTTTTCAAACTTAGAGGCACAATTTTCACTCATTGAAAACTCAATGCATATTTTTAAACAAAAAGCACAGATGTTGTACTTTTATTAAACCATAAGTGAATTTGTAAAGCACATGTATTAATGCAGTTATCCCCTTTCAGGTGGGAACAGAGTAAACCATTTTGTTGTTTATATTCATCCTTAGTACACAGGGAATATTCTTTTCCTCAAGTCATATGCCTGTTTGAAGCTTTAAGAGAGATGTTTCAATAACTATTGCATTTTCCCAAAGAAACTTGCTATTTTTGTATAATTGTGCAACCTGATCATTTTCCCTGGAGCTTTTTTTTTTTTTAAATCTTTCTTTCAATGAGAGGCAAATGTTTTCTGAAATGATGCATATTTTAAGACTTGATTCATATTGCCACTGTGCTGTTGTCCTTGAACTACCAATGATTTTAATAAAATAGTTTTTACTATTTTTATATATTTTAATTTCCAGATGAATTGCTGAGCCTGATTCAAATGTTTTTTCTGGTTTTGTACTTTTGTTTGTTTTCATATTAGAATTCTTTATTTCTGGTTTTTATTACATTTATATGTCTGATATATACAGCTTTGGAGACAATCAAGTAACAACTAAAAATGTGAAAGTAACTATTGTTGTCAAAATTCCCTTGAATTTTTTTTATTCTTTGCTTGAAATATTTAAGACTTAGTCACTGTGGGTTATTGGATTAAATTTTTTCCTGATAATACAAATATAGAAATAGAATCAGACAGTGATGTGGCAAGTGTGGCCATTACTGACTTCATAAAATTACACTGACTTGGCTGTTACTTGATTCTAGGAACCAGCACAGTTAAAGACATTGTGAATTATGATTTATATTTTATTAAATGCTGTAAGTCTAAATCTTGTTGAATGTGCCAGGTCTAGTCCAGTTATTTAAGTTCACGTTTCATTATTTGCACTTTGTATTGAACAATGGGTTTACTCAATGGTGAAAATGGTTGAAGTAGAGAATTTATACACAGGTTAAAATCACAATGTTATATGTACACTTGCCTCTCCTCTTCCCTCTCCCAGAAAGGGGAGAGCAGAATGTGAGGTCATCCATCTGAATGTGGCCACAAAGCTGTGGAGAGTGGTAAGTCCAGAGCATCTTTGCCTTGGTTCCATATTGTCACCTGGAGAGCTAAATTAGGGCTATAGAAACACCATGTCAGATGAGGCACCTAGAAAGAACTAGTAGATTATGTGGGACATTGAAAGCTTTTTCAACTCTTAAGAGAACTGATGAAACTCTGCCTTTAAAAGAAGAAAACAAAAATTTATTAGCTCTGCCTTTTGATTCTGAACTTAGTACCTAAACTGAAAAATGCAAATAGGCATTGGATGTTATTAAAATACTTTTTAAGTCAACTGTGGCACCAGTTCTCATTTAATTCAACTTGTGACTAGTTTCTTTTACTTTTTTCTTTTATTTGGCACTGGGAATGGTAGAAATAAAACATGAATCGGAATATATATTGGAAGTAAAAATGGTTTGGGTGTCAGTTATATTCTCCCAGAATGTACTTTTCTTACCTCGGCATGTACTGTAGTCACTCAGTATTTGTATATGTTGCTAGAATAGATTGTACAAATAGTGAGATTTTAATGTGTTAATGTGTTTTTAATAAATTGTATATTTGTGTCTTGCTCAGATTATTTGGCTTAAAGAAACTTGAGATTTGTAGATTTTGTCACACTACATAAAATGCCAGATATCTCAATATTCACTTCAGTCATCAGTTTTATGGCCGTTATCACCGTGATCATACTAACATTTGAAAATGCCACTATTTTTTTTCCCTTTGCCGAGTACCATCCTTTCTGAAGCTCGATTCGTTTTACACAAACTGTACTTTAGTAGCCAGGCTGCCTCCTATGGCTGTGTGTTGTTGTAAGGGAAATATCCCACAGAATGCAGAGGATTCTGGTCTAGTACCACCATTTCCTCATCTGAGTTATCAGAAGAATCAAATAAAACTGAGGCACTAGGCAAATGTATGCTGGTATTAACAGAACATAGTCCTTATAATTAGTGTCTGAACTCAGTTAAATCAACTACTAGTTTTCTGTGTCTCCCATTGCTTTTAAGTATTTCATTTTGGCCCTTTGTATACTCAGGCAGGATGCTTGTCAGTAACATTAATGTTTCCCAATGATATCTATTTTTCAGCATAATAATTCTTCTTTTATAAATAAACTCAGACGTCTTCTGACAGCTTTTAATTCCATTGTTATAACCTCTGCTTTTCTCTTCCTTTCTCCTTCACCTCTTATTCTCTTACCCCCAAAGAACCTTTAGTTCTATTCATAAAATTTGGAAAAGAAACCAGCTTACCACATTTGTAGGACTAACTTATTTGCATCCAGTTGGATGCTTTGGTGCATCCAAGATAGCCAGGTAAGCTTTTCATTTGAAGATTAATCGTGTGAAAAATTGGGATTTTTCATGAAAATACTTAAGTCTAAAAACAGCTTGACTTTTTTTTTTTTCCTCTCATTTGGTACTGGGGATTTAACCCAGGTTTGCCTTACCACCGAGATGCATCCCCAGCCTTATTTATTTTTTGAGACAGGGCCTTGCCAAGTTACGGAGGCTGGTTTTGAACTTGTGATTTTCTTTATCAGCCACCTGAGTCACTGGGATTACAAGCGCACACCACCAGCGGCACTGTGGCCCAAACCTGTAATCTCAGCAGCTTGGGAGGCTGAGGCAAGAGGATCATGAGGTGCAAAGCAACTCGGTGATATAAATAAAATATAAAAAAGGCTGGGGATAGGCTCAGTGGTTGAGTGCCCCTGAGTTCAATGCCTGGTACCAAAAAAAAAAAAGTGTGCACCACCACGCGCCTGGCAGCTTGATTGTTCTTTCAGCTTAATTTGCTTTGTTTTCCTTACCTTTCCCAATTTACTTCAAATAAAAACTGAAAATTTAATGGATAAATTATGCCAGTCAAAATATGTTTCAGAGTTTTTCCTTCCTTGAGCTTCCCTAGTTTGGCTTCTTTGTAGAAAGTTAGTTTTAATTGTTTAAAATAATACAAAGCAACCAGACTTTAGTAATTTAATTAGTTATTTACTTATCCAGAATTTCACATTTTGCCCATTTCCTTTAACTTAAAAAGAGAAAAAATACCACCGTTTTTCTTCTACCAAATTATAACTTATCATAATCATTATTTAACTAATTGCAGGGAACAAGAGGGGAAGAGTTAAGCCAGTGTGAACTTAGGTTTCCACAGCCAGGTGGTTGCAGATTGCTAGAGCAAGGCACAATCATATTTCAGTTCCCCACCTGCCAGGTGTACAGTAGCCAATCAGATCTCTCCGAATTCCATGGTAGTCAAAACACATTGGTAAACTAAATCTCCTTGTTAAGAAGTCATGTCCTTTCAGAAGTCTGAGATGAAGTCAACTATAAAAAGATGTTTTAAAACATCTCAAAAACAGTAGCTTATTTTTAAAAAAAATGCAATTAAAACTTTATTTCCCTGATAACTAGCTAGACCTCTCTTGGTTTTCATAAATATATTCACAGAAATTAAGTTGATGGGTATGAGTCACCAAGCAGCCACAGACTTCATATACATAATTTGAAAAGTTTATCGAATATATTTAAAAATAAACTAAAAATTGCAGTATAAAAATAAAATACTGTTAGCATCATCTTCTGAATCTGGAGGGTCAATCTTGAGTCAAGTTGATTACAAAGTTTTTTTCTATAATGTCTTTCAAAAAGAGCTGTTCTGCAGTCACATTGTGATATGCATTCTGAAGAAGAAAAACAATATAAAATTACTATATGTCCCAATCTCAAAATATTAACACAGCAGTTGAATATTCTGGATCCTAAAAATTCTATATACAAAGCTCGAGTGCTAAGTAAAAAGTCACATGGACTTCTGTTACCTTCCTACATTTTTTTCCTTGTTCGTTCTTGTGTGTAAGAGCATTCCCTAAAGCCCACTCTCTCCACTTGAACTATCACTTGAGTAGAGGCCTCCAGACTCTGTGGTATCCTGTGATACAAATCTAGGAACCAAAATTTCAAGTCAGATGGCTTTTTTTTTTTAAATAAAAGCACCAAATTAGAACTTATTTATTTTTCACAATATCTTTAATTTGTTTATTCATTTTTATGTGGTGCTGTGGATTGAACCCAGTGCCTCACATGTGAGAGGCAAGTGCTCTGTCACTGAGCCACAACCCCAGACCCTTGGAACTCATTTAAAAAAAAAAAAAAAAAAACTGTCCTGGACATAAGAACCTCCTATAAAGAATGGTTCCGTTTAAGATGTTTTTTAAAAATAATTCTGAATCTGGGGGTTGTAGCTCAGTGATAGAGCATTTGTCTAGTTATGTTCAAGGCTCTGGGCTCAAGTCCCAGCACCACAAAAATTTTAAATGATTCTATTCATATTCTAATTTTTCTCAGTTTTAACATTGTTATTTATATGACACTTGTACCACAAGTGCTACAGGAAAGATTAGAGATTGGAGAAATGAGCCTAAAGTCTGTTCTAGGCACCTAAATGTTTAATATTCAAATGTTTGGTTTATGGTCAGGAGCCAAGGGCTGAAGGGACAGAAGACAGGAATAAAATCCAGCCTGAATACTACTACTAGTATAGTTTATGTATTATTTGGGGATGACTTAAGGAGATGTATTTCATGAGATATATCCATATATAGCAGATCACTTCATATGTCAATGTACAGATAACATTTTAATCCTATCACTTGTGGTATCCCACTAATCTAAGAATTTAAAAAAAATAAGAAAACCCTTCTCATTCAACTGAAATCCTCAGGATTAAATTCACCACTATTGATCTCTGATCAAGAAAAACACGATCTAGTGAAAAGGCAACCTTTTTAACCATGAAATTTCTTTTGTGGGAGTATGTTGTTCTAGACTATCTTCTCTAACAATACCAAAAATACATGAAGGGTAGGGCTGCAGCTCAGTGGTACAGAGCTTGCATAGCAAGCACGAAGCCCTGGGTTCAATAACTAGTATCCCAGAAAAAAAGTGAAACAAATACATGAAAATAATTACTGTGAGCATAGCCCTGCTTTGGGGTAAATCTGTACATCTCAAACACAGACGGTTGTATTTATACTTAAATAGCACAAACATGGTATAATATCTAAGGTTTGGTCCCTACATGGTTTTGATGCACTTGGTAATAACCATGAGATTCTACCAAGGATCTGAGGTCCACAATTTAGGAATTATTGCTATAGTAAAATAACCTCTGGACTTGAGTCCTAATTTCGGCCTTCAATAGCTTTGTAGCCCCCTTCAAGCTCTCACTCTCTCAAAACTTATCAGTAAAGTGAAAGTGAGAAAAATAACGGGCTTTTCAACCATAACAAAGATTATACCAAAGAATGTTACTGGAAATGATGTGTATGTTACCTTCGTCATCAAAGACATGGTGGCATTTCCATAGTAGTGCAAAGGACTGTTGAGGTCAGAAAAGTTATATTTAAAACCAGCTAGGTGAACTTCGTGACATATGTGAAACGCCAACGTGATGGCAATAATTCCTGTCGTTGGGTGTTTGGGTTTCTAAGAGAGAAATGTAAATTTTTATAAAATGCAAATGAGCTCCTTATTTCCAAAACATTTTGGGTTGACCTAGTCATAAAACAAGGATTTTGGAATATTTAATCAAAAATATTAAGTTCAATCCTCATCATGTCCTATGGCTTAGCCCTCCAGCATCATACCCATCATCCTATATGATCACGTGACACTCTTTACTCGTGAAAATCAATTCTCCAGTCATCCTATGCCTACACCTAAGCACCAGAATAAAACAAAAGAAAAATAGACTTGTCTGATCAAATGTTAAACTTATGGTCAAAGTCAAGCAGACATTGAGTACATCTTGCATTCCTATTGCAATTGTCAAGCTCCATTCCTACTTTCCAAGATGACAGATAACTTTCTATTCAACAGCCCATCTTCCTACTTTAAATTGACAATCCTTATTGCTTTGTGAAAATGAAAGCAAACAGAGCTACATCATCTACCCAACTCCAAATCTACCATCTTATCTGCATCTTTACCCACACTTGCAGGCTCACGCCTCTTCACAATGGATAAGATGTCCCTATTGGCGCTACGTCTGACCCCTTTACTAGGTAGGCAGTGTGTATATCCCATCTCTACCTAACTAAGCTTCTACCCCTAACCACTTTCTCCCCTCAACATAATATTTTTTTCCTCTATTCAATCACTCCCTTCAGTATATAAACAAACTTCTTGATTCTATGTCATTTTCCAACTTTTGCTCATTTCTTAAAAATTTTAGTACCAATGTTTTCTCTAATTTTTGGACTACATTATTGCCCTTTCTCACTTTTCTAGCTTTCCTGTGGTATTTTTAACTATGTGCTGTGGTTTGGATGTGTTTCCCCCAAAGGTCCATATGTAAGGCTTTGTCACAATGGTGGCACTAGTGGGCCTTTAAGAGGTGAGGCCTGGTGGGAGGCCCCCAGGTCATTACCCTCAAAAGGGATTGTGGGATTCTGGTGTCTTCCTCTTTATATTTCCTGGCTTGAGATGTGATCATAGGCTCCAATGTGCACCGTGATGTGCCATCCTTGCCACAAGGAGCCACTCAATCTTGGACTTCTTTTCTTCCAAAAATATACCATATTTTTTTCATAAGCGGCGTATTTTGTATATTTCATTGTAGTAATATGAAGTTTCCTAATGAATGCTTCATACAATTCTTTTGAGCCTGAAAAGCCACACGCTTGTCCTAAAGCCAATCACTCTCCTTGCTGCAGAAGACTGAAGATGAGGCTCTAAGGGATAAGTCTGAACACTCAGACCCTAGGAAAACCCAGAAGGGGGCAGGAAGATAAATACAAAAAAACAACAACAAAAAATCTTAGGGCTATTTTCCTTTTATCCTGAAAAACAAAGATAATGTCCGCAGGTATCAATCTTACTATTTCAAATAGAGGCCTTAAAACTACCTCATTGAGCCATGGTTCTCATACAATTTCTGAAAGGTCCCAGACCCTCTATTCTACTTAAGTTGGATATTCAGTTTGAAATCATGCAAACATACATACCTGATTTTTGGGAAATGATTTTGGGAAATGAAGTAGTTCAAAAGCTGCTGTTCTGATAATAAAAGGATCTAATATTCTGATTTGATAAGGTTGATAGATCAAATTTAAGGCTGGTTTCTTCCAAAAACCACTAGTGTTCTGAAATAAAGGGTATAGAAAATAAAATACAGTTGTCTTATTCTTTTGAAGGAAAAACACTAAAGGAATCTGAAGGCAGATCAATTTTGCCAACTTACTATTTTGCCATTTGACAACAGTTCGAACAGCCACTTTAAGTCAAGTGGTTTAAAAGCAGCCAGAATCACCGTACTATTGGGGTCATTGTGACTTTGATCTGAAAAAACAGATTCTGGATAAAAAAGTCGGAAGGTTGTCCTTCTCCCAACTTCCTCTTCATGTTCTAAAACAGGACCATTGTTCATTCTGTGGGTAGCAAGACACACAAGATATATAGACAGGTGGAGAATAAGCCATTTTCATTATAGTTCTCAGAGGCTTCAGAATTGGACAAATAGCCATTTATCTTGTGCTCTGAAACCACACAGCCACTGATCAATCTTTTACATGTAATGGCTAAGGAGATAATTCCTCGCAAGAACTAGCTGTTTGATCAAAGGCAAAAAATGTTCATTTGTATTTTAAAATTAATTGTGGAGCCAAGGATAATTCAATTTTACCTCCAGGAAAACTGAAGACTAAATAAAAGAGATGGGCGCACAGAATGCTAGACTTAAAAGAGACCTTGGGAGACAACCACAGAAACACCGTTGGATTTACCCATGAGAGCCCTGAAGACCTAAATATGCCCATGGCCACAGTGTTGTGGCAAGTGGATGTGTGTCTAAACAACTAACAGATAAGAAGAATCACATTTAAGCTGGCTTGAAGACCCATCAAAATCGTGCTTCTCTGAAGTGCAAGAGCACCATTGTACTGGAGCACCACCAATGAAGGTCTGTTGCTAGAATGAACTAAAGAACAGCAAAAGATCTACTGTTAGGTTTGTGTATGCTCAAAGCCAAGGTCAGACATGCACTATTTACGCACACACCATGAAAGCATGGCATAAAAAAAGAATACTTTGTTTCCAAAACAGTGTCCCCTAGGAGGATAAATATTGCTTTGCCCTTTGCCTCTGACTTTGTGTAATATAAGACAGTCTTCATAACATTTGAAATGACTTTCAAAAATTTACACCATGTTATTTTCCTACAAGGGCTTGCTGTGGTTCTAAATGGTCAGATTTAGACGTTTTACAAGTACAGAAATTTGTGAATGCTTCAAAATTATTTTGTAAGTAAATTACCAAAACTTTCTGAAAATTGAAAATAAATAAAATATGGTGACCTTGCTCTGTAGAAACCAGCTTGAAGCCAGTAAAACTCCAGAACACTGCCTGGTCACCCTGATGCGTTACCCCAAAGCACTAGCTTCCCCACAGAAGACTATTCTTAGCTACTCCTAACACATTTAGACCAGATGATGAACTTACCTCAAACTTTCATTGAGAAAACGGAAACATTTTATTTTTCCGCCACTACATCTAAGGGAATGTTGGTAGCTCTAGCCACAATCCTGGCTCCTCTTTCCATTATAAAATATTAACCATGCTTGCACTCTGTACCCCATTCCCCCTCTCTCTACCACACCAGTGTCTTTCTCCACTCATTTCTATTAGTTTAACAATATACTCCAGCAATATACTACCATCACAAAAAAAACACAACAGGTCTTTCCTTGATTCTGTAACCATCTCCAACTGCCAGTTCATTTTTCAACTCCCCTTCAGAGCAAAATGTCTCAAATGAGTTGATGACACTGATTTCTCTATTTCCCCATCTGCATTCTCTCCAACCCATTCCAAGCAGGCTTTTTGCCATCTTATGCCTTTAAACTTACTTTTGTCAAAGTAATAAAGAGTTACAGATTGACCATTTAATGGTCTCCTCTCTGTCCTTGTTTTACATGAGCTCTCATCACTATTGGGATGCAGTTGATATCTCTCTCTCTCTCTCTCTCTCTCTCTCTCTCTCTCTCTCTCTCTCTCTCTCTCTCTCTCATCAAAAGCACTGTTCTCTTGGTTTCTGTGATCACCTTCTCATTTTCTTTTTTCTTCACTGGTACACCCTCTCCATCTCCCTTCACTTTGATCAATTTCCCTCAATGTGTTAAGCTCCATGCCCGTCCTGGGCCCTCTTTTATCCCTCAGACTCTCCCCCTGGGGACTTTCACCAAGTCCATAGTTTTAACGTAGCTCATAAGCCTCTTCCATTGAAACTAACTTTCTGTGTGACTTATCCGCTACGTCTCTCAAAAGCATCTCAAATCTAACATGTAAATACAGAAAATCTTACTCTTCTAAATCTACTTATTCCTGCTCCTATCAATAAATGATCATCACTATCCAGCCACCCTTTTAAGTTGAAAACAATAGACAACACCCTTAGTGGTTTTATTCCCATTAGTCCTTATATCTAGTAAAGTATATCTAGTAAAGCAATAAACCTGCTAACTCCATGTCTGTAACATGTCTCTGGTCTGTCCACTTGCCTACTTCTATTCTGACCCAACCATCATCTCCTACTTGAATGTAGCAACTTAAAGAACTCAAATGCATTCCTCTCTTGCTTAACCTTCAAAAGCTTCCTGGTATACTTAAAATCCAAGCTTTTAATCCTAGTTTACAAAATCCCACACAGCCTGCTCCTTGCCACCTCTTTAGCCTCTGATCACACCTGAGCTTGCTGCCCTCAAACTTTGCTGATTGCTCAAACACAGGATCCTATCCTGAGGATCTAAAGTAAACAGTCTTTCTGTCTGGATTGCTCTTCCTTAACCTTCATATGGCTGGTCCTATATAGTCACCAAGATCCTCCTTAATATGGTCACCCATTCCCAAGTACCACTCAACCATTCTCTGTGATCTTTTTCTAATTGGATATATGACAATACATTTTCTCATATAATTATTGTTTTCTTCCTTCCATCAGAATGTAAGCCCCACTGGGAATAAAAGCACTATTCTTATCCACTGCTATCTCCCCTGCAGCTAAAACTGTACCTGGAATATTAAAAGGACCTAATAAATATTTGCTAAGTCAGTGAAATCTAGAAATCTAGGCCTTACTCTAGCCAAAGTAACTGAGTGAGAAAGTTGTGTAATCAAGTACATAAACAAATTGAAGCAACTTTTAAAACACAGCTGCCTAAAGTAGGAAGCCATATTCTCTTCAATTCTAGGTTGGCAATATATTTACCTTATTATTACATCATAGGAGTCGATTTTCTCTCCTAAGCTCTTATTCTTCAAAACTCCTCCATTGCCCACCACCACACACCTTTTACATGGCACCCTGTTGGGCAAACAGACAAGTCAGAGATTAAGCGATCTTTTATAGAATGGGGTGATTCCAAGAACCTTTTCCTACTGTTAGGAACCCTATACCAAATTTCACAAGTAGAAAAGGAACCAATTGTTACTTATAGGTGTAGATACGTTTATACATATGTGTATATACAGATAGATATAGATACGTTTATATATGTATACACATACATATATATATATATGATTCAAGAAATAATATTCTATAGGAACAGTATATGATCATTGTCAACAAATACCTCTCAGCAGCCCAATTTCTCATCTGATTCTTATAACCACTCAGATACATAAGCCAAATATTCCCATTATATAAATGGAGAAATAGGTTCAAAAATATATAACAATTCCAAGTTACACTTCCAAGAGGTGGTACTAGCATTTAGATACAAAATTAGAGGACAGCAGACCCCTCCACTTGGAGTTCTGCATGTTGTTATTGATGCCAGTGTGTTTTACATTATGTACATGTTTTGCCAGTGTTACCCATTCCTCTTGAGATTCTATCTCTGGTTTTGTGTTGCACCTCACGAGTGACAAAGCAGATGATGGATTCTGGTGGGGAAAGGGCAGCCTCTGTACTCTGCCCATTCTTACTTCAATTTCCCCAAAATGGACTGGTCCTTGGAGCTTAACCAAAACAAACTACAAGTGCACTCTATGTTCCTGGCAAAGAGCTTTAAACTAGGCCACAAAGGGGGACTTCCTACTGCTGGCTAGCATCAGCCGAGAATCACAGATTGTATCCTGTTGGCTCTCAGAACACATGGCCTTGGCCCATCTGCCTCCTAGCACTTACCACCAGCCAACTAGGCCTTACCACTAGCCAACTAGACAAATGAACAAATAAAATCCTCCTCTAGGGAGCAAAACTACAGAAGGGAAGGCTTTTGAAACTGTCCTCCCAGGGACCTCATGATATGGGAAGTCTAAATTTAGAAAATGTGTTTCTCTGAGAACCATGAAACCAGCCAGATCAGTTGAACTCATGACCTTAAAGTGTTTAGGAAATTAATGAGCGGCAAAATTGAACAAATGCTGTAGATTATTTAAAAAGAAAATGCAGGAACTATTTAAAAAAAGAGCCTGGCACTGGGCAAGTTAAGAAGAGACTGTACTCATCCCCTACATTCACAAGCTACCTTTCTTACATAGAATTTGTATCCCTCATCTAATTATTTTATAAATTTTAATGCTTACATTTTAAAAACACTTAGCACATTTTAATGGGAGTCCTCAGCTCTCAAATATTAATGAGTCATGTCTAAAGCAGTGTCTCGGACAAGGACAAGAAGCACCAGTTTTATAGCAGGGCTTTGGGGTGGGATACCATCTGAAAGACATACAATGTCCAAAACCACACATCATGGACATGTCACCTGTCACAGAGTGTTCTAGAGGTGTGTTTGTTTACATCTCTTCTTAACTAAGGAACTAACCTATCTCTAGATGCTTTATCAGCAAGTGTGACTTTAGTTCCCAATCCCTGGAAGCCAAGTTTATCAAAGGCTCACTACTTAGGGCCATGACTGAAAGGGGAACATTGTTGAGTATTGAGAACTGTCCTCTCTCTCTCATTGCCATTATCCTCACCAGGTCCATCCCGTGAATGCTTTATGACAGGGGAAATTCCCATGCTCACAGTTTGCTTGGCCTTTCCTAACATCAGGGTCAGTTTAATGGAAATAAGAGGCTGAACCTCCTGAGGCTGGCTCTATCTCCCCACTGGGAAGGGGACAGCTGAAAACAAACAAGAAACAACAGGTCTTCCCAGGGAGATAACTAACCTCACAGAGATAGCAGAAGAATATCTATAATTATGGTACCCATTCTAAACCTCTCCTTCCAATGAGGGTCAGAGGCCACTCCCTTGACAAGGGAAGGGTTGCCTTGTCCTGAGCCCAGGCACCCCAGGGACTCCAGCACCCATCCTGGCTTACAGTCCCCAATCTGCCAAGAAGCTGCCTGCCACCATCTACACCAAATACACAGGGTCAAGGCCACCAGCATACTCCCAGGGGACTCCAACAAAGGACTTATGACCCACAAATCTTATCTCTAAAGTTGACCCCAGAAATAACTTGTCTCAATCTCAGACATGGCCAGTTCCATTTTGTCACTTAGCAATGAACTGATGGGTTGAATCTTAATATTTACAGAAGTTTCCCCTCTATCAGACTAGATTGCAGTTGGTCATTAAGTCCTAGGTAATGTTTGGCATCATAATCTCAGGCTTAACCAAGGGGCATCTGTCATATTACATACCATCTGTTGTACTACATATGCCACATCACTGGTCTCCCTCAAGCTCCAGGTCCTGGACCTCCTCCCATAGACCCTACTGATTTGCCTCTAGCCAAGAGTAAAAGGGGAGTCTAGGACTGAAAGCAGATCTCTTTCTCAGGATCTTCCAGGACTAGCTACCTAAAGGGCCTCATTCCTTGTGCTCAGCCTCTCAACCTCCTCCTGCTTATGGTCTCAGCAGATTCAAGGACTTATGAAAAATGAAATCACGCAGACACTCTCTCACTTCAGGAAACTTCCAATCCAAAGACTCTTCACACTTTAATGTTGCCACATTTTTAGGAATTTCACTTTCTGCTTTCTTCTCTGTCAACATCAAAGGGGACAGGTAGAAGAGAGGAAGGACCCTTACACTAAGAAAAACTGGTCAATGCCTTTGAAAGGAAACCTTTTCAGTGAATTCACATGCTTCAGTTGATTGCTACATGAGTGTGTGGAGGTCATTTTTCTCATTCATGTCTAAAATAAAGCAGGTACCTGTTACTTCAACTTGAGAACCGTTTGGGAAATGCACATGCCTCGAGCTGCTCACTCAGAAAACAAAATAATTCCAGAGTGCCTGTTACCTGTTAATGGAAAATCCAAAAAGCTGATGAACAGCAGTGGTAAAATATTACACTTCCCTCAGGTGAAAGGCATGTTTCCCATACAGTCAGGCAAAGCCAGCAGAGGGAAGCTAGGCAGAGGACAATATAGAGGAAAGAAATTTGAGTTGCCTATGTCAAATCATTCATGATATGTCTTCTTTTCTGAATGCTTTCCCTTTGGCAGCATAATATGTATTAAAGCACATCACTCCAACTTCAGTGTTAACACTGGATGGCGGATGCTGTTAGTCATGTTTCAAATGAACTTCATCCTGTGTGCCAGATAGCAGAGCTGTGCATTCAGAAGTCTACCTTGGTGAGCTCATTTCCTCTGTAAATAGCTGGCCTAGAGATAGCCATATGACTCATCCCTGGGCAATAAGAGACTAGGAAAGTCTGTTAAATGATTTCCAAAGAGATTTTGCCCCAGCATTAAAAAAAAAAAAAAAAAGTCTGAGCAGAACACTTTGTTTTCACCTGCCCCTTCCTTTCTGCCTAGACTTTTCACAAGTGGTGACATACAGTTACAGTAGCTATAGCCACCTTGCAAGGAAAGAAGAGCCCCAGGAATGCTACCCTAGAGCCCTAACATCACAGAGCTGCTAATTCAATCTCACTACCACAGTCATTCTATGTCCAGGCAGCAGGCAGTCCAAATCTAGGAAGCATCATTCAGATAACTGTGTGTGTGTGAACTGGCTGCCCCCAGGTAGAAATAGGGCACCCTGAAAACTGGGACCATAAATCTGCAAATCTGAAACCACATATTTATGCAATACAATAATAAATGTTCAAATGAGTTTTGGTTAGGAAACTATTATTTGCATCCTGAAGAACCTAAAATGTTTTTCAGGGAACTAGAGCTGGAGGTCTAGCTCCTCATTCTGGCTCCCCCACTTAGTACTTCGGGGAACTTTACCTAGTGATCTGACCTCTGTGATCTCAATTTTCCTTTTAGAGAAGTAAGTGTCATGAATGTTGTTAATACTTTGGATGTCATCATTTTCCTCTGATTATGTGTACCACAGTTTCTATATCTTTATGTAACAACTGACCACAGCTATGTTAGAAAACAAATAATGGCTGAACTAGCACCTTCACCATGCATGACTCACTCTGGGGATGTCACAATTTCTTCTTACCCTCAAGTTCTGTCTCTGGCCAAAAGGCTGTGGAATAAAGAAACCTTGCAAAACAGCAGAACATTAAAGATTCAGACATTGGGAGTCCTTAAAGCATTAAGACTCTCATTAACAAATACATTGCTGATGTCTAATTTTTAAAAAAAAAAAGTCTTCTAAGAGCATGCTCCTGCCTTGAATGGTAACCAATCTTACCCTGTTTGGCTGAGGCTGACATAATAGATTCTTCTTGAGTGAGCAACCAGGTAGCTTTTACAAATTATCATCCATTTAGCAGGCAACAGACTTGACATAGGTGCTTGACACAGGTAGGTAAGATATTTATGGGTAATTATTGTATAATCATCTATGCTGCAGAACTAAAGAAGTCTTCTTAAAATCTGGTACACTTTCAGAATGCAATGCTGGTGGATGAGGGTGAGGATATAACTTGAACATTTTTGTGGGAGCTGAGATTTTTAAGCTAATGTTTCTGTTGCTTCTAACTGGGGGAGGATATACTCCCCCTGGGACCAGGGTGCAGGCTGGTGCCAGGGAGCAACATGGATAACAAGGAAGGCTCATGGCTTTGGAATATTGGCATACTTTAATTATTCCTCTTCTGTACTATAATTTCTTTAAAATAGTCTCCATCTATAGTAGTAAACATAGTAGTCTCATGTTATATGTACTTTGGGTAAGAGGAACCTGAATCTATGAAAAATCATCACCATCAGTAGCAGCAAGTGAGCTTAGTTATTACAGAGCAGAGTTATTAATTGACTTCAGAATCCTCAGAGTGGCACAGAAACAAACGGGAACCATGGAAATGATGGAACATACTGATAAAAATAGTTAATTGTCTGTCATTAATCAGGTTTCCCTGTTCCTTAAAAATTTAAAGGTGGGTACACAGTTACCTGGAATACAAGCAATATTTTCCAGTCTACCTTCCAGCTAGGTGTTGGCTTGTGCCTGACTCCCACCCAATGGGATATCATTAGTGGTTGCTAGTAAATATTTAGCAACCAATTCTAGGGGCAGGGGGGCAAAGGGGGAAGCTCTGGTTTGTAGCATTTGCCAAGCCTCATGGTGTAAATACTCCCACCATGGCTGATTTCAAGCTATCACTTTGGTATCATGAATATGGAAATAGGAAGATGCAATTAAGTGTTAAAATGTGATTTCTATGATATGTCGTTAAAGAGGGAGGCAAGTTTAAAGGGTGGGGTCATGCCCCTCTTCCCTTCCTCCTCCCTGCTGGCAGAAATGCAGATGTGATTGGCAGAACTCCAGCTATTATATTAGACCCTAGGAGAAGCCACAGACCAGAGAAGAATTCTTAGCCCTGATGATCACAAAACTGTTGAGTTAGCCCTGCAACATTTTGTAGACTTCATGTATGTGAAAACTATGAGAACTATATTTCAAGTTTTCCCATTCACAGAATCTATCCCAACTAAGAACATCATGCATTCTGTTTGAGATTCTGAACAAAACTAGCACTTGTACCTGGTAGAATCTTAAAGGACTCATACTTGAAATAACCACAGAAATGTTGAATCATTCTAGAGGATGGAGGGAATATAAAATATAGGGAAATTACTTGAGCAGAAGAAATGGGCACAGGCTGGTGGTGGAGAGTGGAGGCACTCCCAGTGACAAAGAGGAGAAAGGGTAGGGAATAGAAGACCAAGTCAGCAAGAAGGAAGGAAATAGTCTGGCCGAGGCGCACACAAGTGGCTGAACGCCTGTGGGAGAAAACAGCTAAACAAAGCATAGTTTAGTTCTATGATAAAACAAGGCAAAAATAGAACTACCAGTCATGCACCCTCAATAATCTAACAGGAGTTTACATTTACAGAACCAAAGACTATAAATACTTGCAGACAACTTGCTGAAAATATTTAAGGAATAGCCATTATCACTCTTAACTAATTCAGGCACTGGAGTTAGAGTCATCTAGGTTCACATTCTAGCTTTGACACTTACCAGCTATAACAAACTGTGCATGTTTGCCTTGCCTTGGTTTCTCTGTTTGTGAAACTAGAGAATTGAGCCAACGCACATATGCCAAAGGTCTGTACAAAACAAAGATCTATAAATGAGAGCTATATAAAATATTAGGTAGAAATATATGTAAATGGTTTCTGTTGATATGCAACCAAAATTGAAATGAAATGAATAGCACAGTTTTAAATAAGAAATTAGATTGATAGCCAAAATCAAACTGAATGGGAAAAAACTGAGAGCAATTCCCCTAATATTACTCTCACCACTCTTATTCAATATAGTAAAGAAATCTATCCAGAGCACTCAGGCAAGAGAAAGAAAGAAAAGGCAAACACAGAGGAAAGGAGGAAGTCCAGCTATCTTTGTTTACAGATCATGATTCTATACATAGAAAAATCAGGAGGACTCCATCAAATACTTTTAGAACTGATAAACCAATTCAGCAAAGTAACAAGATACAAAAATCAACATACAAAAGTCGGTCGCTTTTTTATACACCAATAAAAGTCAGTAGCTTTTGTATATACCAATTCACTGAGAAATGAATCAGGAAAGTGAGTACATTCATAATAGCCACATAAAATAAGATATGTAGGAATAAATATAATTAAGGAAATAAAAGACTTCTACAATGAAAATTATAAAACACTGAAGAAAGAAATTGAATACATTAGAAGAGGGAAAAACCTTTCAGGATCACCAATTAGGAGAATCAATATTGTCGAAATGGACATTCTACCCAAAGCAGTCTACAGATTCAATTCGATCCTCAATGACATTTTTCACAGAACTAGAACAAAGTCTAAAATTCATATGGAAACAAAAGACTCCATATAACCAAAGCAATCCTGAGAAAAAAGAACAATGCTGGAGGCATCACGATAGCAGATTTCAAAACATACTACAGAGCCACTGTTACAAAACAGCATGGTATTGGTATAAAAGCAGACAACAGAAAGAGAAGAGAGAACCCAGAATCTTCAGCCAAGTGATTCTCAATGAAGGGGCCACAGACACACAGTGGGAAGAGAGCAGCACTTCAACAAGTGGTGCTGGGAGAACTGGATGTTCACATGTAAAAGACTGAAACTGGAGCACAGTCTCTCACCGTGAACAAAAATTAATTCAGAATGCATCAAAGACCTTAAATATAAGCTAAAACTTTGAAACTACTAAAAGAAAACACGGGAAACACTTCAAGGTCTTGGTACAAGCAATGATTTCCTAGGTAAGTCTCCAACCGTCCAAAACAAAGGCAACAGTTAAAAAATGGGATTACATCAAATTAAAAAGCTGCACAGCAAAGGAAACAATCAGCAGAGTGAAGAGACAGCCTGCAGAATGGGAGAAAAATCTTTGCCTGCTACTCATCAGAGCACTAATATCCAGGATAAAAAAGAGACTCAAAAAACTTAACAAAAACAAGTAATCCAACTAATAAATGTGCACATGATCTTAAAAGACACCTCACAAAAGAGTGAGTACAAACCACTATATGAAAAATCTTTAACCATCAAGGAAACGTAAGTCAAAACTACATTGAGATTCTATCTTGCCCCCAATCATAATGGCTATTACCAAAAACAAAAAAAAGAAAAAGTAACAAATTTTGGTGAGGTTGTGGAATAAAAGGAAACCTTGCACACTCTTGGTGGGAATATAAATTAATATGACCACTATGGAAAACAGTATGAAAGTTCCTTTAAAAAACTAAAAATAGAACTACCCATATGATCCAGCTATCCCATTCCTGGTGTGTGTGTGTGTGTGTGTGTGTGTGTGTGTGTGTGTGTGTGTGTGTATCTCCAAAGGAAATGATGTCAGCACAGAAAAGAGATACCTGCATTCTTGTGCTAATTGTAGCCGAGATATAGAATCAGCTATCAAAAGATGACTGCATTAAAAAAAAGATATATATATATACACAATGGAATATATAGATATATATACACAATTTTAGCCATAAAGAATAATGAAATCCTTTCATTGCAGGAGCATAGAACTGAAAGACTTCATGTTAAGTGAAATAAGCCAGACAAAGAAAAACAAGTATCATATGTTTTCTCTCATATGTGGAAACTTATAGAGAAACAGAATAAACAAAAATGATGGCTTGAACATAGAAAGGGCCTATTAGGGATTGGGGGATGGGTCAGGAGCAGGGAGAAGGGTGGTAGGAATGAGGAGGTAAGGAGTACAGACAAGATCAAAGTTCAATATTTTGCACTATGGAAAAAACACAGCAAAACCCATTAATTTATACAACTAATTGGTTATTAATTATAATAAAAATAATTAAAAACAACAAAAAAATCAATCAATTATATTACATAATATACACTTCAATAATCTGGGTCCCCAAGAGAAAAAAAAAAAAAAAGACAGACCTTAACAAAATCTAACACTGCTCCTGCAGCTCCATTGTGTAAACTCTATCTCACTTTCACTCCCTGGCCCACTAGAGCTGTCTTCTGCACCCACCAAATAGCACATTCAGCAAATCCATTCTCTTGGGCAAGAAGGGAAATTCTGTCATTGTCCCATGTTTAATAGACACCTGACATTTTTAAACCACCCACATTTTCATGTTAGCCCACCAGCCAAATTCTAAAATGTGGCTTAAACCTTATGAAATGGGCCCACCTGCCAACAAATCTATCTTTGGAAATTCAATTTGTACAGGGTTATCTTAGTAACAGAATTTTCTAAAAACTAAAACCTCTGTAGTCAAAAAAACATATATCTAAGCAAGCTGTCTGCTTCCTTCAAATATATTTCTGGAAGGGGGCGAGGAAGAGAACAGCTTCCAATATCCAATAGTCAATCTTTTTAACAAGAGAAACAAAAGAGGTTAGGATGACACATGGGAAGGTATGGGAAACAACCCATGAACGGTATGCATTAATTCTTAAGTAGAAACACCTTAGAAAAGGTGACCATGGGTTAAAAATGTCCTGGCTTAGTATGTGCACTGCTCATCATTAAAACTTGCAAATTCAGTTATGTATTTCTAAATTGAGTTTGTAGTTCATTTATTTCAAGTGTAATAAGAACAAAAATACAAACTACTTGTCAGTTACTACCTGACAGAGGATTAATATCTAGGATATACAAAGAACTCAAAAAATTAAGGCAAAAAGACAAGCGATCCAATTGATAAATGGACAAATGAGCTGAATAAATACTTTTCAAATGAAGTACAAATGGCCAATAAATGCTGAAACACTGTTCAGCATCATTAGCCATTAAGGAATTACAAATCAGAACTAGATATTCCTTTCCACCCAGTCAGAATATTATCAGTTGGCTATTATCAAAAACAGGAAAAGGAAAAAAAAAAAGTAGCACATGTTGTTGAGGTAGTGGAGAAAAAGTAAAAAAGAAGGCTTTAATTATACACAGGTGCTATGGAATTTTCCTGAGTAAATACATACATCTCTGGGTACATCTTTTGAACCATCTTAGCTAAAAGTCAAAGAGAAGCAAGGAAATAAACTCACTTGTCAAACTCATCGAAGAGATCACAACTCTGCAGTTTTGAAAGAGCAAGTTTAAAATATGCCTCTAGAAAAGAAATGGAATGTTATGAGTAAGAAGATAATCATGACTTCTCAGGTAACTAATAAGCCACCTTGTTCACTACCCCCCAAACCTATTTCCAACTGGTAAGGCCACATCTGGTTTAATGTGTGAAAAATTAATGATACAACTACAATTACCCTGACACTACTTCATAAGCACATTCAAAATGGTAATGCTCTAAATGTATTTCACCAAAACCCCAGAAAGAAATAAGATGCTTAACCTGAAAGCAATCATAAAAAGTAATTAAAAATTTAACAGTATCTGATGATTCTGAAACTGACATTAAAATTAAAACCAAGAGTAAGTTTAAACCAATTCTCAAATTCTCTGCAAAATATTTTTAAAATACAAATAAACAAAACAATCAAACAAACAAAAATAAGCAGAATCAGTCAAAAAAAATAAAATCTGACTCACAAAAGCATAGGCCTGTGAACTCTTCGGTTTTGTGTGTGTGTGTGTGTGTGTGTGTATAAATATTAGATGTTGATGGACCTTATTTTATTCATTTATTTATATGTGGTGCTGAGAATCAACCCTCACACTTGCTAGGCAAGTGCTCTACTGAGCCACAACCCCAGCCCCACTTCTTGGGTATTTAAGGTCTCCCCAAAAATCTAGAACTTAAAGCTTTATGGCCAATCAGTTCTCAATGAGCAGAAGCAAAAGTGCTTTGTCATTAGGAGATGAAATAATTCCCTCTAAATTTAGCAAAAGTGAAATGCCCACTGGTTAAATTAAAAAGCTGATCAAGAAGCTAAAACTCTCTGATGAAATAAACAAAACAAATCAGGTAAAAGAGGTGAAATGGGGAGACAGGAAAGAAGTTAACATCCAGGGTTATCCCGTTAATTCTTTTTATGGGAAGGTGGGTACTGGGGATTGAATCCAGGGACTCACACATGTTGACAAGCACTCTACCACTTAGTTATATCCTCAGCCCCTCCTGTAATTCTAAATTGGAATAAAGTAAGGTATAGAACTCATAGGAGTCACCCTGTGGCAGAACAAAAGTAAAACACAGAATCTCAACAACAAAAATCTACCATCTTAATTACTTAACTTTAAGGGGGATATTTCTGTTTTAAAATATAATTCCCTTCATCCCATCCCCCCAGTTGTATCCCTTAGGAATCATTAGGAGTCAGAAAGATTAAAAGGCCTTGGAATTATATAAACATGTGGTTCTCACCATAGAGGACTCAAACTTAACAGGAAAGGTTCAGAATACTGCTACTGACCTGATCTTTTTGTCCCATAGGGCAAATAAAACTGATCACTACCAGTGACTATAGCAGTATTCCTAAAATCAGACACACACAAAAAGGGGTGAATCTGAGGAAACCTGGAAGAAAGGAAAAAAAAAACTGATTATGAAAGAGCATTCTATATTGGCAGGCTTTTCAGACAAGTACTGAAAATAACTATAGCTTGTAACTGAAGTTGTATTTTTAAAATCTTTTATGTAAGACAGTATTAGATATTACATAGAATGGAATATGCAGTGGAACTACACACTGGAATAGAAACACTTTCCAAGTACTGAGAACAAAATTTTGTTACAGTGGAGGTGAAAACAAAATTTTAAAACAGCACCAAGCAATTAAAGAATAGCCAGGAAGAAACAAAGGGAAGTAATAAAGGTACTGATATTAAGTCATTCCTAAATGTTAAAAGGACCATTTGTATGTTGTTGTCTCGGCTGTAAAAACATATTAAAAAGTAGATGGAGCTAGAATGTATCTCTTCCCTAATATTATTAAATTAAGATTTACCCAAGAACAAGAATGTGGGCATTTATCTTCTTACTGCCTGCTTTGCACTGAAGGCAACCCCCAACCCTCTGGACAAGAAAGCTTGATCAGCATAAGGAATAGCCTCTGTTTTTCTTATTTTTAGTGCCTAACACAAAGTTTAGCATATTTAACAAAGTGATTAAGTAAATTTCATTTTTTTCCCCTGTGCTGGGGATTGGACCAAGGGCTTTGTGCATGCCAGGCAAGCTCTACCACTGAAGTACTTTCCCAGCCCTCCAAATCAATCTTTTGGGATTTTTATGAATCAGAAAAAAGTGAGATTTTGAAAGGATCTTAAAGTTCATATTAAAATGCTGTTTTCACCCAGCAGAAGGACTGGCTGGTACTTACATGCTGCAGGACAAATATAGCTAATCCTAACCACAGTCCCACACCTGCCACCATCTTTCCTGCCACATCATGAGTTTTGTGCTTAGTCTAAAAATTGCAAGTGGAGATCAGAGTGATACAGGGGCTTCAGAGGGCTGCATGACAAAAAGTAAGACTCAGGAAGAGTGAGAGAGCCTCAATTTTATCCTGGCTTTGTCACTCAGGAGTCATAAAACTTGAGCAAGTCAAAAGAGCTTAATGTTTTCAGAGCTGAATTACGAAATGACACTGCATTCAGGAGAAGGAAAGTAGGTGAGACCAGCCCTCTCTGCTCCAGCTATGATGTCCCAGATTCAGCTGTGATAATGATAGCAGTCTCAAGAGCCAGTCAACCTGCAAATGTCATTTCTATATCAGTGTTAATGTTAAGCCTAGGATCTGCCATGGGAAGAGGAAATATCAGGTCACCTGATTTGACCTTGAGAGAAGGCTCCTGAGCTTCCCAGTCTTCCTTGGAAAATTGAACCCTAGTTAACTGCACCAATAAAAGACTTGCTTGGAGTTAGCAATAGGAACACTGATGCTAACTAATGACTAATGTCTATTTCCATTTGGACCTTGTACTAGATGACTTTTATATATTTCTAAGTGAAATAATTGTTTGATATCATATTTCAGACATATCAGGGCCTCAATAAGTATTAGCTTTACCTGTAATAATTATATTACATTGCATATACTGCAGTGCATCATATCACAAAATACTGTTACATGTTACATTGTATGATATCACATTGATTAGAAATTTTCCCTTTTACTGACTTTTAGTGAATTACATAGAATGCAAATAATTATTAATCTATGTACAGAGTAATGACTACTTGTAATTGTCACATTGTATATATTAGAATGTATATACACTGTAACATATGATACACTGTATATATATTGTACATATAAATATATACTACAGTATATAATATTATATTAGAATATATATTATATTTCCATGATTGTTATTGGTAAAAAGCCTGGCAGGGCAAGTAAAGTGCATTAGTCAATGTAGGTGAAGAAACTAAAGTGAAATGTGTGATATGAAAAGTGATGTAACTCATCTGGAGTCACTAACGTTCTCATGACAAAACTAAAATCCATGTGCAAACTGAATTCTGAAGAAAGGTGTTCACATTATAATACTCCAGGTTTTTATGTGCAACTTCCTGATTGATAATAATAATTCCTCTCTTTCTGAGAATATGTCAAGCTCTAGGGGACTATGCTCAGAGAGTAATGCTCACCTGACAAGTACAAATCTACTTGTCCCTTAGATGACAGACTTACAGACCTGCTGAACATATGTACTTGTATACACACTTTATTTAACCTTTTGGGATTTTCTGAAGATGTAAATATCCATTTTTTAATTAAAGTTATAGAGTACCTTGATTCTAGAGTAGCATATTGACTTATTATCTACCACTTACATGTGGCTTATGAAATCAATTTTTGGAGTAATGATCAGCATATTTCAAAAAATATGAAGAGAACAGAACACAGTATATCTTGGATAGTAAAGGTAAAATATTGGGTTTTTTTCTTATTATAAATACTTATATGTACTGTGTTCAAGTTAAATGTCTTTATTATGAGTCATAGTCAAAAAAGCATAAACACACTCTTCTAGTTTTGTAGTGGCCCTACCTGGACATACACCCATGGAAAGACTACACACAGCCATCAAATCTAATCATGTACAAAAAATCTGTATGTATCTTCAATTTTTTCAGAGCTGACTGATTTCTAAGGGTCTGTGGCCCCAATGGTTAAGAACCAGTAATGGGAAGACAAAGTCACATAATATAGTAAAAGAAATTCTGAATTCTGATCCCAAGCTTAATGAAAAAAATGCTGAAGAGTTTATATCCATTTTATACAATTAAACGTGATTATTTATGTCTCTTATTTTTTATTATCTAGAAGGCTTTTGACCAGCAATCTATCAAAGTCAAGATACACAGAAGTACATGTGTGGATTAAAAAAAAAAAACACTTTGAAAATCCTGACAACTACAGCAAAAAGTCACTATTTACATTGCATATAGATTAATTATTATTTGCATTCTATGCCATTTACTAAAAGTGAGTAAAAGTTGGGGAAAAAAATTTTTTTGTGAAAATAAGTACTCTTATTTCAAATTTCAGAAACACATGCCTGTTAAAACATAGTTAATTTTGAAAACTGATAGTTTGTCAGTAATCAAAAAGTGCTAGGAAAACAAGAACATCAGTTTCAACTTCTTCAACTGGTTAAGTGAGAAGTATAGTGAAAATGCTAAGGACTTTCCACAGCTCTGCGCTTATGGCATGATTGGCCTGTCATGCTTTATTGATTTCCAACTTTAAAAGTATAGGTGCCAAGGGTAATATATTATGATATTAAATCAAATACATAGCCAAGAAAAATTTCTCCCTATTAATGTGATTTATGGAATCTTATTTCCTGATTCAAAATATTTAGTATTTTGTCTTTTTGTTGCTTTAGAAACTTTGATTATCAATTGTTTAAACTCTCAAGGCTAAATTGTCCTTGACTTTTTCCATATCCATCCAAAATTTTGCAAGGTAATATCTTTGGATCCCTCTCTGAAAAATTACAGAAATTAAGTTTAATTAATATGATTTTTTTTATGTGCAAAGAAAGCTCTAACTCTGGTTTTCAAAGAAAATATAGGAAATAAAAGCATAGCATCATTTCAATGCCCAGATGTCAATATAAATGGCATCAGTATACAGACTTAAACAAATCTCAAACACAGGACATTAGTAAATAGAACATTATGCATTGATTTAATATTAGCAAGAACAAGAAGCTTTATAATAGGTAAAAGAACCAATATACTGTATTAAATTGAATATTAACCTAAGCAACTGTAATTTTTACAAATTCTCCAATTTCATAACTTGTTTTTGAATAAACTTTAGCCTCACTTTTAAAATTAAATGCCTATTCAACAAAGCTTATTGAACAAACATATATATGCAAATTTACCCATTAGAAAACCAGAGTAAACAGGAGACATCATTCAAAGACAATGACTAAGTCCTATTCTTTTTCATCATCTCTGTGGTGAAGTTGCAAAGGTCATACTGTCTTCTTTGCTTTTCCTAAACCACTGCTGCCTACCTCTTCAGTAATCTGATTCTCCTTTTCAGAATCTTTAGGGGCAGCCTGAAGAATTTTCCATTTCCTTTTTGCCACTGGGGAGTTGGACATATACAAACTAGATTCCTTCCTGCATTTTCAGCTTTCCTTGATAAAAGCAATGTAGAATTAGTGGCAGAGGTGAAGGAACCAAGGACATTTCTTGGAGCTTGAGAAGCTACCACTTATCTGTAGGTGCCTGGGACACTGTCTGCTTTAGTCCACACCATGTTCAAACAGGAGGAAATGAGAAAAACACAGATTCCCAGCCAAGGGAGTTTCACAGAACAACGACCAAAATTTCTAATCATAAAGATTGACTTAGAGGCAAAGGAGAAGAAACCACAAAATAATAAGAGTGAAAATAGCTTGGGAACAAGGTGGGGAAAATACAACCTAAAGAAAACTTATCATTTTTATGAACAAACCTAAATAATACCTCTCTAATCTTAGTTGTGTGGAAAGAATACTGGTCTGATTGAGTTCTTTGGTGCCTTTTCTTAAAATATGTGCAGAGCTCTGACTAAAAGCACAGAAAAGAGACAGGATATTCAAGCTCTTCCTTAACTATGGTGTGCCCACCTTACACTGTTAAGATTTGTATGAAAAAAAATTGTAAACCAGTGTTGAAAACAATTGCAAACACAAACATTTTGTATGCCACAGGTTTTTTTTTTTAAAAAACACTTTATTTTGTCTATTTATTTTTACCTCAAGAGAGATGCAAAAGCTGGCTTTGATAAACAAGGCTGGATCTTATTGCGGTGCTTCATTTCTATAGGTGGTACCCTAGAAGACAAAAAATAGTGTCTGTCAGAAAGCAAGACCTGGAAGCATGCCCAAAAGGAACCCAAAATGCCCGGGAGCCTGCTCGTTTCCACCACTGACAGGCTGTTGGGCAGGGAGTCAAAATCCACCCTGCAGCCCTGATGTCTGACCCTCTCCGAGTCCCATACACACTTGAGGATCTTCAAGTATAAGGCAAGGGAGTGTGGAAAAGGCCAAGGTGACTAGCTACCCAAGAAGTGGTTCAAAGAGCAGTGAGTCAAAGGACTCTCAGAGAAGGGATAGGGTTACGGTGGTAGAAGCCAAAACCATGCTCCATTTTTAGACTCTTTCAAGAACCAGAGAAACCCAACTCACTCCAAGGACACATGATTATCATCTACCGTGCCATATCTAGGGCTGCCTACCAACAGGGAACATCACAAAAACACCTGACCTGAGCAGTTTCAATAGGCTTTTTGCCTCATGATCCTAGGGACTCCATAAATCACAGCATTTGGAATCTTATCTAATGCTTCTCTATTCTTGGCACAGGTTAGGCCCTTGTGTGACTCCTGAATAGAGTACTTGTCTCCGAAATTTAAAAGGGCATTGTGAAACATGACAGAGAACAACAATGAAAATGAACCAAAGGGGTGGAGGGTAGCAGGATCCAGACTAGCTGGGAAAGAATAAAATAGCTTAATATAAAAACCTAAGTGACAATTATCAACGATGTGAAGAAAGGCTATAAAAATAATCGATTTTCTTCTATAATCAACAGGATTCAAACTGAAAGAAGCAGACTCACCCATTTATGGATAAACATAATTTTCTATATTTAAATACAAAATCTCCATTTAGAAGATTTTTACATTTAAAATATTGAAATAGGTTTCTGAACTAAAAAGCTCATAAAGTCCTTATGCAGGGAAACATCTTTTGTTGACTACCACAAATGGCAAGGACCCTTTGATTAACAAATAAGAAATATACAAACATAAATATGGTATAAAAGCACATCAGGCCACAAACCCTGACTTATATTTAGAGGAAAATGGGATATATATTATTAGACTTCAAAGGTCATTAAAACCGAAAACAAACTACTTTAGGATATTGCAAAGACAAACTTTGGGTGTATATTAAAGCAAAAACAATTACCATCTTAAATATTTTTTGAAGGAATCAAGTTCATGGTGCACACACACACTTTTGAGATAACTCCCCTGGGTACTTTCTATGATTGTAAGAATGTGTTTGCTTAGTTTGGAAACGCCTCAAGTTAGATGACAAAAGACTGTGTTGTATTTGACCCTTTTTATTATTTTGTCCTTTCCCCTGTGACAAATAATAGGATCTAGAGGAAAGTAACAATTTAATAGGCTTTTGTTTTCTCTGGTTTTTGTCTTTCACTACTAAGAGTGGGATAGAAAGGATGACAGAGATGGAGGGAGAGACCACTGTTGGGTAATCATCATGGAATGGATAATAGACCTCAGAGCTCTCTAGCCCAGGGTCATTGTTATTGTTTTTGTTTTTTTCAGTAGCCATTTGCCTAACTTCCTTCCAAGAAAAGCACTGTAATTGTTTTCCAATTAGTTAGTTATAGAAATTAGTTCTAGAACCATTAATATTTTTATCTAGTAAGCATGAGCTAGAAGCATAATCTAAGCTCTAAGACCTAGAATTGAAAAATTGACAAAAAAAAAACTCCTCTGTCTAAGACAGCAAGTTGCCATGGAGTGTATTTTGAGTTGATTTTGTGTTGCTCTCCATTTAGGATTTAAAGGTCATCAAAACTTTATTCCTAGCCAAAGGACTGACAAAGGCGAGAAAGATAAAACTTACTTATGGAGATTTTTTTCCTAAAGTAAAGTTATCTGTGCCTCTTCAAAGTTTGGGGGTTGATATTATCAAGTCAAAGTTATTTTAAAAAATACATATATCATCATTCATCAAATACTTTTAAACAAAGAAAACCAAATGTAGTGTTTACATTTTATCAACAATCTCTTATCTAAGCATTTTAGGCCCTAAAAGTCAAATGCCACTGAGACTAAGAATTACTCCATTAATTCAAGGAGATGAACTTGTATAAATGCAAATATTATGTCCCAAAGATTGTTACCACTACAGCTTCACTGGAGAGTCAGTAAAATGTAGTGTTATTTATAAATTTTCAAATTGTTAGATATACTAATCTACAGGATACTGGAATGGTTAGACCCCAAATTTTAGTGGAAACTTAGAAAAGATACAAAATATTACAATGCTTTAGTCCCTCTACTATAATTTGAGGAGTAAGTTTGTATGAAAGTCTAGTTTGGGAATTATGTTTAAGTAGCAAAAATGAAACTTACCCATAAACATTTGTTCCCCACAATATACAATGCAGTACATAATAGAGAAAAACAGCACTGAGGAATATGGCCACGAGGTACCCTCTCATGGCTGGCCCACCTGAAATACAAGACAAAGTCCAAAGAAATGGGAAGAATGTTAGAAAGTTTTTCACAACGTTTCAAATATGAAGTCACAGCAAATAAATATATATAAGGGGAACAGAAGAAAACAATGTAGATTTGTAAATTTGAAAATATTCAATGTGCAGAATGAGAATATTTTTTCTGCTTCTCCTCATATCAGCTAATCAATACAATATGGTATGTGTTTAGACCAATAAATAGTTAATGGATTCAAAACTAGGGACTTACCTAATACTTTCTTAAGTTAGAAAGAAAAGTTCCTTCAGAACAAAATTTTATACATGTCTATATCAAATGTTTTTCAGAAACGTTGAATATCCATTTTCTCCTTCTCAACATAAAGTGAATATATGCCTTAAGATGTGAATAAGTATTACATGTTTTCAGAGCTTAAAATGGCTTTTAAATGTCATACCTTATAATTTTCATGGGTCTTTTTAATTTTGAAAAACCTGAGGGTAAACATCTACTGAAAAATATTTCTGACATCCTCAATTTTTATGTACATTTAGACAACCAATTTTTCTACACAGGTATATTGACCTGATTTCTTGCTTATTTTTGGTAATGAATCGGCATAGTTCACTGCACATGTGCAGACAAAAATCTGAACACATTTCTTTCTATAATGTAAGTGGAAAAAC
This sequence comes from Ictidomys tridecemlineatus, assembly GCF_052094955.1. Taxonomy (NCBI): domain Eukaryota; kingdom Metazoa; phylum Chordata; class Mammalia; order Rodentia; family Sciuridae; genus Ictidomys; species Ictidomys tridecemlineatus. Next base: position 167,551,060 of record NC_135479.1, read on the forward strand.
CCCTCATAGAATAAATTTTTTATAAACCACTCTAACACATTTGTCTAACCCCCTACTCTTTGCTTCAAAAATGGAAATGAAAAACTCCCACTTTCATATGTAATTAAATGCAAAAGACAAATTTGATATATGGTTTCATAATAAATCTTCTATTTTAGTGCATGTGACTTTAAATAGCTGTGCTATTTCTCTGCCTCCCTTACTTAGTTTATAGTTCATCTAAACAATTGTATGTGTCTCTATTCTAACTCCTATCCATATCTGTTAATCTCAATTACAGCAATGCAGAATAGGAAGTGGGAGTTTGGTTGGATACATTTCCAAATAACATAATGTTGACACACTTTCAATGGTAAATAAGTTCAAGTGCAATTGTGTTTGTTTAAATACATAAAAACAGAGAGCAACTAAGAACAGAACAGGGAAGAAGAGCATGAGGAAAAGATTAACATTAAACAGAGACGAGTAGGGGGAGAGAAAGGGAGAGAGAAGGGAAACTGTATGGAAATGGAAGGAGACCCTCATTGTTACACAAAATTACATATAAGAGTTTGTGAGGGGAAAGGGGGAAAAAAACAAGGGAGAGAATTGAATAACAGCAGATGGGGTAGAGAGGGAAGATGAGAGGGAAGGGGAGGGGGGATAGTAGAGGATAGGAAAAGTAGCAGAATACAACGGTCACTAATGTGGTATTATGTAAAAATGTGGATGTGTAACCGATGTGATTCTGCAACTTGTATTTGGGGTAAAAATGGGAGTTCATAACCCACTTGAATCAAATGTATGAAAGATGATATGTCATGAGCTTTGTAATGTTTTGAACAACCAATAAAAAAGAATTAAAAAAATAATAAATAAATAAATACATACATAACAACGAATCCCACCATTATGTACTGTAATGCACCCATAACAGTATGGAAAAAAATAAGTTCAACTGAAAAATGTAAACCACCTCCTTGTCTTTTTAAGTGGAATACACTAAATATAATTTGAGCTTTTCTTGGTGAGGCAAGATAATCTTAAAAAAAAATTATATTTGTGCTAGGCATTTTAGAGTTGTGACCCTCTGGAGCTAATCAGGGTGTGGGCTTACTTGCTAAGCAGTCCTAAGCTGCAATAATTATTTGGCTGAGATTTCTCTGACTCCTCTCTTGCTGCTAGCTACTGTTCTGTGCAGCCACCACTCCCATATGCCACTATTATACATTAGTTAGAAATGAATGCTATGTCAGGAAAAAGCAAATAAACAAATAAATTAAAGGAACAAACTTCAGTTTTCACATACTTCTAATTTAGTAGACATGATTCTTGTGAAGAATTAACATTATCTGGAGATCAGATAACATGATTCACAGCCCCACTGCACATGAAGCTTGGGTGGCCTTAGGTAAACCAGTTTGCTTCTTGCAACCCAAGCGTCCTCACATATTTGCAAGTGAGAGCACACCCTCTACCTCATTGGATTATTACACTGTCCTGGAAGGCAATTTATCATTGGCCAAAATAGTCAACTAACAACTTGCTTAAATTGTTCAAATTAAGCATTTATATTTCTACTAGGAATAATATCATTTATGTAAATATCCAACAAGGATGCAACTTATCAGTGTCTGCAAATTTTATTTCTATCTAAGATAAGAAAATGTATAAAGGCCTAGATTTTAAAAGTCAGCATTTAAAATTCATATATCTAACCCCGAAAACATACTCTTTGGGCAATCTATGTATTACAGAGCATGAAGTTATGGGTAAGGTTTTTGTTTTGTTGTTTTTCATTCAGTAAAAATGTGGTTTAACTGAAAACAAATAAGTGTGAGAAAGCATTCTTTTTTCCTTCAAAAGTAAAATGAACCTACTCTTGAAGAACCATTACATATAGCACCTGAAAAAAAAATTTTTTAAAGTAGGAAGCTTGGCTACTCTCTAATATTTCATGGCCAATTTAAAGCTTTGATATTCAAATTGCAAAGTAGACCAGGGTCAACCAGGATATCCTTGTGATAAACACGTATGGTTCCTCTGCTTGTTCACAGGAAAAAGCTAACATAAATAAATGAGTTCTGTAATTAAAATTCTATAAATGGATGACCATCTTGCTTTGTGAAAAGCAATCAAAGGAAAACTAGTTGTAATTTAACATAGGGTGTTTGCTTTCACAAATACCTAAGGCCTTGGAATACAGCTTCAATTGCCCATACAAACATGTTTCAAGATCTTGACATTGAACTCGACAGATGCCAGTTTAGGGGCTGCAGGTGGTTCTGAAACCAGGGACCCTACAACATCTTTGACTAAGTTTATCACAATGCAATTATTCCTCTTCAGGGTGGATAAAGGGCAGAGAGGGAAGTAGAGCTCATTGGCAAAGGTCAAATATTTATTTCTTCTCAAACTCTGAACTTAGCTCAATTGTGGCAATGGTTTTTCCTCCATTTTAATAAAAAATGTATATTTTATTTGTATGGAGCTTTGAGGTTCATACAAAGCTTGAATGTCTATAATTTGGCTCACACCTGGCTCAAAATGTGCTTGTCAAATGGGTGTGCAGATATGATTTTCTTGATGAATAAGGAAATGAAAGTTTCTAAAGTTGTCTCAGATCACACAGTTCAAGGGAGAAAGAAATAAATTTTCAGTCTGACCCTTTCAGAGTTCTATTCCTGGTGTCATCCTGTCATCTCAAGATAAAATGCATTAGAGAGAATTCTAATCTGAAACCTCCTTATGGTGCCGTGCTGGTGTGTGCAGTTTTGGAAGGGTCAACTCACACAGCAGTGAAAGGAAGGCAGCTCTAGGGCAGCATTCAAGGGTTAGCACCAGTGGGGTGAAGGGTGTTAGCATGCAGATTCTGGAGTCCCTACAAGCTTCCTCCAATTTGAGTCTTACGTACAGAAAAGTTTGGGAAACACTGCTCTAGGACACAGTACAGAACCATGGAGGGAAAAAGAAATAACAGATTTCCTGAACTGCATAGACCATAACAGATGGTACAGTTAGTACTCCCACAAGACAGCAAGTGCCACAAAAGCAGGTCCTGTCTGTCTTCTCTAGCATTATATTTCTAGTACTTCTAACATAGCACTGTCACAAAGAAGAGGCTAAGCAGACAGTTATTGAATTTGCAGATCCCCGATGCTTTGTGTTAATTCTTGTTTACCTTAAATGCCTAGTACACGGCACATGCTCAGTGAATAACAGCTGATCTGAATTCCTGTGAAGTACGAGTACTTACCATGTGCCAAGGAGGACAAATGCTTTGGGTGCATTATCTTATGTCATATTGACAATGATCCTGTGAGGGAAGTAGTAAACTTGCAATTTTTATTTTAGAGATGATGAAACTGAAGGTCTGAGAGGTGCAATAACTTTCCCAAGTTCACAAGCAGCAGAATCGGGACTCAAACCTAAATCTACCACACCAGAGTCCCTGTACCACACAGCCTCTCACAGAGGTGAGCTTTCACCAATGAGCACAGGCACATTCTTTTGATATCAGACAAAACATGACATTTCTCTAATTTATCGATTCTCCTTAACTCCTTAAGCAGTATCTATTTAACATCAATTGGCAAAATTGAAAGTTTATAGTCTTTTTGATATAAACTCTGCTGAAATAAAACCATATTAATAATAACCCCATTCCTTCTAATTCTGCTCCTCCCAACCCTGTTATAAAAACAAAACAAATCCTATGAAATGACACTTCAAAACTCATCAGATTTTTATTTGCAGATTCTTCTAATGCTTTCTCAAACCAAAGGGAGCTTGTTTTCTCAACCAGCTAGAAAAAATATTGTGTTCAGCAAGAATTCTGGAAACTTTGTTCTACTTACCAAGTACGAAAGTATCTCAATAAATATTATATAACACCAAGGAAGAAACATCCTTGGCCTTGCAGGTGCTTTCTAAAGTCCTTCTTCAGACACAGTCACCAAGTTCTGGGACTGATCCTGGTCTAAGAAAAGGGAGCCCCAGGAGCCCTTGATTAAAGATCAATAGTTTGGTCCAGTTCTTGTTGAGCCTGTGCCAATCTTGAGTATCACAACTGCTGAAAATGGGTTCTTGCTGCTGTATTCTTAAATGATATCATAGTTTTGTAAAGTCTTTATTCTTCTCTTAGGCTCCAGGAGTTCTTCAGCCAATCTTTCAGTGAATTTTGTATCTAGGATCCAAAATCATGTCCAAGCCAGTCTGTAGCAAGGCTTCCCTTTCCTTCCTGCTTCCTCAGTGACAGATGACTTTATCTTTCCATTACTGGGTCTCCTCTCACATCCAGTATGCTGTTTAATACCACCCGATAACTTGAATTTTTGTGCAAATTAGAAAATAACAGCTCCTCTGATTTCACATAGTCCTGTGAGCACCCAATATCTAATATATTAGCAACAGCTAGATTTCAGCCACAACTTATCCCTTAGCCAGGTATCTGTCTTCATAGCTTACCTCCACACCTTTACCAAGTTGCCCTGATAACATTTGTGTCCACTCAGTCCTCTGAGAAGCCTTCCTCCTTTCAGGTCTCTGCTGGCCCTCAGCTCACACTGATACACACTGAAGTCTACAACAGATTTTGCAGTTTGCCTGTCTTCCTCTTTGTATTTACAACTCAGTTTTGTGATTATTCTCTACAGTAATATGCCTAGGACATTTTAAACAAACCTGTATAAACAAATCTAGGACAGACCCTCCAGCTCCAGCCATGCATTAATGTTTGTTACTGAGGATTGAACTCAGGAGCACTCAACCACTGAGCCATGTCCCCAGCCCTATTTTGTATTTTATTTAGAGACAAGGTCTCTAAATAAAATATTTATTTATTTAGAGACAGGGTTGCTAAATGCCTCGCTGTTGCTAAGGTTGGCTTTGAACTTATAATTCTCCTGTTTCAGCCTCTCAAGCCACTGAGATCACAGGGGTGCGCCACTGCACCCAGCTAATATCTGTTTCTTTTGGTCCCAATCCAAAGGTCCTCTAAACCTAAGCCTCCTAGACCTGGCCATCTGCATATAACACAAGCCTTAATGGATAAGCACAGGACCTCACAGTGATAGATGTAAAGGGCTCAGTCCTATTTAACTCATAATCCTTTTTTAAAGTATGGTTGTCCTAAGCAACTCAGTGAAACCCCGCCTCTAAATAAAATAGAAAATACGGCTGGAGATGTGGCTCAGTGGTCGAGTGCCCCTGAGTTCAATCCCTAATACCCACCCACCCTCACAAAAAAGTATGGTTGGATAGCCCAATATATGGGGTAGCCTTTTTTATATACCAAGGATCACCTCCACTTGCAAAAGGTGTAAATAACAGAATAGTTTACCAAGCACTTAATCAATTCCAGCAAGCCCTTTTGCACATAATAATTAGGTCAAGGGTATTATCACCTCTTTGCTAGAGATGTTTAATACTCAAAGTAGTAGCCAAAATTCAAACTAAGACTGTCTGATTTCAAAGCCCATACTTTCAAGTTGCACACTATGGAAAACTATAATTATTGTATTTTTTAAAACTGTAACCTATTCATTTAATAATACCTTTAAAAGTAAAATAGAGGACAGAGGTAGAGCTCAATGGTACAGCGTGTTCCTAGCATTCATGAAGCCCTAGGTTCAATCCCCAGCACCAAAATAAATGTAAACAAAGGGTTGATACTCATTAAATGTATGCATTTATTAAAATGAACTTTTTAAAATCAGACACAGGAGAATGTGCCTGCCATCCCAGCACTTGGAAGGCTAAGGCAGAAGGATCACTTGAGCACAGATGTAAAAGACAAATCTGGGCAACATAGGGAAACTCCATCTCAAAACAAACAAAATACACTTTATTTGAAAACACTATAATATAAAACTCTATTCAGTTTACAATTAAAGAGATAAATCTTAAGGAATTAGTAGTCTTGTTGATGTAGTTGATGGAATAGTATTTGAGAATAACTAAAGAAATAAAGAACAGTACATACAGAGTTAACAACATGCAATATTACACCTGAAGAAGCTTAATTTAAATCTGCAAGTATTAGCTATTGTTATTTTGTGCAAATCAAGAAAAAAAACCCTGACATTTATTGAATAAATTAGCAGAAATTATAAATTAACTTATGTCCCCTTCCAAAAAAGCAGCTTGAGTAGTTTTAACAAATTGAAGCAACTGCATAAATTCTGCTCGATTGGTAAATATATATCTCTTTTCTTCCTGCATGGAAGAAAACGGGGAACATGTACAATTGACTATCTTTCCTTCACCTCCCCCAGTTCCTTAACACATTGATAGGCGACCACATACATACACACACACCCCTTCTCTTGCAGTCTCTCAAGAAAGCCAGAGCTTTTGCCAGATTTTGTACTGAGCATATGGAGACAGATCTTTGCATCTCTAATTGAATCTAAGCCCTTACTGCCAAAGCCAAAGCAGATGACCAAATCTCCTACAGAAAATGCAGTGCACTCAGGGGAAAGAATATGAAAAGGAAAGAAATGACTTTTCAGCAGAATTTTGTTTTTTTAATAGCACAGCTAGACACACTACAATCATTCAACTAATAGCAACGACACTGCATGCTAAAAATAAATGAACTGGAGTTCCTGTTTTCGAGATCTGTTGCTTTAGATTCAGCTCCATTGCAAATAGACAAAGAAGCTTTTAAAGGCACTTCTGTTTATTCATGGTTTCTCCCCAGGCCCCAGCTCTCTAAGAGGGGATACTTTTTAAAAATTTTCTTAATATTAATTAATATTCTACTGATAAGATATCAACCTCCAAAACAGTATTATATATTGTGAACAGGTAATGACTATGGCTACTTTTGTAAAACAAATTAGCTTTATTGAGATAAAATTTTATACAATATAATTCACCACTTTTAAGTGTACAATTTGATGAGTCTGGGAGAATGTATACATGTATGTGACCATCACCAAAGCCATGATACTAAACATTCCCATAAACCCCCAAAGTTCCTCATTCCACTCAATTCCTTTCCCCTACTTCCTGGCCCCTAGCAACTTGATCGGCTATCACTATAATTTCACTATTTAATTCTTCTAAAATTTCATATAAATGTAATCTCACAGTGTGTATCTAATTCCTTGATTCTTTCAATTAGCATAATGCCTTTGAAAAAGCTGTCCATGTTGCAAAATTTACAAGAAGATCATTTACTTTTACTGCTAAGCATCATGTCATTGTATGGCCGACAATTTATTAGTTCACTACACAATAGACATTTAATTTCTTAGCAATTTTTGGTTATTGTAAATAAAACTGCATAGAATATTCAAGTACAATTCTTTGGGTGGAAATACATTTTCATAAATCATACATCAAATGTATTTTAACTTTACTTGAAAACCTTACTTCACATCATATGCTGGTGCCCATTTTCTAACAAAACATTTACTTCAACATCTCATTTAAAAGTAAAACCCCCTGCCTAAACAAATATTACTCAAATACTATACAAATTATTGAGGATACTGAATAATACAAATCATTGACCAAAGTAACATTTTTTAACCTATTCACATCAATAAGAGATTGCCTATGTATCTACACACACACACACACACACACACACACACACACACACACACACACACACACATATTGTATATGTACTCTAATCTAGGATATGAAAAATAGGGCTCACAGTCTGGTAAAGGAGCTGAATTACACTGATTCAAAATTATTTTGATTATTTATAATGAGAAGAAAAGCAAAATGGTTTTGACCTCTGCTACTCAAAGTGTGGTTCCATGAACCAGCAGTATTGGCATCACCTGGGAAAGTGGCAGAAATGTAGAATCTCAGCCCCACCCTCTGATTTACAGGGCAGGATTTGAATTTTAACCAGATTCTTCCTCAGTGATCTCAGTGTTTGAAAAGCATTGGTCAAGGAGGGAGGAAATGAAACCCCCTGGAAGAATCAGGGCCTCACAGAAAATAATATTTGAGAGGAACTAGAAGCTCCTTCTAAGTCCCATGGTACATCCCTTAAACAAGTATTTAGAGCTTGACCTTTTAAAATTTCTAATCAACAGAATTCTCCCTGAAGGAACTACCCAGATTCTCTTTGAAGAGAAGTGGCTTTGAGAAAAATTTCTCACCATTTTAGGGAATGTTTGTGGCTTCTTTTTAAATTCCTTGCACACTTGTCCATCCTACCCTTCCATCTACTCCCGTATCACTTTGATACTACTGGTAGGACTCCTTTCTTCACATTATACCTATACCATACACTTCATTCTACTTCTGTTTATTCACCTAAAAGTGCCAAATGAATCACTGGCCAAACATTCAAAACAATATTTCCAATTATTGCTATTTACAACGTGGACTCAAGAATTACACACCTTAGAGTTATGAAGAACAGAAAGGTTGAGGGCATTTAGGCGAGTAACATCAAGCAACTGGCATTGTAAAAAAATTAAAAATTTGTCAAAGGTGATCTTGCCAATAAGTAATGGAGTTGACAGTATAGAAGAGCTTTTTTATGGGGATTATCCTCTAGCACAATAGTATTTACTTATTCCATAAGAAAAAAAACCAAGTCAATACAGGAGTAAATTAATGGCTATTGCCAAACACACTCATTTATTTTGTTCCAATCCTCTCTGATCTCCATGGTGTTCAATTCCTGAACCACTTCCTCTTGTGTGCGAGGCACCAGCCTGAGTCTCAGTAACTTCTCTCCCTTTGCTTCTAGATCTCCTTAGCCTCTGCCCACCTCAGGACAGGTGCTCTCAGGCTGCCATCTCAGTGCTGTTTTTAAAGCCACATTCTCACTTCTTCTTACCTCAGCTATTCCCAATGATCTCTAATCTCTCCCCCTTAAACCAGCCCATACATTATACCTGGGGGGAAATGCTCATATCTCCTCTTGTTACCAATCCCACAGGAAAACTTTCACTGGTTTCTCATTGTCTGACAAACGAACATAAAAATCACTAAGACTAGCATTTAAGACTACTATAATTTGGTTCTTCCATTTTACTTCTTCATCTTCATGCAATTTGTTCTTGTAGACAGCAGCATAGGTAGGTGTTAGGATAGCTTGCTTAACCATCAGACTCAGACCCCCTGAATTTGAACATCAATTTTTCCTTTCACTAGCTATATACTCCTGGAAATTTGCTTAACCTCTATATACTTCAGTTTCCTCTATAGGATGTACAATAACAACAGCAATGTACAATAATACAATAAGGCTATTGTAAATAATAAATATAAAGCATCTAAGTATCTGGCACATGGAAGGACTCACATATTCTTGTCTTAATTCTTTTCCAACTAGTGAAGTACTAGCTACTGTATACCAAGCCTTCACTAAAAAAAAAAAAAATGAGCTTCAAAACTTCCTGATGATTCTTAATGACTTGTAACATTGTGCTAATAATGATAGCTTCAAAAAATTAAGTTTCCATTACTGTGGTAGCTATTATTTCTTCACATTAATTTTAACATTTCAAAGTATCTGTGACATGAAATCTTCCTAACCCACTTCTGAATATAAAATGCAAGACACTCAAAATAGTAGTAAGTCTTCAGCAAAACTTAGACCCTATTTCTGGCTATAGAAAACTCATCCTTTTATGCCTTTCATAATAAAACTGCTCTGAGACTTAAAAAGCAAACACATAACAAATCCAGATTTAAACCCAGCATTTCAAACTAATATCATAAAGCAAGAAAAAAAATCAAGAACTCTACAAATAATTTGAGTTGGCAAATAGGTATCATTCATAATAAAAGTGAAGATTGGCAGGAAAGCCAGATGCACACATCACCAAGATTACAAGCCAGATTCTATTCAATTAGAGGTTCCAGGAAGTAAGAAACTTGAGTATCTAGCCCCATTGCCACCCTATCTGGTGGCAGGCAAGAGCTGTGCAAGTCTAGTAAATGGCTCAGGACTATGCTGGGGAAGGAGTTTGAAACCGCCACAAATAATCTCAGTGTGAACAAGCAAGAGTTAGAGACTCCTAAGGACAAAATCCAAGACCATTGTGATTATCCAAATTTTCCAGAATCACAAAAGCATAATGTTCTCTGTCAATATGAGTCCTTTACAAAAAGATGGCCAAACAACTGGGCAATGTAACGAATTTGCTAGAATAATGGTTCTTGAACCTGAATGAATCAGAAAGACTACCAAGTTTCACTGGTTGAACATGTAGCCAATTCCTAGTGGGCACTTTTGTTTTAAACTTTAGATAAAAGGTAATAAGCTGGTGTCCTAAATTTGTGCATGAATCTTCAGGAATAGTAAGGAGAATAAACAAAGTTGTTTAAGGGAATTTTAATGAAATTAATTACTGCTAATTGCTGTATGTAAATACAAAGGAAATTAGAATTAGTTTTATTGAGAAAACAAGGCCCAGAAAGAGCAAGTCTGTCTGTCTGTCTGTCTGTCTCTCTCTCTCTCTCTCCCTTTCCCTCTCCCTCTCCCTCTCTCCATTTTTAAATGTTTTCATTAATGCAATATCATCATACATAATAGTGGGGTTCATTTTGACATAATCATAAATGCATGGAATTTAATTTGCTTAATTTCAGTCTCTATTGCTTCATTTTTTCCCTCCTCTTCTCCCTCTTCATATTCCTTTTCATCTAGTGGTCTTCTCTCCATTTATTAATTGTATTTTTATTGATGCTTCATAGATATATATAAAGGTGGGATTGTGGTATATTTACACAGGTACATAGCCTAGCTTTGTCAAATTTATTCTGTATTTCCTCTTTTTTCTCGTTTTTCCTCTCTTCCCCCTCAAGCTCCTTCCTCTATTCAACTAATCTAAATCCTCTCCCTTTTCCTTTTCCTTTGCTCTGGCTTCCGAATTTGAGAAAAAACATTCTATCCTTGACTTTCTGAGTCTGGTTTATTTCAGTTAGCATGAAAATAGCAAATGCTATAATTTTGTTGTTCTTTATGGCTGAGTAAAACTCCATTGTGTATATATAATATATCGTCTCAATTTATTCATCAGTTGACGGGTACCTGAGCTGATTCCTTAACTTGGCTATTGTGAATTTTGCTGCTATGAAGACTGATGTTTCTGCATCAGTGTAGTATGCTGATTTTAGTTATTTTAGGCAATTACTAAGGAATAGGATAACTGGGATATATTGAGAGCAAATCTCTTGCCCGAGGTTTTACAGTTGTTAATAGAATTTCTACAACATTTGCATTGCACACAATGTCGTAATTTTAACTTCAGTTTGCTTACTCCTTGCTTCCATATTAGCTTAGAACAGCCACAGAGTAGGCATATTTGGATTGAAAATAAAAATTGTAGTTAAAATTTCTGTAGCTTGACTTTGTTTTTTTTTGAAAAGGCCTTGATTGGTTATACTGACATTCTCATGGGCCTCCTGGGCACCTGCAAAACTGGTATAAGGGCAAATAACAAGCAGCTGTATAAACAGAGGTTTTTTTTTTTTTTAACACCACCTGCTAAAAACAGAAACATTGTATAAGAACATTTCAAATGTTCAAACTTACATGGAAAGAATCTAAGATAATGATAGAGTTATCTTTTGCTTACCCGCACTTTTAGGAATCTGTTTCTCAATGGCCCTCTATTCCTAAAGATGAAGAGTGTGGTTAGGAGCAACCCAGATGTGAAGGTTCAGGAGGCTGTCTGCTAAATTGTTGAGGCCTTCTACCACAAATGATCCAAGACCCAGGATTTGGCTGTTTCTTCCCTTGCAAGTGCTAAAATAAAACATAAAGATATCTTACTTTTAAGAATAGCAAAGATACTCAAGAAAACTCTGAAGCCATTAAAAAAAATGTAATGAAAACACTATTTTAATAGACTCACTTCTGAATACCTATACACTGCTTTACAGGGTAACAAAATTACTAAATGCAAAATCAAAATGAAATAAACAAAAAAATTCAACAGCCAAATCAATAGCATAAATTGTATTACTGCCATTCTTGGCTGGTCTTCCAAAGGATCCTGCTCAATCTCCTCAAGAAAAATAACATATCCAGCTCAATTAATCCAAAGCAACCTGATAATGGAATAGCCATCTGTTTTATTTTTCAGCTTCTCTCCACACGTATAAAGCTTTGTTGCTAAATGCAGAGGTGAGAGAAGGAGCTTGCCCCTCAAAACCTTAGATGAAAGAAAGAGAGCAGAAGGAGGTTAAGAATAACAGAAATATCTAGAAAAAAAGCAGGAAGGAAGTGTGGGTGAATTAACAAGACCAACTAGTGTCAGAAAGTGTTGTAGACCACTTCCTGAAGAAAAAAAAAAAGAGTTGAAAAACATTCTTACATTGCTCCTACTATAGCTTTTCTTACACAGACTAACACTGACACAGAAATTAACCAACAAAAACTGTATGTTTTCTTCTGTTAGAAATTATTTGTATTTTTAAAACAATCTTAGGAAACAAATATCAAAAATGCAAAACTCTGGTGATTATTTTGTATCAGAAGCTACTAATAAATCTAATGTCCTCAACAGGAAATAATTTTGCTTATTATGAAAATCATATAGTAATATGCAAAAACAGATTCCACCAAGTAAAAAAAAAACAAAATATTTAAAAGTTGAGCACACAGAGACAATATCTATCTGTTCGTTGTATGCATGCAACATTTGATTTACAGGTCCTGGAGACAAAGTCAGTCAGTTGATAGTCTGAGTTATGCAATACAAGGGATTTTTTTTTTCTGAAAGTGCATACATTTAATATTCATAGAGCAAAGGAAAATGATTCTTTTCATATATTTTTATATACATTATACTTTGAAGTACTAAATATTTGACCCATTTAGAAACTAGAAGAAAAGCAAGGTGGCTACTATTATAACAGAGGAGAACTCTTCACCATGAGACAGATTTTGAACCTAAAGAAATTATAGAACATGACAAATTTGTGCATCAGAATTATTCTCCCCAAATTTATACAAAGTACTACTCCTGAGCATTTATTATCTTCCATCCACTATCACTTATTACTAACTGGAGCAAAGGATCAGTTACAAGTTGAAAGAATCTTTTAGAATTATTTAGTCTGAATAAGTTAGTAAAGAAAAATCAAGCAGTGTCTTACCAGAAAGAGCTGAGGATGGGATTTAGTTTTACCCAGAAAAGACTTAAATCAAGGAAAGAAACAAAGTAGCCCAGTTTCATGTTTGAAGGGCCTTCAAGAAGAAGGGGAATTAGCTTAGTTCTGAAGGCTTCCAGGGCATTAAACAAAAAGGTCAGGGAATGAAGAATTTAAGGAGGTAGGTCTGAGCTCTCTCTGTACTAGGAAGAACTTGATCATATTTAGGGTGCTTAAAGATAATAATAGGTTACATGGTTGGATAGTGGGTCACCCATAAGTAAAGATATTCTTTTCTAAGGTCCTCTTGGCAGGGGTTTGTAGAGGAATGCTTATTCAATCTTAATCTCCATTGAATCATGTGAGCACTTTGTTCAGCTGCCAATTCTCAATCAGGTTGGAATCACAGGTCTGATAATGTGCACTCACAGCTAGCTTCCTGGTGCTGCTATACAAAGTGTCTGAATATGTGGAGCTCGGTATTTTCCAGTACTCCCAACATTATACTCCAAGTAATAATTAATTTTGCATACTTCTAAAGAAAATGTATTTCACTTCCATTTTTTTAAAAAAATGCTGCTTTGAATCTGAGCTTGGAAAGTAATTGAAAACAATGAATGAATGGAAAATATATTAATATTCTACAGTTGACAGAAACATTGAACCTTAAAAAATGGCTATAAATTAATTTTTCCCAGTGATTTCCATTACAAAATCATGTCTCTAAAGGGGATGAGTCTTTGTTAGTGTGGGGCTTTGCACTGTTTTCCTAGCCCTGGAATTTCACCTTCCTACCTCCCATCTGAATCATAAGAATTTCTTCAATGTTTTGAAAGTCCGGGTTCTTGCTTGGTCTCACTTTATTCTACTCCTCAATTTATCTAAAAACTTTGGGCTTTCAATTACAAATCTTGTGCTTTACTTTTCCTGGAGCAATATGCTGATATCTGAATACATAGCTCTTCCTCAAAATTTAAAATATTCTTATATTTCTCTCCATACTAAACAGTCCTGCAATTAAAAGGGAACCAGGCAACAGGGAAGAGAGGAATCGCTCAGTGTTAGAGCACTTGCCTCAAATGCATGAAGCTCTGGGTTTGATCCCCGGTACCCCCACAAAATTTTAAAATAAAAGAGAACTGGTTTGGTTTCTTGCTTTTTCCTTGACTGTAAAAGTCCCCGTCCCAAAGGCTTTTATTGCTTGGCTTTGCATAAAAGTTACAAATAACATCCCATTTGACTTATAAAAGTACCCTTTTCAAACTACTTATGTTAGTTCATTTGAAATGAGCTTAGATTATTCTGGCCCTTCTGAAGTATCTCCTATCAGTGAATTTTTCTTCTTTACCTCTTCTGCTATTTTTAAAAGAAAAAAATGAGTTAGGTTAAGAGTGGCTAATTAGATGAGTAAACCACAAAACCTTAAGATTCCTGCATTGTAAACTGTCCTGCTTTTCACAGAAAATAAAAACATGTGATAGTATTTATAACCACTATCCGTTGGATGATCTCCTAAGGCCAAGTTACAAATAAGGGGCAGGTCTTTATTTGGAGTTCCTTATAATTTATTATTACAAAAAACCAATACACATGATAATATGAAATCCTATAATCTTAAATTTACTTCCTAATATCAGAAGATTAATACCTAAGGCAACGTGCATTGCGTCAAATTCACTTCTTGGTAAACTATCTCTGCATGGTGTTTTTACCTTCTAGAGTAACTTGTTGATTTTGTCAATACGGAATTTCCCAGTGCTCTTGGAGGCCAGATACGGTTTAAAGCACCAGTGATATAGTCATGAAGAAGAAAAAAGTTTGCAACCCAGCAAGAGAGGCAGACATTAGCAAGTCATCATAAGTAATTATCAAATTACAGCTGTGGCATATTTAGCAAGCTCTGAAAGAGAAGCAAAAGTGAACCAGTTGAAACACAGTGGTAAGGAAAAACATTCCAGACAATAGGATACAGCACTGACAACTATTCTGAGGTGAGAATGAAAATGGTATCCTGGAAGAACTGAGCCCATGGGTAGCAAGGATGCTGGTGAAAATAATAACAGCTGATCTTTGCTGCATGCATACACTTGCATTTCACATGCACAACTTCATACAATCCCCACAAAAGCACTAAGATGGGGACTATTCTCGTCACAGAGGTAAGGAAACAGGCCTAAAGAATGACTCACCCAAGGTCTCAAGCTAAAAGGTACCCAGAACAGTTTGGACTCAGGCAGTTAGATATTCCTACAGCTCCCCAGGAGCCAGCTCAGCTGGGAGCTTTCCTCATGTTCAGAGTTCATTCTGTTAATTTTCATTTTTCATAGAATGACACTGTGAAATACTAAGACATTAAACAATAGCCCACTCTCACTCCCAGAGTCTTAATAAATGTCTGATTATCAGTTAGAATCTCCTTTGTTAGAAAGTATTACACAGATTGTTTAAATGTTAATGAAATAAATTCTCAGGAACCTATTAACCAAAATTACCATATCTTCTTGGAGTTTTTAAAATACAGATTTATGTTCCTTTCCCCCCAGGAAAAATCACTATCATAAGTTCCGATAGCTACTCAATCCACTTTTTATTTACACTCACACACACTTTCATAAAAGTTACATGGCAAATGATGTTTAACATTTACATAGTAAACACATAATATTCTACTGACTTTAAGGTCTACCATGTAACACATCTAAGGTCTGGTTTATTCTTTTTCAATGTCAAAGAGTATCCTATCAACCAAATATTTCATGAGCTATCTATTCCCTAGAGTAGACATTTAGGTTGTTTTCAGAGAATTTATTTAAATATTATTTTAAAGTCAAATATCTTTTTGCCAGTTCAGTAAAAACAGTTTGCTAAGCCAGGAAATCCTTCAAATTGCTAGAAATACTTTAAGATCAAAATTTTATTTTCAAACAGTTTCTTTCTAAAACATAACCTTTCGAGTCATATAAAAATACCTAGATATCTAAAATAGTTACATCTTTGAAAAGTAAAAGAGTATTTAAACTGAGAAAATAAATTTCTAATTTATGAGAATCTATAATAACCCTGTTGGTATGGTTTGGATCTGTGATGTCCCTGAAAGTCTCGTGTTGAAAGCATGGACCCCAATGTAGCAAGGTTTGGAGGTGGGGCTTTTAGGCAGGGATTGAATCATGAGGGTCATGAGAGTTTATCAGCAACTGAGTGGACTACCCCGGAGGCAGGGCCTAGTTGGAGGAAGGTCACTAAGGAGCGGGAAGGGGGGGGCGCGGGTGTGCCCTGGAAGGGGTTGTGTGTGTGTGTGTGTGTGTGTGTGTGTGTGTGTGTGTGTGTCCTGGCTGCCAGGAGCTGTGCAGCTTTCCTCTGCCACACCCTTCCACCATGATGTTTCTGCCTTGGAGCCAGGGGGCCATGGACTGAATCTTCTGAAACCTTGAGCCAAAATAATGTTTTTCCTCCACTAAGGTATTCTTGTCAGGTATTTTGTCACAGGATGAAAAGCTGACAAGCATTCCTGTTGAAACAAAATATAATGAAGAGAAAGTAAGTACAGAAAATAGTCTTTCTACAGCTACTGTCTCTTCATGATAAGCACTGGCTGCGCAGAACAATCAGCCTGTTATAGACAAACACAGCAAATGTTTCTCTGGAATACTTTGTCTTCTGTTTTGACCAGAAAATAATCCAAGGTACAACTTCACAGAAAAGTTACCAAACTTTTTGAGAATCGAAGAATGTAAAGTGCCTACTACGCACAAGAGACAATGTTCTAAAAAGTAAACAATTAAACTAAACAATAAAATGCCTCTTGTGGGATATTGAAGTGGTTAGACCTATAAATGCTGTAACTATAAACAATGATCTGTTCACATTAACGGCAATTTTTAGCTCAAGGACATTGTATGAAGGTTTATTATCAAATGTAAACTAGAGGCAGGGCTACATGTATGTGAAGATTCATTTACAGGAGTCCTATACTTTTAATATTATCTTCTATAAAGAAGAATTTGAGAAAATCTCAAAAGGTAGATATTTTGAGATATGGGTAATCATTTTACTAATGACTGTATTCTTCACACTTTGAAATAATCCAGTCATGAATATACAAAAATAAAAAAAATAAAAACAAAATTGAAGAGAAAGAAAAGTCTCTTCTAGTCAATTTCCAACGAAGTATATACCATTCCTAAGAGGGTAAATAGAAAAAGAAATCTGGGCTGCCAAGGAAAGAAGTTAACACCAGCACACCTTGGGGGTGTTGCATGGAGTCCAACTATCTGGTACCTTTTTCACAAACAACTAGAAAACATTTAAGCACATTCCATGGGCAAGCCAACTAGAAGTTTCCTAGTTCAGACCCCAGCAATCCTTGTGGGCTAAGGAAAATTCTCCCAAGATTCAGGAGGCAATCCTGAATGGCTCCAAAATTCATCCCACACTTTTTATAGAAAATAGTCCAGGCAGAGAGAGCAGCTCCCACCTATCCAGGAATCCATCTGGTATATTTACTATCCATCTATTCATGGACCATGGAATTATAGGATGCAAGGACTGAGTTCAGAGTTTTAAAGCTAAGTCCATGTAGTACACATTTAAACATACAAACATAAGATAAACACCCTTAACCTCTTAACCATAGGTTGAAAGAGCACTATTTTAATTTTGTCAATTATGCAAAATTAAAACTCCTTCTCCAAAGATCCACCAGCTGACAGGGTCCTAACAAGAGAATAAAGAATGGCATATAGTTCAGAAACCAAAACTGACATAAGTTCAACTTCTGAAATGTTCCTAAGTTTGTGATTTTTTTTTTTAATGACTAGAAAACTTTCCCATAGTGATGAGTAATAATTGCTGGCTTCTTCACAAAAGGGAAGAGGAAGTTGGGGAGTGCACATCTACTCTGTAATCACTCCAGGTTGGGGAAGTCAGAGACTAAAGGACAGTCTGTGCTAAGAGCATTTAAAATAAATGACTCCAGCAGAGTCCCCAGATCCCCAAGGGAGGACAGGAACACCAAATGCAGGAATTGGCCAGAGCCCCATGGAATCACCCTGGGGATTTCATTACAGTACCTTTTGTGTGATTTCCCTAATGCCAGAAACTGAGCAACAAATTAAAAAAAAAAATAGAAAAGTTGTAATGCGGTTTGAAACCAACCTTTGCTAAAGAAAGTATATCCGGGGGCCTAATAAGCTCTGCCTAGTTCTTTATTACTAATGAAAATCTAATGGTTGGACTGCTCTTTTATCTAAGGAATTTTTTATTATCTCAAATGATATGCATAAGGGCAGAAAAATGAAGTCTTCTTTTAAAACATGCCAACCTGTTCGAGGAATTTCATTTTAGAAATACAGTGAGCTGCTTTATTTGTTTATTTTGTTAATGATGATTCTGAAACAGAGAAACTAGGGGAAACTGCATGAGGGACATGACCCCAGTGTGAGTCTGTGAGGATAGGGAAGGACACTTTGGGAAAGATCCAGATGAGGCGTAGAAGGGCTGATGTACAAAGCTCAGCCTGGAGCACCTCAGGAAACCAAAGAGGCTTTGTCTAAAAGTGCTAGTGAAAAGCTGAATGGAGAAATGAAGAAAAAGCCACACAGGGCTACTGAAACTCCTGTATTTCTATGAGACACATCACAGACAGCAGCAATCAGGGGTAAGAGAAGTAGTCTGTATATCAGTTCAGAGAAAAGCAGCTTAGACACAGTGTAACCACTTCTCAGTCTGGTGGTCCTAGGCCCCAGGTCCCAGGCCATGTATGTTTCTGGGAATGCAAAGAACAGGGTCAGAGCACCCAACCTGGAAGATGTTCTGTGTTCATGGGGCTACCAGAACAAAACACCACAAACTAGGTGGCTTAAATCAACTGAAATACATTGTCTCTGAGTTCTGGAGACTAGAAGTCTGAAATCGAGGGGTTTGGGAGGATGATCCTCCCTCTGAACACTGTAGGGGAAAATCCGTCCTTGCCCCATACGAGTTTTGGGTAGTTTGCTAGCAATCTTGAGCATTCCCTGGTTTGTAGGTGTATCACTTCAATCTTTCCATGGTGCTCTCCCTGTGTCTCTGTCTTCACATGGACCCCAGTCACATTAAATAAGGGGCCTACCCAACTACAGTATGACCTTATTTTAACTTAATTACATATGACATAACCCTATTTCCAAATAAGGTCACTTTCTTAATGCTGAGTGATCAGGCTTTAATCTCTCATTTTAGGGGTGACACAAATGAACCTTTAATATCCTCCTAGGCATACCCAGTCCTCACGCTCAGCGAAAAGGACCCTGATGTTCTGCAGGCATTCAGAATGTCTGGGAGCCCATAATAAAAGTTAAAGGGAAATGAACACCCCAAATCTAACCATATGATAGTGAAAGTCAGAATAGTAGTTACATCTGAGAAGAGTAACAGTGACTGAGCCTGAGCATATGGTGCCCTCCTAGAGGTTTGGAAACATTCTGTTTCTTCACAGGGAGGCAGCTTATCTGGATATGTTTACTGTGAGGAAATTTATTGGCATATTCACAGGATTTGTGTACTCCTACATCTGATATAGTTCCACAAAACTCTATTAAATATTAGAAAAGATAAGGGATCCTGGCAGCCTAGGTAGAACCTTAGAGAGAGGCCTTATCTGGGCGGAGTCACACAGTTGAGAGCGAGCAGCTCCACCCTGTTGATTCAGATGCTTGTTTGGGTCAAGTAAACTTACCAATCAAGAGACGCGCACTCCTAGAGGCTGGTGTGTAACTGGAAATGCCACAGTAATTCACTTAGAAGAACAAGGAGGTAAGGGCGAAGGAAGGAGGCTATATATTTGAATCAGCAAATTGATGACTCCTAAAGGCAAATTCACAGGAGATAATTAAAAAATTGTTTGATAAGCACAGGCCCCGAACGAAGACACATTCTGTAGTGCTAGAAATATGCTGAGGCATTCTGCTTTGCTCTGGGTTCTCCTAGCCACTTCTCCCCAACATTCCATTTTCAGGTTAACTACAGTTCAAGTAAGTTCCAGTGTTTTCTCTCTTCTTCTCTTTTAACCACATCTAATTCCTCCTGGGGAACTTTAAGCTCTTATGGTTAGGGTCTGTTGAGTCCTGTTGCTTAATTTCTAAGGAAGAGAAATCACCAACAAAAGACAAGAGTAAAAAGTTGCTGGGCAGCTGGGCATGATGGCACATGCCTGTAAGCCTAGCTGCTCAAGAGGCTGAGGCAAGAGCATTTCAGGTTGAGCCCAGTCTCAGTAACTTAGCAAGATCCTGCCTCCAAATATAAATAAATAAATAAATAATTTTTTTTAAAAGGACTAGTGATGTAGCTCAGTCCATGAATTCAACATCCAATACTGAAAAAAACAAATGAACAAACAAAAACCCACCAACTACTGGGCAATACCAGACTTTGTAGAAATCATATCATATTTTGGGAGTAAAGGCAAAAGGTTTTCTAGAGTTAAAAATAATGCAGATGTTTAACATTAGATATTATATAAATTGAATAACTGATAAATCAAGGAATAGGTAAGACAAAGGAAGACAAATTAGCAGCAATGGCAATAGATACAAATCAAGCATTGATCAAAATGTACATATAAGTTATGAAACTTGTAGTTGTACGAAACCCAGTTGTAAATAGAAGAGGTACTGAAAGGAGGTACTGAAAGTTTCAAAGTCATAAATTTGTAGTGATTCCCTGACTGTTCTCATCAGATGTCTCCATCCTGTGGAAGCCCATTTAAACTATCAAATTTCATTTAGACTCCCATGCCTCAGAAAATGCAAATAAGGCCCGAGTCTAAACTCCTTGAAACTCAATGAGAGCTCTAATTATCAACTAGATAGTTAATGTTTTTTTTAATCATTTTCTTGTGAGAACAGCCATTAAAAGAGATGTATTGCATGCCATATGAAAAATACAAATCCACTTTTAGAATCAACATGCAGAATTTGACTATTTAAAACTGTCTACATAGACCCACTTGCCTAAGTACATAGTTTTGTAGGGAAATACAAATATACAGACCACAGACCTGAAGTCTGATCAAACTGGCTCCTGTGACCTCTCCTGACTCATTTCCTAAAGCACTTGACTAAACATCATGCTTTAATAACACAAAACTTGGAGCAGTTCTCCATCCTCCTCAAAACTCAGCACCCTGGATCATGTTGCTCCTGCTGCCTGGAATGCGGTCCTACCCTGCTTTCTCCCACTAACCTCCAATTCTTCACGGAGCATTTTTCCTGTCTACTTCTACAATGCATTTGAGTAAGAACAGAGGAGAGTCTGAGAAGGAAGCATATATAAAGCTTGACTCAACAACAGACATAACTGTAACCATCATATTTTTAAACCATACAAAAACCTCAGACTAAAAGACATTTAATTTTTCAATAGGCATCTGGAGAGCAAAGTTTTTATTCATTTAGTTTATTCTGAAAAATCCATAGTTCCATTGAACCAACAGATTTCCCCCCAGATCCACTGAAAGCATGTACATGTACACACACTTTGCATCCCTACTGTGTATCCACGGATCCCTATGATGCCCATGATGGATGCCCCCAAATTTGTTGTTATTTACTGAAGAAAAATCCAAAGAAATAGAATAACACACGTAGTTGTAATACAATCCAAAGCAAAGTAAGGTGCTAAAAGAAAACGTGAGAAAAAATTTAGAGTTATATAAGATCAGCCAGAAAGGCTTTCTGGGGGAAATTAATCTTTAACTATTTGAGGAAGAACGGAGTTGTGACAGATATAATATAGAGCTGCAATGATAATAATGGCAGATAACATTGATTATACATTTGATATTTGGCAGAAACTATGCTGAACAATTTTTTCTTTCAATCATCACTTCTTTTTAATAATCATCATTGCTTTTTTAAAAAAATTATACCTTTATTTCATTTATTTATTTTTATTTGGTGCTGAGGATCAAACCCAGCACCTTGCACATGCTAAGAGAACACTCTACCACTAAGCCACAACCCCAGCCCCTCACCATTATTTTTTAATCATCAACCTAATCATCATAATAACTTTGGTCAGCATAATAAGGTGTGGACATTATTTCACATAAGATAAGGAAGGTGAGGTTTGAAGAATTAAGCAACTTACTCAGAGTCATGTGGTGATAGGCTATGAATTTGGAAATGGAACAAAGTTTATAGTCTGGCTTGGATGGGAGGGTGTGAGATGGAAGGAGTAAACCCCTAATCCTCAGAGGAAAGCCCAAGCTAAACCCCTGGGAAGCCTGCCATGGCTTCAGGGTCAAATGGGAGAGTTAAAACAAAGTTCACTACAGGAGTGGGCAGAAAACTTTAAAGATCACTGGGAGAAATTCTCTTCCCTCTACTATAAACTTCTCTGGACTCCTACAGCTCTGCCACCCTGATGAGAACTTTTTGTCCCCCAGGGCATCTGTGTCTCACACTAAGTTAAGTGACACCTAATAGAAATCTTAAAATATCATAATAAGCAGTGGGAACTTAAGCAATGAAATCTCAGACTTATAAAGTGCTTAAAATTAAATGTAAAAAAAATTGTGGACATAAAATGTTATACTATTAAAGAGGAAAATGATTTGTTATAAACATTCTTGGCACATTTATTTCCTCAGCAATGTAGCCACAATCTTGATTAACTCAACCCAAATTGAAATAACTCAACCACTGAAATAACTGAGAAACATAACATAACTTAGAAATTATGAGACTATGCTGAAAATTTACTGAGCATGAAAAAATTCGAGACTATCCATTCACTGACATTTACAGAGCATATCTTCTTTTTTAAAACATTTTTTAGTTATACGTGGCCACAATATCTTTATTTTGTTTATTTATTTTGATGTGGTGCTGAGGATCGAACCCAGTGCCACATATGTGTGAGGCAAGTGCTCTTCCCTTGAGCCACAACCCTTATTTATTTTCTTTGTAAACTATATTTTTTTTCAGAAAGAACAAAACTTTTTCCCTTATATATACAAAACCATAGGTTGAACTTGTTTTCTCCAAATGGGTAACATTTTGAGATGAGAAACTGATAATCATAATAATTATACAGATGAATGATGATCGTTATAACAAAGTTAAAATAGAGCTAATAAATTAACATTGTAAATCAGTAAGTGGACATTGAGTTATCAGATAAATATTTGCTAAATATGGAATATGCTGAATACCATGTCAGGTAAAGAGGACATAGAGGTAAACATTAGAAAACACCACAGTTGTCCTCTCACACAGAAATATGTTCTAGAATCAATCAAAAGAAAATGGAAAGCCAAAAGTGAATTAAGTTACACTAATTTAAGAAACAAAAGAAAACGAAAAAGAAAGTTTTTATAATAGTGATGGCTAAACATCCTGGAATCAATGGGTAATTGATTAAATGTTAGAACTTCTGTTCATTTATGATAAATTAGTATTCCTGGCTTATCAGAAATAATTAATTTCAGGTAAGTTTGTGCCACTTGAAGAATGCCAAGATCATATATTAAATGAGTAGAAATGAAATTCTCAGGCATATATAATCCCATGACAAATACTGCAAGAGTTCTATACATTTCCACTGACAGTGTTCTACACAGAGCACGAGTCTTTACTGACAGGCTGCCCAGGAGCCCAGGGGCGGGGGAAGAGTTAAGAACTCAGAAATTGTAAGGCAAGGCCTTTTGCATTATTTGGAATATTGCCTCTTGTACCAGTATTGTCTTGTCAATGGATACTGTGATTTGATTGGATGAGATAATTAATTTGGGGTATCTAGTTTCAGATGTTATCAGTCAATTCCAAGACCGTGGAGAGACTCAATATTCAGTCTGGAGAGTGATTGGGATACAGAGCTAGTATTGTAGCATTCTATGCATGAAGGTGAAATCAAGCGAGTGTATGAGATATTTCAGAAGATATAAGGAATATTGTATAGGGTTCTCGGAGCCCTGCCCCTTAGTTGTCCAGGCCTAGGTAAGAGAGGAAATCAGTGATGACTAATGAACAAGGAGAAGAAAGGCCAACCAAGAGTGAAAGTGTGTGCGTGAAGCCCACTGCCCACTGAGTCAGTCCTTAATTAAATATGTCTACTAACATCCCATTCCAATTAGAATACAATTCAAACTCCTTTCCAAATTTGAAAGCTCCACAAAGTCTGCCTCCCTCCTATCTCACTGACTACACCTCTTTTCACTCTGCCCTTTGCAGTCTTCTTCAAGTAATCCAACCACTTTCTTTTCACATTAGCCTTCCATTTCTCAAGTACTCCAAATCCATTCGTGCCTCAGGACCTCTGTGGGTGCTATTCCCTCTGCTGGGAATGTTCTTTCTTTTTCCCTGTTTACTATACCCCATGTTGGTGTTATCTTTGCCACACTGATTCTATCTGAAATATGCTTTTCATTTATGGAAATGTACTTCATTCACTGACTCTGTGTCCCATAAAAACACAAAGCTCTATAACAGAACAGGCTTTGTTTTGTTCAACACTATACAATTCTCCCTCCATTCCCCAAGAACATCTGTTATATGGTGAATATTCAGTAATACTTGGGTGAACATAAACAAAGTTCCACCTGATGGACAAAAATGTGGAATGTGAACACTAAAAAACTACTCTGTTCCCCTGTTGTCCTGCTTCTCCACACAGTGACCCATAGCTGTCCCAACTCCAGTCCAGCTTCTACAACCTATGGAAGACCAGAGTAACTGTACACCTTTGGGGCCATTTTCAGCTTCCTTGCTTATCCTCTGGAGGCCTTATTCTCATCATCTAAAGATCTTTTCTTCCCCAATGAGATTAAAAAGTAAATCAATGCTTAAAAAAAAATCTTCAAAGTCCAACGTTAGGTGCATTGAACAAAATGAGACCATTTTCAGACTTTATCATTGGCTAGAGGTATCAGAAGGGAAAAGAGAGAATGAAGAAGAAGAGAATCTTTCCATTCAGCTATTCAGTATTTATGATAAGAAAATCTCTTAAGGTCTGGTTGCTCCTTCCCTCTCTTCCCCAATGATTCAGGAAGAGGAAAGTCCCTGGCATCAGAATATTTCATTGTGTTGGTAAAAGATAAGATAGCCATTCCTGTTTGGATGGACAACATCTCTCCCAGTAAAGAAACATGAACTTAGAGAAGACAATCAGATCCCACTGGCTCCTTACTCACAGAATTCCCACTTTTCTTAGCCTGACTATACTAAGATCAAGTTCCTGGCCAAGTCTGACAAACTACAGCTCATTCTGGGCTGAGTCTTCACCATCTGGAGAAAGAGCTCCTGCTACCCCAAAACATGAAGGGAAGTGTTTCTACAACCTGATATGAAATCATAAATACAGTTTACTGCTGAAACAGTATAGGGCCCAATACATACATTCTATTCCATACATCAAGCTCATCCCAAATTAGGCACATTTTAATCTAATACAAGGCTATTTATTATCCATCAGAGTTGAGACAGAGGTTCATTTCAATTTTGAGGAATATAGTCCTGAAAAGACTTCTCCCAGACAAGATGAAGCTGGTACTTGAAGGGTGAGAATGAAAATACATTCAGAAAGAAAAGGACTTTTAAATAAAACCCATTGGTTATACTACAATAGTCTGGATTGGCCAGACACAGCATACCAAATTAGCACATCAAAAATGTGCAAAATATAAAAATTATGTAATTGGTGAAAGTCTGAAGCTGTCAAAGGGAACAGGAGGCAAACTATGCAAAACAACCATCCAAGAAGCCCAACTTGATGGGTAATTAGGAAGATATATCGAGATCAAGGTATTTATAAATTGAGTGTGTGTGTTCATGTGCATGTGTATGCTTATGCACAAAAGCAAAGGATAAAGACATAGACAATGTATGGAATAATATGTGAAGAATGTGTGCTGTAGAGGCTGAGATGATATAAATCAGGGATATATACAGATCTTCATATGATCCATTGTAACTCAACCTGGAGCAGTCTGATAGACATAAAAATTCTTGTCTTGGGTTGTTGGTAAGATAAAATGAAACAGCATATGAGAACACACAGAAGATCATAGTGGGTGCCATATATATGCTCCATGATTCTCTCACCCTCAATAAAATATAATTCTAGAATGCATGTTAAACAGATGTCTGGTTCTCAACCCTGGATGGAACCATAATTTCCACGGAAGCTATCTGGCAGGCTAGACGATTAACCCATGATGCTTATCAGGGAAAAGCAGGAAGCATACCATTATTCATTTCTGTTCCATGATGTGAAACACAGAAATTATCTCCAACAGAAGAAAATGGTTATTAAATTCAGTCCTCTGCCACTGAGCTCCAGAATCAGAAACTTGAAAACTATAATTTCACAAAAAAAAGTATTTTAAGGGTATGTCTCCTAATGGTATTCTTCTGCCAATACGTCTATTCTCTCTGAGTCTCAAGATTTTTTATTGATTTGGGATACAATAACAAATTGAATATCTTCACTAAATCTACTTAAGTGTTATTAAAATTGCAGCCACATTTAATTGCACCACTAAATCAAGACATAGTACAATCTGGGACTGACATTCAGTGACCATGTAAAAGTAGTTTTTCAAGGAATACATTGTCAGGCAATGAATAACCACATCTCCTTTCCCACATTATAGTAAGGACAGTTTAGGAAGACAGATCAGGACAATATAAACACTTTCTAGAAAAGTTCTCATAAAGTTGCCATTATCTAAAGTGCCTCAGAGGCAGTCAGTAATATTTAAAAAAAAAAAAAAGAGGGGGCATTTTTGGAGATCTCGATTTGAAAAGCAGTCCTTAGTGAGCATAAAATGAAGCAATACAAATCGATTTACAGATGCTGAATTGCATGCTTTCAGACGGAAAATAACCTGGCACCCTGATCAGATCTTCCCAAATATTTAATATCTCCATGTAAAAAAGACAATTTCATGATCTGCAACTAGGGAAAGAAGTCTGAAGACAGAAAAGGCAAATATTCTGGATAGCATAATAGAGGAGACCATCTGAGATCTGATGGAGTTAGGCCTTCTGAAGGTCAGTGTGGACACCAGGAACAGAGAAAGAAGGGCTTCCAGCTGCTCTGCAGAGATGGTTTCCTTAGCCATCTACCTACATAGTACTGAGGTGGTCCTCTTACTGCAAATATGACTTGTGGCTTTAGAATCCGTGTGGCTTCTGAATCGTTAGCAATCATTATGTCTTTCCCATCCCCACCCCACACAATTTTCAAACATTACCTTTGAACAGCAGCCCCACCCCAGCTTGTTCTCTTCTCACTACCGGCAACCCTGCTCCGCTGAAAATACTAAAAGAAGGCGCTTTGGGTTTGTTTTTGGTTACTGGAAATGGCTTTTTATAGATTCTCTTTTAGGCCAAAATAACAGCACACAAGAAAGGGGCTGAGTCGCCAGGAGCTCCGGAGCCAACAACCGCAAAATGACAAGTTTCTTCTCCCTTATCTTGAAAATTAACGGCAGACCAAATACTGCAATTTTCTCACTGCTGCCCTTTTGCCCCAAACTACCTCTGTGCTTGTTTTGTTAGGTTTAGGTCTCTTGTGGCGGGAAGAAGGGTTTCTCAGAAAACTTTCCAAGATAAAAGACGAGAACCTTCCAGACCCATTGCCCCACCTCGCGTCCAGACCCTTTTACAAGAAAACAATAGTGAACGTGAAATCGAGCACCTTCTTTGGCTTCTCAGTGCACAATCTGGCCTGCGTTTGAATAAAGGATCCCAGTGCGAGTCCTTTTAGCTTCCCACTGCCCCTTGGTCCGGCCGCAGGGGCTATTTGTCTGTCTGATCCTCCCTGGCAGCTCCTGGACCTCCGGGCAGTCTCCTAGCTGTCGCCCCCGCACACCACGGCTGGCTCAGGGGTCCTAGAGCCCCCCGACTCCATGACGCCAGCGCCTGCAACGCGCCCCGAAGCTGGCAGGATGTGTTGAGGGGCGGACAGCGCATCGTGTCCCTCACCCCCAATCCTCAATCTCAGGGGCTCTAAAGCCCGGCCACTCAGACCCCAGGCCTCCACGACCCGGTTCCAGAAGGCAGACTTCCCGCATCACCAACCTCCTTCAGAGAAGCCAGCCAGAGTGTTACCCGCCAAGGCCCAGGCGCGACGACCGCAGAGGCGTGCGGGGACCCAGGGCCGGGCCCGCTGCTCTCCGCCTGCCTGCGCCGCTCGCTCCAGCAGACTGCTGCCTCTCCGGCGGCGCCTGCCGCATCGGGTCCCCAAGCCCTGGGCTGGCGGAAACCGGAGGAAGGTGGCGCGGGCACGATTCTTCCCCCCAGCCCTGGCGGGGGAGCTGGAGAGGGCGCAGCGCCGCCCGGAGTCGGAGGCGCCCGCCAGCCCGCGCGCTGCCCGCCGCGCCCGGGTCTGGATCCCCAGCGACTGCGCCGAGCGCCTTGGGAGCCGCAGGAAACGCCTCCTGCTCCGCGGTGGTCGCCACCAAGTTCGAGAAGAAAGGTGCAGTACAGATAGAAGCTGCGGGGCTCCCCGTTCCCGGAGGCGGCGAGGCTGGAGCGCAGCGGAGCCCCTACCTTTCCGGCGGGGCGGATAACAGCCGCGCGCCCTCTTCGGGCGTCATGTACAGGAAAATCACCGCGAAGGGAGGGCGGGCGAAAGGCGGCGGGTGGCTTCAGGACAAGGTAGGAGGACCGGCTTCCACAGCCAAGAAGACACTCCCATCCCGCCCTGGTTTGTTTGGAAAGCTGTAGGAGCGAAAGTGAGGGGCGGTCGGGTACTCCCCTTCCCCGCCGGCCTGGCTCTCCGCAGAAATAAAACAGTGAGGCTTGTCGCACCCTGCACTGTTACTTGAGGCGGGATAGGTAGTTTGGTCCCTAGCAGAAGGGGAAGTGTGTTTAGAGAGCCCCGGAATTCCCAGGCTCTGCTCTTTGGAGCTGTTATTTCAGGCAAAAGAACGAAAATGGGATGTACTTTTTTTTTTCTTTTCCCTTTTTCTTGTTAAAGTAGCCCTCCTAGGGGGAAGAGTCTATGTTAATAATGTCCTCACACTTGGACGGCTCTGAATGCTTTTTAAATTTCAGTGTTTGTCAAATAACTCATTGTCTAGCAAATGTTGAGTTCATAGCTCCAGCCTTTGGGCACTGGGCACATAATCACATGCAGTCAAGTGACCTCAAGAGAGTATTGCCACTGCACTTAGAAGATGGGGTGTAAGTCAAAGCTGACAGTGTGCTACACACTGGAACAAAGTCCTTCACCTGTCATAGCCCTTCTGGTATTTTCCTTAATTATAAAAACAGTCCTTGGAGGTAGCTCTTGTTATTTCCCCAATTTTTCTAATCAAAACACTAAAAGGACTCAGATAATTATTCTTTGCCCTTTCTACAAATTGCCTTGACATACCACACAGATTTTGTAACTTTAAACATGGCTCTTGGGACATCGCGGTAATTAAAGAGGTTTAGGGAATTTGTTCATCTGGCTGATTTTTTTTTCAGTTATATTTTGCTCTTTATTTCTTTTGAGTTTCTTATTGTCCTTCTATTGTTCATGATATTCAAAATTAAACCTGTATTCCACCTCATCCCTGCCTTCCTAGACTTTTTGAAGAAACGGGCTGAGGAGAGGGGCCTTCCACTGTTCTTAGATGTCCTCAGGTGGGCTGCAGTGGCAACTGTTCTCCCAAACTGGTTCAAATGCTGCCTCACCTGGTGGCTTGCTGTGTGACCTTAGGTAAATGACTTCCCTTCAGTATCCTTCCTTTTTGACAGTGGTGAAGTGAGACAATTTATCTATCTCAGGGTTTGTTCCTTAGGGCTGAAACACAATGATGGAAATGTTACTGGAGAAGACAACCTCTAACTCATTGACAGAAATGAAACTGAGCCAAGTGAATGTGAATGTGTACCTTGAAGAAGATTTCATTGGAAATTCAGTAGAAAGAAGAGCAGGCTACCTTCCTGAACAAAGGAAGATGTAAGCTTTTTATTGATTTGCTTGGTGGTGGGCAAAAGTCTAGTAGTTTTCCACTGACCAGGGCACTGCTTCAGAAGATGTTTCTTCTTGGATGATACTTGGACCATGAGGAAATCATAATCAACTTTTCCCAGGAACTTCTGAGTTGCTCTTGCAATTGGTACCATCATCCTGTGCAAACATCCTGGCCTTATGGCTCTGTCTGGGCCTTAAGATAGGGCTGAAGGACTTTAGATGCTTGGGCTGCTTGCTGTAGCTACTGAAAAAGCAGCAAACATGAGGTAGAAGAAAAATATACTAGCTCCAACAGTTGATCCAGACATGCAGAGCTGAGTGAATCTGACCCAAAAGTTAAGGCAGCAAAATGAAATGAAATGAAATGAAGAGAGAGATGCCAAACTTTTTCATCCTGTTCTAGTCATCAGACATCTGAAAGCCCAAGTCCAGTGAGTGTTCCTGCCAGAAGTGGCCTTCAAGTCCCTGAAAAGGAATGTAGATAACCATTAGCATTATACCCACACATCAGAAATGTTACCTATAGCAGAGCTGGTGGGAAACTAATAATGTATTGTTCAGCTATGTGGCCTCCAAAAGTTGACTAAGATCAAGTAAAGCTAAAGGGTGTGTTTACTTTTACCCCCTCAGTAACTTTCATCTTGTGCAAGCATGTGTTTCTGTGGTTTTATCAGGGTCTCATGACAGGTCTGTTTAAAGAGCACCAAGATAGAGAAACAACATGCCATGCTACTAATGTTAATAATTTATTGTACCCAGGGGTTTATTTCCTTGCCCCAGCCTTTTATTCCGTCATGGTGTTCCTTGACTGCCTCAGAAAGAATACTGGACACGATGTTTTTCACAAAAACCACCAGTTCAGGAAGTAAAATGTAGACTTTTAAAGTAATACAAAGAATTATTAGTGAACTATGGGTTGTTGCTCACCATGAGTCAGCTGCCCTGCACATATCATGTCTGTTTCTCTGACCCACCCTGGAAGTGAGAGTAATTTCCTTGTAGAAATGAAGAATTGGAGCTGTGATTCAATGCAAGCGCTGGAGACCAAAATCAGTTTTTCTTCTGGAATATTACTACTTAACGTTCTATGGCAGGGGCTTTGGATCTATGCAAAATTTTTTTTAGAAAAATTTTAAATTGAAAATATTGTATAAGCACATGGTTACAACTATGAAGATATTTGGTATTCCTGTGGAATTTGACAAAGGATTAAGTGTGTGATGGGTTTATATGTTGTTAGCCCTCTCTTTAATAGTGTTTTTGGTAGTTGTTTTGGGGCAAATGTTTTCACCCCATAAATATATTTTTACTTGGGCTTTTTGTACATTTATTCCAGTAAGGCAAGAAGGATAAGCCATGTAGATGGGGAGAATACTTGGGACATGCAAAAAAATTTCAAAGCTTCTGAGGCCACAATATTTAAGCTGTGTAAATATAGGCCTGGCCTTGTTTGCAAGGCTCATTTTTTGATTATGGATGATACAATCTTTTTGAAATAAAATACTATTTCTTGAGATGTGACCTTGCATACCTAGAAAAAGGTAGAAGCCAAATTCCCTTTACTACCTTGGCAGGTCTTTCAGCACTTACAGAATACCATCTACAGGAAGGCCCAGGAATGTAGTATTTCTTCCTCAGCTTCCTGGGGGTGACTGCCTTCCAGACTCTCATGTTCTGTTTCAAGTACAGCCTTTCCATGAAGAATGGATGGTAAGAATGTCTACTTTTTGTAGGGGAGACCTACTTGTAAGGGTATACTCTCAACAGGAAATCCTATCAGATCATAGTTAGTGAAACACAGAACTGGAGATAGCCATAATGTGACAAGAATACTTTCTTACAATACCCTCTTAGAAGTTAATCATATTTTTTAGGTTTTATTTTATTTAACATTTCTCAATGCTTGAATTAAGTTCTAAACAATATCTAGATCAAGACTGAGCTTGACTAAGCTAATCCTTTTTACACACAATCCTTTCTCCAACTCAAAGTGTTGATCCCACCAGCTGAGTCTTCCAGTCTGTTTAGATTTTTCTCTCCTGTAAGTAAACATTTAAAGAACAGGTGCCCAAGCAGTCTAATTTCTAACTTAGGGCTATGACTCTGCCTACACTGTGGAAAAACTATTATATTAACAAAAAGCACTTTCATCCTTTCAAACAGCATCATACTTCTCCACAATCAGAGAAGGAACTCAGCTATATTTTCGCATATGTAAATATTCATTGTGATGATTCTCCCAGCATTTCCATTGCACCATAAAGGAATTCAATTCTATGAATAAGTTTATTATTATTATTATTATTTTACTTCATAAATGTTGGAGTTGCTGTATTCTACCAGTCCCTGCAGGTTTTCAAAGGTCTTAGCTCAATCTCAGGGACCATATTTACTCTCCTTTCACAGGCTGGAGGATGGGAGCAAAGATAAGCACATCCCAAGCACATAAGCAAGTGGAATATCTGTATGGTGCAAGAACATTTGTGTGGTGGAAGCCATAATTAAGACAATTGACAGAAAACAATTCCAAGTTTTTAAAAATAGATTAATATGCAAAATAGATATAAATTACTATGGAGTTATAAAAAAAGTAACCCATTTTAAAATAAGACACAGACTTTAAAAAGTGATTCACAGCATTAATACAAATAGTTCACAAGCATGTGCAAAAAATCTCAATGTCCTTTTATAATAACACCATTGAGTAAAAGTAAACAATAATTAGAAACAAGATTGTCAAAAACTGAAAACATTAATGAAGACCAATTTTGTTAAAAGGTGTAAGGGAACTATATATGGAAGCTTGAAGTGGTACTTCCTTTTGGAGGGCAATTTAGTGATTGTTATCAAATGTTCAAGGTTGGGGTTTGAATATGAAGAACCTAATTAAAGTTCTTTAAGTTTCATCCTTACAGTTTGACCTCAATTCAACAAGCAACCTAGGAGAGAGGAAAAGGGCAAAAGGACCCAAGATCTCTTAGCTGTCTCTGAGCTCTAGTAGCTGAGCTGCTCCAATGCATAATTACAGATGGTAGGGGCTGTGTAGGACAGTCTCCAAAATGGCTGCATCATAGAGCAGCTTGCTCAAAGCTATTATTCAATTATGGGAAGGGTGAGAAGCCTGGACTGCTTTCCTAGCTGATTCGACGCCTATCAATCTTTTTTGGCGGGGGTGGGGGGAGTTGTGACAAAACTGATTTTGTCAAGGGGGCCTGTGTGCCATTAGCATCAGAACCTTGACAGTGACCATGCTTGGAGTTTTCTATTATATTTTACCTCAGAATTAAAGGAACTCATCCACTTCTATACTTTCAGGGAATTATCATGTTAAGATGAGGCTATTTTTGAAGGTGACTTATCAGGCTGAGAAACACTGATGGATTACAAAGTTGGTGCTGGTGATTTCCCTATGCATATCTGGACCTCTCCCATCTTTCTGCCTTTACACCTGAACAAACACAGGAGGGGGGGGAGTGCAAGGTGGGCGGGTATTGGATACACTCAGATGTGTGCTCCCACTTTTTGTATTTCTGTCAAGTACTAAGGGATTTCATATAGATTATATTGTTTAGTACATGCAGAAACCCTGTGGGCTACCTACCACTATCCCTATTTACCAGATAAGGAATTGAAGATTCAGAGAAGTTACATAATGAATCCAAAGGTGCAGATCTAATGTGTATCAAAGCTGGGATTTGCCCCAGATTAAGTGTTAAAACCCTTTTTGCATACCCTTTCTTTTAAAGAAATGATTCATATGAGAAAAATTAATGTCTATTATTCTGGAGTATGATGTTTCAGAACATTTGCAACTATAGTAAATCTAATAGGAATCCTGTAAAGCCATAGTTAGCCTTTTGTGAATTGCTGTTAAGCTTCCAACTGAAATAGAATTGAAGTCACTTCCAGTTCCCATTGTTTCCTTTCGGGTTTCCAAAATCAAAGTGTTTCCCCCAGGGATATATAGAACGTGTATTCTGAAACCCTCATTTTCCTTCTAGCTGATTCAGTGCTCTCCTTTATACCTGAACTTACCTTGGAGGTAGAGCCCATTTTAAAGGTAACCACCATGACAGAAGCAGTACTTTTAATGGCATCAGTCTCACCACAGAGCAAACAATTTCAGCAGCTTCCTAGGAGCATAAAAACCCAGAACTTCTAATCTTTATTTCTGTTCCTTTCTGGGAATTGTTGATGATACTACAGGCTGTTATAGGTTCACAAGAACCAATATGAGTAATAAGGAGCTATAGATGTGGAAAATCATTTGCACCTAAATGTGTCACCTCCAAATTCATTCATCTCTCAGTTCAGGCTTCTTTACCTGCTTCTCTCTAAAACAGCCTCCTCTCCCATCCCACTAACTTTATTCCTCCTAAACAAAGCCCAAGAGTAGACGCCACCTTTTCATTCCAGGTTTTTAAAAACAAAAACACAAAAGGTATCTTCTGAATATCTGGTAACTTTTTTTTCTTTCCACTCTGTACCAAGAAAGTCAGTAAACAGAACTTCAAAATGTGTTTACCTTCTTGGAATGGAAAAGGGGCAAATATTTACAGCAGAAGCATGGGGGTTATATAAAGGGATTTCCTACAAATTCTTATTAATAGTCATCAAAATGGGGCAGAGTAAGGCAGTTGCAAGTGAAGAAAAACCCTAGATAGACTTAAGAGGTTGAGTGGGACAGAAAGGAAATCACATTTGTTGAGTGCTGAAAGGGGACTTTGCAAACATTATCACATGTAATGATAACAAACATGGAAGATGGATGGATCATTTTAGTGAGATAATAAAAAGAGAGCAACAACAATCAGAAACAAAAACAGATTCAAACCTAAGTCTGGCTGAACCAAATCCATAGTGCACACATTCAGAGAAGGATCTAATGCTTTTGTTAGGAAATCCCTCAACTGGCTTTGACATAACAAGGACAAATTTTAACTGAAGAAAAAAAAAATGTAACTTCATTTCCAAGTTTCTGAAATTCATAAAATAGTAAGCCATTTATGTCTTTAGTTTTTTTCTTTATTTTTCAGCAAAATTTTCATTACATTAAAATCTTCTTCCTTCCTTCTCCTCCTTCTTTTTCTCCTCTTCCTCTTCCTCCTTCCTAGTAGAAAGTGTGCTCTTCTTGCTGTTCTTAAAACAAAACAAAAACAAAAACAAACAAACAACAACAACAACAAAAAAACACCTCTATCCAGAAATAGTCTGTAGGGAAAAAGCAAATCTAATGCGTCTAATGCAGTGTTTTGAGGACCTGCCTAGTTCTTCTCTTTTTAAATGTTTGTTTGTTTGTTTTCCAGACAGGATTCTAGGATTCAAGACTTGCCTTTGTAATTAAGCAGCCTTTCCCAAATTGTGTCCTGTAGAGAGGTGCTAATCTGAATCCCCAGAACAAAGAATTCCTAGGAAAATAAGATGGAGTGCTAAGCAGGCTTCCCCGAGGCCTTACACAATACACATTAACATATTAATGAGGCAGTTAAAAACAGCAATAAAGAAGGTGTTTAACTTTGCTTACTGGTTCAACACATCTAAACAAACTTGTTATTGTAGGAGACAGTTCTTTTCCTCAGGATTCCCTTGTGATATTCCCTTGTCCCTATCTAATAATCCAGTTAAAACAAAAGAATGAAAAGGAGATTGCAGTAAATTTGGTTCTCTACATATTCAGTTAGAGAACCAAGGTCTGGAATCCTTTCAAGAAGTCAAGCATGACTATGAAAGATTTCAGATGGTATTACTTCATGAGAAATATAGTTAGAAAAATATTGTATGGCAAACTTGCAGTGACAGGTTTAATGTAAAGTCACTCTATTGTTCTTAGAAACATACATGTATCAGCATTCCCTAGTATTTTGGTATGTAGTGCTTAATATGATTCATCATTATTTTAAACTGTGTTTTAGTACAGAAATAAAACAGATTCTGGTCCAAATTCAGGTAAGTGTCTGAAGCAATTTTTTATCTTTTGCCAGCTGACTCATTTTCATTCCCACACAAGCTTGTGCAATCTAAATTTTCTGCATTTAAAAAAAATTTTTTTTCAGTCAAAATATTAGTGCAATAGATTCCTTTGGCATCAACCTATGTTACTTACTACTTGGGAATGGAATTTGATATGTGCCTCATGACTACATTTAATCATCCATTTCTAATGAAAACTTACTATATGTCCAGCATAATGGCATGCTAAGTTACCATTTATACAGAATTCTAGATGTTAGAATTCCTGTCTGGAGAAGCACCATGGGATAAATAGGCATTCAGACACAAATCTGCTGTAGGAATTCTGTATGAGTCATGCATTGTGCTTTGCTCATTGGTGATGAAACAGGTTTCCTTCCTTGATGCTTTTAGGTTAGCAGAAAGAAGTTGACTTAGTCCATTCGGCCTACTGTAACAAAACTCTAACCATAAACTGCTGGTTGTAAACAACAAACATTCATTCCACACAGTTCTGAAGGCCGGAGAGTTCAGTATCAAGGTACTGGCAGATTTGAACGTCTGGTAAGAGAATGCGTCCTCATCAAAGACACCCTCAGTGTCCTCACTTGTGGAAGAGTCAGGCTGCTTTCTGTGGCCTCTTTTATAAAAGCAAGAATCCTGCTCATGAACTAATCACCTCAAAGGCCTCACCTGCTAAAATTATCATCTCAGGGGTTAGGATTTCTACTCATGACTTCTTTGGGCAAGGGAAAGATGGCACTGGTGATGAACTTAATGCCAAATATAAACCTTCCCTGTTTTTTTTTTTTCCTTAAAGATTTTCCTTTGCCAGCATTGTCTTATCTTTGCTTAAAATAACACATTGATATATTCAGAATTTGTCAGAAGAAAATTTCTATCTAAGCATTCTGAGCTCGTTATGATGTGAAGTTACTTGTCCAGAAAAGTCTTTAGGGTTCAAACACTGACCATGTCACCTAATATAGCTCCAAGCAATTTGGTGGTAGTTGTTATTTTGTGGAAAGTAATAAAATCATGACATGTACACTATGTACAATGCAGGTATCTAAACTGTTATGATAAACAAGTTTTGAAGCTGTAGTGAGTCAGGTTTCAGTCTTTACATGTAGCAGGCTTAAATAGATTTTTAAATGATCTGACACATTATTGGGCCCCACCCTCATGGTTTCTAGTTCTGTAGGATTAGGATACAGCTGGATAACTTTTGTTTTTAATAATTTCCCAGAATTGCTGATTTAGCAGGTCCAGGAGCAGCACTTTAAAAAGCATAGCTTAGGGGATTAAACCTACTAATTTCCCAACTTAAAATCATTGTCACAAGACTGTGAGGCCTCTGTTGCGTAAAGCTAGGATATTTATAAAATGCAAAGTTATAAGCAGGTGCCGATGGCAATGATCTATTAATATGAAGCCCAAAACCTCTTTCTATAAACACTAGTTAGAATTGAAAATATTTCAAAGTTGTGGTTATTTATGATTAGACTTGAAAAAAATTGTTTTTCTCTCCCAGAGATAGATGTCTTAGAAATTTAATTCAAAAAATTTTTGACTACATCTGTAACAACTAGTATATTAAACTTTGTGAAAAGACAATCACAATGATAGGGAGATAGTTTTGTGTTTGTTTTCATTTCTTGTGAATTTGCCTTGAGGTCTATCCCTTAATCTTGAGTGGAATTTCTTAAAGGCAGCATCACAGTGAGCAAAAAAAAAAAAAAAAAAAAAAAAAAAAAAAAGGGACTAGGATAGTATGACAAGTTACTGGGCTGACAGCATGAAGGGACAGATACTAGCTAAGGTGCTTTAAAGAAGAAGAGCAAGCTGGGCATGGTGGTGCATGCATGTAATCCCAGGTACTCTGGAGGCTGAGGCAGGAGGATTTTTCAGGCTAGCCTCAGCAATTTAGTGAGAACTTAAGCAACTTAGCAGGACCCTGTCTTAAAATAAAAAGAGCTAGGGATGTAGCTCAGTAGTAGCATACCCCTAGGTTCAGTCCCGAGTACTAGGAAAGAGGAAGAAGAATGCAGAGGCGACAGAGGAAGGAGGGATTCCAACAAGACCAAATGTTTTTCTAAGAATCTACCTGCAGTCTGAAAACTCAGTGTATCACATGTCAAGAGGACTATTAGAAACACAATAACCAGGTCCAAAAAAGTATCTATATTATATTATTCTCCTCCAGCTGCTATAACAAAGTATCTCACACTTAGTGGTTTGAAACAAAGCAGATTTATTTTCTTACAACTTTGGAAATAAGAGTCTAAAATCAAGGTGTCAGCAGGACTGTTCCTTTGGAGGATGAAGGGGGCAATTTGTTTCCTTGCCTTTCCAGCTTCTAGAGGTCACTGCACTCCTCAGCTCCCAGCTCCTTCTTGCATCTTCAAGGCCAGCAGCACAGCCCTTCAAAATCATTTTCTCTAACTGCAACCCCTGCTTCCCTCATCACCTCATTGGCTGTCCCTCCTGCCCCCCTCTTCTAAGGACTTTGTGATTCCATTGGGCCTACCAGATAATCCAGGCTCATCTCCAAATCTTAAGATTCTTAATTATGTGATTAATTACATATAGCTTCTGGGGATTAGGATATAGACATCTGGGGGTGGGGGCATTATTTCCCACATATGCCATTTATTTTGTTCTAGTGAAAAAATTCTTGAAATTGCTAGTGAGTAGGAAAGATGAAAGGTAGGGGAAATAAAGGGAGTTTGGATAATGGGTAGCAAAACACTGATAGAAAGGACAAGTTCTTGTATTCTTCAACACAGAGGGATGACTGTAATTCACAATAACCTACTATATATTTTATGAAAATCTGAAAGTGAGGAACTCAAAGGCTTCAAACATGAAGAAATGATAAGCAGAGGGAAATGCCGATTGCCCTGATTCAACAATCAGTCTACACTTGTACTCATGTGTTGAAATGTCACACTGTACTCCTATTAATTAATATATACAATTTATGCATGTTAATAAAAATCTCATAAAAGGCAGAACACTGAGAAGGATTTTTTTTTTTACATCCACAAAAGCAAGAGAAAGCTCTGTAGGTACATGAACTCTGTGCTTGCTCTCATTGTTTTAATTACATGCTTTAAACTTTCCCCTAAATTCTGCAACCTGTACACTCAGAAAAATGAGAAATTTTATCCCATGTGATTCAAATGTATGATATGTCAAGATCTTTGTACTGTCATGTGTAACTAATTAAAACAAATTTAAAAATTATGAAAAAGGATGTTTTTACATGCTGCAGAAGAAGAGTAAATATAATTTCATGGGCTTAGATAATGCTTCAGTTACTTTTAAAGAATACTTCATTAGGCCGGGCATGGTGGCATTTGCCTGTAATACTATCGGCTTGGGAAGCTGAAGCAGGAGGATTGCAAGTTCAAAGCCAGCCTCAGCAAAATCAAGGCACTAAGCAACTCAGTAAGACCCTGTCCCTAAATAAAAAAATACAAAATAAGGCTGGGGATGTGGCTCAGTGGTCAAGTGTCCTTGAGTTCAATCCCCAGTTACCACCCCTTCCAACGGCCGAAAAAAGATTACTTCATTAATTCGTTTTTAGCAGCAAATTATTTATTATTTGGTTATGTCCATATAAATATGAATAAATAAACTTGAATTAATGCTTTACTTTTCAATACTGGGTATCACATTTCTAGGAGGAAATTGATAAATGGTGTTATAGAAAAGAGAAAGACGGTGAAACATTCATTCACTAAACAACAATTTATGAAGTGTTCACTATTTGTAAGACTCTGGGCCAAGAGAACTCTGGGGATACATGATGGGGGTTGGGGTTGTAGCACAGTGGTAGAACACTTGCCTGTCACATGTGAGGCCCTGGGTTTGATCCTCAGGACCACATAAAAATAAATAAATAAAGATATTCTATCCATCTACAACAAAAATTATTTTAGAAATCAAAACATGACGAAACTGCAGAGTGTATCACTGAGCCTGGACCCTGGAACCCAGGGTTGACGTGTTTAACTCTAGCCCCAGTGTTTACATATACTATGTCCAGGTAAATTACTGTGCCTCCATCTTATCACTTATACAGTTAAGATAAAATTAATACCTTGCCATCTAGTTCTCGAGAAGCTTCAATGAGAATCTTGATAAAACTGGCATATAGAGTTCAACAAGTGTGAGCGTTGAGGAACAAGAAACAGAATACCAAGAACTTAGTCATGATAAGCAATTTGGAAGGACTTTCTTGAGCTAAGACCTATACTTTCTAAATTTATCCTTGTATTACTGTATTTATAAAATGGAAGGATAGATTAATATGAGACAAACTCAAGTTCCTGCAGAAGAGTAAGTTGGACTTTGAGTGAAAACTAGGCCAGACCATTTCTTCCTTTGATTAGATAACAAGTCACTTTCGTCAGAAGACTTTTGATATAGTGTTCTGAGTCACCCAGCTTTTCAGATCCTCAAGCTCAAAGTGACGTTGGATGATTCATGGCATGGTCCTGATCTTACATTTTATAGTTTAGTCTTTGTGCTTCATGGGTAAGAACAATAAGTGGATATCCTCCTCATGGTAAAGGTCTTGTCCAGGCTAAACTTCCGCAGAGCAGATTCTTTAGTGTTTGAATGGCTTT
This sequence comes from Ictidomys tridecemlineatus, assembly GCF_052094955.1. NCBI lineage: Eukaryota > Metazoa > Chordata > Mammalia > Rodentia > Sciuridae > Ictidomys > Ictidomys tridecemlineatus. Next base: position 167,591,661 of record NC_135479.1, read on the forward strand.
TTGCATGGAGAGCACATATTCCTTAGACTGCATTCAGTGTTCAATTTATCAATTGAATATACCTCAATAAAATTTTGAAATTTGTGAAAGTTTTTTTTTTTAATAATCAGTTTAATGCTCTTTCTCCTCTTGTTTTGGTGCTTCTTCTTCTTTTTTAAATCTTCAAAATGGACAGGAGTAAATAATACCTACCCAATTATTTTCAAAGTATCTTAGAAAACAAAAATATTGATAAACAGATATGAGCAGAGTGCCAGATTAAAAACTTTTAGAAAACCATGTTCCCAAATGTAATATAGCCTATGTTCAAAATGGAATTTATGGAGAAATTATATAAGTCTAAAGTTTAAGTGGACGAGAGGCCAGCACAATTTTACTTTTAAAAAAAATCCTATTTTTTTTTCAGTTGGCTTATTCTGTAGTTTAAAAATAATTCTTTGTCAACTTATCCAAAAAATGTTTGATGTCTCTGTTTTCCTGGTGCCTTGAGAGAGTCTTTGACCTGCCTTTGGATAATCTGGTTCCAATTAAGTATCTATTGTGCTAAACACTGTGCTTTCTGCTGGCTGCTGAAATAAGGTGACAGGACATAAAATGACCCATGAGCTTCTTCATTAGGTCATCAGCGAAGGTTTCTCTGGAGGTGGGGGACTTTTACTTGGGTCCTAAATGATAAGGATAGCCCAGCTACATAAAGATCAGTGAAACAAGCAACTAAGGAAGAATAAGTAAAAAAGAATCAGGATCTTAAACATCAAGTAGATTCCTGTCTAGTCAGGGAGACACAGAATTACCTAATTTCAGCATGTCATGGTTCCTACTATGTTAGCCATGAGAGCAGGGTGCTTGAGAACCTGTTGGCAGGAGTGATTAATCAGAACTAAAGTTAGGGAAGAGCTATGCCAAGCTAAAGGCGTAAGAATTTAGGGAAGCCCTAAGACATCCGTTAAAAACATTACTGGGCTCTACTCTGTATTCGCTCAATCAGGATCTCTGAGTTGGCGGAATATAAAGCTGGTAAGAAGTAAAAAAAAAAAAAAATATTTCTTTTGTAGTCTATTGACTAGTATTAAGATAAGAGACAAAGGAATTATTAAACAGTGTAATTAATTGTGAAATGATTCTCATGACAAATTTGGGCCAGGAGATTTTCTACCGAACCTGTGTTGACCTGGTGATCACTGACAGCATAATTACCTTCTCCAGGTAGTTGTATAACACACACAAGTTTGGTAGGTTATTACCCTCAGAGACCATAGAAAAAAAATAAGTTATAATTAGCTACCTTTAACTGATCCCCTAAACTGTATGTCACAAATTATAATAGGCAATTTGTGTGTAAGTCATGGGGCACATAACAATATTTGGGTTAATGGCAGATTACATATGTATTAGTGATCCCATTAGATTGTAATGGAGCTGAGAAATTCCTATTGCCTATTCTCAGAGCCATTCTAACATTGTATCACAATGCATTACTCATGTGTTTGCAGTGATGCTGGTATAAAGAAACCTATTGTGCTGTTAGTTGTATAAAAATATAGCACATACAATTATGCACTATACATAATCCTTGATAATGATAGAAATGATGTTACTGGCTTATATATTTACTATACAATACTTTCAATCACTGTTTTATAGTGTACACCTGCTTATAAAAAAATAAGCTACCTATAAAACAGCTTCAGGCAGGGCCAATCCTTTGGGAGCTGTTCCAGAAGAAGGCATTGTTTCTCCTCGGTGATGGCAGCTTTATGCATGTTGTGGTCTCTGCAGACCTACCAGAGAGAAAAGATGTGGAGGTGGAAGACAATAATATTGATGATTCAGATCCCCCATTGGCTTATGCTTATGTGTGTGTTTGTGTCTATTTTTTAAGGTTAAAAAGTAAAATAAAAATAACTTTAAAATTTTTAAGTAAAAATATATTGAATAATAAAATATTTTGTATAACTTAATATAGTTAAGCTAAGTGTTATTACAAAGAGCTAAAAAATTAAAAATTTTTAAAACAGATATAGTAAGCGAAGGCTAATTTACAATTGAAAGAAAAAAAACCTTTAAAGGAAATTTAGTGGATCCTAGGGGTATGGAATATGTGAAATCTATAGCAGTGTGCACTAATGTCTGATCTTCACATTTGCTCACTGTTACTCACCAACTCACCCACAGCACCTTCCAGTCTTGCTAGCTCCAAGAATTATGTATAGTGCATAATTCCTGGAAGGACCCTATACGGGTATCTTTTAGTCAGCTTTGTATACTGCTGTGACCCAAAGACCTGACAAGAACAATTAGAGGAGGAAAAGTTTACTTTGTGACTCATGGTTTCAGAAGTCTCAGTCCATACACAGCAGACTCCATTCTTTGGAACTCGAGGTGAGGCTGAATATCATGGTGGAAGAGTGTGGTAGAGAAAAGTAGCTCAAGACATCACACCAGGAAGCAGAAAAATATATACCCCGAGTGCAAGCCCCCAGTGACTCACCTCTTCCAGCTACACACTACCTGCCTTCAGTTATCACTCAATTCATCCTTATCAGGGAATTAATTCACTGATAGGGTTAAGGTACTTAAACCTAAATATTCTTGCATTGCTTCAAATAGAAGATTTTTGGGGTGACATCTCATACCTAAACTATTTCATATCTAATCCATAACAAGGTCTATCATTTTCTATTTTTTATACCATATTTTTTAACAAGCTTCTTTCTAAGTTTAGATATGTTTAGACACACAAATTCATACCAATATGTTACAGCTGCCTATGGTATTTAATACAGTAACATGATATATGGATTTATAGTAGCAAAAATCTATACCGTATAGCCTAGGTGCACTCTAGTTTGTGTAAGTGCACTCTGAGATGTTTGTATAGTGATGAAATCATCTAACAATGCATTTCGCAGAATGTATCCCTATCATTAGGGATTGAAGGCCCAACAAGTTCACATTCTGGGTAAATATTTACTTACTGTGTGTCCTTGGAAAACTCCAGACTGAATTTCTCCAAGCCTCAGTGTTCCTTTTTACAAAATGGGATGTTGATGTGTGTGGTGGGGGGGGGAAGGGAGAGACTGTATTTTCAATTTCAATATATTATCTATTATTTTTCCAAAGCTCTTACAGAAAAACAGACACCAAAAGGTTAAATAATTTGTCCAATGTTGTACATGAAGCAGGCCAAAGATTAGACCCAAGTTGTTTTAGTCAGCTTTGCATTGCTGTAACCAAAATACCTAACAAGAACAACTGTGAGAAGTAAAAGTTTATTTTGGCCTCATGGTGTCAGAGGTTCAGTCCATGGACATCCAGCTTCATCGTTCTGGGCCCAAGGTGAGACAAAACATCATAGCAGAAGGTTGTCATGGAGGAAAGCTGCTCAACTCATGTTGGCCAGGAGAGAGTGATATCCAGGTGCCAGGTGCCAAGGGCATGCCTCATGTGACCTACCTCCTCCAGCCATGCCCCACCTGCCTATTAGTCCTCATTTAGTTGATTCAAATTATTAATCCATCAAATGGATCCACTGCTTATGTTACAATCTTCAAAATCTAATTGTTTCGCTTCTGAACATTTCTATATTAACAGGAGCTTTTGGAGGACTCCTTATCTCCAAATCAAAACATCAGGATTCACTCTTGAACTAAGAGGATTCAGTTGAGAGTGATATAATGTAATGAAAGTGTGATGGACCAGATTAAATTTCAATAATTATAAGTGAAATGTTGACTTTATCAAAGAAAGTGAACTTCAAAGATCTGACACTAGCCCATATGTGAAACTCTTTTTAGGTTGTGTCTATTTTGATTCATCAACAAATGAACATTGGAGTTGGGTAGCATTTTTGAATTTTTAAATCTTTTAAATTAAAAAAAAACACTAAGAATTAATGTGGCGGTTTTTATCTTCAAATTAAAACAGAAATTTTTATACTATGACTTTGCGCCAAAACAGTGAACAAAAACTAAATTTTGTCTCTTTGTCTGAAGAAACTTAAAACTCTTTTTCCTATTTATACTTCTTACTTCATTCCTAATATAGGTGAACAAAGAAATAACATTCTTTTTTTATATAAGAATTGTGTTACAGCTTTCTTGAAATGTAGAACATTAAACTCAAAAGTTCTTAGTTTGAGCTTCTAATCAGCTGTGTGATCTAGATGATACATTGAGTTCGTTTAAATCTCAGTTTCCTCATACAAAATGAAGTTAATGACATTGCTTGATGTAATCACATACTTCCTTACATTTACTGTGCCAATGGTAAGGGAAGCAGTATTGTATAGGTGTTGAACCCATACTGGGTTCGTATTGTGTGTTTAATACTGTGTGTACTGCTGTGTATACTTGGAAAACTCAGATTTGATTTCTCCAAGCCTTAGTTTCTTCATTTACAAAAGGGAGATATATGTTCCTCTCTCTTTCTGTCATACACACACACACACACACACACACACACACACACAGAGATGTTAGAAAATATGAGATAAGGAAAAATATCTCATAATGTGAGTGGATGTAACATGTGGAGATTCTATTGCTTCTTTCTGATTCCATGCTGTGACTACATTATTTATTTATCTATCTACTTATTTATTTATTTGTATTGTTGAACTTTTGGTTGGTCTCTGGGATAATCAACCATTGATCTATATTCTCAGATCTTTTTTAAACAATCTTATTTTGAAACAGGGTCTCCCCAAGTTGCTGAGGCTGTCATTGAACTTGTCATCCTCCTGCCTCATTTTATGTGACACCTGGGCAGTTGAACTGGCCCCTGTATCCCCTCATACTTTCAACATTCTGTTTATTTGCTAGCACTACTCCTTTACACACTTGAAGATCAGGTTTTTTCAGCATCACTCTATGTACGTTGTGATCTAAAGACAGTCAGGAAAGATGGATCTCCAGCCATCTTCCTATACATATTTCTGGTGTGTTAGTCCATTTTCAATGATGCATTCCTTTAAGTTATGATTTCTTCACCTTGGCATCACTTTGAGCAAGAAAACTGCTGTGGAGGGCTGTCTTATGCATTGTTGAATACTTAGCAGCGTCTTTGCCCTTACACACTAGATCCCAGTGTGCCAACCAAACTATTTCCAACCTCGCCAAATGTCCTCTGGAGGATGGAACTATCTTCAGTTAAGAACTTCAGCTTTAGGTCAACACTGAAAGGAAAGTGACCACGATACTTTGAATGACCAAGAGATCTTTATTGCAGCTGTGTCTGATTGATAGAGAAGGAAAAGAAAAAGAGAGAAGGAGAGAAAGAGAGCAGGGAAGGAGAGAGCAAAGTGAGAGAGAGAGAGAGAAAGAGAGAGAGAGAGAGAGGAGAGAGAAGCCAGGGTGGGAGAGGACAAAGCAAGGGGTGGGGGAGGGAGAGCAAAGCACAAGAGAAAGAGAAAGCAAGAGAAGAGAGAGTTTCAGCAGAAGAGAGTTTTTATAGCCCAAATCTAATGGGGTCTCTGGGTCTGCAAGCTGCCTTGTTGGCATACAATGATTGGATCATACAGTAGTTGCTAAGGTTGACATCTTCTGCCTTCAGGCAGATTGGACAGGGGCTAGATGTGGGTTTCTGTTGCACCAGATGGGTGGGGGTCGAGTGTTCAGACTTGAGGCAAACAGTGATAAGGACCCAGACAGATGGGGGTCCAGTGTTCAGCCCACCCTACAGCTAACATTTGTTTAGCCTGCTCAGCAACTAACAAACACCTTCTTTCTTACACACACACACACACACACACACACACACACATACACACACTTAATCCTTCTTCCCTCTCCTTTTCCTCATCCTCTTGTCCTCTTCCTCCTACTACTTGTTAATTAAACTTTTCCCCAGATTGTCCTTTTCTGAGTACTATACCTATCCTCTCTTGTAGGCAGGAGAAAAAAAGAAAATGCAGATTCTAGAATCAGAGCCTATGAAGGTAGTATCAGGTTTTTAATATTTGCCCTAAGTGTTTGCATTTCAGCTAAAGATCATATCTGTGGATTCCATTCCAAATTTCATCATAGTTTCTTCATCTTTCCCAACCTTCCTTTAGAAGAATGAAAGCATACTGGTCTTCCCAGGATATGACACATGAAGCACTTAATAGTCACTAAAACTTAGGTAGTCAACTAAGGTTGATAAAGGCTGAAGGAGTTCCCAGGCGGTCAAAATTTTCAGTGGTAAAATTGGGAAAATCTTGGGAAAATTTAGATGAGTTGGTCACCCTAAACTTATTGTGCAGCACAATGAACCATGTGGTCTAGTATGTGTATAAAGTATCTTTCACACAAGCACAGACCAAATATCTATCAGTAATAAAAATTCAATTTCAATCTAAATTTTTGTGCTTTTTAAATGTATTGTAAAGTTGATTCCCAGTACAATACTCTTACCCTGTTCTTCCTCTCCATAATTATCTTAGACTCACTGTACTCCAGCATAGTTCATTTGTCCTAAATCTTTGGAATTATCTTATCTGTTTATTTTGAAGAATAACTGAACATCTCTCTTTTCTCTTCCACCTTTCAGGGCACATCTTCATTGCCGCCTTTCAATTTGAAGCAGGAACTGGCTTGGCAGCAACATACAAAACACACAGTGTGTCAATGGATTGTTGAATACTTAGCAGCATCTTTGCCCTTACACACTATTTTATTCCAGTGTGCTGAGAGAAAGGGAGTCATCAGACCCATACCCTCTTCTGTGGGGGAAAAGTTACAGGGTGTTTACAGGCAATAGCACCTATATATTAGCTTATGAGCTCGTTTCAGTAAGAATTATTGGAAGTGAAAGCAGAGGAACAAGAAAATAACAGTTGAGGCTTGGTGAGATATGAAGATGGAAAAAAGAAGATACATCCATTTAGGGTACTGCTTATATGGCCACAAGGAGATGTAAGATGGCCAGAGGTCAGTATTAGTTCCTGAGTACTGGACAGGGGCAGAGGTTAAAGGCAAGGGCATTAAAAAGGAATACAATTTGCTGTTCCATTGCATTGGAATAAGCCAGTGTCATTTTCTCCTTAACATCCTTACCCTGAGCTCCCTCCCTGCCCTTTTCAAACTTATCTACCCTTAATTTTCTTTTCCTTAAATATTTTTGAAGTCACTACACATACTATAATTTATTTGTTTGTTTGTTTATTTATTTATTTATTTGCAAAAAGATTCTGAAGCACTGGCCACAAGCATTTTTTTTGGGGGGGGTATGGGAATTTGAACCCAGAGGTGTGTAACCACTAAGCCCCATACCCAGACTATTTTTATTTTTAGACAGGATCTTGCCAAATTGCTTATGGTCTTGCTAAATTGCTGCGGCTGGCCTCAAACTTGTGATCTTCCTGCCTCGTGGTGGCTGGAATTTCAGGCATGTGCCATCATGCCCTGCATAAACAATGTGAGGCTTTGAAAGGGAAATATTAAATTATGAAGTCATTGGTCTGATACTAAATGTCCACAGACTTAAAAGATGAAGAAAACATTTCTCCTGTGTGGAAGCGGTAGCACTGTTAGTACATAGAAGACTCAGAAAGAGTCTTCTTTTCCTCTGTGAACTTTAATGGTCTGTTGTACATCCTGAGGGTAAATGTTCCCCCAAATAACCCTCCGCATTCGTAGTTTGAATGCCCTGAAATGGAATAATTTCCCTTGCCTATAAAGATAATTTCTTCTCTTTAGGGCACACGATGAAAGCATCTGACACATAAGGAAGGAACGGATTGCTGACAAGGGCATCTATTTTTATTAATGGGATTCTGAATTCTGCAAAATGTTCGTGTTTCAGGCACAGTGACTCAGCTCTTCTTTCTTCCAGTGAACATGATTGTGAATGAACTTTGTCCTGCCCTCCCCAGAGCCAGGTGATATTTCTCATCTCATTACATTCAATTCAACCAATAAAATTTATTTTATTTGTTGATATCCTGCATAGGCTAGATAATGCTTGTGTGTGTTTCATCTTAACACATATTATAGAAAATTTTTTGTAATCTCCATAATCATAATTTCCGGTAACAATTCTATATTGAAAGCATTCTAGAAATATATTATCCCATTGGGCTTTGCAGTGCTTTTCTGTTTCTATTGGAACAAATTATCACCAATGTACTGACCAAAACCATGTGCATTTATGGTTCTAGAGGTCAGAATTCTAGGCAAGTCTGTGTCAGCAGACTACATTGCTTCTGGAGGCTCTATCACAGAATGTTTCCTTGCCTCTTCCAGCTTCTGGAGGCCACATACACGCCTTGGTTCATAGTCCTTTCCTCCCTCTTCAAAGTCTGCACATAGCATTTTCAAATTTCCCTTTGATTCTGACCTTCTGCCTTCCTCTTCCACATTTAAAGGGCCCTTGTGATTGTGTTGGGTTTGTTGAACAATCTTCTTACCTTAAAATAAGCTGATAAGCAGTCTTAATTGCATCTGCAACCTCAGTATCCCCTCATCATATAACAACATATTCAGAAGTTCTAGGAATTAAACATGGACATTTTTGAGAGTCATTATTCACCTGTGTTCCAGCTTTATGCGTTGGGTGGTCCTACTGGATTTCCAGCTTTGGTGCTCTGTCATCAGAAACTTGAAGTCGCTTGGAGTCTGTAGATACTCTAAGGAAAATGCTGGCTTTGTTTCTTTCTTGCCTCTTAGTCCCCCCCCCCTTTTTTTTTTAAAAATATAGCTTTTATGTATACCTTAATTTTCTTGCCATGTGAGAAAAATATTAAATATGCATAGTATTTTTAAGATAAAGCTTAAATTGCTGTCATTGACTGTAATATTTAAGATAGCAAGTGTCCCAGTGTGCCAGAGACAATATAGTTGTTCTTAGAAAATAAAAGTTTGTTCTGGTTCAATAATAATTTACCTTTTTTCCCCCGCAGGTGTACTATTACACATACAAACTCATGTCCAAATAACTTATCCTTTCCCCTCATTCACTCTACTTCATACCTGCAGAACCAGAATATATAAACCCACTAACCCAGGCATGTGAGGTCTGCAGCACTTAGCAAACTAATGAGCAATGGTGCCACTGGCAACCTCTCAGCATTGTGCCTTTCTGTTGTCCCTTAGGTTCTTTTTCATACTAGATATGACAAGTGACTGCTTCATAATCACAAGGGCAAGGATAATAATGGATATTTACTTTTATATTTTATTTTAATTAAACCCATATATAAAGAGAATGTATGTGTTCTAATATATTCTAATTGTATCCCCTTGGATCTGGAGAGTGTGCATCAGTGTGTTAGATACCTTCTCATCACTTAGGCTACCCATACATTCTGGGAGAAACCACAACACTTTTATTAAATCATTTTTGTGCATAATTTTGTATGTATGTATGTGGGATCTCTGGTACTCCTCTCTTTGGAAAGCAAAGGAGTTTTATATGTCTTGTTCAGTCCATCTTACTTCCTTGCTTAAGTAGAAAGCAGGCCAACTTCTAAATTCCTCTAGATAGATAGAGATATAGATCATACATATACAGAAATGTATCACTTTACTTTAAAAATTTTGATGAAGCTGATTTTTGTTTTGTTTAACCTGAAGATTTAGGAGAAAGAGGTAAATTATCAGAAAAGCTTAGAGAATTTATTCATGTAACTAGTTATGTCCAGTGGTCAGTACAAAATAGGAACCAATGCTTCTTTATCTTCTGTCCTTGAGCAGTGATTTCAAATGTTTCTCTTTATAACCCAAAGTACTACAAGAATATTTTCCATCTTCTATGAAAAAGTTTATATATAATGATTAAACATACAATGTAGCTATATACAGTACAAATAATTTTAAGTGCTAATGCAGCTGCACAATAGAGCCCAATAAATGGTCAGGAATTATTCTGGATACTTTTTTGAGGGAGTTTTTGAATGAGATTATTTCAATTGAGAGAATCTGAGTAGTCCCCTGCAATGTGAATGGACCTCATCCTATCAATTTAAAGACTAAATATAACAAAAGACTTACCTCTCCCAAGCAAAAGAGAATCTGAGGCTGTCAGCCTTTGGACTTTAATTATGATATCAGCTCTTACTGGGTCTCTAGGCTGCTAACCCACCTTTCTCATTTTGGACTTGCTAGGCTCCATAACACATGAGCCAAATCCTTAAAATAAATCTATGTGTGTCTGTATGTGTATGTGTGTGCACACATGTGCACATACACATTCTACTGGTTCTGTTTATCTGAAGAACATGAATACTATATGCACATACAATATATATGTGTGTGCGTGCATGTATACATATACATATATATATATATATACATTTGTCTATAAACATTCACAAAAATTTATAGGAAATGGAAGTAGACATTTTGCTTTAAAGAGATTATCAGCACTGTGTTGACATTTAAAGAAATTTCATTCTTTATACTAATTCAGCAATGCTTATGGAACTCTGGTTGGGGAACATTCATTTAAGTTTTGAGTCTGGTCTGTTTGAATTCTGGTTCCACCATTTACTAGCTCTGTAACATTGGTTAAGTGATGCCACATCTCTCATACAACTTTTCTCATTTACAAAATGAGGACATTTATACTGACCCCATAGGACTGTTGTGAAAATGAATGAGTCAATTGTGCAATGTTAGTGAGCATAGCACAGGTAACTTTTTTTATTCTACTTCAGTTATTATCCAGATAGTGATTTTTGTCTTTCTTCCATGTTGATTACTTTATCTGATTCTTGAGAAGAAACGCATCATAATTCCATAAGGCATGGAAACAATGTCCAAAGACATGTGGAAGAATAATTTCTAGAGATAATAATCATCATCCTGAATTGGTATTGGATGGCCAAAAAGAAACGATTCATGAGTTATATGAAAATACCTTAAAAATGCAAATGTTTTTCATCAACTGCTCTAAGGGAAAGAGACTAAGAAGTTTAATATGTTCTTATTTTTTTCCCTATGGAATTTCAATCCCATGAAAGTGAAGGAGTTTCAAAAAAAGATTTGCATTTAAAAAATATTCTTGATGTTCTGCTTTCCTGGTGATCAGCTTCTTTGCTGAGTGGGAATAGGAGAGAACTTGAGAATTCGTACTTATTTTGTATTTTGTATTTTTTAAATATTATCTGATATTTGCATAAGCATGAGAAAATTTGTATAAAATGCAATGACACAAAGTGAGAGCAAATTGTCATGGAGTTATGAGCAGATTGGAATGAGAGCTTAATTATAACATAAATTCTCAAAAGCTGTTAGTTTCTGAAAGTTTGGGCTAGACTTCAGGCATTATAGTATTTTTTCTGGAGCACCCCCAAAATGTCACCAAGTATATCTTTCAGTTTATTTTTATATGGCAAAGTACAAATTAGTATTTTTATATATTCAATCTCAACCTAGACTTTCTTCTTGCTCCACAGAATTCCTAGAACATTCTAGAAAAGGGAACATTATCTGATAGAAAATTTCTGTCATCCATTTTTATTTCATTTTTTCTTAACAATTGTAATTAAATATCTGAATCACATATTACACAATTGTTTCCTTAATAAATTCTTTTGTGTTGTTCTCTTGTTGTTCCATATGACAAAACAGTATATTCCTGATTTAGATTGTTTTTTTTTTGAGAGTAGTGATAATGTTTAATACTTAAAGGCATTTGTTTATTTGTTTGAAAAATTTTAAAACATCTACATTTCTTTGGGTCTATGGATTAATGTGGTAATTGATTAAAGATAAGATAGGGAACTAATGTTTCTACTTGGTCACTTAGTGCCTTACACTTGATAGTCATCCTTTCTCATCTAAGGATCCTCTGATGTCAGCACCATTACATTTATTTCAGTGAAGAAGAGTGAGTATTTAAAGGAATTAACCAACTTGTGCAATGTCGCTCTTCTAGGACACAAGGAAGCTAGAATGAAACCCAGATCTGTAGCTTTCCAAAGTCTTTCTCTTCTCTTGTCATAAATTTATAGATTTTTATAAATGTTAGATATCTATATGCTATGATTTTGAGTTTATTAAACAAATCTTTGTGTCTCGTATGTTCATTTGCTCATCATCTTTCACCTGTCTCAAACCCCAAATTTGTAACCCTGGATTACTGAGGTGTGAAGTAAGAATATTTGTCAACTAGAATAAAAAAAAAAAAAACCATTTCTTTCTTGATAGTCACAAAAGCCAACCTAAAACAAACTTCGAAATCCCCCCTCTCCCTCCCAGAGGTTTATGGTGGGGTGGGGGAAAGCACCACAGTAGTCCTCATCCTACACACTGCCTTAGCCTGGACAGACAGACCAAGGAGCGCTTTCTTCCAGCCCTGAGCATCAGAGCAGAGGACATTGGATGGGGCTGGAACTCTGTGAATGTTTCCTGCTCTCTAAGGGACACTAGTTTCTCATCTACCAGCTCTTTCCAATGTGTCCACCCTCATGAGGAAAGCTAACAACATCATTTCCTGTTTGGCTCTGCTGTGCTTCTTCTAGAGGGAACTTATTTATGTTGTCACCTTTCTCCCTTAAGCACCCGTGCCACAGGCAGGGATGACACTGGGGAAAAGGAAGCAAGAGGAGAGGATAGGACATGGAAAGGAGGTAGGACACTGTGTCTTGAAAAAGCTTTTTTAGCACATCCTGGAAAGGAGTAGGAAAATACCTTAGAGTAGGACCCAATGTACCTGAAACTGCTCCAAATTTTTGTGATCAAGGGACTAGTTCCTGGGCTGGGAGGGGAGAAGGATTTGTCCTCAGAGAAGGTGAAATGCAGTGACATAATCACTTTGGCTTAGTCTCTGCCAGTTCGGTTGGCTGGCCAGAAAACTTTGCTCTGTGTTGTTTTCTGGTCTGTTCTAGAATTTATGGTTATAGGAATCCCCTCTGATCTTTTATTTATCCTTTTTAATTTATGCATTCCACTTAACTGCTGACACCTATAGATACTATTCAGTTTTCTTAATACCTTTGGAACCAAGAAAACAAAAACAAAAACAAAACTGTGATTGACCTATTTGATGAAATGAGCCAAACCGATACAAGAATATGTATATACTATATACATGCACACACACACTCACACATTTATTTCACAGAATTTTCTGTTGCTAAATGGAATTTATTTTGCTATGTGAGAATCAAATTAGGAGTTTTCTATAGTTGGGTACTGTGAGGAACTGAACTTTATCTAACCTTCTTGAGGAATGTTGAAGAAGTTGATGGATTATGTGTCTTACACACACTATTGGGGCAACTGTAGGAAGTGCTGGGGAGCAATTAGCCAGAATAGAGTAAGCCTGATTAAGAATTACAGAAAACACAGGCTGGGGATGTGGCTCAAATGGTAGCACGCTCACCTGGCATCCTCAGCACCACATACAAACAAAGATGTTGTGTCCGCCAAAAACTAAAAAATAAATATTAAAAAATTCTCTCTCACTCTCTCTTTAAAAAAAATTACAGAAAACAGAATGTCAGAGTGAGCTCAACATAATAACTAATGCACATCGAATAACTGCTGTTTACTAAAATTATAATCATGAACTGTAGCTTTAACTTCATATGAATAGATCTGAATATACATTATATTTTTGTAGCCATTTGCTAGATACTCTAAGAATTCAAGTATTTTGTTTAGTTGGTTTTGCTGAGTAATAAACTTAGTTAATTCTATGTTTATGAATTTCCCTTTTCCTTTGGGTTTTAAACCTTTCCCCCCACCCACCAAGGGATGTGGAATAAAAAACATTTTTTGAATTTGGGTTTGGAAATTGGATGCACCTTGAGCTCAAATTCCCTGTTCTGCAACTTACCAGCAGGAATATCAGGTAAATCTTAATCTTTCTGAATTCTAGTTTTGTCATATGTAAAATAAGAATGGTAATAGCTACCTTGCAAGATTGTTTTAAGGATTAGAGATATTTATCCAAAGCCTCTGGTATATAATGCTAAATGCTCAGGTAGTCCATAAATGAAAGGAATACTGCTTATTACAAATTGAATAAATTATACTTTGGTGGGGGGCAAGGAATACATGCCACCATTTAAATTAAAAATTGCAAAGATTTATTATGAAAGAAATGTTTATGGTAGAATATTAAGTATAAGTGTAGGTTACAAAATCTGATGTATTTTAGAGCTCATATATAGTCCTATTTAGATGTGATATATGAAACAGGAAGAGCCATCCTGCAAACATTTTTAGGGTCCCAAATCAATGTACCAAGAAGGGTGGATGGAGAGTCCTGTCTCCTGATGAGCTCTAGTAAAGTTGTAAACATTTTTTCCTCAGATTTCTTGGCTATAAAGTAGTAAATCTCTATTTTTACAACCAGTTTTATCAGTGTGTTCTGAAAAAATTAGCTGTTTTAAATTTGAATTAAAACATTTTTTTCTTAAGTTTTCTACCTTTTGAGACTTCCAAAATTTAAATTAGGAAAAAGAATCTTAAATAATAACTTATTAATCTTTTTAAATATTTTTTTTAGTTGTCAGTGTTTAGTGTCTGCTGCGCCCCTCCCCTGACTCAGGCAATGGCAAGGCCCTACTGAGGTGGATGGCGCAAGGCGTCCATCCTCTGGAGGAGCACAGTATGTTTCTGGGAATGGGCTGATTTGTTTTTGTATTCCTTTAATAAGTATAGTTTTGATTTCTCATATGACCATTAAGTATAAAGGAAAAATCATGACTTTCCCAATTAATGCAACTACTTCTAAAGCATAGATCTGTTTGCTCTAAATGCAATGATTCAGCTGTGGAGTGTAAATTGTTAATGTCTAAAGAAAAACTCCCTGTATTCCTGTCAAGGAAGTTTTTGAGAAATTAAATTAAAATCTAGAGAAGAAAAATTAATGTTAAGACGATAGATTAGTGCTTAGTACTGGGCAACTTGCTCTTGTTCCTGTGCACAATGGTTTGTGCTCTTACTCTTGTTTGATTAAAAGTAATAACAAATCAACTACTTGCCGTAACCATGGCACTGGTTCCAGTCAGTAAGTCAAGAAAGAATAGTCAAGGTATAGGCCAATAGTTTGGGACATTTGTAACTATTATTAAAAGTTAACTAAGCAGAAACAGCTCAAAGCAAAACTCGAACTGAAAGTACAAATGCTTGCTTATGCATAAGCCAAGATACATTCTTCTATTCTAATTGTAGCTACGTAATATTTTGTTTTGTTTGAATAATGATTCCTGTTTTGTAACCACAAAATACTGTAAGCCTGCCAAAATGAAAAGTATATATGATCAACTTCACAAGTAAAGATCGGGATCAACACCTTCACTTTGGTGTCTGTGTTGTTTCTCCACCCCCTCTTTCACCGACTCCTCACCATCTGTTCGTCTCCTGAGACCCCCTGTTGGAGCTGGTCTCCGACAAGTGTCTTTTTATTTTATTTATTTACTTATATGCAGTGCTGAGAATCAATCCCAGGGCCTCATGCATACCAGGCAAGCACTCTACCACTGAGTCACAACTCCAGTCTGTTATTAGTCTTAACATAGTCAATAGTTGGTGTGATTTGACGGTAATTAAAGGATAGTTTCCATGAACTATAGAGTAATTATTTCCTATCTTCCTTTCACACTCTGATTTCTCACCAATCACTCACCTAAAACTCCCTGTGCTGTTGAGAGCCACAGCCAAAGGGGCCCCAGCAAACTTCCAGCTGCCGGCTGATGATCCAGCTGCCAGCAAACTTCCAGTTGCTGGCTGATGATTGGCTCACAGTGGCCCCAGCAACATCTAGCTGATTGGCTCCTCTGCGGTGATGTTCATTGGGCTGTTTCCCTGCCCTTCAGACTGCCAGCTGATGATTGGCTCACAGCGGCCCCAGCAACATCTAGCTGATTGGCTCCTCCACGGAGCTGCTCATTGGGTGACTTCTTTGGCTCTGCCCACGCAACCCAGCCAATCGGCCTCAGGAGCAGGAGGATTGTGGGAGGTGGAGAGGCTGGTGTGAGAGAGAGAGGCTTGTGGAAGCCGGTGGTGGCAGTTGGGCTCTGAGGGTTTTTCCCTGGAGCGGTTTTGTTTGGCGTTTGTAGTTCTAAAAATAAAGTTAGTTTCTTTTTGACAAGTGGCTCCTGATTTGTGCCAAGCCAGACTTCGGCACTGTGCAAGGCAGACACTTGCAACATACTTTAAGTGTGTGTCAGCCACAGTGATCGCTGCCTTGCAAATTAGTAAAATGCATGCAACTGCCTTTTGATCATCTCAATTTCCGTTGAACTGTTTGTTGACTATGGAGTGTTTACACAAAAATATCACAAAAATAATAAAAATAAATAGTATTCATTTACTTGGAATTTAGGGGTGGCTATTTCATTTCTTTTGCATAGTGTGATCGCATATCACTGCTATTCCTCCTGTGATTTAGGGTCCTATTTTGGTTTAAATATGTAGTGTTCCCCCAAAAGCTCATGTGTGAGAAAATGCAAGAGGGTTTACAAGTGAAATGATTGGGTTAGGAGACCCTTAACCTAATCAGGGCATTGATCCACTGGTAGGGATTGATTGACTGGGTGATAACAGTAGGCAGGTAGGGTATGGCTAGAGGAGGTGTATCATTGGAGGCATGCCTGTGGGGTACATATTTTGTCCATGGTGAAGAGCTCTGGAGCTAGCATTACCCACCCTCCACCCTTCCTGATGCCATGCCCCCAGCTTCTTTCCTCCACCACATACTTCTGCCATGATGTTCTGCCTTGTTTCAAGCCCTGAGGAATAGAAATCTATGGACTGAGACCTCTGAAACTGTGAGCCCCCAAATAAACTTGTCCTCCTCAAATTGTTCTTGTAAGGTTTTTTGGTCACAGTGAAGAAAAAGCTGACTAAAACACTGTACCCCAGGTACAGGGCCTGGGGTGGTTGCTGTGACTAAACTGACCATGTGGTTAAGAAGATTTTGGAGCCTTTTGGAATTTGTGGGAGGAATTTCGGAACGTTTAGAGATGCAATCTGGAAAAGCTTTACATTGTTGTAAGTGGACCTTCATGGTGGGGGCTCAGAATACCAGAATGCTGGGAGGAGTATTGACAGAAAAGCAGTGTTCATGAGGTTTCAGAAGAAAAGGAGGTCATTCCTGTTATGTTCTGGATAAGAAATTGTCTAAAGTTTGACCATGTTCTGAGACTCAATGAGGTTCAATTTAAAGGTGATGGACTTTTTAATGTAGAAGAAATTTCTAGGCATCATATCATTTAAGCAATGGCCTGGATATTGTTGAGGCTTTTAGAGAAGTTTATTGTGATAATCAGAAATAGAATGCAAAACAGAAAGATTTGAAAAACTTGCATTAGCCATAAAACTGCTAGTAAAACTGGGGCTGAGGAAGGTATGATTGTTAAAGACATTACACCGCTAAAGAAACTCTAAATACTTTACCAAGAAATAATAGTAACTTTGCCTTGAAGGCATCAGGCTCAATGGTTTCTCCCTTGAGAAGAGAGCAGTGGGGCACCCTGTTTGCACAGGGCAGCCGAGTAAGTTTTTCACGATGCTTAGACACCCTGGTACTCAGAGGCTGCCACAGTTGTGGTCCCTGAAGGCTTGGCTGCTGCTTGAGATGGTAGAAGACCCTGGCAGCAACCACATGGTACCAGTTCTATAGGAATGCAGGATGCAGGAGTTAGGGGGTCATAGAGACATCCACCAAGATTTCAATGAAGGCCAGGGAGGCCAGGCAATGTGCAGCAGGGTCAGAGTCACTGCATACTGCCCCTGAAAGGGCAATTCAGGGAGAAATGAGGAGGAAGCTGAAGCTGCAGTGGAGACACTCAAGATTGAGAAATGCCAGTACCATGAAACGCCAACCAAGGAAAGTTGCAGGAATTGAGCAAAGACAACAGAGAGGTCATGTGAGCTGCAACCAGCAATGCCATAGGGTGGAACTGCACAAGCCATTTGGAGAGAACATTAGGATGCCATGTGCTTGAGATGCTGGACATAGAGTTACAGAACTTGTTTGCCCAATTGGACTTTGATCTTGCTTTGGTTCCAGCCCTTCTTTCTATGCCCCTAATTATCCATTTTGGAATGGAAATATTTACCATATTCCTTTTTTAAAATTGTTTTGGTTACATGAATAGAACCCAGGGGTACTTAACCACTATGTCACATCCATAACCCTTTTTATTTTTTATTTTGAGATAGGGTCTTGCTAAATTCGCTAGGGACTTGCTAAATTGCTGAAATTGTGATCCTCCTGCCTCAGCCTCCCCAGATGCTGGGATTACAGGAGTGGGCTATTGTACCTGGCTGTTCCTATATATATTGGATATATGTAATTTGGTTTTTACAGGGACTTATGCTGAGTGTTTGCCTTGAGTCTCAGTGAAGACATTAAACTTGATTTGCATTAGTCTAATTACTAGAGATGTTGAATTTTTTTCATTTATTTGTTGATAGAATGTATATCTTCTTCTGAGAATTGTCTGTTCTGATCCTTAGCCAATTTATTGATTGGGTTTTTATGGTGTTAAGTTTTTTGAGTTCTTTATGTATTCTGGAGATTAGTGCTCTATCTGATGTGTGTGAGGCAAAAATTTGTTCCCAAAATGTAGGCTCTCTTTTTACATCATTGATTGTTTCTTTTGCCAAGAAGAAGCTTTTAAGTTTCAGTCCATCTCATTTATTAACTCTTGATTTTATTTCTTGTGCTTTAGGAGTCTTGTTAAGGAAGTCAGGGCCTAATCTGAGGTGATGAAGATGTCATCTCATGCCAGTCAGAATGACAGTTACTAAGAATACAAACAACAATAAGTGTTGGTGAGGATTTTGGGGAAAGGCACACTCATACATTGCTGGTGGGACTACAAATTGGTGCAACCAATCTGGAAAGCAGTATGGAGATTCCTTAGAAAACTTGAAATGGAATCATCGTTTGACCCAAGTATCCCACTTCTTGGTCTATATCAAAGGACTTTAAAATCAGCATATTACAGTAACACAGTTACAACAATGTTTATAGCAGCTCAATTCACAATATCTAAACTGTGGAAGCAACCTATATGCCCTTCAATAGATGAATGGATAAAGAAACTGTGATATCTATCTATCTAACTACAATCGAATATTGCTTAGCATTAAAAGAGAATAAAATCATGGCATTTTCAGGTAAATGGATGGAGTTGGAGAATATCGTGCTAAGCAAAGTAAGCCAATTCCAAAAAAACAAAGGCTGAATGTTCTCTCTGATAAGTGGATGGGGAAGGGGCATGGGAAAAAAATGGAGGATCTTTGATTGGGCAAAGTGGAGGATGGGATGGGGAAGGGGCATAAGGGCAGGAAAGATGGTTGATTATTACCCTAGGAACTTGTATGACTTCACATATGGTCCGACTATACATTGTGTACAACCAGAGAAATGAAAAATTGTGCTGTAATTGTGTACAATGAATGGAAATACATTCTGCTGTCATATATACCTAATTAATATAAATAAATAAATAAGTTAATGAAAACAAAAAAGGAAACAAACAAAAGAAGACATTAGATTTGAACTTTTGGAACTGTTGAGACTATGGGGTCTCTTGAAGTGGACCAAATGTATTTTGCATTGTCAGATGGAACTGATCTTTTGGGGGCCCAGGGTAGAATGCTGTGGTTTAGATATGTGGTGTCCCCCAATAGTTCAGACGTAAGAGAATGCAAGAGGATTTAAAGGTAAAATGATCGGATTATGAGAGTCTTAACCTAATTGGTACTTAACATAATCATTGATCCACAAATTAACTGGGTTGTAACTCTAAGCAGGTAGTGTGTGGCTGAAGGAGCTGGGTCACTGGGGCATACCATTGGAGTATATATTTTGTCCATGGTGAAGAGAGCTCTCCCTCTTTCTCTCTCCTTTCTAGTAACATGTCCCCAGCTGCTTTTCTCCATCCCACATTTCTGCCATGATGTTCTGCCTCATTTCAGGCTCTGGAGAATAGAGTCAGTCATCTATGGATGGAGACCTCTGTAATTGAGATCCCCCCAATACACATTTCCTCCTCTAATTGTTCTTATCAGGTCTTTTTGGTCACAGCAGTGAAAAACATGACTAAAACAGGTCCCAAATAGAATACAATAACTATGATCAATATGTAAATATTTTTTCCTAGCAAAGAGAAACGTTAAATATTACTAATTTTAAAGTTCCTTATGACCTACTACTTATCATCTAAGAACTTTCTATATGAATTTTACTATGCTATACATTCATGAGATTTTTGCAACTATGTTGTGAAAAATCATTATTTTACAGATCAAAAAATCTAAGATCCAGAGTAGTTATGGACTGGGGGCTAAGATGAACAGGTAGCAAGGCAGGAACTCTAATCTAGATCATCACCTTGACTACCAACCCAGAACTCTTTAAATCAAATAGTGAGGCAAGTATAAAACTCCATAGAAACAACTCTCCCGCTCAGCATTTTTTGGGGCAAATTTATTTACTTATTTAATGAAGGGTGACACAGATGTCAGGTATTTATGATGACATTTATGACCACCATTTTACTTTCTATTTTTGAATTTTGCTTTTGAAAATTCTACATATAAGTGAGATAATGTGGTATTTGTTTTTCTGTGTCTATAGTTTTCTTAGCATAATGACTTCTAGGTTCATCCATGTTACAAATAATGCTCATCTTTTACCTCTCCAGAAATTTGAAAAATTCACTTCTGCCCATAGTTTAACTAACCTCAGCTCACCAGAGCTGCTGATTTCTAATTTCTCATATTACTCTGCCTAATAGCATATATTTCCTTGCACATTGTCATGATGATTCTTTAATAGAAAAAAGGAGGTGGGCATCTTCATTATATCATTTTATACCTTTGTAGATCCACATGATCTTTAAGACCCATGGCTTTAAGTTTGTAGTGCATGAAAAAAAATGAATTTTATTTCCTGTGTGGTGAATTAATAGTTATTGAGAATAGACTAGCCCAGGATTTGTTCTATGTATTTCATGTTTATTAACTCACTTACGTACTTAGACAAGCCCAAAACATATATGAATTCCTGATAAAATAATCTTTTCTAAAAAAAATATTTTTTAGTTGTCACTGAATTTTTTATTTTATTTTATTTTATTTATTTATTTATATGTGGCATTTGAGGATCAAACCCAGGTCTCACACATGCCAGGCAAGTTCTCTCCACTGAAACACATGTCCAGCCCCTGATAAAACAATCTTTAGGTTTTATTTATTTTTTAAAGCTCCATATGCCTGTTAAATAAAATGAGAAAAATAATATAAATTACCTAGAAAAATTATCTGGCATCTGATCTAACTAGTTAACATTTTGACACATTCTTATATGTGTGTGTATGTTTTATAGACATACACACTTACAGTTAAGACAATACTCTATACTTTTTTCACTACATTCACAATTTTATGATTAAATACTTCTTGACATAAAGATATGAGCTATAGATTAGTTTGGAGGAAGGAGCCATAGCCACAAATATTCTTTTTACTGAAGAAGGATCCTTTTCCCTTTAGAAGGGTTACAACTTCTCACTAGTCCCGAATCCTCAGAATCCATCTGTGGGAAAGATGCTCAGTGGCACTGACGAATAACAACTTGGGAGGAAATGGATAAATGTAAATAGTCTAACATTTTTTTTTGGTCCACTTTCTGTTATTTTGAAGAAACAAATTAAAAAATCTCTGTATTTCCATGAACTATATCATTAAGCATACACCTCTCAACATTTTCTGAAGGGTGATTGTTATATGAAAAGGGGCATCCCTAGTGCCATGGGAAAAATAACAAGTAGAAAGAAAACCTATGCTTGGGACTCCAAAAAAAGCTCTTTTGTTGATAGTTCCTATTTCATATCACATGAAAATATAGAACAGATAAAATGGTAATCTACTATAAAAAGCTTTCATTAAGAACTAATATCTTTCTTCAACCCTAGCATAGAAAAGACTGCAGGGCTCAAACTCATGTTTTGGAACAACAGATGGGAGAGATTCTGATTGTTTTGGAGTATGGCATAAGAAGCTGAGAGATATCCTGCAGATTTTATCAGAGTTAAGTTTATATATCTGGAAAAGGAAGAAGATATAATGATCATTTGAGTTGAGTTTTCATAGCAATCTGGATTAAACACATGGTAAGAATATAAGAAACCAGCTGGGAACCCTCTGTCTTAGGGCTGATGCAATTGGTAAATTTTATGCACTTTTTTATGGTACTGCCAATTGTGGGTGATTTAGTTATAATGGACATTTTTATAAAAGTGAATAATACCATCAATTATTAATAAGGAGATCAAAGGCAGACAAACATCGAAAACATCTACTGAACTTATCAGAGGAGTTCATATAAAGGCAAGATGATTTAATGTTACAGATGAGAACCTGACATCTTGGTGACCCCTTAGTTTTAATGTGAGGCTAATGTCAACCAATTTTTAGTTATTTGGGGATATCAGTTACACATGGAATTAACACTTCGTATTAATGTAATAAAATATTTAAAATAAAGTTTTTTTTCTGTTTCTGGACATTTGTAGTAGTTTTTAGTGCTAATTCTAGAAGAATTATAGATGCCCTCAAAGCATTTGATAAAATTCACCATATCTTCAGGATAAAAATTCTTAACAAATTAGGTATGTAAGAAGCATACTTCAACATAATAAAGATCATATACGAGAAACCCACAAGTGGTATAATAGTGAATGCAGAGAAAATTCAAAGTTTTTCCTCTAATATTTGGAACAAGACAAGGATTCCCACTTTACTCATTTAATCTTGTACTGAAAGTCTTAGCCAGAGCAATTAGACAAAAGAAAGAAAGAAATCATAACCAGACTAGAAAGGAAGAAGTCAAATTGTTTCTGCAGAAAACATCTTATGTGTAGAGAAACCTTCAAGGAGGACATACAAATGACCAACAAGTATATGAAAAACTGCTCAACATCACTAAATCACACTGCATATCTTCTCACCTCAGTTAGAAAGCCTGTCATAAAAGCAACAATAATAAATGTTGGTGAGAATGTGGAGAAAGGAGAAACTTTGTATACTGTTGGTGGGAATGTAAATTAGTATATGGAAAACATGAAGTTTCCTCAAGAAACTAAAAATGAGCTATCATTATGACCCAGTTATATTGGGTGTATAACCAAAGGAAATGAAATCAGTATGTCTAAGAGATATCTTCCCTTTCATGTTTATTGCAGAATTATTTACAATAGCCAAGATGTGGAGTCAATTTAGGTGTCCATTAATAGAATAGTGTATTTGCAAAGTGGAATATTTTTAGCCAGATAAAAGAACAAAATCCTGTTATTTGTGGCACGAGGATATTATGGTCTGAGAAATAATCCAGACACAGAAAGACACAAAGCATATGCTCTTATACGTAGAAGCTAAAAATGTTGAGGTAGAAAATAGAATAGAGGTCACTAGAAGGAAGTATTGGTGGTCGGTGGGGGGGGGCATGGAAACAGAGAAGGGTTAGTTACTGAGTACTAAAACACAGCAGGATTAAATTCTGATGTTCAATACTATAATAGGGGACTACAGTTAACATTAATTTTTTGTGCATTTTGAAATAGTTATGAGAGAATTTTTAAATGCTCTCAACATGAAGAAATAATAAATGTTTGAAGAGATGGAAATGCTAATTACTCGGATTTGATCATTGCACATTGTATTCATGTGCTGAAACATCTCACTGTACCCTATCAATGTGTACAATGATTATATGCCAATTAAAAAGCATTGAAAATTCTTCAAATGGAAATTCTAGAATTTAAAATGATATAATTAAAATTAAAAGCTGAATAGATGCTGATTAGATGCAGCTGATTAAGACATTAATAAATGATTAGAATCAGAAAAAATATCTACTACAAAGCACAGAGAAAAAGGGGAATGGAAAATATATTTTAAAATCTTTTAAAAATATAATATATGTGAAAATATTTAACATATATAGAGCACAAGTTTTCAAAGCAGGAAAAATGGACAAAGCAGACAAAATTAGAAGATAAAATGACAGAATTTTACATAGTATCTACTCACAAATAAAGCCATAAACTCTATGCAAATTAAATACAAAGGAAACAATATATAGGTGTATTTTTTTAACCACAATTGCTAAAAATCAAAGACAAAGTGAAAATACTAATACAAGCTAAAGGAAGAAATGCGTGATCTTCAAAATAGCAGTAACAAGATTGAAACTTTAATTCTCAAAGAAAATGAACCCCAACCATCAAAATGACACCTAATGTCAGAGCTAGAACATAGGAGGGTACTCGGATTCTGTACCACTAGAACTAATCTCTAAAGTCCAAGTAAAATAAAGACCCCCTTTAATATCACATTAAAAAATCAGTTCCAGGACCAAATATGAAAGTTAAAAAATAAAGCTTCTGAAAGAAAACATAGACTATATTTATGGTCTTGGGTAAGGAATGATTTAAGCATGGTGAAAGCATTAAGTGTAAAAGACAAGATTGGCAAATTGGGATATATTAGACTTAGGAACTTTCTTTCAGTCAGAAAAACACCTTTTTTGTAAAAAAAAATCAATTTTATAATATATATGTGTATAATACTGTGTGTATAATATGCACAGAGTAAGGAAGGAATATGAAATGGACAGGCATGAACCCACCAGCTGAGAGTAGAATATTATCAGTACTTTTGCTGATCCTAGATTGTTCTTGCTCTTCATGTTCCCTCTCAGTCCAAAAAGAAAAACAAAACAAAAAACAAAAAACACCATCCTGAGATTTATTTATATTATTTATATTATATATATATATATGACAATAACTTTAAATTTTGTCTCTTTCTGCTTCTCATAGTTCTTTTTTGACTTTGTTCAGTCTGTTGTTTAAAGCATTTAACAATACAGATGAATACAACAGGTGTGATTTGTGCATTTTTTACTGCATCAACATATGACAAATTAGCATTCTTGTGTTGATGATATTCAAGCTTCTGTTAGGTTTTTGTGGTCTGAATAACATCACACTATTTTGTGTACAAAATATACAATAATTTATACATATACAATACACATATGCAATAATTTCTCTAGTGTATATTCCTGATAGAGATAAGATATACACATATTCTATTAAAAAATCTTTAATGTAGTCAATAGGCAAGCCACAGAATAGGAAAGTTTATATATAAAGAATTTCTTGTAAAAAAAAAAATAAGCAAAGGGTGGGGATTTGGGCTCAGTGGCAGAGCACTTGCCCCACATGCAGGAGGCACTGAGTTTGATCCTCAGCACCATGTAAAAATAAATAAATAAAATAAAGGTGCTGTGTCCATCAAAACTAAAAAAAAAAATAAAAAAAGAAAAAAAGAAAATCCAATGCAAAAAATGCTCAAAAGACATTTGAACAAGCTCTTCATCAAATGATCTACAAATGTGTGCAAAGGCATTGAATGTCACTAATTATTAGGGAAATGTAAATCAAGCCACAATGAGAAAAATTCTTTTCTAACAAATGGGGAATATTTAAAAAGTTAAAACTGTCAGCAGAAAATATGCAGATGTGGAACTCCAGTTCTGCTTTGAGAGAGAAAAAAAATTGGCACTTTGGAAAATTCTTTGACAGCAAAAACTGCATATTTACATAGAACAATTTGACTCTTATCTATACGTCCAAGAGGAATGCTTACATGTGCATATGAATTGTCATAGTACTTGTCATAATAGCCTCAATTTGGAAACAACACAGTGTTTATCAGCATAAGAAAGGATTAATATAATATGACACATTTAGACAGTGGAAAATCTCTTCGACAATGAACTTGAACAAACTCAGTTTAATGCAAAGTCAGAATGAATTTCAGAGCACAATGGTAAATTCTACTAAAAAAATCTTTAATGTAGTCAATAGGCAAGCAACAGAGTAGGAAAGTTTATATATAAAGAATTTCTTTACCTATGAAAGAAGCCAAGTACAAAATGATACATACTCTATGATTCAATATGTACTATATTTAAAAATCAGGCAGAACTAAATGATGATTAGAAGGCAGGAGAATGTTTACAGTAGGGAAGGAAGAGAGAAGGAAATTATTAGGAGGGGACATGAAAGGAAAGTAACCACCACACGCAACCAAGAGATCTTTATTGCAAACATTGTCTGATTAACAGGGAAGGAAGAGAAAGAGAGAGAGAGGAGAGAGAGAGAGAGAGAGAACAAAGTAAGAGAGAGGGAGAAAGAGAGAAAGAGCAGGAGAGTGGGAGAGAGTGGGGGAGGCAGCAGGAGAGAGTTTTTATAGCCAAAATCTAATGGGGTCTTTGGGTCTGCAAGCTGCCTTGTTGGCATACAATGATTGGATCATACAGTAGTTGCTAAGGGTGTCATCTTCTGCAGACTGGGCAGGGGCCAGATGAGGGTTTCTTTTGCACCAGACAGGTGGGGGTCCAGTGTTCATCCTTGAGTGGGGTTGAATGTTCAGACTTGAGGCAAACAAGCCATAAGGAACCAGACGGGTGAGGGTCAAATGTTCAGCCCACCCAGCAGCTAACATTTATTCAGCTTGCTCTGCAACTAACATTTCTCCCATTTTGTTTTTCTAAGTGGCATGGGGATGGAATAATTCCATCTGGTTACTTCCTGCTGAGAGGGGGCAGGAGGCGTGGGTACTACCTGGGAGAGCTAGGGAATGTTCCAGGGACAGGCTAGGGAATACCAGGGCGGCTAGAGATAACATCCAGTGGCTATAGACAGTTATCTCAGAAGGGGCAAAGTCCATAAAGATTCCTTGAAGCCATAAGTTGTCAACAGCATCAAACCATTTCTGAGCAGAGGAGATCCTTGGTGTCAGCCACTGGTCCTATCGTAGGGACTCTAGGAAATATCAGAGGCGGCTTGGTTGAATTCAGCAATGTTAAGGGTGACTGCCCAATTGCAGCCAGTAAAAGGGCAATCACCTTGACCCATGAACTGAGGGTGGGTGGTGCCATCCTGGTGCCATGTCGCTTGGATGTAGAGGCACCATCTGTGGGTTGGGATAGAAGCTTGAGAGAGATTAATGATTAGTGTAAAAAAAGAAGACGGTTGACAAGAAATCTTGAGTTTGGTGGACCCCAGTGTGGTGGAAGTCCAGGACTGGACATTTGGAACAGGTGCTTTTTTAAGGCGGGAGACATGGTACCAGGGCCACCATTGGGGTAGTAAGTATGACTGAATGGGGGTCCCGTCCAGAGAGGTTCCAATGATTGAGGATGCAGTTCCTGAAGTAAAACTGCATCACTCAGTTGAAGAAGGTCCAATTCAGTTTGTGGTTGTGCTGGGATTGAGGCAATGGGTGACACAGGAAGTCACTGCTCTGCGTGTTTCCTTAGGAGTTTGTGTAGAAGTGTGAGATAAGGCAGGTAGGACACAAGGGGGGGGGAGTGATTGGAAAGCTCTGGTTGATTAAGAAAGGACACCCATGGAGTTGCTCAAAGGGGCCTGAGTGAGCTCTAGGGGCTGCCCGAATTCGGGTGAGGGTCAATGGCAGGAGATTGGGCCAGGAGATCCTGAGTTTAATAGCAGGTTTAGTGAGATGATCCTTGAGAATGCTGTTAGGCCTCTCAACCTTACCAGAGGACTGGGGTCAGTAGGGGATGTGGAGCCTTCAAGTGATGTTGAGGCCTTTGGAGACTGGTTGAACAACCTGAGAAGTGAAGGCTTGACCATTGTCTGACGGGATGGAGGTGGGAAATCCAAACCTGGAAATGGTCTGCTCAATGAGGATGGAGGCCATGGTGTTAGCAGTTTCCCTGGAGGCAGGGAAGGCTTCTATCCCACCTGGAAAAGTATCAACCAAAGTAAGTAGATAGCAAAGATTTTGTTCCTAGGCATGTGGGTGAAGTCTATCTGCCAGTCTTTGCCTGGCTGGTGGCTCCTCATCTGATGCATGGGGAGTTTAGGTTTGATGCTTCCGTGTGGAGGTGCTATAGAGCACACAGAACAAGCGGAATGGACCTGTTAGAGAGTAGTTCTCATTCCTAGGAAGTAAAAGAGGGGTTGTAAAAACTGGAAGAGGGGTCTCGGAGGGTTTTAAATGGGGTCAGAGTCTCTGGAGCTGGAGGAGTTGGTCATGAGTCATAGGTCTTCATCTTGAACATCAGGGGCTGGTAGTCTTGAAGAAATAGTTAATTGACCAACTGGTGAATTGGTTGGTGAATTTGTGTATCTGATCTTGCAGGGACTTCTGTAGGCAATTTAATAGACATAGTTCTATTAGGAGAAACATAAAGAGGACTAATAGGGGTCCTGCAAGGCCATACTTGACTGAACATTCCCCATGGAGACTGTTGGCCTAGTTACTGTTTCCTATTTTCTAGTTGTTCTTGTTCTTCATTACCCTCAAGAATGTCTGTTTTGGTTTAACTGTTTTTGCTAGGTGTTTAAGATCAGACTGGTCAAAATTGACGTTGTTTCTAAATATTGTTAAGAGTCAGCTGAGTTCCCATAGGGGTTACTCATGGGGGAACATGAGAGCAGCTTCTTAGTTCTGCTAGTGCCATTTGTGCTAGGATGGGTCCAGGTCTTGCTTGACCATGTGGCTTCCCTTGGGAGCATTAGGGATGTCTCCTTTCTCCAGTGACCCTCCTATTCATAGAAAGTGCACTGATTGGCTTTTCATTCTCCAGTGGTCTCATTAATCTCCCTGATCAGGAGGTTATGTGGCCCAGAGTTGCAAAGCTCTTTATAGAGAAGTTCCCTCTTCCCTGGATTCAGACTGACTCAGAGGGTAAGAGCCAAATATTGGTTTACTTGGCCATTTTAATTTAACTTTAATTTTAAGCCTTGATCTAAACATCCTGCAAGCCAGTCTCACCAGTCTTAAATTAAGAGTACTGGGCTTTAACTGAAGTCTGGCCTACTTTGGAGTCATTCTGACATGTAGTAAAATGGGAGGCAGAGCCTTATGGGGTAAGATGGGGTTCTTTATAAATCTTAGGTAAAGTATTCTAGTTCTGAGGCTGATATTTGTTTCTTAAATATCATTTCATAAAGTTACATATATTGTTGTTTGAGGTCACATAAATATTAGCTAACACAATATGATATTACATTTAAATTGTACCCCAGTGTTTAGAACTTTATATTAATTATTGATAACAGGTCCAGTTATAGAACATTTAATGATATAAATAAATCTTTAATATGTTATTCCTATAAGACTAAAATTATTGCGCAACCTTTTTTGGAGAACATCAGCTTGATATAACTATCTTTTAAAGCTTCTATCTTAAAGACTTATATACCTGGAAAATATGAACACATTTAAAGAAGATGAGTAATAGTACCATAATTACATTGATGTTTTTATATTAAGTTTAGCTCTTAAAGAGTACTATTACTCTTCTTTCTTATACTAAGAAGAGTAATAATACCACAATGACATTGATGTTTTTATATTAATTAAGTTTAGCTCTTAAAGAAATAACATATTACAATATTGTAAAATAACAGTTGTTGTTTAACCACAGCTGTATAATCCTTAATTCCTTCAAGACTTCTTGCTCAAAAAACCTGCATATATAGCCAACTTACACAGACCTTCTTTATCACTTATTAAACCCACTTATTTACTTAATCACATAGACTCTCTTATCTAGAAACACTCTTCTCCTTCTATTAAATATGGTTCCCATGCCTAGAGCCTTCTAATTTCTCTTTCTCATCTGTTAACTTCTTCTTTATTCCCATTTTGAAACAATCCTTGTAAATTTCTGATTTTAGATAAATTATTCCATTTTAATAAGAAATATTTTGTTATTTACAGTATACAGTAAATCACATCTGTTTACCATTTCATGAAAACATAAACAATGTTTAAGTATATAGAATTATACTATTGTAGGGACAGACAATTCAAAGCACTTAAGATAGAAGGAAACAGTTTTATTTGGCTGCAGACAGGTTCAGAGGGCACAGCTTCTATTGTAATCAATTAATCCCCTGAACCCCAAGTTCAGGTAGTTTCAGAATTTTATATCCAGCATGTAAGGAGAGGGGCTTGGAAGTTTACAGTCTGCAGAAGTTCACATAAAAGCAGGGTTTTTTTTTTTTTTCCATGGTTTTGGGCAAGTTAACCCTTCAAGGACAACACCCGAAGAGGGGAGAGCTTCTTCTTCCCTTTCTTTCTTCCCCCTGCCAGCTGTTACCATGGAGCCCAACTTGTAAATTCTCTTATCTTAGAAATATAGACATATCTGTGAAGCCTCAGCTCAAGGACAGAGGCCTTGTTTACATATTTTTGTGAAAAACTAGTAAGGGGGTGTCTTGCATTTGGAGTGCTGATTTTTTCCCATCCATTGGCCAAGTAAAATAGGGCAATATGAAAAGAGGAAGTTTATCTACATTGAACTTTTTGTAGAGACTCTTTTGCTGACAGTCCTAAAATCAGCCATGGTGAAGATTTCTGGAGAAGGTCAGTTAAGAGTTTTCTGTAGGCCTGGGCAGGGAGTGGAAAGACGGGAAGATGGGGCTGAGAGCAGCTCCAGTGGAACTGAGAATGAGGAAGGAGATCTAAAAGAACAATGGGAAAGGGGTTTGGGATTTTCCCTAGCAAGAAAAACTTGAGCAGTAGAACAGGTAGAGCAGAGGGGAGGATGGGAGCAAATATCCCCAAAAGCCTGTAAGAGACTTTGAATTCTTAGTAACCTGTTTTCAGTGATGACAAAGCAACTTTAAAAGTCATTTTCATCAGATCTTGAATCTAAGGGCCCTCCTCAGCCTGTTTGAGCTTTGGGTTAGCTGGTAAGAGGGCCTGGTGGGACCAGGTGTGGGCAGTGTCAGGAGAAGAGAGGAGTGAGTGGGTGGAGGGATACCTTCAGTACCTGCTACCTCACCCAAGGGGGCAACAGTCTGAGGAAGGGCGGTGGTGTAGGTTTTTGAACCTAGAAGTTGGAGGGGAGAAAGGAAGTTGTGGAATCAGGAGTGACGTGGAGGGGCTGGGGCAGAAGGCTGAGGGTGAGGACCTACTCAAAATGGGTGATAGGGTGGAGGTTCATCAGCAGGGTCAAAAGTAGTGGATAAGTTCGAAGGAGAAGAATGTTGTGGATCCCTGGTTGGGAAGGTTGGCTTACAAGGCAGAAGAATTTGTAGAGGTTTGCAAGAGGTGCAGAGAGCAGGATTGGATCAGAGCAAGAAGAAAGCTTGAATATGGCGGATTTTTATCCATTTTTTGAATGCTCACAGTAATTGTAAAGATCACTTAGAATTGAGGGATATAAAGACCCCAAAGGGGGGCTATTTTCTTTGTTTAGGGGATAAGTGGGCCAATCCTGGGTGCTATATTTGATCAATTTTGGGGGGTTTGATGTTCAGTGTCAAGGATAGGGTCTTGAGGTTGTCTAAAAGACATTGTAAGGGAAAGTCCACTGGCAGAGGGGATGCAATACCCATGTCGCAAATATAGTATAAGGAGAGGGTGAAGGAGCTGATTTATGGGCAAAAGGGGCATCCCCACTAGAGCCAAAATCAGACAGTGCCCAGTGGAAGATTCAAGCTGTAGAGATTGATTGTCACCAATTTCTAACAGTGGAGGCTCTCATCCTGGACAGAGTTGGAACCATGGGAGACCTTACTTAGCCAAGGCTTTTTGGGACCCCTCCTGGAGGGGCCACTGACTCCCAAGGCTGGAGAAAGGAGAGTGGAAGGGGAGGGTAAGCGTACCTCCATCGTCTCAGTCCTAAACGTGAGAAGACTTTATGAGGGCCACCACAACCATGAAGGTCTGGGTGGGGTGTGATTCTCCCTCTCGAGGCACCACAGAGGCTGCTGGACCATCAACAGTTAGTTCTTCGTTATGTTTTCCCGGAGGTTACACAGTCCCTTGAAATATAAAGTCTATGCCAGGGGAAGGGGAAGAGAAATAATTTTGGACGCGGGAGGAGGGAGTCCCTGATGACCACTGTGTCCTTGAAGGCTGTGGTGGAGTGTTTTCCTCCCTGCAGATGGGCGAAGAGGTTTGCTGGATGATCAGCCTTCAAATCCCCCCCGAGACCATCTTTGGGTTTAGGACTCCAGGAAGGGGAAACTCACCAATCGAAGGCCAGTGGTGGATGTAGTTCTGGTGGTTGAGAAAATGGGTTCAGGTCCTCCGGTGAGTGGCACTTCCGAAGGAAGAGGGACCTGAAAGTAGCTTTTCACCCTCTTCCCAGGTTTCGGCACCGGATGAAAGGAAAGTGACCATGACACTGGGAGTGACCAAGAGATCTTAATGTGGTGGTGTCTGATTGACAGGGAAGGAAAAGAAAAAGAGAGAGAATGGTGGGGGGTAGAGAAGAAAAAGAGGAGAGCAAAGAGAGAGAGAGAGCGCACAAAGTGAGAGAGAGGGAGAAAGAGAAAGAGAGGAGAGTGAGAGAGAGTTGGGGGGGTGGCAAGATAAAGTTTTTTTTATCTTTTTAATATTTATATTTTAGGTGTAGTTGGACACAATGCCCTTATTTTACTTATTTATATGTGGTGCTGAGGATCCAACCCAGGGCCTTGCACGTGCTACGTGAGCACTCTACCACAGAGCTACACCCTCAGCCTGGAGAGAGTTTTTATAGCCAAAATCTAATGGGGTCTCTGGGTCTGAAAGCTGCCTTTTTGGCGTACAATGATTAGGTCATACAGTAGTTGCTAAGGGCGTCATCTTCTGCCCTCAGGCAGACCAGGCAGAGGCCAGTGGGGGTTTCTGTTGCACCAGACAGGTGGGGGTCGAGTGTTCTGCCTTGAGTGGGGTTGAGTGTTCAGACTTGAGGCAAACAAGTGATAAGGAACCAGATTGGTGAGGGCCGAGTGTTCAGCCCACCCTGAAGGTAACATTTGTTCAGCCTGCTCTGCAACTAACAGGACACAGGAGGAGCTTTCCTGCCATGCCTATGTTCTATTTCTTGATTCCACGGTGGTTTAAATAATATGAACATTTTTGTGATAATTCATCCAATTCTATGCTAATGGTGTACTTTTCTGGGTGTTATATAGCAACAAGATTTATTTAAAAGTAGGGAGATCAAAAGAAGTTAACTGGTTATAATAGAAGATAAAATGAGCATTTCCTGAAGGTCACAGGTCTTTGAGTTTGTATTTACTTTCTAGTTCAAACCACCCTAGGAAAAAATATGTTTAATGTCATTATTTTTCAGATGAAAATAACCAAGCCTGAGAAGGAGTAAACAACTTGTCCAAGGTGCCAAGGCCTATTTTTCTGTCTCCCAAGCTTTTGTTTTCTGCATCATACTTAAGTTACCTCTTGTAGTTTGGTTAGAATTATAATTTGCTGAATTAGACAGCATTTAATTTAATCTAGATGAATGAGTCCAATCATGTAAATTCCAAAGAAAAAAATCCATTTTATATAAATCTGTCTTTGCTTTCCAGACAACCCTTTGTTGAGAAAGCTTCTCCAGGTGAGATAGGGTAATACTATTTCTCAATAACAGACCTGGTGATCTTTGCTCCCAGTTGCATGCAGCTGAGATGGGAGAGTAGTCAACATGATTTACTGCATGCTCTTGAAATGAAAGAAATGTAAACATCATAGTTTTCCAATTCAAATCAATCTGTTGTCCCTACAAACATTCATGAAACGTAAAGGAAAATTCAATTTTTACTTAGTAGAAAATCTAATTTTATCTCAGGATTCTGAAGGAATCTTGAAAGTCATTGGCAATTTGAATATGGACTTCTGATCATTCCTACATCATGGTCACTGTCAAACGTTCATTTCCCAAGGTGACCCATGTTATTCCTTATGTGAGAACTTGGCAGCATACATGGACTCTTTTCCACCACTCCACTCCCTCACATTCAGGCCCTTCCTCTCTCAACCCTCAGAACTCTGATCATGTTAGATAATGGAGGTCCTAGATTTTGTTTTATGTTTATAAAAACAAAACTTTAACTTCTTTTCTGGCAAAAGTGCAGCTCAGGCTCTCAATAAACAAATCTTCAACAACCCTCATTAGAATAGAAAGAAACATTTTTTTCCCCATTAACACAATACCTTTATTTTATTTATTTATATGTGGTGCTAAGGATCAAACCCAATGCCTCACACATGCTAGGCAAGTGCTCCACCACTGAGCTACAACCTCAGCCCCTTTATAATAAATTCTTTAGTCTATATCACTCAGTGGTTCTGCTTTCCTGGTAAAAACCTAATTCAGGGAGCTGGAGTTGCAGCTCAGTGGTAGAGCACTTGCCCAGCACATGTGATGCACTGGGTTTGATTTTCAGCCCTGCACACAAACAAATAAAAGCCCATCAACAACTAAAAAAATAAAAAATATAAAATAAAAATAAAAAACCCCCCAAAAATCTAATACAGAAAACAAAAAAAAATGACAGGAAAAAAAATAGAAGCAATCAGAAGAGAATGTCCATATTCTCCCACCACATCTGCCTGTTTCCTTCTCCCTCTCCTCCTCCATTAGCTTCTGAACCCCCCTGCTAGATTTTTTCCATCAGCAAACAAACATGGTGAGGTACCTCTATCTTAAGAACACACTCTAGACTTCTTTCTCTAACTAAATAGCTAGGCAGCAAAAGTTCCAGAAATAGTTGTATAAACCCCTCACGTCCTTTTTCCTATCCTGTGTTTTCTTTCTTTCTTTCTTTCTTTCTTTCTTTCTTTCTTTCTTTCTTTCTTTCTTTCTTTCTTTCTTTCTTTCTTTCTTTCTTTCTTTCTTTCTTTCTTTCTCTCTCTCTCTCTCTCTCTCTCTATTTCTTTCCTCCTCCTCCTCCTCCTCCTCCTCCTCCTCCTCCTTCTTCTTCTTCTTCTTCCTTTTTCTTTTTAAGAAAGAAACATTTTTAAGCCTGTATCTAAGAAGAAAACACAAATACACAGAATTAAAGCAGTGTCCTTGGAGGAAGCTGAGTGATTCATAACCAAATATAACCAAAATACACTGGGAAAAATCTCAAAAATGTTTGAAACACAATTGAAACAGGGGGATATGGAAGTTCCTAGCAAATAGCTTGGTAAGCTTAACTTTTTTTTTTTTTTTTTTTTTTGTGGTGCTGGGGATTGAACCCAGGGCCTGTACATTCAAGGTGAGCACTCTACCAATGAGCTATATCCCCAGCCCTTGGAAGTTTAACTTTATAACCACAGGTCAGTCTGGCTGAGTTATATTCCCTCAAGAAACAAGACCATCCTTTGGGAAAAGTTAAGTAGTTGGGAAAAAGCATCCCGTATGCTTGGGATGAGGTGGCACTGTGTGAGAGAAGTTATCAATGCTAGAGGTGGACTATCAGGGGAGATACCCTTCACGAACAACTTCATGGACATGCACACATATCCAAGGAAGAGGTGAGAGGGCAGCCCCTGAGTTCTGGAATGTTGCAAAGCCTAGTAGTAGAGAGCCTGGGTGTCCCAGGAAACAGGAGGGGGCTGAAGTAATTCTTTAACTGTAGCTCATACACTTAATTGGTTTTCTCAGGTTGACATGGTCTGAGAAAAAAGGCTTATGTGTATTTGGATCTATGATAATATAACATAATTAATAATTATGGTAGTTACTCTAGTGAATGAGCTTCATTAACATTCCAGCTACTGTGCTAAGTACTTAACATTCATCATGTCAACTATCACCCTAAAAGTAAGTGACATTAGTCCCATTTGACAAATGAAGTAACTAAGAAGTTAGCCTCAGAATAATTAATAGCAGAGCTGGGATTCAAATCCAAGTCTGCATACAAAGCCATTGTCTTCCTCATCATTCTACATTTATAAAGCCAATTTAGCTGGGCATGCTAGTGCATGCCTATAATCTCAGTGGATTAGGAGGCTGAAAATTCAGAACTAGCTTCAGGAATTTAATGAGGCTGTAAGCAACTTAGGAAAACACTGTCTCTAAAACAGAAATAAAAAACAAAAGAAGGGCTGGGGCCAGGCATGGTGGCACACGCCTGTAATCCTAGAGGCTCTGGAAGTTGAGGTAGGAGGATACCAAGTTCACAGCCAACCTCAGCAAAAGCGAGGTACTAAGCAACTCAGCGAGACCCTATCTCTAAATAAAATACAAAATAGGGTTGGGGATGTTGCTCAGTGATTGAATGCCCCTGAGTTCAATTCTTAGTACCAAAAATAAATAAATAAATAAATAAATAAATGCCAATTTAAATAATGTTATTCCCTTCTTCCGACCAAAGTAGAATGCAATGGAGACTGTAGGCTCTGAAACTGACATTAGACATGGTAAATTTAAACTTGCTAGGATCAGTAGGTAGAAAATACACATTTCCCAAATATGTAGACTGGAAAACAAAAAGGAGAATCACAAATTTGAGGCCATTCTGGACAATTTAGCAAGACCCTATCTCAAAATAAAATAGAAAGATCTAGTGATGTAACTCAATAGGAGAGTACTTACATAGCATGCATGAAGCCATTGGTTTAGTCTTTTTATATGTTACTAGAAGTAGTGCATAAATTTTAATGTCACTGGTAACTCCGAGTTGGCATACATCTTTATTTTTCCAGTCTCTGCCTTGATTTGACATAAATATTTGAGTGCCAAATATCCATGATATACACATGATTTTGGAAAAGTTCAATTAGTATTATTTATTTCCCTAGAGGAGAGCTTCTAGAATTAAATATTTTGAAGATAACCCATTTCTAGGTGATTTACCATGTTCCAATGCTCTGTGTATCTGCTTTTATGCTGGGCCCATGCTATTTTGATGTCTATAGCTTTTTAATAGACGTCCTATTCTTATGGCATATTTTTCATAGTACACATTAGGGTGCTTAGTATGTACTGATGATATAAAATTAAACAGTTTGGGGAAATTCCTATGACACTAGAGCAGTAAGAAATTTGAAATGCATATAAGACTTTTATCTCTAGCAGGAATAAGCATCAACCACCTAATGGGAAATACAGAAGCATTTATTACGGCAATATACCAGTCATTAAAAAATTACTAGCTTCTCTTGTAATCACTACAGTGTTCAGGTCACACTTAGAATGCAATTCCAATGACTATATACAATGAAGCTGAAATTTCAGAGGTCAGGTGATTTACCTATGGTCATCCAGTGAATTAGGGGCAAGCCCCCTATCTCCAGCCTCAAATCTCAGGTTCATATCATAATACAAGTTTTTGCCAAACCATTGTCCTAAGACACTGCTCTAAGAGTACATGTTATGTGCTCTATTATGCTTTCAGAGTCACATCAGAATGTTAAATATACCAAGACATAAATAAACCTTCTCAATTTAGTTCACTTTGGAGCAGAGACCTTGAAATATAAAAATTCATTTAAAAAAATAAATAATTGAAGAATTTTGTTTTATTTTTTCCTTGTGAGATAAATGGCAATAAAAAATTGTATTGCAGGCTTAAAAATGCTTTCAGAATGTCATGTCAAAATCAAACAGGCAAAAAACAAACAGTTCAAACCACTACACTAATTACTCCACTAGAGGAAAATAAAATTCTTCTGTTGGTCTGCTATTTGGCTGACTTTGGACTACATGATAGCCCTTCATATTAGGTTAAAACACAATTTTCTCAAACAGATAAAAAGCAAATTTACTGGCTTGTTGTTTTAGATCTGTAAAAGTGCCTTGGGTTTTCTCAGGAGGTGCTTCTTGGTCATGGGATGACCAGCTGACCACCCTCCCTTCTACTTTATATGTGAGAACTCTGGCCCTGCAAAGTAATAGGATTTGCTAAAAGTCATTGCAGAGATGAATTCCCATCAGGACTTTGGTTTCCTGCAGTCCTTTTCTACTTTTATTCCCCTGACCCAAGGGAGAGTATCATTAACAAGTTCAAGTTCTCTGAGGAAGGAAGGAAGGAAATGAGCATCTTTTAAGAAAATATGCTGCTGAGAGGTCTAGGGAATCAACCAGCCCTAAACTGCAAATCTCTGTTTCTTCTTTCTCTCTTTTTCAGCCAGAACTACAGGCCACTGGAAAGATGGGGGGGGGGTAGGCAAATAGGGCAGTTGATAGCAAAGAGTGGAGGCAAATTCTTTCTTTTGGCACCAGGAATAATTACAACGAACAAGGCTGTAGTCTATCATGAAATAGCTTATTTCTGCTGGGTTTCCAATTAAGTTAACTACTACACAAATGTGTTGATATTTTGTCTTTTTTCTTAAAATCATTTTGTATATTTTAAAATAAGTAAGAGAATTAGGCTGGATGTGGTGATGCATACCTGTAATCCCAGAAGCTCAGGAGCCTGAGGCAGGAGGATTGCAAGTTCAAAACCAACCTCAGCAACTTAGTGAGGTTCTAAGGAACCTAAAGAAATCCTGTCTCTAAATACAATATTAAAAAAGGGCTGGGGATTGACTCAGTGGTTAAGTGTCCCCGGGTTCAATCCCTGATACAGATGAAACAAAGAGAGAGAGAGAAAATTAGAAGTTGAAAAATTAACAATTAACATTTGAAGATTATCAGGATTAGATCTTCTGATAGTTTTCAAAACCAAATTGCTGTTTATATAAAATGATGAGGTGTATTTACTACCAAGTAACTGATTATATCTTAGAACTTTAGAACAAAATCATGCAGCTACCAGGTATGTGGTGCACACCTGTAATACCAGAGACTCTGGAGGTTGAGACAGAAGGATTGAAAGTTGGAGGCCAGCCTCAGCAACTTAGAAAAGCCTTAAGCAACTTAGTGATATCCTGTCTCAAAATTACAAACCAAAACCAAAACCAAAACAAAAACAAAAAAAAAACAAAAACCCAAAACAAAACAGAGTTGGGGATGTAACTCAGTGGCAAAGCATCTCTGGGTCCAATCCCCAATACCCAAAAAGAAAAAAATGAAAATGAATAAAACCAACCATGCACCATTAAGAAATTCTTGATAAATTTCAACAAAATTTCACTTCTAACACCATAAAAATTATTGGAAATGTTTATTTGAATGTAATTTTCCTTGCTTTGGTATTATTATTTGAAGAATTTAAACATTATGTTTTTTTTATTCAAAAGACAAGTAAAAATTCAGGTATGGATTAATTCATTCTGATTGGGAGCTAATGGATTGTGCTGATTTGTGTGAGTGGAATTACATAAAGTATTTATATGGAATATTAAGAAAAGCATGTTCTTCCTCATATCTGGCCAGAAGGCATCATAATTTATTCCTGTTTTCAGTTCTTCACATGTAGCCAATATTTTTTCACCTCTAAGTACTTTGATTCTGTTGAAGGCTATCTTTACCCTGTCACCCTTCTGTGATGACTACCTTTGTGGTTTGTTGGCGCTGATCCTTCCTAGGAACCATAAGTACCATAAGATATTATGGAGTGGTCACAGAGTGTGGCTTTAGCTCATCCACGCTTCCTGAGAACAGAAATGTAATGAAGGACCAGCATCAACTCCAGGGGGTTGGTAAAAGTTCCTTCCAAGTAAATCAGGAGCTCTAAATCTTGCATAAGGTTTTACACTGGTTACTTCACTAGGAAGGAAATAAAAGTGTATTTGCTGCATTCTTACTTAGTGCGTAGCTAACTAGGCTATAGATCTTCAAGTTATTTTAAAACAAAGCAAAAGCAAACATTAAAAAAAAATTAGTCTATCCAAGTCCCTCAACTAGAGGAGCTCTCTTATTAGGTCCGAGTGGAGAAGAGAAAGAGGTGATTATCTAAGAGATCTGATGGGCACAGGATCAAGACCTCTCCCACTTCCTGAAGGCCAGGGACTTCCCTGTGCAAACTGCCAGCAGTGCTTCCTGCCTGCCACTGTGGCTGTTTTAGGTACTTACCTTTCCCTCCTTCTTAGAGAGTTCTCCTACTGCTCAATTTCCAAGAAGATACTTGCACCAGGAACCTTAAATCTTAGCTTCAGTTTCCTGAATCTCTTCCTTCAGCTCTTTCTAGGAGATT
This sequence comes from Ictidomys tridecemlineatus, assembly GCF_052094955.1. Taxonomy (NCBI): domain Eukaryota; kingdom Metazoa; phylum Chordata; class Mammalia; order Rodentia; family Sciuridae; genus Ictidomys; species Ictidomys tridecemlineatus. The sequence goes on from NC_135479.1 coordinate 167,631,454, forward strand.
TTATTTCAACTAAGAGACAATACAGACTGTCAGTGTCAGGCAGCTGCAGCTGGGTGTCAGAACATTTGCTATCAAGGTCACCACTCTCAGAAAACTGTACCAGTTGCTAAGGGACAGATGACCCAGAAGAAAAATAATGCCAATTCATAACAAATGTTAAATATTTGTTGCATAGCTGGGCATGTTGGTGCACGCCTATAATCTCAGCATTTAAAGAAACTGAGGCAGGAGGGTCACAACTTCGAGGCCAGCCTCAGCAACATAGTGAGGCTCTCAACAACTTAGTGAGACTGTCTCAAAAAAAAAATAAATAAAAAGATTTGGGGATGTAGCTTAGAGGCAAAGTGCCCCAGGGTTCAATCCCTAATGTAAAAAAAAAAAAAAAAAAAAAGTGTTAGTTGCATAATGCTTACAACAGTTCCTGTTGTATAGGAAATATTTGACAAAAGCAAAAAAAAAAAAAAAAAACAACAAAAAAAAACAAGTAGATTAGAGGAGACAAGTAGGGCCACAAGAGTCTTAGGTGTTAAAGTTGAAAAAGAGGCCTCATAGATTGACTATGGTCCCCAAAGTTCAAAATTCTGAGGTATACCTGGAACTTTACAGTATGACATTATTTGGAATAAGAGACTTTGCAGGTACAATTACAACAAAGATTGAGATGAGACCATACTGAATTAAGTTCAATGAAGTGTCCTTATAAGAGACGGAAGAGGGAACATAGAAGGCAATGTGAAACTGGGTTCAGCTTTAGCACATGAAGGAATGACAAAGAACACCAGCCACCACCAGAAGCTAAGACAGGTGTGATACAGTTTCTCCCTAGAGCGACCAGGAAGAACCAACCTGTGGATACCTTGAATATGGATCTTTGGCCTCTAAAACAGTAGGAAAACAAATTTCTGTTGTCCTGAACTACCCAATTTGTTCTTGTTTGTTGTGGTAGCCCTAGGAAACAAATACAGGTCTTTATCTTGAGTAAACAAATTCTCTGTTTGTCAGACTACAGAAGAACACCAACGAGTTTTGTATTGGAAGAGTACAGTGAAGGGTGTCTAGTTACCAGTATTCCCTGTGACCTTAATCCAAACAGATCTTCATATGCGAAGGATGTCAATAAATTGAACAGAGCACACCTGTCAGTCTTACAATAGATGTGGATTTTCTGGCAACACATATGCTTATCTAAAAAATATCCTTTGAACCTGTGCAACCACATTTATGATGAGTGACCTTGCCCTCTGATAGCCACAGATGTCTGTTCCAGTGGTGGACTCCTGACTTTGTAGGCAAATTCAAGTTGTTCTCATAGCACTTTAGAATTAGGATTCAAAGAATATGGTCAGGTTTTGCTGGTTGTTAGAATGAAGGACATATCAAGTCCAGAGGACACAGTTGACCAGGAATTACTGAAGCAGAGAACCTGCAAAAGAGAGAATTGGCAAGGAGGAAAACAGTCTGAAACACAGACATGGACAGAACAAAGGACTATATGTAGCTGGGGAGAACAAAGGACCAAGAAATTATCTGCCTTGGTTTCCAATTCAAATTGTCAAAGATTCTTATAATAAATTCATTACCACACTTCACTCATTGTAGTCGGGCTAATAGTAGTTCCTCTTTCAGTGTTATTCGACATCTTAAAAGTAAAAAATTCTTAGTATGACTTAAGGAAATCAAGCACATTAACATGAAGCACTCGGAAGGGTGTACACTCAGGGTGTATCAGCCATCAGCATTATTACCCCATACTTGAAAATGGCTTTTAAAATGAATCCCACTTTTATTATCATTTTATGCTTATAAGGAAATAGCACACTCAAGTGCCCTTCCACATACACTTATAATTTCAGCTTTATAGTAAGTCATCTTACCTCAACAGAGAGTAACAATCAGTTACAGCACAAAGTTCACTTTATCTTTTCTGAAATTATTTTAAGTCAACAAACATTCTAAAAAACACCAAGTAAGCCATGATGAACTAGTTAGATTGTGGGTATATTTATTCTGGATGTGTTGACTCCCACTCATTGACCTCTAGGTCAAGTTGCAGAACCTACTCTAGTTTAAGCAGAACTATTGTGTAAGGGAAAGAAAGAAAGAAAGAAAATAGCATTACCTTAAAGCTTGTTTTTCTGGGAACTGAACAATAGTTTGAGCTTGTTGGCTTAGAAGGAAGGCAGATTTCCTATCAGGAGACAGTAGTACCTCTGTTTAGGAAAAGATGAGAATGGGTATGGGCCCTCTGAGGCTGGTTCAAACAAAGAAGAGTTTAGTAGTTCACATATTAAACAAATAATAGATTTTTCCCTCTCCTAACTCAATGATTGAAATCCAAATGCTGAGATGTTGGGGGAATTTTGGGACAGAGACTGCATGGACCCAGTAATACTTAGCGAACCCTGAAGAGAGAGATGGCAAAATGACCAAGAGACTTTGGGATAGTAAGATAACCAATATCTATTTAAAATTGTTGGCTTGTTTGTTTGTTTTGTGCTTTGCTGTAATTCCCATCAATTATTCCCAAATTAAATGAAAACTGAGAGCCACAAGATGGAGCTGGTTACAGCCAAAAGACAACGGCAGCTGCAGGAGTTCCACAGGAAGCCAACTTGATGTTAACACATTGGAGCCTTTTGAAGCTAACAGGTGGAGACATGAGGAACATCCGGGCTGCCACTGTTTTTCAGGCCTTCTTTGGGAAGCGGCCTGTCCTTTAGAAAAATTAAACAGAAGAGCACATTCTGAAGTAGTTCAGGAGTCCATTGACCCGTGGCCATCTGCACTATGTTTCACTTAAGGAAAACAACAACCCCAGGCATCTTGGGCCCAGTATTAACTGTAGCACCACAGAGGTGCCTGGTGACCCGTTTTCTAAATCCTGACATCTCTGTAATAATGATGGGGAAAATGTGATAACTATTACTGTGAGCTCTGGGAAAGAGGCAAGGAGACCCAGCAAACAATGTAGAGTACAAGTATCAGTGTCTGAAGGCTGGAGTAAATAGGCCTACCTCTGCCCTGAACCGGGTGTTAGGAAAATAAACTTGCCCTTGAAAAGCAACTCTCTTTCTCTCTGTATATATTATTGGAAAGTATACAGAATAATTTGACAAACCTCCAAAGACCCATCACCCACTTTTAAGAAACCCTTTAACCTTTACTTCTTCCTCCATCATTTCATGCATGATTTATAGCCTAAAGCTCTAAAGGCTAAAAATTCTTACTTTATACTTAATCATGATATAATTATAACATTTGGAAAATCATTGATCATAATTTCTTAACATCATCAAACATTCTGTCAATGATTAATTTTTCCAGATTATCTCATATTATCTTCTTTAAATAATGATTTTATTCACTATCAAAGCAAAGGCCTATTCCCTCTCTCACTTCTTATTCCATAATTTATTTGTTGAAGAATCTGAGACATTTGTCCTGTAAAGTTTCCCATACTTTGAATTTAGTTGATGGTGCTCCTGTTATGTTCTTGTTCTTTCCTGTACTACCAAGAAATGGCAGTTAAATCCAGAGGCCTGAACTGATGTAGTTTCAGTCTCCCCCTGCCCCCCACCACAAATATTCCATAAACAGTGCTGTGTCCTGTCACCAAGAAGCACAAAATGCCCAATTAGCTTTCTTTTGTGTTAATAGCAGCTATTGGTAATAATTGTGTAAGTTATTTTTTTTAAAGAATTGGCAAAATGGGAAGATTTCACACTATATTATTTCCTCATTGTTTATTATCTAGGATATTTCTATACAGCAAAACTTCTATTAACTACTTTCTTGCTTTAAGTTAGCTTTATATAGAAATGGCAGGTTAAATTCTTGGTATTTTTTCAGAGGAAGTTAGCTCTTTCAGAGGTGACCATTAAGATATGTGTGTGTGTGTGTGTGTGTGTGTGTGTTTAATATCACTATTATCTTACAAGTTGAAGCACATTTGAGATGAACCATTGCAGTTATTTTTCTTTTTCAGGTAACCTGACCAAAGGAAGCCTCTAAAGTTTCTGTGGTGTTTATTTGTTTGTTTTTAGTAGTTTTCTTGCTTTCCTGTAAGAGAACAGGATGAGGATGAGGATGTAGCATAGTATAGTCACCCAGTTCTATATTTATGAACTTTGGAAAAACCTGTTTTTAGATATAGAAGCTATTGTGATATTTTTTATTTTCTCAGTCTAGAGGAATGTGAGCAAGTGAAACCAAATCAAGTAAATACAAGGTTAGATCCTCTCTTATTTATTTGTTTTTAAATATTTATTTATTTTTAGTTGTAGTTGGAAACAATACCTTTCTTTTATTTACTTATTTTTATGTGGTGCTGAGGATTGAACCCAGGGCCTTGCATGTGCTAGGTAAATGTTCTACTGCTGAGACACAGCCCGAGCCCCTAGATCCTCTCTTTATTTAAAATTTTGATATTTTGGGGCTGAGATTATGTCCATTTGTGTCCAACTACAACTTAAAAAAATAATGTTAATAAATAAATAAAATAAAATTTTGATATTTTGGTCAGGAATAGTAATGCGCACCTGTAATCCCAGTGACTTGGGAAGCTGAGGCAGAAGGATAGCAATTTAGAGGGTGGCCTCAACAACTTCATGAGACCCTACTCCCCCATAGCCCTGAAAAAGAGAGAAAAAAATAATTAGGTGAATCCTTTTAGCACAGATCAATGTTGAGAAGGGTGAACATAGGTTGTGTGACAGGATGATGGTCAACCTGGTATCAATAATCGCCACCAAACAAGTTTTTGAAAAACTTCCTTTGATCCAGATAGTGAAAGTTCCAGGAGGGAACAAGTCCAGTGATAAACTTTGCTCAAGGGACAGTAACATGTTTGGGCTGCATTCCTGGAGAACATGATACGGTCATTCTCTGGATTTCAGTGGTAACCATGGTGCAAGCTGCCAGCAAGCCTTTTCCAGATCCTACTTGTGCTCTTTAGCTTTGATGCAGATGCCTCCACTATACTTTTTATTGATATAGACACTATTCCTACTGTACAAGTAAGTTCCTACAAGAAGGTATGGGAACAATTCTTCTTTTACCTTCAGGGTATCAGGGACTCCCAACTTCATGAAGTTTTATATAAATTATGACAGGAACAAAAGATAATTTTGTACATACTCTGCCCTGGGTAATATGGGATTCTAGTTTATGTATTTTTATATTAATGAAAATTGATGCCAAATCATTATACATCTAAATATCACTGGATATCTTTAAAGGAATAATTTAATTTTTAAAAAATAAAGTCAGTTTTTAGGTTTGAAAATTGTCCTTTATAACTAAAGTTATGATGAAAAATTTAAATAGATTTTATGATGTGTGATGGAGACACATATTTTTATAAAATGATTTTAATGAACTTGTGAGCCAGATGTTTAAATACCATCAATCTACATTACATTTAACAACATCCTCATTGCCAAAATTCAAGATGCAGGTGATGGGAGAAAGTCATAAGAGACAAAGGGAGAGAAAAATCAATATCAACTGTGATTTATTAAAATAATAAAAGACAGCTAAGAAAACATGACAATGGAAATTCAAATTTCTAAAACAATTTTAAAATTTGAAACATTTTAAGAAGAATGAAAAGAGGGTGAGTTTTTAAAGTGTTTTAATTAGTGCATTAGAGTTACACATAGGAGTGGGGTTCACTTTGACATATTCATAAATGTATGAAACATAGTGCATTAGAGTTACACATAGGAGTGGGGTTCACTTTGACATATTCATAAATGCATGAAACATACTTTGCTCCATTTCATTTCCTAGTGCTTTAAGAGGATGAGTTCTTATTCAATTTTCTCTGCTCTAAAAAGTCGCCATTGAATTCTTGACATTGTTATTATGTCCCTTGTTTAGTAGTTGATGAGTCAATTGTATCTGAGTATAATTCATAATATTAAGCAATTGTATTTTAACTTCTAAACAGAGTAGTAGACCCTAAAAGATGTTTTATTTTATTTAGTGAATATTTTAATTACAAAAAGTATAATTAAAGCTTAAAAATAACACAGATATCATTTGCTCAAAGGAATTCATTATTGTCATATAAGAGCAGGATCCAGAAAACTTCATAGATTCAGAAGTTAAGGTTGATGGATCCAGAAATGTGACAAGGGCAAGATGAAATTAAGCAGGCGGTTTTGTTTGTAGCTGTTGCCACGGTATAAGTATGTGTTTGTGGCCTTGTCTGCTACCAATGGTGAGTCATGTTTATACATGAAAAAATATTCTTTATACAAATTTTATCAGTGAAATTCTAAGAAACAAAAAGTTTAGAAATCCACATCCTTGAAGTGGCAATTTCCATGCATGATTTTTTCTGGTGCTATTCATCTTGCTAGGAGGTTCAAATGTTATGTTGCTTTAATACAAACTGAATGTCCGCTGGTATTTACAGGAGTTTGAGTTATGTGCAATGGAATTCAGTTATTTGTAAATACTTCTGAATTATTGTTTTTTATTTTTTAAACATTTTTAGCTATTCATAATAATAAGCAAAGTATGTGAAAGGTCTTAAAATAATTTTAAGAACTTACTCTTTTGAGATGTCCAAGAATTCTTCGATTCAGGCATTTTTTTTTTCCTGGATCCAGAAGATAAACATCTTCTTTTGGGGAATTTGGAAGTATTATTCTCAGTTTTTACTGAAGTTAATTTGCTTTTCAAACAGGAAAAAAGGGAGACTCATGTAAAGAGATTGGCTGAATTCTGGAATTGAATTCAATATTCACTGTAAATGAATAAAGTAGAATTCTAGTTTTTAGATCACTTCAAGAGTCTGACTAGCCTGACAAAGCAGCCTACTGGACTCTGATCTCTTCTTGGTGAATTGATAAAACCGAGTGGCCCTGGGGTGCATAGTACATAAATGCATTGAAGTATTGCCTCCTATAAGGCACTACCTGAAGCAGCCAATGAGTTTCTGGCACATTTGACCTAAATTTTCTTGATTTTTTAAACAAAGGAATGCAAATGATTAAAAAAAGTTGAATAAAAACTAAAAACTGTAAAACCGAAAAAGTCTTTTAAACAAAGGAGAAAAAATTACCTTTTACTCATTCTTTATATCTGATAAATCACAAGGTCCTACTGATTAGACCAAGAATGTATCTTTTGGGCTTAGGATGTGGCTCAGTGGTTAAGTGTCCTTGGGTTCAATTCCTGGTACCAAAACAACAACAACAACAGTATTTTTTAAAATTTGTCTTTTCCAATGGAGAAAATGATGTTGAATACATTTCTGAATATGTCAAAATGAGCCCCACTATTATGTATAACTTCACTAAAAATATTTTTTAAAAAATAGTTTTAAAAAATCTGCCTTTTCCTTTCCACTCCCTCACCAGTACTGACTGCACATTTTCACAATTTCTTCATTGAATCATTCCATTTGAACTCTAATATTTATGCTGGATCTCCAACTCCAGTCCATCAGTTGCTGAGCTACTACACACATGTCAACCTTCTAAACTACAAACCTGATCATATCAATCCATGTTTAACTTAACCCTTGTTGCACCTCTTGAAGAACAAGACTCAAGCATGTTAATGCACCATAAAAGGCTCTTCAGTATCTAGCTCTACACCACAGACTAAGGCTAAATGTTCCATTCCTCCTTCCCATACTATTGACCTCTGAGTCATCCATAGAAGTCTATAAATTCCGTTCTGAAGTGTTTTTTGTTTGCATTGCACCCTTCAGGATCCCAGCACAATTGGATACTCTGCCTGTGTTCCTCTGTTGCATACAGGTTTTTATTGTTGCATTTAGCAAACTGAATCTACTTCTTTGCATATATGTATGTTTGCTAATAGATTGCACATATCTTGAAGTCAAAGCCTATTCAATTTTGTATTCCCAACATCTAGGTTTAGTCCGAGACGAGTAGAAGATACTAAATGAGTGTGTGTTTAACTGAGCTGATTTACAATGACAGAAGAGTTATAAAATCTAACTTTTTTTTTTGTGATGTTTAAGAAACTATCTCTCCACAGTGTTTTTAAGAAAGGTATTTTCGACTAGAAACATTACATTGCTAGGAATTAACTGGAGACTCAAGGGAATTGTTTGCAAAGGCAAAACTGCTCTTGTATTTTTTAGGATTAAAATAAACACAATGATAATGGTAATAATAATTGTCGGAGGCTGCCTTGAACAGGAGCTAAGGACACATCTTTAAGTCTTGAGTAAGGAGGTACTGAATGGGCATGCACCCGCTGCTATGCATGTGGACTTAACCTCTGCTTGGCTAGAGAGGTGCAGCTCTGGGATTGGGCGTCAGCAGATGGGCTGAGTCACACCACCTGTTTGTTGTAATACTACACCTTACCTCTTTTGGATGGAATGCTCTATTTCAAATGGCTTCCCTCAATAAATAGGCTTTAGGACGTGCCCTCTCCCTCTCTCACTTGCCTCCTGTGTTTTTCTATTGACCCCCTTATGGGAGCTTACATCTGAGATGGAGAAGCCATCCTGAGCTGCCCAAGAAAAAGGTATTTTCTGTGTCTGTGTGATTCGTTTGTGCCAGCCCAAATTCACTCGAGTGACCCTGGTTCAGTAGCCCATGCTGGATGGGGGCTACAAATAATGTCTATTATCTCTAGTAAACCTTCATGCTGTGACTTAACAGTATTTGATAATAGCAGGATCCTGAAGCATCTTCAGTGTCTAATGTTGCCCTCCTAATAAATCTCAGTGTGATGATTTTCCTCTTAATGAGGCTCAGCTCTGTCCCACAGCATATTTGCTTATATAGTTTTGTTTGTGCAGTGCAGAGGATCCAACCCAAGGACTCAAGCATATTTAATATAATTTTCCATGGAAACACCATTTGACCTAGTTATCCCACTTCTCAGTATATACCCAGAGGACTTAAAATCAGCATACTATAGTAACATGGCCACATCAATGTTTATAACAGCTCAATTCAAACAACTAGGCTATAGAACCAACTTAGGTGCCCTTCAAGAGATGAATGAATAAAGAAAATGTGATACATATACACAGGGAATATTATTCAGCCATAAAAAAGAATGAAATTATGGTATTTGCCAGTAAATGAATGCAACTGGAGACTATCATGCTAAGTGAAATAAACCAATCCCAGAAAACCAAAGGCCAAACAATGTCTCTGATATGTGGTTGCTAATACATAATAAGGGAGGAAGGAGGGAAGAATAGAAGTTCTTGGATTAGACAAAGGGGGATGAAGGGAAGACAGGGGAGATGGGAATAGGAAAGACAGTAGAATGAATTGGACATAACTTTCTTATGTTCATATATGAATACATGACCAGTGTAATTCCACATCATGTACAACCACAAGAACAGGAAATTATACTCCGTGTATATATAATATACCAAAATACATTCTACTGGGCTGGGATGTAGCTCAGTGGCAAAGTGTCTGCCTCGCACTCACAAAGCCTAGGTTCAACCCCCCAGTTCAAAAAAAAAAAAAAAAGAAACCATGTTACTTCCCTGCAGACTAACACTCACTAGAAAAATATTGCTCCAAAGCAGGGAGGATAATTGTAACACAATATTTCAACTTAAAGGAGAAAATACATTAATGACATAATTGCAGCTAGGAAAGAAGACAACAAATAATAAATACAAGATATCAGGGCAGAGGTGAACTAAAAAAAAGTGAGGGGAAGAGGATGGGTCAATCAACAGGACATGAGGGTCAGGGGATGAGAAATGGCTACTAGTAAACAGGGGGAAAATTGGAAAGAGAGAGATTGCACAAGTAAAAATGAAACCACAAGAAGCAGAAAGGAAAACACACAGAAAGCATAGCAAGTCACAGAGAGCAAGCACATGGGAAAAGTGAAGGGAAGTGAATAAGAGGAAAAACATTTTAAAGAGGAAGTAGGTGGAGGCTGGAGTTGTGGCTCGGAGGTAGAGAGCTTGGCTAGCATGTGCGAGGCACTGGGTTCGATCCTCAGCACCACATTAAAAAAAAATAAATGAAAATAAAATAAAGATATTTTAAAAAGGAAGTAGGTGGGTGCAAGGAGAGATGCTAGAAATATGTGCCCAGAAAGAAGGGTCCTCATGGGGTCGTGGTGAGAAGGCAGCCACCTGTGAGCCCAGGAGAGAGGCCTCAAAGGAACCAAACCTGCTGTTAACACCTGGTTCTTGAACTTCCAGCTTCCAGAACAGTGAGAAATCAATTCCTGTTGTTTAAACCACCCAATCTGCAGCGTATTGTTTTGGAAAACTCTGAAGGCTAATGCAGAACCTTATTCTTAGTGTTTAACTGTATGCTGTATATGCTTAAAATTCATGCTATGCATGCACAATAAAAACAATGTAACACAGCAACGAAATGTCTTTGTCCCACTGATAGGTATAAATGTGTTTATTTGCCAGTTATAAGTTCACAGATTTCATCAAAAGTAAAACTTTATTCTGAATAAAAGAAAAGAAACATAAATGAAATATAGATATTGCCTTGTCAGGCTTTACTTTTCTTTTTCTTTAAAGAAAACACTAGAATAGACCAAGTATGGTTCATATTATGATAGGAACCACTACAATAAATTCATAAAATAAATATAGTCATCATGGGTACCTGTTTATTTGACAGTGAATATTTACACATCTGTCACTTCGACAATAGAGTACATGTTTTTTTTGTTTTGTTTTGTTTTTTACCACATTCATGCTACTCTTGTAACTTCCTGTCCCAGTTCTGTTGACACCTGTTGTTTTTGCTGCATCTGTTATTCCAGTTTGCAAAGGATATTTTTCTGTCTTTTAATTTCCTAAAATATACTTTTTGGGTATTTCTTGCTTTATTTATTTAGTTAGAATAATTTTGGGAGAAAAAGTAGGAATATTCAGTACCAAGCAGCTGACAGACACAAAACTATTACAAACTTTATTTTTAATTTTATTACGTTAACAAGACACAAGTAAACAAACAGTCATGGCAGGAACCCCTGCCTTATATCAGACTTCAATGAGAAGAGTTATAAGGTTTCACCACATGTGGTAAAGGTTCTTGATAAATATCATTTATCAGGTTTGAGTTCCTGTTTCTAATTTCTCAAGAACTTTTAAAATCAAGAATGGGTGTTGATTATCAAATAACTACCTGTAAATCATCTCTCCAAAAATTTCAGAATGTTGTATATCACACTATGGCTTCCATTCTTAGATATAGCTTATTTAGCAACATGAACTGGTTTTAATATACTGCTACATTTCTTTTTGTGTTAAATTTTATGTTTAATTTTTGTATTGTGAAATTGCTTTATAATTTTTTACGCCTTTTTTGGTGTTTTTTTCCATAATATAATCTTTTTTAATATTTATTTTTTAGGTTTAAGTGGACACAATATTTTTATTTTACATTTATGTGGTGCTGAGGATCGAACCCAGTGCCTCATGAATGCTAGGCAAGCACTCTACCACTGAGCCACAACCCCATCCCCTGATAACATAATCTTATAAAATATGATTGATAGATTTTCCTATTGTTTTGCAGTCTTAAGTTAACATGTATAAGATAGAGTTTATCTGTTACATGAAAATTTCCTAAAACTGTTTAATACTTATGCTTGATTGCCCCTTCCTTCCTTCCTGCCTTCCTTCTCTTTTTCTTTTCCTCCTCTTCCCCCAACTTTCTTTCTTCTTGAAGAAATAAACAGAAGAAAAACATTGATCAGCACAGTAGATCCAGATTTCCCATTTTCCTTGAATAAGTTTTAGTATTTTGTATATTGTTTAGTGCTATTATCATTTTATAAGTTGTTTAGTTCACTATTTTAAATATTTTAATGGCAATAAAATTGTTCATAATTACATCTTAAGTTTAAAAAAACATTTCTTTTGTATGTGTAGTTATGCTCCTTTTTTCCCTTTATAATATTGTTTATATCTGACTTCACCTTGTGTTTCTTAGTAAGTCAAAATTTTATTTGCTAACTTTTTTTAAGAAGCAGTTTTAAACTGTGTAGGTGTTTTCTACTCTTCCATGAATTTTACTTCATTAGTATCTGCACTCAGGGTCATTCAAAGACTGTCAGGAAAACACATAACTGAATGAGTCAGGTCTTTTATTTATTGCAGAAAGGAAGAGGGCTTATCATGGGAACTGCAAGCCCTCAATGGAGAGGATATTAGAAAAACTTGTTAAAACGTTTGGTCTTTTATTATATGAATTTAGGGAGAGTTTAAGAAAATGGGACTTTTCTCAAGATTGGACATTGTTAGCAAGTATAGGTATAATGTAACTGAATAATTTTTTTTAAACTTACATCTTTGCCTAAAATTCTTAATTTTTAATTTACATGTAATATTTGTACTTATTTCATAGGATATACTATAATTTGATTCAGGTATAAGATGTGTAATGATCAAATCAGGGTAATTACCATTTCTGTCTCTTCAGATATTATCAGTTTTATGTGTTAGGAGTCTTCAAACTCTTCTCCTCTAGTTATTTTGAACTGTATAATTAATTTTTGCAGACTATAGTTCCTCTACCATGCTATAAAACATTAGCACTACTTCCTTCTCTCGAAATGCATTTTGACACACATCATACCTCCCCTCTCTTTCCCCTTCTTAACATCTAACAATCTCTTTTCTGCTCTATTTCTATGTGGGCAGTTTTTCACCTTCCACATACGCTATTTGTCTTTCTGTGACTGGTTTATTTCACATGACATAATGGTCTTTCAGTTCCATTCACGTTGCCACAAATGTAAGATTTCTTTTTTTTTTTTTTTTGTGGCTGAATCATATTGTATTGTGTATATATACCTCTTTTTAAAAGTCCATTCACCCATTGATGACAATTCAATTTATTCCACATCTTGGCTATTGTAAATAGTACTATAATAAATATGGGCAAATACATCTATCTTTGTGATAAACTGATATCATTTCTTTGGTTATATAGCCTGTATTGGGATCAAAGGATCATATGGTCATTCTATCATTCTATTTTCAGGGTTTTTTTTTAACAACCTTATAGTTTTCCATAATTGCTGTGCTAATTTTATTTCCTTTCAACACTGTATAAAAGTTCCCTCTTCTTTGCATCCTTGCCAGTATTTATCTTTGTCTATTTGTGTCTAATAGCCACACTAACAGAGGTGAGTTGATGTCTCCTTGGGGTTTTCATTTGCATTTCCCTGATGATTAATCTTTTAAGTTTTTTTAATCATATTTTATCCAAATAGAGAGCTCACTACAAGTAAGGACAAATTTTAATTGGCAAAGAATTGAAGTGTGATAGTAGAAGCAAATGTGACTCCATTTTGTTTTATAACTTCATCCTGTAAAACAACCATGCTAAGTAGAAGGGTCACAATTGGAACAAGATGTTCTTTTCCTTTTGCTATAGAAACCTTTAAGAACATGGAACTACCTAATGGGGCATTATTTCTGTAACTAGGGTAATGGGGCTCTTTTTCTGTAACTGGGGTGACTGGGCTAACTGTGATTGGTTAGGCTTCCCTCCGCTTGACTGCACTGTCCTGCTTCTGTAACCTGGCTTACTTGCATTGGCTAGACCCCCGAACATCCCTTTGGCGGTTTTCAGGCTTATAAGGAGTGCCCTTGCAATTGTTCGGGACTAATCAGGGAAACAGCTTTATGTTCTGGTCAGCTGCCACTAGAGTGCTTCAATAAAGGCTTGATTCGATTATATGTGAGTGGTCTGGAAGTCAGTTTATGACCCCCCCCCCCATGAAGCTTTAAGTATAACAGAAGGTTACTCACTTTGGCCAGGAGAGAAGATATTTGGCATTTTGTGGATTGCACAGTAACTTCATTTTGGTCTGTGTGTAAGTAAAATTATGAAGTTGTCTTGGCTTTTCTCACTTTATTATGGTCTCAGGACAACCTTGTCTGATGTTAGTATTTTGTGAGATTTTTCTGTCCAACAGGAAATCATGTCCTACCTGTGAGTACCAGGCCAGTCTATATATACAGTTTTAGCTGTAAGTGCAGATCTCCTCCTGGATGTCCAGGTAAATCTTGCAACTGTTGTGTTTAAAATTATAGCCAAATTAAAACTTACCCCAAAGTGACTGAAAATACCAACTGTTAGCAAGAAACCGAGAAGCTTTTAAATTGCTGATGGAAGTATAAATTAGTACAACGATCTTAGGAAAGTGTTTTACAGTACTTAAGCTAAACATAGCTAAACTCCATCTCCCAGAAATTTCACTTAAGAATATAGCCAATGGAAATGAGGACATATGTCCACTAAAGGAAAAAGAAAGACAGAAAGAGAACAAGAATGTCCATAGCAGCTTTATCTGCAAAAGTTCAAAATTAGAAATAACCCAAATGTTGGTCAAAAGCAGACTGAGTAAATACATTACGATGCTTTCATACAATGAGATACGTTAATCAAGAATGGGGAATAAAACCCTACAGGTCTGCACAAAAGCAAACATGATGTTGAATAAGGCAGATCCAAGAGACTATGCTTTGTATAAGTGCATTTACACAAATTTCAAAAAAGAGACAAAAATGTCTACGTGGTAGAAATCAGAATGATGGTTATGCTTTTGGAGGGTATTAATTGGAAGAGCACAGGGATACTGAAAAAATTGTGTTTGTTAATTTCACTATTGTTTACATGTAATTATGTATATAATATATATGTATATATATGTGTGTGTATATATATACTTGTGAAGATGAACATTAAATATTTGTACAATTCCCTGAAAGGAACTTATCCCTCAAAAAACAAAACACACACACACACACACACACACACACTCACACAATAACAAAAATAAAACAAAGATAAATGTAAAAAATTAAGAGTGAAAAGAAGTCTGAACAAATTGGCTAATTATTTAAAAACATTGTGGTTCTGTTTATTCCTGGCAAAGTTAGAATACATTTCCCAGTTTCTTTTGAAGTGTATTTAAGTAGAGTGATTGGTATCACTTCTAGGCTATGCTCACAAAAACCTCCTGCACAAATAGGGTTCTTCCATGCTTATTACAAAACCCTGTGGCTATTATGGGTCCCACCTACCACAGAGAACTTAAAAATCACATACTAAACATAAAATATGGCATAGATTTTGGGGAATAACCGAATAACTCTGTGGAAGATACCTAGAAAGTTGCTCAGTGCATCATATTTAAACAAGAAATAAACTCTTAAAATATTTGTGCTATTATATATTTTGAGAGGTTCTTGTATTTTAGTCAGCTTTTGCATTGACCAAAATATCTGATAAGAACAACTTAGAGGAGGGAAAGTTTATTTGAGACTCAAAGTTTCACAGGTTCACATACAATAAACTCCATTGCTGTGGGCCCAAGGTGAGGCTGCACATCACTAAGGGAAAGGACTTGTAGAGGAAAGAAAATCAGCTCATAGAGAGGTCAGGAAGCATACAGAGAGGGGCAGGGGAAGGGGTCATGTCCCACCCACCTACTGGTACCACCCATTCTATTTAAATTACAATGGTTTGATTAGGTCACAGCTCACATGATTCAATCACTTTACCAGTGAATATTCCTGCAGAAACCCTGGAGGATACCTCATATCAAAACTATAATGCCTACACCAGTGAATATTGGAGAGATGGCATAAGAAGTAGTACTGAGAAATTTGGTTAGTAGTTAAAGGGAAAAAAGTCATTTAGACACATTTATTATATCATCTGTAATATAAACTCCAAATAGGTTAAGAAAAATACGTATAAAAATAAGGTCATAAGAAGAGGAAAAATACAGGTGAATATCTAATTTTTCAAAAAGACTGATTTTTCTATAATATAAAAAAATCACAAGGAAAAAGATTGATAAATCTAAATACTAAAATTTATTCAAGTCAAAATCCTGTAAACAAAGTTAAAATATAAATAACCAGAAGAGATATAGGAACAAAGTATGGATTTGGTGATCTATATGTAGAAAAATTAAACTAGACCCTTATGTCTCACCCTGCTCAAAAATCAACTCAAAATGGACCAAAGACCTAGGAATTAGATAGAAACTCTTCAACTTCTAGAATGTAGGGTTGAAACTCCAGCATATAGGCATAGGCAATGACTTTCTCAATAGGACCCCTAAAGCTCGATAATAATGCCAAGAGTTAATAAATGGAATGGCATCAAATTAAAAAGCTTCTGCACAGCAAAGGAAACAATTAAGAATGTAAAGAGAAAACTTACAGAATGGGAGGAAATATTTGCTAGTTACTTTTCTGACAGAGGATTAATATCTAGAATATATAAAGGACCCAAAAGATAAATAATCCAATTAATAAATGGGCAAAATGGCTTCAACAAACATTTCTCTAAGAAGTACAAATGACCAACAAATATATGAAAAAGTGTTCATCATCATTAGCAATTAGGGAAATGCAAATCAAAACTACATTGAGATTTCATTTCACACCAGTCAGAATGGCAGTTATTAAGAGTACAAATAATAATAAGTGCTGGGGAGGATGTGAAGAAAAAGACACACTTTTATACTGTTGGTGGGATTGCGAGTTAATATAGCCACTATGGAAATCAGTATAGCGTTTCCTCAAAAGACTAGGCATGGAACAACCATATGACTCAGCTATACAACTATTTAGTATTTTTCCTTAAAAAATTAAAGTCATCATAGTATAGTGACATATGCATACTCATGTTTACAAGCAGCACAATTCAAAATAGTCAAACTATGGAAACAGCCTAGGTGTCCATCAGTAGTTGAATGGATAAAGAACATGTGGTATATATACACAATGGAGCCATAAAGAAAAATGAAATAGTATTATTTGGAAGAAAAAGGATGGAACTTGGGAACATTATGTTAAATGAAATAAGCCAAATTCAGAGGTCAAGGGTCACGTATTTTATATGTGGAAGCTAGGAAAGATAAAGGAAAAGTAAAGCGGGACTGGAGAATCTTAGTATATTATGTGCATGTACAAATAGGTAACAACAAATCCCACCATAATGTAAAACTAAAAACCTGTAAACAAAACTAAAATGTAAGTGACTAAGATATAAGAAAAAAAGTGTGAATTTTTGTTAACAGCTTATTATGACAATATTGAACATAATTTTGTATGTATAAACAGTTGTATATCACTAACTCAATTTTTATTAGGAATACTTCACAATATTTGTTTCATCTTTGTTTTATTATATATAGAGAGAGTCAAATCTTTATAATTTATTAATCTATTGACTATTTCCAATTGAAGATATTAATAACTGTATTAATAAATACTTCAGTTTAATATTGCATATAGATTTTTTATTGGCATACATATACATACAATAAAATGAACAAAGAGAAGTATATCCTCATAAACCTTTCCCTTGGGCCAGATGCCTCATTCACAGTTACTGGTCTGTGGTCAGGCACTGAATGATTTTTCCTGGTTGTGGGTAGAGTCACTGTAGATGGACCAGCCCCAGGTTCCTATGTCAGTCCTGTAATTATCAATGTCCCACCAAGCTGGTCTCACAGCTTCAGAGACCTGAATATTCTTTGGACGTATGCCCTGGGCCCACTCCTGGGCTGGAAATGAATCAGACTGAAACTTGAGTCCGTTGCACTGGTGCCCACAAGTATTGCCTGATATTGGAACCAGTCAAGAGGCTTTGTCAGTGAGATCTGGGGCCTTAAGTTTCTACTGGGTTCTTGGTCTTACTGTGGGGGACCTGATGCTTCAAGATAAAGCTCTGTACTAGTTTTAATGCTCTTTAATGCCCTGATCCCCAGTGGGTAAAGTATTGCTCTCTGCTCTGCCATCTCCAGGTCTTGGTTTAATGTAGTTCTTCTGCTGCTCAGACTATGTATAGGTAGTGACCTGGAAGCAGGTCACTAGAGCTTTGTCTGCCACTTGGTTCTACCATGGAAGGCCTGGCAATAGAGTTCAAGTCTAAGGCTTATACTTATTTTTTCCTTCCCACACACAGGAGGCAGATCTTTCTATGATGGGTTGCTTGGAGTTAGGAGAGGGATGATGTACACAACATTTTCCTTCCTGTCTTCTATAATACTTCTTTGTATTTTGTTATACTAATGTAGACATTTTGGTTTGTCACTTGATTTCCTAAGCTTTTGTGAAGGTAGTTTGATAAATGAACAACTATTCAATTTGATGTGCTAATTTGGTATTACCACTAGAGGAGCTAACTCAGCCACCATCCTTTTCCTAAAGGTATTACTAGCTACTTTGAACCAGATATATTTTTAGAAATGTTTCCATTAAAAGAAATATTTATTGATGCTATATAAAAAGGCTAATGTGTGGATATTTATCCTATATTCAGCAACATTACTGAACTTTCTTGTAAGTTATAAAAGTTTCTTAGTTTTAGTTATCATTTTAAATATGTCCATCTTTTATAAATATACCCTTTCTTTTAGCTTGTTATTTCATTGTCTAGATAGTGATTTTGCCTTTCAAAAGACTTTTGGCAACATCTGGAAACATTTTTTTTTGTCACAAGGGGACTGTATCATCATTAGGTAAAGGCTGCTAAACACTTCACAATGCACAGACCACAATGCACAGGACCACCACCACCACGACAATAAATCATCTAAGTCAAGAGGGCAACAGTGTTTATATTGAAAACCCTGATTCAGAACTTTCAGAAAAATCCTTAGTATTGAGGATAAACCAATCTTTCCTTACTCCAGAATTTAATGAGAATGTCTGTGTAGCTGGGAGAAGTGATGCCTGCCTGTAATTGCAGCAACTTGGGAGTCTGAGGCAGGAGGATGGTAAGTCTTATATGTTTCTATTAAATAATGAATTTCTCCTATAGATTGTAAAGTTTCTTAATCATCATGTTTGAATAAATTATTTTTCCCTTTTCCTGTTAGTTTGTACCCTCCACATTGAAAATGCTTTTCCATGCATACTACAGGGACACAGCCACATCAATATTTATAGCAGCACAATTCACAATAGCTAAACTGTGGAACCAACCTAGATGCCCTTTAATAGATGAATGAATAAAAATGTGGCATCTATACACAATGGAATATTACTCAGCAATAAAAGAGAATAAAATCATGGCATTTGCAGGTAAATGGATAGAGTTAGAGAAAATATGCTAAGTGAAGTTAGCCAATCCCCAAAAAACAAATGCCAAATGTTTTCTCTGATATAAAGAGGCTGATTCATAGTGTGGTAGGGAGGGGGAGCATGGGAGGAACAGAGGAACTCTAGATAAGGAAGAGGGGTTGGAGAGGAAGGGAGGGGGCATGGGGTAACTAATGATGGTGGAATGTAATGATCATTACTATCCCAAGTACATGTATGAAGACATGAATTGGTGTGAATATACTATGAATAAAACCAGAGATATGAAAAATTGTGCTTATATATGTAATAAGAAGTGTAATGCATTCCGCTGTCATATATAAATTTAAAAAAATTTAAAAAGCATTTAAAAAAGAATGCTTTTCCAATTTTTTTTCCATAGTTTTAATGAGAAAGCTGCTATTTACCTACCAGTTTTTACTCTAAGTGATTCCTTTTATGGGGAACTTTTACATTTTCAGTGCTCCAAAGTTTAACCATGGGCCCACTTTTAAAAAAAATATTTTAAATACTATTTCTTTATTCCCTTGACTAACAATTTCTGTCACTACTTCGACTGCTCACTTGACTAGCTTTATTTGACTATTCAGCCCATTTGTTAACTTGAATTCCGCCCCTCCCCCCCCCCATGTCTATCAGAATCCTTATGACAACTTGTTCTCAAAATTCTGTCCATAGGAATTAAATGTTTTATGATTATTTCTCAATTTTAGTGATCTGTTGTAAGGCAGGGAAAAAAAATAGGCTGTTATGATCCCTAGCTGAGGCTTTTGGCAGACTATGTTTCTAGTGTGTAGCCCTGCTGATAAACACTGATTCAGCCTATGCACTCATAAACATTTGCTTTTGTGTGCATGCACCCACTGATAGAACCAGTTGGCAATGCATCTTCTTTACCTGGCTTGCATATAAAAAAGCCCTATGGAAAAGCCGGGGAGGACGGGGTGTGAATAATAGAACTGGCTGGGGATTGAAATTGGAGTTGGGAGCTGATTAGCATCTGTTGCTGCCTCTGAATAAACATGTCTACTACCTCAACCGTGTATTTCATCTTCTTGATGAAATCACTTGATGGATCACAAATCTATTTAATGGGCCTGAGCCTCAGCCTGACACCTGTTTTCTTACTGGAAGTGTTTGTTTCAAGTTGAAGAGGCATCACTATTACATAAACTAACAGTGTATAATCTGGGCAGGGGATGTTCTAGATATGTCTACTTAATCTTTATGAAGTACCATTAATCTCATTTATGGATTGTTACACTGATGCAATAAAGAGGTAAAAACCTCACTCATGGCCATGAGAACAGTAGGTTTTGGAGGCAGGACACAATGTTCTAGAGTACCTTTTCCTTCCCAGGTGGTACTAGTCACACCTAGGCCCTGAGAGGTCTAACCCAAGCTTGCCTACTCATCTTTTGCTCCTGAAAGTAATTACCCAAGTAGCTCCTGGGTTGGCTCACAGTAGAGGGTGGGAAATATACCCTCAGCTGCAGTATGCTAATAGCCTGTGTACAATGCTGTTGCCTACATCTACCTTGAGCTATGAAAATGGAGCTGGGTTGAAGCTGCCCATCCATTGTACCTCCTTTCCAGTGAGGTTCATCCTTTCTATACCAAGAACTCTTGATTTCAAACTTTACCTTGCATTTAATTTGAAGAAACCCGCTACTCTGAGCGTAAAATACGTTCCAAGGAGGAAGGTCATTATTGGGATTTAATGTTTTTTCTTCTTTTACTTTCATTTGTTTTAATTAGCTATACATGACAGTAGAATGTATTTATGAACTTTGATATATCATAGATGAAATATAATTTCTCATTTCTGAGTGTACATGTTGTAGAATCATTGGTCATGTGGTCACATATATAAAGTAATGACCGTTTCATTCTGCCATCTTTCCTATTCTCACATCCTCTCCCCTTCCTTCCCTTCCCTCTATCTAATCTAAGGTAATGCTATTCTTCTGTACACCCCCCTTGCCCACGGTGGCCTTATTGTGATTTAGCATCCACATATTAAAGAAAACATTCAGCCTTTGGTTTTTCGGGATTGGTAAATTCAGCCAGTACAAAATAAGTCAAGATCTGGCTTTCATCTGAGTGTTTGGGAGCCATTGAGAATAAGAGGGGTTTTTTTGTTTGTTTTTAAAGTCTAATGCACCCAAATGTTCCTCAAGAAGTTCTCACCAAGACAAATTGGTGGAACTAATTTTCTGTAGTAAGCTCTTTTACACCTTATAATGCAAGACAGGTTTATTTTCATACACAGCATTGAGAATTAGAAAATAGAAAGGAACGCCATCTTCAGGCAAGTGGAAGTGATCAAGACTATAAAATAGATGTTTGAGACCCTACAATGGGAAGACTTGCTGTGCTGCTCTCAGAAGTCTCTTCACCTTTTGAAGTCATTTCAGACATTTCCTGCCTCCTCATTTCTTCTGATCGACGCTCATAAGAAATTTGGCGTTCCAGGTAATCTGTATTCCTTTTCTGTTTAATTAGGAAATCCTTCAGGAACTTTAAGAGCTGCAGAAATAAAACAGGAAGAGCCCACATTGAGGACCATGTCTGCAAGGAGAACTACCACAAATGGTAGGTCAAAACCCAGCAGTCCAGAAAGCATGTCAGAAATACAAAATCTTATGGTCTACCCCAGACCTCCTAAACCAACATCTTCATTGCAAAAAGGAACTATCTGGTTCATATGCATGTTGAAATTCCCAGAGCACAGATCAAAGGACCTATTAAAAAACGTACAAGTGCATATAAGCATTAGCTTTCAGTGAGTGTTAGGGTATACCAAAGTACAGCTTATATGAAGAACAAACTGACTGCAATGGTTTCCAAACCAGTTTCTTTGAATCATTTGCAGACTGAGTAGCTGCCCAGAACCCACTTTCAAAGACTTAGAAATGGTCTAGCAGAAGGCCCAGGCATTCAGAGTCCTTCAGAACTCCTTGGGGGAGCCGTGTCTCAGTAGGGCTGGGAATATTTATCACTTTGACCTTCTGAGATGGGAGTTGAAGAGAAGTTGCCATTAAGGTAAAGTGTTCACCAATAACCAGAACTTCACAGAAGTCTGTAGCACAACAGACAGCCATTGACATCTGCTGTCACAATCATGAACAATCAGTCTTAACCTGTGGGCCCAGCCAGCAGCATCATTACCTAGGAACTTGTTAAAAATGCAAATCATAGACCCATACAAAGGTGAAGTAAATAAAAATCTGAGGGTATACCCAGCACTTAGTTGTAGTAATCTCTCCAAGAGATTCTGCTGCTCAATAAGCTTCAGTATTTCTGCTCAAGGAGACTTACAATCCAGCAACAGAATCTCAATTCTGTTGAATCACCCAGAGGAAACATTCCTGCTGAGACTTTCCTCTCTGGTAGAGTTATATTCTTCCTTTCCAGGATCCATAACCCCCCATACCCAACGTACCCCTTGAAATCATTCCCATACTTTCTTAGAAGCACATCTACACTGTGTGACCCACTGTCCTGGGCCCACTTCCCAGAAGCAAATAAAAATACAAAATGGGTAGAAAATAAAAGGTGCTTGTTAGTACAGTTAACCACTTACACCAGCATCATTAGCATTAGTGGCTAAGGTGTTCAGGTCTTCCAAGTTCTTGGTTATTACGGTTTCCATCTGCAGAGCAGATGTTAGGGCTTCTATGGCATTTCCCCAGTTACCAATTTCAGGCTTCTGTTGGAGAAAAACAATGTTATATTCTACTTCCTGCAAAGGTGATGAGGTTTTCACAGTCCAATGATTTCCAAACTTTGTAGCACAAGGAAATCAGCCGAGAATCTTAAATACAGATACGTGGCTCAATTGCTGACACACAGACTTAACAGATACGGCTTGCAGCACTGGCAGTGTTTTCAAAAGATTTCCAGGTGATTCCTTTTCCTTCCTACAAAGCAAGGATACCAAGGGAAAACAGCAGTATGCCATTAATCCATTAACTTTGGAATTCTGTGGTGAGTTCAATTCTGTTATTAGCAGGCATTTGCTTTTCTTTTAAAAGTCCAGTTTAAAGAAAACAAATCCTTGGATAAGAATGGAATACCCAATAGAGGATTATTTGGAATCTCTGCTCCAACAAAACAAAAAAGTCACAAAGACAGCCATACCTGAATGACATTACTGACAATATATTGCTAACATGTTCTAGGAAGAAGTCACAAGACTAGTGTTCCTCCAACTATAGCAAGCATTAGGATCACCTGGGGAGCTGTTAAGATAGCTTCTTGGGACATACCCACAGGGAATCTATTCCTTAGCCCTGAGGTGGAGCTCATGAATTTTCACTTCTAAGAATTTCCAGGTATTACTGGTTCTGCAGATCCAGGGAGCACACTTTGTGTAAATCATTGAGAAAAGCCAAATAAGCATTTAGTGGCTAAAATTTACCGAAAAAGATGTTGGCACATGCTTGCCCTCAGGTCAGTTGCTAAGTAACTCATGGAAGAACATGAGCAATCTAATAAGTAGCAATTAGTTTTTTTCCAGATTTGGCAGAGGTCCAATTTAGATTATAGAAAATTATATTCACCTCAATTTTTGGAAGGCAGATAGTACCCTGACGTTTTCTCAGATACCTTATGAACCGCTTTGCTTGGAACCTCTTCACCTCAGCCTGATCCTCAAAGAATATGACAAAACAAGGCATTTCCATCTCTTCTTTGTAACAGGAGGCCTGGAATAGAGGTGACAATGGGCAGAGACGGCGTGTGAGAGAAGCTGATCTTTAAAATAGGAATCACACAAACTCACTTTGTTGTTTCAATAGTTGTCTAGAAAGAGACTTCTGTTAGTCATTCTTGAGAGCTATTTTTGTCCTTTGACTTACAGAAAGCCTGGGTTCAGGGAGACAGCCAGAGCCATCTCAGAGAATCCATGCAGATTCCAAGATACTTGTGTCTGGTCTTTGGATGTTATGGCTTTTTTAAGGTCAGGTTATATATGCTAGTATGTTTATCCATTAATTGTGTACACCCATGACAAGAAGTCCTACATAAAGTGAAATTCTAAAGCCAATCTATTTCGTTACATTTTACATTATAAAATTGCACATAGGTATAAAGTTGTTCACCCTGCTCATAGGATGAGCTACAGTTTTCCTAATCATAGTCCATGATTTGCAATCACAATGTCTACATCATTGGGCCACAGAGCATCAGTATCCTAGCCAATGAGTTGCTGTTTTATCTAGTATAAACTTGGCCATAAGCACTACTAAAGAGAAAGCAAATAAAGTATCACCAGATCAGAATTAAAACACTCACAGTTTATCAAGAGCCCATACTAACCATGAATAAATATGCATCACCCATATGGAGCTGGCGAGCTGCTAGTTGGTTGATAGGAGCTATGCATTCTTCAGAGATCGGTCCCTCGTTCTCCTCCTCTTGTTGTTGCTCAGCCATAAATTGCGTTACCAGCTAAGGGAGAGGACTTCTTAAATACTGACAGGGATGTAGCCGGCCCCCTTCTAACAACAAGATGAAATTCCATTCAGCTGAGATTAACAGCTACTAATCTACCAAAATGCGGACATTGTTTTTGGATGAAAGAACCAATCTGACTAAAGTTAAAAATAGTTAAAAAATAAAAGTTAAAAATACAGTTGATGGGGGAGGGGAGTAACTTAAACCTTTGTAACCCAGTCAGTATTCAGAGGTCTTTCTCATCTTCTCCATAAGACTTGAGAAGCATGCTAAACTGGGTAGTGAAGTCTTAATAGAATGATTTCAATAGCTTTAATTTTTTTTTCCTTTCTCAAAAACTATCATGGCATAGTATGGCAAATCCAGTGGTAAAACTAAGAAGACTGGCTTAATTATAAGGGACCACCCTTTTCCTTCATAAGTGTTCTACACACATTGCTCTAAAGATAAGATGCCATTCTGAAGAATCAAAATCATTAACTGAGGGGATGACAGCAAATTTCATCGAGAAACAGGCATTTTAATTTGGCCTTGCAAGGCTGACAAGAATATAGAGAAATGGAAAGGGAAGAAAGGTGTTCCACCTGAAGAATAGGCACAGGCAAGCTATAGAAACGAGATGAGATAGTGGTTTCTCTAAATTATGGTAAGACTGCCGCACTTGGAACCGTTTGGCTTCTTCCTTTAACTATCTCCCAAATGTGTCCCAAAACATGTCTTCTTCATTTGCTTGCCTTGAGAGCAGGGATTGTTCCACCAACCCCCAACCCCCCACCCCACCATCCTTTGGGGGGTAGGGGGCAAGCAGGGGCACAGATTCCCATAGCTAGTAATGGGGTGCTTTGTAGATAAAAAGTGCTGAATCCATGCTGATTAAATAAAAGCATATTTTACCTATAAGTAAAGCACAAGATTTCCCCCAAATCTGGTGGATTTCTAGTGTGAACTAAACCCTGTCTGCTTGAACTGATAAAGGAATGGCCATCTCCAAAAGTCTCCCCAGCTGAGGTGGTGAGGAGGGCACCTCCTGAGGGAGAGTGCATCCTAAGGGAGGTGCCAAGAGTTTCAAGTTTGACTCAGCCACAAAGATGAGGCCATCCTAGGGAAGGGATGATCCCGTGATCATAAAATGACCCAAAGCTGCCCTTATCCCCAAGTGTATTTATGTCATAGTCTCGGGAAGAGAGGGGGGCTTCAAGGAAGTTCTTCTGAAACCATAGTTTGCATATAAATCACCTGGGGCTTGGGTTAAACTGCAGAATCTGGTGGGGCCTGGCCTGCTGCCTTTCTAAAATGCTTCCAAATGCTGCCTATTAGTGGACACACCTGGAGTAGGAAGGTTTAAGTACATTCCTAAAAAGCAAATTCAGTAAAAATCCTGTAGGACCCAAGTGGCACTGCTGGGGAGCCTTTAGTAAGGGAGGTAACAATGGGCATCTCCTGTCCTTCAGCATCTCCTGCCGTGCCTTGTGCTCCTTCAGGACCCCTGGCAGCCTCCTGGTGAGGCCAGAGCTGGGGCAGTCTGTAGTGTCTAACTCTGGAGGTTAGAGCAGAGCAGGTGAAGAGGAAAGCAGATAGTAACTGGTCAGATGGCTAACTGGATTTGCTTCTAAAACATTACCAAATATTCCCTTCCTCCAAATTTGGGGTACATTTCAGGAGATTAAACTTCTACACAAGCAATAGGGGTAAGTGCCAATAAAATCTGGATAATTAGTTAATATGACCAATTTATAAGATAGTGAGTCTAGAAGATGTAGATTTTACTTACTGGGAGATATTAGGAGAGTTTGATTATTTCTGAATGATCCATAAGATCCATAGGATCCATGGAAATGTAATCACCCCATTATTCTACCATTCCATCTGGACCAAAACGCAGGGCTGAATACATGCAGACAAAATATTTCTGTTCTTGTGATTAGATATTAGGAAACATTTCTCTCTACCTATTTAAAAACTACCTCACCAATATGCAGACAATGAGTGGAAAGGAACATATCACCATCAACAGCAGTTGTGGTAGGATGATAGACATCCTACCTAAGAAACCTAAGAAGGTTTCTCCCTTCTTAAAATTTTCCATATATTTTGAACTTTTTAATAATCATAATACATTTTAATAATCATATACATTTTATCACTTTCAAAAAGGAACCTAGCAGGTCCCTATCTAGAAAAGTAGCTCAATGCCAATCCATAATAGAAGCTCTACATACAAATTTGTTTTGTGTTACTTTTTGTAATTATAAATGTAAGGCATAAGCATTATAAAACATTATAGTATTACAGAAGTACATGATTAGAAAGTGAAAGCTGATGGCAAACACTTTGGTTCTAATATGTATATATTTAAAAATGTACTAGGATCCAGAATATGATTGCATTGTGGAAACCTGATGACTTGGCCTTTGAAATATAGAATATGATCAGACTGGTTTTTTTTTTTTAAATTCTTACAATCTCTCCTCTGGAATGTGCTGGAAATACAAACTTTTCAAAAAGTTATGGGACTCCTCATAATTTTTTTGTTTACTGTTCTTAATCCAAACTTTCTGTCTTTACAGTGTTACTTTACCGTCTCACCTCTCTAACGAGGAAGAAAGAAATGGCTCTCTTCTGCACCTTATTTTACCTAGAAATTCTTATCTTTCAAAATAAAATCTCCTTAGTGCAGCATTACTTTTTCATTATTATTTTTCTTTGTGCACACATTTTCCTTACTCCTTTATGATCTTGATGAGGAAAATGGTCAAATCTTAGTCATCTTTGTGTCTCCCAGAGCATTTTATATGCTGTCCTGCTCATAGAAGTCATTCAGTAAGTTATATTGACCTATAAAATTTGAAAGTAAACAGAATCCTAACAGTTCAAAGCTTTTGATCATAGAAGTGGAAGCAATGGGAAGAGCAAGAAACCCTGTGATTCTTAGGAAAGTAGATTTCAAAAATTCCTGAAAATTATGGGAGAAAGCAAGCATTTTCATGTTAAATGTCTTCCAAATGCGAACCGCATTTAACACAGTACTGGGCATTGAGTGAATTTTTAATAAATGTTCATGAATGAAAGAGCTAATCAGTGAAGACAGTTATTAAGAGAACTGAATGGAACGGTAAGCCTTAAAAGTAGAAATGTCAGCAGTGATTCTGATGACAGAAACAGTATCTGAAGAAATCCATGTGTCATGACATACTTATCCCTCCACTAGCAGCTACCACTCTCCCCAGACTGACCTCTGCTTCCAGACTAGCAGGGCCCTCACGCCCTCAGAACATATTTTTTGGCTTTTATAGTCTTGGTTATAGTAATTCTTTCCACACCCTTTAACTGCCTGCTTTTCCATAGGTCCTCTCCACTAGTTCATTGCCCCTTGAAGACATTGGTTGCTGTGTCATGACTTAGTATCACCAGTGTGTTGCAGGTGGCAAAGAGCAGGACAACATAGGTTGGCAATGAATGTACATTCACTATGAGTGAATTAGTAAATGGTTGTACATTTAAAGAACAAAGGAGTAAAGTTGATAAATTAATGCGTGCGGGGAGCCACCCCTGAGCTATTTGAGCATCTTCACTGGGCCTTGGAGATTTTGATTTGGCATCACAGGATATTTTGTGGCTCCTTCCACTTAATGGAATGTGCAATGCATGTGACCTGAGGTCATGAAGACTGAGGTCACATGCATTGCACATTAGGAAGACTGAGGTCACATGCATTGCACATTCCATTAAGTGGGAGGAGCCCACTTTTAGCTCCAGAGTTGGGTGTGATTCACTGGGAACTGGATAGCCCACCTCCTACCTTGGCTAAGAACATTGTGTGAAAGCCTTTGAAGTTCCTCCATATTAAAAAAAAAAAAATGGGCTCTTGCTCTCTTTCCATTGTGGGAGCTTGACCCTTAAGGTCAAAGATCCATCCTCTGGCCCCACTCTTTAAAACAATTTTCTGTGTCATGTGATTTTTTTGCCGTATTTCTTAGCCAGCCCACTCCATGAAAGGGAAACCCAAATTTCATAGCCCACATGGGATGTGGCAGAGAAGTATAAGAATCCAGAAATGGGGACATGAAAATACAAATGAATATTAGAAAGTAAAGACTTTCATGTGTGTTAGGGCTTAAATATAGACTTTTTTTTTAGTTATGTTTAAACATTTTTATGAATGGTAAAAAAAGTATTATTTTTAAATTTTGAATTGACACAGAAACTTGTACCTATTTATGGGTTCTGCAGAGGGATTTGCCCTTCCATCATAGACTGGGGAGTTTGAGGGCGTGGGGAAACTGCTCCAGAGATGATTTCAGAGAACCGTGTCTACTTTATTGCACAGCAGAAATAGCTTTTATAGTGAGTACGTGTCAATTTACACATAACAGTCATGATATATGATATAGGCCAGAGATGATACACAACATATCATCTTACAGGAGTCCGGACACCAAGAGTTCAAGAATTGCCACATAGCTTGACCTTGCAGGGGATAACTTCTTGTCAAAAGAGCAAGGAAATTGCGCTTGCCAATGTTCTGACAGCACTTTGTCCCAAAACATGGCGTTCTATGTTAGGACTTCCCTGCTGCACAATGAACAAGATAAGCATTCCTCCATGTAGGTCCAGAGTCAGGCCCTGCAACAGGGTTATAGTCCAATAATACAACATGTGTATAATGTGCAATGATCAAATCATTATAGTCAACATTTTCATCACCTTAAACATTAATCATTTCTTTACCCTGGGAAGCTTTGAACTCCTATCTTCTAATTCTTTACAAAATATGTGATCAATTGTTATAAACTATACTCACTTCTCTATATTGTAGAACACTAGAACTTATCCTTTCTATCTAACTGTATTTTGGTACTAGTTATCTGACCTTTTCTATCTCCTTCCTTCCTACACTCCCTGGTCTCTAGTGATTAGTATTCTATACTCCTATGAAATAAACTATTTTATTTCCACATATGAATTAAAGCATGTGGATTTGTCCTTCTGTACTACCTCATTTATTTAACATCATGTCATCTAGTTATATTATAGCAAATTACAGAATTTTTTATTGGTGACTTATATTTCATAATGTACCACATTTTCTATATCCATTCATCTATTGATGAATACCTTGATAAACTCCATATTTTGGTTATATTGAATAGTGCTAGAATAATTATAGGAATAGAAATATGTCTCTAATATCCCATTTTTAATAGGAACAGAAGTATGACTCTGATAGACTGCTTTTATTTCCTTTGGCTTCACACAACACTGGGATAGCTAGATAAAATGGTAGTTCTCATTTTACTTCTTGGAGGGTCATCCATAATGTTTTGCGAAATGTTTTCAATTAATTCATATCCTCACCAACAGTGTATAGGAGTTTCTCTTTTTCCATTTCTCATCAACATGTTCATCTTTTTTATATTTGTCTCGCTGTTTTATGTCTTTTTGATTATAGCCATTCTAACTGGAGTGGGTACTGACTCATTTTGGCTTTGATTTTCATTTCTCTGAAGGTTAGTGATGTTGAAATTGCTTTTTTATACTTGTTGGTCATTTGTATATCTTCTTTATAAAAATATCTAATAAGAACCTATGCTCATTTTTAAATCTTATTTTTGTTTTTGCTGTTTAGATTTTTGAGTTTCTTTTTATAATCTGGGTGTTATCCCTTGTCAAATGAATAGTTTGTAAATTTTTCTTCTTATCTGCCATCGTCTCTTCGCTTTGGTGACCATTTCTTTGCCTTGCAGAGCTTTTTACTTTAATATAATCTCATTGTTGGTTTTGGTTTCGTTGCTTGTGACTTTGAAGTCTTTTTGTTGTTGTTGTTTTGCAATAAGAAAAATCACTAATATTTTTATTCTTCCTGTCAAGCTTCCATAAATATTTCTGTTGTTGTACTTTCTTAAAGTATAAACCCACAGTAGATATTTTTAACTTCAGCACACCAGTTATTCTTCCTTTTTACCAATGTCTGCAAACTTCTATAGCAGGCATTTATTAGAGTTTGATTTCCTCAGCTCTTTGCAGAAAAACATGTGTGATTATCTAACTGCCCTGGACTCATGGGTAGAATGTTCTTTCTCTTTCTAGTCAGTTTCAGTGATCTCAGTTCATGGACAGCCAGCTCCTTTCCTCTGGGCCCAAAGCAGGCAGAACATTGTGGTGGAAGGGCAGGGGTAGAGATAAGCTGCTTAGTTCATGACAGCCTGGAAGCAGAGAGCAGTGACTTTGAAGGCTTATCCAAAATACCTGTGTCTTGTATCAAATCCTTTAAGTGCTGAGAGCCATCCATGGACTATATGTGGACCAAATCGCCATGGAAGCCCGTTGAATAGAAAAATCTGTTATTTGGGAACTTCCAGCAGCAATCCTGCTGGTAAGATCACCCAGATACATGAGAATACTATTCAGCTCTGCCAGGTCCCACACAGCACGGGAGATGGGATGACCTGCTACAGCCACATAGCCTCTCAGTGATGGGTGTAGCCTGCAAAGATGCCAGTCAACCTGTTGACTGCAAGACACCATGAAGCAAGACTCCACCCTGAAACCTTATCCCTGCTTTTGATGTACTCCCTTAAATAAAATCACCAGAGCCATTTTCTAGTTGTTCTCTTCCAGCTCCTACCAGGACTGGAAGATCCTATAAGGCATTCTGCTTTTAAAACCAATTCTTTAACTCTATTTTTTATTTCTTCACTAATTATTTCAGACTCGATTTTCTCAGGTGGTTTATCCCCTCCTATACAGGAAGAATTACCCTGGAGAAATGCTGGCTGCCTCATGATATTGAAGCATTTCTTTGTCTTCATGTTTAAGTGAAGTAGATTTTATATGTTCAGAAATTTACACATTTTTTAAAATTTAAATTTATATTTAATTTTATTTTTTGCATATAAATGTTAATGATAGTCCCTGATGATACTTTGGGACTTCTGTAGTCAAGTATAATGTCTCCTTTCTCATGCCTGATTTTATTTTTTCTGCTCATCTATTTAATTTATTAGTGAGTGTGACTAAACGTTTGTTCTTTTTGCTTCTCTTTTCAAACAACCGTGTCTTTGTTTCATTGATCTTTTGCATTTTTTGTTGTTGTTGTTCTCTATTTGTTCATTCATTCCTAGTCTAAGTTTTGTTATTTGTCTCCTACACACTTTGAGTTTAATTTTCTCTTTCTTTTCTGGTTCCTTGAGTTGTATCTTTAAGTTAGTAAATTATTTATTTATCTTTCTATTTGTTCGAGTAGATGCTTACTGCTATAAACTTTCCCTATAAGACTTTTTAAAAATTGTATCCAAAAACTTTTGTTATGTTGTATTTCCATTTTCATTTGTTTCAAGAAATATTTTAACATTCATTTTAATGTGATCATTGATCCATTGAAAATTCAAAAGCTTGTTTAATTTTCATGCATCTCTAAAGTTTCTCTTGTTGATTTCTAATTTCACTCCATGGTGTTTGGAGAAAATCCAGGATATGATTTCTTTTTCTCTAATTTGTTGAGACTTCTTATCATATGATCTATTATGGTGATAGATCCAGTGTTGATGAAAAGAATGTGTGATTTTTAGCTGCTTAATGAAATGTGTAAATATTTTCTAGTTTTATCTGGTGTATCATTTAAGAATCAAAGAAAGTCATTTATTGGATTGAAAACAAGTCAGCAAAATTCCTGGTAACAGATTAAAAGGCATTGTACTCAACCATATCCTCTTTTCCAAGAAAATGATTTGGATAAATAGAGTTTTAGATTTTAATTAAATTTGCTAATTTCATAAATCTGGAGGGACTAATTAGCATGATGAATGACAGAACCAGTTATCAACAGAACACAGCTGGCTAAATCAACTGAAGTTAATATGATTAAGTGCAATTACAAGTGAATATAGAATCCTATATTTCAATTTAGTAAATCACTAGCCCATAACCAGGAAGGTGGAGCTCTTATTAAGCAGTAGTTCATATGAAAAATATGTAGATTTTAAATTATTTGAACATCCAACCCAGCAAGTTGACAGAAAAGCAAATTCAATTATTTTTTCCCCTCTAACAAAAAAAAAAAAGGTGTTTTTAAATCGAATGATTCATATAATTTCTTAGGCAACTATGTGCAGACGAGAGAGGGGTACTTTATTTTTTTGATCTAAAACTTGATGATCTTTTCCTTCTAGACCTTGGGCCACTCTTCATGGCTCTCTGTGCTTCCTTTATCTCTCACTTGTGGACTTCAGCGTGGTCAGTCAGGAGCTTCTTGTGGCCCTTGTCAGCCTTTAGCCTGCTGATGTGATCAATGAGAAATGCCTGTTTTTGAAAAATTCCCCTTTTACCTTTAAGTGTAGGCTGTGAAACACATGTTGGTTAGTTTTAGATTAGTAGCATCTAAAAAGCCAGAACAGAACTCTCATCTGTAAACAGGTGGCCTCCTTGGGCATTTATGCATCTGCAGTACCCTTTCACACACCTGTGCCCCGCACCCTGGAATAGACGGTCACAGGCTTGCTGATTTCACTCCATTTTTGATCAGTTTCTTGACAGCTGATGGGTGATGGCATCAGCAATTTCTTTGGTCTCTTCACATCTAAGCAGAGTTCCCTTTTGTCATGGCAGAGGACATTGGAGGTGAGCTCTTCTGAAGCTTCATGTCTGAATTCAGCTTTCAATCAACTATTTAGAACTATATCCTAGGACATACCAGTCCTGTTGTAGCCATGCAATGACTCAGATTGTCAGGTTCAGCCACCCAACAAACACTTGGCTAGGGCTTCCCTGAAGTAGGTGATATATACTAAATGGTAATAGAGATGAACAAGCACTTGAGGACCTTTTTGTCTAATATTTTGTCATGTTTATGTATCATTTCTGGCGTCACATTTTCAAGATATTGATAATCTATATCATAATTAGGTGGAAAGTTTTATTTATTTCAATATTTGTGTTCTAGAGTTCAGAAATGCTTAAAATTGAAGAAATCAATACATAAAAATCCTTCCCAATAACCTTGTAAGGCAGATATTATTATTCTTTTTTAAATGAAAGTGAAAAAATTATGAGAGGTCAAATCACTTTTCCACAATCACCCAACTAATTAGAGGAACTATCAGTATTTGAACTCATCTGAATTTGACTCAAAAAGCCCAGGTTCTTTGTAATGTGTCATTTTCCCTATTCCAAGAAATATTTTCTTCCCTTGATTTATTTAATGGAAGAATATGAAAAGACCTATAAAGATACAAACATTAAAAACACAATTAGATCTGGTGATAGATAGCTTAGGCAGAATGTTCACCTACCATGCATGAGGTCCTAGTTTTGATTCCCAGAACTGCAAAACTAACAACAACAACAAAAAAACTTGTAGATTCTTCTATACTATACTATATAAAATACATATATATAATAAAATATAAAATTTGATAAATTGCAAATATTTCTATATACAGTATTAAAAATTTGAATTTTTTTCATTTCAGTATTCCAGATATAACTATTTTTTCTAAATTGTTACTACTTGTTGAAACTTTATTACATATAATTCTAATAAGAGTATATAAAATTAGAGCTTTCAAAATGAATACAGTTTTGTGACTGAATTAAAGATCACTGAATATATCATTATTGCATTCTTTGGAAAATATAAACCATCCACTTTAAATAGACTTAGTAAAGTGGTAGGCATATAATTTTGTATTACACTAGATAGATATATATAATCATAAATATGTTTCATAGCAAATAAGATGAACCAGTTATAGGAGTGTATTTATATTTAGACTGCAGTGTTTTCCTGGAGATATAGTCAAAAGTCTCAAAGACTTGTATGTAAAGCAACCATTATAGTGACTTATATATAGTGATAAATGATAAATGTTAATTTAGTGGTCCATTTAAATGCAGTTTGCAATAAAAAATATTTTTTTTAAAATTTCCTTGCCCACCACGAAGAAATTCAGCCATCTCCCAAGAAAAGGAACACTGTGAGCTCTCACAAGTTTAGTGTCTACACACACACACACACACACACACACACACACACAAACAAATATGCACACATGTGCGCACATGCATCATCATCACCACAACTACCAGCAACAAACAACATTAGCAACAAAGAACTTCTATAGTTATTTATAGTGTTGGGAAGAGGGTGATACACGTGAGTTTCATTGGCAAGGTGTCACACAGAAATATGATCTTAAATAAACTAAGTGGGGAAAAGGAGTATTTTTGTTCTTGTTTTCTCCCATTTCCCTTTCCTCTAGGAAATCCAGATTAGTGGATGAAATTTTATGATTATTTTTTATTTTCTTATACATTTTATTATCTTCACTTTTGTAGTTGGGACCTGAATAGTGGATTTTAAATGCCTGAGTGATGTGAGCCATGTGTAGTGCCATGGTGAAGAACACAGGCTTCAGCAGTGGCAGTCTGTATTTTAATCCTGTCTTTGCCAATTTATACAATTCAAGGCACTTTTCTAGACCCTGGGAACATTAGCAGTAAAGAAAACAGATGGAAATCCCTGTGTTCGTCAACCATATCTAATTAGGATATTAATTATTTTTTAACTTGTCTTCCTCTTCCATAGGATCACAAGTATTCTTATTTTGGGGGTGCACTTTAAGTGTTAACTGAGTTGATACACAGACAAATGCTTAGAAACAAACTTTCAGATACAAAGCAGTTAATAAAGATTGGCTATTAAATATAGGACCCCCTTTTCCTATTTTGGTTGCTGTTAACTTGTTTTACTGTGAAGGGTAACATGTTCTGGAATCCCAGAGGCTCCTGTAGCTACTACCTTTTCTTGAGTTTTGCTTTTAGGGCAACCTGGACTTGTACATAGCTCTTCATTATATGATATAAGCTCCTTATACCTATTGTCCCTCTGTGGCTTGCATTCCACTTTTTAATAGGATTCTTTGATGAAAAGAAGCTCCAAGTTTTAATCTAGAGCTACTAGATTAAAAAAAATCTGAAATATTTTATAACATTTCTCAATGTTTAATTATTCTGTGTTCTGGGTATGAATAATTTTACTTTGCAAATATTGTGAAGACATTCTTTTATATTTCTTTTAAAACTTTACTTTCTTCTAGCAGTGTGGGAGCCTGAGGCAGAAGGATCTCTAGTTCAAGGACAGCCTCAGTAATTTAGCAAACTCTAAGCAACTTAGTGAGATCCTGTCTCAAAATAAAAAATAAAAAGGGCTGGGGACGCAGCTCAGTGGTTAAGCACCCCTGGGTTCAATCCCTGATACCAAAACAAAACAAAACCTCTATTTTTATTCCCACATTTAGAGTCACGATCTATCTAGAATTGATTTTTGTGTACAGTGAGAGGTAGAAACTGTTCTTTATTTTTTGCCTAAGAATCTATAATTGTTGATGGTGGGCAGAATGATGGCCCCTCAAAGATGTGTATATCCTACCATGAGTATGCTACCTTCCATGGCATGGAGATGAGACCTCAAGATGAGGATGTTATCTGAGTGGATCTAATTTAATCAAATCTGTCCTCAAATTTGAGGAACATTCCATGCTGCCTTAAGAGAGAGACATGACTAGACAGTAATAGAGAGATGCAATAAGTTCTGGCTTTGCAGATGCAGAGTGGGGTCATGAGCAAACGTGGAACACTGGTGGAAATGGGCATGGCCTCAAGAAGTTGGAAATGGCAACCAAATACATTCTCTCCAAAAATCTCCAGAAAGGAATAAAGCTCTCCTAATGCTTTAATTTCAGCCCCATGAGACCTGTATTGTCCTTCTGACCTAACTTTAAGGCAACAAATTTGTGTTTATTTTAAGCCATTGATTTTATGGTTATTTGTTAACAACAGTTACACAGACAAATGCTTAGAAACAAACTTTCACATACAAAGCAGTTAATAAAGATTGGCTATTAAATATAGGACTCCCTTTTCAGAAAACTGATAGGTTGACCAGCATGGCTTACCAAAAAGATCGTTTTACTCATTGCTCTGCAGCTCCACTCGTGTCATAATTGTGTGACACCTCTGCAGCGTCTATCTCTGCATTTTCTTGTCTGTTTCAGTAATCTTTGTGTCTATGTTTTGTGGTATTTTTACATTGTGTAGCTTTGTAATAAGTCTTAATGCTCAGTAGAGCAAATTCTCTTGTTTTCTTTAAACAGTGATCTGTATCCTTGCCCAAATATAAAATATGTAAGCTTCTTGTCTATTTCAACAACAACAACAAAAATAACTTTGTAAGGTTTTAATTGGGATTGCATTGGCTCCATAGATCAAATCTGGAAGTTGACATCTTTACAATACTTATTTTTTGAAAATTCATTCATGTTGTATTCTCTTATTTACCCAATATTTGTTAATTTTTCTTAATCATGATTTTTTTTCTATGTAGAGGACTTACACATCTTATTAGATATCCCTAAATGTTGAATTATATTTGAGTGCATTTTGAATGGCATAATTTACATTTTGCCTGTTTTTTTTTTTTTTACTACTGGCATATAATTGATTTTTGTATATTGACTTTGAATCCAGTGTAATTGCTAATACACTTATCAACTTTAAAATTTTGCAGATTTTAAATTTGGAATTTTTACATATACAATCTTAAGGCTATGAATAATAAAAGTTTTAATTCTTCTTTTCCTATTCTTATTACTTTATTTTCTTGACTTATTGGATGAACTATAACCTCTATTAAGAGTTTTGCTTAAAATTGGAGAAAGCAAGATTGTCTTTTTTTTTGATATTGAAGAAAAATATTTACTATTTTCCCATGAAATAAGATATTGTAATTTTAGAACAATTTTTAAATCAAGTTTGGCAGTTCTCATCAATTCCTGATATGCTAGATTTATTTAATCACACTTTTAATTTTTATGTAATTGTAAGAAATAGTAGACAGTGATTCTGTAATTCCTTTATTTAGTTCTCTACAATAACATGTTACAAAATGATAGTACAATGTTATAACCAAAGCCTTGACATTATAACCCACCAATCTTATTCAGATTTATTTAGTTTTACTTGTGTCCATTTGTGTGTAGGTGTGTGTAATTCTACAAAATTTTATCTCATGTGTAGGTTCCTGTACCCACAAATGTAATTAAGAAACAGAACAGTTCCATCACTGCAAGGATTCTTCATGTTGCCTTTTCATAAGCACAGCTTCTTTCCTTCTATCCTCCCTTTGCTACCCCACCATTGTTTCTTGTCACATTAACCTTTTCTACATTTCTACAATTTTATATGCATGCAATCACACAATATGTAACCTTTGAAGACTGGATTTTTATTGTTCAGCATAATTCTCTTGAGGCCATTCAATTGGTTTCATGTATAGTGCATTGCTTTTTATTGCTGAGTAGTATTTGATAGTATGACTATACCACACATCGTTTAACCATTTATTCAAGGACATATGGGTGGTTCTCTGTTTTTAGTTAATATGAGTAAAAAGGCTATGGATATTCATGTATAGGTTTTTATGTAAAAATAAACTTTCATTTCCCTGGTATAAGTGTTCCCCCGTGCAATTGCTGGGTCACATGAAAGAATAGCTAAACTATTTCTCAGTGAGTCTGTACACCAAAGAATTTATTTTCTTCATGAATGGATGTTGAAGTTGATCAAAAGCCCCTTTTTTCACCTGTTTGGTTTCTGTTATGTTTTTCTCCTTCATTCTGATACTGTGCTAATTTACATTGATTGACTTTTGAATTTGAAGGAAACTTGCATTCTCAACAAAACACAACTTCTTCAGACTGGGCCATGCTTTACACATATAGATGCAGTGTTTTGCCTAGAATTTTTGCCTGGGTTGATTAGAGCAAGTCTCTTGAAATTTTCTTCTCTAATCATGTCCTTTTAAGGTTTTAGTCTCTATGTTAAGTCATCTCACAAAATGAATTGGGATGTATTTTCTCCTTTCTATACCACAAGAATGAGTTTGTATGAGACTGGAGTTATTTCTTAAAAATTTGGTAACATTAATTTCCAAAGCCTATTAGACTTGGAGAATATTGTGAAGTGTTTAAATTACTAGTTAGTTATTAAATTATTTGTATTTTCTACTTTTTTGATCAGATTTGGAAGGTTCTGATTTGGAATATTGTCAATTTCACATACATGTTCAAATTAATTGACATAAAAGTATGTAAGATTTCATATTAGCTCTTTATAGACCCCACAGCATTAGGATATTTGCCATAGTCACTTCTTCATACTTTTGTACCCTTGCAACTCAACTTTTGACCTCCTTATAGAAAATGCTGTTAAAAATCAGCTTAATTTCCTCTTCATCTCTGGAGTAGGTTTATTGGAAATGGAATAAGTATGAAACTAGGAAACAATGAAAAACTAAGTTCTGTACATGAGACATCAGTTTGCACTCACTAAGATGCCCATAATAAAAAAGATAGTAATGAGTGTTGTCAAGTTGTGGAAACATTGGCATGCTCAGACTCTTCTGATATAAATGTAGAGTGGTGTAGCTCTTTGGAAAATGTGCTAGTAGTTCCTCAAAGATTAAATATAGAGTTACCATATAATTAGCAATTCTATCTTAATATATGCACCCAAGAGAAATGAAAATTAAACATGAACATTCATAATAACATTAGTCATAATAGTGAAAAATGTGAACTATGCAATATCTAACAAGTAAGGAATGAATTAAAAATGTGGTATATCCATACAATGGAATATTATTCAGAAATAAAAAAAGAATGTAATACAAATACATGGTATAACTGAGTGAACCTTCAGAATATTTTGCTAATTGAAAGAAGCCCATTAGAAAAGATCACTTATGTAATTCCACTTATGTTAAATGTGTAGCATGATCAAATCTACAGAAAATAGAATGGTGGTTGCTAATATGTGAGGGGATTGAAAAATGTGAAGAGCAATTGTAATTGAGGATAATAAAAATGTTCTAAATTAATAGTAATGATAGTTGCACAATTGTAAAAATAATAAGAATCATGTAACTTTTTATATTTTAAATGAATAGTATAGCATGTGAATGATATCTCAATTAAACTTATATATACATAAAAAAGATTTTCAAACTATATTATTGACTCTAAGTAAAAAGGGCATTCAAAAAGTATGAGACCTATAGTTTAAAAGAAAAAAATCTAATATTGATGTTGTTTTCTATAATCTCTCTTCTGTTGGTGACATTAATCTATTTTTTCATACTTGTATATATACTTTCTAAGATTTTGGAGATAAGTACAAAATTCAGATGATTTCAGATTTTAATATTCAGTTACATGTTGCTAAGGACTTAAAATTTTTTGAAAATGCCCTTGAATAAACTCCCAAGAGAAAATTAAACCTCACGGAAAAGTACTTGCTTTAAATATGCCAATGAAATTTTTTCCAAATAGCTCCTTGGTACTTCTTTGACCAGAAATCAGCTGATAAACATTAACAGAGTTACTGTTTCCATGAGAGACTTTTTAAAAGTGTAATGGGACTAGACACTGATTAAAGTATCTGAATGTGGACTCTCTCCCTCTGGATATGGCTAGCATTCTCTCTTGAGTGTGCATGTTCCTTGCTTTATTCCAAAGTCATCTCTTGTGAGATTGCCCCCATTCTCCCTTAAAATGTATTTACTTTTTTCTTAACTAAACCTCTATTTATCTTTGACTGGCAAGTGCTGAAATTGTTTTCTGTGTGTCACGTATGCTCAGAATCCTGCTGGAGCTGGGCAAGGTGGTGTATACCTGTAAATCCCAGTGGCTTGGGAGGCTGAGGCAGAAGGAATGCAAGTTCACCGCCAGCCTCAGCAACTTAGTGAGACTCTAAGCAACTTAGCAAGATCTTGTTTCAAAATAAAACATTAACAAGGGCTGGGGAGGTGGCTCAGTGGTTAAGTGCCCGTGGGTTCAATCCCTGGTACCAAAAGAACCCTGTTCGTCCTGGGTCAAATCCCCACTTCTTTCTGGTAATTTCTCAGAACCTTCTTTGGAGACATGTCTTCTCCTGTGACTATCCTGGTAGCCATGGGGAACTTCAGAATCATCAACTTTGTATCTTCCAGAGTAAAACAACTCCCAGATAAAATGATGGCAACACAAGAATTCCAACCCATCTCCACAACTATCAGTGTCTATCTCTTAGATCAGTCAGGATAAGACTTTTGACCCCTGACTGGGCAGAGTAATCATTCCTTGCCAGACTGAAGCAGCCATAGAAAATGGATCTTCACTACTCACCAAACCTTAAGATTAAAGTAGCATCTAGGCTACCTTAATTACAGGTGTGTGTGGTGACATACACCTGTAATCCCAGTGGTTTGGGAAGCTGAGTCAGGAGGATCACAAGTTCCTTTGTATTATCTCATTATTTTCAAGATGATTATGGGAACAATAATA
Organism: Ictidomys tridecemlineatus; assembly: GCF_052094955.1. NCBI lineage: Eukaryota > Metazoa > Chordata > Mammalia > Rodentia > Sciuridae > Ictidomys > Ictidomys tridecemlineatus. Next base: position 167,672,374 of record NC_135479.1, read on the forward strand.
ATTGAAGAGGCTTGAATAAGGGTGTTTTTAGGAATTTTGATATTAGTATTATCATAAATATGATGATCATGTTCTCTGAATCCCAAATTTGATCATATATCTAATAACTAAAATTGTGTCTATTAGATTTTTTTTCTGGAAAGTCTAGGGAATTGTGGTTAACATAAACATTAATATCATTAAACTCCAAATTGGAATCATCACACACACCAGGGGCATTGGGATTTCCCCATTGTACCCCTGGTTGATATCAAGGCAAGTGTGGCACCTTTCAATGCCTGAGGATTATTGAAGTTTCACTTATTGACATGAAACTTCTTTGTCATCTCTTTAGATGTACTTTGTGGTGACCTCTCCATCAGTTGGCACTATGTGGAAATGATTAGAACAATTGGCCATGGGAACAATATGTTAATTTGAAATGTGACAAGAAGTTGTAAAATTGTCCAAACCTACTCTTAGCCAAGAGTATGCTCATTTTCTAAGGTTTAAAGGTAAACAAAGATTATACCCAGATGACAAAAACTGAATCTCTAGTGAACTTGAAGGTTTGTATAGTTCTCATCTCTTCTTCCAATGGTCTTCATCTTCAGTGAACATTGATCTAACAGAAAGAAAAAAATAATAAATAACTATCATGCAAGGTATAACAAAAAATAACTAAGAATTGGAGTGCTCACAAAAAGGATCAACTCCCTTCTATCTGAGATGATTAGGAAAGGCAGTTTGCTATTTTTTTTTTCTGTTTCTACCACCTGTCTTGGGCCCTTTGTTCCTTCTTTTGAATGAATCATTTTCTAAATATTTCATTTTAATTTCTCTTATGTTTCATTTTAATTTCTCTTTTTAGCTATACTTCATTGTATTTTTTATCTACTTACTTACTTTTACTTACTAGTTCCTGTCACTTTTGTTGTTCTTCTAATTGTTTGGGCTGATCTCTAGGTTTCTTTCTCATTTACTCATCTTAGAGATTTGATGGCTTGGAGAGGTTCTTGTTAATGTGACACGGAGAGCATTTTAGTCAGCTTTTTCAGTGCTTTGACCAAAAGACCTGACAAGAGCAGTTCTGACAAGAGGAGGAAACGTTTGTTTGGTGCTCACAGTTTGAGAGGTCTCAGTCCATCAAGGGCCAACTCCATTGCTCTGTGCTCAAGATGAGGCAGAACATCAAAGTGAAGGGTATAATGAAAGAAAGCAGATCAGGATATGACAATCAGAAAGCAGAGAGAGACTAAGCTTGGCTCACCAGGGACAAAATATATACCCCCAAAGCATGCCCCCAGTGACCTGTCTCCTCTAGCCACAGCTTACCAGATTATAGTTTCCATCCAATTAACCATTAAAGTGGATTAATACATTAGGTTAAGGGATGATATGCTCTCAGAAATTGGCTTATTTGTGGCTTTTTGAGTTTAATCCCAATCATTTCACCTCTAAATTTTTTTTATATTGTCTCTTACATGAGCTTGTGGGAGACATTTCATGTCTAAATCATGAGAGGTTCTTTTCTTGCCATTTTTCTTTGGAGTTCTAAATGCCTATGTACCTACATAATCATAGTTTCACAACTTAGGAAATGTTTTCTGTTACATCGCTGAATAGGTTTTCTTTAGCTCAAGTTCCTCATCTATTACAATTATATATGTTTGGTCTTTTAACAGTGCCCCATATGTCATATGCTTTTTAAATTATTTTTTATTACTATCTGAATGTGATAATTTATCAGTCTTGTCTTCACACCCTGATTTTCTTTCTTCTGCCTGATCCAGTCTACTAGTGAGGGTTTCCACGAAATGTTTTTATTTGACTAATTGAGCTTTTTACTTCCAAGATCTCTGTTTGGTTCTTTTTCAGAATATCTACTTCTTTCTTAAATTGCTCATTTATCCTTTAACTCATTCAGCTGATTATTTGTTATAATCTCTTTGAATTAACTGACCACTTTTAAAATTATTCTTGTCAATTCTTTGGCTTTTATTCTACTTCTATATCTTTGGAATCAGATTCTAGAGGTTGTTAATTTCTGTTGCCTTGTTTTTCATGCTTCTTATTTGTCTATATTGAGATTTACACATCTATGGGGTTGGGAATTTCTTCTACTTTTATGTGAGGATCTTCTTGGGCAGCAGCCTTCTCACAATTATATGCCCTAGTAAATTGGCTTACTATAGCTTTGGCTTATTGTGTGGCTTATTGAGTTTAATTCCAGATGGATTCTTTAGTATGGTTTCTCTGGGGCTTATCTGGCTGTGATTAGTGGGTTTTGATAGAGTGGTGTGTCAGAGATTAAGTGACCCACTTTCTCTGCAAGTGTCTCAAGAGTGGAACCCTCTGGAATTTCAGGCAGATCTGTTGTAGACAGTAAAGAATATGAGGTGCACTCTCTGCGGTCACTCTTCTGGTCCTGTCAGCAACATTAAGTGTGTAAAAATATGAGAATAATCTATGCTGAGGTTTCCTATAGATGTGGTGTCCACGATTGTGTTTTTTCTCTTTGTTGTTCTTAGGGAGATGAATGATCAGAAGTGGTACTTCTCAAGTCTACTTGAGGCCAGTTCATTGGCTAGGGCATTTTATCGCCCCTATTCTTTAAGGTTTAATTGGGACTAGGTTATGGCCTAATTGAGGTGTAATTTCTCTTTGGTGGGTCTGTGTGTAGCTCAGCAGCAAAGTACCTACCAATGTGCTTATAGTACTGGGCTCAGTAACCAGCACAAATAAGAAAATAAACATCAGTAACAACCACAACATAAAAAACTTTATGAAAATATTGTAATAATCAGATATAAACAACAACCATAACACCAGTATCAATGGAAAAGCAAGGAGTTAAAATATATACTAAAGTAAAAAATTAATAAGTAAAAATAAAAAAAATCAAAATAAAGAAAGGAAAAATGAGAAAGAAGATCCAATTAAAGAATTTTAAAAAGGGAAAAGAAAAATGGAAGAAAATTGAAAATTAAATGTTAAAAGAAAAAAAAACACAAGAAGAGAGGAAAGAAAAAGTACACACACACAAACATACACACATGGTCACACCAAACAGGCACAACCCCAAATGTCTTAATTTTTTAAAAAAAGTTTTCTCTCTGCCAAAACAGATAAATTGTGTGGGCAAGAGGGGATGTTTGCAAACTATTCTCAACAGATCTTTCTTTGATCGCTTAGGCTATGTGCTCCATGGAGAGAGACGGGGGTTTTCCACTCTTTTCTTCTTTCCTTTGTGTTGCTGCCCCGTTGACCAGTGAGAGTAGTTTGTGACTGGGGCCAGTTGTGATACCTATCAGCTGCCCTGCTTGCCAGTATATGAGCTGTGTAGTTTCCCCCAGCAGAAATTTACTCCAGTGTCCCTTGCTCTGTGCATTCTTAGGACAGAGCTGACACAGGTCACTGCAGAGTATCAGGTTCTGTGTGCCTCTTGTGATGCCTGCTGGAGGGGCAGGGAAGTGCTATGGGATCACAAATATCTGCACTGAAGTGCCCACAGTGTGGGTCCCAAGTGCACTTTATCCTCCATGACTCTGGTGTTCCAAGACTTAGCTCCCATCCCCAGTTGCCCTCAACTTGTTCCCCTCTTGCAACTGGTTTACCAGTTTGCTGGTTAAGAGAAAGTGACTTTCATTCCCTCAGATAAAACGGTCTATTTTCCCACTTTATATAGAGTTGTCAGTGGTTTTTAGACCTCCCCCCCAGAGCCAAACTAGCTCTCAAGTTGGAGGCCCACTGGTTCAGTGTATCCTTATTTGTTGTAGATTCTCGGAGACAGATAAATGCAGGGAACTTTGACTCTCAGAGCAGAAGGCTCAGACAAGACTTTCTCAGGATGGCTCCCCATTACTGCACTGTGGCACATGCTGTGATTTGACCTGGGGAGGAACTTCCCTGTTGCTGGTATGCCCTGCATACCTAAGTCCCCTCTCTGCTCAGACTGTACTTTTGCATCTTGTTGAGTCCTGTTCTGACTGTGCTCTTGGGCCTCTGCCTCTTTCTTTCACCCATACCCACACTCTCTGCCACACCACCACATGATCAGCCCTAAGGCACCATCTGTTTCACTATCCTATGTCTCTGTGTATTGATTTCCCCTTATGTTTGTCTATTCACATTTGAAATCCAGCATTTTCCCACAAACATCTCTATGAATAGCTGATCTCCAGTTGTTTTGATTCCATCTTGTGGAGAAGCGGGTGGGTGCAGGATGCCTGTCCTCTGCTATCTTGCCTCTCCCACTTTAATTCTGAATATAATAAATTGATGACAGTTGACCATAGTTATTCCAGAATGAAGAAAAGGGGGAAATGAATAAATGAAGTAACATCAGGGTCTAGAAATTAGAGCATATTTTGAGAGAGAGAGAAAGTGTGTGTGTGTGTGTGTGTGTGTGTGTGTGTGTGTGTGTGTGTGAGAGAGAGAGAGAGAGAGAGAGAGAGAAAGAGAGAGAGAGAGAGAGAGAGAGAGAGACTCTGAGCTCTTTAAAATTCTTATTAATTTGAACTTGTTTTATGCCAGAGAAGAAACTGACTTTGAAAGAATTGTTATGTTCCAGGCATTGTGCTGAAGAGTTACCATGTTTTATTTATTTGTAAGAAAATACTGAGAGGTGTTTCTCTTTATTTCTGTCTTACAGGTGAGGAACAGAGAGGTTCAGTGAGAGAAATTAAGAACAGAAATTGCTACAGTGATAGAGTTGTTCCATGGACATCTGTCTCCTGGAGCAGATAAATTTTGAATTTAATTTTAAGCAGAAGGAAAGTGAGAAAGGTTGGAATTGGGCACTATTCCTCTTATGAATCATTAAGAAATTGCCATGTCGTTGTCTAATTATATATCTGCAAAATGGTATCATTGATGTAAAATAGTATCTCTGCTTTAAAAGAAATAAGAAAATATTTTATTCTGAGCCAAATGAGTGATCATGGTCTGGGAACACAGATTCCAGTTACCCTGAATGACATGTTGGACCATGGAAGAGGTTACATGGATTTTTTTTTTTTTTTAATACTGGGGATTGAACCCAGGAGTAAGTACTTCGCTTCTGATCTATATCCCCAGCCCTTTTTTAATTGTGTATTTTGAGATAGGGTCTCACTAAGTTGCTGAGGCTGGCCAAGACACTGGGATTATAGACATGCATCAGGACCCAATTGACATAAACATTTATAGTCACAGAACAAAATAAAGTCATGAATCAATGTGTTTACAAAGTACATATGTAAAATCATCAGGTAAACTAGAGCAAAGAGAGGAAATCCCTTTTAATAGGATTCAGATGTTATCTTTATTGAATTCTTAGTCTTTGAGTTGGTGGAGGCTAGAGGTGTGTCAAGTTTAGCATACATTCCAAATTTTTCATCTAGAGATCATGAGGATGTTAGTTTAGATACAGAGGTTGATAGTAATTGGCTATGAAAAGGATCTAAAGATAGCTCAAGATAACTTTGGCTCCTAATCTACAACATTCCCTCTTTCCACAATCCTAATGTTGTATTCAGTCAAGGCTAAACAGTCTGTGGGGGTCATTAATATACAGAGTGTTCAGAGGAAAAAGTGACTTTGTGTTTAACTTGTGTAGACCTTTATTAGATGTTGGATAATAATTCCAAGGATTAAGATGACTAATGGCTGGTAGGGCTTATGGCTTCTACTTCAAAGTAGGTTTGTAATTAAAATCTATCTTTGACAGATAAGCAACCTTGCTACATTGGACAGATTACAGGTCAGAGACTTCAAAGTTGCATGGTCTGTATTCCTTCATATTGACAGCCCTTTCCAGATCTAAGTCAAACCTTTCACCCCTCACATATGAACTTGCTTGGCTTTTTGGCTTGAGATAGTCTAAAATAATATTCTATGAGTCTTCAATTTTAAGAACAGAGGGAAGAGCTATTTTATCTATTTAAATTTTGTATGAGTATACAAGTGGGAACTGCTTCTGGTGAAAGAGCCCCCAGGAACTGTTGAGAGCCACAGCCGAAGGGGCCCCAGCAAACTTCCAGCTGCCAGCTGATGATTAGCTCACAGCAGCCCCAGCAACATCTAGCTGATTGGCTCCTCTGCGGTGATGCTCATTGGGCTGTTTCCCTGCCCTTTCAGACCACAGAGCTGCTCACTGGGGGACTTTTTTGGCTCCGCCCACATGACCCAGCCAATCGGCCTCAAGAGCAGGAGGATTCTGGGAGGTGGAGAGGCTTGTGGTTTTGGGGGAGAGGCTTGTGGGAAGCCTGTGGTGGCAGTTGGGATCTGAGGGTTTTTCCTAAGGAGCTGTTTTGTTTGGTGTGTGTGGTTCTAAAAATAAAGTTCGTTTCTTTTGACAAGTGGCTCCTGAATCGTGCCCAGCCAGACTGCGGCAAGGAACAAATTCCTTTCTTGTGGAATCAGTTATTTCTCAGATCTTACAGACAAGACTCAGATAGTTGCTTTCCCTGGTACTGCTGATCTGGCGGTAGCAGAACAGTGTAGTTGACTTCTAGGAAGAGGCAAGGAGAGGTAAACCTAGCTTTCCTCTCCACTTCTGGCCCTTTCCCACCCCTTTGGCTGCCCCACCCATTCTGGCCCTGGTCATAAGCAGAACTAGAGTTTACTTCAATATCTCTTAAGTCAGACACTTCAAAGCTGCCACAGTTCCTAGAAATCTATCGCAATATCCACAGGTCCCTCAGGCAAAAAACAGAATGCATCTCAGTCTTTGTTGCTGTGAAGAGCAGTCCCGTGTTCCCTTGGTGACTGCATAGTTCACAGAAGTTCTCTCACAGGAACTCCTGCCTCAAAGCCTCCTAGTAGGATGCCTGCTGGGTATCACTCAGTAATAAATGGAGTAGGCATGAAGCAGGATGTTTTATGACAAGCTCTATTCTTTTTGACTTCTCCCCCCCAAAAGGATTAATTAATCTAACAGTTGTTATTGTTAGAGTCACTGATGTGAATAATATTTTTTATGGATTCCTTTTTTTTTGTTGTTGAAAAAGAAGCTATATTACATCTACCCAAGCTTCCCTAGCCATTGTCTTCAGCCTTACCTCTTACATTGCATTGCATTCCCCACTTTGCTTGCAGAGTGATCTTGAATATAAATCTGATGATACCATCTGCTGCCTCAATACCTTTTGATAGAGAGCCACAGGCTTCCAAATCAAGTACACACCCTTTGGCAGAGCACAAAAAGACCAGCTCCATCTTGTTCCACTCTCCATTCTGCACTTTCGGTTTCTGCCATTCCATAATCATTCTAGCTGAGGGTCAGAATGAGAGATCTAGCCAGACAGTATTAGAACAATCTTCTATTTTATTTTTCAAACAGTTCTGTTTCTCAAGAATATTTCTTAGGTTCCCTGCAACTAAATCAGTGAACATCATTATTAAAAATAATATTTAAAATAATATTACCAGATACTACATTGTATTTTCAGCTAACTTATTCACCCCAACTACCCTAAAACACATAATTATTTTCAACTTTTTTCCAAGATTGAGGAAAGTTAAATTATTGCCAAATTCCAAACCCTGGCACCATCCTCTTAACAAAGTTCTTACCTATCCTCTCATTAAAATACAGATTTATGCACTGGAGATAGGCTTTTAAAAATAAGATCCCAAGGTGTGTGTGCCACACAGTGGTTTGAGAATTTGTAGGCGAGTGCCCTCTAGTGTAACACACGAGTGTTACACAATTGTCATGGTTAAGGGATTAGAACTTTTTTCATTTGTTCCTTACAAAAGACCTAGATTTCATGACACACATTTCAATAGTTATAGCAGGCAGGATGTTGGTTTTACGTCAATGACTGAAATGGTGAATACTACCTTAAATTTATTTTGGCACAAAAAATTACATATATATTGCCAGATAATTGTCTCTGTCGTTAGACCTCAGCTGGTCTTGGAGATTTCATTTAATGTCAGAAGCCAGCCTTCCAGCACAACTCATGCCACATCTGATTATTAGGAAGTTCATAGCCTCACTGCACAATAACTGCACATTACAAGAGGTGGATTTATTTATCACAATTATGGTGGCTTCATTTTTCTACTGCCTTCAGTAAATCCTACTCGGTTTATTCCTGCAGCAGGGAATTCTTTTAGACTTGGGGCTCTCATTTTTTTCCTCTTATTCTCTTAAAAATAAAATTCAAAGTGAGAGAATCCATTAACTATTAGTGTAATATGTATAACTCCCCTGTGTTACTATGCTAGGCTATTGTTTATCACCAAACTTGAAGCCAGCCTTCATGCTAAGTGTTGATAACAAAAAGTCTCCAACAGTGGATAAAACAAGGTGGAAGTTTATTCATTTTGATAAAGGTGCCCAGAGACAGTCCACCAGGGTACATCATGCGGCTGTGCCATCTGCACTCAACACAGATTCCATTTTCTGGGTTCAGAGCAGCTGATCTGCTTTCTACTCTGACCATCTGGATCCCAGACAGTTGGGAGCACATCATTTAAGGCCACACGTGGAAGTGGCACATGATAGTTATGTTCACATCCCTATAGCCAGAATTTGGTGGGAAGCTTCAAGAGAAGAAGTGAGGAACATACATGCCCCATTACAACCTGGGGTGTTGTTGTGAAAGGAAGAAGGAAAAGATGGATTTAGTAGGAAAACTAGCTGTCCCTGCCACAAACTACTTCCTATATTTGGACATTTTTTCTAACTGCCAATTATTCACAGAAAAGAAGGAAAGAAAAGATGTGGCAGGTATTTCAAGAATTACAATGAATGAAATGATAGAATTTTCATAGAAATCCTGTCAATTCTGTTGAGAACCTTGTTTTCTTTGCTTTGTAGTCTTTTGGGTTAGGGATATATTAAATTATGAATGTAGCCAGTGAGTTAAAAAGTAAATGCAGGCAGCCTTTGTATTGTGTGGTTTCAAAATGTACAAATTTCAGTTTAGTTACCATGGTTTAGTTAAAAAATCACCAGTTCCTGAACAAGAGTTCAAATTTCAGTTACCCCATTATGTAGCTATGGTTAATTGTGTAAAGTACAAAGTGTGCTGGCTTTTCAAGACACAAATAACTGCATAAATAACAGTTGTACATAATATACATTGGCTAATTATGTTTTTTTTTTCCCCAAAGTCCCAATAATGGTCCCTGCTCATCTGTCATCCACTTTATGCAGAGAGCAGCACGTGTAGCTATGTTGGTTTATTGTCTCCCTGTGATAAACCCACGTGATGTTTTATGAAAATGAGAAAAATGGAAGAGGGAATCAGTCAACAAAGATGAAAGTGAAGCAAAGAAACGGACAGTGATTACAATGGAAGTAAAATTCTAGTCAAAGATAAATGGGATTATAGAAGGAGCCAACCAGGAGAATGTTGACATTGTCACCTCTGGAGACATTTAGTTCAGCCATTGGAACTGTATCAGTCAGTATTTTCCAGAGTATAACATGTGTGTGCATGTGTGTGTATAGTATACATATATGTATGCATGTACACACACAGAGCACATGAGAGAAAGGTTTATTTTAAGGATTTTGGAAGCTGGAGTGTTCAAAGTCTGTAGGGTAGGGGAAAAGGCTGGATACCCAAAGAGGAGCCACTGTTGTGGTTTAAGTAATTTCATCCAAAAACCATCCTCACAGCCAGGCACCATGGCTAATACCTGTCATCCTAGTGATTCAGGAGGCTGAAACAGGAAGATCATCAGTTTGGGGCCAGCCTCAGCAATTTAGTGAGGACCTAACCTAGTGTATTTCAAAATAAAAATAATAAAAAGGGCTGGGAATATAGCTCAGTGATAAAGCACTCCTGGGTTTAATCCTTAGTACCCCAAAAATGAACTAATAAAAAAAAATCACCCTCAAAGAAATATATGGGCTGATGCTTGACCAAATATCTAGTCAATGTGAACAGACCAGGTAATGCATAAAATGAACCTTCATAGAAACTCACAGAAGGCAAATCAATTGATCAGTGAGAAGAATCTGGTTGTGCTAGATGAAGATGTCCCACAGAGAGTGATGCTGGTTAAAAAAGAAATGCAAAGAATAAGAAAAAAAGATTAAAAATTACATTAAAGGAACTATTTTAATATTTTGCTACATTAACAGCATAAAATGTTAGAAGCCGATCCAGACTTGGAAAGGAAAACCACACCTCATGAAAGCTCAGGGTCTTTGTTAAGTGCCTCTCTAAGTTGCTGAGGCTGGCTTTGAACTCACAATCTTCCTGCCTCAGCCTCCTGAGCCACTGGGATTACAGTAGTGTGGGCCACTGTACCCTGCGCTTGGATTACTAAGAATGCTGTCAGGCTTTTGCTAGCATGATCATTTTATAGTCTGACAGCACCAAACACAGTGAGGACTGCCTATGTAATAATTTATTTGAAGAGATGAGCTGGTGACTCAAATGGAGTCTGAGGGTAGGGGAAAGGCTGGCGACTCCTCTGTGTATTCTGAAGTTCCTGGTAAGGTACATGTATTTGGTAAATATTATTAACATGGGATTAGTGCACTACAACTCTGGGTTGGATGAAGAATTGTGTATAAATGTTAAGAGCATTACAGACAAGGTCTGGACTCAGAATACACCTAAATCTACCCAAATTTTGGTGTCTTAATCTGTCCATGATGGTAACCATACTGATTAAGTAAGCTTTTTCATCACTGTGACAAAAGACCTGACAAGAACAACTGAAAGGAGGAAAAAAAATTATTATGGCTTATAGTTTCATAGGTTCAGTCCATGGTTGGCCAAATCCATAGCTCTCGGCCCAAGGTGAGGCAGAACATCACGGCAGGATGGCATGGCAGGAGAAAGCAGTTCAGAACATGGCAACCAGGAAGCAGAGAGAGCTGCACTTATCAGGGACAAAATATTAATCCAAAAGGCACACCCCCCATGGAAGTACTTCCTCCAGCCACACCCTACCTTCCTACAGTTACCACCCGGTTAATCCATATCAGTGGATTAATAGGCCATACCTCATCACCTAATCACTTCATCTCTGAACCTTCTTGTATTGTTCCACACTTGAGCTCTTAGGGTCACCTCATATCTAAACCATAATACTGGTCTTGTCTACTTTATGAGATTACTGTAAACATATCTTATATAAGGTGCTAAATAAATGTGTAGGGAGAAAAATGAATGGTTCAGTTTGACCACAGTTAGTTACTCTAAAAAGTCCTCTTAACCCTTCAATTGTGGCTAGGGATAGGATATCAAAGCTGTCCAAGTGCTAGTGAGGAGAAGGTTGAGGGTGGGAGGAAATAATTGGAGCAAGAGAGCAAGATCCCTTAAAGGTACATGTATTCATGAATCCCCTTGACCTTAACTCTATGCTCCCTGAATGAAGTGTACTGGGGAAATCTGACAACAGAAAGAATTAAAAAACAAATCTTAGGTCTGGCCACGAGGTCTCCTAGCACTGTCTATACTTGGGTTTTCAGTTCCTCCGTTACCTCACTCCCTTCAGCAAAACCCAACAAAACCATGCTCAAGTCTTCCATTCCAGGTAAGAGAGCAACCTTGTAACGTCCCTCCTGAGCTTCTAGTGTTCCTGTGTTCCTTCAGTCTGGCTTCTGCCCTACCAGGTTTTCTGAAGTTCTTGTCTTAAAGCCATAGAGGGACTTCATACTTTCCAGGATTATCCTCTACTTGGCACTTGGCTCCTCTGTTGATCGGAGAATAATGCTCACTATGCTCCTTGATGCTATATTCCCTCAGCATCTGTGACATTGCACCACAGACCCTAAAACTCCTTGTTTCCTTTGTTCCTAAGTGTGACTATTACCATATGTTCTAACTTGGAGTCTTTCATCCTTTTGTTCTAAAAATTATTCTGGGAGAATATTATGGTTTGGATGTGAGGTTATCGTCCAAAAGCTCCTATGTGAGACAATGCAAGAAGGTTTAGAGGACAAATGATTGGATTATGAGAGCCTTAACCCAATTCATGAATTAATCCCCTCGTGGGGATTAAATGAGTGGTGACTGTAGGCAGGGAGAGTGTGGTTAGAAGAGACGGGGGCGTTCCTTTAGGGAATATATTTTGTATCTAGTGAATGGAGTTTCTCTGCTTTCTAATCATCATATGAACTGCTTCCCTCTGCCACTCTTTCACCATTATGTCCTGCCTCTCCTTGGGTTCTGAGGAATCAAGCCAACTATCTATGGACCGAGACTTCTGAAACCATGAACGCCTAAATAAACTTTTTCTCCCCTAAAATTTTTCTTTGTCAGGTCTTTAAGTCACAGTAGCGAAAAAGCTAACAGTGAGCTTATCACTTTAGCATTGTAGGTATTACACAGAAACCTGTCCTTCCCACCCACATCCCTCTCTGGGCCCACGATTCCATTTACATAATCAACTAGCATCTCAAGTTCAACATGTCTGCAATAAGAGAGCATATCAAAGGTGATTTTCCTCCTTCTACATCCATTCAGCATCGTCACTTCTATAGAAGCAGGGTCCTAGCTAAACAGACATGGTGGGAGAGGTCACTGTAGACAGTTAAAGAACAAAGAGAACCAAGTCTTGAGTTTAGAGTTAAAAAGGATGTTGGCATGGTTCTAAAATAGAAGGTCTTAAACGTGTATTTTCCAGGAGAGTAATGATGTAATGAGCACTTGGTGTCTTCAATACGCAGCTTTGCCTTCTGGGTGACATTGGTGGCCAGTGCCGTGAGAGATTGTGAAGGCAGTGCCCAAGAACAAGGTTGAATGTTTCTTATTGTGTGTGATGAGGGTTACTCAACAGATGCCCACCAACTATTGTTTGATTGCTTAAGAGAAGGAACACATGCAAGTGCCCCAATATCTTCAAGTGATCTGCCCTATCAGTTGGCACATGGCATAAGAAGATTGGTGAGAACACTTTATACTAAAGGGTGGGGTGGCCAGGAAGCCCTGTACCTAGGCAAGTGGAACAGCTGATGTGTTTAACCTGTCCAACAACAGCTGAGTACATCAAACTGATTACCTTCTGCCCAACCCCCATTAACTTCTGCTCTGTACTTGATAGTTCTTTCTGAATTCCCTATTTGTGTTAACTCTGGATACATAGGCTCAATTCCAGCAATCATGTTCAAAAATTTCTCCCTATAGTGGGCATCTCTGCTATCATCACCTCATCACAATTCCCTTTCTCTAGAAATCCCCCATTCTTCCCACCCTCCCCTCTTTAAGTCCCCAACCCTAAACTCTAAGTAATATGGGAGATCTCTGGGTTTTTACATTATCCATTGCCTCACCCTCTGGACATAATATATTGGTCCCAGGGTGGGCATCTGAACCAAAATAGCTAACAGTTTGTATTAGAAAGATTCTAGCAGCAAAACTGGACCTTGTTATTTTTTCTCATGTATCAAACAATCCAAAAGTAAGTTGCACAGGGCTGTTGTATCTTTAAGGATATCATCAGTGACCAGGATGCTTCTAACTGATCTGCAAGACATTTCATGGCACCTTAATAATTCTGGTAACAAAATGATTGCTGGAACACCAGACATCACATCCATATTACTACAGAGAAGGGTTAGAAGCTAAAGAAAAAAAGATAATAGACAATAGTTGCAGACCCTAGAAGCTTGTACCTTTTATAAAACTCTTGGAATATTTGAAAGGTATCTGTATCTCAGCAAGAATCTAATTAGAAAATTACTTCACTTAAAGAAAAGCAAGTCAACCACATTAAGTTGCATTGGGTATTTAGTCTCTAAATATAGCTTTAAGATAGCTTCTTTAGTGATCTATGTAAGCACTTGCCTCTGAGCCTCTACAAGTTTAAAAATACAAATTTTAGGACAAAAGATAAAGTTAAAATCTCAAGCATTCCCTTTTTTTCCTAATCTTACTACCCCGGGTGATCTCAACAGAATTTCTAAGTTGGGCAGAAGCATGCCAAGGCAAACACATGTTTAGCAATACTTTGTTACTAATTAGCTTGAGTTTCTGTGTCTATCTGAAAACAACAGAACTGAGACATTTTGGTAGTAGATTTCTTCAGACTATTTTTCAAACTTTGTAAGTTGGTGAAAATAATATAATTTAGTAAAGACAGTGAGAATTATGGGTATGTGTGTGAGTATGTTTGTGTTGTTAGGAAGCAGTAAAGCTATCCAAGGGATGAAGTGGAGGCCTCTAATTCTCTCTAAAGGGAAGACTAATATTTCACCAGCTGACCTAAAATCTGTTATGTCCTAGAGGGCTTTGGGGGACAGAGGAAGGATAGGATTCATAAGCTTTCTGAAGAGCATGTGAAGTTTGAAAATTGACACTAATATTCCTAAACCTAATAAGTTTCTTTATAAGATTAGTCAGAATGTTTTTGGCTATTGGGTCAAACAGAAAACAAATTATAAAGGAGTGTGCTTCTATCATGTATCCAGTCTCTCGGGAAAAACTTGAATGAGGAGGACCCCTAACTTATGCCTTATGTCTTACAAATTACTGTGAACTTTTTATTTGTTCCTAGTGGCTTTGTGATTTATGGAATTGCTTAGACAAGGGATGTATTTTATTCTCTACTGACCAATACTGACTCCAGTACAAGTGACCTATTTGGGGACAGTGAGAAGCACTGGGGAGATGAATTCAGCTGACACTAATTAGTGCCTTTCTCAGGCATTGCATAATAGATGGAAGGCAGAGACCATGGTGGAAACCAGAAGAGGAAAGAAGAGAGGCATGCTTTGAACTTCATCAAAGCATCTAGCCTGGAGAAATAAAACTTGTAAGACCCACCACCAGTGGCTTAAATTATCTGCTACTACTAATTAAAATTATCCTGGATACTTAAGGGACAAACTACCCCCTTAAAATGACTGTAAGAACCACTATATGTCCCAGTTATCCCACTCTGTGGTATTTACCCAAAAGAACTAACATCATCATACTATAATGATAGATGTATACCCATGTTTATAGCAGCACAATTCACAATAGCCACGTTATGACACCAGATGCCTGTCAACAGAAGCATAAATAAAAACAATGTGGTGTATGTACCCAGTGGGGTTTTCAGCCATAAAGAATGAAATTATGGCATTTGCTGGTAAATGGATGGAACTGCAGAACATCATGCTAAGTGAAATAAACTGGAATCAAAAATCAAGGGTCAAGTGTCTTCTCTCATAAGTGGAATCTAGAGCCAAGCAAGGGAGGAAAAAATCAGGGGTAGAAGGGCAGACCCCATGAAAAAAGTGCAGATCAGTGGAATAGAGAAAGGAGATTGTGTGTGGGGGGGTGGATAGAAGAGGGAGAAATACAGAATAAAATTAATAGAATTATGCTATATACCTACATGAATACCACAGGGAATTCCATCATTACATATAAAATGCCAATTAAAAATAAATAGGAGGAAGACCAATAGAGTAGAGGAAGGAGAAAACGGGGAAGGAGGAAGAGAGGGAAAGAGGAAACTGTGGGGACAGAAATACAGCCAGTCATATTCCATGCAGGTATAATTGTGTCAGAATGAACCCCACTGTTATGTATAGCTAATCCAATAATGAAAACATGAAAAATAATCATAAACAATATTTAGAAAACTATTTTTACTTGTTTTTTAATATACTGGGGGTTGAACCCCGGGGTGTTCTACCACTGAGCTACAGCTCCTTTTTAGTCTTTGAGACAGCCTCTCACTAAGTTGCTGAGGCTGGCCTCAAACTTGTGATCCTCCTGCCTCAGCTTGCTGAGTAGTTGGGATTACAGGCATGCACCACTGCAAACTGACCTGGAAGTATTTATGTATATCTTTCTTCAAGTTGAAGAGGCATCACTATTACATAAACTAACACTGTGTAATCTGGGCAGGGGCTGTTCTAGATATTATATCTATTTACTTAATCTTCTTTATGAAGTACCATTAATCTGATTTATGGATTGTTACACTGATGCAATAAAGAGGTAAAAACCTCACTCATGGCCACGAGAACAGTAGGTTTTGGAGGCAGGACACAATGTTCTAGAGCATCCATTCTTTCCCAGGTGGTACTAGTCACATGAGGCCCTGAGAGGTCTGACCCAAGCTTGCCTACTCATCTTTTGCTCCTGAAAGTAATTACCCAAGTAGCTCCTAGTTAGCTCACAGTAGGGGGTGGGAAACATACCCTCAGCTGCAGTGTGTCAATAGCCTGTGTACAATGCTGTTGCCTACATCTACCTTGGGCTATGAAAAATGGAGCTGGGTTGAAGCTGCCCATCCATTGTATCTCCTTTCCAGTGAGGTTAATCTTTTCTGTACCAAGAACTCTTGATTTTAAACTTTACCTTGCATTTAGTTTGAAGAAATCCACTACTTGGTGAGTTTAAACTATGTTCCAAGGAGGAAGAACAGTACTGAGATTTTGCACTGGTTGAATTTACCAAATCTTGACATTGTCATCTGGGTGTTTGGGGGCCATTGAGGGAAATAGGAGGGTTTTTTCCTTCTTTTTTTTTTTTTAAAGTCTAATATGCCCAATATTTGTCAGAAAGTTCTTATCAACCCAAATTGGAACTAATCCTCTAAATGGTTTACACACTATTACAATGCAAAATAGGTTTATTTTTACGCACATCAATGAGAATTAGGAAAGTGGAAAACCATCTTCAGGGCAAATGGAAATTCCAATGGGAAGACTTGCTGTGCTGCCCTAAGAAGTTAAGTCTTTCTACCTGATGCTGATGTCTCAGCAGACACTTCAAAATCGCTTTCTATCTTCTTCTTCTCTTCTAGCAACTTCTGATAAGATATTTGGCTTTCCAGGTATTCCACGTTCCTTTTCTGCTTTTCTAGGAATTCTATTATGAAGGGTCTGAGCTACAGAAACAAAACAGGAAAGGACCACATTAAGGACCATGTCTGCAATGAGAAAAACTACCTAAATTATAGGTCATAAACCAGGGGGTCCTGGAAGCATGTCAGAAATACAGAATCTTAAGGTCTACTGCAGACCACCTAAATCAACATTTCTAAAAGGAACTATTTGGTTCGTATGCATGTTGAAATTCCCAGAGCACAGATCAAAGGACCTATTCAAAACCTCTAGGTTCATATAAGCATTAGCTTTCAGTGAGTGTTAGGGTATACCAAAAGTACAGCTTACTTGAAGAGCAAACTGACTGCAATGATTTTCATTCCCATTTCTTTGAATCATCTGCAGACTGGGTAGCTGCCCTGAGCTCACTTTTAAAGACCCTTAAACTGAAATGGTCTAGCAGAAGTCCCAGGCATTCAGAGTCCTTCAGAACTCCTTGGGGGAGCCCAGTGTCTCAGTAGGGCTGGGAATATTTTCTTCACTTTGACCTTCTGAGAAGGTAGGGTGTTGGTGAAGAGGAAGTTCACCAGTAACCGGAACTTCACAGAGGTCTGTAGCACAACAGATAGCCATTGACATCTGTTGTCACAATCATGGACAATCAGTCTCAACCTGTGGGTCCAGCCAGCAGCATCATTATTAGGAACTTGTTAAAAAATGCAAACCATAGACCCATACAAAGGCAAACTAAATCAAAAGCTCTGTGGATGTACCCAGCACTTGGTTGTGCTAAGCTCTCCAAGTGATTCTGGTGCTCAGTAAGCTTCAGTATTTCTGCTCAAGGAGACTTACAAATCAGCAACAGAATCACAATTCTGTTGAATCACCCAGAGGAAATATTCCTGCTGAGACTTTCCTCTCCTTTAGAGTTACATTCTTTCTTCCTTTCAAGGATCCATAACCCCCATCCCCAAAGCACCCTTCAAAATCATTCCTATACTTCCTCAGAGAGAAGCACATCTACACTGTGTGATCCACTGTCCTGGGCCCATTTCCCAGAAGCACATAAAAGTCCAGAATGGAAACAACAACGAAACCAAACAAGAGCAATGGTGCTTATCAGCTCGATTAACTACTTACCTCAGTTTCACGGGTCTGAGTAACTACTTTTTTCAGGTCTTCCAGGATCTCTTGTAGCATTTTCTCCTTCTGCACAGCAGACGTCAGTGCTTGCATGGCACTTCCCCAGTTATCTATATCTGACCTCTATCAAAAAGGAACAAGGGTGTCAATGTCCTACCTCAGGCACAGTGATATTCTATCTACTTCCATGATGAGGTTGATGATGAAGTTGCACAGCCCAATGATTCCCAAACTTTGTAGCACAAAGGAATCAACCAAGAATCTTAAATACTGATGCCTGGCTGAATTGCAGACACTGACTTAACAGATATGGGGTGCAGTACCGGTATGAGGATTTTCACAAGATTCTTTGGGTGATTTTCATGTGGCACAAAAGCAAGGGTATCAAGGGTACATCACACAGAGATATGCCATTAGTTCATTAATTTTGGAATTCTCTGGCAGTGGTTTACTTTTCTTTATAAAGCTGGAGTTAAAACAATAACAACAAAAAGGCTTAGAATAAAAAGAAAAGAACACTCAACAGAAGTTCAGTCTCTGCTCCAGGAACAGGGGGTTGGGAAGGGCAGTGTTTTACAATGTAGGAGAAACGGGTCATATCTAATACTTGAACCTGTACCTGAATGACATTCCTGACATGATATGGGATGCAAATAGCTCCGGGAAGAAGTCATTCCTGACATGATATGGGATGCAAATAGCTCCGGGAAGAAGTCACAAAAGTAATGCTTGTCCAACTCCAGAGAGTATTAGAATCATCTGGAGAGATGTTAAGGCTTAGCTCTTTGGACCCCACCCACAGGGAATCTATTCCCTGGCCCTGGAGGGGGCCTCTTGAAATTTCTACTTCCCAGGATTTTCAGGCAGTGCCGGTGCTGCAGATCCAGGGAGCACATTTTGTATAATTTATTGAGAAAAGCCAAAGAAAAATTTAGTAGCTAAAATTTATCCCCAAAGGTGTTAGCACTGCATGTCCTCAAGCTCAGTTACTAAGGAGCCCTGAAAGAACATGAGTAACCTTGCAAGTTAGGCAGCAACTAGTTTTCTTGACTTGGCAAAGGCCTACATAGAACATAAAATAGCAAAATTATCTTCACCTCTATAACTGGAAGGCAGATAGTGCTGTTACGTTTTCTTAAAAATCTTAGGAAATGCTTTGCTTGCTGCCTCTTTAATTCAGCCTCTTCCTCGAAGAACATGACAAAAGGAGGCATTCCCTTCTGGTCAACATAGTAGCAGGCCTGGGAGAGAGGAGAGAATGGGCAGAGACCCTGGGTGAGAGATGCTCATTTCTAAGTTGGGACTCATTCAAGTGAGTCACTGCCTCACTGAACCCAGGCTATCTCAAAGTGCAGCTGTCCAGTATCTAATATGCTAGGGCCTAATATTTGACATTATGGCCTTTGTAAAGGTCAGATTTCTTAACCCACATACTTGCACTTTTTTCTGTTATCTTCATAGATCCTTGACTGAAGTCTGATATAAATAAATGAAACTTTAAAGCCCATCTACTGCATTAATCCTAACAGATTCACATTAATTATGAAATAGCTTATAGGTGTAGAATTGTGTATTCTGTCTATATACTGTTGGGAACCCAATGGAAGAGCTATGATTCTCTTTATCCATAGTTTGCAATCACAGTTCCAAATCATTGGCCCACACAACAGCAACGTCCTAGCCACCAAGTTCCTGTTTCCGCCTAGTATCAGACCACAAATAAGGCCATGACCACTACGAAGGAGATAGTAAATACACTGTCTCTCAGATCAGAACTAAAACCTCCCTTACAGTTGCCCAAGATCCAGTACTAACCATGGATAAATAGATATCACTGATGTGCATCAGGTAAGAAGCCACGTGGTTGATTTGATATCTACATTCCTCAGGAACAGGGGCCAGTCTCATGCGTTCCATCTCAGCCTTAGGGAAATTCAGCCGGAAGATGTGCTACCCAGTGTGGTAGAGGACTTCTTAAATACTGACAGGGAGGTAGCCAGCTCCCATCTTACATCAAGATGAAACTTCATCCAGCTGGGATTAACAGCTACTAATCCATCAATGAGGACATGGTTTCTGGATGAAAGAACCAATCTGCTCAGAGAAAAGGATGCTTAAGGGGGAGGGTGGTACTTAAATCTTCCTAACTATCCCCGTCAATGTTCTTTACCATCTCTCCTTTGATTATGATTTGAAAAGGATGGTATATTTCCTGAAGTAAAGTACTAACAGAATGGATACATTAGCTTTAATTTTTTTTTCTCGTTCCTCAAAAACTATCATGGCACAACAGTGTCTATCCCATGGTGTATCTAAGAAGAGTGCTTAAATAAAATCTCTATTTAGAAGGGAACTTATAGCCCCTCTTCTCCCCCATAAGAACTCACTATACCTAATTGCTCTGAAGGTAGGTTGCAATGGCATTCTGGAGAATCGAAATCATATTAGCTGAGGGGATGAGGGCAAATTTCATTGAGAAGCGGGCATTTTAATTTGGCCTTGCAAGACCGACAGGAATGTAAGGAAATAGAAAGGGAAGAAAGATGTTCCACCTGGAGAGAAAAAAAAAAAAGCACCACAGGCTATAGATACGAGATGAGTTAGTGGTTTTTCTAAATTATGGTAAGATGGTCCCAACTGGAACCTTTTAGCTTCTTCCTCCAACTATCTCCCCAAAGTGTCCCCAAACATGCCTTTTTCATCTGCCTACCTTGAGAGCAAGGATTGTTTACCTTTTTTTTTTTTTTTTTTTTAATTCTCGTAGCCTATAATGTGGTGCTTGTAGGTAATACATGCTGAATTAATGTTGATTAAAGCATATTTTACCTACGAGTAAAGCACAAGATTTCCCCCAAGTCTGGTGGATTTCTAGTGTGAACTAAACCCTGTCTGCTTGAACTGATAAAGGAATGGCCATCTCCAAAAGTCTCCCCAGCTGAGGTGGTGAGGAGGGCACCTCCTGAGGGAGAGTGCATCCTAAGGGAGGTGCCAAGAGTTTCAAGTTTGACTCAGCCACAAAGATGAGGCCATCCTAGGGAAGGGATGATCCCGTGATCATAAAAATAGCCTGTGTGTCACTTTTATTTCCTGACCCAAAGCTGCCCTTATCCCCAAGTGTATTTATGTCATAGTCTCAGGAAGAGAGGGGGGCTTCAAGGAAGTTCTTCTGAAACCATAGTTTGCATATAAATCACCTGGGGCTTGGGTTAAACTGCAGAATCTGGTGGGGCCTGGCCTGCTGCCTTTCTAAAATGCTTCCAAATGCTGCCTATTAGTGGACACACCTGGAGTAGGAAGGTTTAAGTACATTCCTAAAAAGCAAATTCAGTAAAAATCCTGTAGGACCCAAGTGGCACTGCTGGGGAGCCTTTAGTAAGGGAAGTAACAATGAGCATCTCCTGTCCTTCAGCATCTCCTGCCCTGCCTTGTGCTCCTTCAGGACCCCTGGCAGCTTCCTGGTGAGGCCAGAGCTGGGGCAGTCTGTAGTGTCTAACTCTGGAGGTTAGAGCAGAGCAGGTGAAGAGGAAAGCAGCTGGTAACTGGTCAGATGGCTAACTGGATTTGCTCCAGTACCTCTAAAACATTACCCAGTGTTCCCTTCCTCCAAATTTTAGGAGATTAAAATTCTACGTAACCAATAGTGGTAAATGCCAATAAAATCTGGATAATTAGTTAATATGACCAATCTACAAGATAGTGAGTCTAGAAGAACAGATTTTACTTACTGGGAGATATTAGAATTCTGAATGACCCTTAAGATCCTTCCATGTAATTGCCCCATTATTCTACCATTCCATCTGGACCAAAAGGCAAAGCTGAATACATGCAAAGAAAACGTTCTTGTGGCTAGATATTAGGAAATATTTCTCTCTAGCCATTTAAAAACAACCTTACCAATGTAGAAAAAGAATGGAAAGGAACACATCACCCTCAATTTGCAGTTGTGCTACTGTGGTAGATTTACAAGTGGTTTTTTTTTCCTTTTTCTATTTTTCATATTTTTCAAAATTTATAATCATATGTTTTATTTTGAAAAAGAAACCTAATAGATCCTTCTCTAGAGAATTAGTACAATGCCATTCCCTTATAGATTCTCCACATACAAATTTATGATATATTCTATTTTCTGATTACAAGTGTAAATGCATAATCTTTATAAAATATACCAGCATTTCAAAAAGATATAAAGGAAAAGCCTATGAAAACATTATGCAAGTATATTTTCTAAAATATCATTTGATCCACAATATCATTATTTTGGTAATGCAATGAGCTGATCTTGGTAAAATGGGATATGATAAGACTGGTTATCTATCATCCATGTACTTTCTCCCCTGAAATTACTTGGAAATACAAAGACATTTTAAAAATTATCAAAGTCTTCTTCTTATTATTATTTGTTTTTGCTTTATCAAAACTGCATTTACAGTGTTACTTCACCTTTTAATGTCTAACAACTAAGGAAGAAAACAGAGGCTTTCCTCTGATCTTATTTTTTTTTAACCAAGAAATTCTTATCTCTAAAAATAAAATATCTTGAGTGTAGGAATCCTTGTTATTTTTATTGTGGCTTTTTTTCCCCCACACATTTTCCTTATTTCTTTATAAACTTCCTGAGAAAAGGGTTGGTCAAATCTTAGTCATTTTCATATTCCCCAGGGCATCTTACATGCTGCCCAGCCCATAGAAGTAATTCAGTAAATAATGTTCACTTGAGCAATTTGAAGGAAAAAAAGGACCCTAAAAGTGTAAGCTTGTTTATCACAAAAGAAGAAGCAAAAGGAAGAGGCAGGCACCTTTTGACTTTGGCAAAGCAGACTTCAAAATTCCTGAAAATTGTGGGAGAAAGTATGAAAATCACATAAATGGCTTTAAAACAGAAGGCACATTTAACATGGTACCAGGCACTGAATGAGTCTTTAATAAATGTTCATGAATGAAGGAATGAATGAATAAAGACATTTATAAAGAGAGCTCAAAGTAACGGTTCCACCCACGTCTTGTGCAGGTGATAGCATTGGCTGGCTGCGGAATAAAAGCTAATAAAGAGAAAACAGTGAAAAAAAAAAAAAACCCCACAGTGCACAGGAAATAACTATGAAAAGCAAGGGTAGGAGGCTCTTTGATCTTTGGGTCTGAGCTTCCACAGTGGAAAGAGAGAGCTGAAGCCCGCGCTTGCTTTATTTATATGGGGGAACATCAAAGGTTTTCTGTGGAATGTTCTTTGCCAAACAAGGTTTCATATAGAATGGGCTGTCCAGTTCCCAGCGGGTTATGCCCAACTCTGGAGCTCTGAGAGCTATCCTGCTACTAGAGTCATGTGGTGGTTGCGGGGGAAGGGGCAGTGCAGAGATCTCATACCTTGGGCAGTTTCATGCACACTGGAAAGCTAGGATTGTTCCCGAGGAAGAACCTTGGTTTATGCCTAGTAAAGGCCTCTCAAGTAGTTTCACAGGTGGCTTCCCACAGAATGGTGAGTCTTATAAGCTAGAAATGTCAGCAGTGATTCTGATGACACAGGCAGATAGTATCCGCAGAAATCCACAGGCTTATATTCTCAGCCCTCCACTAGCAACCCCTACTATACCCAGATGGACCTCTGCTTTCAGATGTAGAAGGGCCATCACATCCTCAGAACTTATTATTATTTTTTTTATGATTCAAGAATTTATTAAGTCACAGATGCAAAACACAATGCTAATTGCATTAGCCAAAGATCAGTGTGAAAACACTATAATTCTGCAGCTATCAGTTTAAAAGATCTTGTTCTAGTGGTTGAGAGGTCCAACAATGTGATCTTGCCAGTGAGTTAAGTCATACAGAACATTGTTAGCACTAACACCGTTTACAGAACCTCACAGACCCAAAGGAACATCATCAGGCAAAGCCACGACAGGAAGTGTGTGTGTGTGTCGTGAGCATGAGCTAAACAGGGTCAGTATCAGTCACCTGTCAGTGCTGGTAACCTGGCAAGACAGTGATGTTAAGAAGATGCATAGTTCCCAGAGTATCCAAAATATTTTACAACTGTAAAGCTGCAGCACATGATTTTTACACCTACTACTAGAAAATTAAGGAAAGCACTTGTTAAGTTTGAATAAAGTAATATAAAACTGGTATGTACATTCTCTAAACTACAAAAAAAATTCTAATGCATTATCAGGAAGATTTATAGTAGAAGTAGGAGGTATATTGCTTATTAAGAAGGGATCTTGGACATATATTCTGACTTATATGGTCTTGATTATAATTTTCTCAACACTTTATTTTTTAAACTACTTAATTAGGTAACTAATTTGTGTTACTGGAGATTGAACCACTGAGCTACATTTTATTTTGAGAGAGGTTTCATTAAGCTGCCCATGATCCTCCTGCCTCAACCTCCCAAGAAGCTGGAGTTACAGGTGTGCACCACCATGCCCTGCTTTTCCACACCTTTTAACCACCTGCTGACCTGAAAGTCTTCACTAGTTCATTGCTCCTTGAAGACAGTTACTGTGTCATGACTTAGTATCACCAGCATGTAGCAGATGGCATAGAACAGGACAACACAGGCAATGAATGTGCATTCATGGTGAGTGAATTAGTAAATGGCTAAACATTTAAAGAACAAAAGAAAATCTAGAACATAAACTGATGCAGGCATAAAAATATGAAATAATACCTAAAAATATAAACTTTCACAAGTGTTGGAGTTTATGAATATAGACTTTTTCATCTTTGTTTAAGCATTTTTAACTATTCATAAGTATTTTTTATTTTTAACTGACACAACAATTTTATCTATGCATTTGTTGTGATGTGATATTTGGATCCATGTATGTAATGTGTAGTGGTCAAATCATTGTAATTAGCATTTCTTTTTTAAAATTGATTTTATTTTTATAAGTACACGACAGTGGAATGTATTACAATTCTTATTACACATACAGAGCTAAGTTTTTCATATCTTTGTGTAAAGTATGTTCATGCCAATTCATGTCTTTATACATGTACTTGTTTCTTTTTGCATTACAATTCTTCTTACACGTATACAGCACAATTTTTCATATGTTTGGTTGTATATAAAGAAGGTTAACACCCAATTCGTGTCTTTATACATGTACTTTGGATGATGTCTATCACATTCCACCATCCTTGGTAATCCCTGCCCCCTCCCTCTCCCTCCCTCCCTTGTTCCCTATCTAGAATTCACCTACTTGTCCCATGCTCCCCCTCCCTACCCCACTATGAGTCAGCCTCCTTATATCAGAGAAAACATTCAGCATTTGTTTTTGGGGGATTGGCTAACTTCACTTAGCATTATCTTCTCCAACGCCATCCATTTACCTGCAAATGCCATGATTTTATTCCTCTTTTATTGCTGAGCTTCCAACTCCTTAAACTTACATCATTTCTTTGTTCTGGGAAGCTTTGAACTCCTGTGTTGTAGTTCTTTATAGGATATATAATAAATTGTTATAAACTATATTCACCCTACCATACTGTAGAACTCCAGAACTTATTCCTTCTCTCTGGTTGTAATTTTGTACCAGTCATCTGACCTCTTTCTTTTTCTTTTTTTCCCTCTTCCTATATTCCTTGATTTCTAGTGGTTAGTATTTTATGTTCTACTTCTATGAAATCAACTTTTTTAGTTTCCACATATGAACAGAGCATGTAGTATTTATCTTTTTGTACTGTCTTATTTACTTAATGTCCTCCAATTTTATCCACGTTGCTTTAAATGACAGAATTTAATTCTTTTTTTTCTGACAGAATAATATTGAACTGTATGTATCTGCCACATTTTCTATATCCATTCACTTGTCAATGAACACCTTGGTTGACTCTATATCTTGGTTGTATTAAATGGTGCTGCAATAACCATAGAAGTGAAATATCTCTTTGATATACTGATTTAGTTTCTTTTGGGTATCTATCAGTAGTAAGATAGTAGGATAATATGGTAGTCCTATTTTTTAATTTCTTGGGGGATCTCCATATTGTTTTCCAAAATTGCTCTATTAATTTACTTTCCAACCAACAGGGTTGTCTTCTGTGCCAACATTTTTTTTCTTTTTTCTTTTTGTCTTTTTATTTTGTGCCATTTGATCATAGCCTTTCTAACTTGGGTTAGACACTATCTCCTTGTGGCTTTTCTTTGTAGTCTCTCATGATGAGGGATGTGGAGTCTTTTTTCCCATATACTCCTTGGCCATTTGTGTACATTAATTATAGAAATGTCTATACAGATCATTTGGCTTTAATCAGATTTTTTTGTTTGGCTACCGAGTTTTTTGAATACATTTTGTATTCTGAATTTTAATCCCCTGTCAGATGAATAATTTGCATTCTCCCATTCTGTGGTAGTCTCTTTACTCTGTTGACTGTTTCCTTTGCCATGAGGAAGCTTTGTACTTTGATATAATCTCATTTGTCTCTTTTGATTTCGTTGCCTGTGATTTTGAGGTCTTATCGATATATTGTTTTATATCAAAGCCTTAAAGTCTTTTCCCTGCCTTTTTCTCTGGTGGTTTCATTATTTTGGGTCTCATATTTGTGACTCTAGATTTCTCTTGAGTGGATTTCCATATATGATGGGAGATAAGTGTTTAGTTTCATTCTTCTTCATATGTGTGTCTAGTTTTCTCAGTACCATTTACTGAAAAGAATAACAGTCTTTTTTCCAATATATACTTTATTCACCTTTGTTAAAGATTCATTGACTGTTGCGATGGCTTGGATATGATTTTGGCTTTCAAAGCTATGTATTGGAAACTCAGTTGTCATTGTGACTACTGAGAAACGGTGGAACTTTTCAGAGATTGGGTCCAGTGAAAGTTGATTTGGGGTTATTGGTGGGAACAGTACCCTCAGAAGTAATTAAGGGGGTTCTTATGGGACCCTGGGTTAGTTCTCATGAATAAAAGTTGTTATAAGAGAGACAGCCTAACCTCAGAATTACTCTTTAGTTTCCTATCTAACATTGTGAACTTTCTCTCTGGCATGTGCTCTGACATGAGGCTATTTTTTTCCTGGTGTTAAGAGTCCTTGGAGGATTTCAAGAGAATTAGCATAATGCTATTTGGACTTGTAGCCTCTAAAACTGTGAGCTAAATGAACCTCTTTTTTAAAAAATAATTAACCCAGCCTCAGGTATTTTGTTAAGGTAGTAGAAGATGAATTAATACAACTATAAATGTCTAGATACACTTCTCATTTCTTTGTTCTGAGACATTGATCTCTGGATTGGTTTTCATGCAAATGGCATGTTGTTTTGGTTACTGTAGATTCCTATAATTCTTACTCAGTTTTGTAAATTTTAAATTATTCACCTTTTTTTTTTTTGGCTACTTGAGATCATGTGAATTTTAGGTTTATATTTGTCTATTTCTGAGAAGTAGCTGATACTGATTTTGGTGTTTATGTTACAATCTTAAACAAAAATATCCCTGCTATAAATTACTTTTAACCAATACTTCTAATTTTATTATGTGCTATCCTACTTGATTTGGTAGTATTTTGTTGTCAATTTTTGCATCTATGTTCATCAAGGATTTTGGACTGTAGTTTTCCCTTTCTGTTTTATCCTTGGTTGGTTTTGGTGTCAGGGAAATGCTGACCTGATACAATGAGTTTAAAAGAGGTCACTCCTTTTCAGTTTTTTAGAATAGTTTGAGAAAAATTTGTGTTAGTTCTTGACATTCTGATAACATTAAGTAGTGAAGCCATCTGGGCCTGAAATTTATTCTATTGAGAGAGCGCTAGTGATTCAATCTTCTTATTCATTAATGGTCTGCTCAGATTTTTTAGTTATTATAGTTCAATTTGGGTACTTTACATGTGTCCAGAAATATTCTAGATTTTCCAATTTGTTGGCATATAGTTGTTAGTAATAGTCTCTGATGATCTTTTTTATTTCTGTGATATCAATTATAATGTCTCCTTTTTCATGTCTGATTTTATTTATGTGGCCCATCTCTATTCGTGCAGCTAAAGTTTTATTGATTTTGTTTCTTTTCTTTTTAAACAACTGTTTCATTTTTTTGTATATATTTTTTGTCTCTATTTATTCTGCTCTGATTTTTGTTATTTGTTTTCTTCTACTAATTTCCTGATTGGTTTGCTCTTGTTTTTTTTTCTGATTTGAGTAGTATTTTTAGGCAGTTTATTTGATACCTTTTTAAAAAATCTGTTTTAATTAATTATACATTGTGGGAAGCTGTCTGCCCATCAGCTAAGCATCCCCTCTCAGCCTTGAATAAAGGGGGTATCTGTCTGGCATTGCACATCACACGCTGTGCAAAGCAAGCGGCCTTCACCTTCGCTGGGCTAAGAAGTTTGCTTCAGCTCTGGACTTGGGCATTACCCAATGGGATTGGACAACCTGCCTTTGAAACCTTATCCCCTGCCTTATTTGGTGAAGAATATTCTATGGAATATTCTATGGAAATTTCTTTGTGTGCCCCTCCCCCCATAAAAATAAAAAGATTCCAGGTGCATGCTCTCTTTTCCAATGCCTTCCAGCATGGAAGCTGACTCTTAAGGTCGCAGAGCCATCCTACCCTCGATATGAAAATTACTTCTGTGTCCTGTGCTTTCTCACTGTTTTCTTAGCTTAATGTTGCAGCCAGTTCTTTTGAACCCAGCTCGTCTTGACAGTGTGAGTCGCTGGCGAGAACACATGACAGTAGAACGCACTTTGATACATCATATATAATGAAGTATAATTTATCATTCTTCTGGTTATACATGATGTAGAATCCCCCCAGGTCATATAGTTGCATATGTACATAGGATAATGATGTCTGATTTATTCTACTATCTTTCCTATCCCCAAACCCCTTCCCCTCCCTTCACTCCCCTCTACCTAATCTAAAGTAACTCTATTCTTTCCTAGTACCTGCCCCCTCACTGTTGTGAATTAGCATCTGCATATCAGAGAAAACATTCTCATTTGCTTTTTTGGTACTGGCTTACTTCGCTTAGCGTGATAGTCTCCAGCTCCATCCATTTATTGGCAAGTGCCATAATTTCATTCTTCTTTAAGGCTGAGTAATATTCCATTGTATACATATGCCACATTTTTTAAATCTATTCATCTGTTGAAGGGCACCTAGGTTAGTTCCACAGTTCAGCTATTGTGAATTGAGCTGCTATAAACATCGATGTGGCTGCATCATTGTAATATGCTAATTTTAAGTCCTTTGGGTATAAACCAAGAAGTGGGATAGCTGGGTCAAATGGTTGTTCCATTCCAAGTTCTCTGAGGAATCTCCATACTACTTTCCATAATGTTTGCACCCATTTTCAGTCCCCCCAGCAATGTATGAATGTAACTTTTTACCCACATCCTCGCCAACATTTATTGTTGTTTGTATCCTTAATAATTGCCATTCTGGCTGGCATGAGATGATATCTTAGAGTAGCTTTGATTTGCATTTCTCTAATTTCTAAAGATGTTGAACATTTTTATCAAATCCTTCTTGATCATTTGTATTTCTTCTTCTGTGAAATGTCTGTTCAGTTCCTTTGTCCATTTATTGATTGAGTTATTTGGGTTTTTTTTTTTGGTGCTAAGTTTTTTAAGTTCTTTATATATCCTTAAGATGAATGCTATATCTGAATGGCAGATGGTAAAGATTTTTCTCCCATTCTGTAGGCTCTCTCTTGATTGTTTCCTTTGCTGAGGAGCTTTTTAGTTTGAATCCATCCAATTTATTGATTCTTGATTTTACTTGTTGCGCTTTAGGAGTATTGTTAAGGAAACCAGGTCCTCAGCCAACATGGTGAAGATTTGGGCCTACTTTTCTTTTCTTCTATTAGGCACGGGGTCTCTGGTCTAGTGCCTAAGACTTCGATCCACTTTGAGTTGAGTTTCAAACTCAACTCAAAATGCAGGGTAAGAAATAAGGGTTTAATTTCATTTTGTTTCACATGGATTCCCAAATTCCCAGAAGTATTTATTGAATAGGCTCTCTTTTCTCCAGGGAATGTTTTTGGCACCTTTGTCTAGTATGAGATAACTTTATTTATGTGGTTTTGTCTCTGTGTCTTCTCTTTTGGTACCTTTTTTTTCCCCTTTTTTAAAGTAGAAACTTATTGCTATAGACTTTCTTCTTAGTACAGCTTTTTCTATGTCTCACAGATTTTTGTATGTTGTGTTTACATTTTCACTTGTTTCAAAAAATTTTTAATTTCTCTTCTGATTTTCTCCATTCAAGAGCATGTTGTTTAAATTTCTTCAATTCTTACCATTTCTAATCACAATTGTTATCTCTTACTGTTGAATTGACTCATTTATCATTTTATAGTGGACTTCTTCAACTCGTTTTATAGTTTTTGACTTAATGTCTATTTTATATGATATAAATATAGCTATTTACACTTGTCTTTGGTTTACTTTTGTGATGGAACTTCTTTTCCATCCCTTCACTTTCAGTTTCTATATATAGGTCTTTACTAGTGAAGTGACTTTCTATAGGCATATAGAGTTGGGTCTTTTTTTTAATCCATTCATCCAGTCTACATCTTTTAACTGGGGGATTCACATTCAAGGTTATTATTGGTCGATAAGGACTCAGTCCTGTCACTTTGTTAATTTCTGTCAGTTGCTTTGTCTATTGTCTCTTTATTCCTCTAATTATTCATTTTTGTGGTTTGGTGATTTTCCATATTGATATGATTTGCTTCTTCATTTCCCTTTCCTTTAACTATATGCTCTGCTACTGAGTTTTATAATTTGACTTGTTTTCATGGTGGTAGTTACCACTATTTTGCTCCTTGGTGTAGATAGGTGTCCCTGAAGTAATTCTTGGAATCCTATTTGGTGGTAATGAATTGTCTCAGAATTTTGAATGTTGGAATGTCCTTTCTGGTCTGAAGGATAGCTTTGCTGGGCATTATATTTTTGGTTGGCACTCTTTTTTCCTTTCAGGACTTAGATAAATCATTCTATTCTTTCCCGGCCTATAAGGTTTCTACTGAGAAATCTATTGTTCATCTAATGAGGATTCCCTTTTAAGTGACTTGACACTTTCATTTGTTTTGTTTTGTTTCTAGAATTCTCTCTTTGACCTAGACTTTGAGCAGTTCACTACAATATGTCTCAGAGAAGATCTTTTTTGGTTAACTCTATTTGGGTACTTTGAACTTCCTAGAACTGGATGTATATATCTTTCTCCAGATTTTGAAAGTTCCTAGAGATCATTTAATAAGTTTTTGTGCCATTACTCTTCTTATCTCTTTCTGGAAATCCCATACTATCAATATTCATTTGATTAATCTTTTTTCATAAATTCTGTCAGATTTCTTCTTCATTTTTAAAAATTATTTTTCCTTTGTTTTCTTTCTTCTTTTTTTATTTGTTTTTATCTGACTTACATAGACCTGTCTTAAGTATCAAAAGTTATTTTTTTCTGCTTGATCTAGTCTGTTATTGAAGTTTTTCATTTCCTATAACTTCATTTTATTTCACTTTGAGTCCTTTAGCTCTAAGATTTCTGTTTAATTCTGTTTTAACATACCCATCTCTTCTGAATTTCTTATGTAGATCATGAATTGTTTTTCTAATTTCCATGGAATTTTCTCTCTGTATTCTCTTTTAACTTATTGAGTTTTCTTAAAATCATAATATTTTGAATCCATTGATTTCCTTTTGGGGACCTGTTGGTAGAGAGCCCCTACCTAATACATCCAAAATGTATTAGAATATATTTGTATTTTGGATGTATTAGGATATCCGTGTCAAAACAGGAGAAAATTAACTTTATGTTTTAGAGACTCCAGCCCACGGTTTCTTAGCTTCAAGGCTTCTTCTGGTCCCATGGTGAGGCAGGGTAGCCTGGCAGAGACTGCTTCCATTATATTCTGGAAAAGAACTTGCCTACATTTTCTTCATGACCTGAGACTTTGTATGAGGCTGAGTTTAAAGATGATAGATTAATTAATCTGGCAAAAGTGGTTGGTATGGGGGAAAAGCTGCTTACCCATGGCAACCAGGAAGCAGAGAGAGAAAGAGGAGGAGAGAGACTGAGGGCAGATATACATTCAAGGGCACACCATAGCAACCTACTTTCTTCAACAAGATGATACCTCCTAGAGTTCCTGCTACCTCCCAATACCGCTACCAGTTGGGCATCATACCTTTAAAACATGAGCCTTCAGGAGATATTCTAGATCCAAACTATAAAATTATTTTATTTTTCTGTTCTTTTTTGGCCCTTATATTGATATTTGCAAATCTGTTGAATCTGTTGTCTTTACCAATTATACAGTAGCTTTTGTAAAAGAAAAAAAAAATTTCTCTTCACAATGAGTCCAAGAGTGTCCATTGGGTGGATTACATTGGCTTTGGTACCAGGTGGATTGAGTAAGGTAATGTCAATGTAGTCAATGACAGAGGGTATCTCAGGGGCCTAGGATTGCGGAATTCATGTAATTGCTCTGCTGGATGCTATGCAGATCTCTTAGGTGCATAAGTTTGCCAGCAATACTAGACATGGTGCTCCTAGTGCTGTGTGTGCATGGCGGTGGTGTTTATCATTTTCTGTGGGTTAGATGGTATCAGTTCTCCACTGATGGTCCTCGCTGGGCACAATGCACCATGTATAAGGCTGGGGTAGGGTATCCATCAGTGTTCAGGGCCATGTGCAGGCTAGGTCCCCTGGAAGGCCTGAGAGAAATTTGTGTGGTAATCCTGGCAACTAAGGAGGGGCAATTGTTATTATTTAAGTACCACATGGGAGCTGGGCCACAATGGTGGCTTAGGTAGGGTTGTCTCTCAGAATGTGAAGGTTGTGGGTGCTTTTGTAGAGTTTTGGTGGGATAAATCACTCAGAGTGGGCTTCCTGACTCATTCCCAGGGTCAAAGGTGGGTGAGTACATCCAAGGAGCTGCTTTGTAGGTAAGTGGGGCGACAGGACCCAATGGTGGTGTTGTGCAGGCATCATGGGTGGGGAGTGCACAAGGTGGTCTGAACTCTTCAGGGATATGTGATCCTATGAAATTCCGAGCAGCTACTCAACCTAGGCTCAGGGTCTGTGAGAGTTTTGATCCTCTCCAGCAACAAATGATTCAGGTTTATTTGTCATTAGAGTGTATTGTTGAGGGCTTCCTGCTTCTCATTCAGAGCTCCAAGGTTTCCTCTTGCTTCAGGCTTGATCTGAATTGGGTAGACGTGACAGTAGATGACCTGTGGATCTATCCCACCTTTATAAGGTCATCCTGAGTCTCTGCTCCACTCATCTCTGGAGCACCCCTTCTTCGTTTTGGCATTCTCCCTCAAACACTCTAGTGGAATTGCAGTTACTTTTAAAATTTGTTTCTGTTCCTGTTTTGTGGAAGGAAGATGCAGGTACATATACTCAGCCATCTTGGTCTTATTTCGGAGTAAGTATTTTAAAATCTAATTTGAACAAAACGAATTTTGAGGTTTAGAAGGGGAATGAGTCTCGCCTACAACTCAGTGCAGATGAGATGAACTGGGTTTAAAAGAGCTGGCTGCAACATTAGGCTAAGAAAGCAGTGAAAAACCACGCAATACACAGAGTAGTTTTCAAATCAAGGGAGGGGTGCTAGGCGACCTTAAGGGTCAGCTTCCACAGTGGAAAAAGCTGGAAAAGAGAGCACGAGTCCACCGTTTCCATTATTTTATAGTGGAGCCATCAGAGGGGAATCAGGCTTTAAGGGTGCAGTCTTACTTCCTGATGTCTTATGGTCAGCAGATTGATGGACATCTTGGTGAGTCCCACCCACCTCAAGTTCTATGTGGGATCCTAGGCAGAGCTAGAGGAGGAGGCGCACCTGCATCATGTGATCAATCCCTGACAGGGAGTTGGCAGAGCCAGGCTTAGACCCTCAAGAGGCTACTGTGTGTAACACAATGCACACACAGCCCATGGATGGTTTGTGCCAGACGAGTTTTTGACCAATGAAAAAGTAGAGAGAGAAAGAGAAATAAACTTATAGGACACACAGTGCAATGTTAACCAAGAACAGAAAGCAAAACAACTGAAGTTATAAAGAGAAGTGTATACAAACAAAACAAAGCTCAAATATTAATAGAGAAACATAAATAGAGAGGTAGGGAGGGAGAATTTAGTATGGAGGTGTACGTAGAGTAGTACTGAATAAAAGAGTACCTCCATGATTTGAATCAGGATACACCTTCCAGTCTATGTAAGCATCATTCTTTAGTTAAAATACTGACTTCTAGAAGTGATATAGGAAATTCTGTTAATAATGCTTAAAGAATATTAAAAAAAATGACAAAATGCAATTCAAGAATTTTATTGTATTTTGGTGGCAAAGTAATATAGTTAGGGAATTTGCATTTTGAGAATCAAAGAAGACCATTTATTGAATTATATCTTCTTTTTATTTATTTTTTTGTTATTTTGGGTACTAGGGATTTAACCCAGAGGCAATTTACCACTGAGCTACAATCCTCAGCTTTTTATTTTTTATTTTGAGACAGGATCTCACTAAATTGCCTAGGGCCTTGCTAAATTTCTGAGGCTGGTCTTATGCTTATGAACCTCCTCTCTCAGCTTCCACAGTCACTGGGATTACAAATGTGCAACAGGAGGCTTGGCATTTTTTTTTTTTAATTGAATTGGAAACAACTCAACAAATTCCTTGTAATCTAAGGCATTGTACTCAACCATATCCTCTTTTCCAAGAAAACCACTTGGATGAATAGAGTTTTACATTTTAATCAAATTTGCAAATGTCTAAATCTGGCAGGGATAATTAGCATGTTAAATGACAGAACTGAGTGTCAATTTAGCTGCTGAAATTACCTGAAGCTAATATGATTAAAATATAATTAAAAATAAATGTATAATCCCATATTTCAATTTAGTAAATCACTGGCCCATAACCAGGAAAGTGGAAATATTATTAAGCAGTAGTTCATGTGAAAAAGATGTAGGTTTTAAGTAATTGAATGTTCAACCAGAAAGTTGACAGAAAAGTTAATGCAATTATTTTTTCCCCTCTGACAGAAAAGTTGTTTTTTAATTCAACAGCCGATTCATATAATTGCTTAGGTAACTGTGGACAGACAAGAGAAGATGGACTTTATTTCTTGGTCTAAAACTTGATGACCTTTTTCTTTTACACCTTTTGGTTCAGATGCCCACCCTGGAACCAATATATAATGTTCAGAGGAAAGAATATG
This sequence comes from Ictidomys tridecemlineatus, assembly GCF_052094955.1. Classification (NCBI taxonomy): domain Eukaryota; kingdom Metazoa; phylum Chordata; class Mammalia; order Rodentia; family Sciuridae; genus Ictidomys; species Ictidomys tridecemlineatus. The sequence goes on from NC_135479.1 coordinate 167,707,386, forward strand.
GATAATGTAAGAACATGGAGCTCTCCCACATTACTTACAGTTGGGGACTTGAAGAGGAGGAGGACAGGGAAAATGGGGGGATTTTTAGGGAAATTTCTAGAGAAAGAGAATTGTGATGAACTGATGATAGTATAGACGCCAACTATAGGGAGAAATTTTTAAACATGATTCCTGGAATTGAGCCTATGTATCCAGCGTTAACACAAATAGAGGATTCAGAAAGAAGAACTAGCAAGTACATAGCAATAACAACCTAGAAGAGGAGGTGTTTATTTTGGCTCACAGTTTCAGAGGTTCAGTACATGGTCAGCAGATTCCATTGCTCTGGGCCTGAATCAAAATAGCACACAGTCTATATTAGAAGGACTATAGCAGCATACCTGTACCCTAATTTTTCTCTTGTAATAAACAATCCAAAAGTAATCTTCTCAAGGATATCATCAGTGCCCAGTGTCAAGAGCTATCTGTGGGCTATGTGTGGACTACACTGCCATTGTAGACTTTGAGTAGGAACATCTGATATTTGGGAACTTCTTGTGACAATCATACAGGGTAAAATCACCCAAATACATGTGAATTGCTGTTCAGCTCTGTCTGGTCCCCCATAGTACAGGAGATGGGGTGACTTTCAGCAGCCACATAGCCTCTCAGAGATGGGTGTGACTTGCCAAGATGCCTATCAACCTGCAGACTGCAAGACACCATGAAGCAAAACTCCACCCCTGATATTCTATCCCTGCCTTGATACAGCCCCTTAAATAAGCCACAGTAGCCATTTCCTAATTGTTTAGCTCCAGCTTCTGTGTGGGCTGGACGTATCAGGTGTTCTGCTTCAAAACTATAATTCTGTCTCTGCTTCTTATTTCTTCACTAATTATTTCTGACTTTTCTTCTCCGGTGGCTTATACCCTTCTGGGCAGGAAGAAGGACTCATAGAGAGGCACTGACCGCTTCCCCATAGCCCAGACTGCTTCTAATGATCTACAATATATTTTATGGGATCTTAATAATCCTGGTCACAAGATGGTTGCTAGAACACCAGACATCACATCCATATTACTATAGAGAAAAGAGTTAGAGAGAAGCTAAAGTGAAAAAGTAAAGGACAATAGTGGCAGGCACTAAGATTCTGGCCCTTTTATAAAACTCTCTTGGAATATTTGAGTGGTATTTATATCTTGGCAAGACTCTAATTAGAAAATTAAAGAAAAATAAGTCAACCACATTAAATTATATTGAATATTTAGTTTATAGCTTTAAGAGCTCTTTTAGTGACCTATGTAAGCAGTTGCCTCTGACACTCTAAAAGTTTAAAAATATAAATTCTAGGACAAAAATTAAAATTAAAATCTCAAACATTCCCCTTCTTTCTTAATCTTACTAACCCCATGACTCCCAACAGAATTTCTAAGTTGGGCAGAAGCATGCCAAGGCAAACACATGTTTAGCAATACTTTGTTACTAATAAGCTTGAGTTTCTGTGACTATCTGAAAACAACAGAACTGAGTCATTTTGGTAGTAAATTTCTTGAGACTGTCTTTCAAAATTTGGGAATTGGTGAAAATAGTACAATTTAGTAAAGATAATGGGAATTATGGGTATGTGTGGGGGTATGGGCATGTTTGTGTTAGAAAGCAGAAAAGCTACCTGAGGGATGAAATAGAGGCCTCCAGTTCTCTTTATAAGGAAGACTAATATTCTACCATCTGACTTAAAATCAGTTATGTCCTATAGTACTTTGGGGGACAGAGGAAGGAGCATTCTGAGAATTGTATGTTTAAAAATTGATGTGCATTTTCCTATACCTCCTAAGTTTGTATAAGATTAGTCAGAATGTTTTGGCTATTGGGTCATGAAGAAAACAAATTATAAAGGAGTGTTTCCATCAGTGTATCCATTCACTGGGGAAAAAAACCTGACAGATGAACACTCCTACCTTATACCATATGTCTTACAAATTACTATGAACTTTTTTTTCATCCCCAGTAGCTCTGTGGTGCATGAAATTGCTCAGAAAGGGGACGCCTTTTATTCCACATTGACAAATATGACTAGCAATATACAGCTTGTTTAGAACCAGCATTTGAGAGTTAGCAAATGTTTGAAATGGTCTGTTCCTGCTTATCTTTTGCTAACTTAATGGGTTAAGAATCGGAATAATTAATTGCAGAATCGGAATAATAACAAAGTGGCTTCTGACAGACAAATGGCTGAGAGGTTTCTTTTCACCAATGAGGTGCATTTGTCTTCTGTAGGCCCTGCCAAACTCATCACAGGAGTCCAGAAAAAGCAAATGCCTCTCCTGAAGTGATAGTTCTTATGCTTCCTTTCCTTCTAACATGGCTTCCTGACAGATTACCATGTAGCTAAAAACTGCTGGTTTTTCATCCTTAGGTGAAGTTTATGCACTTCTCAATCCAGGCCATTTCCTTCCATGGACTCTTAGCTGTTTAGTCTTGGAGACACATGCTAATCCAGGCAGCATTATATTCAGGGCAAAAGTTGCCTGAGGTTGCTGTGGCTAAGACACACTGGTGTACACAAGGAGCCCAGTGCAAGCCGCTGAACTTCCATCAGGGAAAATTTAGTGAGAATAACCACCATTGGCTTAAACTATTATCTGCTACTAGAAATTAAAATAATTATGGATACTTAAGGTACCAATTAGTTCTTAAAACAAGTGTTGAAAATGTTGACAATTTTTCTTATACCTTTGTGTCTAGACTTCACATTAGTGGGTTATAGTTATGGAACAAAACTCCTGCATTTCAATATGTAAGCTTCATTTTTTACTAGTGTGTGAGGCAAGGAGAAGGGAGACAGGGGGGTATGGATTAAAGTGTGGATGTTTGCTCTGCCTAGTTTATAGGAGTTGTTGGAAATATTGAATGTTAAAAATATTGGCAGCACCCTATAATGGTTGGATAATTATTTTAAAATTATTTATTTATTCATTATGGTTACTGGGAATTTAACCCAAGGGTGCTCTATCACTGAGCTACACCCCCCATCCCCCCACTCTCCCCTTTTTTCTCAATTCTGAGATGGTATCATTAAGTTGTCCCAGCTGACTGAAAGCTCTGATCCTTCTGCTTCAGCCTCCTGAGTGACTAGAGTGACAGTCCTGGTGTGACTTTCTTTTTCTTTGGTACTGGGGGTCCAACTCAGAGGGGCTTTACCACTAAGTTACATCTCCAGTGCCTCCCCTGCACTTTTAAAATTTTAATTCTTTTTTGGGGGACAAGATCTCACTAAATTGATGCAGCTGGCCTTGAACTTGCAGTCTTGCTGTCTTGGCCTTCGGACCCACTGTATTACAGGCCAGGCCTGGTATTTCTTAATCAGGCAAACTTCCCAGGTCAGGAGTTGCATGCTGGTTAAGTTAAACATCCACGTTGTTTTTTCCTATTTCCAAAATTATTAAGTGGACATTGGAGAAGCAAGGCCAAGCAAGATTTTATGTACAGATCTGTGATAAGCATTTGAGTACAGAAAAATCTTTCCCTGGGATTCTCTTAAGGGCTTCCAACTACTTTTTCCGACTTCCCACTCTTTATGCAAGGAGTTCCTCAGGCCCCGCCCTCACCGCCTCCACACGTTCTAGGGGCGCTGGAGGATTGGCACCCCGGCACTTTTGCGAACATTCCATAGATCTGGAGGTAGGATCTATATTCTTCAAAACTTTTTTTTTTTTTTTTGGAATATGTAAGGCAGGACGGTCAGGGTGGAGGTGAGGGTGTGTTTCTGCCATATTTCCTTCCCTGTTGGTTCTCAGTCTCCTATCTCTATTTTGCCTTCTCGCTGTGGCTGATAGCACACCCAGGGTTGTACGTGACAAGAAAGCCTCTCTTATCTGTCTGTTTGCTTCCACAGCTCTCTTGCACCTCCCCATGCTGAAATCTTTTCTGGTCCAACCAGCCTTTCAAGGCGGGGAGGATCTTTATCTCCGGGTCCCCAGCGAGCACTGGCGCTCACTGCAGGTGGCGATATGAGCCGAACTACAGCTCCCAGCATTCCCTGCTCCGCGTCCACCACCCGGGGCCCAAACCGGCAGTAGAGCTTCTCGGCTAGAGGTTCTGACCATTAGTGCTGGTCGCCGGTTCAGGAACCCGTCCAGCTAAGAGGCCAGTCTCCAGGACGTGGGCACTGCCTAGTGCGACAGCGCGGAGCATGGCCTGGTACCTGGGCAGGCTGAGAGCAGGCCCCTGCTGGCGCGCGGCGCGAGGCGGCTGCGGAGAGCTGCGTGCTTGGTCCCAGCGCTGCGCAACCGGACACATCTGCCAGCCCCCTGGCACGGCTGGCACCGTGCACAGCCGTGGACTTGCGCATGGCCCCTCGGCTAGAGGTGGCCCTTGGCCTGGGACCGGTCTGGCCGCAGCGCTAGCAGGATTGGCAGGGCTGGCCACCGCCGCCTTCGGGCATGTGCACCGGGCCGAGATGGTGCCCAAGAGCTCCGGGGCGCGGAGTCCCTCGCCGGAGAGGCCACAGGAGGATGACCTGGCCCGACGCTGCAGCTGCTTTATGGCCTCGCCTGTGACTGACTTGGACGAGTTGCGGAAGAGGCCAGGCGACATGAAGACCAAAATGGAGCTGCTGATTCTGGAGACGCAGGCCCAGGTGTGCCAGGCACTGGCACAGGTAGATGGGGTCGCTAGCTTCTCTGTGGACCGATGGGAGAGGAAGGAAGGTGAGGTGTTCCGACCCTAGAGGGAGGCGGGGCTTGGAAAAAAGGCGGGACTCCAGGTTGCTGAAAGACCCTGCCTCAGGTTTGGGATGGTGGTATAGGGGATGCCCCAGAGGGGCCACTTGAGAGAGCCATCAACCCTCTGCTTGCAGGTGTGGACCCGATGGATCTGTTGTCAGTTTAGTACTGGGTATTTCAAAATGTTCTCAATTCCATAATGACACTTTTCAAGGAAATCTTAAGGGATATTTACTTACAACAAGTTTGGATGTCCAAAGTTACTGAAGATCGGTTTTCCCTGAATTTCATCGGTTTCTCCAGGTGCTTTTGTCCTTGTCATTTAGAGATAGAGGAACTTGACTCCGTCATGCAAAATGCTTGTCAAACTCCTTCATCTGAGGGTCTCATTTGTCGAGAATGTGGACACAATATCTTTATTTTACATTTATGTAGTGCTGAGGATCGAACTCAGTGCCTCGGGGATGCTAGGTGTGCCCTCTACCACTGAGCCACAACCCCAGGCTTCTTTTTTTCTTTTCCACAAGGAATATTTGGTTTGTCAGTGGCTCTGCCAAATGCACCTATCAGATTTCCTGCTAGAAAAATATTTCTATTTAATGCCAACATGCTTAAGTATCAAACCCAGTTCTTATGGAGTCATATAATGGCGACCATTGCTGTTGCCTATACAGTGAAACCCCACATCTTGCTCATAAATGGGGGAATACAACAGCAACTATTTACCACTAGATATTGAGCTGTGATACTGCTACAGCCACATTAAGTGAGGTTCTGTCAGGTTACTTAGTGTTTTCCATCTCGTAATGTTTTCAAGTGAAGGCCACTGAACCAGGTCACAGCCTCAAGTATTAGACTAGTTATGTGACCTTTGGTTAGTTATTTAACTCTTTTGTACCTGTTTCCTTAGGTATATATATTATGTATGTTTCCGTAATCTATGTATGCATATTATGAAATTTAAGTGCAGTGATGTCAAGTGTTGAAATATGTCAAATGTTTAGAATGTTGCCTGAAACAGGAATAAGACTTGGACAAATGGTTTTGGTCTATGGCCAGCTGTGTGATCTTGCTTTTGTTTATTTTTTCATAATGGGGATTGAACCCAGATGGTCTTTACCACTGAGCCACATCCCCAGTTCTTTTGATTTTTTTATTTTGAGACAGGGTCTCACTAAGTTGCTTAGGGCCTACTAATTTGCTGAAACTGGCCTTGAGCTTGTGATCCTTGTGCCTCAGCCTCCCAAGTTGCTGGGATTACGGGCCTATGCCACCATGCCTAGTGTCACCTTCAACTTTTTTGCCTCTCCAGATTTTAGTTTTCTCATTTAGAATGTACAGGGGTTGTATAGGTCATCTTTTGACCCAGCCCTAAAGTTCTTAAAATTAAAACAAGCCAAACATGAACCTTCATGAAACAGTGCCCTTATGGTGACCTCAGTGTCTTGAGAAAACAAAAACAAAATACAAAACTAATAGTAAGGATCTTATGCCTGAATTTTAATGTGTGTCTTGCTCAATCTGAGGTTCTGAATTCCTTAAGTCTACTATTATCTACTGTTTTTTAATCATCTGTAAACACAAAAGACTCATGGTAAACTGAGAAAAAAAACATTGAAACAATATAAAGCTTTTAGATTCAGTAATAATAGAACATCATTCAAGTACCCATTATTATTTTTTAACTTTAGCTTTCCCTCATATATCATAAGAGTTCCATTTTGAAGGGCAATATTTGAAGGGAGAATATTCTAGTGATTTATTTTAGGTGATGTCATAAGAATGTAGAGGAAATATTTACTTTAAAGATATGAGTGAGATTCAGTATTTGACCATTATCAACAGCTCATGCCATAAAGCTAAATTAGTTATTTAATTTTATTGTAGATAAAAATTATAGATATACCATTATAGAATATTTGGAAAGTAGAGGAGGAAAATAACTACTCATCTCACTACCTACATGTAAGGTCTCAGATTTGCAGACTTCTATACTCTCCCTATTTTCCATTTCTCTAAACAGGTGGTGGCGGCATCAGCTGTGTACTTCAAGATGGGAGGGTTTTTGAGAAGGCTGGGGTGAGCATTTCTGTCGTTCATGGGAATCTTTCCGAGGAAGCAGCAAAGCAAATGAGAAGCAGAGGAAAAGTTTTGAAGACTAAAGATGGTAAGTCAGATCATCTTAACAGTGTTTCATAGTTTTGCAACACCATCCCCCAACACATAAGTTTTATTTATAAAATAAATAGTGTTTTTGGAAAAAGTTCTGTGGGGGCATATGCTTGATAAAATAGGATACATTTGATAAGGATGTTCATAGTTACTTTGTGAAAATTATATTTTAGAAAAAAAATTGAAAAGCAGCATTTGAAAATTGATTTAGAAATCACATTGGAGTTCATTTGTATCAGGCCAGATAATTGAATGCAGCTCAATACATATTTTACTTTCCAGGTAAATTGCCATTTTCTGCTATGGGCGTGAGCTCTGTTATTCACCCTAAGAATCCTCATGCTCCCACTATCCATTTCAACTACAGATACTTTGAAGTAGAAGAAGCTGATGGTAAGTGAATCAGGAACTCTGAAAAGTATTATTGCACAAAATATATATTTTAAAACCAGATAATAAAGCATCACATCTAAAGCAAGGAAGAATAAGTACAACCTTAACTAGGTTTCCAGGAAGTATATGAAAGCGTATTCCTCAGCAGATACAGTGGATTATTCACTAGATATGGAAAGTGAAAATGGTATTGATTGATTCTGACCTCCCCATATTTCCTCCAGCACAGAAAAAAATGATTTAACAAACTCAAACTTTGAAGTGCACACAGGATTCTTTACGAATATAAGTTCATTATATCTGAAGGAAAACTTCATATATGAAGTTAAGTTGAAATTGAGAATTTGCTTTTGGAGAAAATATTTCTCCATGCATAGCTTTGCTCGTCACCATGACATTATCAGTTGGTTTAAAATAGGATACATTTGATCAGGCCTCAGGTGCATGTAATTCCAGCCTATGACTATCAGCAGAACCATCTGTTAAAACTTGTTGGAGCATCTGTGCAGTGCCATGCCCACTCCTGCTCATGTGTCTACAGGTGATGGCATTTAAAGTTACTGCCTTAATTTTTCATTTTGAAGCTATTCAATTTGGTTCAGTCTTTTAATGTTTAAAACTTATTTACTGGGGGCTGGAGATGTGGCTCAAGCAGTAGCACGCTCGCGTAGCATGCGTGCGGCCCGGGTTTGATCCTCAGCACCACATACAAACAAAGATGTTGTGTCCGCCAATAACTTAAAAAAATAAATAAATATTAAAAAAAAAAAAACAAAAACTTATTTACTGACTGGGAGTATAGCTCAGTGCTTAGAATACACCAAGACCCTATTCAATCTCCAGCACCAAAGAAACAAAAAAACAATTGTTAACTTGTATTGATAATCAATAGATCAAAGTAAGTTCATCAAACAATTATACTCAAATGGTAAGTTGCCACCTTAGCAAGTATTTTGTCCATTTCTGGGTGAAGGGAAGGGGTGACAGTGGTTTTTAATAGGGGGAGCTTCAGAATCTCCTGGGGAGCTTTTACAAAAGCACCTTGCTTTTGCTGAGGCTGGTTTTGAACTCACAATTCTCCTGCCTCAGGCTCCCGAGTCCCTAGGATTACCAATATGCACCACAGCGCCCGGCTGTAAAATGGTTTTTGATTTTCACTATATTATGCTTAATAAATTAAGCTGAGGAATTGAGTTTGCTAATGCAGTCAGTAGTGTGTGGAATCTCAGAGTCCACATTGAACCCAGTGTCTTGATCTGGTAGGTACCAAGCAGTGGTGGTTTGGTGGTGGATGTGACCTCACTCCAACATACTTGAACCAAGAGGATGCTGTTCATTTTCACAGAACTCTAAAGGAGGCTTGTGACCAGCATGGTCCAGATCTCTACCCCAAATTTAAAAAATGGTAGGTACAGATATTGCACTTTTATGACCCTAAAAGTATGTCTCATTCCTTTGGTGAGTCCTGAAGGCAGCTGTTATATCACTAAACACCTTCTTCAGTTATGAAGATTTAACTATTTTCATATTTTGCTTACTAAAATAAGTGGAATCCCAATTTTAAGTGTTTTAAATAAAGTATTTACTTAGCAATTTATATCTGAATGTCTATAATACGTATTGTGTAGCAGCATCTCTTTTTGATCTCAAATGATTTAGAAAGATAGAATATAACCCTTACAGATGTGAAGAGACTCAGAATATTTGTTACATAATCAAATAGAATCTTAGCATAAATTGTTTAGAATAAGAATAAAGAACCCAATTCTGTTTAGAGCTAATTGCCATTCTTAAAAAGAAAACCAAGAGGGGATTTTGTCTTTTTGTTTTGTTTTTATAGCTAGTAATTGTGGAAAATTATCACTTATTCAGGAGTCTGACATTTAGCTTTAAAATATTTTTTAACAAAAGATAAAGCTTTGGAATATTCTCTTCTTGATTTAACAATGCTGGTGAAAACAATAAGCTATGGATGCATGTAAATGAAAAGATACAGGTTTTCATTTTGTTTTTACTCTTTCCCACAACTCAGCATCCTTCCAGGAGTATTGGTGGGGTACTGTCATGATTTTTTATTTCTTCTACTGAGATGACTTTTAAGTAGTATTAGTTAGTAAGATATCCAGTGGCTGGGGATCTAGCTCAGTTGCTAGAGAGTTTCTCTTCCATGCACAAGGCCCTGGGTTTAATCCCCAGCACCACCACCAAAAAAAAAAAAAAAAAAATCCAGGCTAGTTAACAAGAAATTTTTAGTGTAAGTGATTTGGATTAAAAGCTGACTTCATACCCTTGCTCAGGACATACTTTTGAAAAGAACTATGTTATTCATATAAAGGAAAGCACACCGCTGAGGTACTGAGTTGGTTATACCAGTGCATCAGTTCCAGTTTTTGCTGTTTTTGTTTTTGTTTTCTTTTGAGTTTGATCTTTTGAGGCTATAAAAAGTGATCTTTTAAACAGTTTTTGTTTGTTGAAACAGCTTATTCTGTTGAGGGACCATTATTATACACAGATCATCAGAACTATTGCAAGTTGTAAACTATTCTGCAAACTATTAGCATTTAGGAGATGACTTAGGAAGCTTGTTTGGGCAGATATAGAAGGCCAATCCCTCTCAGTTGTGCATGCTATAAAGTCATCAGATCTTATGGCTGAAAGAGATCATTGAGATTTTTTACAGTTCCTTCCTTTGACTCTAGAGTTCAGGGTTACACGCTGGTTGGCATCATTGTTGGAAGACATCCATCCTCCTGCTTCCTGTAAAAGCAGCACTTGTTTCAAGGACAGGATTCATGTTGAACTCTGCTGCTCTTTTTACTAAAGTCCTTGAAGTTCCGTATTCTTCAGACATGATTCAGTTGCCTGATTACAGATAAGAGTATCTTTCTAAAGTCCTAGTTTCATTTTCATGGTTAGAAAATAAGGACACTTTGCTGGCCTTAATTGAAGATAGGGCTCTGAAATAAGAGGCTCACATGGATTTTCATGTCTGTCTTTTTTCTCCTTTGATCCCTGATTTGATCCTGCTGTGTTTTTCAGGTGTGATGATTATTTTTTTATAGCACACCGTGGAGAGCGCAGGGGCATTGGTGGTATCTTTTTTGATGATCTTGACTCTCCATCCAAGGAGGAGGTGTTTCGTTTTGTGCAGAGCTGTGCTCAGGCTGTGGTTCCTTCTTATATCCCCCTTGTGAAAAAGCACTGTGATGACTTATTCACCCCCCAGGAGAAGCTGTGGCAGCAACTCAGAAGAGGACGGTAAGTAACAGCAGAATAAATTGTCTCTGTACAGCTGAAGAAATGGTGAAGCCTTAATTACAATGGGTAGGGTGTCGGGTTGTCTTTGGCAGATGTTAATATGCAGTCTGATTTTATTTTATAACCAGATAAATGTTACAAATGAAACTGAAAATACTGTAAAATATATTCTAAAAATAAATAAAGTTTATTTGATTCATCTATCCATTAGAGACGTACAGTAGGTATGCAGTATTTGCTAAAGAAAATTTAGCTAATTTCTGTTAGACTTCTGGCAATGTCCTTCAGTCTTATTTCAAGATGTGGGCATTTCTTTGCTGATTTTTAAATTTGCAATCATACTTTTCATTCATCTTAAAAGTTATTTTAATATAAATAATTGCAGAAATTACTTACATTTAATGAGAACTTAGTAATTTTGGAGCCTTGCACACTGTTGTGGGCAACACTTATCTTAGGTATTTTTCATCCAGTTTTCTCAACAGATCTGTGTGATAGGTGTAATATTTTACAGATGATAAAATATAGAAAGGAAAGTTTCTTGTCTTTGCCCAAGATGACACAGCTGGTACATATAAGATTCCAGAGATGGCACTGAATCATCTTGACTCTAAAACTTGTCTTTCTAGTACAAGAAAGAGAGGAAGTTGAAGCAGGTTTATATAATGGTAAGCCATGATAGTCACTTTATTCATCCTGCTGAGTGCATTGAGCTTGAAAAGCTTGATTGGGTGGCCAAATGGGACAGTTCCAAATATCCATCCTGCCAGCCCACATCAGTTTCTCATTATCCTCTTAAATGTATCTATACCACTAGTTCATGACATAGATTTTCTAATTTATGTTAATTGTTTCAGGCACACGAAGCTTTGATAACTAAGGAGGTAAAGCTTTATCAACTTGGAAAAATGAAAGTTTATTAAACTTTTCCTTTCAGAAATTTCTTAAACCATGCATCTATTTGGGGACATCACAGACACTCCACCTCCACCCTGCCAAATTTCTCAAATATACTTTTGACACTCTTTCCTTCTTTCACTTGACACTTATTGTGGGCTTCCTATGGTTAGGCACTATAATGACCACAGAGGGACATAACATGGACCTGCAGAATAGAGGGTCATTTAATGGGGAAGACATATTTAAGAGGATAATTTAAAACTTTGTGGAAACTAAAGTATCTTAGTTTTGTACAAGATTTCATTTGCAGAGCTGGCAGATTTAGTGAGGAGTAATCAGATGAAGCTTTTAGAACTGCTTAGAGGTATAGTTTTAAAATAGGAATAGTTTTTTGTTCTTATTTATTTTATTTTTTTACATTGAATGATGGCAGGTCATTCTGAAAATTCCATTGTATGTGTATCATTGCATGTCTGGTGTTTTTTGTGTTAGAAGTGTGGATATTAGGATAGCACTAATAGATTCTTTTCTACAGTGTGTCGTGTGAGTGTTCTTCAAGACAGTCTCCTTCTACCACCCTTATCTCTGGGCCCTAAGATGGCAAGAGAATAGCTTTTTCCTCATAGGAGAGACTTATAGATGCTTGTGCTGTCTTCAGTCTCTCATATTTCATAATGCACTGTCTCCTTTACAGATTTCTCCTCCTCCGCCCCATTTGTTCAAATATGAGTTTCCTTTTCAGTGGTCATTCTGGTTTCTTTTTAATGTGAGTCTCTCTCTTGGCCCCCTCTTCTAGTCTCTTGTCCTTAGTTGCTGCTATTATTTCCTCTGACTTTGAACTTTTGTCTCATAGTCACTTTTTTCTCACTAAAGACTTTCACCTTATTTTTGTTTTGGTAAAGGGAAGCAGGGTAAAACATAGGCATTAGTTAAATCAAAAAAGGTTGATTAAATCTCATAATTTATAGGCACCTCAGAGAGGATAAATACATGGGAAGGATCAAGGTCAGATCTAAGTGAAACCTTTTGGAAGTCAGGGAGGCTGATGTGAAGAAGGGGTGTTATTCACTCAAAGAAAGGAATACGTGTATCACATAGAGAATGCATTTGGGGTACCCCTTATAAGGACCTTTGACATAGTTCTTCAAGTACCTTTGACATAGTTCTTCAAGTACATCAATATATGCTAGGGAATCAGCGTTCCATTAGGGATCATGTTTTTAGAATGAACATTGAGTAAAAAGGTAGCTGAGAGATTAAATTCTTTTCCATGATCTATTTTTTTTTAAAGAGAGAGAGAGAGAGACAATTATTTAAAATATTTATTTTTTAGTTTTCAGTGGACACATCATCTTTATTTTATTTTTATATGGTGTTGAGGATCAAACTCAGCACCCGCTCATGCCAGGCAAGCAAGTTACCACTTGAGCCATATCCTCAGCCCTCTTTTCCATGATCTTAAGAAAAAAGAAGATTTACTTAAATTATCTTTTGAAATAGAAATAAGGGGGTATAAAATAGTCATTAGTATGTAAAGGTCAATCAGTGATAAGTGGAGAGAACTAGAAAAGGATGCATGGATAAAATAATTTAAATTTTTATAGTTTTTTTACAAGTTTTCACACAAAATGATATCATTTTAAAAATGAATTACTGTGGGTTCTAAAGAATATTTTGCTATGAATGGGCTTAAAGATAATAACCAGTAGAATAAATGAGAATATCTAAGGAAATTTAAGACCAGCAGAGTAGTTTCTGAAGTAGTTGAAAAATGATCTGAAAGAGGGACTATTTATTTAATTTTTCACATTTATGGATCATTCTGACTTCCTTGGGTTGTAAAAATTATCCTTTTGAAATTGGGGAGAAGAAACTTTTTGACATCCCATGATGTTAAAGGTGGATTAATATTTTTAAGTTAGTTGGAATCTATATCTGTGTCTATGACAGTTAATGGAATCCTTGGACAAGTTAATATACTGAACCAAGTTTTAGTTGATGCCCAGGATATTTTTCTTGAAAACAACAACAACAAAAAAAAACACAGCACTAAGACTCAAAACACTATATTAAGGTTGTTGTTAATCTGCCGGAAGAATGAATTATACCAGTACTTAAAAATGTTATTACCCACTTTTAAGAAAATATATAACAATTCAGTGGTTATACTTTTAGAATAATTTTACGTGTCTAGTTTTTAAGAAAGAGGAATATCTCTGATTGTATACATACTATATTCACACCAATTCGTGTCTTCATACATGTACTTTGGATAATAATGATTATCATATTCAACCATAATTAATTATCCCAATACAAAAAATTGTGCTCTATATATGTCATATAAGAATTGTTATGCATTCACTGTTATAAATTAAAAAATATATCTTAAAAATAAAATAAAAAAGAAAGAGGAACATCTAGAATATTATAATCATTAATAATATTACCTGTAGCTGTACTTTGTACTTGGTCTTCAGTTACATAAGTTCTACACTGTCTTAGTAGTGCTTATGAGTTCCAGGCAGTGAAATGAAATCATCAGCCCATGGGGAGGACCAGAAGGAGCTGTGTTATCCTAAGAAGGGATGCCATTTTTTTCCTTAATTGTTGTGCCTTAAAGTTCCCAGCTTTGTATTCATTCTGTTTATTTATGGGAAACATAACCTTCTTTTTTTGTAACTGCTCTGTGTTGGGGCAGAATGTGTATCTGATTGTTCATGGGGTAGAATGCCCTTTTATTTATGCTGGCCAGATGGGGAAAGCTCTTTGGGCTGTAGGCTGGTATTCTCTGTGCCAGTTCCAGCTGACAGAGAGAGACCCCCCCCCCCCCCAGACACACACACACACACACACACACACACACACATTGAAGTATTTGTTACAGGCTTAATAGAAATATATCATTCAGCAGGCTCTTAATGTTGTTTGATGTGTTCATCTCAGGTATGTAGAATTTAATCTGCTGTATGATCGGGGCACAAAGTTTGGCCTCTTCACTCCAGGATCCAGAATTGAAAGCATCTTGATGTCTTTACCTCTAACTGCCCGGTAAGCAGATAACTCACATGTCTTCCCCAACCGACTAACCCTCCTAAAATATGAAAGTCAATGCTGACAGTATCTTACTTAAGACTTCACTGGTTTTGACTTTGCCGATTTTATAAGAAAATCATGGTTAGATAGTTAAGGTAAATCATATTGGATTTTATAGAATGAATGACAGAGCTTTGTGGACAAAGGTGAAAGAGAAGTAAGAGGTATGTGAGGGGATAAGTTTGACTATCCCTTCCTGTTTGATTTCCCACCCCCTCTGGGAAGAGTTTTGGGTAAGAATTAAGCTACCATCTGCCCACGGATCATCTGAGGTGCTACAGTTTATGAAACCTTGGTTTACATGAAAGTGCATGTAGGCTCTGGGATATTAATATTAGCCCAAATATGCTCAAGAATGAAGAAAAAAAACTATTTCTTTAGCTGTAGATATTTTTAAAAAGTTAGTGGGTGGCAAGGCATTATTAAGCACAGTAAAGAAGAGAAGCAACACTTTTTTTTGTTAGTTTTTATTCTTTATTATTTTTTCTTTCTTTTTTTTACTTATTTTAAGAGTTGTATGTTACTTATTATTACTTTCAAATTTTTTTTGCTTCTGCTTTGATCATGTTTAGATGGGAGTACATGCATTCACCTTCGGAGAATTCCAAAGAAGCTGAAATTCTGGAAGTTCTGCGCCATCCGCGGGACTGGGTGCATTGATGCAAGCGGAAATGTGCTGGGGTTTGGAGGACACAGCTGTGTGCCCCCTCCACCAGCTGGCACTGTTAACCACTGTGTGGTCCTGAGCTCCCTGTGCCTTTGGCCCCAGTCTTCTCCAGTCTGGGCCTGATCTTGTCAGGTGGTGAAATATTTTGGATGCTGTCAGGTCATGGCAGATGGTTGGTCAATTGATGCACATAATACTCATTTATACTTTTAGAATAATTTTATGTGTCTAGTTTAAAAAATTTAAATGGAGTTTCTAAGTATTAAGATAAGGGAATACAAATAGTATAATAACATACCAGGAAACTCCTTATTTTATTTTTGTTACATATATTTCATTAAAGTTTTAGGTTCTACCACCGAAGTCAGTCATGGGATGTGTTTTACCTTTATTAATTCAGTGAAGTTGAGACTTCTTGGTAACTTTGGAATGAAACTTTGAAGGTTAAAGTTTTACTTTTCATGCATCATTTTCTAGAGACCACAATATTGCACAATATTCATTTTTATAATGACAGGTATTTAAAAGCACTTGAAATTTTCTCAGTGTCTGCATGTATTACAATTCAGTGGTTATCAATAGTTTTTAACTCGTAGTGATATTACTATTATTTAAGTAAGGGGCATCTAAGTCATAACTTTGACTTTTGTGGAATCATAATTTGTTAATGTTAGGCTTCTCTGCATTTTTGAATGCAAACATGATATCCCTGGATTCTGATACTTAAAATTTTTCTATTCCAGACATTTCTATGTGTTACAGATCAATCCTAGCATGTGAATTTAGAAAATGTTTTTCATTTGGAAAATGAAATGAAGAGTATTTTCCTTCTGTAAAGCAAATATAACTGATGTTGACATGTAGGTATTTTGTACATGTATTTCTTTATAAAATGGTCTGATTGAAATTGTCCTGTTTTTCAAATTGGAGATTCTACAACTCTTATTTTTGCTCTTATGAAAAAAATCACAAACTATAGTAATAATGAATGTATTATTTGATTAATAATATATTGAAGTTTGTAAGAAACAGTGTCTCATACATACTATTAAGTATTATCCTGGAATGTTGAATGTATGTGATTGTGTGTGGCTCTTTTAGGACTAGAAAATGTACAGACTCTTCAATTGTCTTACAGTGGACTCACTAATAAATTTTATTGTGACATAAGATTAATTTTGAAATATTTGTGTTCTTTATTTTGTTTGAATAGTTGATATAGGAAAACAAATATTTCTTGTTTTTAAAACCATAGTCCTCATTCCTTGGTGTTTATCCAAGAGAAATATAAATTTTGTATTCAATTTTCATAACAGTCCTTTTCATCATAGCCAAAATTAGAGACAACTCAAATGGTTATCAGCAGGTGAATGGATAATTTGTGACCTGTACAAACATTAAACACTGCTCAGTGATGACAGGAGTAGCTATCATTAAATGCAGCAATCTGTATGAACATCAAAAGCAGTGTGCCACAAGAAAGAAGCCAGGCACAAGGCCACTTACTGTATGATAACGTCACATGAATACTTAGGAAAGTGATAATGTTAATGACAGAAAGCAGATCCATATTGACAAAGGCTGGAGACAGGGAATCGACTGAAGGGAGTTCAAGAGTATGTTGAGGTGACAGAAACGTTCCCTGTTTTAGTGGTGATGGTGATTTCTAGGCTGTATGCATTTATCAAAATTCATTGAACTTATACTTAACATCATGGAACTTTATTGTATATGGGAATAATATTTCAAGAAAGTAATCGGGGAAAACAACATCATATAAGCATATAGGCACAAATGTTCAAATAAACCTCAGTTTGCCTTTTAAAAAATGAAAGTCAGTCATTTATTTTATTTTATTCCATATCACTTTATTTGGGGGAGGGCGGGTACCAGGGATTGAATCCAGAGACAATTAAACACTGAGCCAACCCCCAGCCCTTTTTGTTTTATTTTGAGACAGGGTCTTTCAAATTGCTTAGGGCCTCACTAAATTGCTGAGTCTGGCTTTGAATTTGCAAACCTCCTACCTTAACATCCCAAACCTCTAGGATTACAGGCATGTGTCACTGTGACCAGCTTAAAAAATGAAATATATCATTTAGATATATCTGCTAGTCTATTTGTGTTTAGTTAAGGCTACTAGCTGGACACTGGACAAATAAGAAATTTCAAAAATTTTCTGTCCATTTTCATGTTCTTCAATAAATATTTCTATTGTGGATGAAGCCATGTGGGGAAAAAAATAATTATAAAACCATTGTAAAATGTCATTCTACTATTCTTCAAAGTGAGTTTCTCTTCCAAATTTTCATTGATGTCTATGGCAAGTCTACTAGAAGACCAGGCACCTCTAAATGGACTGAACACCTGACTCTCAGATAACACATTCCTATGAGCAGTCATAAGGGTTGGCTGGGGAGAGATGTAAATGCCCTGGAGCAAGTATCTAACCACTACTATCTATCCACCTCTAGGCTTTTCTTACCCATTGAATTAGTCTTATTTCTGTTCCTATAGAAAATATCCGAGGCTGAATATTTTATAAAGAAAAGATATTTGTTTAGCTCACAGTTTAGGAGGCTAAAAATCCAAGATTGACCCAGCCCGTCAGTTGGGCCTCTGGTAAAGGACTTCTTGGCTGTGGCACAATAAAGCAAAGAAGTAGGAAAGGAAATGGTCACCTATAGAAGAGGCCAAGTGGGTTCGGTAGCCTTGCTTTATAACAACCCACTCTTGTGAGAACTGACTTCTACAAGACCAGCATTAATGCCTACAAAGTGTGGGATACCACCTGTAAAGCTACTTTACCTAAACCATGAGGGACTTAGGTCTCCCCTGGGAATGATCCTGGCTTTCCCATGTGTATCAGACTGCCCAAAGCTTGAGATCTCTGACCCCGCTCTTCTAGTATGACAGCTCTTAGCTCCGGAGTTGGGTGTAACCCACTGGTAACTGGATAACTTACCTTATCTGGCAAAGAACATTCCATGGAAAACCTTTGATATCCCCCCAGTTCCAGTGTGGAAGCTCAATCCCTTAGATCAAAGAGCCATCAAAATTACTTCCTGTGTACTGTTTCCCCCCACCACCATTTTCTTCTTTTAACTGTTACTTCACAGCCAGGCCATTTCATGCAGAGGAACCCAAATTCTATTGCCCCAGTGGGATGCGGGTGAGAATGAAGGGCTACACCCCCACTGTCCTGATTACCTTGCACCACACCCTATATCTTAAAGGTTCCACTACCTTAGCATCACCACATTGAGGACCAAATCTCTAAAACATTAACCTTTGGGATCCAGCCAGTATCAACCACCTATTCGACTGAATGTTGGAGGTAAATTTTGTTTGCTAAAGAAAACCAGATCTGAATGCTAAATAATGTGTTTCTTCTTTGAGACTTCATCCTTCCATGTGTGTTCTTAGAATTCATCAAGGCAGGAGTCATCTCCAGGTTTTTAACTCATGTCTGTGTCTAGGAAGAATGACTCACAGAATAGGTCCACCTTGGACTTGTAGGTCACAGTGCCTAGAATGCTCAGGATACATATTCCCTGGAGCAAGGTGAAAGCGGCATAGTTGATTTTATTTTTTTAATCTAGCCTCAGGTATATCCTGTTACTTCCTCCACATTCCAGTTACTGAGTGAGTTATTAAGGTCAGTTCCAGATTCAAGCAGAGGGAATTGGATCTCAACTCCCCATGGGAGGGAGTCAAAGAATTTGTGGTCCTCTTCAACACCTGTACCTAGATGTCAGACTTGAAACCACAAAATAGATTTGACACCTCTCCCTCACTGCTCTAATCATTTCCTGTCGAGTCCACCTTTGAAATGTCTCTTGATTTCCTTTGCCCATTGCCACCACTATGATCTCATATTCTACCTCACCTGAGCTTTTGCAGTACCCTACCTGCCTCTAGTCACTCTGACCTCCATTCCTTCCCTTCAGAATTATGTCTCCAAATCTCCTTATCACTATCCTCTTGAAATATTCCGAAGCACTCCTACAGAAATGGTTGCAAACTCAGTCTGATATCTAGAACAATACATTTGGCCCTTGCCTTTTTTCAGCCTTTTCTTTAACATTTCTTCCAAGTATTTTGGCCTTGAACTATTTTTCTGAACATCCTCTGAATTTATGACCCTCTGGCCTTTCCTCAGTGAACTGCTATCTCTGCTTGAAATCTCATGTCCCTATCTACCCTTCCATGGCCAGTTCAAATCTCCTCCTAGAAACTTTCCTTGAAAACAGTCTCTTCTCCCTCTTCAGCACATTTTACCTTCAGGATTGCTCTCACCACAGGCTGAATTCATGGGCATTCAACGTATACTCTACAAAAGACTTAACGTTGGGGTTTTCCTTATGAATGATCTGTTACCCTTTGTTTTCCAATACTGTTTTTGCAATATATTATAGTCTCCAGCTTAGTACCATTCAGCTGTTTGTCTTATTCCTAATCTGTGAAGGAAGATGTTCCCAGTACACAACTCTTAAAAGCTGGATTAGGCCGGATGCTGTGGCCCATGACCGTAATCCCAGCAGCTGGGAAGGCTGAGGCAGGAGGATCGAGAGTTCAAAGCCAACCTTAGCAATTTACTAAGGCTCTAAGCAACTCAGTGAGACCCTGTCTCTAAATAAAATACAAAAAGATCTAGCAATGTGGCTCAGTGTTTAAGTGCCCCCAGTTATCAAACAGGATAAACTTTTTTTAAAAGTTAAAATTTTAAAAAGCCCATTTAGACATTGTTTTCAAGGATGTATTTTCTTACCACAAGTGTTAATTACATGTTTGAAATCCCACATTTAAATATTTTAGTTCTTCCCAAAGATATACATGTTAAATTCTAAATTCATAATAAACTTTAATTAGCACATTAAATTAGTGTAGCTTAGATATTTCCAAATGACTTGATTAATCCCATTGGTTTCAGGTAACCAAGTCACGGATTGTCTAGCATAACCTCACAGACCTGTTTCTACAGGTGATTTTTAAACCAGGAATGCACTAGCATGTTCCAGCAGAACAAGATAATTAAATTGCATTCCATCTTCTCATCAATGTACCTGGTTCTGTTCTAGATGTTAAAGTCATTCAACAAATATTTTCAAGTATCTTTCATCTACTAATCTCATTTCACATTTCTAAATGTGTTTGAACAAAATATTTGGCATTATCTAAGCCATCAGGGTTTCAACAAATTGACACAAAGCAACTCAGGGCCTTTATAGTTATTTAGAGTTGCAGTACCATCCCAATGGATGCCTTTGCTTATAACATGTTTGGGGAGGTATCAAACTGAAGTTCACAAAGTCATGCAGGTTGAGTGCTATTATTTAATAGCAAGTGAATAATAAGTTCATAATCTAAAGATTTCATGGTGATTGACCTCTGCTCAGTTCTGATTGGTATTGCTTTCATTTTCCAATTCAGTGAGGCAGACAGGCATTTTTAACTCTGTTCCATGCCTTCAGCTTCACATTCTCCTAACCTTGAGTATAGTATGCTAATTCAGTCCAATGTATCAGTTTCTTATAGTTCACAAGATAGTTTGACTATTAAAAATAACCATTTCTGTAGATATTTTCAAAGAATATTTAAATTAATGTCTACTATGCAAACAAACTTTCTTTTACTGGAAGTATTTATTCTTTGAAGTGTACTTGTTCTCGTATGTTCTCCAACACAAAGGTGGTACTTAAAAGTAATGAACTTCTGGGAATCAAAGAGCAAGGACTTACATCTTTACACCCTGCCTTGCTGCCCACCCCCCACCCCCCACTTCAGTAAGGCGACGGAGATAGGGACAGCACAAGACAGCCTGCTCAGCTGACGCCCTGGTGTGTGGAGCAGAGACAAGCCATCCCTGTTACGCTCTATCAGAATTTCTGCATTACAGAGTCTTTGAGCATGATAAAATGGTTGTGGTTTTATGTCACTAAATGGTGGTTTTTAAAACAGCAATAGGTAACTGGAACAAGTCGGATGCTGTCAACAAAAATGAAAGGAAATTGAAATGCCTGCAAGGCAGCTCTACCAGTCTTCAGAGATGCGAGTCTCTGAAGAGTTTAGAAAGAAATTTATTTATCATTTGTGTAAATGTTATAATTTTAAAAGCTGAAGGTGAGGAACCTGAGGAAGGCCTACAGTGTAATAAGAAAGGAAGACACAGGCTGAACGTAGGCAGAGAAATGAGGACAGGGCGAGGAGTCCGGGAAGGAGTCTGAAAGCTAGTCAAACAAATGGAACAGAGAAGAAGGAAATAGAAAGGGCTGAGTTGGGTGTGATTGCAAAACGGGTTAAACCATTACAATGGATATTTGCAAATGTAAGCGATATTAACATTGTATTGAACTGTCATATTAATGTTATATATTTTATAAAATGCACCCAAATAAGAATAAAATAAAAAAATTATAAAACATACCCAAAAAATAGTGTATTTTCTATGCCAATATGTTTGATAACTTCAGAAACAAATTTCTAAAGTTCCAAATTTTAAAAAAATGACCTTAGACTCTTTTAAAAAATATTATTATTTTTAGTTGTGGACAGACATAATACCTTTATTTTATTTATTTGTTTTTATGTGGTGCTGAGGATCGAACCTGCCTCAGACATGCTAGCAAATGCTCTACCAACTGAGCCACAACTCCAGCCCCTAGACTCTTAATTATCAAGGTCTTCTCAGGTAAAAATAAAATTAAGTATTAAAAGTATTTCCATCAACGTATAGATAGTGTCTCCTTTTTTTAAACTGTGTTTAAAATACAACATTCCTGAAAGAACCAGTAGGTGGAGCAGGTTTGCTCAAAAAAATATGATCTTTGATTTTTGTGTGTGTTTGGTGGGGTGGAGGGGAGGAGAAAGCGAAATGAGGAAGAAGAGGAAAGAGGAAGAGAAGGACAGGGAGAAGGAGGAGGAGGAAAGAGAGGAGCAGAAATAGGCAGAAAAGCAGGAAGCAGGAAAGAAGAGAAGATGTGAGAACTATCAGAAATCTGTGCTTCCTTGAACGATGCTACTGTTGGAGAGCTTACCTAAAGGAGTTATTACATATTCAGTCAAGCATGATTAATTTGACTATGTTGCTTATATCTTTCCAATGGACCCACTGTTTCATTTCTCCCTGGAAATCCTAAAGCTGCCAATGTCTACAAAATAATGATAATATTGAGCATCCAAGGCAGAGTTATTGTCTGAGTTCCTAGGGAGTCTCTGAACTGAGACTTTCCTGAAATCATTAGAAATTGCATACATTTTGAGAGAATGAATAATGGTAATTTGACTCTCACAGATCCTGAAAAAAAAAATCAAGAATTATTCATCCCAAATGGGGAGTATCCAGTGTAGGGTATCTGAACCCCAGAAGCTGTATGTGATACTTCAGTGAGGAAAGGTCAAGAAATATTTTGATCATTTCAAAAGTTCTACTTTTTGCATGTAATTTAATTTTATACACAATAAATCAGTACAATACTACATGCATTGAGTACACTAGTAAGTGATCATGTTTGGGTGGCATGGAGTTGGCAGTGCATGATCAAAAATTTCAAAAACTGTAGGTCCAAATAGTTTATAGATTTTCACAATTTTAGAGGCCAGAAATGAAAACGGAGAAGCACAAAATCAGAATATCTTAATAAACCAAGAAAGAAAGCCAAATCACAATAAAACTTGGTTTTTCCCCTCTGGCTAGAGTCCAGGAAAGGAAATGCAAATATGTGATTTTCTGATTGATTTAGAAGCAACAGATAGGTAATATCTTAAAAAATGAAGAACTAAGATGTTACATAAGGACATAAAGTTATAAATCAAACCAAAAGTGAGCTACTTTAAATCATAAATTTGGAAAATACGTTAAACATGATAAAACTATAGCAAACATTATAATATCATCTCATCAATAAAAATATCATCTCCTGTTAAAGTAAAATATTTTAAATGGAAATCTAAAACAAAACTCAAATAAATAAAGAGATACACTTAAGAAAATATTTCAGAAAGTAAAAAATGCTAGCTGTCCCAAGCCAGTACAAATTTTAAAAATGGAGAAGTTATGATTTAGCAGCTCTCATGGAATTCACTTCTAAAAGCATAAAAGTAGAAAAGTAAAGGTATTTAAAGTGTGATTATAAAAAGTTATGAACATCAATGGACCAAATGACATAATATTAACAAGGAAAAAAATTAAAAACTGACCAAGAAGACACACTTCATACTGAAGCACACTTGTGAAAGATGAATTATTTTACCTCTAAGTTCCTAACAGAGAAGGTGGGTAAAATGTGTGAAGATGTAGAGGATTTAAATTAACAAGATATTTCTAACTTACATACATTTTGAACTTTGCACCTTGAAAATAGAGATAACCTTTAGAATTATTTATGGAACATTCTTAAAGTCTACTGCATTATAAATTATGAAACAATATCTACAATAAAAAAATTTAGTATACTAACAACATTTATTATTTTATGTCATAATATCATAAAACAAAAAGTCAATAAGCAACTGAAAAGCTAAAAGTGCCTGCATCAGGTAAATTAAAACAATTATTTTTATTAGTCCAGCTTTGGTTCTAATAGGAAATAGAAGCCCAAATTTTTCAATATCCATTAAATATTGATGATATAAACAATACTTACTAGAACCTATTGGACAAAACTAATGCAGCTTTTTCTTAAAGATTTAAGTATTTATACTGCTAAATAAGAAAGAATGAAAATAAACTAATTTTCAACCAAAAACTTGTAAAAAATAATTCAACAAAGTAAGTAAATAAAAGGAAAAAGAAAAAATTAGTGGTCAGGATCAAGCCACGCACACTCAGTATCATTGCTATTACTTAACACTGTATTGAGATGCCAAGACAAGACATTTACACAAGAGAAAGAATTAGAAGTATAAAGACCAGAATAGAAGAAGTAAATCGTTTTAATGGTGCAAACTTGAAAACAATACAAATTAGCTACATAAGAGAATAAACAAAATTCTGGTGTATTAACAAAATGGAATTGTATAGACTATATGATAAGGTATAGAAGAGTGAAAATTAATATGGCTAAGTCTCACAAACAAAATATTGAGGGAAAATAAAGCAACCTGTAGAATATTGCATACACTTTGATTCTATTTTTATATAGTTCAAAATATGCAAAACTAGACCATAGGTTGTTCAGTGATACACACAGTAGTAAAATTCTAATGAAAAGTCAACGACAAACACCAAATTCAGGTGAATGAGCAGCAGGATAGATGCTGGATTCACCAAAGACTTCAAAGTTCTTAGCGGTATTCTATTTCTTGAGGTGGATTCAGGTAAACAAGTGGCCATTCCAATGTGTCAATAACTATTTCTGCTTATATATGATAAACATCCTGCTTATATCTTATAAATATTAATATATATCAAATACTTTAAAATCTTTTAAGCTAGAATAGAAAAACCTCTTTTCATTCTGATACTAATAAAATCCACTTGTGTGGCTTTTCTTGTTGGCATCCTGACATTTTTTTTTTAATTGGGTATTTTTCTCTGATATTTAAATTACCATGTATAACTTTGTGAAAATTTTGGAAAATGAAAATGTCAAGAAAAAAAGAGAATTGCATTTTATTCCTTTACTGAGAAATAAACATGACCAGTCAACATTTTGGTGCATTTCTTTCTAGCTCTATTGCACATATTTTAATATAGTTAAATCATACATCATTTTGTACCTTGATTCATTCCCCTTAACTTTATATCATAAACACTTCCCTCTGTAATCTAAAAACTTCAGAGAACAGACTGGGGCTCAAAAGACTGGTTTTCCTGAAAGTAAGTATTGAGTGGGTCCTCTAACTCAGGGCCCACCTTCTTCTTTCAAGAGAACTTGACCTCCAGCTGGGCAGGAGAGTCAAGGGTTCTTTTCTGCAGAAAATGAATAGCTCCAGAGAGAAAGTAATTTACCTCTGGAGGCTTTGGTGTTTTTACCACAAAACGACTAGCTTTTCTTTTGCTTACCTAACTTTTTCTAAGAGCTTCCAATCAACTTCTTAGGGCTTTTTGTACAAATGGGTGGCAAAGAACCATCAGATATTTGTGGAAAATCTTCAGATATGAGGGAAAGAAAAACAAGTAAAGGGACATAGACAGATAGACCTCTAATGAATAACCTCAGTCAGATATGAAATTAAATGTTTATAAAATGTGGAGGTAAATTGAAGAGAGGCTAGCAAGATTTAAAAGTCGTTGCTTTTGGAGCAGGATTAGGGAGGGGTGAAATAGGAAAGAAATTAATGTTTTTCATTATAAGCCTTTACTACTATTTGATTTTTCTAAATAATTGCATTTTTTAGGTTAATAAAGGTATTTAAAACTAGATGAAATGGAATTTTTTAAGTCTTCAAGACATCATTTTAATCATGCTTTAATCAAGTATGTTTCAATCAGTTGTTTTTTTTTAAATCAGGATGAACAAGTTTTTATCATGAGTTGCCATTATTTTATCAGTGTTTTTAAAGACCTCTTCCTGTTTTTGAACTCACTGTTAAGATTAATTACCCATTATTTTCCAACTAGCTTGAACTTTAAGAAATCAGATTTGCTCAGAGAAAAGAATTATTTGACAGGTTCTAATAGTTCTTAAAGATTTATAGAAATTTCTGTGTTATACCAAGTATTTTTCTACATATACGAGTAAGTAAAATGCAAATTATTGAATCACAGATTTTGCCTACTTGGAAGTATATGGGGGAGGGATTTCAGAGGAGGGTGCTAAATGATGTCAGAGATATATGACCTCTTGGAAGGTTTTGCCTGAGAGTTTTGGGTTGCATTTAAATCAATGACCCATGAACACTTTGACCACTGTATCTAGGGTTATGTTTTGTAAACACAGAGTCCTTTGACTCAAATCTGACAACATCTCTTAAGCCCTAAAGGAACGTGAGCCCATTCGTGTTCATACAGAAAGAAAGTTTGAAAGCATTTTCAAGTTTTTATGGCTCTACTTTATATTTTCTTCAAATCATATTTTAGTGACAATTTGAAGGAGATGCCATCAATAGTTAAAAAATAATAAAACCTCAACATAGTTTTCTTGTCAATCAACAGAACAGGGAAATGAAAGAAGAAAAGTAATCTAATTAAAGTAAAAAACCCACAGCCCCTCCCTACCTGCCTTGGTCCACAACAAATTAGGGGAAGTTCAACAGAAGGAATGAGCTTAACCTGGGGTTTAGAGAAAGTGTCTGGATGTCTTTTGGGGCTACCACTCACAGATTGTGTGCTGTTGCTTCATAGTCCAATTTATGTGACATACAAACACAGGTGAGCAAAAAAGATTGAAGGACACTCTGTTCTAGAAATACGGGTCACAAGATGAATGCCTCCTCTTGAAATCTTTAGGCTTTCCTCCAAACGTTGTCACAAGGTTTGGTTTTGGCCCTGGCCAGGTTCTTATGTGGGCAGGTAGGCGGAGTCCTCTTGGTCTTACTTGGCTTTTGTGGTGTGACTTTCTGAGTTCACTGATATTTGTTCCTCAATTTTTAGTGCTTTGCTATAATTTTAGATAGTCAGAAATGCCATAAACTTCTCTTGTGGACAAGCACAAAACTTCACCTAAGTTTTTATTAGTTCAGGAAAATATTTAAGAGTTAGGAGTGTAGTAATGCACAAAGTCAACATAGCACCAGGCCTTCATTACTCTGCCTCCATTCTGAACACTTTAAATTTATGCCTACAGAAAATATTTTATGAATCCTCATAATGCTCATGAAATTTTGGTGTGCATACTTACACAAAACTCATTTTCCTTTTTTTTTTTCATGAAGAATGTTTGGTTCTTGGTTACAAATCTGTGGTTTAATTTTTTTAATCCCTTAAATTAATCTTAGTACTTCCTTATTTCTAAATATTTTTCCTCTCACACTTGGACTTCTACATCTTATCATCATTTTCTTCTTAGATTTGCATAATTCATATGTCCTTCTGTTTAGTCAGAAAGTCTAAATCTAGGTTTTTGTAATGTTTTCATTAGATAAGCATCTATTTATTTACTTAAATTCCTAAATTGCCTCGGAAAAGGAATTAAGGTGACATAGAATAGTGCATGAAATATAGTAGAATGGATTCAATTAAAAATAAGAAAAACTAGCAAAGGAAAGCTAATAGTGGAAAATTCAGATGAGGACCAGAGTGAGATCAGTACCCAAATGCTCAGGGTTTTTTGCAGTTTGGCTTGGTTCTATGCCCCTGTTCATTTGTTCATGAGGTTCAAGTCCCTCCTCTTTGTAGTCAATTCTCCAGTGAAACTGAGTGTACAGGATGTGTATGCACAGGCATAGAATGGCCTGCATTTTAAGGAATTGGCTCATGTGAATATGGAGGCTGATGAGTCCAAAATCTGCAGTTCTTGTGCGCTGGCAGAAGTTCCTCTTGCTTGGGAGAGGTCAGACTTCTGTTATGTTTAGAACTTCCACTGCGTAGATGAGGCCTGCCCCCATGATGGAAGCCAAACAGCCTTCCTTAGGATTTAAATATAAACCTCTTCCAAAAATACTCTCACAGAAACATCCAGAATAAGGAATGTTTGGTCACATATCTGGGCACCATGCCCAGCCAGGCTGACACGTAACATTCATCGTCACAACACTAGAGACAGTCGTTTGCCTTCACCCTCCATCTGCCTTTCTTTTCCTCCCTCCATGCCCCTTTCCATTTTCCCTAACCTACAAAGCTTCAATTAAACTTCACTTTACTCCTTTTTTTCTCACACATTATATGGGAGATACTCAGGATTCTAGAGGGACTGTCAGACCATGAGCTCCTATTTCCTAGACTGTGGATTTCTTCTCTCTTTTGGTGGCTAGTGAATGCTTATAAATAAGCTTCTGGGCTCTCTTGTTTTTCCAGCTGAGCTCTTCTCCAGTGGCCCTGTCTCCCCTTCCTCCATACCCCCAGCTCTTTATAAAAGTTCCTTACATTATTTACAGGCCCATCATGAACCATTTCTGCTGAAAGGTTTTACAGTAGGAATTACCTTTCCTACCTTAGACCACATTTTCTGGGAGCTAATGAAGCCTGTACAGGGTTCTCTTTTTACAGGATCTCGGGATCATGGCTTTAGCAATTCCCTTTAGCAATTTCCCTTTTATAATAAGGGAGAGATAAGAACAAACCCTGGAAAGAGTTACTTGGGGTGCAGTGTACCAGTCTGTCTTTGCTACGTTTGGAGAAGCTTGACTTACCACTGCATTTTATACTGCCCTGAAGACTAGGAAGCCAAGACCACAGTCAGGATTGTGGGAAT
Organism: Ictidomys tridecemlineatus; assembly: GCF_052094955.1. Lineage (NCBI taxonomy): Eukaryota > Metazoa > Chordata > Mammalia > Rodentia > Sciuridae > Ictidomys > Ictidomys tridecemlineatus. Next base: position 167,735,870 of record NC_135479.1, read on the forward strand.
CACTTGTCCTCCCTGGCAGGCTTCTGAAACTTGTGAGGAAAAATATAACTTTTTTTTCTCCCAGAAGGAAAACAAAAACAAAAATGATATAAAAATGAAGCAAGTCATAAAATAACAATTAAAAAAGCCCTTCAATGGCAGAAATTCAAATATCCATATTGTGCCCCGTTTCTACTTAACTAGAGCCTTTAAATGCAAAATGGTCATTTTTGAAAGCTTTTATAGAATTATATGATCTAAGTCCAGGCCTCAGGCCAGTCACAGCTGTATGATCTCGAGGACATCTACTCATAATTCATCTGTAAAACACAGTGACTCATGTGTACCTCAAAAACTGCTGAGAGTATGGAGAAGGATTCTGTAACTTATTAAGTGCCGTGTGGACATTAGGTACTGAGGGAAATCAGTTGAAGCTGTACTCAAGGCATTAAAACAGGTGATGAGATATGTATACGTAGAAAACTGGACATATGATTTGTAAGTACCTTAAAGGTAGAAAGAATGTGGAGACTGGTGAAAGGAAAGTTAATGAAGTTCATACCTTGATCTCTCCCCTCCCAGTGGGAAACACATGGGCATGTATGTTTACATCGTTCAGACAGATGCATCAGAATGTTGCTTTTCATGTTCTCTGATCACCATAAAAATATTGTTAAGTAATTGAGTCATCTGATGAAGGAATTTGGCTGGAAAATAACAATTCAGTGATAAGTAGTTAGACATATATCAAAATATTAATATATCCATTTTTATATGTATATATGTTTTACTTGGGAAGAAAATAACAGTTACCCTTTGTGTGTTTTAACTACTTCAGTTAGTATGAACATCCCACCCATTGTTTCAACTTTTTCATTCTTGTTGCTCTTTTCCTTTGCGGTGGGTGCCCATTGTAGACCACCTTAGCTTAGCCAAAAACATCATACTCGTGACAGCATGTGAACCTAAGCCACATCAAAAGCGGACAAAATAACCCATTTCCTGGCCCTGCTCAGTATTCTCACCCTGAAAGTCTACCCCAGGGGCCCCAAACACTCCCACCCATAACGACCTCGACCTCACTCCACCTTGAACCCAGGCATTTTTCATATCTGTACCTCTCATCTGACTCTCCCATGACACTTAGCAACATTATTTATCTCTTTCTAAATTTAAATTTGCATTTAAATACTCTGTTTCCCCTCACATCAGTAAATACTAATAGTAACCCTAAGTGAGGGGCGATCTTGTGCCAGGTGTGTTCTAGAATTATAAGTCAACATATTCAATATATGAAGTAATCTTGAGGGAGTTGTGCCCATTGCATGCATGGAGAAACCTGGGATGTGAAGGAATGAGGTGTTCTCAATGGTGTTGGCCAGAAGAACTCTGGCTCCAAGGTTTCAACTCTGAGGCATGGAATTACCAAGGCTCAATCATAATCAGGCCCTTACCCCAAGCTCAGCTACCATAGCCTCAACCATGTTGTGCACTCAATGAAGGACCTGGAAATATCTATTGCTGTTGCTCTGTGAAAATAAATCCTATAGTTATGGAAACAAAGTAAAAAAGATTAGAGAACTTATATTTTATGACTATTATTTTTTAATGTTCTCATCCTTTTGCTTATTAAATTATAAAGGTTTAGTTTAAATCTGATTTTTTTACTGAATTCAGAATTAAGAGATACTAATATGGAGGTTTTTGTGGCACTGATTTTTTTTCAGTGTCAACCTCTGATTTGATGATACAACTAGAGAAATAAGGATAGACACTCAGCATTATGCAATAAACCACTTCCTGAATCTGTTTATTCATCTACTTGCAGCGTTTGAGCTACACTCTTCTCCACTTGTAGGATCTTGTACTTACAACTGTTTCACTACATGGAGCATTTATATTGCAGATCACTGAAGAGTATGGACTTGGCAACCAGACTTTAAGGTTTTTTTTTAAAAGTAGAATTGAACAGAATGTCCAATTTAATTTAACAATGTCCCAAAGCCCAAAGTGGCATGAAGGATTTCTGTATTAATATATGGAAAGAACTTGGAACAGTGCCAGGCACAGGATAAGGGTTTACCATTCATATTACAATTGCACAATTTCAGGAAATATACTCAGTTCAGTTCAGCCTACTGCAATGCAAAGCTTCAATTCGGTTCATCCTGAAGGGTAACAAAGTGAAGTCTCTGTTTTCACAGGGTCAGCAAATTTTAGCTTTGGAAGGGAATTGTTTTAGTCCATTTTCTATTGCTGTAACAGAATTCATGTAACTAGATAATTTACACAGAAAAGAAATACCTTTCTTGTAGTCCTAGAAGCTGAGTAAGTCTAAGGCCAAAGGGCTACATCTAGTGAGGGGTTTCTTACTGGTGGGGATGTCTGACAGAGTTCTGAAGCAGCACAGAGCATCACATGACAAGACAGAACAAGTGTGCCAGAGGGAACTTACATTTATAACAAAGCCGTTCCTTTAATAACATTTTAGTCTATGAATTCATTAATCCATCAATCTGTTCACAGGGCCAGAATCCTCATGACCAGATCACCTATCAAATATCATCAACTTGTGACTTTGGGGATCAAGTTTCTAACATATGAAATTTGGAAAACACATTTAAATCATAGCAAGTATATTTGAAAGTAACATTTCTTTCAAATATTGCTAATATAAAAGTATGAAGTAAAAAATAAAGTCATATATCACTAACCACTCTCATTTCTGGTTCTGCTATCCACTGACAGATCTTAAATTCTTGCAGAAATTTCTCACTCTTATACATGTAACTACATATAAATGTCCATTTTTACAAAAAAAAAATACTGAGGAAAACCTATTATAAATATGTAAATACATGCTTTACATATTTTATAAGGGCATAATCCATATATTTTTTTTCCTTTTTAATGACCCCATAACAGTACATGAAGTATAAAAATTTATTTAATCAGTAACTTATTAAAGAATATTGCAATGCTTTCTCCTTCCCCCATCCTTCCTTTTCTTTTTTCATCCTTTCTTTCTTCCATACTGTGGTGGCAGTGAAAAGAAGAAGGCCTCCAATGAACCTTATCTCCTGGAATCCAGGCCCCTGTGTATTCCCTTTCCTTCTTGAATTGTAACAAGAAGAAATTGTGGAAATGGCAATATATGGCTTCTAGGACTAGGCCATCAAAAATATGGTGGCTTCTTCCTTGCTTTGTCTTAATGGAAATCATTTAGCATATCACGGGGATTCTCTCATAGACATACCAAGAGGTCTGTGGGGTGAGGATCTGAGGTCTCCTGCAACTTGGCAACACCATTAGTGAGTGGCAATGGAGGGGGATCTTCTAGTTCCAGTTGGACCCCCAGATGACTGCATCTTCTTCCTGGACATAGACTACAACTATGTAGTTCAACTACTGAGATGTGGGAACTCTATGGGATAATAAAGCTTATTATGGCTTTATGCTGTTAAGTTTTGGGTAAATTTTTAATGTGGCAATACCTTACTATAGACAAACAATGCCACACTGATCATCTACATCTACTTGTTTTTGTCAGAGTATGAGTTTATAAGACAAATTTTTAGAAGTAGAATTGAACAGAATGTCTAATTTAATTTAACAATGTCCCACAGTAAATGAGTGGGCTTCCCCACACAAACCCTCAAAATTGCAGCTTGCTTTAAAATTTTGTCATTTTAGAAGTTTAAAAAGATTTTTAAAAACAATTTGAATTTATTTGTTTTGCATGAAGTTGAGCATTTTCCCCCCACATATTTTTTGCCACTAATTTCTGTTAACTGCCAATTGATGTAATTTAATCATCATTATAATTGGATTGCTCATTTTTTTCTTGTTAGTTAAAACTGTTAGTGTAAGAAAATTAGTTCTTTTAATATGTGTATGTTTTTTCACGATTGTGAGATTTTTATTGTAACATCATTTATGAATTTTTTTTCAGGTAGAGGATTTTGGCTTTCCATAGTAATAGATATTTTTCTTTTAAAAATATTTTCAACTTATTAAAAGATTTATATCACATCTAAAACTATTAAGGGAAAATTTTCCATATTATCTTCTGATTTGTATCTTACATGTTTTTTTTTTTCCTGCTAACAATGATGACTGGAATGTCTAATTTCAATCTAGCAGTGAGGCTTCACTGAACACAGAATTAGGAAGAAAGGTGTATAATTGGCTTTTGCTGGCTTGTAACTGCCAACTCTAGTGCACCACTGCGCAAGACATATATTTTAACATAAGGGATAAGGGAGCTCCATGTGTTTCTTCTTCTCTTTCTCCTCTTTCTACTCCTTTCTTCTTCTTCCTTCCCCCTTTTTCTCCTCCTCCTTTTCTTTTTCCTTTTTTTTAACCATCTGTATCAGATGCTGAAGTGCATGTGAGACTCTCATTAAAATAGGTGAACCTTTATTTTAACATAAATTTATTTCCATTATATTCTTACTTAATATGTATATAAATGTAAACTCTTCCTTCAGCATAGATTTTTGCTGTTAAAAAAAATAAAAACCTTGAAATCTCTGAGAGGAGACAAGTCTTCAGCAAGATGTGGGAATGGGTGGGGTGGAGAAAGGTGTGTCCCTTAACTCATAACGTTGCTAGAGTTTCTCTTTAGGTCTTCAGGTTCCCCACCTACATCTTCCCATAGACTTTAGGTACTAAATGTTCTCATGGTCTGCATGTGTGTGTTGTTCTATTTTTTCATTTTCATCTCCCATTAATAACTCTTCTCACAGTAAAAACATCAGTTGTTTTAGAGTGAGGGCAATGAATAGGTAGAGTGCAAAAGATTTTTAGGACAGTAAAACTGCTCTGTATGCTACTATATTGGTGGATACATATCATTATACATTTGTCCAAACTCATAGAATATACAGCACAGAATTAACCCTAAGATGAACCATGGAATCTGGGTGATATTGAAGTGTCAACATAGGCACATCAATTGCAACCCCACTCTGGTGGGGATAATGATGCAAAGGTCATGCATGTGCAGGAGAAAGGGGGTTATAGGAAATCTCCATAGATTTTGCTCAGTTTTATTGTGGACCTAAAACTGCTCTAAAGTCTATTGTAATAAACAACAAAGAAACTCTCATCTCAGATCCTTTTTTTTTTTTTTACAGAAGTGCATATGACTGATTAAAGAGTCAAACAGCTACCTCTCCTAAGGGCCTTTGTCTTTTAACAGGGAAGAAATCTGTAAAGTTGATGGGCTAAAGTTCCAGTTCTGGTTGCATGTAGGTGTGAGAATTTATGGTACTTGCAGCTTTTCCATAGATCATAAGGAAAGAAGGGGAGCAGACATGAGAGTAGGGGGAAAACAGAAAGAGCCAAGGGTATGGGTTCTGGTTGTGGCTCCATCACTTCCTGGCTGAGTGATCTTGAAAATTCCTTGAGACTCGTCTTTCTCACCTGAGTAATAAGCTGAAGATACAACATCCTTTGGGTGCTTTAATGGGCATAAGTTTAAATGACATATGAGAACATGCTTCATTAACTGGAGGAATGCACACATTTTGGTTATTAAGATAGATGTACTTTAGAAGCCTCCAGACTCCAGACTGGAAAGGGGTTAGTTTGCCTGGATTCCATCAATTTTGCTCTGCTTTCCCATTGTCTTGGTGTCTCAAAAACTGGAATAACATTTCATTTTTAAAACTGGGATAATAATATTTCCATCTGGTTGTTTTGAGGATGAAATAGATATACTTATTTGGAAATGTATCTATCTCTCTATATCCACCTCAGTGAATGCTCAAGTAAAGCTATTGCTCTTTCCTTCTAAAATCCACAGGGTACAGCATTAATGTCTGTCTCTGAAGTTTAGTTAAAAAATGATTACCCACTGCCCCAGGAAAGAAGTGATAAATGCTTTATTTCTCTTAGGGCATTTATCACTTGCTACGTCCCTGGGCTCATTATTATTTCCACCACTCATTCTTCAATTCTCAAAAAAAAAAAAAAAAGGTGAAAAATTACTCTCTATCCCTGAAGGCCCAACAGTTGAGTCTGTGAAATAAACCAACCATGGACAGAATAACAGAGAAAAAACACTTTAATTATGTGCATATTGATGAAAGCCTCACAAAACTTGAGACTGAAAGAAATGCTGCTGCTTGAAGTTTTAACAGTGTCCTGAACTAAAGAAAGGAGTAAGAAATTGGGGCTTCTGCAGGGAGGTGGGGACAAGTTATGCAAGGGAGGAAATGTATGGTGAATAAAGATTTTCTTTTCATACGAAGAAAAAGTCTCTCAGGTAATAAAAACCATCTCAGAACCCTCAGAATGGGTGACAGTTTGACAGTGTCTGAGTACGGTGTGCCTTCAGCCTCAACTCTTGTGACGCTGTTAGTGCCTCCCATTGATGAAATTCCTGGAGAGGGGAGTCATGACAATTGAGTTCTTTTTTAGATGATTTATGTTTAGACAGATGAGGGAACTTCAGGAGAACCCCTTTCCTATACCTTGAGGGAGACGAAGGGGTAAGAGACAAGAGAGCAGAAGCAGGTCAGAGAACTTGGTTCAGAGGTTTCTTCTAGGTCTTCCAATTCTTATCCAGATCTGAGTACAAGGCACACCAGAGTGCCACACTTTGGAATATGGTTTCCCTTGGGTGGGCAGGTGACATTTGCCTTCGACACTCTAATAAAATTGCATCTGTTTGAGAAGAAGTAAATTATAAAATGTTCTTTGGACAGTTCAAAGTGGAGTGATACATTTAGAAAAGGAGAGAATTTTTAAAAATACAGGACAGGGAGCAATTCTGTTGTAACTTGCAATGTGCAGTTTAAAGCAAGGTGCGAACTAGAAAAACCCTGACCATTCGTTATCGTTATAGTTTTGAAAGAAGGTGTTTTTTTTTTTTCTTTTCTTTTTGTGTGTGTTTTCATTTGCAACCTACCCTTTTGGGTGGAAATAACTTATTTTCTATGAAGCTTCTGGGTTTCTCAGGGGAGCACAGAGGTTTTGAACCTTGCGTGTGATTGCTTTCCTCAGTTCAGTACTGAGATCAGTCAGCAAATCACACTTTGCTCTCCAGTTATGGCTGCCACCTCTTGCTTTCATGAGAAATGATAAAACAAATGACTCATCCCTCAGGACCCTTCAAGAATGGCACGCAATGCTCAAGCTAACCTCAACCCTCTCTGTGAAGAGCTTCCAAAAACAACAACAAAAAACCCTTCTGAAACCCTTCTTCCAGAAATATAGGAGTGCATCTGGCTTCCTTCTCTTTTCTCTCTTGGTCTCTTATTTGGCTTTCTAGATTTCATTTAACCTTTTGAAACACCAGTGTGTATCGTTTTTGGTATGAATAAAAAACTGATACAGCCGGGTGTGGTGGTGCAGGCCTGTAATCCTAGCAGCTTGGAGGCTGAGGCAGGAGAATCGAGAGTTCAAAGCCAGCCTCAGCAACTTATTGATGCCCTAAGCAACTCGGTGAGTCCCTGTCTCTAAATAAAAAAAGTGTTGGGGATGTGGTTCAATGGTTAAGTGCCCCTGAGTTTAATCCCTGGTACAAAAAAAAAAAAAAAAAAAAAGAAAAGAAAAGAAAAAGAAAAAGAAAGAAAGAAAAAGAAAAAGAAAAAACAGACTGATACAGTAACTGTGATTTTTCTCCTTTAAGTTTCCCTATACTTATATGTGAGGACAGGTATTTTGAATAGTAGAAGAGGGCAGGTGTGTTCACTGTCTTGATTATCTGTCACCTATTAGTCAACAAGTTCAATTTTAGAAAGATCTTTTTGCTTAGGCTGCACTGTGATTTCCTCTTCTTCCTGAGATAAGCTTTGCTTCAATGACTGTTTTCATAACCTCTGCAATGTTTTTTCCTCTGTTGTTTTTCTACATTTTAAACAACAGTTTTTTTTAAAATACTTGGATGTGTATACAATAAAATAATTCTTAATTTGTAGGAGTAAAGCAAAATATGGAATCAATAAATGCCATCCTAACCTAAGCTACTTTTTAAACCAGCTTTGTGAATAAGCACTTACTTACAAAGGAGGTGGTTAGTCATGTGATAAGAGTAGAGAGAATAATTTTGGTTCTTTTGAACTTTTGTTATTGTTCATGTATGTATACCCTCTAGAAAGAAAGAAAACCAATAGCATTTTGGAGTAGTTTGACTGCTAACCTTGTTCTTTGAGCACTTCTTCTAATTCTTTAGAATTTAGTGTCTAAATTTGGATAAAGTGAAGGACTGAAGATAGGAATTCTGGACATGACAAGGGTGGATCAAGGTAGTGGCACAGGAAACTTTGATATCAGAGAAACTGGTTTAGTTCAGTACACAGATAAGAAAAAGTCAACTCTAACTGAAGCATTTGTTTTATTTATTTTTGTTACCAGGGATTGAACCCCCTGGGGCACTTTACCAAAGAGCCATGTCATCAGTCCTTTTATTTTTCATTTGGGGACAGGTTCTCACTAAGTTACTTAGGGCCTTGCTAAATTGCTGAGGCTGACCTAAAATTTGCAATCCTCCTTTCTCAGCCTCCTGAGCCGCTGGGATTACAGGTGTTGTGCACCGGGCCTGGAGTGTGATGCCTTTTTAGAAGCAGAATGGGGCCTTCCCTTCTCTTTCTCCTCTGATTCTGTTTCCCTTGGCTGTGGGTCTGGCTGCGGGTCTGGCTGCCCTCCAGTGAAGCGTTTCTCTTTTAGAGAAATAGAATTTTAATCAAGTGAACAGATAGGAATCTGTTCCTATTTTTTAATTTTTTTGTCTATGCCAATTTATTTATTTTTTGTCTATACCAATTCCTTAAAATCACTCAAATCAAAGAGTTTAGATTAGGTACCATGATGTTTATACATTAGAGTAAGTCAATATACTCAGCAAAAAAATTGCAAGATTAAAGAAATGTCAAACTGGACCCAAACTATGTTCTATCAATCCTAATCCTACCTGTTTCAGATTGACCCAGGGTTGATATGACTGATTGCCCGCCAGATAATTGCTAAAGTTTAGGAAGCACCTGTATGATGCATAAAACTGTGCCTGGTAGTGTTTGGCTTGGGAGTGTTAGTATGACTGAGATACCCTCCCATCATGTCATTATCTAAATGTCTTTGAAGCTCATCTCATGTTACATATTGTATATGGCAAGTTTTGTTTTGTTTTGCTTTGAATATCTTAAATTAATTAAAAATGCCTCTCTTAAGCATAGACAAGTTTTTTTTCTAATGTTGGTCTCACAGGCTTAATTTGCTTAGTCTTAAAGCATAAGACAAGGAAGTAAAATATACTTGCCATTTGATATATTCCCTATCCCAGCTGAATACCAGTCTCACTAGGAAGTAAAGAACTCTGGCTTAGGCTGTAAACAATAAACCTATGAGAAGACAAATTGCTTTGCAAAGCATTTATTGTAAGAAGCATGGCTTAACTAAAGGATAAATGCTAATTAGTTAAGACTAATTAACACAGGGATGTTACAAGATTAATAGGAGCAGATAAGAAAGAGAAACATGGTTTATTAGTAATGTTTGTAGAAAGCTAATTATAGGAGAATGGGGTATTACTATGTGGCTAGAATTACTGTAATAGAGCCTAACAAAATGTTTATAGTGTATATTAATAACATGTTTGAAAACCTGAAGGGACTAAATGAGGGAGGAAACAGAAGCCAATTTCCTTCTGCCAACAGAGAATCTGGTGATAGAGAGGCTCACACTCATATTCTACAATTTTCAGGAATTAGAAAAATTGATTAGTCACATTTGTTGAGTAGAGGAATGACAAGTGGAAATACTTTGCCATGTATTTGCTAATCCAGGTTAGACTTTGTCAAACATTTGGCTTATTTTGGGGGGATGAATGTAATTAAGAGAATAGATCCAATTGAAAGTTTTAAATGAATACTAGGTAGAGTAGGACTCCATTAAGGTTTTCAGATTGCATTATCTCTATGGTGAGAGTGTGGCAGTTTGGACCCAATGGCCGTCTGAAACAATGCTGGGCATGTAAGAGAGGGCTTTAGAGCTATATTTCTTTCAGATTTAAATCTAGGAGTTTGGTCATGGGTTAAGTATATTCACACTAAGTATATCCAAAGGAAAAAAATATCAGTCTCTCATGTATTTAATTACAAGAAAAAGAACTAGCAAATTCTTAGCACTTTCCCCCCTATATCTTCATCTCTGGTAGAAGAATATATTTAAGGAATCATTTTAGACTAGTGTTACACTCACACCTATCTCACATCAAAAAGTCGACATTATTGGAAATGTGCATTGGCAGAAGAATTTTCTACCTCTGGTTTTTCTTTTCACCAGACTGGAGACATGAAGAGAAATGCTTCAGGAAGTACTTAACTAGCAAGGGCTGAGAGGTTTGCAAAATGCCTTGTAATGGCTTCAAGGGTATTCCCCTGATGCCCTAAGAGGTTGTTTCAAGCTGTCAGCCCTCTCTAGAGATGTACAGGGAACTGTAAACACACTTCTTTTAGGGACTGGAAATTGTTCTCTCTCACTCTGTCTCCCATTCTTTTTTTTTGGGGGGGGGGCGGGGGTGGTGGTGCCAGGGATTGAACTCGGGGGCATTTGACCACTGAGTCACAACCCAAGCCCTATTTTGTATTTTATTTAGAGACAAGGTCTCACTGAGTTGCTTAGCTTCTCACTTTTGCTGAGGCTGGCTCTGAACTAGTGATCCTCCTGCCTCAGCCTCTGGATCTGCTGGGGTTACAGGCATGAGCCACATCCCCAGCCCCTCATTCTCTTTTGATATAGCTAAAACCTCCATTGTTACCAATCCCAGGTCATTGCACTTTCTCTTATAATTACCTGTTAGAAAGTCCCCATTGAATTATCAAAACTTTGGCAAGCCAGTTGTTTCCTCCTGGAATCTTGACACATCTCCTAATATCATGAAAGACTATAAGAGACATTTTCAGTGTGAAGTAAGAATTTTAGAAAGAGAGAAAAAAGGATTGATTGAGATTCCATTAATGGATCACCCAACTTGTAACAGGTCTTTGATCTCAAATTTAGTAGAAAGTGGAATGTAGAAAGTGGATTAGCTATACGGAGATAACACCAAGTCTGATTGCCCTGTGTTATGCTTTGCCTGGGAATGGCTTGGCTTGCTGTAGTTGGAGGTCTTTCTCCTCTATTTCCAAGGGGAATCATTTAATACTGTAACACTTTCCTTAGGAATCTACCAAAAAAAAATTTATTTTCCTTTGTTAATGTCACTATCATTTCTACAGGGGTTCTTTTAATTCTTAAATTAATCTAATGTTTAAGATCATTGCAGCATGCATACCCTACTCCTTTGTAAACTTAGAATCAAAGTCACAGGATTTTCAAGGTGGGTCATTTGAAACTATGTAATCCAAAATTCTCCCATCGCACACAAGAAAATGGGTCTCCTACAGGTTCCTCACCAAAACTCATAGCTAGTGTTTATTGTGTATGCCAAATCTCATAAAACCCACAGCCCTGATTTCCTTGGTCCAATATTGCTGTCCCAAGACCTTGGACTTGACACTATTTGGAAGCCCAAAGACCAAACTCTTCTATGAGAGACATTTAGTAGAATGAAATAGAAGAATACAAAAAAGGGAAGATGTTTTTATCATCTGCAGGAATTTTTTTAGGACTGTAGTTTCCCCAGGAATCATACAACAATCTAGTCCCCTAAAATTCCTTCCAGTTTTTTTAAAATGGAGAAGATATTTTAAGTCAATAGTCAAGGGGAGAGGTCATACATGAGACAGTCAGCCTAGGAAAGCAGTTCAGTGCCTCCTCCAGCTTTGCTTTAGTCAAGCTATATTAAAAGTTGTGAGAAGTTTCCCAGAAAAGAAACATATATAACAGAATGTTAAAACTGAAATTTCAACTAGGCATCAAGATAAAATAAATGCAAAGCTCCCAAGTAGGTTGCTAAATTACAATATGTAGATGGAAACAGCATAATTTCTGAGAACACATTTCATATTTCTTGTATTCCTTCAGAAAATAAAGAGAAGGGTTTTGTGAGATTTCCTCAGGAGTGACTAGTAGCTATGCTACGGGGCCCTAACCTTTTCCACTTGGAAGAGTTAGTACCCCCTACACCAAGCCCATCAAATAGGGGCTTCAGTGGCACTACCTGGAGATTTTAGTGTATGGTTCCAGTATGTCCTTGACATACTGGGAAATATTTCCAACTGGGAATTATTGATGGAAAAATTGGCTCTTTAGCATCCTGGTCATCAAGGCAGCAGCTCCCTGCTACATGGGAGCAAAGATGGCTTATTGTTTCCCATGGACAATGAGTGGATTGTAGGAGGTGGTAACTGGTTGTAGAGCCTTCCTACAGGTTGACCAGAGCCTAAAGAAGGGTGGACCTCCTGGTGATGCTTGTAAGGTATCACTCAGTCTTGAGAGCTGATGTTTCTCCTGTGATGCAATGAATTTTCAAAGAATCCTTACAAGAGTCCCACATGAGTCACCTTTACCGTCTGCGGTGCCCAAAGAACATGAAGTCACTCAACAAAGTAAGGACTATAAATCCACTTATCTTTTCTTCCTGCCCTCACCTGGGTTGTCAAATGAAATAAAAAATTCTCAGTTGCATTTGAACTTTTAGACAAATACTGTATGTTTTTTTTTCTTATAAGTATGTCTAAAGCAATCTTTAGGACATACTCATGCTAAAAAAAAGTAACTTTGTATTCATCTGAAATTCAAATTTATCTAAGCATCCTATATTTCTGTTTACCAAATCTGGCAGCCTTATCCACACTCCACCTTTCCCTAAGCAGCTGGTGAGTAGGTGAATGATGAGGGGAAGGAAAGAACAGAAGTTGATCTTTATTTTCTGAATTGACATTGTGGTTTATGACTTCAAAACTCTTTCCAAAGACTAAGCTAATGGACCTTCCAAGTTCTTTGGGCAAGGGCAGAGAAAGATTGACCCACTGAATACATTTTTAAATAAATTTTAAAAGAAGTAAATAAGAATAAAACATGAAAATAGTGGGTTGAATCAGATCATTTTAACAATTCCTCCACAAATCCTCTTGTTAAGTGATCCAGGTCTATCTATTTAACTTTGTTTATTGAGTTGTTCTTTTCTGGGACCATAACTATTAATTTCTCTTTGAATTTGTGCTCTTCACCATATATTTTGATAAATTTTACTTTGGTCTCTAACTTTGAGGCATAACAGAGATTGTACTGAACAATCTTCATAAAAACTTTCCTGAGGAATAGTGTATGAGTTAGCTCCCTGAGGTTTAAGTAAAAGAAAATTTAATTAAGTGGGCCTAAATAACAAAATAAAAAATTTAAGTTAAGGTTCTCAGAAGGCATAGGTATAAGACTCCAGGATTGATTGATTTACAGGCTCAGCTGTGCCAACAGACACCCAGGTTTCTATGTTTTCTGTTGATTTGTTTTCTTGGCTGTTGTCTTTACAGTCAGTAATGTAAACTGTAAGACTGTATCTCCTGTTGTTAAAGAGGAGGCTACAAGTTTCACTGGGTCATGTGGGAGAGAGAGCAACTCTGACTTTGTATTCCTAACATCCTAATTAGTCTAGCACATGCTCACCCTGGGCATGGGGGGATTGAAATTCTTAAGTCTTTGTCTTGGGGCAGAGGGTGGGTTCAACTTTTATCAAAATAAATGAGCTAGGTGAGAGAAAGGAGACAGATTTCCTGGTGGAGGGTTGGACAATCCTTTAATATTTGTTAGAAAAAAGAATGTGTGAGAAAGGGAGCCAGATCAACCAAGTATCCACTAAAGCTAGAAATCTAAATTTCTGTCATTGACTGCATGCAGGGGTGACCCCAGAAAATTATATAATTTGTGTGCACTTGTAGGTACCAACCAATCCTGCAGGACATAGCTCTCAGTGCAGGACCCTGAATCCCAAAGGGCTCTTGTTTATAATGTGGTGATTGTTTAGCTGCTTAATGTTGAAGGTCCAAGGGCTCCTAGGAAAGTAGAGGACCATGACTGCATGGGGCACTCCAAGGACTTAGGGCAGTAGCTATTTACCAGTGTGAACGTCACATATCAACATTCTAACAACGTTTGTCATCATATGTATGCTAGTTCATTTTTTTTAAACACAACAAGATTTGACTTATAAATAAATTATTCATTTTTATCCATTTAAAAAATAGTGGGTTGGATCAGACCATTTTAATGATTCCTCTGAGAACAATGTTTGTGTTGTATTCTGTAACAATTACATAAATGAACCTTTAATTCTATTTAGCATGTACACTGTGACATGGCTGCCTTAGAATAAACAGTTGCTACACATTTTTTTTTTCCGAGAGAGAGAGAGAGGGGGGGGGGGGAGAATTTTTTAAAAAATTTATTTTTCAGTTTTTGGTGGACACAACATCTTTTATTTTTATGTGGTGCTGAGGATCCAACCCAGTGCCCTGCGCATGCCAGGCATTACCACTTGAGCCACATCCCCAGCCCTACACATTTTAAAATGCAGAGAACCAAATTTCCATTTGAAAGTTGGCACATTAAATTTAATTGAATTCATGTCTGAATTTAATTGGATCTCAACATTGGAAATTTTCAAATATGTTGTTTCTACCAGTAGGAGGGGTTTTTTGTTGTTTCTTGTTTTCTGTGTTTTGCATATACAGCCATTTAATTGTTAAAAACCACTAATGCTGTTTTGACCTTAAAGGAAAGCAGAGAGGCATGACGGAAATAGATAAAAGAAAATTAGAGTTATATGGAGGTTATTCATTTACTTGAAGACAGGTAGTGGCTGTAGTGAACCATTCATAGCTGCTACTCTTGGCAGGATCACCCTTAGTGGAGGGAATGGGGCAGGGTGTGCAGCAGGTACATTTACTCAATTCCCCATTGGGTTGGATGTCCTCAGATGCAGGTGTTTTTCTTTGGGGTTCCACCTGCCTGCTCTAATACTCCCTAAGAAGCCTCTTGGTTTTGCTAGTCTTCTTAGATGCAAAAATCAGGACCAGAGTTATAAATTAGGCAGAGTGATTGCCTAGCATGTATGGGGCCTTAAATTTGATTCTCAGCAATGTTCAAAAACAAAACAAAACATCAACAAAACAAAACAAACAAGAAAAAAAACCTTAAACATATTTAGATAACTAAAATAAACAGGAAATTAGCAGCAATGATGATGCTATTTCCTACTTCCCACTTTTTCTTTGTCCTCCCCTGCCCACCAGGCTCAAATCTGCTAACTATTCCAGAGGGCAGTGTTGTGAGCAGCACGATTATAGGTTCAAGAGAAGAAAATTGTTGATTCTACCAAAAAAGTTGCATAATATATTTGTGATATTTGGAATTTTGGGTCTGATAGAGCATTTTAAACATTTGCAGATCTATATTTGTGGATTTTTCTGTACTTTGTCATCAAAAATGTTGAAGCCAAGAAAAGCTGTTGACCTTCGAAGAAAGAAATTCTTGCCTATAGCTAGCATTTTCTCCTATGTTCTGAGCAAAACTGTGTCTCAGTAGAGTCTTTCCCTCCCTCTTTTTATGTATAATTATATATGATTTCTGACTTAGTTGTATGTAATACACATCTGTATTAATAATAGCTGAAAAACTTACAGAAACTTATAAGAAAGACAAGAGTCACAGGGATATCCCCTGATCACCTTTTTAAAACATTTTCTGCTTTAGCACTAGAGATAGAGCTAAATTTAAAAATGTAGTTATATTGCTTTCAACCAAAATAGTTCTCAAATATAATTCATAAAATTTTCTCTGCTTTTTTTCAGGAAATGCCAGTAAGGCAATATACTGGTTATAATGTTTTCATAGCCATTATGGAGCTCATCTTCCAATTTCTTCCAATAGATTATTTGACTCCATAATATTCCTCTCACTTCCTCTCAAAAGTTCACAGTCATGTAAGTTACATATTACCTAGTATGGAGTTTGTAGAAAGATGTCTGATATTCTAGTAATAGCCAGAGGCACCATTGACTTCTGCATGGTGATTATATCTATTTTTTTGGATATAAATTCAGAAAAATATTTCATTTAATTAAAAAAATCAATGTAACAAAAGAGAAGGATTTGAATGGGAATCAAGTGAAAGTTACTGCATCATTTATTTTTTTAAAAATCACAACATGGCTAAAATGATCTAAAAAGTTAAAGGACAGTGGTAAGATTGGTTCTAAAAGATGTGGGATTGGAATAGACTCTCCATCCCTCATAGTTACAACATTACCAGAAGCCAAAGAAATTCAACACAATGAAATAAAAATATAAATTTTTAATATTTACTGGTTGAGAATTCTTCACTTTAATTTTAGCCAATGGTGTGATGTTTCTAGTATGTTCAGTTTAGCTCAACAATCAAGAGTGCCTGATATGGAACAAACAAGAATATGGATATTCAAATGTGAAGACAGGGCTCCCCTCCCTTCCCACTGCTCCAGAGTTAGGGCAGTGTTCTCCTAACTGGTAGATAGACATGGCACCAGGAGACTTGATACTTAGGATGCATTGTGCTAAGGGACAGCATGGGGAAATGAAGATCTATTTGAATGCTAGAATGGTCATCACCATTTTAAAACTTTAAATGCATAGCAGTTCTCAAACTGTTGCTTGCTTTTAAGCAATTTAGATACTTATAAGGGTGAAAGAAGTCCTTCCTAGAGAGAATCCAAAGATCATTACGGCAGGTCTCAAGCTTATGCTGAGGTTATACTCACAGACGAAAAGCATAGTACAAGGAAAAACAGCAGGACCTGTTCAGAATTTGTTTTGCAACAAATTTACTTTAGCCTCTACTTTTATCTTATGTACTGCATTTTAAAAAATGAACTAAATTTTGGCTTCTTTTTCTTATTATAAAAATAATGTATGTTATTTTTGGAAAATACAAGAAATAATGAAAGAAAAAATGAAAATCACCCCTATCTTCAAATAGTGATGAAGAATGTTTTTGGTGAATAGGGTTCCAGTTATTTTTACATTCTTATATAAATGAAATAGTCATAAATGTGATCATCTTGTAGATACTCTTTTTTTTTGGGGGGGGGTTTACCAGGGATGAACTCAGGGGCACTCAATTACTAAGCCACATCCCAGCCCTATTTAGTATTTTATTTAGAGACTGGGTCTCACTGAGTTGCTTAACACCTCACTGTTGCTGAGACTGGCTTTGAACTTCGATCCTCCTGCCTCATCTCTGGAGTCACTGGAATTACAGGCGTGTGCCACTGTACCTCTTTTAGACTACTTTTAAAACTTAATCTTATTTAAATTTTTAGGAAGATTTTTTCCATTTCAGTTTATAGTGTTTTTAATGGCTGCATAGTTATTCAGTTGTAAGAATAGATGCAGATCTTATTCAGTCAATTCTGGATGTTCAGGTTGTTGAAAAGTTCACTTTTCTACTTTTACAAACCATGCTGCAATAAAAATGTGTATACAAATATCTTTGCACATTGTCATACTTATTGTCTAGTATAAAATTCTAGAAGTGGAATTTCTTTTGATAGAGATTTAAAAAAAATTTCCTTAGAAAGATTAATTAAATGACATTCAATAATTCCTTCTCATACTCTACGGTGACAATCTTGGCTGGACTTAGTATTTAATGTCCAATTTCTTTTTCCAACTTTATAGGTAGAAATTGCATTTTGTTATTTTAATTTGGCCATCTTTGATTATTTATCATATGAATATTTTCTTAAGTTTATTTATCATATTTTTGATGTTTCAGTTATAGAAATGAAATCAGTATGATTTGAAATCCTAAGGACTGCATAAATTGTGAAGTTCTGCATTGACTTTTTTTCAATTCCTTACTAATTTTTCTGATTTTATACTGTTTTCATTAATGCACAAGAGTCAGGTCTGCATTTCATGAGTGCCTTTTCCATTAGAAATAAAGTAGCAGTTTCCATCAACCTTGAAGTCCTTTGAATTTGTATTTTTATTTAAAAAATGAAACCACAGGCTAAGTTTCATTTCTCATTTACTACTTCTCTACCTGAGTTGTCAGTTTTGGTTTTGCTCTAAACTGAGGGTAAAGGAGAGGGCATCTCATTAAATCACTGTATCTGGGCAAGGTTCTTGTAAAGTTATCTACTTTACTTTGCATATTTTTTTAAGTTTGTCGTTTCAAAATAAATATAAACCAAATGCTGTTTAAGATGTGTACTTGTGTTTAAATAATCTATTGAGTCTAAAAATTTTAAGAACAGTGATAGTATTTTCAGTTGGGGATGTCAATGTGAACACTTCTTTAAGGAAATGCAACATTTAGGAAATAACCTTACTGAAATGGCAGTTACATGAAATGACTTCTATATGGACAAAGTATGGGCTTTCCCCTAAGCATTGGAAAAGACTAAAGAAAGTTACTTGACTTTAATTTTCTTTTTTTTTTTTTTTTACATATTAGGCTCTTCTTGAGAGTCAGTACTTCATTCTTTAATTAAACAGACAAGCAAGTATGTGAATTGTAAACTCCAGGAAGAAACAACTTCTACCTCTTTAAAAATTAAAATCCAATAAAATCTGGATGAATAATAGATTACAGGTAGTTAAAACTGATTGTGTTGCAGGGTATTTCTTTAAACTTTCAGTAGGAAATTTTAATCGATTTATTCTTTTTGTAAATATTGATATATTTATACATGTTATTATGTTTTGTGTTTTCTATTTGCTATTTTTTCTTTGTTTTGTATTCTCCTTGAATTATATATTCTGTTAGCTGGATATAAAATAGCCATATTTAGCTGAACTAATTACTTTAGTCTGAATATTAGTAACAAAATCCAATGTAAGTTTATTGGTTATGCTTGTCCATGGTATGCGTGTGTATTTGTGTGTACATGTGTATAAGAGAAAGGAAGCCATTTTGAATGAGGTGACTGAAATTTAAATTTACCAGTTACAATAAGGAGATTTAACAAACTTACAGCTGTCATAATGTATTGCACACAAGAGATACTTTGCATTCAGTTTCACGTGTGAGACTTTTAACGGTTTTCAAGGAACTCTACAGGTCTACAGCATAAAAAGCATAAACTCAAACCACAGACCCAATCCTTGCAATGAGGAATGAGTCACTTGGCTAGTGAGTTAGATCGAATGCTTAGGATTGACACTTTAATTCAACTTTTATTTCCTATACATGAGGCAGTAGCTCTGGAATTTTACATTCTGCTAAATATGTCTGGAGTAGATCATATGCTATCATGGAATTGGCAAATTTAGGGATTTATGAAGGTTTTGCAATTGACAATTATTAAATACAAAGGGTCTTTATAAGTGAAAGAGCAGAGTTGTTTGCTGAGGTCTTTGTCACCTTCTATATTCTGTCGGATGTATTATTAAGAGCAAATAGCAGAGCGCATTTATTGATACAGATCACAAATATGCCAGCAAGAAGAACTTTTTTAACCTTACTGTGAGTTGATAGTAAGATGGAAATGAAATCTTAATAATCAGAATTGATAGGAACTCAGATAAACATGTTAAATTTCTTATCAATGTTGATAAACATGAAGTGTTCACTAATGAAGCCACATTCTTGTTAACCTGGGTGCAATTGGAAATTAGTTGATTATTGAGTCTTTTTAATTAGCAAATAAGAAAATCACTAAATAATGTCAGACTGGTGACATCCTTTACTAGGTATGCAAAGAATCACAAACATGATATGAACTTGTACCACAAATGCTTTAAGTGGGCCATTTGTGTAACTTAGCCACAATTCCATCACTTAATGCCAAAACTATAAGTTTCATGTATTTAAAATACCTTTGGATCTTAGAGATTTGGTATTCAGATACATGAACTAAGAATTTTTTAGTTTAATAATGTCTTCAGAACTAACAGAATACTTTATCTCTCACTGTTAGGTTAATAAATGTACATTTTATATGAGTTTATATTTTACTCGGTCCTAAGAATCTATATTAGTAGTCTTATACATTGGATGAACAAAGTAGAAGTTGTTTTTTGCTTTTTGATGTTGTAGTTTTATCTTAGGTTGCAATTCTCATTTATCAAGTTCATTTAGAAAATGTAGCTCTGTTAAGAAAATGACAAAGACAATAAGAGGGATGAGGGCAACTCATCTTAAGGTATGTTTACATCTGTGATATAAAACCTGGTCACTGATAATGTTGCTTATCCCTGCACACTTAAATATAAATCCTAGTCATTACTGCTTACTCCTGGAATTAATAAAAACAAAGACTGTTAACTTAAAGAAAAGAACTACAGTTTTTATTTGCAGGGGGAAATCCAATGCCCATCAGCCTTTGTGGAAGGCAAAAGGGAATTTGCAATAGCCAGCAACTTTGCTAATATTTCACAAATATATTGCTATTTTTTTCCTGAAGGCACCTCACTTTCTAATGAGACAGGAGCCATCATGTTGCTAACAGCCTACACTGATGGCCTGGATTTAGAAATAAATTTGCAATTATTTTAGTATTGCTTGGCTTTTTTGAATGAGCTCTGTAGGAAAACAGAGGCTTATTCTTCTCTGGGGCACACACACCCAACGAGTCATTTTTCACTTCTGAGATTGCTAAGGAGAAGAGAGAGTGATTTGAGGAGTTAAGATGAATCATAGAAAAAGATTTCTTCTAATCACTTTACCATCATGCTGTGCATTTCTGCATCTATTTAAAAATTAACTTATGACCCCTTATTATAGATTACTCTCAGTCACGCACATAGCTTCCCTCTAAAACCATTATTATAACTTCTGTTCAACACACAAGTGGTTTTGACTTGTTAGTATGGACAGATCACAGGACTCTCAAGGAATATCAGGTTAGTTTTAATCTTTCACTATGATCAAAATGGGATAAATGTATGCTTGTGACTGTGTGTGCCTTGGTAACATTTATTTGAAAATTATCAGACAAAACTTTGCCCAGGGCTTAGAAGAGTGTTCTGGGAAAAATAAATTCAGGGAAAATTATTTAGGAAATGCTTCATAGATGACTATTCTTCTATATTTGTCATTAAGTCCTGGAGTAGCTTTGGAAAGCATTAGCAAATAACAATATGTAATGTTAATCTGTAGTGCTTTTCTTTTTCAAAAAAAATTTACTTTTTTAGTTTTTTTAGGTGGACACAATATCTTTATTTTATTTTAATGTGGTGCTGAGGATTGAACCCAGGGCCTCACACATGCCAGGTGAGTGCGCTACCACTTGAGCCACATCCCCAACCCTGTAGTGCTTTTCTTATTAGACATTCCCTCTGAATCAATAAATTTCATTTTGTTGTTTTTCTAAGTTTGGAGGTAATCTGCAAGGCATGATTATGTTAGAATATTAGATTAATATTTTGAAAATTCTTGGCACTGAGTGTTGATTTGTTCTATGTTGACATTAAATTGCCACAAACTAGCCCTTGGAGCAGTTTGAGATAAAATTCTTGAAATTATAAATATATGTCCATGTTTCTACATATATCTGCATCTACATATGTATGTGAATTAAATTCATATTAAACAGAGAAATATTATGGTATTAAAACATACAAAATGGCACACAACTAAAAATTTATAATAAACTTTTTTATTTTTTTTTTTTTTGAGAGAGAGAGAGAGAGAGAGAGAGAGAGAGAGAGAGAGAGAGAGAGAATTTTTAATATATTTTTTAGTTGTCGTCGGATACAACATCTATGTTTGTATGTGGTACTGGAGATCAAACACGGGCTGCATGCCTGCCAGGTGAGCGCGCTACCGCTTGAGCCACATCCCCAGCCCCAATAATAAACTTTTAATGCTACAAGAATATAATTGCATGTCATAGCAATATGAATACTGTATCCATATGATACACAATAAACTCAGCCAAGATTTTAAATTTTTTCTATGAGAATTATACTATCTATAAAATTTTACCTATTTTTCCTTCCACAATTGATACAATATAAATATAAAATATACTAACCATTTTTAAAGCACATAATTACCATATTTATTTAATATATTTTTTATTTGGTTGCACTTTGATTATTACTGGCAAAAACAAAAGGCATCAAAGTAAGACATGTTCTCAATATTTGTTAAATGAGAGTGATTAAACATCATTTGATATTCTAGACTGGTAATTTTTAAGTAACACTCAATAATTGATTAACCGAAATTCAGTTGCTTTATATGATAAATATTTACTCAATATTTAAAAGATTTTATTTATATTTATTAATCTTATAATATCTTTGAGAATTCTATAGACATAAATATTCCCTGCTAGGTATGAAAGATTAAAATGACTTTCTCAATGTCCCAACATTAAGAATGAAGTTAAAACTATTAAACTAGATTTTCTAATTTTCCAACAAATATCTGATTGAATCATCTATTTTTTAAAGTAATATTTCTAAAAGGCAATAACTTTCATGGTTAATGATAGTGCTTTTATTGATTGTTTTAAAGAAATGTATGTCTACTGCCTTCTATATTTTATTTGTGTTTAACCTTTGGAGATCTATTCACTTATTTTAAATTCAATTTTGAAGTTTTCCAAGAAGCTTTGCTTGTTTGATTTACTCTATCTTTTTTTCCAATAATCATAACTTATTAAAAGGCTGTTAGAATATTGGTATTAATGCTAATTGAGTATTAAACATAAATACTTATAAAATAATATTTGTATAGGACATTTATATCTCTTTTTAAAGAGAGGTTTAAGAGAAATTAAAAAAAATAACCAATAACTGTTTCAACTTCTAAACAGGTTATGATATAAGACAATGTCCAATATTTGAGATTTGAAAATACTTTTAAGTTTTTCCTTATTTCTAATCTAATACTTAGAAATAAAATGGTAATTCATTTGGGTCATCAGTGGGGTAAAAACAATCCACTCTTTCCTTTACTCCAAAGATGTTTACAATAGTATACTTGCTGCTGAAAAGCCTTTTCTGGTTGCTGCTAATTACATGTTGTCCATCTTAAAGTCTTTAAAAGGAATATGGGTATCTAATGACTTGTTAAATATTTTATTAGGTAAAGAACCCAAGAGGGTGTCTAGATTTGGAAAAATGCATATAAAAACACTGATTACGTTTGTAGACATTTTTCAATTTGAATCATCCTGTCTTCCAGTGTTAATAGATTTCATCTTCAGATTATATCAATCAAATGATGCTATAGTGCCGCAGTCTGCTTGGCTCTCAGCACTATAGGGAATGTACAGCATTAATATTTTAATTGAAAACAAAATAATAATCTGTATGGGGGTGGGTCTAAGTATTTGTCCAGCTCTAATTATATTAGAAGTAACATTTGTCATTTGATGACTAGACAACAGGTAATTAAAACATAAAATTAAAGCAAAGTCAAATCCTAACTTAAAAGGCAATGAAAATAAAGAGCATGGAATAACCCCATTAAAAAGTTACTAGAGCATTATAACAACATGCATTTCTAACAATATAATATGCTTACTTTTACTATGTTCTAGATGACCAAGTGATAAAATCCTAAATCATAAACACATTTCAAAATGATTTTTCCTCATGAGCTTTTTCTTGACAGTCCAAAGCTATTGTAAATGGGCATAGGCTAAAAGTCTATACTGGAAGATGATGAAGAAATACTATAACAGATTTTAAAGACTGAGGCCAGAATATCTTAGTAACTTAGGAACAATCAATTATAGAGAACAGGTCTACTCTATATTTTGTTACCTACACTGCCACCACATTTCTTACCAGATGAGTGTGGCCAGAATCTTTTAAAGGTAATATGAAGGGAGGTCTGGTTGAAATATCATAGTTCTTGAGAAAAAAAGGTGATAAAGTAAATTAATAATCATGAAGACAGCAACTGGTCCAAGCAGGAGCCTTTATCTAAGAGTTCAAAGGACAGATGAGAATTGTCTTGTTGACTTGATTGCAAGGTTCAAATAAGGTCACTCAGCTGAAAATACAGTATGTGGCTTATTATATTCACAATGTATTTTGGTGTTCATTCTAAAAATGAAATCTTCCTTGGATTTAATCAAACAATATGAATCTTATCTTTAATGCTTTTTCTTCTTGGTTGCTGATAAAAATTATTCCTGACGAGCACCAACAAGTCTTGAAATGTCACAACTCATTTTAGAGTGACACAGACCTCTTCCTCCTTCTAACAAAATCCTCTGTGTGAATTAAGTTGGAAAGAGCCTTAGTGAGGTGACTATCTGATGTCTCAGTACTGCTCCCAAAGTCATAGTTCTTCAGGCAAGGGCACAGGCAGCGAACAACAGCCCTGCGGATGTAGCTGTCAAACACGTAGTAAATGACAGGGTTGACACAACTGTTGGCAAACGCCAACGGCCCACTCACCTCCATGCCCCGCTGGAGAAGAGCTGAAGAAAAATGGAGTTTTGGCTGCAATCCAGAAATAATGGCCAGGAGCTTGAAAGTATTAAAGGGTAGCCAGGAGAAGACAAAGGCTGTCACCACAATAAAGATGATCTTTATGGATTTTCTCAGCTTTTTGTTATGCTTTCCTGATTGCTGGTAATGGACACACAGCTTTCTTGTGATGCAACAGTAGCAGCTCACAATGCTCAGCAAGGGGACAAAAAAAGTGAATATCAAGGCTACCAGGGCCCATGTCAATTTTGCTGAAGTAGCCCTCTTCTCAGCACAGTATGGCTTACCATCAATCAATGTGAGCTCCCTGGACAAAACAGTCGGTAACCCCAGAAGGCAGGAGACAAGCCAGACACAGGTACAGACTCCATATGCACAGTCTCTTCTTCTGAATTTCCTGGATATGGCTGGACACATGATGGCCAGGTACCGGTCAACACTCATACAAGTGAGCAAGAAGACACTGCAGTGCATGTTGACTGAGATCATGTAGGAGCTGCCTTTGCACAGGAAGGAGCCTGTCCTCCACAGTCCTAGAGATGCTTCCTTATCCACCCAGAGAGGCAATGTGACAAGGAAAATGAAGTCAGAGACACCCAGGTTGATGATAAAGATGTCAATTAATCGTCGGCTGCCACGTTTGAAATACAATGTACCAATCAGGATGAGGTTCCCCAACACTCCAGTCAGGAACACAGCTGTGTAAAAGATGGGAAGGAAGACAGATGTGTAAGGAATGTGGGAGTGGGTCTCCTTGCCATCAGAGTTTGGACTGGTAGCATAGTAATAATCCAAATAAACCGAGGTTGCTTCTGGGTCCATCACTGAAGATCAGATACCAAATCTGGTAAGTTCCCTTACCTAGAAGGTTTTGGTATGAATTTTAGAAATCTCAAAGGAGCTTCTTTTATATAGTGCTGTTTTTTTTTTCTTCCCTTTAAAGATTTTGGACAAGCATGAAAACAGATTTAAAAAAAAGTGCAGTTTCTACCAATCTTCAGAAAGGGCCCACAAGGAACACCACTCTGATTGGTTTTGGTTGGTTGTGGTTGTGGTTTTCTTTATTTGCACTTGCCCATGAGACTGAGTTGCTTTTTAACTTCTTTATTCAACATATTTGTTTTTTTGTTTAAATTCAGAAATTAAGAATTGAACTTTTAAATTCTTACCTCTTTTAAAAATCTTTGCTTTTCTGATACTGAATTCTTTTGATCTAGCCTTCTGTTTCACCTTTAAGATACTCTTTTGCTTTTAGATCTGGAAGGTGTTCATAATAAAGATACACTTTTGTGTTTGCACTGTTGGTGATATATGAAGAATATTAGTCTTTTATTTCATAAAGAGTGCATTGCAAGCTTGCCAAGTCATACCAGTCTGCACCTATGGCAAATATTATGATTGAAATTAGGGCATTAGAGCTTTCTTATTTTATTCGGCTTTCATTTCATACATAATCAACCAAGTCTGGTTCAATGATTAAAAAAAAAAGAAATCTCCAAAAGCCTGCAATCTTTTATTTTTACTATTATTTCAAAGTTTTCATCATAGCTAGCATAGTAACTCCTGCACAGTTGGTGCCTTGGGAATGTTAATTTATTAGATTTGCTTCAGAAAATTCTCATTTTTGTGATCTAGTATAATTATAAATTAATTTGTTTGGCAGGCATTGTTATTTGTGAACCCCACATACACATTTAAAAATCAAAAACTGCTATTTTTACCCGCTTCTCTGATATTGTACCTCAACCAACGAAGTTCCCTTTTGTTAAGAGTTAATGTCCTTGAATTGATTTTTCTCCTACTAGCCTTCAATAATTACCCTTCATCAGATTCCAGATTTCCTCTGACCTTTCCTTCATTATATCACACTTTTGTAGTGGTGAAATATTTTTTTGGCTGTTCCTTAAATACCTCCACACATCAGCAAACCTCAGTTGTGGAACCACTGATCAGGCGGCAGACACAAGGTATCAAAAATGAGCTGCCAGCAGAGGCACTCTAAAAAGGGAAGATTTTTGGTATAATTAAAACATTTGAGAAACAGGATGAAACAGAAAGGACTCCATTCACAGAGTTTTCACATGTTTTCTTTTATATACGAAGGCCATAGTAACAAAATTTGAAATTGTCTCTATTAATTTCATTGCTGTGCTGGCCAAATGGCTCAAGGTTCTCTGGTACCCCCTTTTCCTTCTCTGCATTTCATTTAATGTCCAAAATTCCAGTTTCAGGTGGGTATAACCATTACATAGAAGAATGTATGCATGTAGATAAAAATATAATTGTTAAACACTTAAAGTCTTTTCTGTAAAATTTTGATTTTTTTCAGTAATTGGAATATTGAAAAGAATAATCCTGCCTTTTATACTCTTCTCTCCCTCCTGATGTGATACAATGTCATCTCAGTCACAAGCAAGAGAGGTAAGATTAGAAGAAGGATAAGGGCTCCCCTGACCTGGGACAGCCCCATGAAGTCACTCTGGAGTTGCTTTATGGACCTTGGCCTGTCTTCTTTGGGCTATTCACTAATTCCAGTGTTGTTGTGGAGAGCAGGAGGTGAGGAGGGGAAGCATATCCTTCGCTAAATATAGACTGCAGATTAGAGAAACTAATTAATAGCCTTGACATTTCTGGGACAGAAATCTTTTCCACTGGGTAAGCCTTAATTATTTAATAGAATAATTCATCTGTCAAATAGTTTGAAGTAGAACAATATT
Source organism: Ictidomys tridecemlineatus (assembly GCF_052094955.1). NCBI lineage: Eukaryota > Metazoa > Chordata > Mammalia > Rodentia > Sciuridae > Ictidomys > Ictidomys tridecemlineatus. Next base: position 167,762,890 of record NC_135479.1, read on the forward strand.
TACTTGAAAAACATTAATAAAGTAACAAAATATTTAAACACTGTACTTACATGTAAATGTGCGTGTGTTCAAGTGCCAATCATATACATTTTTTATTTGTAATTGTACTTTAATTGTAATATTAGAATTTTGCAATCAGAAGTTCTTTTGCTATTTGAAAAACATAAGCTTGATTTGGGTCTAAGATTTTTTTTAATCCTTATGTCTCAAAAATTCCACATAAAAGTATAAAATAGAGAAGAGTTTATACCCATACTCTGGAGGAAAACATTAGATTGTGCATTCATTCTGTAGGTCTTAAAATTTCTTTTGCATTTCTAAAGTTGGGTGGCTGGTGATGTAAACTATCTCAAATAAATCTGACTTACTCAGCAGTTTATTGAAGCAGTTGTAGATAAAGTGGTGTGCTTTATCACATGCAGTTACTTTGAAGTAAGATATTTGGTGGTAAAAGCTGCAATATGACTATATATATCATGAATAGTATAGACCAAAATTAAAAAACAAATTAACCATTTTTAGCCAAAAAAGGGACACAGAGCATGGTTCTGAGCTTTTCATAACTCTAAGTACAATATCAGTAAAAGAGAGAAGCCACAGTATATGGTGGCTATATAAAGAAGGGGAGGTCATAGTTCAAAGCCGATTGCAAAGGCCATTTTTAAGACTGTCTGCCTTTTGATTCACACACAGATATCCATAGCATATGAAAAGGCAATATGAACAAGCTATTAAAAAATAACAAATATTAGTTAACTGAATAACAGCCCATATGCCACTTCTTAAGAATTGTTTTCCCAAAAAAATCCACTTAATTTTCCTCCCCAACCCCAGACAGAGATAATTGCATCTACCTTTGAACTTTTAAAATGCTGCTTATAAAGTACTTATTATCTCTATCAGGTGGTTTGTTGTCTTGGCACCTGACCCCCTGAGCAGATCATGAGTAACTTAAAAGCAGGGCACATCTATTCTCTCCCTGCTAAACTCTAGCAGAAGGCAACTAAAGTCTTTATGGACTCTCAGAGTCATTGTTTTGAACTGGTGGACGCCAGACCATATTACCCATTTTAAAAACCCTGGGACACCTACTAAAGTATACATTCACAAATCTTGTCCTTGATCTACAGAATCAGAATTACTGGGGACAGAGTCTAGGACTTTATATTTAACATGCATCCAAGGTGAATCTTATACACACTAAAGTTTAGAATCACTGTTCTTAATCACCTAAATTAACCAATATAATGTGTTACGCTTTGGTATTAGTCTATTTTAAAGAAGGTTTAAAAATTACTTCAAAATTTGAAACTCATGAAAGTTTTTTACCCTTTATCTCACAATAATTTAGGAATTAATCTGGATTTCTGCACCCTGCCTATTGTATTTCCAATTCTTGATATATGTTCACAACTGGATCAGATGTTGTAGAAGAAGAGAAGTTTTCTTCATTGAGACATATGCCCAAGTGAATCCATTATCATCTATTACATGGCTGTAGCCTGGCTTTACAGAGGACAAAATATTGTACGAATAGAGCTACCCTGGTAAGGCTGTGATACCTGGCATTGTGATTATATTACTTCAGTTTCTTCCTTATCAGACAACTCTGACCCCATAATAAGGTGGAGAGTATATCACTAGATTATATGCACACAGGAAAGCAGAAAGAAATCTCTGGATTTCTTTTTCATACACACCTTTTGTTCATATACATACTGTGATATGTCTCATAATAAGTGAAAAGAGTATGAAGCAAACTAATTATTTCTCATTAACCTTAGTAGGAAGACAGTGCAATTACACATGTATTTGTTAGAAAGAGAAACTCTTGTCCTATTGAGAATCATAATGTGTGAATCATTTAAGCAGTCAAGTTTGAGAAAATTATTTATACTGTAGGAGTTTAGTTGTTTTTTATTTTCACAGTTACTTGAACAATTTAGTACTATATAGTGTAATAACATATGCCAAATTAAATGGCATGTATTTGCTGTTATCAGTGCACCCTCTGTACTTAATTTATTGGATGATTTCCCATGTTAACTCATGTTTACATAGATAGCAATTATTTTTTCTAGTAACATATACTTAAGGATTCTTCATAAGAGTATATTCAATCTGGATTTATATTATGCATAATACAAATTTTTTATTTATGTTGGTATCCCTGGCAACACAGCACAGTGTCTGGCATGCAGACCTGGGCTGAATCATGCTTTAGTTCTGAGTCAAAAACCAATGAATAGGAGCTTTTGCAAACTTGTTGAGTAGCTTCTGTTTTCTGTTCAATCCTGGGGTCTTCATCACATCATAAACAAGTGTGGAGAGATGCTTCAAAGTTAGCACAGCATATTTTTGGTTATTTTATACCAATATTTCCACTTAGTGTATCTTGTTAGTATATCTACCATGGCCTCATAATAAATTTGATGGTGATGAGAAGATGAAGATCTTGTTTTAGTTTATAAATAAAGTAGTCAATCACATTAGTTCCTTATCTGCATTAAAGATTACCTTTTGCAAAAATTTTGTTTAGGGACTCAGCATTAATATTTATAAACTAATAAATGACAAAATAAATCAAGAAAATATTTCCTTTCATAATTTCGGCCATCCCCATGATTGCTGTTCATGTTTGAAGGAGCAAGGGCTGTGATGTTCTTTATAATTAGAATGCATATAGCCTTCCTCTTTTTCCTCTGTCCATCTGCATTTCTCACTGTCTGTGCTGCTTGTATATTGCCTGAGCTGGAAGTGTTGTATATACAAATTCCCTAATGAAACACTATGGCTATGACTCTATGACAACTATATTTCGTAGTCACATTCCTCTTCTTCCAGTGCAGTTAAAAATCATATGTGATTTTAGAGCTTCAAGTAATATTAGTGATCATCAGTATAACCTTTTTCCTAATGAGGTCACTGGAGCCCAGATAGACATCATTAACCAAAGACCCACGGTGATGATTTAAAATAAAGGACAATTTGAATGTGAACTTCTCATGTACAAATGGTCATTCATTACTATTCAGAAGCAGGAACATCCAAACAACTATCGTTTGTTACACTTTGAGGCACCTAACAGGGTAGATTTTAGATAGATTTTTTGATGTGCCTTATCCTAGATTGATTTTTGCCACTGTTCTGTAGTGAATTACATATAAGGGAATTCTAAGACTGATATAGGTTTTTGAGGATGGTTTAAGCCAGAACCCAGAGCTTGCACATATTTCTGTTTTCCTATGTTCTGAACTCCAAAATTCACAAGGAAAACATCCAGTACAAAATATAGGAAAAAACCATAATTTTGATATATCTTTTAAAAATAATTTTTAGTTTCTAACAACAAGCAATTAAAAATTGAATCAAATTTAAGGATGCTAGGGAATTTGGTATTGAAGGGAATTCTTGTGTGAAGAATTGTTTCATAAGCACATAATAAAAACTAGTTATAAGTATGGCAGTATGTATAAACGTGGCTTTATAACCAATGTGATCCTGCAATCTGTACATGGGGGAATAATAAGAATTCATACCCCATTTGAATCAAATGCATGATATATGATATGTCAAGATCAATGTAATGTTTTGAGCAACTAATAAATTTCTTATGTTTAAAAAAAAATAAAAACTAGTTATAAATCCAAATACCCAGGTTTTCAGTTATTTGGTTTAAATTGCAACTATATTATCTTCCTGCTAAATCTAGAAATATCTTTAACAAATTAAACCAGCAGCTTTTTAAAAATAATTTTTAGCTAAAAATCCATGATTTCCTTTTTTTTAAAGAGAGAGAGAGAGAGAGAGAATTTTAATATTTATTTATTTTTTTTAGTTTTCGGCGGACACAACATCTTTGTTTGTATGTGGTGCTGAGGATTGAACCCTGGGCGCACGCATGCTGGGCAAGTGTGCTACCGCTTAAGCCACATCCCGAGCCCCAAACCAGCAGCTTAATTCAACTTTGTTTTTAAAACTAAATTTCATAATCTGTATATGATTGTATTAAATCATCTTTAACATTTGTAAAAAATATAGGACCAGCTACAGTTTCATGAACAGCAGTATAGGAAAGAGAAACAGGAATTTAATTCCATTAATTTATTAATATTTATTTTATCCACCTACATATATTAACATAAATAAAAAATAGAAAAAAAAACAAAGATGCAGGGAAAAACTAGAAATACAATTGTGTGGTTGTGAGGATGTAATGTAGGTTTTCTGTGCTGAAATGGTCAGGATGGATGAAACCTCAAACATACTGACACTTCCATGCCCACACTAATTTGGTGACTGAAGTGTGTCCTGAGTGTTTTCTAGGCATTCTGCAGTCGTGAAGGGTGAAAGTATAATTCATTTCTGCATTTTCCTGCAGAAACATTTACTTCCTGAGCCATGATGTAGGCTATGAACCCAAGCCTTGAATTTTCCTGATTATGGACAAGCAAGGATGGCACAAGGGCTGTCCTGACAAATCTTTCCCAGTTAATTGGCAATTAGTCCACAGGCTAACCAGCAGAAATGAGCAAAAACACCTACCTCCATAAATGGTTTATTTCCAGTTTTTAGGGGGAATCAGGAGTTTTGAAAATATCCTTATATAGTCTTTACTTAAATGTTGTAAGTATTCAACAAATATTTGCAAATAATAATAATTCAGTAATTCTTTACTGAGCCTCAGTTCCTGTGCTAGGCGTTTTATATGTAATTTCTCATTTAATCCTCACAATGATCACAAGGAATAACTGTTGTCAAAAAATCCCTATTTTGGAAAAAAGACAACCAAGATTTAGAGATAGCTAAGTAAATTGTCCCAAGTCACAAAACTAATTTACTTAGCCAAATGCTCAAGTTTACCAGTTCAGTTATTCTCTCTGGGCCTCAGTTCCCCTATCTATAAACTGAGGGTTTTTTTTTTTTTTTGTTGTTGTTGTTGTTCCTTTCTTTTCTTTTAAAATTCCCTTTACCTGGGTTTATTTTCCATGTGGACTGCAGTGGAGAGGTAGGTCCGAAAGTAGGGGATTTCTAATCAGGGACAAAATGAAGGCATTTTGTGGTGCATAAATGCAATCACAAGTCTTATTACACATCAGCCATTTGTCTATGCACCTCTACCATTTTTCTAGCTGATGCCTGTAACAAAATTATTTCCTGATTAGATGCTATACATGACATTTCAGTAGATATTATAATATTTGAATATTATAATATATTTGGCTATTTATTTTATTTAGCTAATGAGTATGTATTATCAGTTTACCAACTCTGGTGAAAGAAACATATCTACAATAGAAAAACAGATATACCTTCAATTTTTCAGGGTGGTAGAAATTTGACCTCAAGTTGGCTCTTCCATCTTTCCTCTGTGAAGTGGCTAAGTTCCAAGTCATTGGTGGTAAAGAGGGGCTTCAGAAGATACTCTGCTCCTTGAGTCTGATGCCCCTCAGTGTTGTGAAACTGGTCATTTGTTGGTCTCGGCCTCACTTATGGATCCATAAAAGTTATTACCAAGATTACCCTGATGATGGAGTCCTTTGATTTTTGGACCATAACTGAGAACTGAAGAAAATTTTGATGCACACCTGTAATCCCAGTGGCTACGGAGGCTGTGAGGCAGGAGGATCTCAAGTGCAAACCAGCCTCAGTTATTTGGTTTACTTAAACTGCAACTATATTATCTTCCTGCTAAATCTAGAAATATCTTAACAAATTAAACCAGCAGCTTAGTTCAACTTTGTTTTTAAAGTAAATTTCATAATCTGTATATGATTTATTAAATCATCTTTAATATTTGTAAAAATATAGGACCAGCTAATGTTTCCTGAATAGCAGAATAGGAAAGAGAAACAGGAATTTAATTCCATTAATTTATTAATATTTATTTTATCCACCTACATATATTAGCATAAATAAAAAATAGAAAAAAAAACTAAAGATGCAGGAAAGAGCAACAGGATCTCAAGTTCAAACAAGCCTCAGTTATTTGGTTTACTTAAATTGCAACTATATTATCTTCCTGGTGCTAAGCAACTCAGAGAGACCCTGTCTTTAATTAAAAAAAATACTAAATAGGGCTGGATGTGGTTCAGTGGTTGAGTGCCCCTGAGTTCAATTCGCAGTAACACCACCATTCTAAAAAAAAAAAAAGAATTAAAACATAAAATATGTATCTGTTTCATGTTGATAAACTTCTGTGCAATACTCAGTTTAAAATCATTCTGTTGCTTCGATGCCACACAATCTCCAAGGCTGTCATCATAAATTTCAGATGATGTTCCCTAAGCTTCAGTCTTATTCATACTATTTAGATTTTTTTAATCATTTTTTGACACATTATATCTTCAATATTTAATATTTTAAGAAATCAACTGAAATTTATATTTAAAAAACCTTACCACAATAAAAATAAATATAACTTGTCATAAAAAGAAAGCAGCCCAAAACATTATATATATAATAATATATATATATATATTTATTTATAAATATTTATTTTTTTTGTAATCTAATATTATCTTTATATTCTAGACGCATAATATCGTCCAGGACATATTCTTTTTTGTCTAAACATAAACAATCAAGCCAGAAAGATCTGCTCCCATGTGGTTGTGGGGCAGTGGGAAAAAGGGGTTAACAATTCAGAAGTAGAATCCCTCTGCTGTTCTTTTATACAGTACTTACTTTTGGAGGAGGATGGTAAAATACTGAAAACACAGGACTCAAAGCAGACCTTAGTAACATAGGTCACAATCATTGCGTAGCTGCGACCCGAGAGAGGCCGCCTTCCCTCCTAGACTTTCACCCATTCTCTCAAAAGACACAGTTGAGACCTCCGCTGGGCACACCGCCTCGCCTACCGAGCGGAACTACATCCCCCACAATGGGCCGCGCGGCGCCCGGCGTGCCCTCCGCCGCCTTAGGCAGCTTTGCCTCCGTCCTTCCTACAAATCCCACAAGTCCACTCGGCTCCGGGCTGCGGCCCGGCCCGGGGTGGAGGCGAAGGCGGAGGCGCGGGAGTTATGGTGGGGGCGGGCTCTGTAGGGAAGTGCGTCAGAGGAGGCGCGGGGAGAGTAGGGTGCTGTGGTCTCCGTTGAAGGGTGAAGCTGGCGGAGCAAGAGGATGGGCGGTGAGTGAGCGGGGCCGGCGTCGCCCGCGGGGGTCGCGTCGCCGTTCGGCGTTCCCGGCGGTTTGAAGAGGGGCTCCTTTCCGGTGCGGCGCTGGGGATGGGCGGGTTCTGTTAGGCGCACCGTGGCGGGGGATTTCCCAGGGTCGTGCGGTGTATTGGGCGGGGGAGCTGGTCGGGTACCTGGGGCCCCAGGCTGGGGGCGCGCTGAGCTGCCCCGCCCCGCCCCAGTCTGCGCTTGCCTGGGCCTCCTTTGGCTATGGGGTGCGGCCCGCGGGGCGACTGCGTCGAGCGGACAAAGAATCACAGCTCCTTGTACCAGGACCCTTTAAGGTCATTTGAGAGCACCAGGATGAAAGGGGATTTAAAAAAAACCTAAAATACACATCCAAGTTTTGAGATATTGTTATATACCCCAATTGCGCTGACCTTACTGAGTCACCTCCCAGCTTCCAAACTCAGCAACGCCAGTTTGCGAGCCTGTTTTTGTCCACCTTTGTAAGGTGTTTGGCGCGGTCTTGGTATATGCTTGACAGTATTTGACTCAGCGTGATCAGTCCGCCTTGAGTCATTTTCCGCGGCCATTTACTACTGCCATAGAGCCCTGTCCACGCCTAGGGAGTGTTCGTATTTTGCCCAGTTCAGAGTTTTCTTTCTTGCTGGGAAGGGATCTTTTGGTTTTTATGGATCCACGTTGTACTTCAGGATTTAGGGAAATACCAAGGTTGCAGTTGAAATTCAGAATAAGGACTGGGGAGACTAGATAGGAGCGGAGTATTTGGCAGTGTAAAGAAGCTTGGCTTAACTTTAATGTTGGGGAGATTGCTATTTAGCATTATTATATGTTATTGTTCTCTTTGCTATTGCATACACCTAGAACAACCTTTCCCTCTGGGTTAACATCTTCAACTCTGATTTCCAAGTGGTTCCTGATTGGGAGGCTTCACCTTTCAGAGGAAACTGGGAGGGGCCAGTTTTCAGTGCTTCCTTTCCTTCTGTCTTTTCCCACACTCAAACCCAAGACACTTAAAGCTAGTGTAAAAATCAGCCTGATATTTAAAATGTGTGCACGGTACACTGCTGACCATGGGCATGTCTATTGTTTGTATCTGTAATGTGTATGTCCATTTCAGTGTTGTCTGTTTTAGTATGCAGGTGATAGACTAGAGAACAAGACTTCTGTCTCCGTAGCATCCTGGGTATGTGAGCATTAAATAAGTATTTTTATGAGAATGAGTTTTGTTTTAAAGTTATGAATGTTTACTTTTTAAAATTTTTCAATTCCTTATGATTATACATTACTTTTAAGAAACAAGGGATGGGGAATAGGGTAAAGGGTGATTTCAAGATAATTTCTTTCAAAATAATCTTTCTTATTTGTTCTTGAAGTCTAATTTTTCTTCTTTCTTCAACTTTTAAACAGAGCAGTCTGAGTGCCAGAATGGATAACCGTTTTGCTACAGCGTTTGTAATTGCTTGTGTGCTTAGCCTCATTTCCACCATCTACATGGCAGCCTCAATTGGCACAGACTTTTGGTATGAATATCGAAGTCCAGTTCAAGAAAATTCAAGTGATTTGAATAAAAGCCTCTGGGAAGACTTCATTAATGATGAGGCAGATGAAAAGACTTATAATGATGCGCTTTTCCGATATAGTGGCACAGTAGGATTATGGAGACGGTGTATCACTGTACCCAAAAACACACATTGGTATGCTCCACCAGAAAGGACAGGTATTCTTCTATTTCAGTTTCTCTCTCCTTTTCTTACACAGTCACAGACAAAATCTCTCAATGGTTTCCCAATTATGTATTGGAAAGAAATAAATCTTATGTGTTGCTTCTCTTCCCACCACCTTCTTTTCCCAATTTCTATTCATTTTCATATCACTCATTAATAATTGGTTAGATGAGTAACTTTGTATTTTTGGAAAGCCACTTTAAATTGTTTTATTTGCTAACTCATTAAAATATTTTTAATCTCACATGTTATGAGAAAATAGTTGGAAAAGTAGAGTGGAAGGCTTTAAATATTTGGTAATTGGTAAGAGGACTAGTATCCAAAATCAGTTCAATGTTTATTGATTGTCCTTTTGGCTTAGCTATATTAAAGTGAATATCCTTCATCTGTCCTATACTTAGAGGACAAAATTTGACCAGCTCTACCTTTAAATCTGTATATATTTGAGACTATTTTAAAACAATACTGTTATACATAAGTTGTAGGTTAAAAAGTTTGAATTATAGAGGCTGGGGTTGTGTCTTAGTGGTAGAGCTTATATGAGACACTGGGTTTGATTCTCAGCACATAAATAAGTGAATATAAATACATGAATAAAACAAAGGTTCATCAATATCTAAAAAATATTAAAAAGAAAGTTTGTATTGAGAAAAAAAATCTTAAGTTGATTCTCAGTTTTATTTAGCAAGCATTCTTAACATTCAAAAGATTTTAATTTCTAGTGAAATTAGAAGACTTAGAGCTCTTCGTAAGGAACAACTCTCCCCCCCATTTATGGTACTTCTGTTTAGTGAGGAAGCAGTGTATTTAAATCGTAGCAGAACAAATTTGAGTTATATATCAGAAGAATGATAGTATGTCATGAAAAAAGGGAAATAGTATGTAAAAAATTGGTTAAAATTCACTGTACTCATGAGGACACAGGAGCACTTGATATTGGAATTCTACCAGTTCTTTTGTTATTCAACAAATATTGATTGAATGCCTCTGTGTTCCAGGGCCTCAGTTTGGAGGACCAAGTATTCCAAAAAAGGGATGACAAGCAATAATTAGAATCACAAAGTACAGCACTATAAACAGAATAAATAATTACATAGTATGTTGAAAGATGACATGGCTGTGGAAAAAAAGAGCAAAATAAAGGGGATTTTTTTAAATATGAGGGAAAGAGAATATTGGAGAATATTAGTGAACGTAGATTCTGATTTTCAAAAGGACGGTGGCACAAGCTTCATTGAGAAAAGAAGATGTTGGTAAAGACTAGAAGAAAGAATTAGCCACAAAGGGTAATCAGAATTTGTTGAGGGAATCATTTAGGTTGAAAGGAACAACTACTGTAGAGGGCCTGCTGCAGGAGCATACTTGAAATGTTCAAAGACCAGTAAGGAGTCCACTGGCTGGATGAGTTATGGGCAGAGTTGATTATGCTGTCAGAGACAGATTGTTGGGAATGGTGTAAATTGTTTAGGACTCCAGGAATATTGAGGACTTTAGTTTTTTAGTACAATAGGGTGCCTTTTGAGGGGGCTTTGAGCAGTGGAGAGACATGATCTGGTCACCCTGACTGATATGGTAAGAACAGATAGGCAGCAGGGAGGGTGAAAGGTAGGGGATTGGTTAGGAGGTTGTTGCATTTATTCAGGTGTGCAATGATTGTGAATCAGACCAGTGAGGTGACATTAGATCCTGAATTTGATTTGAAGGAAGATCCTCTAGGATTTTCTGTTGGAGTATATATGAGCAAGAATGATTAAAAGTTTCCTGTCTGAGGAACTGGAAGGATAGAATTGTCACCCCCTGAAATGTTAACCATTTTGGGGGAGAAGATCAAACTTATTTATTTCGGTCTTTGTCCTCTCTCCCTTCTTCCTCATCTTTACCTACTATTCTGCTATTCATTTCACTCCCTTTCTCTGAATCTCAATCTCTCTCATATGTGTGTGTGTGTGTGTGTGTGTGTGTATGTATATATATTTATGATGGAAGAATGAGGAAGATTATATATGTGTGTGTGTGTGTGTGTATACACATACATATTTATGATGGAAGAATGAGGAAGATTTTATATATATGTATATATACATATATATAATATATATAAATATATACATATATATATATTTAATATTTAATCTTCCTCATGCTTCTATCTTCAGCCTATCACTGAGAACCAGGGGCATCCATTGGCCATCAAAGGTACTAGTGTGTTACTCATGGCTCAAAAAATAGCTTACTCCTTGGGAACATCTTTTCTACATCACTTTATACTTCAGAGGATATTTAATGAAAGAGATTATTATGAAATGTTTATAATGAAAACAACAAGGAATCATTGTTCTTGTTCCAGAGTCATTTGATGTGGTGACAAAATGCATGAGTTTCACATTAAATGAGCAGTTCATGGAGAAATTTGTTGATCCTGGAAACCACAATAGTGGAATTGATCTACTTCGGACCTGTGAGTACTTTGATCTCAGCAGGACAGTTGGGGAGGCAAAGAAATAATTTTATTTGTGTTTGGTTGAAATGTATTTCTGGAATATGATGTGTCAGTAGATAGTATGAACTTGGAATAAATTCTCTTAACTCTATTCCAATGATGTTCTCTTTTGTTGATAATATATTTTAGAAGGTAGAAATATACTTAACAAATTTCAAATGATTAGAAGTTCAGGGAGGTAGCTAATATATTGGATGATGAAATCTGAATATTCCTAGGATGTTTTAGGCCCATTTTATTAAGAGGAAATTTACCAAGGGTTAAATTTATACTACCTATGTTCAATAGTCATGTGAAAAAAAAGTTAACTGCAAGCTCTAAATTGATCACTGAGTATCAGGACTGTCAAAAGTGTTCATTCAATCTTAAGGTGGTGGGGTGGTGGTAACAAAAGTATAGATGTTTAAAAAAAAAAAAAAGTGTTCATTGTGAACTTTCTATTCCTTAATGGCCAGGCTGCCCATGAAGTACTGTCTTTAGATTTGAATTTCAGCTTTTAGAATATTAGAGACTTACTAGTGCTTTCCCCTAAGAATGACCATTTTTATGAGAGGAAACTGAATAAACTCCAGTTATTCAATTTTATAGTGAGAATTCCTAGGCAGTAGTTTATTATCAGAGTTTGAAGAGAGGTTAGTTAGAAAAAACTGTGTGAAGTTTGAAAAAATTAAAACTAGTACCAGAAAGTAGAAATTGACTAATATTGATATTAATACATTTACTAATAATTAAAATTATCTGAAAATGGAATGAGATGCTTTGTGAGACCTATCACTTTTTTTTTTAATGTTGATAAGAAAATTTATTGTGATTAAAACTGCATTTGAGTGCCTGGTGTATTCCAGATCTACTCTATGTATTTTCTTTTCATGTGTTATGTATTTTCTTCCAATAGCTTTGAAGACAGGTCATTTATAATTTCCATTCCTTTACTTGTTAATCCTGCCTTAAATCTTATAAGGAGGCTGGGCCTGGTGGTATATGCCTGTAATTCCAGCTATTGGCTGAGACAGGAGGATTGCAAATTTGAAGCCAGCCTGAATAACTTAGTGAGACCTGTCTCAAAATAAAAAATAGAAACAAGGGCTGAGAATGTAGCTCAATGTTAGAACACCCCTGAATTTAATCTCTGATATAGGGGAAAAAATCTTGTAAGGACTTTAATATCAGCTCTGTAGTTTTAGACTATTTTTTTTTCCTACAAATCCTGACTTTCCTGCTTCCTGTCTCACTTTTGAGAGTTATTTATTCTGAAGTTATTTCTTCAATTATAAAATAGAAATAGTAATAGTATCTTATCTAAAGAGTTTTGGGGAGGATTAATTCACAAATCATGTGTAGAACAAACATTACATGGCATATAAACAGTTTGTTTTAGCAAAGAGGTCTCAGCATTAAAATACTTCTTCCTCACTTTTGGAGAAAGGATTTAATTAGAATGTAACAGAAATTACCATTATGGGAAAATGGTCTGAAATCATGGTAACATTTCTATTCTTTCTCTCCTTTTTAAAACCAGATCTTTGGCGGTGTCAGTTCCTTTTACCTTTTGTTAGTTTAGGTTTGATGTGCTTTGGGGCTTTGATTGGACTTTGTGCTTGTATATGCCGAAGCTTGTATCCCACAATTGCCACAGGCATTCTCCATCTCCTTGCAGGTGGGTCTTATTATTATATTTAACCTTTAGCTTCTTCTGTCTCCTTAAAGACCAAAAAGTTATAATTCATAAATATTCACATATTAATGCACTGTCATATTGCCTAAAAACTCTTTGCTGTGCTCTTACCCAGCTATGTTTTGTTTTCTAAATTTCTCCCCCCAAGGTTTGTGTACACTGGGCACAGTAAGTTGTTTCGTTGCTGGAATTAAACTACTCCACCAGAAACTAGAGCCGCCTGAGAATGTGTCTGGTGAATTTGGATGGTCATTCTGCCTGGCTTGTGTTTCTGCTCCTTTACAGTTCATGGCTTCTGCTCTGTTCATCTGGGCTGCTCACACCAACCGGAAAGAGTACACCTTAATGAAGGCATATCGCGTGGCATGAACAGGCCTGCTTTACATTTGCCGTTTTAATATTTTTGATATCTATGTTTTCCCTTGCGTCCCTCCCAAATATTTTATTTTTTATTTTTTTGTGGATATACCATTTTATCCTGAAAATCCATTTTATTTAAATACACACAAATGACTAAATATACAATAAATACCACTAAAATTTATGTGGTTTACTCAGTGATTCCATTTCTCAAACTAATTTAGGTTCAAAATCTAGTTAGAAAGAAAGAGGCTTGACACAAATTTGTGACAGAAAATCTGCAATAGGAAATTGACCCAGAGCAAGTTCTGCTTATGTCTATTAAGACTTTTCACCAAACGTACAGTAACTATCTGTTGAACCAGAAATAAATTTCTTTGGTAAACTTCTTATTGTCAGAACTTTGCTGTTGTAGATAGCCAGTCAGCCAGGCATATTATTGCTGTTTTAAAAAATTTAAGAGTTTCATAAAATTGGAAAATTATCTAAGATCCTTTTCTGTAAACTTTGGCACATTGCTTCATCTGAGGTGAAATATGGCAGCTGTCTATATTTACACCATGTCTGTCTACAAGAAAAGAAGTGAAAAATACGGTGTTTACTTGAAATTAAACTTTATAATTGCAAAAGTTCCAATTCAGTGAGATAAACGGGTTAATTTTACTGTATTGTATTACTGTTTTTTAAAACTCCTTTATAGGATTTTCAGTATCACCAAACCATTTTTAATTTTTTTCTTTCTTTCTTTCACACCAGGCTTATTAAAAGAGTGCTTTCTTTTTAACATTGTTAGGATCACAGAGTAAGAAATTTCCCAACTGCTTTCTGTTTATTCCAGCTAAGTACCATAAAGAAGGTTCTACTATATAGAGCCTACAGAGCTGGGAATACTACCACAAGATCTAAAGCTGTGGCTGTCAGTTTAAACTCCAACTATGGTCTCTATTTCTTGTGGTGAAATGACGTGCCTTTCCTTGCCTAATCCCTGGTGTATATCATCATTATTTAATGTCTTCTAATTCAGTCATTTTTTTATAAATATGTCTATAAACATTGAACTTAAAAAAAATCTTATTTATTTATTCCATTACTGTAGCATTTGACAGATTTAAAAAAAAAATTGTTCCTTAGTAATTTCTTACCATATCCTAAGTCTGTCTTTTTTAAAAAATAAAAATGAGAAGAGACTCAAAAGAATTGTGTATCGAGTGAATTGATTTAAATCTCAGTACATTGGAATGGTTCTCTGTGAAAAATGCATTATTACTCTTTAGATTTGTCTTTATGTATTATGTTTGGTTTTATGTTTCAGAAAATGTGGCAGCCTCCTCCATTAGAAAATAAGTCAATCTTTGTTCAGAATCTGTTTTCAAACTAGTTTTGTAAACTCTACACATCATTTAATGTGACTAGTTTCCTATAAAGTTATTTATTAGTGGATGTTTGTATTCTATATTAAATAACTTCTGACAATAAGGTCAGCATTGCTCAGTAGCAAATTGCTGTGAAATGGCTGGTTACTCGAGTTTCTGCCTATTCTTATTGATGTTTCATTGCTCTCCAGCATCTGTGGAGTGGACAGGAGAAAAACTAAGTGAACAAACCAAACCCTTGGGAATGGGATTTAAAAATTATTGGCAGCATGACATTTTTGTATTAGGAAGTTATTTTAAACAGTATTTCTGTCTCTTTACCCCCAGAGTTAATCTGTGCCTATCCACCAAAATCAGTCTTTAATGTGCACTGTGGAAATGAAGTGAGAATTGGACTGTTAGTTACAGTCTCAGTGGTAATAGTTTTGAATTTGGAAAGATAGCACCATAATCTCTGTTGCTGAATATGTGTTGTAATTAGGATTTTTTAGTACATTGCAGAGTAGCTGAGGCTGTGCTGTCTTGCAAAAACTTTCATTTCTCTGTAATACATAGGACCATATTATTTCATTTAATGTGAAAAAAGTTTTTCTAATAATGTTGAACCATATGAAATTGCTGATATCCAACCATTTATACCCTTTTTTTTTGGACTGGGGAATTATCTTAGGAGTGTT
This sequence comes from Ictidomys tridecemlineatus, assembly GCF_052094955.1. NCBI lineage: Eukaryota > Metazoa > Chordata > Mammalia > Rodentia > Sciuridae > Ictidomys > Ictidomys tridecemlineatus. The sequence continues at coordinate 167,778,344 of NC_135479.1, forward strand.
TTTCTACTGAGTTTCATCCTCAGCCCCTTTTAATTAATTTATTTTTTATTAATTTATTTTCTTTTTGAGATAGGTTCTCTTCAGGTTGCTTAGGGCCTTGCTAAGTTGCTGAGGCTGGCTTTGAACTTGTGATCTTCCTGCCTCAGGCTCCCAAGTCATTGGGATTACAGGCATGTGCCACCATGTCCTGCTGATATCCAACCATTTTGATCAATCTAATAGATAAAATCAATGGCAAAGTAAATTCTGTTAATGTTCTTCATTTAGTCTTTGGAAAAAACCAAACACTTTTTAAGACACAAGTTTTGTGGCAACTTAAGAAATGTTTTAAAGCATTAATTTTTTGGTTCCTAGTTGATTAAATGATATGGATGAATGTCTTCTAAATGCTTTTTTAGTAAAATGTACTTCAAAATTTGTTATCCGTAAAACACCCAAAATTGATATAATAAAAAAGACTAATTCTAGAAGAGTTCATTTGTTCAGTTAATACTTAAGTCACTAACTATATCATAATACATTAGAGTCTTAAAAATCTAATAGTATTGTGTTAAAACGTGTTCTAAGTGTTAGGGGCTGTTGTATATACATGTTGAAGGAGGGAGGATAGAATTAAGAAATGACTTACAGGTGTATTCTTTTAATCATTTGCTCACATGATTGAGAAGAATGAGTTTAAAAGTCAATTTAGAGTTTGACTTTTTTTATTCCAGAAACATCACCAAATTGCAGCCCATTACTGTTAAAACTTGCAAAGCTAGTTTTGTTCACTTGACTATAAGATACTCAATAAGAGGACTTTTCAACATTTAATCCTCAGGTAAGCTTTTATCTAAACTGAAAACTTGTTGAATTAACCAAATTTGGCCAACTACATTTCTAAAGTTTCTCAGTAAATAGGTAAAAGCTCTGAAGGTGCCAGTTATTTCACAGATGAGATGCAGGTCTTACCTGGCACAGACGGGTGGAATATTTTGTCCTTTCAGGACTCTTCTCATAAGGGAATGATAACTCCAACCTTGAAAAGAAAGAAGTAAACCAAGGGAACACATCTATGTGTAGTTCTTTTCTCTATTGTTCATTATGTATTTTGAAGTCATTTCAATCAGATACATTTACCCATAGGGTCAGATTATAGATAAATGCAGTGTCCTGCAAATTCATAATGTAGAAATCATAAAATGCAAGAAAAACAACAAAAATGATTACCCCTATTGTTTAGAAGAAGTGTAAATCTTTGATAATGCCAGATATTCTGTTAGCAAAATCGATACATTATTTTACATATAAGTATTAACACATCATCAGGAAATTTGTATATGTAAGATCCAATTTATATTACTTTCTATTTTTGCAGAGGCTTAAAAATGTGAAATAAGAAAGTCTGTTTTTGTGTTTTGTTTGCAGTGCTAGGGTTCAAACCTAGGGCCCTGTGCAGGCTAGGCAGGTACTCTGCCACCCTGTTATATTCCCCAGCCCTTCTGTCTTTGTCTTTTAAAATAGCTGAATAACTGAGTAATGCATCATGTTTTATCTACTACTGACTCAGTGCTGGTGTTTCAGGGTGTGAACTTTACCTCACCTGTCCTGCAACTTTTTATCCCTCCCAGTCTACCAGCATTCTGTTCTAATTTGTCTTAGCTTGTCATCATATGTTTATACACATCTGTGATTCTCTTACCCCCATAATCATGGTGTCTTCCTACAAAACTCTTAGCCTTATATTCATATACTGTGTTGTTCAGTTTTCTTACTCCTGTCTCAAAATACCAAAAGTGCCTGTTCAAAACTAAAAGCTGTTCTATAAAATTATGCTTCTTATTAATAACTGCTTGAGAAGTATAATAATCTCTGTTTATTATTCCATACCTCACATTTTTCAAATCTCTTTATAAAAGTTCTTGGAAACTTAATTCTTTCTCAACTTCCAAGGGAAGAATTTATACCCTCCGTAAGGAAATCTTAGAATGAATTCTTCCAGTATCTCCAACCCTTGCTTGCACCTTATAAAATAGGGAATATATTGTTACCTGATTGGAGAGATTGCTGGGATCAGGGAATCCACTGGAGCAGCAGAGTGTATAGTGGTTAAATATTAATATACCTGTCTTACGGAGTTGTGGTAGTGAAGATTGCTTAGCATAAAGTAGTCAATCAAAAACGATAGTTATGACTGATTACATTATAAGGTGATAGGGTTACCAAGGCTATTAAATGGTCCTCTTCAGCCTAGACTGCATATTAGAATTTTCTGGACAACTTTAAAAATTAGTCATGTATCATAGAATTTGATTTAGTTGGCTTGGGTTAGGTTTTTTGCAATTTTTTCAGCCTTTTCAAATGATTCCAGGGGGCAACTGTGTTTGAAAGGAACATTTCAAAGCACTAGGATTTTCTCTCTTTGGGCAGATTGTTAGAAAGACAGTGGAGTAAGTAGACCTGGCATCGTGCCTGCCTAGGGAGCAAATGTATCTGGCATAGTGCCTGCCTTCTAGCAGCTACTTCTGTCTTGTGCTTTCTAGCACTTTTTACTGATATTGACTGGCCCTTTGAGACAGATCCTGATTCATTATACCACTGCTGCCTGGAAATGTCTATTATGGTTTGGATGTGAGTTGTCCTCTAGAGCTCAAGTGTGAGACAATGCAAGAAGAAGTGATTGGGTTATCACAGCCTTAACCCAATCAGTGAGTTAATCACCTGATGATATTAGGTGGTAACTAAAGGCAGGTGGGGTGTGGCTGAAGGAGGAGGGGCATTGAGGGCATGGCTTTGGGGTATGTACTTGTATCTGGCAAGTGGCTTTCTGATCATCATGTGAGCTGCTTGCAACTGCCATACTCTTCTTGCCATGATGTTTAGCCTCACTTGAGCCCCTGAGGCATGGAGTCTGGTGTCTGGATTGAGACCTCTGAAACTCTGAGCCCCCAAATAAACTGTTCCTCCTCTACAGTTCTGGTCTGGTCCTTTAGTCACAGCAGAAAAAAGCTTAATAAAACATCTATGAAGTTGGCCTAATGCAGACCTATTATGGTTTGATTCAGGAATGAATTCCCAAATGCTTACATCTTGAAAGCATATTCTTAAAGCAACAAGGTTCAGAGGTGAGGCGTTTAGGTAATGAAGGCTCTAACGTCATTAGTGAATTAATCCATCTGTAGTTGAATGGACTACTGGGAGGTGGAATCCAGTTGGAGGAAGTAAGTCATTGGGGTGTGCCAAGGAGGGTTTATCTTGTCTCCAGCTCCTTCTGCTCAGGTCCCTGCTATGAGCTGAGCAGCTTTCCTTTGTCTACTCTTCTGCCATGATTGATATTTCTGCCTTGGAGTCAACTGACCATGGACTGGATCTTCTATAAAACCATTGGCCAAAATAAATATTTTCCTCTAGGTTGTTCTTTTCAGGTATTTTGATTAAGCAATGAAAAGTTGATTAACACAAGACCCAATGCACTCTAGTGACTGGTTCTAAAGTTTGCATTTGATTGAAGGTAATAATGTTCATTTGGGGTTTGCATGTAACAAACTAAGGTAAGCATAACCATGGAAAAGAGGGGTACACTTTCAGGGCTTGTAGTTTGGGGTGCTTCATTAGGCCTCCATAAAGAAAGTGGATATTTTGATTGCTGTCTGCTTGTCATTTCATTTTCTTGGTTATAACCAGGAAGAAAAGAGGAATGAGTGCTTGACATTAACCTCTGCATAAGTCAGAAATTCTTGAATATGGACATGGAATGGCAGTATCTATCAAAAGAAGGTCAAATGTCTTCTGTTTCAATAAGGTATCATGAAGATTAAATAAAGCATATAGGCAAAGTTTTAGAACAGATCCTGAAATACAAGAGCTCAATAAATGATAGCTATTATTATCTGGAGGTCAACACAGTACATAGGAGGACGGTGGCTTTTGCCTAACCTGTGGGTCAGGTCTGGGCTATTGGAGCTTATCTTGTGGCTCTGCTCTTCAGTGGTGTTGGGGAGAGTCTTTGGCTTCCAGTGAAGGTTTACTAAAAATAGTCTCTTTACTCATGCTCGCCATTCATGCATCTCGAGGTGAAGGAATATTTGCTTTTAAAGCTTACATTATTATTTTTCCCTGTTTCTCTAAAATGAGTGCACTAGTGTAAGACTTCAGATCTTTCAATGATTGTGCTAACCACTTCAATCTGTCATATTCTGATTTGTGTTGCTATAACAGAGTTTGATATTGATGATTTATAAAGAATGTAAGTTTATTTCTTAAGTTTTGGAAGCTGTAAAGTTCAAGACCAAGGAGTCAGCAGATTCACTCTCTGGTGAGGGTTTGATTTCTGTTTCCAAGATGGCACCTTCAATGCTGCATCCACCAAAGGGGAAGTGTGCTGTTCCTTTTATGGCATAAAAACAGAAGAGCTGGAGAGATCAAAGGAAAGCAAAGAGTGTGAGACCAGCCATTTTTATAAGGGCATAAATCCCATCCATAAGGATGGAGCCCTTTTGGCCTAGCCATCTCTTAAAGTCTCCACCTTTTAATATTTTCACAGTGGCAATTAAATTTCAGCATGAGTACATTCAAACTGTAAACTGAACTATTATGTTTTTAGAGTTCTGTTCTTTGGAGAGAAGTAATAGGTGAATAATTAGAGCATTGGATATATAATTCATATGTATATGAAAATATAAGATATATAGGCTCTAGATTACAATTTTCAATCTATTTTAATGTACTTGTGTCCATTTCATCAAGATATTTACAGAATTGGAAGCTTGGTACTTAATGTACTATGAGACCCATGAGAGCAGAAATCTTAATCTGATTTATAATGCACAATGATTAACACATGCCTGGTATTTTAAAAAATGCTCAATAAATACTTATTGAATAATGTATGAAAATAATATTTAGATTATGTAATTGACCTTTTTTTCCTCTATGAACTAATTCTTTAAGTCTGATACTATAATACTAATTTTTCAGATGTAAGTAAATATATGTATGTATTATTGTATACATAGATATGTATGTACATTTATTTACCTATAGATTGCCATGTGAATATATATATATATATATATATACACATAATTATTAATTTTGAGCTTCAGTGCTTCCTCCCATCAGTCCTCAAACAAGTGAAAATTATTTTCTCAGGAAAGTAAAACATTATTTCAAAAATCAATGTTTATTAAATAGCGGCTACATATTTAAACATGAAGTTAGTTACACAGAAGAAGAAGTTGAGAGAAGAAGGAAGTATTGTAGAGAATGAAGTTCCATTTAGTTTACTCTTTTGTATTTAATATACTACAAATATCCTATATCATTTTCTTCCTTTTTAAAGAGCCTGCATTACATACATTCCTAAATGGTAGGAGTTGTGCAATTCTTTTTACTGTGTAGCCCCATATAATTTCTCATAATAAGAGACTATAATCACTACATATTTTCTTGGCAGTCACAGAGGAATCTAACATGCTTTGTAGGGAGGGATAAAGACAAGACAATTGAGAGCAGTAACACAAAAGGATAAGACTCAGCATTCGGAGGAAATCATGCCAAAGATGTACTGTCTCTGGTAGAATCTCATAGCTGACCTCTCTGCAAGAATTCTTGTCATGATAAATTTCACGATGAATTTGTTTTTTGAGACAATGTAAAACTAAGAGAGTGCTCATGTCATGGGGTTTTGAAGAGTTACACTCCTAGTTCAGTCAACATAAACTTAGAAGAAAATGTGTTTCAGGACCCTCCTCCCACCTACTCTTAGGAATGTCTCTTCCTGTGGACTCCTCAGGATGTCTGGTCTTCCAGGAATCTCAAATTTGGGATATTATCTGAAACTTAAGGGTTTCCTTAATATGTGCCTCATTCCTTTGTGTTGTTTCTGTTGAAGACCTAGCAATATAGATGAGCTCATTTGGGCTACTGAAATAGCAAGTGACACCATCCAGGTAAGTTATGAAGGTAATAGTTGGAACTTCAAGACCTTAATTCAGTTTTTTGCTTCTCTTTCTGCCTGCCTGCCTTTCTTCCCTCCCTTCCTCCCTCCTATTTCCTTTCTTTATCTCTCTTTCTTTCTTTAAGTAATTTTTGACCACCTCAGCTGTTGCCATGCATTATAATAGACCCTAAGAATATAGATTGCACATCTGCCCTAATATAAGTAATATGGAACATAGGCTGCTACTAGAAATAAAACAAAAATGCTCATAAATATTTTTTCAAATATGAAAGGTATATAATACATTTTCTTTCTGAGTTCATGAACAACACCCCTAATCATTCAGTTTTGCTCTTACTTTCTTGTTGGGCAAGATAAAGATAAAAATCTCTTGACCATATTGGTCTCAATTTAATATCCTTATCATACATAGCATGTACTTGCACATTGGCTAGAATAGTTTGGCCCTCAAATTTGAGCTACTGAAATTGGGCTACCATATTGCTTCAGATACACATAGAGCTAGTCCACATATGATTATCTTTTGAAATGAATAAATCAATTTTCTCTGTCCTGTTGTCTCTAATTATGGTAACCTAAAGTACTTCATTTAGTCTGTATTCAGATTTATTGGAAACATTCAGAAGGTGTCTCCCCCCACCCACTTTTTGAAGGACAGAGCAGTAATCTTGGGCACCTGTTTGTTTAGAATGTCCCATAATGCCCATCTGCATGTCCCAGCCAAAGGCTGTTTTTACTTTTTCTCATGTTCACTCTTTGGTTTAGTGAAGCATTAGTTCCACACTGATACATATCTTTATATGTATGTTTAAAAATTTTTTTCCCAATAGAAATTTTTGGATTTTTATCTTTTATTTCATTTGTGTTCTTTTATCCTTATCTTCTAAAGGGAGTGTCAAACAAAACATACCAGTATATAATATCAGCATATGATTCATTTTTCCAAAATTATCATACTAATTTGATGATATGTACTTTAGCATTTGCTTTCTTTATGAAAGGAAGCTGCCTTTCTTGTTAACTCAAACAGGACTAACGAGATTCTGTTCTCTGAAGTTGATTTTGATTCACTGGGAAAAGCAAAACATGAAGAGTTGAACATGACTTAAGTATTAAATTCATAGGTAATAAAGGGGAATATATGTTTGCTTGAAATGTATTAAATTGACTGTTTTCTACCATATTGCTATCAAGTTTATACCTAAACTCTGAAAAAAAAAACTCTTTTAAAAAAAAGTATAGCTCAATAATTATCTCTTGACTCTCGGGGAGATTTTAAAAATATTAATTAATGTATTTATCTTATTTATGCTATTTTTGTTTTTCATAACCCTTTATATATAGATATATAGTTTCCATATATGTGGCTGTCAATGAATTAATGAAGTAGCCCTTCTGAGACTTTTTTTATTTTCACTGTAAAACATAAACTAAGATAATGAAAAATTCTTCAAATTAGTATACTCTGTAATTTATAATAGCAGCATGGTAAATGTATTTACTTGAAAGTAGGTATTGAAATAATAAAGCATGATGACAGGAAATATTTTGTAATGCAAAATTCTACATTCTAGTGTTTTGAGGGAAGTAGAAAAGGGACTTAGTGAATGGGAGGGGTGGAGAGCAGATATGGAGAGTGAAGGAAGAGAAGGTAAGGGGGGTAGAAGAAAGGAAGGTAGACATGGTTAATACAGGTATATTCATGTATGGAAATGTCAAAGTGACGCCCATTAACATGTACAATTACAATTGTACATTAAAATGTACAATTTAATTTTTTAAAAAAACAAAAACGTTTTCAGAGGGGCCAGGCAGGTGGTATAGAAAGAACTAATTGTTGTCAGGCAGTTCTCTCCACTTTTCAGGAAAAGTTAAAATTTGCTTTTATAAAAAATTATCCTAGGATTCCACCTCTTGGGTCCCCTTCTTTCTCCGGGAGAAGTCTTTTCTGCTGTTCTTTAATAAACTTCTAATTTCTACTCTGAAAAAAAAAATTATCCTAGGCTGAGGCAGGAGGATCATGAGTACAAAGCCAGCCTCAGTGACTTAGCAAGGCCCTAAGCAACTCAGTGAGACCCTGTCTCTAAAAAAAATATTAAAAAGGGCTAGGGATGTGCCTCAGTGGCTAAGCACCTCTGAGTTCTATCCCTCCCCAACAACAAGAAACAAAAAATTATCTTGATTTTGAAATGAAATGAAACACAAACAAACAAAAAATCATGTTGTTCTGCACTACATGGGACTACCGGGGCTGAAGTCAACAATTTTGTGCAACTCTTGAGTGACTCTTGTGATTTATTATGTGATAATTGAGAATGCCAGTTTTGTATTTAGACAGAATGAGGTCAGATTACACATACTATTGAAGGACATGAGTGACTCAGTCACCGAGGACTTCATTTTCTCACCTGTCACTTGAGATAATAATTCTACTTATGGTATTCAAGTGAGTGTTAGATGAGGTAAGATTTACATATAGCTTAGTATAAGAAGGACACATATATCCAAGTAAATTTGGTGATATTGATAGTGAAGGTGAAGATGTGGAGTTTTTATTGACTTAAATAATCCATAAGAGTTGACTCCTGGTTTATGGGGGTGGAGTGGGAGGTTGAGAACATCTGAGGAACTTATATATTAAAAAGCCAAACTCATTTGGATTTCACTGCTTTATTTTTTGTTTCACAACAGCCACCTTCCATTTATTCAGGGGAAGACAGAATTTTTACAAAGAATAGGTGAGTTTAGTTGGACCAATATATTTTATCCAAATTCAGTCCTGTTATATCCTCACTCCTGTCCTGTGATCATTCTCAGCTCCTTTGTAAACTTTTAGTAAGTTGTGGAAGATTGTATTTTTTTTGTGATAATGAATCTTCATTTTATTTTAAATAAATTTAAGGTTTACAGCATAATATTATGGGATACAGATAGTAAAATCATTACTATAATGAAGCAGATTATTATACGGAAGATTGTATTAACTAAAGATGTAACCAATATAGTAAGTCTCATCCATGTGCTTTTCTTATATTGTGATGTTGATACTTTCTTCATCAGTGGATCTATTTCTCCTTTCCTTGAATATGGATAAAACATGACAGTCTCAATAATGAAAGTGAGGCGAAAATGATTTTATGTGATTTCTAAAACTGGGTCTTCAAAATGCCATGTATTAGTTATACAAAATGGGAATATATAAAATATACTTAAATTGTACCAAGAGAAAAGGCTAAACATAAAGATTAACTGTGTTATTACACACTTGAATCATTTCTGAAGTTGGTATTTTTATAGTATCTTGAGAGCAATAGTCTAAACCTCTTGAGTATGTTGAATTTTACTTATTAAATTATATTTACTTGGACAAGAAAAATGATATGTATTTCCTTCTTGTTTAGTTGGTACATTTGTTCTCAGAATCCAGTAGCCATCATGCAAGGAAATGCAGGTTTATTCATTTCTAGAACTGTTATAACAATGCATCCACTAAGTACATAGGTTGAAACAATAAAAAAATCTGTTATTTCAAGTTCTAGAGGCTAGAAGTCTGAAATCAAGGTGCTGGTAGGGCCATATTCCTGGAATTTTGAAGCTTGTGGAGGCAAGTTCTTTGCTTCTTCTTAATCTCCAATGGTATGCTGGAATTTTTTTGCCTATAGATGCATTAATTCAATTCTTCTTCCTATGTCTTCCTGCGTTGTCTTTTCCCATCTCTCTCTGTGTGCACCAATTCCCCTTTTACAAAAAGAATACCGGTCGTATTTTATTAGGGACCATCCTAATGACTTGACTTTAACTTAATTACCCCTGTAAAGACCCTCTCTTCAAATAAGGTACCATTTTTGAGGTACCAGGGATTAGAACAGTAACATATGTTTTTTGGGGGACACAAAATACAATCCACAACACTAGGTTACAAGGAGAGGACACGTGTTGATGGAGATTTTATCTGACAACAACCACTGCCATTCGTGGAAGTGAAGAAGCCTTTGAAATGACTCTAGTCCTAGTCATCATCCGACTGTAACTATGTAAGACATGTTGAGTGAAACATGCCTAGATGATCATAGTCAAGGCCAGAAACATGAAAGATAATAACATAGCTATTGTTGTTTTAAATAACCCTAATTTAGGTTTATTTTAGCAATAATTACTGGAATATGTCATGGTGGGATGGTAAAGAAGTTTCTCCACAAAAAGTTCCAACATACTCTACTTTGATCCTGTGGCTGGATCAGTATGAGTTTGTTCGGGCATTTGTAAGGGTGAACGCGTGTTTTGTGTGTGATAGAGGTCCATATTGCACTGGATTTCTTCCCATGCCAATTTTTCTTTCGATTTTCTTTCACAAGATTTAAATCTCCAGGGCATTTCCTTACATTTGTACTTTAAACTCAAACTCAGAGCTTGTCTTCCTGCCCTTCACACAGGCCTGATACAGTCCATTTAGACAGGTCAAAATATAATCTGAGGATTATCATATTAAACTGAAGAATTAAAACTTTAATGTTATGACTCTAGAGGATGGCCAACAACCACTATATTCTGTTTCTCTAATACTTCATCAACATCACTTATGATATGACATTCAAAATCATGTCATGAGATAGCTCATTGATAAAGCAGAATGGTCCCACAAACAATGTCAACTGCAGAGCACTTTTTTTTTTATTTTTTAAATACTTATTTTTTAGTTGTAGATAAACACAGTATCTTTATTTTTATTTATTTATTTATTTATTTTTTTATTGTTGGTCGTTCAAAACATTACACAGTTCTTAATACATCATCTTTCACAGTTTGATTCAAGTGGGTTATGAACTCCCAACTTTACCCCGTATACAAATTGCTGTATCACATCAGTTACCCTTCCATTGATTGACATATTGCCTTTCTAGTGTCTGATGTATTCTGCTATCTGTCCTATTCTCTACTATCTCCCCTCCCCTCCCCTCCCCTTTTCTCATCCCTGTTTAATGTAAATCTTCTTCTCAAGCTCTTCGTCCTTACCCTGTCCTTGTTTACTCCCCTTATATCAAAGGGGTCATTTGGTATTTGTTTTTTAACGATTGACTAGCTTCACTTAGCATAATCTGCTCTAATGCCATCCATTTCCCTCCAAATTCTATGATTTTGTCGTTCCTTAATGCAGAGTAATACTCCATTGTGTATAAATGCCACATTTTTTTTATCCATTCATCTATTGAAGGGCATCTAGGCTGATTCCATAATCTTGCTATAGTGAATTGTGCTGCTATGAACATCGTTGTAGCAGTGTCTCTGTAACATGCTCTTATTAGGTCTTTAGGGAATAGACCGAGAAGGGGAATAGCTGGGTCAAATGGTGGTTCCATTCCCAGCTTTCCAAGAAATCTCCATACTGCTTTCCAAATTGGCTGCACCAATTTGCAGTCCCACCAGCAATGAACAAGAGTGCCCTTTTCCCCGCATCCTCTCCAGCACTTATTGTTGTTTGACTTCCTAATGGCTGCCAATCTTACTGGAGTGAGGTGGTATCTTAGGGTAGTTTTGATTTGCATTTCTGCAGAGCACTTTTGTAGAAGTGGAAATGAGTGGGAAATGAGCATAAATTGAATACCAATATCATAAGAAAGATCTGGAAAGGAATTAAATGGTGAGTCTAAAGGTAAAAAGTACAATAAATATTCTCAGGGTCACCCATCTCTGTATAGCAAGATAACTTGACAATTCAGCCAGATAACAAAAAGTAGCAAGGATTCAAGTAAAACTCTCATGATTAAAATGTGAAAAAAGTGTAGGAAGCATAAAAATAACTACAAGTGCTAATCTTTGTATATATGGTGAAACCATATGGAACTGATCAGCCATAGAGTGATTTTTCTCACCACATTGCCCTCAACATGCCAGTCTTTGAAGTGACACTGCTGCTAGGGATATGTGAGAATTGACACAATACATGAATATTCCTGAATAAACTGACCATGTATATAGAATTACTTTCCTTATAAACATCCCTCCCTGCTTCACCCATTGTGCTGAGGTGTTACTCACTGATTTTCTGCTTTAGTAAACATTACTGAAGTTTAGTGTGAAATGATTAGGAAGATTGAAGAGATAGCATAAAATTAATTAAAATGGTGTTGGAGAACTGCTTGAACAAAATGTATAGCCCAAATGACAAATAGATTCAAAATTATTAAAATTTTAATAAACTTTAATATAATTTTAATAAATTTTAATATAACTAGAATTTGGTTAAATATGAGATAATGTATTTCCAAATTTGGTTTAAAAGAAAATAAAGTTCTAAACAAAATTTTTTTTCTCTACTTACTATAAAATACTGGTCAAGATTTTCAAAGTATTTATTTGATAAGATTTCTTTCTTTCTATACACAGTAATCCTCAGATAATGTCTGTAATTATTTTCTCCAGTAACCTTTACTACCATTTCAGACAGAAGCAGATTTAGGAAACATTTCTAATGATGTGAGAGCTAGGAATCATCATAGAAATAAGAATTGCTTTCAGATAAATGAAAGAAGAGTTCTATTGAAAGAGGGAAAGAGTTGGTATTCACTGAGATGTGACTCTGTGTCTTAAACTCCCAGAGGTTTTCCAGGGAATGGAGCTAGAGTGAAAATACCCAGAGAATTGGGAGGAACCTTTGTACAAATAGTTTCTTCCATGGAGAAACACAAAAATATTCAAACTGTTGCATTGTAGTGTCATTGTGTGACATTAGAAGTGCAAAATCAATGTTCTTCATCTTTTTCTGGACTCAGAGGAGAGAGGGTCAGGGGAATTTACTTAGAAATTAGGGAACAAACTAAAGAGACCAAACCAGCAAAATTCAAAATTTAAGCCTTGTGGACTTGGACAAGCAGATTTTTAGCTGAAAATTAGAGAAACCTGAGGACTAGACATGGATGTGGATACTCAAAATGACAGTGGCATGAAGAGATGACCCCAGAGGGCCAGCTAGGATCCATCATCTAAGAGGACTACACCTTGGACACATGTACCAAATGCCAAATGTAAGGCAAGAACTTACACTTAAATGCAACCATAAAAGGAAAGAGATAATGTTGAGAAAAATTCTAAACTGAAGGGTTTAATTTGAACTAACCAAAGAAATCTTGAAATGACTGTATATAACTGTCTAAGTTAGGTTTTCTTGGAATTTACAAAGAGAAACTAAGTAGATATATTTTTTAATTAGTGAATTTTAGAATTGGAAATATATCTTCTTTCCCATTGCTTCTTTTTAACAGACTCAACATGTTAATTTTCTCTATGAAATCAGCCTCTGGTAGGTGGCTAGCCTAGAGCACTGCATCAACCTGACAGTTGACTTTTGGGAATTTAAATGTGACCTCAAAGCATCAATAGAGAAAGTGAGAAGGGGAGTTTTTGTTTTACTCCATGTGGGTCCTCCTTGACCCAGAAGTTATCAATGAAAATCTTCTCAGTGTTCTATTATTTAAGAAGATGAGAAAACTGATGTTTTCATTACTGATGTATATACTTCCTTAAAAAATAAGGAGATCACTGCTTTTACAGATCACTGCGTCTGTATAGCTGGGTCTAAATATGTACATGGTGAGAGAATAATTAGAAAGTAATTCTTTTATGATGTCACATTAAGATCATTCAGTCCTATTCACATGCTATACTTTCAGGGTTTGCAATGATGAAAAGAAAAAATAAGAATTACTTAAAATAAGTCATTTCCACAATTCAACAAGAACATTCTTCCTCATATCTCTATATAATATACCTTTTCCTCACTTCCTCTCAGAAAGGGGCAAGAGAAGTTTTGACCTGACATACTGACAAGGAAGCTCCTTAAATTTTACATGAGGTTTCACTGTCTAGAACTTTATGTATCTGCTGTGTGTATGTTTTATATATATATATACACACACATATACATATACATACACCCACACAAGTATAAAGGTATGTATGTGTACAAATACACATGAGTAGATAAAACTCTCTAAAATAATATCTTCTCTTGAAGATTGACATTTCTGTATTTAATTATTTAATTCTATGAGTTCAATTTTGAATTACAGTTCACTTTTATTTGACACATTTATTTCTGCACTACATATAAAACTAAATAAATTGTGTTGCCCTAAAATGCCATTGTAAGTACTAGTTTGGTTTTGTCTTTTGGGTACAGTTCATCACTGAAGCTGCACAGTCCATGAGCTTGGAAGCATAAGTTGATTCTTAAATAGGTTCAAAGGCAGCTTTTGATTTTTGTTTTCATCTCTTAAGATTCAGCACAGTTATTCCTTTCTGTGATTTCTCACCCTTTACATTTTGCTTCACAATTTGATTGCATTATAATTTAATTATTTACCTACCATTTGTGCTTATTTTCTGCCATTCTGCTTGAAAGTTATTGCTTCGTTTATAACATTAAGCTTCAGTAAATGCCATTTGTTTTAAACTTTCTCAAGATTACTTTTTCTTCAGAATTTTTCTCAAGACACTTATTACTTCTGTATTTCTCAGGCTATAAATGAAAGGATTTAATACAGGAACTATTATTGTAAACAAGACACCAGCAGGAATATCTTTATCTCCTTCTTCAAGTAAATTTGGTCTAATATACATGAAGAAAATAGATCCATAGAATAATGAAACTGACAAAAAATGTGAGGCACATGTGGAAAAGGCTTTAACCCTTCCTTCTTTAGATTTCATTTTGAAAATTGTAAAAACAATGTAGACATAAGAAACTAAGACACTACCTATAGTGAAGACTTCAATAGAACCTGCAAAGACAAAGAGCACAAGTTCATTGACATATGGGTCAACACAGGAGAGTCTGTACAAAGGAAGAATATCACAGTAAAAATGGTTGATTTGATGAGACCCACAGAAAGTTAACCTAAAGAGTAGACCTACATGAATCATGGAGTGCAAGTTTCCAGCTATGAAGGCTCCTGTGGTCATCTGAACACAGAGTTTCTTTGACATCATGGTGTGATACTGCAGAGGACTGCATATGGCCACATAGCGGTCATAGGCCATTGCTGCCAGAAGAAAGCAGTCTGCAGTTTCCACAGTGCAAAGAATATAAAATTGTATAATACATTCATAAAGGGAGATCCTTCTGTCCTCAGAAAAGAAGTTCTCTAACATCTTAGGAGTGATAGCACAGGCACAACAGGAATCCACAAGAGCCAGGTTGCCCAGAAAGATGTACATTGGTGTGTGAAGTTGACGCTGTGTAAAAATCAAGGCCACCAACCCTAGATTCCCCACCATGGTGATCAGATAGATGGTCAAGAACACTACAAATAGAAGGGCCTTCAGGTCTGGGTGATTTGTAAATCCTGTGAGGACAAACTCATTTTTCATGGTGTGATTTTCTTTAACCATTCCTGATTTCTGAGAAAAAAAGTGGGAAATAAAGAGTTAGTTTATGATGAGCCTCAAACACAATTCAGCCTTCTTTGGCTCAAAGGAAGAGAAGCATCTTTCACAATAGTACCACATTTCACCTGGACTTTGGTGAGTGCCTAGTTCTGAGGAAGAATTCATGTTTCCAGTCTAAAACTCCTTTGTTCACTTACTGAACATTTTCCCAGCCTATTTTCAAGGAAATTTATGATTGAATGCATAAAGATGCCTTTGAATTTTTGAGAAACATAGGACAAAATGCTTCTTTATAATGGTTGGGTAAAGATAATTCATAATTTAAGTGTCAGCAATTTGTATTAGCATTCCTAAGTTCAATGACTATATATTTGGTGATTAACAATGTTGTTTAAAAGACTATTGTTGTCCACCAATTTTTATAGCACCATTTTTCACAATAGCCAAAAAGTGGAAATGACCCAAATATTCATGGATTGATGAATGTATAAAGCATGCTATATACATATGATGAAGTAGTCAGTCTGCAATACAAATGAAAATTTGACACTTGTCACAACCTACATGAAATTTGAAGACATTATGCTAAGTGAAATAAAACTGAAACAAAAGGAGTATAACACACACACACACACACACACACACACACACACACACATACACATATAGTATTAAGACACTACCTAACATGAAAATTTCAGTGGAAACTGTAAGGACAAAAAGTACAAGTTTATTGACATATGGGTCATTATATATATATATTTATTGATATATATTATTGATTTACTTAAAAGTTTTGGTTTTCTAATTATAAGGATAATAGTAAAATAACCGTAGAGAATTGAAAGGAGTAAAACATAAAAAAGAAAAAATGATGTATAATTTCATTAAACAAGCAAAACAGTATTAACATTTTGATGTGTTCCCATACAATTTTTCTTTTACTATCATACATAAATATTTATTTGAAACTTAGGATTATTCTGTATATAAATTTTTCTCTTTTTGTCTATTTTATCATTTCATTAAATATTATAAGTAAACACACACACATATATTTATATTATATATAATTTAAATGAGTTGCCCAGAGTATGTGACTTTATAGAAACAGAATGAAGAATGGTAGTTGCCAAGGAGAGGGAGGAGTAGAATTGTTGTTACATGGTTCCATAGTTTCAGCTTGAGAAGATAGAAAAGGTCTGGAGATGAATGAGGATGGTGATTTGGTGATTGCATAGTAATATGAATGCACTAAAAATTTCCTATAAATTTTAAACAATTTTATTTGTATTTTCTGATAATTTACTATCTTCATTACCAGTGGAGTCCATGCTTTATAATGCTATTGGAGGTGGGGTAGGTGGGAAGAGCAATGTGAATTGAGAAAGGGAGATTAAATAAAGGAGAGGAAAGACAAAAAATGCTTTTTGTTATCATAAAATAACTTCCAGGTTATTTATAATACCATTTGTACATGCAAAGTAAAATTATTCATTTTTCCATGTGCATAAAAAATTTAATTTTTTGAAAAATATTGAAAAAATCTTAAGGGTTAGAAAGAAAAAAATTTTCAATTTTACAACCATATGTCAAAAATCATGTATAAAATCAAAGTCAAACAAATTGAGAGATTATTTGTAATGCATAAGATAGTGTTTCTATAGTTTTATTCTATGAAGAGTCTATGCATAATAAGGATAATCACTAGAAGGTAGGTAAAGGATAAGATACAAAAGAAAATTTCTTTTATCCAATTAAGAATGTTTAGCTTCAGTGAAATATCATTTGAAACAGTCATGAAGCTTGCTTACCAAGAGTTTAAAGAAATATTTTTTAAACAAATGATAATTTATAGTGCTGTGTAGAATACAGTGAAATGGAATCATGTTTGCATTCCTGGTAAGGACTGCTATTTCATAAATTGAATAAAATAGTGCAATTATGGTCAAATAATTTGGTATTATATGAAGGAAACTCCTAAAAGTTCACAACTATTGACCAATGAGAAAAAGTCTTTTAGAATGAAATATATAGTTATGGTTATTACAATGTCACTTTGTAAAAAATTGAAAACACTTAAATAGTAACCACTTAGGATGATTAAGTAATTGTTAACCATCCATCTGAAGATGTATTTTATAATCCTTAAATATTGTGTTTACTTAGAATATTTAATGAAATGATAAAATAGTCAAAAGAGAAAAATTTATATACAGAATAATCCTAAATTTCAAATAAACATTTATGTATGATGGTAAAAGAAAGATACTATGGGAACACATCAAAATGTTAATACTAGTTTTGTTTGTTTAATGAAATTGTACATAATTTTTTAATGTTTTATTCTTCTTTCAATTCTCTACTGTTATTTTACTATTATGCTTATAATTAGAAAACCAAAACTTTTAAGTAAATCAAATTACATAATCTAAGGACTGCTATAGTTGTAAGTTGATAAGTCCATAAAAATCAGAGGAGAGCCAACAAATACTTTCTGCTTCTTCAATTTTATAATGGTTAACATCAAAGTGCCTGATCTATTTCTATGAGTGTGGCATGAATTCTTAGAGAAATAATAATCATTTATTGACAACATTTCAGGTACCTCAACCATTCAGAAATATACTTACTTCTTGCAGTAATGCATTCCTAATTTCATTTGCCCATGTGAAAAGCAATATCCTATGCACCAACTTTTACTCTTTTGAACCCCAACAGTTCCCATGATCTCCAAGATTCTATGCTGCTCACATTTATTAAAACTTCAGGATGTTTATTAAATAAACTTTCATTATTGACCCCATTGCACGTGTCCCATAGACAAAGAATTCTAACATTTTGGAGAATGCTTTATTTCATTTTTTAGTAACTGAGAATTTTTATTCATTGGCCTAATATTTATTGAATAACTGTTTAGTGCTTCCTAATTTCTTTAGATGGTCAATTGACCCTCCTAAACGTTTCTAGATTGACAGTTTTCTAGTAGTTATTGACCATAACCACACTTCAAATTTAAGGAACATAGGAAAAGATATTTGGCATGATATAGAATGTTTTCTTCTTCTTAATTAAAAAAATATTGAATTTAAATTCTCAGATTATTTGGGGTTGATACATTTAAGGACAATATTTTCAAAGTGAATATTTGAAGTCTATATAATTTGAGTTGTTTTTCATTAAATGCCTTACTTACATTTTCCACTTTGAAGTCACATGAAATAATTGATCAGATAGAAATAAGTTTTGCATTGACATTTTATTTTCCTAAGAATCAAAATGGAAAATAGAAACCTCCCTAAAATTATTTTGGAGATTTAAAGGACTGGGTTGATAGTATATTTCTCAATAATCTAATTTGTTTAATGCATAGGAAATGACCAACACAAACATTTAAAGTCTATTTCAATGTAGAGGCTAACAATCCATTTCATTTAATATACAAACCACATAACTTAAAGAAATTTTTAAAACTTGACATATCCCATTGTTACTATAAAGTATGCTTTTATTTATTTTTTGGTATATTTAGGCTTTTCTTGAATTCAGAAATGATACAAATGAATAGTAGTCCTTTTCCTGGTGTTTACATAATACTTCAGATTAAAGGGAAGACATCAAGGATCTTAAAAAATAGAAAAATTAGAATTGTAAGGAAGTACTCCTAAAGAATGTAGAAAAATGTATGGTTTCAGTAGTTAGTGTTTCTAGCAAAAAGAGTTTGAATTATTTCTCACCTGTATTTCCATGGCAAGTATTTTATAAAGACCAAATGATCACCTGATCAATGTTAGTTTTTAAAGTAGCTCCAGCAATAAACTTTTCTTTTGATTTTTTAGAAGAATATTTCTACAAACAAGTCAATTATATTTATGCCTTTGGTAAAGAATGGTTTAAATGTTAAAAATAATACTAAGGGGATTTACTTGGCATTGACATCAGAGCACAACCTTGGAGACCCAATGTTCTGATCATCACAGACATACTAAATTAGAAAAATTAAGTGTATCCTTTGAGACTTAGTAAGGCAAACACCCATTTCCTAAAATTTTTAAGGATTGTGCACTGGTTTTCACTCATTTGATTCTGTATCATAATTTATCCTTACTCCCAATCTGAATACAAAATCCTAAGTGAAAAAAATTTTTTTTTTTTTTCACTCAGAAGTGGTTAGCAAAGGCTTCATGGAGGAAGTGAGAACTAAGGTATGAATGGTTGGTTACCTCCCAGGGGACAAAGTGTGGTATGATCAGAGGTTGGAAAGAGCCACTTTTTGGGGGAGGAGGTTTATATAAGTGTTTTCTTCCAGCAGCTCTTTCCCAATTTTATTTGTTTTTAATTGATAAAAATTGCATACATTGTGTATAATGTGAAGTTTTGACAATCTGTCAATTGTGGAATGAATGAATCTTGTTAATTATTACATGAATTGTCTCTTTTCTTGTGATGAGGACATCAAAAATCTACTCCCTTAGCAGTTTCCAAGAATACAATACATTATTATAAAATATATTCCCAATACTGCACAAGAAAATCAACTGAAATTATTCTTTTGATCTACCTGAGAATTTGTATCATTTGACTTATATCTCCATCAGCTGGCAGTCTGAAGGGCAGGGAAACAGCCCAATGAACATCACCGCAGAGGAGCCAATCAGCTAGATGTTGCTGGGGCCACTGTGAGCCAATCATCAGCTGGCAATCTGAAGCTTGCTGGCAGCTGGAAGTTTGCTGGGGCCCCTTTGGCTGTGGCTCTCAACATATCTCCACTGCCTCTTTTCCTTTCAAATTTCTCATCACCACAAGTCTCCCCTCTACCCTCTAATCCTGTCATCCCCCAACCCCATACTGGGGATTGAATTCAGGGGCACTGTTCCATAGAGTCACATCCCTAGCCCTTCTTTATTTTGAGACAGGGTCTTGCTGAATTTACAGACTAGCCTCAAACTTGTGATCCTCTTGCCCCAGTCTCTAGAGCCTGCAGGATTATAGGTATGCACCCTTGCAGTGTCTAACCTGTAGTCTGCTCTGTGAGTTCCACACTGAACAGGTTCTACCTATGAGATCATGTGGTATTTGTCTTTCTGCTCCTGACTCACGCCCACAACATAATGTTTGTTATTTTATTTTTTCCAGTTGCTAATGCGTCGAAACACTATTGGCTTTGTAAATTGATTTTATAATCCTGCAACTTTACAGAATGAGTTCGATAGTTCTGATAGTTTTATTGGTGGAGTCTTTAGGGTTTTCTATGTATAAGAGTATGTTGTCCACAAACAGAGATAACTGCCCTTCTTTCCTTCTCTGAATGCCTTATTTGCTGTTCCTGATTGATGACTCTGGCTAGAACTCCAGGTCATTATTACATAGAAGTGGTATAGGTGGACATTCTTGTATTGTTTTTTATCTTTGAAGAAAAGCTGTTAGCTTTTCACGGCTGAATATGATGTTACCTGAGGGCTTGTTATATATGGCCTTTATTAGGTTGAGGCTCAATATTTCTATACCTAAACTGTTGAGAGTTTTATTATGAAATATGTTGTCTTTTGTCAATGCTTTCCCTTTATCTTTAGATATGATCATATAATTTTTATTTGTCATTCTTTTAAGTGATATACTATATTTTTTGATTTATATGTCAATATTCCTTGCAACCCAGGGCTAAATCTCATTTGATCATGGTGCATAATGTTTTCAAAGTGCTGAGTTCAGTTTGATAGTATTTTGTTGAGAATTTTTGTATCTGTGTTCAAGAAGGGTAGTGGCTTTATGATTTATGACCTAGTATGGCTCTATAATTATGATAGTGTTGGCCCTGTAGAATTCATTTGGAAGTATGCCTTTCTGTTTAATCTTCTAAAAGAGTTGTAGAAGGATTGACATTAATTCTTTTAAGTGGCTTGGAATAATTTATCATCAAAGTCATCAATTCTTGTTTTTTTTCTCCACAATTGTGTTTAGATTATTTATTCAATTTATTTATTCATTATTGAGCTCTTCAGATTTCTTTTAATTTCTTCATGATTTAGTCTTGTTATGTGTTTATAGAAATTTCTCCATTCTTTTAGGTTATCAAATTTTTACACATTTAATTGTCCATAGTATTCTCTTTAGACTTCTGTGGTATCAATGATAATATTTCCTCTTTCAATTTTAGTTTTGTTTTTTAAAAATTTTCTCCCTTTTTCCAGATAAAACTGTTGATTTTGCTTATCTTGCCAAATTTTTGGTTTCATTAATGTTTTCTATTTATGTCTGGTCTTATTTTTTCTTCCTTTGATCATAATGGTTTGAATTTGTTCTTCTCATTCCTTGAAGTATAAAGTTAGGTTGCTTTTTTTGAGATCATCTTGCTTTTGGTTAAACTTCTCCCCTTAGAAATGCTTTTGCAGCATCTTACAAGCTTTGGAATGCTGTATTTCCATTTTTTAAAAGTTTCAAGATATTTTAAAATTCTACTTTTGATTTATTCTTTGGTCCATATGATTTTAGGACTGTGTTGTCTGATTTTCATATGTGTGTTTTCCTATTTTCTTCTTGTTATTGTTTTCTAGGTTCATACCATTGTGATTGGAAAGACACTTGCTGTTATTTCACACTTCTTGAATTTGTTAGGACTGCTTTGTGGCTTAACATATGGTTTATCTTTGAGAATATTTCACATGCGATTGAGAGGAATTTTTGTGTATAATGCTATTATTGGAATATTCTGTGTATGTCTGTTAGATACATGTGGTCTATAATGTTGTTCTAGTTCACCGTTTCCTTATTGAATTTTTTTCCAGATGATCTGTCCATTGTTAATAATGGGATATTGAAGTCCCCTACTATTATTGTATTGCATTCTGTTATTTCAGTTCCATTAATATTTAGGTTCTCTGATGTATACACGTATATTTGCAATCATATCTTTTTTGTTGAAATGACCATTTTATCATTGTGTAATGATTTTCTTTGTCTCTTGTGTCATGTTTTGACATAAACTCTATTTTGTTTGCTTAAAGTATATCCAAAATGCTATTTTATTATAATTGACCCATCTGCCTCATTTTCAACCTGAGAGTGTGCTAAAGTCAGTTTTGTGTAGGGATCATATACTTGGATCTAGTTTTTCTAATCCATTCAGCTACTCTGTCTTTTGATTGGAGCATTTAAATTGTTCCTGTTAAAAGTAATTATTATAGGAAAAGACTTACTAATTTCATTTTGTTAGTTATTTTCTGTACTTTATAGTACTTTTGTTATTTTTTCACTTGATATCTTCCTTTGTGACTTGATTTTTTTTGTAGCAGCATACTTTAATTCCTATCTCTTTATTTTTTCTCTGTGCTTACTATGAGACTTATATGAAATGTCCTCCATTTATAATGAATTATTTTTAGCTAATAACAACTTAACTTTAATCACATATAAGCCCCATCAATTTTATTTTCTCTTTCCTCCACCAGTTATGTTGTCAAAGTTACATAGTTACTTTTTCATATTTTTATATCCAAATCCAAAATTATAGCTGTAGTTATTTTCTAGTACTTTAATATTTTAATTTTATATTAGAGTTAAATTTATGCACTACTTTTAGAGTATAAGAGTATTCTGGATTTAACTATATTCTTTTGCTTTTAGAATTTTCATTGAACATAATAATCATAACATATTTATGGCATATAGTGAGATAATTCAATGTATGTATATAATGTATAATGTTCGAATCAGGGTAGTTGCATTTTTATATCCTTAAATATTTATTATCTCTTTTTATTTAAGAAAACTTAAAACTATAATGTTAGCTTCCAAATGAGTTTTATACTTTCATATATTTTACACATTTTTAGGTAGCATCCTTTCATTTCAACTTGAAGAACTCTCTTTAACATTTCTCATAAGGCAGGTGTAGAGATGATAAACCCTCTGAGTTTTCTTTTTCTTACTTTCCTTTATAAAGTCCTTATATCTTCTTAATTTCTGAAGAATAGTCTTTCTGGGTATAATATTTATGGTTGGCTGATTTTTAATGTCAGCACTTTGAATGTATCTCTTTCATAGCCTGCTATAATACTGAGAATGATACTAAGAAATCATGAATAGTCTCGTATGTAGCAAATTGCCTTCCTATTTCTGTACCTAAGTTCTAAGCTTGCATTTGACTTTAGAGAATTTAATTATAATGTGTCCTAAAGAAGATTTCTTTATATTTAAAGTATTTGTGGTTCATTCAGCTTTATCGATCTAGATGTTCATTTCACTCTCCAAGTTGGAAACTTTTCTATCATTGTTCCTTTAAATAAGTTTTGTGTTCCTTTTTTATGTCTTCTCATTCCAGGTCTTCCACAATAGGTACATTAGTTTGCTTGATAATGTCCCTTAATTCCTGTAGGCTTTATTCACTCTTTTATTATTTTTGTTTTTTGTTCCTTTTTCTGGATTTGGATCTAGGAATGTCCCCTAAAGAGCTCATGTGTTAGTCAATGTAGTGATATTCAGAAATAAAAAGATTGAATTATGAGAGCTATCACCTCATCAGTAGATTAATTCATTTGATGGATTAATAATTTGATTGGAACTTTAGACAAATGGGTCATGTCATTGCTAGAGGAAGTAGGTCACTCGGTTGTAGTCTTCAACTATATCTGTTCCTAGTCCTCCTATCTCTCTCTGCTCCCCTCCCCCAATGGCTGCCATGAGCTTAGTAACTTTTCTCCACCATATCTTTTTGCTTTGATATTCTGCCTTTCTTTGGGTCCAGAGAAATGAAGTTTGATGGCCATATATCAAAGCTCCGAAACCATGAGCCCCAAATAAACTTTCCTCCTCTGAATTGTTCTTGTCAGGTATTTTTCACAGTAATGAAAACCTAATAACACATTGGGTAATCTTAAATGAACTGTCTTTGAGCTCACTGATTTCTTCTTTTGCTTGATTGGGTATGCAGTCGGAGCTCTTTATGGAACTCTTTAGTGCAGCCATCTAAAGTTTGAGGATTTCTGCTAGGTTCTTTTATTGTTTCTATTTCTTTGTTATACTTCTCATTTTTGCATTTATTGCTTTCCTGATTGCATTTATTCATTTATCTGTGTTCTTTTGAATCTTTTTGAGTTTCTTTAAGATGATTATTTTGACATTTTTGTTTGGTAATTTATAAATCTCCATTTCTTTATGATTAGTCATCGATGATGCTTTATTTTATTTGTTTGTTGATGTCATGTTTTCCTGTTTATTCATTTCCCTGTTTATTCATGCATTGGTGTTTGCACATTTGGAGAAGTGGTCATCTATTCCTGTCTTTATATTATGACTTCAACAGGGAATACCTTTTAGAAGTCAACAAGTCCAGATTGTGGTTGGAACTGGTGAAGTCCATGGATAGACTTGATGTTTGTAACTTTTGTAGTTTGATCTACAGATAGTGTCCATTGAATTAGGTGTGAATCCTGGGTCTATGAAGACTAGCCTGGATTCTGAGGTTGCAGGGGGTGATCTCTATGAATGGCAGTTCTGGGTCCTGGGCTGCAGTTCCTGGCCTTGTCTCTTGGGCTGTACTAAGGTTGGGCATGGAAAATGCACCTGCTGAAGAGGGGCTAGAATTGGGAATTGTTGTGCTAGATTGTCACTGCATAGTTTCAAACCTAGAAATTTAGGTTTTGAGGTGAGCCTAAAGCCTGAGGTTGTGGAATTGGCCTAGAGGCTGAGTCCATGTGTACTGACCTGGAGTCTGAGGTTGTGGGGACCACACAAGCACAAAGGCTGACTGGAGGACTAGGGATACAGGAGCAGACCTGGTACTGGGAAAGTCCTGAATATTTGGGCTATGGGGTTCAGTCTGGACTGGAATCTTCAGGGATTGGCCTGGTAACATTTTGTGCTATGTTCAGGTTTTGTGATCTTTCAAATGGTTTCCTTAGCTTTTTAAAAGGTATTTTTCCTGCATGGATAGTTGCTCCAATAGATGTTTCTGCCAAGAAAAAATGACTAAAAAATCCGGTTCCATCATTTTGTTCTACTTCTCAGCTTTATCTTCTAACCCTTAAATCATTTAAAAAAAATTTTCTGCTATTATAATTTAAGAATTTAGTACATTTTTGTATCCTATATGTTACTTTCATTTAATCTCTTCTTATATTTTTGATGTCAGAATTTTCTATTTGATATGAATTACAGTTCTTTGAAGTTTTATTTTCTTACCTGATTTGTCTCTTTTCTTCAAAGTTCTTTGCTTCCGTTTCATTTTGATGAGACATCTGGAGCCTAACTCCAAGACTTTTGTGGGATTGGCTTGGCTATAAGAAATCTCTATGGCACTGGATTCTCCCCCTTTCAAATGCTTCTTTCTTTCTTTTAAAGTTAAGTTTTATTTTTTTTTTTAAATTCTAACTTGTTATATTTGACAGCAGAATGTATTACAGTTCAAATTACACATATAGAGCACATTTTTTTCATATCTCTGGTTGTATACAAAGTATATGTTTATCTCACTCCACCATCTTTTTCTTTTTTTATTGGTTGTTCAAAACATTACAAAGCTCATGACATATCATCCTCCATACATTTGATTCAAGTGGGTTATGAACTCCCATTTTTTACCCCAAATACAAGTTGCAGAATCACATTGGTTACACATCCACATTTTTACATAATACCATATTAATGACTGTTGTATTCTGCTACCTTTCCTATCCCCTACTATCCCCCCTCCCCTTCCCTCTCATTTTCCCTCTCTACCCCATCTGCTGTTGTTTAATTCTCTCCCTTGTTTTTTTTCCCCTTTCCCCTCACAAACTCTTATATGTAATTTTGTGTAACAATGAGGGTCTCCTTCCATTTCCATACAGTTTCCCTTCTCTCTCCCTTTCTCCCACCCCACTTGTCTCTATTTAATGTTAGTCTTTTCCTCATGCTCTTTTTCCCTGTTCTGATCTTAGTTGCTCTCTTTATATCAAAGAAGACATTTGGCATTTGTTTTTTAAGGATTGGCTAGCTTCACTTAGCATTATCTGCTCTAATGCCATCCATTTCCCTGCAAAAACCATGATTTTGTCATTTTTTAGTGCTGCATAATACTCCATTGTGTATAAATGCCACAGTTTTTTAATCCATTCATCTATTGAAGGGCATCTAGGTTGATTCCAAAGTCTAGCTATTGTGAATTGTGCTGCTATGATCATTGATGTGGCAGTATCCCTATAGTATGCTCTTTTAAGGTCCTCAGGGAATAGACCGAGAAGGGCTGGGTCAAATGGTGGTTCCATTCCCAGCTTTCCTAGGAATCTCCATACTGCTTTCCATATTGGCCACACCAATTTGCAGTCCCCCCAGAAATGTACAAGTGTACCCTTTTCCCCACATCCTCACCAGCACTTGTTGTTGTTTGACTTCGTAATGGCTGCCAATCTTACTGGAGTGAGATGGTATCTTAGGGTGGTTTTGATTTGCATTTCTCTGACTGCTAGAGATGGTGAGCATTTTTTCATGTACTTATTGATTGATTGTATGTCCTCCTCTGAGAAGTGTCTGTTCAGGTCCTTGGCCCATTTGTTGATTGGGTTGTTTGTTATCTTATTGTTTAATTTTTTGAGTTCTTTGTATATTCTGGATATTAGGGCTCTATCTGAAGTGTGAGGAGTAAAAATTTGTTCCCATGATGTAGGTTCCCTGTTTACCTCTCTTATTGTTTCTCTTGCTGAGAAAAAACTTTTTAGTTTGAGTAGGTCCCATTTGTTCATTCTTGTATATAACTCTTGGGCTATGGGTGTCCTATTAAGGAATTTGGAGCCCGACCCCACAATATGTAGATTGGAGCCAACTTTTTCTTCTATCAGGTGCAGAGTCTCTGATTTGATATCTAGCTCCTTGATCCATTTTGAATTAACTTTTGTACATGGTGAGAGAAAGGGGTTCAGCTTCATTTTGTTGCATATGGATTTCCAGTTTTCCCAGCACCATTTGTTGAAGATGCTATCCTTTCTCCATTGCATGCTTTTCGCGCCTTTATCAAATATAAGAATGTTGTAATTTTGTGGATTGGTCTCTGTGTCCTCTATTCTGTACCATTGGTCCACCTGCCTGTTTTGGTACCAGTACCATGCTGTTTTTGTCACTATTGCTCTGTAATATAGTTTGAAATCTGGTATCGCTATACCGCCTGATTCACACTTCCTGCTTAGAATTGCTTTTCCTATTCTGGATCTTTTGTTTTTCCATATGAATTTCATGATAGCTTTATCTATTTCTACAAGAAATGCTGTTGGGATTTTGATTGGCATTGTGTTGACCTGTAGAGAACTTTGGGTAATATTGCCATTTTGATGATGTTGGTTCTGCCTGTCCATGAACAGGGTACATTTTTCCATCTTCTAAGATCTTCTTCTATCTCTGTCTTTAGGATTCTGTAGTTTCCATTGTATAAATCTTTCACCTCTTTTGTTAGGTTGATTCCCAAGTATTTTATTATTTTTTTTAGGTTATTGTGAATGGGGTGGTTTTCCTCATTTCCATTTCAGAAGTTTTGTTGCTGATATACAGGAATGCCTTTGATTTATGCGTGTTGATTTTATATCCTGCCACTTTGCTGAATTCATTTATTAGTTCTAGTAGTTTCTTTGTAGACCCTTTTGGGTCTTCTAGGTATAGGATCATATCGTCCGCAAATAGTGATATTTTAAGTTCTTCTTTTCCTATTTTTATGCCTTTAATTTGTTTTGTCTGTCTAATTGCTTTGGCTAGTATTTCAAGGAATAAATTAAATAGAAGTGGTGATAGAGGGCATCCCTGTCTTGTTCCAGATTTTAGCGGGAATGCCTTCAGTTTTTCTCCATTTAGAATGATGTTAGCCTGAGGCTTAGCATATATAGCTTTTACAATGTTGAGGTAAGTTCCTGTTATCCCTAGTTTTTCTAGAGTTTTGAACATAAAGGGATGCTGTACTTTGTCAAATGCTTTTTCTGCATCTATCGAGACGATCATATGGTTCTTATCTTTAAGTCTATTGATGTGGTGAATAATATTTATTGATTTCCGTATATTGAACCAACCTTGCATCCCAGGGATGAATCCTACTTGATCATGGTGCACAATTTTTCTGATATACTTTTGTATTCAATTCGCCAGGATTTTATTGAGGATTTTTGCATCTATGTTCATTAGAGATATTGATCTGTAGTTTTCTTTCTTTGAAGTGTCTTTGTCTGGTTTTGGGATCAGGGTGATGTTGGCCTCATAGAATGAATTTGGAAGAGCTCCAAGGGTCTGTTGATCTTATTTATTCTTTCAAAGAACCAACTTTTAGTTTTATCAATGTTTTCAATGGGTTTTTTTTGTTTCAATTTCATTGATTTCTGCTCTGATTTTAATTATTTCTTGTCTTCTGTTATATTTGCTGTTGTTTTGCTCTTCCTTTTCTAGGGTTTTGAGATGTAGTGTGAGTTCGTTTATTTGTTGGTTTTTTCTCGTCTTGAGGAATGAACTCCAGGAAATGAATTTCCCTCTTAGATCTGCTTTCATTGTGTCCCAT
This sequence comes from Ictidomys tridecemlineatus, assembly GCF_052094955.1. Taxonomy (NCBI): domain Eukaryota; kingdom Metazoa; phylum Chordata; class Mammalia; order Rodentia; family Sciuridae; genus Ictidomys; species Ictidomys tridecemlineatus. Next base: position 167,807,173 of record NC_135479.1, read on the forward strand.
AGATTCTGGTATGTTGTGTCTGAATTGTCGTTTATCTCTAAGAATTTTTTGATTTCCTCCTTTATGTCTTCTGTAACTCATTGATCATTCAGTAACATATTGTTTATTTTCCATGTGATTGTGGATTTTTCCTTCCTTCTTTTATCATTGATTTCCAATTTCATTCCATTATGATCAGATATGGTTCATGGTATTATCTCCACACCTTTATATTTACTAAGAGTTGCCCTATTGCATAATATATGATCTATCTTTGAGTAAGATCCATGTGCTGCTGAGAAGAACGAGTATCTACTTGATGATGGTTGATATATTCTATATATGTCGGTTAAGTCTAGGTTATTGATTGAGTCATTGAGTTCTATAGTTTCTTTATTCAGCTTTTGTCTGGAGGATCTGTCTAATGGTGAGAGTGGTGTGTTGAAGTCACCCATAATTATTGTGTTGTGGTCAATTTGACTCTTAAACTTGAGGAGAGTTTGTTTTACGAATTTGCTGCACCATTATTTGGTGCATATAAATTGATAATTGTTATGTCTTGTTGGTGGATAGTTCCTTTTAATAGGATATAGTCCTTCTTTATCCCTTTTGATTAACTTAGGTTTGAAGTTAATTTTATTCGATATGAGTATGGCCACTCCTGCTTGCTTCCGAGGGCCATGTGAGTGGTATGATTTTTCCCAATCTTTCACCTTCAGCCTGTGTATGTCTTTTCCTATCATATGAGTCTCCTGAAGGCAGCATATTGTTGGGTTTGTTTTTTTGATCCAGGTTAACAGCCTGTGTCTCTTGATTGGTGAGTTTAGTCCATTAACATTTAAGGTTACAATTGAAATATGATTTGTACTTCCAGTCATGTTTATTTATTTATTTATTTTAGTTTGGCTAGTTTTTACTTTTTGGTTTTTTTCCTCCCCCTTTACTGAGACACCTCCTGCTGTTGGTTTTGGGCACTATTTTTCCATTCCTCTTCTTGTAGAATTTTGCCCAAAATGCTTTGCAGTGCTGGTTTTCTGGCTGCGAATTCTTTTAGCTTTTGTTTATCTTGAAAGATTCTAATTTCATTGTCAAATCTGAAGCTTAATTTCGCTGGATACAGTATTCTTGATTGGAGACCATTATTTTTCAGCATTTGAAATACATTGTTCCAGGATCTTCTCGCTTTCAAAGTCTGTGATGAAAAATCAGCCGTTAGCCTAATTGGTTTACCCATGAATGTAATCTGCCTCCTTTCCCTCGTAGCTTTTAATAGTCTCTCCTTGTTCTGTATGTTGGCTATCTTCATAATTATATGTCTTGGAGTTGGTCTATTACAGTTTTAGATGTTTGGGGTCCTGTAGGCTTCCAGGATTTGGCAATCCATTCAATTCTTCTTCTCTGGGAAGTTTTCTAGGATTATTTCATTTAATAGGTTGTGCATTCCTTTGGTTTGAAACTGTGCCTTCTTCTATCCCAATGACTCTCAAATTTGGTTTTTTGATGAGATCCCATAACTCTTGGATAGATTGCTCATGAGATTTAAGCATCTTTTCAGTGTTGACTATACTCTTTTCAAGTTGATAAACTTTGTCTTCATTATCTGATGTTCTGACTTCTACTTGATCTAGTCTATTTGTAATATTCTCGTTAGCGTTTTTAATCTGGTTTATGGTTTCTTGCATTTCTAAAATTACTGTTTGGTTTTTTTTAAGATCTCTATCTCCTGGTAAAGCTCGTTCTTTGCAGTTTGAATTTGTTTGTTTAGTTCGTTTTCAAAATATACTTTCAATTCTTGGACTTGCTGTCTCATATCTTCCCTAAAATTCCGTTCCATCTGAATTAGGTATGCCTTGATTTCTTTCCCTATCCATGTTTCTGATGCTTCTTCGTCCTCCTGTAGATTTAAGTTGTCCTGAATTATCTGTAATCATTTTTTCCCTTGTTTTTTCATGTTGTTCACGTTACTTTCAAGCTCTGTTTGACTGCTTTGTAACTGCTTTCTCCTATACATTTGTTTTGGCTTTGTTTATCTCTGTTGTCTCTCCTTTGTGGTGGGAGATTATGCCTATAGATGTTGGGCTTTATTGTACTTTAGAGCTGATTCATTCAATTTATAAAGGGCTTCCTGATTTTGTATGCATATACTGGTTTGTTTTTTGTTCTTAGGACTTTAGGTTAGGTGCTATGCAGGTATAAGGGTTAGTATGTCTTGGCTACTTTAGAAGATTGCTCTACTGAAGGGGGATACTAACCGTCGATTGGATCAGGGTGTTGGTAGGAGCTAGGTATTTAGGAGCACTATAGACGGCCTCGAAACATTCACCTATTTGCATTTAGACAGTTACACGAAATGGAGGACGTAATGCTTGGGATGAAAGTTGGGGGGAAGGGGAAGGAAGGTGCTCTTGAAAAGAAAGAAGGAGAGAGATAGATAGCATAGAGGAGAGTGGAAAGAGCAATAAAACTTGGAAGGGGAGAGAGAGGGAAAAGGGAGAGAAAAAAATGAAATGAAATAAGAAATAAAATTAGGTCTTAGAGATCCATTTTCTTCTCTTCCTGTAGGCAAAGCTGTGCCCTCCGGGCTGAGTTTTGCCCTCAATGTGTCAACAGCAATCCCTGTAAGGTGGCTCCTGGGAGTCTCTCAATCCTGTTGGTCCAGAGCCTTGTTTCACTTCTATGGCCCCTCCTCCCCTTCCTTTTGCCAGCCAGCCAGGTCCTGCTCACAGGAGGCGGTTCCCCAAGGATTTGGTTACACTTTCAGCCCCACCGAGTGCTCTATTTCCCTAATGACTGAGCACTCTCTCTGTCATTCATCTAAGCCCCAGTGCTGTGGAGCTGTGGTCTGGGAATCAATAATTTAATTTTTCCGGACCCCTTTGGTGGGCACACCTTCGGAATCTGGTGGCAAAGACCATTGGTGTCACCGCTGGTGGTAATAGGAGTTGGGGGTCGAGGATCCCCTCTGCTTCCCTCAGCCCCTACAATCATGACCACTCCACTGGCTGTAGGAGGAGTTGGGGGTCTGGAGTGTCCTCTGTTTCCCTCTGCCCCTACCGTCTAGCCCTCTCAGTTGGCGGTTGGGGGAGTTGGGGGTGGGGAGTCTTCTCTGCTTCCCTCTGCCCCTACAGTCAAGCCCACGTCACTGGCAGTAGGGGGAGTTGGGGGTCGAGAGTCCTTTGGTCCTTACGGTCACGCCCATGGAGAGATTTTGAAGTTTCCCTGTTGTTTGTATCTGATGTGGGTGGGAGTCACACACCTGCTAAAGTAGATTCCGCTGGGAAGGAATCTCTTTGGCCGAACTCTGGTGACTTCCCCTCTCTGCTATGGTGGGCCCCTGGCTCTTTGCCGGAGTGTCCGAAGGGAGGGGTGGAACTGGCTTGTCTCTGGTCTGACACAATCTCTGGCTTTAGTTCCCAGTTCGCTATTTCATAAAGGATTGGTTAGATTTTTTTCACCTCGTCTGGGGGGGGGGGGCTGTTTGCCGGGTGGGCGGGGCCGTTAGCAGAGCCAGGAGGGCACAGGCCGTCTGCTGGGCCAGGCAGGGACACTTCTCGTCCAGCCAGGCCGCCGGGGCCGTTTGCAGAGCCGGGCAGCTACGGCCGCGTGGCTAAGAGCGGGGCGGTCGGGGTGGCTGTTTGCAGAGCGAGAGCGGGGCCGCTCGGAGAGCCGGGATGGCAGGTCTGTCTGCCAGGTTGGGGGGGGAGCCTTTCTTGCTGCGCCGCTCCGGGCTGCCGCCTGCTCACCATCTTTTTCTTACACCCCTTGCCCCCTCTCTCTCCTCCCTTCCCTTTGCTCTATCTAGAGTTCATCTAAACTTCCCATCTTCCCATGCTTCCCCTCCCAACCCCACTATAAGTAAGCCTCCTTATATCAGAGAAAACATTTTGCATTTGGTTTTTTGGAATTGGCTAACTTAGTACTCTATTCTCCAACTCCATCCATTTTCCTGCAAATGTCATGATTTTATTCTCTTTTATTACTGAGTAATATTACATTGTGTATATATGCCACATTTTCTTTATTCATTTATCTACTGATGGACATCTAGGTTGGTTCCACAGTTTAGCTATTGTGAATTGTACTGTTGTAAATATTGATGTGGCTATGTGCCTGTAGTATGCAGTTTTTAAGTCCTTTGGGTATAGACCGAGGAGAGGGATAGCTGGGTCAAATGGTGGTTCCATTCCAAGTTTTCCAAGGAATCTCCATACTGCTTTCCATATTGACTGCACCATTTTGCAGTCCATTAGCAATGTATGAGTGTGCTTCCCTCACTCCCCCACATCCTTGTCAACATTTATTGTTATTTGTATTCTTAATAGCTGCCATTCTGACTGGAGTGAGATGAAATCTTAGAGTAGTTTTGAATTGCATTTCTCTAATAGCTAGAGATGTTGAGCATTGAAATGCTTCTTTCTTTTGCCTTCTATAAGAGTTGTTACCAGGGGTAACAATGTACACACTACATTGCATCTCATAGGCTATTTGTTTATAAATCCAGCCTGTGAAAATTATTTTTGAGAGAGAAAGATTTGGTTTAAGAGGGAGAACATGTTATATCTTTCATGTCTGGTCTGGACCTTTTTCATGAGCCATCCATGGGCTGTATGTGTGAGCTATGTGCATTGGAGCTATAACAGGTCTGGTATTGTGTGTTGATTGGGCTGTGCAACGTAAGTGTGCCTTTCCTCTGTTTTGCCTGTGATCCCACACAGCACCTGAGATGGGTATGATTTGCCAAGATGTCAATCAAACAAGACATCACAACGCAAGACTCCAACTTTGAAACATTATCCCCTGCCTTATTTGGTGAAGAACATTTCATTGGATCTCCTTTGTGGGTCCCCCTCCCCTATAAAAATAAAGAGATTTCTGGTACGTGCTCTCTTTTCAGCGCTGTCCAGGGTGGATGCTGACCCTAAGGTTGCAGAGCCGTCCTACCCTCGACATGAAATCTACTTCTGTGTTATGTGATTTCTTGTCATTTTCTTTGCTTAATGTTGCAGCTACCTCTTTTGAACCCAGCTCATCTTGTCAGTGTGGGGCAGTTGTTGAGAGACCCTTATAGTGAATTTGAGCCCTTTAATTCAGTGATATAAGTGGCATAAATTAACATTTTCATGATGTACCTACTGAGACAGTGAACACGAACCAATTGCTTATGTATGGAATGACTCAAATAGATTGTAGGTATAAAAAAAAAGAAGTTTCCTGATCATACCTAGTATTGGACTTAATATATTTGTTAAATAATATAGTATCTAATAAACCATTTTTTAATATTTGAAAAATATTTTATGTGAGTTAACATAAAATATCTTCTTGATTACAAATATTATTCTTTTAAGTTGATATTAGGTCTTATTTAATTTTTATTTCACCTGAGACCTCAGTGGTTCAATTGTAAATTTCAAAAACAGGTTGGCTGAATGAAAGAATGAGACTTACACATATGGACAAAAACAAAAATGAAAGAAAACATATTCTGATTTGATTAAGGATGTTTAAAAACATAAAACAGTGGAACAGTCAGGAAAACAAGAGAGTATTCATGTATTACAGTCAATCTTGGGGTAAAAATAGGAACTGCCATTTAACTATTACTTTCCAGAAAATGTAAGAGGGGAGCACATGGAAGAATTTGCATTATCAACCTGAACTTTTCCTATTCAGTTTCATAAGGAAATGGTAAAAAGCAGCATAAACCAGAGATTGGCCCTAAGGGACTTTGAAGGACTAAAAAAGACTAGTATGTAAGAAACTAGTATGTAAGAAACTGCATGGTACTGGCTTAGGCACAGTAAAGAAGGAAAGATCCTTGTGTGAGTTGTAGGTTGTGTGTTTGCTTTTTAATAGTTTGATTAGTTAAGTAATAAATATTTTGCTTAAGAATATTTACAAATAGGTTGCTTTTGTTGTAAGAGAGTTGTTATAAATGAAATCATTACAAATATTTTTTAAAGTACATGTAAAATTCTCTTTGGAAAGTTTTTGAAAGTTGTTTATTCATCAGTCCAAGGTTTACCGGTAAAGTTATGAAGTAAAGTTTTGATGATACTAATAAAAGGTAAATTTTTGAAGAAAGATACAACCTCTTCTAAATGTGACTCATGAAGTATAGAAGATCAAATGAAGTTATGAATATAACTATTAAATGTATACACATAACATATTTTTAAGTGTGATCCTTTTAAAATTTAATATATTTTAATATTTAGTCTAATTTAATATATTTTAAAATTTATTCTAATTAGTTACACATTACAGTAGAATGCATTTTGATACAGCATATATAAATTGAGTATAAATTCTCATTCATGTGGCTGTACATTATGTGGAGTTATACAGGTTGTAATAATGTTCCATTCATTCTACTGCCTTCCTACCCACATACCCTCTCCTCTCCCCTCTCTCTAGTCCAAAATACCTCTACTCCCCCTGTCACCTTATTATGAATTAGCATCCTCATATCAGAGAAAACATCTGGTCTTTGTATTAGGGGGATTTTTTATTTTGCTTAGCATAATAGTCCCCAGGTGCATACATTTATTGGCAAATGCCATAATTTCATTTTTCTTTAAGACTAAGTAATATCCCATTGTGTATATGTACCAATTTCTTTATGCATTCATCTGTTGAAGGGTATCTAGGCTGATTCCATAGTTTAGCTATTGTGAATTGAGCTGCTATAAATCTTGATGTGGCTGCATCACTGTACTATGCTGATTTTTAGTTCTTTGGGTATAAACTGAGGAGTGGGCTAGCTGGGTCAAATGGTGATTCCATTTCAAGGTTTCTGAGGAGTCTCCATACTGTTTTCCATACTGGTTGAACCAATTTGCAGTCCCACCAGCAATGTATGAGTGTACCTTCTCCCCCACATCCTTGCCAACTTTTATTGTTACTTATATTCTTGATGATTGCCATTCTGACTGAAGTGAGATGGAATCTCAGTGAAGTTTTGATTTGAATTTCTCTAATTGCTAAAGATGTTGAACATATTTTCATATATTTGTTGATTGATTATATTTCTTCTTCTGTGAGTTGTTTGTTCAGTTCTTTTACCAATTTATTAACTGGGTTATTTGGTTTTTTTGAGGTATTAAGGTTTTTTGAGTTCTTTATATGTCCTGGATGTTATTGCTCCATCTGAGTGAACATAAAATATTTTAAAATAAAGATTGTTTATTTATTGTGTAAATTTGTTGCTCATATCATAGCATACCTCTTTTCCTCTCTTTTTTTGTCACTGCATGTCATACAGATAGTTTTGTACATATTTTATGAAGGACTGAATTAATCGAATCCAATATCAAGCTTATCCTTTAAAAAATAAATAGAAAATAACATGTACATTTAGTTAAAAGTTTGTTTAAATAAATAAATTGATAACTCAAAGTTATAGAAATAATTCAGGACTATATTAGTTTTAAAATTTTGAAAGACACGTGGAATGGCAAATTAGAGGGTGGAATGAAGTTTTTATTTGATCTAATACAAGAATAAGTTCACATTAAAAGACATTTTTCTCTACTCCGAAACACAGTCTCATCTAGATAGGTTAAAAATGTAATCTGAGAGTTATATTAAACTGAAGAATTAAAGTTTCAACAGTTTGTGGCTCTAGAATTATGACTTTAGAGAAGAATGGAAGACTGTCATTATATTCTGCCTCCCTAATGCTTCATCAATATCACTATGGTATTTAAACTTATGTCATGAGATAGGCTCACTGACTTGGCCCCAAGCAATGCCAATTTCAGAGCACTTTTTCTACACTGAATTGGAGACTAATTCCTTCCTAAGAAGAAAGATCTGGAAGGGAGTTAAATGGGGAGTCTATAGATGAGTATGCAGAATAAATATTCTCAGGGTCACCAAACTGAATACCAAGATAACTTGAAAATTCATCCAGATAACAGGAAATAGCTAGGATTCAAGTAAAACTCCAATAATTAAAATGTAAGAAGATAGTGTTAGCAACATTAGAAATAACTACTAAGTAGTTCAAGTACTAATCTTTGCATATACAGTGAAACAATATGATATTCACTGATCAGCCAAAGGGTGATTTTCACCACATAGCCCACAAAATACCATTCTCTGAAGTGACAGTGCTGCTATGGATGTGTGAGAATTGTCATAATACATGAATATTCCTGAATAAACTGACCATGTATAGAATTACTTTGCTTTTAACTATCCCTCCCTGCTTCACCTTGGTATCTACCTTTACTCATTGTGAAATGTGCTGCCTACTGATTTTCAGCATTAATAGTAAACATTACAGAAATTTAGTAGCAAGTGATTTTTACAAAGATTGAACAGATATTTTGATGTTAATGAAAGTAGCATTGGAGAACTACTTGAACAAAATGTACAATCCAATTAATAAATGGTCTGGTAGAGTTAGAAAAACAAAGTGAATAAAAAACAAAGAAACAAATGTAAGACGTTCAATAGAGAATAATTCATACCAAAAGGAATAAATGGAACCTTTGATAAAATTTGAGGAACCTTTGAATATTTTTACAAACTTGACCCAATATTATTATTACTATTACTATCATTTCTTGAAATTAAAATTTTTATCAAGTTAGTATACTTTAATCTAGAAAATAATACTCAGGAAAATACTTGACACTTCATTCATTATTTTAATTTTTAAAATTTTAATCCATTCATTATTTTAATCCATATTTGTTATTAAAACCATTGATTAAATACAAGATAAATATTTATTTCCATGTATTTTATTTTTATTTTCAAGAAACTAAAGTCCTAAATAAATCTCTGCTTTTCTCTACTTGCTATAAAATATTGGTCAATATTTTAAAAGGATTGATTTTGTGAGTTTTTTTTCCTACTTACACCAATAACTCTCAGATAAATCCAGTCTATGATTCTATTCTGAATAAGTACCTTTCCTACCATTTCAGACAGCAGCAAGAGCAGTGTGGATTTACTGCTAAATTAAGATGTGGAGGCCAGAGCAGGATGACAATGACAATCGAGGTATCATTCTGGGATTAAAGATTCAGTGAGTTAGAAACAATGGAACATCAGAGGGAAGAGGTGTTATTTGCTGGGATTGGACTCTGAGACTTAACTTCTCAGGGGGTATCCTCTAAATGGAGATGGGTGACAGTGAAACATTCAGAGAAATTTGGGAGATTATGAACAAGAGAGACCTCCTGTTAAGGACATGAAAACAAAACTCCGCATTTACTGGTATTGTGTGTGTCGTCCGAAGAACAAAAATTATGCCCTTTGATTTCCTCTGGACCCAGAAGAGGGAGTTCAAGATATCTATTATGGTAGATAAATAACTTATATCCAATTTATGAATTTTACCTGTGTGTTCTCAGGTGGAAGGTTTTGATGCATCTAAATCATTAAGTTACAGTAGAGGTCATTTGTTTAAACTTTCTTGAGATTGTTATCTTTATCAGAATTTTTTGCAAGGCACTTTTTACTTCCTTATTTCTCAGGCTATAAATGAAAGGATTTAGTAAGGGAACTACTATTGTAAACAAAAGAGCAGCAGGTATATCTTTATCTCCTTCTTCAAGTAAATTTGGTCTAATATACATGAAGAAAAGAGATCCATAGAATAATGAAACAGATAAAAAGTGAGAGGCACAGGTGGAAAAGGCTTTAACCCTTCCTTCTTTAGATTTCATTTTGAAAATTGTAAAAACAATGTAGACATAAGAAATTAAGACACTACCTATAGTGAAGACTTGAATAGAGCCTGAAAAGACAAAGAGCACAAGTTCATTGACATATGGGTCAACACAGGAGAGTCTGTACAAAGGAAGAATATCACAGTAAAAGTGGTTGATTTGATGAGACCCACAGAAAGCTAACCTAAAGAGTAGACCTACATGAATCATGGAGTGCAGGTTTCCAGCTATGAAGGCTCCTGTGGTCATCTGAACACAGAGTTTCTTTGACATCATGGTGTGATACTGCAGAGGACTGCATATGGCCACATAGCGGTCATAGGCCATTGCTGCCAGAAGAAAGCAGTCTGCAGTTTCCACAGTGCAAAGAATATAAAATTGTACCATACATTCATAAAGGGAGATCCTTCTGTCCTCAGAAAAGAAGTTCTCTAACATCTTAGGAGTGATAGCACAGGCACAACAGAAATCCACAAGAGCCAGGTTGCCCAGAAAGATGTACATTGGTGTGTGAAGTTGACGCTGTGTAAAAATCAAGGCCACCAACCCTAGATTCCCCACCATAGTGATCAGATAGATGGTCAAGAACACTACAAATAGAAGGGCCTTCAGGTCTGGGTGATCTGTAAATCCTGTGAGGACAAACTCATTTTTCATGGTGTGATTTTCTTTAACCATTCCTGACTTCTGAGAAAAAAGTGGGAAATAAGGTGTTAGTTTATGATGAGCCTCAAACACAATTCAGCCTTCTTTGGCTCAAAGGAAGAGAAGCATCTTTCATAATAGTACCACATTTCACCTGGACTTTGGTGAGTGCCTAGTTCTGAGGAAGAATCCATGTTTCCAGTCTAAAACTTCTTTGTTCACTTACTGAACATTTTCCCAGCCTATTTTCAAGGAAATTTATGATTAAATGCATAAAGATGCCTTTGAATTCTTGAGAAACATAAACAGTGCAAAATGCTTCTTTATAATGGTTGGGTAAAGCTGATTCATGTGTTATTTGTCAGAAGTTCATATTATATTTCTAAACAAGTTTAATGATAATATATATATGGTGATTAAGAATATTGTTTAAGCTCAGTGGCACATACCTGTAATCTGTAATCTTGGGAGGCTGAGGCAGGAGGATCTCAAATTCAAAGCCAGCCTCAGCAATGGTGAGGTGCTAAGCAACTCAGTGAGACCCTATCTCTAAATAAATACAAAATAGCTCTGGGGATGTGGCTCAGTGATCAAATGGGCCTGAGTTCAATTCCTGGTGCTCCCCCTGCAGCAATGTTGTTTAAAAGATTATTGTTGTCCATCAGTGTTCATTGTCCATGGTAGCTAAAAGGTAGAAATGACCTAAATGTCCAAAGACAAATGAATGCATAAAATGTGGTATACATATAAAATCAAATATTCTTTAAAAAATAAAACTTTAATGCATTACTACATTGATGAACCTTCATGCTAAGTGAAATAAGGCAGATACAAAGAAAACGTATTTTATGATTTCATTTATACAAGGCATAAGAGTAGGCATAAGAGTAAATTCATAGAAATAGAATATAAAGTGTTGATTTTCAGAGGAGATGTGACGGGGAACTCTGTTTTAATGGTTACTGAGTTTCAATTTGGAAAGATGGGAAAGTTCTGGATATGAGTAATAGTGATATTTGTACTTACGACAATTACAAATGTAATTAATACCATTGAACTGTGCAGTCAAATATGGATAAAATGGCAAATTTTATGCTATATTTATTTTATCATTTATTTGCTTGTTCTAAGTAATGTATTATCTCTAATAGTATTGGAATATATGGTAAAATTAAATGCTTTAGGGAAAAGGAGGGTTATTTAAAAAGTGTTTAATACCAGGGTATGAGTAGGGAAAGTACAATAAGTTAAAACAGGGAAGACGGAGATATAAAGGAAGAGGGAAAAGAGAGGGGGCTCTAAAAACCTTGTAGATTATTTATTAATACCACATATTAATGCAATGCTAAATTATTTATCTGTTTACGTACATAAAAAGCTTAAATGCTATTAAAAGAAATGTGAGATATTCTAAGAGTTTAAAATTGCTAAGTTCATATATATTCAAAAATCTGAAAAAATAAAATGTCAAATACAAATTTGGAGATTATTTGTAGTAATTAGACTATTTCTCTAGTTTTTTCTATACAAAGTTATAAAAACAAATAGGAATAATTAGTAGAAAATAGATTAATGGCAGAAACAAAACTCTCAAAGAAAAAGCAATTTTTTAATATACCAAAAATTTCTGCCTTCATTACTAATCAGAGAACTATCATTAACTATCATTTCAAACAACTATGTGAGATTATTTATTTTGCTTAATAATATAGCAAGATTAAAAAATGATAATATTCAGTGTTCTCTGTAATGTAATGAAATTGAATTCTAATTGCTTTAATGGTTATCATAGATATTGGAGGAAAAATTATTTGATAATGGATTAATGAAACTCTTAAATGTTTATCCTCTAAAAATGTTAAATCTACCAGAAAGAAATAATCAGAAACTTAAGGTTCACATATAATTATGTCTACTGCAATCATATACAATATTGACTAAAGCAAAATACCTAAAGATCAGTATGTGTAAGCAAATGCTGATCATCCATATGATGGCATATTGTACAATCCTTAAAAATGATATAATAAATACAAAATACTATGTGAAAAACAAATCAAAGAGTTTTATATACAGAATAATTCTAATTTTCAAATAAGTAAGTACATATAAATATAAAAGAAAGGTAGCAGGAAAACACATGAAAATGTTAATGTTAATTTTCTCTGTGATGAAAATAATAGATATTTTCCCTTTTTTGTATTTTCTTATTTCAGATTCCCTACAACTTCTATTACTGTTATAATCAGGAAACAAATTTTTATTCAAAAAATAAAATAGCACGCTCTTAGTCTCCTTGTTTTATAACTTGACAAGACCACAGTAATCATTGGGGACCTGGCTAATGTTTGCTGTGCTTTACAGTTATATAGAGCACAACATCACTGCTGTGAGAAAGGCCTTGATAGTTAGGAATAATAATAATTTACTGACAGTGCTGCATTCATCTCAAATCATTCAGTAACATAATCACATATTATAGTAAGCATTTTTAAGGTCACTTTTTTTCTATGGAAAGCAATATCTCTTTTTGTCAACTTTTACCCTTCTCAGAGTCAATGTATTTACATTTATTAAAATTTCAGGATGTTTTGAAAACTTCCTTTTTCTATTCCTTAGATGTATCTTTATAGAATTCTTATCTATTGGGGAACATTTTATTTTGATTTAAATTACTTCAATTTAGGTACTTTGAGGATTATTATTCACTGACCTGACATTTATGGTATACCTGCTCTATTCTATCTGCATTTTTTTAACCTCTCTGTTGCCGCTTTTAGATATTTCCAGGTGGATATTTATCTGGATGATGATTGATTCCAGCTATGCTCCAAATTTCAGGAACAGAGAAAAATTTTTTTGTAGAGACATAGGACGATCTCTTTTTTGGTTTCCTGATAATATTGCTGACTTGTAAATTTCAGATTACTTGGGGATGAGAACTTTAAGAACATCACTGGGAAAAAAAGATAACATTTATAATCTGTACAATATAAATATTTTAAATTAAATGTTACCCTTGCCAGCTTTAAGTCACTTAACATAATGATTCCCTTCAGTTTTCCCAGTTGATTATAATTGATTAAACAGAAATAAATTTTACATTGATACTTTATTGCTCTAGGAATCCAAAGGGAAACTAGAATCCTCTGTAATATTACATTGAGAGTTTAAAAGTCTGTATTGAAATGAAAGTCCTTGCTCATGTAATTTGTTTAGCATATGAGGAATGCCCTACACAACACCTTTAAATTCTACTTCATTGTAGAGGCTATTAATCCATTTTATCATGTTGTAAGGTATATGGTAGACTATATTATTCAAAAAAGTTTCAAAAACTTTACTATTGCATTCTGTTAATATTGCCAAAATATATTCTAATTTATTTTTTTGGTAAATTTAGGCTTATTTTGAATTTAGAAGTGAGGCAAATGAGTGACAAGTATTTATTCAGTGATTTAGAGTACAGGGAAGAATCTTAAAAAATAAAAAAATTATAATTTCAAGGAAAATTCTTGTAAATAACTTAGAGAAATAAATATTTCAGAGGTTAATATTTTAGCAAAAATATATATTAAATTTTTTCTTACCTGAATTTCCCTGATGAGAGTTTTAGAGGCAAGTTGGTCTCCTAATGTTAATTTTTAAAGCAAGTCCAGCAATAAAAATGTATCTTCTTAAACATTTAAGAGAATATTTCTGCAAAGAAGCCAATGATAATATTTATGTCATTGGGAGAACATGGTTAAAATACTCAAAATAATTCTAAAGGGATTTATTTGATATTGACATCAGAACACAACATGGGAGACCCAATCTTCTGAACATCCAAGGCATACTAAATTAGAATAATTAAATGTATCCCTTGAGATCTAGCGAGTAAGGCACATGCCCATTTCTAAACAAATGTTTTGATTTTAATTTGAGTTTATCCTATTTATCCTAGTCACCAATCTGAATATAAAATACCAAACATGAAGAAAAATTTCCTAATGGATTGGTCAGCAAAGGCTTCATGGAGAAAGTGGTAATGGAATTAGGATTGGTTGTTTCAGAGGGGAGAGGGCCTGGTATGAGTTGGAAACTATAACCTTTCTCATCTGTCTTTTTAAAATTAGTTCTTTTTAGTTGTATATGATAGTAGAGTCCATTTTGATTAAATTACATGTGCATTGGATAAATCTCATCTTTTTTTAAAAAATAACAAAACACAATTTCTGAAATCTTTGAAATTATGTCTTTTTTTTTTTCTTTTGGTCCTGAGGATTGAACCCAAGGTTGTTCAACCACTGAGTCACATCCCAGCCCTTTTTATTTTACGTTTTTTGAGATAAGATCTTGCTAAGTTGCTTAGGGCTTCTCTAAGTTGATGAGGCTGGCTTTGAATTTGTCATCCTTTTGCCTTAGGCTTCTGAGCTCCTGGAATTGCAGGCATGTGCCACCATGCTCAGTTGAAATTATAGTATGTTTTTATCTTAAGCCTTGGTTACTAAAAAATCTTTAAATCTATTGCAAATCCAGAAACAGTTTATTGAAAGTTCAGCATTTTCCCAATCTTTGTAGTGTCATGACTCTTTAGTAACCATCAAAATCAAGTATCAATTTATTTGGTTAATTACTGTGATAGGCAGTTTTCTGTCATTGTAACAGACACCTGAGAAAATCAACATATGAAGAGAAAAGATTTTTTTTGTCTCATGATTTTGGTGGCTTCAGTCTATGGCTGTTTTGCTCTGTTGCTCTTGGTCTCTAGTGAGGCAGCACATTGTGGCAGAAGCAGGAGACAGAGTAAATCTGCTATCTCATAGCTGCTATGCAAAAGAGAGGAGAGGATATGGTGGGATCACACCTTCCCTTTCACAGGCTGCCCCCAGTGAACCTGCAGATATCTCACTAGTACCACAGCTTAAGGGATCGATCACCTCCCAGTGGTGCCAAAGAACAAGACTTTATTGTCCATTTAAGATTCAAATGATAGCAATTACTTATCTTGACTTTCTTAAGTCTCCATCCTTTGGGTTGGCTTCATCTTCTTGTATTCAGCAGTCCCCATGGACTATCCCTGACCAATGTAGGCTCTGTGGAAAGATTTTTGGGAATCCATGCAAACGATCATTTTTCATAATTTTCTTACACATTTATAAAACTTTTTGTACTTATTGAATTTTTTTAAATCCTCATATTAAGAACCATAAATCAGCTGTCATTTAGTAATGCACTTGTACCAAAAATACTGTATAGTGTCTATAATATGCCATCACAATTATACATTCTATTTTTATACTACTGTATTATAGCCTAATATAGAAGATGAGGGAGTCAGATATAAATAAATACATGAATAAGAAAAATAAAAGAAAAAAGAAAAAAATCAATAAGCCCTATGCTGAAGTCAAAATAGGGTAATGTGATAAAGATTGATGGAGAGTTATTTTAAATCAGATAAATATGAAAACTGAAAACTCAGGTCTCTTAAGTTCTTGTGGTTCATCACGTGTTCAAAGATCTGCCATCCCATGAGTGTAAACTTTAATATTTGTCATTGTAGGCCATTGAGGTTTGGGGATTTTTACACAAGATTTCTGCTGCAGAAGTTAATAAAGCAATCATGGAGAATATTTAAAAAGTCTGTAGGAAAAGATGAGTAACAAGAAGCCAGTTATGGTGAATTGGGGAAGAATGTATTAGGTACAATGAGAGGTAGTGAAAATTTCTTAAGGCAGGTATAAGCTATGTATGTTTGTGAAACCCATAAATGCCAGGGAAAGTGGTGAGAGATGAATGGAAGGATTAATCTCATAGGATTTTAACAAAAAGTATGGAGACTGCATTTTATTTTCAGATCCATAAGAAACTTTGGGAGGATATATTCATTTCCTGTTGCTGCTAAAATAAGTTATCACAAACTCAGGAGCTTAAAATAACACAGATTTATTATTATCTCACAGTTTTGGAAGTTATGTCTGAAATGGTGTCAATGGGCTAAAATCAAGGTGTGGACAAGGCATCATTTCTTGTGAAGACTCTTCTTGTCCTACAGATTGGTCTCATTCCTTGGTTCATGGCCCCTTTCATCTTCACAGCTGGCCAGCTTCATCTTTCTCACATTGTATTCCTCTATTCCAACTCAACTGCTTCTGTCTTTAATATGTAGTGTCATAATTAGGCCCACCTGGATACCTTCCCCATCAGGAAGCTGATAAGCCACTTTAATTCCATCTGCAACCTTCATTTTGTCATGCCACATATCATAACGTATTCATAGCTTCCACAGATTTGAATAAGGTTGTTTTGGGGTGGCCTTTATTCTGATTACCAAATGAGATTTTTAAAGTAGAAAAATGACATTATCATATTTACATTTTAAAAAGAAACATGCCCAGGAATGGAAATAGAGAGACCAGTTACTAGAATATTTTAGTAGTTCAGAAGTAGGGTGATAGTAGTATATATGGAGAAGCATAGGTGAATTCTGGTTATGATTGGGAGGATGATTCCACAGGCTTTATTCATGATTTAGATTTGAGAGTGAGATTCAAGTGTGTAAAAGGAAGTCAACAGTGAGATGTATAGTTTTTTCCTTTCCTTTTTTTACCCCCTAGGTTGTGTCTATTGAACTGAAGGAGACAGGAGGAGGAATATTCTGAGAAATGAGAAGGTAGAAATATGAATTTAATTTTTTCATGCTGTGTTTGAAATGCCTATCAGTTATCTAAGTGAAGACTGAAGAGGCAGTTGAATATAAAAGACTGAAGATTAGGAGTCATCAGCACAGATACTTAAAGTTTTGGAACTGAATGAGCTATTCAAGGGAGAAAAATAAGGTAGAAAATAGAATGGTAACCTGGAGAGAGGCCTCTGTGACTCTCTGGTTTAGAATAAACCAGATGGTCTGGCATTCAGGAGGGGTGGTAAGAGGACAATTCAGTGGTATAAAAGTTACAGATGAGTTATGATGAGGAGGCCAGAATGCTAAATTATGGATCTTGAATTTTATGAAGTTGGCCCTGAATAAAATTTGTCAAAATATTAAATCCATCAAGTCTGAGTTTTAGATAAACAACTTTGTGTGTGTCAAATAGACCTCAGACTGAATGTGATGAATGTTGTTGCTTTTTTTCCTAATCATATTTGATTCATTGATCAAGACTTGATAGTGATTATCACAACAGCAAACAAAATGCTAATAGCAATAATAATTCAAGGTAGTGTAAGGTATGTTTGCTGTGACTTCTCAGTGAACTGGCAAAGCAGTCATGTAAACAAGTAATTAGAATGTAAAATGATAAAGTCTATGTTATAAACATACATTCTAAACTATGGGAGGAACTGGTGGATTATAGTTTACTTTGCTTGGGGGTGTTAAAAACACTTTAAAAACATTGCCTTTTACATTACAAAATAATACTAGCCTTAGAGAGCAAATCTACATGTGTAAGGAGCCATGGGACTTCATAGCTCTATTTTTTTCCCTGAAATTCACTTTCCCTCTGGGGAAGTAGTCACTACTGCTGTCCAAACCATGGGAACTATAAGAGGGACTTGCTGTATGATTCACATTCTCTATGGTCCAAAAAATTCCCTGCAGCACAGAGAAGAGTAAGAGGGATCACTCATACATGTGTTTACTAGACTAGGGAATAACTACTGGAAAAAAGTAGTGATATGCAAATAGAAGAGTAGGTCTCAATCCTTCCTCACTGAAAAAGCATATGGCAAGTGACATCGACTGTATGACCTACTCTCATAGGCCTCCCAAGTTATGAGTGTTTGCCCACTGACTATCGATGATTCTTCTTTATTTTCTCCCTTTCAAGGTAGCGTATCATCATACAGAACAGTGAGGATGATATTATTGAGATAATCTGGAATTCATTCTAGTTACTTTTTAAAGTAAGTCATGTTTAAACTGGTGTTTATTATTAATAATTCAATTGTGATGCATGTCGTAACTGATTTTGGCAAATCAGGATATGGAAATAGCTTATGAAGGTTTCTGATCTTGATAATTTGTTTTATATGAGTGAGTTGCTCATCTTGTGCTAATGGGTCCCTATTGGGAGTCCTCCCTATCTCTAAACCTACCTCTGAGAGGCAGATGCTGACTTTCCCCAGTCATGTGGAAGTTCAGCCATGGCTGAGCTCCAGAGACCCATTTCTAAGAACACAAAGAACAGAAGAGGAAGCCAGAGATCTGCTCCTATTTTCTTTTATGAGGGCTTAGTTCTTTTCTTATATAATCAACACTAAGAATGACCAACGCTTCAGATGAAATTCCAACCTGAACCACAAAATTATAAGCATATACTCAATAGTGCAATCATATTCTAAAATTAAGTTCAGAATTTATATAAGAAACATACACACAGAGGATTTTTTTATTTTTGTCTTTTGGTGTTTTATTTTTGGTACTGGGGATTGAACTCAGGGGCATTCTACCACTGAGCCACATCCCCAGCCCAATTTTGTATTTTATTTAGAGACAGGGTCTTACCAAGTTGCTTTTGCTGAGGCTGGCTTTAACTTGCGATCCTCTTGCCTCAGCCTTCCAAGATGCTGGTATTACAGGCATGCGCTGGGCAAGGATGTTTTATTATACATTACCCACGAGAATATATTTATATTATATGTAGGCATTTTGTGAAAAAAAGATTTGAAAAGGAATAGCAAACAAAATGCCAATAGCATGAAAGCTCTTGAGGTGTTGGAGGAATGGTATATACTCCCTAGGATGTCTGGAGCATTGGGTAGGCTAGAGAGCTCAGTACTCATTATGTGTTGGGTAAATTACTCGGTGCTGATTTAGCTTTTCCGTCCTCTGCATGAAATTAATATTGAATGGATGCTATTCATAATCAAATAATTTCTCAAGAGAAGTTCTAAAGTTATTTTGCATATGCCAGAGAGTGTATTTTCATTTATTTTGACAGAGGAAGAGTCAGAATATTTCCTTAGGCAGACATAGAAAGTAAGATAAAAAAGTAGCACATTAAGCTGTGCTCAATAGATAAATCTATAACTGAAGGTATAAAACTCATTTATTTTCACTTACGTTTCCTTTCTTTTTCTTTTTAATTTTTTTTTTAGTAGTACATGGACAGCATGCCTTTATTTAGTTTATTTGTGTGTGATACTAGGGATTGAACCCAGTGCCTCACACATGCTAGGCAAGCCCTCTGCCACTGAGCTACAGCCCCAGCCCTCCTTTCTTTTTCTTTTATGTATTCATACATTTATTTTATATCATATTTTCCCCAAACATATGGTGTCTATGTTATGCTAGCTACAATACTAGGCACCATGGTTAAGAAATAAACAAAAAAAGATATGATATCTGCTATATCCTTTATAGAATTGGAGAGTGTTATGGTTTAGATATGGTTGGATCAGGCTTCTCTGAGTTTCATGCAGTATGTAGTGGTTCACCTTGGTCCCCACTGTGGCAATGTAGACAATAAAGAACCTTTAAGAGATGGGGCCTATTGGGAGGCCCTTAAACAACTGGGGGGAATCTTCTCTCAGAAAGGATTTTTTAACTTTCTTAGTATTTCAGAACTCTTATCTCAAGGTGGCCATTTTAACATTGAGACTAACCTTGAATCCTCTGGTTCCTGTCTGGCTATCTTGCTCTTGCACATTCTCTTGCCATCTGCTATAAGGCCCCAGCCAAAAAGTATACTGATGGAGTTGCCCAATCTTGGACTTTGAAACTCCGGAACCAAAAACTAAATAAACCTCTTTATTTTACAAAGTAGTCTATTTCTAGTATTTTTTTATTATAATGAAAAGCTGACTAATATATGAGGAAAGGCATGAGATATAGATATTCTCCAAATAATCACTCTAATGAATGTGAGAGTATAAGTTCTTTAAAATAAAGCAAGGTCATTGGAGATATGAGGCTATAGAGGGGGTAAAACTTAGTCTGAAAATGCAGTATGAAGTCTGTGAGATTTGGAACTATGATGATTGATTTTTATTCTAATAAATAAATACATTTATTTTTAGGGTACTAGAGATCAGACCTTGGGCCTTGTGCATGTTAGGCAGGTCCCCTTCCACTGAGCTACATTCCTAGCCTAGGGTGCTTAATTTTAAATTTTGTCTGTCTTACTTTCTAGTTGATCTTGTGAAAATATTTAACTTCTATGTTCTTCAATTTCCTCCTCAGAAAATATATATTATATATTACAATAGATTATATTCTGAAAATGAAGACTAAAAAAATTAGTTTTCAAGATTTGGTTCCTCTTTGTATGTGTAGCAATGGGAGACAGCCTAATACATAGTGAGTGTCCAATAATGCTATGTGCTCTCAACGCTAGCACCACCATCATCATTGTCACTTGTGGTAGGTCAAATTTAGAGAGCTAACCCACTTCCTTAACTAAGTGATGACTGAGTTGAACTTTAGAGGCTGAAGAGGAGTGATCAGAAGGGTGGAGTAGGTAAGTTTGAGGAGAACAAAGATCCTATTTCTGAAGGCAACATGGCAAGCTCAAGGTCTTGAAAAAGGATCAGCGAGGCAAAAAGAGCCAGGGGAAGATGGTTCCAGGGATGGGGAGATATAAGTAGGAGACAGACAGCATAGGAGACTGTAGAATATATTAACAATTTGGGCTTTTATTCTAACAGCAATAAAAATCTATGGACAGTTTTTGTAAAGAAGCCTGACATGATCAGATTTTCATTTTGTAACTTAATTCTGACTGAAGTATGAAGTAGGCAAAATTGGATGTGGACAGACCAACATTTTATAGGCAAGAGATTATGGTAGCATGTATAAAGTGGTAGAAATAAGAGTGAAATGGACAAATTTGAGAAATATTAAGGAAGTAGTATGAGCAAAATTGTGTGCTATAATTGGATATAGGGTTCAGAGAAGGAGGATCTAAACTTTTGGTGTATGCAGCCGAGTGTTGATGGCATTCATTGAAAATGGAAACATGGGTACAGGATCAGCTTGAGGAAAGAGAAGAGTAAAAAAGAAGCCTGATTTTTACTCATACTGAGTATGAGGTACTTCTGATATTTTTGAAAGAAGATGTCACAACATCCAGGTTGTAGAACCAGATTAGGTATCCCTCAAAAGAGAAATGGTAAAGAAAATGCGGAATATTTACACAATAAAATTTTACTCAGTCATACTGACTAAAATTATGTCATCTGCAGGTAAATGGATGGAACTGGAGAACATCATGCTAAGTAAAATAAATCAGACCCAGAAAGTCAAGGGTTGAATGTTTACTCTCATATGTGAAAGGTTGAAAGAAATAAGTAGTTTTAAAAAAGGGAAAACAGTGGCCTGGAGGAAGGGGATTGAGGAGGAGGGAGGAGGATGGCAAAGGGGAGAAACTGTGGAATGAAATTGGCCAAACTATTCTATTTGCTTGTATGAATATATCACAAGGAATTCTACTTTTATGTACAACTATAATGTACCAATTAAAAAAAGATAATAAGAAGACTAATAGTCCAGAGGAAGGGGACTGAGGGAGGAAGGAGGAGAGGGAAAAAGCTAATGCTGGGGATTGAAATGCAACAAATTATGTTATAAGCTTTTATGAATATGTCCAAATGAATACCACTATTATGTATAATTATAATGCATTAGTAAAATATAAAAAATTAAAGTTAAAAAAATAGGGGAAACCAGTTGTGGGGGCACATGGGGACATTTTGTACTATCTCTAACAACTTTGTAAATCAAACACTGTTCTAAAAATATTTATGTTTAAAAACAAAAAATAAAATATAATTTAAAAGTACATGGACTCTACTATAGTAATAAATGTAGGAAATGCAAATCATTCATACTGATAAACAACAGAGATTGAATGTGTTTGGGACCAGGTGGAGAGGGCTGAGTGTATGTTTATGTGATGAGGCATAAAGATGTGTTAAACTGGCTACAAATGGAGTCTAAAACCTAGGGAGAGCAAATAGATAAGAAGGTCTAGAGTGATATTGTCAATAGAAATTAATGGAAGCCAAAAATATAATTTAGAATTTTCTAGTAACCACATTAAAAAGTAGTACAAGAAACATATCAAAATCATTTTAATATTAAATATGTGATTTAACTTAATATCCAAAATATTATTGTTTAAACATGTAATATATAAAATTATTGATAAGCTATTTATCTGTGCTTTTCATTTCAAGTATTTTAAGTATGATGTGCTTAAAGAATTTAGAGCACATAGTAATTCAGACTATATGCATTTCGATTATATAAAAGCCATATAAAAGCTACCTACTGGTCAGCATTTGTCTGATAAGGAGGCTAAAGGGGATAGTATAGAAAGAAAGAAGAGGGAAAAAAATGGGACAAGAGGAGAGATAAGATATTGCCCAAAAGGACACTATTTTTTAAAAAAGTGAAAAGATTCAACTGACTTTAGACTTGCCATTGTAAAAGGCATTTTTTTCCCCCCAAAGATGTATAGTTCTGCCCTATTTTGATAAAAAGTGCATAGGCCTTACTTCCAACCCTTTTAGTTTGTGTCTCATTTCTCTTGAGTTTTAGTATAAAAAAATTTAAAAAGCAGTCTATGCCTGCTGCTTTCTTTAACTCTCTTTAATTGCCTGCAACCTTGCTTAATTCCAATCATATCATAAAAAACTTCATTATCCAGGTGACCTACTCATCATGTTCAATTATCTTTCCATAACCTTTGTTGTCCTTGAGCTCTCTAGAATACTGGACAGTTTAAACATTAATTTTAAAAATTGCTTCTCTTCATTTCAACATGAGCATTTGTTGAAGTTTCCTCTCTGACTGGATCTTATGTCTTAGAAAACAACATTTTGCAATGGCATATAGCTGGCTTTTAAAGGGAAAGGGAAATTACCTCATATGTAGAGGAACTTTCCCTTCTGACTACCCTACGCTGTCACAAGATATAGGAGATAGGTCAGGAAGTATGCTTGAGGCTACAGCATACTTTGGAGTTAACCAGATAATGGGAAGGAGAGAGAGACACACTATTCTAGTTTCTATACTCTGTTTACTGCTACAGTTTAGATATGGAATATCATGTGTTGAAGAATTGGTTCCCAATCAACAATTTGCAGGCAAATGGATGGAACTGGAGAACATCATGCTAAGTAAAATAAACCAGACCCAGAAAGTCAAGGGTTGAATGTTTACTCTCATATGTGAAAGGTTGAAAGAAATAAGTAGTTTTAAAAAAGGGAAAACAGTGACCTGCAGAGGAGGGGCTTTTAGTAAGTGATTGGATCATGAAGGCACTAACCCCATAGGAGAATTAATCCATTAATGATACATAATTTGATGGCATTATTGCAAACTGGTTGAAACTTTAAGAGACAGTAGGCCACTGGGGATGTGTCCTTGAAGAATAGATCATGTTCCCACCCCTGTTCTTCTCTCTTTCTCTCTCTGCTTCCTGGCTGCCATGAGGACAGAAGCTTTCCTTCCACCATGACATTCTATCTTACCTCAGACCCCAAACAATGGAGCCCCTGATCATAGACCGAACCTCTGAAATCATGAACCAAAATAAATCTTTCACCCTTTAAATTTTTTTTTTCAGGTAATTTGTGACAGTGATGAAAACTGACTAACATATTCACTAAAATATTCTCTCATGCCTTTATTCAAAATAGAGTGTCAATGGGCCATGAGGCACTGTGCACTGTGCTAGTCTCTTGGGATAGGCAGTGAGCAAGTCTAGCATAGTCTCTGCTCCCATGGTACTTATTGTTTGTAGTAGGTAAAAACACATTTAAAAAATCATGATAACTATATTGTGAAGAAAAGTCTAGAAACATATAATAGGTGGACTTGCCTTAGTTTGGGCATGGGACAGGGAAACCTTTCCAGAGGAATTAACTTAAAAGCTAAGGCTTTGAGTGCAAATGAATTACAATAAGCATTTTGGACTTTCTTATTACTTGGTTGGTCAATTTAGAGTTTTTTTACATTGTGTTTCAGAAGGTATCTGCTTTTTACAGATGCAACCTGTCAACCTGTTCATTAGGCCAATATTTATGTGTTTTCCTCCTTCCTTTGTCTCACTCTGCATCCCTCATGATTCTTGGGGTTACCTTCCAGAGATTCCCCCTCTTGGATCTCCATCTCAGTGTTTGCTTTTGGATAAGCTCAAATTAAGTGGGGGAACATCCAACATATTCTCTAGTATTGTTGCTCACTTATTCTTATTCTAACCTTACTTGCCATACTGGCATGCTATCTCCTTAAGGTGAAGCTTTGGGTTTTTGTTCCTATTTAGCAATACTTAGAAAAGGCTTAAGTACTCTATAAAAGCAGCCATTTGTATTGTTGCTGAGTATTTTTTTTTAGTTACTTTATTTACTTCACAATGTTTTATAAAAGAAAAGGTAAGGGATATTTATTTATTTATTGACCAAATTATTATGACTTGGTGGTTCTCAGAGGAAATTGCCAAAGGTGCTTGAAGGTCTTTCTCTGGAAGAGCCATACCATTCCAAAGGTGAAGAATGCCAAGGTCCTTTGAGAAACAAATGTTTGATATAGAATATCAAAGGGCAGGGCGCCAGGGTGATTTTCCTAAGGTTGGATTGTTGTTTTTTCTTTAATTAAAAGTTGGCTATCAATTTAGTGGATTTTCTCTGATTCTTGTTCCCTCATATTATGAAAGTACAGTCCGGGAAGAACAGACTCCATCACTTCCTGCTAATGATGTCGCTGGCCCAAAGGGATGCCTCAGTACAAATGCTCTTCTCATTCTGTCACTTAGAAGGTTTCTTTACCAAAGATCTCTATTCCCTAATAATGCCCATTGTGCATTGTTTGCAAAGAAAGAAAACCTACTTGCAGTTTTAGAACTTATTCAATTCCCAGTCTCCAAGGGCCAAACTTTTAATAAAGCCTCCAGTGAATATTCTGGTCTCCTAAACATTTCACAGGGTATTGTTAATTTACATAAATTACCCCAGATAGTCAGTTAAAGTTAAAAGTAACAAAGTCATGCACACATTTAATGATCCTCAGTGACTGTGATTTCTTTTTTCTAAGACTAGCAACCAAAGGAATCTTTAGTATTTTCTGGTCTAAAGTTAAATTAAGAAAAGAAAAAAAAAACCTTTAAATTGTATTGTTTGCTATTTTGTATAGCAAAATATTGCTTTGTATCAGAATCTCATATATATATATGTGTGTAGATATGTGTGTATATATATTAATATCTGTAAAGTATACAAAATAAATGAAGATAGCAGTCATACCTGAAGACAGAAAAAGAATTGGAATTTGGCACTTCTTTTGCAGGGAGTGGGGAAACATAATTTTTTCATGTTTTGTTTGCTTTTAGTTTGCTTCCAGTTAGTAGGAATGGAGTCTCTTTAACTCTTCTTCCTAGTTATCAGGGATCATTCAGCTCTCAGACCATTATCACTGAATGATAATGGTCTTAATTTTTAAGAATTTATCAAGCTTCAGCTTATCACTGAAGCTTGATAAATTCTTAAAAATTAAGATGTTATACACATGACTTAGGTATAAAAATCTCATATGTGTCAATGAAGTTTTACCTACTTATTCACTTGTGTAATGTAACACACTTGAGATCAACCTTAGCTGTTTTCTATAGCACTTTCCTTCCTTTTACATCTCCTCTGTTACCACACTTTCTCTTCTTCTCATCTCATATCTATTACTGCTCATCTCCTCATCTTCTCCACATCATTCCCTGTCACGACCCCCTTGCCCGCAAGGAAGACGCGACTCAGGAATCTTCTTTCAGCAGTTTATTCAGGCCCTTGACATTCTTCTAATAATTCTTCTAATCCCCGGAATAATACTCGGATGCCCCTCCCAGCCTTAATAAAGCACCTCGAACCCCAATGCGAAGCTGCCACGTGGACCCTTCTCACAGGGTGCTAGAGAACGACACGCCAACTTTCTCTGATAAGGAGTTGACAACACGCCAACTCTCTCTGATATGGAGTTGTCCTTCACAGACCACAGCGGAGCCAGCGCCATCATGTAATGGCGACCACAGTCCGCAGGAACGGCTCACCACAATTCCCCACTTAGAGCAGCATTCTCTATTCTTTTCTCCCCTTTGTCCTCCCACTGAGCCCCTTTTTCTCTTGGGTAGGTGTTTCTGAAGTTCTTGGGTCATTAAACTTAATATTCAACCTTATCAGTCACCACACAAAGCTCCTGCAGAAGCTCTGATGCACCTGGGATCACAGCACTCCAAGAGAGGGTGAAGTGGGATGGCTAAGACTGGCCCTGATGTTTAGGAGAAAGAGCCCAGCCCCTCTTTTAACAAATGAGCACCACAGTATCCACTATGTACATAACCATAGTAATGTTACCACTCTATTTTGAATATATGACAATTGTCATCAAGGTAAATGCTCTGATAGAGATGTAGAGAACTAGTTTGCACATTATACTGTTTTTCATTTCAAGTTTCATAGTTTTTAAAAGACAAAATCAAGAAATACCAACATAATCACATCATCCAAATATAGAGTTATTTATATGAAAGGAACAGATAAATGAATTAAAAGTGGTCAGGTAAACTGGTCTTCTTCATTATAAATGTTAAGGTTTTAAGGGATTGAAGTTGTTGTAAACAAGCATATTAAATGTTAATATATACCTAAAAAAAGAGAATTAAGAGTATGGAATAATTTACTTCAACTCAAGAAAGAACATTTATAATAAGCAGACATAACTTTTTACTCAATGGTGAATAGCTGAAAACTTTCTAAGGTCAAAATGAGGCAAGGATATCCACTCCCACCACTTTTATTCAACAGTGCTGGAAGTCCTAGCCAGAGAATTAGGCAAGAGAAAGAAATAAAGATATCCAAATTGGAAAAGAGGAAGTTAAACTGAAACTGTTTGCAGATGGCATAATTTGGTACCTAGAAAACCACAAAGTCTTCATCAAAAAGCTTCTAGAACAAGTAAATGAAAACAGGAAAGTTGCAGGGTACAAGATCAACATACAAAAATCAATAGCACTGCCAAATGCTCATAGTAAATTATCTCAAATATAAATCAAGAAAGCAATCCTATTGATAATAGCTATAAAATAAATACCTCAATATAAATTAACCCCCAAATGTCAAGGATATACACAATGAAAATTATAAAACCTTGATGAAAGAAATTGAAGCATACACACAAAAATATTGTTCATGGATCAGAAGAATCAATATTGTCAAACATTTCCATATTAGACAAAGCAATCTACAGATTCAATGCAATCTTCATCAAAATATCAATGAGTTTCTTCACAGAATTCCAAAGTAATCCTAAAATTTATATAAAACAATACCCTGAATTGCCAAACCATTTTGAGGTAAACAAAAAGTTTTGATTTGCTAGCAAAGGTCTGTGAGGATATAGGCCTTTTAAAAGAATACAAATATTACCAGTAGATAAAATTAGTTAGTGTCTAATGGGTGTACTTGAGAGAGCCTTTGCTCTAGTTCCCAGGTTTGGAGTTGGCTTATTCTTGTGGGCATTTATATTCTTTGGGGCCGTGAAGGACAGGATAGGTTAGCCAGGAATAAAAACAAAAAATGTTAGTTTTGTTTCCCCTGATGTTATGCAACATGAGAGGGGAAGAAGGAGAAAAGAAAGAAAAAGAAAGAAAAAAGAGAAGAGAGAAAAAACATGTTAGTTTTTAAATGAATCACCTGAGGCTGAGCAGCAAGGATTATACTCAAAGTACAAAGTAGACTTGGGTTATAACTATAGATAACAAAATGAATCATACAACTCAAAGATCCAGAAGAAATGATTTTGAAAGCTTCTATTATAAATAAATAATTAAGATCTGAGGAGCTACGTATGTTTATTCTGATTTATACATTATCCAATATACATATGATCCCAAACCTCACCTGTCACCCCATTAAATGTACGATTTCTATGATCTTTTGAAAACAAATTTAAGCTAAATTTTAAAAACTGAAAAATAGAGCAACGTGCATTGCCATACATAACAGTTACTAAGTGGCAGGATGTGGATTCTAACACAAAGGAACATTTTAGAGGGAAACTAAAATGCCAGGAACATTCAAAATGAAGAATTAAACTATTCGAAAAGTATTTGCATTTTGGTTCCAAGATGATAGAAATAGGAGCTATGAAGAGTTTAAATGGCCACAAAATTTTAACCAAGTTTTCAGATAGTATCAGAACCTTGGTGAAATGAGCACCCAGCCTCCTAGTTAGTGGTTTTCATTCTGCATTACTCTCCTTGTCTGTATGTCATTAATATTTTTCTTGTACTGTGTGATCCTGATCAGCCTTTTAACATGCTGTATTATGTCTCATTACAAAAAGCTTTTTATATACCATGTTGAAGTGACATTTACTCCAGGCATTTAAGGCTGATTTAATATTTAATTGCAGTAGATGATATCAAAAGATTAAAGAAGAATTATATAATCATATCAATAATGCAGAAAAAATACTTGATGAAATTTAATACAAATTCATGGTAAAAATTTAGCAAACTGGAAATAGAAGGGAAACTGTTTCTAGTCAATATGGAATAGCTATAAAAAATCTATAGCAAAGGTCCACTTCTAGAACTGCAGCATGAGAATTTCCATGGACCATTTACCTGGTAGAATAAGCATGCATGGCAAAAATTTTATGTTAAGAAAATCCATTTTAATATCTTTGGGTATTGAGATAAAGGCAAATAATGAAACATTCATTCAAGAAAATATACCAAAATCTGGTAAGGAGAAT
Source organism: Ictidomys tridecemlineatus (assembly GCF_052094955.1). Taxonomy (NCBI): domain Eukaryota; kingdom Metazoa; phylum Chordata; class Mammalia; order Rodentia; family Sciuridae; genus Ictidomys; species Ictidomys tridecemlineatus. The sequence continues at coordinate 167,836,219 of NC_135479.1, forward strand.
GAGAATCTCTTGCCTAGCCTTTGAATCACAACCTTCTCAGACATTGTGCCTTCCATGTCACTTATTATCCATTCCAGGCAGATGTGGCCACAAATACAGAATTCTATCCCCATCCCACCTCCTCTTTGAGGTTGTGTTACTTACCAGGAGTGTCCATCCTATAACATTTTTTGATGTTCCTAGCTATGTGTTACAGATGCTAAATTTCAGATGAATATGGCCAAAAGTTTGGGGAGTACCTTCTATCACCCAGTCCCTATATATAGGTTTAACTTTGGGCATGGCACAGTAAGAAGACTGGTGCCCTGGTCATTCTTGCCTTCTGTTGATTTATAAGGCAGCTGTTTCACATAGAAAGGACAGCTGAGAAGAGCAGAGCCTACTGTCTCTTCCCAGTGCTAACTCCTAAAGCAGAAGTGTTGCTTGGTGAGAATCACAGTTTCCACCTCCTATTCTTACAATCTAGTCTCCAAGATGTTTCCTGGCGAGAAAAGAAAGGTGTTAAGAACAGTGAGCACCAAAGGACTCCATAAAAAACAGTAACCTTATTTGTCACTGAGTATAGAGAAACTCAAATCTAATAGTTATCTCACAGCAAGTGAAGATTTTGATGAAAGGTAACTGAGTAGAGATTGGTGGCTGGTTGGCTCAAGAGAACCCAGGAGAGAGAAGAGTAGGAGGAGCCTGTCCTGGGTCTAAAGGAACATCAAACATTGTCCTAAACACTATGCCTTCATATCTGAACTTAATTGAATATGACTATGGGACAAGTTATTCCCAGGATGTTGTATAAAACAATGGAGGATCAGCCCCCATTTTTGGAACCTCATAGGGAGATATGATTAAAGAAAGAGATAATAGGACCTCTGCTAAAACCAGGTGACTATGTGCATGCTGCACATAAAACTTCACCCTCTAAAGAGCAGTATCTGAATTTTCACAGTGCAGGGGACACACACTTCACAGACAGAGTCCAGCGAGACAATAACAATAAACAATTAGATGATATCAAGCCCCAAGGATGAGCAAGTGAGGATGCAGAGTGGACATTATGTAAATGGCAAGTTTTAAATGGCAAGTTTTAAACAATGACAAAAAATCATAAGAGAGGCAAAAAGTCCGACCAATTCATCAGAAAAAGAAGCTGGTAATCCAAAGGCTTGTAAAAGCAATCAAATATTACATTTAATGGAAAAAGAATCTAAATAGCCACTATAAATTTTCACAGAACTAACGAAACTAGTATTAAATAAATAAGAGAAGGTCTAAAATCAATATTACATCAAATAGAGGCCATCAATAAATAGAAAGTATACAAAAATGGAAACTTGAAGTGAAAAAATATACTAAGGGTGAAAAAGTCACTATAAGATCTCAACATATTTGGGCTGGGGCTGTAGCTCAGTGGTAGAGCATCCACCTCACATATATGAGGCACTGGATTCGATCTTCAGCACCACATAAAAATAAACAAAGATATAAAAAAAAGAGCTCAACATATTTGAACAGACTGAATGAAGAATCAGTGAGCTTGAAAACATATCAATAGAGAATATACAATCCACACAACATAAAGAATGTTATGTTAGAATGTTGGTCTCAAAAAAATTCAAATTAAAGACTTCTCAAATGTATTAGTCTGTGTTTTTTTTTTGTTGTTGTTGTTAATAACTAACTTTCATCAGTAAGGTAATTTATAAGGAAAAAAGGCTTATTTTGGCTCAAAGTTCTGGTCCAAGGTTAAAGAACTGAATGTGGTGATGACTTTTGCTGGCAGAGTCCTGAGGCAGCGTAAGACTCCACAGAATAAATGGGAATGTGTGTTAGTGTGTCGTGTGTGTGTGTGTGTGTGTGTGTGTGTATGTGTGTGTGTGTGTCTACATACCCTCAAGTCTCTCATCTCTTCTTATAAAGTCATTAATGTTCGATTTGGGGTCTCCACCATGATACTCTTTTCTAATCCCAGTTACTTCCCACAGACCACATTTCTATATGCTATTATCAGAATAAGTTTCTGTCTCTCTTAATAAACACAGGATGGGGAATTTAATTCCAACACATATTTCAGAGAAGACAAACCACTTCAAACCATTGCACCAGATAAGCAAGATCTTAGAGAATTTGTGGCTAGCACACCTAGTTTAAAAGAAATACTGATAGTAAGTAACCCAAGAAGTATTTAATTTACACATTTACACGTGAATACACACATACACAAACACTAGTGAAGGTAATTATGTAATTATTAAACATTATTGAAAAGCATATGTCTCCTTTCATTCTGTAACTTATTGAAACTGTCATTTATAAATTAATAGGTATATAATGTAATTTTGTACCTATAACACTTAGAAACATATTTTTTTTTTAAAGAGAGAGTGAGAGGAGAGGAGAGCGAGAGAGAGAATTTCCAACATTTTTTATTGTTTTAGTTCTCAACGGACACAACATCTTTGTTGGTATGTGGTGCTGAGGATCGAACCCGGGCCGCACGCATGCCAGACGAGCGAGCTACCGCTTGAGCCACATCCCCAGCCCTAGAAACATATTTTATGCAAACATTAACCAATAATAGGAGAAAGGAGGTGGGCAGAAGAAAGAACATACTGGACTAAGGAAATAACAATACAGTATAAAGTAAAAATTACAACAATGTATATTTTAATAAGCAAATATTTATATGTATAAAAATATAACACCACAAAAGGGGAAAAAGTAAATGGAGCTATACAGCAGTAGCATTTCTACATATTACTATAATAAACCTAGTATAAATCTAAATAATAAGTATAGGACATAATAAAAAATAATATAATAAGTATAGGACATAAATAATAAGTATAGGACACTCTAGCCAATAACAGAATATATGTTTTCTCAAATTCACATAGAATATTCTCCAGGATGCTAACCAAGAATCTTGTCTCCAGCAAAATTAAGCTTTAGACAGTATGTTAGTAAAAGCAAAACTCAATGCACTTAAAAGGATAGAAATAATACCAACAATGCTTTTCTGACTATAATGAAATAAAATTAGAGATCCTCAGTGGAAAATATATTATGATACTAAATAATATGTGAAAATCCAACGGTACACCCTTAATCATGGTTCAAAGAACTAATCATAGAGGAAAGTTGATAACATACCTAGATGAATGCAAATAAACAAAACAAAAAGTTGACTCCTTAAAAAAAATCAGGAAATTGATAAACATTTAGCTAGACTACTATAAAAGGATACAAATTATTTTTAAAAGGAACATTACTATTTATGTTTCAGAAAAAAATATGATATAATAATATACACAAGGGTATGCTGACTAATCAGGTAAGCTCTGAAATCGATAAATTCAGAGAAAAACAGTAATTACAAAAACTGATTCAAGATGAAGTAGAAAATGTGCATCTACCCATAAAAGTTAAGAGATGGAATTTCTAATTTGACAAATGACCCAACAAAAATGTTCAGGTCAATAGGACTTCTCCAGTGGATTCTACCAAAGATTTTTAGAGTAAGCATTAATTCTTTGTAAACTATTTTTAAAAATGTAGAGAAAGTGCTCTATCTGATGTACATGTGATAAAAATTTGCTCCCATTCTGTAGGCTCTCTCTTCACCTCATTATTTCTTTTGTTGAGAAGAAATTTTCAGTTTGAATACATCCCATTTATTGATTTTTAAATTTATTTCTTGTGCTTTAGGAGTCTTGTTAAAGAAGTTGGGGCCTTATCTGACATGATGAATATTTAGGCCTATTTTTTTTCTATTAGGCACAGGGTCTTTTGATCTAATTTTTAAGTCCTTGATCCACTGTCAGTTGTGCTTGGTGAGAGATAGAGGCTTAATTTTATTTTGCTGCATACAGTTTCCAGTTTTCCCAGCACCATTTGTTGAAGAGGCTTTCCTCCCATATATGTTTTTGGTGTGTTTATCTAGTATGAGATAACTGAATTTATGGGGTTTGTCTCTATGTCTTCTATCCTGTACCATTGGTCTATAAGTCTATTTTGGTGCCAATATCATGCCATTTTTGTTACTATTGCTCTGTATACAGTTTATGATCTGGTACTGTGATGCCACATGCTTCACTCTTCTTGCTAAGGATTGCTTTAGCTATTCTGGGTCTCTTGTTTTACAGATGAATTTTATGATTTACTTTTCTATTTTTATGAGAAATGCCATTGGGATTTTGATTGGAACTGTATTAAGTCTGTATAATGTTTTTGGTAGTATGAAAATAACATGTGGCATTTAATAAGACTTTTTAAAATTATCCTGATACACACATGAAAAAAAAGGAACTTCAGAACAGTGTATGGCATGAATATAAATTCAAAATTCTGAAAAGTTCCCATTCAACCAAATACTGCAATTATAAAAAAAGACTCTACACACCACTGAGATTTAATCCACAAAGGCAAAGAAATATTGCAAAGCTGCAGTTGAAGCATGTTATGGTTTGGATGTGAGGTATTCCTGAAAAGCTAATGTGTGAGACAGTGCAAGAAGGTTCAGAGGAGAAATGATTGTTTTATAAGAGTCTTAACCCAATCAGTGAATTAATCTTCTGATAGGGATTAACTGAGTGGTAACTGAAATGGTAGGGCTTGGCTGGAGGATATGGGAATTGGGACATGGCTTTGGGGTATATATTTGTATCTGGCAAGTGGAGACTTCTCTCTCTGTTTCCTTATCACCATATGAGCTGCTTCCCTTTGCCATACTATTCCACCATGATATTCTCTCTCACCTTGACCCTGGAAGAATGAAGCTAGCCTTCTTTGGACCTGTGAAACCGTGAGCCCTCAAATAAATTGTGCCTCCTCTACAATTGTTTTGACGGGGTCTTTAAGTCACAGCAGTGAAAAATCTGACTAAAATAGACCACAAAAAAATAACACACATCTATCAATTGTCTACAAAACAAAAACCAAATAACTGTCTCAAAAGATACAGAAAAAGCATTTCACAAAATTCAACAACTCTTCATAAAAAAAATCACTAAACTAATTAGGAATAGAGGGCAACCTTCTTAATATGATAAAGCATATGTTCCAGAATGAAAAGTATGTATGCTTTATCATATAGGGTAAATCCCACAGCTAATATTATATCAATGTCAAAGACTGAAAGCTTTTCTGCTAAGGTCAGGAACAAGACAAGCATGTATGCTCTTGCAAGGCCCCATCAACAACAGAAGAACTTTATTCGCAATGCCTACTAGGTCTCAAAATTTTGTGATATCATCAAAACCAAGGAATACCTAAGAATATGCATAGCCAAGAGGACTTTGAAGAAATAAAATGACTAAATACAAAGTGGTTTCATAAATGGGATGATGGAAGAGAAGAAGACTAGCTGTAAACTATGGAAATCAGAGTAAAGTATGGACTTTGGAACACAGCAGTGCATCAACATTGGGCCATTAATTATTCTAAAAGTTTCATAATAATGTAAGATATTGGTGACATGGGAAAATGAGTGTGTGACATATCAGAACACTCTTTACTAACTTCATACATTTTTATAAAGCTAAAATGTTTCTAAAATGTGCTTAAAATATTTAAAGATAATAGCTTTGAGGTAAATCTCTTCTCATAAAGAAGGTATATAAATGGGGAAAAACTCCAGTTTTCCAACTACAAATATAATATTTAATCCAAGCAAGGAGTGTTAATCAATCGTATCATAATTGATGAAACATTTTGAGCAAGAAGGAATCCACACAGTATTAACATGTCACCCTACAGAATAATATAACACTCATGTGTATTTTTAGCTAAGCAAAAATGAATTAAGCAATTTATATTGGTCTATCTCAAAATGTGTGTATAATACACATAATACATATATGCATGCATGTATTGTATACCTATTTTCATAAATGTGTACATATAAATATATATGGCATATACTTATACATATTTATACTCATAATATTGTTTATAATAGAAATAAGTTGTGTTTATAATGGAAATATCTGTGGAACACTACCAATCCAGTTAGGAAAATGTAGCATACCTATCATTCCTGAAAATATTTAACTTGAATCTAATCAAGAGGAAACATTAGAAAATACAGAGTTTAGATATTTTACAAGGCATCTATTGTACAAGGAAAGTCACATATACATATATAGTACATTTATACATATGATTTACATATGGATTTGAATTATTTGTATAAATATATACTTTAGTTTAAAATTTTTTACATATTAAATAAACTCAGTTTAAAGATCTTAACCCATTCCCCCTCACAATTGGAATCAGGCAGCCCTCAATACCAGAATTTTAATTCAAAGAACTTTTGGGCTACAACAGAATGCAGCAGTAACATGTAGATACTCCTTAATTAGGTACATATCATGTTTTGCCTTAATTCAATCATCTAGTCTCCTTTGATTGACAGAAATCCAGCTGCTGTGATTGACTAACACTCAGCTGTTGGTTATGAGAGTATATTCCTAAGTCAAGCTTTTTGCTTTGTTTCAATAACTAAGTTAGGTTGCAGTTCATTACTTAAGAACATAAGTGCAGAGGCACACTCTGGTCTAAATTTAATTCAAATAAACAGTATTATGAGTATAAATATGTATAAGTATATGCCATATATATTTATATGTACATATTTGTGAAAATAGGTATATAATACATGAATGCATATATGTATTATGTGTATGTATACACACATTTTGAGATATACCAATATAAATTGCTATTGCTTAATTCATTTTTGCTTAGCAAAAAATACACATGAATATTATACATTATTATATTATTCTGCCAAATTTTCTGTTGTTTCAGGAGTTTTCAAAATAAATTTGGGAGGCTGGGGATATAGCTCAGTTGGTAGGGTACTTGCCTTGCATGTACAGGCCCTGGGTTCGGTTCCCAGCACCACAAAAATTATTAAACAAACAAATAAATAAATAAATTTGGGAGCAAATGTGATTGATCCATATCTCTCTTGAATTTCTGCTAACTTCACAGCTTAGATTTCTTTTTAAAATTTATTTTATTTTTTGTGATGCTGGAGATTGAACCCGGGGCCTTGTGCATGCTAGGCAAGCACTCAACCAACTGAGCTATAACCCCAGTCGCTAAATTTATTTTTTGATTAGTACGTTACAGCTATACATAATTGTGAAATTTGCTTAATTTGCTCAATTCAGTGCAGACTTTTGTTAGCTTTCCTGCTCCACCCTCCCCCAATTACCTTCCTTTACTCTGTCTTCCTTCTATTAATTAATTAATTAAATTGTTGCATTATATTTAAAAGCAGATTTTTTATTTGTGATATAATGAAAAATTTGCTTTTAAATATAAGTAATATAGTCACACATGTGCATAGCATAGTTGGTCCATTTTATTTTGTCATCCCTCCCCATTGTCATCCTTCCAGCTTCCCTTACTATCCCTTTTCCCTACTCCGATTTTCATGAGATCTTCCCTCTTTAAAAATTTTATATTTTTCTCTAGTTTCTATATGTGATAAAGAATCTACTTTTGACTTCCTGTTCATGATTTATTTTACTTAACTGGATATTCTTCAGTTCCATCCATTTTACCAATACATGGCATAATTTTGTTCTTTTTTAAATGGCTGAATAAAACTTCAGTGTGCATATACAACACAATTTCTTTATGCACTCATCTATTAATGAACCCCTAAGCTGGATTAAGATTGATTGTCTATTGTGAAATGCACTGCTATAAACATTGGTATGCATGTATCACTATAATATGCTGATTTTAGTTCTTCTGGATAAATAACAAGGAGTGGGATAGTTGGGGCATATGGTGGGTCCGTTTCTGTTTTCTTTTTCTTTTTTTTTTTTTTTAAAGGTTTAGAAAGTTTATAGTCCAGCAATGCCAATATAGGTAATGCGACATCTCAGTCCCTACTTGCAAAATTATTAACAATTAACGTCATTGGTTTTGGCTCAGATTTTAAATACTTAAAACAGCTTGAAAAAGATTTGTTTGTATATTTTTTCTTTTATTATCATTTCTTTTTTTGTATGTGTGGGCATGAGTGTGTGTGTGTGTTGGGGGATTATACTGAAGATGATGAGAGTGAACAGAAGTCAGGAATTAAGGAGCCACTAAAATTTCATTTACTATTTGGTTTTTAAAAATATGTGGGAATATGTGGCTTATAGACGGAAAGGGGGACTAGGGGAAGGGGGGGATTTGTTCATAGTAACTTTTAATTTATCCTTTATCCAGTCTGACAATAGTGCCAAAACTTAATTTACTACATAAAATCCTACGAAAAGGATTTTATTTTCTCAATCTTTTTGTCCCTACAGGATTTTATGAAGTCCAACTTAATTTTGGTTCTGAGGTCCTAAGTGCTTAAACTTTGGGAATTTTCCGAATTAACCCCCCCCCCCAAAAAAAGGTACAAAATAATCAAAATTCCCCAAATATTATATAACAAACAACTGTGTGACTGCTTTAAAAATTTCCAGTTCATGTTTTTGGAGATTAAGATGAGTTGGAATATATCTGTTCCTACACTTTGATCTGCTTGATCTGCAGAACAAGGCAGTATTTCTTAAGAAAGGGTACTTTTAATAATAAGAGCAAAATTTCCTTTTTAAAAAACCAAATAAAACAAGGGCTGGGGCTGTAGCGCAGTGGTACAGCAGTTGCTTATTAGCAAGCACAAGGCCCTGGGTTTGAATCCCAGGACCACAAAAACAAAACCAAAAAACCTAAGTGTGTCTAAGATCATTCCAGACCTCTCCCTCAGTTTGCACAAATGTACTATTTCCTTTTTGTTAAAAAATGGGTAGGATTAGGATTCATATATCAATATCAGGATTTTCATGTTTCACAATTTTGTTGCTCAAGAGATAACTAAAATTCCTTGAATCCATATGGGAAGTTTCCTTAAGGTATGCATTATAGTAAACAACATAAAAATACCAAAAACAATTCTACTGCTAAAAAAGCAGCATCTCCTGCTTGTGCCTTTAGAATACTAATTATAAGAGGGCAACCACAACCAAAATGCTAATTTGTGCCATCAGTTGGGATTTGAGCAATTCCATGGAAGAAACAAATTATTTCTTCCCTTAAAACAGTTCAAGGTAGGGTATCTACAATTATATTGGAGGCAAATATTCATTGTATTTGGGGATAAAAATCAAAAAGTACCTAGGAAGAAAGATGGCATTATACTTAGTATTCTAAAGGCATACTTCAGGCAGTTCAACAATGATTCTGGTAAGACCAACTGCTCACATACATACACACGCACACATAGATTTTAATGGTTTCCAAAAAAAAAAAAAAAAACCCCAAATTTGTTACTTTAGAAAAACGAATGCAGTGCATTTTCAGCAGTATTATCGCCACAGACTCTGATTGCTCAGTCCACACATAAGCCGTAGTTGCCTTCTATGGTGATATGGCTTCTCTGCACTAATTCCCATCAGGCCGAAAAACATTAGGGCAGGGTAAGTACAGACTGAATTGTTGCACAAAGGAACATTTACTCATCTGATCCCACTGATCTCTTCTGTGCCCGCTTCCTGGGCAGTCTTCTTGGTGAAGCTTTATTGATTTGATTCAAAGTTTCTTGAGGAATCCAACTCATGTCAACATCATTCTGACTTGATGTACCCATTTCTACTTTCTGTATGGGTCTCTTGCGCTTTCTAGATTCTAGGAGTTGATGAAGGCCAATAACAACCAGAAGTCCAAGACCAGCAAGGAACATATACATAAAGATTGTTTCTCCATCTAACCCATCTTCTCTTTCAATAACTGTAACCGTTTGATTGAAGACAGCATCTTGGAATACATTGCCATTTAAGTCTTTGTAGTTCAGATTGATGACCAGACCAAAGGGTCGTCCACCCATGGGCTCTGCAGGAATGAAGGAATACTCAAAAGTGGCCTGTCTCTGGGGTGGCACTACAGTGTTCAGAGGCAGAGCTGTGAAATTCTGGATATAAAACTGGTAGTCCTGAGGATAACGAAATGAGGCATCTAGGGATTCCACAATAAAATCTTCTGTACCCTTGTTTGTAAAGCCTACCAAGAACTTCACTATGTTATTTGCTGGAAAATCTTCTCCTTTCACAAACAGGATAGTTGTATCTGCACTTGGTGATGCTTCAGGTTCACCAGATACATCTTCTTCCTCTTTATCTTCTGCCAAATCTGTGGGTTCATCTTCTTCTACCTCAGCTTCATCGTCTTCATCTTCAATTATTGAATCTTCCACTGTTTCTTCATCCTCTGTAAGATCCTGTGCCACTGCTAATGAGCCTGCCGGGCGGCCTCGGAGCAAAACGCTGGCGGGGAATACCAGCAAGAGCAGCAGAAGCAGGCGGGGGAGGAGTCTCATGGTGCGGCCGATCCAGTGTCCAGTCCCAGTCCGCAAGTGCTCTCGGCGGCTCCGGCGGTAATGGCGTTACTCTTCATCCCCCGTTTCTGTTTTCTGATTCTTTTCCAAAACTCTTTTCCAAAGTTTTGGTACTAATTTTCAGTCCCACCAATAATATATGAGTGTAACTTTGCTTGTACATCCTTGTCAGCATTTATCGTTTTTTGTATTCCTGATAGTTGCCATTCAAACTGGAGTGAGAAGAAATCTCAATGTATCTTTGACATGCATTTTTCTGATTACCAAGGGTATCTTACATTCTTAGAAATTTCTTTGTTGTTCTGTATTTAGATTATGTAATTTATAACAAGCATTAATAGTTTAGACCATGAATTCTGGAACCCAATATCCTGGATTTGATTCCTGAGCTGAACCATTATATCTCTGTGGATAAATTAGAAAATTTCTGTAGTCTTCAACTTTTTCTTTTGGGGTTATTGAAATTGAAAAATAGTAATGAGAGTAAAAGACTTAATACATGTGCTAAATAGTGAAGTGGATACACTGAAAAGGTATTTGTTAACTAAGACAATGTGTGAGAATTCATTTGAGCATTAAAGGACACATATTAGAGATCAGCAAGAGACATAATTGTTGCAACTAGCATTTAATCTATTGCAAACAGAATCTTTTTAAACAAATCTTAAACAGTAAGAAGATCTATTGGATTATATGACTGTAAGAGATGATTTAGTTCATTCCTTTAATTTGTATGCCATGGATTCTCTCAGTTCAGCCCTTTAGTGCTGACTATGACCGTAGGCTGATTTTCTTTTTGATGACTAAATAGGAGTAGGCTGTAATGAACTTCACACCTATTCATTTAGAGAGAGCAAGATGAATTTTTTTGCAGTGTGTGTGTGTGTGTGTGTGTGTGTGTGTGTGTGAATGTCTTTTAAATAAAAGAAACTCATTTCTCAGAAACTTCCATAAAAATCATCTCTTTTGTCTCAATGGCCCCAAGTAAGTGACATAGTGTCTCATCAAGAGATGTCTGGAACTCAGTGGTGGATTAATGGTGAGAATTAGTGGTGGGTGCTGTTGAAATAAACAATAAAACCCACGGTGCTATTAGAAAAGGAAAAGAAAATCAATAAATATAATTCTGAGAACTGAAAATTACCATTAAAATACCATGTGTATAATATACATCCAATTTAGAGATTCTTAAACTTTTTGGTCTCTGAATTCTTTTATGGTTGTAAAACATATTTCATATCCTCAGAGACTTTGCAAATGTCTGTTGATGTTTTCCAGATTAGAAGTCAAAACAGAAAAACTAAAAACATTTGTCATTCAAAATTGTAAAAAATTAAATGCATTTAATTCTAACATAGGTATACAAAGAATATTTTGAAAGAAATATTTACTGAATATCCAAATATTTCATGAACAGTTTGAGTACTGGTAATATAAAATCAGAAGTGACATGGTTGAAACACACAAAGAAGGAAGTACTGAAATTTTTGGGAGAAAAAATTTTGATTAATTGATATGTGAATTACAATCTCATATATGTTGGTTATATAAAGCAAAGTCTTTGAAAAAATAAACATCATATGATTTTAATTATGAATAGTGTTGTTATAAAATACAAATTGACAACTCATCATATACAGGTACTTTTAATTTCAGAGTAAAAATGACTGACACTAAAAATGAAAACATTCTTAATTAGAAGATATTATCTTTGCATACACATTCAAACATGTTCTCCTGAAGGACCTAAAATCAATTTGAAGAGCAAATTCAAATATAGTTTGCTTTCCAGAGATGGTGTTGCATAAACAAATATTAGTATTTGAGACCTTGGAATGTGCCTTAAATTATAAGATTGTATTTTGGAATTCAAGGAATTTGCAAAAAATATTAAATAGTAGCATCTTCTATACATGGGTAACTGTTATTCCTAGTATTTTTTGTATTTGTCAAAAATTGGAACAGATTTCACATCAGCATTCAGGCAATATCATTTTAGTTTATATCTAATGGAATGAGGTACCTTATATTTTGAAGTACACTTTAGCAGTCCTACTTTCTACATTAATTTGACAGCAATATCATCATGTTGCCAGAATTTGACATTTTATTCCTGAAACAGGTGTTTTCTACTTTCTCAATACCTGTATATTAAGAAAAAGATATTATTAAGTTAAAATCAATTTTCCAAGGGAGACAGATAATATTTGTTTCAAAATGGTACAAAGTTATCTCTTTATCACAATTCTTTTGATGACATTTATTACTTCCTTATTTCTTAGACTATAAATAAAAGGGTTTAACAGAGGAATAACTAGAGTATAAAATACAGCAACGGGTATATCGTTATTGCCTTCTTTAAATGAATTTGGCCGAATATACATGAAAAGCAGAGAACCATAGAATATTGACACAGAGAGGAAATGGGAGGCACAAGTAGATAGAGCTTTTCCTCTTCCTTTTTTGGATTTCATTGTGAATATAGTGAAAAGAATATAGAAATAAGAGATTAGTACTACAGTAATAGTAAAGATTTGAATAAACCCTGACAAAATAAGTACCATCAATTCATTGATATAAGTATCAACACAAGAAAGTCTGTATAATGGAAGGACATCACAAAAAAAGTGATTGATTTGATGAGACCCACAGAAAACCAACCTAAATAGAAGTCCTACATGAATTGTAGGGTGGAGGTGTCCAGCTATGTAGGCTCCTGTGGTCATCTGAATGCAGAGTTTCTTTGACATCAGAGTGTGGTACTGCAGTGGTCTGCATATGGCCACATAGCGGTCATAGGCCATTGCTGCCAGAAGAAAGCAGTCTACAGTTTCAGCAAAACAGAAAAAATAGAATTGTGTTATACATTCATAGAGGGAAATTCTTCTGTCCTTAGAAAAGAAGTTCTGTAACATCTTGGGAGAGATGGCACAGGGACAGCAGGAATCCATGAGAGCCAGGTTGCCCAGGAAGATGTACATTGGTGTGTGAAGACGGCGTTCCATGTAAATCAAGGCCACCAACCCTAGATTCCCCACCATGGTGACCAGATAGATGGCAGAGAACACCACAAACAGAAGGGTCTTTAGGTCTGGATTATCTGTAAATCCCATGAGGATGAAATCTGTTGTTAAGGAGTAATTATCCTTAGTCATCTCTAGCTTTTCTGTTGGGAGAAAAATTATGGGAATACAATGTTCTAATTGAGAATATATAATTTTCAACTATTTTTTATCTTTCATAATGAAGGGGCTTATTCTTCCAGTATCCTGTTTACACTCAAGATTACAACTACAGTTACCATTAGGAGTCATTCATTTGGTGAATGCGTGAACAAATATGACCTCATGGAACAACTTTTAACAATCACAAAGACTCTTTTTTTTTTTTTGTACCAGGGATTGAACTCAGGGGCATTTAACCAATGAGCCACGTCCCCAACCCATTTTTAAAAATATATTATATTAGAGTCAGGGTTTTGCTGAGTTGCTTAGGGCCTTGCTAAATTGCTGAGGCTGGCTTACATACACAATTCTCCTGCCTCAGGCTCCTGAGTTGCTGGGATTACAGGTGTGTGCTGCTGTTCCTGGATCACAAAGCAATTTTGATAATGCCTTGTGTGATACTTAAAGTATGCATTCATGCAATTATAATGTAAAATATGGGTATAATAATTAGATAATTGTACCTAGGTATTTATAGTGTCAGTGTTTGAGATCCTCTAAAATAAATTTAAGACAATTTACCTATAAATGTGCATTTTTTAAAAATGTGCATTTTTTATTACAAGAAACATGTTTTATAGGATTAAACATTTTTAAAAAGTCATATTTCAGACATGTTAAATTTATACCTTAGAGATTGTAGAACTATCACTAAAGATGATGGAGGTGACTATTCATCCTTAAACTGAGTTACTTTGGAACATGAAAGCAATAACACTCCATGCTATTATCTTTCATCCCTTTCCTGGTGTCACCCATTTTTACACATACTGACCCTTTCCGTTCCATAGTTTCCATTGATTATTTTTCCCAAATATCTAAGTTCTCTCTCTCTATTTTTTTAGTAGGGTATAGGTTACATATAATGCTTTTCAATAATGTTTGAACTGAATGTTCCAGAATACAACAATCTCCTTTTCTGAATTTCAGAGCATCTCTTCTATACCTAAAGCAATTTCTCCTGTATAATGTACATTGCTTTATTTTACTGCACCTATCTGAAAAATTTTAAAACTATATTTATAACAAGCATTTTGAGATTTTTTTAAAAAATTTCATACTTCTGTGAAAGAAGCTGTAAAATATATGGAAAAAAAGCAGAATTGGTTCCAATCCTAACTTGCCCTATCGGTGAATTGGTTTATTTAGTAATAATCCTTAGTAACCTCTTTGTCTCTGTACATTGTTTTCTACAAGGAAAATTTTCAACATCAGCATCATAAGAAACTTAGATATTTTTACTTTATCTAAATTGACTCTTTTCTGTTGTTTTTCAGTTATCTCAGAAAATTTATAAAATTCTGTAAGGTAGAACATAATAGATACAAGTCTTTTAGGCTTATCTTTATATTTTGGATATAAACACTTAGCAAAAGAAAAAAACTTTAAATGCAAATAGAAATTTTGAATTCAAAGTTTGTTTTGCTTTAAGAGGCTATTTCCTCTTATTATTTAATGATATATGGGGACCTATCTACTGAGAAATCATGTCATATAAATTCCACTGTCAAAACGTGTCTATACTTCCATAATCAAAACAATAAAAGGAAGATGGTAGAAAATTCTTTGCCTATAATATTAAATTCCAGTTATGTGATTAGTTGTTATAAATAATTTTCAAGGTACTAGGCTGAATTATTTAATTGAATTTTTTATGAGCTTACCTATATATTTTAAAATTTTATTCTTATAAGGAAAAAATTAGTGGATTTACACCATTGTTTCTCATTCTATTTGCCATACTATGTGATTTTTGAGAAGAGCCAGAAAGATGAGAATGCTATCAAAATGTAAGAAAAAATGAAAATGGTAAGTGATTCAGAAAGGTAAATATTTATGGTCATAAAAATTAGGAATAAAAAATATGTTTAAATGATTCTCTCACCTAGATTTCTCTGAGAATAAGCTTTTCAAATGCTTTCTTTCCTTTATGGTAATGCTGTCAGAATTTAGAATACATATGTAGCTTTCTCTCCAAAGCATTTGGGATCAGAAGAATAAAAGTTTCAGAGAATATTTAGAGATCATCTTTAAAAATCATGTCTCTTACACTGCCCACTTAAAGTTTTCCATCATATCCTAAAGGGATTACCCTGCACTGAAATTATGTTATTCCCTGGAGATAATAAGTCCTAAAAACAAATAAACTAGTTGAAATTAATTAAAGATGTCTTGTGAGACAATGAGGTGAAAGTAAAAGCGCTTCGCCAAGGTATGTCTGATGATCATCTTGCTGACTTGTACAGAACTATTCTAACTTTACAATTCTCCACAGGAAAGTGGGGAGCTGAAACTCCAAACCTTGGTTCATGTGTTCTGATGAAAGAAAATTTAAACTCAGTCACAAAAAGCAATGCAAGAGAACTTTATTATAGGTGAAAATAAGGTAAAAACAAAGTGAGGCATAAGCAGTGAACACTCTCAATAGAGAGAATGGGCTGTTTCCAAGCAGAGAACAATAAAGGAGACAATGCTAAGTCTCCAAATTTATTACTGTTTGATGTTAGGAGAACTGGGGACTGTATTTTGTACTCTTTGACAATCAGGTGATCAAGTCCTCCTTCATGTCAGGTGGTGGACTTTTTGACCTTGGTCAAATTTCAGAAGTGTCACAGTGGCTATCCTATTTAGAGGGGCTTCGCCTACATGTCAATCCCATGTTAATGTGAGCACTGGGGTCAATAGCTGGTCAGAGTTACCTTATTGTGCCTACAAGGAAATCTTGGAGTGTACCTGGATCAAAGCACTTCCAGAAAGGGTGAAGTGGGATTGCTTAAGCAGTCATGTCAAATCCAAGATGTTTAGGAGAAACAGGCCAGCCCCTCTTTTAATAAATGAGCAAGCCCCTATCCAATGCATTGATTCAACTTGACTTTCACACTCAAGGACCAGGTGCTGAATCAAGCCAGCCTGACTCTGGACATGTCAGTGAGACAGTGGTATAAAAACAGTAGTAAGTGAAGGTAGCTTCATGAACACACACACACACACACACACACACACACACAAAGAATGGCAATATTTTCCAGTTCCTTATGTATTTGCTTTTTTCAAAGATAAAAGACTTTATTATAAAATTTACTTCCATGCACATTCACAGAAAAACTGAAAAAAAGAGAAGACATATAAGGCATAAATGAATAAAAGGAAAATTAAAACATATGAAATATGTAACTTTGATGGTTACCTAATAACTATGATTAATAGTGTAATCTACATCTTTCCAGAATGTTTATTTTCTTTCAGAAAAGTGAAACCTTATTGAAAAGTGCTCTAAATTTTCTATATCCCAGAAATGTCTCCATATTACCAAGTAAAAAATCTACACATAAATTTCAAGTAAATAACATTTCTAAATGCCCATAGAAAATTATCTTAAATATAAACCAAGAAAGCATCTTATTTATAATAGCTA
Organism: Ictidomys tridecemlineatus; assembly: GCF_052094955.1. NCBI lineage: Eukaryota > Metazoa > Chordata > Mammalia > Rodentia > Sciuridae > Ictidomys > Ictidomys tridecemlineatus. The sequence continues at coordinate 167,853,242 of NC_135479.1, forward strand.
TAAAATAAAATAAAATATCTTGAAATAAATGAACCCAAAGATGTCAAGAATCTCTGCAATGAAAATTATAAAGTATTGATGAAAGAAAGTGAAGTAGAGACAAAAATTGTCCATGGATCAGAAGAATTAATATTGTCAAAAATATTCATACTAGCCAAAGCAATCTATAGATTCAATCAATTGTCAATAAATTATTAATGACATTATTCACAGAACTTGAAAATAATCCTAAAATTTATAAAATAGAATAAATGCCCAGGGCTAGGGATGTGGCTCAGTGGTTAAATGCCCCTGGGTTCAATCCCTGGTACTTAAACAAACAAACAAACAACAACAATAAACATAAAACAATATACTACATAACCAAAGCTATTTTAACATAAAGAAACAAAGCAGAAGGAATTTATAACACCTGACTTCAAAATATATTATAAATTATTTGTTATCAAATAGCATAATTATCAAATAGCATAAAAAGAGACATATGGAACAATGGAGCAGAACAGTAAACCAATACATCTGTAGCTGAGAGATTTATAAAAGGATGCTAAGAATACATATTAGGATAAGACATTCATTTAAATAAATAAGCTGATAAAATGGAGAAGAAAAAAATCATGCAGAAGATAAAACATCATCACCAAACTCTCAGTGTTTGCAAGAATCAACTAAATATTGATTAAAGACATAAATATCTTATGAACCTATGAAACTACTAGAAGAAATACACAGGGAATGCTTTGAAAAATTGGACTAGGCAAGGAAATTTTGTAGAAGAACCCAATAATGAGGAATCAAAAGCAAAAATAGGCAAAAAAGATTGCATCAACCGGAAAGCTTCAGCACAACAAAGGAAGTGATCAATAGAGTGAAAGAAAAATCTACAAAACAGGAGAAAATATTTGCAATATGTATATTTGACAAGGGGTTGATATACAGAACACATAAAGCAATAATTCAACAGCAAAAAAATAATGCAATTAAATATGGTCCTAAATATTCCTAAGTAGATATTTTCCAAATAAGATATATACATGACCAACAGGTATGTGAAAATTTTTCAAGATGGCTAACCATTTATGCAATGAAAACCAAAACCACAATGTAATATAATCTTACCTGTATAAGAATGGTTATTATGAAAAAAAACCTAATGATAATAAGTACTGGTGAGGATGCAGAGAAAGGGAATTCTAAGGTACTATTGATAGGAATGTAAATTAGTAGCACTATTATATAAATCCATTATTTATGGATTCTCCTAAAAAATGAAAGATAGCACTGTCAAATAATACAGCAATCCCACTACTAAAAAATATATATCCAAAGCAAATGAAGTCAGTATATCAAAGAAACATTGTATCTAAGGGACTGTTCCTGAGCCTACATAATGGAGTGTAAACTTATGTTTCTTCCAGCGGTTGAAAAGGCAGAAAGGGATTTTTTTTTTGTAGTTGAAAACTGTCTGGTCTAATTCCTTAATTTTAAATCCAACTTGAATTGAAATTTGTTTTGGGTGGAAGACAGGGATCTGTTTGGAGTTTTCGCCATATGGATTTTCAATTTTCCTAGCATTGTTGGTTAAAAAGGCTATTTTTTCTGCAATATATGTTTTTGGCACCTTTGCCAAGTATCAGATGGCTGTATCTCTGTGAATTTGTCTCTGTGTCTTCTAATTCTATTCCATTGATCTTCATGTCTGTTTTAACATCAATACCATGCTGTTTTTGTTACTATAGCTCTGTAGTATAATTTGAGATCAGGCATTATGGTGCCTCCAGCATTACTCTTCTTGCTTAGTATGGATTTGGCTAGTTTTGGTCTTTTATTCTTTCAAATGAACCTTAGGACTGTTTATCTAGTTTTTTAAAATACAATTTAAAGTCTACGTATCTACTTATTTTCAACTGTTATGCTTATAGAAATTCAATTACACACATATGAAGATCTTTGTATACTTGAGAAGCTCTAAAATAAAAATTTATTGTATTCAAGTAACTTTTGTTTAATTACAAAATCCAGCAGAACTTGGCTGCAGGGCAGGTTTGTACCAGCATTTGCATCACAATTTGTAGATATTAGCCCTATTTTTCTAGGAATATTTTTTTCCTAGTTTTTGAGAATATCATAGACATTTTGATGGGAGTGGCATTGAATATATAAAGCACTTTTGGTATTTTGGTCATTTTGACAATATTTTGTTAAAAAAAAGAACATAGGTGATCATTCCATCTTTGATTTCTTTTTTTCGACATTCTCTAGTTTTCGTTGTAAATCTCTTTCACCTTGATTTTAATCCTAAAAATTTTTTGAGGTTTTTGTGATTGGTATAGTTTTCCTGATCTCTTTCTCAATGGATTCATAATTAGAGAAGAGGAAAGCTATTGATTGTTGCTTGTTTATCTTGAATCCTTCTACTTTGGTGAATTTTAAAATCATGTCTAGAATTTTTTGTGGTGTATTTTCTGTCTTCTTTGATAAAGAATCATGTCATCAGCAAACAGAGATAATTTGACTTCTTCTTTTCCTATTTGTATAATTTTAATTTCCTTTTCTTGCCTTATTGCTCTGGCAAGAGATTCAAGAACTGTATGAAACAGTAATGGTGAGAGTGGACATGCTAGTCTTATTCTGATTTTAAAGTAAATGCTCTCAGATTTTCTTTGTTTATTATAATGTTGGCTTTGTGTTTATTGTAGATAAGTTCCTTTGCAAAGTTGAGCTAAGTTCCTTTTATCTTAGGTTCTCTGGCATTTTTAACATGAATTGGTGTTAGATATTGTCAATGCCTTTCTTGCATCTGTTGAGATGGTCATGTGATTCTTGTCTTTAATTCTATTTATGTGGTGAATTATATTTATTTATTGGTGTATGTTGAACCAACCTGATGTCCTCAGAATAAAATCCAATTGATCATCATGTACTATAGTCTTCATGTGTTTTTGGAAGTTGTTTGCTAATACTGTATTAAATATTTTTGCATCTATGTTCATCAGGGTCCAAACACTATAGTCTGATAAAGTTTCTGCCCATTTTATAACCATAGAATGGGGATTATATTCCAAAAAGAATTTCAGAGGAGCAAACCATATTCAATATCTCTTCACATAAGGAAAAGTTGAGACAATTTGTGCCCAGCACATACATCTTAAAGGAAATACTGAAAGTAAGTATTCTCAAGGTTTTTCATACACACACACACACACACACACACACACATGCACACACATACACACACACACTCAAAACACTAGCAATAGTAATTATGCAATTATATAACACTACTTACAGATATTTTCTTCTTTCCTCTCATACCTGATTTAAACTTATACAAGGAAATATGTAAATAATATATGTAAATAATTATATGTAAATAATATAATATTATATATTACAATAATTTATAAATAAAATCTTTGTGTACTATATTTGCCTATAATATCATAAAGGAGGTGGAGAGGAGGAACACACTGGATTAAGGAAATAAGGACATGTTCTACAGTAAAAATTATAAAAATATTTATGTTTGTAATGTGTGAATTTGGTATTAGTAACAATACAAAAACACAAGTGGGACAGTAATTAGAGCTATATAAGAGTAATACTTCTGTATATCACTATTTAAACCTAGCATATATCTGAAGCTGATACTTTTCAAGAAGTATATGGTAAGCATACACACAGACACACAAATTAGATAGAGAGAATTATTACTGCAACATTAGAAGATACCCCCCCCAAATGAAAGCAGTGAAGAAAAAACAGAAGAATAAAAATATATGAGGCATAAAAAACACAAAAAATAAAATGGAAGCTTTAAATTAATAACATTAACTGTGAATATGCGGAATAATCATATTAAAAGGCAAAAGATTGGACAAAAATGATCCAGCTATATCCTTGATATAAAAGACATTGTTTAGAACAAAAAGTTACAAAGAGATGGAGAGAAAAATGATAGAAAACAGTATATCATACAAACAGCAATCAAAAATAAGGTGGATGTTATACTAGTAACAGACCAATTTGACTTTGAAAGAAAGACAATCAATAGACATGAAAAGAACATTTCAAAATGATGGAAGTTCAGTCCTTCAGGATGATACAATTATTGTAATGAATATGCATCTAATAACAAAATATATGACAAGCTGAAAGCAAAGACAGCAGAAAGAAAGTTTACATTCTGCTTTTGTTAATGGATAGAAGATCATCAGGGAAATAAAAAGATTTGAACTACACTAATAACAAAATAGACCAAACAGACATATGTAGGACACTCCAGCCAACAACAGAGTTTATATTCTCCAGTGTACACTGTATGTTAGTAAAAGCAAAACTCAACACAAATAAAAGGATACAAATAATACCAACAAGGCTTGTCTGATTATAACAGAATGAAGTTGAGATATTATGATACTAAATAATACATGGAAATCCAAGAGTACACCCTACGGTTAAAAGACCTAATCATAAAGGAAAGTTGAAAACATTCACCTATGAGTTGTAGACAAAGCAGTTCTTATTAGGGAATTAATTACTATAACCGTGTCTATTAAAAAGAAAGAAAGAGAGCTGGAACAGATAGCCTAATTTTTCACTTTAAGAAAAATAAGAGCAAACTGTGGCTCAGCGGTAGAGCGCTAGTCTAGCATGGGCGGGACCTGGGTTTGATTCTCAGCACCACATAAAAATAAAGGCATTGTGTTGTGTCCATCTACAAAAAAGATATTCTCTCTCTCTCTCTCTTTCTCTCTCTCTCTCTCTCTCCTTAAAAAAAGAGCAAACTAAAGGTAAAGCAAGAAGGAGAAGATATTATCTGAATCTGAAATCTGAAACAGAAGTCAATGCAACAGAGAATGAAAAAGGAAAAGGGAAAATTAAAAATATCAGAAGTTGACTTCTTTAAAAGATAAAGGAAGTAGATAAACATTTAGCTAGACTAGTATAAAAAGGATACAAATTATTAAATCCAACAGGGGATATTGCTATTAATGTTTCAGAAAGAAGAGATGATTAAAAAAATATAAACGAAGGTATGCTGACTATTAGACAAGCTTTGAAATGGATAAATTCACAGAAAACAATAATTACAAAAAATGACTCAAGATGAAATAGAAAATCTCTTACCATAAAAGGTAAGAGACAGACTTTCTAATTTGACAATCTACCCAACAAAAATGTCCAGCTCAGTAGTGCTGCCTCAGTGGATTCTACCAAAGATTTTTAGTGTAAACATTAATTTTTATAAACTATTTTTTAAATGTAGATAAAGTAACACTGGTCATTTAATAAGATTTTTTTATATTACCTTGATATCATGAGGAGAAAAAGAAACTCCAGAACAGTATGTGTCATGATTATAAATTCAATATTCTCAAAAATTTCTATTGACCAAGTACTACAATTATGAAAGACTGTACACAACTACTGAGATTTATTCCAGAAAGACAAAAAATTGCTACAAAGCTGCATTTGAAACACAATAAGTAAAACACATCATATGTATAGTCTACAGAACAAAAATCAAATGACTGTGTTAAAAGATACAAAGTATTTCACAAAATTTAACAACTCTGTATGAAAAAAATCAATAAACTAATTAGGAAAAAGGCATATATCCAGAATCAAAAGCATGTATGTTTTATTATATAGGGTAAATCCACAGTTATGTCAATAGTCAAGGACTGAAAGCATTTTTTCTAAGGTCAGGAGCAAAACAAGCATGTCTGCTCTTGCAATGTCCCATCAACAACAGAAGAACTTTATACACAATACCTACCAAGATCTCAAAATTTTGTGAGATCACCCAAACCAAGGAACATCTAAGAACCTCATAGCCAAGAGGAGCCTGAAGAAACAAGATAACTAAATACAAAGTGGTTACATAAATAGGATGATGGAAGGGAATAAGATTAGCTATAAACTATGGAAATCAGAGTAAAGTATGGACTTTGATACACAGCAGTGCATCAGAATCGGCCCATTAATTTTTCTGAAGTTTCCATAATAATGTAAGATATCGGTGACATGGAGAAGTGAGTGTGTGACATATCAGAACACACACACTCACATTTTTATAAAGGTAAAATGTTTCTAAGATACACTTAAAACTATTTAAAGATAATGGCTTTGAGGTAAATCTCTGTGAAATACAACAAAAAAATCATGTGACACAGAAATGAGTCTTAAATCCATGGCAGGATGGCTCTGCACCCTTAAGGGTCCTGCTTTCACACTGGAAGGAGAGTGAGTGTAACCATGTTACATTTATTTATAGAAAGGGGGCTTCAAAATTTTTTGATGGAATGTTTTTTTGTTTGTTTGTTTTTGTTTTGCCAAATAAGGTAGGAGGTGGGCTGTCTAAGCTTAATGGATAATGCTCAAGTCTGGAGCTAGCTGTTCCATCAGAAGAACAAAGGCAGAGATCTCATATCTTGGGCATTCTACACATGGGAATGCTGGGATTGTTCCCAAGGGAAGATCTAAGCCCCCATGGCTCAGTACCGAGTCAACGACAACTCAAGTAGTATCACAGGTGGTGTACCACTCTACCCCATTCACAATAGCCAAGAAAGAAAAGAAAGAGAAGAAAGAAAGAAAGGAAGGAAGGAAGGAAGGAAGGAAGGAAGGAAGGAAGGAAGGAAGGAAGGAAGGAAGGAAGGAAGGAAGGAAGGAAGGAAGAGGAAGGAAGGAAGAAAGAAGAAAGAAAGAAAGAAAGACTTGAGAATCACTCTGGCAAAGTGGTGAAAGATCTTCATAATGAAACTACATTAGAAAGAAATTAAAGAAGACCTTAGAAGATGGAAATCTCCGATGTTCTTAGATAGGCAGAATTAATATGGTCAAAATGGCCATACTACCAAAAGTGTTACACAGATTTAATGCAAGTCATGTTAAAATCCCAATGACATTCTTCATAAAACTAGAAGAAGCAATCATGAAATTCATTTGGAAAAATAAGAGACCTAGAATAGCCAAAGCAATCCTTAGTAAGAAGAGAGAAGCAGGAGGTATCATGATACCAGACCTTAATCTATACTACAGAGCAATAGTAACAAAAATGGGATGGTATTGCCACCAAAAATAGAAATGTAGACCAATAGTACAAAATAGAAGACACAGAGAAAAACCTACATCAATAATGATTATCTCATACTAGACAGAGGCTCTGAAAACATACATTGGAGAAAAGACAGCCTATTCAACAAAGGGTGCTGGGAAAACTGAAAATCCATGTATAACAAAATTAAATTAAACACTATTTCTCACCGTGCACAAAACTAAACTCAAAGCAGATCAAAGACTTAGGCACTAGAACAGAGACTCTGTGCCTAAAAGAAGAAAAAGTAGACCCAAATCTTCATCATATCGGCTTACAACCTGACTTCCTTAACAAGATTCCTAAAGAGCAAAAGTAAAATTAAGAATAAAATGGAATGGATTCAAATTAAAAAGATTATTCTCAGCAAAGGAAATAATCAACGGATGAGAGAGCCTACAGAATGGGAGAAAACATTTACCATACACATCTCAAATAGAGCACCAATCTCAAGGATATATAAATAACTCAAAAAACTCAACATCCCAAAATAAATTCAATAAATGGGCTAAAGAACTGAACAGAGACTTCACAGAAGAATAAATACAGTCAATCAACAAGTATGATATCAACAACATGATACCTCCTGCTTCTCTCTTCTTACTAAAAAATGTTCATTATCTCAAAATGCATTCTACTGTCATGTATACCTAAGTAGAACAAATAAAAATGCAATTAGAATATTCTAGGATCCTTATCATTGCTGAAAATTATTTAACTTAAATCTAATTAAGAGGAAACATCAGAAAATACAGAGTTTGGATATTTTACAAGGCATCTATTGTTCAAGGAAAGGCATATATGTTTACATAGTACATATTATTTACATGTGTTATGAATTATTTGTATAAATATATATTTTAGTTTAAAAATTTTCACACATCACACGCACTCAGTTTAAGACCTTAACCCGCTCTTGTTCACAATTTCTGAATTAGGCATCCTCAGACCCAGAATTAATTCAAAGAACTGCAATGTGTTCAAATATTTATGAGCTTTGATTGACATAAGCTCAGCTGCTGTGATTGGCTATGATTGACTAACACTCAGCTATTGGTTATAAGAGCTTATTCCTTATTTAAGCTTTTGCTTGGTTGCAATACTAAATTAGATTGCATTTCATTCCCTAGGAACATAAGTGCAGAGGCACCCTCAGGTCTAAATTTAATTCAAATAGAGTATTTGTGAGTGTAAATATGTATAAGTACATGAAATGTATGTAATATGTATATATTGATAGTAGATAGATATATAATATATGCAAGCATGTATATATTATATGTATATACATGCACATTTTAAAAATTGTTTTAGTTGTAGATGGACACAATACCTTTATTTTATTTATTTATTTTTATGTGGTGCTGAGGATCGAACCCAGTGCCTCACACACATGAGGCAAGCGCTCTACCACTGAGCCACAACCCCAACCCATACATGCACATTTTTGAATACACTAATGTAAATTGCTTAGTTCATTTTTAATTAGCTAAAAATACACATGAGTATTAGTTATATTATACTGCTAAATTTTCTGTTATTTTGAGAGTTTTCAAAATAAATTTGGAACTGTGATTGATCCACATCTCTTTTAAATTTCTGCTCATTTCATTACTTACATTCTAAAATATTTTCCTCCAGTGCTTCCTTCAGTTTATGTAATTGATAACATGTTTTAAAGGTTAAGATCATGGGTTCTGGAGCCAGATATCCTGGATTTGATTTCCGAGCTTCACAATTGCACATGTTGAAAAATGTGAAATAATGCATGTATTTCCACTTTATCTCTATGTACAAAGTATATATCTTCCTGGCCATCAATGTTTTATTGTGGAGCTCTTAATATTAGAATATAATCATCAAAGTCAAAGGCTTAATATTTGTGCTCAGTAGTGAAGTGGATACCATTGAAAAAGTATTTGTAAACTCTAAGAATGTTTGAGGATTCATTTGGAGCATTAAAGAACACTTGTAAGAGACAGGAATGTTATAACTAGCATTTAATCCCTTGCAAACAGAACACTTTTTCAGACAAATCTTAAATAGTAACATTGACTGGATTATATGACTGGAAGGGATGATTTACTCCACATATTTTGGTTTATTTTCTTAGAATTGTCTCAGTTCAGCCCTTGTTTGAGTGTTGAGTATGACAATAGGTTAATTTTGTTTTTGATGCTGAACAGTAGGTGGTGACAGATTTCATATCCATTTGCGTAGAGAGAGCATGATGAATATTGTGATGCATGTGTGTGTGTGTGTGTGTGTGTGTGAATGTCTTTTCATTTCCCAGAAACTTTTCTTTTGACTCAGTGGCCCCAAGTAAATGACATAGTGTTTCTTCAAGAAATGTCTGGGACTCAGTGTTGCTGGGATAATGGTGGGTGGTGCTGAAATACACAACATGAATCATAATGCTGTTAGAAAAGGGAAAGAACATCAATGGATATAACTCTGACAACTGAAAATTACCATTAAAATACAATGTGTACAATATCCATCCAATTCAGAGCTTCTCAAACTTTTTGGTCTCTGGATTCTTTTACTCTTAAAATACATTTCAAACCCTAAGAGCCTTTGCTTACATAGATAATATATCTGTGGGTGTTTATCAGATTAGAAATTAAAACAGAAAAACTGAAAACATATTCATCATTCAAAAATAAAAACATTAAATCTATTTTATACTAACACAAAAACCATTTTGAAAGAAATATTTACTAAATAACCAAATATTTACTAAATAACCAAATAATTCTGGCACAGTTTGAGTACTGGTAATACAAAATCAGACGTGACATGGTTGACACATAAGGAAATAAATAATAAGGTCTGGAAGAAAAAAAATGATTTTATTGATATACTAAATAATTAGTTCCAGGTTGGACGTATACAACAAAATCTGGAAAAAATAAAATCCATATGATTTTCATTATGAATAGCATTGTTGTAAAATACAGACTGATAACTCACTAATATATAGTACTTTAGATTTCAGAGAATTTGAGAGTAAAAACAAGTGACACTAACATGAAAACATTCTTAACTGGAGGACATTATCTCTGAACCCACATTCAAACCTAATTTACTGAATTTACTGAAACTCCTAAAGTCAATTTGGAAATGAAATTCAAGTATGCTATGCCTCTCATAGATGGAGTTGATTAAACAAATATTAGTATCTGAGATCTTGGAATGTGAGGATATAGATTATAATTGGAAACTCAATAAATTTGCAAAAAATATTAAATATGTCTTCCTTTATATATAGTGACTATTATTCCTAGCATTCTTTGGATTTGCTAACAATTGGGACTGATTTCACATTGGCAATCAGAAAATATTATTTAGTTCATACCTGATGAAATGTGGTAAATAACATTTTGTAAATATACTTTAACACAATCTCTACTTTCTAAATTAATTTGACAGCAGTATCATCATGTTGTCAGAATTTAATATTTTATTCTGGAAATAGGCATTTTCCACTTTCTCAGTATCTGTAAGTTAAGAAAAAGTTATTATCAAGTTAAAATCAATTTTCTAGGGGAGACGAACATTATTTGTACAGTTATCTCTTCATCACAATTCTTTTAATAACATTCATTACTTCCCTATTTCTTAGACTATAAATGAAAGGGTTTAATAAAGGAATGACTAGAGTATAAAAAATAGCAACAGGCATATCATTATTGCCTTCTTTAAATGAATTTGGCCGAATATACATGAAGAGCAGAGAACCATAGAATATTGACACAGAGAGAAAGTGGGATGCACAAGTAGATAGAGCTTTGCCTCTTCCTTCTTTGGATTTCATTGTGAATATAGTGAAGAGAATATAGAAATAAGAGATTAATACTACAGTGATAGTAAAGACCTGAACAGAGCCTGACAAGATAAGTATCATCAGTTCATTGATATAAGGGTCAACACAGGAGAGTCTGTATAATGGAAGGACATCACAAAAAAAGTGATTGATTCGATGAGACCCACAGAAAACTAACCTAAATAGAAGACCTACATGAACCATGGGATGCAGGTTTCCAGCTATGTAGGCTCCTGTGGTCATCTGAATGCAGAGTTTCTTTGACATCAGAGAGTGGTACTGCAGAGGGCTGCATATGGCCACATAGCGGTCATAGGCCATTGCTGCCAGAAGAAAGCAGTCTGTAGTCTCAGCAAGACAGAGAAAATAGAATTGTGCCATGCATTCATAGAGGGAAATCCTACTGTACTCAGAAAAGAAGTTCTCTAGCATCTTGGGAGTGATGGCAGACGAACAGCAGGAATCCATGAGAGCAAGGTTGCCCAGGAAGATGTACATTGGTGTGTGAAGACGGCGCTCCATGTAAATCAAGGCCACCAACCCTAGATTCCCCACCATGGTGACCAGATAGATGGCAGAGAACACCACAAACAGAAGTGTCTTAAAGTCTGGTTGATCTATAAACCCCATGAGAATGAATTCTATCATTAAGGAGTGATTGTTCTTAGTCATCTCTTGCTTTTCTGTTGAGAGAGAAATTATGTGCATACAATGTACTTATTAAGAGCATGTGATTTTCAGTTTTTCCTTTTTTAAATTTATCTTTCTACTTATTTATTTATATTTATATATGACAGCAGAATGCATTACAATTCTTACTACATATATAGAGCACAATTTTTCATATCTCTGGTTGTATACATAGTATATTCACACCAATTTGTGTCTTCATACCTGTACTTTAGATAGTGATGATCATCACATTCCACCATCAATAATTATCCCATGCCCCCTCTTTTCCCCTCCAACCCCTGTGCCCTATCTAGAGTCCATCTATTCCTCCCATGCTCCTGCTCTCTATCTCACTATGAATCAGCCTCCTTATAGCAAAGAATACATTTGGCACTTGGTTTTTTGGGATTGTTCAAATCCTAGTGAACTTGTTGAATTCAAAGTTTGTTTTGCTTTAAAAGGCTGTTTTCTCTTATGAGTTAGGGATCTATTGGGACATTAGCATTATCTTCTCTATCTCCATCCATTTACCTGCAAATGCTATGATTTTATTCTCTTTTATTGCTGGGTAATATTTTATTTCTTTTATAACAGAGGAGTGACTTCTTCTAGCATCCCATATACTGTCTAGTTTACTGTTACATCTGCTTCCAGGGAGTCCTTCACTTGGCAAAATTGTCAGCATCTGTGACTTCATAGTGTGATTCTTACCTTCACAAAGACATCTTGATAATTTCAAGATGAATACTGGAAGTGAAAAATATTTATATGCATACATTTATGCAAGTATAACATAAAAATTTAGCATACTTATATTTGGATCATTGTTCCCAAGTAATTATAGTGTCTGTATTTGTTTAAGATCCCTAGGATAAATTTAAAATTAATTTTCTATGAATATGTATTTTTTCCTTACTGAGAGACAATTTTTATAACTTCTTTAGGTGGATTAATTTTTTTATAAAAAGCATTATAAGTATTTGATTTTTTTTGAGATTTTACAAAGATCACTAAGTACTATGGAGTGGACTCATCATATTTAAAGTGAATTACTTTGAAACATTAAATAAATAATGCTGCACATGTTATCACCTCTCAAACATTTCCTAATGTCACAACAATTTTCATAAATACCATTTCTGTCCTTTCCATGACTTCCATTGATATTTTTTTCCAAATATCTAAATCCTTTTTCATTTTTATGGCATAGTTTATATAAAGTTTTATGTAAATGTTCCAGAACACCTTGCTCTCATTTTCTGAATTTAGGAGCATGTCTTCTATAAACAACACAATCTACAATTTCTCATGTATAATTTAAATTGTCTTATTTTTTTGACAATATATGAAAATTTTTGTAACCATATATAAACATTTTGAAGTTATTTTTTAACATGTTTCTGTGAATGGAGCTCTGGGAAGAAAGCAGAAATAATTCCAATCCTAACTCTCCCTGTGAGTAAATGTTTGTCTACGAATGATCCTTAGTGACCTCTTGGTGCCTGCTTATTGATATTTTTGAAGAAGAATGTACAGGGAATATGTTTAACATGATCATCTTAAGTATGTTAGATATTTTTATTTCACCTAAATTGACTCATTTTAATGTTTTGCAGTTTCCTAAGAAAATTTATGATTCTCTAAATGAATCATATATTAAAAAGTTTAAGACTTCCCTTTATATTTCAATTTTAAAAATTTAGAAAAAGAGAAACTTGTTCAAATCCTAGTGAACTTGTTGAATTCAAAGTTTGTTTTGCTTTAAAAGGCTATTTCCTCTTATGAGTTAGGGATCTATTGGGACATACTGACCAAAAAATCTTGTAATATAAGTTCTACTCTCAAAATGTGTTTGTACTTCCATAATCAAAACATCCAAAGGAAGGCAATAGAAATTTCTTGGTTCTGAAGTTCTGAATTAGAGCTACATAATTAGCCAGTTAGATTAGATACTAGACACAATTTTCTAAATATACTTTTGTTATACTTGCCTGCATTTTATAATTGGATCTTATAATATGAGAGTATGATGAACTACAATATTATACCTCATTTTAGTTTGCCATACTATTAAATTTTTTAAAAGAATTAAAATGATAAGAATGGCATTAAAATTTAGAAATAATGAAAACTAGAAGGTAAATATTTATAGTCACAAAAATTAGAAGTTGCAATATGTTAGTCTACTTTTCTTACCTAGATTTCTCTGAGAATAGCTTTTTGCAAGTGCACTCTCGTCTTTATGGTCAAAGTGTCAGGATTTAGAATACATATATACCTTGTTCTCAAAAGCATATAAGGAACTTAATATGAGTTTATGTCCCTTGTACTTCCTAAAGTTTTCCATTATATCCTAAGGGGATCAATGTGTGATGACATCAACTTATTCCTTGGAGATCATAAATCTTAAAAACAAATAAATCATTTGAAATTAATTAAATATGTACTGTGAGTTGAGACTATAAAACCCTTCACTAAAGTATGTTTGATGATCATCTTGCTGATTTGCTTTTAAAAACTGCTCTTCTTTTGCAATTCTCCTTACAAATCTGTGCACAAAATACACTATCTCTGATATAAAATGTGTCCCTATTACTAATAATTTCCAAATCTTCTGCACATCTCTCTCTACTTAGAGCAGCATTGTTTAGTTTTTTTTCCTATGATTCATCCTCATTCTGAGACTCGCTTGCCCTAATGGACATGTTTCTGGAAGGTCCTGGGCTCATAATACCATAATGCATTCTCCATACTGTACACATGAAGTTCCTGCTGAAGCTCTGACTGCACCTGGATCAAAGCACTTCCAGAGAAGGTGAAATGGGATGACTACAGTGGCTATGTCAAATCCAAAATGTTTAGGAGAAATAGTCAAGATCCTCTTTTAACAAATAAAAAACACCTTATCCAGCCCATTGATTTGATGTGAGCCACTGATGTGTGTGCATTTTTTTTTTTTGGCTGTACTATAAGAATACTGTAATTCACTGGTAGTATGCATTCTTGCTAATATTTTAATAGTAGAAATCTGGTAATGAAACAAGTTTGGTGTATTTTATTGCTCAATCTCATTTTAAATTGAGCATTAGGGGAATGCATTATTTTAGTTGTAACTCTGCCAATATGTCTATCTAGAGACCTGTTGCCATTTCTGTCTTCAGTGAAATTTTTGTCCCCAAGAAAGGATAACAGATTGAGTTGGTGTAGTGTATTCTTGGTTATCAAAAATACTCATATAGCTTTGGGATTTTGAAATGGTGAATATTTATGATATGTGGAAAAGCATGAAACACACTGCAATCTTAATCACACAAAATGGGATATTGTGTGTGAATGGCAGGACCTGGAGGGATATGTCCAATTAAGCTGCTTGTGATTGGATAACTTTGTTTTTTGTTTGTTTTAATTTTTTTCTGTAATGAACAGTTAACTTTTAAAAAATAAAAACTATTTTAAAAACCTGTAAAAAAATATGGCATGAGATTGCAAACTCATAAAGACAGCTTCCAGTTTAACCCAGCAGTCACCTATGGTGGGATTCAGAGTGTGCCTAGACCAGCATGACTGACACAGGCACAAAGGGAACTGTGCTTAGGAAAATTCAGGCTGGAAACATCAAGGAGAGAAAGTCCCCTTTGTTGCTGGAGACCCATGTGAACAACTGAAAAGATTCCAGAAACCAGTCAGATAGGTGAGCCTGAGCTCCAGGTTTGATCCTAGATAATTCATAACTATGATTATTAAATAGGTGAAGCTTGTGAATGTTTAGACTTCTCACCCTAAAAGTGGAATTTTATAGAGGTTCCTGAGACCCAGACATGCAGAAGAGATTGACATCGTCCCAGAAACAGTGAGTATGAATCTAATATTGAATAACCAGAAACAGTTCCAGAGGTCAGCCAAGACTAAACTCTGGCTGTGTGGACTTCCAGATTAAAACTCTGCACCAGCTCTGCTAGAAGGGTCTATTCATCAGCACTCCTCAGTCTATCCCATCCTACTGAGAAAAGGGAAGCTGAGAGCGACTATAATCAGTTTTGGTTCCTGGCCACACAGGGTGGCAGCTTGATGAGAAACAGAGAGATGTGGGATTTAACAGTATCCAACCCTTAACCCAAGGGTAACAGAGCCAAAAAGATAAAAACAAAGAATGGCATAAGAACATAAGCAATGAACATTCATCCTTGCTGACAATCTTGATTACTTTAGGGGAAACAACCCCTTTATATTTAACCAAGAACATTTTTCCTATTCCCTCTTTTCCATTTTTTAAACATTTAATTTATTAATTTTTAATTTTTCCATTTTGTGTATGTGTGTGTGTTGTATGTTTTCACTGTATGGAATATATATGTGTTTCGTTTTCTATCATTTTAATTTCTTTATTTCTTCCTCATTTATTATTTTGACTTTGACTTCATGGGATAAAATTTTATGTGGGTTTGATTTGTTTTGATCTTATATTTACTTGTTTTTTTTGAACTTTAGTTTTGTTTCCTTTTAGTTCTCCTTCTTCACTCTCTTTCCCCACTAATAGCCCAAATTTCCCTATATACCTTTCCTCCCTTTCTTAATTAATTTTAATTTTTGCACCTTCTTCTTTATAGCCATCATTCTCTGCCTATCTCCTGCTTCCCTGTTTACTTTTTAAATATTCAAACTTTCTTGACTTTGTCCCCTATTTTCTCGTCACTTAAGAGACTGTAATAATACTCTCTCATAGAATTATATAGTTTATGTAATTTCTACATTATTAATGTTGTGATTATTAATACAATTATTATGGTTTAGATATAATGTGTCCCCAAAACTCATGTGTGAGACAATACAAGAAAGTTTAGAGATGAAATCTGGGTTATGAGATTTTTAATCTAATCAGTATATTAATCCCTTCAAAAGATTAACTGGATGGTAACTGTAGGCAAGTGTCAAATAAAAACTTAAATTCTTATTATTTGTGGCAACATAGATGAAACAGAAGATTTATATATATGAATAGAGATATATATGAATATATATGTATATATGTATGTGTATATATATATAATATATATATATATAATAGAGAGAGAGAGACTGCTAGAGATATATATAATAAGTAAAGTCCAAGTGCTATTTATTAATTAGATAACATCAATCTGAAGATTCTGAATAGAACTAGACCATCCTGACTTGCTTTATGAATGAAAGAACTGAGCTCATTAGACTGATGCCACCACCATATGCTTTTCATGTTCATCTTTAAAAATAGAACCTGAGACACTTACATCTTATCTGGTAATGATAATAAAAAAGATGTCCTATGAAATCAGATGGCATTAGATATCTTAACTAGAGCTCAAGGGGACACCTTTTCCACTTTAAAAACTAAATGTTATGTATATATTTCTAACAACTCTGTTAATGTTTCTAACACCTTAAATGTCCTTCACACAAAAATTAATGCCATGTTACACCCCATCTTAAGCTTTAATGAGTTACTGTCTTCATGGTTTTCAGGAATTAGCTGAAAAAAACTATTAATTATTTTGTGCTACTTGTTTACAAAAATAATGCTTTTCTGTCTTGTTTGTTGCTATCCTAGTGTGATCCTGTCCTATGCATACCTTGCCCAGTCAGCCACCAATTACCAACGTGGACCTCTGGATTGCCTTTGATGCTAAATACCATTAACTGTCCATACCCCACTTGATAGAGAACAAGGACTTTGGGTCACTCCTCCTAAATTCCCCCTCTCTCAGCCAGAGAGAAATAACAACAAAATACCCTTAAAGAATCTAGTGAGCCAATATCCTTGAGGTCGGAAAGATAGGGAACTCACATATGTGAGCAGTGGGAACATGAGGTTAAGAGAATAATTCTATAAAGTGACCCGCTGTTCTGACCCTCCACATCCCTTTTTTCTTTTAAAAATGAAATTTGACTGTAGTCCTACATAGGTTAATTCAACAGGATATGTTGCTTTCCTTAGCAAACAAAATGTAATTTGCAAGAGAAATACAAGCCCCAAATGCCTGTGACATCACAAGGTATCCTGAAGTGGGTGACTTTTATGACCTTTACACAGACTAGATCCCCAGACACAGAACAATAAGGATAATTCTCCTAATCATGAAATCTGTAAGAATAGGTTCCAATTAGAACTGGTCAGTATGAGTCAAAGTGACCTAGAGTTGTCATATACAGTGGGGACTTGAAAGTCTGATGTCATGCTGCTGTCAGTCAAAAGTCAACAAGTGGACTTAGGTGGAACTCTTTGGCAGAAGGAGAACATCATCCTTCTTTTTGAGAGGACCTATTTCTTTCCTTGATATTGTCAATTTCTCCTATTTTCTATCCCTTCTAATAAATGCTACTCTGAGTGACATGTCTAAAATCTTTCTGGCATAATTGCAAGCACTGGTGAAGAAATGTCTCAGTTCCTAGGCAAGCTCCTTCCTATAACAATATCACAAGGAAACAAACAAACAAAGAACCTCCAACAATTGCCAAGCTATTGAGCCAAACTAGGTGCCCTTCAATAGTTGAATGGATACAGAAAATGTGGTATATACACACAATGGAGTATTACTCAGCCATAAAGAACAATGGCTTTATGACATTTGATAGTAAATGGATGGATCTGCAGACTATCATGCTAAGTGAAATAGGCCAGTCCTTCCAAAAGTCAAAGGTTGAATGTTTCTTCTAATATGCAGAAAATAATCCAAAATAAGGTGGGGGAGGGATAAGAAAAAATAATAGAAGGATCAATGGAGTAGACAACAGGGAAAGAAGGGAATGGAGGAAGAATGGGACAAGGAAAGACAGTTGTATGAATCTGATCTAACTTCTCTATGCATGTGTATTAATATATCACAGTGAATCTCACCGCCATGTACATCTACAAAACACCAATAATAATAATAAAAAAACTCAACTGTAAGTAAATGGCAGAAAGATCAGTAGAGAGAAGGAAACAGGAAGAAGGAGGGGATGAAAAGGGAAATGCTAAAGAACAAGTTATATTTCATGCTTTTATAATTATGTCAAAATAAATCCTATTGTTATTTATAACTAAAAATAATCAGTGAAAGAAAAAAGAAAAAGCATAAACTCAATAGCTGGTGTCATGCTAATGGTCAAAGACTGAAAGCTTTTCTTCTAAGATTAAGAACAAGATAAACATGTCTGCTGTTACAGCTACCCCTCAACAACAGAAGAACTCTATGCAAAATGACTTACTAGTTCTCAAAATTATGCTAGATCATCAAAGCCAAGGAATGTCTGAGAACCCAACATAGCCAAGAGGAACCTGAAGAGTCAAGAGAACTAAAAGCAATGTGATTTCATAAATGAGATTATGGGAGAGAAAAATAAGACCAGCTGTAAACTATAGAAATCTGAATAAAGTATGGATTTCATTACACACAGTGCATATTAGTATCCACATTGGCCCATTATTTACACCACAAGTTCCACAATAATGTAAGATTTTGGTGACATGGAGAAGTAAGTGTATGATATATCAGAATTTACTAACTCCACACATTTTTGTAAAGCTAAAATGTTTCTAAAATTTGCTGAAAATTATTTAATGATAATAGCTTTGAGGTAAATCTCTTAGAAAGAAGACAGATAAATGGGGGTAATCTCCAATTTTCCACCTACAAATGTAATATTCAATTCAAGCAAGGAATGTCAGTGAATAGTCCCATCACTGATGAAACATTTTGAGGGAGAGGGAATTCTCACAGTATTAGCATGTCACCTTTCAGATTATATCTTAATTAACCAGGAAACAAGTGTGTTTACCACGGAAATATCTGCTGAATACTGTCAAATCATTTCTAGAACTAAGCATCACCAGTAACAAGACAAACTGCCATTAAAGGTGTTGCAATTAGCATGTCATAGCATGCCTAACATTGCTGAAAATATTTAACTTGAATCTAATCAAGAGGACATATTATAAAATACAGATTTTTGAATATTTTACAAGGCATCTATTGTACAAAGTAAGGTAGGTATATATGTAGTACATATGTATATATTATTTACATGTGAATATGAATTGTTTGTATAAATATGTAATTTAGTTTAAACATCTTCACAAATTAAACAAATGTAGTTTAAATATCTCAACTGGGTTTTACTTCCAATTTTATAATTAAGCAGCCCTCAGAACCAGACTTTTAAGCTGTAATGTGGTCACTTTTTTTTTTAAACAGAATTCAGAAGTGATATGCAGAGAAAGCTTAATTGTAAAAATCAGTGTTTTGACTTATTGACAGATGCTTAGCTGCTGTGATTTGACTAAGATTCAGCTATTGGTTATAAGAGTATACTCTTAAATTAAGCTTTATTTTGATTTACATACTGTTAGGTTTCTTTATCAGAAAACAAATAAAAAAACATACAAAATAAAAGGATACTCCCAGTTCTAATATTACTTTAAATTAACAGTATTATGTGTATAAATATGTGTAAGTACATATAATGTGTAAAACATTTGTATGCATGTATTATATTTACAATATACATATTATATGCATGCATATATGTTATACATGTTATTGCCCTTTTGAGATAGATAAATGTAGAAAGTTAAAACTGTATAATTAATTAATTAATTAATTAATTAATTAAAATTTACATGAATATTAGTTGTAGAATTCTTCAAAATTGTCTTTCATGTTGAGAGTTTTTAACATAAATTTGAGGATAATTGTGATTGATCCACATCTATCTTGAATTTATGCCTGCATCAATACTTACATTATTTTGAAAAATTTATGTTTTTCATTAGTTAGTTATAGTTAGTTATATATAATAGTGGGATTCCTTTTGACACATTCACAAATTCATACAGTATAACTTGCTGCATTTCAATGCATAATTCTATCCCTTTTCCCCATCCTCTTCCCTATTCCCTTCCTTTACTGTATTGATCTTTCTTCTATTAATTGATAGTTTTAAATTTGTAAGGAAAAATAATAAGGAGACACAGAGACAAGATGCAGAGGCAGGAAAGATGGCAGAATGGCAGAGTGGCCCAGCTACCAGCTTTATTTATATCAATAGGTTACTTTAGGTCATTGGCATTATTAGTACATATTGTAAATTATATTACTAGGCATGTTACAGACTTAGCAACATTATGCAGGCAGGTTACAGACTTAGCAACATTATGCAGCTTATTCCTCTGTCACATACTAAGTTGCATTGTGCAATTGTAGGAGATTTGTGTAGCTCTCAAGAAAGTCCATTGTATAAAGTTACTATTATGAGGACAGACTTAAGTTCAGTGAAACATTGTGGTTATCTAACAAGAGAGTTCCTTTATTCCCAAGAACTGTGTACCTGAGGTCAAGGTCAAGGCTGATAAGACTAGTGGCATCACACCAGAGCTAGACATAGCACATGAATTAGTTATTTTACTAGTTCCTAGGAAAAACTGTAGGGTATTCTAGGGGTGGAAACAGAGTTCCCATTACCCAACCCCCCAGGGGGGTTTGCTCAACAGAGGAACACTTCTCTGTGTCAAAATCCCTTCCTAAATTGATGCATTATGGTTATATGTAAAAGTAGAATTCATTGTCATCAATTCATACATGCACATAGCAAAGTTGGCCAATTTCATTCCACATTTCCTTTTTCTTATCATCCCTCATCACTCTCCCTTAATCTCCTTCCTCTACCGCACAGTTCTTCCTTCTATTTTCATGAGGTCTTCCCTTTAAAAAAAATATTCTTACTTCTCTCTACCTTCCTTATATGAGAGAAAACTGTTGACCCTTGATTTCCTACTCTGGCTTATTTTACTTAGCATAATTTTCTTCAGGTTCATCAATTTATCAGCAAATGGCATAATTTCATTCTTCTTAATGGCTGAATAAGACTTCATTGTTTGTATATACAATATTTATTTTATCCAGTCATCTATTGAGGAACTGGTTTCATAATTTGGCTATTGTGAATTGTGCTGCTATAAACATTGGTATGCATATATCACTTCAGAATGCTGATTTCAGTTCTTTCAGATAAATAACAAGTAGTCACATAGCTGGGTCATATGGTGGATCTATTCCTAGTCTTTTGAAGAATTCCCATACTCCCAAAGTGGTTGTACTAATTTGCAGTTTCACCAACAATACATGTGTGAAACTTTTCCCACACATCCTTGCCAGCATTTATTGTTATATGTATTCTTCATGACTGCCATTAAAACTGGTTAGAAGAAATCTCAGTGTAATTTTGATGTGCATTTTTTTCTTTCTAAGAAAAATTTAGATTCTTACATATTTTCCTATTGTGCTACTTTCAGTTTATGGTTCTTTTTTTTAATATTTATTTTTTAGTTCTCGGTGCATACAACATCTTTGTTTGTATGTGGTGCTGAGGATCGAACCCCGGCTGCATGCATGCCAGGCAAGCACGCTACCGCTTGAGCCACATCCCCAGACCAGTTTATGGTTCTTATTGTGTTTTAATGGTTATAGATATGAATTCTGGAGCCAGATATCCTGGATTGATTTCCTGAACTGCACCATTGTATCTCTGTAGGCAAATTACTTTTCTTTCTGTCCCTCAATTTTTCTTTATTTTGCGGTTCTTGAAATTAAAATACAAAAATGAGAGCAAAGGACTTCATGTTTGTGCTGAATAGTGAAGTGCATACCACTGAAAAGGTATTTGTAAGTTAAAAGAATGTATAAGGACTCATTTTGATCATTAAGGGACACATATAAGAGACAGAAAAGAGATATGAATGTTGCAAATAGCATTTACTCAGGCACAAATGGCATACCTTTCCAGAGTAAACTTAAACAATATCAAGATCTATTGAATTATCTGAACAGAAGGCATGATATTAGTCTACATATTTTTTGTTTGTTCTTTTGGAGTTCTCTCAGCTCCACACCTCACCACAGGCTGTCTTTTTGATAGCTAAATGGGAGTGCACTCTGACATATTTCACATTTAAAGAGAGTAAGATAAATTTTGTGGGGTGTGTGTGTGTATGTCTTTTAATTTTTTTTTAGTTGTTGATGAACACAATACCTTTATTTTATTTATTTCTTTGTAGGTGATGCTGAGGATTAAATACAATGACTAACATGATATAGGCAATCACTCAACCACAGAGCTATAGCCACAGGCCCAGTGTGTGTCTCATTTAAAATAAAGAAAACTTAGCCAGGCATGGTGGCACACACCTATAATCACAGCAGCTCTGGAAGCTGAAGCAGGTGGACTGTGAGTTCAAAGCCAGCCTCAGCAAAAGTGAGGCACTAAGCAACTCAGTGAGACCCTGTCTCTAAATAAAATACAAAATAGGACTGGGGATGTGGCTTAATGGTAGAGTACTCCTGAGTTCAATCCCTGGTAACCCCCCAAAATAAATAAATATGTTAAAATAAAATTTAAAAAAAATAAAAAAAAACATTTCCTAAAAACTTCTAGAAAAATCATCTCTTTTGTATCATTTCCCCCAAGTAAGTCATATAGGGTTTTATCAACAGATGTCTGGGATTCAGTGTTGCTGAGTATTAGTGGTGGGTGGTGCTGAAATACACAATAGAAACCATGGTACCGTTAGAAAAGATAAAGAGAATTAATGAACATAATTCTAACAACTGACAATGATCATTAAAGTACAATATCTACAATATCTATTCAATCCAGAGTGTCTCAACCCTTTTATTCTCTGGGTTTTTTTTTTGTGGTCATAAAACATATTTCAGACTGTAAAACCTTTATTCATTTAAGTAATATCTATTAGTGTTAACCAGATTAGAATCTAAATTAGACAAACTGCAAACATATTCATCATTCCAATTAAAAAACATTAGCCCATTACAAATAACATAATTACATTAAGAACATTTTAAAGGAAATAATAAATGTCTACATATTTCAGGCAGTCTTTAAGTACAGGTAATATACAATTAGATGTGACATGGTTGATACACAAAGAAGGAAATAAGGATATCTGCGAGAAAAAAACTAGATTTAATTGATATGTTAAATAATTACAATCCTATATATCTAGGACAGATAGAGCAAATCCTCATGTATTTTACTAGGAATACCATTGGTTTTAAATACAGATTGATAAACTACCAAAATACACTTAAATTTAGAAACAGTAAAAATGACTGACATTAAAATTAAAATATTCTTATGAAGATATTCTTTCTGCATACACATTCAAACATAATCTCCTGAAAGATCTAAAATCACTTTAAAAATCAAATTCAAATATGCTTTCCTTCCTAGAGACAATGTTGTGCAAATAAATATTAGTATCTGAGTTTTTGGAATGTGCCTGAGTTATAGATTATGCTTTGTGATTCAAGAAATTTGCAAAGAAAATATTAAATGATTATTATTATACATAATATTATTTCTAGTATTTTTGGGCTTATTAGAAATTGGAACTAATTTATCTTTGTATTCAGTAATTATTTAATTAACATTTGATGGAATGTTTAAGAAAAGGTTATTATTAAATTAAAATAAATTGTCCAATGGAGGTAACATTTGTTTAAGAATGTTGTAATATCATATCTTCATAATTTTTTTGATAACATTTATTACTTCCTTATTTCTTAGACTATAAATGAAAGGGTTTAATAATGGAATAACTAGAGTATAAAAAATAGCAACAGGTATATCTTTATCATCTTCATTAAATGAATTTGGCCTAATATACATGAAGAGCAGAGAACCATAGAATATTGACACAGAGAGAAAGTGGGATGCACAAGTAGATAAACCTTTTCCTCTTCCTTCTTTGGATTTCATTGTGAAGATAGTGAAAAGAATATAGAAATAAGAGATTAGTACTACTGTAATAGAAAAAATTTGAACAAATCCTGACAAGATAAGTATCATCAATTCATTGATATAAGGGTCAACACAAGAGAGTCTGTATAATGGAAGGACATCACAAAAGAAGTGATTGATTTGATGAGACCTACAGAAAGTTAATCTCAATAAAAGTCCTACTTGAACAATAGAATGCAGATGTCCAGCTATGTAGGCTCCTGTGGTCATCTGAATGCAGAGTGTCTTTGACATTAGAGTGTGGTACTGCAGTGGTCTGCATATGGCCACATAGCGGTCATAGGCCATTGCTGCCAGAAGAAAGCAGTCTGTAGTCTCAGCAAGACAGAGAAAATAAAACTGTGCCATGCATTCATAGAGGGAAATCCTTCTGTCTTCAGAAAAGAAATTCTGTAACATCTTGGGAGTGATGGCACAGGAACAGCAGGAATCCATGAGAGCAAGGTTGCCCAGGAAGATGTACATTGGTGTGTGAAGACGGCGCTCCATGTAAATCAAGGCCACCAACCCTAGATTCCCCACCATGGTGACCAGATAGATGCCAAAGAACACCACAAACAGAAGAGTCTTCATGTCTGGGTGGTCTGTAAACCCGATAAGGATAAATTCAGTTGTCATTGAGTGGTTGTCCTCAGTCATCTCTAGCTTTTCTGTTGAGATAGGAATTATGTATATATGATGTTCCATTGGAAATTACATAATTTTCCATTAATATTTTTTCATTTATAATAGGTAGAGGAATTTCTTTTTTAAGCATTGCATGTGCTTTTGCGATTAGAGCTACATTTACTTTTGAACAAATTCATTGGTGAATGTTTCAACAAATATGACATCAAAGTATACCTCTCAATATTCACAAGGCCATTTTGATAATTTGAGGAAGGATATTTAAAGTGAAAAAATTCATCTGTATGCATTTATTCAATGATAACATTAAAATTTAGTGTAGCCATATTTGGATCATTGCCTACAAACAATTGTAGCATTATCTATCTATCTATCTATCTATCAATTTATTTTTAATTGTAGATGAATAAAATATCCTTATTTATATATTTTTATGTCATGCAGAGGATTGAACCCAGTGCCTCACACATGAGAGGCAAGTGCTCTACTACTAAGCTACAGCCCTAGACCTGTGTCATTGATTTTTAGGATTCCTATAATATTTTAAATTCTATTTTCCTTTAAATAATAATTTATTCTACTGAGGAATTATATTTTTATATTCTTTTAGAGGATTACATATTTTAAAAGAGCAAATTACAGTTATGTTAAATTTATATCATTGAAATTGTACAGAATTCATGAAGGATTGTAGAGGGCAGTATTCACTATTAAAATAAATTACCTTGGAATATTGAAGAAATAAATATGCACATATTTTCATTCATTATCTTTTTACGGGTCACGCTTATTTTCAAAAGCACTGACTGTTTATTCCGTTTATTCTTATAAGTTTTTCCCCATATCTAAATTTGTCTTTATTATAAGGCATCATTTACATATAATGCTTTTTAATGACATTTTAACTGACTGTTCTAGGATACACTGTTCTACTTTTCTGAATTTTAGACCATGTCTTCTATGTCTTTTACACCCAACCCAATCTATAATTTCTCATGTATAATCTACAGTGCTTTAATTTTTCAAACATATCTGACAGATTTTCTAACTACTATATAAGCATTTTGAGGTTACTTGTTACATATTTCTGTAAAAGGAGATAAAAATGCTATGGGAAGAAAGAATTCATTTCAATTGTAGCTCACTCTATGAACGAAATCATTACCTATTAATAATTCTTAATTATTAATGCCCTCTTTGTCTTTGCACATTAAGATTGTTATCTTTGAAGAAGAATCTATAAGAAAAAATTTCAACATCCTCTTCTTAAAAAATTTAGATGTCTTTATTTCATCTAAATTGACTATTTTCTAGTATTTGGCAGTTTCCTAAAAAAAAATTATAAGATTCTCTAAAGTATACCACAATAGATTAAAAAAAAAGTTTTTGGTTCACTTGTATCCTTCAGATTTAAACACTTAGAAAAAGAGAAAACCCTTTAGATCCTAGTAGAATTTTGAAATTCAAATTTTGTTTTGCTTTAAGAGAGTGTTTATTCTTATTACTTATAGGTCCATTGGGTCCTACCAATCAACAAATTTTGTCTTATAAATTCTACTGTCCAAATGCTTTTGCACTTTCTTAAAAACATCAAAAGGAAGGCAATGAAAATGTCTTTGTTCTAAAATTCTGAATTGAATCCATGCAAGTAGTTGAGAGAGAAGTAACTTTCAAGGTCATGCTTAATTATCTAAATGAACTTTCTGTGATCTTAACTTTATATTTTAAAGTTTGATCTCATAAGAAAGTCAGAATAATTACTGTTTTGTACCTCATCCCAGCATGATATACTTTTAAATTTTAAGAAGAGTTAGAAGGATAAGAATTGAGTGGAAATTTAGGAGCAATTAACAAAGGGAAATAAATATTTATGGTCACAAAAATTACAAGTATAATATGTTACAATAATTCTCTTACCTAAATTTATCTGAGAATATCCCTTTAAAGTGTTTTCTTTTCTTTATGGTAAGGGTGTCAGGACTGAAAATATATATTTACCTTGCTCTCTAAAGTATTTGGGATCAAGACAATTAAAAAAAACCAGAGACTATTTCAAGTCAATGCTAATAATTATGCTCCTTACACTGTCCAGTTGAAGTTTTCCATCATATTCTGAAGGGATCATCCAGCACTGACATCATGTTTTTCCCTGGAGCTCGTGAGTCCTAACCATTTGAAATTAATTAGAAATGTCCTATGAGACAATGTGGTGAAAGTAAATGCCCTTCACTAAAGTAGGTTTGATGATCATCTTACTGATTTGAATAGAGCTCACATAACTTTTATAATTCTCCTCACAATTCTTTGCATACAATATAAAACTACCTGCAATACAAAAATGTACCCTGATTACTGCCCATTTCCTCATCATCTCCTTATTTAGAGAAGATGTCTAGTTCTTCCCTTCATCTTCCTACTGAGCCTCTATTACCATTGTGTAGGTGTTTCTGAACTGTTGTTGGGTCTTTCTGGCTTAACACTTAATCCTATTATTCATCACTCTAAACTGCTGCTGAAGCTCTGAAGCATGTGACATACATCAAAGAACTTCCAGGGAGGATGAAGTGTGATGACTACAACTGGCCACATCAAACCCAAAGTATTTAATAGAAATAGTCCAAATTCTCTTTAGTAAATAAGCAACCCATTGCCTCCCAAACACTGATTCATGTTGACTTTCAAACTCAAGAACAGGGGCTGAATCAAGCCAGCCTGTCTCTGTCTCAACATGTCATTGTGATAGTGGTATAAAAACAGTAGAATGGCAATATTTACTGGTTCTTTACGAATTTACATTTTGCAAAATGGAAATTTTTATTATAAAATTTAATTTTAGGCACAGTATTTCAAAGGAACACTGAGTATAGAGAAGATATGCAAGGCATAAATATATAACATGACAATTAAAATAAGCCAGGCATGGGTGGTGCATCCTGTAATCCCAGTGGCTCAAGAAACTGAGACAGGAGGATGTAAATTCAAATACAGTCTCAGCAATAGTGAGGTGCTAAGCAACTCAGTGAGACCCTGTTTTTAAATAAAATACAAAATAGGGCTGGGGATGTGGCTCAGTGGTTGAGTGGCTCTTAGTTCAATTCCTGGTATTTGCCCCCCCACCAAAAAATTAAAATAAAACATGAAATATAAATTCTTGATGGTTGCTTAAAAACAATTATGATTAGCAGTGTAAGTATATCTTTATAGAATTATTTCTTATTTTCCTTTAGAAAATAAGAATCTCATTGAAAAATATTTTAACTTTCCTCTATATCCCAGATATTTGTTCCCATCAACAAGTACTAATTGCAACATAATTTGAAGTAATATATTATGTGCCACTATTTTGATGTTGAAATTTAAGGGGATTAAAATGATCTCAAACAGGGTCTGGGGACGTGGCTCAAGCGGTAGCACGCTCGCCTGGCATGCGTGCGGCCCGGGTTCAATCCTCAACACCACATACAAACAAAGATGTTGTATCCGCCGAAAACTTAGATAAGTATTTAAAAATTCTCTCTCTCTCTCTCTCTCTCTCTCTCTCTCTCTCTCTCTGTCTCTCACGTTTACACTCTCTCTTTAAAAAAACTGATCTCAAACAATATATTAAATATGTTATGGTTTTGATGTGAGATGTCTCCCAAAAACTCATGTATGATGTTTAGAGGAGAAATGGTTGGATTATGAAACCCTTAACCTGATCGGTGATTAATCCCTTGATGGAGATTAACTGATAACTGAAGATAGGTAGGATGTGGGTCATTCCTCGAGCCTCGAGGAATAGAATGAGCTGTCTGTGGATTGAGACCTCTGAAACTGTGAGCCCCCAATTAACTTTCCTCCTCTAAAATTGTTTTTGTCAGGTCTTTTAGTCACAGGTGTGAAAAAGCTGTCTAAAATAAAATATTTAGTGAGTACATACTGTCAAGAGCTGTCCATGGACTGTGTGTGATATGTTGTACATTGTAGTCTAGTGAGGGGATAAGTCTGGCATTGAGAACTTCCTGTGGCACCCCCACAGGGATTGACTGCCTGATGCAGGTTAACTTTCTCCTCAAGCTCTGCCAAAGATCCCACACAGCACCTGAGATGGGTGTGACCTGCCAAGATGTCAATCAACTTGCTGACTGACTATAAGACATCAGGAAGCAAGACTCCACCCTTGAAACCTTGTCCCTACCTTTGATGTACCCCTTAAATAAACCACCAGTGCAATCTTTTCTTTGTCTAGTTCCAGTACCCATGTGGACTAGATCTATCAGGGCCTTCCCTTTTGAAAATATATTTCTCACTATTTGTGTTTTGTTCTTCACCAGTTATTTGAGACTTTAAGTTTCAGGGTGGCTTACATCATCCCAGGGAGGAAGAAGAATCCCCCAATGAGAGGCTGGCAGTCAACTCCATTAACATATTTAGTAAAGAGAACTAAGAGCAAGGAATTATTTAAATTCAATAAAGGACATTTATAAGTCAACAACTAAAATTAAACTGAAAAGGAAAAGCTGAAAACTTTCTAAGGCTTAAAGCAAGACAAGGATGTTCACTTCCACCACTTTTATTCAATATATTGTTAGAAGTTCAAGTCAGAGCATTCAGACAAGAGAAAGAAATAAAGGTAATCCAAACTGGAAAATAAAAAATTAACCTGGCACTGTTTGCAAATGGCATGATTTGATACATAGAAAACCCCAAAGACTTCACTAGAAAAACACTTGAACTAATAAATAAATTCCATAAAGTTTCAGGCCCATAATCAACATAGACAGCTCAATACATCCTTTCAAAATATCTCAAATAGAAGCTAAAACAGTCCTTTATATGATAGCTATAAAAATACCAAATAATAAATTTAAATATATAGGTTAAGGATCTCAACAATGAAAATGATAAAAATAAATTTTACATAATAAAATTGAACACAAAAATGTTTCCTGGATCAGAAGAATAGCCGTTATCAAAAATTTCCATATTATCCAAAGCCATCTTTGGGTTCAATACACTCTTCATCAAAATATCAATGAAGTCAGTTACAGAACTTGAAAATAATCCAAAAATGTATATGTAATAACTGAAGCTAAAGCCATTTAGAAATAAAGGCTTTTTGAATGATAAATGTATATGTAATAACTGAAGCTAAAGCCATTTAGAAATAAAGGCTTTTTGAATGATAAATGGGTAACAGAAGAAATCATCATAGAAATTGAAAACTCTCAGAATCAAATGATAATAGTGATACAATATACCAAAACCTATGGGACATTATGAAAGTAGTTAGAACATTTATAATTATGATTGCCTACATAAGAAATTCAGAAAGATTCCAAAGACACAACCTAATGCTTCTCAAGCTCCTTGGGGGGGAAAAAAGAAAAAAAATCCAAAACCAGTAGAAGGAAGAAAATAATTAAGATCAGAGCTAAAATCAATGAAATTGGAGAATAAAAAATCAATACAAATGATCAATGAAATGAAGACTTGTTTTTTGAAAAAAAATAAACATGATTGAAAAACCCCTTAACAAATGAACCAAAAGAAGGAGAAGACCCAAATTAATAAAATTGGAGATGAAAAAGAAGAAATCATCACAGAGATCCAGAAGATTATTAAGGACTACTTTAAAAGCTTATATGCCAATAATTTGGAAAGCCTAGAAGAAATGGATACATTTCTAGGTACATACATCCTCCCAAAATTGAATCAGGAGACTATAGAAAACTTTAACAGATCAATAACTAGCAAAGAGATAGGAGTAGTAATAAAAAGCCTTCTTCCAACAAAGAAAAGTCTTGGATCAGATGGAATCTCAGTTGAATTCTAACAGACATTTAAAGAATAATTAACGCCAATGTTCCTCAAATTATTCTGTGAAATAGAGAGGCAGAACACTTCAAATTCATTCTATAAAGCCAGTATCACACTCATAACAATACCAAATAAAGACACATCAATGAAAGAAACCTACAGACCAATATCCCTGATGAGCTTACATGAAAAGATTCCTAATAAAATATTAACAAATCATATTAAACAATATATTAAGAAGGTTGTACATCACGATCAAGTTGATTTTATCCTAGGAATGCAAGGATGGTTTAACTATTCACATAAATAAATGTAATTTATTACATAAATTTGGAATAAGAACAAAAATTCCTTAGTCATTTCAATAGATGCAGAGAAAGCTTTTGTCAAAATTCAGCACTCACTCATGATAAAAACACTGAAAAAACTTGGGACAAAAGAAACATACATTACAAAGGTTATATATGACAAACCCAAAGCCAAAATCATAGACATGGGGAAAACCTGAAAGTATTTCCTTTAAAATCTAGGATAAGATAAGGATGTCCACTCTGACCACTTCTACTTAATATAGTACTAGAAATTTTATCCAGAGTAACTAGGCAAGAGAAGGAAATAAAAGGGATAAAAATAGGAAAGGAAGAAGTCAAATTATCACTGTTTGTAGATGATATGATCATATTATTAGAAGACCCATGGAAATCTACCAAAAGACTGATAGAGTAAATAAACCAATTCAGCAAAGTAGCAGGTTACAAAAACAACATATGAAATTCAATACTTTCCTAAGTATTTAACTGTTTCCTAAGTATTTAACAGTTAAAATGTATATGCTGAGAAAGAAATCAGGAAAACATTTCTATTCACATAGGCTCCAAAAAAAAAATAACCTAGAAATAAATCTATCTAAAGAGAGGAGAGATCTGTGCAACAACAACCATGGAATACTGAAGTTCATAATCAGCTGACTTCATATCTCTGGCCCCAAAATGAAGCAGAACATCATTGCAGAAAGATGTTGCAGAGGAAAGCTGCTTGGGTCATGGCAACCAGGAAGCAGAGAACAAGGAGCAGCATTTCTATATATCATTCTCATAAACCTAGTATAAATTTGAAACTGATTCCCTTAAGAAGTACATACTAAAAACAGTGGCTGGGGAGGCTGAGGCAAGAGGATCACAAATTCAAAGCCAGCCTCAGAAATTTATCAAAGCCCTAATCAAGTCAATGAGGCCCTGTCTACAAATAAATTCAAAAAGAAAAAAGCACTGGGGATGTGGCTCGTGGTTAAGTGCCCCCTTGGTTCATTCTTGGTACCCCATAACCCCCCAAAAAATTGCATAGAGTTTTTACTGCAACATTAGAAAATACTTCTCTAATACAAATGAAATCAGTGAAGGAAAAGCAGAGGAAGAAAAATATGAGACATGCAGAACCCCAAAAGTGAAATGGGAGATATAGTTTTAGCCGTATAAATAATATTAGATGTAAACATACTGAACAAAAAATATACTTATCACAAGGCAAAGATTATCAGGTTTGATAAGAAGTGATCCAGCTATATAAGAGGCATGGTTTGAATCAAAGATAGACATAGATTGAATTTAAAAGAATAGGAAGTAGTATATCATGCATACAGCAACCACAATTAATGTGCAGGGTTAAACTAGAAAGAGATTTTGAAACAAAAAAACATCACTAGAGATAAAAAGGATATTTCAAATTGATAAAAGTTCACTCCATCAGGATGATAAAACCACTGTAACTGAATACACATCTAATAACAGAGCAAAAAAATATATGTATGACAAGCTGAAATAAAAGAAGGGAGAAAGAAAATATTTGATAATTGTAGCTGGAAACTTCAATACCCAGCTTTTGATAATGAATAGAACAACTAGGCAAAAAATTAACAAGGAAATAAAAGATTTGGACTACACTAAAAAACAAATTAAATAATATAGACATGTATAGGACACTCTGCATTTACTCTAATTTTCATGGAATATTGTCCAGTGTAGACAGTCTGTTAGGCAATAAAAGCAAAACTCTATACATTGAAAGAATAGAA
This sequence comes from Ictidomys tridecemlineatus, assembly GCF_052094955.1. Classification (NCBI taxonomy): domain Eukaryota; kingdom Metazoa; phylum Chordata; class Mammalia; order Rodentia; family Sciuridae; genus Ictidomys; species Ictidomys tridecemlineatus. Next base: position 167,886,170 of record NC_135479.1, read on the forward strand.
AGAATACAATATTTTTCTGACTATAATAGAATGAAATTAGAAATCCACAGCAGAAAAATATAGGGAAATTAACTAATCTGTGCAAATTAAACAATATATCCTTAATGATCAATATTTCAAAGTACTAATCATAAAGGAATGGTGAAAAGATTCCTAGGTGAATGGAAGTGGCAGCCAAACACATTTCACGTAAGAGTTTCAGGCAAAGCAGTGTTTACTAAGGAATTAATTAGAGTAAACATGCCGACTATGAACAAGAAAAGAGATCTGGAATAAATATCCTAACTTTTCACTTTAAGAAAAATAAGAGAAAACTACAACTAAAATCAGAAGGAAAAGAATATCATAAAGTAAAAGCAGAAATTAATGCAATGGAGCATAAAAACAAACAGTTAAAAATAACAAAACCAAAAGTTAGCTCCTTTAAAAGATCAAAGAAATTGATAAGCATTTAGATTATTAGAAAAATAAAGCAAATTATTAAATTCAATAATTAAAGAAGGAATATTACCATTAATGTTTCAGAAAAAAAAGAGATGATGTAAAATATTGTATACAATTATATACCAACAAATTGGATAAGCTCTGAAATGGATAAACTCCCAGAAAGTCACAAAGTATGAAAAACGGTTGAAGAAGAAATGGAAAATCTGAATTTATCCATAACAAGTAAAGAGATAATATTTGTAATTTAAAAAACCAACCAAATGATAATGCAAAGGTCAACAGGGCGTCGCCAGTGGATTTTTACTAAATATTTTAAAGTAAACATCAATTTTTATAAAATCTTTCAAAATCTTTTAGAGGATGTATCACCTCCAACTCAATTTAATGAGGTCTGAGGCCAATATTACCCTGATATCAAAATTATAAATTTATAAGAAAGAATTTTAATATAAAGCTGTTCTTTTCATAATAAAATTAAATTGCCATTGAAAAAGCAGCATTTTCCACCTTCCAATGTATAATTTTATTTAAAATAATATTTGATTCAAATAAGAATTTTCAATGGCTATTTCTACCTTTGCTGAAACAAAACAAAACAAAACAGTGAGGAACTACACAGTTATGTGTCACTGTATACAACAACTTTGGTGAGGAAGAAACAAGTGTTTTTTTTTTTTTTTTTTTTTTAACCATGAAAAATCTTCCAGATCTTCTTGTGTTGTTGTAGGGACAAACAAGGCAAGGCACCAAAGATAGCAGGAAACAGTTTTATTTGGCTGCAGCCAGGTTCAGAGGGCACAGCTTTTTTTTTTTTTTTTTTTTTTTTTGCTGTAATCATTTAATCTCCTGAACCCTGAGTTCAGGTAGTTTCAGAGTTTTATACCCAACATGTAAGGAGATGGGCTCAGAAGTTCACAGTCTGCAGAATTTCACATAAAAACAGCTTTTTCTCTCACTGTTTTGGGCAAGTTAACCCTTCAAGGACAACACCTAAGAAGGGGAGAACTTTTTCTCCCCTTTCTTTTCTCCCTCTGCCAGCTGTTACTATGGAGCCCAGTTGGTAACTTCTCTTATCTTAAAAATGTGGACATCTCTGTGAAGCCCAGCTCAAGGCCAGAGGCCTTGTTTGCTCATTTCTACAAACTACTATACTGGATATGTTTGTGAAAAACTAGTAAGGGGGTGTCCAGCACCAGGGGTGCTGATTTCTTCCTGGCCAGTGGCCAAGTAAGATAGAGCAACAAGAAAATAGGAAGTTTATCTACATTGAACTCTTTTACAGAGACTCTTTTGCTGACAGTCCTAAAATCAGCCATGGTGAAGATTTCTGGAGAAGCCCAGTTAAAATTTTTCTGTGGAGAAAGGGGGTGCCACTTCAGTGTGACCCATGTAGTCAGCTGCTCTTTGGAAAAACTTCTTGTAATTTCAGTTATGAGGGATATAATGCATGAGAGCCTTCTCTTCAAATTTTCCCCAGATCTATTTTGTTAGAGCTGGACACAAATAATTTTATTCTAAATGGGGCAACTCTTACAGTGTTATTCTATAATTAATATAAAATTTAAATTTCAAAAATAACATTTTATAGCATTCAACTAATATAGGTGAGTATACTTAAAAAGTTTCCTTCATGTTCACACCAGTCATCAAATTTCACATAAATATTTACATTTAACACTTAATGTTTCAGATTTGAATTAGTCACATTAGAGAAGAAATGTTTCTAAAATCATAGATATGATATACATGTATGTGTGTATATATAAAAATATTATTTACACATACACATAATCATGCATAGACATATGCATACACACATCATAATATTTTAACCTAAATGGAACCATGAGATATACTATCATTCATCAGCTTTCCCTACTCACATTGTTTTATTCCAAATATGTCTTTCAAAGAGAACTGATGTAAGTCTTTCCCATTTGTTTCTTCTTTTACAGTGGTAAGAATAAAATAATAATATCTACTCCTCTTCCTTTCTTTAGGTGGTCTTTTCATTTTGTTTATTATTTTCCTTTGATCCAATGAAGTTTAGTTTAACATACTTCAATTTGTTTATTTTTGTTTTTCTATCTGTTTTCTTGCTGTCATATCCAAAAATTCATTGATAAGACTGATGTCAATAAGAAATATTGGTATAGATGTGGCAAAATACAAAAAGCAATAAAAATGGCATGGTATTGGCATAAAAATAGACATGTAGACTAATGATACAGAATAGAAGATACACAGACAAACCCACATAAATACAGTTATCTTGTACTATAAAGGCACCAAATATACACTGCTGTTGGAAACATAAAATATGTATCTACTTTGGAACATAATCTGGTATTTCTCCAAAGGCTAACCATAGAATTATCATATGAATCAGAAAATCCACTCCTTGCTATATGTGCAACCAAAAAAAGGAAATATATGATGATGCATGAATGAACCTGTACATTAATATGCAAATTAACATTATCAAAAATTAAAAACTGATTCTGAAGTTAATATGGAAAGATAAATGACTAAAATAGTCAACATAATGCTAAAGAAAAACTAAATCTTTTTTTTTATACTTCATGATTTTTGGACTGATAAAGAACTACAGTATGTACCACAGCTGTAGTTTTATATATGAAACACACAGGTAAGGAAAAGAAGGGAGACCTCGTTACAAACCAATAGAAAAATAGTTAATAAATCATTTATAAAGAAGGAACCCATAGACTGTAACAAAACATTTGCAATGCACATAATTGTTTACAAAACATACAAAGACTAGAAAACTTAACATTCAGTAAATAGTGCAATTAAAAACTGACAATAAAAAATGACATGGTATTGGCATAAAAGTAGATATGTAGACTAATGATACAGAATAGAAGATACACAGACAAACCCACATAAATACAGCTATCTTGTATTAGACAAAGGCACCAAAAACACATTGGAGAAAAGATAGTCTCTTCAATAAATGGTGCTGGGAAAACTGGAAATCCATATGCAGTAAAATGAAACTAAATCCCTCTCACTCAAAAGTGGATCAAGAACCTAGGTAGTAGAACAGAGACCCTGCTCCTAATAGAAGAAAAAGTAGGCTCTAATCTTCATCATGTCTGATTAGGCTCCAAAGTCCATAACAAGACTCCTAAAGTGCAAGAAATAAAATCAAGAATCAAAACGGAATGAAGTCAAACTAAAAATTTCTTCTCAGCAAAAGAAACAATCAATAAGTTGAAAAGAGAGCCTACATTTTGAGCAAATTTTTGCCACATGCACATTGTATAGAGCACTAATCTCTAGGACTCAAAATTTTTAATACCAGAAAAAATAAACCACAACAACCCAATCAATAAATGGGCTAAGAAACTGAACAGACACCTCTCAGAAGAAAATATATGATGGTGCAATAAACATACAAAAAAATGTCCAATGTATCTAGTAATTAGAGAAATGCACATCAAAACTACTCCAAGATATCATCTCACTCCAGTCAGAATGGCAATTATCAAGAATACAAACAACAATAAGTGTTGGCAAGAATATGGCAGAAAAGGCACACTCATACATTGCTGGTGAGACTGCAAATTGGTACAACCAATCTGGAAAGCAGTATGAAAATTCCCTTAGAAAACTTGGAATGGAACCACCATTTGACCCAGTTGTCCCACTCCTTGGTTTATACCCAAAGGACTTAAAAAAAGAGCATACTACAGTGACACAGCCACTTTAATGCTTGTAGCAGCACAATTTACAATTGATAAACTGTGGAATCAACCTAGATGGCCTTAAATAGATGAATAGATAGAGAAAGAAACTATGGTATATATACACAATGGAATATTACTCAGCACTAAAAGACAATAAAATTATGGCATTTGCAGGTAAATGGATGGAGTTGGAGAATATCATACTAAATAAATAAGCCAATTCCCCCAAACCAGGGGCTAAATGTTTTCTCTGATAAGTGGATGCTAATCCATAACTGAAGGTGGCATGGAAAAAGTGGAAGAACTTTGGATGGGGCAAAAGGGAAAGGGGGAGAGCCCAGAGGGTAGGAATTTTTTTGGAACGAGATGAACATCATTACCCTAGGTACATGTATGATTGCATGAATGGTATGACTCTTCTTACTTCATGTACAACTAGAGAAGTAAAAAATCCTGCTCCATTTGTGTACAATGAATTGAAGAGATTTCTACTGTCATGTATAACTGATTAGAAATAATAAAAAATTGACAAAACACATAAATTGACATTTTATTGAAGAGGATAATCAAATGGCAAATAAGCAGGTGTCCCCCAAAAGCTCATGTGTGAGACAATGCAAGAACTTTCAGAGGTGAAATGATTGAGCTATGAGAGCCTTGATTCAATCAGTGAATTTGGTGAGGGGGATTAACTGAGTGGTAACTGAAGGCAGGTAGGGTGTGGTTAGAGGAGGTGGGTCACTGGGGGCATGTCTTTGGGGTTTGTATTTTGTATCTGGCAAGTGGAGTCTTTCTTTGCTTCTTGATAATTACATGAGCCACTTTACCCACCACCCCCACTCTTCCCCCATGATGTTCTGTTTCATCTTCAGCAAAAGAGAATAGAATTGGGTACCTGTGGACCAAGACTTCTGAAATCCTGAGCTCCAAATAAACTTTTTCTCCTCTAAAATTGTTCTTGAAAGTCTTTTAGTCACAGCAGCAGAAAAACTGATTAAAACTTTGATTATGTGTTTATAGTATGCATCTGTATATATGTATGTATACATATACATATATCAATTGCTTGTAAGGAATTGCAACATGAGGAACCTTCTCTGCCGGCTCAGTCCATAGAAACAATTACTCCAAGAAAACAGTAAGCACATCTAGAGTCATGATCTTTGTTCTCATACCATTCATTAATAAAAAAAATTAGGGCTCCTTGGAAAATGCTGATCATAGATATGAGGCAAAATGTCTATAATTTGAGCCAAGAATGGCTAAAAGATATACTAAAACACACAGAAAACTACCCCAAATACACATTAATAGATACTTGTCAAAGGGATACAGGAGGCAATAAATACCACTCCAATGTCTGAAATTGAAGTTAGCAGAATCACAAAATTAATAAAGTTATATTTGGCATAAAAAGATATAAAATAAAGGTGTAAAGATCCAATAGTCCACATTGATTAAAATAAATGTTGGAAAAAGTAAATAAATAGGGCATATTGACAAAAGCATATGGAGAAGTGTGCCTCAGATTTATATAGATACATTGCCATCAAAGAATTGGTGCTCAATTTTTTGTATAGTGACTTATTTATGAGCACAGTATATAAAGAAGGACAAACATACATTACAGTGGAGAAACCTGGCAAACATCATTGTAGCCAGGTTGTCACTGCTAGACTCAAGAATTACATCATGATGACTGTATTTACTGTTGATAAACATGATGAAATGCAAATTTACCTATATGGGTGCTCATCCCACAAACCAGTATCCCTAGTATAATTATGCAGAAATCATTGGAGAAATTCCAATTGAGAGGCTTTATTACCATCTCTGAGGAAAATGTGGAGGAATAGCAAATTCACACAGTATCCATATACAGGTTAAATATATAATGTTTTATTATCTTAACCGAGTTATGAAACTTAGTATCACTAGTAACAGATGAAATGACAATTAAGGGTCTCTTGTGTTGCAAGAAAAAAGCTTAGTATGCCTATGATTACTAAAAGTATATAACTTGAATTTAATCTTGAGAAATCATCAGAAATTTGGATAATGGAATATTTTAAAAGATAGCTGAAATGTATGCATGCATGTATTATATGTATGTACATATGCATATATGATGTAGCTGGGTATATAAAATATATTTATAAATATCTCATTTGGGGGGTACCTGAAATTGAACTCAGGGGCACTTGGCCACTAAGCCACATTCCCAGCCTTATATTATTTTATTTTATTTATTCTAATTTGTTATATATGACAGCAAAATGCAATTCAATTCATACTACACAAATAGAGCACAATTTTTCATGTCTCAGCTTGTACACAAAGTAGAGTCTCACCATTCATGTTTTCATACAGTACTTCTGGTAACGATATCTGTCTCATTTCACCACCTTTCCTACCCCCATACTTCCCCTTTCCATCCTTCCCCTTTGTTCTATCTAAAGTTTGTCTATTCCTCCCATGCTCCCCTCCATCCCCATTATGAATCAGCATTCTTATATCAGAGAAAACATTTGGCATTTGGTTTTTTAGGATTGGCTTACTCAGCATTATGTTCTCCAACTCCATCTAATTATCTGCAAATTTCATGCTTTTATTCTCTTTTAATGCTGAATAATATTTCATTGAGTATATATACCACATTTTCTTTATCCATTCATCTACTGAAGGGTATCTAGGTTGGTTCTACAATTTAGCTATTGAGAATTATGCTGCTATAAACATTGATGTGGCTGCATCATTGTAGTATGCTATTTTTAAGTCCTTTGGTATAGAAAAAGGAGTGGGATAGCTCGGTCAAATGTGGTTATACTTCCAGTTTTCCAAAGAATCTCCATAATGCTTTCCATATTGGCTGACCAATTTGCAGTCCCACCAGCAATGTATGAGTGTGCCTTATCCCCCACATCCTCACCAAAACTTATTGTTGTTTGTATTCTTAATAGCTGACATTCTGACTGGAGCCAGATAAAATCTTAGAGTGGTTTTGATGTGTATTTCTCTAATTGCTAGAGATGTTGAACATTTTTTCATATATTTGTTGATAGATTGTATATCATCTTTGAGAATTTTCTGTTCAGTTCCTTGGCCCATTTATTGATTGGGTTGTTTTCTTCGTGATAAGATTTTTGAGTTCTTTATATGTCCTAAAGATTAGTGCTCTATCTGATGTGCATGTGGTAAAATTTGCTCCCATTCTGTAGGCTCTCTATTCACTTCATTGATTGTTTCTTTTGCTGAGAAGAAGGTCTTTATTTTAAAATCATCCCATTTATTTATTCTTAATTTTAATTCTTGTGCTATAAGAGTCTTATTAAGGAAGTCAGGACCTAATCCAACATGATGAAGATTTGGGCCTACTTTTTTTTTATTTAGGCACAGGGTGTCTGGTTTAATTCCTAGGTCCTTGATGCACTTTGAGTTGAGTTTTATGCATGGTGAGAGATATGGGTTTAATTTCATTTTCCTGCATATGGATTTCCAGTTTTCCCAGCACCATTTGTTAAGAAGCTATCATTTCTCCAATGCACGTTTTTAGCACCTTTGTCTAATATACGATAATTGTAATTTTGTGGGTTAGTCTCTGTGTCTTCTATTCTGTATCATTGGTCTACCGGTCTATTTTGGTGCTGATACCATGCTGCTTTTGTTACTATTGCTCTATAGTATAGTTTAAGGTCTGGTGTAGTGATGCTAGCTGCTTTGCTCTTCCTACTAAGAATTGCTTTAGTTATTCTGGGTCTCTAATTTTTCCAGATAAATTTCATGACTTATTTATCTATTTCTATGAGGAATGTCATTAGGATTTTGATTGGAATTGCATTAAATCTGTATATTGATTTTGGTAGTATGGTCATGTTGACAAAATTAATTCTGCCTATCCAAGAGCAAGGTAGATCTTTCTATCTTCTAAAATTTCTTTCTTTAGCATTTGGTAGTTTTCATTGTTGAGGTGTTTCACCTCTTTCATTAGGTTGATTCACACATTTTTTTGAGGCTATTGTAAGTGGGGTAGGATTTTTTTTTAATTTCTCTTTCAGAGGATTTGTCACAGATATATAGAAATGCCTTTAATTTATGGGTGTTGATTTTATATCCTGCTACTTTGCGGAATTCATTTATTAGTTCTAGAAATTATCTGGTGGAATTTTTTGGGTCTTCTAGGTATAGTATCATATCATTAGCAAATAGTAATGATTCAAGTTCTTTTTCTATTCATATCCCTTTAATCTCTTTCATCTGTCTAATTGTTCTGGCTAGTGTTACCAAAAGTATGTTAAATAGAAGTGGTGAAAGAGGGTATTCTTGTCTTGTTCCTGTTTTAAGAGGGAATGCTTTCAATTTTTCTCCACTTAGAATGATTTTGGCCTGGAGCTTAGCATAGATAGCTTTTATAATGTTGAGATGTGTTCTTGTTATCCCTAGTTTTTCTAGTGTTTTGAATATGAAGGGGGCCTGTCTTTTTTCAAATGTTTTTTCTGCATCTGTTGTAATGATAATATGATTCTTATCTTTAAGTCTTTTGATATGATGAATTACATTAATTGATTTTCATATGTTGAACCAACCTTGCATCACTGGGATGAACCCCAATTTGATCATGGTGCATTGTCTTTTTGATATATTTTTGTATTCAATTTGCCAGAATTTTATTGAGAATTTTTTTTTAATTTTTTTAATTGGTTGTTCACAACATTACAAAGCTCTTGACATATCATATTTCATACATTAGAATCAAGTGGGTTATGAACTCCCATTTTCACCCCAATACAGATTGCAGAATCACATCTGTTACACATCCACATTTTTACATACTGCCATATTAGTGACTGTTGCAGAATACAACAGTCACTAATATTGAGAATTTTTGTATCTATATTTATTAGAGATATTAGTTTGAAGTTTTTTTCCTTCAATGTGTCTTTGTATGGTTTTGCAATCAGGGTGATATTGGCCTCATAGAATGAGTTTGGAAGCATTCCCTCTTTTTCTATTTTATGAAAGAATTTTAGGAGTATTGGTATTAGTTCTTCTTTAAATGTCTTTTACAACTGAGCTTTATTCACATTCAGTCCTGGTCTTTTCTTTGTTGGTAGGATTTTCATGGTGTCTTCTATTTTATTGCTTGAAATTGATCTGTTTAAGTCTTGTATATCATCTTAGTTCAGTTTGGCAAATCATATGACTCTAGAAATTTGTCAATGCCTTTGTGGCTTTTTATTTTATTAGAGTACAAATTTTCAAAATTATTTCTAATTATCTTCTCTTTTTCTTTAGTGTCTGTTGTGATATTTCCTTTTTCATCACATATGTTAGTGATTTGAATTTTCTCTCTGCTTCTCTTTTTTAGCATGGCTAATGGCTTATCAATTTTATTTGTTTTTTCAAAGAACCAGCATTTTGCCAATTTTTCAATTGTTTATTTTATTTCAATGTCATTAATTTCAGCTCTATTTTTAATTATTTCCTGTATTCTATTGGTTTTGGTGTTGATTTGTTCTTCTTTTTCTAGGGCTGTAAGATATAATGTTATGTCATTTATTTGTTGACTTTTTCTTTTTTTAGGAAATAAACTCCATTCAATGAACTTTCCTCTTAATACATCCTTCATACAGTCCCAGAGATTTTGATATGTTGTGTCAATATTCTAATTTACCCTAAGAATTTTTTAATCTCTTCCTTGATGATTTTTGCAACCCATTGTTCATTCAATAGCATATTATTTCATCTCCAGGTGTTAGAATAGCTTCTATTTTTTATTTTATCATTGATTTCTAATTTCATTCCATTATAAACTGATGGAATGCAGGTTAGTATCTCTACTTTTTTGTATTTGCTAAGAGTTTTTTTGTGGCATAATATATGGTCTATTTTAGAGAAGAAACAATGTTCTGCTGAGAAGAAAGTGCATTTTCTTTTTGATGGAGGAAATATTGTAAATATATAAATTAAGCCTAAGTTATTAATAGTATTATTGAGTTCTATAGTTTCTTTGTTCAGCTTTTGTTTGGAAGATCTATCCAGTGGTGAAAGAGTATTATTGTGTTGTGGTGTATTTGGCTCTTAAACTTGAGAAGAGTTTGTTTGATGAACATAGATGCTCCATTGTTTCGGGCATATATATTTATAATTGTTAAGTCTTGTTGATGTATGGTTCCCTTGAGCAGTATGAAATGTTCTTCTTTATCCCTTTTGAGTAACTTTGGCTTGAAGTTTACTTTATTTGATATGATGACAGAGATCCCTGCTTTTTTCTGCAGTCCATGTGAGTGGTATGTTTTTTCCCAACCTTTCACCTTCAGTCACTCTTTTCCTATGAGATGAATCTCTTGGAGGCAGAATATTGATTTTTTAAAAAAAGCCAGTTTCTGTCATTCTATGTCTTTTGATTGGTCACTTTAGGCCATTAACATTCAGGGTTATTATTGAGACATGATTTGCTTTCCTGATCATTTTTGTTATTCAATTTGACTTGGCTTCTTCTTTGATCAGTTTTTCCTTTAGCGTAATAACTTCCTCTGCTGAGTGAATACTGTTAATAACTTAAACTTAACTGTTATACCATTGTTATTTTTCATTTCCTCCTCATGGAATATTTTTCCAAGGATGTTTTCTAGTGAAGTCTTTCAAGTTGTCAACTCTTTTAACTTTTATTTATCATGAAAAGTTTTTATTTCATCATCAAATCTAAAGCTTAATTTTGCTGGATATAAGATTCTTGGTTGGCAACCATTTTCTTTCAGAGCTTGGTACATGCTGTTGTAGGATCTTCTTGCTTTCAGGGTCTGGGTTGAAAAATCTGCAGAGATTCTAATTATTTTCCCTCTATATGTAATCCGTTTCCTTTCTCTCATGGCTTTTAAGATTCTCTCCTTATTCCGTATGCTAGGCATTTTTCATTATAATGGGTCTTAATGTGGATCTGTTGTGATTTTGTACATTTGGCATCTTAAAAGCTTCTTAAATTTGGTTTATCAATCAGTTTTCATGTTTGGAAAGTTTTCTGATATTATTTCATTGAAGAGATTGTTCATTCCTTTGGTTTGAAACTCTATGTCTTCCTCTATCCCAATATCTCTTAAATTTGGTCTTTTTCTGCTATCCCATATTTCTTGAATGTTTTGCTCATGGTTTCTTACCATCTTCACTGTGTGGTCTACATTATTTTCAAGATTTTGTATTTTGTCTTCATTGTCTGAGGTCCTGTCTTCCAAGTGGTCTATTTTGTTGGTGATGCTTTCAATTGAACTTTTAATTTGGTTTATTGTTTCTTTCATTTCAAGGATTTCTGTTTTTTTTCAGAATCTCCATTTATTGAAGTAATCCTTTGCTTCCTGTATTTGCATATGTAGCTCTTGAAATGATCTTTTGCTGCCTGTATTTGTTCTCTTATATAATTTTTTGATTCACAGAACGTTTTAATTTTGTACATCCTCAACTCCTTCTCTGTCATTTCTTCTGTTGTGCTAGCTATGCATTCTAATAATGTAGTGTCTATTTGTTCAAGAACCCAGTCCTATTTTGTATTTTATTTAGGGACAGGGTCTTACTGAGTTGCTTAGAACCTCACTTTTGCTGAGGTTGGTTTTGAACTTGAAATCCTCCTGTCTCAGTCTCCTAAAACACTGGGATTACAGGTGTGCACCACTTGGCATGGCATATAAATATCTAGTTTAATTTAAAGATCTTTACAAATTCGTTTAAACAAATTCAATATAAATGTCTTACTTTAATTTTATTCACATTTTCTTAAGTATTATTCAAAACTAGAATTAATTCAAAGAACTTCTGGTCTCAAAGTAGTAAATCATTTTAGGCAGAAAATATAATCAATGTGTAGAGAGATTAATTGGTTACAGCTCACAGTGTTTTGCCTTATTTTAATCTGTTGACCACTGATGATTGACAGAAGCTCAGCTTCTGTGATTGACCAACACTCAGCTATTTGTTACAAGAGTGTACTCCTAAGTTAGGCTTTTTCTTGATTTATGTACTAATTTAAATTGCATTTTTTTCCTAAGAAAACAAGTGCAGAGATCCCCTTATACCTAAATTTAATTCAATTTAACAGTATTATATGTATGTGTCAGTATATTGCCTGCAGCATTTGTAAGATATGTACATACATGTGATTGATAGTTGTATATACAAGCATTATGTACACATGTATATGCACATATGTATATGCACATATTGATGTAGATCAATATTATAAAATGTAAAAATTTGCTTAATCTATTATTTAATTTGGTTTAAAATGCATACTAGTATTAATTGCATTATTTTCTTGAACTTTGAAATTTTTCAAAAAATTTTTAGGTAACTGTGATTGATCCACTTGCCTCTTCAATCTCTTTCCATTTCATAGCTTGGATTCTTAAAAAGTTCTATCTCATGTTACTTTTGGTGTATGTTATTTACAGTATGACTTAATGGTTACCATTATGCATTCTGGAGCCAGATATGCTAGATTTGATTCCTGAGCTATACCATTTATTTATGTGGACAAATTATGAACTGTGTACCCCATAATGTTTTTTTATTGAGTTATTGAAAATTGAAATATAGTAATGAGAGTGAAAGACTTAACAGATGTGCTGAATACTGAAGTGGATACCACTGAAAAGTTATTTGTAAGCTAAAACTGTATGTGAAGATTAATTTTGAACATTACAGGACATATGTAAATCATAGGCAAGAGACATGAATGTAGACATGACTAAAGTACCATTTAATCATTTGCAAATAAACCATATTTCTAAAATAAGCTAAAATAATAAATAGATCTATTGAATGAAATGACTATAAGAATTTAGTCCAGATATCTGAGGTCTGTTTTTTTGTCAATCTTTTAACTGTTTTCTTTTTTCAGTGCTGACCATATTTCTAGATTAAATTTTTTCTGATGGCAAAATTAAAGAGGGTTCTGACAGATTTTACAACCATAGACCATGACATTCAGAGAAAGTATATTACTTTTTAATCTCTTTTAAAATAAAGAAAACTCATTTCTGAGAAATTTTCAGAAAAAAATTATCCATATTGTCTTTTGGTTCCCAAATAATTCACATACTCTTTCATCTATAGATGTTTGAGGTTCAGTGTTGGTATGCATTAGGGTGGGTGATGCAAAAATACCCAACAAAACATCATGGTATTACTAAAAAAGAAAATCAATGAATGTAATTCTGACAACTGAAAATGCACATTAAAATACAGTGTGTGTAAACTATTCATTGAATTCAGAGCTTTTCAAAGTTTTTCATCACTGGATTTTTTTTAATAGTCTTCAAACCTGTTTAAGACCCTAAGAGCCATTGTTTATATAGGCTATATCTATTAGTATTTACTAGGAAAGAAATTAAACTGAAAGACTGAAAAAATCTTATATTCAAACATAAAAATAATAATCCCATTAACCTTTACTTAATAATTACAATGGAAACATTTTAAAGAAAACATTTAAAGAATGACTAATATCAGGGACACTATTTGAGTACTGGTAATACAAAATCAAAAGTGATGTATTTGATATAGGAAGAGGCTAGTAGTTCATTTGATTTTATAAATAGTAGCAATTTATAATTTGTATTTCTTTGAAATGTTATTTATACATGTGTCCTGTCCTTTCTGAGATATCCTCAAGTTCTACTCTCATCACTTAATGTGTGAATTACTGGAGTTAGTCTCATTCCTCTTTCTCTCCAATCAATTGCCAGATCATCTTTCTGAAAAATGAAATCATATTTTCTGTCAGGAAGACAGGAATGTGTGATAGTGCTAAATAAATTCAAATTTCTTTGGGCAGCGTTTAAAGTTCTTAATGATCTGATCCACATCCATCCTACTACCCACACCAAGAACTCTCCAACACTTTGCCACTTTGGTAGCTCTGTACAAATGTTTACCCCTGTTCCCACTCCCAGTGACACACTCATTTCCAAAAAAAAAAAAAAAAAAAACCAAACTGGTTCTGGTAATGCTAATTTCTGTTGAGCTCCCATGATCAAATATTTTTTCCCTTTAAATGTAGTTTACTTCTGGTGTTATTAAATAAGTAAAGACCTCAGGTAATATAGTGTCCATTTTCTGAAACACCAAATATGAAGAAAAGACAGTATTGATTCAAAGTCCAGATCCCTGTGACTTAACCAACTGAATGAGCATGGGAAATTTATCCAGTATATCAATACATAAGGTTCTCATTAAAAACAAGTGTAAAAAAGTAGGCCTAATTAATCCATAGGCAATACATGTGAAATATCTCAATTAGTACCTAGCAGTTAGTACATTTATGTTTTTTTTTATATTTGTACTTTTAGTTGCTGAGTAAATATTCTTGTTTAGAGAATTAGGGTTTTATTACTTTTCTGAGAAATTAATGCTTGAACAACATCTCCTTTTGTTAATGAACATGAACATATCAATGCTTTTCATTGGAATCAGTTCATGTTTTGCTACTCTGAATGAACAACAAAACAGGTAATAATATCAGGAAGAAAAAAACTTGATTTACATTGTAATAATGATGGAAAATAAAAAAACTACATAAAATATTAATATACATATGGACTTCATTATGTTTCATATTATTAAAATTATAGGTTGATAAATCACTAGTGTGTGTGTATGTGTGTGTGTGTGTATATATGTATGTGTACATACACACTGTATTTCTGAGAATTTGAGAGTGAAAGTAACTGACGATATATTGTAAAATATTCTTGTATGGGTAATAAATGGTCTGCATGAGTACTTGTTCAGATATAATCTCAGGAAAGAACCAAATTTTCAAGTTGAAAATCAAATTGAAATACAGTATTAAATATATATCTATATATAAAATTAGAATTCATTGGATTTTCTTGAAATATGTAAATAATTGCACTTTGAAACTGGTAAATATTTAGCCCACTTGTGATAGATATCACTATTTTAGGTTTTGAATTATACTTTAGGATGATCTCTCATTTCCACTTTCTCAGTATTTGTAGGATTAGAAAAAAGTATTATTATCAAGTAGAAATCAATTTTCCAAGGGAGATGATACTTGTTTCAGAACATTACAAAATTGTCTCTTCTTGATAATTCTTTTTATAACATTTGTTACTTCCTTATTTCTTAGACTATAAATAAAAGGGTTTAATAAAGGAATGACTAGAGTATAAAAAATAGCTACAGGTATATCTTTCTCACCTTCATTAACTGAACTTGGTTGAGCATACATGAAGAGCAGAGAGCCATAGAATATTGACACAGAGAGGAAATGGGATGCACAAGTAGATAGAGCTTTGCCTCTTCCCTTTTTGGATTTCATTGTGAATATAGTGAAAAGGATATAGAAATAGGATATTAAAACAATAGCAATAGTAAAGACTTGAATTGACCCTGCCAAGATAAGTAACATCAGTTCATTAATATAAGGGTCAACACAAGAGAGTCTGTATAATGGAAGAACATCACAAAAGAAGTGATTGATTTGATGAGACCTACAGAAAGTTAACCTCAACAAAAGTCCTACTTCAACCATAGGATGCAGGAACCCTCCTATGTAGGCTCCTGTGGTCATCTGAATGCAGAGTTCCATTGACATCATGGTGTGGTACTGCAGTGGTCTGCATATGGCCACATAGCGGTCATAGGCCATTGCTGCCAGAAGAAAGCAGTCTGTAGTCTCAGCAAGACAGAGAAAATAAAATTGTACCATGCATTCATAGAGGGAAATCCTTCTGTCCTCAGAAAAGAAGTCCTGTAACATCTTGGGAGTGATGGCACAGGAACAGCAGGAATCCATGAGAGCCAGATTGCCCAGGAAGATGTACATTGGTGTGTGAAGACGGCGCTCCATGTAAATCAAGGCCACCAACCCTAGATTCCCCACCATGGTGACCAGATAGATGGCAGAGAACATCACAAATAGAAGGGTCTTCATGTCTGGGTGATCCATAAATCCCATGAGGATAAATTCAGTTGTCATTGAGTGGTTGCCCTCAGTCATCCCTATATTGTCTGTTGAAATAGGAATTGTTTAGATATAAGATTCTGATTTAAAGTATAAAATTTCCCACTGTTTTTCTTTTTACAACAGAGGAAATCTTCAAGCATCTTTTGTACTCTATGAATTATAACTACATTTAATTCTGTAGGGGTTTGTTCTCTTAAATTTTCAGTATATCTGTCTTCAAGCTGAGGACTCTCCACATTCACAAGAACGTTGTGATAGGTGCAGGGAGGATACTTTAAGTGGAAATGTTTTATCTTTATGCATTTCTGCAATGATAGCATAAAGTTTTGGTACCAATATTTGATCATTGTCCCAATGTAATTTTAGTGTCATACTTTTTGAGACCTCTAAAATAAATTTTAAATCATTCTTCCAATAATATGTATTTTTCTATTTAGAAGAAATTTATATTTTATTCTAGGGGTTCCAATATTTTTTAAATAGCATATTACAGGTATATTAACTTTATATGTTAGAGATTATGCAAAGGACATCTCATAGAAAATTGCCTTAGGTAGCTAAAGAGATAACTGTCCACATAATATCAATTGCAAACTCCTTCAGATTATTACAAATGTTTTTATGAACACTGCCTATATTTCACCAATATGATTGATTTTTTTCACGTTTAAATCCTTCCTATTTTTTTTTTTTTGTAAAGCATACTTAATACGACTCTATGAGATTTTAAGCAAGTGTTTCAGGACAAACCAATCTCATTTTTTGAATTCAGAGAATGTTTTCTATATCCCATATAATATATATTTTTTTCATATATAATTTACATGGCTCTGTTCTTTCACCATGTATCTGAACAATTTTCTATTATAAGAATTTTGAGGTTAGTTATTACATACTTTTCTGAAAGGAGCCCTAAGTTGTTATGGAATGAAGGCACAATGAATTCCAAACCTATCTCTGCCCTGTTATCTGGAATGGGTGACTTTGTTTTCAGTATCCTAATAAACTTTAGTGATCTCTTATACTCTGCATATTGAGGAATGTTAACCATGAAGAAAAGTGTCCTCCAAGGAAATTTTTTAAATGACAAAGTTGAGAATCTTAAGTGTCTTTTCTACTCTTTTTCTTTTTCCTCAGAAAATTATATAAGATTCTCTAATGTATGATAGTAGACATAAAGGTAATAAAAATAGTCATTTTAATACATCTTTTAAAAATACTTATTAAAACAGAAAACTTTTAAATTCTAATGTGTGTTTTTAATTCATAATTAGTTTGCTTTAAAAATTATTTAGTCTTATTACTTAGTGATTCGTTGGGATATATTAAATAACAGATAAAATCATAAATTCTATGGTTAAAATAGTTTGTATCTCCATGAGGAAAGCATCAAAATTAACCTTGTAGAAATTTTAAGTATAAGCCATATAGTCATTTAAAATATAAATAACTTTCAGTATACTTGCCTTTGTTTTTCAATAAATTTTTTGGATCTTACCTCTGTATTTTGAAATTATATATTGAGATCAGGAAGTCAGATGAATTATACTTTTCTATTGCACCTCATGCTAGTTCCCAGTACCAATTTTGCTAAGATCTAGAATGAAAAACAGGGGATAAAATTTAGAATCCATGAAAACTTATAAATCATTCAGGGAAGCAAATATTTCTGGTTGCTAATATTAACAATAAAAATAAGTTCAAATATTCATCTTACCTAGATTTCACTGAGAAGAGTTTGCTTTTATGGTGAAGGCCTCAGAATTTGGAATATATATATGTACATTCTTGCTAGAACATTTGGGATTAAGAGAATACAAATCTCTGAGACAACCTTTAGGTCAGAGTTAATACTTACGTCCCTTATACAACCAAGTTAAAGTTTTCCATCAAATCCTGGAGGGATTTCTCTGTAATGACATCAGTGTATTTCTATGGAGATATTAAGTCCTAAAAACATAAAAACTTGAAATGTATTAAAAGTGTCCTGTGAGACAGAAAAGCATAAGTACGTAACAGTCACTAAAGTCTGATAACCCTCATAATTATTAGTATGAAACTGCCTTATGTTTTACAATTCTTTTCACCATCCTATCCATAAAATATAAAACACGCCAGAAATTTCTCAGGCTGTTTTGGCCTTTGTGGAAATGTGAAATTAATGTGTTTTATGATTCTTTGTTGCCTTTTGCAGCAAATTGAGTTAAATCCTGAACATGTATTGATTGCCTTGATTTCTAATTCAAAGCATAATTATTTCTCTGAGTCATAAAATACATCTAAAATTATTTTAGAGGGTCCTTTATAGACTGATCACTATATTTGGAGAAAAACTATTTTACATTTGAGCTCAGAATTCTCTCAATGAAGCATTAACCACTTATTAATATTTTTGTTGTGTCTACTTCAATGTAGAGACAAACTAAAAAAATAATGAATAATAAAAACAAGTATTTTAAAGAATGCATGTTCATATTTATAGTGTAGATAAATTGGAAACCCATTATTGCATTGAGTTCACTGACAAACATTTTATAATAGCTTATTGGAGATGTAATTTTCTTTATTTTTAGGGAAATTGATATATTAAAAATTTGGTCTTTAGAAAATTGAGGAATAATTAATGAAAATCTAGGACAACTTTCTCTACTCATAGATCAGTAACAAAAATTTTGTTAGACTTAGGGCAAGTTAAAGTTGTGTATTGATTATTGATTCTAAAGGGATTTTCTTGGTGTTGACTTCAGGGTAAGTCTGTATAAATTATAAAAATGTGTGTGTGTGTGTGTGTGTGTGTGTGTTTGTGTGTTTATGAAAGAGATAGAGGTAGGAAGGGGCAGCAGGGAAGATGAATCCTTCAGGGCATGCCCTAGTGACCCACCTCCTCCAGTCATGACCGAGGTCTCTACATTTACCATCCAGTAGCTCACTGAAACCATCACAGATTGATTAGGTCACCGCCCTCAGAATACAATCATTTCATCTGAGTATTCCTACATGAACACAGGAGCTTTGTGGGACCCCTCATATCCAAACCATTATATTCTGTTCCTAGTCCCCAAAAGCTCATGTATTTCTCTCAATGCAAAATTTATTTATTACTTCTCCCAGAGTTCTCATAGTTCTCTAAACAGCTTCAACATTGTCCAGAATTTCAAGTCCAAGTTCTCATCGAGACTCAAGGCACATTTAGGTTTTGAGCCTATGTGGCAATCAAAAGCAAGTGACATACTTTCCATGTGCCATGGTACAGAAACCAAGTTACATACCTCCAATATGTAATGGCAGAGAGAAAATGTTCCCATTTCAAAAGGAAGTTTAGGAGCACATAAAGAAGAGATGGGACCAAAGCAAGACCTAAACCCAATCAGGAAATCGTTTCCTGTAGCTCTACATCTGGCATCTGGGGCAAATGTGATCTTTCAAGGGTTTGGGCAACTCTGCCCCTTTGACCTTGTTGATTGTAACTCTTGTGGCCTGTCTTTTAGCCTCATGTGGCTCTTTCCCGGGCCAGTAGCTCTCCTTAGCAGATGATACATATTACTGGCATCTGTGAACAATGGGGAACTCCATTCTAGCTTTACTCCCATCTTACAATTTTATGTATCACCCTCTCAGGGGTTCTCCTTGATGATCACAGCCCTGCTACATTTTGCCTGACCCCCCCCGCCCCCCCACCGCCTGGCCTTCTTTGACTCTTGCACTCCAGCATCTTGCATGCTTGCAGAATCACCACCATATGGATTATGCCAAGGTCTACTACCAGCCTGAGCAATAGTTAAGTCCCCCTTTGACCATGGCTGCTACAACCTCTGGGTGCTTGGGTTCATAAGCACAGTGAAAGGAAAGTTGGAGAAACAACTTTCTAGGTGCTCCTGTGTAAGCAGCATGCCCCACCATCTCCTAAATTAGTTTTCATATTACACTCTTGTCCTGCCATGGGCAGCCTGAGATACCCTCAAGGTACCTTTACTATTATCTCTGTACAAAGTATTAGCTTCACTTTAGTGATACTAATCTCTTTAGCAACCACTTCTTACTTGGCTTCAGATTTACACATGATTTTCTGACAAAACTGTAGGTCTTTAAATTCTTCTTTCTCTACTTTCTGCTTCCTATTTTCATGATAAACCTTGCTAAATGTCAACAACAATACCCATGTCACTGCCAGAATGCTATGCTGCCTTAACTTATCCTCTGCCACATCAATTAGTTCATCACCTTTAAATTCACCTTAACATAAAGTAGCAGGGTATGGGCAAAACGAAGACAAGTTCTTCAGCAGGATAAAATATGAATGACCACTAGTCCGAATCCCAGTGGAATCCTCTCTACCCACTGATATGAGTACAGTCTTTACTATCATCATTCCTATCAGTATTTGTTCTTTGAAGTTCACACTAGAATCATCCATTAAGCTCTGCTTGCAACATTCTAGGTCTTTTCTAACCTGCATATCCAAACTACTCCCACAAATGAGTTCAAAACATTATGAACCCCATTGTCAGGTTAGTCCTAGCAACAACCCCACTTCTCAGAACAAATTAGGTCAAAGTACTCATACTTCAAGCATTTCACCTCTGAATATCCTTTAATTAACCATAGGAACTGTGGAGGCCCACTTCACATGCAAAACATAATAAAATAATAAAATACAAAGCATATTTATAAAATGTAGACTAACCCACAGTAGCTAGAATTCACATAAATCCTAGGAATAGGATTCATGGATACAAACTAATGTTACAGATGAGTATTTTAAATTCTTGATTGAAACTGACTTTAATTTTCTTTTTTAAATATATGTTTATTTATTTTTACTTATTTTTATGTGGTGCTGAGGATCAAATGTGCGAGGCAAGTGCTCTGCCACTGAGCCACAACCCCAGCTCCTGACTTGAATTTTATAACCTTGTACTTGAATGGTATTTATTGCACAGTCACTGACTTACCAGCTTCCCACCCTGCATTTGTTACTAGCTTACAATCTTTCAGGTAAAAACTTAACTAATGTTCAATTCCAATCTGTTTCAAAATATACTGGAATATTGCTTGTGAATATTACTTGGGATTACTGTGCAACAATTTCAGGATTCTAGGTTCTATGGAACCATTAGTTTGAACCAGTTTTCGCCCTTTATGTGAGTTTGCGCAGTACTGTGGTACATTGGCAATTTCATTTAGGTTGGCATAGATTGGTTTCATTGGTAAGAGAAAGTTCTTGTGACAATATTATTCTATGATAATGGTGGCATTCAGGGAAATATTTTCCTTTCAGAAGCATTAACTACACAAATGGAACAATGGACTGAATTTTAAAATGTGAGCGTTAGTTGAGCTTACGCTTTTCTACATATAAACATGATACAGATTTAGGACTTTCTCCATTCTCTGTAGAAATTGCTAAGCAAAATCAAATTTTAAAAGTTAATTATTGGGCTGGGGATGTGGCTCAAGCGGTAGTGCGCTCGCCTGGCATGCATGCATCCAGGGTTCGATCCTCAGCACCACATACCAACAAAGATGTTGTGCCCGCCAAAAACTAACTAAATAAATAAATATTTAAAAAATTATCTCTCTCTCTCTCTTAAAAAAAAAGTTAATTATTGCCAAACTCCAGAAAACCCAACCACTTTAAACCTGGAGAGTATTGCATCATCCCAAAGAAATTGCCTATTAAACACACTAAAAAAATCTGTAGGGCTGAATACAGCTTTCTTTCTTAACAGAATTTATTTTATGCCTATTATACTAAGCAGCATATTTTAAATACTGATATGTAAGTGTTAATACTCATTTTTCCTAGATTTCATTGAGAAGATCTTTTTGAGAGTACATTGTTTGCTTTATGCTGAGACTCTCAGTATTTAAAAATATATACGTGTACAATAGTGCTGCAGCAATTGGGATCAGGAGGATGAGAATCTCAGAGACAATCTATAAGCCAATGTTAATAATGTGTCCTTACTTTGCCAAGTTTTCCTGTACCGACATCAATGTATTTTAGTTTTTGGAGATAGTAAGTACTAAAAACATTTAAACCACTTGAAATTGATTAATGATGTCCTTTGGACAATAAAGTTAAAACAAATGATGTTTCCTAAAGTCTTGTGATCATCTTGCTGATTTGTACAAAACATCTTAATTTATCACATTCCTTCCCACATGCTGAACATAAAATGTAAAAGAGTCAGAAAATAGTTTATGGCTGGTTTTTCCACTTTCTGGAGGAAGTAGAATTAATAAGTCTTATGAGAAAAAAGTTATTATTTGTAGAGGAAACCAGAAGTTGTCAGGTACAGAGAAGGTCATCAACTTCTTCACTACGTGGCTTGATTGTATGCCCATGTATTGTAATGCACTCAGTTCAAATTTGATTTTATTATTGGTCTAGTATACAAATTACTGAGACTTTTCTCTGTATGTCTTGTTCTTACCACCTACCTCTTACCTTTCTTATACTGTTCTTTTTTTTTCCCCCCTTTCATTTTCGTACTGGTAATCACACTTCACTAAACCACATCTGTCAATACTTCTATAATTGGTCACTGCTTCTCCTTCCCCTATTAGCATATAGGTTTAGCAAGAAGGGATTTCTTTAATATGTCCAATCCTGTATGTCCAGAACTCTGAGTAGTGTCTGGCATTTTCTGGTGCTCATTTTTTTGTTGAATGAATTAAAAACATAAGGCTTTTTCTGCTCAAGAATTCGTAACACTCATACATTGCTGGTGGGAATGCAAATTGGTGAAACAACTCTGGAAAGCAGTATAGAGATTGCTCGGAAAATTTGAAATGGAACCACCATTTGACTCAATTATCCCACTCCTTTTTACATACTCAAAGGACTTCAAATCACACACTGACATGATGAGGCCATATCAATGTTTATAGCAGTTCAATTCAGACAAGAAAAGTTATGGAATCAACCTATGTGCCCTACAACAGATGAATTAATAAAGAAAATGTGCCATGAATACACAGTAGAATATTATTCAGCCATTAAAAAGAATGACTTTATGACTTTTGCTGGTAAATTGTTGAATCTGGAACTATTATGCTAAGGTAAACAAGCCAATCACCCCAAACCAAAGGCTAAATGTGCATTCTGATATGTGAATGCTAAAACACAATAAGGGGTGGGGAAGAAAAAATAGAATTTCAGTGGACTAGACAAAGGTGAATGAAGGGAAGTGAGGAATGGGAATAGGAAAGAGAGTAGAAAGAATCACACATAACTTTCCTATGTTCATATATGAATATACCACCAGTGAAACTCCACATCATGTACAACCATAAGAATGGGATCATGTGTAAAAATACTCTACTGTCATGCATATCTAAAAACATTACAAATAAAAATACTCTTCATTAGAAATTTTTCTTTCAGAACTTTAATTATATCATTTCTTTTCCCCCATATCTATCAGTTTCTGTTAAGAAATCTCCTGTTAACCAAATAGGGATTTCCATATATAGGTAACTTGATGTTTTTGTTTTTCTAGTTTTAGCATTTAATCTTTTCCTTTGACTTTTGACAGCTTGACTATTTCAGACCTCCTTGAGGAATTTCTTGATTGAAACTATTTGGGGGCATTTAAGTTTATCGGACCTGAATATCTGCATCTTCCCAATATTAGTATAATTTTCAGTGTTCTGCAGATGGATTTTCTATGTCATTCTCTTTCTCCTTTTGGAATAATCATAATGCACACATTTGTTCAATGAAGGGTGTTTCATGAATCTTTTAACATTTCTTGATGTTTTTTCCTTTTGTCTGATCGGATTATTTTAAAAGCCCTAAATACAAATCCAAATGCTCTTTCTCTGCTTTATTTAGTATACTGTGATTCTCACTGTATTTTTTCCAATTTTCATTTCTTTAGCTCCAAGGTTTTTGTTTGATTCTCTTTAGTGTCATTAATAATAATAAAGTTAGAAAAAATTAAAACAGCATGAACAGAAGAGGGATAAAGAGAGAACACTGAAGTATAGCAATTCCCTCATCTGGCACATAAATACTAGTGGTAATAAAATAATATTATTTACAAATTATAAACACTGCAGATAATGGGGATTGTATATATGGTAAAGGTATTAACATAAAGAAAACACCTAAAAACTATACAGAGTGTCAAAAATATCAGAAGAAATTCCCCCAAAAGTGGGTTAAAAAAACATATAAATGAAGAGCAATAAACATAACATGATGCGAGTCAGAAATATTAAATGAGATAAATCTGACAGAGGTGGGATTAAACCCATCAGTTGTAGAAGTTAATGTAAAGTTGTTAACTCATTTATTATAATATTTTTAGATTTTTTCAGAAAGGAATACTTGGTTCTAGAGTTGCATATATACAAGTTATATAGCAAATGTAAAATGATTAAATGTGGCTAGAAAAAAGGAATAAGTAAAGATGTCTTGTAAAGTACTGACAAGAATTTAAATCCTTATCCATGAGCTTAAGGTAAATAAACACAGAGCAGAGTACTAGAAGGCTACATATTTTTAAAAAAGGATGAAAGACATATTATCAGATACTGATAAAGAAAGACGTTATGATTGTGCTTGAAAGTTTTTAAAAATCAAGGCCAAGATTCTATATACACATTCTATACACATGACCACTGGCATAAGAAAGAAAAGGAAATCATTGTATGTATATTTTTATCTACTGTTTGCTATTTTGTTTATTTATTCATACATTTAAATTTTTAAACATTTATTTATTTGTTCTAATTTGTTATACATGACACGCAGAATGCATTTCAACTCATAGTACACATATAGAGCACGAATTTTTATGTCTCTGGTTCTACACAAAGTAGAGTCACATCATTTGTGTCTTCATATATGTACTTAAGGTGATAATGTCCATATAATTTCATGCACATTCCAAGCACCCTTGCCCCCTCCCTTCCCTTTCCTCCCTTTTGTCCTATCTAAAGTTCTCCATTTCTCCCATGATCCCCAACCCCATCCCCATAAATCAGAGAAAACATTTGGCATTTGGTTTTTTGGGTTTGGCTTACTTAGCATGATATTCTCCAATTCTATCCACTTACCTGCAAATGCCATAATTTTAATTTCTTTTAATCCTGAGTAGTATTCTATTGTGTGTATATACCACAGATTCATCTACTGAAGGGCATCTAGGTTGGTTCCACAATTTAGCTGTAGTGCTGCTATAAACATTGATGTGGCTGTGTCCCTGTAGTATGCTGTTTTTAAATCCTTTGTGTATAAACAGAGGAGTGGGATAGCTGGGTCAAATGGTGGTTCCATTACCAGTTTTACAAGGAATCTCCATATTGCTTTCCATATTTTCAGTCCCACCAGCAATTAAGGTGATAATGTCCATATAATTTCAATTTTCAGTCCCACCAGCAATTTATGAGTGTACCATTTTCCCCTCATCCTCCCCAACACTTATTGTTGTATGTGTTCATAATACCTGTACCAATTTTCAGTCCCACCAGCAATTTATGAGTGTACCATTTTCCCCTCATCCTCCCCAACACTTATTGTTGTATGTGTTCATAATACCTGCCATCTGACAGGCATGAGATAAAATTTTATGTAGTTTTGATTTGCTTTTCTCTAATTGCTAGAGATGTTGAACATTTTTTCACATCTTTGTTGATTGACTGTATCTCATCTTCTAAGAACTGTCAGTTCAGTTCCTTGGCCCATTTATTGATTGGCTATTTATTTTTCTGTTAAGATTTTTGAGTTCTTTATATATCTTGAAAATTAGTGCTCTATCTGATGTCTATGTGGTAAAAATTTGCTCCTATTTGTATAGGCTCTCTATTCATCTCACTGATTATTTCTTTTGCTAAGAAGAAGCTTTTTAGTTTGAATCCATCCTATTTATTGATTCTTGATTTTATTTCTTGCAGTATAGGAGTCTTTTTAAGGAAGTTGGGGCCTAATTTGACACATTGAAGATTGGAGCTTACTTTTACTTCTATTAGGCTCAGGGTCTCTGGTTTAATTCCTAGGTTCTTGATCCACTTTGAATTGAGTTTTGTGCATGGTGAGAGATAGAGGTTTAGTTTCATTTTCCTGCATATGGATTTCCAGTTTTCCCAGCACCTTTGTTGAAGAGGCTATCTTTTCTCCAATATATGTTTTTGGCACCTTTGTTTAATTTGAGATAACTGTATTTATGTGGGTTTGTCTCTCTGTCCTCTATTCTGTACTATTGGTCTACCAATCTATTTTGGTGCCAATACCATGCCATTTTTGTTAACATTGCTCTGTAGTATAGTTTAAGGTCTGGTGTTATGATGCCACCTGCTTCACTCTTCTTGCTAAGAATTGCTTTACCTATTCTGGGTCACTTATTTTTTTCCAGATGAATTTCATGACTGTTGTTTTCTATTTCAATGAGAAATGTCATTGTATTTTTTTTTATAATAAACCAAAAATATATACATCAGAAACAAGTGAAAAATATTACTTATAGGACCTCTTTGGAAAAAAGTCTGATTCATTTTGATTGCTATTACAAACACTAGCTTTGGATTCTCATATTGGAAATCAAGCAATCTATCAGAAATTACTGGAATCCTATCAGAAAAATTCAGGAAAATTTTGAAGTTATTTAGAATAATTACAATGATAATTACTTCAAATAAGTAAATATGTAAAAAAATGTATGAGTTTATCTTCACCATTCAAAGTTATTCATAAATTTCCAAGGGTATTAGGAAAACAATTTATTATTCTTAAAACTAGTGATTTAATTCATATATTCTGTTTTTTTCCTATGTGAATTTTATTTATTTTATACAACATTGTTTTTTTCCCCCTTTCAGGAAGTAAAGATATAAGTACTCAACAAAAAAGAAAGTAAGGAAGGAGAAAGAAAGGAATAAAGAAAATACAAGAGAAAAGAAAAAAAATGAATGAATGACAGGGGAGGTGAAAGGGGAGGGGAGGAAAGGAAAGAGACAGAGCCAAGCACAAAGCAGGATTATTCAAGTAATTGTTTTATGAACAAAAATCTAAAATAAATTAATACAGGAAAAACAGGTAGACCAATTTAAAACCCTTGATTGTGCTTGGTTCAGAGAGAGTTGTGTGCAGAGAGTGTAACAGAAGACATTTGGTCGATAGAAGGGAGAGAGGATTGACAGTTCTTGTGAGAGTTTGGTGTGAAGGGAGAGAAATGGAGGATTACTTTTAATTTCTGACTTGCCCTTTCAGCTGGAGGAAGCTACCATTAGAAAAGAGAAGACCAGAGAGGAACAATGCTTAGGGGAAATTCAAGAGTTGTGTTTTGATCATGTTAAATTTGAAGTGTCTTTGAGACATTCAAGTTACCATGTGGATTAGGCACTGAGTCTGGAGATTAGGTGAATTAGCATACCTGGAAATCAGCATTCTAGACCATTGTCGTACTAAGGCATCAAAAATAATAAAAAGAGTCACACAGAAATAAAGAATAGAGAAATTTGGTATCATGTATATGAACTCTCTCAAACCCAAACAGGAGACTGGGTAGAAGGAGAAGAGTCTTCTCCAGTCATGGTTTATCATGTTTCACTTTTGTTGCTTTCTAAAAGTCTCCCTTGGCTCCTAGAAAATCAGTGTAGGGATTTAGACTCTCTTGTGTTTTCTGTGCAAGACAGAGGCTAGAATTTGGTCTCCCTATGTGTGCATATATATATGTGATTTTATCAATATGCATGTACAAAAAGGAGATTCAAGAATCAATAAGGAAAGAATTCATTAGCAAATGCTTCTGAAACTAATGGTTAGTCCTAAATCCAATTTTAATTCTCATTTTACAATGTTGGAAAACAAGTTGTACTTTAATATTATGTATTAAAATTCAAGATATTGAAAATGAAAATACACGAATTTTGTTTATAAAATCTCTGAAGGTTTAGTGAAGACTTACGGATTTTAACAAAATCATAAATATATGTTTAATTAAAATATGTACACATTATAAACATAGAAAACAAATATTAAAAGACTATGCACACATAGACAAATTATTCATCATGGATTTGAAACATTTTTTTTTTTAAAGAGAGAGTGAGAGAGGAGAGAGGAGAGAGAGAGAGAGAATTTTTAATATTTATTTTTTAGTTCTCGGCGGACACAACATCTTTGTTGGTATGTGGTGCTGAGGATCGAACCCGGGCCGCACGCATGCCAGGCAAGCGCACTACCGCTTGAGCCAAATCCCCAGCCCGATTTGAAACATTTTAACATTTTCCTCAGTAAACAATGTTACAAATAAATGTAAGTAAAAAGTAGGGCTTATAGAAAATGGAGAGATGATTTATAAAAATAAAAAATGGCCAATTAATACATATAATTTTCTTATATTTGTTGTCATTTGCTAATAAAAATACAAAATATATAATAATGTCTTCATTAATATGTATTAAATGTTTTGAGTTTTAATTAATATTTATTGAATATTTTAACATGCAAGCCTGCTGTTTTATATTTGATAGTGTATAACATTGTTGATGCTTTCAAGGATGAAACAAACCTTGACAATATTTTAAGTTAAAGTATACTTTCTTCCTCCTGAATTTGTTATGATTTATTGTGAATTACTTTACAAAAAAATGTGTTTATTTCTTCTCATTTCATTCTTTTTCCACTCTTGGAATCTCATCTAAATAAAACTTCATTACTTTAAATGCAGATTACTGCATTACTTTATTTCTGGTTTCTATCTCTTTAAAAAGATAACCTGTTTTGTGGGGGGAAAAAAAAAGCAAAGCCAGTTTTCTGAAAAGAAATCATTTCACTTTTTAGTCTAGGAATTTTAAGTGTTAACAAACACTCTACATAAAATCAGATAAGTGTTCAGTTAGTAACTAGAAAACATTAATCAAAGAAGACTCTTAACATTTAAACATTAAATTATGATACTATGTTGATTTACTGAGATTTGGAACAGTACTTTCTCACAATTTAATGAGACTAATGAGAGCTGGCATAGTAGTTACTGTGGAGTTTCTCTTGATTTACTCTGGCTGTGTAATTTGAATTAAGATTTGTCAAACAATTTGGAAATTCTACTAGCGTATATTTTAACAAACAAGACCTCATGATTTAAACAAGATATGTAATGTAAAAGAAAAAATATTTTTTATGTTCATTATTTATGAAAGCATTTCCAAAAATTAAAAACCGTTTGCAGTAGAGGATGAAGTTTAAGAATGTTATAAGTCCTCATGACTTTTTTGAGAACATTTATGACTTCCTTATTTCTCAGACTATATATAAAAGGGTTTAATAAGGGAATTACTATTGTATAAAATATTGACACTAGTATACCTTTATACTCTTCTTTGAATGGTCGGATATATGTGAGAAGACAAATGTAGAATATTGAGACTGACAGAAAATGGGATGCACATGTTGAAAATGCTCTACCTCTCCCCTCCTTAGATTTCATTCTGAAAATAGTGAAAATAATGCAAAGATAAGAAATCAAGACAGTGGAAATAGTAAAGATTTGAATTGGCATTGAAAAAATATATATCATTAATTCATTAATAAAAGGGTCAGTACAGGAGAGTCTATACAGGGGAAGGATATCACAGAAAAAGTGATCAATTTTATGAGATCTGCAGAAAGTTAGCCTTAATAGAAAGGTCGTGTGAATCATAGAATGCAGATTACTAGCTATGAAAGTTCCTATAGTCATCTGAATGCAGAGTTTCTTTGACATCAGAGAGTGGTACAGAAGGGGACTGCATATGGCCACATAGCGGTCATAGGCCATTGCTGCCAGAAGAAAGCAGTCTGCAGTCTCAGCAAGACAGAGAAAATAAAACTGTGTCATGCATTCATAGAGGGAAATCCTTCTGTCCTCAGAAAAGAAGTTCTGCAACATCTTGGGAGCAATAGCACAGGAACAGCAGGAATCCATGAGAGCCAGGTTGCCCAGGAAGATGTACATTGGTGTGTGAAGACGGCGCTCCATGTAAATCAAGGCCACCAACCCTAGATTCCCCACCATGGTGACCAGATAGATGGCAGAGAATACCACAAACAGAAGGACCTTCAGGTTTTGGTTATCTGTAAATCCCATGAGGATAAATTCAGTCGCTAAAGAATGATTTGTCTCAGGCATTCCTGGCTTGTGCTAAGACATAAATTGTAAAAACATTCAATTGAGATTATAAGCAGAATATGTTTCATTCACCTCTTTTAATTACCCTAAGCACACAAGACTTTTCTTCTTCAAATCATCCTATGCTATCTCCTGAAAGCTGGCACACTCATAGTATATGAAGTCTTGTGAGAAGAAATATATCGAGGATTGTGCATACAACAGGGATTGTCTGGGAATGTCTGTGTGAATTCCTAGGATGAAAAAGCTCTTTACAGATCATGGTCGATATAATTATTTTTCCATTTCCCATGTTAAAAAACATTGTCTTACTGTAACTTTCTCTCTATGAATTAAAGAATTATAAATATAATTCCCGAGATTAATTTGGTACTTAAAAATAAATTATTCTTTAGACATTTTAATGAATGGATGTCTAAGTTTTTAAAAAAATGTTCAGAGTCACAGTGTGTTTGAGAAATATATTCTATACTTTGGTAAACTTTCACAGGTAAGGTCACCAAGAGATATTTTAAAGAAATATTTAGTCATTCTTTAAGACAGGGTAGGAATATAAACCATATTAAAATATAATATAAAACATGTTAAAAATTCCTTAATAAGTTAAAAATTTGTTTTTTATTCATTTTCACATATTCTTGATCCTACTTCTGTCTTATACGTCAAATATTTGTGGAGTTATTTCTCTTAATTATCTGTCTCAATATTTGTCTCTAAGTTTAAGTGTTTTATATATATATATATATATATATATACACACACACACATATCTAATATTCTGAGATTCATTGACAAAGTTTCCATTCACAATGTGTATGTTTCATAATAAATGTCTATCTCCTATAATCTCAAACATCTTCTCTAGAAAAAAAAATCCACTTTTTGTTCAGTCGTATAGAGTTTCCCCACTTATTTCACTATTTAAACTTGCAGACTCAAATGTATGTTACGTTATAGCATATTCACAAAGGAAATATTATGACAAGTTCGAGAAGTAGCCAGTTGCATTCTTTTGGAAATCTATTGTATCATTTCAATGTGTTAAGTGCCTTATTGTAAAATTTTAAGTCTAAAACTCATGGTTTTCCTGACACATATTTTTCATTATGACATCTACTGTATGTTATTGGATAATTTAGTAATCAAATATGTGTATTTCAGAAACTCTTTTCTCTTACATACCAGTAACTTAGTCATTGATCTATCAGAGGAGATTTGAATTCAGGTTCTTTAATTTTTTTAAGAGGAAATATTCTTTGGTTAGAAATGCTTTCCTGCTTGTGCTTTTGTGTTTGTAAAAACATATCAGGAAAAATTTAGGAGTAAGAATATAATATAGTCTTCTAAAATATGATTTTACATTTACATTTTAAGTACCTCATTGTTAGTTAAAACTAATTTATGTTTCTGCTCAAAAATTCAAGCGGCATTTCAGTAAATGATGGAGTTGGAGAATATCATGCTAAACAAAGTAAGCCAATCCCTCCCGCCCCAAAATCAAAGGCTGAATGTTTTCTCTGATAATTGGATGCTGATCCATAATGGTGGGGGGCATGGGGTGAGAGGAGGAACTTTGGATTGGGCAAAGTCGAGAGAGGGGAGGGGAGGGGAGGGGAGGGGAAGGGAAATTGGGTTAGGAGAGATGGTAGAATGAAACAAACATCATTACCATAGGTACATGTATGATTGCTCAAATGATGTAAACCTACTTCATGTAAAACCAGAGAAGTGAAAAATGTGCTTTATTTGTGTACAATGAATCAAAGAGCTCTGCTGTCAGGTACAACTGAGTAAAACAAATAAATTTAAAACTTTTTTAAAAAGTTAAAAAGAATATTTATGCACTTGATTTTTAATCTCTTTGGTTTTGTTTTAAAATACTTATACTTTATATTTATCCAATATGCCAGAGTGGCATCAATATAGTCTTTCAAAATAAATAAATAAGAAAATAAATAAATTTACAAACTCATTTAGTCACAATCTACTATATATTTATTGAGTTCAGTGCTCATCCAAATGTACTATATATTTAATATCATTTGGCAACTGTAAATTATGCTATTTCAAGTGCATAAAAATGTGTTTTAAATAATAGTAAGATCATCTTCCGTTTCTTCAAGAAATTATTATAAGACTTTTGGTTTAACATACTGTAGACAGACAGTTTTGGATAAAGCCTACTATAATTATTCAAAGGCATTGTTTTATACACATTCTGGTTAGTATTTCTGTTTTTTATTCTTGTCCCCACTGAATTTCATACAATGTTTTTCTGTTTGCTCACATAATATGGTAAGATTCTGGAATTTTATCACTAGAGGCTTATAATCCATGAATAAAATAAATTGCCCATTGTATTTTAGGTCTATTCACTTTTAAAATATCCCTCAGAATTTTAATATTTTAAAAAATAATATGAAAACACAAAAATGCCAACTGCATCATTATTTTAGCAACACTTAATGACAAATATGCTGAAAATATTTATGTGGACTCAGGAGAAATATGTTTCATTTTCAATAACCATTATCCTATTTAGGAGCTATTGTATCAGAATATAATGAGTGAAAACTTAATTTCTCTTCTCAAGTGCAAATCAAATTATTCATATGAATCAGAAATAAGTTTTGCTCTACAATCCAGAATTATTTTGCATGGTCCTTTATAGACTTACCTGTATATTCTGTGTTAAAAGGATGATGCTTTTGAACTCAGAATACTTAGAATAATTGCCACATTGTGTCTCATTATTTCTTTCCATAGTGTCTTCAATTTAGAGACATAATAGAAAAAAAATCAAGTGGATAAAATGTGAAGACAATAAAAATACTGAAATATTTCAAAGAAATGTATATATCTTCATGTTTATAGTAAAAATGAATTAGCAATCCACCCTCACACTTTGGTTTACAGATGAACATTTTATAATAGTTTATTGGACACCTGATGTGATGGTCTTTTCTTTTAGGGAAATCAAGATAAAAAATTGGTCTTAAAACTTTGGGGAATAAATTACGAAAATCTAGGATATTTTCTCTACTCATAGGTCAGTGACAACAATTATGTTAGCCTCAGAGCACAGTTAAAGTTTCCCATTAATTCTAAAGGGATTTCCTTGGCACTGACATCAGGGTAATTCTACACAGATTCCCAGTATGAGAGGAATGGTTCCCAAAACACCAGTAGCCACACAACATTAATTGAAGAGGGATACATGCTGAGATTCTGTGGTTAAATCAAATGGCCATCACTAAAGTCAGTTGAACGATCATCTTGGGTTTTTACACACTTAATTTTGCTTCTCTTTGTATCAAATATTGTTTAAATAAAAACTAAAATGGATAGCAAAAAAGATTCAAACTGATCACTTGAAGTGCAAGTTGGAGATTTAAAGAAAGGTTTGGGTTTGTGAAGAGGCATAATGTGGTGCGATGTGCAAGGGAAGTTTCTTTTCTCTCAGTTCCTATAGTGAGGAATGAAACTCTAAGATTGTGTTCCTTTATTTCACTTATTCATCATAACAACTAGAGAAATCTTTACTGAAGTACGATTGGCATGCAAAAGGCTACTATACATGTTTACTGTGTGTTGCTCCATGAATTTGAAGATAAGTATACATCCATGAAGCTTATCGTAATCAATGGTATAGTCATAAAATAACTATGTTGGGGTGCTGGGAATCAAACCCAGGGTCTTGTGACGCTAGGCAAGTACTTTACCACTGAGCTACAATCCCAGACCGAGATAACTAAATTAGTTTCCCATCTCTATCTCTTCTCTAGTGTAGGTGCACACTTATGCTTTAGAAAGGTTTTTGCTCCTTATTATTCTTCAAACCAAGTCTTTATCTTTTATTGGGTATCTAGGCACTCCATAGATAGGGTTTATATCACTTATGGTTTTCCTTTCACCTTTATGAATCCATCTCTACGGACATCTTCTTCCTCCTCTAGTTCTTCTTGGTGCACTAGATTTCTATTCTGAATATTTATTTGGAATCTACTCCTATCTGAAATGCCCTCTCAGACTTATTCTACTGAATCTCACAATAGAGGTCTCCTCAAATTTCTAATTAACAAACTATTAACAGTCTTTATTCTTTAAAAAAAAATGGGGGAGGCACCAGGGATTGAACTCAGGGACACTTGATCACTGAGCTACATCCCCAGCACTGTTTTGTATTTTATTTAGTGTCAGAGTCTCACTAATTTGCTTAGTGCCTCCCTTTTGCTGAGGCTGGCTTTGAACTTGCAATCTTTCTGCCTCAGCTTCCCGAGCCACTGGGATTACAGGCATGTGCCATTGTGCCCAGTTTAACAGTCTCTATTATGCAAAAAGTTGTGAATATTCATTTGTATGTTTATGGAGCTTAACTTCCTGGGCATTCTCAGATAATTTTTGTTGTTGTTGTTGTTTTTGCTTTACAAATGTCAAACCTCTCATAATTCCAGATAATGTAGAATTCAGTGAGTGCTAATTAAATTGGTTGCAGAGACTTCAATTAGATTCAACATTTACAGAATGATTATAGAGACAAGTCATTGAATCAGACATTGACAAGTAAGAAATGACCTTGATTTCACAGAATTTCTGTCTAGATGGTAAAATCATTTATATAACTACATAGAGCAGCTGAGACTGAGTTAAGTATTATATTAAAGGAAGAAAGCCAGGCTTAGAAAGATATATTCCATATGCTTCTCTTCATGTGGAATCCGAAGAAGTTGATCTCTTAGCACCTGGGAGAAGAATGGTAGCTCTCAAGAGGCTGGAAAGTAGGAGTGAGGCAGAGATAGGGAAACATTGATCTGTAGGTAGTGAGACAGTTAGGAGCAAGGAGTTCTAGTATGCTGTTGCACAGCAGGGAATTCTAGATAACATTAATGTAGAGTGCATTTCAAAAAGCCAGAAGAAAAAAAATGAATTTTTCGCCACATAGAAATAATAAATGTTTGAGAAGAGAGATATGTGTAGATAGATTAACATTACAATGTATGCATGTATTGAAACACACCATGGTAACCTATTAATATGTACAACTTTAATGTTTCTATGTATCAAAAATAATTTAAACTATAAAATAAAAATGAAATGTTATTTTTAGAAGTAAGATATATATGGGATCACAAAGAAGGAGTTTACTCAGAGGTCTAAAAGAAGACATTATCAAAAAATTATATTTTCTCTGATTCTTGAAGATGAATTAAATTCCCAAAGACAGAAAAATGTGTGTTATATCAGCATTTTTGGCTGAAGTAAGAGCATGACTAATGGTAAAAGCATGAATGCTCTAAAAGCACAAACATTTATTCTCCATTTTGGGAATGGAGAATAAATCAAAGTGGCCAGAATCTGGGCTCATGCTTTGATTAGCAGAAGTCACTAAGTTGTAACTAGTGCTTGTACATCTGCCCTCTGCCTTTCACTGACATCACTCTGTCACCATGACAACCATTATTCAATTCTTAATAACCAACTCTAAAGCATAGTTCCCTTCACTGTCTTAATGAAGTAACCATATGATTTGCCACTATGACCACACTCTGAAATTCATTCCCTCCTCAGGTTTTTGTGAGAACAATTTTTATTTCTCCATCTCTGGTTATTCCTTCCTCTTGTTTTCTATTACATTCTCTTTCTTCCTTTCCTTACAGAATAATTGACATAAAAAGTATAACCTTGGATGCACTTAGGAAATTATACACTCTATTTTAACTGATGTCACTAATTTATGAGTTTGTCCTGATATTTAGCTAGTCAATTACCATATTTTTGTGATTTCATTTTGCTCTTGCAATCTAAGCAGAGAATGTTACATTTTAATATTTCCTAAAATTGGATCAAATCTCCCTGAAACATAGGTATGCAAATTCTGTCTTCACTTTTTAAAAATATAGGCAAACATACATTTTTAAATTTTATTCATATATTTTTTCCTGAATATCATATCTGATATATGGAAACATCCTAGGCATGCTTTCAAAATTCTGTCTGCATTTCATGATTTCCTTTTTCAAAGCATTTACATTTCACTTAGCTAAATACCACACATATATTAATAGAAAAAAGTGTTAAATACTTTAAAAATTCTTGAAGAATTGTATTTATTATCAGAGAATGGATCAGCGAATTTAGAACTTCCTTCCTTCATTATAGTAAAATATATAATTCATCCTAAATATAGCAATTGTTTTTTAGTATTGATATGATTCTCAGAAATCCTACATGATTATTTATTATAAGATAACATAATGTGTCTAGTATTTGGAAACCATTTTCATAGAAAACAGCCTCTTCATTGACATCCTGTGTCTTTTCATGCATTCCTGGCTATAGCTTTTTGACATTTTTTTTATGGCTTTTTGACATTTTTTTTTGCTTATATACGAAGAGAATAATTATTTTCAAGTGGAATGTTGTCCCCTCTTGCTCTAGTCATTGATTAATCATACAACAGTTTTTTAATAAGAAAGGAGGACATTTTACTTTGTGTCCATATTGCTTTTAAGTATTATTTCACCAATTTTAAACCTATATCAATTATTTACTGAGTAAGGAGAAACAAGCATTTCATCAATTGATATGCAGACTTTATTTTCAACTTTAGTTAAATGACTTCAATAGTTAAACGTATAAAATAAAGAAATATTTAATGCATAATGAAGTTGTCATTTACTGAGCAATTTTTTTTGCTCTAAACATGTTTTAAGAACTTAATTGTACTAACTCCTTTCAATTTCATTGTCCTCTAAAATAGGTTGTGCGTCATATCTACAAATGAATTAATTTATTATTAATTTATGTTAATGACAGCACAAAATTCCAAAGAGTTTGAAACTACAATCCAGAGTGTACACTTAATTACTATAATGTGTTATTTATATTAAATATAATTGTGATGCACAACTTCTACCACACTGCCTGGGAAATCCTGGGAAGGAAGCCAGCCTTCTGTAAGTCAGACTGGTAGGAAGCTAGATTGCTGTCTTAAATAATAATCCAAGAAGCTAAATAATGGCTTTTGTAACAGCCAGTTCAAAATGACCAGAGCTTGATTAATAACTGTCAATTTCCTAATTTCTGTCCTTGCTTCCAACCTAGGACCAATCAGAAAATGCCAAATATGCTCTCCTAGTGAATCATATAGGATGCCCTGCTTTGAGTTAGCCAGCTTATCGCTTCTCCATGGCAACAGTCTCCAATTCAAGCAAACCTGAAAGTCCTGCCATTTTTCCACTACAAAACTTTCCCACTCCTTTGCCTGTCTTTGTGTCTCTGCCAAAATGCAAATTATTATGACAGACTCTTTTAGGGTATCCAATGATCAATAAATAGACTTTAATAGTCTCATTTAGTTGGAATTATTTTTAAAAATCATACCTATAGGACAATCATTAATATGTGATTTTTGGAATCTGCCTTGTGTCTGGTCTAGGCATAACCTGTGGATGGGTTTTGTCCACCAAGATTAATCAATCGGTCCTTATTTTTATTGATTAACTGATAGTTATACTTTCCTAAAGTGTACACTTCAGCAACAGTTATTGTATTAGCTCAGTATTGCCTTCCCAAGAAATTTTTTGATTGAGATCTACTGTTCAGAACTATTACAATTAATAAAGTCATGTTAGTCTGTAGGTGTCTTAAAAGTTTCCTGACTGGTAAATTATCATATTGGGCTCTAATTATGAGTAACTAGAGATCTGTATTTCATACAAGAAGGGGCAGAAAATAACATCAAAATAGACATTCTGCTTTGAAAAGTATTGGAGGGAAATTTAATTACAGAAAGATAGTACCAAAACATATTCTTAGTGGATGTAAAAGTGACACTTTTTGAATTTCATCAACCTAAATTTTTTTTTTTAAAGAGAGAGTGAGAGAGGAGAGAGAGAGAGAGAGAGAGCAAGAATTTTTTTTAATATTTATTTTTTAGTTCTCGGCGGACACAACATCTTTGTTTGTATGTGGTGCTGAGGATCGAACCTGGGATGCACGCATGCCAGGCGAGCGCCCTACCGCTTGAGCCACATCCCCAGCCCCCTAATTTTTTTTTAATCTAAATTCTCCAGTTAAAAAAAATGACTCTGCTAAGACATGTACATGTGTTGGAGTTAATCCTCAAGTAAGAGCTCAGAAGCTCAAAAAATTGACAACCATGACAATTTTTCTTTGAGAATTAAATCAATGAATGTAAAGATATTAAAGAGGGCTAGGTTTGTGGCTTAGTGGTACAGTGCTTGCCTAGCATATGTGGGAAACTGGGTTCTAAATAAAGGTTCATTGACAACTAAACAATATTTAAAAAATATATTAAAGAAATAAAGTGGCTGAGAGAACAATAAAAAACACTACAGATTATTTACATGGCTACATCGAGGTAAAATGTATATGTAATAAAATTCATCCCCTTTAACTGTCTGGATACAATTATGTAATTTCCACAGATCAGATTTAGCATCTTTTCATCACCTTAAATGTTCTCAAATACCTCTTTCTAGTAATCTCTGTCCCCAGTGTGGTGAACCCAGGCAACCACTACCATGTTGTATGGCAATGCAGTTTTACTTTCTCAAGATTTTTATAAAAAAATGGAAACATACAGTCTGTGGTCTACATTCATGCTATTTTTCGAAATTCATCCACAGTTTTGAATCAAATTAGTTGCCTTTCATTGATTAGCAGAACTATCCCTTATTAACTACCCCTTATTAACCTGATTTGTGATGTTAGGGCTGGCACCTTGAATTCATCTCCTTTTTCAGATGGCATATGACATTGATAAGCCTTGTCACTAGAAGAAGATGGAGGAACATTGCAGAAGGATGAGGTTTCTCTAGTTGCCTGTGCTTCTAATCTTGTTCTTGTTCTTCTTCCACTCTCATAAGACTTGTCAACCAATGACAAGTCTTACACAACCTCCAACAAATTTTGTTGCTAGAATCACTTCATTTGTAGGCTTACCAATCAACAATCCTGCCCACAGCTTCCTCCTTGCTTGCTTCAGCAATCGGGCTTTGGATGAGCACTGGCCCAAGAGGAGCCAGAAAATTTTCCATTACGCAATGGGTTGCAGGTCCACTCTCCCCAAAAAGGCATGTATTGCAACCCTGGGAGGAAGCCCTGCTTCTTAGTTATTCCTTCTTTGGCTACTTTTCCTCAAAAATAGACTATACTTTAGAACTTTCTTTTAATCTCTTCCTGTCTCCTAAATAATTTTGCCTAAAACTGAGTCCTTACTGATTCAAATTTGGTGCTGGCTGTGGTCCAAGAAGACAGACTCCACATAATGAGTTTATAGAATAGTTTTGGCCCTTGTACTCAAACACAGTGCTGAGATCTGTGAAAATGGCTACAACTCCATGGCAAACAGTAACAACAATTAAGCAACATTCTGGCTCCTTTTGGGCCAGAGCTCATTATAATTAACATCTACAGTCCTAATTGAAGTACAATACCTTGGAAACTCAAGTGGCTCTGCACTTAGGCCATATGTTGGAATAATGATTTTAAGGGCTGTTGTGTAGGATGGACAATATGGCTTGCAGGAAGAAAATGACATGCACAAGCCTTTTACTTCTCAAATCATAGTCTGGTAGGATCTCATCTGGAAAGCAGAATAAGGCCTACACTTCTTGTCCCTTACTCCACAGACCTACTGATTCAACAATAAAACACAGACCAACTCACTTTGTAGGAAAACCAGAATCTGATTGAGAAGCTCCTGCATTGAATCTAGGGAAGCATAAAATCAGCCACATTGAAGCCAGGGGAAGACTAGAAATATCATTTGCCATAATCCTCCCCGACCCCAGTACAGCACCATATAGTCAGGGGCAACTTTCAACTCCCAGCTTCTTTCTGGGGAAGAAAGGAAGGAAAAAGAACTGGACAAGTCCAATTTTCTGATTTTTCTGGATGCTGTTGAGACATTAACAATTGAAAGGATTCAGA
The DNA here is from genome assembly GCF_052094955.1 of Ictidomys tridecemlineatus. NCBI lineage: Eukaryota > Metazoa > Chordata > Mammalia > Rodentia > Sciuridae > Ictidomys > Ictidomys tridecemlineatus. The sequence goes on from NC_135479.1 coordinate 167,926,387, forward strand.
AGGGAAATTGTATCTAGAGTAAGAAAAAAAAGAGGAAACACAAATAAATAAAATAAAAAATGAAAGAGGAGACTTTATAAGAGATGTCATACAGGTAAAAGAACATAAGAGATGACTGTAATAAATTACATGTGAAAAAATTGGATAGCCTAAAGAAATAGTAAGCAAGCATTCTAGTATATGTCTCTTTCTTTTAAATCGAGTCCAGTTGTTGTTAGTAGTAGGGGTAGTTAGTAGTAGGAGTAGAAGTAGTAAGCATCTCCAAATAAAACTTTGACTTCACAAAAAATAAGTAGATAAATTCCTAGAAATATAAACTACCATGTCTGAATCAGGAAGAAACAGACTTATCATAAGGAGATTGAGTAATCAGAAATCTCTCCATGAAGAAAAACCCAGGCTTTCCTAATGAATTCAACTAAACATTTAAAAAATGATTAATGGAATGTTTCTTAGCCTCTTCCCACCAATAGAAGAAACATTTTCAAATGCATTTCAAGAATCCAAAGTCACCCTAATTCTAAATCTACACAGAAACAGTACAAGCAAACCAAATTACAGAGACCAACGTAAATATAAACAGGGAAAGTGACTATCACAAAAGAAAACATTTTATTTAGGGATGAGCAGAGGATTTCAATTAGGAATATACATTCCATGACAGAATGCAGGCATAGTTAGGCAAAGAAGACAAGTATTTTCAAAAACAAAAGAGAGAAGAATTATGTAAGTTATTTAAAAATATATATAATTTGGCTTCTTAATGACTTCAGGCTCTATTCATGTCAGAAATTACAGGATTTCTTTTTTTTTAATGGAAGAGTAGTATTACATTGTGTTTGTGTAACAATTTATCAATTTATCAATTGATGAACACCTAGATGGTTTTCATTTCTTAGCTATAGTGAAAAATACTAAAGTATCTCCTGGGCCAGAAGGTTTTTGCTCCTTTTTCTGAGTAGGTATTATAGTTCCCTGACTCCTTGGTTAGAAGCCCTTCTTTCTGGCTCTCTGGGAGGTCTTTCTATTCTCCATATAGGATCTTCTTTCTTTCATGGGAAAGAAATAAACTAAAAACATTGGGTCGAATTCCTAACCATGTACTTTGCTACCATGACCCTAATACTGCTGTTTTTCTTCCTAGAGTAACTATAGTGAAAACTTTCTTTTTTTTTTAAAGAGAGAGAGAGAGAGAGAGAGAGAGAGAGAGAGAGAGAATTTTTAATATTTATTTATTTTTTTTAGTTCTCTGCAGACACAACATCTTTGTTTGTATGTGGTGCTGAGGATCGAACCTGGGCCACACACATGCCAGGCGAACACGCTACCGCTTGAGCCACATCCCCAGCCCGTGAAAACTTTCTACATTGAGCTACAATGTACAAGGCTCCTTTGGGGCTGCTAGGATATCATAAATTAATCTCTATGAAGAGAGTGCAAGAGAAAAAAGAAAGAAAAATTTGGGATGCAGAAATTTCAGTTTATTGCACTTGGTATTAAGAATCTGAACAATGGATAATTCTAATCTCTAATTATGGAGGCTGTTGAACAGCATATTCAGAAAAATAATTTCCTTTAATCCTGTAAATTTCCTGGAGCCCCAATAACTCACCTATGACATACTCTTTTCCTAGCCCTTCTTTATATTAATTTATCCCAGAATGTCCTTCATGAGCCATACCTCCAGCTCCCTGGATTCCCTGTAACTGTAAAACTCACCATCTCCTGCAGATTAATCTCAGGGTATAACTGGTACCTATTCACAAGCAAAGCTACAGAAGAAATCACATATTTTAATGTGATTGATCTTAAATCCAAATTATATGCTAAGGCTCTTCTGACCCAAGAAGGATAGGGAAACTATTTACTGAACCATGAGAACATTTCTCAAGACATATTCTACAGGATACCCTGATACATGAAAAAAAGGGGGTGACCCCCTTGGATTGAAAAGTCATCTCTGAGAAACTTCAAGGGACTCAGACCATCCCTTATTCCCATCAGAGACTAAGAGAGGTAGATAAAAATATTCTAGGAGCCATGTCTCAGATCTGTCCCACCAAAACTGTTTGGTCATACATTCAAATTTTTACACAATTTGGAAGGAAACAATGGCTGACTATCACCATCCATCATAGATAACATGGGATGAATACTTGGGGGCTAGAACTGACTTAGCAGATAGTTTTCCTGCTGGGTCCACAGATTTGAAAAATGGTCCCAGGCTAGAACTCCAGGATATATTTCAGAAAAATAATATTAATCAGAAAAGTGTTAACATATCTGAGCTCCTTACACTTTAGCCCTGCTTCTGAACATAACGTATTAAAAAGGTTTGTATTCATAGAATGGTAGCTCATGGCATTGTAATTTAAACAATTAAATAGTCTGAAATTTTTGACTCTTGGCATGCTGCAGAATCATGAGCTGCCATTGATCTAGACACTTGTAGATATTACAAGCAGAAAGGCACTTGAACCAGGATTTCCTGGACCTCAAGAGGAGGAAAAAACAGAGTCCCCTTCTCACCAGATTATTATTATCTCTACTCTAGAAAACTGAATATCCTCCATCACCACTAAACTTGCAAAAGCTGAAATTTACAAACCAGGTACCCAAAACAAAAAATAATGACATATTTATCAGGAAGGACAGAAGCCTTGATAAACAGGAAGGAGGATCCCACATTTTTTAAAGGTAATAGTAGCATGTTTGTTTTATGACATTCAAAATAACATAGTTTGATACACTAAAGAAACAAAGCTTCCATTATGGCTCCTGTAGCTTTTTAATTTGGGAGAAGTAATTGTTTTCACAGTTTATTTTTCCACATCATTGACTAGGAAAATAAAGTAAAAGAAAATTTTTGCTATATACATATGTATAAATGATAAATATATGTAAAATTAATATAAAATATATTGTATATATGCTGCATATTTATATTTGTGTACTGAACCATGAGAACATTTCTCAAGGCATACTCTTCAGGATACCCTGATATATGAAAAAAAAAGAGGGTGACCCCCTTTGATTGAAAAGTTGTCTCTGAGAAACTTCAAGGGACTTAGACCATCCCTTATTCACATCAGAGACTACACACACATGCACACACACATATGTATCATTTTAAACCCAAATGAAACCATTTGTTTGGTATCCACATAACTTTATACCAAACATGTCTTCCCAAGAATGTTCATGCATATCTTTCTCATTCATATCTTCTTTTATTCTGGTAAGAATAAATTACTTAGTGTGAGGTCTTCCCCTTTATATTTTTAAGTGTATGATATAGTATTGAGAGCATTGAGATGTAATTTCTTTGTTTCACAGGTCTGAAGAAGGAGACGGATGGACAATGGAAGGTAGAGTAAAATAAGGAGATTATTTTTGAAACAGAAAAGAAGCAGTCTTCCTTAATGAAGGGGTTCTGAGTAAATTGCCACTGAGTTGCCTCAATCTAGGGGTTCATGTGCTGGAGGTGACCTTCAGAGATATTAGCTAATGACTTTTAGAAAGGGATTTTCTAAATCCATCTCAGAGAGGTACACTCAGTAATCATCCACCCTCCCACACAATTAGGATGTCGATCATTGATCTTGTGCTGTTTCTGTGCTGCTCAAGTGCTTGATCACGTGCTGTCTGGCCTATCATGTGGGAGGCTTTCCTCTTTTTTGAAAGCTGAATAAAGCTAAATGATCATGTTGTGTGTGTATGTGTGTGTGTGGGGGGGGGCGTGGGTTTGATGATAGATGTCACAATTTTTTTTATCTAACACGTGTTAACAGACATAGGTTATTGTATACATTGATTTTTGTGCATAATGCTTCAATGAACATGGGTGTGCAGATATCTTCATTATGCTATTACCACTACCTCTTAATATACACCCTGAAACAGGATAACTGGGGCCATAAGGTGGTTCTATTTTTAATCATTTGTTTTCCATAATAGCTGTACCAATTTACACTACCACCAACAGTGACAAGAGTTCCCTTTTTATCTCATTCTTGTTAATATTTTTTGTCTCATTTCATATTGATCACAGTTGTCCTAACAGGTATATTATCTTTCATTGTGATTTTGACTTTCATTTTCCTGAATATTAGAGAAGTTGAAAATGTTTTCATATACATTTTGACTATTTGGTTGTTTTCTTTAAAAAAAAAAGTCTATTCTTCTGCTATTTGCTCATTATTATAATTGGCTCATTTGTGGTTTTTCTTTCTTTAAAAAATTTGTTACTGAATTTCATGAATTACTTATATGCTATGAATATTCACCATTTGTTGAATATATGGTTTGTAAATATTTTTGCCAAATCCAAAGTTTTTTTATTATTATTTTCACTTTTCTGTGTGGAAATTTACCTTGACATAGTTCCATCATTAATTTTTCTTTTTATTGCCTGTGCTTGTGGTATTATATCCAAAAAATAATTGGTAACACCAATGTCAAGGGATTATTCTTTATATTTGGCTTTAGGAGTTTTTACAGTTTTAGGTCTTCTATTTAAGTCTTTAACCCATTTTTATTTGATTTTTATGCATAAAACAAGGGTACAGTTTCATCTTCTGCATGTGAATATCCAGTTTTCTTGGTACCATTAATTGAAGAAGAATTACTAATGTCCAATAGTACATGACTAGATGCTCAGCATTATTATCCATGAAGAAAATATGTTTTATATGTATGAATATGTAATACATACATACACATAACCTCTATATTGGATATGAATTATATGTATCACTATGTAATTCAGTTGAAAGATATTCACAATTTGGTTTGAACAAATTAAGTTTAAAGATCTCAATTGAATTTTTCAAAATGTTTTATCAGTGCACCTTAATTATACATAATAGTGGGGTTCATTTTTACATCATCATACATGCATGAAATATAAGTTGCTCCATTTTGGTCCCAAGGACTTCCTCTTTCCCTTCACTTCTCACTCACCATAATTTCCCATCTATATTTTAGTGGTTTTACTTCTATCTATTTATTTATTCATTTTTAAATAGGTGCTTCATAGATATTCATAAGAGTAATTCCACCATTCCTCTCTTTTCCCATTCCTCCTCCTTCCCCTTTAATCTCCGTCCTCTGCTCTAATGTTCTTCTACTTTCATGGGAATTCCCCTTTCCCTTTTTCCCCCTTATTTAGATTTAGCTTCCACATATGAGAGAAAATATTTGACCCTTGACTTTCTGAGTCTAGCTTGCATCTCCAGTATTTTCCAAATTGCTCCCCCAAATCGTGTCCCAAATGTTCTGAACCATTATTTTTGTCAGGGTAGCCACAGCAGTAACCCCACTTCTTGGTAACAATTTTGTTAATCAGTTTTCTGTCAGCATGAAAAAGTTATCCGAAAAGAATAACTTGAAGGAAGAAATGTTCATTTTGAGATCACAGTTTCAGAGATTTGGCCCAAGTTCAGTGGGCTCCTTTGCTCTGGGCCTGAGGTTAGGCAGAATATCTTGGCAGAAGGATGAGGCAGAGTAGCATAGCTTTGCTCATGGTGGTCAGAAAGCAGAGAGAAAGAGAGAGAGAGTGAAAGGGGCTACCGGGAAAATGAACCCTTCCAGGGCACATCACAAGTGACATATCTCTTCCAGTCATGTGCCCCTAGCCCTACAGTTAATACCCAGTTATTCATAGTAGTAAAATGGACTGGAAGCTTTCATAATCCAATCATTTCAAGTCTGAATATTGTTGTATTAACAGAAGTATATGGGGGACATCTCATCCCCAAGCCATGACAAAGTACAAAGCATATTAATGGAATGGGGAATAAGAAAACGTGGCCAGAATCTGGTCATATGCTAGTAATTGGAGCATTTATAAAGGTAACAAACCAGTGCTGGAGATAAGTATGTTAAATCCTTGAGTATAACTGGCTTTAATTTTCTAACCTCACACTTTAATGGTATTTATTGAATGACCCCTGTCTTACTGGCTTCCATCCTATTATTAGCTTACAAACCTTAAGGGGAACAATTAACTATTGATGAGTTCCCATTGGTTTCAAAATATACTGGTATAAACATTGCTAGTGAGTTCTGGTTCAACAAATTCAGCATTCTAGATTCCATGGATCCATAGGTTTGAAACAGCTTTCACCCTTAGTGTGAGTTTACCTAAAGACGGTGGAGTCTTAGGCAATTTTGTTTAGATTTACCTAGATTTCTTTCATTGGTAAGAGAAACTTCTTGAAACAGGGTTATTCTCATGAAAACGGCAGTCTTTGTGGAACTATTTTACTTTCAGAAGCAGCGATTACACAAATGGAACACTGGACTGAATTTTAAAATGTGGGCTTTAGTTGAGCTCACATTTTTCTACATATGACCATGACGCCCTTCCTAGGAATCGCTAAGCACAATTCAATTTAAAAAGTCAGTACTTCCCAAACTCCAAAACAAACAAACAAAACCCAAACATGTTAAGGTAAGGTAGGGAGCATTGCATCATCCAAATGAAGTTTTATGACTAGCACCAAACAATTACACAGGACTATTTCCATCATTCCTTCTTCACAAAAATTTATTTTACACCCATTATACCACACAGCATGTTTTAAATACTGACAGATAACTATCTAATAAGATAAAGACAAATATATTCATCTTATTAGAAACAAAATACACCATCACTAAGCATCTTCAAATATTATTGCACTCTAATTTCCATAAATTGACAAAACATTCATGAAATAATTTGCAGAATAGTTTTAACAGAAAAGTGACACCTTTAAACAGATATGACTGGGCCAAGTTGTTTATTATATATGAAGTTTATGAACATTATACTAACATATTGTACTTTTTCTAAGCTGCAGGGGACCACCAATAATGTGGGAGAACTCCTAGCTGTTTGTAAGAGCCAAGAATCTCACAGTCTTCAAGGTCAGCCTAAACATCTCCCTGTGCTTTTGAACTGATTTGGTGATCCTATGAGTGTCAGGATTCCTTTTAATAGTTTTGTGGAATGTATCAATGAGGATTACCTCACGGAATTTGAATGTGGAATCTTCACCTACACAGTTAGAATTCAGTAGTCTCAGAGACCCTTGTGTGTTGAGCGTATTCCTCAGCAACACATAGAAGACTCCCAGCTAACTTTAGCTGTTTAACACCATGATGAACAGGATTGCCAAATGTTGTATTGTTAGGAATTGTGGGTGTTTGAGGTCACCAGGGCTCAGATAAATCTTGTACATGGCATAAACTTGCTTGGTATTCTATCTCAGTATGTGAGCTTTATCAAAATGGATGAGAGAGCCTCATGGACCACAGAGAGCTCGTGGTACTGCCTTCTGTGGACTCTCAAAAGAAAGCTCATCAAATCACTGGCTTATTCCTCCGAACTCTCAGGTATACTTCTACACATCCAACGTCCAACTTCATTTATCTGATGGCTGCTTCTAGAACAAACGAAAGGAGTCTCACTCCCCTGTCCAGATATAATATGTTTTTTTTTGGGGGGGGGAGGGGTAGTGTTCTTTAAATACAAAGGACACACATTTTCCAGAAATTTCCAAAAAAACGTCATTTTATTTTGTCTCATGCACTTTAAATAAGTTGCATACTCTTTCATCAGCAGATATGTAGGTATCAGTGTTTATTAGGATTAGGGGCGGGTAATGCAGAAACACATAACATACATCACAGTATAAGCAGAAAAGGGAAAGAAAATCTAGGGTTGTAATTCCGGCAACCGACAATGTTCATGGAAATAGTGTGTGCACTCCTCATTCAATTCAGAGTTAATCAAATTTTTATGTCTTTACATTTATTTATCCTCTTAAAACATATTTAAGTCCCTAAAGGTTTTTGTTTAAGCAGGTTTGTATTTACCAGTATTTAACATATTAGATATTAAAACTAAATGGTCAAAAATGTTTTAGTCATTCAAAAATTAAAATAATAAACCCATTATAAATTATTAGCATAATTTCATTGAAAGTATTTTGAAGGAATATTTACTGAATTTCCAATTATGTCAGGCTCTGCTTGTGTACTAGTAATATTAAATCATATATGACATAGTGAATGCATGGAAAAAGCTAGAATTTTATTTTACTTTCTAATAGCAGCAATATACAATATATTTTTTCTTTAAAATCTTCATATATGTGTCCATCTGTCCCTTCTTAGTCTATGTTCAAGTTCTGCTCTGATCACTAGTATGTGAATTGTTGAAGTCAGTCTCTTTCCATCCAATTGCCTGGTAAATTTGCTGGAAGATATAATCATATTACTGTGTTTCCAGGGAGACACTAATGTTTGATGCCTCTAAATAAATTTAGGTTTCTTCAGGTTGCATTTAAGGTTATCAGTGATCTCTTCCTCTTTATCTTTATTTCCCAAACTCACCAAGAACTCTCTCCAGCTAGTTGTGCTCTGAGGGTTCTGTGCAGTTGTGCCCAGTCATTTCCACAAACATTGATTCTGGTCATGCTAATTTCCACTTTGCTCCAATTATCAACACTTTTTTTTTTGACATCTACAAATGTACAGATGACTTTTCATGTTGCTTAATAACCAGATACACCAAGCAATATAATCTTTGTTTTCTAAGTCTCCATGTGGAAAAAAAAAAAAGAAAGAAAGCAGTACTGAGTCATCCTCCACCACCCTTTGACCTACCTGGTTGAGCTTAGGAAACCTACTCAACTTACCAATGCATGAAGTTTTCATTCAAGGACAGCATAAAAAAAACATTTCTTCATTGGGTTAATATAGATTAAAAGTGCAGCTTGGTGCCTAGCAGACATTATATTTTAGGAAAATTTATTTTTTAGTTGTGCATTCACTAGAAGAATAAATATTTTTTCAATTATTTAGGATTTTCACTACTGTTCTGCCTCATTTAACTTGAACTGTGTCTCCATCTTTTGTTAATGTTATGAACACATTAATAATTTTCTTTGGAATCAGAGCAGGATTTTCATACTTCTATTGACCAACAAAACAAATAATGATATCAAGGAGTTAAAAAAACTGATTCAATTGATTCAGTAATTGCATTGTCCTATGTAATAAACAAATAAGCAAACTAATGGAGCAATTAAAATTAATAGGGAGTTCATTATAAATAGCATAATTTTCTATTGGTACATGATAATCACACATAATACACATTCTACAGTACTGGCATTACTTATTCTTGGGTGTCTCCACTGCACTTTGGCTTCCTCCTCACATCTCCGTTCTTTGCCCTCTCAGGGGCAGCCTATGGGGACTCTGACCCTGCTGTATTTTGCTGGACCTTCCAGGCCTTCCTTTGAATTCTTGGTGGAAGCCTCCATGACCTCCTAACCACAGTATCCCACAATCCTGCAGAACCAGCACCATGTAGTTACTACCAAGGTCGGCCAGCATCTTGAGCTAAGTAGCCAAGACCTCAGGGACCCTGGAGAAGCAGTCTGCAAGAGCCTGGATGGCTGAACAGGTTGAAAAAAACTTCCTAAACTGCCCTGTGCAAGCAGGGTTGCCCCCCTGGTCTCTTCTCAAAGGAAATTTTACTCTCTGGAGCCTGATATGAGTGTGGTCTTGCCAATTCCTCAGAAACTCTTAAACCATCTTTCCCATTGTCTCTTTTAGCATTTCTTAGCATTGTTTCTTTAGCATTTCTTAAATGGCAGTAACGTCTTTAACAATTGCCACTTTCTTAGCTCCAGTTTTATTCTCACCTTTCAAGTCTAAGCTTTTCAAATCTTTCTGTTCTGCTTTCTGCTCCTGAGTATCACAATAAACTTGACTAAGAGCCACCAGCAATACCTATGCCACCACCTGAAAACCATGCTGCCTAGAATTTTTTTTTCTGTCAGATTAAAGTCTATTGCTTTTAAAATCAGCCTCACAGGAAGTCTCAAGAAATGGGCAAATGGAGAAAACTTCTTAGCCAGAAGATAACGTGAATGGCTTCCAGTCCAATTTCCAATAAAATCCTCCTTCTCCAAAACCTCATGAGCCCTGTTTTTACTTGGGATGGTCCTATTGGCATTCTGGTCTTCTGAGCTTCCACAGAATCACCCCTTAAGTCTTCTTACAACAATCTAAGGCTTTTCCAGCTGGCATCATTAAACTTTTCAAAATTTCTCCCACATATTTCCAAAAGCTCCCAAATCATCTGAACTAAGGATCAGTTTAGTGACAGAAATTACTCTACTTCTTCATACCAATATCTGTTTGGTCAGATTTGTTGTTGTTGTTGTTGTTGCTGTGACTAAAAGACCTGACAAGAACAATTTTAATAAAGAAAAGTTTACTTTGGGGCCACATGGTTTTAGAGGTTGCAGTCCATTGAAGGCTGGCTTCATTTCTCAGGATTTGAAATAGTGTAGAATATCACAAGGAATAAGAATAGTGGAGCAGAGTAACTCAGGACATTACCAGGAAGGGGAGAGAGAGGAGAGAGAGAGAGAGAGAGAGAGAGAGAGAGAGAGAGAGAGAGAGAGAGAGAGACTGACTCAATTAGCTAGATACAAAATATAGACCTCAAAAGTATGCTCCCAATGACCCCCTTCTCCAATCACACCCTCCCTGCCTCCAGTTACGACCCAGTTAATGCCTATAAGGAGGTTCATTCACTGATTGGGTTAAGGCTCTCCTAACTCAATCATTACACCTCTAAACCTTCTTGAATTTTACTACACATGAGCTTTTGGGGGACATCTCACATCTAATCTATAACAATATTCTTGATTAGAGAATAAACATTCTATATAAACACATATTGAAACATAATTCTTTGAAATAACTAAATTCAAGTTGAAAATAAAATTCAAATAAATACTTCTCATAGATAATATTTCTTAAAGAAAAATTAATATTTGAGAGCTTGTATATGCCCATGATTGTAAAATTATGCTTTGGGATATGAGGAATTAGCCAACAGTATTAAATGAGGGCTATTTTTTACAATACTGACTTTCCCCCTTAGCATTTGTTGCTTTTGTTGAACAGGGTGACTATATGTTGACACTCATGAATATTATGCATTTACTCCTGATGGATCCCACTACATTTGCTCTTGAAATATATTTTTGCATGATTTTCCCTTTGAAACAAATTTGACTCAAATGCAATTAATATGTTAACTTGTAAAGTGGCTATTTTTCACTTTCTCATACTTATAGGGTTAGAAAAAGTATTGTCAAGTTGAAATAAATCTTTCAAGGGAGATTCTATTTGTTATGGAGAATTACAAAAGTCGTTCTTCAGAATTCTTTTCATAATATTTATTACTTCCTTATTTCTTAGAGTATAAACAAAAGGGTTTAACAAAGGAACAACTAGAGTATAAAATATAGCAACCGGTATATCTTTATCCTCTTCATTAACTGTACTTGATCGAGCATACAGGAAGAGCAGAGAACCATAGAATATTGACACAGAGAGAAAGTGGGATGCACAAGTAGATAGAGCTTTGCCCCTTCCCTTTTTGGATTTCATTGTGAATATAGTGAAAAGGATGTAGAAATAAGAGATTAGAACTATGGCAATAGTAAAGATGAGAATTGACCTTGCTAAGATAAATAACATCAATTCATTGATATAAGGATCAACACAGGAGAGTCTGTATAATGGAAGGACATCACAAAAGAAGTGATTAATTTGATGAGATCCACAAAAAGCCAATCTTAACAAAAGCCCTACTTCTACCATGGGATGCAGGTTTCCACCTATGTAGGCTCCTGTGGTCAACTGAATGCAGAGTTTCTTTGACATCAGGGTGTGGTACTGCAGTGGTCTGCATATGGCCACATAGCGGTCATAGGCCATTGCTGCCAGAAGAAAGCAGTCTGTAGTCTCAGCAAGACAGAGAAAATAAAACTGTGCCATGCATTCATAGAGGGACATCCTACTTTCCTCAGAAAAGAAGTTCTCTAGCATCTTAGGAGTGACAGCACAGGAACACAAGGAATCCATGAGAGCCAGGTTGCCCAGGAAGATGTACATTGGTGTGTGAAGACGGCGCTCCATGTAAATCAAGGCCACCAACCCTAGATTCCCCACCATGGTGACCAGATAGATGGCAAAGAACACCACAAACAAAAAGCTCTTCAGATTTGGGTTATCTGTAAATCCCATGAGGATAAATTCAGTTGTCAAGGAGTGGTTGTCCTTAGTCATCTCTACCTTGTCCATTGAAATAACAGTTCTTGATATGTAAGATTCTGATTGAGAGAACATAATTTTTCATTGAATATTTCTCTTTTTTTCCTTTTTTTAGTTGTAAATGTACAAAATATATTTATTTTATTTATTTATTTTTACATGGTGCTGAGGATCTAATGCAGTACTTCACACTAAGCAAGTGCTCTAACACTGAGCTACAATCTGAGCCACTCATTGAATATTTCTTTTTATAAAAGAGAGAGAAATTTCTTCTTTATCATCCTCTGCTCTCTATAGTATACAATTCCACTTAGTTCTATGGGACTGTGTTTTCCTGGAGAGTCATCATGAGAGTCACATCAATTTGTGACTCTAGAAATTAACAAGGATATTTTGAAAAATCCAGGGAAGATTGTTAAAGTGGAAAAAGGTTTATCTTTAAGTATTTATGCATGTCAACATAAAATTTACAATATTCATATTAGGTTCATTTTCCAAAATAATTCCTATGTCATCTTTTTGAAGATCCATAAAATATATCTAAAATCAATTTTACTATAAATGCATTTTTTTTCTACTGAGATAACAATTTTTTTTCATATTCTTCCAAAGGAGTGAAGTTTTTAAAAGTATGCTACCCATATATTAAATTTATGTGTTAGAGACGGCACAAAGATCAGTAAAGCCTAAAATGGGTACTACAATCCCATTCCATATTTCCATTATAATTTTTTACAAATTATAAATTCTTCTTTCTCTGTGTAAGGCACAGTTTACATACAATGCTACCTTATAAAGTTTTAAATAAGTATCCCAAAATCCCGAAACACACTGACCTCTTTTTTTGAATTGTGGATCATGTCTTCCTTACCCAACACAATCTTCCATTTTTCAAGTGAGAGTTATATGGCATTATCCTTTCACATGTAACTGAACAATTTCCTGATTACATTATAATCATTTTGAGGTTAGTTATTGCATACTTCTTAAGGGAGCTATAAAATGCTATAGACTGAGTTAAGTCCACTGCAAGCTCAACCCTTTCACTTAATATAGGTTACCTTGTTTTCAGTTTCCTGGTAATGATCCTTATTAATCCCTTTGCCTTTGCATAATTAGACCATTAGCTTTGAAAAAGAGTCCACATGGAAAAATTTTAAAATCTTCATATAAAGGAACTAAGATGTGTATCTTTTATCTAAATCAACTCTTTCCTAAGAATCAGAAACTCATGTTGATCAAATATAAAGTTAAATGTATTGAATATAAATTTAATCAAAACAGATTCACCTATATACTTGTTTTATTTTTCTCTCTCAGAAAAGGCAAAATCCCTTTAAATTCTAACAGAATTTTTTATTTCAAATTCTGCTTTGCTTTAAAATTTATTTCCTCCCATTACTTAATGGTCTATTAGGACATAGTGACAGACAAATCTAATCATGTAAACTATGATCAAATCATGTATTTCTATAATCAGGACATTAAAGAGAAGGTGGTATAAATTAGTTTGCTCAAAATATTAAAAGTAAGCAAGATATGGAATTAGATAAATCACAAAACATTTTCAATGTAAATTCCTCAACTATATAAGAGGTTTTTCTTTCTGACTAACTCTTGAAATTCTATATTAAAATCAGAGAGTCAGATGAATCAGAGTATTGTACAGCATACTAGTTCATAAGACTATCCGATTTTGAGAGTTAGAGAGAGGAGAAAGCAATTAAAAGTAGAAATAATAAGAAATGGTAAACACTTCAGGTAGTAAATAATTATAGTTGCTAACATTAAAGGTGAAAATAAATGTGAATACTTATTTTACCTAGATTTCACTAAGAAGAACTTCTAAAAAATGCGTGATTTGCTTTACCCTGGAGGGATCAGAATTTAAGAATATATATATATAAGCACATTCTTGTTAAAGCATTTGGGATTAGAAAGTTAGCATTTCAGACAAGACATAAGGGTCAGTGTTAATAATATTTTCTTACACTGCCAAGTTAAAATTTTCCATCAAATCCTGAAGGGATTTCCTGCACTGATGTCAGTGTATTTCTTTGGAGACATTAAGTTCTAAAAGCATGCAAACCACAAGAAATTAATTAAAGACATACTGTGAGACAATGCAGTTAAAGAAATTGATATTCACTGAAGTCTGTTTGATGATTATCATGCTGATTTTTTTCTACATAGCATCTTAATTTACACAGTTCTCTTCACCATGCTGTTCACAAGATGTAGAACAGGTAGAAAAGCCTGTCGCAGGCTTGTTTGTCCACTTTCTGGAGGAAGTGTAATTAATATAGTCTAAGAAAAAGTTTAGCATTTGTAGATAAAATTAGAATATTATCTGGTTCATCAAGGGTCATCAACTTCTTTACTATGTGAGTTGAATTTATCCCCATATCCTATAATGTACACAGTGGAAATTTGATTTTATTGTTCTTCCTCAGCACAGATTACTAAGACTATTATATTTTCTTTCTTTTTTCCCCCCACCAGCTGCCCTTTACCTTTACTATGTTTTTTTCAAAAAAAATTTCATATCACTAATCACTCTTCATTAAAATGTATCCCTTTGTAGGTACATCTATAATTGGTCACTCCTTCCCCTTCCCCACTGTTTACACAGTGACTTAGCAGGAAGGGATTTCTTTGCTATGTCTAACCTGTACTTCCAGCACTCTCAATAGTGTCTGGCATTTTCTAGTGCTTCTTATTTGCAGAATGAATCAAATAAATGTTGTTTTCCTGCTCAAGAATTCATAACAGAACCTCATCACTTTTCAAGCTGTTATCAGTGTTCTATATTTTGGAGTTCCAAATACTTACATGTCTGCATCTTATCATCTTGCTTCTCCTGTGCACCTCAGAAAGATGGCCATGTATATCACTTGCATTTTCTTTGTGTATCCACTTCAGTTTATTTGATGGCAAGGTTTTCCTTACTTAATTGTGTACATCTTTGAGCTCAAACATGAACTCCTCCATGAGATATTTCCCTCATCTTTGTAATTGGATTGTCTTTTTCTTTTCTTGCCTTAATAGTGATTTTCTCTCATTATACAACAATTTCTACTTAATAAGGTGTGACGTGTATTTCCCTTGATTGTGTAACTCTGTATTAAAGACACATATGGTAATGGATCATTTTATATTTTTTAGGCTCTTTTCCACAACCTGAGCTAATTCTCAATCGATATTAATTTCCTTGATGGTTAAAATAGATGAAGGTGCTGGATATGATGATAGGTAGAGTGTGTGAGCAGTATGTAAGACTGTAGAAATGGCTTCTAATGAGGAGCTTGTAATTTACTTGGCGAGAACAATATACTGGTTTCTAAGTAGAACATGATCCAGGCTGTGAATCATCAATAAATACACACACTATATAGACATAGAAAGGAAGAACTTGGAGGAATATAGAAAGATTTCTCAGAAGAAATGTCATTCACGTGATAAATAGGGTTATCTAGGCAGAGAACATGAAAAAAAGTATCTCAAGATATCTCATGATACCTACCCTTTTTTTTTTTTTAATTAATCTTGCTCTTTCAAGCCTGGAAGTTTAAAAGAGCAAGATTAATAAAAAATTGGATAGTAAAGTAGATTGGCTAAAGTGTTCACATATGATATAAAGGGACACTTAGGAGTGAAACAGGGGGAAATAGTGAGTTAAATTGAAAAATGTCCTACTGGGCCCCTTCCTTTGTAGTCTTCTGTCTCCACCATTTCACTAAAACTTCTTTCTGGCAAGATCACAACCAACTTTAAATGTCATTCCAAACACATCTGATTAATTTCTTCACCAAGCTATAGAATTTGGTAATACCGGAAGTCACCTCACCTCTTCCTTCTGTGATAATTCTAATGGGCCCAGCTTTCTGATTGTTCCACCCCGTCTTTTACACTAGATCCTATTTCTCCCTTTGCCCTTTATGATGCTGTATTTCTATGGGCTCTGTCCTTTCCCTCCATCTTCTTTCATTGTAGAACATTTCCTTGATTATCTATCTCATCTACTTTAGAGTTTCAATGGTCAACTATATGCCTTTGGCTTCAGTAAAAGAGAGGTTGTAAACAACTTGTCTATATACTGGTATCATAAAATTATGTATAAAATATTTTAATTAGATGTGCATTCTTCTTTTAATTAGATGCTCACAATATATTAAAATAATAGCTATGTTACAGAACATAGAACTGGAGCTGTAAAAGAAGGTTGAATTAAAAACAGTGTGAAAATCACGTTTTACATGTGAAATTTACAACATGTTTTATTACTTGTATACTACTAATAACTGAAATTATACATATATAATATTTGAAAAATTGACTTTATGTGACTTGTTATTTTTGAAAAATTAATTAGTATCATAAATTCTCAAGAATATTTTTATTTTACTTTCTAACTTTAAAAAAAATCTTTAACTGGCCAATAATAACTTTAAATAGTTATAGGACATAGTGGGATATGTTGATATATTTATAAATTGTGTAGCTATCAAATCAGGTAATTACTATTTATATCTTCTTAATCATTTATCTTTTTCTTGTGCTTGGCAGTGTATGAGATCTTCACATTTTAAAAAAATATTGTGAGTTGTGGTAAGCTATATTTTCCCACTGTGCTGTAGAACACTATATCTTATTCCAACTGTTTAACTGTGTTTTGGTTAACATTGGGAAAAGTGTCTCACGAAACTTCATGATACTTATCCCAATTTTTTAAATTAATCTTTCTCTTTTAACTTTTTTAACCCATCATTCCTAAGAATTAGTCATAACTATTCTATTGTCCTCTTCTATGACATCAATTTTAGGATATTTTTATCACCTAATTTCTAAGGTTACATATGAGAAGATTCAATAATAAAATAATTATCCTATAAAATACTGTCACTGTTATATCATTACCCCTTTCTTCAAAGAGACAAATTATATTAGAAGAAAAATGTAAAATATTAAAATGTTCTACCCTTCTTATATTTAATTACAAAAACTGTCAAAATAATATATAGATAGGAAATCAGTACAGTGTAAATGGTAAAGATTTGGATTGGCATTAAAAATATATATCACTATTCCATTAACAAAAGGGTCTATATAGGAGTTTCTATAAAATGGAAAGATATGACCAAAATGTTGATCAATTTGATGAAACTTGCAAAAATTTAGCCTTAATAGAAGTCCTACATGAATCATAGAATGCAGATTACTAGCTCTGAAAGTTCCTGTATTCATCTGAATGCAGAGTTTCTTTGACATCATGGTGTGGTACTGCAGTGGTCTGCATATGGCCACATAGCAGTCATAGGCCATTGCTGCCAGAAGAAAGCAGTCTGCAGGCTCAGCAAAACAGAGAAAATAAAATTGTTCCATGCAATCATAGAGGGAATCCTTCTGTTCTCAGAAAATATTCTCTAACATTTGGGAGTGATGACACAGGGTCCTCCGGAATCAAATGTGAAGTAGTTGATGTAGGAAGAGGCTAGTAGTTCATTATATTTCCCAATAGTAGCAATTTATAATTTTTTCTTTAAAATGTTTTTCTTTGAAACATTTCTTTGAAATGTTATTTATTTGTGTGTCCCGTCCTTTCTGAGACTATCTTCAAGTTCCACTCTCATCACTTAATGTGTGAAAACTGGAGTTAGTCTCATTCCTTTTTCTCCAATCAATTACCAGATCAGTTTTCTGAAAAATGAAATCATATTATCTTGATGTCAGGAAGACATGCGTGATGGTTCTAAATAAATTCAAATTTATTCAAGCAGCATTTCAGGTTTTTAATGATTTGATCCTCATCCACCCTTACTACCCAACCAAGAACTCTCCAACTTTGCCACTTTGTTGGCTCTGTTCCATTGATTACCCCTCTTCCCACTCCAAGTGACACACTTATTTCCATAAAAATTGGTTCTGGACATGCTAATTTATGTTTTGTTCCAATGATCAAATTTTTTCCCTTTAAATGTAGTTTATTCTGATGTTTCTTAATAACTAAACATCTCAGGTAATATAATATCCATTTTCTGAACCACCAAGTATGTAAAGAAAAGGCAGTATTGATTCAAAGTCCATATCCCTGTGACTTAACAAGATGAGCATTGTCAAGTTACTCAGTGTATCAATACATAAGGTTCTCATTGAAAACAGGTGAAACAAAGTAAGCCTAAATTGTTCATAGAAATATATATATGTAATATTTTACTTAGTGTCTAGCAGATAGTACATTTTAGTAATTTATTTATTTTTCTTGGTATTTGTACTTTTAATTGTTGAGTAAATATTTTGTTTAGAGAATTAGCATTTCATTACTTTTATGCCAGATTAATACTTGAACAACATCTCTGTCTTTTGTTAATGCTGTGAACATATCAATACTTTTCATTGGAATCAGTTCATGCTTTGGTACTCCAAATGAACAGCAAAGCAGGTAATGGTATCAGGAAGAAAAAGCTTGATTTAATTGATATTGTCATATGTGGTGGAAATAAAAAGCTACATCAAATATTAATATACATATTGTTTTAAATTACAAGTTGATAAATCACTATGTGAGTGTATATGTATATTATATGTATGTATAGATAGATAGATAGTTCTGTTTCAGAGAATTAGAGAGTAAAACTAACTGAGAATTAATTATGAAAATATACTTGGTTAGGTAATAAGTAATCTGCATGAATATGTATTCAGAAACAATCTCAGGAAAGATCTAATTGAAAATCAAATTCAAACACAATTTACTTCCCACAGATGGAGTTGCTTATGGGAAGATTAACATTTGTCAACCAGAAATAGCCTGTGGTTATAAGATTATATTTTAGGTCTCAAGGAACGTGCCAACAATATTAAATGGATATATTGGTTTTATTATTAGAATGCATTGGATTTTTTAAAAATTGTGATTAGTTGTGCTTTGACACTGATAAATAATTATTTAGCCCACTCCTGTTGGATATTATTACCTTAGATTTTCAATTACATTTTAGGATGACCTCTCATTTCCACTTTCCCAGTATATGTAGGATTAGAAAATGTATTATCAAGTTGAAATCAATTTTCCAAGGGATATGATACTTGTTTCAAAACGTTACAAAATTGTCTCTTCTTGATAATTCTTTTAATGACATTTGTTACTTCCTTATTTCTTAGACTATAAATAAAAGGGTTTAATAAAGGAATGATTAGAGTATAAAAAATAGCTACAGGTATATCTTTCTCACCTTCATTGACTGAACTTGGTTGAGCATACATGAAGAGCAGAGAGCCATAGAATATTGAAACAGAGAGGAAATGGGATGCATAGGTAGATAAAGCTTTTCCTCTTCCATTTTTGGATTTCATTGTGAATATAGTGAAAAGAATATAAAAATAGGAGATTAAAACAATAGTAATAGTAAAGATAAGAAATGACCCTGCCAAGATAAGTATCATTAATTCATTGATATAAGGATCAACACAGGAGAGTCTGTATAATGGAAGAACATCACAAAAGAAGTGATTGATTTGATGAGACCTACAGAAAGTTAACCTCAACGAAAGTCCTACTTCAATCATGGGATGCAGAACTCCACCTATGTAGGCTCCTGTGGTCATCTGAATGCAGAGTTCCATTGACATCATAGTGTGGTACTGCAGTGGTCTGCATATAGCCACATAGTGGTCATAAGCCATTGCTGCCAGAAGAAAGCAGTCTGTAGTTTCAGCAAGACAGAGAAAATAAAATTGTACCATGCATTCATAGAGGGAAATCCTTCTGTCCTCAGAAAAGAAGTTCTGTAACATCTTAGGATTGATGGCACAGGGACAGCAGGAATCCATGAGAGCCAGGTTGCCCAGGAAGATGTACAATGGTGTGTGAAGATGACGCTCCATGTAAATCAAGGCCACCAACCCTAGATTCCACACCATGGTGACCAGATAGATGCCAAAGAACACCACAAACAGAAGAGTCTTCATGTCTGGGTTATCTGTAAATCCCATAAGGATAAATTCAGTTGTCATTGAATGATTTTCCTCAGTCATCTCTATCTTGTCTGTTGAAATAGGAATTGTTGAGATATAAGACTCTAATTAAAAGCACAAAATTTCCCAGCGTTTTTATAACAGAAGAATTTTTCAAGCATCTCTTGCTTTTTATAAATTACAGCTATATTGACTTCTAGAGGTTTTTGTTCTCTTAAATTTTCAATATCTATGATCTCAAGCTGTGACTCTCCACATTCACAAGGATGTTGTGACAAGTGAACTGGAAATGTTTTATCTTTCTGAATTTCTTCAATGATAGCATAAACTTTGGGTACCAATATTTGATAATTGTTTCACAGTAATTCAATTTCATACTTTTGAGACCTCTAAAATGAGTTCACAAACATATTTTCTATATTTTTTTAACTAGAAGAAATTTATGTTTTCTTAGATGATCAAATATTTTTAGAAAGCATATTACCCATATATTACCGTTATGTATTAGATATTATGCAAAGGTCACTAGGGGCTAAGGAAGTCACTATTGTCTCATAGAAAACTGCCTTAGAAAGCTAAATAGATAATTGTCCACAGAGTCTCATTTGTCATCACTTTCATATTGTTATAACATTTTTCATGAACATTGACTCTATTCATTAATCTGGTTTTTTTAGAGAGTGAGAGAGGAGAGAGAGAGAGAGAGAGAGAGAGAGAGAGAGAGAGAGAGAGAGAGAGAGAGAGAGAATTTTTAATATTTATTTTTTAGTTCTTGGCGGACACAACATCTTTGTTGGTATGTGGTGCTGAGGATCGAACCCGGGCCGCACGCATGCCAGGCGAGCGCGCTACCGCTTGAGCCACATCCCCAGTCCCTATTCATTAATCTTATCGACTCTTTCTATATATTCAAATTCTTCAATTTTTTTTTTTGTAAATCATAGTTAATACTCTATATACTTCATGAGATTTTAAGCAAGTGTCCCAGGACAACCCAATCTCAACTTCTGAATGCAGAGAATGTTTTCTATATCCCAGATTATCTGTAATTTTTCATGTGTAATTTATATTTGCTCTGTTCTTTTACATGTATCTGAAAAATTTTATATTACAAGAATTTTGAGACTAGTTGTCACACACATCTCTGCAAGGAACCCTACGACATTATGGAATGAAAGTACAATTAATTCCAAACCTATCTCTGCCCTGTGACCTGGAATGGGTGATATTGTTTTCAGTATCCTCCTAATAAGATTTAGTGACCTCTTGGTCTCTTCACTTGGAAGAATGTTAACTGTGAAGAAAGTTTTACAAGGAAATTCTTTAAATGATAAATTTAAGAATCTTACATATCTGTTATCTAATTTAATTCTTTACTACTGTTTTTCTTTTTCCTCAGGAAATTATATTATTGTCTACTGTATTAAAGTAGATAAATGCTAATAAAACCTGAATCATTTAAATGCTTCTTTGTTTTTAATACTTATTAAAAGAGAATTCTTTCCATTTGCTTTAAGAAACTATTTAGTCTTATTACCTATTGATCCATCAGGATACATTAAATGACAAATAAAATCATAAATCCTATGGTTAAAATGGGTTGTATCTTCATGATTAAAAACATCAAAATGAAGATTGTGAAAAATTGCTTGCTCTAAAATTTTAAATATAAGCCATATAATCAATTAAATATAAATAATTTTCAGCATATATGTATTTATTTTTCAATGAATTTTTTGGATCTTACCTGCATATTTTAAAATTATATCTTGTAATCAGGAAGTCAGATGAATTATACTTTTCTATTGCACCTCATCCTAGTTTCCAGTACCAATTTTGCTAACATCTAAAATAAAAAGGGGGATAAAATATATAAACTATAAAAAACTATAAATCTTTTACGGAAGTAAATATTCTTGCTTGCTAGTATTAAAAGTAAAAATAAGTTTGAATATTTATCTTATCTAGATTTCACTGAGAAGAGTTTGCTTTATCATCAAGATCTCTGAATTTAGAAATATGTATGTGTGTATAATATATATTCTTGCTAAAGCATTTGGTATTAAGAGGAAAAAAATCTCACAGACTACCTAGTCAGAGTTAATATTTATATCCCTTATACTGCCAAATTATATTTTTCCATCAAATACTGAAGAAATTTTCCTGCAATGACATCAGTGTATTTCTATGGAGATATTAAGTCCTAAAAACATATAAGCCACTTGAAATTCATTAAAAGTGTCTTGTGAGACAATGAGGTAAAAATAAGTGACAGTCATTAAGGTCTGATAATCATCTTGCTGGTTTGTATATAACTGATTTGTTTTTTACAATTTTTTTTCACCGTTCTATCCAGAAAATACAAAACAACAAGTAAATTTCTCAGGCTATTTTGGCCCTCGTGCAAATGTGGAGTTAATGTGGATTATGAAAAAAAATAATTTTGGAGTGGAGACTAGAAGATTTCTCAGTTTCAATGAAAATCATCAACTTCTTTACTTTGTGACTTGAATTTATCCCCATAACCTGTAATGCACTCAGTGGATATTTGATTTTATTATTGGGTCTGTATACAAATTTCTCTGACTATTTTCTTGTGTTTTGGGTTCTTACCTTTCTTATGAGGCTGTTTACATACCACTGGTCACATTCACTAAAATGCATCTGTCAGCACATCTATGAAAGATCACTTCATTGCCTTCCTTACTATTGATACGTTGACTTAGCAAGAAGAGATTTCTTTGATAAGTCCAATCCTCAATTTCCAGCCCTCTGGCATTTTTTAGTACTCATTATTTGTTAAATGAATTTTAAAAATGATATTTTCCTGCTCATGAATTTATAACAGCACCTCATTATTTGTCAGACAAAATTTTCCTTATTTGGGGGTTGCAGATACTCTGCAGTCTGTCTGCATCTTTCACCTTGTTTTTGCTCAGCACCTCAGGAAAGGAGGCCATGACCATCATTCCCTGTTCCTTGTATATCTGCTTCAGTTAATTCGATGGCAGGCTTTCCCTTGCTTAGAGTAACATCTCCCTCTCTTTCCATTTCCATCCTGTTCATCCTCAAGCTCAAACATGAACTCTCCATGAGAAATTTTTCTGGTCTTTGTTATCAGATTGTCTTTTCTCTTCTTGATTTAATGCTATTTTTCCATCTTTATACAACAATTTCTACTTAAACAGGTGTGACTTGTATTTCTCTTGATTGTATAACTCCATATTAAAGAGAGGTATTATTTTATACTTCTCTAGGCTCTTTGATATATACGGAGCTAATTCTCAATAGATATTAATTTCCTTGGTGGCTAAAATATATTAGGGTACTGGATATAATGATAGTAGAGAGGTCACTGTGTGTGAGCAGTGTGTAGATGAAACTTCCTGTATTGGAGACATGGCTTCAGAAAAGGAACTCAAAATTTACTTGGAGAGAACAATATATCAGTTTCTAAGTAAAACACAATCCAGGCTGTGAGTCTTCATAAAGTACACACATTATATAGACATAGAGAAGGAAAACTTGGAAGAACGTTGACCTGTAGGAAAAAAGAAACATTTCTCAGAAGAAATGTCATTCACACAAACCTTGCAGGATAAATATGGTTATAGTAGGCAGAAAACATGAAAAGTATCTTAAGGAACCTCATGACAAAAGCCTGGAAGTTTGAAAGAACAAAATTAATAAAAAATTGGATAGCAAGGTAGGTTCGCTGAAGTGTACACATATGATATAAAGGGACACTTAGGAGTGAAATTGGGGGAATAGTGAATTAAATTGAAAAATGTCCTACTGGGCCCCTGGGTCCTTTTTAGTCTTCTGTCTCCATCGTTTCACTAAAACTTCTTTCTGGCAAGATCACAACCAACTTTAAATGTCATTTCAAACAACATCTGATTAATTTCTTCACCAAGCTATAGAATTTGGTAATACTGGAAGTCCCCTCACCTCTTCCTTCTGTGATAATTCTAATGGGCCCAGCTTGTTGTTCCCCATCTTTTACACAAGATCCTGTTTCTCCCTTTCCCTTTATGATGCTGTATTTCTATGGGCTCTGTCCTTGCCCTCCATCTTCTTTCATCATAGAACATTTCCTTGATTATCTATCTCATCTACTTTAGAGTTTCAATGGTCATCTATCTGCCTGTGGCTTCAGTAAAAGAGAGGTTGCAAACAACTTGTCTATATACTCGTATCATAAAATTATGTAGAAAATATTTTAATTATATGCATATTCTTCTTTGAATTAGATGCTCACAGAATACTAAAATATCAGCTATGTTACAGAACATAGAATCATAAAAGAAGATTGTATGAAAAGTGGTATGAAAATCACATTTTATATATGAAATCTAGAACATGTTTTATTACTTGTATACTACTAATACCAAAATAATAGAAATATAATATTTGAAAAAATTAATCATATATGGCTTATTATTTTTGAAATATTAGTTTGTTCAAGGAGATCTTTATTTTACTGTCTAACTTTTCTTTTAAAATTTATGTTTATCTGATAAATGCTGAGTTTAAATAGTTATAGGCACAGTGGACTATGTTGATACATTTATATACTATGTAAATATCAAATTGGAGTAATTACAATGTTCATTTTATTTTACTTTTTTGTACATGTGATTGAACTCAGGGGTACTTAACCACTGAGCCACATCCCAGGTATTCTTTTGTATTTTATTTAGAGACAGAGTCTCACTGAGCTGCTTTGCACTTCACTAAATTGCTAAGGCTGGCTTTAAACTTGTGATCCTCCTGTCTCAATTACTGGGATTATAGGCATGCACCACTGTGCCCAGCATCATTTTCTTTCTTTTTTTTTTTTAAGAGTATGATCTATGTTTATTTTATGAGGAACTCAGTAATTTCTATAGCTGTATATATGAAACAGAAATAATAATTGAAAGATAATTCAATGTTTTAAACATTTAATGATTATAATTTGTTTTGTAACCCATTATTAAATGTTTTTACATTTAATTAAATTTAATTCAATTGAGCAATGTATGTGCTTAATTTTATGTATCCTGTTTCTTTTTTTTTCTTTTCTTTTCTTTTATTGTTGGTTGTTCAAAACATTACATAGTTCTTGATATATCATATTTCACATTTTGATTCAAGTGGGTTATGAACTCCCATTTTACCCCATATACAGCTTGCAGAATCACATCAGTTACACTTCCATTGATTTACATATTGCCATTCTAGTGTCTGTTGTATTCTGCTGCCTTTCCTATCCTCTACTATCCCCCCTCCCCTCCCCTCCCTTCCCCTCTTCTCTCTCTACCCCCACTACTGTAATTCATTCCTCCCTCTTGTATTATTTTTCCCTTTCCCCTCACTTCCTCTTGTATGTAATTTTGTATAACCCTGAGGGTCTCCTTCCATTTCCATGCAATTTCCCTTCTCTCTCCCTTTCCCTCCCACCTCTCCTCCTTGTTTAATGATGGTCTTCTTCTCGTGCTCTTCTTCCCTAGTCTGTTCTTAATTACTCTCCTTATATCAAAGAAGACATTTGGCATTTGTTTTTTAGGGCTTGGCTAGCTTCGCTTAGCATAATCTGCTGTAATGCCATCCATTTCCCTCCAAATTCTATGATTTTGTCATTTCTTAATGCAGAGTAATACTCCATTGTGTATAAATGCCACATTTTTTTATCCATTCGTCTATTGAAGGGCATCTAGGTTGGTTCCACAGTCTTGCTATTGTGAATTGTCCCAGCATCATTTTCATCTGAAACACTTATTATTTCCTTGTGTGGCCAGCTTATGAACTCTTCTCATTTTGAAAAAATTATTATAATTTGTAGTAACCTATAGTTTCCCATGGTAGTATAGAGCACGATATCTTATTCAAACTATCCATGTTTTGGTTAATGTCTTGCAATTGTTCTTTCTCCCCTCCCTCCTACCATTTCCAGGCATTAGTTATCACTTCTACTTTCTTCTTCCATGAATGAAATTTATTATATTGTTTATTTATTTATTTATTATATTTTATTTAATTTATTTATTTTAGAATTTATTCTAAAATAAATTTTAGAACATTTATCATCTAATTTCTCAGTCTACATTAAACAAATTTAATAACAAAATTATTAATCTATAAAATACTGCTACTTTTTTTATTCCTTTCTTCAAATAGTCAAATATATGTGAAAAAGAAAAATGTAGAATATTGAGACTGGGTGTGGCGTGCAATAGTAGAAAATGCTTTACTTGTCCCCTCCTTGTATTTAATTTTTTAAAGAATTTAATATTTATTTATTTATTTGTTTGTTTGTTTTGTGCTTCTGAGGATCAGACTTAGGGCCTCACTTGTGCTAGGCAAATGCTCTACTACTAAGCTACAACTCCAGCCTTGTTCTTATATTTAACCTTTAAAATTGTGAAAACAATGCAGAGAGAGGAAATCAATAAAGTGGGAAGGGTAATGATTTAAATTGTTATTGAAAAATATATATCATTAGTTTATTAACAAAAGGGTCCATATAAGAGTGTCTATACAATGAAAAGATGACAAAAATTTGATCAATCTGATGAGACCTGCAGAAAGCCTTAATACACATCTTATATGAATCACAGACTGCAGGTTACTAGATATGAAGATTTCTATATTCATCTGAATGCAGAGTTTCTTTAACATCAGAGTGTGGTACTGAAGGACACTATGGCCACATAGTATTATAGGCCATTGCTGCAGAAGAAAGCAGTCTGCAGTCTCAGTAAGACAGAGAAAATAAAATTGTGCTATGCATTTATAAAGGGAAATCCTACTGTCCTCAGAAAAGAAGTTCTGTAACATCTTGGGAGTGATGGCACAGGAACAGCAGGAACCCATGAGAGCCATGTTGCCCAAGAAGATGTACAGTGGTATGTGAAGATGAAGCTCTATGTAAATCAAGGCCACCAACCTAGATTCCCACCATAGTAACCAGATAAATGGCAGAAGGGTCTTCAGGTCTGGGTGATTTGTGAATCCCATGAGTAAAACAACAGTTGTTCTTGCTGGAAAGTTGAGCATCTCTAGCAATTAGAGAAATGTAAATCAAAACTACTCTAAGGTTTCATCTCACTTCTGTCAGAATGGCAGTTATCAAGAATGCAGGTAAGGGCTAGGAATGTGGCTCAAGTGGTAGCGTGCTTGCCTGGCATGCACACGGCGCTGGGTTCCATCCTCAGCACCACATACAAACAAAGATGTTGTGTCCGCCGAAGACTACTAATTCTCTCTCTCTCTCTCCCTCTCCCTCTCCCTCTCTCTCTCCCTCTCCTTCTCTCCCTCTCTCTTTAAAAAAATAAATAAATAAAAAGAATGCAGGCAACAATAAATGCTGGCAAGGATGTGGTGAAAAAGGTACATTCATACATTGCTGGTGGGACTGCAAGTTGGTGCAACCACTATGGAAAGCAGTATGGAGATTCCTCAGAAAATTGGAAATGGAACCACCATTTGACTCAGCTATCCTATTCCTTGGTTTATACCCAAAGAACTTAAAATCAGCATACTATAGTGATGCAACCACATCAATGTTGATAGCAGCTCAATTCACAATAGCTAGACTATGGAACCAACCTAGGTGCCCCTCAATAGATATATGGATATATATATATCACATTTTATTTATCCATATAATATATATATATATATATATACTCAATGGAATATTATTTGGCTTTAAAGAAGAGTATAATTATGGCATTTGCACCCTTTCCCTCTCCCTTACTAGTTCCCAGTTAAGGGACCTCTCTTACAGGAGCTCCTATGAGCAGCACCTCGGTAACACTGTGCACCAAGCCTACTGAGACCTGTTTTGTGTTGGGCAGTTACTGTGCTGGGTTACCTGCCTCTAGGGAGAAGGGAGAGTTGGCAAATGGGTACTTGGCCAGCTGAAATTCTAATCTGCGAGCTGGCCCCACCAAAGATGGAGAGGAAGGTGACCCAAGATGGAGGGGGCCACTTCCAGTGCCAGGGTGTTGGGTCAGGTGTGGGGAACCAGGCGATGGTATTGTGCAATGTGTTTAGAGACAAGCTCTGTGGCATGCAGTGTTGTGGCTGTTGGCTATCTTCAGAGCCTATGGGACCTCCCCAGGTGAAGGCAGACTACCACACACAGGGGACTATGGCAGTAGAGGACTTGCCAAGTTGCAAGATGGAGGTGACCAGGGGATCCCCACTTTGGTAGATGGGGGTCCACAGGAGAGTGGTGGTTGGAGTTCCTGAGGGTGGGTGGCAGCTGAGTGTCCTGTGTGGCAGCAGAGCAGCATATGGGAGTTCTGTGCCAGTGTTGATGCAGTGATCCTGCTAAGGCCCCCGGGAGCCCTGTGTGGGTTAGTAGTTGGGCGTTGGATGTTGGCAGCTGGGAGTCTTGTTCTAACTCTGAGGCCCCGAACGCTGCTATGTGCATAATGCTAGTGATATCTGCATGAGAGCATCTGTGTAGGGATCCTCTATCACTCTCAGAGAAGCAGTATTCCCGCTAGTTGAGACCTGGGTCTTGGAGCAACACAGAATGCTGTGTTCCTCTGGCCTGCCATCTTGTATCACCTAAAAGACCCTTTCTTTTGCTAACATTCTCTCCAGGAATTTAAAATAAAGTTATATTGCCCTATGGGATCAATGTTTTGTTTAAAAATTAAGTGATTCTTTTGACCATTTAGATAGTTAAATGCTCAGAATTGCCAGGTTTTATTAAGGTTTTCTCTACCAATTTATCATTTCCTAGTTAATGTCACCTGGTGATATTTTCAAGAAAGCTCTATTTATCCTTTAAGACAGGTAAGAACATAAATTATCTTTAAATACCTTAATAAGTTAAAACTTTGTTTTATATTAATTTTAACACATTCTGGATCTTGGTCCTATCTTGTATACCAGATTTCCATAGGAATCATTTCTATTTTTTAAAATTTATTTATTTTAATTGGGTATATATGACAGCAGAATTCATCTTGATTCATTGTACACAATTGCAACATAACTTTTCATTTCTCTGGTTGCACATGATGTAGCATCTGACCATATGTGCAGTCATGCAAGCACCTACAGTAATGATGTCCATCTTATTCCACCATCTTTCCTGCCCCCATACCCTTCCCCTACACTCCCCTCCCTCACCTTTGTCCAATAAAATTATGCCATTTTTCCCATGCCCTCCATATGAATTATCATCCATTTATTAGAGAGAACATTTAACCTTTGGTTTTTTGAGATTAGCTTACTTCGCTTAGCATAATATTCTCCAACTGTATCCATTTACCTGCAAATGCCATGATTTTATTCTCCTTTAATGGTGAGTAATATTTCATTGTGTATATATACTACAGTGACTTTATCAATTTGTCTATTGAAGGGTAGCTAGGTTGGTTCCACAGTTTAGCTATTGTGAATTGAACTGCTATAAACCCTCATGTGGCTCTGCTAATATAGTATGCTGGTTTTAAGTTCTTTGGGTATAGACTGAGGAGTGGAATATTTGGGTCAAATGGTGGTTCCATTCCAAGTTTTCTAAGGAATCTCCATACTGCTTTCCAGATTGGTTGCACCAATTTGCAATCTCATCAGCAATGTATGAGTGTGTCTTTTCTCCCACATCCTGACTAACACTTATTGTTGCTTGTATTATTTATAACTGCCATTTTGACTGGAGTGAGATGAAATCTTAGAGTAGTTTTGATTTGCATTTATCTAATTACTAGAGACGTTGAACATTTTTTTCATATATTTGTTGATTTATTGTATATCTTCCTCTGAGTAGTGTCTGTTCAGCTTCTTAGCCCATTAATTCATTGAGTGCTTGTTTTGGGGGTGTTAAGTTTTTAGTTCTTTATATATCCTGGAGATTAGTGCTCTATCTGATGTGTGTGTGGCAAAAATTTGCTCCCATACTATAGGCTCTTCTTTCACCTCATTGATTGTTTCTTTTGCTGAGAAGCTTTTTAGTTTGAATCTATCCAATTCATTGATTCTTGATTTTATTTCTTATGCTTTTGGAGTCTTGTTAAGGAAGTCCAGTCCTAATAATAAAGATTTGGGCCTAGCATTTCTATACATCAGTGATGAATCCTCAGAAAGAGAAATTAGGAAAACTACTCCATTCACAATTGCTTCAAAGAAATGAAATAAAATAAAATACTTGGCAATCAACAAAAGAAGTGAAAGATCTCTACGATGAAAATTACAGAATACTATAGAAAAAAAATTGAATAACACCTTAGAAGATGGAAAGATCTCCCATGCTTTTAGATAGGCAAAATTAATGTTGTCCAAATGGCCATACTACCCAAAGTGCTATACAGATTCAATATGATTCCAATTAAAATCTCAACATCATTCCTTAAAGAAATAGAAAAAGCAATCATGAAATTCATATGGAAAAATAAGAGACTCAGAATAGCCAAAGGAATCCTTAGCAAGAAGAGTGAAACAGGAGGCATCACAATACCAGGCCATAAACTATACTACAGAACAATATTAACAAAAACAGCATGTTATTGGCACCAAAATAGACTGGTAGAACAATAGTACAGAATAGAGGACACAGAGAAAAACCCATATAAATACAGTTATCTCATACTGAACAAAGGTGCTAAAAACATATAGTGGAGAAAAGATAGCCTCTTCAACAAGTGGTGCTGGGAGAACTGGAAATCCATATGCAGCAAAATGAAACTAAACCTTCATCTCTCATCATACACAAAACTCAAAGTGGAACAAGGACCTAGGAATTAGACCAGAGACCCTGCACCTATTAGAGGAATTATTTCTCTTAATTATGCATTTGTCCTAATATTTTTCCTAGATTTAAGTGTCCTTTGTGCATATTTAACATTATGAAACTTTTTGAGAAAGTCTCCATTAATGGTGTGCACCTCATTCATGATAAATACCCAGTCTTATACACTTTCAAAGTTCTCTAATGTCTACATTTTTATTCAGTCCAATGGAGATTCTTCATTAATTTTATCACTTAGATTCATAAATTAATTTACTCCTGGAAATCTGCTATATATTTATTATAATTCAATGCTCACAGAAATTTGCTCTATATTTATTATCACTTGGCAACCATATTTCAGGTGCAGAAACAACATGGGTTTTAAAGAATGGTAAAATTATATTTCTTCTCTCCCAGAAATCAACATAAGTCTTTAGCTTTAAAAATATTTCAAATATAGTTTTGGATACAAGTCTACAATAGTTGTTCAAAATATGAACTGTTTTAAAAATTTTTGGTTAGTATTTCTCTAATTCTTATTTTTATCTGAAGTATATTTAATATATGATATTTCTATTCATTTATTTAATATAGTAAGCTTTTCTGGAATTTTATCACTAGAGGTTAATTATAATCTATGAGAAAAATAAATTGTCCATTATATTTTAGGTCTATTACCCTGATAAAATACCCCTCAAAATATTTGTTAAAATATGAAAATACTACTTTTGTCATTATTTTAATAACACTTATTGGCAAATAAACTGAAAATATTCATGTGAACTTTGGAAAGCAGGTTTGATTTTCAGTAATTATAATTTTATCAGGAGATATTACATCAGAAAATAATAGGTAAAAATTTATTTTCTCTTGCCAAATGCAATGTATTATTCTTCTGATTCAGAAATGACTTCACCATACAACCCAGAATTATTTTACAGGGTCCATTATAGACTTGCTCACATATTGGGTGATAAACTGTTACTTTTGAACTCTGAATACTCTGAATGAGCCACTTACTGAATGTCATTAGTTCTTTCCATAGTGTCTTCAATTTAGTGATGATCTAAAAAAAGTGTATAACATTCAAAGCAATAAAAATTATTAAAGTATTTTAAAGAACTATATTCACATTTTTATTAAAAATAAATTAGAAACTCCTTCTTTCACTGAGTTCACTATTGCCCACCTTATTGGACATGTGAAACTCTGTTTTATTGAAAATTAATATGAAAAATTTGGTTTTTACAATATTAGGGAATAAATTATGTAAATCTAAAATAACTTCCATACCTATATGTCAGTGACAATAATTATGTTAGCTTTAGAGCACAGTTAAAAGTTGTCTATTGATTCTAAAGGAATATCATTGAGATTAACCTCAGGGTAAATCTTTACTGATTCCTAATCCAAGATGCATGGTTCCCAAAATACCAGTAGCCAAACAAAATTAGTTAAATAGGGATGTATGTTGAGATTCTGAATTAAATCAAGTGGTCATAAATAAAGTCTATTTAAGGATAATCTTGATTAGTTGTACACTTAAGTCTCTTTTGTATCAAATCCTGTTTGCATAAGGACTCTAAAGGTTAGGAGAAAAGATTCATACTAATGATTTGAAATTCAAGTTAAAGAGAGATTTGAATAGTAAGTTGGGTTTCTGATCATTGGTGTGATCAATCAATGCTACTTTCCTTCTTCTTTTTTTTTTTTTTTTTACTTCTTGCAATGAATCTGACTAAATTCTATAAAATACTTCTCTGAAACTCTGCTATTACATTCCTTTATTTAACATATGCATCACAAGACAACTAGGGAAATAAACCATTTATTCAAGTATGACTGGCATGTAAATGTTTATTGTACACAACTCCATGACTTGGAGATAAGTATATGCCCATGAAACTCTCATGAAACAAAATTTGATACATGTATTCAAACATGACACAATATCACAGTATCATGTACAGTTTTTATGTTTTTATACATTCCATTAAATATCCAGGATATACACAGAATCAAAAAAAAAACTTAACACCAAAAATCAAATAATCCAGATAACAAATGGGAAAAGGAACTAAACAGACATTTCTCAAAAGAAGAAATACAAATGGGGCTGGGATTGTAGCTTGGAGGTAGAGCACTTGCCTCAAACGCATGAGGCACTGGGTTCTATCCTCAGCACCACATAAAAATAAAGACATTTTGACAATCTACAACTAAAAAAATTTAAAAAAAGAAATACAAATGTTCAACAAATACATGAAAAAATGTTTAGCATTCCTAGCAAATCAAAAGTATACTGAATTTCATCTCTGTTTATTCAGAATAGAACAACCAAGAATACTAATAGAAATAAATGCTCTCAAGAATGTTGGGAAAATGTACACTCAAACATTGTGAGTGGGACTGCAAATTGGTATAATCACTGTGGAAAGCAGTATGAAGATTCCTCAAAAGACTAGGAATGAAGCCACCATATGACTCACTCCTTCATATTTTTCCCCAAGAATTAATATCAGCATTCTATAATGACATAGACACATTAATATTTATGTAACAATACTAAATATTAATTCACAATAGCCAAGTTATGAAACCAGCCCAGGAACCAAATAACAGATGAGTGGATCGAGAACATGTAGTATATGTACACCATGAAATTTTACTTCATCATAAAAAAGAATAAATTATGACACGTGCTGGTAAATGGATGGAACAGGAGAACATCAATTCTAAGTGAAACAAACCAGACTCAGAAAGCAAGAGTCAAAAGTTTTCTCTCTTATGGGAAACTAGAGGTAAGTAAGGAGAAAGGAGGGGGGGATTAGATTCCATAAAAATAGAGGGTAGGTCAGTTGAGTAAAGTAAGGGGACTAAGGATGTAAGTGGAACAGGAAAAGGGAGGAACTTCAGAATGAAATTGACCAAATTACATTAGCTACATATATGAATACACTACAGAGAATGCCATTTTATGCATACCTGTAAATCACTAATTTATAATAACCAAAAAATAAATAGAAGGAAGGCCAGTATAACAGAGAAAAGGGAACAGGTACAGGTCATAGTGGAGGGAAAGAGAAAACACTGGGGACTGAAATAGAGTGAAATATATTCCAGCATGTATAATTATGTCAAATGGAACCCTATGATTATGTAGGTAATTTCACTCAAACACCATTAATATTTTAATATTTTACAATGAAGTGACTGTTATCTGCTTTCTCAGTTTTTGGAGGTTTAGAAAAAGCACGATCAAATTAAAATAAACCATTCAAGAAATATTATACTTTTTTATAGAAAATTACCAGAGTGCCTCTTCATAATTCTTTTCATAACATTTGTTACTTCCTTGTTTCTTAGGCTATAAATGAAAGGATTTAATAAAGGAATGACTAGAGTATAAAAAATGGCAATTGGTTTTTCTGTATCTCCTTCATTGACTGAACTTGGTCTAATATACATGAAGAGAAGAGAACCATAGAATATTGACACAGAAAGGAAATGGGATGCACAAGTAGATAGAGCTTTGCCTCTTCCCTCTTTAGATTTCATTGTGAATATAGTGAAAAGGATATAGAAATAAGAGACTAGGACAATAGTAATAGTGAAAATTTGAATTGATCCTGCCAAGATGAATATCATCAATTCATTGATGTAAGGATCAACACAGGAAAGTCTGTATAATGGAAGGACATCACAAAAAAAGTGATTGATCTGGTGAGACTCACAGAATACCAACCTAAATAAAAGCCCAACTTCAACCATGGGATGAAGGATTCCAGCTATGTAGGCTCCTGTGGTCATCTGAATGCAGAGTTTCTTTGACATCAGGGTGTGGTACTGCAGTGGTCTGCATATGGCCACATAGCGGTCGTAGGCCATTGCTGCCAGAAGAAAGCAGTCTGTAGTCTCAGCAAAACAGAAAAAATAGAATTGTGCCATGCATTCATAGAGGGAAATCCTTCTGTCTTCAGAAAAGAAGTTCTGTAACATCTTGGGATTGATGGCACAGGAACAGCAGGAATCCATGAGAGCCAGGTTGCCCAGGAAGATGTACATTGGTGTGTGAAGACGGCGCTCCATGTAAATCAAGGCCACCAACCCTAGATTCCCTACTATGGTGACCATATAGATGGCAGAGAACACCACAAACAGAAGGGCTTTTAGGTCTGAGTTTTCTGTAAGGCCCATGAGGATGAATTCATTTGTACTGGAGTGATTGGCCACAAGCATTCCTGACTTCTTTGCTGAACTATGTTGTAGAGAAATTCAATTGACATCATAAGTAGAAATGTCTAACTCACCCCTCTAATTATCATATGTATCAAGGGTAGCATCTTTTCTTCAAATCACCCTATGCTCTCTCCTGAAAATTGGCAGTTATAACATGTTAGGTGTTGCGAGAATATAGCATAATTTTTGCACACAGGATTTGCCTTGAAATTTCTCATGTATTCATTGTGTGAAAAAGTTCTTTCTACCTAGGTCCGTGGAATGTCTCATAGTTGGTTTATTAACTTGACATTTCTGAATTAAAATATATGTTCTCATGGTAACTTTCTTCTTAGCAAATTAAAAAAAAATTGTACATATTTCTTTATGAAATTGATTCAATATTTTAAAGTAATCGGTCTTTTGATATTCTAAACAACCAATAGGCTAATTATTTAAAGCTGTGCAAAATTACAGTGAGTTTGAGAAACAGTTTCTCTAGCTTATTAAACTTTCCCAGATAATTTTATCTAGGAATATTTTATAAAAATTTCTAACTATTTTAATAGGGTAGAAATATAAAAACCTTTAAAATTCTTAATAAATTATAAAATCTTTTTTATATTCATTTAAACACATTTTGAATCCTACCTTTATTTTTTTCTACCATTCCTTGTTTATTATCCACTTGTCCTAATATTTTTCTCTGTGTGTACTATATGCATATTAATATTATGAGACTTGTTGAGAAAGTCTCCATTCATAGTGTACATATTCTTAATGAATATTATCTTATATGTAGTCTCATGCACTCTCAAATTATTGTCTAGAAACCAATGTCTATATTTTTGTTGAGTCTCATAGAGATTCTACATTTTTTGATTATTTAGAAACTAAATTACTCCCAATATGCTATATATTTATTGAATTTCAATGCTCACCTCACTTTACTTTATATTTACTATTACTTGGCAACAATATTTCAAATATAGAAACAACATAGGTTTTAAAGAATAGTAAGACTGTCTTTCTCCCAGAAATTTCTACAAGTTATTGGGTTTACATATTTTAGATATTAATTTTTGACAAGAGTATATAATAGTTGTTAAAATATTCATTGTTTTAAAAACACATTTTGGCTATTTCTTTGCTTCTTATTCTTGTCTATACTGAATTTCATAAACCGTTTTGCTCAAATAATGTGATAAGTTTCTAGAGTTTGATCGCTAGACACTTATAATCAATGAATAAGTTGTCCATTATATTTGAAGTAGACTACACTTTTAAAATATCCCTCAAAATTTATTATTTTGAAAATAATGTAAAAATATAAAATACTGTTCTGTCATTATTTTTGCAACACATATTGGTAAATATGCTGAAACTATTTATGTGTACTTGGGAAAAATAGTTTTTTGTTTTCAAAAATTATTATTTTATTTAGGAGATGTTGTATCACAAAATAATTAGTGAAAACAAATTTTCTCTTCTCCAATTCAAAGTATAATTATTCCTCTGAATCGGAAATGACTTTTACTATATGACCCAGAATTATTTTACCAGGTCCTTTATAGACTTACCTGTATGTTTGGTGATAAAACTATAGTACTTTTGAACTCAGAATACTCTGAATGAGCCACTTACTGTGTGTCATTTGTTCTTTCCATAATGTCTTCAATTTAGAGACAAACTTAAAAAATTAAATGAATAAAATTCAAATACCATAAAAAATTACTAAAGTATTTTAAAGAAATATGTTCAAGTTTATATTATAAATAAATTAGTAATCTATTTTCACACTGAGTTTACTGATGAACATTTTATCATAGGGTCTTGGACACCGAATGTTCTACATTTTAGGGAAATCAAGATTTAAAATGTGGTCTTTAAAACATTAGGGAATAAATTATAAAAATCTAGGACAGTTTTTCTATTCATAGGTCAGAGTAAACAATTAGGTTAGCCTCGGGGTACAGTTAAAGTTGTCCATTGATTCTAAAGGGATTTTCTTGGCACTGACATCAGGGTAATTCTGCACTGATTCTCAGTCTGAGAGGCAGGTTTCCCAAAACACCAGTAGCCAAAGCAACATTAATGAAAAAGGAATACAGGTTAAGATTCTGGGGTTCAATCAAATGGCCATCACTAAAGTCTGTTTATAGATTGGATCATGATTTTTTGCACATTTAATTCTTTCTTTGTGTTTTTTTCTCCTTCTCTTTCTCAAATCTTATGTACATGAAAACTATAATGGACAGAAAAAAGATTTGTACTGATTACTTGAAGTGAAAGTTAAAGAGATATTTGAAGAGAGAGTTGGATTTGATTTGTAGAGGCAAAATGTAATATGATCAACTAGTGCTGCTTTCCTTTATTTCATGTCTTACAATGAATTTGACCAAATACTTTAGATTCATTCTCTGAAACTCTGACTTTGTGTTCCCTTATTTAATTTATGCATCATAAGATGACTAGAAAAAAGCTACTTATTAAAGTATGATTGGTTTGCAAAGCTGTCAAGATTTATTGTATGTATCTTCAAGAATTTGGAGATAAGCATACTTTTGAAAACTCCTATCACCACATAATGGAAACAGTTATTGAAACCTGATATAGAACCCAATAACACATGATTTTTTTATGTTTTTTGCATCAGCTAAAAAATTAAAAATAAAATTTTATCTTTTTCAAAAAATTTGGACCTTTAAGCAATGTTTCAATACCTGTTTATTTTGAGCTCTTGGTTTTAGAGATTCAGCCAGTGATTGGCAGGCCACATTACTCTGGGCCTAGAGGCAGAAGGACCCGTTGACTGGGAAGCAGAGTGAGAGGGCAAGGGGTTGAAGAGAAGATGAACCTTTCCAGAGCATGTCAACAGTGACCTACCTCTTCTAGTCATGTCCCACCTGCCTACACTTACCACCCAGTTAGTCCATTAAATGTAGGATGGACTAATTAAAATTAGGTTAATTTTGTCGTATTCCAATCATTTCATCATTGAATATTCTCACATTAACACAAAGGACATCTTAAATCCAAGCCATAACAAAGCACAAAAGACATCTACAAATAACGAATAAACCAAGAAAGCCAGAACATGGGAATATGCTAGAAACAGAGGATTTATACTTGTTACAAATTAGTGTTACAGATAAGAATTTTAAAATCTTGATTAAAACTGACATTCAGTTTCTAACTTCAAAATCGAATGAAACTTTTTGAATGGCCACTGGCTTATCAGATTACCACCCTAGTATTTGTTACTAGCTTAAAATCTTTTTTTTTTACTTTTTTTTTACTTTTTTTTATTGGTTGTTCACAACATTAAAAAGCTCTTGACATATCATATTTCATACATTAGATTGAATTGGGTTATGAATTCCCAATTTTACCCCAAATGCAGATTGCAGAATCACGTCGGTTACACATCCACAATTTTACATAATGCCCAATTAGTAATTGTTGTACTAGCTTAAAATCTTAAGGGAAACAACAACTAAAGCTAAATTCCCATCAATTTAAAGGATAGTGATATAACATCACAAATGACCACTGTGTGACAAATTCAGGATTCTAGATTCCATAGAGATATAGAATTGAATTAGCTTTCATACTTTATGTGAATTTACACTACTGTAGAGAGAGGCAATTTTGTTTAGGTTAACCTAGATTTGTGAGAAAACCTTTTGCAGAAGGTTTACTCTTATAAACACGGTGGCATTTAGGGAACTATTTTCCTTTCAGAAATAACAATTTTACAAATGAAACACTGGGCTAAATTTTAAAATATGAGCTTTGGTTTAGCTCACATTTTCTATATATGATCATGGTACAGGTTTAGGACTTCCTCCATCCATCCTATAAATTTCTAACCAAAATACATTTTTTAAAGTTAGTATGTCTCAAACTTCAAAATACCCAACCACTTCAAAGTTAGGAGAGCATTGCATTATCCCATGAAGCTGCATATTTTATCATATGTACCAAAAAAATTGACAATGCTCATTCCAACATTCATCTGTTACAAATTTATTTTATAAAGCTTATACCACCCAGCATGTATTAACCTCTGACATGTAACTCCCTATAAAGATAAATCAAAGACAAGAAAAGTTTACTGTTTTAGAAAGAAGGTACACATTCAGTTATTATTTTCAAACATCATTGCACTTTAACTTCCCCAATTTGACTAAACATTCATGAAATAATCTACAAACTACTTTCAACAAATAACACTTTTAGGCAGATATGACTGTGCTAAATTCTTTATTATGTATGAACTAAACAAAGATTAAATGGTGAAAATAGAGCTGGGGGATATTGTGTCTTCTCCAAACTGCAAGGAACCAAAAAAAGTGTGGTGGAACCTCCTTTGAAAGTCACCACTCTTGTGGTTTGCAAATGTCTGCTTCAACATCTCCCTGTGTTTATGACTGGTTTGGTGATCTACTGTGTGTAGATTTCTTCTGATAACTTTATGGAATGAATCAATAAAGATAACCTGAATGAATTTTTATGTGGAATCTTCAAGGATCCTGTTAGAATTCAGGACTCACAGAATACACACAGTTGCTTCTAGCTTACTCCTCAACAACAGGCTTTCACACCAACTTTACCTGGTTAATGGTATAATGGACAGCCTTGCCATACATTACATCCTTAAGAACAGGGCATTTGCAGACACTATGGCATGTATGTATCCTGCAGATGACATAACCCTGCCTGGCCTTGTATCCCAGTCTGTACACTTTATCTGGGGGAATTGGGTAGAGGGCCCTGTGAAGCAGAGAGCAGGTGGTACTGCCAGCAGGGGACCTAAGAGAAGAGCACATCATATCAGACTGCTTCTTTCTCCACAACTCCAAGATGTACTTGTATGCAACCATTGTGACTTACCTGATGGCTGCTATCTGTTAAAAAGGAAGAAGCATTTCTTTCCTGTCCAGATATGTTTTTGTGGATTTCTCTAAATACAAAAGAAATTCATTTCCCAAAAACTTCCAAAAACATCACTTCTTTTGTCCCACTGGTCCCAAATAAATCACATAATCTTCTATCAAATTCGTTTGGGAATCAATGTTCATAAGGACTAGACATGAGTTATTCGGAAATGTATGGCATGAATTATGGTATTATTAGAAGA
Organism: Ictidomys tridecemlineatus; assembly: GCF_052094955.1. Taxonomy (NCBI): domain Eukaryota; kingdom Metazoa; phylum Chordata; class Mammalia; order Rodentia; family Sciuridae; genus Ictidomys; species Ictidomys tridecemlineatus. The sequence goes on from NC_135479.1 coordinate 167,966,589, forward strand.
GGGAAAGGGAATCAAGAAATGTACTTTTGGTAACTGAAAATGTCCATAAACATAGTATGTACACTCTCCATTCAATTAAGTTTCTCAATTTTGTGATCTTTTCATTTGTTTACACTCTTAAAACGTAAGTATGTTCCTAAAGAACTGTTATTTGTGTAGGTTGTATTGATCTGTATTTCACATATTAGATATTAATATTGAAAAATTTAAAAATGTTTTAGTCATTTAAAAGTAAAAATAATGAACTCCACTATACATTAACTAACATAATTCCATTAAAACATTCTGAAGGAAATATGTGCTGTATGCAGATGTCAGGCACTGTTTTGAGTACTGGTAATACAAAATCAGATGTGACATGATGGAGGCAGGAAGAAAGTAGGCTTCATTTTATTTACTAACAGTTAAAATTAATATTTTAAAAATATATATGTATACTCCTCTTTTTTCTTAAATCATGCTTGAGTTCTGATCTCATCACCTAATATGTGATTTTTTTTCTAATCAATTACCAAGTCAGTTTGCTGATACAATTATTTTACACTATTGCTGGGAAGACACCAATGTCTCATGCCTCTAAATAAATTCAGATTCTCAGAATGGCATGTAAGTTTCTCAGTAATCTGACACACTTCCCCCTCCCCTTCCCAAATACACCAAGGATCTCTCCAACGGTTAGCCACTATGATGGCTCTGTTCCACTGTGCACCCATCTTCTCACAGGCAGAGACACACTGATTTTTCACAAACATAGATTCTGATCAGTATAATTTATGTTTTGCTCCAATGATCAGATTTTTTCCCATCCTTAATTGTACTGTTTATATCTCATGCTACTTTATAACTAAATACCTCAAATAATATTATCTCCATTTCCTGAATCCCCAAGCATGTGGAAAAAATAAAGTATTGATTTACACTCCAGTTTGTTTTGACTTACCTAGTTGAACTTAGGCAAGCTAATCAACATATCAGTGCATGAGGTTTTCATTCAAGAAAAAAACAAAAAGAATGTCTCTTTAGTTAATTATTTAATACACATGAAAAGTCTAGCCTATATTTAGTAGAGAATATATTTCAGAAAATTATTTTTCTTTTATGTTTCTTAATTTATTTGGTGAATAAATATTTTTGTCAGGTGCCAAGGATTTTCACTCCTTTTTTTTCTTTCATTTATTTTTGAAAAAAATGTTTCCATCTCTTCTTAATTCTAAATATATATTAATACATTTCATAAGAGTCAGACCACGGTTTTCATAATCCTATTGAATAAAAAATCAGGCAATGATGTCAGGTTAAAAAAATCTTCATTTCATTGATATTTTCATTAATTACAATTTTGTGATATGATGTACAAATAAACAAACTATATACAAAATTAAAATTGAAAATGATTTATAATAAAAACATTTCTAATTATGCATTATAACCATACATAACAGTTGGATTCATTATGCCATATTAATACATGCACATAGCATGATTTAATCAATCTCATTCACTGGTACCTTCCCTTTCTTCTCTCCTTCCTCATCCCAATCTGCTTGCTCTATTCTATTGTTCTCCCTTCTATTATAATTATTGTTACTTTAATTTGTGCCTTATAATTACACTTGCATAAGTGGGACTCATGGTGATATATCTGTACATGGACAGGGCATGTACAGATATATCTATCTAGATTTTCTAGATTTCATCCCCCATCCTTCCACATGCTCTCCCCTTCCTTCTCCTTCTATCATCTCCCTTTACTCAAAGAGCATCATTTTTAAATGTTGTTAAATCAAAATATACAGATACTCTATTATAGAGAATTTGAGATTAAAAGTGAATAAAATTAAACATGAAAATATTATTTATTAGAAAATAAATACATACTGAAATATAACCTCTTGAAATAACTAAAGTCTAATTCAAAAATCAAAGTCAAACACATTGTTTACTTAGACAGATGGAGTTGCTTAAGGAAAAATTAACATTTGAGAACTTAGAATATGCCAGTGATTGTAAAAAAAAATATGCTTTGGGATATAAGAAAGTTGCTAACAATATTAAATGGAAGCAACTTATATATATACTGATTTTTATTTCTAGTATTTGTTTTGTTGAAAATTAGGCCTAATTCTGCTACAAGAGTTATGAATAATTATCTAATTCACTCCTGATTGATTTCACCACATTTGATTTTTAAGTATATTTTTGCATACTCTCTCACTTTGGAGTTATTTTCTTTTTATTTTGAAGGGATTGTTATCCATTTTCTCAGTATTTGTAGGTTTATAAAACATACTGTAAAGTAGAAATCAGTCTTTCAATGGAGATGAAACTTGTTATAGAAAGTTACAACTTGGCCTCTTCTTCATAATTCTTTTTATAACATTTATTACTTCATTGTTTCTTAAAGTATAAATAAAAGGGTTTAATAAAGGAACTATTAGAGTATAAAATATAGCAGCAGGTACATCTGTATCACCTTCATTAACTGAACTTGGTTGAGCATACAGGAAGAGCAGAGAACCATAGAATATTGATACAGAGAGAAAGTGGGATGCACAAGTAGATAAAGCTTTGCCCCTTCCCTCTTTAGATTTCATTGTGAATATGGTGAAAAGGATACAGAGATAAGATATTAGCACTACAGTAATAGTAAAGGTTAGAATTGACCCTGCCAAAATATGTACTGCCAATTCATTGATATAAGGATCAACACAGGAGAATCTGTATAATGGAAGGACATCACAAAAAAAGTGATTGATCTGATGAGACCCACAGAAAACCAACCTTAACAAAAGCCCTACTTCAATCATGGGATGCAAGACTCCACCTGTGTAGGCTCCTGTGGTCATCTGAATGCAGAGTTTCTTTGACATCAGAGTATGATACTGCAGTCGTCTGCATATGGCCACATATCGGTCATAAGCCATTGCTGCCAGAAGAAAGCAGTCTGTTGATTCAGCAATACAGAGAAAATAAATTTGTACCATACATTCAGAGAGGGAAATTCTTCTGTCCTCAGAAAAGAAGTTCTGCAACATCTTGGGAGTAACAGCACAGGAACTCAAGGAATCCATGAGAGCCAGGTTGCCCAGGAAGATGTACATTGGTGTGTGAAGATGGCGCTCCATGTAAATCAAGGCCAGCAAACCTAGATTCCCCACCATGGTGACCACATAGATGGCAGAGAACACCACAAACAGAAGGGCTTTCAGGTCTGGGTTTTCTGTAAGTCCCATGAGGATGAATTCATTTGTCAATAAATGGTTGACCTTAGTCATCTTTGTCTGTTGAGATAGATATTAATGAGACATTAAATTCTAATTAACAGCATACAATTTTCCATTGATCTTTTCTTTTTATGCTGGCAGAGGAATTTCTTCATTACTGAACCCTGCTATGTTGAGCACAAAATGCCATATACTTCCAGGGAACAATTGTCTTTTTTGAAGAGTCAGCAACTATGCCCTCCATCTGGGATTATCAAAATTAACAAGGATATTTTGATAATTCCAGGCAGGATAGTTAGAGAACAGAAAGTTTTTGGGCACAGTGGTGCATGCTCATAATTCCAGTGTCTTAGGAGGCTGAGGCAGGAGGATCACAAATTCTAAGCCAGTCTCAGCAACTCAAGGAGGCCCTAAGCAACTTAACAAGATCTTATCTCAAAAACAAAACAAACAAACAAACAAAAAGACCCAAAGGCTGAGGATGTTGCCCAGTGGTTAAGCACTCTTGGGTCCAATTTCTGGTACAAAAAAAAGCACAGAAATTTTATCTTTAAGTTTTTTTCATAATCATATAAACATTTAGGGTATCCATGTTTGATCCATTTTTTCCAAGTAATTTCCATATCAATTTTTTAAAAAATACTTTCAATACGATGTTCATAATATCATACTTGTAATCCCTGCAACTAGGGAAGGTGAGAAGGAGGGCTCAGAATTTGGAGGCTGGATTTAGCAATTTAGAGATATTCTGTTTCAAAATAAATAATGAAAAACTAGGTGTGTAGCTCAGTGATAAAGTTCTGTGTTTAATCCTCAGTACCAAACAAACAAAACAATCCCAAACTTTTTAAAAATCAATTTTCCTATAAATTCATGTTTTTCTATTGTGTTAATGATCTTTATTTATCCTTCTAGGGAAGGGAATGGTTTAAAATATTTTACACATATGTTAAATTCATATGTTAAATATGGCACAGAGACCAATAAGGAATGAGGAGGGAATTTTACCCGAAAAAAAATGGAAAGCCAAAGATATAAATGTCCAGAGATCATAACCTTTGCATAACTTACTGTTATACCCTTTTAATGAACAATGACTCTGTCCATTTCATTATTATTGATTTTTTCCTAATTCTAAGCTCTTCCTCTTTTGCTGAAGCATAGTTTACATACAGCATTACTAAATAAACTTTTAACTGAGTATCCCAGACCACAGTAACCACAGTTTTGAATTGTGGTGCTTGTGTTATATGTAGACTCAGACTAAGCTTTGAAGAAAGGTCCACAAGGAACATTTTCAAAATCATCTTCTTAAGAAACCAAGGTATATTTCCTTTGTTGAAACTACCTCTTTTCTACTAGAAGATTATATGTTTTCTAAATTTAAAAATCCAGCTTGATAAAAGCAGTTCACCTTCATATTTCAGTTTTCTCACTTGAAAAACAGGAAACCCATTAAATCCTAATAGGATATTTGATTTCAAATTTTATTTACTTTAAAGGGATATTTTTTCCTATTACTTAGTGATAAGGTTGATCACAGATCAGTAATTCACTGATAAAGCTGATCATAGAAATTCTATGATAAAACTGTATTCTTATTTCCACAAATACTAAAAGGAAGCCATTAGAAATTAATTTTTTCCCTAAAATGTTAAGGTAAATACCAATGTAAGCATGTAATACTTTAGTTGAACTACAAATAACTTTCAATGTATATTACTAAATAAATTAACAAATTTTGTATCTTACCTATATATTTTGAAGTTCTATGTTATAATCAGATATTCACATTAATCACAGCATTATAACTTTCCCAATTTACCATACTATTCATTACTGAGAAGAATTAGAGAACTAAGTAAACAATGAAAATTTAGAAACAATGAAACATGGTAAATAATTCCAGGAAATATATTTTCTAATATGTTAAAATTTAAATTAAAAAATAAATTCAAGCACTTCTTCTATGTAGATTTCACTAAGAAGAGCTTTCTGAAAGTGCAATGTTTGCTTTATGATGTTTAATGTGAAGGTCTCAGAATTTAAGAATATATATGTGTACATTCTTGCAAAAACATTTGGGATTAAGAGAACACAAATTTCAGAGTCTACAGGTCAGTGTTAATAATGTGTTCCAAACTGCCAAGTTAAAGTTTACCGTCAAATCCTGAAGGGATTTCCTTGCAATTTCATCATTGTATTTCTGTGTGCTATTAAGTCCTAATAGCATATGAACGACTTGTCATTCATTAAAGATATCTTGTGAGACAATGAGATTAACGCAAGTGACACTCACTAAAGTTTGTTTGATCCTGCCAATTTGTATGTAACTGACTTAGTTTTTATAATTCTCTTCATCATGATTTCCATAAAATGTAGAATAGGCAGAAAAATAGTCTCTGGTTCTTTGAACCCCTTTCTGAAGGAAGCAGAATTAATTGGTTTATGAAAGATAATTAGCTTTTGAGAGGAAACTGGGAGGTATCATAGCTTCAGCTAGGGTAATCAACTTTTCACCCTGTGCCTTGAATACCCATGTGGAAATTTGATTTTTTACTTTGTTCTATATAAAAATTCTGAGACTGTTCTCCTGTCCTTTCTCTTCATATCATATCTTTTATATTTCTTACTCTGCTGTTTTCTCTTCTTCATACCACTAATCACTGTATAATAATTATGCATTTATCTGTGAGTACATCGGTAACTAGTCACTCCTTTCCTACCCCATAATTGGTGCTCTGGTTTAGGAAGAAGGGATTTCATTGATTTGTCCAATTCTGTATTTCCAGTCCTCTGAATTGTGTTTGTCATTTTGTAGTGTTTATTGTTTGCTGAATGAATTTCAAAGTGATACTTTCCTGCTCAAGAGTTCTTAACAGAACCTCATTATTTTTCAAACTAAGTCCATTTTCCTAATTTTGGAATTCTATATATTTCCCACTTTGCTTTCTCCTGTGCACCAGAGGCAAGATGGCCATGTGCATCACTTCCCTGATTCTTATGTACCTGCTTTATTCTGTATGATATCAGTTTTTCTTACACCTAAAATAAATTCTCCCTCTTTTTCCATTTCAATCCTGCTCATAGTTAAGGTCATATATAAACACCTTTTATATGAGAACTTTCTCTGGTTTGTGATCAAACCTTTTTATCTTCATTACCTAAATTGTTCTTTCTGTATATCATTATTCACTTAACTAGGTGTGACTTGTATGTCTGGATTTTTGTGAACCTCTGTTCTAAACAGCCTTAACATAGGTCTCACTTCATAGTTCTTTTGGGCTCTTTGAAATCAATTGAGCTAAATTCCTGATACATATTATTTCAATATTTATATTTTTAAAAAATTTTCCTAGTGGATTTGTGATTTTAGATAAACTTCTGTGGGTAAGAGTGCTGTAAACAGTAGAGAGCATGAGAATATAATGTTCCTTAGGAAAACTCAGAACAAATGTATAGACAATAGAAAGTGTAACATATAATCATATATTGTATAGTAAAGTAATTCTGGCCAAAACTTACAACATGATATAAGGGAAGCTTACAAATAACATAAGGGAAATGCAAGTTTAATTGGAAAATTTTCTGATTGGTTTCTTCCTGTTTATTCTTTGTACTTCTGTTATTTTACTGAAACTCTTCTCTGATAGTTGACGTGCAACTCTAAATGTCATTTGAAAGAACATCCAAGAAACTTCTTAACCAAGTTGACTGGTTTGGTTATCTAATCTAGAGTTTCAACTGTCATCTATCTGCTTGCAACTTCATCAGAAGACCGATTGCCACCTGTTCTTTGTACATTCAAATCAATAAAATCACTTAGAAATAATTTAAATATTGCCTATTCTCCTACATATTTATATATGCAACACTTGCTGCCATGTTACGTATATCACAAAACATTAAAGTAGAAATGAATAAGGAATAAGATTGAGTGAATAAAGAGTATGAAAATTTTTTTCTATTAATAATACAAAAGATTGTATAACATTTATATTTTTGCTTTGAATTATATAATTTCCTCATATATTGTGGATATTCTTTCTTCTTCATATGACTGGTTTGCAAATATTTGATCCCACCCTGAAGCTTGTTTCTTCACACTTCTCTCATTCCCTTTCACATGCAGAAAATTTTTATGTGACATTATCTTGTTTGTCTATTTTTATTTTTGTTATTTTGTTATAGGGGTGTTATAAAATATAATTGCCTATACTGTTGGCTTGAATTGTTTCCCCCTTTGATTGTTGTCTAGTATTTCACAACACTACTTTAGTAAATAAATTCATAGACTCAAGCCTTACATTTAGGTCTCTGGTCTATTTTGAGTTAGTTTAGTATATGGTGAGAGAATAAAGGGCTAGATTTTTCATCATGGGGATATCTAGTTTTCACTTTTATTGAAGAGTGTACAATTTTTTTGGCTCCTTTTGTCAAAGTGAGTATTATCTACTCAGGTAAGGGATAGCTGACATGATAGTGGAGTTGGGGTACCTGTCAGTTGCTTAGGGACTTATGGAAGACCAAGGCAGGTATGTTGCAGTATGCCCAGTAGCAAGGGGTGGGCACCTGAAGTCTGAGGACTGCATGGATGTAAGGCTTTCAATGGTTGCATAGAGAGTGGTACCTACTTATGGTACCACTGGTAGTTGCATAGGTGGCTTTGTCTGGCTTTGGGAGTCCACTTGGCTCAAGGAAGGTTGTCAACTTTCTTCTTAGAGCAATGGAAGGGTGTGTGGGGCTGCCAGTCTCCTCTTAAAATTGGAGTGGTTAGGAAGGCCGAACCATTTGAAATAGCCATGTGGCTGCTTTAGCACCTGAGGTGGGAAAGGAACCAAGATAGCAGTGTATGGTAGGAGCCTGTAGTGGGGCAAAATGTAGGCTCAGATTTTTCATATCAATATAGTAGTGTCATTCACCACTAGCTCCTCAAAGCGAGTACAGAAGCTATGAGGGTTGCAGTATTCTCCAGCAGAAATATTTCAGTGTCTATGGCCTAATTAGGGGCTTCTGGGCACTGCTTGATTACCTATCTTGTGAAGTCCTTCTTGGTTACATTTGATCTCAATTGGAGAGATGTGTTGTTAGATGTTTTTCTCTTTTCAAGCCTTTTAATAATACCATTATGAGCTTCATGTTCCATAATGTTTTAGCAACATCCCCTGTGGACTCTGGCACTCTAACTCAAAACAATCCACTGAAAGTAGCGGTTAAGTTTTCATTCCTTTTTTGTATTGGGAAATATACCAAGCACCACTGGTCAGTAATTTTTTGCTGTCCTATTTTCAAATGTTTCTTAATGTCTGTCTGATACAGTTAAAAACACATTTTATACAGATATATTTGTCCAAATCAGAGAAAATACTAGTTTAACTGGATCCAACTGAGGCAAAAAAAATCTTTATAAAGTCTAAGTCATGTTGTAATGGGTTTGATTTTTAGATCATGTGATTTATCAAAGCAATGTAGCCAGAGACATATAAATTATGAGATTTGTGGAATTTATATAAAGTTCATCAAATATACCAAAAGGAGCCTCCGTACAGTCACAGGCTTACTGATGTTATTGGCTGATTATCAGGGAAATAGAGTTGCACTTACACTGTGGGATAAACAAACCTTATTTTTAGCACCATGCGATCCATAGACATCACATGGTACTGCCTTTCTTCAATTTGACAGTGGGTTGATGAATGTCAGAACACTAATTATAAAAGTCATGTTCATGTGATACTAAAATCTCTTAGGAATTGTTCTTCTGGAAACCCACTGTGGTAAATATCTAACATGTGACAAGGCAAATATAAAGGGAATCAAAAGAGATTAATAGATTACAATTAGTATAGCTTTTTGGGGGGATGGTTATAGAGGACTGAACTCAGGGGCACTGGACCACTGAGTCATATCCCCAGCCCTATTTTATATTTTTTATTTCAAAACAAGGTCTCACTGAGATGCTTAGCCCCTTGCTAAATTGCTGAGGCTGGTTTTGAATTCTCGATCCTCTTGCCTCAGCCTCCCTAAACTCTGGAATTACAGGTATGAGCCACTGCACCTGGCTAGTATAGCTTTGATACTAGATTAAAAGTGAGGATTGCATATTGTCCCTTTAGACTTCATCTCATAAGAATCCTCAGAAGGGATATCCAAATCAGGGGATGTCCGTTCCTAAAATTTATGAGTATCAACTAATTCTGAACAGTGTAAGAGGTGTCCTGCAATAGACCTCTCATTCACAATATTATTTATCCAGCTGTGTGTATGCTGAGAACTGGCAGGTACCAAAAGAGTCCTTGTCCAAAAAATAGCCTAAGTTCAATAGAAGAAATAAAATGAGTAAGATAAAAAAATGAGAAAAGGGTCAAAAAGAGTAGAAAGAAGCTGATTGGTATAAAAAATTAACAAGGGTCATACAACACAGAGAAATTGGGTTACTGTAAAGAAAAAGAATAAAGAAGAAATAATTTTTTAAAGTTACAATCCAAAATTTTAGGTGAATAACCATATCTTAGTCAGGTCAGATTTTTTTTTAATCACTGTAACCAAAATTCCTAATAAGAGCAATGTAGAGGAGGAAACATTTATTTTGGCTCACAGTGACTATTCAGTCCATGGTCAGCTAATTCTATACCTCTTGGCCCAGAGTGAGGCAGAATAACATGGAAGAATGTCATGGTGGAAGAACACTGTTCAGTTCATGGCAGACAGGAAGCAGAGAGAAAGAACTCTGCTCACCAAGGACAAAATAAAAACCCCAAAGGCCTGCACCATTGACCAACTTCTGGCAGCCATTCTCTACCTAACCAGAGTTACCCATTAATACATTTAAATTATTAATCCATCAAATGGACTAATCCACTGAATAGGTTTCAACTCCTGTAATCTAAATTATTTCACTTTGGAACATCCCAGTATTGTTGCAAAAATTAGCTTCTAGGGATATTTCATATTCAAACTATGAACAGAGATTTCATCCATGGTCACAGGATTCCATCAGACTGGGCTTGAGATAAAGCAAAACATAAGTGCATGTAGAAGAAAGCTGCCCACCTTATTGAAGCTGGAAAGCAGGAGAGAGAGAGAGAGAGAGAGAGAGAGAGAGAGAGAGAGAGAGAGAGAGAGAGAGAGAGAGAGAGAGAGAAAGGGAGAGAGAATAAATGAGAATAATATGAGGATTTTGGTTTGCCAGTGACCAATTTCCTCCAGAAATGCAGCACCTGCCTACAAATAAATAATTCATCTAATGGATGAACCCACTTATTAGATTTCAGCTCTAATAATTTAATAATTTCAAGTAAACAATCCTGCATTGTCACATGAGCTTTTAGGGAAATAACTCATATCTAAACCATAACATTATGGCACTGGTTCCCAAAACTTCTGTCCATCTCACAATGCACATGCATTCAGTCTATCTCCAAGCATTTTCATAATCTTAAGAATTCCAATACCACCCAAAAGTGCAGGTTGAAAGTTTACTCTGAGACTGAAGGCAAATTTTTGGCTGTGAGACACTGAAAAAAATCATAGGACGTTATATACACCCCATGTATAATTGCACAGAGTAAGCATTTCTATTCCAAAGGAGAAGAATAGGGACATGGATACAATCAAAGCAATCCATATAGGCAAACAAGTCCTGTAGCCCCACCTCCAGCATCTGGGGCAGGTGGCAGCAAAATGTGATCTTCAAAGGGCTTCGGCAGCCCCATTCCCATGTTCTTGCCAGTTGCAGTCCACACGTCCATTTACTTAGGCTGGATCTGTCCATAGCATGCTAAATTTCCTCATGAATCCCCTTCTCAGGGGCCACCCCACGAATTCTGACCATGAAACACACTACCAGACCAACCTTTGAAATATCAGTGAAAGACTCTATGACCCCCTAACTCCAGCATCCTACAATCCTGCAGAATAGCAACACATAGAAAGAATCAAGGTCTGCTTCCAGTTCAAAAGCAGCCAAACCCCTAGGAACATTTTTTTTTTTTTTTTTGCAGTGGCCACTGAATGACTGGGTGGCTGATGATGGTGAATGGAATCTTGGGAAATCTACTTCCTAGGCATTCTGGAATATGTGTGTGTATATGTATAAATTTAAATTGTGGGGGTACCAGTAAGGATATTTCAGGAAAAATATTGGCAAGAATTTCAATATTCATGCATAAATAAAGTTAAATAAACACATAACAGACTACTATATATTTTTACAAAGGGGTCAATGGCATTTCACCAGACTTACTACTGTTACAGAATGATTTACAGAATGATGTTGCAAAGTTTTAAAAAGCAATGCCAAAATGTCTAAACAACTCCTTCCCACATGATCATTTGAGTAAAAAGTTATATAAGAGTATGCATACATTCATGCATTGTTTGTTCACTTATTTTTTAAATAAACAGAAAATATAGACCAGAAAACACTGAAAATTATTATGTGTAAGATATCTTTGGAAAATGTCTGATTACAATTCTGAATAGAAATTGCAGTGCCTTGAATTATATTTCTTATGTTGGAGAATGGTAAACTTTTTAGAGACTACTGGGATCATATCAGAAAGATTCTGGAACAAAAAGATTCCAGAAAAAAGTGTTTGGGAGGAGTTCCCACTGGTGAAAGACTAATAATGATAATTTACTTAAGCTAAGAAAATATGTTAAAAACTGAGTTCATGATGACTTAAAAATATTAAAGATTTTCATGGGACATTCACAAATAAATTTACTCTGAACACTGATAACTGAATTTATATATTCCAATTTTTCTAAGTGAAAAGTATTTATTTTGTACCCTGAGGTTTTCTCTCAATAAGAAAGTAAAGCTTTAAATATTTAGAGAGAGAGTCTAACAGAGAGAAAAAGGAAAAAGGGAGATTAAGAGCAAATACAGGAAAAAGGAAAAGGAAAGAAAGATAAAAAAATCAAGAAATAAAGGGAAATGAAATAAAGGAGGGAGAGAGAATTAGAGGAAAAAAGAAAGTAAAGAAAAAAATGAAAAAAAAAATAAAGGAAAAGGAAGGACAAAGAATGGAATTAAGGAAGTAGGGTGTAAAAGCAAGAAAAGGTGAAGAAAAACAATGAAAGCAAAGATAAAATGCCAAGATAAGAAAACAGAGAAGCAAAAGACTAAGGAAAGAAATAAGCCATTACTATCTTGAAAACTAAATGAAAAAAAAATAAAAAATGTACATTCTGAAATTTAATAAAGTCCCAAATAAGAAAGTTTCCTAAAAATCATTAGAGACAACAGTATAATGTAAAACAGAACAAACATATAATTCCTTAAAAGTAACACAGCTTTCTAGAATATAAATGAAGAATGTGCTCACATTTTAGTAAAAGATTATTTCAGCTCTAGGATTCTGAGAAAACTATTCCAGTAGGTAGAATCAACCATTACTTCAGGGAGGGGCAATGTTTAGGGGAAATTCAAGAGTCATTTTGATCATGCTAAATTTGAGTTGTTTTTGAGACATTCAAGTTACCATATGAAAAATGAAGTTAGGATAAGGAGTCTGGAAATTAGGTGAGTTAACCCAGCTATAAATATATATTCTGGACCACCTTGTATAAAGATATTAAAAGTCATGAACTAGAGTAAATTATACTCCATGAATGATTGGTTATGTCAAAATGAACCCCACTAGTATGAATAATTATAATGCAGTAATAAAAACATTGAAAAATAAAGTCACATAGAACTAAAGAAGGGGAAAATTGATATTTTCTGGATCCTTAATAACAGAATGTATTAGAAACAAAAGCATCTTCCCTAGTTGTAGTTTTGTTGTTTGTATTTAAGTGTCTCTCTTATTTCTCAGGATAAAAGTGAATGCACTGGGACTGTTTGGTTTTGGCTATGCAAAGACTAGAAATAAACTTCCCTGTGTATGACTACACACATGATTGTATCAGTATGCACATACAAACAGAGGCATGAGTGAGTAAGTAAGGGAAGAGCTGGTTAGTAAATGCTTCTGTAACTAATGGCTGGTCCAAAACCACATTTTAATTCTTACTTTACAACATTCCAAAACAAATTTTATCTACTTCAATTCTATACATTAAATTCAAGTTATGAAAAAATTTAAAAATACAAAATTGTTAATAACATCTCTCTCAATGTAGGGTGAGGGCTTATAAATTTTGCAGTAATGAAAAAGATAAATATGTACTCAACTGTCCCAGGATCAATAAACAGTACTTTTATTCTTGTTGAATTTTGATTCCCTTCTTATTTTTTGTGGGAATTTACTTTGAATAATCTGATTTGTTACATTCTTATGTGTATCAATTCTTGATTTTAAACCAGAGTGTTTTAATTATTCAAACTTTATCATATATTTTAATATATAATGTATTTACTATTTCTTTTATTTATTTTTCTAGAAATATCTAAAATTTAACAAAAAGCTATGTGTATAACAACAATTGTAATGCATTCTGCTGTTGTGTATTTAAAAAATAAATAAAATCAATTAAAAAAAATGAAAAAGTTTTGAATCATTCTCCAGAATTCCAAAGCAATATTTTGATGCTTACCTAAATTATATAAACAAAATAATCACAGATTATTATAATTCAAATAAAATAACACATAATTCAAATGAAATATCATATTCAATATATACTAAGCATATACTAAATTAGTTCTAAGATGAATCAACAGTCAATGTCCCTACATAACAATACTGTTCATTTCAAAAGGCCAGCAGAAAGGATTTTGAAAGCTTTCATCATACTGAAATGATAAGTGCTTGAGGAGATAGCTTTTTTTTTATTTTCACCTGGTTTAAGCATTATCCTGTGTACAGGGTAAAACAAGTTTGTAATTTCATTCTTTTGAATATGTATACCCAATTTTCCCAGTACCATTTATTGAAGAAGATTTACAAATGTCCAATAGTACCTGACTATTGCATTATTAGCCATCAAAAACATGTTTTATATATATATACATATATATGTATATATATATATATATATATATATATGGCACATGAGTACATTAGTACATATTACATAGGTGTGAATATAAATTGTTCATGTCAATGTATAATTTAGTTTAAAGATATCTACAAATTAAACAAATTCAGTTTTAAAATTTCAACTGGCTTATATTCAGCATTTCTGAATCAGGCGGCCTTCAGAATCAGAATCAATTCCAAGAACTTCTGGGCTGTAATGTGGCCAAGCATTTTTGGACAGAAAACAAAACTAATATGTAAAGACAGGTTAATTAGTTAGAATTTACTGATTTGTTTTATTTTATTCAGCTAGACAACTGTAACTGAAGCTCTGCTGCTGAAATTGACTAAGAATCAGCTGCTGGTTACAAGGACATACTTCTAAAGTAGGCTTTCATTTGGTTTACATACTAGATTAGGTTGAAGTTCATTACATAAGGACTCAGAGGCAGAAGTATCCTCAGACTTAAATTTAATTTAACTCAAGTATATATGTCTATAAATATGCACAAGTATACACAATATATGTAAAAAATATGTATATGTGCATCACGTGTATATTTATTATATTTATGCATACATTTTACATGTGCGTATAAATATTTTGAGATGAATAAATGTAAACAGGTGACAATCACTTAATTCATTAATTGGCTAAAAATGCATGTGAGTTTTAGCTGCATTGCTAAATCTTTTTTTTTTTTTTTTTTGAAATTTTTCAAAATAAATTTGGGGGTAACTGTAAATGAGTGGCATCATTCGTGAGTATCTGCCCACGTAAACGCTTAGATTCTTAAACAGTTCTCTGTCATTGATTTGTACTTTATGGTATTTCTTTTATGATTTAATGGTTTAGACTATAGATTCTGAATTCAGATAGCCTGTATTAGATTTCTGTACTTTGCCATTGCATTTCTGTGGAAAAATTGAGATCTCTCTTAATTTTTTATTGTGGGGTTATTGAAACTGAAAAATAGTAATGAGAGTAAAAGACTTAAAAGATGTGTTGAATGATGAAATAGATACCACTAAAAAGTATTTGTAAACTAAAAGTGTATGAGGATTAACTTAGATATAAAGGGACATTATAAGAAAGAGATATGAATTAGCAATTAACATTTAATCATTTGCAAATAAAACACCTTTCCCAAAACAAGCCTGCATACTAGTATCTATTGTGTTATATAACCAGAAGGGATGGCTTAGGCCAGATATTTTTATGTCTGTTTATCTGTGAATACTTCAGCTGTTGCTTTATTTCAGTGCTGAGCACATGTCTAGGCTGATTGTTTTTTGGAGATAAAATGGAAAGAGACTCTGACAGTTTTCACATCCATGCACCTTGATATTCAGAGAGACCAAGATGATATTTTTTTTGTATAGATCTCTTTTAGAATAAAACAACCTTATTCCCCAGACACTGACCCTAAATAAGTTACAACTCTTCCATTAGTAGATGTCTGGGATTAGTGTTTATAAGGTTTAGGAGTTGTTGATAAAGAAATATATAACATAAATCATGGTATTACTGGAAAGTGAAAGAAATCAAGGCAACTGAATATATCCATTAAAATAGAGTGAGTACTCTATTCAATTCAGAGCTTCTCAAACATTCTGGTCTCTGCATTTGTTTTCACTAAAAATGTATTTAAGTCTCTAAAAAATAGTAGATTTTATCTATTAGTATTTAATATATTAGATATTGGATTTTTGTCTTACTATCCCCACACAATTCACATATTTTCATGTACAGACGTCTGGTATTCAAGGTTGCTATGGATTAAAGCTGGGTAATAAAGAAATACTCAGCAAAAATCATGGTATTACTAGGAAAGGGAAATAAAGAAATGGATATAATTCTGACAACTCAAAATGTCCATTAAAACACAGTGTATAATCAGGTATGGTGGTGCACAGGAGGCAGCAGGATCATAATTTAAAGCCGGCCTTAGCAACTTACGGAAGCCTTAAGAAACTTAGTGAAACCCTGTCTCAAAATAAAAAATAAAAAGGGCTGGGGATGTGGCTCCGTGGTTCAATTTCTGGTACAAAATAAAACAAAACACTGTAGTGTGTGTATTTATAGATGCATATAGCATAATTTTGTCAAATTCATCATGCAAATAGTGGCCAAATTATGTTATGTAGATATGTAAATATAACACAGTGCATTTCACCTGTATGTTTATCTATAAAGCACTAATCATAAATAAATAAATGAGTGAAAGGAAGACCAGTAGAGCAGAGGAAGAATAGAGGAAGGAGAAGGGAGGGAAAATTGTGGCTACAAGGTACTGAATAAAGTAAATTAAATTTCATTTATGTATTTTTGTAGAAATAGACTCAACAATTATGTAGAACTACAATTCACTAACAAGGGGTAAAATAGAGTGTGTACAACATGCATAGAATTTTCAAATGTTTTGGCCCCTGGAGGTTTTTTTTTTTTAATAGTCTGAAAAATCTATTTAAGACCCTTAAAGCCATTGTTGTAGGTTGTATTTATCTGTATTAACCTGATTAGAAATTAAACCTGAAAGAAATGAAAGAAGTTACTAACATTCAAAATAAATAAATAAATAAATAAATAAATAAAATAATTGTACACTAAGTAACATAATTACAATAAGAACTTCAAAGGAAATACTTACTGCATGACCAAATACATCAGTGACTGTTTGAGAACTAGTAATATAAAATCAGATGTGATTTGGTGGGTGCAGAGAAGAAGATGGTATTTCATTTATTTTCCCACAGTAGCAATATACAATATGATTTTTTCTTTAAATTCTGTTTGTATGTGTGTACCCTACCATTTCTGAGCCTATTCTCATTCCCATATTCTCACCTAGCAAGTGAATTACTGAAACTAGGCTCATTCCAGTCTCTTTCCAATCAATTGCCAAACTAATTTTTTGAAAGAATCATATTGCTTTGCTGCTAGGAAGATGATAAAGTCTTAGCCTCAGAACCAACTCAGATTCTTTAGGGTGGCATTTAATTCTCTCTGGAATCTGATCCACTTCTACCCTTACTTTCCCACACTCATTCTCTCCAACTTTTGCCACTTTGTTGAATCTATCCCATGGTTCACCTACACTTCCCATTCTCAGTGACACACTCACTTTTATACACAATGACTTTGGTCATGATAATTTATGTTTTGCTCTAACTGTCAAAATAGTTTTCATCTTTAAATGAACAGTTTACTTCTGTTGTTACTTATATCTAAATACCACGGGTAATACAACCTCCATTTCCTAAAACCCAAGCATGTGGAGAAAAGGCAGTATTGATTCACACTCCAGTTCCCTCTGACTTAACTGAATGTGAGGTTGGGCAAGTTACATAAATGAAATTTAGTTTACTTTATTTAGTACCTGGTGGCCGCAATGAGGTTCTCATTTTAAAAAAAAAGCATAAAAGAATGCCTAATTAGTTCATATATAATATACGTGAAATAACTAGATTAGGGTCTAGTAGATAGCACAATTGAATGAATAATTTTTGGAACTTTTACATTTAATTGAATAACAAATATTTTGTTTAGAGCATTAGGATTTTTGTTATTTTTCTGCCTATAATACTTGAACAATATCTTCATCTTTTGTTAATACTATGAACATATCAATGTTTTTCATTGGAATCAGTGCATGTTTTGGTACTCCTAACGAAAAACAAAACAAGTAATAATATCAGGAAGAAAAGTCCTAATTTAATTAAAACTCAATTTAATTAAGACTAATTACATTGCCATCTATAATGGAAAATAAACAAACTACAAGAAAAATTAAAATATATAGATTTCATTATGAACAGTATCATTTAAAGCCACAGGTTGATTGACCATAATATACAGATAGTCTCAGAATATTTAGTGTAAAAATGACTAACAATATGAAACTATTCTTCATGAGAAAATACTCTGCATAAATAATCTAAGGAAAGGACCAAATTCAAGTTGAAAACCAAATTCAAACAGTTACTTCCCACAGATGGAGTTGCTTCTGGAATGATTAATATTTGTGATCTAAAAATAAGCCTGCAATTGCAAGATTATATTTTGGGACTTGAGAAATTTGAATATTAAGTGGGACTACTTTTATGCATACTGACTTTTGTCCCAGCATTTTTTGAATTTGTTTTGAAAATTGTGACTACTTACACTTTGGCATTAATGAATAATTATTCAGTTCACTCCTGATGAATCTCACTGCCTTAGATTTTGAAGTATGTTTTAGCACAATTTCTCATCTACAAACTTATTTGATTCAAATACCATCATGTTTAAATAAGTTACTATATTGATTACAAAGTGCCCATTTCCACTTTCTCAGTATTTGTAGGTTTTTAAATATATTAAGTTGAAATCAATTTTCCAAGGGAAATTGTTGTTTTACAATATTACAAAATTGTCTTTTCTTTATAATTCTTTTCATAACATTTATTACTTCCTTATTTCTTAGGCTATAAATGAAAGGATTTAATAAAGGAATAACTAGAGTATAAAAAATTGCAACAAGTTTATCTTTATCCCCTTCATTAAGTGAATTTGGTCGAGTATACATGAAAAGAAGAGAACCATAGAATATGGAAACAGAGAGAAAGTGGGATACACAAGTTGATAAAGCTTTGCCCCTTCCTTCTTTAGATTTCATTGTAAATATAGTGAAAAGGATATAGAAATAAGAGATTAGGACAATAGTAATTGTAAGTATTAGAACTGACCCTGCCAAGATAATTATCATCAATTTGTTGATATAAGGATCAACACAGGAGAGTCTGTATATTGGAAGGACATCACAAAAGAAGTGATTGATTTGATGAGACCCACAGAAAGTTAACCTAAATAAAAGTCCTACATGAACAATGGGATGCAGGTTTCCAGCTATGTAGGCTCCTGTGGTCATCTGAATGCAGAGTTTCTTTGACATCACTGTGTGGTACTGGAGGGGGCTGCATATTGCCACATAGCGGTCATAAGCCATTGCTGCCAGAAGAAAGCAGTCTGCAGTCTCAGCAAGACAGAGAAAATAAAACTGTGCCATGCATTCATAGAGGGAAATTCTTCTGTCCTTGGAAAAGAAGTTCTCTAGCATCTTGGGAGTGATGGCACAGGAACAGCAGGAATCCATGAGAGCCAGGTTGCCCAGGAAGATGTACATTGGTGTGTGAAGACGGCGCTCCATGTAAATCAAGGCCACCAACCCTAGATTCCCCACCATGGTGACCAGATAGATGGCAAAGAATACCACAAACAGAAGGGTCTTCATGTCTGGGTGGTCTGTAAACCCGATAAGGATAAATTCAGTTGTAAATGATTGGTTGTCCTCAGTCATGTCTATCTTTTTTGTTGAGATAGAAGTTAAGTAGATATAAGCTCCTAACAGAGAACATACAATTTTTCATTCAGTTTTTCTTTTAATGAGAGGAGTTCTTCAAGCATCCCCTCCTGTCTATGATTTACAGCTTTATTTACTTCTAAGAGTTCTTGTTGCCTTAAAATGTCTGGATCTCTGACCTCAAGCTGTGACTCTAAACATTTATAAGGATGTTTTGATTAGTTCAGGGAGGATACTAAAAATGAAAATGTTTTATCTTCTCGCTTTTCTGCAATGAAGCATAAAATTTAGGGTAGCAGTATTTGAACCATTGATCCCCCCAAATTTTTGATGCTGTATATATTTTTTAAATACTTTTTTAGTTGTCAATGGACCTTTATTTTATTGATTTACATGCGGTGCTGAGAATTGAACCCATTGCCTCACACATGTTAGGCAAGCACTGTATCACTGAGCCACAACCTCAGCCTAATGTCATATATTTTTAAGATCTCTAAAATAATTTTAAAATAGATTTTCCTATCATATGTATTTTATTTGAGAAAACTATTTATATATGTTATCCAAGAAAAGTGAATGTTATTAAAAAGCATATTACAGATGTGTTAACTTTATATATTACAAATTGCACAAAGATCACTAACAACCAAGGAAGGTGCTATTTATCTTATTGAAAATTATCTTAGAAAGGCTAAAGAAATAAATGTCCACAGAATATCAATTCTCATTCTTTTCTGAGAATTTTACTCATTTTCATAAATGCTGTCTTTTTCCATTTAATTAATTTGATTGATTTTTGTTTAAATCTATGTCTTTCTTCCTATTCTGGAAGACATAGTTTATATACAAAGCTCATAATTTTAGTCAATTGTCCTAGTACAGTGTGAATTGTGGAACATGTTTTCTACACCCAGGCCATCTTCAATTTTTCATGTATAATTTATGAACAATTTTCTTATTTTATTATAAGCATTTTGAAGTTAGGTGTTACATACTTCTTTGAAAGGGGCTATACAATACTACAGGGAAAAGGCAAAATTAATTCTAAACCTACCTCAACCCTATGACCAGTTGTGGGTGATCTTCATTTCAGGATCTTACTAATGATCTTCAGTGAACTTTTTGCCTCTGCATATTGAGATTGTTAACCCTGAAAAAGTGTCTACAAGGGAACTTTCAAAATCATAATATTAAAAAAAATTGATATCTTCCTTTTATCTAATTTGATTCTTCTCTACTGTTTCCTTTTCCTCAGAACATTATGTAAGATTCTTTAAAGTGTACCATAGACAATTAAAAGTTAAATCAGAGCCACTTTCAAATTTCATTTTTAGCACTTATAAAAAGAAGAACCCTTTAAATCCTTGTCTCAGAAGCCCATTTCCTTATTACCTTGTGATTTATGGGATTATATTAACTGACAAATGTAATTATAAATTCTGTATTAAAAAATTGTATTTGTTTAGTCAAAACATAAAAATAAAGGTAGTAGAATTTGTTCACTCAAGTATTTTATATAAACTGTATAATCAGCTAAAGAAAAAAGATAATGCTTGAATTCTTCAAATAAGCTTTTAGATCTTACCTGTAGATTTTGAAATTATATCTTATAATCTGGAAGTCAGATGATTACAGTATTGCAACTCATCATAGTTCCCCATTCCATTCAGTTTTGCTAAGAGCTAAAATAAAAGGAAAGGAGTTTAATTTAGAAACGATGAAAATTATAAATTAGGGAAGTAAATATTTTTTGTTAATATTAACAATAAGACTAAGTTTTAATATTTCTCTTAATTTCATTTCAGTGAGAAGAGCTTTTTCAAAGTTTCTTATTTGCTTTATGGTGAAGATTGCCAAATTTAAGAATAAAAATGTATATATTCTTGCTAAAATATTTGGGATTAAGAGAATGAAAATCTCAGAGATTACCTATAGGTCAGTGTTAATAATATGTCTTTATACTGCCAAGTTAAAAGTTTTTCATCAAATTCTGAAGGGATTTTTCTTCACAGATATAAGTACTTTCAATGGAGATATTAAGTCATAAAAGCATACAAACCACTTGAAATTAATTAAAGATGTCCTTTGAGATAATTAGGTTAAAGCAAATGACATGCACTAAAAAGTCTGATGATTACCTTGCTGGTTTATATGTAATTGGCTTAATTTATACAATTTATAAAATTCTCTTTAACATGTTAACCAGAAAATGGCTCAGTTAGAGGAAGTGGAATTAATGTAGTTCACGAAAACAAAATTACTTTGGAAAGAAAACTAGAAGATTGGCAGTTTCAGTGAAGGTCAAAAACTTCTTCACTCTGGCTGGAATTAATCCCCATATTCTACAATGCATGTAGTAAAGTTATTATTTTATTTTTTCCTATATACAAATTACTGAGTCTTTCACTTCTACTTCTTATTTTACAACCTATACTTTACTTTTCTTGTGCTGTGGTTTTAATCATCTTCATACTGCTAATCACACTTCACTAAAGTAGTATCCGTCAGTACATCTATAATTGGTGATTCCTTCCCCTTTCCTACAATTAGCTCATTGACTTCATGAGAAAGGATTTCTTTTATATATCCAATTCTGTATTTCCAGATCTATTAATAGTGCTTGGCATTTTTTAATGCTTATTATTTGTTGAATAAATTTTAAAAAATTATATTTTCCTGCTCAAGATTCATAATAGAACTGCATAACTTTTCATACCAAATCCATTGTCCTTCTTTTGGAGTTCCAGATACTCCACAATCTGTCTGCATCTTGTCTCTTGCTTTGATGGTGAAATCACTGCCCTGTTCCTTGAACACCTGCCTCAGTTAATATGATAGCAATGTTCCTTCACCTATAGTGACTTCCCTTTTCCATTGAGCTCTTCTTTGAGCTCAAATATAAATTCCTCCATGAGAACTTTTCTTGGTCTTTGTAATCAGATTTTTTTTCCTTTTATTCAGCTAAATGGTACTCACTGGACTTTATAGAAAAATTTCCACTTAATCATCTGTGACTTGAAATACATAGATCATAGTGGGCAGGAGACTACAACTTTTGTAAAACACCTTTCAGTAAGTGCTGCTTCAATAATCGGAACATGAACAAAAATGTAAAAGAAATAAAATCAGCAAAAGCAGGTAAACAGATTTGAAGATGTTGATACTGTTTGAGTGAGAGAGAATTACATGGGTGTTATGGGAATGGAGAGATTTGGTACATTGGAGGAAAAGGGAGAGAGTTGACAGTTCTCTTGAAAGTTTGGTTTGAGGGGAGAGAGAAATGGAGGAATACTCTTAATTTCTGACTTGCCCAATTCATTAAAGGAAGCTACCATTCAATAAAGAAGACAAGGAAGGGATAATATTTAGGGGAATTTCAAGAGTTGTGTTTTGATCATGTTAAATTTGAGATGTTTTTGAGACATTTAAGTTATCGTGAAAGATAGGCAGTTGGGTGTATGAATTTGGAGATTTGGTGAGTTAATGTAGCCTGAAATCCACATTTGGGGGACCATCTTAGTATTAAGACATTAACAGTAATAAAAATAGAGTCACATAAATAAAGATTAGAGAAAATTTATATCTTATATGTGAACTCTTGCACCCTAATAACAGACATGGGTAGAAGCAGAAGAGTCTTTCACAATCATAGCTTATTATGTTTCAGCTTGTTTGGGGGGGGGGTGTTTATAAAGTCCTTTTTGCATTCCTAGGATATAAGTGTAGGAATTGGGACTCTTTTGTGTTTGCTGTGAAGAGAGATAGGCTAGGGATTGACTTCTCTGAGTATGCATATTCATGTGATTTTATTGATGTGCATATGCAAAGAGGAGACACGAGAACCAGTAAGGTAAGAATAAACAAGTTTCTGGAACTACTGGCTAGTCTTGAATCAAATTTTAGTTCTCAATTCACAACATTCTAAAATAAAGTCTACTTTAATACTATGTAAAGAAATTAAATTATTGCATCAAAATAGACATGAAGACCAATGGAACATAATAGAAGGCATAAAGACAAAATCCACATAGGTACAGTTATCTGATACTTGACAAAATCATTAATGTGTCTTGGAGAACAAATAGTCTTTTTAACAAATTGTGCAGGGATACCTGGGTATTCAAATATAGAAGAATGAAACTAGATCTCTATCTCAACCTGCACATAAATCAAATCAAAATGAACCAAAGACCTAGGAATTAGACCAAACACTCTGCAACTGCTAGAAGAAAACATAGACTCGATGCTTCAACGTATTGATGTAGGTACCTATTTCCTTAAAAAGATGCTAAAAGCTCAAGAAATAAAACCCAGAATCATTAAGTGGGAAGAAATGAAATTACAAACTTCTGCACAGCAAAGTAAATTATAAACAACATGAAAAGACAGCCTAAAAATGGGATAGAATCTTTGCCAGATACTTCTCTGATAGGGCATTAATATCCAGAGTATGTAAATAATACAAAAACCCCCTAACATCAAATAAATGAACAAACCCCCAAGTAACCCAATCAATAAATGGACAAAAAGCTAAATAGATATTTCTCAAAAGAAGAAATATAAATGTCCAACACATACATGAAAAAATGTTCTATATCCCTAACAAACAGGGAAATTAAAATCAAAATTTATACTGAGATTCCATGTCATTCTGGTCAGAATGTCAATTACCAAGAATATAAATAATAACAAATGCTGTTGAGGATGTGGAGAAAGTTACACTCTTACATTGTTTTGGGGACTGCAGATTGGTATGACCATTTTGGAAAACAGTATGGAGATTCTTCAAAAATCTATGAATGGAATGGCCAGATGACCCGGCAATCCTACGCCTTGGAATTTATCCAAAAAAATCTAAAATCTGCATACTATTGTGATACAGCCACATCAATATTTAGCAGCACAACTCACAATAGCCAAAATATAGAACCAATTCAGGTGCTCATCAACAGATGGATGGATTAAGAAAATGTGCCATATGTATGTGTGCCTGTGTGTTATATGTATGTGTTTGTGTGTGTGTGCATATACACATATATACAATGGGGTTTTACTTGGCCATAAAGAAGAATAAAATTACTGCATTTGACAGAAAATGGATGGAAATGAAAGACATCATTCTAAGTAAAATAAGCTACATTCAAAATAATTAAGGGTTGAGTGTTTTATATGCAGAATCTAGAGCAAAGCAAGGGGGAAAAGAGTGGGGTATGGGGTCTGATATCCTAAAGAGAGAGAGAAAGTCAGTGAAGTAGAAACAGGTGATTGAGGAGGAGGAAGAAGGGATAGGAAAGGGGAGGAAACTCATAGTGATTTTAACAAAATTACACTATGTGCTTTTACAAATATACCACAATGTATTCCATCTTTATGTATATCTCTAAATCATCAACCAAAAATAAATAAATAGAGTAGAGGAAACACCAGCAGAGTAGAAGAAAGGGAATAGGTGGAGTGAAGAGTGGAGGGAAAGGGGGGAACCAAGGACTGAATGGAGTAAATTAAATTTGTGCATATATAATTATGTCAGAAAAAATCCTGCTAGTATGTACAACTATAATGTACCAATAAAAAATCTGAACTATGGAAAAAATTCAAAAATTCATTCATAAATATCTCTAAATGTGAGATATGGACTTAGAAATTTTAACACAAATGGAAAGGGTGAAATATTGGGCTTGCTGACCCAGGATCACAAACAATCTTTCTTTCCTTTTCTTTTGTTTCTCTCTCTCTCTCTCTCTCTCTCTCTCTCTTTTTCCTTTTTCTCTTATAATTTTATGTGGGAATTTATTCTTGGATAACATCAATCCAGGTATATGATCTTATCTCTAAGAAAAATCAAGAGACAACTTTGAAAATTTTAAACTTTTCAAAAAAAATGAGAATGAGGAGGAGGAGATTAAGATTATAAAAAGAGGAAATGACAATAATACTGGTCAACAGTAGCCTTCAGATTAAAATAAAACTGTAGACCAAAGGCATGATAGTGATTGCATAAGAAATAGTATATAATGAGTACTTCAAATTAAAACATTTATAGATCATAAACATCACAAACACATTAAAAGACTGTCAAGATACAGAAATTATTTGCCCCAGAGTTGAAATATTTTAATATCTTTTATCTATAGATAGTGTTATAAATAAATCCATGCAAAAAAGTCATGATTAAAGAAAAATTATAGAAAATTTGAAAATTAGAAGTAGTTAATGACTATATATAATTTGGATACATCTTATTACTAATAAAATATAAAAAAATAGTCTCTTCACAATTTTAAATGTTTATTTGGTGTTTGATATGCAAGTCTGTGTTTTATATTCCATAATATTGTTGATGCTTTGAAATAAACAAAAATCCTTTATATAAAGAACTCAAAAAATTTAACACTCCCCCCCCAAAAAAAAAACAAATCATCCAATCAACAAATGTGCTAAGGATCTTAACAGACACTTTACAGAAGAAGAAATATAATATAATTGATCAACAAATATATGACAAAAATGTTCAACATTTCTAGGAATTAGAGAAATGCAAATCAAAACTACTCTGATTCTATCTCACTCTAGTCAGAATGGCAATTATCAAGAATACAAGCAACAATAAGTGTTTGCAAGGGTGTGGGGGAAAAGGTTCACTCATACATTTCGGGGGGCGGGGCTGTAAATTGGTGCAATTACTATGGAAAGCAGTATAGTGATACCTCAGGAAACTTGGAATAGAACATCTGTAAGGAAAATAAAAAGAGACACAGAGACAAGATACAGAGGCAGGAAAGATGGCTGCTCAACCAAGTGGCCACATTTATTCATATTAATAGGTTACATTTGGTCATTAGTACTATAACTACATTATTGTTTATAGTATCAGTAAGGTTGCTTATTCTGCAGTTACATTCTATAGTTACAGTGTGCAATGTCAGGAGTTTGTGCAGCTCTCAAGAAAGTTCATTGTCTAAAGTTATTGTTAGATGGGCAGATCCAGGAGCACCAGAGTTTTGTGAAACATTGTAGTTATCTGGCAAGCAAGTTCCTTTATTCCCAGGAGTTATGTGCCTGAGATCAAGGATGAGTTTGATAAGACTCTAGCACAGAGCCTTCTCAGGCAAGGCATTGCTGTAGCAGCTAGACATTGCACAAGTATTTAGTTATTTTACTAGATCCTAGGAGAAATTGTAGGGCATTCTAAGGGTGGGAAACAGAGTGCCTGTTATCTGCTGGGAGTTTGCTCACCAGAGGAATGCTCCTTTGTATATTTCCACAGTCAGAATCCCTACAACCATCATTTGACTCAGCTATCCCACTCCTTGGTTTATACCCCAAAGATTTAAGATCAACATACTACAGTGACACAGTCACATTAGTGTTCATAGCAGCTCAATTCACAATAGCTAAACTAAGGAACCAACCTAGGTGCCCTTCAATAGATGAATGGATAAAGAAAATGTGGTATATACACACACAATATACTATTATTAGCCATAAAGATAAATAAAATTATGGCATTTTCCAGTAAATGGATGGAACTGGAGAATATTATGTTAAGCAAACTAAGCCAATCCCCCAAAAAACCAAAGGCTAATATATATCAGCATCTCTCTATATATACATCTATATATATCTGTATCTATCTAGTATATATATATATATATCCACAACTATTATGGATCAGCATCCACATATCAGATACTGATCCATAATGGTGGGAGAGGAAAGAATGGAGGAACTTTGGTAGGGCAGAGGGGAGTGAGGAGAGGAGAAGATGTGTGGGGGTGGGATGGGTACAAGAATGAGTCAGATATTGTTACCATATGTACGTTTATGATTGCATGATTGGTGTGATTCTGCATCTTGTACAGCCAGAAGAATGAGAAGTTGTGCTCCATTTGTGTACAATATGTCAGAATGCATTCTGCTATCCTGTGTGACTAATTAGAACAAAATTTCTTCTTCCCCATGTGTTAAAATCAATTGTTAATTATTCTGTAAAATAGGTGAGTTTATTCCTTCTGAATTCACTCTTTTCATATTCTTGGGATCTCATTTAAATAAAACTTTATTACACTAAAAATAGATAACAATAATTACTTTGTTTTTCATTTCTCTTCCTCCACATTAACCTAAAAGTTTCTTCCAGATTGTTTTTCTGAAAAAAAAATCATTTCATAATTTTGCATTTAGTTTGAATGCTAGGTCAATTCACTGAAGCTTTCAACAGAATTCTCTCACTATTCCACAAGACCAATGAAAGCAATTACAGTTACCCTTATGTTTCCCTTGATTTACCCTGTTTAAGTAATTTGGATTAAAATTTTCCGAACAATTTTTAATTCTAATACCTATCTTAAAATATGTAACTGAATGATTTAACGTCACATATTGTGTACAAGACATTTATTTTTCTATGTTCATCATTTATGCAAACATTTTAGTAAATTGAATCAATTTGCTGTAGATGATGGCATTTAAGAATATTATAAGTTCTCATAACTTTTTCTAGAACATTTATTACCTTCTTATTTCTTGAACTGTATATAAAAGGGCTTAAAAATAAAATTACTATTGTAAATTAATGTCACTAGTGTATCTTTACCTTCTTCTCCAAATGGTCTAATACACATGAGGTGAAAAATGTAGATATTAAGATTGAGAAAAAGTGAGATGCACAGGTTAAAAGTGCTGTACTTCTTCCCTCCTTGGATTTCATTTAGAAAGTTGTGAAAATAATACAGAGATAAGTGATCAAGACAGTGGAAATGGTATATATTTGAATTGGCAACAATAACAACAAAGAGGGAGAGAGAGAGAGAGGGAGAGGGAGGTGGGAGAGAGAGAGAGAGAGAGAGAGAGAGAGAGAGAGAGAGAGAGAGAGAGAGAGAGATAGATAGATATCAGTACAGGGGAGCCTATACAAAAGAATTTTACCAAAAAAAATAATCAATTAGATTAGACCTGACATACATGAGCCAATATTTCAAGGGCAGAAGTAACACAGGATGGTAAAATCATCTTTCTTTTCTTCCAGAATTTGCCATAAGTCTTTGGCTTTAGCATACTTTGAATACACAATTTTATATAAAAGCCTACAATTATTCAAAATATGTATAACTTTAAAAATACATTTTTTGTTAGCATTCTCTGTGTCTTATTCTTGTCTACACTATATTTAATATACAATTTTCTATTCATTCACATATTTTAGGGAAGTTTTTTTCAGACTTTTGTAACTAGAGGCTTATCATCAATAAATAAAATAATTTTCCCATTATATTTTAGGTTTTCTTCGCTTTTAAAATATCCCTAAATTTGAATATTTTGAAAATTATTTATGAATATACAAAAGTACAATTTTTGTCATTATCTAAGCAATGCTTATTGATAAATAAACTGAAAATATTTTTTGTACTCTGGAAAAGTTAGTTACTGTTTTATTTAAGAGACACTCTATCAGAATATAAAAGTTAAATCTCATTTTCTCTTTTTGGTTGCAAAGTATAATAATTATTCTTAATCAAAAACAACTTTACTATACACTCAAGAATTATTTTACATGGTCATTTACAGACTACCTGTATATATTATAATAAAACTGTGGTGCATTTATGCTTAGAATATCTGAATAAGCCACTCATTGTGTTACATTATTTTTTTCATAGTGTCTAAAATTTAGAGACAAATTAAAAACATAAGTATATAAAATATAAAAGCAATGACTATATTAAGTATTTTCAAGAAATGAACATTTATGTTTATGTTATGTGATACAGCATGTTATGCATTGTGTTATAATATAGCATTCTTGTGCTGTATTGAATGATAAATATTTTATTGTAACTACTTGGAGATATCATATTCTTCAGTATGGGGAAATTCATATTAAAAATTTGAACTTTTAAACATTGAGGAATACATTATTAAAACAAGGACTGTCTCTCTACTCATGGGTCAGTGACAATAATTATGTTGGCATCAGGGCTTTCAGACACCTTTGTTTTTACCTCTAATCACGGTATTCCTTCAGTTTTTAGTGTTGTGACACACATTTTCTCAGACTGCATCCATCCTTAATATATATATATTTTTTGATTCATTGATATTTTGGGAACCATGCCCCTCAGGCTAGAAATTTGTGCAGAATTATCCTGATGTCAATGCCAAGGAAATCCCTTAAAATCAAAGGATAACTTTAATCTTGTCCCAAGGGTAACATAATTATTGTCACTGTGATGAAGATGCCCAATAAGAAAAACTTAGAGGAGAAAATATTTATTTTGAGTTTTTGGTTTAAAATGTTCACTCCATAATTGGCCACCTCCATTACTCTGGGTATCGAATGAGGTAGAACATCATGGCAGAAGGTGTGGTAGAGGAGCATAGCTTCAGGGTGGCAAGCAAGAGAGACAGAGAAAGGAGAAGGGTCCACAGGGAAGAGGACCCCGATGACCTACAATCTCCAGTCATGACCCAAGTGCCTACAGTTATCAAATAGTCCATTCAAATCAGGTTGGACCAATTATGTAACAGCTCTTATAATCTAATAATTTTACCTCCAAACATTTCTACATTAGCATAGGATCTTTGGGGGGAAAACTTCATATCAAAACAACACTATTCTTCCTCTGACCCTCAAAAAATCATGCCCATGTCACAATGCAAAATACATTTAGTGCATCTCCTAGATACTGTCTTAACAGATCCAGCAGTGTCCTAAGTCAAAAGTCTCACCAGAGACTCAAAGCAAACTCTTGGGTGTGAACCCGTGAAACAAATCAAAAGCAAGTTTCATATAACCTACACATAATGCACAGAGTAAATATTTCTATTCCAAAAGGATGTGTAGGGGCAAAGAAAGAAGGGATTGGACAAAAGCCAGATCTAAACCCAACCAGGCAAACAATCTCTATAGCTCACCTTCTAGTATATGGGATACATGGTAGTAAAATATTATCACCAAAGGGCATGGCCAGCCTTGCCACTTTGACTTTGTTGGTTGAAGCCCATGTGGCCTCTGTTAACCTGCTTATTTCCTTGGTCAGCAGATGTTCTCTCATACTGGCATTTTTTTTTTACATCTTTTAATCATGAGGAAATCCACTGCAACTTTGGCATAACCTTCAAACAAAATTCACCTGCACACAAAATCTCCAGACATGAACAAAATGTAAACAAGTGTTTTGCCAAGATATAACTCAAATGGTCCAATTCCCAACAGAATTCTCATTCCCCTCTGAAAATTCATGAGCAAAGTCTTTGGTTTTCCTCATTCATATCTCCATTCTGTGTCTTCTAATCTCACACTACAATTGCCCATTAAGCTCCATTTACAGTGTTCTAAGACTTCTCCAGTTGTATCCTCAATTTTTTTTGGATCTTCTCCCACAAATCAATATGAAAAGCTAAAGCACATGGTGTTATTAGTCACAGCAGGGACTCCACTTCTTCACAGCAGTTTCTGTATTTGTTTTTTCTTGCTGTGACCAAAATATCTAAAGAAGAACTAATAGAAAAAGAAAACTTGATTTTGAACTCCTTGTTTCAGAGCTTCAACCAATGTTCAGTGGGGTTCATTTGTCTGGGACCCAAGGTAGGTGAAACATCATGGTAGAATGGTGAAGCTGAGGATCACTTCTCTGCTGCTGGTGGTTGAGATGCAGAGAGAGAGAGGAAAAGAGTCTCAGGGAAGAGGAAACTTCCAGAGCATAACCCCAGTGACTTACCTTCCACCTGCCTACAGTTACCATTGTGTTAGTCCACCAAAAGTATGAAAGACCAATTAGTTTTGAGCTCTCATAATCAAATGATTTCATTCTTGAATAGTCTTGCACTAACATAGGATCTTTTGGGAAACACTGCAGATCCAAATAATAATAAAGCAGATAACACATTTCAAAATTTTTTTTCCTTTATCTTTGTCCATTTCTTTGATGAATATTTTTGTTCAGTAACAAAACAAGTAATAAAGTCAAGAAAAAAATTGATTTAATAGATATTTTCAGTAATTGCATTTTCATATATAATTGACATATAAGCAAACTACATGGAAAAATAAAAATTGAGAAGAATTTCATTATAAATAACATCACCCTTAATCATGCATTATAATCATATGTAGTAGTAGGATTTGTAATGCGATGTTGATACAGACACATAGCATAATTTTATCATTCTTATTCCTTAGTGCCTTCCCTTTCTGTCTCCTCATTCCTCAAACAGGCCCAATTTTTCTACTTTATTAATCTCCTTTCTGTTACTATTATTATTCTAATTAGTACATGATAATTATATGTATAAGTGGGATTCTTTGTGGTATAGTCCTATGTGGACAGAGCATAATTTGGTAGATTTTATTCCCTTGTACTTCTCCATGCACTCCCATCCTTCCTCATGTTGAGTTTTCCTGAACTGAAATAGCATCATTTTAAATTACAGGCTGTTAAATCACAGGGTACAGTTACTCTGTTAAAGAGAATTGGAAAGTAAAATTTATTTACACTAAATATTAAAATATTAATCATTAGAGAATAAATATTCTATATGAATACATGTTAAGCATAATCTCTTGAAAGAAATAAAGTCAAAATCAAAATCCAATTCAACCATATAGTTTAATGAAATGTTAATATTTTAGAATTTGGAAAATGCCTGTGATTGTAAAATTATGCTTGAGATATGAGAAATATAACAACAGTAATTAAATAGAAGCTAGTTATTCGTAAGCTGATGAATATTCCTAGATTTGATGATTTTGTTCAAAATTGTAAAAAATTGAAATGTGACACTCATGAATAATTATTTCGTTTACTCCTGATGTATCTTATGACATTTAATTTTGAAGTATATTTGTGCACACCCAATCTCTTTGGAACTAATTTGCATCAAATACCATCAATATTATAATAATTTAGTATTCTCACTATGAATATGTTCCATTTTCTCAGTATTTGTAGGTTTAGAAAAGATGGTACCAAGTTCCAGTAAATTTTTAAGGAGAGATGCTATATGTTATAGAAAGTTACAAAATTTAATTTTGTTTAAAAATCTTTTTATAGCATTTATTACTTCCTTGTTTCTTAGAGTATAAATAAAAGGGTTTAATAAAGGAACTATTAGAGTATAAAAAATAGCAACAGGTGTATCTTTGTTCCCTTCTTTAAATGAACTTGGTCTGACATACACAAAGAGAAGAGAACCATAGAATATGAAAACAGAGAGAAAGTGGGAGGCACAAGTGGATAAAGATTTGCCCCTTCCTTCTTTGGATTTCATTGTAAATATAGTGAAAAGGATATAGAGATAAGAGATTACTACTATGGTAATAGTACAGATTAGAAGTGGCCCTGCCAAGATAAGTACCATCAATTCATTGATATAAGGGTCAACACAGGAGAGTCTGTATAATGGAAGGATATCGCAAAAAATAGTGATTGATTTGATGAGACCCACAGAAAACCAACCTAAATAAAAGTCCTACTTCAATCATGGGATGCAGGATTCCAGCTATGTAGGCTCCTGTGGTCATCTGAATGCAGAGTTTCTTTGACATCAGAGAATGATACTGCAGTGGTCTGCATATGGCCACATAGCGGTCATAGGCCATTGCTGCCAGAAGAAAGCAGTCTGTAGTCTCAGCAACACAGAGAAAATAAAATTGTGCAATACATTCATAGAAGGAAATTCTTCTGCCCTCAGAAGAGAAGTTCTGTAACATCTTGGGAGTGATGGCACAGGAACAGAAGGAATCCATGAGAGCCAGGTTGCCCAGAAATATGTACATTGGTGTGTGAAGACGGCACTCCATGTAAATCAAAGCCACCAATCCTAGATTCCCCACCACGGTGACCAGATAGATGGCAGAGAATACCAAAAACAAAAAGGTCTTCAGATTTGGGTTATCTGTAAATCCCATGAGGATAAATTCAGTTGTCATTGAGTGGTTGTTTTCAGTCATCTCTATGTTGTCTGTTGAAATAGGAATTGTTGAGACATAAGATTCTAGTTGAAAGTATCTAATTTTTCTCTCTTTTTATAGCATGTAGGGAAATTTCTTCTTTATAATTCCCTGCTATTTCCATGAGAAAGCTCCACATACTTCTAGGGTCTTTTGTTCCATTGAAGACTCAGCATTTATGATCTAATGCTACAACTCTCAAAATTAACTGGTGTATTTTGGTAAATCCAGGGAGTATGTTTAAAGTGGAGAAATTTACCATTCAGTATTAATGCACAATAGCATAAAAATTGGGCCCACTTAATTAATTTTCCCCAATAATTTCAGTGTGAGTTTTTAAGATTCTAAAATACCCTGGTTGTTGTGGCACCCACCTGTAATCCCAATGATTTGGGAGACAGAATCTGAAAGATGGCAAGTTGGAGGCTGTGTCAACAACTTAAGAAGATCCTGTCTCAAAATAAAAAAAAAAAAGGATTAGGGATGTAGCATGGTGGCAACGCACATCTGGGTTTAGTCCCCAGTATCCAAAAAACAAAAATAAAAAAATACCCAAAATAACTTTAAAATCAAGTTTCCTATAAACACATATTTTTTAAACTAAGAAACAGTTTTTATACATACTACTAGAAAATGAATATTTTAACATATATTATACATGTTAATTAGTCTGATTTGCAAAACAGTAAGGACTAAGGAGGATACTTATGTAGAAGGAAAATTAACAGGGAAAGCAAATGGTATAAATTTTCATAGATCATCCCTCTTTGATCCCTTTTCCCAATGTTACACCCATTCATGAACACTCATTCTGTGAATTCCATTATTTTCATTGATTTATTTTTTCAAATTGTATATTATTTTTTTTCTAAGGCACCCTTGACATGTAATGCTACTTAATCAAATTTTAACTGACTATTCTAGACCCCACTGAACTCATTTTTAAATTGTAGAGTATATATCCTTTGACCAACACAATCTACAATTTTTCATGTATTATCTAAATTTCATTACTCATTCACATGTATGTACACAAATTCCTTATTATAATAATTCCCAGGCTAGTTGTAACATACTTCTATAAAAGGAGATGTACAATTTTATGA
The DNA here is from genome assembly GCF_052094955.1 of Ictidomys tridecemlineatus. Classification (NCBI taxonomy): domain Eukaryota; kingdom Metazoa; phylum Chordata; class Mammalia; order Rodentia; family Sciuridae; genus Ictidomys; species Ictidomys tridecemlineatus. The sequence continues at coordinate 168,001,182 of NC_135479.1, forward strand.
GGATAAGGCCAAATTAAGTCCAATTGACTTAATTAGGTTTGCTATTGGTGAACAAGTATAGGTCACCTACTTTTCAGTTTCCTACTCATGGTCCCTTTGACCTCTTTGCCTCTGTATACTTAGCCTGTTAGTTTTGAGGAAAGGTCCACAAAGAAATTTTTAAAAATCATCACCTTAAGAAATTAAAATGTATATCTTTTATCTAAATTACCTCTTTCCTATTAGAATATGATATAAATTCTTGAAAGTTTACCATAGTAGAAGTCAAGGAAAAAAAAAACAGATTAGCCTTTATACTTTAGTTTTATCACTTTAAAAAAGATAAAATACATCTTGACAGAAAAATCAGAATTCAAATTTTGTCTTGCTTTTAAAGGCTATTTCCTCTTATTACTTAATGATCTGATGAGGTGTATTGATAGACAAATCTAATCATATAAACTCTATTATCAAAATGTGTATTTCTAATGTCAAAACATTAAAAGGTAGTAGATTAGTTTTTACTCAAATATTAAAATAAGCCAAAATATTAATGTAAGCCATGTAATAAGTTAATTAAATATAAACAGCTTTAAATGAATGTCTAAATTATTTAATAGACTTTTTTGATCTAACATGTGTATTTTGGAATTATATGTTATAATTGGAAAATCAGAAGATCATGACATTGTATATTATCCTAGTTAACATTGTTGAATTTTGAGAAGTTAGAGAAATAAATAAGAAATTAAAATTTAGAAATAATTAAAAAATGGTAAAAAAGAGAGATAAATATTTACAGTTACTGAAATTAAATGTAAAAAATAAATTCAGCCACATCTTTACCTAGAATGCATTGAGAAGAGTTTTGTGAAATTGCCATGTTTCCTCTCAGAATTAAAGAATATATTTGTGTACATTTTTGCTAATATTTGGGATGCACGAAGGAAACTCTGAGACTATCTTTATAAGTCAGTGTTGATCATATGTCTGTAATACTGCCAAGTTAAAAAGTTCAATCAAATCCTGAAGGGATTTCATTACACTTAAGGCAATGTATTACTGTGCAGATATTAAGTCCAAAAAACATACAAACCACTTGACATCCATTAAAGATGTCCTATGAGACCATAAGATTAAGCAAATGAGGTTTACCAAAGTCCATTTGATCCTGCTGATTTTTTATTTAACTGATGTAGTTTTTACAATTCTCTTCACCATGCTGTTCATAAAATATAAAACAGGCAGTAAATAGACTCAGTTTCTTGGAACCCCTTTCTGGAGGAAGTAGAATTAATATGGTTTATAAAAATAAATAACTTTGGAGAGTAAACTGTGAGGTATGATAGCTTCAGTCAACGTTATCAACTTTGCACTCTGTACTTTGAATGCTCATGTCCTAAACATACTCACTGGAAATTTGATTTTATTATTTGTCCTATATAACAATGCCTGAGATTGTTCTCCTGTGTTTTCTCTTCATACAAAGTGTCTTTTACCTTTCTTATCCTGCTATTATCTCTTCTTCATAATGCTAATCACTTTTACTAATTATGCATTTATTTGTGAGTACCTTGTAATTGGTCACTCCTTTCCCACCCCACAATTAGTGCTATGGTTTAGGGAGAAGGGATTGCTTTGATAAGTTCAATTCTCTGTTTCCAATGCTCTGAATTCTTTGTCATTTTGTAGTGCTCATTGTTTGCTGAATGAATTTAAAATTTGATACTTCCCTGCTCAATAATTTAACAGAACCTCATTACTTTCAAACCAGATCCATTTTCCTAACTTTAAAATTTTAGATCTGTCTGTATCTTGTCAATTTGCTTTCTCCTGTGCACCAGAAGGAAGATGACCATGTGCATCACTTCCCTATTCCTGGTGTACCTGCTTCAATCTATACAATAGCAATGTTTCCCAAACCTAAAATAATCCCTTCCTTCTTTTTTTAAATTCTAATCCTCCTTGTTTTGAGCTCAAAAATAAACTTTCCCTAATCTGTGTAATCAAATTGATTTTTTTTTCTGTATTCACTTAAGTTGTACTTCCTGCCTTCATACCACAATGTCTACTTAATCAGGTGTGATATTTTTATGTCTCTGGTTTGTGTAACTGTATTAAATGGTCTTAAGGTAGATATTATTCCATAGTTGTTTTGGGGTCTTTGCAGCAAAGTTAGCTAAATCCTTAATATATATCAATTTGATTACTAAATTATGTACAGGACATTAGCAATGACAATGGGTAGAGGGGACAGAGAATAACTTAATGATGCTTGTGTTTATCTGGGTTCCTTCCCTTTCCTCTATTTGCTTTCAATCTAGAATAATCCCTTGATTATCGCTTGCATCTAGAGTTTCAATTTTCATCTATCTGCTTGTGAGTTCAGTAGATGAGATCTTGCAACCACTTTGTTTGTAATTTGACATTAATAAACTTTTTCAAAATTCTTGAAATACATGCCTGTTCCACAATAAAAGGTAGCAATATACTATAAGGCTATATTCCAAAATATATAAATAGGAATAAAATATTAAAATTGAATGATAGAAATGTAATAAAATTTTTATTTTTATATGAGTTATACAAAATAATTTTGTACTATTCATATACTATTATTAATTTATATAATAATACAGCATTTAGAAAAAATGATCATGTGTGAATTACTATTTTTGAATGGTTGTGTGATACAGCAGTTCAAAGATTTATTTCCATTTATTTTCAAACTTTTATTTTCAAAAATTTATTTTAACCATTGAACTTTTTGGGAGCGCCAGGGGTAATTTGACACATTTTAAAAATATGTATCTATCAAATCAGGGTAGTTACAGTTTCCAACTTCTCAAACATTTTCATCTCCTTGTGTTTGGAACCTATGAATTTCTCTCTTTAAGTTGTTTAGAAAAATTATCATAGATTGTTATGAACTGTGGTCATATGCTGTGTTGTAAAACACTAGAAATTATTCCTTCCATCTATTTATGTTTTAGTTCACATTATGCCACCTTTGTTTGTCTCTTCTTCCCGATCTTTCCTAGCTACTAGGTGTCGCTATTCCACTGCCACAACACGTGACTAAATCAGTCAGGGTCACTCCAGGTGTATTTGGGTTGACACAAAATAATCACACAGAAACAGACAAAATACATTTTTCTTGGGATCTAGTGATAGCTCTCGACCTTAGGGGTCTGCTGGAAAGAGAGTAAGCCATCTGAATCCTTTATTTTTATAGAGGGGGACACAGAGGGAAGTTCCATGGAATGTTCTTTGCAGATAAGGCAAGGGATCAGGTTTCCAGGGGCTTGAGTCTAGCTTCTTGATGTCTTGTGGCCAGTAGATTGATTGACATCTTGGCAAGTCACACTCATCTCAGGTGCTGAGTGGGAACAGTGGTAGAGCTAGAGGAAAGTGCACACGTGTGTTGCACTAGTTTAAGGCATGGATATCATCCATATCTTAGCTATTGTGAATGGTGCTATAATAAACATGGGAATGCAGTCATTTCTTTGATAAACTGATTTTATTCTTTTGGATAAAATTCAGAAGTGAAATAAATGGATGATATGATAGTTTTATTATTTGTTTATCAGAAACTCTGTACTGATTTTTGTAATGGTTGTACTTATTTATATTTTGATCAACAGAGTGTAAGAATTTCTCTTTCTCCACACCCTTGTCAACATTTTGTGTTTTTCATCTTTTTGATGATAATCATTCTAACTGAAGAGATGATATCTTAATGTGGTTGTGGTTTGCATTTTCCTGATGGCTAGTGATTATAAACATTTTTCATATCATTGACCATGGATGTTTCTTCTTTTGAAAATATCTATTGATATCATTTGTTTATCTATAAATCAGATTATTGGTATTATTGGTTTTTTTGTGGGCTTTCTCTTGCCCAGCAATGAGGTTCACGGAACAGTGTAGAGAAGAGTGTGGCTATGGAGTCGCTAATCAAGACCTCCTAAAACCAAGCAGGAAGCAGGTCTGATTTTATTGTGCAGTTACCATGTATATATACTCAGGCCGAAGCTAAGCAGATTACAGACAGCCACCAATGCAATATCTGCTAATTGTCCTTGCAGCAACCAATTGAGTAGTGGGCCCATGAAGCAAGCACAGGGACTGAAACACATGGCTTCGTGCCCAGGGCTGTGCCCAAGGGGTAAGTGGACTGCCGCTCACACACCTAGCTGAGGAGAGTGGGCTGCTACTTAGACACCCTTAATGTTTGCCATGTATTCAGTACTCCATGCACTTGTCCCCACAGCTTGTGATTTCTTTGAGTTCTTTATCACATAAAAACTTTGCCACATAAAAACTTTGCAAACACTTTGTAAATAATTCTCCCATTCTGAAGCTTGTGTCTTTACACTTTTGATTCTTCCTGTTCATGTAAAGAAGCTTCTTAGTTTGATATTATCTTCTTAGTTTGATATTATATTGGGTCTATTTTTAGTTTTGTTATTGTGCTTTTGGGGTACCATCAAAAATAATTGCCTATGTGGTTGGCTTTAAATGTCACCCGTTTGTTGTCTTCTGATAGTTTCAAGGATTTAGTTATGACTTTTAGGTCTTTGAAATATTTTGAGTTAAGTTTACTTATGGTAAGGGATAAGAGTCTAGTTTAATTCTGCATGGGATATCCAGTTTTCAGATTGCCATTTATTGAAGAGATAATTCTTTTTTTCAGTGTATGTTTTTTGTGCCTCTAGCCAAAATGACTGTTATTAAAGACAGCAAGGGACATCTGACATGACAGTGAAGATGGGAAACTTGACCATTTCCTAGGGCCTTGTTGGTAAAGGGCTGCTTTGGAAAACCAAGACAAGTTTGCTACAGTATGCCCAGTAGCAGGGGATGGGCACCTGAAGTGACTGAGGACTGTATGGATGTGATGATTTCAAAGGTCAAACTGAGAGGGATGCCTGACTATGTCTAATGTTTGTATAGGTGCTTTTGTCTGATCTTGCAGGCTGTGTGCTCTTCAAAGTAGGTTGTCAAATCATTTCTTAGGGACATAGGAGGGTTGCAGGGCTGCCAATCTATTCTTAGTGTTGGAATTGCTAGGACACTTTAATCATTTGAAGTGATCACCTGGCTGATGTAGTATCACAGGAAGATGAACTATCAAGATAATAGAGTGAGGCACAAATTTGGCTTAGATTTCTCAGGGCAAGGGAGTGTTGTCATTCACTAGCTTCTCTTTAGTGATGGTAGTCTCTTCACAGCCACATCTTCCTTGGTCCCAGCTTTCTTCCTTCAGATTAATTAGTCCATCACCATTAAGGTCAGTCACATATTAAGTCTCAGGGCATGGACAAAATATAGACAAGTTTCCACAAGGATACAATACAAATGGCTTTTTTGCCCAATTTCCCATAGAATCCTTATTCCCTTTTGAAACCTCATGAGAACAGTCTTTATTGTCAACATTCCAACATTCAACATTCTGGTCGTCCAAGCTCCCATCAGAATTATTTATTAAGCTATGCTTAAGACATTTGAAGTCTTCTCATCTTGAGTCTTCTAACTTTCTAAAGTCTACTCACAAAGGCTTTCATACCACCCTGTCAGGTTAGTCAACAGAAAAGATCCACTAGTCAGTACCAATTTCTGTGTTAGTCAGTTTTTTTTTGTCACTGTGACCAAAATACCTGACAAGAACTACTTATATTACTTACCAGGAGAACTGGGTTTGTTGTCTGCATTCAGCAAAGAATTGAAGAACAGAGTAGGAGTTGAAGAAATAGCAAGCAAGAAGTAGGTTCTTTGCAAAAGTAACAGAGATGGACTTCTCCAAAGATTAGGGGCCCCAGAATTAGGAATCTGGTAGGGAAGTTTGGGCTCGATCTTTTTATTATCTTTGGAATTTCCTTCTTTTCTTATCTCCTCCTTTGTCCATGCTTTCCTCACCATTATTGATTGGAACCCGTTTCTGCCCATGCATAGGTTTTAGTTTTTCTATTGGATTTTCCATTTAGAAGCAGAAGTACAAAAGTGACCAATTGGGTCCCCTGGTTATGTCCATGAGTACTTTTGCCAAGCAAGAAGTTGACCTCATCAGAAGACCCTCCATGTGTCTTTGTTCTGGCCCTGCCCACGATCTCTTCATTTTCCATCTTGCCCTGGCTGCCTAAGCCCTTCTACATTTCCTTCACTTATAGTAGGAAAAGTTTGTTTTGGGCTCAGGGTATCAAAGGTTCAGTTCATGATTGGCATACTCCATCAAACAGATTACCTTGATGTACATAGTAACATCTAATTTTGATGATTGGCCCAGAAACATAAATAACAGGGTTAATTAAAAAAGTATCAAGTATCAAATTATAGAAAAAATATCTACAGCTTTATTTAGAAAATCAATTTACCTTGAAATCAGATTGGCATCTGGCACCTCAGAACATACAACGTAAGATAAGTTTTTGAGTCTATATTCTCAATAAACACAAGGCAAAAGTATTCTCCAGGGATTGTTTATCTAGTTAATTTGGAATTTCCATTTACATGTAGAAAGAATCAAGAAAATTGAAAATCATCATTATAACACAACTATAACATTATATAAAACAGATCCATAATTGTGCAAAATTTTATACAGATATAGGTTATTTGTATAGTTTACTATTATTTCTCTCAAAATTTTAAATTGTGTGAATGGTGTTAAAATAATTTCACAATTCTTCAAACTCATCTCTTCAAGAGATAAAACATAAGTACCCTCTTTGGTGTGAGACCTATATTTAGTGACTTTTTTCTAATGAAGGGCACTCGGGAAGAAGAAAGCTGTTATTTATACAGTCCTGAAAACTCAGACCTCAACTTCACCAGCTGACCTAGGTTAACATTATTAGTAATAAGTCATTTTTATATCAAGAACCCCTTGATGTGATACAAAGAGAAAAGAATTTTAATCCTGTTTCATTCGTTCTCAAATTTCCTAGAACAAGTCTCATCATAAACAAAGACCAGATAAACCAAAACCTAAGGACACTGTACAGAACACCTCTTGTAAAGTCTCAAGTATATAAATAAAAAAGGAAAAACAAAACTCATTTTGGCTGTTGGAAACTAAGCTGTGTTGACAGCAAGGTTCAAATTGAAACCCTGACTGGAGTCATGAAACATAAAGAAGACCTTAATGTAAAAAATGCTGAAATCAATAAGAAAGTCTGTAATGTAATTAATAGTATTGCACCAATATTAATATCTTAATTTTGAAAAGGGGACAGGAATCTGTAAAATATTCACAATTTGGGAAATTGGATGAAGTATACAATGTACTCTCTGTACTACCCTCCTAAGTTATTATAAAACTAATGCCATACTAATAATAAATAGAAAGATCAAATAAAATAGAAGGGAGGAGGTAGTGTATGTTCCTCAACTGAGAAAGAACTAAAGTCAAGTCTCTTAATTGCCATATAATACTAGTGGTGGTCAAATAATTAACATCAGACAAAACAAAGTAGCATGAAACATGCAGTATTATAAATAATAAAAGTATTGACATGAGACAACTAAAACAAAAGTGCAAAACCATCCCAAATAGGAGAAGAAATAGTAAAAAGAAAACAAAAAGAATCATCAAAGTATATCAACAATAAATATAACATGATAAAGTGTGTAAACAATAAATGAAATAATATGAATAAAGTTAAACCACATTAACCAGTCATAAAAGTTTATATACATGTTGCTAACTCATCAACTAAGATTTTTAGAATTGTTCAAATAAAAAAACATAGTTCTATTCTCTATAAATAAAGGCATCAGTAGAGTCACTTCAGAAAAAAATATTGGCAAGACTCTTAGTATTCAGGCTTAAAAAAACAGTTAAATACATAATAGTACTATATGATTATATTTTTTAAAAAGGCATAAATGAAAGTTTACTAGATACTGAAAAGAAGTGATTTTAAGTTTATGTTGTAAAGCTTAAAAAATCAATGCCAAGTTGAAGCGTGCACAAACACACACAACACTGTTTGAGTAAGAAAGAAGGTAAAATATATGTGTATATTTTATGTATGGCTTATTTGCTTTTTTTTTTAAGTAAACACAGAAAATACAGACTACACCACTGAAAATTCTTACAGGGCTGCTTTGCAAAAAATGGCTAATTTATATTCTGAGACTGAAGTGTAATGCGTTGGACTTGAGTTTTCATATCACAAAAGGGAAAATCTTTTAGAAATTACTGAAAAACTCAGGAACAAATTTGAAGTTTTTAAAATGAGTTCCTACTGGCCAAAAAGGAATAAACATAGCTTAATTAAGGTAAAGAAACATATTAAAACCTCGGTGTTTGTTTACGATAATTTTTAAATATTAGAAGTTATATTGGAAAATAAGAAAGAAGCTTATTCTATAAACTGATAACTAAATTTATATATTCTGCTTTTTTATGTGAATCATATTTATTTTACAAACTCGGTCTTTTTCTCTTTGAGGAAATAAAACCTTAATATTTGGGGTAAGAAAGAGACAGAAGGGGGCTGGGGATGCGGCTCAAGCGGTAGCGCGCTCGCCTGGCATGCGTGCGGCCCGGGTTCGATCCTCAGCACCACATACCAACAAAGATGTTGTGTCCGCCGAGAACTAAAAAATAAATATTAAAAATTCTCTCTCTGTCTCTCTCTCTCCTCTCTCACTCTCTCTTTAAAAAAAAGAGACAGAAGGAAGAAAGGGAGATTAAGAGAATAAAAAAGAAAGAAAGAAAAGTGGGAAGAAAATGAAACAAAGACAGAAAATAGAGATGGGAAGATAATTAAAGGAAGAAGAAAGTAAAGAAGGGGGAAAAAAGGAAGGAAGAGAAGGAGTGAAAGAAGGAAGACCAAAGGGAAAGAAGGGGGACAAGAGAAAACTGTCAAGATAAGGATAGAGAAGAGAAAAGAAAGGAAAAGGTGACAAGAGAAGCTCTAAAGAAACCAACCAGTCACTAGTATCTAGCAAAACAAGGAAAAACTACCAAAAACATCCATTCTGAGATTTAATATAAAGTCCAGGATTAGGAAAATTTTCTTAGAATCTTTATAAGAGACAACCATGGAATGGAAAACATGCAATGAAGAATGTAGTCATGCTTATGAAAAAGATTATTTTAAATCTAAAACTCTGAACAATCTAGAATTCTTAATCACGTGTGAGGAAAGAAAGCCAAAAAGGCAGTCCAGATTTCTTATCAAAGTGAGAGGACAAGCCATGAAGAGGAATATAGAGCTCAAAACCTGAGCAATAGACACAGGAAATTTTCTAGGGGAGGTCTCCTCACAATACAGTTAAGCATTGAGCCTAGGGAGCAGACTATGTGAATGGGAACAGGATAGTGTGGACCAGGAAAGAAATCTTTGTTGTAAAAACCCAGTTGTTAAAGATCCAACATGGTGGCCTTCGAGGAAGCAGCACTTTCAGTATCTCCGCATTAACGGGATCAGAAAGACCCATTAAAACAGCTACATTCTACCTACTGAGGAACTTCTAGCAAAATTCCGTTGAAAGGAGACCTGCCGGGAATTAGTAAGTTTATTAGAGGTGACAGTTTGTCCCAGACAAGTGAATCTTGGACGGCCATGCAGGCGCACAGGTCCAATCCTGCAGCCACCGCCCGCCCGGGGCGGCCCGGAGCGGAGCAGCGAGAGGGGTCCCCGCCCGGCCAGTGGACGGACCCACCATCCTGGCTCTCCTGGTGTCCCCACTCTCTCTGCAAACGGCAGCCCCACCTGCCCAGCTCTTAGCCACGCGGCTGCCGCCTGCCCGGCTCTGCAAGTGACCCCCGGCAGCTCGGCATCTGCCTGGCCCAGCAGATGTCTCACACCCTCCCTGCTTTGCAAACGGCCCCGCCCACCCGGCAAGGGCTCCCCCCACCTGAGACAACATGAAGGGAATCTAACCAATCCTTTATGAAATAGTGAACTGGTAACTAAAACCAGAGATTGTGTCAGACCAGAGACAAGCCAGTTCCACCCCTCCCTTCGGACACTCCGGCAAGGAGCCAGGGGCCGCCATAGCAGAGAGGGGAAGTCACCAAAGTTCGGCCAAAGAGATTTCTTCCCAGCGGAATCTACTTTAGCAGGTGTGTGACTCCCACCCTCATCAGATACAAACAACCAGGAAACTTCAAAATCTCTTCATGGGCGGGACCCTAAGGGCCAAAGGACTCTCGGCCACCTACTCCCCCTACTGCCAGTGACGTGGGCGTGACTGTAGGGGCGGAGGGAAGCAGAGAAGACTCCCCACCCCAACTCCCCCAACCGCCAACTGAGAGGGCGTGACGGTAGGGGCGGAGGGAAACAGAGGACACTTCAGACCCCCAACTCCTCCTACCGCCAGCAGAGTGGTCGTGATTGTAGGGGCTGAGGAAGCAGAGGGGATCCTCGAACCCCAACTCCCATTATCACCTGTGGCGAAACCAATGGTCTTAGCCGCCAGATTCTGAAGGTGTGCCCACCAAAGGGGTCCAGAAAAATTAAATTATTGACTCCCAGACCACAGCTCCACAGCACTGGGGCTTAGATGAATGACAGAGAGAGTGCTCAGTCGTTAGGGAAATAGAGCACTCGGTGGGGCTGAAAGTGTAACCAAATCCTTGGGGAACCGCCTCCGGTGAGCAGGACCTGACTGATAGGCAGGAGGAAGGGGAGGAGGGGCCGTAGAAGTGAAACGGCTCTGGACCAACAGGACTGAGAGACTCCCAGGAGCTGCCTTACAGGGATTGCTGTTGACACATTGAGGGCAAAACTCAGCCCAGAGGGCACAGCTTTGCCTACGGAAAGAGAAGAAAATGGATCTCTACGACCTAATTTTATTTCTTATTTCATTTTATTTTTTCTCTCCCTTTTCCCCTCTTTCTCTCCCCTTCCAAGTTTTATTGTTCTTTCCACTCTCCTCTGTGCTATCTATCTCCCTCTCCTTCTTTCTTTTCAAGAGCACCTTCCTTCCCCTTCCCCCCAACTTTCATCCCAAGCATTACGTCCTCCATTTCATGTAAATGTCTAAATGCAAATAGGTGAATGTTTCGAGGCCGTCTATAGTGCTCCTAAATACCTAGCTACTACCAACACCCTGATCCAATTGACGGTCAGTATCCCCCTTCATTAGAGCAATCTTCTAAAGTAGCCAAAACATACTAACACTTATACCTGCATAGCACCTAACCTAAAGTCCTAAGAACAAAAAACAAATCACTATATGCATACAAAATCCAGAAGCCCTTTATAAATTGAATGAATCAGCTCTAAAGTACAATAAAGCCCAACATCTATAGGCATAATCTCCCACCACAAAGGAGAGACAACAGAGATAAACAAAGCCAAAACAAATGTATAGGAGAAAGCAGTTACAAAGCAGTCAAACAGAGCTTGAAAGTAACGTGAACAACATGAAAAAAACAAGGGAAAAAAGGATTACAGATAATGCAGGACAACTTAAATCTACAGGAGGACCTAGAAGCATCAGAAACATGGACAGGGAAAGAAATCAAGGCATACCTAACTCATACGGAATGGAATTTTAGAGAAGACATGAGATAGCAAGTCCAAGAATTGAAAGTATATTTTGAAAATGAACTAAACAAACAAATTCAAACTGCAAAGAACGAGCTTTACCAGGAGATAGAGATCTTAAAAAAAACAAACAAACAGTAATCTTTAGAAATGCAACAAACCATAAACCAGATTAAAAACACTAAGAAGAATATTTTAATTAGACTAGATCAAGTAGAAGTCAGAACATCAGATAATGAAGACAAAGTTTATCAACTTGAAAAGAGTATAGTCAACACTGAAAAGATGCTTAAATCTCATGAGCAATCTATCCAAGAGTTATGGGATCTCATCAAAAAACCAAATTTGAGAGTCATTGGGATAGAAGAAGGCACAGAGGTTCAAACCAAAGGAATGAACAACCTATTAAATGAAATAATCCTAGAAAACTTCCCAGAGATGAAAGATGGAATGGATTGCCAAATCCTGGAAGCCTACAGGACCCCAAACATCCAAAACTGTAATAGACCAACTCCAAGACATATAATTATGAAGATAGCCAACGTACAGAACAAGGAGAGAATATTAAAAGCTACGAGAGAAAGGAGGCAGATTACATTCAGGGGTAAACCAATTAGGTTAATGGCTGATTTTTCATCACAGACTTTGAAAGCGAGAAGATCCTGGAACAATGTATTTCAAACGCTGAAAAATAATAGACTCCAACCAAGAATACTGTATCCAGCAAAATTAAGCTTCAGATGTGACAATGAAATTAAAATCTTTCATGATAAAAAAAAAGCTAAAAGAATTCACAGCCAGAAAACCAGCACTGCAAAGCATTTTGGGCAAAATTCTACAAGAAAAGAAATAGAAAAATAGTGCCCAAAACCAACAGCGGGAGGTATCTCAGTAAAGGGGGAAGAAAAACAACCAAAAAGTAAAAACTAGCCAAACTAAAATAAATAAATAAATAAACATGACTGGAAGTACAAATCATATTTCAATTGTAACCTTAAATGTTAATGGACTAAACTCACCAATCAAGAGACAAAGGCTAGTAACCTGGATCAAAAAAAAAAAAAAAGAATCCAACAATATGCTGCCTTCAGGAGACTCATATGATAGGAAAAGACATACACAGGCTGAAGGTGAAATGTTGGGAAAAATCATACCACTCACGTGGCCCTCAGAAGCAAGCAGGAATGGCCATACTCATATTGAATAAAATCAACTTCAAACCTAAGTTAATCAAAAGGGATGAAGAAGGACACTATATCCTGTTAAAAGGAACTATCCACCAACAAGACATAACAATTATCAATTTATATGCACCAAATAATGGTGCAGCAATGTTCATAAAACAAACTCTCCTCAAGTTTAAGAGTCAAATTGACCACAACACAATAATTATGGGTGACTTCAACACACCACTCACCATTAGACAGATCCTCCAGACAAAAGCTGAATAAAGAAACTATAGAACTCAATGACACAATCAATAACCTAGACTTAATCAACATATATAGAATATATCAACCATCATCAAGTGGATACACATTCTTCTCAGCAGCACATGGATCTTACTCAAAGATAGATTATATATTATGCCATAGGGCAACTCTTAGTAAATATAAAGGTGTGGAGATAATACCATGCACCATATCTGATCATAATGGAATGAAACTGGAAATCAATGATAAAAGAAGGAAGGAAAAATCCTGCATCACATGGAAAATAAACAATATGTTACTGAATGATTAATGGGTTACAGAAGACATAAAGGAGGAAATCAAAAAATTCTTAGATATAAAAGACAATTCAGACACAACATACCAGAATCTATGGGACACAATGAAACCAGTTTTAAGAGGGAAATTCATTTCCTGGAGTTCATTCCTCAAAAAAAGTAAAAACCAACAAATAAACAAACTCACACTACATCTCAAAACCCTAGAAAAGGAAGAGCAAAACAACAGCAAATATAGCAGAAGACAAGAAATAATTAAAATCAGAGTGGAAATCAATGAAATTAAAACAAAAAAAAAATTGGAAAAATTGATAAAACTAAAAGTTGGTTCTTTGAAAAAATAAATAAAATCGACAGACCCTTAGTCATGCTAACGAAGAGAAGAAGAGAGAAAACTCAAATTACTAACATACGGGATGAAAAAGGCAATATCACAACAGACATTACAGAAATACAGAAGATAATTAGAAAGTATTTTGAAAGCCTATATTCTAATAAAATAGAAGACAGTGAAGACATCGATAAATTTCTTAAGTCATATGAGCTGCCCAGATTGAGTCAGGAAGACACACACAATTTAAACAGACCAATAACAAAGGAAGAAATAGAAGAAACCATCAAAAGACTACCAACCAAGAAAAGCCCTGGACTGGATGGGTATACAGCGGAGTTTTACAAAACCTTCAAAGAAGAATTAATACCAATATTTTTCAAGCTATTTCAAGAAATAGAAAAAGAAGAAGCTCTTCCAAATTCATTCTATGAGGCCAACATCACCCTGATCCCGAAACCAGACAAAGACACTTCAAAGAAAGAAAACTACAGACCAATATCTCTAATGAACATAGATGCAAAAATTCTCAATAAAATCCTGGCGAATCGAATACAAAAGCATATAAAAAAATTGTGCACCATGATCAAGTAGGATTCATCCCTGGGATGCAAGGTTGGTTCAATATACGGAAATCAAAAATATTATTCACCACATCAATAGACTTAAAGATAAGAACCATATGATCATCTCAATAGATGCAGAAAAAGCATTCAACAAAGTACAGCATCCTTTTATGTTCAAAACAATAGAAAAACTGGGGATAACAGGAACTTACCTCAACATTGTAAAAGCTATATATGCTAAACCTCAAGCTAGCATCATTCTAAATGGAGAAAAACTGAAGGCATTCCTGCTAAAATCTGGAACAAGGCAGGGATGCCCTCTCTCACCACTTCTATTTAATTTAGTCCTTGAAATACTAGCCAGAGCAATTAGACAGACAAAAGAAATTAAAGGCATAAAAATAGGAAAAGAAGAACTTAAATTATCACTATTTGCGGACGATATGATCCTATACCTAGAAGACCCAAAAGGGTCTACAAAGAAACTACTAGAACTAATAAATGAATTCAGCAAAGTGGCAGGATAAACAATCACCATGCATAAATCAAAGGCATTCCTCTTTATCAGCAACAAAACTTCTGAAATGGAAATGAGGAAAACCACCCCATTCACAATATCCTCAAAAAAAAAAAAATAAAATACTTGGGAATCAACCTAACAAAAGAGGTGAAAGATTTATACAATGAAAACTACAGAACCCTAAAGAGAGAGATAGAAGAAGATCTTAGAAGATGGAAAAATGTACCCTGTTCATGGATAGGTAGAACCAACATCATCAAAATGTTAATACCCAAAGTTCTCTACAGGTTCAACAAAATGCCAATCAAAATCCCAACAGCATTTCTTGTAGAAATAGATAAAGCAATCATGAAATTCATATGGAAAAACAAAAGACCCAGAATAGCAAAAGCAATTCTAAGCAGGAAGTGTGAATCGGGAGGTATAGCGATATCAGATTTCAAACTGTACTACAGAGCAATAGTAACAAAAACAGCGTGGTACTGGTACCAAAACAGGCAGGTGGACCAGTGGTACAAAATAGAGGACACAGAGACCAATCCACAAAATTAAAACTTTCTTATATTTGATAAAGTCACTAAAAGCATGCAATGGAGAAAGGATAGCATCTTCAATAAAAGGTGCTGGAAAAACTGGAAATCCATATGCAACAAAATGAAGATGAACCCCTTTATCTCGCCATGCACAAAAGTTAATTCAAAATGGATCAAGGAGCTAGATATCAAATCAGAGACTCTGCACCTGATAGAAGAAAAAATTGGCTCTGATCTACATATTGTGGGGTCGGGCTCCAAATTCCTTAATAGGACACGCATAGCACAAGAGTTAAAAACAAGAATAAACAAATGGGACTTACTTAAACTAAAAAGTTTTATCTCAGCAAGAGAAACAATAAGAGAGGTAAATAGGGAACCTACATCCTGGGAACAAATTTTTACTCCTCACACTTCAGATAGAGCCCCAATATCCAGAATATACAAAGAACTCAAAAAATTAAACAACCCAATCAACAAATGGGCCAAGGACCTGAACAGACACTTCTCAGAGGAGGACATACAATCAATCAATAAGTACATGAAAAAATGCTCACCATCTCTAGCAGTCAGAGAAATGCAAATCAAAACCACCCTAAGATACCATCTCACTCCAGTAAGATTGGCAGCCATGATGAAGTCAAGCAACAATAAGTGCTGGCGAGGATGTGGGGAAAAGGGTACACTTGTACATTGCTGGTGGGACTGCAAATTGGTGCTGCCAATATGGAAAGCAGTATGGAGATTTCTAGGAAAGCTGGGAATGGAA
Source organism: Ictidomys tridecemlineatus (assembly GCF_052094955.1). Classification (NCBI taxonomy): domain Eukaryota; kingdom Metazoa; phylum Chordata; class Mammalia; order Rodentia; family Sciuridae; genus Ictidomys; species Ictidomys tridecemlineatus. The sequence continues at coordinate 168,017,119 of NC_135479.1, forward strand.
CCACCATTTGACCGAGCTATCGCCCTTCTCGGTCTATTCCCTGAGGACCTTAAAAGAGCATACTATAGGGATACTGCCACATCAATGATCATAGCAGCACAATTCACAATAGCTAGACTTTGGAATCAACCTAGATGCCCTTCAATAGATAAATGGATTAAAAAACTGTGGCACTTATACACAATGGAGTATTATGCAGCACTAAGAAGTGACAAAATCATGGATTTTGCAGGGAAATGGATGGCATTAGAGCAGATTATGCTAAGTGAAGCTATCCAATCCTTAAAAAACAAATGCCAAATGTCTTCTTTGATATAAAGAGAGCAACTAAGATCAGAACAGGGAAGAAGAGCATGAGGAAAAGATAAACAGAGATGAGTGTGGGGAGAGAAAGAGAGAGAGAAGGGAAACTGTATGGAAATGGAAAGAGACCCTCATTGTTATACAAAATTACATGTAAGAGTTTGTGAGGGGAAAGAGGAAAAAAAACAAGGGAGAGAATTAAACAACAGCAGATGGGGTAGAGAGGGAAGATGAGAGGGAAGGGGAGGGGAGGATAGTAGTGGATAGGAAAGGTAGCAGAATACAACAGTCATTAATATGGTATTATGTAAAAATGTGGATGTGTAACCGATGTGATTCTGCAACTTGTATTTGGGGTAAAAAATGGGAGTTCATAACCCACTTGAATCAAATGTATGGAAGATGATATGTCATGAGCTTTGTAATGTTTTGAACAACCAATAAAAAAAAGAAAAAAATAGTAAAAAATACCCATAAAAACGCAGTTGTTCAATGTGGTGATTTTTTTTGAAAGATTCTTGACAGACACGCAACAAATCCAGCTGAGCCAACGCAGAAATCATGTATTTATCATTTTTAATATTAAGCATGGGAAACAAGCATTATAAATATCTTGTCCCTAATAAAAACTGGTTATCAAGTTATCCAATATCACATTATCCTATTAAAGATGAAGGAAACAGGAAGGTGTTAGATTAATTAATCATTTCATTAATGTTAATTTTTCATAAACTAATTTGATAAATATGTCTATAACTGGTTTTAAGAAATATGACTAAGAAATTGCTTGAAAATTTTTAGAAGGTGGTTGCATTTGAAAGATATGGATCACAGTGGGCAGAGGACTACAGATTTTGAGATGTACCTTTTAGGAAATGCTGTTTCAATAATTAGGATTTGGACAAAAGTTTGAAAGAAATAAAATCAGCAAAGCAAGTAGACAAATTTGAAGCTATTCATACTGTTTGGGTGAGAAAGAATTGTGTGTGTATACTATGGATGAAAGATTTGGCATACTGAAGAACTATCTCAGAGACGAAGTTGACAGTTGTTTTGAAAGTTTGGTTTGAGGGGAGAGAAAATGGAGGATTACTTTTAATTTCTGACTGGCCCAGTTGGTTGAAGGAAACTACTATTACAATAAAGAAGACAAGGGAGGCTCCCCAAGTCAGGCATCCATTGCTCACAAGTCCAAGAATTCAGTGGCCTTTAAGGATGTGGCTGTGAACTTTACAGAGGAGTAGTGGGCTCTGCTGGATCCTTCCCCAAAGAATCTCTACAGAGATGTGATGCAGGAAGTCATTAGCAACCTGGCTTCTATAGGAGACAAATGGGAAAATCTGATCACAATTCCTGGGAGAGATCTAAGGCACATTATATCTTACTCTGCAAACAAACCATATGAGAATGAAGAGGATGGAAGGAAGCCATATAAACTTAAACTGAACAGAACATCTTTAATTTCTTGCACAAGTGTTCAATGATAAGCATCAGTGCCCACTATAAATGAACCATATGAATGCCTGACATGTGGAAAAGGGTGCAGTTGTCCCATGTATTTTCAAAAATATTAACAATCTCATACTGGAGAGACACCTATAGATGTTTCCACATTTTGATGTAGAAAAGTCTTCAATCATTCCTCTTGCCTTCAAAGATATAAGCTAATTCATACTGGAGATAAGCCTTATGAATGTAAATAAAGTGGTAAAACCTTCAGTTATTCCTCTTACCTTTACATACATGAATGATTTCGTAATGAGGAGAAGACTTATAAATGCAAACAATGTGGAAAAGCCTTTACTAGTTCCGCTTACCTTCACATACATGAACAATTTTATACAGGAGAAAAGCCTTGTAAACAGTGTGGGAAGGCCTGCTTACTTTCATATACATGAATTAGCTCATTCTACAGAAAAACCTTTCTAATGTAAGCAGTGTGGGAAATCCTTCACTACATTTAGTCTCTCTTATTCACTTGAAGGAACTCATGTTGGTGAGATGCCCTGAGAATGTAAGCAATGTGAGAAAGCCTTTGTTTGCTACAGTAACATTTTAAAACATCAAACAACTTATATAGAAAAAAAATCCTACTAAAGAAAAAATTGTGAAATGACCAAAAAAAAAAAAAGACATGGGAGGGACAAAATTTTGGGGAAATTCAATAGTTGTATTTTAATATGTCTTTGGAACATTCAAGTTACCTTGTAAAGTAGGCAACTGGATATATGAATCCGGAGATTAGGTGAATTAACACAGTTGGAGATATACATTCTGAATCATCTTAGTATAATATTAAAAGCCATGAAATGGAGTAAATTACATTCCATGCATGTATGATTTTGTTTAAAATGAAGCCCACTATTATGTAGAACTATATTTATCCAATAAAAGCATTAAACATAGTCGCATAGAAATAAAGAGAAAATTTACATGTCTTATATGTATCTCCTGGATCCTTTTTTTAATATTTATTTTTCAGTTTTTCAGTGGACACAACATCTTTATTTTATTTTATTTTTTTATGTGGTGCTGAGGATCAAACCCAGTGCCCCAATGCATGCCAGGCAAGTGCATTACCACTTGAGCCACATCCCCAGCCCCTTCTGGATCCTTAATAGAAATGTATTAGAAGCAAGAGAGTCTTCCCCAATCATATCTTGTTATTTAGTAGTTTGTTATGTGTTTTTTTTAAGTATCAATCTTCCATGATAAAAGTGAATGCAATAGTATTGTCTGGTTTTTGCTTTGCAAATAGGATGGAAACAAACTTTCTGTGTATATATGCACATGTGATTCTATTGGAATACACATTCAAATGAGGCATGAGAATCAGTAAGGAAATAATTAGTTAATAAATGCTTCCAGAACTAATTACTAGTCCAAAATCAAATTGTAATTCTTACTTCACAACATCCTAAAATAAATCCTGCTTCAATGTCATGTATTAAAACTCAAGCTATGGGGGCTAGGGATGTGGCTCAAGCAGTAGCGTGCTCTTCTGGCATGCATGCAGCCCGGGTTCAATCCTCAGCACCACATATAAACAAAGATGTTGTGTCCACCGAAAAAACTAAAAAATAAATATTAAAAAATTCAAAAAATAAACTCAAGCTATGAATAAATAAAAATGAAAATTTGTTGATAAAAATCTCTGAAGGCACAACTGAGATCTTATAAGTTTTAACACAAATAGAAAAGATCAATATATATTTAGCTGACCCAAGACCAATGAGCAATCTTTTTCTCCTTGCTGAATTTTGATGCCCTTCTTGTTTTAGGTGAGCATTTACTTTGCAAAATCTGATTTGTTACACTGATCTGATCTGTGTATTCATTCTTGATTTAAAACTAGGTGTTTTAATTGTTACAGATTGATCATATATTTTAATATATAATGCATCATTATTTGTTTATTATGTTCCAGAATTATCTAGAATTTAAGAATTTTAAAAAATTGAATCAATAACCAGATTTCTAAAAGAATCTTTTTGTTCTTATCTGAATTAAAATAATTGGGGGATTATTTTTGAAGAACTGTCCAAATAAAGTAACAACTTCAACTTATGCCATATACTAAAGTAATTCAAAGTTCAATCAATTAAACATGAAAAATTTTAAACTATCAAAAATATACAGAAGTAAAATAATGAGGATATGGAACAAAAGAGAAAACAGAAAAAAAATACTGGTCAACAATAGACTTTAAAGAAAAAAATTAGACAAGAAAGCATTAAAGATATCACTTGAGTAAAAATCATAAACATGAGTACTTTAAATGAAAATATTTATGAATTTTAAACATTACAAAAATTTTAAAAACCTCAACACAGAAAGAAATTATTTGCCACAAAGATTTGTAAAAATTTAGAATGTTTTCCTTGAACTTGCTGGTATAAATAACTTTTAAAAACATAAGGTAGAGAAAATGAATAAACAATTCATAGGGGTAAAAATGTCTAATAAACATATAATTTGGGTACCTATTACTATTAGTTAATGTCAAAAATAAAACAGAATCCTCATTAAAATGTTTTAAAGTTTTTTTACTAACTGCTTGATATGTAAATGGTATGTTGCTTTATATTGCAAAATGTATAACATGATTGATACCTTTAGGAATGAAAACAATCTTAATTATACTCAGGTTAAACTAGATCTTATCTAATTTGCTATAATTCACTGTTAATTATTTAATAAAATATTCATGTTTATTTCTTCTCATTCCATTCTTTTTCCATTCTTGGAAACATCTAAATAAAACTTCATTACTTTAAGTATAGACTACTACAATTAGTTTATAATTTCTAATTAGTACCTCTGTACTAGCTACAAGTGTCTGCAATGCCATTTTTCTGAAAACCAAAAACAATCGCCTAAACTGTTGCCCTTGGAAGTGTAAATGTTTCTAACACTTCATAGAATCGAAAGAAACTTTCTTCCATTAACTGGATAATATTAATCAAAGGAGATTCTTTTTTCTCTTTAAATATTTAATTTTTATGCTATTTTGATTTTGTAAGACTTGTAACAATAAAATGACATAATTACATGAGACGAGTAAGCAATAACAGTGACCACTGAATTTCCCTTGATTTACTCAGGTTGTTTAAAATGGATTAAAATTTGTCAAACAATAACGAAATTCTATCATATAGCCTTTAATAAATATAATCTACTGGCTTAAAGATATTTCATGTAAAACAGTATTTCTCTTTTCTATGTTCATTATTTATGAAAACATTTTAATAAATAAAAATTAATTAGCTACAGGGGATGAAGTTTGTTTAAGAATGTTATAAGACTGCAGAATATTTTTTAGTACATTTTTCACCTCCTTATTTCTCAGACTATATATAAAAGGGTTTAATAAGGGAATTACGATAGTGTAAAAGATTGCCACTGGTATATCTTTATCCCCTTCTTCAAAAGGCCGAATATACATGAGGAGACAAATGTAGAATATTGAGACTGAGAAAAAGTGGGATGCACAAGTAGAAAATGCTCTACCTCTCCCTTCCTTGGATTTCATTTTTAAAATTGCAATAATAATGCAAAAATAAGAGATCAAAACAGTGGAAATGGTAAAGATTTGAATTGGCATTGAAAAAATATATATCATTAGTTCATTAATAAAAGGATCAGTACAAGATAGTCTATAGAGTGGAAGGATATCACAGAAAAAGTGATCAATTTGATGAGACCTGCAGAAAGTTAGCCTTAATAGAAGTCCTACATGAATCACAGAATGCAGATTACTAGCTATGAAGGTTCCTATAGTCATCTGAATGCAGAGTTTCTTTGACATTAGAGAGTGGTACTGCAGGGGACTGCATATTGCCACATAGCGGTCATAGGCCATTGCAGCCAGAAGAAAGCAGTCTGCAGTCTCAGCAAGACAGAGAAAATAAAACTGTGCCATGCATTCATAAAGGGAAATCCTTCTGTCCTCAGAAAAGAAGTTCTCTAGCATCTTGGGAGTGATGGCACAGGAACAACAGGAATCCATGAGAGCAAGGTTGCCCAGGAAGATGTACATTGGTGTGTGAAGACGGCGCTCCATGTAAATCAAGGCCACCAACCCTAGATTTCCCACCATGGTGACCAGATAGATGGCAGAGAACACCACAAACAGAAGGACCTTTATGTCTGGGTGATCTGTAAACCCCATGAGAATAAATCCAGTCGTTATGGAATGATTTGCCTTTGGCATTTCCGACTTCTGTGCTGTGATAGAAATCATAAAGAAACTCGGTTAAGATTTGCAGGTAAATGGATAAAGTTAGAGAAGATAATGCTAAGTGAAGTTAACCAATCTCCAAAAAGCAAATGTCGAATGTTTTCTGTGATATAAGGAGGTTGATTCACAGTGGGATAGGGAGGCAGAGAATGGAAGGAATAGAAAAACTCTAGATAAGATACAGGAAGAGAGGAGAATGGAGGGGGCACGGAGTTAGAAATGAATTTCCTAACTTCATGCCCCCTCCCTTCCCCTCTCATCCCTCTGTCCTATCAGACAGATTTCTAATGGTGGAATGTGATAGACATTATTATCCAAAGTACATGTATGAAGACACAAATTGGTATGCGTATACCTTGTACACAACCAGAGATATGAAAATTGTGCTCTATATGTGTAATAAGAATTGTAATACATTTTGCTGTCCTATATAAATAAAAAATTAATTTAAAAAAGATTATAAGAAATGAATTACAGTAGATGGGGTAGAGAGAGAAGATGTGAGAGGAGGGGAGGGGGGATAGTAGAGGATAGGAAAGGTAGCAGAATACAACAGAGTTACTAATATGGCATTATGTAAAAATGTGGATGTGTAACTGATGTGATTCTGCAATCTGTATTTGGGGTAAAAATAGGAGTTCATAACCCACTTGAATCTAATGTATGAAATATGATATGTCAAGAGCTTTGTAATGTTTTGAACAACCAATAAAAAATATTATAAGCAGAATGTGTTTAATTTAGCAGCTCCAACTACTATATGTATCAAGAGGAAGCACCTTTTCTTCCAATCACCCTACATTGTGTCCTGATCAGTAGCATACTCACACCATGACCAGTCTTTTGAGAGAATTCACAATCATTGATTGTGTACATAGGAATTGTCTTAAAATATCTTTGTGAGGTCCTATTGTGGAAAAATGTTTCTACATGAATTATCAAATCCCCATGTATAAATTAAAGGTCAACATATAATTTGCCATTTCCCAAATTAAAAGATATTTTCTTATCGTAACTTTCTTTAAAGAAAGATGAATACACTGTTATGTGTTTCTTTACATATTGTCACGTATTTATATATGACATATTTTATTTATATACTATCATGCATTTATCTTTCTCTAGAGGAAGTTGTCATAAGAAATTTATCTTTTAATTTAGGAGATAGCAAATTATATATTGACCTTTAATTTATACATGAGGATTTGATAATTCATGTAAAAACAATTTTATGTTTCTTTACTGTCAAGTATAACTAAAAAGAATCAATAAAAGAAAAAAGAAAGAAAAAAGTCCTAAATATTATGCCATGGTAAGTATAAAATTTTAAAATTAAATTGGTCTTTTGAAAATTTGAATAGCTAAATGTCTGTTTTAAACTGCAGAATTGGGCTGGGGATGTGGCTCAAGCGGTAGCGTGCTCACCTGGCATGCGTGGGGCACTGGGTTCTATCCTCAGCACCACATAAAAATAAAATAAAGATGTTGTGTCCACTGAAAACTAAAAAAAATTCTCTCTCTCTCTCTCTCTCTCTCTCTCTCTCTCTCTCCTAAAAAAACTGCAGAATCACAGTGAATTAAAAAAATATAGTCTCTATATTGGCAATATTTCCTAGACAACGACACTAAGAAATATATTAAAGAAAGAATGATTTATTGATTGATTGATTTTTGTTACTGGGGATTGAACCTAGGGATGCCTAACCACTGAGCCATATCACAGCCCGTTTTGTATTTTATTTTTGAGACAAGGTCTTGCTAAGTTGCTTAGGGCCTCACTTAGTAATTGAGGCTAGGTTCAAACTTGCAATATTCCTCCCTCAGCCACTGAAACCACTGGGATTACAGGCATATACCACCATGCCCAGCAAATCTATTTAATTTTTCAAAGGGAAAAAATATAAAATGTGAGTTAAATATATTTTTTTATTCATCATAACATATTTAGAATCTTGTTCTTATCTTGGAGGACAGATTTCTGAAGGAGTTATTACTCTTACTTATCAATTTGTCCTAAAGCTTTCTCTCTCTAGTTTTAAAGTGTTCGATATGCATATTTAACATTATGAGATTTGTTGAAAAAGTCTCCAAAGTGTGCATAGTATTCTTCATGTTATATACCTGACTTGCACCATTTCAAACATTTCTAGAAACTGAAGCCTTCATTTTCATTGCATCCCATTAATATTTCATGTTTAATTACACTTGCAAACTCATTTATTTACTCCTGATCTGCCACACATTTATGTTAAGGATCATCCAAATTTATTATATTTTTATTTTATAGTTTGCTGACTATAATATTACAGTGTTTCAAGTACAGAAGCATTCATGTTTTAAAGAAATGTCATGATCATCTTTCTTCCAGAAATTGCTGTTTTTAGATTTAGCATCCTTCAGATAGACATTTTTGGAGAGATCCTACAATAGTTATTAAAGTATGATGTTCACAAAACACATTTTGACTAATATTTCGCTGTTTGTTATTAATTTCTATGCTCAATTTTATGTGCTGTTTTTCTATTTACTCACACAATATGAAGTTTTTTTTAAGTTTTATTAGTAATGGCTTATAATCAAGCAAATAAAATTAATTCTACATTATTTCTTAGGCATATAAACACTTTTAAAATATTACTCAGAATTACAATATTTTAAAAATTATTTATAAAATTATAAAAATGCTGCTTTTAATTAATATTTTAGTAACACCTAATGGTAAATCAACTGAAAATGACTATGTGGAATTCAAAAAAGAGTTTATATTTCAATTAATTACATTTTTATTTAGAGGACATTTTATCAAAATGCAAATGAAGGGGCTAGGGTTGTGGCTCAGCAGAAGGGTGTTTGCCAAGCATGTGCCAGGCCTGGGTTTGATCCACAGCACCACATAAAAATAAATAAAGTAAAGGTATTGTGTCCAACTACAACTAAAAAATAAATTTAAAAAATATAAGTGAAAATGCATTTTTTTCACCAATGAAAAATATAATCATTCAGGTGAATTATGAATCATATTTAGTATATAGCCCAGAATTATTTTACAGAGTTGCTGGCATACTTACCTGTATATTTTCTGATTAAACTATGGTACCTTTGAACTCAGAGTTGACAAAATGATCCTTTACTGAGTTTCATTATTTCTTTCCATAGGTCTTCAATTCAAAGAGAAGGAAAAATAAATAGATAATAAAATGGACAAAATCTGAAAACAATTAAAAAATACTGAAGAGTTTTACAGAAATGTGTATTCCTCCTCATTTATAATATAAATAAGTTAGAAATCCATCCTCCTATTCTGAGTTTATTGAAATATTCTATTCAAGCTCATTGAATATATATATATATATTGCAATTAGGAAAATTATGAACAAAATCTTTGGTGTTTAAAACATTGGGGAATAATTATGAAAATGTAGAATAACTTCTCTTCTCATAGGTCAGTGACAATAATGATGTTAGTCTCAGAGCCAAGTTAAAGTTGTCCATTGATTCTAAGGGGATTTCCTTGGCACTGGCACCAGGGTAACCATACAGAGATTCCTAATCCAAGAGGCACAGTTCCCCTAATACCAGTAAATCAAATAAATAAGTTAAGGGAGTATGAATTTTGAGATTCTGAGATTAAATCAAATTGCCGTCACTAAAATTGGCTTATGAATCATCTTCGTTTTTCAAACAATTGATTTTTTTCTCTCTCCACCCCTCCCTCCAACCCTGTTTCCCCACCTCTCTCCTTCTCTCCCTCTCTCCCTCTCTCTCAAATGTTGTTTACTTGAATACTACAATGGATTGAGGTAAAAGATTCATTTTAATCACTTGAAGTGGAGGTTGAATGGAGATTTGAAGAGAGATTGGATTTATGTAAAACAAGCAAAAGTGGTGTGATCAACCTCTATTGAATTCCTTTATTTTACTTCCTACAATGAATCTGACTAAATCCCCATAGATAAATTGTCTGATATTGTATTTCTTTAGTTTCACTTATGGAACATAATATAACCAGAAAGAAACTAAAAAATTTATCTAAAATATTGTCAAAATGAAAAAAAAGCACACACACACACACACACACACACACACACGCACACACACATTTTCTGTACTCTGAAACCATTACCATCAACGATGCCATTTTTATTGGTCTCCTGTCTCCATCCTTTCTCTACTGTGGATATGCTTTTTCACAATACAAGTGTTGCTGATTGCTTATTATCCTATAATCAAATTCTCTGTTCTTTATCTTGGATTCCAAGGACTCCATAGATGGGGTTTGCCATCACCTATTACTTTGTTTTCTTCAGTTCTTCTTTCTGAACTCATCTCTGGGAACTCCTCATCACTCCTCTTTACATTTGATATACTAGATTTCAATCCTGCATATTTACTCAGATTCTACTCTTATCTGAAATGCTCTCTGTGACTATTCCTCTATCTAAATCCATTCAATCTTTTTTCTTTTTAAGTGAGAGAGAATTTTTTTAATATTTAGTTTTTGGTGGACACAACATCTTTATTTTTTATTTTTATGTAGTGCTGAGGATCGAACCCAGCCCCCCGAGCATGCCAGGTGAGCGCATTACCGCTTGAACCACATCCCCAGCCCCAATCCATTCAATCTTAATGTGAGGTCTGATTCACACCATGAATTTATTCTCAAATTTCTAATCTGTAAGAATAATTCCAGTCCTTCTGATACAAAGAGATCTGAGTCAGGATCCATTTGTATCTTTAGTTGATCTACATGGTCAAGTTTTATTTATTCTCAGATAGATTTATTTTCTTTTTGGCTTTACTCAAAGCAAACATCTAGATTTCTAGAAAACAATAGACTCTCAATAATGCAAATAGGATTTCTTGTGGAGATTCCAACTAAATAAAATGTAACATAAACAGGCAAGCCATTGAATCAGATATTGTGTGAACTGGCAGGAGTGGGATTGAAGAAGAATTTGCATAGTTGAATATTTCTTCCTTTATGGAGTTCCCAATCTACATTGTAAAATGACTTACACAATTATATAGAGAGCAATTATACATACTTATAGGAGTGGAACAGGGATGGGGTAATGTTGATCAATGGGCAATGAGGTACAGTAAGGAACAAGGAGTTTTGATGTGATACTGCATATTTGGCAACTCTAGATAACAATTCTGTATATTTCAAAAGGCTAGCAGAAAGGATTTTGAAAGCTTTCATCACATAGAAATGATAACTGCCTGAAGAGATAGATGTGTTTAATCTGATTTAAGCATTATACAATATATGCATGTATTTTAAAGTGTTTACCCCAGTAATATGTATGATTTTTTATGTTTTATATATGAATCAAAAATAAATTTAAAAATAAAATTATTTTTTTTTCTTAAAATATAAAACATCAAGCAAGATATATGGGAACATTTATTAGGACTTCAAGGTCTAAGGGAAGACATTATCAGAAAGTAGCATTTCCTATGATTCTTGAGGTATTAATCAAATTTCAATAGATAGAAAATGTGTGGCACAGCATCATAAACTGATTAGCAGGAATAAAGTTTGAAGAATAAATGCCTAAACACATAAGGCATATTCACAGAATGCAAAATAAACCAACATACCAGAATCTGGACACATGCTAGGAATAGGAGTCAGGAGGGTTAGCTGTAGCTGCTTCCCCTTCTGCCACCCATCTGTTGACTGATACTACTCTCATTACCTCTCACTTCCTAATTACCAGTTCTGAAGCATTTTGTCCATGGTTATCTTAATAAATCAACTATACAATTTCACACTATTGACCAATTTCTGAAACTCATTCTCTCCTCTGATTTCTGTGATAATATTTTTTATTTTTATATCTCTTCCTCATGTTTTCTATTACATCTTTGATTTTCCTTTCCTAACAAACCTGTTCATTGACATAGAAAGTACATCCTTAGGTACATGTAGAAAATTATGCATTCTTTTAAATATCAGTCACTAACTTATAAAAGGCTGTTCTAACATTCACTTGGTAAGTTAGCATACTGTCTGATTACAGTCTTACAAAGTAATAAGAAAGTGGTGCACATTATTGATCTTCAAAATAGGTTCTAACCTTCACAACATTCTTTAGAATATCATTACAAAGATGAAAAAATTTACCATCAAGTTTTTTATAAACATAAAATTTTAATATATAATTTATATAATTTTTCCCAGAATAAAATATGATAAGTAAAAATATCTCAAGCATGTATCAAAATTTTATCTGTATGGCATAGTTTATTTTTACAAAGTAGTTATGTTTCACTTAGCCAAATATCAACCACACTTGCATACAAATACATTAATTACTTTTTAAGTATTTGATGAATAATTGTCACTGGAGAATGGATCAGCAAATTTACAATACCTATTTTTATTTGAAACACTGGGTATGATTTATCCTAAATTCAGCCATTATTTTTAAGTATTGACATTATTCCAATCAAATCTTTGTATGCAAATTCATAATGTATCTAGTATTTTAATAATAATAAAAAACTAACCATATCCATGACATCTTTTTCATGCACTCCTGGCAATAGTTTCTTTACTGCAATAGTTTGAATATAAATGATGAAAATGATTATTTTCAAATGGAGTGGTGTTTCCACTTGTTCTACTCATTGATTAATGATGTGTCAGCTTTTTAATTTGTTTATACTTTTTAGATATATATGACAGTAGAGTGCAATTTGATATATTATACATGCATGGAGTATAACATTCTAATTAAGATGTAATTCTTGTGGTTGTACATGATGTGGAGTTTCACTGTTTGTGTATTCATATACAAACATAGAAAACTTATGTCTAAGTTTTACTACTTGTCTTGTTAATACCCCTCCCCCTCCCTTTCCTTCATTCATTTTTGTCTAATCCAATGAACTTCTATTCTTCCCTCTCCTCTATCCCCATTATTGTGTATTAGCATCTGTATATCAGAGAATATTCAGCCTTTGTTTCATTTATTTATTTATTTATTTATTTATTTATTTATTTATTGAAGGTGTAGACAGAAGGATGGCAGACAAAAGGGTGCTTACTCCCCTTTGCCCTCGTCTTTATTAACCAAAAAAGTTTACAAACTCAGCCTTTGTTTTATAGGACTGGATTATTTCTCTTAGCATGATAGTCTTCAGTTCCATCTATATACAAGCAAATGCCACAATTTCTTTCTTGTTTATGGCTAATATTCAATTGTGTATGCATTTTCTTTATCCATTCATCTGTTTTAGAGCACCTAGGTTGGTTCCATAGCTTCACTATTGTGAATTGATCTACTATAAACATTGATGTGGCTGAGACAATATAGGATGCTGATTTTAAGTCCATTGGGTAGATACTGAGGAGTAGTATAACTGGGTCAAATGGTGGTTCCATTTCAAGTTTTCTGAGGAATCTCCATACTGCTTTCCAGAGTGGTAGTATCAATCTGCAGTCCCACCAGCAATGTATGAGCGTTTCCTTTTCCTCCATCCTCACCAACATTTGTTGTTACTTGTATTCTTGATAATTGCCATTCTGACTGGAGTTACATGGAATCTCAGTGTAGTTTTGATTTGCATTTCTCTAATTGCTAGAAAAGTTGAACATTCTTACAATATATTTGTTGACCGATTGTATTTCTTTTTCTGTGAAGTGACTGTTCAGTTGCTCTGCCCATTTATTGAGTGGGTTTTGGGGTTTTTTGTTTTGTTTTGTTTTGTTTGTGTGTATATGTGTGTTTTAGTGTTAGTTTTTTTAGTTCTTTGTAAATGCTGGAAATTAATGTTCTATCTGAGGTGTAAGTGACAAAGATTTTCGTCTATTCTGTAGGTTCTCTCCACATTCTTTTTGTGTTTTTTAAATATTTACTTTTTAGTTATAGGTGGACACAATATCTTTGTTTTATTTTTATATGGTGCTGAGGATCAAACCCAGTGCCTCACACATACTAAGCGAGTGCTCTACCTCTGAGCCACAATCCCAGCCCCTCTCTTCACATTCTTGAATGTATTTTTTTTTGCTGAGAAAAAGCTTCCTAGTTTCAATCCATCTCATTTATTGATTCTTGATTTTACTTTTTGCACTTTAGGGGTCTTGTTGAGGAAGTCAGTTCCTCTTTTTGAGGATGGATGGATAATTGGGCATACATTTTCTTCTATTAGACACAGAGTCTCTGGTCTAATGCATATGTCCTTGAACCACTTTCAGTTGAGTTTTGTGCAGGTGGAGAGGTAGGGATGCAATTTTATCCTATTACATATGGGTTTACAGTTTCCTCGTACCATTTGTATAAGGGGCTACCTTTTGTCCAATCTATGTTTATGGCACCTTTGTCTAAAACTAGATAACTGTATTTGTGGGTGTGTCTCTGTGTCTTCTATTCTGTTCCATTGGTCTTTACGTCTGTTTCTGTGCAAATACCATGCTGTTTTTGTTACTATAACTGTAGTGTAACTTTAAGGGACTAGTATTGTGATGCCTCCTGCTTCACTTTTTTCACTAAGGATTGCTTTGGCTATTCTGGGCCTCTTATTTTTCCACATAAATTTTATGACTGCTTTTTCTATTTTTATGAAGAACATAACTGGGATTTTAATAGTAATTACATTAAATATGTATAGTACTTTTTGTAGTGTGGCCATTTTGAAAATATTAATTCTTCTATCCAAAACCATGGGAGACATTTCCATCCTCTAAGATAATTTCAGTTTCTTCCTGTTCTATGGTTTTCATTGTAAATATCTCTCACCTCTTTTGTTAGGTTGATTCCTAAACATTCTCTTTTTTGAGGCTATAGTGAATAGGATAGTTTTCTTTTTTGCCATTACATATTTTTTTATTATTAGTTGTTCAAAACATTACAAAGCTCTTGACATATCATATTTCATACATTTGATTCAAGCAGGTTATGAACTCCCATTTTTACCCCATATACATATTGCAGATTCACATCGGTTACACATCCACTGTTTTACATATTGCCATACTAGTGTCTGTTGTATTCTGCTGCCCTTCCTATCCTCTACTATCCTCCCTCCCCTCTCCTCCCCTCCCATCTTCTCTCTCTACCCCATCTACTGTAATTCCCAGAGACTCTGCGTCTGATAGAAGAAAAAGTTGGCTCTGATCTACATATTGTGGGGTCGGGCTCCAAATTCCTTAATAGGACACCCATAGCACAAGAGTTAATAACAAGAGTCAACAAATGGGACTTATTTAAACTAAAAAGTTTTTTCTCAGCAATTGAAACAATAAGAGAGGTAAATAGGGAACCTACATCCTGGGAACAAATTTTTACTCGCACACTTCAGATAGAGCCCTAATATCCAGAGTATACAAAGAACTCAAAAAATTAGACAATAAGATAACAAACAACCCAATCAACAAATGGGCCAAGGACCTGAACAGACACTTCTCAGAGGAGGACAAACAATCAATCAAAAAGTACATGAAAAATGCTCACCATCTCTAGCAGTCAGAGAAATGCAAATCAAAACCACCCTAAGATACCATCTCATTCCAGTAAGATTGGTAGTCATTATGAAGTCAAACAACAACAAGTGCTGATGAGGATGTGGGGAAAAGGGTACACTTGTACATTGCTGGTGGGACTGCAAACTGGTGCGGCCAATTTGGAAAGCAGTATGGAGATTTCTTGGAAAGCTGGGAATGGAACCACCATTTGACCCAGCTATTGCCCTTCTTGGACTATTCCCTGAAAACCTTAAAAGAGCATACTATAGGGATACTGCTACACCGATGTTCATAGCAGCACAATTCACAATAGCTAGACTGTGGAACCAACCTAGATGCCCTTCAATAGATGAATGGATAAAAAAAAATGTGGCATTTATTCACAATGGAGTATTACTCTGCACTAAAAAATGACAAAATCATGGAATTTGCAGGGAAATGGATGGCACTGGAGCAGATTATGCTAAGTGAAGCTAGCCAATCCCTAAAAAAACAAGTGCCAAATGTCATCTTTGATATAAGGAGAGCAACTAAGAACAGAATAGGGAGGAAGAGCATGAGAAGAAGATCACCATTAAACAGGGTCGAGAGGGAGGAGGGAAAGAGAGAGAGAAGGGAAAATTGCATGGTAAAGGAAGGAGACCCTCACTGTTATACAAAATTACATATAAGAGGAAGTGAGGGGAAAGGGGAAAAAACAAGAGAGAGGATAGTTTTCTTAATTTCTCTTTCAACTGATTCATCATCAGTATATAAAAAATTAACACCCATAAATCAATTGTGTTAGCTTCTTAATAATAAGAGATCCCATTTTACTGTGTTTTACCCATTGCAATGGGTAAAATAAAGTAAATGTTTTACCCATTGCTTTTTTGTAGTATTTCTGATACTGCCAGTTATCAGTGATGAGTTTGGCTCCCTCACATATTGAACTTTGAACCTCAGATAAATATACTCAGGTTAAGTATAGCAGGGTTTACTTAAAAAGGGGTAACATAGTCTTCTCCTGGGAGGGAGAATAGGGTCATAAGTGGTATCCTGGTATCCCAAGATGTGAGGTGTTCTGCCTTTTTATATGTCTTAGGCTTCCTTTGGCCTCTGCCCTCTTCCATTTTATCTTTCTCCTTCCTGCATAGGTGACTAGGCCCTGTATGGCAAAAAGATGGGAATCAGGTGAACTAAAGGGGGAAGGGCAGGATGGAGCAGCTCAGGACACATTAATTAAAAACTTTATAACTCCCTAAAGGGAGGGGCAATTCCAGAGACAGGTTACCTTAGCAACAGGTTGAACAAGGACAGGTTATTTTGATAGGGTGGAGGAAGGGCTCTGAAGGCATTTCAATCCCTCAGGGGGCAGTCTCCAACTGCCGAACTCAACTCAATCAAATTGGCCTCCTTTATCCGACCTGACTTGATTTACCTATCTATATTGAGGGCCTGTCTAATTCTGTCTTCATTTTCACCAATTTTTTATATTCATCCCAAATGTTTACTCATTATGGAGAAATAAGCATTTTATCAATAATATGCTGCTTATATATTTTTACTTTAAATCAAATCACCTCAATAAGGGCTTCTTAACTTGTTGTCCTTTAGTTAAATGTATAAAATAATGAAATGAATTTTGCATAATAAAATTTTCATTTACCAAGCAGTTGTTTCACTCTAGGAATTCTTTTAAAAACAATATAGTTTTGTGTTCTTAATTACTATATTATTATCTTTGTAATTAAAAAAATATTTTATTTGTCCATTTGAATTATGAATAACAATAGGATTCATTGTGATTCTGGTTCAATGATGGAGTCTCTATTTTCAGATTGCATGATAATGGTAAAAAAAAAATTGTCACTGGGGGAGATGCAGGGACACTGCAGAAGGATTGGTTTCTCTAGTTGCCTGCTTTATTTCTTGCTCTTTAACACAACTACAAATGACATACATGTCAGATACTCTTTTGTTCAGCTTTTTTGCTGCTGTGACTAAAAGACCTGACAAGAAAATTTGAGAGGAAGAAAAGTTTATTTGGGGGCTCATGGTTTCAGTGGTTTCAGAAATGGAGGCTGGCTCCATTTCTTGGTGCTCGAGGTGAAGAAGAATATCTCATGGTGGAAGAGTATTGTAGAAGGAAGCAACTCCCATGATGATCAGAAAGCAGAGTGAGACTCCACTCATCAGATACAAAAATATAGACCTAAAGGCACAACTCCAATGACCCACCTCCTCCGACCACACACTACTTGCCTTCAGTTACCACTCAGTTAAAACCCATAAGGGAATTAATTCAATAATTGGGTTAAGGCTCTCACAATTGAATTATTTCTCCTCTAAACCTTCTTGCATTGTCTCATGCAAGAGCTTTTAAAAGACACTTCACATCCAAACCCTAACAGATACTAAGTCTAATCACCTCCAAAGTATGTTGTTAGAATCACCTCAGTTGTAGGCTTGCTGAATTGACAACCCTGTCCACAGGTTTCTCCTTGCTTCTTCATCAAGCTACCTCTGAATAGACTCTGGCCCCAAAGGACCCTGAAAATTCTCCACTATGCAATGTGCTACAGTTCCACTCTATCCAGCAAGGTCTAGATCTCAACTTTAAGTAAGTAGCCCTACCTTCATAGTTGTTCCTTCTCTGGGACAACTTTTCCTCAAGCATAGACTATATTTTGGAACTCTTTTATCCCTTCCTATCTCTTTCTCCTAACTGAACATTTACTGATTAAGATTTGATGCTAGCAATAGTCTAAGAAGACCGACTCTACACAATGGGATTATAGAATAGGTGTCCCTCTTGCTCAAGCAGAGTGTTAATATCTGTGACCCTGGCTAACAGCATGTGGCATTACAATTAAGCAAGCTAACATAGTTCCAATTAAAACTTATAACTTAGAAACTCAAGTGGCACTTCCCTTGGCCAATATTTCAGTAGTAATGACTTCAAAGGCTATGGTGTAGGATGGACTTTAAGTATACAATATAACTTGCAGGGAAAAAAAATAATCTGCACAGAACTTTTACTTCTTAAATCAAAATCTGGTAGGATTGCAACTAGAAAGCAGAATAAGAAGCCTAAACTTCCTTTCCTTTACCCCACAGATCTATTGATTCGATAACAACACAGAGACCTCCTGCCAGTGGCTGGGCTGACAAGATGAGCTAGGTTCAAAGGAGCTGGCTGCAACAAATGGCAAAGAAACCATGCAACATAGAAGCATGAGTTTTGAGGGTGGGATTGCTCTGCAACCCCAAGGATCAGCTCCAGGCTGGACAGCATTGGAAAGAGAGCATGCACTTGAATTCTTTTTATTTTATAGGGGGGACACACAAAGGAGGTTCAATGGCATGTTCTTCATCAGAGCATAGGGTCTCGAATGTGGAGTCTTGCTTGGTGATGTCTTGTGGTCAGCAGATTGATATCTTGGCAAGTCACGCCCATCTCAGGTGCTGTGTAGAATTACAGGCAGAGCTAGAGCAAAGGCACACTTACTTTGCACAAGCCAATCAGCATGCAATGCCAGAACAGCCCCCACATATAGTTCAAATATGCATAGCTCACACACAGCCCATGGATGGCTCACAACACAGACCAACTCACTTTGTGGGAAACATCGGATCTATTTGAAAAGCTTCTACATCCCAGGCAAGTAAAAACCAGCCACATTGAAGTTAGGAGAAGATTGAAGATACGAATTGCCATAATTTTGATCCTGCACAGCTTTATACAATCAGTGGAGCAATCAGCTCCCGGCCTTTCCCTGGGGAAGAAATGAAGGAAAGAACTAGACCTGAATGATTTTCAAATATTTTTTGTAGACTTTCTGAGACACTAAATGTTAAAAAGCTAAGAAAATTGTGAAATTTTTAACCAGAGTAACTAAGAAAAAGGAAACTCAAATAAAATAATAAATAAAAGGAGAAACTCTACAATGTGTGTTGCATAAATAAAAAGCCTAAAGAAAGACTTCTGTAAATAACTACATGCCAACAAAGTGAATAGCCTAGAAATAGTCCCCTTTATATCTAATAATTTCATTGTAGAAATTTTATTTCTGGTATTTAATTATAGGATCCGATTATTATTAATAGAAACAGTAAATATCTTCTAATAAAACTGACTTACAAATGGATGAATATAACATACTAAGACTGAATTATAAATAAACAGAAAATATGAACACAATTATAACTAATAAGAACATTGAGTAATCAAGAATCAAGAACCCCTCAATAAAGAAAACCTTGAACTACATGGCTTTATGAATAAATTCAACCAAACATTTAAAAAGTCATTAATGACAATCCTTGTTATTCTCTTCCTCATAATTAAACAAAACTGTTTTTAAGATGCCAGAATTACATTATTACTATATTTAGATTGGTGCCAAACTTAAGTAAATAGCAGAGAGAGTGACTCTAAAAAGGAGAAAATATTCTACATGAGAATTAGCAAAGGACTGCAATTTGGAATGCCTGCTATGATAGATGAAAGCATATATTATGGAGACCTAGAAAGTCATGAATTTCAAAAGGCAATATAGAAAATGTTACACAAGTCATTTTGAAATAATTGCTTTTGGTTCTAAGGTTAAATCACAAGGGTAATGTTAGTCTAAGATTAAGAGACAGTTGCTGAGCAGATGTTGGTAAAAGAAATATCAACAGTGGAATGAATCTGACATAACTTTGCTATATACATATACAATTACACCACAGTGAATCTCACCATCATGTACATACATAAGACTGGGATCCTAATTAGAAGAAGATATATTCCATGCTTCTGTAAATTTATCAAAATAGATTATACTGTAATGTATAACTAAAAAGAACAAATAAGAAGAAGAAGAAGAAAGAAATATCAACATTTCATGGATTACTAGACAAAGGTTGTAATTGACTTATATGCCTGGAGACCAAAAGTGCCAGAGTAGCTCCACAAAAAGAGGGTTTACAGCAGTCATGTGACAAATGGTATCTTTGCCAAAATATGACTCACAGTGGTTCAGTTATACCATGGAACACTGTAGAGTTATTTCCACAGTTATTAAGTGGATAATTGGAGCAACATACTTGATAACATTTCCTTTATGACTCATGTGGTGAGAATCATTATGGTAGAAAAAGCTAAGCATAATTCCCTGGAATTTCTCCTTCCTACTAGAAAAAATTCTAAATCCATAAATAAATGGTGTATCATCCATATCACAAACCATACCTTGAAAGAATCAAATATAGTAATACCTATCATATTTTTTCATTTTGAATCAATCACTTGATTAAGAGAAATAAAATGGATTTGGGAGAATGAATGAAATATTTTAAGCTTACTCAGGCACTCACTTCAGTTTCAGCTGCTTGTTCTAGATGTAATTTCAGAATATGCTTTTTCTTCATTTCAATTTGTGAGGACCACCAAAGAGAGTCTCCTTTTACTTACCAGGCCCAAAAGTTTACACTATTGACTTAGTACTTTCTCAGTTTTCCTTCTTTCTGCCACAATATGATCTGAAAAGGTCTTGATCACTTTGACATTTCACAAAATATTATACTGATTTATTACATTTATGACCTCATACTACTTAAGGGATTTCTTAATTGCCATTGTATATGTGGACTAAATGGTGTGAGATAATGCCATACTGATGAAATATTCAGTAGCAAATTATTATCAAGTAGAAATGTTATATGAAAACTGAATTCTGGCGGGTCTAGAAGATAAGAGTAAGTTATAACCAATGTTCAGTTTTATGGCAAGGGAGATATAAAATGTGTGGTAAAATAAAAAGTCAAATAAATGAACTATAACATGATGGTCTCATGATGAATTGCAAAAATTAAGCCTGTAGCAGCTTTTCATATCTTTTCTTTAATTGCATGTCTCTATGTGCTTTCATACATATCATATATCATATAATGTGTATATCATACATTATGTATATATGTTTATAGAGGATACATATACACAAATATATGTATATGTAGACTAGAGAGTAGGACATAATGCCACTAGGATGTGTGTGTGGAGGTATGTTTGTGTGTGTGTGTGTGTGTGTGTGTGTGTGTGTGTGTGTATGTGTGTGTGTGTGTGCCACAGTCTGGCTGGGCAAAATAACCAGGGGGTGACAAGCAACTTGTGAAGATTGAAACAGCCGGAGCCGCTTTATTACGGGACAGCTGAGGTATATATCTAACTAATTACACACAGCTTAAGTTAATTAACATCATCTAGGTACAAAAGTCAGCCATTAAGGAATCCTCATCATTTTAATGGCCCGCTGGCATTGCTTCACAAACCACTCCTCCTGGCAAAGTGCCAGGTGCCATCTTGACTTGGCTGTGGCCCTCAACCTGTGTATCTACTTTTCTGCAAAGAGCTATTCCCCTTTTGAGACATAATTACTGTCTTGATGTTGGGTCTTGATATCTACTTATATCAAGTGCTCAATTAGTATTAAATTGGAGTCCATTTCTCCCTTCAGATTCAATAATGTTTGATTTACATAATTAAATACTCTGAAATTTGGTCAATTATTATATACAATTATTAAATACAATATACAATTAT
This sequence comes from Ictidomys tridecemlineatus, assembly GCF_052094955.1. NCBI lineage: Eukaryota > Metazoa > Chordata > Mammalia > Rodentia > Sciuridae > Ictidomys > Ictidomys tridecemlineatus. Next base: position 168,039,202 of record NC_135479.1, read on the forward strand.
CATATACATCATATACGTTTGTTGTATCTTCTTTCTGAATTTATTCCTCCAAAATTATATAATGACCTTTTTCCCTTCCTAGTATTTGATTGAAGTCTATTTTATGTAATATAAGTATAGCTATAGTTACTTGCTTTTGATTTTTATTTGCATTAAAATCTTTTTCATATCATAATTTTTCATTTATTTGTCACTTTACAGGTGAAGTAATTTTCTTTAGGCCATGTTATTTGGGTTTTTGGGTTTTATTTATTTTTTTAAAAAACTTCATTCAGCCAGTGTAAATATTTTAGTTGGAAATTTTAATCTGTGTACTTAAGAGGTTATTATTGATAGGCATGGGCTTACGCCTATCATTTTGCTAATTAATTTCAGATTGTTTTGTATTCATTTGTTTATTCGTCTCACTGTTAATCTTTGTGTTTTGGTGTTCTTATAGTAGTTATGGTTCTTTCACTTTTAAATACAGGACTGACTTTGGAATTTCTGTAGAGTCAGTCTGTAGTGATGAATTCTCCTGTTTTTTTCTTGTCTTATAAAGCCTTTATTTCTACTTTTTGTCTGAAGCTTTGTTAAGTACTATATTCTTGGTTGCCAGCTTGTTTACTTTTAGGATTTGAATAAATCATACTATTCTCTCCTAACTGGTAAAGTTTGTGATGAGAAATCTGTTGTCTAATACAGATAAACTTACATGTGACTTGATGCTTTCCCCATTTTTGTTATGCTATCTTTGTTTTAAACTTTTTGGTAGTTTTACTGTAATGGTCCTCAAAGAGAGTAATTTTGTATTAAATCTATTGGAAGTCCTTTGAACTTCCTGGACCTGGATGGTCATATCTTTCCCAATATTTGAAAAGTATTCAGCTATTATTTTATTAGCTATATGTTTTTTACACTTTTCTTTTGCTTGATCTAGTCTGTTGCTGAGGTTCTCAACTTCATTTTCTAAGTCATTTGTTGAGTTCTTCAATTCTAAGGTTTCTCTTTGCATTTTTTTATATCTATCTCTTTGCTGAATTTCTCATATAGGTCATTGAAAGAAAAGTGACCACAACACTCAGAGCAACCAAGAGATCTTTATTGCAGCAGTGCAACAGAGGAGAAGAGAGAGAAAGAGAAAGAGAGAGAGAGAGAGAGAGAGAGAGAGAGAGACAGAGAGACAGAGAGACAGAGAAAGCAAGAGAGAGAGGGGCCCAGCAGGAGGGAGTTTTATAGCCCAAATCTAATGAGGTCTCTGGGTCTGCAAGCTACCTTGTTGGCACAAGGGGGGTTACATGTTCGGCCTCGAGCAGGGGGTTGAGTGTTCAGCCTTGAGCAGGGCTTGGGTGTTTGGGCTTGAAGCAAATAGTTGATAAAAAAACAGACAGAGGGTTTGAGAGGCCAAGTCATCCTGCACCTAACTTTGTTTGGCATGCCCTGCAGACAGCTTACTCAGCCTGTCCTTCACCTAACAGTCATGATTATTTTCTTAATGCTAAATTGTGAGTTCATAGTCTCCTGTATCTCATTAAGTGGTTTTTTAAAATTTTATTTTATTTTTCATTATTATTTTGGATTCTTTTTCAGGCAATTGATTTTTTTCCTTTGGGTTCTATTTCTAGAGAGTTTTATTCATTAGAAAGCATCATGTTACCTTACTTTTTCATGCTTCATTTGACTCAAAATAATATTTGAATGCACAGAGAGTCAATTTTTAGTGTCTGATGTAAAATGATTATCTCCACTCTCTCAGGACCAAGTCATTCAGGGTCGTCTGATAATTTGCTTCCTGGAAGTCATGGGTATGGTGCTTCCAGGCTGTTTCCTAGAGGCTCAGTGAGTCAATCCACTCAAGTGGGTTGCCTGGCTTCTTTCAGGGGCTAAACATTGATAGATGGGGCTACCTCAGTAGCTTCCTGAGGCCACAGAAATGTTCTCATCCGAACTAAAATAATCTGTGGAGGATGATGATGAAGGTTATTATTATAGCTGATCGCATCCCAGGGTTGAGAGTGGGTATGTATAGCCTCTTTGTTGCTTCTTAATTCTATAGGAGGATGCAAAGGATTTCTGATTATTTCCCAGGGCCTGGGTGGGTCAAGGCACTCACGGTATGCCATTTAGTTGTTTTGCGTGGTTGTAGGTATGTGGGCAAGATCATCCAGATACTTTCCAAAACTTTGGGAGGTAAGATATTGCCACCCTTTGGCTTTCCACCAACTCCTAGCTATTTGATAATCTGTGTGTGGTGGGGGAAGTTATCCTAAGATAAAAGACTCTGGGGAGGGCACAACATGGACTGGGCTGTTTCTCTGAGTGGATGTGATGATATAAATTGCCTGGCATCGCCTGAAACTGGGTTTAAATTCTATGAGGGCTGCAGGATTCTCTAGAAACAAGCACTCTGTCTATGACATTAGTGGGGTGTTGGGAGTCTTCTTCTTACCCATTCCCTGCTGTGCAAAAATCTCTGTTAATTCATGGTTAATCTCAACTAGGGAGATTAGATGGTACATATTCCTGTTTTAGTCAGCTTTTCACTGCTGTGATCAAAAACCTGAGAAGCACAATCAGAGGAGGAAACATTTATTGGGGGGCTCACTGTTTCAAAGGTCTCAGCCCATAGACAGCCAGCTTCATTCCTCGGGACTTAAGGTGAGGCAGAACACCATGGAAGAAGAGTGTGATTAAGAGTAGTAGCTCCAGATATTACACCAGAAAGCAGAGAAAGATAAAGACTCTCCTTTGACAAAATATAAACCCAAAGCCATGCCCCCAGCGGCCCATCTCTTCTAGTCACAGTTTACCTGCCTTCAATTACCACTCAATCTCTATCAGGGGATTAATGCACTGATTGAATTAAGGCTTTCATAACCTTCTCTTACTTCTAAACTCTCATGTATTGGCTAACACATGAGCTTTTGAGGGACACTCATATCTAAACCAAAACAATTCCCTTATTTGTAAGGCATAATCCTGGATCTCTGTGCTTTTAGATATCTCTGTCATATTCCTACTAACTCTGGAACTCTCTTTCAGATGGTACAGTAAAATAGCAAGATTCTTTGTTTGTTTGAAGTCTTTTATGAGAAGAGAAGCACATTTCACTAGTCAGTGAACTTCTAATTTGATATTCAAATCTTAACATTTAGACTTGGGTTCATTGCTAAATTTGATATACTAATATTTTTCAAATTTGATTTACTAATATTTCATTACGGTTTTTGCAAGTATGTCTGATGGGAATATTGGTCTGTAATTTTTCTTTCCTGTAATCTCTTTGTCTGGCTTTCACATAAGAATAATACCAGATTTAAAACCTGATAAGTGAATTGACCAACTGGAAATTATTCATCAATTCACTTAGAATATAAATGCTCCTTGATTTATAATGGGGTTATTTCCTGACATTCACACATAAAATTAACATATTTTACGTAGAAACTTCATTTAGTATGCCTAACCTACCAAACATTGCAGCTTAGTGACAGAGTACACTGTAGAGTGTCTGTTGTTTACCTTTTTGACTGTGCAGTTGATTGGGTACTGCAGCTCACTGCTGCTGCTCAGCATCACAAGAAAGTATCATCCTACATATCATGAGGCAAAGAAGAAAAAAAATTCAAAATTTGAAGTAAATTTTCTGCTTAATCTATTTTATTTTGCATCATAGTAAAGTAAAAAATATTCTAAATTGCATGATCGAAATTTGGGAACCACAGTATTGTTTTGTTCAGAAAAATATGTTAAGGATTGAGACTATGGAATGCATTTTAAATTCAACATTTTATTAACCCTGCCAATAAGAAAGACATAAAATCCTGGATAATTGTTATGGAACATCATGCTCAGCAAGAGACCAAATATCACCTGAAAACTCAGATTTATTTGTCGAATTTATTGAAGCAGACCCAGATGAGCTGGTGCTCTAAAGTTCTGGACCCTGAGCTGAGGTTACATTGGGCTTTACAGGAAATTTGACATCATTTTTTTTAAATATTTATTTTTTAGTTTTCAGCGGACACAACATCTTTGTTTGTATGTGTTGCTGAGGATCAAACCTGGGCCGCACGCATGCCAGGCAAGCGCGCTACCGCTTGAGCCACATCCCCAGCCCTAACATCATTTTTTAATCATTACAACAATGGTGAGTTTGAATTCTTGGACTCCGTGACCAAAGACCATGTTCAGAAATTTTGTAATAAATGGTTCATAGGTGGAGAAGAAAGACAGTAAAATACTTATTAATGTTATCATGAAATGGCCTTTACCACAGGCAGCAGTAACTCAATATGACTTAAGTTCACCTCCCTGAGAACTAAGTGTATGGGATTATAGTTTAGACAGAAGTTAATTGGCCTAGCACTTAAGTGATGTAGCTACATTCCTACAGGGTTCAGAAAGTTACAAACTATAAGAAGAAAGGATGTATTTTTGTTGTTGTTGTTGTTTAAAAAACAAACAAACATAGGCATCTGTTGAATCTCTGACCTTGTAAGCCTGGCACAGGGGTGTTAGTCTAGTCAGACTCCTATATTCCAATGTGTTCCTCATCATAATGTTCCTATAATTTAATTAATATTTGCTTTAGCGTTTGAAAATGTATTGGTACAATTTGTCCCATCATAAAAAACTAAGAGAAAATGCAATTGTTTTAATAGATGCAAAATGTGAATTTCCTATAATTTTATTTGTGATAGAACTTTTAACAGACCTGAGATAGAAGAAAAAAACTTCATTAACCAAATAAAGGTTAAGTACTAACACTTTTAAGAAATATTTCCTGAATAGTAAAATTTTGTAATTTCTCTTTTGAGATCAAGAATGACACAGGGTACCCCTTTAACCATTTTTATTCAAGGTTAGTCTGAATATTTTCACCAATACAATAAGAAAAAAAAAGAAAAAATGAATAAAAGATGTAAGAATCAGAGTTAATAACAAAAAATGTCATTATTGGTATATGATAGAAAAAAGAGGCTGAAAGATATACACAGAAAACTTTCAGAGTACACTCACTATTAAATATATTGATTTTTTTTTTCTGGGGGTCTGGGGTACTAGGGATTGAACTTAGAGGCACTCAGCAACTAAACAATATCCCCAGCCCTATTTTGTATTTTATTTAGTAACAGGATCTCACTTATTTGCAAGTTGTATTTTTGTGTATGCACTTTTTGAATGTACTTTATTTATCATCTTTATTTTAAAATAGATATCAAATTATATTTATTGAGATTGCCCTAGAGATGCCAATGCTATAAACCATTCAGTGTAGCCTGACCCTCAAGCTCCTTTATAGATATGTTTAGTAAATGAATAAAATGTCATGCAATCAAAAAATAATGTCCCAAAATTCTAGAAAGCCACAGAAGGATATATTTATTCAAAGTTGTAAGATGACCAGAGAATTTAATAGCTAAATGCATTGAAAAATTCCCCAGGCCCAAGTACATTTGTCACTACCATTTTCTCTGGTCTATGTTAGGTGTGTGCATGTAATTTCAAGAAGATCAGTTTCCTAAAAAATGTTATTCTACCAGCATTTCTAGACATTTTGATGGGCCAAGCTCTAATATATTAATATATTAATATTATATATGATTAGATAATAATTAATATATAAATATATTAATATTTATAATATTTAAATATTATAAATCTTTTGTAAACCTTCATAAAAATATCTGCAGTTAGTGGTATTATTCTCACACACATCCCATCTATCAATGAGGGGCCAGAATGGCACAAAGATTGTGACTTGGTCAAGTTAGTCAACAGAAGAGCCGGACATCATAATACAGGGGTCTGATCTAAAGATTATATGCTTCACCACCCTATTTTGCCATCATTAATAATAGAGGACACTGTTGTCCTGGATCAGGCCAGTATCTGATTTGTCATATGTAATTAGTTCAGGGAGACTTAGGGTAGGTAATTGGAGCAATTAATGAACTCCTGATGTAGGTTTCTGTTAATAATATCTGAAATTTTAGATTTAGAGTAGAAAAGTAAAATCTTTGCTTTCTAGTACCTGGACTCAGGACTACCAAATTTGGGAGATCCCTGGATGGTATGGGACAGAGTATGGAGTTTTATATTGGGGATAAAAATAGTAAGTTCTAATGATGCAGAATAAACAGAATGAAGGGATGTAAAATATTTCAGAGAACAGCTATTATCACTATCATCTTGCTCTAATGAGCTCAACATCAACTTGTTAGAAGATAAGGATGTGAGGATTCATAGTCAACTTGGCTTAGCACCATAACAGAGAAGGTATCTTTTCTTTCGTGCCAAAATTGACTCTTGGGTCTCATCAGTATTGTGTAAACAGTTTTCACATTTGATGAAAGTAATTTTTTCCTTTCCAAAGAAACCCTATTAATTCCCTAATAAGGTCCACTGAGCATTGCACACAAATTGCATGTACATGTTTATAATTACTGAATTTTCTAAATTCCCAGCCTGTAGGCATAAAACTTCTAATAAAGTCTCTAGTGGAGACTCTCAAATGCACAATTATATTTTAAACACAGAATGTTAATTTTGTTGTATATCCCCAGTTAACAACTGAATAAGAATATTATTCATTGTACTGTTTTCACTGATTCTCAGTGGATATATTCCTATTCAATAACTAAAGGTATTATCATAAAGGAAATATTTCAGTCATTCTGAGAAATAAATGAAGATGATTTTTCTCTTTTTTATCATAAAATGAGAGAACTTTCTCAGTTCTCTATACCAGATTTGTTTAAGTTGTTGATTTATGTTTATAATATATGATAAATCAGGATTAAATATTGGAGATTAATCTAGCTGTAAAATTTAAGACAATAAATTGAAATAAACTGGAAGAAACTACATTTCTTAATTTCATGAACAAAAGCCTTTTTAATTATACTTTTAATGTAACTGAGAATTTAAATTGGTAAAAGGCATTATGGGGTGACTGGAAGTGATATTTTATATATATATATATATCTTAAAATCCATTCTCCTCCCCTTTCTCAATCTCTCTTTTTACGTTTTCTGAATTAATATTTACCTTATTTCCCCTGTCTAAGCACCAAAACTTAGATAAGAGCAGACCTCAAACAGATCAGTAAACTGTCTTTATGAAGCAGTGGTGGACTGAGAATATAAGAAAATGTTGACTGGTTACAAGTGGGGTCTCTTTTCAAAGGTCTTAATGAGAGTTAATCATAGCAGAATGTTTGTTGTGACCTAATCATTAAAGACTGTGAATGTGCCAGCTGGAAAGTCAGGAAACTAGTTGTGCAGGTTAAAAATCTAACTCAGGAAAACAGCTGTAAAGCCTCAAAACTCATTTTAACTCAGGGAAATAGTTGTAAAAGCTTGAAACTCATTGTTACTGGGATAACAATCTAGAGCCCAGAGCCCATTTGTTTGCATTCTCTCTCATGGGACTCATTATCCTTGGGAAATGATGAAAGCCCATAACCAAGGGCCTAATGTTTGCCTTATTCTCCTCCTCTTCCAGATCACTCTGTCCTCCTTTTCTCCTTGGGGGATTTCATTTCTCTTTTCTTGGGGGATGTTATTTTCCATATTCTTCTTTCCAGATTCTGAAAGGGGGTAATGAATTGGAGTGTTGATACTAAATCTGGATGTTTCCTGCTGAGAAGGGGAAATGTTAAGGGGATCACCTCTTTTCAGAGTCTTGGAAGAGTATATGGATACCCCAGTAGCTCAGGTGGAAAAGGGATGTATATGAAAGGAGGCTTGAGGTCATCATAGACTGTTGAGAGCCACAGCCGAGTCGGAATGGCCCCTGGCATTTTGCCAGAAGTAATGGTTGAGAGGCAAGCCATTAAGATGATGCTGGATTGATTCAATTGTATATAGTACCCCTGCTGTCCACCTTAGGCCCCGCTACTTTGGAGTTCTCGCTGGGGATTTTCTGGGGAGTTCACGTTGGTTGGTGAAGTTCTGGTGGAGGGAGTTCCGGTTGGTGTGGTGTGCCGGAGAGGGGCCATGTGGGGGGCATTTGGGAGAGTTCCCAGAGAGTGTGCGTGGAGTGCTGTTGGAGTTCAGGCAATAAAGTTTCCTGTTTGAACATACAATTTCTTTGTGGAGGTTCGGTGATTTGTTCCCAGCCAGACTGCAAAGTCCCCTTTTTGTGGTTTCAGAGTTTAGAGTTATGAGCATATTGGGAGAATAGCTTTGAGGTGCTCCTGGGAGGCAGTTTGAGCTGAACAGTTCACCTTACTAAGAAATTGTTTCTGTACAAAATTAAAGGAAAAAGGTTATAACAAGAAAGATAAAGATTAATTGATTTGCTAGTGCTAGGAAAACAGTTTTCCCAGCATCAAAATGAGATGTTTTTCTAAAATGCCAGAAATCATATACCTAAAGTTTGTAGTAGATATTATAGTTGGGACCCTATTTTTCTTTAATCAAGGCCATAGTTCCCCACTCAAATTCAGGGTGTACTCTCCATGCAGAAGTTTGATTCCTTTGAAGTATAGCAAGCATGATTAACTTTGGAACCATGTTTTCCTGATGTTTTAATTGTCTCCATCCTGCTTGACAGACTATGCAAAACAAGTACAGAAATAAAATTGTCAGTACATCTATACCTAGTAACTCACCTACATATGTAGAAAAGTATTTAAAAGGGTTAAGGGAAGAAATTCCTTTAGTCAAACTACCCCCAAACTTCTTCAAACTTATTAAAAAGTATCACTTTTGCATTAGTAAGGGCCAGAACCTGAAATTGTAATTTTAATACATCCAAAGAAGCTTTATGAAATGGATCAAGTCTAATTAGGTGACTATATACATTTTGCCATTGAATCTCAGTATCATTATATGGAATGCTAGTAACACAAATTTCTGTAATGTTATAATGGCCCTGAAGTCTCTGAGCCCATTGTAAATCTTGTACTTGCTCTCGTAACCATACAATACAATCTTTCAGTTGTTGAATTTCACTCAAAATTTCCTGGTCAATATGTACTTGAGTTTGCCAGGTCTCAGTAAAATTCTTTTGGAATTATTGAAGACAGGGAGCAGTTTTTACCTGTTGATATAATGTCACCACTGTAGTCAATGCAGAGATGATGATCTCAGTGAAGACAACAATGCCAGAAATCAACCACCAGATAAAGCACTTAGCATGGTGTTTCAGGTGTCACAGCAGTTCTTGCATAAATACTACTGAAGGGGTTTTCTGCCATGGTTCTCTTAATTTTACAGGGAGCCAGGTGGCTACTGGCTTTTTAAAAAAATTTAATTTGTTATATATGACAACAGAATGCATTACAATTCATATTACTCATATGGAGCACAATTTTTCATATCTCTGGTTGTGCACAAAGTAGAGTCATATTTTTTGTCTCTTCATACATGTACTTAGGGTAATGATGACCATCGGATTTCACTCTTTCCTACCCCTGTGCCCCCTCCTTTTCCCTCCCTCCCTTTTCCCCTTTGCCCTATCTAGAGTTCATTTAATCCTCCCATCCCCCTCCTGCAGCATATTATGGATCAGCATCCTTAAATCAGAGAAATCACTTGGCATTTGTATTTTCGGGATTGGTTCATTTCACTTAGCATTTTATTCTCCAGTTTCATCCATTTACCTGAAAACCCCATGATTTTGTTCTCTTTTAATGCTGAATAATATTCCATTGTGTATATGTAATCACATTTTCTTTACTCATTCATCTATTGATGGGAATCTAGGTTGGTTCCACAGTTTAGCTATTGTGAATTGTCCTGCTATAAACGTTGATGTCACTGTGCTCCTATGGTATGCTGTTTTTAAGTCCTTTGGGTATAGACCGAGGAGTGGGATAGCTGGGTCAGACATTTCTCAGTAGAAGATATACAATCAATCAGCCAATATATGAAAAAAAATATTTAACATCTCTAGCAATTAGAGAAATGCAAATCAAACTACTCTAAGATTTTATCTCACTCCAGTCAGAATGGCATCTACTAAGAATACACACAACAATAAGTGTTAGCGAGAATGTGGGGAAAAAGGCACACTCATACATTGCTGGTGGGACTGCAAATTGGTGCAGCCAATATGGAAAGTAGTATGGAGAATCCTTGGCTACTGGCCTTTTAAGAATCAAAACAGATTGTCCTGGACTTTGCCTTATAATTTGATTGACACACTGTTGTAGCATATAGTTCTCATACTTTACATAATAAATATTTTGTGGAGCATAATATTGTACTTGAAAAGATCCAGACAATAAAACACAGGGGTTTTCTACACATGCTATTAGATAGAATTCCTTATGAAAGGAAATATTATTATAGGTAACATTTTTAAAATTATTATAATGATAATCACTATTCCAGATTTTAAATTCTCCTGAGTCAGACCCATTCTACTTATAGTGTTCTGAATTGTCACAAAATCTATTCTCATGTCTGGAGATGATAATCCTCCTTGAATCAGTAAACAGTGAAGTTGGAATGTAAAAAGAGTTAGGTAAACCAGATCTAAACTCTCTGTATAAGATAATCCCCATCCCAAAGCTTGAGGCTCAGTATCAATCAGTTCCCCATGAGGACCCCAATCTATAACCTGTTTTCCTGTGACAGAAAGATTTCCAGAATAGGTTGCACCACATTCAGACCACCATAATAATTCATCTGAAATGTTCCAGTGTTTGCAGTAAGAGCATAAGGGTCTGCATAATGAGAACATAATATTAACTTTCTGTCATGTAGGTAAGTCTCTGCCAGCAAGAAAAATAAGTCTGGCCTATTGATCCTGTCTTTTATGGACAAAACTCTAGCCTTATGAGTAAAGGAATAAACTGCAGAGCTCTCTTGTGTCTGAAATGCATACAAAATCCCTCAGAATTTAGGGTTAATCAGGGCTGTGGGACTTACACAGGTGTACATTTTGAGTTTCATTAAAATAGCTATTGTTTCTTATTTTAAATGTCCAGGACGACTGTGCTCTGGTTGTTACTGCTTTTGGCTGGTGACGAGTCCTTGCTTCCCCAATGTTGAAGAATAACACCAGAAAAGCACACACCGAGGCAAGGTCAGAGTAGAGATTAGAAGTTTATTAAGGGACAGCAGACAAGACTTCTCCCGGAGGAAGAGAGGGACCCAAGAGGTGGAATCCAGTTGGCAGGCAAATGTGTTTCCCTTTTTATAGGCTTGGTGATGGAATGCAAGGAGGAAGGGTTAGGACACAGGTGGACCTAATTATCACCTTTTGGGATGGGATCATCACTTCTCTGGAATGGGCTATCTCCAAATCTGTTGGGGCTGTTTCCTGGGCTCCATTAACATTTCTTTGAGGTGGACTTTGGCCTAGGGCCTTTTTGGGACTTCATTAACATTCCATGAGTTGTCCTGTGTTTCCCTGAATCATTCTCAGCATGGCCTCCATTTTAGATTTCACTCGATATTAGACCCGATTTACCTAACTACACTGACTACCTAACTTTAAATCTGGCTTCATGGTTATAACTGTTTTACTAAAGATTTAAGATCAAGCTGGTCAAATTGACCTTTTTCCTATCTGTTGTTAAGAGTCAGCTGAGTTCTCTCAGGGTCCCTCTAAAAGAACAAAAGAAACTGAAGTTAAAATGTAAAGGACCAGGTATTGTAAAGTTTCTAAGCTGCACTCAAAGCCTGAAATTCCTGTAGCAGTTAAGACAATTCCCGGAACTGCCCATTAGATGTGTCTTGAAATCCCCCCCTTGACTACCTAATTGCTTAACAATCCGGACCCCATGCAGCTCAGCAGGTACGCACCCCAGGCCTAAACCAATCAGTTTGAATGTATACCCCGCCTTAGGACTGACCTATCACCCCTGCCCGACCTGTTCCCGCCAACGAATGTACTAATCATGTTTGAGAATTGTTGTTTGATTTTCCCGTGGTGTATGGTGATTTGTTAAAGGGGACTATGATGTATGTAAAGTCCCTGCCCTCTCTAAAAAATGTATATAAACCCTGCTCAAGTTGTTCTCGGGGCTCTTGGCCACTCTCCCTTCTTGAGTGAGCATGGAGCCCCAGCGCACTGGATCTTCAATAAACCCCTTTTGCTGTTGCATGAGATGGTCTCTTGGTGGTCTCTTACTCCATCATTCGCCAGTCCCTTACGTTTGGGGGCTCGTCTGGGATCCCCGCAGCACCAGACAAGGAGACCCCAACGGACTCCTCTAGGGGTAAGGCGCCTTTTTCCTTTTTCTTGCGATCGCTCAGAGCTTTCAGTTTAGTTTCGGTTTAAGGGTTGGCAGAGTGGCTGCTGGTGGAGAGCGTGAGCTCACCCTGGTGGTGGTGGACAGACGTGTCCTGAAGCCACAGGCCACGTCCCCAAGGGACGCCTTGGAGGAATCGGGAAACTGGGGGACTGAAGTGCCCTCAACTGAGGTGTACTTTTGCCACTGATTTGGATTCAGTGACTCTGCTGCCAACCCATCAGGTTTTGCCGGCTACTCAGTTCTGTTCATTGTCTCAGGTTGAGTTTACTGTCTGTCTTTATGGTCTAGCTCATCAGGTTTTTGCCAGTTACTCAGTTCTAATCTTTGTTTTTGGACTCGTGTTAAACGTTTACTATTTGTCTTTGTCTGTGTCACGTTTGTGTTGTCACTGTCTGACTAACTCCCATTATGGGACAAAGCCATTCCACGCCTCTGTCCCTGACCCTTGATCATTGGACTGATGTCCGCTCAAGGGCCCAGAATCTTTCTTTTTCAGTGAAACACTGGACCTGGCCGACTCTCTGTGCTTCAGAATGGCCCACCCTCAGAGTTGAATGGCCCCCAGAAGGATCCTTCCACCTCCGTCTAATCCGCAAAGTCAGAGATAATGTCTTTCAGCTAGGACCATGTGGCCACCCAGATCAACAGCCATATATCTTAACCTGGCAGGACCTCTGTGAATCTCCTCCCACATGAGTGAATCCCTTCCTTGTTCCAGCCCCCACTCCAACCCTTTCCCCCACAATCCTGTCACTCAAACCTTCCGCTCCTCCCGTCTCCTGCCTCCCTGACTCTCCTCCCCCTCCTCCCTCCATTCTCCCTGAGTCACAAGATTTAACTTTACTGGACTCTCCTCCCCCTCCTTATCCTCTACCCATGCTCCCCAACCCCCAACAAGTCCCAGATCCTCCCACCACTGATTCAGCCTCTCCACTGCTAGAGGCAACTGGGTTAGACCCAAGCCCTCCCAGGGACTTCCCTGTGGTGGCAGCAGCAGCCCCTCCCCCCCTGGAAGAAACTGGGCCAGCTAAAGGAACCCACTGGCGATGGATAATGAAGAACTTGGAAGCCCCTGTGATGCTCCCTCTTCATCCCTATGGGCCCACAATAGATGATGGCCACGGGGGAGAGATGCAAGCTTACCAATACTGGCCTTTCTCCTCCTCAGATCTATATAACTGAAAAAATAACAATCCCTCTTTTTCTGAGGACCCCACCCTACTTACAGGTTTAGTCGAGTCGCTGATGTTCTCACACCAGCCCACTTGGCATGACTGCCAACAACTTCTGGGGTCTCTCTTCACAACAGAGGAATGAGAGAGAATCCTCTTGGAAGCCAGAAAAATATTCTTGGACCAGATGGGTGACCATCCCAACTTCCCAACATCATTGAAGCTGGCTTCCCCTTAAACCGACCCAACTGGGACCCCAACACCTTGAGTGAGCACGAAGGTAGGGAGCATCTGTCCACTTATCGCCAGGCTCTTATAGTGGGTTTTCGAGCGGCCGCCAGGCGGCCAACTAATTTGGCCAAGGTAAGAGAGATTATCCAGTGGCCCAATGAATCTCCCTCAATGTTTCTGGAGAGAATTATGGAAGCATATAGGAGATATACTCCCTTTGATCCTCAGGCAGAGGACCAAAAGGCATCTGTTGCAATGGCCTTTATTGGGCAGGCTGCCCTAGATATTAAGAGAAAGTTACAATGTTTAGATGGATTACAAGATATGACCTTAAGAGATTTAGTCAGAGAAGCTGAGAAAGTATATTATAAGAGAGAAACTGAGGAAGAGAGGGAACAGAGGAAGGAGAAGGAAAAGTAACAAAAGGAGAATGATAGGAGCAAAAGGCAGACTAAAGCATTGGCTAAGGTCCTGGTCACAGCCACAGATAGGCCAGAAGTTAAAAAGCAGGGAGACAGGAAGGGATACCTGGGCCCACACCAAAGGCTGCCCCTGGCCTCAGATCAATGTGCCTACTGTAAAGAAAAAGGACACTGGGCCAAAGAGTTCCCCAAAAAGAGGAAGCCATGTCAGCCTGCCATGCTAACTCTAAAAGATGACTAGGAAAGTCGGGGCTCGGATCCCCTCCCCGAGCTCAGGGTAACATTTGAAGTGGATACAGGAGCAGTATATTCAGCCCTTAAGACTTCACTGGGCCCCCTATCAAATAAAAGATCCTTAGTTCAAGGGGCTAATGGCAGTAAATATCGGGCTTGGACAACAAAGAGGACTATGAACCTAGGAAAGGGAAAAGTCCACCACTCTTTCCTAGTAATCCCAGAATGCCCGGCCCCATTGATGGGCAGGGATCTGTTCACCAAGCTCCGGGCTAAGATAACCTTTAACCCTGATGATCCCCAAGTGGAATTTCTAAATCCTTCAGTAAAAACTCCCATAGTCACGGCCTTGACTATGGCAATAGAAGATGAACATCAACTCTTCATGCCCCCTGGGACTGATCAAACAGGAGAACTACCCCAGAAATGGATAAAAGATTATCCTGATGCCTGGGCAGAAACTGCTGGGTTAGGTCTAGCCATAAAACAACCTCCAACAGTAGTAGAATTAAAAGCCTCTGCCTCTCCAATCAGTGTTAAACAATATCCTCTAAGAAAAGAAGCTAGGGATGGGATAAGGTCCCATATTCAGAAATACCTGGCTCTTGGGGTCCTAAGGCCCTGTCAATCGGCCTGGAATACCCCCCTGCTACCAGTAAGAAAGCCAGGAACTGAGGACTACCGTCCTGTTCAAGACCTAAGAGATATCAACAACAGAGTGCAGGACATTCACCCCACGGTACCAAATCCTTATAATTTGCTTAGCACTCTGAATCCGGAGTGGAAATGGTACACTGTGCTGGACTTAAAAGATGCTTTCTTCTGCTTGCCTCTGCATAAGGACAGTCAGTTGCTGTTTGCTTTCGAGTGGGTAGACCCAGAAACAGGAACATCTGGCCAACTAACCTGGACTAGACTCCCACAGGGGTTCAAAAACTCCCCCACTCTCTTTGATGAATCCCTCCACAGGGATCTCAACGACTTCAGAACTGCACACCCTGAAGTCACCCTACTCCAATATGTGGATGATCTGTTACTGGCAGCCGACACCAAGGAGAACTGTGAGTCTGGGACCCAAGGACTATTATCCAAGCTTTCTCAGCTTGGATATAGGGCTTCTGCCCAAAAGGCCCAAATTTGCCAGCAAGAAAAAGTAGTCTTCCTGGGTTATTCTCTTAGGGGTGGCAAACGATGGCTCACTGAGCCCAGAAAATGAACTGTTGTACACATATCATCCCCATCTAATAAGAGACAACTCAGAGAGTTTCTTGGGACTTCTGGCTTTTGCAGGTTATGGATTCCTGGGTTTGTGTCTCTGGCTGCCCCTTTATACCCACTGATAAAAGGGGATGCCCAGTTCCGATGGACCCCTGAGCACCAACAAGCCTTAGATAATATCAGAAAGGCGCTGCTATCTGCTCCAGCCTTAGCACTCCCAGATGTAGAAAAACCCTTTACTCTCTACATTGAGGAAAAGAAAGGAATAGCAAGGGTAGTGCTCATTCAGACTTTGGGACCTTGGAAAAGGCCAGTAGCATACTTATCAAAAAAACTGGGCCCAGTGGCTAGCGGGTGGCCCCATTGCCTAAGAGCTATAGCAGCATCAGCCCTCCTAATAAAAGATGCTGATAAATTAACATTGGGGCAGAAGCTAACCATTATAGCCCCCCATGCCCTGGAGAGCATTATCCATCAGCCTCCAGAGAGGTGGCTATCAAACTCCAGAATAACCCACTACTAGAGCCTCTTGCTTGACAAAGACAGAATAATGCTGGGACCCCCTCCTCCACTCAACCCAGCTACACTGCTGCCTGAAGAATCATCAGGGCCCCGTCGCTCATGATTGTCAACACATACTGGCAGAGGAAACCAGTGTACGACGAGACTTGAAGGATCAGCCACTGCCTCGCCCTGAAGTCATATGGTTTACGGGACGGAAGCAGCTTCCTCCAAGATGGTAAGCGGCGGACTGGAGCAGCAGTAGTTAGCAAAACTAATGTCATCTGGTCCTCTTGTCTCCCAGAAGGGACATCAGCTCAAAAAGCAGAACTAATTGCCCTTACGAAAGCACTGGAACTAGCAACAGGCAAAAAGGCCACCATATACACTGATAGCCGCTATGCATTTGCCACTGCTCATGTGCACGGGGCTATTTACCAGCAAAGAGGGCTATTAACCTCCACCGGGAAGGAAATAAAGAACAAATATGAGGTCCTCCACTTTCTCTCAGCAGTAAAAGGCCCTAAGGAACTAGCTATAGTGCACTGTCTGTGGCACCAGAAGGGGAATGATCCCATGGTAGTTGGAAACAGATGGACAGATGAGGAAGCTAAATTGGCAGCCCTAAACGGAGTGACCCTGTTAACTCTTTCCACATCGAGGGAGCAACAACCAAGAGGCTTGGCCGTACTGGAACATTCAGGCAACTTATCATCTGAGGAGACAGATATAGAACTCTGGGATCCTACAGAGCCAAGTTTACAATTTCAAAAAGCCCAACTTTATGTCAAATACATGCACCAGCTCACCCATTTCGGCTCAAAGAAGTTACAGGCACTCTTAAAGGACCAGAGAAAGGACTTATTGTTGACTGACACAGAGAAAAGAAATAGCTGAGCAGGTGACTAGAGCTTGTCAAGTCTGTCAACTTGTTAATGCCTACCCATCCAAGCTTCCCGTAGGAAGACCCGGACAATTCTTGGAAGTAGACTTTACTGAAATTAAGCCAGCAAGGTATGGACTTAAGTATCTCCTAGTCTTTGTAGATACCTTTTCAGGATGGGTCGAAGCCTTCCCCAGGAAGAAAGAAACAGCTCAGACACTGGTCAAAAAGATCCTAGAGGACATTTTTCCAAGGTTTGGCTTGCCTAAGGTAATAGGGTCCGATAATGGACCGGCGTTCGTGGTCAGGTAAATCAGGGATTGGCCAGGACCTTGGGGATTAATTGGAAGTTACATTGTGCTTATAGACCCCAGAGCTCAGGACAGGTAGAAAGGATGAATAGAACCATCAAAGAGACCTTAACGAAATTAAGCTTGGAGACCAGCATAAAAGATTAGACTATGCTCCTACCTTATGCACTGTTTCGTGCAAGAAATACCCCCTCCATCTCTTTGTGTAACCTCACCCCTTATGAAATTCTCTATGGTTCCCCTCCTCCAATTAGGGACCTAACCCCAACTCTGAGATTTAATAATTCCTTTCACACCCCCTTGCTTAACAGACTTAAAGCCCTTGAACAAACCCAGCGATACCTGTGGAAACAGTTGGCCACTGCCTATCAGCCCAGAGACGAGGGAACCCCACATCAATATCAAGTGGGAGACTTCATCTACGTGAGATGGCATCAGGTGTCATCCCTGGAACCCTGCTGGAAAGGACCATACCAGGTGCTGCTCATAACACCTACAGCGGTGAAAGTGGATGGTATCGCTTCCTGAATCCATGCCTCCCATCTCAAGCCTGCGCCCCATCCAGACTCCATCTGGAAACTGGAACAGACTGGTAATCCTCTCAAGTTGCATGTCTGTCATGTGGGTGGGGCTATGGATTCTTCCCCTGGCCATCAGCAATCCTAATCCCCATCAGCCTGTTCAGCAACAATAGCAAGTTATAAACCCCACTGGGCAAGTAGTGTGGTCCATCTCACACACGGCTCCCTTATGGACTTGGTGGCCATCCCTTCATCCCGACATCTGTCAGCTTGCTGTGGGCAATTGGGATATCCTAGATGTAGAAAATCCCCACCAAATCCCATACTTCACTAGGATCCACCCTACAAGTGTGGGGGACCAAAAATATGGAGGTTGCAGTACCCCAATGGATCGATGCATATTGGCCGAATTGGATTTCTATGTCTGTCCTGCAGACTTCCGAAATCGCAAACAGGCACGATCATGTGGGGGACAAAATGATTTTTATTGCAAGACATGGGGATGTGAACAAACAGGGACTGTTTTTTTTTTTTTTTTTTTTTTTTTTTTAAATTTAGGGACTGTTTATTGGAAACTGAATTCCCCTGATAGTCTTATTCAGGTAGGGCGGAATGACACCAGGTTAAACCCCCGTGACTGTCATGCAGTGGGATATAAGACAACCAAGTGCGGAACAAGAGTTCTCTGTAACCCTCTAAATATAACTTTTACACCCAAGGTAAAGGACACCCTCAGTCATGGGTATCAGGAATGTCTTGGGGAATGAGATTCTATGTACATGGATATGACTATGGATTGAGGTTCACCATAAGATTTAAATGGAGCCCACCAGTAACCTCAGTCGGGCCTAATCCCATCAAGCCAAGGCTTCCCCCATACTCTCAAACCACCCAGTCCACCTCCTCACATTAACCCTATCACTTCCAAACCCTCTATTTCCTCTATCCATACTGGTATTGAATCCTCCTCATGGGAACTCATTCAAGACACCTTTATAGTATTGAACTCCACGCAGCCAGACCTCACCCAATCCTGCTGGTTGTGTCTCTCCGCTGCTCCTCCCTATTATGAGGGGGTAGCAGTTAACGGGACTTATACCATGGAAGCACAAAGCTCCTCCTGTAGTTGGGGTGAAAATCCAAAGTTAACTCTCCTAGAAGTAACTGGGGCAGGTTTATGTCTAAGGTCCTCACCCAAAATTAAACAACACATATGTACCCAGATAGGAGAAATCAATACCATGCAGGGGTTTCTAGTCCCTGAGAAAGGAACCTGGTGGGCATGTGACTCAGGATTAACTCCTTGCATCTCAGCCCAGGTCTTTGACAGCTCTATAAACTATTGTGTAATGGTGCAAATACTCCCCAGGGTGCTTTATCATGATGCAGAATCATTTGAAGGTCTAGTAGGGGGACAAACAACCCATTTCCGCCAGGAACCAGTGTCCCTCACTCTAACCATCCTATTAGGGATAGGGGCTGCTGCAGGAGTAGGTACTGGAGCGGCCACTATGATCCGGGGGTCACAACAAATGGCCCAATTAGAAACAGCAATAGATCAGGACTTGAAGACATTAGAAAGCTCTATCACAACCTTGCAGGAGTCTTTAACCTCTCTCTCTGAAGTTGCTTTGCAGAACAGGTGGGGTTTAGATCTCCTCTTTATGAGGGAAGGAGGCCTCTGTGTAGCACTAAGGGAAGAATGTTGTTTTTATGCTGACCATACTGGAGTTGTAAAAGAATCCATGAGTAAATTAAGAAAACGCCTTGACGAGCACCAGAGAGAAAGGGAAACACAACAAGGGTAGTTTGAGTCTTGGTTCGCCCAGTCCCCCTGGTTAACTACACTCCTATCAGCCCTAGCTGGACCCTTGATCATCCTTATGCTATTACTAACTGTGGGACCCTGTTTGCTTAACCTTATAGTTTCTTTCCTCCAGGCTCAGATTGGACAGGTGAAACTCATGGTAATCAGACAGCAATATGCTCCACTGGCAGAGATGGAATGTGAGACCCCTCAATAATTATGATTTATCACTTTTAAGATTAAAAGTAGTTAGAAATAGGAGTGGGAAATGAAAGGACAAAAGAAACTGAAGTTAAAATGTAAAGGACCAGGTATTGTAAAGTTTCTAAGCTGCACTCAAAGCCTGAAATTCTTGTAGCAGTTAAGACAATTCCCAGAACTGTCCATTAGATGTGTGTCAAAATCCCCCCCTTGACTACCTAGTTGCTTAACAACCCGGACCCCATGCAGCTCTGCACGTATGCACCCTGGGGCCTAAACCAATCAGTTTGAATGTATACCCCACCTTAGGACTGACCTATCACCCCCGCCCGACCTGTTCCCGCCAATGAATGTACTAATCATGTTTGAGAGTTGTTATCTGATTTTTCCCCGCAGTGTATGATGATTTATTAAAGGGGACTATGATGTATGTAAAGTTCCTGCCCTCTCTAAAAAATGTATATAAACCCTGCTCAAGTTGTTCTCGGGGCTCTTGGCCGCTCTCCCTTCTTGAGTGAGCAAGGAGCTCCAGAGCACTGCATCTTCAATAAACCCCTTTTGATGTTGCATGAGAGGGTCTCTTGGTGGACTCTTCTGTCGTTTGCTGGTCCCTTACACCTCTCAGTGGAACTTGTGAGCAGCCTGTTAGTCCACTAGTGCCATTTGCCAGGATAGGTCAAGGTCTCACTGACCATGTGGCTTCCCTTCTTCAATGAGCTTCTCCTCTTTTGCAGGAGGTGCATTGATTGGCTTTCTTTTTCAGGGTCCCAGTGATCCCAATAAGTCCTGTGATCCAGAGTTGCAAAGCTCTTAGAGAAATCTCTGTGTTCCCTAGATTTAAGCTGACTCAGAGGAAAAGAACCAGATATTAGTTTTCTTGGATATTTTATTTTAATCTTAACCATTAAGCCTTGGTCTTAAACCTGCAAGCCAGTTTCACCTGGATTTAAAGTGACACATACCTCCCCCTCCACCCTTAGTTTCAGATTGGTCCCCTGCTGAGCCTGCAGGCTCCTGTGGTTTACATTTCAATGCAAGTCTTGGTGAGACCTGGTAGGAGCAGAGGGAAGCTTTTGAATAGAAGCTTCATGCCTAGGGAATTTTTACCAGTTTTTCAGCAGTTGATAGTCAGGCCAGGTTTGGATGCAAAAAAATATGAAACATCATCTCCCATTTTATTTGAAGATGAGACTACTATGTCAAGCTCCTATTAAGACATATCATTCACTGTTGAGATGATTTGTTCTTTTAAATGACTATTTTTAGGACTATTTCTCCTCTCTCAGTGACAAACAAGTTAAATTGTGCTCCATAGACAAGATGAGCACAGAGACTTGAAGTAAGGCCTTTTTTAATATCATAAAGTCTTTAATATGTTTTGATTCCCCTAATAGGGTAGTTGTAGGAAAAGAAAAAAATAACATAGCCAAAAAATTAAAATAATCTATTATTACTTTTGAGGATTAGGTTCCCCTTCTAATAATAAAAAAAGAATGGTAACATGGATGTCTGTGCTGAGAAAACTGTTTCTTTGATAAAACAGTTCCCCAATCCCAGAGCCCCTAGAGGTCAGCAGTTTCTGTCTTTCTTTCCATGACCTCTGGCTGGGACCTCACTCAGAATGTAGGATATTAATTAACTTTTTGTAGTTATTTTTGTTAACCCAAAACAGACCTTTGATCAGCATCCTCTTTATTAAGTGATGGTGGAATGGCACATGGCATATTTTCAGGGGAGAAAATGGGCATTGGTTACAAAAGGGTCTGCTTTTTATAGGACTTAGAGTTAATCATAGCAGACTAAATTATTAGAGACTTGAGCAGATAGAAAAATAGTTGTGCAGGTTAAAAATCTAACTGAGGAAAATAGCTGTAAATGTTCAAAATTTATTCCAATTCAGGGAAACAGCTGTAAAAGCTTAAAAGTTATTGTTACTGGGATAAAAATTTAGAGCCCAGAGTTTGTTACACCCCCACCCCCACCCCCACACACACATCTCCAGGCTCAGTGTTACTGAGACAGGATTCAAGATTCAAGCTCAGAGCCTAATATTTACCTTCCCTCTCCTGGGACCCATTGTCTTTGGGAAATGATAAAAGCCCATAACTGAGGACCTAATGTTTACCTTCCCATTCTCCCCTTCCATATCACATGGTCTTCCTTTTCTCCATTAATTTTGTCATTTCTCTTTTCTTGCGGGATACTATTTTCCATATCCTTCATCCGTTATTGTTTTTCACCCTCCACAATTGTTTTCTTAGTTTCTATTTTTAAAACTCCGGGGCTTTTTGTTTTTCCTCCTTACTTGCCTCCAGGCATGAGAGTGAAGCTAAGAAGTTCAATCCTGCTGTTCTTCTCAACTTCCTCAGTATTCATACTGAAGTCCATAATGGTTAAAGAGCTAGCCACAATGGATTTGTCTTAGATCAGATCAAATCACTTCTAAAGGTACATTTATTTGACTTAAATGAGATGAGTAGGATATTTTTGTTTTTTAAACAAGTCTTGTAGTGGGGAAAACTGAAACTAGCTCCTTGATAATAGAATCTCTTACTTTTGCTTTAGTTGACTTTACCATCACTATGACCAGACAAGATCACTTTCAGAGGAGAAAAACTTTATTTGAATGGTCATGGTTTCAGAGGTGTCAATCCATTGTAAGGAAAATAAAAAGAGACACAGAGACAAGAAGCAGGGCCAAGAAAAAAGGCTGCTCATCCAAGCAGCCACATTTATTTATACCAATAGGCTGCATTAGGTCATTAGTGCCCGACAGGATTATTGTTTATTGTATCTGTAAGATTGCTTATTCTGCAGTTACATTCTACAGTTACAATATGCAATGTTGGGAGCTTTGTGCAGCTCTTAAGAAAATCCATTGTCTGAAGTTACCATAATGTGGGCAGGTCCAGGAGCACAGGGGCTGGGCAAAACATTGTAGTTATCTGGCAAGTAAATTCCTTTATTCCTAGGAGCTGTGTGTCTGAAATCATGGTCAAGGCTGATAAGACTCTAGCAAGAGCCTTCTCATGCAGGGCATTGCCAGAGCAGCTAGACATTGCACATGTATTAGTTTTCTTACTAGTTCCTAGGAGAAACTTTACAGCATCCTCAGCATTGGGAAACAGGGTGCCTGTAACCACCAAAGAGTTTGCTCAGCAGAAAAATGCTTCCCTGTATATTTCCATGGTCAGAATCTCTACAATTCATAGACGGTCAACTTAATTGTTCCTAGTGTGAATTAAGACAGAATATCATGGTGGAAGGGTATGGCAGAAAAAGCAGCTAAGGACATAGCACCAGGAAGAGGAGAAATAATTCCACTCAACAAGGAAAAAAATAAGCCCCCAGGGCACACCCCCAATAACCCACCTTCTTCAGACACACCCTACCTGCCTACACCTACTGCCAATTAATCCATTCAAATATGCTGATTCGGTTAAGGCTCTCAGATACTAAATCATTTCACCTCTGAGTGTTCCTGTATTATCTCACATGGCAGCTTTTGGGAGATACCTCACATCTAAACCATGACAATGCTATTACTTACTTTGTTATGTGAAAGCTTTTTAGTTTGATACACTTTCAACTGTCTAATTTGCTTTTGTTGTTTGTATTCTGGGGGTCCTACCAAAAAAAAATCTTTACACTATCCAATGCCTTTGAGTGCTTTTATATGTTTTCCTTTCATAGTTTTTGTAACTTCAGATCTTACATTAACATATTTGATTAATTTTGAGTTGGTTTTTGTAATTTGGACAGATAGAAATATAGTTTCATTCTTCTGCATGTGAACATCCTTCTTCCACAGAACTCACTCTCTCGAATAGACTACCCTTTCTCCAATGTATGTTCTTAGAATGTCTTTAGAAAATTTACCGGATGTCAATATGTGAATTTATCTCTCTGTTCTCTATTCTATTTTGTTGGTCTATGTTTTTTTTTTTTATTTTTTTGTTAGAGAGAGAGTCAGTGTCATGGTGTGTGTGTGTGTGTGTGTGTGTGTGTGTGTGTATTCCATTTTAATCCCTGTTCACCCTCTTTCCCTCTCCTCCTCTCTCCCCCTATTTTCATGTCTCTACTCTATAGATCTTCCTGTTCTTCATTTCCTTATTTATGATTAGTGCTTTCTATCTTTGTATAAAGGTTAAATTTCCTGTGTTGTATTTAAATATGTACATATTATGACTTTGTTACATTCATTTCACATTTTCTTCCTTGACTTGTCACTTCTTCCTCCCTCTTTATCTTCAAATATAGTGACCTTCCCTATATCTTTATAATATCTGATGCCACTTGCATCCATTCTTTCCCTTATTTTTCACTAGCTTCTGCATAGGAGACAAACATTCAATCCTTGATTATTCTGATCTGGCTTATTCTATTTAGCATTGTGTTTTTCTCATTTCTATCCATTTAGTGGAAATGTCATAATTTCATTTTTCTTTATGGCTAAGTAAAACTCCATTGTGTGTATATGCCACATTTTCTTAGTCCATTCATCTATTGAAGGGCGTATGGGCTGATTCCATAATTTGGCTATTGTGAATTGTGCTGCTATAAAAATTGGGGTGGCTGTGTCACCACAGTATGCTGATTTTGGTTCTTCTGGATAATTACAAAAGAGTAAGATAGATGGGTCCTATGGTGGTTTCATTAATAATTTTTTTGAGGAATCTCCATATTGATTTCCAGAGTGGTTTTACTAATTTGCAGTCCCACTTCCAATGTATTAGTGTACCATAACATCTTTGCTAGCATTTATTGTTATTTGCATTCTCTATCATTACCATTCTGACTGGAATGAAGTGAAATCTTAGTGTAGTTTTGATTTACATTTCCCTGATTGCTAGAGATGTTTAAATTTTTTTTCATGTATTTTTTTGGCTATTTGTGTTTCTTTTTTTGAGAAATGTCTGTTTAGTTCTTTTTCCCATTTATTGGTTGGGTTCTTTATTAATTTTTCAGTGTTACATTTTTTTGAGTTTCTTATATATATTTCTAGATATTTATTACCTATTAGAAGGGTGATTGGCAAAGATTTTCTCCCATTCCATAGTCTCTCTCATTATGCTATTTTTCCCTTTGCTAAATAGCTTTTTAATGTGATGCCATCCACATATTAATTAATTAATTAATTAATTTTTTAAATTTTTTAATTTTTGGTATGAGGCATTTAGCCCAGAGGTGCTTAACCACTGAGCCATATCCCCAGCCCTTTTAAAATATTTTATTTAGAGACAGGATCTTGCTGAGTGGCTAGGTGCCTCACTAAGTTGCTGAGCCTGACTTTGAACTAATAATCCTGCCTCAGTCTCCTGCGGTGCTGGAATTACAGGTGTGTGCCACCATGCCTGGCTATGGTTTTATTTCTTGAGCTGTAGCAGTTGGCTAAGAAAGCCATTGCCTGTCCCACATTTATTTTCTTCTAGTAGTTGCTGAGTTTCTGATCTAATTCTTATTAGATTCACCTTGATTTGACTTTTGCACAAAGTGAGAAATAAGAATCTAGCTTCATTCTTCTATATATGAATATGTAGTTTCCTTAGAAACATTTGTTTAAAAGACCATTTTTCCCCCAACATTTATTTTTTACACCTTTGTAAGTGTAAGATAGATAAAATAAATGGATTTGGCACTTATATTTTATTGGTCTTCCTAACTATTTGATACCAATACCATGCAGTTTTTGTTAGTATACTTCTGTAGTATAATTTGAGATCTGACATTGTGATGCCTCCAGAATTGCCCTTTTTGGTCACAATTGCTTTAGTTACTATAGGTCTCTTACTCTTCCAAATTAATTTTAGGACTCTTTCTTCTGGTTCTGTGAAGAATGTCATTGCTATTTTGACAAGTATTCCATTGAATCTGTATATTGCTTTTGGCAGTATGATAATTTTGAGAGTATTGATTTTGACTATCCAAGAACATTGGTAACTTTTCTATCTTCTAAGGTCTTCTCCAAAAAAATTTTTTATTCAGTGTTTTACAATTTTTATTGTAGAGCTTTTTAACTTTCTTGGTTAGATTTATTCCAAAGAATTTTTTAGAGGTAATTGTGAATAGGATGGTTTTCCTAATTTCTTTATCAGTAGAGTCACTGTTAGAGTATAGAAAAATTATTAATTTATGAGTTTTGATTCTGTAATTCTACTACTTTGCTGAAATCATTTATCAGCTCTGGAAAACCTTCTGGTGAAGATTTTGGGTTTTCTAAATATAAGGTCATTTCATTACCAAAGAAATAATTTGAACTCCTATTTTTTCATCTGTATCCCTTTGATTTCCTTCTCTTGCCCAATTTCTCTTGCTAGAATTTCAAGAACTAAGTTTCACTGATGTGGTAAGAGCGGATATCCTTGTCTTACTCCTGATTTTAGAGGAAATGCTTTAGATTTTTTTCTATTCAGTATGATGTTTGCTTTGAGTTTTTCATATCTAGCTTTTATAATGTTGAGCTAAATTCCTTTTATCCTTAGTTTCTCTAGTGTTCTTAACACAAATGGGTGCTGGATATTTATCAAAAGTCTTTTATGCATATATTGAGATCTGCATACATATGGATATTAGATCCCTGCTACCGCATTTCCCCAGCCAATGGGAACTCTCCAGGAGTCCTGTAGCAGGTGAGGTGGACAGCAGGGGTCTAATATCCATACGAATGCAGATCTTAACATAATCATATGATCTCAATTTTCAACCAAAAATGTCATGCATCATACTACTTGGCTATGGCTCTTAGCAGAGGATTGTATGATTCTTGATATTAATTCTATTTATATGGTGAATTGCATTTATCAGTCTGAGTATTTTGAATCAACCATGTCTCCTGGGATGAAACCAACTTAATTATTGTGTATTATTTTCTTGTGTTTTTTAATGTGATTTGTTTTTTTTAAAAAACATCTAAGTTTATCATGCTTTAAAAAGCATCTAAGTTTATCAGGGATATTGGTCTATAGTTTTTTTTATGTATTTTTATTTGGTGTTGGCATTGGAATTATACTGATTTTATAGAATATATTTGGGGGTGCTCCCTGTTTTTCTATTTTATTGAATAATTTGATAAAAACTGATGTTTGTTCTTCTTTAAAGTTCTGGTAAAATCAAGCTGAGAATTCATCTGGTACTAGGCTTTTATTTTATGGAAGCCTTTTAATTGCTCTTTCACTTTCTATAAGTTCAATGGCATATAGCATGTCAATGTATCACTTCCAGGGTGAAGAAAAAGTTATTATATTGGGTCCTTGCTACAACCAAGAAAAGGTCATGATGTCTAGTGGGCCCTTTGGATTGTAAAGCCAAGGTATACCTTATTTGGGTTTGCTACTCCAACCTTGCCAAGTGACCTGAAAAGCTTCTACTTCTGGATGGGATTCAAATTTAAGTCTAGGTTGCTGTGCCTGATGCTTTGCCAGTCAGGCCATATAATGAGCAATAAGGCTCCAATTCTTGCAATTCATTGGGTCCAACTAAATGGCAGTACTGCACATGGCTTGCACAGGACTGTGTAGAAGACACAATAGGCTAAAAAACAACATCTAACATATGGTGATTTTTTTTTAGTAGCCAGAAAACATGTGTCCAGAAATAAAAGAAAGAAAATGAGAGTGACAACACTCATTAACCCTAATGATTCTCAAGAAAAAATTGATTTCCTATTTCTAAGTTCCTATGCAGTGCTGGCCCACAAGTCTTCATTTCAGAGGAAGGAATATTTCCTCCAGGACATACACAAATGTTTCAATTGACCTGAAAATTAAGACTGCCACCTTTCCACTTTGGGCTTATAATTTCTCTGATTCAACAAGAGCAACAACAACAACAAAAACAACAACAACAACAAAAAACAAGGAAGTGACTTATTAACTGTAATGATTCATCCACATTCACAAAGGAGGATACAAATATAACTCCATAAGAGAGGTAAGTAACAGTGTATTTGAAAAAAAGATATCCTTGATGATGTCTTTTAATATTATCATGAGATAATTTAGGTTGATGGAAAATGTCAACAATCCAACCTAACCCTGTATAGTAGGATATACAGAATTACTAATGGCACAGACACTTCAAAAATGAAGGTTTAAGTGAGTATAGCACATAAAGAACTAGGACAAGTTGAGGTAATAAATAGATGCAATGGGGACATGAAATCCTCCATAGAAGATGACTAAAATAGGCAACTATGATCACATGACCAGTTATATGAATGAATGAGAATTATAATTCTCCTGAGCATTTTCTCCCTAGTTTATTATGAATATATTTATGATTGTATATGCAAATATATATTTCTGTCTTTTCATATTTTCTTTTCACATACAATAAATGTATTGATTTTGTATCTTAATTTAAGTATTGTAAAATTTCATCAGATTATTTCCGTTATGGGGTATCAAAAGAAGAAGAAAAATCACCTAATCTTTGGAAACTGTTTATGAGTTATCCTTTGTAGGGAAGACAGTTGTGTAGAATTATGATTTTGTTATTCCTTTAGTTAGATTATGATTTAAGGTGATATGAATGGAAACTAAATCAACAAGTGGTAAACATCAGGTGGATTTTGGGGGGGTATGTCTACTTAATTGGGCCATTGGAAGTCTGGATGCCTAGATATCCATCTTAATATTATTTCAGATTGTGTTTACAAGAGAGATTCCAGAATATATTAGCCTTTGAACTGGACTGTGCAAAGCACACCACTTTCTCCACTGTACATGACATCATGCTATTCACCAAGGATTGGAATAAAACAAAAAGTCAGAGGAATATTGAATGCATTCTCTTCTTGCCAAGTTAGAGCTAGAATATTGACATTGTTTGTCTTCTGTCCTCCTGGTCCTGAAGCCTTTACTTGATCAAAAATCTATACTCCAGCTCAGGTTTTTTTGTTTACTGAGTCTCCAGTTTGTATATGTACAAAGTTGAACTTCTCCACTTCCACTTATATAACTGCCTACAATAAATTATTTACCCATATTTGAAGATACCCTGTATATGGAGAACCCTAATGTAGCTAATACAAATACTCACTATAAATTTGGCAAATTCATTTTTTTTCTCTTAAAAGTTAAAGACAATACATGCTGCAAATGGTAGCTATTAGGTTCAAGTATGTCTCACTCAGGAGAAAATATCTTCATAGAATTAGTAAATATCATATTGTTATAGAAATTGAAACATGCACTATACATACTTTGACAATAATACAAATATTTATTCATCTTGGCATTTAATATTTTAGTCATTGATAAAATCCCCTCTCATTGCTGTACTGAAATGTAGTCATAGAATTTTTTGAATATTTTGTTATATAATTGTACATAATAGTGGAATTGTTGTTACATATTTACGCATGCACACAATAAAATTTGGTCATTTTTTTCTCCATTTCCTTCCTTTTCCTGCCCTTCCTCCTGCCTCCAGGTCCCCTTCTTCTGTTCTACTTGTTTCACTTCTATTTTCATGAGATTCTACACTCACTTTTTTATTCTTTTATTTCCTCTAAATCCCACATATGAAAGAAAACATGACCCTGGACTTTCTAAGTTTGGCTTATTTTGCTTAACATAGCATCCTCAAGTTCTATCTATCCAGATTCAAGTGACATAATTTCACTTTTCTTTATAGCTTAATAAAATATTATAATGTTTATATACCACATAGGCTGTTTTCATAATTTGGTGGCTATAGTTTTGATTGGCTAATATTATTGTCATTATTAATTTGAAGGGAAAAAGATTATGGCATACGTCACAACACTTCATCCTTGAAACCAATGCTCTATGAATTCTGCATTCTCCTGTCCAAATTAGGAAAGCACAAATCAGATTGTAGAAATCAAGAATGTTTTCACAGTTCTTCTGAAATAGAGAATATAGGATGATGGACATTACATTTTGACATGTCTTTAGCATATGTTAACATTATGAACTTTTCTTTGCTATTTATTAAACACAATGATTCTCTAAGTGTGGTCACACTCCAATAGCATTAACATTGCTGCATCAGTCTGATTATGGAGTCAAACATTATGTGTTTGCACAGGTCCCCAAAGGATTCTAATACACCTGTAATACCAATGGCTCAGGAGGCTGAAGCAGAAATATCATGACTTTAAAGCCAGCCACACCAACTTAACAAGGCCCTGAGCAAATTAGTGAGACCCTGTCTCTAAAAACAAACACACAAACAAATAAAACCACAAGCTGATATGATGATGTGGCTGAATGAATAAGCACACCCAAGTTCAAACCCCAGTACCAAAAAATATATCACCATCTAAGCACCCTCCAAAATATCTTAGACCATGTAAGTATTGGCACTTACTCAATACAAATATGCAATAAAAACCTGATATATTTAGTCCGCAACCTACATTTGAAAAAAAAAAAAGTGTCCAGTTTTACCTTCTATTTAGTTACTTTTCTCCAAAATCTCAAATATGACTTTCATTGTCTAACATAATTTTGTCAACAATATTCTGAATGATAGTAGGTCTTGTAATATTATTAAGAAAGTATGTATATAGATGTTTATACAGAGAGGAACTATGAATTCTTTTAACTATCCAAGGTAAGGAATGAATAGATGATCATCACAGTCAAGAGTATTTCTCTTATGTTATCATTGTAGTTATGAAACAATTTTAATCCAAAATCATAAGCACTATTTCAGAAAATTAGGACTTAGCTAAAAGATATCATACTTTAAATTTAAATGTCCATTAAATAATTTGTATGTATTTTCATAATTTATTTTAAAGCAAAAGGACAAATATTGAATATTTTGTCAAAACTAAGGACTTGGGCTGGGAGTGGTAGCATATTCTTATAATCCCAGTGACTCAGGAGACTGAGGCAGAAGGATCATAAATTTGAGGCCAGCCTGAACAACTTAGTGAAGCTCTATGCAAATTAGCAAGACCCAGGTTTCAAAAAAAAAAAGTGCTGGGGATGAAAATCCATGGTAAAGTGCCTAGTTTAATCCTTAGTACTCCCCCCAAAATATGAAAAAAAAATAAGGGCTTTCCAAAAGTGCACATTTTACCTCAATCCCAGAGTCTCACTGAAATGAAAAAAATAGTGAACATAAAAGAAGACTCTAAAATAGAAGTAATATTGGAGTCACATCAAAGGATTAACGATTTGCGTGAATTTTTGGAGCATGAAGTATTGGGATTGTATTGAAGCACAAATCAGAGAAGAACAATCTGTAGACCTGATACAAATAAGAGAAGTCTACAGAGAAAGTTTGTTTCATATAAGCCTGGATTTTTTGTTCCAAATCCAACAAAATTAAAGCAAGACTTGAAAGGTTATATTCCTTGCCCATGCATTCATAGATTAATGCCCACTTGCTCATCTAGGAGAAGAAGAATTATAGCAATAGACCTTCCTGATAGCAGAAGAGATCCTTGACTACATTGTCAATTTTGCTTTCTTGTTATAAGGTAAATAAACAAGAAAATATCTACATAACTTGACAGAAAACAATTAGTTCCTTGAAAATATAATATATTATTAAAATACAACAAACTACATGTATGCAGCATGTGTTATTGGAATGATGAACTGAATGTGATCATTTCACTCCATATCCTGGGTTTGGTTGGTAACCTTCAGGGCAACAAAAAGCAGGACAAACACGGGTCCCAAGTACATGCTAAGGGAGGAGGATCGTGAGTTCAATGACAGCCTCAGCAAATTGGCAAGGTTCTAAGCAATTTAGTGAAACTCCTTCTCAAAATGAAAAAAAACCAATATATATATATGAAAAAGGGCTAGGGATGTGGCTCATTGGTTAAGTGCCCCTGAGTTCAATCTGTAGTAGAAAAGGAAAAAGGAAAGAAGAAAGGAAGGAAGGAAGGAAGGAAGGAAGGGAGGAAGGAAGAAAATAAAGAAAGATTGATTTGTTTTAATTATGTGAAGTGGACCTTAAGAAATATAGAATAACAGAATAATATCAGTATAAATATTTCTATGGTTTCTGTCTTGTAAGTGAAAAATACACTAAATTGCTTCCCTCTTATTTGTCATAGTCTATCCTATGAACCACTCCTAATGACAACATGTAAACTTAAATTTAACTGTATGATATTTTCTTTATTAAACTTGAAGTGAGTTGATATCAGCTATGTGTTTATCCTTTGAGCAAATTTAATTACATATTACCAAGGCTCAAGTAATGATATTTACAAATTTGATTTATGAAATTTTAAAAAGTTAACTGTATACTACAAACTTAAGAATTAATATTATAGAACAACAATAACTGCAAAAATCCTTGAAGGATACTGAAAACATTCACGTTTACCTACATAATATTGTGAAATTTTTAATGAAAAGAGAACAGATATTGATATGAGATCTAAATTCTAAAAATGTCTTTTACACATTTTTACCAGTGAATCTATGACTTGCTTGTTTCTCAGGCTATAGATAATGGGGTTTAACACAGGAATTATGACAGTGTAAAATAGAGGAAGCATGTCTTGATCATTTGCTTGTGAAGATGCAGGATGTACATACATGAGGAGAAGGGGGCCATAGTATAAAGACACAGAAAAGAGATGGGCTCCACAGGTGGAGAAGGCTTTTCTTACACTCTTTTCAGACTTCTTTTTTAATATTATAAAAATAATTAGGGTATAAGAAACAAGAATAGTCCCAATGGTGAAAACTTGTATTGAACCAGAGAAAATAAATATTAATAGATAATTAATAGAAGTATCATTGCATGAAATTTTTACCAGGGGTATAACATCACAATAAAAGTGATGTATTATGTTGGAATTACAGAAGGTTAGTCTGAATAGAAAGCTTTCATAAATTAAGGCATGAAGAAAGCCACCTACAAATGACAAAACCAGTAGCCAGATGCATAGTCTATTGGTCATTACCATAGGATACAGTAAAGGGTGGCAGATAGCTGCGTAATGATCATAAGCCATTGCGGCCAGGAGAAAACATTCTGTGGTTGCACTGAATACAAAGGAAAAAAAAATTGTGTTTTGCATTCAGCTAGAGGTATCATCTTGCTTCTGTCTAAGAAGCTGCCCAGCATCTTTGGGGTCACTGTTGATGATAACCAAGCATCTACAAATACTAAATT
This sequence comes from Ictidomys tridecemlineatus, assembly GCF_052094955.1. Classification (NCBI taxonomy): domain Eukaryota; kingdom Metazoa; phylum Chordata; class Mammalia; order Rodentia; family Sciuridae; genus Ictidomys; species Ictidomys tridecemlineatus. The sequence goes on from NC_135479.1 coordinate 168,072,019, forward strand.
TCCGAGGAAAAAATACATAGGGATGTGAAGCTGAGGGTCATTCCAGATCAGAGAAATCAGACCAATGTTTCCCACAAGGGTTATAAGGTATATCGCCAAGAACACCAGGAACAGGGGGAGTTTCCACTGTGGTTGCTGTGTAAGTCCTGTGAGAAGAAACTGTCAGCAAATTTGCATTAGCCTCTTCCATGCCTCACAGGATGTCCCCTGAAATGAAATAAAATGTGATAAATGTTTAAAAAAATACAATGAGGATTTCTTTTCTTTTCTTTTTTTTTTTTTTTGGCAACCGGGGTTGAACCAAGGGACACCTAAACTTTGAGCCACATTCCCAGCCCTCATCTTTTTTGTTTACATTTTATTTAGAGACAGAGTCTTGCTAAGTTGCTGACGAACTGACTAAGTTGATGAGGCTGGCTTTGAACATGGGATCCTCCTACCTCAGCCTCCTGAGCTCCTGGGATTACAGGCAGTGTCACCATACCTGGCTACAAGGAGGATTTATAAAGAAAATATTGAAAGACAAAGATTGAGATAAAATTGTATTTTTTTTCAAAATGACATTAATAGTTTTAGAGAATTACATATAGCAAAAAAATTCAAATCAATAAACATACAGAAAAAAAGAAATTTAGAGAAAATGAGGTTTTCCAAATTTGTGATGAATTTATTGGGAACTGTTAAATGTGGTTGGAAATTTGATGTCCTAGACATGGTTCAAGATCTACAGAACTATCTGAATGACCTGGGTTACAAACTAAAATGAATGTCATTTGAAAAAATTTGAAACTTACTTATCAGATAATATGCTCTTATACTAAAGACCTTTTAACATGTGTAAGGATGTGATCAAATATTTTAAATTAAATATTTGTAATATACAAAAATTTTATAGGGATGGGACAATGAAGCATAGGAAGTAATGAGAAAACTGTTATTATTGTCCAAGAGGTCACAGACCAATAAACATATCTAATGGTCTTTTCATACCATATATATGTACATACATATATATATATATATATATATACATATATATATGTATATATAAAAAATATGAGACATCACTACAAAAACAGAGTGAGTAATTCATGAAAGAGTTAAGAATCTATACTTTAAAAACTCCTCTCTGACAATGCCAACATACTTGTATTGCCTAGTCTGGATAGAATATGACATTTGTACAAGTTAGGAAAATGAACAGGCAGATTGAAATAATTCAGAATGTAGAGTCACTAGGATTCAGTTACATATGTGGTGTTAGAGGTTAGCCCCTGAAGAGGAAAGCAGTGAATTGTTAAATGGGTGAGTAATATCAAAAATAAAACCGAATCCTTCAATTCATTATCAAATTTTCAAAAGGAGAACCCCCTTAACACCCAGGAGATATTGGTGTAATATGGCTCTGCTCGTCACCCCTATGAGTAATGACCTGGTAACTTCAGAGTAGGTGAAGGCATAACTCTGGGTGATCTACCCATCAGAGATTGTATACAAGGAAAAGAGAGGGGGAAGGAAACCATGAGAAAGTTACATTAAGGAACTTACAATATGGACAGATGTCATTTATTAGATGGTACATCTGTACCCCTTCCTAAGACAAAGCCTTTTGGTGGGCGGGAGCTTCCCTCCACTTCAGAACCCAAAGTCCTAGAAACTAACTTTTTCATGGCCCTTTTACCTAGAGAGATGAGAATTGGTATAGGTTTGCCCCGTGAAACACAAATGTACAGGATTTAGAACGTGGCAAAAAAGATGCACCCTGCATCCACATCAGTAGTATTATTTGTGATGTTGACATCTGAAATTCATGTCAGGAATTGAATCTCTTATTGAGATAACATGGGGGAGTAATTTTTGCTTTTAATTGGCTGCCTGGTGTCCTTTTCCTGCCCATTTCTCAAGCAAAGTCCTCCATCCTCTGCCACATTTATTGCTTTGGGTCAATTTCTGTTTAGTAAACTTATTTATTATTACCTCTTAGATGTTGAATTAAACATAAGAGAAACAAGAGACAGAAAAGAAAAAGAGTAGGGATTAGAGTGATCGAGAAGTAAGGGGGAAAGTGGAGAGTGAAGCTTTGTGGTTATAACATAAGAAAAATAATGAAGAAGAACAGAGTTTTTTTTTTTTTTTTTTTTTTTTTTTTTTTTGTGTGTGTGTGTGTGTGTGTGTGTGTTGCTAAGGATTGAATCCAGGGCCTTATACATGCAAGGCAAGCACTCTAACAACTGTGTAATTATAATTGTAAAGTATTCTGTTGTCACTTATTTATTTATTTAAATCAATAAAATAAAATAATTCCAAAAAAAAAAAGAAGATCAAAGTAAAGAATGGCACTAAGTACCAAAATAAATGCTCTAATAGGACAATGCATTAACAACAGAGATATTTTACTGTAGAAATTTATAAATTTTAGTGAGAGCACTTTCTGTTATGTGATAGAAGTAATTTCAGAGAACAGTTGCAAGTGCATGTACAGAAAAAAGTAGCACGACGGTGAAAAGAGTGGAAGAGTGAGCTCTGAGCACTGGGAGCATTGTGGACAAGGGCTGGCCTTTCCATCCTGCCTGCATCAAATGTAAGGCATTTCTCCTGCACACCATTGCAATAAACATACAAAAGAGAAAAGAGAGGAAGGAAAGGAGAGGAGAAGAGTTTCAGGAAAAGTAGAAAGGCAGTTTAGGGTGAATGAAAAGAAAATAAGAGGAAGGGGAAAAAAACTAGACAGAGAATAAGACAGATGTGAGTAAGTACAGAAAAGTCAAAGAAAGAGGAAGCATCCATCCAAGGAAGGTGACCCTGAGAGGAAGACAAAGGTTCAGAGATTTGGATGCAAATGTTTGTGTTAACTTGGAATTCATTAAAAGTTGTGAACCAAGGGAATCTGATCTTTTTCTTCTATTCTAAATGCAATCCCTACCCCTCTACTCCTGGATTTGAGTCCAAAAGAGCTATATAACTTAAAATTCTTATTTAAAGATGGCATGATTTTCACATATGTACTTTTATTACCTGATCATTCTTTCCAGATAGTCAAATTGTTTTGTCTTTAAATATGAAATCGAAATCGAAACAAAATTTTAATAACTGATATTATTTTAGTACATTCTGCAGCACTACTACTTTATTATGTCTATGACTTCAATCTGTTTATAATCATCATAACATCATGTGCTACCCTCAATATATACAAAGCAGATTTTTAGTTTTATTTTTGCTAATACAGTGATTAAATTTGTTTTTCTTTGAAATCTTTCTTGTTTAACTATACATATCTCGTTTTTTTCTGTCCCATCTTTATAAGCAGAATAACATGTAGCCAAAGATAGAAAACTAAGGCAATGTAAATAACCAGTACCAATAATTACACTTTGAATGAATTCTTATTTGGAATGGGATTCTCTCCATGCAATCCTAATCACTGGATGATTGAAAATTATCAAGATCATTTATTGTGTGTGTGCTTATTAAGTCATAACTTCTGGAAAGAGTAGCAGAAGAAATGTTTCATCATATTTCCTGATAAATGAATATATATATATATATATATATATATATATATATATATATATATGACAGAAATGTGTGAAAGGACAGAATTAGTACTTGACAACTTAATATTTTCATTCAGAACATGTGAGTAATTAAATACAATGGGTCTTTTTACCAGAATCTTCAGAAATATTTCTTATGCAAGAATCATTATAACTTCAACTCTAATCCTAGTCTTAAATTGTTTGAAGTTATACAAAAGTAAATGAAGTGATTATAGTTAAATTAATAAGAAAATAAACTTGAATAAATAACTTGAAGGAATATTGGAGATACTTTAATATTCCATGCTTGGATAATATGTCAAAATGAACCCCACTCTTATGCATAACTATCATGTACTAAACATTTTAAAAATTAAAGAAATATATTTGGTATTATGAAACAGAAAAAAAATACAGTAACAGAGTCAACAATAACAAGAGTAGCAAGTCTTTGCAAACTGATTGATTCTGGATGTTTAATTATATAGTCTCCAGGAAAAGTTTATATAAGGTTTACTTTGAACACAAGAGTTATAAAGTTCTACAATTAGGTGCTTTCTCCAGAAGTGGAAGGAACAGAGATCGAAAATTCCCCTAAGACTGCCAGGGTTCCCTGAAGGACAAGTGAAGTTGTTCTAAGAGGCACTGAGGATTAGGACATGTATGAGAAGAAGCCCAGATTGTCCCACTTGCGTTACCAACTCTGAAGTCATAAAGTCACATTGGACAATTCTAGTTCTAACAAATAAAATTGCACTTTATTTCCATGTTTTCTCTCCCCAGGGACACTTCTGACCTGTGTATGGAAATTTCAGTTTATATTAAAATATATCATTCTGAGTTATTTGATTAGTAGGGTTCTGTCTGAGCTCATCAATGTATGATTTTATTAGGCCAAGATCTAGATTTCCTCCAGGAGCCAACTGAGTAAAATTCAAGAGGAAAGTTTTCTTTCTCATGCAAACTCAGCTTAGCTGTTCCACTTTAGCTAAAAGTTGGTGAGAAATACCACTAGGCACATGTTAGGAGTAGCTAAGAGCAAAACAAAAGAAAAAATAAAGCAAGGGTAAATTCTGGAGTCTTTATTTTAAACATTGTGTCAGTGGATACTTGCCAAGGACTTCATCTTTGGAGCATGTAGATTATGAGAGATCCTTGATCATTATACAAACCCAAATTGGAAGTGGACTATTCTGCACATGCAGAAGCTGGAAGGAGTCAGATGGGACCAGAGGGGAAAGAGCCTGGGGGCATAAGTCAGGGACTTTGTTCTTTAGTCAAACAGGAAAAGCACTGATGGATCATGAACATCTCTGTCTTTGGCTATGAAAGTTCAAGAGCAAAGTTGATGGATGATTTCAATATAGATAAATTTTAGTAATTTCAATAAGTTAATTCTGATATACTACTGTGATTTTAATTACATTCCTTGATGATTAACATAATTTAGATGATTTTTATAAATTTCTTTGACACCTGCATATATTCATTTTTGAAATATTTATTGAAATGATTACCCTGTTTTGTATTGTGTGTGTGTGTGTGTGTTTACATGTGTTTGTGTTGCAAAAGATTAAACTAAGGACCTCATACATACTAGAGAAATGCTCTACCACTGAGGTAATCCCTGACCCACTCACTTCCTATATTCTTATTAAATAATTAGAGTTATAATTTCTGATTTGGAGATTTCCCCCTTTACCATACATATGAATATCAGATAAATTGTTTGTGAATTCTGTTTTAGGTATATTCTCAGACTAAAATTTCAAAAGAATTCTACCCCAGTGACATTTCTAATGATCCATCAATAAGGTACATATCAAGATATTCCTTCAAAAGTGAAGCATAAGTTTCTACACCTTATTATTCACACAACCAAAATATGTCCCAAATCTAATGGTCATTTTGGATTTGGAGACCATTTACTATGTTCGTGGGTCTAATACTCTGAGCCATTTACCAAGTCACCTAAAAGCTGTTTCTGTTGAGAGGAATAATTCAAAAAGGAGTAGGCTGTGCATTTTACTTTGTTAATTCAATTAACTTCTATACTTCTCTCCTCCCTCCCTTATTATGAGTTAGAATCCACATATTAGAGAAAACATTTGGCCTTTGGTTTTGGGGAATTGGTTTATTTCCCTTAGCATGATAGTCTCTCATATCCATCCATTACTGGAAAAATGTCATAAAGTCAGTCTTCTTTATGGCTGAGGAATACTTCATTGTGTATATATACCACATATTCTTTATCCTTCCCTCTGTTGAAGGGCACCTAGGTTGACTCCATATCTTAACTATTATGAAGTTACTGTTTATTAAAACAAACAAAAAAACAACAAAAAATTTTCTTTATGCATGCCCTACCCAGTAGCACTGATATTGCAGAGTCAACCTAGTGATGGAGTCAATGTTTCTGAGTTTGCACAGTTCTCCACAAAATTTTGATGTGGGATATGGTTTCATACTCAGTTTTAAAATAGCTCCAGCCAATACCTGCACCCTGCAAAATCCTAGACCAGATTTGTTCAGACACTTTATGACAGACATTCATATGTCATAAAATACTGAGATCTCTAGACCATAATCTGGTGTTGAGAGCCACAGTTTAGTCCGAACGACACTTGGCATTTTGCCAGAGGGAATTGATGAAAAGTAACCCTGCTCTAAGGAATAGGGAGGCTGGGGGGGGGGGGTTAGGGCGGATGCGGCTGCCTTGGGCACCCACTACTTTGGAATTCCCATTGAGTTCTCCTGGAGTTCTGAGAGAATTGGCGCCTGGAGCCCAGTGGAGGGAGTGTGTTCCTGGGAAGTGTGTGTAGAGTGCTGGTGAGAGTTCCAGAATAAAGAGTTGCTGTTTGAACCTACAAGGCTTTGTGGTGGTTCGGTTATTTGGTGCCTAGACAGACTGCAGCAATCAATATTTTGAGAAAAAAGCAAACTTCCATTTCTGATTGATTTTACTTGTTATTCCCTAAATCTTAAATGATTTTTCGCTCTCGAGAATAATTTTCTCAATAATCTCTTAACCAGTAGAAGGTTTTACAAGTTAATGAAGAAAAATATGTCTATATGCATACAGAGAAAGTAACTATGAATTATTTTAAATATCCAAGGGAAGAAATGAATGAAACACCATAAAAAGGAGGTTTTTTCCTGCTATTTTCAGTAGACACATGACATGATTTTACTCCAACACTAGTAGAATTCTTTACAACTGGGTGAATTCATTACATGATATACTTTATATCTAAATAACCATTAAATATAATGTGTGTATTTTAATAATTTATTTTAGGGCAAAAAGAAAAATATTAAAAATATGGTGAGCACTAGAGAAGACTAGAGTTACCTTTGATTATGTAGAAGGAAGTGAAGGGAGCAGAGGGGAGGAGATATGGGGATAAGAAAGAAAGGAGAATGAAATGCACATTATTATTTTAAGTATATATGTGACTGCATGACCAATATGACTCTACAACTTGTACACTCAGAAAAATGAGAAATTATATCCCATCTATGTATAATATATCGAAGTGCATAAATGCATTCTACTATTATGAATAACTAATTAAAACAAATTTAAACAGAAAAAAAATGTTTTCAATATTTGTCTTCTATTCTGCCAGCATTTTTACTACTTTGTCTACCCATACTTAAAACCTTTAATTTAATAAATTAGCTTTTTGAATTAGTAAGGCTCTTCAGATTGCCCAATACAAATATGCACATCTAGAAAGAGCTTCAAAATTCAAGAGAGATAATGATAAGCAATTCATATCTTCTCTTTACTCAGAGGCAAAAGAGTTGAGAACAACCACTCACTCTTTATCCATGCCTTCACTGGTTTAATTGCCTTCTCATTGTATCTGGATTGCATTTCACTTTGTTTCTTCCTCATGTGATATGTGAGTTCAATTACTCCAAGAACTGAAAGTCACCATTTCCTCCCCAAAACATAAAGATGTGATGATTGACCAATATCCTGGGATTTTTTTTCTATTTGCTCCAACACAAACCTGCCACCACTGTGGAATAAATGACTGAGGCCCAGCCTATCTGTATGAAGTATCATACTCAGCTCCTTTGGGTGTAATTACACTAGTACTCAATTTATTTACAAAGCAAGAAAATACAAACCATAAAGTGTTTCCACTTTTTTTCTACATTAATTATTCCACCATGATGAGAATATTTAATTGAAATTTCATACATGTTTCTGAATGAGATATACAAATGGTTTAAGTATATATTTGAGTACTAAAAACTTAATTCATTAACATTTTATAACAGTTCTGAGAAACCATTTCAATAATACTAAGGACAGTACAAATAACTCCACAATTTCATGACTGTTTTAATGAAACAACAGGTATTAATGACATCTAAATATTTCTTTTCAACATTTTTGTCAGTGCATTTAAGACTTGCTTGTTTCTTAGACTATAGATAAAGGGGTTTAACACAGGAATTATGACAGTGTAAAATAGAGAAAGCGTGTCTTGATCATTTGCTTGTGAAGATGCAGGATGTACATACATGAGGAGAAGGGGGCCATAGTATAAAGACACAGAAAAGAGATGGGCTCCACAGGTGGAGAAGGCTTTTCTTACACTCTTTTCAGACTTCTTTTTTAAAATTGTATAGAGCACTAGGGTGTAAGAAACAAGAATAGTCACAATACTGAAAACTTGTATTGAACCAGAGAAAATAAAAAGCATTAGATAATTAATAGAAGTATCATTGCATGAAATTTTTAACAGAGGTATAACATCACAATAAAAGTGATGTATTTTGTTGGAAATACAGAAGGTTAACCTGAATAAAAAGCTTTCATGAAGTATGGCATGAAGAAAGCCACCTACAAATGACAAAACTAGTAGCCGTAAGCATAGTTTATTGGTCATAATCACAGGATACAGTAAAGGGTGGCATATGGCTGCATAGCGATCATAAGCCATTGCTGCCAGGAGAAAGCATTCTGCAGTCACATTAAATGCAACTGAAAAAAATTGCATCAGACATTCAGAAAAAGACATTATTTTGTTTTTGTCTAAAAAATTGGCCAGCATCTTTGGGGTCACTGTTGATGATAACCAAGCATCCACAAAGGCTAAATTCCCGAGGAAAAAGTACATGGGGATGTGAAGCTGAGGGTCATTCCAGATCAGAGAAATCAGACCAAGGTTTCCCACCATAGTGATGAGGTATATTGCCAGGAACACCAGGAACAGGGGGAGTTTCCACTGTGGTTGCTGTGTAAGTCCTGTGAGAACAAACTCTGTCAGCAAAGTTGCATTTGCTGCTTCCATGCCTCACAGGATGTCCCTGAAATGAAATAAAATTAAATGTAATGAATGTTAAAAAATACATATATATAATGAGAATTTTTTTCTTTTCTTTCTTTCTTTCTTTCTTTCTTTCTTTGTTTTGGCAACGGGGGAGTGAACCCTGGGACACTCAACCTTTGAGCCACATTCCCAGCCCCAATCGTTTTTGTTTGCATTTTATTTAGAGACAGAGTCTTGCTAAGTTGCATATGACCTGAGTAAGTTAATAAGGCTGGCTTTGAACATGGGATCCTCCTACCTCAGCCTCCTGAGCTCCTGGGATTACAGGCAATGTCACCATACTTGGGTACAATGAGGATTTATAAAGAAAATATTGAAAGACAAAGATTCAGATAAAATTGTACTTTTTTTTCAAAGGACATTAATAGTTTTAGAGAATAACATATAGTCCCCAAAATTCAAATAAATAAACATACAGGAAAACAGAAATTTAGAGAAAATGAGAGGCCTTCTAAATTTGTGATAAATTTATTGGGAACTGTTGAATGTGGTTGGAAATTTGATGTCCTAGACATGGTTCAAGATCTACAGAACTATCTGAATGACCTGGATTACAAACTAAAATGAATGTCATTTGAAAAAATTTGAAACTTACTTATCAGATAATATGCTCTTATACTAAGATGTTTTAGGATGTGTAATGATGTGATCAAATATGTTAAATGAAATGTTTGTAATATGCAAAAATTTTATATGAATGGGACAATAGAGCATAGGAAATAATGAGAAAACTGTTATTATTGTCCAAGAGGTCACAGACCAATAAACACATCTAATGGTCTTTTTATACCATATATGTGTGTGTGTGTGTCTGTATATATATATGTATATATAATATCTATCTATCTATCTATCTATATATATATATAATGTGAGGTATCACTACAGAAATATGCATTATATGTATTAAATATATATATAATATACATTATATATATATATATAATATGAGGTATCAGTATAAAAACAGTTATTCATGAAAGAGTTAAGAATCTATACTTTAAAAACTCCTCTCTGACAATGCCAACATACTTGTATTGCCTAGTCTGGATAGAATATGACATTTGTACAAGTTAGGAAAATGAACAGGCAGATTGAAATAATTCAGAATGTAGAGTCACTAGGATTCAGTTACATATGTGGTGTTAGAGGTTAGCCCCTGAAGAGGAAAGCAGTGAATTGTTAAATGGGTGAGTAATATCAAAAATAAAACTGAATCCTTCAATTCATTATCAAATTTTCAAAAGGAGAACCCCCTTAACACCCAGGAGATATTGGTGTAATATGGCTCTGCTCGTCACCCCTATGAGTAATGACCTGGTAACTTCAGAGTAGGTGAAGGCATAACTCTGGGTGATCTACCCATCAGAGATTGTATACAAGGAAAAGAGAGGGGGAAGGAAACCATGAGAAAGTTACATTAAGGAACTTACAATATGGACAGATGTCATTTATTAGATGGTACATCTGTACCCCTTCCTAAGACAAAACCTTTTGGTGGGTGGAAGCTACCCTCCATTTAAGAACCCAAAGTCCTAGAAGCTAACTTTTTCATGGCCCTTTTACCTAGAGAGATGAGAATTGGTATAGGTTTGCCCCGTGAAACACAAATGTACTGAATTTAGAACGTGGCAAAAAAGATGCACCCTGCATCCACATCAGTAGTGTTATTTGTGATTTTGACACCTGAAGTTCATGTCAGGAGTTGAATCCCTGATTGAGGTAACATTGAGAAATAATTTTTGCTATTAATTGGCTGCCTTGGGTCCTTTTCCTGCCCATTTCTCAAGCAGATTCCTCCATCCTCTACCATATTTATTGCTTTGGGTCAATTTCCATTTTATAAACTTATTTATTATTATCTCTCAGATGTTGGACTGAATATAAGAGAAACAAGAGACAGACAAGAAGAAAAGAAAAATTAGGGATCAGAGTCATCCGGAAGTGAAGGGGAAAATGGAGAGTGAAGCTTTATAGACATAAAATAAGAAAGATAATGAAGAAGAAGAAAGGTTTTTGTTTGTTTGTTTGTGTGTGTGTGTGTGTGTGTGTGTGTGTGTGTGTGTGTGTGTGTTTGATGGGGAGGATTAACGCCAGGGCCTTATGCATGCAAGGCAAGCACTCTACCAACTGTGTAATAATAATTGTAATGCATTCTGTTGTCATTTATTTATTTATTTAAATCAATAAAATAAAATAAATCCAAAAAAAAGAAGATCAAAGTAAAGAATGGCACAAAATACCAAAGTAAATGCTCTAATAGGACAAAGCATTAACACAGATATTTTACTGTGGAAATTTATAAATTTTAGTGAGATCAGTTTCTGTTATGTGATAGAATTAATTTCAGAGAACAGTTGCAAGTGCATGTACAGAAACAAGTAGCACAACAGTGCAAGGAGTGAAAGAGTGAGCTCTGAGCACTGGGAGCATTGTGGACAAGGGCTGGCCTTTCCATCCTGCCTTCATCAAATGTAAGGCATTTCTCCTGCACACTATTGCAATAAATGTACAAAAGTGAAAAGAGAGGAAGGAAAGAGAGAAGAGTTACAGGAAATTAGAAAGGCAGTTTAGGGTGAATAAAAAGAAATAAGAAGAAGGGGGAAAAAAACTAGACAGAATAAAAGAGACATGAATAAGTACAGAAAAGTCAACCAAAGAGGAAGTATCTAAGGAAGGTGACCCAGAGAGGAAGAAAAAGGTTCAGAGATTTGGATGCAAATGTTTGTTTTAACCTGGAATTCATTAAAAGTTGTGAACCAAGGGAATCTGATGTTTCTCTTCTATTCTAAATGCAATCCCTACCCCTCTCCTCCTGGAATTTGAGTCCAAGGAGCTATACAATTTAAAATCCTTATTTAAAGATGGCATGATTTTCATATGTATGATTTTATTACCTGAATATTCTTTCCAGATAGTAAAGATGTTTTGTCCTTAAATATGAGAACAAAAATAGAAACAAAATTTTAATAGTTGATATTATTTTAGTGCATTACTATTTTATTATGTCAATCACTTCAATCTATTTATAATCATCATAACATCATGTGCTTGCTACCCTCAATATATACAAAGCAGATTTTTAATTCTATCTTTGTTATTACAGTAATTAAATTTTTTTCCTTGAAATATTTCTTGTTTAACTGTACATACCTCTTTTTCTGTCCCATGTTTATAAGCAGAATAACATGTAGTCAAAGATAGAAAACTAAGGCAATGTAAATAACCAGTACTAATAACTACAGTTTGAATGAATTCTTATTTGGAATGGGATTCCCTCCTCGCAATCCTAATCACTGGATGGTTGAAAATCATCAAGGTAAATTATTGTATGTGTACTTATTAAGTCATAACTTCTGGAAAGAGTAGCAGAAGAAATGTTTTATCATATTTCCTGGTAAATAAATATAAAAATATAAATTATATATATATATATATATATATATATATATATATATATGATAGAGTGTGTGAAAAGACAGAGTTAGTAATTGACAACTTAATATTTTCATTCAGAACATGTGATTAATTAAACACAATGGGTCATTTTACCAGAATCTTTAGAAATATTTCTTATACAAAAATCATTATAACTTCAAAATCTTATCCTAGTCTTAAATTGTTTGAAGTTATACATATGTAAATGACATCTTTATAGTTAGATTAGTAAGAAAATGAAAATATCACTAAAGGACACAAATCAGTTTTGTAGCATTTTTCTTATCCAGGTTTTAGCACAAAATTATGTACCATTAGTGCACCATTTTCCTTCCTATTCCCTGGATTAGATCGTATCTTTCAAACCTATACTAAATTGATACAATCTAATCAGTACTTTTACCTTGCATAAAAAATTATTTAAAAGTAAAGAAATAATTTCTGTCTTACCAATAACTTGAAAGGAATATTGTAGATCCTTTAATATTCCATGCTTGGATAATATGTCAAAATAAACCCCACTCTTATGCATAACTATCATGCACTAACAAAAACATTTTAAAAATTTAAAAATGTGCTAGACATTATGAAGCAGAAAAAATACAATAGCATAGAGTCAATAATAACAAGAGTAGCGATTCTTTGAAAACTGATTGATTCTAGATGTTTAATAATACAATCTCCAGGAAAAGTTTATATAAGATTTGCTTTGAACACAAGAGTCACACAGTTCTACAATTACGTGCTTTCTCCAGAAATGGAAGGAGCAGAGATCTAAAATTCCCCTAAGACTGCCAGGGTCCCCTGAAGGACAAGTGAAGTTGTTCTAAGAGGCACTGAGGATTAGGACATGTATGAGAAGAAGCCCAGATTGTCCCACATGCATTACCAACTTTAGAATCAAAAAGTTACAGTAGACAATTCTAGTTCTTACAAAAAAATTTGCACTTTATTTCAATATTTTCTCTCCCCAGGGACACTTCTGAACAGTGTATGGAAATTTCAGTTTATATTAAAATATATCATTCTGAGTGATTTGATTAGTAGGGTTCTGTCTGAGCTCATCAAAATATGATTTTATTAGGTCAAGATTTAGATTCCCTCCAGGAGCCAACTGAGTAAAATTCAAGAGGAAAGTTTTCTTTCTCATGCAAACTGCAGCTTAGCTGTTCCACTTTAGCTAAAAGTTAATGAGAAATACCACTAGGCACATGTTAGGAGTAGCTAAGAGCAAAACAAAAGAAAAAATAAAGCAAGGGTAAATTCTGGAGTCTTTATTTTAAACATTGTGTCAGTGGACACTTGCTAAGGACTTCATCTTTGGAGGATGTAGATTATGAGAGATCCTTGATCATTATACAAACCCAAATTGGAAGTGGACTATTCTGCACATGGAGAAGCTGGAAGGAGTCAGATGGGACCAGAGGGGAAAGAGCCTGGGGGCATAAGTCAGGGACTTTGTTCTTTAGTCAAACAGGAAAGGAACTGATGGATTATGAACATCTCTGTCTTTGGCTATGAAAGTTCAAGAGTAAGGTTGATGGATGATTTCAATGCAGATAGTCTTTTCAATTTTAGTAATTTCATTAAGTGAATTCTGATATACTACTGTGATTTTAATTAATTACATTCCTTGATGATTAACGTAATTTAGATGATTTTTATAAATTTCTTTGAAATCTGCATATATTCATTCTTAAGTGATTTTTCACTCTCCAGAATAATTTTGTTAATAATCTCCTAACCAGTAGAAGGTTTTACAAGTTAATGAAAAAATATTTATATATGTGTACAGAGAAAGTAACTATGAATTATTTATATATCAAAGAGAAGAAATGAATGAAACATCATAATAAGGAGTATTTTATGTACTATTTTTAGTATATACAGGACATGATTTTACACTAGTAGATTTCTTTACAACTGGATGAATTCACTGCATGATGTACTAAATAACCATTAAATATAATGTGTGTTTTAATAATTTATTTTAGGGCAAAAAGAAAAATATTAAAAATCTTTTCAAAAAAAGGACTCAGTAAAAATGTGTATTTTAACCCTTTCCCAACATCTCACTGAAATGACAAAAATGTTTTACATAAAGGAATAAATCGATAAGAGAATTGATAATGTGATTGTATCAAAGGACTAGTGATTGTAATGAATTTCTGTAGCATAAAGCACTTTGATTTCATTGAAGCACAATTCATAGAAGAATAATCTGTACATCTGATATTCAAAAGAGAAGTCTGAAAGGAAGTCTGAGATTCAGAGTGGCCCTTGGTTGCTTGTTCCCTCATCACTAAACTAAAGTTATATACCTGCCCATATATTTATACATTAACATCCAACTTCTCATCCAAGCAAAGGAGAATTACAGTAATGGAACTTCCAATAGCTGAAGGAATGAAGAGTTGATTACATTATCAGTTCTGCTTCTGTGTTATAGCAATGAATAATCAATTAAAAAATCTAATTAACTAACAAAGAACCATCTGTTCCATGGGAGCATTATACTGCAATAAATCAACAAACTAAACATATGCAACCACATGAATTCTTGGAAAGAAAGAACAACAACAGCTTCAATGTGGTCCATTCACTGCATTTCCTTGGTTTTAGGGGAACAAAAACAAAGAAAATGGTGTGCCATTAATTTTGCAAATTGAGCCTGCAAAAATATAGAATAATAATATTTAGTTTAAATATATATCTACTTTTGTATCACTAAAGCCAAACAAACACTAAATACCCCCCTGGTATTTGCCATATCAATTCTAGGACCCAATCCTTGTAATAAGAACATATATACCTCAATTTAATGAAGGGTGATTTCTTTATAAAAAAATGTGAGGTAAGTTGACAAGCAGCAGCCATTCCAAATTTCAAATTTGAAGAAGAGTAATGAATTCTTGCTGTGCTTTTTGCATGGGGTTTATATTGCTTTAAAACATTTCACAAATAGGTCTCGTGTGTAAGCAACTGTGGTATGTATGTAAGATATACAGAGAGTAATTAAGAATTCTAAGTTGCAATCCTAAAGAGATTTTTTAATCCAAAATAAGTATTATCCAAAGGTGTTTATTGTCAAGAACCCTAAATATTGCCATTGTGAGCAAATTCAGGGTGAGGGTTAAAATGTATGTATGTGTATATTTATATATATGCATAGCCACATGTATATCATATAATCTGGAAAGATTCAAGAACAAATACACTAATGTAAATCTAGATACATATACCATGTGTGCTATAATCTGGTAGCAATGAAAATAGATTAAAAGGTGTCAGACGGGCTGGGGATGTGGCTCACGCAGTAGCGCGCTCGCCTGGCATGCACGAGGCGCTGGGTTTGATCCTCAGCACCACATACAAATAAGATAAAGATGTTGTGCCCACCCTAAAATGAATATTAAAAAATTCTCTCTCTCTCTCTCTCTCTCTCTATATATATATATATATATATATATATATATATATATTTTTTTAAATGGTTAATCATCTGGTAGCAATGTTTAAAAAGGAAGATGATATCAGCAGATGGAAGAGGTGAACAGCTAGAATTTGGCACACACTGGTGATTGTAGATTTTAGGATGAGAGAATCAGTGGTATCAGTACAAATATGTATGGAATTTCAGTGATGGGAGAGAAATGTCAAAGATGTACCTGTACATCAATCACTAATTGTATTTTAGAAGTTTAAAGAATGAGGAAATACAGCCTTCAAGATATTTTTCCAGCTTTCTGGTGGGTACTTTGGCATCCTATCATTTTACCTGAACTTGGCACAAACATTTAAATTCCCCAAGACAGACACATTGAAAAAAAAAACTTTAGATATTAAAATTTTATTTATTTATTTAGCTTTTTGGCCTTTAAAATGTTTTCTTTGATGAGAAGAAGGTTTTTAATTTGATTCAATTTCATTTAAAAGCTTCTTCTCAGCAAAGGAAACAATCAATAATGTGAGGAGAGAGCCTACAGATTTGGAGAAAATCTTTGCCACATGCACCTCAGATAAAGCATTAATCTCTAGGATACATAAAGAACTAAAAACTTCACAAACACACACACACACACACACACACACACACAAAAATGACCCAATCAATAAATGGCCTAAGGAACTAAACAGACCCTTCACAGAGGAAGAAATACAATCAGCAAATATATGTAAAAGTGTTCAACATCTCTAGCAACTAGAGAAATGCAAATCAAAACTACAATGAGATTTCATCTCACTCCAGTTAGAGTGGAAATCATCAAGAATACAGGCAACAATAAATGTTGGCAAGGATGTGGGGGAAAAGGTACACTCATACATTGCTGATGGAACTGTAAATTGGCACAGCTACTATGGAAAATGGAATCACCATTCGACCCAGCTATTTCACTCCTCAGTTTATAGCCAAAGAACTTAAAATCAGCATACTACAGCAATGTAACCATGCCAATGTTTATTGCAGCTCAGTTCACAATAGCTAAATTATGGAACTAACCTAGGAATTCTTCATAAATGCATAGATAAAGAAAATGTGGTATATATTCAATGTAATATTACTCAGCTTTAAAGAATAAAATTATGATATTTGCCAGTAAATGTATAGAGTTGGAGGATATCATGCTAACTGAAATAAGCCAATCCCCCCAAAACAAAGGTTGAATGTTTTCTTTAATAAGTGGATTTTAATGCACAATAAGGTGAGCACTAGAGAAGACTAGAGTTACCTTAGATTAGGTAGAAGGAAGTGAAGGGAGCAGAGGGGAGGGGATATGGGGATAGGAAATATAGTAGAATGAAACGCACATTATTATTTTAAGTATATATGTGACTGCATGACCAATATGACTCTACAACTTGTACACTCAGAAAAATGAGAAATTATATCCCACCTATGTATAATGTATCAGAGTGCATAAATGCATTATACTATTATGAATAGCTAATTAAAACAAATTAAAAAAAGAAAAAATGTTTTCAATATTTGTCTTCTGTTCTGCCAGCCTTTTTCTTTCTTTTTTTTTTTTTTAATTTGAACCTGGGTTTTTTTTCTTTTTTTTTTTTATTGTTGGTTGTTCAAAACATTACATAGTTCTTGATATATCATATTTCACATTTTGATTCAAGTGGGTTATGAACTCCCATTTTACCCCCTATGCAGCTTGCAGAATCACATCAGTTACACTTCCATTGATTTACATATTGATATACTCATGTCTGTTGTATTCTGCTGCCTTTCCTATCCTCTACTGTCCCCCCTCCCCTCCCCTCCCCTCCCCTCTTCTCTCTCTACCCCCACTACTTTAATTCATTCCTCCCCCTTGTATTATTTTTCCCTTTCCCCTCACTTCCTCTTGTATGTAATTTTGTATAACCCTGAGGGTCTCCTTCCATTTCCATGCAATTTCCCTTTTCTCTCCCTTTCCCTCCCACCTCTCCTCCTTGTTTAATGCTGGTCTTCTTCTCCTGCTCTTCTTCCCTAGTCTGTTCTTAGTTACTCTCCTTATATCAAAGAAGACATTTGGCATTTGTTTTTTAGGGCTTGGCTAGCTTTGCTTAGCATAATCTGCTCTAATGCCATCTATTTCCCACCAAATTCTATGATTTTGTCATTTTTTAATGCAGAGTAATACTCCATTGTGTATAAATGACACATTTTTTTTTATCCATTCGTCTATTGAAGGGCATCTAGGTTGGTTCCACAGTCTTGCTATTGTGAATTGTGCTGCTATGAACATCGATGTAGCAGTGTCCCTGTAGCATGCTCTTTTTAGGTCTTTAGGGAATAGACCAAGAAGGGGGATAGCTGGGTCAAATGGTGGTTCCATTCCCAGCTTTCCAAGAAATCTCCATACTGCTTTCCAAATTGGCTGCACCAATTTGCAGTCCCACCAACATTGTACAAGTGTACCCTTTTCCCCACATCCTCGCCAGCACTTATTGTTGTTTGACTTCATAGTGGCTGCCAATCTTACTGGAGTGAGATGGTATCTTAGGGTGGTTTTGATTTGCATTTCTCTGACTGCTAGAGATGGTGAGCATTTTTTCATGTACTTGTTGATTGATTGTATGTCCTCCTCTGAGAAGTGTCTGTTCAAGTCCTTGGCCCATTTGTTGATTGGGTTATTTGTTATCTTATTGTCTAATTTTCTGAGTTCTTTATATACTCTGGATATTAGAGCTCTATCTGAAGTGTGAGGAGTAAAGATTTCTTCCCATGATGTAGGCTCCCTATTTACCTCTCTTATTGTTTCTTTTGCTGAGAAAAAACTTTTTAGTTTGAGTAAGTCCCATTTGTTGATTCTAGATGTTAACTCTTGTGCTATGGGTGTCCTATTGAGGAATTTGGAGCCCGACCCCACAGCATGTAGGTCGTAGCCAACTTTCTCTTCTATCAGATGCCGTGTCTCTGATTTGATATCAAGCTCCTTGATCCATTTTGAGTTAACTTTTGTGCATGGCGAGAGAAAGGGATTCAATTTCATTTTGTTGCATATGGATTTCCAGTTTTCCCAGCATCATTTGTTGAAGATGCTATCCTTCCTCCATTGCATGCTTTTAGCCCCTTTATCAAATATAAGAAAGTTGTAGTTTTGTGGGTTGGTTTCTGTGTCCTCTATTCTGTACCATTGGTCCACCCGCCTGTTTTGGTACCGGTACCATGCTGTTTTTGTTACTATTGCTCTGTAGTATAGTTTGAAATCTGGAATCACTATACCACCTGATTCACATTTCCTGCTTAGTATTGTTTTTGCTATTCTGGGTCTTTTATTCTTCCATATGAATTTCATGATTGCTTTCTCTATTTCTACAAGAAATGCTGTTGGGATTTTGATTGGCATTGCATTAAACCTATAGAGAACTTTTGGTAATATCACCATTTTGATGATGTTAGTTCTGCCTATCCATGAACAGGGTATATTTTTCCATCTTCTAAGGTCTTCTTCAATTTCTCTCTTTAGGGTTCTGTAGTTTTCATTGTATAAGTCTCTCACCTCTTTTGTTAGGTTGATTCCCAAGTATTTTATTATTTTTGAGGATATTATGAATGGAGTGGTTGTCCTCGTGTCCATTTCAGAGGATTTGTCACTGATATACAGGAATGCCTTTGATTTTATAACCTGCCACTTTGCTGAATTCATTTATTAGCTCTAACAGTTTCTTTGTAGACCATATTGGGTCTGCTAGGTATAGAATCATGTCATCTGCAAATAGTGATAACTTAAGTTCTTCTTTTCCTATTTTATGCCTTTAATTTCTTTCGTCTGTCTAATTGCTCTGGCCAGTGTTTCCAGAACTATGTTGAACAGAAGTGGTAAGAGAGGGCATCCCTGTCTTGTTCCAGATTTTAGAGGGAATGCCTTCAATTTTTCTCCATTCAGAATGATGCTAGCCTGAGGCTTAGCATAGATTGCTTTTACAATGTTGAGGTATGTTCCTGTTATCCCTAGTTTTTCGAGAGTTTTGAACATAAACGGATGCTGTACTTTGTCGAATGATTTTTCCGCATCTATCGAGATGATCATATGGTTCTTATTTTTAAGTCTATTGATGTGGTGAATAACATTTATTGATTTCCGTATATTGAACCAGCCTTGCATACCAGGGATGAATCCTACTTGATCATGGTGCACAATTTTTTTGATATGTTTTTGTATCCGATTCGCCAGAATTTTATTGAGGATTTTTGCATCTAGGTTCATTAGAGATATTGGTCTGTAGTTTTCTTTCTTTGAAGTGTCTTTGTCTGGTTTCGGAATCAGGGTGATGTTGGCCTTGTAGAATGAATTTGGAAGTTCTCCCTCTTTTTCTATTTCCTGAAATTGCTTAAAAAGTATTGGTATTAGTTCCTCTTTAAAGGTTTTGTAAAACTCTGCTGTATACCCATTCGGTCCTGGGCTTTTCTTAGATGGTAATCTTTTGATGATTTCTTCTATTTCCTCAATTGATATTGGTCTGTTTAGGTTGTCTATATCCTCCTGACTCAATCTGGGCAGATTATATGACTTAAGAAATTTATCGATGCCTTCACTATCTTCCATTTTATTGGAGTATAAGGATTCAAAATAATTTCTGATTATCTTCTGTATTTCTGAAGTGTCTGTTGTGATCTTGCCTTTTTCATCCCGTATGCTAGTAATTTGAGTTCTCTTTCTTCTTCTCTTCGCTAGCATGGCTAAGGGTCTGTCAATTTTATTTATTTTTTCAAAGAACCAACTTTTTGTTTTGTCAATTTTTTCAATTGTTTCTTTTGTTTCGATTTCAATAATTTCAGCTCTTATTTTAATTATTTCTTGCCTTCTCCTTCTTTTTCTGTTGTTTTGCTCTTCTTTTTCTAGGATTTTGAGATGAAGTATGAGATCATTTATTTGTTGGTTTTTTCTTTTTTTGAGGAATGAACTCCAAGCAATTAATTTTCCTCTTAGAACTGCTTTCATTGTGTCCCATAGATTCCGATATGTTGTGTCTGTGTTTTCATTTAACTCTAAGAATTTTTTAATTTCCTCTTTGATGTCTTCTAAAACCCATTGATCATTCAGTAACCTATTGTTCATTCTCCAAGTGATGCATGATTTTTCCTTCCTTCTTTTATCGTTGATTTTCAGTTTCATTCCATTATGATCAGATAAGATGCATGGTATTATCTCTGCTCCTTTATATTGTCTAAGAGTTGCCCTGTGATATAATATATGATCTATTTTTGAGAAGGATCCATGTGCTGCTGAGAAAAAAGTGTAGCTGCTTGATGTTGGGTGGTATATTCTATATATGTCAATTAAGTCTAGGTTGTTAATTGTGTTATTGAGTTCTATAGTTTCCTTATTCAACTTTTGTTTGGAAGATCTGTCCAGTGGTGAGAGAGGTGTGTTGAAGTCTCCCATGATTATTGTATGGTGGTCTATTAGACTCTTGAACTTGAGAAGAGTTTGCTTGATGAACATAGCAGCACCGTTGTTTGGGGCATATATATTTATGATTGTTATGTCTTGTTGGTGTATAGTTCCCTTGAGCAGTATGTAGTGTCCCTCTTTATCCCTTTTGATTAACTTTGGCTTCAAATCTATTTTATTTGATATGAGTATGGACACTCCTGCTTGTTTCCGCAGTCCATATGAGTGATATGATTTTTCCCAACCTTTCACCTTCAGTCTATGTATATCTTTTCCTATCAAATGCGTCTTCTGTAGGCAGTATATTGTTGGGTCTTGTTTTGTGATTCATTCAACTACCCTGTGTCTCTTAATTGGTGAATTTAAGCCATTAACATTTAAGGTTATTATTGAGATATGGTTTGTTCTTCCAGCAATATTTGTTTATTAATGATACTAAACCTGATTTGTTTTCCTCTTTGATTATTTTCCCCCCTTTACTGTCCTACCTCCCACTGTTGGTTTTCATTGTTGTTTTCCACTTCCTCTTCCTGTAGTGTTTTGCCAAGGATTTTTTGAAGAGATGGTTTTCTAGCTGCAAATTCTTTTAACTTTTGTTTATCGTGGAAGGTTTTAATTTCATCTTCCATCCTGAAGCTTAATTTTGCCGGATACACAATTCTTGGTTGGAACCCATTTTCTTTTAGCATTTGAAATATGTTATTCCAGGATCTTCTAGCTTTTAGAGTCTGTGTTGAGAGATCAGCTGTTATCCTGATTGGTTTACCCCTAAATGTAATCTGCTTCCTTTGTCTTGTGGCTTTTAAAATTCTCTCCTTATTCTGTATGTTGGACATCTTCATTATAATGTGTCTAGGTGTGGATCTCTTATGATTTTGCACATTCGGCGTCCTGTAGGCTTCTAGGATTTGGGATTCTGTCTCATTCTTCAAGTCTGGGAAGTTTTCTCGTATTATTTAACTGAATAGATTGTTTATTCCTTTGGTTTGGATCCCTGTGCCTTCCTGTATCCCAATGACTCTTAAGTTTGGTCTTTTGATATTATCCCACATTTCTTGGATGTTCTGCTCATGGTTTCTTAGCAGACTTGCTGAGCTGTCTATGTTCTTTTCAAGTTGAAATACTCTGTCTTCATTGTCTGATGTTCTGTATTCTAAGTGATCCACTCTGCTGATAGTATTCTCAATTGAGTTTTTAAGTTGGTTTATTGCTTCCTGCATTTCTAGGATTTCTATTTGTTTGTTTTTTATTTCCTCTATCTCCCTGTGAAATTGATCTTTTACTTCCTGGATTTGTTTATGTAGTTCCTTGTCAATGTGATCTTTCATTGTCTGATTTTGCTGTCTCATGTCTTCCTTGAGACTCCAGATCATCTGAAGCATGTATATCCTGACCTCTCTATCTGACATTCCATCTATTGCAGCTATTACCTCTTCTAAAGTTGAGTTGACCTGCATTGCCTGTGGTCCTTTCTTTCCTTGTCTTTTCATACTGCTGGCGTTTCTTTCTGCTTGGTGAAACTGTTGTGTTTTTGAAATTTTCCCTCTATTTATTTATATTGCTCTTGTAATGTTGAAAAATCTCCCTTGCAGGGCAGCTAGTGGCTGTGATACTCCTCCAATTGGTGTGATCCGTCTACCATGCTGGCGGGCCCTAGGTGTGCTTTGCTGGCCCGTCGAAGGTCCGCGTACCCAGCAGGCACGAGGGGCACCTCTGTCACTCCGCAGGTTGCTGGGCCTAACCTTCCAATGGGTCGCAGTTTCACCTACCTTGCAGGTGCGGGGGGAGGGGGTGGCTCCGCCCCTCAGCAGGCCACGGGGCCTGATCTGCCGGTGGTCACAGTCCCGCCTACCTTGCAGGTAATTGGGGAGGGGACGGGCCTGCCCCTCAGCAGGCCGCTGGACCTGTCCTGCTGGTGGGTCGCAGGTCCGCGTTCCCTGCAGGCGCGAGTGGCAGCTCTGTCACTCGGCAGGTTGCTGGGCCTGACCTGCCCATGGGTTGCAGGCACTATGCCAGCCTTTTTCCTACTGTGTCTACCCATACTTAAAATCTTTAATTTAATATATTAAATTTTTGAATTAGTAAGGCTCTTCAGATTGCCCAATAACAAATATGCACATCTAGAAAGGGCTTCACAATTCAACAGAGATAATGATAAAGCATTTCATATCTTCTCTTTACTCAGAGGCAAATGAGTTGAGAACAACCACTCACTCTTTATCCATGTCTTCACTGGTTTAATTGCCTTCTCATTGTATCTGGATTGCATTTCAGTTCGTTACTTCCTCATGTGATATGTGAGTTCAATTTCTCCAAGAAGTGAAAGTCACGATTTCCTCCCCAAAACATGAAGATGTGATGACTGACCAATGTCCTGGGAATTTCTTCTATTTGCTCCAACACAAACTGCCACCACTGTGGAATAAATGACTGAGGCCCAGCCTATCTGTATGAAGTATCATACTCAGCTCCTTTGGATGTAATTACACTAGTACTCAATGTATTTACAAAGCAAGAAAATACAAACCATAAAGTGTTTCCACTTTTTTCTACTTTAATTATTCCACCATGATGAGAATATTTAATTGAAACTTCATACATGTTTCTGAATGAGATATACAAATGGTTTAAGTATATATTTAAGTACTAAAAACTTAATTCATTAACATTTCATAACAATTATAACTGAAAAACCTTTCAATAATATTAAGGACAGTACAAATAACCCCACAATTTCATGACTGCTTTAATGAAACAACAGGTATTATTGACACTAAATATTTCTTTTCAACATTTTTGTCAGTGCATTTAAGACTTGCTTGTTTCTTAGACTATAGATAATGGGGTTTAACACAGGAATTATGACAGTGTAAAACAGAGAAAGCGTGTCTTGATCATTTGCTTGTGAAGATGCAGGATGTACATACATGAAGAGAAGGGGGCCATAGTATAAAGACACAGAAAAGAGATGGGCTCCACAGGTGGAGAAGGCTTTTCTTACACTCTTTTCAGACTTCTTTTTTAAAATTGTATAGAGCACTAGGGTGTAAGAAACAAGAATAGTCACAATACTGAAAACTTGTATTGAACCAGAGAAAATAAAAAGCATTAGATAATTAATAGAAGTATCATTGCATGAAATTTTTAACAGGGGCATAACATCACAATAAAAGTGATGTATTATGTTGGAATTACAGAAGGTTAACCTGAATAAAAAGCTTTCATGAAGTATGGCATGAAGAAAGCCACCTACAAATGACAAAACTAGTAGCCGTAAGCATAGTTTATTGGTCATAATCACAGGATACAGTAAAGGGTGGCATATGGCTGCATAGCGATCATAAGCCATTGCTGCCAGGAGAAAGCATTCTGCAGTCACACTGAATGCAACTGAAAAAAATTGAATCAGACATTCAGAAAAAGTTATTATTTTGCTTTTGTCTAAAATGTTGGCCAACATCTTTGGGGTCACTGTTGATGATAACCAAGCATCCACAAAGGCTAAATTCCCGAGGAAAAAGTACATGGGGATGTGAAGCTGAGGGTCATTCCAGATCAGAGAAATCAGACCAAGGTTTCCCACCATGGTGATGAGGTATATCGCCAGGAACACCAGGAACAGGGGGAGTTTCCACTGTGGTTGCTGTGTAAGTCCTGTGAGAACAAACTCTGTCAGCAAAGTTGCATTTGACTCTTCCATGCCTCACAGGATGTCCCCTGAAATGAAACAAAATAAAATATAATGAATGTTAAGAAAAATACAATGAGGAATTTTTTTTTCTTTCTTTTTTTTTCTTTTTGACAATAGGTTATTGAATCCAGGAATATTTAATCTTTGAGCCATATTTCCAGTCCCACTCTTTTTTGTTTACATTTTATTTAGAGATAGAGTCTTGCTAAGTTGCTGACGACCTGAGTAAGTTGATGAGGCTGGCTTTGAACATGGGATCCTCCTATGTCAGCCTCCTGAGCTCTTGGGATTACAGGCAGTGTCACCATAACTGGGTACAATGAGGATTTATAAAGAAAATATTGAAAGACAAAGGTTGAAATAAAATTGTACTTTTTTTTTCAAAGGACATTAATAGTTTTAGAGAATTACATATAGCAAAAACGATTCAAATCAATAAACCTACAGGAAAAAAATTTAGAGAAAATGAGAGGCCTTCTAAATTTGTGATAAATTTATTGGAAACTGTTGAATGTGTTTGGAAATTTGATGTCCTACACATGGTTAAAGATCTACAGAACTATCTGAATGACCTGGATTACAAACTAAAATGAACGTCATTTGAAAAAATTTGAAACTTACTTATCAGATAATATGCTCTTGCTCTAAGACCTTTTAACATGTGTAAGGATGTGATCAAATATTTTAAATTAAATATTTGTAATATGCAAAAATTTTATAGGAATGGGACAATGGAGCTTGGGAAATAATGAGAAAACTGTTATTATTTTCCAAGAGGTCACAGACCAAAAAATACATCTAATGGTCTTTTTATACCATATGTGTGTGTGTGTGTGTAAATGTATATACATATATATATGTATATATATATATATATATATATATAATATGAGTTATCACTACAGACATATGTATATAAATATATATTACATTCATTATATAACATATATATATATATATAATATGAGGTATCAGTATAAAAACAGAGTAATTCATGAAGAAGTTAAGAATCTATACTTTAAAAACTCTTCTCTGACAATGCCAACATACTTGTATTGCCTAGTCTGGATAGAGTATGACATTTGTAGAAGTTAGGAAAATGAACAGGCAGATTGAAATAATTCAGAATGTAGAGTCACTAGGATTCAGTTACATATGTGGTGTTAGAGGTTAGCCCCTGAAGAGGAAAGCAGTGAATTGTTAAATGGGTGAGTAATATCAAAAATAAAACCGAATCCTTCAATTCATTATCAAATTTTCAAAAGGAGAACCCCCTTAACACCCAGGAGATATTGGTGTAATATGGCTCTGCTCGTCACCCCTATGAGTAATGACCTGGTAACTTCAGAGTAGGTGAAGGCATAACTCTGGGTGATCTACCCATCAGAGATTGTATACAAGGAAAAGAGAGGGGGAAGGAAATGATGAGAAAGTTACATTAAGGAACTTACAATATGGACAGTTGTCATTTATTAGATGGTACATCTGTACCCCTTTCTAAGACAAAACCTTTTGGTGGGCGGGAGCTTCCCTCTACTTAAGAACCCAAAGGCCAGAAACTAACTTTTTCATGGCCCTTTAACCTAGAGAGATGAGAATTGGTATAGGTTTGCCCAGTGAAACACAAATGCACAGGATTTAGAACGTGGCAAAAAAGATAAACCCTGCATCCACATCAGTAGTGTTATTTGTGGTTTTGACACCTGAAATTCATGTCACGAATTGAATTCCTGATTGAGGTAACATTGAGAAATAATTTTTGCTATTAATTGGCTGCCTTGGGTCCTTTTCCTGCCTATTCCTCCATCCTCTGCCACATTTATTGCTTTGGGTCAACTGTCATTTAATAAAGTTATTTATTATTACCTCTCAGATGCTGAATTGACCATAAGAGAAACAAGAGACAGACAAGAAAAAAAGAAAAAGTAGGGATCAGAGTGATCAAGAGGTGAAGGGGAAAACGGAGAGTGAAGCTTTGTGTACATAAAATAAGAAAGATAATGAAGAAGAACAATGGTTTTTTGTTTGTTTGTTTGTGTGTGTGTGTGATGAGGAGGATTGATCCCAGGGCCTTATGCATGCAAAACAAGTACTCTACCAATTGTGTAATAAGAATTATAATGCATTCCATTGCCAGCTGTTTATTTATTTATTTATTCAAATCAATAAAATAAAATAAATCTAATAAAAAAAGAAGGAGAAAGTAAACAATGGTGCATATTACCAAAGTAAAAGCTCTAGTAAGTCAAAGCATTAACATTGATCTTTTCTGTGGAAATTCATAAATTTTAGTGAAAGCACTTTCTGTTATGTGATAGAAGTGGTTTCAGAGAACAGTAGCAAGTGCATGTACAAAAACAAGTAGCACAAAGGTGCAAGGAGTGAAAGAGTGAGCTCTGAGCACTGGGAGCATTGTGGACAAGGGCTGGCCTTTCCATCCTGGCTGCATCAAATGTAAGGCATTTGTTCTGCACACCATTGCACAAATGTACAAAAGTGAAAAGAGAGGAAGGAAAGGAGACAAGGAGAGTTTCAGTAAAAGTAGAAAGGCAGTTTAGGGTGAATGAAAAGAAAATAAGAGGAAGGGGAAAAAAACTAGACAGAGAATAAGAGAGATGTGAGTAAGTACAGAAAAGTCAAAGAAAGAGGAAGCATCCAAGGAAGGTGACCCTGAGAGGAAGAAAAAGGTTCAGAGATTTGGATGAAAATGTTTGTGTTAACTTGGAATTCATTAAAAGTTGTGATCCAAGAGAATCTTATCTTTTTCTTCTATTCTAAATGGAATCCCTACCCCACTCCTCCTGGAATTTGAGTCCAAGGGAGCTATACAACTTAAAATCCTTATTTTAAGATGGCATGATATTCATATATATGCTTTTATTACCTGATCATTCTTTCCAGATAGTCAAGTTGTTTTGTCTTTAAATATGAGATCAAAAATAGAAACAAAATTTTAATAGTTGATATTATTTTAGTTAGCATACTGAAAATTTCTAAGAAAGTAGAATACTACTACTTTCTTATGTCAATCACTTCAATTTATTTATATACATCATAACATCATGTGCTACCCTCAATATGTACAAAGCAGATTTTTAATTTTATCTTTGTTATTACACTGATTAATCTTGTTTTTTCCTTGAAATATTTCTCGTTTAACTGTACATATCCCTTTTTCTTTCCCATCTTTATAAGCAGAATAACATGTAGCCAAAGATGTAAAACTAAGGGAATGTAAATAACCAGTACCAATAACTACACTTTGAATGAATTCTTATTTGGAATAGGATTCCCTCCATGCAATCCTAATCATTGGATGGTTGAAAATTATCAAGATCAATTATTGCCCTAAAATCTGGAAAAGTTGCAGGAAAAAATGTTTTATCATGTTTTCTGGTAAATAAAATATAAATATATAAATACAAATATACGTATATATATTTGTCAGAAGTGTGTGAAAGGACAGAGTTAATACTTGACAACTTAATATTTTCATTCAGAACATGTAATTAATTAAACACAATGGGTCATTTTACCAGAGTCTTAGAAATACATCTTATGTAAGAATCATTATAACTTCAAACTCTAGTTCTAGTCTTAAATTGTTTGAAGTTATACATAAGTAAATGAAATCATTATAGTTAGATTAAAAAGAATATCACCAAAGGACACAAATCCGTTTTTGCAGCATTTTTCTTATCCAGATTTTAGCACAAAATTAAGTGCCATTAGTGAACCATTTTGTATCCTATTCCCTGGTCATATCATATCTTTCAAACCTATACTAAATTGTTACAATCTAATCAGTACTTTTACCTTGCATAAAAATAAGTTAAACGTGGGCTGGGGATGTGGCTCAAGTAGTAGCGTGCCGGCCTGGAACGTGTGTGGCCCAGGTTCAATCCTCAACACCACATACAAACAAAGATGTTGTGTCCGCAGAAAAAACTAAAAAAATAAATAAATAAATATTATTTAAAAAAAATAAATAAGTTAAACGTACAGAAATAATTTCTGTCTTACCAATAACTTGAAAGGAATATTGGAGATACTTTATTTAATATTCCATGCTTGGATAATATGTCAAAATGAACCCACTATTATACATAACTATCATGCACTAAAAAAAAATCTAAAAATTTAAAAATGTACTAGACATTATAAAACAGAAAAAAATACAATAGCACAGAGTCAACCATAACAAGAGTAGAAGTCTCTGCAAACTGATTGATTCTGGATGTTTAATAATACAGTATCCAGGAAAACTTTATATAAGGTTTGCTTTGAACACAAGAGTCACACAGGTCTACAATTACGTGCTTTCTCCAGAAATGGAAGGAGCAGAGATCTAAAATTCCCCTAAGACTGCCAGGGTTCCCTGAAGGACAAGTGAAGTTGTTCTAAGAGGCACTGAGGATTAGGATATGTATGAAAAGAATCCCAGATTGTCCCACATGCATTACCAACTCTGGAATCATAAAGTCACATTAGACAGTTCTAGTTCTAAAAACAAAAATTGCACTTTATTTCAATATTTTCTCTGCCCACGTACACTTCTGACCTGTGTATGGAAATTTCAGTTTATATTAAAATATATCATTCTGAGTGATTTGATTAGTAAGGTTCTGGCTGAGCTCATCAAAATATGGTATTATTAGGCCAAGATCTAGATTTCCTCCAGGAGCCAACTGAGTAAAATTCAAGAGGAAAGTTTTCTTTCTCATGCAAACTGCAGCTTAGCTGTTCCACTTTAGCTAAAAGTTGGTGAGAAATATCACTAGACACATGTTAGGAGTAGCTAAGAGCAAAACAAAAGATAAAATAAAGCAAAGGTAAATTCTGGAGTCTTTATTTTAAACATTGTGTCAGTGGATACTTGCTAAGGACTTCATCTTTGGAGGATGTAGATTATGAGAGATCCTTGATCATTATACAAACCCAAATTGGAAGTGGACTATTCTGCACATGCAGAAGCTGGAAGGAGTCAGATGGGACCAGAGGGGAAAGAGCCTGGGGGCATAAGTCAGGGACTTTGTTCTTTAGTCAAACAGGAAAAGCACTGATGGATTATGAACATCTCTGTCTTTGGCTATGAAAGTTCAAGAGTAAAGTTGATGGATGATTCAATATATATTAATTTTAATAATTTCAATAAGTGAATTCTGATATACTACTGTGATTTTAATTAATTATATTCCTTGATGATTAACATAATTTAGATGATTTTTATAAATTTCTTTGACACCTGCATATATTCATTTTTGAAATATTTATTGAAATGATTACCCTGTTTTGTATTGTGTGTGTGTGTGTGTTTACATGTGTTTGTGTTGCAAAAGATTAAACTAAGGACCTCATACATACTAGAGAAATGCTCTACCACTGAGGTAATCCCTGACCCACTCACTTCCTATATTCTTATTAAATAACTAGAGTTATAATTTCTGATTTGGAGATTTTCCCCCTTTACCATACATATGAATATCAGATAAATTATTTGTGAATTCTGTTTTAGGTATATTCTCAGACTAAAAATTCAGAAGACTTCTACCACAGTGACATTTCTAATAATCCATCAATAAGGTACATATCAAGATATTCCTTCAAAAGTGAAGCATAAGTTGCTACACTTGACCATTCACACAACCAAAATATGTCCCAAATCTAATGGTCATTTTGGATTTGGAGACCATTTACTATGTTCGTGGGTCTAATACTCTGAGCCATTTACCAAGTCACCTAAAGAGCTGCTTCTGTTGAGAGGAATAATTCAAAAAGGAGTAGGCTGTGCATTTTACTTTGTTAATTCAATTAACTTCTATACTTCTCTCCTCCCTCCCTTATTATGAGTTAGAATCCACATATTAGAGAAAACATTTGGCCTTTGGTTTTGGGGAATTGGTTTATTTCCCTTAGCATGATAGTCTCTCATATCCATCCATTACTGGAAAAATGTCATAAGGTCAGTCTTCTTTATGGCTGAGGAATACTTCATTGTGTATATATACCACATATTCTTTATCCTTCCCTCTGTTGAAGGGAACCTAGGTTGACTCCATATCTTATCTATTATGAAGTTACTGTTTATTAAAACAAACAAAAAACAACAAAAAATTTTCTTTATGCATGCCCTACCCAGTAGCACTAATATTGCAGAGTCAACCTAGTGATGGAGTCAATGTTTCTGAGTTTGCACAGTTCTCCACAAAATTTTGATGTGGGATATGGTTTCATACTCAGTCTTAAAATAGCTCCAGCCAATACCTGCACCCTGCAAAATCCTAGACCAGATTTGTTTAGACACTTTATGACAGACATTCATATGTCATAAAACACTGAGATCTCTAGACCATAATGTAAATTTTGAGAAAGAAGCAAACTTCCATTTCTAATTGATTTTACTTGTTATTCCCTAAATCTTAAATGATTTTTTCACTCTCCAGAATAATTTTCTCAATAATCTCCTAACCAGTAGAAGGTTTTACAAGTTAATGAAGAAAAATATGTATATATGTATACAGAGAAAGTAACTATGAATTATTTTAAATATCCAAGGGAAGAAATGAATGGAACATCATAATAAGGAGTTTTTTCCTACTATTTTCAGTATATACGCGACATGATTTTACTCCAACACTAGTAGATTACTTAACAACCAGGTGAATTCACTACATGATATACTTTATATCTAAATAACCATTAAATACAATGTGTATTTTAATAATTTATTTTAGGGCAAAAAGAAAAACTTTAAAAATTTTTTCAAAACAAGGACTCAGTAAAAATGTGTATTTTAACCCTTTAAAACCAACATCTCACTGAAATGATAAAAATGTTTTAAATAAAGGAATAAATCTATAAGAGAATTGATAATGTGATTGTATCAAAGGACTAGTGATTGTAATGAATTTCTGTAGCATAAAGCACTTTGATTTCATTGAAGTACAATTCATAGAAGAATAATCTGTACATCTGACATGAAAAAGAGAAATCTGAAGAGGAATTCTGAGATTCAGAGTGGCCCTTGGTTGCTTGTTCCCTCCTCACCAAACTAAAGTTATATACCTGCCCATATATTTATACATTAACATCCAACTTCTCATCCAAGCAAAGGAGAAGTACAGTGATGGAACTTCCAGAGGCTGAAGGAATAGAGAGTTGATTACATTATCAGTTCTGCTTTTGTGTTATAGCAATGAATAATCAAGAAAAAATCTAATTAACTAACAAAGAACCATCTGTTCCATGGGAGCATTATACTGCAATAAATCAAGGAACTACACATATGCAACCACATGAATTCTTGGGAAGAAAGAGCAACAAAAGCTTCAATGTGATCCATTCACTGCATTTCCTTGGTTTTAAGGGAACAAAATCAAAGAAAATGATGTGTCATTAATTTTGCAAATTGAAATATAGAATAATTATATATAGTTTAAATATATGTCTACTTTTGTATTACTTAAGCCAAACAAACACTAAATACCCCCCTGGTATTTGCCATAGTCAATCCTAGGACCCAATCGCTGTAATAAGAACATATATACCTCAATTTAATGAAGGGTGATTTCTTTATTAAAAAAATGTGAGGTAACTTGACAAGCAGCAGCCATTCCAAATTTCAAATTTGAAAAAGAGTAATGAATTCTTGCTGTGCTTTTTGCATGGGTTTTATATTGCTTTAAAACATTTCACAAATAGTTACTTAGGATCTCATGTGTGTAAGCAACTGTGGTATGTATGTAAGATATACAGAGAGTAATTAAGAATTCTAAGTTGCAATCCTAAAGAGATTATTTAACCCAAAATAAGTATTATCCAAAGGTGTTTATTGTCAAGAATCCTAAATATTGCCACTGTGAGCAAATTCAGGGTGAGGGTTAAAATGTATGTATGTCTATATTTATATATATGCATAGCCACATGTATATCATATAATCTGGAAATACTCAAGAACAAATACACTAATGCAAATCTAGATACATATACCATGTGTGCATATAATCTGGTAGCAATGAAAATAGATTAAAAGGTGTCAGAGGGGCTGGGGATGTGGCTCAAGCAGTAGCGCATTCGCCTGGCATGCACGAGGCGCTGGGTTTGATCCTCAGCACCACATACAAATAAGATAAAGATGTTGTGCCCACCCTAAAATGAATATTAAAAAATTCTCTCTCTCTCTCTCTTTAAAAATAAGTTGTCAGAAAGGTAAATGGTTTAATCTGACACCTATGTATAAAGAATCATCTGGTAGCAATGTTTAAAAAGGAAGAGGATATCAGCAGATGGAAAAGGAGAACAGCTAGAATTTTGCAAACACTGGTGAGTAGATTTTAGGATGAGAGAATCAGTGGTATCAGTACAAAATGCATGGAATTTCAGTGACCGGAGAAAAATGTCAAAGATATACCTGTACATCAATCACTAATTGTATTTTAAAAGTTTAGAGAATGAGGAAATACAATCTTCAAGAATTTTCTTCCACCTTTCTGGTGGGTACTTTGGCATCCTATCATCTTACCTGAACTTGGCACAAACATTTAAATTCCCCAAGACAAAGACACATTGAAAAAAACTTTACATATTAAAATTTTATTTATTTATTTAGCATTTTGGACTTTAAAAAATGTTTTCTTTGCTGAAAAGAAGGTTTTTAATTTGATTCAATCTCATTAAAAAAGCTTCTTCTCAGCAAAGGAAACAATCAATAATGTGAGGAGAGAGCCTACAGATTGGGAGTAAGTCTTTGCCACGTGCACCTCAGATAAAGCATTAATCTCTAGAATACATAAAGAACTAAAAAAACTTCACACATACACACGCACACATACACACACACACACACACACAAAAAAAAAAAAATTACCCAATCAATAAATGGCCTAAGGAACTAAACAGACACTTCACAGAGGAAGAAATACAATCAGCAAATATATGTAAAAGTGTTCAACATCTCTAGCAACTAGAGAAATGCAAATCAAAACTACAATAATATTTCATTCACTCCATTCAGAGTGGCAATCATCAGGAATACAGGCAACAATAAATGTTGGCAAGGATGTGGGGGAAACGGTACACTTACACATTGCTGATGGAACTGTAAATTGGCACAGCTGCTATGGAAAACGGAACCACCATTTGACCCAGCTATTTCACTCCTCTGTTTATAGTCAAAGAACTTAAAATCAGCATACTACAGCAATGTAACCATGCCAATGTTTATTGCAGCTCAGTTCACAATACCTAAATTATGGAACTAACCTAGGAATTCTTCAGTAAATGAATAAAGGAAATGTGGTATATATATTCAATGGAATATTACTCAGCTTTAAAGAATAAAATTATGGTATTTGCCAGTAAATGTATAGAGTTGGAGGATATCATACTAACAGAAATAAGCGAATCCCCCAAAACAAAGGTTGAATGTTTTCTTTAATCAGCGGATTTTAATGCACAATATGGTGAGCACTAGAGAAGACTAGAGTTACCTTAGTTTAGGTAGAAGGAAGTGAAGGGAGCGGAGGGGAGGGGATATGGGGATAAGAAAGATAGTAGAATGAAACGCACATTATTATTTTAAGTATATTTGTGACTGCATGACCAATATGACTCTACAACTTGTACACTCAGAAAAATGAGAAATTATATCCCATCTATGTATAATATATCAAAGTGCATAAATGCATTCTACTATTATGAATAACTAATTAAAACAAATTTAAAAATAAAAAATATGTTCAATATTTGTATTCTGTTCTGCCAACATTTTTCCTACTATGTCTACCCATGCTTAAAATCTTTAATATAATATATTAGCTTGTTGAATTAGTAAGGCTCTTCAGATTGCCCAATAAAAAATATGCACATCTAGTAAGGGCTTCACAATTCAAGAGAGATAATGATAACGCAATTCATATCTTCTCTTTACTCAAAGGCAAATGAGTTGAGAACAACCATTCACTCTTTATCCATGCCTTCACTGGTTTAATTGCCTTCTCATTGTATCCTAAATGAATTTCAGTTTGTTTCTTCCTCATGTGATGTGTTCAATTTCTCCAAGAAGTGAAAGTCACCATTTCCTCCCCAAAACATAAAGATGTGATGACTGACCAATGTCCTGGGATTTTTTTTTCTATTTGCTCCAACACAAACCTGCCACCACTATGGAATAAATGACTGAGGCCCAGCCTATCTGTATGAAGTATCATACTCAGCTCCTTTGGATGTAATTACACTAGTACTCAATGTATTTACAAAGCAAGAAAATACAAACCATAAAGTGTTTCCACTTTTTTTTCTACTTTAATTCTTCCACCATGATGAGAATATTTAATTGAAACTTCATACATGTTTCTGAATGAGATATACAAATGGTTTAAGTATATATTTAAGTACTAGAAACTTAATTAATTAATATTTCATAACAATTCTAACTGAAAAGCCATTTCAATAATACTAAGAACAGTACAAATAACCCCACAATTTCATGACTGTTTTAATGAAACAACAGGTATTAATGACATCTAAATATTTCTTTTCAACATTTTTGTCAGTGCATTTAAGACTTGATTGTTTCTCAGACTATAGATAAAGGGGTTTAACACAGGAATTATGACAGTGTAAAATAGAGAAAGCGTGTCTTGATCATTTGCTTGTGAAGATGCAGGATGCACATACATGAGGAGAAGGGGGCCATAGTATAAAGACACAGAAAAGAGATGGGCTCCACAGGTGGAGAAGGCTTTTCTTACACTCTTTTCAGACTTCTTTTTTAAAATTGTAAAGAGCACTAGGGTGTAAGAAACAAGAATAGTCACAATACTGAAAACTTGTATTGAACCAGAGAAAATAAATATTAATAGATAATTAATAGAAGTATCATTGCATGAAATTTTTAACAAAGGTATAACATCACAATAAAAGTGATGTATTTTGTTGGAAATACAGAAGGTTAATCTGAATAAAAAGCTTTCATGAAGTATGGCATGAAGAAAGCCACCTACAAATGACAAAACTAGTAGCCGTAAGCATAGTTTATTGGTCATAATCACAGGATACAGTAAAGGGTGGCATATGGCTGCATAGCGATCATAAGCCATTGCTGCCAGGAGAAAGCATTCTGCAGTCACACTAAATGCAACTGAAAAAAATTGTATCAGGCATTCAGAAAAAGTTATTATTTTGCTTTTGTCTAAAAAGTTGGCCAACATCTTTGGGGTCACTGTTGATGATAACCAAGCATCCACAAAGGCTAAATTCCCGAGGAAAAAGTACATGGGGATGTGAAGCTGAGGGTCATTCCAGATCAGAGAAATCAGACCAAGGTTTCCCACCATGGTGATGAGGTATATCGCCAGGAACACCAGGAACAGGGGGAGTTTCCACTGTGGTTGCTGTGTAAGTCCTGTGAGAACAAACTCTGTCAGCAAAGTTGCATTTGCCTCTTCCATACTCACAGGATGTCCCCTGAAATGAAATAAAATAAAATGTAATGAATGTTAAAAAATACATATATATAATGAGGATTTTCGTTCTTTCTTTCTTTCTTTCTTTCTTTCTTTCTTTCTTTCTTTCTTTCTTTCTTTCTTTCTTTTTTTGGCAACTGAGGATTGAACCCTGGGATACTCAACCTTTGAGCCATGTTCCCAGCCCCAATCTTTTTTGTTTGCATTTTATTTAGAGACAGAGTCTTGCAAAGTTGCATATGACCTGACTAAGTTGATGAGGCTGGCTTTGAACATGGTATCCTCCTACCTCAGCCTCCTGAGCTCCTGAGATTACAGGCAGTGCCACCACACCTGGGTACAATGAGGATTTATAAAGAAAATATTGGAAGACAAAGCTTGAGATAAAATTTTAATTTTTTCAAAATGACATTAATAGTTTTAGAGAATAACATATAGCCCCCCAAAATTCAAATAAATAAACATACAGGAAAACAGAAATTTAGAGAAAATGAGAGGCCTTCTAAATTTGTGATAAATTTATTGGGAACTGTTGAATGTGGTTGGAAATTTGATGTCCTAGACATGGTTCAAGATCTACAGAACTATCTGAATGACCTGGATTACAAACTAAAATGAATGTAATTTGAAGGAATTTGAAACTTACTTATCATATAATATGCTCTTATACTAAAATGTTTTAGGATGTGTAATGATATGATCAAATATGTTAAGTATTTGTAATATGCAAAAATTTTATAGGAATGGGACAATGGATCAGGGAAAATAATGAGAAAACTGTTATTATTGTCCAAGAGGTCATAGATCAATAAACACATCTAATGGTCTTTTTATACCATATATGTGTGTGTGTGTGTGTGTATGTATATATATATATATATATATATATATATATTATATATATAAATATGAGGTATCACTACAGAAATATGCATTATATGCATTAAATATATATAATATACATTATATAATATATATATATAATATGAAGTATCAGTATAAAAACAGAGTAATTCATGAAAAAGTTAAGAATCTATACTTTAAAAACTCTTCTCTGACAATGCTAACATACTTGTATTGCCTAGTCTGCATATAATATGACATTTGTAGAAGTTAGGAAAATGAACAGGCAGATTGAAATAATTCAGAATGTAGAGTCACTAGGATTCAGTTACATATGTGGTGTTAGAGGTTAGCCCCTGAAGAGGAAAGCAGTGAATTGTTAAATGGGTGAGTAATATCAAAAATAAAACCGAATCCTTCAATTCATTATCAAATTTTCAAAAGGAGAACCCCCTTAACACCCAGGAGATATTGGTGTAGTATGGCTCTGCTCGTCACCCCTATGAGTAATGACCTGGTAACTTCAGAGTAGGTGAAGGCATAACTCTGGGTGTTCTACCCATCAGAGATTGTATACAAGGAAAAGAGAGGGGGAAGGAAACCATGAGAAAGTTACATTAAGGAACTTACAATATGGACAGATGTCATTTATTAGATGGTTCATCTGTAACCCTTCCTAAGACAAAACCTTTTGGTAGGAGGGAGCTTCCGTCCACTTAAGAACCCAAAGTCCTAGAAGCTAACTTTTTCATGGCCCTTTTCCCTAGAGCGATTAGAATTGGTATAGGTTTGCCCCGTGAAATACAAATGTACTGAATTTTGAACATGGCAAAAAAGATGCACCCTGCATCCACATCAGTAGTATTATTTGTGATGTTGACACCTGAAATTCATGTCAGGAATTGAATCCCTGATTGAGGTAACATTGAGAAATAATTTTGCTATTGATTGGCTGCCTTGGGTCCTTTTCCTGTCAATTTGTCAAGCACATTCCTCCATCCTCTGGCACATTTATTGCTTTGGGCCAATTTCCATTTAATAAACTTATTTATTATTACCTCTCAGATGTTGGACTGAACATAAGAGAAACAAGAGATAGACAAGAAGAAAAGAAAAAGTAGGGATCAGTGTGATCCAGAAGTGAAGGGGAAAATGGAGAGTGAAGCTTTGTGGACATAAAATAAGAAAGATAATGAAGAAGAGCAAAGGTTTTTTTTGCTGTTGTTTGTTTGTTTTTTTTGTGTGTGTGTGTGTATGTGTGTGTGTGTGTGTGTGTGTGATGGTGAGGATTAATCCCAGGGCTTTATGCATGCAAAGCAAGCACTCTACCAACTGTGTAATAAGAATCATAAAGGATTCTGTTGCCAGCTATTTATTTATTTAAATCAACAAAATAAACTAAATCCAATAAAAAAAGAATAAGAAATTAAAGAATTGCACAAAATACCAAAGTAAATGCTCTAGTAAGACAAAGCATTAACATAGATATTTTACTGTGGAAATTTATAAATTTTATTGAGAGCATTTTCTGTTATGTGATAGAATTAATTTCAGAGAACAGTTGCAATTGCATATACAGAAACAAGTAGCTCAACGGTGAAAAAAGTGGAAGAGTTAGCTCTGAGCACTGGGAGCATTGTGGAGAAGGGCTGGCCTTTCCATCCTGCCTTCATGAAACGTAAGGCATTTCTCCTGTACACCATTGCAATAAATGTACAAAAGTGAAAACAGAGGAAGGAAAGAGAGGAGAAGAGTTACAGGAAAGCAGGAAGGCAGTTTAGGGTGAATGAAAAGAAAATAAGAGGAAGGGGAAAAAACTGTACAGAGAATAAGAGAGATGTGAATAAGCACAGAAAAGTCAAAGAAAGAGGAAGCATCCAAGGAAGGTGACCGTGAGAGGAAGACAACGGTTCAGAGATTTGGGTGCAAATGTTTGTTTTAACCTGGAACTCATTGAAAATCGTGATCCAAGGGAATCTTATCTTTTTCTTCTATTCTAAATGGAATCCCTACCCCTCTCCTCCTGGAATTTGAGTCCAAGGGAGCTATACAACTTAAAATCCTTATTTAAA
Organism: Ictidomys tridecemlineatus; assembly: GCF_052094955.1. NCBI lineage: Eukaryota > Metazoa > Chordata > Mammalia > Rodentia > Sciuridae > Ictidomys > Ictidomys tridecemlineatus. Next base: position 168,111,312 of record NC_135479.1, read on the forward strand.
GATGGCATGATATTCATATATATGCTTTTATTACCTGAACATTCTTTCCAGATAGTCAAGTTGTTTTGTCTTTAAATATGAGATCAAAAATAGAAACAAAATTTTAATAGTTGATATTATTTTAGTTAGCATACTGAAAATTTCTAAGAAAGTAGAATACTACTACTTTCTTATGTCAATCACTTCAATTTATTTATATACATCATAACATCATGTGCTGCCCTCAATATATACAAAGCAGATTTTTAATTTTATCTTTGTTATTACACTGATTAATCTTGTTTTTTCCTTGAAATCTTTCTTGTTTAATTGTACATACCTCTTTTTCTTTCCCATCTTTATAAGCAGAATAACATGTAGCCAAATATATAAAACTAAGGGAATGTAAATAACCAGTACCAATAACTACACTTTGAATGAATTCTTATTTGGAATGGGATTCCCTCCATGCAATCCTAATCATTGGATGGTTGAAAATTATCAAGATCAATTATTGCCATAAAATCTGGAAAAGTAGCAGAAAAAATGTTTCATCATATTTCCTGGTAAATAAAATATAAATATATCATAAATACAAATATACCTATATATATATATATATATATTTGTCAGAAGTGTGTGAAAGGACAGAGTTAGTACTTGACAACTTAATATTCTCATTCAGAACATATAATTAATTAAACACAATGGGTCATTTTACCAGAATCTTAGAAATATATCTTATGTAAGAATCATTATAACTTCAAACTCTAGTTATAGTTTAAATTGTTTGAAGTTATACATAAGTATATAAAGTAATTATAGTTAGATTAAAAAGAATATCACTAAAGGACACAAATCAGTTTTGCAGCATTTTTCTTATGCAAATTTTAGCACAAAATTAAGTGCCATATTCCACCATTTTCCATCCTATTCCCTGGGTCATATCATATCTTTCAAACCTATACTAAATTGATACAATCTAATCAGTACTTTTACCTTGCATAAAAATAAGTTAAACGTACAGAAATATCTTCTGTCTTACCGATAACTTGAAAGGAATATTGGAGATACTTTAATATTCCATGCTTGGATAATATGTCAAAATGAACCCCACTCTTATGCATAACTATCATGCACTAACAAAAACATTTTAAAAATTTAAAAATGTACTAGACATTATGAAACAGAAAAAAATACAATAGCATAGAGTCAACCATAACAAGAGTAGCAAGTCTTTGCAAACTGATTGATTCTGGATGTTTAATAATACAGTCTCCAGGAAAAGTTTATATAAGGTTTACTTTGAACACAAGAGTGACACAGTTCTACAATTAGGTGCTTTCTCCAGAAGTGGAAGGAGCAGAGATCTAAAATTCCCTTAAGACTGCCAGGGTTCCCTGAAGGACAAGTGAAGTTTTTCTAAGGGGCACTGAGGATTAGGACATGTATGAGAAGAAGCCCAAATCATCCCACACGCATTACCAACTCTGGAATCATAAAGTCACATTAGACAGTTCTAGTTCCAAAAACAAAAATTGCACTTTATTTCAATATTTTCTCTGCCCAGGTACACTTCTGAACAGTGTATGGAAATTTCAGTTTATATTAAAATATATCATTCTGAGTGATTTGATTAGTAGGTTTCTGGCTGAGTTCATCAAAATATGGTATAATTAGGCCAAGATCTAGATTCCTTCCAGGAGCCAACTGAGTAAAATTCAAGAGGAAAGTTTTCTTTCTTATGCAAACTGCAGCTTAGCTGTTCCACTTTAGCTAAAAGTTAGTGAGAAATATCACTAGACACATGTTAGGAGTAGCTAAGAACAAAACAAAAGAAAAAATAAAGCAAGGGTAAATTCTGGAGTCTTTATTTTACACATTGTGTCAGTGGACACTTGCTAAGAACTTTAAGGGAACAAAAACAAAGAAAATGATGCTGATTTAATTTTGCAAATTGAACCTCCAGAAATATAGAATAATAATATTTAGTTTAAATATATATCTACGTTTGTATCACTTAAGCCAAACAAACACCAAATAGCCCTCTGGAATTTGCCATAGTCAGTCTTAGGACTCAATTCCTGTAATAAGAACATATATACCTCAATTTAATGAAGCATGATTTCTTTTTTTTTTTAAAGAGAGAGAGAGAGAGAATTTTTTAATATTTATTATTTAGTTATCGGCAGATACAACATCTTTGTTTGTATGTGGTGCTGAGGATCGAACCTGGGCCGCACGCATGCCAGGCGAGCACGCTACCACTTGAGCCACATCCCCAGCCCGAAGGATGATTTCTTTATTAAAGAAATGTGAGGTAATTTGACAAGCAGCTGCCATTCCAAATTTCAAATTTGAAAAAGAGTAATGCATTCTTGCTGTCCTTTTTGCATTAGGTTTATATTGCTTTAAAACATTTCACGAATAGTTACTTATGGTCTTATATGTGTAAGCAACTGTGGTATGTATGCAAGATATACAGAGAGTAATTAGGAATTCTAAATTGTAATCTTAAAGAGCTTTTTTACCCAAAATAAGTATTATCCAAAGGTGTTTATTGGCAAGAACCCTAAATATTGCCACTGTGAGCAAATACAGGGTGAGGGTTAAAATGTAAGTATGTGTATATTTATATATATGCATAGCCACATACATATCATATAATCTGGAAATATTCAAGAACATTACTCTAATGCAAATCTAAATACACATACCATGAGTGCATATAATCTGGTAGCAATGTAAATAGATTAAAAGTTGTCAGAGAGGTATATAGTTTAATCTGACACCTGTGTATAAAGAATCATCTGGTAGCTATGTTTGAAAAGGAAGAGGATATCAGCAGATGGAAAAGGTAAACAGCTATAATTTTGCAAACACTGGTGTTGTAGATTTTAGGATGAGAGAATCAGTGGTATCAGTACAAATATGTATGGAGTTTCAGTACTGGGAGACAAATGTCAAAGATATACCTGTACATCAATCACTAATTATATTTTAGAAGTATAGAGAATGAGGAAATACAACCTTCAAGAATTTTTCTTCCAGCTTCCTGGTGGGTAGTATGGCATCCTATCATCTTACCTGAACTTGGTAGTAAACATTTAAGATTCCCCAAGACAAAGACACATTGAAAAAATAACTTTGGATATTAAGAATTTTTTTAGCATATTTTTCCTTTTTAAAAAATTCTTTTTCTTTGCTGAGAAGAAGCTTTTTAATTTGAATAAATCCCAACAAAATGCTTCTTTTCACCAAAGGAAACAATCAATAAATGTGAGGAGAGAGACTACAGATTGAGATAAAATCTTTATCACATGCACCTCTGATAAAGCATTAATCTCTAGGGTATAGAAAGAACTAAAAAAACTTCACACCATAAAAAAAAGCCTCACCAATAAATGGGCTAAAAAAGAACTACACAGACATTTCACAGAGGAAGAAATATAATCAGCAAAAAGTGTAAAAGTGTTCAACATCTCTAGCAATTAGAATAATGCAAATCAAAATTACGCTAAGATATCATCTCATTCCAGTCACAGGGCAATCTCAAGAACACAGGCAACAATAAATATCGACAAGGATGTGGGGGAAAAGGTACACAGAATACATTGCTGATGGAACTGTAAATTGGCACAGCTACCATGGAAAACAGTGTGGAGATTCTTCAGAAAACTGAGAATGGAACCACCATTTGACCCAGCTATTTCACTCCTCTGTTTATACCCAAAGAACTAAAAATCAGCATACTACAGCAATGTAACCATGCCAATGTTTATTGCAGCTCAGTTCACAATAGCTAAACTATGGAACTAATCTAGGAATTCTTCAATAAATGAATAGATAAAGAATATGTGGAAAATATATTCATTGGAATATTACTCAGCTTTAAAGAATAAAATTATGATATTTGCCAGTAAATGCATAGAGTTGGAGGATATCATGCTAAGTGAAATAAGCCAATCTCCCCCCAAACAAAGGCTGAATGTTTTCTTTAATAAACAGATGTTAATGTACAATAGGAGGAGCACTAGAGAAGAGTAGAGTTACCTTAGATTAGGTAGAAGGAAGTGAAAGGAGCCGGGGGAGGGGATATGGGGATAGGAAATATAGTAAAATGAAACGCACATTATTATTTTATATATATGTTACTGCATGACCAATATGATTGAACAACATGATACTCAGAAAAATGAAAAATTATATCCCATCTATGTATAATATGTCAAAGTGCATAAATGCATTCTACTGTCATGATTAACTAATTAAAACAAATCAAAAAAGAAAAAAAAATTGTTCGATATTTGTATTCTGTTCTGCCAAACTTTTTCCTACTCTGCCTATCCATACTTAAAATCTTTAATTTAATATATTAGCTTTTTGAATTAGTAAGGCTCTTCAGATTGTCCAATACAAATATGCACATCTAGAAAGGGCTTCAAAATTCAAGAGAGATAATGATAAGCAATTCATATCTTCTCTTTACTCAGAAGCAAATGAGTTGAGAACAACCTCTCACTCTTTATACATGCCTTCACTGGTTTAATTACCTTCTCATTGTATCCAGATTGCATTTCAGTTTGTTTCTTCCTTAGGTGATGTGTGAATTAAATTACTCCAAGAAGTGAAAGTTACCATTTCTTCCCCAAAACATAAAGATGTGATGACTGACCAATGTCCTGGGATTTTTTCTATTTGCTCCAACACAAACCTGCCACCACTGTGGAATAAATGACTGAGGCCCAGTCTACCTGTATGAAGTATCATACTCAAGTCCTTTGGATGTAACTATACTAGTACTCAATGTATTTACAAAGCAAGAAAATACAAACCATAAAGTGTTTCCACTTTTTTTTCTGCTTTAATTATTCCACCATGATGAGAATATTTAATTGAAATTTCATACATGTTTCTGAATGAGGTATACAAATGGTTTAAGTATATATTTAAATACTAAAAAATTCATCAACATTTCATAACAATTCTAACTGAAAAACCCTTTCAATAATACTAAGGACAGTACAAATAACCCCACAATTTCATGACTGTTTTAATGAAACAACAGGTATTAATGACATCTAAATATTTCTTTTCAACATTTTTGTCAGTGCATCTAAGACTTGCTTGTTTCTCAGACTATAGATAAAGGGGTTTAACACAGGAATTATGACAGTGTAAAATAGAGAAAGCGTGTCTTGATCATTTGCTTGTGAAGATGCAGGATGCACATACATGAGGAGAAGGGGGCCATAGTATAAAGACACAGAAAAGAGATGGGCTCCACAGGTGGAGAAGGCTTTTCTTACACTCTTTTTAGACTTCTTTTTTAAAATTATAAAGAGAATTAGGGTATAGGAAATAAGAATAGTCCCAATAGTGAAAACTTGTATTGAACCAGAGAAAACAAAAAGCATTAGATAATTAATAGAAGGATCATTGCATGAAATCTTTAACAGGGGTATAACATCACAATAAAAGTGATGTATTATGTTGGAATTACAGAAGGTTAGTCTGAGTAAAAAGCTTTCATGAAGTACGGCATGAAGAAAGCCACCTACAAATGACAAAACTAGTAGCTGTAAGCATAGTCTGTTGGTCATAATCACAGGATACTGTAGAGGTTGGCATATGGCTACATAGCGATCATAAGCCATTGCTGCCAAGAGGAAACACTCTGTGGTTGCACTGGTTGCAAACGAAAAAAATTGTACCATGCATTCAGCAAGAGATATGTTGCTCTCTTCTAGGAAGTTGGCCAGCATCTTTGGGGTCACTGTTGATGATAACCAAGCATCCACAAAGGCTAAATTCCCAAGGAAAAAGTACATGGGGATGTGAAGCTGAGGGTCATTCCAGATCACAGAAATCAGACCAAGGTTCCCCACCACAGTAATGAGGTACATCACCAAGAACACCACGAACAGGAGGAGTTTCCACTGTGGTCGCTGTGTAAGTCCTGTGAGAACAAACTCTGTCAGCAAAGTTACATTGTCCTTTTCCATGTCATCACTGGATGTCCCCTGAAATGAAATGCTGTGAATGGGGGGAAAAAATAATTCAATTAGGATTTATTTTTTTTTAAAAAAAGCTGAAAAAGAGAAGGGGAGCAAAAAAATTTCAAGCTTCTCAGAATACCCTTCATTTACCATAATAATTAAAAAAAACTATCTAATGAAAAAGAGTCAAAAGAAATCAACTCAATGAAAAATGAAAGAAGCAACATATTTAGAGAAAATGAGTGGCTTCTAAACTTGAGATAAATTTGGGGGAAACTACTGAGGTGTTGAGATTTCTGTATTTTGGATGAGATTCAGCCCAGGGAAGAACTATTTCGATGGCCTTAATTTTAAAGTGAATTAAATTCCATCCGAAGGAAGTTAAACTTCTTTGTACTAAGATCTTTTAAGATGTGGAATGATATGACAAATTATGTTTAAATAAAATACTTTGGTGTATACAAAGTGAACTGTAGGAAGGGATCACTGAAGTTAGGGATACTAATCAGGAAACTTAACATTGTCCAGGGATTCCCAAACTAGTTTTGTCACTCAATGATCTAGTGGAGCTTTTTTGTAGAAAATATAGATTATGAGGTATTAATGGAGAAACAGAATGAGTAGTTCAAGAATGAGTTAAGGATTTGTACTTTAAAAATGCTTTTCTGAACATGCCAACCTAAGTGCATTACCTCACCCATACATGACATGACATTTGTAGTAATAAGGAGAATGAAACAGGATTCAAAATGTTCAGAATTTCAGAATTATTTGAGTCATCAGGATTCAGTTACATATTTATTATTAAAGGGAGTCAGTGAAGGTGAAGCAGTCACTTGATGACTGGGCAGGTAGTCTTTACGAATACAAGTAAGAATTTTGCTTCATTATGAAAATTGTGTAAGGAACAATCTTTCAAATCCAGGTGGAGTATGGTTCTACTGGGCACTAATAAAAGTTACGAACTAAATGTCATTGGAGCAGTTGGAGGCATAATTATGGATAACATACCCCTTTGCATAAGTACACTAGGAGAGGGCAGATGAAAAATATTGTGGAAGTAATATTAAAAGAAGTTATAACATAAATAGATGTTGTTTATTAGATGACAAATCTGTCCCTTTCTAACATTCATCTTTTTGAAGGGCAAGGGTTACCCTTCACTTGAGAAGCCAAAAGTACCAGAAATTCACTTTCCCATGCCCTTGAACCTAGTGTAAGGGGAATTGGTCTAGTTTTGCCCAGTGAAACTCACATGTATCGGGATTTGGAATATATATAGAGAGACAAATATACACTTGCAAAAAAGAAATTGGATTATAAGACAACCAAGGCAATGATATCAAGACTCCAACATCCTGCATCTACAATGATTTCATTGTTGATGTGATTGTGACATCAGAGTTCAAATCAGTAATAAAAATCCTATTGAGACAGTGCTGAGACATCAGTTTTGTCACTCTTTGGGGCCTATTTTTTTGTGTTCTACTTTTTCTGCCCAGCCATCATTCTGATTCCTGTAAGGCCTTGCTTTAAATCAATTTCCATGTAATAAATCCATTTCTTATTATGTCTCAGTGCCCTGGATTGAACAATAGAGAGACATAACACAGACCAGAAAAAAAATGCTAAGCAGAGTTATCCTGGATGTATAGGGGAATCTGAAATGTTGAGTGTTATAGACATAAAAAATAAAAAAATACTGAAGAAGAAAAAAGAAAACAGTGCTAAGTACCATAATAAATAATCTAGTAGGACAAGAAATCAACAAGGATATTTAAGTGCAGAAATTAAGAAATCCATACTAAATTTAGCAAGAGTAGTTTCTTTTATGTGAACCAATTATGCTCAGAGAATTATTGAAAGTACTTGGGAAACAAGAAGCACATCAGAAAAGAGAATGGAAGAGTGCACTCTAAGTAATGCAGAGGAGTTGGCATTTTCATCCTGCCTGCAGTCAAATATAATAATTCTTCCTATAGGACCATTTTAATCAAAGTTTAATAAAGAAAAAATAAGGAAGGAGAGGAGAACTGGGACAGAAGTAGAAAAAGAATTTGGGCAGGTGTGAAGAAAACAAGAGGTAGGAAGAAAAGTACTAGGGACAGATGTGGATAAGTGCAGAAAAGTCAAAGGTGAGGGTAAGTTTCCAAGAAAAGGCTGCACATGAGAGTCAGGGAAAGGTTCAGGGATGCAGGTGTTTATCTTCACTCTGGAATTCAATAAAAGTTTGTACATCAAGGGAATCCTCCCCTTTACTTCTGTTAAAATTCTTCCCATGGAGGTTGAGCACAAAAGAGAGATCTGATTTAAATTTTGTTTTAAATACTGTAGGGTTTTGTTTTTTAAATAAATACACTACCATTTCATGAACATCTTTCCATATTTAAAGTTAAATTACCTTTAAATATAAGAACAACATGAAAACTGTAACTTTGATAATTAATAATACTTTATTGTATACAAGAGTGTGACAGGAGAGTAAGTAACTGTATGAGATGATAGAATGTAATTTACTTGACTATATTAATCACTAGGTTCATATATGGTGTGGTATCATCAAATATATAGTGTAACAAATTTTAACCTCACTACCTTTGTTATTGCAGTGATTAAAATTAATCTTTCTTGCTTAACTTGAAAGTACTTTCCTCACCCACTAGCATTCTAACCAGAATAATATGTAACCAAAAACAGGAACCTGAGAAAGGAGATAAGAATAATCAGTACCAACAACTACAGTTTGTATGCATTCTTATTTGGGTTGGTATTCCTTCCATGCAACTCAGAATCACTTGAACCAAGCAGTGTTTATGAAATTTTAGGACCACATTGATGAGTTAAGCATTGTGTCAGATCTCTGTTAAAATTAAATAATTTAATATATGTATATAGATGAATTATATATATATATATATATATATATATGAATTTCAGTAGATATAAATGAAGAAAATTTAAAAATAATAATTTGGACAGAAAAAAGATTAAATGAGACAATATACATATCATTTTGACACATTATATTTATTCACTACAAAAATTGTGTTGCATAAAATGCTTTCATTCATTTAGTTTTCATTCCTACTTTAAAAAAAATTTTTTCATAATACATTTTAAAAAAGGAAATTTAGTTAGTCAGAGGTTACAGTATGTTTGTAGCTCTTTTTTGTTTTAATTAGTTATATATGACAGTAGAATGCACTTATATATTTTGATGTATCATACATATATGGGATATAATTTCTCATTTTTCTGAGTATACATATTGTAGAATCACATTGGTCATACTGTCACATACATACATACAGTAATAATGTCTGTTTCACTCTACTGTCTTTCTGAATTTTTATCATAATTGTCAGAAATATTTGTTACATAGCCATAATCATGATTTGAACCATTAAACCTAATTTTAAATTGTTCACTGTGTTATATCACCAAATAAAGTCATCACTAAGTTAACAAGATAATAAACAAATCAGTAAAGAGAACAAAACATTCTTAGTGTATTTTTGCTTACCCAAATTATAGCACAAAAGTAAAGTTGAAGACAGTGTATTGTTTTCCATATTTACCTGGCTCTTTTGGTATCTTCTGGACCCAATCTAAAGGTTTCCATATAAACAGTAATTTGACCTTTCATATGAAAAAATTTAAAAATTATAAATGATTTATCTCTTATCCATATATTGAAAAAAATTTGGGGAGATTTTTTTAAAGTATTAGACCATATGAAATAAAAAAATCACAGTAGCACAGAATTGATGATATCAAGTCTCAATTGTTTGCACACTTACTCATTTTGAATGCTTAATTTACTGGTCTCAAGAAAATGTTGTTTAAATAAGGTCTACTTTGAACACAAAATTCAGGCAGTTGTACAACTGTGTGCTCTTCCCAGAAGTGGAAAAAGTAGAGATCTAAAATTCCCCTCAGAGAACCAGAGGGTTCCCTGTGGACAAGTGAAGTAGTTCTACTGGCCACTGTGGATTTAGACATGTATGAGAAGTTCAGGTAGTCTCACCAGCCTCAACAACTCTGGAATCATAAACATTGAGTCACAATTGTTCTAGTTAACATCAAAAATTGCACTTCATTTCAATATCTTCCCATAAAAGATATTTCAAGCTATTTATGGAAGCTTCAGTTTACATTAAAATGTGCAATTCTGAGTGATTAGATTAGTATGATTCTGTTTGAGCTCATCAACACATGATTTTACTTAGGCAAAGATCTTATTTCCTTCAGGGCCAACCTATGAACACTTGTCTTCCTCATGCAAACTGGAGCTTAAATAGAAACCATGTGCCTAGGTGTCCCATTCTAAGCTCAAATATGATGAGTAATATTACTAGTCAAATGTTAAAGGGAATAGCTTAAAAAAACCAAGGTTCCTCAATGGGTGGTGAATGTCCTAGAGATCTTGTGAAAACTTGTATTTGTTTCAGTATTTCTAGGTGGAGTTCTGGAGTCTTTACTTTATGCACTATTATACCAGTGGACACTTGCTACCTATAGGGCGTTTAATTTTATGAGAAATCCTTAGACAAATTATTAGACAAACAAAAAATTGTAAATGTGACTGGCCTGCAAATGGAGAAGTTGGAAGGAGACAGATGGGGTCAAGAGATCAGCATCTGTTGGATTTCAAAGGGCATGGGGAGCTTCATCAGGGATTTTATTTTTACCCAGGTGAAAGGAAAGCAAATGATGCATTATGAATATGGTAGTAACACGTTCAAGTTTTCTTCTGAGCATAAACAAAGAAGTTTACAACTGAGTCCTCTTTCAGAAAAATTAAACCTAATTTTATTTATTTTTGTACCTGAGTACTCATGTCATCATCTCTGCAGTAAAATGATACAAAGTATTTTATTTGTTTGTTTTGTTGTTCTTGTTTGTTTTAGCAGTGCTAAGGTTTAAAATCAGGGGCTCATGCACGTTAGGCTAAGCTTTTCCCCCAGCTCATAAAATGATATTTTTAAATAAGAAGGTTAATCCATCATTTGGCTAATGACAAGAAAGAAAGGAATAAAAACAGGACATATATTTTGTAAGACTTATCTGTCAATTATCTTGCTTACTTATAATTTTGTTAGTGAACAAGGGAATTATAAAGGCTATAATAAGAGATAAAAAGACATTGCTATAAAAACTGCAGAAGTGTGGAATAAACAGCCTGATGTACACACATAGCAGTAATCATGACAAAAACGCAACTTTTTTACTCTCAACCTTTTTAGTGTCATTTCATTTAAACTCATTTTTTTTTGCTTGTCTTTAATTACAAATGTTGTCCTCGATGCTTCCAACATGGGTATTCTTTTCAATTTGTCATTTTAATGAGTTCTGAAATACTATTGTCATTTTAGTTACGTTTACTGATGATTGACATAACCCAGATTCTATTTCTATAGTTACTGAACAAGTGTATATATTCATTTTTGAAGTTTATATCAGAATCATTTCCATATTCTTTTAATTTTTTATGTTACCAGGGATCAAATCCATGGACTCATGCATATTCAGGAAGTGCTCTACCAGTGAGCAGAGCCCAGCTTTTCTTTCCAATTTTCTAATTATTAATTTTAAAATTATTGCTTTTGAGATTTGTTTCATGCATTGTATAAATAAGACTTACCAGACCAATTATTTGTAAGTACTTTTTCAGGAATATTGCTTGCTATTTCCTTTCACATCACTACTCCATTCCAGTAGTAGCATTGGGATAAGTGGATCTGTGAGCAAGAAACATCCATCATTCTAGACTTACTGCTAAGACAGTATTATACCAAAAACTAAAAAGTATATCAGACAAAAATCTAGATACCTTCTACCTAGGTTAAATTTGTAATTATGGAATTATAAGAGACATATCAAGATTTCTAAGGTAAAGTGTAAGTTGCTACATCTGACCGGTTATAAAAAGAAGAAGTAAAAGATGCAAAAAGTTCAATAAGCATTTTGGACTTATAAACCATTCATTCCTTCTTGGGTCTACTATTCTGACCTATTCATCAAATGATCCAAAAAACTTCCACTTTTCAGAGGAATTCAATATAATGGAGGTTGGCAGGAGGCTTTGCACTGCCATTTGAATCATATTATTTAGCATTCAGTGGTGATTTGGAAGGCAATGGTAAGACAGGCTGAAGCCTTTGGTAGACCTTTACTGGTAAATTTCAGAGTGGACTCTTAGAATTTTGTAGCAATGTCTTGTTCTCCTAAGCAAATATTCACTCTTCTTTTGAGAAACATCCCTTAGCATGCCTCTGGGTTTTACTACAGAGTAAATGCTTTACCATGGGCCACTAAGTTACCATGTGACCTGAGCATCCCATCATAAAATGGATGCTGTCTGACTCAGCAAGCCATAAAGTCGGGCGTGTGTAACAGCAGCCCATCATCAAATAGATGTGGTATACCCATGTTTGGGTCTAAGTGGAAAATGAAGGAACAAGTTACCTGAAATGGCTCCAGTTTCCTTCATTCACATTCATGTAAAATTGCCTTCTCTCTTCTACCCTGCATGCATAGCTTCAAGGGCTATTTGTATGCTGAACTGACAGCAGAAGAGAAGACTCAGGCCTGTACTACAAAACGTTTTGCCTGATATACAGGCATCACCTGGGAGTGGAAGGTACCCTATGAGACATGCCTGATATCACTGTATGAGAGCTTCCTGATAGACACTATATAAAATATCTTTGTCTTTTTTCTCTTATTTGCTTTGCATGTAATATAAGAAATATTAATTTTACATCATGGATATTTTTAAGTATTGTTAAACTTTATCAGTTATTTTGGTTGTGGGATATCAAAGAGAAGCATAAACGTCACCTAATGGCTTGATTGCTATTCATGAGAGTTATCCTTTATAGGAGGTAGAGTTGCATGGTGTTGTATATATTTATGACTTTGTTATTCTTTTTATTAGGAGATCAACTATGGTTGAAAGAGATTTGTATGGATACCAAGTTGAGAAATGGTATGCATCATAAAAATATGTTTATCCTTCTGCTTATGGGAGCTAAGATACGGGTTTAATGTTATTTTAGAGTGTCTACAAGGGGGATTCTGGAAGATATTATCATTTGAATTGGTAAACTGTGTGAAAAATCTGACTTCCTCCAATATGCATGGGCATGGTGATATCCATTTAGAGACTGAATAGAATAAAAAGGCAGAGGAATGTTGAACACATTCTCTTCCTGAGCAAATTGAGCTAGAACATTGACATTTTTCTGCCTTCTGTGCTCCGATTCTGAGGTCTTCAGACTTTGTCTGGAATTTGTACTGTCAGATCTCCAGTTCCCAGATTTTTAATTGCCTGAGTCACTGACTTGAAAATTGCACTAAATTGGGCTTATGAACCTCCACTATCATGTGAAGGAATATCTTAGGATGAATTATATACTCTCCATCTGTCTTCTTTTTTCTCTCTCTCTCCTTCTTTCCAAAAAGATGCATAGATACATACAGATGTAGAAATGAATAAATAAATAAATAAAAATAAAGAATGAACAAAAGGAAGGAAGGAAGAACAGAAAGAAGGAAGAAAGGGAGGGAGGGAAATCTGTTTCTTTGGAGAACCCTGACTAATACCATTATACAATTACTCACTCATTTATTTAGTGAACTTTTTTTCTCCTCTGAACATGATAGGGACATACTATAAAGCAAGTGTTGACTATTACCCTCAAATAAGTATCATACAGAACATAACTTTGCAGAATTGGGAAATGTCATATTATAGCAACTAGAACATACTATATACAAATTTTGAGAATGATCATTCAGATATTGATCCATTGACTATAATTTTGTCATTGATTAACACCTCCCCATAATTTTAATAAAATGGAGCCATAGCAATTTGATTGGCTATCATTGCTATCAATCTTCTTTCCAAAGGAAAAGCTCATAAAAGAGTTCACAAGCCAGGCATGGTGGCATCTGCCTTCTAATCCCATTTCAGAAGGCCAAGGCAGAAGGATCACAAGTTCAAAGCCAGCCTCAGCAACTTAGAGAGACCCTAAGCAACTTAGCAAGACCCTGTTTAAAAAATAAAACATAAAAAGAGCTGGAGATGTAGTTCAGTTGTTAAGTGCCTCTGAGTTCAATCCCTTGTACAAAAAGAGGAAAAGAAAACAAACAAACAAAAAAGAAAAGCTTAAAATTCTTCACCCTTGAAACAGATGCTCATTCGAATCTCTCATTCACCTGCTCAAATCAGGGAAGAACCTAAGAATAATTGCAAAGTGCTGATTTAGAGAATATAGGCTGTTGGAAACTACATTTGGATAAGCCCTTAATATATGTTAATATTATAATTTTTTTCTTCACTGATTATTTAAAACAATGATTCTCTACGTGTCTAAATGTAGTCCCACATAATAGCATTAAGGTTACTGAATTGGACAGTGTGTTGATGAAGTCAAATATTCTGTTTGCATAGATCTTTACATACAATTCAAAATAGAGTTGGATGTTAAGGTTTGTAAACAAGTCAGGATGGCACCTGGCAAATGTTAGAGTCTGTAAACAAGTCTGGATGGCGCCTAGCATATTGCCAGAGGGAGTGGTTTGTGAAGTAAAGCCAGCGAGCCATTAAGTGTGGAGATTCCTTATTGGTTGACTGATGTATCTAGTTTATGCTAATTAAGATAAGCTGTATGGAATGTATAAATATCGCTCCTGTCCTACAATAAACGGCTCCTACTCCTTCTGTATCAATCTACACAAGTTGTTCATCACCCCTCGGCTATTTTGCAGTAGCCGGACAGCGGCAGTGGAGACTCAAACTTTTTGAGTTTTAAAATAGTCCCTCAACACCTCCCATAAGCTTATACCAGATTGGTTTGGACATTTGCCTAATACATACATGCATTAAAATCCTGATATAACTAGTCCACAACCTAGAATTTTAAAAAATGACAATTTTGATTGTGGTTTGCTTGTTTTTACTTATCTCTTAAATGTGTTTTATTTCCCAGCATAATTTTTTTTCAATAATTTCCTAAACAGAAAAATGTTTTGTAAGATGATGAGAAAATTATGTACACAGAGTATAAATACAGAGAGGAACTATAAATTCTATTAAATATCCAAAGTAAGAAATGAATAGACAAACATAATAAAGCATTTTTTTCTTATGTTATCAGCATATATTTGAGGTGATTTTAATCCACTATCAGCAGTGTTCCACTGTGTGAACTTTGTTTAATGATATCATACTTTATATCTAAATAGCCATTAAATACATACATTCATTTCCATAATTTATTTTAAGACAAAAATCCAAATATTGAAAATCTTGTCAAGAATAAGGTCAACGCAAAAATATATATTTTACTTCATTCCAAGCCTCTTATTGAAATGACAAAAATGGTGTATGGAAAGGAATAAATCTATAATCAAAGTGAAAATCATATACTAGCAAAGTTTTAGGGATTTTAGTGGATTTCTGGAAGGTCTAAAGAAGTGGGATTATATTGAAGGACAAATAGAGAAGAGCAGTCTATAGACCTCACTTATATAAGTCCAAAAAGGAAATATAACCCCTATTGTTTATTCCATACTCTCCAAAACTACAGGAAAACTTGACATGCTACATACCTGTCCATGGATTCATAGTATATTATTCACCCTCCCATCCAAAGAAATAGAAATTATAGTAATGGAACTTCCTAGTAGCAGAAGAAACTATTGATTGTATTATCAATTTTGTTTTTGTGTTATAACAATGAATGGATAGGGAAAAACTCAATGTAATTGACAGGAAACCATTACTACTATGGGATAAAAATAAATAAAATAAATAATAAATAAACAATAAAAAATAAACAATTCACACCTGTGCATTACATGGATCTCCAGGAAAAAAGAGTAATAAAAACAACTGTAATCCATTCAGCCCATTTCCTAGGGTCTGGGGGTATCTCTAAGTGAAAAAAAACAAACAAAACAGGAAAAAGATGAAGACAAATTTTTTGAGGTGGACCTCCAGAAATACAGAATAATGGTATTTAATGTAAATACTTCTATGTTTTGAGCTCTTTAAATCAACATAAAACGAAAAGAAAAACATTCCCCTGTAATTTTGTCATAATCTATTCTAATACTCAATCTTAGTGATGAAAAAAAATACTTCATTTTAAGTGTATGAAGCTTTCTGTGTTACACAAACTGAGGGTAAGTTGACTTGCATGAGCCATTCCAGGCCCAGAAATTTCCCTATAGTCATTTTAAGATTTAGAAAGTGTGAAACATTTTCCCTACATTTTATGTATGTATGCCTTAGGTTCATTTTGATTTATAAATAGTTAACAAATTCTTATTTAGAGCTTGTTGTGAGTAAGTCACTGTGTTATGCATGTGAGAAATCAAAGACGAGTATGACTTCTCAATTGTAATCTAAAAGGAGAGTTTATACACAAAATAAGTATTGCCCTGGGTGGAGTTTGGTCTATGAAGAATAAATAAACAGCTACATATTTCAAATGAGTGAAAAATCTCATTTTCTTTCAGGTAATCTGGAAATACATGATGGAAGCTTCACACTGGAGAAAGACCTTGAAAGTTGTAATTTCCTCGGTCTCCATATTCTTTACATAAAATGAGTGATCCATCTACAGGTTTATCTTTGCTATCTATCTCCCAACACTAACATTCCGAACACATTTTTACTGATACCACTGAATCCCTGATCTTAGAGTCTATTCACCAGCATGGTTGCAAAACTCTGATTTCTCACCACTTTCATCCTGCTCATATCCTCTTCCCTCTGGAACATCATTGCCAATTGATTTTTCATATTTAGGTCCCAAATTAAGCCATATCCTTTCAATACATTGTCATTGCCTCAAAATATATCTGTGCATAAGTATATGTATCTAGATCTACATGAGTGTATTTGTTCATAAGTATTTCTTTATTATAGAATATATGTATATATAAATATAAATACACACACTTACACTTATTCCTCACCCTACATGTGCTGGTGGTGGTATTTTTTAGGATCTTATCAATAAAAATTTGATTTATCTCTTCAATCTTTTCCTTCACAATTCTTCTAATGAAAACTGCATTATAGCCAAAATAAGTTCCTTAAAGATTTCTGGACATAGTTCCCTTCCAGGTGAATACTCTTGCTCCTGTAAATTTGTCAACACAGAGTCCCTCTTTCTCCAACTGCCCTCTTCCTCATTACAATTGCAGTGACAGGATTTTTCCAATGTCTTCATTATATTCTAAATTCTATTCATTTCCCTTTGAGATGTGTGAATTGAATTGCCCAAAGAATTAAAAGACATTAATTCCCCCAAAAAGTGAAATGGAAGATTAGTTGATGACTGGCAGATTTCCTGGGATTTTTCTTTTACTTCCTCAATTGCAGATCTACTACCACTATGGAGAAAATGTGATGTGGGTCCCAGAGTACATAACAGTATTATCTGTATAAAGTTTCCTCTTCAAGTTATTTTGAGAGGAACTACAATATTTTTCTATTCTGTATACTTACAATGCAATATCATAAAACCTACAAAATTTTTCAGTTGTTTCATGCTTCATTTATTCTAGTATGACATGAACATGTTTAAAATTCCTTACATGTTTAGGAACAATATATACAAATATTTTAAGAAATTATTCAGTCCGAAAACCTTATTAATTGACATTACAGAATATTCTAATCACGAAAAAATTCCAATATTATCAAAATACCCCCCATTTTGTGAATATAGTAATAAAAGGAAAACAGATACAAATATGACATCTAAACATTTCTTTTCAAAATTTTTGTTAGTGCATCCATGACCTGCTTGTTTCTCAGGCTGTATATAATGGGGTTTAACACAGGAATAATGACAGTGTAAAATAGGGAGAATATCATTTCTTGATCACTTTCTTGTGAAGATGCAGGATGCACATACATGAAGAGAAGGGGGCCATAGTATAAACACACAGAAAAGAGATGGGCTCCACAGGTGGAGAAGGCTTTTCTTACACCCTTTTCAGACTTCTTTTTTAAAATTGTAAAGAGCACTAGGGTATAAGAAACAAGAATAGTTCCAATGGTGAATACTTGTATTGAACCAGAGAAAATAAATATTAATAGATAATTAATAGAAGGATCAGTACAGGAAATCTTTAATAATGGTATAACATCACAGAAAACATGATGTATTACGTTGGAATTACAGAAGATCAATCTGAATAAGAAAACTTCATGAATTAAGGCATGAAGAAAGCCACCTATGTATGACAAAACCAGTAGCCAGAAGCATAGTCTGTTGGTCATAATCACTGGATACAGTAAAGGCTGGCAGATAGCTACATAGCGGTCATAAGCCATTGCTGCCAGGAGAAAGCATTCTGTGGTTACGCTGATTCCAAAGGAAAAAAACTGTATCTTGCATTCAGTGAGAGAGATCATCTTGCTCTTGATTAACAAATTGACCAGCATATTTGGGGTCACTGTTGAAGACAGCCATGTATCCAGAATGGCTAAATTCCCAAGAAAAAAATACATAGGGATATGAAGATGAGGAACTTTCCAGATCAGAGAAATCAGACCAAGGTTTCCCACAAGGGTCATAAGGTATATCATCAAGAACACCAGGAACAGGGGGAGTTTCCACTGTGGTTGCTGTGTAAGTCCCGTGAAGATAAACTCTGTCAGCAAAGTTGCATTTGCCTCTTTCATGTTATCACTGGATGTCACTTGAAATGAAATTCATTGAATGTAAAAAAGAAAAAAAAATAATCTCTGTTGTTTTTAATGGGAATACTGCAGGAGAAGAGTTGAGAGAAAAATCATACAGGATCATTTGAAGGCTATCCTTTGCTATGTGGAAGAAAAGCACCAGGAGAAATTAAAAATGGTAAAAGTTAATTAATTTAATTCAATAAATGTACCACAGTAACACATTTAGGGAAGATGAGAGGTTTTCTGAACTTGTGATAAATTTATTGGGACCTATTGATTATGGATGGAAATTCTGTTTCATGATCATGGTTCAGAATCTAGAGGAAATCTATTTGAATGGACTGGATTACAAACTAAATTAAATGCCATCTCAAGGAATTTGAACTTTATTCTTCAGTCAACAGGTTTGTACTAAGATGCTTTAAGATTTGAAATGATATGATCAAAAAATTTTAATTAAATATTTGGTAGTATACAAAATGGTCTGGAGAGGGAACACTGGAATTAGGGATAATAATCAGGAAACTGTTAGCATTGGCCAGAGGTTTCCCAAATTAGATTCACATCCCAATGTTTTAGGGGAGCTTTTAGCACAAAAAGAGATTATGAGATACTACAGAAGAAACAGAATCAGGTTTGAGAATAAGTTAAGAATCTGTGCCTTAAAAATTTTCCTCTGATGATGCAAACCTAAATGTATTGTCTAGTCCACATATGATATGACTATGTGGTAGTTAAAAATATGAAGATAAAGGTTTAAATGAATTCAGAATTTATAGTCAGTAAGACTCAGTTATGAATTAGGCATTAAATAGCAGAGAGCAGTGAATTGGTGACTGAGTAGGTAATTATTAAAAATAAAATAAATAATCTCAACACTCAAGTAAGATATAATTCGGAGTATTGGTATACCATGTGGTAATAAAAATAATGATTTAGGTGTCTTTGGAGCAGTTGGAGGCACAATTCTGCATAACCTATCCATCTATCCATCAGAGAGTTTATACAAATGAAAGAAAAGAAAGGAAAAATATTGAGGAAGATACATTAAAGATGCTATAATGTAAACAGATGTCACTTATTAGATGTCCACATTTGAACTCCTTTATAACATGTGAATCTTTCTGATCAGTAGAAGCTGCTAACACTTAAGGAGCCCAAAGGGCTAGAAACCCACTTTCCCATAACCCCTTAATCTAGAGTAAGGGTAATTGATCTAGATTTTCCCAGTGAAAACTACATATACAGTATTTGGAATATGGAAAGAGGGAGACAGATGTATGTGGGAAAGAAAAATTTGGTTGCAAGGGAAATCAAGGAAGGCAATGATATCTAAATTATAGTTCATCTATCCTGCATCTACAGCAAAGGCACTGAGAGTTTTGGCATCTGGGGTCCACAATACCAATACTGAGATATTCTTCAGATATAGCGGGAACATGATTTTTGTTCTCTCCCTTTCTTCTGCTTCTGCCAATTTGCCAAGTTGATTCCTTTAACCTCTCTGTCATTTCTTATTTTGTGTCAATTTCCACTTGATAAATTCATTTCTTCTTGCAACCCAGAGCCCAAGATTGAACAAAAGAGAAGCAAAAGGAAGACCAGAAGAACATACTAAGCAGGGTGATACTAGAAGCACTGTGAAAACAAGAGAACTGAGTGTTGTGGACATAAACTAAAAACAAAAACAACGACAAAAAAAAAAACTTTCTCAAGAATAAAGTGAAAGATGGTGCTAACTACCATAATAAAAGATCTAGTGAGATGAGGAATCAGCAGGGGCATTTGGGTGTGGAAATTAAGAAATGTATAGGAAAATTTAGTGACAATAGTTTCTTTTATGTGAAACAATTATATTCAAAGAATTATTGAAAGTACATAGGAAACAAATAGCAAATCAGGAAAGAGAATGGAAGAGACACTCTAAGTAATATTGAGAAGACTCAGCATTTCATCCAGAGTGAAGTCAAATATAATAATTTTTCCCTATAGACTATTTTAAGCAAAATTTCAAAAAAAAAAAAAAGAACAAAGGAAAGAAAGAACAGTTATAGAAGAAGTAGACAGAGAATTTGGTGGGTATGAAAAGTAAAAGAAGAGCTGAGCCCAGTGGCACTCACCTGTAAGCCCAGCATTTTGGGAGGCTGAGATAGGATTGCTAGTTCAAAGGCAGCCTCAGCACCTTAGCAAGGCTCTAAGCAATTTAGAGAGATCCTGTCTCAAAAGAAAAAGTAAAAAATAACTGGGGATGTAGGACATGACTAATCACCCCAGGGGAAAACAACAATAACAACAACAAAAATAGAGAGATAAAGAGGAGAAAGAATAAAAATATCAGAGACAAATGTAGAAAATTGTAGAAAGTCAAAGAAATAGAAAGGAAGTCTCCAAGAAAGGGTGAAGCAGAGATAAAGGGAAAGACTCAGAGATTTGAATGCAGATGTTTGTCTTAATCTTGGAATTCATGAAAATTTGTCAATCAAAGTAATCTCATTTTCCTCTATTCAAAATTAAGTGTTTTATTAAACTGGGTTTTGAGTACGAAAGAGATATGATTTTAATTTTTGCTTTGAAACTTTGTTATTCATAAGTATAATAGTATTTTCAAATTTAAAAGTTTCTTTATATATGCGAACAACATGAAAACTATGATTTTATAACTAACACTTTATTATATACTAATAATATTCCCAGAGTGTAGATTTTAAGTACTCTCATCATTAACAGCAATAAAAAAGTAACTCTATGAGATGATGGAATGTTAGTGTGTTTGGCTATATTAATCATTTCACTAAGTACTTACATATCAAACCATCATGTGGCAAAACTCGATTATATACAATAAAAAATTTAAGTCTTTGTTATTGCAATGACTGAAATGGACTATCTCTAAAAATCCTGCTTGTTTAACTTGAGAATACATTTTCCACATAACCATTTTTTTTAGCAGAATTACTTAAAAGTATCTGAAACTGTAAAAGACAATATAAATAACCAGTGCTAATAGTCACAGTTTAAATGCACTTTTATTTATAGTGGGATTCCCTCCAATTATTCCAAATCACTAGTTAATTGAAAATTATCAAAATCATTTTGTATCTCAGCCAAATATTTTCAGAGGGAGTGAAAAGATACAGCTAATATATAAATGATACATTAAAATGTTTAATCAGAATTATGATTTATTAAATATAAGGGCACTTTTATCAGTATTGTCAGAAATATTTATTATGTAAGTATCTTTAAACCTATTTTTAAATTGTTTAATGTTCTAGATTGCCAAATAAGGTTGTTAGATTTATATTAACAAGATAATGAAACTATCACTAAAAGGAACCAATCAGTCTTACATTAAACACATATGCTTATCCAGATTTTAGCACAAAATTAAATATGAAGATAGTAAATTTTTTTCCATTTTCCACCTGGCATTTTTGGTATATGCAAAACTCAATCTATACTGTTGTAAATTAAACAGTATTTTACATTTCATAAAAAGAATTTTAAAAATACAGGAATCATTTCTTTCTTACCCTTATGTTCAAAGACACTGCAGAGATTCTTTCAAAGTATTAGGCTTTATGGAACAGAAAAAAATATACAATAGCATAGGTTGACCAAAACAAAAGAAGCAATTCTTACCATACTCATACATTCTGGAGGTTTAATTTCTTATTCTCAAGAAAGTGTTGGTTATATAAGGTTTATTTTGAACACAAGAGTTTGCCAGTTTTATAACCATTGCTTTCTCCAGAAGTGGAAGGAGTGGAGAGCTAAAATTCCCTTAAGAATACAAGAGGGTTCCCTGTAGGATACCATGAAGTTGTTCTACTGAGCACTGTGGCTTTAGACCTAGATGTCCAGGTTGCCCTACAGGCATCGCCAATTATGGAATCATAAAGATCAGAGCATTGTAGACAGTTATGGTTTTAAAAACAGAAATTAAACTTTAATTCAATGTTTTTTCATACCAAGAACAATTCTAAGCTGTTTAGAGAACATCCAGTTTACATTAAAACATACCATTGTAAGCACTTTGATTGGTTCGGTTCTGTTTCAGCTCACCAACACATGATTTTAATTAGGTAAAGATCCCAGCTCCCTCCAGAAGCCAACTTCAAGTACAGTTGTCCTCCTCAGACAAACTGAAGCTTAAACACCAACTACATGCCTAGGTGCCCCCAGTTTGAACTGAAATTTGATGAGCAATCTCAGTGGGAAAATATTAGAAGTCGTAGCTCAAGAAAAGCAAAGATATGTTCCTCAGTGGAAGATGAACTTCCTAAAGATTGTGTGAAAGTGTATATTTGTTTCAGTATCCCTGTGTTAGGACTTTGGAGTCATTATTTCAATATGATGCCAGTGGACATTTGCTACTTGTAGGGCCTTCATCTTTGGAGTATCTATATGATGGGAGATTCTTGATCATTAGACAAACTAAGAATTGTAAACATGACTGGCCTGAAGGAGAAACTGGAAGGATCCATATGGGCCAGAGAAGTCAGCATTTGTCTATCAAACCTCAAAGGGTATGGAGGGCTAAGTCAGAGACTTTGTTCTCTAGCTAAAAGAAAAGCAATGGATTATGAATGATAGAGTCATGTTCAAATTTCCTTTCAGGTATAAACCAAGAAACTTGTCATGAGTTTTCATTTGGAAAATAAAAGCTAATATATATTTACATTTGATACATTTTATTTCTGTTGTAAAAGATTGGGTTGTTTGGGTTTTGTTTTTGTTAGTTTGGTTTTACAGTGCTGGAGATTGAAACCAGGGGCTCACATATGCTAGGCAAACACTCTGATTGGGCCATTTCCTTAGTACATAAAAAGGCTATTGTTAAGTATAAAGTTTAACCTCCGTGTGGCCCATGACTGAATAGATAAGAAGAAAACAAAGGGCATATATTTTGAAAGACTTATTAATCATTATATTGCTTGCTTAGAATTTGGATTGTGACTCAAAAATGTAAAGAAAATAACACTGATAAAAGATTTGTCACTGTAAAAAAATATCTAAGTATAGAATAAGCAGCCTGATATGCAGGCACAGCAGCTCACATAACCAAAACTTCACTTATATTGCCTGGACCCTTTAATTCTTTTTATTTGTTCTTTTTAGATACACATGACAGTAGAGTATATTTTGACATATTATGTATACATGGAGTATGACTTATTCTAGTAAGGATCCCATTCTTGCAGTTGTACATGATGTGGAGTTTCACTGTTTATGTATTCATATATGAACATAGGAAAGTTATGTGTGATTAATTCTGTTGTCTTTCCTATTCCCTATCCCCTACCCTTTCCTTCATCTCCTTTGTCTAATCCAATTCTTCATTTCCCCTGCCTTATTATATGTTGGCATCCACATATAAGAGAGAATATTTAGAGTTTGTTTTTTGGGGATTGGCTTATTTCACTTCACATAATTGTCTCCAGTTCCATCCATATGTCAGAAAATGCCATAATTTCATTCTTTTTTATGGATGAATTTTATATATATATATATATATAAAATTTTATATATATATAGTTGTAGCTCATATATATATATATATATATATATATATATATATATCACATTTTCTTTATCCATTCATCTGCTGAAGTGGCCCTTTTAAATTGAAATAAGTGTAACTTTCTATTAACTTCTTTTGTTGCCTGTCTTTGATCACCAAAGTTTTTTGTTTATATTTTCCTTTTAATGGATAGTCTTCTCAATTTTAGTCATTTGAAATCAGAGAGATATTTTTATGTGTCTGCTTAACTCAGCTGATAGAGGCTCAGATACTGGTTCATCTTTTATCAGAATATGTTTCCAAGGGTGACTCTAGAAGATATTCCCTTTGAATTTGTGGACTCTGTAAAGGATAAGACTGCCTCCAAAATATGTGAGCATTAAACTATCCATTGAAGGAATAAATGGAACAAAAACCTAGAGGAATGTTAAACTCACTTTATTCCTGAACATTCTTCTGCCCTGTGTCCTCCTGTTCCTGAGGTCTTCAGGCTTGCTCTGAAATCTGTAGACTGAGCTCTCCATATTTCAGACTTCCAATTTCCTGAGCCTCTTACTTATAAACTGCACACAATTGGGCTTGCAAAATCCACAATCATGTGAGACAGTATCTTAAAATAAATCAGTCTCCCCCCAACACTTTTCTGGTCCTTTCCTCTGAACAGAAAAATAGATAATACAAAGATAAGAGATGTAAATGACAGATACATCCATATTTTTCTCTAGAGTGCAATAATACACCGATACAATAGTTATTATAATTTAGTTTCTTTTCTCCCTTTGAATATTAAAGGGAAATACTATGATGCAGATGTCTTCATGATACTCACATGTATGATACCATCTCAGAATTAATAAACATCATATTATTATAAGGAGTAGAACATATTCTACACAAATTTTGAGATTGATGTTCCAAATATTGATCCATCTTGACAACTAGTATTTTGATATTTAATATAGATACCTCCCATTACTTTACTGAAATATGACAATAGAGTTTGGATTAACTATCACAACTGACAGTCTTCATTGACAATAGAGTTTGGATTAACTATCACAACTGACAGTCTTCATTCCAAAGAAAATGTTATAAAATAGCTTACAATTCTTCCTTTAAAGAGAGGCCTTTTGAATCCCTCATCCACCTGTTCCAAAATAGGGAAGAAAAAACAAAGAAGAGAGTAAAAACAAAGATCATTGTGCTAATTAAGAGAACATAGTATGTTGGAAACAAAACTACATTTAGATATATCCTTAATATATCTTGTTATTATATTTTTCCTTCACTGCTTCTCTAAACAATGATTCTCTAAGAATAGTCCCTTACAATAGCATTAACATGGTTGAAGTGAACAGTGTGGTGATGAAGTCAGTCATGTGTTTGCACAGCTCACTTCATGAGTTTAATGCAGAATATAGTTTTGAGGTTCAGAGAGTTAAAATAGTCCCACCCAATCCCCCCCAAAAGTACCAGACTAGATAGATTTGGACACTTACTAGACACTCATGTGTTATAAAATCTTACTATAGCTAGTCCACATCCTAGATTTAGAGAAAAAAAAATCTACCACATCTGATTAATGTCTGAACCAAACCTCAAATATGATCTTCACTGTCCATCATAATTTTATCAATAGTTTTCTATAAGGTAGAAAGTTTATAAGATGATGCAAAAAGTATGTATGTAGGTTTCTATGTAGAGAGGAGCTGTGAATTCTCTTAAACTATATGGTAAGAAATTAATAGACAATAAAATAAGGACTTTTACATTATCAGTGAGTCTATGAGAAGATTTTAATACAATTTCAGAAGTGTTCCAGACAACTGGGTGGATTTTAGTAAATGATATTATCCATTATATATAAATATACATTAAATATTACATTGATGCATACTAATACATTATATATTTTCACAATTTATTTTAAGGAAATAGTTAAATATTGAGTGTCCTTTCAAGAATAAGAGATTGATCCAGGTATGGTGGCACATACCTGTAATCCCAGTGGTTTGTGAGGCTGTGGCAGGAGGATTGCAAGTTCAAGGCTTGCCTCAGCAACTTAGTGTGGACCTAAGCAACTTAGTGAAATCCTGTCTCAACTTAAAAAATAAAATGGGCTGGATTTTGACTTGGAGGTTAAGTGCCCCTGGGTTCAATTTCTGTTACCAAAAAAAAATTAATAATAAAATAAAAAAGAATAAAGGTATGACAAAAGTATATATTTAACCTTACCCTCAGCAACCTAATGAAATGACAAAAATGGTGTACATAAAGAAATAAATATGTGAAAAATTGTATCACATCAAAAGACTAGTAATCTTCTTGAATTTATGAAGCATAGAGAAGTGGGACTTTTTTCCAACTCTTTTAACTCTTTTTTTTTTATTGGTTCTCTTTAGTTTTACATCACAGAAGAATCCACTTTGACATAATTATACAAGTATGGAATAGCTAATACTCCAGAAAGTTTTAGGTAACTAATTTTCGCACACAAATTTCATTGGGAGAATTGGGGAAGAAATGATTGCAGATTTTTATCAAGGTTTTATTGTCTAGAACTGTAAACACTGCTACTATGAGCAACATAGGGTGATCAGTAAACATTTGTGTGTGTGTGTGTGTGTGTGTGTGTGTATTGACCTTGACATATTATTAACAAAAACGTGAATGCAAATCTAGATATCATATGTTCATATAGTCTTGTAATGATAATTCTTTGAAAGTTATTGAAGGGAGATATTGCTTAATATGTTACTTTATATAGATCATTAATTTTACTTAAAGAGGATGGAAAATGAGGAAATACAACCTTTAGGAAACATTTTTCTTTCATCGTCACAATGGGTGCTATGGCATCATACCATTCTATCATTACTTGAACTTTGATCTAGCAATCAGAGAAATGCAAATTAAAACTACTCTAAGATACCATCTCACTCCAGTAAGAATGGCAGCCATTATGAAGTCAAACAACAACAAGTGCTGGCGAGAATGTGGGGAAAAGTGTACATTTATACATTGCTGGTGAGACTGCAAATTGGTGCAGCCAATCTGGAAAGCAGTATGGAGATTCCTTGGAAAGCTGGGAATGGAACTACCATTTGACCCAGCTATTCCTCTTATTGGACTATACTCAAAAGACCTAAAAATGGCATACTACAGGGATACAGCCACACCAATGTTTATAGCAGCACAATTCACAATAGCTAGACTGTGGAGCAAACCTCGATGTCCATCTGTGGATGAATGGATTAAAAAAAATGTGGCATTTATACACAATTGAATATTACTCAGCACTAAAAAATAACAAGATCATGGCATTTGCAGGGAAATGGATAGCATTAGAGCAGATTATACTAAGTTAACCAATCCCAGAAAAACAAATGCCAAATGTCTTCTCTGATATAAGGGAGGTGACTCAAAATGGGGAAGAAGAGCATGAAAAGAAAATTACCTCTAGATAGGAAAGAGAGGTGGGAGGGAAAGGGAGAGAGAATGGGAATTGCATGGAAGATGGAAGGAGACCCTTATTGTTATACAGAATACATGTATGATGATGTGAGGGGAAAAAAAAGAAGTGTAGCACATTAGATTGGGTGGAAAGAAGTGAGGGGAGGAGAGGGGAGGGGGTAGGAAGGACAGCAGAATAAAATAGACACTACTATTGCTGTATGTATAAATGTGACTGTACGAACAATGTGATTCAGCAACCTGTACACTCAGAAAAAGGAGTAATTATACCCCATTTGATTCAACTGTATGATATGTCAAGATCACTGTAGTGTTGTGTTTAAATAAATAAATAAATAAATAAATAAATGATTTCCCTCACTCTGTTGTTTGTGAACTTGGCCTCCAGGCCCCAGGGCATCCATGGAAGTTGTCTTTGACAAAACTATGTGCGGAGAAAAGTCACATCTTAATGAAAAAGGACAGAGAGTTCTGGCTTTGCAGATGAATGTCCAGAATTCCTGAGTCTGAATAGAATATTTTCAATAAAGCCCTGTTGCATTTGTCAGAAAAAATATGTATTTAAAGCCCACCATGTGAAAAACAGTCATAATCTTTGAATGATGGTGATGTATTTTTATGGTTTTCTTAGTACATTATAGTAACACTTAAGATCAGAGCTCATTTTGATGTAATTGCACATGCACGAAACATAATTTTCTCCATTTCAATCCACAATATCTCTACTATCCTTTTTCTTCCTATTCTGCTTCCTCTACTCAACTAGTATTCCTTTTATTTATTTATTTTATTGTTTTTAATTGATGCTTTATAGATATACATAAAGGTGAAATTTATTGTGGTATAATCATATATGTACATAACATAATTTGGTTAATTTTATTCTGGTATTGCTCTCTTATCCCATATCTCCTCTTTCCCCTCAATTTTCTTCCTTTACTCTATTGATCACTCTTCTATTCAGGGGATTCTCACCCCCTTATCTAATATTGATCACGTTTCTGCATATGAGAGAAAATATTTGATTTTTGACTTTCTGAATTTGACTTTTTTCTTATATATTCTCCAGTTGAATCCATTTATCAGAAAATGCCATAATTTTATTCT
This sequence comes from Ictidomys tridecemlineatus, assembly GCF_052094955.1. Taxonomy (NCBI): domain Eukaryota; kingdom Metazoa; phylum Chordata; class Mammalia; order Rodentia; family Sciuridae; genus Ictidomys; species Ictidomys tridecemlineatus. The sequence goes on from NC_135479.1 coordinate 168,140,113, forward strand.
TCTTTATGGATGACTTACCTGTATTGTGTGTGTGTATGTATATATATATATATATATATATATATATGTATATATATATCACATTTTTTTATCCATTTATCTGTTGATAGACACCTAGACTGGTTGCATAACTTGGCTATTGCAAATTGCATTGCTGTAAGCCCTAATATGTCTATATCACTATAGTGTCCCAATTTTAGCCCTTATGAATAAATCTCAAGGAGTAATATAGTTGTATTATATGGTTGTTCCATTCTTAGCTTTCAAGAGATTGTCACAAAGCTTTCCAAAGTGAATGTAATAATTTGCAGTCCTACCAATCATATTTGAGTGTACCATTTACTCCATATCCTCAACAGCATTTGTTATTATTGTATTCTTGATGATTTCCATTCTAATTCACTTGAGGTGAAATCTAGTGTGGTTTTGATTTACATATCCTTGTCTGCTAAGGATGTTGAACATTTTTTCATATATTGCTTAGCCATCTAAGAAGTGTCTGTTTTAGTTTCATTGCACATTTGCTAATTGAGCTAATTTTTATGATAATTTTTATTAGATTATTATATATTCTGAATATTAACCTCATCAAGAGAGCAAGTATGCAGTTAAGTATATAAAATAAAATCTTCTCAAAATAAAAAAAAAATCAAATCGACCCTGATTCAATAATATTGGGTGATTCAACATACAGCTTTCATAAATAGTTAAGTCACCACAATATAAACTAAATGAAAACTCTTCAGAACTAAAAAATACTATTAATAAAATGGACCTAATAGAAATCCATAGAATATTTCATTTATTAACAATAATCAAATTATCTTTCTTCTCAGTAGCACATAGAATGTTCTCTAAAATAGAACATAATTTAGGGAACAAAGCAAGTTTTAGTAAATACAAAAAAATAATTTTTTGCTTTCTGTAAGACAATAATAGAATAAAATTAGAAATCAACAGCAAGCAAAAAACAAACCACTTTAACAACTGGAGAGTAAGAAAAATAGTTTTGAATGAGGAATAAATAATAGAAGAAACCAGGGAATAATTTTTTAAAAATTCTTAGAAACAAATGAGAAGGCATAGCATATAACAAAATCTCTAGGACAGTATGAGAGCAGTTATATGATGAAAGTTTATAGCGTTGATTGTATACATTAAAAAGATAAAAATCTCAACTAATCCAAATTTATCCCTCAAGAATCTAGAAAAGAAACAACAAACTATCTCCAAAATCATTAAAAGACAGGAAATAATTAAGATCAGAGCCAAAATCAATGAAATTGAGAATAAAAACACAGTCAATAAACATAAAATTGTTTCTTTTATAAAAAATGATTGATAAACCCTTAGCCAATTAACCAAAAGAGAGAAGAGACTAAAAAGAGGATATCATCAGAGATACCCCTGAAAACTAGAGATTCATTAGAAACTATTTTGAAAATTTATGTTCCAAGAAACTAAAAAATCTAGATGATATTAACAAATTTCTAGACACATAAGACCTGCACAAATTGAACCAGGATGATATAGAAAACTTAAATATACCAATATCAAGTAAAACAATTAAACAGCAATTAAAAACCTTTTAAAAAAACATAGCCCAAGACTGGATAGATTCTCAGCTGAGTTCTACCAGACCTTTAAAGAAGAAGTAACACAGGTCTTTCTCAAATTATTCTATGAAATTGAAAGGAAGAAACACTTCCAAATACATTCTATGAAGTTATGATACCAAAACCAAAGATTCATCAAGAAGTGAAAATTACAGACCAGTATCTCTGATGAACATAGATGAAAAATCCTTAATAAAATATCATGAATTGCATTCAGAAACACATTAAGAAGATAGTACACGATGATTAAGTAGGTTTTATCACAGGGATTCAAAGTTGGTTCAAAGTACTCAAACCAATAAATGTAATTCACCAAATAAATAGAACTAAGAACATGAATCACATAATTATCTCAATATATGCAGAAAAACTATTTGAAAAAAATCTAGCACCAATTCATTTTAAAAATACTAGAGAAATGAGAAACCTACTTCAAAATAGTAAAGGTTATCCATGACAAACCCACAGCCAATATCATAATGAATTATGAAAAGTTGAAAACATTTCCTCCAGAATCAGGAACAAGGCAAGTATTTCTACTTTGACAATTCCTATTCAACATAGTCCTTGAAATTCTAGACAGAGCAATTAGGCAAGAATAGGATAATGATTAATAGGATATAAATAGGAAAAGAAAAAGTCAGATTATCTCTTTACTGATTACATGATACTCTATCTAGAAGACCCAAAAAACTCAGCCATAAGACTTTTAGAGCTGATAAACAAATTCAGCAAAGCAGCAGAATGAAAGATCAACATATGAATCAATAACATTCCTTTACTCTAATAATGAATCTTCTGAGAAAGAAATAAGAAAAACTATGCAGTTCATAATAACCTCAATTAAGAATAAATTTAAAAATTAGGGGATGTTTCCTTTCACTTGCTCAAACACAATCTGCTATCACTATGGAGTGAATGTGATATGAGTCCAAACTATATAGCACTATTACTGTATCAAATATTATTTCTAAGTCCTTTTGAGAGGAAGTACACTATTTTAGTACACAATGATTTATAATTGAAGAACACAGAAACTATAAAATGCTTTCACTTGTGTCTGCTTTAATTATTTCAGTATGATATAAATACTTTATTAAAATTCTATGTCTAATATGAGATATGCAGAAGGTGTTAGGATTTAATTAGATACCAAGAACTCAATTAATTAACATCTAGAAATGATTATAATTGCATAAATCTTTCAATAGTACCAGAACATAATTCTTTAATTTTATGATTGCTTTAATAAATAAGACTAGATATTAATAAGATCTAAACACTTATTCTCAACATTTTTATCAGTACATCTGTGACTTGCTTGTTTCTTAGGCTGTTGATAATGGGATTTAATATGAAAATTATGACAGTGTAGAATAGAAGATACTCTCCTGATCATTTGATTGTGAAGATGCGGGATGCACATACATGAAGAGAAGGGGGACACAGTATAAAGATACAGAAAAGAGATGCTGGAGAGGGCTTTTCATTCTTCTTTTTCAAAATTGTAGTGAGATCAAACTTTTAAGAAATTAGTCACAGTGCTAGCAAACTCTATGGAACCAGAAAAAAATAAAACTTAGTAGATAATAAATAGCAGTCTCAGTACAGAAAATTTTTAGTTATGATATAATTTCATAGTAAAAGTTATGTATTTTGAGGGAATTACAAAAGATTAATCTGAATAAAATTATTTTGGAAATATGTCACAAAGAATATCACCTACTAATGATAAAATCACACAGTCTATTGGTCATAATCACAGGATACTCTAAAGGATGGCCTGTAGCAACATTGCAATCATAAATCATTGCTGTCAAGAGGAAATGTTATACTGACTGCAATGGAAAAATAATTTATCAGGTGTTCTGAAAGACAGATCATTTTTCTCTTGTCTAGTAAGTTGACCATCATCATTGGGATCACGTTTGATAATATCCAACCATCCACAAAGGCTAAATTCTCAAGAAAAAAGTACATGGGGATGTGTAGGTGATGATCCTATCAGAGGAGGATGTATGTTCCTCTGAACCATGACAAGCTAGATTACCAAGAACACAAAGAACAGGGGGAGTTTCCTCTGTGATTGCTGTGGAAGTCCTATGAGAGCAACATGTCAGCAAAATTGCATTTGCTCTTTCCATGTCCTCACTGGAAATTTCCTAGAATGAAGTGAAGTGAATGTAGAAGAGACATACCTTAAATATTTATGAAGTGAAAATATTAGAGTTAAAACAGAACCATACACTTAAATTGTTCCCTTCATAGGTTTTATTGTAGTATGATTTACAGAAACTGTTTGGAGAGAGTTGAAGAATGAATATTCATTCAGAAAAAAAACACTACTTAGGGCATTTAGATTTAATATCTGAATGGTTGTATGTAAATACCTATATAATGACAGTTTGCTGTTGTTATTTTAACTTGACCACTACTGGCAAGAAAGGACAAAAAGAAGGCCATTTTTTTCCTTTTTTTTTTTTTTGGAAGCTTCATTAATCAATGAACTAGCTTAGAGTTTTGCTAGTGAAAAAGAAATGTGTAGAAAAAAAAAGTATAGAAAAGCTCTATGAATACTCTGCACAAACATGGAGAAAAGAAAATGATGTGCACAGGTAGCTCTTAGCCTAAACATAATTTGGTTGAAATTAACAGTTCTCTTAAAAATGTGGAAATAATTCTTCACTCATTTTGTTGACTATTTTTGATTAATAAAATTCTTCATTACTAATTCCAGCATGGATAATCTTTTAACTGTACTAATTTCAATATGTAAATTGTGATATATCCTTGAAGCTTGTACAATTTGCACATATGACTAATGATGTTCAGCATGTCTTTATGTCCTTATTTGATAAGATGACTAATGATGTTCAGCATGTCTTTATGTCCTTATTTGATATGCATATATATCTTTGGTGAGTTGTCTCTTTAAGTTTTGGCTATTTTTAATTGTGTTTTAAAATTTATTTTATATATTCTGAGAACTTGTCATGGATCCTACACATAAAGAAATATTTTATCAGATAAATAATTTGAAAATATTTGTGACACGAATTGCTTTTACCTTCCAGAAGATATCACACTAGACCATTATAGGAATGCATGTGTGCTGATTGATCCAGTGAATAAGAAATATCAACTCTTCTTCTAGGTAAATAGAAAACACTTCATGGACAATATTCCTAGCTGTATTATAAATATCCTGTATTATATTATATCCTTAGGTCATTTTGAGAGCAACAATACCATTTTCGTGGGAGTGGTAACATTTGAGGTAAACTTTAGGAAATAATAACACTTCAATTGCAAATGAATTAAGGGATGTTGCAGTATCAATGAATTCTCTATGCAGCCAAAACATATGCCTGAGCAAAAATATAGACCTGAGAGTAAGGTGTGGCCAGAAGGTTTTCATTAACACATTTTAGTGATAATACAGGTACCATTAGAACTTCAGAGGGGGAAGATCCAGAAGCATATTAAGGTCTTTTTGGAAAAGATCTTCTAAAATTCAGGGTGAGCAAACACTAGTGAAAGAATATTGTACCATCTGTACATATACGTGGACATTTGCACACAACTATATATGTTCATATTAACATATTTAGATCCAAAAATATATGCCACATATGTATAAAATCTGGGAGGGTGACAATTTATGAAAAGTTATTTAAGAAGAATGTGATTTTTATCAGAGGTCTGAAAAGAAAGCACCATCTGGCAACAATGTTTGGGAAATATAACCATATAATCAGGGAGGAGAATATAAGTAAATAGAATTTTGAATAACACATAGGTGAGTAACTTTTAGAGTGAGATCCTGATTGCTATTGGTTAGAATATAAATGAAATTTCAGTATTGAAAGGAAAGGCAGAGTGAGCATAAAGTTAGTGCACTCATTATATTTGAAAATGTGAAGTCTGAGGAAAGTTAGCATGTAACAAATTTCAGGCACAAAGTATCTAAGTGTGATCATTTTCCCATTTTTTCCTAGACAATCACTGAAAACTATGATGTCCTCTCTTAACATTATTTTAACTTTGATAATATTCATTTAAAGCCATGGTCATATTAATTTAAACAAATATGATTTTTACATTCTAATAACTTTTGAGATATTGCTGATTTTCTCTTCCTATTTCATTTTTTTTCCTGAATTTTCTTCCTATTGTGTCTCTCACCTTCTTCACATACACACCAAATCTTCAAGCTCATCTATTAGTTTTTTGAATTATTGAAAATTTTTACTTTGTCTGTTATTCACGCAAATAATGCTGCAAAAGACCATTGAAGACATTATAGACAATGAGAGGCAAGTCACTTCTTCTCACTCATAGAAACAGACTGAGCTAAGAACATTCTCTTGGAGTTTCACTTTGCCTTCACTGTCAAAATTTTTAATAATTACATTAGAATTTTGTTTTTTCCCCTTCAAAATATGTTAAAATATTTTTTTGCAATTTTTATCTGCTCATCTCTTTAGTAACACGAACTGTCAACACAATAGAGTAAATCTGATATGAATTTCTAGTCTGAACACACTGTCAGGTGTTTTATATAACCCCTCAGGTAATTTTGAAATGAATTGCACTACTTTTGAGCAGCTAGTACATCAATCAAGTCACAGTAACAAGAACAGTAATCCAGTAAAATGTCTTCATTCATTCTTTGAATGTTTTCAAATTGAAAAGATACTAATATTTCAAGAATTTTATTAGGTATAGCACTTCAAGTCCTAGAAAATGATAAAAGATTTGATTTAATTGAATAAAATAAAAGACAGGAGAATTATAATTGCAAAAGTCTGGGGCAATTCCAAAATAAAGAAATATGTAATTGGAAATATTCTATGACAGTTTTATACTAAATGGAGAAAAGATGATAATATGAGATCTAAAAATTTCTCTTTAATATTTTTGTTAGTGAATCTATGACTTGCTTATTTCTGAGACTGTAGATAATTGGATTTAACACAGGAATTATGACTGTGTAAAACAAAGAGTCCATCATGTCTTGCTCATCTGCTTGTGGAGACGCAGGGCGCACATACATGAAGAGAAGAGTACCATAATATAAAGACACAGATAAGAGATGAGCTCCACAGGTAGAAAAGGCTTTCTTTATGCTTTTGATAGACTTCTTTTTTAAGATTGTTAGTAGAACAAATGTATAAGAGACAAGAACAACCATAATGGTGAATACTTGAATTGAACCAGAGAATATAAAAAGCATTAGAATATTAATGGAGGGATCAGTACATGAAATCTTAAACAATGGTATAATGTCACAATAAAAGTGATATATTATATTGGAATTACAGAAGGTTAATCTGAACAAAAAACTTTCATGAAGTAAGGCATGAAAAAAGCCACCTACAAATGACAAAGTTAAGAGCCTAATGCATAGTCTATGGGTTATTATCACTGGATAAAGTAATGGTTTGCATATGGCTACATAGCGATCATAAGCCATTGCTGCCAAGAGAAAACATTCTGTGGTTGCACTGATTCCAAAGGAAAAAAATTGAATCATACATTCAGAGAGAGAGATCTTGCTTTTGACTAACAAATTGGCCAGCATTTTGGGTGTAACTGTGGATGACAACCAAGCATCAACAAAAGCTAAACTCCCAAGGAAAAAGTACATGGGAATGTGAAGGTGATGGTCCTTCCATATGAGAACAATCAGACCAAGGTTGCCCACCATGGTGGTGAGGTATATCACCAGGAATACCAGGAACAGGAGGACTTTCCAGTCTTGGTGATGAGGAAGTCCTGTGAGAACAAACTCTGTCAGCAATGTGGCATTTTTCTTTTCCATGTCTTCCATGAGTATGCTCTGAAATGAAGTGCAATAAATGCAAAAAGACCATACTTTAAGTACTTTAAGGTGAAGACTATTTGGAAAGAGTTAAAATAAAACCATTGACTTATTAGAACACTCTTATATATGTTTATTTTGGTATAATTAATGGAGAGAATGGAAGGAATGGGAAAATGCAGTTATCTCATTTCACTGAATATTCAGAAATAAACAAATTTGAGAAAAAGGGAAAGCCTGTGTATTAAAACTATTCAGCCACTATTGAGTTTTCTAGAAAAGTCCAGAACCTGATACATGGATGTAGGAATAATAAAAAAAAAATCTTTGTAAATATAGGACTATAAAATGACTTGAAAATGGTGTAAAATCCTTTATCTTTTGTTATCTGGCAATAGTTATGCAATGAAAAATTTAAGACACATAGTGAATTGTAAATTGTCTTTAAATAAGTGTTCTGACATGTTATTAGTAGAAGTACAATTCCATTGTTAAAAGACATAGAAGTCCTTGGAGTAAATTAAGGTATAGTTATGATTGTGCTGTGCATTGAAGACTGAGCAAATGAAAAAGTCATAGAGAGAAAAGAAATGTGAGAAAGTTATATGAAGGAGGTTATAAAGTGTGTGTGTGTGTGTGTGTGTGTGTGTGTGTGTGTGAGAGAGAGAGAGAGAGAGAGAGAGAGAGAGAGATTTCTTAGATGAATCAGAGCTAAATCCCTTTTCTACACATCACTACTGATTATGAATAGTGGCTCCATGCATCTACAGCTAGAGACTCATAGACTCACATTCCTGGCCCTACTGGACCTAGAGTGAAGATAAACAACCCACATTTGGTCATTCAGATGAGCCCACTATACATTTGGAATTTGGAGATTAGAAAATGAAGGAAAAGAGACAGAAGAGAATTTTGGAACTTTTGCAAAGCCATGAATATTTAGCCTACACCAATGTCTTCCACACTCAACAATAGCACTGAGAGCTTGAGGTGTGATATTGGAAAGTTCTATTCTATAGCAGTGACAGCAGAGTCCATTGAGCTGGTGTTGGGAAATGATTTTGGCTATTGCCTGGCTGTTTTATTTATCCTGTTCCTTTTCAATTTTACACTTGATTTTTCCAGTCTTCCTAGTCTTTTTATGTTATAACCAATATTCAATTCAAATAACTTATTTTGTGTTGCGCCTAAGAGTCCTGGCTCAAACAAAAAAGAGAAGAGAGAGATCAGGGGAAAGATATTGAGGGGGAGGGAGAGAGAGAGAGAGAGAGAGAGAGAGAGAGAGAGAGAGAGAGAGAGAGAGAGAGAGAGAGAGAGAGGGAGGGAGAGAGAGAGAAAGAGAGAGAGAAAGGGAAAGAGAAACAAGAGTAAAACTGGAAAGTTGAGTGACTTAACATGTACATCAAATGAGGGATGCTTAGGTGACAAAGTACAGTGCCAAAGGCCAAAGCAAATATTCTATGAGGACACTAAGTGAGCAGAAATTGCTATCAGAGTAAGTGATTTGTGATTGTTTATTAAATTTGATGAAAACCAAAAGTGAAGATATTAAATTTTATATAACATATAACATATATATTTAATATATAAGTATAAATATATATAATATATTTTTCAATGAATTTATTTTAGGAAGTGATTGAAAGAAAATAACGTTTGACACCTTAAAAGTTTTTGTAATGATATGTAATTAAACAGCATGAACCTTCTCATCAGAATCATCAAAGATGTATATTATACAAAAAGTATTATGATGCAATCTTTAAACCTAGTTTTAAATTATTGCTGTGATTCATCAAAATGTATCTTATAAATCATTGTATTTAGGTTAGCAGTATATAACACAAAAAAATCACCAAATGGAATAGAAGAGTCTTCCACATAGGTATTTTACTTATATATACTTTCATCATGAAAATAACCTACACAGAAAAGTCATTTATAGTTTTCCATTTCCATTTATCCATTTTGTCATATTTTAAACCCGATTATAAATTATTAAAAATTAACAAAATTTAATATTCTGTATAAAACATAATGAATATTATAGAAATAATTTTTATCTTACCTTTGCCTTATAAAGATTTTTTTAAGTTTTAGATTTTATAAAATAGAAAAAAATACTATTATAATATAAAAAAGACTAAAATATAGGAAGCAATTCTGGTCACACAAATTCATTTTGAAGTCATCATTTTCCAAGCTGAGAAATGTTATGTACATAAATTTGCCCTCTAAAATGGAATCAACCAATTGTACCACTATGTGCTTTTTCCCAAAAGAGAAAGGAATGGGGAATTAAATTTTCTAAGAGAATAAGAGTATTCCCTTTAGGACACAGTAAAATAGTTCTACTGGGCATTGTTTATTTGGACACTCTTCAAAGAAGTTCACAGTGTTCCACAGGGTATTACAGACTTTAGAGTCAAAATCATTAAGTTGCTATCAACAGTTCTAGATTTGACAATTGGTATTTTACTTTATGCCACCACTTTGTACCACAGGTGGCATGTTCTTACATGTTGAAGTGAATTTTAATTCCTATCTAAAATGTATTTTTCAGAATGGGTTGTTTATCTGGCTTTGTTTGAGCTCATTAAAATATGATTTTAATAAGGCTAAAGATTTAGATTCTACTGAGGACCTTGTAAAAAATAAGAGTTTCATCATAAAAGCTATTGCTCAATTTTCAGACCTATACTTGGATACAACAGTTTAAGCTGAAATCTAATGAGTAATTTTTCAGACTGAGGTCAGAGAGAGGATGAAAGGAAAGAGGAAAAAGGCAAAGAGACTCCATGGGAGCTCTCATACAACTCTGCTTGTCAAACTTCAATGCCTAGAAACTTCACTGAGATCTTATTAAAATACAGATCCTGTTTTAGTGGTTATGGGCTGGGGCTCAGGATTCTTTTTTTTTTTTTTTGTAACACAGTGATGCCTATGGACATCAAGTGATTCTTGCATATTGTTGTCAAGTCTAACTTACAGGAAATTTTCTGAGAAATTTTTAACATGATATTCACATGTTCACATCTTCACTTTGGGTTTAATTGAATTCAATAAACATTCATTCAGAAAAGAACAATTTACTTATTGTGGCATTTAGATATGATATCTGAACAGTGGTATGCAAATACCTACACAATAATACTTTGTTGGTTTGTTGTTATTTTAGCTTAATCACCACTATTAAGAAGGGGCAAAAAAAATGACATGTTTTTTTGAAGTTTAATTAGTCAATTAACTGACTTATAATTTTGCTAGTGAAAAATATATGTAGGGAAAAGCTCTGTGAATACCATGCTCAAAAGTGGAGTAAACAAAATAATGTGCAGAGGTAGGTATTACTCTAACCAAAATTGGACTGAAATCAACTGTACTCTTAAAAATTATGTAATTCTTCATTCACTTTGTTGCCTATTTTTGATGATTAAAGTTCTTTATTACTAGTTCTGATATAGATAATATTTTCAACGGTATTTATTTTGGGGTGGGTGCCAGGGATTGAACTCAGAGGAACTTGACCACTGAGCCACTTCCCCAGCCCTATTTTGTATTTTATTTAGAGACAGGGTCTGGATTTTGAACTTATGATTCCCTTGTCTCAGCCTCCTGAGCTGATGGGATTACAGGTGTGCACCACTCCATATGGTTGTATTCATTTTAATATATAAATCTTGATATATCCTTGAGGTTTGAATTTACATGTGTCAAATTACTAATGATGTACAGCATGTCTTTATGCCCTTATTTGACATGCATATGTATCTTCAGTGAGTTGTCTCTGAGTTTTTAGCTATTTTTAATCAGAATATTAAATTTCTTTTTACATATTTTGAGAGCTTGTTGTGGATCCTATACACAAACCAATCTTTCATCAGATATTTACAAAAGTTATGGACACTAATTGACTTTTCCTGGTAGAGATATCAAACTAAACAACCATACTAATTATTTGACCACTACTTCATGGCCAGAACTCTCAGCTATTTAATATATTCTTCTTCAGTCATTTTGAAAGAAACAACACTATTTTCTTCAAGTGGTAGAGTTGAGGTGGACCTTAAGAAAAAATAAATTTCAACTGCAAATGAATTAGGTTGGTTTTGCAGTACCATGGAATTCTTTCTGGAGACAACTGTATGGACAGAAGTATAGGGTGGTAAGAGTAAAGTGTCAAGTTGGTTTAGTAATATATTTTGGCTCTAACACAGGTTTCATAAGTATTATAGAGAAATAATTCTAGAGATAAACTAAGTTATATTGGAAAAGACTTATTTGGGGTGAGCAAACACAAAAGAAATAAGCCAGAATCAGAAAGTCAGAATTCCAATGTTTACTCTCATGTGTGGAAGCTAAGAGAACAAAGGAATGAAAAAAAAAATGGAAATTTCTAAAAAATAGAAGAAAGATCAGTAGACTAGAGGAAATGAAGGGAGGAAAAGAGGAAGAACTAGGGAGTGAAGTTGATCAAATTATGCTATGTGCATCTATGAAGATATCGCTATGCATTCCACTTTTATATATAACTATATATAAATATAGTGCATCAGTTAAAATAAATGAATAAATAGAAGAAATAACAATAAATCAGAAGAAAGGGAGAGAAATGAGGAAAGGGAAAGAGGAAGTACTGGGGACTGAAAAGCAAACTATATATACATATATATTATATGTATTTATGAATATGTCAAAATGCACCCACTGCTATACATAATGGTAAGGCACTAATAAAAACATTTTGAAATTGTTCTTCTTATGTATTGACACCAATATATCTACATGGTTGGCAAAGATGCTGAAAAAGCTCTGCAGATAATAACTATTGGATAGCTTGATTTAACTTATCTTTGAGAAGTAGGGAAGTTGTTTTTTGGTTTTCTCAAAAACATTTTTAGTCTGCTAAAGCCTTTAGTTCTTCAGAAGTCAAGTATACTACCCCTTTAAATAAGCACAGAAGCTAAATTATAATATCACTCTGATTAAGGTTAAAAAATTATCTTCCTTCTTCCTGGTACACAGTCTAATTTCTATATTGTTGTGCTGGAGACCTGACCCAAGAAACAGATTCAGGGTTGCAGCAGGTGGAAGAAGAGGATGCAGTTAGGGTAGTAGACATGCCTTATTCAGTAGTGGCCATAGCTCCAGCCTCCAGCTTTAGCTTCACCCTCAGCCAGTTCCATTTTGCCTCCATTTCACACCCATGAGCCCCTGAATCTTTTCCATAGCTTCTTTTTATATGCAGGTAAAACAAATAAGGGACACTGCCAATAGATTACATAAGGGGGTAAATGCTCACAAGCTAGTATTTATGATATTTGGTGTATGTAGCTGAATCAGAGTGTTTCTGGCCCTGACTAACCATGACATAGCCAGTTCCCAGCCCTGGCTGTATAATAAAATTGTGAAACTCCACATCATATGCAACCACTAGAATAAGATCCTAATTAGAATAATTTGTATTTTATGTATGCATGTCAAACTACTCTTCTGTCATGTATATCTAAAAGGAACAAATTAAAACAAAGAAAAGAAAGAACCAACATACCCATCCAGAAGTCCCATCAAAGGAGCCTAACTATAGCCATTTTGGGCCTACCCAACATATGTTCTACTGATTCTTGTGTCAGTCTGCTAAGGTCACTCTCCCAAGGAGGGTAAGAGGAAGTTAAAACTTATAGGCTAGTCTTGCATTACTTTCCTGTTTTAGGAATGATAGGGATATGTTTCACTTCTAGAATGAGAGCTCATCTAATGGTTCACTTTCCACTTGTGCCTATTGCACTTTTATGTCTGTCCTCAACATCCCACTGAAGTGACATACATCAAGACACTCACAGCCTTTCAGTGAGTAGCATGGAAACCTTTAACTGCTTATGTAACTTGTATCAGTTACACTGGGGACTGTCACATACACACACACACACACACACACACACACACTCCCTTTTTTTTTTTTGAATCACTTTCTTCCTTTGGCTTTTGTGATGTCCCTATTTCTTCCTTACCTTTGCACAACGCTTCAGTATCATTCCTTCTCAGCCTCCTGTCCTCTGGTTCATCCTTAAATACGGATGGTTTTTAGTATTCTTTTCTAGGTCCCTTTTCCTTTTCCTTTATCTTTTTACTTTATAAATTTTCCATTTTTGTGGTTTTGTACAGGTTATATGCCAAAGATCACCAAACCTCTCTCTTCAGCTCATATCTTATTCAAACCTCACCTGACATCTACCTAACTTCACCTTCTGTAATCCTCTTAGTGCCTACTTATCATCAGGTAATCCATATTCTTGTGATGACATCCTCAACTACCCAGAGATATAAAGCGGATATTGTCAGTCTCTCCTGACATCTCATGTTTAACCAGTCTCCAAGTCTAACAGCTGCTACTTTAGAATTAAATCCTCATTCCTGTAAATGAGCACAGGCTACAATCATAGACTTTCACCCAGATTACTGAACAAGTTTCAAATATCCTCTCTCAATCTCCAATCTTGCTCCACAAAATAAACTTTCTGACTTGAACACTGATTTGACTTTATATTGCAGGCGATATTGCTTATAAAGCCTTGTGAGATCTGGCTTCCTCTTACTGCTCCAAGCTGACTCTGTGGCTCATCTGTTCTAACTCTACCAAACTTCAATGCCTGTCACTTCTTCATACTCCAAGTTGGATTACATTCAAACTTTCATTCTCTCTCTTATCTGGAAATACTTCAGACACCTTGCATTCTTTTCCTCAATCCTTTCTCTTCCCTATCTCTATTAATTGGCCTGAATTTCACTAATTGAATTATCATGAAGATTAAATGAGATGATGAGTAAACGGTGCTTAGATTCATCCTCTTAACATTATTTGACCTTTGATAATATTCACTTAAAGCTATTTGTCTTTAAAGGGTATGAAAAATAACATCCCACAAGACAACCCCCAGGAAGACAGCAGGACATTGTGGCCTGGGAGGAGAGAGGGGGAAAGAAGGCAAACATTTATCCCTTCCCGGTTACATTGGATCCTGAAGGGAGGAGGCAGATACTGATCAATGGGCTCTGAACTTTCACCCTTTCCAATTGCTGATGGGTCCTGGAAGGATAAAAGCAAACTGAAACTCTGGGTAACAATGGATCCAGCAGGAAGAATATGAGCAATGAGCACAGGCCCTGAGCTTTCATCCTTCACCAGTAACACTGAGTTTGGGAGGAAAGGGAAACAAATGGGCCTGGGCTCTAAATTTTTATCCCAGTGACAATGAGTTTCAAGCTCTTGCAACTGTTTCCCTGAGTTAGAATGATTTTTGAGGTTTTATAGCTGTTTTCCTGAGTTAGATTTTTAACCTGCAAGACTAGTTTTTTGACTACCCAATTCTCTAATGATTAAGTCACACTAAACATTCTGCTATTATTAACTCTTACTAAAACCTATTTAAAAAAACAGACCCCTCTTGTAACCAGTTACCATTTTATCCCCTGAAAATATGCCATTCCATTGCTGCTTAATATTAAGACAGCTTGCTGATCTGTTGAGGTCTGCTCCCATTTTGGTTATTTTTGCTTATACTAACTGCCTTTTGTTCAATTTCCAATTGGGTTATTTGTTTTATAATTATTAATTTTGAAATTTCTTCACATATTTCGTATATAAAAGTCTTATCAGGTATACAATTTGCAAATACTTCCTCAGGGATATTGGTTGCCTTTCCTCCCATAAGATATCACACTAGTCTTTTCCATGGGTGATATTGTGCTGAGTAGATCTACTGAGAAAAACCATCAGCCATTCTAGACATACTGCTTGGCCATTATTCTATCCAAGTATGAGAAATCAATCAGACCAAAATTCAGAGGGCTTCTACCTTAGTGAAATTTCTAATAATTAGATAATATGAGACATACCAAGATAGTTCTTCCAAGGTAAAGCATAAATTGCCACATCTGGCCCTTCAAACAACCAAAAGTCTAATAATATTTTTGGATTTGGAGACCATTAATGCCACATGGGTGTTTTGCACTAACCCACTTAACAAGTGACCCAAAGAACTGCTGCATTTGAGAGAAATTCAAATAAGAGAACACTGTACAAGAGGCTGTGTTCTGTCATATACATCATATGACTCAGCATCCAGTGGTGCTTTAAGTGACGATGGCATGAGAGAATGCTTGTTGGAGTCTTTGGCAAGCCTGTATAAGTGAACTATAAGGTTGACCCTGTTCTCCTCAGCAAATAATCACTCGCCTTATAAGAAATGGCCATGAGCTTGTTCCTGGGCTTTAGGAGAGGTAATATTTAATCATGGGCCATCAGGTTACACTAGGACCTGAGCTTCCCATCACAAAATTGATGCTACCTGACCCACCAGTCCATTCAGTGAGTATAGTTAGTAGCACTCCATCATCAAATGGAAGTGATGTATATATGTTTGGACTAAAGTAAGCTGAAGGGAAAACAAAATTACTTGAATTGAATGCATTCCCACAGTCCCACTGTTCTAATATTGCCTTCTCTCACCCAGCATGCACATGTGGCTTCAAGGGGAGTTTGTGTGGACACTTGACAGAGGAAAAAACTACACAGGCCTGTATTATAGAAGTTTCTGCCTGATGTGAATAAATGACCTTAAAGTGCAAGGTTATAGATCTGCCACCAGAATATGGCACTTTTCTGCAAGATATTTTAAGAAAAATTCTTTTGGCACACCAAAGCTAAAGCAATATTTTCAGTTGTTAGACTTACTTAGAAGACAAATGGCTAGAATGCAATTATATACTAATTCACAAGCTATGTGAAATGGTTTGATTGGAATGTTAGGGATTTGAGTGGAACCTGAATAAAAAATTGGTGATGAGAAAATTTTTAGAAATGTATTTGGATAGGCCTAGATTCATGTGCAAAATAAGGAAATGTGTGTTCCATGTGAATGATCACAAAAGGTTTATATCAACAGAGAAGCTGAATTTGTTTCTTTTTTAAAACATTTTTAACTTGTTTTAATTAGTTACACATGACAGTAGAATACATTTATGCACTTTGATATATTATACATAGATGGGATATAATTTCTCATTTTTCTTAGTGTATGTATTGTAGAATAACATTGGTCATTCAGTCACATATATACATACAGTAATAATGTCTGTTTCATTCTACTATCTTTCCTGTACCCCCAACCTCTCCCCTTCCCTCCCTTCACTTTTTTCTACCTAATCTAATGTAACTTCATTCTGCTCTAGTGCTCTGCTCATCTTAATGTAAATTAGAATCAAAATATCAGAGAAAACATTCAGCATTTGTGCCGTAGTCCAGCTGCAGCAAAATAACGGGGGGCGGGGGGGGTGATGAGCAACTTGTGTACAATGATACTGCAGGAGTAGGAGCCCTTTATTGTAGGACAATAGGGGTATATATACATTACACACAGCTTATCTTAATTACCATAAACTAGATGCAGCAGTCAA
The DNA here is from genome assembly GCF_052094955.1 of Ictidomys tridecemlineatus. Taxonomy (NCBI): domain Eukaryota; kingdom Metazoa; phylum Chordata; class Mammalia; order Rodentia; family Sciuridae; genus Ictidomys; species Ictidomys tridecemlineatus. The sequence continues at coordinate 168,157,009 of NC_135479.1, forward strand.
CCAATAAGGAATCTCCACACTTAATGGCTTGCTGGCAATACTTCACAAACCACTCCCTCTGGCAAAATGCCAGGAGCCATCTTGACTTGTTAACAGACCCTAACATTTCCCCCTTTTGTTTAATTTAAATAACAACCATAGTGGTTTTTACACAAACACCATAAATAATCTGCTACAAGCAGAAGGGGAGGATACAAAATGCCACAATACCAAGCCAACTGATGGCTCCATGCAAGAAGCCCTTGGAAAAATTATACCAGCAATGACACCATTAGCAAAGATACTGAGTTACAATTTGTTGTAGATTACAGTTTGTTGTCTCAGTCCAGGTAAAGCAGTGTCTCAATAGATTAACTCACAGTCCAGGTAAATCACAGTCCAGGTAAGTTCTGCAAGCCGCTAGGCTGATCCAAAGTCTCGTCTGGTTCTCAGCAACACTGGAAATTCTTCCACCCTCATCCTCTCCAGCACTGGGATGAAGGCAGGAACTCCAGCAATGCTGGCTAAAGAAAATCCTGTAGCATTCCACTAAGAAAACAACCTTCTGAACAATTTAGCACATTATCTCAAGGTTTTTTTACATTTGAAATAGGACTTAATAGTGCTCATTACTCATTAGCTTCCAGGTGTGGGAGAACCATTGTAGTTACTGGCCTTGGAAATGATCAAACTTCAGGGACATGGGCCATCTTCCCTGCAGCATCCCAGGCAGCCCCAGATGGCCCCAGGGAGAGTCCAGGGAGTGTTCCGGACTCAAACTGCCACTGGGCACAGGGAGCAAGAGCCTGTGAGACTGTGCCTCCGGGTCAGGTTTGGATTTGGGCTCTCGCAGTGGTGTCACGCTCCCCGAGCGGGGGAGGGGGGGGCGGGGAAGAGCCAGCTGCCACCACTTGGAAAGTCTTTGCTACTCCATGACCAGCTTGCGCACATGGGAGCCACCGCTGCACCAATTCACGAATGCTCTGGTAACAAAAAGTATTCAGTAATAGCCTTTTGCTGCAACTTTTTTCCTGATAATCCTTCCTCCTCTGAACTTTCTTCTTTCTGACTAGAGTTCCTGGGATTCCATCAACACATGCCCTAACTATTCTTGGTTCCACTGGGGTGCCTCTTTCCCTCATCAATTTACTTAACACCCCTTCCATATTTTCATCACAAAGACAATACAATGAACTGAGACAAAACAAGATACAAACATACTGTATCAATCTTCTCCATTTTCTCGAAATAGCCATTTTTCCTCACGCCCTATCTAGGGACAAGCAGATTTGCTCCTGTCCTATCTATGTACAGGCAGCTTTTTCTCGTCAACTTACCTCGGAGCGTCCCGGGGCTCCCGGTTCGGGACACCAAATGTCACAGTTCATTTGATAATCACTTACCATCTAATCCTTTGTTGTTTTTTTGGTCATTGCATCCTGTAATTTTTCCAAAAATGACAAGAAAAACACCTATCATGAATGCTCCAAATATATTCACTGATGGGTCAAATAATGGTACAGCAGCAATAGTTACACCTGATCAAACTTTTAAATTTCTAGTACCCAAACAATCAGCTCAAAAGGTAGAGCTTAATGCAGTATTGCAAGCTTTTGTGATGTTTAAAGATTCTGTATTTAATTTATTTTCCGATAGTCAGTATATAGTTAATGCTATAGTATCCCTTGAAGATGCTGGTAGGATTTCCCTTCCTCTACTGTTTTCTCTTTGCTTTCCATTATACAAAGTCTAATCTGGGACAGAAAAGATCCATTCTTTATAAGACATATCAGGGCACATATCAGGGCACATGCCCTTAGTTTGGGCAATGATTTAGCAGAAAAAACTGCACATGACATATGTTGGGACCTCTGCTGACCATGGAAATGCAATTGCTGGGAAAGAGGAAGAAAAACCACTGTTGGGAAATCCCCAGTCTTGTGATTCTGGTTTTGTGATTCTCCATGTACCTGACAGTTAGAGCTTGAGAAATGGCTTCCATATACGTGCCTGAACGGCCCCAAGATATGGCTTCCGCAAACAAAGAATAACTCCCCAGCAACGGGGCACACATACTATTGGGGTATTGTTTCTGTAACTAGGGTAATGGGGCTCTGTTTCTGCAACTGGGGTGCCTAGGCTACCCCAACCTGGGGGACTCTCTGATCTCTGATTGGCCCCTGCCTTTGCCCCCACCTCCCTTCTCCTCTCTCTATATAAGTCCTCTCCCTCTACAATAAACTGAGTTGCTGCACCATCTCGGCTGACTCAACTCCCGACTCGGTGTGATTTTTGCCAGGCAGGGTGGCGGGCCGGGTCGCGACACTCACCCTCTCGCTCAGCCTGGAGACACTCACTAGCTGGTCTAGTGATTCTCCCCAACCTCTGTCGGAGGGCGGTTCGACAGACATACATATTTTCTCTACACTAGAAGAAGCTACAAATTTTCATAAAAAGTTCTATGTCAATGCTAATACTTTACAAAAACATTTTAAAATAACTAAGGAAAAAGCTAGACAAATAATAAAACAATTTCAAAATTGTGTGACCTTTTTACCACAAATTAATCTTGGAATCAATCCTAGAGGACTGATACCTAACCATATTTGACAGATGGACATCACACACTTGCCAGAATTTGGAAAATTAAAATATTTGCATGTTACAGTTGATATTTCTTCTGGATTTTTGATGGACTCCCTTCATGCCAGAGGAAAAACTAAAGATATTATAGCTCATTGCTTACAAAATTTTGCCACTGTGGGCGTTCCAAAATAGTTAAAAACAGATAATGCCCCTGGTTATGCTTCTACCTCTTTTAAACAATTTTGCTCATCATTTGGCATTACTCATATAACAGGAATCCCAATCCACAGGGACAAGGAATAGTTGAAAGAGCTCATCAAACTATTAAAATGTACTTATTAAAGCAAAAAGAGGAAATTGGAAAGGGGTATATATCCCCCAAAGATAAACTTAAAATAACCCTTTTTACTCTAAACTTTTTAAATTTGGATTCATCAGGGCTTATTGCTGCGGAAAGGCATATGTGTCCAAAAAATGTACATAAGCCCAAGGTACTTTGGAAGGGTATTCTAATAGGACAATGGAAAGGTCCTGACCCAGTAATTGTCTGGAGTCAGGGGTCTGTTTGTGTGTTTCCACAGGGAGAACGGCAGCCGATTTGGATTCCAGAGAGACTAACCAAAGCAATTTCTACAGACCAAAAGAAGATGATTTGACTCAAATCCATAAGAGCTGATAGCTAGAGCTCCAGCTTGGCTATTCTTACATCTGTGACAGTGATTAACCAGCATGCTTTTTTCAATATCTATTTTATTATTGCCTTTTTAAAATAAATTTCTATTTTATTTTTTGAGCTCATACAGACCTAGGTTAATGTTTTTCTAATCAGTTTTATTTTTTGACTGTGGAGTTTTTAAACATTGCAATGGAGATTTCACCTGTGTAAAGCAAAGGCCTTTACTATTGTCTTATGTGTTGTACGTTTGTGTGCACACTTGTGTTTTGTGTTGTATGTCTGTGTGTGCGTATGTTCATATATCATATATGAGGAGCGCTCATGAAAACATGGATCCGAATTTTTTTTATTCACGTGATTTTAATGGTTTAATTTAAATTGGGTAAACAGCTGTTGAAGATTGTTTTAATATGTGAACAAAAAAAGGAGGTTAACAGATCTGTTTGTTTACTTTCACCTTTCCTTTCCATTATATTTAATAATTCTGTTCAGGATAATGTAAATTGTTCAGAAAATTGTTTTCTTAGTGCCTGTTGGAATGTTACATAATTTTTTTTTTAGCCATCATTGCCAGAATTCCTATCTTCATCCTAGTGCTGGTGAAGAAAAAGATAAAACCAAACTACATCTTCTTCGATAGCTATCACAGCAAACTGTGTAAACTGATGCATCAATGAATAATAACTCAACAAGTAATGCTCAATCAAGGAGTCTATTTACTTTGGGAGGAAATGGACATATTGATAGATTCCCTCCACTTTGAACTGCTTGCAGAACTTGCCTGGACTATGTATCACTTGTATGCATTGTGAACTATCTGTTGGTGCAGCGAATTGTGGTAGTGCTGGGGCATCTTTGCTAATGGTGTCACTGGTGATACAATTTTTCCAAAGGAGCCGTCAATTGGCTTGGTGTCGTGGCATTGCTGTATCCTCCTCCCTTCTACTAGTGATGGTCTAAAATTTGTGGGCCAACAGAGGTGAGGAAAAGAACCTCACCCCCCCCCCACTGGCACCAAGGCCAAATTTGGGGGCCAACAGAGTTGAGGCAAAGAGCCTCACCCCCTCACTGGCACCAAGGCCAAATTTGGGGGCTAACAGAGGTGAGGCAAAAAACCTCACCGCCCACACACTTGTGCAAAGGCCTATCCACAAGTATGGCTGTATGCTGGACTGGTAGTCAGTGAAGGGTATGATCCAATTGCAGTGGTACCAACCTAAGACAGGAGGCTGATGCCTAGAGATCAGCTCATCTGATGATGCGTAAGGACCATATGTTGAATTGGACAACCTAACAGGCACGATTCCTAAGCCACATTGCTTGTTGTTTAATTAAACAGAAGGGGAGAGATGTTGAGGGCCACAGCCCAGTTGGTATGGCCCCTGGCATTTTGCCAATAGTATTGGTTGACAGGCGAGGCATTACTATCTGCCTCGGCTGCTACTTTGGAGTTCTCTTGGGGATTCCCAGGGATTCCTGGAGAGTTCCCATTGGTTGGGGAAGTGCAGGAGAAGGGATTTCCAGAGGAGATACTTCGGGTTGCTGGTTCCTGGAGGAGCCACGTGGTGGTCAGCAGATTTCCCAGGAGCGTTGTGGAGTGTTCTGGAAGAGTTCAGAAATAAAGTTTGTTCCTGCTTCAGTGGCTCGTGATTTGTGCCCAACCAGACTGCGGCACATTTGGTTTTTGAGATTGGCTTATTTTGCATAGCACAATATTTTCCAACTCCATCCATTATTGGCAAATGCCATAATTTCATTATTCTTTACAGCTGACTAATATTCCATTGAATATGCATATATATATATCACATTTTCTTTACCCATTCATCTGTTGAAGAACACTTAGGTTGACTCCATCATTCAGCTATTGTGAATTGAGCTGCTATAAACATTGATGAGGCTGCATTTTATGTCATTTGGGTATAAACCAAGGAATGGGATAGCTGGTTCGAATGGTGGTTACATTCCAAGTTTTCTGAGGAATCTCCAAACTGCTTTCAATAATGGTTGTACCAATTTGTAGTCCCACCAGCAATGTAAGAGTGTTCCTTTTCCTCCACATTCTCACCAACATTTATTGTTGTCTGTATTCTTTTTTTTTTAATTAATTTATTTTTTTATTGTTGGTCGTTCAAAACCTTACACAGTTCTTAATACATCATATTTCACAGTTTGATTCAAGCGGGTTATGAACTCCCAACTTTACCCCGTATACAGATTGCTGTATCACATCAGTTACCCTTCCATTGATTGACATATTGCCTTTCTAGTGTCTGATGTATTCTGCTGTCAGTCCTATTCTCTACTATCCCCCCTCCCCTCCCCTCTCCTCCCCTTTTCTCTCTCTACCCCTTCTACTGTAAATCATTTCTTCCATTTGTATTATCTTGTCTTACCCCTCCATTACATAGTTCTTGATATATCATATTTCACATTTTGATTCAAGTGGGTTATGCACTCCCATATTGCCCCTTATACAGCTTGCAGAATCACATCAGTTTCACTTCCATTGCTTTACATATTGCCATCCTAGTGTCTGTTGTATTCTGCTGCCTTTCCTATCCTCTACTATCCCCCCTCCCCTCCCCTCCCCTCCCCTCTTCTCTCTCTACCCCCCCTACTGTAATTCATTCCTCCCCCTTGTATTATTTTTCCCTTTCCCCTCACTTCCTCTTGTATGTAATTTTGTATAAACCTGAGGGTCTCGTTCCATTTCCATGCTATTTCCCTTCTCTCTCCCTTTCCCTCCCACCTCTCAACCCTGTTTAATGATGGTCTTCTTCTTGTGCTCTTCTTCCCTAGTCTGTTCTTAATTACTCTCCTTATATCAAAGAAGACATTTGGCATTTGTTTTTTAGGGCTTGGCTAGCTTCGCTTAGCATAATCTGCTCTAATGCCATCCATTTCCCTCCAAATTCTATGATTTTGTCATTTCTTAATGCAGAGTAATACTCCATTGTGTATAAATGCCACATTTTTTTTATCCATTCGTCTATTGAAGGGCATCTAGGTTGGTTCCACAGTCTTCCTATTGTGAATTGTGCTGCTATGAACATCGATGTAGCAGTGTCCCTGTAGCATGCTCTTTTTAGGTCTTTAGGGAATAGACCCAGAAGGGGGATAGCTGGGTCAAATAGTGGTTCCATTCCCAGCTTTCCAAGAAATCTCCATACTGCTTTCCAAATTGGCTGCACCAATTTGCAGTCCCACCAACAATGTACAAGTGTACCCTTTTCCCCACATCCTCGCCAGCACTTATTGTTGTTTGACTTCGTAATGGCTGCCAATCTTACTGGAGTGAGATGGTATCTTAGGGTGGTTTTGATTTGCATTTCTCTGACTGCTAGAGATGGTGAGCATTTTTTCATGTACTTGTTGATTGATTGTATGTCCTCCTCTGAGAAGTGTCTGTTCAAGTCCTTGGCCCATTTGTTGATGGGATTATTTGTTATCTTATTGTCTAATTTTCTGAATTCTTTATATAATCTGGATATTAGGGCTCTATCTGAAGTGTGAGGAGTAAAGATTTGTCCCCATGATGTAGGCTCCCTATTTACCTCTCTTATTGTTTCTTTTGCTGAGAAAAAACTTTTTAGTTTGAGTAAGTCCCATTTGTTGATTCTAGATGTTAACTCTTGTGCTATGGGTGTCCTATTGAGGAATTTGGAGCCCGACCCCACAGCATGTAGGTCGTAGCCAAATTTCTCTTCTATCAGATGCCGTGTCTCTGATTTGATATCAAGCTCCTTGATCCATTTTGAGTTAACTTTTGTGCATGGCGAGAGAAAGGGATTCAATTTCATTTTGTTGCATATGGATTTCCAATTTTCCCAGCACCATTTGTTGAAGATGCTATCCTTCCTCCATTGCATGCTTTTAGCCCCTTTATCAAATATAAGAAAGTTGTAGTTTTGTGGGTTGGTTTCTGTGTCCTCTATTCTGTACCATTGGTCCACCCGCCTGTTTTGGTACCAGTACCATGCTGTTTTTGTTACTATTGCTCTGTAGTATAGTTTGAAATCTGGAATCGCTATACCACCTGATTCACACTTCCTGCTTAGTATTGTTTTTGCTATTCTGGGTCTTTTATTCTTCCATATGAATTTCATGATTGCTTTCTCCATTTCTACAAGAAATGCCATTGGGATTTTGATTGGCATTGCATTAAACCTATAGAGAACTTTTGGTAATATCGCCATTTTGATGATGTTAGTTCTGCCTATCCATGAACAGGGTATATTTTTCCATCTTCTAAGGTCTTCTTCAATTTCTCTCTTTAGGTTTCTGTAGTTTTCATTGTATAAGTCTTTCACCTCTTTTGTTAGGTTGATTCCCAAGTATTTTATTCTTTTTGAGGATATTGTGAACGGGGTGGTTGTCCTCGTGTCCATTTCAGAGGATTTGTCGCTGATATACAGGAATGCCTTTGATTTATGCGTGTTGATTTTATAACCTGCCACTTTGCTGAATTCATTTATTAGCTCTAACAGTTTCTTTGTAGACCATATTGGGTCTGCTAGGTATAGAATCATGTCATCTGCAAATAGTGATAACTTAAGTTCTTCTTTTCCTATTTTATGCCTTTAATTTCTTTCGTCTGTCTAATTGCTCTGGCCAGTGTTTCGAGAACTATGTTGAACAGGAGTGGTGAGAGAGGGCATCCCTGTCTTGTTCCAGATTTTAGAGGGAATGCCTTCAATTTTTCTCCATTCAGAATGATGCTAGCCTGAGGCTTAGCATAAATTGCTTTTACAATGTTGAGGTATGTTCTTGTTATCCCTAGTTTTTCGAGAGTTTTGAACATAAACGGATGCTGTACTTTGTCGAATGCTTTTTCTGCATCTATCGAGATGATCATATGGTTCTTATTTTTAAGTCTATTGATGTGGTGAATAACATTTATTGATTTCCGTATATTGAACCAACCTTGCATACCAGGGATGAATCCTACTTGATCATGGTGCACAATTTTTTTGATATGTTTTTGTATCCGATTTGCCAGAATTTTATTGAGGATTTTTGCATCTAGGTTCATTAGAGATATTGGTCTGTAGTTTTCTTTCTTTGAAGTGTCTTTGTCTGGTTTCGGAATCAGGGTGATGTTGGCCTCGTAGAATGAATTTGGAAGTTCTCTCTCTTTTTCTATTTCCTGAAATAGCTTGAAAAGTATTGGTATTAGTTCCTCTTTAAAGGTTTTGTAAGACTCTGCTGTAAACCCATCCGGTCCTGGGCTTTTCTTAGATGGTAATCTTTTGATGGTTTCTTCTATTTCCTCAATTGATATTGGTCTGTTTAGGTTGTCTATATCCTCCTGACTCAATCTGGGCAGATTATATGACTTAAGAAATTTATCGATGCCTTCACTATCTTCTATTTTATTGGAGTATAAGGATTCAAAATAATTTCTGATTATCTTCTGTATTTCTGAAGTGTCTGTCGTGATCTTGCCTTTTTCATCCCTTATGCTAGTAATTTGAGTTCTCTCTCTTCTTCTCTTCGCTAGCATGGCTAAGGGTCTGTCAATTTTATTTATCTTTTCAAAGAACCAACTTTTCGTTTTGTCAATTTTTTCAATTGTTTCTTTTGTTTCGATTTCATTAATTTCAGCTCTTATTTTAATTATTTCTTGCCTTCTACTTCTTTTGCTGTTGTTTTGCTCTTCTTTTTCTAGAATTTTGAGATGAAGTATGAGATCATTTATTTGTTGGTTTTTTCTTTTTTTAAGGAATGAACTCCAAGCAATGAATTTTCCTCTTAGAACTGCTTTCAATGTGTCCCATAGATTCTGATATGTTGTGTCTGTGTTTTCATTAAACTCTAAGAATTTTTTAATTTCCTCCTTGATGTCTTCTAAAACCCATTGATCATTCAGTAACCTATTGTTCATTCTCCAAGTGATGCATGATTTTTCCTTGCTTCTTTTATGGTTGATTTTTAGTTTCATTCCATTATGATCAGATAAGATGCATGGTATTATCTCCGCTCCTTTATATTGTCTAAGAGTTGCCCTGTGACATAATATATGATCTATTTTTGAGAAGGATCCATGTGCTGCTGAGAAAAAAGTGTAGCTGCTTGATGTTGGGTGGTATATTCTATATATGTCAATTAAGTCTAGGTTGTTAATTGTGTTATTGAGTTCTATAGTTTCCTTATTCAACTTTTGTTTGGAAGATCTGTCCAGTGGTGAGAGAGGTGTGTTGAAGTCTCCCATGATTATTGTATGGTGGTCTATTAGACTCTTGAACTTGAGAAGAGTTTGCTTGATAAACGCAGCAGCACCGTTGTTTGGGGCATATATATTTATGATTGTTATGTCTTGTTGGTGTATGGTTCCCTTGAGCAGTATGTAGTGTCCTTCTTTATCCCTTTTGATTAACTTTGGTTTGAAATCTATTTTATTTGATATGAGTATGGACACTCCTGCTTGTTTCCGCAGTCCATATGAGTGATATGATTTTTCCCAACCTTTCACCTTCAGTCTATGTATATCCTTTCCTATCAAATGCGTCTCCTGTAGGCAGCATATTGTTGGATCTTGTTTTGTGATCCATTCAACTAGCCTGTGTCTCTTAATTGGTGAGTTTAAGCCATTAACATTTAGGGTTATTATTGAGATATGGTTTGTTCTTCCAGCCATATTTGTTTATTAATGCTGTTAAACCTGATTTGTTTTTCTCTTTGATTTTTTCCCCCCTTTACTGTCCTACCTCCCACTGTTGGCTTTCATTGTTGTTTTCCATTTCCTCTTCCTGTAGTGTTTTGCCAAGGATTTTTTGAAGAGATGGTTTTCTAGCTGCAAATTCTTTTAACTTTTGTTTATCATGGAATGTTTTAATTTCATCTTCCATCCTGAAGCTTAATTTCGCCGGATACATGATTCTTGGTTGGAACCCATTTTCTTTTAGCGTTTGAAATATGTTATTCCAGGATCTTCTAGCTTTTAGAGTCTGTGTTGAGAGATCAGCTGTTATCCTGATTGGTTTACCCCTAAATGTAATCTGCTTCCTTTCTCTTGTAGCTTTTAAAATTCTCTCCTTATTCTGTATGTTGGACATCTTCATTATAATGTGTCTAGGTGTGGATCTCTTATGATTTTGCACATTCGGCGTCCTGTAGGCTTCTAGGATTTGGGGTTCTGTCTCATTCTTCAAGTCTGGGAAGTTTTCTAGTATTATTTCACTGAATAAATTGTCTATTCCTTTGGTTTGGAGCTCTGTGCCTTCCTGTATCCCAATGACTCTTAAGTTTGGTCTTTTGATATTATCCCATATTTCTTGGATGTTCTGCTCATAGTTTCTTAGCAGACTTGCTGAGCTGTCTATGCTCTTTTCAAGTTGAAATACTCTGTCTTCATTGTCTGATGTTCTATCTTCTAAGTGATCCACTCTGCTGGTAGTTTTCTCAATCGAGTTTTTAAGTTGGTTTATTGCTTCCTGCATTTCTAGGATTTCTATTTGTTTGTTTTTTATTTCCTCTATCTCCCTGTGAAATTGATCTTTTACTTCCTGGATTTGTTTATGAAGTTCCTTGTCAATGTGATCTTTCATTGTCTGATTTTGCTGTCTCATGTCTTCCTTGAGACTCCAGATCATCTGAAGCATGTATATCCTGACCTCTCTGTCTGACATTCCATCTGTTGCAGCTATTACCTCTTCTAGAGTTGAGTTGACCTGCATTGCCTGTGGTCCTTTCTTTCCTTGTCTTTTCATACTGCTGGCGTTTCTTTCTGCTTGGTGAAACTGTTGTGTTTTTGAAATTTTCCCTCTATTTATTTATATTGCTCTTGTATAGTTGAAAAGTCTCCCTTGCAGGACAGATGGTGGCTGTGATCCTCCACCAATTGGTGCGATCTGTCTACCCCGCTAGCGGGCCCTAGGTCTGCTCTGCTGGCCGGTCGAAGGTCCGCCTACCCAGCAGGCGCGAGGGGCACCTCTGTCTCTCAGTAGGTTGCTGGGCCTAACCTCCCGATGGGTCCCCGGTACGCCTACCTTGCAGGCACTGGGGGTGGGTCCGGCTCTGGCCCGCAACAAGCCGCTGGGCCTGATCTGCCGCTGGTCACAGTCCCGCCTATTTTGCAGGCACTGGGGGAGGGGACGGTCCTGCCCCTCAGCAGGCCGCTAGGCCTGATCTGCTGGTGGTCACAGTCCTGCCTACCTTGCAGGCACTGGGGGAGGGGACAGGCCTGCCCCACAGAAGGCCGCTGGTGGATCACAGGACCCCGTTCCCTGCAGGCGCGTGTGTCAGCTCTGTCTCTCCGCAGATTGCTGGGCCTGGCCTGCCCGTGGGTCGCCGGTTCTCCTACCTTGCAGGCACTCGGGGTGGGGCCGGCTCTGGCCCGAAACCAGCCGCTGGGCCTGCTCTGCCGGTGGTCACAGTCCCGCCTACCTTGCAGGCACTCGGGGAGGGGACGGGCCTGCCCCTCAGCAGGCCACTAAGCCTGATCTGCTGGAGGTGACAGTCCCGCCTACCTTGCAGGCACTGGGGGAGGGGACGGGCCTGCCCCACAGAAGGCCGCTGGTGGGTCGCAGGACCCCGTTCCCTGCAGGCGCGTGTGTCAGCTCTGTCTGACCGCAGATTGCTGGGCCTGGCCTGCCCGTGGGTCGCCGGTTCTCCTACCTTGCAGGCACTGGGGGTGGGGCTGGCTCTGGCCCCAACCAGCCGCTGGGCCTGCTCTGCCGGTGGTCACAGTCCCGCCTACCTTGCAGGCACTGGGGGAGGGGACGGGCCTGCCCCACAGAAGGCCGCTGGTGGGTCGCAGGACCCCGTTCCCTGCAGGCACGTGTGTCAGCTCTGTCTCTCCGCAGATTGCTGGGCCTGACCTGCCCGTGGGTCGCCGGTTCTCCTACCTTGCAGGCACTGGGGGTGTTGTCTGTATTCTTGATGATTCCCATTCTGAATGGACTGTGATGAAATCTTTATGTAGTTTTGATTTGATTTTTTTAATTTTCAGAGATATTGAACACTTTTTCATATATCTGTTGATCAATTATATTTTTTCTTCTGTGAGGTATCTGCTCACTTCCTTAACCCATTTTAATTGGCTTATTTGTTTTCTGGTGTTATGGTTTTGGAGTTCTTTATATATCCTAAAGATTAATGGTTTATCAGAGGTGCATGTTGTAAAGATTTTCTTCCAATCTGTAGGCTCTCTTCTCAAATTATTGATTGTTTACTTTCCTTAGAAGAAGCTTTTTAATTTAAATCCATCCAATTTATTGATAGTTTATTTTACTTCTTGTTCTTCAGTGGTTTTGTTAAGGAAGTCAGATCCTAGGGCTACATGGAAAGATTAGGGCTCATTTTCTTCTCTTAAGTGTAAGGTCTCTGTTCTAGTGTCTAAGTCTTTGATCCACTTTGAGTTGATTTTTGTGCAGGATGAGAGAAAGAGGTTTAATTTCATTTTGCTGCATATGAATTTCCAGTTTTCCCAGCACAATTTGTTGAATAGGCTATTTCTTCTCCAGTAAATGTTTTTGGCACTTTTGTTTAGTATGAGATAACCATATTTATGTGTTTGTCTCTATTTTTTAACTTTGTTCCACAAGTCTATTTTGGTGCCAATACCATGCCATTTTTGTTATTATACCTCTGTAGTATAGTTTAAAGTCTGATATTATGATACTTCCTGCTTCATTTCTCTTGCTAAGACTTTTCTGGGCCTCTTATTTTTAAAAATAATTTTGATTATTGCTTTTTTCATTTCTATGAAGAATTGGTATTTTAATAGGAATTGCATTAAATCTGTATAATGCTTTTGGTAGTATGACCATTGCGACAATATTAATTCTGCCTATTCAGGAGCATGGGAGATATTTCCATCTTCTGCAGTTGTCTTCAATTTCTTTCTTTAGTTTCTTGTAGTTTTCACTGTAGAGGTCTTTTACCTCTTTTGTTAGATTGATTCCCAGGTATTTTATTTTATTTGAGGCTATTGTGAATAGGATATTTTTCCTAATTTCCCTTTCAGTGGATTTATCACTGATATATAGGAATACATTTGATTTATGGGTGGTTGATTTTATATCCTGCTACTTTACTGTATTCATTTATTAGTTCTAGAAGTTTTCTAGTGGAATTTTTTGTATCTTCTAGATATGGAATCATGTCATCAGCAAATAGTGATAATTTGAGTTCTTATCTATTTGTGTTTCTTTAATTTCTTTCTTCTCTCTATTGCTCTTGAAGGAGTTTCAAGAATGATGTTTAATAGAAGTGGTGAAAGAGGATATCCTTGTCTTCTCCAGTTTTTAGAGTGAATGCTTTCAATTTTTCTCTGTTTAGAATGATTCTGGCCTTGGGTTTAGTATATATAGCTTTTATAATATTGAGGTGCATTTCTACTATCCTTAGTTTTTCTAGTGTTTTGAACATGAAATTGTGCTGTATTTTGTCAAATGCTTTTTTTGCATCTATTGAGATGATCATATGATTTTTCATTTTAAGTATAATAATATGATGAATTATGTTTATTGATTTCTGTATGTTGAATCGACCCTGCATCCCTGAAATGAAACCCATTTGATTGTGGTGCGCTATCATTTTAATAAGCAATTTGCCAGAATTTTATTGAGAATTTTTGCATTATGTTCATCAGGGATATTGGTCTGAAGTTTTCTTTCCTTGATGTGTCTTTGTCTGGTTTTGGTATCAGGGTGATATTAGCCTCATAGAATAAGTTTGGAAGGATTCCCTTCTTTTGTAATTCATGAAATACTTTGAGGAGTATTGGTGCTATTTCTTTTTTAAAAGTCCTGTAGAACTCAGATGGGAATTTTTCTGGTTGTGGGTTTTTCTTGGTTTGTAGGCTTTTGATGGCATTTTATATTTTGTTACTTGCAATTTTTTACTTTATCATTGTGTATGGCCTCCTCATTCAGTTTGGGTAGATCATATGTCTCTAGGAATTTGTTGATGTCTTCTATATTTTCTATTTTATTAGAGTATAAATTTTCAAAATAGTGTCTAATTATCTTCTGTATCTCAGACATTTCCTTTATTATATTTCCTTTTTCATCTTGTATTTTAGTAATTTGAGTTTTCTCTCTTTTTCTCTTCATTGGCATGGCCAGGGGTTATCTATTTCATTTATTTTTCCAAAGAACCAACTTTTCTTTTGTCATTTTTTTCAATTGTTTTTTTCTTTAAATTTCATTGACTTCAGCTCTGATTTTAATTATTTTCTGTCTTCTACTTTTGGTGTTGATTATTTTTTTCTTTTTCTAGGGCTTTAAAATGTAGTGTTAGGTCATTTAGTTGTTGACTTTTTATTCTTTTAATGAATGCTCTCAGTGCCATAAACTTTCCTCTTAGTACTTCCTTCACTGTGTTCCAGAGATTTTGATATGTTGTATCAGTGTTCTCATTTACCTCTCAATATTTTTATATTTCATCCTTGATTTATTCTACTATTCGTTCATCATTCAATGGTGTATTATTTTGTCTTCATTTCTTAGAGTCACTTCTATTTTTTACTTTATCATTGATTTCTTATTTCATTCCACTGTTATCTGATTGAATTCATGGTATTATCTCTCTTTTTCGTATTTACTAAGAGTTGCTTTATGGCATAAGATATGATCTATTTTAGAGTAGGAGCCATGTGCTGCTAAGAAGAAAGTATATTCACTAGTTGATGGATGAAATACTCTACACATGTCTGTTAAGTCTAAATTATTGATTGTAGTATTTAGTTCTATAGTTGTTTTATTCAGTTTTTGTTTGGAAGATCTATCCAGTAGTGAGATAAATGTGTTAAAGTCATCCGGCATTACTGTGTTGTGGTCTATTTGATTATTGAAATTGAGAAGGGTTTGTTTGATGTATATAGTTGCTCCCTTGTTTGGGGCACAAATATTTATAATTGTTATGTACCACTGGTATATACTTCCTGTAGAAGTATAAAATGCCCTTCTTTGTCTCTTTTGATTAACTTTGGCTTGAAGTCTAATTTATCTGAGATGAGAAGGAAACTCCTGCTTGTTTACACAATCCATATTAGTCACATGTTTTTTCCTATCCTTTCACCTTCAGCCCATGTATGTCTTTGCCCATCAATAAATTGGATGGATTTAAATGAAAAAGCTTCTTCTTTACTTAGAAAATTCACAAAGTTTCAACAGAGAACTTCTAGAACTCATACAAAAATTTAGCAAAGTAGCCGGAGACAAAATTAACATGCATAAATAAAATGCACTCCAACATATCAATGACAAATTCACTGAAAGAGAAATTAGAAAAACTAACCCATTCTTAGTAGCCTCAAAAACAAATACTTGGAAAAGCAATCATGAAATTTATTTGGAAAAATAAGAATAGCCAAAGCAATCCTTAGCAAGAAGAGTGAAGCAGAAGGACTCACAATACCAGACAGTAAACTATACTACAGGGCCATAGTTTAAAAGATGACATAGTATTGGAACTGAAACAAACCTGTAGACCAATGATACAGAATATAAGACACAGAGATAAACCCACATGAATACAGTTATCTCCTACTAGACAAAGGCACCAAAAATATTCATAGGAGAAAAGATAGCCTCTTCAACAAATGGTGCTGGGAAAACTGGAAATCCATATGCAGCAAGTGAAAGTAAACCTCTATCTTTCATCATGCACAAAAATCAAATCAAAGTGGATTAAAGACTTAGGCACTAGAACAGAGACACTGCACCTAATATAAGAAAAAATAGGCCCAAATCCCACCTTGGTTACTTAGGACCTGACTTCCTGGAAAAGTCTCCTAAAGCACAAAAAGTAAAATCTAGAATCAATAAATGAGATGGTTTCAAACTAAAAAGCTTCTTCTCAGCAAAGGTAACAATTTAAAAAGTGAAGAGAAAGCCTACAGAATGGGGGAAAATTTTTACCACGGGCACCTCAGATAGAAAGAGCATTAATCTCCAGAATATATAAAGAACTCAAAAAGCTTAATACAAAAATAAATATATAACCCAATCAATAAAAGGGCTATGGAACTGAGTAGACAATTCACAGAAGAAGAAATTCAATTGATCAACAAATATATGGGATAATGTCCAATATCTCTAGCAGTTAGATTAGTGCAAATTAAAATTAAAATTTCATCTCACTGTAGTGAATGACAGTTATCAACAATACAAGCAATAATAAGGATTGGCGAGGATGTGGGGGCGGGAGGTACACTCATAGATTGCTGATGGGACTGCAAACTGGTACAACCATTATGGAAAACAGTATGGACATTCCTAAGAAAACTTAAAATGGACCACTATTTGACCTAGCTATCCCACTCCTCTGTTTATACCCAAATAACTTAAAATCAGCATATTACAGTAATGCAGACACATCAATATTTATAGCAGCTCAACTCACAATAGCTAAACTATTGAACCAAAGTAGATACCTTACAACAGATGAATGAATAAGGAAAATGTGTTTTATATACATAATGGAATATTACTCAGCCTTAAAGATTAATGAAATTATGACATTTGCCAGTAAATGAGTGGAGCTGGAGAAGAGAAATATGCCAATCCCCCCAAACCAAAAACCAAATATTTTCTGTGATATGCAGATGTTAATTCACAGTAAGGGGTCAGAAGCTAGGGAAGAATAGAAGTAATTTGGATTAGGCAAAAAGGAGTGAATAGAGGGGAGGATTTATAGGGTAAGAAGATAACAGAATGAATTGGACATTAATAGCTTAGGTGCATATGTGTCTAGAGGACCAGTGAGACCTACATCATGTACAATCAGAAGAATGAGAAGCTATACTCCATTCATGGATGCTGTGTCAAAATTTATTTTACTGCCATGTATAACTATTTAGAACAAATAAAATTAAAAAGAAAGAAAATCCAGAAAACTTCAATGTGAATAAACTGAAGCCAAAAAAAATCATGTCTTTTATGTAATCAAATTTTCATGAGATGATTTTAATACAGCATATGTAGTATTAGAAACAATTGAGTGAAGTTAGCTAAATAACAACATCCTCTAAATCTAAACATTCATTAAACTATATATGCATATTCATAATTTATTGAAAGGCAAAAAGCCAAATGTTGAATATCTTGTCAATAATAATGGCTTGACAAAGTTTTGATTTTACCTCTTTTCAGACTCCCTCTGAAATAAGAAGAAGGGTGTATATAAAAGAATAAATTTATAATGTAAGTGATAATGGTTTGACATCACCATGCTACTGCTGTGAATTCCTTGAGTGTACAGTAGTGGAATTTTATTAAAGAAGAGAGGAAATGTAAACCTTTTTGAACAAGAGGAGTCTGCAGAGGAAGTCCAAATTTCTGAGAGGCTCCTAAATGCTCATTCCAGACTCACCAGAGCTAAAGCAAGACTCCATGGGTTGCATACCATATATTCACCTTCATTTCAACCTTCTCTTAGATATTCATAACAGTGGATGAAATAGTTGTTTATGTTTATTAGTTTTTTTGTATGTTATAATAATGAATAAGTGACCAAATATCTAGATGACAGGAAACCATGAGTACAATAGGAAAAGTATTCAGCAATAAAATCAGCAAACAATTTATATGCAACAACATAGGTTCTATGGGAAGAAATTTGGACAATTGCTTGAATTTGGTCCTTTTCTTCAATTTCCTGGGATTTGATGGCATCCCTCAAGGAAACAAAAATGGGGAAGGTCATAGCTTTTAATCTTGTGATATGGATCTCCAGAAATGAAAGTAAAACTCATTTGGTTAAAACACTGCATTTGTTCATGTCCTTTAGAACAAACATATTGCTAGATATTTTATCCCTGGAATTTTGTCAAATTCTATCCCAGGACTCACTCCTAGTTAGAAGAAAACACATAAGTCATTTTTAGTGTAGAGTGTTTTAGTGTTAAAGAAACTTAAGGTATGGGGCTGGAGCTGGAGCTCAGTGGTAGAGTGCTTGCCTAGCACATTTGAGGCACTGAGTTCAATTCTCAGCACCACATAAAAATAAATAAAGTATTGTGTCCATCTACAACTTAAAATATTTTTAAAAAAGAAACTTAAGGTAGATTGACATGCAACAGTCATTCTAGGCCTAGAAATTTACTTGAAATCATTTTAAAATTGAAAAAAAAGGCATGCATCCTTCCTGAATTCATGCATTTGTGCATTAGGTTCACTGTGATTTTAAAAATATTTCACAAATACTTAAGTAAGCCTTCATGCATGTAAGCCACTATGGCTGTGCATACAATAATGTAAAGAATTGTAGGAATTACCGATTTTAATCTATAAAGAAATTTTGGAGCCCAAATAAGTATTATCCACGGATGAGTCTGCTTAAGAATAATAAATAAACTCTAAATGTTTTAAGTGTGTAAGTAATTGTATCCTCTTTTCAATAATCTGAAAATGCATCATGAAAGTTTCTCATGACAGTATTAGAGGAAGGCATATCATCACAGTTGTAAAATAGAAAGGGGTAGTTGGGGGAGGAGGAATTCTGTGCTGACAGTCTTATAAGAAAAAAGCATGACCTCAGAGGGAAGTATAAACAGAAAATTTTCAGTAACTCATTTGAGTTATAATATAGGTTTCATTTGGAGAATTGCGTAGGAAGACATTGCAGAGGTAAACCAAAGTTATATTCATAAGAAACTTAAATAAAGCTAGCTTTCATGAGCAAAACTAGGGTATGGAGTAAACCTATATGTTTATTTATATTTATATAGGCACATCTACATGTCTATCATATAATCAGTACATAATCACGAAGGAGAAAAAAAAAAACCTCAGCAGATCCAAGTACCTATAACACACATGCATATAATCTGGTAGCAATGACAATCCTCTAAAAGAGAGACATGATTTAATCTGAGACTTGGGTATAAGAATCATCTGGCTACAGTGTTGAGGAGGAAAGAGAGTTGATCAGCAGGATGAAAGAGATGAGAAGCTAGAGTTTGGAAACACAGGAGAGTATTTTTTAGAAAGAGGGACTCAGTTGTATCAGTAGAAAATGCACAGAATTTCAATGTGGAGAGGTAAATGGCAAGGATAGAACTCATTATATTTAAATAATATGCAGAGTGAGAACAGAAAACATCCAAGGATTTTTTTATTTCCCAGCCACACACTGGGCACTATTGGTCACATATTTTTACCATTGCTTGAAACTTTTGCAATATGTATCTAAAGTTCCTTTATGAGAACAACACATTTCAATAATTTTTAAATGCTATTATTTTTTCTTTTATTTCTCTTTTTTTTCTTTTTTTCTTTAAGAAGTTTGAAAACTTTTCCCTTCTAGTCTGCCAGTTTTCTTTTTTTCTATAGCCACCCACACTTAATTCTTTAATCTATTAAATTTCTATATTGGTAAGGGTCTTTGGATTGTCCAAAAGAAATAAACACAGCTACAAAGGGACTTAGAAAGCAAGAGAGACAAAGAGAAGCAACTCATCTCTTCTCTTTACTCAGAGAAGCACCCTAAGATAAGAGCATTCTCTTTTGGTTTATCACTGTACTCACTACTTTAATTTCTTTCTAATTATACACAATTTTTTTTGGTGTGATGTGGGAGTCCAGTTACTCCAAGAAGGAGTAACTGGACTATTTACTATTAATAGAAGGAGTAACTATTTCTCAAAAATAGAAAAAGAAAGAAGAAAAGCCCTTTTCATGACTGGTAGATTTCTTGGGGTTTTTCTTTTGCTCACTCAAACACAAACCTGCAACCAGTCTAGAGCAAATATGGTATGATCCCCTATCTATACAGCACTATTATCTATAAAGAATCATACTTGGGTTCTTTTGAGAGGATGTACACTATATTAATAATCTATGTAAATATATAAATCTAAATAAATAATAACAATATAAGTATCAGTATAAAATAAAAGAACATAAAAACTATCTAAAAATCTTTTCACTTTTTTTGCCTCAGTTACTCTAGTATGACATGAACACTTGGATTGATATTTATTATCTATGAATAATATAAACAAATATTTAAGAAGTTAATAATGTCTCCAAAATTAACTCATTAATTTTTGAGAACAATAATAATTACAAACCTATTTAGTACAATTGAAAACTTCCACAATTTGGTGACTGTTTTAATAAAAGGAGAATAAATATTAATAAGAGATCTAAATATTTCTTTTCAGCATTTTTTTCAGGGAATCTATGACCTGTTTGTTTCTCAGGCTGTATATCATGGGGTTTAACACAGGAATTATGACAGTGTAAAACAGAGAAAAGATCATATCTTGGTCATCTGCTTGTGAAGATGCAGGATGCACATACATGAAGAGAAGGGGGACGTAATATAAAGTCACAGAAAAGAGATGGGCTCCACAGGTGGAGAAGGCTTTCCTCATGCCTTTTTCAGACTTCTTTCTTAAAATTGTAAAGAGAACTAGTGAATAAGAAATAAGAATAGTCACAATGCTAAATACTTGTATTGAGCCAGAGAAAATAAAAATTATTAGATAATTAAGAGAAGGATCAGTACAGGAAATCTTTAACAATGGTATAACATCACAATAAAAGTGATGTACTATGTTGGAATTACAGAAGGTTAATCTGAATAAAAAGCTCTCATGAATTATAGCATGAATCAATCCACCTACAAATGATAAAACCAATAGCCGGAAGCAGAGTATATTGGTCATAATCACAGGATACAGTAAAGGTTGACATATGGCTACATAGCGGTCATAAGCCATTGCTGCCAGGAGAAAGCATTCGGTGGTCACACTAATTGCAAAGGAAAAAAATTGTATCATGCACTGAGGGAGAGAGATCATCTTGCTCTTGTCTAAGAAGTTCATCAGCATCTTTGGAGTCACTGTTGATGACAACCAAGTATCCACAAATGCTAAATTCCCAAGGAAAAGGTACATGGGGATGTGAAGCTGAGGGTCATTCCAGATCAGAGAAATCAGACCAAGGTTTCCCACAAGTGTCATAAGGTATACTGCCAAGAACAGTAGGAACAGGGGGAGTTTCCACTGTGGTTGTTGTGTCAGTCCTCTGAGAACAAACTCTGTCAGCAAAGTTGTATTGTCCTTTTCCATGACCTCACTGAATGTCACCTGAAATGAAATGAAGTGAATGTAAAAATGTACATGGGAAAGAGAGAATTAAAATTGCAAAAGCATCCTATGGCAATAATATCAATTTTACAGCAAATGCATCCTCCATCTGCCACAAAGGCATAGTCGGTGAATGTTTGGGGTCTACAGTAAAAGTGACATTTATGATCTTTGTCACTAATTGGATCTTTGCATTTGTCTGTCCCTGTCCAGCTTATTTCTTCAACTTCTCTAGCATTTCTTGCTTTGAGCCAATTTCCATTTAATTCAAAATTATTTCTTATCACAACCTTAGAGCCCCCAACAGAAGAGATAAAAGAGAAACCAGAAAATAAAATCCTGATCAGAGTGATCCCAAAAGGAAAGGTAAAAATGGAAAAGGGATTTTATGGACAGAAACCAAAACAACATGGAAAGTGAAGAATGGTGCTAAATACAACAGTGAATGATCTAGTGGGACGAGAATTAACAGAGATCAGGGAGTGCAGAAATTAAGAAAGTTTCAGTAAGTTTAGACAAAGTAGTTTTTGTTAAGCAATAGAATTAAGTTCAGAGAGTTATTGAAAGTGCATAGAAAACAAGCATCACAACAGTGAAGAAATGGTAAGAGTGCACCCTAAGCTGTGTGCAGAACAGTTGGTGTTTTCATCTGGCATGCCATCAAATATAAAATTTATTTACTGCATAGCATTTCAATAAAATTTTCAAATGAGTCATCAAATGAGACAAGTAGAGAAGAAAAAAACAGAGGAGAATTATAACAGAAGTGGAAAAAGAATTTGGGGGCCCTGTGGTTGTGGCTCAGTGAAGTGAAGCAATCACTTCAAAGGGGAGAGGCCCTGGGTTCGATCCTCAGAACCACATAAAAATAAATAAATAAAATAAAGGAATTAAAAAAAAGTTTGGGGTGAGTGAAAAGAAAACAATAGAGAGGAAGAAAAATGGGTAGAAAATAACAGACACACATTAATAAGCATAAAATATGAGATTAAAAAAAGGTTCAGATATTTGGAAGCAGATGTTTGTCTTAAGCTTGAACTATTCATTAATAGTTGTTAACCAAAGGAATCCTATCCTTTTATTTCTATTCAAAGTTCATTTTTTTCCCTTACAGAATTTTTGTTAAAAATAGAAGATTTAAAATCTTGCTTTAAAATTATTTAAAAGTAATTTTGCTAGTATTACTGAATTTTAAAATTAGTTTATATTTAAGTATAAGCATAATACTTAAGCTACAGTTTTAATGATTAATAATATTTCATTACATACTCATAATATGACCAAAGAGTAGGTTTTAGGTAATGTCACCACAAATAGCAACAAAAAAGTAATTCTATGACATGATGGAATGACCATCTGCTTGAATATAGCAATCACTTCTCTACATGAATGTGTACAAAAACATTATGTGATAAAATTAAAATATACATGACAAGACTTTTTAAGTTTCCTTATCTTTGTTAGTACAGTAACTGAAATGAACTTCCTCTAGAAATTCTACTTGTTTAACTTGAGAGTACTTTCCTTCCCCAACAGCCCTTTTAGCAGAATAACATGTAACCAGTTATGGGAACCTAAAAGAGCAATATAAATAAACAGTGGCAATGGTGAGAGTTGAGTATACTTCATTTAGAGAGGGATATTCCAGTCAATTCCTAATCACTAGATAATCAAAAGCAATCACATTCAATTTGTGAAGACTTCTTAAATCATAGGTTCTATAAAGAGCAGTGTAAGAACATTTTTATCTTATTTCTTACCACATGCACATAAATGATCCAAAATATACTTCAGAAGGTGTGACAGTAGAAAACTAGTATTTATGTGAAATCTTAAAAAATTTAATCAGAAAGCCAAACATTGAATGTTTTCTCTGGTATGAGGAAGCTAACCCACAATAAGTAGGGGCAGATAAGGGGAAGAATAGAAGTGCAGTAGACTATATAAAGGGGATTGAAGGGAAGGGAGAGGGATAGGAAAAAGAAAGTGGAATGAATCTGACATAATTTTCTTATGCACATATATGAAAACAGCCCAGTGAAACCCATCTTCATGTATAATCATCAGAATAAGATCATAACTGGGATAATATACATTCCATACTTGTACAACTATATCAAAATTGATTCTGTTGTCATATATAACTAAAAAGAACTAATAAATTTTAAAAATTAATCAGAATACATGGATCATCAAACACAATGGGTCTTTTTATCAGAATCATCAGAAATATTTTTCATGTAAAAATAAGTACAAATTGAATATTTTAACCTATTTAGAATTATTTAACATCCTAGATGACCAAATAAAGCTATCATAGTTAGATTAACAAGATAATAGGCACATCACTAAAGGAAATAAATCAGTCTTACAGCATTTTTGCTTATTCAGATTTTAGCACAGTAGTGAATATGAAGATAGTGCACCATTTTCCATTTTACCTGGCTCTTACAAACCCAACCTAAAGTGTTATAAGATAAATGACAATTTCTAATAAAAAAGAAAAAGATAATTTTAAAATTCAGAATTCATTTCTATCTTACCAATAAATTGAAAGAGATTGTGGAGATCCTTTAAAATTACTAGGCTTTATAAAAGAGAAAGAAAATACAATAGTATAGGATTGATAACAACAAAAGTAACAATTCTTTGCAAACTCACTCATTTCAGGTGTTTAATTTCCCAGTCTCAAGAAAATGCTTATATAAGATTTACTTTGAATAGAGTCAACACGTTGTATAACTGTGTGCTTTCTTCAAATTGGTATGAATAAAGTTCTGCAATTCCCGGGAGTGCCATTGGGTTCCCTGTAGGACAAGTGAAGTTGTTCTACTGGACACTGTGGATTTGGACAAGTATGAGAACTCTGGTTGTCCCACTGGCATCACCAACTCTGGAATCATAAATATCAAGTCACTGTCAACAGCTTTAGTTTTAACAACAACAACAACAACAAAAACTGGTTGCCTGGCATGTACAGGAGCCTTGGTTTGATCCCCAGAACTACAAAAGAAAAACATTGTACTTTATTACAGTATTGCTATTCCTCACAAAGGGCACTCATGACATGTTTATGGAAACTTCCATTTATACACTATTCCCAGTGTTTTTATTAGTATGTTTCTCAGTTCATTCAAACATGAATTTAAGTGGGTCATCACCTTTTATGAATTCAGAATTCAATCCCAAATAAGTGTTGTTCATGCAAAATGCAATTTAAAACTCCAAACTATTCCTAGCCTCCCTACTTTATGCTGAAACTTGAGGAGAAATCTTATTAGGCAGTTGTTAATAGTAGCAGCTAAAGAAGACTATTCAGATATATAATTTGTGAATATTTTCTCAGGGATAGCAATCACTTTCTCATTCCATAAGACACAAAACTAGTTCTTTCCACTGGTGATATTGTGCTAATTAACCTAATAGGAAAGAAACATTAATAACCCTAGACTTACCACTTAGATATTATTATGACAAATAGTGGGAAATAAATCAAATAAAATTCTAGAGTCCTTCTATCTCAATGAATTTTCTCATGATTTAGTGATATAAGATACATCAATATATTCCTTCTCAGGTGAAGCATAAGTTATTGCATCTGACTCCTAAATAAACAACTAAAAATATTCAAAAATTCTAATGAGGAATTTGGATTTTAACGTCATTAATTCCATTTGGGTGTATCACTCTGACCCACTTACAAAGAGACCCAAACAATTGCTACATTTAAGAGGAATTCAAACAGGAGAAGTCTGTGTTCTATCACTTGGGTCATATGATTTGGGGTCCAGTGGTGTTTCAATTGACAATGACACTTAGGAAAGCTTGTTGAGCCTGTGGCAGGCCAATTTAGGTGAATTACAATGTGGAACCATAGGATGTTGAAGCAAACCCTGTTTCAGCAAATATTCACTCTCCTTATGAGAAACAGTTATTAGCATGTGATTAAACTTTAGTAGAGGAAATGATTAATCTTGAACCACCAAGTTACCTGTGACCTGAGATTCTTATCATGAAATGGATGCTATGTCACCTACCAAATCATATGTTGGGCACGCCATCATCAAATGAAAGTGACACATATATGTTTGGAACTAACTACAAACTGAAGAGACTATGAAGTTACTTGAGAATTCCTAATTTCCACAATCCCACTTTTGTAATACTGAATTCTCTCTTCCACCTTGAATGTATGGCAGAAAGTTTGTATGGTCAGTTGAAGAGAAAGAGAAGACTCAGACCTGGATAACAGAAGTTTTTGCCTGATAAACACACAGAAACTCAAAACGTAAATCTATAGCACTGTCACTCTTTTATGAAACATTCATGAAAGACGCTATTGAAGGGAAATCCTTTCCACAAGCAGAAACTCAAACAGTATTCTTAGTTGTTTACTTGGTTTCAAGGACACATGGCCTTGAAAATTATATACCAATTATATACCAATGAATTGAGTTATCACTAGTGGACTGTCTCAAATGAGGCCTGAATGAAACCTGATTGGAAAATTGCTGATAAGAAAATTTCAGGCAATGTGTGGGCTCACTTGGTCCAGCTGAAGCCCACCAAATAGCTAAGGAGGGTGTGGTGATGGAGTTGAAAAGAGACCTCCGGAGACCAATTTCAGAGAACTCAATATACTTTATTATTGCATAAGCAAACCTTTTATGCATAGCTTGTTACTGGGCAAGGTAGCTGAGAGTTGTAATAATCCATGAGCTAGCAACACATTTATGAGCGGCAACCAATGGGCTAATAGGTCAGTGGCAGAAAAGCAGAAGGGAAGGAACATGCTGTGCATCGAAGGGAGGCCAGGTTACCATGGTGATGGGGCTGAGCATGGTTAGTGTTCTAACCACAACATCTGAATTCATTGTGCTGAACCCTGAAAGCCCCTCACATAGGCAGCATAGACTGCTTTACAACTCATGGGCCCAACATTTCCCACTTTGAATTTGCTGCAAGTACCTCATCAACCACAGACAGCTCTCTGTTCAGTGCTAGCTATTCTTTGGCATAATTATCTAATGATGCAATAAAACACAATGAGTAAGACAGCAAGCAGAACCAATATAATAACATTATAGGGGTAACCAATTTAAAAAGCATGTTTTCCCAGGGCTCAGTCAATCCCTGAAAGAAAGAGGAGGCTGTTATGATAGACACCTTGGTCTCATTGATTTTTGACAATGGCCCTAGTGAGATTATGCATAGTCAAAACATAGTTATGTCCAAGCATCCTTAATATACTGAGAAAAATTGGAGAAGTGTGAGGTTATGTTTTCCAACATAGCATATTGGGTGACACAAATACTATGAAATTCAGAGTCACAAGTGAGCCTTTGCAACATAAACAGTATATTTAGTTGTTTTTGGTGGAGATCTAGTTTTTGCTGAATGACTAAATAGCAGTTCATGACAGTTTATTTAAGTCTTTTTGAATGACAAAGACCTCTGCTGTGGTAGTAGACAAATTGTTTACAGCAATGGCAGTCACCAGGGCAATAATCCCAGCAATGATGAGGCCAATTGCATGCCTTGTCTGGTGCAGAATCTTATTCAGAAGATTCTTCATCTCCATGTCCCATGGACTTCTCCATTCTCTGGACAGGTTCACTGGAAACAAGATTGTGGGGTCACTCTGAAGATAAATATATGTTTAGCTTTCATAGAAGGAGTTAGACAATTTGTGAGCCAGCAGGACTGTGCAAGGGATCTCTGTGTGAATGAAATTTATGTCATCAGTACCATTGATTATTAGCATAGCAAAGGGTAGTATAACTATCTGCGCATAGTAGGTATGGGTATAATTTTGGATAAAGGTCAATCCATGGTTAGGGCATTTTCTCAAAATTGACCCATTCACCTAGCTGGCTGTGGCCTATTTTATGGGCCTAGTGGCCAGCAATATTGGCATGACATATTGATTTCTTGCATAATGATTAGTAACAGATTGTCCCATGTAGCAGTTACTGCAGTAGCCTATATGATTTTGGGACACATCATGTTGGGGATGCAAATCAAGTCAAGATGGCACCTGGCACTTTGCCAGGAAGAGTGGTTTGTGAAACAACGCCAGCAAGCCATTAAGATGATGAGGATTCCTTATTGGCTGACTGCTATATTTAGATGATGTTAATTAAGTTAAGCTGTGTGTAATTAGTTAAGTATATATACCTCTGCTGTCCGACAGAGAAGTGGCTCCTGCTACCTTGGGTGCCTGCTACTTTGAGTTCTCACTCAGTTCCCGCTGAGTTCACTCAAAATAAAGTAGTTCCCACTTCAACCTTCAAGTTGCTTGTCACCTCTCGGTTATTTTGCCCAGCCGGACTACCGCAACATCAGAGGTATTCCAGGGATCTGTGCTCACCCAAGTGCATAAGTATTGTTCTTCCCTGGAGATATTCCTATTTTCAAGGAGATAAGGTCTAGATGTGATGCATTGATTCCAGGGAATGTTATCTTTATCTGAGGGGGGCTTTCCAAAAAGCATCTTAGAGCATGTCAGCAGCAAGGTTTTTGGGTTTTTTTTGCATTTGCCATGGGGGGGGGCGTATCTATGGCTATTGGCAGCATTAACTATAACTCTAAGGTCAATGAGAGATAGTCCAACATATGACTTGTTATATTTATCTACAATAGTTTCCCTAGCAAGAGCAAAACAAAGGGGGTTGTCTTGATTATAGGTCTCATTATCAACTATTGAGAAACAAATTGGCAGAGTAGGCATGGGGATGCTTGTATTCCACTGTACGGCTGTTATTTGACAGATAACTTAGGATTAATAAGGTTAGAATAATTGGAAAAGTGTTTAGGTAGGGCTCCTTCCCAATTGGCCACTGCTAAAAGTAGTGGCCTAGTGACCAAAGCCCAATTTACCTGATAGGAAGCTTCACTGCTAGCAGTGAGTGCCACACACAATTGGATCACCATCATAGGCTCAGGGATGAGGTTGCCACCAGATGAAGGGGCCAATCTGGTAGTTTGGTCAAAAGACTTTAATATCACCCCAGGTTACTTTATGTGAGGTCTCTATGCCTTGTTGAGTACTTTGTTTGTGAGGATTTTCCTCCAGAGTTATTTCCTTCATCTTGATTGGTGGTTCTGGGGGTCCAGGGCTGGACTTTTCTGGCAGGCACCCAGATGGGGTGAGGCTCCTGTTAACAAATGCAAACCCCTGACCCATTGTTAGGAGGGGGTCCAGACTATTTCATGCATTTGTTATGGGATCCTTTCATGAGACTATAGGCAGATGGGAAGGTCTTATAAGGGGGATCCAATGCTTACGGGCTGTTGTTTCCATAGGAAATTTTGAAATTTAAAGAAAATTTTAATGTAAATAAGGTTTTGTTCAAGGCATTGTGAGGGGACTTGGTATAGTTTTTCTCCCTCTGTTTTTGTAGCATGGTCTTTAATTCCTTCGGTATTCTTTCTATGATGCCATGAGCCTGAGGGTATAGGGAATGCCAGTTAAGTGCTTATATGCCAACTGGTGCAAACTACCTGAAATGTCTTGCTAGTATAGATTGGCCCATTGTCAGTTTTAATAGACACAGGAACACCCATGTTTCCAAAACATTTAAGGAGATGGAAGACGACCTCTTTTGTGGTTTCTCCTGTGGAGGCTGTGGCCATTACACAGCCTGAATATGTATCGATTGACTACGTGAATATATTTTAAATTTCCAAAAGATGCATAATGAATGACATTCATTTGCCATAAAGCATTAGATTTTAATCCTTTGGCTTCATTCCAGCAGGTTATAAAGGGACAATGGGGAGAAAGAGTGCACTTTTTTTTTGTAGTCTCTGACTGTTTGCAAGCCTCCTTAGTTCTGGAAATAATTTGTGGAAGCTCTAGGCATTCTTGCCAGAACTGTCCTGTTCCTCCTCACCCCAACAAGTGGAGCTCCTTCTTCCTCTATTATTACCTTGTTCCTGTTTTAGTAGAACTGCCATGGCTGAGGCCAGCAGAGAGGTTTGAGTTGCTTGTGTCTCTATATCCTATGTGGCCAAAATCCAGTCATCAAGGGTGCCATTGGGCACTGGTGCAACAGTAGCCCTATGCTCCCTGTTTAATCCTTCCCAGAATAACTACTTGGTTAGGGCTTCCCCAGCTTCTACATGACATACTTTCCCTTCCACTGCCTTGTTTACTCTATCGATAAACTGCAACAGTCTTTAGTGGTTTTGTGCCTTAGGCCCTGTATAGATACTGTACCTCCCCTAGCTGGTAATTTCCTTCAGGCTCTTAAAGCATAGAGCTGCACCTGATCAAAATAATTTGGTGGACCACTAGGGGAACTGTAGATTCCCTCTTCCTGCAAGCATTCATCTGGGAGGTTAACATTTGCAGTGTGGCTGCCATCCCCCTGTTGTTCACGTGCATCATAGAAAAATGCCTTTCACGTTAGTTATATCAAGGGTTCAAGGGAAGCTCTTACCAAATCTTTCCAATCTTGTGGGAAGTTTAAGTTTAGACTAAGTGTCTCAAGAACTTGTTCAGCAAAGGAATCCATATGTCCATCCTCCTTCATTGCCTTCTTAAACTCCTTTAGTGTAGCTATGTCATGAGGACACCAGTTTAGTGGCCTCTCAGGGGTGGGGTTGATTTTGACTAAGAACGCAGTTGGCATTTCCTGTTCATAGGCACCCCATGCTTGGTCCCTTGTTCAACATAAGTCTGAGAATGGATTAAGTTCTGACCATGGAGGTCCTCATCAAGGTGGGGGGCCTACAAGTCTCTCCCTTTTATCTTCTTTTACTTGTAATTTTTCCATTACATTTGACAAATGGGTAAATTTTCTTTGGCTTCATTGCATCTGTCCCTTTTCTGTTTCTTGTGGTTCAAAAGGCTTTGTGTCAGAATTTCTCTGTGATTCTTTCTCCCTTTTGTCCTGTTCTCCCTCTTGTTCCTCTGTCTCTGACGAGTGAGTGGCCATAACCAGGCAGGGTATTGACCCTTTGTGCCCCAGAGATTGCTGTATTGCTGTGATAATTGGAAAAAAATGAAGAGGCAGGGTATACCCCTGCCTAATTTATCCTTGCCTTGTGTTAACCATAACTTTTTCCCATATACTTGGGTCAAATACATCAGCTGTTCTCATCCAGGAATTGGTATCAACTACTACATCACAAAATTTATGTGCATCCCTTTTACTTAATGTTAATCCTCTTGCACTAAGGAGAGTACCCATCAGCTGTAGCTGCGAGTCCTTAGTAGAGGTGACAAATTGCCTATCCTTTTTCTATTTCCTCAATGTCCAACACCTGAACTTACTGGCTTGCTTTAGGTCCCTGTTTGGGCACTAGATGTGGGCTTACTCATTCCAGCTAGAGGACTGTATGGCAATGGAGTGAAAAAGAGACCTCTGAAGACCAGTTTCAGAGAACTCTATTGTTGCATAGGCAAACCTTTATGCATAGCTTGTTACCAGGTAAAGTAGCTAAGGGTCATAATAATCCATGAGCTAGCAACACATTTATGAGCAGCAACCAGTGGGCTAATAGATCAGTGGCAGAAAAGCAGAAGGGAAGGAACATGCTGTGCATCTGAGAGAGGCCAGGTTGCCATGGTGATGGAGTTGAGCATGGTTAGTGTGCTAATCACAACATCTGGATTCAGTGTGCTGAACCCTGAGAGCCCTTCACATAGGCAGCGTAGGCTGCTTTCCAACTCATGAGCCCAAAAGCAATGTATATGGATAGACATATATAAATGTGCCAAGATGTTGAGACACTTGTATCCCATATGAATATCCAGAAAAAAGTAATATCAATAGAGGAGCTGAATCAGTTACTATTATAATGAAATACCTGAGGTTGTTCACTGATAAAAACCAGATTACAATTTTGGAGACTAAGTCCAAGTAACATAGAGTGACCTCTGATGAGAGCATCCACTGTCTGCATGAGGTCATTATGAATGACATCATTATGGAATAATGGGTGAAAGGGTGAGATCATATCACCAGATCAGAAATCAGAGAGAGACAGAGAGGGCCTGGTAACAATCTCTGACATGCTCCACCTCTTAAAAGTGCCACCAACCCTTAATATCACTATACTGCAGACCAAGTGTCCAACACAGAAACACTTTAGGGAAGCAACTTATCTATCTCTACCATAGCCTTTTGCCCCTCACCACGTGGTTCAGATCTTTCTTAAAAGTAAAAACAAATTTATTCAATCTCTAATTATCACAAAGTTATAAATCATTTTATCATCATTCAATAGTCCACATCCAAACTCAGATGACCCTCAAGGTAAATTCCTGTCTGCTGAGAGCCCCTGTAAAATCAATGAGTTGTACAATAATATGATACAAAGGAAACACTGAGTTAAAGCAAGTACCCCTTTTCCAACAGAGAGAAATAAAGCAAGTAGAGATGAAGAATCATTTAAGCTGCACTGAAAACAAACAGAACAAACATTATATCCTCAAGCTCCAAATATGGTGTGAACACTGAAGTAAGTGATGGGGAGCCCATCCCTATGGCTTTGCTGGTCTTTGGACCCATGGCTATTCTGTATCTGGTGCTTGCAACAGACTAGTTTGACACAATCCTGACAGCTCTACCTTTCTGAATTACCACCGTAGTTCCTATTCCACAATTCAGACATCAACCCATCTGAAGCCCTCTGTTGGGACTTCAACTCTGTAGAAAGTTGCTGTATAATCTCCTATATTTTCATCTGAAATCTTGGTATAATCAACCATCTCCCGATATCTCTTATATTCTGCATACCTGAACAATGAGCTCCACATGGACGTGACCAAGGCCTACCACTGACACAAGCAATATTTTGGTCTGTTTGAATCATATTTGCCATAGCTGTGTAGTGTTTAATTGGAAAACCAGAATCCAAAAGTTGTCCTGGGAAACAGAATCACTCAGAGTATCCCAGGACTCTTTCCCCCAAACATTCTGCTTTGGAAGATTTCTGAACCTGTGATTGAAGACGAGACCTTAGACATTTGAGATGTCCACAAGGCATCTTTTCAATTGACCCAGTGCAAAGCGAATGAGCTCTTTTTATCTGTTATGGGATCTTTAGCATGCAATCACTGACTTTATCCTTACAAGTTCTTTCTTCACTCTTTCCATGGACAGCATGAGAATTTTCCAATGTATTCACTCTGTTTCTATTTCCTTCAAATTAGGATGAAAGCAGCCAAAAACATACTGATAGACACTCCTGTATTTTGCTCAGAAATTTCCTTCACCAGATAACTAGGCAGAATTATTAAGTTTGAACTTCCACAAAGTCTTAAGGCATAGACATAGTTAAACCATGTTCTTTGAAATAAGATATGAGCTCTCAGGGATAATTTTTGTTCTCCAGTGTTAACAGTGGTGGCTGTGAAGAGAAGGCTGTGCTCTATTCTGAGGTACTCATTACATATAAAACAATAGTTTTCAGGCTTTGCCTAACTCCCACTCCATCTATCTATCTATCTATCTATCTATCTATCTATCTATCTATCTATCTATTTTCTTTTATTTATTTATTTATTTATTTATTTATGTCAGTTATACATGACAGTAGAAAGATCTTCAATTAATTTTACACAAATGGAGCATAATTTTTCACTGGTTGTGCATGAAGTATAGTCACACCATTTGTGCAGTCATACTTGTACATAGGTAAACGATATCTGTCTCATTCCACCATCTTTCCTATCCATTTGCTCCCACCCTCACTCCTCTTTTTCCCTATCCAAAATTTCTCCACTTACCCTATTCTTCCCCCCACAATATGGATAAGTATTCACTTCCCAGAGAAAACATTCAGCCCCTGTTTTTTGAGATTAGTTTATTTTGCTTAGCATAATATTCTCCAACTCCATCAATTTACCTGCAAATGCCATACTTTTATTGTCTTTTAATGATGAGTAATATTTCATTGTGTATATATACCACAGTTTCTTTATCCACTCATCTATTGAAGGCATCTAGGTTGCTTCCACAGTTTAGTAATTGTGAATTGTGCTGCTATAAACATTGAAGTAGCTATGTAACTGTAGTATGCTGTTCTATGCCTATTGGGGATAGACCAAGGAGTGGGATAGCTGGGTCAAATGACAGTTCCATTCCAAGTTTTCTAAGGAATCTTCATACTGCTTTTCAGATTGGTTGCACAAATTTGCAGTCCCATTTTGAGAGCCACAGCCGAAGGGGCCCCAGCAAACTTCCAGCTGCCAGAAAACTTCCAGCTGCCAGCTGATGATTGGCTCACAGCGGCCCCAGCAACATCTAGCTGATTGGCTCCTCTGCAGTGATGCTCATTGGGCTGTTTCCCTGCCCTTTCAGACCACGGAGCTGCTCATTGGGGGACTTTTTTGGCTCCGCCCACGCAACCCAGCCAATCAGCCTCAAGAGCAGGAGGATTGTGGGAGGTGGTGAGGCTTGTGGTAGAGGGAGAGGCTTGTGGGAAGCCGGTGGTGGCAGTTGGGCTCTGAGGGTTTTTCCTGAGGAGCTGTTTTGTTTGGCCTATGTGGTTCTAAAAATAAAGTTTGTTTCTTTTGACAAGTGGCTCCTGAATTGTGCCCAGCCAGATTGCGGCAGTCCCACTAGCAATGTATGAGGTGCATTTACCCTGACATCCTCGCCAACACCTGTTGTTTGTACTCTTGATAACTGCCATTCTGACTGGTGTGAGATGAAATTTGCATTTCTCTAATTAGTAGAGATGATGAACATTTTTTATGTGTTTGTTGGTTGATTGTATTTCTTCTTCTGAAATGTGTCTGTTCAGCTCCTTATCCCATTTATTGTTGGGTCATTTGTCTTCATAGTGTTAAAATTTTTGAGTTCTTTATCTATCCTAGAGATTATTGCTCCATCTGACATGTGTGTGGCAAAAATTTTGTTCAAAAATGTGGGCTCTCTCTTCAGCTAATTGATTGTTTCTTTTGCTGGGAAGAAGCTTTTTAGTTTGAATCCATTCTGTTTGTTAATGTTTTATTTTATTTCTTGCACTTTAGGAGACTTGTTAAGGAAGTCAAGGCCTCATCCAACATGATGAAGATTTGGGCCTACTTTTTCTTCTATTAGGTCTAGGGACTCTGGTCTAATTCCAAGGTTGAGTTTTGTGCATGGGGAGAGGTAGGGGTTTAGTTTCATTTTGCTGCATATGGATTTCCAGTTTTCATAGTACCATTTGTTGACAAGATAATATTTTCTTCAATGTATGTTTTGGGTACATTTGTATAGTATGAAATAACTGTATTTATGTGGGATTGTCTCTGTGTCTTCTATTCTGTACTATTGGTCTATAAGCCTTTTATTGTGCCAATACCATGTTGTTTGTGTTACTATAGCTTTGTAGTATAGTTTCAGTTCTGGTATAGTGATGCCACCTGCTTCACTCTTCTTGATAAGGATTGCTTTGTCTATTCTGTGTTTCTTATTTTTCCAAATGAATTTCAAGATTGCTTTTTCTATATTTATAAGGAATGACAATGGGATTACATTGGTTAATAGTTGTTCCCGTCCATGCAGGTGTGGTATTCCTCTTCATGAGGTGGGTCAGATCTCTCTGGGGCCTCAGGTACTCTATTTTATAAAGCAGTAGTTTGCCACGAGTGACTAAATTTTGAGTATAAGTGTTAAGGTTGAATGACTCAATATCTTGTTTGTACAAGTAAATAACTTCAATCTTCTTAGTATAGCCATAAGATCAAACTGATAAATAAATTAATCATGCCAATAAAAGTTAC
The DNA here is from genome assembly GCF_052094955.1 of Ictidomys tridecemlineatus. NCBI lineage: Eukaryota > Metazoa > Chordata > Mammalia > Rodentia > Sciuridae > Ictidomys > Ictidomys tridecemlineatus. Next base: position 168,192,019 of record NC_135479.1, read on the forward strand.
CACCAATGAATCTATCAAATCAGAAGCACACAGATACATAGGCACATCAAATTCATCTCAGCAAAAACAGGGCTCTATGCTTATTGGACATATCAGACCACTAAGTGAATCAAACTCCATACCAAAGGCCCACAAAAAGAGAAGTGCCTCAAGACTTGACAGGGCAGAATACTGACCCTGTCTCCTCATCACTTATTAGGAACCTTGCCCAAAAAATTAACCACAGTGATGAAGCTCAGATTCTCTGTCCTCATGAATGTTTCAATTAATTATGATTTCTCCTACCCATAATGACTACACAGGCCCAATTCAAACTGACATCTCACCTGACACTCTGAAACTGCCATCTTTTGGGACCCTGGCCTAGAATTAGTTCTTGTGATTTGAGAGTTCTGAGCTTCAAACAAGTTATTAGGCAGTTTTAAAATTTTGCCTGACCACCTACAGTGGTAATTTTACTTTGCATTTGCTTTCTGCCTTTGCTCTCAGTTCATCCTCCTGAAGACCTATGATTTCCTTAACACTTTTTTAGTCTTACTGTGTTTTTTTTGTGTGTGTGTGTGTTGCATAATTTGAGTGCTATAGATAATAATAGTTAAGATTAGAACAAAAGAATCTATGATTGTCCATCTTGCAACCATTTAGAGATACATGAGTATTCAGTGAAATGTCACCACTGAAAGTTGTCTTGCTTATAAATTTATTATTATTCAATAAGTTCTAACTTTGTCTAAAGACATAAACATATATGGTCTATGTTAAAGAAATAGCTGTCTCTCAATGCATCTGTATTTTATAGTTATCTTTAAAAGACATAGTAATATTATGCTCAAAATATGGTCTTGGCAAACTATATATTCTATCTCTTTCTCAATATCTCAAACAATAAAAATAATGGATAAAAAATTTATATGAATGAATTTATAACAGAAGTGAGAGTGGGATCAAACAACTTGTGTTGAAATTTTAGTAAGTTTCAATAAAGTTTAAAATGTTATGTTTATTCTGAAGAATAAAACAGAGTAGATGAACTCATAGACCAAGAATATATAGGAGAAGGAGCAGAGGAATTCAGACTTACTGGGAGGCACCCCAAATGCCTGTTCCATACTTACACAGACAAAATTGAACCTTGATGGGTTGTATATCTTGCCTATGTACTCATAGCTTGATGAGTACTTTCTTGTTCAAGAAAAACTCAATTAGAAAAATAGCTCTTTAAAAATGTAGAAGAAATAAAACCCATTGTCTTACACTATTAATATAATCTCTAGGTCATAAAAATGGAAAAAAAATAGAAAAACTCCATATAATTTGCAGTCAACCTCAATACACAGAAAAATTACTCAGTGACAAAAAATAAGTAAAATTTTAAAATGACTCAAACATAAGCAGCAACTGAATTCATGAGTCCTGCCTATGTTCAACTAAAAACAAGCCTGCAAACCACTCTGGAGCAACTATGATCTGAGTCTCCAGCTTATACACCTGTATTTGTATCAAAGATATACTCAAGTTCTTTTCAGAGTATCTGCATGAATGTAGCACTTAGCCTATTTATGAATCCTCATTAAAGGACATACAAATATTAAAATATTTTTATTTGTTTTCTCTTTAAATATCATAGTATGCTTTGAACACTCACCTACATTATCTTATGATATTAAATGACATTCAAAGAGTTTGCCAGATACTAATGACTAAGTTGTTAAAAAAAAATCAACATGGACCAAAAAAAAAAAAAAAACACACTTTCAAATATAACTTTTTTGAATTGTTTTGGTAACAAGAGAGTGCACTCTATGATGAGAACTAAACATTTCTTTTCAATGTTTTCATCAATGAATCTATGACTTGCTTGTTTCTCAAGCTGTAGATAATGAGATTTAACACAGGAATTATAACCATGTAAAATAGAAGATCATATCTTGATCATTTGCTTGTGAAGATGCAGGATGCACATACATGAAGAGAAGGGGGCCATAGTATAAAGACACAGTAAAGAGATGAGCTCCACAGGTGGAAAATGCTACATAGCGATCATAAGCCATTGCTGCCAGGAGAAAACATTCTGTGGTTACACTGACTCCAAAGGAAAAAAATTGTATCTTGCATTCAGTGAGAGAGATCATCTTGTTCTTGATTAACAAATTGACCAGTATATTTGGGGTCACTGTTGTTGTTATCCAAGCATCCAGAAAGGCTAAATTCCCAAGGAAAAAGTACATGGGTATATGAAGGTGAGGATCCCTGCAGATTAGGGCAATCAGGCCAAGATTACCCATTATTGTGATGAGGTAGATCACCAAGAACACCAAGAAGAAGAGGAGTCTCCACTGTGGTTGGTGTGTAAGTCCTGTGAGAACAAACTCTGTCAACAAGGTTACATTTTCCTTTTCCATGTCCTCACTTGTTGTTACCTGAAATGAAATGAAGTGGATGTAAAATGAACATAACAGTTAGTTGACAAAGTGAAAATATTAGTTAGAGTTGAAATGAAACATACACTTGAAAGATTTCCTTTACATTTGTTTATTATGTTATGATTTTTAAAAATTGGAGATAATTGAAGAAATGGCAAAATACAATAATATTGATTCATGGAATATTCAGAAATTAATAGGTCTAGGAAATAAGGAAGACATTCTAAGCATGTGCTGAACTTATGTGGACACTGGACTGTGCTAGAAAAATCCTGAGTCTGATATATGATGCGAGGTCAACAGAAAAGACCTTTCCCAGTCCAGGACTATGTAATGACTTGAAGCCTGTGAAAAATCTTAAACTTAGATTATCAGGCAAAAATTATATACTGAAAACTTTTAAGACAATTAGGAGCAATATAAGTTGTCTGTAAAATAATTTTTCTGAAAGAAAAAAGGCTGGGGAGTTTAGAAGGGGAAGGAAGCGGTACAGTCCCATCCCCCACAGTGGACACTCCGCCAAGGCAATCAGCAGTCAGCATCTTGAACAGCTGAAATTTCCACCGCCATTCTCCAACAGATCTCAACAACAAAACAGGTGTGTGGCACTCAGCCCATCTCCCATACATCGGGAACTCGCATAAAATCTCTCCTAGGCTTGCCGGGGGAGGGAGAATCAGAGTGAGCCTGCATAAAGACTAGGGGGGAACTAGAGGCACCTGACCTGCAACCCCCCCCTACCTATCTGCAGCCAAAACGAAACCTGTCTAGCTAGAGCTGGGGGAGGGGCAAGCAGGAAAAATCCAAAGGACAGAGTGCCTGGGATCCCAATTGCCAACTGTGGGACGCCGGAGATCCAGGCCGACTGATTCGTGCGGCCTGCCCTGCGGCTACAGAAGGCTAGCAGGAGAAACCAGGAGGCTAGAGGCAAGGCCCTCGAGACTGGGCAGCTGGAAATTGCAGGCCCGCCGGCGACAGTTCACCCACTGCCTGCATAGCTGGGCGGTAGGAGAACACCCGGCCGCAGGTGACCGATCACCCGCCTGCGGCCTGTGATACTAGGCGGCTGGAGACCGCCTGCCTGCCGCGACTGGGAGCTGAAATCAAACAGAGACAGTCCAGTCACATCACCTCATCAGGACACCCCAGCAAGGAACTGGGGCCGGTCATAGCAAAGTAGTGTCGTCACTGGAGCTCGGATGCCGGATCTTCCTTCACAGTGGAATCCACGTCAGCAGGCATAGTTTAACAACACTAAGGAGAGGCATCAGAGTAATACAGAACCGAAACAAATCTATAGAAGAGAACAGAAACACGACAGTCAAATAGAGCTGGGAAGCAACAGGGACAACATGAGAAAACAAGGGAAAAAAGGAGTACAAACAATGCAAGACAACTTAATTCTACAAGAGGACATAGAAACATCAGAAGCAGGGATAGGGAAAGAACTCAAGGCATACCTAACTCAAATGGAAAGGAATATTAGAGAAGACATGAGACAGCAAGTCCAAGCAATAAAAATATATTTTGAAAATGAATTAAACAAACAAATTCAAATGGCAAAGAACGAGCTCTACCAGGAGATAGAGATCTTAAAAAAGAATCAAACTATAATCCTAGAATTGCAGGAAACTATAAACCAAATTAAAAACTCAAACGAGAATATTACAAATAGACTTGATCAAGTAGAAGTCAGAACATCAGATAATGAAGACAAGGTTTATCAACTTGAAAAGAGTATAGTCAACACAGAAAAGATGCTTAAATCCCATGAGCAATCTATTCAAGAGATATGGGATGTCATTAAAAACCCAAATTTGAGAGTCATCGGGATAGAAGAAGGCACAGAGATTCAAACCAAAGGAATGGACAGCATATTAAATGAAATAATTGTAGAAAACTTCCCAGAGATGAAAGATGGAATGGATTGCCAAATCCTGGAAGCCTACAGGACCCCAAACATTCAAAACTATAATAGACCAACCCCAAGACACATAATCATGAAGATAGCCAACATACAGGACAAGGAGAGAATATTAAAAGCTACCAGAGAAAAGAGACAGATTACATTCAGGGGTAAACCAATTAGGTTAACGACTGATTTCTCAGCACAGACTTTGAAAGCGAGAAGATCCTGGAACAATGTATTTCAAACACTGAAAAATAATGGATTTCAACCAAGAATACTGTATCCAGCAAAATTGAGCTTCAGATTTGACAACGAAATTAAAATCTTTCACGATAAACAAAAGCTAAAAGAATTTGCAGCAAGAAAACCAGCACTGCAAAGCATTCTGAGCAATATACTACAAGAAGAGGAATTGAAAAATAGTGCCCAAAACTAACAACAAGAGGTATCTCAGTAAAGGAGGAAGAAAATAACCAAAAAAGTAAAACTAGCCAAACTAAAATAAATAAATAAAGAAGCATGACTGGAAGTACAAATCATATCTCAATTGTAACTTTAAATGTTAATGGCCTAAACTCACCAATCAAGAGACATAGGCTAGCAACCTGGATCAAAAAAACAAATCCAACAATATGCTGCCTTCAGGAGACTCATATGATAGGAAAAGACATACACAGGCTGAAGGTAAAAGGTTAGGAAAAATCATACCACTCACATGGCCCTCGGAAGCAAGCAGGAGTGGCCATACTCATATCAAATAAAATCAACTTCAAATCTAAGTTAATTAAGAAGGATAAAGAAGGACACTATATACTGTTAAAAGGGACCATCCACCAACAAGACATAACAATTATCAATTTGTATGCACCAAACAATGGAGCTGCAATCTACATAAAACAAACGCTCCTCAAGTTCAAGAGTCAAATAGACCATAACACAATAATTACGGGTGACTTCAACACACCGCTCTCGCCATTAGACAGATCCTCTAGACAAAAACTGAATAAAGAAACTATAGAACTCAACAGCACAATCAATAACCTAGACCTAACTGACATATATAGAATATACCAACCATCATCAAGTGGATACACATTCTTCTCAGCAGCACATGGATCCTACTCAAAAATAGACCATATATTATGCCATAAGGCAAATCTTAGTAAATATAAAAGTGTGGAGATAATACCAAGCACCATATCTGACCATAATGGAATGAAATTGGAAATCAATGATAAAAAAAGGAAGGAAAAATCCTACACCACATGGAAAATGAACAATATGTTATTGAATGATCAATGGATTACAGAAGACATAAAGGAAGAGATAAAAAAATTCTTAGAGTCAAATGATAATACAGACACAACATACCGGAATCTATGGGACACAATGAAAGCAGTTTTAAGAGGGAAATTCATATCCTGGAGTTCTTTCATCAAAAAAAGAAAAAACCAACAAATAAATGAACTCACACTACACCTCAAAAACCTAGAAAAGGAAGAACAAAACAACAGCAATTGTAGTAGAAGACAAGAAATAATTAAAATTAGAGCAGAAATAAACGAAATTGAAACAAAAAAAACCATTGAAAAAATTGATAAAACTAAAAGTTGGTTCTTTGAAAAAATAAATAAGATAGACAAGCCCTTAGCTATGCTAACAAAAAGAAGAAGAGAGAGAACTCAAATCACTAATATACGGGATGAAAAAGGCAATATCACAACAGACACTACAGAAATACAGAAGATAATTAGAAACTATTTTGAAACCCTATATTCTAATAAAATAGAAGATAGCGAAGATATCGATAAATTTCTTAAGGCATATGATTTGCCCAGATTGAGACAGGAAGACACACACAATTTAAACAGACCAATAACAAAGGAAGAAATAGAAGAAGCCATCAAAAGACTACCAACCAAGAAAAGCCCTGGACCTGATGGGTATACAGCGGAGTTCTACAAAACCTTCAAAGAAGAACTAATACCAATACTTTTCAAACTATTTCAAGAAATAGAAAAAGAAGGAGCTCTTCCAAATTCATTCTATGAGGCCAACATCACCCTGATCCCAAAACCAGACAAAGACACTTCAAAGAAAGAAAACTACAGACCAATATCTCTAATGAACTTGGATGCAAAAATTCTCAATAAAATTCTGGCGAATCGAATACAAAAACATATCAGAAAACTTGTGCACCATGATCAAGTAGGATTCATCCCTGGGATGCAAGGCTGGTTCAATATACGGAAATCAATACATGCTATTCACCACATCAATAGGCTTAAAGACCAGAACCATATGATCATCTCGATAGATGCAGAAAAAGCATTTGACAAAATACAACATCCCTTTATGTTCAAAACATTAGAAAAACTAGGGATATCAGGAACTTACCTCAACATTGTAAAAGCTATATATGCTAAACCTCAGGCTAGCATCATCCTAAATGGAGAAAAACTGAAGGCATTCCCTCTAAAATCTGGAACAAGACAGGGATGTCCTCTATCACCACTTTTATTCAATTTAGTTCTCGAAGTACTAGCCAGAGCAATTAGACAGACAAAAGAAATTAAAGGCATAAAAATAGGAAAAGAAGAAATTAAATTATCGCTATTTGCAGATGACATGATAATTTACTTAACAGACCCAAAAGGATCTACAAAGAAGCTGCTAGAGTTAATAAATGAATTCAGCAAAGTGGCAGGATATAAAATCAACACGCACAAATCAAAGGCATTCCTGTATATCAGCAACAAAACCTCTGAAATGGAAATAAGGAAAACCACTCCATTCACAATATCCTCAAAGAAAATAAGATACTTGGGAATCAATCTAACAAAAGAGGTGAAAGATTTATACAATGAAAACTACAGAACCCTAAAGAGAGAGATAGAAGAATATCTCAGAAGATGGAAAAATGTACCCTGTTCATGGATAGGCAGAACTAACATCATCAAAATGGCGATATTACCCAAAGTTCTCTACAGGTTTAATGCGATGCCAATCAGAATCCCAAAGACATTTCTTGTAGAAATAGATAAAGCAATCATGAAATTCATATGGAAAAACAAAAGACCCAGAATAGCAAAAGCAATTCTAAGCAGGAAGTGTGAATCTGGAGGTATAGCGATACCAGAGCTCAAACTGTACTACAAAGCAATAGTAACAAAAACAGCATGGTACTGGTACCAAAACAGGCAGGTGGACAAATGGTACAGAATAGAGGACACAGAGACTAATCCACAAAGTTACAACTACCTTATATTTGATAAAGGAGCTAAAAACATGCAATGGAGGAAGGATAGCATCTTCAACAAATGGTGCTGGGAAAATTGGAAATCCATATGCAACAAAATGAAATTGAATCCCTTTCTCTCACCAGCCACAAAAGTTAACTCAAAATGGATCAAGGAGCTAGATATAAAAACAGAGTCACTGCGTCTGATAAAAGGAAAAGTTGGCTACGATCTACATATTGTGGGGTCGGGCTCCAAATTCCTTAATAGAACGCCCGTAGCCCAAGAGTTAATGACAAGAATAAACAAATGGGACCTACTTAAACTAAAAAGTTTTTTCTCAGCAAGAGAAACAGTAAAAGAGGTAAATAGAGAGCCTACATCCTGGGAACAAATTTTTACCCCTCACTCCTCAGATAGAGCCCTAATATCCAGAATGTACAAAGAATTCAAAAAATTAAACAATAAGATAACAAATAATCCAATCAACAAATGGGCCAAGGACCTGAACAGACACTTCTCAGAGGAGGACATACAATCAATCCACAAGCACATGAGAAAATGCTCACCATCTCTAGCAATCAGAGAAATGCAAATCAAAACCACCCTAAGATACCATTTCACTCCTGTAAGATTGGCAGCCATTATGAAGTCAAACAACAATAAGTGTTGGCGAGGATGTGGGGAAAAGGGCACACTTGTTCACTGCTGGTGGGACTGCAAAATGGTGAGGCCAATTTGGAAAGCAGTATGGAGATTCCTGGGAAAGCTGGGAATGGATCCACCATTTGACCCAGCTATTGCCCTTCTTGGACTATTCCCTGAGGACCTTAAAAGAGCACACTATACGGATACGGCCACATCAATGATTATAGCAGCACAATTCACAATAGCTAGACTGTGGAACCAACCTAGATGCCCTTCAATAGATGAGTGGATAAAAAAAATTGTGGCAGCTATACACAATGGAGTATTATGCAGCACTAAGAAACGACAAAATCATAGAATTTGCAGGGAAATGGATGGCATTAGAGCAGATTATGCTAAGTGAAGCTAGCCAAGCCCTAAAAAACAAATGTCAAATGTCTTCTTTGATATAAAGAGAGCCACTAAGAATAGAACAGGAAGGAAGAGCATGAGGAAAAGACTACCAGTAAACTAAGACGAATGGGGGGAGAGAAAGGAAGAGAGAAGGGAAAACATATGGAAATTGTAGGAGACCTTCAGTGATACACAAAATTATAAGAGGTTATGAGGGGCAAGGGGGTGGGGGGAAAAAAGGGGAGAGAATTGAACAACAGCAGAGGAGGTAGAGAGGGAAGATGGGAGGGGAGGGGAGGGGAGGGGGGATAGTAGGGGATAGGAAAGGTAGCAGAATACAACAGTCACTAATATGCCATTATGTAAAACTGTGAGTATGTAACAGAAGTGAGTCTGTATTATGTATTTGGGGAGTTCAAAACCCAATTGAGTCGAATGTATGAAAGATCATATGTCTTGAGCTCTGTAATGTTTTGAACAATCAATAAAAAAAAAAAATTTCTGACATAAAACTTAGAATGTTAAGAGTTGAAAAAAGCTATTAGAATAATGTATAGACTCTGAAAGGATTTCCAGGTAGCTACATTTTTTTCTTTTCTAAATATAATGGAAATTTCCAATAATTTTTACTGAAAAATAATTTGGCTTTCTAAATTTCATAGTTTAAACAAAAGATAAAATTGTTAGACAAGCTGTAATTAATTCAATAAAGGACTGAAGGCAAAAAAAAAAAAGAAAAGAAAAAAGGCTACAAGAAGTTGAAGTGGGGATCCAAGAAGGCAAGCCAGAGAGAGGCAGCATTCTTTGTCGCTCCGTGACCTGGGTCTCAACTATTGGGAATACTACTTCTTTGAGAGTGATAGAGGACCACTCCACAGCTCTCCCATGCAGGAATCATGGCAACCATGCCTGTATAGCACACCAGGCCTCAGCATAAGAGCAGGACCCCAGACTCTCAACTACTTGCCCACAAAGGTCTCATGGGTACCTTAGCAGAACCACTGACATTAGCACCAATGCAGAATTTTCAGATGCCTCTCCCATACAGAACACTCAGCCACTACACAGGTGCAGGAACTCCTGCCACCACTTCTGAGTAGACCCCCATCTATCAACGTGGGGCTCCCCTGGTTGCCTTCATATTGGGACTCAGCATCTACTGCCATAGTCCCCTATGCACACAGTAGCCTTCCTGCACCTGGGGACATTGCACAGGCTCTGAAGACAGCTGACAGCTCCAACACTGCACAGCACAGAGCTAATCTCTGAACACGTTGCACAATGCCATCACCCGGCTTCCCCCACTCAACCCAACATTCCATCACTGAAAGCAGCCACCTCCATCTTGGGTCACCTCTATCACCATCTTTAATTGGGGCAACTACCAGTTTGGAACACTGGATATTCAGGTACCTATAGTTTTAAATTCTTCTCAATCCCCAGGAGCTACTAACCTGGCATAGAGACTGCTCAATACAAAACAGCCTTCTACACAGATGCACAGCCACCAGACCTCCAGAGAGAAAGGCTCCTGGTTAGGAAGTAGAAAGGGAGAGGGTTCAGGAGATACACTTTAGAGACTAATTTAGAGGGCAGGAACTGTGAGGTCTAGAGGCGAGATGAGGAGATAAGATCCAGAATCCATATCACAGAAGTGGAACACAAAGGAGATTCTTGAGGTGCAGTCTTCCATCAGGACCCACAGGTGCCATACCCCACCTTCAGGTGCCCTGCTCCCAAAACCAACCTTCACACCCTGATAAACCCCCACCATCCTCAGGGTGGAGATACTGGCTAAGAACAGACAACCTCACCTATTGGATGAGAAGGGAAGCAGGAAAGATACTGACATACAAACAACATTAAAAGACAAGGGAAGAACATGCCCCAAACAAATCAAGATACTACATTATTAGAATCTGTGGCCAGCACACCAGAAGAAATTACAGAGAAGGAGTTTAGCATATGCATAATTAAAATATTCTGTGAATTAAAGGAAGATATCAGAGAGCAAATACAGGCAGCAAAAGATAATTTTGATAATAATAGTGTAGACCACACAAAGAAGATAGTCAGAAACCATGAGCAGAACATTTAAGAAATATGGGATAGCATAATAAGATCAAATTTAAGAGTTCTTGGGATAGAGGAAGTCATAGATTTCCAAATCAAAGGAATGAACAATGAAATAATATCAGAAAATCTCCCAAATATGAAGAATGAAATGGAAAACCAAATACAAGAGGCTTAGCTAATGCCAAATGTACAAACTCACAACAGATATACACTAAGCCACATTATAATAAAAATGCCTAGCATACAGAATAAGGAGCCACAAGAGAAAGGAATCAGATTACATATGGGGGAAAGCCAATTAGGTTATATGTAGATTTTTCAACCCAGACACTAAAAGCAAAAAGATCCTGAAACAACATATATCAAGCTCTAAAAGGAAATGGATGTCAACCAAGAATCTTTCTTTTTAAGAGAGAGACAGAGAGAATTTTTAATATTTATTTTTCAGTTTTCAGTGGACACAACATCTTTATTTTATTTTTATGTGGTGCTGAGGATCGAACCCAGTGCCCCACACATGCCAGGTGAGCACATTACCGCTTGAGCCACATCCCCAGCCCAACCAAGAGTCTTATATCTAGCAAAATTAAGCTTTAGATTTTATAATAAAGGTCGATCCAACATGGCGGCAGGCGCGGAGAGATCAAGTCTCTGACCTCTCCAGCTGCGCGGGCATAGGGAGTCGTAAACTGTATAAATGCTGTTTGCTCAGGATCACTAGGCAATGCTGAGCTGACATGGATCTGGGGCCAACACTTTGGGCCTCTCAGAACACACACCGAGCCCGGATTGGCTGCATTCAAGCTCCCGTTCGACTCAGCACTAACTATCCTGCTGAAATAACTGGTCGGCTCTTCTAAACTTACAGAGGTAAAAGCCAACCGAGCCTTCATAGATAGTGGCCACAGGATTGAAACAGGGCTTGGGAGAGACAGTCAGGACCCACCTGTTGCATTGATCACCCAGCAAAGGGAACAAATGGTCACCATTTGCATGGGATACCACCATGGCAGAGAACTGACATCATGGGCAGAGGAGATAACTTCACTGAAACCAGGGGCGACAGGTGTGTAATTCCCTAGCCATCCGTCTCCACACAGCGGAGAAACCTTAAGGGCCCCTCCCAGCTCTCCCGTAAGGGCCCATCCCAGCTCTCCTGTGAGCGCTTTAGCCAGACTGAGGGAATCAGGAGTGGCGCAGGACTCGTGGCGCAGAACTCCCAGCTACCGCTCCCACCAGTGCTGACAACCGAGGTCTCTTGCAACAGCTACCAGGGGCATGGCTAGCGGAGGGCAAGCAAATTCGCTGGGGGTTCTCAGCCCCAAGCTCTACAAACTTATGGTCTGAGGGAATGGCAAACAGGGAGAGTGTGCCCAGTCGTTCATGAAAACAGGGCTCCCAGGAGCAGCAGACCTGACATGTAGCCAGTATTGTGGTTAGCATCTCCTGTGAGAGGGGCCTGGCTAGAGGAAAAGTGGGGAAGTGACTAGACACAAGAGGAGGCCCTAGGCACTCAGGATTAGAGACTCGCCCAGTCATGGAGGAGGAGCTGCTGCACAGTGATTGGATCCTGCGTATTGACAGGAGAAGCTTGGCCTGGTGGGCACAGCTCCACCTACTGGAAGAGAAGTTAATCGAACTCTATGATTGCATTTATTATTATTAATATATATATTTTTTTGATTTGGGTTATTTTTTCTTTCATTTTCATTTTTTTGTTATTGTTGTTATTTAACTTTTTTTAATGTTTTTAATTTTTTTATTTTATTATTATTATTTTTTTTAATTTTAATTTTCATTTTTTTATTATCTTTTTTTAAAATTTTTTTCTTTATTTATTTATTTTCTATTTTTTTCTTTTGTCGTTTCATTTCTTTTCAATTTTCTTATTCCCCCTTCCTTGAATTCTACCTGCATACTCTCATTCTCTTTAGTGACTTCTTCCTTTCCCTTCTAATATCTTTCCTCCCAAGCATCAAATAAATTTATAAGAGTAAACAGTAACTCAGCAGTCAAACAGAACAAGAAACATGAGCAGCATAAAAAAGCAAGGAAGAAAAGAAGTACAAACAATGAAGGACAGCCTAAATATTCAGGAGGACCTAGAGTCATCAGAAAAAATGGTCACCTAAAGAACTCAAGGAATACCTTAGACAGATGGAATGGAACCTTAAAGAGGATACGAGACAGTAAATTCAAACAGTGAAAGAATACATTGAAAATGAATTACATAAACAGATAAAAGAAGAAGTTAAACATCTTTATCAGGAGATAGAGATTATAAAAAAAAATCAAACAATAATTATAGAAATGAGGAAATGATAAACCAAATTAAAAACTCAATTAAGAGTATCACTAACAGAGTGGAGCAAGTAGAAGCCAGAACGTCAGATAATGAAGACAAAATATATCATCTTGAAAAGAGTCTAGCCAACTCAGAAAGGCTGGTATAAAATGAGAAAAACATCCAAGAGATATGGGATAACATAAAAAAAACCAAACTTACGAGTCATCAGGATAGAGGAAGGTACAGAGATTCAAACCAAGGGAATGAGTAACCTGCTGAATGAAATAATTACAGAAAACTTTCCAGAAATAAAAAAGGAAATGGATATACAAATTGTAGATGCATACAGGACACCGAGCAAACAAAATCACAGTAGACCAACGCCAAGACACATTGTTATGAAGATAGCCAATATACAGAACAAAGAGAAAATATTAAAAGCTACAAGAGAAAGGAGGAAGTTTACATTCAGGGGTAAACCAATAAGGTTAACAACAGATTTTTTTATCACAGACGCTGAAAGCGAGAAGATCCTGGAACAATGTATTTCAAGCACTGAAAGACAATGGATGCCAAACAAGAATTCTGTATCCAGCAAAATTAAGCTTCAGGTATGACAACGAAATAAAAATCTTTCATGATAAACAAAAGCTAAAAGAATTTGCAGCCAGAAAACCAGCATTGCAAAGCGTCTTGAGCAAAACACTACACGAGGAAGAAATGAAAAACAATAACCAAAACCATCAGTGGGAAGTGCCTCAGTAATGACAGAGGGCTGGGGGGAAAGCTAATCATGGAGAAACAAATTAAATTTTTTTAAAAAAAAGATAAATACTCAAACATGGCTGGCAGTACAAACCATATGTCAATAGTAACTCTAAATGTTAATGGCTTAAACTCTCCAATAAAGTGACATTAAAAACCAAATCCAACAATATGTTGCCTCCAGGAGACACATCTGATTGGAAAAGACATACACAGGCTGAAGGTGAAAGGTTGGGAAAAAATATACCACGCACACGGTACTCGTAAGCAAGCAGGGGTGGCCATGCTCATATCGAATAAAATCGACTTCAAGACTAAGTTAATCAAAAGGGATAAGGAAGGACATTATATACTGTTAAAAGGAACCATTCACCAACAAGACAAAACAATTATCAATATTTATGCACCAAATAATGGTGCTGCGACGTTCATAAAACAAATTCTCCTCAAGTTCAAGAATCAAATAGACAACAACACAATAATTATGGGTGACTTCAACACACCTCTCTCACCATTGGACAGATCCTCCAAACAAAAGTTGAATAAAGAGACTATAGAACTCAATATCACAATCAATAGCCTAGACTTAACTGACATATATAGAATATATCAACCATCATCAAGTGGATATACTTTTTTCTCAGCAGCACATGGATCCTTCTCAAAAATAGACCATATATTATGCCATAGGGCAACCCTCAGTAAATATAAAGGGGTGGAGATAATACCATGCACCATATCTGATCATAAAGGAATGAAACTGGAAATCAATGATAAAAGAAGGAAGGAAAAATCCTGCATCACATGGAAAATGAACAATATGTTACTGAATGATCAATGGGTTACAGAAGACATAATGGAGGAAATCAAAAAATTCTTAGAGATAAATGAAAATACAGACACAACATATCGGAATCTATGGGACACAATGAAAGCAGTTTTAAGAGAGAAATTCATCACCTGGAGGTCATTCCTCAAAAAAAGGAAAAACCAACAAATAAATGAGCTCACACTTCATCTCAAAGTGCTAGAAAAGGAAGAGCAAAACAACAGCAAATGTAACAGAAGGCAAGAAATAATTAAAATCAGAGCAGAAATCAACGAAATTTAAACAAAAGAAACTATTGAAAAAATAAACAAAACTAAAAGTTGGTTCTTTGAAAACATAAATAAGATTGACAGACCCTTAGCCATGCTAACAAAGAGAAGAAGAGAGAGAACTCAAACTACTAACATACGGGATGAAAAAGGAAATATCACAACAGATGCTACAGAAATACAGAAGACAATTAGAAATTATTTTGAAAACCTATATTCCAATAAAATAGAAGATAGTGAAGACATCAATAAATTTCTAAAGTCATATGATTTGCCCAGACAGAGTCAGGAGGATACACACAATTTAAACAAACCAATTTCAATGGATGAAATAGAAGAAGCAATAAAAAGACAACCAACCAAGAAAAGCCCAGGACCGGATGGGTATACAGCGGAGTTTTACAAAACCTTTGAAGAAGAATTAATACCAATACTTTTCAAGTTATTTCAGGAAATAGAAAAAGAGGAAGCTCTGCCAAATTCATTCTACGAGACCAACATCACCCTGATTCCAAAACCAGACGAAGACACCTCAAAGAAAGAAACCTACAGACCAATATCTCTGATGAAACTAGATGCAAAAATCCTCAATAAAATTCTGGCAAATTGAATACAAATGCACATCAAAAAAAAATGTGCACCATGATCAAGTAGGATTTATCCCTGGGATGCAAGGATGGTTCAATATACGGAAATCAATAACTGTTATTCACCACATCAATATTCTTAAAGATAAGAACCATATGATCATCTCGATAGATGCAGAAAAAGCATTCGACAAAGTACAGCATCCCTTTATGTTCAAAACATTAGAAAAACTAGGGATAACAGGAACTTTCCTCAACATTGCAAAAGCTATCTATGCTAAAGCCTCAGGCTAGCATCATTCTGAATGGAGAAAAATTGAAGGCATTCCCTCTAAAATCTGGAACAAGACAGGGATGCCCTCTATCACCACTTCTATTCAATATAGTTCTCGAAACACTGGCCAGAGCAATTAGACAGATGAAAGAAATTAAAGGCATAAAAATAGGAAAAGAAGAACTTAAATTATCACTATTTGTGGATGACATGATTCTGTACCTAGCAGACCCAAAAGGGTCTACAAAAAAACTATTAGAACTAATAAATGAATTCAGCAAAGTGGCAGGATATAAAATCAACATGCATTAATCAAAAGCATTTATGTATATAAGCGACAAAACTTCTGAAATGGAAATGAAGGAAAACACTCCATTCACAATATCCTCAAAAAAAAAAAATAAAATAAAATACTTGGGAATCAACCTAACAAAAGAGGTGAAAGATTTATACAATAAAAACTATGGAACCCTAAAAAGAGAAGTAGAAGATCTTAGAAAATGGAAAAATATACCCTGATCATGGATAGGCAGAACTAACATCATCAAAATGGCAATATTATCAAAAGCTCTCTATAGGTTTAATGCAATGCCAGTCAAAATCCCAAAGGCATTTCTTGTAGAAATAGATAAAGCAATCATGAAATTCATATGGAAAAACAAAAGACTCAGAATAGCAAAAGCAATTCTAAGCAGGAAGTGTGAATTAGGTGGTATAGAGATACCAGATTTCAAACTATATTACAGAGCAATAGTAACAAAAACAGAATGGTACTGGTACCAAAACAGGCAGGTGAACCAATGGTACAGAATAGAGGACACAGAGACTAATCCATAAAGCTACAACTATCTTATATCTGATAAAGGAGCTAAAAGCATGCAATGGAGGAAGGATAGCATCTTCAACAAATGGTGTTGGGAAAACTTGCCCCGACCAGCAGGACACATCAATGTGGGCAGCGAACCTAGATGGGGAGGAATGAAGTGACAAGAGACACGAAGGGTGACAGCAAGACAAAAGTTCTGATCAAGCTGCAAACTTTTATTGTTCACACAGGGGTATTTATGGGCTGGAGATGGGGGGAGCTCTCTTATCGGCAGTTGCTAGAAGTCTTCACAAGGTGAGATAGCGCAGGATGTTTCAGGAAGACAGATGGCCACAAGATGTCTCAGGGAGATGGATGGCTCCAGGGTGTCTCCCGGGCGAGATGTCTCCTAGGGGGCTGTTTCTTGTAACTGTCAGGCTATTCTTTGAAGGAGAACTCCCTTTTGGTCCCTGGCACTGTCAGGCTATTCTTTGCAGGAGAACTCTCTTTTGGTCCCTGGCACTGCCAGGCTATTCTTTGAAGGAGAACTCCCTTTTGGTCCCTGGCAAAAACTGGAAATCCATATGCAACAAAATGAAACTGAATCCCCTCCTCTCGCCATGCACAAAAGTTAACTCAAAGTGAATCAAGGAGCTAGATATCAAATCAGAGACTCTGAGTCTGATAGAAGAAAAAGTTGGTTCCGATCTACATATTGTGGTGTCAGGCTCCAAATTCCTTAATAGGACACCCATAGCACAAGAATTAATAACAAGAATAAACAAATGGGACTTAAGCTGAAAAGTTTTTTCTCAGCAAGAGAAACAGTAAGAGAGGTAAATAGGGAGCCTACATAATGGGAACAAATTTTTACTTCTCACACTTCAGATAGAGCCCTAATATCCAGAGTATACAAAGAACTCAAAAAATTAGACAATAAGATAACAAATAACCCAATCAACAAATGGGCCAAGGACCTGAACAGACACTTCTCAGAGGAGGACATACAATCAATCAACAAGTACATGAAAAAATACTCACCATCTCTAGCAGTCAGAGAAATGCAAATCAAAACCACCCTAAGGTACCATCTCACTCCAGTAAGATTGGCAGCCATTATGAAGTCAAACAACAACAAGTGCTGGCGAGGATGTGGGGAAAAGGGTACTCTTGTACATTACTGGTGGGACTGCAAACTGGTGCGGCCAATTTGGAAAGCAGTATGGAGATTCCTGGGAAAGCTGGGAATGGAACCACATTTGACTCAGCTATTGCCCTTCTTGGACTATTCCCTGAAGACCTTAAAAGAGCATACTACAGGGATACTGCCACATCGATGTTCATAGCAGCACAATTTACAATTGCTAGACTGTGGAACCAACCCAGATGCCCTTCAATAGATGAATAAATTTTAAAAATGTGGCATTTATACACCATGCAGTATTATGCAGCACTAAAAATGATAAAATCCTGGAAGTTGCAGGGAAATGGATGGCATTAGAGCATATTATGCTTAGTGAAGCTACCCAATCCCTAAAAAACAAATACCAAATGTCTTCTTTGATATAATGAGAGCAACTAAGAATAGAGCCGGGAGGAAGAGCAGGAAGAAAAGATTAACATTAAAGAAAGACATGAGGTGGGAGGGAAAGGGAGAGAAAAGGGAAATTGCATGGAAATGAAGGGAGACCCTCATTGTTATACAAAATTACATACAAGAGGTTGTGAGGGGAATGGGATAATAAACAAGGAGGAAAATGAATTACAGTAGATGGGGTAGAGAGAGAAGATGGGAGGGGAGGGGAAGGAGGATAGTAGAAGATAGGAAATGTGGCAGAATACAACAGTCACTAATATGGCATTATGTAAAAATGTGGATGTGTAACGGATATGATTCTGCAATCTGTATTTGGGGTAAAAATGGGAGTTTATAACCCACTTGAATCTAATGTATGAAATATGATATTCAAGAGCTTTGTAATGTTTTGAACAACCAATAAAAAAAGAAAAAAAAAGATTTTATAATACAATAAAAACTTTTCATAATAAATACAATAAAAACTTTTCATGATAAATAAATGTTAAAAGAAAGCCTGCACTATAGAACATACTCAGCAAAATATTCCAAGAAGAGAAAATGAAAAACAATGATGAAAATCAGCAGAGAGAGTTATTATCCTAAAGGAAAAACTAATCAAAGGAGAAACTAAGTCAAGTTAAATACCAAAAATAAACAAAAATGGCTGGGAATACAAATAACTTCTCAATAATAACCCTAAATATTAATGGCCTAAACTCACCAATCAAGACCTATGCAGATTAGATTAAAAAAATATGCTGCTTCCAAGAGACTCATCTCATAGGAAAAGTCATACACAGACTGAAGGTGAAAATCATACCATTTTGGACTTTGGAAGCAACCAAGGATTTTCATCTTCATATCAAATAAAGTAGATTTCAAGCTAAAGTTAATAAAAAGGGATAAAGAAGGTTATTTCATACTGCTCTAGGGACCCATACACCAACAAGACACAACAATTATAAATATATATGCCCTGAACAATGGAGCATCTACGTTCATCACACAAACTATTCTCAAGTTCAAAAGTCAAATAGACCACAACACAATAATTTAGGGGGACTTTAACACATCTCTTTCACCACAGCATAGATCTTTCAAACAAAAGCTGAACAAAGAAACTATAGAACTCAATAATAAAATCAATAACTTAGACTTAACTGACATACATAAAATATTTCATCCTTTGAGAATCTAATACACTTTCTTCTCAGCAGCACATGGATCCTTCTCTAAAATAGACCGTATATTATGCCACAAAGCAACTCTTAGAAAATACCAAAATGAAGAGATACTACCCTGCATTCTATCAGATCATAATAAAATAAAATTAGAAATCAAAAATGAGATAAAACATTAAAAAATACTCCAACATCTGGAGACTAAGTAATATGCTATTTAATAAATAAGGGGTTGCAAAAGACATCAAGGAGAAGATTTAAAAAATTCTTAGAGGTAAATGAGAACACTGATACAAAATATTGAAATCTCTGGGACACAAGGAAGGCAATACTAAGGAGAAAGTTCATTGCATGGAATTCATTTCTTAAAAGAAGAAAAAGTCAATAAATAAATCACCTAACATTACATCTCAAAACCTAGAAAAAGAAGAACAAACCAACACCAAAAGCTGTAGAAGACAGGAAATAATTAAAATCAGAGGGGCTGGGGATGTGGCTCAAGCGGTAGTGCGCTCGCCTGGCATGTGTGCGGCCCAGGTTCGATCCTCAGCACCACATACAAACAAAGATGTTGTGTCGGCCAAAAACTAAAAAAAATAAATATTAAAAACTCTCTCTCTCTCTCTCTCTCAAAAAAAAAAAAAATCAGAGCTGAAGTCAATGAAATTGAATCAAAAGAAACAATTGAAAAATTTGACAAAACAAAAGTTGGTTCTTTAAAAAATAAATAAAATTGACAAACCCTTAGCTACACTAATGAAGGGAAGGATGGAGAAAACTAAAATTACTAACATATGCGATGAAAAAGGAAATATCACAACAGACACTACAGAAATACACAGGAACATACCTCAACATCACAGAAGCTATCTATGCTAAGCACCAGGCCAACATCATTCCAAATGGAGAAAAATTGAAAGCATTCCCTCTAAAAATTAGAACAAGACAGGGCTGCCCTTTTTTTCACCACTTCTAATAACATAGTTCTTGAAACACTGGCCAGAGCTATTAGACAAATGAAGAAAATTAAAGGGATATGGATAGGAAAAGAAGAACTCAAATTAGCACTATTTGCTGAGGATATGATTCTATAACTAGAAGACCCAAAAAATTCCAACAGAAAACTTCTAGAACTAGTAAATGAATTCAGCAAAGTAGCTAGTTATAAAATCAACACCCATAAGTCAAAGGCATTTCTGAATATCAGTGACAAATCCTCTGAAAGGGAAATGAGGAAAACTGCCCCCCATTTACAATAGCCTCAAAAAAAAAAAAAGAAGGAAAAGAAAATACTTGGGAATCAATGAAAGAGGTAAAAGACCTCTACAATGAAAACTACAGAATGCTAAAGACAGAAACCAAAGAAGACCTTAGAAAATGGAAAGATCTACCCTGTTCTTAGATAGGGAGAATTAATATTATCAATATGAAGATACTACCAAAAGCACTATACAGAGTTAATGCAATTCTAATCAAAATCCCAATGGTATTCCTTATAGAAATAGAAAAAGTAGTCATGAAATTCATCTGGAAAAATAAGAGACCCAGAATAGCTAAAGCAATACTCAGCAAGAAGAGTGAAGCAGGTGGCATTACTATCCCAAAACTTAAACTATAGTTCAGAGCAACAGTAACAAAAATAGCATAATATTGGTACCAATATAAAGTTGTAGACCAATGGTTCAGAATAGAGGACACAGAGACAAAATACACATAATTACAGTAATCATATATTAGACAACTGTACCAAAAAATATATTGGAGAAAAGATAACCTCTTCAAAAATGGTTCTGGGAAAACTGAAGATTCATATGCAACAAAATGAAATTAAAACGCTGTCTCTCAACATGAGTAAACTCAGCTGAAAGTGGATCACGGACCTAGGAATTAAACTAAAGACACTGTTCCTAATAGAAGAAAAAATAGGCTAAATCTCCACTATGTCAAATTAGGCCCCAATTTTCTTAATAAGATTCCTATAGCATAAGAATTAAAATCAAGAATCTATAAATGGGATGATTCAAGCTAAAATGCTCCTTCTCAGCAAAAGAAATAAATCAGTGAGGTGAATAGAAAGCCTAAATTTGGGAGCAAATTTTTACCACACACACTCACATCAGATAGAACTCAAAATCTTAACACCAAAATACAAATATCCCCATCAATAAATGGGCCAAATGACCAAACAGACACTTCTCAGAAGATGATATACAGTCTATCAACAAATTTATGAAAAAAATATTCAACCTCTCTAGCAATTAGAGAAATGCAAATCAAAACTACTCTTAAAAAGATTTCATCTCACTCCAGTCAGAATGGCAGCTATTATGAAGACAAACAGCAATAAGTGTTGGCAAGAATGTGAGGAAAAAGGCAAACTCATATATTGTTGGTGGGACTGCAAATTGGTGTAGCCAATATGGAAAGGAGTATGGAAATTTCTTGGAAAACTGGGAGTGGAAACACCATTTGACCCAGTTATCTCACTCCTTTGTCTATGCTCAAAGGACTTAAAAACAGCACACTACAGTGATGCAGCCACATCAATGTTTATAGCAACACAATTTACAATAGCTAAATTATGTAATCAACCTAGATACCTTTAGTAGATGAATGGATAAAGAAAATGTGGTATATGTACTCAATGGAATATTACTCAGCATTAAAAGGGAATAAAATCATAGCATTTGCAGGTAAAAGGATGGAGTTGGAGAATATAATGTTAAGTGAAATAAGCCAATTCAAACAAACCAAATGCTGAATGTTTTCTCTGATATAAGGATGCTGATTCATAATGAGGATGAGGGAGCAGCGTGGGAAGAATAGAGAAACTTTAGATAGCACATAGGAGAGGAAGGGGAAGGGTGGGGACATGGGGATAGGAAAGGCAGTGAAATGAGATGGACACCATTACCCTAAGTACATATATGAAGACATGAATGGTGTAACTCTACTTTGTGTACAATCAGAGATGTGAAAAATTGTGCTCTATTTGTGTAATCTGAATTGTAATGCATTCTGCTGTCATATATAACAAAATAGAATAAATTTTAAAACAAGAAGAAACTGAAGTTTGAATTGTTAATAATGTAGTTGTTTCTAACATTGAAGGATCCCAAGACAGATAACTTATCAGAATTGTCTGGGCATCTTTACTACCAAAATATGAAGAGTAAGAGGTTACTGTAGCAATAGACTTACAATTCAAGAATGAGATTTGGAATGCATACTTTTAAAGGCTATTGAGATGTTTCACATGCATGAAAAATGCTTCACCTTTGTGATAAGACTTTAGAGTAAAAAAGGCAAAGATACATTAATTCAAAACATTAAGAATGTCCTATCAGTAGGACTCCATGAATATTAGATGAGAGGCAGATAGTGAAAGAGTGTAGTCACACAGTAACTTAAAATGAGGTTGAGAACTGAGATTCTTTGGGAGTAAGTGCAAGGAATGTCCTCTGAAAATCCAGGTGGCATATAATCAGTACTATTACAAATCCATCTTTTAAAAATAATGATATATAAGTCATTGGGAGTAATTTAAGTTGTAGCTGTGTATGTGCCACACATCTAAGAGTTTCAAATGTAAAAGATAAATAGAGAGAAAAGGGATTTGAGAAAGTTATAGTAAACCAGTTATGAAGTGCACATTTGTCATTCATGAGAAGGATTGCAGTTGATCCCTTTTTCTACCACATAAATTTTGATGATGAAGAGACTATTACTCCCCTACAGCTAGAAACTCACATTTCTAACCCTACTGAACCTAGAGTGAGGGATTTAATCGAGATTGGAACAGTTAAAGTGGCACACCAGACATTTAGAATTTGGAGAGTGAGAGACAAAGGAAGAGGGATTAAAGGGAATTTTGGAAATGCAGGCAAGGCATATAAAGACTCCAGCAAATGTGTCCCACACTCAAAAATGAAATTGATAATGTGGGATGTGACATTCCAATGATCAACAGCAACATCAGCCGGCTGCATGCATAAGATAGTATAGGGAAATGATTTTGGCTGCACAACTTTATTCTATTCATGACCATTTTTTCAGGTTATTCCTACCATCTCCCTAGCCTTTCTCTATTAGAACCAATATCCATTTAATAAAAATCCCTTTGTGTTGTACCTAAGAGTCCTATTGTACCCAAGATCCAAACAAAGAAAAGACAAGAGAGAGATCAGAAGGAAGAACACTGATCAGAGTGATGAGAGAAGAAGAAAAACTGAAAAACTGAGTGAGAGAACGTGGGCATAAAGAAGGGACAATGAACAGGCAACAAAGTGAAGTACTGTGACAAATGCCAGAGCAAATATTCTGCTAGGACAGTAAGTGAACAGAGATCACTGACTATGAAAATAAGAGATTTGTGGTGGCATTAATGAAAGTCCTTTCCATTTAGTTATAGATTAAGGTCAGAGAATTAGAAGAGTGGGAAGCAATTGGCAGTATAGTGAGAACTTCAAGTGATGTGGAGAAGAGCTAGCACTTGTCTACTGCTGTAGGTAAATGAAAGATAAATTTCTTCTATGAATTTTAGAACAAAATATTCCAAGCAGGAAAAAAGGGGAAAATGAGGAGAGGAGTAAAGGGGGGCAGGAGAAGTGGGGGAAAAAATCGAGTTCTGAAAAGGAAAAACAATAGGAAGAAAATGAAAGGGACATATATGGGCAAGTGTGGAAAAGACAAGCCAAAAAAGACTGGGACATTTTTTTAAAAGGCTGGAAAGGGTTGAAAAGAAAGTCTCAGAGGCTTGAAGGTAAAAATAGGTCTTAACTGGGCAGCTCATCAAGAAATGTGGATTCTTCATTATTAATCAAATTCCAAATTTTAATTTTCTATGGAATTTGCATATGAGAGATTTGATTTTAAATTTTACACACAAAATTTCTCTTGTTCATAAATATATCTAATATATATTTTGGATCATAAACATGATCTAGAATGCTTTCCACATTTAGAAGTTGGTTTTTCTTCAATATTATAGTGATTAGAACTGAATCACATGAGAATTTCTGTTCAAGTGATCAAAGAAAGGGAAACATTATTATCAAGCCTTAGAGATTTGCTGACAGAGTTTGGGTTACCTCACAGACATCATGTGGGGAACTAAAACTGCTAAGTGAAAAATTCTCCTCCTGTACCTAGTTAAGCCTAAGAGGTATCAGAATGGCCAGTTTGCCTCTGACCCAGACATTTTAAAGGATTTATAAATTTTCTGGTCACCTAATCGGTGCCATTTTCCAAAGTGCAGGACTCAGACTTTCTTATCTCAAGGAATGATGCAGTCAGATCTTCCCTTTGCCATTTAAATTTTATAAAAAATATTGTCCCTTTGTCTCAAGTGGAAAACTGGTTTGGTTTTGGAATTGATCCTGCATCTCCCAATTTGAAAATCAACTATACCTTAATAGAAACATCTCTACCTGTATTTTAACATAGTGTGTAATTTACTTGAATGGAATTTCATCTCTAATAAATTAGCCTTGTTTAGCAGATAGTTTTGGGATAAACATTAAAACTGAAATTATCTGTATAAATAATCACACCAATAATTTTACTGGTTATATGTGTTTTAATTGGGGATAGTGTTCATTCCATAAGTCACAAATCAAAAAGTAATTTAAAATTTTCAAATTTTGTTTGTGTGTAGATACTTTTAAAGACATAAATGCTAGAGAGAGAGAAGTAGAGGAAGATTTTAAGTATGTGTCCTGATTTTATATATACATATAAAATATGTTTATGTATATGGGGATGTTAATCTACATATTTAATAAAATTATGTTTGGAAGTGAGTAAAAGAAGAGAAGCTAATATTTGATTGACACCCTGAAAGTTTTAAGCACCATATGTATTTAATTAAACAATTAATCTTATCAGAACTATAAAGTGACATTTTTTTTGTACCAGGGGTTGAATTTGATCACTAAGCCACATCCCCAGCATTATTTCATATTGTATTTTAGACACAAGGTCTTACTGAGTTGCTTAGCACCTCACAATTTGCTGAGGCTGGCTATGAAGTCACGATTCTCCTGCCTCAGCCTCCGGAGCAGCTGGGATTACATCAGTGCTCCATGTCTCCCAGCACAAAGTGATATCTTTAAGAAAGAAATATCTGTAAGAAACATAATTGAATTTTTAAACTCAGTTTTAAATTATTGCTCTGGTTCACCAAAATGTATCTCCTACGTCCTTATAGTTAGGTTAACAACATAATAAAAGATGATTAAAGGAAACAGATCAGTTTTCCAGCTAATTCTTTTGTTTATCCATATTCTAGTCATGAAAATAGCATTTACAGAAAATTCATGAGTAGTTTTCCATTTCTACTTGTTTTCTTTACATCTTCTAAACCCAATTATAAATTATTATAAATTAACAAAATTTCAAACTTTTTATATAGAGAACAATGAATATTATAGAAACCATTTATCTTACTCATCCTTTGAAAGAAATTGTGGAGATCCTTAAATGCTTTGGGCTTTGTAATGTAGAAAAAATACAATTAGAGTACAAGAAGAACAAAAATATAGAAAGAAATTCTGAGCAGACCGATTCATTTTAGAATTTTCATTTCCCAAGCTAAGGAATGTTGTGTATATAAATTTGTCATTAAAAAAAAAAGAGAGACAGCCAACTAATTGTACATTCTATGATTTTTGGCCCAAGAGAAAGGGGAAGGGACCAATTCCCCAAGAAAGCCAGAGGATTCCCTGTAGGATACAGTGAAATTGTTCCATGGAGTATTGTGTATTTGGACACTCTACAGAGTAGTTCATTCAAATTGTTCCACAAAGTTTTACAAACTTTGAAGTTAAAAATATTAAGTCACTATAGATGGTTCTAGATTTAATACATGGTATTATTATTTATGCCACCACTTTTCCCCACAGGTGGCACTTCTGACATATTGAGGTAAATTTTAGTTTGTGTATAAAATGTAGTGTTCTGAATTCTTTGATTGTATGTGCTTCTTTTAGTCAGCTTTTTACCACTGTAACCCAAAGACCTGACACAAACAATTAGAGAACGAAAAGTGTATTTGTGAGTTCACAGTTTCAGAGGTCTCCGTCCATAGATAGTCAACTCCATAGCTCTGGGCCAGAGGTGAGGAAGAACATCATGGCCAAAGGATATTGTTGAGGAAAGCAACTCAGAACATGGCACCAGGAAGAAGACAAAGGATTTCACTCAGCAGGACAATATATACACCCCAAAAGCATGCCCCCATCCAACTACACTTAACCTGCCTACGGTTACCACCCAGTTAATCCCTATTAGGGGACTAATGTATTGATTAGGTTAAGGATATCATAACCTTATCTCTAAGCCCTCTTGCATTGTCCTCTACATGATCTTTTGGGGGACACCTCATATTTAAATCATAACAATTCTCATTACAACATGAATTTTCTAAAGGTAAAGATCTAGATTCTATCTAAAACAAAATAATCATCAAAAAAAAAAACTATAGCTCAATAGTCAAACGTATATTTAAGACTACCAGTTTAAGCTGAAATCTAATGAGACATTATAGTAGGCCAAGGTCAGAGGGAGGAGCAAAGGAAGGGAAAAGTAAAATGATCTCTATAGGAAGTGATACACAGCTCTACTTCCCAAACTTCAATGCCTATACATTTCATGGAGATTTTGTTAAAATGCAGATTCTAATTTAATAATTACAGACTGAGGCTCAGGAGACTTTATTTATATTAGGGAAATTCTTGTAGACCCTTAGAACATGAGCTGATTATTAAGTAGTCTAGATCACTAGAGAAATCAAAACATGTAAATGTGATTGATCTGAAAAGAGAGAAGCAGGTAAGAGCCAAAAATGGCCAGGAAGGCAGTAGAGGAAAGATTATACAAGGCTTAGAAGGATAGGCCAGCCTTTTTGTTGTTTAACCTAACTTAGTAGAAAACTTTTGATGAATTTTTAACATGGTATTTGCATCCTCAAATGTTCCCTTTGGGTATTAACAGTGGTCTTTAATAAACATGCATTAAGTAAAGAAAATAATTTACTTATTTTAACACTTCGATCTGAATAGTAGTATATAAATACCTACACAGTAAAAGTTTGTTGTTATTGTTTTGACATTGCCTCCATGTAAAAAAAAAAAAGGGGGGGGGGCAAAAGGAAAGACCATATAATTCATTAATCAATTAGTTAACTTAGAACATTTCTAGTGAAAAGGAAATACGTGGGGGAAAAACAGCTTATATAAACATATAAGTATAGTCACTGTGAATAATTTGAAGAAACTTGAAATAAACTATATTACAGGCAGACATAGCTATTAACTTAAAATTTGACTTGACTCCCCTTTAAAAATTATTTAATTATGTCTTCACAAAACATATTATAATTTTTGACTACAAAGTTCTACACTAGTATTTTAGGATAAATAATATTTTTAACTGTATTTATTTTAATAAGTGAACTATGATCTGTCCTTGAGGATTTAATTTGCATTTACCATATGATTAATGATGTCCAGCATATCTTTGTGTTCTTATTTGAGATGAATTTATGTATCTTTAGTGAGTTGTCTCTTCAAGTATTTGTCCATTTATAATTGGGTTATTAAATTCATTTTTATATAACTTGAGAGCTTATCATAGATCCTATGTATATTCAAATTTTAATTAAATATTTAACTTGCTAACATCTGGAAATTTGATTGCCTTTGTCTTGTAGAACATATTACACTAGACACTTGTACCAATGCATTTTGATGGTTCTAGTAAGAATTAGCAACTATCCTTCTAGATATATGGAAAAATTTCATTGAAAACACTGTCAGTTTTATTATATATTCTTCCTAGATCAGTTTAAGAGAAACAACTATTTTCAGGGAAGGAGTACATTTGAGATAGTCTTTGGGAAATAATACCTTTACAATTTTAAATGAATTAATGATGCTATTAGTAGTTTCTGGAGAGAACTTTATGAACTAAAGCATATGGTGAAGAGAGTAATGTGTATCCAGAAGATTTAATATAAATTAAAAAATATATGCTTACATGCAATCTATACAGTCACAATAATATACATCTATATTCATTCATATATGTTTACAATTATATTTATGTACTGAGATCTGGACATATATACCACACATGTATATAATTTGGTAGCAAGGTAACATTAAAAGCTGTTTAAGAATTAGGGGGGAAATGAATTACAGTAGAGGGGGTAGAGAGAGAAGAAGGGAGGGGAGGGGAGGGGAGGGGCGATAGTAGAGGATAGGAAAGGTAGCAGAATACAACAGACACTAGTATGGCAATATGTAAATCAATGGAAGTTTAACTGATGTGATTTTGCAATCTGTATACGGGGTAAAAATGGGAGTTCATAACCCACTTGAATCAAAGTGTGAAATATGATATATCAAGAACTATGTAATGTTTTGAACAACCAACAATAAAAGAAATTTAAAAATTAAAAAAAAGAATTATATAGTCATAGTTTTGTATGAAAGAATCATCTGACAGCAATGTTTGGGAAATAAGATTATAAGCAGGATGGTAGAGGAAATAAGTAACTAGAATTTTGTAGAACACACGTGAGTAATTTTTAGAGTGACATCCTGACTAGCATAAGTAGTATGAGTATGGAATTTTAATATTAAAAGAAAGGCAGTTCCTGGTGTTATATATAACTAAAAATAATTTTTTAAAAAATAAAGGCAGAGTATGAATAAAAATGGCTAATTGAAATGTAAAGAGTATGGAATATGAGGAAATCTAGTATTTATATGAACCCAAAAAAAGCCCAAGCATGCTCATTTTTATGTCTTTCCCAGAAACCCACTAGAAATTAGCACATCCTGTCTTACATTATTTGACCTTAGGTAATAATCATTTAAAATTACTTATCTTTCATAATGTATTCTAATAACTATTGAGATGTTACTCCATTCCATTTTTTTTTACTGGATTTATTTTTAAATTTTTTTCTAAAGAATGAGATAATCCCTTCCTATGCAATCAGCTTTCTTTTCTTCTCTACGTCTATGCTAACTTAATTTTTCAGTCTTATTTCTTAGCTTTCTAAATTAGTGAAGCTTTTCATATTGACTGATATCATACAAATAGTTGAAAAAGCCCTTTAAAAACCTCATAAATAAAGAGAGGCAACTCACTTCCTCTTGTTACTAGGAAACAAACTGAGCTAAGAGCATCCTCTTGGAGATTAGAAACTGCCTCAACACCCTGTTACTTTATTACTACATTCTTATTTCAGTTTGTTTGGTTTTTTTTTTACCCTGTGATTCATCAGTTGAAATTCTAAAGGAAGTAAAATTCATAATTTCCCAATAGAGTAGAGATAAGGAAGTTCAAAGAGTAGTAGTTTTGCTGTGATTTTTTTATCTTCTCAGCAAACCACAAATGTACTAACACAAAGGGGTAGAGTCTCCAGCCTATGGTACATGGTTAGGTATATATATATATTATTATCCTAAGTCATTTTGGAAACATTTACACTACGTTAGCATTTAGTGCCTTAATAAATTCACATTGAAGAATGCTTAAGTAAAACGTTATTTTTCTGCTTTATTTATTATGGTGTGAACATGACTAAAGTTTTTGAACATTTTCAAATTAAAGATACCAATACTTTAAGAATTTAGGGGGAGATATATCACTTTAAGTCATTTAAATGCTTGAAAGATTGATTTAGTCAGAATGAAAAAGGGGCAAGACAGTCATGATTGTCAAAATCTTTGAATACTTAAATATTTTCTTCCATTTTGTAGGTTGTCTGTGCACATACACGGTTGATTAATTTCTTTGCTGTGAAGATGCTCTTTTTTATGTATACATAACAGCGGAATGCATTGCAATTCTTATTATACATATAGAGCACAATTTTTCATAGCTCTGGTTCTATACAAAGTATATTCACACCAATTTGTGTCTTCATACCTGTACTTTGGATAATAATGATCATTACATTCCACCATCAATAATAACCCCTTGCCCCCTCCCTTCCCCTCCAACTCCTCTGCCCTATCTAGAGTTCATCTTATTTTGATGTAATTTGTTTGTCTGTTTTTAATTTTGTTTCCTATGCTTTTGAGGTCTTCTCAAAATAATTTTTGCCAATTCCAATCTTCTGGTGTATTGTTTTCTTCCAGTAGTTCCATAGCTTCAAATCATATTTTTAAGATGCACATTGGATCATTTCTTCACTTCTATTTTAGATAAACGACTATTGGTGAATTGTAATGCTACTGATTTTTCATGCTGGATTTGAATCTCAAAACTTTACTAGATTCTTTTATTGGTTCTAATAGTTTTCTGGTAGAGTGTTTGAGGTTTCTTATATATCAGATCATGTCATATGGGAGTAGTGCCAACTTGACTTCCTCTTTTTTCAATTTGTATGCCTTTTGTTTCTTTCTCTTACCTGACTAGGATTTCTCTTACCTGGCTGGCTAGGATTTCAACACTGTGTTGAATAAAAGTAGTGAAGGTGGGCTTTCTTGTGTTGTTCCTAATCTTACAGAGAAAGTTCTCAGCATTTCCCCATTCAGTATAATGTTAGCTCTTGGGTTATCATAAAATGGCCTTTATTATATTGAGGTCCATTTCTTATGGTTTAGTCAGCTTTTTGTGTCTGTGACCCAAAGGCATGACAAGAAGAGGAGGAAAAGTTATTTGGAGCTCACTCTTTCAAAGGTCTCAGTCCATAGACAGCTGAATCCACAGCTCTGGGCCTGAGTGAGGCAGAACATCATGGCAAAGGAAAGCAGCTCAGAACGTGGCAATCGGGAAGGGGGAAGAGTCAGGGGTGGGGGGAGGGAGGGAGAAAGAGAGAGAGAGAGAGAAAGAGAGAGAGAGAGAGAGAGAGAGAGAGAGAGAGAGAGAGAGAGACCGAGACAGAGAAAGAGAGAACACTCTTCTAAGAACAAAATATAAACCCCAAAAACAAGTCCCCAGTAACCCATCTCTTCCAGCCTCATTCTACACATGTTCAGTTAGCCCAATTAATCCCTATCAGTAGATTAATCTAATGGTTGAGTAAAGACTCATAATCCCATCATTTAAATCTGCAAATTTGTACACTGTCTAAAACATAAGCTTTTGGTGGACACCTCACATCTAAACCATAATGCCTTCAATACCTATCTTGTTCCAAGTTTTTTTTTTTATCATGGAGGAATAATTTTGAATTGTTTAAAATGACTTTTCTGAATTCATTGTGATGGAAATGTAATTTTTACTCTTCATTCTGTAGATGCAATATATGACAATCATTGGTATGCATGTGTTGAGCCATTCTGACATCTCTGGGATGAATCCCATTTGTTCATGTGGAGTGTGCTGTTTCACTTGGTTTGGTTTGTTGAGGATAATTGTGTCTGTATTCATAAAGTGTATTGGCTTGCTGTGGGTTTTTTTGCTTATATCCTTTTCTGGTTTGGGTATCAGTTTTATTCTGGCCTCAGATAATGAGCTTGGAAGAATTCCTTTCTCTTCCATATTGAAGCAGAACTTAAGGAGAATTGGTATTAGAACTTCTTTAAATGTGTGAAGGGACTCAGAGAAATGTCATCATGTAGTGGGCATTTCTTAGATGGGAGGCACTTAGTGTCTTATTCAAGCTTATTACTTTTTATTATTCTGTTCAAGCTTTCCATTTCTTCATGATTCACCTTCATAATGTATATGATTTCAGGAATTTCTCCATTTCTTCTAGGTTTTCAAATTTGTTGTCATATGATAATTCATAAAAATCTCAAATGATTCTCGGTATGTCTGTGGTTTAAATTACATGTATTCCTTTTCATCACTGATTTATTTGAGTGCTGTTTCTCTTTGTCTTATTCTATCAAGTGTTTGTCAATTTTGTTTATCTTTTCAAAGAGCCACCTAGGTGCTTTGTTTCACTGATCCTATGCAATTTTTTGCTAGTTTTGATTTATAAAATTTCTTCTGATGTGATCCTTATTGTTTATTCTGTTAATTTTGGTTTTGGTTTATTCTTTTTTTTCTAGTTCCTTGAGATAACAGCAATAGGTTGTGTATTGGAAATTTTCTGGGTTTTTGTTTGTTTGTTTATATAGGCTTTGATTTTTTTATAAACTTTCCTCTTAGTTCTAATTTTGCTGTATCCCTTAGATATTATGTATTCTCCCTCTCTATCTCTCCCTCCTTCCTTCCCTCCCTCTTTAAAGACATTTTAAAATTTCTTTCTTGAATTCTTCTTGGATCCATTGGTTATTCAAAAGGAAGTTATTTACAACAGGTTCAGAGCAAAAGGGTACACATCGCTAATCTCAGCCATTCAGAAGGCTAAGACAGGAGGATAACAAGTTCAAGGCCAGCCTCAGCAACTTAGAGAAAACTTGTCTCAAAATAAAAACATAAAAAGGGACTGGGGAGGTTGCTCAGTAGTAAATTGTTCCTGGTTTCAATCTTCCTCCCCTCAAAACTTAAATTGTTTAACATTCATGTGTTTTTACAATTTCCAGATTTTCTCTTGTTATTGATTCTAGTGTCATTGTGTTTTGTTTGGAAAGATTTGATACTATTTCAAAATAGTTTGTGTTTACTGAGTGAGATATTTTGTGACCTATTATAGGATCTGTCTTGAATAATGCTCTGTGCACTGATGAGAAGAATGTGTATTTACCAGCTCTTGAACGGAATATACTATAGTTAACTGTAAGGAAATTTGATCCAAAATAACTGCTTTTTCTTATAGATTTTCTGTGTGGATAATCCAACTACTCTCTGGTCAGTTTCAGGCAACTTATTTTGAATAATATTTGAAATTATGGTTTCTTGAAAACAACTGATGCTTGTCAGAGTGCAATGTGAATTTGGTATTCTGTTATTATTTATTTATATTCCCATTCTGGCTTTCTAGAAACTCCAGGCTGTTTATTTTCTTTGTGCTTTCAGTCACTTTTACAATTTCAGCAATAAACGGAGCCAAAGTCCATATTTGGCAGGAGTTTGCTATTGGTGTCTTTGCCTTTTTCTCCATTAGAGGGCAATCCAAGCCCAAATTCATTCCAAATGCAGTTGCACACGTTACTCAGATTGAACTAGGGGATCACCTAGAAAAGGTGGTCCTTCCCTCAAGTATCTCCTTGGGATCAGAATAGATCCAAATATTTAATCTGCAGCATCATCCTGTGATCAGGCAATGCAGGATTCTGCTCTGCCATGATGGCAAAGCTTGGGGCTCTTATGATATGCCTGTGGCCACTGATGCCACTGAGTCATAGCTTACCATAGCTTACCAAGACCAAGAAAACACCAAGTAGAACCAAGGGCTACAGTGCTTTTGTCTATCTATTACTGAAATTGACTTATGACCAACACCCCAATAATCAACAACAGATGTTGACCAGAACAAATCTGATATACTAGAGCTCAATGTCTTCCCCTGACACCATGTAGGCTCCCTGAACTACATGTCAAGCAATACTGAATTCCAGGGCAAAGTATTATGCCTACAGTGCAGTCTTATCTCCAAAATTGGGTCTTGGGCCATAATCTTTTTTGCTCATTACTGGAGTAGTATTGATGAAGTCAGTTCCTGATGCTACTTAGGCTGATGCTAACCTGAGGGAAAACTGAATCTCAAAGCCACATGGACCTGTGCAGTCTTAGGAGTATACCAGGAGCTATGCTGCTGCTGTCAGTGATGCAGGCCAAAACATAAGTTGGTCCCACTGGGACACAGGTCATTGCCTGATGCCATAGGAGGATTAGAACCGTGTCTATGAACATGGCCTGGTGATAATTGTGCTGCCTGAGGTTGGAGAGTGTGCACTGGGAAGAGTTCCTTGGCACCAAGGATGATGTGAAGCTGAATAAAGCCTAAGTCTCACAATCACAAGGATCTGCATAGTCTCTCAGAATGGGTTTATGTACCCCAGTCGAACTCCAAAACTGATGATACACGAGCATTGTTAATGTTAGTCTAAATAAACATTTTTCATGAATTAAGGTATAAAGAAGATAACTCACAAATGGCAAATAGTTGGGTGCAGGTCTACTAGATCATGGATTTGACTATTGACTGACTGCATTGGCCTTCCCTGCTACTGCCTATTTTTAGTTTATTTCTTTAATCTCCTTATCTTTTCTAAGTTAGAGCCCTATGGTTTCAATAAATTCATTTCCTGTTGCAATAAAGAGTTCTGGCTCCAACAAAAAAGAGACAAGGAGAGATCAGAAAACATTGCTTAGAAGAATGATCTGGAAAGTAGAGTGATATGGACTCAACTTTCCAGAGAAAAGATATTGAAGGAAGAAAAGGTGAAGTACACTTTTAAAGGTCAAAAGTAATGTGTGGTGTGACAAGGTATGACCAGAAAGTACTGAGAGTGGAAATTAAGATATTTTTAATGACTTTTGAGAGAATAGTTTCTGATTTTTTTTTAAAAAAAATATTTTTTGGAGGGTACTAGGGATTGAACTCAGGGACACTCAACCACTGAGGCATATCCCTAGTCATATTTTGTATTTTATTTAGAAACAGAGTCTCACTTAGTTGCTTAGTGCCTCACCATTGCTGAGGCTGGTTTTGAAACCCAGATCTTCCTGTCTCGGCCTCCCAAGCAGCTGGGATTACAGGCATGAAACACCAGTCCCAGCTAGTTTCTAATTTGTGATGGAATTAAGGTCAGATAATTATTCAATTGAATTGGAAGCAAGAGTAAAGAGCATTATACAGAGTACTCTATAAAATCTGGAGAAAACTTGGCATTTATTTACTTCACCTAGAAAGATGTAAACATTTTCCACTTGGAACATTTTAATGAAAATTTGTAAATGAGACAAAATCATGGAGAAGGGAAAGTAAACAAGACAATGAAAGGGAAATTT
This sequence comes from Ictidomys tridecemlineatus, assembly GCF_052094955.1. Lineage (NCBI taxonomy): Eukaryota > Metazoa > Chordata > Mammalia > Rodentia > Sciuridae > Ictidomys > Ictidomys tridecemlineatus. Next base: position 168,227,147 of record NC_135479.1, read on the forward strand.
TGTGTGAAAAGAAATAGGAAGGAAGAGAATAACAGAGAAATATAAGGATAATTCTAAAAGAGACATGACAAAGAAGAAGTATCAGAGAAAGGCTGATGACAAAGGAAGAGGACAACATTTGGGACAAATGTTCATCCTAACCCTGAAGATTGTTATGATATGTCAATCACGACAAGTCTCTTTCTATTTTATTCTAAATTCGAAGTTTATTTTCCTATGCAATTTGCATATATAGGAGAGATTGGACTTTTATGAACTTTTTCACTGCTGTGACTAAAAGGACCCAACCAGAACAACTTTAGAGTAGGAAAAAGAGGAAGCAGCTCCCATAAAGCTGAGGAAGCAGAAAGACTCCACTCTCCAGATACAAAACATATTTCCCAAAGCCACACCCCTAATTCCTCAACTCCTCCAGGAACACCCCCCTGCCTTGCCACTCAATGAATGCCAGCAGGTGATTAATCCACTGATCGGATTAAGGCTTTTGTAATCCAGTCATTTCTTCTTGGAACTTCTTGCATTGTATCACATGTGAGATTTTTTTGGGGGGACACCTCACATCTAAACCATAACATTCTGCCTCTGATCCCCAAAAGTTCACACTCATAGGACAATATAAAATACATTTAGTCCTTTCCCAAGAGTCCACATAGTCTCAACAGTTCTGAGGTTGCTCAAAGTTCAAGTCCAAAGTCCTCTCTGAGGCTCAAGGCAATCTTGCATTGTGAGCTCCCATAAAAATTAAAAGAAATTTATAAGTATCCAATATATAATTGTACAGAGTAAACATTTCCATTCACAAAATTAGGGGCATAGAAAAAGATCCACATGGGCAAACAAGTCCCATAGCTTCATGTTCAGCGTCTGGGACACATGGCATCATGATGTTCCCTCCAAAGGGCTTGTGTAGCTCTGCCCTGGTGGCCATGTTGGCTGCAGCCCAAGTGGCCTTTCTGTTGGCTTGTCTCAGCTCAATTCCTGTAGTCATCCTCAGCGGAGGTTTCACTATATTGGCATACGTTAATCTTGGGGTTCTCCAATGCAGCTTTAGCTTCCTCCTCACCTCTCCACACTTTGATTTTTCAGGGGATATGTAAGGAGCATCTGCCATAGACATGTTGGGACAAAGTTGCTGGCCATAGGCATGATTAGTCATGTCTGGTTGCAACTGATGAGGAGTTGTAAGGGGCCCTAACCATAGGCACACTTAACAATCACTGGTTACAATTGATAGGAAGCACAGCTCCACGGACATGTGCAAAGACCCTACCCTGTTACAGTACATCATCTCACTGGACATACCCAATGCACATTGACTTTAACTGGGTGTAACCAATCACCAACGTATACGACCAACTTGGAACTATATTTACACCACTTGTCCTGCCACATCAATGAAGCTACTCTGAGGACATCAGTGAGACTGGCTGCCTTGCTTTCCATCCTCAGATCAACTCCACCATTCCCTGACATCCAAGCATCAGCTAGAGAGTACCACCAGACAATGACAGCATGTGCTTTTCAGCTAAAAGAAGTCACGTGGCACTGGAGAGGTATTGTGGGGCTCATGGTTGCCCTAGGATTGTGTGGTTTAGTTAATGTGCACTAAATGCCAGTTGGGGTGCTCCAGCACACCAAACACTTTTGGTATTAATCACTTATGTTTGATGGTTGGTGTGATCGAATATAAACTTGCACTTAAAGACAATCTGCTTCCGAGTAATTATAATTAGCTCTGCTCATGACAGGGTGCCTTCAGGGACTCTAACCCTGTTGCACTTTGCCTGGCCTTCTAGGCATCCTGAATTCCTGCAGAACCAGCACCATGGGGCTGATGCCAAGGTCTGCCACCAGCTCAAGCAGGAGCCAAGCCTCCTGGGACCCTTGCTGCATCAGGTTTTGAGTGGCTGAGTGGCTGAGTATGTTAACAAAATCTTCCTAGGCCACCCTGTGCAGGGATTTACCATTGGTCTCTACTCAAGAGAATTTTCACCTTACTCTCAAGAGCCTGAGATAGGTGTGGTCTAGCCAGCTCCTAAGATGCCCTCAGGTCATCTTTGGGCCAAGTCTTCAGCATTTCTTTAGTGGTGGTAGTGTCTTTAACAACTGTAACTTCCTTAGGCCCAGTTTTATTTCTACCTTTTAGGACCATGCTTTTCAAACCTTTCAAAACCTTTCAAACATTTCTGCTTTGCTTTCTACTCCTGATATTTACAATAAATTTTATTAAAAGTTGCCAGCAATATCCATGACACTGCCTGAATATTATGCTGTCTAGACATTTCTTCTGCCAGATTAATCAGTCCATTGCTTTTAAAATCAGCTTTCTTCTGCTATTCCCTTTCATGTTTTGTGTATTTTAATGTTTATTTTGCCTTCCTCATCCCATTTTCTTCTCTCTTTATAGTCATAATTTTAATAAATATTTTTATCTCATATAATTTTGGCCCTTACCATTTTTGATGTTGTCAATATTTTGGATATCACACAACTAAACTTTAATGAATACTACAACACAGAAAAACAGGGAATATAGAAACCACAGATGGTGACTAAGTCACAAAAAGGCATGGCTATTGAGGGTCTGTAGACACACTCCTTGATATCTCCAATTATCTGGCAATTATCAAGAATACAAGTAACAATATGGGTGAGGATGTGGGGAAAAGGATACACTCATACATTGCTGTGGGACTGCAAATTGGTGCAAGTACTCTGGAATAAAGTATGGAGAGTCCTCAAAAAACTAGGAATAAAACCACCAATGACCCAGTTATACCTCTCCTCACTATATATCCAAAGGAGTTAAAATCAGCATACTACAGTGACATGGCCACATCAATGCTTATTACAGCTCAATTCTTAACATCTAAGCTATGAAACCAACTTGGGAACCCTTCTACAGATGAATAAATAAAGAAAAAGCTAGAGTGGGAGGCGCATCTGCATCATGCAATCAATCCCTGACAGGGAGTTCGCAGAGCCAGGCCTAGACCCTCATTTTGCTACTATGCACAATAAATCACATACATGGATGGCTCCTGACACCCACCCCCTCCAGCCACTCCCCACCTGCCTTCAGTTACCACTCAAGAAGAAAATGGGATGAGGAAGGCAAAAGAAAAAATTACAATACACAAAACATGAAAGGGAATAGCAGAAGAAAGAAAACCAAAATGAAAAAGAAAAAAGAAAAAGAGGCCAAGAATCAAAGAATATTGTTTGATATTTGCTTTTAATTTTAATACTGTATAATACCGTATCTCTTCCATTGTTTTTGTTATTCATCTCCCCCTTTTCACAAGGTGCTCAGGATTGAGATTTTTGCTATTAGAAAGGGGAAAAAGAGAAAGAGTACATAAAACCATAACAACAATAGATCATAAAAAGAAAGAGTAATAATAAAAGAGAAAAGAAGCAACACACATAGAGACACACACCAATCTGCAAATGCAATCAAAGAAAATGAAAGAATTTTTTAATTTTTTAAAGAAAAATGAAAGAATTTTTTTTCTAGTAAGGGACTTAACATTGTGAATAAGGGTGGACATGTACTACCTACAACAATCATCTCTTCTTTTCCTGTTTTTTTTGGGAGGAGGCAGGTGGCTATACACCTTTTACAGAAACAAGAGTGGTGTTTATCTACCCCTTTCTCTTTTGTGTTATTTTGCAGGCACCAGTTGGAATTGTTTGTGACCAGAGCTGTTAGAAATGATTCTTAGCTTCCCTGATCCTTGGTATATGGTAGCACAGAATAGCAAATTCCATCTTCTAGAGTTTACTGTGGACATATAAAGTCAACACATTCCCAAGTGGGTTGTAGTAATATCCTAAAACACCCTTGCAGGGTGAAACAATCCATCACCATGAGTGGAGGTACATAGGAGGTACCATATGGTACATTGCCCACAAATAGGGCTAAGAGAGTCCCAGTCCCCTAATGCACACATGCATTCCTCTTGTTTCCTGACAGCCTTCGTCTGATCACCTGAGCCTACAGAAACAAGAGCAAGGAATCTCTAATCTCTTTTACATCTTTGATCCAAATTTTGCCACATGCTTTCTTCTCTGTGCCTGCTTCATTGGCTACTGCTAGCACTATGCTGAGCCACATGGTAGATTCTGGAGGAATAGCATAGTAATGTTTGCTATGATCCTCAGGGAAAGAAAAATACAGAGACTTATATTTTCAAAATAGCAATCACAGGTATGATCTCAACCACAGGATTCCCAACACTGTACCCCATTTGTTAATTGAGAAATGTGGAACATATCTAAGTACCAGTCTGCTATACAGCTTTTCTGAAGTACCAGATTAGCTAAATTCAGATTTGCTTTCTGTTCTGCAGCTGTTTCCACACCCAACTCTTCTATTATTATCTTCCTCTATTTTCCTTCAAGTTACCCCTCTGCCATAATGTGATTCTACTGCTATAGTCTTAGTTTATATGCACTTTCTCAATCTCTGTTGCATAGACCAGAATCTTTGGAGTTCTCCAGGTATCTAACTGCCAATATTGAATTTCAAGTTATGCCCTCATACACCCATTTTGATGACTAGCTTTTTAATTTTTTTTTCTGTTTTAAATCCAAATCACAGAGAAGCTAGGAAGATATCCTTATAATTCACTCCACTATTTTTTCTCTTAAAGTAAAATTTTAATAAGGGAAAATGTCTATATTACCTTCAGGAACTGACCCCAAATAAAGTTGTGTACATGAAACTGTACCTCAATCTCCAGACATAAACATAGCTCTACCAGTTTTAGCAGAAATCTAGTGAGAAATGGTAATAGGCTAAGGTTAGAGTGAGAGTCAAAGAGGAAGAAAGACAATGAACTCCTATAAGAGGCAGAACATAAAATCTGCTTCAAAAACTTCAATGCCTATAAATTTCCTAGAGATTTTGTTTAAATGTAAATTCTGTTTCATTAGTTATGGGCTAGGGCTTAGGAGTCTTTATTTCTAACCTCGTGATGCCTGTGGACCCCTGACACGGCACATGACTTTGTAGTCTAGATTGTGGAGACATCAAAAGTTGTAAATGTGACTAACCTGAAAAGAGTGAGGCAGGGAGAGAACAGATATTATCAGGGAGGCAGTAAGATTACATAGGGATTAAAAAGCTAAGTTGGGGACTTTATTGTTTACTTTTATAGAAAAATTGTGAGAAATTGTTAGTGTGATATCCACATGCTCAAATATTCTATTTGAGCAGTTTACTTATGGTGAAATTTAGATTGATTTACACTGTAAAATTTATTGTTGTTGTTATTGTATTAATAATCTCTAGTCTCAATGTTGGAGTTCATATTTTCTATTGGAATATTTATTAATAAATTAGATTAGAATTTTGCTAGTAGAAAAGAAACAAGTAGTGATCATCAGCACATATAAGAGCAGAGATGGTGTGAATGCATGGCACAAAGGTAAAGTTAACAGTATGGGGCATAGAGGTAGCTGTTAACCTAATCAAAATGAGACTGAAATTGACTGTCTCTTTTAAAAGCATGTAATTATTTTATTTATTTATTTAGGGTCTGAGGATTTAACTCAGGGGCATTTGATCACTGATCCACATCCCCAGCTCTATTTTTTATTTCATTCACAGAGTCTCACTGAGTGCTTACTGCCTCATTCTTGCTGAGCTGGCTTTAAACTTGCCATCCTCCTGCCTCGGCCTCTTAAGCTGCTGGGATTCCAGGCATGCACCACTATGCCTAGTATGCAATCATTTTTTACCTTACTTTGTTGCATCTTTTCAACTACAAAAGTTCTACATTACTACTTCCAAAAGGGATAATCTTTTTCATTAATTTTTTGTTTTAATTAGTTTTACATGACAGTAGAATGTATTTATGCATTTTGATATACATAAATGGGATATAATTTCTCATTTTTCTGAGTGTACATGCTGTAGAATCATTCTGCTCATTCAGTCACATATATACATAAAATAATAATGTCTGTTTCATTCTACTATCTTTCTTATCCTCACATCCCCTTCCTTCCTCTTTCTTCCCTTCCCTCTACCTAATATAAGGTAATGCTATTCTCTAGTGCCCCCTGCCTTATGGTGAATTAGTATCTGCATATTGGAGAAAACATTCAGCCTTTGGTTGTTTGGGGGTTGGCTTATTTCACTTAGCATGATATTCTCCAGCTCCATCCATTTTCTGGCAAATACCATAATTTTACTTTTCTTTAAAGCTAATTAATATTCCATTGAGTGTATAAACCACATTTTCTTTATCCAATCATCTAGGTTGATTACATAGTTTAGCTATTGTGAATTGAGCTGCTATAAACCTTGACATGACTGCATTACTGTAGCATGCTGATTTTCAGTCCTTTAGCTATAAACCAATGAGTGGGATTGCTGGGTAAAATGGTGGTTCCATTTCAAGTTTTCTGAGGAATCTTTATACTGCTTTCCATAGTGGTTGCATCAATTTGAAGTCCCACCAATCATGTATGAGTGTGTACCTTTTTCCCACATCCTTTCCAATATACAAAATATTACTTTTGACAGTTACTCTTTTGGTCATCTCAAAAAGCTAGCAATATAATTTTCTTAATAAATTATATCTGAAATATAACCTGCTTCTTTGGCCCCTCCAAATACTCAAAAAATCCATAGTAATAGTATACAAATAATTAGTCTGCAAGGGACTGTTGATTTGATTTGGACAACATAGTATTCTGGAAAAACTTGTCTCCTTCCATGCTTGGAAATGTGATGTTAGGAGCTGAATTTCCAACCAGAGATGTATTGCTGAACGAACATTCTCTCACAGCTCTGATGGGTTGCTCCTTTGACATCCCTGATCTTACTCATGCTATTCTGTTTCAAAAACCTTTACCCACTGCCCAGAGGACTAAGTCCAAATTTACCACATTATTCAAGCCTACCTCAACTCTGTCTTCTAGCTTCCTAATCTTTATGTAGACCCCCCAGCACTAATGCTTGACTCATCCTAACAGGTTAGGTTCATCCTTTCCCCATCTTATGCAGTTTGTCAGACCTGGAAAGGCCTTCTTGTTCCCGTATGAATCCTACTTCATGCCCCAACTTAAGCCTATTTCTGAAGGCTATTGTGGATTCTCCTGTGAAAATCCTTTTTGGCACCCACATTTTGCAAGTCTTCCACTATCTCATCTTCTTTGTTGTCTCCACAACTCACCTGATACTCAAAAGGCATGGAAAAATCTGATAATGTTTTTGGATCCCATATAGCCTTTTGGGCATGGGAGTTAATTTCAAAAGAGAACCAAGAACTCAGACACTTGATGATATATAGATCAGAAGGAACTACAGGGCTTTTAAACAGAATAATTTTAAAGCATTAAAGTTTATGGATGGAATTATAGAGCTAGGGCCTCCTACCTTTAAAAGAATAATTAGTTTGAGAAAGTAATAAAGAAAATGTTAACTTTTTTTCTTTAAAACAATCTTTTTCTTTAAATCTTATAAAACTCTTGTACTCCCACCCCTAGTCCCACAACTAAACTTATACCAGCTGTAACTGAAAGTAACTTTCCCTCCTCAAACTGTGCTTCCAGAAGCCAAAATTTCCCCCCAAAATTCTCTAGCTTCCTTCTGTTGTGCTGCTGTTTCTGCTGCTGCTGCCGCCCAGGTATTCTCCAGAAGGGATAATCTTTTGAAGTGTACTAATTTTCACCGACAAAATGTAATATCTCACTTTTATTTGCATTTATTTTGCTGTAATTTGCATTAACAGATGTTATTCGACATGAATATATATCTTCAAGTCTTTGTCCATTTTTAATAGATTTATTAAATTTGTTTCATATATGTTGAGCATTTGTCATATATCTGTCATATATATAAATCGTATCAGATGTGGAATTTGCAAATATCTGTATGTTGATTTCCTTTTCTTGTAGAAGAAATTACCTGAGACCATTAGAACAACATATCTGTACCAATAAGCCCAGTAAGAAAGAAGTAGTGATTACTCTTCCTGGCAGTATACAAAAATTCTATAGAAAACATTGTCAGCTGTATCATATATATGTCTTAGGTCATTTTGAGCAGAACATCACTATTTTTGTTGAAGGGGAAATATTGAGAATATTAAACTTGGGAAAGAATACCATTTCAATTTCAACTTAATTAGGGGTTGTTGAAGTAGCAGGAAACTCACTCTGAAGATAACTATGAACAAATGTGTATGCAAAGTCTTCCCAGAAGGCTATTAGTGACACATGTGGACTATAACCAAGTATTCCTTAGAGGAAGTGGTTACAGAGGTATGTCAAGGTTATTTTAGAAAGACATCACATTATTCAGAGTGAGCAAAGTTAAGAAAATATCTACATACATGCAATCTGTACATTCACAAGAACGAACATACTAATCCAAACATTCATATTTATATATTTGATTCTAGATATAATTTCCATGTATATGTTTATATATATATATATGTGTGTGTGTGTGTGTGTGTGTGTGTGTGTGTGTGTGTGTATATATATATATATAGAGAGAGAGAGAGAGAGAGAGGGAGAGAGAGAGAGAGAGAGAGAGAGAGATAACCTAGTAGCAAGACAATTTATTAGAAGTTGTTTAAGAAGCATCTGACTAATTAGAATCATACATGCAAAATTATCTGGCAGCAATGTTTGAGAAGAATATTTGTATAAGCAACATAGGCAAGATAAGTCACTATAGTTTGGCAAAATACAGAGATGAGTGACTTTTAGAGTGAGACTGTGATTAGTATCACTAGTAATGTGCATGGAATTTCAGTATCAGGAGGAAATGGAAGATGGGAATAAAAATGGCTCACTCATTATATTTACAAAGAATAGAGTAAGACAAAGGTAGCATTTAAGGGACTTTTTCAGCCCCAAATGCCCAGGCTTTCTCATTTTCGTGTCTTTTACACATACCCATTGGACATTATGACATCCTACATTCTTAACATTATTTGGCCTTTGTTAATAATTCTATTTGTCTTCAGTAATACATTCTAATAAATTTTGAGATGTTAATTATTTCCTTTTCTGAATTGCTTCTTTTTTATTTTCCAGATGCTTTAAAGCATTTTCTTCCTATTTTGCCATTTCCCTTTCTTCTGTATATCCATGCTAACTAAATTTTTCATTTTGTTAGCTTCCCAAATTAGTGAAGCTTTCAAATCGCCTAATATCATACAACTCAACCTGCAAAAGGCCTTAAAGTGTCAAAACAGAAAACTTGCCTCTAACAGATTGAGCACTCAGGGTTAAAACCTGCCTTCAGCATCTTATTTTATTTATATTTACCTTCCTCCTTCAGTGTATTTCTCCATGTGATATGTCAGCTGAAGTTCTACAAGGGGTAAATTCAAATTTTCTCAATAAATTGCAGATAAGGAAACTCACAGACTAGTATATTTCTGTGATTATCATCTTCTCAACACACAAACCTGCCAACACAACCGAGCAAATACCATATGAGTCCCCAGACAAGGTAGAACTGTGAGCTGTAACATTATCCTACTTATGTAATGTAGGAAGGAATTACACTATTTTAGCCCTTAATACATTAATAAATTTACAATGAAGAACACAAAAACCAATGAAATGATATTTTTCTATTATTATTTAGCTGGTAGGAACATGATTAAAATTTTTGAACATTCCCCCAAAACATAGCAATATTTTAAGTATTTTATGGAGCACATAACCTCATGTTGTGGTTTGGATCTGAGGTGTCTCCCAGAAGGCCACATTAGGCAATGCAAGAATGTTTAGAGGACCAATTATTCGATTACTAGAGCTGTAACTCTGTCTGGGGACTCTATCTCATCCTGCTGCCCCTTCCCTCTGTCTCTTTCTACAAACTGCCATGATTTGAGCGGCTGATGTTTTGACTTACTTCTGGCCCAGAGAGTGTAGTCGTATCACCAGGCACTGAATCTCTGAAACTATGAGCTCAAAATAAACATTTCCAACTAGTTATCACCACGACTGGTTATAAAAAATAGAATTGCAATTATCATGAAAATATTCTTCACACTTTGTTATGAATATATATTTTGTGTTCATAAATTTACATATTTCATATATGCATGCATATAATATCTTGTTTTCTTTCATCTTTCATTTCCTTTTCACATAATATAAGATTTATTGATTTTATGTCATAGTTTTTAAGTAATTTTAAAGTTCATCAAGTATTTTAGTTGTGGGATATCAAAAGGAAAACATAAACATCAGCTAATGTTTTAGCTGTAATTCTTGGGAAAGATTTTTGTGATATTTTCTTTGTAGGAAGTATAGTTATATCATGGTGTATAGAATGATGCCTTTGTTATTCTTTTTATTAGGAGATATGTATGGTTTAAGAAAATTTGTATGGGTGACAAATTGACAAATTTTGTAGATGTCAGATGAATATTTTTGTGTGAATCTTACAAAACTCCTGTGCTTCCACCCCTATTCCCACAACTAAACATTACACCAGCTGTAACTGAAACTGACTTTTCCTCCTCAAACTGTGCTTCCAGAAGCCAAAGTTTCCCCAAAACATTCTCTAGCCTTCCTCCTGTTGTACGAACCATCATGCTCTCTATTTAGAGTCTGAATTGAGCCTACAAGCATATGAAGGTTTAATTCATTCTCTGTCTGACATATCTCAATGTGTAGTATATTTGAGTTCCTCTCTTACCTCTGTCCTCCTGGTTCTGAGGCCTTCATACTTATTCTGAAATCTATACTGTTCTCAGGCTTTTGCTTTTCTGAGTCCCCAGCTTCTAAACTGCACAAAACTGTAATTTCAAACTTAATACCTTAGAATAAATCATTTTCTCTCATGCTCTACCACTCCCATGGTTCCTCTGAATAGATAACATGTTACATACAAACACAGATATAGAGGATAGATACATACATACATACATACATACATACATACACACACATATACATAATATCTGTTTTTCTAGACAGCTCTAATACATACGGCAATGTTCACTAAATTTAGTGCATTTGATTTCTTCTCTTCAATTTTGGAGGGAAAACCCGTGGTGTAATTGTTAGTTATTGTCCTCATATAACTCTTACATCTAAATACCTTCTCAAAATTATTAAACACTATATTAGTTTTGGCAACTGGAACACACACATTCTATAAAAATTTTGAGAAGCAGTTCCAAACATTGACCAACAATGACAGTTAGTATTTTTGAAATTGATAAAGATAACTTTTTTTTTTAATTTACTGAAATGTGGTCATTGGCTATCATTGATGTCAATCTTAATTTGAAAGAAAAAAATTATAAAATTATCCGTCAATATTTCCTCCTTGAAACAAGACATGTCCTTTTGAATCCTTCATCCCTCTATCCAAAACATGGAAGAAAATATGAAGAAAGGAGTAAAAACTTAGAATATTTACACCATGCTGATGTATTACAGAATATGTAGTGTTGGAAAGTACATTTGGACAGGATTAATGCATTTTGATATTAGAAAAGTTTTCTTATCTGCATATTGAAAACAAGGATTCTAAGTTTGGACTCACCTCAACAACATAAATATTGCTCAATAAGTCACTTTAGTGATGGAGTTAATCATTCTGGGTTTGCACAACTCTCAACATGATTCTGTTGCACAAAATATATATATTTTTTTAAAGAGAGAGTGAGAGAGGAGAGAGAGAGAGAGAGAGAGAGAGAGAGAAAGAGAAAGGATTTTTAATATTTATTTTTTTCTTTAGTTCTCGGCGGACACAACATCTTTGTTGGTATGTGGTGCTGAGGATCGAACCCGGGCCGCACACACGCCAGGCGAGCGCGCTACCGCTTGAGCCACATCCCCAGCCCTGCACAAAATATATTTAAGACTCAAAGTTTCAAAAAGATCCCACACAAACTCCTAAAAATATTATAAACAAGATTTTTGTATGTTTTCCTATACACATATATAATAAAATTCTGAATACAATTCTGCCATAGCTGGTCCACAATCTAGATTTGGGGGAAAAGTCTATTTTGATTGATGTCTACTTGAGTTTGCTTAACTCTTAAAAATATTCTTTTTTTAACCTTATAGCATAATTTTTCAGTGGTCTCCTGCACATTAGTAGATTTTGTATGATGATAAAAAAGTACTTATATAGAAAGATGAGTTCTAAATTATTTTAAACATCCAAGGCAAGAAATAAATAGATCATCACATTAAAGTATTTTTACTTTTGTTTTCAGAACATACATAAAATAATTTTAATTCAACATCAACAATATTCCATTCAACTAGGTGAATTTTGCTAAATGATATCATCCTTTAATCTAAATATTTATTAAGTTATATGCATGTATTTTCATAATTTAAGGCAAAAAGCCAAATATTGAATTTCTTCTCAAAACCAAGGAGTAGGAATACTGTGGATTTTAATTCATTCTCAGCTTTCCACTGAAATGTAAAAAATAGTGCACAAAAATTAGAACAAATATGCAACAGAATTGAGAATGGGATCACACCCAGGGACTAGTTATTTTAGTGAATTTCTGAAGGCATAAAGTAGGGGGAATAAATTTAAAAAGAGAGGAATCAGGAGACCTGACATGTACCAGAGAATACTGCAAAGGAAGTCTGACTTGGTGACAGGTCCCTAACCACTTGTCCCTTACTACCAAACACAGAAGACTTGACAGGTTACACACCCTTCTCATATATTCATTCTTTAATATCTACCTTCTTCTCAAAAGAAAAGCAAATCATAGTAATAGTTCTTACTGATAGCAGAAGAAATAGAGTTGATGATACTATCAGTTTTGTTTTTCTGGTATAACAGTACCTGTACAAGCAAAAACCTAGGGAATTCATAGAAAACCATCAATGAAAATATTATGCAGCACTAAAAATAAACAAATTAGGGGATGGAGTTGTGGCACAGTGGTAGAGTGCTTGCCTAGCATGTCAAAGGCATTGGGTTCGATTCTCAGCACTGCATACAAATAGATGAATAAAATAAAGGTCTATCAACATTTAAAACAAATTTAAAAAAAACTACACATATACAATGACATGGGGTTCTCTGGGAAGAAATGGAACAAAAAGTTTAAAGGTGATGCATTTTTCTCATTTCCTGGGATTTGCTGGTATGTCTTAAGGAAACAAAAAAACCCAACTGATGTTCTCTAATCTTGGGATATGAAATTCCAGACATACAGAACAATTGAACTTAGTTTAAACAATTCCATGGGTTGTGTCCCTTCAACCAAACATATAACTAAATAAATGTTCTTAGAATTTTATCATAGTCTATTCCTGGATTCAATCCTGGTAATAAAAAAAAACAAACAACTTCATTTTTAGTGCACAATGCTTTATTTGTAAAGAAATGTGAATTGACATAGAGTAGTGATTCCAAGCCCATGACTTTCCAGGAAATCACTTCAAGATTGGAAAAGAATGATATATATTTCTGAATTCTATACATTTTTCTATAGATTCCTTTTGATTTTTTTAAAAAATCACAATTTACTTATATAGGATTCTTATGTGTAAGCCACTTTGCTATGTCTGCAATAAAGTAAAAAGTAGTAGAACTACTCAATTGTAATCTACAAAGAGCTTTTGGATCCCAAAAAGTTTAGCCAGGGATGGTTTTGTCCTAAGAACATAAACAAACTGCTACATGTTTCAGTGAAGGAAGAAACATCCTCATTTAGGTAATCTGGAAATACACCCCAGAAGTTTTACATTAGAGATAGACCTAGGCACTACCCTACCATATCATCTTACCCTGTATCACATATTAGCTAGTATGCATTTGGAGCCTATTATGTGAACAACACGTTTAAATAATCTAAATGTTATTGAATTTTCTTTTTTGCACATTTTAACATTTTTAGGCAGATTGAAAACATTTCCTTCCTATGCTGCTATTTTTATTTTTTATCTATGACCACACATATTTAATTCCTGAACCAATACCTTTTCTGAATTAGGAAGAGTCTTCCAATTGTCCAGAAGAAAAAAAAACAGCAAGAAAGTTCCAAAAAATAAAATTTGCCATTTTACAAAAAAATAAAAAATAAAAATTGGAACGAAAGACATTTTGATGACTGGTACATTTGATGGCTGAGATTTTCTTTTACTATTCAAATACCAATCTGTCACCACTGTGGAATAAACGTGAGAGAAATCCCAGGCTCTACAGCAGTACTCCTTGTATAAAATGTCATATTCAGGTCCTCTTGAGATTAATCACATTATTTTAATATTCAGTGTATTTATAATGTGACAACATATAAGACTATAAATTTTATCACATGTGTTATACTTTTCTTATTCAACTGTAATTTAGAGAGTAGATAAAATTCTTTACATGTTTAAGAATAATATCTAAAAATATTTTAAAGAACAAAGTAGACACAAAACCTTAATTAACATTCTAGAAAAATATAATAACAAAAATCTTTCAACACTTCTGAATACATCCACAATTTAACTCCATTGTTTTGTGATTATTTTAATAAAAGGATAACAGGTATTAACAGGAGATTGGAACATTTCTTTTCAACATTTTTGTTATTGAATCTATGACCTGCTTGTTTCTCAGGCTATATATCACAGGATTTAACACAGGAATGATGACAGTGTAAACTATAGAGAAGAACATGTCTTGATCATCTGCTTGTGAAGATGCAGGATGCACATACATAAAAAGCAGAGGGACATAGTATAAAGTCACAGAAAAGAGATGGGCTCCACAGGTGGAGAAGGCTTTTCTCATTCCCTTTTCAGACTTCTTTTTTAAAATTGTAAAGAGAACTAGTGTATAAGAAATAAGAATAGTCACAATGCTGAAAACTTGAACTGAACCAGAGAAAATAAAAAGCATTAGATGATTGATAGAAGGATCAGTACAAGAAATCTTTAATAATGGTATAACCTCACAGAAAAAGTGATGTACTATGTTGGAATTACAGAAGGTTAATCTGAGTAAAAAGCTTTCATGAAGTAGTGCATGAAGAAAGCCACCTACAAATGACAAAACTAGTAGCCAAATGCATAGTCTATTGGTCATAATCACAGGATACAGTAGAGGTTGACATATAGCTACATAGCGATCATAAGCCATTGCTGCCAAGAGGAAACACTCTGTGGTTGCGCTGCTTGCAAATGAAAAAAACTGTACCATGCATTCAGCAAGAGATATGTTGCTCTCTTCTAGGAAATTGACCAGCATCTTCGGGGTCACTGTTGACGATATCCAAGCATCCACAAAGGCTAAATGCCCAAGTAGAAAGTACATGGGGATGTGAAGGTGAGGATCTTTCCAGATAAGAGAAATCAGACCAAGGTTCCCCACCATGGTGATGAGGTATGTCACAAAGAACACCAGGAACAGGATGATTTTCCACTGTGGTTGGTTTGTAAGTCCTGTAAGAACAAACTCTGTCAGCAAAGTTGTGTTTTCTTTTTCCATGTCTGCACTGGATGTTGCCTGAAATTAAATTCAATGAAGATGAAAATCAAGCAAAAACATTCACATAGGATTTTAATCAGAAAACTGGAGAGGAGTCTAGATGAACTCGTAGCCCCAACACTCCCCTATTGGCTCAGACATTGACTTTTTTAACAAGACTCCTAAAGTGAAAGAGGTAAAATTAAAAATTAATAAATGGTATGCATCAAAAAAAGTTTCCTCACAGCTGAAAGAGAGAACCTAGGAAAGGGAGAAAATCTTTTGTTCCTGTTCCTCAGGGTATTAATATCCAGGATATACAAGGAGTGCAAAAAAGTTAATACCAAAAATACAAATCACCCAATCAATAAATGGGCAAAGGAACTGAATAGACCCTTCTCAAAAAAAGAAATATGAAGTGTCAAGAAATACTTGAAAAAATATTCAACATAATCTATCAATTAGAGAAATGCAAATTAAAACTGTGCTGAGATTCCATCTCATTCCAGTTAGAATGGTAATTATCAAGAATACAAGTAACAATGAATGTTGGTGAGGATGTGGGGAGAAAGGTACATTCATATATTCTTGGTGGGATTGCAAATTAGAACAACCACTCTGGAAAGCTGTATGGAGATTCCTCAAAAGAATAGGAATGGAACCAAAATATGACTCCTTTCTCTCACTACTCAATATACCTTCAAAGGACTTAAAATCAGCATTCTACAGTGTTTCGCCCACAGCAATGTTTATAGCAGCATAGTTCACAATAGTTAAGCTATGGTATTTAGGTTCAGTTCCCCTCAACAGATGAATGGATAAAGAAAATGTGGTATATTTACACAATGGAGTATTACTCAGCTATAAAGAACAATGACTTTATGGCATTTAGTGGTAAATGGATATAACTGGAGACTATTATGCTAAGTGAAATAAGTCAAAATTAAAAGGTTAAATGTTTTCTCTGAAGTTAGTTCAAAATAAGGTGTGGGGGGGGATAAAAGAAGTAAGATAAGAGGAGTAAACAAAGAGGAATGAAAGAAATAGAGAGACGATAGGATAGGGAAAGTCAATGGGATGAATCTAAATTTCCTGTGTGCATATAAGAGAATGCCACAGTGAATCGCATCATTGTGGACATCCACAAGATACTAATTAAAAATAAAAACTATAAGTAAATAGTAAAAATATCAATAGGGTAAAGGGAAGGAAGAGGGTGTGAAAGGAAGGGAGAGGAAGAGGAAGTACTGGGGACTGAATTAGAACAAATTATATCTCATGCTTTTATAATTATGTCATAGTATATTCTATTGTATATTTAAAAAGAACCAACGTAAAAAGGAAAAATCATAAACTTTTAAGAGTAACTTTTCCTTTCCACATACAAGAAAATCATTTTTTGAGAATGAAAAATAGTAAAAAAATTATAATTAGTTCATTTCAATAAATGTACATGAAGTAAAGTTTCAGAAAATGTCAAAGGCCTTCTAAGTTTTTAAAAAATCAATTGGGAAGTACTGAATATGGTTGGAAATTCTTTGTCGTGGACATGGTTAAGAATCTAGAAAAAAATCTGTATGAATGGTCTGGATTATAAAATGAATTGAATGTCATCTGAAGCAATTTGAGCTTTATTCTTCTGGCAATGCATTTGTACTAGGATATTTTAAGATGTAGAATGAGATCATAAAATATTTTCTAAATTCAATGTTTTGTAGTATACAAAGTAGCCATACAAAAGAGACCATGGATCCAGGAACACTAATTTGGAAGCTATTACTACTTACTATCCAGGGAAAACCAAAGAAAATAATACATCTCATTGAACTACATGAGCATCTTTACAAAAGATAGGTTGTGAGACATTATTACAGAAACTGAGTCAGTAATTGAAGAATCTGTTAAGAATCTATACCTTAAAAATACTCCTCTGATGATGCAAACATAAAGTGTATTTCCTAGTCTATATGTGATATGACCTATGTAGTAATTAGAAGAATGAAGAAAATATTCAAAAGTATTCAGGATGTAGAATCACCAGGACTCTATTACAGTTTAAGTATTAAAGCATAGTTAGTGAAGGAGAGAGCAATGAGTTGGGATCTAGATAGACAATCATTAAAAAAAAGAAGAAGAACATAAGTTCATCTACAAATTCATGGAAGAAGCATCCTCTCAACCATCAGGTGAGATTAACTTAGTGAACTGGGTTTACTATATACTAATTGAAGTAATGGCCTGGTAGTTGGAGTCACAGTTATAGGTAACCTACTCATCAGAAAATGTAGTCAAGTAAAAGGCAAGGAAGAAAAAAATATAAAGAGGAAGGTATATTAAAGAGGTAATAATGTGGATAGATATCACTTATTAGATGCCCACATCCAAACCCTTTTCCTACTCTGTGAGTTTTTCTGGTGGGCAGAGGTAATTTGCAAGAAGCCCAAATGGCCAGAAACCTACTTTATCATAACCCTATCCCCTAGTAAAGGTGACTCAGTCTAGGTTTGCCCAGTGAAATCCACATATGACTTGGAGTATGGAGAGAAGAAGGTCCATGGGTTGCAAAGGCAAAGGTATCAAGACTCCAGCAAAAGCGTCCTGCATCTATGGCCATGGTAATGTCAGTGTAAGTTTTGACATCTGTGGTCCACACTAGTAATAGTGAGATGTTCAGATGTGTTGGGAGATGCTCTTTGCTATTGTTTGTCTGACTGATGCCCTTCTGTTCCTGACCATTCTTCCACATAATTGCTCCAATCTCTACCATTTTTGGCAATTAGCCTATTTTCATTTAATATAAACTCATTGCTTTTCCCAACTCAGAAACCTGAATTGAAGAAGAAACAAAAAAAGGAACAGAAAAAAGTTACTAAGTAGACTAACCTGAGAAGTAAGGGAGAAATGGAAATCTGGGAGTTTTGAACATAAAGTATAGAAAGATAATCAAGAAAAAATAGTGAAGAATTGAGGGAAAAAATCACAATAAATAAGCTAGTAGGAAAAGGAACTAAAGGAGATAATTGAGTGTGACAAAAAAGAAATTTTTCGCAAATTTAGTCAGAAAAGTTTGTGTTATGTGATAGAATTAAGTTCAGTGAATATTTTAAAGTGCATAGGAAGCAAGTAGAACAACAGTGAAGAAAATGAAGGATTGCATTCTAAGTGATTAGAGAACAGTTGGCATTTTCATCCTGCAGGCAAATATATTTTCCTGTAGACTGTTTCTATAAAAGTTTTAAAAGAAAGAAGAGAAGAAAGGAAGAAGAGGAGAGCTTCAAAAGATCAAGTTGAATGAGAATTTAGGGTGAGTGAAAAGAAAACAAGAGGAAGGAAGAAAAAAGGCAGAATATAACTGAGATATATGTGCGTCTGTGTAAAATCCCAGTATCGTGTGTACTCATAATGCATCGATTTAAATAAAAAAAAAATAAAGCTATCAATTATTTTTTAAAAGTCAAGGAGAAAGGAAGTATTCAAGAAATGAGTGAACATGAAATAAAAGGGAAAGGCTCAGAGATTTGTGTGAGGGTATTTATCTTTTCTCTGGAATTAATTAAAAATTGTCAACCAAAGGAATCTTGTCTTTTCCTTCAATTCAAAATGCATTTTTTTTAAATTGCTTTATCTTTAAATATGAGCACATCACAAGAATTATAACTTAATGATTAAAAATATTTAACTAAATACTAGTAATATGACCAGAGAATTGGTTTTAGGTATTCTCATCACCAATACCTACAAAAAAGTAACTCTATGATACGATTGAGTGCTAATTTGCTTGACTTGATCAATCAATTCATTACATACATGTATATCAAAACATCATGTGGTAAAAATCAAATATACACAATAAAACTTTTCAAGTTTCTTTATCTTTGTTGTTACAGTGACTGAAATAAACTTTCTCTAGAAATCCTGCTTCTATCAATTGATAGCATTTTGGTCCCCCACAAGCATTTTTAGTAAAATATATAGTAATCAACTACAGGATCCTGGAAAATGCAATATAAATAATTATACTACGAGTGTGCTCTATTTGGAACAAAATACTCTCCATGAAATTCCTTTTCACTTGATAATTCAACACGATCAAATTCAACTTTTGTGGAGGTATTTCTTAAATCACACATGCCGGAAAGAGCAGTGAAAGAACATTTTCATCATCTTTTTTGATAAATACATACAAAATTATCAACAAAATATTATCACATGCTGGTGACAGCATAGAATTAATATTTAAGTGACATCTTGAACATTTTAATCAGAAGGCATGATGAATCAAATCCTATGGGTCATTTTATTAGAATCGTTTGAAACATTTCTTACATAAGAATCAGTATGAATTGAAACTTTAAATCTACATGTGAATTATTTAAAGTTCCAGAACTTGAAATAAAGTCATTATTTTTAGATTAACTAGATAACAAAGGTATTACTACAGAGAAGAAATCAGTCTTACAGCATTTTTGCTTCTCCAAAGGTCAGAATAAACTTAAATATGAAGGAGATTGCACTGTTTTCCATTTTTGACCTAGTTTTTGGTTATCTTTTAAACCCAATCTAAATTGTTACAAGTTACACAGTTTTTCATCTTTCCTATAAAGAATGTTAAAACTACAGAAAATATTTTAGTCTTACCGATAAATTGAAAGAGTACAAAGTTCCTTAAAATTTATTAGGTTTTGTAAAGCAGGAAAAAAAGACAATAGCACAAAATAGAAAATAACAAGCATGACAATTCTTTGCCTGCTCATTCATTTCAGAGGTTTAATTCCCAGCCTCAATAAAATTCTACTTATGTAGGTTTACTTGAACACAAGAGTCAACTAGTTATATAACTCTGTGACTTTTTTTTCTACAAATGCAAAGAGTGAAGATTTTTAAGTCCCCTAAGAGTATCAGAGAGTTCCCTGTAGGACCAGTGAGGTTGTACTATTGGGCACTGTGGAGTTGGATAAGTATGAGAAGTTAAGTTTGCTCTACAAGCATAAGAATGCTGTGAAATAAACATAAGTGATTTTAAACAGTTCTAATTTTAATTTAAAAATGCACTTTAATTCTATATTTTACCCCACAGAGGACACTTAAAACATGTTTATGGAACTACAGTTTATTTATAAAAAAGTATCATTCTGAGTGCTTTGATTAGTATGGTGCCATTTGAACTCATCAGAACAACATTTTAACAAGAAAAAGAATTGAATTCCCTTCAGGAGCCAACCTCAAATAAAGTGGTCCTCCTCACGCAAACTGGAGCTTACATT
Source organism: Ictidomys tridecemlineatus (assembly GCF_052094955.1). NCBI lineage: Eukaryota > Metazoa > Chordata > Mammalia > Rodentia > Sciuridae > Ictidomys > Ictidomys tridecemlineatus. The sequence continues at coordinate 168,247,841 of NC_135479.1, forward strand.
CCAGACATATACCAAGCTTCCCCACTTTAATCTGAAACTTATTAGGCAATTGTTAGAATGAGTAGCTAAAGAAAATAAAAGATAAGTACCACAATTGGATTTGACCCATATCTTCCTTCCTAAACAAAAATGAGAATGAATTTCATATAAATATTTTTAAATGCATACTTGTTTCAGGAGTTCTGGGTTGGGGCTCTGGGGTCTTTGTTTATAACAAGGTGATGACAGTGGATGCTTGCTAACTATATGGTTTTCATGATTTTAAGACCTAGATTATGAGAGGGACTTGATCAATAGGAAAACTAAAAACTCTAAATGGGCTAGTCTGCAAAGGTAGAAGTCAGAAAGAGATAGGTGGTGCCAGGGAAGTCAGCATCCATCAAACCTCCAAGGACCTGGGAAGATAGATGAAGGACTTTGTTCTTTTCCCAATTTTAAAGGAAAGCAATTCATGAATTATAAGCATGGCAATCCCTAAATGTATTAAATTATAAAAATTTTACTTTCGTTGATCATTTTAACAATGATCTTCTAAATGTGATCTCAAACTGAGAGTATTGACATTACTGCATTGGACAATAGATGACGTTGGTTTTTGTGTTTTCACAAGCTCTCCAGGTGTTTCTAATGCCCAATAATTTATGAAAACCACATTTTTAAAAGAACTCTAAAAATTCCTTCTGAAAAATCTTTGTTCCTACCTAAGTCCTAATGATATAGTTTACTAGAACTAAAGATAATTTTGTCAGTGGTATTATGGAAAAAAAAAAGAAGGCATTAAAATGTATTCATAGAGAGAGCACATACTATAAATTATCTTAAATTTCCACAATAAGGAAGTAATTCACTTTTATAATAAAATTTACATTTTGTTACTAGTATTTCATGGAGTGGTTTCAATGCAACATGAGCACTGCTCCAGGCAACTGGGCGCACTAAGTATGTATACCATCCTTTACAATCAAATATTCATTAAACAGTACATATGGATTTCATAGTTTCCTTTTGAGGAATTAATAATACCATATTCAAAATTTTGGCTTTGCAAAGTACATATTTTATTCCTTTTCCAAAAGCTCTAGAGTGATAAAAATGATGTGTATAAAAGATGTATAGGGATAAATTTATAACACAAGTGAGAATGGGATCATCAAATAGTGTTAATATTTTTGTAAGTTTCAAGATTTCAAGTACTGAGATTAATTATAAACAATAAACTAGAGCACAAGAATCCATAGACCATGAAGGGTCCTCTGCTGAGGAAGTCAGAATTAGTAGGAGATCCCAAATGCCTATTCTATACTCACAAAATAAGACGAGACTTGACATGTTTGTATACCCTGCCTGTGTACTTAGAAATTGTTGTTTATCTCTCATTTAAGGATCCAATTAGAGAAACTGATCTTTAAAATGATAGAAGTACAAACCAATGTATTCTTCCAGTCATAAAAATGAAGGAAACAGCCAAAATCCATGTAATTGCAAAGAAACCAACAGGACAACGGAAAATTTATACAAACAATTAAAAAAAAAACAACCTTCAGACATGCAGTAACTGAATTCACGAGATTTGCTTGTGTTTAACAAAACACAGAAGTGCTACCCACCCTGGAGGAAATATGATATGTGTCTCCAGTTTATACACCTCTATTAGTATCAAAGACATCATAATCACATCCTCATCAGAAGAATCTACATGATCTTTTCCATGTATAAAACAACATTAAAGACCACACAATCCTATAAAATGTTTTCATTTTTTTTATTAATTGTAGTATAGCTTGAGCACTTAACTAAATTCCTTATATATTGTTACAGGGCATATACAAATATTTAAATGACTAATGACTGAGTCATTTTAAAAAGAAGACAATTGTAATAGCAAAATATATCTGACATGAACCTAAAAAATACCCAAATATCTTTTAAGAGTTTGCCACTGTTTTTGGTAAAAGGAAAATGCACTCTAGCATAAGATCTAAACATTTCCCTTTAAGGTTTTTGTCAGTGAATCTATGACTTGCTTGTTTCTCAGGCTATAGATAATGGGATTTAACACAGGAATTATAACCATGTAAAAGACAGAAAAGATCATATCTTTATCATTTGCTTGTGAAGATGCAGGATGTACATACATGAAGAGAAGGGGGACATAGTATAAAGTTACAGAAAAGAGATGGGCTCCACAGGTGGAGAAGGCTTTTCTTACACCCTTCTCAGACTTCGTTTTTAAAATTGTAACGAGAACAAACGTATAAGAGATGAGTATAGTCACAATGTTGAAAACTTGAACTGAACCAGAGAAAATAAAAATTAATAGGTAATTAATAGAAGGATCAGTACAGGAGATCTTTAGCAATGCTACAATGTCACAGTAAAAGTGATGTATTATGTTGGAATTACAGAAGGTCAATTTCAATAAAAAACTTTCATGAAGTATGGCATGAAGAAAGCCACCTACAAATGACAAAACTACTAGATGTATGCATAGTCTATTGGTCATAATCAGTGGATAATGTAAAGGGTGGCATATGGCTGCATATCGATCATAAGCCATTGCTGCCAGGAGAAAACATTCTGTGGTTATACTGACTGCAAAGGAAAAGAACTGAATCTTGCATTCAGTGAGAGAGATCATGTTGCTCTTGACTAACATATTGACCAGCATATTTGGGGTCACTGTGGATGATATCCAAGCATCTACAAAGGCTAAATTACCAAGAAAAAAGTACATGGGGATGTGGAGGTGAGCATCCTTCCAGATCAGAGAAATTAGACCAAGGTTCCCCACCATGGTGATGAGGTATATCACAAGGAAAATAAGGAACAGGGGGATTTGCCACTCTTGATGATGAGGGAGTCCCGTGAGAACAAACTCTGTCAGCAAAGTTGCATTGTCCTTTTCCATATCTTCATTGGAAATCACCTGAAATGAAATGCAATAAATGCAAAAGGAATATACTAGAAGTATTTATAAAGTGAAACTATTAGAGATAAACTGAAAAAAAGCATACGCTTATAAGCATATACTTTATAGTTGGTTGTTACACTCTAATCTATGGAAAGTGTTTGGAGAGAATTGTAGGATAAGAATACACAATAATTTTAGTGCATTGAATATCCAGAAATAAACAGATTTAGGAAAAAAAGGAAAGTCATTTAGCATGTGCTAAATTTATGTGCATAAAAGTTAGTATGTTGGATAAATCCTGAGTCTGTCATATGTATGTAGGTTCAAGGAAACAGATCTTTCCAAATGCAGGACTAAAAAAACGACCTCAAAGACATGAGAAAATTTAACCTACCTTTAGCAGGCAATAGGCATGCATTGAAAACTTTTAAGATACATAGACATGTAAATTTTTTAAAATACCATTCTTATAGAAAATAGCCTGCAACAGAAGTAACAGGATTCAGGTATACTAATCAGGAAGCTATTTCTGTTGGCTCATTATCCCAGACCAGATTATTTATCTGAAATATCTAGGATGGTTTACCACCAAAATATGGAGTATGAGATATTAATATAGAAATGGATTCTGTAGTTCAAGAATGAGATCTAGGACTGTTTATTTTTTAAAATGCTATCCAGGTGCTTCACATACCTGGAAAGTGCTTTGCCCATGTATGATAAGACTTTAGGAGTGATCAGGAGGAAGAGAAATTAATTCAAAAGAGTTCAGAATATATAATCAACAGGACTCTAAGACATATTAGAAGGAGAATTGTCAGTAAAAAATAATGTAGTCACATGGTGACTTGAAATGAGATTGAGAACTCATATTCTTAGATATTTGGAAGAAATATCCTCTAAAAATCTGAGTGACATATAATTAATAATAGTACACCTCTATCATTGGAAAAATAATGAAAAAGGAGTCATTGAAAGTCCTACACTTTGAAGAGTGTGTCATGTGGAAGAGGAATAGAGAGCAAAGAAACATATATTTATCAGGTTATAAAGTGTTCATGTACCATTTATAGATGTTCATCAGCTGATCTTCTTTTCTACCACATCAATCTTGATGATTGACAGAGACTATTTGCCCTCTACCACTAGAAACTCACAATCCAGCCTATTGCACCTAGTGTAAGGGCACTAAACCTAAGTTTGGCCAGTAAGACCAATCTATCATACATTTGGAATTTGTAGAATAGTAAAAGGAACAGGGATCAGAGAGAATATTGGAACTGTAGCCAAGGTAGGAATATCAAGACTCCAGTAAATGTGTCCCACACTCAACAAAGGAATTAAAAGCATTAGCTATAACATTATATAAAGTTCTACAGAAGTAACAGCAGCCTTCATTGAACCAGTGTTGGAAAATGATTTTGGCTGCTGATAGATTGCAGTACTTCATTCTGTTCATGCCCAGTTTTTGCAATTTATTCCTCCAATCTCCCTAGCTTTTTTATGATAGAGCACCAATATACATACATAAACTCATTTCCTATTGTAACCAAGAGTCAAGTTCAAATGAAAAGAGAAAAGAGAGAGACTAAAACAATGTTCTGACATAGTGATCAGAAAAACAGGAGGAAAACTGACTGACATGATTGGACATAAAAAGAGGAAGATGAGCAACTGTTCCATTAGGACAATGATTCAACAGAGATCCCTGACTATGAAAATAAGAGATTGGAGGTGGCTTTAGTAAGGGCGTTGTCCAGTTGGGTATAGATAAAGGTCAGAGAATAACAAAGACTGTATGCAAAACAACTGGCCCTACAGTAAGGATTACAAGTGACATGAAGCATTGTCCATTGTTTACTGCCATAGACAAATGCAAAACATTTATATTGTAAGAATTTGCAATGAAAGTATTCCATAGTAAGGAGAAGAAAAGACAGGAAAAGGAGAAGGGAAAGGATACGTTTTAAAATTTGAGTTTTATAAAGAAAAAAAAAGAAAAGAAATAGGAAGAAAATAAAGAGTATATACATGGATAAGTATGTGAAATATGAGGCAGAGAAGAGGAATAAAGAAAGAATAAAAGAAAGGCTAAGTAAAAATTAAAAAGAAAGTTTCAGAGACTTGAGAGAAAATAAACATCTTAACTCTGCAGTTCATTAAAAGTTGCAAATTATTTACTGTTACAATTCAAAGTTTAATTTCCAATAAAATTTGTATATGAAAGAAAGATTTGATTTTTAAATTTTCATTAGTAATTATTTTTCTCTTAAATATACTAGCACTGCCTAAAAGTTGTTTTCTTATTTAAAAGTTTCTTTGTTATTGTAGTAATTAGAAGTGATTTACACTAGAAGTTTTGTTTGTTTTGATAACAACAAAAAAAAAAAATCAACATGACTGCTGGGTCAGGCACAGTGGTGCATAACTTTAATCCCAGAAGCTCAGGAGGCTGATGCAATCCCAACAACTGAGGATGCTGAGACAGAAGGACCAAAAGTTCAAAGTTAACTTTCACAACTTAAGTGAGACCTCAAATAACTTAGCAAGACCCTGTCTCATAAAAAAGAGCTAGGGATGTGGCTTAATGGTTAAGTGCACCCCTGGGTTTCATCCCTGGTACAAAATTTAAAAAAATAAAAAATAAAAAGACTGTGAGGTATAAAGATTCTGGCTGTGAAAATGTACAGGACAGCATTCTTCTGGTGAGCAAACTCCCTGGGGGGTAATAGGCACCTTGTTTTCCACCCTTAGAATATTCTGCAGTTTCCCCCAGGAACTAGTAAGGTAACTAATACATATGCAATGCCTAACTGCTGTGGCAATGACCTGCATGGGAGGCTCTGTGCTACAGTCTTATCAGCCTCATCCTTGGTCTCAGGCATTCAGCTCCTGGGAATAAAGAAACACTCCTGTTAGACAACCACAATGTTTCACCAAGCTCCACTGGGCCTGAACCTGTCCACATAACAGTAACTTTAAACAATGAACTTCCTTGAGAGCCACACAAAACTCCTAACATTACCCATTTGCAACTATAATAAGTAAGTAAAGAATAAGCTAGAAATGTTGCTAACTCTGTAACCTGCCTAATGACACAATAAACAATGCTGTGCTACAGTGACCTAATGTAACCTATTGATATAAATAAAGCTGGCTGCTTGGACAAGGGGCTTTTCTGCTTTTCTGCCATTCTGCTATTCTGCCATTTTACCTCTGCACATTGCTTCTATATCCTTTTAATTTTCTTTAGCTGGGTGGTCAAAGATAGGTAAATATTGTTTTCCAAACTTAGAAATTTGTGGATAGAGGGTGGGTTGTCTCACAGATACCATGATGAAAATTGAATGTGCCAGGAGGGAGATTTTCCCAATATCCTATAAGGATTAAGAACAGAGTGGCCATCTTGTCCCTGACCTGGACATTTCAAAGGACCTACACAATTTATGATAACCCTAATTTGTGTCATTTACCAAACAGCTGAACTTACTTAATCTTTGTATTTTGAAGAATGGTTCAGCTGTATGTACCTTATCACATTTTAATGTTATATAAGACTGTCTCCCTTTGTCTCCAGTGGATTACTGGCTTGGGTTTTTTTTTTTAATTGATCCTGCATCTCCTAATTAGGAAATCCACTGTGCCTGAATAAAATGGCCTCTACTTATACATTAACCTAGTTTGTAATTGTCTTGCCTAGCAGATTTACTTTGAGCACATTTTCATCTCCAACAATCATCTTTTAGTAGATAATGTAGAGTCAAGGTTTCAAGCTGAAGCTGGCTGTATAAATGATCAATACCAATAATTTCAGTGGTCAATATATTTTAATTTTGGGTGGACTTTGTTCTGTGCAATCTCAAATCACAAAATAATTGGAAATTCTCAAGTATGTTTATGTGTGGATACTTTTTTAGGTCATAAATCCTGGATAGAGAGCACAACATGGACATTTGATTCATATTTTCTGATTTCAAACATGTACATATATAAGATATGTACTGTGTTTGTGTACGTTCATATTTAATATATATATTTTGGAAAATGAGTGAAAGAACAGAGGAGCTAATGTTCAACTGATAACTTGAATTTTTTAATCAGAGTATATGTTTCCTTAAAGAATGAATCTTCTTGTCAAAATTAACCAAGACTTATAAAAAAAAATTATGATTGAATCTTTAAACCCAGTTTTAAATTATTGTTCTGATTCATCAAAATATATCCTTTAAAGTTTTTAGAGTTAGGTTAACAAGGTAATAAAACATCATTAGGAGGAACAAATCAGTCATTCAGCTAGCTCTTTTGTTTATCAAGTCATGAAAACAGAGTAAATACACAGATGATTCACTAATAGTATTCAATTCTCACTTACCTTTTGGGCATTTTGTAAGTTCAAATACAAATTATTATAAATTAACAAAATTTTAAACTTTTCATGTGAAAAATAATGAATATTACAGAAATAATTTCTGTCTTATCCATGCCTTGAATGAAATTGTGGAGATCCTTAAAGTTTAGGCTGTGTAAAGTAAGAAAAACAGAAAAAATACAATTGCAATATAAAAACTACAAAAATATAGGTAGCAATTCTTGGGATACCAATTCATCTTGGAGGTTTGATTTTCCAAGTTGAGCCACCCTATGTATATAAATGTGTGCTTTAAGAAAGAGTCCACCAATTGCACACCTATGTGCTTTTGGCTGATGAGGAAGGAGTGGAAAACTAAATGCCCAAGAGAACCTGAGAATTTCCTTTAGGACACAGTGAGTCTTTTCATTGTGTATTGTATGTTTGGACATGCTACAGAGAAGCTAAAATTGTTCCTCAGGGTATTACAGACTGGAATTATAAACATTACATCACTACAGAAAGTTTTAGCTCTAACAATGGGTATTATACTGTTTGCCACCACAATGCACCCCAAATAGAACTTCTGACATGTTGAGAAAAAGTCTAGTCTATATACATTTTGTTCTGAGTGTACTGATTTGTATGACTTCATAAGATCTAATGAACATGTGATTTTAATATGGCCAAAAATCTAAATTCCATTCAAGAATCAGAAAATAATAAAATCATCATTATGAAAACTAGCTCATTTTCACATGTACCCTATCCAATTAGTTTAAGCCTGAAACTAATGAGAAATTTTACTAAGCTAAGGTCAAAGGTAGGAGCAAATGAAGAGAAAAGACAAGAGATCTCTATGGGAGGTAGCATACACTTCTGTTTCAATGCCTATAAATTTCATGAAGACCTTGCTAAAATGCAGATTCTGTTTTTAAAAGTATAACTATTAAAAACTGGGGTTCAAGAGTCATTTATTTCCTACACAGTTATGACTGTGGACACTTGGAACAGGCAGGTGATTATTAGAGGTTCCTGTTCATTCAGGGAGAGATCAAATATGGCCCTGGGAGGCAGTGCACATAAGATTACATGGGGCTGAGATTGCTAGGAAAGGGTTTTTGCTGTTTACTCTAATTTAGAGAAAAACTTTTGAGGAGTTTTTACAGAGTCACATGCCCAGGTTTTCCCTTTGAGTATTAACAGAACTTGTAAATAAACATTTGTTCAGGAAAATAATCATGATTTAATTGTATTAGCTTTTAGATTTTGTATTTGAATAGTGTATGTAAATAGCCTCACAGTTAATTCATATTGTTGTTTTAACTTCACCTTCACTGATAAGTGGAAGAAGAAAGGCCATATTTTGGGAAAGACTCATTAATCAATTATCTTAATTCCTTAGAATTTTTCCAGTGGAAAAGGAAATATGTTGACAATGAAATGGCATATATAAAAATGGATTCACCGTGAATACCCTGAAGAAAGGTGGAGTAAACAATTTGATGTGCTTAATTAGGTAGTGATTATCCTAACCATAATTTCACATAAAAGTGACTTCTCCCTTAAAAAGTGCATAATTATTTCTTAAGTCACTTTGTTGCCTATTTTTCACTAAAAAGATCAGGGATCTTTTTAATATCTTGATCTGAATTGATTTTAATAAGAAAATTGTGATATCACAGTGGCTTTTACTTGCATGTACTAGATGTCTAATTATGTTAAGCAGTTTTTGGTGTCCTTCTTCAATGAGTCTTCCCTTTGCATCTTTTTCTATTTTTAATTGAGTTATTAAATTTGCTTTGTATGTTGAGAGCTTGTCATGCATCCTACCTATATACAAATCTTTTGTAAGATATATTATGGGCAAATATTTGGTACATTGATTATCTTTTCCTTGTATAAGATATTATACAAGACCATTGTATCATGCATTTGTGCAGATTGATTCAGGGAACAAGAAGTAAAATCTATTCTTCTTCAAGGTAACCTGGAAATTTTTTATGGACAACACTGTCAACTATTTTATATATACTTGTTAGGTCAATTTGAGTGGAACAACCATGTTTTTATAGAAGATATAACATTTGAGGTAGACCCTAGGAAAGAATACCATTTCAATTGTAAATTAATTAGCGGAATATTGAAACAGCAAGGAATTTTCTCTGGAGATAACCGTATGAACAAAAGCATATAGAAGAGAAAGTAAAGTTCGTCCAGAGGCTTTCAGTAACACATTTTGGTTATAACATAGATTGCCTTAGAATTTTAGAGAAAGTGATGCCAGAGTTATGACAAGGTTATTTTGGAGAAAATATCACAAAATTCAGGGTGAGCAAACACAGGTTAAAGAATACATGCATACATACAATATATACATTCACAAGAAGAAATCTACATACCTACATATTTATAATCATGTATATGCATTGAGATCTAGATTTATATACCATATATGTATGTAATCTAGTAGCAAGGTAATTTACCAAAATGTGCTAAAGAAGGATGAAATTTAATCTTATGTATAGTAAGACTTATCTGGCTGCAGCATTTGGGAAAGAAGGTATAAGCCAAATGAAGGCAATAAGTAACTAGAATTTTGCAAAACACACAGGTAAATAGTTTTTAAAATGAAATCCTGATTGGTGTCAGTAGGAATGTGTATGGAATTTCAGTAGTAAGAGGAAAAACAGAGTGGCTCAGGAGGCTGAGCCAGGAGGATCACAAGTTCAAAGTCAGCTTCAGCAATTTAGAGAGGCGCTAAGCAATTTAGTGAAACCCTGTATAAAAACAAAAGGGGAGGGGAGCTTGGGATGTGGCTCAGTAGTTAAGTCCTGCTGGGTTCAATCTCTAGTACAAAAAAAAAAAAAGAAAAAAAAGAGGACAGACAGATGGAAATGAAAATGACTCACTCACACTCATTATAAAGAGTATGGATTCTGAGGAAGCTAAAGAGTAAGGACTTTTCAGGCCCCTAAACATTCAAGCTAACTCGTTTTCATGTCTTTCCCAGATACACACTGGGCACTACAACATTATATCTTCTTCACTTTATCTGGCCTTTGATAATACACATATAAAGCCACTGGTTTTTGGTAATACATGTTAACAATTTTGAGATGTTGCCTAGTTAATTTTCTTGCTTGCTTTATTTTTTTCTTTTTAATTTCTAGAAGGCTGACACAATTTTCTTCACATCCTAACACTTTTCATTTCTACATCTATACTCTTTATCCTTCAGTCTCATATGTTAGCTTTCTGAATTAATAAACCTTTTCACATTGCTTGGTATCCTACAGATAAGGCTGCAAAATGCCTTTAAAGACATCATGAACAAAGATAGACTCATCTTCTTTCTCATAAAACAGACTGAGCTAAGAGCATCCTTTTAGAATTGCTGCCTTCACTGTCAAACTTTTTTAATAATTACATTCTAATTTCTATTTATCTCTCCATGAGATATATTAGTTGACTTTATACAAGGTAAAGATTCACTAATTCTCAATAAACTAACAAAAAGGAATTATGTAGGACCAGTAGATTTTCTGAGATTTTCATCTGCTCAACACAAACCTGACAACAAAATAGAACAACTGTGAAATGAATCACCAACCTATACAGCACTATCAACTGTATTAAATATCTACTTAAGACATTCGGAACTAAATTATGCTATTTTAGTACTTAATGAATTAATAAGGTCACACGAAGAACACATAAGTTAGTAAAATATTCTCATTTGTTTCCTGACTTAATTATTTAGCATTTAGTATGGGATGAAAGTTTGATTAAAACTCTTTGAATGTTTTCAAATTAAAATACCACTATTTTAAGGATTTTATTAGGGATCTCACCTTAAGACATTAAAATACTTGAGAGATTTATTTAATGAGAATAAAATAAAAGCAAGACAATTATGATTACAAAAAGCTTGGAACATTTTCCAAAACAAAGACACTGGAAAAATTCTGTGAGTTTTGTTGTAAAGGAAAAAGAGATATTGCTATAAGATCTAAATATTTTTCTTCAGTATTTTTGTCAGTGAATCCATGACTTGCTTATTTCTCAGGCTGTAGATAATTGGATTTAATACAGGGATTATGACTGTGTAAAATAAAGAGTCCATCATACCATTATCTGCTTGTTGAGATGCAGGGAGAACATACATGAAGAGAAGAGGACCATAGTATAAAGACACAGATAAGAGATGGGCTCCACAGGTGGAGAATGCTTTCCTCATGCCTTTGACAGACTTCTTTTTTAAAATTGTAAAGAGAACTAGTGTATAAGAAACCAGAACAATCACAATGGTGAATACTTGAATTGAGCCAGACAAAATAAATACCATTAGAAAATTAATAGAAGGGTCAGTACAGGAAATCTTAAACAATGGTATAATGTCACAATAAAAGTGATGTATTATGTTAGAATTACAAAAGGTTAATCTGAATAAAAAGCCTTCATGAATTAGGGAATGAAGAAAGCCACCTACAAATGATAAGACTAATAGTCGGATACATAGTCTATTAGTCATAATTACTGGATAAAGCAATGGTTTGCATATTGCTACATAGCGATCATAAGCCATTGTTCCTAAGAGAAAGCATTCTGTAGTTCCACCAAATGCAAAGGCAAAAAATTGTATCATGCATTCAGAGAGGGATATTGATTTGCTCTTGGCTAACAAGTTGACCAACATATTGGGGGTCACAGTGGATGATATCCAAGCATCTACAAATGCTAAACTCCCCAGGAACAAGTACATGGGGATGTGAAGGTGAGGGTCATTCCAGATGAGAGCAATCAGACCAAGATTCCCCACAATGGTGATGAGGTATATCATCAAGAACAGCAAGAACAATGGGACCTTCAGTCCTTGGCGATCTGTAAGTCCTGTGAGAACAAATTCAGTCAGCAACGTCACATTTTTCTTTTCCATGTCCTCCATAGATGTACCCTGAAATAAAATGAAATAAATGTAAAGAAAAAAATCACTAGGATTTTAAATTGTATATTAGCAGAAGAGAGTTGATAAAACTATACTTTCATCAAAACAGCCTTTTAATTTTATTTCATGTTAATTACTCAAATTGATGGAAACTATTTGAAAAAATTAAGAAATAGAAACAAATATCTTTACTTCAATTATAAAAAATACGATGAAATAATCTACTCTGAAAATGTTCCCGAGGTGATTAAGTGCACATAGAATGATCAGTTGGTGTGTGACAAGACACTGGGAGTGATGTAGATAATAAATAAATTTCAAAGTTGTCAGAATGTAGTCACTAGGACTTAGTCACATATTCAGTGTGAAAATAGTATCTGAGAATTTGTTCTCACTGGACTTACAGATCGTCAAGGACTGCAGGACCCGTCTTTTATTTTCAAAGTGTATTTTCTATGGCATTCATTTATTATTAGGAGACTGACTTTAAATTTTATCTTGTTCATAAATATATTTACACTGCCTAAAATTTCTTTCTATATTTAAATGTTTAAACTATACTTAATACAGCAACTAGAACTAAATTTCCCTAGAAATCTTTCTGGTTTCATTTGAGAGCACTTTCTTCTCCATCAGTTTATTTTAGAAGAATAAAATGAACCAAAGGCCAGATTCAGGCATAGAAAATATAAAGAATATGTGTCAATAACTGTACTTACTTTTACTTCTTTTATTTTATTTTTTACTTTTACTATAAAAGTAAAATTATATATGGAATGAATTTCCTTCCATGGAACCACAAATTACAGAATAATTGATAATTTTCAAGTTGAGTTTTACATGGGTACTTTCCAAATCATGCATACTTGACAAGTAAATGGGGACATGTTCTGCTCTGCATATTCCTGATGTACTTGCACATTTATGCAATTACTATTGCTATATATAAAAAATATTTAAAGAAAGATATGTATACTTCTATAAATATTCAATTGTACATATATTACAATATTTATATCTCCAAATATTATGTTATTATAATATGAATATTTTGTATATTGTATATTTACTATATATATGACCTATATATGATATAGTGATATGATATCATTGAATATATCTTATTCATTTTATAGATCAATATATATACATTATATATATTTTTGAATGGAATATATTTAATTTATAGATTGTAGAGGTTCTGTGTTTGGTATTGGGTTCTCTGATAAACTTCAAGATTGTGGCATGCTTGGTGGCTAGGAAATTTCTATGCAAAGGTACGGAATGCCTGGCTGCTGGGAAACTTCCATGTAAAAGACATGGGATACCTGGCCACTATAGCAATGTTCTTGTTTCTATGTCTTAATTCCTCCAAATAGTTTCCATCAATTTAAGTAATTAATATGGAAGATAATTGAAGGCTGTTTTGATAAAAGTACAATTTTATCAATTCTCCTCCACCAATATACTTTTTTTAAAAAAAAAAAAAACCTTGATCATAGGCACATAACTCCTGGAAATAAAGGAACTTGCTTGCTTTATAACTACAATCTTTCACTAAGCTCTGGTGCTTCTGGATCTGCCTGCCTGACAGTAACTTCAGTGGACTTTCTTGCAACCTCCACAAAGCTCCTAACATTGTATATTGTAACTGCAGAATCTAACTCTAAAAATAATGTAGTTATGGTACTACTGAGCCAGTGTAAGCTATTGGTGTAAATGAACATGGCCCCTCAGACAAAGAGCCACTCTGCTACCTTCCCTGCACCTGTACCTTGTCTCTGTGTCACCCTTCATTATTATTCCTTATAATAGATCTGTATACTATAGATATTAGACCTATAAATATTTTCAGAAGAGGGGAAAGTAGAGAAGAGTTCATGTTTACTTAATTGGACTTAAAAGTTATAGTCAGAAAATATAATTACTCAAAGTAAAAGAATCTTCACAAATATTTCTTATCTAAGAATCAATGTGCCTTGAATCTCTAAACTTAGTTCTGATTCCTTTAATATTCTAGTTCACCAGAACTTATAAAGTCATTATTGATGGGTTAATAAGATAGTCATTGCTACAGTGCTTTGATTCACATGTTCACATGCTTTTAATAAAGGCAATAATGCAGAAGTCCTTCAAGAGCCAATCCACAATTAATTTATCTTACAGCTATATTTTGTTTATCCAGATATGACATAAAAATTAAATCTGACTACTAATTTTTTATTTACCGTGCACCCATGGCAATTTCTGAATTCTGGAAACCAAATTTTAACTTATTAAGTTCATAAACCTTAAACTTATAAATCTCAAACCTTCTTTACAAATAATAATTAACATTATAAAACAATTTATCTTTTACCAGTATCTTCTAAGAAATTATGGAGATCCTTCAAAAGTGTCAGATTTTCAAAAGTAGAATTATTTCATACTAGCACACAAGTGACAAGAATACAGGTAACAATTCTTTGCACATGGATTCATTTTCAAAGCTCCATTTTCCAAGTGAAGGAAATTATTGCTTATATAATTTTGCTTTGAACGCAAGAGTCAACAAGTTGTATAACTTTATGGTTTTGTCTGGAGAAACAGACCTGGAGAACTGCAATTCCCCAGGAGTGACTGAAGAGTCTCTGTAGGACAAAGTAAAGATTTTCAATTGGGCATTGTGGATTTGGATTGTGTATGAAACCCAGGTCACTCCACAGGGGAACTGCAGACTTTAGAATTTATAAACATTGAGTCACCATAGGCAACTCTAGTTTGAACAACTGAAATTTTATTTTATGCCACTGTCTTCTACCATGGGAGATACTACTGACAGGTTTATGAAAACTTCAGTTTATAAACTAAATTTGACAATATGATATTATGATCTTAACTGAGCTAATAATAACATGATTTTAATAAGATCAATGATCCAAATTCCCTTTAGGAGCCAATCCAAAGTAAAGTTGTCATACAAATTGTAGCTATAGGTTCCAAACATATACCAACCTACCCCACTTTAAATCGAAATCTGGTGAGAAATTTTACTGGACAAGGTTCAAGGGAAAGAACAAAGAATAGGTAGGCATGGTGGTGCACTACTGTAATCCCAGAATCTCTGGAGGCTGAGGCAGGAGGATCCTGAGTTTAATGTCAGACTCAGCAAATTAGAAAGGCAGTAAGCAACTTACAGAGACCCTGTCTTTAATTAAAATGCTTTAAAAAGTGAGTGGTAGAGATGTGGTTCAGTGATCAAGCGCCCCAGGGTTCAATCTCCAGTACAAAAAAAAATAAATAAAATAAAATAAAAACAAAGGTTTTTATTTTGGGAAGGAGGCTAAATGTCTGTTGCCTAAACTTCAACATCTATAAATTTCTTGAAGATATTTTTTAAATGAAGATTCTGTTTAATTAGTTCCAGTATAGGGCTCAGGAATCATCAGTTCTACCACCATCAATAGATGAATATATAAAGAAAATGTAATATATATACACATATATATGACGTATATGGATATGTATATATGTATATATATATATATATATATATATATATATAAAGATATCTTCATAATGGCTGCCATTTTTACTGGAGTGAGATGGTATCTTAGAGTAGTTTTGATTTGCATTTCTCTGAGTGCTAGAGATGATGAGCACTTTTTTGTATATTTGTTGATTGATTGTATATCCTCTTCTGAAAAAGTGTCTGTTTAGGTTCTTGGCCCGTTTATCGATTGGATTATTTGTTTCTTTCGTGCTTATCTTATTGAGCTCTTTGTATACCCTAGAGATTAAAGCTTTATCTGATGTGTGAGGGGGTAAAAATTTGTTCCCAGGATGTAGGCTCCCTGTTCATCTCACAGATTATTTCTTTTGCTGAGAAAAAAAAAACTTTTTAGTTTGAATCCATCCCATTTATTGATTCTTGGTTTTAATTCTTGTGCTATAGGCATCTTATTAAGGAAGTTGGGATCAAGCCCCATGTGATGAAGTTTAGGGCCTACTTTTTCTTCTAGCAGATGCAGAGTCTCTGGTTTAATTCCTAGATCCTTGGTCCATTTTTAGTTAACTTTTGTGCATGGTGAGAGATAGGGGTTCAATTTCATTGTGTTGCATATGGATTTCCAGTTTTCCCAGTACCATTCATAAAAGGTACACTCATACACTGCTGGTGGGACTGCCAATTAGTGCAGCCAATTTGGAAAGCAGTATGGAGATTCCTTGGAAAGCTAGAATGGAACCACCATTTGACCCGGCTATTCCTCTTCTCGGACTATACCCAAAGGATCTAAAAACAGCATACTACAGGACGCAGCCACATCAATGTGTATAGCAGCAAAATTCACAATAGCTAAACTGTGTAGCCAACCTAGATGTCCTTCAGTGGATGAATGGATTTTAAGAAATGTGGCATTTATACACAATGGAATATTACTCAGCACCAAAAAAGAATAAATCATGGCATTTGCAGGGAAATGGATGGCATTAGAGAAGATTATGCTAAGTAAAGTTAGCCAATCCCAAAAAATCAAATGCTGAATGTTTTCTCTGATATAAGGGGGGTGACTCAAAGTGGGGTAGGAAGGGAGAGCATGGGAGGAAGATTACCTCTAGATAAGGAATAGAGGTGGGAGAAAAAGGGAGGGAGAAGGGGAATAGCAAGGATGGTGTAAGGAGACAGTCATCATTATACAAAATACATGTATGAAGATGTGAATTTGCTGTCAACATACCTCATATACAAACAGAGATATGATAAATTGTGGTATAAAGGTATTAAGAATTGTAATGCAAAAAAAGAAAAAGAGACAGAGCTCATGTATAATGGCACAACTTGGAGTGAACATACTTTATATACAGAGTTACAAAAAATTGTGCTGTGAATGGATAACTATGAATGTAATGCATTCCACTATTGTCATGTATGTAAGAAATAAATTTTAAAAAGATATCTATACAATTAAATAATATTCATAAAAATAAAGTCCTGTCATTTGTAACAATATGAATGGACCTGGAAGACGTTGTGTGAAATTAAATAAGTCAGGCACAAAGACAAACACTTAATGATCTCACTCATAAGTGGAATCTAAAAAAGTTTATCATAGAAATAGAGAACAGAATCATGTTTACCATAAAGTAGGGAACATAGAGGGGAGGGAAAGAAGGATAGTTCAGTCAATAGTCAACCACTGTTTTCAAAGAACCCAAAGGAAAAGCTAAGAAAGCCTACCTTGAGAGTTTTTGACACATACATAAACACATACTGAATATTCTGTTGTGGCTAATGCTCAAATAGTGTTCTGGTTTTGATTGTTTATTTTTACCAAAATCCAAATCATGTTGTTTCTTTGAGTATAGTCTAGAATTACTTTGTCAGCAATCTCCTGAAAAATAGAAAGTTTTATAAACTTTTGAAAAAAATTATACACACATACACACACACATACACACATGTAATACAAAGTGAGAGAAACCATGAATTCTTTTAAATCTCCAGGTTAAGAAATTAACATGCTTTTATAATATAAAATATTTCTACTGTGCTACATTATTCCCATGTGGTGGTTAAATCTAACATGAACAGTTTTTAAGTCACCTGGATGAACTTCCCTATATGATATCATCCTTAATATGATAAATTATCTTTCATCATGTAATGTATCTTTTATATTTTAAATATATCTTTTATATTTCCTTATGCATTAAAGAATACTTAATGAAGAAGAAATCATTAATATGCCAAAAAAACTTTATTATGGCAAAATAAATAGATGCCAGCTGTTTATATTATCAATCTATTCTTTGGGTCATAACACTAAAAAATAAAACAAATACCATAAAGTTAATTTTTTAAAAATCCATTAGTTCAATAGGCATATTATGCAGCAAGGGAAATCAACAAACTGTAGATATAAGTAAAATTGCAGGATTTCTGTAAAGAAAAGAAAATAACAGAACATAATATATTTACACTGTTTCTGGAACTTCATGGGGCATCCATCAGGGGAACAAAAAGAGGGCAGATGATCTGCTATAATCTGTGGCCTAGAATAATAGAATAATAATATATTTTTATTATTCCAGAATAATAGAATAATAATATATTTTTAAAATCACTGTATGTGTGGGGTATGGTGGCACACACCTGTAATACCAGCAGCTCAAGAGGCTGAGGCAGGAGAATCATAAGTTGAAAGCCAGCCTCAGCAACTTAATGAGGCTCTAAGCAACTTAGAGTTTGTCTCTAAAATAAAATGTAAAAAGGGCTGGAGATGTGCCTCCATGGTTAAAGCACTCCTGGGTTCAATCCCTAGTACCACATAGAAAGAAAGAAGGAAGAAAGGAAGGAAAGAAGGAAAGAAGGAAGGAAAGAAAATTTCATGTTTTGTATCATTTAATCCTTAAGTTTGAATATTTTGGGTCTAGGGTTGTGATTCAGTGGTAGAATACTCTGTCAGGCACGTGTAAGGCACTGGGTTCAATCATCAGCACAACATAAAAATAAATAAATAAAGTTAAAAAAATATTGAATATCTTCTTCATGATATTTTATCATAGTCTATTTAAATATCTACTTTTAGTGAGAAAATATCTGTTGATGTACAAGATGCTTTTGACTGCCATGAAAAAACTCAAGGTCAGTCTATATGCAAAAGCCTTTCAAATCAGATAATCTCTCTGAGCTCATGTTACGATTTTAAAAGATGATACACTTTATTAAATTCTATGTTGTTTTTGTTAACAGATTCATGTCGATTTCACACAAAACAAATTAGAGGTTTGTATGTGTAAACCAGTACTATACACAGCAAAAAATGAAAAAGAGTAGTAGGACATTAAACTGTAACCTGTAAAACCTTACTGGCCATAAAATAAGTATAATGTATGGCAAAGTGTGACCTAAGAAAGAATACATAAGCTATTAAATGCTTCAAATATGTTAGTTTTCCTATCCTTTTTGAAATTATCTGGAGTCACATTTTAATTAGATGTTGGAGGAAGTATACCATTTTATCTGTAAATTAAGATGGTGACAATGGGGGTGGGTGGGTAATGGAGGACATTCTCTATAGAGAGGTCTTTATGATTGAAAGCACGTACCTGAGAGAGTAAGGCAGATCCAAAAGTATCACAATAACTCATTTTGAAAACAACATGAATTCCACTTGGAGAATTGTAAGGAAGAGACTTAAAAGTTAAACCAGGTTTTATTAGAAAATTCTAAAATCATGCCAAGACAAGCAAATGCAGAGTGAGAAAGTATAGCATATAGGCTGTACATTCACATAAACATATGCATGGTATATATGCAGATCCAGATACATGTACCCATATATGCATATAATCTGGTAGTAATCTATGCATATAATCTAGTAGTAATGACAATAAATTAAAAGTTAATGAAGAAATATGATGTAATCAGAGTTTCCTTTATGAAGACTCATCCAGCAACAGTGTTTCATAGGGAAAAGAGGGCCAACAGGATGAAGGAGATAGACAACCAGAGTTTTGCAAACATGCTAGGAAACAGTTTTTAGATGAGGGATTCAGTAATATCAATAGGAATGTGTATGAAATTTAGGTGCTGAGGGGAAAGGCAGGAGTGAGGCTGAAGATGGATTACTCATTACACACAAACCATGGAGTAGGAAGCCAATGATCAAGAAGTTTTCCAGCATAAAACATACAAATGCTAGCTCGTTTTCACATCTTTCTCAGAAATCCACTTGGAAATCTGACATAATATCATGTTTTTATTATTTGACCTTTGGAAATATATACTTAAAGCTCCTCTTTTTCCATTATATATTTCATCAACAATTTTTATGTGTTACTACTTTATCTTAATAGCTTCATTGTTTTTAATTCTAGGATAATTGAACCATTGCCCGCTGATTTCTTCTCTTCATGTTCTTCTTAATCCAATTCTTCAATGTAATCTTGTTTTCTGAATTAGTGAAGCTTTTTAGATGGTAAGACAACACAAGAATGCAACTAGAAATGGCCTCAGAATGCATCATAGATTGTGAGAGGTAATTGGCCTCTTCCCTCAACTCACGCAAGCACACTGAGCCATGCCTTTGCTGTCATAATTTTGTCGTTGCATTCCCAGTTCTGTTTATTTTTCCATATGGTGTGTAAGTTAAGTTGCTACAGGAATGAAATTCACTATTTCCCAAAAGGATGGACTGAAAGAAGATTTGATAGATACCCATATTCCAGGGATTTGTTAACTGAAATACCAACCTACCTCTTACACAGAGCTCATGTAATATGTCTCTAAGTTACACAACTGCATTCAGAGCAAAGACATCGTATTAACTTCTTCTCATAGGAATTACACTATTTTAACAGTTAATGCATCTGAAGCCACAGTGAAAAAAAAAAACAATTAAACCTATAAAGTGTTCTTATCTGAAATTATTTTAGTAAGTTATAACATTTGATAAAAATCCTTGCATGCTTTTGAAAGACATAAGCAAATGTTTTATGGAGTTTATTAGTTACTTATACTTTATTAAAAGGCTAACTCAATTATAAGTGCAAAAATCTTTGAACACTGACCAAAATACAACCACATTCAACTTGAACATTTTTGCCACTGTTCAACAAAAAGAGTATTATGAGATCTAAACATTCCTTTTTAAAATTTTTGTCACTGAATCTATGACTTGCTTATTCCTTAAACTATATATAATTGGATTCAATAGAGGAATTATGATAGTATAAAATAGAGAGACCATCATATCTTGATCCTCTACTTGTGGAGATGCAGGGTGCACATACATGAAGAGAAGAGGACCATAGTACAGAGACACTGATAAGAGATGGGCTCCACAGGTGGAGAAAGCCTTTCTTATGCCTCTGGCTGACTTTTTTAAGATTGTGAAGAGAAGAAGTGTGTAAGAGACCAGAATTGTCAAAATAGTAAAAACTTGAATTGAACCAGAGAAAATAAAAACAATTAGATAATTAATTGAAGGATCAGTGCAGGAAATCTTGAACAATGATATAATATCACAATAAAAGTGATGTATTATGTTGGAATTACAGAAGGTTAATCTGAATAAAAATCCTTCATGAATGAATGCGTGAAGAAGTCCACCTACAAATGACAAGACTAACAGATTTATACATAGTCTGTTGGTCATTATTACTGGATAGAGTAAAGGTTTGCATATGGCTGCATAGCGATCATAAGCCATTGCTGCCAGGAGAAAACATTCTGTGGTTGCACTGATATTAAAGGAAAAGAATTGTACCATGCATTCAGACAGAGAAATGAATTTATTCTTAGCTAAAAAGTTGACCAGCATCTTTGGAATCACTGTGGAAGATATAGATGCATCCACAAAGGCTAAACTCCCAAGAAATAAGTACATGGGGATGTGAAGCTGGGGGTCTTTCCAGATGAGAGTAATCAACCCAAGGTTCCCCACAAGGGTGATGAGGAATATCACCAAGAACAGCAGGAACAGGGGGAGTTTCCACTGTGGTTGGTGTATAAGTCCTGTGAGAACAAATACTGTCAGTGAAGTTGCATTGTCCTTTTCCATATTCTCAGTGGATGTCCCCTAAAATGAAATATAGTATTATAAGAAAGCATTCACAATTTTAGAATGTGAAAATTGGAGCAGTAGAATAAAACCCATGCACTTATCAGAATGCCCTTTCAATTTTATTTAATATTAATGTAAGGGAAATTATATCACAGATTGAAGAGATACAATAAACTTGATTATTTCTATTTAAATTGGAATAAATTAACAGATTTTAAAAACAAGAGATCTTATAAAAATGTTGGATTGGAGATATACCTCAGTTGGTAGAGTGCTTGCTTCACATGCACAAAGACCTGGGTTCAATCCCCAGCACCACAAAAAAAAAAAAAGCAATGTTAAATTTGGGGAGACACTGTTAATGTGATAGGAAAATGCTGTGTGTGGGTCACAGGTGCAAGGTCCAGGGAAAAGATACTTAGAAGACCTGAATTTTGAAAAGAATTAAATGCAACAATACAGATATTATTCAACTGAGATAAAGCAAAAACTTTTTAGGCGCTGAAATTTTAAATTAGGAAGCAGCATTAAAAATATATTTAAAATAATTTTTAAAATATCTTATGGCAGTTGAGAAGATGAGTTTCTGGGAGCACAAACTGGCATCAGTTTTTCAGACCCAATCATTTATCAGAAATGTCTGGGGATATTTGTACAAAAAAAACAGACTGTGAGATATTATTAGAAAAAATTAATTAAGTAGTTTAAAATCATTTGCATTTTTAAAAACAATCCCCAGGTGATTTAAATGCATCTGAAGTGATCAGACCATGTGTGATATGATATTGAGAGTGATGAGCACAAAGAGATAGATTAAAAAGAATTCATAAATGGCTGGATTCTGGCTCAGCAGTAGAGCGCTCACCTAGCATGTATGCAGCCCTGGGTTCAATCCTTAGCACCACATAAAAATAAATAAATAAAGGTATTGTGTCCAACTACAACTAAAAAATAATTATTAAAAAAAAGAATGTATAATATAGAGTTACTAGTATGCAGTGTCATAGCACCTGTGAATGGGAGGTCAGTAGAGGAAAGACAAATCATTTAATGAGATGTGTAGATGGTCATTAAAAATTGAGATTGAGAACTTTGATGCATGAGCAAAATGGTGAACATGCAAGTGGTATGTCCAAAGTAGTATTGAATCTATCAACACTTAATAATGATAATGATGTGGATGTCATTGGAGTAATTGGAAGGCAGTGTTATGAATGGCCTATGCGTTCATGTATACACAAAGAAAAGAGAATAAAGACTAGGAAGACATTAAGGAACTTACATTATTATATATTATACTATTATAAAAAGGGGATGGAAAGCATTTACTACAAGGTCCACATTCAGTACCTTTTCTGTCATATAGTCTTGGTGTCAGACTGTGGCAATATAGAAGGCAAGAAACTAGAAAGTCACTTTTCCATTTACCTCACATGTACATCCAAGGAGCTTGGCCTAGTTTCATCCAAGTAAATCCACCAGAGCCAGGTTGGGCTTGAAATACGAACAGAATCAGACAAAGTTTCACACAGTAAAAATAATTTTAGTAGCATAGGTAGCCAAGGTAGCAATATTAAGACTCCACGAAAAGTATCCTTCATTCACCAAGATGGCAGTGATAGTGTGAGCCGCGGTATCTGAAGTTCAGCAGCAGTTACAACCCTCATTGAACTAGTGCATCAGAACATAATTTTGGCTATTGGTTGACCGCATTGCCTTTTCTGCTCCTGCCCATTTTTCTATCTGATTACTCCAATCTCCGTAGCGTTTCTATGTTAGCATCAGTTTCCATTCAATAAAATTATTTCCTGGTGCCAATCAAAATTCCAGGCTAGCTTCACTGTGAGGCCAAGGAGAGACAAGAAAGGGACACTGAGCAGAGTATAACTGGACATTGAAAGATGTTATCTTAAAGAGAGAAAAATACTAAGAATGACAGAATGATGTACAGAACCAAATGCCAAATTAAATGTTCTAGAAGGACCAGGAATCAGTGGGGGTCACTAAGTGTTGAAATTTTCAAAAATGTTAGTGGCTTTGATGAGACCAGATTCTTATCTGTGATACTGTTGAGGTCAGAAAATAATAAGAAATAAGTGGGAAACATGGCACTACAGTGAAGGGAAATAGAAAGTGTTTAGAGAAATATGGAGGACAGTAGGCATTTGTCTACTGTCCACTGTGATCTTTTTTCTTGTAGGACACATCCTAATAAAAATTTTCAAATAAAAGAGTAAACAAGTGACAGGAGAGGTGAGGAAGGACTCAAGAGAGAAAAAGAACAGAAGAAGTAAAAAGTGAAATTTGAGTGGGTGAAGGAAAAACAAAAAGGAGGGAAAGAAATAGGCAGAGTATAACAAAGACATAGAAACACAAGTCAAAGCACAGGGATAGAGGAAGTACCAGAGGAAGAGGGCCAGAAACTAAATGAGAGTCTTCGAGGCTTTCCCACAAATCAGTCAGTTTGCTATTGAATATGCCTTTGAAAACATATTTTGATTTTCAATTTTACTTCATAAATTTTTTGTTGTTGATATCATGGCCTGATTTTTCTTTTAATATTTAAATGTTACTTTATTTTCATTATTCTGACAATTAGAACAAATTTCTCTAGAAAACTTGCTGATTTTATTTGAAAAAAAACATTTCTTCTCCAGTTGTTTTTGGTTTGGTTTGGTTTCTTGGCATAATAAAATTCAGACAAAGACTAAATTATGTATATTGGCAATATATATAACACCAGTATTTCCAGTTGTTAAATGAATTTTTGTATGAAACAGTTTTACTTCTGTATAGTCCCAAGTCACAAAGTAATTGAAAATTCTCAAATAAGTTTTTTTTTTGTGGGAACTTAATGAAGTCATAAATGCAACAAAATGTAGGGGAGGGATATTTTCTACAGATTTTTTAGGTATTGTCAGAAGAGGATGGAGGCTCAGAGGAGTAAAGATTTAAGTGACAGATCTTAAATTTGATCAGAAAATATGATTAATTAAAAGAATAGTCTTTTATTGGAATCAGAGAAATTGTTTATATAATAATCGTTATTTATTATGTACTAAAACTCAGTTTTAAATTGCTTACCATTCTAGTTCAGAAGTTAAAAGTTATGATGATGATAGTAAGTTTAAAAAGATAAGAAAGCATCACTAAGGGGAAGAATTCAAGTTAAATTATTTTTCATCTTATTTTTCTTACCATATATAATGACAATAATAAAATATATAGATAATTCATTTTAAATATTCCTTTACATCAGCTATGTTGGAATCCAAATTTAAAATTATTATAAATTAAACAGTATTTTAATTTAACTTTCTGTATAAATAATAGTATATACTATAAAAATTCTTTCCTTCTTACCCATAATATTTTCAAAGAAATTTCAGAGATCCTTAAAATATTTTGGACTTTCTAAAGCAGAAAAAAACACAGTAGTACAGGATTGATAATAACAAAAGTAGCAGTTGATTGATTTTGGAGGTTTAACTTTCCAGTCTCAGTAAAATGTTGTTTATATAAGTTTGCTATGGACACATGTATCAACCAGTTGAATAATTATGTGCTTTTTCTAGAACTAAAAAGCATGAAGATCTGAATTTCCCCTAAGAGTACCAGTATTCCCTATAGGACAAGTAAAGTTGTTCTACTGGGCACTGTGGATTTGGACATTTGTCTGTATTATAAGATTTATACACTGTCTTGATATTG
This sequence comes from Ictidomys tridecemlineatus, assembly GCF_052094955.1. Classification (NCBI taxonomy): domain Eukaryota; kingdom Metazoa; phylum Chordata; class Mammalia; order Rodentia; family Sciuridae; genus Ictidomys; species Ictidomys tridecemlineatus. Next base: position 168,273,307 of record NC_135479.1, read on the forward strand.
AAGTTCTACCTTGTCTTAGAATCAGATAATATTGTACCTCTAACTTTTTTTTACTTTTTAAAAGTTATTTGACAATTTATCATCCCTTGCATTTCCATGAGAATATTAGAATCATCTTGTCAATTCTGAAAGAAAGCAAAATGTGATTTTGATTGTGATTTCATTAATCTATACTTACCTTAGAGGAAAACTGACATGTTTTTCAATATTAATTCTTCTGACCAAAACACTAAATATTTTTCTATTAATTTTGGTCTTTAATTTAATTTCTCACAGAAGTCTTTTTTTTTAATTTTTTTTCACTGTATAGGTTTTGCACAACTTTTATCAGATTTATCACTGTTTTTATAAATTCTCATAAGTATTGCATATAGTGTTTTAAATTTATATTTCTGACTTTATTACTGGTATGTAAATACAGTTGATTTTTAAATATTGATTTTTACATTCTGGAGAACTGCTAAATTTATTTACTAGTTACAATGTTTTTTGGTTTTTTTTGTAGTTTCCATTGGATTTATCTTTGCGCAATCATATCAATCTTTAAAACATGTAATTGTGTCTACATTTCCAGTCTGGATAAATTCCATTTGATCTTTATTTAAATGAATTAATTAATTTTAACTCTTTGGTTTTCAATAAGAATTGCATATATTTAAGTCATAGTATGTAATGCTTAATATACATAGATGATTACTACAGTCAAGCAAATGAACATATCAGTCTTATCACTTGGCTGGTTTACCTTTTTGATGTGCTTTCTGACAACACATGAGATTTATACTCTTCACAAATTTCCAGCATAATACAATATTATTAACTATACTCATCAGGCTATAAATTAATTCACTAAATTTTTTAAATGTTTGAAAGGAAATTGATAGAGACTCTAATTTATTTAATTATGTGTAGTTAGTGTCCCAGAAGGAAGGTAATAGCCAAAAATATTGTTGAAGAAATAATGGCCCAATTTTTTGATAAATATAAATTAAGAGATCAAAGAAGGTCAATAGCCCCACCCAAGGTAAATACAAACAAAACTATACCAAGGCACATCATATTCAAATATCTGATTGAAAAAATACAGTATCCAATTAGGTAGAAAGGAAGGAAGGGAGGGGAGGGGGTTTGAGGATAGGAAGATAATAGAATGAGTTAAACATTATCACCCTAAATTATACTCCCTTTATGTGTGAAATGTCAAAGTGAATTCGACTGTCATATATGACTCATTAGAACAAATCTTTTAAAAAGAAAAATACTGTACTCAGGACAAAAATAAAACCCACATACTACACCGAGGAACAAAAATAAGAATAGTAGATAGCTTGTCAGGAATTTCCAAGTCATAAAATAATTTAAAAAAAAAACATTTAATGGCTGAAAGGAAAAAGAAACTGTGATTCTAGAAGACTAAGTGAAAATGTGTTTCAAAAATTAAGGGAAAGTCCAGTGCAGTGATGCATGCCTGCAATCCCAGCAGCTCAGGAGGCTGACATAAGAGGATGGCAAATTCAGAGCCAGCCTCAGTAACTACGAGGTACTAAACAACTCAGTGAGACTCTGTCTCTAAATAAAATACAAAATAGAGCTGGGGATGTGACTCAGTGGTTGAGTGCCCCTGAGTTCAATCCCCAGTTTATATATATATATATATATATATATATATATTTGTAAAAGAAAAGGAGTAAAGATGTGACTAAATACAAAAGGTGTTATTTTCTCAGTTTCTAGTGTCTTTACAAAGAACTGACTCTTTGAAGCACAAGTAATAGTAATTGCAAATTTTGCAAAAGAGACAAAATGGAGAGAAGTATACTGTTGGAAAGTTCTTACATAACACATACAGAAATTTTTATTATTTTCAGGTAAATTTGTTATAAATTAAAACTGCATACTCTAGACTTAGAGCAAATATTTAAAAAATAGGTTTAACTAATAAACTGATACTAGAGGTAAAATTGATTTTTTTTTTTGTACCAACCAGACTGCACCCAGGTGCACTTAACCACTGAGCTACATCCCCAGCCCTTATTTATTTTGAGACAGGGTCTCTCTGAATTGCTCAGGACCTTGCTAAATTGCTGAGACTGGCTTTGAACTCAAACTCCCCAGCTGCTAGAATTACAGACATGTACCACCATGCCCAGCCAAAATTGAATTCTTAATAAACAATACAAAAACATGCAACAGAAGAGTAAAATGAATCAAATAAGAGTGGGACAAATAAAACACAACAATGGAAATATACAGGGAAGCCTTCCTCTGGTGAGCAAACTCCTGGGGGTGTGGGTAACTGGCACTTTGTTTCCCATACTTAGAATGCTTGGCAGTTTCTCCTAAAAGCTAGTTATATAACTAATAGAGGTGCAATATATAGTTGCTCATGGTAATGTTTTTTTTGTGAAGAGGCTCTGTGTTATAGCTTTATCCACCTGGACCTTCATCTCAAATACTTAGCTCCTGAGAATAAGGAACACCAAACAATAATGTAGTTATGGCACTAATGACATAAAGTAACCTACTGATATAAATAAAAGTTGGCAGTTTGGCCTCTCTGCCATTTTGTCATCTTCCCTGCCTCTGCATCTTGTTTCAATGTCTCCTTTTGCTTTTCCTTACACAACAAAATAGCATAGATGGACGACTTAAATAACAGAAATTTATTTTCTCAGTCTCAAGGCCAGAAGTCTTATGGTGAAGATCTAAGGAGGGACTTTTTCTGGCTTGCCTTCTCACTGTGTCTTCCCATGGCAGACCAAAAAAAAAAAAAAAAAAAAGAGCAAGTTTTCTGGTATTTCTTCTTATAAGAATCGTTAATCTATCATAAGTACCCATGGTCATGAAGTTTTCTTGTTGCTGAAAGCTCAGTCCTTGTCCCCAATGCCAATTCAATAATGAGGACACAGTTTTGAGAAAAAGGAAAAGAAGGTTTATTGCCTTGCTAGCAATGAAGAAACACAGGGGACTCCTGTCCCAGAGGCTGTGAATCTGGCCATCAGCAGGCACAGGCTTTTAAAGAGGTGATTCAAAGGCTACATTCCACATGTTCTTTGTTGGAGTTGTAATTCACTTGTTAATTTGGGAAGTAGTCATTTCTGAGATCTTCTGGTACCATCCCCAAAGTCTGGATTTTTTCATTTCTATGGTGTGTTTGCAATCAAGGACAGATAAATCTATCTAAAATGAGGAAGAAAGGTAATTCTGTTTCCCTTGAGATTAAGAAGTGAGAGAGACTAGGGAGGAGCAGGAAGATCAGAAGAGAAAGAAGCATGTCCATTTAAAAAATAAGTTGCAGAGGCAGAGCAGCAAGTGCTATATTCAAAGAATAAAGTTGACTGCTATTACAGTTCCCCACTGTCAATTTCTACATTCCACTTCTATGGTAAATGGGTGATGATATCTCTGAATTGCTTCCTGCTGAGGGGGATGAAGTTGGGGGAAGTAACCCAAAGTCTTATTCTCTATCAGGTGGGGCATGGACAATTAAGGGAACCAACTTGGCAAAATGCTCTTCTAAGTTTTACATTTAACTAAGTTGAACTTTTACAGTACAATTTAGAATGCAGAGCATATGGTAATAATCATAGGTCTGCATGGATTAACAAAAATAAAAGTATAGCCTTAAATCTCTTACATATTTAGAAAACAATGCTAATCATAGAAATTGACTTAGTCAAAGCAAGCAGATATAAGACAGGTCTTCAGACAACAGTGTGGCCCTTCTACATGAGATACAATGTATAAAAGAGAGCACTTATTGGTTATATTGCCTGTAAATTGCGTAAACTTTCATTTATAAACTTTTATATAACACTTGGATGAGGCTTAGACAGATAGTTTTCAGATACATACACATAATTAGTCACTTATATTTTGGATTATTACAACCTAAATAACTATTGTTTGTTTAACCAGTTATAATCTAAATAACTGTTATAACCTAAATAACTGTTGGTTGTTTAACCAGTTACAAAGCAGTCATTTAAGACTTTAAAACAAGTACAGACCCCAGTTCCTTTAAGATTTAGTTTTCCCAAGTAATAAAACCTAACAAATACTAGAAAATATCCATAGATAAGAGCAGATCAATGTTTCTAAGTTTGCTTCATATCAGTAAATTAATGTCCAAATAACTTTGACTAGGCTAATTGTAGCCAATTTAATCACAAACACAAATTCTTTAAGATTCGCCTTCCACAAACCTTCTGCAACTTAGACATTCACAACTTACATCCTTAGGTTTGTCCTCATTCATATTTCATTTTATCACAAGAATATCACTTTATCAGACAAAATATTTTCTTTTCCAGAAGTATTTCTTTTACCTTCTGATTTTTCACACTAAAATATTTTCATGCATATAACTTTCTTTTCTAGCTTTAAACTCTTCCTTAAATTCATATTCTGAAATCAACCTTATGAATGTTATCTGTGCATTTTATTTACACAACAAATTTCATCCCAGGTGAGGGTTGCACAATCCAGCATATACAAAAAACTCTGCCTTAATCTTTTTTCTCCCAAGTTACAATAAAGGTGTTAGAGCAGAGGATATTTTTGAGCCTGACCTGTCTCCATTATCATTATCTCAATGCCATCAACTTTAAGTGAATTCTTCACTGACAATTGTACCCAGGGGCTGCTTTGGAGCCTTTTTCTTATACTATGCATATTGATATTCAATGGAGGAGGCCCTTTTCTTCCTTTTTAGGCTTCCTTGAAGATCCCTTTTCAGAGACTGCCTACAATACAGGGATTGGCCTTAGTTTCTGTCTTTTTCTTTTCTGGGTGTAGTTATTTATTCTGTCGGTCTACCCAGGTATTTAGTTTGATGGGATACTATTATAGCAATAACTGCTTTGCCCCAGTGATGAATATCCCCTTGCAAAATGGGACGACCCGTCAGATCTTAAAAGGGGAGACTATTCCTTTCCCCAGGTCATAAACTAACAGTGCTGAAACCTACTGCCAGATCCTTTGTTGCTAGCACACTCTATCCTCCAGAGGCAAAAAGGGCTAGAGGGCAGGGCAGAAGCCAAGTTCTCTTTGGCCATTTTTCTACAGCCCAGGCAGGTTTTCTGGAATTTTCCCAGTTTAGGGCTGGTGTCCTTTGCCCACAGGGAGTTCATCTGTGTCTGCCTGGGACCAGGCTGGCAAAGAGTGCTGCTAGTGCCATGCTGGGTACAAAACATTGATAAAAACTCTTTCTTCTGGTGTTCTAATATCCTTAAACACAAGAGGCAGTGCCTTTTGGCAACTTCAAATTAGTTCCTGCCTGTTGGGACCTCTTATCGTGAAACTGCATAAATGCCTGTACAGGCAGATTCTTTTTCATATACTTTACCCCTGACAGACCAACTTCAACCTCAAGATTGTATAATAATTCATAAAAACCATTCAAATCCCAGATGGTGTTACAGTAAATGGTTTAGACTACTGGTAAGATCAGGGCAGCATGGGGCTGGGGCTGAGGCTCAGTGGCAGAACACTGGGTTTGATCCTAAGCCCCACATAAAAATAAAGAAACAAAATAATGATATTATATCCATCTACATCTAAAAATATTAATTTAAAAAAATCAATGCAGCATGGCCCATGTCTTAAAGGTCCAGTAACAGACAAAAAACAGACAAAAAAGATCATTAAAACCATAGGTGACAGGACACTTTAAAACAGACAGACCCACATGTACAAATTTCTTCCACTTATTTTATGTTTGATATATCAATTCCAACTGCAAGATTGTACAATAATACAGAAACCTGTTTAAAAGCCAGATCATTACAGTTAAAATTATCTTATACAGACTTATACCTATAGTTGGCTCTTTATTCAACTCACTGTACCTCTGACAGACCAACTCTAATTGCAAGATTGTACTAACAGAAACACAGAGAGACAATCAGAGAGAAGCCCCTAAACATGGCCAACAGATGGGAACCTTTAAATTGACTAGCCAAGATCTTTCCCAAAAGACTACCTACTGGCCGTGTCTTACAGTAACAGATACAACAAAACAGACAACCAGAGGGAAATCCCAAGCCCAAGGCCAGCAAACAGATGGAAAGGGGGAACAGACCAAAAGGGAGTAAATATCCCTAGGTTTTCAAGTCCCATTGACTCCTATACCAGTGGCATCACAGATGTCCTCAGAAAGAGGGACCAGAAGTTCCCACAAAGAAGAATCGGATGTGTGGAATCAAGGGTCTTGGCCTGCACACTTGAGGACTTACCAAATGGCCAAGGGAGTCATGACTTTACTGAGGTCAGATTCCTTTTTCTCAAAGTGGACCATGATGGAGCAACCTGTACCATTTAGGGAGAGAAATGGGGAGTTCCCTGAAGCAAGGAGTTTCAGCATATGCTGGGAGGATCTCTCCATCTATCCCTTTACTCAGAGGAAGAGCTTCTCTGGTTCAACCCGAGGCAAACTCACCTATCTCCTAACTCTCCTACAGTTGGCTCCTAACAGTTTCACCAGCACCTTGAATCCTCAGCATGGAAGTGTGGTTCCTTGGAGAAAAGCTGGAGCAGGGGCTGCTCTCAGGTCCCATTTGAGGTGCTAAAGTTCTTGCTGATACCTCAGTCCTTGTCCCTGATGCCAATCCCTCTCCCCCACTAGTTGAGAATGAGAACTAAACAGAGATAACAATTATCACTATTTTTAGGCAGGATGATACTGGTGGCCTTAGTCAGTGCACTAAGGCAAGGGGGAAAAATGTAATGCCTGCAGATTGGAAAGGACAGAATAGAACTATTTTTATACATACACGATTAAGACTCATGAATATAGAATTTTAATTGTAGTTATGAAATACATAAAATGAATAAACAAACTACAGTCAACTTATAAATATGTATTATAAATTTTTGGCACAAATATTAGAAAATCAAATTAATACAAAACACCATAGACAGTTGCATAAAAACATGGTATTCTCAGGTGTGTATTCAGAAAGATGTGTGCCAGAGGTACATACTAAAAGCCGCAAAGCATTGCTTAAGGGAATTATTCACTTCTAAATAAGTTATGTATCGTATTTACATATGAAAAACTTACTATTTCTAGAGATTTCAAATTACCCCAAATTAGTTGACATAATCAATGAAATCCAATATAAATTTTTGGTAGAAAGTTTGTATATTCAGATATACATATAGTTCGGTAAGTAGACAGATCAAATAATGTCAAACAATTTTGCAAAAATGAAATAAGTTCAAAAAATTCAAACAGCCTTGAGCTCTCAACCTGTAGTCCTGCCTTCTAGATTTTGAACACATGGTCCCAATAATGGTTAAAGTGAGCTCCTTAAAATACCTCCCTTTTTGGTTTCCATTTTTTCTAGAGAATTCTGAATGATACATATGGGCAGTTGATTTTTCAGTCACTACTAGTTTGATTCAATGAGAAAACAGTATTTTCAATAAATACTACTAGAAAAACTGGCTAACTATATTGAAAAAATTAACTGCAACTCTTATTCATGATATACATATAAATAAATTGAAATAATCCTTAGAACTAAATGTTAAAAGTAAAACACTAAAATATCTAGAAGAAAACACTAGATAAAATCTCTGCAACTATAGGGTATGTAAAAATTTGTTAAATGAGATATATTTAATGACCATAACATTTTAATATGTGGAAGTTCAATGAAATTGAAACATCTGTTTTTCAAACAACAACATTATGAATATAGTTGTCATTAAATATTAAGTATGATGTCGGGATGTACTGTGATTAGCATTATTTCAATCTCAATTCCACATTGATGCTGAAATAAAGGATTTGTTGTCTAACTTATACATCTAATTTTTTAAAATGTAGACATTAATTCTCAAGATGAAAGGATACTTTGGAAAACTTTCCTTAAATATCCCAGTTTATATAATATTTGTGGAAACAGATTAAATGGATGAAAAGTAGATTTACCTTTGAAAATTTTTCTTACACATTTGAATGCATCTACTCAACATCTACAAAAATTTCAAGTCATTCTTAATAATGGAAAAAAGGATGATAGATATGCCAATGTCCACTGCAGTTTTTGTACATATATCTTTATACCTCAAATATTAAAGAAACAACAGCATTAATAAGTATAAGTAATATGGACCATTTTTCTATTTCTTCCTCTGTATCTCAAGTCAAGACAGCTAAACTGTTTTTATTATGAGCTACTTAAATTGTCAATTCAAGCACTTAAACCATTACTTTCTTAGTATTGAGGGATATAATATGTCTACATATTAGGCTTTATTGCCCAGGATATTGTATTAATTATAAGATGAACACCTTAATCCATTGAAATGTGTCCTACTAATACACATCCACTAATCCACAGCCCCTTATTTCAGTCACAGGATAATAAAGTCCAAACATTAACATATAACTAGTATAGTCAAGACCCATTTCAAGCCATCAGATAAAATTGATAAGAAACTATATTTCCTTTATTCTGCTTATTGTATGTTTTCAATCCTTCATTCTTCATCCAAGATATTATCCTTGATCCTTGTCAAAATGCTATTTCTAAAACCTCTCAAATGTCCCCTTCCTTAACAACAGCTGTGACAGTCTGTGTTTTGGAGGCATTCCCTCTGCCTTCACAGCACTCTCCTCCCCCACCTCTGCCACATCCAATTAAATCTCCTTTGACTAAGTGTGAATGACAAATGCAGGAGGAAATAAATATATACTTCAGCTGTTTGTCCTATTAAACAAATTCCTGCTAGCCAACTAAAATATAGCAATTACCTTTTACTGTATTTAAAAATTTGTGACCTACCAACCCAGGAAAAAAGGAGGGGAAATCTGTTTTTCCAGCCTACCCCAAAAAATCTTCTATTGCTCAGTTGATTGTGATTCCCTATGTTTCAACTCAATAACCTTTAAATAAAAGGGAAATACAAGGTTTGACTCTACTGTCATTGAAACATGTTTACCAATTACTAAAGATAGACCTAAATTAACTCCTTGTTTAAATAAATAGCCAATTACAAGGCTATTGGATACTGGTACTGATGTTACAGTACTATCTCTTATGGTAGGAAACAAAAATGAACAAGTGTCCAAAAGTTCCCTGTGGCTACCATATGCTACCCTTTCCAATCACAACAAATCATCATTCATGTTTATTCATTCTCCAAAGTCAACTCTTAAATACATTTAAAAATTTATTTTAATAAATCCCTAGAAAGACATAAACATGATGATGTTAAAAATAAATCTAATAACCATTAGAGACAAAAATATCCAGCTTTTTAAAACATTTAATTTCAGTATTCATCATGACTATTAAATTTTATGCCTAACATTTCCAATTATATAGGCCTATCTTGTGTCTATACTTTATATACTTAATATCAAATTGACATTTAAACAAATAAACACTCATCAATTAACATTTAAATAAATATATAAATCCAAATAGTTTAATTCAAATCAACTAATATAAATGTCTTTAAAATTCTAACTCATTTTTTTTTTCCACAAATTTTTCTAGGTGGCCAAAGTCTTAAAAAAATGTCTAAAATGTAATATGATATCCATTGCTTCTAAATTTTTTTTTTTTTTTTTTTAGTGAGAGAGGGGAGAGAGAGAGAGAGAGAGAGAGAAGAGGGAGAGGGAGAGAGAGAGAGAGAATTTTTAATATTTATTTTTTAGTTCTCCGCGGACACAACATCGTTGTTTGTATGTGGTGCTGAGGATCGAACCCGGGCCGCACGCATGCCAGGCGAGCGCGCTACCTCTTGAGCCACATTCCCAGCCCCTGCTTCTAAATTTTTTAAACACAAAAAATTAATGCTATCATTTACATTTTTCTAATATTTTTATTTTTTACAGTTAAAATAAATTAACATAAATAAGATTGCTCTTCATAAGCATGACTTCTTAAATAAATAAATTAAAAATTACAGCTGATGCCTAACTGCTTTCTCTTTTTTTTTCCATTGTTAAAAAACTGATAGGTCTCTGCCTCCATTGTTTATTTAACTCCCTCCTTAAAACAGACATTACAAAAAATTAAGAAAAATTGTCAACAATAATGATAAATCAACTTTCAATATCTAATATGCCATTACCATCAGTAGTTTTTGTTAAAAAAACGTATACTTTTACAATAATAATTACTATTTATAATCAAAATTATATGTATTAAAATACTTATATTCTCCTCACTTTCAGTCCATAATATTTTGCCTTTTGCTGATATGTATACTCAATTAATTGTTAATGGTCATACTAAAATTTTATCTTTAACAGACACAAATATTCATGTTTTATGCCTTACTTATTTAAAAAAAAAAAACAATATTACTTCTCCCATACTTACAGTTTTTCTCCTACTATCAAACTACATTAACAATTTTTTTTAGCACCAATTGCTTTTCACATGGCTCTTGATGGACAATTCTCTGTTATGTCATGTTACACATTTTCCCTTTCCCTTGATTTCTACCATTTCTCTTATAAATCAATTAACAATATATACAAATAAAGATAAGCAAAAAATACTTGTTTTTATTAATGATAAACAAACTGCCTCAAATCTCTCCACAACAAACTAAATTAACTGCCATTATTCTACCATTAAAATTATCATCTACAACTTTAAACATCATTACAGCATTACATATATTACAGCATTTTCCAGTACTACAACTCTGATTATCAAACCTCCCAATCACAGTGGACCCTTGGGGAATCCTCAAACAACATCCAAACCATAGTAACATGTATTGTGTTTCAGTTTCTATAACATCAGAAAACTTTCATCACCTCAAAGCAATTCAAGTTTGATCAGTCATACTTTGAATTTCCCTGCTGAAGTACTGCAGGCAGACTGTGAAATTTTCATTCTGCTGCCTTAACTAGAAGCCTCTTGTATATCTTTTTTACCTGCTTTATTTTACCAGTACCTTTGGACATATTAAACAGAAATAAATAAACAAAAGAGTCTTTACAAGGAGGCAAGTACAATTGAATGAACTGCCAGGACTTTTCCACCTTCTAAATAATAAGTCACCACCATATTTTATATATAACTTCATCAATTTATTTCTATTTCTTCCTAATTTTATTAGCCATAAGAAATTCCACATGTCTAGACTATACAGCTAGACTTTTTCTTTTTTTAATAGCACAGATATTTTATTCCATCATTGAGACTCAGGAATATTAGATTATTAACAAGTTTGTCATGGCTGTCTATATAATGCTCTGTTCTTCTAAAAGGAAGACTATGTAATGCCACCAAGCATGATGAGCTTACCTTGCCATTAAATTCATTATAGTTCATATTAGTCATTTACCATCAAGAATAAATCTATGTTTTATATATATTAAATCTAAAGTATCTTCATTTAGAACATTTCTACTACCTCTGCAGGGATTATTCATCAACCCTTAGATGAATCAATTAGGCAGGCACTCTTTTTAGCGTAAGCCTGTTAAATTTCTACTTTAACCATTGTGTGTCATTATTTAGAATGAGAATACATACTAAAGTTCATAGTTTTCAGGCCATACAATTCCCTCCATTAGACTTAATTGACTCCCAGTTACAATGTTACTCCATTGATCATGCAGTCACAGTATCTAGGTTAGCAAAAACTCATCAAGTTTCCAGTGTTCATCTGATGGCAAGATGCCCTAATTATTTATCTGAAATCTCTACTTTCTAGGTCATTGGGCCCTGTTCTCCCACCATTGGACAGCAAATGTGTTGCCTTTCACTTAATTGATAAATATTATATCTGTCAGGTTCCCAGGAAATATCTCATGGGTCATATCCTACTTTATGCATTTTCTTCATCTTAGCTAAGTCAAATTTATTTATTTGGATTTTCCTAATAGGGTTCCTATTCTGATAATGCTATTATAAAGATTAAACAATGTTTTTAGCCATTTTTCCTGTTTGCCTTTATTAATTTACTTTGCTTAATCCTACAGGTTTGAAGCTATATTACCTAAATTTCATTCATAATATTTGCCCCCCATAATTTGCCTAAAAAAAGTCTCAACTGAAACAAAGTCAAACCAGTATCAATCTTAAAGATTCTCTTTTCTTATCCTTTAGCACATTAGTTACTTCATAAGACTATAGTCATAGATTTAAAGTGTTCTGTGACAACCAAACTCACAAGAAGTGATAGACTCACCCAATGTCTATTTAGCCAAGTATATTATCCAGGTATATGTAGCTTTGAGCAAGAACACCACATAGGAAAGTAGCAGCACTGTAAGGCTTGGATACCCAAAGGTACCTTCCTATGCCCCATCACTAAATGCAATCTGATATCAGTACAAATCAAATTAGCACAGAGACATGAAGATTGAGGGTCTCTCAGTATGAGTTAACATAAGTAATTTGTTTATCACTTTGCATCTAGAGGGATATATGACCTCCACTGTCAGTACACCTATATTCAGTACATTATACCATATAAAATCTTGATAAGTGTAACAATATACCTATGATGATTTCAGATCAGCAATCAGTTCAGACCAATTCCAGAAAACTAAATGACTACTATGCATTGTTATCAATCACTTAATTGATAATATAATACCTGCCAGGTTCCCAGGAAATATCTCATGAGTCATATCCTACTTTATGCATTTTCTTCATCTTAGCTAAGTCAGATTCAGTTATTTATCATTTTGATGTTCCATACTTGATTCATTCCAGCTTCCAATTTTCTTCTGAAGATCCACCAATATTTTTTATTAACCAACTTTTCCTAATTATTCTAACTAAGCAATACATTTCTTCCTAAGAATGTATGCTAACAAAAAGAGAATTCCATTTCAAGGTTGTCTAAATGTTAGTTCCTCAGGGGGAATTTCAATGTAGAGGAAAAAATTACACTTAAATTGATAACAGTTTCCATACATGATAATATTTTATAATAGCTGAGATTTTGTTTAAAATAATCCTGGTAAATTACATATTATATGTGTAATTTAAAAGTTAAAGAAAGAGTGAAAAATATTTTTGTTTCATGTACTCTGACTAAAAAATTTTGTACCATGTAAATGAAGAAAATTTAGCTTTTGACATAAATCATTGGAAGTATTTAAGAATTACCTTTAAAATACTAATAATAAATTATAAAAAATAATATATTAAATAGAATAATGAATATGCTAAGATTATTATGATTTAGTTACCTTTTGCACAATGAATCATGTATACTATATGATATTGCTGAAACTTTCCTGCAAATACAGATGAAATTTAAAAGACAACAAATTAAATCATGTGGTTTATTTTTAAAGACATTTTTATTTTGTTTTGTTATTGAAGACCTACTGGAAACAATCTTAAGACAATGTAGACAATTTGAGTTTTTCCAAGAAACATTTTTGATAGATGTATGATAAAAATTATTTATTGTATGTCTATTCTTTAGATAAATCTCATGGTATTTTTCTTGGAACTGTTGACTTATTAAAAGCTAAAGTGTTTTACAAATGCTCAAGCAAAAGCATACATTCATTCCTCAAAAAAATTAAACTAAATTTTCATTTGATATTATTATTTTTTCAAAGTAAATATGCTGAAAAAATACATTGCTCAAGAAATATGACTGTTTTACTAAAAAGCTGAGATAACTATTTCTATATAATAATAGTAAAATATAATATTGTGCCAATGAAATCTCACTCATTAATTTACTTCCTATTCAGGAAAATGATCATTTTAATAAAGAAAAAAATCCCCCACCCCTTTATCTTACTCTCTCTCTCTCTCTCTCTCTCTCTCTCTCTCTCTCTCTCTCTACACACACACATAGAAATCATTGTCACGTTTTTTATTCCTATCTTTAATAGTAAATCTGTTTCTTATTTCTTAGCTAGTCTCCTTGCTTTCTGCCCAGTCAATTCCTACCTCAAATCATAGGAATAACAATGCAATCATAAGGCTGATCTCTGAAACCACCTTTATTACACAAAATATTTTAATATTTATACATTAATAAATATAATGTAACGTCATATTCTTGATAAAATACATTCAGTTGTATAGATGATCTATGAATCATTTTGATGTTTCATACTTGATTCATTCCAGCTTCCAATTTTCTTCTAAAGATCCACCAATAATTTTTTATTATCCAACTTTTCCTAATTTTTATAACTAAGCAATACATTTCTTCCTAAGAATGTATGCTAACAAAAAGAGAATTCCATTTTTAAAACTCAGCTAGAGTTTCTGTGCATGGCAGAGAAACACAAAGACTTATTAATTTGCAAATCAAGAAGAGTGGGCTATGCTCATTTAAATATATAAGTAAATATATATGCCAGCATCAGTTAAAATTATTTCTCAATAAACATTTCTCACTGTTTCACTGTTTAAAATTGCCAATTATTTCTTGTAAATATGGAAATCCCTAGGTAATCTAACTAATTGGCCGAAGCTAAAAGCTTAGATAAAATTGAGCACAATGTTTTCAAATAAGTTTCTTATGGGCAATATTACCAAACTTGCACTGGGGCCATATCCAAGGAAACATAATGTAAAGTTGGTTTTGTTCATGCAGAGTTTATGGACTGTGTGTTAAAATGGCAGAGTAGTGGCTAATTCATAGCACTGGAGTGTTTCCTTTAAGACTAGAAAGAAATAGTCTGAAAGCTCTGTGACAAACGTTTATTTCTTCATAATTTTTCTTACGGTACCTATAACCTCTTTGTTCCTCAGGCTATAAATAAAAGGATTTAGCAGGGGAATTATTATTGTGTAAAATAAAGAATACATTTTTTCCTTGTCCTCAGTTGGTCCAGACCCATGGTGCACATACATCAAGAAGAGCGTGCCATAGAACAAAGAGACAGAGAGCAGATGGGCCCCACAGGTAGAGAAGGCTTTGCTTCTGCCCCTTTCATTCTTCTTTTTCAGGATAGCAAAGATGACATAGCAGTATGAAATGATAATAGTCATAAAAGTAAAGATTTGTATAATGGCTGAAAAGATTAAAACCAGACGTATATTAACTGTAGGATCAGTACAAGAAATTTTGAATAGTTGTAAAATTTCACAATAGAAATAATATATGATATTGGACTTGCAGAAAGTTAATCTAACTAACAAACCCACATGAATTGCTGAATGCAGAAAACCAACTAAATATGAAGCACCTATAAGCTGACTACAGAGGCTGTTGGACATCATCACTGGATACAGCAAGGGATTGCAAATAGCCACGTAGCGGTCATAGGCCGTCACTGACAGAAGGAAACATTCCGTGGTAGCACTGGAGCCAAAACAATAAAACTGTGTTAAGCACTCAGCTAGGGATATCTTATGATTCTTAGATAAAAAGTTGATAAGCATCTTGGGGGTCACAGAAGATGAAGTGCTTGCATCAGCCAAGGCTAAACTGCTGAGAAATAAGTACATGGGGGTGTGAAGGTGGGGGTCCTTCCAGATGAGAGCAATCAGGCCAAGGTTGCCCACCATGGTGATGAGGTAGATCACAAGAAACACCAGGAACAGGGGCACCTGCAGCCCTGGACGGTCTGTAAGTCCCATGAGAACAAACTCAGTCACCAGAGTCGTATTTTCTTCTTCCATATTTGATCTGGACAATCACTAAAATGTAAGATCAAGTAATAGAACAGTCAAAAATGAATCATAACAATAGTGATTGTTTTTGTGATTATATGTTCCTAAGAGATATTTCTCATCTGATTAGTAGTTTTAAAATTTTACTTTTGTCTATTTTATATCTATTTTCAATTCTCCACAATGAATTATCAAACTGATAATTTAATACTTAGGGAACAAGAGATATTTTAATGTGTGAAAACATTAAAAATATTATTTATCTAAATGTAAAATAAAAATTTAGGCTGTTTCTCTAAAAAATTAAAAATGAGCATAAGAAACAATTGTGACACCATGCTATTTTATTTCATTGAAAATAAATGAGGAACTAATGTTTTAGAATTCTAACATTAAATACAGAGAATCCTAATATACACAACAAATCAAAATAAATTGTTGAAAAATTAAAAAACATAAAAGATTTTGCCCTGAATATACTGCTCCAATTTTCTTCATAAAGTCCAATTACCAAATTATTAATATTCCTGCTTTTAGTTCCTACAATGTATCATTCAACCAAGAACCAGTAAGCTTTATAGATTTTTTTCTCAAGAGTCATGTTATATGCAAGGAGACACAAGGAATGACTTTAGTCAATATTCTTATGATTCCATGAAATTATGACATTTTTATTGCACTCAGCTGTACAAACCTTAAGCCAGAATTTTCATTCTACAAGGTTACAAATAAGTGAGATTCAATCAACACAACCTATATCTCATTAAGAAACTTTTCACATTATAAAATAAACTCTGAATATGTTGGATTTTTCTGATTACTATTAATTAATTTCCCATTTTCCATTTTTCTATCAGTTTATTTTAAAACTCCTAAACAATTTTGCAAACTACACACAGTAAAAAATTTAACTGCATCATAAATGTTCAAATGGTATTTACTTTCTTTAATCTATTCTGATTTGGATTGCTGATTTTGAAAAAAAAATCTTGCTCACGATTTTAATTTTTTACTTAGATATTTTGTGTTCTGACAGACACATTGCAAAATGATAATGAAGAAAATTGTGAAAAATCTACATTCTCACCCAATTCCTGTAAAACACTGGAAAACTAGAAATGTGCTCATTTTCTGAAAGTAACAACGGTATACACAGAAGCAGTATTATTTGTTCAGCAATATTCAGCAAAAACTCCAAACTGAAGGGACACAGGATTTCTTTCTTCTATTTTAAACTCATTCTTTAAAAATTTTTGAAATTCCCTGAATGTTTATAAGAGATTCCCAGTAGGATGAAGTTAAAGTTGTTCTACTGGGCATTGTGAGCTAATCAGCAGATCATCCACACAGCTAGCTATAACAATTAAAATTACAAATTATGTCCTGCGGGTTCACTGTAAGGGCTTTCTTATAATCACTCAACATAGTTTATTATAAGCTTTTTTCACTTCTATTATTTCTCTTAAAGTTATCACAAACTAAAGTGCCTGATAAACCAATTTCCATTTAGAAATCGCAAATGTTCCTTAGAATTAACATTTTTAAATCTGAGATTAGGACCTTTTTTTACCTGATATTCTTTCAGCATTTCCTATCTCAGGGAATAGGAAACCCATCAATTCTTTATGCAAGCAATAAACTATGGAAATTTCCTAATATTAACTTCACCTCTACTTCATTGTTTCAACCAAGTCCTGTAAGTTTTATCTGCTAAAGATGTCTTAAATCCAGTCATTTTTTTAAAGAGAGAGTGAGATAGAATCTTAATACTTATTTTTTAGTTATCGGCAGACATAACATCTTTGTTTTTTTGTGTGTGGTGCTGAGGATTGAACCCGGGCCGCACGCATGCCAGGCGAGCGTGCTACGCTTGAGCCACATCCCGAGCCCAAATCCAGCCATTTTTATGTCTCTAAAACTAACCTACCAATCCAATAGTTGTTCATCTCTTGCCTGGACTTATTAAATATGTTTTCAATAACACTATCTACATGTGATGAGAGAACTGTCCAATTCTGTTTTCCACACTGAAAACAGACTGCATTGTTTTACGAACAATTTATAAGCATGCTCTTTTCACTTAAAATGTACGAATAATTTATCATTCCACATGGGATAATGGTTAAAATTCTTAAGCCTTAATATCCTTGTCCCTATTCTTAAAAATATAACCAATAATTTCCCATTCATAGTTCGAGGGTTTGGGGTATTGTATATGTAGACTATTTACTCTAATGCTAACTAATTAGAGAGATCATCACCTGCCCTGAGTGGACTCTCTCTTGTCCAATAAGAAGGTCCACGGAACAGAGTAGAGGACAGTGTGGCTCCTAAGTCGCTATTCAAGACCTTGGGAGCCCAATCTGGAAGCAGGTCTCATTTTATTGCACAATTACTATGTATATATACTCGCGTAGCTGAGCAGATTACAGGCATCCACTAATACAATTTCTTGCCAACTATCCATAGAGCAACAAATTGAGGAGTGGGCCATGAAGCAAGCACAGGAACTGCAACACAGGCCTCATGCCCAGGGCTTTGCCTATGGGGTAAGTGATCTGCCGATCATGCACCTAGCATGAGGGGAGTGGCCTGCCACTCAGACACCCTTAACATATGCCATGTATGCAGTATTCCATGCACTTGTCCCCACATCTCCCTGCTATAATTGTGCTGCAAGGACTTCAGCCAGCATTGATGTTTTTTGTTTGGTGGTCTTCACATGATTACATAAGCATCTCACAACACAAGAAAAAATTCTCACTATTATAAATAGTAGGACCAAGGTAATAGCCTTATAAGGATGTTAATTTGGATATCAGGTTTTTCCAATGTTAGTTAGTCTCTGGAAGAAGGAAGAGGTTGTCAAGATAGATACCTTAGTCTCACTGATCTTGACAATTGCCTTAGTAAGGTTATGCATAGTCATAACATAGTTTGCATCCCAAGCACCCTTAATAATCTGAGAAAAATTGGAGAAGTGTAAGATTACATTTTCAGATATAGCATATTGGGTTACACAAATACTACAAAATTCAGGGTCACAAGTGAGCCTTTGCAACATAAACAGAATATCTAATTGTTCCTGGTAGAGGTCTAGTTCTTGCTGAATAACTAAAATAGTGGTTCAGGACATTTTATTTAAGTCATTTTGAATGGCAAAGTCTTCTGCCATGGCAGTAGACAAGTTGTTTACATTCTGAGCAGTCTGGATACTCTGAGCGAAGCAGCAGCAATGACTGTGG
The DNA here is from genome assembly GCF_052094955.1 of Ictidomys tridecemlineatus. NCBI lineage: Eukaryota > Metazoa > Chordata > Mammalia > Rodentia > Sciuridae > Ictidomys > Ictidomys tridecemlineatus. Next base: position 168,292,133 of record NC_135479.1, read on the forward strand.
CAGCAATGGCGGCTACCAGGGCAATAATCCCAGTGATGATGAGGCTAAGTGCACACCTGGTTTGGTGCAGGATCTCATTCAAAAGATTCTTCATCTCCATGTCCCATGGACTTCTCTACTCTTTGGACAGGTTCTCTGGAAACCAGATTGCTCGGGGCACTCTGAGGATAAATATATGTTTAGCTTTTATAGCAGGGGTTAGATAATTTATGAGCCAGCAGTATGTATTGACTGCACAACAGATCTCTGTATGAGTGATATTTATGCCATCAGTATTGTTGATTATTAGCATAGTAAAGAGTGGTGTAACACAAGCTTGGTTATAGTGGGTATGGGTATAATTCTGGATAAAGACAAGTCCATTGTCAGCATCTGGAATCAGTTTCAATCCATTTATCTAGCTGGCTGTTGCCCATTTGATGGGTTTAGTAGCCAGCAATATTGTTGTGATATTCATCATGCCATTAGTGATTTCCTACATAACAATTGGTAATGGCTTGTGCCATGTAGCAGATAGTGAAGTAGCCCATGTGGTTTTGGGGCACATTCCTTACTTTCCAGGGGGCTGCACCCACCGAGGTGCATAGATGTTGTTCTCCCCCAGAGAAATTCCTCTTATTAAGGAGATAAGGTATGGCTGTGACACACTGATTCCACAGGATGCTATCATTATCTGAAGGGGGCTTTCCAAAAAGTGATGTTGGGCATGTTGGTAACAAGTGTTTCTTGCATTTGCCATTGGGGAGTCTGTGTCTATAGGTGCCATTAACTATAACTCTAAGGTCAGTGAGAGATAGCCCAAGATATGAATTTTATATTTATTGACAATATTTTCATTGTCAGGAACAAAATAGAGGGGACTGTCTATATACTAGGTTTCTTTATCTACAACAGAGAAACTAATGAGCAGAGTAGGTATGGGGATGTCAGTATTCCAGGGTACTGTCACCTCCTGGATGTATAACTCAGGATCAATAGGTTGGAGTTATTAGAGAAGAGCTTAGGTAAAGCCGCTTCCAATTAGCTATGGCCAAAAGGGGTGATCTAGTGACAAGGGTCCAACTTACCTGATGGGAGGCTTCACTGTTAGCAGTGAGTGCTACACACAATAGGCCCAGGAATGAGGTTGCCACTAGGCAAAGGAGTCATTCTGGTGGCTTGGTCAACAAGACCTTTAATATCACCCCAGATTATTTTACATGAGGTCCATTTGTATTGTTGAGTCCTTTGTGAGGTTTCTCCTCCAGAGTTAGTTCCTTCATCTTCTTGGTTGGTGGTCCTGGGGGTCCAGGGCTTGACATTTCTGGTAGGCACCCAAGTGGGGTGAGGCTCCTGTTAACATATGCAAACTCTCAACCCATGTTATGGAGGGGCCCTGGGCCATTCCATGCATGTTATGGGATCATTCCATGAGACCATAGGTAGAGGGGGCCTCAGTGTTTATGGGCTGTTGTTTCCATAGAAAATTTTAAAATTGAAAGAAAATTTAAAGTAAATAAGATTTGTTCAAGGCATCATGAGGGGACTTGGTATATTTTCCTCTCTCTGTTTTGTCACATGGTCTTTAATTCCTTGTGTGTTCTTTCTATGATGCCTTGAGTCTGAGGGATACAGGGGATTCTAATTAAATGCTGTATAAGCCAATCATTGCAATCCACTTGAAATTTCTTGGGCATGTTGGCAACAAGTGTTTCTCACATTTGCCGTGGGGGAGTCTATGATTATAGGTGCCATTAACTATAACTCTAAGGTCAGTAAGAGACAGCCCAAGATATGAATTATTATATTTATTGACGATAGTTTCATTGGCAAGAGCAAAACAGTGGGGATTCTCTAGTTTCATTATCTACTACAGAGAAACTAATGGGCAAAGTAGGTATGTCAGTTTTAATAGACATGGGAATATCTATAATTTCAAAACATTATGTAGATGGGAGATGACCTTTTTTGTGGTTTCTCCTGTGGAGACTGTGGCCATTATATAGCCTGAATAGATATCAATGATTACATGAACATATTTTAAATTTTGAAAAGATACATAATGAGTGACATCCATTTTCTGTAAAGCATTAGATTTTAACTCTCTGGGCTTCACTCCAGTAGGTGGTAAAGGGTCATTGGGGAGAAAGAGTGCACATTTTTGCAGTCTCTGACTAGCTGTTTGCAAGCCTCCTTAGTCCTGATTTTATGCAACTGCCATGGCTGAAACCAGAGATGCTTGAGCGGCTTGTGTCTCTATATCCTGGGTGGCCAAAATCCAGTCATCCAATGTGCCATTTCGTACTGGTGTCACTGCTGCTCTATGCTCCTTATATAGACCGTCCCAGATCAACTTCTTGGCTAAGGCCACCCTGGCTTCTTCATGACAGACCTTTCCTTCTACTTCCTTTTTTACTCTGTCAATAAACTGCGGCAAGATCTCAGTGGCTGTCTGCCTTAGGTCTTATATAGAAACTGTACCTCCCCCAGCTAATAACTTCCTCCAGGCTCTGAGAGCACAGAGCTGCACCTGATCAAAATAATTTGGCAGCCCTGTGGCTTGTTCTGCAGGTGAACTGTAGATTCCCTCTCCCTGCAAGCATTCAGCTGGGCGGTTAACATTTGTGGTGTGGTTATGATCCCCCTGCTGTTCACATTCATCATAGAAGAATGCCTTCCACTTCAAAAATGTTGTGGGCTCAAGAGCTACTCTGGCTAGGTCCTTCCAGTCTTGAGGGCAATTAAATTCAAGACTGAGTGATTTGAGCATTTGTTCTTCGAACGACCCCTGGGGCCCATCCTCTTTTACTGCCTTTTTCAATTCTTTCAGGGTACCCAAAGTGTGTGGATACCAAATGGCAGGGCACTGTGGTGTGGGGACTGTGTTAACTGGGAAGGCTTATATTCCCTTACCCTACTTCTCATCTCTTATCTTACACAGATCTTCAAAAGGATATCTGGCCTCTTGCGATAGGTTTTTGGGGGACCATGGCTTGGGCCTGTCCAGCGGCCTGATCATTTCTAAGCTGTCATAGTCCCTTGCTGGCTTTGGCATTGCCTCATAAGGAGGCAGTTGCCATTGACTTAGGGAAGGATATAGCCTTTGCCTGTCAGTAGAAGGCACACTTGAACCATTTTCGGTCACCTCTTCCTGCACCATGAAGGCTAGCGGTACGGTTTCCTGCCTCTCTTCCTCCTGCACCTGTCACTATTCTAGACCTCCAGAGACCAAGCAGGAAGCAGGTCTGATTTTATTGCACAGTTACCATGTATGTATACTCAGGTAGTAGCTAAGCAGATTACAGACAGCCACCAATACAATTTCTTGCTAACTGTCCTTGCAGCAACCAGTCGAGAAGTAGGCCAATGGAGAAAGCTCAGGGACTGCAACACATGGCCTTACACCCAGGGCTGTGCCTATGGGTAAGTGATCTGCCACTCAAGTGCCTAGCTCAAGATGAGTAGTCTGCCAGTCTTAACATATGCCATGTCTGCAGTACTCCATGCATTTGTCCCCACAATCACCCATATATTAGTGAATTGACACAGTACAAGGTAAGTTCTTCTTCACGCACAGCTAAATCATGTGTTCCTAAAGGTAAGACAATCCTCCATTCAGAGCTTCAGAGTGCTAGATGCCTTCCATCTTCTCATCCTCCACACGTGACTTTCTTCAATATTTCTGTTCTCATTTGAATCAAGCTAGAAATGAGACAGGACAGAAAGAAAAAAAAAGCAGTGATTGATAGAAAAGAGATAAACAAGAAGTAAAAAGGGAACATGAATTCAATTAATTAATGTCTATATGCATTACTAACTTGTACAATGTATCTTTAGGACAATTAAAGCCAGGGAAATGTGTTGTTAGTGACCTATGATATGAGTATATTCCGAACATTGTTCTACTGACTACATACATTATCTTAAATATCCTGAGAACAAGGAGACCATGGTGACTCATCCTGTGCTCTGTGATCAAAAGAATTGAGTTCACCAAACTGCCACAATACCTTCCCCACAAAGCCCTCATGCTCACAGTTTACAAAGTTTCCTTTAAAAGAAGAGCCTGAAATCCCCAAAGCATGTATCACTATCAAGATAGCAACACACACACACTCTTTCCCTTCAGGTGTGTATCCCTTGGCTTCCTAAATAAATCTCTGCTTTTGCCTCTTTCTGAAAATCCTAAAATTTTCTTAGAAGCCCATGAAGGCTCTGCAAGGTCCATATTGAAGTTCCCTTCTCATGTCTGGGAGACCTCCTCAGATCCTGGATCCTAGTGTCAAAAGGAGAAAGTCCACAAGGGATTCTGACTATGACATGCTAATGAGTCAGAAATGCAGATGAAATACATTAATTTTCAATTCTAAATTCAATCGTAGGACCACAGTTAGAAACAACAAGATTGTGTGTCTAGGAAGAAAAGAAATTTTATTTAGTGATAACTACATTACTTGCTGTTTATCCTTTACCTATTCTGTCCTCCTTCCCACAAATAAGTAACTCTCAGCCTCTCTGCAAGGGTGTCAAATCTTATCTAGTCACTATCTGAACAAAAACTGATCTCCAGACTTTCCTACAATAAATCTAGCCATGGTTGGTTTTTTTATAGGTACCCAGAATTTTTTTAAAAAAATATAGTTTTTAAAAGCTTATAATTTTTCCTCATGTTATAAATAAATATTCCCAATGTATAATTTTGTAAAATTTATCTGTCATCCTATGAATCTCAGAACCTTTACAAAGGGTTACAAAGTACTTTTATGGTCCAAATAATCTGACAAATATAATTGACAAAGGTGAGGCTATGCAAAATATCCAGGGACTAAAATTTTCTGAAGACACAGCAGAAGAGTTTGCAAAGCCCTCTGCCAAGATCATCAGTGTTTGCTGTTGTCCATCCCAGATGAATGTAAAATGCTTCTGAATCTTTTTCATAATCAGAATTGAAAACAATAAATTTTCCTAATCAGTAGCCACATATCCCAAATTAGATATTGTATTAATTCGATTGTTCTATTAAGGCTGGGAGAGCTAGAAAATTACAATAATAGGCACTACAATGTGCTAGGTTTGTGGTTGTCTACCATGAACTGTTAGGAATAAAATAGTTTTTGCAGATACCAGAGTTGTAAAATAAATAGAGACATAATAGAAATCACCATCATTCCATTCTGAGTGAAACTAATTCCTGGCATTGCATAAAAAATGAGATATAAACCACATCAGTGACAGAAGCTAGAGGCCCCACAGTTCTTGTGGTGAAGCCCCTATAGGACTGAACAGAACTACTCATTTTGAAAAAAGTCTATGCTAAAGGACACAGGAGTTTGCAAGTCCTTTGAACAACAGAGGAAAATATGATCAAGCTCTGGCCTTATCTGTGGTATTTTTACTTGCCAAATCTGTAAGAATAGACTATTTTTAAAAAAATATTGAATAAACTGTATCTGAAAAAATGTATGGATTTACACATTGTTTTTGAGTTGTAAAGACTACCTCTATAAAAAAATTTAGGATGTGGAAATCTTGCATCAATTTCCCTTAGTAAATGGGCATATTTATTTCTCTGTGGACATGTTCATAGATTGCTCATGCCTTTTGTCAAATGTAATGTCAAATTAAGTATAAAAAATAAGTTTATTTTTATACAAAACATAAATATAAGTCCTGATCTAGAAAACTAACCAAAACAGGCAACAATGACAATCTCAAAGATGTCATTACAAGATAGCTTTTAAACTGACAATGAGGAATTTATTTAACCTTTACAATGATATGTCATTGCATTAAGGATGATGATGGTAGTGGGTTGGTTAAAATTGATTGTCTTGCACCATTGTTAGAAGGAATCTTAACTTTTCTTTATGATTATTTAGAGGCATTTATAGGAAATCCTCTGTATTTCGTTTATATTAAAAAGTCAAACTGGATCAAACTTCAGTTATGTGCCCTCATTTGTTTTGTTTGCTGGAAGAATTCACAGACTTGGTTTCCATGTTGTTTTATTTATTTTATTTTAGTAAATTTTCTCTTTTGGTTATTTCTCATCAAACCAAGGATGTGACCAAATAGTACAGCATTATTCTCATTTATTACCACCTTTGTCATCATGAGTAGTCTAGTTTCTAGAATTGGGGTTCATTAGTCATTGTTACTGATGTTAGCATAGTTATCATACATGAGGACATTGAATTCTTCCTGATGGCTCTCATTTGATGTGTGAATGACTATTGGTGGCTTTCATTTGATGAATGAGCAGCTGCTGGAAGGAATTTATGACCTTAGGAAACAGTATGAACTTTCCTAAAAAAAAAAAATTAAAAATAAAACTACCATTATACCCAATGGCAAATACCCAAAGGAGAATAAATCACCACTAGGCAATATATCTCCATTCTCAAGTTAATTGCAGAATTATTCACAGTAGCCAAGAGAGGGAAATAAACTAAATGTCCATCAATGGATTAATAAATAAAGAAAATGTGTGTGTGGGGTGTGTGTGTGTGTGTGTGTGTGTGTGTGTGTGTGAGAGAGAGAGAGAGAGAGATAGAGAGAGAGAGAGACCAGAATGTGATTCAGATTTTAAAAAGAACAAGAAGAGAGACCTTGGGTTATGGTTTGAATATGAGGTGTCTCCCAAAATCTCATTTTTGAGAAAATGCGGGAATATTCAAAAGTGAAATGATTAGATTATGAGAATGGTAATCTAGTCAGTGGTCTAATGGAGGTAGGTAAGGAATGGCTGGAAGGAGTAGGTCACAGGGGACATGCCCTTGGGTATTACATTACCCTTGGCTACTTGAACTCAAGCTCTCTGCTTTCTGACTGTCATGAACTGAGCAGTTTCCTCTACCACACTCTTCTGTTTTAATGTTCTGTCTGCCTCACGTTGGCCAGAATGATGCAGAAGCCCACCATGAACTGAACTTCTGAAACTATGAACCAAAATCAACCTTTCCCCCTTCAAGTTGTTCTAGTCAGGTATTTTGGTCACAGCAATGGAAAGCTGACTAAAACACACCTGCCATTTGTCACAACATGGATGAAACTAGAGGACATTAATTGTGCTAAGTGAAATAATTAATTCAAACACTGAAAAAAAATAGTGTGTTACCTCACCTACATGTAGAACTTAAAAAAAAACTCAAATACACATACATAAAGTAGACTACATTAATTACTTTGGGGGCATGCATCAGGGGTGGGGAGGAAATGAGGAGATGTAGTTCAAAGGACAGAGAATAGTAGATATGCTGGGTGAGCAAGGAGAAGATCCAACGTAACATATAAGAACTAAAGTTAATAAAATTGTGTTGTATTAGCAATCACTGAGTATGTAGGTTTTACCTGCTCTTTTTATATACACAGAGAAAAAAATAGTAAGAAGTTACACGTTAATCTGCTTCACTCTACTTACCATTTTATTATTTATATGTACCCCAAAACACGATGTTGTAAACTTCATATATGCATAATAAAGTTTATTTTTAAAAAATAAATGAATAGAATTGGGGTTGTGCCTCAATGGTACAGTGCTGGCCTAGCATGTGTGAGGCATTAAGTTCCATCTTCAGCACCACTTAAAAAATAATAAAGTTATTTAAAGGATAAAGGAATAAAATACAACCCTTAAGAAGATACAGGCACTAGGGGATTTAATATGATGAGAATGAGGAGAGTATTGAAAAAAATCAGATTACCAGAATCCAAGATTCAACCAACAACATTAATCAATGAAAGAAGTAGCTTGTCTCTAATGAAATCATATATATATATATATATATTTTTAAGATCTCTAAATTTGAGGGAAACAATTTCTAATTTAGTAACATGAAACATTTTTCATCAATGACAGTAAATATTGCCTCTTTTTAGGATATCTAAAATTGTCTGTTTTGTATATCTACTCTGAAGTAATGCTTGAAGCCTCAGATTGGAAACTCAATAGCCTGGGCCCATAAGTTCCGTTTTCATCAGAGACATATCAGCCAGTCTTTTTACTTTTTGTTGTGTTTCCAAGGCACTTGAAGATATATACTTTAAAATATTATTTTTAAACCAATACTCTAATAACATTTTAAACTAGATAACCTACAAACACATTTCATAAGCTCTAGAATAAAACTTTAATTTTAGACACCGTAATATCCTTTCAAGTTTCACAAAGTGGGAGTTGTCCTTAGTGATCCAGACTAGTTTGGTTCCAACTATAAATGCCCTATTGATATTTCAATTTGTGTAATTAGGTGAAGACTATTTTAGCATTTTTTATTTTTTCTAGATAGATACATACATAGATAATAGATCAATCTCCTTTTCTATCTCCCCCTTAATTTGGAAAGTTATCATTTATAATTTTATCCAAACTTCTTATGATTCCATGAAAAAATAAAGGAAGTTTGAACAGCATTCCTTTGTTGTCCATGCTTTAACAAAGAAATTGTTCTATAGTATGAAAAAAACCTCTGAAACTTTTAAGTCATTTTAATTACTTTTTGTACATTTGTTTCATTGTTCTATTAATTTGAGTTTAATATGAGTAATAATTCTTAATATTCATGTCCCCTTAACAGTAAATCATCTAGTATTTGTAATGACCGTCTACAACTGTCTGTCCTGAAATCTCAGATATCAGAATTATGCTTACCTAGATATTTCAATCTCAAGTAGGCAAAACTATAGCCATGAAAATTAGACATGCTTCCCATAATCTCACACAGTTTCTGTATATCTTTGGGATATTGAGGAGATGGTAGTTTTCCTAAAGGAAAGCTGGTTGTTTCTGAATATAAAATTGGAAAAGAAATGTATATTTCCTTCTGCCGTATTCTTCATTAATGGCAGACTCATCTGCATCAAACTGATGAGGTCATCACTGTTCTGACATCCACCACTGCCTTCTCACTTAAATGAAGACTAGTGGAAGGAGACAGTGTAATTTGTGCAAAGATTTTCCTTGGAGATAATAGTTATTGTACTATTTTTTTAATAGATCTCCACCTGCCAACAACACAGAACCAGGAATTCCCTCAGTGAAAGTTACCAACAGATTCCCTGAAACATAATTGCAAATTTGTTCAACTAGGCATTGGAGGTTTATCAGTGAATCACTCCACATACCCAAGTGTAACAATTAGAGTCCTACTTTGTGTCCCGAGGGTTTACTCTGAAGGAAACTTGACATACTGCCCTGGAGCAATTTTTAGGACATGTTCATTCCCTTTTTTCTTTTTGCTCCTGATGTTGCCAATTTCCAACCACATGAAAGTCCCTCATGAAGTCTCAGTGATATCAAACCCAATATGCCCAAAGCTAAATTGAGAGTCTTTTCAAGACATCACCAAATATAATCCTAACTGTCTTCCAATTCTTAATTAATGGCATTTTATCTATCCCATTTTTATCATTTTATTTTTTAATTGATCAAAGTTTCATATAACTATCATATACAGCTTAATGCTTGGAAATGTGTGCACAATGTGAAATGGCACAATCAAGCTAATTAAAGAAACAACACTAAGAATCATTTTTACACTGATCTCTCCCTCAAACCCACATCAAAACTATTATTTCTCTTTTTGATGTCTATTGAGCCAACTACTTATCTTCAAATTCGAGAAAGCTCTATCTCCTGCTAAAGTATTAAAATAAGCTTTTGATAATTGGTGTGTGTTTGTCTAGCTTTTTCTCCTACCCTCCTCAAATTTGGGCCAATGTCATCTTGATAAAATGTCATACTGCTGAGGTCCCTAGTGTTCTCACACCTGCTACTTTTGAAGAGCTTCCAATGGCTCTTTTAAGAGAGATCAATATTCTTAGCTCACCTATTACTTCCTATATTATTTATTATATCTAAAAAAATACTTAATAGTCTACATTTTTTCCTAATGTGGTTAACAAGTCTTAAGGTGAATGGTTCTGATGTATCCATCACATTGTTTTTGGTTTTATAACTTTGTTTCTCCTTTATTGCCTTTTTGACATTAAGTGGATATTTTCTACTCTACGATTTTCATATTAATCATGATTTAAAAGTATTTTTCAGTTATGTTCCTAGTTGTTGTTCTAAGGTGTATAATACATACTACATTATAATCACCTTCAGACTTGTACTAATTTAAGTCCAATAAATTAAGTGCAATATAATGTTATATAACCCTATCCTTTTTTTGTATTTATTATGTATTTATTTGCATTACAATTCTTATTACATGTATATACCACAGTTTTTCATATCTCTGTTTGTATATAAAGTCTGTTGACACCCAATTTGTGTCTTCATACATGTACTTTGGATAATGATGTCAATCACATTCCACCATCCTTGCTAAGCCCCTGCCCCTTCCCTTTTCCTCTCACCCCTCTTCCCTATCTAGAATCCATCTATTCCTCCCATGCTCCTCCTCCCTACCCCACTATGAGTCAGCCTCCTTATATCAGAGAAAACCTTCCACATTTGTTTTTTGGAGCTTGGCTAACTTTACTCAGCATTATCTTCTCTAGCACCATCCATTTACCTGTAAATGCCATAATATTATTCTCTTTTATTGCTGAGTAAAATCCCATTGTGTGTATATGCCACATTTTTTAATCCATTCATCTACTGAAAGGCATCTAGGTTGGCTCCACAGTTTAGCTATTGTGAATTGTGCTGCTATAAACATTTATGTGGCTGTGTCCCTATAGTGTGCTGTTTTTAAGTCCTTTGTAACCTATCACGTTTAAATCTAGTGACAATAAAGAGGAGGAAAAAATGTACTTAGAGGTTGTGTTATATGGATATTCTTAATACAGACTTTCATCTTTAATATAAACTTTTATATTTAAATCTTCAATTTACCATATAGTGTGATTTCCTTACCCATTAAGTTTTTAATATACATGTATTTTTTGTACTCTATTGTCAAATATATTACTTTTCTTTAGTAAGTATATATTGATATAAGTTGATATTTCCTCATATAACATTGATACTAAAATAAATGGTTTGTTGGCTCACTCATAGGATAAATTAAAAGGACCCTTTCTAGACTTTAATCTTTAGGATGAAAAGATACTTTTACAAATTTTCCTTAAACTTTCCAGTTTGTGTAACAACTGTGAAAAAGAATCAATGGGGGGAAATTTACATAAACACATTTCAGTGCAGCCTGTTTTGCTTTAGCAGAGGAAGAATCTTAAGGTTTAGATTATACATCAATAGAAGTTGATATTTCCTTGGAGAGTTATTTGATCATGAAAACAAGGAGTTTTCCTAGAGCCACCATTAATGAATACCCCTATATATGATCTTTTTTTCATAAGCTTCAATCTTCATGCAATGAAAGAGGAGACAACTTTGCAATCAATGATGTATGCTTTAGGATAATATGGTTCCAAGGAAACTGCTCAGACTATCACTTAAAATTTTCTTAAAATTTAGGCTTTATCCTGATTCCACTAAAACTTATATTTCTATTTAATATCTCAGTAAATGACTAAATCTATCTAAGTGCAGTCAGTACACTGACCAACATTCAGATAGCTGTCTTCTGATCCGTGAAGTCTGCAAAAACAGTAATTTATTATATATTATTGGTAAAATGTCTGGAATGGTCTCAGTTTAAATTAATTTCCCCAAATCTTATGTTTTGCACAAGGCTCTATGTTTTAGCTGAATTTATTGGGCATGTTGGTTTAGCCACATATGTCACTGCAGTTCTAAATTACTAGGTGTCTTTGTCCTCTGAAGATATAAATTCTCATAATATCAATGAAAACTAATATTTTTACAGAGGGATCAATTCTAGATATTGAACCAAGTTATATGTTTACACTAGAGGAATTAATTATCTGATATGTATTGGATGCTTTTATAAAATGAAAAAAATTGGTTGACTTTATCATGATATTTTAATAAAATTATAGATCCTTGGGCAACTCTATTATATCATTCAGACACTATTATTTTGCCATACTTCTTAAGACACCTGTTTTAAGTCACAGAGAAGACTTCCAGTAGAACCACTTCATTTAGTCTTCAGTAGATTCTTATTAGCTATCATCAACTGTCTTTTTTTCTTCAGGCTATCAGAACTGCTCTATAATTAGTCAATATGAATTTATATCCTGCTTCTACAATCACTTTCATTAAGGCACGAATTTAGTGGTATCGTCCAGATATGTGGTTTTGATTAGTTCAAAATCAAATCATCATCACAAAGAAAACTGCACAATTTTAAAAGTTCTCATATATATGTCAAATCAGAATTGGTAGAGCTAGTGTGCAATAAGAAATCAGCAGGCAATATTTAATTCCTTCATCATCAAAAGTATCAAATTTAATAAGACATTCAGAAAGAGGTGATATTTCTAGATGTTATTTTTATACTTTTCATTGTGCCATAGACAATTTAATGTAACTGGTGTCTACCACCAAAGCATCATATTGTCCTCAGAGTTGGAAATGTTTTCTATTTAGATTAATTCTATTGTTTGTTTATATTCAGTCTAAGATGGGTTCATTTGGAACATTTATATGATCTCTGCAGGTATCTCTCATTTACCATTAGACAAAAAACTTGGACAGGTATCCTTTTCAGCATAGACACAATCTAACCAGCACTTTCATTATCTGGACTGAGAAAACTATACTAAAGTTCAGAGTAACCAGGCTATATAAGTCCCTCTATTCAGACTGAATGTGTTCCCTTCCATTAAAATATGTATCCATTGTTCATCAATCTCAGTATCCAGGTGAACAAAAAAATCTAGTATTTATCTGTTGCAAGTTTCTAGTATTTATCTGTTGCGAGTTTCTAGTATTTATCTGTTGCAAGATATCACTACTTTAACAAGACTCTCTAGTTTCTACGGTCATCTGGACTTGTCCTCCTACCCTTGGACAGTGAGTGTAGTGACTTCTGGTTTCATGGGAGATTTATATCAGATTCCCAGGAAACATTTTATGACTGATCTGTTATACATATTTGCCTCAACTTTGCTAAATCATAGGTCTATTTCTTGATGTCTTCTGATAAAATTTCCATTCACTAGTGCTACATAAGAATCATACAATGTTTCTAGTCATTTTTCCTATTTGCCTTTGTTTATTATCTCATTCTGTTTAATCCTACAGGGTTGACACTGTATCATCTAAATCCCATTTATAAGGTTTTTGTCATAATTTGCCTCAAAAAATAGCCTCAACCTAACAGCAATTATCCATAGACTGGTCTCAAAAGATTCTCCTTTCTCATCCTATTTCATATTGTTTATTTCATCATAAGACGATGACTATTCACTTCACGCATACCATGATAATCAAACTCACAAGATGATATAGACTCTCCCATATTTATTTAGCCAAATGCATTATCTAAGTTTTTACCTTTAAGCAAGAATACCACATGCATATTCCCAAGTCTCAATCACAGAATGCAAACTGATAGGTACAAATCAAATCAACACAGGGAAGTTGCAAGGTTCATTGTCTCTCAGGTCAAGTAATTTCTTGTCACCTAGCACTTTGAGGAATGTCTTCCTCAATTCTATTTTCAGTACAGCTGCAGCATATAAAATACAGATAATATATAAAGAATCTTGACCAATGATATAGTGTACTCAGGAACATTTCAAATTAGCAATCAATTCAGGACCAATTCCAGAAACTTATTCTGAATTGATGCATATCTTGAGTTGACATTGCAAGATTATCTAAATGCCAGTTACTCAGGAGACTCTTAAACAGGAAGAAAAACTACTAGTTAAAACTGTTTAGCCTTTCTTTCTAAAGTAATATAATAGCTGAAATTTTGTTTAAAATAATCTTGATATGACTCCATGTTACCTGGTATAATTTTAGGAATAATAAAAGATTATAAAAACAGTAACATTTTTTCTAACCAGCACTCCAAATAAAGTATGATATACTGGGTACATGAAAAAATTAATTTATATAAACTTATATAATCTAAAAAGTATTTAGGAAATTGCTTTAAGAAGATATGCAGTAAATTTTAGAAATTTATTTTGTAGATAAAAAGTGATGATATTGTGAGAAATTACCTGCAAATACTGATAGTTTTTAAAACACAATAAATTTAATCATGTGAGGCATTTTACAAGAAATTCTGTTATTGAGAAAGCATACATCTTTGAATGTCCCTGATTAATTAACAAATTAATATAAATTAATCATAAACTTTTTTGTATGGTCATAAGATTAATTTATGACCATACAAATAAGTTGTTTTTCTAATAATGTACATATGACAAACAGATTTCAGTAATAAAAGATATCACACAGCTAAACCTTTGCAGAACACATTTAGTGTAATTGTTGGAGCTATTCACTTGACAAATGCAAAAGAGGTTTTACAAATAGTAGAACAAAAATCATATTTTTATTTTTCAGCAATTTAAACTTAATTATTTTTCAAATATGATTATATTTTCTAAGAAAATATGCTAGGGAAAAAAGAGATAGCTAAAGAAATATAATTGTTTAAGAGTTGTATCATCTATGTCTATGTAAAAATGAAAAATGTTGGGGTTGGGATTGTGGCTCAGAGAAAGAGCACTTGCCTAGCATGCATGAGGCACTGGGTTCAATCCTTAGCACCACATAAAAATAAAATAAAGGTATTAAAAATGTAAAATGTAAAATTCTCAACCATTCATTTACCTCACAGAGGCATGATCACTTAAAAATTATATATATGTATATGTGTAAAATTATATATATACATATATATATATATATATATATATATATATATGAGAGACAGAGAGAGTGTGTGTGTGTATATATAGAGGGAGGTGATTCACTGCCACAATTTATTGCTCCTATCTTTAAATACTAATCCAGTTTCTTTTCCCTGATCTTGTTTCCTTTCGTTCTGCTCAGAAGCTCCTATTAAAACTAATAGGAACAATATTTTCTTTGTAAGACTGTTATGGGAAATTTCTTTTTATTGCACTAAAATATTCCTAAATTTCTGAATTATTAAGTATAATGCTTATAGCAATATTCTTGATAAAAATAGCATGTGGAATTATATAAATATAAATTGTAATAATTTTTTAGCTACACATTTTAATTTATGCTCCCATTTTTTTCCTAGATAAATCTAGATCTATATTTATACAGATGGATCTAGAAATATATAGATGAATTTTTTTTTAATTTTTTTGGGGGATACTCAGGATTATACCCATGGGCAATTAACAATAAGCCATACCCCAGGGCATTTTATTTTGACCTAAACAATTTTTTTTTTTTTTTTTGGTGTTGGGGATTGAACCCAGGTCCTTGTGCATTCAAGGAAGGCACTGTACCAACTGAGCCATATCCCTAGCTCTTTTTTTTTTTTATTTTGAGAAAGGTCTTGCTAAGTTGCTTAGGGTCTCACTAAATTGCTAAGGCTGGCATTGAACTTGAATTTCTCCTACCTCAACCTCCTAAGACACTGGGATCACAGGCATGTACCACCAAGCTCAATTATTTTTTAAATTTTACGTTTTGCTGCTTTGGATCACTAAATAGTACATTTCTTATCAGGAATGTATTCTACCAAGGAGAAAGAATTTTACTTTTCGTGGTCTAGGGGAGTTGTTTAGTATGCCAACGAATCAGAAAGCCTTATTAACTCATAGGTTCATAGGGGTAAACTAGACTCATTGAAGTAACTATACATGGGAATGTCAATTAGAGATTTTCTCTATATGTATTTTTCACCATTTCTCAGTAAGATTGTCAATTACTACCTATTATCTTGGAAGTCCCTAGCAAATAGGTAATTTGTAAAAGTTAAATGCTTAGCTAAAGTGTAGCACAGTAATTCTAAATAAGGTAATGATGGGTAATGTTACAAAGTGTTCACTGAATCCATAAGAAAAGTAATTTAAATATGGCACTGGACCCCAAATATGGAGCTGGATTCATTCACCCATATCTCACCAATATCACAGAATATTAGCTCTGTAGTGGCTAATATTCATAATTTTATTTTTATTATTTTTTTCTTTTTTCTCCTAAAGAAGAAATAGTATGAAATTTGTCTGGCAAATATTTATTTCTTCATTAATCTTCTCAAGGCACCTATAACTTCTTTATTCCTCAGGCTATAAATAAAAGGATTTAACAGGGGAATTATTATTGTGTAAAGTAAAGAAAACATGTTTTCCTTATCCTCAACTGGACCAGACCCAGGACAAACATAAATAAGGAAGAGAGTGCCGTAGAACAAAGAGACAGAGAGCAGATGGGCACTGCAGGTGGAGAAGGCTTTGCGTCTGCCTTTCTCAGACTTCTTTTTAAGTATAGCAAAGAGGACTTTGATATATGACACAATAATGTTTAAAAAGGTGAAGGCTTGTATAAAGACTGAAAAGTTTAAAAGCACCATCATGTTAACTCTAGAATCTGTGCAAGAAATTTTGAGCAGCTGTAAAATTTCACAATAGTAATAACGTATGATATTGGACCTGCAGAAAGTTAATCTAACTAACAAACCCACATGAATTACTAAATGCAGAAAACCAACCAAATATGATGCACTTATAAACTGAGTACAGAGGCTATTGGACATCACCACTGGATACAGTAAGGGATTGCATATGGCTACATAGCGGTCATAGGCCATCACTAACAGGAGGAAACATTCTGTGGTAGCACTGGAACCTAAAAAATAAAATTGAGTAAAGCACTCAGCTAGGGATATCTTATAATTCTTAGATAAAAAATTGATAAGCATCTTGGGGGTAACAGAGGATGAAGTGCTTGCATCAGCCATGGCTAAACCACTGAGGAATAAGTACATAGGGGTGTGAAGGTGGGGGTCCTTCCAGATGAGAGCAATCAGGCCAAGGTTGCCCACCATGGTGATGAGGTAGATCACAAGGAACACCAGGAACAGGGGCATCTTCAGCTCTGGACGATGTGTAAGTCCTGTGAGAACAAACTCAGTCACCAGAGTCATATTTCCTTCTGCCATATTTGACCTGGCTAATCACTAAAATGAAAGAACAAGTGAGAAAATGCTCAATGAGAAATATAAAATTGGTAACATTCTTGTGTGACTAATGTATTTATGAGAGGTGTTTCTCATCTTTATAGTTTAAAATTTTTATCTTTGTCTACTTAACAAACTCAAAATTCTTCATAATAAAATATATTAACATAATTATTCACCTAAAGTGACATATAAATTTAATGCAAATCTTTTCAGTCTAACAAAGTTTTAGAACTGTGTATGCTTATCTTGAAATTCATGTGAAGGGCTGGGGCTGTAGCTCAATGGTAGACCACCTGCCTAGCTTGTGTGAGGTCCTGGATTCGATCCTCAGCACTGTATAAAAATAAAAGAATAAAAGTATTGTGAAAATAAATTCTTAAAAAATTCATGCAAAAAACATTGTTTATTTTTTCCAGGAGTATAAATAGTATTAATAGCCAAGATTAATTAATATAGAACTGTAATTTAAAGTTTTAATAGTCAAAACATTAAGACACTGCATAGAATAGACAAAAAAGTATAGATTCAATATGTATAGAAATTAATGTAAGCAATAATATTTCAAGGATAGACTGATTTGTTTAATAGAAAGTTCTAGGATTGTTGGCTCTGTCTCTAGAAATAAAGTTAGACTCTTATCTCATACCATAGATCTTTTCTAATAAAATTTTCAGTATGATAATGTAACATATGAGTTATAGAAATTTCTTCCACAATTAAGAAAGTTGGTAAAAAAAACTATCATTACCTAATTATAAGATATAACAAATTAGGAAATTTATTTTACTATAAATATTACATCTAGAGACTTGTGTCTATATTATAAAAATTATTGTCACAAATAGAAAAAAAGGAAAATAATCCAAAAGTAGAATAAGTAAAAAACAATGAAAACACATATTTACAAGTGAACAATTTAAAAAATTAAAAAATTAAATTAAAGATGCTCAACTTTATATGTCATAGGAATAAACACACATACACATAAATACACAGACACACACACCTCTTTTTATTTTAACATAAACTAAAATGTATAAAAATTTCCACTACTGACTGATAAGAGAAAATGATATCCTAGTATATCACTGTGGAAATAGTAATAGCCATGGCCTTTTTAAAGCAACTTTATAGGGTCCTGTTAATTAAAAAAGCAAAACTATATCTTTCAATCTACCATTTTCTTTTGTAAATTCCTTAGAAATAAGCACATCACTATGCAAACATAAATATACAAAGAATACACAATGCATTATTAGCCATGGTGGTAAAGATCAGACATTTCCACAGTGAAGTGGTTAAATCACATTACAATCATAAGGTGGAATAAAAATTAGCCATTAAAAAGAAATGAACTAGACCAACTACATTGAGAATTACAACAGTGTATTTTATCTAAGAAGAATAAGATACAGAGACAAGTAAATAATTATGATTTCATTATTATAAAATAAGTGATGCATTTTAAAATATCTTTTACATGATGAAAAATATAAGAAATGCACAAAAGTTCAGACACTGACTTTTCTGATATGGAAGTAGAGGAAAGGGCAAGAGGAAGATATCAAGATAAGAGTTCCATAAGAAAAGATCATATAATATGATTCTTGTACATGAAATTATATAATATGCTTATATATGTCATATATATTATGAACATACATAAAGAGTTTGTGACAGTATAGTCCCTAACACATTAACAGTAAAGGAGATGTTTTGACACTGAAAATTACAGTGTATAATTGGTAAGTAATCATGTTTAATTTTCTGTACCTAAAAAGCAGTTGAATTTGGAAATAACCTTCAGGGAAATGAGCATATTTCTTTGGATATGATAAATCAGTAAATGCTTTTGAGTATTAAGAGTAGACAGGATTTACTACTCTAATGTTATCCATAACTATATAAATCAAGAATTCAAACACAGTAAAATGTTTTTCAGAGTTGGTTTCTTTTCTGTTTGTTTCAGTAATATTCTTATTAAATTTATTCCAGTGAACTTTATTTGTTGTCACTGCTCCAAATATTTAGCTAATGCTTACATGATGTATGGCAATTTCTTTGATTATTTTTGAATAATCTCTGAAAAAAAACTTTAAAACAAAGTTGTAAAATTGTTATCATATTTCCACAAGTTAAAAATTTATTTATCAGAAAATTAGGGTTCATCTAATATTAAAATATGAATGAAATTTTATTTTTCTAAGAATGAAAGAGCCATAAAAGGAACCATTAGGAGTTCTTATTCCATCTTCACTGAAACAAAAATGAATGGGTTTTAGAATCTTTGCTTTTAAGTATAGATTCATGATGAACCCTGGCATGCACAAGGTCAAAATATTAAAGAAAAATTAAAACCCATAATATATTTGACCTGGATTAACTTGCCCAGGTTTTTTAGTAATCTCAAGTAATCAAATTTTTTATATTTCTAATTTCAGATTATGCAATGTGTAATTTAGTCAAGATTTAATAATTTTTGTAATTTTCTTTTATCTCAGATGTTCATATATAAAATCCAGGGAGACAAAAGGACATTATTGAAGTTATTTTCCATGACTAGCTCATATTCTCATGATTCTATGACACTAAAACTTTTTAAAATATTTATTTCTTAGTTGTGGCTGTACACAATACATTTATTTTATTTATTTTTGTGTGGTGCTGAGGATTGAACCCAGGGCCTCGTATATGCTAGGCAAGCACTCTGTCACTGAGCCACAACCCCAGCCCGAAATTAAAACATTTTTATTCTTCTCTATCACACACACCTCAGCCAGAATTTATCATTCTGAAAACTACAAGTGAAATTGGAACAGCATAACTTATACTCAATTAAGAAAACTTTTCATATTATAAATTCTGAATATGTTGGATTTATTTTATCATTGTTATTTAAACTTTTAATTCCTATGCTAATCAGTAGAAACTTCCCTAAAATTATATTACTGCCACAGTAAAATACTAATTAAAATATACATATTCACATGAGCCTTACTTTTGTCTGCCAAGATTTGGGTCCCTGGGCTTTAAAACATTTTGTCTAGGATTTTAATTTTTTTACATAGATAATTAGTTTTCTTATAAACAGATCACAAATCTATCATTATTAAAACTAGAAGTATCTCTGGACTCTCACCCAACTTGTATAAACCACTGGAAAACAGGAAAAATGCTCATTTTCTGCAAGTAACATGAAAGGAGTAGAAAGAAGCAGTATCATTTCTGTACCGATTTTCCTCCAGAAACTACAAACTGGAGGAAAGTATTTTTTTCTTATATTTCAAACTCATATTTAAAATGTTTTGAAATCCCCTAATGTTTCTAAGAGATTCCCAGTAGGATAAGGTAAAACTTGTTCTACTGGGCATTGTGAGATAACGATCAGATCATTCACAGAATAAGTAATAACCATTCAAACTGCATATTGTGTCCTAAGGGTTCCCTATAGGGGCTTGTTTATAAAACATTACTAGGCAGAGCTGAGAACAAACTTGTTGTCATTCCTTTAATTTTTCTTAATGGATGCCGGGGTCCATCCCCAGTGGGGACCAGGGGTCCTGAAGGAGGAGTGGTATAGGCAAAAGAAGAGATGGGGCAACAGGTTGCAAGTTATGTGCAGCCTCCAGAAAAATCTGCTTCCCTTACAGGGGCCTTTATTTTTATACCTTTTTTTATAGATGTTTTTCCAGCTAGTTAATGGATAGTCTCAAAATACAAAACTTCTTTGATTGACATGATTTTCAAGAGTTACAATCTTTTCTGACATATATTGATTACCTAAGATATTGAGTACATTGTTTTTAATATTTTCCTATAACCTTAGCCAATCATGATTAAGCTTTTACATTTTCATTTCAATCACTAGGTGCTAGGCTATGCAACTAGACTACGTGTCTCCAGACATATTCCAAAATTAGTGGAACTGTTCCAAAATTAAATATCACCACAGTTAACCACAAAGGGAAGTTATGTCTATGAAGAAATAAAAATAAAGTTGGTGATCTGCTCACAGTGTTTTCTACTGTATTTCCTCTGTTTGTAACTACTTGTTTTGTTCTCCTCTTAACACTTAAGACATCTCAATGTGTCCTCAAAGGAATCAAATTTAATGTCCATCTAGTCCCTAACATTTACCTAAAATCTCCAGGTGAAATTATTTTATCTCCAATAACTCTGTGATGGTTTCTTGTCTATATACCAAAAGTTTATTGTTGGGTTTTTTTTTTTTTTGCCTCTTCTTATAATTACACACTCTTACGTGCAATTACTCTTACATGCAATTACTGTAGGGTTTATCTGTCTTCTTATGGAGGACATGAATTTTAACAAAGGTTTGCAAAGTATTTACCAGGTCACAAAACATCAGTGGAAACTGGGTGAGGTGGCACACGCCTGTAATCCCAGCAGTTCGGGAGGCTGAGGCAGGAGGATCACAAATTCAAAGCCAGCCTCAGCAAAAGCAAGGTCCTAAGCAACTCCGTGAGACCCTGTCTCTAAATAAAATACAAAATAGGCTTGGGGATGTGGCTCAGTGATTGAATGTCCCTGAGTTCAATCCCCAGTGGTAATGGATCATCTTACTATTTTACAAAATATCCAGAAAATAACATTTTCTTATGTTACCGTAATCTTGGGACAAGACATCAGTGTATATTGTTGCCTATCTCAGGTGAATGCGAAAAGCTTCTGATTCTCACTCATGATTGATACTGCAACTAATCCATTTCCTCACCAGTGACTACATATCTCATACCGATATTTAATTGAAGTTCTCTAGTAACTAGTAGTACATCTAGTAGAACAACATCAATTGTCACTGTAATACTGGTGTGTGGCCATCTACCTTTAACAGCCATGGCATAAATAAGTTTTGTAGAGTTTAGGATGAAAAAGTAAATATGGTATTATGGGAATCAACAACATGTGGTATTTGAGTCTCTAAAACTGTTTGTGATTTGTGACACTAGACTTCAACAGCTCTTTTGTGTTGTAAAGACTCCCTCTGATAAGTAGGACATACGCATGGGTTTTCTAAATAAAGAAGCAGAATTTGTTCTGTGTTGAAAACTCCATAAAAAGAAAAATCAAATACATATAGAAAAAACTTTGAGTATTCCTAGCACAATCAATAAAAACAGATCATGATGCAGGAGACGCAAACTGAAATTGATTAGAAGCTCAAAGGCAGATCATGACAGGATGGCTTTTACAGCAAAGATGATATGGTAATGTTTTACAGTGATTTCTTAATATAAGAAGTATTTCCTAATGGCAAGAGATTGGTTTAAACTGATTATTCTATGCCATTTCTAAAAGATAGTGTGTATATACTCTGTTTATGAGAGGCTATTAAAAGAAATCATATGTTTCATTAGTATTCAAATATAAAACTAGAGTAAGTTCCACTTTCCTCATTTAACTGGCTTTGTCTTCTTGGGGAATTCATAGACCTTTTCCCATTTTATTTTATTTTAATAACTCTTCCCTTTTGGTGTGATCAAAACAGGGTAGTGTTACTTAAGATACTATTGTCTCTGTAGTCACTACTGACATCGTTGCTGGGATGGAGAGTCAAGTAATCATTATCATCACAGATGTAGTCATTGAGTTCCTACACTTTTCTGATCCTTGTGACTATGGTTTGTTGGCTGCTGAAAGTTATTTACAGCCCTTGGAAATAGTATGGAACTTCTGGGTATATAGCCCAAAGAGAGGGAATCACTGCCTTGCTAAAATATCTGCATTCCAAGATTCATTTCAGCATTAAACACAGTAGCAAAGATATGGAAACATCCCAAATGTCTATCAATCGACAAATGGGGAAAGAAAAGGTGAAATATATACAAAGTATTATTTAGCCTAAAAAAGGAGATTCTATAATTTGCCACAATGTGCATGAGCAAGAAGGACATTATGCTGAGTGAAATAAGCCAGATATAAACTCACATATCTGGAATAAAATAAGGAGGGCTCAAGTACATATTGGTAAAGAATAAAAGAGATAGTAACCCAAGGTTTGGGAGAAGGTGAGGAAATAGGGAGAAAATGGGTCAAAGGACACACAGTAGCAAATATGTAAGATGAACAAGCTAATAGATCTAATATACAACATAAGGAATGAAGTTAATAAACTTTCATTGTACTTATGATTTTGGTAAATCAATAGGTTTTAGTAAAATTGTATTAAGTGATTTGAGTAAATAAAACATTAAAAAGGGCAGAAGTGCATGGACATTCTTTATCTCTCCCCGCAACTGCAGATGTTGAACTTTTGCCCATCGCAACAGACCTCCAAAGTCTCTGAAAATGAGATTTTATGCTTCAATGTAAGAATTCATTGGAATAAAATTCAGTCCATACCAACATATAAATTATTTCTTTGCATTTTTTCTTTCACCTGGGGAGTATTTAAACATGTGTTCATTAGTTTCCAAATTTGTGAACGGTTTCCATGTATGTTTACATTATTGTTGCTTTCTGATTAGATTTCATTACAAGAGAATATACTTTTATGATTTCAATTCTTTTAAATTTAGTGGAATTTTTTCATGGAAAGATTATGGTGATATGGATGGGTATACTACATAAATTAGTCTAGGCATTGCTGTCACAAGATTTTGTGAATACAGTTAAGATTTAAAGTCAGTTTACCTTCACTAAAGAAGATTATTCTCAATAAGGTGGATGACAATTACTGAAACCTTTCAGAGAAAAACAGGTTTCACTGAGAACAGGAAATTTTGCTAGTGGCACTACACAGTGCAATATGGTTAAAAAATTAACTTTATTATAAGAAGGAATTTTGTGCCAAGACTGTAATATAGAAATCCAGTGTGAGCTCTCAGTGTATAGTTATGCCTAATAGATTTTAGACAGTCTTAACAATGTCTTAAGCAAGTTCCTTAAAATAAATCCCCTTTTTATTCTGTTTCTCTGGAGAATTCTGAGTGGCACTTATGCTCAGCTGATTTTTTTCAGGTGTATGAGTTTAATTCAAATAAAAATAATCCTTTTAACAAATACTATAGGAAAAACTGGATATACATATATTTTTATAAAAGGGCTTTAACCATATGTAAAAAGTGAATTGAAATGCCCTTTGGAACTGAATGTTGAAGAAGAAAAAAGAAAACCTTTATTTCTTCTAGAAGAGAACATAGGACAAAATCTATGTGATCTTAGGGTAGGTACAGATTTATTAAATGAGAAAATTTAATATACACTAATCATAAAAAAACTGATATACACAAATTCATCAAAACTGAAAATTCTACCTTTCAAAGAAAAGCATTAAGGATGTTAATTGAAACTAACAATATTAATTGACATGTGGTATATTAAGTGTGAGATCAGGCAATGGGTAGTGACCAAAGGAGGCAGATTTTAAAAGGCCGCTGAACGAGGCTTTATTGAGACATAACTCAGGGACGGAACTCTATCAGTCCAACAGAGTGGACAGGAGAAGGGTCTGAGGAGAAACCACGTGGGAGCTTGACAGGACTGGAATTTTTTTTATTGGTTGTTCAAAAACATTACATAACTCATGATATATCATCTTTCATACATTTGATTCAAGTGAGTTATGAACTCCCATTTTTACCCCAAATACAAGTTGCAGAATCACATCAGTTACACATCCACATTTATCCATAATGCCATATTAGTGACTGTTGTATTCTGCTACCTTTCCTATCCCCTACTATCCCCCTCCCCTTCCCTCAAATCTTCCCTCTCTACCACATCAGCTGTTGTTCAATTCTCTCCCTTGTTTTTTTTTCCCTTTCCCCTCACCATCTCTTATATGTAATTATGTGTAACAATGAGGGTCTCCTTCCATTTCCATATAGTTTCCCTTCTCTCTCCCTTTCCCTCCCACCACTCCTCTCTGTTTAATGTTGGTCTTTTCCTCATGCTCTTCCTCCCTGCTCTGTTCTTAGTTGCTCTCCTTATATCAAAGAAGACATTTGGCATTTGTTTTTTAAGGACTGGCCAGCTTCATTTAGCATAATCTGCTCTAATGCCATCCATTTCCCTGCAAATTCCATGATTTTGTCATTTTTTAGTGCTGCATAAAACTCCATTGTGTATAAATGCCACTTTTTTTATCCATTCATCTATTGAAGGGCATCTAGGTTGGTTCCACAGTCTAGCTATTGTGAATTGTGCTGCTATGAACATTGATTTGGCAGTATCCCTATAATGTGCTCCTTTAAGATCCTCAGGGAATAGTCCGAGAAGGGTGATAGCTGGGTCAAGTGGTGGTTCCATTCCCAGCTTTCCCAGGAATCTCCATACTGCTTTCCATATTGGCTGCACCAATTTGCAGTCCCACCAGCAATGTACAAGTGTACCCTTTTCTCCACATCCTCGCCAGCACTTGTTGTTATTTGACTTCCTAATGGCTGCCAATCTTACTGGAGTGAGATGGTATCTTAGGGTGGTTTTGATTTGCATTTCTCTGACTGCTAGAGATGGTGAGCATTTTTTCATGTACTTATTGTGATTGTACGTCCTCCTCTGAGAAGTGTCTGTTCAGGTCCTTGGCCCACTTGTTGATTGGGTTGTTTGTTATCTTATTGTTTAATTTTTTGAGTTATTTGTATATTCTGGATATTAGGGCTCTATCTGAAGTGTGAGGAGTAAAGATTTGTTCCCAGGATGTAGGTTCCCTATTTACCTCTCTTATTGTTTCTCTTGCTGAGAAAAAACTTTTTAGTTTAAGTAAATCCCATTTGTTTACTCTTGTATTTAACTCTTGGGCTATGGGCGTCCTATTAAGGAATTTGGAGCCCGACCCCACAATATGTAGATCGGAGCCAACTCTTTCTTCTATCAGGCACAGAGTCTCTGATTTGATATCAAGCTCTTTGATTCATTTTGAGTTAACTTTTGTGCATGGCGAGAGAAAGGCGTTCGGCTTCATTTTGTTGCATATGGATTTCCAGTTTTCCCAGCACCATTTGTTGAAGATGCTATCCTTCCTCCATTGCATGCTTTTAGCCCCTTTATCAAATATAAGAAAGTTGTAATTTTGTGGATTGGTCTCTGTGCAGGACTGGAATTTTTATGGAGCTTACAGCAGGAAGGGAAGGGCTTAGGGCAGAAAAGGGTGTTTTTAGAGTCCCTTGTCCCTCTGGAGTTGGAGTTGAGATCCAGGATTGGTCAAGAGTTCCTGCTGATTGACAGGTGTTAGCCAGGAGATCCTGCTGATTGACAGGCATTTCCATCAGCAACTGATTGATGTTTCTTTACCGCACTCAGGCTGCTTGGTGCTTTGTTCTTAAGTCACTGCCACCGACCTGACATTAAGTAGTATTTTAACCAATTTCCACATTGAAGTTGAAACAAAGCATTTGTAAAGTCACTTATTGTTTTAGTCAGCTTTTTCACTGCTGTTGACTAAAAGACTGACTGAAACAACTTTAGAAGAGGAAAAGTTTATTTAGGGTCTCACAGTTTCACAGGTCTCAGTCCAAGACAGCTGGCTCTACTTATTGGGGCTTGAGGTGAGGCAGAACCTCATGGCAGAAGTGTGGTGGAGGAAAATAGCTCAAGATTGTTATGCTCGAATTCAGGACCCCCAAAAGACCACTAGAGACCAATATCGATGTAAGCAGCAAAGAGGTGTTTATTGCGAGCTACCTCGGTCCTCCACACTCATACAGCAACTGGTGACGCTGAGAGGCCCGAGCCCAGGGTTTGCAGCAGTTTTATACACTCTTTGGGGGAAGGCAGGGACATCATATATTCACCTACATCATAGCATCTCTTAGCAAATCATCACACACTGCAGGAAAATCAAACAACAACTCTTAACATTGATTAGCACATTGTTCACTGGCAGGAACAAGTTGGGTAGGGGTGATTGGTTAGTACAAGAGGGGGATTCATTTGAACTCATTGGTTTAAAGCCAAGAGGAGTGTACGTGCTGAACTACATGGTTTCCCATCTTGTTATCAACCACCATAAACTACTGGGAGGGTCATCTGGCATCCCAGGTATTTCCCTGTCTCATGCAGATTAGTGGCTGCTAGGGGGTTGCTATGGGTCTCCACCTAGCCTGACTGAGTCAGGGACACCTGGTGCAGCAGATCTCTCTTGTTATTTGTAGATAAACAACTCAGCAGGGTGGCTATGTGCCTAGGGGTGCTCTGTGGGTCTTTCCAAGGACAAGGGTCATGCCCCCTTCCTTGGACAGGCTTTGCTGAGGGAGAGGCTGATTTTTCACTCTTTCGTGCTCTTTCTCGACAGTGTCTCACTGTGTTGTCAAGGTGATAGATTTAAATTTCTAGACTAAACTGATTTCCTGCCATACCCTGCCAAGTAGCTGGGATTGCAGGTATATACTATTCAGAACATTCTTAATCATTCCTATTCTTTTGAATGGCTCAGAATTTTCATCCATCTTTGAGACCTAGTAATAGCAGTTTGTTAAGTTTATCATCACTGCACTGTTTAGGCAGATTATTTGAAGCAGCAACTGTCCTTATCACTGAATTTATCATAGTTTGGAGACATTTTCAATTAACAATAATTCTATGGTTAATACATATTCAACATAAGGTTATTTCTACTATATTTTCCAGGGTATTTTATCGACCATGAAGTGAAAAAATTGGGCAGGTACCTTTTTTTTTCAGTATAAGCTACTTTAGCCGTAGTGTACCATTATCACAAATGAGAACTATACTCTGAAATTTATTGGAGCCAGGTCATACAATTTCTTATATTCAGAAAGAATAGATTTCCAACTATGAAAATATTATTCATGATCATGCAGTCTGAGTATCCAGACTAACAAAAACTCAAGTTTCTAGTGTTTATATCAATTGAAAAATTGCCCTGATTACTTAACAAATACCTCTGATTTCCATGATCATAGGGCCTTGTCTTCCCACATCTGGGACAGTGAGCATATTGACTCCTAGTTATTTAATAAACAGAGTATCAGCCAGGTTCCCAGGAAACCTCTTATGATCCTCTGTTTTGCATATTTGCCTCCTCTCTGCAATGTCAAGTCTATTTCTTTGTGTTCTCCTGATAGTAGTTAATGCTAATGGAGCATGCGTATAATCCCAGCAATTCCAAGGACTGAAGCAGGAGGATCCCAAGTTCAAGGCCAGCCTCAGCAATTTAATGAGACCCTCAGCAACTTAGCAAGAACATGTCTTGAATTAAAAAGAACAAAAAGACTGGAAATTGAGCTCTGTGGTAAAGCATCCCCAAACAAATACAAATAAATAAACAATTAAGTAATGTTTGTAGTCATTTTTCCTGCTTGCCTTTATTAATCCAGTTTGCTTAACCCTTGAGATTTGATTCTGTATCATCTAAATTCCATTCATAAGATTATCCTTCATATTTCTCCTCAAAAAAAAAAAAAAGCTTCAACCTCAAACCCAGCCATCCTAGTAGCCATCTAGATCAGTCTCTCATCCTTCCCTACCCATCCTTCTGCTTGAGAATTTTTTTGTTGTAAGAATACCATTGTAAATTTCAAGTGTACCATGACAATCAAATTTCAAAATACAATGGACTTATACAATGTTTAGTGGGCCAAGTATTTTATCCATATTTATTTATCTTTAAAATCAGAATAACAAACAGGTAAAACAGCAGCAATGCAGAGGTCTTGGTAATCAGGTAGATTGCCAAATCTCAATCACTTAGTGCCAACTTTTCCAATATAGATCCATGACAACACAGAGAAGGTACAGGTCCAGGATCTGTCAGCATAAGTTACTTGCTTACCACCTAGCACCTAGAGGGATGTTTCCCTCATGTCCATTTTTCAGTACAAATGCATTCCATAAAATACAAATCATATATAAAGACTCTTCACAACTAATACAATATACCCCAAAACACTTCTGGTGAACAATCAGTTAAGACCAATTCCAGAAATTTATGCTGAATTAGTACATATCTGGAGTCACTTCAATATTGTCTAAATGTCACTTTTTCGGGAGGTTCTCAAACAAAAGACTACAGTTCAATTATTAAAACTGTCTTTCCAAGGTACTATAATAATATAAATGGAATTTCATTTAATAAATCAGATTTGGCTATGTAATACTTGTACAATTTTTGGGTTGGAAAGGATTATAATAAGTATAATATATAGTTATCTGTACAAAAACTCCAAATAAAACATGTGGTACCATAAACATGAAAAATAAATTTACTTGTATGAATATAAGTAATGAAAAGTATAACAGAGAATTACTCAAAGAATAATAATAGTAAACTAGAGCATTTTACCAAAAAAAAAAAAAATCAAAGGAAACCAGTATTTAGTACACTGTTACAAAGTGAATCTAAATGCAAATAGTTTTCAAAAGTTAATGAATGTAATCATATAGAATACTTTTAAATAAATTTTGTTAATAAATTTTGTTATTGGGCATCTATTGAAATTAATCTTAAGACCAAAGTAGATTTTTTTCCCAAAATGTGTTCATGACAAGCAGATGAGTAATCAAAGATATCATACATGTAAATCTTTTTTGGGGGGGTGAATGGTATTAAGGATTGAACTCATGGGTATTCGACCACTGAGCCACATTCCCAGCCCTGTTTTGTATTTTACTTAGAGACAGGTTCTCACTGAGTTGCTTAGGGCCTCACTTATTGCGAGGCTGGCTTTGAACTCAAGATCTTCCTGTCTCAGCCTCCCAAGCCACTGGGATTATAAGCCTGTGTCAATGCACATGGCCCATACACCTAAATCTTTAGATAAAACTTTTGGTATACTTTTGAAAGTATTGGCTTGAAAAAATGTGAAGTGTTTCCTAAGTATGAGAAAAAAAAAGATATATTTTCAAACTTCAACAACTTCAAATTTAAATTTAATTCTTTATTTTTATCATTTTTTTCTAAGTAAATACACTGAGAAGAGATTGATCAAGGCATATAACTGTCTTACTTAAGAAGAGTTGAGTCACGTTTCTCTATAAGTATAAAATTATCCCATGAGTTCTCAACCACTAATTTACATTCAATTCAGGAACATGATTATATATATATATATATATATATATATATATATATATATATATATATATATATGATTTTTGCTCCTGTTATTAAATAATAAACCATTTTCTTATCTCTGATCTAGTTCCTTTGCCTGAGGGCATCTAGTAAAACTGATAAAAATAATAATGAATTCATACAGCTAGTAACTGAAATATCTTTCTACTAAATCATTCTTAAATTTAAATATTATCAAATGTCTTGTTATATTCAATATTCTATATAAAAATAGTGCATGAAGTTATAAATATGACCAAAGTTTTATTTTAGTCAGTCTTGCAGCATTACTGAGTATGGGAAAAAAGAAAAAAAAAAGAGAGAGAGAGCAAAACTTATTATTTGCAGGTTCATAGAGATAAACTAAGTTTATTCAAGTAAGTAATTGCCTATTCAGGTCATCCTCAATTAGAGCTATTTACTAGTAAATTTTTCTCACTGTTGCACCATAAAATTACTAATTACTACCTGTAATTTTACAGGGTAAAGCAAATACCTAATTTGCAAAAGCAAATGCAAAGATAAAGTGGAACACAATGTATCTAAATAAGCTCATATGGCTAATGTGATCACTCTTTCACTGAACCCATGACTAAGAAAGCCCATTTAGCACTGGACTCAAAATAAAAAAATTGGATTTCTTCACACATAGCTCAGCAATCACTCTGACTATTTGTCCTTGGGTAAAATGGCAGAGTAGTGGCTAATCCAAAAGATTGTTTTTCGTTTGTGTGTTTTGGTTTTGGTTTTTTCCATAAAAAGTAAAGAAGAGTTTGAAACTTGTATGACAAAAATTTATTTCTTTATTATTCTTCTCAAGGCACCTATAACCTCCTTGTTTCTCAGGCTGTAAATAAAAGGATTTAACAGGGGTATTATTATTGTGTAAAATAAAGAAAGCATTTTTTCCTTATCCTCATCTGGTCCAGACCCTGGACCAACGTAAGTGAGGAAGAGAGTGCCATAGAACAAGGAGACAGAGAACAGATGGGCACTGCAGGTAGAGAAGGCTTTGTGTCTGCCTTTCTCGGACTTCTTTTTAAGAATGGTAAAGAGGACCTGGGCATACGAGACCATAATGGTTACAAAGGTGAAGGCTTGCATAAAGGCTGAAAAGATTAAAATGACAAGCATATTAATTGTAGGATCAGTACAAGATATTTTGAATAGTTGTAAAATTTCACAATAGAAATAATGTATGATATTGGATTTGCAGAAAGTTAATCTAACAAACAAACCCACATGAATTGCTAAATGTAGAAAACCAACAAAATATGAAGCACCTATAAACTGAGTACAGAGGCTATTGGACATCATCACTGGATATAGCAAGGGATTGCATATGGCTACGTAGCGGTCATAGGCCATCACTGACAAGAGGAAACATTCCGTGGTAGCACTGGAGCCAAAACAATAAAACTGTGTTAAGCACTCAGCTAGGGATATCTTATGATTCTTAGATAAAAAGTTGATAAGCATCTTGGGAGTCACAGAAGATGAAGTGCATGCATCAGCCAAGGCTAAACTGCTGAGAAATAAGTACATGGGGGTGTGAAGGTGGGGGTCCTTCCAGATGAGAACAATTAGGCCAAGGTTGCCCACCATGGTGATGAGGTAGATCACAAGGAACACCAGGAATAGGGGCACCTGCAGCCCTGGACGGTCTGTAAGTCCCGTGAGAAGAAACTCAGTCACTAGAGTCATATTTTCTTCTGCCATAATTGATCTGGACAATCACCAAAATGAAAGAAAAGGTAAGGAACAGTCAAAATAGAATCATAAAGTTGTTTATATTTTTATGTGACTAATACATTCCTAATCAATTCCTATCATCCAAATGATAGTTTTAAATTTTTACATTTATTTGTCTATAATTTATGTTCATTTAAAATTCTTCATAATAAATAGTTTTAAAATGATAATTCATTATTCATCTAAATGGATATGTAAATTTAATGAAAATCTTTTTCAAACTAAGAATTAAGGAGCGGGGGTGTTGGTTTGTTTGGGATTTTTTGTTTTTTTGTTTTTGGTACTCAGGGGTACTTTACTACTGAACCATCTCCCCAGCCTATTTTGTATTTTACTTAAAGACAGGGTCTTACTCAGTTGTTCAGTGCCTCGCTTTTGATGAGTGTGGCTTTGAAAATTGCATCCTCCTGCCTCAGACTCCCCATGCTGCTAGAATCACAGGCCTGGGCCATAGCACCTTCTCAATCTAATATTTTTAAAGCTACATAAAATCATCATAACAATTATGTGAAGAGAATTGTTTCTCAGAAATAGCTCCCAGGAATATATAAGTAATAGGAATCATCAAGATTAACTTACTTGTTACTGAACTATGAAGGCATCTATCAAAATATTAAGATAAAAATGCACAATAGGATCAGTGTAATAGAATGTAGACAGCTAAGAAATTGAATTCAATAATACAGGACTGTGGCTTAGGTAAATAAAATATATTTAGTTGAAAAAGGATGATGATTTAACGGATTGTGATATGTTGTTGGTTATTTGTCTGGAAGTAAATTAGACTCCTAATTCATACCATAGATATGAAATTTAGGACACAATAATGCTACATAGATGTTAAGAAGTGTTTATCCAAATAAAGAAAGCCAGTGTACATCACAACAACATAATTTTACCGCAAAGCAAAGGATTCAAAGGATATATAATAGGTCTTGAAATATGTTTACCATGTATATAAACTATGTAGTTTTTTGCCTGTAACAAAATTGTCTATTAAAACAGATTAGAACAGGGTAAATAATCTAAAAGAAGATTAAAAAGTATGAAGGATGTGAATAAACAAATTTAGAAATGAACAAATCAAAATGACCAATAAATCAAATGCAAATAACCTCAACTTTCTACATGTCATGAATAAATACACACATGGTCACACACATACAAAAAAAACCCAGAAATCTCTTTTTTTATTAGCAGAAATTATTGTGTATAAAAATACCCAGTGTTGAATGAGCTGAGAAAAGTAGTACTCTCATATACTACCTGAGGAAATATTAATTGCAGCAAAGTTTTTGAAAAGGAATTTTACATAATCTACATTAAATTTTTAAAAACAATATGTCCCTGGTTTTAACATTTTCCTTTATATATACACTATAAATAAAGCACAGCTACATAGACATGACATATACAAGGAATTTGTCAGGCCTTATTAGTCAAGGAGGCACTGAGCACACACTTCAAAATGCAATGGTTGGATAAAGCAGTGCATTCATATTATGCAACAAAATATATTAGCTATTAGAGAAAGAGTTATAACAAATTGAATTGAGAATTACCACAATGTAAAGAACTTACAAAGAGTAAGATACAGAGAATTACAAATGCTATACTCTCACTATTATAAAATAAGCAATGCATTTATAAATCTCTCTTTCACCTGAAGAAAATCATGGATACTAACTCTTAAGTTTATGCCACTGTTTTTTTTTTTTTTCTGGTGTGAGAGTAGAGGTAGGAATAAGGGAATAGAGAAAGAAAAAACCAAGAGGTCAAAATAAGAGTTCCACAAGAAGAGCATCATGTATATGTTATGATGCTTTTTCATACAATTATGTATTTAGTTATATGTGTACATACATAAAATATTTGTGAAAGAGTCTCTAACATCTTAATAGTGGAGATCAGAAACAGGAAAAGTAAAATCCTGTTCTGTTTTAAAGGAGAGACTTTGAACCACAGTCTAATGCAAAGCTAGAAGATTATAATTTTTAAAATGTGCATTTAAATATCAGTTAAATTTATAAATAGGCTTCAATGAAGTTAGCATATTCTTTTGGACATTTTCAATTGATAACACTTTTTTGAGTTTTGAAACTAGGTGTGAGTTTTTAACATCATCAAGTTATCTATAATTCTATACAATAGGGATTCAAATATAAAAACAAAGTTGCTTTGAGTTTTTAATCTAATTTCAGTAACATTCTTATTAAATTTATTTTTATATATTTCATTTGTTTTCACCACTATAAATATAAAATTTAATGCTTGCATGAAGTACATATATTTGTTTTTTTCATGATTTATAAATAGTTTCTAGAAGAATTCTAAAGAGAAGTTTTCTGGTTATTACAGACTCTTTTAGGTTACTGTGAAAAAAGAAATAAATACATTGAGTTTAAAGGATTTTGATGGTATTTCTTATCTGTTAAAATAGTTCCATCATTTTATAATCATACCATTAGCTATTTAGAATACATTAAGAATTTTATTATTGGAAAATATTAGGAAAACTGTGTTTGACAATTTTAAAATGTTAATAAAGTTTATTTTTTAAGAATTATAGTTAAAGCCAGATATGGTCTCATACCTGTAATCCCAGCAATTGCAGAGTGAGGCAAGAAGACATTAAGTTCAAAGCCAGCCTGACCAATTTAGCCAGACTTTGTATGAAAATTAAAAATAAGGGGTGTAGAGGGGCTAGAGATGTAGCTCACATAGCTCAGAAAATTAATTTTAGCATGAGAAATGACTGCTCAATTATTCTCAACAAAAATAGATGAAGAATGAGTTTTTAAATTCTTACTTATAAATATATAGTCATAGAGAGCACCAGTATGAAAAAGAGCCAGTCAAAAATATTGATTAAAATGAAAACCAATCAGATATTTGACCTGAAAGAACTGTTTCAACATTAAAGCCAAATGACTAAATTATTGTTTTCCTAGTTTTAGATTCTGCAGTGTATAACTTAGCAAAAAATTAGTAAACAGTGAATTTTTCAAGAGCTATGAAGTGTAAAAGGAAACAAAAGAAGTATATTGAGGTTCTTTTCTGTACCTTTAGCCCAAAATCTCATGATTCCATGAAATTAGGGAATTTTTATTGTACTCAGTCCTACAAATCTTAAATCACAATTTCTCATTCTGGAAAGTTACAGTGTGATATTTGAACATAATAATTTATGTCTCAAGAAAACTTCTCACATTACAAAACTGAATATATTTTTCTTATGACTAGTGCTGAATTTTCCAATTTTTATTTTTTTTGTTAATGGAAAACTTCCCAGCAATTGTTACTGTAACAGTAAAAATGATAACTGAAATACACATGTTCTTATGGGCATTTATTTTTATCTGCCTAGATCTGAGTTGCTGCTTTAAAATATATGTCTAGGATTTTAATTTAGTACCTAAAATTTTGATCTCTTTTGATAAAATGATAATTAAATTATAAAATTCCTGCATTCTCACCTAGTTCCTTTAAATATTGGGAAATTGGAAGTAGGCTCATTTTCTGAAAGTAATATAAAAATCACAGAAAGAAGCAATAGTACTTAAATACAATTGTCAAGAGAAACTCCAATGATAATATTTATTTTCTTATATTGCACATCCATTCTTTAAATTTTTTTGAAATTCTCTTAAGGTTTCCCAGAAATTCCCAGTAGGGTGACATGAAAGTTGTTCTAATAGGCATTGTAACTAAGCATTAAATCATCCAAATAACTAGTTTCAACAATTAAAACTACATACTGTGTCCTCAGGGTTCACCATCATGGATTCTTTATAAAATAACACTAAATGGAGTTTAGATTAGACTTGTTTTCATTCCTTTTATTTCCTTTATTACTGTCATAACCCAACTACCAAATAAATTTTATTTCCATTTAAATATCCCTAAATTTCCTCAGAATTGACATGTTCAAATCTGAGATTAAGTTCTTTTCTTAATCCACCCCCAAACCTGGTATTCCTCCAAGGTTTCCTATCTCAGGGAACAATGCAACCAAACAAGCACAGATTCAACTGATAAAGCAGGGCCACATCCTTGACCTTAACCTCACCTCAACTCTGTTGTTTCAACTATTACCAAGTTCTCTAGATTTGATCTGCTAAAGATGTCTTTAATACAGAAATATCTTTCCATTTCCACAGTTCACCCCGAAGTCCAAGATATATTCATCTCCTGGGATTCATTTAATCATCTTTCACCCCAAAGTTCAAGATATATTCATCTCCTGGGATTCATTTAATTATCTTTCCACAATGATAACAGACAGACTGATCTTAAGACACATTTTCACTACCACCCTATACATATAATCTCCTCACTTACAATTTTTAGCTTCTCATTCCACATAAAATAACAGTGAATATTCTTAAGCCTGATTATCTTGTCTCTAAATGAGAGACTCAGTAATTAACTGTACACAATTGAAAAGTCTTTTGCTGTTTAGCTGTACATTATTTACTGTAAAATTAATTGCATTTACAGATAACCCCCAATACTTTATTGAATAGATACAGTAGATGTTTACTTCTCCTTCATATAAAATATAAAATGCACATTGCAATTGGGTTGTAAAATATGCATGTGTCACTTATGAGATTGACCAGGGTTGATAAACTTTTGTATCCCATAAATCTTGGTGAAGCAATGGTACTCTGTCCCCCTAAATGAAGAAACTTACATTTCCAAAACTGTTGCTCTTAGAATAAGAGGCTTTTTCCAGGTTTGGCCTGTCAAATCAACCCACAATTTATTTGGAATTTGAAGAGTGAGAAACAAAAGAAGAGGGACCAAAGAACATTTTGCAACTGCAGGAAAAGAGATTAAGACTCCAACAAATGTGTTCAGCACTCAACAATGGAATTGATAGCATGAGCCATGACATTCAAATGATCAACAGCAGCAACAGAAGGTTTCATTGAGCTAGTGTAGGGAAATGATTTTGGATTGGCTGGCTGCATTGCCTCATCCTGTTTCTACTTATTTTTACAGTTCATTCCTCCAATCTCCCTATGTTTTCTATGTTACAGACAATATCTATTCAATAAACTCATTTTGTGTTATACCCACAAGTCCTAGCTCAAACAAGAAAGAGACCAGGGAGAAACATCTAAAAAGTACTGAGCAGAGTGATCAGGGAAGCGGTAGGAAAACTGAAAAATTGAATGACTTGACCTGAACATAAAGAGAGAGAAACTGAGTGAGGAGAAAGTGAAGTAAAGTGCCAAATGTCAACACAAAAGTTCCAGTGAGACATGGAGTAAACAGAGATTGCTGACTTTGAAAATGAAAGATCTATAATGGCTTTAGTGAAATGACTAAATTTGGGTGTATATACCCAAATAGTTAGAGAAAGGTCAAAAGTTTTGGGGAAGCAGGTAGCACTGCAGCGAGCACTCACACTTAGATGGCATTTCTCTATTGCCATGGTCAACTATAAAATGTTTTGGTAAAAAATTAGTAAAAGTATTCCAGAGTAAGTATAACAGAGAAAGGCAGGGAGAGGAGAAAAAGAACAGAAGCATTGGAAGGAAAAATTTGAGTTTTGAAAAGAAAGAAAAAAGGGGAAAAAATAGGAAGAGAATGTAAAGTATGTTCATAGACAAGTGTCAACACAATAAGCCAAGGAAAGCAAAGGAAAGCCTCAGGACTCAGAGGGTTTAGAATATGTATGTGTCTTAACCTTGCATTCCAAAGATGTGAATTCTTTCTGTTCCTCAAAATTTGAAATTTAATTTCCTTGGCAATTTGTGTATGAAAGAGAGATTCAACTTAAAATTTTATTTGCAAGATTTCTGTTGTACATTAATATACTAACACTGTCTGAAAGTTTTTTCCATATTTAAATCTGCCTTTTCTTTGTTATTACAGTGATTAGAACCAACTTACACTAGAAATGTTATTGGTTTTGTTAACACAAATGTCAAAATGGGTGTAAGGAAGTCAAAGGAGAGAATTGTTGTTTTCAAGTCTTAAATATTTGTGGAAAAGTGTGCTGCCTCATAGACATCACACTGTGAACTGAAACAGCCAAGTGGAACAACTTTCCAATACCCTGCCAAGCTTAAAAGTTATCTGAGTAGCCAGTTTGCCTTTGACAAGGACATTTCAAAGGATTTGCAAAGTTTATAACCACCCTAATCTGTATCAGTTTCCAAAGAGCTGTACTCATTTTATCCTGGTTACCTTCAAATAGTGTCGCAGTTATACATATATCCTTTCTCCTTATAAAGTTATTAAAGATCTTGTTCCTTTGCCTCCAGTGGAACAGTGGACTATTGTTTTTATTTTTGTTTTGTTTCGTTTTATTTAGTTGTACATGACAGTAGAAT
The DNA here is from genome assembly GCF_052094955.1 of Ictidomys tridecemlineatus. NCBI lineage: Eukaryota > Metazoa > Chordata > Mammalia > Rodentia > Sciuridae > Ictidomys > Ictidomys tridecemlineatus. Next base: position 168,330,247 of record NC_135479.1, read on the forward strand.
GCATTTATGCACTTTGATATATCATGCATAAATGGGGAATAACTTCTCATTTTTCTGATTTTACATGTTGTAGAATTATATTGGTCATGCAGTTAAATATTTACATAAGGTGATAATGTGTTTCATTCTACTATCCTTCCTATCAGCTGTCCCCTCCCCTCTCTTCACTCCCCTCTACCTAATCTAAAATTAATTGATCTTGCAACTCCTGATTTGGAAATCTGTGCTGAAAAAAATCTCTACTTATATTTTAGCCTTCTTTGTAATTTTTTTTTTTACTTAGAAGCTCTACTTGAAAGTGCTTTCATTTCCAATAAATAAAATTAGTTTTCTTTTAGCAAATAATATTGGGCGAAGACATTAAGCAGAAACAAGCTGTATAAGTAACTAACACCAATAATTCCAGTGATTAAATATATTTGTGGGGAGACAGGGATTGAACTCAGGGGTACTTGACCACTGAGCTACATCTCCAGCCCTGTTTTGTATTTTACTCACAGACAGGTTCTCACTCAGTTGCTTAGCACCTTGCTTTTGTTGAATCTGACTTTGAACTGTACATTCTTCTGCCTCAGCCTCCTGAGCCACTGGGATTACAGGTGTGTGCCACCATACCTGGCAATTAAATGTATTTTAATTTGATGTAGGCTTTAATATAATCTCAAAACACAAAATACCTGAAAATTCTCAAGTTTTGTTTGTGCATATTTTTTAAGTAAATCAGGCTGGAAAGAGTACTGAAGGGGTAATTTATGCATTTTTTTCCTATGAATATGGGTGAGTATTAGATACATATATATAATGTACATAATTATGAAATATATGTGTGTATTCATATGTATATTAAATAAAAATATTTTGAAAGTCAGTGAAAGAATAGAGAAACTAATATTTAATAACTGAATATTTCAATCAGAATATATATTTAATTACAGAGTGAATCTTTTTATAAAAGTCAAGAGAGGTAATTTACATAAGAAATAATATGATAGACTCTTGAAGCTCAGTTTTAAATTAAATTTCTGGTCTATGTATCTGATCAAGTCATTATGGTTAGGTTATGAAGGTAATAAGCTAGTTATTTTGCTTTTCCAGACTTTAGTCATGAAAATGTCACACACAGATTATTCAATTACAAGTTTTTCATTTCCATTTGTCCATTTGAGCATTTTGAAAACCCAATCATAAATTATATTAAATTGAACAAAAATTTTAACTTTCCTCATAATAAACAATGAATACTATAGAAATTATTTATCTCATACCCATGCCTTGAAAGACATTGTAGAGATCATTTAAACTTTTTAAGCTTTATACGATTTTTTTTAAATGCAATTATAATACAGGAGTGACCAAAAAAATAGGGACAGAAATTGCTCGCACAGATTCATTTTGGAGGTTTAATACCCAAACTGAGAAATATCATGTATATAAATTTGCCTTCAGATAGGATCAGCCAATTATAGGACTAGGTGCTTTTGCCAAAGGGAGGAGTGGTGAACTAAGTCCCTCAAGCAAGTCAGTAGATTCCCATTAGGACAATGTGAGAATTTTCTAATGGGCATTTTTTATTTGGACACTACAGAAAAGTTTATTTTTCCCACTGGATGTTTCAAACTTTGGGATCATAAATATTAAGTTATATTGGCAGTTCTAATTTTAACAATAGGGATTATAATATATGCCACTTTTTTGTACCACAGGTGACAATTCTGACATGATTTAGCAGACATTCATTTATAAATAAAATGTGTTGTTCTGAATGTTTGATTCATCTGATCTAAAAATTCTGTTGTCATTCTGATGGGTTTGTCCTTCTAAGTAACTTTGGGTTTCTCTCTTGCAGTATTTAATACCCCTTCTTTGTTTTGAATTTTGACATTTTAACTATGTCACTTAGAGGTTCTTTTCTGCTCATGTCTATTTGTCGATTTGGGAAATTTTCTGATTTATTTTCAGTAAATAGATTTCTTTTATGACATTGGCCTATATCTATACTCCTTGTTCAACACTTATGAGTCTTAAGTTTGGTCTTTTACTATTGTCCAAGAACTCTTGCATATTGTGTTATTAGTTATTGTTTTTGTTGTTTTCTTTGTTTTGGTCTAAATATTCTAGTACATCCACCTTGTCTCCAAACTCTGAAATTCTTTCTTCTTTTTGATCCAATCTATTGCTTATGCTTTCCACTTTGGTTTTTATTTAACTTGATGAGGTTTTTATTTCCCAGGCTTCCTTTTGGTTCTTTTTCAAAATCTCTCCAAATTATACTTCTCCTTCATTCCTTGTTTTCCCTTCCTTAATTTGTTCAGTTGTGGTTTTTTTTGATCTCTTGGAATTCATTAATATTTTATAATTATTCTTTTGAATGCCTTCTCCAGTATTTCATCCTATGCAACATATTTGGAGCACATTACTAACAAATTATAAAATTTAGGAGGTATCAGGTTACTTGGTTTGTCATATTAGTTGACATTCTATGTTGAAATCTCTGCTTCTCCTTCACTTTTATTTAAGGGCCTATTTAGAACACACCCTGTGTTGATGATGTGTCCTGCTTTATTGGATTATTATAAAACGTTGACTATATTTCCAACTGGGTTTCATGATACAGTTTCCCTCTTACTTCTTGGGTGATGTTTAGTGTATTTTGACAGTGCATGCTATGTCAGAACCTGATTTTCCCATATTCTCTGTATGTTTTATAGACTTGGGGATCTCCTTTTTTTGCTCTTCTTTTTAGTTATAGATGACTACTGAGTCTATTTTGACATATGTGTACAAATATGGAGTATATGTTATTTCAATTAGGACGCCTATCTTGTGGATGAACACAATATTGAGATTCACTGTGGTTTATTCATATGTGTATATAGGAAAGTTATGTCAGGTTTATTTCACTGTTTTTCCTATTCCTATCCCTATCCCCCATCACTTCCCTTTACCTATGGCCTATCAACTTCTGTTCTTCTCCTCCTCCCCATGTTTTGTGTTAGCATCCACATATCAAAAAGACCAATTGAACTTTGGTTTTTTAGATTGGTTTATTTCACTTAGCATGATAGTCTCCAGATCCTTCAATTTACCAGCAAATTTTGTTGGGAGCCGGAGACCGCACCCTGAAAATGGCGCTGGCTTCCTGCTTCTGATGACTTAGCGGTTAGAGTTGTTAGAAGTAAACAACTCCTTGTAAGGCTGTGGGGCTGGGCTCTAGCCTGCTTCCGCTGTGCTGTACCTATTAGACTCTTCCACGTAGTGCTGGTTCATTGGCAAGGCTGGGTACTTAAGCTAGGGCAGACCGACTGCTGGCGCTCGCACGCTTTCTTCTCTTGTTCCTGTTTTCTCATCATGATTCAAAGGTCCTGAGTAAACTGCTGAAAGAAGAATCCTGTGTCGTGTTTCCCTTGCCGGCGAGGGGTCGTGACAAAATTTTATAAAGTCATTCTTCTTTATAGCTGAGTAATATTCTTTTGTGTATATATAATTCTTTTTCTTTTAACTTTCATCTGTTGAAGAGTACCTAGGTTGGTTTCATAGGTTAGCTGTTATGAATTGAGCTGCTATAAACATTGATGTGGCTGGATCACTGTAGTATGCTGATTAATTCCTTTGGATATATACTGAGGAGTGGTATAACTGGGTCAAATGGTGGTTCTATTCCTAGTTTTTTGAGCAATCTCCATACTTCATTCCAGAGCATTTGCACCAATTTGCAGTCACCATCAATGTATAATTATACCTTTTTTTCCCTCATACTCATTAATATTTATTGTGAGTTGTGTTCTTGATAATTGACATTCTGTCTTGAGTGAGGTGGACATGGAGTACCTCTAGTGGATAAGGCATATACATTATAGACAGTAGAGTATATTGACCCAAGATGTGTCAATATTTTTCTATTATTATGAAAAGTGCACAGTTCAGAACACATATGAGAACCACCTGTCCTGAAGCCACTCATAGATATGCTCTACATAGACTATGTTGTTTCTCTCTGCAGTGAAAATGGGTGAATATCCAGGAGTGTGCCCACAGATTCTCAACAATCATATATTTTTGTAAACTGGTAACCATCTGGGGCTTTTATATCCCCTCCTTTTTGTATCATAGTATTCATTGAAGTTTAATTGTGTTTGGGCTGGAACAATATGTACTGTACACAATCTGGGCTACATGTATAGCTGAGTAAGATAACATTTACCATACAAACTCAAAATTCCCATGGTAAATACCCTTTACCTTTCAGAAAAGGGGAGATTCATAACAATAATAACTAAGAGCAGTGAACCACACACAGCATTAAGATAAAATTCAAGTATCAATTTTGACATCCACAATATTGATACATCAAACACAGGAATGGTGAGGGCATAAATTACATGAGATAAAAAAGATGCATTAAAAATATGATTACAGGGGAAAATAAAATGAGAGGATGAAGGCAAAAGGAAACATTACAGTACACAAAAAAATTAAAGGGAACAGAGAAGAAAGAATGCTAAAATGAAAAACAAAAGAATAAAGAAAGAGAGACTAAGAGTCAAAGAATATTGGATCATATTTACTTCTAATTTTAATGCTGTATCTTGTTCATTGCTATTTGTTGTTATTACTGTTATTCATCTCCCTGTCTTTACAAGGAACTCAGTATTGAGCATTTATCAGAAAGAGGAAAAAAAAAGAGAAACAGAAAGTAAAAAACAAACAAAAAAACCCACAATAGATCAGAAAAAGAAAGTAATAATAAAAGAAAAAACAACAACAACAACAACAACAACACACACACACACACACACACACACACCAATCTGTAAATACAATTAAGGTTTTAAAGAAAAATGAAAGAATTTGTTTCGGGTAAGGGAGTTAAAATTGTGAACAAGTGTGGACATTCACTACTTTCACCAATAATTTCTTATTTTTATGTCTTTTTGGGCTATACATCCTTTACAGAGAGCAAGAGCTATGTTTATTTCCTCCTTCCTCCTTTGGGTTGTTTTGTAGGCACCCCACTGGACTAGTTTGGGACCAGAGCTGGTAGAAATGATTCTCAGCTTCCCTGCTTTTAAGTATTTGGTAGCACAGAATAGGAAATTCCATCATCTGAAGTTTACTCTAGACAGATGAGATCAACACATTCCCAAGAGGGTTTAGTAATATCCCCAAAACACCCTTGCAGGGTGAAACAATCAATCGCCATGAGTAAAGCTGCATAGGAGGTACCATATTGTCCATTGCCCACGAATAGGGCTAAGGGAGTCCCAGTCCTCTGATGCATACACTTACTCTTCTTATTTCCTGACAGCCTTCATCTGATCTCCTGCGCCTCCAGAAACAGAGGAAGAGGAAGCTCTAATCTCTTTTACATCTTTGATTCAAATTTTGCCACATGCATTCTTCTCTGTGCCTCCTTCATTGGCATTCTGCTAGCACTATGCTGAGCCACAAGGTAGATTCTGGCAAGGACAAGATAGTAGTAATGTTTGCTATGATCCTCAGGGAAAGAAAAATACAGAGATTTATATTTCCAAAATAGCAATCACAGGTATGACCTCAACCACAGGATTCCCAGCATATTACCCCATTTATTAATTGAGAAATGTGGAACATTTCTAAATACCTGTCTGCTATACAGCTTTTCTGAAGTACCAGATTAGCTAAGTTCAGATTTCCTTTCTGTTCTGCAACTATTTCCACACCCAATTCATCTTCTATATCTTCTCTTTCCCTTCAAGTAACCCCTCTGCTATGCTGTGGCTCTGCTGCTGTATTCTTAGCATTTATGTATTTTCTCAATCTCCATTGCAAAGACCAGAATCTCTGGAACTATACAAGTATCTAACTGCCAATATTAAACTTCAAATTATCCCTCATATACTCACTTTGCTGACTATCTTTTTTTTCTGTTTTAATTCCAAATCACAAAAAAGCTAGAAAGTTCTCCTTATAATTCACTCTACTATTTTTTCCCTTAACAGATGATTTTAATAAGACCAAATGTCTATATTTCCTTCAGAAATTGACCCCAAATGACGTTGTGTACATGAGACTGTACCTAAATCTCCAGCCTTAAACATAGGTCTACCAGTTTTAGCAGAAATCTACAGAGAAATTGTAATAGGGTAGGTTAGAGTGAGGACCAAAGAAGAAGAAAGACAATGGGAGGCAGCACATAATTCTGCTTCAAAAACTTCAATACCTATAAATTTCCTGGAGATCTTGTTTAAATGCAGATTCTGTTTCAGTAGTTATGGGATAGGGCTTAGGAGTCTTTATTTCTATCCTGGTGATGTCTGTGGATGCCTGAAACAGGCAAGTGATATTGTAATCTGGATTGTGGATAAATAAAAAGTTGTAAATGTGATTGACCTGCAAAAAGTGAGGCAGGGAGGGGACACAATTGACCTGGGAGGCAAGTAAGATTATACAGTGTTTTAAAAGCTAGTTCAGAGACTTCATTGTTTACTATTAGAGGAAAATTGTGAGGAGTTTTTGGCATGATATCCACATGCTCAGATGTTCTATTTGAGTATGAGCAGTATAATATAATAAATAATCACTCAGGAAAGAAAAGAGTTTTCTTATTGTGGCATTTAGATTGTATTTCTAAACAGTGATATATAAATACCTACACTGTAAAATTTATTGTTGTTGTTATTATATTGATAACCTCTAGTCTCAATAATGGAGCTCATTTTTCTATTGGAATATTCAATAATCAATTATCTGATTAGAATTTTGCTAGTGGAAAAGAAACAAGTAGTGATCACCAGCATATATAAAATCAAAGATGACATGAATACTTTGCACAAAGGAGGAGTTAACAATATGAGGCATAGAGGTAGTTAAACAAAATTTGACTGAAATTGACTGACCCTTTAAAAAGCATGTAATAATTTTATATATTTATTCATTTAGGGTACGGGGTATTGAACTCAGGGGCCTTACGGAGCCACATCCCCAGCCCTATTTTGTATTTGTTTAGAAACAGGGTCTCACTGAGTTGCTTCCTGCCTCGCATTTACTGAGGCTGGCTTTGAACTTATTATCCTCTGGTTTCAGCCTCTGGAGCTGCTGGGATTACAGGAATGCACCACAGTGCCCAGAATGTAACCATTTTTTTTTAAGTGCATAGGAAGCAAGTAGAACAATAGTGAAGAAAATGAATCACTCATTCTAAGTGATTAGAGAACAGTTGGCATTTTTATCTTCATGAGAATATATTTTCCTGTAGACCACTTCTATAAAAGTTTAAAAAGAGAGAAGAGAGGAAAATCAAGTAGAATGAGAACTGCAGGTGGATGAAAAGAAAGAAGAAGGAAGAAAAAGGGCAGAAAATAACTGAGATACATGTGCATAACTCTTTAATCCCAATATTATGTAAACTTATAATGCCTCAACTAAGAAGAAAAATTTTCAAACTATCTATTTTAAAAAGTCAGAGGAGAAAGAGGAAGTATCCAACGAAGGCTGAACATGAAACAAAGGGAAAGGCTCAGATATTTTTATGAGGGTGATTGTCTTTTCTTTGAAATTAATTAAAAGTTGTCAATCAACTTTTTCTTCTATGCAAAATGCAGTTGTTTTTTTTTCTCCAAGGAATTTGAGTACAAAAGAGATATTTGATTTAAAATGTTGCTAGAAAATTGTTTTTCGTAATTAAACTAGTATTACCAAATTTAAAAATTGCTTTATCTTTAATATGAGCACAACATGAAAATTATAATTTAGTGATTAAAAATATTTAATTAAATACTGGTATTATGCCCAGAGAGTAGGTTTTAAGTGTACCACCAACAGCTACAAAAAAAGTAACTCTAAAAATATGATTGAGTGCTAATTTGTTTGACTTGATCAATCACTTTACTTCATACATGTATATCAAAACATCATGTGGTAAAAATCAAATATACACAATAAAATTTTTCAAGTTTCTTAGTCTTTATTGTTACAGTGACTGATGTAAACTGACTCTAGAAATCTTGCTTCTTTAAATTGATAGCATTTTGGTCACTCACAAGCATTTTTAGTAAAATACATGATAATCATCTACAGGATCTTGGAAAAGGCAATATAAATAAAAAGTACCAATAATTACAGTATGATGTGCTCTATTTGGAGCAAAATACTCTCCACACAATTCCTTTTCACTTGATAATTCAAAATGATCAAATTCAGTTTTTATATAGGTATTTCTTAAATCACACACACTGAAAAGAGCAATGAAAGAACATTTTCATCATATTTCCAGATAAATACATATAAAGTACTCAACAAAATATTGTTGCATTCTGGTGACAGCATAGAACTCATATTAAAGTGATACCTTGAACATTTTAATCAGCATGCATGATGAACTAAACCCTATGGATCATTTTACTAGAATTTTTCAAAATATTTCTTATATAAGAATTAGTGTGAATTATAACTTTAAACCCACATGTAAATTATTTAAAGTTCAAGATCTTGAAATAAAGTCATTATATTTAGATTAACTAGATAATAAACATATTATTACAGAGAAGAAATCAGTCTTACAGCATTTTTGCTTCTCCAAAGGTCAGCATGAATTTAAATATAAAAGAGAGTGCACTGTTTTCCAATTTTGACTCTGCTTTTTGTCATTTTTCAAACCCAATCTAAATTGTTACAAGTTACACAGATTTTTTTTAACCTTTCCTATAAAGAATTTTAAAACTACAGAAAATATTTCTGTCTTACCAATAAATTGAAAGAATGCAAAGGTCCTTTAAAAGTATTAGGTTTTATAAAACAGAAAAAAAAAGACAATAGCACAAAATCGAAAATAATGAGCATACAATGAAACTCATTTGTTTCAGAGGTTTAATTTACCAGCCTCAATAAAATTCTATTTATATGGGTTTTCTTGTACACAAGAGCCAAACAGTTATATAACTCTGTCATTTTTATCCATAAGTGCAAGAAGTAAAGATTTTTATGTCCCCTAAAGAGTACCAGAGAGTTCCCTATAGGACCAGTGAAGTTGTTCTACTGAGCCTGTGGATTTGGATATGTATAAGAAGTTCAGTTTATTCCACAAGCATGAGAATGATGTAATTATAAACATCAGTCATTGTAACAGTTCTAATTTTAATTTAAAAATTTCAATTTAATTCTTTATTTTACCTCACAAAGGATACTTAGAACATGTTTATGGAAACTACAGTTTATTTACAAAAAAAAATACCATTCTGAGTGTTTTGATTAGTACATTGCAATCTGAGCTCATCAGCACATCATTTTAACAAGAGCAAGAATTGGATTCCCTTCAGGAGTTAACCTCAAATAAAGGGGTCCTCTCATGCAAACTGCAACTTAAATTCCAGACACACTAGCTTCCCCACTTCAATCTGAAACTTATTAGGGAATTGTTAGAATGAGTAGCTAAAGAAAACAAAAGATCAGTACTTTAATTGGATTTGATCCATGTCTTGCTTCCTAAACAGCAATGACAGTGAATTTCATATAAATATTTTTAAAATGTATACTTATTTCAGAAGTTCTAGTTTGGGGCCCTGGAGTTTTTATTTCTAAAAAGTGATGACAGTGGATGCTTGTTAACTATATGGCCTTCATCACTTTAGGATCTAGATTATGAGAGGGACTTGATCATTAGACAAACCAAAAACTCTAAATGGGCTGATCTGCAAAGGGAAAAGTCAGAAAGTGGAAGGTGGTGCCAGGAAATTCATCATCCATCAGATCTCCAAGGACCTGGGAAGATAGATGAGAGACTCTGTTCTTTTTCCAATTTTAAAGTAAAGCAATTCATGGATTATGAGCATGGTATTCCCTAAATGTATTGAATTATAAAAATTTTGTTTCATCAATTATTTTAAACACAGTGATATCAAACCAAGAGAATCGACATCATTTCTTTGGAGAATAGATGCAGTTGGTGGTTTATCTGGTTGCACAAGCTCCCCAGGTGATTCTAATACCCAATAATTTGTGCAAACCACACTTTGTCTAATGATTAAATCCTTCTCATAATCAGATCCTTTTTAATAGGGAGAGTAAAATTATTTTTATTAAATCATGCACATCAAATGTGTTAGTGTAAGTAGTTTAATCTGTACTCAGAAATTCTATTGCACTTTATATCTTTACAAAATAAATGTCAAACAATTTACTTTAAAAATTTAATTCTGAAGTGAAGCATTTCAGAACAATATTTGCAATAACCTATATACAAGAGGTACTGTGTGCCACTGGCGTATTAACATTCTGTGGTGAAGTGGCTTCCTGAAACAACAACAAAAAAATGATGAAATGAATTATATGACAGTATTTTCTACAAGTCATTTGTGACTAATCCTTCCATAAATCTAGTGATTTTTCACAACAATCACAAATAGATTAAAATATAATCTTTAAGTATAAACAATAGCTGTAAAACATCACAAGGCAAATTATATCCTAAACTCCTATTTCAATATTTGGCTAGACCTGTGTATTCCCACAGAACATTCAAGTCAATTCACTAACATTCCCTCCCAGTCTTTACTGACTGAAAATTTTAACTATGTGATATTTTAAGTATTCTAAGACCCAAATAAACTTTACTGAAATAACTGTTGTGCTGCACAAAACCATAGCTAAACTTTGACTTCTGTGTTTTAAATATATAATATTAAGCAGCATTTAGGTATGTCACTGTACATGGAACACTTTTTTTTTGAGAGAGAGAGATAATTTTTAATATTTATTTCTTAGTTTTCGGCGGACACAACATCTTTGTTTGTACATGGTGCTGAGGATCGAACCCTGGCCACACACAAGCCAGGAGAGGTCGCTACCGCTTGAGCCATGTCCCCAGCCCAATGGAACACTATTAATCTTGAGAATAGCGCTTCCAATTAACAGAAATTTCCAATTAATAACAATAAAAAGAAAATAACCACTTGCATTCAAAACCAGGAAAGCTGATGTTCAGTAACAGTTCACCTTGAACATGAATTAGCTCTGAAACATAAGTCAAATTAAGTCAATGAAAGCTTATCTAAAGAGATATAATTCTTTCTTCAATGAAACATACTTGGAGGAACAGATGATAGAAAAAAATCATGCTCTCTAAATTGTTGTATATGAGAAATTACCTGGACTTGAAAAGAAAATATCTCTTTAAACACATGAAATTCAATAAAATTACATTCCAATTGACACAACAGTTTGGTTGACTGCACTGAAATTCTGTAATTACTATGTTTGACTCTCAGATATACTTCAGGTTGCTCAAGAAAATACACACTGTCATAGAAAGCTTTGCAGAGTTGAGAGTGGTGAGAACAACACAGAGGTTCAGGCAGATGAGAAGATCCATATCTTCAATTCACATTAAGGCTGAAGAAGCATGCACATGTCCCCCAAATTATCATTAAAATGGAATATTTTTCAAAAATATTTTTCCTTGAAATAAAACCCACAGAAAGTTGTCTCTAAGTCTTGTTCCCTATAGCTCAGTGGTTTTATAACAATTAAAAATGGTGTAAATATGTTAAAAAATATACACACATACACATACACACACACACACACACACACACACACATATACACACACCTCAAACCTATAGGCACTGAGCACACAGGGCCTCTCTGCCTATGCATGTATTCATTGTTTGGTTTGGGTAGTTATCAAATCAGAAAAGCAAATTATCTGGCCATCAGAATTCAAAGTAAAATATCCATAATTATTTTTCCTTATTTCCAATTTTAATGCTTCTTTTGCTTTCATTTTCTTTTTTTAATACATGATAGCAGTAATACTCATAAATTTAATGGTATAAATAATTTGATGTACCAGGAACCTACATTTGGCCACCATAATATTGGAAATCTCAACATACTTATTTAAAAATTACATGAAAAATTGCAAATAAATTGTTGCTTACAGTAGAATAAAGTAACAATTTTATATTCTCTCTATAAACAGTTACATTTATATAATTTAAAGAAATAACCCTACATTGTATTCTTGCACTTCTTCTGTTTTAAAAGGTAAAAATAGAAGAAAATGGTTCTGTTTGTCTCCAGCATGAGTGTGATGCCGGCTTCTAGAGAGAGGATGGTGCACGGACTCAAGAAATGCCCTCCTGAAGCTCTGAACACACCTGGCACTTACAGCACGATGGCTGTAACCACAAACAGGGCAGCCAACATGGGCATCCTTTTGAGATTATGGGCAAAAGGTGCAACTTATGCAGTCCAGGGGGAGAAATAAATAATGTCCATGTGCTTTTGCCCTTTTCAATGCTTTATTCACTCAGATCACTCAATACAATTTCACTCTATACGTTCCTAATCAAGAAAATGACAATTCTTAATGCTAGGCGCTGCAATAGACATAATCAATTAACAGCAAACAATTCTAGATTAATTCTAAGCATTGCAAACACACCTAATCATGACAGGCTCATAATAGACATTCCCTTGGCATGCTAAGTTCAAGTGTCAGATCAAAAGTCTCAAGCCTTAGACTTTAGCTCCAGCAGATGCACACTCACCCAGACTCTGGTGATCAGATCAGGAACCAAGCAAGGCAGGCTTCTCCTGGGATGGAGCTGATGGCCAGCTGAGAAAGTGGTCCTCGGGAAAAGTTGCGGCTCTCACCAGGATCAAGATGTGACTGCAGAATTTGAGAGTGGTGAGAACAACACAGAGGTTCAGGAAGATGAGAAGAGTTGGAATGTCAATCCAGGTCCTCATCAGGCTCTCGGCCTTGTGTGAATCAGTGTCAGCTGGTTGAATATATGTTCATTTGCTCTATTATTTATACTAAATTTGGGGGCTTTTGACCCCCGCTTTCAATTCTCATCAGCTTCCACCAGATTTATCAGTGACATCATTTACCCTGAGGTGGTCCCCACCTGATCTTTGCATCTTTTTCTCTTTTCAGGTGAGGACAACCTGCCAGAGGCTTCTCAGGGTGGAGGGAAGTGACTTATTTATAATTGAGGGCTGTACTGGAGGGCGCTATTAGGTGAGCCTGGTAAAACTGCAGGTTTCAAACTAGAGTTTTTAAAATGGAGTTGCTTAGGCTCAGGCCTAAGGCCACCCTCACACATCCAGAGCCAGGATTTCTTTCTCTACCACGATGGACCAAAACAGGAAAGCCAGGAATAGGCCAATGAATATGGCTGGGAGGGGTTGTAATATGGAAGAATTATTTCCTTTCTCTCAGAGCAGCTTCAGGTTGTCTTTACGTTGTTTGAGTTCGTGTGTGATTGGTTGCTTTTCCTGCTCCATCATTTCAAACTTCCACTTCAGTTCTGAGGGTGCAGTCTGTGTCTCTTCAGACTTTCTGTACATCCTTTGCTTGGTTTTCAGCCTTACTGAGAAGAGTTTTTAAATCCGCTGAATCCTGAAGATGCTGCTCTTTCAAGGATCCCACTTGGTTCTTCAGTTCTTTCCTAGTCACCTGAAGGATGCTGTGATCACTGGTAAACTCTAAACTCTGTTTCTCAGAATTGCATATTTCTTTTTCTTGCCACTGCAGTTCTGATGATAGCAAAACATTTAGAGAAGGGCACTCGGTTTCCAATACATTCCCTTCCTTTTTCAACTTCTCTAGTTCACCTAGCAACCTTGTTGCTTCTGCTCTCCGCTGGTCTTCATACTGTTGACACCAAAGCTGAAAACTGTTTTACAGACTTGTGATTTCTATCTCATACTCAGGTGCCACTGTCCACCACCACCACCACTCACACTTCAGCTGGCACCTACTTAAACTCATCTTGTAAAGAAGTAATGTCAGTGTCCTGCTCAGAAGCAGCCTGTGCAGCTGCCTCATGAAGCAGCAAAATTTCATCTCGGCAGCTAAGCAATTCATCTCTAGTGCTTATGATTTTATGGTCTTTCTCTTCCTGGAGATTCTCTATGGCAATGTGTAATTTCTGCAGATAGGCTTGAAGAACTTGTATATGTTTAGCAGATTCCTCAACTTGATTTTTATAGGCTTTTTTCTTCTACATCTTCTTCCAAAAGAGATTTAAATCAAAGTATTTTGTTTACTTGCTGTAGCTAGTGACACCGCTGGCTATTGGTGACGAGTTCTGCTCCCTCACATGTTGAAGTTTGAACATTAGGCTTAAAAGAAGCAATAATACCAGGAAGCAGCTGGGAGTGGAAGAAGACATATTGCTTTAAACATCAGGAGAAAGTCCAATGTCATAGGCAGACAAGATAGTCCACAGATGAGGCAGAAGAAGCAGACTTATTGGAGTAGGAAAGTGTCTGGAGAGCAGAATGGTCACAGGGACATACAACCTATGAGAAAAGTTCTCAAAGTTTCAGGCATGGAAGTGGAAAGAATTTGGGGGATCAGCCATAGAGACCTAGTGAGCCAAGAGGTATTTAAGAAGACTAGGGTAGGAACAGGGTGAGGTAGGAGCAGGATGGAATAACCCAGATCTAGGAAGATCACAGACATAGGGAACAGGGCACAGGTGTGGATCATCAGGACAGGATATTCATGAGATGGCTCATTCATTTTCAGCATGTTGGACAAGAGCTGGTCAAGTTCCTTTTGCCCGGATCAGCATTGCTCCTGCAGTAATACACAGCCTCCTGATGGGGGTCAGCTATAAGGAGAGGCATAAGGGAACAGGTAAGCCCTGATGCAATCCATCATCAAGTGTTACCATTACCTTTCTCAGCTTCTTGGTCTCAAACAACAGCCCTAACTAACCCTAACTTCCTCAAAAATGTCCTGGGATAAAAACAGCCATATTGACTCACTCTGAATCCTTCAGAGCACAAAGCAAATGCTCCATTAAGAGGATGGAGGTCCTGAGTTGGTTTATTGGCTAAGATAAAACAATAATAAAAATAATGGTCAATATGTGCAAGGCACAGCTCTTGGGCTTTCAACATATTTAAGCATTTAATCTAGGTAGAAACCCTATCTATAAAAAGCTACCTTTATTACCCCAATATTACAGATTAAACACTGAGCAGTGGAGGCATACTAAGTGACTTATCTAAGCAAGCAGTAAAGCTGAAATTCAAAGAGTTGACTCCAGAGTGGATGATCTCAGAAAGCCACATTTGATGAATGTTTTATGTGAACTTTTACTCACTTGGTGGATAAAGATGCACCCTGAAACTATCTTCCAGATACATGATCTAAACTTTTGTTCTCAGAAAGCTGCCCTATGCTTGTGCAATGAAAATTAAGTCACTCACCTTCAAGAAGACCCTGACAGTTCCCTGATGTGGCCATACTCTCAAACAATGTAAGCTATCTGCACTGAAAAGTTTTGAAGTAAAATATGTCCTAAAGGATGATTGCAGAAAATCAGGGCTAGAAGGAGCCTGGCTAGAAGAACAGTGATAAAAGGGCTGAACTTCATAGGATTTATTTTTTATTTTGTTCTAATTAGTTATTTGTGACAGTAGGATGCATTTTGATACATTGTACACAATTTCTCCTTTCTCTGCTTGAACATGGTGTAGAGTCACACCAGTAGTGTAATCATACATGTATATGGACATAATGTCCATCTCATTCCACTGTCCTTCCAATCCCCACAACTCCTCCTCTCCCCTCATTCCCCTCTGCACAATCCAAAGTTCCTTCATTCTTCTCTTCATTCTTCCCTTCAATCCAAAGTTCCTTCATTTTTCATTCTTCCCTCAGATTTCTCAGGAATCTCCATATCACTTTCCATAATGGTTGCACCAATTTGCATTCCCACCAGCAATGTATGAGTGTACCTTCCCACCCCCATCAGAATCTTCTAGGAGTCTAGTATTGTGTGAAACTCATTAAGAATTATATAGTCACTTCATCATCCACACGTCCTTCCATTCATCCATTTATGTGTCTGGTATTTATTCATTTGCTAAAATATTCACTCATTCCAAAATATCTAGGGAGCCAAAACTTGTGCTAAATCCTAGGTGTTTCTAACCCTTTTAATCAGTATTTTTCATTATACCTGATTTTTAGATTTTGATAAGCCTAAGGCATCTGATCCCAATATATGCTAATAAACTTTATCTCAAATATGTTTCAGGAATCATAGTTAGAACATTAATATTGCACGTTCCTGCCACTAATACAAAGTAAAGAATTTACTTTTTTTAAAAAAAAATTGTTCTGATTAGTTAAACGTGGCATTAGAATACATTTATGCACTTTGATATATCATACATAAATGGATTATAATTTATCATTTTTCGGATTGTACATTTTGTAGAATCCCATTGGTTATACTGTCATATATATACATAAAATAATATCCTTCCTACCCTTAGACCCCCTCCCCTCCCTTCACTCCCCTTTATCTAATTTAAAATAACTCTATTCTTTCCTAATCCCACTCTTATTATGAATTAGCATCTGCATATAAGAAAAAGAATTTTGGCCTTTGGTTTTGTTGGATGGCTTATTGCACTTAGCATGATATTCTCCAGCTACATCCATTTATCTGCAAATGCCATAACTTCATTCTTCTTTAAGGCTGAATAATATTCTCTCTCTCTCTCTCTCTCTCTCTCTCTCTCTCTCTCTCTCTCACACACACACACACACACACACACACACACACACAAACACACATACACACACACACACACACACATATCACATTTTTTTATCCATTCATCTGTTGAAGGACACCTAGGCTGGTTCCACAGCTATTGTGAGTTGAATCACTATGAACATTGATGTGGCTATATCACTGTAGTATGCTGATTTTTAAGTCCTTTGGGTATAAACCTAGGAGTGAGATATCTGGGTCAGATGGTGGTTCCATTCCAAGTTTTCTGAGGAATCTCCATATCACTTTCCAATTTGCATTCCCACCAGCAATGTATGAGTGTACCTTTTCCCCCATATCCTCTCCAACATTTATTGTTGTTTGTATTCTTGATAATTGCCATTCTGACTAGGGTGAGATGAAATCTTAGAATATTTTTGATTTGCATTTCTCTAATTGCTAACGATGTTGAACATTTTTTCATATATTTCTTGATCAATTATATTTCTTCTCATATATATCTTTTATATTTGCATCCCTTATATTTAAAAAAAGTGCTCATATGACCAACATTAAACCATTCACCATTACAAAAAATGTACATTCTTATATTGTTTTAGTCAGCTTTTATGCTTCTGTGACTAAAGGTCATTCTCTACCCTAAACACAGACCAACCCAAAATTAAGTACTAAGCTTAGCTTTACCCCAACACACGCAGCTGAATGTACATGAAACCAAAGACACTTACATTTATGGGAATTTTGGCTTCTATGCTCAAACTTTCACTGTGTAGTTATACACAGATTCATATATATAATTTACATTCACATACATTGTATTGAAAAAATGTGTTAATAAGACAACCATTGAACCATTCCCCATTGCAAAAAAAAAGTACATTTCTATAGGTTTTCCTACATATTTGCACATGAACATTCTTATGAATATTCATGTTTTCTGATATAACTTTTTATACCCTAACCCCAATATTATCCCCACCCAAAATTCAGTACTAAGCCTCCATTTATTCCAAGAACTGCAGCAAATTGTACATGAAGCCATACATATTTAGATGAATGTTCATCAGACTTTTGGCTTCCATGACTACATTTTCATTGTATAATCATAAACTGATTCACATTTACACATTTAAATATACTTTACAGTTGCATCCCTCATATACTAAAATGTATTTGTTTGATGAGCATTGAACCATCCCCTATTGCAAAATATGTACATTTCTATGTTTTCCTACATAATTTCACACATATATACTTATGAATATTTATGTTTCCTCACATATCTTTTTAATCACTAACTCTAACCCTAACCCCACCCGAAATTCAATGCTAAGCTTATGGTTACCCCAATAACTGCAGCTGAATTTAAATGAAACATACATACATAGATGGAAGTCTTCAGGCATTTTGGCTTTTAAGCTTGAATTTTCACTATATAGACAGAAACAGTTCATGTTTTGAAAAAAAAATGTGTTTATACGACCAACATTGAACCATTCCCCAGTGCAAAAAAAAATGTACATTTCTAGTGTTTTCCTACATGTTTTCCCACATACATTCTTATAAATATTGATGTTTCCTGATATATATTTTCATTCCCTAACCCTAACTCTAGCCCTACACAAAATTCAATGTTAACCCCAACCATACCCAAACACCTGCCCCTGATAGTACCGAAGCCATACACAATTAGATGGATATTGACAGTTTTGGCTTCCATGACTCAATTTTCATTGTATAATTATAAACAGATTCACAGTTATGCATTGAATACAATATACAGTAATATCTCTCATATTTGCAAAATGTGTTTCTTCAACTAATATTGAACCATTTCCCATGGCAAAACATGTACATTATTATATGTTTTCCTACATGTTTTCACACATACATTCTAATGAATATTATGTTTTCTGATATAACTGTGTATTAACTAAACCTAACCCTACCCCCACCCAAAATTTATTGCTAAGAAAACCCTTACCAAACACCTGTAGCTGATTTTACATGAAACTCTAGATACATAGATGGATGTTTACAGGCCTTTTGGCTTCCATCCCAGAATTTTCACTGTAAAATAATTACTGATGCACATGTGTTCACATATATCATTTATATATGCATCCCTCATATTTAAAAATATGTTCTTCAACCAACATTGAACCATTCCTCATGATAAAGAACTATACATTTCTATATTTTTCCTACATGTTTTCACTTGAACATACTTATGAATATTCATGTTTCCTAATATACCTTTTCAATCCCTACCCATAACCCTAGCCCCACCCAAAACTCAGCAGCTGAATTTACATAAAACTAGAGGTACTCTGATGGATGTTTTTGGTCGTTTTGGTTCCATGCTTGAATTTTCATTGTATAGTCATAAACAGGTTCATGTGTATGCATACAGATAATTTACATTTGAATAATTTCTATTGAAAAAATGTATTCATATGACCACATTGAACCATCCTGCATTAAAAAAATGTACATTTCTGTATGTTTCCTCACATACATTCTTATGAATAGTTTTCCTAAATACCTTTTCATTCCCTAACCCTAACCCTTGCCCCACCTGAAACTCAATACTAAGACTACCCTTACCCCAACACCTGCAGTTGACTTTACATGAAAATATAGATACTTAGATGTTTTCGGGTGTTTTGGCTTCCAAAACACTGAATGGTCATAAACAGATTTACATTTATACATTTAAATATACTTCACAGTTGCATCTCTCGTATATTAAAATGTGTTTGTTCAAACAACATTGAATCATACCCCATTGCCAAATATGACGTTTCTATATGTTTTCCTCCATGATTTCAGACATACTTATGAATTTTCATGTTTCCTGATATACCTTTCCAATCCTTAACTCTAACCCTAACCCTGTTATGCTTGAATTCGGGACCCCTAAAAGACCACCAGAGACCAAGGTCGATGTAAGCAGCAAAGAGGTGTTTATTGCGAGCTAGCTGGGTCCTCCACACACACACAGAGCAACTGGTGACACTGAGAGACCCCAAGCCCAGGGTTTGCTGCAGTTTTATACATTCTTAGAAGAAGGCAGGGACCCCCACATACATCATAGCATCTCTTAGCAAATCATCACACACCACGAGAAAATCAAATAACAACTCTAAAATATGATTAGCACATTCATTGGCGGGAACAAGTTGGGTAGGGGTGATTGGTTACTACAAGAGGGGGATTCATTTGAACTCATTGGTTTAAGCCTAAAGGGGTGTTCTGCTGAACTACATGGTTTCCCATCTTGTTATCAACCACCATAAACTACTGGGAGGGTCATCTGGCATCCCAGGTATTTCCCTGTCTCATGCTGATTGGTGGCTGCTAGGGGGTTGCTATGGGTCTCCACCTAGCCTGACTGAGTCAGGGACACCTGGTGCAGCAGATCTCTCCTGTTATTTGTAGATAAACAACTTAGCAGGGTGGGAATGTGCCTAAGAGTGCTCTGTGGGTCTTTTCAAGGACAAAGGTCATGTCCCTTCCTTGGACAGGCTTTGCTCTGAAGTAGAGGCTGGTTTTTCAACCCCACCCAAAATTTAGTGCTAAGCCTACATTACCCCAACAACTGCAGCTGAATTTAAATGAAACCATACATACATAAATGGTAGTTTTCAGGCATTTTGGCTTCCAAGCTTGAATTCTCACTGCATAGTCATGAACATATCTATGTGTATGCATATGTGTTATTTACATTCACATACCTCCTATTGAAAAAAAATGTGTTCATATGACCAACATTCACCCATTCCTCATTGCATCATGGTTCCCATGATTCAGTTTCACTATACATTTCTATGTGTTTTCCTACATGTTTTCACACACACTCTTATGAATACTCATGTGTTTTGGTATACCTTTTTGTTCCCTAACCCTGACCTTAATTCCATTTGAAATTCAGTGCTAAGCAAACCCTTACCCAAACATCTGTATCGGATTTTATATGAAACCATAGATACATAGCTGTATAGATATGTATAGATACACAGATGGATGTTTACAGGTGTTTGGGCTTCCATCCCTGAATTTTTACTGTGTAATCATTAACTGATTCACAACTATGCACCTAGATCATTTATATATTTATTCCTCATATTTTAAAAAATGTGTTCTTAAAACCAAATTTAACCATTCCCTATTACAAAAAAAATGTACATTTCTATATGTTTTCCTACATGTTTTCACTTGAACAAACTTTTGAATATTAATGTTCCTAATATACCTTTTCATTTCCTAACCCTAATCCTAGCACCACAAGAAATTCAGTGCTAACCCTACACTTACCCCAACACCTGCAGTTGATTTTACATGAAACCATACATACTTAGATGGATGTTTATGGGCACTTTCCTTCCATGACTCAATTTTCACTATATAATATGAACAGATTCACTTTTAGGCATATAAATATAATTGATGCATCCCTCATATAAAAAATATGTTCATGAGACCAGCAATGAACCAATCCCCATTGTAAAAAAATGTACATTTCTATAAATTTTTCTACATTTTTTTCACAGATGGATATTTACAGGTGTTTGGGCTGAATATTCATTTTATGAATATTCACGTTTCCTGATATAATTTTTATTCCCTAAAAATATCGCCAGCCCCACAGTAAATTTGGTGCTACCCAAATGCTTACACAAATGCCTACAGCTTATTTAGATGAATGTTTATTAGTGTTTTGGCTCCCATTATTTAATTTTCACTGTATAACCATAAACAGATTCAGATTTATGCATGTAAATATAACACATAGTTGCATCCCTCATATTTAAAATATGTTCATTGAACCAATTTACGTTGCAAAAAAATATATATATTTCTATAAGTTTTCCTATATAATTTCACGAGAATATTCTTATGAATATTCATTTTTTCTAATATAACTTTTTATTCTCTAATCATAACTAGCTCCATCCAAGTTTTGGTGCTGAGCCCTACCTTTATCCAAATATATATAGCTGAATTTACATGAACCATGACACTTAGAAGGATGTTTTCAGACATTTTGGTTTCCATGCTTGAATTTTCACTGTGGAACCATAAACTGATTCACATGTATACATATATATTTTTCATATTTGCATACCTCCTATTGAAAAAAATGAACACATTCAACTATTTCACATTGCAAAAAAATGTACATTTTATGTGTTTTCCTACATGTTTTACACATAGATTCACATTAACATGAATACTCATGTTTCTCAGTATTCTTTTCATTCCTTAACCCTATCCCTTCCCCATTTATAATTTGGTGCTAAGCAGAACCTTATGCCTGCAGCTGATTTTACATGAAATCATAGATACATAGATGGATGATTACTGGTGCTTTGATATCTATTCCTGAATTTTCACTGTTTAACTGATTCACAAGTATGCACATATATGATTTACATATGCATCACTCATATTTAAAAAAAAAACAAAACGTGTTTTGAAGACCAAATTTAACCATTCCCTATTACAAAAAAAATGGATATTTTCATGTTTTCCTACAGGCTTTCACTTGAACATACTTATGTATATTCATGTTTCCTCATATATCTTTTCATTCTGTAACTCAAATCCTAGCTCCATGAGAAATGTGGTGCTAATCCTCCTGTTACCACAACACCTACAGCCAATTTTACATGAAACCATAGATTCTTAGATGGATGTTTTTGTGCATTTTGACATCCATGCTTGAATTTTCATTGTATAGTCATAAACAGATTCAAATGTGTACATATAGATCATTTACATTTTCATAACAAGTCTTCAAAATATGTGTACATATGGCCAACAATTCCCCATTGCAAAAGTGTACATTTCGATAGGTTATCCTACTTGTTGTCATGTGAACATTCTTACAGACATTCATGTTTCCTGATATACGTTTTCATTCCATGTCCCTAACCCTAGCCCCACCCAAAATTCAGTGCTAAGTCTACCTTTACCGCAACAACTACAGCTGAATTTACATGAAACTATACTTACTGACATGGATGTTTTTGAGCGTTTTGGTTTCCATGTTTGAATTTTCACTACATAGTAAAAAGAGATTCAGATGATGCATATATAGCAGTTACATATGCATACCTACTATTTTTTAAAATGTGTTAATGTGACCAACATTGGACCATTTCCCATTGCCAAAAATGTACATTTCTATATGTTTTCCTACATTTTTCACATGTACTTTCTAATGAATATTCACGTTTCCTGATATAATTTTTCATTTCCTAACCCTAACCCTAGCCCCTCCCAAAATTTGGTGTTAGCCTACACTTATCCCAAAGACTGCAGCTGCCTTTAGGTGAAACCAAGGTTATTTAGATAGATATTTATTGGGATTTTGGCTTCCATAACTCAATTTTCAATGTATAATCATAAACTGATTCATATTTATGCATATACATATAATTTACAGTCGTTTAAAAAATGTGTTGGTACAAACAACATTGAACCATTCTTCATTGTAAAAAATGTACTTATCTCTATGTTTTCCTTGATGTTTTCACACGTACATTCTTATGAATATTCATGTTTCCTGGTATAAGCTTTTTTCCCTAACTCTAACCCTATCTCCTCTTGAAACTTGCTGCTAAGCTACATTTATCTTAACACCTGCAGCTGATTTACATAAAACCTTAGATACTTAGATAGATATTTTCAGATGTTTTGGCTTCATGCTTGAATTTTCACTATATACTCATAAAGAGATTCACATTAATGCATATATATTATTTACATTTTCATACTTCATATTGAGAAATGTGTTTGTAAAAACAACATTGAATTATTCCTCATTCCAAAAAACATACATTCCTATATGTTTCCCTAAATGATTTCACACATACAGTCTTATAAATATTCAAGTTTCCTGATAATACCTTTTTATTACCTAACCCTAACTCTAGCCCCACCCAAAACTTTGTGCTAAACCTACACTCACTCAACACCTACAGCTGATTTTACATCAAACCATAGATACTTAGATGGATGTTTTCAGGTGTTTTGGCTTCCATGCTTAAATTTTCACTGTATAATCATTAACAGATTCACATTTATGCATATAAATATAATATACAATTATATCCCTCATATTTTAAAAATTTGCTCATTAATAGATATTGAACCATTCCCCATTGCAAAAAAAAGTAAATATCTATGTTTTCCTGCATACATTCTTATGGATATTAGGCTTTTGTGTATCATGTTAGTCACCTTTTCACCACTGTGACCTAAATAACTGACAAAAACAATTGAGAAGTGGAAAGGCTTATTTTGGCTTAAGGTTTTAGAGGTTTCAGTCTATGATCAGCTGGCTACACCACTTTCGGCCTGAGTACAAGTACCACATGGAAGACAATGCAGAGCTCACAGCAGCCAGGAAACAGAGAGATAGATAAGGAAGAACCAGGGAGATATAATCCCCAAGGCCACACCTCCAGTGACCTAATTCCTCTAGCCATGCCAACTTGCCGGGAGATTTTACCACCACCCAGAAATCTAACCAAATAATTAATCCATTGAATTATATTAATCCACTGATGAAATCGGAGTTCTCATCATGCAGTCTTTTCACCTCTAAATATTTCTGCCTAAGACACAAGTTTTCTGGAGACATTCTAAATGTCTAAACACCCACACACATATACGTATATGTGCACCCACTTACATTCATATTCATATTTAGTGGGCACTTGGAACACAGTAACCTTAGGACTTTGGTTTTCTGTGTATCTCCATATTCTCCTCTCAGCACTCAGTGAAATACTGTAGTCCAATCTTTTTTTCTACCCTATTAATGCTCTTTGACTCCTATGGACTGGGCATGCTGCTCAATTTTCCAACAAAAGTCAGTCCTGTTGGAAGTTGTGATCTGGCCTCTCTTGATTGGGCTGCCCTCCAAGACTCTTCCATCTCTCTGTCTGCCCTCATTCCTATAGTCATTCTGCAGGGTCTCTAATATGTCCCTCACCTACATGATCTAACCCACCCACTATGATGTAGTCTTCTCGTTCTTTGGACAAGTGGGTCTCATGGCTGCTTTTCATCTTCAGGTATTTCCAGGGTTTTATCATGCAATGTGAAGGGGAACAGCTCCAAAACTAAATCCAAGGATCTCCTGCCTACACATTCTGTGAAATCAAGTTTATTTTTAGGTAGTCAGGAAAGGAAGGAGCATAGACAAAAATTATTTCTCTTGGGTCCAGTAATTTGGAATCGAGAAAATAATGTTCTTTTCTAACGATGATGGTCGATAACCTGGGAATACATTAAGCTGCATGGAAAGTGGGAATTAATATTTGCAGTGTCATTAATATTGTTAGCGAGTAAACTTAAAATTCACAGATTATTCTTGAGTATCTAGGAAGTTTCAGTGTTAGCACATGGAGCCATAGAGAGGAAGAGGATGGTAGAAGAGTCAGGATCAAATGGAGATGTGACAGAAGACAGGCACAAGGAGATGCAGCAGTGTTGGTTTTGAGGACAGATTAAGGGGTTCAGGAGTTAAAATGTGTATTTGGCCACTAGAATCTTGAAAAGAAAATAAATTCTTTCCTAGAACTTACAGAGAAGAATACGTCCCTACCAATGCTAATTTGAGCCCAGTGAAATCCAGTTCAAAACTATGCACTCCAGAAATGTAATATAATAAATTTGTGATGTTTAAGTCAATAAATAGTTGAATTTATAATTTATAACAGTAGCAACAGAAAACACACTATCTTATACCTATCTAATTTGCCTCTTCCAATTCAAAATCTCCAAAGTGAAATTAAAACCCACAGCCCTGTTCCTTCCAACTTCGGCCATCTTATCTTCCCATAATAATCTCTCTACCACCAGAGGTAAACATTTCCCACCAATGCTACAGTATCAAATCCTGTTTGTTCTAACAGAGTGACAAGTTTAAAGCCAAGAAAGGCATACATAGAAAAACCAGATATCAGTCCCCCAAACTCAGTGAAAAATATAACTAGGAAGACATAAATAAATTTAGAAAGTCCACTCCTAAGTCTGTTTTTGTTAAAAAAGAAAAAGTCAAGAGATAGTTTTTTCCCACCCAAGAAACCATGAAAACAAACTTGTTTAAACAGGAAATTGAATTTCCATTGTTGAACATATGCATAGATATTTTCCCCATTAACTATAGAACTATATGTAGCTATCTTACTCAGGGAGGATATGAGGTTGACAGCTGCTTTACATGACCCGGGCTGCAGAAGACATAGAGCATGTAATACTATGATCTTCAGGTCACACCATAAATAAGCAGAAATTATTACTGAAATAATGAAGGTATAGGGGTCACAGAGGGTTTATATGCTGATACATAATAATTGCACATCCAAGATGAATCTATCTGTATGGCACATTAAAAAATATTAGTAGCCTCTGCAATGGAGCTTGACTAGTAAGAAGAGAAGACAGGAGCTTCTAGAGAGATTCTGTAACCACAAGGAGTGAACTGCTGGGATGGAATCCCATACAGCCGAAGGCACAGTACAGATGTAGTGATATCCCTGTTCTGAGCAAATAATCCCCAAACGAATTGTGTCTGAAGCCAGCCTGCCCGACTTTGGGCACTGGTTAAAGCAATCAACAAACAGCTATTCCTTCTGATTATTTTTTAAAAAAAACTCCAGGGATTAAAAGAATGTGTCATAGATGAGGCAAAACATTCCCTTTTATTATACATATTGAAAAGGACACATAAAATAAAGTCAGGAGATTAAACAATGTTCAAGAAGACTGTAAAAAACAAACAAAGCTTTTCTAAGGGAAAAATATCAACTTCACTTATTTAACTGACAGATGATCAAATACAGCTGGTATTTTAGACAATTGACAATTCTAACAAAAAAAACTGAATTCAGGAACAGATTTCTAAGCAAGTTTACTAAGTAAAATACAGGTAGACGTATTGAAAGAACTCAAACCTATTTTTATGAATAATGTCAAATATAACTAAATTATCTTAAGTATCTTAGTTATTTTTATATATTTTAATGAATGTCATAAAGTACAAGTTACTTTTCAATATCATATTTAAATCACATAAAATTATTCATTCTAAATTATTCAAAGGGATATTTTTTGCTATCTTTACTCAACAAATTTACTTATGTATTCTCTTTGCAATGACAATGATCTATCAGAGTAAGAACTGGAAAAATACTTTGTTCAAGAATTAAGAGAATAAATACTCTATAAATGAAGGATTTAAACAGGCTAAGTCTTAAAAGATGTTAAATTCAAAAGAGTATCAAATATATATATCTAGAAACAAAATAGTTCATTCATCTTACAAAGACTTTGTAATGCAGTGATCTCAGTTTCATCTTTGAGTGTGGATTTAAAACAACCACAATTCAGATCTATTCTTAAAGTACAAAGATCATAATGGTTTATAATTAACACAAACATATCTAGCACAAATTTTTCATTCATTCATTGAACAATACATTATAAGTTCTTACTGTGAGACAAAAAATTACAATATATTGGGATTTATTTTTTAAAAATTATAAAATAGAAAGAATAAGGAAAGTTTCCTGAACAATATTTATTTCTTCATCACCTTCCTCAATGCACCTAAAACTTCCTTGTTTCTCAGGCTATAAATGAAAGGATTTAGCAGGGGAATTATAATGGTGTAGAACAGTGAATACATTTTATTTTGATATTTATCTGGACCTGACCCAGGGCGCACATACATGAAGAAGAGAGTGCCATAGAACAAAGACACAGAGAGCAGATGGGCCCCGCAGGTGGAAAAGGCTTTGCTTCTTCCCCTCTCAGACTTCTTTTTCAGGATAGCAAAGAGGATACGGGCATAAGAGACTATGACACTCAGAAGTGAAAACTCTTGTATGGAAGTGGCAAATATAAAAATCACTAATGCATTAATAGATGGGTCAGTGCAAGAAATTGTAAACAGTGGCAAGATTTC
The DNA here is from genome assembly GCF_052094955.1 of Ictidomys tridecemlineatus. Classification (NCBI taxonomy): domain Eukaryota; kingdom Metazoa; phylum Chordata; class Mammalia; order Rodentia; family Sciuridae; genus Ictidomys; species Ictidomys tridecemlineatus. The sequence continues at coordinate 168,357,756 of NC_135479.1, forward strand.
ACAGTAGAAATGGTCTATTATGTTGGACCTACAGAAAGTCAATCTATGTAATAATCCTACATGAATTATGGGGTGCAGAAAACCAATTACATATGACATACTTATCAGACAAGTGCAGAGTCTGTTCGACATCACCACTGGGTAAAGCAAGGGATTGCATATGGCTACATAGCGATCATAGGCCATCACTGACAGGAGAAAAATTTCTGTGGTTGCTCTGTTACAAAAATAAAAAATAAAACTGTATGGAGCACTCAACCAAGGACATCTTATGATTCTTTGATAAAAAGTTGATAAGCATCTTGGGGGTCACAAAGGATGAAGTACACGCATCAGCCATGGCTAAACTACTGAGGAATAAGTACATAGGGGTGTGAAGGTGGGGGTCCTTCCAGATGAGAGCAATCAGGCCAAGGTTGCCCACCATGGTGATGAGGTAGATCACAAGGAACACCAGGAACAGGGGCACCTGCAGCCCTGGACGGACTGTAAGTCCCCTGAGAACAAACTCAGTCACCTGTGTCTCATTTGACTCCATAATATTTACTCAGGCTAATCATTGCAATGAGAGAGGTTAAAAACATTAATCAAGCCTTATACAAAATGATATAGAATACAAGTGGAATTACTTTGTTTCCACTGTAATTTGCTCATGAAGATGAGTGCTATGTAATATGAAGATACAGTGCTTCAGCTTTTAAAATACTATTTAAAAATAAGTTTCATATATTTAATTGTGAAGTAAGGTTTTTAAAATGCATATAGTTACTGAAACAATTGTGGGAAAAGCTATAAACACTAAGGGATTTGGTCTGAAAACTTGTCATTCACATATACCTTAAGATTGAATGTATTAAGAAGGAAATGTTTTATGGAATTAAGACTAAAAAAAACAGTTGCTGGGCATAGTGGCACAACAGTGAGGCAGTAAGCAACTCAGAGAACCTGTCTCTAAATAAAATACAAAAAAGGGTTGGGTGTGTGGCTTCGTGAGTGCCCCTTAGTTCATTCCTGGTACCCCTCCCCCAAAAAAAGAGACAATAAAAAAGATAATTTACATTTTATGTTAAAACCTATGAAAATAAGACTCTGGTTCAAAGTCTAAATGTTATCTCTCTTTCCAGGAATTCTTTCATGTCTTTCCTAATAAATAAAACAAGGGTTTTCTCCTTTGATAATAAGGATATTTCATTCTTTCCTCCAAGACACGAATGAGCCAAACAATAGACACTGAGTTAAGTTTTCTATTTTCATGCTTTTCAGTCTGTTAACTTTGTTACTTGATTATATGTTCCCCAAAAACCATCCCAGAGGGTTGATTAAACCATATAAATTAACCTTATAAATTCCTCAAAACCTGCCATATTCCTAACACAATTTTTAGTAGTTTTCTCCAAATACCTTCATAGGTGAACACAATTACTTACTCATTTGGTTAACAAATATCTATTTAGTAGTTTTAAGTTAGAGCACTGTCATTTGTAGGTCAGGCGCACAGACTTGTAACTCTGGTGTTAACCTTGCAAAGCTAAAATAAGTGCTATTTTTAAAAAAACGAAAAATAAAAACACTAGCCAATTCATTTGTAGACTTTGGATACTTCTATGAGTATCATTAAAGATATCAATGCAGATAGTAATCAGCCCTTTACTAAGAATGTCTTAACATTTCAAGGGAACAAAATGCTAAAGCAATTGTAAGAATTTTTTATTCCCTCTTTTTTTGACATTGCGAATGAGACTATCACATTCAAAGTAGAGTGAAGTATTACAGAAGACACCCTAGTAGAAAGAACAGCCATCTTTTCCAATCTAAATGTCAAAATTATAACTTTTATTTAAATACCAAATCAAAAAAGGAGAAAAGATTAAACCAAAATGATTAAATCAAAGGACAATAATGAACATAATGATAGGAAAGGCAGAGAAAAACAAAAGCTGAAATATACCCATAAGTTAAATAAATGAGGGAAGTAAATGAGAAGAAAAGGTCCCACAGAAACCCTGGGGTGGGGAGGTGGGGGGTCTAAGTCAATAATACCAAGGGCTTTTTTATTGTTGTCATTTTGCTTTTTGTACTGGGGATTGAGCCCAGGATGTTTAACCACTGAGATACACCCATAACCTCCCCCCCACAACACATATTTTTAGAAAAATTTTGAGACAGATTCTCACTAATTTGCCCATGTTGTGCTTAAACTTGCAATTCTCAAACCTCCTGCCTCATCCTCCAGAGTAGCTGAGATTACAGAAGTACATTTTCTTAATAAAAAATTATGCATGATTCTGGAAATACATGTTTTATATGCCCAATCTCTGTCTTGATGATCTAAAATAGGAGCAACCTATTTAGTCTAAGTTGATAACTATTTAAGAGAGTATTTACAATGCTTGGTTTCACAACTCCCAGGTTCCTGGGACAGATCCAACCAATGTGTGTAATACTGAAAAATATTTTCACTTCTATGGCTTAGTCACCAGCTCTGTACAAATGTAGCCTAATACTTCATTCCTTGAGTTTGTGATAGCATAAAACTAATATCTTAAAGGACCCTCCTTGTCACTCAAAAAAGTACAAAAAGAAGGTAGCTGAAAACACAGTTCTGAGAATAATAATCTCAGAATAGTGAAAACATACAAAAGTGAGTTATTTCATACAGAAAAGGACCTACCCCCATTCCATCCTTAGAAAGAGGACCTATTCTGTGGAAACTTGTTCTTCATAGTCAATAGGAATACAACAAGAAATTTCATTTGAGATTTTTATTAGTAAAATGTATCAACAGAGGAGCCAGGAATGTTTAGAGTAATCATGGAGAAAATGTGTTTCTCTTAAATCTTCAGCAGTATTAGATTATCCTTATTTTATATCTACAAAGAATACAATGATGATGTTTGCTGCAGATGTGGAGAATTCTTCCTTTCTGGATATTTCTAGGATATCTAGAAACAAGAACCATATGAGGAGGAAAATATAGACCCCTTTCCTTTTATACCAAAAATCCTTGTCATCACCAGTTTCTAGAAAATCATGATTCTGTGAGGTTTCTAAAGCTAAAGTCAGAGTGAAATTCATTTTTTAAAGACAAAACTAAAATAATTAGTGTTTTATTATATAACTTACTAGTATCATGAACAAGAACAATGTCAACCAAAATTTTAAAAATTTTATATTTTGAGTCTCAATTTTAACTCCAACCTGGGTTTAAGGTTTGCATTTGGAATTCCAGATTTTCCAAAGTTCTTTTCTACCCATCATTTGTGACACAGTGATTCTTCATTGTTATTAAGTAAACAACATAAAGTAGTGTTTAAACATACATATTCAAAAACTCAATCACAAATTCAAATTTTCATTACAGAAATATATAGCTGTATTTTTATCAGGATTCAGAGGAATTTGATTAAAATATTTATTTGAGTTCAGAGCTGTTCTCTGTTCCATGCATTAGGTAAATTATTTGGAATAGTTTTTAATTTAATATTTTAATAGTTCATTAGAAACCACTGAGGCTGAAATGATATAACTTTACAAGAAATAAAGTGACAATGAATAAAGCATTTTACTCTCACTCAATTCCAACAAGAAGATACATGAATTCGAGAAGATTTAAATTTTCATGAAGAACTCTTAAGGTTCAAGAACAAAGATATCAAATATAATTACTCCTCCCACATTTTTTTGTTTTATTTGTTTTCTAAATGCCATTTGGAGTAACTGGTACTTATTTCTCTCCATCTTCAACCCTGATTGTGATTTTAATGCTGAAAGTCCCTCAATGCCACCTAAAATTTCCCTGTAGGATTAGGTCAATCTATTGGGCATTGTAGACTAAGCAACAAATGACTCTGATACCCATTACCCATTTTCAACTATTATTTTTATAACACTTTTTCTTTCTTCTGAAAACAAAAGCACTACAGATTAATTGTAGAAAAATTTGAAAATTTGGAAGAGTTCAAACATAATAAAAGGCAATGATCTCAAAAATCACTGGTAAATAGATAATTTTTCATGTTTATTTATTACACTTTTACTTATACATGTATTTGTACTGTTTTTACATAGCTTTTTAAAAAACAAAATTTTTATGTCAGTGTGCATAATTTTTCATAAAGTATTCTTTACTTGCTAATACAGGTTTTACATATTTAAATCGTTTGTTAGTAAAATGTGATCCTTTTTTCTGGTGATTTGGGGTGGGGGAGTTACCAGGGATTGAATTTAGGGGAACTCAACCACTGATCCACATCCCCAGCCCTATTTTGTATTTTATTTAGAGACAAGGTCTCATTGAGTTGCTTACCATGGCAATGTTGCTGAGGCCGGCTTTGAACTCACAACCCTCCTATCTCAGCCTCCCAAGCCTCTGGGATTACAGTCATCTGCCAGCACACCCACCCAATCTGGTGGTTTTACTTAAAAATGTGCAAATTCTTAAATTTGCCCATAATTTGTCAAAGTATGTGCACCTTATTGCTACAAATTTGCAGTGTACACTCTGGGGAAATTGTACCAATTTACATTGCATACATCCCAAACTTTACATTAACAAAAAGAAATGAAAATATGTGTATATGTGAATGGGCAAGTTTATAAGGAACTGGAAGAGAGAGGGAGAGGGAGAGGAAGAGAGAGAGAGAGAGAGGTATCTATACATCTACCACATATATCTGTATGTAAAGATAATATACTCTGATACGAAAAGAAGTTAAGAAAATAGCCCTATTGGCAATCACATCAGAAAAATTTTAAGAATAAATGTAACCAAGTAGTAAAATCTGAACACTGAAAAACATAAACATTTGAGAAATTGAAGAGGACACAAATAAATGAAATATATTCTATGTTCATAGATGAGAGAATTAATTATTCACATACTGATATGTTTATATCTGTATCTATGCAGAGATGCTATGATTCAACTGTGCAAGAAATATGACAGATTTTGTTTTAAAAATTATAAACCCCTACTCAGTGGTATCATATATGAAAATTCTTAATTTTACCATTTAGAATAGCTTGATCACATAAAGTGTTTTTACAAATTAATATATAAATTTGATACAATTTCAAACAAAATGATATGGAGATAATTTAACTAGAAAATTTGAACTTATGTGGAAGGAAGATGAACTAAAATAAATAAATAAAACCCAATATTTTTTAGAAATAAACAAAGCAGAGGTTTTATGCAAGATCTTTTAATGTCATAAAGTTATAATAATTGCAACTACACTTCAACTCATCAAGGAATGCTTTGGGTATCAATTCACTAAAATTTGAGCACCTGCTTCTAAACATTATAAAGTTGAATGAGAGCACACACTTTTGAAAGGGTTAGGTGAATTGCTTCTAATACTTTGGTCAAACAAGTTAATTTTTCTAAATTTTGGTGTAGTCATTGGTAAAATAGAGTTAATAATGCACACTTACAGGTTGTTGCAAGAGTCACATGAGAAGGTAAATGTCCAGCCCTTTATCACTGCGGTAGACAGATAGTAAGGGTCATAAATGGTTCGAGTGAATTACACCTTTTTTTTTTTTTAAGATAGAGTGAGAGAGGGGAGAGAGAGAGAGAGAGAGAGAGAGAGAGAGAGAGAGAGAGAGAGAGAGAGAGAGAGAGAGAATTTTTTTAATATTTATTTTTTAGTTCTCGGCAGACACAACATCTTTGTTTGTATGTGGTGCTGGGGATCGAACCCGGCCGCACGCATGCCAGGTGAGCGCGCTACCGCTTGAGCCACATCCCCAGCCCTGAATTACACCTTTTTAGTTATTTTATTTATCCATTAGGAAATTTTCTAAGATCTTTTGTAGGGGAACAGAGTTTTGCTTGAACAAAATTGAGAAAACTGCTGTCCTATTGACAATTTGTAACAATGACAATTAAACTCTGCATATAAAATGAATTTAACAGACACCTAAAGTCATCTACAAGATGTAAAAACTAGTGACTTAGATGAAGCAATTGAGACATTTCTTCCGAAAGGAAAAAATGTAGTCTTAAAGAAAAACATTTATATATTGTAATAAAACTTGTGCCCCCAGTGACCTACTTACTCCAGACATGCCCAACCTGTCTATAATTTTCACCACCACCCAGTAGTCCAATCACATTATTAATACATTCAACTGGATTAATCCACTTATAAATTCAGAACCATCATGATCCAATCTTTTCATCTTTGAACATTCCTGCATTGCCTAACACATGAAATTAAGGGTACATTCTAGATCTACACAATTTTATATATTTTCTTCTCCATCCATTCATCATTGAGGCACACCTAAGTTGCTTACATAGCTTCCTTGTTGAGCAAAATGCTGAAACAAGCAGGAAAATAAGATATCCCTTGGACATACTAAATTCATGTTTTATAAACATTCAAAAGTCATGTTACTATGTCATATGATAATTCTATATTTACGAACTTCCATATTATTTTCCAAAATGACTATAGTAATTTACATTGCTATAAAGTGTGTACAAGGATTCTCTCCACCTTTTGGATAGTAGCCACTCTTACTGGGGTGAAGTGGGATTATACTATGTATTTTACTTGTATTCTCCTGATAATTAGAGATGTTGAGCACTTTTTCGTATACCTTTGGGATATTGTATTTAAAATAGAACGCATAATTGCCAGAGTATTGAAAAAAGAAAAAAAGGAATTTCAGGCCACAAAGCCAATCTTAGCAAATATAAAAAAAAGTTGATAAAATTCCTTGCATCATATCATATCACAATGGAATGAAATTAGTAATCAACATGACAAAAACCCACAGAAACTATATAAAAACTGAAAAATAGAACAATATACTTTTGAACCAAGAATGGGTGATAGAAGAAATCAAGGGAGTAATTTAAAAATTCTTAACCTTAAATGAGAATAGTGATACAACATATTAGAACCTCTGGGACACTACAAAGGAAGTTTTAAGTAGAAAGTTTATAGCTATGAGTGACTACATAAGAAAATCAGGAAGATATCAAATAAACAACCTAATGATGCATCAAGCCCTTTGAAAAAGAAGAACAAATGAATTCCAAAACCAGTAAAGAAAAGAAATAATTAAGATCAGAACTGGAGCTAAAATCAATGAAATTGATAATTTTTTCAAAAAATGCAAAAGATTAGTGAACGAAAGAATTGGTTCTTTGAAAAGATAAATAAGATAGGTAAGACCTTAGCCAAATTAAATAAAAGAAAAAGAGAGAAAACCCAAATGAATAAATTAGAGATGAAAAATGAGATCACATCACAGATATAATAGAAATTCAGCAGCTCATTAGGGTTTATTTTGAAAACTTATACTCTAATAAATTGGAAAACCTAGAATAAATGGATAAACTTCTAGAAAAACACAAGAATGCCAAAACTAAAGCAAGAGGACATAGAAAACCTAAATGGATCAATAACTAGCAATGAGATAGAAGGAGTAATAAAAAGCCTTAAAAAAAAAAACAGCCAAGGACCAGATGGATTCTCAAATAAATTCAACAAAAACTTTAAAGAAGATCTAATGCCAATACTCTCAAATTATTCCATAAAATATAAAGAGATGAAACACTTTCAAATTCTTTCTACAAAGCCAGTATCACACAGTAACTAGTATAGCAAAACAGATAAGAACACTTCAAGGAAAAAAAACTACACATCAATATCCCTGATGAACTTAGATGCAAAAATACTTAGTAAAAATGTTAGGAAATTGTGTTCCACAATATATAAAGAAGATTGTACAATGGCCAAAGCCCTTTTATTCTGCAGATGCAAGGATGGTTTAATACATGCAAACCAATAAGTGTAATTCACTACATAAATAAAAGTAAGGACAAAACTACTTAGTTATCTCAATAGATGCAGAGAAGGCCCTTGAGAGAATTCAGCACCTATTCATGATAAAGTACTGAAGACACATGGATCAAGTAACTTACCTCAACATCATAAATGCTATCCATGAAAACACAAAAACAATCTCATAGTATATTGGGGGAAAACTGAAACCACTTACTTTAAAGTAGGATGCCTATTCTCACTTCTTCTATTTAATATAGTGCTAGAAATTCTAGCCAGAGAAATTAGGCAAGATAAGGATATAAAAGGGATAAAAACAGAAAAAGAAAAGTCAAATTATCATTGTTCACAAATTATATGGTTCTTTACCTAGAAGATAAAAAAAAGAAAAAATTCCACCAAAAGATTTCTAGAACTAAAAAATAAATTTGGCAAAGTGGCAGTTTACAAAATCAATATACAAAAGTCGATAGTTGTCCAATATACCAACAATTAATCTGCTGAGAAATAAATCAGAAAAATAATTCCATTCACAATGTCTCAAAAAATACATAGCAATAAATCTAACGAAGGAGTTGAATGATCTCTAATGATTTCATTTTGAAAACTATAGAACATCAAGGAAAAATATGGAAAAAGACCCCAGAAGATAAAAACATCTCCCATGTTCATGAATAGGCAGAATCAATATTGTTAAAGTGGCCATAATGCCAAAAGCAATATGATATCGATGCATTCCTCATCAAAATACTAATGACATTCTTCATAGAAAAAACAGTCCTAAAATTCATTTGAAAGAATAAAAGACCCAGCAGAGTCAAAGCATTGTAGAATGAGTTTGGAAAGGTTTCCCTTTCTATTTCATAGAATAATTTGAGGACTATTGGTGTTAATTCTTCTTTATAGTTCTTGTAGATCTTGGATGAGAATCTGTCTGCTCCAGGTCTTTTTTTGAAAGGTAGGCTTTTGATGATGTCTGCTATTTCATTTCTTGAAATTAATGTGTTCAAATAGTTCATGTCCTCCTGATTCAGCTTGGGTAGTCCATATGTCTCTAGAAATCTGTCAATGTCTTCAAGATTTTCTATTTTATTGCAGTATAAATTTTCAAAATAGTTTCTAATTACTTCTGTTTTTCCATAGTGCCCATTGTGATAATTCCTTTTTCATCACATATTTGAGTTTTCTCTATCTCATACTAGACAAAGACACAAAAACATTCATTGGAGAAAGAATAGCCTCTTCAACAAGTGGTATTTGGAAAACTGGAAATCTACATGTAACAAAATGAAATTAAAACCCCTACCTCTAACCCTACACAAAACATAAGTCAAAGTGGCTTAGGCACTAAAACAGAAACACTGTGCCTAATAGAAGAAAATGTAGGCCCAAATCTTCAACATGTTGATCCTTCCTTAACAAGACTCCTAAAGTGCAAGAGATAAAACCAAGAATCAATAAATGGGATGGAGTGAAACTAAAGAGTTTCTTCTCATCAAGGAAACAGTAAATAACATGAAGAGAGAACTTATAGAATGGGAGAAAATCTTTACCACATGCATCTCAGATAGAGCATTAATTTACAGGATATATAAAACACTCAAAACACACACACAAACACACACACACACACACAAAATAAACCAATCAACAAATGGGCTAAGGAACTCAATAGACACTTCACAGAAGAAGAAATACAATTGATCAACAAATACATGAAAAAAAGTTCAACATCTCTTGCAATTAGAGAACTGCAAATCAAAACTAAGACTTCATCTCACTCCAGTCAGAATGCAGCTATTAATAATACAAACAATGATAAGTGTTGGTGAGGATGTGGGGGGAAAGGCACACTCATACATTGCTTGTGGGATTGAAAATTGGTTCAACCACTCTGGAAAGCAGTATGGATATTCCTCAGAAACTTGGACTGGAACCACCACTTGACATAGCTATCTTACTCATTGGTTTATACTCAAAGGGCTTAAAATCAGCCTACTACAGTGATGCAACCACATCAATATATAGTAGCTCAACTCATATTAGCCAAACTAAGGAACCAAACTAAGCATCCTTCAACATATGAATGGATAAAGAAAATGTGGTATATATGCACAATGGAATATTACTCAGACTTAAATAAAAATGAAATGTTGGCATTTGCTGGTGAATTGATGGAACTGGAGAATATCATGCTAAGTGAAATAAGCTGATCCCCAAAAACCCAAAGGCTAAATGCTTTCTCTAATATGCAGATGCTAATTCACAATAAGAGGGGGGGGCATCTAGAGAAGAATAGAGTTACTTTGGATTAGGTAGAGGAGAATGAAGGGAGAGGAGGGGATATGGGGGTAGTAAAGGTACTAGAATAAATCAGACATTGTTACCCTATGTACATATATGATTACATGACTGGTGTGATTCTACATTATGTACAACCAAAAGAATGACAAATTTTATTTAATTTATGTATGATATGTCAAAGTGCATTCTACTATCATGTATAATTAATTAGAACAAATTTAAAAAGATAAAAAAGAAATAGCCAAAGCAATTCTAAGCCAAGAAATGACAACATAATATCTGTTTTCAAATTATACTACAAAACTATAGTAAAAATTGCATGATACTGGCATGAAAACAGACACATAAATCAATGGTATAGAACAGAAGACACAAAAAGATAATCATACATCTATAGTCATTTGATTCTTGACAAAGGTGCCAAAAACATACATTCGAGAAAAGACAGCCTTTTTAACAAACAGTGCTAGGGAAACTGGTTATCCATATGTAAAAAAAATGAAACTAATCATCATACCACAGTGATACCTGCATATCCTTGTTTATAGACCCACAATTCAAAATAGCAAAACTATAGAATCAGTTTAGGTATCCATCAACGGATAAATGAATAAAATGTAGTATTATACAATAGTGTTTTATTCAGCCATAAAGAAAAATGAAATCATGCTATTTTCAGGAAAATGGATGGAACTAGAAATCATAATGTTCAGTGAAATAAGTCAAACTCAGAAGGAAAAGGGGCATATGTTTCCTTTCAAATATGAAAGTTAGAGAGGGAAAATCAAATCTCCCTAAAAATCAAAGGGAGATCAGTAGAAGAAAGGGACTAAAGAAGAGAAGGTGGGAAGAGAGGAGGGAAGTTCTGGGGAGTGATACTAACAAATTTTTATTTTTATATTGGGTCCATGTGCAAATACATGGCAACAAATTCCATCATTATGTACAAATATAATGCTCCAGTAAAAAACTGTGAAAAAATAAATAAAAGGAATACATATAGGAAAGAAAGGGTACTATCTCTGTTAGCTAATGAGATTTTATAAGGAGAAAATACTAAATATCCTTATACAAAATATTAGAACTCATAGAGCAATTCAGTAAACTTGCAGGTACAAAATCAACCAATGAAAATGAGTAGCATTTCTATATACTAACAAGACACTAGCGAAAAAAGAAATAAGAAAACAATTCCATCTTCAATCACAGCAGAAAACATTTAGGAATAATTTAACCAAGAGTAAAAAACCTTGATACTATAAAATATAAAACATTGATAAAAGAAATTGAAAAATACAGAAGTAAATGAAAGACACTATAAGGTTATGAATGAGAAGAATTAATATTATGGCAATGATCTTGCTATAAAAAGCAACCTAAAGATTCAGTGCAATCTCTAAAATAATTTCAATCATTTTTCAGGAAGATAGAAAAACTATCCAAAAATGTGTATGGAACCCAACAAGACCTCAGAGTGAAAGCACTTTTGAGAAAAAAAAAAGAAAAAAGAAAGTTGAAATAACCACACTCCCAGAATTTGAAACATTTAATAAAGCTATGGTAATCAAAGCAGAATGGTACTGCCAGAAAAACACATACATCAATCAATGGAAGAAAAAGAAGTCCCAGAAATACACCCAAGTGCCTGGGCTCTCTCTCGTCCAACGAGGAGGTTCATGGAACTGGGTACAGGAGAGTGTGGCTGTGGAGTTGCTAAACAAAACCTCCAGAGACCAAGCAGGAAGCAGGTCTAATTTTATTGCTGCAGTTACCATGTATATATACTCAGGCAGTAGCTAAGCAGATTACAGGCAGCCACCAATACAATTTCTAGCCAACTGTCCCTGCAGCAACCAATGGAGGAGTGGGCCATGGAGCAAGTGCAGGGATTGCAACATGCCACTACTCACCCAGTGATGTGCCTGCTGGGGAAGCGGTTTGCTGCTTACACACCTAGCACGAGGGATTGGTTTACCACTCAGATGCCCTTAACATAAGCCATGCATGCAGTACTCCATGTGCTTGTCCCCACACCCAAGTATTTATAACAATTGGTTTTTCTACAATGGTGCCAAGAACATACAATGGGAATTGATCAGTCCCTTCCCATAAAGTTTTAGGGAAACTGAATATATACATGTGAAAGAATGAAATTGAATCATTATTTCATACCATATAAAAAACAAACTCAATATGGTTTAAAGGCTAAATATGAATTTTTAAAAACATTAAAATGTTAGAAGAAAACAATAGTGAAAACCTTTTTGACATTGTTTGCAAGGGTTTATGGACCTGAGCTACAAGCACAGACAGCAACAGCCAAACTAGATGAGTGGGATTCCTTCAAGATACAAAGCTCCGAACAATGAAGCAAACCATCAGAAGTGGGGAAAAGGTGACTCAAAAATGAGAGAAGATATTTTTATGTATCATAGGATGCTAATATACAAAATATATAAGGAACCAAACCAACTCAATGGCAAGAATACAAATAATCTGATTTTAAAACGGGCAAAGGATTTGTACAGACATTTCCCAAAGACACTTTAGCATTAATATGTCCAAATCTCAAGCCTGGTCCTCTCCCAGTGTTCCCTTTCTCTGGGAATAGCATAACCAAAGAAGTACTTATAAGACACATCTGCATTCTTGATATTACCTTTATTCTCAACCCTATTATTTCAACTACTGCCAACTCCTCTAGATTTTATCTCCTAAAGATTTACTAAAAACAGCTATTCTTTTCCATTTTTACATGTTCTCTCAAAATCAAAGAAACAGTCAGGCACAATGGCACATGACTGTAATCCCAGCAGCTCTGGAAGCTGAGGCAGGAGGATCACGAGTTCAAAGCCAGCATCAATGAAAGCAGGAGAGTGTCTCTAAATAAAAATACAAAATAGGACTAGGGATGTGCCTTAGTGGCCAAGTGTCCCTGAGCTCAACCCCTGGTATTCCTCCACAAAAATAATCAAAGAAATATTAATCTCTTACATGAACCTAATAAATAGTCTCTGAAGTACAGCATCTGCATTTGCTCACCATCATTAAATTTATTTCCCACGCTGATACTATGCTTATCTTTACATAATGGACATCTTTTCACCACCACTCCATGCAAACAGAATAATATTTAAAAAATATTTAGACTCTATATGCATGTCCCTATACTGAAAAACAATCCCAATAATTGTACACAGTTAATCCACAATATCTTAGTGAATGGATGCAATAAAAATTTAGTTCATGTAAAGTAAAAAGCAAATATTCATAAATAAAAGAATATTAAAATTATTTAGGGATTCCAAATCCTAGATTCTTTCTATCTTGTTACTTAAGAATTTTCCAGTAAACATCTTTAATGTCTGTCCTTTCTTTGGGGTCAAGCTTTGAAGGAAAAGTTCTCAGAGGATTTTGAAAGTTAAGTATTTATGTCCCAGAAATGTTGGTGATGCACATCATTTTTCAATCTGAAACACATACAATCACAATTAAATCAAAGGGTGACTGGGTTTCTATAAAGAAAATTGATTTGGTGAACAGATGATAGTTTCTTCTCCTGTTCCTCCTCTGGTTAACATCTGTTAGCCTTCCTTCCCACTTACAAGACACTTTTAAATCTTTCCAAGAGAATCAAATCCAATTCTCATCTAGTCCCTATCTTAATTAAAACTAGAATCTCCAGGTGACAGTCTCCTACAGTGAAATCCTACTGTGGTTGGTCAATGCCTAGGTACCAAAATTTTCCTTTAAATATGTTACTGCTTGCCTCAAAATAAAAAATAAAAGGAAGCCAGAAGCAGAGGCACATGCCTGTAATACCAGCAGCTCAGGAGGCTAATGCAGGATGATCCCAAGTTCAAAGACAGCCTCAACAAAAAGCAAGGTGCTAAACAATTCATTGAGATCTTTTCTCTAAATGAAATACAAAATGGGGATGAGGATGTGGTTCAGTGGTCAAGTAAGTGCTCCTGAGTTCACTCCTCTGGACCCCAAAAAAATAAAAATAAAAAAAATAAAAGAGGCTAGAGATGTGGCTCCATGGTTAAGTGTCTTTGGATTAATCCCTGAAATAAAAAATAATAATAATGTTACTTTTGCCACTTGCTCCCCTTACACAATTTTGATAGTATTTATATCACCTTATAGAGTTCAAAAACTTTACAACGTTATTCAGAATACTCATCAAGTCCCAATAGTATAATGTGATATCATTATAGAATGGATCAGCATGCTGCTCTGCAACACATAAAGAGTATAAGGATTCTTTCATTCACAGAGCAAAGCAGCCTGAGGTGAGACCACAAACATGCATATTTGCCCATCCCAGGTGAATTTAAAATGTTTCTCATCCTCATTCATGATCTGAAATGAAAATCAGTTATTTCCTACACAATAACCACATATCTCATACCAGATATGTGTCCTAGTAACGTTTGGAAAAAAAATAGCAATGACTAAGTATGTGGTTGTCTATCATTACTGAACATGACCACATAACCAAGAGTGACACCAGTCTCTAAAATATACTAAAAGTTATGTGCTCTAAGACACAAACATCTCCAGGGACTAAAAATGTCAGACTCCATAGCTCTCATGCAGAAGACTCCAAAGGACAATTTGGTGAAAGTTGTTTCTTCTAAAGAAGGTTATTTTATTAAAGGCCACCAGAATGTTCAAGTCCTCTGAATACCAGGGCAAACTATGACCCAGTGCTTTGAAAATGTTTTGATTATCTTGAAAGAACTGGGATACTTAAAAAATATTAAATCATACCGACTGTGATAAAATAAAAAAGACCGTGTTATTTACACAACAGATGTTCATGAGTAGCAAAGTTTGCCTCTGACAAAGATTTAACATACAGAAATCTTGTATGAGCCTCTCTCAGTGAAGGAATGAAATTTGTTCTCTATGCATTTTCACAGTTTGTTTGTGCTTTCAAGGCCATGGATTGTCCTGCTCTTTAGCATAGCAGCAGCTCGAAAATCAAATTCAGAGATATCACTCAAGTGTAAGAAGGAAATGTTACATAGTATTAAGTGTTTGTTTGTTTCATTAATTTTGGTGGTTTTGTTCTTGTTTTTTTACAAGTAGTGAAAACAAACACAAGGATTTTTGTATTAAACTTTTTCTCCCCAGAAATGTTAACAGTCTGATGTTTTGCAAAAGAAATAAATATCTAGATTCAATGAGGTGTATGCAAGAAAAAATTAAATTTTGTGCAAATTCAAGAACTTCAGTAAATCAACCCAGTAGAAAGTCACACACAGCCTGGAACCACCCTTCATTGATAAGGCAGATATGTTTGATGCCTTAACCACACATGGGAATGGAGAGGGCTGAACACCATCTCTGATTTCTGTGCTGCTGCTTCCGCCCAAGAGTTACAGATAAAACGAGTTGGTGGCTCTTTCCACACTCTCACACAATACTCTGAACAGAAGACTCTTCTCAGGTTCCAACAGAATTATCCACACACATCCTGATAGCAGATTGGAGCCTGGCAAGACCAACATAGGACACAGTCACCTATAGTCTTCAGTTTCCTATCTATCTCCATATTCTTTTCATCTCACGATAGTTAAAAAAAAAAACTGCTCAATTCATATGCTCCTTATCTATAGAGAAAGATCCTTAGCCTAGCAAGCAGAACCACATGTAAAGGTATATAAAATTCTGCAAGCTAAGTCCTCCAGTTTAGTTCTTAACCTATTAAGGAGCTGGATAAAAGAATTCAATACATATTCTTTGAACAAAAAATTTTTATTTTGAAGTCAGAAGATGGATTATTTCTTTCATCTTTTCACTGATTCCATAAAATTTTAAACATAAATCCTGACCAATATAAAACTAATACCAACAGTGGAGCCAACTCCATAGTCAGAGAAGCAAGAGATAAAATTCATATTCTCTTTCTTTTTGACTCATTACATTTCTCCTTAGTAACCTGAATCCACTCAGGAGATGTCATCTTTTTCTCCAGGTCCACCCACTTTCAACAGCACCCATGTTCCAAATATAATATTCTGTCCTACATTTCATGAAAAATTGACTATGTAAAATAGGAAGTCGAATGAAAGTCTTTCTCATACTAGAAAACTGACTTCTTCACCCATGTTCAGTACACCCAGTCCCAGGGATCCCACACAGTCAGCAAGGTGTCCCTACTGTAGATATAAATATAGGGTGGTTCTCAACTAGTTGCTTAGTTGATATTTGTAAGGGTATCAGAAAGTGTAGACTTCCATCCCATCCCAATTATTCTCTTGCTCCTCGTCCACACACCCACACCCACTGTCTATGTGTAGCTCTATCTGACTCATCTTTCTGACTTGAGGGGAAGTCGATGCTGCCTAAACTCATTCCTAATAGATTGAGTGATTTTACTCTCCCATCTTCCAGAATCTCTCATGCTGCAGTTTGCTGCAATATGACAATTTTCAGGTTCTCATTCAAACTTCCCTAGAACTTCTGAAAATATGTTCCTGGATCTGGTCTCTTTAGTATGTCCAGGATCACCTCTCATGACCTGACTCATCCCTAGTGGACTTGAGCTGTTCTCACTGAAAAGTGATTCTTCCAAAAATTTAGAGTCCAAGAAGAGGAATGAACCGATTTCTTATTGTCTAATTCCCCTCCTTTCTCCCATGAGGTTATAACTTAGCCTTCAGATGACCTGGATCTCTAATACTAGTCAGTGTGTTTCTTAACATCAAGGAATATTTTGGTATGGTCTAGCACATTCTAGATGACAGAAGAGAATTATTAGTTTCAATCATTTCATATAACTCTTTGAGAAGAATATGAGAACATAGGACAAGAAGTGGCATGTGGTCTGTTGGGAGCAGAGTGAAGATTCCTAATACTAATTTTTTCCCATTTGCATTGTCTGATTCCTATGAACTGATCATGCTACCCAATTTTCCAACCAGTAAGTGCCTGTTAGAATTTGCAAACAGGCCTCTCTTGATTGGGATCTATCTGACTTGGCTTCCCTCCAAAGGTCTTTGTCCTCTATCAGTTCCTTTTCATGTAGTCACCCTCAGGATCTCTAATATCTCCTTCACCCACATGTTCTTACTCATCCACTCCTCGTTTCTTGAGCAAGTGAGTCTCCAGGCAGCTTTCCATCACTGAAGGAATTTCCAGGATTTAACATGTAATGTGAATATGGGGAGCAGCCTCCAAAACACAAGGGTATTTTGCCTATGTACCTTGTGGGAACAAGCTTATTTCAAGATTGAAAGGAAAGTGCATGGCAGAAATTATTATTCTGGAAAGGGCAGAAATTATTCCTCTCCAGCCCAGTAATTTGGTATCTAGACAATGACACTCTTTACTAAATCTATCTATGACCCATCCTAATCCCGCCAATCTGGGAATACATGAGGTGACATGTCAGAAAAGAGAATTATTTTTCTGGATTCCACTAAAATTAGTAACAAGTTGACCTTAAACTACACAGAGTATCTTCAGTTATCAAGGTGGGCCCAAAGTCAGTTCAAGGAGCCCTTGAGTAGAAGAGGGTAGCAGAAGACTCACAAAGGAAGATGTGGTGACAAAAGTCCAGCACAGAGAGAAGCTTTGAAAATGGAGAAATGTGTTTATGAGTCAAAAGTGCATGCTCAGCCAATCTAGAAAAGGAAGAAAGCAAATTCTTCTCTACAGAAATGACTGCAGCCCGGTCACCACTAATACATTCCAAGAGAGACCCACATTAGAATGCTGACCTCCAGAACTGCAATATAATAAATTTGTGTTACATGACCTGAAAATTTTGTACTAATTGGTAACATTAGTAACTGAAAAAACACTGCCTCACACCAATCATATTTGCCTCTTCCATTTCAAAATCCCCATCTTTTTCAAGGCAAAATTTGAAAATCCATGTGTCTGATTCTCCCAATCACTGCCATCTCCTATCTTCTGCTCATAATCTCTCCAGATTCTGAGAGGGGAACATTTCCTCCTACGACTGCAGTATCAAATTCTGCTTCTAACAGAGTGACAATTTTGAAGGCTGCTAAGCATGCATAGACCAGAAAAGGCAGTCCCCCCAAACTCAATTAAAGATATAATTAAGAAGACATAAAAAAAAATTAGGTCTACTTCTCACTATTTTGATAAACAGTGAAGTACTAGCTTTTTCACACCCAAGAAAATATAAAAAGAAACTTGTTAAAACTGGAAATTACATTTCCATTGTTGAATACATGCAAAGATATTTTCCCCATTGACTAAGGAACTACCTGTGTTCCATTTGGGAGACAAATGGATAAAAGCCCTGCCTCATACGATTAGGACTGAAAAATACATATAGCAGGTAATACTTCTCTGTCTCCAGCTCATGCCATAAATTAGTAGAGGGTGAAGGAGAAGATGATGAGTGGAGAAAGGAAGCATGTCCTGGCACTTCTTTAGCACCAGACTTACGAAGCAAGAAGACTGCCTCTCACGGAGATGACTAAAAACCTCATTGCAACTTAATACTAAATTTTTTTTAAGAGAGAGAGAGAATTTTAATATTTATTTTTTTTAGTTTTCGGCGGACACATGTTTGTATATGGTGTTGAGGATCAAACCCAGGCCGCATGCACATCCCCAGACCCTAAACTGGTTTTTAAAAAATCGTAGAGTTATAGAAATTCAGTAACTTCAGCATAAGAAATAATACTTTAGAGACACACCAGCTCCAGTCACCAGCAGTGGCAGCAGAGGAAGCAGAGAGAGCAGAAAAAAGAGATGCGTGGCCAGCAAATAAAGGAATTTTAAAATAAAGAAAAATTGTGGAGCAGAACAAGAGGCTGAGGCAGGAAGATCACGAGTTCAAAATCAACCTTAGTAACAGCGAGGCACTAAGCAACTCAATGAGACCTTGTCACTAAATAAAATACAAAATAGGGCTGGGGATGTGACTCAGTGGCCAAGTGTCCCTGAGTTCAATCCCTGATAGCCCTTCTCCCAAAAAAAGGAAAAAGAAAGAAAGAAAAGTTGACTTAGGAAAATCTTTGATTTATGGAGGAAGGCTGATTTTAATGAACACAGAGTTAGTAGGGGAAACACCACAGTGGAAACAAATTCAAAGCCTTCCATGGGGGCAGCATGGAAAGCCCTCCAAGGGCGCAATGCAGAAGGCCTTTTTGGGGACAGGCCCCAAATGGCTATAGTTGGGCTCTCTTGCCAAGGCTTCCTGCAGGCTATGTTTGGTCTTAGTGTGTGACTGAGACCATGAATCAGCTATGTTATGGTTAACAAGTATTCAAAGTCAGATACATATATACTCAAGGTCATAAACATTTGCTTGTAAGCATGTGTCCACTTTTGTAACCTGTTGACAGTGTGCCTTCTTTGTTTGGCCTGCACATAAAAAAGGCTGATGGAAATGTCTCACAGGCTGGCTAAGATCTATTGTCACGTCCAAATAAAAGATGACCAATATTCCCATAATGATTCACATCTTCTTTCAACTGCCCAATCCCTGGTATACCTAAACCTTGCTTCCCAAGCCTAAGCCTCACCCTCAGTCTCACAGCCTTCCACAGACACATTAGGGAAAGCTCTCTGCAGGTGTAGAAGACACTGGCAAGTGTGGAAAACACTCCCAGGTGCTGAAAGCCGTCCCCCATGGAGCTTACACAGCTACAAACAGAGGCAGGATTGGGAACTCATGAAGAAAGTTACCAGCATCCAATTAAAAAATAAATAAATAAATTTCCCAAAGCGTTTCTGAACCAAAGGGACCAAAATAAGAACAAAGAACATTTTACCTAGACCATTCAGCCTCTGGATCCCAGAGGAGAAAAATCCCAGAATCGCTTGCCTCCTATAAGAGCTATTGCAAAGTCTCTGACTGCAGCCACACAACGACATCTGCCCTCCAGGGCATGTATATACACAATGCAATGATGAGTTCATTCTTTGAAAAGATAAGTAAAATTGATAAACCTTTGGCCAAAATAACCCCCCAAAAAGGAGAAGGTCTAAATCAATAAAATTAAAGATGAAAAAGGTGACATTACCATAGACCCTGCTGAAATCTAGAGGATCATCAGAAACTATTTTGAAAATTGATACTCCAATAAACTGGAAAATTTAGAAGATATTGACAAATTTCTAGACACATGAGACCTGCTCAAATTTAAGCAGGAAGATATAGAAAACTTAAATAAACCATTAGCAAGTAAAGGGCTTTTCACTGAAATACCAATTAAAAGGCTTCCAACAGAGAAAATCCTAGGACCAGATAGATTCTCAGCTAAATTCTACCAGACCTTTAAAGAACTAAGACCTGTCTGTCCGAAGTTATTCCATAAAAGTGAAAGGAAGGGAAAACTCCCAATAACATTCTCTGAAGTAAAAAAATCAGTAAAGATTATTATTGAAATAATGAAGATATAAAGGTCAAAAAGTCTATATATTGACATATTGACCTTGCTACATGCAATATAGATGTATATTTCTATATTACATGTAATAATCATATATCCAAGCCTAATCTGCCTGTATAGTACCTAGAAAAAAATTAGAAAGTTTTGCACTGGGCTTCACTAGTGAGAAAAGGAGACAGAAACTTCTATAGAGATTCTTCAACTAAAAGAAATGACCTGCTAGGATTGGAGCCCACATAGTTCAAGGCACAGAACAGACACAGTGAGATCTGTGTTCTGAGAACACTAGACTCTAAAGAAACTATGCCTGATTCAGGTTGCCCCACCTTGGGTTTTGGTTAAAGGAATCAATAAATTGCTATTTCTTCAGATAAGGTGTTTAAAAAATGCTGGGGATGAAAAGAATATGAAATATTTTTTTATAATTGCACATGTTGACAAGGCCACAATATAATAGGAGATGCAAGAGTATTACACCATCAAGAAGGCAACACATAAAACACATAGCTTTTCTAGGGGAAAAAATATCAATTTCATTTATTTAACTGACAGGTGATTGAACATAATTGCTATTTTAGGTAATTAATTCCCAGAAAACTGTATTCAGGAATAGAGTGCTAAGCAAGTTCATCAATAAATCCAAAAATATAAGTTTTGACAGACTCAGAAATCTTTATAAATATGATACAGAATCATTAAATGATTTTAAAATATTAATAGATTTATATATTTAACCATCACAATAAAATGAAAATTGCTTTTAAGTATTACTTTTAAACTACATAGAATTAGTCACTTAAAATTTCTCAGGAAAATATGTCTCCATATTTAACAATAATATTTTAATTTATAGATTGTTTTCTGTATTCATAGGCCACTACAAAAGGGAGAATTTGAAAAATACATTGCTCAACAAATATTTAGGAAGGTATAAATGTATTTTAAGCTGAGAATTTACACAGGCTGAGTCTTAAAAGAATGTTAAATTCAAAGAGTATAAAATGTATGTATCTGGAAACAAAAGATTACATTTATCTTAGACTTCATAATGTAATGATTTCAGTTTTATCTTTGAGTATGGATTTAAAACAACCAACTATTTGGAATCTTCTCTTAAAGTGCTCATTATTAGCCTTTGGTGGTCATAATAATTTATAACTGAGACAAGCATACATAGCTAAAGAATTTATTCATTCATTAAGCAAGATGTATTAAGTTCATACAATGTTCAATAAAAAGCACAATATATTGCAATTTATTTTTTTTAATTGTAAAACAGAAAGAATAAGGAAAGTTTCCAGAGCAATATTTATTTCTTCATCACTTTTCTCAGTGCACCTAAAACTTCCTTGTTTCTCAGGCTATAAATGAAAGGATTTAGCAGGGGAATTATAATGGTGTAGAACAGTGAATACATTTTATTTTGATATTTATCTGGACCTGACCCAGGGCGCACATACATGAAGAAGAGAGTGCCATAGAACAAAGACACAGAGAGCAGATGGGCCCCACAGGTGGAAAAGGCTTTGCTTCTTCCCCTCTCAGACTTCTTTTTCAGGATGGCAAAGAGGACACGGGCATAAGAGACTATGATACTCAGAAGTGAAAACTCTTGTATGGAAGTGGCAAATATAAAAATCACTAATGCATTAATAGATGGGTCAGTGCAAGAAATTGTAAACAGTGGCAAGATTTCACAGTAGAAATGGTCTATTATGTTGGACCTACAGAAAGTCAATCTATGTAATAATCCTACATGAATTATGGGGTGCAGAAAACCAATTACATATGACATACTTATCAGACAAGTGCAGAGTCTGTTCGACATCACCACTGGGTAAAGCAAGGGATTGCATATGGCTACATAGCGATCATAGGCCATCACTGACAGGAGAAAAATTTCTGTGGTTGCACTGTTACAAAAAAAATAATACTGGATGAAGCACTCAACCAAGGATATCTTATGATTCTTAGATAAAATGTTGATAAGCATCTTGGGGGTCACAGAGGATGAAGTACACGCATCAGCCATGGCTAAACTACTGAGGAATAAGTACATAGGGGTGTGAAGGTGGGGGTCCTTCCAGATGAGAGCAATCAGGCCAAGGTTGCCCACCATGGTGATGAGGTAGATCACAAGGAACACCAGGAACAGGGGCACCTGCAGCCCTGGACGGTCTGTAAGTCCCGTGAGAACAAACTCAGTCACCTGTGTCTCATTTGTCTCCATTATATCTACTCAGGCTAATCACTGCAATGAGAGAGGTTAAAAACATTAATCAAGTCTTATATAAAATGATAAGGAGTACAAGTGGAATTACTTTGTTTCTATTGTAATTTGCTCATGAAAATGAATATAATGAAATATAAAGTTTCAATGCTTCTTTTAAGAGCACATCGAAAGCTTTTATGTACTTTTGAAATAAGGTGTTTTTAATGCATATAGTTACTTAAACAATTGTGGAAAAAGCTATAAACACTAAGGGATTTGGTCTGAAAACCTGTCATTCACAAATACCTTAAGATTGAATGTATTAATGAGGAAATGTTTTACAGAATTAAGACTAAAAAAAAGTTGCTGGGCACAGTGGCACAACAGTGAGGCAGTAAGCAACTCAACCCTGTCTCTAAATAAAATACAAAAAAGGGTTTGGGGTGTGGCTTAGTGAGTACCCCTTTGTTCATTCCCGGTACCCCTCCCCAAAAAAGAGAGAATAAAAAAGACAATCTACATTTTATGTTAAAATCTATGAAAACAAGACTCTGGTTCAAAGTGTAAATGTTATCTCTCTTTCCAGGAACTCATGTCTTTCCTAATCAATAAAACAAGGGTTCTCCTTTGGTAATAAAGATATTTCATTCGTTTCTCCAAGATATAAATTAGCCAAACAATAGACACTGAGTTAAGTTTTCTATTTTCACGCTTTTCAGTCTGTTAACTTTATATTACTTGATTGTATTCCCCCAAAACCATCCCAGAGGGTTAATTAAACCATATAAATTCCTCAAAACTTGACATATATCCTATACAATTTTTAGTAGTTTTCTCCAAATACCTTCATAGGTGAAAACAATTACTTACTCATTTGGTTAACAAATATCTATTTAGTAGTTTTAAGTTAGAGTACTGTCATTCTTAGGTCAGGAACACAGACTTGTAACTCTGATGTTAATCTTGCAATGCTAAAATAAGTGCTATTTTAAGAAAAACAAAAAATAAAAACTCTAGCCAATTAATTTGTAGACTTTGAATCCTTCTATGAGTATCATTAAAGATCAGTGTAGACAGTATTCAGCCCTTTACTAAGAATGTCTTAATATTTCAAAGGAACAAAATACTAAAGCAATTGTAAGAATTTTTTATTCCCTTTTTTTTAACATTGTGAATGAGACTATCTCATTCAAATTAGAATGAAGCATTACAGAAGACACCCTAGTAGAAACAACTTCCATCTTTTTCAATCTAAATGTCAAAATTATAACTTTTATTTAAATATCAAATCAAAAATGGAGAAAAGATTAAACCAAAATGATTAAACCAAAGGACAATAATGAACATAAAGATAGGAAAGGCAGAAAAAAAAGAAAAAAAACACAAAAGCTGAAACATATCCATAAGTTAAATAAATGAGGGAAATATATGAGAAGAAAAGCTCCCACAGAAACCCTGCGGTGGGGAGGGGAGGGGTCTAAGTCAAAAATACCAAGGATTTTTTAATTGTTGTTGTTTTGCTTTTTGTACTGGGGATTGAGCCCAGGATGTTTAATCACTGAGATACACCTGTAACCTCCCCCCACAACACATATACTTTTTTAAAAAATATTTTGAAACAGATTCTCACTAATTTGCCCATGCTGTACTTGAACTTGTAATTCTCAGACCTCCTGCCTCAGCCTCCAGAGTAGCTGAGATTACAGAAGTACATTTTCTTAATGAAAAATTATGCATGATTCTAGAAATATGTGTTTTATATGTCCAATCTCTGTCTTGATGATCTAAAATAGGAGCAACTTATGAAAAATAGCAAGTCTAAGTTTATAATTATTTAAAAGAGTATTTACAATGCTTGGATTCACAACTCCCAGGTTCATAGTACAGATCCAACTAATGTGCATAATACTGAAAAATATATTCACTTCTATGGCTTAGTCACCAGCTCTGTACAAATGTAGCCTAACACTTCATTCCTTGAGTTGTGATTACATAAAACTAATATCTTAAAGGACCCTCCTTGTCACTCAAAAAGGCACAAAAAGAAGTTAGCTGAAAACCCAGTTCTGAGAATAATAAACTCAGAATAGTGAAAACATACAAAAGTGAGATATTTCATACAGAAAAGTACCTGCCCCCATCCCATCCTTAGGAAGAGGACCTATTCTGTGGAAACCAGTTCTTCATAGTCAATGGGAGTACAACAAGAAATTTCATTTGAGATTTTTATTAGTAAAATGTACCAACAGAGGAGCCAGGAATGTTTGCAGTGATATTGGAGAAAATGTGCTTCTCTTAAATCTTCAGCAGTATTAGAATATCCTTATTTTATATTTAAAAAGAATACAATGATGATGTTTGCTGCAGATGTGGAGAATTCT
Organism: Ictidomys tridecemlineatus; assembly: GCF_052094955.1. Taxonomy (NCBI): domain Eukaryota; kingdom Metazoa; phylum Chordata; class Mammalia; order Rodentia; family Sciuridae; genus Ictidomys; species Ictidomys tridecemlineatus. Next base: position 168,382,846 of record NC_135479.1, read on the forward strand.
TCCTTTCTGTATATTTCTAGGATATCTAGAAACAAGAACCATATGAGGAGGAAAATAAAGACCCCTCTCTTTTTATACAAAAAATCCTTGCCATTGCCAGTTTCTAGAAAATCTTGATTCTGTGAGGTTTCTAAAGGTAAATTCAGAGTGAAATTCATTTTTTAAAGACAAAATAAAATAATCAGTGTTTCATTATATAACTTACAATTATCATGAACAAGAACAATGTCAACCAAAATTTTAAAAATTTTAGATTTTAATTCTCAATTTCAACTCCAAACTGGTTTTAAGGTTTGCATCTGGAATTCCGGATTTTCCAAAGTTCTTTTCTACCCATCATTTGTGAGACAGTGGTTCTTCATTGCTATTAAGTAAACAACATAAAATATTGTTTAAACATACAGATTCAGAAACTCAATCACAAATTTAAATTTTCATTACAGAAATATATAGCTGTATTTATCAGGATTCAGAGGAATTTGATTAAAATATTTATTTAGTATTTGAGTTCAGAGCTGTTCTCTGTTCCATGTGATAGGTAAATTATTTGGAATAGTTTTTAATTTAATATTTTAATGTTCATTAGAAACCACTGAGGCTGAAATGATATAACTTTACAAGAAATAAAGTGACAATGAATAAAGCATTTTACTCTCACCCAATTCCAACAAGAAGATACATGAATTCGAGAAGATTTAAATTTTCATGAAGAACTCTTAAGGTTCAAGAATAAAGATATCAAATATAATTTCTCCTCCACATTTATATTTTTTGTTTTATTTTGTTTTTACAAATGCCATTTGGAGTAACTGGTATTTATTTCTCTCCATCTTCAACCTTGATTGTTATTTTAATGCTGAAAGTCCCTCAATGCCACCTAAAATTTCCCTGTAGGATAAGGTCAATCTATTGGGCATTGTAGACTAATCAACAAATGACTTTTGATACCCATTACCTACTTTAAACTATTAATTTATAACTCTTTTTTCTTTCTTCTGAAAACAAAAGCACTACAGATTAATTGTAGAAAATTTGAAAATTTAGAAGAGTGCAAACAAAATAAAAGGCAATGATCTCACAAATCCCTGGTAAATAGATAATTTTTCATGTTTATTTATTACACTTTTACTTATGCATGTATTTGTACTACTTTTACATATGCTTTTTTAAAAACAAAATTTTTATATCACTGTTCATAATTTTTCATAAAGTATACTTTACTTGCTAATACAGGTTTTACATATTTAAATCTTTTGTTTGCAAATGTGATTATTTTTCCAATCTGGTGATTTGGGGTGGGGGAGTTACCAGGGATTGAATTTAGGGTAACTCAACCACAGAACCACATCCCCAGCCCTATTTTGTATTTTATTTAGAGACAGGGTCTCATTGAATTGCTTAGCACTGCAATGTCGCTTAGGCTGGCTTTGAACTCACAATCCTCCTGTCTCTGCCTCTGTAGCCGCTGGAATTACAGGCATGCGCCACCACACCAACCCAATCTGGTGGTTTTTCTTAAAAATATGCAAATTCTTAAATGTGCACATAATTTGTCAAAGTATGTGCACCTTATTGAGATATTTGCTACAAATTTGCAGTGTACACTCTGGGGAAATTGTACCAATTTACATTGCATGTATCCCAAACTTTGCATTAACAAAAAGAAATAAAAATATGTATGTATGAGAATGGGCAAGTGTATAAGGAACTGGGAGACAGAGAGAGAGAGAGAGAGAGAGAGAGAGAGAGAGAGAGAGGTACCTATACATCTACACATATATGTGTATATAAAGATAATATACTCTGATACCAAAATAAGTTAAGATAGCCCTATTGGCAATCATATCAGAAAAAATTTAAGAATAAATGTAACCAACTAGTAAAATCTGAACACTGAAAAACGTACAACATTTGAGAGATTGAGAGGACATAAATAAATGAAAAATATTCTATGTTCATAAATGAGAGAATTAATTATTCAGATACTAATATGTTTATATCTGTATCTATGCAGAGATGCTATGATTCAACTGTGCAAGAAATATGACAGATTTTGTTTTAAAAACTATAAAATCCTACTTAGAGGTATCATATGTGAAAATTCTTAATTTTACCATTTAGAATAGCTTGATCTCATAAAGTGTTTTTAAAAATTAATATATAAATTTGATGCAATTTCAAACAAAATGATATGGAGATAATTTAACTACAATATTTGAATTTATGTGGAAGGAAGATGAACTAAAATAAATAAATAAAACCCAACATTGTTTAGAAATAAACAAAGCAGAAGTTTTATGCAAGATTTTTTAATGTCATAAAGTTAGCTTTAATAATTGCACTTCAACTCATTAAGAAATGCTCGGGGTATCAATTCACTAAAACTTGAGCACCTGCTTCTAGACATTATGAAGTTGAATGAGAGCACACACTTTTGAAAGGGTTAGGTGAATTGCCTCTAATACTTCAGCCAAACAAAACACATTTGAATTTTGGTTACTTTTCTCTATCTCATACTGAACAAAGACACAAAAACATTCAGCGGAGAAAAGATAGCCTATTAAACAAATGGTATTGGGAGAACTGGAAATCTACATGTAACAAAATGAAATTAAAACCCCTACCTCTAACCCTTCACAAAACATAAGGCAAAGTGGCTTAGGCACTAAAACAGAAACACTGTGCCTAATAGAAGAAAATGTAGGCCCAAATCTTCAACATGTTGATCCTTCCTTAAAAAGACTCCTAAAGTGCAAGAAATAAAATCAAGAATCAATAAATGGGATGGAGTGAAACTAAAGAGTTTCTTTTCATCAAGGAAACAATAAATAACATGAAGAGAGAACCTATAGAATGGGAGAAAATCTTTACCACATGCATCTCAGATAGAGCATTAATTTACAGGATATATAAAACACTCAAAACACACACACAAACACACACACACACACACACTCACACAAAATAAACCAATCAACAAATGGGCTAAGGAACTCAATAGACACTTCACAGAAGAAGAAATACAATTGATCAACAAATACATGAAAAAAAGTTCAACATCTCTAGCAATTAGAGAACTGCAAATCAAAACTAAGACTTCATCTCACTCCAGTCAGAATAGCAGCTATTTATAATACAAACAATGATAAGTGTTGGTGAGGATGTTGGGGAAAGGCACACTCATACATTGCTTGTGGGATTGCAAATTGGTTCAACCACTCTGGAAAGCAGTATGGATATTCCTCAGAAACTTGGAATGGAACAACCATTTGATCTAGCTATCCCACTCATTGGTTTATACTCAAAGGACTTAAAATGAGCCTACTACAGTGATGCAACCACATCAATATTTATAGCAGCTCAACTCATATTAGCCAAACTAAGGAACCAAACTAGGCATCATTCCACATATGAATGGATAAAGAAAATGTGGTATATATACACAATGGAATATTACTCAGCCTTAAACAAGACTGAAATGTTGGCATTTGCTGGTGAATTGATGGAACTGGAGAATATCATGCTAAGTGAAATAAGCTGATCCCCAAAAACCCAAAGGCTAAATGCTTTCTCTGATATGCAGATGCTAATTCACAATAAGAGGGGGCTGGGCGTCTAGGAAGAATAGAGTTACTTTGGATAAGGTAGAGGAGAGTGAAGGGAGAGGAGGGGGGATGGGGGTAGTAAAGGTACTAGAATGAATCAGACATTGTTACCCTATGTACATATATGATTACATGACTGGTGTGATTCTGCATCATGTACAACCAATAGAATGACAAATTTTACCTAATTTATGTATGATATGTCAAAGTGCATTCTACTGCCATGTATAATTAATTACAACAAATTTAAAAAGACAAAAAAGAAAGAGCCAAAGAAATTCTAAGCCAAGAAATGTTTTCTAGAGACACCACAATATCTGTTTTCAAATTATACTACAAAACTATAGTAAAAATTGCATGATACTGACATAAAAACAGACACATAAATCAATGATATAGAATAGAAGACACAGAGATAAAAAGCACCCATCTATAGTCATTTGATTCTTGACAAAGTTCCCAAAAATACATTGGAGAGAAGACAGACTTTTTAACAAACATTGCTAGGGAAACTGATTATCCATATGTAAAAAAAATGAAACTAATCATCATACCACAGTGAAACCTGCATATCCATGTTTATAGACCCACAATTCACAATATCAAAACTATAGAACCAGTCTAGGTATCCATCAAGGAATGAATGAATAAAGAAAATGTTGTATATATACAATAGTGTTTTATTGAACCATAAAGAAAAATGAAATTATGTTATTTGCAGGAAAATAGATGGAACTAGAAACCATATGTTCAGTGAAATAAGTCAAAGTCAGAAGGTCAAAGGGCATATGTTTTCTTTCATATATGAAAGCAAGAGAGGAAAAATCAAATCTCACTAAAAATCAAAGGGAGATCAGTAGAGGAAAGGGAGGGACTAAGGGAGAGGAGGTGGGAAGGGAGGAGGGAAGTTCTAGGAAGTGACACTAACAAAATTTTATTTTTATATTGTGTGCATGTGCAAATACATGGCAACAAATTCCATCATTATGTACAAATATAATGCTCCAGTAAAAAAAAACTGTGAAAAAATAAATAAAAGGAATTCATAGGAAAGAAAGAAGTGATACTATCTCTGTTAGCTAATGTGATTTTATAAGGAGAAAATACTAAATATCCCCAAAAAATAATTAGAACTCATAGAGCAATTCAGTAAACTTGCAGGGTACAAAATCAACCAATGAAAATGAGTAGCATTTCTATATACTAACAATAAACTAGCTGAAAAAAAAGAAGTAAGAAAATAATTCCATTTTCAAACAGAAATTATTTAGGAATAATTTAACCAGGAGTAAAAGCCTTAATACTATAAAATATAAAACATTGATGAAAGAAACTGAAAAATACATAAGTAAATGAAAGATACTATATGGTCATCAATGAGAAGAATTAATATTATGGCAATGATCTTGATATAAAAAATTATGTAAAGATTCAATGCAGTCTCAAAAAAAAATTCAATCAGTTTTCAGGAAGATAGAAAAACTATCTAAAAATGTGTATGGAACCCAACAAGACCTCAGAGTGAAAGCACTTTTGAGAAAAAAAAAAACAAAAGAAAGAATAAAGTTGAAATAACCACACTCCCAGAATTTGAAACATTTAACAAAGCTATGGTAATCAAAGCAGAATGGTACTGCCAGAAAAACACATACATCAATCAATGGAAGAAAAAGAAGTCCCAGAAATACACCCAAGTGCCTGGGCTCTCTCTAGTCCAGCGAGGAGGTCCATGGAACTGGGTACAGGAGAGTGTGGCTGTGGAGTTGCTATTCAAGACCTCCAGAGACCAAGCAGGAAGTAGGTGTAATTTTATTGCTGCAGTTACCATGTATATATACTCAGGCAGTAGCTAAGCCAACTGTCCCTGCGGTAACCAGTCGAGGAGTGGGCCATGGAGCAAGTGCAGGGACTGCAACATGTAGCCTCTCACCCAGTGATGTGCCTGCGGGGTAAGCGGTTTGCTGCTCACACACCCAGCAACAAGGGAGTGGTTTACCACTCAGATGCCCTTAACATAAGCCATGTATGCAGTACTCCATGTACTTGTCCCCACACCCAAGTATTTATAACAATTGGTTTTTCTACAATGGTGCCAAGAACATACAATGGGAATTAATCAGTCTCTTCCCATAAAGTTTTAGGGAAACTTGAATATACACATGTGAAAGAATGAAATTAAACCATTATTTCATACCATATAAAAAAACAAACTCAGTATGGTTTAAAGGCTAAATATGAACTTTTTAAAACATTAAAATATTAGAAGGAAACAATAGTGAAAACCTTTTTGACATTGTTTGCAAAGGCTTTATGGACCTTAGCTACAAGCACAGACAGCAATAGCCAAACTAGATGAGTGGGATTCCTTCAAGATACAAAGCTCCGAGCAATGAAGCAAACCATCAGAAGTGGGGAAAAGGTGACCCACAAATGAGAGAAGATTTTTTTTATGTATCATAGGATGTTAATATACAAAATATATAAGAAACCAAACCAATTCAATGGCAAGAATACAAATAATCTGATTTTAAAACGGGCAAAGGATTTGTACAGACATTTCCCAAAGACACTTTAGCATTAATATGTCCAAATCTCAAGCCTGGTCCTCTCCCAGTGTTCCCTTTCTCTGGAAATAGGATAACCAAAGAAGTACTTATATAATAATGAGACTCAGCTGCATTCTTGATATTACCTTTATTCTCAACCCTACTATTTCAACTACTGCCAACTCCTCTAGATTTTATCTCCTAAAGATTTACTAAAAACCGCTAATCTTTTCCATTTTTACATGTTCTTTCAAAATCAAAGAAACAGTGGGGCATGGTGGCACACGACTCTAATCCCAGCAGCTTAGGAGGTTGAGGCAGGAGGATCACGAGTTCAAAGCCAGCCTCAGTGAAAAGGGGACAGTGTCTCTAAATAAAAATAAAAAATAGGACTAGGGATGTGGTTTAGTGGCCAAGTGTCCCTGGGCTCAACCCCTGGTATTCCTCCACAAAAATTATCAAAGAAATATTAATATCTTACCTGGACCTAATAGATAGTCTCTGAAGTACAGCATCTGCATTTGCTCACCATCATTAAATTTATTTCCCACACTGATACTATGCTTATCTTTACATAATGGACATCTTTTCACCACCACTCCATGCACATAGCATAATATTTTTAAAATATTTAGACTTTATATACATGTTCCTATACTGAAAAACAACCCCAATAATTGACTGTACACAGTTAATCCACAATATCTTAGTGGATGCAATAGAAATTTAGTTCATGTAAAGTATAAAACAAATGTTCATAAATAAAAAAATATTCAAATTATTTAGGGATTCCAAATCCTAGATTCTTTCTATCTTGTTACTTAAGAATTTTCCAGTAAACATCCATTAATGTCTGTGCTTTCTTTGGGGTCAAGCTTTAAAGGAAAAAGTTCTCAGAGGATTTTGAAAGTTAAGTACTTATGACCCAGAAATGTTGGTGATGCTCATCATTTTTCAATTTGAAACACATACAACCACAATTAAATCAAAGGGTGACTGGGTTTCTATAAAGAAAGTTGATTTTGTGAACAAATAATAGTTTCTTCTCCTGTTCCTCCTCTAGTTAACATCTGTTAGCCCTCCTTCCCACATACAAGACACTTTACATCTTTCCAAGAGAATCAAATCTAATTCTCATCTAATCCCTATCTTAATTAAAACTAGAATCTCCATGAGACAGACTCCTACAGTGAAATCCTACTGTGGTTGGTCAATGCCTAGGTACCAAATTTTCTTTTAAATATGTTACTGCTTGTTTCAAAATAAAAAATAAAAGGAATCTGGAAGCAGTGGCACATACCTGTAATACCAGCAGCTCAGGAGGCTGAGGCAGGAGGATCCCAAGTTCAAAGCCAGCCTCAACAAAAAGCAAGGTGCTAAACAATTCATTGAGATCTTTTCTCTAAATGAAATACAAAATGGGGATGAGGATGTGGTTCAGTGGTCAAATAAGTGCTCCTGAGTTCACTCCTCTGGACTCCAAAAAAATAAAAATTAAAAAATTAAAGAGGCTAGGGATGTGGCTCCATGGTTAAGTGCCTTTGGATTAATCCCTGAAATAAAAAAAATAATAATATTGTTACTTTTGCCACTTGCTCCCCTTACACAATTTTGATAGTATTTATATCACCTTATGGAGTTCAAAAACTTTACAATGTTGTCCATAATACTTATCTAGTCCCAATAGTATAATGTGATATCATTATAGAATGGATCAGCATGCTGCTCTGCAACACATAAAGAGTATAAGGATTCTTTCATTCACAGAGCAAAGCAGCCTGAGGTGAGACCACAAACATGCATATTTGCCCATCCCAGGTGAATTTAAAATGTTTCTCATCCTCATTCATGATCTGAAATGAAAATCAGTTATTTCCTACACAATAACCACATATCTCATACCAGATATGTGTCCTAGTAACGTTTGGAAAAAAAATAGCAATGACTAAGTATGTGGTTATCTATCATTACTGAACATAACCACATAACCAAGAGTGACACCAATCTCTAAAATATACTAAAAGTTATGTGCTCTAAGACACAAACATCTCCAGGGACTAAAGATGTCAGACTCCATAGCACTCATGCAGAAGACTCCAAAGGACAATTTGGTGAAAGTTGTTTCTTCTAAAGAAGGTTATTTTATTAAAGGCCACCAGAATTTTCAAGTCCTCTGAATACCAGGGCAAACTATGACCCAGTGCTTTGAAAATGCTTTGACTATCTTGAAAGAACTGGGATACTTAAAAAATATTAAATCACACCGTCTGTGATAAAATAAAAAAGACCGTGTTATTTACACAACAGATGTTCATGAGTAACAATGTTTGCCTCTGACAATCATAACCAACTTGAATCTAATGTATGAAACATGATATGTCAAGAGCTTTGTAATGTTTTGAACAACCAACCAATCAATCAATCAATCAATCAATTAATCAATAAATAAATAAATAAAAGAAATCTTGTATGAGCCTCTCTCAGTGAAGGAATAAAATTTGTTCTCTATGGATTTTCACAGTTTGTTTGTGCTTTCAAGGCCATGGATTGTCCTGCTCTTTAGCATAGCAGCAGCTTGAAAATCAAATTCAGAGATATCACTCAAGTGTAAGAAGGAAATGTTAACATAGTATTAAGTGTTTGTTTGTTTGTTTCATTAATTTTGGTGGTTTTGTTCTTGTTTTTTTACAAGTAGTGAAAACAAACACGAGGATTTTTCTATTAAACTTTTTCTCTCCAGAAATGTTAACAGTCTGATGTTTTGCAAAAGAAAGAAATATCTAGATTCAATGAGGTATATGCAAGAAAAAATTAAATTTTGAGAAAACTCAAGGACTTCAGTAAATCAACCCAGTAGAAAATCATACACAGCCTGGAACCACCCTTCATTGATAAGGCAGAGATGTTTGATCAATTAACCACACATGGGAATGGAGAGGGCTGAACACCATCTCTGATTTCTGTGCTGCTGCTCACGCCCAAGAGTAACAGAGAAAACGTATTGGTGGCTCTTTCCACACTCTCAAGCAATACCCTGAACAGAAGACTCTTCTCAGGTTCCAGCAGAATTATCCACACACATCCTGATAGCAGATTGGAGCCTGGCAAGACCAACATAGGACACAGTCACCTATAGTCTTCAGTTTCCTATCTATCTCCATATTCTTTTCATCTCACCATAGTTAAAAAAAAAACTGCTCAATTCATATGCTCCTTATTCAATAGAGAAAGATCCTTAGCCGAGCAAGCAGAACCACATGTAAAGGTACATAAAATTCTGCAAGCTAAGTCCTCCAGTTTAGTTCTTAACCTATTAAGGAGCTGGATAAAATAATTCAATACATATTCTTTGAACAAAGATTTTTCATTTTGAAGTCAGAAGATGGATTATTTCTTTATCTTTTTACTGATTCCATAAAAAAATTTAAACATAAATCCTGACCAATATAAAACTAATACCAATAGTGGAGCCAACTCCATAGTCAGAGAATCAAGAGAGAAAATTCGTATCCTCTTTCTTCTTTGCCTCATTACATTTCTCCTTAGTAATCTTAATCCACTCAGGAGATGTCATCTTTTTCTAGGGTCCACCCACTTTCAAGAGCACCTATGTTCCAAATCTAATTGTCTGTCCTATATTTCATGAAAAATTGACTATGTAAAATAGGAAGTTGAGAGAAAGTCTTTCTCATAGTAGGAAACTGACTTCTTCACCCACAGTTCAGTACACCCAGTCCCAGGGATCCCAACCACATAGTCAGCAAGGTGTCCCTACTGTAGATATAAATAAAGGGTGGTACTCAACTAAACATTGCTTAGTTGATATTTGTAAGGGTATCAGAAAGTGTAGACTTCCATCCCATCCCAATTATTCTCTTGCTCCTCTCCCACACACCCACACCCACTGTCTATGTGTAGTTCTATCTCTGACTTATCTATATGACTTAAGGACAAATCGATGCTGCATAAACTCATTCCTAATAGATTGAGTGATTTTACTCTCCCATCTTCCAGAATCTCTCATGCTGCAGTTTGCTCCAGTATGACAATTTTCGGGTTCTCATTCAAACTTCCCTAGAACTTCTGAAAATATGTTCCTGGATCTGGTCTCTTTAGTATGTCCAGGATCACCTCTCATGACCTGACTCATCCCTAGTGGACTTGAGCTGTTCTCACTGAAAAGTGATTCTTCCAAAAATTTAGAGTCCAAGAAGAGGAATGAACCAATTTCTTATTGTCTAATTCCCCTCCTTTCTCCCATGAGGTTATAACTTAGCCTTCAGATGACCTGGATCTCTAATACTAGTCAGTGTGTTTCTTAACATCAAGGAATATTTTGGTATGGTCTAGCACATTCTAGATGACAGAAGAGAATTATTAGTTTCAATCATTTCATATAACTCTTTGAGGAAAATATGAGAACATAGGACAAGAAGTGGCATGTGGTCTGTTGGGAGCAAAGTGAAGATCCCTAATACTAATTTTTTCCCATTTGCATTATCTGGTTCCTATGAACTGAGCATGCTACTCAATTTTCGAGCTAGTAAGTGCCTGTTAGAATTTGCAAACAGGCCTCTCTTGATTGGGATCTATCTGACTTGGCTTCCCTCCAAAGGTCTTTGTCCTCTATCAGTTCCTTTTCATGTAGTCACCCTCAGGATCTCTAACATGTCCTACATCCACATGTTCTAATTCATCCACTATGATGCACTTTCCTCGTTTCTTGAGCAAGTGAGCCTCCAGGCAGCTTTCCATCACTAAAGGAATTTCCAGAATTTAACATGTAATGTGAATATGGGGATCAGCCTCCAAAGCTAAAAACAAGGGTATTTTGCCTATGTACCATGTGGGAACAAGCTTATTTCAGGATAGGACAGGAAGGTGCATTGCAGAAATTATTACTCTGGAAAGGGCAGAAATTATTCCTCTCCATCCCAGTAATTTGGTATCTAGACAATGACATTGTTTTACTAAGTCTACCTATGACCCATACTAATCCCCCCAATCTGGGAATACATGAGGTGACATGTCAGAAAAGAGAATTATTTTTCTGGATTCCACTAAAATTAGTAACAAGTTGACCTTAAACTACACAGAGTATCTTCAGTTATCAAGGTGGGCCCAAAGTCAGTTCAAGGAGCTCTTGAGTAGAAGAGGGTAGCAGAAGACTCACAAAGGAAAATGTGGTGACAAAAGTCCAGCACAGAGAGAGGCTTTGAAAATGGAGAAATGTGTTTATGAGTCAAAAGTGCATGCTCAGCCAATCTAGAAAAGGAAGAAAGCAAATTCTTCTCTACAGAAATGACTGCAGCCCAGCCACCACTAATACATTCCCAGAGAAACCCGTATAAGAATGCTGCCCTCCAGAACTGCAATATAATAAATTTGTGTTACATGACCTGAAAATTTTGTACTAATTGGTAACATTAGTAACTGAAAAAACACTGCCTCACACCAATCATATTTGCCTCTCCCATTTCAAAATCCCCATCTTCTTCAAGGCAAAATTTGAAAATCCATGTGTCTGATTCTCCCAATCACTGCCATCTCCTGTCTTCTGCTCATAATCTCTCCAGATTCTGAGAGGGGAACATTTCCTCCTACGACTGCAGTATCAAATTCTGCTTCTAACAGAGTGACAATTTTGAAGGCTGCTAAGCATGCATAGACCAGAAAAGGCAGTCCCCCCAAACTCAATTAAAGATATAATTAAGAAGACATAAAAAAAATTAGGTCTACTTCTCACTATTTTGATAAAAAGTGAAGTACTAGCTTTTTCACATCCAAGAAAATATAAAAAGAAACTTGTTAAAACTGGAAATTACATTTCCATTGTTGAATACATGTAAAGATATTTTCCCCATTGACTAAGGAACTACCTGTGTTCCATTTGGGAGACAGGAGGATAAAAGCCCTGCCTTATATGATTATGACTGAAAAATACATATAGCAGGTAATACTTCTCTATCTCCAGCTCATGCCATAAATTAGTAGAGGGTGAAGGAGAAGATGCTGAGTGGAGAAAGGAAGCATGTCCTGGCACTTCTTTAGCACCAGACTTACGAAGCAGGAAGACTGCCTCTCAGGGATGTGAGTAACTAACAACCTCACTGCAACTTAACACTAAACTGGTTTTTAAAACATCATAGAGTTACAGGAAGTCAGTAACTTCAGCATAAGAAAAAATACCTTAGAGACACACAGCTCCAGTCGCCAGCAGTGGCAGCAGAGAGAACAGACAAAAGAGAATCGTGGCCAGCAAATGAACAAATTTTAAAATAAAGAAAAAATTGTGGAGCACTGTGGCAGACACCTGTAATCCCAGCAGTACAGGAGGCTGAGGCAGGAGAATCACGAGTTCAAAATCAACATTAGTAACAGGGAGGCACTAAGCAACTCAGTGAGACCTTGTATCTAAATAAAATACTAAATAGGGTTGGGGATGTGGCTCAATGGCCAAGTGACCCTGAGTTCAATCCCTGATAGCCCTTCTCCAAAAAAAAGAAAGAGAGAGAGAGAGAGGGAGGGAGGGAGGGAGGGAGGGAGGGAGGGAGGAAGGAAGGAAGGAAGGAAGGAAGGAAGGAAGGAAGGAAGGAAGGAAGGAAGGAAGGAAGGAAGGAAAATTGTCTTAGGAAAATCTTTGGTATGGAGGAAGGCTGATTTTAATGAACACAAGTTAGTAGGGGAAACACTACAGTGGAAATAAATTCAATGCCTTCCATGGAGGCAGCATGGAAAGTCCTCTAAGGGCTCAATGCAGAAGGCCTTTGTTGGGACAGGCCCCAAATGGCTATAGTTAGGCTCCCTTGCCAAGGCTTCCTGCAGGCTATGTTTGGTCTTAGTGTGTGACTGAGACCATGAATCAGCTATGTTATGTTAGCTTGTAGTCAAAGTCAGATACATATATACTCAAGGTCATAAACATTTGCTTGTAAGCATGTGTCCACTTTTGTAACCTGTTGACAGTGTGCCTTCTTTGTTTGGCCTGCACATAAAAAAGGCTGATGGAAATGTCTCACAGGCTGGCTAAGATCTATTGTCACATCCAAATAAAAGATGACCAATATTCCCATAATGATTCACATCTTCTTTCAACTGCCCAATCCCTAGAATCCCGAAACCTTGCTCCCCAAGCCTGAGCCTCACCCTCAGTCTCACAGCCTTCCACAGGCACATTAGGGAAAGCTCTCTGCAGGTGTGGAAGACGGTGGCAAGTGAGGAAAACACTCCCGGGTGCTGAAAGCTGTCCTCCATGCAGCTTACACAGCTGCAAACAGAGGCAGGATTGGGAACTCATGAAGAAAGTTACCAGCATCCAGCAGAATAAAATAAACATTATTATTGCTGTATGTATATAGGTGACTGTATGACCAATGTGATTCTGCAACCTGTACAATCAGAAAAATGAGAAATTATACCCCATTTGATTCAAATGTAAAAAATAAAATAATATCAATTAAATAAAAAAGGAAGTTACCAGCATCCAATAAAAAAAAATTCCCAAAGTGTTTCTGAACCAAAGAGACTGAAATAAGTGCAAATAATATTTTACCTAGACAATTCCACCTCTGGATCCCAGAGGAGAAAAATCCCATAATTGCTTGCCTCCTGTAAGAGCTATTGCAAAGTCTCTGGCTGCACCCACACTAGCACATTTGCATTCCAGGGCATGTATATACACAATGCAATGAAGAGTTCATTTTTTGAAAAGATAAGTAAAATTGATAAACCTTTGGCCAAAATAACCAAAAAAAAGAGAAGTTCCAAATCAATAAAATTGAAGATGAAAAAGGTGATATTACCACAGACCCTGCTGAAATCTAGAGGATCATCAGAAACGATTTTGAAAATTGATACTCCAATAAACTGGAAAATTTAGAAGATATTGACAAATTTCTGGACACATGTGACCTGCTCAAATTTAACCAAGAAGATATAGAAAACTTAAATAAACCAATTGCAAGTAAAGGGCTTTTCATTGAAACACCAATTAAAAGGCTTCCAACAGAGAAAATCCTAGAACCAGATAGATTCTCAGCTAAGTTCTACCAGACCTTTAAAGAACTAAGACCAGTCTGTCCGAAGTTATTCCATAAAAGTGAAAGGAAGGGAAAACTCCCAAATACATTCTCTGAAGTCAAAATATCAGTAGAGATTATTATTGAAATTATGAAGATATAAAGGTCAAAAAGTCTATATATTGACATATTGACCTTGCCACATGCAATATAAATGTATATTTCTATATTACATGTAGTAATCATATATCCAAGCCTAATCTGCCTGTATACCCCTAGAAAAATAGATTAGAAAGTTTTGCACTGGGCTTCACAAGTGAGAAAAGGAGACGGAAACTTCTATAGAGATTCTGCAAGTAAAAGGAATGACCTTCTAGGATTGGAGCCCACATAGTTCAAGACATAGAACAGACACGGTGAGATCTGTGTTCTGAGAACACTAAAGAAACTATGCCTGATTCAGGTTGCCCCACCTTGGGTTTTGGTTAAAGGAATCAATAAATTGCTATTTCTTCAGATAAGGCGTTTTTTTTTAAAAAAATGTGGGGGATGAAAATAATGTGAAGTATTTTTTATAATTGTACATGTTGACAAGGCCACAATATAATAGGAGATGCAAGAGCACACACCATCTAGAAGGCAACACATAAAACACACAGCTTTTCTAGGGGAAAAATATCAATTTCATTTATTTAACTGGCAGGGGATTAAACATAATTGCTATTTTAGGTAATTAGTTTCACAGAAAACTGTACTCAGGAATAGAGTGCTAAGCAAGTTCATCAATAAATCCAAAAATATAAGTTTTGAAAGAACTCAATAATCTTTATAAATATGATATAGAATCATTAAATCATTTTAAATATATTAATAGATTTATATATTTAACCATCACCATAAAATGAAATTTGCTTTTAAATATTACTTTTAAACTACATAGAATTAGTCACTTAAAATTTCTCAGGAAAATATGTCTCCATATTTAACAATAATATTTTAAGGTATAGATTGTTTTCTGTATTGATAGGCAACTACAAAAGGGAGAATTTGAAAAATACATTGCTCAACAAATATTTAGGAAGGTATAAGTGTATTTTAAGCTGAGAATTTATACAGGCTGAGTCTTAAAAGAATGTTAAGTTCAAAGAGTATAAAATGTATGTATCTGGAAACAAAAGATTACATTTATCTTAGACTTCATAATGAAATGATTTCAGTTTTATCTTTGAGTATGGATTTAAAACAACCAACAATTTGGAATCTTCTCTTAAAGTGCTCATATTGGCCTTTGGTGGTCATAATAATTCATAACTGAGACAAGCATACCTAGCTAAAGAATTTATTCATTCATTGAGCAAAATGTATTAAGTTCATACAATGTTCAATAAAAAGCACAATACATTGCAATTTATTTTTTTAAATTGTAAAACAGAAAGAATAAGGAAAGTTTCCAGAGCAATATTTATTTCTTCATCACTTTTCTCAGTGCACCTAAAACTTCCTTGTTTCTCAGGCTATAAATGAAAGGATTTAGCAGGGGAATTATAATGGTGTAGAACAGTGAATACATTTTATTTTGATATTTATCTGGACCTGACCCAGGGCGCACATACATGAAGAAGAGAGTGCCATAGAACAAAGACACAGAGAGCAGATGGGCCCCACAGGTAGAGAAGGCTTTGCTTCTTCCCCTCTCAGACTTCTTTTTCAGGATGGCAAAGAGGACACGGGCATAAGAGACTATGATACTCAGAAGTGAAAACTCTTGTATGGAAGTGGCAAATATAAAAGCCACTAATGCATTAATAGATGGGTCAGTGCAAGAAATTGTAAACAGTGGCAAGATTTCACAGTAGAAATGGTCTATTATGTTGGACCTACAGAAAGTCAATCTATGTAATAATCCTACATGAATTATGGGGTGCAGAAAACCAATTACATATGACATACTTATCAGACAAGTGCAGAGTCTGTTCGACATCACCACTGGGTAAAGCAAGGGATTGCATATAGCTACATAGCGATCATAGGCCATCACTGACAGGAGAAAAATTTCTGTGGTTGCACTGTAACAAAAAAAATAATACTGGATGAAGCACTCAACCAAGGATATCTTATGATTCTTAGATAAAATGTTGATAAGCATCTTGGGGGTCACAGAGGATGAAGTACACGCATCAGCCATGGCTAAACTACTGAGGAATAAGTACATAGGGGTGTGAAGGTGGGGGTCCTTCCAGATGAGAGCAATCAGGCCAAGGTTGCCCACCATGGTGATGAGGTAGATCACAAGGAACACCAGGAACAGGGGCACCTGCAGCCCTGGACGGTCTGTAAGTCCCGTGAGAACAAACTCAGTCACCTGTGTCTCATTTGTCTCCATCATATCTACTCAGTCTAATCACTGCAATGAGAGAGGTTAAAAACATTAATCAAGCCTTACAAAATGATCTTGAGTGCAAATGGAATTACTTTGTTTCTATTGTAATTTGCTCATGAAAATGAATATAATGAAATATAAAGTTTCAATGCTTCTTTTAAGAGCACATGAAAGCTTTTATGTACTTTATAAATAACTTTTGAAATAAGGTGTTTTAAATGCATATAGTTACTTAAACAATTGTGAAAGAGGCTGTAAACACTAAAGGATTTGGTCTGACAACTTATCATTCATAAATACCTTAAAATTGAATATATTAACAATTGAAATGTTTTATGCAATTAAGAATAAAACCAAATTTTTTATTTTATGATAAAGTCTGTGAAAACATAACTCTGGTTCAGGATCCACAGGGCTTTATCTCTTTCCAGAAACTCTTTCATGTCTTCCTATTAAACAACACAAAGGTTTTGTTTTGGGGGTTTTATTAATACATTTCATACTTTCTTCAAAAACATTAATGGGCTGCAAATAAGAGAGTAATTCAAATTCCTTTTTTCTACTGTTTTCTGTTAACTTTATGTTACTTAATTTTATATACATGTATATGCATATGATTATATATATATATATATATATATCAAAATCATCCAAAAGTTAATCAGTATGTTATTATAAATATCTCAAAACTTGCCATATTTCTATTATACTCTTTTTCATAGTTTCTGCTAATATTTTTCATATGTGAACGCCATAATTCATTTATTTGTTCAACAAATGTATATATAGTAGCTCTTAAGTTGGAGCTTGTCATCTTAGCTTGGGTGCACATAGACCTGTACCTCTGGTGTTAACCGGATGATGCTAAAAGAAGCCTTGTTCCCCACAACTGCCTTGTCCAGGCATCCTATAAAGAAATTCTGGAGCCCACAGCAGTGGGAAGGGGTCTTGGATTCATGTATTATTCTGTCACTATTATTCTGAAAAAAAAAAAAGTTTAACCAAATTTTAGAAGTTTCTCAGTCTTGATTCCAACCTGGCTTTAAGGTTTACATCTATAGTTCTTCAGATTTTTCCAAGGTAAATTTCCACCCACACAGTCTGTGAAGCATGATTCTTCATTGCTATTCAGTAGACAACAGAGAAAAATTGGTAAAACGTACAGACTCAAAAATTCAATCACAAGTTCTAATTTTCATTCCTTAAATATGTACCTGTTTATGAGAAAATCTTGGTACTGAAATGATACAACTTTATGTAGAGAAAAATAACAATGAAATAAAGCAGTGCATCTCACCTAATTTCTATGAGATGTATGGATGTCATAAGATTTAAATTTTCATGAAGAACAATTAAGGTACAAGAACAAAGATATCAAAGACAATTGTTCCTACTTTGTTACTTTATTTCAGAAATGACACTTGTGTGGTCTGATATTTATTTCTTTCTATCGTCAACCGTGTTTGTGATTTTAACGCAGAAATCCCTCAATGCCACCAAAAGATTCCCTGTAGGATAAGGTCAATCTATCTGACATTGTAGAATAATCAACAAACGACTTCTGAGATACACATTACCCATTTCCAAATATAGCTTTTACAGCTGTATTTCTCTCTTCTGAAAACAAAGGCATTGCAGATTAATTGTAGATAAAATCGAAAATTAGAAAAGCAAAAAGAAAGCAAAATGCTATAATCTCACTAATCACCAATAAATACAGTTAATTTTTGAGTGTATATATATTTTTACCCATGAATGTATTTGTGTTGATGTAAATTTACATATACTTTTCAAAACAATGAGACTTCTGTAGATAATTTTTCACAACTATTTTAAGTTACTAATATAGAATTTATATATTTATGTCATTAGTTTTTAAAACGTGCTTTTCATCTTATAATTTTTTAAAAAAAAATCTGTAATTCTAAAGTCCTAAAATTGAAACTAAAATGTCCAGGTAGGTGCACAATTAAAGAATATTTTGTTCTGCAATATTCCCTCTTGGAAAATGGTACCAATTTACATAGCATATTTCTCAAAATTTACACTAACAAAAATAATTAATATGCACACACTTGTGCATGGGGGCATGGAAAGAGAAATCTATATATCTACACATATACAGATATCTCTATATCTGTGTATACAATTCAGCTTGGTAAGAAATACCACTTCTTTTTCAAAGCAGCCAACTTTTACTGAGTGGTATAAAAAATGGCATAATGTATGAAAATCCATAATTTTATCATTGGGGAAGGCTTGCTCAAGTATTAGTTTTCACAACTTACTATATAAATTTGATGCAATTTCAAACAAAATGATAAGGTGATAATTCACTAAAAAATATATAAATTTATCTGAAAGAGCAGATGGATTCAAAAGCAGCCAAATGATTTCTTAGAAATAAAAGGATCATTTGTTCCATGCAAGACACTGCGCCATATCGCAAAGCCAGCTTTAATGATTACAACTGCGCTTTATCTCAAAGAACACTACAGCTATAAATTCATTAATATTTGATTGTCTGTTTCTAGACATTGCAAAGTTGAGTAAAACTATAGACTTTGGAATGGACAGGCTTGAGGGCTTTGCTTTAAAAATTAGGAAATAACTTTAATTCTCTAAAACTTGCTTTTCTGATTTGTGGAATAAATAATAATAAGTTAATAGTGTACACTTTCAAGGCTGTTGCAAGAGTCACATGAAAAGATGAATGTCCAGCCCTTATCACTTACTTGACAGATGACAAGGGTCATAAAAGGGTGAATTTAATTACTCTTTTAGTTATTTTAGATATTCATAAGGAAATCTGCTAAGCTCCGTGTAAGAAAATAGAATATTAAGTGAGGAAAATTGACAAAAGTGCATTTCTACTGCCAATTCATGACAATAGTGATTGAACCCTATCATAAATGACTTATGTCCAGCTGATAGTGACTTAGGTGTATCATATTGTTCCACCTTCCAGAAGAAAAAAAAAACTACATATACAGTGTTTTAAAAATAAGCATTTTTATATTTTAATAAAAATTACATTGTTTTTTTTTTAGTTTTTTTTTTAAAGAGAGAGTGAGAGAGGAGAGAGAGAGAGAGAGAAATTTTAATATTTATTTTTTAGTTCTCGGCGGACACAACATCTTTGTTGGTATGTGGTGCTGAGGATCGAACCCGGGTTGCACGCAGGCCAGGCGAGCGTGCTACCGCTTGAGCCACATCCCCAGACCTAAAAATTACATTGTGCATTTCATAACCAAGCACTTAAGGTGGATTTTTAAAACATGGGACATTTTTCTTCCTAACCAAATATCATTTTGACACCTGACCAAATTAACTGTAATCTCTAAATACCATCTTTAAAGTACTCTATATTCCTGTTTCTTTCTGCCAAATTATCTTTTAGAGCATTGCATCTGTTTGCATTTTCTGTTAAGATGATTTTCATTCTAGAATAGTTTTATCTCTTTACCCTTCTTTCTTTTTCTTCTTTTTTCGTTTCTTTCTTTCTTTTTTATGACAATGACTTTTTGGAGACTGGGTAAATTGTCCAATTAATTGTCTTATGGAATGTTCCATATATTCTGAATTCACCTAATTGGCATTATTTAGCTTGTTTTACTATTTTCTGTACTTTGTGTTCCCAGTGGAAATTACATCCAAACCCTTGATTAAACATTTTTTGGCAATAACACTCCATAGATGACGCATTTCTTCATATATTCATCACATCTGGAAGCACATACAGCCTGCTAGTCCTAGGACGGTGAAGCTCAATACAATCTCTGGATTAAAGTGGAATCAGATCTCATAACTCTAAAGTTGCACTTTTCCCCCTTATATTTTGCAAATAGTAAATGATGTGATACTTGAGTACCTTGTGAATATTCAGGATGCCATCCATTTTTTAATTGAGTTAGGAACCTCAGATCATCATTGCCAGAATCAATTACAGTATTAAGGATTTTAAAATAGTAATCTCTTTAATTCTTTTTTCCTACATGATGCTTAGACATCTTGTGAGTATCCAGAATTCTATCAAACTTTTAGCTAAAGTTTTTAGTGTCCTTTTCTGAATTAGGTCGTTAGATAATTAACAATTGTAACTTTTTAAATTCTACCATTAGTTCTATTTATGTTAGCTGCAGTACTTCTACATAGCAAAAAAAATATGTTTTTAAAAATGACAAAATCTTGAAGCTTTACACATTTTTTTTCCTTCTTAGATCTTGTCAGAAGTTCCCAGTTGCTTCCCCAAATGACTGGAAGCTCAATTCCCTTTTTATATGAAATCAGAATGTAAATGATTAAAGAAAGGCTTTTTCAAAAAAGCTTAGTCATTCAGTAACAAGTATTTTTGAGTGTCTGTTCTGTAGTATAATCCAGTCTGGAAACTCCTTTTAAGGAAAGAAAAGTGTTATTTAAGTTGCAAATCATTCCAAATTCTATCTGGCTTATAATTCCTGTTTCTCACACTTTGGAAGAAATGGATTTTTCTATCTGATAGATAGAATTATTTCTTTCCAGAAAAAGTCCATTTGATCCAAGTTCATCAAAACTATTTAATTTTATCCAAACTATTTTGAATAGTTTCTGCCAATGAGGGGCTTTAGAGATCATATGCATTCTACATAGCCTAGTTTTTAAAAACATATATTTATAAAAAATAATAGTTATTATTGTAATATATTTTATTTTGTTTTTGCACTTAACTTGAAGCAAAATTTATTCATATAAAATAATTTCTCAATAGAGGATCAAACCATACTCACATATAATGATACAATGAGAATAATTCTAGTGTGTTAGCGTGTTCACATTGACAATCTGTGACAATGTAGTTTTAGATTGGCTCATTGGTTTGTCTCTTCATAGGTTATTTAACATTAGGAAAATCATATCTTAGTGTCTTAAAATAAAAACTTATATTTATATAGTAATTTATATTCTGAAATATACTTCCACATGTATTGTGCTACCTGATCAACTGAACATGAGGACAAATGTATATTATCATCCTCAATTTACATGAAAGAAATTAAAATACCGTCCTTTTAAATTAGCATAAAACATTCTTTTTTTCTTATTATTGTATTAGAAGATTTACTGGAAGATATTGTGGTATCTTTCAACTGCAAATGAAATTTTAGAAAATAACAATTCTTTCAAAAGAATAATGTAAATGAATCTGATGTCCTGTGCTCTTTATCAGACTGCCTCCCTTAGAATAAAATATATATATAAATTATATATAACATCATATATGTAAATTATATATATAAATTATATATAAAATTATATAATTATATAACTATATAATTATATAATTCATGTTTTACATATAACATATGTAATTTATATTATACATATAATATATAATTTATATTATATAAGGATATATAATTTATATTATATGTGATATAAATTTCATATATATACATATATATGTGTGTGTGTGTATATATATATATATATATATATATATATATATATCCTTCCTTTCATTCTTCCAAACCTGCTAATATGAATAAATGAGATAATTCAAGTGAACACACTCTAAAATCTTTGAAATAACACTAAATATGAGCAATCTTTCTTACTTTAATTCAAAATCTAAAGAAATAGTGATGAATGCATGAATAATTTCAATAGTTTAGCTCTCAGAATGAAGGCCAGGACTTCTTGCCTCAGAATCACCTAGGATGGTTTTTGAAAAATGCAGAATTTCTGTCCCGTCCATAATCTACTATATTCAATACACATAGGCTCATATTTAAAGAAGCTTGAGAATGACAGAGTTATATGAAACCAACTCCATATCACTTACTTCTCTCCCACTTAACATACTAGTAGTAAATTTTGCCTAGACAATTTACTCAAAGTATGTGAGTTAACATAGCAGACACTTTTAAGAACTCAAGATGTATCCAATGAATTGCTTTTACTACACTGTAGTAGGGATAAAATACAGAACTGTTCAACATAAATAAAATACCTGCCACAGTCTTGAACCCCAAGAAGGGAAGAGAAATATTTTTTAGAAAAGAATTTGATATAGTTTTGTTAACTATTTGAATATTCATAACCAATTTCCCTAGACTAGCATCTGGTGATGAATTGGAAGAATTTGAGATACTTCCAATTTTTTCATGAATGTTAGGGTCTGTAAACAAGTCAAGATGGCGCCTGGCATTTTGCCAGAGGGAGTGGTTTATGAAGTAACACCAGCGAGCCATTAAGTGTGGAGATTCCTTATTGGTTGACTCCTGTATCTAGTTTATGTTAATTAAGATAAGCTGTGTGGAATGTATAAATATCCCTCCTGTCCTACAATAAACGGCTCCCACTCCTGCTGTATCAATCTCCACAAGTTTCTCGTTACCCGCAGGTTAGTTTGCCCAGCCAGCCCGGCTGTGGCATATGAACATATTTGTTTTCAGACCTCAAACTCTAGGATTTTTTGTAGTACCACTTTAGACATTTTTTAATACCTTTATTTTATTTGTTTACTTTTATATGGTGCTGAGGATTGAACCTAGCTTCTCACATGTGCTAGATGAGCACTCTACCGCTGAGCCATTACCTCAGTCCCTAGACAGTTGTTTTTAACCTCCAAAAACAATAAATAATCAAGAATCATCTAAAACTTCTACTTTCCTTTTCAACCAGTATTTTTAAGACAGGAAGGAAGAAAACTATAGGTCAATATCCTCATAAGCATAAAGGCAGAAACCTTCAAGAAAATACAAGCAAACTGAATCCAAGAACACATCAAAAAGATTATCCACCATGTTCAGGTGGGAATCATCCCAGGGATTCAAGAGGGCACAATATACATAAATCAATAAATATGATGCATCATATCAACAGATTGAAGGATTAAAAACTATGTTTTCTCAATACACAAGAAAAGAATTTGACAAAATTCAATATTTCTTTAGGATAAAAGCTCTTAATAAATTAGGTGTGGAAGAAATGTTACTCAACACAATAAAAATTAAATATAAAAATTCCATCTTACTGAACTGGGAGAAGCTGAAAGTTTTCTCCGTAAAATTTGGAAGAAAATGATGTTCACCTCCACCACTTTTATTTAACATACTACCAGAAGCTTGAACCACAGCAATCAGGTGAGAGAAAGAAATACAATCAGGCTAGAGAAAGGAATACAGGTATCCAAATTGAAAAGGCAAATGTTACATTGTGAATATTTTCATAAGCATGATCTTAAACAGAGAAAACACCAAAAAGTCCATCAAGATCTAATAAGAAATTTGTCAAAAATGTATAAATTAAATTTGTCTTTCTTTGTAGTGAATTTTCTGAAAAATAAATCAAGAAAGCAAGCACATTTATAATAACTACCAAGAAAATAAAATACCTAGGAATATATTTACCAAAAGAGGTAAAAATTTTCTACAATAAAACTATAAACTATTGATTAAACATGTTTAAGAGAGCACACACACACACACACACACACACACACACACACACACACAAAAGATATCCCACATTCATGAATTGGAAGAATCAACATTATTAAATGTCCATACTACCCTAAATGATCTACAGACTCAGTGCAATAACTGTCAAAATAACAATGACATTGATCATAAACTAGAAAAGCAATTCTGAAATTTATATTTTGTGAAATATAAATATAAATATGTCAATGTCATCTTGGTAAAAACAATAAAGCAAGTGACATTGCACTACTTCAAAGTATACTAAAAAGCTATAGTGATCAATATACCAATGTGGTATTGGCATAAAATCAGACACATAAGACCAGTGGAACAAAAAAGATAGCTCTATAAGTGAATTCACTCATCTGCAGTCAAGCAAGCTAAGAACATGTGCTGGGGAAAGGAGAATATCTTCAACAGACGCTTCTGGGAAAATTAGACATCCACATGCAGAAGAATAAAACTAAACCATTATCTCTCACCATAAGCAAAGTCAACAAAAATGATTTAAGCTTTTAAATTAAGACCTGAATCTATGAAAGTACCAAAAGAAAATGAAAGGGAAATACTTTAAGATTTTGAAAAGGCAAAGACTTTTTATTATTATTATTTAAATAGGACCCTGAAAGCACAGAAAACAAAAGCAAAAATTAGCAAATGGAATAACATAAAGCTAAAAAAGTTTTGCACAGCAAATAATACAATCAACAGAGCAAAGGGAAAGCCTACAGAATGTGAAAAGACTTTTGCAAACTATAGATTTGACTAGGGGTCAATAACCAGAATATATAAGAAACACAATCAATAGTGAAAAAAATCTGATTTTTTAAATGGGCAATAAATCTAATTAGACATTTCTCAAAAGAACAGTTACATGAAAAAGTGGTCAACATCACTAATCATTGTCTAAATAGAAATCAAAACCTCAATTTAACCTCACTCTAATTAGAATGGCTACGATCGAAAAGGCTCCCCCAAAATACAAATTCTTATGAGAATGTAGATAAAGGGGAAAACTTCTGCACTGTTAGTTAATATGAAAATTATTTGTGTCATTACGAAGCACAGTATGGAGGGTAATATCGTTTGGATATGAGGTGACCCCAAAACCTCTTGTTAATGCAGGAATAAATAATCAGAGATGAAATAATTGGATTAGAAGAGCTCTAATCAAATCAGTCCATCCTAGTTTGAATGGACTGACAGGGTGGTAACAGTAGACAGGTAGTTGTAACTAGAAGAGGTGGGTCACTGTAGGCATACCCTGAGAGGGTTGTTCTTCCTATGGAATATCTCCCCCATCCTTTCCCTGCCCCCGCCCCTCTCTTTCTCCTTCCTGGTTACACCATGAGCTAAGCATCTTTCTTCTGCTGGGTTCTTCCCTCATGATGTGCTGCCTCATCTTGGGCCCAGAGCAATGGAGTTGTTCATCTACAGACTGAAACCTCTGATACCATGAGCCTCAAATGAATTCTTCCTCCTGTAAGTTGTTCCTGTCAGGTGTTTTGGTCACAGTGATGCAAAAGTTAATTGAAACAGAAATTGGTACCCAGAGCAAGGTCGTTCCTGTGAGTAACATGACCATGTGGTTCAGAAGCCTTTGGAATTTTTGGCAAGTTGGAAAAGTTTTAGAATGTTGTAAGCAGAACTTAATGGGTGATTCTTATAGGAGCTCAAGAGACCAGAATGCTGTAGTTATATCGACTGTGCTCATGAGGTTTCAGAGGGAAATGAGCACTCTAGTTGGAACCAGACTGTAGACCACTTGTGTTATATTCTGGCAAAGAACTTGGCTACATTTTGCCCAGCTCCTGAGATTTTATGTAAAGCTGAATTTAAAAGTAATGGACTAATTAATTAAGCTGGCAGAGAAAATTTCAAGGCAGCTCTCAGTCCGTGAAACGGATGTTGCTGGCAGGTTTTAGACAAATTTGTTTTAGGAAATGGGAGCAGAAAAGAGAATGAATTAAAGGATTTTAAAAACCTTCAGTTTGGCTGAGAAAGTCCATGTAAAGCTGGAGCCAAGCCAAAGCTTGTTGAAAAGATTACAGCCCCAAAAGAGATACTCTGTACTTTTCACAGAGACAACAGGAAAGATGGCTTAAGGGCATCTCAGGAATTTGGCAGACCACATCCACCACAGGATCAAGAGTGCAGAATGAAAGCTCTTTTGAGACAAGATCATGGGGGTGCTCTTCTTGTATGGGGTTGGGGATTAGGAAGTTGTTTCACCATGCTGAACTGTGCAGAAACTCAGGCTGCTGCAGCCATGATTTCAGAGGGACAAATATTGTGCAAGCTGATAGCAGAATTGGTGACAATCACATGGTGCTTATTCTGCAAGAATGCAGGATGCTTGGATGAAGGAGTCATGGAGGCTTTCACCAAGATTGAAAGGAAGGCCTTTTAAAGGAAGGCAAAGTGTGGCAATGCTGGTGTTCCTGGAGGCTGCCTAAGAGGACAATGTATGGAATCATGAAGATGAAGCCAAAGCTTGTTCAGGCTTTCTATTTCTCCTGACTTAGCCTTAGTCAGTTGTTTTGTATGTGTTTTCATTTCAATTTGACCTTAAGTGCAGGTCTACTGATAATAAATTCCTTTAGGTTTTGTTTGGGAAAGTTTTTGTCTTTCATTCACTTTTAAAGGATAATTTTGCTGGTTATAGTATCATTTCTTGGTAGTTTGCTTCTTTCAGTCCTTTCAATATGTCATTTCATTGTCCTGGCCCCCAAATTTTCTGCTGAGATATCCACTGATAGTATTACAGTTTTCCTCGTATGGAGTAAGTTGCTTTTCTACTGATGCTTTAAGTATTTTTATCCTTAACCTTTGATACATTGAATGTAATTTCCTTTAAGTTGATCTTTTTTTTTTTGACCATGAATCTGGATTTATTTTCACAATACCAAAATATTTGAGAGGTTTCAGCCATTATTTCTTCAAATAAGGTTTCTGCCCCTTTATTTGTGTGTTCTCCTTAAAATCCATAATTATTTATTTCATGGTGTTCTATATTTCAAAGAAGGAGGAGGAGGAAGAGGAGAAGGAGGAGGAGGAGGAGGAGGAGGAGGAGAAGTAGTAGCAAAAGTTTTGAAGCAAAAAAAAACACAAAAGCAACCAGTCATGGTGGCACACAGCCTATAATCTCAGATTTGGGAGGCTGAGACAGGAAGGTCTCAAATTCAAGGCCAGCCTTTGCAACTTAGCAAGGCCCTGAATAACTTACTGAGACCCTGTTTCAAAATAAAACAGCTAGGGGATTCAATCTGCAGTACAACACACACACACACACACACACACACACACACACACACATACACACAAACACACAAGCAACACTTGAAAAGCAAGGGATTAAAGATGACCTTAAACTTTAAAGATGAATGACATTGGTAGTTAAGATTGATCATTTTAATTATTGTATTTTCAATGTACCAGACTTATAGTCACATTAATTCTGACAATAGTTGTGAGGTAAATCCTAATATTATCAATCTGATTGAGCTATAAAGTAACAGACTCAAAGAATAATATTAGGTCATCATCAATATTCACACAACTAATAAATGTAAGAATAAGAATTTTTCCCAGGATATTTAATATCAAAGATCAGATTCTTGACTAGTATGTTTTACTGCCTTCTCAAAGTTCTCAAAAATGACCTAAGTCTACCTGCTTATTGAATCAGAAAAGCAAGTTTTAAAAGCTTTCTAAAAATCCTACAGAAAGTGACACATCCTTTCTCAGAGCCAAGTTTCCTAGAGCCTTACCTAATGCCATTAAAATATTACTTATATAGGTACTTTATTTGGATATAAAGTTTATTTTTCCTGTGTTTTCACCTCTATCTCTTAGTATTCCAAGAAATAAAGGACATCTCTTAGGTCTAAGTAAGAAACCAAAATTAAATATATACTTAATGTTCATAGAAACTGATAAACATCATTAGTCAGTCAAGATAAAGTTGCATTTTCCTCATAACAGCTGAAATTGTAGAGTCATAGAATATCAATATGGAAGGAGCTTCGGGTATCATTTAGACTAACCCCACTCCCATTCTTTTCTCTTTTATATACCATAATTTTTATTTCTTTCCTGGGTCCTCTGGAATTACACAATTAATTTTTTCATTTCATGTTGCTTGTGTTGTTAATTACAAACAATTCATCATTCAATTTTTTCCTTTCATAAGGAAGACAGTACTTTGACAACACTGAGATCTGTATGGAACTATGTAGCCTCTTCTTCCATCTAGTGGTGATAGTGTACTATTACCCTTTAAGTGGCCTCTGCTTCCATCTAGTGGTTATACTTCACTATTACACCATGAAGAAAATTGCTGGGCTTCAGTGCCAGGCACTCACTTTCCTCTAAAAGGGAGCAAGATTCTTCCATGTATCATGCCTATCACAGCGGATTCTCTATCTCAGGAATGGTGTGAAGGGAATGAAAATAGAATGATAGAATGGAGTGATGCTGTACTGGAGCTCCAGGAATGCTAGGAACCAGAAGAGAAAACAGGATTGCTGTGTGAGGCGGTCTTTTGGGTGAATAGAGAATTCCCCCTACTGTATGTACTTGTCACATTCAATTATATTTCCAACATACCAAAGCAAGTAAATTTTTAAAAAATCAAAGCAAATGGACTGATCACTTAATGTCTCTAAAGCCTTAGTTCATTCACACAGTTGGCCCTTCATATCCACAGCTTCCTTTCTATGGATTCAACCAACCCTAGATCCAAAATTTTCAGAAAACAATTGCATCTGTACTGAACATGTACAGACATTTTTTTCATCATTATTTCCTAAACATTACCGTATAACAACTATTTACATGTATACTTTACAGTGTATGTACATTGTACTGGGCCTTATAAGTAATCTAGGAATGATTTAAAGTATGTTAGGCTATGGGTGCAGATTATATGCAATTGCTATGAGGAGGAGAAGTAGTAGTAGTAGTTTTGAAGCAAAAAAAAAAATACACAAAAGCACCCAGACATGGTGGCACACAGCCTATAATGTGTGCTGTGTAAGCATCCTTGGATTTTAGCATCCTCAGTTGTCCTAGAAACTATTCTCCACTAATACCATGGATGGTAGATAAAAGATAGAAGGATGGGGGAAGGGTTAGTCTAAATGATTTCCAAAGTCCCTTCTATTTCAATATTTTATGACTACAATTTCAGCTCAATGTATTTTGCCTACGTGACATCCTGAAGCCACATTGGGAAACTTCTGGGAGCTTGGGATTTGTTTAGATTAGACATATTTAAGAAAGGTTAAATAAAACTTCAGTTGTTTTGTTTCTTTCACTTCCCCTTTTTAGGTATAATAATAACTACATATTCTGAGATGAATATCAGGGATAAAGCCATGCTATTCCAAGTTTTCTCTTTGGCTCCTTGCCAAAAAAAAAAAAAATTCAAACTGCCTGACATCACCAGAGTGGAAGAAGAGTGAACAGGAGGCAATTTGTGCAAGGGAGAGTGTAAGCTATTGCAAAATTCTCCAGGGATCCTATGACTCATTTTGTTTCCTGGTAGTTACCGCTTTCTAATTTTGACAGATGTGGTTTTCTGCTTTTTTCCTTAAGAAGCTTACTGGGCTTGCAAAGGAGAGTACTAACGGGATAAGGTTAAGGAGCCAACTCAGCAGCAACAGAGACAGATGCTTTGTTGTAATTGAACTAAAACCCTAAGACCATCTATGAGCCAACTCTTTCTAATTTAAGTCATTGCCTTATTTTATTGTTACACAAATCATTTTCCACATAAAATTAATCACCAAAAACATAAACTGCTTTTGTTTCTTCCTTAATGCTAATATTCATATAAGTAGTTGGCACAGAAAATGTCTTTCAATAAAAAGGTCAGACAAATCCTCATCACTGATTTGTCTCTACTGTGCATAAGGAGACACCCAGGACATCCTATCAGAATTGAAGTGAAGAGGCATATGATCTCTCAAATATTTCTGAAAACAATTGCTCCACTGAGTTCTGTAATGCAGACAGCTACTACTTTAGAGGTTCGTTCTTTCAGGTGAAGCTGTTGCTTCTAGGAGTTCCTTCTTAATGTCTTGCTTATTCTTTATCAACTACTAATGTTTCATCAAAGATAGTTTTAAGATGGTAGGTTGTAGAATTTTGATGAGAAAGATATGTTAAGCACGGATTGACCTGTCAGTCAGAATTTCCCCAAATGGGTATTCTGAAGGAGCACTTCTGTAAAAATATTAGTAACTATTGTGAATTTTTTTCAAGGGGGATTTGAGGTAAAGTAAGTTAGAGAAACACAGAATTAAATAGGGTTTTTCCTATACTCTTTACTATATTAACATTCATTCATTATTCAACAAATATTTATTAAACACTGACTTTATGCCAAAGATGGTTATAAGTGCTTGCGATACCCCAGAGAATAAAACAGACAAATATCATTTCCTTATAGAACTCACATTCTAGCAAGACGAGACAGACTGAACAATATATTTCATTTTATACATATACATATATTTTATTGTATATGTAACATATTTTACTGTATAGGTATACATATATTTTATTATATATGTTATATAGTAATATAATATAAATGCATATATTATATATATACATATATATTATATAAAACATGCTAAGTGAGGTCTAAGAGAGACTGGTAACACATGTTTGAGAAAGAAAAGAAGTATATTGATTTTTTCAAAGAGTGACCAGAATGTTTCAAATAAATAAATGACATTTGAGCAAAGGTTCAAATTTGTTAGGAGAATTTATAATACAGATAATCTGGATGATAAGAGTTGGAATTTTGAGATAAGAGCCAAGACTAATGATATAAAATTGGGAACACTTGGTATTTAGATGATTTTAGTTTGGGTTTTCTAAGATGTGATTTCTTTACAATTCTTTTTCATTTGGATTTTATATTTAATTGGCCAAGAATTATATGTGTGGCCTGCAATGTGTTGTTTTGATAATTGCATCTATTGCAGAATGATTACAGGAAGCTAATAAATATATATATATATATCACCTCATGTTCTTAACCATTTTTGTAGTGAAAATATTTAAAATCTGCTCTTTTAGCAATTTTGAAATATGCAATACACTATAATTAACTACGGTCGCTGTGATGTGCAATATACTTTGTAAGATTAATGTTCCTAACTGAAACTTTTAAGTCTAAAGACTTGATGATCACTAAGGGATTGAGTTGCTAGACAAGACAAGCACCCAAGAGCTTATGGCCACTCCAGTGTTATAAGATCTGACATAAAAGGGAGAATTTGATAATCAGACTGAGCGAAAATGATCAGAGAGGGAGGAAAACAAGAGTAGAGAATCCCAGAAGTCAGATGAAGAAAGCATTTCAAGATGTGGAGAGAGACTAGGTGTGTCAGTGGTCCCAAAAGATGGAGCAAGATAGGGATGGAGCATAGGTTTGTGAACTTACATCCTCCTTGTTACTAAAAAACAAGAGCACTTTCACTGTACCACATGAGAACTGTGCCTCTTTGATAGGGAAATAAAACGTGTATAGCACTCCACTAACTCATTTAGCACAGAACACTTTCCACACAACATCTCCAGGATAGCCAAGAACTTCTCTGGGAAGTGCTGGTACAGATCATGGGTACTCAGGGCAAACAGCAGATCTAAGTACTGGGGCCAAGGAGCCAGAGCCCTGGATCCCATCAGAATACTGAAGTGGAAGATATTGAAAACAAACTCTGAATGAGATGTTTCCACAGTGTAATTCTCTATCCTCCAAAATGACAGTAGTTAAGACCAGCAACTGTTCTTATTGTCCTTCCATTGACCCAACAAAGAAGAAGAATGCTTACTGACAGAGAAATACATGAAAAATTGTCCAAAACTCTCTAGCTATTGAGGAAATTAAAATTAAAACTACAAAAACCATTGGGTTGATTAACATTTAAAAACCCGATAATGCCAATGTGGGAAAAAAAAGGGTTTTAAGAAATTTCATTTAGGCTTGGGTTGTGGCACAGAGGTAGAGTGCTCGCCTCACACATGTGAGACCCTGGGTTTGATCCTCAGCACCACATAAAAATAAATAAGTGAAATAAAAGTATTGTGTCCAACTACAACTGAAAAATAAATATTTTTTAAAAATTTGAGAAATTCCTTCACAACACTGTATTCTGGGAAGAAAATGACGTTCTTCCTAAATCCTAGTGAACAAGTCACTTATTAGTTACACTGCTCACCTTGTGGTATTCCAGTTGGAGAAATTTAATTTTACTGACATATGCATTCACTGGTACTTTGCATTACATGCAGGGAATATTTCCAGAGAATATTTCTGCTTGATGTGGGCAAGTATCTTTAGAAATGCATACGTACATAAATTAATAGTAACAGTATGTGCTTTGCACATTGCTCAGGACTAAGTCATTTCTTATTTATTAGGTTGCTTACTATGCTGAACCTTAAATTGAACCACTTTGGCGGGGGGTAGGGTGCTGGGGATTAACTCAGACTCAGGGGTACTTACTCAACCACTGAGCCACATCCCCAGCCCCATTTTGTATTTTATTTAGAGATAGAATCTCACTGAGTTGCTTAGCCCCTCACTTTTGCTGAGGCTCGATTTGAACTCCCAATCCTCCTGACTCAGCCTTCTGAGCCACTGGGATTACAGATGTTCACCTCCATGCCTGGCTAAATTGAATCACTTTTGTTCTCAAATATTGAATAGGCCATCATCTTAAAATATGATTGTTTACCTGACAAAAGTAATAATTTAATATTTTGTTTGTGCTACAGCAGTCTGTATGCTTTGGGGGAGAAAAGGATTCCTTTCTGGATTAAAATGAGTCATAGGGTTAAAAAAAACAGTCTTGAAATGTGTAATTAAGATTAATGATCATATTTTTCTCATATTAAGCATATTACTTTACAGAGTCATTAAATTTATTCAAATGATATTGCATTGGATTAAGAGGATTAATGCCTAACCTCACTTCTTTGTCTACCCAGGACTGCAGCCCAGAGTTTATTGAATAGGGAAGGGATAAAGCATCTCACTAAGAACCCTCCCTGCAAAGAGGGACTAAAGGTTGTAAACCGAAAATGAAAAATCTGCCTTGTTTTCTTTAAATTTCAGATGATCTAGGCAGACATGAGCCTGTAAATGATGTGACTCTATCTAATCTACTGAAACTAGGACAGTATTGAAGGCAGTGGCTCTTTTTTTTTTTTTTTAACTTGGCATGCTATCTATTTTTTTAAAGACACATGAAGAAGAAATCTCAATAACAATACTAGCTGCATCCACCTGCATTCCTTTCTTCTGGAAGAGATGGTCCTCGCTTCCCAGTTGATCTTCTTCACCTGCATCTGGATCACATTAATATCAAATGCTTTTGCTACTTCTCACACCAAGAAGACCTCTCACCGGTGCTCCACTTCAGTGAAACACACCCGGTAAGACTCCACAGTTTAGTCCATGCAAGTATTTTCTGGTTTTTCTTATCAGCTGCTTCAGGCCTATTGGAAATCCAGAAACATATCTTTAATGGAAATACATCTTTGAGGCAGTGTCTATCTCTGAAAATAGCATTCACTCATCCAAATAAGTACCCCCTGGTGGACATCAGAAAGAGAAAAATCCTGCATCTCTGCTAGAGTTTGTATGCTTATTTTTAACCAATTTTTGGAGAATATCATTAAATGGTTCATGTAGGGATCCTCTTTCAGAAAACGTATTTCTTCCATGAGTAATACAATTATTATTAATAATGACATTTAATGTTTCTTCAGATTTTTTTAGTAGAAAATAGTCTAAGTGGCAACTTCTTTTAATGTCAAGTACTAGCATATAGAATCATATATTGAGATAGTATCAAAAGGCATTAAGGCCATGTGTTGTCTTTGGAGAATAGTTTCCACACATTAAAAATACCCTCCAAAATATCAACACATCACCATTGTTATTTTG
Source organism: Ictidomys tridecemlineatus (assembly GCF_052094955.1). Lineage (NCBI taxonomy): Eukaryota > Metazoa > Chordata > Mammalia > Rodentia > Sciuridae > Ictidomys > Ictidomys tridecemlineatus. The sequence goes on from NC_135479.1 coordinate 168,416,828, forward strand.
CCATAAATAACCCCAAGAGTTTTCTGGATATGTGGTGAGGAAGGTACTTATCTGTTCCGGTGACCAACCCATCACTCACTACTTGCTGGGACTTTGCAGATTTTAGCACTACAGTTCCAAGAATCCCTTCAGATTGGCACCTGAAAATATTGGTCACTCTATTACTCATACATGCTTAAAAAACAAGGAATGTCTTTGGAAAGGTCTTCCCTTTTTTACAAAATTTTGAAAAAAGACCCAAAAGGAGAAAGTGAGGGAAGAAGAGGAGTAATATCCTCCAGTCAATTCTGGCAGTCAATGAAGTGACAAAGGTTTCAGCCAGATTGCTCTCACACCTTGAATATTTATAAAAAATATTCACCAGAAGATTAAGAACGAGAATATAGGATTGTAACACTTGTCTTCTGAAATTTTAATGGACCAACATTGAAAGGGAAGAGTGACTAGAGTCCTGACTTCCTGCTCTGCTCTTAAAAATCAAGGCCTTCCTCCCACATTTTCCTTCCATTCTCCCAGACTCCCGATTTGAAATGAGGTAAGGTCTTGTACAGTTTAACCACTTCAGAGCCTTCTCTGGGACAATTAGAAAAGAAAATATTTGGGAACTATAGTATTCTACCACCAAACTATGTGGGTTTTTTTTTTCCAGATTACTTATAAAATTCATGTAGTATATTTTATCTAATTTTAAAATAAATGAAGACTGCTTAAATATCATGTACCATTTAAACTGTGGGGGATTTTTTCCAATCTGCAGAGTAAATGTTTAGATGAGAAGAAAGATTGTTATAGAAGCTAATCCACTGTCGTGGCCCACTGTCAATGGCAGAAACTAAGGACAGTATTGAAAGCAGTGTCTCTGCAGAAAAATCTGCCCACTGTCCTTTTTAGGTGTCTTTTAAGGACAGTAAGGGAACATAAATTCTCTGTGGCAGGGTGGAAATTTTTCTCTTCTGTTAAGTGCCTCGTTTTAGATCCCATTAAAAGGAAGAGAAAATTTTACAGTCTATGCAAGCCAGATTTCCTCCAGAGGAACCACCCCCCTCCGGGTTTCTGCTACAAGAGGTCTAACATGTTTGTTTTCGCTTCTTTATATCCTGAATGAAATGCCCCTGTGAGCCACAAACTAGAATACAATTCATTAAAATTTATATCTGCTTCTTTTGTTCTTCAAAGAAAAATCCTGTAGGGCACTGGGGACCGAGTAAACCAGAAGTAGCCACTTAGAATGAAACCAGGCACTTTCCCTGAGTGAATAATACAGCCAGCCAATTTCTGAGCTGTCACTCAGGATCTCTTGTGCAGATTCTAAAGCATTTGACAAAAAATACATAAATTACTATACAGGGTAGTTTCTAGAGAAAAGAGCCCAAGATTTATTATGTGAGGGTTTTTCCCCAACATCCAACCTGATCACCAACAAATAAGAAATGAATGAATTAATAATCTACCCCTTCATAATGCAAAAGAACTAACAGAGTGAACATGAAAGGAAGTCATGGTCTTCCTTTGAAAATTATGTAGTGCATTTTTATCCCTCACTTTGAATTTATACACATCATCTTGAACCTACTTTCATGCAATCTAGCCCTTAAGTGCTTTGTTATTAACTTTTTTCCATTGGGAATATGACTTTATTTGTTATATGAACATTCACTTTTCTTAATCTAAAGATTTCTTTTAAAATCTTTGCTTCAAAATGTCCTTTATTTCTTAAAAACAAAGCAGGGAAGAACGTGAACAAAGAAAGTTTTGGCAAACGAAAATGTCTCTCTTTTGCCTGAGGAGAAAATCTGGCTCCCTAGTAATGCAAAAAGGAGGAGATATATAGACTCAATGAATACCTAGTCTTTCTTTCAACAATCTTATTGAGTGACCTTCACATGAAAGTGCTGCGTTGGGGGTTGAGGATACCATGGAAATGACACACTGACCCTGGCCTTAAGAATAATCAGCAGAGCACTAGAATCTGTGCCACCAAGCTTGATAAGTTTTCATAAAATTTGTATGCTGTTAAAAAATTATTAAAAATTAAGTTGTACAAATTCATAATTAAATAAGTTATTTTTAATTCAAAGGCAAATATTTAACTCACCACTTCCTAATCACTTTACTAAATTTGGCTATCGTCTAAGGTCTTGAGATTATTTAGGCTTAATATATCTCTATGGTAGAATTACTTCAATATACCATGCCATATCATCTTATGCCATACTGGATTAGTCTGTAATATGCTAGTCCATAGTATTCCATACCATATTGTTATGTATTATAATAGGGGCAATCTCTGTCTTGAAGTTTAGTAACTTGTGGAAGTATTCTACTTCTGGAAATAAAAAAAAAAATTCACTTGTTGTAAATAAACACTACAAACCAAGGCTTTTTTAAATCTGGAGAGCCACTTGTTAAACAACTATCAACATCTCCCTAAACCCACTGTCAAAGTCAGTAAGGACCTAGAGATTGCAAATTCAAGTGCAACTGCAAGCAAGTAAGACTGAAGAGAGAAACAGAAACTCCAATTGCAGGATATATGCTCTTCTGAGGTGTGTCTCATCAGGTTCAGGCTCCTCTTATAAGAGAATTTGAGCACAGTGTTACCAGATATTCTTGATTTTTCAAAGGAAACAGGAGTCCCGGTTTTCATATGAGATTTTCCAATTTAATACATCATGGGAGATATCCAAAATATGTCTGCAGACTAGCTCTTAATCTGGTCCAATTTTCTCATTTTGCAAATAAGGAAACTGAGGCCTCGCCACTGAACTTGTGAGCTGACAGAGACCTAAGGGAGATATAGGAACTGCTGTGTTTCAACTGGAGCACTTTTCCTGGTTGGCTCTTTCACAGAAACGTTCATCTGCATAGGTTTTTCCTTTTTAAAAAATGGACTATTGAATAAAGTCAAGTATGCATTCTCAGAGTTCAGGTGATCAGGAGCCCTTACATAAGGACACAAGAGTCACTCTATTTAATGTGCCATGTCCTCTCTAAGGCACCTCACAAGCATCAGGGGCCTGGAAATAAACATTGGATCCATAATTATGAAGATTTTCTTAATCAAACATTGAACCAACTGATTTTCCCACTACTTTTACTTTATTCCTTGGATTTACATCTATCGCTCTAATAAACTTTTTTGTAATATTTTGTATTTTTCTAAAGAAAAGTACCAAAATAATCTCCATTATGCTTCTCTTTTCTAAATTGACTTTCAATCCTAATTCATATACCTGGTTTAAGTTACAGCATAGAAAGTATTTTATATTTTCTTAAATTAAGCATTTTCCTCATTGCTTCATAGATACTCTAATATTTTTCAACACTTCATATTACTAATTGGAAGTAAAGAATGAGAATTAACTCCTTCAGTATTGAACATTTATTTTCAGCTTTGCACTGCTATAAGTAACAGCAATAAATATTTGCACTCATGTTTTTATTTCCTCTACTAATAAAAATTATAATTTTTCTAGAATTGAATTACTGAGTCAAAGCATATAAAATATCTTTATGGCTCCTAAGATTAAATTCTAAAAGAGTTTTCCAATAATTATTCTCCCACCTTCAAGGTTTAAATACTCCCATTTCATCATATCCTTATCAGTATAGGGCACTAACATTATTTTTTGTCTTCTATGCATTAGTAAATATAAAATAGTAGTTGTAGTTTTAATTGGTGTCTCACTGTTAACCCTTTCAATTAAACTTTTAAATATACTTGTTAATTACAACCTCCCTTGGGTAAATAGTCTATTCATGTGAGGCCTAGTTGTTTTTAAGTTCTGATTCTAGTGAAATAATCAAATATACAGGTCTCCAAACTCTTGGGAAAACAGTTCTGTAAAGCATCCAACAAAGTGTGACTCAATTAATATGAGACTTTTTTTCCTTTTATTAATGAAAGTCTAAAGCATAAGAATGAGTTAGGTGTTTTTGTTTTCTGTCAACCAATTCCAGTATTTTAAAAATCTTTCCCTAGTATGTCTTCTTCAAAGACCTTCTTAGTTCCCCTGAGACTTAAGACTAAGTCCTAAGTCAGAGGAAAACCTCAACTATTACCAAGATGTACACCTCTGTCTCTCTAACAATGTTCACAGCACTTTGTGGGCTAAGGCAAAGACTAAGAATGCTGGTGTACCCATCTTCCATCAATTGAGATTTCTTTGTTTGATCCCATCAGGACTTCTGGAAGAGCCTTTTCTCAGACAGAAGTTATTCAATAGCTTTCTCTCAGTAACTATGAAAACTGAAGTCATTTCTTCTAGAATGGGGAAGAGGCCAGAAGTTACACAGAATGGTTTAAAATATTGCATACCTGGAATAAGACTAGAAAGTTCTGGGCTGAACCTTATGCTCTGCATATATAAGTAACAGAAATAAATATTTGCTGTTCAGTAAACGTATTTGCTTCTTTTTTTGTTTTCTTTCTTTATTTCATTAACTTTTTAATGTATTTTGATAAGCCAGAGGCCTTTAAACCAGGCATCTATATTCCTGAGGTTTATCTCTATGGGAACATGCAGGCTACCTGAGAGACAGGTGGACATGCATAGTTTTTAAACAGTTTAACTTTCTTTTGACCTTTTTGCTAAAACTCCACCTGAAAACTCAGCTGTCTTCAGTGATTATTCTGTCCAACTTGAAAAAGTTAAAGGGTACCTCTCTCTCTTCCTAGATCCTACTCTGTGCATTGCTCCAGTGTGTAATAACTTCCTGGGTTAAAGAGACATTCTCCCCACCCAAAATGTAAAGGGATGACTATATGATGCATCCTTTTCCAAACTAGATGATTTACTATTTTTTTGCTTCCAACAAAACTAGAGAGAAAGAACCTAATTAATTTGTTAGTTAAAACCCATTAAAAATGACTGTTGATAATTAATACAATGTGAATTTGAAAAACATGTCAGAAGAAATTTAAATAATTGTCACATTGCTAAGCCAACATTTAAAATATTAAATTCCATATACTTACATATATATGAACAAATGTATTCAACATTTCATCTATTAAAAATAAAAAATAGAAACAAAATTCTTGATAAACCCAGTTTCATTCTAGCAATAAGTAACATCTATTCACTTATACATAAAAGAATTAGGAAAAATATACCATCATTCCATAAACAAATGTGTTTCCACTAAAATTTCATTCTTAATTTTAATAAGAATTTATATTTACCTCAGTCATGCTTTGCTTCGTTTTTGATGGTTATAGAAAACAAAATAAAACAAAAAGCTAATTTCAATCTACACACAGTTTTCTTGAGAAGACATATTATGGGGTGGTTAAAATTCTATGGAGAAGCCAGGTACAATGACATACCTATAATTCCAGCAGATCAGAAGGCAGAAGCAGAAGGATCTCAAGTTCAAAGCCATCCTCATAAACTTCGGAAGGCTCTAAGCAACTTAGTGAGACCCTGTCTCAAAAAGGGGGACTTGGGACTGAGGGTGTGACTCAGTGGTAAAGTGCCCTGGGTTTCATAAAGCCCCCTGTGTTCAATCTCTGGTATTTACCTGGTATTTACATACGTACATACATACATACATAAATAAATTTCTATGAGAGAAATAAGATGGAAAGACAAGTTTGAAGAAAAGAAAGAGTAATCACTAATTATAGAAACACTATAAAATTTCTAATATTTTAAATAAGAGTTTGCTTATATATTTTTAAGTAGTTCAAATTCATTGGCTACATTTAAATGATGAATATAAGTTTTCTCCTATTCATAAATATTTAAGTAATTTTAAAACTTATGACGGAAAAACTGAAGAGGTCTATTTAAGTATATGTGGAGAAGCAGGTAATCTCCAAAATTCCTTTAGAGGGTAGGTGTACAAGCACCAAATTCCTTTTTGGGAAATAGATGAGATTTAAAAAATGGCAAAAATAGATAAATATGGAACATATGTATCAGAAGAGCCCTTAGGTCAAAAACAGATGCCTGTGTTTTCAAGTGTTGCCAAGAGAGAATTTCACAACAGTCTCTGTGTTCAGTGTTCTTGGAATTCTTAATTAAAATTTATCCTTTTCAATCTCATGGAGAGATAAGTTTTATAAAAGGTACATTAGTGACATGTCATTTAATAGTATTATTAAAATATTATTAGCAAAGGAGTAATTTTCTTAAGTTGACAAAGTTACATTTCCATTTTTCTTAAAATAATAGCAAATAAGTAGCTTTTATTAAATGTCCACTATTTTCTAGGGCAGTTGCTCTCCTGAGAAATTGTTATAATGCAAATTCTCATATTCAAAAGCTATTGAATCAGAAACTGTGGGCATCAGGCCCAGGAAACCAGATGTTTTGGATGCATGCCAAAGAAGATAATATTTACAAAACATCTGCCATGACGCCTTGAACATAGTAGGCATTTAATAAAACCCAGCTGCTATTACTTTTTAAATAAATAGTTCATTTTAGCTCCCTGGAAGATTTTTTCTAGTTTAGCTTCTTGAAAGAAATAGTTCTATGTGTTCCATTATTCATAAGATAAAATGTCTTGACATATTTAGAGTCAAACTTAATGCCTTCTACCAACATCAGATTTTTTTCCTCCCAGTTTCTTTATTCCTATCATTAGGAAAAGTATGTCTGTAGACCTCAGAGATTTCCAGAAATTGCCCCCATTGAAAGACCACACTGGATGATCTCAGGAGAACACATGCCCAGACACATCTCTTCAACTGCTCACAAACTGAAATTCTCCCCCACCAAAGTAATTTTACTGAGTTAGAAAATTGTCTCCAGCTGGGCATGGTGGTGCAGGCCTGGAATTCCAGCCTTTCAGGAGGCTGAGGCAGGAGGATTCCAAGTTTGAGGCCAGCCTCAACAACTTAGCAAGACCTTGTCTGTAAATAAAAAGGGCTGGGGGTATAGCTCAGTGTTGAACACCCTGGTTTCAATTACAGGCACAAAAAAAATTTTTTAAATCCCCAGTACCCCAAAAAATAAATAAATAAATAAATTGCCTCCAGCAGTCTAGAGTTAAAATTGACCTCGATTGCTTAAAGAAGATATTTGTTTATCCAGATGGATATTGGGAATTCAGAGTCACTAGATTCACCCAGAAGTCCCATGAGAGTCTTGCCTTACTGTGGCTGCAGACCACCATGATATTTTTCTAGGAGGAGAGTCTGAAGAGAGTCTCCTGCACAAGAAGACTGCAGCTCACAGAGGAGCTGGGCTCTCCCAGACACTGCCTCCACACTCACAGTGTCGCTGGGAAGCAGGTACATCAGGGCAAAAGTGAGTCTGAGAATCCAGCAGTGTGCCCAAGTTCACAGACCCAGGGAGCCAGGACTTTGTTCCCACATCAGGACACTTTCAGAGAGGCCATTGTCACCTTGCCTTTACCCTAGAGAACTATGGTTAAAAATACACTTTACATCCTTCACAGTTTGGCTTGCGTGAGTCCAAGCATTGCCATCCCTGTGTCTTAGAACCTCTGCAAGTCATTCTGCCAGGATTTCAGCCTGCTCCCAAATTTTCTTTTTATTTTGTCTTTGTAAAACATTTTTCTCATCAGTTTACAATTTTGCAATGCTTTTATTTTTTTTTTCACTGTTTTAATACAGAGACTGTTCAACTTCAGTAATCCCCAAAAAATTATGTAATGACTTGGTTGTTTCCATGAAAGCCGATTTAGTTGTTCTGGGATGGGGGTCCATGAATATGTGAATGTGAATTTTGACCACCTTCACCCAAGTAATTGAGATATCCCAAGACTATCAACCACACTGTGAGAAATGTTGCCTATTTGGACATGAAATCTATACTCACTGTGTCATTTCGAGTGCTCCAAAATTTGGTTTATCATACCTGCTCCATCCTTACATAATAAAGAGTAAATACTGCTATTTGCATAATATGAACTCAGGAAATGAGATTTTATGTAATTATTTCAGAACAGGCTATGTTGAGCACAGATGGATAACATAAACAAAAATATCCAGAAGTTAGCCAGACACAGTGGTACACCATTATGATCCCAGTGACTTGGGAGGTAGAGGCAGGAGCATCTCAAGTTCCAGGCCAGCCTCAGAAACTTAGTGAGAACCTCTGCAACTTAGCAACACCCTGTCTCAAGAGAAAAAATAAAAAGGACTAGGGGATGTAGCTCAACAGTAAAGTACCCCTGAGTTCAAGCTCTAATACCCCCACCTAATTCAAAAGCGTATATATCTCAAAAGTATTATTTTTCTTTTGGGGTGGGACAGCAAACAAGAAGCTAGAATGAGGAAGGATGACAGTACCAAAGTGAGGCCCCTGAAATATAAGCAACTCCTCCACATAGAGGACCATGATTTTGCAATAAGACCTGGATTTGGAGGTGAGTATTATCTTTATAAAACTCATGTTAAAACTCATTGTACTGCTAAAATGGAGTTAAAAATTAGAAGCAATTAAAATCAAACATAAGACAATCAGTTAAAAAAATTACAATGACTTCTTTTGAATGAGAACAATTAGAAACATATCCATTTTCACTTGAATGAAATAGACACAGGTCATTAAAATGGTTTGGAAATCATAGTCTAGAACTTACTGTGTAATTTATTATCATTAATAACATTAATGATGGTAATAATGAGAATTACTAATCATACATTTATTACTTTTCTCAAAATAATAGGATTATAAAAAATATTTCAAAGTTACCATAAATGGTATATTTGTTGTTCGGTTTCAGTTTGGGGGGTGGGGAGAGAAGGGTACTGGGGATTGAAACCAGGAGCTTTACCACTGAGCTATACACCTAGCCCTTTTTCTTTATTTATTTATTTTTATTTTGAGACAGGCTCTCACTAAGTTGCTTAAGGCCTTGCTGAGATGATGAGGCTGGCCTTGAACTTGCAATCCCCCTGTCTCAGTCTCCCAAGTGGCTGAGATTACAGTCACATGCCACCATGCCTGGCTCAATTTCAGTTTTCTAGGTGGGCCAAAAGCAGGACCTAATGGGGTAACTCAATCCCCATAAGTGCTTTCTACTGTGCACACCATTGTAGATAAAATGTGCTTAATAAACAGTGAATAAATATGTCTTACCTCAATACCAGCTTACTTCTTTATGCACAATGTATAAATTCAATAACATGATGTTAATTATGAAATCTTGTTCAATATTCTTATGAGCTAGAATGCCTGACTTTCATGGAAGAACTACAGTATATCAAATGCCATGGCTCCCTATGAACCAATTTTGCTGAACTATTGTTGCTGTTTGTCACTTTTAATGATTAAAATTGATAACCGGAAAAAAAATAGGTAGTATGTTAAGCCCTGAAATGCACTGTTACTTCACTGTCACAGTGAGCCTGTGGAATAGGCACTATCATAACTCTTAATAATCCAGTGTGGAAACTGTGGCTTAGAGAGTTTGGGAGATTTGCTCAAGACCATGGAAGTAGTAAGTGGTAGAAAAGATGCAGTGACAAGTCAGAGGAATGGGAGGAGGCCCTGGGAGAGGTGTGTGCTTGGATCAAAGTGTATTCCCTTCAGATTCTTCCACATCACTGAGGGCACCAAGTTTTCCAGTAATGTGCAGGGTGTGGTGAAATCAACCAGTTAAAATGAACTCTCGGAACCCAACTGATTCCCTTTTCATTGACCCAAAGACTCCACTCCAAAAATTCCTGAACTGACAACTTTCCAGACTCCTGGAAATCTGCAGCTAGAGCAGTGTAGATGAGGGGGAGAAGCAAGGTCCTTTGGCTGTAAAACAGAATAACTTTTGATGAATAACTAACAACTCACCATTCAAGTGGGGTGGAGGACATTTCATCCTCCTGTCATATTGTGTTTATGGCCAACAGGCCTGTAAATGCCCTTGATACATAATTTGTTAACAGGAATTTTTTAAAATTAGTTGTATGTTGAGGGCTATTTTGTCATGTTTTGATTTTTAAAAAAAATTTTCTGAAATCCATTGGGTTGCAACACTAAGGACTTGATCTTAACTCCTTACATTGGAGACTCAAACTTTCCTGAACATCAGAATCACATGAAGGGTCCTTACCATGCCCCACCCACAGCACTTCTGAAGCACTGGAACTGGGTGACTCCAACAATTTGCATTTCTAAAAAGTTGCTTGATGAGGCTGATTCTGCTGGTATGTGAATCACATTTTGAGAACCACTGTGTTAGATTATCAGCATCACATTAAATGTTAGTGAGTTTAATTTTTTTGTGTTTTGTTTTCTGTTCGTTTCTGACACTTATTAAATCCTAATTTAAGATTGTATAGGACTTGAAATTCACAAACTTAGAACTGTGTTCATTTTCTTTCCTCCTAGTATCTCTATCTCTCTATCTCTATCTCTATCTATATCTGTATCTATATCTCTTCCCCCTCCCTTCCTCCTTCCTTCCCTTATCCATCTCCCTCTGCCTCTCTTTCTCTCCTTCACTATTTCTTAAATATATTATCTTTCCCAAATTCCAAAGATATTTGAATTTTCCACTGTTCTCAATGGACTGTTTCTCACCCCATCAAATTTTCCCAAAGTTTGTATACTATGCCCTATAACCACCATTCAGGTGTTCTCTTCCTTGGTCTGTATGATTTTACGAAAACTTTGTGAAATATTTCTTCTATCATCACCTCTTAGAGGCCAGAAACCCAGTTAAACTTGCCGGCTACTGGTCTCATTAGCCACTAGAGGGCGCCAGTGGCACGGGAATGGTTGCAACTGTCTCAGGCGCTACAGCTGGAAGCTCGACACGGTGGAAACGCCAATTCCAAAAGCTGCCCTAATTCCTAACAGGTTAAGTTCCTCAGTCAAATTACTTTCTATTCTAGAGGAAAGAGTTTCTGAAGGGATTACTTTAGGCCGCTGAAAGTCAGAGTCGGTGACAGAATCACTGTCCTTGAATGTGAACCTTGAAATAAGCAGCCCGCAGACCCCTCTCTCAAACTGGTACAAGGATCAGCTGCAGAATCACTGGGGAGTTCTCCTAAGTGCAGAAGCTCAGGCCCCAATTCAGGATTCCTGAATCAAAACTTGCATTGTAACAGGATCCCCTGGTGATTCACCTATGCTTGACAGTTTGAGACCTGCTGCTAGAGATTATTAAATGCCTAACCACCACTATTATCTCAAAACATATGCCTTTACTCTCCATCACCTGTATCATCCCCAGCCCACAGAACAACATAAAATTAACCCTAAAGTTCCCCTTTGTTTGATCTGTTAAGATATTTTTAAGTGATAATGTATTTTTGAAATATTCTTTTCCTAAGGCTACTTTGCAAGGTTATTAAAAATGCAATTGAAATCTGCTACTTAGGGACAGGTGGCAAATCATCTGACAATTAAGAAATTTTTCTGACAATCATAGACTGGGGCTAAATGATGCTCAAATGGCTTATGTATTCAGTCAGTTCAGGCATAAAAAAATTCATAATTTTGGTCAGAAGTGTCAGTCTAGAAGCTCTGTGAAATATAGTTCTTAACTTTCTCTTGCCTCTGTTCCTCTTAACAGCTCCTTATACCAGTGACCCATTTCCATGTTCCCATATGATTGCCTTCCATGGGGAAATCAGACTGCAGGATATAAAAGATGATCTTTAATTTCTCTTCTCTCTCTTTATACTTGTCCAGAACACCAACACATGAACATACTTCTTCCCTCTTGATCTAAATGTAACTTCAGCACTTCCCTTGCCTTAATGTGTTTTCCTAATTAGCTTTAACATCAAAACCAGCTGCTGCTGCAGTGTTTTTTTTTTTTTTTACTTTTATAAAGCATTAGAAGATTAATTGACTCATTATGTGGAAACAGGAGGATATAAATTTAGGGGAGCTTTTTGTTTAACTTGGGTTATAAATTGCAGCTCATTTTCTTTATTTATGTTTTCCCTACCCATTACATCTCCCATAACTAAGGGTTTCTGTTTTAGTCTTCTAGATGACGATTTCTTTGTTTCCTCAAAGTGAAATCAATGCAGTCTCTAGATATTGGCTACTGAGTTGAAACAAAAGCAAACATTAAAAGCTGCCTGTGCGGTCTCTGCTTGTCACATAAGAGGACTGAGAGTCAGAAGGACTTGGTAATATCCCTGTAATTAACCAGCTTTGGTTTCAGGCAGGGTTGTAGGTGGCCTCTTAGTATAAGGTCCCTCATATGCCAAGTGGAACTAAAAATGTTGCTATAATAACATGAGATAATACGTGACATAATGTATTTTAAATGAACCATGCAAATGAGATGTATTTAACCTGCGTTATTCCAGCCTGCATAAAAAGAAACAGATTGATTTTATAGCTTTATGTATATAAAAAGGTTTATAAATGTGTGTGTACCTAGTTAGTGATCCTAGGCAAGCAACGTCAGAATCAGAAAACTTGATATTTTTTCATTTTTATTATATTTTACATATAGGCTTAATAAAACTGCTTATAAAATTATCATTATTAATGCTTTTACATTTATCACTGATCTAAGAGTGAAAGTTGTTTAAGCCATTTGGATGGGGATGCTAAGGAATTGACATGCATTTCTTCATGGAGTCTCACAACAACAGGCATATAAGGTATATATTTTTCCCTATTTTACAGATTAGTAAAACTCATATCTGCGGTATTAAGGGATTCACAGAAGTTTTGTTTAGCTTAGGCTTATTTGGCTACAAACCTCATTTTAATACATCTTTTACTGCCACTTTCTCTCTTCACTCAGCTGCATACTTGTAAAAGGAAGGATCTTGGGAATTTTATGTGGATCCAAAGTTCTGTGTTTCTGCCTCTGGCCTTCACATCCCCCGACCCTCCATTTGGTCCTCAGGGAGCCAGAGCATAGATCTTAGACCAAGAAGTGAGTTGTCACTGGACATGGAGCTCATGGGAGATAGAAATGAGGGCAGGCAGTTCTGAGGACATGCATCTGCCTCAGAATTCTTCCCCAGGAGAACAGTGTAAATCTGGAGGGAGGAAAGAATAAACTATTTAGGAACTCATCTCTAATGGACAAGTCATGCCTTAGCTCCACTGTCAAACCAGCTTTCCAACAACGCAAGGACCCAATGCTTCACCCACACAGGCTTGTCTGTGTCCTTGAAGGCAGCTCAAACATTGTTCACCGTTTGCATAAATAGTCATCAGCAGTGCTTTCATCATCTTTCTTGTGGCTGTGACCAAAGCATCTGACAAGAAAAACTTAGAGGATGAAAAGATTATTTGGAGCTCACGATTTCAGAGGTCTCAGGTCATAGAGGGCCAACTCCATTACTCTGGGCCAGAGGTTCGGCAACTCATACTGGGGGAGGGGCTCAGTAAAGGAAAGCTGCTCAGCTCATGGTAGGGTCGAGAAGCACAGAGAGAGGCCACAGATGAGATTCTACAGTGATCATTACTCCTCAGGTTTTATAGGTGAGGAAACCAAGCTTAGAGATGTCACTTACTATACATCACATAACAATAGTGGAGCTGGGTTCAAATTCAAGTCTATGTGGCTTCAGTGCTGGATCTTTATCTAGGACATGCTGCTGCTTTCTAAGACCTTTCCAAATATTTCATTCCCTTGGAGTATTAGAATTAGTGGGAAGGTTTACTTACTATGAAATACCAAGCAGAGCCAGAGACAAGATATTTTTATGAATTTTTATTCTGATATTCTACTAATTTGATTAAAAAGTTTTTAAAAAGCCACCAAATTTGAATCCTATAAAGGAATAATATTCAGCTGTTTCCAAGTTAATACTCAATCCGAACTGACAAGTAAACAACATTATTTAGAGTTACCACTCGTATTATAAGAAATGATTGATTCAATCTAGCAGGAAGAAATTGGAGGTTAAGATGCAAGTAAGGTATTCCTGAAGGTAGAGGCAAGAAGAGATTTCAGTGGCAGAGAAGTGGCTGGCATGCTGAAACCCTTCTAAGTGAGGAATGATAGTGGTTTTATGGATATATAAAACAAAAAAGCAAATATAGTGTCCATATAGTGAAGGTAACATGAGTCAATTACTAGGGGAGTCACAGAAGAGTGACATATACTAGCAAGACAGCTTGTTTTACACAGTGGTATGTATTTAAAAGGCCATTGAATTTATGCATTCATTCATCACATGTAGCACTTCCAAGTATTATTTAGCCTAGTAAGAAAGTTTCTTAGGCCTCATTTCTATTTTTTTTATTATTTATATATGAGAGGAAAAATGCATTACAATTCTTATTACACATATAGAGCACAATTTTTCATATCTATGGTTGTATACAAAGTATATTCACACCAATTTGTGTCTTCATACATGTACTTTGGCTAATAATGATCATCACATTTGGCCATCATTTATAATCCCATGCCCTCTCCATTCCCCTCCAACCCCTCTGCCTGATTTCTCCAAATCCCAGAACATTGACTAAAACAGCTAGCTGAGATTTCTCTATGCAGGATTTGTATTTTTCATCAATTATTTAAAGTGTTTTTTTAACTCAAGACTATATAGGCAATAAGGTTGACAGTAGGTCATTACGAAAACAAAGTATATGAAGATTATATGTTTAAGTATAAAAGTTGTGTTAACATATATATGCATCAAATTTCATACTTAAACCTAAATGATAAAGCTATTAGCATCAATGTTCCCTCACACAGAAAGTTAATTAATGCCAGAGTATCACCCAGTCTGGACTGTGTTATCCTTCAGTCTTTCTGGGCCCATGAACCTGACGTTGGTGATCCCACTGCAACCAAGTCTCAGCAGTTCCTGTACATAATTGCTGCAGTTCTGACTTTTGGTATAGTCTCTTCAAATGCATTCCGAGGATGTCTTCTTCTTCCCAGGTGCAGCCTTTTGTTGCTGATGATCTGTGAAGAGATCGATGTGTCTGAATCCATAGTGTCTATGCATAGCTTGGCACTGCCATCTGTGTGCTTCTAGTTTGCCAACCACTGTACAAGTAAAAGAGGCTGAGTTTTTCAGAAGGAGAGAAAACACTTCAACACTGCCCAGAGTCAGTTACTCTATGATACTCCCTGGTTGTAAGATATGACCATGACCTTATAAAATGCATAATTTTTCATATGTTTTCAAAACATCAACCTTTCCACTACTAGCTAAAATAAATAAATAAATAAATAAAATGAAAAATAAAACTGGGGACATCACTTCTATACTACAAAAGAAAAATATTGAGAGGTTCCCAAGCAAATGACAAAGGATTATTGGAATAACATTTGTTTACTCGTATGCTTTTATCGTTATAATCGAATGTATAGTAATTCATTCAATAGAAAATGGAAAAAATTTTTGTTTCAAGAAACTCAAAAAATAATGTTGTTCATTTGCAACATATAAACAATGCACACTCTCTGTTTTGACAGTTTCCAAAATGATTGGCATGCATTTCTCAACATTTTACCCATTGTTTTTTCTGTAGGGTCCCCAGTGCCAGTAGGTATAGATGTCCAGGTTGAAAGCATTGACAGCATTTCAGAAGTTAACATGGTAAGTTTCTGAAAGTATGAGATCAATAGTAGCAAAATCACTGGTGTTTTAATAAATCATTTGAGTTATACATACATTAATCTTTCCTACTCTGCTCAATAATAATAGGGTTGTAGTTATTTTGTCTGCTTCTACTCAGTTCTTTCTGCCTTTGATTACAATTCCCATTCCTTTCCTACTCTTCTTTTTCCTTCTAGTAGTTTTTCAGCAGTGAGGCACTGCAGAACATCATAATGTATTTAGTTATATAATATGAACTTGGAGCAATTTATTAGAAGGATAACCATGATGTATGTGCACTATGTCATCACAAAGGTGTGAGTTTACCCATAGAAAGACTAATGAACCAAGCTTCATAAGCTGCTTCCAGAAGTTTCAACTGATATTAATTTTGCTTATCTGTAAACAACAAAGGATTTTTTGACTCAGGAAACTAAAAATTAAGAAAAGTGCTTCTATTTCCTTGTATTTCCTAGAAATACAGAAGAGATTATCACAATTTTATTTTGCAATGAAACAACCATATTATTTTCATGGAGTACTCTCTACCCACCACTGTCTCTAAAACTTGACACAGATCACTTGCTAATCTCAATCACCTTCCCTGTAGTCTCTCTCTGTCTCCTACACCACTTGGCAGGCTTACTTTTTAAATCTTTGCCTCCCTTACTCCTGGTTTTCTCATTTTAGCCATTTTTAATGTTTTAATATCCTCTACTGTAATTTTTCCATTTTATTTTCCCTATTCCCAACTTAGAATTACCTTCCTTATCTACATAATGACAAGAATTATCTTCCTTATCTACATAATGACAAGAGCCATTTTTGTTTATATAGTTTTCAGGGTTTTACTCCAAGAACCCTCGTGACTTGGCAGCTAACTTCCATGCACAGGCCTACACTCCTTTTCCTCTTCTGTTTGTGTGTTAATGTAGTCTCGGGGTTTTGTTTAGCCCCTTTTTGTTTACTTATCTATGCTAAATGAAGAAATATTTATAGTTGTAAACCTTCAGCGTCCATTTCTCTATTCTCACCTAATTGCTGGACTTCCTTATATCTGAATCATACTTTCCATTTCATTTATTTCTCCTCACTTCCACTGCCTTTTCCACCATGTCCTATTGATGCATTTCTTTTGTTTCTAGCAAGTGCAAGTGTATGACAAGATCTCCACCAGGTACCCTAGTACGTAGTAAGATGCAGCTTCTAGCTATGCTTTGCACATAGTTTGCATTTTAATGTTGATCCTCCTGGACCTTAAGTATTAAGAAATTTCATTTTAAATGTCTTTAGATGGAGGCTGTTCCCTCTCATTGGCCCTGGAAACCAGGCCATGCTTGAATTCAGCCAGTCTTTGTCCCAGGACCTCTGATAACTTGCTTTCCACTAGCTCTAATAGAGACTGTACCCAGGTTTTTGCATGACTATAGTTTATTCAATTTGGGAGATGTGCTTTATCAGAAATAACACAAAATTAGGAATACTAAAACAATTTGAAAAGTGGATATTTAGAATAAGCAATAAAATAATAAACAAAATAAGAAATCACAATAAAATAAAATAAAACAATAAAATAATAGACAAAATATTGAAGTTTCAGGTCCCTTTCATTTTCAGTCTATTCAGGGGATTAGTCAGAATGCTCACATAAAATTGCTTCCCATTGATAACATGGTTTCCCTTCCCAGCATGAATACTCTATCACTCCAGGAACTCTCAGCATTCACTGAAGTCCATGTGAAGGAGAAGCTCACAAAACAAGTTCATTAGCTTCATCCTAAACCTACCTGAAAATACAATATATGTCAGTCGCCTACAAGTCATCAACACTCATGGCAATCACTCCTGGAACCAAGAGTATTGATCCTGAGCCCCATTTCTACTGGTTTTGATTGGTCTCCTTTTCTCTCTGCCTAGGACTTTACAATGACTTTTTACCTCAGGCATTACTGGAAAGATGAGAGGCTCTCCTTTCCTAGCAAAACAAATAAAAGCATGACCTTTGACCACAGATTGATCAAAAAGATTTGGGTGCCTGACATCTTTTTCGTCCATTCTAAAAGATCCTTCATCCATGATACGACTGTGGAGAACTTCATGCTGCGCATCGACCCTGATGGAAACGTCCTCTTCAGTGTCAGGTAAGGAGGGCTCTCAGTTGCCTTTGCTTCCCTGGACCACAGGCATCTACACGGAAGCTGGTGGGCCTCACTTCTGACTACACTGACCACACTGCTGTCGCTTTAATGGTGATGAGGCACAAGAGAAGGTGCCATGTTCTCTGGTTCTAACACCCAGATTTTAAAAGATCAGTGTCCTATTCTAACTATAGCCATTCCGGGTATATGGGTATACGTTGATCTTACAAATAGACTGAAACTGACCTTTAGAAATACTTAAAAATCTGGTTTACAATTTTCTAGGTATGCAAATCTGCTATTTCTCTTCACCAGCTTCACCCCGCCTCTCTACACCAAACGGTGTTTGAATCTCGAGCTAGCCTAATAATTGACTGTGTTCTTCATTTTTCACGAGAAGGCATAGTCATTATCCAAGTTAGTATTAATTTGTTTATTTCCTTTTCCTCTTTTTTATTTACTTTAGTTTCCTCTTTTTTGTTCTAATATTATGTATTCATAGCCCTCCACCTTTAATGTTCCATATGTTTTTTAACCAAATGAGTCCTCTACATACTGAGTGACATATTCTAAAAATGTTTAGTAAACCTGTGCCATTCAACTTTTTTAAAAGTCCTAGAAGTCTCAGAAGTTTCTGTAGTAGCCTGGAAAAGTGACATCCTAAAAGATATCCATCTCTTTATTTCTGGAACCTGTGAAGGTTACCTTTTATGGCAAAACACACACACACACACACACAAAAAAAAAAAAAAAAAAAAAAAAAAACCAACCTTGTAGATGTGATTAAATTAAAGATCTTAAAACAAGAAGATTATCCTGGATTGTCTGGTTGGCACTTGAATGCAACCATAAGTATCTTTAAAATAGAAAGGCGGAGAAAAGTTGATAGACTCAGGAAAGCCGCAAACAAAATGACCACAGCCAGGGAATACAGATGGCTCCCAGAAGTTGTTAGATGAATGGATTTCTCCCCCAGAACTTCTAAGGGAACAAGAATTTTCTGATACCTTAATTTTGGCCTAGTGGTACTGACCTCAGAGTTCTGGCCTCAAGAAGTGTGACAGAATAAATTTCTATTGTTTCAAACCACCAAGTGTGTTTTAATTTCATACAGTAGCAACAGAAAACTATTATAGGTTCTCTTTCCTATTAAAAAAATCTTGTACCAAGGAACTGTTGCTTGCCATTTTATAAAGGTTGTCAATGTTTTTCTAAGTGAAATTAATGAAAAGTACTATTTTCGATGGGACTTTTAAATCAGGAGTAACAGAAGACTTAAAAAAGCCGGGCACAGCGGTTCATGCCTATGATCACATGCCTGTGATCCCAGCCATTTGGGAGGCTGAGGCAGGAAGATCACAAG
Organism: Ictidomys tridecemlineatus; assembly: GCF_052094955.1. Classification (NCBI taxonomy): domain Eukaryota; kingdom Metazoa; phylum Chordata; class Mammalia; order Rodentia; family Sciuridae; genus Ictidomys; species Ictidomys tridecemlineatus. The sequence continues at coordinate 168,435,792 of NC_135479.1, forward strand.
TTCAAACCCAGCCTCAGCAACTTAATGAAGCCCTAAGAAATGCACTGAGACCCTGTCTCAAAATAAAACAAAAAGGGCTGGGAATATGGCTCAGTGGTAAAGCACCCCTGAGTTCAATCCCTAGAACCAAAAAAAAAAAAAGACTCAAAAATATTAAAGTCAGTTCTCACTAGGAATTGAAGGCAGAACAACAATATTTGGTCAAAGAATCAAGTGTCTTAATTTGTTTTGATGAGGGGATGACTGGTAAATGATTAACTCACTGGATTTTTCTTACCTTTCATATTCTAAAAAAAAAGATTTGGCTCTTGACTGTCTCCTGCAAGGTAATCTCTAATCCCTTGGAATATTCTACCGGATTAAAGTATTTTTTTTGTTTAGCTGTAGTCTGTGGGTCAAGTCAGATAATCCTACACTCACAATGTGACTTGTGGCGGTTCTGAGGGATATATGGTATCTGTGTATCCTCTGGAGGGCTAGAGACTAAAGTCAGCCATGTAGGTAGTCAACCATGGCTCTATGACCAACTCTCAATTAAAACTATGGACACTGTATTAGTCATTTAGTGTCACTGTGACCAAAATACCAGACAAGAATGACTTAGAGGAGGAAAAGTCTATTTGGCTCAGTTCAGTCCATGGTGAGCCGACTCCATTGCTCTGGGCCCAAGGTGAGGCAGAACATTATATAGAGGAAGGGCCTGCTGAGGAGGGCTGCTCCAGGCCCAGTGGCCAGGAAGCAGAAAGAGCAGGGGTAAAGGGCTGCAGGAAAGATGATTCCTTCCCCTCCGTTCTATAGTTCCACAGCTGCCTACAGTTACCACCCAGTTAGTCCGTTCAAACTAGGATGGATTGATTAGGTTACAGCTCTCACAATTCAATCTTTTCACCTCTGAACTTTACTGCATTAACATAATTGGGGAAACACCCAGTATCCAAACCATAATAGACACAGGCTCAGATGACCTTTCCTGGTTTGTCACACACCATTGCTGAGGGAATGAAGACTTGTCTACATGACTCCACTAGAAGAGAACAACTGGAAACTTGCTCCTGATTTCCCCTGGACCCTGCCCTGTGCTCATTTCCTGTTGTTTATTTTAATTCTTTGATCGTAGTAAAGGGAACCATGAGTACAAGAACTTTGCTGAGTTCTGTGAGTCTAATGAGTGGTTGACCTTGAGGGTGGTCTTGGATATCCCCAAACTCAGGAAGATTCAAAATTGTTGTTGGCACAGCTCTTCCAGCCAAGAACAGAGCCAATCCAAGCTCAGAGTCCGATTACCTGGTTCCAGGCTTGGTTCTGACATTGCCTAGCCACCTTAAATCCTTGCTCATTAATTTCTTTATGTGGACTATGTAGGAGATTGGCGGGAAGACCTCACAGGTCCCTTCCAGCTTTAAAACACTGGGAATGCACCAGAATGAATGTATTTCACTTACATAAAGCTGTCCGGCTCTTCCCTAGCTTGGTGTTTTGGTGTATGACTTTGACAGTAGAATTCAGCCACAGAAGATAAAATAATTCTACTCCTCTGATTATCTCAGGAGCACCCTGGGTGGGAGCATCTGTTGCCGTTTGTTTTTTGGTTTTTTTTTTGTTTGTTTTTTTGTTTTTGTTTTTGTTTTGTTTTGTTTTTGCAGACTTGCTTGGAGGCCTTTATGAACCTCTGATCTGCTATTCTGGGTAGCAAAGTTTCTACTTTGAGGCAAGATCATAGTACAGCAGCCTCTGCCTGAAGCCAGGAAAATCTAGGAGGATACAAAAATTGAAAAAAAAATAAACCTCATCAGCACGCAAGCCTTTTTGCTTAATAGCACCTGAATTATGCATTGTGCATATAGATCTATGACTAAACATGCTCCGGGCTTTTCCCCTCACTGCTGGAAAAAGAATGCCCTCAACTACATTTGCTTTGTGAAGGAAACCTTTACCTGTACTTTTTTTTATTACTACTATCCCAACCCTTTATGACTAGAGACTACTTAAGTTTTGGTCTTTCAAAGAGCAGAAAATATTTAAATCTATTTAGAAATGTCTCACTTTGAAGTGTATTTTTCTGAAAACATCAGCACCAGAAAACACTGAGGGGAATGACCAGGAGATGATGAAATCAGAAGCAGTTGTGAGAGGGGAACACACTCATCAATTCGTGTCTTAAGCAATTATCATCCATCCTCCTGGTTTGCTTCCTTGTGCATTATTTGGACAAAAGATAGTAACGCCCATTTTCCATTATTCTTGAAAGGCACACAAAACAGGCGAACAATAAGGAAGCTTCAATGTTGCGTGCTAATTTGACCATATGGTTAAATGATCTGCAGTTCTCTTTTTCTCATTCCTTTTATAGGATAACGGTTTCGGCCATGTGCTTAATGGATTTCAGCAGGTTTCCTCTTGACACTCAAAATTGTTCTCTTGAACTGGAAAGCTGTAAGTCTTATTTCCTGATACAGTGAGTCCATATCATCTGAACACAACATCACATGCTTGCACAGAAATAAGTATGGTCTTAGCAAGCGTTTAAACATCTTGGAGTGTTTTTCCAAAGTGGTGGGAATTTTGTTTTGTTTTGTTTTGCTTTTGCTTTTACTAGCAATGATGGCAGTTTATCTTTCAAATGAGAAGATTCAGAGGAAAAAAATGCTTTCATTATTACTTGTTTGTTGCAGTTTCCACAATGGTTATAAAGCTTCCTAAAAAGGTATATTCTTCTAACATTATTATGTAGGATGACACACACTTTCCACATCTGGAAAGCTCTGGAATTTTATTCTTAAATCTAGTCACAATCCTCCATTAAGTGTACGGGTTTCCCCAGGAAAACCCCACTCTAGACGTAGACCTCTAATCAAAGTTCTGTAAAAGGAATGCTTATCCGGCTCCTTGTCCTTTACTTTGACCCAACAGCTATTTTTGATAAGACATCTTAAAAATTGACTGCAATTTTTCATAATGTGACCAAAATACTGGGATAGACAATATATATCTCCTACATATACATTCTTTCCCAGATCTATTAGAAAACTTTCTATAACAAAATGTGATTCTAGAAGAAAATTTCTTATAGGCTATGTTTATTTTTTAATTTCTTTCTTTTTTTTTTAATGGTACCAGGAATCGAACCCAGGGGTGCTTAATCACTGAGCCACATCTTCAACCCTTTTTTATATTTTTCTAGAGACAGGGTCTCACTGAGTTTCTTAGGGCCAAGTTGCTGAGGCTGGCTTTGAACTTGCAATTCTCCTGCCTCAGCTTCCTGAGCCGCTGGTGTTACAGGCGTGTACCACTGGGCCCTGCTCATTTTAGAATTTCATCCATGAGAGGTACAGAATTAAAAAATCATGAGATCCCGGATCAACCCTGACACTGTGAAGCAATGCTATGGTGTCTCTGAGGTGACACCTGGTTTCATTTTGTGAGAGAAGGCACCTAATGGGGGAGCAGCTATTTGGAGAGTTTTAACCAGACAAGCTTGTGGGCATCAGACAAGCTTCCACACACTACTATTCATCAAGTTCTAATTTTTCAAGGATTCTTTTTTTCTTTTTAGAGGAGTGGATATGATCAGTCTATTAGCAAATGCTTGTCTACACCTAAAATATATATGTCATTGGACCAGGCACTCGTGTAACAAAACATGATTATAGGCCTCGAGTAACTTCTAAGAGCTTTTTGCAGTTACAGGAATGGTATTGTCTTGTTTCAGATGCCTACAGTGAGGAGGATCTAATGCTCTACTGGAGATATGGGAACAAGTCCTTAAATACTGAAGGGCATATTTCCCTTTCTCAGTTCTTCATTGAGGAGTTCAGCGCATCCAGTGGGTTAGCTTTCTATAGCAGCACAGGTACAGCATTTTATGTGACCAATTCATCAGCATTTATTGAGCCCCTATTCTTTGCCAAGTACCACAACATATGAAGAAAACTGAATCCAAGCAAATGTCCTATTTGGCCAAAAATATCACCCAGCTGACTGCCTCTACTGTTCTAATACACCATTTCTCACCCCTCATTCAGACACCTCTGACCTCATGCCTTGCTTCCTCTCTGCCACCTCCATTCTATTCTCAGTACAGCAGAGTGATCTTTTGAAACATAAAGATCATAGTTCTTTCCTGCTCAAAAACTTCAGTGTTTTTCATCACATTTAAAACCGGATTCAAGCTTCTCAACATGGTCTACCTCCTGCCTGCTGCTCTGACCTCACCCAATGTCAAAACAGTGAATAGAATATTGCAATATTTCATGCTAAAAATGTGACATATATAAAGTATAAAAATCCCTTTATATTATTTCCTGCACTGTGTAGATAGATATAGATATAACATATATAATAATGGTAATGATATTTCTTAAGATTTGAAGCAAAAGTATCCACAAATATAATCCAGCTCTTCTCTTTAAAAGAAAAGGTTAAATTTCACTTCTATATTCTAACTCCCCCCCCCCGCCCCACCAAGATACTCCATTGACTCTACTATCCCTCTATTCATACTTGTTAACCTTTTGAGCCTTGCTAGGTAGGCTCAACACTAGTTGATTTTTTTTTTTCCTTCTGGTCATGTTTTGGAGTCTGTCAAAATTCAGACAAACTACTTACACTGGAAATTTTACTTCTTACAAAGATGCTTTGAAGTGTTTTAAAATAAATTAAAAATTCTTAACATTCAAGAAATCGAATTTTGGTTCCTCAGAAAATTGAGAAACAATAGAATTAGGGTTGAATGTACAGTTGTACGTTGCATGAGATGGAGAATTATTCATAATCAATTTTTAAAAATTCAAAAAGCGTTTTACAAAAGACTATATACATGTAATGCATTCTCATGTTTGTTATTGAAGAAAGGATTAAGCACATGTGTGTGCTTGTATATGTGTGCATTTTAAATGTCTACAGATTTAATCAAAGATATATCTGAGGAGTGGGTATAGATTGGGGAGATTTTTTAATTTAATTTTAGCACTTCGTATTTTTTCATTTTGCTAATATGTACACATTTTAATGAGAAGGATTAAAATGGATTCTAAGGGTCAGAAAAGATACAAGAGTAAAGCATTTTGGAAGTTGTATTCAAATATTAAATTAATAATCATAACTGAGTTCCCTTCATCAAAACTATTCCCAAGGTTTCAGAAAGATCATATTTAGACATTTATTTCAGTTCACAAATATGTGATAATTCTGACTCATATTATCTATGAATTTTTTAACACGGTCTCCTGAAAGTCAAACTCAAGTGTCTTTCCCAGAATAGTATCCTGTCTAAATATATAAGCTTCATCAAAAATATTTTTGACACTTTTTTTTCATTTCTATCATTTACAACCATCAACTGTACCCACTACTCTCAAATCATCTATACAGAAAAACTCTGGTTAGAAGAGCTAGAAATACAGTTATGGAATCTTAGTTTACATTTCACAGCTGAACCACAGGGTCTTCACTTTTTTCCTTGGCTTCACTTTCAATGCTCTCATTGCCACTATACAAAAAAAAAAAATATTATCTGGCAGCATTAACAAGTGGGTGAGGGCTTCTACCCCTCAGCTCTTTCGATGTGCCTCCAGATGATGTACTCTGGATAGACAAAGAAAGAAGAAATGGCTCCTGCCCCAATGGATTAGTTTTCATAGCATAATGCACTTGCTGAAAGTGTCTGTACTGAGCAGAGGCTGCCCAAGCTCAAACCTCAATCACTTATTAGCAATGTGGCCTTGGATGAGTTGCTTCATCTCTCAAACCCCCAATTTCCTCATCTCTAAATGGGTTTCATAATACTCTCTACCTCATAAGGTTGTAAGGATACATGAATTTATACACCGAAACAACTTGGAGTCCTATTTATTTCTGAGATGGTGAATTCTCAATAAATATTAGTCAGCAGGCAATATCACCTCACTATCTTCATCAACATCATGATCTTTTGAAAACAGTCTAGGGCTTTAGTGTCAAAGGCCATTGAAGGTAACAGTTTTCTGGGCATAAAAACTTGCTTTGTCTTGGTATTTACTTACTCCTCCAATACTGCCTCTCTGTTTCATTTTCCTGGCTGCCAATTCTCCAGCCATTTTCTCTTTTTCTCTAATTTCTTTTTTTCTACAGTGTGGCAGTTGAATGGAGGTAGATGGACCCCCACACACAATCCAAAATTTGGTTCAGGTGTCAAACTGATGATGCCATGCATGTGATAAATGATATGAAAAAAAATTCTTATTCACATAATGGATTTTCTAGAAAGAGCAGCACAGGCTCCCAAGCAGGTCTAAAAATGTGTTGAGAGAACAGAGAGGCATGGCTGGGTTTTATGGAGGTTTGGGAGTGGAGCTAAGCAGGGGTTCCCTTTCATGTATCAGGACTGCGTGTTTGAACTTCTCAAAGATACACACAAAGAGTGCACTTGGGCTTTTTTTTTTTTTTTTCATTAGGAAGTAGAAGTAGGGCTTCAGAGCTCTTAGTACTCCAACATCAACCTGGAGTCAGACTCTATTACATTACTCAAAATGATGGCTCCACACTGTTTCAAGGTAGCACTACTTTTCCTGGTAGGTAAAGGAATTTCTACTGGTCTAGATTTAACCACAATACCATTTCCAATCTTCTCTTACCCTAAGAACCACAAGACAAAGTAGCATTTCTCCTTTCTGGTTACCCCCACCCCAATCTCAGAAACTAGACAATCATTCTCCAGAAAAGTATGAATAAAGGAATGGTACAAGATGGGGGATATAGTTCAGTGATCGAGCACTTCCTCTGCATGCACAAGGCCCTGGGTTCAGTCCATAACTTCAGAAAGATTGCAGTTTCCTAAATTTATTTCAAGACTTAATAATAAACTGCCAACCACTTAGTTGGTCTCTGTGACTGTGAGTTCTATCTTCATGGATTTAACCCACCCTAGGCAGCAAATATTTTATAAAGGACTTCTCTGCTGAACCTATACAGAATTTTTGTCACTGTTATTCTATAAACAATACAATATAACAACTATTTATATAGTACTTAAATTATTAGGCATCACAAATAATTTAGATATGATTTAAAGCACACTGGAGCATGTGCATAGGTTATCACAATTTTATGTGAGGGACTTGAGCTTCCAGAGATTTTTATGTCCCAGGGGGTCTTGGAACCAAGGACAGATGATTGCAGATGTTTATATTCCCAAGGAATGATTATACAGTTATTATGACTTTCTTTATGCATTACTTTAATAGGTATTCCTTATTGCTTTTAACCTCACAGTAATTATATGAAGTTATCAGGGTAAATGTGATGTTATTGTACTCTACAGTCACAATTTAAACTCTCAATTGCACACAATAATAAAGTAAGGGACACATATGAGATAATGTATAGCTCCAAAAAATGTATATTTTAACCTTATAATGAACTGAGAGTATCTTTCATTACCCCTGGAAATTAAATTGTTTGGTGTTCTTGAATCGTATGTTTCTTCTTTTTTTCCAAGTAGGAAACTCTATTAGGTTGGCACCTTCTAGAATATCAGGCTTATTTCTCTTTTCTATATCCAAAGACAAACTCAATCAAATATCCATCTTTAGGTTACAGATACTTTAAATAAAAAAATATTGATAATCATATGTTTCTTAAAGCATATATATCAGCTGACAATGAAAGTGAAAATTAGAATGTGGTTGAGAAAGAGAGAGAGAGAGTTAGAGAGAAAAGGATAATGAACACTTAAGGATAGGAGACTAGGAGAAGAGCCTGCCAATTCCGTGTGGGCTAATTTGGTCTATATTTTAGACCTCATACCTAAATGTTTGTCAGATCTGTTCAAAAGGTGCCATCTTGAGTTTTCTACATAAATCATTACTAAAACTAGTAGAAAGGTTCTCTAATTTTGCAATACCTCTGATTTTGTTTTATAATTTATAACCTATAGCCTCTGTTTTTAATAATTTCAATGAAAATAAACTGCATTTATCATAGAAAAACTAATATTACCGCTTATTCATAGCAAGTGTATTTTCATGCTTATTCACTTCATCATTCATTGCTTTGTTTTTAGTAAAGATTAAAAGGTTGGCATCACAGTTATTGTGAAATAAAGCAAGGTAATATAAGCTGGAAACATGTGAGTGAGAAAGAAAAAAGCAAAGCAAGGTAAAGAATTGAATAAAATCTGATGTGTGGTCATGTAAGAATGGTGGTCAGAGAAGTCCTACATATGATTTCCCCCCTACACAAAAAAAATGGCTCTATACTTCCTTCTGATCTGTGTGAAAAGGGAAACCTGAACAAAATATTTGTGTGGATATGACCACAATTTGTTCTGTTAATCAGACCAATAACAAATACTACCAATAGAGTCTATAACTCCAGCAACATGAAAAGAACATTATCTTTTGGTTTATTTTTTGCAGATTTATCACAGTCACATTATGGTGTCCATGAGTCTTTAAAATAATGAAAATAACTTAGAGATGGCCTTCTCTCTCCTATTTGAATTTCTAGATGTCTAGATTCCAAGTTAGAATGCAATGACCTAGTACCTACTGTGAAGTTTTTCTTTTAGATAAAATGTTCTCTTCATTTGTTATAGCTAATGAAGAGCTTGTTGACTATTACATGCAAGCATCAATCATGCGTTGAAGACTGTCCTTGTTGTAAAAACACAGCAAGTATAATATATTATCTTTAAAGGCCACCTCACATAATATAATTACCATTCATCCCTGAACTGCAGAGACAAATAATTACGCATGCTGGGACTGGGATTGTGACTCCGGTAGAGTGCTCATCTAGCAGGTGTGAGGCACTGGGTTCGATCCTCAGCACCACATAAAAATAAATTAAATAAAGGTATTGTGCCCATTTACAAATAAAAAAATAATAATTAAGCATGCTGAAGTTAGGTCATGGAACAAACATTAGTGGAGTGCTAGGCTCACTCAGGTTCCAGCTAGGGCTGGAAAAAGAGTTGCATTTATCCAGCTTCATATCCTCTAAGCACTTTGAGTTTTGAGAAGCAGATCACATCACCAAGTGTAGTGTGGCCAGAAGGAAGCCTGTTCTAATGGAAACTTTGGCTCTTTTTTGTAGGTTGGTACTATAGACTTTTCATCAACTTTGTGCTAAGGAGGCACATTTTCTTCTTTGTGCTAAAAACCTATTTTCCGGCCATGTTGATGGTGATGCTTTCATGGGTTTCATTCTGGATTGACCGAAGAGCTGTTCCTGCAAGAGTGTCCCTGGGTAAATAAATCTTTCCACATCTTGTAAAATGCTAGTAAGGGAGAAAGGCCAGGAGGTAAATATAAACAGTACTGCATGGAGGGGGAAGAGAATGGTGGTTTAGAATGGGGATGCTTAGCTATGCACATTAAGATTACAGTATTTACTTTGCCAGCGTCTAGTGCAAATTGAAATTATAATTGGGCTCCTTTCTTGGGAACAGAGACTTTAGGGATGAAGCCTGTGCTGTTGATCTGTCTCTGAATAATGGTAAGGAAAGAAGGTGAATTATGAATCATAAACAGTCTTACTTCAAAAGGCTCTCTTTTCCCTTCAAAGAATCCCTGTCCCTTACCTGTGGTCATTTAGCTTTGCATGAAAAACCCTTACATCATAAAAGAAAGAAACTTTAAGCTGATCCACATTATGTTGTTAGTATCTTAAAAATTTTCTGGGGGAGGTGCAGAGAATGCTTGAAGTTGGAAATGTGAGTGCTGATTAGAAATATGGGCTTAACTCAAAGGCCAAAGTCAGAAGCATCCACAGTGGAATAATAGGTGCTGTAGCACATTAGTTGGTATGAGATCTCAGGTGGAGAGACAGTGCCAGCCTCATTAAGTCACCACACAGGGGTGATTATCTACTCCATCTAGTATTTTATATGCCCCTGTCACACACACTGATTTATGGGAACCATTTCAGACCCACTTAGCGGTTATAGAGTCCTTACAAAGTGGAAGGTGCCAAGCTAAGCACTTAGATGACATGTTACTTAATGAGAACTGGAGTGAATCCCACTTGCTTTCTTGACTGGTTCAGGGCAGAGCTCCCTCATTTCATCTTATTTTGTTCTTTCACCTGTAATGCTCTATCTAGAGGGAAGACTGTGGCAAGTGCTTCACAATCATTGCAATTATCACACAATTCATTCCAGAAAGGATGGTTTTGAAGTTAATGTTCACAAATTACATGCATACTTCCAAAGATCATTTGAAAGGCATAAATTATTAATATTAATAATTTGTTCACCTCTTTCCCTTATTAAAAGCTTCAATCTGCAAGCATTTGAGGTTTGCATATCTGCAAGGAAAACATAACATCTGAATGAGTAATTGAATTATTTTGACTCTGTCTTCACATCAGAGCATCTGTGTCCTGACCTCAGTACTGCAGCAGGGCAGCAGAAACCCAAACAGGAGATGAGGGCAGCATTTCTAGCCCTAAAGACAGGATGAAAAAGGCACTCTGAAAGGTTATGAACATGATTTTCAGTGAGATTCCTCAAGTTGACTCCTGATCTTAACACTATGAGAATGACAGCTATAAGAGCCAGTTCTGGGGCAGGTTGAAATGAATGGAGAACATGGACACACTACTTTTAAGTTGTTCTAGGAATTCTATGCTTTTTACATCCACATCTGACCACTTAGAATTAGAAAATTCTATGCAGATTTATGTAAAATAGTATACAAATAAAAATGTACCCCGCCCTTATTAAAATAGAACAGGCATTCGTATAATACAGCATCTTCTCCAGGCTTAAGATTCCTACCACCCTAAATTTTTTCTCAGCGATATTTTGCCCTGTGTTTTACTCTGTCTTCCAAACGCTCTGACACTCAACGCCCTGAAAGTCCCCGAGACTACCTCTGCCCACTCCTCTTGCCTTTTCTCAGCTGGTTCACCTTCTCTGCAAAATTTGACTTTATTAAACATTCTCTCCAAGTCCAGAACCAAGGACAGTGGTCAAGAGTTCAGCCTCATCTTCCTCATCTGCAAAATGAGATTATTATTAATACTTCCAAAGGTCACTCAGATAATTTAAATGGGAGAATTAGTATCAACTGTCTAGCTTGATGCCTGGTCCTTTGTATTGGATGAAAATTGCCAGGCAAACAATACATTTGTTTTCCGTGCTCTGGTTTTTCTCCTCCTGCAGATATATTTCTCTTTCCTACTTTTTACTTCTTCCTTTTACTCCTTAATTGTGAGTAACTCTCTCTCAAAGATTTGCTCATTTTGGAGTTGCCTATCAAATCCTTTTGGTCTCAAATTACCACCCTTATGAATGTAAATTATAAATCTGTGTCCTTGTGTCAGATCTTTCTCTCAAGTTCCAGATGAGTATTTCCAAGTTCCTGCTGGATTTCACCTTCAGGTTCTAAGGGAGCTCAGCATCTTCAGAAATGAACAAACTACTGCCTCTTCCCACCTCATTTTCATTTCCTTTCTTTACTTTTCATTCTATTAAGGGGCCCACAATTCACTGAGTCTTTTATCTTTGAAGCCTCAAGTTCCTTCTTAGTCTTCAGCAATGGTTCTCAAACTCTAGTGTTAGGACTTAATTTATACTCTTAAAAATTCTTGAATACCCAAGAGAATTATATCTGACATTCTTAGCCATAATAGATTTAAAAACAGAAATATATATATATATGTATAAATTTATACATGTATATGTATAAATTTAAGGATAGCAATAATAAAGTCATTACAAGTTAACATGATAAAATATTGTATAAAAATAATTTTAAACAAAAAAAATAGTGTAACATTGTTTTATATTTTTGCAAACATTTAACATCTGGCTCTAGGGCAACTGAATTCTTATCCTTGCTTCTGTTGCAGGACTGGAGCCTTCAGGAAACTGAGCTAGTGCAAAAGCCCCCTCTTGGAATTTTGATTCTTGTGATCATGTCAGAAAGATTTTAGATGTGTCACTCAGAGTAACAGGCAATGAGTTTATTGAAGGGATAGAAAAAGGGAAAGGGATACTCTGAAGGAAGAGACAACAGTGTACCTCTCCTGCTCTCCAGTTTTATTGTGGATCTCAGAGAATTTTCCAGAAAGTCTCACCCAGGTTCTTGACTGACAGCAGAATGACATCAGACTTTCAAGTCCCTACTACCCTGACAACTCTCAGTTACTTCAGCCCATGCTGACTGGTTCTAGTTGGATTCTTAGCCATACATTCTTACAGATTTTATGGTTAGAAGAATTTATCTTTATCTCCCTGAGTTACAGGATCTAATCTCTGAAAAGGATCACAAACTCACATATATTTCCCCCTTCAGGTTAACTTGGATTTTTGTTTTTGTTTTTGTTTGTTTTTATAGTAACAGGCATGAGTTTATTAGAAGGAACTGGAAAGGGGAAAAGAGGGCACTCTCAAGAGAGAGAAGTGGCTCCTCTTAGAGTGGCAAACTCCACTGCATCTCTCCTATCCTTCAGTTTTATTGGGATTCCTAGGGAAACTTCCAAAGAGTCCCACCAAGTTTCACCTCTTGACTTAACTGACAGCATAGAAATTGCATGGATCACCTCAAAGAGGATGGTATGGTGCTCAGAGTTGGGAGGTTTAAGGAAATTGGGTCCCCTGTTTTATTTCATACTTTGAACAGCCCTCAGCAAGCTTTCTTTGTGAGAGTTTAGATTTTTTTTTGAGAGAGAGATTTTTAATATTTATTTATCTTTTTTTAGTTTTCAGTGGACCCAACATCTTTATTTGTATGTGGTGCTGAGGATCGAACCTGGGCCACACGCATGCCAGGCGAGAGCGCTACCGCTTGAGCCACATCCCCAGCCCAAGAGAGTCTAGATATTTTGATTGTCAGAATGCTTGGGAGTTGTGATAACTTTGGTGATAAAGGAGAGTCCAGGCCACCTGGTAGAGTGGGACATGATCTTGAAACAATATTTTTCTTAGGTGGATGTAATTTTGGCTGAGGGAGATTTTAACACCCCTGGGCCCATTTTCCAGGTGTTTGCCTTATTCTTAAGGCTCCCCATGGATTTTAGTCACCCTTCATTGTCCTTTCCTTCCTTACCTACTCATGGCTGATGAGCTACTTAACATTACTCCCCTAGAGGACTCAAATTCCTAAATTCTTTTACAGTGTTTAGGTGTTGATTGGATCAAGCTACTTCCTGCTGAGACCGGGTAAAGTTGGGAGGGAAGTGACCCTAAATTCTAGTTCTCTATCAGTGGGGCATAAACATTAAGAGTATTTAGCACTAAGGCAGTCCAAAAGTCCAAGCTGGTAGCAGGTGAATAACTGGACAAAGCATACATAGGGCAGGGCTCATGCTTAGAGGTGAATTAGAGTTCCCACCAATGTGAGTCTTGAGTGAGGTCCGAGGATGTTCTACTCGTCTGGAGATAAAGATGAGAGACTAAGAGGAAGAAAAAAAATGTCTCCTCACCCTAATGGGCATTGAGGTTCAAAATCTTATAATTGCTGGCCTTCATATTCTACAAAAGCATCCCCTTTGCCAAGAACCTTTACAGTTGCCAGTGGGTAAGATTTGCCTGCACCCCCTCCCCAAAAAGACCAAGGGTAAAAGCCTCAATTCTTAAACCTAAGGGCTATGACATCTGAGTTTCAATCAAGAAATCTTTTGGTCCTCACTAGAGTGTGTTGTAGCCAAAAATAAATAAATAAATAATGTCAAGATGTTTCCGCTAGTCACTAAGAATCTGAAGCGGAAAATACAGGTTCAGAAGAGACTAATGAAGAGGGTAGCCAGGAAATAATCAGGGTAATACGCAATAACCAGGCAGCAAACACCAAACATGACACCAGTGCAAACACCAAATGCACAAAGCTGAGACAGTTGAGGAGGGCCCCTCTTCATCCTGATTCTTGCTATCATGCCAGAAAGATTTCAGGCGTGCCTTTCAGAGTAGAGGCATGAGTTTATTAGAAGGAATGAGTAAGGGGAAAGGGGGACATTCTCAAGAGAGAGAGTGGGTCCTCTCAGGAGAAGGAACCAGCTTTCATTTTAGTATACAGAATTATTTCACATATATTTCTTGCTTCATCAACCAGACTGTTTTACAGTGTGCATTCAAGAGCCATAATTTAATAAAATTAACACTTTTTGCTGTGAGTGCTGGGAGGTGGAAAATACAGTGACAACTAGGTCAGCTTGGTGCTGCAGACTTGGTTCACACTGAGGCAACCAGCTGTGTTACCCCCGTGGATCCTGCACCATCAGTGCAAATGTCAACCCAGGGAAAACAGCAAACAATGTCTTAGTAATATTGTCATATTCATTTTTACTAACCATAGCCCCTGAAAAAGTCTTGGAAACCCCAAGAGGTCAACAGAACTGTAGCTCTGAAGTATCTAAACCTTTGTGGTTTTCAAATCAGCTTAGCATCTGTTTTCTGTTTATCCTGTTTTAACCAGTGCTGTGACCTTTGCTGACTTCCCCCTGGAATGTCCCAACAGAGGACTTCCTGCCTAGGGTCATCTTTCAAGAGAATAAGGAGGAGGAGAAATCCAGCCCTTGCTCTTTGAGACACATGGGGAGTAGTGTGCTCTGGAGGAAAGGACACCTTTTACTAATTTACACTAAGCTGTAGCATAAGCCTCCTAATTGCCTATATTATTTCACCTCCTGTTCTTCTTGATCCAGGTCAAACCTCCTACCTGAATAATATCTCCAAAATGCAAATGTGATCACACTAATGCACCCCCATTCCAAAGTGCTAATGAAGTAAAGACTCTTAGCTTGGAATCCAAGGTGCCCTGAGAGTTTCCAGATTCAAAACACTTGGTTTAATTTGAATTTTAGATAAGCACCAAATAATGTTGCTAAATCAGAAGCCCTCCCCTTTCCCAATATGCTTAAACTAAAGCTTTAGCCAATTGGGATATTGAGTGTTCTCAAACAGGTGTCATTTCTTAGTGCATTTGTTATGGCTATCTCTCCACCTAGAATGTACTCCCTACTTCTGACCCTCCATCAAAATCCTGTCATCTCTGTGCAGCCAGAAGTGTTTGACGATGGCTTCAAACACACATGATCATTCTCATTTTTTAACAACTTGGCATTTTGTGTTTCCCCTATCTGTGGGCAGGGGTATCCTGTCTTGTCTCCTCCATTAGTAGAGCTCCTGACGGACAGGGATCACTGTGCCATCCTTTTATCCCTGCAGTGACTAGCACAGAGTCTATACATAATTTACACTAATATATAGCTGTTATGTCACCAGCATTTACCCCATAGTGATTTTAATAATTGTTTTTAATTACTAACTGGAAACAATGAAGGATGATTCATTTTCTGGAGAAGATCCACATTTGTCAAGTTTCAGGTATAGAACAATAGAAGCTGAACCACTTGGAAGTATCAATTGTGATTAGGCAATTCTCATGAGAGACAATAGCTATCATAATTTGGAATGTGTGATGAGTCAGAAATATTATGCTTCTCAAGTTGTTGTGGTGAAGAGAGAACGTGAGGTGATTATAAAGTTATTCAAGGCTATTTTCAGACTCATCAAGGAGGAGCAGGACTATCATATATCTTCTTATTCCACCTCCCTACTCCTTGCCTCATTTCCATCACTCTTGCTTGCCCCTGCACAAAGTTATTATGCCATTTTCTATACTATGTATTACATAATGAGGCCTTTACTGGGAAACAGATGTGGTAGACAAAGACAATCAATGTTTTCAGGCATGTAGTCCCTTATAGAGAAAAATGTTTTCTAACAGAGGATATGCCATTTACTTATAAAAGTGAATATTTTGGGAATGGGACAAGACCAATTCATTTAACCATCATGGAGATGGCCAGAACTTCTGATAGTCACTGGCTTCTGGTACTGCCTTTGAGGGCAAATGGTTATTAGTGTCTAGCCATAGAGTGTTTGAATATCCTGTCTGTCTTCCTTTCTCTTCTTTGTATTTTCTTTCACCCTAGACCTGTAAGGAACATGTTTTCACTTGTTTGAAGGTAAATGGAGATAATATCTCCCTTCAAAATAACTACCCACAGTACAGCTACTGAAGGGGTACACAACCTCAGTAGCTATAGGAGAGAAGCCTGTCTGCTTTACTGCTCTCACACTGGTCAACAAACCTCTCCACGACACATGACTAAAAATGGCCAGTGAAACACAAAGATGAATAATTCTCCTGGACTGTCCTTAATTCACCCCATGCATATCCTTAAAAGTTAATATGATGTAGCTGTAAGGGCTCAGGGGAGATAAATGGCCAGACTAAATATTTTCTCATAACACCTAACTATGCATAGCAATATAAGTAGATGGGAAGATAATTTTCTAATCTCAACACATGACCTTTCTTTGACTAAATGGTCACTTCATATAATTCAAAACTCCTTTATCGGGATGTTAACTTTAATGGATCTGTAAGGAATACTGTTTGTCAAGATTAATGTATTTCCAGGGGGTGGTTCAAGACATAATAGGTGTACTTAATGTAGCTTTATAGTCCTGACTTCAAGTTCTATTGCTTTAGGAATTTATATATGAGTTTTCACATCATTCAACCCCTTACCCAACAATCACTCCTCTCTACTTTCTTATTCTTTTTTTTTATTCACTTGTTCGTTTTAAACAAGGAAAACCTAGTACACTGGCTTTGAAATGAATAAAGCTATCGTGAATTAGTTAGACTCAGCACCCTATTAATGAAAACTATGGATAGTTTATTGCTCTCTGGCCAACATAAATAATGCAACTCTTTTTTATGAGCCCAGTACTCATCAAATCCAAATACGTGGCAAGCATTTTTGCCATGTACATGTGTGTCTTTGTTCCAAACCCTTATTTTATCTACGCCCATATTTTTGTCTATTGAAAAAAAATTGAAGCTGAGTATGGTGACTCAGGCCTGTAGTCCTAGTCACACAGGAGGGAGGACATCAAGCTTAAGACCAGCCTGAGCAACATAGGGAGACCCTGTCTCAAAATTAAAAACATAAACAGAGAGGGCTGGGGATATGACTCAGTGAGAGTGCTTGACTAACATGTACAAGACAAGACCCTGGGTTTGATCCTCAGTACTGAAGGAAAAAAATTGAAGTTTTATCTTCCATATCTTAGAAAATCAGAGCAGATATTTAAAGTTGCTTTGTATGTAAAAAAGTATAGGTTCACAGTGGCTTGGGGAGCTGAGGCAGGAAGATGGCAAGTTCAAAGCCAGTCTTAGCAACTTAGTGAGGCCCTAAACAACCTAGCAAGACTTTGTCTCTAAAAAAAGAAATATAAGAAAAGGCTGTGGATGTGGCTCAGTGGTTAAGCATCCTTAGGTTTAATCCCCAGTACAAAAAAAAAAAAAAGAAAAGAAAAGAAAAACTTAGGTTCAGCACTCAGAGGGAAAGATCTGAATTCTGAATTCTTCTTACAAAATTTGAGCTACTTAACTACTCTTAGCTCATATTCCCTTTTTTAATAAAAATATTTTTAGTTGCAGATGGACATAATACCTTTAATGTGTTTATTTAGTTTTTTTTTAATGTGGTGGTGGAGATCAAGCCCAAAGCCTCATGTATGCTAGGCAAGTGCTTTACCACTGAGCCACAACCCCAGCCCTCATATTTCTTTTCTGCAACATGTGGCTACTTAATATTTACCTCGGTGTGTGGTAGGTAAACATTTAATTAAAGCAAACAGTTTTTAGGCAATAATCTTGGCTTCAGTTATCCCTGTAATGTTAATAAAAAAAATTTCACATCTCTACATTTCTATAACAAATATTTTTTAAGCCAGAGAATGCAAACAATATACACTCATGTAAAGATTGTTGATTTTAACATTGTTGATGGGAAACCTGGAACTCAGTGAGACAGTGGCCTGACTTTAATGTTAAGAGCTAGAATAACACTTAGGTTTCTTATTCTGGAGTTCAGATCAATGTCAAGGTGAGATTCTGGGTCCTCCCATGGTGGCTGTCAAATTACAGGATTGTACTGGTCTTGATTATAAAAACTAAAAACTTCATTTGAAATTGAATGGCTCTATAGAGTTTTCATTGTGTTTGATATGGGCTCGCTCAGATGGGAACCTCACAGCAGTACTGTAGAAAGGACAGAGGTGTGTTGGTGAAAGCTGTCCACACGCTGTGTCTGTACATTTAGGAATAAATCATGGTGCTCTTCCTGCTGTTCGGGACTCTTCACAACTTTGAAAAATCATTAAGGATTCCATTTGCACCTCCCTAGTGGGAAGTTAAGAAATAAAATCATACTAGCCAGTGTACATTTCAAATAATTACAATACTATGCTTTTTGTCTAGGCAGTACTCTTGCAATAACCTTCTGAGACATTAGGGTAGACATGGAAGGGCCCTTCTCAAAGCCAGGATTTAGTTAAAGAAGTCTCAGAGTCACTTCTTCCTCCATCACCCTCCAGAACTCTGGTCTCTTCACCTCTGATTCTCATGCAAGAGAACAAAGAGGGGAACAGAAAGGGGATCCCCAAAAAAAGGAGATGAAGGGAAGAGAAGGAAGGTGGAGAATGCAGAAGAGGGAAATAATTGGACTGGCACTTAGCAGTTTCTCGGTAAATGTTTACAGTGGGCTGAATCTCCACTAGCACATGTATACTCAGTTGAACTGTAGTTTCATTAACAATGAACAAAGAAAATCATGATGGATTTTGAGTATTTTCTATGAAAGAACATTATGGAGAACAGTAATCCTTAATGCTACCAAACATCATTCAAAAAGAAATGAGTTCAGAGCTGGGGTTGTGGCTCAGCAATAGAATGCTCGCCTAGCATGTGCGAGGCACTGGATTCAATCCTCAGCACCACATAAAAATAAATAAATAAGTGTCCAACTACAACCAAAAAAAAAAAATAACAAAAAGAAATAAATAAAAAGAAATGAGCTCCCCTGTAGCGTGAAAGAGTAAAGGTGGGCATGAAGACAATTTCTTTAATAGGAAAAATTGTGAAATAATGGGAAAGGTTAATGGAAATGACTTTGGGATTTCTTTCTCAGAGCACATTTTTACCTATCTGGGATGATTAGAAGTAGTCCATCTGAGGGCAGGAGGAAGATATGCCTTGCTCTGTGTTTCTAGATGAAAAAAAGGACACATGGTGGGCAATGGGGGTGAGGGCAAGGAAAAGATGTGGAAATAGCCAATGAGAGCTTCTTGAGCTACCAGAATAAAATGCAGAGATCCATCCCTCCCATTGCTAATCTCCAGACTGATATTGTTCTAGAAAGGCACCAGCTGGGTGGAGCCAGCACCAAATCCAGGAAATGAATGACTGTGTCACTAAGCTTGTCCTTATTCTTGAATGGCAGGAATCACCACAGTGCTGACCATGTCCACCATCATCACTGGCGTGAGTGACTCCATGCCCCAGGTGTCCTACATCAAGGCTGTGGATGTGTACTTGTGGGTCAGCTCCCTCTTTGTGTTTCTGTCAGTCATTGAGTATGCAGCTGTGAATTACCTCACCACTTTGGAAGAGCGAAAGCAATTCAAGAACAGAAGGAAGGTACTGCCTTGCTTTGACTATCAGATCCCTTTGCAATGTGGGAAACCCTATCCCCTTCTATCACCCTCTCTCAACAGAACTACAAGCCCTTGTATTAAGTCTGTGTGCCTTGGCAAGTTGTCAGATTTACAGGAGAGTGACAATTTAATTTTGAACTTTAATCTCTGTTCTGCTTTGACTGGTTTCCTCAGCATCCTCATTCACTTTATGGGGAGTTTTTGTGCACAGAGGATTTCTCTGAGTGTGCCCCTCTCCCCTGACTGTACCCTTTGAAAAAAAGAGATTGTTGCACAAACCACAGCCTCTGAAGTGGATGATGATGATGATGATAGCTAACAGCATAAATGGTCATAATATATCGACATAATGCCAACTTTCTAACACATATTATGTAATTTAATTCTACTAGTAACCCCAAGAGGTCAGTATTTTATAACCTTCATTTCAGAGAGGCAGAATAAGTGCAAGCAAGGTCATACATATAAAGGGGAATCAGGGTTTGCTTCTGAATCTTTGACTCCATATGCTATCCTTTCAAACAATGAATGGTATTTCTCTCCACCAAGAGATGGAATATATTTTTCTCTTCCTTTCAATCAGAAAAGTGCTAGAGCAAAGATGGAAGTTTTCCCCCCACCAAATCCTAGGAATAAGGTGCCTTGTGGGCTATATGTATTATTGTGTGTTTGTGTGTCTGTGTGTGTGTGAGAGAGGGGAGAGGGAGCGAGATTGCTTTATAAATGTGGATAGATTTCTCTCTGCTTCATTTCACAAGGATTTGGATATCAGTTCCCTGTTCTTGTGAGAACTAACATAAAATATTGTATTTCAAATCCTAACTAGTAAAATTCATTCCTTTGCTAGCATATTTAAGAGACCGTGTGTATATGTACATTCATATATATGTTATTATTTTTACTTCCGAATATTACTTAATAACTTTTGGATTTCTTACTGAGCATTTTGTACTTTCAGAGTGCTTTTACATCATCTTCCTGATCTGAAAGTTCATATCCATTCCCCAGTGTGGGTCTCACAGGGATTATTATCTCTATTTTATAAATGAAGAAGAAGAGTTTCAGTGAAGTAAAGTGATTTGCCAGAAGGCTCAGGGTAAACCGAGCTGCCATTGCAATTCAGATTTCCTGGGCTGCTGACTTCATTCTTTCATTTTATATCTCTTGAGTCAAAGTTCTAATAAGAGCTGATTTTGTTTTATCGCAGATGCTACAATTTATTTTGTTGACAGCATGGGGCCATGTGTCTCACACACACACACACACACACACACACACACACGGTGAGGTGTTATGCAGGTGTGAGGAAACCGAGAGCTTTTAGATTAACCATGTGCCACAGTGGTGTGTACACATCACCTGCAGCATTCTTGTCAAGACTCTGACCCAACAGGTCTGGGCATAACCTGCATTTTTAACAAGTTCCAGGTGATACTGATGCTGTTGGTCCATTAGCCACACTCAGAATAGCACTGATTTGGATAATCTGTGAAGTAAGCAGTGATGGGAAAATAATGTGTAAAGAGGGAAAGAATTTTGTTTTTGTTTTGTTTCAATTTGGAAAGTTGTAAACCCAAGAAATAGGCATAAAAGTAATTTTGGTCAACCTCATCTAGTCCTTTGACTCCAAAATATCCATGTTTCCCTGTTGTCACCTGCCACACAACGTGCATTTTCTTGCTACATGGCTTTTTTTTTTCATTTGATAATATCATACAGAATTTTCTTAAATATGAAAATGAAGAGGTTCTTTTGAGTTAATAAGCATTTTAATGCTTTAATTATTTATAATGTATTAAAAATTGTTTAATTATGGTAAAATACACATAATTTACAATTTCCCATCTCTTTTTGAATAGGGTTGCACTAAGTTACTCAAGCTGGACTTGAGCTTGTGATCTTCCTGACTCAGTCTACCAAGTAGCTGGGGTTACAGTACATGCACTACCATGCCCAACTTGGAATTTCCCATCTTACTTATTTTAAAATGTATAGTTTGGTAGTGTCTATTCCTGTTGTTGCATAATCAATCTCCAAATATTTTTCTAATGAACTGAAACTTCCCTTAAAGAACTCCTCATTTTTACCTCCCCAAACGCCCTGGAAACTACCATTCTAAGCATTCTCCCCTTAAAGGTACAGTTATCCCAAAGAAATTTTCTTACTTACCATCATAGACCCATGGGAGGAAATGAAGAAGTGATCTAGATTTAGAAGAAAGGATGCCAGACAGAATTCTATCAGTTCCCAGCTTTGTGTTCTAGGCTGACTCGTTTATCTCACAGAGCTGATGTGAAGGTCAAATGATATAATGAATGGGTATGAAATCTCAGTAAACTATAAAGTGCACGTGAATATTCTTACTACAATTGGTGTTAAGAGCATATAGTTTAAAGGAGCAAGAGTTTCCATAGGGATAGTAGACAAAGGCTGCTTGAGATGAGAGGATTTTGAAGGAGTAGGCTGCCCTAGAGAGGAGGTAGAAGCATATGTCTACAGGTTTAGGAGCTAAAGTTGAATTGAAACCAGCTTCAAAGAAAGAGCAAGATGTGAGAGTCATACACTTGGCTACTATGTCACCTTAGTTTTTGATAACATAGTTTGTTGAATGTTGCTTAGATCAGAGAGCAGGGCTCACTAATATTTATTTCATCACTGAATTAAAAGTACTTACTCTTTTCATCACTAGCAAAACTAAACAATTTAGGGTTCCCCCGTTAGGTCTGTCTCCTTTTACATCATTTCCGAAAACAGACCTGGTACAAATGTGGATCCCAAAGTGCA
The DNA here is from genome assembly GCF_052094955.1 of Ictidomys tridecemlineatus. Classification (NCBI taxonomy): domain Eukaryota; kingdom Metazoa; phylum Chordata; class Mammalia; order Rodentia; family Sciuridae; genus Ictidomys; species Ictidomys tridecemlineatus. The sequence goes on from NC_135479.1 coordinate 168,458,071, forward strand.
GACTCAAAAGGGTCTGAGTCACACATGCCAGCTCCTTTCCCCAGACATCTAGTGGGGAATGGTTGAGGGATGGTGAGAAAGGCCTTAGAATGTTGGGCCAGTGGAGATCCTCCCCATGAAATCATGAAGTCAGGCAAAGCTCCTTCTTACCACCACCATCACCACCACCACCACTTCTGCTGCTCTCACACCTGTTAGATATCAAGAACTCAGAGAACAGCAAGGACCATGGAAAAATTATCTCTAGTATTGGTCTTTGTCCGGTAAGGAGAAAGGAAGGCACTTTTTTCTTATCCCTTACCCAAATGTTTTCCTAATTCCAGGACCTAGAACTCAGTCTAAAATAGTCAGATATATATATATTATAGCTTATGTGAAATATGCCTTAGCTATGTGCTTATCTATAGCCTGAAATGAAAAATGAGAGACCAGTTCTAAAACTCCTTCTATTGGACAAGTGACTTATAAACTTGTGAAAAATAGCAGCCCTGTTGGAAAGTTGGTAAAAACTACAAGCTTTAATCAATTACATGTTAGATTATCATAATAGAGAAAGAAAATGACAACCTTGTTCTTCCAAGATTCGTCTTCTTTTATCACACTAATGACAATTTTGTTCAGCTAAAAAAGCAATCTGCTAGGATGATGACTCAGCGGTGTTCTGGATGGCTAGGGAAACCACTGACGAAGCTGTTCATAGTTTTTCCATGCTCAGATCAATAGTTGAATATATTATTAATATTATTGACTACCTAAAGTCATTATTCAGTCTTGATCTCATTGCATGGTTATTTTGTCCATTTTCATTTTATTATGGAAAATATTTACAATTAAAAGAAAAAGGGACAACCCCACTCAAAGTATGGGTCCCTGATTAGTTCACTGACTACACAACATAGCCTTCATGTCTTTTGAATTCAGTAAAACATTAGGTTTTTATAAACCAAATACATATCTTGAAAGGACTTACTCTGCAGCCTCTGATATCAACTCTGAATAATTTTGTCTAGAGTAGCCTCTCCATCTTTGCTCATTTTTCAACTTTCCTATAGATCAAGAAGTGATTTTGTCTTCTCAAAAAACAATTACTAACCACTGCTTCCTAGATATTATCCTATACTAGTGAGCACAACTATCTCCCTCAGAGTAAAACCTTAAAGAAAAATTTCAGTTCAGATTCAATCAGATACAAAAGCCAGATGCAATCAGAATTTGTTCCTTAAAAAAAAAAGTCAACTTCATGTTTATTGGGCTGTATTAGCATCATTTATAGGTGCTTTTAAGAAAAAATAGAAGACCAGACTAATTTGCATTTTTAAGATAAATGGATGATATGTTCTGTTTGGGGACAAAAATCACACTGACTGGGCATACTGCTATATTCTCTCTCAAGAGGAAAAATAAGTTGAAAAGCAAATCCAATCGCCTTACATTGATGTTCTGATAAATCATATTAAACTTTAACTCACAAACTTATGTTAAACGATTCGTACTATTCCAAGAAAAAAAAAAAGGAAAAGAAAGAGGAAAATATGCACAAGGAGTAATAGTCTAGCAGGCCAGGACTAAATTAGAAAACATTGGCATTATGGTAGTGTGACATTTACTTGTATGATGCTCAACTACCTCTATGGGAATAAATTTAAATTTCCTTACTAAATCAGTATGTGCAAGTCTGCAAGACAGTGTTTTCCATTTATTATTAAAATGACTTGTAGTCAGATGCAAGAAGCAAAGGTAGAATTCTATTCTTTATTACAGCAAAGCCTTCTTAGCTATAGAAACTATTTTAAAAATCTCATTTACATTTTTACTATAATTCCTATTCATAAAACTATATTCTTGACTTACTAAAAAAAAAGTCTTTTCTGACAGATTTCTGGAATATATAATATTGATGCAGTTGAAGCCATGGCCTTCGATGGTTGTTACCATGACAGTGAGACTGACATGGATCAGACTTCCTTTTCTTTACACTCAGAAGAGGGCTCTTTGAAAGGACGAGCCACAGGCAGCCCCAGCACAGATTCATCTCGCATAAAGAGAAGAAAATCCCTGGGAGGTAACATCGGTAGAATCATCCTGGACAACAACCATGCCATTGACACCTATTCTAGAATTTTATTTCCCATTGTATATATAATATTTAATTTGATTTACTGGGGTATATATGTATAAAGAGAAGCCTCACTTTTTATTTTTCTCTCCCTTTTGGGGGGTTGGGGTAGGGATTGGGGGTCCAAGCCAGGGTACTGCACATAAGAGGCAAGTGCCGCACCACTGAGCCACATCCCCAGTGCAAAGAGGAATTTCTAATGTACAAAATCTGTATTGGTATCAGAATATGTTTAAAAAGCAAACCTGTTGAACATGAATTGGACCATACTAACTTGACCTAGGAGGGAGTCAGTTATGTCTCCTGGCCTAAAGAAGATTTAAAAACGGACTGATTTACATCTAGGAAAGAGTTCAAAGTCCTAGGAGAATTTTGAAACAGTAATGAGAGTGACAGGCAATTGTATTTTGGAAAAAACATTTCCATAGGGAAGGGCTTTGTAACTATTTCATCTGGACCATTCTTCTCTCTCAATGAGAATGTCCTTTATTCAACCGGAGAATAAAGTTGGCCTGTGACATTAATTCAAGGATAAATTTTTATTTCTTAGTATCCGCCAAGTGACAGATTACCTGACAAAGCTATATTCTCCTAGGGAAGGACATCCACATCAAGCCAGGAGTCTTGTGAAAGACTTCCTTCTCTTTCCTCTAACTACTGAGATTCATATATTATGGAGTCCCAAATGTGGAAAAAATATAAACTTCACTCAATCTTCACTCCTCATATTAAATTAATACTTCCATCACCAATAAAAGGATCTAACGTTTTTTAGATGAGGTATAGCTTTTATAGCTTTTTTGAGGTCTTTGATTGATGACTCTTTTTTAAAATATATACTTTTTTTTTACTTGTAGTTGGACACAATACCTTCATTTTATTTATTTATTTATTTTTATGCAGTGCTGAGGATCGAACCCAGCACCTTGCATGTACTAGGTGAGCGCTCTGCCACTGAGCTACAATCCCAGCCCCTGATGACTCTTTTTAAATCAAATGTTGATTGACGACTAATATGTGACAGACACTTTATTCAGTGTTATATTCATCAAATATGAAATTACCTTTTCTTTCCATCCCTGAGCACTCAGACTAGCAGGAATAGTAATGAATTGGCATAGTAGATGCTGATATGGTGGGAGGAGGTACACTGTGCTGGGTCTGCAAAGTGAAGGCTGAAAGAAGAAAAGAACATCTATAAAGGAATGTGGATCTCAAGTTATCAACAACAGCAGATGCTTTCAGATATCACATTGAGGGAGAAGACTGAATGGAATGTATGTATCCATTAGTAATCTTCAGTAACTTGGTTGAGCCAAGTAAATCAGGTCAAGTGAGTATTAAAGAAATGTTAAGTAGAAAAACCTCCAATAATCGTGTTTTGCAGATGGGAGATATCATGCTTCTGTATTGAGCATTTTGTGGAGAAGACATGGTTTAGAGAAGAGCTCTTGGCAAGAAATGCGACTATGTCCCCTTCCTATTTTGGCTGCTGGAATTGAACTTGGAGAAATAAACTGCTGTATTACTTTCAGTAATACTGAAATACTGGAGTTTATTTCTCCATAAAGTAAAACAAAATTATTTGAATTATTTTATGCCAGGTGAGGAAACAAACAACTTCCTGCTTGTTGCTCAACAACATTGGTTTGGGGTCTCTATCGTTACATGGGGAGGATTTTTTAAAAAAATTGGCTTCCTCCTGGTGCAGAAGATTAAAGGGAAAATTCTCTCTTTATTATGACTTTCCTCATGGGCAGAATAATTCTTAGATACTTCATTCTACTTTCTTAATACAATTTTTTCCATTATCAATATTTCCTAAGCATTATATTTTTCTAAGCTGTCATCCAAAATTAAACTAATATAATTTATTTAAACCCTTCTCCATTTAATTGTAGACTGTAAATAAATTTTAAGAACTACTTAATTGCTTTTAAGCTTGATTTAATAGGGATAGTATTGTTGTAGGATTATATTTTCATAATACAGCACAGATTAATATCCTGGGTGGTTGGCAATTTGTAGGTATTTTTCAACAGAGTGCTGAGTTGGATTATGTTTCTTATTTTGACAAGTTCTGTGTATAAATGATGAGAGAGAGAGAGAGAGAGAGAGAGAGAGAGAGAGAGAGAGAGAGAGAGAGAGAAAATGAATCAACAAATGAGTAGAAAAATCTATACTGTTCTCTTCCTCTAATTTCCTGGTTCTTCAAACATTGCTGGTGTTCATCTGTTTTGAAGTATAATGTTTAAAATGTTTAATGAAACCCCCATGCATATTCATTTTAGTATTTTACACCAAATGCATCACTGCATACATTTGGCAGTCCAGGCTAGAGAAGGGCTCCATCAGAATACACAGGCATTCTTCTTGAGAAGCACTGATAAATAATTGTTGACCAATCAAATGTAACTTTTGTTAATATCTAGTAATACAGGCATTGCATTTTCCAGTGATAAATATGTTGACAGCTCCAGAGAATTATTACAGCATTCCGAATGAGATTCCAGGATTTTACCTGCTTTCTTCTTCTCCTCAAATTGGTGGCTTTGAAGACAGAACTGTTTCTATTTGCGTCCTCTCTCCTAGGAAGCAGCAAGATTTCTGCTTTCATTTCTATTGTAGGAATGAAACCACAGTTACCTGGAAAATATATAAAGGATCGAAATCATACAATAGATACCTCCTGTTAATTTTCACTTCATATACTGATCACAATCCTGAACAGACTGTACATGATTGTTCACTGATGGATAATCCTGGATAAAATGTGAGGATTTGGGAAAATAAGCTGCTTTCTAAGATTAAGAAAAAGCCAGCCAGCTTGTAAACTACCTGAATATAGAAATGGGCTATTTTATAAAGACTGCTCTAGAAAACCTATACTTTTAACTTAGTTTTGTTGCTTTTATTCTGATTGGAATAACCAATAGTATCATTATTTTAAAAATTAAAAATGCCAGTTGGCAAAAAATAATAAAATCCACCCAGAGTTAAAGTTAATATTTTAAAGTATATTCTTAAGAGGTTTCCCTTGCATAACTTAAGATTTTTTCCAAAGGAATAATTTTGTACATATATTTCAATTTACTAATTTAAACACTTGCTTTGTAATAAACCCTGCATTGTCTGTTGGGGATGCTGTAACAAAATATGGACATGGTCCCTGCATACACAATTTAAATCCTATTGAAGAATATGTCTAAATTATGTAATTTGAAGCCAAATATTCTACCCTGGATTATAAACAACTTTCTTTGCCTTCGTTCCTACAAACTAATTTTCATATACTGAGTAGTAGTTTGGTGAATGGATACACCAGAATTTACTTAACCCATCTCCACCTGTGGACATGAGTGTTATTTCCTATTTTGTGTTATAATGTGCTGCAATTTTGTAACATAAAGATTATTCAAACGCAAAATTATTTGATCAACAAATGAAATGTCTAACCATATCCAAATTTCAGCACTTATTTGTAAGAATTCCTATGTGCCCCTAGAACCCGATTCTCCCTTATCTACCCAGAAGTTCTGGAGTATAGATTTCTGTAAGAAGAAACCTTTCCTATTTTGAGTTCATTTTTGTCTCCAAGCAGAGCTGGAATTTCCTCAACCCGACCCTACTTAATTCCCACCCTCCCAAGAAAACTGGCATTCCCTTTTTATAATGAAAGTTTTGGTACTGTATAAAATGCTGATATTAAAGCAGCCTTCTTCCTTCCTTAACAGATGCTGCCTCTACAAAGCCCTTGCCATGTTTCAAATAGAAGACTAAGTGGGAATACAAATATTTACATATAAGTTGCCACAAAAATCATAATTTGTGACCTTGCAGATAGGTTAGCCTTCATATCTACCTTTTCTTATGATGCCACTCATAAGCTTGTTCAGATCACACACACACAAACACATCCACACACCCTGTACATGTTTAATTTTTTTAACATGGAGATTAATGAAGAAACAAATTATAGATAATTCTTTAATCATTGTTAAGGTAAACATTCCAGTGAAATCAAATAATACTCTCAAAGAAGCAATAGAAAGGTGCTATTTCAACTACAGTTCAGTACCTGGGGCAGCTGTTAATTCCTAGCAGGGCCTTAGGCAAAGCTGTCAATGTTTTACTCCAATTATCTCACTTATGGAACTGAGCCACCTTCTCTTTTCCTTTCCCTGTAAGCATTGCATTAAAACACTCTCTCATTCTATAAAGTTTTGCCTAATTTCAAAGTCATATCACCTTCCAATTGCAATTTGATTTCCCTAAATATAACAAGGCACTTAGACACTTTTCTCTCTTTTAATGAAATTTAAAGACGAAACACACCAGTTATTTAAGGAGAAGATTTTTCTTCAGGATGTTGCAATAGGAAGGACATATGTTAATGAGTAAATCTCAGAGAAAAGGAAGGGATCCAGGAGTTTCAAAGAGGCAGGAAAAAGTGCTACCTTCTCTCTGAGAAAGCAGAGAAGTAGTCTTATCTTAGAATATATAAGAGCAGGGTGTTCATTTCTCAGAATACAAAATTGTGTGGCACTTCTTGACCTCTGCTACATTCCAGACACATAGGGGTCATGTGAAATTCAACATATGCCAAAGGTAGTCTTCCATTTCAATTTTTTTTTGCCAAGTCATAATGATTTTTTGGTTTACAATGAGGCCAAGGATAAAGGAGATATTTCACAAAGCAGAGAAAAACTATAATACTATTCTTTTCAATATATTGACACTTAATTTGTTGTCTCAAACATTGAACTAAATTTTATTATCAGGTCATTTTCAGGATGCGATAGCACTTTTAATCCTAGGACCAATGCTATTTATTATATAAATTATTTTCTATAAGAATGCTTCAGGCTGGGTATGGTGGTACATGCCTGTAATCCCAGTGGTTTTGGAGCCTAGGCAGGAGGATCTCGAGTTCAAAGCCAGCTTCAGCAAAAGTGAGACTCTAAGCAACTCAGTGAGACCCTGTCTCTAAATAAAAATACAAAATAAAGTTCAGTGGTTGAATGCTCCTGAGTTCATTCCCTGGAACCCAAAAAATGAAGCAGAAGAAGAAAAAAAAGAATGCTTTGCTGCTAGTTGACCACCCCTTGCCTTAGGCAATCAAAAATAGTTGAATTTATAATGTAAATAACAACTATTTTAAAACACATTTTCTATTTTGAAATAAAGACTTTCTAGAGTTTAATGAACAAGTTTCACTTCTTTAAAAGTGACTTATAGGTTCCAACAGTTTCAAAATTAACTAACTCAAGAAGTCATCCCAAGAAAGGAAGGAAGAGTCTGTACTTATTCTTATTATTTCATCAGAGAACATTAATGCAGGTGTTTCAAGTGTTTTGCACTTCACAAAGGTGCTATAAACACAAAGCCACACATCAAATAAAATTTTAGAGCAATCACACTACCCCAAAATAACTTAAAATATATTTTGTTAATTAGGTTGTGCCTTGAGTGAGATCATCTTTAAATTAAATCATGGACAAATGAGGAAGGAGCCTCAGAACCTACTGAATAATTTGAAAATAAATGTACAGTTCAGGTTGACAAAAGAGAAAGAGAAGGATTTTTGAAAATTAACTCTAATATTTGAATATGATTTATAGAGATAACATGAATTAGAAGTAGGAAGACCCATAAGGCAAAGGAAAGATAGGCATAGAAACTAGAAAAGTGATTGGTTCACAAAATGAACTCCTTAAAGTCCTATAGTGTATATCTTGGAAGAAGACTTAGATTTGAATGTAAAATGAATTTTATGTGATTATTTTGGATAATGTCCTGATCTAGACTAGTGTAATCTCATGATTATTGTTCATTTGTGTGAAGGATGGTGGTGTGTGCATCTGGGAAATCAAAGAATTATTTGTATGTTGGTCATCAAATAATTGATACAATATTCCATCTTGACTGAAATTCAAGATATTCTTATTACTTGGTTAATATTACCATTTACCCCTTTTATGTAATGAGTTGTACTGATGGAATTCCTGGTAGGTTCTGTTTGATTAATATGGGCTATACAGTTATTATATTGCTGAACAATGTTTTATATGAAATAATCTGAACATAATAGGGGTATACTCAGTAAATGGCTTTATTTTTCACTAATCACTGTCAAATGTGCTCTGTTGGCTCTTTGTCCTCAGTTTCTTGCTGACATCTTAGGCAGATCCCATTGCTTTTGTTATTGAATATTGATTGATTAAACAATCACATACATAAATGCAACCACATGTATAAATACACATTTATAAATACATAAATACATGTTAGCTTTCCATCACCTCAACAAAATATTAAACATGTATAAGATTAAAAGGAGGAAAATTTTATTTTGGATCACATTTTCAGAGGTTTCAGTCTATGGTCATTTAGTTCTGTTTTTCCTGGGTCTTGTTGAAGCGGACCACCAAGGTGTGACAGCCCAGTACAGGAAAAGTGCTCACCCCCTGGCAGCCAGGAAGGAAGGAAGGAAGGAAGGAAGGAAGGAAGGAAGGAAGGAAGGAAGGAAGGAAGGAAGGAAGGAAGGAAGGGGAGGAGGAGGAGAAGGAGGAGGAGGAGGAGAGAAAGGGAAAGGAAGAGATGAGGAGGCACAAACAAAGGTCTGCCCCTAGTGACCTACTTCCTCCAACTAAATCCCACAGCCTAAAGGTTGCAAACCACCATTTAATAGCCAATAGGCTGGCAACCAAACTTTAGCATATGAACTTTGGGGTGCATTTCAGATTCGAAACACTATAATCCTTACATACAAAATACTTTGATAAAAGGGATTTGTTTTCAGGTATAAAGCCTAGTCTGATTCAAATTTGTTTTCCCTTAAGCTCAGGCCTCAACGTAGAATCTGCACTTGATACATAATTCTCCTTCCTCCTTCTCAGTGTATGAAGCAGATTAGAGAAAAAAAAAAAAAAAAGACAAGGTTTTTTTTTTTTTTCTTCAGTATTTTAGCTCCCAGTTTGCTAATGCCCTTTGAGTGGCAGACAGGGAAAGTTTCACCAGCATGCAACAACAAGTGTAGTGACATAGGATCCAACTTTTGGGGTTTAATGCTCTGCAGCCACCATCCTGAAATTCTTAATCTTTGAGTTTGTTTTGTAAGTGAATGAACAGGGAGTATGTACAGGGCATGGCACATGCACTTCTACCTACAGTTCCACTATAGGGTTGTTCCAGTTTTTGCTTCATTGCCTGCCCCTATCATACATTTACCCAATGCCACTGCTGCCCTCTGTGTCTGGTGGGACCAGGGCATAGATGTAGGGAGGGTTAAGATTGTACACATATCACTCCTGGGGCTGGTCATAGTAGTGGCCAACTCCCTCCTGGGCTGGCAGCACCAAAGTGTTTTGGGAGAGAGACCTACTGGAGCAAACTCTTTCTTACCCTATACTCAGGTAATTTGTTTACCCTGACTAGGAGGTTGCCATCTCTTGACGCATTTGCTGTGGGTTGGTATGTGGCTAGTTGGTCAAGAAGACTAATTTTCCCATCCCTGGAAAGTACACAGCAGTATAGTGTCGGTGGTCAGCAGCAGGGCATTTCCATAGCGCACTGGGTCAATAGTTCAGGAGCACTGCTGCAGTCTGGCTGGACACAAAATCAGGAGCCACTCAAGCAAGAACAAACTTTATTTCCAAAACTCCCGCGAATGCCATGCACATGGCCTTCTCCCGGGACACACTACAGCAATTGGAAATCTCTCCTCTGGAATTCCCTCCTACCGCACTTCCCCTGGCGGTCACCTTTCAACCAAAAATGCCAAGCTTCATTCCTACTTGGCTATGGCTCTCAGCAGAGCACTATGCACCAAGTGGCACTGCAAGGCCCTGGGGGCCTGTAGATGTCTGCACTCACCTTTAGAACATGAGGAATAGAGTATGACATTTAATAGCAATAAAAAACACCACCACAAAAGAATAGGTTATATTTAGTATAAAAAAATGCAATAGCTCGCCTGGCATGCGTGCGGCCCGGGTTCGATCCCCAGCACCACATACCAACAAAGATGTTGTGTCCGCCGAGAACTAAAAAACTAAAAAATGCAATAAGATCCATATTCTCCATATTATCACTTTGCACAGGATCCCACAAATTTTGTTGGCCCTGATGACCCTGATGCAGGTGAAAATTCTTTTGGAAGTCTACATGGGTTCATTAAAATTAACCTTGGAATCTCTGATTGATCTTGTGTGACCCCATTTCTCCTTTCCTGTCCAGGCCATGGCCTCCTAAAGCTTGGCTTTATTCACCTGCTATACCATTCTCTTTGGTCAGGTAATTTCTTAATGGTCCAAGCCCAACTATTTCCCACACTCAAGGATCTTCGATAATATCCATGTTAGAACAGCCTGCTGCTTTCTGCATTTCTCCTCTGAATGCAGTTTGTGAGGGTAATCTCTCAAGGGCTCAAGATGTGTGCTCAGCAGAGGAGTACTCACCTAGCATGCAAGTGCACAAGGCTTTCAATCTGAGCCCCAGCATTGAGGGGGTAGGGAAACCAAAAGACAAAAACCCTGCTTCAAAGCCAGGCTGCCTGGATTAAGTTTGTTGTTCTACCCCCATGTCTGTGACTTTTGGTTGACAGTACTGAGTGTCTTGGTGTCTCCAATTCCTCAAATGCAGAAAAAATATACTTATAAATCCTTTGCACAGGCTTTTGTGTGGATTAATCTTTGAATACAAGATGTTTTTAAAAGACCTGGGAAATAATTTATTATATTTTAATATTAAATATTACTGTCTTCAGTTTTGAGGCTTCAACAGACATTTTCAAGCAAACATCTCAATTGGCATACTCTTCAACAAGTTATCTCATTCAAGTTTATGCATCAATTTTTCATGGATAATGTGATCATACAATTTTTTTCAGGATTGTTTTTCTTCTATATTCAGAAGCCATAATTAAGGTATATTTTTCACTTCTTTAACACTTGAAATGAAATTATTGATAGATCTAACAGTTCATAAGTGTTATCAATTTGGAGATTGATTAGTTGGTCATTTTTGGTTCATTAAGATAAAATTCTAAAGGAAAATAAGTCAACTAATCTATCATTAGTTGAAGGGTATGGAAAATGACAATCTCTAAAAAGGGAAATGACACCCTCACCTCAAAACTGACCTGGAGGAAGAGGGAGAAGGAAGACAATCATTAATCCTCTCCTAGGATTAATGGGCCCTAAGGGGAAAAAAGGCAAACTTTCATTCCTTCCCAACAACAATGGGTCCTGAAGGGAGGAGGCCAATACTGAAATTCTGGGTCCTGGACTTTTACCCTTTCACCTTGCCAATGAGGAGAAAAGCAAATAGTGAAGGTCTGGGAAACAATGAATTCCGGAGAAAGAGGATGAGCAGTGAACACTGAATTCTGAGCTTTTCCTAGTGATAATGAGTTTAGGGCTTTTTACAATTTCTTTCCCGACTGTCCAAACTAATACATCCTGCTTCAGTCTCTAATAATTAAGCCACCCACATTGTAAACTATAAAACTCAAACTCCAGTAACCGGGGACCATTTTTCTACCCAGAAAATGAGTCCCTCCAGTACCTGATCATTGACTCCACTGCAGAATTAAGGAAAGCTTGTTGATCCGTTTGAGGTCTGCTTCCATCCTGGTTATTGTGCTTCCATAATGGTGCTGAAATTGTGTTGGTTATTTTGCTTACAATCATGATGTTTGTTTCTCTCATCCATCTACACATTTTGCTAGTCTCCCAAGAAACATTTTTCAATAAGAGCTTGTTTACTCTTCAAGAAAGCAACCCCCAAATATATCTTATTCTTATAACAGTCATGAACACACATCTTTTTCAGCGTTGTTTTTTTTTTTTTTTTTTTTTTTGGTGACATGTTAAGTTACAAAACATCTCTGTAAGGAATAGTCATTGGAAATCCTAATGCATACTTTCACTCACTAGTTCTGGGTTGTTGGAAAAAGAAGATCTGAAGTATCACTTAATAAAGAAATGTCATGCAACCTAACATTCATTGACTTTTCCATAGACACAGGCTCTACAAGAAATTAAGACTGTAAGCAAGAAAATGACAATATTAACTCAATTCACTTTTGTAAACACTGGGTACTCCAAACAGTGATAGTATGCTTTAATCAAATCAAATATATTGAGTCCCAGATGTATCACAAGTATAATCTTGGAAGACCTTGACTAGATCATTCTTAAAAGTGGCTTTTCTGAAGTTACTAAAACCCCAAGATTATCCCATGGTTGACTACATTCATTTAAAGCTGCCTTGCTTGATGAGTTTTGTAAATGAAGTGAAGCAAACATGTGTCACAGACTCAATTGCACTTAATTCATTCTATAGAACCATGTTCAAGATGCTGAATGGGCTGTAACAAACGCCTCTCAAGTGGATTCATTTTACAGTTTTAAGACTCTTGCTTACCCTCTCTCACCTGACACTAACGGCAGCTTTATAAGGACAAAATTAATCACTTTTACAGATGAAAAACAGAGGTCAGAAGAGAATACTGGTAAGCAGCATGAGTGTTATGGTATGAATGTTTGCCCCCCCAAAATCTATTCACATGTTCAAACTGAATGAACAATGTAAGTAGGAGGGGCATTTTGGGAAAAGATTATGTCACGAGGGTGGAGCCCTCCTGATTTAGGTTAAAAGGCCCCAAAGAGCTACCTTGCCCCTTCTATCACAGGAGGATGCACCTAGGAGGCCTCATCTGTGAAACAGGATTCAGATACACCGAATTCCAGAATTAGCCAGTGCCTTGAACCTTGGAATCTGCATCCCTCAGAACCGTGAGAAATAAGCTACTCAAACAAAATCAGCAACCCAAACAAAAATGATGGGGAAGGGGAGGGTGTTTAAGTCCCAGTTATGCTATTCAACGGTTGTATAATTGTGAGCAAGTTACATAATCTCATTATGCCTCAGTTTTCTTATATTAGAAGTTAGGCCAGTAATGGTTTAAATATTAGAGTCAAATTTAAAGAAAAATAAAAACACTGCCTAGGTCTTTTACGGACCAAAGTGAATATAAATATACAACAGAAGGCATTCACACCATTTAAAACAATGTGTGTGCTTCCCACAGTTTTACCATATAGTAGTACTATAAAGTTTTGAGACAAAAATACAAATAATTATTTTAAAAGTCCTTTGAAGTTTATAGAATGAATGATTCCAGTAGGACTGATTTTTCTCCCAATATCCTGTGGAAATTGGTGCACAGATGCTCAGAGGCCAATAGGAGGATCACAGTACATCTGGTGCAAACTCAGCATTAGCATTAGCTAAGTTCATGCATGGGCCTCTCTCCCCTCAACTTTGTGATTTATGTGTATCAATCATAAAAAGGGCTTTCACACACTGGTTCTCCCATGGCTGCTTTGCCGCCTTCCCCAGGAGCACCCTCCGCCAGCAGCCGGGCTCGCCCAGGAAGCGGGCGCCTGAGCAGGAGCGCCCCGCCCCGGACGTGCCCACGCCGCCCCGCCCAGCCAGTTCGCGGCCGCGCGCAACAGGCCGTGCGGGGTGAGTGGGGCGATGACGGCGGGAGGGCGGGTTCCTCCAGGCGCGCGCTCCTCTGCTCCCGGCTGGGTCTGTGGGACCTCGGGGCTGGGCCCGAGAGCTCTGTGGCGCTGGTGCCTGCGGGGGCCGGGGACGCGTCTGAACCGCTCTGGGCCCCGGAGCTCCGGGCCCTGTGGACACGCCGGGACCAGAGGGGCCCGGAGCTCTGGGGTGCAGTCGCCAGTGTCTGTAACACTTGGACAAGCTCACGTGCTCGGCCCGGGGTCCGGAGACCCGGGAGGAACGCGGAAAGTTTGTAGGCTTGGCAGGGAGGGTAGGAGCGAGGCCGCCACGTGGGTTGCCAGGGCCTGGGCGACAGGTCGGGCCTAAGAGACACACGCTGAGGAGAGCTCCTGCCTGCGGAGGCGGGAGCTGAGGCTGTCCCTCACCCCACTCCTGACTTTAGCAGCCTTTGCTTCCAGTTCATTCACTTGTCAATAATTGGCTGCTGAATGCTTGGGTTGTCCAACAGGTTAAAAAGACCAAGTTTCTCACTGTGTTTCTTGGAAGTGCAGGCCTGGGCCTCTGGAGACTCTGATTTCACCACTAATTAGTTGTGTGTCACCATCAGGAGTTTCTTTCAATGGTCTCATCTTTTAAGTGGAAGAGCCTGATCTACCCAGCTTTTACACCATCAAGTGGATGGGTCTGACTCCCTTCTCTTCCTTTGTGACCTCATGGTCACCAAAATACATTAATGAGGTACAATTCATTTTCCTTCTAAAATAAAACTAAAAACATAAATGCCAGTCACAACTCAAGGTCAATAGGAGAACTTCTTTGCATTAATGATAATTCTTTATGCGGAAAAGAAATCATTTAGGTTAGCCTGGGCGACCTTGTTACAGGCAATATATTATTTTTATCAGGCGTGCGTGTTTTATTGAGCTGAGTTCAACTATCGTCTTCTATATTACTGGATCTATAATTTGCCTGGAGAATTTAATAATGTTGATGTAGATTTCTGGGCCCTGGTCATCAGAATTGGCCATCCAGTAGGTTTGTTGCAGGTCCAGAAATTTGCGTGTTAACAAAACTGTTTGTGCCCAGGGACTACTAGCTGTGCCCAGGTTAAACCCAGTCACACTTCCCTCCTTGGGTTGGTTATAATTACTGGTATCTATTTGCCAGTTAGCCCTTGGAATACTGTTGAATACCAAAGCCACAGCTGCCTTCAAAGTGGCAGTCATACTGCAGGAGGTCTCTGTTTTCTCCAGCTCTGGTTTTTGTAAGGCCTTGCAGGTTTTTTTTTTCTCTAAAACTGTATATAGATTAAAGATGAAAAAGTGAAAGTTAATTTAGCAAGCATTTCTTGAGAATCTCCTATGTGCTATATGCTCTGCTAAGTTCCAGAATGGACAGACAGCTATCCCTTCAAGAAGCTGTTATGACTTCTTGTCATTCATATTACTTTGGAAAAGGTAGGACACTTTCAAAATATAAATATCTTTTTTGGCTATAGTATGAGCATCAGTATTGATTTTCTTGTACAGTTTATCTGCAGGGCACTTAAAGTATGAACTGTGAATCTTTTTACTTACTCTTTTTACCTTTTAATGCTTATAGTCAACTCATTGAAAACAATTATTTTTAAAAAACTTTTTTTTTTTTCCTGTAATATTCTAACTTCTTTCTGGGTGGTCTGTGAGGTTATAGGCAGAATTGTATTGGCTGAACTTTTGTAGACAAAGCATTCTTTTGTCTATATTTCTTGGATTTGAAGTCTTTTTTTTTTTGCTTTTTAAAAAAATATCTTTTTTAGTTGTAGATGGACAGAATACCTTTATTTATTTATTTATTTTAAATGTGGAGCTGAGGATCAAACCCAGTGCCTTCCACATGTGAGGCGAGCACTCTTATCACTGAGCTACAACCCCATCCTCCCCCCCTTCTTCTTTTTTTTTTTTTTTTACTTTTTACCTCGACTGAAATTGGATGCATCTTAGGACTTTTTTTGTGTTTAATGGAATAGGGTGTGTCATCTATTCTCCCTTCCACCCTCTGAAAGCTGTTAAAAGGAATGGTTGTCTTACAGCATGAGTAGTGTGAGCATCGAATACTACATTTGCCTAGTAACATCTAAGCTAGGTTCCAAGTAACTAAGCCCCCAATCATTTCAGCATGTACACAGAGAAATAATAAATGTAACTTTTGGCAACATAAATAGTGAAATTTATATTCTAACAAAAACATATATTTTACAGTATTACAATTTAATTTTATGCTTGTAAGTGGAGAAAATTACGTGATTTTATTTTGGTTTAAGTATTTTGTGCATTTTATTTAGCCACACTTTCTGATAGGTGTGCTTATACTGTATTCATATTTTATGTTTAAGGAAAACAAGCCTTTCACTAGCATCTTCCTGCTTATTCCTTTAAATATCAAAGAGACTAATTCTGAGTAATAAGAAATCTGTGACTGAATATAAAATTGTAGGGTACCTTTAGTGAAACAAACCTAATAAACCACTCTAACATTTAGTTTTAAAATTTAGATTTGAGCAATATATTGGGATCCCAAAGACCATTTGTAGGTTCTGTGATTTTTTTGCGAGAACGTGCTGATTCATTACAGCAAAAACATACTAAGCACATTAGTAAAGGGGAAAAGGCATATGGAAATAAAGTCCTGTGGTGACCAGGTACAAGATTCCAAGTTTCTTTTTGTGGAGTGCTTAATTGCTCTGGGCCCTAATTTTGTCACCAGGTGTGAGATGTTGCCAACCAGGGAAGCTCATTAGAGACTCAGTGCTCAGGGTTGTTACTGGGACTAGTCACATAGGATCTGTCTTCCTGGCACATACCAAATGTCTAGACCCAGAGAAGGCAAGCAGGTATTCAGTATAAACTGTATTGTTTTACACTTCAGGCATCGTGAGCCACTCATTAATTAATGGTGTTGGGAACCTCCCTAAATCTTAAGTTCTGAGATATCATGCACAAGCTAACCTCTCAAAGGGTTGCAGTCAGTCAAGCTACGGTGACTCTATTTTGTACAAATAGTCTTTATTGACTCTCTTTTCATATCTCCTGTACATCACTTGAGAATTCTAAGTACTGCCAATGTTTTTTCTCAGTAAAGCCTTGATTCTTTGGTTTGTCCATTTGATTTAAAAGGTATAGGAAACATTTTCAGAAAATATATCTCATTGGCCATATATCCTAAAATACTAGTTTATTTTTTCAAAGCTTAATTAAGCTCTTACCCCTCTACTGTAGGTTTTTAGTATCAATTTGTATTAGTTTTCCACCATGATCATGAATGTCTTTTGAAAGAACTGAGCTGTTCATTGGTTTGAAATTTAGGTGCTAAAATGAGGCCAATTATAGACTTTTGTATTTTGACTTTCCCATATCCTCATTTGTTCAGTTTACATCTGGGTTGCATTTTTAAAATTCTTTGGTAAATTAGTTGCAGTACATAACAAATTATTCTAGAGTGTTTACTTCTCAGGCCAGAATACTAATTCTACTTAGTCTGTTGTGTAACTGAAATACTTCTTAGTTACAATGAAGAGAAGAGAAAACAACATTCCTGTAATTCTGATAATTCAACAAAATAGGAAACCATAACACTTATAAATTACTGGTCTTGGGGAAAAATTGGCATTTATAAACACAAGTGCTTCTTAACTTTTTGTTTTTGTTTGTTTTCCTCCCCAAACAGAAAGGACTTCTAAGAATCTGGTGAAAAACAACCCCTTTCTTGGGGTAGGGTGAGTACAGGTTGAGTGTTACTAATCCCAAAGTCTGAAATGCTCCAAAATCCAAAACGTTGTGAGTGCCAGAATGATATCACAAGTGGAAAATTCCACCTGGCGTCTTAGTAAGATGCCCTGATGATCTGTGCACATTGAAATCGGAGAGTGCTGTGTTAGAAGTTAATGATTTTGGTATTTCAGTTATGATGTTTTATTGTTTGTTTAAAAGTTAGTGTTTTAAAAAACTTGGCATATAATTATTTTTGGCCTTCACTTTTCAGCCCTTTGGGTTTTTTTGTTGTTGTTGTGTTGTGTTTTGTTTTGTTTTAATGGAGTGGGGGGATGATAAAGTGGGAGTTTTCAAGAAAGGCTCAAATTTGGGAGTGAAGAGTTTCAGGAGGTTGGTGGAGTCTTGGGAGCAAGCAGCATCTCACTTCAGCCACCAGGTGACACCACTGGTCCAAGCCATTGTGATTTCCACCTGAACAACAATTGAGCATGGTGCTGAAAGTACCTGGCAGTGAACAGCTATTGATTGTTTGCCATCAAATGTTTGTAACTCAGAGTTTATCTAATTAGATTCAGGGCCTTGTGCTGATAGAAGCTGAATTCAAAAATTTTGGCTTTGCTCTATCAATGGCCACAGGCTAAACCTATGACTAAGAATTGCTGAGACAGTTGAATGGTTTAATTTGGGATAATTATACCTCCTAATAAATAATGAATCCTAGGACTTGAGTTTATACACAAAAACATGTTTTCCTTTAAATGAATGTGTAATCTAAGTAGTGTGTGAAGCTGAATCATGTCTTGGAAGAAATGGCATTGACTTAAGCCTGTCTCATTTCTAGAGGAAGCAGTGTTGACTTGGGAATAGTTCTCATAAAGGCATAGTGTTCAGCCATGGTTTGTGTGTTCAGGCCACTAACACCAGCAATGGCACTTCCAGTAGACCTAACCATGTATGTTTTTTTTCCTTTGGATAGGTTTGCATTCCCTTCTTGCTTGAAGACAGACAATGCCAAAGAAAGTGAAGCCTGCAGGGAATGGGAAGGAAGAGAGTCCTGTTCCCTGTAAGCAGGTGAAAGTGGAGGCAGCTGGTGGACCTTCCACCTTAAACTTTGAGAGCCCCAGTGGTCTCTTTGAAAGTCTGATTTCACCCACCAACATAGAGACATTTTTCAAGGAATTCTGGGAGCAGAAGCCACTTCTCATTCAGAGGGATGACCCTGCAGTGGCAGCATACTACCAGTCCCTATTCAGGCTGACAGATTTGAAGAGTCTGTGCAGCCAGGGTATATACTATGGAAGAGATGTGAATGTCTGTCGGTGTGTCCATGGGAAGAAGAAGGTTTTAAATAAAGATGGAAAAGCACACTTCCTTCAGCTGAGAAAAGATTTTGATCAGAAAAGGGCAACAATTCAATTTCACCAACCTCAGAGATTTAAGGTAACAAGTTTCCCTATTACAGGTCTTCATACTTGCCCCAAATGCTAACACTTGACCATACATCAGCTCACAAGTGAATATGGTGAGCCTCCTGCCATTTTTGGAAGGCATAGCACCTAGTTGGTCTTTAAAGAGTCTGAGAGTCTGTATTATCTTTTGGCTCTATTATTAGGAACTCCAGTAGCTAAGGGTGGACATTGTTGAGTATCTTTGAGCTGCAAAAACTAAATTACATTGATAGTTTATAAAGTTGTTAAAGTAGTATTACACCTTCAGGATCATGTCCTATGGACTGATTTATGATTTTGTATATTGTAGAGATTTCTGTTTGGTTTGTCCTATTACTATAATTTAAGGCATAATAGCATCAAGGTGATATATTTTTTTTGAAATTGCCTCCCTTTACTGCCTACATCTTTCTAAGAAGAGGCTTCAGAGCTGGGACCAGATCATATACCAGATGTATGTCTAAGAAAGTGACCTCTCTTCCTATTGACAGTTGAACTGATGACATTAAAGGTTGGGGTCCTGAAACTTTTCTTGGGGAGGCAGTCATAAGTGCAGGATAACTTTGATTAAAATTATCCTGTAATCCGTGACTGACATTTGGGAAATAATTTGCCACCACCTCTGTACTCATTAAATGCAGATTTAGGATGAGCTAATCTGCTTTTTTAGAGATCTTTATGTGTCAGCTCCAAATTGTTGAGGGTCTCATCTGAGTTTTAGATACTATTATTCTCATTGTTGTAACCAATGATAGAATCAAAATGGCAGCATGGGAGAAGAAAGTGGAGTTTGAGGAGATTCCATATTGAGGAGAGTAGGATTCTGCCTGTATTGGTGGTTTCTAAGACTCTGTCATCAGTTACAATAATATTTCTTACAATTTAACTCAGAAGTTGGTTTGTTAGATCCCATTAAGCTTCAACTGGTTAGTGCCATTCCTTCTCTTGTCTAAAGGTCTTGAATCTATTTATACTCTAGATGAAATATAAGTACTCAGGTGTTTTCAGGACAAGTCCTGATTCCAATTATTACATCTCAGGCAATCTTAAAATGTTGAAGTATCCTTGTAATGCCAGCCTTTTGGCACTAACCCCCCAGAAGGAATTTATAAATGATTTCCCAAACCAACTCATGATTTGAATTTAGAAAATATGGACCATATATAAAATGCTTCTCTTTAAGCTAGTTGACTCTTTACCGGACTAGAAGTAGCTTTTTTTTAAGAGAGAGAGAGAGAGAGAGAACTTTTTTTCTAATATTTATTTTTCAGTTATCGGCAGACACAACATCTTTGTTTGTATGTGGTGCTGAGGATTGAACCCGGGCCGCATGCATGCCAGGCAAGCATGCTACCACTTGAGCCATATCCCCAGCCCCATTTTTTTAAAAATATATTTTTTTTAGTTTTAGGTGGCACAGTACCTTTATTTGATTTTTATGTGGTACTGAGGATCAAACCCAGTGCCTCACGTGTGCCAAGCGAGTGCTCTACCACTAAGCCACAGCCTCGGCCCCTAAAAGTAGCATTTTTAAAAATGTATTTTTAGCTGTAGATGGATACAATATCTTTATTTTATTTATTTATTTTCGTGTAGTGCTGAGGCTCACACCCAGTGCCTCACACATGCTAGACAAGTGCTCTACCACTGAGCTACAACCTCATCCCAGAAGTAGCATTTTTTGAGTAATTTTTAGAAACCTAAGAACTAAGAATATAAATCAATGAAATTTGTTACATATAATTTGGTCATAAACCAGAAATTTATTATTTGGCCCATATGTGGTATCCTCTATGGCTGCCATTTCTGTATTTCAGAACCATGTCCCCCAGGGCTTTTCTCTGTTTGTTTATTTAAGCCTTGCGCACCCTTCTAGGATTCCAAGTGGCCAAGAAACTGTTTCCTTTGCACTATTTACTCTTCTCTTTGGTTGGGTTTAGTTATAGAAAGGATGACCTTCCTCAGCCAAAATTCAGCCCTCATGCTAGATTAGGATTTTTTTTTTCCTCTTTCCACCACCAGCACCTGAGAGACCTATAAGCTATAAGAACTCACCTTCTTACATAGAAGCTGAGTTCAAAATTCTGTCTTATGAGGAAGATTAGTGGTGAGTGTGTGTGTGTGTGTGTGTGTGTGTGTGTGTGTGTGTGTGTGTGTTTAGGAATGAGTCTGTGACATCAGAATAAGAAAGTTCAGAGGTGGTTTACTCTGGTCAGGTCAAGAGGGTGTCAGCCTGAACAGTTAGCCCATTGTTCATTGAGTCTCAGACTGTCTAAGTCTTATTAATCTTAATATTCTGCATACTTTCCCATAGCTATTCTACACTGGTCTGGTGTTTTTGACTCCACATTTAAGTCATTTTCCTATCAGACTTTGAAAGATGATTATTGAAAGTAGCAGAACTTTTGAATATTAAGCCTTTCTTTAGGTATATGAGTGGAATTCTTGTCTTAGCCATGGCATTCTATTTTGTTTCTGTGGAGACTGACATTTGGGAATTGGAGAAAGGTCAGTGGAGGAGGTTGTACCCAACCAGGAGAGAAATCTTCACCACCCTTGTCTTTCATTTTTCTGGTTCTCAGCCTCTTTGTGCACAGTAGGAGTTTGTGGTAACAGGAGACAGGGGCCTTCCTTGTACTCTAGTTAGTGTTGTAGTGTAATACTTATATACTGCTTTGCAGTTTAAATAGGTTTTGAGATAAGTTGAGTTTTGCTCCTCCCCAGTATTGGGGTGGGGTGTTAGTAGCTTTGCTTTATAAAGAAATCTGTCGGGGCTGGGGATGTGGCTCAAGTGGTAACGTGCTCGCCTGGCAATGGCAGGGTGCTGGGTTTGATCCTCAGCACCACATAAAATAAAATAAAGATGTTGTGTCCACCGAAAACTGAAAATAAATATTAAAAAATTCTCTCTCCTCACTCTCTCTCCTTTCTCTCTCTCTCTCTTAAAAAAAGAAAAAAGAAATCTGTTGCCTAGCTTGTGACTACAGTTGGACTCCTCTCTTTTCAGTAGATCACAGTTGGCAGATTCAGAAGCCAAAGGTCTAAGAAAAACAGAAAAACTGTACAACTGATAGCATTTTCAGTAACCTTTAAGAAGAAGAGACATGTTTACATCAATTGCACACCTTGAATGATCTTGAATGATGCTTGGGCTGGGAAACAGTCAACCATTTTTTCCTGAAAGACCTCTAAGGACATTGGGAGAAAAAGAAAAGCTCTGGTTTCTTAGTGGTTCCACTTACTGTACATAATTACAAAGCCAGGTCCTGTTGGTCTCTCTCCTGAAGTAAATTAGGTTCTTTGGGAGCTCTGAAATTTTCTGAGGTATTCAGAGTCCATTAAGTCATTTTTCTGTGTCAAGGAGAACATTCGACATCTAAAATAAAGAAGCCCAGTGGTCCATATAAAGATATCTTCCAAAGCTTTTGATTTTTATGTTGACCCATTTTATCCCACTTTGTGATTTTAATACTGTAGATCTCTTTTAGTCCAGTGGTAGAATTGACTCTCAAGTTATAATTGATTTGCTCAGCAAATATTTGAAAATGTTGAAATGTCTTCTATGAGCCAGGCACTGAACATTCATATGCTTAAAACTTTGGTCTCTCTCTTGACAGCTGGGGTTGTAGCTCAGCCATAGCATGTTTGCCTAGCACTTGTGAGGTTTGATCCTCAGCAGCACATAAAAATACGTAAATAAAATTAAAGCATTGTGACCATCTACAACTCAAAACAAAATAAAACAAAACAAAACAAAAAAAACCCTTTTGGTCTCTTTAGTGTGAGTCACCTTTTCTTCAGTTATCTTAAAGGCATGGACTCAGGAGCTGATTTGCCCAAATTTGAATCCTAACTCCATCATTTAATAATTGTGTGTTCTGGTGCCTCAATTTTCTCATTTGTAAACTGGAGATAATGGTAGTAACCACCTTATGAGACAGGGTTGTTGTGAGGGCTGTAGAATGAATAAAAAAGCACTTTGAGGCTGTGCCCTGTCTTGGGGAAAAACTGACACATTCTCTCTCTCTCTCTTTCTCTCTCTCTCACACACACACACACAAATATAGTTCCTGTCTAGGCACTTCAGTGGGCCTTATACCTAACAATTGATTAGTGACTAGAGAGAGAACATTGCTCACCCTTGTTCTTAACTCATTTGTCTATAAGCTTTTTCCTAGGTTTCATTTCTGCTTCCATTACTTTAAATACCCATTTTGTGTAGGTGGTTCCCAATCTCTAGCCCATACTTCCTGCTAAAACTTCAAACTTACTTAAAAACATTTCCACATTGTGGGGAGGGGAGTGGTCTTAGCATCCCAAATTTAAACTTTCTTGTGTGAAGCTCGTGGTCCCCCCCCCCCCCGCCTTGAAAACTTATTTTTTAGCAAGCCTTTTTTGTCTCAGTCAATGGAACTGGGAGCTAATTGCCCAAGTCAGAAACCCAGGTGTCTTTTTTTTTTTTTTTTTTTTTAATTCCTTTCATTTCCATGCCCCTTTATCCATCAGCATGTCCTAGCAGTTCTACTTCCAGAGTACCCCTGGGCTTTTCAAATTCTGATATCCCTCTTCCACCATCCTGCTTATATTTTACCTAGACTGCTATCTCAGTAGCTTCTAGACTGGTGTCTTAAATTTGTACAATTCGTTTTCCACCCAGGAGCCAGAGTGAGCTTTTAAAAATGTTAATTGGTTCATTTCATGTTCATGTCAAAATCCTTCATGAGTCACAGTTGCTGCCTTGCCAGTCTATCATTTGCTTATTTCTTTGCAGTAGTGTCTGTGCTAGAAGGGAAGATTCTTGAGGGCCCTTTACTGATTAATTGTCTGATCTATGATAATTGTGAAAGGAAGGCTTCCTAAGTGAACAAAAACATTTGTTTTATTTCTAATTTATTTTTATCCCTCCCCCCTTTTCTTTAAAGGATGAGCTTTGGCGGATCCAGGAGAAGCTGGAATGCTACTTTGGCTCTTTGGTTGGCTCCAATGTGTATATAACTCCTGGAGGATCACAGGGCCTACCTCCCCACTATGATGATGTTGAGGTGAGAGAAGAAGCATATTGCCCAGTGTGGGGAACAATGAGTTATTGAGAGCATGGTTATGAAGTTGCTCTGGGAGTCCTTGGGGTTCTTTTCATGTTACACTCTAAAACTTCAAGACCGAGTCTGTGGCTGTTCTTTATGTGCACTCTCTGGAGATCTTGAACTCATCTAAATGTTGGGCCAAAACAAATCTCTCCAAATTGATTTCCTGCTCCTTCTCAAAGGGAGAGATTGTTTCCAAACTTACTAATAAAAGAACATCACATTCATTCCTTTGAAACAGGAATTTACTGAACTCTATAGAAAAGTCATTAGCTTTTCCTTTAATTTTACAAGGTATGATCTTTGATATAATGAGATCACACATAATCCCGGCTTCTGCTCTCATTTTCTTTTTTTTTCCAATAAGTGCCAAAAATATATATGTTTTTTCCATTCGTAGAAAACTTGGGACAGCCTGAATGAAGGTCATGATTTAATTTAAGCACTGGCACTTTAACAGATGTTGATTTCATTGTCATATGGTTTCCAAAAAACTTAACTGACTTTTTATTTTTGTAAAAATATGAGGTATGTGAACACAGAGATATAAAAGTTCTTTTTTTTCCCCCTTCTGAGACCAAGTTGATGGTAGTACGTTTTCCAAAAGAGTTTTTAATTTCTATTCTTAATAGACCATTAAAGTATCTTTGGCTGAATAAAAAAAATAAAAACTTAAAAAGTTTTCCTGTTTACCGAGCCCCTTTTCAATATTTTAAGACTTTAGGCATTCCATTATAGCTGAAACTTGCCTTTCCCAACTGAGATTATGGGCTTTCAGAGGTCTGTAAGATGATTTCAAGAGTGAGATTGTTAATATAAAGAGCTTGGCAATACTCTAACAAAGTGAAAAAAAAATTGAGTATCTGTTCAGTATCAGGATTCATGGTTACCTGTTTTAAAAAAATAAACCCAGTAGTGGCCACTTTTATTGCGTGGAGTGACATGCATTTCAGATTCTCTCATTTTTAATTTTTGTTTGAAACTTAGGATTTGTCTAAACCCCCTCAAAGAACTAATATTCTGAAAGATTTTGCACGTGAATTGTCAGGAAACTCTCTGACCTCCCAGGTCTGTGGCTTTTTATAGGTTTTCATCCTGCAGCTGGAGGGAGAGAAGCACTGGCGCCTTTACAAACCCACAGTGGCCCTGGCACGTGAGTACAGCGTGGAGGCTGAGGCCAGGATTGGCAGTCCAACACATGAGTTCACATTAAAGGTATGGAGTGACCATATGGGCACCTCTATAAGCTAGCCTGTCTCTGTTGCTAAGACAAGTTCAGGTTTGAGGTTTAGAGTTTGTGTAACCGTCCCTGTGGGAATGTATTCTTGGAACTCTGAAGTAGGATGGCTCTCCTTGTAACTGGCCAGCACAGGCGACTTCTGAAGGAGTCTTGGGGGTTTGCATTTGGAGAAGTGAGCTAAGGAAGTATTACATTAATTTCTCAAATAATCTATAACCATATATGATCCAGTTCAACAGAAATAAAGTTAATTCAGTGTACCATGAACTTCTCCAAAAAAAAAAAGTGAAAGATTTGGCCTTGGGCAGTTTTTCTACATCTAAGACAGTGGGCGGCATGAGTTGTAGGTTGCTTAGGCAAAGCCTGGTCAGGAATCTCTTCATTTTTTGGTTGCAAAAACTCTAGTATAACCCACATTCCTCCTGATTATGCAGCAGACTATTTTCTGCACTCCTCCTTTCTCCCTGCATATAGTATAGTATAAAAGAATAGTAATTAATGAAAGCTCTTTAGGATTCTTCCTCCAGGGAGCCAGGTGGCTTTAAAGTATAAAAAAAGCTTCATAATTGAACTTTATACTCTACTTTAATGCAGCTTTAATTTCCTTTAGTGGCAATTAAACAATGGTTAATTCAAGCTATTCCAGAGATACTTGTAATAGAATATATTGCAATGGAATTATTTACATACAGTTATTGTTTTTGTACTTATTTCATTTTCATGTTGTAATTAGTGTAGAATTCTTGTCAATGCCTATATCTGTTTCTGGATTTTAAGATCTTTGCCTGTTTATCTGCCAAGAACTAGGGGAAAGCAATCTCCTTTTTTAGGATTGGGCCTAATTATAGTGTACTTAAATAAATAAACAACAATAAAGGAAACCTTGGTTTTATATGCCTTTGGTCAGCAGTCTCTAAACTATGGTCCATGGGTCAAACACCTGACCTACTGCCTGTTGTTATGAATAGAATTTATTGGTACAAAACCACACCTATTCCTAAAGTATGTCTATGACTGCTTGCATTACATAGTTTACTAGTTGCCATAGAGAACACAGGGCCTCAAGCCAAAAATATTATATTTGACCCTTTAGAGGAAGAGTTTGCCCATGCCTGCCCTTGTACATTTACCAGACCCTTGGTTGATTGTGTTTAAGCTAGAGACTAAGCCATCTGGGGTTTTTGAGGCCAGGGCTGAGTTGCTCAGGTGGACAGCCTGGCTATTTGTCATGCTGAAGAAAGTCAGGCTTCATAGTGGTCTTCAAGTGTGGAGGATGTAAATTCTCTGTACTCTTGCCATGGGACTTGGAGGACGAGATGGAACAGATGTCCATTAAACATTCAATGAACACTGTTTATTAACAGAAGCTCTGAGTCTCCTGGAAGGAGAAAAACAGCATTGTGAGGTACACTGCTTTTCAAGTGTGTATATTTTAATCAGTATACCTCTTCAAATGAAATTGCCTAGTATATGAAACAAAAGCTGAGTCACTCTGGTTGGGAGAAGTGTGTGGAAGATACTATGGGAGTGCTGAAGCCCATGTCACCCTTTTTCCCACTATTGCAGTGCTAGCCAATGCAGTATATCTGCCAAACCAGGAGTGTTAGGGTGAAGACAGCCCCCATAGCAAAAATAACAACCCTCTGCTTGGTGATCTGACAGAGCTGGTTTGAATTCAGATGTTGTCACTTAGCTCCTGTACTTGGACAAATTACTTAAGTCTGTTCTTCTTCATTAAAACAGAGATCATAATATTTACCTTGTAGGATATAAGAATTGAAGGATATTATTTTGATGCCCCCTTTACAATGAAATTACTTTGATGAAGTATAAAAGTATGTACTAGTGTAATGATTTTTTTTTAAAAAATGTAGTTTTTAGTTGTAGTTGGATACAATACCTTTATTTTATTTATTTGTTTTTATGTGGTGCTGAGGATCGAACCCAGGGTCTTGAAAGTGTTAGGCAAGTGCTCTACTGTTGAGCCACAACCCCAGCCTGTAATGATTATTTTAGTAACAAAAAATTTATTATAGTTCTGGAGGCCAGGAGTCCAAAAGTGGTCTCCACTGTTTTGGCAGAATCACATTCCTTCTGGAGGGAAACTCTCAGGGAGATCTTCCTTGCCTTTTCCAGTGAGGGCCGGAAAGCATTGATCAAATGTTTGTGGAATGAATGAAATGTGTATGTGAGGCTCTCACCTACACAGGAACTAGCAGAGAGACATGCATTAAATGGTTCTTTTAAGTATCAGTAAAGCATTTATTTACCTGCAGTACTGTCAGTTTGGTAAAATTTAAAGCAAATCAGCAGCCAAAAATATAAATAAATGTATATTGCTTTTGCTTTGAGGGAAATCTTTAAATTTCTTTTAAAGGTGGTATTTCTTGAGTTCTGTCTCTAGGGCTCTTTTACTTAACTATTGAGCTAGACTGCTTCTCTTACTTCAGAGAGATGAATGGCTCTCAAGATTCCTTCTCTTTTTAGGCAGTTACAGAATGTTGGTCTCAGTGGGATTAGGGAGGAGGTAGCTCAGGGCAGGAGTAATTTGGGAAGAATTTTTTCATCTGTTTATTTGGGAGAGAGTAAAGGGGTAAAAGGGAGTAGGCTTATCTGCCCAAGAAGATAATTTTTTTGTTATATCTAGTTTTTAGGTTCAAATAAGAGTAATATAGTTTTTCATCCATTTATCTAACATTTTTTGAACATATGTTGTGTGTTGGGTGCTTTGCTAGGTTGGGCTCCGGGGAATATAAAATGGGTAATTGACCCTTCCTGGATGAGCTAAAAAATTATTGGGGTGGTAGTGTGGCAGCCAAGATATATAATATAAGCACATAGCACATACCCATCTTTGCCCTGGGATCTTTGAAAACTGCATATCCCTAACCCTATGGGATATGGGGCTGTTACCCCATTCTAGTAAAAGAGAAACTGAGGCTTAGGGAAGATAACTGAATTGCCCTGGTCAGCAGTCCATAAATGGCAGCATCAGTATGACAAGCTTCACTCTTAACCAGGAGGGAGAGAAGATGCTCCCCAGGAACACCTTCCTGGACCCAGAATCAGGCAGAGTAGTTTCAGGTGTATCTGATGTCAGCTTGCGTATAAAGACAGTGACTCTAGGCCTGGAAGTATCTGGTGGATTGCGGTTCACAGCGACAGGCTTATGGACACAGTGAAGCTGGATGGAGATTGTCCCATGAAGCACTGGGTTTGAGTAGAGATCTGAAGCTCAATACCTGTATTTATCTCATTAAAACAAAGAGGACTATCTGGGCACAATGGTGCACACCTATAATCCCAGCAGCTCATGAGTTCAAAGCCAGCCTCAGCAATTTAGTGAGACCCTAACCAACTCTGCAAGACCCTGTCTCTAAATAAAATACAGAAAAGCACTGGGGATATGGCTCAGGGGTTAAGTGCCCCTGGGCTAAATCCCAGTATCAAAACAAAAACAAAAAAAAAGAGGACTGAGAAGTATAGCTCTTGTTAACTCTACCTTTTCTTTCTCCTTTAGCCAGGTGATTTATTGTACTTCCCCAGAGGGACTATTCATCAGGCGGACACTCCTTCAGGGCTGGCCCACTCTACTCATGTGACCATCAGCACCTACCAGAACAAGTAAATGCTCTGCCCTCAGCCTAGCATCCCAGGACAGCTCTGAATTATGGTCCAAGCAACCACATTCAGCAGGGACCTGAGGGAGTTGGCCACCTCCTCTTGTTTCTGTCTCCTTGCTGACTTCCCTATTTCTTTGATGTCCCATGTGTGTGATTGGCCCATTGGACTTGCTCCTGGGAGCATCATGGATCTCACTCTATATAGAATACTGGAAAATTGCCTGAATAAAGGGTTTCATAGTTTGAAAAAAAAAAAAAAACTGTAGCTATGGGTGTGTCAGTGTGTTAGTGATGCCAGGCTGGGCTTGTAATCTCCGTGTCTCTCTCCTTCTCCCCTCCCCTTTCTCCCTCTCCATCCCTACCTATTTTTATTTTTTTTTAAATTATTGTGGCAAAATATATATGTAACATAAAATATGTCATTTTGAATTATGTTTAAATGTAGAGTTTGTTGGCATTAGATTCGAACAGCCATTACCACTGTTTTCAAAACACTTCCAAAGTCCCCAACAAAATTCTGGAACCTTTGAAACCTCTTGATCTCTTAAGAGTTCCAGTTTTTACAGTCCATGAAATTTAAGTAGGAAAGGGAGCCTGGAACAGGAGGAACTAAAAGCACATGAGATAAAAATAGATCCACTTAAAATCATGACAGGAATTAGTTCATTTTTTTCAGTAGGCATGCACTATTCCTGCTAGTTGTCAGGAATGCAAAGGTTACATTTTGATGGGCTTTGAGAAAGCTGACACTCTGGAAGTGGTGGCAGGATCAAGGGATGGATATGTAAATAGTTGCCAAACAGTGTTGTAAATTCTGTCTGAGGTTTGCACAGATACCCGTGGAACATAGAGGAATTCACTTAGTTGAGTGTCATGTAAAGTTTCAGAAATGAATTGACACTATCCCTGAGTGAGTCCTAAAGTGTGCATAAGTGGGGGTGAATCAGAAGGTTGGGGTAGGAGAGAACATTCTAGGTCCAGGGGATAGTATGACCCTCTCCTACCTTCGAAGCCATGATTTACAAAATGAATAAGCATACCTCTGCTTCCTTACCTGATTTTTCAGTATGAGATTTACCCCTATGCTTAAGAGCCTTACTGAAGGAACTGGCTGGAATTGGGCCTGAGGTCAGTTCTGTCTTTGCCCACAAGTAGAAGGCCCAAGCTTTATTAGGCTTCCATTCTGAAAAAATGTCTTTGTCACTGTGGCTATTTGGGTTTCTTAAAGTGTGAGGAATAGAAAGTCTGAGTCTAGCTCAAGAGCAGAGCAACTAAGGGAGTGAGTCATAGGACTTGTAGAAGGGCCCTACCACAGAGTCTGGAAACAGAAGTTCATTCTGGACTTTGCCAGTCAAGTTGTTTTGCCCCATGTGCATCTTCTGGTATCCCCTCATTAATGTTGCTCTGCTACCCCCTTGCTCCTGAATTTTCTCTGCTTCTGTTTCATTTCTGTTATTGTCACCGTCTGGTTTTCTGGTCATTGCTTTTTCCTCCCTCCTTTTCTTTCTTCAGCTTTGTGTACTCATAATATTGGCTTATCCCATGCTGTCATCAGTTACTTCTGACCTCCCTCTGTATCACTGAACCTGTTTGTTTCTGCTGTTCAATATTTGACTCTCACTCTGCTTCCCGATCCTGAGATTGAAGCTCTGATAGGCTGCCCCTGGATCCCATCTCACCCTTATCCAGTTACCTGTAAGTGGGAGGAACTTTATAAGTTACAGAGGCTGCTGCCCATGTCTGTGGGTGGGCACCATCAATGATGTGTCTAGACTAGACTCTGACTTGTGTCTTGTATAACTCGAGGACCGTTGCTCCTTGGAGGTCTTCTGCTCTGAGCCTGGGCTCTGTCAGCTCCTGTAGGAAGGTGAAGATTTGGGGCTTCTCTCTAACACCTTCTCATGGCAACATTATTGGAACATTTGGAGCCTGTTCTGTGGGGCAACAGCTGGTTGAATTGGCTTTTTTATCAAAGTGAACTCCTTAAGAGGTATTATTCCTGAATTTTAGAACGTCCCGAGGTCTGTCCTAACTCTGTTTAGAGAACAGAGCACTGTTTTTTAACTGCTGTTGAACTCTTCTCAGTTGTTGCCATATGACTTTCACCTATTAACAGTGCAAAGGAAGTAGGTATTTTATGCTGCTGCATGTGTCCTACAGTTGAAGCTCAATTAAAAGATGTGGCATTAAGTCACAAAGCAGTGAGGCCACCAGGTAGTGGATACCTTGGGGAAAGTACATCTCAAGTGGATTTCGTCCTAATTTGCCACTTCATCAGAAAGGGAACATAAAAGTGTTAATTTTCCTTTACTGAGAAGCAAAAGTCATACTGTGAATTTCCATTTTGCACATAGCCAGCAATTTGAAATCTGCTGGTAATACAGGAAAATTTTAAACAAGCTAAGAAATGTTTAAAGAGGGCAACCCCACAGAGAGTGTTTCTTAAACTGGCACATGGTTAAGAATGAGCCAATTTTACTACCCCAGAGAAAGCAAAAGTAATTGAACACTGAGCTTATCCCTAGATGTTATTTTTGGCCACTGGCTTCTCCCTCTACTCCAGTAAAACCATTGCTAGAAATCAATTCTTTTGAAATAGTTGTTGGTGGATATTTTACTAAAGAGCAGCTTCCCTCTTTTAAAATGCAGTGGAAAATGTAACATTTCACTGTTCAGGTAATTACATAGTCTGGAGATCTTGCTGTTTCCCTAAATGTATTCCTCTTGGATTTATTGCATAAAAGATACTTTTTCTAGATCGCCTGAGTGTTAAATTTCTACAAAGCTCTTCAGAGATACTTGTGTTAAAGCTTTGGTCCCCTGGACTTCCTATTTTATGACAGTATCTGATTATTTTTCTGGTATCTTTAAGAAAAATCATGAATGAAACTTAACTTTCCACTTTTAATTTTCCAAGTGAGTGCCTGCAGAGAAAGAAGCAGTGTGATCAATGAAGATCTTAGGTTTTCATGTTGAGTAACATCAAATTAATTGAATTCAGAAAGCTTGGGCTGGGAGGTTGAAACCCCACTTGTAGTTTGTAGTTTTTGGTTTTATTAGTAATAGGCATTTTGCATATATTTGTGTGTATTCACTGGTTTTTATTCTTTCTTTTTCATGGTATATGTTCTAGTTCATGGGGAGATTTCCTTTTGGACACCATTTCAGGGCTTGTGTTTGATACTGCAAAGGAAGATATAACATTACGGACTGGAATACCCCGGCAGCTGCTCATGGTAAGAGTAAAGAAAGGCATGTGGAGATGAAAGTGGCAGCATCAGCCCAGGCCAGCCGAAGCCCTGCCTTCTGGGGATCCAGGATTCTTTACTCAGCTGAGCCAAGTTCTTTTGCTGTGTTGCCTGCTGAGCTATATGATTTGCAGAATGAATGGATGCCATCCAGAGATCGTGGGTGTCGCATAAACAACTCTCTTACTTTATTTCACAGTGATAGTAGCAGGCACTGTGGAGAGCTTGTTGAATAAATTGGCCAGGAGAAATACACATGATGGGAAATGAGGAGGAAATAGGTTTGTTCCAATGATGACTTAGAGAAGAAACCCACTGGAGACCCAGGCCTTTGTGTATTCGCTGGTGCTCCTGCATATTTTTGCATTTTGAAATATGAGTACTGTTTGGTTAGTTTTGAGAAGATCATTAAATGAGGGCTGGGTGGAGCAAAAGTGAAGCAGGCACCTTAGAATAGTGACTTGCTTTCCAAAGGCAGAGCCAGACTGCACTATATGTCTAAGGATTCTTTCTAGGTAAAATCCTGAAAATTGTTCTTTTTTTTTATTAACAACAGGCAGCATAACATGAATGGGTTATGAAGAAATAATAGGATAAGGTTCTTAAGAGCTCTATTTATTCCTGTCCTCTCTTGAAATGACACAGAATTTTGTCTGTAGTGTGTGGTTGGTGTTAGGCTCAGCATACTACTGTGGAGACTGGGACCTCGGCAGTAAATTCTGCTTGGGTCCCCACCAAGGCTCACTTCTGTGTTTTTAGCAGGTGGAAACCACAACAGTTGCAACAAGATTAAGTGGCTTTTTGAGGACTCTTGCAGACCGGCTGGAAAGCACCAAAGAACTGCTTTCATCAGACATGAAGAAAGATTTTGTTATGCACAGACTCCCCCCTTACTACACGGGAGATGGAACAGAGCTGTCGATACCAGGTGGAGCTTTCTGTTTTCTTCTAGGTGGTTGGGGCTGGGGCTGGGGTGGGGGACATTTGAGGCTTTCCTGGGTAGGCCCCTCTTTGAGCAGATGGAAATTAAGAAGCAATTTAATATTAATGTGGGCATAAATCCATTCTTAGCACATAGAGTTACACTAGGTGGACTGCACTCATTAGCATCCTGTACCTCACAAGTCATTTGCAAAGAACTTATAGCATGCTGGAAAACAAGAGCCCTGTCTTTGGGTTAGGAATATATATATATATATATATATATATATATATATATATATATATATATATATACATATACATATACACATACATACATACTTATGGGTAGACTCTGCTAGTCAAAATCTTCAAGAAATTTTAAGAACTTAAACATTGAAATAATCTTGTTGGAATTAAGGCAAAGGTGGGTAAAATGTTATCATTGTCAGATGAAATGCAAGAAAACTGAAGTCACCACATAAATTAGGTGACTAATTTATGACAGGTTTAGGCTGCAGCTGACATAATGCCCTCTGGATAGAGGATGTCAATGTTTTTAGGAGAGGCTACAGAGAACAACCCCTTGAACCCAAAGTTGTATTTATTGATTTGTTGCAATGGAGAAGACTGCACACCATTGGAAGGGCATGAGAAAGGACTTAGGGATGTGGGCCTGAGCTAAGTGATTTTGGAGAAGGTTCGAGGAAGTAGAGCATTGCTTTGGATTGATGCTGTCAGGATGAAGGATTTAGAAGAGACCCGGTCAGAATCCTTCTTATCCAATGGGTAGGAGGAACACATAAGGCAATGTTACGACGGGTGAGCAGCAGCAGTCATTCCTTAACCAGGTGGGAGTGTGGTCACTGGCGGTTTGGACAGTGTTCTTGTTTTTGCCTGAGTTCAGATATGGGTCTAGAATGTTTTCATCTTGACCTGTCATGGTTAGGGTGGTCCTATCTGACACTGTTGCTTTGTAAAAGGCCTTACCAGCTGCCAGGCCAGCTCACTGGCTGCTTCTCTTTTTCAGAGTTGAGTGAGGGGTGTATTTTTACTAATCACCAGGTGAGAACCACTGAAATAAACAGTACTTTGAATTTTGAACAGAACTTTGAGTTAAGAGATTTTTATTGCATCGACTCAAATCAAGTATTTTACCAGCA
Source organism: Ictidomys tridecemlineatus (assembly GCF_052094955.1). Taxonomy (NCBI): domain Eukaryota; kingdom Metazoa; phylum Chordata; class Mammalia; order Rodentia; family Sciuridae; genus Ictidomys; species Ictidomys tridecemlineatus. Next base: position 168,492,195 of record NC_135479.1, read on the forward strand.
GTGTTTTAATCTTTAACAGAACAGAATTTGCTAAGTTCCATCTTATGACTCAGAATGTTTTCCCTAATGGTTTCCTTGTCTTAGCTCTTCTAGTCAATAAAGTTGTACCTCCCTAAGAGTCTCCCCACCCAGAGGACCTTGTAAGGCCTGTCAGTTGTAGTGACTGCCTTTTTACTAAGTTAAGTCCACTTTAGAAAAGAGTGACTATTTTTTTTGTGAACTTTATTAGATAGCTTTTATCCGACACTATACTTGACCTACATAGACTTCCAGGGCCACACAGTTAAGAATAGTTAAGAATTGATGGAGTGGTACAGTTTGAACTCAGATAGTCCCTTGTGTGTGAAAAGCTGTTGGAGGATAGATACTGGATAAATAAGTGCTCAGGCCAGATGGCAATATGTCCCAGTCTACTGCAAGTAGCTACCATGTTTTGATGGCATTATTTTTACCTGTTGAATGTACTCATGAACTTTTATCTAATTGTGTATCTGTCTTAACAATAAAGATAGCTCCATAAGCATAAGGATGCAAACTCATATTTGGATTCACCTGCAGACTATTAGTTTCCTAACCATTTGTACTGCAAGCAAGTTTGAATGGCTGGTTTCCTTTTTTGAAGGTTGGATTTTTCTTTGGTGTTTTCTAGGTGGAAAATTACCAAGGTTGGACAGCATAGTGAGTCTGCAGTTTAAGGACCACATCATCCTTACAGTAGGGCCAGATCAGGATCAATCTGTGAGTATCCAAGAGGGATTTCCTCTCTTCCCAGGGTCTTTCCACTATAGGCCTCAGTTTATTATTCAAAAGGAGTATTGGTCACTGCCCTTCTCCTTCAGGAATCCATTTGTGTTCAGTTTACCATCACTCTGGTCAGATAATGCCAAAATCTTACTGTTCCAAATTTTCCTGTGTGTTGGATACTTGAGGGCTTCCTCTCATCCCCTCAGAGTCTCCTCCTTCATTTCTAGTTATGTAAATATGTCTGCTCTTGGCTTCCCATCCTACTGCAGGCCATGTTTTTGAGAATCCCTGCTTCAGTCCCTCTCTGATCATTTGCATCAATTTCTGTGTGGTTTTGCTGATATTTCTTCTCAACTTCTAATCCCATAGATCAAAAATAATAGTCTATACTCTGTAACCCTGCTATCTATCTAGCCCATGATTCTCAAAACTAGCTGACTGTGGAATCAGCAAGAAAGCTTTTAAAAAATTAAATTCCTGGGGCTGGGATTGTGGCTCAGTGGCAGAGCACTTGCCTAGCATGTGTGAGGCACTGGGTTCAGTTCTCAGAAATTCATATAAATAAATAAGGTCCATTGACAACTAAAAAAAGAATTAAACTCCAAGTCTCCTGTGGTCTGGGTTAGAACCTCTGCATTTATGGTTTTTTAAAGCTCCCTATACTAAGGACCTTGAGGACTGTCCCATACCCTGTTTCTTCCTCATCAGCTCATTTGGAAGGTGCCCCATGAATGACTGAGGAGGAATTCACACGTCTTCTATGTTGTACCAGCCATCAGGGCCAGACCTGGAAGGGTTGACATATATAAAACCTCAAAAATACACTATTAAAAAAATTCTAGTTATTTTGACAACCAATTACTTTGAGACAGTGTGTAACAAAGAATGACAAAAGGTTCCAGAAAGAAGTAGGGGTCATTCGGGAGGCTATCACAATTCAAGTGTCATTCTTCTATAAATTACACAGCTGTTTTTTTTTAATTAGCTGCAAAGTGTACAGATATGATTAATATAAATCAAGTTCCTGAAGATAGCATCTTTTAAAATAATGACTTTTAAGTTCCCATTGATGAATTATAGAATGTGTATATGTCCATATAACTTTTTGCCCAAAGGATTCTTCTTAAAGATTAGATATAATTTCATTTGAGCAACATGACTTTAAGATTTTTCTTAGTGTTCACTTACTGGAAAACCCTCTTAGTACTGAAGCACTCAATATTTTGTTGATGACTTAACATTCTTTTCTTTAAAGGATGAAGCTCAAGAAAAGATGGTTTACATCTATCATTCTCTAAAGAATAGGAGAGAAATACACATGATGGGAAATGAGGAGGAAATAGAGGTTTGTTCTAATAGAAACAATGTCATTGCTGAGATTTGGGTGGTGGCTGGGAAGAATTAATTATTTTTTTATTTGTATGTAATATGCCTTTTATGGCTGTAGTATGGACTTACCACTTGATATCACTGTGATACAGACCAGTTTTAAAAAGATACTAGCTGGAACCTGTAGCTTTATAGGAAAAGTAAAATAAATGTAAATGTAAAGCATTTCAAATGACTAATAATACCACTACTTAAATTAGAATGATTTTCATCTGATTTAAATGGGCATCAGCAAGTCTTGTGACTTCTCTAAGTTTATAGTTGATGAAAAGAGCTTATCTGAAGTTTCTGAAGGGTATCAAAAACAATAATGTAAGGTTTATGTGAAAATGCCACTTCAGCAAACTAAGTTTTTTAAAATTAAACTTATCCTTTTTCAGTCTCATGGACTTCGTTTCCCTTTTTCACATGTGGATGCACTGAAGCAAATTTGGAATAGTTCAGCAATTTCTGTCAAGGACCTGAAGCTTACTACAGATGAGGAAAAGGAAAGCCTGGTATTATCCCTCTGGACAGAATGTTTGATCCAAGTAATCTAGTGATGTTATAGAATCAAATAACTGCTGTTTTACATGCTCATTTTTAAATTTTTTTAATGGGAAGTTGGGTAGGAGAAAATTGTCAACCGTCCTTACTTATTAATATATGGGAACATGGAAGGGGGGAAAAAAAAAACAGGAAATTACAAGGTGTCCCAGAATGTGACAAAACCATATTTTTGACAAATTTATTTAATCCAGTGTGGTAGAAAAGGCACAACTCCAAAAATGTATCATGTAGAACTAAAATGTCATTAACCTTTGTTCTTTGGAAATAACTTCTTTAATGCGCCTTCTTGGCTCTAGAACAATTTTTAAAATATTAACATGAAAATTTTTAAGTTTTTTTTTTTACAATGAAAATATACATACCTTGGTGTATACACAAGCTTCCTTGTTAAAATAAAGTTATCCCTATAACATTAGTCTCATTTAATAATACAGCCACACCCATGGGAGGCACTCAACATCTATGGACTTGAGAAAGTTTTTAGATTCTGCTTAAAAGATGACAAAAGCCTGAGATTTCAGGGGGAAAAAATATTTACATGGAAACACCAAGTCTATAAAAAATACTCAAAATAGTGGGTCTTGAGTTTAAAATATTGTTATTTTTACATTCTAAAGTGCATATAGGTTGATATTTTTTAAAATATCATTAGAGAATTTAATCTTTCTATATAAAAATAGAGTATTTTTCTGCATTCTGGCAAAAGTTGGGAATGAAAGAAACAGTTGTCTCAAGGTACATTTAAATCCAACTCAGGAAGGAAAATGCTTGCGAATTGTGCTTTTAAAGGTGGTAATGATTATTGGAAACTAAGTAAAAATTATTTCCTGATTTTGCTTTAATATAAGCTATTTAAAACGGGAGTGAAAACTAGTAGAGAAATCAACTGCACCTTTACTTGAAAAGTAAATTTGGACAGAGTTTTATTTCAGGCAGACAAAAATTTGACTCTTATATAGGAGTGTCATACTTTTCATGAACATTTCTCCTTAAGGGCAAATCAAGCAAAATCTAGGGCAAGGTATCAGCACCAGGACAGGTGACCCAATGCTAAAATGTGAGGTTGGCACTCCAAGGTAACATGCATTTTCAGTATGAAAGACTGAGCAAAGAATGGCCACAGAAAATATTCCAGTCCTGGTGCCTTTTGCCTAATAAAGCTGAGGTCCCTCCAAGGAGTCAGTTAAAGTATTTAAATACTCATGGGATACTTCTATTATAAAAGCTTCAATATAGAAATTTGAAGACTTATTTACACACAGCAGCAGCTTAAGAGGAAGTCTTTTTAAATACATTTTCAGATGTTGCTAAAATTATTTTTTTACAAAAGTATCATGTTGCTAAAATTATTTTTTTTACAAAAGTATGATATAGTTTATTTTCCTGTGTTTTGCAGTCATACAGGTGTCTGGGATATTAATAGCTAATACAGGTGACAGCATCACCAACATCCTATAATGGGCCATCAGGAATAGCATTCATGGTTGGTAGATAGGAAAGAAAACACAGACTTCCGGAAACTTGCTCACCATAACTGGAATCCATCAGGAATAAAACCTTTCCCAGAAATCATACCATTTTCTTCATAGATACACTGAGTAACTGGCAAGAATATAGTGCAAGAGCAGCAGTCTTAGCTCCTGAAGGAAAAGTTGATTCTTTGCATCGATTCAGTAGAGAGGGCACAGTAGCTTCCTTTCTACATGCACACATCAGTGAGGGAGATGAGGTTCCTTTGCTCCTTCTAGGGATGGTGTTGATTCTCACAGTATTTCAATGTCCCATTTCTGTGTTTCTTTTCCCTCCAGGGGCTGATTTACAATGACATGAGTCTTGTCACAATAGTTTCCTCCTGAAATAGAAATTCCAAAAGAAAAGATTATTTGTTCACACAGGTGCTAAGCAATTTCACCATTTTCACAAGCTTTTGTTCAGCCTACTGCTTAAGTAGATGAATATGTCATTTACATAGTGGTCTGAAGTGAAAAATAGAGTTTGAACAGGCGTAGCCATTATTCACCTCAAATTGGACCTTATTATGACTCACATTGAAAAATTAAGAGGTATAATACGTGATTGTAGAAGCAGTGTGCCCTAACAATGCCATGATTGAGAACAAACTGCTTTGAGAGAACTCTGGCTAGATTTCAGGTACTGTGTTTTTGTTTCTACATCAGCAGAGGCTGTGTGACTAAAGCCAATTAAAGCAAAAGCCATGAGTAATATGGCCATGACCTTGCTGAAGTAAAAAATAAGGTTAACTGACATCTACCTAAATTTTAACTGAAGACTGAAGGACCTTGATGACTCAGGAGAAGAAGTTGGAGATGTTCCTTTTCAAGAAACAGATGACATTATGGTTTATGATGCTTCAGTTGAGAATTGTTCCCAGGGTTTACAAACATTACACTTGCAAATTAAAATTTTACAACTTTACTAATGAACAAAAACCTTTTTTAAGACTTTGTTGTTGGGCTTTTCCTGCTTGATGCATAGTGTATTGGTTTATAAAAATAACTTTTTTCAAGCATAAAAGCATAAAGGATCATTTCCCTCATATATCAGAATGTCCTTTACTCAGAAGAGGTTTAGAACTTAAGCTGATATCCAGGGATACAAACATTTGCATATTATCAAAGGCCCACCTTTAACATCAAGGACAAGTTGCTCACTGAGATAAGAACTGATGGTTCCATTTTTATTCAGTCTCCATTTTTGCCTGAACTGTCCATGTTCAGTCCATAGGGCTACCTTAGCTCCAGGTGTGTCCCGGCCACCAATCACATCAAGACATGTATCACTGGCCTAGAAGCATTAAGAAATAGAATGGCAGTACCACATTATATTTGCTAACATCAATTTAATAGGGCCCCTTTTCTTCCAGATGAAGAAGTCATAGACATCTAAGTTCCATGTCTTAAAAGAATAGCCTATAGTATAATTTGAGTAAACATCTTAAAAGGGAGGAGTTGGTACAGAAACTGAAACAGAGGGTCCTGTACTTATTTTTAAGAGGGCATGCACATTTGACAACAGTGTTCAGTAAAGTTTTATTGACTTGGAATTAAATGTTAAGTTACTGTTAGCTTAAAATGTATTATGTTGATCTTGTTTTTCTTCTAAAAATACTGGATGTGCTGAAGATAATCCAGACAATAATTGTTTTTAGATGCTTTTCATTTTTGAAGCATGAGATTTATATAAGTCATTAGTGATACAATGAAACATGGTTTTAATTTTTTTAACCTAATGTTCTGCGCTCCACAGTATCAATAATGAAGGGTCACAAAATAAATGAAACTAGTTTTCATTTTCTTAACATCTTCTAATAACAGCTGCTTCTACTACTTCATTCTAGATAAAAATTCTTAGTCGATTTTACTTATATGCTTTAGTACTACACATAAAGTGTTTTTATGATCACACAGTGAACTGTCTCTAGGAAGCTGCAGTTTCATTTATGCCAGTTAATTTAACTAGATTCTAGTTTCCAAAGCCAAACACCAAAAAGTAGGGTACTATATCAGTGGGGATGTTTACCTTGGATTTAAAAAGTCCTCGACAGTAATACCAGATCTGAGTATTCTTTCCACTGTAGGGAGAGATGCACACAGACATCGCCCTTGTGTCCGCTAAATTTCCAGTGACTGTCAGATATTCATCTTGGGCTCGGTTCTTTATTCTGATGTACACTGCAGGCTGTGATGGGAGAAAAAGCCATTTAAAAATAACTTTTCTAAGCTGGAAATTAATCCTTCCAAAGAAGGAAAGCTGTGAGGCAAAGTGAGAAGTGATTAGATATTTACATCACTTTCACTCTTATTTCCTTTAGCTAATATGTATAAATTTATGTTTTCTATTGCTCCTGAGACTATTCAGCACAAAGCTGAAATTGTACAATCTAATACTTCCTGGAAAAAAAGGGTAAAAGGTAATATTTTCATTCACTACAACTGTGTGTGGCAAGAGGTAGGGCAGTGAAGAATTCAGGACTTGGTGGACTTTGCTCAATAATGTATCTCAGCTGTGCTGAGAAAGGTAAGGGAGTAGGAATACAGGCAAGAAACAACCTACAAGACAAGAACAGTAATCAAACATTCTGTCTCCACCTGTGATTAAATGTCAAATGACTACAGTGAAAAGTCTTAAAAAGCCCAGGTAGGCAGAGAACTAGAAGCTCTGGTAATCTCTCTTTACCTAGGACTTTTATATGTCTTCAAAGGAAGACACCATGTATGTTTAATCACTACTTTGGTATTCAAAAATCGCATAACAAAGGAATTATCTCCTTGGCCTGGAACATACAAAGGAATTTTTAAAAATATACTAAATCTGGGAATACCACTAAGAATAATAGCTAATATTTATTGCACCTTCAGTATCTTGTCAAGCAATAATGTTAAATGCTTTCTGTGTCATTATGCTAAGATATACAGAATTCTTACTGTAAGAATTAAGGGTAAGAGTTATCTGTAAGGATTGAAATCAATACAACCCTTTCTGAAAGTATGGTTACTGACCTAAGTTTTAAAATAAAGTTAATATAGATGTGGACCCAGATGTATCTGCACGAAAAACCTTCCTGCTAACCAGCATGCTCCAAAGCCTATGCATAAATGCAGTTATTATTCTTAAGACAAAGGGAATAAGCCGAGTTTCAAGGGTGGCAGGGTAGGTAAGATGAAGGAACAGGGTGCTCGATGGAAGCTCAAGAAAAACCATGAAGCTCAAGAAAAACCATTCTTTCGGGGTCATGATTTAGGCCTCCAGCCTCAGTAAAAATATAGGATATCAACATTTCCTCCTGTGGTCAAGTGTTGGTATCTCAGTCAGAACCTTGGCTAAGTAATAATAAATGGTTTGGTAGTTAATGAGAGAGCACTTTCACTCTAAGAAATTTAAGTGCTAGGTAAGTGCAACATGGTATTAGGGTTAAGACCACAAGTGACTATTCTGCTTTTGAAACTTGTGATACATCAAAATGAAGGTAGTTGAATTTTGGTAAATTGCTATCATGTTTAGCATTCCTCAAGAAAGAAATATTCTGAGCATTTAAATTGGCAAACATAAGGATAAGTTATCTGGTCACTTAGATCAAGTGAATATGACCTCTGCTTAGCAAAACGTTTCAAATGTTTCAGACCACTACTTGCACATTCATGGCTGCAGCCAGAATGTAGTTAAATTTCTATAATTCAGCCTGGTCTCCCAATGCAGCTATTATTAATTCTAGAAGTTTAAGTATATCTTTATTACAGTTTCATTACCTTGTACATGTAAGAAAACAGGTATGACCTTCACAGATGATAGAATTCCAATTACTTTAGGACTAAGCATCACAGTTTTAATCAATTAAACCAAGCAAAGTACTAATTACCCTTATTAACACATGTGTAGTCTGACTCCTCTGTAATTATACTTAAAAACACTGATATGCATTATAAGTACCTTAGTGACTTCCTAATTCCCAACTTCAAAGAGGATCACATTTTAATTATTCCTGAGTTTCTAAATATGCACTAGAGCCACACCAATATCCTTGCCAAAAAGTTAAATATAGCCCCCAAATTACTATTTTAGAAAGCCAGAATTCTGTTGCTGGGTTTTAAAGCTATGGCCTAAATAAACAGGGAAAATAATCTATTAAAATTTTTTTAAATTAAATGTTTAATCAGAACTTGACCAGGTAGTGCCTAAAGCACAATGCAGGAGGAATATACTTATTGTCAAATAACTTTCATGTAAAATTAGAGGCTATTCTTTTTTTGGGGTGTGGTACTGGGGATTAAACCCATGGCCTTGTGCATGCAAGGCAAGCACTGGACCAATTGAGCTATATCCCCAGCCCTAGAGGCTATTATTCTAATTATTCTTTATCTCAGGACCTTGAGGAACCACCTTCCCCAGCATGGAACCACCATTCAAAAATGAGGACAATATTCTGTGTTAAACTTGCCTACTAACATTATTTAAAACAGGATTCACAAGATTATGCAGCTGGTAAAGTAAACAATTTCCACATGTATCTTGCATTTTCCTTTAGCTTTCCACTGGGATTACCCATCCATGGTTGTGAGAGGAATCAGCAAGGTGCAAAGGTCCTGGGGTCCTGTACCACAGTGCTATGCCAGGAAAGTCATTAGTGTTTCAGTAACCTCAGAAAGGCACCTCTGGCTTGCTCCAGGGCCATTGTGAATAATAAACTTAGAAATGAATGTTTTATCAGCAATATGAGCCAAGTGTTGTATCAGGTCCTTTGTGTTATTTAATCCTCACAACATTGAGGTATAATCAATGTGATCACTGTTGAACCAAGAGAACCCAAGGGCAGTGGAGGCAGGAATGGTGTGTATGAAGTTTATGGCAAGAGAAAATCAAGTAGGTTAAATTTTATACTTAACATTGTGTCAGATCCTCACCTGAGAGCCTCCACACTTTGGACAATATGGTGGCATTGCAAATGCTGATCTTATTGGAGGAAACTATAGTTGCTTAAGAACACTTATTTTAAAATATCACAGACTTGGTGTCAAATCTTGGTTCTGACGCTTGAATTACTAGTTTTTACTTCTCTGAGTATTACTTTGCCATGTGGAAAATGGGGGTGACTGAACTGTTATCAGAATCAATTGAACAAGTGTTTCTAAGTGATTAGAGAGTTGATGGCATATCTACTCACCATCGTACCCCTGACGGTTTCACTTGGGCTTTTCACCTTCCCTGAGACTAACCCCCATCAGGCCCTCACATATTGATACTTCTCTGATCAAAGTACTACCTGCAGCTTTTGATGATCATACACTGTCATAAATATTATTGCTTTGCGTTGGACACGTTTTACCCAACAAAAATGTAAATGTAAAATGCAAAAATGTAAACCATACCAAGGCAGAAACCATGTTATATATAACAGAAGACCTTCCATTATATATAACATGATTTCTAACATTCACTAATCCAGATATACAGCCCTTGAGCTCTGCATACAAGGTATTATATGTGGTGATAGGCACTAGAGATGGAGTAATAAGCAAAATATGAATAAATATGCAAAGCCACTGCCTTGACTGGGTTTCCAGTAGAGTGGTAAGAACCCAGTCCAGCTGCACCATGTGGTCATAAATGACACACAGTGTCCTATGAAGACAGAACCAGGCCTTTTAGGATTCTCATTTAGATTAGGAGAGGGGTGGGGTAACATTGGTGAGGACCTGACACATTGAATTCAGAGGGGTGATTAAAAATTAGCCAGGCAAAAAATGAAGAACATTCTACACAAAGAGTATAGCTTTGTTACAGATTGAGTGGGACAGCATTCTGCATTCTGGTGCATGTGGCACAGCTATGTGAGGAGGAGATCCTCAGAGCTGAGGCTGGGGAAGCAGGAGGTAGTCAGATCACAAAGACCACACTGAAAAGCAAAGATTATATCCTAAGTGGGAAGCTTTTGAACAGGAGACTGACAAGCAGTAGGTGTGCAATTAATACTATTTTAATTAAATTGCCAGGATCCAACCCGAGTATTATGTAAGTGGGAAAAGAATCCAATACTAAGAAAGTAAAACTGGTATAGTAACAAAGTTCATTGTTGTGTCCACTGTTTGCTACAGAACTTACAGTATCTTCTTTTTCCATGAAATGTGAATATGGCCAATAAAATTTTATCTTTTTTGTCTTTTTTTTCCTTATGAAAGAAAATTTTACATGAATCAATGCTTAGATAAAATTCTTTTAAAAACAAATGAGTCAAAAAGAAACAGAAAATCTGAATAGTTCTGTGGCATTTAAATAAAATGAATTTATAATTTATGGACTTTAATCAAAGAAGATTTAAGGACCTAAATGTTTCACTGGAGAATTTTTATCAAATATTTAAAGAGGGAAATAATACCAATCCCACACAAAGTCTTTCAAAAAATTAAAGAAGAAGGAACATTTTTCAACTAGTTGTAAGATGCTAATATTATCCTAACACACAAACTAGGTAGAAAATAAAACCAAAACAATCTATAGGTTAATATTCCTCATAATGGTAGACACCACAATAAAATTTACTGTGGACCTTAGATAAAATTCTACAAGTTGGATAAAATATACAAAATCCTTGCCTACTAGTCCATTCTCTTTTCTACATAAATGAAAAACTAAGTACTTCAGATACTGTGTTTATGATATGTCCTGGCAGAAAATCAAGCTATTCTGGGTCTTAGGTTTCTCTGCACTTTACCTGCTTCATGGGACGAAGGGAACCTATGGTTTTCCATCTACTAAATGCTGTCCAATTTGGGATCTCAGTAGGATCAAGTAGAATTTGTCTTCCTAGGAAGTTGGGACCTTCATATGCTATCCATCTGCAAGAAAGAAGCAAAGAAAATGGGGCACTACACAACAAAAGGCTATCTGTTAGTAAAAAATCTGCTATGATTCATATGAGCTCATTCTTTATAACTTCTAGGTTTGTAGATTTTTTTTTAAAAATAGACTATCAAAAAAAGCAGGGAGGTCTAGGAGAAAGCTCACTGGGATGGAGGCTGCTCTGGTTTCCAATTAGAATGCTGGGCTCTTTACTTCCAAAATAAATATATGGCTACCTCCAGCTCTGAAATTCTGTATTCCTTTAATAACATCAATACATTTTTCATAGCATTAACATCCAAGACAGACAAGACCATAACCTCCCACTATAGAAAAAAACATGTTCCCACCTTTTGGTCATCCTCTCATGGTGGCTTCTCAGGTTGGCTGAAACCTATCCAGACATCTTTTTCCACAATTTCAAAGACCACCAAGGACTACTTACAATTATTCACAGATGTCTCTCTTCTCACTCTTGTTTCAAGGATGGCTCTTCTGCAAATCTTCCCCAGTATTTCCCTGCCTTCAAACCTGACTGCATTCAAGCATGCCAAAGTGCATGAGGCCTTCAGGTGAATGCCTGGTGTTCCAAGAGTTATTGAATGGAACCGAGCCATGCCCATTCCCTTTCAGTTGGCCATGGCAGGTTGAAAAGCTGTGTGAGAGATACAGCCCACAAACTGAAAAGACTATCTGACCCTTGACTTAGGTAGTTACCATGCTGGATGGTTAAGGAGAAAAGGCTGGGATGGCCAAGAGGATGTGAAATCCTCAGCAGGACTCAAGGTCACTGTAAACAGTGCTTTAAGACTGTGTGATGAGGAGGTGGCTGCCTTGCTTGGTTCATGTATGATACCTCGAGTTACAGTGGGGCTGTCCTGCCTCAACCAAGGGATGTGTAACCTAGATGATGAGGTGCATAGCCTCAGCAGCAGGAAAGGCAGCCAGCTGATTTCAGAGGCTCATTCTCAGGAACAGGTTCATCCAGTGTTCAGGGTTTTGATGAGTGTTCCCAAAGAAGGTTCACATGCTAATGTTTTGGTACACAGGGTGGTTCTGTTGGAACTTTCAGGGGGTGAAACCTAATGGGAGGTTCTCAAGTCATTGAGGATGTACCCACAAAGGGGACTGTGGGGCTCTAGGCCCCCTACTCTTCCTTCTTCTTCTGGGACCATGATAAAAGTGATTTTGTTCCACGTTGTGCACCATGATTTGCATATCTTATGTGCCTCACTGGAGGCCCAGAAGAATAGGGTTGCTAATCTTGGGCTGGAACCTCCAGAACTATAAACCAAACTAAATTTTTTTCATTACAGTGACAGAAAGCTGACTAATACTGGGTTGTCACTGTGGCATTGTCTTCAACCCTTCAATTTTCAGGTGAAAAAGTTTTCAACTTACAAAGGGCAGTATTCTTTAGGGACATGTGCCTGGGTTAGTTCACGAAGAGACTTCAATTTGTAACTAAAGTTGTGGGCAGAAGGGAGGAAGTGACGAAAGCTTAATCTATTAAAACTATGAAAGCTTGTATGGAGACTTAAACTGACCATTATTAGGAAAAGTCTACCCTTTTCCCCACAACTAGGGTCAGACTTAGTCAAATTACAGATAGGTGAACAAGATGCATCACCCTCCTTCAAACCCTTCTTACCTACACAAATCTAAATTGCCAGACTGGGGCAAAGGCAAGTTAATACGGCCAGAGAGAGGCTTAGCCTCTTCGCCTCACAGATTCTTTTTTTTTTTTTTAAATATTTATTTTTTGGTTGTAACTGGACATAATATCTTTATTTATTTATTTATTTATTGTTATATGGTGCTGAGGATCAAATCCAGGGCCTCCCACGTGCTAGGTGAGCGCTCTACCACTGAGCCACAATCCCAGCCCCTCACAGATTCTTTAAATGGGCAGAACAGTTTCAGTTATAGAATTTAAGCAAGATTTTAAGGAACTGTAACTAATTATATCTTGATATTAATGAATTCCACAGGTGGAAAGGCTGTTGGGATGATGCATTAAAATATGACCTTCATTACCATCCTAGATCAAAGATATGACATAACATGGGGTTTAAAAAAGTAGAAGTCACTGAGGGTAGGAGGCTGTGCATTAAATGGTATCCTGTAAGCCATTTGTAGCCTAGGTAAACCTTTAGCCAGCCCTCACTATTTAATTTATATATACTAATTTCTCTTCTAGAGAATTTGGAATAGTAGGTAGATAATAATTCAAACAGAACAAATAATAATAAGGTAAAACACCAGTTTTCCAGAAAAGAGTAAAAATATAAGGTGAGAAAATTTCAGTGGTGAATTAAATATCTATTTCATTTAGGAGTAGAAAAAAAGTAGAAAAATATTATGAAAGTCCTAAATTGTAGTAATGCAAAATTCAGTTCAAATGCACTTTGTTAATTGGTAAATGATATTGTGGAATCTTAAGCTTAGATACAATAAATCAATTTATTTTAATAGACATTAAACCTTGGGAAATGACCCAGAGAAGAAATTAAAACTGTTCTACATGTGACTAATATAAAAACTATTTATTGCAATAGTTGACTTAATTTTCAGTTGATACTCTGGTCTGTCTTCTTGACTAACCCCAGATATTTAAATAGTTGATTATCACACAATTTAAAAGCCATAAGAAATTAAAAATGGCCATTTTTATATTAGCCATCAAGAGTTGTATGTTTTTAGTTGATGTCTAGTATGAAAATATTAGCAGTGCTGATAGTAGGCAGGCTTAAATGCCACACTCTTTAGCAATGGCCTGAGAATCAAATTATCCTGGAAGCAAAGGGAGCTTTACCTTCAGAGCTGTTCATGTGCAGACCTCTCACAATTTTTGATTTTAAATATACAAGTTCATACCTAATTTTTGTATGAATAATTTTTAGTTTCATTTTCTAAAGGCAGCGTCCCAAATTGTAAAAGTGCAGGCCTTATCATCTTGGATCCACCCTAATAACCTAAGTGAATTAAAACACTGGCAGGCAGGCTAGGTCATTCCACATGTGTTATTGTCCGTCTTATAAGAGGTGTCCTCCCAAAGCTCCTGTTAATGCAGGAATATTCAGAGGTAAATGACCAGATTATGAGAGCTGTAACATAATCAGTACATCCTAGTTTGAACAGACTGCCTGGGTGGTAGCTGTAGCGGCTGGGGCATGGGTCATTGGGGGCATGCCCTGGAAGTTCTTACTTTGGCTCCTCCTTTGTCTCTCTGCTTCCAGAACCTCCCATGAGCTGAACAGTTTTCCTCTGCTGGGCCCTTCTCCCAGGAAGTGCTACCTCACCTTTGGTTCAGAGAATGGAGTCAACTGTATAGGCAGGCTGAGACCTCTGAAACTGAGCCCCAGGTAAAATTTCCTCCTCTAAATTGTTCTTTTTGAATATTTTGGTCACAGCAGCGGAAAAAGGTAACTAAAACAATATGCAAATGAGCAACCTGGAGGGAAGTACTCTAGAATAAACATGCTGTCAAGTCAAAATGCAATAAAACAATCTTAGTCTTACAAACAGTCATTTGCCATATGCAGGCAATGATATTCACAGTGAAAGTTGTTAGTTAAATGAAATTTCTCATGATAAGAAAGCAAGTTCAATCAGGAAAATCTGATTGACCTGCTCCATGACACATGCTCTGACAAAGTGGTGCCCTTTGTCTCCCAAGGGGCTCTTCCCCCAGACTACTGCATGCTGCTACTTATGGGACAACACAGTCTTCTCTTATTTAAACAGAAATTACTATTACTATATTAAGAAATAAAAGGAGTAAGAGTATCATCAGAGCAAAACAGCAACAGGGAAAAACCAACCATGCAACACTGTCCTAAAACAGTGATCAAATCAAACCAAGCTCTTTCTCATACTTACAGTCCACTTTTTACCCATACAGACTGGGTATAGAAGTGCAGGTCCTTGTTCAAAACAGAGTTCACAGCCTCTTCAAGGTGCAACTCTCTTCCCTCACAATGTTCCAGAGCAAAAAGGCTGATTGAGGGTTCTTCAAAAATCTAACAGCCCAAAAAAGAGAAAGCATTACCATATGGAATAGCCACACCTCAGTAACACCCTACTCTAAAGGCAAGGCACCTTGCATCCAACAGTCTCAAATGGATGAAATTTACTGCTCTACCCACTGAAGATATTACAGTGAAGGCCACACTGGAGAGATTTGCTTCTATTACTAATTTTTACTCACTATTTTAAAGTTGAAATTATCAGAAAAGTAATCTTCATAACTCAAAAAAAGGGACACAATAAAAAGTTACACTTGGTTCCAAATTGCATATTAAGGTTTTGTGGTAGTGTAACAGGTACCACATAACACTGTTGATGCCAGTGCTTTTAGTTGGCAATAGAATAAATATCAAATGGAACAGTACCTTCATTTCCCAAAATACTACAGAAGCAGTCACTGAGAATGGAGGACTTTATGGCCCTATCCTCTTACATTCTTAGGAGGGCAATAAAAGGCAATTTAATTTAAAAAATAGCTAGAAGGCACAGGAAGAAAGGAGATTTCTCCATTAAAATTAAGTATTCCCTCAATTCATCATGTCAGACAATAACAGAATCAATATTGTTCCTTTTCCTTCATTAGTATATGCAAGTCATCATGCTAAGAAACTTAGAGGATGAGAAATAAAAACAAGTCAACATCCTAGTATTTGGGGCATTACTACCTAACAGCTAAATTAAGAGAATTACAGATATCATTAATGCAATCTAGGGTCACCACACACACACACACACACACACACACACACACACACACCCTGTAAGAGTAGTCATAAGAAATCTATATTATTTTTAGCAGAAGGGAGATGGAATCAAGGAAGCTTTAAGAATGTGGTGGTATGTGAGCTCAGTTTCAAAGGATACAACGGATCTGGAAGGCTGAGAGAGAACAGAGGGAAGTTCTGCACACTGTGCAAAGCAAGGGAGACAGTTGCATGGATACATCAGATGAGCTGCAAGCAGAACCATTTAGTTAAAATACAGAGTCTGATGAGAAATAGTGTGAAGTACTTAGATTGTCTTATTGTGTACTGAGTTGCCTGCTTCCCCCATATAGCAACAGAGCAGGTGCAGATTGTTGCCAGGGAAAGTCCTTGAAGGCTTTTGATATAAGGACTAGGATTGCCCTGAAGTATCTTTAACTTAGTAAAGGAGAAGCAGTACACTAGCAGAGGGACTATGGTTGGGTCAAATAACATTAAATAAACCATCAAAAAGCATCTTGCACTCAAAAGTGACCTGAAGATACACTTGCAACTGGAGCAAAATGAATTATCAAAGCCTTACTCTTTGCAGCATTGTTTGGGATATCAAAGGATGAGGAATCATTTAAACGCCCACTAAGAGGAAACTAGTTGAATAAATTATGGTACATTCATAGAGGAATCCTGTGTAGCTGTAAAAAGGAATCAGGATCTCATTATGGAATGATAACCAAGGTAAATTCTTCAGAGACAAGTGAGGAATAGTGTAGAATAGCATATTTTATGTGCTAAAATTTTGTAGTAAAGAAAAACTTATATATGCATGTGCGCACAAACACACAGCCCCACACACATATATACTTGCATATACATTAAAATATTTGTAAAAAATAAATACAAAACCAGTATCCATGACCACCCTTTGGGAGGACAGCAACAGAGAAGACAAAGGGCACCAGTGGAATGAGTGGGAACAGTTTTTCACTGAATGCCTTTTGGTATACTTTTTGATTTCTGAATCATGGGAATATATTATTTACTTGGAGGTTTAAATTGTCAATTATTATGCATATGTTGCATTGTGTGTGTGTGTTTATAGGTTTTTCTTAAAATGGACCTTAGGAAACTTATCTGGCACCAACATAAATGAAGAATAAAGACAGAAATTCTGTTATAGCACCAGTAGACTGCTAGAAGATTAGAGACCAAAGAAAAAGAGACTGGACCTGAAATTCAGACCTGTATTGGGGGACAGAAGGAAGGTTAGGAAGAAGGGTATTAGAGGACAGAAGGAAAGTTAGGAACAGGGGATGACCAGGAAAACCCCTGAACAATAGAGTAGACTTGCAAAGAAATGCAAGGAATAAGTGAATAAAAAGAGGTAGAACGCTGTGGCTGGGAGCATGGTAGTATTTTGACCTTTATGAGGAAACCAGGAGCAAAAACTTGTCTAGCAACTAAGAACTTATGTTTAGAGCTGTGTGTCTTCATTGTAAGATAAGAGGCAGGCTAAGCTTAACAGAGACATTCAACAATACTCTGGACCTTTGGTACGGAGTTCAAAGGGAAAAGACCAGGCATTGAGTGAAGTTCAGAAACTCTCAGAAGCTGGATAACCACTGAAGCCTTGGGTGTAGGAAAAGGAGAGCCCAAAGAGAGCCCTCTACATTACATCAGTAAAGGGGAAAGAAAGTAATAGGGAAGAGTGGTCCCTCAACACACAACCTCCAGCAATGCTGAGGAGGGGGTGACCGCAATAAAGCTTGGGGGTTTGGCAAGTAGAGGCCAATGGAGAGCTTTATGAGAGCCACGTTGGTGGCGTATCTGTACTGAGGGGGAAACCTGGGCTGTCAGGACTGAGGAGTAAATGGTGAGAAATTGCAGACAGGGTATACAGGCAATTTTTAAAAGAAATTTGATGAAGAGAAGAGAAATAGGGCAGTGACCTCCAGACTTGCTCATGGGTACAGTGGAAAGTCACAATGAACAGAAAGAGACGGTTCCAGAGAAGGAATGAGAAATCCAATTTACTGTTTCTTTAGAACTACTTGTTGGAATAGGTCAGTAAGGGAAAGGACCACACTGGAAGGGATGAAATAAAAGCCAAGACAGGAAAAGGAAAAGGATGCTGAGAAACTTCCATTTAAAAATAGGAGAACATCTTAGTAAATTTCTCTTTATGTGGCCAAGGCTACCCTCTGACCAGAGGTCTTAAGCACTGTCCACTACAACTTTCTGCATCCTCAGAAATGGTATCTGCACTTTCCACTATGGCTGTCACTGGTCACTCGTGAGCATGAGCACAAGTGACCAAGGGACTGAATTCAAGTCATTTAATTGAAACTTAAAAATTCATGTATGGCTAGTGCCATGGTTCTGGATAGTGTCCTACAGATTGGGTGACACTGGGAAATAATGTAACAATTACCTTGAAGTGAGACAGTAAGCCTGGGGTGAAAAAGCTGCCCAGGAGCACTTCTCTTTCTCACAGTAACCATTACTGACTGGGCAGGAACAGAAACACATTACTAGTCACTGAGATACTGAGTGATCACAGGCAAGATTAGGTACCTCGACTGCTACCTGTGAAATAAAAACTGGAAGCATCTCATCAGTTCATAGAATAAATTAGAAGTGACTGAAAATGAGGAGACAATCAGAATCCACAAGATAAGCCTTTGACTTAATGTTGGATTTCTTCCAACATCCTCACCCTCAGGCTTTTAGAAAAGCATTTCAGCTGACGGCTATAGACACATTTACCTGTGGTGATGTTTGTGGCCCCTGCCTGTCCAGATGCCTTGCCTTTCTTCCCTTCCTCCAAAAGTCTCTACAATTTTTTTTTTCCTAATTCACTTGACAAAAAAATCTGACCTGAAAAAATAGATGGCTGTTTAAATATTTAATCCAATCTGTGTACTATGCATTTAGTTATGGAGTTCGTGCCAGAACTCTGCTGAGGGTGTTTTCTTATATACTACATTACCATGTAATATTTAAAAAGTTCCAAATCTCAAAATACATTCAGACTAGGGATGGTAGAACTGTCTTCACTCATTTACTCTTTACAATTTACTTTTAATGTAGCCACTACTGCTATCCAACTTTACAGATGAAGCATCAAGACATGGGTCACACAGTTAGTGGTAGAGCTGGTGTTTCAGTCTAGACACTGTGGCCTTAGAGGCTGTTCTTAACTCCATGCTACTGTCTTGAAGTGTTCTAGGTACCAATAAGGTTATAATGCAGATTATTTCCAATTGGCAGGTGTGATGAGCACTTGACCTCATTGTGCTCAGCTGGTAAGTATCCAGGATCCATTTTATTTACCTTGCTCATTGGCTAAACAAATGTATCTGCCATCTCAATTTGAAGCTCTGAGACCCTGGTACAAGTCCTCTGCTAGAATAGACTACATTTATATCAACACATCTTCTATAACTGGATAAAAATTTTAAATATAAGTTACTCCTAAGACTTTAAACTAGGCTGGAATTGTGGCTCAGTGGTAGAACACTTGCCTAGCATGTGTGAGGCACCACATACCAATAAATAAATAAATAAAATTAAAAAATCATCAACAACTAATAAAAAATGCTAAAAAAGACTTTGAATATTGTTCAATTCCAAAGAATTACCAAACTGTGCTGCCAAAAAGTTATTTAAAATGATAATAATTTAATAGAAGGCTCAAAAATCTCTAAGACTCCAATCTTAAGTAGTCAAGGTCTGTTATATTAAAACAAAATCCTACAAATGCCTACAGGCTATCAAAAATCTTAAGCGTTGCACAAAAATATGAATTAATCATTGTCTGTGAGCTGTTACGATATTATTAAGCACTTATGTGCTAAAGGTTTCATAGGCACTGGCTCATTTAATCCCCACATTTTAGAAACTTGCCCAGGGTCACTCAGGTAATAATTATTAATGGTGGAGTCAGGTCTTGACCCAAAGTCTGTCAGACACCAAAGCAAACTCTTTACAAGGAACTATAATTCTTCTTATAAAACCTTTCATTTGGTTTAGAAAATCAGATTCAAAATAGAACTATCTTTCTTAACTGAATTTTATTCTTTTTAAGAAATATTGTAATACATTTTAAGAAGAATAAGTAGCACAGTATATGACAATGTGCTCTAGATCCTGAAGTATTACATTTTAACTTTACTTCATTTATATCATTTATTTTTAACTGATGCATAATATGTGCCTATTAGAACATTTATTACTTGTGTTGGGAGCCATTGAACTCCTCTCTTCTAGTTTTTCATAAAACATATAATAAATTACTGTAAACCAGTCAAACATATATGGAATTTTGTATCAAAAAAGTTTTTGGTACCAGGGATTGAACCCAGAGGTACTTAACCACTTTATTTAGAGACTTAGCGCTTGTTGAGGCTGGCTTTGAACTTGAGATTCTCCCACCCCAGCCTCCCTAGCTGCTGGGGTTATAGGTGTGGGCCACTGTGCCTTGTTGTATCAAAATTTTAAATAAATAAAACATACCAAATATAGTAAAAAATAAGTCCCCTCTTTGCCCTTCCCTCCTCCTTTACCTTTCCCTAGAGGTACCCACTGTGCTGAAGTTGCTGTGGCTTCTTCCAGCTCATATTTTTATACTTCTATTAATGGTTATGCATCCTTTGTTTTTAAAATTTCCAGAAACATATGTTACTCTAACAACCTTTAGCAATCTTTTTTTTTTCTAATTGTGTTTCAAATTTACCTGTTTGTGTAACTAGCTTTCCGTTCCCTACTAATCATATGCTTTACTGCTTTCTCTTGCATGAATGTGCTGTGGCTTGTTTCACCCATCAATGCTGCAAATGCTGCCCTCATTTCCCCCCATTATAACGGATGCTTCTTTCACTAGCTGAACAGGAATAATCCCACTTCTCTGCAACTAAATCAAATTTTGGTATTTTTAAATGTTTGTATGTAAAGTAAGGTAATGTTACCTTGTTACAGTTTTAATTTATAGTTCCATGATTGCTAGTGAGGTGTACCATCTTTTGTATGTCCTAAGCCATCTTCTTCTATGAACTATTTATATTCTGTCAAATTTCTGTAAATCTAAAACTGGACTTTTAAATTGAAAATCCACTGATTTTTTGAAAGATTGTTTGAATGAGCTCATTTTAAATTCTGTACAGTAAACTTTTGTAAGTTATCTGTACTACAAAGATATTCTCTCAGTTTGTGTGGCTTATTGTATATAGCAGGCTGAATAACCCCTCCCTACTCCCTCTTCAAAATCCTAATTCTACAAATACAGTGTGTTATCTAACACAGTAAATGGAACTTCAAAGAAAGATAAAGAATTAAGGATCTTAAGACAGGGACATCAGTCTGGATTATTCAGGTAAATACATATAGCCACAGGTATCCCTGTAACAGAGAGACAGGAGGGTCATAAGAGCGAATTTGGAGGGATGCACTTTGAAGATGGAGAAGGCATACAGTCAGGAAAAGCAGCTGGCCTCTGGAAGCTGGAAAAGGTAAACCAATGCATTAGCCCCTAAATATTCCTAGGAAGAACAATACCTTCAATTTACCTGCAAGCTTCTGACAACCATAACTATAAGGTATCATATTTCTGCTGTTTTAAGCTAGTAAATCTGTAGTAATTTTGTTACATCAGTGCTATGCTTTGAATGTCCCCACCAAAACTCATGTTGAAATTTGATTCTCAACCTCAGGCCCTCAAAGGCTTGAACCTCAATCCAACTATGGTATTTGGAGGTGGTTAAAGTGAAATAAAACCATAAGGGTGCAGCCCTAAACCAATAGGACTGTGGCTTTATAAGAGGAGGAGGAGAGACCTGAGCTAGGGAGCTCAGTTCCTCTCCCCATGCGATGCTGTGCACTGTCTTGGGTCTCTGCAGAGTCCCAACCAGAAAAGACAATTATCAGACGTGGCTGTATCTTGAGCTTTCCAACTTTCAGAAGAACCATAAGCCAAGTAAACTTTTATATATATAAATTACCATGTCTGGGGTGTTCAGTTATAGCAACAGAAAATAAATTGGGACGAGCAGCAACAAGAAACTACTATGCTTTTTCTTACTAACCAATACTTTTTGTGTTTAAAAGAAATTGATCCTATTTCAAGATCATTAGAATAGTTTCCTATGTTTTCCTTTAAGTTGTAAGGTTTACTTCCCACTTTTAGGTTGTGTTTCAAGTTCAGTAATGTTCTAACTATCGTTTTCCATAACTATACTAACACCATTAGTATATATATTATGAACTGTTAAATAAATGGTGTTAGTATAGAGTCAACTATACTAACACCATTTATTTAACAGTTCATAATAGCTACATTGTAAGGCTCTCTGTGTCATCTTCCATGTTTTGGTATTATGTAAGGTAGTTTCTATGCTACTTATCCTATTCCACTGTTTCACAGGTCTTTCCTTGCACTAGTACCCAAAACCTTAATTATTACTGCTGCATAATAACTATGCATTTGCTAAGATAATTAATCCTACCTGTTATTCTAAAAATTATTGTCATGATTCTGGACCCATTCTTTTACAAATTAATTGTAGGATAATTAGCTATTAATTGTGTTGTGTGTTTTGTCATGTTTTATCCACCCCCACCACCAAAATAGACAAAAAGTTGTAAACACTTTGGAAGTGTATTGATTTGGGGGGAATCATACCTTTGAAATTATTGTCTTTTCATCTAAAACACAATCTTACTCCACCTTTTTATGTACTTTAGATACAGCTTTTATAATTTGCTTCAGAAAGGGCTTATTGTCTTATATTAGGTTTATTCCTATGTACCCTATAGTTTAATTGCTACTTTTCTTGTATCTATCTACTTTAAGTATACACATTAATCCCAATAACTTATTTGTAGATGCTCTTGACAGTCTTGTTTTTTCCACTATACTTTTCTTTTTGTTTTTTGTTTGTTTCAATCTTATAAATTGGCCAGGACTGCAGAGTACTGTGGAGCACAGGTGGTGATAGCAAAGACCTTTGTCTTCTGCCTGAATTTAAAGGAACTGCTTCAAATGTCTCACTAGCAGGGGGATGTTTACTGTGGATTTATGCTGGTGTTCATGTTCACAATGTATAAAATCATACTTTTGATGATATATGGGTTCAGTTTAATATCAACCAAATTCTTCTACTCTTTATAAACTCACAGCATCCTTTTGTTCTAGGGCTAGATTTTAAAGTCTTCCAATATTTGGGGCTGTGTCTCTTATTCAGTACTCTTGCAGAGAATGAATCACTCTTGTTAACTCTTATTACACCTCTTAAGATCATTTATGTCATCAGTCATAATTTCATATTCAGGTTTTCTACAGTCTCTTGTTATGTTTCTTTGACTCTGTCTGCTTATAGCTGCCAAGACAGGATTATTACTTCAAAGAAGGCCAAACTTCTATGCCAAATCACCATAGAGACATCAGAGAAGCAACGTGCAGACTATTGCTCCCATGGCAACACAATAAAAGCAAGTTACTGAACACACTATTGGGCCAATATTTATTATGCCTTACACTGTAGTTTGAAGCATTCACTTCCTTCTTGGATCAATCAAGAGTTGTTTAGGTTTCCTGCTCTCATTTATTATGTACCCATTATTCTTTTATTATCCAGTTTGTCTTTAAAGCATTTCATTAGTAGCTGGCAGCTGTAAATTATGGTTTTTGAAAAAACAAACAAACAAAATACTTTTCCACCCTCCTCTGACTTCCAAATCTACCAGTATAACATTGTATGTAGATAAGATACAAATCCACTGCAAGTTCAAAGTACAACCCCTCTTATGGAAAGAACTGAAGTAGACCAACAAATTGTATACAAGTACTGCTTACATAATTTTAGGCAAGAATAAATTAGCTTACTTAGTGTATTTATTAATGGATTCTTGACATCTTTATGGGCCATGTGCTAAGGAGAGGTGACCAAAATGTGAAAGAACTTAAGCTACAAATAAATACAGAACTTGCCTTAAATGACTTTACAGGTTCCATAGTTGTGATAAAAGTAGAAAGTGAAAAGCATCTTGAGATTCAGTGAAAGAATATTCAGGGAAGATAAATATCACTTCAAGAAACTGTCTCAGGAGGCTGAGACAGGAGGATCAGAAGTTCAAAGCCAGCTTCAGCAAAAGCAAGTTGCTAAGCAACTCAGTGAGACCCTGTCTCTAAATAAAATAAAAAATAGGGCTAGGGATATGGCTCAGTGGTTGAGTGCCCCTGAGTTCAATCCCCAATTACCACCTCCCCCACCCCAAAAAATAAAAGAGAGAGAAAGAAATGTGGATCACTGAAAGGTTCTTAGAACTGGAGTCCTTTGAATTAGGTCTTAAATGATTAAAAGAGGAGAAAGAAAAAAAGGTGTTTTATGTTTCCACATAAGTGATACAAAATAAGAGATAGTTAAAGCAAGGCATTGGGAGGGGGCAGTGGTAGCTTTGTAAACAGGACACATGAAGGAGAATGAGAAATAATATTGGGAAAAGTAGGTTGGACTAGACTTTATTAGAAGGTTATAAGTTCAAAGCTGCAAACAGGAAGAACTGAAGAAGAAAGGGCCCAAAGGAATAAAATTAGTGAAGTGACAATAACAATAGTTTGGAAAAGACAGAATAAAGCTCTAAACTTAAGATAATGGAAAAAAAACATTACGTAGGTACACACACCCACACCCACACCCACACACACACCCCTCCATCTCTATTCAATGCTTAGCTACTAATTGTGTGTTAGAAATCATGAAAAAGGTAGAATCAAAGGTGAATACTAGTTTTATGAGCAGATGATGGAGTAATAGCAAATGTATTCAACAGAAATAGGGAATAAAAGATGAAAAAATCTAAAAGGGAAAATGGGATACTGCTGGAACTTACTGAGAAAGACCCACTTGGAATCTAGGAATGGGACTCAGGAAATAGGAGACTTCCTGCTTACTCTATAGATCTGGGAATCATGTGCATTGACAGAGGAACAGAGGTGAGAGCCAAAGTTATGATAATGGGAATTTCCAGGTACAAGAAAGAAAAGGCCAAGAACAGATCTTTGGAAATTTCTATACTTTGAGGGTCCAGGAGAAAGAAGACATTTGAATTTGATGATAGTGGGCTCACTGTGCTATGTAATTCTCCTTTAATTTTGTGTTAAGTAGTTAGCACAGATTTGGTACCCGGTAGTGGTTAATACTTGAATAAACAGATATGAAATGCATATTCAGTATTGTTCTCATTGTGCAGCCTTAATAATATCTTTGGTCAAGTAGAAAACCCTTAAACTTCCTTTTCCTCAGTTACTAATCAGTTCTCTTTTTCTTTCCTGCAATTTATACTCATACCCCAATTTTCACCTTTGGCCTTTTGTCATCTTGTTGCTCTTTTATACACAGTATGATTAATGCTAAATATAGAAGTCTTTGGTTTCAGACCCAACAAAACACTTAAGCTTCAGTATTCACTCCCTTTCATCTTAAAAGATCTTCTTGTAACCGGTGTTAAGCACAGATAGTTACCAAAACAAGGCTGGTTAAAAACCTTAAAGAGAAATAAACCAATAGAAACCCACTTGAAATTCATACTTAGTTGTATAATCCAATGCATAATTTTCCAGAAATATAATGATGTCTTATAAAGATCCTGATGAAAATCTTGTTGATTTCATTATTAGGCCACTTAATTTGATTTCACTTTTCTCAAACAGCTCCATTGAATTTCTCAAAATAAAATTAACCAATAATTTTATAATTCCAAATGAATTCTAAGAAGGGATTATGAACCATGTTCTGGGGTAAGTTCCTCTGCTGGTTTACCATACACTTCATCTGACAGCCACCAAGCTATCCTCATGCTTTCGCTAAAAATTATTCTCAACAATCTTTTTCTTTTTCTTTTTAAAGGAAGTTAGTGCTTTTACAAAGGCAGAAGGAAGAATATGCAAAAATTATTAAAATTTCATTATCTCTGATAATCTCCAAAATCTGGTTATAGAGAACATGTTATGAGTTCAATACATCTAAGGTAGATCACATTATTCTTTGAATATATTTACTCTGTCAACTTCCCCCACTGCCCAAGGAGTAGGGAGGAAGAATCTGTTCTCCTGTCCCATTAATATTTGGGCATGATCTTATGATTTGCTTTTGAGAACATAATGTAAATAGGCAAATAATACTGTAACTGAGCAGAAGTTTCTGAATTTGAGAATCTCTCTTCCTCTAACTGACATAAAAATAGGTATGTCCCTAATCAGTGATGTTCCCATCACCTGGTCCCCAAAATACATAACAAATGTACCTAAAGACAACTGATATCCTTGAATGGAAGCCAAGCCAACTCTACAGCAAGTTGCTGAGACAAAGAATGAAAAATAAAAATGCTGCTACATACCACTGATATACTGGAGAGTAAAGGGAAAGCTAATATACAATATTATTTCTTTGGAACATGAGAAACCTAGGGTTAGATAGATTCTTTCTCATGTCCAATCAGAAATATGACTACAATACTTACTTGCAGCAGAAGTAGAGGTTTTAAAATACCTGTTATAGCTTTTTTTTTTTTTAACAGATACACAGAGACCCAGATAAATTGATTTTCCCAAGGTCACATTAGTAAGAAACAGAGCTATAAACAAGGCCTCCAGCTCTTTTCACTGTGAAATTTTCACAACACTGCAAATTATGCATCCAGGGACCTCTAGAACACTATCTGCAGCTATAGAAGTTAGCCTGGTACAAACTGTCATTTGTAAAACATACTGATCTTGTATGAAAATGAAGTCTTAAGATTCCTTAATATTATATATTATGACACTAAATGGTAAGTCATAGCATGTCTGGTAATGCTGACAGCAGGCCACATCCTTAGAATCTTCAGTTTTAACTATCTAAAGCAAAATCAATGAATAAACTTATACATACTCAACCAGACAGAAACATTTCTGAAAATGAATTCAAAATCACACTGGGTCATGGCATAGACATTGGTGTTAACAATGTATATAAAAAGGTGTATGAATCCCTAAGTAAAAATACAGAGGGCAGAGGATGTAGAAGAGACCAGAGAAGCAGAAGAGGCAAAAAATGTCCTTTAATACCAAGGGAAAGGAGATACAGAAGCTGGAAAATGTAAGCAACTAAGACCTGGGAAGCATACATGTCTTTTGTAGGGAATGTAAGCTTATTTCAAGATATGGAATTAGAATTCACCCAAATCTTATGCTCAATAATCTTCTGGTGACTATTTCAGTTTCCCATGTTTTTCTATAGAGGCAGAAAAATCCATAGATCAGACTTCTCAAGCTTTCCAGTCATTAGAATCTACTTAATACAAATTATTAAATTAGCCTTCCGTTTTACACATCAGTCTCCCTGGCTCTGGTCAACTCTTCAGGGCCTTCCAGGTAAAGGATAGTTATTTTTCCAGGGTAATATAAACTGGTGAAGCCACTTTGAGGTCAATCTTCAGGTCTTTGCTGTGACGCCCAACCTTACTTTATACTCCTTCAACCCCAAACCCATTGCCCTAACTTACCTTCAACAAAAACCTTTCAAAGACTTAAAATATACCAGGAAAAAGCATTAGGAAATATGCTGCCCTTTCATAATTGAATGTCCTTCCCAACAGGCACCTTTACCTGCACTGCCTAGATTCCAGAGGACCAAATCCAGAGGTATGCAATTGTACACAACTTACATGTAAGCATTCCTCTCTGTAGTTTTCACTCCAGATTTAATTACTCATTTTACACTTCCTGAATATAAAATAATTTTAACTCTTCAAAGGAAAACAGTAGTGCTCATTAATTTTGATCCTGTTTCTAAATTGCCTTTCCTAGAAATTTAATTTAGTTCACTTAATTAAGAATCCTACAAAATCCTTTCAAGAAGGTACTTTATAGTTAAAGCTATATCTTTTGCTTTTAGAGTTAATAAAAAGTAAAGATCTGTCTATTAATCCAGCTACTGTAAGTTACTTTCCCAGAAAATCTGGACTATGCCTTTTTCAACTTTATTGAAATCTACAGACACTGACCAGATCACATTTTTTTTTTTTATGTGATTCTTCCTCTGATAGGAGTTATTCTTTCCAACGTGGTAGCTATTGGGCCAACGAGAAAGACTAAGGACTCTATTTTTATTCTTCTTCCACAGCTAAGTTGCTATACTTAGCCTGATACCAAAAATATTCTATCCAGGAATTCCTCATGAAATAGGATGAGATTGCTTTGGTTGAGATCAAAGAACCAGAGTATGGCCATTCTCCCTGGAATCAGCTCTGGCCAAAAGGTCTGAGTCATACCCACTATTATTTAGTGCTTACAGTCGGCTCTGTGTGAATTGCAAGTTTGGACCAGACATGCCCCAAGATCATCATCATATTTAGCTTGAAAATGCCCTGGATCTTCCCTGCTTCCTCTGGAAATACACCTTGAAACCAGGAATATTAGAGTAGTGGTTCTGTTTTTCTCACATTCTGAATAAATTTTTTGAAAAGGAGACTCTATTTGCTCTCTAAATGTGGGCCTCCAAGATAAATCAGATAATTCTGCATGCACTGGGCAGAAAAGCCCTGGCTCCCCCAAAGGCTCAATCAATAACAGTGATAACCCATGCATTAATGTAATTGGAAAGCTGAATAGCAAGTTGCATGTGACTTATCTAATAGAATAATAAGGTAGTTGGTTATTATTTTTATATTTAAGTAGCTAAAACAACTATGGTACCAATAGCTAAGGTTGAATTGACTGAATTTAGTGTTCACTTATGTACTAGGCATTTTAAAAACATTTAATATTTAATGATCTTTTGAACTATTATTTGCTATAGATAAGAAAATAAGAAACTTTGTGAAATTATTAACCTGGGATTTATATTATTCTAGTTTTGAGTTTTACACTCCCTCTTAAAGGAAAATATCAATCACATTTTGCTTAGATTTCATGAGTGAACCTCAATTTTATAACCAACAAGTAAATTATTCATATTTTATTATTTCTTCCTATAACATTTCCTCCAACTTCACATTATCAATTATTATTCAAGGAATTAAGCCCTTCATGTACACTATTTTATTTAGTTCTTAAAATAATCCTTTGAGGTAGGTATTATTACTATCTTTCCTTTACAGATGAGGAAGCTGTGGTTCAGAGAGATGAAGCAATTTGCCTAAGGTTATATACATGGAAACTGATGGAACTCAGCTCAAATCCAGGTCTCTCAAGTGCCCTAAATTCTTACACAATTAAATTGGACAAGAAGGACAGTCTCATAATTATGCATTCAGCAAAACACTTACATAGTCAATGGGTTTGAGGGATTTGACTGTAGATGTTGGGCAGCCACAGGAAGTAAGGTCAGCATATAGGCCTTCTTCTAATACACACTGGTTATAAAAAACGCCCTCTTGGTAATACAGGAGCCAGCTATAAAACAAGCAGTAAGACATTCCATTAAATTATATTCTGTCAGCACTGTGGACTCATCTTCATGTTGTGGAAACTGGGGTAGAGCCAGGACACAGAAGTCGTGGTGTTAATTAGCACAAGCTAATAAAACTTCTGCCACTATTATTTATGGATTGCTTACCTCATGCCAGACATGAGACTAGGAATTTTATATACATTTTTTGACTGTGTCCTTATTCTTTGAGTTAGAACATATCCTAATTTTTATAGGCAAAAAAAACTAAGTATTAGAAAAGGTTAGCTGATTTACCCAAATCCACCCATCTATTACTTGATAGAGTTAAAATTTGAAATGAGATATTTGCTTTGCACTAAAGAGCATTTTCATTTAGTACTTTCAGGTACAAATCCCTAGGATCAAATTATGGGGATGATTAAGTACTTGAATAAACTATATCTTCTTTTGGATAAAATAATTTTCTGTATCTTACTGATGAGCTTAAATGAATAAGCCTGGATGAATGCAAGGAAAAACTAACTGGTTCTTAATAATTCAGTTTTGGTATGTAAGTGCTAGCCCTGTATCTTAAGATCACCAACTGTACTAAATCTAGACCTTTAAATGTTCACAGAAATGTTCTGACATTAAAACTTATTGTCATGGCTTCTATGTATTAAACATTTCTATAAAATTTATCATCCTGTGTCACAGGTTTGCAATGTGCTAAGCATGATGGAGCTACATCCTTCATGAATATTCCTTTAGTCTTTAAAAATCTTTTGGGATAGGTGCTATCATTATCCCTCCTTTACAGATGAGGAAACTGAGGTTCAGAGAAATGACCCAATTTGCCCAACATTACAAAGCTGGGAAGTAGTAGAACTGGGGGCTTAAATCCAGGTCTGAAAAAGCTAGGTGCTCACACAATCTCCATGGTTCCTAATTTCTTTTATTAAGTTATAGTTGTGTATTTCCTATATTGATAGAGACATGTGGGCTAATCTGTCCTAGATTTTAGTACCAGGAGAAAACGATCTTCCTCTAAAACAAACTTCAAAGCTTCTTTTCATGAGAAAATGAAAATAAATATCTCTTCTAAGATATTCTTTTTTATCTTAATAGAGAAGAAACTCAAGCCAACTAATGATAACAAAATTATTTCACTTCCTTAGTGCTTATTTTTCTTTCTTACTAAAGAGTTGCAGATAATCTATATATATAATCATTAATTACTTTATGTGTTTTAATAATGTAAAACATTTTCTTTTTGGGAGTATAAAAACTATCAAATATAGGGAGGTTCAGAGCAGAAGAGATATAGGAAATATGAAAGGGAAAAGACTACTCAAATTAGGGTGAATTTTTTTTTTTTTTGGCAGTGGGGTAGAGGGTATTGGGGATTGAATTCAGGGACACTCCACCACTGAGCCACATCCCCATCCCTATTTTTTTCTATTTACAGAGAGGGTCTCACTGAGTTGCTTAGTGCCTAGCTTTGGCTGAGGCTGGCTCTGAATGTCATGATCCTGCAATCTCAGCCTCCTGAGCCAGTGGGATTACAGTCATGTGCCACTGTGTCTGGCCCAGGGTGGATCTTTACCAAGGATTATGGTTTGGGTTGAACCTTAAATGATACATTTGGAATAGTACTGAGCAGAAGTCATAAAGTTATATACCTTCAAGAAGGCAGGCAAGTAATGCAAATAAGTAGTGTACCGAGTTGAAAAAACAGTAGGAAATAAGGATATGGTACACTGGGAAGCACACACATCCCCCCCGCCCCACTTGGTATCAGCAACAGCCAAAGGTGAAAGCTTTCTCAAAATCTTGGAATCTGCTGTTTTTTAAAAAAGGACAGTGGAAAACAGGCTCTTCTGAAATAATATATCCTATACCTAAGTACTGTTAGGAAGAAGCTTTTATTAATGTACAGACTGAACAAATAACGTTTGCTGGCTACATTCACCAGAAACCTACAATCTTTGATATAGAGCAGGGGTCAGCAAACTAGCCTGTGGACCAAACCTGCCCTGGCATCTGTTTTCATACAGTCCGTAAGATGAGAGTAGTATTTACATTTTTAAGTGGTTTGAAAATTTAAAGAAGACTATTTCATGACATGTAAATATTACATACAATTCAAATTTTTATGCATAAGCACCGTTTCATCAGAGCACAGCTGGGCCTACCCACTGGTGTCTTCTCCATGGTTGCACCTGTGTGACATTGTTACGGTGGCATTACTAAGTAAACTGGGGCAGAGACTACTCAGCCCACAAAGCTGAGAACAGTTACTATCTGGCCCTTTACCAAAAAAAAAAAAAAAAGAAAGAAAGAAAAATTGCCAACTGCTGGTACAGAGCGTAAGGAGGAATACAAATAGCCAACTAAATATTGGAAGAGGGGAAGACAAGAAAAAAATATAAGAACAGAATGGAGAATGAAGAGGGAAAATGAAACTAGTTGATGGCAAATCCTGGAAAAGGTATGATCTGACTGGTATTAGAGAGTGACTATGGGAATTAAAAATCAGAAAAATATTAAACTGGGTTTTGGGACAATAAATGGGTTAAAATTGGTTTGTGATAAATACTAGAGACAAGACAATAGAACAGGGGATGACTGGGAGACTCAGTCTCTACTGGATCAGCAAAGGAAGGGAGGAAGAATAGAGATATTTTAACAGGTTATTCAGCAGATATTTGACAGAGATGCTGAACTGTATACTTTGGTTAAAAATGATAAGCTTTATGGTATGTATATTTTACTATAATAAAAAAATTGAGAGACTATATTTCAGCCTTGAGTATGACATACAGTTTCATATATATGTGAGAAGATTTAATATGTTACTGCAGCGGGGAGAATATAGAATTCAAAAGGGGAAAAAAACTCTCATAGACTATTTATTTGGTGTGACTTTGGCAAACCCTAACTCTGAATGTGGTTTCTTCATCTGTGAAATGTGAATGATAAATACTTCAAACAACAATGTGAAAGAAAAAAAAAGAAAAAGAAGTATGTTGTCTTACATGGACAAAATCAGCTATTTTTGGTAGCATTCTATTACGCGATAATAAAAACATACAATATAAACATTCAAAATATTAAGAAAATAGTAACAAAATCATCAAGATGTTCCCACAGCTGGTTACTTGTAACATTCTTTCTTGGTTTCCATAATAACTCAAAATGTAAATTTGGCAAAATTGACATAAGCCAGTTAGTAGTTGACCAATCTTTAAAAAAGAAAAAAAAAATTAATCTCACTATGTATGCAAAAAAAGTCAGCTCTCTGTAAATTTAAAACAAATTTAGTCATTATGTAACACCAGAAAATACTCAACAAGAATACTTACCAACCTCGAAGAACTTTAAAAGAACATGGTGTAAATGAAGTCAAATCAGAACTTTCTTTTGTAAAATCTATACATTCACCTTGGAACCCTGGTTTACTGAATGCTTTGAGCTGCAAGAAAAAGCACAACAGAAAATAATTGTTTGACATCATCATAATAAAAACCTTAAATATACTTATAAAAAATCAGCAAAATATTGACTTGTTTTATCCATTACCAATAAATTTAGGTTAAGGATGATAGCATTCTCCTTAAAGTCTCCTTCTGACAAGTTTCCAGAAATACAATTTCAAAATCTATTTACCATTTTCATTCATCTTTTGCATCAAATAGTGGGCACAGATGCCTAGAAAATAATTCTACCTGTAAATCATAAGGGATTTACAATGTGATTTTGTTCATCATATCGAAAAATATTATCCTGTATGGTGTGACTAGAAGTGGAAAATAAGAAGCAATTTAGTGCTCAACACAAAAGAGGTTCAGATGGGTGTGTGGGAGATTTGGTATGCCTTTTCTTTCCCAAAGTCTTCCTGATCCACAGTTAATAAAAGTGAGAAGAAGAGAGCATGAGGGTGCCCTGAGAGCACAGGAGCAGATGGCAGAGAAGATAATAATGGTGGGATTAGTGGAAGATTTATGGTGAAGAAAGAAAGGCATCTGTGTCATGTATTTCAGCTTACAGGCTTCATTTTTTTCTGATAAGAACATCTTTAACATACAGCTTCAGCCATATACCACTACATTTCTACTTTAGTTCTTTTTGTCAAGAAACATCCATGAAATCCCAACTATAATTCCCCTTAGGATCAGAGAAATAATAATCTGAAACTCTAGTGGCCTTGGATCACAAATAAGAAAAAAATTAATGAGCACTATAAATACTTCATAATACACTAGAGACTTGAAACAACGTGGCCCGCGGTCCACCCTGCACTGACAGGCCAGCATTGTAGCAAAGCATGCATCATCACGGGTGATCCTCAGCAGCACTTCTCCTGCTGTCACCCGGGTCAATGCTTCTTTGAGCAGCTGGTGTTCACTGCCTTCATCTTCCCAAGGGTCCTTTGAGAGGAACTGTTTCTTGGCTGTCTTATTCTGCTCTGACCTTGCTCGGTCTCCTATCAAAGGTCAACCAAAACCAGGGAGGTAAGAGACCCAATTCCCCCCTAACCAACTGTGGCTTGCACAACATGACTTCCCATTGTGAAGCCACACTGTACTTGGAAATTAAAATGCCAAGTAGCTCCTCGGCCTCAAAGAGATGAGATCTAGCAAGTTTCTGTCAGGGTCCTTACGGTGCATACAAAGGATGGCAGTAAAAAGTAAGACAAAACAAGACCTGATTTTGAGGTAAAGGTTTATAAACCTGAGGCTAAAACACAAATCACTTTTAACCTCCAAAAGTGCATGTGTCTACAGCTTACAAATATTATCTAAATACACAGTAGAAATTAGAAAAAAACATAGGCAAGTAAGATTAGCTATGTTATTAACTGCTTGTATTTCTAGATTGTTGCATTAATTTTATACTGCTGAGTTCAAGATCTGTATTTCAGTATTTCACTATGAAACCATGAAATGTCAAAAGCTTTACTGTTAACAATGCATGTTAAGGCATGGTTCAGATGGCATATTTGGTAGTTATCTCTGGTTTTTAGTCTGTCTTCCTATCCAGAAGAATAAATAAAAATTCATACACATACACAAATAATATCATAAAGTCATAATTTATGACATCTTTCAGTGAACTTTAAAAATTAGTTTTAATGCTTAGATAAGTTTATTTTTACCCTCAAAATGAGATTATATGGCTTACTTAAAATTAGACCAACGCCATGGAAGTAACACATCATTTTGACCATCTTATAAATGCCTCAGAGTACAATAATTTTCATAATAATATTCTGAGGCTGGTCCAAACAGAATATAATTCTATTTACTAATTATTGAATTGTGGTTTCTACTCTTGGTGAAATTCAGTGACAGTGCCTCAGCAAAATCAAGTTCTGGGAAAACTAATATAATCACACAGCAAAACAGATTTCTGTAAAATCTTCATCATAACTAATAAAGAGAAGTATATCATATGTGATAATTGCACAGCAGAAAGATACCTGGATAAATTACTGTGGTGTTTTCCTTTCCAGTTGAATGGCAAATACACATACAAAGTGACTCAGATAGGTTGCTTAAAACTCAGGCAAACAGATGAACAACAGATGAGTTGTTTTCAAATGACGCCTATCCCTCTGCACCATGTGAGCATGTCTCAGTCCCTGCCAGCTCCCCACTTTACTTAAGGGTATGGAAGCAAAAACAAGAACATCACAAAACCCAGCCTACCACTGACTGGCAGGGTGTCTTTTCACATATATTGTGGCATTTCTTCCTTAAAACTGTCCTCAGGCAGAAAATATCACCACTTTATGCTGAAGATTTTGCTTTTGCACTGTGTCATTATCACTTATGATATACATGAATAAAATGGGGTATTGTCTAAACTGAAAACTCAAGAACTTAATTTCTAACCAAATACAGATGCTGTGCTCAATTTATTTCACAATATCAGAGCCATCTTTTGACATAATTTTATTATTCCCAAATTAGATTAATTTCTAAGAGAAACTTTCTTCACTGTCTGAGTAGGACTTTCCCTAAGAATCTGGACCTCCCTCATACACATTAGGAGACTGTTAAACAAAAAAAAAATCTTGTTTCCATTCTTCAATTATATCACACCTATCTTGTATTATGGTGTTATGTATTTCTCACGTCAGTTACATAGTCTATCATAATTTTATTTCCCTGAGCACTCACAGAAGACTTTCTTAAATAGTTCTTCCTATTTTTGGACTTTGGAGTCTACAAAAACTGTCTAGATGCAGTGTAACAAAGAAGAGTTTTTCTCTGTACTGTTCTTAAGTCTTACTGATATTTGCCTAAAACTGCAACTGCCATTTTCCTATTCCCATTCATGACAACAGTAACCATAACTAATACAGATACTGGGATCACGTTAAAATTCAATGAAACTAAGTTATCTAATAGAATAAAATATCCAGTTGTTTTTCTCAGCTAGCATTATGTACAAAAATGAATCAAAGGCTTCAGTATTTTTTAAAAATCCAAAATTTTGATTTTATTTATAGATGAACTTTAAAAATACCCGAGGGACTCATGGTATTTGGTTCGGTCTATGAGGGCAATTGGTGAGAATTTCTAACAGAACAATGCAACTAAACTAAAATTGAAAAATTAATTCATTTTTATGAGATTAAATTTAGTGAGATTTCTGAAATTCAGGACTTGCTAACACAAACGACAATGACAATATAAAGATAATTCATATTATATTTAAGGTTTGTTTTTTGGGGGGGAAACAAAATAAAATGCCACCTGTTAATAATGAGAACTCTATATAATGATAGTGATGCTATGTATCTTGATTTGATAATTTAAATTTAGTGACTCTTCAGCCTTAGGTGAAAAACAATCTACTCAATAAAAGGCGGGGTTCTAATAGTATCCCAAATAAAATGTGTCATAATATATTAACAGCAATATTTTTATTATCCTAAGTCTCATGATATATGTTAATCATTAAACACACTTTCTAGTGACTTGAGGTTTCCCTTAAAATCACCAGCATAAAAAAAAAAAAATCCTTATCTGAGTAAAACTCTGGAATGTAACAACTGCCTTCTTACTCCTCAGACAGGGAGAATAAGTAGCCCCCTGCACACAGCACATGCATGACCAATGTGCATATTAGAGCTACCTGTGAAGGAGACAAGACTTTCTGGTTAGTGAACAGAACCCCTGTGTCAGCCAAGACTTGTCTATTTGGGTTTAGGTAATTATAAATAAGAGAAACACCTGAAAATGTGGCCAAGAGAAAACAATAAGAGCTCTGATACCGAGTAAACAAAAGAAGCTTTGTACATGTGTCACCAAATATGCAGTTATCATCTGCCTTCAGAAACGGGTACTGTACAAGGCAATTATTGAGCTCTCTCCAGAAAACATGAAGTGCAGCTGACTTCACTGGGCATTTTCTGCTACTTCCTTTCTTTTCAAGTTTGGCCAGAAATACTATAAAGAAAACCTCCCAGCAATGGGCCCCACACAAGGAAGTGCACGCACACACACACACACACACACACACACACACACACACACACAAACCCGCCACCAAGGACGGAGAGAAACAGCTTAAAAGAATGAGATTTTTAAACTGTACTTTAAGCTCAGAAAATGTGCAGTTTGAAATGATCCCCGTGTAACTCCCTTATCTACTTGGTTATTTTGATTCATGTGAAAAAAATATTTTAATAATCCACAGTTGGGAGTTTTCAAAAATTCAAAATAAAGATCTGGCAGCAAATGTCTTTAAATACAACTACTCAATTATATTCAAAAAGGAAATGTTCCCGATAGGCCTGAGCTAATCAGAAAATAACAAAAACTAAAAGGACCGTGAGTGAAACACTGTGAAACCATGCTCATCTGAAACATATAAATATTAGCAGGAATATGACAAAACATATGCACCCAGAGGAAAAGCATCATGTAAGGTAGCCAGTACTATTTAAAACCACTCACTACACTTGGCTTTTGGATAGCAAGTTTTCTGAATAGGGGTATTTAAAATGAAACAAAGGAAGCAGTTGCTCATCCCTTCCTTTTATGTCTGTGCTGCTTGTCCCGTGATGTGTCCTCCCTTCATGCCCAACTTTGAAAATGTGGCTCTGTTAGTGGAGTCAGGAAACTAGAAAATGTCAATTTTGTTACTTCTGGCTGTGTGTGTGATTAATGGCACTTAAATTCTGAATCTTAGTTTTCTTAACAATAACTGGGATTAACATTGACCTCACAAATTATTAGAAGTATGAAATGGGCACGATTTCTCGCCCACAACAGATAATAAACATGAGGCTCCAGAGTATTACACAATCCACTTCAAACCACAAACACACCAGAAATGACCAAGTAGGGTTTCAGCTTCATGAGTGCTTTAGAGCAGCATTTGATGTAGGCATTAGAAATCCAGGGGCCTGATAAGCATGTCAAGACAAAGACTGCTCCTTGCTATTCGCTCCTCCAGAGACAGAATAATAGACTGTCCTGAAAAAGATCGTGATATGAAAAAAGAATAGGAAGATGGGAAATAAAGAATGACACATGTTCAAATGACCCTAACTGGATGAGAGCAGCAGCCCTGAAAAAAAAAAAGAAAAATGAAAGATAAGGTGACAAATCTAGGCCCATATGTCCACTAACAAGGACGGGCACTCCTCTGCTTACCAACAATAATATAAATTGTCCTGCCACACAGAAAAGTTATTTGAGACGAAGATTTGAGGAAAGGGCACAAATGTTTTTGGTAAACAATCTAACAAGTACAAGTCGAGAATATTTTTAAACATACCAAATGCGGAGGCTCATTTATCCCAAGTGGTTCCTGAAAAATACATTAAAACAAAAAGGAAAACTGTCATCAAAATAATCTTAGTCATCTTTCTTAATGTTTTGAAAATATCCTTTGAAAAGAAATTTAATGATCTGATCAATTTACTAGATTCCTTGAACTGGCTATGACCCTCAAATAACCTTGGGAAATTCTGTGATAATAACTTTAGTATTTATGACTAAGTCATTTTAAGTAACATTGTGGCTGGGAGAAAAATGGGCTCCAGTGCCCACTAGAAAGAAAGAAAGTCTGAATTTCTGACCCCAATCTCATGGGCACTCTTATTATTCTACAGTGTTTGTTATTATACAAACTCACCATAATCACTTACAACTACATGATTTTGGACACCAGGAATATTTCCTCTTTGTGAAATGCCTTTCTGCCTGGAAAATTTCCTTCCATCCCTTAAGATACTACTCAATATACCTTTTTTTTTTCTTTTTTTTTTTTGCGGTGAAGTCTCCAACTCCCCTGTGCTGGGAAGCCCCTCCCAGGCTCCCTCCCCACTGCCTACACACTTCATTTTCTCACTAATCACACATAATTAGTTGCTTGTACATCTACACTTCCCTCTCCGCAGGGACCAGAGAGCCACCAGGGCAGTCTTATTCATCTTTATCTACAGTAATCAGCACAATGCCTGGCATATTAG
This sequence comes from Ictidomys tridecemlineatus, assembly GCF_052094955.1. Classification (NCBI taxonomy): domain Eukaryota; kingdom Metazoa; phylum Chordata; class Mammalia; order Rodentia; family Sciuridae; genus Ictidomys; species Ictidomys tridecemlineatus. The sequence continues at coordinate 168,530,861 of NC_135479.1, forward strand.
AGGCACTAAATAAATGCTGCTGAATGAATGATCAAATTACAGAATCATCTCATTCCTGTACCTAACAGCTATATATGGAATCTACAGAAAATCATATAATGTTTTATTTTCTGCATACATACACACATACAGAAAATGATTCAACAATCTCACTTTAAAAAAAAATTATTCCACATATTCCACTGGCACTTGACATCTTCATACTCACCAGCTGGATAGGTCTGATTGACATGATTATATTATTTGATCCTCCCCAGTCAAAAAAACATTTGTATTTCCCTTTCTCTAAAATGTACTGCTCTCCACAGAAGCACTTCTGCTGGTAGGCAACCCATCTGGTGAGGAAAAAGGAAGAGGAGAACAGAGGTGATGTAGAATCAAGCAGCCAACAATTTCAAACACCAAAGACTCTCTCAAGGTTCTCAGGGTAGGAGACCACTTACACTCCGCTTTTGACATGAATGGATCTTGTTTCACTGCCAAAGCCAATTTCTTCCAAGTCAGAAATTTCCTGATTTGTAATGTCAATAAACTTCCCACTTTCTAGGTCAGATTCAAACAGTGTGATGGAAGATTCTATAAAATTCTATAAAGAGGAAGAGGAAAGTTTAAGAAAACATGTACATTTTGTTTTATGGACTGCTACAGCTAAGCACAATTTCACATACTCATGGAATAATATTCCCATAAATAACTTCAGGAAGAATTTTAAAAGGTTCAGGAAACAATTTTATAATTGCTACTCTGATACAGTTTAAAGGGAAAAAAAATAAGCCCGAATTTACTTCAAAATACGTATATATAAATGGAAATTAGTCAACAACTGGTAAATTGCTGGAATTTATAAGCTAAACTATGTGTTACTAATTGTAAAGCAAACTAAAGTCTCACTTTTGCCTAAAGAATGTAAATCATGTGAGAAAGAAGTGAATATAAAATATATTGTAGACAATGTTGTAGATGGTTTTATGAGTTTACATGTAACTGAAGAAACAGATGAAATTTACTTAACAAAAAATAGCTTATCAAAAAATCAAGATGAAGAAATTTTAAAAAAAAGTTATAGTAGGTTAATATAATCAAAGTAAATGTATTTTAGAGAAACTTTAAGTCCTAAACAGATAAATCAGTAAAAATTAGACAGCTCACAGAAGAGTAACACTAAAAACAGATATGCAAATGTCTTAATTTCGCCAGTTAATTAAAGCAATTCAAATTAAAACATTTAAATACAAATTTTTAAAAATTAAAAGTCTAAAAATTTAACTTTATCAGAGAATATTTCTGGTGGAAATACCAACTATTTTAAAATAAATAAATTATTAGAAAATAAATTATTAGAAAATAATTTAAAAATCAATTAAAAAGACTATTAAACTTTCTAAAATTCCTTTTTAATCAAGTTTTCCTAAAGGAAGAAGTGGTATGATACGTACATGCAAAGATGCATTCTTTAAAATAGTGAAAAGCTGTGAACTATGTAAATAGATAAAAGATGGTTTGATAAAGCTTATTACATCCTTCACTTGATGAAGCATTAAATATAATGAAGAACTGCAGACAAACTAAGTTAAATTATTCTATGATTACTAGTGACTAGGACCTTTATATATATTATTTTTAAAAGAGCCACTATATGAGTATACTACTACCATTCCCATTTCTCAGTTAAGGAAGTAGAGTGAATAATTTGCCTGAGGTCACACGGCTAGCAAGAGCTGAGATTGAATTTCAGTGGAAATAAGTCTGATATAAATGTGAAGATGGAAAGCAGGATAAAAATGCAAACTTGCAAACACTAGTAAGATTAGAAATAAACCCCCCTCAAAAAAAAAAAAAAAAAAAAAAAACGAAAACTTTTTTTTTTTTTTTAAATCATGAGTTACCTTTGGGTACACAGACATTTAAAAATTTTACTCTACATTTTTTTCAATTCTATAAAATGTTATCATTTTTTAATTGGAAAAATATAGCATATAATTTTAAAAACCTCTCTCTTCCTATATTCATGGTCTGTTAATCAAGTCTAGACCTACAGAAGTATATCAACTTTTCTAAGTTCCAACAATGTCAATTTTCTCCCTTATAAGTAAAATTCATGAACAAAAGATTTCTAGGTATACATTCATTTTACATGAACAAGTAAAACAGGGTTCAAAAACAACAAGGCATCTATAATGAGTGGAGAAAATACATTTAAAAAATTCCTCTTGAATGTTCTACTTATCCAGCTTTAAAGGATTTTTAGACTGCTGACCTAGCTGGATCAAATATCACTTGAAACTTTAGGGTAAAAGATAAGGGCTTTTTACTTGAAATTTTTGTCATTAATAACATCTATCCCAAAACTATGTTCTCAGTTCCTTGAGAGTAAAACTTGGAGAGAACCTGCTACCTTCAATATTTCTACACAGTTCTTAAAAATATGGGAGCTTGGGGCTGGGGTTGTGGCTCAGTGGTACAGAGCTTACCTTGCATGTGTGAGGCACTGAGTTCGATCCTTAGCACCACATAAAAATAAATATTAAATAAAGTCATTTTGTCCATCTACAACTAAAAAAAATATTTAAAAAATATGGGAGCTGGGTAGATCTATGCTTCATTACTACCATGACTCCTGCTTTTATTTAACATTAAGACTATTTTCAGAGTACTTTTGCATTTATCTTTTTGAGCTCTCTTACTCCCTGGTTGTATATACATTCACAAACACATACATACACATGTATAGGCAATGCCATCTTCCTGGTGAGAAAAGGAATAACAACAGCCTGGAGGTGATCTCTCCTAAAATCTCCAGGACAAGCTTCCAACTGACTATGACATTTACAACCTAGATGCCATGCAAACCTAATTATACTGACAACATAAGCCTCCCTCACCTGAGGATCTTCTGCTTTTTGCAACCTAAAAGTATCTTAACAACCTCAAAGTGACTGTGGGAAATTGATGTAATAATGATGATGATGGTGATGGCTAAAGGCGGTTCAGTCTGGTCCTGGTAGAAAGCACTACCAACAGTCACCAACAAATCAGACCCAACCGTAAAAGAAAGGTTCTTGGCAGCTCTCAATTATTGGCATCTCTGTTCTCCCACTCAGATGACTCCAAAACCTCCTCATCGCTGCTTCTACTTCTCCTGCTCCTACAATTGGCTGTTCTCTACTTCCTGGAAGGGTTTTAGTAATGGAGAGCAGGAAATGTGTCATGGATCACTGCGTTACACTGGAGTAGAAAAGCACAAGGACACAGATACAGATATATGCCTGTGTGTTGTTTGTGCCTTAGCATTCAGAAATATCTGTGTTATACTAGGGTGTACTTGACTTTAGCCATGATTTGTACACATGTGGTGTGAGTTGTGGGGACTTACAGCAGTGAAGAGATTGAGCTGCGTAATGAGGTAGAGAAACATGCCACATGCAACAATGCAGCCTGAGCTGAGCAGAGCAGAGCAACTCACTGTCACAAAGTCCACTGACAAATATAAGGCTGGCAGCATTTGGGCTCACAAACAAAAATACTCATACAGCTTGCATGTGTATCCATCTTGAACTGTTTATCATTCCCAGGGCGACACAGGAGTCTCCTAGATGACATCACTCTCCACTTTCCATCTTCTACACTTACTTGTGACTTTTCTTGCCTTAATAATTTTTTTTTTTTAACAGTACTAGGGATTGAATCCAGGGGTGCTCTACAACTGAGCTACATCTCTAGCTCTTTTTTAAAAATTTTGAGACTGTGTCTTGCTAAGTTGCTGAGGCTGGCCTCAGTCTCCCAAATTTCTGGGATTATAAGTGTGCATCACCAAGCCCCACTTTTTGCCTTATAGCTTTTGCCTTCCATTTTTTTTTTCTAAGTCCTTTTCCCCATCTGAGCAACTCTCCATGTTTTGTCCCTGTCTGCATTTTTCTCTCAAGCCTACCAAATACACCATATCTGATCTAATTGATTAGTTGCCATTAATATGGTATCCTTGCTGTGCAGAGCCCTTGGTGTAATTATAAGGCAACAACTAATATTTAACTTTTAAAAAATCATGTGCTCACAAGGGTCTTGTGTCAGCTCTGGGCCCAATCACCAAGATATAAACCTCCAGGGGTCACAAGTACAAAGCAAAAAAGCAAAAAAGAAAGAAAGAAATGAAAAGTCAATTAAAAAAAAAAGTTCTGGGCTGGGATGTGGCTCAAGCGGTAACGCGCTCGCCTGGCATGCGTGCGGCCCGGGTTCCATCCTCAGTACCACATACAAAGATGTTGTGGTCTGCTGAAAACTGAAAAATAAATATTAAAAATTCTCTCTCTCTCTCTCTCTCTCTCTCTCTCTCTCTCTCTCTCTCTCTCTCTCTCTCTCTCTCTCTCTCCCCTCCCTCCCTCTTTAAAAAAAAAAAAAAAAAGTTCTAACTGCCTTGTTCAGGACATGAGTAGAACAGGCACTCATAGTCATACCCAGGGCAAGCATGATGAGGTTACTTGATTACTACCATCACTATTTTTTTAGGAACAGGTAAACAACTTTGAAAATCCCCAGCTTATAATGTAATCACTCATTCAAGAAGAATGAATGATAGAGCAGCCTTGAAAACTGTATTCCATTTTATATTACTCTAGTTGGATTGAACCTAGGGCCTTTCACCTGCTAGGTAAGTGCTCTACCATAGAGCTAAAGCCCCAAATCAATGTCTTTAGACAGCTTCAACTATAGACTTTTCCTGTTATCAAAATAATATTTTTCTCATCCTTTAGCATTTGCAGAGATCCTATTGGGTACAGGGACTAAGAATATATCAAAGATACCAGCTCTGCTCTCATTCCCAACTATGCCTCCATTTTATATTTTTAAAGCACTTCGATAGGGTAATAGTTCATCACTCCCTGATTTTATTAGAGAGAACTAATCAGTAGTTGCTTCAGGCTCAGAGATGAGTTGTAAGGATCAGTAATTTGATTGCTTTTAAATTCCACAAACTTCCTCAGATGATCCGGCCCCTGAGCTCTTATGCTATAACCCCCCATGGGCAACGTGATAGAGACACCCATGGAGATCTGGCATATCCATTAGCACAAGAGAAATCATGGTTCCTGCTGCATACCACCTGGTTTCTGAGATCTGAAAAAAAAGGCCCAAAGTCTGAAAATCATAGAAAAAGCAAATATAAAACTTAAGTTAGTACAAAATTGAGAAAAGACAACCTCACTAAGAAAGTTTTATTGAGGAAGTCAAGAAATAAAAATTTACTAAATCCCTGGAGTCTCAATTCTCCTATATTCCTTCTGATGCTTTCCATTCTTAAAAAGTAATCTGTTCCAAGTCAATAACATATTTGAATGACTCATCTGGAACTGGGAACGTGTTTCTGGTCTTTTTCTCCAAAGTACTCCACGACATAGATCACATTATCTCCAAGGAACATGTCTGTTATTTGACCTTAGAAAATTCACAGTGTTCCATGTACTGGAGCCAGGACATTGAGACTGCATTGCATCATGCAGCTTTTCTACCTGCCTCTTGTTTATTTTATATTTCTGCAAGTGAGATTGTAAAAGTCATGCTTCATTCTTTCCCATGTTAGAGACATCTGAATTTCTTTATGGGGAAAAGATGCCTCATATCATTTCTGACTTTTAATTCACTAGGGCTGCCACAATCACAAGGGCTTTTCGTACTCCTTCCCAGGCTGACAGACATGTTGTTCAGTGAGAGTGCGCTTGCCTCGCATGCAAGAGGCCCTGGATCTGATCCCCAACACTTCAAAAAATAATAATCACAAAAGAGTTCCTTCTCAACTATATGCTACATCTCAGAAAGATACAATCTTTCAAACTATAACTTGACAAATTTTCAAAGCATTTTCACTACATAAAAATGCTATGTTGTCTTAATAAATATGTTTAGATTATTTAGTACATTTATATTTAAAGTAAACATAAATTTAAATTATAAAAAAGTATTTGAAAATCCTACAGCTATTTTTTATTACATAGGTATATTGGTCTGCAATGTGACCCTTTATTAACAGTTATAAATGAAAAGCTAATAAGCCTTTAACTAAAGGAAATTTCCTTTCCCATTGAGGTGCTTTTTTAAATCTAAGCATTTGGAATGATGGAAATGGACAGTATGACAGGGCCTCTAGAGTAGACAGAATTTTACTACAACCACAGCTGTGTGCTTGGACACAGTAACTAATATCTTACATTCTGCTTCCATGTCTGCAAGATGGGAAACACAAAGACTACTTCAGAGTCTTTGTGAAGATTGGTGCAAGTATTTAAGTAAAGCCATTAAAAAGTAACTGACAAATACTAGGATTATTGTGATGACATCTTTAATTATAAGGTAACAACTAATATCTTTACTTTTAAAAAATCTAATAGAGAACAAAAAGAAGGTTTTGGAGGAAGGACATTTTCATTTATTTATATTAAAACTGTGTCATCCTTTCTGTATATGCCCAAAACCTCTGTGCATAGCAGAAATTAACATGCTTTTTAATGCTGATTTTTCTAATGTATATTACTATGGACCTTGTCTAGATCAAGTATATCTTCATTATTTAACTACATAGTTAACAGTATTTCTTTCTTTTCTCACTTCCAACAATGACTTGGGGTTCTGGTTTGTTTGGTTTGGGTTGCTTTACTCATAAGCCGTCTATATTGCTAAAAAATTATATCATCAATAATGTTCCCACCCAGCTCTTTTTTTAAATAAGTGGAGAACATTTTTAGTATTATGCAATACTAATATGATGATTTGAATCATGGCCCATAGTTTCTTAAAAAAGCAAGAAAGTTTCTGTCTTATTTTGTCTTGCTCACCTTTTAGTTGTCAGGTAGAACATGGATGAGTGGAGAAAAACTGTGGCCCTTGTATGTTAGACTTGTACACCATGCTATTGCTTATTGCTCATGCTATCCCAGAACTCAACCTCCAGTGGACTATCCTATACTTCTTTCAGGTTCAACTTGTTTCTGACTCACTTTCTTACCGAGAAGGATCATTTATGGGAGAAAAAAAAATGCTCCCTTGTTCCCTGGGCTGCTTCTTTCCTTCCAGTTTCTCCTGCTTAACAAGGTGTAAATGGGCTGCTGTTAGCTCCAACAGACGGAAACCTGAAGGGCCAGAGGACACAATCCCTGCATTGATCTTAAGTCTACATGAACCCAGTGATCACCTTTCACTTCACTATCAAATCCCTCAGGGAGAAAATTGTTCTCCAAAGAATATTCCAGATTTACACTCACCAGACCTAAAGTCTACCAGTGGCTCATGGTCAACTCAAGAAAAATAATGTGTATCCCTCAACATGGTACTACATTTTTCATTAACTGGCTCTGGATTCATCTTCCCAAAGTTCTCCCTAATATCCTAACTCAACTGCATTTCCCCAAACACACCACAGTTTTACTTACATGAGGGTTTCTCAACCTCAGCACTATTAATATTTCGGGACTTGTGATTCTTTTCTTTTAGGAACTGTTCTTCACATAGTGGAGGTGTAACAGGATCCTTAGTTTCTACCAACCAGATGTTAGCAGCACCCAAACCCCCAGGCATGACAACCTAAAATGTCTCTACAGACATTGCCAAATGCCCTCCATGAGCTAACATCACCCCAGCTGAGAACCAGTGCTTTACAACCTTGACTTTACACATTAAAAGTGTTAGTCTCTTTCTAAATAGGACCTATCCTAGCCTTACCCTGTCCTGGAAATTCTCCACTTGGGCAATTCGTGTGTGTGTGTGTGTGTGTGTGTGTGTGTGTGTGTTACTGGGAATTGAATCCAGGGGTGCTATACCAAGGTACATCTCCAACCCTTTTTAATTTTGAGACAAGGTCTTGCTAAGTTGCCAGGCCAGCCTTAAATGATCTTCCTGCCTAAGTCTCTAGAGTCACTGGGATTATAGGTGTGCACCACCATGCCCCACAGATAAATCCTGTACATGAATTTCAGCTCAGTCATCATGTTTTCCATGCTGTCCTGTCTACTCCAAGTGGAAATAACTGAACAAATAACCTTTTCCTGGGTACCTTGAGTACATCATTCCATCACAGGCAAATAGTATCAAATATTTATGTAAGTGCTACCTTCCCTACCAGACTGCCACTCTGGAATAACAGGACTGAGTCCCTGTCCACTATATGTCCAGCATCTAGCATAATACATCTACAAAGTAAGGGCTCCAGAAAATAATTACAGAATTAGTGGATGGAAAGTAAAAAATAAATACTCTATAATCACTATGGCAGTTAAAAAAAAAACAAGCTAGTCACTTTCAGTTCAGTTTCATGCTCCTAGCTGTTAGATACATTTTATAATCTCATGTTTTATCAGCAGTCATGTTTAATATTCATGAAAAGAGAAAACAGGTAGAAAGTTTAAATTAAGGAGGTAAACTCACAGCTTGTAAGTACCGGAAAGATAAGATAGGACCACTTAATGCCCCACAAGCATTAGTATCTTCAAAGTGTCCTTCTTCAAGCAGAAATTGCTGGCCTTTAAAATGTTCTTTTGCATAGGCGACCCACCTAGAAATACAGAGGATGATCAACTGAGCCATTAATAAAACTAGTCGAGAAAGCAAAAGAGAGAAACTCACAATAAAGCAAATAGGTGTTCATCTCCATATTCTAAAAAAAAAAAAAAACCCAACACATCTGCTTTGTTTCCATTTACAAAGACAAATGGTGAACTCTTCATGGATCAAAAATTTTTATAGTTTGGAGGCTTTTCCCAACGAAAGGTTAATTGTAAAACTGCAACAGAGCAAGCTTATTAAATTTTTGTGGCATGACTTTTTACCACATGTCAACATGTTTAAGAGAATACTTTGCCAAGTAAAAATTATAGAAGGCACACACAGCTGACAAGAAAAATTACAAACTCACATTGAGATTCAAAGATAATCATTCTTATTTTACTGAGCAAGCCCTTCTGAACCATAGAATGACTACTATATTATACATGTACTCAGGGTTTTTTAGTCAAAGGACCTCTCACCAAGCTGTAGATCAAAAAACCACAATACAGAAAGGTTTATTAAAGAAGAACTGGGCAAAGCAACTGAGCTGGAGAACACCAGGAGTGCTGGTGCCCTACATGTATACAAAAACTTCTGTAAGTACTTATGGGTGGAAACTGTTGATCCCCTCATTTTATCGGAGATTATGGTGGAAACAGGAAGCACTGTGGCTGAGTACTTTCCAGGTACCTTCCTGACTTCTAATCTAAAAGTATCAGTACAGGACACTGAGAAGCTTCTCCATGAAACTTATCTTTTTATTGGGTAATCCACATTATACAGTCTGGGCATCAATGGTTCGTGAAACATGAAGATCTGCTTAAATCAGACTTTAAATGATCTGTACAATTAGAGAAGGACCTTCCAAGTAGGCAGATTCTAAGGATGACTATTCTAAGCTTTGGAGACTTCTGAATTCAGAAGCTTATCAAAAGAAAGCACAGGAGGATTCCCTACCATTGTTTTTCTTTTCTCCCTGCTCCCCCCCAATTGTTTTCATAAGACACTCTATAATAGTATTCATTCAACAATAATTAATCTCTTCTTGCTTTCTGTATGTATATGTATGGTGGGGTACAGAGGATGGGGGTTCACATGAATTAGAATAAACTTTAACTTATATTAAACTACTTAAACACCTTAGTATATTTATAATATGTAGAGAGATTAATATTATTGTATTCTTAAACTATCCTGTAATAACAAATTTCACAGAAAACTTACAAATTCTAAATTCCTTTTATAATAATGTGGCTATTCAAAACATGTTTTTAATCATACCAGAATGAGAAAAAAAGTGTATGAGGTATAGAAGATTTTAATGTTAAAGGATAGATGAAGTTTAGTAAATCTATTGCATAATGAGAGTGCAGAAAGCTTCTGCCTAGTTTTAATAACAGATTGTTGTGATTAAGATTCCATTCTATTTAAATGTCTATTTGGGATATCTAACTATATATATTATCTGAGAAAAATTAAGAATGTCAATCTCAGGAGATCACCAGGTGAACTGATGTCCGCCTGAAATCCTAGTTATCAGAAGACTGAGGCAGAAGAATTTCAAATCTAAGGCTAGTCTGGGCAACTTTGTAAGACCCTGATTCAAAATAAAACAAAAAGGGCCAGGGATATAGTTACCACAAGAATGGATCTACCATATGCCATATGCAAAGCTTTGGGTTTAATCCCCAATACTTAAAAAAAAAAAAAAAAAGAACATCAGTTCTTTTCTTAAAATCATTAGTAAGTATTGTTGTTACTTTCCCTAAATTCCTCAAGATGAGATAGGGATAAAGAAGAGTCTATAATATCTACACATAAACAGCAAACAAACAGCAAACAATGGCGAAAACAAATGAAGCCAGATGGCCATTTTTAAGTGGGAACATCACATTTTTCTCCTGCAAGTGACATATAAAAATGGAATTGTGTACGCTGTATACAGCCATACTTTCTTGAGATTATTCTTATTAAATAGTTGTAAGAAAACTTAGAGAATAACACTGTCCATCACACCAAATTGTAGCAGATAATATTCTGTAAAGCAGAATACAACAGGTACTAATACGGCACTATGTAAAAGTGTGGATGTGTAAACCGATGTGATTCTGCAATCTTTGTAATGTTTTGAACAACCAATAAAAAAATAAATTAATTAAAAAAATATTCTGTAAAGCAAAAATCTAGTTTAAGTCTGCTTAGTTAATGGGGAAAACATTTAGATTCCAAAGACAGGAAGAGGCAAAAATATTTTAGAGCAGGATTAATAAGAAGCAGATGTGTTCACAAACCAAAGACTACAAAGAAATACAACATAGAAATATGTATTTAGCCAAACTGTATTTGTTCTTTTCAGTCCCAAACACTTTTTGAAATTTAAAGATAAGTAATTAAATAACTACCAACTTGTCAGAGCAATTATCAATATGACCCATATATCTACGATGTTAAGGTCTCTGACATTTTCATTTTGGCTGGTATGGCCATCACTTAATTTGTTGTCATAAATTGTGAAGTCTAAGCTCATATATGTTAGACACTCAAGTGGCCTTTGATAAGCTATTTAATGCCTGTGAATAAAAATATTTTAGTAGCATCATTTGCTAGAAGAGGATAAACAAGTTATATGATATTACAGCAAATATTAAAAGACACTAATGCTTAACATTCAAATGAACCAATATTCAAAATAACCAGTGTTTTGGTACAGACAAGAGAATGTTTCTAAGGGATTCCGGCACTGGGTTGACAACAGTAAATAGGCTTTGTGGGAAGTTTCTTCTTTATGGTTTTACCTTTATGTGTGTACATGTATTTATACCCAGGTGCTCTTTTAAGAGTTTCCTCAAACACAGTTCAGAGACGAGGGCCATCAGTGTCAAAAACTCTCAGCTTTATAAATACATAACCCAAGCTATTTCTTTAATGAGAGGGGGTTGACTGGCAAAGTCCTCAACACATCAGTCTATAAACATCAACACACCAACAGAACACAAGATAAGACTGGGTTGTCACTCATGTTCACTACCAGTGAGAAGATAACTTAGTTTACAACTCTTACCTTCTATGCTGTGTCTAGAAATGCTAAGCAGTGATTTTTACATTAATTGTAGAAAATATCTTCTATCTCAAAATCTCTAATACCAACGTAGAAAATCATTAGTAAGTATTGTTGTTACTTTGCATACTACAGAAGGGATGTATATTTTTAGAATAAGGCTGGCTGTGTTTGCCCTGTTGAGCACTTATTATGTAGACTTCAAAAGAAGGATACTAAGTCAAATATTGAAAAGATGACACTCACACTCCACCAATGACACGAATTGATCCAATTCCTTGAAAATCCCCATCATTTTTTAAAAAATCAGGGACGGAATCGATATGTTCACTAAAGTCTTTGGCCTGTCCATGGAAGTGAGGTTTTTCATAAATAATGACCTGAAAAACAAAAAAAAAATATTTACCATGATCATACTCTAGAATATGAATATATATATATATGTGATGTAAATAGGGACTGCTGGTTTTTTTTCATTAATACAGTCTTATAACACAGCAGTGTCTGATACTCACATGAAATGTTACTCCTTTTCATAAAGGTAAAACATGTTAACTAACAATATATCTCTCTCATATAAATATACCTGGGTTTGATTATATTATTCTGTTCACCCAAATTCTAGGATCATTTCATACACTGTCTTATAACTGATAAAACTATCTTATAACTCATCCTTATACATTCAGTCCTGTGTTTTGAATTTTATATTGACCTGGCTTCATATTTAAATATGAATTTAAGTATAGAATTTCATATTTAAGTATACTTCATATTTAAGTATAGAATTTTTCCTATAGGAAATAAAAAACTCTGGAGTTTCCAGTGTATAGCAATAAATTATTGAATTCAGAAAACATATTTCACTTCTTATAAAACCTAACTGCTTCTATGGTCATTAATATTTGTTGAAATAAATATTTAAATTTTTTTAAGTGTAAAATTTCTAGAAATAAATGATTAAAAATTATGGACTTTTTGAATTGGATATTTGATTCAAATTTGGGAGTAGTGTGACAAGCACAGTAGAAAACAAATTTACAATATTTCATTTATATCAAATTTGGCTTGATACAGTATTTTTCTTGTCTATTTTTCCATTTTAACTCCTCAAGTACCAGTTGTCCTAATTATGTTAAAATAATAACAGTGGTTATAGCATTAATCTGTCCACACTTTATCACTGAATCCTATTTATGGTTATTGGAATAATTTGTGCACAGCTACCAACCCAAGATCATAGCTAAAAAGACATAATACTGAAATATACTAAACAAAAATGTTACATTTTCCTTCTTCCTAAATGCTAATAACATTATGTAGACTACATATATGCATATATATATATGCATATATATATATATATATATATAACAATATGGCTCTATTTCGTACGTGAGATTTTCATAGAAAGATCTATTAGAAGTGATATATTTGCTTGCTTGTTTTGTGGTACTGGGGATCAAATCCAGGGCTTCCTATATACTAGACAAGTGTTCTACCACTGCCCTAGGTCCTTTTTCAAAATTTTATTTGACACAGGGTCTTGCTAAGTAGTAGAGGTTTGTCATTGAACTTGGGATCCTTCTGCCTTAGCTTCCTGAGTAGGTGTGATTACAGGCATGTGCCACTGGGATATAACTTGTTACATGTGATGACAATATTCAAACCAAATAAAACCAGTAATTCTTTAATGAGTAAGGTTCTGTGACATTATCAATGTTATCTAAGAGCTTGTAAACTGTGATTATTTATGATGATCAATCCAGTCATATATACTTACAACCTGTAAAACTACAAATGCCCAAGGAAGACTGAGCCTATCAGATCTGTCATGTCTAAACTCAGCCTTTCATACCTGTCATGTCACCAGCTAGGAGATTCGAACGAGTCACTCAGTGTTACAGCTAAATGTACATTTATTAGATTAGTAGTTTGCAATTTTCATGGCATTTTCAAATCACCTGGGACTGGAAAATTTTTGATCACATACCAATTTAAAAGTCTAAGAGTGAAACCCAAGCATAAATATTTTTTTAAAAACCCAGATATATAATTGCAACATATAGAGTCAATGTGCATTAGATATAAAAAAGTTTTTAAAGTCTTCATATATGTTATTGAGAAATGGTAGTCAATTCCACAAATTAGGAAGTCTAGAAATGGTAGGGTTGGAGGAATTGTGTCTTGTTTCCAAGGACAGGAGAAGGATGAATGAACTCCTGTTTCCATGCCTGCCTCTGCTACAGATACTACAACTTAGCTATAAGGAGGGGTGCTTGCATATTTGATCACTGCACTAAGTTTCTTTCTCTCTCCTAACATACATTTTGTAACTCTGTCTCCTTTTTCCCCTCATTTTAATCCTAGCACCCCTGCCTCCAGTTTTCATTGGCTCTCTTCCTCCTTTCAGGTATTTATACTTACAAACTGATGATTATGTGATAAGAGCTCCGTATACCTCCTTCTCATCAGTCTTGATCTCCTCTTTAAGCATCATCCTCAAATACATGCTAACTATTTCCATTTAAGTATATAGCTGCAATCTCAAACTCACCTCCCTAACAAAAATCAGACCAATCACCTTGACATCAGTAGATACTTGATGGATTTGAGCTCCAACTTTGCATACTGATTTCACTCCTCATTCACAACTACACATGAACAGTCTGTATAATCATTTCCTACCACCTCAACATCCCTTATTATCATATGTTCTGGGAACTGTTTCATTCCAGTAATTTCAAATACTTAAAGATTAGTACTTAGAGGCCGGGTGCTGTGGCACACACTGGTAATCACAGCGGCTAGGGAGGCTGAGACAAGAGGATATTGAGTTCAAAGCCAGTCTCATCAAAAGCAAGATGCTAAGCAACTCAGTGAGATCCTGTCTCTAAATAAAGTACAAAATTATAAAATAGGGCTGGGGATATGGCTCAGTGGTTGAGTGCCTCTGCGTTTAATCTTCGGTACCCGCTCCCCAAAAGAAAAAAAAAAAAGATTAGTATTCATTATTTGGGGCCTACCGCAAAAGTCATTTTCAACACTTACCTTTAAGTTCATAGGCATTTCCACTTTCAGTCCACCCTAAAGATGACAAGATACTCTTATTTAATATTAGATATGCAGATATTAAAATCTCTCAAAATATCTAAGTGACATATGTAGGTTATATAAAATCTAACTTGGTAAGACTACATAAGCAAATTTAAGTTCATTTAAGTACAGAACTCTGTAGTAGTCAAAACAGTCTCCGATTGCTCTACAATTTTAAAAGATTCCAAATTATAACTACAATAAAGACAATTGAGGTTTAGTCCTTGAGCACACATGAGCAATTAAGATTGAATCCCCTGCTCAGAATGTCCCAAACAGAAAGCTGAATTGCTAGTAGATTTAGCAGTCATATTTGGCAGAGTAGATTTCTAAACCAAATATCCAAATGTTTACCCTACAATTAATTGAGCTTTCTAAATAAGAGCATTGAGCTATCCACACTTAACCCTTCCAGGTTCTACCAACACTTTCTAATCACACTTGATGTCTTCATGATGCCAAGATTGTACAGCAGAAAAAGTAAACCCTTCCTCACAAAACCCTAATTCTGTAATTTCTTGTTTCAAAATGGTACTTCACATTGTGATATTTCTTAAAATTTCTTATTTTTCATAGCGTTCTAAAAAAGGCACAGAAGAACTAAAAATGTTCTATTACACAGTCAACATTTAGTTGAATAGTTTTCTCCTCAAAAAAAAAGTATCCTGCAGATACTTTATTATCTTTAAGAAAGTAAACATTGACAGAACTATACATTTATTATCAATGCTGAGCTTACCATTCATTACTGAGGTGGAAGAATGTAATTTACTACAACCAATTTTCTAAGGAGTATCAAGAAAAGAAACTCACAAAAAATACTTATATAGGAAACTGCAGGTATTGTGACTGATACTTGTGGTACAACACAAGGTAAATTCAGACCTCTCTATGATATAAACAGAAAAACAATATGCAGTAACCCAATTCAGTAGTACACATATTCATGACAGATTGAGATGTATGAGTAATCATCATAGTTATTTAATTTTAAATTCATGAGTATTTGAGGGAAGAAGCACTTCTTTCTAAATTTGCTTACCATTTGAAGTGGAAGCAATGATTTCATTTCTGCTGCAGAAATCTCAAAGAGCCCATGGTCTTCCTCCAACACTGTAGCTTGACCTTTAAAATTAATATCTGGGTAGGCAAGCCACCTAAACAAGAAGTGAATGATTGGTTAAAGTATAATAGTAATAATTTCATCTGAATCTGTAACAGTAAAATGGCTTGCCCAAAACAAAACAGAAAATCCTCCGTCACAGAATTACACAAGTAAAATACATCCTAAGTGACTGGCCAGCCAGCACATAGAGTTAACATGTTATGAAAAACTCAGATCCTTCTAGCCTCTTATTCTAATGTTTTCCAAGTTTTACTTTTCTTAGAATTTTCTAATACTCAAAGCCTGTGCACTTTTAACTCAAGAAGAATA
Source organism: Ictidomys tridecemlineatus (assembly GCF_052094955.1). NCBI lineage: Eukaryota > Metazoa > Chordata > Mammalia > Rodentia > Sciuridae > Ictidomys > Ictidomys tridecemlineatus. The sequence continues at coordinate 168,546,979 of NC_135479.1, forward strand.
TAACTGAAAAGTCAAAATCATTCCCGTATATCCATTCTTTTCCAAACTAGGACAATCAGAGGGAGGGGTTCACTAAGCATTTTACATTTTGACCTGAAATTTTAGAATCAATATCAGTTCTACTAGCTGCCATAGAAATAGTATTTGAAATAAGATTCTGAAAAGATGCATCTATCTCCCAGCCAAGCTTGATAATTATAGATACTTCCAATGCATTCGGCTAATTACTAGGTCTGCCCAAGAGTTTTAATTCATAGTTGGAGGAGACAAAGAAAGATGTCCTATACTGACCCCAAAATTGTATACCAACTGTTATCAGAGCCGACAAAAATAATGGGAGACAGAGAGGAATCCATGCTGTGCTAGGCATGAACTGGTTTTTGTGACAGGAGCCAATCAGGAACTAAACAATGACTGAGCTGAGATGCATGGTCCTACAGATACCTTTAGAAACCCAGAGGCCTAGAACCAAATCTATGCTCAGCATCTAGTTGTCTTGCAAAAGCATTTACCTAAAATGTGAGGGCAATACCACCTGCCTTTCAGGAAAAGAGGGGTGATAAACAACACAGTGCCTCCCTGTTGTCAGGAATTAGCACCTAAGAAACCCCAGACTTCTAGACCCGGGACATGTTTTTATTTTTCAGCCTCAAAATGTGAGAGACAAAGGATCCATCCACCAAGAACTATGTCTAAGGATTCTATATATAAAAGCCTTAATTGGTTCCACAGAAAGATTGAATATGTTTAAAAGCCTGCATTTGTCTTTCCAGGAGCATAAATAAAGTAAATTAACTAAAACTTAAGAAATTTGTATGTCACCTACTAAAATATGAAACAAAAAATTAACTTTAGTGGCCATCAATCATTATAATAAAGAGGAACTGATACATACACTCCTGAATTCACAGTGAAAGACACAGATTTCGGGATACTCAGTTCTTCTAAATTGGGGACTGCTCGCTGTATGTAGATGGGACAATAAGCTGAGTCAGACTGTGAGCAAAGTTCTATCTCTGGAATGCTGCAATCCTGAAAAACAGTAAATAAGTAATTTTACTTTGAAATCATCTAAAGACACACAGGCTAGCATTCCCAAACCCCCTGGACATAGTTACAATTATTCTCATTATTCAGCTGAATTTCTTCACAAAAACAACATAAAGGAAATATTTTTGCTCCTTAGTTACTTTCTACATGAATTTCTCTAAAGAAACCTTAATAACAAGAAAATGATTAAATTGATGGAAAAACAATTGTACCAGTTTTTTCTGCTTTGTTTTTTAAACACTTGTTCCATTAAGTAATGCTCAGAGTTACTAGAGGCTTTAAGTGCCAAAGGTCTGTAAGCCTTCCTTCTTAGAAGCATAACAAAGCCATAAGGGAGGAAGGGAGTTAAATAAAAGTTGATCTCATGGGGGACATAAAAAATAAAGAATAGAGAGGCACTACGCCTTCAGAGTGTTTATCTAATTTACACTGACAAAAGAAGTCGGAATTAGAGGTGAGGGGAAAGGAAATCTGTTTTCCTACTTGTGGAACCTTTTTTTTTTTTTTTTTTTTTTTTTTTTAGTGTAAACTGGTATAATAAAGAAAGGCTTAAGAACTTAAGAAATTTGATTCTACACTCCATGATCAGTCATAAGAATTAGGTACCCCCTGTCAACATGTTCCTTCAGATCTTCTCTTTAAAGTTACACTCCCATTTATCTCCTTATCTAATCCCATTGCCATGGTCCACTCTTCAATAATGCTTCCCGCCCCGGCCTCCAATCACAACCACCAATCAAGTAGAAGCTACTCAATGTAGCTTGGATTGTGAGAACACAACTTTCTACCTTTAGCACCTTGGCTGAAGATGTAATCACACTCAATCCACACTTCAGTTCACTGTTCCATAGCACCATGACCCCACTCACACCCCATAGCTCTGCAGTCAGGCTAGCCTTACTATGCCTTTGTAAACTCTGAAGATGCTTCCCTCATCTTAGCTAAAGAGACGACTCTCTGCATTATTTATAAAAATCTCTCATAACAGTCAACTCATAACTCAAAAGAGAGATCTCATTCTTCTTTAGGGAAGTAATATCACAATTATTTCCCCCCTTCTCCAAAATTACAGATAACCTTCTGTCTGAACACACAATCTATCTCATTACGCATGAGTGTGTAATTATACAACTCAGGTTGCAGGAGCAGAATTCTTACCTAGGAAAATGTGAAATTCAAATGAATACACTTTACTAAAATAGGTAACTGCAGTAACAGAGGTGGTATATATTAAAGACTGAAACTATTTATGTGTTTTGCAATTTTGTAATTCTTAAACCTTTCCCCAAACTGAGTTTTGATCATTCTCATTAAAATGTGAAATAATTTAGATTGTTATATGTAATATTAAAGTACTTTTCAGTGTTCATATAGAAGACATTTAGAACCATATTAGGGAATTTAGTACCTCAAACTCAAATTTTATTAGTTAAAATACAATGTCACAATTATCCTTTCAAAGTGAAGCTGTTTAGTTCAAAAAAGGTGAATATAAACAGAACATTAAAATAATAAAAGCTACACTTGTTATGTATTATTATTATGTCCTACAAACTGTTCTACTTTTCTTAAAAAATACATAAAGGCAAGAACATTTATTCATCTCATTTCAGAAAATTAGTTTCATAATTTAACATATTAAAGAAACATAACCTAAAATCGCCTTTGAAATATAAAAGTAGATAGATATCCTTCCAAATTTTCATTTCAAAAATAGCCAGAAATGTCCAGAACAGTAAACTGTCAATCTTCAATAGTCTTTTGTATGCTATTCATAATAGAGTTCTAGTAACATTATTTCAAATGCTGCCTATTAATGTTCCTCCAGGGATCTGAGGTACAGTAACAGAATACATAACTAAGTGTCTCACACAAACAGGTTTCCTCTGCATTGTGTTATACAAACAATGTTTGGGTGGTGTACTTCAAAAGGGGAAAAGCAAAGAGGAATTCTTGTCTACAACACAGAAGGAAACAGCACAGCAGCAAAAACTTAAAAGTGAATATAAACAAAAATAAGAAGGCATATGTTCTCAGCTATCTTTATTAGGAGCCCAATTTTTGCTCCAGTTGATTGAAAAAGATTTCACTGTGTTCTGTATTCTACAGTAGCTAATCACAGAAATAGCATCTTTTGGAAGAAGTATTATAATCCTTGATGGACAAAGGCAGTCAAACACTAGCAACTGAAGGGTACTTTATAGTAATCTAGCAACAATTAATAGCTTACTCTAACAGCTTACTGGCTTCCTCCTGGACATTTCTAATTGTACTATACTTTGCAAGTGTATCCTGGTAAACTCTGTGACCTTAGACTATTACAATAATTAGTAGAAAAAGAAACAAGGTTATAAAAGAGAAACAGAGTGGGAATGTATGTTAATGAAAACAGTATGAAAATCTAGTTGTTTCTATTTTCCATGAGCTGACTCAGTCCCTGATTTAACAACGGATCTCTCTCTTGTAGATTCATTAATGAAGTGTGCACAAACTAAGTAACTTCTGGCCATAAGAAAAATGCCATACCATTAAAACGAATAGTAAATGCACAGTAAACATAGTAATTTGCAATACTCATTTATTCTAATTTGAGAAAGTTAAGCACTGAGTCAAAATTTGCTGCACTGCCACCCCCACTCTCAATTATTCTCACTGGGACAAAGATGAGCCCTGAGTATTCAAAATATACAAATTGCTGTAGACTAAGGGTATCTGGTGTATCTGTCCTCAGTTGAGTGAAGACACTGTGAAAGCATCATCTTTAATCCATTTTCCCCCATAGTCCCATATATTGGTCACTTACGGAAACTTAAACTGAACAGTTTTTTAAGTGTCCTATAAAATTTTGTGTCCCATATACAGAATAATACCACATAAAGGGTTAAAGGACATTAAAGTTTTGACTACTACTAATATCAAACCAACTGTAAGGTAATGAAACAATATAAAGTTGGCATAGGCCTCCATGAATCTGGCACGGCAACAGCCACCATGAAAATGAAGCTATCCACAGGCAGAATCTTGACAAGACTAGAGAAAAAGAGAACATCTTAATGCCTGACGCTTACTTTATAAAATGTTTAGAACAATGTGAGTGTGTTTTCTGTTCAAAGAGTATTTTCTTTCCTCACCAAAAGGTATGAGCCAATCAAGACATTAGCATTGCAACTAAAAATCCAAAAATTTTAGTTCTAAAACTAGCAACAATGGAAGGAGGGAAAAAAATGAAAGCAAATGGTGGATGTGTAAATATTCCTTGAAATATCTAAGATCAACAAACTGATCTGTTCGATTTGACTCTTTGATTTCACGGGGGTTGTGAGGGTGGCTGAATGTCTCATTTCATTCACTTTTTCCCCTAAGCTTTACACGGTGTCTGATATTCTCAAGGAAAGCATAAGACTATAAATTATACAAATCTCAAAAGATTCCACCTACAAACTAATTATTCATTTCAAGGAATTTCTAGTGAGTTAGCTAAATTAAGTGAGCATTCAGATGTTCTTTGCAGAACTGAACTGGTCACTTGGATCCTTCCATCCAAGTGGACACTTCCCTCTCTGCCTTAGCCATTTTAATCTCCTTGAGTACCACTGGGCCACCAATGCTCACCTCTTCATCTGGACAAAAGTGGCTCTACCAGGAGCTCCCTCACATGTCCCATACTGTCAAACTCCTGTTTGATCTTTTCTAAATTTAGATCAGGTGCTACCTCCTCCAGGGGAGATGCCTCTTCCCAAAAGGTGAGGTAATTCTTCCTGGTGTACTCTCAGGGCCCTGCAGAGCACTTCCTGAGTCATATGGTCATGTGATTCAGCAGCTTCTTCCCAGACTTTAAGCAACATGAAATAAGGGACTATATCTCACTTGCATTTCTATTCCCAGAACCCCAAATGGTATTAGATCCAAAAGCAGACACAAATATTTGTTAGGCACACACTGGTGTAGTTCTGATTCATTCAAATATATGCAGACAGACCTTATGCTGAGTTTTTCTATGTTCCAGCTTTAGTTTTTCCACATATTTTTTCTGCAACTATCAACAGTTTAATAACTTAAGCAAATCATACTAGGATTCACTTCAATTTCTATTTTGAAGTATATAAATTATTTCTGGAAAACATATATACCCATGATGATTGTCACATGAATAACTTCACTACCTCATATATGACGTTACTGCTGAAGGAAAAGTTTTAAATATGTGAGAGGATATTCTGTCCTTATGTGAGGTCTTCCCTTATCACTAATTAATCCTTCCTCTAAACTATCATTGAGTGTCTCACAAAATGTTTAATTATCTTAGAAGACCTTCCTCATCTTCACTAATATTTCTAGACAGAAAAAAAAAAAAACACCTTTTGCTTCCTCTCCTCATCCTTCCTTCTCTGATGTATCGTAACACACTTACACACAAACACACATATGGCCATACTTAGTGGCAGCAGAAAATACTATAAAGAGATACATTTGAAAATATTGGTTTTTCCCCTAAAGGTTCCTAGATAATATAGTCCTAATGTTATATATAAACATGCACACATGTGTATGGGTATGTACGAACACAGTACATGTACCACTTTAATAGCCAGATTACAGTTAAAATTTTAAGTTTTCATTCACTTCAATGGTTTATATATGTAAATTCAAAAATTATCAATATGATAATAAAGATTAATAAAGTTAGAACAAATATTAGTAACTATACTTAAGTATTGCTAGGCCACAACATAGTTTTACTATGTGATAAATGAAATAAAAAATAAGGGAAAATCTACAGCTTTGTTACCTTTAAGACACGTTTGATAGAACCCAATACAAATTTTCTTTGTGGATGTTTTCTGTTCTGAAGAATCCAGTCACGATTTAACACTGTTTCCCCTTCTTCTAACACACATTTCTGACCTTGGAAATGTGGTTTCTCATATAATAGCCAGCTAAACAAATATAAACACAATGATGAGTTATATCTAATCTTATAAGTAATGAGGCATATGACAAATAATAATAAGTAACAGATCATTTTATCTACTTATAGTTTTTAAACTGGCCTCTTCCTACTATTAGAATATAAGATTCTTTTTTAAAAAATAATATATCTTAATTATAGACAAGTAGTATAAGAAAGAAGTATACACATTTGGAAATAAAGCTACTGAACACCATACCACACAATATATGTCTGTCTATATTTATGTACACATGTACTTCATTATATACACAAAGCTATACATTTATATTAGAAATAATTTATATACACAATGGAATTATTTAGCATTAAGAGAGAATAAAATCATGGCATTTGCAGGTAAATGGATGGAGTTGGAGAATATCATGCTAAGTGAAGTTAGCCAATCCCAAAAAGCTAAATGCCAAATGTTTTCTCTGAAATAAAGATGCTGATTCAAAATGGGTTTGGGGTGGGAAGTATGAGTGGATTAGATGAACTTTAAATAGAGCAAAGGGGAAGGGAGGGAAGGGGAGGGGACATGGGGGTAGAAAAGACAGTGGAATGAGATGGACATCATTACCCTAAGTACATGTATGAAGACATGAATGGTGTGATTCTACTCTGAGTACAACCAGAGATATGAAAATTTGCACTCTATATGTGTGATATGAATTGTAATGAATTCTGCTGTCATACATAATAAATTATAATTTAAAAAATTAAAAAAGAAAAAGAGAAGAAATAATTTAACAATTTCAAGTTACACTTCTAGTCCAACTTTCCTTTTGATGGATTTTGACGAGATGGGTTACATTTTGTTAAGTAAAGACAACAATACACTATACTTCTTACAACACGAATACCAACCCAAACTCTGGACAAAGAAATTCTGACTCCAGCATGTCTATGGGACATGGTTCATAATAACAAATTGAGGTTTTCCACCAGATTTGGACCATATGAGGACTTCCTCACTTCTTGAGCATTTCAGCTATACTAATAACTCTAACTATGTGACCTTCGCATTCCTTAGCATCCCACAAATTCTGAACTCATTTTCAAAACTCTGCTTCATTTGACTGAAGCATTCAACTCAGTGTGCCAATTCTATCCTGCTAATACTCCCAATACTGTATTAAGTATTGGTGACTGCTGGCTTTAAGTACTAAAAGCACCCTGTATTTTCTGCCATAGCAAATATTTATGTCTAATACTAGAGGAAAAGGAATACGACTTTTACAAAAAGTACAAATACAAGAAGGCATGCTTAATTTCAGAAAATATGCTATAAACCATTGAGATTTCTTACCAGCCTCTTACAACTTTTATCAGTACCCCATTGGGAAAAGACCATGCTGTAGCATCAGGAATATTACAGTAGATCTCGTGTTTATATTCACTTCCATGGAGATCATAGATAACCATCTGCAACATAAAGTAGACAGGCCCAATGACCCATTTTAAGAATGTATTTAAATTTTCAGAATGTCCTAGAATATACAAAATAAAATATCCTAAATAGATAAACACAAATATTACTTCAAATGTAAAATCCTCGAGTAGAAAAATCATTTTCTAAATCAAGCAAAAGGATTTACCTTAAACGCCCTAGGCCTAAAAGGAATCTTGATTGTCACTTTTTATCTTCATCTACTTGCAAAAACTATCCTTACCTTCCCAGGCCTTGGGTTACATCTCAGAATTTGTCTGTCAACATTCTGAAATAGTAAAAATTGAAAACGTAAGACTTAACATTAGAGGAAACACATGTGGTTTACATTCTTAGCCATCATATACCCAATATGTACTAGTCACCATTATGAGCAAAGGGCTTCTCTACACAGAAGGAACAGAGTGCAAACATGCAGTATAACAGCGTGGTATCACTGCCTTCAAACAGCCTCCTGCTTAGAAGGGGCAAACAGACATCTACATTTTTAAGGTGGGACTAAGTTAAATGAACCGGTAAAACACAAGAAAAAGGCCAGGTTGTGGAAATGGCACCAGCAAGGAGGTGAGGCAATGGGACAGGGAGGTCACGAAGAGGCTTCTTGGAGGAAGTGGAATTGAGGAATTGAGAGGGTCTTAGAAAACAGGATTTCCATGAGCTTAAAAAAGGGATGGGGACGATAGGGAAAAATATTCCAGGAAGAGAACCATTTTCAGAAAAAGAACAGAGGCAAGAAACACCGGGTGTGTAGCTAGAGAATTAGGGAGAAAAGACTGGACAAAACAGAACTTATAATCAGAGTGAAGAGGTTCCATTTAATTTGGTTGGCAATGGGGACCCATAAAAGACATATTTCTTCAAATTCTGTCATTTCTTTCAAAATGAATTTCTCTTGCAAGGTACTGATTGGTACACTATTTGCTAAGGGTGCTCTAGGTCAAGATACAGGCCTTGAGAGTCTTCAACAAAGTTCCATAATCCTTGGAATGCCGGAAAGGGAAAGTCCCATGTTCTGTAAATATTCTATGTCAGACATTTAAATATTGCTAAATCAATGAAAGATGTAACTGAATTTCAACACATTTTCTAGCTCTTTTTCTCCAAATTGGGCTACTCACTGTCCTGCTTTGTATGAATACGAGCAACTCCACTGGGAAGTTGTTGTCAAGCAAATATATAAAAATTTTACTTGACAGAAATATTTTCATGATATGTATGAGCTAAATGGAAAGTGACAACTTTCCCACATATAATACCTGGAGAAATCCAAAATGTCATCACTTAATTTAGTTTGAAAAATATCAACTAAGGATTGTGTAATAAGTGGCTCCTCTATTAGGCATTTTAAATTCTGATCAGGCAACTGTGTTTTCTCAGCATAACAATTCAGTTAAAATACACAAATTTTAACACAATTCAACCAAAGAGTAAATCCAATATTTTCAAAAAACAAATTGTATTATACAAAGTCAAAATACTGATTTTTTTTTAGCATGCTTTTAGATAATTTTACAACCCAAGATTTAATTTCACTAGTTAAATAATCAAAAGAACTTACCACAGTGTAGGGGCCCAATCTGCCTGGGTTGTCTTGAACACTGAAATATTTTGACACTGGTTCCTGAAAACACCCACCAAATCTGGTTCCTTTTTCCGAGGAATGAGTTTTAGAAGTCTGTAAATACTGATGATAAGCACTCTTTAAAGAAGAATGCAATTTAGAAGTAAGGTCAGATTTTTGTAAAAATAAAGTCTTTTCTGGCCACAGACCAATCTGCAGATTGGAAGGAGCAGGGTCACTTGACATTACATGCGGATTCTTAGAAAGTCCAGTGCTTTCCTGGTCATTGTCAGGGTAGCTTGTGATGGAAGGATCTGGCAACTGGAAGGTAACATGATCCTTTCTTTGAGCTCTCAGGCCTCCTCTCTGCAATGCTTCTTCCTCCTCATCTTCTTCCTCAGCCACCTCTCTGTCATCTTCATCAAAATTCATCTTTAAACGCTCTGATACTGACTGGAGAAGCGACAAAACTGAAGAAGATTGGTTTGCACTCTCTCTGGATTTAGTGGAGCCTTGATGACCAGGAGAAACCTCACTGGATAGAATGTCCTCCTGTGAGCTGTCATCCTCATAAATGGGGCTCAAAGCCAAGGGATAAATTTTGTACCTTTTGGCCTCTACTGATAAGAACGTTTCTGAACTATCACCATCAAATGTCTCATCTGATTTTGTATCTTTTTCAAGATGATGGAGGAGGTCAGTTCTACTCTCAGACCTTTCACATGCCAAAACAGGCATGCAGGAAGGGGCCACATTGGGAAATAAGACAGAGCTGGTTTCTCTAACTTCTGCAGAAGCATACTTGTCTTCCTCTTGAAGGGGCTCTTCATATAATATAGTAAAGGAAGAATTTTCTTGTTCGTCCTGAGAAACAAAGGCCAAACTAGATTCTTCCTTCCCATCACTAAAATCCAGAACTCTTCTTGCGTCATATATTGTAGTGATGGACACTCTTTTGTTGAGCCTTACTACGGTGTCCTCAGGTTGAAAATCTGACATTGCTAAGGCCGGGTAACCCTCATAATCCTTACTTAATGTAGGTGATTGATATCCCCTGAAGTGTGAGGCAAGTCTGCTATCATGCAATATCAAGCTTTCCTTGATTTCAGTAGGCTCTTCCTCCACGTCTCCAACACTGCTTTCAGCATACTCTTGAGATGATTTTTCAGCTTCAAATACAGTGGGCATGCCTTCCACTTGGGTAATGGTCAATTCTGTTTCATGTATTTTCTCTATATTTATGGCTGTGGGTATTTCTTCATGTTTCCTAAGAGTCCCACTAGGATCCTCAGGGGATGTTATTTTCATTTCCAGTTTAGAAGGCATAAACATATTTCTTCCTTTAGTCTCTTCAGCATCTACCTTATATTTTTTCCCCATTTCTAAGGAGGCAGGTGCTGCCTTCCTGTGTGCTTCTTTCACAGAAGATACCACTCTAGTATTCCCCCAAACCCCTAGAGCATCCTTTTGGTGAGTAGTTTCCAATTTCAACACAGGCCTCTCAGTCTTTCTAATAACTCCTTCAGCATCCTTTTGGTAAATAGCTTCCATTTCTAAGGGAACAGATGCTGCCTTGGCCTCTTGGGTAATCTCCTCCCCACCTCTTGGGCAGGTATTTTCTACTTCTGACACAACAGATGTCACTCCACTCTTGCCAACATCCCCTTCTGCAAGCTTTTGATAATCATTTTCCACTTCTCTTGCAACAGGTGTCATTTCACTCTTTACTATATCCCCTTCAGCATCTTTTTGGTGGATATTTTTTACTTCTGATATAAGAGGCATCACCTCAGTTTTGCCAATGTCCCCTTCAGTATTCCTCATCTTGCAAGCTGTTTCTATTCCTAAAGTGACAGGTAATCCCTCAGGTTTTTCAGCATACTTCTCAGCACCCACTGAGTACACCTTTTCCATTTTAAAGATGTCAGCATCTGACTCAATTTTTGTAATATTTAATTCAGCTTCCATTTTATGATCTCTTTCTGCATCTAACACAGGAGGGACTGCCTCACATTTCATAATACTGAATTCGGTATCCCTTTTGTTTGTTTTCCCCATTTCTAACATGGAAGGTATATGCTTAATTTTTCCCATATTTACTTCATCCTTTTTGTGTACTTTCCCTATTCCTGACGTTGCAAGGGGTGTGCTTTTACTATGTTCTGGCAAGCTTTTTTCAGGTATACATACAAGACTATCAGACAAACTGCTTTTGGATGTGCCAGGTGTGAGAATGTTATCACTCACAGATGGAGGACATTTGAAATTCAGTACAAGAGTTCTTGTGTCTTCTGTCCCAGTTTTGTGAATATCCACATGCTCTCTTTCTCTTGTCTCTCTACAGTCCTCATTGACAAATAAATGTGCTTTTACTCTATCATCTAACTCTTTATGGGGCATGTCTTCAGGGAGTAAAACAGTATCTGATTCTTGCAAATTTATACTATCAGACTGTCCAATTTCATTTCCAGAAAGTGAAGATTTTTGGTAAAAAGAAATATCTCTTCCTTTAATTGACTCTGTGCTACTAAGTAAGTTACTTATGGAGAAGAATCTTCTTAATTTTGTGTTTTCACTAATTTCACACGTGCTTTGATTTACTGCCTGTTCTGATAACAAGAACTCCCTAACTACATCACTTGGCTTAACACTATCACGGTTCAGAATTTTTGAAGTATGAGCCTGAGGCTCAGAATCCCAGGTAGCCTCAGTATCTTCAAAAGCATCATTTTTCAAATGTTCTTGGGCTGAAAAAATAACCTCATTGACTAATTTCCTAGCTTGATCTTCTAACACACAAGACACATTCATTCTAACAGAATCAAAAAGAAGATGTGTCTCACCAACTGTAGTTGAAACACAGGCTTTCTCTTCCTCTTTGACTTCTGACATGTTTTCCATGCCCTGCTCTTCCAAACACCCTTTTTGTTGGATCCCTGTTAATGCCACTTCTGATTCTTTTTTCTCAGGGATATCGTCCTTCAGAGTACCAGGATTCATTACACCATCTATGGATATATGCTCCTGGCAGGTACCAACTGTGTGTTTGGATTTTAGTTCTTCTCTGACAGAATTAAAAATCTCCTCAATCAATGTGTCAGCCTTTCTGAGTAAACCACTTTTGAGGTCCAAAAGTTGGTCATGTGCTCTTCTCCTCGCTTCTGCATGCTCAACAGAGGCTTCAGAACACTGTTGGCTTGAGCTGTTAACTGACGCTGGAGCCCCAGCAACTGCTCCAGTCTCTGCTTCCATGTTATCGTCCAAATGGGCAGTGGCTGGGAAATCAAGAGCTACCTTTCCAGTATGAATCCCCAAATGGTCCTGAAATGGGGTTGCATCTGCCCCTGTTGGGACAGGTGTCTCCAATTCCAAGCAAAAGCTACTAGGGTCCAGCAGATTAGTTATGGAGGCATCTTTGCCTGAGAGATCTTCAGTAACATTCACAGAATCATAATTATTTGAGGGATCATATGAACGTATAACCATGCTAATTTCCTCTGGCTGACCAGAGAAAAAGGATGCACTATCAGTACCACTACTCAGAAAACAAGGTTCCTCTCTCTTGGTGTGAGATGAGGCTTTCCTTGCTGATCTCAGCACAGATGGTACATCAAGCAAGCTTGAATATTCTGATGAAAACCCATTTTTTTCCAAGCTAATATCAGAACTCAAAAAAGGTGAATTTACTTTTGTGCTGTCAGTTTCTTGGAACTTTGGGGAGATACTAGTTAAACTGAGTTCTGCCATTTCTGAGAGACCAGAACTCTGTTTAGTCCCACAAATATCCAAAGATTCATGAATCATACAAGTGTTGGATTCACAATTCTGTGCCATATGCCTAGTGACTTTTTTGTGTTGACCAAGAGGTGAAATCACAAGTAGATTACTTTGGGGAAGAGAAGGAAGATCACATAAGGTGTCCACCTCTGTTTCTTCTATACTTTGATGTTTGGAGGTAGAAGAAACCTGAACCTGGTGACTGTCCTTAAGGCTGGCATCTGAACGTTTGTCTTTAATCTCCCTATGTTCCACTGATTGAAAACTTTTGTCCTGCTCAACTTCTAGAGAAGTTAACTCTGATAAAACAGGCTTTGCTGGCTCCTCTGGAATTTCTAATGGAGAAGAAATTGCACCCTGAGAAATGCTGTTGGGCTCCGTTTGGCAAACAGATAACTTGGGCAAGGCTATAGATTTCCCTCTTCCAGAATGTGACTTAACAGGAACACTGTTCTGACCACCAACCTCGGATGTTGATAAAGTTTTAGCAATGTTATTAATTTTGGTTTCCAAGGGAAGGGAATCAGACTCCTCTACTGTGCTTTTAATTGTCTTGGTCTTTGTAGGCATTAACTCTGTTTTATTAAGGTCTGGAGATGAAACAAAATTATAATCCTTGGGGAGGCTTCCAGGCTCAGAGTTCAATGGGTCCACCATAGTGCCACTCATTTCAGGACCCGGATGAAACTGGCATTTTTCACTCTCAGCAAAAGCTTCCTTGGATTCAAGAACTGCAGATTCATGCTCAAGGGAAGGAGGACTCTTCCTATCTACAGCCTCAACATGAATTGCCACATTTTTTTCTGGACATTTAGTTGGCTGATGAGAAATACCAACAATGTTGGAATCTCCAGTTTCTATGGGTACATCCTTTAAAACAGGGATATCAAATTTACTCGGAATGTCCGTTCCAGAAACAAAGGTAGAAGGTGAAGCATCAAAATGTGATTTCTTACAGTCTAGGGTAAGTGGTGTTTCATCATCAAGTGATACTTTGGCTTGCTGAGGTTTCTTGGCATGAAGAAGAGATTCTGAAAGGTGATTTTTATTAAGTTTGAAATTCATTTCAGGTTCTAGTCTGTTTTCTAAGCATGCTACAACTGCTGATTTACTGATGTACTGTGCAAAGGCAGGGTCCTTTTGTTTTATACTCATAGTGGAAGCTTTGTCATGTGGTCCCAAATCAAGCTTTTTGGCTTCTGTTTCAAACAATTGGTGGGTATCTTTGGGTAATGATTCGATTCTGTTTTCTAGAGCTTTTACATGACTTGAAGTTGTGGGTTCGCCAGCCAAGACACTTGCCTTTTCTTGCCTGATTTCTGTAACAGCCAAATTTTTCTGTGAGTCTTGGGCAAACAACTTCTTTCCTTCATTTACAAGTTCTGTGTCTGTCACAGCATGTCCCTGGACAGCAATGGTGCTGGTATGATGGGCAGCCTGCTTTGATGAGTTATCTACGGTTTGCTTGTTAGAACACTTTCTCTCTGGCAACTGCAGGTTTTCATGCCTAACTGATTTATTGGGACTTGGCAAATTTGTACTTTCCAGTTTGGTAGTGTCACTCCCATTAGATTTACTACAAGAGAAATCAGAAACAGCAGGTCCCTGAAGTTCCACATGCTCTTCTCTTTGCTCCAGTGTCCCATCATTCATCACAGAGCTGTTTTCTCTCCTTGTATTTTCTGTTGGAGTTTTCCTCTGAAATTCTGGACTGCAAGGTACTTTGCTACTCTTACTTCCTGTAAACAATGCTGAACATACCAAGTTTCTGTCAGTTTGAGAAAGTGGCACACAGCCTAAATGGTTCCGTGAGTCAGATTCTCTAACAGTAGAGCTGGTGTTAGTCTCAGAAGAAGAGAATAACCAACTTCTCTCAGGTCCTCCAGGATCATTTTTATTTAAAACATCCTTAGAAGGAGTGGTGTTCTGAAGTCCCGGACTGTTAGTCAGATGGCTTTCTATGTTGAGATTAATTTTGCTACAGTCAGAGTCGTCTAATGGGGCCCCAAGCAGACATCGTTTCAAGTGGACATCTGTACTAGCTGATGACAACGCTGCTCTCTCAGTCTCCATTTCACTTCCAGGGCTAGAGTGTGTGTTTGTACTAGAATCAGAACCGTCATTTTCTCTGTCTGAGGTATTCACAGTTTCCAACATGGGCTGTTGCTTTAGGTATTTCATAATTTGTCTGGGGCCTCGATATGTTGCATATGTTACTGCAGGCCTCTCTGGCTTACCATCAATTTTTCTGTGAAAAGAAACAGTTCGAGGATATCAGGAAATATAATTAGTATCACTTTACAGTAATCCCAGCAATCACATTGCAGCGAACTGTACCTTTCAAATGCCACTTCTCTTCATATGTACTCAATTGGAGAGGAAATCCTAGGAAGTTTTAGTTAAAATTACCTGCCATTAAAAATAATGCAGATTTGGCAAGCAGCACATGAATGTCAAGGCAGTCTAAATGCATTGAGTTTCTCAGAACTGTTCCTTCGTAGGATACAATGATTAAGGATTAGGATACAGTGATCAGATAGAGATATGTATGATTACATATTCTTCTGTGGCTAACAGAAGAGTCTAGGCTGACAAGTCCAAGGCTTAGGTTCTGGTTCTTATCTCAAAGCATTTGACATTAATGAACCACAATGATTTTTGTGCCTCGTGTTAGTACCATAAGTTCATGGAATCATCACTGTGATTTCTCCACCACATCAAACGTCATAGCAATTTCTATTCCTTTACTTTTACGTGTGAACTTAAACAGCATCTTTAAGCACATAAGTTGGAAAAGTGTTAAAGAAAAATGCCTGGCAAGATGTTCAGCCCATAGTAAGCACTCAGTATTTATTCATTAAATCAATCAGTAATAGAATTGCCTTTAAGACCTTTTCCTGTGTTCAGAAAAAGTATTTTTCCAAGTACTCCACTGGTGCGATCAGTATTAAATTGCTTGGATAAATGCAGATATCAAAAAGATTTCCAAAAAGAGTGGAGAACCAATTTCTGCATAAGTTCCTGATGTGCTCAGCAACCAGCTTCCCTTGAAGATTCTGTGGGAGTTCTCATGCAAGACATGCTGCTTTGTAGACTTTTATCAGCTCTATTCCCTGTCCTTTCATTCCAGCCCCAGAAAGAAACTGACCTCACTCCTAACCTCTATGACTCAGCTCACAAATTATCTCTATCACAAACCTATGCTTTCTACCAAGATGGACATTTACCCTCTGGTCTGTGGGTACACAAAACACAACATTAACCACATTAAACTATAAAGATCTAGGTTATTTATTCTTCACCACTCACCTGGTGGCTGAGAGAAGGTACTATGTCTGAATCATCTTTATATATTTAAGTGCACCATGCACGATTTGGAAAATGGTATATGTTTAATACCTTTCTGTGAATCAATAAATAAGTAAAGCAATGATACTAAATGCTAAGTAATCTATTACAGACTAATGTCATAATTCTTATATATGATATCAAAATGTTTTCTGAACTAAAGCAACATTTTAGGGCCCGACTATAATAATTCACAGTAGAAAGACCGATGTGTGTTCTACTTGATTGTTTCAGATTGAACATATCAGTAACCAAACATTACTCTCCATATGAATAACCAAGAAATTCAGTTATTAGTATTCCAACATCTAAAAGAATAAATTTTATTTCCACCTTTAAAGCAATAAATTAAGAATGCTAGATTTGTCTAAATGAAAAAGCAAAGGAAATTTCCTTTGATAACAATTTCATCAACTGTGCCTGTTATATACATCTTGAAATTTAGCTGAAATAACTCATTTCAAACCATATAGTTTGCTGGCCTTTAAAATCCTACCAAACCACTATTGTAAAACATTGTGCTTATTACATCCATTTATTTTTACTGTCCACTATGAAGTAGCTAAAGGAGATGTGGTGAGAAAAGCTTTGCCCTGCAAAAGGGATTTTAGTTGCTGCACAAGTTTCAGGCTGCATCTAATGCTTATAAAACAAAGTCAAAAGCTGGATATGGCAATCTTCCTATGAAATATTCAAGAGAAAAATACATAAAGGCACGTTAACATTATTGGTGAAATACCATATCAAAATACACATATCATTCAGAAAATAAAAAAGGCTTTTGAAACAACATATTAAGATCTAGGGCTGGGGTTATGGCTCAGTGGAAGAGCGCTTGCTTGCTTGCCTTGCATATGTGAGGCACTGGGTTCAATCCTCAGAACCACATAAAAGAAATAAAGGTATTGTGTTTATGTACAACTAAATTTTTTTTAAAAAATGATCTAGAAGTGTAAATAAATGACAAAAATTGTTTTGTTTCTATAAAAATTTTAACATTGTATAATTATCACCTATTATCCATAGGCTACAATTTTTCCCTAAAAGATCACCAAAATAATCCTTAAGAAATGTATACCCAAAGAAGGGAACATGGTGTCAACCAAAACACCAAATGAAAGAGAAGGATCAGAATTTAGGTCCTCTTACTACCAACTCCCTTGAAACTAGATCACAAAGCATTTTATCCTGCATCAATACAACATTGCAACTTTTATCTAAAAGGACTCTAATAAACCACACAGAAAAGTACACTAAACTTTAGCTTACTATAATAAGTGTTTTGTAGTTTTGGAGTCTGAAAAGGGGGATTCGTGTTTTACATTTTTTATGATTTTTCTTAATGCTTTTAACTAAAAAGTGATTAAATTAAATATATATTATATACAAATATATAAAATTATATATATATATATATATGTACTAGTTTAAATTGCTAACTACATCTTCTGCAGCAGCCTGTAAGAATATGTTACATATTTGTAAATATGCATTCTTTATATTAAATAATTACCATGTTTAAAGCACTAGACATCAAAGTTGTAAGCTTAGCTTCATTCATTTTAATTGGTCCCTTCAGGCACTGGTGAGCTACACAACAACTTTTTAACAGGTTAGTCATGCCAACATTATCTATTTTCTGCATCATTCTTTCACAGGTTGAAATAGAGTCATCATAATTGAATATTAAGTCCATAAAATTGGCCAGGTACGGTGGTGCACACCAGTAATCCTAGTGCTCAGGAAGCTAAGGCAGGAACATAGCAAGTTCAAAGCCAGCTGCAGTAAAAGTGAGATGCTGAGCAACTCAGTGAGATTCTGTCTCTAAATAAAAATTACAAAATAGGGTTGGGGATGTGGCTCAATGTTTGAGTACCTCTGAGTTCAATCCCCAGTACCAAAACTTAAATTAAATTTTGCTCTTTAATTTGCAAACTTTTAAATAAACTAAAATAGCCCAAAATAAATAATTTTAAAATAAGGTAAAGATGGGAAATTAAAAAGGTGCATTTTTCACAAGCTGAATGAAGAAATGAGAGTATTAGTTTCATATATTATGTAATTATACATGGGATCTATAGCTTATTCTTTGTATGAAAGGTATGTGATGTGACTCAAACAGTAGCAAGAAAAAAATAAAACACACTGAAAGTTCAAATATTTAAGAAAATAGGCATATGTATTTAAAATTTGAAAAGCTTTTATGGATGCTGTCCAAATTTAGCTTTCATGTGAAGGTTTAATAAGCCTCCAGATATTACATATAATGTGGTCTAATCCAGATATTACATATGATGTGGTCTAATCTGAATAAATTTTATACACCTGTCAACCAAAGACCTATCATTCTGCAAAGAAAATTCTATAATAGCAGCCTGCAAATAGTAACTAGTCTTATAGCAAAAGAACTATAGGAATTCACTTTAAGAAAAATATGAAGCTTAAGATACTTTTTAGCAATAGGATTTATTTCCTTTCAAATTACATAGGTAAACATGCATCCTCTCACAATAAGGAAGTCTTTTAATAGCTGTAGGTAAAGAAAAGCTGCAAAACTAACAATTTTTTTTAAAAAATCATGAGAGTTTTGATAGAAGAGATTCTCATTATAATGGATATAAACCTGTGAAAATATAAAAATTATAACAGAAAATTTTTTAAAACCACAACAATAAAATAGCTTTCTATATAAATTACACAGAAGCTGAGTTAATGTATGGAAAACAATTTTTAAAATGTCACCAAACAGGTTTTTAAAAAAAGTTTTATCATATTAAAAATAAAATCTGCATAGTCAACTATAAATAAAACAATGGCGAAGCTTATGACTATTTAAAGTAAGCTAAGATGAAATCATTCAATATGATTTTCATGATAATTTTTTAAATCCACTTTGAATAAACAGGTAAATAAATGATTTAAATTTTGAAAATAATATTAATGGTAGTCACAAAATATCTTTGATTGTATGATAATGAACACTGTTATACACCACAGGTTATTTTATTAACTCATATAAAGGCATTAACTCGTTTAAATACACCCTGATTATGAAGACTTCTAAAGAAAAAAAGGGCACTTTCCATAAAAGGCAATGTAAAACCTTCAGTTAACTCACTCTTCCCTGTATTAATTTTTTTTTTAATTTATGGGAAACAAATCCCCTATAATTTATTATAAATTTCACTTTAAATAACATTTTACATTTGATATAATCTCATGATCTGAAAAAGAAACTTAAATATACCCTTGTTCTTAGTACAGTCATACCACAAAACAAAAACAACTTTACTCCTTAAAATGCAAATACTCAGAATTATTTAATTTTTTTTTAAAAAGAGAGAGAGAGAGAGAGAGAAAGAGGAGAGAGGGAGGGAGGGAGGAGGAGGGAGAGGGAGAGAGAGAGAGAGAGACAGAGACAAAGACAGATTTTTTTTTAATATTTATTTTTCAGTTTTTGGTGGACACAACATCTTTATTTTATTTTTATGTGGTGCTGAGGATCGAACCCAATGCCTCACGCATGCCAGGCGAGCACACTACCACTTGAGCCGCATCCCGAGCCCCTCAGAATTATTTTAAAATAATTTTCTAGGTGTATTACTTAAATAACAACTAAAATCAGTTGTGAGCAGTTCTTCACTATAATGTGAAAACAAACTTATAAAAATAGGATTCAACTTTTAAGTCACAATTCTTAAACAAACTGATAATTGTTAATAGTAACTATCGATAGAAATTGACAAATTATCAACTGTAGTTCTTAGCCTGATCAACTGTGGCATTTCCAAAGCTAGGCCTAGAGGAAGACTGTTTCTTAGTTGGGAGTTCAGGCATCATTTCTTTCCTCCTAAATTAAGAAAAAAATCTTTCTTTGCTGAGTTGGTTCTAGAGAATTGCCTTAAGTGATTATTCCATTATCAAAGAAAGTTTACCAACAAGAAATAAGCCCGGTATCCACTGTCATTTTCTACTGTCCATTGCCAAAGAAATAAGCTTAACCAAACTAATCAGAACCAAAGAAGAAAAAATGTGAACTTTCCATTCTATTCAATTCTCCATCATTTTAAATTACTTCACAATACTGGATCTCAAATATCAGTGTGCAAAAAAAATCACCTGGAAAAGTTGTTAGAAGCTTGCTGGACCCTGCTCCCAGAGATGCCAACTGGAGTTTGAAATCAGGACCTGGGTTTCATCCACAGTGCCAGGGGGATGGGGCGAAGGAGGGTGGGGGTGAGCAGGGGGTGGAGACATGGTCAACAAATATGCTTCTCTAATGATTCCTGAGTGATGCTGATGCTACTTTTTCAGGAACCACACTTTCCATAGTGTTACTTTAAACAATCCCATATAATGGATTCACAATTGAGCCACTTTGTTGGACATTTATTTTCAATGAAAAATAATGTTTAAATGAACACCTTTGTATATCATCAGAAAAAATTGTAAAGTTCTTGTACATTTTAAAGTTCTTGATACATAATGCCAACTGAATTCCTAAAACATGCTATCAAATTACATCCCCCATTCCCAGCAGAGTATATGAGCACTGGCTTTATCTACTTTGACTCATGAAAAATATTTATTAGTATTTTCAATTTAAAGGAGAAAAAATTCTCATTTTAGTTTTCATTTCCTTGATTGCTAGTGAAAACAAACTTTTTCAATTGTTAGTGGTTTATATTTCTATTTAAATTGTTTATATTGTTTGCCATTTTTATCTTTTATTATATTAGTATCTAAATTGCTGACCAATTATTCTCTGTCATTGTTGTATATGATTTTTCTCATTTTCCATTTAAATTATCAATGGTTATGTTTTTTGACATACAGGAATTTGAAAATTGGGAGTAATCTTTCTCTTGATCTCTTTTAATACCTTCCATTGCTATTATGCTTATAAAGTGATTTTTATCAAAAGTAAAATAATAATTCATATATTGCTTCTCTTAGTTTACTTTGTAAACATTTATTTGTAACTCTATTTTAATTTGTTTTAATATAAAAATGAGAAGTAACTTTTTTCCTCCAAATTGTTAAGCAGTTTTTTCAATGAATCCACATTTCAAGGAGAATGCAAATGTCCTCACCACAGGTTTAGATTTTAAATTTTATGAGAGTCCACTTCTAGACTCTCATAAATTCTGCTCCATTTAAATTTATAGCAAATATTATACCTGTTTGGCACAGCTGCAGATACTATATCTTTATCAGTATATTTCAACATCTGGTAGAACAAGCTCTACCACATCACTTGATGGGCAAACTCTCATCTATTTGGGTCTCCGTTCTTAGAACTGTGATTTGGGTCTGATCTTATAAATTTGCTATGAGGAATTAGCTTGCAGGAACCTTTGAAACTACCAAAAAAAAAAAAAAGTACACAGAAAGTTATCTTTACATGACTTCAGTATTATTGATGACCTCTTTGAATAACCAATTCTCAAGTGAAGCCCAAATAAAAGTCAATGAAACAGATCCCTGATAGTTATGAATTAACACTCCTGATAGTTACCCAAGATGCCTAATGTACTCAACACCATTAAAAACATTTTTTGGCTCATTTGAGTAAAAGGAGAAACAAGTTGCTTCCTATTCATTAATCAAACAAAGGAAAAATGGGTGGTAAAATGCTGCTCAAATTCATGTAAGACTTTGGCTTCTAAGAGCTGGGTAAAAGTTTCATAAAGCTATTTTCATGAATAGAGTCAATTAATTTTCTTAAATAATTTACCTAGATTTCACACACACACACAAAAAAAGAATACTGAAAGAATGAAAATACGAATATTAGGTCCATTACGGTTCCTAAAATAGACATACAGAACCCTTGCCTGTCCTAATGCAAGAGGAATTCAGACAACCAAAAACACTCCTATTCAAAGAAGGCTTAAATTAAAAACAAAAAAAATCTTCTACTGTGACAATTAATTACCTAAAAGGCAATACTAGTCCTGCCCCCCAAAATAGCTGAAAAGGTGTTAGATTTCCAGGATGGTCCAAAAAAAAATTTTTTTTACTATCTTTTACATAGCAGCAAAGATATTACCAAATACTTTTTCTTTCAATTAACGAGAATTAGAACTTATGTTTAAAAGCTAGGTCCAAAAGCTTGATTTTTTTTTACTTAATTAAATTCTACTTACTTTGGCAAATCGGTGGTTTCCTGTTCACTGTCCTGAGTTGTATCCAAAGAAAAGGTATCTGAGAGTTCAACTGACATGGACTCTTGTTCCTCTGTTGGAACTGCCTGGGGTCCCAGTGGATCACTGAAAATCTCCCTCTCACTTTGGATCCCTTCATGACTGTCACCATGAGTTTGAGCGTCTCTTTCAGTTTTATCATGGCCTTCTTTGAAAGAGGACTGCTTAGCTTCACCAAGAGATGATTTTCCTGAGATATTGAACAAGTTACCAAGAAACTGAAAAAAGCTCTCTTTTGGTTGTCTGTCAGTTTCCCCGGTTTTGGCATCTGAAGTGGAACCGGCAAGATCATTGGCCTTTTTGGGATCTTCCTGTGTTGGAAGAGTGATCAGCTTCTCAGCCTGGTTTATTTTCTCCTCACTTTGATGAATCTGAAAATAACATAGAGAATAAATAAGAAGCATTATGATTTAAAAAACAACACAGATTGAGTGATAAGAAATTTTAGGACAGACTGTGCCAGACACCAGGGAAACTTTGTGAATCAGAACGATGGCTTCTCAGACTTCAGGCAGATTACAATCCACTTAAGCACAGTCCTTGTGTGACTCGAACAAAGCCATAAAGTAGATATGGAAAAGGGAGAAGTGCAGCACACGTGGGGACCCAGAGTAGCGTAACCAGCCCATATTTAATGGAGGCAAGGGCAGACAAGGTAAGTGTAGGAAGTGTCCCATCTGAAGGGGACCTAAAAAATGACTAGGTGATGCTAGTGAATTTGAGTGAGTGAGTGGTGTGTGTAACTTCAGTGAGGCATCTGCTTCTAAGAGGTTCACTATGAGTGGGGCCATGATGCAAAAGTGACAGGTAAGTAGAGAGACAAGTAAAGGGACAGATCATGACAAAGCTTGTGTGTATTTAAACTTGTCATAGCACGTGGTATGTTACACAAATAACACCTAAGCAAACCTTATCATCTCAGCATTACATTAGTCCATGAAGCTGTCACAATTATGTAAAATTGTTCTTCAAGAATAACAGGAGAGACAGTAAGATGGTGCAATAATTCAGAGAAAAGGCTCACTGTGACCTCTTCACAGTAAAACATAAAGTCCTGATAATGTGTTAATGCAAAACAGGTATTCTTTGCAGACATTAAACACTTCCAGAGGTTTATTTTGCTTATAATTAAGTTACTGGTAAAGCAAACACACATTAATATGTGTTCCGCACACGGGAAAGTCAAGCTGTTCCAGCAAAGACCACGCTGGCATTCCACCTCACACTCTTCCCGGATTCCAAAAAGCTTTAGGCCATTGTGCCAACTCACCCTGCCTTCCAAACATGCTTGCTCACATACTTGTAAATGGAATGCACATCCGACAGTATCTGTCACCTGTCAAGCTCACGAGTCCTTACAAAAGGAAAGCTCAAGTATGAGTCAGAAAAAAGATCAGAACACCAAGGTAAAATCACCTTAGGGCACTGTAGGTTCACATGACAAAGTTTTGCAAGAAGCTGATCTTCAAGAAAGCAAGAACACCATAATTATAATGTCATTTGTTCATTCACCTCGTTCCACATTTGAATCCAAGTTTCCAACCGCTGAAAGAAGCATTCCACTCACCACAAATCACATTTAGCATATGAAAGGTTGAGAAAGTATTCAGAACCTATTAACCCAGCGAACTGATTTCAAGTAAACCATATTTTAAGTCTGTGCCCACCTTAGATGTCAGAGGGTAGTTCTAAGTCAACATGGAGCATTTTTCTGTCAGGACACTGAAAAAAAATATCACCAGCCTTGCAGTCTACAAGTCTCAACTTCTACAGTTTCAACTGCAATTTGACCCTACTGTCTCCTCTTAACCCATTCAACCTTCTGCTCCTGTGAGAGCCCACATTGCAAGGCAGCCCCTTCCCCTCAGCTGACAGAAAGGCCCCAGAGTGTGGCAGAAGACATGCTCAACCACATTTTACAAGTGCTCACACAGGAAAGACACTTTTTCTTTTGTCCTTTGACTATTCTATTTAATTTGTTTAATTTCCAGCCACAATAGTTCTCCCTAAGTCAAAATGAACTAATGTGGAACATCAATCAAATCAATTAATTCTTTCTTATAACCAATAGCCTGCACAGCCACCTGAAGAAAGTAAACTATGAACTTTTCACTAAAATATCAATATTCTTAAAATTATTTAGAGATTCAAAAGTGAAGTTTTGCAAAACTAGAGCAATGTTCTTAAAAAGTAAGAAAACGTGGAGATTAGCTTTAGACATTATTTAAAAAAATTATTTCTGTCAAAAATAGTATTTGGCTCACTTAATTATTATTTTCACTTGACTATTCCTTTCAAAGCATAATATTCTATTTTCCAAAGGAGGAAGACACATTTTGCTAATGAACACCTTCACATTTAACCTTCTCAGAGTTATGTACAAATTTTTAAAAATCATTTGTTTCTTCTTAGCCTCAATTTTCAGCTTTACTCTTCTAGAATGTTGATAATGCAAGTTTGCCAAAGAGAATTTTTTAATTTTCTAAAATGTCTGAGCTGCTTCATTTTCCCCTCACAATCTTAGGAGAAATTTCTAATTAAAATAACCTCAATAAAGTTATTAAATTTAGGGGAAAAAAAGAGAACTGTGCTATTCAATGTAAACACCTACAATAAAATCTGTATTTGTATAACTAAAATCTTAAGTTTGATCTAAAGCAGCTGTTCTTTGCCCTAAGCCTAGACAGCAATGCAGTTCAGCCTGCCACAGGCCCTTATTAGGTGGGGCCTATGTCCCTCTGCCAACAGGACTGTCTGCCATTGTTCTAACAAGTCAGTAGAATGAAAAGCACTCAGGATTTAAGAAACCACAAACAAAATATCAATTCCAGTTTCTTGTAATGATGTTAATATTCTGCATATAATACATGATGCTACCATGAAGGCATCTGCATCTTTGGGAAATTTTTCCCTTTATATGCAGTATGTAATCTTGAAGCAAATTCATCTCTCCGCTCTTTTTGCTACATGCCTTATACAAGGAAATATAGAAAAGCGTTAGAAGCACTGATTAATATGTCTTAGCTGTGGCCTTTGGGGAGCTTCCAGTCTAACAAGAAATTTAGTCATCACTGCATCACTTTATGGAGTTCAGAAGAAAGACTTAATGAAGGACATAATTAATTTGACTAGAGATAGGGAGAAATCATCGCATAAAGAAGGTAACATCTGAGCTTGCTCCTGAAGGACAAAAAAAAAAAAAAACATTTTAGACACACAGTATGTATACACAGATGTCTGAAGGATGTTCATTATGGCAGCAGTGTGGCCAAAGAAGACAGAGGAGAGAGAATGAGGTTTGACAGGGTGACCAGTGAGGGATAACAGAAAGGGAGAGTGAGGGATAACAGAAAGTCTGGTAGGCAGTCAGAAATACAGCTTAGGAATGCAACTTGGCAACACACTGTGTACAGGGGAGTGGAGACCAATGAAAGGGCTGTAGAGGGAAAGAAAAGAATAAAAGGCAGATGCAGACATACACAAAGAAATGAAAAATGCAAAAATAAGGCCAGATTACTCCCTCCAAAAGAGTGTTGTCCAAAGTCAAGGGGAAAAGATATTTTCAAATGCACCAGGGAGGAAAGAATGTTTTCACTACTGTCAGATTAAAAAAAAAAAAAAAAAGTAGGGGCTATCTTCCTCACTGATCTTCAGAAACATCAGGTACGCTCTCTTGCCTAGAAATTTTGCCCTTATCCTCTCTGCTTAGAATGTTCTTGTCCCAGATAGTTATGTGATTTGCACCTCCTTATCTCCTTTAGACCTCATTTAAAGGTCCTACTTAGCAAACCCCTGCATTCCAAAACTGCCCTTCTCCCTTCTGTTTTATTTTCCTCCTTGTACTTGCCAAGAATACACATGTACACCTTTGAAAATCTGTGTGTGTTTGGTTTCCACCCCCCCCCCAGAAAATAAAATCCACTAAGGTAGACATCTTTTGTCTATGTTATTCACTGCAATATCTCCAGCACATTGAAACGTGCCTGACAATAAGAGATGCTCAAATACTTTTTGGAATAAAGGAATGAGAACCAAGGACAATCCCTATGAATGGAGGAAAAACAGTCATAATGCCTCAGAAATCCATAAGCCCAGTCCTAAACTCAAAGATCTACAAAGTGAGCAGGTTACAAAGAGATCAGAAAGCTCACTAATTAGAAGGGAGCCTTTTGAGAGATTTATAACCAGAAAGAAAAATGACAATATTTAAAGTTCCAAGAATGAAGAAATGGCTTTTTGTTCCCGTTTTAAAGGAAGGGATACACAGGTTACAAGGGAAGGGATCATAGATGCCAGAAGAACAGAGAACATGATGGCCAAAGAGATCAACATGGTCTCTAATATCACTAATAAGGGAGGGGTTTAGCCTTGGGGAGGAGGATGGACATTTCCCTTTTCTCCTAAAGTAAGAAGCACAAGGCTAAACCCTGGGTAATTCTGTAAGAGTGGAGACAATGAGGAAGATCCAACAAGTGGCTGTGATCTCATGAAAGTGGAAGGGGAAATAAGGCAGACCTCAGAGGCAGAGCTGGCATCTGGACTCACGAAATTAAGACTTGTGAGAATGTTTCTCACAAACTTGGAAGAATGTTTCTGAGGAATGCAAACCCAAGTCAGCAATACACTAAAACAGGGTGAGCCAAGGAGCAGTCAGGGGTAGTACAAACTTTAAAGGATTTATTCATTCAATAAACAATGTGTAAGACACTATTATAAGTGTTTGGATACAACAGTGAAAAAATACACCCAAGTCCCTGCTTCCATGGAGCCTACCTCTAGTAATATAAGAACTTTCTGCAGGTCTTATTGGAATTATTTTGTCACCTCCTTGAGCAGCCTAGAGCAGGTCGCAGATGCTGTACCACCATGATGACTGGTAGAGTCAGCATGGTCAAGGTATAGGGAGAGTCGCCAAGTCTGAGTGAAAGACAGAGAAGGGCTCTTCCTTGACTGCCTTTACCACCTGACTTGGGAATTGTGCACAACAAGGACAACCCTTCGGTTCACCCTGGCCAGTTCCTTGGCACCCTTAATTCTAGTGACTTTTGCTTCCACCTGACCTACTCCTCTGGCTAATCCAGTCACTGTCTTTACCATCTTGACCCACCTCTGACCCTCAACTTTAGGCAACCACCAGTGTCCAAACCTTCTCATCTTCCCAGCTCCTTTCCCACTGTCCCAGGTGTGCCCATCACACCATGTCCCCTGCCTCATCACAGCTTCGGCCCCCTGATTCTTATTCTCTTTCAGCTCTCACAAATATGTGTATCTTCTCTGTCCAGCTATCCAACAATACTGTCAATAACCTCAAAGCCTTTTTCCCTTGATCTTTGTTCATCTCCATCCAGCAAAACTCCAGTCTTTCTCTTCCACATCCGTGAAGGAGTCTTACTTTAAAACCCAGTGGGTGAACACACAGCTTAGCAGATGCAGGGCACCTACAATTCATGATTTACAGCCTTAGCTAGAAACCAGTCTCAAACCTTCCCCCATTTCTACGGCAGTAATTTCAAAACTTTTCTACATCCCTTAAGTTCCCCACTTCTCTCTCCCTGGTTTAAAACTGCCTATTTTGTAGAGTCACTTCCTCATAGTCCTGAGTGTGCCTCTCGTCTACCTGCATTTTGGCAGCAGCCTCTGGGCTGCTTCCTTCACTAAGCTGTGCATGACAGAATAGAAGAGCTCCACCCAGATGTCTCCTCAGAAACCTCAGTTGCTCATTTGCTAGTCTAACATACAGAGATAGCCTTCTCTCTTCTCACTACCAACCTCCTCACAAAGGAGGTATTAACCCTCACTACCCTTCCTTTACCTCCAAATCACTTCCTAAATCCCTATTGCCTGGTTTTTCTCCCAGGCATGCTGTGACCACAATCTCTGGGAGACACTGTCCTACTTACTAGTTCTAATTTTTTTTCTGGTATTGGCATTATATTATGCATTGAAAGAATGTGAGATGAAATCTCTTCCCTGAAAACCATTCTTTCTTCGGCTTCCCTGACATTCAGACTCCAAGGTGTCCCATCTTCCTATCTGAATATTCTTTCAGTCTCCTCCAAGATGAACACATTGTAATCATTCCTTTTAAACCTTATTCCTCCTATTTCCAGCTTGTGCTCAATTTCTCATGAGATCTCATGGTTCCCACATATGCAATGGTTCAGATTACCCCAGATTTGTATTCTCAGTTCGAACTCCTAAGCTATAGACCTGCACATCTCACCATCAACCAGACATTAATCTGCTTCTGGATGCTTCACTGGAACCTCAAAGCCAATACATTCTAAACTAAACGTGACCACCCTGTATTTCCATTCTTCCATTTTCTAGAAATTATAAAATCCTCACTTCTTGTTACAGTCAGCCATCAGGACACTATAACCCCCTACCCTAGAATAGTGTTGGCAGTGTGCTTGATTTCCTTCTTGTTGTCCTTCAATCTACTGTCCATTCAAAAGGCAAAGCACTCCTGTACAAGTCAAATACAATATGTCAAAGTCTTTCAATGGTTGTGCATTGCTGTCAAACTCCCTACCATGGCATTTGGGGTCTTGATGAATCTAGCCCCTGAAGCATTCTCCAATTTCACCTCTTGCTGCTCATGCTTGGAATGTTCAATGTCGGCATAAGCATTTTCACTCATTTATTCTGCTTCCCTTCTTTCCTCCCTTCCTTCCTTTCATTGTCTCTAACTGTATTATCTCTTGGAATACTGCTATTCCAATTGCTGAGATCACTCATCCCTTCCTCTCTTTGGAAATTCCTACCACAACTCAAGGTTTTTTGGTTTTGTTTTGTTTTCTGGTACCGGGGATGGAACCTAGGGGCACCTAACCGCTGAGATATATTCCCAGCCCTTTTTGTATTTTATTTAGAGACAGGGTTTCACTGAATTGCTTAAGGGCTTGCTAAATTGTTGAGGCTGGCTTTAAATTTGCAATCCTTCTGCCTTAGCCTCGCAGACCACTGGGATTACAGGTGTGAACCACTGTGCCCTGCCAAAACTCAAGGTTTTCAGTGTGGAGAATGTGTATATATTCTTCCAATGGATATCCCTATCATCCTATGTCTTCTCTGCCACCACCGAGGGAAAGCAAACAACTTCTTATGTTGTTGTCATAAGTAGGACTATATTACCTTAGTCATTAAAAGGTACTAAAATTTGGCATTCGTAAACCGAAACAAGCTGCTTTCTAGAGAATTCTAGTTAAGATTCCATTAAGACATCTGGCTGCCTCATATTACTTGGCAAATTTGCCATTTGTTGCCAGTTGTTGAAATTGTACCACTAAGAGTTGAAATTCCCTCAATTTTGAAAAAAAATACTTTGGCATCAAATTATTATTACTGCTACCTTGAGTTAAAGTCTAAGTGATACTAAAGTTTTAAATAAAAATCACCACTGACTGTCATAATTGATTTAGTTGTGGTGAACTGTTTGATTTACTCCATAGTCACTACTGATAGTCACATTTGCCTTAACAAGATATGAATTTTACAGATAATATTAAGATGTAAAGATAAACTGTTTATACTTCTATTGTTAAAGTAATTTTGCTTGAAAGGTAACTTTACGTCTTTATCACAGAATAAATTATTCAATAGAAAATAAGAACAGACAAAGTAGATAGACCATAAATTATTTTGTCCTACCTAATTTGGTTATGGCTTAATACAAAAACAACTAAGCTATCTGCAACTTCTACATCATGACACACTGTTGCTAATAATTATTTCTGAGCTGTCATAAATAACTCTACCAATATTAATTAAAAACCTGGAATTTCACTTTTAAAAATTACAATGGAATGGAATCAAGGTTTTATCAATGGTATTACTTTCACTGTTTTTCATCTCCACATAAGTTTTAACACAGGAATATATATCTCCAGATAAATGCCCTTAACCATAGTTATCCCCAAGCAGTCATCATTATATGAATCAGAACCAAAAGAAAGGTTGGGGCCGGGGGATGTAAATTGCTGATCTAAATAAAAAATATCAGTTCTAATCTAAATAAAAAATCAGGGCTGGGGTTGTGGCTCAGCAGTAGAGTGCTCGCCTAGCACATGTGAGGCACAAGGTTCAATTCTCAGCAACACATAAAAATAAATAAATAAATAAAGGTATTGTGTGTGACTAAAAAAAATATTTTAAAAAATCATTTATATAGTAGCAAGGGGTAAGGATAGGAAAGATGAGTTGTTCCTTCGAATTGATACAATGAGAAAGAAAACAAAATGAGAGAATCATTCCCAGGTGCCAAGCTTGGGTAATATAATAGCACCTTTTACTAGGACCAAATATACAAAAATAGAAGGAAGTTAGAACAAAGTAAGTTAAAACAAATCTTTTACCTGGTGATATCTCAGAGGAAAAGCTCAAAGAACTGGCTTTCTCACTCTGAATGTCAGGAATACATGTTGAGATGGAGATAGAGATGTGGGCTTTGTCCTACATAACCTACCATGTTAGTCAGAAATCAAATCAAGTTGGGCAGAAGGATAAGGCAAGAAGAGAAAGAAACAAGAAGCTATGACATGAAGGGAAAGCCATTCCTTCCTATTGTGGTAAAAGGACTTATCCAGTAACAACAATGAGCCAGAAGATCAATGTTTTTGATCCTCTGAGAGGTTTCTGGAGTTGCCTCTACTATTCCAGATTCCATACCTAGAACCTGTGGAGGCAAAGTTTCTCAAATTAAAAAAAAAAAAATCAATAAATTAGAAAAGATTTTTAAAATACTTGATCCTTCCCAGTTTCCTTATGTAAGGTATTCACTTATACCAGTGAAGGACCATTCTAGGTCTATCTCCATTTTAGGTACCCTGATGGCATTCTATAAAAGCAATCAAGAGATAAGGATTTTGATTTCTGGACAAAGTTCAATATATTCGTGTATGCCTCCGTTCTAAAATGTTTCTTTCTAATAGCTGATTTCTACACTGTTCACCCAGAATAAATCACCACCATTCTCAAACAAAAATATATTTCCAAGTTTTGGCCAGATGTTTTATTCCAAGAACTATTTTTCCTGAGTTATGGTTAAAGTTAGGGTTAGAGTAAAGATACCATTCCACTGATATGGGACACAGGTACAGGCTGCTGGGAACTCAGCCTTGGAAGGAACAAAGGGATACCCATTCCTCTGAAATAGGCAGAAGGGGACAGGGCTTAACAACATGCCTTCCCCCACTTAAATAAAAGTAATGTGAATGCATCAAGAGGCTAAGGCTACAAGATTTTTAATGGTAAAATGAGAACTAAATATCCGAAAGTTTCTCCAGGTAGATTCAAAACATGATTAATATAAAAGAAAAATATTCCAGTAGATGAACAGATTCAAGTATTAGATAACAATGTTATCAAAACAGCAAAAGCTATGCAGCATGTAAGTGGTATTTTAAAAATCATAGTGTCCAAAGATAATTATAAAATTATCTTGTATTATATTATGAAACTGCAATTAATTTTTGTAGCTCAAACTTGTCCCCTAGCCAACAACTTCTGACATCTTGAGTCAGCATCTTAAAGGCCAAACACTCATAACAAGATATATATAAGAGTATATTCATCATATATAAATGTTATTCATGACTCAGACTTGAGAAGAAAAATGCACATTTTTTCCTTCTTATCACAGAAGGCATTATCCAATCCAGGCTAACAAGATGGAAGCACACAGTGAAAAAATGCCAAACTACAGTGGAGTGCTGTTTCAGGAACTATTCATTAGAAAGAAAACAAAAGGCATGTTTTATGCCACTTGCTAAATGAAAAATCTTCAACTGAAAATGTTCCAAATGGCAAGAGACTAAATGTTATCGCAAACTGTTTTTAACCTGTTTTGCTCCCCCTAAGGCCTGAGGCTGAGTGCTGGCGTCTGTGTGGTTAGGTTGAAGAAATTTTACCGGTAGTTTTCAGAAGGATGAGAAAAACAAAAGGTTACACGGGCCAAAATGCTATCCCAGAGAATGCCATGTACTCTTTTTATTATGAGCTAATCCAGGTTCCCATGTACAAGTAACCTTGAAGGCTTCAAGTCATCAGTAAAACAGCCTTATGACTGTGAGTGGTATTTACTTAGGGACCTAGATCCCAGAATGAAATGATCCTGGACACTCAAACTAAAATATTAAGAGCGTATCAAAAAGATTGTATGGACTAAGATATTAACAAAAATAGGAAAAGGCTGTTAGCATAGACGTCCAGCCATTATTTTTGCCACCATAAATATTTACTAAATCCACAAAGCTGGAACTTCCTGGAGCAAATCTCTGAAGGTGGAAAACAGAACTACTGGGAATAAAAGAGTTTTAAGACTGAAGACTTTTTTTTTTTTTTTTTAAGGAAAATTGTAGCTGAAAGAACAGAACCATAGAAAGAGCCTGAGTAGGGAAACAAGAAAAGACCAAGAGAAGAGGAGGAAGCAAAGAAAGCAGGAAGGTTTGGTGTGGGTCAAGAATTCAGAGGCCATGAGGAATTAAGATGAACAGGCAGGAGTTGGTATCCAAAGAAAATTCCAAGTTTGAGATCTTAGAAGCACAGCCCTTCTGTGAAACAACATGGGTGAACTTTCATATTTGAGTACTAGAAGTGAAAATCTTGCGTAGGGCAACTTAATGGCATATAACAACTATAAAGCTTGTCCAAAGGTAAAGTGACAGAATGCCTAACTGCTGGCTGCAGAAGAGAAGTAGGGGAAAGATATTATAGAACCCAAGAACAGGATTTAGTAGCCAAACTCACAAAGAAGTGAAGAAATGGAAGCAGGGTGATCCAGGATTTTTTTTCTCTTTCAATAAATATTTAATTTTCCACTGGCATGAAGAAGGCAGGAGGAATAAAGAATGCAAACTTGATCCTTGCCATATTCAGTGTACTTGGATTTTATATAGGTTTCAAAAATGTTAAAAAGTATCCATATTAGTACTTAAAAAATTCACGTGACTGTTTAACCAAGCTAATTTGCCCTGAAATCCTTAGAAAGTGCAAATTGTCCCTCTGACTGATTGTTACAAATCATGTAAAAAGAAAGCAACTGGGACCAAAAGGCAAGATTGTAGAACAGCATATCTGGCCAAAGAACACAAACATCCGGTTCCTAGAAAATCACTTATGAAAAGAAAGACTGAAACATTTATTAATTTTCAACCACTTATCAATAACTGGGTAGCTAGGTATAAGGCTTATATGTTTTTTGAGCTTGTCTTATATAAGCAAAGAAGACCAATTCATATATAAGCCTACCAAACTCATGCATCACAGAGCGATGGCATGTGGGAACATGTAATTAATTTCTACTTCCCCCAAACTGATTAATAGTTGTCTACAGCATTTCATAAATGCAACCTACATATAAGAACTTTCTAGGGAAAACAGACCGTGGAGATCATGTAATATGATATACAGATTAGAAGAGTAAGGCACAAAAAAAATAAGTTTCTCTGCTGAAGGCCATGCAGCTGATTAGTGGCAAAACTGAGACCATCACTCTCTAAACTGCCTTCTCAGGGTTCTTCTTTCTGTCCCAAAGCTGCCCCATCTCATGATGCTAATGTTCAACAGAGCTGGACTGAATTTCCACATAAAGTAATAATATGAGTCTCTTTTTGAAAAGTACAATAAGATACAGAATCTAAAAGGAAAAATGTGCAGTAATTTAAAATATGCGCTTGGTATTAACATTAACAATATATCATTGTGATTAAATTGATAACATTAATTTAAAACTATACCTTTACTGCATCTGATGAAAGTACATTTTCCTTTTTCTGACTTGTGCTCATGGGCTCATTTTCAGCACTGAAAAATAAAAACCACAGTTTCTTTTGAAATCAAAAGAGAATAATTCGACTCATACATTTTCTATATTTAAGCCAAAAATTGAATGTTACTTTATCTGCAGTGCTCAAAGTATTCATACACAAAATATATGAGGAATATGCTTATTTGAGGCCAGGTGCAGTGGTGCACACCTATAACCCCAACGGCTCAGGAAGCTGATAGAGGAGGATCTCGAATTGAAAGCCAGCCTCAGCAACTGCAAGGTGCTAAACAACTCTGTGAGACCCTGTCTATAAATCTCTAAATAAAATACAAAAGAGGGCTGGAGATGTGGCTCAGTGGTTGAGTGCCCCTGAATTCAATCCCAATACAAAATATATATATATGCTTATTTGAATATCAACACTTGAAAAAACATACAAATATGTCCATCCAGGTTTCAGTAACTTTTGTGAATCCAGTATGCTTCATATCTTCTGATTTTGGTAATCAAGATCACAGTAATGATGTACCGGTACAACATAGGTCTATTATAACAAGGGAAAGTGCTAGCACGTGAAGATTTATTTATCTTCAGGTTCTCCACAGTTAGATCCCTTTTTAATGTCTGTGCCGAGAGATATTTCTATTCAGCAAATCATTATACACATAGAGGTTCAGCTAGCAAACTCTGGGAATACTCAAAACTGGATGCAGGTTGATCTTGCCCCAAATGTATCCCAGATGGCAACTCTGGAATCCAATTTTCTGGATAGTCACTTCTAATTATTATTTGTCTTCACAGATGCCAAAAGGAATGACATAAGAAACTACTCTGCCTATCAGGCACCTATATATTTGAGACCTAAATATTCTTATCTCTGTGTTTATACATTATCTTGTTTTCATTCTTTCCTAATCCTAGACAAAACCAGTAGCTCCACTCTATTATCATGACTATCTACCATAAGTCAAAGTCTACACTTGGTTTTTAGCACATAAAAACATGTAGGTTTGGCACTTTGTAAAACTCAAGTGTAGTTGGGGACACTGATGTAGAAATTTCAATAGTACAATTTATAAAAATTAAAACTGCTGAAATCACAAAGTGCTGTGAAGCACAGAGGAAACAATCCATTCTGCCTGCCCCAAAAGTGCCCCAGAGGAAGTACAAAGACAGAGGATCTAGAGAATATGGCATTTTCAGGAACCCATGTTTGTTTTTAATATAAGACAAAAACATAGAACGTGTGTCAGGCAGAGGTCCTATAAGAGATAAGAAGGAGACCAGGGCTGGGGATGTGGCTCAAGCGGTAGCGCGCTTGCCTGGCATGCGTGCGGCCCGGGTTTGATCCTCAGCACCATATACAAACAAAGATGTTGTGTCTGCCAAAAACTAAAAAAATAAATAAATATTAAAACTCAAAAAAAAAAAAGAAGGAGACCAAAGGTTAATGGATGCTTTACTATGAAAAACTGGCTCAACCCGTTGCAGAACATGATCTTTGTCCTACAGGCATGCAGTGGGGAAACTTCAGGGCTCTGAGGCAGGTACAAGAATAAGCAGGAAGGTGCCTGCCTGCCGACAAATCTTGGGGTCATGGTCACTGGCAACAGAGCAACAGCTCAGACCACATAAAGGTCAGTCCCAAAGCAAATGGAGTAGAAAGAGAAGATGCAATGTCTGATGCTTAGATTTTCTAGCCTACAATCCAGTGATTGTGTACAGTATCCAAGGAACAAATGGTGGCAGTCAAAAGACAGAAATGTAAGAAAGGTCACAAATACCTGGAAAATATACTAGATTAAAATTTCATTAAGTCTCAGATTCTTTGCAGGAATACATAGACCTAGCTCTAATATCTTTTAAATGTAAGTAGGAAACACAAGCCTGTGCAAAAGACAAATATGTAAGTTGTATGTTAAATACACAGAAGATTCTATAGAGAAAATCAGGGCACAGATGTACAAATTAATAATGAACAATATAGAAATTTAATATACATATACATATGTATTAAAATATGTATATGTATAATTTACATATTTTATAATTTAATATACATATACATATGTATTAAAATATGTATATGTATAATACATATATTATACATATTTTTCAGTGGTTGCTATTTTAAAAATTAACATCTATTTTCTGTTGCCAAAAGGTTAATTACAATTCAGTTGTTATTTTGTTGTTGTTTTAATTTATTTATTCATTAAATTTTGTTATACATAATAGCAGAATGCATTTCAATTCATAGTACACATACAGAGCACAAATTTTCATGTCTCTGGTTGTACACAAAGTGGAGTCACACCATTTGTGTCTTCATACAGGTACTTCGGGTGATGATATTCATCTCATTCCACCATCTTTCCTACCCTCCGGCTCCCTCCCTTCCCTTTGCCCTATCTAAAGTTCCTCCATTCCTCCCATGTCCCCGCCCCAAACCCCATTATGGATCAGCTTCCATATATCAGAGAAAATATTTGGCCTTTGGTTTTTTGGGTTTGGCTTAGTTCGCTTAGCATGATATTCTCCAATTCTATCCATTTACCTGCAAATGCCATGATTTCATTCTCTTTTATTCCTGAGTAACATTCCATTGTGTATATATACCACAGTTTCTTTATCCATTCATCTACTGAAGGGTATCTAGGTTGGTTCCACAATTTAGCTATTGTGAATTGTGCTTCTATAAACATTGATGTGGCTGAGTCACTTATTATGCTATTTTTAAATCCTTTGAGTATAGACCAAGGAGTACAATAGCTGGGTCAAATGGTGACTCTATTTCTAGTTTTCCAAGGAATCTCCATACTGCTTTCCATAATGGCTGCACCAATTTGCAGTTCTATCAACAATGTATGAGTGTTCCTTTTTCCCCACATCCCTGCCAACACTTATTGCTGTTTGTCTTCATAATAGCTGCCATTCTAACTGAAATGAGATGAAATCTTAGAGTAGTTTTAATTTGCATTTATCTAATTGCTAGAGATGTTGAACATTTTTTCATATATTTGTTGTTGATTGTATATCATCCTCTAAGAAGCCTCTGTTCAGTTCCTTGGCTCATTTATTGATTGAGATATTTGGGTGTTTTCTTTGGGGGGGTGGGTGGGTGTTGTTTTTTGAGTTCTTTGTATATTCTAGAGATTAGTGCTCTGATATGTGTGTGGTAAAAATTCGCTCCCATTCTGTAGGCCCTCTATTCACCTCACTGATTGTTTCTTTTGCTGAGAATAAGCTTTTCAGTTTGAATCCATCCCACTCATTGATTCTTGATTTTTATTTCTTGTGCTATAGGAGTCTTGTTAAGGAAATCGGGGCCTAATCCCACATGATGAAGATTTGGGCCTTCTTTTTCTTCTATTACGTGCAGGGTCTCTGGTCTAATTCCTAGGTCCTTGCTCCACTTTGAGTTTTGTACATGGTGAGAGACAGGGGCTTAATTACATTTTGCTGCATATGGATTTCCAGTTCTCCCAGCACCATTTGTTGAAGAGGTTATGTTTTCTTCAATATATTTTTGGCACCTTTGTCTAGTATGAGACAAAAAGAGGAATCTAACTGTATCTAGGTGGGTTTGTCTCTGTGTCTTCTATTCTGTACAATTGGTCTACACATCTAATCTGTTGGTGATACTTTCTATTGAGTTTTTAATTTGATTTATTGTTTCCTTCATTTCAAGGATATCTTTTTTTTTCAGAACTCTATCTTCTTATTGAAGTAATTTTCACTTCTTGTATTTGCTTATGTAGCTCTTTATCAAAATGATCTTTTGCTATCTGTATTTGCTCTATTATATTGTTCTTTAATTCACAGAACATTTTAATTATGTATATCCTGAACTCCTTATTCATCATTTCTTCTGTTGTGCTGGCCATGGATTCTAATAACGTAGTATCTTGCTTTGTTTGGGGCACTTTCTTCCTTTGTTTTTTCATGTTCATGTATCTTCCCTTCTAAACTGCGGAACTGAGGTGTTACAGTTTTTAGTGTTCCTGCAGGGTTCCAGTACCTCTCCTTTAAGGAGCAGAACAATATTAACAGATCCTGATACAAACAATATGCAGCCTTAAACCAAATAGTTGCTATTAAGATGTTTATGGTTTGTCATAATATACAGAAATGTTGAGTTCAGTTATTATCTAGAATATAAACTGTAGATAATAAAAACATAGGTTTGCAAAAGGGTCTAGAGTTTCTGTTGGTAGACAAAGAGAGAACCAGGGGTGAGGTGTAGGAAGAGGTGTTAAGGAGGTAAGGGGTGAGGATATAGAGTTATTAGATTTTAGGACACTTGAGAGTGGAATCTAAAAAAGTTGGCTAGTAACAGAAGATAAGAGAGAAAGTGATTTTGGGGAGACAAGTAAGTGGGAAGACAATAGAGAGAGTATAAAAAACAAACATAAAAATTAAGAAAAATAAAAATGTAAAAATTGGAGATACAAGAATATATAACACAACCTACTATTCAGACATTGCAGTCTTCAGTAGCCTAATTCATGAAAAGTACTTGGTTTCACAAATGTTGGGGATGTGAGGGCAGGAAAAGAGAGAGAGGAAAAAAAGAGGAAAAAAAAAAAAACAAAAAAAATCTCCAAGGAAAATATAAGGATTGGTTTTGTTGCAGTTCAATATCTTTCCTAATTCCCTTTTCATCCAATAGGTGGGGTTGTCTGTTGTTAGCTCGGGATGGTGGAGGTTATTAGAGTGGGAGGATTGGTCTTGGGGTGGAGCTCCTGGAGGTGGGGTATAGCACTTGCTGGTCCCCAATGGGAGACTACACCTCAAGGATCTCCTTTGAGGCCCGCTTGTGTGATGTGGGCAGCTAGTCTTGTCTCCTTATATCCCCTGTAGACCTCACAATTCTTGGCCTCTAATTTAGTCTCTAAACTGTATCTCACTCACTCCCTCCCTTTCTACTTCCCAATCAGGAACCTCTCTCCCCAGAAGTCATGTGGGCTGCATTCTGGGGGCTGAGCAACTGCCAAGGAGCTGTTCTGTACTGAGCAGTTCAGGGGCAGGTTTTGTGAGCTATGGGCTGTGCCGGGTTAGTGGCTGTGGGGGAGAGGGGAGAGTAGGGGACTATAGGCACTGAAAGGAAAGCAAGGAACTGGGAGATGGGTGAATGAGAAATGAGAAACAGAGACCAGGCAGAGATACATACAAGAGTTTGTCAGAGCTGACAAATAAAGGTACATCTCTCCATAGACGGAGAGAGGCAAAACAGGCTTGGGGTTCGGGACTTTCACGGGGCAGACTCAGGGATTAGAGCCAGGCAGGTTCTCATGCAGCAGTTAAGGGTGGGGTTGGTATGAGGGAGTTTCGAGTCTTTCTCAGAAATAACCTGGGGCAGGAAAGTAAAATTTTTTCTTAAAATGGTGACTGTCACTTAAGATGGCTGTCCAGATGCTAAGCAAGGACCTTACAGGAACCTTGATATTGCTTCTAGGCCACAGCAGATGTCCCAAGCTGAGAGTTGCCCCAACTAAAGATGGTGACCAAGGTGTCCCAAGATGGAAGTGGCTGCTTTCAGAGATGGGGTGTTCGGCCAGGTTGGGCCATGTGGTAGTGTTGAGCAGCATGTCAGAGACACAGGTCTGTGGCATACAGTGTTGTGGCTGGTGGCTGCCTCCAGTCCCTGCCCTGTGTCCCCAGGTGCAGGTTACCATGTGTAGGGGACTATGACAGTGGTCGCAGTGTCTCAAGATGGAGGGGACCAGCGGAGCCCCATGTTAGTAGATGGGAGTCCACACAGGAACAGTGTGGTCCTGCTTGTGGGTGGCCAGGTGTCCCACTCAGATGCTGATGCTGGTGGTCCTGCTTGGGAGCAGCTGTTGAGGTCCTCTAATAACTCGCAGAGAAACAACATTCCCACTACTAGAATCCCAGGTCGTGGAGCAACACAGAATGCAGCCTCCCTGAAGCCTGCCATCTTGGATCCCTGTTGTCATTTTTTAATAACACATAAGTTGATACTAGTCTAAGTTCAAATCAAAGACAACTACCAACTGTCAAAATAAATGTAATAAGAGAATGTTACAAAGATTTGGCATATAATTTAGAATAACACTGACCTTAGCATTTTTTTAATATCTTTTTAAAATTTTTTAGTTATAGATGGACACAATATCTTCATTTTGTTCATTTATTTTTATGTGGTACTGAGGATCAAACACAGTGTTTCATGTGTGCGAGGCAAGTGCTCTGCCACTGAGCTACAACCCCAGCCCTGACCTGAGCATTTTTATAAGTGAATTCTGTAACATTTCAAATGACTTACCTAAAAACTATCTAAACATATAAGCACTTAATTTTAATCTCCTGGTTCTTGCTTCATGATTCCTGGAATTCTACTTATTTAGAGTGTTTACAGAACTTTCAGTAAACATACTGCCTTAATGAGACTAAATCAAACTGGTAAATTTCTCTTCCAAAACAAAAGCTCTGCAGAAAATGCAGCTGAGTTCATGGGATTAAGGCAAAACGTTTTTTCAAGTAGCTACAATTAGTTCTATGTACACACTATGAATACACCCCAAAATGCCAGAAAAACCTAACAGTAAATTAGCACACAAGTATGGTGCAAACACGAAGTGATTTAATGTTCAAATCATGACAAAAAATATTTCTGGATACTATTTGTAAGTTTATGAAACGATTTGCTATATAATTCCCATGATTTTTATTGCTAAATGAAAATTTTAAAATCTATTGAGTTTTAAAGCAAACAACACATTTAAAATTTTTGATTTAGTGACAAAAATCATTTAATTAAATGTTTCCCACTTCTTTTCCAGATTAAAAGGTCTCCTGTATCTTTTTTTATTTTTATTTTTTTAGTTGTCAATGGATTTTTTGTTTTATTTATTTATTTATATGTGGTGCTGAGGATCAAACCCAGGGCCTCACACATGCCAGGCAAGTGTGCTCTACCACTGAGCTACAACTTCAGCCTGGTCTTCTGTATCTTTAGAATTGCTCTGCTTTAATCCATTCTATCCAAATGATAGTCAAAGTGACTGTTAATATCTTATCATGACATCCTCCTGTTCAAAAAAATACTTTAATAAATTTCTATTGGCTGATCAGTAAAACAAGAGTCCTTGGCATAGACAGATA
The DNA here is from genome assembly GCF_052094955.1 of Ictidomys tridecemlineatus. Taxonomy (NCBI): domain Eukaryota; kingdom Metazoa; phylum Chordata; class Mammalia; order Rodentia; family Sciuridae; genus Ictidomys; species Ictidomys tridecemlineatus. Next base: position 168,588,220 of record NC_135479.1, read on the forward strand.
AAGTTATTCACAACCTGGCTCCAGATACAGTTGTCACACAAAACCACTTCACATACTAGAATAGGCCAAGTTCACAGGCCAGCAAACCACTTTCTTCTCCTGCCAGCAATATCCTTCCCCACCCAAAACAATCCTAATCCTTTATAGTTTAATTCTAGTTTTGACTGTACTTTTTGTGTTCCCACTGTCCCACGGTATCCTACAATACTCTCACACATTTGCTGCTCTTTATTATCATACAGCTGGTTTTCCATTTGCCAGAATATGCATTTATTAAATTCAGTAAGTGTAGCATTCATGTGTGTATCCCAGAGTCTAGCATCATGATTGGAATTGTGAAGATAATAGAATATTATACATTATATGCATTTTATAAATCTGTTACAAGTTTGTACCTGCTGCTATGATTTGGATAAAGTGTTCCCCAAATGTCCTATGTGAGGGCAGGAAGAGTCAGAAGTGAAATGATCACATTATGACAGTTGTAACCTAATCAGTCTATGCTAGTTTGAGTGGAATAACTTAGTGGTAATTGTGGGTAAGTGGGCTAAGGCAGTAGATCACTAGAGGCATACCCTGGAAGGGGGTCCTCTTCCCTCCTCTTTCTCTCTTCCCTGGATTTGCTCCTCAACCACACTCTCCTGCCATTATGTTCTAACTCATCTGGGGCCCAGAGCAATGGGGTCATTGAACTGACCCTCCAATTTATTGTGAGCCAAAATAAACTTTCCCTCCTCTAAGTTGTTCAAAGAAACAGGTCAACTAACACACCTGCTTACTTTTATCAGAAAATCCCATTCTACTGAGAACAATAATAAATATTATTCTTAATGAGGTAGTATATAGATTTCTTGAAAGAACATACCAGCCCATTCTATATCATCTTTCTCTAAAGTCATAAAGAAGGAAGTGGGGCTGGTGGGGGAAAAAATGACTAAACAGGAACAAATTCATTTTCAGTTGTTTTTAAAACACACACACACACAAAAAAAAAAAAAACTGGACTATAGTAGCTAAAGATACTAGTAACAGTGAATAGTAAGATGTCTGCTCAGTGGAAAAAAAAAGAAAAAAAACACAGAAAGACTCAAAAGAATAGTACTTTCAGACACAGAACTAAAAGGAAAAGAAAAACATGTTCTAATCCAGACAATCTCAAACTATATGAAAGACAACAATCTGTTTCTATTGTTTGCTCACAATTTAACCCCCTTTGGGACCTGGGAGTATTTCAATAGAAATATTTTTAGAAAGCACACACTTTCCTCATGTCAGGGAGTAAGATACAAAAATCATAACCACACACAGGCAGAAATGAAACTACCTTGCAATTCTAAAAAGCCTCGCCTTATTTATTAATAGAAATTTGGGAATGAATCTGGCCAAACAGCCCAAGTTTGAAGGTCAGTGTAACACAGAAGCTGTTCATTTTTGAGCAATATTATTTATACCATAGCTGAAAAACAGGAATCCTTACTCTCTGTCAGACATTAAACAAAATTCTGGACCATGAAAGTAAAGTAGACACATCAACATTCTAAAGTTCAAATAATTTACAGACAGTCCCTGGATCTATCATTTAGCTCTCTTATGTTTTGTTAAACTCTAACAAGAGTCTCTAACCCCTAGCCAGTAAGAAGCATAAGATTGGACTCAATTACTCACACATTCAACAGGTATACAATACATACTTGTATGTGCCAGGCACTATTCTTGGGAACTGAGCAACAAATAGACCAAGTCCTTACCCTCTGCACTCCTCAGAGCCTCTATCCATCAACATCAGAATCGTCTGAAGAACTGGGTTTAAGAAATAGATTTGGGGCCTGATTGCCAAGGAAGCCACCTGGAGTGGGGATGAGGAACCACATGTTCTACAACTAACACCTCCTCTAGGTTTTTCAGCTATAGGTCACACTCTGACCAGATTCTTGATAAACAATGATCTGGGAGCCTCTCTGGATTCAGCAGGAACCAACATCTGATAGCTGCACAGGAGAGAGAAATCTAGTCAAGAAGATCTCCCCTCAATAATACTTAAGTATGTTAAGTGCTGATACAGAAAGACTAAGTAACAATTATTTAGCAAACTCACTCATGTGGAGCACTACTCATTTTCCAACACAACTGCTCAGCTGCAGCCAAAAGCTGTTACTCAAAGGTGTACTGGGAGCATTACAAGTGCTGAGTGGAACCAACAAGGACAGATCCTCTGTTTTCTCCATACCACGGACAGTTTTGTCATGGAATAAGAGTGCAGCTTCCTGGGTAGCTGGAAGACAGTGAGGTATGATCAGTGGAGAGGGGTGAAGGCAAGGGGAGGAAAAGAAGTTCTTTACTCTGCCCTGCTTATAACACACATGCAGGCACATCTTCCTACTCCTGTTCTTTTCTCTCATATATACTGACTGTGGCTGCATCAGAAAAATCTGGAAACATTAAAGACCTGAAAATACTTTCCTTAACTGTACTAGGGAGACTTGTCCACTTCTCTATAGATGCCAGAGTTGATAATGTCTTGCCATTTCCAGAGAGGAGGTGATCTTTGGTGTTGACATCAATGGCAATAATTCTGAGCATCTTTAAATACAAGATCACTAACATAACATAGTCCCCAACTTGGGAATGTCCTTACATCTAAACAGGACTACCAATCTGCTCTCCTTTGAGGATGGTTTACCATCCTCAGAGTCTTCTAAGGATTTGCTTTTTCTCCTCCTCCTCCATTCTACTCAGCCTGATACTGCCTGAAATTATGTCCCCATTCTAGATTCTCCACTGCACAAGATATAGTCTTCAACAGAGGGACTAGTAATATATATATATATTTTTTAAATTAGATTCTTTTTTTTAAATATTTATTTATTTATTAGTTATTGGCGGACACAACATCTTTGTTTGTATGTGGTGCTGAGGATCGAACCCGGGCCGCACGCATGCCAGGCGAGCGCGCTACCGCTTGAGCCACATCCCCAGCCCTAGTAATATTTTTGAGGACAGGAAAAAGGAATCAGGACAAATCTTTTGTTTTCTCTTCCCCTCAATAACATAAAACTGCTGATTCCAGCCATCTGGATGACTAAGCAGCATTTCTCCCACTGCAACTTTACTAGGTTTGTCCTTCCTGGCACGTTGTTCCTTACCTAGAGCCCACCTCATCTGATCCTGTGATGAAATGCTAGAAGAAGCCAGAAAGACCCACTCCTGTCATGTGATCAATCATACTTCAGTCTCCCAGATGACTTTCCATTGGACTAAATGCAAATATAATACAGAACACAAACAGGTCTTTTCTCTACTCAGTCTCTCTTCCACTGTCATTAGTAGTAAAATGCTTTGAAAAAACTCAAAATGGACATATCTCTGTTTCTGGGATAATACCTTAGGGACAAAAGGCACTTCAGTCAAAATGCACTTTTCTGGATCTGATGTGAACTGAAAAGACAGAGCAGCTGATGTGAGATCTCTGTCAGATATACAATCCTATGTTGCTTTGTTTCTATAATCACATGGTGAGTCAAAAAAAAAAAGAAAAAAATAAATAAAAAACAGAGAAAAAAATAGGTAGACTAATTCCAAGGTTTGTGTTGTAAAAAAAGGGAAAGATTATAACCAAGAAACCAATGGAGACTCAAAACACCAGGGCATTATAATAAAGAGGCAGAAATGTCTACTGTCCCTCTTTTCAGAATGACTGAGGCTACTTATCTCCAGGCTGGTCCTCTATTTCCTTAGACTCTCTAAGCTCTCATTTAAGCCACAACCTCCTGAAGCGTCTGCTTATGCCATAGGGGTCATCTACATGACCCAAGAGGTTTTGTTCACAGAAATACAGATTTACAGGACAAGCTCTATAGTTCTCTTTGTTCAATATTATACTGCAGATATATTATGAATTAAATTGACTTTCGAGCATTGGCCTAGAACACCATTCAGCAGGTCCAATACCACTTCTACAGGGAAAAAGATTTCCACATCAATGCTTTACAAACAACCATCTGGAAAACTGTCCATTCATAAATGGTGACTGTCAGCAGTAGAGTGGTACTTGTGTTTTTTAAATGACCATTAACAGGATATAAAACAGGTGGTTATGGCACTATTTCTGGGCTTCAAATTAAAAGGTAACTAGAAGCTGCAATTTTAAGGCAGTCAAACAGCGTGTATTTTAGCTCAAACATCTGGTGTTTGAATGATTCAAAATCTTTGGAGAAAAGTCAAGAGAAGGGAAGAAAGATAATAGATGTGATTATGAGGCGCTGCTGCTTTGCAATATCAGACTCTTCTGACACTGCTTTTCTCTATCATGTCAACTCACTCCTATAATTTATGTCTTTACCTTAAAGGGGCTTTATTTCCTGTCCCTCTTCCCATGTTCCCAAAACAAGACCATAATTACAGTTCAGTCAGACTGTAGAGTGAGAATCTTGGTGTGTCTGGCATGTACCTCAGCTATCTACCACAAACACGCAAGTGTCACTACTAAATCCTCCCCAAAGTCTTTCATTGATCTCATGCCCTTCAGATTCCACACGTCTGTGATCCACCTCACAAGAATCAACACCCTGAGGGCTGGGGTTGTGGCTCAGCGGCCACAACCCCAGCACGTGCGAGGCCTTGAGTTTGATTCTCAGCACCACATAAAAATAAACAAATAAAGGTATTGTGTCCAACTACAACTAAAAAATATAAATATTAAAAAAAGAATCAACATACTGAATCTTTTGCTATGACATGAACTCAGAATAGTATTCTAGCTCCTTTCTAACACAGAGCATTCAGGGCTGGGGATGTAGCTCAGCAGTAGAGCACTTGCCTGGCATATGCAAGGCTTTGGGTTCAATCTCTATCCCCATAAAAAGATAAATTAAAATTATAAAATAAAATGGGTCATTCATTATGTATAGTTCAAAAAAACTGTCCTGAGGGAGGAGGCACCGGAGAACTGAGGATGGGCAAAACTGTGCCTTCCCAGAGATGGATTATGGCTGACCTCAGCTCCCACAAAAATCCTTTCTCCTCTGTAGATTCTTCTAGACATATATGAGCAGACAATACATGTAACAATCAATAAACAGACACACACATATAAGCCTATGCCTAAATGATCATTTCAAAAAGTAAATCTCATCACTTTAACTCCTAGCTAGGGCCCATCAAGTCCTATCTCATCAGGCCACAGCCCCTGGGCCCCTCCTTATGTCACTGACACTCATTATTATACTTGCCCCCACAGGCATCTATATCACATGATCCAGGACCAGGTTCTAGTCTCTGTCTGAACTGGTCTTTTCTTGGATTTGTTCATTTCCACTCTCACTTATCATCCAGGTCTTTGCTCAACTCTTATCAACAGAGCACATTCTGTGAACACACTGCCCACCCTTTACCCTAGACTCACCACCTCCATCCTCCCCTATTTTCTCACACTCCTTCAAAACACACGCATATTAATTTAATGAGGGCTGGGGACATAGCTCAGTTGGTAGAGTGCTTGCTGTGCATGCACAAGGCCTTGGGTTCAATCCTCAGCACCACCAAAAAAAAAAAAAAAAAATTTACATGATTTGTTTTCTGCCCTCCCCCACTAGAAATTCAAACCCTATGTAAGCAGAGGCACAATTAAATACTTAAAGCAGATTATAATAAATAATGATACAACTAAGATTTTCATAGGGATTAAAATTTTTAGTTTTGTAACTTGTATAAATATTTGCACTATTATAGAAAATGTTAAAGCACTACTGTTAAGTGAATATATTCATGTTTCAATCCTGAAGAGAACTTTTACTTTTTGTAAAAATACTTAGACATCTAGACACACACACTGGAAATGAGTTAGAAGAATGGTACTTATCTCTAACTGGGTAAAGTAATGAATGTGGTTTTTTAAAATTTTCTTATAATTTCATTATTTGTCTTGCAAAAGTTTACATTACTATTAAAAAGATAAGAAAACTACAAAATACCATAGTTGATTTTTATAAATAGCAAAAAAGTGAAAATAAATTAAGAATAGACAAATAACAAAATACTAATCCTACAAATATTACACAATAGTAATTTCTTTTGTTATATAGTATACATAACATTGTCAAATAAGATCCTTATCTGTCTTAAAACAATGAAACAATCTATCAAAATTATTACTATTCACATCTTCCGTTTTAAGATATAGCACAATGCTACCCTTCCAGGCAGGGTATGCTCCTGCTGCTTTACGAGCAAGACAAAAAACATACTTAACATCTTACCTAATCAGTTGGCACTTATTAAAATCTAAAATTCAAAATATTTTACTTCTTGTCATAAGAAACATGGTAGTTACAAGAAAATCACTACCAGCTATTGAGGTAGTATCCACTTTTTGTATAAATATTAATGCAGATAATCAAGAAGAAATTTATAACATATCTTTTAGAAATCACATAAAACTAGTATTTGTAAGAGCAATGAAAAAACATTTTCACATCATTTCTGAAACTTCTATTTATACCATTGTCATAAAAAATATAAAAGATAAGTTCCTTAAAAGTTTGCCATACTTGTATCAAAATTGTATTTTGTAAATACCTTTAAATTTTGCTAGACAATGGGTTATATTCTTGGTCCAACACCTTATTTGAAATTAGCACTGAAAGTCTAGTATATGATTTTGTAAGTATGTTGGAAACCTTTGATTTGTCACCCTTTAGCAATTATTTCCCATTACACACGTAACTTAAAGTTCAGTTTATACTCAAGCAATAAAAAAAAATGGCAACAATGATATCTGCAAAGATTTTCTAGCTATTCTCAGCAAATCAGGAGAGCTGAGTTCATGTTTAACTCTATTCCACAGAAAAGCTCTGCTAAATGACAGTGAAGAAATAAAAGGAAATAAGCTATTAGGTAACAAAAGAAAAAAGTAACCACATTTAGGAGATAACAGATTTCTGAGGGAGAAAAGCAGGCAGAATTATTTAGAGTAGATACAAATGCAATATAAATTGATACAGAAGAAAAAACTATAGTTTCAACTTATCCTGACACAACTCCAGAAAATCTCAGCTGCAGGCCCAAGACAGAACATGAGGCACATGGCTGAAAGTGTTAACCCTGCCCCAACTCACACCCCTCAATTTACAGACATTTGGTAGGAGACTGAAAGCGAAGGAAAAAAAAAAAAAAACTTTTTAAAAGAGAAGTCTCCAAGCAATGGAGCACCAAGAATAGTAGAAGTATACAAAGTGCTGACCACAAACAAGGGAGCCTGAGCAAACCTCTTTATTTTGAATGGTAAGGCATAAATCTCTCAAGAGAAAGACCCTGCCAACTACCCAGGACTATGTAAGATTTATTATATGCATGTGTAGAGACCAGATTAAAACAAAAATTACAAAATTCTCAAAATTGCAAAGAGAAAAATGAATCACACCGACAGATGTGAAAGCTGGGCTCAGTGGTACACACCTATAATCCAGTGACTGAGGGGCTGCGGCGGGAGCATCACAAGTTCAAGATCATCCTCTACAACTTAGCAAGACCTATCTCAATTAAAAAAAAAAAAAAAGACTGGGAATATAGCTCAGTGGTGAAGTGAAGTGCCTCTATGTTCAATTCCCAGTACTGTAAATAAATTAAAAAAAAAAAAAGGTCTGGAAACCAGATTGGCATCTGATTTCATGCTATTAACAATTCTGACATGACTTCAGAATTCTGAATAATTTCTATTTTATCAATTTATACCCAGAAAAACTATCATTTAAACAAATACAAAAATATATACTATGAAATTGAAAGACAAAAAATTAATCTCACATGCAGTTTTTCTTGGAAACACTCCACAAAACTGGGAAGTTAACCAGGAGAAAGAAATACTTGAGATCCAAAAATAGGGGGCTCTATTATAGGGCTGAATAGAAAAGATCAATGTAGCAAATCCAGAAGCTACTAGATTATACAAATTAGAAGAAGACTCAGTGGCCAAGAGAAAGGTCTTGGAGGACAAAGGGGTGAGAGGTGTTTATCTATCAGTGTGGAAAAGAAAGCAGTGAAAGTTTTACAAATGTGTTTGAGTACCCTACAAGTAGCAGTAAGAAAATGAAAAAATAAAGTAACTTACTCTAGGAAAAATAAAGACCATATAAAAGAACATAATCATAGTATAGAACCTGGTTGAGCAGTAAATAATATTTATACAGTCATAAAAATGTGAATATTGAAACTGGAGTTGTAGCTCAGTGGTAGAGCACTTGCTTAGCACACGCGAGACACTGGGTTTGATCCTCGGCACCTCATAAAAATAAAATAAATAAAGGTATTGTGTCTATCTACTGGAAAAAATATTTTTAAAAATGTGAATATTGTCTTTTTATTTAATTCCCAAATTATAACGATTATTTTGGCAGGGACAAAGAAGGATGTAACAATGAAGTCCTCACCTACCATACCACAGGTCAATATAATTTCCTAAAGTTTATAAATTAAGAAAGAACAATAAAGCATTATTTACACATATGGCTAGAAATATAAGAAACAGCTTAAGTGTGATTAAAAGAGTTTCCTCTAAGAAATTCCCGAAAATGGGTTCACACATGTTATGTTGAGAGCCACAGTCAAAGGGGCCAGAGCAAACTTCCAGCTGCCAGCAAACTTCCAGCTGCCGGCTGATGATTGGCTCACAGCAGCCCCAGCAACATCTAGCTGATTGGTTCCTCTGCGGTGATGCTCATTGGGCTGTTTCCCTGCCCTTTCAGACCAGGGAGCTGCTCATTGGGGGGCTTTTTTGGCTCCGCCCACACCACCCAGCCAATGGGCCTCAAGAGCAGGAGGAGTGGGGGAGGTGGAGAGGCTTGTGGTGGTGAGAGAGGCTTGTGGGAAGCCGGTGGTGGCAGTTGGGCTCTGAAGGTTTTCCTGAGGAGCTGTTTTGTTTGGTGAGTATGGTTCTAAAAATAAAGTTTGTTTCTTTTGACAAGTGGCTCCTGAATTGTGCCCAGCCAGACTGTGGCAATGTTAAATGCTCCTACAGGCCCTATCAGTTTGTTCCTTATTTTGAGAGAGAGAGACTTGTTCAATGTCTGCCGTCTCCAAAAGACTGCATGAGTGCTATAGGTAAAGATGTCATTGTAACACCTTCACTGCTGGATTCCAGTGTATAGCAAACTGCCAGGCACAAGTGACACTAAATTCTTGCTAAATAGGTGAAGTTTTCACATCAATTGACCACAATGTTACCATTACTTGGAGAAGTTAGCAAATGCATTTTCAATGTGACTTTTCTTTTTTTTTTTTTTTTTTTTTTTTAAAGAGAGAGTGAGAGAGAGGGGGACAGAGAGAGAGAGAGAGAATTTTAACATTTATTTATTTTTTCTTAGTTCTCGGCGGACACAACATCTTTGTTGGTATGTGGTACTGCTGAGGATCGAACCCGGGCCGCATGCATGCTAGGCGAGCGCGCTACCGCTTGAGCCACCTCCCCAGCCCCCTCAATGTGACTTTTCTAATAAAACATACATCTTCCTAATCTCAGACATATTGCGCACACGTCTACCACCCCAAAAAAGTTTTGGCTGGTATGCAAAATCTGGAAGGGACCTTAGCAATAAAAGCTAACTCCCTCACTTTATAAAGATTAAAAAGGTTAATGCCAGTACCTCGTCAAGGTGGATAATAAGTGACCTCAAAAACAAGTTGATATTTTTGTGGCTTTAAATGTTAATTCCACTTGGTTTCACAATATAGATTAGGTATAAATCATATGTGTATAAAATGTAAAATATCAAAGTACCCTACATTATACACACTACTTCTACTTATTTATAACCTTCATCCAAGTTTTTCTCACTTGAACAAGTTAATGCAGTTCATTCTTTCTTTGGAGAAAATTTTGTCAACTCAAGTTCATAAATTCTCTTTTTCTCTTCTTCTTCTTTATACATTCAAGATAATAAATTCTCTTTCTTCCTCTCTTGCTTTATACACAAATATTCACCAGACCTTAAATTAAAAAATAGATAAGTCATATAATCTTTTAAGTGTGAAAAGGTATAAGATGAAAAGTGTCCCTCTTGTTTCCAATATCTTCCCTCTCTCCCCATACACCAAAAATAGGGATACAAGGACAGTAATAGATTAATTTCATACCCCTACTGTTTTCTATTTAAATGAGATATACTATACATAATAGTTTATAACTTTTTTATGTACCTTCAAGATATGTCCTTATCATAATAAAATTTTTCTCTTTTAAAAATTTTTTGGTAGTTCTAGATAGACAGAATGCCTTTATTTTATTTGTTTATTTTTATGTGGTGCTGAGGATTGAACCCAAGGCCTCAGACATTCTAGCCAAGTGCTCTGCCACTGAGCTATAGCTCCAACCAAAGTTTTCTCCTTTTTGATGGCTATGTAATATTACATTATATGAATGTACAGTTTATCAACTGATGGGAATCTACTCTACTCTTCTTATTTGCTATTAAAACAGTACTAAACTTGCATAGATGACTTTGGCACATTTTCAAACTTGATGCTTAATGGAATTCCTAGAGGGAACTGCTGAGTATGTGAATTTGTAACATTGATAGAACTTCTCAAATGTCCATCCAAAGTCGTATGTATCAATTACATTCTCATCAAAAGTGTATTAAGAGTTCCAGTTTCCACACATTAAATTGGAGTTTTGGTTATCAAAATAATGTGGCATATCTTGCTATAGTTTCAATTTATCTTTCTCACTTTTAAAGGACTCTTTTAATATTTTGAACACATTTTTAATTTGTATACATTTATTTTCCTCTCTCTCAATGACAGGACTATAAATTCTTCATTGTACAGAACACGGACCTAGTCCATCTGGGCAAACGTCCAGCTGCAAGCCATTGTCTTTTACTCCTATTCAAAACCATTTTCTAAGGCCAGTCTTCTTTTATGGGTCTTCTCAAGTTAAGCAAAGGAAACATACATAATGATGTAAGCTTTGAATTCAGAAAGGAGAAGCTGACTCCTGGCTCTACCACTGGAGTAGTGAGACTTGATCAGCCACTGAATCTCTCAAAGCATTATATATCTGTAAAATAAAGATACCTCTCATTTTTTGCTTGAAGGACTAAATAAATTCATGTTTATTTTTATATGTGTGAGTATACACACCTATATATTTATATATGAATCCCTAAGCACAGGGCTTGAATCTCAATAGGGACTTAATAAGGGTGGTTTCATTTTGTAATCAATAATCTGGCAGGCCAAAGAAAAAAAAAAAAACAACTTTGTCTAAGCAAATAGCTATTTCAGTGCTTTGGGATACTTCCAATTAAATACTTCCCGGAGTTAAACACTGAGGGATCGTCCCACTGGAGTTGTATCATTACTTGACCAGTCATAACTGCCAAGGAAACATTAAGAATGAATTATTTCTGGTTGCAAAACTTTAACTTGTTCTCCATCAGCATCAAGCCATTTTGTGTAAGAGTTGGCACTTCCTGGGAACATTGCTTCCCGAAAGAATGCACTTCTCTTGCCTCTATCTAGAACTTGCAGAGCCTGCAGAGTCCAAGAGGAGCCAGGGGAATAGAGAGAAAGCAGTTGTACCCACCTCAATGCTGCAGTCACTATCACATTTCCCCCATTATTCTGACTTGGCAAATAATGGCTGATCAAACTAGGGGCAAAGTTAATAATGGGACAACATATTTTGAAAGCCCAATTAAAAGTTCGTACACAATACATGACATACAACAAAACACTATGTGTGCTAAACCAAATGAATCACACCTATACACCAAAAACATGCTTAGCTCATAATGAGCTTCTCTTAGGAACAGAAGTACATAGGTTTACCTCAACCACTAATTTATGAACTCTTCTATGCAGTTTTGGTCATTCATCTTCGTATCACCACTGTTTAGCACCATATTGGACACAGAGCAGCCACTCTTGTGCACTGAACAGACTCAAATTAAGAAGTGTTTCTTTAACTGTTATTTTATGTTGATTCTCTCTTTTCTGCATATAACTTAAATGGACTATTTCCCTTACTTTAAATTTAATGTCAACCTATAGTTTCCCGATACTATAGTTTTATTTAGCATCTCTGGTATAACTGGGTTCCAGTGTATTTCATTTTAACTGAGGAGATGAAATATTTCACTTTGAAGGATTATAATTTTCCTCTTACTTTACAAAATTAGCTATTATCCTTTTTATGTATTATCCATAGTGATGAATTTTTTTGTTTGTTTTGTACTGGGCACTTTACCACTGAGACACATCCCCAGCCCTTTTCATATTTTATTTTGAGACACAGTCTCACTAAATTGCTTAGGGCCTTGCTAAGTTGCTGAGGCTGGCCTTGAACTTGATATTCTATTGCCTCAGCCTCCCCAGTCACTGGGATTACAGGTGTATGCCAGTGGACCTAACATTGTGATGAATTTTAGATGCTAAAAATATAATTGGTTCAGTGAAGTCAGAATTCCTGATGACACAAGTTCCTTGCAGGCCAATTTATGGAACAACTGTAACTCTTAACACTTAGGTTTTACAACTGAGTTAGTTTCTGAGGAATCCCCAGGACAAGAAATAATCTCCCAATGAGCCATCTGACAGGCACTCTGTTAAACACAAGAGATAAAAATCTCACTTGTAAAAAGTAGGGGGTCTGACACCCTAAAACAGTCCATATTTCTATTCCACTACCAAGAGCTAATTTTGAGGCTTGAATTAACCTGGGAGCCCAGTAATCTGAAAATATTCACACCCCTGATGTTTGTGGAGTTCGCCAGTTACTTTTACTACTCCAGGTATGAGCTGCTGATGTGGCACAGGTATCTTCTATTCAACTAGATACCAGCTGTTTTCAATAGTGCTTTCTTTTTTTTTTCCTTTTTTATTTTATTTATTTATTTTTTTAATTTTTTTTATTGGCTGTTCAAAACATTACAAAGCTCATGATATATCATCTTTCATACATTTGACTCAATTGGGTTATGAACTCCCATTTTTACTCCAAATACAAATTGCAGAATCACATGGGTTACACACTCACATTTTTACATAATGGCATATTAGTAACTGTTGTATTCTGCTACCTTTCCTATCCCCTACTATCCCCCCTCCCCTCCCCACCCACCATCCCTCTCTACCTCATCTGCTGTTGTTCAATTCTCTCCCTTGTTTCCCCACCCCTTTCCCCTCACATCCTCTTCTATGTAATTTTGTGTAACATTGAGGGTCTCCTACCATTTCCATATGCTTTCCCTTCTCTCTCCCTTTCTCTCCCCCCACTCGTCTTTGTTCAATAGTACTTTCAAGTCAACAAACATACAATTGTCATGAAAATACAAAGAAAGAAAGCTCTCTTTCCTCAAACAATTGATGGTGTGGTCAACATTGGCAGTTTAACGTGTAGGCCAACAATTCTGAAGGTGGTCATGAGGAGCAATATTTATGTTTGTTGTTGGTTTCTACAAAAATGTCTTCTACAATATAGCCAATTAGCATTCTGGTCCCATTTATTCAGTACCCTCAGGCCATGGTGACAAGCAAAAATCTCTCTCCATGTTTCTAAATGCCCACTTTAAGGACAGGGAATGTACAGCCCCTGGCTGAAAACCATTAGTGAATACCTTAATGCTCCAATTGACAGATTCACTCCTTATTTGAGATAGGTAAAAGAGACTCCAAGAAGACTAAGACACAGCCCTGCCCTTGAGTCTAGGAGTCCTGACACCTTCTTCTCATCAGTGACATTATACCAGGTTCCTCAAAGTAACATTCAAAAGAATATACTGTACCTACAATGGGCCATTTGTTACCCATTCCAGAAGAATGGAGGAAGATCCAATTGACTTATATATTCAAATGTGTTTTGAAGTTCTAAAGGATGGCGGAGAGCATGGTGTGACAAAAAGAAAGATTTGTGGAGCCAAAAGGACCTAAATTCAACCCACACCCATGAAACATACTCCTCTCAGGTTTGGGAGTAAATCATTCTCCACTGGGAGTGGTACCACTCTCCTGCCCGCCCTCCTGGGTGGAGGCATTTTGAGTTATTCCAATGACCAGAGGACGCTACTGGCAATTAGTGGGCAAGGGCATGGATGGCAAAGTCCTGCAAAGGACAGTAGAGTCCAGTTTAAGAACAGTCACAACGCAAATATGGACAGTATCTACCACTAAGTATTCTCCTACCCTCGGTTTCTTTAGTTGCCAGAGAGTGTTACCCTTTCCGTCTGAGTGTTTGGCTTAAATGAGATGCTGCAAGAAAAGTATCCAGGCCAGGGTTAAATGTCAGTCAGTCCCTGTTAAAAAGTTATCCTCCCATACCTCTCTTCCTTCTGGAGTTACAATTGCATGGAGTTCATCATACAGATCCCTCATATATGACACAGCAAAGAAATTCAAGCAATCATTTTCTCAAAGCAGTTAAAATTAGGTGGCAGGTATTTATACAAATTTCACATCTTAGCAGTATCTGTTTAAGAGGCTTTTCGCAAAAATTTTCTGAATTCTAAATCAAGAGCCAAACACTCTGTCTAGAGATCCTGACAACTCAGGATCTAAATTTCTGGCTGCTTTTTCACTTTGTTCACTAATGTGCACAGCCCCTAACAGGTCATAAAACCCTGCAGGTCTTTTCTCAACCTGTAATACCTGTTACCTATTTATATCTTCCTAGCTAAGTTCTCCATCTATATAAACCTCACCAATTTCTTGAGGACCATTTAAATAAAAATCAACTCTACCATAATGTCCCCACTGGTCCCCCATGACTTCGAATGAGTCCTGTCCTTGTGTACTCATAAACTGAGCTTAACCCTGCAGTGATGGTTCTCAATCCAGTATCCATAGAACACCAGGAGTTCTAAAGTTTCCTGTGAAAATATGAACTGCTGTTTTCATTTCTAAAAAATCTAAAAGAAACATAAGCACTTCTTAGATTTGGTCAAGTTTCCAAGATGAGTAATGTCAAGCAATCTGAGTACCCAAATCTGAGTTCAAGTTCACCAGTGTTGATGCTAATGCATTGTAACTGTTGGAACTTTGCTAAAAACAAAACAGCAAACTCAAATATATAAATAATGTGTTCATACCAAGTAAATCCCAAATGAACACCTCATAAAAACAAAAGTTCTCCTATGGCTCAAATAGGGAAAAACCAGAGACTTATATCAGGGTGTGGTGCAAAACAGTTGTCATGGCAACTTCCCAAAGACCTTATGTTTGTCTCAATGTGTAACATATTTATGTTTTGGGTAGCCAAAAAATAGCTGTCAGGTTACTATTGTAAATTTGATCTTTATGGTAATGCTTAGTTTTTATTTCTATTCTTAAGAAGGTATTAAAGAATTCTGTTCTTGAGAAATTTATGCTTTGTTTTTGTATTTGTACATGGGTAAGCTATATAATAAAATTCATGTGGGAGTGGAGAAAAGGAGACTGTTGAACACAGTTTGAAAGAATGCATTTCATCCCAAGTACAATGAAAAGCCAAAATGCAGACATTTGATCCTTAATGTCTATTAAGGGACCTTAGAGTTGCAGGCACTATACAGGATTTGATATATGTCCACTGAACAAAAAGTACTTAAGTAATTTGGGGCAACTCTCTTTAACCCTGTTGTGTATATATCTCCTGCAAAGGACAGGAGAGTCCAGTTTAAAGAACTGTCACAACGCAAATATGGACAGTATCTACCACTAAGTATTCTCCTACCCTCAGTTTCTTTAGTTGCCAGAGAGTGTTATCCTTTCAGTCTGAGTATTTGGCTTAAATGAGATGCTGCAAGAAAAGTACCCAGGCCAGGATTAAGTGTCAGTCAGTCCCTGTTAAAAGTTATTCTCCCATACCTCTCTTCCTTCTGGAGTTACAAACATTGCATCCATGCATATATGACATCCTCATATATGACACAGCAAAGAAATTCAAGCAATCATTTTCTCAAAGCAGTTAAAATATATATATCACACATACATACATACATACACACAGTAAAATGAAGATTCTCATAATACAAGTTTGTCAAAAGTCATGTTCAGTAATATTACTGAAAGTACTTTAAAAATTGTAAAGTGCTAGCACATTATAGATTGGTATTACTATTTTCCAGTGGTATTAGCTTTTCACATGTCCTTGAGAAAAAAGACCCATTTTCTTAGTCATCCTTATATCTAACACATCGTGTCTATTGAACTGATTCCTCTATGTGTAAAACCACCACTACAAAAGGGAAACCCAGGGACTGGAGGTAGTGCTCAGTGGTTGAGACCCTGGGTTTAATCTCCAGCACTATGTGTGGGGTAGGGTGGGGCGGGGGGGAGTGAGCCCAGCTCTTATTAACATTAAAAGTTTTTACTACCACAAAAGAACAGCCCAAATTCCCTTTCAGAACATCACAGTGACAAATTGCAATTCCTTTCCAATCTTGTTAACACCAGGGTGTTGTGTTACTGGGACATTGGGTACTACTAAGCATTTCCATTTGTTTCATTAAACTTTCAATAAAGGCTTTGTGTTTGTGTATATCCTTGAAAAGAAAGGTTTAAGCTCATTTAAAACAGTAAAACACCCACACAAGGGATTATCTGTTATCCCCTTAACATCTGGCGAAGTTCTAAAAAAGATGAGGACAAAATTAGTGTTCACATAAGCACAATTAAAGATCTCATTGTCAAAAAGCCACAGTCTGTGCCTATCTGGTGCTGATGAAAACAGAGAAGTTGTAGATGAGGAACTAGCTGCTAGAGTGGTCAACTCCAGGCAGAAAAGAGTGGAGAATGGAGAAAGGCCCTGAAAAGGCACAAAGGCGCGGGAGGCAGGCAGGATTTCAGGACAAACTGATATGAACCTGGAACTGGCCTGCTTACCTCCTTTCCAACACTGACTCTCAAGTTTCCAACTTTTGCTGAGTCCACTTGGGACATCTTTTAAAGACTGCTTTCCTACCATCCAAGAGAGTTGTTCACTATCATCCAAGATAGTTGCCATTAGTGTTCCACTGATGGCAGCACCAGTCTATCTGCCTGGCTGACATCCTGGCCAGGACCTATCAGGCTTCCAAACTATTTTTAACCACTGAGTAACTTTGAATTTTAAACCCTCAAGGGTCAGGGCAATTGTAGCTGAAACTTCCCATGAGAATAACCAGTCGCTTATAGTTGGCACTTTCTTAGAATGATGTATTTGAATAATAAATGATCAGAATAAAAAATGTTTCACAAGTAGAGAAACTGAGGAAAGCAAAAGACAAAAATCACAGCACAATACCTAAAAACTAATGGAACTAGCTCAGCCTCAGTTGTTTCCATCCGTTTTTCTTTGAAGCCCAACACTTTAGAGTCTGGAGTAAATACAGGTCTCTGAAGTTGGACCCTCCAAGGACTTGGGTAACCAGCTGACTTGGAGTAAGGGGGAAGCAGGGTGCACCTCTCAAAAAAAAAAAAGTTTATAACAACGAGTTATATCTCCTTTATCTCCCCCTTCCTTCTTCAGGATGGATGAAAAGACTCAGGAACAGACATTTTAATAAGACATCTTAAAAAATTAAATTTTACAGCGGGTAAAAAAAAGAAAAGATTACAGGGAATGGGCGCGTTTTAATTGCTGGAAACTATTCAGCTCCAGTCCTGGTTTCTGGAATCTATTTAGGAACTCAAGGCAGATGTTTCCGAACTGAGATTGAAAGAAGGAAGGGCGGCATCATTTAAATATCCAGTCCACGGTAAACAAAACTAGCAAGGATTTTCTATTTCGAGAACGTCTTGGGAACTCATCACTACGACTCTTTAAAAAATCATTTTGAGAAAATTTAAATACAATGAAAAAAATTGCCAGTTGAGAGGGTGACGCCTCCAAAGCTGTACCTTTTCCACTTTTGTCCCATCAACTCCCACACAAGAGGTTTTCACATCGCGCCCTCGTTCCCCGGGCTGAACGCTCGGCGCGGCTCACAAGTGTTTCCCATTACTGCCGGCAGGACGCCGGGGGGAATCGCTTGTGCCACAGCACTTGGAGAGCAGACGTGTGTGTGGAACCGGAACAGAATCACGTACCAGGAGGGGGAGGTGGGAAAGGAACGGCGCGCAGTGAGGCTGGGCCCGCGGGGAATGCGCCGGATCGCGGGGCGAGAACTTCACCCAGCTTTAACAATCCCAGGAAAGGGGAGCAGTGAGGCACTGGGAACGGGACGAGAAGGAGGAAACTTTAGCAATGGAGGAAGAAGAACAGAAAGTAGAGAACTAACTGCAACCCGGTCCGAGATCGACTAGCTGCGGGCGGTCAGGCCAGGAGCCCCATCCCGCCAGTCCGCGCAGAACTCCCGACGCCCCCGGCAGCTCCCACCTGGCAGCGCCCGGGGCGGGCGACTGGCTTGTCCCAGGCTTCTCCTCCTCTTCCTCTTCCTTGTCCCGGGAAGGGCTTCGGGGAGCGAAGAACCGGGAGAAGCTGTGCCAGGGGGCGCTGCCCCTCCTCCGGCCACCGGACATCTCCCCCGATCGTCCGCAGGTCGGGGGCCGTCTGTTGGGAATGGACGAGGCGGTGCCGGGAGCCCTGCGCCTGGAGCCCAGATCGGCGCTTTGGGACCCGGCGAGGGCAAGACTGACTCTGAGTCGCCAGCGCGGCTCAGTCCATCCCCGGCGGGAGAAGCGCGGGCGCGACTCGCTCCCCGCGCAGCAGCTCCTCGCGCTGCTGCGGCTGCTCCTCCTCCCGCCCTCTCCCAGCGCACCCCGCCCCCGGGAGGGGCCAGCTGCCGCGGCACCGCCCAGAGCCCGGGCTCAGCCGTCACCCTCCACGGCTTGGGGGAGTCCCGGGTGAATGCGCCCTCCTGAGAGCCCAAGGCAGTCCGTCCCTCTTGGCTCTTGCCTCCCGCCTGAACGAATTCAGCCTGCAACCTATTTGGCTTTGCTTCAATTACTGTTAGGAATTTGTTTTCTATCCTTTAGTCAGAGCAGTTTCAGTAATTTTCAAAGATATTTTTATAAATGAAGGTATTTGAAAAAACTTAGATGCAGTACCAGATTGTCCTGGGCTGCCCTTGAGTTAATACATAGCCACTCCAACACACAGGTTTATTCTGGAGTACAAACTATGCGTGCCTGTGGTCACCCCGTCTTATTCTCAGAGGGAAAGGGGGAGGCGGTACCTGTCAAGCAGTCAACAACTTGTTTCTGGTTCTTCTGACTTACAAGTTCAGGAAATTGTCCTACCCCAGATGTGCTTTGTAAATCACATTCTGCCTTACAGGATACCTAACTCCATGAAACCTTTTTCAAAGACAACACTGATCAAAGACAAGGATGATTCAAACTTGTAAATGCTGAAGCAAACATGCTGTTATCCTTACACAGATGTCATTGGAATCTGGAAACCAAAAGATCCTTAAGACTTACTTTAAAATAAGAGTCCTGGTAGTGTGACAGCTTTTTATAGTCTAGCACTTAGTATAGAAAACGTGGCCCATTTAACCTGTAAAATTTTATTTTGTTGAAAGCTACACTGCCACTGGTACAGAATTCAAGGAAATGATACCTTTGTTCACCAAAATAACTTATGGAAGTTAATCAGATAAAAATGAAATGTCTATGGCAGCTTTGACAGGGGTAAGAGAACTTTGGGATAGTTCTCTCTGTCTTTGGAGTAGTGCCCCTCACCCCCATCTTTGGGATGCTGGTGGAGGAAAAGTTTTCTTATGATTAGGTTGAACATCCATAAGCCTCAGGTCATTTCAGCACCAGCTGGCGATTATTGAACCTTGTGCTGCCCCACAGCTGCCACTTAGAAGCATTCCAGCTCCTACTCACTACAGTTTGTTTTGGCAGGTTAACCTACCAAAGTTCGGTCCGCTCCAATTCTTTCAACGGAGTTCAGAAAATAGGAGTCTAAGAAAATAGCCTCGGAAAGGCTAGCATAATATGCTAGAATAAGACTAGAATAAGTTCCCAATTGGAACATATTATTTTAGGGGAGAATCTTCATTAAAGGTCTACTTACCAGAAAGTCCAAAGAGAATTTAAAAGCAAAAGGAACTGAAGCAAACTTTTCTCTCCAAGTAGAAGACCTAAAGAATAATTTATCTCCCCCAACAAATCTTAAATAACTATCAGATGTGTCCCACACTTGTCCTGTGACTAATGCAGGCCCTACCTATCCATTGTTCAGAAAGTCTTTCTGGAGATAAAAATGGTGGGAGTCAGTTAAGATTTACTAATTAATTATAGTTTTAACTAACATTTCTCTTAAAAATAGCTCTCAAGAAAAATACTTATATTTGTTAATAACCACTCTCCTCCATAAGTGAGGTGGTATCAGAATTACAATATGTAAAGTCCTTAATATTGAACTTTTCTAGTGTTGTAGAAATATTGCTAATGTTAATCCAGGTAAAATTCTGTTAATGGACAACTTGCAAGGTATTAGATAATCTAGACATTATACAGTGGTGCAGACCCATGACTCTATTTTTTTCCTTAAGAGCAGCTTTTTTTTTTTTTTAGTTGTAGACGGACAAAATACCTTTATTTATTTTTTTGTATGTTGTTGGGGATCGAACCTAGTGCCTCCTGCATGCTAGACAAGTGCTCTCCCTGAGCCACAACCCCAGCTCTGAGGAGCAGTTTCTTCATGAAGGAAAAGAATAAACTCCTAACAATAAACTAATTTCCATCTGTAGCAGAGTAAAGCACCTGAGTGAAATTGAAGTTCAAGAGTTTTTTGTTTGTGTTGTGTGTGTGTGTGTGTGTGTGTGTGTGTGTGTGTGTGTGTTATTGGGGATCAAACCCAGGGCCTTGGCATACAAGGCAAGTACTCTACCAGGTGAGCTATATCCCCAGCCCTAAACTTCAAGTTTTATGGATACTCACTGACATAGATTCTTCCAGTGTGAACTTAGCAATGTGATTACATTTTGTAAAATTTACAAATACATAAATTTTATAAAGTGTATTTTTATAAAACTTATAAATTTAGCTATATTAACTTGATTAAATTGATTAAGACACAGTCTTTTTCTAGTTGGATTTTTTTTTTCTCCATTACATTTCTCTTAGAGTTATTTGGAGCATTTTGAAATCTGTTGGAGAATTTGAGAGGGGAATTACCTTCAGTTTGGATTTACTGAGATATATTTATATGACTTTCAATCTTTCCAAAATATAGTACAGTTATTGCTTCATCTCTAATTTGCTCATTGTGCAACTCACCAAGCATTACACCTGAGGTGCAGGGCCACATGTTCTTTCAAGACGTGAATATAGCACATAGCCCCAGACACTAAAAGGTGAAATAAGATTTGAAATGTATAGCAACAACAGTGATATGTATAAAATTATTTCAGGCACTGGAAGACAAAGTTGTAAAGTTACTTTTAAAGTTGAAAGAGTTACTTATAATTGGTGTAATTTCTATCATAACAGTGATATGTTCAATAATGCCAGATATATAATTTTATAATCATAAATACACCAAATATTTTTTTCTTTTGGCTGCAAACCATGTAACATAGACTCTATCAGAATTCTCATCTGAAAGGACATAAACCTTTGGCAGTACTATGGGTTCTGTGTGTGTATGAGAGAAAGAGAGAGAGAGAGGGAGAGTATAGTGTTGCATGTTTGTATAAACCTGAAAATAATAAGATCCTCTGAACTAGAGGAAAATCTAAATTATATTTCCATTATTTTATACAGAAAATTATATTTAAAACTTTTGTTATATGAAAGGCCATCAAAGAGTATGCTATCAAAACTACTTTTACAATATAGAAGTTTTCCAGGCAGTTAATAGAAAAATGTATTATTTTTATAGATTTTTGTTAAGTTTATAAGATTAGTCAATCTTTTAAAATTGGTAATTTGCATGATTTATTTTTCATCCTATGAAATTCTATATCATTTTTATATCTAGTTTTTATTCTTAATTTTAAATCCTTTTTCTTTAAAGATAACCCCTGAAAATGTAGAAAAAGCAGAATCCACAAGTGTCCAGGATGTGTCAGACACATGCTTATTCTTAGCTATAAAAAAAAGTATAGTGAAAGAAAAAAGCAAGTGCTTTCCCTCAATTTGGTGGGGAAACAGACTCATAAAAAGGGTGAGAAAGATGGCAGGACAGATCCCCAGCATAGTCTAAAGGGTTCTTAGAGGGCTCACTAGAGGAAATAACCATCAATATTCTTTCTTCTTCTTCACCTGCTGTGACCACATCACATCCACAAAAGGATTACAGTTTAATAGCTTATGTGATCTATAAGAAAACCAGAACTAACGTCATAAGTAACTGACTTGCCATTCCTAGAGCATACATACTACACTCCTCAAAATTATGAGAACAGACAGGAAGTGCTGACCCCTGAAGCATTTAAACTGATGCAAGAGTTATTTAGAAATGCTAAGATTTTTTGTTCTGAAAACTTTACCAGAGGGATACACTACTGAACATATCTTAGAGCACAATATTTACTATGTGGCAGGTGGCCCAGGAATATTAAGACAGCTGTCAACATCAAGGAAAGCACCAGCCCATGAAAAAGCAAGCAGATGGATTGGGCCACTTCACTCACTGCTCCTAGAATAATAGCTGTGCTGGCCAAATGAGGCAATGTCATGCTGCCCAGGGCAGCAAAAAAGCCATTACTGAATATAAGCGCTCAATTAGGAGATGGGGCAAGGGGAAGATATTCCCCTTTCCTTTGTTTGTATACTCAAGTTTTCAATGAAAACTATCACAGCAAATAAGAAAGGGGTGGTCGGGGTGGGAGTGTAGCATTTCTCATTGTTATATTCTGATTATGCTAGTTTGTAACACAGAGAAATGTCTCAGTCTAAGCTGCTTCAATGAGAGCAGATGGTTAAATTTTTAAGTAATTGGTTATTCAGATTTCTATGGGATACATAATGTTATGTTGTATTGTTTAGTTTTTTTATTTGCAATATACATGGAGATTGCGATCTTTCCAACACACATCTCTTAATGCTTAAATTAAGTAAAATGTATTGGTTTGACCTAAATTACATTTACTATTTTATTCCTCTGATATAATACAAAGAGAAAAATGTTCTTTAAAAATAGAATACCATTAAAAATTAAATATATAATTTGCAAACAGTGCAAAATTTGCTAATATTTATACTAAAAAGTATATAAACATAGGCGTATATGTTTGGCAAATGTTGATTATAAAACATTCCAAAATAGTTGCTGACACCAATTCAGTTTGATGTGTCTTTTGTCTGAATCAAAAGCTATCAAAAATATATAATCACATTAGAATATTAACTTTTATTAATGCACTTTCATAAACATGACCTAGATAATGGTTCAGAAAAATAATTCACTATTAGATGAGAAACTCAGCTTCTATATTCTGTTTCCCCAAGACACTTCATCTGTGTTCATAAGCTATACTCCACATTAGGCATTTACGATATATAGTTTTAATGCATTTTATCTTGCAAAGAATTATTTATAAATTTCTGAATTATACTATATTTGTGTGATTATGCATTCTGCTTATTAGGGTTTTATGAAACAAAGCTTTAGTGTTAAAAAATTTCCCTTGGGAATTGACTTCCTTTGTTTCTTATTTTGAAGTTGTATAACATGCAAGTCCCAGAAGCCTGAGCACTTACTATGGATACTTTGTTTCTTCTTTGATTGTTGCAAATTGTTTAAAAAACAAGGCATAGAGGCAGCTGCCATTGAAAGCAAATGTTTTGATTAGAGAGAAAGCAGCTGGAAATGCTGCACGCTGTCATATAAAATGAACCAGTTTTCACATAGGGATTTGACCTAATCTAAAATGGAGATTAACATTATTTCCCTTACATGAATTTTTATTGCATAGAGTAGAAATCTATTCACTTTAATTTTAATCCAGAGTAATAGAATAGAGAGTATAGTAATTAATATAAATTTGACAAACTTACCTATGTAGATCTTAATCCCTTCTAAATTAATAATATAATTAACAAACTTCTGGAAATTTCATTTTTAAGTATTGCTAAATTTAGTAGCCAAAATCTATATGGAGCTCATAAAACCAAGTGTTACTGTAGATGATATAATTTTTTATTGGAAATGTAATAAATGTATTAATAATACCACTTTGATTTTAAAAGATTTATTTTAAAAATTATCTATAATTTAATGAGTTTTATAAATAATGAACAAAAGCACCAGATATCAAATATTTTTACTGGTCTATTCTACAAACTGAATTCCCTTCTGATGTCTTCCAGTCAACCTTTTTGTCATAAAATAAAAGTTACTCGAAAAAAGAGTTAGATCACAAGTTAGATTCTATACTTAGATTTGCCACATACTACTCTAGAAATTATTTTATACTATTAAATTTTATAAATGAGGCTATAGATACTGAAGCATGTTTCTTTTGTCTTTTCTTCTTTTTGCATATTATTAAATATGAAAATATGTAATAAATATTAACTATTTGACTATTAGAAGACAGTAATTCCTACCCTCTACCCTTTTATGATGGAGTTTTATTAGATACTTTCTAAAGCATCCTGTTTGGCAAAAGACAATAAGCAAAAGAAATGATATTTTTCAGAAGACTTCTGTAGAAATATTTTGACTCAAAAAATCAAAGTAAAAGATAATTATAGTAATTTACTTCATATTAATAAACATTCTTTTTAAATATTTTGTTTTAGTTGGACATAATACCTTTATTTTTATTTTTATGTGGTGCTGAGGATCGAAACCTGTGTACCCTGCACATGCTAGGCGAGTGCTCTACCGCTGAACCACAACCTCAACCCCATATTGATAAACATTCTTAAGTTTTTGTTCACTTCTATGTTTTATCTTCGATTTTATTTTTCTTTCTTTCTGCTCCCCCAAATTAGCACTTCTAGGTATTCACTCAGTTTCCAAATAAGTCATTTGGTTTACTCTCATACTGGTAAATATATTGACATAATGCTTTGAATAATCATGTCTAAAAGACAATTAAAGGAACAAATCATATTTCATAAATCTCAAAGTTGGTATTAATTTTTAGTAACTAAAAAAATAGGATGATGATTTACTGCCATCTGGTTCAAATGATCAGGTGTGTATGCTGTCAAATGAAGTAGTTGACCACATCAGGACATAAAAGCTTTATCTCTAAAAGCTTCAGCCACATGCAGCCTGAAGGTAATGAAATGAATGTATTTATTTTAAGTCCTGCCAGTCTTATTCAAGTTCTGCCAAGCATTTACATATACTCTGTAGTATATTTGGTTGTTGTAGTTTAAATAAAACACAATTTTAGAACAAGATGTATCAGTAAATAAAATCTAACAAATAGTGACTGTGAAAACTCTCCCTTAGTAGCTTAGCAGTAAGAAAATTACAATAACTACATATTTACAGAATGCTATTTATTAATCACTCTGCATTTCAGACAGACAAAATGGAATCTTCTGGGATAAAGATATGCATAAAATCTAAAGATATGCATAAAATCATATTGGTTGAAATTACCAACATATTCATTTAGGTAGTTGACCATAAAATGCCCATATTCATATTCATTCTTCTAGTGGTAGCTGCTTTAAATTTGATTAGAAAAGTTGGTGAGATGAGTGTATATTAAAAATAAAACAATGCATTCCCAATATCATGTCTATAAAGTTAATTTTTAGTCAACCACTCATTCAATAAACATTTATTGAATACTTTCAAGATAAGTGTTTGATGATGGGAATACACATTTGTTATCTACCCTCAAGAAGCTGTCTAAAAAGGAAACAAACTAAGCAAGTTACAAAATTATAAAACAGTGTGATAAATATGAGCAGTGGGAAACATGACCATGGGAAAAAGGAGAAAGTACCTAACTGTATGTATGGCTTGGGTAGGCTGTGAGATTATTTTTACAAATTAAAGCTCCAGAAGCACCTACTGAAACACTTAAATTAGGAATATCATGCTTGTCAAGAAGTCAATACAAGGCCAACAATACACATATAATTTATATCTGCTTGTTGGGTGATTTGATGAGGAAATATGGCAATAACTGGGTGCCAATGAATTGTGAATCATCACATACTGTGTAATAGACAAGGATATACAAGTGTTTGGTATGTTAATATGAAACTTCCTTTAAGTGAACTCTTTGCTATGTTCCCTTGACCTTAAAATAGTTTCATAATTAAAAAGTAAATGACAATGATAAGGTATGAAAAATATGCAGGCGGAGAAACTTCTGCACTGATCCTAATGTGACCTACATAATTTGAGTGTACAGCTGCCAATTACTGCCTAAAACAAGTTAGACCAGTAAATCGGGCTGAAGTCTTGAAGTCTTACTACTGATAAAATATTCAATTTAGGACTAAAATCAAGTGCATACAAGAATCAATTTAATTGATTGGCATTCTTATATGAATTTCCTCTCTCTCAGCTATTACCTGGAATTCACTCTAAAAGTTGTTAGGTTGATAGTGTTGCTATTGTGAAATCCATATAAGCACCTAGACCAACTTTATGTACCTGGCAATTAAAGTGTTCTTTTTCTTCTTCTAAAAATTGGCAGCAGCAATCATTATTAAACATTATATCTACAGATTTCAAGAATTCTTCAGTTAATAAATATTCTCACATTCCTCATATTGATTGAAATTACCAACATATTCATTCAGGTAGCTGATTTTTACAGTGAGTGATGCTGTTTCAGACATTGTTTTTCAAAAGTACTCATCTACTGCCCTTGATTCTAGTTATTCAGTATATAAAATGCCATGTCCTATATACTATCTCACGTAAAATTAGTTCTTATAAACATTTTATTTTAAAATAATTTTAAACTTATTGAAAAACTCCAAGAGTAGAAGAAAAAGCCACTTTTATTCCTTGTGAAAGTATGTTGTTAAAATGATGTCCCATCTCACGTGCACACTTGAATGAATAACTCGGATGTGTAAATTTAAAATCAAGGAAATTAATGTCGATTTTTTTTGTCAGCTTTTTTGCTGCTGTGACTAAAATACTTGACATGAACAATTGTTTGAGGAGGAAATATTTACTTGAGGCTTATGGTTTCAGAGTCCTCAGTCCATAGAAGGCTGATTCTATTCTTCCAGGATCAAGCTAAGGCTAAATATCAGGGCAGAAGAGTGTGAGAGAGAGAAGTGGCTCAAGACATCATATCAGGGAGCAGAGAGAGAGATTGCGCTTCACTCTTCAGGGACAAAATATATACCCCAAAGGCACTGCCCCAGGGACCCACCTCTTCCAGATACATCCTACCTGTCTATAGTTACTACTTAGTTCATTCCTATCGGGGGATTCATGCACTGGTTGGGCTAAGGCTTTCATAACCCAATCGTTTCACCCTTGAACTTTCTTACAATGCTTCACACATGAGCTTTTGGAGCATACCTCACAACTAATCTGTAACAGTTACATATTCTGTCAGCTTATCCTTAGACCCTGTTCAAGTTTTGCCACTTGCCTTATTAATTTTTTTTTGCAAAGTGATCAGTCCAGAGTTTTGTATCACATGTAGTTGCTATGTTACTTTAGTTTTTGTTTTAGAAATGTTCCTCAGTTTTTCCTTGACTTTCATTATTGTGATACTTTTGAATGTTATAGGTCACATTTTTGAAGAGGTAGGATATCCCTTAATTTGAGAATGTCATGTGTTTCTTGTAGTTAGATTCAACCTATGCATTTTTGGCAAAAATAATGCTGTTATTCTCACTGTTATTCTTTCACAAAAGTAATGCTATGTTCTTCTCACTGTTCCAGCTGGCACATGATTTCAGTTTGTCTCATTACGGATTCTATTAATTTGAACCATTTGATTAAAACTTGAGTCTACATGTTTTCTCTATTATAAAGTTATTTTTTGCCTCCCTATAATTCACAAGCATTTTTTGGGAGGTAGTTTGAAGATACATAAAACCTATTTCTTGACAATATTTCAATATTATTTTGAATATCCATTGGATATTTCAAGACAGCATTAATTATTATGTGATATCATAGTTTTCTCATTCCATAATTCTTTCTACATTAATTGGTAGGTATTCTCTTATCTTTCTATTTATTTATGCATTTACTTATGTCATGTGGATACATAAATTCCTATATTATTAAATGAGTAATCCATTACAATCATTATAATTCATTACAAGTCATTAAAATCCATTACATTTTGATGTTCAGAATATTTCAAGTGTAGACAGTTAAAGCCCATTAAAAGTGTTTTCTGACATTTTATCATATCTGTATCATTCCTTGAGTGCCTTCTTACTTCCTAGATCAACTCCAGGTTCATTTTGTATTTTTTTTAGGCAGCTGTGGAATTAGGTATTTCCCCAAAGAACTTTGGTTCTTTTTAGTAGAGAATAAAACCAAGAAATTAACGTGTGTACCAGTGGTGCTCATCACTATTGGGGTTATTATTCCTAGGCACATATACACATATATTCACACAAACTGCTTCTCTATCTACTATCTATCATCTGTCTATTTATCTAATTATCATCTGTCATCTTTCTTGAAAACTATGAGCTTACACTGATATCTCCAATTGTAATCTGACAATAATCCAACAAACTAAGATTCCTTCTAGTTTTCATTTCCATGAATGTAACTCCCCTCTAAAACAGTAAAAAGTTTGGCTTTCATCATTCCCAATATACTGACTTATTAGACGTTATTAATGTGTTTCTAATATCCTGTTACCATCACCACCTCTGTATGACTCTGGTGCAGAAGTCTTCCTCATCATTCTAGACTTCCTACATACCACACTTGGGTAATGTATGTGCCCTGGTCATCCTATTTCAATGACAACTGGTGCTAGACATTTCCTGCTATTCTCCCATTGCTTCCTTACAATGGTGCTTATTCTCTAGGCCCCTAAATAATGTCTTTTTAACTGAATTATTCAGGAAGGAAAGTCAAAAGGCAGGCAAAACTAAATTAAATAAAAAAGAAATTAAGGAATACCAACCATCCACCACCTCCAACGGTTTTCTCATAGTGTTTTACAGTTCATCTGTCTATCCATCTATCCACTTCAGGCAACTATTGATCTGCCTTCTGACATTATACATATTTGTGTTTTTCTTAACTTTATGCATCTCTAGATGTTTTGATATTTTCTTTGGTTCTCAGTAATTTGCTGATATGATTATGTTTGATTTTTATTTCATTTGGGTTTTATTGAGATTTTTTAATCTATAATTTATGTCTTTCACTTAAGAAGTATTCAGTCATTATTTCTTTGGGATATATTTTTAAATAGTTTTCTTTCCCTGTGAGTCTCTAATCACATACTTAAAAAGAACTTTTTGTATCAAGCAGGACTCCAAGGCTCTGTTCATTTTTCAACACTTTCTTCTCTCTTTCATCTTCAGATGAGTAAATTTCTATTGATCATACTCCAAACTTACTGCTTCTTTCCTTTGTCATTTTTCATTTTGTTAGTTCAGTGATATTTTTAATTTTAGACATTATATTTTTTGGTTCCATAATTTCACTTTTTCCTTTTTATAAGTTCTCTTTTTCTGCTAAGAATTCCCATCTTTTCATTTATTATAGACATATTTTCCTTTACTTCTTTGAGTTGAGGTATGATAGCTGCCTTAAAGTCCTCATCTGACTATTCATTTGAATTATCTCATTATTGGTCTTTGTTGATGATGTTTTCCCTTGAGAATGGGTCACACTTTTGTGGTTCTTAATATGTCAGGTATTTTGGGATTTATTTTAGATATTTTGGGTGTTAAATTGTGGAGATTGTGGATTCTATTATGTAATTCCAAAAGAATGTTATCATTCTTGTTTTATAGGGCAATTAAGTTTGTTAAACTGAAATTGAAAATCTTGCTTTGCTTTCAACAGCAGTTGAAATCTCAGTTCCTTAGGTGTAGGCGTCTGCCTTGCTCATTTGACCTTAAGTGAAGGTAACTTCGAGCCTGCCTTGTTCATGCCTCAGATGCAAACCATCCAGAAACTTGGGAAAGTTTATACTTAGGAATTTTAGACTTCCATTCTCTGAATTGCTCCATTACTGTATCTTCCTTCTTTTACTTTCCAGTGTCTTTGATTGCCCCAGGCAGTGTTCTTTTTCTTGAAGACAGAGAAAGACAGGTTTTCTATAAGACTTTTACCCAAAGATTTAGTTTATTGTGACTGTAGCCTGTGCTCAGACTAACTCACCCAAACAGAAACTCACCCTATGTCAGTGACTCTTTTCCAATTTTATCCCTGTTTCAAAATATGCCTCCTTCTGTTCATTTTCAAATCCTTCATGTAGTTGGATTTTTTCTTATTGTCCAAAGTACACAGTATCATCTGTGGAAGAGTTTGTCTTTTGGAACTAATTTTACCATAACAGAAGTAGAATTCTAACTGATTTTAAATTTATTTTTAGGATAGTAAAAAAGATCACACTACGGCCTAATATATCATGGTTATTAGCTTAAGAATACAGGCTAAAATAAATAAGAAATACATAATGGAATATTACTCAGCAATAAAAGAGAATAAAATCATGGCATTTGTAAGTAAATGGATGGAGTTAGAGAAGATAATGCTAAGTGAAGTTAGCCAATCCCAAAAAACCAAATGCCAAATGTTTTCTCTGATATAAGGAGGCTGATTCACAGTGGGGTAAGGAGGGGGAGTGTGGGAGGAAGAGAGGAACTCTAGATAGGGCAGAGAGGTGGGAGGGGAAGGGAGGGGGTTAGAAACGATGGTAGAATGTGATGGACATTATTATCCAAAATGAAAATTTAAAAAAGTAGTTAATAACTAAATAATTTAATATTTCATTTAGATTAACACAAAATGTTAACTTTCACTTATATTCCAACTTTATTTCTTTAATTAGCATAAAAATATCCCTGGTCTATAGCAAAATTTACAAGTACTATTAACTTATTTCTTATTAATTCATTCATTTGAGGAGATATATGGGCCTACAATATCGCTGATGAACACAGCTGCAAAATACAGCAAGCCAAATCTATTTTTATTTATTTATAGTATTTTTAATTTATATATGACAGCAGAATGCATTACATTTCTTATACATATGTAGCACAATTTTTCATATCTCTGTTTGTATACAAAATATATTCACACCAATTCTTTTCTTCATACATGTATTTTGGATAATAATGTCCATCACATTCTACCATCGTTTCTAACTCCCTCCCTTCCCCTCCCAACCCTCTGCCCTATCTAGAGTTCTTCTATTCCTCCCACACTCCCCCTCCTTACCCCAGTATGAATCAGCCTCCTTATATCAGAGAAAACATTTGGCATTTGGTTTTTTGGGATTGGCTAACTTCACTTAGCATTATCTTCTCTAACTCCATCCATTTACCTACAAATGCCATGATTTTATTCTCTTTTATTGCTGAGTAATATTCCATTATGTATGTATGCCTCAGTTTTAATCCATTCATCAATTGAAGGGCATCTATGTTGGTTCCATAGTTTAGCTATTGTGAATTGTGCTACTATAAACATTGATGTGGCTGAATCCCTGTAGTGAGCTGTATTTTTAATTCCTTTGGATATATAAGTCCTTTGGGTATAGACTGAGAAGAGGGATAGCTGGGTCAAATGGTGGTTCCATTCCCAATTTTCCAAGAACTCTCCACACTGATTTCCATATTGGCTGCACCAATTTGCAGTCCCACCAGCAATGTATGTACCTTTGCCCTCACATCCTCGCCAATGCTTATTGTTATTTGTATTCATAATAGCTCCCATTCTGACTGAAGTGTGATGAGATCTTAGTTTTGATTTGCATTTCTCTAATTTCTAGCAATGATGAACACTTTTTCATACATTTGTTGGTTGATTGCATCTCATCTTTGGAGAATTTTCTATGTCCTTGGCCCATTTATTGACTGGGTTATTTGTTTTTTTGGTGCTTAGCTTTTTGAGTTAATTATATAACCTAGAGATTAGTACTCTACCTGATGTGTGAGGGATAAAGGTTTGCTCCCAAGAAGCAGGCTCTCTATTCACCTCATAGATTGTTTCTTTTGCTGAGAAGAAACTTTTTAGTTTGCATCCACCCCATTTATTCTTCTTGTGCCAAATGAGTCTTATTAAGGAAGTTGGGGCCTAATCTCACATATGGAGATTAGGGCCTACTTTTTCTCCTATTTGATACAGAGTCTCTAATTGTATTCCTGGGTCCTTGATCCATTTTGAGTTGAGTTCCATGCATGGTGAGAGATAGGGGTTTAATTTCATTTTGTTGCATATGGATTTCCAGTTTTCCCAGCACCATTTGTTGAAGAGGCTATCTTTTTGGCGCCTTTGTCTAATGTAATTATAATTCTGTGGGTTAATCTCTGTGTCCTCTATTATGTACCAATGGTCTACCAGTCTATTTGATGCCAATACCACAGTAAGCCAAACTTAATAGCAGATTAAGAGGATCAAACACCAAGATCAAGTGGGATTTATCCAAGCGATGTTTCATCATATAAAATCAATAAATGTGATATAAAACTTTAACAAAATAAAGACTAAAACCCACACAATTACCTCAACACACACACACACACACACACACACACACACACACACACACACACAGACATACAGCATTTGGCAAAATTCAATTTCCTCTTATGATTAAAAATCTCTCAAAAAGTAGGTACAGAAGTATACTGCAGTATAATAAAGGCACTATATCATAAACTCATAGCTAATATACTCAGTGGTGAAGCTGAAAGCTTTTCCTGTAAGGGACCAAATAAAGGTGCCCACTTTTGCCATTTTAATTTTATATAGTATTGGAAGTAGTAGCTAAGCAATTAGTAAAATAAATAAATAAATAAATAAAAGGCATCTAAATAGGAAAGGAAGAAGTAAAATTTTTCCTTTTTGCAGATGACATGATCTTATATTTTTTTAAAAAAAAAAACCTTAAGAATCCACCAAAAAAAGGAATAAAAAGCCTGTTAAAACTAATACATAAATTTAGTAAAGCTAAAGGATACAAAATCAATGTATAGAATTTGTGTTTCTATACACCAACAATTAACTATCCAAAAATGAATTTTAAAGATCTTATTTACAACAGCATCGATAAGAATAAAATACTTAGGATTGAATTTAATCAAGGGAGTAAAAGACCTGTATGCTGAAAGTTATAAAACATGGATGAAAGAAATTAAAGATGACACAAATACATGGACGATACTTCATGTTCATAGATTTGAAGAATTTATATTGTAAAATGTCCATACTACTCCAATACTGTACAGATTCAATGTAATCCCTATTAAAACTCAAACTGTATTTTTTTATAGACAGGCAGAAAATCCTAAAATTTTTTGGAAACATTAAAAAAAACATGAATAGCTAAAGGCATTCTAAGCAAAAATAACTGAGCTGGAGGCATCACCCTTCCTGGTTTCAATTATCCTACAAAGCTACAGTGATTAAAACAGACTCACAGGTCAATGGTAGAGAAATAAGAGCTGAGAAATAAACCTATAGATACACAGTTAACTAATGTTTAACAAAGTGCCACTAATACATACTGGGAGATATGTGGTCTCTTGAAATATATAGTGTTGAGGAAATTGGATACACATATTCAAAAGAACAAGGCCAGATCCTTATCTTAAATCATAAACAAAAAATCAATTTGCAATGTAATAAATACTTAAACATTTGACTTAACATGATAAAACCCCTAAAAGAAAAAAATAGGAGAAATGCTCTTTGTTATCAGTCTGGTCAATGTTTCTTTGTTTTTTGTTTTTGTTTTTGGATTTGACATCAAAAACACAAGTAACAAGAGCAAAACTAAGTGACTACATCAAACTAGAACGCTTCTATACGGCAGAGACAACAAACAAAATGAAAAGTAAGTTAGAAACTGGAGAAAATATTTGCAAACCATTTATTTGTCAAGGGGTTAATAGCTAAAATATCAAAGAAAGTAATGAAACTCAGCAGCAATAAACAAACAAAAAATAAATAAATCCTGGTTAACAGATTGATAAAGAAGGAAATATTAGCTCAGTAGTAAGAGCACATGCCTAGCATGCTTGAAGCCCTGAGTTCAATCTCTAGTACGGGGGGTGGGGGGGTGGGGTGGCGGGGGAGTAAATACATTTTACCTGATTTTACTTAAATTTGTGATTGATGTATAAGTGGAACACAGTTGGTGAGGATAAGGGAACAAACAGATTCGAGTTCTAGAAGAGTTTACAGCATTATAGATCAGAGAAATATTATTGGAAAGCATGTTAAGTCCAATACCAAGATTTGTAGATGGATTGGAAGCAGGACAAGAGAAATTATATACCTTTTTCATATTTTTAATTACCAATCTGGTTATTTTGTGGAATGAGTTATAACATACATTCACTATCACTTTCCCCCCCCAAGTGCTAGGGATCAAACCCAGGGCTTCAAGCAAGATAGGCAAGAGTTCTACCACTGAGCTATACCTCCAGCCCCTCTACCATTTTCATTATTTTTCTTTATCATCAAGGAAAACCTATTTCAATCACTGTATCTTATTTAGATGGATAAATGAACAAATATAAGTTGATACATGTAAAGATGGAACTTTTAATACATTCATTTGAGAAGTGAATGGAATTTTGATTTTTGCTTGCCTTTATTCTGTGCATACTGTTTAATAGTCCCACTTTGATTTATATTACTTATTGTAAAATATAAATCAGAATGGGATATAGCATAATGCCATTTTACCTTCTTTTTAAGAAATATTTTTTACTTGTTGATGGACCTTTATTTACTTATTTTTATTTATTTGTATGTGGTGCTGAGAATCGAACCCATTGCCTCACACATGCTAGATAAGCGCTCTTCTACCTAGCTAAACCCCCCACCCTTTACCTTTATTTTACAGGAAGAAATGAAATTATGAGTACTATTGAAATGTAGGAACCCAAATTTCCAAAATTTCCATGTACAACAAAAAAGCATAAATTAAAAAGAATTGCAGACTTCATTAATGGTTGAGAACATATTATTCTCAGAATCAAAGAATGAAAGTTTGTGAAATTTCAGGGTATCACTTTTATTGATTAATTTCAAAGTACAAATATAAATTCACATTTTAAGTACAAAATTATCTAAATTTCATCTTTATTCAGTCTCAATTTTGCAATGATTTAGACAATTCAACCATACATACATGTTTACATAGTATCTCCCACACACCAAGTTGTCAGAAACAATGGAACAATACTCAGTGTTCTTGTTTATGGTGTCTTCAATGCTCTCTACCATTCACTTCTAACTTCAAAAGTTAATTTTAGCATGATCAATCATGGACCCAGAAAATATTCCTCAGACTCCCAAATACAGACTGGGTTGTCTCAGCAAGCTATGTTTACCATATAAAGTATCTTCTATTTCTGGTAGTGAGAATTACCTAGCAATTAAATAAGGATAAGACATGTGAGCCAAAAACAAGGTTCAACTAAGGCCTAGAACCACTTTTGGAACACAGGTAATTTTTTCTAACAACCAGATTTTTGTTTGTTTCTGAATTTTCTGTATCACATGTCCATGTTATCTTTGTTTTTAGTTCAGTGGCTTCTGCTGTGTGCCTTAGGTTTAATTTACTCTTCTTTTTCTAGTTTAACACACAAGCATAAGTCTTCCTTTCTAATGTTATTTCCCTTCAAGTGATTTCATCCTACAAATTTTATGTTGCATTTTCATTTTGTTTAGTTAGAAATTTCTTATTTCTCTTGAAATAAGATTTATGATTTATTAAATAAGATTGATGATTTATGGATTATTTATGTTTAATGTCTAAACATTTGGAGATATTAACACAGTATTGATTACCAGTTTAATTCAAGGCCTAAGTATATATTCTGCATGATTCCTGTTATTTAAATCTAATCAGATTTGCTTTATGACTGAATATATGGTCTATCTTGTAAATATTCCATTATGTATTTGAAAAGAGTACTAATTTGTTGGTGTTGGAATACTGCATAGATGTAAATTATATCTAGCTGTTTGATGATATTTGAATTATTTTATATCTTTGTTGATCATCTGTCCACAAGTTATACTATCAAAAGAAGTATTAAAGTACTTACCTTTAGTCATTGATCTTTTTCTTTCAGGTCTGTGAATTTTTCTTTGAGTATTTTGAAGCTGCTTTTAGTTGTGTACACATTTAAATAGTTTTGTTCTTGGTGCCTATATTCTTTTATTATTGTGTTTTTGTCTTTATTCCCCAAAATATTCCATGTTCTGAAATCTCATTTGTCTGATATTAATATACCCACTCCAATATCCTTTTGATAGTAAATATTTTATCCAACTTTTTACATTATTATATCATATTTGACATGACTTACTTGTAGACAGCATAAACAAGTAAGAATGTTTGGGTAATGTTTTAAATTTTTAAATTTGTTTTAATTAGTTATACATGACAGTAGAATACATTTTGACACATCATACATAAATGGAGTATAACTTCTCATTCTTCTAGTTGTACATAATGTAGAGTTACACAGGTTATGTAATCACATATGCACATAGGGTAATAATGTCTGACTCATTCTACTGTCATTCCTACCTCCATACCCCCTACCCTCCCTTCACTCCCCCCTGTCTAATACAAAGTACCTCTATTCCCCCCACCTTTATTGTGAATTAGCACCTGCGTATCAGAGAAAACATTCAGCCCTTGGTTCTTTGGGACTGGCATATTTCACTTAATATAATATTCTCTGGTTCCATCCATTTACCAGCAAGTTCCATAATTTCATTCTTTAAGGCTGAGTAATATTCCATTGTGTGTATATACCACAATTTCTTTATCCATTCATTTGTTGAAGGGCACTTAAGTTGGTTCCATAGTTTAGCTATTGTGAATTGAGTGGTTCCCTCACTGTGCTATGCTTATTTTAAGTCTTTTGGGTATATATCCCAAGAAGTGGGATAACTGGGCCAAATGAAAGTTCTATTCCAAGTTTTCTGAGGAATCTCCATAATGCTTTTCCATAATGATTGCACCAATTTGCAGTCCCATCAGCAATTTAAGAGTGTACTTTTTCCTCATATCCTTGCCAACATTTATTGTTGCTTGTGTTCTTGATAATTGCCATTCTGACTGGAGAGAGATGAAATCTTAGTAGTTTTGATTTGCATTTCTCTAATTGCTAGAGATGTTGAGATGTTGAACATTTTTTTACATATTTGTTGATCGATTGGGTTAAGAAGAAAAAGCATTACCCAGAAAAACAATCTTTTCATTGATATGTTTAAATTAATTAATAAATTATTAGTATGTTTGAATTTATTATTTTATATGTTTTTATTCAGGTTTACTATTTAATTTTATTTAATTTTCAATTTATCATTTCCCTTTTTTGGATCAGGTGAGCATATTTTAAAAATTTGAATTTAAATTTTTAGTTTTTTCTATATTTCTTTGTATAGCTTCCTTTTGGGGGGTTCTTGAGATGTTACAATAAATATACTTTTCAAAGTGTATATAGAAAAAATATTTTTCCAGTACATTATATAGAAAGCACAATATTGGACCTTTTACTTTCCCTGTTTATTTTCAGTTGTCTTTTTTTAAAAAAATATTTTTTCAAGTTGTGATGGATACAATAACTTTATTTTTTTTTTATGTGGTGCTGAGGGTCAAGCCTAGTGCCTCACAGGAGTGAGGCAAGCGCTCCACCACTGAGCTACAACCCCAGCCCTATTTTCAGTTGTCTTATTGGTCACATTTACATACACTGAAATCCTATACCACAATGTTTTCAACTGTCAAACACATTTTAAGAATACAAGAAGTTAGCAGCAAGTAGTATTGCATACCTACAATCCCAGAGAATGGTGAGGCGGAGGGATCCCAAATTCAAGGCCTACCTGGGTGACATAGATCCTGCATAAATATAAAAAGTAAAAAGGGCTGAGGATGTAGGCCGGTGGTAGAACTCCCTGGGTTCAATCCCCAGTTTCAATCCCCTGGGTGGAGGGACAGAATACCAAATGTTCTTTACTTTCTGGTGCTTTTTCTTTTTAAAAAACTTTCTTTAGCAATTAGTTTAGGGCAGGTTTGAAAGCAATGAATGCCCTTGGATTTTCTTAATTTCATCTTAATTCCTGAAGGATTTTTTTTATTGGATATAGAATTCTGAGTTGACAGTTAAAAAAATTTAAAATAGTGTGTCACTTCCTTCTGGCCTCAAGAATTTCTGATAAATCAAGTAATTTGAATCATTGTTCCCTTAAAATTAATGTGTCATTTTTTTTTTAAAGAGAGAATGAGAGAGGAGAGAGAGAGAGAGAGAGAGAGAGAGAGAGAGAGAGAGAGAGAGAGAATTTTTTTTTAATATTTATTTTTTAGTTCTCGGCGGACACAACATCTTTGTTGGTATGTGGTGCTGAGGATCGAACCCGGGCCGCACGCATGCCAGGCGAGCGCGCTACCGCTTGAGCCACAACCCCAGCCCCTAATGTGTCATTTTTATGTCACTGCTTTCAAGCTGACCACCTAAATAAAATCTATAATCTATGCTCTTCACTATAAATGGAGAGTTTTTTGCTACAATTATTTCAAATCCTTTTCATGTACTGTGCCTTTTCTCCTTTTCTTCTGGGACTCTGCATAAATGTAGACTTGTCTCCTAAGTCCCTAAGAATCTGCTCATCCTTCCCCCCCCCCATATTCAGATTAAATGATTTCTAATTCATCTTCAAGTTCAAGGAGTCCTTCCTCTGTCATTTCTATTCTACATCTGAACTCATGCAGTGAGGCTTATTCCAAGTATATTTTTTCAGTTCTAAACTTTTCATTCATTTCTTCCAGTTTTATGCTGAGACTTTTTACCTCTCCATATGTTTACACTTTGAGCATTTTTATAATACCTGTTTTAAAGTCTTTGTCAGATATTTCTAAGATCTGTATTACCTGACATTGCCTTTTCTTTGCCTATGTCATTTTTCCCCTCTGATTTTTGTATACTTAGATATTTTGGATTTTCTTCTTGACCTCTGGAATATAATTTTGAGTCTAAATCTTGTTTAAATTCTATAGAGATGCTGATGATTTTAGTAGGAGTTCAACCTGGTTGGGTTTAGGCCTAAAGTTACAAGTCTTGTAAGGATTTGTTTCAATTTTATGTTTTCAAACGTTTGCATTTTTGTTCCTATCTAGCCCATATGTATGCCGCCCAGGGGCCAATCTTGAACTTGAGTTAGAGTCTATTTTGTAGCTTAGTTTTCAAAGTTTGGGACACAGGTTTATATTGAGGATCTCCCCTTTCTGATCCTCTGGCAAGAAAGTTGGCATTTTGTGTACTCTACTCTGCTGCATGTTTCCTGAGAAAGAATTCTCATGTCTGGGGCCAAGAAGTGTATAGAGAGAACAAAAGCATTAACTATGTTTGTAATTAAGAAAATATTTTTAGTTATAGTTGTTACTTATGATCACATAACTTAATATGTACAAACTGAATTATAAATGTTTCCACATTCTATTATACATATTTCAAGACCATCAACACTAGTTATCATTTATCTCAAAATAAGATTATTGGGGAAACCTGGAAGTCTAAGCCAGATCCTTGGGGACAATCTGATGCTTCACAATCCGTCAATCTCTTGCCACCCATTTAAAGAAAAGGAAGGAAAATGACTGTACAGGGCAAAGACTTGCCTATCAATCTTATGGGGAAGGGGGAAAGGAGGTTTCAAAGAACATTACTTTCAAGCCATTGGTTGGTACCTAATGTTTCATTTTTAGTAATTATTTAATAAGTAATTTCAAATTACCCTATTACATTTTAGGTTAGTCTTTAGCTGTTTTGAGAAATCATATAGAGATTAAGAACACATAAATTTGGTGCCAGATCTTCTAGACTATAAACCCAGGTTTTCCAATATGTTTGCAGCATGAACTTAAACATATTACTTAACCTATCTTGCCTCATTTTCAATATTAAGAGTTCAGCAAAGTTTTTGTGCAAAAGATCTGTACAGTAAACATTTTAGGCTTTATGGGCCATACACACTCTCTGATGCTCCTTCTCCTTTTTTAATATAATCCTTTACATATATGAAATCATGATTAGCTCAAAGACCATGCAAAAATAGGTTAACAGTTTGCTGACCCCTGATCCATATAAGACAGATAATAAGAGCATTTACTTTACAGGGTTGATATGATGATTAAATGAATTAATTGAATTAATATATGTAAGGTGTTTACAAAGTACAAATAGCAAAAATTATAAAGATATTTATCATTATTATATTTCTAAACAAATTTTATTTTAAGATAACTACTATTCCTGGATATCTTCTCATATTGCTTGGTGACTTGAAATTTGAAGAAGGAATTTGTCTTTCCTGATTTATTCCAAATGCCAGAAAGCTTGACATTTCTAATTGATGAAGCCCCTAAATGTGGCATTAAAACTAAGTGATCAAAACAAAGTAATGATTCTGAAGTAACCCTTACAAACCTGAGCAGAAACATCCATACTAAGATTCACTATAAAAATGCAATAACTATATTACCTAAAACATTCAATTAAACACAGAATAATTTCTCAGTCACTACAGTATTGCCCTCCAGCCAAAGTATACACACCTATTCATTTAGGTGAACTTCTAGAATCAGTCATTTATTTTTTAAACTCAGAAATGACAGAATAATCAGAAAACAGAAAATATGCACAATGTCAACTGATGAATTTGCCTTAAGTATTAAAACAGACTGAATGTTTGTATTCTTCCAAATTTCCTATTTTGAAATCCCAACCTCAAATGTGATATTAGGAGGTAGAGCCTTTGGGAGGTAATTAGGTTATAGGGTGGAGTCACATAAGGATATAATAGAGTTAATGCCCTGATAAAAGGGACCCAAAGAGTTCTCTTGCCTTTTTCCACCACATGAGAAGAACTCTGTAATGGGAAGAGGGCTCTCACCAAGACTTTATAATGTTGGCACTCTGATCTCAGACTTCCAGCCTTCAGAATAGTGGGAAGTAAAATTTTCCCACTTTATCAACCACCAAGTCCATGGTACTGTGTTATAGTAGCTGAAACTAAGACAAGTATTCTCAAGGATAACTGCATATAACACAACACTTGTGTGCCAAAATATTAAGGGGGAAAAAAATCTTAAAGCAATTAGAGGATAATCCATTATTTTTAGTAGACAGTTTCTAAATAGAAAACAAATATATAAAACTCAGCCCTTTTGTTATTCATAAAACACAGGCTTAGTAAGGCCACATACAAATATTTAAATGTAAAACATTTGAACATTTTACAAGGTCTTATATTCAAATGCAGAGCTTAATGAACTAAACTTTATAATATAGTGGTGTCCAAACATGAAAAAAAAACTTGTTTCAGCTTTTATAAGGTACATTTTAGTTATATGCTAAATAGAAATGCAATAATTTTGGCTTGTACACACATCTGTATTGTTACTCAACTTACTTCTACAGAATTTCTACACAAAAATGTAGAAAAGGAATAGATATTTGTAAACTATAACCTAGATCTTGGAGATCATAGAAATAAGAGTCAGTACTTTTCCTCCTTCTGAAAAAACACACATAACAGTTTCAGTTAACATAGCTTGTAGAGAATTAACTTAGCATCAAAATAGCTTTGAGAATTATTTTTATCAAAGTCATTTACTCTCAGAGTTTAAAATATAAATAATATTAATAGTCTTAAAACAAAAAGGAAAAAAGTGAGGGTTGGGGAAATAGCTCAGTTGGTAGAGTGCTTGCCTAGCATGCACAAAGCCCTGGGTTCGATCCCCAGCACCACCAAACAAACAAAAGAAAAAAGTGAAAAACAGACAGTAGTCCCTGGCCTCTGACCTTCATAGTATGGCTCCATCCTGGTCTTCTCAGACATTTTAGTCATTTTTGGGGGCAGATAAATCTGTACTTCTAATACCTATACTAATTCTCTTGACTCATCCCTCTTAAACAGATTGTGGGGTACTGAATTTCAGTGACACCATTTACTAGTTGTGACCTGCAGCAAGTTACATAACCACTTTAAGTTCTAGTTTCCTAATCCATATAACAAATAACAGAACTTAACCACATAAAGTTATTGTGAGGATTAAATAGTGTAAAATTCTGAATGTGTAATAATATTTGATTCATGATTTTGTATTCCTATAGTGATAATTATTACTGTTGTTACGATTTTCTTTTTAATTATATATATTATATAATTATACAATATAATATATATTTTAGTTGTCAATGGACACTTATTTTTATTTATTTGTATGTGGTGCTAAGAATCAAACCTAGCACCTTACAGCTTCACACACGCTAGGCAAATGTTCTACCACTGAGCACAAACCCCAGCGCATGTTCCTATTTCTTATGGTAGGTGAGGATTTGAATGTCTTTTTCTATCCTGTAAATTAGTTATATCATTTTTTAAAAAATCACATTCAGTATTTTCATCATAATGTCTTTTCTATATTTGAGGCAACTCTAGATCAATGATCATTTTTATCCTTATCAAAAAATTTATGAGATGCTGGCAAAATGTTGGACCATTGGAATATTCTGAATAACTTTCAGTTTGACAAATATAAGATTGCTGGTATTTTTGGATTTTGAGAAACTGTATTATAGAACTTTTACTGTAGTTTTAAAGTTAGTAAGAATTCTGTTAAAAAAATCACTATTGTGGTTACTAAAACACATTGGTATTATTAACCCTCTGTATTTCTTTCTGTTTTTATCATTCTCATAGCTAAGGAAATTTAAGATACTATACATTCCATTGTTTTTCTTTATATTTAATGTTTTCAGGATTGACACCACTGACTTATGAACTGTTTCTCAGTGATTAATTTAAAACAAAATCTTCTATTTATAGTTCACAATTTAAGTGGTCTTTAAGTTGTGAAAAGTAACACAACTGGTGTGCTTGAGATGTCCAAAATTCCAAAGAACATTTATATAGCAGCTTACTTTCAAGTCTGTGTAGGCATATTTTAACAAGGTACTACTATAGTTGTTTGGAGGCTGCTATTGTTTGTATCTCAAATGTCTCCCATTGGCCCCTGTATTGAAGGCTTAGAACTCAGACCATGGTGCCACTGGGAGGTAGAAGAACCTTTGAAGGTGAGGCATAGGGAAAGGAAGTGAGGTCCTATCCTTCTGGGTGTGCACTTGATACTGGGACCAGAGATTCTCCTCTTACTCTCTTGCTTCGGAGCTTCCATAAGGTGAGTAGCTTCTGTGGCATGCTCCCCTTATGATGCTCTGACACAGGCCCAAAAGCAATGGAGCTAGTCACTGACTGAAATTTCCAAAACTGTGAGTCAAAATAAACTATTCCTTTTTAAAAAATTGATTATCTCAGGAATTTTGTTACAGTAACAGAAAAGTGACCAACACAGAGGCATTTTAAAGGAAAAAACAACTTATGATAATTGTTAAAGTCCAACATTAATTTACTGTTTTACTTTAAATCTAAAGATGTAATATTTTCATTCAGCTAATAAAATGAAATTATTTGCCATGTTTGAAAAGGTGCTCAGATTCTCCCTCATTATATTTTAAGTTCTGTGAAAATAAGGAATGACTTAATGTATTTTGTATCACCATTGTCTTGGGACTATGCCTGACTGTTCAGGGTAGAGATATCTAAAACACATTGAATAAAAAAAATTTGTTTATCTTGGCCTCAGATTATGTACAAATGTTGGCAGTAAAACACCAAATACCACATTACACAATATTATTTTTTTCAGCAAAAACAAACCATGCAAGTTGGTAAACTGCCTTTTTTGTTTTATTGATAGTGACACATACTAAAAAATTAATATATATATTAATTATCCATGGTCCTTTATAAATATTTAAAGCTATTTTCAAAAGCACAATTCATACTGCAAAATCATACCATAAACTACATATTTAAAAAGACAAAAATAAAATACATTAAAGATCATAAATCATGATGGGATATTGAGATGGCTCATAACTTTTTCAAACATTCTGATTACAATCAAATGTAGATCTTTACCAAAAAGTTGATAATTCTAGGGATTCCTTTTAAGGAAAGATTTAGTTTTTATGTAACAAATAGCCAGATTAGCATACCTGAAATTCCTATGGTCTTAAAAAGTTCTTCAAAGTCCATTAATGCAAACAGAATATTATAAAGTATTCCTGGATGCACACACACCTTTAAAAGATTTTAAAGTACTTAGTTTATATTAAATATATTCCTTGGATTCAAAATTGTTGAGGTTTCTAGATCCTATCTTTTCATGTCTTCACAGACTGGATCTGATCTGATAACAAAAAACAAACAAGAATTATTAGTTTCTGAAGGACAAAAATCTTTTCTAAAGTAAATATAAAAAATGTGTGTAACATGGTAAAACCCTATGTGTACATGTTTTTCTTACACAATTCATACTATAGTTATATTTTTAAAATCAAAGTTGTACATACAAATGGTTAATGAATCAACTAGTTCTATAAGGCTTGTTTGAAAAATAGCAGCTTCTTGCTTCATCTTTCTTTCCCCTTTATAGAATCGAGTACTTGCAGCTCTTTTTAGATGATCGTTTATATATTTCTAAGTACACTTTAATATTAATTCTTGAAAGTAATGTAATAATGAGGCTTCAGTTCTTACACTTTCATACTGCTCTTCTGTACCCTCACTGTATTTCTACTACTCCCATCA
Organism: Ictidomys tridecemlineatus; assembly: GCF_052094955.1. Lineage (NCBI taxonomy): Eukaryota > Metazoa > Chordata > Mammalia > Rodentia > Sciuridae > Ictidomys > Ictidomys tridecemlineatus. The sequence continues at coordinate 168,632,918 of NC_135479.1, forward strand.
ATTTAACATAGTGATACAGTCATTATCAATATGACTATATAAATTTTATGCACAGCTGATTTAGGTGGTACACTCTGGTTAGTTGTCTTTTCCTCAACTATATTGTTTTCTTTCAAGGTAGTAATTTGACTTCCCACCTTCACATTAACCCATCTAGGTTTTTAAAAATGTATGTTTTAACAATAATCCAATCCCAATACTTCTAGTTTAAATCTTTGTTATTATGAAGCACTTTGCATTATATTCATCTTGAAGAATTCTTCCCTGGAGTCCTACAAAATTCTCCAAAGTAGACCAGCTGTTCTCTCTTCCTGTCAATTAGTCTGAGATTTCCTTTCATTATTATTCTAGAATATCTATTAACAAATGAGATTCCTTCCCCTATTCTGTTTCAATGTTCCTTATTTTTCTCTTCTTGATTTTTTCTCTCGTTTTTGAAGACTACTCCTTTCAATACTAGACTTTATACAATCAAAGATGTCTTTATTCTGTTGTCACAATATGTTGATATTGTTCTGAGAATATTTTCTCCATGAACTTTTTGTTATAGCTTCTAAATTGTTGTTTTTGAGAAGTCTGATGCTATTCTATTTATCCTTATAGGAAAATGCTTTTATTTATTTTTCCTTAGGAAGCTTGCAGAATCTTCTATTATTATCAGGGCTGAATTTCATAAACAATGCACCTTGATGGGGATTATTTCATCCATTACACTGGGCTTTCAAAAGGACTTTCAACTGCAAACTCATCACTCAGTTCTGATAAAGCTCTATCTGATGATTTGCTACTCTTTTATTTTCTCTGTTCTCTTTTTCTGACTTTCTTCTTAGTTGAATACTGGGCCTTATAAACATGACCCCTTTTTTCTTTTTTCAATTTCCAAATCTTCATCCTTTTGATGTTTTCTGGGAAATTGCCTCTATTTTATTTATTTTTTGTTGAGTTTTCCATTTTTTTCTATTCTATTCTTATTTTCCAAGGATCATTTTTTTGTTTGTTTTTTGTTTCTTATCAAGAAGTAGTATCCTGGTCCTATTCATGAAGACAGCATCTTATTTGAGGAGACTTAATGGTTTTTCAAAATGCTCTAAGTTCTAAGTCCTCTAACCTGCTTTTCTTGTTTTTTTACATTCCCATATTTCACAATGCTTTCATCCTCATGTCTGGTGATCATTGCCACTTGTTCATACGTACATGTGAACACTAAGAAAGCACACTGGAATTTGGAAATGTGTGAGGATCTTGTCAAATATGGTCTTCACTATAGTGTCTGGCTAAGTCATTTCTGTGGGAATCTCCAATATTAATACCTTTAGGTTTTTTCATTACATTGGTCTAATTCCTTAAAGATGAATTTTCCTATTTTTTGCCTACCTCCAGTGTTTCCTGGGAAAAGTAGAAGATAGAATTACAATATTTGATATGAAAACTTTTAGTCACTTCTCACTTTCACTTCAGCATTACCATACACATTTAAGTCTGGTGTTTTCTAGTCCAAAGATATTCTGCTTGACTTCCATACAGATATTCCTTCAAACTTCTTTGTGGGAAGGATATATAGCCATATCTTCTCTCTTCAATTTCATTTTCATCCTTATTTTAAATTTCCACCAATTTCTGAGCTTTCAAGAGGATCTGCAAAGCAAATTAGGCTGCCTTCCAGCATTCCCCAGTACTAATTTGGGATTCAGCTTTCTGAGATCTGTTAAATCAATCAACATCCATCAGATTCACCTTCCAAAATTCAGTTGTTCTTTTCACCACTTGCATTCATTTTGCCCACATAGGTTAATGTCTTTTTAAAAGTTCCCTTTATTGTTAGTGAGATTTGGGAATAAAACTGTGTATGTGTTCTATCTTCTGTTTTTCACTGGAGTTTCCAGATGCATAGTTTATAACAGCTTAATGTTAAAATCTAGAAGTAGAATGGGGATATGGCTCAAAGGTAGCATGCTTGTCTACCATGTATGAGGCTCTGGGGTTTAAATACCAACACCACAAAAACAAAATAAAACAAAACAAAAAGGTTTATAATCTTTAAGCATTATTCAAAGTTTCAAAGCTAGAAAACTTATTGCTCAGTTATATTTTCTGGAGGATTAAAAAAACACTTCATATTCTACTCAAGGGTTGTCTTTGGGTGGTTATACGTGCTTAAGTAATGAGATTCTTTCCAAAAGAGAATAGAGTCATAGAATATGCAACATTTAGTATTTCACAAAAATGTTTCTAAATTTTAGCTTAAAATAATGAGATGAAATTGGTCCAAAATGAACCAGAAGTCTTTTTGTTTATCATGATAGGAAATTTCAGATTCTAAAAGCAAAATGAAGAGATCAAAGTTCAAAACATTTTTCATAGTTAGATTTATATAAATGTTTCTAGCTAATGATTTAACAATTACAGACTAGTCTCTTGCATTTACTATTATTTATTTTGCAAGATAGGATTTCATCTCTTCAAATAGAGGGATATAAGTGGGAACATCAAAATGCAAACTATTTATTATTATATAAGAAATATGAACAAAGAATCTTTTTAAACCAAACTGATATATTTATTTTTATTTTTTATCTACATATTTATTAATTTATACCTCTGTTAAATAGTGTAGTTAGGTAAAAGAGTAAATTTAACATTCACTGACTTCTTTAGTACTTTAACAGAGACAATATATAATTAATTTGTATAATTTATGACATTTTAAAACTTTACAGATGAAGAAAATTATCTTCACAAGACACTAAGAGATGTTAGCTAATAGGTGAAGAGGTTAATAAATAAATAGGGGAATAAATCTACTAGACTGAAGAGCCCCACTGTGTTTTACTAGTGTTTCATGCTGCTTAGAGACAATAGCGATACTACCACTTACCTTGTGAAGACTGTTGTAAAGAGAACATAAAGTAAGATGATAACAAAAGGACACAAAAACATTTCCAATAATGTGTCCTTCATAAGACTTGGAAGTTAAGACAGTTAATGGGTGAGAGAAAAGTCAAAGAAACAAAAATTTGGTGTCAAGAGGAGTTGGCAGTTGGTACTATGATGTTGGATCTTTACTGACACCTAGTGGCCTGATTGCTACAGACAAAATAAAGCCAAGGTGGGTGGGAAGGGCCTAAGAGCTTAACTTAAAATCTAGATGAATACAAACTAATTTTCAGTTAAGTACTATGTTCTGAATAACTTTATTAGGATTGATCATAGGGTTTCTATTCTATAATATCTTCACTATAACAGTAAGAACTTGTGAAGTAAGAAATGAGGGATGAAAATATGCTTTTGATACATTCTCTGGATTTTCATCTGACCTCCATCAGTTTGTGGTGGGAATTCATCCCATTATCTTGACCATTTCCTTTACCATAATCTAAGAATCTAACTTAGTGGGTGTATATGTGCTAGATCCTTGCTATTTTTTTCCCAATATGTAGAAGATCACTGTAGAAGAAATCAGAATTTATAACCAAAAAACAATAATTAGAATTTATATCTTGTTATTTACCTTTATTCAGAGTAAGATTCCCCTTAAGAATGATCTTAGTTGTTCTATTTAAAAAAAAAACTTTTGACCTGGTTGTCAAGATTATGCAATAAATACCTATAGAACTTGGCTTCATGGACTTATCTTCTTGTTTTACATGCATCAAGGTATTTATGTGGCTAGTATATAATGTAACATTAGGGAAATTATGTATCTTAATTTATTCCCCAATATAATTGGCTAGCATCAACCTATGATAACTGTTTTGGTGAATAACAAACAGAACTACAAATACATAAAGCATCATAGAATAGCAGTATTTATAATACTCAACATGTGTTAAAAGTTCTATATACATTTTATATATAAATGAAGCTACACATGGAGTATTTATAGCCTGATTCTTAGAAGATACATGTCATTCACACTTATTTTTAGTTATTGACAATGAAGCCCAATAATCATACCAAACTTCAAATGTGCTTCAATTATTAGCTCTAATGGAAATTCGGTGTCATAAATTAAAATTATTTTCTAGATTTGTCATATATATTGATTGTAAAGAGGCAAACACTTTAAATAACATATGAAACTTAAAGTGTAAAAGTAAATGGAGCAAACTATTGGATACTTACTGTACTGTTTTTTCTGATAGCAGAAACAGATGGAAACAAGAGGAAAAAGGCAATGATATAATAAAAATAAAATGTAGACAAGAAAATTATATGAGTGGAAAAGAAGCAAAGGCTGAAGATACACAGTACTTTGTGATGTACCTTGAAGCCAGTCTACACCTTCTTGCAATCCTTCTCCTTTTATGGCATCACTAGCACTGAAATAAAATCCATAAGAAACAAATCCATTTCATTACATAATGAACTGTAAGAATAAAAAATTACAATTTTTCCATTGACAAATTAATACATTCTAGTAATATATACTTAAGGAAAACCAGTTAAGAAATGACACTGAATATAAATCAGAAATTAAAGACTGAGGTCTCAGAACCAAGACATGAAAAACATTTTCATAATTTATATAGATACTCTGAAAAGTATATCACTAAAGTTATTCTAAGAATAGTACTTAGACTTACATTAACAATATGTAAACTTTGAGTTATTCTTCCAGTGGTGGTAAAGTTTGTAGAGTTACCATCCTACTTCAATTAGCCTTGAAGGTTCAATAACAGCTACTTACAAAAAAAAATAAATGCTTGAATTGGGTTGGGGATATAGCTCAGTTGGTAGAGTGCTTGCCCTGCATGCACAAAGCCCTGGGTTTAATCCCCAGCACCATACACACACATACACACACACACACACACACACACACACACACACACACACACACACACAATGCTTGACTTAGGCTGTAAAACAGCTACATGACAAGAGTTACTTTATTTGAAATGTAACCTGATATCTATAACCCATAATTATAACTTTGATAAGCTGGTAGAATAGAATAGAAGCCCAGTAGATTTCAATCACAATTTTATATTTATGAGCTGCATGTACTTGGCTAGGTTACTTAACACTTTGTCTTTAATTTTAACATCTGTAATATGGGGAAATATAATTACTCATTCAGCACCAAGGCTAGCTCTTAATGTAAGCTCTACTACATTCTTGCTTCTTATTTTACTCCCTCTTCTCTACTTTGGTGTTCAACCTTTCCCTTTAGTCTCTGTAACTCTTATAAAAAGGAGAAAACTCTGGTAAGAGAAGGTCATCTTGCAGCAGGGAGAGGTAAGTGGGTGGTAGGTAGAAAGGAGTGGATGGTACTAACACTATCTAATAATATATAACCTCTAGTTATTATTTTTGATACATTTTAACAGAAAGATATATAATATATTTGTAAGAAATTGTTTTCCAAATAATGCATAATAATTTCAGATATTAATAATTTGAGATTTCAACTTTATTAGTTTGTCCAAATAAAATTGTTATTTCTATTTATTCATTTTAACAAATATTTATTGTGTATCTATTATTTACCAGGTACTATCACTATTTCAGAGGTTACAGAAGAAGAAAAAAGAAAATGACAAAATCTCAACTCTTACGGAACTTATTAGTATAAGAAAACAAGTTAAAAATAAACAAACAAACAATAGAGGTCATATGGTGTCCTAAAGGAAGTACCACAGCAAGCCAGAAAAAATATTTTGAAGAATGATTCAGATGGGGGAGAGGTGAGACTATACAAGTACAAATGCCCTGAGATGGGATTATGGTTGAATGTTTCCACATACAGAAGGAAATCACTGTGGTTGAAGTCAGGTGAATAAGCGGCTACTTAAATTATTCCATCATAATAGTGTTTACATTTTTCTATCTCCAAAAGGATTTAAAAGGGTTTTAACAGTAATATATTTCTGAATATCTGCATTGCCACAATTCTGTAAAACAAATCCTTACTTTACATAGTACTCTGCTTGGTCATTTATAAAATGAGATCAGAAACAAAACAATGAAGCTTGGATATCTTTCAGAATGATAAATAAAGTAAATATAAAACTTTACCAAATATGCCATGGTTTATCTTTGATGTTCTCTAAACACAGCAACTGAGACACTTTTACAGATGTCACTGCATCTCTAAGATCCATTTTGTTTGCAAAGAATAAGATTGGAATTCGACGGTGTTTAATATCTAAAAGAGAAAAGAAGACTATCTTACAAGTTCAGCTTATGGGGTCACCTTGCACCAAATTCTTAAAATTAAAATAAAATAAATTGTTTTCCAGTTAATTCGTTCTATATGACACATGATAAACATTTAAAGACACATACTTTCAAGCATGTATTTGAGCAAAAAGAAAATTTTATTGATATTTCTTCCTAAGACCATCTGCCTTCTGGTTAGAAGCTTTAAACCAAAGATAGATGAGGTTGGAGAAGGGGACTCAATGAGCGGTTACGAAGAAGAATCTATACAAAAGGTTCAAATATATTGCTTGTTACATTTTGTCTTCTAGTACTATGCAACATAATTTATTTAATTAAATGTAAAAGTGTAATGTATTTGTTACTAATCTTTTTATTTATTTATATATTTTTAGTTGTAGATGGACACAATACCTTTATTTTCTTTACATACTGAGTATGGAACCCAGTGCCTCACACATACCAGGCGAGCACTTTACCACTGAGCCACAACTCCAGCCCAAACAATGCTGCAATTAATACATTTGGATATAATTCCACTATCATATTTATTCCCACAGAATAAATATGATAGTGGAATTGCTAGGTCAAAGGACATGGAAATTGCTGTTTTTTGATAGATAGTATTTTTAAACAAAGGCTATCTTTCCTTAAATCTCTATCAATCTTCAGCAACAGTTTATAAAATTAAAGGTTTCCATTCCCTAGACAAAAAAGAATTACCAAAATTTTAAAATCTTTTCCATATACTATATGATTAGTAAAAAGTATGAACCCAATGTGTTCATTTGTATTTTTTTGAGAAAAGCCACGAATCTTATAATATTTACAAAAGATGTTAAATGTACCTTTTCTGTTGAACTAGCTACACTTATATCTGGATAATTCATTGCCTTTCTCTGTTTTCATTTAATTTTTTATTTTCTTACTGATTTGTAGGAACACAAGTAGTTTGCCCTATAGCTATTATATTAGTTGAAAATATTTTCCCTTGTCCATAATGACTTTTGAGCATTCATGATACATTATTTTCCTCTTCAAAGATTTTTTATGTCTTTCATTAAAAAAATGATTCATATGCATTTCAGCTGAGAAATCTCACCCCTGAAAATCTATACCATAAATTAAATTAATCAGTACAAAAGGTATACAGACAAAGCTTTGGTTCAAGAATCTAAGGTTCTCATTGTGTTTGAGGCAGATTTTGTTAAGAACTATTTCATTTTATTAGTCAACAACTTTGCAGGGATAGGTAGAAAGATCAATAAAAAGGAAACAGCTGATCAAAAATGCCTCCTCAACACAGATCAAAACTAAAAAGCTTTAAAAGTGGAAATGATACATAAATGATATAGGATAGGTAATTAAAAAATTTTTTTGAATAATTTTGAGATCATCATATAAAAGCACCAAAGATATTCTAGTTAAGCAGCAAGATTTGTTATTTATGTATTTAAGTTTTGCAATGCTGGGGATCAAACACAGGACCTTCTGCATGCTAGGCAAGTGCTCTACCACTGAACTATGTCCCTAGCTTAGCAAGAAGGTTGGAAAGCTCTACAGTATTCCTATTCTATTTCTAACAAATCTACAGTTTTTTAAAAACACCCTTCTCTTCTAAAACTCCTAGCACAAGGATTACTTAAAACCTTTTTGACATGAATAAGTCTAGAAATTTAGAATTTCATAATATACTGGAGAATTATTTGTAATAGAGGAAAGGGAAGGGAAAAATATCCATCAATAGGTAAGTCACTGAATAAATTATGGTATACTCATAGTACATAATATTAAGGATCTTTAAAAAGATCACATAATCATACAATTTGACTTGGAAGTATTTCCATCATGTAGTGTTGAAAATGGGAAGATGCAAAAAAGTCTAATAAATATGATCCCATTTTGGTAAACAACAATAGCCCCAATAGCCCTCAATCTTACAGATATCTTTGGAATCTACATAGATATATTTTTATGTGTGTGTGTGTTCATACATGCATACACACGACACATTTAAAAAATATGAATGAAAAAATATCAAGTTGTTAATACTAGTCTGTTAAAAAGGGGTGGGGAGCTGGCAGTTGGAGATTAAAAACAAAAAAGATTTGTTTTAAAAGAATATCCACAATAAATATGTAAGAAATTCTGTGATCATACACACACACACACACACACACACACAGACACACACACCTGTTTTATATGCTGCTAAATGATATGAGCAGCACAATTGTAAAGGAGGAAAGGTTTATTTAAGGCTCATGGTTTCAGAGGTCTTAGTCTATAGAAGGTTGGCTCCATTCCTTGAGGCTCTAGGTGAGGCAGAGCACCATAGCAGAAGGATGTGCCAAGGGAAGCAGCTCACATCAATATCAGAAAGCAGAGAGAATTTCACTTGCCAAATACCTAAAAGCCATGGCCTAATTCCCACCTCCTCTAGTCACACCCTACCACTTCAGTTACCACTCAGTTAATCCCTATTGGGATTAATTCACTGATTGTCTCACATGTGAGCTTCTAGGAGACATATTACATCCAAACCATAATACACACACACTCACAAATTCAGATACACAAGGAGTGATACATCTAAAAAAAGTAACCAAATTAATTTTAATGGCTGTTGAAATATATAGATTTTTTACTTTATTCTTTTTCTGTTTCATTTTTTTTCTGTTGGCACATATTATTTATGTAATTGGGAAAGAAGGGCATTTTTTTTTTACTTTATTTCAGACAGGGTCTCACTATGTTGCCAAGGCTAGACTTGAATTTGAGATTTTCCTGCCTAAGTTTCTTAAGTAGCTGGGTCTACAGGCATGGGCCACTGTGTTTGACATGACATTTTTGTTCTTGTGGAAATAAATGTTAGAGACTCAGAAAACATTGCAAAGAGCTTTGAAATTTAAACAATATGATGACATAAAGCTATTCTAAATTTTGTATAACTAGCACATTTTAAAATTCAAGAATTTTAAATAAAATATAATTAGACAGTATAAGCAACAGTTTTGGTTTTTTATCTAATAACAAAACAACATACATAAATAGATCCTAAAACACAGAGATCACAGACTGAAAGACAGACATACCTGGATGATTCAGAAGAGTATCAAGCTCTTCTTTGGCCACAACCATTCTGAGTCTATCACTACTATCAATGACAAAAATAATGGCTTGTCCTTCTCTGCATAATAAAATAGAAAATAAAATATACTATTTTGGTATAACTCAATGGACATTTTGTGTATTTTCACATATGAACATCTATGTCTGTATTTAAAATGGAATCCTGATGTTTTATACCTTGCCTTTTTTTTGTAGTATGGTTTGTACTTTCATATGAAAAAATAAAGCTTCCCAATAGCATTTCTCAAAATTTCTTTTTACCATAAACCATAGTGAAAAACTAATTTTACACTGAGATGCAGGAATTGTATATACAAGTATACATAAATATAATTAAAAGTCTCCTGAAACAATACTTAAAAATAGCTTTTATTTTACTCTAGTTTACATTTAAAAAAGGTGATAGCCACTGAACTCATTTAATGATCCTATCAGCATTTCAAAAATCATGGATTCCTCTGTACCCTTCTTTCAAAGGTTATAATATATTGTATGCACCATCAAATAAACCTGTGTTGTTGGACTTCATTCTGTTATTGGACTGTCATTAATAACCAAATGAATAAAAATAAATCAAACTTCTAAAATACCATTTATCCTATCATCTAAAAAAATGAAAATGTAGATTAACACAACCACACCCTACTAGTGGATATAGAAGCCAATACAATTGGAAATATCAAGAGCTTTAAAAATGTTCAATTACTTTGAGCAAGTCATTTTATTTCTGAATTCATTCTACAGTAATGTGAACTATAGCTAAGGTTTATGAAAAAAGTTAACTAGAGGATCATATGTATCTTACTCTGAAGAAACAAATGACATTCTTTCTCATAGGAGTGCTTTGTTTTGATAGTAAAAATAATTATTACTGTATGCATTATTAGTCTTTTAACCTTTTCAGTCTAATACGTTAAAATACATTTATTATTTATAATTAGAAAAATATAGAGAAACTAATTATTGTAGGCTTCTCAACAACAAACATATTTACCATTCAGTCTACAATTTAACCACAATGTTCCCGAATTCATTAATTTCTTTCAAAAGCAGTAAAAGGAGTTGAAATCAGAAAATTTTTTTCTTGTTTTAAGTATTATTTTTCCCTGTATTTTTGTTCTCTGTAATTAAGATAAGTATTTTTTTTCAATTTGGAGCAAATAATTTATAATTATACAAAACTCCTTAACCTGTAAACTGAAAACATTTTTCGAATATGAAGGTCAGTACTTAAAAATCCTTGATTTTACTTTTTTATTTTTTTATTGGTTCATTTTAGTTATACATGACAATAGAATATTCATTTTAACATAATTATAAAAGAATGGAATATATCTTGTTCTAATTCGATTTTAAAAGGAATTTCTATCAACTAACTAAAGGAAGAATAAAAATCATGTACTGAAAATTTAGATTTTCAAATAATAAAAATAAAAAATCATCATCATCATCATCATCATCATCATCATTAAATTCCCCAGGGAATTTAATGCAGGATACCATAAACATGTTACTTTTCCTTTTCCAAAATGATCCTCGAATTGGAAGTGCTCTCCTTTTTTTCTATCTCAGTGGTACTCTGGATCTACATATTTAAATAATTTCAATGTACTCAAAGTACTTACTGAAAAGAATATCTCCTTTTGTTCATATCCCAGGAATATAATATTTGTTATATTTGCAAGAAAGAGTTAATCAACTTATTAAAATCTAAATCTGATGTGGTAGTCTTCTTATACCATTTCAAAGCAGGAGTTCATAATATCAAAAGGGAATTTAGTCGGGGAATACTGTTTTTACGTTTCAGACTCCAAAAATGCTTTTTTGGGGGGGAGGAAGGGTTTAAACATCAGAACTTTATTAGTTGCTCAAAACATTACATTGATCTTGATATATCATATATCATACAATTGTTTCAAATGGGGTATGAATTCTTATCATTCCTACATGTACAGACTGCAGGATAACATTGGTTATACCACCACGTTTATACATACTGCAAAAGTTCTATCAATATTAGAAGTTAATGAATTTAACACCAAATGCAAATCTTGAGAAAGTATAACATATATGGATTCTAATAACTTGACAGCTGTTAATCTGAAGTAACTAGTGAACACTTATTTGCTTATGCTGAAAAATATCCTATTTAAAATTGCTCATGGAAAAAACAGAACAACTGTTAGTACTATTATTTTAACTAAATTTGGTAATAATATTTTATCTACATGCTAAGCATCATACTAAGCCTTAAAGAAAGGAAATCATCTCATCCTTAGATAAGTTCACAATCCCATTAGGGAGGCAGCTACAGTACTTGACTTTGAGATAATAGTAAGTAAGATTACAGAGATGTAAAGGGATAAGGTAGTGGGCAAACACAGGGGAAAGAATAAATAGGGAAACAGTGACAGAGGAGGTGACTTTTGAGCAAATTCTTAAAGCATGAATAAATTAACCATAAACTAAAAATATGTAAGATAAAATGGGACATTAAAAACAGAATGGCACATGCAAAAGCTCAATGTTATGAAGGACCTGAAGCATTTGAATTAAAAAATGTGCTTAATTATATTACATTTGAATTAGAAAATGCGCTTATAGTATATTATATTAAACTTTAATATAATCATTAAACAATATTCATAAACATACTTACTTATAATAGTGCTCCCAGAGATTTCTATATCTTCCCTGACCTGACATGTCAAACACTGTAAAAGACAAACTTAAAAAAAAAGTATGAAGTATGACTATATTATAAGCTACTAACTTACAGTATAACATTTATTTAGTATTTTAAATTGCTTTCAAAGAAATCACCCTTGCTATATAATAATCAATGTGGGCCAATTTTTAAGAGTTCCAAAAAATGAATTTGTACGTATGATTTTTGTAATGAATAACACAAAAAGATACTTAATTTGCTAATGAGGTTACTTAGAATCTAAATTCTATGTTTTGAACAATAAACCAGAGGTAGTAGTACAAAGTATTAGAATCTACAGGTTTCTAAAATAACAAATTACTTTCTCTAAGACTAGGAGGGATGATCAGGCTCAGGCAGATTTAATATGGTTACTTTTTATCCACAACTTCTTTTTATAACTTTATTTATTTTTTATTAGTGCATTATAGCTATATATAATATTGGGATTCCTATTGACATAATCATATCTATGACTTTTAGTCAAAGGGATAAAGGGGATTACCTGGATGATTTGAATTTCTCTATGTTGAATCCTATTGTTGGAACTATATCTTGAGATTGAGCCTATAAGAGAAAAGAGAAAGTTTAGAAAATTGCAATTAACAAAGAATTTTTTCTTGTGAAAAAAAGTGTTCATATTTTATATTTCTAAAACATGTCACAAAGGAGATGGCAGCATTAAACAAATTATAACTTTTGCAATAGGATCAATGTGTATAAATTTTTTATAGCTGTTTAAACTTTATACTGATTTTAACTGCATAACATCCATGTCTTAATTCACATTGTATTTTATTAAGAGTTACCAAGGACTTAAAGTTTTCTTTTTCTTTTTTTCTAAATGTTTGTGGTTTTTTGTTTTTGTTTGTTTGTTTGCTTGCTTGTTTTATTTGGTTTGGGATTTTTAATTGCCAGTTTGCAACAAATAGAGAGCAAAAAACTTTTTTAGTAAGGTAATTAATTCATCTATTGATTTAACTCAGGAATTTTCTATTGATGATACACTGTGCCTACTATAAGCATTTTTTGACAAAAAATGACAAAAAATTTTTGACCAAAAATGCTTATAGTAGGCATAGTGTATCATCAATTTTACAATCATCATTTGCTTCAGATGTCAAATACAGCTTCTAGATTAGGTCATGTATCCACATAAGCAAAAATGATTTTACCTTATAATTCACCTCATCAAATTTTGTTTTAAATTACTTTAATTTCTTTGACTTTATGACAGAGACATAATCATATACATAGACTTCAATTCTACATATCAGTTTTATCTGTTGGGATCTCATCTCCACTTCTAAATCCTACAATGTCCCAATATTTAATCCTTTTTAAAACATTAAAACATGTATATATATATATATATATATATATATATATATTTATACATATAAAGCACAATTTTTCATATCTCTGGTTGTATATAAAGTATATTCACTCCAATTCGTGTCTTCAGACATGTATTTTAGATAATGATGTCCATCACATTCCACCATCATTGCTAAACCTCAGCCCTCTCCCTTCCCATCCCATCCCTCTGCCCTATCTGTTTTTTAGCAGGTCTAATATATCACTCTGAGTTCATACGTGGAATTGTCTAATCTTTCAACGCATATTTACTAAGTTTATACAAATACCACCTTGACTTCATGTCTAGACTGTCCCTGTAAGGATTTTGGCTGCGGGTATGTACAAGGCAGCGTTCCTCTAGTGAGCAAACTCATGGAGAGTAACAGGCACCCTGTTATCCACATTTGGAATATTCTACAGTTTCTCCCTGGAACTAGTAAAATGACTAATACATGGTCAATGCCTAGCTCAATGTCCTTGAGAGGAGGCTCTCTGCTAGAGTCTTATCAGCCTCGACCTTAATCTCAAATACTCAGCTTCTGAGAATAAAGGAACTCTCTTAGACAACACCAATGTGTCACTGTGCCTAAACCTGCCCTCATAACAGTAACTTTTTACAATGAGCAATATGTACTAACGATGTCAATGACCTAATGTAGCCTATGGATATAAATAAAGCTGGCAGCTCAGATGAGAAGCTCTTTTACTTTGCCCCTGCACCTTGTTGCTTCTGTCTTTGTTATTCTTTACATGTCCCTGCTCTCAATGAGTTTATAATCTAGAGAAAGTAAATGAATTAAAAACTTAATAACAGATAAATACAATTTTGAAAAGTGTTAAGTACAAAGACAGGTGATTGGAGTGAAAGGGAACAGGGCAGAGGAAGGCTGGTATGTGGCACAGTAGGGTCCTCAGGAAGGACTGCTCTAAGAGAGTGACATCAACACAAGAGTAAATGGCCATGAAAGAGAAAAGCTATGACAAGCTCTTGGCAAAAAACATTCCAGTCTTAGCCTGTGCAGCAATGATCTTAGAGCAAGAAGGAACCTGACACTCAGAAAAAGTATAAGGCCTGCTTGTCTGAAGTATATGGATAAGTAAAAGAGCTATATGTGTTTAGGTAAGAAAGGTAGGTATTGAAAGCCTACGCAGAGAGTTCTGTGTGATGAATACTGAAAGGGGACAATAGTACAGCAGGACATCTGTTGACAAGTTGAACAGGCAATTAAAATGCATTTTACTGAAAACTCATCAAATGTCTCTTAGCATTTCTACCATCAAAATTATTCACCCATTTGAATAAAACATCTACCTATTTTCTGATCCAGAGTTTTAAAGTTATTCTTGAATCCTTCCTTTTTTACATTCCATATACAATCATTTTCTAAATCATTCTCTTTACAGGTTCTATCTCACTTCATTCTGGTCCTTATTATTTCTTGCTTTGAATTACTACAATAGTCCCTTTTTATTTGTTCTTTTTAGGTATACATGACAGTAGAGAATACAAACACAAACACGTCTTACTCTAATTAGAATCCTAGTCTTGTGGTTGTACCTGATGTGGAGACTCACAACTCACTGTGGTTTATTTATATATGTACATAGGAAAGTTAAGTGAGATTAATTCCACTTTCTTACCTATTCCTGTCCCCCTCCCTTCCCTTCATTCCCCCTTGTCTAATCTATTGAACTTTTACCCCTACCCCACATCTTGTTCTGTGTCAGCATCCACATATCAGAGAAAACATTTGACCTTTGGTTTTGTGGAATTGGCTTATCTCACTTAGCATAATAGTCTCCAGATCCATCCATTTACAGGTAAAAGCCATAATTTCATTATGTTTTATGGCTGAGTAAATATTTCATTGTGTATATCTACCACATTTTCTTTATCCATTCTTCTGTTAAAGGGCATCTAGGTTGGTTGTATAGCTTAGTTATTGTGAATTAAGGTGCTATAAACATTTATGTGGTTGTATCATTGTAGTATGCTGACTTTAAATCCTTTGGGTATATATACTGAGGAGTGGTCAAATGGTGGTTCCATTCCAAGTTTTCTGACAACTCTCCATACTGCTTTCCATAATGGTTGCACCAATTTGCAGTCCCACCAGCAACCTATGAATGTACCCTTTTCTCCACATCCTTCCCAACATTTGTTACTTGTATTCTTGATTGTTGCTATTCTGATTGAAATGAGAGGAATCTAGGTAGCATAGGCAATTAAGAGACTATTGAGACAATAGAATTACCTTGGACAAATTAGTTAAGACTGTTTTCTTAAATGTGAGGTATATTTTTTACTATCCTTAGCTCATAAAGTTATCATGAAAATTAAACTAATGGGTGCAAAACAAACAATACTGTGTCTTAAAATATGCAACAAATGTCTGCTGTTATTATAATCATAGTCTCACTGATTTCATTCAGTCTTGCCTCCACTTATTTCCCCATACTACCACAAATATAGCTTAAAAAGAAATCCCTTTCCAGTTTTGCCTCACATCACTATGCTCACTCTGGGAAATTTAAATTCAAATGAAAACACTGAAGCTGTAAAATCACTGGGGTCTGGGTACACATTAGTGAAAAAGTCTGCCCCTGAAGTACCCTGGTCTTGCTTTTTTGAAGTTTATTCATCTTTCTCTTTCATCCATCTTAAGAGTTGTCATAGTATTTTTCAAAAATACCTTCCTACTTGTTTGTTCAAAAAAATTATTTTCTGCTACTAAGATTTCTGCCTCATATATTAGGATTCCTCCCACAAGCTTTGAAATAGTTTCCTAATTTTGTTGTCCAAAAAAAATCTCCACCATCTTTAAGGGTTCTCAATGTGTCAGTCACATGATAAAATCATCAGCTATTACCTAAGAAAAACATACCAGTAACAAAAAAGTGAGGAAGTTAAAGCTTAAAGAAATCTCAGAAAATAAATCAAAACAGTAACCTTGTTTTCATTGAATTATAATTAGAACATTCAGCTAACCTCTCCACAAATATTCAGCTTCTCCACAAATTCCCCTTTAATATGGTATTTTATTTTTAGATGTAAAATTCATTAACTTTCTTTTCTTCTCCATCAAAGTTAAGATACTCCACAAATTAATCAGGATAGAACATACATGGGGGCTAGTGCTTCCAGATCATGTACAACTCATTTTCCTCTAAAGTATTCCCAAAAGATAAATCTCCAAAATTAATCTCTCTCTGCTCTCTTCATGAGCAAATGCATTGGGCCATTCTCTAAATTAGTCAGGGGATGATATAAAGCAAGTGAAAGGTATAGGAACAGATCATCGGAGACAGTCTAGGGATGGATCAACCCTAACAGGAATGAAACAGACTTCTAAGAACCTATTTAGTTAGTTTTATAACATCTGGTAAAATCCAATATCCTTAGACTATCAATCAAATCAATTTATCACCCCAAAATATACTTAATTGCTGAGCATTATTCTAGATATTTGTAATTCAGTGCTTAACAAGTTAAGTGCTATATTATGCTGAAGATAAATTTAACAAGGAAGTTAGCAAATGAATATACAAGATAATTTCAGATTGCTAGGAACTGGAGGAAAAAATTGTAATTTAAAAAGAAATATAAACATATCTTTTAAGGAAATGACAGCTGCAACTAGATTCTTGAAAAGAGACACAAAAAAGGGCAAAGCAAATTATTTTTCTGAGACAGAATAGCTGCCTAAAGACTATGATTCAGGAAGTGGTTATCAGAAATTAGAAAAGCACTATTATATGAGTTTTCTTGTAGCAAAACTTAGCAGGAATGTATATATCATGTGTGGAATGTGTTAGATTTACCTACGTTTTAATTATTAAAATAATTTGTTCATATGTTTTTTTCTGTCTTCCTGTCCACTACAACTGATATGTACATCACACTTTTGGGGAAAAGTGTCTAATTTTCATAGAACCTATAAAAATGCCCATTCATTCTTTCCCTTTGTTTTACATCTCCCATAAAGAGGGAAGTTAAAAAAAAAAAAAGGCAATGCAACTTGAAAGTAAGGCTGAGAAAGTTATGAAGATCTTTAGGGAAAAAAAACCAACTAAAATAATATTCCAGTTTAATAACCAAGATTTTTATACATGCAACATAAAATACACCGCAAATTGTAGTTCACTGATACTTATTAAAGTATTTCAAGATTAACAAGATTCATAACATGATTACAGAAAATTATAATATCAAACAAAATAATTCTACATATTAACTTTTTCTAGTAGCAGAAAATACGTACTGCATTGAACAAAGATACTTACATTTGAAGGTTTAAGTTTGTTAATGATTGTTGTTTTGCCACTGTTATCCAGCCCAAGGCACAAAACATGAACCTCCTTCTTCTTCAGGCCAAGCAAACCTGAAAGTCGGTCTAGCAATCCCATACTGTTATTCCAATATATACAAAGTGGCTGCAAGTAAAAAAAAATATACTATCTAAAGGCACCTTAAGTACGGAAAATATTGATATCTGCATTAAAAATTTAAAGACACACATTGATGTAAAAAACATGTCAATGTAGCTTTATGCTTAGTAAACAGAGTATAAGCTGATTACCAGAAAGAAGCCTTAAATAAAATGCAGATTGGCAGCTTATAGCCTTTGGCAACATAGAACAATGCCCTTGAAAGAACCACATTTCTCATTGCAATTTACAATATTTAAGAAGAAGATGTGGTCAGCCTCACTATCATATGAAATCTGCCAATAGTAACACTTCAAATTGAGATTTCTGCCTATATCATTTGAATCACTAACTAAATCTTTATGACAAATAAGAGCATTGTTATATTTTGCAATACTATGAAGATGTTTACTATTTTTGTTTGGTTACTTTCAGTTTGAGTAGGGTTTTCTATCAATAGAAATAAACCATCCTGATATATTTATCTTTATTTTCCCTTATCCTTGCAAGTCATCACAAATCCATTTTGAAATAATGGACACACACACACATACACACACACATACACAAACACTATCACACTTTTATTGAATCTTACTAAATTTATTATCTTAACTATAATTTACCTGAAACATCCTTCTGTTATTTTAAGAGAACTTTATAATACTAGCATAGAAATAAGAAAGTAAATACTAATATTAGATTTTTATTTTCTCAAATACTGTTAAAAGATTTTTTGTTAACTTTTCCTTAAAGTATGCATTTGTTCAATTGTATTCATTTTTAGAAAAAAACAAAACAACTCTTCTGTTAGTTTCTATTGCTATAACAAATATCTGAGATCAATTAATTTATATAAAGAAAGGTTTATTTTTAGAATTTTGGAGATTTCAGTAAATGATAGAGAGTGGCCCAATTACTTTTGGGCCTGTAGTGGAGCAGTACACCATAGTGGGGAGCATGTGGTGGAGCAAAGCTGCTCACCTCACAGTTGGGATGTAAAAAAGAGAAAAAAGAAGGGGTTGGGTCCAACTATCTCTTTCAGGGCAGCCCTCAATGTTTGAGACTGCTCAGTAGGCTACAGAGAACTAGGCTTTTGGCACATGGATTTTTGGGGAACACTTAAGATGCAAACTATAGCACTTTCTAAATCAAATGTTTAAAAAAGAATCTACCAGCAATCCAATTACAAAAATGATGTCCTAATTAGAATAAATTATACTCCATGTATGTATAATCTGTCAAGATACATTGTACTGTCATGTATACTTAAAAAGAATAAATAAAAAATAAAAAACAAAGTCAAGTAAAATTGCTATTGACAGGATCTTTGCTATGTGAAAACTTTACAGGTGTTCCTATCCAAGATGCTATTAAATTTATACTTCAGATCTCTAAATGAAACTTTTCAAAGGAGCTTGTTTTGGATTCCTCACTTCTCAGATCACCCGACTCTATAAGAAAAGAGAGATATTCCTTTTGCCAACCCTCAAGTGCTATAGGCACTGCCCCAAAATACCTGTGATTATTTCCCATTACTCATTGAATATTCATTTTCCAAGTTCTCTAAACATTAGTCTCAATTTATTTTCATCTTCATCTACAGTTCCAGAAACCTATTATCTGCCAATTTCTTCAGTATTTTTTATTCCATACCATCCTAAGCAAGACCAAACCTTGAATGATGTAAGGCTGTACAAAACTAACCAATAAGAGGCTTCCAAGATAACTGCATGGGAAAGGATGCTGCAGAATTGACATTTTCCTTAAGTCCTTTGGGAGATTATTATAGTTTATAAATTTTAAAACTGAATTTCAATGAGGTACAGAAGATAGAAGGCACCGCTCCCCCATTTAAGAGTAAGTTCTATAACAGAGCTAATTTTGTCTTATCCAAGGGATGGGTTGACCTCAGGTACTTCCATTTCTGCCAAGTGAATCGACTTTTAATATTAGCGGTACAAATCCCACTCAAAATTTCCTTTGAATATCATCTAAAGGACTGGTATTTGTAGGATCTATTTTAAGTTAACCTTCAATTAAGCAATTCACACAGATCATCTTAATTCGAAGTAAATTTGCTATTACTTTATTATACTGAACATATTGATATAAATGCTTATATTATTTTGTATTCCATATGACTTAAAATATTTTTAAAATTATGACCACTTTTCATATCTTCTCCATTTACTATAAAGCACTGTTAAAGCCTAATGTTTAAATAATCATTTTTCATCATTATTCTGACTTCCATTCCTTTTCACAATTACTAACATTTGTTACTGATATATTTTTCAATATACAATTGAAAAAGGAAGTCAGTTTTTCTAAAGGATGTAATCCTATTTATTGAAGTTGCTTCAAAAATAACTATGATGAAGCCTTATGTATACTTTTTCAGTAATTTTAATTTTCCATCCATAAGTTTACTGTCTATATGCATAAAGGAAGGAAGTTAAAAAATAACTAAAGTCACTCAACATTTATTAAAAGCACAGTGTATTAAAAGCACAGTGGAAGACACAATTGATATCTTTTATAGATTCCTATTCCTATAATAGGCTCTGATTTTCAACACTGGTTGCATTTTGCAATCAACTACTGAATCAGAGTTTCTAAGAATGGGATAAAGGCATTCATAGTTTTAAAAGCTACACAGTGTTTCTGATAAGTAGTCACTATTGAGAAATAGTAGTTTTCAGATCCCCTAATCCCATGTTCTTATCATCCATGTCGCCTTGCTACCTATCAAAATTAAGTCCATTTACAGCATTTTTTCCCCTAACAAGAGAAAAGCATAACAAAGCTATTTTTTACTCAAAGTTTTACATGACATAGGAGCCTTCAGAAATAAAGACCCAAAGACTCAGTGAAATTTTCTATTTTTTTTTGTTAGGTCCCATGAAATATGAACAGAGTGTAAACTGTGATCAGACAAAAGAATATGATCAAATGGTAACAGAGGGAAACCCAACAAGCCCTGTCCATTCAGATTCTTCTTGGTCACTCTGTGCAGGTATGGAGCAGGACCTCACTGGAATGAGGATCTTCAAGGGAGGAGGAAAGTGACTTTGATAGGATTTATGGTTTGCTTTGAGGGACAGGAGTTCTAGTTTCTATGATATGTCTTGGGGAAGAATAATTCTCATTTCTCTTTGGGGAGACAGATAGGCAGGACACAGGAAGCGGAAAAAAAAAATCAGGAAAATCTTGCTTCCCAGGCCCTTCCAAAGTCTTTCACTTCAAGGTACTCAGAAATTCAAGATGCAATACTTTGCGGTATCATGATCTGAGTTCTAACACTACCTTGGTTATATCTGTACTCCTACTGTACATGAAGTTTATTTTTAATAAATATTGGTAATGAACACACTCAAAAAGAAAAATTCCATGTCATCACACTCTTAAATCTAATTCCTTAATCAATATTCAATTATAAAGATCTTTTTTTACAGATTTTCTTAACCTTCATTCAAACCTAGGACCTCACAAATGCTTGTCAAATCCTCTACCTCTAAGCTACATCCTCAGACCTACTATACATTCTTAGAAATATATTTCTAGAGGTAGGAATTGTTGCATCAAAAGGCAATCATATTTTAAATTCTGATAGATTCTGAGGATTTGTTTCTAAGAAACTTGCAACAACACTTACCAACAGTGGATAAAGCTTTCTATTCCTTTTATCAACACAGGTTATGGTTAATTTTTCAATATTTGCTAATCTAAAAGTAAAAAAATGGTATTTCAGTATTGTTTAAATTCGTATTTATTTCACTACTAATGAAACTGAACATCATTTCAGAATTTAATTGCCATTAACATTTCTTCTTTTATGAATTATCAGCTATATTCTGATGCTTATTTTTCTATTGATTACTTTTTACTATTGGCATGTGAGAGCCCTTGCCATGCCATACTATTGCATAGTTTTAACCAATAAAATTTTACTATTATTTATGTTGTTTTATGCTGTAAAGGAGTTTTAATTTCTTTTCTTTTTTTTTATTTAGGAGTTTTAATTTCTATCCTGTAATATTTATAATGTTTTCTCCAGCTTCTTTCTTCAGCATTAGGCCCAGAAACACTTTTCCTCCTCAATATTTTAAACATATTAACCCCAAAATATTTTCTGCCTTTTGAAGAAAATAATGATTTTGAAGTTTTTGAAGTTTAAGTTTTGCCTGAAACATCTGGGTATAAGAAGTGAGGCAGGGAAGGGGCTGTGGCTTCTTTTCTTTAATACAATGATAGTCATTTTATTCTGGTATCATTTTCTTTTTTACCAACCCTTATAGATGGACTAATTTTTTCTCAACTTTTTTTCACATTCTATATTTTTTATACAGGTTTGGGTGTGTTAGTAGATTCTGTATTTCAGCATATTACAAATAGTACTCTTTGGAAGATGATTTTATGAATTATATTTAAAAGGTTTCCAAGATTATGTAAGTTTTAGAAATTTGGTATTCTCTCAATTTAAACAGGTTTCTGCAGGGCCATACTCCTGAAACTCTTTAATATGATTTAGCATATGGACTGCAAGTTTCCAAGAGGTATATAAAGCCAGTAGTATTTTTGATGAATATCTGTCCTTGAAAACTTTGTTGGGAAGTATTTCAATTGCACATAATTTGGGAAACCTGATCTACTCTCTTTTTATGGATCTGTCTATACTTAGATCAGGACTACAATCTTTTAATTCACCTCCCTTTATAATACATTTGATCATTTGATAAAGCCCTTCTCTCATACTGGTATGTTTTCAGAATATGGTAGATTTATTAAATGGTTTGCACACTTTCCACAGAAGATTTCACTTCAGTTATGAAGAAAAATATGCTATGAAAATTTCTGTGCTTCTATACAATTTTTCTTATCTCATGTTTTTCTTTTTTCTTTCATTCTTCTTGTTTAAGTTTACAGAAAGAAAGATCTTGGACAACAATAAGGTTTTCCAAAGGCTAATTATGACTAATCTGAGATTAGTCCGGGTAATTCTTATTAAGAAGAAACCCCTCCCCCACCACCACTCAGACTGAGACACTATAATAGATGAAAGACTATCCCAATCTGACCATGGCAAACCTAAACATTCAGAGTTGGATAATAAAAAAGTTAAAAAAATGAGACACATGTTACAAAGTACACTTAGCCTTTTTCACTCTCCAAGTTGTTCTTATTATCAAAACTGTACTAAAGCTTATTTTTGGAGAAAATTATAGTCTTGTTTTAGGCAAAAAGTAGAAAGCTGATGTTGAGATTGGCAAGCGTTAGCTAGGCAGAGCACCACTATCTGATAGCTTAGAAACAAAATATAACTTTAGCTTAAAATCTTACATTCTAAACAGACAGTGGCAGAATTAAGACACCTGAGATCAATCTGCTGTAATAACAACTCTGCACTTGAATCTAAAATACTTGGGTTTGAGTATTGGCCATGGCCCTGGATGTATGACTTTGTGAGTTGCTTGGCCTCTCTGTCCTTTGGATGATCTCTAAAGCAGTGGTTATGCACTTTTTAAGGTGTTTCACAATCTATCTTTTCAGTTTTTCATCTGTTTTCCTTTTCCTGGCTACTGAGAATCAGCCTCCTAAAAGATTACACGTTGCTAGAAAAGCCCAGAAAAATTAGGATATTATCCAGTTAATAGCTTGGAAAGTAAGTTGCAGACAGAGATAGGATCAGGCAGAGAAAACCCATGAATGGTATTTTGTAAACTTTAAACATGTTTGTCGAGTAAATTTTTGCACCTTTTATTACACCAAGTAAACATGCTTATTTGACTTTCAGTTTTTTATAGCGAAATTTCTATTGTAATTCCCCATAAATCATAAAAAGGCTCAAGTTGGACAGTGTTAAAACTAACCAAACACTATTCGCCCAAACCAGTTCAATACGTTTTCTAGGGTCCCTAGTACTCACCACAGAAGTCCAATTCTCCTTTTCCATCTTTCACACATTAGAAACGACTACTCGAGTGGAGCACAAAACGTGGGAAAGAGTAAAGAGAACTCCTAAAGCTAAGGGGGAGAGGTTTACCTCTGGCCACAAAAACTGGGGAAATAGGAGATACCTGAAACTGAAGCTGGTCTGGAGGGTCCAGGAGCTTGTGAGGAACCGGAATGGATGCGCTCGCTAGTATCAGCTTCTGAGAAGGAAATCTGGTACGGAAGTGCCTCAGCCTTCCTCTCTAGGACTCCATCGGAAAGATCCCTTGTCTTGGGCAAAGCCGCCTCTACTAGTTGGGGAAACTGGCAGCTTCAGCCTCAGCAAGAGCATCAGGGGCTGAGCAGGCGCCTTAGCGCGCGGCGTTCCCTTGGCAACAGGAGTTTCTTCCGGTCCTGAAGCCACGCCTCCTTGAGGGTCTTTGCGTTTCAGCCTTGGCGCCCTTGTTTCTGGGATCCAAGAGCTCCGGGGAAAGACGAGAGACCTGCCGAGGAACTCTACTAAGGAAAATGTGAGCACAGGTGAAAAGTCGAGCCGCCGATTTCTGCGAGGAGCTTCGCAGTCACAGATGAAGCATGATGGGAGTTGTAGGCGCGCAGAGCCTGCTGGGTAGCGTTTTACTTCCGCTTTGGCTGTGAGATGTCTTTCTCCGGGCTGGTCTCCCGCTGCAGTTCTCGGGCTTCGTAGTAGATAGCGCTCTGGGTGGCACGCAGAACGCCTCCTCCTGGCACTACAAGACAAAGCTGTGTCCCTTGAGGCACAGATGTGTACCAGAGTTGTCCCACTGCCCATCGCACCCACCCTCCCCTGGGTTATTCCGACCCCTGACTCCTAAGAAGTAAGACAGTAAGGCTGTTAATGTGGTAAGAGAGAGGAGAGAATTTTTTTTTTTTTTTAAGTAGTACATTTACTGTCAATAACGTGTTTTTTTCTTTTCTTTTAGGCTAAGGAAAATAAAAAGTAAAAGACATAATTTGGCAAAGGAAGTTAGCTTGTACTCCTGCTTCTTAGCTCTCTGGTCTCTTGGAGTGATTTCCACCAGGTCTAATCTTTTGTGATTAGATTATGGTCCCCAGAAATCTAATCCGCTGTATTTAAAAGTTGGCCACTTTCTTAAATTGCACTTGTGTATTATTGTAGTAGAAACTAATGATCCTCAAAATATGTACACGTATACTTCCCCCCACATTTCCCCCACAGTTCACACTGGTAGTCATTTTAAAGATGTAGGATTTTTTTTTTTTTTTTTTTTTGCCAGCCTTTCAGTCTATCTAGTCCCATCAGCCTCACCTCTCCATGAATGGCTTTCATGATTTAAATGTTCTTTAAAGAAGTTTCATCTCTTCATTTCCCTCATTAACCATGAGTATGGGATTTTATTTTTCCTTTTCTACTAATTAGTGTTACGTTTATTATTCTACCTGTTCTTTGGCCTATCAATTAATTTGGCCTATTTAAATGGACTAAAGGTGAAAAAAGAAATTCTATCAATATAATGATGGTGGGGAGGATTGTACACATATTATGATGGGGGCTTTTTTCTTTGTTGATTTTGGAAATTTGCAAATGTAGCTGTTTTTACAGTGAAGGAAGTGTTCTGGGCTGTGACTCTGCTGCAAGCAAAAACTAAAAAACAAAAATCCTGTAGTTGCATATCTAAAAATATTAACATATGAGTGTTCTTGTAGAAAACATACTATGAAATATACTATGCTTTGTGGTGTCTCCTTAGGCCGGTAAACCCTTCTCATCTTCCTCACCGTCAAAAACATACTATTTTATCTACTGTTTTTGAGGATTAGAGAGATAACAGAAGTATAACTGTTTGACACATAGGTGTTTAATACATATTTTCCTGCCTTCTTTGTTCTGAAATTTTTTACTTGACCCAATTATTAAATATCATGGTCCTTTAATTTCTGGCCCTGAGTGCATTTACTGGTAGGTATTGATCAATTTTCTTTGTTTCTGAGTATTGTACTCACTTTAATAAGAGATGGAAGATATTTGCTGGTAGATAGACTACAACAATTTTGTTTTGTTTCCCCTCAGTTAAGAAGAAATCGCATGTTCTAGAAAACTTTCATGGATAGATCTTACTTTTCTTATTTAGGTTGAGTTCATGTTTTTACATAGTACAAAACATTGGGTGAAAACTACAAATGTAATAGGCAGATTAAGCACCAACTTTACAGTAGACTTAGGCAGATAGATATTTCTTAACAAGAAAAAGTAAACAAAATGATAATTGTTATTATTATTATTAGAGATGAAATAGTTTTCATGAAACAAACAATTTACCCAATTTGGAAAATGTCAACCTAATAAAAATGACAAATATTTAATATGATTGAGTTTGTTGTTTTTGTACTTTGCCAACTGAAAATGCTCGAGTGTTGAGCACACTCAGAGGCTCAACATAAAATTGTTCCATTCAATTTAAGAAGTTAGTTTGAGAGTAACAAGCTTTAAAAAATGGTATGTAATTTTCTTAAAACTACATAATATATGTGCAAGAGAAAAGAGTTTTAGATTTTTTTGGCCAGTTTTAATTTCATACTGGGTTTTGGAACTGTAGCAAAATTATAAAAAAAGATGAGAAGAAGATACATTGAATATAACACTATTCTGATTAATTCTTGATATTTTTAACATATTGTCTTACCAGCAACTTTTAAAAGAATATAGAAAATCTCTGGTTTATAATTTATTGGAACTTTTTGGAACAAACATTGATGGTCTAAAGCTGTATTTGAACAGCGAGATGTTCTGTGTCTTTTGTTATCTGCAATTTATGTACAGTAGTACCTCTGCAATGAAAAATTTAATTCACTTGAATCTCAGAAAATATTTTGCTAGTGTAAAGTCACTAAAATATGTATAATTTATTATGATTCATGTGAATTTATGTGTAGACAATAATGACATTATTAATTACTACAGCTATGATTTTGCATTCAGAATTACTAAAGTAGCTAAAGAACATCTACATTTCATAAACTAAAAATAAATTACATTAGGAATACATCAATACAAAAACATCACAAATTCAACCACCAGAACTGTAACTTTTATTTGCTAATATATTTTAATAAACAGGCTTACTCCATCTGTAAGACCCTGATAATTCCTCTTAGGAAATCATAGAAAAATAAAATACAATAATTATTAATTTGTACTTTGTACAAAAATCTTATTATGTTGCTCAGCAGGTAGTTTTGCTAAACATCATATTCTTTCAGCAAATAGATGACATGTAATGCAATTCACCACAAACAATCTCTCAGGTTGAGAGCTGAGCATTCTATAACACTATTAACTTGTAAGCATGCCAGCACATGAAAATTTACATGGAACATCATAATATTATAGTAGATTTTTGTAAGATGAAAACAATACCACATTCAAATAAATTTGAACTACTTTACTGGTATAGCAAAGTAGATAATAGGTAGGATTGCAGTTCAATTAACACTGTTATACTGTGTTTATCTCTACCATATTGTGATTACAACCAGAAAAGAGAACATAGGCTGTGTAAGGATCCTGAGTGAAAGGCATATATTGAAGCTCTAAATGGTGATAAAATACCAATATTGAAAAGTAATAATGTAGTGCTGCGCTTCCTTATTTTCATAAATAGATCTTCCCCTCCTTTTGTAAAAGTAGATGAGTATAGTGCTAAATCCTTAATTAATGATAAATAGCTTTATGTCACTTTAAGAGATACTTTGAAAGAATCACATAGGAAGGAAAAAATATTTTTAGCTGCAGTTTCCCCCTTAGTCAAATATAGCTCTATGAAGGATTAAATGTCTCAACCTAGACTGATGTTACTTGAGTATTTTATAGAAAAATGCTATTTAGTATTAAGCTTTAGGATTTGTGCTACAAAGGTGTTTAGAACTATTATTTTGAGTGCACTGCAACTGTTGATATCATCTACCATTTAAAATTTGATATGGCCATTTAAATATCTAAAGTGTTTAATCAAAAACACATTTATATGTACACATATTACCTTTATATTTTTGGCTATGCTAGAACAGCAATAAATTGGAGAACAATCTTATTCCATCATTCACAATCTAATTTCACATCAAATCCAAAGAATAAATATCATTAAATTCCAATACATTGAATTTCATACAGCCTATCCAGAAATAAATCACCAAGCACTATTAAAAGATCACATCCTTATGTTAGAATAGGGAGGGAAGCAATGAACAAAACAACCATCTTGCCCACATGTTTCTCCCAAATTATAGAAACTATTTATGTTTTCCATATGAAACAAAAATAAAAATTTTTAACTAAAGATTAGTTCTCACTTGTCTTTATTTATTTTTAAAAATTCAGATGAGCATTCAAAACTTCCAAAATAGTATTCAGAAAAATTGACAGGTTTAGTATACAATATACATCTTTCAGGATTTAGCTAATTTCAATTTTATAGGCCTCAGATTATAATGAATGGCTAAAAATTATTTCTGCCATTTACTCTGTAATAGACAAAAAATCATGAGAAGTATCTATAGCATTTAAGAAGTCCTCAATCACTTGACTCTTATCAAGAGTCCTTGGAAAGCAAAAGTTTTAGGTCTTCCAATAAAATTACTTATATTTAATAAAGATGATTTGAAATATTTTCTAGGTTTTTTTCTATCCTGTATTAACATACAAATACCCATTAACTATGTCTGTCTGTATATATAACATACATCTATATTCACTTTCCTGTTCTGCAACTATTTATGTATTTCTCTTCCAGTCTATACTCCCTTACCACCCCCCTATTGACTTTTCTTTGTAAAATTAAACTACTCACATAGTAACATCTTTATCTCACCACCACAATCTACTAATCTACCTCCATATTACAAAGTCACCTTTCCCTCTTATTGGAGTTTTATGTCCCTGCTCCTATAAAAAACTAATCTCCCTACTTGTGCTCTGAATTCTAACCCCTCCAGACCTTTGCCATAATGATCTTTTCTCTTGCATTATCAGTTTTCTCTTGTCTGCCAAAGTACTCTCATTAGTATATAAATATGCTTTAGTATCCTTTATGTAAATAAAAGAACAAAAAATCTCCACAGAGCTCTCTTGACCCTACATCTCCCTTCACCTACTGCCTTAGCTCCTTTCACTTGCTCCCTTTACAACACAACATTTTGATAGAATTGTTTATAGATTCTGAGTCTGCTTTTTACTTATCTCTCTTCTTAATCCACTTCAGCCAGGCTTTGATTTCATGGTTTCACAGAAACTGCCCTTTTTGAGGTCTTGAGAGAGACTGCTCTTGTCAATGTTGCCAAATCAAAGGGCAATTTCATTGTTCTAATCCTGATTTTGGCTATGCTAGAACAGCAAAAAATTGGAGAGCAATCTTATTCCATCATTCACAATTTAATTTCACTTCAAATCCAAAGAATAAATATTGTTAAATTCCAAT
The DNA here is from genome assembly GCF_052094955.1 of Ictidomys tridecemlineatus. NCBI lineage: Eukaryota > Metazoa > Chordata > Mammalia > Rodentia > Sciuridae > Ictidomys > Ictidomys tridecemlineatus. The sequence goes on from NC_135479.1 coordinate 168,662,114, forward strand.
ACATTGAATTACATTCATTTGGATTAAAAACCTTTAATCCAAATGACTAACTGCATTTCTTTCTTTCTTAACATTCCTTAGTTTCTTTTGTTGGTTTCTAATTCTCTGCCCACCTTCTAAACATCGCAGTGCCCTGGAGCTCAATCCTAGGCACACTTCTCTATCTATAGGATTTTCCTAGGTTCTGTACTTTAAATACCATGTATATATGGATGATTTACAAATCCTAATCTCTGCTCCTAAATGTTCCTTGGAACTCTCAGATGCAGTTGTCTACTTAGTAGCTCAATTTGGATACCTAACAGTCATCTCAGGCATTAGTCATCTCAGACTTGATTTTTCTTCCAAATCTGCTTATTCTCTACCACCAATGAATCAATTGTCTATTCCTTAAATATGGAATTTAGCTTTGATTTTTTCTCTCTTCTTCATCCCTCATTTCCAGTCCATTAGCAAACCTTGTCTCCAAACATATCCATAACTTGTCTTCATCTCCACTACTTCCATCCTAACAAAAGTCAGTGTTTTCTTTTTTTTAATTATTCCAGTGGCCTTATTCATGTCCTTGTAGCTTATCTCCTTTTTGCCTCCTTCTTTGCCTCATTACTGTGTACCACTGTTCTCTTTATATACTGTTCTCAAATACTCCAAATTCCCATACATAGTTAATATTCCTTCTGCCTGGAATGCTCTTACCCTGGATTTTCTCATGGCTATTTTCTTCATGTTATTCTGGTATCAATATAAATGTCATGTCTAGAGATTTCAGTTACTAATTAATGTGAAGGAGTCAATGTCATACTATGTAACATGATTAATATAATTACCAGTACAACACATCATTATATCTTTATTGTGTGTTTTTACTGTTAGAAAGTCAATTTCATGAGACAGGGTATTTGCTTGTCTTGGTCACTATTTATCCTCAGAGCTTTGAAAAGGACACTAGCATGAGGTTATATTCAATAAACATTAGTTGGATGAGTGAATGAATTTACAGATACATACATATATTTTAAAAATTTATCAGTGTTATCATATTTTAAAATTTAGGAATTATAATTTTGTAAAAGCAGTAGACATGACTTCCTATATATTTTTGTTGTTGTTATATTCATTTCAGAGTGTAAAGAAATTAACACTGAGATTTGGACAAATCATGATTTTCTGTTGTTTATATTAAATTACAGATATTTAGTGATTGCATTTAATGTAGGGTTATCAAGATTGTGTTTTTATATTTCCATGCATACATTTATTCATGAGAAAGCAAATGTTCTATGGAATATCTGAGCAGTAATAAATAAAAGAAGAATGACTTCAGAAAGAATAGAGATTCTTGCCATTGTGTTATGGAATTTGGTTTCAACGTCTTTGACAACTGGAAAGTTACAGGCATTATGAGACTGAATGAAGATATAAAATATGCAGTGCAATTGCAGTGTAATCTAAATTTAAGCATTTGGAGATCAAAAGATCACAATTAATATGTAAGTACCATATTTTAAAACAGTACTACGTAACATTTATACAACTGCTTAAAAGACTAATTGGTGTTAAAAAATAACACTTTTGATTCGTTCATCTGTATCTTATAGATGCTCTTAATTGAATAATAGAATGGGATAATTCATTAATATATATAAAATATTTTCACAGTCCAGTATTCAATGTATAATAATATATTTAATTGTAAGCAAAATTTTAAATTAGATAAGCCTTAGAAATAAAAACCAGAGTACAGAAATGTTAAGAATTTTGATCATTTTCCTTATTAATAAAACTTTTAAAATTAAACTCTGTTCTGTTTTTTATATTTTCATAAGATCTTTTCCTAATTTTATATATTGATATACATTTAAATAACTATTAGTGGCCTTATTAGAGATTCTCATTTTCAAAATTTTCTCAGTTTCAAAATTAACAGTAAGAGTAACTAACATGACATAATTTTCTTTGGGCTTTTCTAAAAATTTTTTTTAATTGTTGATACAGTTTTAATTTTTATTTATTTATATGTGGTGCTGAGAAGCAAATCCAGTGCCTCACACATGCCAGGCAAGTGTGCTACCGCTAAGCCCCAGCCTTAGTCCCTGATAGATTTCTTTTCTTATTTTTCTTGGTTATTTATTTAAAATGAGATAAGCAACAATTTTAACACAACTATCCCATTATTTTTTGTGTTTTCCTCAATTTGAAGGGTATTTGGTCTGTTGCCATGTTCTATATTCATAGTCTGCCTCTGATTTTTCAAAAATGAGGTTAATGTGATAGGTATAACTAACATTTTAGAATACATAGACAATTAACAATTATCCCTTAAAATTTAAAAAGTAACTGTTGAAATTTACATTACACACAAAATAAAAATTAAGTATGGTTTATGAGAAATGTCCAAAGACATTAATATCCTACATATATTCAAATTTTAAATGTTACAATATAAGATGGACTTTGATTAACAAAATGATTAATAATGGATCATAAATCTAGCACACAGAGGAATTATTAAAATCAAGTGTTACTCATCTTCACATTTGTTGGCCCTGTTCAAGTATCATGCCCCACACCCTCCACCAAAATGCTTCCATTTCACATTTTAATTTTTTTTTTAAATCTTGGAGGCCTGAAAAACCTAAAATTATAACAGAGCTCGAATTTTTATAAGAAGAAAATTAGATTTTTGCATAGTATATTAATAGAATTTTCTTTGAAGACATATATGGCATGGGAAGAATGAACACATTAAATAGATTCAAAACTCCATTGAAAAATCTTTATATACATTAAACCTTACTTTCTATATAGTGCAGAAAATTTTAAAAAGCCTCAATAATTCACTGTCCATAATAGGCATCATTATCTTAAAGATACTCTAAGGATATGGCAATAATAGTTCTAGATAATATACCAATAGATATTCAAAACACTTTAACATCAGTTACATTGAAAGAATAATAGCTTGTTAACTTACAAATTTGGTAGCAAGCAAGTGGTCATTGATTTTGTCATAAAGTTGCTATAGACCACATTTTAAGTAGACTTATTTTAAAGAGAAAAATAATACATGGAAATAAAGCATGCATAGTTAAAGAAAATCTTCATTATGTCTTTAATAATGGTATTACTGTATGAGAATTATAAAGAGCAAAAGTTTGTGTGACAGTTGAGCTAGTAGAATTAATTAAATTCTGGCTTCCCTAATTAAGTGAAGATATGTTTATATGAAAAATATCAAAAGTGTTTTTTTACCTAAAATCCATGCAGTTTATTCTACAAATAACTAAATGTCGAAGAGAGATTTTTAAATCATAGAAGCAGTAGAAGAGAATGTTTTAAATTAGGTAAAAAATTGAAAATAATAGTATGTCACTCATTTTTGTGAACTAGCATTATTTATACCATCCATCATGATTTCAAAAACTTAAGTGATATTGGGTCTTTCTAGAACAAAGGAAAATTAGAACTGTCCTAAGGATGAACTAACTATAAATATGGGAAAACATAGAAAGGTTAATATTAGTGTGGCTTTTTATATAAGCTCATATTTAACTCATGAAAATAAGGGTACCTATCTTCAAAATAATAATGCCCAATATAAATCTTAATTGGATAATTGAAAATGAAAAATGGTAATTCCTATGTTCTTAAAGTTTCTTTAGATTAATGCTTATTTGGCGATAAAGATAATTCTCCCTTCAGTAGGGTTAATAAGATAGAGACTCTGAGATCAACCAAATAGGAATCCTTAGGATAGTCATCATTATGTTCTAAAGAACACTCTAAAGCCACATATCAGTTGTTCTGACTTATTGAGTTTTTAATAGTATAATGAGTTATGAAAAATTAAATATAGTCAGAAGATACAAATGATAGAGAAATATGGATAAAGACAGAGTTTTACCTGAGAGAAAATTTTCATTAATTCCAATACTTTTATAACTCCTGGGAAAATTTTTGTATTAATTTGTATTTTATTTGCTAATAAAAGTTGAAATCTTGGGGCTGAGGAAGTAACTCAGAAAGCCCACCTAGCATGTTTAAGATCCTATGTTCAGTACACAGCACTGGGTGGGGGGAAGTAAAAATCATATCTTTGTATTATATTTAAGAGAAAACTTTCATTCTACTCCGTAAGATTATATTTCTTTAAGGTCTTTGTTATTCTTAAGGAGCAACTGGTTCTGTCTAAGGGTAGAGGAATTCATTGAGATTTTTATCTTAAACAGATAAAAAATTCCTTTAAGGGGCTGGGGCTGTAGCTCAGTGGTAGAGTGCTTGCCTAGCACAGGTGAGGCACTGGGTTCGATCCTCAGCACCACATATAAATAAATAAATAAAGTTATAAAAAATTCCTTTAATTATGTAGAGATTTGGTGGTCTAATAGGCCTGGACATTCATGCAAGAGCCTTCCTTTGTTTTGTTTAGAAGGAAACTTTGCTTTCAGTGGGAAAGTACAAAAATAAAATAAACTAGAAGTAACTAGATACCATTAACTTTCACAAACTTTGTACTTGCTAAGCTATTTTTTAAAAGGTGAAGTTTATTATTTAGTAGTGCTTTGCTGCCCTTAGTAATTGTAAAGCTTTCTTTTAAGTTTTTGTTTTATTTTTTAATATAGTAATTTTGAATCAACACTGATAAGCTAAGGATAAACTTTCAGATATATTCTAGGTTCTCTAAAAAACAAGTGTCAGAATCACAAAACATTTAAATTAAAAGCAAAGAATGCAAGTGCTTCACTTATGTTATAAATAATCTCATAATAATTTCACTTAAATTGAATCTGTTAGTCAGAAAAAGAGAATTAGTTAAAACTACATTTTATGACCTACATATTCTGAATATTTTGATCTGTTTTCCCATAAAACTTGCATATGGTGTCACATCCACTTATAACAAGAAAAAATGAAATTTTGTCCTAAGTAATTTTTGACAAACATGACTTTTTACAAGAGTAAGATATTTACTTTGATGAGATGTAAGATTTTTTACCTTTATTTCATTTAGTAGTATGTTAATTTTAGTTGTAAGTAATCATCTCTTCTCTTTCTCATGGATCACATTTGAAAGGATTTTATGCAACTATTAAAGTTCACACTTATTGTTAAATTTACTAGGGCCAATAATAGCTTTGGGAAGAGTTTAGTTACAGAATTGTTTTTGAATAAAGAATGATGTTTTCTAACTGACAACACCTTTGAGATAGTGGGTCTACATATGAATTGAAAGATTTGTGACTGGACAATATCAATTTATGACTCTTCATGAGGAACAACTGTTGAAAAGAGAGACTCTATTAGAGAAACATTTCTTTCTGAAGGGGATTACAAATCCAATTCACAATAGACCAATTTTTGTTTTGTTCTGTGGAAAAATCTAACCCTAAGTGATATGGCAACCATAGCAAACTGCAAATAGGCTCTCACGTCTAAATTTTAAGCTTATGAATTAATTCAAGGTAAACAGTATATTCAAATTCATTTTTGCAAAAAATTTTATGCATATAGGAGACATTTAATAGATATTTGTAAATTGAACTAAAAACACTTTATACTGCCTTTGCTTAGCATTATAAAAATTTGAAAAAATTGAAAATATTGATCATAAAATAAAAAGCGCTTCACTTATATTATAAATAATCTCATAATAATTTCACTTAATAAATGACTATAGTGCTGGATATTCTGATGGAACAACATTATTAATTTTACCTTTTGGAGGTTTCATATAAAAAGCATATAAACTTTTTCATTAAGTGTGAAACATGAGTTTCTTGTATTTTGTGAAATTTGAGCTTGGAAAATTTAAGATGATCATACTAAAAGAAGTATGACACACCTGCTTCAAATCTTTTTTGTATTTTTTTTTTTTTTTTGGTGGTGCTGGGGATTGAACCCAAGGCCTTTTGTATAGAAGGCAAACACTCTACCAACTGAGCTATATCCCTAGCCCCTAAATATCTTTTCTATATAAAGACATAGACACCACCTGTGAGTTAATAATCAGAGCTCTTGATTTGTGAAATATTAATTTCTTTTTGTGGTTACTAGGGATTGAACCCAGGGCCTTTCACTTGCTAGGCAAATGTTCCATTACTGAACTATACCCCAGCCTCTAATTTTTTTAAAATTAATATTAAACTTCCTTAGCAAAAACTACAGAAAAGGAACATCATAATTCATTTCAAAATTACTTCCCAGCATACTTAATTTTCAGCTAAGGCAAAGCCAGAACCCATACCCTCTGTGAATGCAAGTGTTCCCCTTTGTGTGATAAGATCTAACATATTAGAAGCATATTTTTTGCAACCTTTTCTAATCTTCATCCTTTTTTAAGGCGATCTATAAGACCTTTTTAGATTTTCTGTGACTCTGATTCTGATAAGGATCCAGGATGTAGTGATAGAAGTGGAGAGTGGATGAGACAAGATGAGGCAATTAAAAAGAAGAAAGAGAGGCTGAAAAATAGTGTTATATAACTTAATAAATGAATAGAAAAATTATAGTATGGATGAAAATTTTAAGAAATTTAACTGACTGCTTTTTAGAGCAGAAATGTAATATAGAAAGTTATCAAAACAGATTTTTAGGAAATGTGTTTGGATGATATGTAATGTAATTTATTTTCCACTATCACTTTTTTAATGAACTTCTGTAAAGACTTTGCTATTTAAGAACTGGATCTGGATTTGTTTTTTATTCATGGACTGAGATCAGCATTAAATTTATAACTGGAAGCTGCTTTATTCAGATTATAGCTTAATAGATTTTTAAGGATTAATGCATTGTGAAATAAGTCTTTTTTGTTATGGCATGCATAACTTATTTATTGATAGTTATTATATAACTCTGAAAATCTACTGAAATTCTGGATTCCCATTAGGCCGAAATTTATAATTTCTGATTGCATGTTTTCATAAATACCATTTTTAAACCTTTATTTTATTTATTTTTTTTTATGTGGTACTGAGGATCAAACCCAGGGCCTCATCCTTGCTGGGCAAGCACACTACCACTTAGCTACAACCCTAGCCCTTCTGATTGCATTTTTAGTTTAATTATTTAAATGCCTCATCTACCTACTTGATTGTACATTATTTTTACATTTTTTCCCAAATATGTCTTATACCATGAGATAATAAGTTGACTATAGATTGAAAATTGACTACCCAGAAAATAAAATATAAATGGCTTCTTCAACTTTCTGACTTTCAAAATTATAAACTCCTTCAATACACAGACTAGAAAATTTTGTAAAGGCAGGTACATGAATTTTTATGCATGTTTTAGTTATCAAAAATTATTCCTGAAGACTTGTGATTTATGGAAGTTACTCATTTACTTTTATAAAGTCTATACTTATACATATTAAGGAAGTTTAATTATTGAATATGTGCACCAGTAAATCTTGAAATGTTTCATGTAAAATTTCCAAATGATTTTGGCATTTTAATTGTAGTTATTACTGAATATTATAATATCCCTGGGATTGTGTGTTTCATGATTGGTAGGTAGTAAAGATAAAAATATCCTTATATTTTAATGCTGCTGTTTAATTTTACATATATATATTTCAACCTTACTGTATGATGAAATTCAAAATTACACTTAAGATTATCACATTTGTAGATCTTTAGCACATTTATAGTTCTGTAAAGTGTAATTTGAAAGAGAATATTGGTTGAGAGACAAAATAACAAAAGAATTTTCCAATACTGTAACAAATTGTTAGCAAAGAAAAAAAAAAAGAAAAGCATCATCAGACCTTTTAAAGACAAATATTCTTAACAGAGATCTTTAATCTTTCAATTACTTAATATCCATCCCATATAAATTTAAATACTTTAATAGAATTTATTTCATCAAGGTATACAGATGCTGCTGACAGAGTCATATGGAAGACCATATTATTCTATCTCTTATTTTCCTAAATACCTTTTTTGTTGTATTATAAAAATAAATATATATGATTAATAAATTTCATCTGTTTACTTCTGTTATTATTTAATATATACTTGAAGACAGATAAATATGGAAACTTTATATTTTCTCTAAATGTATCCAGATCTGTGTAAATGTATCAAGCACACTGCAGATAGTCTATGAGTAATACAGGACCATGCAGGTTGACAGCTGAAAAATATGGCTAGCTATTTCTGACACTTAAAAAGTGATGGATTACTCATTTTTTTCTTTTTTTAAAGTATACTTATAGAATACTCTAAAGACTTTAATTCATTTTTGTTTTTCAGAATGAGAAAAATTAAGCTGTTCTAGGCAAAAATAAGGAAATAATTCAGCAAAAGAAAATATGTAGAAGGTTCTAGTATAATGGGATAATCCATAAAATCTTAAAATAAGGGAAAAAAGAAACAGTGAACTTCCTTAAATACAAGGCACACTACTATGATTAAAAAATGTACTTTAAGTCGGAATTTGAGAATGTGGGTAGGGAATCTTATCTTAGAAATAAAATAAAAACCAATCTATTTAATCATCATATTTAGACAATCTGCTTTGTGTTTTTTTCTACCTTACCACATTCTCCTTACTCTTTCACCTAGCATGGTAGTCATTTTTTATAGGTTTACAGGAAGCAGCTGACATTTTAATTGAATTTGTACTTAAAAAGCATTATTTTGATAAACTGACTCAGCCTAACTCACTGAAAAAATATATTTGCCTTTTTGTTGCAAGCCTCTCAGAAGATTGTGAGGAGTCACCTTAGCTGTGCTCACATTTTTATGTGAACTATATGGACACAGATTGACACACAATATATATGCTCAGTAAAATCTATTTAAATCCAGTTTGCAGTATTCATACTTATTTCTTAGAAGGCCTTGAAAATAGCTCAGCATGTTAATGTAACTATTTTTGTGAACAGACATAAAAATTCTTAAACTTGCAAAATGCACCATTAGCAGTCAGCTGGATACATTTATTTTGTTAGGTTACCACATAGCTATCATAAAATTCTGTTTTAATTAATCATTTCATATTAAATCTAAGGCTATAATCTTATATTCTTTATTCAAACCAATTCTGAAAACAACCACTTTTCTCAGTGCTGTGATGATGAGCTAAGGAACAGTCATGGGTTTATTCCATCCTTCACTCTATGAAAGCTCTTAGAGCAATGGACTCACTCTTGATCTTTCTAGGGATCATCTTCAAAACATAGTAGAGAAATACACAATAGTAAAAAAATTAGAGGGGAAAAGCCTCTAAACTACCACCTACTATGAAATGTGTAGGACACTATAAAGTTAATTAAAAAAATATAGACAAACCCAGCCTTAGAAGATTTAAAAGCACAGTATTTTTCTCCCGCTCCCTCCCCAATACACCCTTCTCACCATAGTCACACCTGACAAGAATGCACTACATGGAATCATTGGTCATTTAGGCAAATCATTCTAATAACATCAGGCACCAACAGTTAAACTATTAAAAAATGAAGCAACAATACAACCCATAAAATTGAGTAAGGTTTTCTAAAAAATAAATATTAATGTCAATTTGGAAGTTACTAGATCACAAAATAGGAAATAAAAGTCAACTATTTCTTTCTCATCTACCATTAAACTCTACATACATCGTTAAGGATGCTACATCTGGACAGATTCTTTTAAGTCCATGAACACTTCCCAAATACTTCTATACAAAGTTACACATCCATGCTGGGTTATTTATCATTGTGTAATGATAATCTGAAGTGGGCCAAGATTTTATTTGCAGGCTATTCAGAGAGGACCTATGTAGCATGAATTTAAAATCCAGGTTGGAAGCAGAAACATAAGGTGTGCAGCCATAGTCTGAACGGGAGACCGTGGTTTAGGAAGTAATGTTTGGAGAATCAGAAGAGAGAGTAGTAGAGAGGACATTTTCATTTTAGAAATGCTGAGGCACAAAACACAGGTGCTTGTAGTACTTTCATACATGAAATCCTTTCTCCTGTATGTGCATCATATGTAAACGTAAAGTCTGTATGCTGCTGACTATTCGTCTCTGGTGTCCAATGAGTATGACTCCAATTCTCCTAATGTCACTGAGAGAGAGAGAAAGAGAGAGGGAGAAGAAAGAGAAGGAGAAGGGGTGGGGGGTTGGAGACCAAGAAAGGAAGAAAAAGAGAGATAAAAAGAGAAAATAAACAATTTACATTTTATAAAAATGAGAAAGAGAAGTAAAGAAAATGTATGCTTAGATACATTAGATATACAACAGGTCACACTTGCCAAACATTGTGTAGTTTAATTGTTAACAGAAATATAAATGATCAGTGAGAGTTTGTTATTTTTTTTTCTTCTATCTGGTCACACAGAATGTATAATAAGTTAATCTCAAGCTTAATGATACAGGAAAAATTTCATATCTAGGTACCTATGTAATGTTCAGATATTTTGTAGGCTGAAGGCTATATATGATTTAGATAGTTATATAAATTTGCAACAGTAGTAGCAAAATGATCAATATGCAAGGCAGAAGGTATACTGTGGATTTCATTTGAGTTCTTGATTTCTCAATAATCTGAAAAAAATGCCATTAGGTTGAACTATGAAATTGTTATTACTATTTTAAAACAATGGCTCAATATAATTGTTTTAATATCTAGTTAAGAAAAAACTCACACGTTCAGCATTTATATTGCACATAGGTAAAAAATGATCTTTGATACAATGGAAAATGTCTGGCCATTGTAATAAACAAGAGGAGCCCTGAGTGACATGATAAGATTGTATTTATTTGACAAAGGTAGTAGTAGTTATAGATTATGTAAGAAGAAAATATGAAGAATAAATAAGGTAAAACTACATTTACATGTAGTTTGTGTATACTACTCTTGTTCACATTATAGATGTGAACAAAAGTAGTACTCATTTTAGAAAGCATTTAAAACATTTTTAAAAGCTATTTGATCCTTTCTAAAAATAATGGTTAAAAATGTAATGTCTAACTTCAAAAAGAACAACAGAGATGATAGAAATGACATATTTAAGGGCTGGGGTTGTGGCTCAGCGGTAGAGCACTCGCCTAACACAAGAGAGGCCCTGGGTTTGATCCTTAGCACCACATAAAAATAAAACAAAGATATTGTGACCATCTACATCTAAAAAATAAAATATTAAAGAAGAAATGACATATTAACCTTAGAAAAGGTGTTATTGATATAGCATTTAAATTTATAATTCCCTAAATAGGACATCTAATTACAGTAATAACCCTAGTACCACTTACTCAATGCTCATTCTTGAAATCAGGTCAAATGTTGTAAACCCTGCTGCCATGAAGTTATTCTTATATTGCCCCATCTTTATGGAATCCAGCCAGTCACCGACTGTGACAAACAAAGGATATTCAGAAACTTCACCAGGAGACTCTGGCATTCTATGGGGAAAACAAAACAAAACAAAAAACATAGGCACCAGACCAAAAGTCAGATAAAGGTTTTCTTTTTCCTTTCACAATATTGTTAACGTCTAGTATTTTTATCCTCCAATTTTCTGTTATGCAAATCAATAATAAAAACCCCATTTGTTGATCAAATCAATCTTTCATCTTTTTTTCTGCTTTTTGCTACACTTGGGTCTTATATTTGATAGATCTTGAAGAAATTAACATCTTCTATCTTTTGGTTTTTTTTTCTCTTGCATAAAGCTGTGTTTTAAAAGTTGAGGAATAACCTGCTCCCTATCCCCACCAAGAAAGAAAGTAGTTACCATTTTTGATCTGCCACTGAATCCATGTACTTTTATCTTTTCCACATTTGTTGGTATAGTTCTACTTTCATGGTGAATTCTTCTATGGTAAATTCATTGATCAAGTATCCACTTATTCGATTTTAAATATTCAATAGGAATTATTATTTATTAAATAGTAATCACTGCTAGGTGTGGTGGCTCATGCCTGTAATCCCAGCTTCTCGGGAATCTTAGGCAGAAGGATTGCAAGTTCAAAGTCAGCCTCAGCAATTTAGTGAGACCCTAAGCAATTCAGTGAGGCCCTATCTCAAAATATAAAAGGGCCGAGGATGTTGTTCAATCCCTGGTATCAAAAATAAAAAAAAAAAGTAATTTGCTGCTGTCATAGAACTTGGTTTTGTGAATAAGATTTATATACATTTAAGCATATGGTTTTGTAGCCCAAAGCAAGATAGTATTAAGGCACAAAACAAAACAAAATCAATGTAAAGTTTAATTAATAAGAAAAAGGAATGCAGCATTGGTGGATCATAAAGGCAATGTTATAGCAATCTTTGGTTTCTAAAATCTGAGGCAAAGGCATTTTAGTTGGGGATATTTTGTAATTTTAGTATAAAATAATAGAAAAGTATTATTTTGGAAAAGCTAGGGTAGACAGGTATGTATAAAATGAAGCTAATCTTAGAAATTATAGGAAAAAGAACTCGAAGTTGTGTATTTAAGCCATTCTTGTGATAAACTATATTTTTCTGCTTCTAGAAATACATGGAAATTAATGTAAAAAACATTTTACATGTTTTTAAAAATATTTGGTTGTAAAAGTGATTTTATAGTAATTGATGCATTATTAACCCTATAGGACAATAAATGTATCATTTAAAAATTCTTGGATTAGGACTTATATTATCTAGTCAAGCAGTAAGAATCTTTTAGTGTTTAGTGTTTGAGTCAAATTAGTGTTTTCTAAATAATGAAAATGTTATTAGAAATCAATCACTGAATTACTTGAATTAGAACAGTGAAGGCTAGTCCAATTTTTAAAAAACTGTAAAGAATGAAAGAATGCATGCAGACTTAACTAGAATTATAATTTTAAACATTCATATTTGAAATATTTCAACATGTTTTTAACATCCATATTTTAATTATTTAACCTATAATTAGAAACTGCTAGTACCTTAAAAAACACATGATTAAACCACATGAAGTAAGAATTCCACTGTGAAGCAGAGGGCATATATAAAATACATAACTGTATTGTTCTGTTAAAATATATGGGAGTGGGAGTTAGGTTCTAAGATTAATGCTGAAGGTGAAAATTGAAATTCCCCAACACACACACACACACACACACACACACACACACACACACACACACACACATTCTAAGATTAATGGTAAAGGTGAAAGCTGAAATTCCCTAACACATACACACACACAAAGCATTTAAGTTACCCTTAAAGAACTAAATCTTTTAGAAAGACAAGTTGTGCATGGTTTCAACTCCCAAAGACTCTGAAAAGTACGCCCTTGAAATTCAGGAGAGTCCCTAATAAAGGCCTAGAATTAATTTTATTTTTGTATTCCTTGTCCATTGACATCCTTTTTTAAGACTGAGGTTTAGTTGAAAATATAGAGTTGGGAGTGAACAAGGATGATGGGGAAGTACAGGGGTTTTTGCTCTTTACATAATTGGAATGTGAATAAGGTAAGTGTGTGTATCCTGAGAGTACACTGTATTCTATGTTGAGTCTGGTTATCCTTACCAGCAACTGCCATCTTTTTTTTTTTTAAGCACTACTCAATTATATTATCACATTTATTATTTTGGAGACTAAGTCATATTCTTCTATACTGCAAAAATGTTATTGACTATGGGTTGTTTCATTCTAGTTAATATCAGAATGACTCTTAATTTGACCTGAAATAAGAATCAGTTATGTATAAAAGTTGAATAGCTATCACAAATACTTAAATTGTTCCTCTGTTTCTTAAAATTTTCCTAGAGGTGTTCATGTTAATAAATAATATCAAATAAAACTTCATGTATAAAATAGTAAATGATAAAGCTCTTCATGGCAAAATTAGTTATATAAGTTCTTTAACCACAGCATTTCTTGGTGTTAGATAGACTCTAATGTGCATTTTAAATATGTAAGAGAATTTTGTATAGCTTATATATTCATTTCTTAAATTAGATAACTAGTTTCTATGGAATATATTTTAGGAAATAACTGCTGTACTTTATTGACTGAAATTAAATATCAAAATGACTAGGGTACATTTATTAATTATTAATAAAAATAAAATCACATGATAGAAAATTGAATGTCCTTTTTTAAAATAAGATGGCTCTCTTGTGTTTAACTTCTTGTCAAATAAGTTTGTTAAAACTAAATTAAATAAAAGGTGGTGATAATCTCATGAAAACGGAAGGTGGACTAGTAGAATAGAGGAAAGGAACCAGGGGCAGGGAGAAAGGGAGGGAAAGGAGAAATACTAGGAGAATGATATTGGCCAAATTAGATTGTGCACATATTCAAATATTTAACAACAAATCCCACCATTATGTATAATTATCATGCACCAATAAAAAATGAAAAAATGTGAGCAAAATTAAAACACTGTGTTTAAGCAACTTTGCTTTCATATTCCCATGCTGTTCTTGACGCACACACATGTCAGATGACTTTCTCTCTCCTGAGATAATGCTGGAGTAACTCTTGAGCCATCACAATTTCCTTTAACTGGTGAGTAGAAATGTAATTTGCTAATTTTATGTCTTTAATACAGAAAGGTAATGAAAGGACATTCTGTAAACTAAATGACTGAAATGGCCTATTTCCCTGTTGAAAAGCATCCACTATTAGCTCCCAGAATGCTTCAGTATAATAATTCCTTTTCTTTCCACACATCTTTAGTAACCTAGTTACTCTTTGGCCTTTATACGACTGCACTGGCAGTTGATTTAGTAAGGTCAGGATCCCCTCATTGTTCACAGCCACTGTGCAATAACTTTTCTTTCACCTTATCTTATAACGAAGTTGAAAAATGCTCCTATTTTCTGGCTTCAAGGGCTGGGTACCATCAGCCTCACGCGAATTCTCTGGAACATTAACTAATAAACAATAAATGCCCTTTCTTATCAAACGTGTACAATGATAAATTCAGTCTGCTGTTTGCTGAACACATAGAAATTTCTGTTATTTGGTGATTAGTGGGTACTGTCCATCTGAGAAATGTCTTTACAGCAAAACCAGATGCTCACATTTTTAAAAAGTACGTATTATAAAATGGAAAGTGGAAGATCTGCTATTTTTCTCAGAAAAATGAGGAGGGGCTAGATATGTAAATTTCAGGTATAAATTATGGTCATTTATAGAAAATGGCTGGAGTTTAGGTATAACAGGTAATCTTATAGTTGAAGAAGCAGTAAGTGTATACCTGATTCTTCTAAATATGTGTATATAAATGAATATCTCTGATAGAGCGAAGATGTTCCTATTCTAATGAGTCCCTTGAATTCACAATAGTAATTAGTTTTTTAGTTTAGAAGATGCTTACATAGATTATTAGTAGATATCAACACTGTCCTTATAGAGCAAAAATATTTTTATCCTCAAAAGTATTTCATGTTTTACACTTAAATGTGATCTAGTAATAAATCTATTTAAATGATTCAATAAAAATTACATTTTCAAAAACACTATTGCAAGTAAAATTCTGTTTTAATATGAAATGATCACATACTTAAAGGGTTTTCTTCCCTTTTATTCTAGCATAAATTCTTTTTTCCTTGCTCTTATATTTATATACTGTTAGCAGAACTGTACTGATAGTCTATCCTATTTTATATTGCCTTTATTTCACAAATTTTATGGATATTTTTCATGTTTCCATAGTCTTCATACTTAAATGAATATATTGTATTCTATATGTTGATGCTTAATAATTTTTAATTCCCTAAAATTAGACTCAGATTGCTAACAATATTCTTTTTTTCTAAGAGAGAGGAGAGAGAGAGAGAGAGAGAGAGAGAGAGAGAGAATTTTTAATATTTATTTTTTAGTTCTCGGCGGACACAACATCTTTGTTGGTATGTGGTGCTGAGGATCGAACCCGGGCCGCACGCATGCCAGGCGAGCGCGCTACCGCTTGAGCCACATCCCCAGCCCCACAATATTCTTTTAATATAGATGATCATGTAGTCTTAGAGCATGTATCTTTTTGCTTCAATTGAATTATTTCCCTTGGAAGAAATCCATAAGAAAGAAGAAATTTTTAAAAAGTAAATTAAAACTCCCTGATGGTAGCAACCTTATCTCATATATTTTTCCTTTTTATATAGGCCCAGCACAACACTGAAAGAATTATAAGAGTTCATTAAATGAGGGATGATTTGTACTTGAGTTTTAAATTCTCTATAGAAATGTTTGATCCATGACATGATAGCTGATTCATGATGAATGATCTATTTTTATTTAATTCCATTATGAGAGCATCTGGAGGAATAAGTGCCTGTTGATGTAACTATCAAGCTATTAATGAATATACTGTTTAACTTATTCCTTACATTGTGGAAATGTTTATATATACTCGTTTCCAGGTTTCAGTGGAGGAAGAGGCAGTACAGAGGGTGCCAGGTGTGTATTGTTAAGGGTTCATATGCAATTCTAACAAGACCTAGAACCAGAACAACATCTCTCCTATCCAGTGTCACTGCTTTTATATGAGTTTCTCATCTCATGACACAGAGACTACCTTCACAGTACCTCTGAAATCATTGAAGGCACAATTTACTTAATCAGATAAAAAATAAAACATTGCATTCAACTTGAACACAAGTTAAAATAATGAAATAATTTTGTTTTTTTAAATAAAAAAACTACAAAATCTCTAAAGCACTGAAATATGCCATTTATCTTATGGATGATGCTTGTGGGCATCATCTGTTGGTTCTCCAAGTCTTTTGTCATACTTACTTTTATTTTCAGTTTTTTACTTATTACCATTATTTATTGATACAATAATGCTGATAAGTAGTATAAAAAGTGAAGAAATGAAAATGAAAATTTCAAAGTAAATTTAATTATTATAGAATTTTTGAACATCTTGAGGGATAGATGCAAACAGGCATAAATTTTTTAAAAATTTTCTCATAAGATGAGCAGAGTACCTATCATGTGCTCCCTAGAGTCAGATTAACAGATCACTGAACCTCAAATTTTATTTTTGAGAGGATATGATCCAGAGTCAGAAAATAGATTTTATATTACATGCCAACTGCAATGCATTGGCAGTGCCCATCAAAATGTGGTCATGAAAAGGATAGGAGACAGCATGTGAGCTCAGTGGGAAGGAGTTTTCTGACGATTGCCAAAGCAAGAAAAAAGAAGCAAAATATATATTTGCCAACATCAGAAAAATTAAACCACAGAAATGCCTGAGGATATAATTTGGAACTATATTCTTGCCATATTTTCCTCATCTCTATTTATTGTTGTAATTATTACTTTCTTTTTCAAATAATATTCTTTAAGTGGATGGGCATTATAGGAGGATATTTGGAGAATATATGGACTATGTATTTGCTACTTATTCCCATAATAAGGGCATATACGCTACCTCTTTGTATTTACTCAGTAGAACATAAAATAATTAGCTGTGCTACAGTAAGTTTCTTTTTGAAATTTTAATATAGTCCATCTATGAAGTAAAATAAATCCCAGAGAAAAGTCTAACTAGAAATATTTTAAAAATATACCCTCTCTTTTTAACATCATATTTCTGAAATAGTATTATACTTGAAAACATCTCTCCATTTTGTGAGTTTCTCTAACTGTATAGTGGAATGGACAAGGGCTTTAGAGTTGGTGAATTTTGCTCCTGATATACTAGTTGATTGCTGAACAGAAGATTTTACATCAAATTGTTGAAAATTATTGTGCCCCTTGGTGCACTATTAACTGAATGCAGGGAATTAGTATCATTCAGTCTTAGAGTGTTTCTCTAAAGCAAAGTTTCTTTTTTTAATGTTTTTTTTTAGTTGTAGTTGGACACAATACCTTTATTTAATTTATTTATTTTCATGTGGTGCTGAGAATCAAACCCAGCATCTCTCACATGCTAGGTGAGTGCTCTACTGCTGAGCCACAAGCCCAGCCCCAAAGGTTCTTAATTATGGTATTGGTATGAGAATTTTGCTTTTGTCCTCATACACATATTACTTGGATGCTTGCAAGTTCAATGATAGATTTGTATATACTAAGAAAGGTGGTGATTTGAGTTCCTTAGAGCTAAAATTCTAGGATTCTATCTATTGCCCAGGTAGGTAGTGAGAATATTCCTAAAGTGCCTTGGCCTGGGCAGGATATGATTTCTAAGGCGGCTGACATTGTCTCTCTGGGTCACTCCTGAACATCTGTGGATGCCACTGTTGAACTGATGTTCAGGAAGTCAGAATCTGTAAAACTTCTTTGTCAGAGACAGGCTAGGAGTGTGGAGCAGGACTGAAAGAAAGTGTTATTTATCTATCACATGGCAGCTCTGCTCAAAGGAGCATTGGCAAGCTAAATGAAGCCTAGTGTGCTCAACAGGCTTCAGTGCATGGAGGAACCGGGGTGAAAGTTAAGAGAATGTAGAAGGAATGAGTAGGAAAGGTGGCTGGGGTGGGGAGGTAAGTACAGTTGGATAAAGGGACACCCTATGGTTACCAGGCCACTTTACCCTACTGAGTACAGATCCCCAGACAAGATCCTGGACTCTATAGGAGCAAGCTTACTTGGAGTTGGCAGCAGCTATAAGACTGATCCTGGGAGTTGGAGGGAGGGAGCAAATGACGTTTCAAAGTTTGAACACTGCTCCAGATGCCATTCTACACACAACCTTGACCTCAAGCTGTCCCCTTTCTCCAAGGGGCTGGGTACTACTTGACAGCTATACTTAATTCATTGGAACACTATTATAAGTCATTATTGTAAAATGAATGAATGTGAGGGTACTTTGAAGTTAAATATATAGAAAAATCACTGCTTATATCAATGTTGTCATTTTGAAAATTAATTTTGTATGATTATTTGGATTTTAGGTTATACTTATTATATCACTATATTCATTTATATATTCATATATTTTCTTGAGTAGGAGAGAAATGAAATATATTGGGAACTGCACAGGGCTCTGAATATTCCTGTGGGAGGGAGAAACTTAGGTATAAGAATGTCAGCAGAGGAAGGGCAAGATCTGCTGCTTCAGATAATGAATGCCTTTTCTGACCAAATATTTTTCTATTATGTACTCTGACTTAAAAGGAAAGATTTTGGTACAGAGTTTGTAAAATTTCTAATATGCTAATATAAAATTATTTAATTGTGAGCTTTTCTCATCCCCTTTTGTCATCTTAAATTCTTTTTCTCTTACTACTTTGTCAAGAGAAAGGATAAAATCTTCTTAGGTGAATTCCTGAGGGGGGAAAAAAAAGCAATTAGATGGGAATAAAAACCATGGGGACCTAATGCATTAGTGAGTTGTATCAGCATATGTGTGAGAGAAATGTGGGAGTTTGGGGGCACTATAGAAAAGAAGAGTGCAGTAGAGTTTAGTAAGAGTCACTGTTAGGCTCCTTTACATGTTTGAGAGGCATATGAGGAGAAAGATTGAAATTCTACACTGTTATGTTTCCTTAGTCCAACATCACTCTGGGACAGATGTCTGGCACTGGGATGTGGTAGATGGAGGGTCCTGTCACATGAAGGGGTTTGTCACAGTTTTATAGCCATAAAACAAACCCTGAGTTCTTTAGCTAATATTGTTATCCTTTAATCTACTGCATCTCTTCCCCCTAAACAGTCACAGTTCTCTGGATCAGGGACAGGGTGGGTGGGTGGCAGTGATAATAAGGGGATGGCAAGGGGACACATTCCAGCTTTTGTTCAAATAAGATGCTGATAAGACTCAGATATGAAACCTTTAGAACTATGGTTTATTTTGTTTCTGAAAAAGTATATTAAGGGCAAAAGCAGTAGCACATATGTCTTTGTCAGAAACAAGGATAGCAAATCAGTCACAAAAACTTCCATTTGGTCTCCCAGAGATTAGACTGTAGAATTGAATCAAGCTGCCAACCTTATATAAAGCACCTGACTTTTGGCCTACGTGTGACAGGGCTATCACAGAGTTTGCCACTCACTGGCGCTTTGCACAGAAGATTCATGCACCTCACTAAATCATCAACCTCTGACCCTTAGATACAACCCTTCATCTTGGCTTGACCATTGGATCCTTTTTGCTTTTTGGCATTTTCTCAGATTCTTTCATTAATATCTTCCAAATATGATAGTTATTCATAATCTTGAAAATGCAGACAAGGAACTGTCTTATCTACTTTTACTTTTCTTTCCAAAGAAGACTTTTACCTGCCTGTCTCTATATAGTCATATCATACTTAAACAGCTTTGTTGGCAGGCACTGACTGTAAAGTCTGTTAACTCTCTACCACAACAACAGGCCCAGATTAAATTATTTTAGCTTTAGAGATTCCAAAGTCATCTTCTATGAATGCAAACTCATTTCATGGTCCCTTTCTATTAGGACTTTTCCCTCAATATTCAAGCATGCCAAAGCCTCTTCAATAAAACATATGAAAATAGGAAACAAGATATATTTCCTCTACTTCTCTTTCTCTGGAGAAACATTTCTGGAAACACAAATTAGTACTGTGCATTGCTCTTCTCTCTGACTTCACATTCATTCCTCCTCTATTGCAAGATGTCTTCCACAACTTTATTGAAAATACTCTTGCAAAGGCTGCCTATGAACACCTGGATGCCTCACTGCCCAAACCAATGGACACACTTCACATTTTATTTTACTGAAACTTTGTGAAGCCTTGGACCTTATGCTCCTTGAAGCTTTCTCCTCTTCAGGCTTATGACACAACACCTTATATGTTCTTCATTACTTGTTTGGTTCTTCTTTCTCACTCTCCTTGGGGTATACTTTTTCAGTTCTTATCTTAAGTCTTGGTGTGTTCTAGAGGATGACCATTTTTTTTCTTATTGATTTGAATCCTTCATATTCTTTATTGGTTTTCTGAACTACACTTAAAGCTTAAGATACAATCCACATGCTAATGATCTTCAAATCTATATCCCCAGTCTAGAACTTTTTACTTATAAAAAGAGACCCCACCTATAAATTTAACTACCTATTGAATATCTCCACTTAGATGTCCCACAGGCATGTCTGACATAGCATGCTGAAAATGATCTTATTTCTACTCCAAAATTTGTCTTTCTTCCTCTCTTAATGATTATACCATCCATCAGCTTGTCTAATAAAGAAGCCTGATAAAGTTTCTTGATTCTTTTCTCTTTTCCTCCCTGCATATTCAATCAGTGACCAGGTCATATTGGTTTTCTTGCCTTATAGTAAATAAATTCTTTTATCTCCTGACCCCAAGTGTACTCCTGTTTCGTAAATTAGGTCCTGATCTCTTGTATCTTGGATTATTGAAAACATATAATCATCTCTGATTCCAGTCTTGTTCCTTATTTTGCAATCAATCAAAATCAGCCCTAGGGTGATCTTTCTGAAATGCAAATGTGATCATGTCATTTTCTTGCTTTAAAAAAAAATCCTTCAATGGCTGTCCATTGCTTTAATGACAGAATCCCAAAGTGCCTTTCTCCCCATCCCCCACTCCTTTACTGCTTCCTGTGTTGGACCACTTTGAGGAAGATGGGCTAGAGTAATAGTTTAATCTCTAGCTATTTCATGCTTGGCTTCACTTTACTGAGACTGCCAATTAGTGATTTAGAGGTGAACTCTTATATGCTCACTGTGAACTGAAGCCTGTTTCAAATAGTCCTTGAAGGGCCTTGGCCTTATTGTCACTAAAGCACTACACCAACTTGAACCTGTGACCTGAAGCTGAATGTCCGAATATCCTCTTGGCTATCCCCTGAGTCAGGGAAAAATGAACTTGGGAAATGCTATAGTTATTTCTAAGTCTAATTTCTCCTAAAAGAAGAAATATATTTCTAACTTAATGATATTTTAAATGTAATATTTTCAGACATAGATGACAATCTTTTTTTTCTTTGACTTTTCTCCTTCTTATAATTGCTTTTCAGAGAGAGGTGAGTAGATCTTCTCAACTCCACTGACTTTTATAAAATGGTGCATGAGTGCCTTTATTTTCTTGTCTTGTAGTCTGTCCTTTTCTGGTTTTAGGAAGTTAACAACAGCTAGATGTGATCATATCACCTGGAAGCATTCTTGCTCCTGGCTGATTCACAAATTACCTGTCTTGCCTGCCATTTTAGATAGAAGGACATAGCACAGATTGGACAAGAAAATTAGAGGTGCCGCATGTACAAAAGTTGTATTCATGAAGGTAAAGAGGGATCCATAAAGAAAGATCGATAAATATCAAAGGCCCACATGTAAAAAATATAAACAAACTAATTCATAAAGTTGAAATAGAAAAGAGAAGGGGAAGCTACTTTTTTTCCTCATGAAAAAATTTCCATAGTTTTCATTAATGCCAACACTTTGTTCAGCTGATAAATAAAATATAGCTTATACAAGACCGACAACTAGGTAGTTACCAGGGCAAACTCTTTCCCCTCTATCTACTATTCTTGTCTGTAGCTTAAAAGAAATTATGATTGTCAAGGGGGGGAAAAACAACATTATGCATCTTACACAAGGATGTCTTCCACTAGGGTGTGAAGGGCACTGGGATTGCGGATCAGTTTGTCAAGGAAGCTGACAATGTCAGTAAATTTTGGTCTGTGGTTTCTCTCCTTCTGCCAGCAATGGAGCATCAGTTGGTGTAGAGATGCTGGGCAGCCCATAGGAGCTGGAAGTCTGTAACCTTCCTCAATGGACAGAATGACCTAAATGCAAACAAACACAGATTATTCTCTTATCTGGGTGGATAATTATATATATGTTAAGTAACAATTACTTTTTATGCAAGCAACAGGAGCCAAAATATTGGTAAGCTTGTGAATACACAGGAAAAATTCCAAAGTTCTGAACAAGAGCTGAAAATAGCCCCACAGTGCATGCTGACCACTATTAGAGAAAACAGGTTTTAAACATGCTGTGTTACTGGTGTACACAAGAGAGTTAGATTTCACCACAACCTCAAGAAAGAGTTTTTTTTGTGATTTTGCTGGAACATGAGAAAGTCAGTGTGTGAACCATGCATTTTGTGTAAACTAATGCAAACTACATGTGATGATCATTTCAGGTAAAATTTAAGTAAAATTCTGCTAAAGCATGATTTCTGGAATCATTTTCTATCCTCTTTATAATAATGTCAATGTATTTTCTTTTCTATCATTCCTTCTTTATCATGTATTTAATTTCTTTTCACTTTTAGCTTTCTCTCAAGTCTGACACTGACCTGACAATGAAGTCATCCTTTCATAACTTATAAGGTTGTTTAATCCTTGAAATGCTACCAATGGCCAGTCACCAATCAATAGGAGCATTTAGCCCCAGTATGAAACAGAACTTCTGTGATGATACACATCTTCTCTCTGTCTGGTTGGTAGCAACCAGTCATGTGTGACCATTGAGTATTTGAAATCTAGTTACAAGGACTGAAGAACTGAATTTTTAATTTGAGCTAGTTTTAATTCACTAAAGTTTAAATGACTACCTTCTATGGAATAGCAGCTTTAGGGAAAAAAATACGCATAAGAAAGTAAAGTTAAGAGTAACAACAGGATGACAACTTGTTAGTCTTGGTACTTAGAAAATCACACAAGATCAGGGAAGACGCTAATCTGTTTCATATATGACCCACCTGGGAACTTCCTAAAAATGCAATAAAACTGATCCTAAATTCACGTTGCTTAGTTTTAGTAAAATGTTCAAATGCGTTTTGTGAACCTTTTTTTTATATATATATATCATCTCTGGAGAAAAATAAAAGACAAAGGGTTTATTCTCCATATTTTTGGGGTGGCAATGAGGTAGGAAAGAAAAAATAAGAACAGGTGGAAAAAAGAAAAAGAGGGAAAGAAAAAGGGACTATAGATTTAAATCTAAGAACCCTGTGAACATCCTCAGTTTCACTCACCTGGGCTTATTTTCCTGTAGGCCTGAATTCTTAAAAGATCCAGTAAATCTAAGAGCACTGTGAGTCCAGTTAATTAGTGCCTATGTACCTTATTAGATTATAGAATGTATCCTTAGACTGATTAAAGGAAGCAGAGAGAGAGAGAGAGAGAAGTGAGAGAGAAACACGGTATGGGTACACAGTCCAAGTGCTATGTATTAACTAGATAATGTCAAAGTGAAGATTGTGAGAAGAACCAGATGACCATGACTGCTCTCTGCACCACCATGAAAAGAATCCAGCTCATTAAGCTGACTCATCCCACCTATGTTTCAGGCTCAGCATTTCCTTTAAAAGTTAAGCCAGAGGCCCCCAAAGAACTTCTCTCTAATACCTATACCCCTCTCCCTTTGAGTGCTGTATCCTGTGCTATTATTACTTTCCTGAATAAATATCCTTGCTTTATTAAATAAAACTTGGCTTGTGCCTCTTCTGATATGTCCCAAAATTCCCTTCTGTGGGATAAGAACCTGGAAGGGTTAATTTGAGGTACCCTTTTCCTTCTGGGAGCCTCCTTAAACCTTATCAGAAAAACGGAGAATCAAACTAATATTTAAAGACGGGGACAGTTACACCTTACCACCACCCCATCCCAACACCCAAAATGTAAGTGTTAATATCTTTAACAGAAGAATCCTACTGCAGCACCATCTGCACATTTTCTGTAATTAAAAAGAAATATGGACTCTCCATTTTTGTTTATTTTTTTAATTGGCACCATTTGACATGACCCTAAAATATGTTATTCCTGAATTTATGTTACAGGTAGTTTGTAAAAAAAAAATAAAGCAGTAATGATATATGTTCGGGAATCCTTTAACCACTTTAGTATTAGGAAATTTTGTATAATACCAATTAGTGTCTTTATGACCATAATCCTTTAAAATGTAAGGATATTTATATTTTTCTATTAATTTTATGTTCCATTATTAAACAAGATTTTTTTCTGAACTTTTTTTTCTGGCTACTTTGGCTGTCAAGTAGGTTTGGATTTTAAGATAATTTATTACAAATTTTAGTAAAACAGGAGTGTATAAAATGCTTTTAATACATCATAATTACTGTAGGTAGCTTCAAAAAGTAATTAAGAAAAAATAGTATAGAATTACATTAGAGAATAACCTTGAATTCCCACCCTAGCAGAGCTTTATAGTCAATTTGCCCCAGTTTCTTAATTATAAGAGCATGGAGTAAAATAGGTGGCAAGTGATATTATAAAAAACTGATAACTGCATTTATTGAATATTTCCCAGGGGTTAGGTTGTTCATGTATTTTTCTTTATTTACTGCTTAAAATTACTCAGTGTAGTAATTATTATTATCCCTATTTCATAAATCAAAAAATTTAGACTCAGAGCAGATAGGAAACTTGCCTAGACTCACAAAGTATGCAGCAGAACTGGAATTTGACCTTAGTTCCTTTTAAACTCAAAATTTCTCCTCTGGTCTTTCATCAGAGATGTTTTTCCATTTTCATGATGCAACATCTTCTGCTCTAATTTTATATCACTTAACTTAATCTGAACACTGATTACCATGTTACATTTCATGATAGCTTACGTTAAGTGCACTTCAAGGATTTTATAAATTTAAAATAAAAAACATATTTACTTCATAGTCTGTAAACTGTCATATTCAACTAAGAAGTCAGTTCTGAAAGCTTCTGAGTCTTATGTAAATTTGTATTACTGTAGCTATTATTTTGAATTGCTTTTACTCCGTTTGCCTTTCCTCTATGGCTATGTGCACTTGAAAGCAGAAATTATCCCTCTAGATTTTGTTTCCTCATCATTTAGTACAGTGTTGGACACAGTGATAAATGCTACTGACCTAAACTAAAGCAATTAGAAGAACTTTTTGGATTCATCTTGATAAAAGAACAGATTTTTAAAAATAAACTTGGAGTATCAAACCAGCCCAAATGAATTCAAAGCACAAGCACCATAGTATCTGTACTCATAACTTAAATATTAATTTTAAAAGTAAGGTAAATTAAACAGCATTATCTAAAAATGCTATTCTAATGAACTAACTGTGATTTGCTTGGACAAGCCAGGAAGAATGGGGAAGAATGGGGTGTTCAGGTTTGAAGTGTTACCCAAAATTTCCTGTGTTAATGCAGCCATATTCAGAAGTGAAATGACTGGATTGTGAGCTGTAACCTAAACAGTGCATCCTAGTTTGAATGGACAAACTGGGTGTTAATTGTAGCCTAGAATAAGTGGGTCACTGGTGGAGTGCCCTGGAAGGATTCATCTTCTCTGTGGTCCCTTCTCTTTGTCTTTGATTCTCCAGCTACCATAACATGAGCAGCTTTCTTCTGCCATACCCTTCTACCATGGTGCTCTTCCTCTCCTTGATCCCAGAGTGATGGAACTGGCCAACCATAAACTAAAACTCTGAAACCATGAGCCTAAATAAACATTTCCTCCTGTAAATTGTTCTTGTTGGGTATTTTGGTCACAGTGATAAAAAGCTAACATGCTGGGGACTTGCTCTTATCTAATAAACAGGAATTTTACTCAAACATCTTTTGACTGTAATCCCTTTTCTGCTGTCCAGAGGAGTCATTATTTTCCACTGTTCCCATGTCTGGGAGTGAACTCTCATAAATAACTCCTATAAACAGCTGATATCCAAATCCAGATTACTTGGCCTCGAGCAGGTTGTTCATCCCTCTTGACAAAGTTGTTCTCAGGCTTTCTCTCTATGAAGACTGTAAGAGGGTAGAGTCCCTTGCCTGGAGATTTACCATGAATATGTCCAACAGGGTGTCTGGTCCCAGCTTGCCTGTCTGTGGAGCAGTGGGAAGAACAGGGCACCCATGACTTTTCTTCTTGCTGATCTTTGACTTTAAGTTTTCTAAAATTTTGAACTCTTAACCTTATGAAATTTGTCTTGAACTCTGCCTCATGATCCCTCACATAAAGAGAAAACATATCGTGGAATAATTCCACAATGCTAGTTCTAAACAATATACCTGTATTTATTCTTTTAAACTTTATAATAAACCCGTGGGGCAAGTACAATTATTATCCTCATTTTATGGACAAGAAACTTCATCATATTGAGGTTGAACTTACCTAAGGTCACATACCTAAAATCTCTAGCTTCAAGGCTAAAAAGCAACTCAAAAATATAAATTACACAATTGCTTAAAAAAACCTTTCTAATGGGTTTTAAACTTATTTATCCAAAGATGTAGATATTAATCACTTAAAATAGTTGGGCATTATACATAAGAGATAATATAATGAGTAAGGCATATCTTCATCTTTAGGAGATTATATAATGTAGTTAAAGGAGGGCAAGGATTGTGAATACAGCAAATGCCACTCAGAACAGAATTGGAGCACTAGGGAGGGATGCTAACAGCCTAGGAAGACTTCTCAAGGAGGTGATCTGAGTCTTAAAGGAAGCCAGCAGTGTAAAGAAGGTGGGTTGAAGAGAGGAGATGTGATCTGGAATACAGTAGCAACATTTATAACTTTGAGAGCTCATTGTGTGCCACGTTCTGTACCAGGTGTTTTGATATAGTTTGGATCTTATTTGGGTCTTAAAATGTATATTGTATGGCTATATACATTTTATGTATGGTTATATACATTTTATAGCTAAGAAAACTGAAGTTCAAACTGATTAACAGATTGCATGAATATCACACAGCAAATAATTCTCTAAAGAATGACTTTGGTTGTCACCACAGTAGGCTCTGAATCATAGAAGTGGCTGACAAAGTCTCTCCTGGGTCTTTAACTGCATCCCTAATTCATTCCCTGCTAGTTAGATCTTGAGCCCTCCTTTCTGTGCTGCCATATTCTCTGGGCTTTCACTCTTACTCCTCTTCTTATGATTTCCATATCTGTAGCTCTAGCTCAGCTCTCTCTCCAGATTTCTATATTGATCACCTGTAGGACATATAACTTCATAAAGGGGCCATGGATTATTTTATGCAAAATTGAACCTGTCTCTCCTTTGGGATGTGTGTCCTTTGCAAGGGTACCACCATTCTTCTCTCCAGTCATTGGCCAGGGAAACACCTGGGTCTCAGCCTTCCCTGTTGCTCAAAATTAAGTCATTCTGATTCTACCACCTTTGTATGTTTAAAGTGTGCTCCATTTCAAAAAAATCTTCTTTCCACATAACTTATCTCCCCTTTTGATCAGGGCACATTCTCCTGGCCTCCTTCCCTGTTTTTCTCTCTGCTGTCATCAATCACAGTGCAGCTAAAGCAATCCTACTCAGGTGGGACTGTGATCATGCTCCTCCACATCCGCAATGCTGCACCATGATCCTGGCTCCCAGTCCTCACCTCTGGCTGCAACTTGTCCCACTTGATCCTTTGCTCTGGCCATTACAAAACACTTGTAGTTTCTTAGCTGGGTGAGCTGAGGTTCTGAAGGTTCTTTTCCCCATATGTTCCTGGCATCATGGAGTTCAATGCCTTGTCAAGTCAAACAATGGAGCTCACTTGTCACAAAGGGTACTGATGAAAGGTGTATTTTAAGAGTAGCTTGAGAACATCTAAATTAACCTTTATCTTCATACATATTTCTTTTGTGGAAAGTTTTGCTTTATGGGTACTTTCTGATTCCTTAATTAATAAATGACAGGGAGCAGCATATGGGGTGTTTTTGTCTAAAAGACTAATTGAGCTTTGTTGTTTTAGGAGATGAAGGGGTGATAATTAACTAAAGGAATTTTGCAACAATTTGGTTTTATGATATTCATAGGCTGTCATCTTTTGGGAGAAGAGTTATATAAGGTTATACCCTTATTTTAAAATGTAAGAAAAAATTAAAATAAAGTGACTGCAATGATAATTTCCATGCAGAAATAGAAGGAATTAGATTTTGTCAGAAATTGTTATCTGAAACCTGGTTGGTTGTTCTAAATAGACTATACTGGTTCCTTGTCATCCACACTGAAATTTTTTAACAGCCGAGAATCAACATAAGGCTCAGTTGGGGCACGTCGCAGACTGCTCTGCTCTTGCTGAATTTGATGAGTTTTACAATTGTGTTGATAGTTTCTGAATCAAAGCAGGCAATGCACATCTTTTATTAAACCAGGGAAACAAAGATGAGACAGTCAATATTAAGATGCTGAGATATTCCTGAACTATACTATTGAACAGGATTGCTTGGACTGTTCAGGAGATCACATTTTTCTGACTACTAAATATCTACAAAAAAGCATATTCTGTTTAGTTATTCACATACTCTTTCAAAAGAAGCTGTCTCAAAAATTTAGCATAGGCTGAAATGTATAGTAAATGGGAATGTGAAATGATGTTGTTTTATCTTCCCTCTAAATATTCATCATAGCTATGTAGAGAAACTATAATTTCATATAGAAGTGAGTAGTGAGACAGGACCCCAGTATGTATTTACTTTTTGTGATAGTGATTACTTACATAGATTAGGGTATTTAGATTTATAATATAACAACAATAAAAATGTATTATCTGTTGTGTAACATAGAGGTGTGTCTACATGGAACAAGAGGGAAAGAGAGAAGGAGGGAGGGAGGGTTACTAACGAAGAAGGGAGGAAGGAAGGAGCAAAGGAAGGAAAGAAGGAAGATCATAAATAATTACAAGTGACATTCATAGATAGCTTAACCCACTTTCTCATTCAGCATTTTCAACATAACAGAATTTAAAATTCATTTAAAAGCAATCAAGACTTAAATGAACTCAGTGTCCTGAAAAAGAGGATAGAGTAATAGAAGAATACGATACAGAAAGAGAATTCATTTTCAGAGGCTAATTTATAACTTGTTATTTGGCATTAGATTTCCCTTTTAACTTTAGATGAAAATCTTCTGAAAACCTTACACTTTATTAAAAAATGCTTTTTATTGGAAATCACTAGGATGATGCCAAATCATACATATGGAGGGTATGTAGGATCTTTACAAAATAAAAAAGTACCTGTTCCTTATTAGGTCACCATGCCTTGTACTGCTGAATGAGAGGACAAACGGGGGAACAGGAAAAGGTATAGGTTGTTGATGACATGATACATCATTTGGAAAATCTTTATCCCTAATAATTTGAAAGTCAGACTTCTTGAAACTGAGATAACTAACACCTTCTACAGAACTTCCCTTTGTAAGAGCATTAGTGAAGCAGTTGCCTGAACTCCACTGAAGTCCCAAGCTGTCACTAACGAGCTAGGTGTTGAGGAAGTTTCTGTTGCCTCATTAATAAGGAGAAAAAGGAGTGGACTCTGCCTGCAATTGTACTTTTTACCTCAAAAACTGTTTCTAGAGTCAGTGAAATCAAAGATCATCCACAAGAAATTTGGTAATATCTCTAAAGTTGAAGTTTCTGTGAATTTAATGCATGATTCAGTCTTACTCATTGAAAGGACTCCCCCCCCCCCAGAGCTCCTAGTGCCCAAATGAATCTCTGTAGGGAAACAAAAATACACACAAGGCAAGAGTGTATCCCCGTAAAGTAAAACTAGAAGATTCTAGGTACCATGATAAATGTCTAACTCTGTCAGTTCCCCTACAACAAATTATACTTTTTGGAAATACAATAGCACATTCCAAATTATTGTTTATGAAACCATTTTTTCTTTAAGAAGTCAATGTTCCTAAAACCCAACACCATTTTCTTAAACATTCTCTGGGGAAAAAGAAACATTTCTTCTCTGGTGCATCATTTTGATTTTATGAAGATATTAGCTAACTCTAAATAATACTTTTCCTGGGCCCACTAAACATATTGATTAGCTATGGAAAAATAGTTTGTGAGTTTAAATGAAGAGGTAGAATGCCATGTTTGTAAACAAAATTAAATAAAAATCATAAGAGCTAAAGATAGTAGGCATATTTATCCCAAATAGAAACTGAAGCTATAGTTAATTTTTTATGAAAATATTGCTGAATATTTTCTAGTGTTGTGGTCATTTGGTTAAAATATACATTTTCTAGTGTTGTGGTCATTTGGTTAAAAACAACTTTCCTTTGAAAATTACACTGTGGTAGTAGCATATTGGTTACTGGTTTCCTGTACTTGGAAATTTACTTTTTGAATTATTCACAATGGTGATTGATTACATCTTTTAATATTCTCCATTACTCTTGCCTTAGATCAGACATTCATCATGCTAGTATATTTAGTATTTATTTAATTAAAGTGCTTCTATTGTGTACATACCAGTAGTAGAAATTAACTGAAAAATTGAGAAGAGGAAGGCTGTTTTGAAAATTGCATCAGTAAAACACATATTCAAATAAAGGCAAAATTTTTTTCTATAATATGGTAGGTTGAAATAATAGGAATAGGTTTTTAGCAATTTACTGTATCTTACACAGATCATTACACAAGGACCATTACATAATAAAGTCGCGTTTTGAAAATCTAATCAGAGACAAAAATTGGAAATGACTGGACTCTCTGAGTCATAAAATCATGCTGCATTTCTAGGTAAGTGGATTCTACATATCCACCATTCTAGGCTGAAGTACTGACCCATAATGGAGAAAGGTTATAGAATTATGAGGACAAACAGGAAATACAGGAAAAGGTTATTTTCTTTCTTATAATTTGAAGAAAGGAATCAATTCAGATAAGGTCAAAAGGTTGTTTCCAGCCACATACTTGTAAAAATAAAACCCCAAATATAAATTCCAATTTTCCCCCTCTCAGGTAAGCTTCAAAGAGCAACCTAAAGCAAAACTCATTATTATATAAAAGCTTTTAAAATGCAAGAGGGAAAAAAAGCAAAAACACCTAGGCAGCATCATGCTTCCTAGTAAGCCTCAAATGAGATGCTCCCTAGTATGTTTTTGGGAAACTGAACTAGCTTGGTAGCATATGCCTAAATGTTACCATACCCGGGAGGCACTTGAGTTTCAAAATGCTTCAAGGCAATTTTTTTTTTTTTTTAAACAGCATCATGTCAGGGAAACAAAACAAAACAAAACAAAACCCAAGACTCCAGTCTTGCACTCATATCATTAGCTCAGGCTAAGTTGCCTCTCATTTAAGTGGTGAGAGTATTTTCCCTACGTCTTGGCTCTGTGGGGATTTGGTTATTTAATGTTGCCTGCTGTTAATGTTTTGCTTCCATTCTCTTCTGTGAAGCACATTCCACAGTATAAGTGATGGAGGGGAGAGCCGCAGTGCCCTTGATGTCTGTCACCTTCAGAGCTTGTGTGGCTCCAGCACATGTACTTCCAGTATGCAGTAAGTAACACTTATTTAGAATGTGGATGAAAAATACCATAAAACATTATCCTAAGATACGTTATAAGGAAGGAAAACTAAACCTCATCATTTAGAAAGTAGAAAGCAGCCATGCACTTGCAAGGTGCCTGTGATATATTTCTGTTAATGAGCTAAATATGTCAGTCATTAAAATTTGATTTAACATATCTAACAAATATAAGAACAAGATGGTACATTTCATAAATTTTTGACACCAAGACACAAATTCTGCCCAAAAGGATTTATATTTCTAAACATTCTTTTGCTAATAAAAACAATGGAAAGGCTGGGGTTTTGGCTCAGTGGTAGAGTGCTTGCCTGGCATGTGTGAGGCACTGGGTTCAATCCTCAGTACCACATTAAAAAAAAATTCAAAAAACAACCAAAGGTATTGTGTACACCTACAACTAATTTTTTTAAAAAAGAAATAATGGAAATGCTTCTCTTGTGATAGACTGGCATACATAATTAAAGATGCATTGATCTCATTGTGTAGAACTTTGTGGTGTGCAGATACTTGTTGGAAACTGGGACTTCTATAGTACAGCTTAAAGGACAGAATCATAAACTTTGTTAACCAGTGGCTGGAACTTCAGTACGACCACTCACCAGCTCCTTGATATACCAATACTAAACCTCAATTATCTAGAAATGGGAGTAATAATTTACCTCATCGAATTATCTGGAATATCAAGTGAACTAATAATCTAAAATACTTGAAAATTTAAGATGTTGTTACCACTGACTAATTAAACATCCTCTATGTAACAAGTGCCATACATGATATATTACCACTCATTCTTTTGAATTTGGCAGTTGGATATGTAGAACCTCAGTAAAGAGTATTTCAGAAACTTTAAACTGGGGCTGGGGTTGTGGTTCAGTGGTATAGTGCTCACCTGGCATGTGTGAGGCACTGGGTTCAATCCCCAGTACCACATAGATTTAAATAAATGAAATAAAGGGGTTGTGTCCATTTACAACTAAAAAAATATTAAAAAAAGAAACTTTAAACTACTTGCCAAAGATTACATAGTCAATGAATTGTGGAGCTGGCATTTGATCCTGGATCTTTCTAGCTCTGATCTAGGGGTGGTTTTGTCTCTCATTGCTGCCAGGGCAACATCTAGGGACATTTTTGATTGCCACAACTGGTGTAGTGCTACTGAATTCTGGCATGTAGAGGCTGAGTACCCTACTAACTATCCTATAATGCACAGGACAACACCCACAGCAAAGAACTATCTGGTCCAAAATGTCAATGGTTCTGAGGTGGAAAGAAGTCTAACCCTACTGGTCTTTTCAGTATAACCTACTGCCTCATTAGAATCTAGTAATGAACACTGTTACTATTTTGGTGCCAGTTGATATTTGTAATAAAGTTGCTCTTAAAAATGATGTATACAGCTGGATGCGGTGGTGCACGTCTGTAATCTCAGTGACTAAGGAGGATGAAGCAGGAGGATTGCAAGTTCGAGGCGGTGGTGCACGTCTGTAATCTCAGTGACTAAGGAGGATGAAGCAGGAGGATTGCAAGTTCGAGGCCAGCCTCAGCAACTTAGTGACATAAAATAAATAAAATTCAAAATAAAAAATAAAAAGGGCTGGGGATGTAGCTCAGTAGTAAAGCACTCTTGGGTTTAATCCACAGTACAATAAATAAATAAATAAAGGAAAAAAGACAGTGCATACCAATAAAGGAAAAAAAATAATATACTTCTAGCAGCACTTGGGGAAATTCCTCCTTCATTTGATGTGATTATGGGGAAGTTGCCAGTCACAGCGTTCCTCCTACCTCAGAATGTAGAGAGGCATGTAGACCTAGCTGGACAATCATAGCATCAGTTTCCCTGACAGTTTTGGTTGAGGGTTTGGCAAGGGTCTAATGCAGCCAGGGTCTCCTCTGGGATTGGTACGTATAAATTTGTACAAAGAGGTCTTGTTGTTCTGGGATTGTTAAACTGGAACACAGAGTCCTAGAGTATAAGGAAAATAGCAAAGAACTTAGCAATAGGAGAAAATGAGGTCAAGGAACCTAGGGAACCGTTAGAAGTACTGCATGATCCCTTGGACCCAGCATGCTACATCATCTTCTTAGTTTCATGATGATTTATTTTTTATTTTTGCTTAAGTTAGTTCAGGTTGGGTTCCTATTATTTACAATCGAAAGAATGTTGAATAATAGTTTTCATATTTTATTTGCATATATTTAGAGAAATAACTGCTGTATTCACACAGTATTCTTCCTTTTTTTTTTAAAGATAGAAAACAAAGCCTCTACTCTTCATAAATGTCACTCTAGTTGTAGGTGAGGGTAAGACTTACAAATACTAGAACCTTATTTCCTTACCTGAATAAAGAGTTTTTGAGCAAGGGCTAGGTTTACTTTGTCATTTTTTTTTCTGTACTGAAGATTGACTCCAAAGCAAGTACTCTACCACTAAGCTATATCCTCAGTTGTTTTTATTTTTAATTTTTGAGTTAGGGTCTTACTAAGTTTCCCAGGCTGGCCTGGAACTTGCTACCCTGTTGTCTCAAACTTTTGAGTAGCTGGAGTTAGAGGAATGTGCCATCACATCTCACTCTTTGATCTTTTTTTTAATTGTACTTATATATGTGGTATAGTGTGAAAATTCCATACTTAAATACAATGTATAATGATCAAACAGGGTAATTAACATTTTTGTTTCCATAAACTTTTGCCATTCATTTCTTTGCATGGAACCTTCAAAATCCTCTTTTCTAGCTCTTAGTATTATAAACATATAGTCATTTCTTGTAGATTATAGGTGTCCTACTGTGCTATATAGAATGCTAGAACTTATTCCTCCTACGGAATTGTTATTGGACCATCCTCTACACTTGCTTACCTCCTCTTCCTGTAACCATTACTGTTCTACTCTCTACTTCTATGAAATCAAGTTGTTTAGCATTCACATGTAAGAACATTTCAGAATTTGTCTTTCTGTGCCTGCTTTATTTTACTTAACACAATGGTGGATTCCATTTCCTCACTCCCCATCCTGTCCCACAGGCACACCTGGTTTATTGATTGGCAGATGTTTAAGAAGTATCTGCTCAGTGGCTAAGTAGATGACACCTACTATTATTTTTTGTTATATTTTTTAGGGACTAGTGTTCTGCATACTCTGCTTTTTCTCATTTCCTTTTCATACCACACAATACCACTGACCTTTTGGAAACTCATTATGTTATTCACTAATGCAGATTCTGCGAACTCAGAATTGTTCATTGTAACAAAATACATTGCAGTCTGCAGAATGAAGAAACTATTTCATAAACACTATCTGAAATTTCCTAAACTCACTTAAAAATCACAAAGCATGGTGACATTCTATTTGATCCATGCCCAAAGCTTTGCTAAACTCACCAAAATACAATAAAAATGTATAGCTGAAATTTTATTTTCTATTTCATGACTTTCCTTATTTCAAAAGCATCTTGGCTGGACTAAGTCAAACATAAGACTATATACTTTGAATGAAGAATGCAGGACAAATAGGGAAGAGCCAGTATTTTGAGAGAGCAGCTGGGAAATTTTTGATTAAGCTATTTTTGCTTCCAAACTAAAATTCCGGTTATAGGATCTGTCACGGATATGCTAACTTTCAATATGTTTAGCTAAACAGAATTCCAACTCTCTTTACTATAGCTGCAAAAAATATTCATGAGATACATAAAAGATCTTAGCTTTTTCTACTTTGCTCTAGTCTTGTATTGATCTGAGGACCTTCAGGTTTGTTTCCCTGCCCCAAAGCCCATCCCTGCCTTTTCCCCCCCTGTTCTCTTGCTTGAGTATTGTTTGATCACCAACACCAAGACAATGAAAATGCATTAATTTAGGCCCTACCTGGGCATGGAAAAGCAACAAGGCTCTGAGTGGAAGAAGAGATCAGTTTTATGCCATGGCATTGGCAATCCTGAATGAATGAGAATGGGCTTAATGTCAGGAGTCTCTTCCTGGCTGCAACAGCTTTTCTGGTTCCAGATAGAGTCTCTGTGGCCAAACAAGGCTTAATAGGCGAAATCAGTGTCTAAATGGTCATCATAGACACATATCATCAAGACCCATGGCCAGAATGGCTGGGTAAACTGTTGGGCAACATCCAGACAGCAAGAGCCTAACAGCAGAGTCCATACTAGTGTAGGCCACTTACAGGGAGGTCTATGCTGAAAATTGCACATTGGAGCCTTTTCCTGCAGAAGCTGCTCTCCTAAAGTATCTATCTTGTGGTCTGGCATTTTCACTTGTACCTGCTCCACTCTCTGGAAATCCTATCTAATTCTTGGCATCTGCACAGAGATTGGAAAAATCCTAAACTTCAAGAAAGAGCAATTTAAATCATTCATTTGCTGAGAAAGGAGTGATAATGATTTTTTTTTCAGTGATTATAAAATCATAGCATGTTATTGTTAAAAGGGACATTAAAAAATCTTTTGACCCAGTCCCTTTAATGTATTTATTGGTCACCCAAAAGGAGGTACTTTGAAAAGGTAAATGACTTTTGTGGTTGAATTATGGTTCACATAACCATTGCCACAGTAACTAAATTGGTGACTTCAATGTACCCGAGGAGGTAAGAAAAATTAGGGGACTAGAAACATCATGTATGTGTTCTTTATATTTATTTGTCTCTTCCATTATAAAACAACTATTTATGAATGTCTAAAAAGAATGACTAGTTATGACTTTTCTGAACATGAATGACTTATGAATATATTTTATAATATACATAATTTATTTTAATGAAGTTCTCAGCATTTATCTTCCTCTTCTTTCTATCTCCATAATAGTGATTATCATGTCACATATTATGTATTTTAATTATTTATTTTGTTTCTAGTTTTTTACTTTATTTATAGTATATCTGTCTCCCATTAAAATGTAAATTTCACAAGGGCAAGAAATCACTACTTCTATGTGAGGAGCTACCGTGGACCCTACACCAAACCACCATGAAAGACACAATTATTCCCTCTTCTATTTTTCTTGGCCACAACTTATTGTAGAAGTTTATTGGAATTATTTTCTAAGTGTACAGACAAATCACTTAAATGTGATTTTTAGGAAAATCATGTCACTTATCTATGCTTCAGTTTTATGACCAAGGAAACAATGGGATTGAACAAAATAATCCTTATGGTTCTTTCTAGGTGTTATACTTGTTCTCTTTTGTATCTCTAGTTCCTATAATAGACAAAGTACCTGATAAATGTTTTTATATGAATATATTAGTACAGCAGTATTTGTATATAATGTGCAAATAAATTTACATGTTAGCTGTGGATGCCGAAGAACTGTTTACTCTTATGGGTATATTACTATATCCTCTGAGGCAATTTTTAAAATCGCATGTCTGTCAGGGAACAGGTTAACACAAAGACCAAGTAGGATACTAGTTAAGAAGGCTTAAAATATAGCAGCTTCTATGCAGTGAGGACTATAACTCATCTAGAAGGGACTTAATTCTAGGGATTTGCTTGAATGGCATATTTTAGTCATATCAAACCAGGACAAGTAGATTCTTGGGTTTAGAGTAGTGACTGAATTCATGGTTTCTATTGCTTAAGTATACTTAACTGGTTAAAAATAAAAATAAACATATTAACAATAAAAACAAATAAAAGCCACAACAAAAAAAAATGTGAGTTCTTTTCAGCAGTGAAGGGGCAAATTTTTGCTCCTAGAATTCAACATTAGGAAGAGCTAAAAAGGAGGTCAGGAATTGCCCCAAACAAGGTCCAGTGTCAGGGAAGAGCAATGAGGTCCTTCAAATAAGATTCTCTGGAGAATACTAGGCTCTAGGTAGGTGATGTGGCTCTAAAATGCCTAAGTTTCAGGGGTAGAGCAGAGATGGCTGTATATGGTCTCTTTTTGTGTAAGGCCAGATGTTCTGCAGCACCCAGCCACACTGGCTTTCAGTTTTGATGTTGTGACTGGGAGAGCAAGGAATGAGCAGTGTGTTTGACCTCAAACCCGCTGCTGTGTGGGTTTCTGAACTTGGCATTCTCTCAGAGTTCATATACACTTACAGAAATAAGCAGGACTCAGCTGCAAAAGTAATTCTACATGACAGGGAGAAACATTAGCTTTGCCCAGCTGACCAAAAGCCCAATGTGTGTGTGTCCCACATTAGAAGAGCATAAACTTTCTCTGTGATTAAGTCTTTATAGACTTAATTTGAAAGTCAGGGAGGAAGAATCTAAGTGTGGGGTGTGGAGGTCTGGGTGGGTTGCTCAAGTGATTAACTGAAAAAAAGAACAGGATATTGCAATAGTTGTATTCTGTGTGGTTTAGGGATTGTTTCTGATCACATAGTCTTTTTTTGCATATATGAACATTCAAAATCACATTAGAGGTGATTTCCCTTCACCCTTGTCTCAGAGCCATCAGATGCTTTGAGGAAGGCAGGTGAGTAGTCAAAGCCTGAATTCTGAAATGAGGAAGTGGGGAATGAGACATATTGTCAGCTTATTGGCATTGTTGGGATACCTACATCTTCTGATCACTGTTCCTGTCACTATGGACAGGTCCTAGAACAGATTGCACAAATGATCATCTATCTCAAAAGAGCCTTACTAGATGGTGTATCTATAAGGCATTGAAAGCATTCATTCTTTTTCTTCTAAGTGGTAGCTAGCCTAAATTTATGTGCGTTTGACAGTTGTTCATTGAATTTTCTATGGAAAAAATGAAAAGTAAACATTATTTTTTCTTTTGTTTTACTTGTAGGTCAAGGCCAGTTCATTAGCACAGTCTTGCTTCAATAGAACAATGATTAAGAAATGGATAAGATACTCACAGGGCAAAGCCCATCAGCTGACCCCAGGGTCCAAAATCAGCTGAAGGTTAAGGGTTCCTCACTTCTCAAACCCAGCCTCTGGCACTGAGCAACTCACAGGAAGATAGGGCTAATCCGTGTGAGGATAAAAGGTGTATTTCTCCCCCAAGGCTTAAGTGTTTATTTTCACAAAATGACTGAAGTCTCCATGTACTTACATCTTGGTTAGACATTTCCCAATAAGGTCTCTCTCCATAGGACATGACCTCCCACATGACGATGCCGTAGCTCCATGCATCACTTGCAGAGGAGAATTTTCTATAGGCAATAGCTTCTGGGGCCGTCCACCTTATAGGAATTTTCCCACCCTGAAAAGGAAAGTGAAGATTTTTTCAGCTGGCCCACAAGTGAAATAAGAAACAAAATGGTGCTTCAATTAAATGTCTTTTGTTAGAAAGATCTAAATACTTTATAGTAATATTAGTGTTTTAAATTAAAATCAAAAGAAATACAGAGGTCTGGGGTTGTGGCTCAGTGGTAGAGTGCTTGCCTAGCATGTGTGAGGCACTGGGTTTGATTTTCAGCATTGTGTATAAGTAATAAAATAAAGAAAGGTCCATTGACATCTAAAAAGTATTTAAAAAAGAAAGCCAGAATTATGTTAAAATGTCAGAAATATTTTCCCTTAGTAGTTATTCGGTAAAAAAAGGAAAAAAAACCAGTTTTAATAGGAAAAAGTTACACTTCAGAAATATTTTATTTCATTTATTAGTTAAATTTATTTTTACCTTAGATTCACATAATTAAGCCCACTATTATGCCACTTGAAGAGAGTTCCAGATTATAGAACATTAAAACTAAATTTAATTGAACACTCATTAAACATTGTATTGCATTTATAAATAATAATGATGATAAAGCTCTAATTTAATTGAAGACAAGTAGTTAAACACAGAGCTGTGACATTCTGCACCAACCCCATGTTTACCAAAATTTTATTTCCTTTTCTTTTTGTTGGCTATTACATTTATTTAGAAATGTTCTTTAACTCTATACCAGAGCACCTGAGAAGAATAATATTTTTTTGAATGCTGTAGGTTACTTTATATTTTCTTTCTTCAGTGTTCTAGTTAACATTTGAACATATTTAAAGAGATTAAATGGCATGAATTCAATCTATACTGCTCAAGTATTAAAGCCCATCATTCTGTTATACTTAACTTTTATTAACATTTATTACATTTTATCTGTTGGAACACTCTATAAACCCCTTTATACTGTAATGACAAGAATAAAACAATTCATTCATTTGATTTACAATCTTTAAAATTTCTGCCCCTCTGAATTGTCAGGATGAGCAGCTGCAGGCAACCGGGATGCCACTAGATGGAGCTAGAGAACAAGGAGTGGCTCCCAGACTGCTCTCAAATAGTGGAGATGGCTTCCATTGAGGGCAAAATTATCTTCATCTTAAGAACCCACTACAATGGGATTGTTCCAACATCAGCATTTTCATGATAACAGCAGGTGATCACCCACTGTGTACAAAGTCTGGTGTTTCAAGTAGTAAGGGTGAAAAGAAAGGAAGAATGTGTTTCTGGCCCTTGAGGAATTTAGATTAAAGCTGAATTTATTAACTGAATAATAATCTAATCATGACTTATTTAGTAATCTAAACAGTACATACTTGAAGAGTAAAAGAATTCACGCAAAATAGGAACAATTTATGTTTCACAAGGCAAATTAGAGAATTAATGGAACTCTCATTTCAAAGACTCAAACCATAAAATTGTTAGAACCTTCGGGGAAATAACTTCAGCTGGTTTCCTTGGTTTTAAAAGTGAGCAAACAGAGTTCAGAGATTAGAGATTGAGAGGTTTAGAGATTCCTCACTATCTTATTAGGAACCTAAAGTTCTACCAGTGCTTTCAAAACAGAATTATGGGACATTGATTTACAGAAGTTAATACTTCAGCATGGGGGGAAAGTTGGACACAAATAACTTCAGTGTTTTAACACAGATGGTTATTACCACATATCATGACAAAATAATGGAAGAAATCCTGAGGCCTGGAGTTTTCATGTTTTGGGGCAGAAGTTAAAAGTAGTACCAAATTAGACCAGAATATTAAATTTACAAAATTGATGATAGCAGCTGGTGGGCAGGGAAGTGCAAGGAGATAGGATTTATTCTTTTAAAGTAGGGTTGCCAGAGAAGATACAGGTCCAGTAGTTAAATCTGAGTTTTGGACAAATAACAACTTTTTTTAAGGATAAGTATATCCCATGAAGAATGTTTTTGTGTGTGACCCAAATATTAAATGAGATCTGTATATACTAAAAATATTCACCATTTATCTGGAATTCTAATTTAAATGGATATCCTATATTTTTATCTGCTAAATACAGGAATACTAATCTAAGACACTAAATCAGAAATGGAAACAGTGTTAACATTCCATTAACTGAACATAAAGTGGTGTTCTGAGAAAACTGGTATAATCTTTATGATTATGATTGAGGGACAAAGGTACTCTAACTTGTATTTGTTTATTAATACTATAGCATTCTTTGCTTTTTGTATGTTTGGGGCTAAAGTGCCTCAGTTTTGTGGCTCTGAACATTGAGTAAAACTCATGCTTGTTTCAAGTATGGAAGCCACGCATTCAGAGAATAAAGACAGTATCTGTAGATTTGACATTACAACAGCAGAGCAGTAGTCTCATCTAGCATTTCTGACTCTGGATCTTTCTTTGTTCTGGCAAACAATATGTGGAACTGCTAATCTGCCTGGATGAATGACAATTATAGTCTGCCTGAGTGTTCCTTTGCAAAATCTTTGTAAGTTAAGACAGTCCCTCCCAACACACACACACACACACACACACACACACACACAGTTAATGGTTATTTTATGGTCATTTACTCATTCATTTTTATAAATAATGTCTCACATCTTATATTAGTGATTCACACATTTATATTTCAAATGACAATATCACATATAAATGATAACTTTATCACTTTCCTTCATGAGATTTTATTTTACCCTCAAGGGGAAGCTAGTTCATAACATTTGATAAATAGCATCACTACCTATCATGAACTGAACTGCATTCCCTTAAAATTCATATGCTGAAGCTCTAAGCCCCAATGTGGCTATATTTAAAGGCAGGATTTTTAAAAGGGTAATTAAGGTTAAATGAAGTCATAAGGGTATGACTGTCCTCCAAATGACTGGTGGTATCCTAATAAGAAGATGAAGAGCCCCCAGAGGCATGCAGGCACAGGGAAAAGGCCATATGAGGACATCCTCGAGAAGCAGTCAGCCATCTGTGAGCCAAAAAGGGAGTCCTCAGGAGGAGCCAAACTTGCTGATACCTTGATCTTGGACTCTAGCCTCCAGAACTGTGAGGAATAAATTTCTTTTGCTTAGATCACCCAGTCTGTGGTATTTTCTCATAGCAATACCAGCAGACTAATTAATATTCTGCCACAGTCAAAAACTAACATTTTTTTTCAAAGTATTTGTTAAAATTAACACTATTGCAAATTGAACAGTACATCTTTATTTCAAATTCTATTACAAGTGTTATCTTGAAGTGAAAGTGTTAGCTAGAAAAAAAAATCTTAAAATTTGAAAAAACAAGGAGTAAAAGTTTAGGGTACAAAACACAATGCAAAATAACAAAAATGCATTATAAAGTGAACCTGATAGTATGCACAGAATGGAAAAATTCTGAACACATATGTAAGAGAGGTAAGGAAGCATTCAAATCATTTTTTCCACTGGGATGATATGTGTTAGATACAGTTTAGTTCTAATTGCAATATGAGAAAGCAAGAAAGAGGCCTTTAAATACTCTTGCCTGGTCTCTATTTCCTACAGTAGAGAAATAGAAGCCAAGTTCATCTAAAAAAAATAGTATAGAACAATTTAAATGTTTGTGGCTTAATCTTGCTTACTGTTTTCATCCAGATCTTGAATTATAAAGGGAATGCACTAAGGTGCTTTTTACTTTTTCCTCAAAACGTTAACCACCAGGTGTTTGTTTCAGGTTTCAGAAATGAACAAATAATACTTTAGATTTGAAATCCCAATCACTGGAACATTATTCCTTGCTTTACCATATGTTTATGACAGATAAAAAGTTACCAAAGATGCTTATCAAAATGACTGAATGTAACTCAAAAGCATTTCCATTTAATAATTCCTTTTTATGTAGCAAGCTTCCCCACTTAGGGAAAAAAGGAGAAACAGGAAATAAGCAAACTAGATGGCAACTGAAACTGTTGCTAGTAAACATTTCCCCCCACATTCCAAGTCATAGTCAGAGCTTGTTATCTAATACACAGGTGGTGGGTGGTAGGTGAAAAAGCACTAAGGAGAGAACCAGGAATTCTGTATACCTGTACACAACATCCTTGTCTACACTAAAGCTCCGGTGTGGAGTTGTCTCCTACGTTCATTTAACTTCTGAGTTTTAGAATTTAACGCTCTAATCTTCAGAGGAGTGACCAGTCAATTGACATGCAGTAAAGTCATAGAGGCGAAATACTGAAACCCAAAGAGAGATTCCATAGAGAAGCAAACACTTTCATAAAGTCCCTCTCCATTTCACACTCATTGGATTTCACTGTTTATCTTTAAAGGAAAATGGTTTGACTAGACAATAAAAATAGCCATCAGATTTTCCATTTCTTATGTCCTCAATCGATAGCTGAGGTATTCAAACTTCAGTGAGAATAAAGAATTATGGCACAGAAAACATATCTATTATGCTTAAAGGATAATTTAAAGAATTTGTAGTGGCAATTTTGACTAAACAATATTATTTTTTTATGAACTGCAAATTCCAAGTGAGATGCAACCCTACTGCAATTCATCATGTGACTGTGAGCAAGTCTT
The DNA here is from genome assembly GCF_052094955.1 of Ictidomys tridecemlineatus. Classification (NCBI taxonomy): domain Eukaryota; kingdom Metazoa; phylum Chordata; class Mammalia; order Rodentia; family Sciuridae; genus Ictidomys; species Ictidomys tridecemlineatus. The sequence goes on from NC_135479.1 coordinate 168,705,891, forward strand.
AACCTTCCAAACTTACATTTCAGAGATGCAAAATGAGGGGATTTGAATTAGTGGTTATAAAATAGTAAGCCATAATGATTTTTATTTTTAAACATTTGTGCATGGTCTCTCAGCTTCCAATAGATTGTAATAAGATAGATCAAAAGCACTGGTACCAAGACTGTGTGAGCAGACAGGCTCATGGCAGACAAAAGAGGGGACAAGTACATTTTTGGGCCGGTCCTAGGCCAAAATTCAAAGGTCACAGTAATTATTCTAGATGGCAAGTAAAAGGTAAAGTAACTTTATATTTCTTGTTTAAAAAGGTAACAGTGTGGACAAGTAAGATCTTAGGATGGTATGACATCAAGACACGGATTTTCTGTTCTTTTTGCTTTTTAACTCTTAATGGATAACCACCGGTTATTTGGAGCAATCATATGAAGTCTTATCAGTGTCGGAAGATAATACTAATATGATTACTGAAGGATTACCTTAAATTTGACTTTCTTGTCAATGGGATTTTCTGTGTGGCACAAGTGGTCTGATTTTGTGAGCATCGGCAGAGGGGTCAACATCCTCCAGACTCTGCCTTAATTCACTGCGGTGCCCCAGGAAATCATAGCAAATTACAGAAAGATCTCAAAAACCTCATTAGTTATACTGAAACCCCTTACTAGGATTGTGCATGTCTTTTTTTTAAACTGTCTTTTTGTGGCACTGGCATCAGACACAGGGCCTCACACAAGCTAAGCAGGTGCTGTACCACTGAGCTACGTTCCCAGACCCTCTGTGCATGCCTTTTAAAATTATTTCCCTACCCCTTCTCAGAGAGGTATGTACATCCCACTTTCATTGTGGTTTGCTAATCTAGGGCGATTCTGTTGTTTATATGAAGTTTTATTCTTTTCTAAAATATGGGGATGGTATGTCTTCACTGGAAGAATAATGGAGGACTAATGTTGGAATCCATTTGTAGTCACAAAGGAGACACTTCACATATTTTTACTTCTAGATGACATTTATTAAATGGATTAACTAAAAACGTATACATAAGATTCCTCTTAGCTGCTACTGCATAGCAGGAATTTAGTAAATGCTGTTTCCTTAGTTTGTGCATTTATGCCTTGTCTATTTTGGACCTGCTTAGATTCTAGTTCAGATCAGTATCCCACATTTCTCATTTGGAGTCACTGAAACTACTCTACAGTGCCAGGCTCCAGGGTGATCTTCTTTCTCAGATAAAACTTATTTTGGGGGGGCGGGGGGCTGGTACAGGGCCTTGAACTCAGGGCACTTGACCACTGAGCCACATCCCCATCCTTATTTTGTATTTTTTTTTTTTTTATCTAGAGACAGGGTCTCACTGAGTTGCTTAGCACCTCACTTTTGCTGAGGCTGCTTTGAACTTACAATCTTCCTACCTCATTTTCTGAGCCACTGGGATTACAGGGGCCTGCATCTCTCTGCCGGGCAGTCAGACAAGGGTTTAGGGGTCTTAGGCACCAACTCAATTATACTGATGGACGGGATCTGACCCAGTTTTAGTAATTTAGACCTTGTCTTGCCCAGTTCAAGGAAATCTATGTGTCTTGGTCTCATAAGCTTGGTCCTATGCCTATATCCCTGCATTATTCTGTAAGTGCCCTTCCAAGATTGAGGTCATATCATATGCATCTTAATATTTCACAGGTGTAATTCTGTCATCAAAGATCATCATCATGGTTGAATGTTGGCAGGCCAGACTTCCGCCTTACGGCATGACCTGCTTGAAAATGATTGCCTGGGCTTGTCTTTCTTAGGCATTTTTCTTCTCTATGAATCATTTTAAATAAACATGAGACTGTGGCACATTGGACAAGGCATTAAACAAATTCCTTCAAACGATGCTCAGAGACACTGTCGAGTACCCAGGGGAATATGGACAATGATTCTGCATCTGTACTACGTAATTCACAGAAACCAGACTAGGATTTTCTTTTTTTTTTTTATTTTTTATTTTTTAGTTCTCGGCGGACACAACATCTTTGTTTGTATGTGGTGCTGAGGATCGAACCTGGGCCGCACGCATTACAGGCGAGCGCGCTACCGCTTGAGCCACATCCCCAGCCCTAGGATTTTCTTATTCTAAAAGAAAGACCCTTTTTAAAAGCATAGTGTTCAAAAATATATCATTCGATCTTTTTATTGAGACATAATATTTGCCCATTTTTATAGGATACATTGTGATGATTTGATACATATACACAATGTGTAATCATCAAGGAAGTAAGCACTTCCATCTCTTCAAATGTTAATAATTTTTATGTGCTAGGAATTTCTTACTCTTGTAATAATTTTGAAATATGTCATAGATTGTTTTAACCAACAGTTACCCTACTGTGCTGTGGAAAACTAGAATTAATTCCTCCTCTGTGTTTTGGTACCCTTAATTTAACTTTCTTTCTATTATACCCACCCTTCCCAGTCTCTAATAACCCACTATTCCACTCTGTTCGTCTAACTAGATTGACTTTTTTGTTGTTGTTTGAGTACTGGGGATTGAATTTAGGGGCACTCAACCACAGAGCCACATCCCCAGACCTATATTTTATTTAGAGGCAGGGTCTCATGGATTTGCTTAGCACCTTGCTTTTTGCTGAGGCTGGCTTTGAACTTGTGATACTCCTGCCTCAGCCTCCTGAGCTGCTGAGATTACAGGTGTGGGATTACACCATGGCTAGACTGATTTTTTAGTTTTCAGAAGTCATTGGTTCTTAATAACTGCTATGGTTTGAATGTGTCCTCTGGAATTCAAGGGCTGGAGAGATAGTTTAAGCTGTTATTAGGTCATAAAGTTTCTTCCCTCTTGAATATATTAATGCTATCAGCACAGAAGTGGGTCCCTCATAAAAGAATGAGTTTGGTTCAGTTCCCTTCCCTTCTCTCTTTCTCACTTGCACATGCACACACATTGTCTTTTTCTCTTGCACTTGTGTCATAGGGTAACATAGGTATCAAAAAGCCCTTCACCAGGTACAGGCCTTTGACTTCCCAGCCTCTGTAACTATAAGAAATAAATTTTTGTGTTTTTTTTAATAAATTACCCAGTATTAACTATTCTGTTACAGCAGCACAAAACAGACTAAGACAATAATTTTATAAGATAATAAGTACTATAGAAATCTATGGTAAAAAGCATTGTTACAGAAAAAAATGTGAGACTAGCCTTTTTCATAATTTTTTATATGACAAAGACTTCTTGATGGTGTCCCTTGTTTGAGCCTTTAACTTCCGGTGCCCAGAACCTTAGCAAATGTGTTCTCTGAGATCTCAGAGTACTGGATTTTATGAACTCAGAGTTTTATCAACTGTTTGGCCTTGGCCTGAAATAGGTTTGCAGCTAATTTTATCATGGCTAAGTGGTTATTGTTGCTGCTGTTGTTTTTCAAGTGAATCTACATGTCTGTCGACAGAGCTCTCTAGAGCTCCATCACTCCACCCTCTTGCTAAGGTGCTCATCAGATACACTTGACCTATTTCCATTATCCTTCTGGCCCTGTAGGCTTGCTGTCAGGCTCCTCCCCCTACTCTCACTCCAACTCAGCCTCCCTGTTCTGATTATGAAATAAACAATTATCTACTGTTGAAATTTATTTTAGAATGTAATTTTCAAAAAGAATAGGGACAGATGAGAAATCATTTCAAATAAACATGAATAGCTAAATTACCAGTTTTGTTTTCCACTTGTTAAAAAAGTTTTTAACTCTACAGAAAGACTCTCTCATTCTCTTCTCACACGATATGCCAGGAACTATATTACATTTTAATTCCTTGTCTAAATGTATAAGCAGCTCAGGGAATGCAAATTTTTTGTTCCCATAATAAAACAGTGCTTATCATGTTATTCAAAGTCCCAAGAATCAGGATTCTTTTCACTTGCTTCCTCCTAAATTGTTCTGGAAAATAATTCATCACCATCTATTTCTAAGTATTCTCTTTCATTGAGAACATAGGTGCTACATCATTCAACGAATAACACCATTCTGGGCGACATCTGTTAAATTACATTTTCTATTCCATCCTAGAAGGGAGATAATGTAGGACACAATGCTACTGTAATATAGGAGAATTAAACATATACATTATTATGAGCATTGCCATTGTATCTGGGTGTAGATAACTTAAACATGGCTGACAGTACAGGCAAGTTTTTCAAAATAACCTGTCATTCATTGCAGCTCTGAAAATATACTCTATGGTAAAATCCCACGGGGATAGCTGACAATAATAGAATTAAAAATACTGTTCCCACTCTTTTCTGGACACCAGAGAAGAGCAGCACTCTTCCCTAGCATCTCTCTCAAGTTAGTCTCTTTCTGTTTTTGTCTGTTTTTACAGAAGACTAGCTAGCTAGCCTAGCCTTCCCTCCCTGGTATACTTGAATAAAGCTTTTTAAAGCTTCTCATCTATAATGTATATGACAAAAACCTATGGAAATTAGCACTGAAGTAATTTTTTAAAAATATACTCCACAATTTAGGAGAGTGAGGGATTAACTCTTATGGTTCATTTGCTACTGTAAGTATTTCATACCTTAAAATCTTTAGTGATACTATAATTCTCCATCTGTATAACACTTGAGAGTTTACAAAGCATTTTTATCTCAGTGGCCTCAAACTGATAAACAACACAAAGAGTGAATAGCTCCCTTTCTTACAAAAAGTTATACTATGAAAATAATCCTAATGAAAAGCAGTGATTAAAACCCGTACCATATGTGACGATTAATTAATTTTATGTGTAACTTGATTGTGCTAAGGAATACCCACAAAGCTCGTGAAACATTACTTCTGAAGGTGGTTCTGAGTGTGTCTTTGTAGGAAGAAATTACCACTTCAATTTGTACCTTATTGAGTAAAGAAGATTCACCTGAGAAAGGGCATCATCAAAATCCTTTGAGTTCCTGGACAGAACAAAAAGAAATTTTGCTCTCTCTCTTTTGAAGCTGGGAGGTCTAACTTCTCTTGTCATGGGACAATACAACTTTGGATTCTTGGGTCTTCAGAGTTGGGGACTTCCCCTGTGCCCCATACCAGCACAATGGCCACCATGCCTTTGGATTTGAACTCGATCACACCATCAGCTTTTCTGGTTCCTCTAGCTTGCAAATGGCAAACTGTGGGACTTCTTAACCTCCATAATTGCATGAACCAATAGCCCTTGTAAGTTTCCGCACATATCTATGTGTATTCTACTGGTTCTGTTTCTCTGAAGAACCCTAATATATCACCTATCTTCATGGTTGAATGCTACTTATGTTGAGAAAACATCTAGATCCTGTCATTAGGAAAATAAATTGTAAAAAGTGAAGCGTACCTAAATTTATACCAGTATTATTTAAAACCTTGTTTGAAAGCAAATATTCAAAGATGATGAAGAAAGTATATAGGACTTGGAGGTACAAAGCAGATTAATCTGATAAATCCTAGGGTGCTTACTTTGGAGAAACAGTACACAATATAAAGAAAGAAAGCGAATGTGAAGCTGTCTTTTCTTCCTTTTTTCACTAATTTGTTGTGTGATTGTGGGCAACGTATAGGTATTTCTATAAGGTGAGGCAATCGGACTATGTGATCTTTTCATTTATATTTCATGATTTGTTAACAAACATAATACCTCACTGAGTTAAAACAGAAAGAACAAGCTTCACTTCTCTGAGGAAACAGAAGGCTTAGAGCCAGGCTCAGTTGCTTCCTGCATCATTGCTATGCTCATTGTCATGCCCACAGGCACTGTATACATTAAATCAGCCTGTTCCTGACAGATCCACAGTGCTTTGAACACATCTGAGAAGCAGGTCTTCTTTTGCAGCTGCCACATGTAGTGTTGTGACATATCAGTTCAGAGTGCAACTGTGACCTTATATTACCCTTTGTCAGGAAGGCTAGCTCTGGGTGTAATCCAAAGAGGAGAGACAAGATGACATGATGGCATCTTTATAGGCAGTCTGTTTGGGACCAGCTACTCAGACAGATGAACACTCAACAGAGAGGGTGCAGCCTCCTGAGAAACCCAGGCAGCATTACTCTGTGGGAAGGACAGGCTGAGGCTCACACCCACAGGTGGGTAAGAAATTTAAAAAAAAAAAATCTAGAAATATTTGGAGCTGGAAATATAAAACAATGTTCCATACAAATGAGTCTATTTTATAGGTAGATTTTTGACTGAGAGAATTATTAAAATGTTAGTATTTTGAATAGGTTTTAAAATTGGGGTTAAACTGATTAAAATATGGAACACCATTTTTTTTTATATTCAGGTTCATAGTTGAGAAATTTACACACCTGTTTATTCTAATACTGAATGTCTTCTCAAGTTATCTCTTACTGAAAGCCTACCAGTCCTTTGTATCCTAATTTTTTTCATGACCAAAGTGATTCCTCCTCTTACATCTGCCTGTAGCACCCATCTGCCTCCCTCATTGGGCAGTTAGCATTGTGTATCTTCTAGGTTTTTAAATTGTGGCTGTATAATCCCCCATCTCCCCAATCCATGATTTTACTTTCCATAGTTTCAACTACCCATGGTCAATTGTGGTCCAAAGATAGTAAATGACCCCAGAAATAAATTAAAAAAAAAAACCTCACAAATTTAAATTGCAGGCTGACTCAGGCATGGTGGTGTGCCTGTTATCACAGGCTTCAGAGGCTGAGGCAGGAAGATCACTTGAGCCCAGAGGTTGAGCCTATAGTATGCTATGCTGTCTATACTGAATTTGGCACCAATATGAGGTCTCCTGAGAGCAGAGGGCCACTAGGTTGCACATGCTGATCAATAGTTGGATCATACCTGTGAATAGCCAGGGCACTAGTTTAGCCTAGGCAGCATCCTATTAAAAAAAGAAAAATTGCATGTCACTCTGGGTAGCACACTGAAATCTTGTGCTGTCCTGCTGCTTCCTGCCCTGGGAATAAGTATTCTCTTTGTCCAGCATTTTCCCAATGTATAGATACTCACCTGTTAATCACTTAGCAGCCAACCTGATCATCAGATCAGCTGTTGCAGTCTGCTGTGGTTATAATCTTTTACTTAATCATTGCTCCAATGCTGTATTACAATGTATATATTATTTACTGCACTTCATCTCAGCATGTAGGCACTGTTATATCATCACAAGAAGGGCAAATATGATTCAATAAGATTATTATGAGAGCAAGAATGTATTCATAGAACTTTTATTACAGTATATTGTTGTGATTATTTTATTATTGTTGTTAATCTCTTACTGTACCTGGTTTATAAATAAAACTTCATCAGAGGTATTTATGTATAGGAAATACATATATATGTATATGTATGTAAAATATACAATATATAATATACATAGGGTTTGGTGCTATCCATGGTTTCAGAATACACTTGGAATATGGAACATATCCCCTTAGGATAGCCTGGGTGGGGGACCTACTGTAATGTCTCCCATGAAAAGTTATAAAAATACTGAAAGGTCTTTTTTTTTTTTGGTGTGTGTATGTGTGTGTGTGTGTGTGTGTGTGTGTGTGTGTGTGTGTGTGTGTGTGTGTACTAGGGATAACCAGGGGTGCTCTACTGCTGAGCCTTTTAAATTTTTATTTTGAAATAGAGTTTTGCTAAGTTACCAAGGCTGGTCTTGAATTTGTGATCCTCTGCCTCAGTCTCCCCAGTGGCTGAGATTACAGGTGTGCACATCACTGCTCCTGGCTCTAGAAGATCTTTTATTCCTCTTTGTAATCTTTATAGTATTCAGTATGTTGTTATGATTATCATGGAAACTCACTGATTATTTACTAAGGAGATAACAGAATGGGGTGTTAGGCAAATGATTTAAAGGGAAAGCACAATTTCAGGCTCATATTGTATAAGTGGAATTCAAATTTTACTTTTTAGTTCCTTCTGAATCAACTTTATGAACTTAGTTGATGATAAGGAAATAAGAAAGGGGAAATTTCTTTATCTACATTTTCAGTTCATAAAGGATGTCACCAGAGAGTCATTTAGGGCCACTCATGGCATTCATTCATTCATTCATTCTCTTAGTCTTTCTTTGATCAAACTGTTTTCAGACATATCTTCCATGCCAGGTGCTGAAGTGCTCCTTGTCCTCAGGGAAATCACATTTTAACAGTAGGGGCATAGATGTAAACAAATAATAGCAGTACAGAGGGTAAAGACTTTCACAGAAGTTGGTAACAAATTCACATGGGAGAAAAAAAAAAAGATCAAAGATCAGCTTTTGGAATGGCTGGTGGGGAGAGGAAGAAGGGCTTCACACTTCAATTGGTATTTAGGAAGAGTTGGGGAAAAAAGTAGGAGTTTAACTATGAAGACCAAAAGGTCAGGACATCCCTTCAGAGAAAAAGAGCAAGTTCAAAGGCACAGAGGAGTGGAACAGCATGTTATGTTCAGGGAATTTCAAGTTTTCTAAAACTGTTGCTGCTTAGAGTTCAAGTAGGAAGTCAGTAGTTTGAAATCTGAAACAACAGCACCTTGGTTTGAATGGTAGGCATAAAGGCATAGGATTTCACTATTGTCACTTGTTATGTGTTCCTAGAAAACTCAATCTTACAATTTGGGTTGCATCTGTCACTATTTCTATGTGAAAAATTATACACCATTTGGCATGATTGTTTTTGTTCTTTTTTTGTGGCTTAAAGATTTGTATCCTGTGCTAAAAAATGATGTAAATAAGTTCTTATTTTTTTAAAATAGTATAAAAGGATGACAAGGATCCTAAACTTTTCCTTTGACCTTTTGCATCAAAGACCTAATAAAAAATAAAATCAGTTTAATTCTGGTAGAATCACCTGCAATAAGTGTGGGCAATCATGCATCATACCAATAGGTTGAAAGATCTAATTTTACTTGCATAACGTATTCACTGTCTGATAGCATATTTTTCCAATGAATACATTTTAGAAAAGAAATCCTTTTAAAAACAAGCTTCCAGCTTGTTTTGCTGAGGTTTAAGTGTATCATTTGGTTTCTGAAGCCTTGTTCTTGTGGACAGCAGATGGCTCTGAAGGACATTGCTGGAGTGCTGAATGGCAGGACATGACAGGATCTGGATGTACTTGGCTGCAAGTGGAATAAAGCAAGAAGCAATTTTTATCATTTTCAAATTATGTCATTAGCCAACAGCAAAGAACAGTTTTAAATAAAAGAGGCCTTATCTAGTCATGGTGTGGGATCTTTTTAAAAGATCAATCTGTGCTTCTAAGACTCGTTTTCATCTTTGCTTTGAGTGTCTCTTGACTCTTAATTTTACTTTATATACTTCTTGATCTTTTATCTTCATCTTCTTCTGTTTCCTTTTACTCTGTTTGTGCTGACAAATAACTCCTTGTGTGAATAAACTATAACTCCCCTGAGGCAGAGACTTTGCTTGGTTCCTTGCAGTTTTCTCACTGCTTGCAAATGAGCCTGAGCATAAAAGATCTCAATTAATATTAGTTAAATGAATGTTGAATATGTAGCATAAAATAAAAGCAGTGCTAATCATCTAGTGGGTAATAAACATTCTAAATGATGCCATGAAATGTGATAGGTACCCTGCTAGTGAAGAGTCAGGGAAGGCTTCCAAGAGACAATGGAGTCTAGGCTGGGATTTTAGGTAAGACTGGAGTTAGATGATGAAAGAACTGTGGGAGGAGATAAAGGGATTGGAGAAGGAAGGTGGAGAGACCAGTCCAGCTAGAGAAAGCATCACGGATATAGAAGTGTGGAGGAAGATGAGTACGACTAACTGGAGAGGGTGAGTTAGGGTGCTGGAGAGATGAGGCCTCAGATTTAAAGAAGGGCTTCTTAAGTCACTTAAATGATTTAAACCTCATCTTGGGCCAATGGAAGGCTATTGAAAAATTTCATGCACAGGGATAATAAAATCATGCTTTTGTGTTTTGTGATGTTTTTAGATTACTTTGGTTGCACTAGATTACAGATGGGGAGGGGGAAATAGAGTAGAAGCAGGATGAATCGTCTTAAGAAGTAAGTTACGTTAATTTGTAATTCTACAATAGTCACATATATTAGCAAATCCTCATACCTTAAAGACGTGTTTCAATTCCTCTGATGAGATATTGTCTGTATTACAGAGAAAGATGGGATGATATTTACTCAACGCCATCTAAATAGAGAGTCCAAATCAATTATGTAAACAAAGTTGAAGGGGGAATAGTCAAAGATTAATTTTGGAAAATTCTCATTTTCAAAACCATCACACACTGTAGATGCATCACTTACATGTTCTTAAAGTGTATGTTTAGAAAAAAAATCCTCTGAATGAGTCAGGGTTCTCCAGACAAAAAGAACCAATAGAAAACACACACACACACACACACACACACACACACACACATACACACACACTCGGGGAAAGGGCTCATGTGATTATGGAGGCTGAGAAGTTGCATGATATACCATTAGCGGGATGAAGAATCAGGAAGGCCAGTGATGTTATTCGGTTTGAATCTAGAGGTCTGAGAACCAGTAGAGCCCAAGGTATAACTAACTCTCAGTGCAAAGCTGCAGCCCTGAGAACAGGAGTGGGAAGATGGGGTTTAGGGGGATCCTGGTGCTAATCCTGGAGTCTGAAGGCCCGAGAACCAGTATTCCTAATGACTAAAGACAGGACAGGAGACGATGAATGAGCCAGATCCAAAAGAGATAATTCATCCTTCCTCCACCTTTTTGTTCTATCCAGACCTTCAATGGATTAGATGATGCCCACCCACTTTGGCAAGAGTGGTTTCATCTCTTAGAGTTTACTGATGTAAAAATTCTAATCTATTCTGAAAACAGACTCATAACCACACCAAGAAATAATGTTTTACCATTTATCTAGGCATTCCTTAGGTCAGTCAAATATGACACATAAAATTCATCCACACATTATCTAAGGAACTGCTAATTTGAGTGGAAAGATTTCCTATGAATATTCAAAATGAATAATGTCATGTTTAAAAAACAATCTACCCTTTGCTACTTAATTCATAATGGTTTTCATATAAATTAGTCTAAATTAAATTTTTACTTCAAATATTTTACCTGAAATGGAAGAAGGACAAATGTCCAACTTGCTTTCTCACACACCTGTTATCTTCTGGGTATAAGAAAGAAAATTCCCTCAGAAATGTTGTTTTTCCATTTTCCATTTATGAAATTCTATAAGGCCAATTTTTATTTTCCCCCCAAGACTATAAATTTGCTCAGGCAAAAGGACTTCACATGGCTCAATGTTATACTACAAAGAAACAGACCCTAGGTCTAGCTGCTGAAGCAATTCAAGGAATCAAAAATGGCACTTAGAGTCACCATGAGCTTCATCAGTTATTTAAGTACAAAACAAGATAATTTACTTGATTGTGTTTTCTGATGTGGTGGTTTTCATCCATACAATTCAGACTGATTTTTGTATTTTGTTTTGCTTTTTTTATTTCAATGATGATTCTACAGCCAGTGTTGACTGGAAAGCTTTACATGATGTGTCAGTTGCTATGTATTCAGTTCTGCTTGTCATATTATTGCACTAAGTAAACATCTTTCACAGCATTAAACTTGTCCTCATATCTTTCTGGTAAACAAAACTGAACTTAAAGCAGAGCCTTGAGAATTCAGGAGGAGAGAAAAAAAATCTACTTGTAGAAAAATACCTGAGATGTTAAGCCCAATACTCTATTTAAACAAATAACATCACGATTTTCCGGAAAGCCTCTTTCATTTGAGGATGGCTATGCTCATATTATTCATTCAAAATATGAGCTTGGTCATCTCCAATTAGTCTTGGACAGGCATTTATAGCAGTCCACAAGCAGAACCATTGGCCTGGTTTTACATTATTGACAGGCTCTTCCCAAACAGCTTCTTTCTAGAACCTAGAGGAAGCTTCATGTCAGCACTGTAGTGCATTAGCCTGGCTGTCAGAAACACTTCCTGAGGGCTGACTGCTCCTGCCTGACTTCAGCCAGTACTGTCAATCTTTCTTTCATGAGCCCTAAAATAATCACACCCTCCCTTCCCCAAGTGTCTCTTAGAAAAGAAAGATTAACTTTTATAATTGAAGGAAAGAGAGATATCTTAACGTTTAGAACAGTGGATGTACATATTGTTCATGGTAACAAGAAGGGAGAATAGCCTACCTTTGTTAAACTTGAGTTTTTAAAATTTAGGACTTTGTTTTAAGAGAAAGCCCAAGGTACTTTAATATTCACTTTATTAATGATTATGATTTATAATCTACCCCATAAAAAAAAACAAAAAAATGTGATTCAATCAACACTTGAAGATCAAAGCCAGAAGAACCTACATGCTACCTCCTAAAATAAACTGTTGGGATGACAAAGATTAGGGAAATAGGGAGTAGCTACCACCATTATACAGCAGGAAAAAGCTAAAAATGAAGCAACATTAGGCACCATAATAAGAATATTACATTTATAAAATAAAACAGAAAAAAATCTACTCTAAGAGTTTCTTCCTGTGCTTAGATTCATAAATCAGAGTTTCAGCATTTAATATTTTTTTTTTGCTGCAGCAAAAACATTTTAAAACATGGGAGCATCATGTTTTAAAGAAAATGCAAAACTCTACACTCTTATTTCTATTCTATATTCCCATTTATTTTGACCAGATGCTTGGTTTTCAAAAGTAATATGGAGTTTAAACCCTGCATTCATTTCTTACATAAAACTTTCTTATTTTGTCAACTGGTAACTAACAATAAGTAATAAAAATCCTCATCAGTATTTCCCTTATATCAAATCACTTTCATATTACAGGAGAAAAAAAGTTTTTTTCTCTTTTCTAATACATTGATCTTCACAAAGGTTGAAAGATAATAAAAAATCTAATAAAAATGCATAGCTTTGACCCTCAAAATCCATGTAAGTGAAGGGGAGTGAATATTTCTGAATGTTAAAATCTGTACTACAATCATATTTTCTTGGCAGGCTGAATTAGAGAACTTTATATGACAGTCAAGTTATACTAGCCCTGACAGTACAACTGGGGGAAAAAGATTCAGGCCTGTTTGTGAACTTAATTGGAATATAAGGGTCAGGCTGTCAGAGCAAGATACTCCTGCCAGTTAAGAACACTGAATTAGGAATGTAGATACCTGACATTACTTTTAACTTGACTTTCAATTCATAAATATGGAGAAAAGGCTATGTATTTTATTATACATCATTCCTCTCACCTATGTATTAAGAAATTGATGGCACTATACCTGATGCAGGATGGAAAGGAAGATGGAAGGGATCGGAGGTGACTCTGAATGTCAGATAACAAGTTATCTGTACAGTAGTCAAGAAGGTAGGTATATCATTGTCAGATTGAGGCAAATAGGAGAATAAATGTTAATATTTAAAATGAAGTTTTAAGTATATGATGAGAGATATGTTAAAATTTGCAGAAAGTTATACAATTTTAAAATTTATTGTTCATCAAAAATACGTATTATATATCAAATGTAATAGTGCTTAATACATTTTTACATTTTCTCTGAAAGGATATAACTGTCAATGTTCTCTAATTGAAGGACATTAGGAATTAAATGACTTGTTTGGCCGTTTACTCTGACCCCCTGCCCCCATAGCTTCTGATCTTTCCAAGACGGATGCAGGCCATTACTTGCGTACTAAGTAAGCTCTTTCTTGGGCTTTGGGGCCCCTACTATCCTCAGGAAGCTCTAAATCTGTGAGACTCAAAATGGAATGAGCCACATGGGTGTCCTTTTTGTCATTAGCTTCTGCTAGGTTGAAATTAATCTCTGTTCTTATGTCTGAATACTTGTCCTATGTCTATCCATTTTAGAGGTATCATTGGAATAAACCTATACTGGAATCCTTGACCCTAAAACTTCCTTGACCCTAATACATGGACTGCATATATTACAGAAAGTGTTTTCCTGCCTGGGCTACTTACCACTCATGACCTCCTGCTGGATGCTGTGGACACTATGCCCTGCCCACCAACAGGGAAACTTCTTTACTCTCTGACACACCCATTGGCTGCATGGTCCTTGGCTTGTGACATGGTCTTGTAGGGTTTCACTCCTACTGTTTCACTCCTTTCTAATGTCTTTTCTACTCCTTTCTCTGTTGTGTCATGCCTGACCTGTCCTGGTATACCACCAATGGAACACTCTAACAAAACACATCTTTTCAGAATTATATTTCTGAATTTACTGGATATGACTGGATTATAATATACAAGACTGAATGTTTTATAATACTGAAGGGAATTACATTCATATGCATGTAATGATATACATATATAAGAATATATGTAATATTTGTATATGTGTATTTATTTCTTATTTCTTCACACCTTGTACCCTAGATGCTATTATACTTTAAAGGCGGTGTTTTTTTCTTAGTGGGCTTTAGATATTTTGTTCAACTGACTTAAAGAGTTTGATTTCAAAAGTTCTACAAACAGTAGGGACTATATCAATTTCTATCAACCTCCTCTGCCTCCTGGACCATGCTTCACCCCTAAGGGATAACTAGGTATTTGCTTTGGGAGTTCTGGGTCCACCTTCACTTATTCATATTCATTAATTATAATCTCAGAATTTGTAACTTCACCACTTCTGGACTTGAATGATAAACCAAATTAAAGAATGTGAAATCTGGCATCTCACATGGTCAGTAGAGTCACTCAACTTGGAAGTACAGTGGAACGAATTCATAGTGCAGGAACACTTATTAGTGGGAAACAGGAGACAAAAAAGTGTTGCACAGTGTCATCCTTCCTTCCTGCTCCTTTCTACGAATTGTTTCAAAGTGTGGTTCTCGACCCAGCCCCCTTGGAAGAGATCTGCATGGTTAGTAGAAACATCTCCCAGGTTTTTGTTTGTTTGTTTGTTTTTTGTGGTCTATATGAAGAAGCTGCTGGCACATCAACATGCTGTGGTATGGCCTCACATTCTTCGTTGCTTCACACATCCACTTTCCTTCCATCAAGCTGCCTAGGTTTTGTGCCTCAAAAATAAAGCAGCATCATTTAAAATCTTTTTTCTGAGGCTCTATTCTCTAGGAAACCTAGACTAAGGCAGTTGCTAGAATTAATATTTCTGCCACCCCTTGACAATTCAGGGTACTTATTCTAGTCATATGCAAGTTCAGAAAAAATATATGTAGTTAAATGCTTATATGAGCATGCATTATAGAAAATTGTGGTATAAGGGTAATAGTGGCAAAAATGATTAATTTTTTATGCGGTTCCTATATATTTCTTGGCTATTCTGTGAAGCATAGTTTATATTTCCAGGCCTCATATCTTTGCTCAAGTATAAGTTTTGACTTCTGTGTTGGACCTGGGAATTGCACAATGTGTTCCTGTTTTGGGATCTGAATGTATCTCCCTATTACTATACTCTGCAGTTAAGTATACTGTGCAGTCACACTATTGTCTGAACCCTACGTGTGCCACTTACAAGCTCTGTTTCACTCTCTATATTTGTCACAATTTCTAGGATTTGATCCTTTCTCACACCATTGCATTTTCCTTGCTGGCTCTGTGACACCAGACTGCTTAAACTTGTTGAGCCTCACTGTACTCATTTGTAAACAGAAAATAATAATTCCTCACAGACTTATTTACTCAACAGAAGCATTTATTGCCAGGCATTGTGCTAAGAATTGTGGACACAAACATAAATAAGGCACAGATCCTATGGTAAATGAAAACAGTTATTACCACTTTCAGACAAAGAAAATGAAAGTCAGAATCAGCCGAAAAATTGACCAGAGCAACATGACCGACAAGGACCAGATCCAAGATCTAAGTGCAGACTTTTGCCTTCAAACTTAAAAAAAAAATGCTTTTTCCATTATACTTTGCTATTCTTCTTGTGTCAAAACCTAATAAAATATAAATATAAATTTCTATAAATGCAAATGCTTTACACATTAACTCTGTTTTGTTGTTACCTTGAAATTTATTGTTTCACTTTCTTAAGTACTAGAATTCCTTCAGTATTTAGAGACAAAAAACATGAAGAAGAGGGATTTGCAGGTGGCAAAACACAGTTTTATGAAAGACTTCAAGTCAAGAATTAGATTTTGAAGTACCTGAGTTGCCACTAATTTCTTTTCTTCTTATACTATTTATTAATAAATAGTTGGATGAAACAGACATACATTGGGTATTTTAATCCTTTGCTTTTGTCTTTCAAATTCATTAATATTTTACTTCATTTCATATAACAATTAAACTAAGGCCAGCCACCATGTATAACAAAGCTGGGAATACTCATTTG
Organism: Ictidomys tridecemlineatus; assembly: GCF_052094955.1. Lineage (NCBI taxonomy): Eukaryota > Metazoa > Chordata > Mammalia > Rodentia > Sciuridae > Ictidomys > Ictidomys tridecemlineatus. Next base: position 168,722,152 of record NC_135479.1, read on the forward strand.
ACTTTGGGGGAGGAGCAGGGGACATTCTTGAGAAGTTTTAAATGGAAGCAGTTTGGGGAAGAGAGCCAGCAGCACCCTAACCTATGTGGTAGAATGACATAAAATGATTGGTAGGTCACAGAGTGCCCTGCATCCTGTTGGTGCAGTAGAGTATATTAGAGACTCTGGAAATTGATAACACACCTCCAAGCCAAATTGAACACTGACAGGTTGATGCCAACTTCATCATGATCTAACTAGTGGATCCCTGGAAGCACTCTAGAACAGGCACCCTATTGAAATTGCACATATAAATCAGCTCAAGTAAAAACTCCTTTCATGACCCTAAAACATTTCTTGAAGTCTGTGACACATCCATCTTTTAAGGTTTTTACTACTGACAAAGAGGCATACCCACTCATTCCTAGAAACCACACACCCTAGTATCCTTGCCTTTTAGGTTAGAGAAAAATAGCCTCTATTTTTCTAAAAGGATGCTAAAATTGGACTCTTTCCTGTCTCAATTTTGGCTGCAACCCCAAAAGGCCAAGGAGGAAAGGTGGAACACATAGTACCTAGGAAATAGCCTACGTTACAAACCTGTCCTAGTTACATTATCCCACAGCTTGAAAAGGGAATGTAAAAAAAACAAAGAACAAACAACTGTTTTTGTGATCTGTGTCTCCATTTCCAGATCACTGAGGCATAAGAGACTGGGATGTGAAGAATTATTTTTGGAGAATTTACTTGGAGAGTTGTATCACCCTCATCTCACATCTACAAAAGGGACTTGATAGGATGACTGGGAGAAATTTCATTTGCCATTGGAGTTTGGGGAAATATAAGACTTGTTTTGAACCCATACCTGGAAAAGCTGAAAAGTGAGACCCTGGTTGCTTAGTTGGTACCTGCTCTAATGAGAGAATAGGCATGTGTAGTTCTAAAACTAAATTTGGTAGTTATTGCTGATACTAAAATTGTAATTTTGTATCATGGTTCGGAGTACACAGCTATGATCACCAATGTAGGCCCTCTGAACTCTGGGTCTTATTGAGTATATTAATCTTTCTTATGTCTTAGTTTCTTCATCTGTAAAATGTAGATGATAATACTACCCTTCTTGTTTTAGGAAAGTTCAATAAATTAATACATGAAACAATGCTTGGACCCATAGTTCTGTTAGGAAGTCTTTAGGAAGAGATGTGTATTATTGAGAGGGGGTCTTCAAAGAACCTGTGAAAGTATTATATGAGAGAAAAACTCAGTTATAATTACCTCACAAGCTCAGAGAACCTGCCAGATGAAGAGAAGTGAGATCTACCTGTGGCTTACTTGGTTTCCCCCAGAAGCCCTCTGATTATGCCAGTGTCACAGGTCTCAGCTAGAAAGCTGTAGGGAGGAATCAGAGATACAAGTTCCTAAGACCTTGAATGGAACAAGTAGTGTTGGGAAAACTGAAGTTGATTTTTATCTACAGACCATGGTATCTGGCTCTTTTAATCTAATTGATTTCAGGTGTCTAATTTTTGTTGTTTTGAACATAGAACGTTATAATCAAAACCATCAACTTAACTTTGCGAGTACTTTGGAGTTTCTAATGTGTACAAGTTTCTGTGTAAACAGATGCTATAACAAAAATGATCTGCTTAAAATCCTGAATAAATTAGTTGTTCCTCAACAACAAAGTTTACTGTTTCCTCAGGTTGGCTCAGTGACTTGGGGCATAATGTATATTATTATAAGGTGTCACCAGTAGACTGGAGATTTATAGGAAATCCAGCAGTCTTATAATAGGTAGCTTATTGTAAGATGTTCACAGGCTTCTTAAAGATAATTAAGTAGAACTAAATCTCTGTCAAATGTTTGAATACAGGACAATGGGTGACTTTTGGTTTATACTTAACTATCCACTCTGTCTACCGTTAATAGTATTTAAATTGACAGTGCTTTTACAACCTCACCTCGTGGACTCATCTTTCTTTAACTTGTTTTCAGTTTCAAAGGACATTTTAATATACCACTGTACAAGAGTTCCGGCACTAGAATACCACCAACCCTATTAATCAACTGAATCTGCTTGTGGTTTTCCATGATGCTGTCATTTCTTGAGTAATATGAAATCAGATAATCTCTCACTGATGATGTATCTCAGTAAATCACTCTCTGAGTGCTGATAACATAACGACAATAACATATTAGCATAATTTATCATCACATGTACCTTTGCTCTGGGGATATTTTATTGTAATATATAATACACTGGCTGTCACTTTGATGATGTATTACAGCAAGACTTCCTCAGGAAAAAACACATTTTGATGGAATACTACTCCTATCAGATGGTACTGCCCAGGGATAAACAGTGCAAAAAAAAAATTGACTTCATTTGCTGCAGAATTCACATGAAGGTCAAAGGCACAAATAGTAAAAGATGGTTTGAAGGCAACAGGTATTGCTCTATTACAGAATAGTTTTCAAAAGTTCAATTTTAGTTGAGAGTAGGTTAAGGCAGGTTTTTATCCTTAGTAAATATTTAATATCCACAGCACTGACACTTTGCAATGGAAGTTTCTGCAGCCTGCAGTACTACTCAATGAAATGACACTCTTAAACAAGATGTGGAGTTTGCTTGGGGCAGAAGTGAGGTGACTTCCAAGGACAGATTAAAAGTGAATGCAATATATTATAATACTTTTCCTGCAATTTTTCCCCTTGAGCTACCTCATGGAATATTAGATATGAAAGTAACTCAGATATCATCCACTCTAACTGAGGCCTAGAAAGAGTAAGACTTACTCTAGGTTATGCAATAGTAAACAGTAGAATAGGACTAGAACCATGTTATCTGGCAACACTTTAGTGTTTGATACAAAATAATCAAAGTTAATCTTGGATCATTTGTGATTTAAATAGCTATAATAGGGTACCCATATGGGCATAATATGCTGAGTACAAAGGAATTCTTATTTTTTTATTGCATTTGATAAAGAGCTTCATGCAAATCAATATACACTTGACCTAGCACAATTATAACCAGTGAGCAGAAGAAAATGATGATGATGATGATAAGAATGATAGCCAACATTTATTAAATGCTTACAGGACACTTCGATAGACATTTTGCAAATATTACCTTATTTTGTCTTTTCCATTTGTCTAAACACTCTGACAAATGGATTACAGAAAACAATGGTCTTAAATCAGTATACTCAAGCTTACCAACATTATTTCTTCCATACAAAAGCCTTGTTCAGTAGTGAAATACACAAGGTTCATATGTTTGTGTATCACTTTTGGTGATAATTACTTCTGCAGGTTCATCCTAATTTTATTCTTTAAAGAGTAGAAATATTTGTCCCTCAGAAGAAGACTAGGCATGATTTTGTTTATTTATTCTACGCTTCCAGTAAGAAAATGGTTTTATTTAAAGGTAAGCTGGGTGCTGCTGATCCCAGATATCTGGATTTCTTTGCCAACAATTTATGTGCCTCTCCCTCTTAAGTTGATGCTCCTCGGCATTTTCCCGGGGTTGCCTAAATTAAGTGATAAGGCACCTACTCTGGAAGGCCTAGGCATTTTCTTGCGTTCTATGTAGGGCAGAGCTTAGTCTCTGCTCAGTCTTCCTTACAAATGCCTATCTCACTGAACCAGATGGCATTTTCCTCATTTACTTTCATTATTATTATCATCAGGCCATCACAAAGGCTTGACAAGGGCCACTTACCAACCACACATGTCACTCCCTGAGTGATACAATGTAAACATTCTAGCTGACCCTAAAAATACAACTAATGTTACAGCTTTCAATATCTCAATAGATGCTCATAATACTCTCCTTAATTCTAAAGGTCACGTAACCGTTGGTAATGGTAGACTGCACACAGGATAATGATCTGTTGGTAATGTTATTTAATGTGTGACTTTGTGAAGAGACTGCCCGTATGTATTTTTTTAATTTGAAAAACAACGGGGCAGAAAATTGAGGTCACTGATAACTGAGCTACAGTCCTCTGAGTATGAATGAGAAAGCATAATGTTTCAGAAAAGTTTTTCAGCAACTTTCCACTATTATGAAAAGATGTCACTGTAAATCAAAAGCAAACAAGTCACACACAGAGATGTTTTGCTGCTTTTTATAAGGTACTGTAAATCATATGAATTATTCATAAAATGGCAGTGGGGTCCAGTAGAACGCCTGAATTGGCTGAGGATTCAGCACTAAAGGGTCAATCGGTTTAGGACCAGAATGGCCTTTTTAAGATTTATGATATTTCTGGTAACTATACTATAAAAAGGCCTGAGTAAGAAAAAGTAAGAACAAAACCTTGCATTTGAAAGGCCCTCCAAAAAATCTTTTAAAAAAATTCTGATCAAATACTGATCATTTGGTTCATGTTTTCCTAAATATAATCAGGTTTACATGAATGCTAATTTAAAACTGTTGCCTTGGTGGATATTTTAATATCATGAGATAAATAATCTACTGTATAAATTGGGTGCTAAGATTATTAGAGTATAATATTCATATGCTTTTCTTTAAGTAAGAAGTTTGGGATAGTGTTTAATTTAGGAGATTTTTTAGAATGTAATGTATATTTATAAAAGTCATTAACCATTCCCTTACTGACACCCATATTACTCATTTTATGAAATCACTTACTATGTTATATGTAATTTGGGCAGCAAAAAAACAAGAAAAAAAAATGGACTATGAAGAATTTATATTTTTACTTTAAAAATTAAGTCAAAAAGTAAGGAGCCTCATAATAGCCAAAATAGTCCTTAAAAAGAATAAAGTTAGTGAGCTTTAGTGAGCTCACACTATTAGATTTTAAAGCTTACAAAAAAGATATAGTGATCAAGACAGTATGGCGTTGAATAAAAACAGACACACAAACAAATGGAATAAAATTTGGAGTCCAAAAATAAATGTTAATAAATAAATATTTATAGTTAACTTATTGCAAATAATTGCGAAGAAGCCAACAAATAGTTTGTGACTTGGGGACAGGAATAGGCTCCCATTTTCAGATCTGACAGTACATCCCCTTTAACCAGGGGACACTCATGACTGGGGCAAAGCAATTCTTGCTATAATAGTATACCATCAAACTAAATGCATGGGAAGACTGGCAGGGTAAACAACTGCACCCAAAACAGAAAGAGAAACTAAGGCCAGCCCATGTTTTGTTGGCAGCCTATGCAAAGGGATCTTCAAGGAAGCATGAAAAAAGAATGGAAAAGGGTCCACCATATAGAAGCCTAGGATCAGAATGGAAAAGGCTCCACCATATTAATATACCTATTATAAGACAGTGAGGAACTCAAAGTTGATACTATTGTGGTAATGATAAGGGAGACAGATCAGGTTCAAAAATATCCTCTGGTCCAACCCCTAGAAAGCAAGCTGACAAAATTTTTATATCTGCTGGATTATCTAAACCTTTCCTGGGATGAAATTTGTTATGTAAATTAAATGTACAGATAACATTCATAAGGATTGTTTCAGAACATGAATTTAAGAAAGGGTCCAAAACTAGAAAAGATAAAAGAAAGTATGAAAATATATTTTAGTACAATAAATCTGAAGGTTAAAAAAAAGTATCTGGATGAGAAAGTATTTTGTCTGTAAAGCAATATTCTTATGCTAAAGTCCAAGATGAAAGAGAGGACAAAACTTAGGATTCAAAAAAACTGTGAATGTCTAAATAAGTCGCAGAAGGTTTGAGAAAGGTAAATCTCAAAAAGTTTGTGTTTGTGATTAAACTGGCTATAATTAGCACAGTAAGATAGTTATTTGAACCTTAATGTACTGATATGAAACAAAGTCTGAAACATCTGTCTGCTTTTATCTATCAAGATAACTTTATTGTATCTGTTAGGTTTTATTATTTAGAGAAACTAAGTCTTAAAGAAATTAGAATTGTACCGGTTTTAAAGTCTTTTGAATGATTACATTTGTAACTGGTTAGACAAATAACTATTACTTTAGGTTATAACAATATAGTTGATAAACTAAATATAGGTGATGAGATATAAATATACATCTGAGAACTATATATATCTGAGCCTTGTATAAGTGTTATGTAAAAGTTTATAAAAAGAAAGAGTTTATCTAGGTTTTCTGGAAAGATAACCAATAAGGGCTTTCCATTGTATCTGACATGGAGGGACCACTGACAACTGAAGACCTGTCAGTTGTGTGTTTGCTTAGACTGAGTCATTTTCTTATTATTAACACTGTTTCCAAAAAATTATAAAACGATTTAAGGCTATTCTTTGATTTTTGTTAATCCAAGAAGATCTGTGAATACTGTACACTCTGGATGCTAAATTGTACTTCAAAATGTAAAGCTTAGGAGAGCACTTTGCCAAGTTGTTTTCTAGACTAAAATTATCTGCAACAAAAGTCTCAGATTTGTATAGAAATAACAAATTTGGTTAGTATTTATTCATGAAATTTGATGTTTTATAGTCGGATAAAGTAACCTTTTGTCAATAAGTCATATATACAGTTTTGTGTTACTCTTCACACCAGAATTGGAATTTAAATGCATTTTTAGAAGATAACAAGGAGAGCCTGATCTGTTTAAAGGTGACATTGTAAAATACGGAAGCATTCTACCACTTTTTCCAAAAAAAGAAAGTTAAAATTTCTCCTAGCTTCTCTGATTCATTTTTTTCAGATGTAATGTTGTATTGTTTTATTTGTGAAGACCCTTCCCTACCTAAGATAAGGCTCTGCCTCCCACCTTACTTTGTATTAGAATGGCTCAAAAATAGGCTAGACTTCAGCTCATTTAAAGTTGTGTCCAAAAGACTGACTTTTGTTTTAAATATTACTGTGAACTCAAACAGGGGATATAACTAAGTAAAGGTTCAAGATTATAAAAATCATTTTTCTTGGTTCATACTTATTACACAAACTAAATATGTTTTTGCTTTGCAATTTATTTCATTTTGTATTTTCCTTATAAACTTTATAACTGTTGAGTGTTAGTGTTTTGCATAGGTACTGCTTCAAAACAAACACACACCCAACCTGGCTTAATTTAAGATAATAAGCCATCACCTACAGGGAAGATAGTAGTATATAATGCTGACTACCAGTACTAATACTAACTCCAGTTAAATGAAGGGGTAATGTAAAGTCCTTGCTTAGCATCTGGAGGGCCATCTTCAGTGACAGCTGCCATTTTAAGGAAAATGTTTTGCTTACTCGTCCAAGGACCTTTCTGAGAAAGGCTCACCACTCCCTCCTACCAACCCAGCCCTTAACCTCTGCATTAGGACTCATCCGGCTCTGATTCCTGAGCTTCCCTCATAAAAGTCCCAGAACTCAAGCCTGTTTGCCTCTCTCTCCTATAGAGAGATGGCCTTTATTTGTCAGCTCTGACAAATAAACTCGTGTGTATCTCTGCCAGGTCTCTGTCTTTCATTTCTCACTCACCTGTCTCTCATTCCTCGCTTTCCCTTCAGGTAACTGTAAAATTATAGATATTGAAGTTATTACCTATTACTCCATTTTTAAGACTGGTGAAAATGGCCTGCTGGGTGTTTTTTTTTTATTTTTTTTTTGAGAGTGAGAGAGGAGAGAGAGAGAGAGAGAGAGAGAGAGAGAGAGAGAGAGAGAGAGAGAGAATTTTTAATATTTATTTTTTAGTTCTCGGCGGACACAACATCCCCGCTGGCACGTGGTGCTGAGGATGGAACCAGGCCGCACGCATGCCAGGCAGGCACTACCACTTGAGCCACATCCCCAGCCCCCTGCTGGGTGTTTAAAACCCAAAATTTGGAGACTTAAGTCATGCAAATAGAAGGGAGAAGGAAAAATCAGCCAAAATGTTGGTCCTTGCCCTCTAAGGTCAGCCAGGATGCAGAGAACAACAAGATCCCCCTACTCTGGGCCCTGCAACTCTGGTGAGTCACCTGATTCGCTGATCAGAGAGAGGACCCTAGAGAATAGGAAGCCAACCAGTTCACATCCTGCAAAGAGCAGGGCCGTTGGAGATGGAAATATCCCTGATGCTTCCATGAGAAGCCATATATGGTCAGCCAGATCCGGACCCATCCTGGCAAGTAGCACCACTGGTAGAGAAAAGCTAAAGGAGCCAGGAGGCTTCACACATGTCTCCAAGGGTGATCTCTGAGGAATCTCAGCTGACTCTTAAGAGTAGATAGGAACAAGGTCAGTTTGACCAATTTGGTCTTAAATACCTGGCAGGAGAGTATAGCCTAAGCACAGTCCTACATGGACATTTAAAAGAAAAAGCAATAGTATAGATATTTTACATAACTTAAGATGTATATTTGTTTTAGTCCTACAAAAATTATGTAAAGCTTAAGACCATAAAGGAAGAGTTCTTACGTGGGAATGCCTAATAATAATAATGATCACAAGGATTCTAGAGTCACAAATTTGTCCTGAGTTAATTTGAACTAATCTAATCTCATAGACATAGAAATCTCCCTAACCTCCTACATTGATAAACTCAATCTGTTTTTCACTATATGATTACAAGTTACTATCTTCTTGGTTTTCAGGGACTGGATGAAGTACTAATTTCTTTTGTGCTGTTTACAAAAAAGCAATGCTTTGCTGTCTTATTTATTGTTGTCTCAGTATGATTCCTGCCTAGGTATGTCTTGTCCAGTCACCTGCCTCTGCCACTGTGGACCTCTGAACTGCTCATGCTGAATATCCTTAACTGTCCATGCCCCACCTGATAGACAACAAGGACTTTGGGTTACTTCCCCCAACTTCACCCTCTTTCAGCAGGAAACAGCTTGGAAATGGTGTCTCCCATTTTTTCATAGAAATGAAATGTAGAAATTGACAGTGAGAAATGTAACAGTGATCCACTTTATGCTTTCAATATAGCCCTTGCTGCTCTGTAACTGCAACTTATTTTTTTAAATGGGCATGTTTATTTCTCTTCCACTCTCCCTGCTCCTCCCTAATATCTCCCACTCCCTAATCTCAGGGGAAACAGGATTACTTTTCTTGCCCACCCTAGACAGAAATATCTGTCTTTGAGCACATACCCATCATAGGAATGAAGTAATTCAGACTTTGGGTTGGGTGCCAGAAGATCTTAGAAATAACTATTTCCCAAATTAATAAGTGAATTACAACTCCAACAGAGAACACATAAAATGTAGCCTTTGATTTACCTCCTTAAAAGCCCCCTGTTCCTGATGATGGGCAGAATCACAGCTTCTAGGACGAAGTCCCTTTTGTTTCTCTTGCTAGCAAAACAATAAACCTTCTTTTTCTTTTTACTAAAACAAAACAATAACAACAACAACAACAAAAAAAAGCCAACAAAATTCAATGGGGGAAAATAGTTTTTCAATAAAGATTTTGGGCAGCTAAATATCTATACTCAAAAGAATGAAATTGGACTCCTACTTTATACTATATATAATATTTAATAAAAACGTCTCACAAATCTAAATATAAAAGCTAGGCAATGTTTCTTAGACATGATGGCAAAATCATAATAAAAAATAATTAAAGCTTCATTTCACATAAAACCACTAATGGAATGATTAAAAACAGCATGGTAGGTAATATTCATGAATCACATATCTGATAAAGGAATTTCATCCAGCAAACACAAATATTTCTTAGAAACAAATCATAAGATGAAAAATAACTCAATTTAAAAAGTGGACCAAGGATCCTCTAGATATTGTTCCAAATAAGATATGTATATGAATTGAAAATAAGCAAATGAAAGATGCTTAAAATTGTTAGTAATTAGCAAACTTCAAGTCATAATGAGATGCCACTTCACATTTATTAGAAATGGCTATAATAAAAAAATAATAACAAAGGCTGGTAAGGATGTATTGAATAGAATACTCATTACTGGTGGGATTATAAAATGATGCAAGCATTTTAAAAAATAATGTGGCAGCTCCTCAAAAGATGGAGATACCCAAAACAGAATGACTTTGAAACATAAAGTTACTATATTTAACCCTATCATGGCCAGCATTTTAAATTCTAGGTATACAAACAGGAGGACTAGAAACATGCAACATGAAAATTTGTAAATGAAGGGTCATGGCATATTATTTATAATTGACAAAAAGCAGAAAGAACTCAAATGTCTACCACTAATGAATTAATGGATAAAAATTCAGTATCTTTATATAAATATTAGACATAAAAGAGTGAGCTATTAATATAGGCTACAATATAAACTTTGAAACATGTGTTCATGAAAGGCTAGGCACATTCTGTAGGATTCTATTTGAGTGAAATGCCCATGATTGGCAAATACATAGAGATAGAAAGTAGATTCATAGTTGCCCAGGTCTGCAGGGCATTGAAAAAGAAATAGCGAGTAACTGCTAATGGGCATGGGTTTCTTGGGGGGATAATGAAAATATTCCAAAGTTATATTATGCTGAGAGTTGTTTAATTCTGTAAATGTGAAAAAAAATCATTGAATTATACTTTAAATGGGTGAACTTCTGGTATATAAATTATATCTTAATGAAATTGTTACAAACAAATTACAACAACAAGGAATGCTCTCTCAGTTCCTGGAGCTAGGTTCTGGGTTCCTAGCTGCTCAGCCATTGCACAAAGTGGGCAGCCAGGAGGGACGAAGTAGGCTTCACCTTCATGTGTTGTCAGTGGGACAACGGAAACACCTAGTGACTCCCCTCACAAACTGTGCCTCCCAAAGGTGATGAGTTACACCTCTAAGAAAATCCTCAGGAATTAAATAAATTTTCTTGTATCTGGCCAAAATCAAACTTAACATTTTTTTCAGGACATCATAAATTTTGATGAAATTGAACATATTTGTTAATATTTCAGTTAATAAAACTACTGTACTCTATTACACACTAAGGACCAATTTTCGACTTTATCACATTCCCTAGGACTTCTGAATAAGTGGAACATGACAGATGTTTGAATGAAGAGAAACCATTTGGCCAATCTCTAATACAAACATCAAAGTTTGCTTATCGTTCTGTGAACTTCCATATGACTTCATAAGTTCCCATTATCTGCAGATGGTACTATTTGGCAAAATGCATTTACTTCATATATTATCTGTAGAGAATTTAATGTATGTAAAACTAAATCAAACATTTTAAAAGTCCTTGACCATTTCAAGTTATAAAATATCATAGCAAATATAAGGCATGCCAAGATTCATAGGAAGGGAAACTTTGCAGAAATAAAGGTAAAAATACAGTGATAACTTAAGATATTGATATGAGCTATACTTTTGAGTTAGTAAATAATAACAAATTTAAATATATGGAAAATATTTTTAGATCTTCATTTAAGATAAGAGGTGTAGCTATACTATGGATGAAAAGGGGCTTTAGTTTTTTAATGAAATAATTATTTCCTTCTTATATTTAGACATAGGCCAAAGCACAGGTAGGTTCTAATCTCATTTAGAAAAGAAGTGGATAGAACCACATGATAGTTTAAAAAAAAATAATTCGGAAAGTACCTATATGTCTCTGTTTTACCAGATGGTTTTCTACCAATTAACTATAGTAAAAACACATACTATTCTTCAACAAAAGTTGAAATCATGAAAACCAAAAAGAAGTAGAAAATTATATGTCAAACATAGAAGAAATAGACTACAAAAAAGAAGGTAGTTTTTCTTGGAGGACATAGAAATACATTATTAATTTTCATTGGCAATTACCAGACACAGCAATTCCCATATTACTCATTATGGCATATGTTGTATAATTTTGTTGAAATCATTAACATTTTTAGTATTTTTGAAAGTCTGGGGAAAAAAAGCAAACAAAAAAGGGCTATTTCTATAATAATGTTACAAAATAAGCCACTCCTGAAACATCCCAGAGCCTAACAACGAGCCTCTGTTCCTCTCTTGTAAGTGTGCAGGACATGAGTGAGTTCTTTCCCATATAGGGAAGACAGTCATAAGTGATATTTGTATTATTTGGTCACAATAATATACATGACCTTTTCTCCCTCCCTGCCCTGGACATTGATCCTTGAAAGTGAAGTGGACTTTCTCACCTCAACAACTCTGAGCTTGGCTAATGGAATGTGAGTGAGGGTAAGTTCCACAAGTGTTTTCACGTGGTTCACCGTTGGGCCATTGCTGTGGCACTTCTGGCCCAAGTGTGCTACAGACAGGCCTAACCTTCACCCTGGTTTACAGGACAAGAAATGCAGAACACACCTGAGCATAACTGACATTTTAAGCATTGCTGACCTGAGGCTTGAGAGTGAGATAGGAAGGCTTGCTGTTGTCAGCCTCTGAGGTGGTGGTAGGTTGCTTGTTATGTAGAATTATCACAAAAAAAGCCCTTTCATGTTTGTTATATTTCCCAGGCTTTACATAATACTAAAAATGTTAATGATTTTTGACAAAATTATATAGCATTTACTATAAGACAAACAATGTGGAATGATCTTATGTCATGCCTAGAAAGAAAAATACAGTATAAAATAAGTTCATTCAGGATCCATCCTCACAATTCCTTAGGGTCTCATTCTGAAATAGGGAATATGCTTATTATACTTCATTATATGACAATCTCTGACAACTTAAAGTGAAACAAACAAAACGTACTATGGTTTGAACTTCTTACAAAATGCTATCATTTTGGAATACAACATTATAGCCACAGGGTCCGATAATACTTTAATAAACATACAACTTCCTGTACTTCCAAAGAGAACACAGAAGACCATATATTGAAATAAAATAGACCCTGGTCAGTCACTGTAACCCAGCATAAATATCTTCTCTGATTGTTTTTTATGTACTATAGGATCTGTGACACACTGAATATATAAAGCACTTGAAAAAGATGTGACTGTAAAAGAAAGCCAAATAGGACCTCTGACACTGATAATGGAAACAGGCTAGTAATTAAAGTTTGGAAAAGTAACTTTTATGAGCAGCAAAGTTATTGCAGAGGGAAGGACTTTCATTTGTCCTCTTCATGCACCATAAGAGACAAAAAGCCTGACACACAAATCATGGCAGGTGAAGTGCAAGTAAGACTTCCCACCAGATGGCTGTAAACAACTCGCAGAACCAGGCGAGCTAGACACAGAGTTTTCCCCACAATATATGGCAGATATTTTTTTGCTATGCCACAGGTAAACAATGTATACCCTAAAGCCAGTGAAGGTAGTACGATATTTACTAACAGATGCCAAAGAACACAGACTCCAAGATCCAGTGTTCCCCTATGGTTATAAATGCATCTCTTTACAATAATTCTGAGTGATTTCAGCGAAAACACTTGAAATCTTATCCAGACATAAAGCTGTAACACCATGTGTCAGAGTAAACAACGTGGGCACAAAAGCCAGGAAAGATAGTGTGTGTCAGCCATAAATATATCAGTGAATGAAACCAAAAGGTCTCATGCATTAAAGAGGTTGTTAATAAATTCACAGGCTGAGAGCTGTAAGAAACATATCTTGGCAAATTACAGTCAAGCCCTGCCCTATAAAATTGGGTATATATGTAGAGTTTGGATTTCAGAAGATTTTCAGTGTGTCTCATGGAATCTTAAATTGCATTTATGTATCTCATTTATGGCTATGCTTGTGAGTTCCTTGGGGACAGGGTATAGATCTTATTCCTGTTTCTCTCTCTAATTCTTACCTGCCATCTACCAATGCAATAACTTTGTGAAAGAGAAGATAAAAAGTTGAGTGGGATGAAGGAGACAAAGAAAGAAGGAAAACCAGCCTATTCATCATTTTCAGTGAGTCATTCTTTCTTTTAGATGTTCAGTAGATGGTCCTTATATTTCTGGATAATTTCTAGTACCAATCCATATTAGGGGAGCCCCCTTCTCTTTGAAACTGATGTGATCAGAAATTATAAGTGAATATAAATATTTCTGAATGTACTTTAGAAATGATTATTAAATGAATATAATGGATGAGCATTTAGGCAATGTTGCTTACTGAACTAGAGAATATGTGGACTTTGCTGTGCTACTTTTTTATTTTATCATAAAGAACTTAGTATAATTACTGAGGGTAAATACATTTGTCATTCCATAGTTTATGGATTTACCAAGAAATTTATATCAAAGGAGGTAGAGACTAGTGGTTAGATTTGTGAATGGAGCCTGGATTTTAGTCTTATCTTTGGCTTTTATTATTTGTGTAATCTTTGGTTAGTTATTAAGTTTTCTTCATGCTTCAGCTTTTCACATGCCTACTAGTGGTAACAGTATCTATAGTAAGTAATCATTATTGTGTGTTGACAAACATCTGTCCTTCTCTAAGGAATTGGTTTTGACTACTTCTTAGTAGTTAGGCATGGCCACATGACTTTCTTTGGTCAACAAAACGGAAATTGAAATGATGGTATCACTTTCAGTCAAAGCTTTTAGGAGTCAAGAGGCTATTTTTCATTTCCTCCCTCCTTGTTCTAGTGATCATACTCCATATGGTAGTGTCGTTGGTATCCTTTGTCTCCATGTGACAACCACATATAGGACAATTGCTAGCTACAGGATGTGAAGAACAAGGAATAAACCTTTAGTGTATGGAAATACTGAGGTTTGGTGGACTATAGGCACTGGTATAATCTAACCCATTCTGCTGATACAGTAACTTCTCCACTAAGTTGTTGTAAATATATTTAAAGTCTTCAGAGAGCATTGAATAGAAATTAGTTCTTATTCTTATTTTAGGCTTTAATTGTATATACTTTCCTCACTGGTTCATTTACAACAGTTTTATAGAGAATACAAAGGGAATTCAATTTTTTCCCTAACATCGTTGGCTAAAATTTGTTTTTATTATTAGTGGTTCAGAAAGACATCTTTTATTTTCATAACGTTTATGATTGATATCCTAATTTTTATGACAGTTGCTAACATTTGGGAAAATCTATCAAATTTCTTTAATATTTCAGCTGTTTTTAAGCAAACTTTCTGTAGTACTGACACTGATTTGTGTCTTACAAACAGTATTCTAATGAATACTGTTTCCTACAATATTCATTAAAAGCGAAAAGAAATGACTACATTAGAATGGTACATACCACATTATCAAAAGATGTTTTTGACAGGAGAGATCTTCTGCTTTGACTGGTCCTTTATAAGAACTGACTCCTCTACTTAGAATTTTATGTATTTGATAATTGAAAGAATTTTTTGCAGCCTAGTTTCTGGGTCCCTCCCTTTTGAACCTTGTTTCTACTTCACTATTAATGTCATTTCAGGGCTGGAATTTTCAATCACAACATCTCTGACTCTGCACCTTTGTATCACCTTGCAGTGATTCAGCATCATAGGCAGAGAAGTATTTTTGGAAACCCTTCCTATACCAAGCCACCAGGAGTAATATTACTATACATGGAACTGACTGAGAAATACATGGACAAATCTCAGAGAACTCTAAATAAATGTATCCTCAACTCAAGCTTTCTGATAACTGAATTTCCAAAATGCTTATGGTCACATCAACACTGGAAGAAACATAGCTAGCTACAGGATGTGAAGAACAAGGAATAAACCTTTAGTGTATGGAAATACTGAGGTTTGGTCAGTAACAGTGGAGTAAAAAATATCTTACTTTTGCAAAATTTATAATAGATTATCATATGAGCATATTAAAAAAAAATCTTAGGTCTAAAATAAAAGCTTTGTAACATATGATTGTGAATTTACTTCTTATAATCTTATATTCATTCACTCATTCATTCATCCATTAATTAATTGAAAAAAATATTTATTAAAGGTATAATATGTACTGGGCATGGGTAAGAATCCAGTGCATACATAGATTTTAATGAGCAGCTATTCTCAGTGAGCATGTATTTTCATGGGGAGGTAAACATGTATATAATGGACAGTTAATCTAGAGAGTAGCAGATACTGTTCAATGTCTATCAAATAAACATTCACCAAACTATTTTTTTTTAAGTAAAAGAGGGATTGTTTTAGGTACTCTGTCCAAGTCCATACAATCAAGTTCACAAAACCATACATGGTAATTCTACTCTTTGTCTGTGATTGATGCAGGAACAGGCATTAGCTAATGCAATATGTGAGGACCTCAGCTGGAAAGCTGAGCGAACAATTCCTCTCCTTCCTCTGGATTGTTAAGTCTGGGTTGGATGAGTAGAATCACAGTAGCCATCTCACAACAGAAGTTATCTCAAATTAGAAGGAGGACAAAGCTGAATATAGAGGAGCAGAGCAGAAATATGGAAAGAACACAGGCCTGGGGTTGGTGAGCAGCTAATTAATCAATGCCCAAGCCACCTTACCCATGGACTGACAGTGCTTCAGGGAATTTAGGATTCAAAAGGAGAAATTTAATTTTTTTTTTAAGTTGTAGATGGACACAATACCTTTATTTTATTTATTTATATGTGGTGCTGAAGATCGAACCCAGGGCCTCTCATATAGAGGCGAGTGCTTTACCGCTGAGCCACAACCCCTGCCCAAGAAATTTTTAATAAGCTAGAAAACTTCAAATTAAACAGTGACAAGCTTTTTATTTATTTATTTTTGCCAGCCACTCTGCTCTATGTAAAACTGTGAAGTTTCATTTTTCATTACTTTAATTCTGTTCCAAATATGAAAAGCAACTGAATACCTCAGAGGGTGATTTGATTATCCTTTTTATAGTTACTACATCTGCACTAATGTATTGGGAGTTATTATGCTGTTTATTTTCTGTAATTTTTCCCAATTAACAGTTATTACCGGGAGCTATCTTCGTTAAATGAGTGCTGCTGCCTGGATCAGAGTGTACAGTAATATAAGGCAGACAACCACAGAAAAGGCCTCTATTTTATGCAATGGTCAAGAAGCTAAAATACCACTTTAACACAATTAAAATTTTACACATTCCAAGAACAAGGTGCCAATAAAGTCAGAGTTATCTCAAATTAGAAAAATTTAGCTTAATTAAAGATTATAATTCCAAAGTATTTTAAAACTATTTTTTTTTTCTTAAAGAAGAAACAACTTTTTCTTTCAAAGTTTGGGGACTCAGTGGGGTGAAAACTACGCTTGGCAAAGCAGTATAAACATTTCTGTAAATCTTACAAAAACATAGAACTAGAAGGGAGAGCCTTTTGGTGGTGGTGTTCACTAAAACGTAGCCAGGTTACAGGAAGTTATTGGCATCTGTTACATTTTAGCTGAATGCCATGGGTCGGCATCTCTGTGTTTATCAATTCTTACAGTCCAATATGGGAGAAGGCATTTTGTTGTGAACAACTGAGTACTGACAGACAAGCTGTCCGCAGAGCGTACAGATGATAGATCACGAGGAAAATTAGCTCTTATACAGTTTTTCAGTGTCCTTCACTGGAATAATAGCCAAGTGACTGGTGCCCTGGGCATGGTGGGCTTCTGTGTTAGTGTTCATGCTGCTGGAAAATGTATTGCTCTAACTAAACGCACCGTCTATTGAGCACCAATGATTCAACCACGATTTAATAGGGGGATCATTACTTCTGCGAAAGGATTTTCATTCAAGATGAGCAGTAAGGAGTCATGGTCTATGGAGGAAATTGAGACATTACTTGCTCAGCATTGTAAACTCGTGTGGTAGTAGAGATATAGATATTGCCTGTTCTTTTTGTCAATAAGTAAAAGGGTCAATTAAAAAAAAAACTGGAATGATTCAGGTGGGTTGTCAACACTGACAGTTCTAGATATCCTGTTAGTCCCTCGAAATTATTTACTTTCTTTAAATTATTTTATTTTTGCCTTTCAAAAGTACACTAAAAAAAAATCTGTTGAGGGATCCTAGAATTTTTTTTTTTTTTTATCATCACTTCCACTCATCTTTGACCTGCTTGAGGTCGAAATGGTTTTTGTCACTTCATTCACCTTCCCCTGACAGATCAGAGTTCAATCAGCATTGGCTATTGCCTCACCGCCTACCAGGTGATGAGAACTACAGTCTAGGCAAGATGGAAAGGAACAGACTTAATCAATATCTATTATTGAATTAGGTGGGCTATCTATTATTAAGGAATATTTTGGCTCATTTCAGATCCTAAGTGTGTGATCTGTAATCAGTTATTATAAACTGATAGCTCTGAAATCAGTTATTATAAACTTTTAACTGCTTGGCATGTTAGTATTGAGCTGGGCAGGTTTTATGTAATGACTATAACAAAACTTATGGCAGATTTTATATAATGACTACCACAAACCTTATGTCTACTAGAGGCAAATCATTATTATTATTATTTAAAGAGAGAGAGAGAGAGAGAGAGAGAGAGAGAGAGAAATTTTTAATATTTATTTTTTAGTTTTTGGTGGACACAACATCTTTATTTTATTTTTTATTTGGTGCTGAGGATAGAACCAAGCGCCCCGCGCATGCCAGGCGAGTGCGCTACCACTTGAGCCACATCCCCAGTCCAAGGCAAATTATTTTTAAAATTACATATATGATGCATTTTCAATACATGAATTCAGATTATTCAAAATTAAGTAGGCCAAAACATGTTAAATTTCTTTTTTCTCGTTTCCAATGAGTAGCAACTTTTGAGTTTGGTGAATATCATACCAACTCTGTTTAAGCAAATATAATGCTGCATTTTTAATTTAGTGTCTTCATTTCAAATGTAGTATTTCATTCAAAACAGATCAGTGCACCAGATATTTGGGTAGCTTAAAGAGCCTTTCTAAATCATAGATTTATTCATTCAATAAATGTACACAAATTTACATAAATGGTATTACATTCAAAATTTTCTTTCCAATAGGCTTTTAATCTTTTCATTAAATAATAAAGATATTTCTAAGTCAATTCATCAAAGTCTGCTTCATTTTTAATGACTGCATAGTATTCCAAGTTATGAATGTTTAATAATTAATTAAAGTTCTTTCACTGGAGGATATTTGCCTCCAGTTTTTCTCTATTGCAAACAATGCTGCAATCGATATCTTGTGCATGTGTTTTTCTCCTATGAAAGTATTTCGTGGGGGAGAACTTTTATTGGCTAAAAGTTCCAAATTGAAGATTTGAGATACTGCCAATGCTTTTCAAAGCAGGCTTATCAATTTACACTCCTATCAGCAGTGTATGAAAGTGTTTATTTCCATTTATTCCTTCCAGTTCTCATATTATAAATCTTTCTAATTTCTCCTGGTTCAACATCTGGTTATACAATCTTACTGTAGTTTGCATTTAGTGATTACTGTTGAGGTTGAACAGATTTTCATACATTTATTGTTATTTGTAATTATGTAAATTCTTCATTTTTCCACTTTTTTCCACTTGATCATTTTCTTTTTTCCTATTGACCATGTCTTATTATATTTTTCCTTACCTACTTACTTTATCTTTTGTTAAGCTTGATGCTAATTCTGTATATTTTCCTATACCTGCGTGTGGTAGAGTAGTTATGAAAAGTGCTAAATAGGTTTTTACTACAAAATTAAAACTCAAAACTATACAAAGACATTTTACATGTTCACTTTTACAAAAAAGTAATTTTAATCATGTTTTCTTTCATTTAAAACACCTCAGGGTGCCAGATACTCAGATAGCAAAGGAAGAATTTTTTCAAGTCCAAGATTCATTTGCTCATTCATTCAATTACTTAAAGTATTGGTGTGGGAAATGTGATCTCTGTCATCAGTTTTCTCCTAGACAAAGGGCATTCATGTGTCAACAAAACATGAAAATATAGTAAAATTCTATTTTGGCAATTTTTAGTCAAATGCTTCAGTCTGAAATCACTGAGAATTTGGGGAGTCTATTTTCTACTTTTCACAGCTTTTGTGTGACTCATTCATTCAGCAAAATTTGAGTTTCTGTATTGCAAGAAGTAGAGAAATAAAAATAAATTAGAAACTGGATACTTCCCTCAATAAACTGAGAATCCAACGAGACAGACAGACATGCATACATGTGTAGAGAGATCATAGAAAGCACTGACCATGATTGATGGTGCACCTGTGTGCCAGGCCTCCAGAGGTCTGTTTCCACATGGGAAGTCTCTTGAGTGAGCATAATAAGGGGCAAGAGAACGAGCATTACAGGATCATGCTAATGAGTCCCTCCTACCTAGTAGAGAAGAGGGTGGATTCTGAGCGTACATGCCTGTGGCTGTATGTGTTGGTCCATTCTTACCATTGGGTTTATATTAGACTTGTTTGCAGATCTTAGCAGAGACAGAGGAAGGGGAAATAAGTCAAAATTGACCGAGGTTTTCATTAAAACTCTAAAAGACATCCAAGACCAGACGTATACTGGGAGCTCAGTAATCAAGACTAAATCTGAAGACGTCAAAGAGATTCCTCCAGCCATGTCACCACAGAACATCAAGAAGAAACATTTCCCAAAACATGCTCCACCAGCAAACTGCCAATGTAGGGCAAGCAAAAGCTTCCATGGTCTGATAATTTGGGGTCCCAAAGTGTTTAACAGGTATCTCACTGTTGATTCTTCTGAGAACCTTTAGTCGAGAAATACTGGACTCAAATTTTGAACTCAAATTAACCTAAATATAGAGCCCTTGGGATGTTGTTCTAGGGAATCATTTCACAGGGTGGTGGGGGGAAAGCTTTGGTACACTGAGGGGTCTGGCATCTCTATGTACTTGCCACGTACTCCCTTCTATTTATGTTCTGGATAAAATGAAGGCACAGAGCAGAATAGCAGTGGGCACAGTGGTATACTCCTGTAAGTCCCAGCAACTTGGAAGACTGAGGCAGGAGGATCACCAATTCCAAGCTAGCCTGAACAAATTAGTGAGACCCTCAGCAACTCAGGGGGACACTGGCTTCAACATTTAAAAATTTAAAAAGGGATGGGGGTGTGGCTCAGTGGTAGAGACCCATTGGGTTCAGCCCCAGTACCATGAAAACAAAACAGAACAAAACAAACTAAAAAACCAACCAAATAAACAAAAAACCAGACTATCTGAGGTTATTTACTCTTATGTGTATTTAGAAAGAAATGATTGACCAGGGACTGAATTAAACAGTTAGTTATATTCTAGTTAGTGATTCTTTCATTAAGCATGTGCTATATTACAGTACATTAATCAGTCATGAGATACTTAAAGTTACTTTTAAATGGCTTCCTGAAACCTTGTTTATCATGTCCACCGGTACCACAGAATGCACTTCACATATTAGATGCAGTGATTTATTGCTTTGGGAACTTTGGGGGACTAACACACTTTATTTGTGGCTATACATAGAGTTCCATGATTATGTTCCATTTCAGAGAAACTACCTGTCTGCGACTAAGTCTTCCACATTCCAAATTGCCACTGAAATTAGGAAAGAGATGAAATAGTTTCCAAATTATGTGCTTAATAGAAAATGACAGGGAAAGAGAAGTAAAAGTGAGGAAAATTCCATTCTCAGAGTTGGTAGGGATACAAAATTCGTTTTAAAAGAAATTTATAGGTTATCACAGGTAGAAAAATTGCAATGAAAAATTTCTAAATCATGAATAAATTATAAGCAAAGAGATATTCTGATTTTTTATAGCAAAACTTGGAACATAAAAAAATATAAACTGGAAAACTACCATGGCAAAACAAAAATATAAGCATCAATTACCACAATAAATGGGGATGATTTAAACTCTTTATTAAAAAATAGAGATTCCACTAGGGACTGAAATGGAGTCAATTAAATTCCATGTAAGGATGATTATGCCAAAATGAACCCAACTATTTTTTACAAGTATAATGCACTAATAAAAAAATAGAGATTCTCAAATTGAGTCTCATATACATAATTATATACTCATCTAATTATATGTTATTTGTGAGACATACATGTAAAACAAAATGACCCACTAAAATTAAATATAAAAATATGCATAAAGTATTTCAGGACAATCAAAAGTGAATCAGGATTTATATTATTATCAAAAGAATGAAAATAATAATTATATAATTTTGTATATAAAATAGCCAACATCAAAATGTATAAAGGAAAACTATCATAAAGGGAAAAGATGGACAAAACCATCAAATGAAGACTGCTCTCAATTTAAATGCTGTGATTTCACTTCAAGATGCAAGTACAGGCACAAGTAAGTCATTTTTCAAGGTTTCTTTGCCTGCTTCTGTAGAAAAAGGGATGGTGGGCTTCAGAGACATTCAATATTCACAGACTTGTCTTCATAATCTGCCTTAAGGATAGTAAAACCAATTTTAATGGTACTTTACCCCTACCATGTCATTTATTACAGGAAACGCTAATCTCCTGGGTCAATCCTCATTGTCTACATTTTGATCTCTAAGTCTAAAAGTCTTCCACTTGTCCCCTACACCCCATGGTGCATCACTGTGATGTTTAATCCATCTTATTAATTAAAAAGTTCTATATTTGAGAACATGTGTTCCTCTGCATAGTTTTCATGTCATAGCTGTATTTTTAGTCCTCTGTGCCACAAACACTGGGCCAACAAAGGTATTCCTTCATACTACCTCAAAACCTCTAACTTTGAAACTCGATGACCAGACTTTCCACTCAATAACTCTTTGCTGTAGTCAACTACCAAAACCCAAATCGTCCCTCACTCAATTTTTGAAGCATTTTACTTCTGCATTATAGTCTCTCTGTCCAGTATGACACCTTCCTGATTTTAATTATCCATGTAATCCATTTCCTGTTGATTCACAATCCTTTCAATGCTACCTAGTTTCCACTGTATATCCATGGTCATATCCCAGGCCTTGTCATTACCAACCCTGCACCACTTCCCTAATCTCAATTCCAAGATGCCTACTCTCCACCAACCATATCTTCTCTTTCTCTGTCACTCCTTGAGTAGCTTGTCTCTAAAACTTCTTAAATTCCATGAAGTCCAGGAATCCATAGATCCTATCATGTTTATTTAACCCTTCAATGTTCTTATTTTGCTACTTAGCTTAAATAAGTAATTCCCTTGAAAGCACTTTCAGTCTTTTCAACCTTCTTTTGCTTTGTTGTACTCACTTTACAAAAGCTCAACCCTGGTTAAATCCTCTAGACCTAACTCACACATTTTATTGACTGTGGTTTGAGAAAAATCATACAACCTGATGAAAAGGTCACTGTAAATTCATGAACACTCACCTCAAACTTTAAGAATGCCTTAAACTATACTCCATTTCCCTCAGCTTACACTGTATAACAGACCTCTAACATGAACCATGTGTAACTGAAAATCTCCTAGCAAGTACAAAGTAGAAAAAAGGTGAAATCAATACCAATATTTAATATCATTCAATGTATTCATTACCACTTCAATGTATGATAAGTGTGGAAACATTAAAGAGATATTTAACTTTTTTTTTCATTCTATGAAATCTGTTGTGTATTTTATATTTAATAGAACTTCTCAATTTGTCTATTAAATTTTCATCAAAAACACTTAATATGTAAATTCACAAAATTTACCATCGAAATCATTACATATTCAAAAATTTCCAAATGTTTTTGACAAAATTTTAAAACTGGGTACCAAATTTTAAATCAAAATTAAAATTATTTTAAATTAAATAAAAATTTCTGTTTCTCTGGTTCACAAATCCCATTTCAGCATTCAATAGATATGTGTGGCTACTGGCTGTCACACCAGACAGCAAAATTCAAGAGCATTTATTTTCCTATTTCTAGAAATTATTATTCTACATCTTTTTAAAAAAAATGTTTATTTTTTTTAGTTTTAACTGGACACAATATCTTTATTTTACATTTATATGGTGCTAAGGATTGAACCCAGTGCCTCATGCATGCTAGGTGAGCACTCTACCATTGAACCACAACCCCAGCCCCTGATTATTCTATGTCTTATCCTTTCTTGTTAAACTGATTACACCTCTCTCCTTATCCTCAATATTAGCTTGTTACAATTTTCAACATGACTGTGAAAACAGAAGTTATTTTCAACAGAAGCGATTGAAGCTTCTATCTTCAATAGAAGCTAGTGAAGAGGCCTTCAACAAAACGGTACGACCACATCTGTATCCATGTCCTCTGTTTGCTTTCAGTACTAGCCACAGACACTCCATACTCTATCTAAAGCCAGTCTTGCAAGTTGTTCACTGCATCCCATTCTTTCTTGCTTACTCAAAGACATGATTTCAGGAAGTCTTCCCTTTCTTTCCTGCATTACCTATTTCCCCTTCCCATGAGCATATAAATACTTTAAAAAGTTTTATTGACCTCATTTCTACTTTTAGCCAGTGCTCCACTTCCTTTTTTAGCAAACCCCTTAAAAGAGTTATCTTTACTTTCTGGCTTCAAGGTGTCTACCTCATTTCCCTTTAAATCCATTCCAATCAAATCTTTGTAGGTACCACTTCACTGAATCTGCATTTTCAAAGACATCAATTACCTTCTTGTTGCTATATCAATGGAGGAGTTCTCAATCCCCATCATTTCCTTGAGAACTCCTTCCCCCTTGAAATATTCCTTCACTTAGAACCCAGAACACCACTCATGCTTGGCTATTTTCCTAGTCCTCTGGTCATTCTCTCTCAGTATTCTTTTCATCTTCTCAACTTCTCAGAGTGCGACAGTATTCTTCTCATTCTTATGGCAATTTTATGGCTTTAGATGTGATTGATGTGCCAGACTCCCAAATTTTTATCTCCAGTGTAGATCACTTCCCTGAATTAAACACATGCACACATTTACACATACACACACGCACACAAACTCTTCTGCTCAACATCTCAACCTGGCACATCATATTCAAATTGAGCAATGTTTCTAAGACTATTGTTCCACAAATTCATTCTTTGCCAAGGAATCTTTGGAATTTTCTCTTATGCCTCAACATTTTTCTTACATCCAATGCAATAGGATTGTTGTCAGCTCTACCTTAAAAATACACCCAGAATCCAATTGCTTTTAATCACCTCTATTATTTTTTAACTCCTACATATACTTTGGAATTTGAAGAAGGAAATCATTCTGCTACCTTTTAAGTTAAAGGACTATAGGTCATTAAAACAATAGTCTATTCTTGATGAAAGATTCAATATAGAAGCATTTTTGACATTCATTTAAAAGATCTGATGGAAAATTAGTTTTGTTCTTGTAAGGTATATATCAATACATATTCAGAGTTCAAAAAGAACAAATATTTCAGATAAGGTTATTGCCCCCTGTATCATAAAAGTAGTCCTGAAATTAGATCTTGATCTTCTACAATCCAAAATAAAAATTATGCTTTGTGGATTCTGTGGGGGTCACTTTTAGTTTGATTTTTGATGCTCTTGTAACTTCCCATCCAAGGCATGTGTGTTTTGTTAACCATAAAAGCAGAATTGAAACAGGTTTCTAATTGCTTTCTGTTGTGTTGGGGACTAAAACAATAATGTATTGCTATTTCTCAGTTTGTTTTCTGCAAAGCATAGGCCTCAAATATGTTGATTTTTATGTGCTTGGGAACAAGAGAATCCCTATATGATCAGTCTTATATATGATTTTTGAGAGATTCTAATTGTTTCTTAAACCTCACCCCAAATTTCAATTGACACCTCACTTTCTGGCTAAAAATTCTTGATGGAGTGATTTAAAAAGTGGGTTGTACCTGAGCCTTCAAATGAACAGGGATGAGAAAAGATGGAGAACCACTGATGTATAAGGGTGTGGTTTTAGAGACATGCTTTAGATGATAGCAGTGAAAAACAAACACCTTGCCTGTTTCAGCAAATGTTTCTCCTGTCTCCTTTTAATCGAATCAGTCAATTATTAGACTCAAATAACCGTTTCCTAAAGTGGTTGCAATAAGTAGAAGCCACTTAACTGTACTTTTCAAAGACTTGGTTCAAACCTAGTAATTGAATTTTCCTGCTTCCTCTAAGTCACAGGACTTTAATGTTAGCAGAAACCAGTAGAAGCTAGTCCTGCCTAGAGAAATTTTGTTTTTCTTTCTCTTGGGTTGAAAATGCAGATTATGAGTCTAATTAGTTAATAAAATGCTTAGGAAAATTATTTTTTATAACAAGATATACCCAAATGTTTTTAAACACTGGGTAAAACTGAATTGTTGAAAAGAAGTCCTCTGCAGTATTGTTGCTTGAGTATTATGAGGCACTTGTAAGTCAGTGTGGCCTCATTTAAATCCTTAGCTGGGTAGTAGAATGGAGACGATATGTGCACTTGGTTGGAATATAGTTATAGATACTTAGAACAAACACAGCATTGTTAATGTGCTCCCAGTGCCATTCACACACACATTATTTCTAGGGCAATGAATCATTACCTAATCATGTAGGTTTTTATTTGTTTAGTATAGTATTATGCTTAGTTTTTAGTATTTTTTTCTGTTGTAATGCACACACACCATTTTAAATACAGCTCTGTCTTACAAAATGCATCTTTTTCCTTTGAGACAAATTCAAAAGACTTTTCCAGAAGATTTTCTATCTGCTGGGGCATGAGTGCTTTGAACTTTGATGCTCTCAGAAATGCATTAAGTCTTAAAGAAATAGGTTCTCATAAAGATGGACTTGTCAATAGACTGCTCATGGAGGGCTGTGGAATAATGTTCACCGTGCTTCATGGGACCTTCCCTTTGAAAGCTTGTTTGAAGCCCTCAAGTTGTAGTAAAACTATCCTTACATATAATTCAGAATGGGGTTAGTGGCCTCAATCTGATCCTGTTAGTCCCCTTCCAGCACTTTAGGCTGTGGGAGAGACATCCCAATTTGTGGCTGGATAATCACAAAGGAGGTTCATATTCCAGTAATTGCTATTTCAGATCATCTTCTGTCTGTGAAAGTGAATGGGTACTTATCTATTCAAAGCAATGAATTTACCTACTTTCCTCCTTTGTTTTATGTTTGGAATTTGCTAGAATGTTCATGTCACTCCCCTTCCAGGGTAACACCAATTGTCGCTTTCACTGCCTTCTCTTTCTTAGTCTTTCTGTTTCCTTTCTTTCAGCTTTTTTCACATGGAGGTTAGTGAAAGATATTTCAGGCATGGATTTTTTGAGAAATCAAATGCATTCCATACTGACTTTAAAGAAACAAACTGGTAGTGGGAAATTTTGTGAGAATAATTATTCCTTAAATAGGTTTCTGCATTTAAGAAGAGAATTCCCTGAAGGGTTCTGTTAATAGCCAGCCTCTCATGGGACTACATGTACAGGAATTTGATTTACAGAGACTCGGATCTGTTCACTTCTATTATGAGGAATGGAGAAGTTTTACCTGGAGAGATTTCTATTCCCCCATTCCCTTCTCACTTCTTGAATAATTTTTCACTTTGGAATACTAATATATCAAAGCTGGGAGATTTTTTCCCCTCCCTGCTGCAGTGCTGGGGATGGGATGGAACCCAGGGCCTTGTGCATGTTAGGCATACCACCCAGCTACACCCCCAGGTCCAAAGCTGAGATTTTGATATAAAAACCTATTTCAGCAAAATCAGTTTTAAGGGAAAAAATTAGTTTATTTAGAGCAAGAAATTATTTTCTGCTCTGACATGACCTTGAAAGTGTCATTTATGCAAAATGGCAACAATAAAATCCATCTCAGGAGGATTTAAGGAGGACTCCTTCCAAGATCCTCAATGTTGTTTTCGCTTTCACACTGTCCTCTCTCTTTTCTCCTTTCCTTCTTCTTCTTTCCCTTTTGTCTTTCTTTTAACAATAAAGAACAGGAGGGCAGGAATACAGCAGTATGTCTGCACACTCCACATGCACTTGGCTGTGTTGCGTCTACAAGATCTCCACTGTCGTTTTTATTAATAGTTCCCTTTTGCTTTTTCTCCTAGAGTTTCCTAACTCCCCTCCCCTCACCCATCCTCAAGAATTAAAAATAACTACAGTAAGCAAAGCCCTGGTGTTAAAAGCTAGCAAAACCCAGAAAAGGCACTAGTCATACCAAAACATTATTCCCAGAGAAATGAGAGATAAGCATGTGATTATCATATGAAGGCAGGAAATATGCAGCAGAAGGTAGTCTTCTTTAGAGTCAGAAGGTGGAGTATTATTCCGTAGACGAGGAAAAGCACTTCGGATGATCTAGTAGGGAAGAATCAGATCTTGAAACTGGAATTGAAAAAGACTTATTATATAATTTAGTCCCTTTGGTTGGCAAAGGAACAATACAACTTTGGATCTCAATTTAATTGGGATTTAACTAGAGTCTGTGAAACTTTTTCCAGTTTTTCATCTGGAAAGCACAAAGTGCTCATCCTTTCAGGAACAGTGATGGACTGCATAATCCAGTCGTGCATAGTGTATCCTAAATCAAGCTCTCAGCAGCCACAGTGGGCCAGTCAGAGGAATCAGACTGAAATGAGAATCTAAACAGCACTGCAGTCTGCATAAGGAAGGAAGTTAAACCTCTCAAATAGAAATGAACAGAACCATAGCTTCTATTTCTACATTAAAAAAATTGACATTGAAAATTGGTGCTGGGATTTCATCTTTTGCCCAAGCCTGCTACAAGAGTTGCCTCACAATTTTGCTTACATAGAAAAAAAAATAGCATTAAAGCATTTTGGTGTGAGTCTATTCAAAGTCAAAGGTTTCTTAAAGTACTATCTTCCGTGCAAATAATACCAAGATTATAGCAAGGAGACTTGATATTAAAGAATAATAAAGCAATGTGTGAATTAAGCATATTATGTTTGACTTCTATCAAGGACTGTGCCCCTTGCATAATCCAATTGAAAATGCTGTATAAACCCATGCTTTCCAACTCACAGCATTTATATGCTCCTCTTCAGTAAGACAAAACTAGGCTTAATTAGAAAGTATTAGAGTGACTGAATACTTCTTCATAAACATATTATTGTTCATATGTCTTTTCATATGTCATTATTCTTCCTCCTCCTTTCCCCATCAAACTTGTCCCAGACTTTGAGATGTTAGAATTGGGAGAGAGAAGGGTTGGGGGATGCACCTGCAGAGAGAGAGAGGCAGGGGATATAACTGAACAGAGTGAGTGGGTATTTGTAAACTTGTCAAATCTACTAGTCTCAGCCAATTTCCTACTCCTAGGAAGCTATTTGTGATACGGACAGGCCAACTTCAGAAAAAATGTACCAGTAAGATAAAGGATATCAGTTTTATTTTTACAAATGAGAGAACTGAAACTCTGAGAAATACATTAAAAAATAAATGGTCAGAAACTGAGTTGCCACCACACAGGGGCCATAGAGGGATCCTGAAAGTCAGGAAGGTCTTTTAGAGTATCTACTATCATAATTTATATGTGGGTGCTCCTTAGAGGTATTTTGCCTTCCCACAGCTCCCAGATCTGATGAGTGAAGTTCTCTTTGTAGAAGGTCTACCAATCTTGAGCAGATGAATAGCAAAAATCTAATGAAAAATTGGCATGCCATCACAACATCTATTTCCAAGAAAGAACAGAGTATTTTTGGTGGTGATTAAAAGAGAATCTCTGTGTACAGAAAAGAGGCTAGAATAGTATGTCACATGCAAAAAAATAATTAAGATATTAGCATTCACATCAGGGGATTTTTTTCTTTGAAGTCTTTATGAATCCCCATGTTTTGTGGTGGTGAAGTATGCAAGTTCTTTTTACTTGGGTTGTAGAGATGCTCAAATATCCTATTTTCTACACCTATATTTATGTGGATGAATCTAGGATGAAAGGGTCCTGTTTGCTTTTTTAAAAAAATCTAATTTCCCACAACAATGTTTATAGCAACTTAATTTGCAATAGCTAAACTACAGAACCAACCTAGGTGCCCTTCAACAGATGAATACCAAATAAAATAAATTTGTACAAATTTATGTCTAATCAATATAACATTTTTAAAATATATATATGATGGGATTATATATATATATATATATATATTATATGATGGAATATTACTCAGCCTTAAAGAAGAATGAAATCATGGCATTTGCCAGTAAATGGACAGAGCTGGAGAATATCATGATGCTAAGAAAAATAAGTCAGTCCCAAAAAACCAAAAGCCAAATGTTCTCTCTGATAAATGGATGCTAATTCAAAATGGGAGCGAGGCTAGGGAAGAATAGAGTAATATTAGATTAGGTAGAAGGGAGTGAAGGGAGGGGAGTATGGAGGTAAAAAGGATAGTAGAATGAATCAGACACTATTAATTATATTCCATTATATATGATGTATCAAAGTACATTCTACTGTCATATATAACTAATTAAAACAAAAAAGAGTTTAAAAAAAATCTCATTTCTTTTCAACTTAGGCTAAAGAAGCTAGTCAGTGATAATTTCAAACTTGTTGAAAGCAATTGTTTACCCCATGTTTAATTAATTAATATTTCAGCCATATTTATGTTGTTTTATATAGTTATTTAGCAATATGCACTGCACACGGTAAAACTTATTGTAAGATATTTTGTTTTCCAACAAATAGGTAAGGTTTTTTTTTTCTGCTCTACCTTGATGGATAGACAATATAGCTAATGCCGCCTTATTCTTTTATAGAAGGTCTTTTTAGGTGGGATATTTGTTGCACAGAAAATCCCCAACCACATTTCAATATGCTTATAAACTGGTTCTGTTACCAAACTTGTTAACAAGTTAACAAAAGATGAGTGATTTGTCCTCCAGAAAAATAGCCAAATGAACTAAGAAAAAGGCAGAAGAAATCAAGGACCTGGGTAATCCACCCAATAGTTAATTCACCCCTGAACAACTGATGGTTTGGTTGACAGTATTGAATTTTCATAAAAACTTTACAAGGTACTGAAAAGTAGATGCTTCAAGTAAAAATACCAAATAAAAATAAATTTGTACAAATTTATGTCTAATAAGGATCTTATTACTTAACTGGAACATGCACAATTCAGTGTTTTCAAACTTTAGTGTGAATAATAATTATGGGTATGGGTGGGGAGGTATCTGTTAAAATGGCAGATTTTCAGACCAACCTCAGAGT
The DNA here is from genome assembly GCF_052094955.1 of Ictidomys tridecemlineatus. Taxonomy (NCBI): domain Eukaryota; kingdom Metazoa; phylum Chordata; class Mammalia; order Rodentia; family Sciuridae; genus Ictidomys; species Ictidomys tridecemlineatus. The sequence goes on from NC_135479.1 coordinate 168,752,982, forward strand.
TGTTCCTTAGGAATCTGCATCCTTAGCAGTTTGTCCAAGATTATTCCTAAGGTGGTGGTCAAAAAATCACTCTAGGAGAAAGATAACTTCAGTAATGACAGGGAAAGCTTATTTTTAAGTAATCAGAAATACACTGATCTATAAAGTGTAAAAAAGAGAATCCAAAGGAGCATGCTTATTACCACAAAGGAAAGAATAATCTCTCTCTCTCTCACACACACACAGCAGAGGATAGATGATAGAATAATGAACACCATAAAATATCTAAGTATTTTACAGATTTGTTATAAAGATCAATAATGTCTTTAATTCATTGAAAGTTACTTCAGATTCTACAGTCAGTGTAAGCGATACTTTAGGGATGACTAGTTACTCATATTAGGATCTTAAAGCTCAAGGATGGCTCACTAGCATTCTAAAGGGAAGCCCAGGCCCCTAAGAGTCTGATACAACTAATTCAGCCATCCCAATTGAGTCCATACCAGAAGGTTTAATAATTAACATACTGAATATCAAGAAGAGAATTTCAATGGTTAAATTAGTGGATTGTGAACAAGCATTACAGGTATTAGAAATAGATTCTCATTGACAGAATTAGTGGCACTCAAGACGTGGATTGGCTAAACTATTTTTAGAGATATTTTCTCCTTCTGCATAAACCAGGAATAGGAATGGAGAAAGACCTTTATTGAGCCTTTTATTTGAGGGATATATCTTAATCCCTAAATAATCCATATTGGTGCAAGTCGTGAAATCTGAGGATTTCTGATTGCCTGAACAATAAGACTACAGAACTGCATGCCCTGAGATGTTGGGAGGGCTTCCTTTAATGGCTTTTTATGAGGCAGGATGTTTGGAGGTCCTTTGTTAAGAATGAAGATTTTTGAACTTCACAGATTTTACAGAACAAATTACACAGAGGTTTTATACCTGTTAATATTTATTTCTTTGTTATTCCTTGTTTAGTAAATGTTAAAAAACGAGTCAGAATTAGTCAGACTTTCTCTTATTTTACCTTGACACAAGGCCGAGAGGGTATTTGCTAGCTGTTGGCCACTCCATGTGTTTTGGTAGCTACATCTTCCAAAAAGATTTTCTATGGTTGTCATAACCTGACCAGGATAGGTAGGTTCCCAACACAGATGAAGAAAAATAAATCTTCAACTGGGAGATAAATTTGTTGACCTGTTCCTTGGTGACCTTTCTCTTGTAAGAAAAACTGATAAAACAATGTACAATTTATTTAGTGTTCATTCTGGAAGGTCAGTGCATTTCCTGCCTTTGTTTGGTCTCAAGAAATTATGAAAGGGTCAAGAGAGGTTTGAATAGAAGTAGTTACCAAAGAGGTGGCTTCTGCTGGGTTACTTGTTTCTCTTATTTGCTGCATGAAAGGAACAAATATAAATGGGGAAAGAATTTTGACCTTTCAGTCACTAGTCTACTGTACTTTCCAGTGGGGCCCTACCTTCTTTATTTTTTCTTCTTTTAAGAGCTTTCCCAGGCTAGTATTTTTTCTTAATTTGACTGACTCAACCCTTCCTCCCCTGCCACAAGTAATTGGTGGTTTAAAAAAAGAAGAAGAAGAAGAAGATATAGAAGCTAACCATAAAGCTCTAGCTGTAAGTTCTTCAATTTCCCTGCTTTATTTTTGGGAGAGGAATACTGGGGATTAAGCCTGAGGATGCTTTGCCACTGAGCTACATCCCCAGTTCTTTTTTTTTTTTTAAATTGTGACCCCATCTTACTAAGGTGCTTAGGGCCTCACTAAATTGCTCAGCCTGACCTCAAACTTGTGATCCTATTGCCTCAGCCTCCCAAGTTATAGGATTAAAAGTGTGTGTCACTGTGTTTGATTACCTGCTTCAATATTTTGAATAACCTGATGCTTTCATCAAATCTTACAACAACAGAATCCACCTTAATAGAGACACTTCTAGACAAGAAGTTATATTAGTCAACGTTTTAAAAAATTTATTTATATTCTGGTGCTTAGATATGAATATGATCAAATGTGTTATAGGAGAATTTGTTCTTCTACAGGGTAAATAAAATTATAAATGGGAAAATATAAATGTTGCTTCTATATATTTATAGTAATATCTTTTCTGTGGTGATATTATACAAAATAAATTCAGAACATGTAACTCAACGCTCTTCTATGTTGAATGCTAAAAGATCTGAGAGATCATTTCAAAATAATAGTTAAATTATGGAGCAGATTAATTAAACTATAGACATCATGAATGCTTAAGAATACCATACATTCAATAAAAGTAAGAGATTTAGTCTGGGTGTTTTGTCACTTTTATAGTTATATGATTTATAAGACAATGTTAATAGGCAAAAAGAAAGAAGGAACTATCTATAAATAACTTTGTATATGTTTGCTACAACTTCAGCTAATTATCATCTTGAGATATGATGGTTCTGATTAATATATCAAAAGGGAAACTCAATTATGAATGCATGCAATCAAACTTCATATGCAAGCCAAAATAAACCTGGCATTTGTAAGTCAGAAGAACTCATTAGGGAAACAATTATGGTGGTGTTCCAAGGCTACATTGTATGGAAAATAATGCTTTCCAGTTTGATAAATGAAGTATGTGAGAGAATAATTAAAGGAATAAGAATCTGGAATATTGCATATGATAACAGGACACTAACTGAAATAAAGGGCTCAAGTCAAAAAAGAAATGATAATGTCAATTCATGTTAGTTGAGTTCAAAAGAAGATTGGGTAAAAATTCTAAAAATTCTAAATTCTAAAGGGTTCTGACTTTAGATTAAAGAAAGACAATCTTTCCTTGCCTCTGATCTTAGATATAGAATGATGATCTGGGGTGAATTTGTGTCTCCCCTAAATTTCTATGCTGAAGTCCTTAATCCCCAGTACCTCAGAAATAGGACCTTATTTGGGAATAGGGTGGTTGTGGATGTAACTAGTTAAACTGAGGTTATACCAAAGTGGAGAGAGCTCCTAATCCAGCATAGCTGGTGCTCATGTGAGAGGGGAAATCTGAAGAACACTGTGTGAATGGGGGTGTGAGAGAGGGTGATTCATTTTTTTAAGCCAACAAACATTAAAGATTACCAACAAACCACCAGAAACTAGGAGAGAGACAGACAGACTGTTCCTCATAGGCTTCAGAAAGAACCAAGCCAGTAGAGTCCTTGACCTTGGACTCTTAGCTTCAGAACTGTGCAAGAATAATACATGTTTGTGGATTAAGCCACCCAGTTTGTGATACTTTGTTATGGTAGCCCTAGCAAACTAATAGATGGATGGAAACAACAAGAAAGACAAGCATTCTTCTCAAAGCTTGTTCTAACCATAATTCTGTTGTACAGGTCTATAAAGAATTTGGTAGAGTTTTGTAACATAAACAGGAATATTCAGGAATCTGGAAAGGAATCAGGGAACAGTAGAAATATGTGTTACCCAGAGCTACTTTTTTTTTTTTTTTTTGGCAGGGGGCAGAGAAGGCAGTGGTACCAGGGATTGAACTCAGGGGCACTTGGCCACTGAGCCACATCCCCAGATCTATTTTGTATTTTTATTTTATAAGCCTTGCTTTTGCTGAGGCTGGCTTTGAACTCTTGATCCTCCTCCTGCATCAACTTCCTGAGCAGTTGGGATTATAGGTGTGCGTCATCGCACCCCGCCCAGAGCTACATTTTGATGAGGTTGAAGATGAAGGGGGTGGATGACTCAAGGCATTAATTCAAGGTGACCTTGAATTCAAATGGTGGACTGTGCAATCCAGGCTAGGAAGACAAGCCAGGGAAGACTATGTGGAAGGGGTGTGCTGTTGAGCTAGATCAAAAATAGGAAAACTGTGGTCTGTGGGACAAGAGGAAGAATAGGTGTTAGGGGATTTGGGGCACCTTTTTTGGTTCTGGATTTGGGTAGCTGAGCCTTCTCTAAGAATAACTGTGAGGAAGCTGGAGCTTATACTTTTTTTTAATATGCAGATATATATTTTAAATTCTAATGAAATCATGTAGTTGTTCCCTTTTAGAGCTTTCAAAGAGTTTCTTTTAAAAATATTCAAAAATATTTAAAACACATAAAAGTCACCTAAAGATTAATACAAGGATCACTCATGTATCCACCACTTGAGTTTAAGAATGCAGTATCTCCAATACCATTGAAGCTCTGGGGCTTCCTCTTCCCGATCTCATTTCTCCTCCAGATTCTCCCCAGTGGTGCTTCCTGCTCTGAACTCGCTGCTTGTCACTGCCATGTTATCCTTTCTGTGTTTCCCTGCAGCACTGTAGGGAGCAGCTCTAGCTGGAGTGCTAGCCATTGGTCAAAGACCTGTCACTTTCAAGTTGCTTGCAGGCTCCTTTGGGCCACAGGCAAAAATCTCGAGGGCAGCCTCTGACAAGGTCTTGGGTGTTGACTGTTGGAGTCAATCCTACTGGGAGCTTGTGTATGTTCAGGGCAGCCCCTGATTCAAGTGCCAACTATTGCCCACGTCCTGGGAGGGTGGTGGATTCAGGGTCACTTCCTGTGGATTGAGCTGGCAACAAAAGGACCACGCAAACACAGAAATAACTTTTGTGGGGGTCAGGGACAGCTCTGAGACATCAGATGTCATCAGATGTCAGCTCCCACACTGAGGGCAAGAGGAACAAGGGAGGCAAGAAGGAGAGAGGGAGAGAGGAGAGAGAGAGAGAGAGAGAGAGAGAGAGAGAGAGAGAGAGAGAGCGAGCCAGCACACCCCAAACCCCTGTTTATATTAGGGGAAAGACATTCAATAGAATATTCCACCCCAATAAGGCAAGGGATTGTGTTACAACAAACAGGGGGGTGTATTCCAATTGGGTGATGCCCAAACCCAGAGCTGCACTTCCTTCACAAGGGAAGGTAAGGCCCACTTGCTTCCCATTGCATGCGATGCCACTTCCACACCCCCATTACTCAAGGCTAAGTGAGCGTGCTCAGCTCCAGTTCAGAGTGATCCCTGACATGTGTACACACACACACACACACACACACACACAAAAAAAAAAAAAAACACTGAAAAAAAAAAAGGTAAAGGAAAGTGAGGAACTATTGGAAGCATTTTACCAATATCTGCTACATATGCCCCATTAGATGGATTCACTACACTGAATCTGTTTCCTTACTGGTAGATATTAATTACTGTATTTACTCTGATTAACACTGTATTTACTACTGTATTGAACAGTAGACGTTGGGGTAAGCTATAAGCAATAGTCATCTTTAAATATTTCCTGATGCTTTATTTTATTTTGTTTTGTGATTTAAGAAATAGCACACGTGTCCCATAATTTTTTTTTCTTATGGGAAATAAGCAGAATAAATAAGCTGTTCATTGTGGATTGTCAGAGATGAACCAAGACACATTGTCTCAGAGGGCAGCAAGTCTGGATGCCTTGGGTTTGAAGGCTTCAATAAAGGGCTCCTTGCTACAGTTAGGGACAGAGCCTTGGGACCTAACCTCCTAAGAGACACTCACATCAAAGACATTTATTTCTCAGGGGACTTTGTTTTCTTTCTTGCTTGATCCTTGGATATTCTGTTTAATGTTTTAGAGCCTGGGCTTAACCTTTATTGCTTTTTTGTCACATTTTAAATTAGTATTTGTTTAATAATTTTAAAAGTCAGAATCAGGAGATATTTGTATACAGAGACAGACTGTTTGTCTGAGCCCCAAACAAGAGAGACTTGATACTTATTCCTACTTTCTCAATTCCCTTTTCTCTTTATTCCTTCAGCTCTTAGCTTTTCAGATCCCCTCCCCCAACAAAGATGTCCCTTTCTCTTATTTGAGTTACCGTGTAGTCTCCAGGACTAAATCATGCATAAGCAGTGTTTCTGACATATCAGCATATAGGAGTAAAACAGAGATAGTTTTCCACAAAGAGAACAATGTGCTTTAACCAGTTTGCTGAGCAGGAGTCTCAGGGCAGTGCTAATTCTACACATGCAGATCTTGCTATCAGATCCCAAAACTACAAGGACCTACAGGAGACAGAATCCAATGTGTAACCTCAAAATTAGACACATTTGTGAAAGACCAAAAGGGAAATTCACAAAGTTGTGATTAGCAAGTAGTGTTTAAGAAGGATCCCTAAAATGAAAAAACAAAAACAAAAACAAAAAACAAAACAAACCTCACAGTTTTCTTTTCCTCAAGTATTAGGATTTTCCTTGTAAGGACTCACCCTAGGAATAACCAACCAACCAGCACTCACATATAACAACCCCAAAAGAAAACACAAATTGATCTCTTTTTAAGGCAGATTTTATAATTCTCCCAAATTTTAATTCTTAAGAAAGTGTTGGCTAGGTTAAGGTACTTTTTAAGAGGTTTTGTAGTCTGCATGTCTGTAAAATATGATTATTCTACTTAAAAAATTATAATGTTTTTACCTTGAAACTGAAGTTTTATGAACTATAGTGGCTTAGCATCAGTAACCTGCCTGTCATAAACTCCTGTGCTCTATGAAATGCTCAAATATTTAAAGCCAGGAGAGGAAAACTTGAATTATGTTCTTTCTTAAGAAGAACATGCAGACTTGAGACCCCTCCCAATAAGCTGACCAACATTAGGATTACCAGACTTGGCTACAATTCTTTTTGCTCTGAAATTCTTTTGTAATGCTCTACAAAATTTATATGAGGGGCTGGCGTTGTGGCTCAGAGGTAGAGAGCTCGCCTATCATGCCTGAGGCACAGGGTTCGATCCTCAGCACCACATAAAAATAAAGATATTGTGTCCACTTATAACCAAAAAATTAAATATTAAAAAATTATATGAAAAATGCAGTATAGAATATGAAGGAGCCTGTGGACCCATAGCACCACACACAGAGATGTCATTTATGAATTTACAAAGACATTAGAGAACTAATATTTTCCACTTTATTATAGGATTACCTTGCCTTTGTAATACAATGAAAAAGATGAAACATAAAGTGTACTTTGTGCACATGTGTTGATTAGAAACAGAAGTCATAAGAAAGTCATTGAAGACCGGAAGAATACAATTAAACTAAAAGAGAACTATTGTCTTAGACACTCCCATTTTTATTTAGAAGAAATGGAATCTACTATTCAGTATGTCTCTTGCACTCTCTCTATTTTTGTATGTTGAAGATATAATTTAATAAATGAGAATATAAATTTTGTTTTATTTTTATAACATGGGTCAGAATATTTTAAATAATCTCTTTGTCCCAATGATTCCAGATTTGAGGAATGATTTTCAGATACTGTCATCTATCAAAACCTCTGTTGCTAGACACTGACTATGGCAATCAAGATTCAGGCCTTAAAGCAGGGAAATCAGGTTCAATACACTTTAAAGAATATTGCTTTAGTGGGGTAAATTTCTGCCACAGCATTTATATTTTTCTCATTCTTGTTTGTTCTTTTCTTTTAAAAGTGGCCTATTATTCTTTTTTCTATTTTTCATTTCCTAATCAAGCTAAATCAAACAACTTTATAGTCTGGTTCCAACACCTTTCAAATTTCAAAGTCAAGATTCACCTGCTCTGTATCTCCTGTCAATATAAATAGCTCCAATTTTGGTAGTAGCAGGACATGATGAGTTAAAAAAAAAAACTATGAGAAATTATGTTGGTACAAATGTGACCTTGATTAACCTCAAAAATTGAAAGCTAGAAATATGTAGTCATATTTTAAAAATCAGAAAAAAGGGAACATAATGAGTTAGGCATTATATATGATTGTTATTATAATCTTCTTTCTGTCAATAAATATAAGTTTTCAAGAAAAGGAATAAAAAATATTTATCTAGGAATAAAATTTAAAATATCAAAGAAAATGTATTGTTCTGTTCTTGAAACATCCTTATATTCCTCCTTTGAAATAAGAAAATGGTCACCTGCATTGAGTTTCACATATGATCCTACTAGATGCTAAAATGCCTTATATTTTTCTTGGCCACTTATAAAACTAAAAGAAATTATAATGGTGGTGGTTAGGATGGTAAATTCTTATTTGAACAAATGTGGTCTAAATTCTGTGATTTTATCAGCTAAAGTACAATGTATAGTAATACATAGAAATTTAGAGTTGTTTTATTCAAAATTCATTTATACAATCACTTTCTTACTCAATAAATAAATAAATATATATATCAGTCATATTACAAAGCATAGGTCATTTGATTTAAGTTACTGATCCCAACTCTACAGAATCTCTCATTCCTTCAATCTGTTCCTTTTAAAATCAAGGTTGCTCTTTTGTCCCATGGGGTGTTTTCATAATTCTTTATGTGTTATCAAAACCATGAGTTTCATTTTCAGGCAAAAAAAAAATAAGCATTGGCATTTAAAAACATCACTGAAAAGTCCATATCTTATGTTCCAAAACAGAAGGAAGTCATTGAAGACTGGAAGAATTTAGTTAAAATTTATACCTTAAATTTTATACATAAAACACTGAGTAAATCAATTTAAATCTGGGAAACTTCTCAGTTAAATATTAGGAAACAGTTTCCTCCACTCTTTGTTTTCTTCTTTCGGGCAAAATTCAGTGTTATTAATCTTTAAAACCATACACATCAATAAAATCCTTATTTATCAGGGCTCATTCAAATGTTCATCTCTTATTTCAGATAATTTTTGACTAAGAAAAACAAAATCCTTCTTCCTTGATATTTGCAAACCATTCCAAATATCTTATGTGCCACAAGAGGGCATATCAATACAAATGCATCATGATCATTTGATAGAATCATTTGATGATGATTTCATGAAAGTTTTATAATACTTTTACTTCTTTTATGTCTCAGTATGTACAGCTTTTGTAAAGGAATCCTAAGACTACTATAATTTCTAAAGTTGAATGTGGAGAATGATTTCACTTTAGAAACACAAGGGGTATTCTAAGTTAAAACCCTGAAAATGGCAATTCCATCAGTTTCTTTTTATTCCATAAGTCATACCGAAGTTCAAGCAAAACCTAATCATTTCTACTACCTTGAAACCTCTCTTACTAAGCGTTTAATGGCATAACATTTGGAATATATGTAATTGATTTAAGACCCTGAGATAAAATCCAGTACCTGAGGAAACTTGAATGGCTTTGCTATCTAAAAATGTTTGCATTTGACCACAGATTATATTTATATCACAGAATTTTACAGATTTTCAATAAATGCCAATGGAGGAATGCACATTTTTACATCAGTCTGTCCTGGGGAAAAAGGATCATTACTGATATCTTTTTTTGTGGGATGGGTGAGGGTGCGGGGGATTAGACCCTGGAGTACTTTACCACTGAGCTACATTCTCACATCCTCAGAATTTTTGTTTTTTTACATTTGTTTTGAGACAGGGCCTCACTAAGTTGCTGAGGCCGGCCTTGGCCTTGAACCTGCAACCTTCCTGCCTCAGCCTCCTGAGTCCCTGGGATTATAGGTGTGCACAATCACTCTCAGCTACATCTTAGAGAGAGACAGAGAGAGTACCTGCAAGAAGAAGATAGAGGAGTAGAGAATACTAAATTCATCAAATGAAAAAATATTAATATTAATGCTGACAATTTCACTTTTTATTAAAAAGCATATTTTAAGCTCAAAATTATCTTTTATTAGAAACAGAAAACAAAATACATGGACTAAATGAATAATGTATGCTAAAAATAATATCAGAGAAGTTACTCAATTTTGTTGTGCAGTGTGTTCTCGTATTTATGGAACCAGAGAAACTTCCCACTGTGCAAAACACCCCTCCCTTCCTCTCCTACCCTTTTTTTCTTAGTGTATCGACAGGTCTTTTATCTGCTTGTAACTGCTGCCTTATTTAACGATGTATAAGGCTGGAGGAGGAAATAATTGGATATGTGTCTAGATTGTATTAGTGCAGTTAATCAAGATGGGGTCCTTAGATAACCTGTTTCACAGTCACCAGGGTGGTTATTAAAAACTCAGATTTTCAGATCACACCTTACTGATCTTCTGTCAGAACTATGAAATGAAAATGAACTTCTGTGGCTGAAACTGGGAATATGAGTTTTAAATAAGTGTCTTAGGCAATTCTTATGCTGTTAGTCTCAATATTGGCCATGATCCATGCTTTAGCTTATTTATTATCTTGTTGGATCTTATAACATTTCTGTAAAGTAGCGAGAGGACAGTTTTATTAATTCCATTCAAGATGTGGTGACTGAAGCACAAGGATTTTAAATTAATGATTTATGTTGTTCACTGAATTATGGCCAAACTGAGATTAAAATCAGAGCTCCAAGTTTATAACCCACTGTTTTCTCTACTATATTATGGGTAGAGTGTTTTCTCCATTACTTAATATCTCCATATCCATACTCTGCTATTGAAAGGCTTTGATTATGAAACCTATGGATAGTGAGATGGGAACGAGGAATTAATAACTTTCTCTTTGACTTATTTATTGGTTGTTATTGTATATATGGTCCAATACCATTGAATTTATCCTTTTCTCTTACTAGCAATTATTTTTAAAAGCAAATGTATTTTCCCCTTAGTGAAGAACCACAGCCCAAGAAAAAGTTTGCTTAAAAAAAAAAGAGAATCTGAACCTTAGAAAAATATATGCTATAAATGCTTAAATTAAAAAGATTGCCTCCCTTTAAAGAGATTTTACTTTTATAACATATGTGGAAAACAAACTTTTAAAATACTAAAAAGAACAAGGTAATGATTCAGTTTCTATAAAAAGAAGAGATTAAGGACCAGAATGTGTTAGGGCCTAAATTATGCAATATATACAGGCAGGAGTAATCTAGAAAACATTATCTTTATGTATAATTCATTTAGCAGCTGCTTATTTGTGACACATATTATACACTGATTAAGAGCATGGTTAAACAACCAAATAATGTGCATGCTTCATATAATAATACCCTTTCTTATTGCAAGTTTAAAGAAGCAAAACTAGGTACAGTGAAACTTGGTGTGTTTATGTTAATGTGAACAGGGCATGATCTGAATATATAAAAATACTGATGGATCATGGATGTATTCAGAGCTGTTCCGTGCACAGAGGCCTAGAGAGGAGCTGGGGAAAGTTTCTTGCAAGTCATCTTTATAGTGGCCACCTTTTGCATTCCTGGGATGAACTGTGGCCACAAATGTTTAACCTATGAATACCTGACTGATTTGTAAGTAGCCAGCAGAAACCAACCAGAGGATTGCCAAGTGAAAAAAAATACAGTAAATGAGAAAAAGGTATTTATTTCTGGACAAGGACATTGATAAATTTTTGTAATGTTTAAAAATCTTTTTTTTTTAATCTTTAAAAAGCACACCTGAAGATTCTGTAGTGCTCTCTCTAGCTTTAGATCTCTAAATTATTGTTTACAGGCCAGGAGAAGTTGATGACTGTGAGCTAAATTGTAGGCCCTGTGGTGACAATGAGGAATAGGTCTTAAATTTAAAACTCTGAGAGAACCTGAGGTTTCTTGGAATTATGCCCAGAATTCCTTTTTTTTTTTTAAATTGGTAATAGTAATGTTCTTTTCCTTAAACTCCTATCTTTCAATCAGAAATAAATGTTGCCCTGTGAAATAACCTTCGCCATTTCTTTGATGAGAGAAGTTGCATTAAAACAATCAAGCAAACATGTTTAGCACTGACTAGTACCAGGGAGAAGAAATTTGAAATATAATGGTCAGAAGAATATTTGGAACTCTATTATTATGACATATATTCTTTTCTCTTTCTTATCATAAAACAAAAATATTCATTGTAGAATACTTTTAATAGCTCTATTTTAGTTAACTTCTTGTCACTGTGGCCAAAAGATCTGACAAGAAAAATGTAGAGGAAGCAGTTTCTTGGCTAACAGTTTCAGAGGTCTCAGTTCACAGACCTCCAACTTCATTGTTCTATGTCTAAGATAAGTCAGAACATTATGGTGGGAGGGAGTGGTAGAAGAAAGCAGCACAGGTCAAGACAGACAGGAAGCAGAAGAGAGGTGGCTCTGCTCACCAGGGACAAAATATCAACTCAAAAGGCATGCACCCACACTGACTCACCTCCTCCCACCACAACTTACGGGCCTACACATAATACCACCCATTAATCCATATCAGAATTCTTGTATTGTCTCACACATGAGCTTTCTAGGATAACCTTGTATCTAAACCATAACAAGATCCATGGACAAAATTTAAAAATCAAAAACATTTTGGGATACTATTACATTTGTAATAGATATCACCAAAGTCTAAGGAATCATTCTATTTTTCAACCTTCAAAGACTTCCTACTACTATCTATCTCTTTCTGTAGGGGTCTTAGAAATGAAAGATGGAAGGGATTTTGCTTATAGTAAAAAAGAAATTGCTGAGGGAAGTTTTGAAGGACCAGGAAGGGGAGGAGGATTCAATGGTAGGACAAGCACTTTCCCTTAACATTATCATTACTGCAATGGCTTAGTTTTCCATGGAAAAACCAGGTGACTTGTGTATGTCACTAAATGTCTTTGGGCTGCTTCATCTGTAAAAACAATCCAAAATCATACCAAAAAAACATACCAATCATACAGTCTATTATCTATCTTCTCTTTCCATTTCACTCTCCAGGCAGAGCTATTACCAGAAGCCTCTCTGCCACTCTCTCTTTTTTTTAACGTAACATCAGTGTACACCAAAACATTTCCTGTCTATGGTTCTATAAAGGGATTTCTTTGTTGTATCTTTCCTTGTCCCTCTACAAACCATTCTCAACATGCCAGCAAGAGAGAGCTCTAATAACACAAATTCTGTGATTTCATTCTCTGTTTAAAATCTTCCAGTAGCTTCCCTTGTAGTGGAGTAACATTCCTACTCCTTCCATGACCTTCAAGTTCCTGTAGGATCTGGACTCTCTGTTTTCTCTTTATCACTATTCTCTACATTTCAGTGTGTCAGACATTCTGGCCTGATTCCTGGTTTTAAAATGTGCCAAGCTTGTTCCCACCTAGGGATTTATATTTATTCTTCCCTCACCTTAGAACTCTCTGGCTTCAGATCTTTTCTTGGCTGTTACCCTTATAATTTTCAAGTTTCATTTCAAATATCAACTAATTAAGGAAATATTTCTTGGCCACGCCTCCTAAGGCAGCTAGTCACCTTTATAATTTGTTATTATTATGTATGTTCTGTGTGTTTGTCACTTCATGAGATTTTGAAAAACTTTGAAAAATTATCTTTATTTCCACCATACTCAAGACTAACTCCATGAGAAAAGCTCATTTACTGAAATCTTTCCAATGTCCAGAACATTGTCTGACATATAGTAGACACTCAATACACAGCAGTTAAATAAGACCTCAACTTGTAATGAAATATTTAATATCATAGTTATTAATAGCTGTCTTTGCCTCACTTCTAAACGCTTTTCCCTGAAATTTAATAAAGAATGAATGAAAGATAAAGATGCTATATACTTAAGGAATGTACTTCATGTTTTGATATACATTTTAAAATATGTGAAATGATCACTATCAAGCTGATTTACATAGGTTTTCCCCTGCTTTTCTTCTGGTGAGAAAACTTACAATCTAATCTCATATCAAATTTCACATAAAAATATAGTACTATTTATTAATTATAGATTCATGTACCATGTTGTACATTAGATCCCAGTACTTATCCATCCTGTCCAACTTATACTTGGCATCCTTTGATCAATATCACTCTTCCTCCCTGGGTGCTTTGAGAGGAACCATTCTATTTCTGCTTCAATGGGACTAACTATAGTAGATTATACATACAAATGAAAATGTAAGCATTTGTCTTGCTGTGTCTGGATTATTTTACTTAGCATACTGTTCTTCAAGTTTATTAATATTGTTGCAAATGGCAGGATTCCCTTCTTTTTAAAGGCTGGATAATATTCCATTGAGTGACTATATGGATGCATATCTGTGTACATACACACCATATTTTCTTTTTCTATTTGTGAAGATCATTTAGGTTGTTTTTATGTCTTGCTTACTTTGAATAATGCTGCAGTGAACATAGAAATTCAGATATTTCTTTGAGATACAAATTTCTTTTCCTTTGGATATAGATCCAGAAAGGGATTGCTAGATTGAATTAATTTTGTGGGTACTCAACAGACTGCTTTCTGTAATAGATGTACCAATTTATATTACTATGATAAGTGTGCAAGAGACATCTTTTCCCATAATCACATCATTTATTTTTCTGATAAGAGAAATTACAACAGGTATGAGGTATTTCATGGTGGTTTTGGTTTATATTTCTCCAATGACTAATGATGTTAATTGCCTTCTATATATTTGTTGGCCATTTTTATGTCATTTGTGCAGAAATATCTATTCAGGTCTTTTGCTCATTTAAAAACCAATCAGAATATTAGCGTTTTTTTTGTTTGTTTGTTTTGCTGTTGATTTATAGGACTTACTTGTATATTTTGGATCCTAAACCCTTATTAGACACATAGTTTGCGAATATTTTCTCCCATTCCATAGTTTGCCTTTTTGCCCAATTGATTGCTATGAAGGAGATTTTAGTTTGATTCAATCTTGCATATTTCTGCCTTATTTATGACACTATTTTTATCTACATTGTCCAATTTTGTGCCTCATAACATTAAGAAATACATGTGAAATGAAAGGCTGGGCATGGTGGCATATCCCCATAACCCCAGAAGATCAGAAGGCTGAGACAGGAGGATCGAAAGTTCAAAGCCAGCCTCAGCAATGGTGAGGTGCTAAGCAACTCAGTGAGACCCTTTTTCTAAATAAAATACAAAATAGGGCTGGGGATGTGGCTTAGCGCACCTGAGTTCAATCCCTGGTATCCCCCCCCCCAAAAAAAAATACAAGTGAAATGAATAAATTAGGAATACTGGATCCTCAAGATAACTTTATATTTATAATCTCCTTATATAATCTAGTTAGTTTGTATGATTGTGGTGATCCTTAAATTCTCCATTTTTGGGATCTATTTAAAATATTATCTGTTAATATAGTGGTTTGTCTTATTTTTTGATTACTGTCTCAGGTAGAATATTTTCCCATATAAATTATAGGGGGCCCAACTCTTAAGGGCTTTTAAGCAAAGAAGATATTACATTGAGTTACTAATAAAAAACTGGTGTCAATTTATTTTCTGTATTAATAAAAAAGCACAACAGTGTCATCAGAGCTCTAGGCTCTTTTGATCTTTCTACTTTCTCCCTCATGCCATAGGTCTGTCTCCATAAGCTTGTTGTCTCATGATTGGCAAGATGGTTGTCACAGATCTAAGGGTTATGTTCTTCCAAAGCCATATTCCAGGTGACAACAACAGTTGTCAGTACTAGAAAGTTCTCCACTCAGACATATTTCTGGTGGGCCTCAACTAGAAAGTTTCCCAGAAGTTCCTTATCTCACTTCTCTTTATATTTCTGTGTGTAAAATTTAAGTCTCAGAGAACAGTATAAATATAACTGACATAAAATCATGATTTATTACTTAGATCTTAGTTCATTTCAGAAAATTTCAAGATTTAATTAGCAGGAGAAATGCTGAGAGAGTTTGATTAGGTAGGTAGCTAATACAGACTGCCACAAACAGCATAAATAATTGATAATCATTTTCAATGTATTTGCCATTGATGGGAAACTCTTTATACTAGGAATAAGGAAATTTTCCCAGAGAGCTTTCTTATGATTTACTTATTATATTTTTCTTTCCACTTTCCTGTTGTCAAGGGGAAAAAAGCATTCTTTTGATATTAGATATGAAGCTAAAGATGAAACATTAGTAAAGACTTTGTTTCTTCAGTTGGTTACTTTAAATTCTATATTCAAACTAAATAGATTTGTGTACATGCTCTTTTCCACATTTTTCTGCAGAAGAAAAGGGGCCAGTGAGCATTGTACATTCTACTTGCTAGACATTTGCTGATTGATCATTCCCAGTAAAAGAGTTAAGTCTGAGTTTGTCCTAAAATCAGTGGCAGTAGGAATCAGTATATTTGATGTTGCTAACACAAAAACAAATAGTTCTTGGTATTTCCTATGGTTCCTGGTTAATCACCAAAGTATACTCCAAATATCTTGAGAACTGTGACTGACATTTGATTATTTCTCATTGATTAGCATTTAGGTTAGAAGGACTGGATGCATTTCAGATGACTACAGGTATTAAAACATTATGCCTCTGTGAATTTATGAACCATCTGTCTTAGATCTTATCCACAATGTAGGCAGACTTCTGTGCTCAGAACATTTGGTAGGATGCTTCCAGAGATTTTAAAACGGAATTTTCTCCTCTGCTTGTGAATATCCTAGTCCATCATGGTAAATGTTTTTAACATTTGTTATCATTATTTATTTTATAGCAAAATTTTCATATCTTTATAATTTATGAAGGATTTTCATAAGCCCACTCTTCAGGTGGATTATAATTAACAGTGATGTCAGAGGAAAAATGTGAGGTTTTACTGAAGACAGTGTTCTTATAGTTTCAGTCCCTTTCTACCTGTTTCTCATTAGTTTTTATTATTTACAATTAATTAAGTAATCTTTATATAGTGTATTACTGTAGATATTGGAAAGACTCCAAACAAGAAGATAAATCTCTTGTTCTTCAGGGTTTTACACAAATCTAAAAGGAGGGGTGTCATCCATATCGTAGTGACAAAAGACTTACACTCAAGAAAGTTTTTTTTCTTTTTTTTCCCCCAAACATGGTTTGACTATATGTAAAAATAAGCTACCTCATTCTATCTTCAAGATTTCTGATAGAACTATCCTTTTGTTTAGTCATTTTCTCCTCTGCATATGCTGATCTTCAATTCTTTACTTGTCTTTCTTTCCTTCTTTTTTCCTTCCTTCCTTCCTTCCTCATTACAGAGAACCCTGTATTGTAATTATCACAAAATGTTCCCTAAGCTTTAGAGAGGAATGCCTTTCAGAAAATGATTTTTTTTTCTTGTGGTGTTGGTATTGAACCCAGGACTTTCCTCTTGCTAGTCAAGTTCTGTGCCACTGAGCTACACCCACTGTACAGGCAATGTTTCTTTAGGTAGTAATTTCTTCTGGTCTTAATCCACCTTCATTCTCATCTTACGCTTAAGATCTATCATCGACAATTCAAAGCAGTATATTTCATAGAGGTTTTGTGCCCCTCTGATACTATCATCTTAGACAACTACCTTTTTTTTTTTTTAACTTAAAGACAGGGTCTCACAAGTTGCATAGTGCCTTGCCATTGCTGAGACTGTACCATTAATCTTTTTTGATTCTCTCAGCCAATGATCCAGGCTGAGAACAGGTATTGGAGAAGAATTTTCACTCTGCATTTAGCATATGCTCTGTTCTGGTTTGGTGTGAGGCTTTGTTCTTTTATCGATATTGTGGTGGATTGACTCCCTGGTATTTGGGCTCAATGTGTGGAAACTGCTAGTTTGAGAATATAGCTTTTATACCTTAGATAATTAGAATTTCCTTTATTAAAAGTGAATATTCAGAGGCTGGGGTTGTGGCTCAGTGGTAGAACACATGACTGGCATGTGTGAGGCACTATGGTTTGATCCTTAGTATCACATTAAAAATAAATAAATAAAATAAAAGTCTTGTGCTCACTAAAAAAAAATCACATATTGAAAAAGTTAAATAAGAACTGTCAGATTTTTTTTTTAATTTTTCATGATTAGACTATCAAGTTTGCTTCAGGAAAATTTTTTTCCCTTTGAATTTAGGAAACCTAGTATTGGTACATCAATTTCTTCCTCCTCAGCTAATTATAATTTACTTGAGTAACTGCTCTCGTAGTATCTCTGGAGTAAGAATAGTCTCTTAGTGAAGTCACTTTGTTCTTTTTCCCAAATGTTATAGTTCCTTTCTTGATGACAACTTTTTTTCATCTGGCCTAGATTTTATTGTTTTTCATTCTTCCAAGGTTTACTGGCTCATAACCTTTCTATTGAACAAAAGTTTGAATCTTCACATTATAGCATTTGATAACATTGCTAATTTTCTCACTTTTTTCTTTATACTCATGTTGCTGAATTTAGGTTTGCCTAAAAGATATTGTCATTTCCTTTACTTGAATCTTCCAGTGAATTCTGTACAGGAGGCTTTCTGTATATTCTATTTATATTGCTATATGTAGCTTTTCATGGGCCAGTAGGTTTCACAGTTTTTACCTGAGGATCTGCCTTTGGGCCCAAAGGTTGCATACCTCCCTCAGTTTTAGTTTGGCTAAGAGTGCCCCCAAGTTCAATCCCAAGTACAAAAAAAAAAAAGTCATTCTTCAGCCTGAACTCAGGTAGATGTACAGTAAGATGCATTTTTAACCATATATTGCATCTTAGCACAGTGTCAGTCCCACCCTCACTGTCACTGTCTTGATGAACAGAATATCTGGTGGTAGGATTGGAAACATAACTTTTTATTCTTCAAAATCCCAGAATTCAGGAGCATTTCTCAGTATTTTTTATTCAGTACATTGGATATTATGTAATGTTAGTAGAAAGCTTTAAATTTTTTTCCTCACTAAAAATCTTTTTAGAACAAATTTTTAAAAGACAGAAATGAATGAAAATTCTGAGTATGTTTTACTATGTTAAGCATGATCTCCAAACAAATATGTTATTCCTGTTAAAGTACTTCAAGGTAAATAGTAAAGGATCAACAATAATTGTTTTGGAAATATTTATTCTTGATACGAGGCATTTTTCAAGATTTAAAAATCTACCTTAAAAACTCAAGACAATTTATAACACTTGAATTAAGTAGAGGAACGTTGGTCAGCTCTCTACCAATTTCAATAAATATATGTAAATGTGTCACCTTCAAACGGCTTCATTATTAGCTATAAGAAAATCCACATTAAGTATAAGCCATGATTTATTAGATTAATAGGATATTTAACTTTTCTCAAATTTTTTTGCAGAATAGGAAAGGTTAAATGTTAGAGTTTGGAAGAGGTCCCATGAATGCAAAGTTAATGGAATTAAGATATTAACAGAACTGTGATTATACAGATTATGTGTTGTCAATAATGAGACTCTGCATTTCAACAAAGAAAGTACTTACGTGAAATTGCTGCTGACAAAGAAAAAAAGCAAAATTTGCGTTGGAAACACAAAATAACACAATTGAAAATAAAAGTATAGAATTTTGGGGGGTTAATATGATAAAATGACTTTTCCATTTTGCTTTAATCTTTAAAATATAAGGAGTTACTCATATTTTTTTTTTTAAAAAGGAACATTAACTACCATTATATTTTAAATAAAACCTATCTCTTAAAACAGATGAGTGTGAGGTATAATATACCTTTTAATGTTCTTTTAGGTAAATAGGAACTCATTTCCATAATTGAGAGCAAAGAAGCTTAGCATTTTCAATGTCAGTGTAAGATGGGGTTGCTTAGCAATATTCAAATTAGTTAGAGTTCCTCCATGGGAAAGGAAATGGTTATAAAATAGTCATATATGTGAACATGTATCAGTCAAAAAAGGAAGTGATTTCATTACACCTAAATTTTCACCAAAGAGGATTCCATGTAATGAAATTAAAATAACCCAAACTGTCAGTAACTTTTATGCATATTAATTTAGCCAAATAACACTACATGTATATTGTTAGGTTAAAATCATTCCCAGGCTCTCCTCACTAATTGCCTGCTAAGTAAGTTCTGAAATTAGCATGCAAAGACAAGGCCTCAATTCTTGCTGAAATCCTGTTGTTTATTTCTTCCATTCTCTTTGGCCCCCCATGTACATTTCTTAGTTTTTGTGCCATCACCAGTTCCTAAGGTCCTTTTGCAAAGGCTTGATATACTTTAGTATATGGCTTAAACACCTTACCAGAAAAATCTACTACTACTGTATTTCTTTTCATGTAGAATTGCTCATTCTTGGTATCTGCCTGCACATATATGAGTTTTAATATATGCTTATTCTTGATATTCT
Source organism: Ictidomys tridecemlineatus (assembly GCF_052094955.1). Lineage (NCBI taxonomy): Eukaryota > Metazoa > Chordata > Mammalia > Rodentia > Sciuridae > Ictidomys > Ictidomys tridecemlineatus. The sequence goes on from NC_135479.1 coordinate 168,772,884, forward strand.
TTCTGTGTAACCATTTATCTTTTCTCATTAATTCCTTCATTCTAGTTATCGGTGCAGGAGAGTTCGTTGAGGGTCCTTAAACCCACCCAGTATCCCCCAAACCCCACTTTCTTTCTTGTAGTTTTCAAGAATAATTACATTGTGTGTTGGGAATGCAATATCCTGAGATAGAGAAGAGCTTCCCATAGCAAGCTGGGCCTTTTCCTGTCCCTCCTAGGTAGGGCCTGTAACATCTTAGTGAGGAACTGCCTAAAAAAGTTGAGCTTTATGCCAGTCTCCCCAGGAAGCAGGATATCCTTCAAACATTTTCCTAGTCAGTTATGTTTCTCTTGAGATATACAACACAGGGCAGGCTGCCTTTCAGAGTCCTTTAGATGTGATGTAAAGTAGGGTTTGTGCAGTCAAAACTCCATGTAGCCGGGTGGATGATGCATGCCTGTAATCCCAAAGGCTCAGGAGGCTGAATCAGGAGGATTTTGAGTTCCAAGCCAGACCTAGCAACTTAGTGAGGTCCTAAGCAACTCTTCGAGAGCCTATCTCAAAATAAAAAATTAAAAATGGCTGGGGATGTGGCTCAGTGGTTAAGCACCTCCAGGTTCAGTCTCAAGTACCAAAAACAAAACAACTCCATCTAACCTATATAACTTTCTAGATATTTGGAGTACAGGCACACAATAGATCTTATGCTTCTTTTATCCCTTGCTGCCTAAATGTAACTACTAAGTCTGCTTCATACAACTTCTGTGTGTGATGTCTTAGCAAACTCAGACAAATAGGTAATTTGTGCATGGTGGGCCTAAAGAGTAGCTCAGTATAAAGTGGGAATACAGAGTTGGACTTAAGGAGTTGGCATAGGTAATATCTTCCCTCTTCTTCATGGAGTGGAGTCCATTTTGGGGGAGTGGTTGTAAGTGAACCCACTTCACAATTGTCACTCTAATAATAGGACCCTAAGTATGGTAGTGACATAATAAACTATGTTGAGTGCACATTAAATAAATAAATCTTAGACCTAAAGCAGGCCATATAAAACATTCAAGTTGTAGGAAGAAATATTATAATTTCTAGTTATATTTACTTTCAAATTTCAACATTTTATCTACTTTAGTAATATTTTAAAATGTAGGGAACACAATAATGTATAATATGACTTTTAATAGAACATTAAAGGACTCACTGATTTTGCCAGGGTAATTTCTCTTCTTAACCTCTTTCTGGTCTGGCCACTCTGGCTCCCACAGCCATTGCTCATCTGCCACTGTGGACCAGTGTAATGTCAAGGCCAGCACTGAGTTTAGACTGGCCATCTATCTTTCCAGTATGACTTCTTTAGCCAGTAATAATTACCATTTGTTATGATATGTGGAATTTAAATAGACAAAAACATTGTAGTGGAAAAGATCTATTTATTCTGCCCCTGTTTGAATAGGAAGGGCTACATCCATGTAGCACATGATTCTAAAGATTAATTTTCTTGAAGATTAAGACAAAAAACAGAATAAAACACAATGTTTATCCATGATAGCTTCCTGTTTTCATATCCTTCACAGTCTTTCTTTCCCCCAAACCCTTCCTGGTGTAGATTGTAAAAACACTTAAAAATAATGAGGAAATAGCAATTATATTTATGTAAGAGAAAAAACAACTCAGAAATATTCATGATGAAAGATAGGCTCTAAAAAAGTTGTATACAGATAGAACTTTAAAAAAACGAATCAAATTTATTTTTTTAAATATATGAGGGAGCTTGCTCTTTGAAGCTTCTTTCATGTAATTGAGATATAGATTCACTAGGCAGTAAAGAGTTCTAGCTATCTAATTCACTTTAACTGGAAATATACAAAAGTACTGCATGGGGGGGAGCTAAGTACATTTACATAAAACTTTAAACATTTTACATAAAGTTTGGACAGAATGCTAGTGCTTACTGGTATTATCTTGATGACTTTGAACTAGAGTATCTATCTATGATGTCTTGCTCTAAGTTTGCTTATAATCTTTTGCTGTTAGCCAGGCCATCTCTAATAGGGATTCTATGTCTTGATTATTTAACAGAGTCTCTATTCAACTAGTTGTTCAATCTAGAAATATTAGAATATCTTTAAATCCTCCTTCCTCCTTATAAATTATGTTCAATTACTAAATCTTCTAAATTATACTTTCATAAAGATTTTCAATGTTCTGTCCTTCTCTTTATTTCAGTTGCCACTGCCCTAATTAAAATCACATGGCCTTTCTGATCTACAGCAAAAATGCCTAACTGGCTTCTCTGTGAGCACTCCTGTTCTTCAGTGCTTTCTCTACGTTATTGTCAACAGTATTTTCTAGGACACATACCTATGTTTGTTATTCTGCTGCTTGAATAAATCAATTTCGCTTAGTTACTATAGAAAAACCTTCAAATTCCTTGGAGTACTTTTCAAGGACATTCACAATTACTCCCAAGAAACTTGGCCCCTTCACTTCTGGTCTCCATTTCAAACTGTCCATTTTCCTATATATTTGCCCATTCACCACATTTCCATGTCTTTTCTCATCTGGACTGCCTGTCCTCCAACACTCTGTCTCATGAAGGTTTTAAAGATCCAGTCCAAATCTGATCTTTTTGTGACGCCTTCTTTTAAATTCTTCTCTGAAACTTCTGTATTTATTTTTATTGAACTGTAAGGAAGCATGAGTCGGTGAAAGCATAAATTCTTTAAAGGCAACAGCTTTGCTGTTATATATTGAATGTCAATTTTCATTATTAATCAATTAATGATATTTTGCTCTGCAAAATTCTCTGAGCAGGAAGGTATAAACCTGAGACTTAAAAAAAATTGATTACATTATTTTCCATTTAATCAATATCTCTTAAATCAGAGACATTTCATAATTAAGACATAAACTGTGGCTTTTTACAGGCCCCTTTTGTAGTATAAATATTCTATCTACTTAATCTGCTGTTTAATTCTCTGGTCTGATCTAAGTTTAAAATAGTACTCTACCAGATTCATAGCCCCTATAATAACATTAGACAGAAAATGCTTAGAATCTATGGATCAAATTGTTACACTACAACCAGTATATGTCTCAAACTTTGGGTTACCTGCTAATTTTATTAGTATTTTAAATTTAGTTGTGAGCATTCTATTTTTAAAAAGCAGTTAAATATTACTTAATAAGGGGTTTCAAGTGTAGCCTATAGCCTATAGTTAAAAGAGTTTCATAGTTATTTCCTGATTTTATTCTTTGAATTGATTTTGTTACAATTTTTATAAATATCATATAATTTTCATATAATTTTAAATACTATTCTTCAGAGATGTGAAGAGTATGTTTAATATACGATTTATGAACATTTTCTATAACCCTAAAAGTTATTACAATTTATACATTTACGAAGAACAAAAAAGAAAGAAAGAAAGGCCTTAAGAAAAATGAAAACAATTTTATTTTCCAATTGGAAGATGGATTTAAAAATATTATTTTTTTCTAAAATGACCCTTGGAAAAACCATTCATGGATCATATCAACATTATATAATTTATGGATAATGGTTTGGTCATCAAGTTTTTTTAGCCTTTCATTCTGCTTACATTTTCCCCAAGTATCATTTTGAGAGTTTAGAGAGTAATCCTATAACTTCAAAGAAACTTCATTTTTAAGTATGATCAGATCATTCCATAATATTAAGAAAAAGAGTCATTTCATAACCCCTCATTACCCTACTATTCCTGAGATATTAATTGGTTGCACTATTGGCCTATAGAGAGTTCCATTTATAGGAGATAATTATTGAAGTGTCAAAAATACCTCAGGCAAAGACAGAGTTGTCATGAGGGCAGTGATGATATGGATCTTAAACATGATGTTAAAGTATCAATACATTAGAAAGAAAATAGTTAAATATGAGACTTTTGTTCCCCCAAACCAGGCCCAGAGCTATAGGAAGTGCTTGTCAAATAATTACATAAATTTAGCACAATGTTAAAGGAAAGTAGAAAATTGGGAAAAACAAATTCAGAATTACTCTAATAATATTAAAAACAATAAAAGTAAACAAGCTACATTGGAAAATGGCATATAAACTTACAGTTGTTGTATAAGCAGCTTCTGGATCATCTTCTAGCACTCGGGAGAGACCAAAATCAGAAACTTTGCATACTAAGTTGCTGTTCACCAATATATTCCTAGCCGCCAGGTCTCTATGAACATAGCCCATATCAGAAAGATACTTCATGCCTGATGCAATGCCTCGGAGCATGCCGACCAACTGGATGACTGTGAAGTGGCCATCATGTTTCTACAAGAGAAGCATAATTGTTAAAATTGATGTATTTTAATAGAGTATGTGTGCATGAATGTGTGTAGGAAACAGAACACTTGCATTTATTTTATCAGAGCCAATGAACATAAACATCAAGTATGCTGAACATAATGTTCATAAAGGAATGTAAGGATTTGTTTGAAGTTGAGTGGGGAAAAGTCTAGCTAGAAGTATGATAAAGGAAAACTAAACAAAAGATAGAAGGCGACCAACCAAATTTACTTCCAGAAACATGATTGAAAAAAACTTTTGGTAACAAGAGGGAACTAATGTCAAATAAAGTGAGATCAAAGGTTACTGAGAAAATGGAATGCACTTTCCACAGCTACAAGCTTTGAACCAGCCACACAGGTGGGCAGGAGGGCAGCAAAGCCTACAATTGGATGAAATCTATGTGATAACTAGAAATACTGTGAAAAATGGTAGTTAGGCGAGGTCACTCAGGAAACAGAAAATGTGATGGAATGAACAAGAACAAAGTTAAGAAAGCTGCTACTGAAAGAAAAAAGACACAAGCAAACAGAAAATAACTAGATTTTTTTCTCCATTATTTTAAGTTCATAGAACAAATAGAAAAGAAGCTGACAATAGATCAAAAACAGGACTACTTTAAGTCTCGCTTGGGAAGATTAAATTAAATACTGTGATATGAATAATGAGCCAGGAAGAGTATTGTTATATAATAGTTAATAACATTTTATTCCCTCCACCTTGATTTAAAAAGGAATGTAGATTTTATGAATGAGAAAAAAAATCCAATTATCATCTGTACAGGATGTTTAAAACTACAAAACCAGATACAAGAAGTATCCTTGAAATTAGAGAGGATGAAGATAAAAAATATTTTAAGTTTTAAAAATAATTTATATCATTTTTCTTAGTTATTTGGAGATTATTGTCTTTAATGGAGTTATAGAGAAACATAAAAACTTCTTGAGTTGGTTTTATATATCAGGCCAAATTTATTTATTAATGATATTAAAAGCGAATCTCTAGTAAGAGATTATAGGGTGGTATTACCTTATATCATATAGGAGTAGCACAAATAAGAGTATCTTAAGAGTTTTCCAAGTTAAAGCAGTTTTCACAGATGTTTGATTTAAAACTACAGTGTAACTTCTTAAGCACAGGGTGATCCGACTGTATCTGTCATAGTGATAAGGCCTCCTATACAATGATGATTCATTGGTGCTTTAAATGAATACGGTTATTCTACAAATGAAATAAACTTTATCTTACTATATCAACTTATCTCCCTGATAGCTCTCTGATAATATCTCTCCACTCAAGTGCAGAGTAAGGAAAAGAACTCTCTCCTAAAAGAAGCACTCTTACAGTACAAGTATCCATTTAAGCAGGCTCTTCTGTATAATTAATGTCTAAAAGATAACCTAGCAAAGAAAATCTTTGGTGTTATTAGCTCTTTATGTTTCTAATCCATCTTCTTAGACAGAATACTACCAGGCGAAACCTGCCTATTCTATCATGTTCTCTACCTATTTCACCTCTATTAGGAATCTCAAAACCTCTAAGTAGAATTGAAAGCATTAATTTTTTGGCCTAGAAAAAAGGATTATACTAAATTTAATAAGGTGGCTCTTTTATCTCTTAAAAAATAAAAGTTGCTTCATATTACAGTTATTGTCAAGCAGAATTTCTAAGTAGCAGGAAATATTAATGAAATCGCCCGAAATCTACAGTGTGCCTCAGTTTTCTTATCTGTACAATGAGAACAGAGTCATCTAACTCAGACTTAGAGGGAGTATCACTTATAAAACTCACACACTGACCCTGAATTATTTTTATAATGGTTATTATTTAATAAGTTCTGATTATCATAAAAATTTTATAATTGCAATGAGTCAAAAATTTTCTTTCCAGTTTACTGAAAAATTCACTGAGAACATAAGCACTAGGTTCATAAAGATGAATAGTTAACAAAAGACTAAGTTGAAAATTTGATTTCTTATTTACTTTTGTGGCAGTATAAAGCACCAAATTATTTTTGACAGCTTTATTGGGATGTAATTCTTACATCATACAATTTACCTTTATATAAAGTATACATTTATTTTTTAGTATTAGGGTTGTGCCGTGATCATCAAAATCTTTTTTAGAACTTGTTCATCCCCTACAAGATAAACCCCACAGTCACTAACAATCACTTCTTACTTTCTCCAACCACCCCCAACACCCTAGGCAACCACAGATCTACGTTACATCTCTAAAGATTTCCCTGTTCTGGATATATATCTGGTAGGTGAAATCCCACATATGTATTTTTTCTGTCTTTTTTCACTTAGTATATTTTTTTGATTCATTCACATTATAGCATGTATCAATGTCACTTTTTATTGCTAAATATTTTTATTCCTTTGCTTATTCATTCATTAGTTGATATACACATTTGGTTTACTTCTACTTTCCAGATCTTATGCAGGTTATTCATTAAAAAAATGTTTTTTTTATTTGTTACTGGACACAATACCTTTATTTTGTTTATTTATTTTTATGTGGCACTGAGGATTGTACCCAGTGCCTCACACATGCGAGGCGAGCACTCTACCACTGAGCCACAACCTCAGCCTCTATGCAGGTTGTTCTTTACTTGATCATTTAAAATATTCTTGTTAGCAACATTTAAAGAGACTTGAATTAACTGCTTTCCTATCAACCACTCAGCAATCATGGTTCTAATAACAGTAAGTGGTATCGTATAAAAGGGGAGATTTTGGTGTGTGAAAACAATCTAAAACACCTTTTCCATGTTCTCTTATGGGACTGCAACAAAGTATATTATCATCTCTAATTCAATTGGTGGAGAGGTCCCTGAGGTCAAAATTATTTCTATCATACCACTAAGATATGTGTCCTCGCCTCCCACTGTGCTGACATGTGTACTAATGGTGGGTGAACCATGAATCAAGGCAGTAGCACTAAATCAAACTGTACTGGTATTTTCATATTCTTCTCAGCCAAATGAACTCACAGGAAAAAAAAAACCTAATTTCTTTTAAGAATGTCCTTGGTGAATCAGTTAAACTTATTTATTATGTTAAATCTAGATGTGTGATGAGACAATCTCAGGATTGATACCTTTGAGGAAGAGAAGAAAGCAGGATTAGGCAGCAAGGGAAAGATGAAATGCCACTATGCCACCATTCCACGGGATATTGATGTTTTAGATCTGAAGTAACATTTCAGAGTTGGCCAAAATTAAGGAAAACATGCTGGAACCTTGTACAGTGGTGTACTGTCTCATCACAATCATTAGATTCCAGACAAACCTGTAACGGTGTCATGGCCTTAGGTAAGGTGGCTTTCTTAGAGAGGGGCTCAGGTAAGATCCATCAGCTTCCCAAACTCCTAAAGTGACAGCAGTAAGGGAGTTGGGCCTGAGAGCTCACCCCAGTACACTTCCTACATGCAAATCCCTTTTCTATATTTTGTTTCCCGGCAGACACAACTTGTGATAATCTCTATATCTAACTGCATATCTGTCTGACTACTGATAAATCCATCCATCCATCCATCCATCCATCCATCCATCCATCCATCCATCCATCCATCCATCCATCCATCCCTTCCTCCCTCCCTCTATCTATTCTTTATAAAATGTTGGCTTAATGACAGAGAAGCTTCAGAAACAGTTCTGTATTCTTTTGGGAGAGTATATCTTAACTGCTGCCATCTTGTTCTAGGGCAAAAATAGCTAACATTTATGAAACTGTACAGACCAGTCACAGTCTAAGCTCTGTACAGGTATTAACTCATTTAGTCTTCACAACAACTGTGAGATGTTACAGTAATTATTATCTCTATTTTGTAGATGGCCAAACTGAAAGAAATTTGATAACCAGAAAGAGGCAGACTCAAGGATTTGAACTCTGAAAAATCAACATACAGCATATATTCTTATTTTCTGCAGTTGTGAGAAAAAGAGCTGGTCTAAACATAACCTCAGTCTGGACTGGTTTGGGCAACATAATTTAACATAATAAAGAAAGATCTAAAAGACCTCTGAGACCATTAAAATAAGACCAAACAAACAAGAACACTCCAGAAAAACTAACATGGGAATCCATTCATCTATGTCTGGCTGAAAAGAATAGCCCAGTTTATTAATACATGAGGTTTGGTTCAAATACATTTCTCTAGAAATAATTCAATTCTCTTATTAAAAAAAGTTATATTCCTTTTCTAGTCCTTGTCAATATAGTTCCCTTAAGTTTGGTTTAAGACATCCTGGTTTCCTTGAAGATGGCTAATACATGATAACTGAATTAAACAAAGCTTGACACTATCTTGAAGTGCACTGGTTGTTATTGCTATATTATTTCTTTTGTATAAAATAGACGACTTTCTTTCCTTAAGACTGGACATGAGTCTTCTCCCTTTTATGTAGCAATGCTATTACAGCATCCACTATGCTGCCATCCATTGTCTCAGCACTCGATAAATATTAATTCAAATTGAATTGAATTGTTTATGAGGGGAGGAGAAAAATGTGAGGGTGCTGAGATTTAATATCTTTGGGCTTCTACTGGAGATTAATCAAAAAGAAACTATGACTTTTTTTATGACATATGGTTTCTTCTCAGGAAGGCAGATTCAAATGAAAGAGAGTGAATGTGGCATATTTACACACTGCAGCTCAGAGCTGGGTAGCTAGAATTCTGTTTGTTTTCATCATTTCTGTCTTTGCTTTCTCAGTCTGACTGCTGAGAAACACAGTTTACCCTCTATCTGACAGAAAGGGTGAGCCTGATTGGAGGGATTTTTTGAAAGTGATACATAAAATGTCTGCATGCCGCAGAGTTTCATAGGTCCCCCCAGGACCCTAAAGCACAGCAACCATCAGCTCTGAGCACTGGCATGTCATATTGTCTCTGCAGTAACACAAGATCTTTTCTATGGTTTTCAAGGTCCTACCCTGTAAGCTGTACCCACAGACACTTTAAGCATCTCAGTGTTCATTCTTGTTACGCTGAGCTTAAGGCCTTGGTCTGAGTTTGACAAATGTGGGATTTCATCCATGTTGTCCTGAAGCTATCACATTATTGTCTAATGAGGTTTTTTTTCCCTAAGTAAATATACTCATATCTGATGAAAACATAAATATTGCCCCATTGACTAGCTTAAAAACCTTTCAATAATATCAAGGACAGAATGTAATACAATGTTGTTAGCATGAATGCAAGGATTTGACCTTTGCTTATGCCTTTAGTCTCTGTTTTGGTAATTGGTGCATTATAATTATACATAATAATGAGATTTAAAAAATATGTTTGTACATGCACACTATCTGTAGTCTTTTGTACTTACTCTGCTTCAAATTTTTTTGTGTATTAAATTCAACCTGACAACATATTATTATATGTCTAATGTGCTTGGCTTACCCAGTTCCCTCTTCCAGGAATGTATTCCAATCTTTTATCACCTGAGGTTTTCATTAAAAATGTTGAATCACCAAATTCATCCTTTTGAATAGGAATCATTAAATATCTACTATGGGCCAATAATTGTTCTAGACTGGGGGGTCAACATGGGAAGTAAAACTGAAAGGTGCCTGTTCTGATTGTTCCTAAATTTAAATGCAGACAGGGAGATAGAAAATATATAGTAAGAATAAGTGAGATCATTTTAATTAATGATGAACGATAAAATAAAAAGTGGAGTGATCTAAAAAGGAATGACATGGTGGAGACTGTGAATAGTTCCCAGAAGTGCAAATGGCTTAAGATAGGAATGAGTTAGTCATACTTGAGAATTGAAGGCCAATGAGGCTGGAGTTGGTTGAGTGAGGACAGTAAGAGAAATGCTGGAAGGTAGGACAAGGTAAAGTCCAGCAGCAGGGCCATGTAAGCAATTACAAAGAATTGAAATGCTTTCTAAATGTTGAGAACTTACAGAAGAATTTTAACTGGGGATTGAGAGATATATTCTGATTTGCATGTGGAGAATGGAAGCAGAAAGGTCATTTTGGAAGCTATTAGAGTAATACTGGAGAGAGTAATACTGGTGGTTGGAACCAGGATTGTGATTTATTTTAGAGACACAGCCAACAGGACCTGGAATGGACTGGGCAAGGGAAGGTCTGGTGAGGAAAGTAGGAGAATAAAATTGGCTCCCTTTTTCTCGAGACACCTAGTCTACACCAACAGTGGCTAAAACCATATATGCATGTCCCTATATCTCCCTCTAACTTAAACATAATCTCTTCCAGGGCAACAAAAATAATTTGTTTTTCAACTTTGTAACCTCAGGGCCTAACAACATGCCTGGCACATGGTACTTATTAAGTATATTCACTCACTGGGTTGAACTGAATTTATTTTTCTCTTAGAAAAGTGAAGATCTTCAGACTTTTAGTAAGTAGCAAGAGATTCTCTTGAAGTATTTTTCATGGAAAATTGACTTTAATATTGGAGATTCTCTGAGAATATCATGAATGAATAAGAACATTGAAGCACTGATTACAACTATCTCAATTTTTGTGGGCAAGAATCCTTGATAAGGACTACCAGACAGTTATACTTTTGCTTAGAATGAGGAAAAGGGAACTAAATATCTTATAATATTTCTGTTATATTTATTTCTAGGTCTTCACTGGAGAATCAAAGTGGTGTCAAACCCACAAACCCTTAGAGACTATAAATGATCTGCAGACCATAATAAAAATCAATGTTCTTAAACTTTTGCTGAAAATGTGCTATATCCTTTATAAAAAGAGATAATTTTAGTGATACACCTCCTAAAAAGGTTAGACATGATTGGTATTGACCACTATACTCAGTAGATGATAAAATGGCATTTGTGAGTAGAACTAAAAACAATTATACATCTCTTATTCAACAAACATTTATAGAGGATCCAATTCACAATTAAGTACATTAGTGACCTACAATAAATACACAGACTTCCAAAGATTCCTCACAAATAAGGTGCAGTAAACATTACAGGATAATGGCAGATTTAAAATGAAGTAGTGAAATTTGGGTCATGCATATTTTGAAAGATGTTTTTGGTTCACTTACCCCAAGTTATAGGAGGTGGTACCAGTTTTCAAGACAGATTAGAAGGCTTAGCTGAAGGCTTGTAAAATTATTACATCTAAACTTTTGACTTGCACTGTGAAATGGTTGTACAGGAAATGTGCCTTCCTAGATGGTTTATAAAAGACTTGAGTTATAAAAATGGTGAATGCTATAAGCCTCTTGTCTCCCTGCTTCTGTTGTTGCTAGAGGTCACTCAGAGAAAATGAGATGTTGTGAGAAACACAATGGGTTAATATGAGAGAAAAGATGAGAATCTATAAAGCACACAACAACTAGGAACCAACCTTTGGGTTTCTGCTTGTCTCTTGGTCCAAAAATATCTTCACTTATCTTGTACTCATCTCATTTTTTTACTTCTTTTTTGTTTTGTTACCTGGAATTCCATTATTAAAATTCTATTTGGTTTTACAAATGCATGTAAAAAATGCACACTCTTCTGGAGAAATGAGAACAGTATTTGTGAGTAACATGCTAGTATGAATTCATCTAACCCTACATCCAACTGAAATCTGGGACAGTAACATAATGGGTGCTTAGAGTAGGGTGAAGAGAGGATCCAAGTTGTAGGTGATCATGCAAGATGGAAAAAGGTCTATCCTGGGGGTACAAGGGGATGGGATGATGTACTGCCATAGGCAATCTACAGCAGTAAAAGTTGAATATTTAAGGACCCAGGAAGTGAACGTGAATAAAGAGGTAGATGACAAAAAAAAATATGGCCTTTAAAAACTGTTTGCCAAGGGTAAGTCATGTAGATGGGAGAAAAACATACTCCCCATTTTTGAAGGAAACTCCCACCCTTGCTGGAAGTTATATCCTTCAGCTATAATCTATATTAAAAGAGGCTTTTACAGGTCTGCCTAGGGACTTAAATGGAATCTTTAAAAGAAATATTTGTGTGAAAAAGTATTCTTGAGTTCTGAACAATTGATTTAATGATTTTGCAGAAAATAGTCCTTGGAGGATTAATTCTATAACTTAAGTTTAAAGTTATAATTCTGTTTTTACATGTTTCTAACTCAGAAAGTTGACGATGTTATGACTTTTTAACATGCTCTTGAATTTGAAAAATGAATGACTAGAGTTATTTAAAGATTTGAAAATATCAAATCATTTTTGTTTTAAAATAACAATTGAATAAATAAAAGTCAATATTAACTTTTTACTGAAAACCACCTTGGTTCTTGTAATCTCCCTAGTTGAAAATCTTACTATAATTCCTTGTGGAATACTTAACAAATCCTTCAAAGACTTTTTTCTTATAGTCATCATGGACTTTTTAACTTAAGTTAGGCAGAGTTATATTTTTAGTTCTAGGTGCAAGAGGCCACCAAGAGTGGACTCAGAAATTTTAGACATAAGGAAACTTAAAAATGTCATTTATAATATAACTAAAAAAAAAATCTAGGAAGAAAAGATGTAGCTATGGATTTGTGAAACATGGCAGTTGGATTTCAGAATTACATTTTAAGAGCTTAAAATGAATCTGAATACAATATAGCTTAAGCTCACAGAGCTTACTACTGAATTTGCTTTTTTTCTTTTTATTTATAAAGTTTTTGCTCCAGTTTCTATGAAGATAATCTATACATGCTTTGGGTGCTGCATTTTTATAGTGTCAAACAAATTTAAAATTGTGTTGGCTGGTATATGGGATGAAGTGTGACAGAATGCTATCTGATAAAGCATCGTTAACAAGTATCAGAATTGACCAGGGACAGTTCTGTAGAATATATATCTATTTGAGTCTGCATGTGTACCTTGGAAAATCTGTTTAGGTTGGTGATTCTGGTTTTTGCAGTTTTTTTTCTCAAGTTTGTTGAGAACCACAAACTTAGGGTTTAATAACTAGTTATGTAAATTTAAAATCTCCTGTGTGGTTCAAACATAGAGAAAGGAAAGATTAAAGAGGAGTACAGAAATGCATAGAATTTCTCCATTATAACAGTATAATTGTACATTATAAAGCAATTAAAATCAGTGTAATGTTTTTTATATATAAGGAGAATTAACAAGGAGAATATTAAAATACAACTTCATAGAAACAGGTACTACAAATTATAAATGCTAAATACACTAAATGTTTAAAGAGAGAAATTTAGGCTACTGGGTATTGATGCTCTAACTTCCAATTTAAAAATAAAAGTTCAGTTGTCCTTATGCTTGGCTCCAAGTGCACCATGCTTTATATATTTTATGATTTAGTATAATATTTTTAGAATTTTTATTTGATATTAACTTTCCATAGTTTTAGTAAACAACAACATTCACTTGTATTGTTTTGCATATTTTTTCTCTTAAAATTAATTAGGATTGGATTCAATTGCACCTTTTACGGCTTAAAATATTGGTGAGTAAAAGCAATTTTATTTTATTTTTCACAGTTGGACATAAGATGAAGGTTACACAGATTAATTTTGCCCTTATACCTTGGCGCTAGTAGAGCCACATATACACAATTTACAAGAAAAGTGTGTTAATAAAATTCAGCTCTCATTATTAATAAATAACTAGCATAAGGTAAAATGCCATCTTTACTAGATTTATAGTTTGAGTACATAAATATTTTAAAGATCCCTTTAATTTTTTAAATTAATATTTGCTTTGCATTTGTTCAAGGAACTCTTCAAGTGACTTACATTGCTTCTGAAATGCTGATATGAAATTATATGTATTATTAAATCCTCTTATTCCTGAGGCATATGCAGATTTTTTAAATAATGAAAACTAAGACTATTTTTGTCACCTGATGAAGCAGACCAGGATGCAACAGAAAAATAATTACAAAACTCTAGTGACATGTTCTGAAACACACTACAGTGATACTGCAGGATATTATGAATACTTTACTAGAACTTGTCCTGGGAATTTTATGTCTTTCAGCCATTTAATAGTAAAACACAATAACCTTCGGAGTCAGTTATTGCCTATTGTTTTCCTTGAATTTTTTTGTTTATACACTTCATCCGAGTCACCAGCAAAGGCTATTGGCTCTACTTTTCAAACTGATATTGCTGAAGCCATCATCATTTCTTACCCAGATTATTACAAAAGCCTCCTAAATTTTCTGCATTCATATGTGCCTTATTATAACCTCTTTTTAATACAGCAACCACAGTTATCCTTTAAAAATGTAGTTACATAATCATTTTATGCCTGTATTCCAAATCCTACAATGGCTTCCTATGTGACCCAGAGAAAATTCAAAGTCATACTAATAGTCAAGAAAAAAACTATTTCTATGGATTTCCAACTTAGCTGTATATTGGGCTCAACTGGAGAAACTTTTGACAACTATTAGTGCACGTGTCTCATCCCAACTGGTTCTTTAATTGGTCTAGGGTGCAGCTTAAAACTTAAGATTGCTAAAAGATTTTCAAATTAGATGGTTGTAATGTCCATCCAGGATTGGGAATCACTGCTGTCCAAAATCTATGCCCCTTTCTATCATTTTTGTGTCTTATTTTTCTGTCCACCTTTCCGTTGCACATTCTACTGAAGCCAAAATTATTGAGAGAATATGTATTAAATTGTAATTTCATTATTGATATCCTCATCAGTAAAATGGTGATAATACCAAAGGATTTAAAATCAGTATACTACAGTGAAACAGCCAGAATAATGTTTATAGCAGCATAATTCATAACAGCTAAGTTATGGAGTCAAACTAAGTGCCCTTCAACAGATAAATGGATGAAGAAAATGTGTTATATTTACACAATGGAGTGTTACTCAACCATAAAGAAGAATGACTTTATGGCATTTGCTGGTAAATGGATAGAAACAGAGACTATAATGCTAAGTGAAATAAGCCAGTCCCCAAAATTCAAAGGAAGAATGTTTTCTGATATGTGGAAACTAATTCACAATAAGGCAGAGAGGATAAAAATAGAAAGAAGAGAAGAAAGATCAGTGGAGAAAGGTAATGGAGGGAAGGGAGGAGGGATGGAATCTGAGTGACAGTAGAATGAGTCTGACCTAACTTTTCTATGTAGATATAAGAATGTACCACAGTGAATCACAATCTCATTACATCCACAAGACCCTACTCATAAAAATTTACATAAAGAGCAGAAAGACCAGTAGAGGGAAAGGAATAGAGAGGGAGAAGCAGGGGGAAGGGGAAGTACTGGGAAATGAACTAGAATAAATTATATTCCATACTTTTACAATTATGTCAAAATGAATCCTATTGTCATGTATCACTAAGAAGAACCAATGGTGGTGGGGAAGTTGAAGGATAACCTATGGGCTAAAAGAGACTTGAGACACATCAATCAATGCAAGGTGTGCCTCTTTTTGAATCTTAATTCAAACAAATATATTACAGTTTTTTATATTATGCAGCAATTGAGTATGTTTGAATACTGACTGAATTTTGATGAAATTGAGAATTTTTGTTGATTTTTAAGGTATAATAATGGTATTATAGTTACATACTATATAAAGTCCCCATCTGCTGCCACTTCCATGTGGGAGGAGGCATGGAACCCAGGGCTTCAGGCATGCTAGGAGAGCACTCTACCCACTGAACTCATCTCTGATCCCCATTTAAACTTCTTATCTTTTGGAGAGAGCCACAGAAATGTTTAGAGATGAAATGATAAGATGTTTAAGAGTTACATTAAGATAATCCAATTCAGTAAGGGCTAAATGGGCATAAAATGCTCATGAACTGATATTTATAGTCACCAGGCAATGGGCACGTGGGGTTTTGCTATATTATTATCTTTGATTGTTTATATACTTGAAAATTTCTACAATAAGTAGCTTAAAAGAAGCTAAAAAAAGATAGTAATAATATTTATTTAATGGTGCTGTTGTTAGCAATAGATGAGTCACTGCATGAGACCAGAATAATGCCTGACTCAGAAAGCAAATACAAATGTTAGCTGCATTTGTTAAGCATGTTAACTAATAATGACCATTAATATTGGCCATTGACTCCCTGAAAGTGCCTCAATTTAGAAATTTTAAACATCAGGTTAGTATTATGTTGGTAAAATGCTGTCTAGAGAAAAATAAGACTATATATCAGTGATTTGTTGCATTTCACAATAAATAATTTCATCATGGCAAATTTCAAGCTACTAACAATGTAACAATTATCTTATAAAATTCTTGACTATTTAATAACCATTCCTTATTGACTTGTCTGATTCTGGCTCTAGTGTTGACTGTCAACATTCTACTTGCTGGCTACATCCTTGTTCTCTTCAGTTCTCTTACCCTAATATGCAGCTGTACTTCCTCTTGTACCTAATATAGACTTAGAGCACATAAAATTTCTATTTATTTCTAATAGATTATTTCTTTAAAAAAATTTAAAATTCTATATGACAGTAAATATACTTTGATACATCATAATAATGAAGTATAATTTCTCATTCTTCTGGTTGTCCATGATTTAGAATCACACCATATATGTACATATGGTAATAATGTCTGATTAATTCTACTATCCTACCTCCCCCATAACCCTTACCCTCTTTCACTCCCCTCTACCTAATCTAAAGTAACTCTATTCTTCCCTACCCCTTCCCCTTATTGTAAATTAGCTCTGCATATCAGAGAAAACATTTGGCTTTTGGTTTTTTAGGATTATCTTTCTTCACCTCGCCTGATATTCTCTAGCTCCATCCATTTGCTGGCAAATGCCATAATTTCATTCTTCTTTAATGCTGAGTGATATTCCATCATGTGTGTACACACACACACACACACACACACACACACACACAATCACACTTTTAACCCTATTTCTTTAACTAGCATGAACTTACTGGTTATCTACCTATATTATTTCACTATTACCACAATTCCTTAGCATTATTATTTTTTTTCTTTTTGTTGTGTACCTGTTCTACAAACTAGAGTTCCTATCATCTCCACTCTTACCTTTTAGGAATTTGAGTGTTTGTGTTGAAAATCACATAAGAATGTATACCACTATCATAATAAATTTACATTCTTCAGTAGTAGCTGGACATTCAGCAGGACTAGTTAGTTATGTTTTTTCCAGATTCAAAACTCCCAGACTAGCAGGTTTGAGGGAATAGCACAAGTAACTAGTACTAATAATTACATTGCTTCTAGACAGTAAGCCAGAAGATCCTCTCCCCCTCCACTTACAATGTGTACCATTAAAAACGTTGGTAAAGATTTTTAGCTGGTTACCCTTGCTGAGGTCAAGAAAAGACCATTTCTGGAATAGAACCTCCTCTGTTGGTACAGCTTTTTAATGATCAGCACTATACTTCTCAACTCCTGCAATTATTCCAAATATTCACTCTAAATGGGGGTCTATCCTTAAACTACCCTGTATTCTATCTTCCATTATGTAAAAATCAAAGAACATAAGCTATAAGTTCCTTCATTTTATGCTTGAACCTTATAAATCTATCCAGATCCACAAAACACAGTCTGTTTAGTCTTGGAAGATGGTTTGCTTTCTGTTGTTCAAAGTCAACCTTCCATCAGGGTTCCTGATTTTACACCTTTCCATCTCTTGTGATATTTTACTTAATCAATTTAGTTGTTTAATTCTTTCTTTTTCTTCTCCTTCAGTTTATTGCTTAATTCTTCAATTTTTAGTAAAACCCTTGATTTTTAAGATACAACCTTTGTAAACACATATATAGTTTCCCTGACAACAGCAGAATACATGTTCTTCCCAATTGTGAATGGTACATTTTCCAGCATAGACCATATGTTTGGCTACAGATTAAAATCTAAACAGACTTTTAAAAATAGACATCATATAAACTATTTTCTATGTGCACAACAGATGAAGATAGATGTCAGTAAAAGAAAGAAAACTGGAAAATCCATAACTTTATGTAGAGATGATTAATACACTGTTAAAAAATGGATCAAATAAGATATTGTAAAGGTGATTAGGAAATACTTAAAGAAAAATGAAAAGATATCATACCCAAACCTGGGGAACACAGAAAGAAAAGTGCTAAGGAGAAAATTTTTGGTTCTTAATGCTTACAATGGAAAATAAAATATCAAATCAACAACCTAACTTTACAATTTAAAGGATAAGAAAAGGAAGAACAAACTAAAAACCAAAGCTACCAGAATAAGGAAATAATAAAAACTAATAGAACACAGAAATATACAGAATAGACAACAATAGTGAAAAACCAAAAACAAAACCAAAAGTTGGTTCTACAAAAAGATCAACAAAATTGACAAACCTTTTGCTAGATTGACCAAGGGGCTGAGGCAGGAGGAGAAGATGCAAACTATGTAAGTCTGAAGTGAAAATGTGGATATTTCTACAGATTCTATAGGAATAAAAATTATAAGAGAATACTGAGTAATTATAGATGTACAAATGTATAATCTGAATGAAACAATTCAAAACAATAAACCTACTAAGATCAAATCTGAATAAGTAGATAATATAAATAATCTATAAATATTAAGAAGGTCCAATCAGAAATCAAAAGCCTCTTAACAAAGTAAACCCCTTGATCAAATGGCTTCATTGGTGATTTCTATTGAACATGAACTAACATCAATTCTTCTCAAATTTTTCCAAAAAGTTGAAGAGGAAGGTCATTTTGATTTATTTGATGAGGTCAGCATTGTTCTGATAATAAAGCTAGAGAGATGCTACAAAAAAACTAGGGACCTATATCCCTTATTAAACATTGATGGAAAAAACATCTTCCAAAGAATAATACCAAACAAAATTTAGCCACATATCAAAAGAATCACACATTCCCTGACCACGTGGGATGCATTCATGAAATGCAAGAATGGTTCAAATGTGAAATTTAGTTAGTGTGATAGATCATATAACATGATGAAACACCCTACATGGTGATCTCAATTGATGCAGAAAAAGTGTGACAAAAATTCAATCTCTTTTCGTGATAAAAACTTTCAACAAACTAGGAATAGAAGAAACCTACCTCAAAATAATAAAATCCATATGTTAGAAAACACTGCAATATTTTAATAGTGAAAGATTGAAAGCCTCTCCTTTAAGATCAGGAGTGAGGCTACAAGATGTCATTTTCATCACAAATTCAACACAGTACTAGAAGTTCTAATCTGAGCAATTAGGCAAGAAAAAGAAAACAAAAGGCATCTGAATTAGAGAACAATAATCACTCTGTTGACCCTAAAGATTCACATATACACAAAATGGTAGAATAAAAAAATCAGCAAAACTGTTGAATACTAAGTCATCAATAAAAATCAGTTGCTTTTTACACACTAAGAATGAACAATCTGAAAAGGAAATTAACAATTACATTTTTGATAGTATCAAAAGAAATAAAACACTTAGGAATTAACATAACCAAAGAGTTGAAAGACTAGTATAGTGAAAACCAAATGGAAAGATGGTCCCATGCTAATGGATTAGAAGACTTAACTGTTGACAATACTACCCCCAAACAATCTACAGATTCAATGCACTTTCTGTCTCCCCAAAATTAATGAAACAGAAGAGTCCTCTGTAAAATTCATAAAGACTCTCAATGGACCCCAAATAGTAAAAATAATCTTGATTAAAGAACAAAACTGAAGAACTCAGGTCTTAATATGAAGATATGATAATCAAAACGTTGTGATACTGGCATAAAGAGAGAACAATGGAACAGATAGACCAGAAATTAGCTTTTGCATTTACTATGGTTTGAATCTATGTGTCCCTCCAAAATTCATATGTTGAAATCCAATATGCAGTGTGATGATATCAAGAGGCAGGACCCTTTGGGAATTAATTAAGTCATAAACATTCTTTTTTTTTTTAGATTTGATGGACCTTTATTTTATTCATTCATTTATATGTGGGACTGAGAATCAAATCCAGTGCCTCGCATACACTAGGCAAACATTCTTTCACTGAGCCACAACCCCAGCCCCATGAACATTCTATTAATGACTAGGATTAGTGCTCTTATGAAAGAGGTTGAAGGGAGTACTTTAGTTTGTTTTTGCCCTTATTCTCTTCTATCATGTGAAGACACAGCTTTTGTCCCTATTTCCATGTGAGGATGTAGCAAAACCTGCCATCAGAGAAGCAAAGAGAAAGCCCTTAAATGACAGTGAATCTGCTGGTGTGTTGATCTTGGACTTAACTGCCTTCAGAATTATGATAAATAAAGTTTTATTATCTATAAATTATCCATACTTGTATGTGTATATGAGAGTGAGTGTGTGTGTGCATACATATACGCACACACACACATATCAAAGATTATACATATCTTATAGTAGCAGGAAGGGACTAAGACAATAGCCAAATGACTTTTGACTTGTTTTCTAAGATCATTCAATGGGGGAAAGAATAGTCTTTTTTAATGAATTGTGCTAGGGAAGCTGAATGTCCACATACCAAAGGATGAAGTTATATCTTTATTTAACACCATAAGGATGAAGTTATACCTTTATTTAACACCATATGCAAAAATTAAATCAAAATTGGTCAAAGACCTAAACATCAAACTATGAAACTATTAGGAAAAAAACAAATGGAAAACTTCATGTCATTAAATTTAGCAATGATTACTTGATATGGTAGTAAGGTCACAAGAAACAAAAGAAAGAATAAGACACATTGGATTTCCTGAAAATTAAAAACTTTTGTGTATCCAGCAGATATAGTGGCATGTACTTGTGGCCCCAGCTACTGAGGAGGTTGAGGTTGGAGTAATGCTTGAGGCCAGAAGTTAGAGAGGAGCTTAGGCACTAAAGAGACCTTGTCTCAAACAACAATACAGTTATTTTTGGGTACCAAAAAACACCATCAACAGAGTAGAAAGGCAACTCATAGAATGAGAAATTAGTTGAAAATTATATATCTCCCAACATATTAGTATCCAGCCTGTATAAATAACTCTTAAAAGTCAAGAACCAAAAAAAAACAAGTAACCTGATTCAAAACTAAGCCAAGAAACTTGACTAGATATCTCTCCAAAGAAGATATAAAAATGGCCAATCAGCACATAAAAATATGCTGAACTAAAGTAATCTTTAGAGAAATCTGAGTCAAAACTATGAGAAACCATAGTGTTCCCATTAGAATGACTCCTTATAAAAACAAACAAAATACTAGAAAATAAGTTTTAGTGATGATTTGAAGAATTCAAAACCCTGTGCTCCATTGGTGGGAATAAAAAATGACACCGGCAATGTAGGAAATGGTAAAGCAGTTGCACAATAAATTAAAAATAGAAGGACAATACAATCTGGCAATTTCATTTCTGCATATATATTCAAAATTAATTGAAAGCAAGGTTCAAAGACATATTTGTACACTCAGGTTCATAACAGTTTCTTCACAATAGCTAAAGCATGAATGCAAACTAAGTGTGCATTGAGAAATGAATGGATAGTAAAATGCCTGTCTTGTCTGTCTCTCTCTCACACACATACACACAATGAAATATTATTGAGCCTTAAAAAATGGAGAATATTTTGACATAATACTTCAATAAGACTGAACTTGGATTTAATAACCACTTTTATGCTACCAATTCCCAGATCTGTAATATTATTCAAGATTTTTCTGCTGAGTTTCAGATTCATATTTCTATGAGTACATTATACTAAGTGAAATAAGCCAATCACACACACACACACACATACACACACACACACACAAAACAAATACTGTATCTTTTCACTTATATGACATGCTTATAGTATTCAAAATCAGAGGACAGAAAGTAGAATGGTGCTTGCCAGGGCCTGGTGAAAGAGAGATATAAGGTATTGTTATTTAATGGGTACAGAGTTTCAGGTTTGCAAGGCTGAAAGGGTTATAAAGATGGATGGTGGTGACAGTTACAGGATGATATAAGTATCCTTGATACCAATGAAATGTATATTTTAAACTGCTAAGAATAAAATGTATGTTATTTATAATTTATCAAAATAAAAATGTGAAAAATAAACCTTGATTTTTTTTCTAGTTTACTAGCATTTGGTTTATCTTTTGCATTGATATCTCACCCACTTCTTTCCACAAAGGTATTATCTCCATCAACTAATTCTTATCAATCTTTCATTCTAATTTTTCAATCTTGTTTCTGCTTTGGAGCAAGCCATTCAAAGTGCTAAGGTCACTGAGGACCTCTGACATGCTAATACACAGATGCTTTTCAGTCTGTCTTTCTGAATTTCTCTGTTGTACTTGACACATTTGCTTAATTGCTCCTTCCTGAAATGCTCAGTTCCCTTTGCTTTTGGTACTCCATATTATTTTTTCCTTCTCATTTCTGTTCCACTTCTTCCTTAGCTACCACAGGAGTCTATCTGTGTTCCCACTTAGGCTGGCATGGAATAGAGTTTACACTTTGTTTAATTTGTCAGCTTTTCCTAAAAATTCTTCCTCAGAAATACTATGGCTTGGATTTAATAACCACTTTTATGCTACCAATTCTCAGATCTGTAATATTATTCAAGATTTTTCTGCTGAGTTTCAGATTCATATTTCTAATTGCTGACTGCATGTTGGGGTATTTCATCAGCATCTCAAATGTAACATGATGGAAATGAAACACCACCAGACCAACCTGGTCCTCCTCTGTGTCTTCATTTTAGTTGGTAGCACCACCTTCCACACACTCTTCTTGTTCCCCACCATGTTTCCCTGAGCATATTTCAAGCTATGGTTTCCTCTCTTAACCCAATCTGGCTGCTTTTCCTTTTTATTATTTTATCCTAGATTTTTGGCTTTTGGATGATACTCCTTCTTGTTTGCCCATGCGACTATATTTTGTAAAAACTATGAATAAACCTTTTCTTTCTGTTGAATGATTTGAGATGTGATCAGAGGCTGCAGTATGGACAGAGTGCACCATCTTGAACTGAAATTGGTGATGGTGTATCTTGGCATAGACAAATTTTGTAACAAATAAATTCATAATCAAGAAATACTGTAAAATAAATAAGTAAATTTTTGGTTGATATATGACACCTCAAAATCTTAAATAATTTTATAGCTATTTTATTTGGATTGCTAGTTTTTATTATTATTACAAAAATGGAGGCCCTAAGATTTAGAGGCAGGTGATTTCCAGGTAAGTGCCACAAAAGTATTTATGAAATTCTTGTGTGTAGGTAAAGACCATTCGGGGATGACTGTCAAGCTTACATTTAATTCACACTGGTACATTTCCTCAGAAAATATTTTTCATTAGAAAAATATACACCTCAGTGATGTTGTACCTTCTGGGCAGCCAGCCTGATGCTTTGCTGTCTAAGCTAGAATCTGTTTTAAAAATTATAAGCCAACACATAGCTACACCCACACCCATGTCTGCACATGCACGTCTGTATACGCTCCACCACTGCAAGCCTGCACACTTGATCTGCACCTCCCCATTCCAGTATATGTCTGGAAGAATGTCCACAAGGATCTCAAACAGCATGAGATTTATGAATCCTGTGCAATATCACAGCCAGCCAGCCACCAGCGCTGGCACTAGACTGTAATCTTGTACTTAGTTGTGCTACCACTCCTTCATAATAAAATAGCAAATTGAAGTGATTTTCAAATAGTGTGGGAGACCAAAGGGAAATCTTTTCTGCCTCCAGTCAGCACAGAAGGCTATTAATGAGCCATGGATGGCTCCCTATGATGCAGTGCATTTAGCCACTTCCTCCTCTGTGATCAGAGAAGCTGTGATTATCAAATTCTAAAGCAGTAGTTTGAAAAATGACTTCACTTTTGAGAATTTATGGGCTATATAGACTTATATATTTTATTTCTGCTTGCCACGGGGAGTTGAGTGCCCGCTATTGACATAAAGTTTATAAAGCCCTTTGTGCTTCTGGCATAGAAGGGATAATATTACAAAGAAGGGTAAGAATATTAAAGAAGGGTGATGCAGGAGCATTAGCCTTGTTTATTGCCTCCACTCATTGATTTTTTTTAGTATCTTAGCTTTGAATTAAAAAGAAATTTAAAACACTATCACCTAGCTAAACTTCTGACCACCCCCCTGGTTTTTTTTTTTTTTTTGCATTTTAACCATTTAATTTTATTTTAGTAGAAACTGTATGTGAAGAGGGGGTGATAGCAGTGGACTTATAAGGAAAAGTAGTAAGCAAGTTAATTAAAAGTACTAATAGGATATGCGAGCATGGCTTTTTGAGTCATGGACACTTGAATTGGATTCCTTCCTCTTTCATTGGTCACATATAACCCTAAAAGCTTTACAGTAATCAACTCAATCCTTATAATATATGCATATTTGAACAGGTACTATTCAAATTCCTGTTTTATAAATGAGTCAGAAGTATAGAGGAATTGATAGCATTCTTGTTCGAGGTTACATAGCAAGATTAACGTAGATGGGTGTTCAGGTCCTTAGAGTGGTGGTCTACCATCAGGTAAACATTGACTTTTTTCTTCAGACCTTCAGCTAAGGTCAAACTACAAAGTATATAATAAGAGCTGAAAAATATTAACTTTCAAAATTTAGATCATGGAATATACCACGTATAAACATGGATTAGTATATTTATTTATTTATTTTGGTACTGGTAATTGAACTCAGGGGCATTTAACCATCGAGTCACATCCCCAGTCCTTTTTAATATTTCATTTAAGGACAGGGTCTCGCTGAATTGTTGAGGGCTTCACTACTTTGCTGAGGCTGGCTTTAAACTCACTATCCTCCTGCCTCAGTTTCCTGAGCCACTGGGAATACAGGTGTGTGTCACCATGCCTGACTAGGATGTTTATAAGTAAATATTTTGTTCATAATGTATCGTTGGCTTTTTATAACATATTATAATGGATTCATGATTCAGCAGAATAAGAATTATATCTGAAACTAACATTTCTCACCTAATTTTCTGGTGTAGTCATTTAACCCAATTTTCAACAGCTATTGATGATGAAACATTTTGATATGTTTCTGATGAAATTATGTTTTTGAATAAACATAATGGAAGGATGCATTTCAAGTACCATAGGTGGTCCTGATAAATTTTTCTAAAATAATTTAGGACATTTACTGGTGAAATGAATATAGCTATAAAATAACACATTCAAAAATGGCTACAGAAAAGAATAAACCATTCATGTTCCAAACACCTTTGAATTTCCTTTTGCCTTAATGAGCACATGTGGTTGAGAGTATGCATTATGAAAGTGGTACTGCTCTAGGATTTTGCTGAATTCAGCTTCTGTATTAAATCAGGACATCATGTCCAGTCACAGTGTAAGTACATCATCGCCGCTAACACTGAAAGCAATTGGAAGAAGAGGGCACAGACTCAAGAAAAATAAATGAAAATGAGATAAAGAGAGAAAAGTGATATGCAAAGGGAGCACATTCAAATAACATGGGCAAAAAATAAAGTGAAGAAAGAATGCCTCATTTTCACATGAATAGAGAGAGAAATATAATACGTTCCAAAAGGCAAAATTTCAGTCATTTTGTAATCAAGTAAAATGATTATGTGTATTATTAGACAGATATTAAAGAATGCAGAGATGTGCAAATATATGACCTCTGCCAGGGATGAAAAATATTTATGGTAGTGATTTTTTATGTTTATTTTTTTCACCATCAATGAGGAGTTTCCAAGCATATGATGGCTTTTTAAATATTAAACATGTTATGAATACACTTTGAAATATAACTTTCTGGTACTTGCTCAGCTTTGTTATTTTATACCATTATAGAAAACAACGTTTTAGTTTTTTTTGTATACACTATACTGTTAAAGAGAAGTCACTTTAAAAAGAAAGCTTTAAAATTTTTATTTTAAAATAAATCACCACTGAAGGAATTATATTTCTTCTTTTGTGAACAGTCCTTCAAATAAACTTAAGAAGGAAAAAATTGATAGAACTATCTTTCTGAAGCAAACTTGAGTCATTTTGGTAAGCTATCAGGAACTGAAGGGTCTCAGCATTATAGACAGTGGATAAAATATCATACTAAATTATTAAATGAGTGGCTGTGAGAGGGGATGCAGTTTCATTTCCTTCTTTATGATAACATCATTCGAAATATATATATATATATTAACATATACATACATACACAAAGACATATGTATTTTAATATGGCAAGTAAATTTACAGAAGAAATCAATTATAAAGTGTACATCTTATCCCCTTAAAATATTCTAAAGTATCACAATATCAGAGAAATGCATGTTAGAGAAATTGCTGCTATTCTTTACAGAAAACCCATGCATAACATTATGCAAAATTTAATTTACAATAAATGATTTCAAATCTAGAACTGAGAATAGCTTATTTAAATGCTATCAGAAAAGAGCACCTCACCCTCAAAAAGGAATCTAGGGATCCATTCTCCATATATTCCACCACAATCATTACTGGTCTGCCTGCAAAAGAGCAAGAGAACACATAAGGATTAGATCAGTTACAGAAATACAGCAGTTAGAGCTTTCCAGCTGTGATATCTAAATTATTTGTATATTATTAATAGGAATGTCATTTCCCAGCCACTTCTATAAAATTATACTCATACAGATGGATCTCCTCATTCCTTTCTTTATAGCATTATTTCCTTTTAAGTTTATAAAAGGTACATGAAGTATATTATGAATTACAAAGAAATTAAATATTTCTTTTCCTAAATGCCTGCAATCACTTGTTTACATTATGCTCCCTTTGTCCTCTAGCTTTTCCTTAAAAAAAGATCAACAAGTCAAGGTCAGGGTTTTAGTAGTTACTGCTGCTGCTTTAACAGTTGTGGTACACCTTCGAAGACAGTGCAGCAATTTTGTCTGACTGATATTTGAATGGGCATTTCTGAAATAATCCTAAAACAAAGCAGAAAGGAGAAATTCATAAATTCTCACTGACAACATATAAACAGTCAAGCATACTCCTGCTTTGAAGGGATTTCAAGCAGAACAATTTCCATGGACTGATGGATGCCCCAGAGTTGGTAGGATTTGTGAGTTCCTGCTCATTTCTTTATTGGACGTAGATTTGATCAACAGAGCGATGGTGGCGGTACAAGAAAAATAAGCAATTCTGGTTTTGTAGTCTGGTGCAGAAGCTAAGATCAGAAACTAAACTGAAAATCATTTATTTCTTGTTTGATCATATCAATTGTTACAGTTCCCAGCACACCTCTATTAAGTAGAATATTTGACATAAATAACTTTGATTTGTTTCAAAGAACAGAATGCATTTGTTCTGGCCAATTGCTCAAGTTTAAAAGATAAAGTTTCAGATGAAGAGAAAATTATTTTTACCTGAAATAAGTATATACGACATATTTACTTTTTACATCTATATTTCTTGATTCTCATTAGAATTTTTGGCAAGTCAGACTGGACTGAGCATGGTTTTTCCTTACGACACAAAAAAAGTTCTGGAAAGAAATTGTGTGCATGAGCACCAGTGATGGAAATATTAGATCTCATTGTAATTCATGTCTTTCTTATGAACTCAGAGCCTTACAGGTTAGAGAGGGTGACCATCACAAATTACAACCATGTATGCAAATGCTAGATTTTACATTGGATCTGTATTTTCAAGAAAGATGTGCTAAAGGTTAAATGTAGTAATAAAATTCCTAATTTATCATGCATAGAATTAGAACCCAAAGAAGTTTTCATTTATACTGAATGTTAACCTATATTCTATAATGTTCCTCAAAGCTATTAATTTTACCCCAAAATGAACGAAGAAGAACTTTATCAGCAATTATTGAGGTCAAATGAACTGTCAGCACCCTTGTGGGTCAGGATCTGGAATATCTAGGTTTTAAATGTGAAAGTTCATCATGAATCTTCTCTTTGGATATTGTTTCAGAGAGCACAGAGATTGGAAACTGACATAAACACTTAGCTAACAAGATGGGGAACATAAAGGTCTTTACTATATTTAAACATAAAAACCCTGGAATCAATATTCCAGTTTGATAAAGGGAAATGGATGTTAAGGGTAAAAACTGGGTTACTACAGTACTGCTGCCTGAGCTTTTCCCCAGCCTGTAGTCTCACCACTTTTTACTATATCTTAGCTCTTGTGGCTAGGAGAACCCCTTTGGTTGTTTTTAAACTGGTACCCTTCCCTTAATGATATCAGAATAAAATGACCTTGTAAGCATTTTACTTGTATTGCTACATATCATTCCCATTAGGTAAGGAAATGGAAAGAAAATTAAACTACTAATCCAAAGTCAAATAACTAGTGAACAGCCATATCAGGTAGTTAGTCTTAAAGCTTTGGACCTTTTAACCTTTATGCTATAGCTGCTCCTCAGAAAAATATTTATAGATAAACGCTCCAAGTCTTATCCTGGTAGACAATTTTCTCCAGTGAGGGATCTCATCTTTCCTAACTAGCCTTAGCATCCACTGCTCTAGGAGCTGTCGTCTTTTACATTGTTCATAACTCTCTCCTGCCTTTACTTATGAAATTCACCGGAGAAGATTATTTCTCCATTTGTTCCCCTCTCTAATACCATCACGTGTGCCATTCTACCCCAGAATTTATGCACTGCACCTAATCCTGAAAGGTCTCCCTCAGTGACATTTCCTACAGGTTCCCATCCCATCTATTATGTGCACTGTCATGTTGGGCCTGGTTTTGTGTTAGGTTGTTTTTCTTCTTTATCTTCCCTTTATTTCTCCATTCACTGGATTTCACAAGGTCACTGCCCAAAGAGCTAAGCCTAATAGGTGCTTTATAGAAACAAGTTAATTTTTCTCATCAGTTTCACTATTGTTAAGAGATTAACACTGAAGTATTTCATCAAGATTCTTATCTATGTGAACACAAAACATTTCGATATTAGTTCTACCTATAATTCTTTGGTTAATACTTCAGGCAGTCTTAAAATTCATCAGTGACACATTTCTCAATGATAATAAGGAATCAAATGAAGAGTCCTCAATTCCTCACGAATTAGAAATTCCACATTGGAGCTCTTTGTCTTTTGTATTTTATTTAGTACCACCAATTGAGAGTAGTTGTTATTTGAACTAAAGTATTCTTTTTAGAATACTTTTGCTTTCATCTGGTCTGCAATTTATTTCCTAGTTGTTTTCTCTAGGGAAGTTAGTTATGTTCTGAAGATTAAAAGTAACTTCACAGGCCATTATTATATTTTTTATAAAAAATTAAGTAAGTCTAAGGAAATTTATAAAAATTAGAATGGCATTCTTTTTTATAATTAACTACACATGACATTACATAGAATGGTATTCTTTAAGTCTATTTTAGGTGGTAGAAGTCTGTTGTCGGTAACTACAGTTTTTCTGTCTTATTTTCAATCTGTAACAATTGTATATTGCATTACTGGTCCTGGGAAATATTTAGAGTTGATTAATTCTCATTCTAAAATTTCAAAATATTCTGGCTTATTTTCTTTTGTAGATTTTTAACCATTTATCCCCAATGTCTCATGTGACAGCATCACCTTAGTATTTGAATTGCATTCAAGACAACGGACCAGCTCCAGGATTCTTGAAAACTATTCAATTTTTAAAACTCAAGATCATTATTTTTTAGAAGTATTATTGGTTTAAGAGCTCTTCAAAGCCACTAAAGTGAATTTATTAGGTTTTTTTTAAAATCACATATAACCCAGATATGGTTATAGATATTTTAAACTGCATTAGAATCAAGATTTTCTAATAAATAAGCCATTTTGTTCTGAAGACCATAATTCAGAAAAATCCCTTGTAATCCTTTTTCTGTTCTAGAGAAGAAAAACTGTTTTCTTTCATTGAGACTTTTAGGGACTACTGACCAACATATATATATATATTTTTTTTTTTCAAATACTTATAGAAACTTAGAGTGATTTTGAAAGAGATGGTATGAAGAAACTATATGATCACAAGACTACACTTTTCTCATGCTTATGTTAAAGAGAACAAAAGAATTCTTTAAATGTCTTATAGAATCTTGGAAAAATATTTTGCCAGTGAAATAGTTATATGTTTTTTTTTCTCAGAAAAGATTTGTGAAAGAAGGGGATTACAGAGATTTAACATTTTCATATAAGTAATAAGTTTGTGCTGGATGTACTATTTTGTATCTGTCTGGCAATTTCTAATGTGCAGTCAGTAAAATGAAGAATTGAAACAACTCTCAACAACCTCAAAACTCTATTACAGATTTAAATCATTCTAGTTTATTTTACATTCTATCACATCTATATTTTGTCTACCAGGTAATAAAATTTGTGATGATAACTTGGATTGACAGTTAAAGTGCCTGTATTTTTTCTCCCAGAGGCAATTCAGGACTCTTTGAGTCATTTATTTAATCATTTTTACCTCCCCTGTTTATACTTTAGACATAGCAAACCACAATTATAATCTCAAATGGACTTGATAATGAATGAAATAATTTTCTCATCCTTCTAATGCATTTAAAATATATGGATAAAACATACATATGAACCATTATAATACATTAAATCACTGTTTTTATTCACATAAGTACTAAAGTTGGTGAAGTCTTTTCTTGTACTGTTGCCTAGAAACCATCAGATCATGAACAAATCTTGTCCTCAGAAAGTTTGAATTCAACCTTGTTTTTAAGCTGTAAGTTTAAATTTATTTTTAACTGATACTTACAAACTTAAAAATTATATACATTTAGAGTGGAACCTAGTGATGTTTCAATACATGTACTCATTGTGTAATGTTTTTCTCAGATAAAACATCTCACTCTCCTCAAACATTTATCATTTGTTTATGACGAAAAACATTTAAAATCCTTTCTTCTTGATTTTTGAAATATATAGTATATTATCATTATCTATGTGCAATAGCACACTAGAATCCTTACTTCTAACTATAACTTAGTACCTATCAATCAACCTCTCCCACCTTCTCCTACTCTCCCCTGTCTCTGGTAGCCAATATTCTACTCTGAACTTGTATGACTACTACTTTTTTGGATTCTTCATTTCTAATTTTACCATTTGATATTTTTATTTATGTGCCTAGATTATTTCATTTAACATCATGATCTCCAGTTCTATCCATGTCGTTGCAATCTTTTACCATTTTCCTTGAATCTTCTTCTCCTCTTACAATATTGTCTTAGTTAAAACATCATTATCTATCTAGTTACCCTGGTTTGAAACCCTTCTGTAATATCTGACTTCTTACTTTACTAGACTCCTATCAACCCATACATTCATTATTAAGTCCTGTTGAGTCTGTAAAAAATTTATTGATGTTATCCACATTCTTTCTTTTTCCCTTACTTGTCCTATCACAATGATCCTTTACTGGTTTCTTTGCTTCTATTTTTATCTCCTGTTGCAAGATAACCCTTCCATCCACATTATTTCCAAACATTGAATGATACAACAAATAACTTTTTTGAATGCTTACTACTGTATCAAGTACTCTTCTGGGTTCTGGAGACATAGCCTCAATCAATACAAGATCTCTGCTCTCTTGGGGTATTTAGTGGAAAGGGCAATAGAAATAAGTCAATTACTATAAAGGTTACATAAAGAATGCCTAATTCTTCCATTTACCGGCCATGTTATTTATTGCATAGCATGTTGCAGGATTAAAGTCTAAACTGCTTCGAACTTAAGTTCTTTCTTAGTGTCTCCTCTACCTTCATTTCTAATGCCATCTTTTGATTTCCCCCTTCTTCCATACCTTGTGTTTTTCAAATTCTTGAGATGACTCATATTTCCCTAAGTATGACTTGCATCTTGTTTCCTTTGCAACATTTCTTTCTCACTACCTCCACTTAGTAAAATCACATACTATTTTTTTTAAAAAAAAGCAGGTAAAATACCATGACCATTGTAAATTCTCCCATGAATCACTTTCCCTTTCAGGAAGTCTTTAT
The DNA here is from genome assembly GCF_052094955.1 of Ictidomys tridecemlineatus. Classification (NCBI taxonomy): domain Eukaryota; kingdom Metazoa; phylum Chordata; class Mammalia; order Rodentia; family Sciuridae; genus Ictidomys; species Ictidomys tridecemlineatus. Next base: position 168,805,060 of record NC_135479.1, read on the forward strand.
TATGTACCTTCTCCTTCCTTTAAATGATATTTATGATATGATATTTATGTTAGCAATCAGGTCTTTCTCTCCCACTCTAAAGTAACCTTTAGAGAGGCCAGAATTTAGGCTAAATTGTTTTTCTGGAGTCATTCATTTACTCTATTTCTGGAATTTCACAATCTGGAACAGACCTTGGTATAGAATGAAATGAATACTCTCAATTTATTTTTTTTTCTTGAGCTGAATGTCAACAGGAACATAAAGATGTTTTCTGACAATAATTCTAGACATAGAAAAGTTATTGAAATAATAGAATGGAAATTGATATTCATTTAGTCCTAAATTATTTGTTATAAAAATTATGATTTTGATAAAAAATCTTTGAAAAGATTAGGACTGTATAATTAATATGGTGTGTGGCAATAATTGTTTCTCAAAAATGGTACACATTTCTTCCTTCCCCTTTTGTTCACAATTATCTGCTTTGCCTTTATTATATTTGTCCATTGTATAGCAAAACTTTTAAAAAATAGATAATTTCTATATTTTGTTGTGTTTTAATATTGGTATGAAAATTATTTTATCTCCTGTGGCAAAGTGAAAGTTAAAATGACTGCAAATTACATGTTTTATATGATCCAACATGTTTCCTTTTGTAGCAATAAAAATTTTTTTTCAGGCAAACTTGGATGATTGGTTATCTTTTACAGTGCACTACCTTATGAGTCATGAGATTAGTTAGAAGTTATAAGATTAGTTTCAGATAGTCTAATACTGAAAACTTGGTCTAATTTCAACAAGTGACCTTTCATCACTCACTTTTCATTTCATCTTTTCTCATTTGCATATTATGAATTGTTCATTTGAGTGCTTCTATATTCTGTGTAATAACCTCTCCTCCTATAAGGTCATTATGAGATTGAAAGAGATAATGTATATCAAGCATCGAGAATAGCAACTAATACTAAATATGGAATTACCCAATAATAGCTCCACTAATGACTGGATGTATATATTTTGAGTGTTATATCTTACCAACTGACTTGATGCACAATCCTAAGCTATGAAGTTGTTTTTAGAGTTAAGAAAGTTCATTACTAAAAATGTCTAAGGTCAATGAGTAAGCTCTCCTGATGATTTCAAAGGTCATTTAAAGTCTAAATACTTAAACCCAACAAGTTTGAAAGTTGTTTTATTGAACAAAATGATTTCTATTAGAGTAAAATAATCCAAATAGGATTTAAAAAAATAACATAGTATATTAGTTTCTTAAAAATAGCTTCTGCTGGAAGTGGGTTTTTACTTTCTATCTATCTAGCTTTATTGTATCCTCGGTACTGTACTGATAGATTTGTCTGCAACAACATATCTTATGGTTAATCTGGAATTGATGATTTTAACCTTGGAGCAATTTGCAACTCATGTGTCTATATAATCACTGAGTTGATTTGGTTCTCTTTTCCCCCTTTTAATTTCTTTTGCTTTTTTTTTTAAATTTAGAGATGACCCAAATATCCTTGGAGAAATGCTGAAGAATAAAATATTTTCTAGGATTAAAAGAGGTGAGCAGAAATTAGGAGGGACAACCTGCATTTATAAAAACAGTAGCATTTCTTAATCTGGATTTGTTTTATAGTAAAGGATAGGTGTGAGGCTAAGATAAAACATAATTTTTCTGCAGTTCCAGAGAGCATTGGCATACCATCCGATCAAATAACTTCAGTAATATTCAGTAATGTCCTTTTTATTAGAAATTACCACATGGGTAAAAAGATTTCTCCTTACCTAAAAGTGTCCTGTTGGCAATAAAAGTTACAGGCAAAGATACCTAAGGTGAGGCTGTGCTTTCACTTTAAGACACTAACCATATTGCAAAATTTTAGTAATATAGTAGTTCTTAAAAATGGTTTTCTTGATTTAGTATTATGTGCTTAAAAGAGTAATATAATGGTCAAATTAAAAACATATGTTTTGAATTTTTGTGAATTTTTTGTTTTCCAACTATTATGAAAGAAATAATCAATTACAGAATAGTCAATAGTTTACTTACTGTTAGGTAGCAATGGGCGATACCCAACAGAAATTTTTCATGCCTTGAAATACTATATAGAATCTGAGTTCAAAAATTAAACTTTATGACATAAATAATTGCATGCTACTTTACTTTTCGGTTTCCTTCTTAAAAATCTTTTGTGCAGATAATTTTTGATCAGCTTTTAAAAATGTTTTTATTAGTGCATTATAGTTATATATATAGTGGGGTTCATTTGGATGTAATCATCCATTTAGGAAATACAAAGTGCTTCAGTCCCCAGTACTTCCCCTTTCCTTCCCTTCCTCCCCAGTTATTAAATAGATATTAATAGATACACATATATGTGTATGCTGAATTATATGTAAATTCTTTATTATGTTAGGAACTATTGATAGACATTCCATATAAAACTGTTTTAATCCTCATATTAACCCTTGTGGGAGTGTAGTTATTAGTTTACTGATATATTTAGCATTTAAGCAACTTGCCAAGACACAGTGAGCAATTGGCAGAGCCAGGGCTTGAAGCCAGGCAATCTACCTCCAGAGACTGCATGCTTTACAACAATTTGATAAACATAAAGAATCATCCTAAATCTCCATGTCTTATTTTAGCTACATCCTGGAAAGACATTATGGATCACACACTGTGTGGCTCCCAAAGATATTTTGTTGAGAAGTTTTAGAATTTTCAAGGTCTAAAAATACTAAAACAAACTATATAAACAGCATATATGTCCTAAGGAAACTGGCAGGAAATATCTTTAGATTTTTCTTTCTCTTTCCATAGTTATCTTAAATTGATTTGAGTTATCCAAATCAATTTGTTTGAAATTATTTTACTATTTTCATGAGACTTTTTAGGATAAGGCTTAATAGTTGAAATTTCAGTTATAAGAGCATACATGAGAAAATTTAAGAGCAACAGCATGATAAATTTTTGCAAAACCCCTGGAGACAACACTGGGGGAGCTGTTGCACCCAGAATATTTTAAGAGTCCCTAAGCTTTTATAGAAACGGTCATATTTCCCAGTAGTGATTCAAATGCTAAACTTTACTTCTGGCTACAAAAGTGTCTTATAGCCACATAAGTGAAAAAAATAATGTCTGGTCTTCTGTATCATTCATTATAAAAAAAAGATCAGAAAATTTAAAAATAAAACAAACCTTTGGACAGGATATACTTAATGTATCTTAGTTACATAGTTCATTTGTCATAAAATTTTTATTATAATGGAAAAAACATTTGCTAAATGAATCCTATATATGATTCAATTAAATCATTACATACTTTTCTCTCCAAATTACTGTTTATTTTTAATTCTTTTCTGAAGCTCTTAAAAGGTGTCTAATTTTATCTTTTACACAAGTTCAATTTTATTAAATGTACTCTAAGACCTCTATGACTAGAATCATGAAAAGACTATGTCCTATAAAGCAAATAAATGAGGACTGAGAGCAGACAAGGTTTATAACAGGGCCAGTCTATCTCTTACTTATGCTTTTAAGTGGCCCAGCAGGCCTTAATGGCAGGCATGCCACCCTGTGGGGTCATTCCTTGGAGGGGAAGTGGCATCAGAGTAGTTGGCACCTTATAATATTTTGAATCAAGGTGAAAACACTGACTAAAGAACACTTACCCAGTGAACACCAAGATTAAATGCTGACTCACAGAGAGATTCAGCTAAATTATGAAACTGGTTAAGATTTTATGATTTTTCTTTATGAGAAGAAAATGATTCTTGGATGAATCTTAAAAGTGTTGACTATTTCTTTGAATAGGAACAAAATAAATGTGTAATAATAAAACATAACAATCTGTAGGGGCTTAATATGTTCTCAATGAGAATATAAACACACACATGATTCATATTTTTTAGATTCATACTTATTCAAATGATGATGAGATGGAAGAAGCAGTTATGTTAATAAGAAGGCTTAGCTAAAGTCAAAGGCTAAAACTATCTAAAGCTGCTGAATAGAGAAGTAAAAAGAACTACTAAAAAGATTATTTAAAGGCTCCTTTAAGATTTTCATGTCTTTCTGGCAGGATAAAAAAAAAAAGAAGAAGAAAAAAGAAAGAAATTCACTTTGTAAATGTTCAATAGCCTACTATGAAATTCATCCTGCAGCTGTTTTCTTTTCTTTTTTTTTAAATGCACTGTCAGTCTTGCATAAAGATGATAATGCTCACTTATATCAGTGAAGCATAACTTTATATTCAGAACACTGAAACAGGGATTCTTCATTTATGGACTTCAGGGTATTCAGAGACCTCCTGAAATTGTACATAAACATTTACATGCATGACTGTATTCCATTTTCTTGGGGGAAGAGAGTGTACAGTCTCCATTTGATTTTCAAAGTTGGGATTGAGGAGGGAGTTTAAAAAAAAATCACCAACTTTTCACTTGGTCCTTTAGACAAGAAAGAGTCTTATTTTTTTGGCTAAGAAACAAAGTACAATCTGAAAGGAATCTGAATTCATGACCTGTACCACCCTATCAGGACTATTTGTCCACAGGAGTCCTTAAACTCATAAACTGTGAGAAAGTTTTTAGTTGTGTTTGTCGTTCTGTTGGTGACCCTATCTTCTCTCTATGCCTCTCTCCCTTCCTGAAATAGCAGTAAGTAATCTTGGTCTCCTGCCCAGACCTGCCTCAGAGTCCCCATCTTAGGCTTTTTTTTTTTTTTAATAGTTGTCATTCTGAAGGGTTTCTTCTAAAGTCTGCAGCTGCAAAAACTTTAGAGAAAGAGAATTCTCTAGAGAGAGCCATGCAGATGGGCATGGAGTATGTCTGCACTGGGGGTTGAAATCATGTAAATGCCAAGAAATAAAGAAGCTAGGAGTTAGTATCCAGATAAAGGAATTTCTTTTTACTATAAAACATTTGAATGGTTTATTCAGGATTTTACTTTGAACATTTAATCTAGTTTTTCCAATTTCTTTCACAATTAATGTGTTTTCACAAACACATTCACATACTTCATCCAGGGTAATGGCAACATCCTTAACTATAAAATGTATGGCACATACACGTATCCATTGAAGAAAAGGGTCTCTTTTCTTTTTTTTTCTTTTAATGATTCTAAAGCAAATTTTTGTATAAGCTATAGAAATATGTTCAACAAATAATCATTATTGGAAGAACTATAGCCAAGAGATTTTTTTTGTCAGAAGTAATTTGTTTGGAAATGTCAAATTGTGGATCTAAAACAAAGTTACTGACTTTTTAGGATGCTTGAAAATATGAATAAATGAAATGGCTTACTTTGATTTTTCTGAACTGTGCTTGATTGTATTTAAAATGTATTTATTTCTTCGCTGTTGATTTCCCTTGATATATTCAGTTCATGCCAATTTCCCTAATTTAATGTATATTCCTTCAAAGTTTGTCACCTGGTTGTAAATAGTTTTGTTCTATTTTGCAGTTCTATGTATGCATCAAAACCTGATAATATTACATTCACCAGATTCTACACTTTCTACAGCTTCAAACTTATTTATACTTCCTGATCTATTTCTAACATCTAAACCATAAACTTGCTGAAAAAGAAAATTCTGGACTAGTTAATAGTGCATGCAATATTTGCCCTGACTCCAGATTAGATAGGATTTCACATGAAATATGGAAAGGAAAATATTGATAACCATTGTTAATGGACTGTGAAGACATTTTAATATAGTCTCAGGACTGTAAGTCCTTTGCTATAGAAATGATATTACAGTTGGACATGTTATTGTTTTATAGAAAACTGGATTATGAATCCTTTTCCTAACATGTCTAGGCAAGGGACAATAGTGAGGATATGAAAAGCTTTTGCCCCTCTTTCTAGAGGGTAAATAAATAATATTTATTAATCCTAAACTCAGTAATTGCAAATCTAGTTTTTCAATTCCCATGAGTTCATATTTGTCCTATTATTAGATTCAGAGTAAGCAGCGAAGGAGTCTCACTTCATCTTTCGTATTTCCTTTGAACCTAACACTAGTCATACAGTGGAGGGAAGCTCATATTTAAATGTCAAAAGTGGGGCTGGGGTGGTGGCTTAGTGGTAGAGCACTTGCCTATCATGTGTGAGGCACTGGATTTGATTCTTAGCACAAGATAGATAGATAGATAGATAGATAGATAGATAGATAGATAGATAGATAGATAGATAAAGATATTGTGTCCACTACAACTATATTTTAAAAATTTCAAAGGGTTATTATATTTATAGCCTTGCACTTAATGCACAGGCTGGCAAACTGAGAAGATGCTTCAGAAGAACCTTCCCTCAACAACTAAAGCACTGCCAAAATTAACCACAAAGAGGAAATATGAGGGAGATCTTTAATAATAAATTTGTCTCAGAAATTATCTATATCTAAATTGCACATAGAATTTTCCTGTTTTCTTTTTATTCAACCTTCAGCAATACTTCCTGGAGTTTTTTTTTCTATCTGAAACTAAGAATAGTAACACTTTACTATGATCTTTGTAGAAATTTGTGACAATTGACTTCTGTTACATAAATGCTGATTTCAGGCTTAGCTGCTTCCTGGATCTCATGATTCACTGATTATCTTATTACTGCAGTTAGTGTAAAATAAAGTACTATAGAAATATTGTGCTTTGATAGCACAGTGTGACATGAAGCAAAGGAACTATTTTATATATGGTCATGCATTTCATTTGAATGTGGTTAAGTAACTGAGAACTAAATTAGCATTATCATTAGAACAGTTGATAATCCCTTGATGAACATGGGGAATATTTTGAGACTCTCAAAATACTGTGACATATAATCAATGTAGAAGGTAAATTAATTGCCCAGTGGGCATCAGCCTTCAGCTGACTATTTTAAGTATGGTGATGTTGGCCATGGGAAGAATTGCTTCTTGCCTTCAAATTGATGTCCTTGACCTGAAGGGGTATCCATTAAGTTCTCAGATGGCAAAAAAAAAACAACAAAAAAAAAACTTTAGGGTTTTAAAACTACATAACAACAAAATCTTCCCATGTTTAGTGCTGCATTTCTCTTCACATAAAATTATGAAAGAAATTCTATAAAAATAAGCTTCAGTTGAATGGAGAAGATAAAAATTACCTTTACAACTATATAGCAGCTTACAGAAAAGTAAAAGACAAAGTATACAGGGATCACTTATCAAAGTGATACAAACTAGAAAAAGTGAGTTAATATCAGTTTGAAGGAACAGGAACAAGTTTATAACTATAAATTTTTATGAAGCAATTTTGTTACACCTGATTTGTATATAAGTCATGTAAACCGAGTAGAGTTTTTACCTCCCATGAAACCTGGAGGCTAATTTCGCATAAAGCCTAGAAGAACAGAGTGTTAGGGTGATTTTTGAGATCCCTCTCTGGAAAGTTGTTTCTGTGTTTGTGCTGTGGAAAGATCATTTTATTCTATCATTCCCAGGCTAAATGACAGGCTCCCCTGACCTTTTTCTAAACCAGCAATATTGAATAATTCAATTCACCACTAAACTTCATAATGCCATTTCTGCCAAATATATCTAAAGTCACCAGCTTTGTCATTGACATTAAGGGTTAATGTCATTAAACTACAAATCAACTGTTCATCTCCTCAATTCTAATCACTGAGATATTAATTATATTTTTATGAAAGCTGCCTTTTATATTAGTTAATTCTGAGCTCTCAGTTTACAGATTTTCCCCACCAATACGTTGCAACAATACCAGATGTTTTTAATCACATTATAGCCCTCTTGAATATACTGAGGTCATTACCAGAATTTGTATTATTAATTATGATAAAACACAAGAATTATGATAAAAACCTGAAGAATCAATCTATTTTGTCTTATGAAGATACATAAAACATATAGTAGATCTGCATCATTCAGAAACAATGTGAGAAGGCAGCTTGGTATTTTATTAAATGACAGGAAAAAACAATTTTTGATAATAGTTATACTGTAGATAACCCACAAAGTATTTTGCTAAACAATGAAATTGTATTTAAAAATGCTTAATATCCTATATTTTGCTTTATGGCTTTACTAGAATACTATTTTTAGAGAGAACTGAACCTTAATTTACTTTCTCAAAAATTTCTTCCAAATTTGCTATGTTCTGGCCTTTCTTCAAATTATTTTTCTTTAGTGAAATGGAGCCTTAATTAAATCTCTATAAACTCACACAAATATGGAATGACTCTTTCTGTCAAGAACATTTAATCCTTTAATTCTTTTCTGGTCAATTCCAGTTGGCCAAGTGGCTTAAATCCATCCTTGTTTCATTCTTCTTTTTTTAATATTTACTTTTTAGTTTTAGATGGACACAATATCTTTTATTTTAGATTTATGTGGTACTGAGGGTAGAACCCATTGCCTCAGGCATGCCAGGCGAGTGCTCTACCATTAAGCCCCAGCCCCAGCCCCAGTCCCCCTGTTTCATTCTTGAGTTATAGATTAATGATCTGAATTCTACTTCTTATTTATGAAAACAAAACTTTCCCCCAATGACAATGCTAGGCTGGTCAGATATTTGAGGTCCATATTCTCTTTCCACTTTCTTTATTTTCACAGTACTAGGTACTGTAAACATAGTTGGTACATTATAAAGAGATAGTTGCATTTCTTCTCTACATCATATTTTAGAAACACTCATTTTTGTATTGCAGGTTTATCACCTGTTAGCACAGTCCTAGTGCTATACACAGTGGCAGAAACTTCACCTGAAATACCTACCAGCAGGAATCCTGGGGGGCAAAGATCCTCCCCCTGGCACTGGATGCGGGGCCTGGATGCTATTTAAAAATCCTGCCCTCAGGAAGCTGGGGCAAAACGCCTCCACCCCAATGGCCGGGAAGGATCCTTTTAAGAGATAAAAATTGGCATTAGTCCAAGTCGACTATATAAAAAGTGGTTGATAATTCACTTGAAATAAAACCTAAAATCAACAAAGACATCAAACATTATAAAGAAGCTATGAAATTAAAGAAATGTAATGCATATTTCTTACCCATAAATTTAAAAATAGCTTAGTTTCTTGGAAAGAAAGCTCTTATTACAATTAAACAGGGTTTAGAAACTTAGCATCAGAATGATAAGTTAAATTTTTAAATCTACATTTAGAATGGAAAGTCATGCTACAGAATGGCCAGGTAGACACAATGTCAGCCATTTATATTGTTTAATTGCAGAATTCATGCTCATATGAGTTATAAACATGCAGAAAACAGCCACGATGGAATCTGTGATCTATGCTGTTTCAAAATTAACAGTGTTTTGCTTTAGGTGTATCAGTATTAGTGCCTAAAATGAGAAGCAGTTTTATTCATATGGTAATCACACATGTTTTTGAAACAAGAATAAGACAATCAACATGCACAATTCTTAGTTTGTTTTCTGTTAGGGACAAGACATCAGAGTTTGCAAAGGTAGAACCATATGGTTTTTCATTTTTAGGAGGGCTATGTGAGGTGAAAAAAATAGTGAACTGTTTTGAAATTTATCCATAAAATTATATGATGTAACATGGAATAAAAGAATATTAGAGCTAAAAAGAACTTTAGAGATCATCCAAAACCCTCATTATACAAATGAACAACTGAGGCCTGGACACGGGAAGTGATGTCACATTACTGACAAACAACAGGATCAAACTCCACTATAGGGTGAAAATGAACAGCGAACCATTTCCTATTTGAAAGATTATGATATCCTTTGAATACTGCATTTTGAAATAATAACATTATCATTTGGCATCTCAATGAGTTGAAAGGTGTTGAAATCACTTGGAAGTAAATCAAATATATATGTGATATCAGTGAAAGGACAGCACTGATAATGGAGATGGCCAATCTAAGGTACGATCACAATAGGACCCTAAAAGCAAATTACACTGATGATTGGAAGGCAACTATCTCATCTGGGCCCTCGGAAATGCCCATTGGGCTGAGCACCATCACAGATTATATGCTGGGGTGAGATTTAGCAAATCCTGGGTTTGTTGAAGACACTACTCTGTTTCTCAACCAAAATTTTCTGCACAAAATAAGTTAGTATTGGAGCATCTTTGAACTTAGATCAGAACTAAGGGGACCAAGTAGACCACACTCTTTCTTCTATAGAGAAAGTCTTTGATAAAGAAAAGCCAGAATCTGTTGGATCTTCAGAGGTATTTGTATAAAAGGGCAACGTTTGTACATTTTAATAGGTGGTGACCATATATTATACACTGTAATAAAGAAAGCATAGACAGAAAATGACATACTGTAGACATACATTTCATGGTAAACTGGTCCTATCAGGCAGAGCTAGAAGCCCTTCAACATTAAGAGAAATAGTGAAAGCACCAAGGGGTAAGCCAGAAGGTTCTCTGAGGTAACTTTGAAGAAACAGTGGAACTTAGTTCTCCCTGTGACTGTGTAGAATATTTATCACAGAATACAAAAACTGGTGTGCAGTGTCTCCCATATAAGGCATTTTCCACATTATGATGTTTCATCATTGTCTGGGAAAACCTTATAACCATTGAAGACTTTTGCTGAGTATCTGATGGAGGTAAGCTTATCATACATTTATATGGCATGCATAAGATTACAATAGAAATGCTATTGTTATAATAGGGAAAATAATTATAAGACATTCAGGTTTTAATTATATGCTCTGAAAAAATAAAAAAAATCCATTTTATCTGATATTTGATTTATTAAAATCAAGAAATTAGGTTTCAAGAATATTATCATAGCTGGGTATAGTGGCACATGCCTATAGTCACAGAGGCTCAGGAGGCTGAGGCAGGAGAATCCCATCCCAATTTCAAGGCCAGCTTTACCAATTCAGCAAGACCCTAGTAACTTAGCAAGACCCCATCTCTAAATAAAAATAAATAAATAAATAAAATGGGCTGGGGATGTAGCTCTGTAGTAAAGTATCTCTGAGTTCAAAAAAAAAGAAAGAAAGAAAGAAAGAAAGAAAGAAAGAAAGAAAGAAAGAAAGAAAGAAAGAAATATTATCATAAAGAAAAAGAATAATTTGGTCATGCAGAACAAGGAAGGAAGGATAAAAATAATCTTAAAGGAAGTTTAAAGTAAAATAACAAAAGTATGTAGAACAGTAACTCCAAATAGTGTTAATATGCTACACATTTAGAGATTTTTATGTTTTTGCTATTTTTGCTAACGTTATCAAAAACTTCCAACTTAGAAAAGATGTCATTATTTTAGCTCCTTGAAAGGAACTAAATACAAACATTATTTTATTGCTATGATTACACTGATTACTGTTTCTGTGGTTGTGACAGCCTGTCATGTTTAATAGCAGCTTTCCCTTCCCTCAACTTGCTGCATCATTCATAATGGCTTTGTTATGCTTCTTTACCATGGCTAGAAAGGTCTTTCATTTATTGTGGTGTGTCTTCCATCAGGAGCTCTCATTTTTTTTTTTTTTACAGATGAAAAACAAAACAGAAAAACTGCTGTACAAGGATACATATTCAGCTGAGATATTGTATTATGTGAGAATAATCCCTTGTCATTTTTCTTCTTAAGGTCAGTCATGTCAATAGAAAAAGCATGAAGCACTGTAGTGCTTAAGCTCTTAAGTTTTCACAATTCATTTAGGAAAAACTGAAATTCTTTTTGGTTGGAATTTCCTTGTCCCTTCATCTATAAGAAATTAAGCTTAAGGATTTGGTGTGAAATAATTTAGGTCTGGTTTTTCCAATTGCTCAAGTTGCTGACCCTCTATGGCTGGATTATTATTTTTTAAAAGAATTATGGAATTTATCAATCAATTATATTGAAGCTAAAGAAGAAGCAATATCTATAAAGTTTAGCCAGAGAAATGTCACTTTCCATGGGTATTTTGTTTTTATTTATACTCATTAAGTATTTATTAAGTTGATTTATGAACTCAATACTTGAGTGTCTGGTTTGTTTGTGGTCTTGAGTCCTTCAGTGGTACAGTGGTTCTCAACTTTGGTATTACCTTCATCCTAGAGCATCATAAAATTATGACCTGGAAAAGGCATTACTAGCATTTAGTACATGGAGGGCTGAAGGTATTGCAAGATGAGATGTACTTGCTGCAAAATGAGAATTCTTTCTCCAAAAGCTAGTAGCACCCACTGAGAAGTATGTACAAGAGTAATGAATGATTTTTAAAAATAGCTGCTATTAATTGGTCACTTAATGAGACTAGGGTGTGAAAAAAAGCAGAAGTTGACAATGTTTGTATTCTGACATCTGACTTGATCAATTAAAGGATTCTGATTACTGAGATATTGTATTTGATAATGAGTTGGCCTTCAGGGTAACCAGCTTCAAATAATTAAAATATATTTGACATAAACTCTAAGAAACAAAATCCCATTTTGCATTTGTTATTAGAGCAATCTGAAATAAATCTATATTGGAAATTAGGCAACACTAAGAATTCACGTAAAAGGTAATAAACTATGACCTCAAACCCTTTGTGCCTCAATTTCCTCATTTGATAAATAAAAATGATAAGTGATCCTACTTCCTGGGGCTGTTTGTGAAGAGAAAGCAAAAGTAAATTATCATAAATACAATCCAACAGTTTTTTTTTATTTTTTGTAAAGAGTAGCCTCTTTAGGTACGAAATAGAGATAAAAATAGGTGAAATTTTCTAACTCCTTCCCTCCACATATGCACACAAACCCCTAATAGAGGAAATCCCTTCTCTGAAGAAGATATATCAATAATTGAACATGGATACCAAAAGTTTAATAACAAGGGCAATATCCCCGCAATAGGAATTTCTGAGATATGGCTCCTTCACATTGTTTTTAATTATGTTGCTTTGTTGCAAGTAACAATTATGGTCTATGTGTATCCAATGGAAACAATGATTTAATTAGATAAAATTTAGAATTGAAAACTTAAAACATAGACATAGGGCTGGTGTTGTACCTCAGTGGTAGGGCACTTAACTAGCACTCGTGAGACACTGGGCTCAATCCTCAGTATCACATAAAAATGTATAAATAAAACAAAGGTGTTGTGTTCATCTACAACTAAAATATATGTAAAATAATCCAATCCTCAAATAATAAAGGCTGGATGACAATGGGTGGAGGGTGCTAGGGAAGAGTAGAATTACTTTAGGTAGAGGGGAGTAAAGGGAAGGCAGGAGGTATGGGGGTAAGAAGAATAGTAGAACTCTCTCTCTCTTCATATATATAACTATTCTACACCATGTACAACCAGAAGAATGAGACATTATACTCTATTATATATGATGTATCAAAGTACATTCTGCTGTCATATATAACTAATTAAACTAATTAAAAAATAATATATATATACATTTATATATATAGCGAGAGAGAGAGAGAGAGAGAGAGAGAGAGAGAGAGAGAGGGAGGGAGGGAGGTATGTTTGAGGTGCTGTAAGAAGATTAATTTGCTCATTACTATGTTTGGTTCTCCTCTATTATAGATTGTTCAGCTATCAGTTTACTTTATACCAGAGTTTTCAAAATTGTGGAGGTAAGTAGAGCAGTAGAGTACATAGAAGATGAATAGTAGAAAGAAAATACTAGAAATTGTACTTTTATTCTTTATCTTATCCTTTAGCATTGTTTTTTGTGTATTTTTGTATATATTTGTATATATACTATATATATTATCAATATTAGTTCTTACAAATAAATTATAACTAAAATGTAATCACAATACCTCCTGAGAAGGGTGCTCAAACATTTTTTATTGTTAGAGGTATGTAATGAGACAATTTTGGAGATGACCTGTTCAACCAATAAAACAGTGACAAAAAAAGGCTAAAAAATGGATAAAGTAAACAATTTATTTCAAGGATTTGAACAATTAGAGCAAGGCCTTGATTTTACCTATTCCAAGACCGGGACCCTAGAAGACCATCTTGCTCCTTACATAGTAGTTCTCAATCTTGGATATATATTAGAAAATATATAATAAAGGACAAGTGAGCAAAGAGAACATGGAATATCCATCTCTTCAACTCTTAAAATGAATTCTTCATCAACTAGATTATGAAAAGCAAGAATGATCTAATCAGATGTCAAAAGAAGGGCCACAAAAAAAACCTTGGAAATAGTATTAAAAGTTAAGAATTCCATTTGTATCATAACACATCTGGCCATAAATATTTAGCATTTTATGTATGATCTGCCTGTATATAGTATAGTCATTATTTGAAATCAAGTTTTGAAATAAATTGAACTTAAAATCAGACTGTAAATTTTAAAACTTTATACTATTAACGTGAGATTATTTCAAAAATTTTTTATTCTTTTATATTTTACATGTTTTATATTAAACACAAAATGCAACAAATTCAATAAAGTAGTACATACATATGACTTATACATAAATATCTATGTAGTAGACAAATTTGACTCAAAAATATTTACTGATGGGGGTGTGACCCAAGACTTGGAGAGCTAAACACTAAATCTAAATGCATTCAGAAGAGAGATCTCTTCTCTATTTTTTTTTTCATATCTCTGGTTGTATAAAAAGTATATTCACACCAATTTGTGTCTTCATATGTGTACTTTGGATAATAATGTCCATTACATTCTACCATCCACCATCATTTTTAACCCCATACCTCTCCCTTCCCCTCCCACCCTTCTGCCCTATCTAGAGTTTGTCTATTACTCCCATGCTCCCTTCCCCCATTCCACTATGAATCAGCCTCGTTATATCAGAGAAAAAATTTGGCATTTGGTTTTTTGGAATTGGCTAACTTCACTTAGCATTATCTTCTCTAATTTCATCCATTTACCTGCAAATGCCATGATTTTATTATCTTTTATTGCTGAGTAATATTCCATTGTGTATATATGCCACATTTTTTTTATCCATTCATCTATTGAAGGGCATTTAGGTTGATTCCATAGTTTAGCTATTGTGAATTGTGCTGCTATAAACATTGATGTGGCGTGTCTCTGTAGTATGCTTTTTAAAAATCCTTTGAGTATAGACTGAGGAGAGGGATAGCTGGGTCAAATGGTGGTTCCATTCCCAATTTTCCAAGAAATCTCCATACTGCTTTCCATATTGGCTACATCAATTTGGAGTCCCACCAGCAATGTATGAGTGTGCCTTTTTCCCCACATCCTCGCCAACAATTATTGTTATTTGTATTCATAATACCTGCCATTCTGACTGGAGTGAGATGAAATCTTGGAGTAGTTTTTATTTGTATTTCTCTAATTGCTAACGATGATGAACTTTTTTTTCATATATTTGTTGATTGATTATATATCTTCTTCTGAGAAGTGTCTGTTCAGGTCCTTGGTCCATTTATTGATTGGGTTATTTATTTGTTTGGTTTTTTTTTGAGTTCTATATATACCTTAGAGATTAGTGCTGTATCTGATGTATGAGGGTAAAGATTTGCTCCCAAGATATAGGCTGAAAGATCCCTTCTTCATCCTCAAGTATACAGCATTGAGTTTTGGAATCTGCACACAGAAGCCATTCTGCAACTCTTTTGCATTAGCCATGGTGCTTCGTAGAAGCAGAACTGCATAGTGCAAAGGTAAAATAGTTTGTTTGACCAAACGCCGCACACAGGGCTGCTCTCCTTGAGGACTCATTACTCCTGAACCTTGAAGGATTCTCTACCAAGACACTTTCATTTGCCCTTTCTTTGTCAAACATGGGCTTTCCTCATTCTTCATGTAACTGAGGTTTTCAACATGTCTCTCACTTCTATTTCTCGGTTACAATAATTTTTAGCATCATATGTTCTCTCCTACACTAATAGAAATAAAGAAAGGAAACCACAAACCCATTAAGTTTGAGCTATTGCTACTTAGTTTTCTGTGATGGTCGATGAGATGGAAGAATCACTAAGTTTACATCACCAGAAAAAAAGACCCACAAAAATAAGAATAGCCATTTTAAGGTAAAGCCTAGGAAGAGTGCATCTAGTACTCCATGGAGATTTATTTTGGCTCTCTTTAGTGAGCAGCATGTATGTTAGAAAAGATTAAGCTGCTTGACCTGTGTAGAAAATATTACTGTCTCATTGTGATTTGCTCTAGGCCAGCAGGGAGTCCAACTTTATCTCCTTAACAGGGATCATATCACTATGATCAAAAGATGTACAGAGCGAGTTTCCAATAAATACAAATTGAATAAGTGAAGATACATATATATATCCTCCAAAATCATATGTACATATTCATATGTGTATATATGTATATATATATGTGTGTGATCATATATATATGATTAAATGTATTATATAAATATATTATAATTGGTCACTTTATTTAATTGTATATATGCATATATAATTAAATAAAAATAATATAATTATATATATAATTAAACTAAGTTTAAAAATATATAATTGAATAAAATGTGACCAATTCTTTTGTAGGCTGCTATCTTGCTGGAATTTAAGGAAGTACTCACCCAATTGCTTCCTAGGCCAATAGTTACCTTCTTTGGCTTGAAAAACAGCCATTTTTTATTGAATGTGAAAACTTAACTATGAATAACTGATTCATTCATTCATATTTTTATTCATTCATTGACTTATTCATTTATTCAATAAATGTTTATTGAAACATTTTTCTTTACTTATGACATACATGTATCATACCAAAAAAATAGGAAATCAAATAATTTTTGATGTGACCATTTTTTCAGGAAAGGCAAAGATATACTCTAGAATTTTGTCCATTTTATAAATTCTTATAAATAGAAATAGCCCTACTGTTAATTTAGTGTTTTATTCTTTACTTTCCTAACTAACCTTAGTCCAGATTCTTCAGCACCAAATACAATTAAAGATCTTGTGAATTTAATTGTTTTGCTTTTGACTTCTTTAATACTTCATGTCACTGCAATATGAATTTTATAAATTTCTCATCCAATTATTGTTCAATAGGTCATAATGAAAGTACTGAAGCAAAAAGGGCAGTTTCATTACTAGATTTTTATGAGTTGTTTCTTCAGTGCCTTTAAAATAAATTTTTAGCTTTTCCTGAATAATGTTTATAATTTGTAGAATATATATAAAATGATAGGTGCTATTTTCAAAAGTCAAAGCATTAACAAGGAGAATCAAAATTTTTAAGTTGATTAAGAAGTTTATTCTGAAAAATAAGTTTTAATATACATTTAGAATAGTTTTTTGATTTTTAAAAGTGAGTATTTTAAATGCTTAAATTTCCTCCCTTGTAAGATTATGGAATTGCACTAAAACTTCCCTAAATTTCCTTTAAGCTCTAAAGGTCATGATTTTTGTTCAATTTGCTTTTTGAATTAAGCGTATATTTTCCCCACATAGGGACTATGTCCAGTAGTTTAACTATGTTCATATTCAGTGGGATATAAAAAACTAATTACCAAATAATGTCCTAAATAAATATGAGATCTACTAATGGAAATGCCATCCATAACTGATTCATCTTAGGCAGATAGGAGCTAATAATAAGAAACATATTGGTTTGCTGTGAATTTCATGTGTATTAGTGTATTAGTGGCAACAGTAATTGTTCAATAAGATAAAGGAATATATTTTTTCTTCTTTTTCTTTCTCCTTAATTTCATAAACTGGTCCTGCCATTCCATGTCTCCATGCTTCTGTCATATTCCCTTTTTCTAGAAGTCCCTTTGGTCTTGGCTGACATTAACTCCTGCATCAAAATGTGACTAACATCCCTAGGGAGAATTCTCTCTGCTCCCTCCTGTGTGCCTCCATATCACCTTAGATACTACAATAGAGATACAATAGAGATCCCAGATACAGTATTTATTTTTCAATTTAATGGCACCAAATTCAAATGTGTTTACGGGCCTGCCAGATACAATAAATACAAAGTTGGTGACATGCATTCAGTTGAGCTGAAGGGTAAAACTTCTGACTGAAGACAATGAATGCAAATGTTTTTAAAACATAGAAATCAAATAATGCACACCTCTTGGGCAACTTTAGCTTGTAGGCCTGGCTGGTGACTCTGGTGTGTACACTCTCTTTCCCACCAGGCTATGAACCCTGGAGAACAGGGAGGAATTGCATGTGTCTGATTCTTCTTTTCATGCTCAAGCCTAGAGCTTGTGCATGGTAGGAGCTCAATGCAATATTTATCAAGTTGAATTAATATTATCTTTATACAAATACCTCAAAGGCAGTTTGACTTTGTACAAATAACAGACTGAGCTTTCAAAACCATGTATACTCTGGTAATACAAATATCCTCCAAAATGTGTGTATAATTATTAAAATTCATTGAGATTTATGACTTCCTACTTTAAACACTTTTATGAAGAGCCAATGTTAAGGAAACAAGGACAGGCTAAAAATTTAAAGTTCTTTTATCTAAGAAGTAAAAAGGAGGTGAATTGAACTTAAAAAGCATGTCCTTCCTGCTGAGCCACCATGCAAGCCACTTTGTTCAATGGAATCCTTCCTACCCATGTTCTTTTCTAGGTTTACACTTTTAAACTATATGTTCCTTAAAAAGTACTTTTACACTTCAGGTGCCAAGAGTCAGCTAAGGAGTTGTTAAGCAGCATTTATCAACATGTTTGAGCACTAGACCTATTTAGCTTCATAGCCAACACTGGCTAGGTACTTAATATTTATGAACTGTGGGTATATCTGCCAGGTTTGCACATTCAGCACACAGCAAAAAGAGGTCAAGATGCAGGCTGCATTGGCCTCCTTGTAACTTTTCAAAGGTGCCTACAGACCAGACTGGTCATTTATTGCTCCTATGTATCCTAATGTTACCTTGCATTGTTGCTCTCAAGTATACAAAGTTTAAAAGATAATGTTCTGAATTTAATTTTACTCAGATATAACAACATCTTAGGTTGCACTATCTACAAGCAAATGTGTTAATATATACCAACATTTCTCATATAAGACTGAAAGATTCAGATTCCTTTCAAAGTGTTACTAGCTTTTCAGGTCAGAATGGTACTCATCTGTATAGTTTAATTATTACCATACTGAACACTTGATTAATCTTTAAAAGTATGAGGCAACACAATTTTAAATATAATAGAGAACCATCCACAGAGAATGCAACTAAGCTACTCCTTACTGTGACTTTACAGTTACTCTGACATGATAAATGTGTGACTGGGGTTGTCACCAGGGTGGTAATATTGGTGGTGTGGTGGCAGCAAGGACAAGACAAATCCACTCTTCAGGTCAAAAAAATCTCTGCTAAAGGAAAGCATGAGGAATTTGTTCCTGTGCTCTCACCTGCATCTATGCAAGGCGTATATGCTTTAGTGGACACAGCTCTGAGTCCTTCCACTTCAGACTATGTTATTGCTTATTTAAACAATTTGAAAATGTCCGTTATTTGGAACTAGGTTGAGGAGAAACCCAAACATAAGAACATAAAAATCTTTCACTTTTTTTTCTCCAAACATACTAGAAGATTCATTGTTATTTGAATATGTCGCTCACAGCATCTAGCACAAAGTAAGAATATCCCATCTTTTTCTGACTTATTCTAAATACCCTTTCAAATGCCATCTCTTCTAAGAGGCTCTCAGTTTCGCCACTTGGAATCATTTCCCCCTGCAGTAAAGCTACAGTGGGAAGAACACGGATTCTGAAGGCAAAGGGATTTAGTTTCAAAGCCTGCTGCATGACCTTACACAGTCATTTAAACTCCCTGAGCCTCAGTTTCCATCTTGGTAATGTGTTGAAAATTGTACATTTAAATAATTCAGGACAATTATTTAAGATAGCGTTTATAAATTTCCTGGTACAAAACGGTCACACAAGTAAAGCCTCATTACCTGCCTTTCTTGACTCTTTCTTTTCCCTCTTTCATTTGGAAGTAATACAGTTTTCATTGTAGTGTGCTTATTTCTGTTCATGACTAGTCTTACTGTATATTCTTTGAAAATACTTCTAATTTCTGTATTTATAACAGAAGCTGGCATGGCATATTGCTTATAGGCATCAATCGCACAGATTACTTTTAAAAATGGGAATTATAAAGTGTGTCCATGTTTTCTTTATTTGTGACAACGTTACTGATGGTTTGATGTTAACTTCTAAAGGTGAAATGAGAAATTCATGCAACTGGCTTAGGGAGTTAGACAAAATATATTACACTCCTAAAACGTTGACATGTCAAGCCACACAAGCAGTTCACGTGTTCTTTCATTCCCAGGTAGATGGACATAAGGGACATAATCACACAGGGGGCTTTAACACATATACTTACTCTCCTGCGTCTCTGTGAGCTTTTTCATACGTGTCTTCCCATTTATGGGATTGAAGGAACAGAGGGAGAGAACATTTTGAAATCGGAGCTAGCAGGTCTCTTAGCATGAGAGAAAAAATGAGGCACAGAGCTAAAAATGCTATTCTGTGAAGGGAGAGACTGACTCAGCCCTCATTCCCTGTGGGCCTAACTATTCAGATGTATCTGCTATCCCACGCCAAATATAGCCTTCAAGAAAAGCAATAATGGTGTGTTGGGCTGTATTTTAAAATAAGATCATAAATGTGAAATGGGCTTGAAAAGAATAAGGTGTTACACAGTTTAATGCATTTTTAACTTTTTATTGAAGCTATTCCTTTTTTTAAGCTTGATACCATTGAGGCCTATATTAATTTAACTTTCAGATATGATCTGAGGCAACACTCATTCCTGATAATAAAGGAGAAAATGGAAACAGACAGAAAGAGGCCTGATTTTTATTCTTCTTAAGCTACCTTAACCGGGCATGTCGAGACTGCCTGAAATAATATCTCCACTCACCATCTCCCAGCCTCTTGCTGTGTCTCCATTTTCAACTTTGTTTGCCATTAGGCTATCCTTGAAAGGACATTAGAGTGATTTCAGAATGAGAGTCCAAGTATATCCTGTTCCATGAGAATATTGTTAAAGGAGGTCCAGGGATTTTATGGAGAAAAAAAAATTGAGAGAAAAGGAGCTAGCAAGTATTGTTCCCGGTTGAAAATGTCCCTACTGATGTATTCTTCAGAGCTGTCCCAAGACAATTTCAGACTCTGTATCATTAGATGACTGGTTCACTTAACTTACATGCTTTTTATTACATTTTAAACATTGGCTAGGATGTAAATTTGGGTAGTTTTCTGAAATGTTCTGCTAGGAGTTGTGAATGATTATAGCTCCTTGGAAATAGTGACAGAGTGAGAGAAACGGCAGCTTCTGGCATGATCTACGTGGAGAGGAAAACACTTGGAAGCACTTTGCCTGCATTTTATTTCTGCATGGGCTCTTTGGGCACTCAGCCACTTGCAAAGCATTATTTAACAAATTATGGCACCACAGAAACTGTTTTATGCTCTAGATGTTAGTTTTCAAGAGAGGAACCAATAAATGTCTGAAGTTTTAATACTGAAGAAAACAGGACTGAGTTAAGATTAAAAGAACATTTATATTTAAAAGTGAAAAATAAAACTTACAGCATTCTATATATTATATTCAATTTTATTGCTATTTAAATGGGCTAATTTTATGTACATATTGTTGTATTAAGGTTTTAAAAAGATGCTTGTTTACTGATATCTTAAAGGGGCCTGATCATTTTACTATATGATGGGAACGTATCACTAATTTTAACAGTTTCAAAGTTTATTTTCACTTTATAGTTTCAGGTTAATTTTTGCAGTTTAGAGAATAGTGATGCACTTTTTTTTCTATTTGATTTATAAAAAATCTAAATAATCAGCTCTCTCATTTACTCTTTATATACTGACATGCATGCTCTCAAAGGGAGTAGATCATCATGAAGGTCTATTGTTTGAGGCTGTGGGTAAATACTGTATCATATGAATCACCCTGTAGCATCAATAAGGTTGGGCCAGTAGAGAACTGGGGAGATAAAACTGCTCCCTGTAAAGCAGTGGTTCATCCAAGTGAAGCAAATTCAGTGTGCTAGATAAGGTAATTTACTAAATGGTACTCCAGTGCCCTAGAAGACATAATTCACCTCTGCTGAATGAGCAGTTGGAGCAAACTCAATTATTGAGAGTTACCCATTCATACTCAAAGGCATATAGATCTCAAATGAAATGTTCTTTAATTGAGTGCACATAACTCTGGGGTAACCTGGGTACAGAATAGAAAATATATAAATGAGCGTGACCTAATTAGAAAGTCTCATTTAAACCTGCTTTTCAGATCACATCTTCATAGCACTGAGTGACAGTGACTAAGGAGATGAGATATTTTCAGGAAAGCAAAAAGCAAGTGACAAAATCATAGCTAAACACTAATCACAAACTCTTGAGTTTGGAGAGCATCCCAGAGAGCTTGTCTTAAGTATAGATTTGCCTACAATCTAGCAAACTGTATTTATAGAAAATATTTTTGGCAAAGATAAAAACTGTTTAGTGGAAGAGGCTTATCAAGAAATAACAAAGAGTAGATAGATTTGGGGGTTAATTATGTATATAGATTCAAAAAGTGGTTGCATAAAGTTGTATGTTTATGTGCGAATTCATGTGTTTAAAGCTTTCAACATCCTCCCACAGAGTGAACAAATGTAAAAGGTATTTTCAAAAGTTTAATTTTACATGGTATAAAATGATTTATTTCCTTGAGTTTTTTTCTTTGATTTATAATGTATATCTTATGGGGATCGTGGGGATACCCTTACAAATAATCTCTACTATTTGAAAATATGCAGTCTGTAACCAATTTTAAGAAATATGTATCTCCTCTAAAGCTCATGTTGCTCTTCCCACAAAAGGAACAATCTTAATGAATAATTGATGATAGACAAAGTTCTTTATTTTCTGATCATGGTCTGACTTCATAGCAGAGATGGACAGTGGCCCTTCAGTATCATGTCCCTTCTTCATCTTTTTGGAATGGCTGATTTTAAGCTGTCATTGTGATTTACCAGAATAAAGACCAGATTTTTTTTTTCCGTCTTCCTTGTATATCCAGATGAGGCAGTGATTAAGTTGGTAAGTATTCTGAAAAGAAGAAAATGTGACTTTGTGTCCCTCTTCCTCCTTCAAGTGTACAGCTTAAGCAACCATCTGGAAAGTGTTCAGAGGACAGCTGCTGAGTAAAAAGAACCACCCCAGGTCTTCATGTGATACCCCTCACTATCACAACTCCACACTAGACTGTAATTTCCATAAACTTCAGGTGATCTTGCTCACTGTATCCTTAGCACTTGAAAACAGATGACTAATTAAATTAATTTTTGATTTTTACCATTATTTAATTTTATTTTTCCCATTTATAGAATTTTATCACTTTATTTTTGACAAGGATGAATTCCAATGACTAAATGAAACATCCTGCCCCACTAATTTCATTTTAATTTATGGTTTTAACACTCAGATGAGGTTTCATTTATATCTTCCAACAGTAAAACAAAGTGTATATATAAAGATGGTATATATAAAGATGGTATGGTTTGAACTTAGAAAAGCTTAAATGTTACCTGCCCGAATTGAATTCTGTTTCCATTTAAGTTCAATAACTGTGAAATCAACTTCAGGGCAAAAAAAAAAAAAATATTGCTGACCCAAAGAATACAAGCTTGTCAAGACTTACATGTCAATATACACTTGGAACAATCTAACAGAAAACATTCCCTAAAGTTGGGGTTCCCACAGAATGTGATTGGTCAGGCTAGTGGTGAACTCTGGGCGGAAAGAATATGGGAAGGGTACATAGCAGATGAGACTGATACTCTCTGTATGATGATCAGACACTTGTAAGGCAGATGTACCTCTGTCACTGAACCACTCAAGGGAAAAACTACCAACAAAATTTCTATTTACTGTGGAATCTAGAAATTTCTTGAAAATTTATATAAGTCTAGTACATTTAGATGAATCTCACTGGTTGTTGGCCTTTTATATAAAGAAATCAACACTTTTTTTTTCCCAAGGAAAAATAAAGTTTTCACAGAAAATAGCTTTCTCTTTGTGAGAGTTTTCTCTATTCTCCCAAATCTCTCAAAATAGCAAGGGTCTGAGAATCATACTTTTTTATAATCATCTCATCTCCCCCTACATAGAACCTGCATGCTCATCTCAGTAAATGGACTTGACCAGTGAGCCAATTGCTAAATTTAGATTCCTCTTTCACAATGGTTTTCTAATCCCAGGGGGTGGTGTCCAGTGAATTCTATGCAGTAAATATCTTTTATAGTCATATTCTTCTTTCTCTCTTAACTAAAATTATCTAGCCTTATTTACGCCTCCCCCTATTTTTCACTCTGGTTCATTGCTATCATTTTTTATTGACTTCCCTGTCTTCAGTTTAATTTCCCTTCAATCATTCTTATATTCAGCTGGCAAAAAGATATTCCTAAAGTGTAGCGTGCTTATGCGATTTCCCTGTTTAAAACCTTTCAAAAACTCCCCACTGATTTAAGAATAATGCTCACAGTTTATATTACACTGCAATGCACAGCACAAACTATTGTTATTAAAATTTTGACAATTTAGAACAATGAAAATTCCTTTTCATCATCTAGCTAGTCCCAGCCCCCTACAGTTATTATTTTGATGTGTGCCCTCTCGGATGTTTTTATATCTTTTTCTTGTTCATAAATAGAGAGATAAAAATAAGTATGTTTGTGAATTTTTAAAGTAAATGAGATTATACTCTTTATATTAAATTTAACTTTTTTTTACATTTAAACTTGATTATACCTTTGAGAGTGCCTTCATGATATTAATCTACCTCTTTCTTTTTAATTCCATGATACTAGTAGAGATATGCAGTAATTTATCTAACAATTTCCTTCTAATGGATATCTAGGTTATCACATGTATATCTGGAATAGTTATACAGATGTAGAGTTTCAGATTAAACTACATATGCCTTTAAAAATATAACAAATACTTTCAAAGAGTTTACTAAGTTTATATTTATTTATACTCCTACCAATAGTGAACTATAAGTACGTCTATTTCCCCATGTGCTCACTAATACAATATCAATCTCTTCAATTTTTTACTAACTAGGTAAAAATTATGTAATTTTTAAAATTTTATTACTGGCTACTAGTGAAATAAAATATATTTACTTGCTTTTATTGATCATTTTATTTGCTTTTATAGAAATGAGTTGTTCATATTTTTACCCCATATTTATGTGTTTTCTTTAAAGAGGAAGTGTAAGAATTATATAATCAGCATATTAATTTTTGTTTTAAAAGAATCTCATGCTTGTCAATCTTTTGGGCCACATCTCACAAAATTCAAACAACCTATGTTTCCATAATAAGAAAATGGTTGCAGGTCTGTACACAATTTAAACCTGTAGTACATCTCTGTAGCTTCTTCCTACTTGCTTTGCCTGCTAAGGAAATAACCCCTTTCCTCATCTTTCTAACCAAGCTAACTTTTACTCATCTTTCAAACTCTGCTTAATTTAGTTTCCTTTAGGCAAGTTTCTTTGATTCTCATTCTTCAGCTAGATCCAATGTGCTTACCCTGAGCCTTCATCTATCACATATGACTGCATTCACATTAATACTTTGCCTGTGAC
This sequence comes from Ictidomys tridecemlineatus, assembly GCF_052094955.1. Taxonomy (NCBI): domain Eukaryota; kingdom Metazoa; phylum Chordata; class Mammalia; order Rodentia; family Sciuridae; genus Ictidomys; species Ictidomys tridecemlineatus. Next base: position 168,830,553 of record NC_135479.1, read on the forward strand.
TTTTGACAGACTTCTGCACTTCTGGGGAATAGAGATAGTCATTTGTGTCAATATCCTACTCGCTTCTGAAAATGTTTGTTGATTGAATGATTCTGTAAATTCAACCTTTGGAAAGATTATTAAAACCATTCCTCTTTTCTTTTTTTTTTACATTACAAAGCTCTTGACATATCATATTTCATACATTAGATTCAAGTGGGTTATGAACTCCCATTTTTACCCCAAATACAGATTGCAGAATCACATCCGTTACACATCCACATTTTTACATAATGCCACATTAGTAACTGTTGTATTCTGCTACCTTTGCTATCCTCTACTATCCCCCCTCCCCTCCCCTCCCATCTTCTCTCTCTACCCCATCTACTGTAATTCATTTCTCTCCTTGTTTATTTTCCCATTCTCCTCACAACCTCTTATATGTAATTTTGTATAACAATGAGGGTCTCCCTCCATTTCCATGCAATTTCCCTTTTCTCTCCCTTTCCCTCCCACCTCATGTTTCTGTTTAATGTTAATCTTTTCTTCCTGCTCTTCCTCCCTGCTCTGTTCTTAGTTGCTCTCATTATATCAAAGAAGACATTTGGTATTTGTTTTTTAGGGATTGGTTAGCTTCACTAAGCATAATCTGCTCTAGTGCCATCCATTTTCCTGCAAATTCCATGATTTTGTCATTTTTTAGTGCTGCGTAATACTCCATGGTGTATAAATGCCACATTTTTTTTATCCATTGATCTATTGAAGGGCATCTGGGTTGGTTCCACAGTCTAGCTATTGTGAATTGTGCTGCTATGAACATCGATGTGGCAGTATCTCTGTAGCATGCTCTTTTAAGGTCTTCAGGGAATAGTCCGAGGGCAATAGCTGGGTCAAATGGTGGTTCCATTCCCAGCTTTCCCAGGAATCTCCATACTGCTTTCCAAATTGGCCGCACCAATCTGTAGTCCCACCAGCAGTGAATAAGTATACCCTTTTTCCCACATCCTCGCCAGCACTTGTTGTTGTTTGACTTCATAATGACTACCAATCTTACTGGAGTGAGATGGTATCTTAGGGTGGTTTTGATTTGCATTTCCCTGACTGCTAGAGATGGTGAGCATTTTTTCATCTACTTGTTGATTGATTGTATGTCCTCCTCTGAGAAGTGTCTGTTCAGGTCCTTGGTCCATTTGTTGATTGGGTTATTTGTTATCTTATTGTCTAATTTTTTGAGTTCTTTGTACATTCTGGATATTAGGGCTCTATCTGAAGTGTGAGGAGTAAAAATTTGTTCCCAGGATGTAGGCTCCCTATTTACCTCTCTTATTGTTTCTCTTGCTGAGAAAAAACTTTTCAGTTTAAGTAAGTCCCATTTGTTGATTCTTGTTATTAACTCTTGTGCTATGGGTGTCCTATTAAGGAATTTGGAGCCCGACCCCAAAATATGTAGATCAGAGCCAACTTTTTCTTCTACCAGACGCAGAGTCTCTGATTTGATATCTAGCTCCTTGATCTACTTTGAGTTAACTTTTGTGCATGGCGAGAGGAGGGGATTCAGTTTCATTTTGTTGCATATGGATTTCCAGTTTTCCCAACACCATTTGTTGAAGATGCTATCCTTCCTCCATTGCATGCTTTTAGCCCCTTTATCAAATATAAGATAGTTGTAGCTTTGTGGATTAGTCTCTGTGTCCTCTATTCTGTACCACTGGTTCACCCTCCTGTTTTGGTACCAGTACCATGCTGTTTTTGTTACTATTGCTCTGTAATATAGTTTGAAATCTGGTATTGCTATACCGCCTGATTCACAATTCCTGCTTAGAATTGCTTTTGCTATTCTGGGTCTTTTATTTTTCAATATGAATTTCATGATTGCTTTATCTCTTTCTACAAGAAATGCCATTGGGATTTTGATTGGCTTTGCATTAAACCTATAGAGAACTTTTGGTAATATTGCCATTTTGATGATGTTAGTTCTGCCTATACATGAACAGGGTATATTTTTCCATCTTCTAAGATCTTCTTCTACCTCTCTTTTTAGGGTTCTGTAGTTTTCATTGTATAAATCTTTCACCTCTTTTGTTAGGTTGATTCCCAAGTATTTTATTTTTTTTGAGGATATTGTGAATGGAGTGTTTTTCCTCATTTCCGTTTCAGAAGTTTTGTCGCTGATATACAGAAATGCCTTTGATTTATGCGTGTTGATTTTATATCCTGCCACTTTGCTGAATTCATTTATTAGTTCTAGTAGTTTCTTTGTAAACCCTTTTGGGTCTTCTAGGTATAGAATCATGTTGTCTGCAAATAGTGATAATTTAGAAGAAGCAATCAAAAGACTACCAACCAAGAAAAGCCCAGGACCGGATGGGTATACAGCGGAGTTTTACAAAACCTTTAAAGAAGAATTAATACCAATACTTTTCAAGTTATTTCAGGAAATAGAAAAAGTGGGAGCTCTGCCAAATTCATTTTATGAGGCCAACATCACCCTAATTCCGAAACCAGACAAAGACACCTTAAAGAAAGAAAACTACAGACCAATATCTCTGATGAACCTAGATGCAAAAATCCTCAATAAAATTCTGGCGAATCAGATACAAAGGCACATCAAAAAAATTGTGCACCATGATCAAGTAGGATTCATCCCTGGGATGCAAGGATGGTTCAATATACGGAAATCAATAAATGTTATTCACCACATCAATAGACTTAAAGATAAGAACCATATGATCATCTCGATAGATGCAGAAAAAGCATTCGACAAAGTATTGCATCCCTTTATGTTCAAAACATTAGAAAAACTAGGGATAATGGGAACTTACCTCTACATTGTAAAAGCTATCTATGCTAAGCCTCAGGCTAGCATCATTCTGAATGGAGAAAAATTGAAGGCATTCCCTTTAAAATCTGGAACAAGACAGGGATACCCTCTCTCACCACTTCTATTCAATATAGTTCTCGAAACACTGGCCAGAGCAATTAGACAGATGAAAGAAATTAAAGGCATTCCTCTTTTCAATAATAAGATTTGGAATTTCTACAAGAGACATTCACAATTTTTCCTCAAAGTAATTGTTAAAGTATTTAAAGATTTTCTTATTAATTGCTTGAATAAAGAGAAAGAGAGTGAAAAGTGATTAGGTCCATATTATAAGACATGTTAATTTTAAAAATGAAATAAAAATATTATGGCTATCATTCAATCAAGGAAGTGAAGAACTGGAAAGAGCCTAAATATCTGGGCATTCTTGAACTATGCTATTTGCATCCCTATAGCTATATGTTCTGTGTCAGTCTGTTTCATGGTTGAGCTTTCCTAATTAATATTAAATTAATGCAAAACTTGCCTTCATGAAACATCATTTTGTCTCCAATCTACTGGTCTTAATTCTGCCTCCTGAAATTGCATGTGATAACTCAAATGATAACTGGAGAGACCAATTACTTGCTCTTCTATTTTTTAACCTATATTTTTGTTAGTAGGCTAATGATATGTTGATCTACTAACACTTATATTAAAATCTCATCATCCTGGTTGCTCTACTTTTGGACAAACTGTGTTTTGATAATGTTGCCCTTAAAAAGTATCATCTGGAACTGACCAGTATTCACTAGATGTTCATTCAGTTCTTCCCAAAGTAGAACATCAAAGTACTCTTGAAACCCTTTAGAAGGTCCTCTTCTTTTTTTAAGTGCAACCTACAGTGTGGTTAATTTTTTTTATAATAGCCCAGTCACACAAGTATTACTGAACTTGTGGCCAATCAAACTCCATCGGTGTTTTTTAGGTGACCAGGATTAGTACCTTACTAGCCAAAGTAATCTAATGGCACACTGCTTTATATTTGTTTTTTAAGTTTTTCATGATTGCTTTGGTCCTAATCACTCACATTAAATTTCTTGTACACAAGTAAGAAACATATTTAGAACTTTATTAGTGTTCTCTATCCTTTAAATAATCCAACAATTACCAAATCAATCCATTAAGAGGCACTAGTTTTCAATACAGATACAGTTGTTATCGGAAAGCTGTTGTGGAAGTTCAGTATTATTTTTATTAAGAGTGGATTATTTTCTTGCCTTATACTTATTTCAGTAGCATTACATATACAGTGGTGTAATTTGATCTATATGGATTTTGTCATGAAGATGTAAACAGAAATTTTTTAAAAATCAACATAATGAAGAGCATGAGCTTTTAATTTAGAAAGATAGAGATTCACCTCATGATTTTGCCCCTTACTAGCTATGTGATATTGAACAAATTCCTTAACATTTCTAATTAAGCTTCCCTATTTGTGAAATAGAAAAATGATGATGATGATGATAATAATAATAATAATCAGTTTTGTAGTTTTTATGAGGATTAATGAAACTAATTATGAAAAATGCATAGCATAGTATCTGGCACAGGGCAGGCACAGAGCCATGGGCAAATAAGAAGGAAACCACATAAGGAAAGTGAGAGTCTCTTGAGCCAGCTGCATAGCAGCACACAAGAAGCCTAATGTGAAAATATGTCACACTTGTGTAATTTCTTGAGGCTTAAGATCTAGGAACCAGAAGGCCAAGAAACATGTGCAGTACCATTTACTATGATCACATTCTATTACCTGGCTAAGGTCTCATATTACCAAGAGTGTCACATAAACCAAAAAACATGTTAAAATAGCATCATAAAACAAAACCAAAAAAAAAAAAAAACAGGAAAAAGGAGCAACTAAGAGATCAGTGTTTAAGGTGACACAGGCATTAATCAGAATATAGATTTTTGGTCCAAGAAAACTACTTTAGATAAATTGCCAAGATAAAAAGGATAGTTTGCACATATATATAAAATGCTGACTGAGGGAAAAATAGTAAAACTGGATCAAAATAACCTTATGGTTTTATGAACAGAAAGGGGCAGCAGAGCTATGCTGAAAAGCTGGTTGTGTGTTATACATTGTAGTGGTGGTTCTGAGTTCTGAGCTCCTTTGCAAGCAAATTTCATTGACCTTCTACATTTCACATTGACCTTGATGTTTATAAATGCTGCAGGGCTCAGCAATTAGTCTTTTGTGAGCTGAGAATTCAGTTCATTTTATTTTCTTAATGTTCAATTGCAATTAAAAGCCCTTTAAAAGCAAATTCATGGTGAGTCGGAGTAACAACAAATTTGGGTTTAATGTGTGTCCATTGTTGGGTATGATACAGAAAAATGCATTTCATCAAAAGTTTCAAACCAGACTCTCTTTTGGACTTAGGGAAATAAGATTTATGATTTAAGTGTAATTTTGTCCTCTGAAGGTTACAATGTAATGAAATAATAAGAAAAATGACATTTGAGTTGATAACACAGTATCCAGGTCATTGAAAGTATGACTTTTCTAAGAGGACTGGAATTTAGCTGGTAAGTCAGTTTTGGAATCTATCAATTAGCACTTTCATTTTGGAGAAACTGCCTGACATATGCAATTGCTTCAAATGAAAGAGATTTTAACTATAAAACTTTTTAAAAAGAAGAATTTCTGCTGTGTCCCCTATAATCTAATTTCCATTATCCCACCTCTGACGCTTACTACTCTCCATTTTAACTTCTCTAAGAGTCTGATTCTACTCTTTCGTGATCTGGGATTACTGAGTTTCCATGCCACCTGGCAGTAATATTTCATAAGAAATGATATTGTTAACCTCAATGACAACTCCCTGCAGTGACACATATAATGTATTTATGTATAACATAACCATGTGCACAGTCCTGTCCATCCCTGACTTTTCCCGTGAATTAGGCCTCTAATTTCAAATTCCTTTTGTCTGAATCTAACCGTAAACTATTCTATTCTGAACTTTCTCTTGCTGGCCCTTTCTCTCTTTTAGAATCTCAAGCTGATTTCTTTGCCACCACATGCTGGTACACCTCCCCCTTCCTACTGAATTGTCATCTTAAAAACCTTAAAAATTTTCTGTTACATTGGGATAGAGTTAAAACAACTAATGTTTCCCATAACATGGTCTAACACACTCTTCCAATTTATACCCTCATTTCTCCTCATTTAAACCTACTGCTTCAGACCAATTAAAGTGGTCCCTGTCTCCCAACTGCCCTTGAATCTTTGCTCATACTGCTTCCCCTGCCAGCAGTCTGTCCATCCTGTCTTATCTGTTCAAATTCCAGGCATCCTTTAATTCCTATTTATGCCTCTTTTTCTCTGTAAAATTTTCTTGGCCACTCACTTGTACGAATCCTTCCCATGTATATTCATATCACAAATGTATTTTATTTTAACATTTCTATTATACTCATTGTGAACTTGTTTAAACCATAAAATCTCTGGTGGTATCTAGGTGAGATACAAATAGAACACTGGTATAGCAACAAAATTAAAAATAAAAATTAGCAGTACCATCTAGTAACAGTGCTAGTAGATTCTACATGAGACTCTTTCCCCCTTTTCAGATAGAATTTAATAAGGTTGAAGTTAACAAAAGCTATAGTGACTGATATAACCCACCTCTGACCCAGTTACCCCAGAACAGAGGGGAAAAAAGCCATGAGAGTAACAACTGATGGCAGTCAGAATTTGCCCTCATGCACCTGGGAATAAAAGAACTTTGCCTTTCAATAAATGCATGTATTTTTACATATATATTGGAAACCGAAGAACTAGAAGCTACAGAGATATGGTTTTTAATTTAAACTCAGAGTTTCCAAAATACGCAAGACAGGAAAAAATAAGAATTCCCTCAAATTAAACCCAAAGATTATTTCTAACCTTTAGGCACAATAAGTATTTTAACAAAAATGCATACAGCAATTACAATATTCTCATTTAATCTTCATAAAAATCATCTTCAGAATATAAATATATATTGTCAGTCTCCCTAGAAACACAACAAAAACAGAACTATGACATCCACAATTTTGCAGAGAAGTAAACAGCCCAATGTCATCTAAATAAGTGCCTAAGCAGGGAATCCAAGCAACCAGACTCCAATTACCAATTACACATCACCAATGCATACAGGACCAACACTTCATTCACTTTCAAGTGAAAACCTTCATCAGGGGACTGTTGGACTCCTCCAATATTCACTCTTATATTTGTTTATTACTTAATTTTTTCAATATTCATTAATTTAGCCAACATATATTGGGCACTGATCATGTGCCAAGTACTGACATTTGTAGAGAATCTTGCTTTCATGAGGTCATTGGGGAGACCAATGTCCATCACATGACAAGGGCAACACTGTGTTGTGGGTACTATGGAAGTGATAAATATCTTACCACCTTGGCATGCCTTCATCAACAGTCCCATCGAATTTAAAACAGTCAGGGATCCCCATGAAAAGCAGCCCCTCCCCCTTAATATCAAGAGAATAGAAACTCTGAGGGGGGAAGGAGACTGTGAGCCCCTCATCCCTTGGAAAAAGGCAAATGCACTCCAGGAGTCTTAACCTGTTTAAAGCGTGGGGTGCACTTCCCCTGCTTTCCCACCTTACCTCATGGCTTCTTTGCTGTCAAGGGCAAGTATGCCTTTCCTTGCCCTCTCACTCACTCACTCTCAATCTTTATCAGAAACCAGGTACAGCAGAAAAGCCAGGATAGCCTTGCCATAACTCTCTAATTACAAACTACCTAAAAGACAAACTGTCCAGGAGCAAATGAAATAGCAAATGGCTAGTGCCCTTAACTTCTTTCTAGAATTTGTGTTCTCTTCCATTTCCCACCTATGTGTTCTCTCAACAGCTATAGCAGCTCATCCTCAAAACAAGGCATCCTCAAAAGGAGGCAGCATTCACAAATGATGCAATATTTGGCACCAGGATGAGCAGATACTCCTCCTTCTTGGTTAAAATGCTTATCCAAGAAGAGGTCCACCATTGAGATGTACCTGAAGCCAAGTAAAATTTCTAAACCTTAGCAGCCTTTGCAAACTACCCTTTTCTTGGAATAAAACTAACTCTCTCCCATTGTTAGGAGAGTCAGCTTGATGTTCTTGATTAGTGCTTGGTCCCCTTCTGCAGAGCCAGAAGTCCCATAAAAAGTCTGATTCCTGTTAGTTGTGCCTTTATCTGATTTTTCTGATGGAGAGCACAAGAACACAGAAAGCCAGTAACAAAAACAGTTTATTTAGAAACCATCAGCTTTGATGCTTCCTCTTATAAGTTTTCCATCTGTTTATCTCTGCTCCTTGGTTATAAGTCCCCACCTGTATATAGGGTTGAGTCAAATTCCTCCTCCCCACTGTAGGACTCCCATTGCAGTGGCTCCTATTCCTTTTTCATGATCCTCTTTTAACAAATGTCAAGAATAATTTTTCTTTGATGTTACATATGTAAATTGAATACAGTGGGAAAAAGAGGAGGTCATAATTTTACTTGAAGGAGGGAAGTCTTGATCTAAATCTAAGAAGGACAAGTATTTACCACTGGGAAAGAGAAGAGGGGCATTCTAGGCAGAAGAAACTGCTCTGAGGTGCTTGGTGCTCTCTAAGATCTTTAAGTGGCTGAATAGAGCTGAAGCAGCCACAATAATTAGCCAAAATGATCCTAGAGAGGAAGCAAGTGCCAGATCAATGAGGGCCTTGAGTACTCTGCCAAAGAACTTGGACTCTCTCCATCAATCTGTGGGGAGCCTTGAAGAGTTTTTAAAGCAGGGGAGTACTATTATCTGCTTTGCATTTTTTAAAAGATCATTCCTCTAATAGTTCATGGGAAGAATTAGGGGATAGCAGAAATGGAAACAGGGATACAAGTTACGTGATTTAAAATTTAAAAAAAAACAAAATCTGTGTAGTATGATGTTTTTACATTTTAAAATTATTTCTGGCTATTGAGACTGCCCCTTCTGTGCCTAGCTAATTCCTAGAGGTAGCACAGGGCACAGCCTGTGCTGTGGACTTTGATATGCAAATAGATCCATTCAAGGCCAAACTCCCTATTCCACCCCAGGAAGCAGTATTCCTCTGCTTTACTCATTCCAAGGCCAGGAACCAGGCACCTAAGATGGCTCCTATAGTCCAAAACCTACAGACAGTTTTCTAACTAGTCAATCCTACAATGCTCCTTCCCTGCCTGCCTTTTCTTTCCTGTGGAAACCCCAGTAAAGACTCCAGTAAGATTGACAGCCATTAGGAAGTCAAACAACAATAAGTGCTGGAGAGGATGCGGGGAAAAGGGCACTCTTGTTCATTGCTGGTGGGACTGCAAATTGGTGCAGCCAATTTGGAAAGCAGTATGGAGATTTCTTGGAAAGCTGGGAATGGAACCACCATTTGACCCAGCTATTCCCCTTCTCGGTCTATTCCCTAAAGACTTAAAAAGAGCATGCTACAGGGACACTGCTGCATCCATGTTCATAGCAGCACAATTCACGATAGCAAGATTGTGGAACCAACCTAGATGCCCTTCAATAGATGAATGGATAAAAAAAAATGTGGCATTTATACACAATGGAGTATTACTCTGCATTAAGGAACGACAAAATCATAGAATTTGGAGGGAAATGGATGGCATTAGAGCAGATTATGCTAAGTGAAGCTAGTCAATCGTTAAAAAACAAATACCAAATGACCCCTTTGATATAAGGGGAGTCAACAAGGACAGGGTAAGGACGAAGAGCTTGAGAAGAAGATTTACATTAAACAGGGATGAGAGGTGGGAGGGAAAGGGAGTGAGAATGATATATAAGAGGAAAGGAGGGGTAAGACAAGATAATACAAATGGAAGAAATGATTTACAGTAGAAGGGGTAGAGAGAGAAAAGGGAAGGGGAGGGGAGGGGAGGGGAGGGGGGATAGTAGAGAATAGGACTGACAGCAGGATACATCAGACACTAGAAAAGCAATATGTCAATCAATGGAAGGGTAACTGATGTGATACAGCAATCTGTATACGGGGTAAAGTTGGGAGTTCATAACCCACTTGAATCAAACTGTGAAAGATGATGTATTAAGAACTGTGTAATGTTTTGAACGACCAACAATAAAAAAAAAAAAGACCATGACCTAAACTTTCCACCTGCTTTGTTCTTCTCTGCCTCCTGACACCAGCCCCTCACCCTGTTGTCTTTTCCAGGTATCTCTTTGTGACTTGCTGTCCCCCTGTTTCAGGATTTGTAAGTAAAAGAAACTTTAATTTCCTTAGCTTTTTCCATATCTCTTCTTGGGGCTACACCCTACTGACCATCTCATAAAAGAGTGCAGGAGTTAGTACCAGGTAGGAAGGAAGAGAGTGAAGAAGGTGGAAGCAAGAGAGCTTGGTCCTGGATTAGATGTGAAGAGTAAGGCAGAGGGACAATCTGCAGAGACCTTTGGGTTTATGGCCTGGGAGAAGTGCATTCAGGGGTTAATGCATAACTACAGTTTTGGATATGCTCAGTTTGAGCTGTACATTTGAAGTCTAGATCTAGAAGTGCTACCAGCCTCTGCATACCTGGAGGCTCAGGGGAGTGACCTTGGCTGTTACTATAATGTGGGTGATCCCTGGATGATGATTGCTACAGTAAGAAGAGAAGAAGGCTGAGGCTGAATATTGGATTCCACCTACACTGAAGGACTAAGGAAGAGAGGGGTGTGATAAAGTCACAAAAAGCCTTTCTGAGAAAGAAGAGGAACGCTGAAGAGAAGGATGTGCAGTAAGACAAGAGAGACTGTGGAAGGGAATCAATAGGCAAAGTGGCAACTGATACAGAGACAATGAGACACAGCCAGTGCTAATCCAATGGCTATTTGAACATTCTTATTTTTAAAATGTCAATAGACTTAAAATATGTGAGTAATTCCATATTTTGGAAACACTGAGGGTAGAATACTTTCAAATTTAACGAACCATGACTGATTCCAAAGGGACCATCTATTAGTTTCTCAGAGTGGCTGTAAGAGAGAGCCCTGGACCGAGTCCCTTAAAATGACAGAAAATTATTCTCTCACAGAAATGTAGGCAAGAAACCCCAAATCCAAGAGTCAGCAGTGTTGATGCTCCCACTCTCCCCCTCCCCCACCTCTATCCTTCATCAGAGCCCACCTGCCCAGGGCTCTGATGGAGAATCTGTTCCATGACTCTTAGCTTCTGGTGACAGTGGGTGATCCTTGCTCTTCCCTGGTTTGCAGATGCATCCCTCCCACCACTGCATGGACACTCATTTGGCCATCCAATCCCCACCTGTCTCTTGGTGCTCTCCTCCCTGCGTGCCTCTCTCCTCTTACTAAAAGGATACAGTTACATTAGTTTAGGACCCTGGACTGAGTGCCTTATATGCCCCCCTACTCCAGTGTGTCCTCATCTTAGCAGTGACCACATTTCCAAATAAAGGCATATTCTGTGGTTTTGGGAGGGAGGTTATCTGCATATATTTTTGGGTACTTAATTCAACGTACAATAGTGGCCACACCGCACAAAATATCACCATGCTAAGTCTTCATAGGACTCCACATAAATGGTCCGATTTGCCTTCTTTTAGAGGTTACATTGGTGACTTCTTTTATTGTAATCTGTGTGAATGATGGCCTTTGATACTGTGCAAAAGGCATCCATGATTTACCTTTAGCCATGAGCCTTTATTTACTAAACTCTTCTTTTCCTTGTCAATTCATTGATGATTCAGTGATAAATGTATTTGTAAAATAATTTACAAGTAAAAAAGGATTCAGTCTTGGAAACTTACTCAAGGTCATAAAATTAGATTTTCTTGCTTTCATTCCCAATTCTTTTTCTATACTACTACAATAATTAATGTGCCAGATGTGATATCATCTGTGGGATTAAAAAATGAACCAAACTGAGCATAGTAAATATTAGAGGGTTTTTTTTTTTTTTTTTTTGTGTGTGTGTGTGTGTGTGTGTGTGTGTGTGTCTGTAATCCCTTTTTCTTTGATCTTGGAAGAACACTTTGATTTTCTTTAAAACCCACTCTTTTCTTTCTCTAAATTCATTTGATTTCTATTTATTAGTGGTAGAGTTTAAATCTATCCCTCCATCCTGTTGAGCTTCACAGGTAGGCTTATTATATGCTAGGCCTACGTAGTTCAATTTTAGAACTTTTGTTATAATTATTAGAAAATGAAGGGTATTTATTCATTGGAATTGTAGATAGCCCCAAGGTACAGGTGGCTGCTATATAGCAATAGTTTATCCGAAATGGAAGTTATTATAGAAGAAAGCAGAGCCAAGAAACTGAAAACAACTAGGTCATTTTTTAAAAATGCTAGAGCCAGCCATACCTGAAGCTAAATGACCCTACATTTCTAGTTACAAGAAGAACACATTCTCTTTGAATTAATTCAGTCTGATTTGAATTTTTATCGTTTCTTACCAAAAGAGCTCTGACAAATACATGTTATAAACAAACCTGGATAATCTATAATCTATGATAAAATGGACTTTATCATTGAAAAAGATTGGAATCCAAATCAATGTTATTTATATAATCTTAGCTTTATTAATAATTATTTCATTTATAGCAGAGGCATTCTTTGGAGTCTGAGATAACCACTCACATTAAGGGAATTTGGCTAGATAGGTTTAGTTTTAAGAATCTCTTCCAGTTTTTACTTGGTGCTATGTTTGAATGCTAACAAACTTGCAGGAAAATTATATTTGTGCTCTTAATTTGCAAGTTCTGATATTATTACATTAATATTTAATTCATTCAAGGTACATTCTGATACTCAGTTACCATCAGTGCTTACTGACTATGACTTTTCACAGAATTATTTAGAAAGCAGAATTTTAAAACTTCCTCTTTGGAATTTTGAAATCCTACACATAGTTATTTCAACAGATCCTCTCTTCAAAAGTTGTAATCATAGATTATAATTATCATCTATAATAACAGGGCTGTTAATATTACTTCAAATGCACAATTACTCATTTTTTTGCATCAGGATAATTTTCCTTGAATATTTATAGATTGTGCTATGTAAACTATGGCATCTGGTAATGCAGAGGACTTCAAGGTGCTGTTTGCTCAGATTCCCTTTTGATGCTGGCTCACTTTGTTACGTGCTTGTGAAACTAAGTTGTTTATTTTCTATGAATTTTGGCAGGAGACTCCTTAGGGTCATTTCAGGTCTCCATTACTTCTCTATGAAGCATGTATCACTTGGTATATGGGCTGTAGACCATCTCTGTGCTGCTGAGAGTCACCTCTATCCTTCATTTTCTACTCTTTCTGACATTGGGAAGGCTATTTTTTCAAGATTTGCCTCTGCCTCTAAGGTACTATGCATGCCAGACATTTACTTGGAACATGTCTAAGCTTTCGTTCTCCTATGACCTCTGATTATGTAGCAATTGGTCATAAAGGTTATCGTGGCTGCTGACAATTTTTTCCCATTTAACATTAGCCTCAGAGATTCTTGTGCATTTAATGGTAAATCTCTATATTGATCAAAGCTAAAAAAAATGTTACTATTGTCTTCTTTCTTATAAATAACACATTGTATGTGAATTGTTAGCCTTTTGGGAAAAGAAATTGTTGGATGGCAATCTTTGTCATGGCCTGTGCATCACAGGTTTTCAATAGTGTCATTTTTAATCTGTTTACTGTTCCTTTACAAGATGACCTTTTTACTCAGCAACTAAAATGTCTAATTGTGTCAATCAAATTTTGTTGTGAGAAAAAAATGTAGTATATAAATTTATAATATAATATACATTTATATACATTTATAGTAGAATATCCTTAATATGACATAACATTTTGTGTTTAAAGGTCTTATTTAAAGGAATTATCATTATTGTTATATAGTGTATCAAGCACACAGATAAAAATGCAAATGTTTCAGAATGATATTTAACATCAGTAGCAAAATGGTCTATCAGCCCATGCAATTCTCTTGCTTCTCAAAGGTGATCATTTTATACTTTGTTGTTCTGGGGATTATAACCATTGTAATATGTTTTTATAAGTCTGGTTTTTTTCCCCTTATCCATGCTGGCAATTGAACCGAGAGTCTTGTACATGCTAGACAAACACTTTACCACTGAGCCATGGCCCCTTGTATTTTTTGATTTATCTAACTTTGATATAATCAATTGACTCCCCACTAGGTTATAAACTTCTTCCCGAGTTTCCTTACTTATTTTTAGTTTCCTCTCCACTAATTAACTCAATGTTTTAAATAATATTTCAGCTTCTATTAAGTCATTGTCTATAAACATTTCACTAAGAAGGAATAAACATTTCATGTCCCAACATTAGTCACCACCTTGAGAAATGTCAATTATCTAATTACTTTCAAGCATGAATGACTTCATATCTGTAATGAGTAATATGATTTTGTCTCATTCTTTGCTTATAGATCCATTTAAAATATTTAATACTAAAGAGAATTGATAACCAAATATCATTCTCTGTAAAATCTACTATTGAGATTCATTTTTAGAGAATAAAATACACTTCTATGACTAAACCTGTCTATTGAATGAAACTATTTCAGATTTCAATGTTAAATGAATGCTTAATTCTTTTACTACATGTATTGGAAATTTTCAGTTTGCTTCATATTTGGACCAGGAACTTTCTGCTAAATTTATTTCCTTTTTTTTTGAAAAGTTTTAGTTATATTTCATTTCTGCTCATGCACTGTTATAATTAATTTGCCATCAATATAGTTAAAGTGATGGTTAGAACATGTAAATCTGATCATGCTACACCCCACTCAGGAATTTCCCATTACCCCCAGAATAAAGATGTAGTCTCACTCATGCTTCCTACAGGATCTGCTTCCTGCTTATTCCTCTGCCTCCACACTCCTTGTTGGCTACATCAATCACAACAACCCTCCTGTTGTTCTGTGGACAAAGTTTTTCATATTAGTGTCTTTGTACTGAGTTTTCTCTTTACCTAGAATGTGCTTTCTGCTGATTTTATGTGACTTTTTTACCTCGCCTCCTTTAAACATCCCATTCTCAGAGAAGCTTTGACTCACACCCAGATTCAAATAGTGAATTCCCTCACTCCCTTCTTTTTATACTTCTTTTTTTTTCTTTTTAGCAGATGTCAATGCTTTATGTAAATTATACTTTATTTGTCTATTATGTGTCTGTTATGACTCCAGGGGTCTATGAGGACAAAGTTTTTCCTATCTCCCTATGGATGTTATATTTTTAGTTCATTCTACTTCTGAAATTAAGCCTCTCCATGGATATTTGTTGAACAATGAATGAAAGAAATGTGCTCACCTAGTCACCAAGGTCAAAGCCATTCACTAGACTTTTGAGCAGTAATTTTGTATCTGTGCTCTCCAACACAGTTTTGTATCTGTGCTCTCCAACACAGTAGCCCCTAGCCACAGACTTCTCTGAGCACGGGAAATGTGTCTAGTGAGAGTGTGGAACCAAAGTATACATTTTATGTAATTTATATGTTAATAAGCACACCTCTCTAGTAGTTAGCTTTAGATGTCCCAGCTTTTTATCTGCTGAGCAGGCCCATTGTTTTATTTAAAGACATTCTTTTGTATTATAAGACTATTCTTCTAATACAGATTTCTTTTGAGGTATTATGAGTAGGTGACTTCCTTTTCCTCTATTTGGCAATCCAAGTCTTTCATGAATTATTTTCTTATTTCAATAATGGATTTCAGAAATGATGAGTTTCTGTTCCTTGCCCATCTCAAAGATTCTTTGATTTTGGATTCTTACTCTAGTTTTTCTGGAATTCCTTTATTTTTTTCCCCTTTCTAATGGAAGCCTGTTCCTGCTATATGGCTGAAATATCTTTCTCCTTCTCTTTGAGAATATGAAATATATTTTTTAAAGGTTTTCTTTGGTTTCCTGAATAATTGTGTTTTTATTTGCTGTTGCTTTTCCTTTATGTCCTTGGTTTTTATCAAAACCTGTTCATTATTGTTTAGATCTAGAATGTGTCCCTAAAGCTCATGGGTTGATGTCTTGGTCCTCAATGCAGCAATGTGGAGAGGTGGGGCTTTGGGGAAGAGGCTGGATCATGAGTAGACTTTATTGGTGGATTAGTCCATTGATAACAGAATAAACTACTTAAAGGTCGTGGAAACTCTAGGTTGGTAGGGCATGGTTGGAGTAAGTAGGTCACTGGTGGAATGCCTTTGTGGACCATATCTTGTCATTAGCCCCTTTCTCTCTCTTTTTCTTGCTTCCTGGCTGCCATAGCTTCCTCCACCACACCCTTCTGCCATTGTGTTCTGCTTTACCTCAAGTAGACAGCAATAGAGCCAGCTGTAAACTGAAACCATAGATCAAAAATAAAATTTTTCTCCTCTAAGTTGTTTTGCTTTGGTATTTTGTTCATAGTGAGGAAAAGCTGAAAAACACACTGGTAAACCTGGTTATCTATTGTCTACTTCACAAGTCTTTTCCCTAGATGATAAGGGTAATTAAGAGCTATTGATAGGTTTAACTTTGGGATGTTCTATTGGATAAGTCTACCTAGATCTGGTCCTATACAAAATGGATGGAAGCTTTACCCTGGGCAGCAGCGTCCACATTTGGCTCTATTGCTCTTCAGGCATGTTACCTTGCTTCTATAGAAAACCTGCTTCCCTCTGTAGCCTGGAGGTATAGACCACCACTTTCAGTGATTCCGAATACATGCAGCCCAGGAGGAAGAGCATAGGAAGGGGAATTAGGGTTTGGTGGAAAATTCTTCAGTTAGTCAATCTGATTTCTGAGTGGTTTTCAAGCTCCACTCTCATTCTAATTACTGCTAGAAGAGTGGAGCCCCAGCAGTTTTTCTTGTAGGTATTTTAACTGCATGATGTGTCTTTCTGGATCATTTATTTATTCAAAACTGTCTAATTTCGATTTGCATGTATTCATCAAAATCTCTAGAAATCTTTCCTGTTATTTGAAATACTAGTTCATATTTATTCCCTTTTATGCACTGCCACTATCAATTTACTGGAATTATGGGAGCAAGGTGAAGTTAATTTAGGTTTTTAGCTTTCCCTTATTAAGGTCATATGCATTCTGTAACATTGGTTGTGTGCACTGCAAAGTATTGGTAATACTAGTAATTTGATTTTATTTAACTGCTCTGGAATAATCCCTCCTGTCAGCATTGTACTGTTTACTCTGAAGTCCATTAAGTCTACTGTTCATCTTTATGTACCTAATGCATTATTGAAGATAAATTCTATTATTTTCAGCATTTTTAGGATCACAACATATATTTTGTTCCCAGATTAACTTGTGCACATCTCACACATACTGATTTATCCACTACCAGTTATCAATAAGTATCACATTAAGTACTTCTATAAAATAAATATTTTAAAATATTTAAATTATTTCATTTCTATTTTATCATTAATATATAAAACATTGAACATTATAAAGACATTCATATTCTTTCAATGTTCTTTGTAAGTCTGGGGACAAAGTGGGCATATATAATATTATATGCATATTGCCCATATATGTGGAAAACCTGTATTTCTTTCTTTTTTTTTCTTTTCTTTTTTTTGAGAGAGAGAGAGAAAATTTTTTTTAATTTTTTTTTTTTTTTTTTTTTTTTTTTAGCTTTTGGCGGACACAACATCTTTGTTTGTATGTGGTGCTGAGGATCAAACCTGGGCTGCACG
This sequence comes from Ictidomys tridecemlineatus, assembly GCF_052094955.1. Classification (NCBI taxonomy): domain Eukaryota; kingdom Metazoa; phylum Chordata; class Mammalia; order Rodentia; family Sciuridae; genus Ictidomys; species Ictidomys tridecemlineatus. The sequence goes on from NC_135479.1 coordinate 168,848,080, forward strand.
CATGCCAGGCAAGTGTGCTATTGCTTGAGCCGCATCCCCAGCCCCGAAAACCTGTATTTCTTCCTAAAAGCATTTGAGTTTTAAGGGTTAGACATTTTATCAAAGAGTTTTAAGATCTTATTTTATCTACAATTTTTCAATAAATATATCAATTTTACCTTACACCTTTTGGCAATGAAAATAGATACTTTTATAAGTGGAGGGTGGAAATAAAGCTGAGAGGTTACAGAAGTGGAAAATAAAGACAAAAATGAAATATCCATGGCATTAGCAGAGAGAGGATATTAACAAACATCAGAGGAAAGAAGTCAATGATGTCTAAGAAGATTTATTTATTGATGGAAGAGAAGGTATCCAGTGGCCTGATGGAAGGCTCACTTCTCTGTCAGACTTGAGGTGAAGCCTGCCAATCCTAAGATTGATTTTGGAAGATGAGTAGCTAAGCATACACTCTTCTGACAAGAGAAGAAGTTGTGCTGCAGCAAGGTACCTGTGGATTTGAATAAGACTGCTGCTCCTGCTTTTATCAGTCAACTTTTCATTGCTTTGACCAAAACTGGCCAAAATCCCTTAGATAAGAAAATGTTTGTTTGGGGCTTATTATTATTTCATAGGCTCAGACCTTGCTTTGCTGATTCCATTTCTCTAGGCCCAAGTGAGGCAGAACATTTATGGCAAAAAAGGCCTGGTGGAGGAGAGCTGCTCAGCTCAAGGCAGTCAGGAAATAGAAAGTACATGAGGATCCAGGGCCAAAATATAAACCACAAGGGCATGCCCACAGTGACCTTCTTCCTCCAAACATACCCCTTCTGTCTACACTTAGTACTCTGTGGTTCATTCAAATTATTAAGCCATCAAATGAATTAATCTAATGATGAGACTACAGCTCTCACGGTCAAATCATTTCACCTGTGAATATTCCTGCATTAACACATGAGCTTTTCTTGAAATACCTCATATCCAAATCATAACACTGCTTGAGATAAATATGCCTTCAATCAGCTGGTAAAGGACTTCCCAGTTCATCTCACATGTGCAGAACTTGGAGAATCAAGTGGGGCCTCTCTTTCTTCATTTCCTCATGTGCTTCAGTATATAAGCTTACTACAGTGGAAAAGAAAATTTGATTCGTATCTTACTGAATGTCAAATCTAATACTGTTTGCCCTGCACCTGTGCTGCACTTCTAACTTGAATCAGTAAAGAACAGTAAGCCAGAGTTGAACAAAGGAGACTGAGTAGAACCACCAGAGCAGATGGCTACGGTAAAGCATATACAGCCAATGAAATAGAGAAATCATTAAAAATATGAGATGAGATTTCTTAAGGTGCTATCATAACATGTTATGAAGCAAATAGGCAATGCCTTAAAGAATTAAAAAAGAGAAGAACACTACTGAAAACTCAGTGCTCATTTTAAAAAATATATGGCTGAACTGTCTTAAAATCATGTGTGAAAAGGAAATCATGAGTGAAGACACAAAATATAAATGGGGTAGGCTTATGATAGCTAGTGTTCATATCCTGTGAACTCTAGTATAATAAAAAATTTAGAAGAACAGCAATTTTCAAAGAAACAGTTGAAGAAAAGTACTCTAAAATAGAGAAAAAGTGAATTTTTATTTCTCAAGGACACAAAGAAAGTTAGTCAGGATTAATGCTAACAAGACATATGCTTAGACACGTATTAAAGATATGGTAATATTAATGTTCCTGGTTAGAAATAAGTTATAAATCCCAGGTTAATAAAGAGTTAGAGATAATAACATGTAATTGTCAGAACATAGCTGAGAATGGCCAATAAAGATAAAATAATACTAACTGGTAAAAACATTAAAATGATTAGTAATAGGTAGAGCTAAGTAAATTCAACAAACACATTTATCTTTTAAGAGGATTCTAAATTGTTTCAATGTTTTGGAAAACAATTGGTAGAATTTTTAAAGAAGGTCATATGACCATTGGCTCCAAATTAAACTTTTGGAACTTAATTGGATATAAATTATAGCATAGTTCAGAACAAGGTGAAAGACTGAAAAATATATAGCCCACCCTTATAATACAGGGCAGATACAAAAAAGGAAAAAAGATATTTTTATGTACTCATGTGTAAAAACAAAAATACTATTGCAGCATAGGCGATCATCTACAATATCCATTATATCTTCTTTCTATCATAACAGAACATATTGTTTTATGTTCTAAAAACTTGAGATATAGTTATCTCATTCTTTTAAGGAGTTTTTAGTTCTGGTTTTTATTATATGCATGAAGTTGTATAACCATTATCAGTACCTTGTAATATTTAAAATGTACCCAGGAATTGTTTTAATCAGATGTAATAAGACACAGAGACTGTAAAATGATAGTTATGAAGGAAGAAGATTTTCTCTTCATTAATACGTGAAAGCAGAGGCACTGTACATTATGCAAGGCCATAGAATGAAGTTGGTCAGGAGATACAAGCTATGAGGGTAAATGTGAGCAAAAGCCAATTTATTGTGGTTTTCTCAGGGAAGAAGAGGTGAGGGAGATGAGGCTAGAGACAAGAAGGTTAAGTGAGCTATGATTAAATAGTTTGAATAATTTCTATGGGCTCTGGGCTTAGGGGATATCCCTAATTGTCTCATATCTGACCCTGGGATGATTAGGCTAGGGGCATAATAGCTTGTCCTTTAAAGGCTAAATGAAGGAGGTAGGAGGCAAGATGGGTTTGGGATTGGTTGGCTTATGTATGAAAGGAACAGTTCTAGTGAGTCCTCTATTATCTCTAGGAATTGGATAGCTCTGGAATGGGTAGTCTCTCCATGATCAGCAAGTCCCAGATGTCAAAATACCAGAAAATAAAAAAGGCATGATTAATACAAATAATAGGACCACCAGAGTAAGACTACATTTGCCAGTTTCCCTTGTAGCAGTTCTTAGCATAATTGTTATTTATATTTTTATTATTTTCAAAATTGAATTCCTAACATTATTCATTGTGCATTATAGTTGAACATACTGATGAGATTTGTTGTTACATGTTCGTACATGCAAACAACACACAATATAACAGTATCTGTAACCAGCCAGCCTGCTAGAGGGTAGAGAAACAGGATTAAGGCAACATCTAAGACTATGAAGTTCCAAGGTTAGGAAGCTAGAAAGTGAGAAGGAACCAGGCTCCCAGATGATCAGGGAAGCATCAGAGATCTCTGGGGGAGGAGTTTGGCTCAGTGTCCGAGCTTTTGCCTAGCATTGGGAAAGGCCCTGGGTTTGGTCCCCAGCCCTGAAAAAATAAAAAGCCTATATAAGTATTTGTGTGAGAAGGACATTTTCATTTTATTTTACACCAGCATGATTCTAGTTGTCAATTTACTCATAGTCATACCCCAAACAATAATTGCTAAATTTAAAAAATTGCAAGGCTGGGATTGTAGCTCAGTGGAAAGCACTTGCCTTGTACACATGAGTTCCTGAGTTCAATCCTTAGCACCACATAAAAATAAATAAATGCATAAATAAATAAATAAAAATAAAGATATTGTGTCCATCTACAACTAAAAATAATATAAAGAAATTTGCAACTAATCTGTATATGATGATTCCATTTCTGTTTGAAAAATAATATAGAGAAGTGTAGATAGACATGTCCACATACATTTATAGAAAATTCGGAAAGTCTGTCTCTGTATTATTAATAGGCATTAACCTAGGGGACAGGAGTGGTTCAAAGAGAGATGATAATATTTTATATTTAATAAAAAGTTTTAAATGCAAGTTTAAGATTTGTTTTTGTTTTACTCAAATATAAATTAAAAATCCATTTAGTCTTACCTCCTTTTATAAGCAGTTATTTAAAGAAAATATAATTTATTATATTTAAATTTATTAATAAATAATTTAACCATGGTCATATTAAGTTGTTATTGGCTGATATGTGTTTTCTTAAAATGTTTGATTTCTCATCCTCTTATTTTATGAATCATTCTGCAAAGCTGGTAATGTACTATCTATATATAATTTTGAAAATATATCTTTCTATCTCTTTATATACACACAAATATAAAAAGGTTTGATTGTAACTATTAAACCAAATTTTCCAGAGATGTTTTTGAAACCCATATAGTAGATTCTAATTGCTTTGTTATGAAAGAAACAGTTTGTGGTGAGTCCTCTATTTACATTTACAAAAGACCCCTTATGTATTCCAAGCACCTCATTCCTATCTCTACTTCCATAGGGGAGATTTATGACCTGGCCTGGACAGAGCATTTCATTTACTTGCACATAGTGATTACACCAAAGATGAGCATGTGGCCCAATTAGGGACAAGTTAGTCACTAAATCTGCAGAGACTTGTCCCCCCCCCCCAATAAATGGAAAGGATCTGCCTGAAAAGGAACCAAGGATGGTATAGGAAGAGGGTAGAGGTCAACTTTTGTGTATATGTATGTAATTTTACTGTTACTTCAGTCCCTAGATGTAGCTATCACTGAATAACTCTTGGACTTTCAAATTATTTGACCCACAAAATTGTTTTTGCTTTTCATTAAATTAGTGTGACTTGGATTTATGTCTATGATTAATTTTCTATTTTATTTGCCAAGATGTTTCAATTGTTTCATGGAATCAGTTATAACAAAAGTATAAATACTTGCATATTTGTGAGTTCGGCTGCTTGTCTACTAATTGAGTTTCTTAGAAATGAAACCATAAAAAAACTCCTACATTCAACAATTGTAACCTATAAAAATGGTCATTTGGTAAGACTGCTAAATTTAATATAAATAAATCTTTCATTACATATTAGAAACAAAATACACAATATTTATTTTTGGAAGGAAACTTAGATGATGTACACAAATACAAAGATAAAAATGGAAAAAAAATTATTCTAAAATTATAATCCAAAGATAAACACTATTATAATCATAGTGTGTTCCTTCTCAGACAAAAAACTAGATTTAGAAAATAATTTTGTTAAACTAAAAAAAAAAATCATTATGTTGATGACAAGTTGTTATTTTGGGAATCCCTTTAATTAAAAATACATTCACCTTGCTTTACAATAAAAGGCTTCATAAATTTAATTACTTTAAAAAAATGTCATACTTTAGCTTTTACTTAAGGTTCTTTTTATTAACTAATTTGAAAATAGTCTAAGTTATCTAAACTGAAAAGACTTCTCTATATAATTCTCAACATATGACGGGTTTGATAATTCCATTATTTATTATATAATCCCAGTCCCAGGGAATTTAGATTAATTATATGTCTGGTTTGGATAATTATTTTAAAAGAATCTTATTGTATGTAATTTGAAATACTATGAAAATATTTAATAAAACATAGTTACATTTTGATCTACAGTTTCTTTTTAATTTTAAAACGAAATAACTTATTTTGTCTAATAATCTGCATTTGGAAATGCTCCAAAATAAAGGTATGGGTAAAATTGGAAATTTTAGAAATTATTTTAATGATTATTGCTTAAAATGTTTCATTCATCTATAAAACCATTCTCTGTTGAGTGCCTACTTCTGTGTGTGGGGAACTTTTCTTGGTGTGGGATATTCTGAGCATGTAAGGATAAAACCTATATGATTTCATAGAATAATAATTCAAGGAAAGAAAACAGAACAAAAATACATGATAAAGAGGGTCTGGGTGTGAGGAGAAGTCTCTCTAACAGTTAGAGGAGGATTTTCAAGGTTTTTAGCCTTACTCCCAGAAACAAGCCTTGGAGGATGAGGAAGGCCCTGGCAGTCAGTGAGAACACACAGCAGCTCTGAGGAGGCAATCACTGGAGTGTTGGCGCCAAACAGCTGATGTGGGGCCTAGTGGATTAGGAAGGGAGAGAGCTGGAAAGTAGTAGCTCAGAAGTGAGCAGGGTCCAGATCACATTGTAGAGCAAAGTAAACATTTTGTATTTTGTTTTTGTTTTTCCTAGGTAAAAAGGGTAAAAAACCAAAATGAGGGGTTGTTTTTGTTGTTGTTGTTTTGTTTCTTACAAAGATCAATGGCTGCTAAAGAATAAAGGCTTTAATTGGGACAATAGTAAAAGGAGGATGAGCAATGAAAAGGCAATTGCATTAGTCTAGGAAAGATTTCTTTAATTCAAGGTATTAGAGAGTGATAAAGTAGCCATTAACCGATTCTTTAATGTTTACTTAACTGCATCTAACCTGTCCACTGTAAGCAATGCTTTGTAGGACAAAGCTTGATTCATGAAAGTAAAAAAGGTATAAAACATTAAAAAGAAACAAATTATAGCTTTTAAAAATCAGAATACATATAATCTCTAACAAGATAATATTATTTCTGCATCAGTGAAGAAATATTTTATGGACGAATTTTGGAAACTACAAGTTAGCATGTACTATGATATCTCTCCCTAGTTACTACCTACTGAGTTAGCATTTGAAGAAGTTTTATTTTGTCTTTCATTAGTAACATATCAAGATTCTAAACTGTAGTGGACTTTTCTTATGATATCTGTAAAAATATGTCATTTTTTAAAAGACTATTTTGTTCCATTAATATAAGCAAAAAATATACTTTTTGTTCCATAAAATTTACAACTAATTTCTTTATAAGTCCTTAAGGGAATTCAAATTTGTTAATAAAGGGAATTTGCTCCATTCATACCAGCTTTTCCATCAATATTTTTTCTTTTTCATTCTTCCTGTCTCTCTGGCTAGTTTCTATTTATTGATTAGTAAAAAGAGTAGGTCCCTTTAAGTAAGGTAGACCTCCTCAACAATTAAGAATTATCCTGTAGCAAAACTCTGGAGAATATACTAAAGGATGAGAATCATTATTTTGTTATAGTAACTTTCATTTCTTCCATCCTTTAAAAGTAGTAACTTTTAAGCTTTCCATGATACATAACAGAGTGTTGGAAAATACATTCTATAAATGCAGTCTTAGAAATTTTCTTCTTGGAGGTAGTTGCTGTGAAATGTTTTCTGAGTCTGTTACTAAGCATCTCCATGACCTAGGAACAGTTTCCACTCAAGCAAAAAAAAAAAAAAAAAAAAAAAACAGAAACATTCAAGTTGACATGAGGGAAGCTTTTGTTTAGAAAATTTATTTAGCTAATATGCAAATAATAACTATATTAATTATAAATCTTCCTTAAAGAAAATAACTACTTTCTCTATTTTTGGAACAAGCTAAGAAATCCCAGTAGTCTCACCCTTGATTCTTTCTCTTTAAGCATCCTCACTCTTTAAGTCCCTCTAGCAGCCTTGTACTTCCTATCCAGACCTATCTTCCTCAGGGAACATTCTGGAATTTCTTGCCATGAGATAAAATCTGTATTAAATAAATCATTAAGTCTCAGAAACTGTAGCTAATGGAAGGTGTTTTTGTATACTTCCATTTCAGTGTAATGGAATAGTTCAGTCATTAGGTATATGAAATAGTGAGAAAGTCACAGAGGTGCTATAGAGCTTGTTGTATTTATGGATTGCTATACCAAATACAACAGCATGCACCATGTAATATATGGCCATGCCAAGATGAAAACTGAACTTATTTCAGAAGAATCATGCTTATTAATGTTCAGAGGAAAGGTCAATGCATTATATTCAGAGCTAAGAATCCTGAAACAGCCATTGAATCTGAATGAAATGGAGGAAAAAATACTAATGTCTTTGGGTGACATTTGTGCTAGGTGGAAAATGAACAAATACACTCGCAATGATTGATGTTAACATAATAAAAATGTCAATAAATTCACATGATTCTGTTGTTTTATCTCAATCATGAGTGGACTAATGTGTGCCTACTTTCATTTCTCAGGCCTAAAAAGTGCAATACTGTATTCTATATCCACTCTGAAGTTATGGCTGAGTTCACACAAGATCTGGACTAGGTAATATGGGGAATGTAAAGATGAATTAATAGTAGTCCTACTTTTAAGTTGATTCTGGTCTATAACAGGAACAGACAGGTACCTAAATAACTGTAATACAGATAAAGTTTTGGAGGAGAAACATGCCTAATATCTGATTACTGTTCAGAGGTAGGAGAAATTGAAAAGCACAGAGAAACACAATTATGAGAAAAGCTTCCACTTCCACTATGTGACTGACAGAGGAAATTGTTAAAATTGAGAATTAGGTTTGAAATCTTTGAAAAAATTAGGTTCCTTCTTTATTCTCTTGCTTCCTTCCCTTCTTTTTCAGCATTCCTCTCTTTTCTTTCCTCTCTCTACTCTCTCAACATTTTCCTTCATCTTTATGTACTTAGTGTTTAATGTGTGCTTCATCATGTGCTAGACACCACAATAAATACAGCCTCTACTTAATCAACCATGGCCTCCTCAAACCCCTATTCTAATATTACACAGGACCTCCTATTCAAAAGTAAATAAACATAAAATACATATTGGGGAGTATATGTTAGAGATTAGAGAGAGTAGTTTGAGAGAACAGGGAGATAGAATAGAAAATTAACACTAAAAGGAAAAACGGAGGTAAACAATATACTGAGTTTAGGGATTCGTTATCAGGGTCACCATAAACCACATGAATCTGTTCCAGAGATATTTTGACTACTCTGAGTACATGAGAGCAGCTTTGGTATCCAAATGACAAATTGAAGCACCGAGCGCTGGAGAAGGCCCATCTCCTCATTTAACTCAGCACACACACAAGCCCAGCAAAACTATGGGATCCTGAAGCCTCCAGATAAATCCAGAAATGACAGAGTTTTGTTTTATTGAGGGTCAGTGCAATTGTATGAAGCTTTTATAAGGGTTGTGGTGGGCAGCATGTAGGTGAGATAGAGGTCCAACAGGGGACAAAGATAAGGTACATGTTGTGCTGTTTCAGTTAACGGGCTGGTGGGAATGTACAAGACTAATCCAAGGGGCATATGAGAAAGCTGCTCAAAACCTGATGTGGGGATGAGGGTGAAGAAAACATCATACCTTTGGGTCACGCATGTACATGGTAATTATAATCTTACTTGGTAAATGCAATGTGGATATCTAACCCAGATCAGAGATTACAAAAGGGTGATTCATATAGAATGGCTCTTCCCTCATAAAAATAGTTTGAGAATTTTAAAATGAGAGAGAAAAAAATCATTTTATATTTCAAAAATCATTTTGATTCAATAAATAATGTCAAAATAATCCAAATACAAAATTTTTAAAAGAATCTTGACCCATACCATATATTTTATTCAAAAAGGATCACAGATCTATTATGTAAAGTGTTAAACCATAAATCTTTTACAGAATAGTAGAGGAGAATATCTTGGGTTAGGTAGTGTTTTTTTATATTCACACCAATGCACAGTCTGCTAAAAAATTATGAATTATATTTGGTCAATATTTTAAAAAACTTCTGCAAAAGACATTGTTTAGAGAATGAAGAGACAAACTACAAACTGGACAAACATCTATAAGTCATTTTATTAAGGACCATATTCAAAAAATATAAACCTTAAAAACAATATTAAGAAAAGAAACAATGTAATTTTCAAAAAATGGGTAAAGAAGACACACTCACCATAGGAACAAATAAACATATGAAGAGATGTTCCAAATGACTAGTCATTAGGAAAATTCAAATTAAAATGAAAATGAGATACAACTGTAGATGCATCAGAATGGCTAATTTCTTAAAATGACAATCTCAAGCATTGTAAATAATGTACTGACACTGAAATTCTCATAATTACTAGTTGGGCATGCAAAATGTAAAATCCCATTTGGAAAATAGTCTGACGGTCTCTTATAAGGTTAGATATTACATTTACCATCTGACCCAGTCATTCCCCTTTTAGGCACTTACCCAAGATCTAAGTAAATACATGTTTACATAAAAGCCTGTACATGAACGTTCACAGAAGTTTTATTAATTATCACCAAATTGGAAACATCCCTGGATGTCCTTCAAGCACTGAATGCAAAAATAAATGATGGTGCATGTATATAAAGGAATAAAACTCAGCAAAAACAAAAACAGATGAATCCCAAGTGTATTCTTTTGAGCATAGAAAGCCAGATCCCAAAGGATACATATATACTTATTTGAGATTCTGAAATGTAGTTTTTCCCTATAGAAGAATTTCAATTAATAAATACAGACAGAAATAGAAAAACCTACATTAGAACTCAACAATAAGAATTGTGCAAACAAGATTTACTTAAAACAGGTGACAAATTTAGTAAACAAAAATGTTTAGTAAATTCAGAGTTTAAATTCTCTCTCCTTCAAATAACATATTAACAAAAGAGGAAAATAATATTATAATGGAATGATCTAGGAGATGCCCTCTTAAGCAAGAAATCTGATACCACCCTCAAGAATAAGGTGTGAGGACACCAGCTACTCCCTCATCTAAAGCTGTGAGAAGGGTACATCTTTCTGATGCCCCTGCCAAACAATGCATAAACACAATCTAATCATGAATAACAATAGACATACTCAAATTGAAGGACATTTGACAAAAATCGGATTAGTATTCTTGAAAAGCATCAAGGTCATGAAAGACAAAGAGTAAAGAACTGTCACAGACTGGAAGATGCTTAGATATGATAACTAAATGTAATGTGGGATCTTAGATTGGATCATGGCACAGGAAGAAAAGAAGACATCAGTGGAAAAGCTGATAAAAATTTTAAAGAATTCTATAGTTTAATAAACACTACTGTACTTTCTCAGTTCTGGTAATAGCCTCATTTTTATGTAAAGTCCTTAAATCAGGGAAACTTACTGAAATTTATATAGGACCTATGCTATTTCAACATTTTCTGTAAATCTGAAATTATATAAAAATAAACATTTAAGAAAAGTCATAATAACAATCCAGCAACAACAAAGCAACAACAGCAGCAGCAGCAAAAACAAGCATTAAGGGCTGGGGATGTGGCTCAAGCAGTAGCACGCTCGCCTGGCATGCCTGTGGCCCGGGTTCGATCCTCAGCACCACATACAAACAAAGTTGTTGCGTCCACCAGAAACTAAAAAATAAATATTAAAATTTTTTTTCTCTCTCTCTCTTTAAAAAACAAAAACAAACAAACAAAAAAACAAGTATTAAAGTGCCCATGTTCATCAAAGTGGGTCTGGGCATTCAGCTTACTTGTATAGTACGTGCTTACCATGGAGCCATGGATGGCCCTGAGTTCAATACCCAGGACCAAAAAAATTATGATTTAATGAGGGCCTTGTTAGATTTCCATTTATTAGTTTCATGGATAATTTTACTAGAAATAATATAGAGAGGGTCTTATAATAAATTTCAGTGACTGAGACCTGGCTGGTTGTTATCCAGTCCTACATAAGACTGTTAGGAACCTGGTGAAGGCTCCTCAGTAACGACTGACTGTCTAATCCTGCAGCCTGGCAGGTAGGTTTTTATTCTCTTGAATTCATAGACGCAAATTCGTGCCTGCAAATATGGGTTTATCGAGTTTATCTACAGTCCTTCCCAAATTCAGATTTATCACACTCTTTACTCAGAACAAATCTTATCTTATGGATGGTGTGAAAGGACTTTTTTTTTTTTTTCCTTTTTGGAATGAATAAGATTTCATCCTCTACATGGCTTCATTCAATTTTATTTGGGAGTATTAAAAGAAAATATATGTGAATAAAATTGCATTTACATTCCCTTTTCTCTCTTAATTCTTAGAGTATATAGTGTTACCTTCACACTTAACTACTTGTTACTAGATTTTTTAAACTGTTACTACTTATTACTATTTACCCAATAATTAGCAGGATAGTTTAGGGACCCAAGGAGAACCACAGGAGGAGGGAGCAGATTAGAAGTAGATCTAGAAAGGTGATTAGAGTGAATGACCTTGAGAAATCTCAAATGCTTCAATACTGAAGGTATAAGAACAAATTTCTCCTGAATACAAAAAAGGTTTATTCTCTTTTATAAGGAGGGAAATATTCTCTGACAGAAAGAAAACAAGCTGGTGATCCCAATTAGCCCCAGTACTGATTGAACAAAGTGTGACACTAGGGCCACCAGGTTTTTGTCATCTTTTTATTATCGGTTACAGTCACATTTGGTTTGTTTTCTGTTTATCAATATGTATACATTATAATTCTAAAGAGTAGATACTTTGCAGTTAATGTTCTATGAATCCCTTGAGAGTCCAGAGATTACAAAAGAATAATTCATCACTATTTTCAGCAACAGCAAGGGGTAAATCTTTAAGGCTAGTAGAAGAGAGAAAGTACAGAAAAACATCTTTTTTTTTTTTTGGTGCCTCTCTTCTGATGAGTTTCACCTCTTCCCACTTTTGCTTCATCCCTGATTCCCTCTTTGATAAGAGGGCAGCAAGTTTTGTCAATATCTCCAGGTCCCTGACTGCTCAGAGATGCTATTATGATTCAGATTTCAAGTGTTGCCCAAAATTTCGTGTGTGAGACAGTGCAAAATTTTTTAGAGGTAAAATGATCAGATTATAAAGGTGTAATGCAATCGGTGGATTAATCCACTGATATGAATTGACTGAGACTTAATTCTAGGTGGGTAGGGTATGACTGGAGAAGTAGGTCACTGGGGGCATGCCATTGGGGTATATATTTTGTCCCTAGTGAGCAGAGTTCTCTTTGCTTCCTATTGCTATGTTCTCAGTTGCTTTCTTCTGCTACACGCTTGTGCCATAATGCTCTGCCTCAGTCCAGGCTCAGAGCAATGAAATTAGCCATGTATGAACTGAGACCTCTTGAAATTGTTAACCAAAATAAACTTTTCCTAATCTATGTTGTTCTTGTCAGTCTGTTTGGTCAAAGCAACAAAAAAGCTAACTAAAACAGATACTCATAATCTTTCCTGGTCAGTTCCTGGTCAGTTTTCTTTCAGATACATCTCAGGAATTATTTCAAACTTTTACTAACACCTTAGTCCTCTATGCACCCTCTCAGGAGGTAATCTTACTTATTAAGTCACACAGGGAAAAAAAAAAAGGCAGCTGGTAACTCCAAAGGAAGCTAGGAAGATGAGTCTTCCAGAGACCACAGTCTTCATATCACGGTTATCTGATTCTGTACCTGGTTAAGGTACTTTTTATCTCATCTCCTCAGGGATTTAGAAAAGGAAAGGAAATATAGGAGAAATAAGAGTAAATTTGGCAATACCTTTGTCATTCAGAATAAATGCAATCTGGGATTCAAGATGAATGAAATCAGAAAAGGCAGACCTAGAGAAACCAGACTCGGGACTTCCTATTCACTGCTGAATACTTAATGCTTGAAGAAGAGCTGAACACGTGTCAGCTCAGTACTTAATAAGTACCACTTGAATGAATAAATAAAGAATGTTCAATATCTGAAATTTAAACAATCAACAGTATCTGATTTGCATTTTCAAAGCGACCAGTTCCATCGCAGGGTTCACGTGTCTTGCTCTATGCCACACTACAATGCATCCTGTGCCCTCTCAATGAGCTTGATGGACTGTGCCCTCCTGATTACTCTACCCAAAGGAAGCTTTTCAGTCCTTATTACATGTGGCTACCCAGTTCACTTTATTCTATTGACCTTTCTCTCATCATTGGAAACCTGTCCTTCCTCTTTCAGGTTGCTCTTCCATCTTTCATTTCATGAACTTCTCTTCTTCAGTGTGCCTCTTAGTACTGGCTCTCCTCCACCTTCTGGGTAATTGCATCCTTCCCCTGGCTTCAACCACCAACCATCCCTTATTTGTTGAGTACTCTTTCGCTTGCACCTAAAGCCTAGACTCCCCCTCAGGCCTGAGGGGCATTCTGGAAGCCTCAGGCACCTCAAACTTAACATGTCCAAATTAGAAAAGATCCTTTTATCTCTAAATCTGTTCTCTCACCAGAATTTCCAATATACTTCTTACTTATAGAAACCATAAACTTGGGAGTCATTTAAAAACATCTCTTCTCTCTCATTCCCCCTATGCAATCAAATAGTCACTAAAGCCTCTTAACCTTAGAAATAGTTCTCAAATCTATTCCTTTCTTTTTATATTGATTTATTTAACCTACTTTCTCATTATTCTTCAACTGGATTATTGTACTAACCTCCTTATAATTTTCTCTGCTGGTACTTTTTTATTCCATTATGTAACCTACACTGTCATTACTTTTCTCCAGCTTATTTGATGTTTCCCTAACATGTCAAATTCTTTTTCTTAGCACAAAGGCTTAGAACTAGTTGTTTCCTCTGCCTGGAATACTCTCCTATCACACCTAAGACTGGTTCCTTTACTGCATTCAGTTTTTGCTTTTTACCTAAAATGATATTTATATATTCATAATTCTTTTTGTCTCCTCTAGTGGATATTTCTTTTTCATTATTGTATTAACAGTGACTAGAAGAATGAGAACTCAGTAAATATTTAATGAATTAATGAATGAATAATTTCATCCCAAATGGCATATGCTATGCTGCATCGGGAAATACTGGCCTCAGTAGACTCTCACCAACAAATGAGCTTCTCAAGAGCACTGGTTGCTTCTTTTCTATCTCTAGGTTTTAATCAATAATAGTGCCTGATGAGCAGTGGTCCTAAGCAAATGTTTCTTGGAAAACCCTTCAGAGCATCCAAATCATAGGAAAAACAAACAAACATCTAATGTCTATTACTAGAAACAGATTTATAGAACATTTTAACCATTTATGATTTATACTATATGTCTGCTACAATTTGGATGTTCATTAATCCCCCCAAGTCAAAGACTTGGTCTCTGGGGTAACATTATTAGGAGGTAATAGAACCTAGTGCCAGGTCCCTAGGCCATTAGGGTGTGTCCTGTGAGGGGACTGAAGGTCCCTGACTCCTTTCTCTTTTGTTCTCTGGCCTTGAGGTAAGCAGTTCTGCTCTGCCACGTGCTCCTAGCAGGATGTGCTGTCCTATCACAGATCCAAAACAGAACAAAGGAAGTGATCAATCACAACTAAAACTTACAAAACTATGAGCCAAGAGAAACCTTTTCTTTTATAAGTTAATAACCTCAGGTATTTTGTTATAATGATTGTTCTTGTGTTGGTCAGCTTTTCATTGTTTCAATCAAAATACTTAACATAAGCAACTTAGGAGGAAAGGTGTTTTTGTTTGTTTTGTTTTTGGCTCATGGTTTCAGAGGTTTCATTTCAAGGTTGGCTGGTTCCATTGCTTTTAGACTGAAGTGTGGAAGAACATCATACCAGAAGGGTGTGACAGAGGAAAGCTGCTCAGCTCAGGGCAGTGAGGAAAGAGAGGTTTGAAGAAGAGTCCAGGGACATAAGATATAGTCCCCCAGTGATCCACCTTCTTCAACCATGCCCCACCTGAATACAGTTTCTACCTATTTCCTGTAGTGCCTTCAAATTATTAATCCATAAAATGGATTAATCCACTGAAAAGATTATATCCCTAAAGATCCTTTCGCTTCCCCCAAAACTCCAACCCTGGATATTGTTGCATTATGGACCAAGACTTCAATATATCAGGATTTAGGAGACATTCCAGGTCTAAACCATTAAAGATGGAGAGCTAATACAGTTTCCAAACTCTGATTTTCCTCATGGGAAATTTTTACCCTTAAACTTTCTACCTTACAGATTATAACTCAAAAATTGTAATATAGGTACTTCTCATTTCTTCCTTTTCTATCTCTTTGAATCATCACTTTGAATCTGAAGTTATAAGAAAGATGGGGTGATAAGTTATCACTGGCATAAATTTTATGCACCAACATTTCATGACTCTCTTGTTTTGTCAAAGGAAAGGAATCGCAAAATATTAGAGCTAGATGTGACCTTTATCAGATTCTAGTCTAATCTGCACTTTTTCGTCTTTTGTACCAAGGAATAAAATGAGGCCTAAGAGGTCATACGACTTGTCTGAATATAAGGAGGCAGAGAAGAAGATATATCAGTGGCAAAAGTAATAATGGAAATCTTGGGAAATGTATATTATTTCATAAGCAGACTACAAGAAAAAAGTCATCAGTTAGAAGAAGCAGTTCTTATGCATTTACTACAAGGTAGTTGACTAGCTTTAATTTATTTTTCTAGTTATGTTTCATGTGGCCCTCCAAACTCCCTGGAGGGAAGTCACAGTAATCTTGAGTAATTAAAGAGGATTTGAGCAGGTTCAGAACTTTATATTGTACCTTTAATACTGTGAAGGTCATATGGGGAAATGAAGTTATGTTTAAGAATTTGTATGTTATCCTGATTTGCTTTTATTACTTCTTACTGGAGTTATGATTTAGTTGAGATATAATTATATACCTAAATATAGTTGCTACTATCCATTGTTTCTCTTTTTGGTTCTTCCACCATCATGAATTCAAATGGCAGGGCCCAGTCTCCTGAAGTGTAGTTATTGTATTGAATTTCTTCATTGTTGTGCTGCAATTCTGATTTTTTTTAAGAAGAGTAACTCTTTTTTTTGTGAGTTATATAGTTAATGACACTGGTGTATACATTATCTGTTATGAATTGCTACTATTTATGCTACTTATGGCTAAAAGTCTGTCATCTAACTGATGACTTTTATCTGCTTCTTGGAGAAAAGATACATTCTAAGCACATAGTTATAGGCTGATTAATCTCTTTTTATATCAGGTGTATCTTAACGTTAGTGAAATTGTGATGTGTATCATATAAATAGGTTCAAATTTTATCAGAAACACTTTTGAATAATACAGCTTTTAAACGTTTAACCTTCGCATCTAAAATAAAAGCAGATATATGCACAAATATGAAAGGAAAGAAAAACATTCCCAAGAACTTTATAATACATATCTCTCAGAAAAAAAACTACAAGATTAAAAGTATACATATTAAGAATTTATAAAAAGATTTTATGAAGATTTTGATCTATAATTTTGCATTACTTTTAATTGAGAGTCTATGCATTTGTTTCTTGGGCCCTGGGATACTCTACAAATATGCCCTTGTAAACCTACACTGCATCTTCATCTTCATCAGTATTATCTTTTATGTAATGGGGTGATCTTCAGGGAGCATTAATTGCCAGCTATCTCTTAGCTACTTAAGGGCAATCTTGGAACAATTATCATGTATTTATGGGAATGAGGCATTCATTCATTTATTTATTGCCTTTCTCCTAGCAAATCCACAGCCCTCGAGGCAAGATGATAACAGTATAAACATGCCCACTTATCTTTGCGGGAATTATTTCTTTCTCTGTTCTCACCACCCAACCTGGCAGCACCACACCACTCATACATGGGGCTCACTCTTACAAGTTAAAATTATAATGGTGATTATTGCTCAAGAGCATACTAAATCTATCCTTTCTCAGTTTATTATATAAATGGGATTTTATTTCCTTTTTTTCTTAAAGAAATGTGACAAGGATTTTGACTCATGGATCACATAAATTTGACTAAGTACAGGTCACCGGTCTCATTTTTGGATAAGATTGTTAAAAATGTAATCACTGTACTCCTTGTTTGGATGTTTATATGAAATAAACTATTTCAAACTGGGAGACAGATGTCACAGATTATCATATTAAATCTATTCAAGTGATTTAGGTTTTATAATCCTACATTTCATAGGTCTATACATCTTTTTCCTTATCATAGCCCCTAATTTACATATATATGAGAATATGTAAGTAAAAACATGAGAGTACGTGAAAAAGACATATAATTTGACTTATCAAAAATACAGATCTGATACTTTTTTATCTTCAATTTTTTGTTGAACACTTATTTCAAGATATTTCATGTGTAATCACATAAAAAAGACTTTGACATTAAATTGTTATGTTACGAAAGGGTAAAGTTTCTAAGCTGGAAAGCTTGAATGTAAAAGATTAGGTATTATTAAGTCCCTCTGTTACACCCAGAACCTGGAATTCCTGAGATAGTTAAAACAATGCCCTACTGGCTATTTAGCCTAGGGCCCTGTGCAGTTTGTCACAGGGCCCGAACCAATCAGTTTGAATGTGTAACCCGATTAGGAATGACCAATCACCCCCGCCCGACCTGTTCGCGCCAATGAATGTGCCAATCACGTCTCGGGAGTTGTTGTTCAATTTTCCCGCGCCTCATGATGATTTGTTCTGATGTATGCAAAGCCCACCGCCCTCTCCAGAAAGTGTACATAAGCTCTGCTTGACCTTTGCTCTGGGCTCTGGGCTGCTCTCCCTTCTTGAGTGAGCATGGAGCCCCAGCGTGCTGGAATGGATCCCCAATAAATCTCCTTTTGCCAATTGCATGGAGTAAGTCTCTTGTGTGGTCTCTCCCTCCGACGCTCCGCCGGACCCCTCTTACAGTTAAATACACTCCAAAGATTCATAACTCAACTTCAAAATTATATTTTTCTTGCACAATTATTCTCTGTGATTGCCATATAAAACAGAAGGAATAACATGACATAGTCAAGCTAAATTAATGATGAGGAAGTCAGAAAATATAAATGAAATAATTAACATGTATTTATTTGTCTCTTGGTTTCTCTCATTTAGATTTGATTCTTCACTGGGTATTATGCATAGCAGGCTCTTTTCTAATTTTCCTTTTAGGATTAATTTAAGGCATAATTTTTCCTATTTTGAAAATCACTGTTATTTAATTCAGATTTTTATCTATTTAATTATTACTATTATTATTATTGCAGTTCTAGGGATTGAACCCAGGACCTCATGCATGCTAGCCAAGTGCTCTACCACTGAGCTACACCCAAGCCCTTTTTTAATGTCTATATTAGAGGTCTTGCCAATTGTCTACGATTGCTTCTATTACCTGTGGTTCTCCTGCATCAGCCTCTCAAGTCATTGGGATTACAGGCGTTTACTTCTGAGCATTGCTTTACTTTAGGTAAAGTAATTAAAGTTTAAAACTTTGACTCACTGAGACATAGTAAAAGAAAAAAGAAAATCCTTGCATTTAAACAGACTTCTGTTTGATAGCATTATTGCTGCTTTGGGTTAGCAGTCCTTATGTGGGTTGATTAACTTGTTTGAGTCTTAATTTCTCATTTTTTAAAATATGGATATTGATACAAGAGCTGCTGTGAAGGTAAAATGGCAAAATGTTTGTGTAAAATGCCTGATATACATAGTACCAATAATGGTTCCTGTTAAATGAGGCTTACCATGAGTCACACACAATGCTAAGTGCATTATATATTTACAGTTAATTCTTATAGCATTCCTTTGCTATAAGTACTGCTTTATTGTGAAGAAGAAAAGATATGAAGGGCTTTATTCTATTATGGTAATGGGTTATTTCCACCCCATTTTATAGAAGTGCAAGTAAAGGTTAGAATTGTAAAATAATTTACCTGAAACAGCACTAATTTTAAATTACAAGAGCTGAATTCTAACTAGAGTCTATGTGTTTGGTTATCCACAATTGTGTAACAAGC
This sequence comes from Ictidomys tridecemlineatus, assembly GCF_052094955.1. Classification (NCBI taxonomy): domain Eukaryota; kingdom Metazoa; phylum Chordata; class Mammalia; order Rodentia; family Sciuridae; genus Ictidomys; species Ictidomys tridecemlineatus. Next base: position 168,867,404 of record NC_135479.1, read on the forward strand.
CTTCCAAAAATGTAGTGGCTTAAAAAAACATTTTATTTTTTGTTATGATATTATGGATTGACTGGACTGAGCTGGGTAACTTCTTTGCTCCAAAAGGAGGCCATAGCTGCAGCCATCTTGTGTCAGTGGTGATAGGGATTAGGGGTGTGGTTGAAATATCTGAGATGCTTCGGTCACAAGGCTGTCATTCAGTGCTTCTGCAGGGAGCTCCCAATGTGGCTGCGGACTGGAGTATCTCACTATTCCTCTGCTTTGCAGTGCTGCTTATTAGGAAGGAGTGTTGCAATAATATGTAAAGTGCCTCCACTTGTTTCACACTACCTAATGTCTCATTGGCCAAATTAGACATATGGAAAAGCTCAGAGTGTGGGAAAGAGTTACACAGAGCATAATATTAAATGACCTCATTAAGCCCACTAACAGTCCACTACAACTCCTGCTGTCAAAATCTCTTTTTTGCCTTCCAAACTTCATGGCTGTATGTAATCTGCTGCCCTTGGGCAGCATGTTGCTCGACATCTTAAGAGAAATTTTAGTAAGAGGGCCAGTTACACGATTTTAATAAGCTTTTATGCTTTTCTCCTTCCAAGTCTGAAATAAAATTTCAACTTTATTTAAATTGTTTAAAAAGAAATTTCTATTCTGTAAAAGAATATACCCCTTTCAAAGATTGAAATTATTTTCAAGAAATTTTTAATGCCAGTCTGTGTTGGATTTTATATGTGTAATTCATTAGTGAATAAAATCAGAAGAAATATTATTGCATTTTTTGAACTATCATTCAGATAAAAGTGAATATATATCAATATGTTTCTTTGAGTATCTGACTAATTTTGGATATTTTAGAAATTGCCTTTTGAAGGAATGGCCTTGGTCCCATTATTTCTGTAAAAGCAGTATTTTTTACTTCAGAGTCTATAATCCTTTTCTTCACTTTATATCAATTTTAACAATTTATTTCTATTGCTATTTATGTAGATGGTCTCCATAGTAAACTTTTTGTTGAAATGTTTTGTTCTAGATAAAACATTCTCTATTGATGAATAAAATTTATTTCTAAACAGTAGTATTTTACCTTAATGATTCAAAACTTTCTTCCATTAATTTTGAGTGAAAAAAACATACATATAATGCTTCATTATAATGTATGTTCTACATTCATTACTTCAGGTTAAATTAGCAATGGCTTACAGGTAATACCATTTTGAAGCTATTTGGCGACCAATGAAAAACTCTGATAATGTCACGGCTTAGTATCAAGACTTTGAGGGGTAATATCAGATGATATCTGAACTGTTATTCTCTTAATGACTGTGCTATTGTTATCAAATTTTAAAAATCTCAGACTGACATAGAAAAGAAATAATGAAGAAAATCAGAAACTTACTTTTTGTGACAACACCTTCTAGGCGAATGATATTTGGGTGGTCAAACTGACCCATGATGCTGGCTTCTCTCAGAAAATCTCTCCTTTGCCGATCCATATGGCCACCTTTCAAAGTTTTAATAGCAACTGGGATCTCTCTTTTCCCTGGTGTCTTCAAACGCCCACTACAGACTTCTCCAAATTCACCTTAAAATATGAACAAAAGGAGTTATTTGTCTAAACAGAATGTTTATATTTCAGAAAAAGCAAATTGTCATACAATGCTATACATTTGTTAAAAGGCAGAGATGTTCAAGTGTACTATTTTCACATAAAATTTACATTCTTAAAAATTAAGTTTGTATAGATAATATGCTTGATTGACAGCATATACATTTACATTGCATTTACACCATTACATAAAATGGAATACATTTTCATATGCTGTGTACCACAGGAAATCCCTGATCTTTTGAGAAATGATGACTAGCAGAATGGGTGATGGTAATGTAATTCTTATAGAAAAGCAATCACAATATAACATTTCCTGTTCTGGTCCTCAGTTCTGATATATGAGCCACATGCCTGCCCTATTCAGGGAATCCATCAGGCATGTATGGTTGATTTCATTCCCCAGGCCACAGGCTTGGACTTCACTGACCATTAGAAATCAATGCTAGGGTCAACTAATGTATGAACATATTGGAAAAAACACACTGAACTCAACTACAATTAGTAATTATATAGGTTCAATTACAAGCCACATGCGTGGAAATACAAATACAGCAAAATGAGTTATGTTTCAATACTCACTCCACCGGGTAGATTAAATAATAACCAAATATTTTATTTATCAAGCATTTACTACATATATATCCAATACTAGGTTCCTGTAAATGAGTTTCAAAGGAATATGAAACTTGATCTCTGCTTTCTCCTGAGCTCACAGTCTAGTAGCAGAATTTGAATGTACATAAATGATGCACAGATCTCAAACCAATCTGTGTAAAGGTTGTATTCATTAAGAACAGCAGGGGCTGGCCGACTTCCTGGAGAAGGTGGGAGGGACATTCAAGATGGGTGCACAGAGGGAATACAAAAAAGAAAAAGAATTAAAAGTCGGAAACAGTAAAGAGAATGATGTGGACTCTGGGCGTTAAGGAGACTTGAGTTGTTATTTTGGGAAAGAAGTGCAATGCAATCTCAGTGTAATGCAATCCATTCAACAAAGCCTAAAATTCTAGACTGTTAATTATTCTAGGGATAATCACCTGCATTTACTTAGAAGCATGATGCTTGATCCCTAATTTACTTACTTATAAAATGAGGACATTATAGAATTACAGAGAGTTTTATTGGAAAGACAATAAATAAATGAGAATATATGTGACAGTGCTTAAAAACTGTAAAGTGCTAATCACAAAATAATTTGTTTAAATATTTGCAAGGGTGAAAGGAATAAAAATTTAAATATCTTCAGTTGACCTATTAGTTACCAGTTCTAGTCTTTGTTGGATATAAGTTTGATTGTAGAAGATTGAATTAAAATTTTGCACTCATAACTTTCAATTATCTATATTTTCTTTGGACCAATTTATCACAGTCAACTAACTGCTGACTATACATGAAAATTAACTATATTTTGATGTAGACACTAAATTATTGTTTTTTTAAAAAAAACTATAAAGTAAATAGGACTAAACATTTCTTCTTTAAAGTTTTGCACACGTATTATCCATTAGCAATGGAAAATAGTCTAACAATATAGTTTGTTCTCATACATGTTTTAGAAAAAAATACGCCAAAAACACTAAACTATTTTCACTATAAAATTTACTACCTATGATATTGGGGTGTTATAAATATTGCATAAATTTTACATCAGAGTCTAGAATAGTAATTTTTAACTTAGTGATGGTCTCAACCCGTTGGAGGATGGATATTTGTATTTCCCAGAAAATTAAGCTGTAATTTTTCAGTTCTGTTAGCAATATGTTTTTGATTTTTTATTTGCTCTACTTAGTTATGTTTTTGATATTTAAAAGATGTTTTCTTATACAAAATCTGACAACTGTTAGAAAATTTCAAAGTTTTTCTATTTCAAGTCTCTGGACCCTGAGAGTAAAAGGTGTTGTATATGTTAATATTAAAGCATAGTAAGATACTTGAGTTTCATCCTCAGATCATTGTTCTTTTCCAATGAATATGTGGAACAATACAATTTTTTTATTTTCTCTTTTTCTTTTACTTTGCCTTTAAAAATCTGTTCATATTTATAAAAATTCAGTAATATTTTACAACCTATCACCTGGTATGAGACCATAATCACTGTTATTTTCCTATTCACATTTCATAGGAATTCAAGTGAATTTTTGAATATAATGAAATAAATGAGAACTCTGTTGGTATTTTATCGAGACAGACATAGTGGAAATTTTCTTTGGTTTTCTGTTGTCTAAAATCCATGTATCTTATTAACACCAAGCAGGTGTTTTCTTCATGTCAAGCTTTGCATGATCAAGCTGTTATCACACTTATTTCATTGGCACTAAATATGGGTTGTCTCAATTAAAGATCTGAGACTCCCAGTGCATTCTTTAGGAAAAGTCCAAATGGCTCAGCCACAGAATGTATTAAAATTCTTATCCACATTATGCTGGGATATATAAGATATATGAGAAAAACAAGAAAAAAATACTTAAAGTTAAATGTATAATTTTGGATATTGTCCCAAATGGATTAATTACATGACTGCCCTTATAGCAAGAATAGAAGCCCTGTATATAACTTAACCCTAAGTAAGAGAAATTATTACTCAATAATATCTGAAAACATCTACAAATACTGGTTAATTCATAATTAACTTCCTGACCATAAGGATATAGTGTTAATTATTATTATTAATATTTTATTTCCCAATTTATAGTTGCAATCATTATTAGATTATTCAGTGCTTATCATGTGCCAAGTCAAAGAATTCAATACATAACTCTCCATGACAAACCTTTGATGATACTCATATTATTCTATTTGTAGATGAGGAAACTGAAGCACATGAGCTAAGTAACTTGTCCATAATGAAATAGCTAGGAAGTGGTAGAGTTCTCTTTTGTACCAGTTAGTCTGGCTTTAGAATCTATCCTTATATAGCCTCTGTTCTGTGCTGTAGGCTATTTATTGCTACTATTCTCTTATATTAGCATGTTAAATTCCCATTGGTAAAAAGATGTCTTTGAACCATTTTATAATGTTCAAACACATCAAGTGGATATGGCCAGGTGGATGGGATGACAAAGAGGTATCCTATGAATCCTCTACTCTTGAATAAAAATGGAGACCTATCTGAAATATGCTGTATGTTAGACAGTTTGGAAAAAATCACTACACTCAATCCAGTTTCAAGAGAGCAAAGAAAATTATATCTAAGATAATTGATCTTCTGCCACTGACAAGAGCATTCACTAACTAACAACCCCATCTATCTCCCTGGATAGTGGTAAAACCTTTCTGGACAAGTAATTTTGTTGCATAATATACAGGGTCATGTTAAAATATCAATTAGTATTGGATTTTCAAAAACACTCCCATACAACTGAACTAGAATTGTGAGGGGAGTGTGAGCTGGTGAATGACAACCCACTTAGAGGCCTGTCATATCCCAATCACTTGGAGGTTTTTCAAAAATTTACTCCCTGTCTTCTGAGATGCTGGCTCCCCCTCACCTCCAATCTCTTAAGAACCAAAGAAGCAAATAACCATGTTCCTGAGGCTTTTTTTACTTTTTAATTCATTTTTTTTATCAAGTCTCTTAGGCAAGACTAAATATTTATTTCCTCATACTTGCTGTTGGCCTGACAGGACAGCTCTCTACTAGGATTCATCTCCTTTTCTTCTCTATTACACCTCTCTAACCCTTTTCTGTGTGGATAGTTCCTTGTTAGCAGTAAATGGCTGAGCTCTGACTGCTCTTATTCATAAAACTTTCCCTGACCACCCACTTTTCACTGAACCTAGCCTCTTACCAATTGGTCCTTCTAAATGGAAAAATAAAAAATAAAAAAAAGAGAGAGACCCTCTAACATTCACAGGCCAGTCTGGCTCTGAGAGTGAGACTATTTTACTCTCTCAAAAACAATAACAACTTCAGACAAGGCTACTTTGAGACAACAACAAAATGACAGCAGGACCTCTTCATAATTTTGTCTAAGCCCAGACAGAGGCAAGTGCACTGTTCCACTCAAAATACCAAATATTCATGTATTTGGCTAAAATTAGTGTTACTTATAAGAGAAAAACACCCCACAATTATAGCTTTTTCTAATTCTAGCCCCCCCCCCAATAGTATGATTAATTAAAGTCTTTAAATATAGGACCAATATTATGTGCTGCTTCAATAGCTAGAGGAACCTGGGAGGAAATCAAATATCCTGCTGCAAGTTCTCTTGCCCACTCTACTGCTACAGATAAGGTCCCGGAGCCAAACAACCCTTCATATCAAACAGACCAGGTTCCTCCTCACCCATAAGTAGTAGGTTTCAGTTGCATGCCCACCTGTGGAATGATTCACTTGAGACAATCACATACTCCCTAGTGAACTGGAGTAACCCTCCCTCTTGACACTATGAAGCCTGCATGCCACAATCCTAGTTGTTCACTCCAACTTCCATGTGGCCCTGCATGGAGTGTAGTGTCTTCCTCCTCTGGACTGTGTGTATATATGATTAATAAATATTGTGCCATCTCATCTGTCCAATGTAAAGTAGTGTGTGTGGTCATCTCCAGCAAGGAAATCCCTCCCTCATCCATAGGGTGAATGGAAGGCAATTATAACAGATATCTAAGGGGCAATTAAAGTAAGATGGTTCTTGAAATGACCCTGTAGATTGGTTCCAATTTTTTTTCAACCACCCATACAAGAATTCTCTCTGTGGACATAGATCTCTTTGCGGCATTCAGCTAGGAGGTGTAAAATTCCACTAGAGCCTAAGATCTAGGAAAATTATTTAGAGAGGACAGGTCCAAACATAGGTGTCAGATTCACTGATTGTTAAGTCTAGCTTTGAACCCCAAAATGACCATTCCCAAAATAATTGGGATACAGACCCATTTGGCCTTGAGCTTGCAAACAAAACCAGTATCCAAAACCTCTAGGAGGAAACCAGAACAAAGCACCTTGCAGACAAGTCTGCCTGCATGCTGATATTTGGTCTTGTCAGTAGGCCTGAATGTTATCCTGGGGTGTTGCTCTATGGTCCTTTGGCTCAAGTCCAAGTTTAGAATTGCTAGCACAGGATTCAAAGAAGACTCACCCATTTATGTTAATGAGGCAGGCTTTCTGATCTCTTCCCCACAGCAAATGAGTCCTATAGGCAGTAGCCCCTTTTTGCTATAGCCTTGGAGTTATCCTGACTGTTCAGGGAATTGCTCAAAAAAATGCTCCTATATTCCTCACTGTGCTTCCATGTCAGGCTTGCAACATTGTTCCTATATCACATTCCAAAATAACCTTGAACCTCAGTTTCAGTTCCTCCAAGCTGCAGTCTAGGAGCAGAACTACAAAGCTGGGGCACCACCAGAAGATGTGTTTGAGTCTCCATGGCAGTCTTGCCAACTTTATTCCACAGTGCATTCTCAAGTGACCCTGGATTTTGATTCTGGCCACTCTTGCCTGCAGAGAGCAGTTCAGTCCACCTGGGGATCCAGAGGAAGGCATATCCAGAAGTGTTCCTAAAGGCTGATTTCCCACTGTGGGTCCTGAAATGACCTTGTAAATTGGCTCTAACTCTTCTCCACTGTAGTCTGAGAGCAAGTCTGATCAAATGGGAACTCAGAAGGAGACAGGAAATTAGTGAGAGATATGCTTGCTTCCCTCAAAAGAGGCCTGAAGATTTCAGTCTCAGGTGTAGATCTGGAAATAAGCTTTTGTCTCCATTCAAACCCATTTCAGCCATATACCACCAGCACAGTATAGCCAGGTCTGTGACCCCTTTGCTGATCCACCTGGAGCACTATTAGAGATCTGGAAGAAGCCACACCCACCAGTACATGTGGTAAAAGACTTGCCTTCTGCAGACCCTGAAACAATCCTTTATCAGTGCAGGACCAGCCTCACCAGATCAAGGTCCTGGAGACAGTCCTATCCACCCAGGGAACATACAGAACTCAAGCCCACAAGAATCCCTAGAAACAGTTCCACCAACTGCAGTCTTCTCTGAAGATTCAGCACCAGCTATGAGACCCAGATACAACCCCATTCAACTGTGGTGCCGGAGGCAACACCATCAGCCAAGAAGTCTTACAGGAGAAGCAGGAGAGTTGTCAAAATCAGACTGTAAAGACTGCAAGAGGAATTTGCTCCTTCAAAAGCACACACACTAATGCAAAGTTATGTAAATAATAAAGCATGAGGCAAAAGTAACACTGTAATATTAAACTAATAAAGTGCCAATAAGCAGCTCCAGTGAAAGAGAGATATGAGTTTCCAGAAAAATATTCAAAATAGTCATTTTAAGGAAGCAAGGAAAGGTGAAAAAAAAACATATGAATAACTAAATAAAATTAAGAAACCAATGCATAAACAAAATGAGAAATTTAATAAAAAATACACTGTGAAACTAGGAAACATTGATGAAATCATAGGAGATGATGCAAAAAAAAAAAAAAAAAAAAATGAAAAGGCACCCTGTGTTCATGGACTGGAAGAACTAATGTTGCTAAAATGGCCATATTAGTCAAAGCAATCTACAGATTCAATGTAACCCCCATCAAAATTCCCATTTCATTTTCCAAAATAATGGAGAAAATAATGGTAAAATTTGTATAGAGCCACAAAAGACACTGAATAGCCAAATCAGTCTTGGGCAAACAGAACAAAGGTGGAAGCATCACCACCTTACTTCAAAATGTAATACAAAGCTATGGGAATCAGAGCATGGTACTTGCATATAAGCAGACAAAGAGAGCAATGCAACAGAATAGGAAACCCAGAAATAAAATCATGTGTTCCATCACAAAGGAAACAATAAAGAAAACAACCCATGGAGTAGGAGAAAACATATGCAAGCCATACATCTGATAAGAGCTACTGTTCAAAATACATAAGAATCTCAAAAAAAATATGACAGCAAGAACACAAAGACCTCAATTAAAAATGGATGAAAGACCTAAGTAGATATTTTCAAAAGAAGACATACAATAGTCAATAGGTATACCAAGAAAATGCTCATTATGACTAATCAGAGAAATGCAAATTAAAAGCATGGTGAAATATCACCTCATACCTGTTAAAGTTGTTATTATGAAAAAAGATGGAAGGAGGCAAGTGTTTGGGAGGGTATGGGGAAAAGAGAACTCTTAAGCATTGTTGACAGGAAACAGACATATGGCAGACACTGTGAAGATTCTACACAAAATTAAAAATTACTACACAATCCAGCCATCCCACTTCAGGATAAACATGGAAGGAAGATGGAATCAGTGTGCTGAAGTGATAACTCCACTTACTTGTTCATGGTGGTGTTATTCACAAATAGGTAAGATATGTAGCCTGGGTGTTCATCATTGAATATGTGGATGAGGAAAACACGGGAAGGCTTTCACACTTCAAAGTGATAAAATGCATCAGCTACTAGTATCAACTAGTAGACCATGATGAGTCAAATATACATTAAAATATAAGAGCAAACATGATGAAAACAATACTAAATGATACACACACATGAATATTACAAACTGACAATTTTATCATTTGGCCAAATGACTGAGCCTTTTCAGAAAAATGATGTGTATGCCTAATACCTGTCTCTGTTAATTTATGGAACATATATGCTAATTGAAAAATATGTGTATATTTGGCTTAAACAGAAATTATGTTGTAGTCTATTGACAGTACATAAATTACAAGATGGCACATTTGATATTTTTTCTCCTGAGTAGTTTTTAAGAAGATTTTAAAGAATCTCATATTTAACCTCATGATACTCACATTTTGAAATTATTTATAAAAAAGACAATTTTTATAGAAAAATACATAAAGTAAAAAGTAAAACTAAAAAAGGGGAATGGAAATGTGAAATATATATATATATATATATATATATATATATATATATATATATATACACACACACACATACATACAATGTAATATTACTCAGCCTTTGTAAAGAAGGAAGTTCTATTATTTGAAACAGCATGAATAAAACTGGAGGGCATTATGGCAAGTGAAATAATCAATGCACAGAAGGATATGTACTACATGTATATAGAGGCTGAAAAAGTCAAACTAATAGAAGTAGAGAGTAGAATGGTGGTTACCAGATCCTGAGGGAGTTTGAATGGAAATAGGGAAGATATTTATTGAAGTGTACAAAGTTTCAGTCAGATGGGAGGAATAAACTTTCCTGATTTATTGAACTGCATAATGACTAAAATAAAGCTTTTTTTTTTCAAAATTGCTAAAAAAAAATAGGTTTTAAGGCTTTGACTTTATAAAGTGATAATTATGTAAGATGGTGTTTTTTTTTAAATTAGGCTTTTTAAATTATTCTATAATATAACTAAATAGATATATCATATCCCATAAATATGTACAACTGTCATTTGTCAATGTTATACCGATACCAAGACCCTCAAATAACTCTCAGCCCACACATTGCCATTCCAATTAAGCCTTTATTGCTGGTCAGCGGTGGACACTCTACTCTCTAAAAGTGAGATCATCAGAGTGGCACACCCCTTCAGTTTGGCCTCATATATAAGTAAAAAAAAAAAAAAAAAAACACAAAAGGGATGTTAGGGGGTTTAGCAAGCCAAGTTACAGAAGCTGGAGATTGCAGTCAGGTGGCAGGAGGCTTACGCAATCAAAATAAGCCCAGTTACCCCAGTTACAGAAACAGAGTCCAATTAGATAGTTCAATGTTCTCGCGGGTTTCCACAACAAAAGGAAAAAACAACTTGTCCCAGTCATGACCTTTCTAGTTGGTATGGCTCTTTCACAAAATGGAGTCACTAAACAAAATGGAGTCACTATAGTCAAGATTTCTGTCTCATCACATCAATGAAAAATAAAATAAAAATGATATGCAATCATAGAATTGCCATTGCTCAAAGCAAATCCATACTACCTTAGACCCTCTCCCAAATCACCCTTCCAAAACCTAAATCAGTTCTAATACTCTTGCTGATACATACTATAGTTCTCCATGGTGTGAATTTTCCTTTGCTTAAATGAGTAATAAACACAAATTGTTTAAGTGTAGTGTGCTCCTGGTGCACTTTGCCTTAAGAATATTACCACATTATTCTTTAGGATTTTGACTATTTGAATTATCCTTGTAGGCCATTTATGATTTGTTTACTCATTTATTAGTTGTCTCAACCCTTTCCCATGACCCTATCCTGTCAACTATAATCTTAGTTATGATGCCATAGGTCTTGATTGTCTTGCTGACTCTTGTTCCCACTATCCTGAGTACACAATAAACACCTCTATAATATTTGCTGTATGAATGAAATAAATGAATGAGGGGAAAAACAACAAATCTAGGTTCAAAATTAGATTATCTTGGAGTAGATGTAGAGATAGAAGAGTTTTCAAATATAATAACATTTTAAAAATTTGCATAAATTTTTTTGCTTTCCTTTTGTTTTACAGAATAAGAAGATGGCCCAATATCTTTTGTCTTCATTTTCTTTAATTTTTTTTTTAAAGACCAACTGAACAGGGGCTGGGGATGTGGCTCAAGCGGTAGTGCGCTCGTCTGGCATGCGTGCGGCCCGGGTTCGATCCTCAGCACCACATACCAACAAAGATGTTGTGTCCGCCGAGAACTAAAAACAAATAAATATTAAAAAATTCTCTCTCTCCTCTGTCTCCTCTCTCACTCTCTCTTAAAAAAAAAAAAAAGACCAATTGAACATAATCCACTCCCCTTTCTGTGTGCAAAAGTAATAGGGAAAATATTTTTAAGTGTCATAAACAGAAAGAGTTTTAAAAAAGGCATAGAGGAAAAAAACCATATATCATTAGATTTTTAATTCTGCTCTAGAGGAATATATTAGTCTCCTGAGGTCTTAACGTAAATTCCATTATTATTAATATTCTCAGGAGAGTTACTTAACCAACTGTATTCACTCATTTCCTGTCAATCAAAGATGGATACCAGTATCTTTATGACTAATTCTGTCTGATTTGTTCCTGATATATAGGATACCTTCTACATATGAAAAAATGTCATTTTAAAGAAAATTTGTAATTGAACACCAGGTGAACTGATATGACAATGCTTCTGACTCCACAGAAAAGTTCAAGATAATGGAAAATTTCTCCTGCTTAACAAGCCTCATCAATCAAAAGTGGACAAACACATGGGGCAGGACAATATGTTAGATATTAGGGCTTCTATCTCTGGCTTTACCACTAATTTGTTGTGCAGCATTACAGGAAGTCATTTTACTTTTTCCTGCTTTTGTATCATTGTGGGTTAATAACTACTACCTATCTACTATTTGAGAGGTACAGATTAATGTCTAAAATTTGTAAAGCTATTGGAATCTTTTAAAAGTTCTATGTAACATGTGTCTGAAAATCATATTGATCCATGAAGGATATGTTAAATATGCCATTCTGAGTATAGTATGCTTCATTGTTAAAGTCTATAAAATCTAGTTTAGGTAGCAGGATTTCTTTAAAACTTGAGTGAAGTCTTTTAACTTCCTTATCAAATGAAGCATAAATAATACACTATCAATTTTTTTCCTACACCACATTCCAAACCTTCTAGTTACTCTTTCTTTTAGGGTAGGTTTTCTTTTCTGCAAAAATGTACTCCCAAATATAGCACTGTCTTCAAGAAAATTAAAATTCTGTCTCCTCTGATATCATAAAATCTAGTATATTACTTTCTTCGTGAACACTTTTACTCATAATATTTTAACTTTTCAAACACACTGATAGCTCTACCCTCACGCCACCTTTTTTTCATTCAATGTATCAGCCTCAACCAGAGAACCTCTCATAGCAACCTGCTTTCTTGCCTGAGGGTAGATAAAAAGAGCACCTTTTTAGACTAAGAAATATTTGCATTTCAAAACTAGTTCTATTTGATTTTCTATCAAAATTGATTTTTCCATTGTGCTATCATAAAAATCATGTTAGAAATCAAATCTAATGAAAACATCTTTGTGACTCAGGAAAATTACTCAATGTCTTTGAGTCTTGGGTTCCTTTGTCTATAAAACTTAACTGTGTTTTGCAGAGTTATAGGCAGTAAAGATACATAAAATGCCTCGAACTGTCTCTAGTAGCTTCCATTATTGTTACCACAACTTCCACCTGCCCTTTAGCTATATACATAGTGCAATTGAAATTTAGGGCTAATTTAACCATCTGCTGAGCACTCTTGGAGAATTTGATAGTTGTGTTGTTTGAAATGCATGGCTCTGTTCCCAGATATATCCTCTTTTTAGTATACATACTATCTCAGGTTAATGTCTTTCTTTACCACCAACTACTGCCTTTAGGCTTTTAAGTTTCAAGTCTATGTTTATACATCAGATTTCTCTCTTGAACTGTATACTTGTATTAACACCTGCAAGTCTCCAATTATCATCTTCTGTATTAGTAGTCAGTTCAGGCTGTCATAAGGAAATTCCATAGATTGGTTAGCTTAAATAACAAAAATTTACTTTCTTACCATTGAGGAGAATGAAAAGTCCCAGATTAAGGTGCTAGCTGATTTCAGTTTTCATAGGGCTCCCTTCCTGGCTCCTAAGTAGCAACCTCCTCATTGTGTCCTCACATCGTTTTTTCCTTGGTGCACACTTGTGGGGAGAAAGACGTTGCTCTCTCCCTCTTATCACAAGTCTCCCAATCCTATTGGATTAGGACCCAATCACATGACCTCATTTAACTTTATTTACCTACTAAAAGTCTTATCTCCAAATACAGTCCCACTGGAGGTTAGGGTTTCAACATATGATTTTGGTGGGGGACACATGTCAGTTCATAACATCTCCTAAAATCTATTTTTTTTCCTACTTTATCCAGTAATTCACTGAGTAGCCATGGTTCATCGAATAATGTCCCTGCCAAAGAGGTCAATATTCTAATTCACAAAACTGGTGAGTAGATTGCCTTACTTTGCAAAAGAACTTTACAGCTGTATAAAGTTAATAATCCTGAATATGGAGAGTATGATGGCAATCACAAGGGTCCTCATAGGAAGGAGGCAAGAAAGCCAGTGAAAGGATGGGAGGATGGAAACAGAGCTAAGAGAATGAAAGAGGTCTGAACATGCTATATTTTGGTCTTGAAGGCAGAGAAGGAGCCATAAGACAAGGATGCAGGTGACCTTTAGAAACTGGAAAAGGCAAGACACAGATTCTTCTCTGATGTCCTCTGAAGGAATTGGTCTTGCCAATATCCTCATTTTAGTCCAGAGAACTGTAAAATAATAAATGTGTGAATTTTTGAAAAGCCACTAATTTTTGGTCATATATAGATGGCACTTAGCATAGCTTGGCACAGAGTGAATTCTCAAATATTAGTTCCCATTAGGCTGAATAATATCCTCTTTTAGGCAGGAATTCTCAATATTCTCTAATGTTCCTTTTTGTAATCATTATCAGCAGCACTTCTCATATTAATTGTGACTTTTTATTCATTAGTCTTTCCCACTACACCATGATAGTTTTGAGAGCAGAGATTTGATTTTGCCTTCTTTTTGATCCCCGAGTGTCTGTCACAGTGAATATCTTGGATAGCTAATATTACTCAATGTTTGATTGGACAGGTGTCCTCATGGCAGACACCTGCATGAGTGTTTAACTCCATGTGAAAGTACAAACTAAACATTTTCAAGAGTTGCTTGAGGAGGCAAGCATGAGAGGCCATTATTTATCCCAGTATGCGAGAATTCCTGCACAAGCACAAATAAGACATTTTGGAAATTCAGTCAAGCAATAAAAATGATCAGTATTTGCAGTGGAAGGATAATGTTTAGAAAACCATGTCTAAGAGAAATTATTGGATTTCCAACTGTAGTAGTCAAATGCTCTAAGAAATGAGAGAAAAAGTATTTTCCCAAAGTACATAGATAATTATCTTGATTAAAAAAGCCGGTGAGTGTCCTGAATTACTATTAAAAATGATATTATGAGTCCTTAACAGCAATAAAGACTTTCCCTAGCTTTATTATACTAACGGATTATAAATAAAACTGTATTATTAGATCATTTTATCTTAAGCTAAAGAAAATATTCATAGATAATCGCCAACACCTCTGTAAATTAAACCATGATTCAAAACTGTAGACATTTTAATGTGTTTTTATTTATTCTCCAGAGATAATAATAGGCAGATGTTCTAACAGAATAATAAACATGAAAAAGTGTGTTTTCATATTAATGCTCCATTTTCACTAATGTAAACATTATTTTAGTTAAAATTTCATTCAGTCAGTTTTCCTCTCAGGGACATTCATCACAATTTATTTTTTTTTTAGAGAAATCTATACTTCACTATTTTATTTATTAAAAACATTTTTTCACTGAGACCTAGATTGCAACATGTCTCATTATTACATATATTTCCAGAAATGAAACAATTAAAATATAAATGTTGTTGATTGTAAGAAGAAACACAACTCCAATGACATTAAAATGAGAAAAAAAATACATCCTAGAATTTTGTTAGGTTGGATATATTCATTGAACAAAACTTATTTTATCACTTTTGGGGGGCTTTATTTAAATAAGAGTATCATAAATCCTAATTATTTCATTATTATATTGACTGAAATTGTAATGAATTTTAAATTGCAAAAATATTGCTCTATAATGACTCATATGGTAAAGTATAATTTTCAAAAACAATGGAAAAAACAGACTGATTTTAAAGTCTTCATAAAGCTACTAAAATAAGTCATATTCTATGATAACATGGAAACTGCATGTTATAATAAGTGAATATAAAACTGCCTTAAGTATATATAGCAAAATATTATATAGTGTTTTTACAACTTTATGAAAAGGAAATGTAAACTTCTTATACTTAGGAAATAGACTGAAGGAAAATATACTAAAATGAGATTATATTTCAGTTATTTGTATTATGGGTGATTCCATTTGGGCCCTGGGCTTTTCTTTGTTGGAGACTTCATAAAAATTGATTCAATCTCATTATTTTTTAATCAGTATGCTCAGGTTTTCAGTATCTTCATGGTTTGGTTTTGTAATGTTATATGTATCCAGAAATTTATGCATTTCCTCTAGGTTTTTCAATTTGATGCTATGTAGATGTTCATAATAGTCCCTAAAAACACTTTGTATATAAATATTTTAATATCTTAATTAATTTTTATTATATTATTAATATTTTAATTACTCCTTTTTAATCTCTGATTTTATTTATTTAGGACTTCTCTCCTTTTTCTTTGATTATTTTAGCTACTGGTTTGGTGATTAGAAACAACTGCATTTCATCTATTGTATTCTTTGTTAGTCAGTCTCTCATTTATTTCTGCTCTGATCATTGTTACTTATTTCTGTTTACTAATTTTAGATTTGGCTTGTTGATTTTCTAAGAGCTTGAGATGAATTGTTAGGTCGTTTATTTGAAAAAATTTTCTTTTTTTTGATGTAGACACTTGTTACTAGAAATTTCCCTCTTAGCACTACTTTTAATGTATCCTACAAAACTGATTTTGTTGTGTTTCCATTTTTACTTGTTTTAAGAACTGAACTTCTTTTATTTTTTTCTTCCATGACCCATTGTTTGTTGAATAGCAATGTTGTCTAGTTGCCATGAATTTGCATATTTTCCAAAGATTCTTTTGCTGTTGATTTCCAGTTTTATTCCTTCATGGTAAGAAAATATAAATAATATAATTTCAATTTTTCTGAATTTGTGAATTTTGTTTTGTGATCCAATACATGATCTCAAGAAAATGTTCCATGTGTTGCTGAAAAGAATTCTTTAGCGGTTGGATGAACTATTTGGTAAAGATTTGCTTAATTCATTTGTCTGTATTATTATTATATTATTAATATTTTAATTACTCCTTTTTAATCTCTGATTTTATTTATTTAGGACATATTTTATTTATTTTAAACTTCTTGTCTATATTAGAGTTTGAATCTCATGTTGCATTGTTGATTTTTGTCTGGATGATCAGTCCATTGATGGAAGTGGAGTGGTGAGGTCACCCACTATTATTGTCTTGGAACTCATCTCTTCCTTTAGAGGTAGTAATATATATTTACAAAATTTGGAGCTCCAGCAATAGGTGCATATACAATTATTATAGCTTCTTGTTAAAATGATCCTTTAATAATTGCAGAGCAACCTTCTTTTGTTTTTAAACAGCTTTTCTCTTAAAGTCTATTTTTTAAAAATAAAAATTTTAGCTATTCCTGCTTTCTTTTGGTATATATTTGTGTGAAATATCTTTTGCCAAACTTTCACCCTGAGTGTGTCTTTACTTGTAAAGTCAGTTTTATTATTGATAGCATATCTCTGGGCCTTTCTCTCTCTCTTTTTATTAATTTAGCCAGGCTGTATGTTTTAATTGAAGAATTTAGTCCGTTTACATTTAACTATGAAGAGTAAAAATTTTGTACAGTAATTTTGTTAAATTTCTTTTGTTTTGAATAACTTCTGTTCTTTCCTTCATATCTTGATTATCCTTCTGGTTTAGTATGTTGATAATGTTTATTTATGTATTTATGTTTTGTATATCTGCTTTTTGATTGGGTTTTATAATTTTACATGTTTTCATAATGGTAGTTTTCTTCTTACCTTCAGGATGTAGGTTTATCTTAAGCATCTTTTAAAAAAAGTTATAAAAAATTTTTGTTCTTTTTAGATATATATGACAGTAGAGTGTATCTTGACATATTATACTCACATGGAGTATAAGTTATCCTATTCAGGATCTCATTCTTACAGTTTTACATAATATGGAGTTTCATTGGTCATGTATTCACATAGGAAAGTTGTATCCGATTCATTCTATTTTCTTTCCTAATGTGATCCCTTCTCCCTTCCTTGCATGTTCCTTTGTCTAATCTAAAGAACTTCTATCTTGCCTCCCCTCCTTTATTATGTGTCAGTATCTACATATTAGAATATTTAACCTTTTGTTTTTTGGGATTGGCTTATTTCACTTAGCATAAAAGTCTCCAGTTCCATCCGTTTACCAGCAAATGCCATGATTTTATTATTTTTATGGATGAGTAATATTCCATTGTGTATATATACCACATTTTCTTTGTTCATTCATCCTTTGAAGGACACCTAGATTGGTTCCATAGTTTAGGTATCGTGAATTGAGCTGCTATGAACATTGATGGGGCTGTGTCACTTTAGTATACTGATTTTAAGTTCTTTGGATATATATGAAGGAGTGGGATAAGTGGGTCAAATGGTGATTCAATTACAAGTTATGTGAGTAATCTCCATATTGCTTTCCAGAGTGCTTGTACCAATTTGTGGTCTCATCAGCAATATATGAGTGTCCCCTTTCCCTATATCCTCACCAAAATTTACTCTTACATTTATTCTTGATTATTCCCTTTCTGACGGGAGTAGGTTGGAATCTCAGTGAGGTTCTAACTTGCATTTCTCAAGTTGCTAGAGATGTTGAACACTTTTTAAAAATATATTTGTTGACCATTTGTATTTCTTCTTCTGTGTAGTGCACGTTCAGTTTCTTTGTCCATTTATTGACTGGGTTATTTGTTTTTTTGTTAATGTTTTTGAGTTCTTTTATACCCTGGAGATTAATGATCTGAAGTGCAGGTGGCCATTCTGTAGGCCCTCTGTTCACATTATTGATTATTTATTTCACTGTGAATAAGCTTTTCAGTTTCATACCATCCATTTATTGATTCTTGATTTTACTCCTTGCACTTTGGGGATCTTATTGATGAAGTAGTTCTGAAGATGACAAGATGGAGAGTTGGGACTAATTTTTCTTCTAGTAGGCACAAGGATTCTGGTCTGATGCCTAGTTCCTTGATCTAATTTGAGTTGAATTTTGTGCAGGTTAAGAGAAAGGGGCTAAATTTTATTATACTACATATGGATTTCCAGTTTTCCCAGCACCATTTGTTGAAGAGGCTATCTTTTCTCCAATGTATGTTTATGGTACCTTTGTCTAATATGAAATAACTGTCTGTATATATGTGGGTTAATCTCTGTGTATTCCATTCTGTTCCATTGGTCTTCGTGTCTGTTTTTGCACAAATACCATGCTGTCTTTGTTACTTTAATTCTGTAGAATTATTTAAGGTATGCCTCTTGCTTCACTCTTCTTGCTAAGGATTGCTTTGGCTATGCTGGGCCTGTTATTTTTTCAAATGAATTTCATGGTTGCCTTTTGTATTTATGTGAAGAGCACCACTGCAATTTTAATAGGAACTGCATTAAATCTGTATAGTGCTTTTGGTAGTGTGGCTATTTTGATGATAATAGCTCTGCCTATCCAAGAACATGGGAGATCTTCCCATCTTCTAAGGTTTTTTTCAATTTCTTTCTTTAGTGTCCTGTAGTTTTTCAATGTAGACGTGTTTCACCTCTTTTGTTAGATTGATTCCAAGTATCTGCTTTTTTATTTTTTCAGGCTATTATGAGTAGTATAGTTTTCATAATTTCTCTTTAAGCTGATTCATCATTAGTGTATAGGAACACAATTGATTTGTGGGTATTAATTTTATACCCTACTACTTCGCTGATTTCATTTATGAGTTCTAAAAGCTTTTCAGTGGAGTGTTTTTGGGTCTTTCATATATAGAATTATATCATTAGCAAATGGGGATAATACCAGCTCTTCTTTCCCTATTTGTATCCATTGAATTTCTTTTTTTTTTTCTAATTGCTTTGGTGAGGATTTCTAGGACTATGTTGAATAAAAGTGGTGAAAGAAGGCATCTATGTCTTATTAAAATTTTTAGAAGAAATGCTTTCAAATTTTTTCCATTTAGAGTAATGTTGACCTTGGGTTTAGCCTATATAACTTTTACAATGTTGAGGTATGTACATACTAGTCTTAGATTTTCTACTATTTTGAACATGAGTGGATGCTGTATTTTGCCAAATGCTCTTTTTTCATCTATTGAGATAATCATGTGATTCTTGTCTTTAAGTCTATGGATGTGATAAATTACATTTATTGATTTCCATATGTTGAACCATCCTTGCATCAATGGGATGAACCATACTTGATCATGGTGCACTCTTTTTTGAATATGTTTTTGTATGCAATTTGACAATACTTTATTGAGAATTTTTGCACCTATTGTTCATTAGAGATACTGATCTGAAATTTTCTTTCCTTGATATGTCTTTGTCTGGTTTTGGTATCAGAGTGATGCTAACTTCATGGAATAATTTTCATGGAATTATTTTCATGGAATAATTTTAGTAGTATTGGTGTAAGTTCTTCTTTGAAGGTCTGGTAGAACTTAGCTGAGAATCCATATGGTCCTGGGCTTTTCATTATTGGTAGGATATTGTTGATATCTTCAATTTAATTGCTAGATATTGATCTGTTTAAATTTTCTATGTCTTCCTGATTTCATATAAGCAGGTCATACGACTCTAGAAATTTGTTGATGTCTTTGTGATTTTCTATTTTATTGGAGTATAGATTTTCAAAATAGTTTCTGATTATTGTTTGTATTTCAGTAGTATCCATGGTGATATCTTCTTTTCATCGTTAATTTTAGTAATTTGAGTTTTCTATTTCTTTCTCTTCATTATCTTGGCTAAGGCTTATCAATTTTAATTATTTTTTTTCAAAGAAATAACTTTGTTTTATTGATTTTTTGAATTTTTTTTGCTTGTTTGTTTCAATTTCATTTATTTCATCTTTGATTTTAATTATTTCCTGTTATCTGCTTTTGGTGTTAATTTATTCTTCTTTTTCTAGGGTTTTGAGATGTTGTGTTAGGTTATTTATTTGATGACTTTCTATTCTTTCACTGAATGACCTTAAATGTCTTTTGTAAGGTGTCTGGTAGTGATGAATTTTCACAGGTTTTGCTTTTTCATGTAAGATTGATTTTCCCTTTATTCCTGAAGGATAGCTTTGCTGGGTATAGTATTCTTAGTTGACAGCTTTTTCCTTCAGAACTTGGAATGTCATTCTATATGCTCATGGCCTGTAAAGTCTCATCTGAGGAATGTGATTTTATTTTTGTCGGTGTTTTATTTAAATGCAGCTTATACTTTTTTTGTTGTTGTTGCTCTTAGAATTCTTTGTTTTGTACCTTTGACAATTTGACTATACTATGTAATTGTGTGGCTCCATTGCAGTCACATAGACTCATGGACCCAAGTGTCTGAATTTTCCCAAATGGAAAATTTTCAGCTATTATAGATTTTCTATATCTTTCTCTTTTTTTTTTCCTTCCCTCTGAGAATTCCCCCAACTTTAATAAAATTTTCATTTAAGGATAACCCAAAGTCACAGAGAGTGTTTTCATTCTTTTTTCTTTTTCTCCTTTCCTTGTCTTTTCCTTTTCATCTGGCTCAAAATTTTTTTAAAAGACCTGTCTTCAGGTTCTGATATTCCTTTTTCTGCTTTTTCTAATTTGCTGTTCTGTTGTGGAGACTTTCAATTGTATTTTTTATTTGACTTATTGAATTATTAATTTTCAGAATTCCTCTTTTATTCTTTTTCATGATCTCTACCTCTTTGCTAAGTTTCTCATTCATATCTTGACTTATTCTACTTATTTTGCTAAATTATTTTTATGTGTTTTGTTGAAGCTCATGGAGTCTTCTTTGAATCATTCTTTTGGATTATTTATCAGGCATTTCCTCAATACCCTTCTCTTTGAAGTCTGGTGCTAGGGGTTAGTATTCCTTTAAAGGCACCCTGATGCCCTGTTTTTTATACTCTTCTGTTCTTATATTGATATTTGCTCATCTGATGGGTCAATTTTCTCTACCACTTTTATAAGAGTTATCATAGTAAATCTCCTTTTTCTGAAGAAGTGTCTTAGAGTATTAGTTTAGCCAGCTATGATGGCTTTGGTTCTAGTTGGTATGACAATGTAGTCTCCCTATAGCTTCTTTAGCTGTAATCCATGGCTTTGGACACAGTGTCTATGGCAGTGGCTTCAGAGATCCCTTCTTTCTTTGGGGACCACAGTGGGGAGAGGACACTTAGCAGTCCAGGTAGGTACAGTACACACAGTAGTAGGAGTGGGATAACTACCTTGTGGCTACTTCAGCTATAGGAGTACTGGGGCAAGGGTTATGGAGAGTGGTGAATGTGACCATGGTAGTGACAGCCATATGGTCATGGAGCACATGCTGGGACTGAGTGAAGCATGAGATCCATGGGGGTTGGCAGCATGGCTCTGCTCCAATATGACTTCATCCTGCACCAGCCTGGTCTCCAGTGTTTGAGGGGAGATAATTCAAGTTTCTTCTCTGAAGCAAAACTACAGTGTAGATTCCTGATAGCTCTATTTGCTGTGTTCAAACCTGTGATGACCATGGAACTCTCTTATACCTAGGGTTGCTGACATCCAAGGAAAGGGAGACTGATAGGACTCTCCAATTAACTTTTTCCCCCTACAATAGAGTGCCCGTGATTGGGGAACAGGGGTCATAGTTGCCAGTTATGCTCTATTCTATTCTTTATGCCCCATTCAAGGTATCTATATCTTAGAGGGTTCTCATTTCTTCATTACTCTTCCTCAGCCATTTGCTTTTAAATGCAGCCATTTATACGTTATCTGTTTCTTCTTTTTGGAGAAAATGTAGGTGAGCATTAAACACCTCTATTTCTTAAAAGTGTTTTTAATTCTATATTTTTTTAGCTATTTTTATATTGTGTATTTCTAGATTAATTGTATTTTATTTAGAAATGAATTCCCTAAAAGCCCAACTCTTTAAAATTCATTGAAAATTGCTTTATGGATTTAAAACATGTCAATTTTCATACATATTTTTTTGTTTCCTTGAAGAGGATGTGCTTCTGCAAATTTTGGCTTATTACTTTCTGTATATTCATCAGAGAGAATTTATTCATTGTAATATTCCTATCCTCTAGTGATTTTTATTGATTTTTATTGATTTTTCACTATGCAATGCAGCAATTATTAAATAAATTATATAGAAAGCTCCTATGATATTAAAAGTTTATCTATTTCTTATTGTACTTCTTTTGTCAATTTTTGCTTTAAACTTTGCACTTTTTGCATATATTCTTAACATTTCATTGTTGAGAGGTACAAGAAGCTAAAGTCCAGAACTATTATACTTAGAACTGAATATAACCTTATAAATCACAAAATTATTGCTCATGAAGTATTGATAATCCTTTAAGTTTGAGGAAAGTCATTTGAAAACTAGGAAAAAATGTTGTTTCTTATTTTTGTGTTTTGAATTTTTTATTTTGTGGTGCTAGGAGTGCAACACAGGCCTGGCCCATGCATGGCAGGCAAGTACACCCATCACAGTTTAAGTATACTTCTTAATATACTTAAACTCATTGCCTCCTATTATCTGATAATGATGATGGTGATAGTCACCATCATCATTATCATCATCATAATTGGAAATTAGGTACTTGGCACCATTTCTACTATTTTATATAAATTAATTCACTTAATAAAGCACATTACTGAAGTAATTGTGAAAGTAAGTAAATACTATAGCTTCAAGATTATTTAAATGAGCCACATTGATATTAATAATTATTAGTTCAGGGATTTTCAGAAGACATCCGTACATTTTGGAATTACAGGAGACAAAATTATTCTTCTCCATAATGTCAGCTTATTACCACCCTCATTGATGGGATAGATTACTGATCTTACATGATGTGATGATCTTTCTGTCCTTAAGGTTATGAAAGTATATGGTCTACAAACATTGATAATTCTTACATTCTGGCATTTTAGGAACATTTCTAAGCAGACCCTTAGATTTTTCATCTATTCCAAAATATACTCTGCAGATGATAACTATAACTCCAAATTCAATACATTTTTTTTTGCATTTCCAAATTGTATGTGGGTAGCAGTTACCACACCAAATTAGATAGTACTATTTGTCATATATGAAAGAGAATATAACAGGGTCTGCTACTTGATCTTACAAGAGTATCTGCTAAAACTTCCTAAACAATAGTTAGGCCCTTTTATTTCAATAGCTTATACAATGACCATTACAAAAATTATAATATTTAAGTGTGTTCTAAGTTAAACCACAGTCTATTCTGTAGAGTACATTAAGAGAGAATTTTAAGATCTCAAAAGGCCTATGGAAGAGAGCGGTAAAGAGAAGTGCATTAGTGGCAATATCACTATATCTCATATATTCTTTGAAATTAGGGTAAATACATTATAGACTTTTCAGAAACTTTTAAAAGCATTTCTCTGGAGGCATGTTATACTACAAGTAGAGCAGAAAAAGATGCTAAGTATTTGTTTTTCTTGATGTGTCTTTTTTTCTCTCTCATTTGTATTTCATTGCACACAAGATAGTATGAGTAAAGAAATCTGACAGTGCTCATGTTCATGTCAGTGAATAAATGAAAGCTGCAAGTCATGTCTTATGGATACTGTTTTTTTAGTCATAAAAAATGAAAATCAAAAACCTAAAAGCAAAATATGTTGCATTTAGTCTTAATGCACACAAAAATGTTATTTGAGACACTTTAAAACTGTTATTTCTATTCATTAGTTATCTTTAGATACCAACTGCCTAGCCTATTTTTCTATCCATTAGTTGCTTTTATGTTTTATTTAATCAAAAGAAAGCCTAACATATTCTTTAAACAAAGAATTATTTATTATATGGATTATTAGTTGATTTTCAATGTTCAATGGTTAAAGTTTACCTAGGAGAATGTAGTATGTATGGGGCACAATTCCAATAATGTTGTTTTAGGTTGTAAAAAGTTACATGGAATGGGTTTAAGATTTAAAAACAGAGAATCAATGTCAGAAATCAATATTCATTAGAAAAATACTCTCATGTTTAAAATAGTTCCACTGCTTATCTCATTTTGTAGACCACTGACTTCTGGTTAAGGTGATATAAAATGGTAGAGTAGACATGTGCTTATCTCCTTTCCACCTGAAGCTTCTCTAATAACAAAAAAGGAAACAGGAGATATAAACCCTCCAGGAGAAAGGATTACAGATAGGATTTCAGAGGATGACAGTGGAACCCATTTTTTTAAGCAATTGAAATGATTTTGGAGTATTGATGAGTGTAGCCAGGCATCAAAGAAGAGAAGAGATTGTTTTTGTTGAGAGGAGATAAATTCACATGGAAGAAACATAGATGGACACCTGGTTTAGATGTACCCATTACAGTAAAGGGCAGGAAAGAGATGTGAGTCCCAGACAGGGCAAGGGTATAGTTTGAAGGTTTTACAAGGAGGAGTTGAATATTAATTTCCACAAAATGTCACAAAAGAGAAAAAAAATAAAAGTGCTCCCAGGGACTAAGGAAAAATACATTTTGGCATCCAGAGATCTAATCAAACAATGCCCTCACCACTCAAAGTGAGGCCCCACAATCAACAAGCCTGCATTTTCTCACCAGGACTCCAATCAGTGTTTCACCTTTAAAAATGACTGGAAATTGGAAGAATCTCCCAACTGGTGAGAAGAGTCCCTGAACTAAAGAAGGAGGTAAGAATAATTAGAGAGAATCGAGGAAACCAGAAGAAACAGCACGGGTGTGCTACAAGATCTAATCTAACAAGAAAGATCTGGATGCTGAAAGAGAGAAATAATCAGAAAATGGAGATACCTGGAATTTAAGACCACAGCAGAAAAAAAAAAATTTCAAGAGAAGTTTTGGAAAATATATAGGCATAGTTGAAGGCGCGGACCAGAAAATAGATTTGATCTACACCTTCCAAAGAAACAAACCCAACACCAAATATCTGTGATTAATCCTTAAGAAGATTAACAGCTCAATCAAGGTGTTTCATAAATGACTGACAGGAACTCCAGAGAGAACAAAGAGAACACATTTGAGGAAATTAGCAAAAAAATAGTAGCAAAGAGCTTTCAAAGTAATAAAATCTCAAGATTAAAAAGACCTCTATGTGTGCGACACGTTAATATGTAATTCCAAGGCAGAATCCTCCTGACACAGAAGTTGTCAACAGTAGTACTGTCACATAGAAGACAATGGAGCAGTGCTTTTAAAATATTTTAAATTTTGAATTCTATGCCCAGACTAGTAACTTGTAGAATTTATTGAAAAGACATTTTCAGATATAAAAGAACCCAGAAAATGTAACCCCTCTACAAACTTCCTATTCATAGTTGGAAAGCCAAGGGAGCATTTGTTCCAGCAAATGAAGTCAGCAACTGAGAAAGAGGAAGATGATAGGATACAGGAGATAATGGCTCCAGTTTAGCTAAAAGCCTGGATTAAAGTATGAGACCCTTGCATTAGATAGAACAGAAGCAGAAAGAAAGTGGCTTTAGGAATGCAATGGCTGCAGTGATAGAGTCTTGATAAACTGAAAGATGCTCTCAGTCTAGGGCAGTCTGGAGCGGAGGTTGGTAAACTTTTTGTTTGTCAAGGGTCAAATAGTGAATATTTTAGGCTTTGGGCAATTCTGTCTCTCTTAATCGTTCTCAATTCTGCAGTTGTAGCACAAGAGCAGCTATATCATTAAGTAAACAAATGGGTGTGGCTGTGTTCCAATAAAACAGGCAATTTAGCCTTTGAGCCACAATTTGTCAGGCCCTACTCAAGAGCAGTTCAGCCACAAATTTCCAGCAGCATTACCAACAGGACATTAGAAGGGCAAATCTGCTCTACAGAAGTGGTGTTATTAAAGGGGACTAACAGTCTTCAGCATTCAAAGAAATGCTAAACCTTTCTCTTTCTAGTATAGCAGAAAATGGCATCTGACTATCAGGAGCTGCTATATTAGAAATCTTAGCAGAAAAGGCCAAAACATTTAAAAAACATGAATGTAATAATTTGAAAATAAACAGTTTTTACATTTTTCATTTTGATGATAAGAGACTAGCATGAGTATAAAAACAGTGCCTATATTTGTGGGAACAAGATATAGAAACTTAAATATAAAACTTTCTAACACCAGTTATACAAGTAACCATTATATTTAGAGGAGAGGAGATGGGAGTTTAGGAAGCAAAATTTTTATCTCTGATAACAGGAAGTCCATAGATAATGTCTACAGCTGAAGTAGATTTAAAGTAAACATCAGAATTAAAAACAAAAACAAAACAGAATCAGTTAATAATTGTTGCCACGGATCACTAAGAACTGGGGTTAAGTTGGTGAGGGGAGGTGGGACCAAGGGAAGGAGTGGTATCCTTGAACTTTTTAATACAAGCCCTTTTATTTCCATTCTTTTTAAAAATATGCACAAGTCATTTTGATTTAAAAACTTACTATTCTGAAAACATGGGAAAAATAAAGAAGTCTCTAACTGTGTTGAAAATCTAACATCCCATAATTGTTCTGACAGCTGCTTTTGTGGAGAGAGTTGTTGAACTACTTACAAAGAACTCAGCCAAGCTTCTGGACTTTGCTTACAGGCCAGAAAGCACAAACATTCTTGCCCACTTGTGGACAGAATTCACTTTTCTTATCTTGTCCTTGTAATGTTTGTCATTCATACCTGGAAGCTAGGTATTTTATCTCAGGGACTTGCTTCAAATGAGGCAAGACTCTCCATTACAATAAATCTCCTTAAAGTCTAAATTCATTTATTGTCTTCACAGAAGTTACAGATAATGGGATAAAGAAATGCTACTTAATGTATCAACAGCTTAGTGATTTCCATCAAAGAAGAATAGACCAGAATTTCATTCTTAGTTTGAAATCTCTGTGATTCTTTCACATGGTCTCAATATATCAAATCTTCTCCAAAGTATCCCTGTCTTCTTTACCTCAATCTTTCTGGTCAAAAACCCAAGAATTGTTCTATATGCCTTTCTCTCATGAATCCTTGCATTCTTATTGGTTTTTCTGTTATCAGTCACTGTTAATCTAAATCCTTCCACTACACTAACATCAGAGTGATATTTTAATTATAAATCTGACTAAAATTCTCCTAAAATTCAATTTAATTTTTATGCCTTTTCCTTTAAGAGGATGATGTACACTAATGCCTAAATCACAGCACTTACTCATGGCAAGGTATAAATTACTATCTTCACCCCTACCCAACAGGCTATAATCTTCTTGACAGTGAACTCATGTATCAGATAAATAATTGATTTCCATAATTTTTTTAAAACTAAAACTTCTATATCAATTCATTAAAATTTATATAGCACTTAACACACACCAGGTATTATGTAGAGGGCTGAGGGTGCACCAGTGAAAATGGAAAAACAATAGGAAAAACAAAATACACATGACAGTTGTTAATGATTGCTATGGAGTAAAATCGATGGAGAAAATAGTGTAGATCCTTCATGAAGGATCTGAAAGTTTTCTCTGACAGATTCACCCTGTCTTAGAGAATAGGCGACATGAAGGAGTGAGGGAAGGAGTCATAATGTTCCTGGAGCTGAGAGCTTTTCAATCAGAGGGAACATCAAACACAAGTCTAGAGATGGGAGTGTATGGGGCATATGAAGAAAAGCAAGGACGTTGACTGTGGGAGGCAAGTTTGAAGTGGTAGCAAGGCAGGCAAACAGTCTTTTACTCTGAATGACTTGGGGCATGATTGGAAAGTTCCAAGCAGAGAGTGACACATCTGGTGTACATTTCAGGGGAATCTTCCTGTTCTAGGAGCAGTAGAAGGACAGAGGCCAGGAGGGATATTAGTAGCTTGGCCAGGTTGGTAGCTAAGAAATAGTAAAAAGTGATTGAGTTCTGGGATATAATTTCATGGCAGAATTGACAGAGTTTGCTGATGGATTGGCATGCCGCATAAGAACATGTGAATTATGCTTCAAATGAGAAAATTATGTGATCTTGCCCTAAAGAATAGCTTCATGTTAACAATCTCCACATGAATGTTGGTCCTCCTAAGGTACTTGGTTTTGGGGCATATTAATGCACTCAGAGTTAGGTGGTGGTGGCAGTGACAATTCCTTCTCCCCCTACATCATCACAGAGACTCAGGTCAGCCACTGCAGCCATCATATCATGGAGTTGAGAAGTATGTGCAGACAGAGAATGACAAGACCCTGGTATGAAAGGAAGGGACACAGTGAAGTCCAGCTAAGAGTGGGGACCATGTAATAAAAGACTTTAAAAAAGAGTATTGCATAAGTGCCTGAAGACTTTCCTGTGGATGTGTAGATTCAGAAATGGAAAAGGTTATGTGTAATGAAGCTGAGGTTAATAAGATCATGGGATCTGAAATCAGATTACTCTAGGACTGAATTTGACCTTACTATTTATAAACTGGTTCCTTTTGATCAAATAATTTAATTTCTCAAAGGCTTAGTTCCTTTATTGTAAAATGGACATTATTCTTGTGATTTTAGTGTTTGTGAGGATTAAAAAAAAATGAAAACCCCGCCATGTAAACAATAACTTTCAAAGAGAAACTACATTTACTGGTAGGGCAAAACAAGGAAAGAGCCAACGGGAAAGATTCTGGTGGGAGCAAAATTTGCTCCAACCAAATGAAAAAACACATTAGATTACAAAGAAAGCTCATGTTCTTCAAGCCTCAAGTGTCCTCACAGGACATATGTTCCTACCCTGTGAACTTACTCCACCATGAAAGCAATAAATGAGAGACTCTGATTGATCATATTTATCTACCTTACTGCTATTTCCATCTTTCAAAGACTCAACAGAGCTATTATTCGGACTTGGTTCGGAACAAAAACTGATGAAGTGTACAGGGTCAGAACTTGGAGAAAAGCTGACCATTTTCAACTTATGAAGCTGAACAGCCTAGGAAAAAAACAATGGCTGTAACTGTGGATATTGAATTTAGGGTTGTGGTTAAAAAAAATGCACGTTTATTTGTTGGGTACCATTTTATGATGAGAGACTCTGTAAAGAGTGAAGTACAGGTTTCTATAAAACATGGAATTCCAACAATGCAGGCACAAACATCCCAATGAAGAAAATAATTAGCATGTATGTTGAAAAACTGCTGCACATGGAGCTCTGAACTGTTATATAAGGAAATGTAGCAAACTTGCAAGATAGAAAACCTCACAGATGATGCTGGAAAAGACACGATATCTAACTGAGATGAAAATGAACATGGTCAGATTGGGACAAATTTACCTACATAAACATAATACAATTTTAATAGTAATAATTATAAAATGAGAATATGAAATATATTACATATAATAAGTTGTACAGATGGAATGAGATATATACTAATTTATATCGATTTATAGTGTGGGTATATAACTAAAATACAGTATTGCACTCAGCGTAATAAAATCACCTGGAGGAAAACAGTATATGCCTGCCTTAACAGCAACTCATCTGAGAACCACCACTTGGGATGAGCTGGTAGGAAGCTTTCCCTGGGCCATGATGTGTGGCAGCTGTTTTAAAAGAAAATGCAAACTCAGGCTGTACTAATCAAAGAATGGCAGGGGAAGTCACTAGTTCTGTTTTTTCTCCCTGGAGTAGAAAGCATTTGGAATATTTGATTCAATTCTGAAAGCACTGAGAGAAAACTCTGGTTCTCCAGAGGAAGATCACCAGAATGATATTACCAGAAATCATGCCAAATGGAAATCTTTAGGCTGGGAAAGGAGGATTAATGAGATTCACATGTTGTCTTCAATTATCTGAAGGGTTGTGGTGTAGAGGTAGAAGAAGGATGAGGTTCACACAGTGTAAGTTTAATTTTGCAGAGCCAATGGGGCAGAGCTAAAAGATTATACACCATGTTATGAGGAAGCACACGTTTACTCACAAAGATCTTCAATTTACTAAAACTGATCTCAAGGAATGAGCTGTCAGGTGAGGCAGTGAACACTTTCCCTGGTGCTGCTCTGATAAAGATTGGGTGGTCAGTCAGAATTTTTGCTATCTCATTTGCTTCTCACAACAATCACGAAGGAGCAAAGACATTTTATTTCTATTTCAAGATAAGGAAATCAAAGTTTGGAGAGATAAATTGGCTGGCACCTGTTCTCATAATTTAGACAACTTTCTCCTCAGTGGATAAGGAGTTTGAAGGACATTTATAAAATGAACCCTAACATGTAAGGACAAGGCTCAAGTCAGGAAGCACCACTCACTGTGGGGGAAGATTATAAAAAAAAATTACTGTATGTATATATGTGACTACATGAACAATATGATTCTGCAACATGTACATTCAGACAAATGAGAAATCATATCCCATCTATGTATGATATATATCAAAGATCATAAATGCATTCTACTGTCATGTATAACTAATTAAAACAAATTTAAAATTTTTTTTAAAATCTTCTAAGCATGGATAGGTTAACTGGCAATGGTGAGGGAAAAAAACTTCTATCGGTAAATAATTCTTATCTATGACATAAATTATTTCCTGATAAGATTAATGCCTTCTTCCACTATAATCAGGGAGCAGTCAATATACAATGTGCACTGATATCAATAAGGGTTGTGATAAAATAGCAAATACTTGATTTTAAGAGAAGATTCTAACACCTGTGAGAAGTACCCACCCAAAAGTCAACCTTTTTATAGATGTTTCCTAGTCTGAGCAACTGAAGCATCCAACATGCATTAAACAGATTGATCTTAGCTTTCACACTAATTTCTGTGATGACTTCATCTCAATCTTACCAGCAATCACATTGACATATGACCTGAGAAGTAACTGAAAATGGAACATCTTTGTAGACAGTACCTAGAGTATACATATCTCTCTCTCTTCTGTGGCTCTACCACTCTGAACAAACCATCAGATACTTGGCTCTAAGTTCTTGGTCCAAATGCAACTCTAAGTTTAGCACTCTCCTGGTAAGACAAACCTAGCAGGGACACCCTCCATGAATTTCGTTTTTATGCTTTCATTCGAAATTTACCAATGTAGGTACTTAGATAAAAGTGAATAATTCTCATATCAGTTAATATCTCAGTATACTTCTTTCTCTCCATTTTTATCTTTCTCTCTACATACAAACACACATATGCATACAGATATGAACTGAATTTTTTTCTCCAAAAATTCCTATGTTGAAGTTCTAACTCCCAATATCTAAAGTTCCCAGGAAATACTTAAGGTTAAATAAGGGGTGAGGCCCTAATTGGATAAAACTGTGGCCTTGGAGGAAGAAGATTATCTCTCTTTCACTTAGGGACACAGTGAAAAGGCAATCTTCTCCAACCTGGAAGAAAGACCTCACAAGAACCTGCCCATAAGTCCAGAATTTTGGAAAAATTAATTTCTGTGGTTTAAGCTACCCAGTGTGTTGTTTGTACTATGGCAGTCTGTCTCGGTCTGTATTTTGTTGACAATAACACAACATCACAGACTGAGTGAGTTATAAAGAAAGAAAGTTTATTTTGCTGATGGTTCTGGAGGCCCAAGGCTAAGGGACCTCATTTGGTGATGGCCTTCTTGCTGACAGAGTTCCTAGGCAGTGAAGGGCATCACATGGCAAAAGACAGAACATGCATGGGTACCTGTGTGTCTTCTGGTCTCTCTCCTTCTTCCTATAAAGTTACCAGGATTCAATTATGAGGACTCCATCCTAATAAACTTATGTCATCCAACTCACCTACCAGATACCCCACCTCTAAACACCAGAGTCAAATTTGGTTTCTACTCTCTTAGTACCTCAAAATGAAAATTAAATTTCAATTCATGAAGACTTGGAGGACTCTATATCTAAACCTCATCACAGCCAAGCCGGCTAACATGAACATTTGTGTACCCATACATACATATATGTGTGTAAACATATACATAAAGTACACAAGCCTACAGATATGTATTTTTCTTTATTCTTTTCATTGGCCCAGTAAGATCAAAACATCCTTCCTCTTTAATTGCCTTAAACTTTACGTAATTGTAAACTAAAATGTTTGTATGTCTTCATGACCAAAAATAGTATTAAAGACAAGATAGCAAATAAATTCCAAATCCGTTCTTTGTATAGGTCTTGAAAAATAATGATTTAATTAAAAAACTATGATTTTTCTGGTAGGTTATAAAAAAATGGGCAAATTTCCTGTCATATCTACATACATGCCCCTTGCAATATGATTTTGTTATTTATTAATTCCTCTCCTCAAGATGTAGATTCTATTTCTCCAAACTAAAAAGTCACAAACCCTTACTAATTAGTTAAGAAGCAGGGCTACAGTGATTTTGCATTAAGAAAAAGGAAAAGACTAGGTTTTGAAGAAAATTAAATATTAGAGGGAGCCAATGCCATCAAATCCTAAAGTATCTTGAAATTGTCCCAAATTGTTCTTTGTGGTCACCATACTGCTTTTGCCACTTCTCTCATGCAATCTTCCTATGCAATCTTATCTCAAGTCTTCAATAATTTCTGGATTATTTGCATAGCCATTTATATGCATGTTTTACTATATTTTGATCTTCCTTCTTTCTAATTTGTCCTTTCCCCCTTATATATTGTATTTTCTTCCTTCTCCCTTAAGCCTTAGCTGCTTTGTTATTCATTTTCCATAACCCTCATAGTACTTCATGCAAAGCTGATTACACAGGGTTGCTAAATATGGAAAACATGAATATCATTCATTAGACATGCAGAGCAAAAATGTTATTAGAGACAAAATAGCAAATTTATAATCTGTTATCCATATTAGC
Source organism: Ictidomys tridecemlineatus (assembly GCF_052094955.1). Classification (NCBI taxonomy): domain Eukaryota; kingdom Metazoa; phylum Chordata; class Mammalia; order Rodentia; family Sciuridae; genus Ictidomys; species Ictidomys tridecemlineatus. Next base: position 168,900,515 of record NC_135479.1, read on the forward strand.
CTTGAAAATAATGATCACTTAAAAAAACTATTGATGATGTGCTATGTTGTAAAAAATGGGCACAAATTCCTCCATATGTGTATGCATGTCCCTTTACCATATGACTTTGTTATTCCTCTCATGAAGAGGTAGAATTTCTTTCTCCACATTGTGAAATCTGGGCTGGATTTGTGACTTGCTTTGAACAATTTAACATGTGGGAATTGTGCTATGGGAATTCAGAACCAAGGCTTCAAGAAGCTTTACAACTCTTGCTTTATCTGCTTAGCAAGGTGCATTGACAGTGCCACATTCTGTGTGCTGGAGAAGGAGAGGTCATATGAAGTAGAGATGACCCATTCGTGCTGAGACCTCTAGACCAACCCTCTGACATCCCACAACAGTCCACCTACCAGATGATTGTGGTCACAGAAATTACCACAGAGTGTCAGAAAATACCCTCAGTTCTTACTAAGCCCAATACAAAGAATGGAACCACAGAATCATGAATAATTAAATGATAATTATTTCAAGCCATTCAGTTTGGGAATGGTTTGGTACATAGCAATAGATAAATTGACTTAGGTTACAAAAACAAAAGTCTCTAGTTAAATACATAGACTGAGAACATAGGCATAACTACGGGAACAATCAACTAATTAGCTCATGATAGACAAACTGTAGGCTAACATAAGCAATCCTGAGATTAGATTTATGGCCTTAATTTACCTACTTACCCATGTAGAATGCAGAGGGGCTCTCTAACAACATTAATGCGTATATGACATTGTGAAATAATCTTACAGCCTACCCTTTCACTTCTTTATGGGAGAGAGATGTGACTGCATACAATTTTATTTAAACTCACTTTACAAATTGTAATCTGAATAAAAGCCTGCCATCTTTAATATTCTCATACCAGACTTAAAAGTTCAAATGATCTTCAAGTTTACAAACATATTGTGGCTACACCATTAATGATAGTCACAAGGCCCAAATATTTTGGAAAACTTAAATTGTGTGTCACTTAGCATATGAAAAAAAAAACAGGGCTGGATGTTACCATGTCTCTATGACAATGGAACCTAAAACCCTTGGTTGTGTTAGATACAAAGTTGCTTTTGAAACTTTCATAAACCTTAAGAGAGAATTTATGCTTATTAGAAACATAAACTCTCTATATGAATAAAACAGCAGTTAACTGACCTAGACTGAATAGGTGAGACAAATTCCCCAAATTTCAGGAGACCTTATCAGTAAGTCAGTTGTGTGAGCCCTGATTACATCTGACTCATGACACTAATCTGTCCCACTACCCATGATATAAGCGTTGCCAGAATAAAATACTTGAACATCAGATGGTATCTAAAACTTAGTTTTGATGTGAATTGGACTGAAGAAAAAGCATTCCTTGTACCCTGTGCAAGCTCGATAACTAGGACTACCTGAGAGTCCTGACAGAACATAATAGGACTCTATGTTGCAGGCAGATTTCTAAGATACCCTGCAACAATCCCTACAAACCAGTATTTATGGCTTACATGATGCTCTCCCCTTCAGTGTAGGCTGAGCCCAGTACCATACTTAAAACCAATAGTATGTGACAAAGGTGATATGATGTTATAAAATATTGTATGTTCAGCTTTACTACCACACTCTCTCATTGGCTTCAAAAATGCATGATGGCATGTCAGAGAAGCCCATATATAGGTAAGACTCTGAGAGTCTCCTCTAGCTAAGAGTCAGTGAGGAATTAAGGCTGTCCATCCAACAGCCCCCACTGGACTGTATCTGACAACAGAAAAAAATGAATTTAGAAGTCAATTCTTGCCAATTTGAGCCTTCAAGTGAGACCACAGCCCTGAAGGAACCAAGCCATTCCTGCGTTCGTGGTTCATAGAAATTGAGAGATGATAAATGTTCTTGTTTTGAATTATAGTATAATTTTTATATGTCAAGAGATAACTAATATACTATAGTAATATAAGGAGTCAAAGCTGTTGCATACTTAGTGTTCCCCTATATTCTTAAAGTAGACTTTGGAAATTAAGGGTCAAGTTTCCCTCATTTCACCAAATATTTTAGTAATATACAATTTGAAGGAAAAAAAGATAAAGGAAAAATGAGTTTAAAACATTAATATGATCTTTGTAAGTTATAAAAAAAACCCTTTCATTTCTCCTGCTATATAAACTCGATACATAATAAAATATCAATGTAATGTATTCCATATAATTTTATATTTCACTATGTAAATGCAATGGATATGTAATAGATTCCATAATTTGGTCTAATTATCAGGTAAATTGTTAACAAAAAGCAATGCAAAACTGTAATTCATAAACAATTTCTATATTTTTTTATTTTGTATATATTATGCATTTGATATTATAGTATAGTATAATAATAGTGTTATATCCTTACTCTCCCTTAAGATTTTTGTCTAAGACAGGCATAATCACTTAAAATAATTATTTAAAAAATTTCTACATTTTTTCTCTTATTAATTTCTTTACTCATTTGTTTATTAAACATATACTTATCAAACAGCTATGAGGAGGCAATTTTTAAGAATGGAAAATCCATTCATACAATAGTGAATGTACATTAAATGGTTCCCCAAATAAAGTGTAGAGTGTTGAATAGTAAGTAAATAAAATTTAAGTAAAGTCTGTGACACTGATATATAGTTCTGTTCCTGATAATAAATCTACTAATCTCAGATGTTCCAGGAATAAGTTGACAAAATTGTTACAATGGTTTTAGATGAAAATATTGAAATGAATTTTCTGTAGCTAAACATATTTCATTTTAAATGAGTTAAGTTTATGGAAAAAATAAATCATGTAGAATAAATATAATTTCACAAGACAGAGAAAATTAATCTTTTAGTTTAATTAAAAATAAAAATTAAAAAAAGAATTTACTGCTGTGGGTATAACTCAGTATATCAACCAAATTGAAATTTCATTTTTATTACTAATTTTCAACTAACTATGAAAATCATAAATATTCCAATTATATGAAGCATTGATGGTCAAATTCTTCATGGGTAGATATTTATATCATAAAGTATTTTGAGAGTTAGGCAATGACTATTATTCCTAGCTATCAAAACTAAATATTAAAACTATTTGTTTTTATTAGTATATATTAATTATATAGAATAATGGATTTAATTATGGCATATTTATATGCATGTATACATTCTTTGATAATAACCACCTCTAAGTGCCTCCCTCCTCCCCCATCCTCTTCTTCTTGTCTCACAGTCTCCCTTCTTATTACTGTATTTATTAAAAACTGTATTTATTTTTAACCTAACAGTCAAATTCCCACGATTTTCTATAGTGTCTGTTACACAACTGTTTCTCAAATGTGTCATTTCTAATCCTCCCTTAAATCCTGTAAGATAGCTATTATTGTTATAAATCCATTTTATAAGTGAGGCAAAATGTCTGAAAGATGACTAAATTACTGAAGGTCACAGAATGAGTTAATAGCAAAGCTGTGAGTCCAACCTGACTTTGTCTTGCTTTCATCTATGTCTTTTTTATTGATGTAAAGCCAATCTTTCATTATATCATCTGATTTAGAATGTTACAAAATTACTGAGTAAAAGGCACAAAAGCATTACCAGAATTTGTTGCAAAATGTATCCTTTAGTTTATTGATTATGCCAAGAAGTGTTGAGGAATACCAAAAAAAAAGAAAGAAAGAAATCAATCAGACTTTTATCATAAATTCTTTAAATAGATAAACAAGAACAAAGCATGTAAGAAATACTATCTCATCTAAATCCAGGGGAAATAGATCATCACACAAATTTCTTTTTGTAAAAAGAGAATTGGGAAACCACATTTGGGATACTGTTTACATTTCTTGTTGTGTTGCAGGAAAGTATAATAAAAGAGGGACAGATATAAAAAAAGGAGATTCTTTAAAATAACTGGGTTAATTAAGATAATCTAGAACTACATTCTAAAGAAAGAAGACTGCTGGGTTGGGGTGACAGGGGAATTAGAAGAAGCACAATAGTTTACATGTTGTCTTGTACTTCATCAAGGGAAAATGCGACCTCAAATGAGAAGGCAACTACAGAATAAAAATACTAGGCTGAATACATCACCCTGTTGATCTTATGTCCTTTTTATTGTCCGTTCAGCTTTTTTTCACCTGCATGTGACTGCTGAGAAACCAAGAGTTAAACTTTCTAGACTATTTTCTGGAAGAGAAAAAAATATGGTGACACTAAGCTAGCAGAAAAGGCTGATAGCAGAGGCAATAACAAGTTTTGTATAGATAAAGGGATAGAATATGAATGACAGTGAAGATATTATGCATTTCCATTGAGACTAGGGAAGGTCAAATCTAAAAAAGGTCACCTTATGGGCTTAGAAACACAAGAATGATTTTTTTCAATGGTATAATGTTTCAAAATTATAGACACTCTGCTAGGCAAGATTTTCTTACAATGGTGTAGGATCAGTACTACTCTGAAAAAGGGATAGCCTTTCAATGACCTTTTCCGGACCATGATTAAAATTCAGTTTACCAATTTCCTCATTATCTCTTAAGATATGTGTAAAATAATGATTCTACCCTAATCTGACTTGGCTATTTTAGCGTGAGAATTTCTGTTTTAAAGCCCTCTGCCCACAGTATTTCATTTTATGATGCAAAAAAGTCAAAGGAGATAGATGATCTTGATAGTCTCCTATGCAACAGAGATGCTCACTTCATTTAAATGGAAATGTGCATTTTCATGGAAATTCAGGCCTATTTTGATGAACAAAGATAAGCTGCCACTTTTAAATAGAATAGTGATATGGGGGGGGCAAGTCCTAGCAAACTCATAAAAAAACAGTGAAACTTACAGTGAAAGATAGGCAATATTAAAAGTATATATATTTATCTGTATATATTTTCATACCGATAAATTAAGTTCTCTAAGGTTTAGTTGCATAGTATTTGGACGGTTACAAAGTTGAAAATTCCCAGGATAAAGTTTAGAGAAGACAGGCTGAATATATATGTGTCTGATGAGCCCAGTGACTTCATATGACAAAGCTAATTAGCACCTTGTCTTTTATAAGTATTATCCTTCTCATAAACATTGTTCAGTGACTGTGTCCTGAAATCTCATGGGCCAAATGTAATATCATTTCCCATGCTCTTTTCTTTCTGAAAATATTAATGTGTTTTTACATTCTTCTTTTTTTTTTATAACTCATTTAGGAAATACCAATGATTGTATATTGTGTCTCCCAACTAGAAACACGGAAAGAATACATAACAGTTTCTTTGCCCAAAAAACCATGCAGATCTGGTAGATTTTTCTTAGACAATGAATTGTGACTTGACTGACTCATTCCCACTCTCAGTCCTCTAATCCTGTTTGAGTAGCTTTCTCCTAACAGCTGTCAGGACCTGAGGAACTGGCCTCTCCTATCTCTCCTGCCCAACACACTTCTAGCCAGCATCTACTATGTCACATAAATCATTTAATTTACATTTGCAAAAAACTACCTAATGCACCCAGATGATGTGGAAATGGAATCTAGGAAGAAACAATCAGTAACGGTGGGAAAAAAATAGAGGACAGAAGACAACCTAAGGAAAATATTTAAAGTTAGGGAAATGTGCCATGGATGTTACAAAACTATTAGTTTTTCTACAAATTAAGTGGTTTTGGGACTCAGAAAATCATACCCTGAAATATGGCACATTGGCATGCCATACTGAAAGACATTGCAAGGGCTTTTCAGAATGGTTCTAGGAACAAGAATTCCTCTTCCCCAAAATGAGTTAGGCAAACTAGATTTATTACTCTAACCTTTTCCCACCTTTCTGTGCAGGAGCTGTTGCACAGAAATTCTCTAACCTACCTGACAGATCATAAGACCCTCATTCCAGAGGGTTCCTGCCCCCCACTGGGGGGGAAGGAATGCCATAGAAGAGCCAAGGGGAATCTGAATAGAGAAGCCTTGCTGGGCTTCCCTCTTTAGTCTATTATAATAGCCTTCCTCCAAACACATTTCTACATGGATATCCTTGTTTCATCTATCCTAAGTGTACAAATAGCTGTGGCCCTTATGATGAGTGAGGAAAAGCATCACACCTTTTGCATCCCTACACCAAGAATGCTTCCTACGTAACAGCCACTGTGGGAAATGTCCTGGCATCCACCAGAGTTTCCACATGCAGAGGTTTGGACAGACACACTAATGGAATTACCTAGTACTAGGAGTAGCACAAAGACGAACCCTAGGTTACAACAGCTTTGTCTTATAGAGTGCTTTTATTTCAAAGATAGACAGTAAAAGGACTCTTAGTATATTGTTTGAAAGTTGAAATAGTCAAAGATGAATACAAATTTTAAAAAGAGACACTAACACTCAGGCCTGACTACATAGTTTCAATATTCTGTCTTTGCCAAATGAGTGATGTCCCATATAACTCAAGATCGGGAAATACTGGTAAATATAATATTAAGATAGTCCCTTTAGTAGTTTTTTTTGTAGAATCTGTTTCACCTTTTTCTGTGGGGGCAGTATTTATATTTTGATTAGGAGAAAAACCCCAAAACTGGAAGAAAAGTTTAATTTCTTTATATCATTTTTACTTCAATAATTGATTTTTTCCTTTCAACATTATGACTTCAGACACTGATTTTTAATTTATTGACAAAGTGTTACAATAGAAAATGCTTCTACTATACTATATGAGTACTGAACCATGTGGATGAAAGGCCATGTCACTTTTCCAAGGGGTTAGAAGAAGAAAGACAAATATAGTGTACAATGGAAACTAATCACTCTCCTTTCCATTCTACTGTCTAAATAAAACAACCTCCCCAAACAAAATGAATTTAATGCAGTCACTCTTTGCAATTATGCCTACTGGTGCTCTTTGTTCAGCTGAAGAAGTAAATGGAGAAACTGGTTCTATTCTGGGTCTTTAATCTTTCTGATATGGCAGCCTCTTTGGCAGAGAGCATGAGGATCAAATATACAGGACCCCTGTGTCAGCACTCAGAGGAACATCTGTCTGGTCATGCAGGATATAAGGCTATCCACTTTTGCATACAGAATGCAACAACTCAAGGAGAACTCTCTCCCAAAGTCCTAGGAATTCTTGAGGTAGTGCTAGTACCTAAGAAATTTGGTTTCATTCATGAGCAGGTGATGTATGAGTTCAGAGGAACCCTACAGTAAGTTTAATGCGCTGTTGTCAATATCTTAAAATTCTTAATGTTCCAACAAGAGACTCTGCATTTTCCCTTTGCACTGGATGCTGCAAATTATGTAACCTGACCTTCTGAGGGAGAAGGGCTTTAAAAGGGGAAAATTGCTTTCTTTTGGCCTTTGCAAAGACCTGAAAGCTGGTTGGAATGACCCCACTTGGGTATACTCTATTTTCTTCAAAGGATAACTCCTATTCAGGTTTTGAAAAAATCTATACTCCCCTTCAAGATCCAGTCTCCCTTCTCTATTTTATGAAGACATTCTGTGCATTCTACAACCTCTTCAGCTGCATCCATAGTTGCTTTGTCAGTGATTATATTTCCAAACTATCTAGTGTGTATCCATTTGATTATATGTGCATTTGAACCATTGAGATGTGAATAGATGTATTTCCAATTTCCAGGATACTGCCTCAAAGACAAAGATGAAGAGACTGAACTCTTTATCCTTCCTCTAAGGTGGAAGGTCTTTGACCATATTAGGGAAGGCAGAGGAAGGAGTAAAGGAACTGGGGTCCCTGCAAGACCTTCAGAACTAGGGCTCCTCTGCTAGCACTGACTACTCACTTTGGGTCAAGGACTTGAAAGAGGAGTCAGCCTTTATTCTTGAGAGCCTTTATCATTTAAGCTTAGCTCTGGCATAATCAAGATACAACATAAATACTTGTGGGCTGATTTATACTTAATTTGCATTTACCTAGAACAGCTGAATAACTATTCAGAGTATTGGAATAGCCTACATAGGAAGAATTATCAATTTACCTTAAATGATATAAAACTATATTGAACCGAATTTTACCTTCAGTGATTCTCAGAACACTTCTGAGTCTTGAAGAGCCTCAAGGTCATCATTATGAATATTAATTACAGTGGGAGTCTATAAATGTTGAGGCTTAAGTAAATCTATAATAACCTATGACAAACTCCTGAAATTGCATTTTCAAAATAAATTCCGGAAGCACTCTAGTTTCACTGTAATTTATCTTCCTTATGAGAGAAGACTATAGGATGTTAAAAATAACTTTTGTGAAACTTCTTGTTGTTGGAAACTAAAAATGGACATTTATACTTTAAAGAAATAGCATAACAAATATAATTTTCCTCCTTAAAATTTTTAAATGACCAAAATATTCAAATTTAAAATGTTATGTTGTTAATCAGTTACAAAGCCATTAAGCCATCACATATTCAAAAGTATAGATTTTGCGTTTACCTGCTCCAATAACTCTTTCGATGCGAATTCTGGAAGGATCTATCTCTTTTGCAAATTCATGGACTGCTAGGGATGGGTCTTCATAGGTATCTGGATCAATGTAAGTTTTAACTCCTGGGAAACGCACTGCAACAAAAATAAAAGATTGATTTAGTTTAAGAATATTTTAGTAGTCATACATCTTGTGAATGTGTAAAAAGAGGAGTCATGTACTGAAATAGTCAGTCTAGTCTTGTTACATGAATTCTTCTCTTTTCCTGATTCCCTTCTTCTCTTCCCTCCTTTAAAGCTTGGACTGCTTGCATTTATTTACCATACAGTGTAAATGAGTGGGTAGTTTCATAGAATCACTGATGGTTCCAAGAAAACACATCAGCTTACTCATCCACTAGAAGAAGACCCATACATTTCATACTTCTCTAGTCAGAGTGTGGGGAAATGAGGCATTACTCACCCCCAATAAGCTAGCACCATAGGGTCCTTCAAAAACACTAGATTTTTGTGAACTTATAAACATTTATACGAAATAGCATAACAAAAATAAGTTTACTCCTGTACTGTGGTCTCTGTTTTCTAGAAACTCTGTCAATAGAACAGAATAGAAGTCAGTGACAGGAAGGGCCACTACTGATACAGGCCTTTCCTGTGTACTCTGAGTTGCCTTCACAGCCAGACTGCTAATGTCTTGCAAAGGACCAGCTAGCTTCTCTAACCTGGTGGGAAGGGTGGGCACCAAGCGCCCAGATCTTGTCATTGGTGGTACAGCTGCTGCTGTGTCTCTGGTGGGGATGGAGTGTTCACAGCCCACCAGTAATTGGGATGAGTAGGGCTGGTTAGAAAACGTGAACACATGGCTGCCAGTTCATTTGTGAATGCCTGAAGTCACAGACTGCCTGTGAATACCCTTCTGTTTTGTCATTGATTTCTGTTTTCTGCTTTAGATTGCTTGCTCTTGGAGTACAGATCATTTCTTATGTATTTGTGTACCTTTTCGATATCTTCTGTATGGTTCTCGAGGTAATAATCAAGTCTTTACTAAATAACAGGGATTAAAGGACCAAAGCTAAATTTGTGGTAGAGTGAATAGTACTCAGTTTTGTTACTACTTAGATTAAAAATCATATTAATCTAGAATTAAGTATTGTTTGGGGCTGCTTGGAAACATGCTTTTGCAAGAAAATCTGAAACAAAAGATAACAAAGTGAGTTTAGAAGAGGTGACTGAATGGCTATTATTAGCAGTAATTTGCTTCATTTATTCTTCATGCCCATTGCCTTCATTTATTACCTCCTGTCTACTGTCTTAGTGCTTGATATTCACTCACAAAAATATTAGTATTTCTCAAATAGCACCAGAAAAGCACATTTTCAAGTACACTTAGACCCGACACTGATTTGGAAATGCTATGCGTTTTATACTTCTCAAAGTTCAGATTGGAGGGAAGGAAAACAGAATCTCTACTTCCATTTCAAAGGCATTGGGATATTATTATAACAGTAAGAATTGTGATTTATAATTGAGTTCTGTAAACTCAAATCTGGTAGCTACTATTAGATGATTAGCAGCATCTAACTGGATATACGGACATGCTGAAAATACCGCTTTAAGCACAGAAAACAAGTCTTATTTAATAACTCACACATAGTTCTAATAATGAAACCATTCAATTATTTATGATGACACACATTTCTATAGAATACACTGATTAGTTAATATTACTTTCTTTCTTGTAAATACAATGTATGTAATATAGGGAAAAAAAATGACCAAGCTTAGTTTAGATTTTACATTATCTGGTTACTAACTGATTTATTACTTTTTCACATTTTTTATTGGTACAGTTTAATTCTATATAATGGTGAAGTTTGTTGTTACATATTCATACATGCACAGAACATAACACTATAATTTGGCCAACATCATTCCTAGTTACTAACTATTTTAACTTATACCCTGTCTTCTAACATCAGTTTAGGTTTTTTTTTTTTTTTCCTATCTCCTTGGCTGCCTCACGTTATTTTCAATGCTTCTTGCTGTGCCCATCTGGTTTAGTTTATGCTAAACTGGTACTTAGAAAACAGATAATAAATACCCTAGGAGCACCTTTCCCCTTGGCATCTCAGTACTAAATGTCCTGCAGTGAATCTTAAGGTTGCCCAGCGTAAGTCATCTGCCCAGGTGTCTGGATCCATGCTTCTGCAATCTGTTTTACAGTGTTTCCAGGTCATCTCATGCCAGATATTGGCTCTCTCAGCTCTGACAGAGTAGTGAGACTCAAATTTATTGTAAAAAAGAACAACCTGTGAGAGTTTCTAAAACTGCATGTGTCTTAGTCCTAACCCGGACCTTCCCAGTCAAACCTTGGGGAGTCAGGGTGAACATTCTATTTCAGGTGATCCATAGAATACTCTAAAAAATCACATTAGCCTTAGGAATAGTCCTAAATCATCTCACTGATTTTTAATATCCTGACTTAAAGCCCTTTCTCTCTTGAAAAAGGACATAGATTGGAAAGTACCTTATTCTTTTTGTTTTTTCTTATTTCTTTTTTTTTTTTGAAATTAAAGATGAGTTTAAATAGTTAAAGGAATTGCTTCTTGTATTATCTCTGTACTGTAGTTAATTGGAGAAACACCCCTTTCTTGTTAATTCAGTGTCTCATGATAGAGAAATTCTCTTGAAAGCAGTGTGGAATTTTTAGGTGGATGTGGAGGTGGGTGTTAGGGAGGAGAGATGGCAATTATCAAACCAACTATAGTGGCAATTACAGCTTGCTTGGGAAGAGATCCTCAAATGAGTGTAACTGTGTAGTCAGTGCAAGGATTCCTTACATATTCTAAAATTTAGAGAGCTGATGAATAATAAATTGTTTTGTTATATGTTTAAATGATGACAGTCCCTACGAGAAGGAATAAAGATCCCTTAATATCTCTGTATCTCAGCTACTAAATAAAATGGATGCTGATTCTGGAGCCATTGTGAGTAGTAAATAACTAGATATAATCAGTCATATTATATTTTTAGCAAATTCAGTCTGTTGTGTTTTCCAGCAAGCAGAACTGGGAAATAGGTAATGCAATTTAATGAGAAGCAGGTGCAATTTCTACCAACAAACCTGGAAACCAGATGACAGCTTTAAAACTAGAAGCTTAGAAGTGTTTTTGTTGTTGCTATTGTTGTTTGCTTCCTCAACTCAAAGGATATAAGTTTGAAATAAACTCTTGAAGTGCTGGAACAGTGAAAAATAATGCTAGAGAGTCACCACACTACTTACAATGCCCATTCTGCAACTGGTTTCTTCTCTTCTCTTCTGACTTCATCTTAGCCTTTATGTACCACTGACACCTTTTAAAAAAGCAAACAGAAACTTATTTTTAAGAATTATGTGGGCTAAAAACCAAAAGTAATTAAAATAGATATTATTTATAGACAAAGTTTATGCTATAAAGACCACTTTTAAGAATATCTTTACAATATGAGCAATATTACTTATCTTTATAATATGCACACATTGTGATATACATCAAGATTAGCCCATATAAGTGAAGTCATTTGATCCAAAAGACAGGACTCATGTTTTTATAATATGCATAACCATCATTTCTTTCTTGTATGAGTTTATAAGAAGTTTTTAAAAGTCAAAATGAAAAAAAAAGATTTTGTGTCAGAATTGCAGAAGTTTAGGCAGGCATCTTCCATTGTTCAATGCTAACCAATATGATGGTTTTCTTTCTTTAATAATTGAAATCTGGTGGAAGAATATTCTGTTCTCTCACTGGATAACTTGGTTCCCATGACTTCTTCAATACAAATAAATTCACTAACATCTGTATGATCTAATAGTTCATCAAACTGCTCATTCCAGTTGGTTAAACTGAATATATCTCTGGTACACAATACAATCTTCCACTGTGAATTTTGCCTCAAATTCTCTGCAAGCTGAGTCTGGATCAAAATGTCTTAAAGATTTCATAGGATAATTTTCAGTGTGTGCTCCTTTACCAACCAGCATAAGAGATACTTCAAAATGATTTTTTTCTTATGTAATTCAAATTGTTCTCTCCAGTGTGCAGAATATTGAAGTGGCTTCTGATGTCATAAAAATCGGCAAATGTAGAAATTGAAAGCTGAGAATAATTTGGTATAATTTTTCTTTATCATCAAGTTCTCTTTTTAAGTGTTATTCATTTTCTGCTCCAAATATCAAATAAAGGTATCATTTGAGTCCTTTTATTAAGTTTATCAGGCAAAGTTATTTAACCTACAAAGATTGTAATACTTTACAATTATTATGTTTAAGTTTTAAGGCAATACTTTCTGATATCTTCATAAAATGCTTTTCTACATATGTATGTGTTATTCAAATCATTATTTACTGAATTATTTTATGGAAAATAATGCCTTAACCAATGTTCCACAAATCATATGTAATATAACTTGTAAATTACATTTAATTTTGCTATAGGTTGAATCACTGTTAAATAAAATATCATGTAATATAATTTCCATGATGAATGGAGTTGTTTTTCCCTATTGGGGATAAATATGATACTGCTGTTAAATAAAATCATATTTTTATGAGAGTACCTCAAATTTCTTTGAAGGAACTTTCCAAATGGAAAATAAGTATCTTTATAAATCAAATTTAACCATTCTGTTTAAATCATCACAGTCTAGTTAACATGGTATAATTTGTGTCTTTGGAGTTAAGATTTTTTTATCTGACCTTAGTTTACTTCCATAATTTAATAAGCTTTCTGGGCTCCAAAGCATATTGTCTGTAAACAGGGTGCAATTTCATGATAAATGGAAAATTTTCAAGAAATGCGTGCCCTCAAATTAACAGAGATTGGGAAGAATTTATGAGACAGAGGGCATAGGATAATACAGTAAGGTTTATTATTCTAAACATTTCCATAATAAGATTTGGTAAACATGTAGTAATTTTTTGCAAGTTGGTGTTTTTAACTTAACCCAATTGTCATTGCGGCTTCCCATACAACAAAATGCTTTATTTATTTTCCTTTTCCAGTCTGGTACCTTTAACCTCACTGCAACTTTCTTTCATTTGTCTCCACCCCCAGCCATCATTATCTCCTGATCCCTCTCCTTGTGTCAGAGTCTTATGTAAAATTAAAAGAATTTCAGCATGTTTTTCAGTACAAAAAAAAAAAAAAAAAAAAAAAAAAACAGCCTCCACCAGTATGTACACTTTTTATTCTTGGTTTCTATGATTGGTGGGTCCCTGAGGGTGGTTAAGGTTTTTCTAGGCTGTGTTTGCTTTAGGCTTGAATATTCTGTCTTCAACCCCAAAATTTGTGTTTCATTCATTATAAAAGAAACGTTGTATCTAAGCTATGCTGATGGCAAAGTGCTATCATAGGTTAGCTCTCAGAATAAAGGGAGAGAGTTGAAGGGGGAACGCTGGCAACATGATGTGGAAACACTAGTATTTTTACTAGGATAAACTTATTCTTTCTTAAGTTATGTAAAAGGAGGTTTGTTATGATGAAATCTTTGATAGCAGTTGTACTAGGGACTCAAAATGATAAGAGTTGTCTAAGTACTTGTGCACTTATTTATCTATACCTTGAAGTCTGTTGTCAATATTGTAGGTGACTTTTTATTTATGCATATATCCTAGCTTAAAACTCAAAGGACTTGGTGGTATTTTCTTTCTTATTAGGGAAACCTATTTTATAATTGATTTCAATAATTGAGTACAATTGTTAAATGAATTTTAATAAAACATAGGTATCTCGGCAGAGTGTCTTAAATTAGTAAAACAAAGATTGTTTATAAACAATCTGACAGTACTATTTATTATTCCTGGTTTTTTTTTCTGTTTTTTATCAGATACTATCAGAAACTAGGTGTGCTGATAGGGTTTGTACACTTTACCTAATGTTAGCATGGATGTACACTGTTTGGCTGGCCTTACTTCAGTTTTAAGTCACAGCATTGGTATTTTGCTGTACGTGTATGTAACAAATTACTCTAAAAACTCTTGAGGTATTTTGTGCCCCTACTGATATCTATATCAATTATTTCTCTTTATAGAAGTGATCTGAAGATATTTATGATTTCTGAAAGAAGTCGTGGTTAAATATCAAGGGTTAATAAGATATAACACTTGCATTTTAAAATAATTTTCTACATACTCATTCTTCTTTCTGAATTGTCAATGTCTATATCACAGTAATAATCATCAATTATATTTAAAAATCAATAATCAATGCTTTTAGTGTATTAAATTATCATAGCAAACCTATATGAAAATATAAAGCTAAGATTCAGATGGGTGAAGGACTCTGACCACTAGTCAGGATTCAAATCTAGGTCTTTTGCTATTTTATAGCTATCATTACTTTACATTTCCATCCATCTTACCCTAAGGTAGAGAAACACCATAATTATAAATCCAATTAACACTATTATACTAAGAACAGTTTTAATATCTAATTGATAGAAAGTCGCACTTTTGTAATACTAAGTTTTTAAACAGCTTTTATATAAATTGTTTGCTCTGCAATTTTTTTTCTAGAAAAATATCTTTTACGATATCATTTTATTTTAGTAAATGAAAAACTCAGAAGTAACTTAAAGAGTACAAACTCATCATTCACAGATTTCACACTTCTTTTACCAAGTCATTGTGTGCTCTTGTGCTCAGGGGCTTGTTGACACCAAGGACTAATGATGGAAGCCATGTGCTGCGTAAAGCTCTCTATCCCCTGATCTGTCAGGATTGTTCTTTGGCTCAGCTGTGCATTGCTACACTTAAAAGCATTTAAATACACAGTGTATAAAAGAGTGGATAATCAGAAATCTTGAAAATACATCTGTTTCCGTTACCTGCCAGTGATTAAGAAGAACAAAGTAAGGATGACCAAAAGGGTGAATCCCCCAACCGCGGCAGTAGCGATCACCAGAATTTGCCCTTGTTCTGCTGCCATATCAGAAGCTGAAACACAGAAGGGTAATATTAAAATTTACCCAAATTTATGTTAAACATAGTACCTGTTTGAAAATATGGTAATGGATACCAAACAAGCCCAACATATTTTGCCTTTGTTTCGGAATTCATATATAGGATGCTAACCCCAAATACATGAGCTTTGTCTAAGGGATGAAGAGTTGAGGTCATCACCCACCACAATAGCACTTCTTCTTTCCTATAAAAAATATGAAAAAAATAGACTTATTCTTAGTACCCTACATTTTAAGATTAAATATGTGTTACAGAATTAAACAAAAAGGTTTTGTTTTATATAATTGCTTATTTTAATCTCCTTTAAAACCTTTAAGCCAGTATACAAGGCTTCATGGACTGTTCCATTATCTGTTTCTAAAAAGTAGCAAGACTGTTCTCTCATTCCTTTCAAGAATGATCTTCTAAAGATAGCCTCTTCAACAAATGGTGCTGGGAAAACTGAAAATTCATATGTAGGAAAATGAAATTGAATCCCTGTCTTTCATCCTGCACAAAACTCAAAGTGTATCAAGGGCCTAGTAGACCCTGCACCCACTAGAAGAAAATGTAGGCCCAATTCTCCATCATGTTGGCTTAGGAACTGACTTTATCAACAAGACTCCTAATGCATAAGAAGTAAAATTAATATCAATAAAAGGTATGGTATCAAACTAAAAAGCTTCTTCCTAACAAAGGAAACAACTAAGAACATAAACAGAATGGGAGAAAATCTTTGCCACCTCAGTTAAAGCATTAATCTCCAGGGTATAAAATAACTCAAAAAACTTAATAACCCCAAATCAAATAACCCAATTAATAAATAGACAAAGGAATGGAACACATACTTCACAGAAGAAGAAATATAAATGGTCAGCAAATATATAAAAAAAGTTCAACATCTCTAGCAACTAGAGAAATGCAAATTAAAACTACACTGATATTCCATCTCACTCCAGACAGAATGACAATTATAAAGAACAGAAGTTAACAATAAATATTGGCAAGGATGTGGGGAAGCAAACTGGTACAACTACTCTGGAAAGCAGTATGGAGATTTCTCATAAAAGTTGGAATGGAAATACCATTTGACCCAAGTATTCCACTCCTCATTATATACTCAAGGGACTTAAAATCAGCATACTATAGTGACACAGCCATATCATTGTTTATAGCAGTTCGAGGCACAGTAGGCAAGGTATGGAACCAATGTAGGTGGGCTTTAAGAGATGAATGGATAAAGAAAATGTGGTATATACATACAATGGAATATTACTCAGCAATAAAGAAGAATTAAATTATGGAATTTGCCAGTAAATGGATGAAAGTGGAGACTGCTATGCTAAGTGAAATAAGCCAATTCCAAAAAAACAAATTTCTCTGGAATGTAACCACCATTTGACCCAGTTATCCCACTCCTCAATATATACCCAAATGACTTAAAATCAGCATACTACACATCATTGTTTATAGCAGCTCCATGCACAGTAGACAAGGTATGGAACCAGAAAGTTCTTTCTGATATGCTGATGCTAATGCACAATAAGTGGGGGAGGGTTGGGGAAGAATAGAAATTCATTGGATTAGACAAAGGAGAATGAAGGAAAGTGGGGGATGGAATAGAAAAAACAGTAGAATGAATCCAATAGAACTTTCCTATGTTCATATATAAATACATGGTCAGTATAATCCCACATCATGTACAACCATGAGAATGGGATCCTAATTAGAATAAGTTATAATCCATTTATATATGTATAATATATTAAAAATACACTCTACTTTCATGTATATATGAAAAGATAAATTGAAAAATAAAAATAAGCTAACAATAAAAATTTAACACAACAAAAGAATGATCTTCTATATTTCATAGAACTAAGTTCACACATTAAATTTTTAAGTTTCTACCTGCCCAGCACAAGGAAATACACACACACACACACACTCACACACACACACACACACACACACACACATATTTAGATGTCTAAATATCCATATCTCTATTTATAAATAATCTACACATACATATAATGTATAACTAATAGGTGCATAAATGTTTGGCAGGAATTGGGAAAATTATATTTAAAATGTCATTTTTTGTTAAAAAAGATCAAATAACATATAGAACAAAATGATACTTTTTTCATTGACAAAACTTTTTTTTTTTCATGGTGCTGGAGATGAAACACAGGACCTTGTGCATGGTAGGGAAGAAAACTATCTTAATACTGCACGGAGTGCATATTTAACTAAACTTCCAACAATATTTCAAAATGTTAGTTCAATTTGTTTATTAATATTCCTCATTTTCTGTATTACTGAAACTTAATTCAAATAAAATTTTTATGGGATGGGATGAGAAACAGCATAAAAACAGAGGTAAGGAAATCGAAGCACAGAAAAAATGAAGAGCTTGCTCTCATAGGTGTATGACAAAATTCAGGTTTCCAACTTCTTGTTTTAATTCTTCTTCATATACTAAAATTCATAATAATAAATCAGTTATCAGTTTTCTATAATATTAAATAAATATCACCTTTTAATATTGCTTAAGCTATAGCTTGTTTTTATTTTGATTATTATAAATAAAAATATGTAAATCTCATAAGTCATAGAAAGTAAATTGAATTTAAAAATATATAATTACAAAGCAAACTGAACTGAGTATGGTAGTGCACACCTGTAATCTCAGTAACTTAGGAGGCTGAGGCAGGAAGAACACAAGTTCAAGGTTAGCCTTGGAAACTTAGGGAGACCCTGCACAGCACAAGGAAATACACACACACACACACACACACACACACACACAATAAAAATAAGAGTGCTTCTGAAAATAAGTAGATAAATAAATTTTAAAATACTAAATAATAAATAAAAAGGGATGTATCTCAGTGGTGGAGTACCCTGTGTTTTTCAGACACAAATGTGTGTGTGTTTATATATATATATATATATATATATATATATATATATATATATATATATATTCAGAATATTACAATCTCATAAAATGATATACCTACTAGAGAAAATCTAAACCTTCAGTGCTATTGTTGACCCATTAAGGAAATAGTCTGGTATTTAAGAGACTTTTAAAGAAATCCTAATGTAATAAAAACAAAATTTATATATGTTCCGTTTTCAGTAAGAAAAATATATTACACTTTGGAATTAGATTTTTGCCATCCCGATTTAATCAAGGTATTTTCAGGCAGTCTATTACAATGTTCAGTTTTTAGCTCATAATCTGTACCAAGACAAGTTAAATGTTGCACCTTATCCAAAACATAAGGTACTGAACCTTTTTTGTTTGGTCTTCACTGAATTTCCTAATCTTCAAAATAGCACTACTATCAGTGCCCCCAAATGTCACATTTCGCATTGAAAATTATAAAATAACAAATATTAAGAAGTTCTTGTTATAGAAAACAATATTAACTCATTGAAGATAAAGAAGATAGCATTTTAAAAGAAAACATTTTTTATGCAGCAACTGCTATGTTTACAAATTAATAATATTGTTCAAGAGTGTTGAACCTGAACCATATATTTTCACAGTGGTCAGACAGCTAGTAATTTATTGAAACCATATATCCAAAGTTCAGATGGGGAATAAGATTATGTAATTGGGTACCTTCTGAAAATCAGATTACTTTGCTATAGAAAATTGTGTTGATTTAAATAGTTTTACCAATATGTCTCCTTTTGCAAACTTCAATTATTTATTTATGAACATTTTAAATTAAATGTAATTGGATAACAGAATATTAAGTTGTGACACTTCAAAAAATGCATATTCCTGTATAATTGTTTCTTAAATTTCTATATTAGGAATCCTAAATAGTCCTCTATGGAGAGTAAAATATATAAGTAATCAAGTTATTTGAAAATAAGAGTGTTTAAGGAGGCACCCTGTTACAGTAGGAGCAAAATGTTATAGATGATGAGGCTGAGATTATTAGGAAAACACCACCAACATTCTCATCTTGATCAACAACAGTCACTATTTATTTTAATAGTCTTCTATGTTCCTAGCATAATTCATCAAGCTTCAGATTCACATGAAATTTATGTTCATAATCTTGATAGGTAGGTACTGCTATTATTCCTTCCATAATTAGTAACGTTACTTGTCTAACATTGCACCTATCATACACAGGAGAGCTAGCAATTCAAGTATTATCTGCCTCTGAGCCCTTGCTATTAATGGTACTTGAAACCACTTCACAAAAAGGAGAAACCACTAGAACTAGACCATTTGTTACATAAGCATAATTGTAGCCTTGCTTGACTTTGTTTTGATGTTTATAATGTTAAGAATGTTGGATTAAGCATTCACAAATCTTTTAGACCAATTTAAAAAATGTTATAAGTATAACAATAAATAAAATTTAAATACCATCTTTCAGACCAATTTTACTATATTGTGTGATCCACTAAGGCTATAATCAAATTTAGATTTGCTATATGGATATAAGAGAAATACCCAGGATCTATACTGAAACCCTTGGTCCTGACAGAGATAATTTCTAAGTTTTATTATATTAGTGTTGGTCTATCACAGAGTTCTGACTTCATCTCAGGATAAATTCCCAAACCCTCAACTTTTTACAAATGCCTCCAGTATATGTCTCCAGATTTATCATTTTCTAACCTTGATGAATTTCTCCCAGTGTCTTGACTGAGCCCAACTTTCTCTGCTGGTCAATTCCTATTCAGTCCTCCTTCATAAACATCACATCATTTGGGAAGCTTTCTTTTTGGCCGTTTAGATTTGCTTAGACCCCTTCTCCCCAGATAGATGTACCTCTGGTCCCTTTAATAACTTATACCAATAACATGATCATATTTTATTAAATTCCCTATTTTTTGTAAGCTTTTTTTCCTATTGGAAAGCAAATTCCATAAGGGCAGAGAATTGATTCACTATGGTATCTGTAGTGAGTTGAATGGTGACGCACCTTCCCTCTCCCCTCAAAAAGGGAATATATGAAAAAGTCTCAGTCACTCTGAATTATATACATGATCTAAAATACAATGATACATGTCCTTCTAAGAGACTGAAAAGGAGAAGACAAAGAGGAGAAGGTGATGTAAAGACAGGCAGACACTGGTGTTGTAGTACCACAAACTAAGAAACACGTGGAGACCCCAGAAGTTGAATGTGGTAAAGGATTCTCCATGAGAGCCTTTGGAGGGAGGATGTTTTGCCCTCCAGAACTATATTCTGTTGTTTTAAGACACACTTTTTGTGATAATTTGTTAACACAGCCCTAGGAAACTCATATAGTGTCCAACCTACAGGACATGCTTCATGGTATTAGCTTAATCGGTATTTTTTTTTTTTTTAGTGAATGAATTAATGATTGTTTGCATTGAACGAATTTGGAAAGAAATTGTTAGGTTAAACTCTAACCAATCCACATTCTCACACTTCCCTTGATGGATGAGGAAGATTAATCTGAAATGTAGCTATGCAATGTATCTGAAGAGAATCTACCACCTGATATTAATCATGAGAATCCTATTATTCTGTATGCTTGGATAAAATACTTCCTGGAAGGCAGAAACTACTGGAAAATTCTTACTTCCAAATTTTACTTAAGCTCAGAAATGTGAATATAAGGTTACTAATTCACTCAGTAAATATTAAGTATTTTATTTTATATGGTGCCAGGGATTGAACTCCGAGGCACTTAACCACTGGAGCGACATCCCTAGCCCTTTTTATTTTTTATTTTGAGACAGAGTCTCACTAAGTTGCTTAGGGCCTTGCTAAATTGCTGAGGCTTTGAACTTTCCATCTTCCTGCCTCAGCCTCCAGAGCTGTTGGGATTACAATCCTCTGCCACCAAGCCTAGCTATTAAGTAACTATTATATACCAAGCACGGAGGTAGATACCGGGGATACAGTGATGAACAAAATAGACACAGTTACTATGCTCATGGACTTATAGTTCAGTGGTGAATATAGGCAGTAAACAAAATATTTCAAGAAAAGCTATTGTTATAAAAAGGAACCTGGTGGGCTGGGGCTCAGTGGCAAAGCCCTTACCTAGCAGGTGTGAGGCAAAGGGTTCTATCCTCAGCACCACATAACAAATAAAGGCATTCTGTCCATCTACAACTACAAAAAACAAAAATTAAAAAAAAAGGAAACTGTAAAGTGATAGACAGACCATAGCAGTTAGTCAGCTGATCCATTAATTTGGAAGATATAATATGTTGGAAAGGAAGAGAATGAGGAGAAAGATAAAGAAATGCTTTGGAGCCAGAGACCCCACTGACTTGATTCATTTACATAGACACAAGCAAACCATAAAAATCACCAAGCAAATTGATTCAATAAAAATACAGTATAGCTACAAATCCCTCTGCTATAAAAACTTGTCTATAGTACTATTTATTTTTGCTATCCTGACAAAAAGTTTATTTTTAATTAGTTTTGTAGGGAAAATTTATAACTCACCCTCCTGAGTAGTACCCACAGAGAGCTAACTTTTCCTTAAAAAGAACCACAATGAAAATCATAGTAAGAAATGAAATTTATTTGTGATTAGCTGATTGGAAATGTTCTTTTGCTTAATGGATTGAGGTTGTCTTCTTGGAAAAAAAATTAAGTATGTTAAAACAGCATATTAACCACTGGAGCCACATCCCTAGCCCTTTTTATTTTTTATTTTGAGACAGAGTCTCACTAAGTTGCTTAGGGCCTTGCTAAATTGCTGAGGCTTTGAACTTTCCATCTTCCTGCCTCAGCCTCCAGAGCTGTTGGGATTACAATCCTCTGCCACCAAGCCTAGCTATTAAGTAACTAGAAAGTGTACTCCTTTGGAAAGGAGTACACTTCCTTAAAGGAAGCAATTATCCAAAAACATGTTGCAAAATTATTACTGAACAAGGACTTAGCACCCTAGCCGCTGCTTGATATAATTCAGATGACATTATTAAGTAAGGTTGGCTTTAGCTGTTTCCATTTAAAGAGGAAAAAGTGAAGTTCTTTACTTGGAATCAAAATACTTAAAAAAAATAGATTGCATGTCTTTAGGGAAGTATGTGAGGAAAGCAATTTGGCTATTTTTAACTGGAGAATTTTCTTCTATGGAGGCATATGATTTTGTCTCCCTGTAATCAAGATTATTCTAGTTTATATTTACATTTCAAAGTAAAATCTGTTATTTGTATTCTGTCTCATTTTCTGTGGAATAGCTTTTTAAAGTTAACTCTTTTCTGTTATGAACATCCTTTTAAAGTTATTGGAGACAGCAGTCATGAGATTTTTTAAAATAAATCATTTCTCAAAAATGCTGCCTGTTGAAATAAAATATCTTCATCATTTCACCAAAATGAATTCTTGCTATTTTTTGGCACAGTCAAAATATTAACAAAGTCATGAATTGACAATAGTCAATAAATAAATGCATTTTTAGGTTTATTTGCAACCAATACAGGAAAATTCTCCTCTCAGGTCATACATAGCAATCACTGTTAGCATAACCTTATGAGAATGAGAAGCACACGTGAATGTTCACAACCTAACACTATATAATGGAGACCAATTAATCTGCGCAATTTCAATACCATATGCTTAAGTAAACATGAGTAAGGGATACAAATGAAAGCTGAGGAAATGTTTCTCCTAGAAGAATATAACTCCTGTGACTTAGAAGATGAAATCACTATTATCTTGCCCATCTAGACTTAAAAGCATGTTACTCTCTTTGATTTTTCTACAATTCTGAGTCCCATGTCAAAATTTTCATCAGGTTTCATATCATGTTGTCTTTATATTTCCAATGGAATGGTCAAATTTCAGACTTCAGCTCCACGTGACAAAAACAGTTTTTTGATTTTCTGTTGGGTTGCCTTTCTAGAGTGTCTCTTCTAACTCCCTCCCATACTGTATAGCCAGATAATTATCCTACAACATAATATTTGAAAATATTTAGAATGTTTTCCATTGCCTAGAGGGTCAAATTATCCCTTACTGGTGTGTCTACCACCTCAGCGATTTCCAAGTATGAAACTTTGGAGGTAGCCCTCTTACAAGTCTCCCTTTGCCTTCCAGTTGTCGTCAGTACTGTCATCTGTACCTTTTAAGTATTCCTTAGATTTATCCCCAGACTCTCCAATTTCCATTGCTAATTAGGTATATATATATTATCACATTTATTTGAAATCAGTCAGCAGCCTCAGTGATGTAAAATGCAGTTGAGCAATAGCAAGTGAGACAAAAAATAAAAATAAAAAAAATCCTCTGGACATCCACTTGATGTTCACATATTAACAATGCACAGCTCATGCCAAAATAGAGCTTTGATTCCTTGTGCTTTTACTTTAGACATATTTATTGATTACCACGTTTACAAAATAGTACAATAGCAATAGATTAGAAATAACATGGTGGGGGTAGGTATCAGAAGAGAGAAAGCTGAGTAAAAGAGCACACTACTGGGAAGATTGGCAGAAGAGAGGAGGAAAGCAGAAAACATGACATCCCCAAATATACATCAGTCAGGAGTCAGAAATCAGAAATTTAAGATCCTAAAAAGTTCAACCCTACAGAATTCAAGGAGCAGCAAAGGACTTACTATGATTTAACTCTTCACATTGACAAGTTCATTCAAGGTCAATTAAAAACATAGTGAGATAAGTCCAAGACATTTTATTTAAAGGGCAGGAGTCTGTAGGTGCATGATTTGAAAGATATTTCTCTCTAACACAAAAGTTAAAAAATAATGCTTTTTAGAACAAATGCCTGGATGAAAAAAAAAATGATTCACTTTTTTTAGGGATTTTATATTTTATGTTAGAAATAATATATTTAGATATTTTCTACAACAAGGAATTGGCCTACTGCCTTACACGAGTTAGATATTAATAAATGCATATTGTTCATAAAAAAGAGATAAAGGATACATTTTAGACATAAATATAAAATATTTTTGGCTGAAGAATAGTATTCTTATTTGATTTACATGGCAATACTAATCCTTAAACATGTCTTAAGTTTCATAAATGATACCTCATAACTTGCATCACATTGATAAGTTAATAGAAGAAAGTAATGTGCATTAATTTTTTTCCTAAATAGTTCTGCCTAGGCTTTAAGTGAAATAAATACTAGAGAAACAGGCATAAATATTGTATTTATACTTTTGTTCTCATTCAATATTTGATGCTATCTACCAGTAGGAAAATATGTTTAAGGTTAGAAATGAAAGAGAGACTTGAGAGAGTCTCTGTTCCACTCAAGTCAGCTAATTACTGGGTTCTCAGCTGGGCAGAAACAATCAGATACCATCTCTGTTGCAGTGGAGACCTTAGCAGGGATTAAACTTATTTTCAGAATGTGATTTGACATTAATGCTTTTTGTACTGTTCTGCTGCTTCCCCTAAAACAATGCAATTCAGTACATCAAACTGTGGCTACACTGGAATGCCAAAGATTTCAAGATTCACTCTTCTTGATGACCTCAATTTACTTGTCAGACAAAAATGCCAAATGATACAGGGATAATTGGAAAATGTGAGTTTTGTATAAGTTGATGGAGTGTCAGAAACAGTGGCAGGTATGCAGCAAGATTAAAGACTTTTTTTTAAAAGAGAATCTTATGTTCATTCCTAAGTGGTCAAGATGTCTTGCCACAGGTAGGGTCATGTGACAAATTTCAAAAACAAAGAAAAGTTGATTGAGGCACTTAAAGAATGGAAATTATTGTCAAGATTATGAATGTCAAGAATTTAATTTTTAATTATCCATGTTTCATGCTGTTACTGGCAGTTGAGATCGGTCTTTGAGAACATTTTTGCAAACTAAAATATTTCTGTCTTTATTTTATACATATGTTTTATCCTTAAAAAAAATACCAAGTATAGAAAAGGATTTTCTTACAAGTTTCGCAAATTCCCCAGATCACTGGTCTGGAACCAATGATTGTTTTCATTTCAGATACTATTCATTTTGCATCATGATATTAATAGTGGGTACCTGCACACTGGGAAAGCACATTTATGGAGTAGAAGCTATAACTTCTTAAAATAACAGCTACTGTGATTTGAGGTAAATAGATTTTTTTTTTCAATTTCTTTTTGTAGTTGTAAATGAGCAGAAGGCCTTTATTTTATTTGTTTATTTTTATGTGGTGCTGAGGATTGAACTCAGTGCCTCATGCATGCTAGGCAAGCGCTCTGCCACGGAGCTACAGCCCCATCCTATGAGGTAAATAGTTTTTTAATTGAATGTACAGTCATTTGAGATCACAGCTATCATAAAGCTGCTGGATTTATCTATAATCTGCATTTTACAGAAAATATTTAAATGAAGTAGTGTCAATTTAAAGTCACACATCGGTTTATTTAGAAAAAGTTCCAGAAAAATCTCTTGAGGAAATTCTCATTGGTTAATTTATTATTCATTCAAAAATAATAAAAATATCCATTATGAAGTGTGTGTGAAACACTGTGCTACTGGGCTTGAAGAGATAAGAACAGAAGTGTAGTTTCCCTGTCTCAGAATTTTCTGTTCAGTGACATGGGCAGATACACAAGCTTTGATTGTAATGCAGAAAAAATATTTTTCACATAGGGGACAACTGAGAGGGTGGCAACTTAGACTTGAGGAAGCAAAGTTAAGGCTAAGGAGGGATTCTTCAGTTAAATCCAGAATGATTAAAATAAATCAGATTTCCACTCACCACTTAGTTGGGTGATGTTGGGGCATTCTAGGTAAAGAAACATCATGAATAGTTCAGACATCAAAATAGCCCAATATCGACAGGAGGTGTTTTCATGTATTTTGAGATGTCTGAGACATAGACCAAAATACAGAAGAAGCTGGAGAGATAAGCCAGGAATTCGTCAGGAAAATTAAACATGCCTATTTATTTTTTTTCATTTTGTCATTTATTTGTTTTTGTTTTAATAAGTCATACATGATAGTAGAATGCACTTTGATACATCATATATAATGGAGTGTAATTTCTCATTCTTCTGGTTATATATGATGTAGAATCACACTGGTTATATAGTTATATATGTACATAGGGTAATAATGTCTGATTCATTGTACTCTCCTTCCTACCCCCACACCCCCTTTCACTCTTCTGTACCTAAAGTAACTCTATTTTTTCCCTAGGCACCCCTCCATTGTGAATTAGCATCTGCATATCAGAGAAAATATTTGGCTTTTGGATTTGAGGATTGACTTATTTTGCTTAGCATGATATTCTCCAACTCCATTCAATTACATGCAAATGGCATAATTTTATTCTTCTTTAAGGCTGAGTAATATTCCATTGTGTGTGTGTGTGTGGGGGGGGTATCTCACATTTTTTTTTATCCATTCATCTGTTGGAGGGCACTGAGGTTGGTTCCATAGTTCAGCTACTGTGAATTGAGCTTATATAAGCATTGATAAGGCTGTATCACTGTAATATGCTAATTTTAAGTCCTTTGAATATAAACTGAGAAGTGGGATAGCTGGGTTAAGTGGTGTTTCCATTCCAAGTTTTCTGAGGAATCTCCATACTGTTTTCCATCCAAAATTGTTGCACCAATTTGCAATTCCCATCAGTAATGCATGAGTGTACCTTTTCCCCCACATCCTCTCCAACATTTATTGTTGTTAGTATTCTTGATATTTGCCATTCTGACTGGAGTGAGATGAAACTTTGAGTAGTTTTCGTTTGCATTTCTCTTATTAACATGCCTGTTTTTTTCCTCCTCAAGTTACCATTAATACTCAGATTCAGGAAGTAGAAGAAGGTGAGTTTACTCAAAATTGCAGATATAGGTTCATGCAAATACGAGAGGAGACCCTGCCTGATGATAACCCAACAGACCAGAAAATAGAGCTGAGACTGAGAAATTGTTGGACATAGTTGGAGAGTCGGGATCTGGCCTGACTCTCATGTTACTCTCTTTACTTTCCAGTTACATGAGGCAATAAAGTACTTCTCATTAAGCCAGCTGAACTTTTCTGTCTTGAAACTGAGAATCCTATTTAGTAAAATAAACCACGAGGAAGGAATTTGATTATGTGTATAACTTATGAGGCTGAAGGATAAACAGGCCTTCACATTTTCAACCTCAGGACTAGTAACTCCTATGTTTACTATGTTCTTTAGCTGAATGCTTTCTATCTAACTCAACAGTTTCCTTTTTTATTTTAATGCTATACAGCTTCCCCAGTCTTTTTGCCCATCACCTGATGCATAGGATTGGAAAAATAACATGAAATGAAGTGGAGATTTTTACCTTTCTAAAACAGTCTTTTGTATACAAAGAATATTAAATGTTCTGCCAGGAGAGGCTTCAATTTATTTTTTCCTTTATGGACTGATAGTTTCTGGGAGAAAATCAGTCGTGTCTTTCCTATATTTAATGGATTTCATATTGATTTATAAAAACTGCATGGAACAGAAAAATAAATAAACAAAACCCCAAAATAAAAACAAATGAGCAGACAATTCTGGCAAGTTTAGCAAGGCAACATGTTAAAATTAGAATGTGGGAGAATCTTCCCAATTCAAACCCATCTAATTATAAACTCATTACCACCAAAATACCAGAGCTAAATTAATTAAAGCATGTGGAAGATTTTTTACTTAATTCTCACAGTTAATGGCAATGCAGATTTGATGCTACAATTGTCCCTCATGTGGCTGCAGTAAGACTATTTCTGGAGGCAAAGATACCCATCAGTGTTGGGGCCAAGTTGTCTTAGCTTTTCAGACCACGTTCTATTGCCCCAGTAATTGAGAGCCTGGGCAGCTAAAAGGGACCTGCCACTGCTTTACGACCACACCTATTTCATCATCCCCTGAAAGTGAACAAGTTCTAAGGGAAGTTTTTGGACCATTATTTAAAACCTGTTGGGAGAAAAATCAAACTATTTACCTCATACAACCTCTTAAACAGTCATCCAGATCAATTCTGGAGAGATTTAAAGACAGCTCACTCTGTTTTTAAAAAGGTCAACCCTACGGTACCATCAAACTATCAATTTTCTGCATCCCCTCAATAATTTATATGATGCTTCTTCTCAAACCCCGTATGTGAAGTCTCCGAGTCTTCAAGTAAAATATATTGTATTAAAAGCAAGAGAGTTTGAGGCCCAGTATGATTCTACTACTTACTACTATTATTTTTAAGAAAATGAATATTTTGCGATGTATATTGATCTTTCACTAAATTTTTGCTTCTCTCATCTGTGGAAGTTAACTACAAAAAGGGTCTTAATGGCTGGACAGGTAGATCAGAGGTAGAGTGCTTGCCTAACACATGTCACATCCTGGGTTTGATGCCTAACAAGGCAAAAAAAAAAAAAGGCTTAGTATTATGATTTGCACATGAGTGGATAAATATCCCTTTAAAACTGGACTAAAAAAGAGAAATTTCCCAATCTATCCATTCACAATATCATGTAATATAAATCAGCACTGTGCTTTATATTCATTTTAAAACTAATACCTTTATGATAGAATACTGATTTTAGACAAATTGGTTATTTACCGTCCTGGGAGATAGAAAGATAGCCTTCTCCTAGATGCTGATATGGGTTTAATTTTTCAACAACTAGAATTGATTTCAGGATACAAATAATTCTGCTACCCTACTGCTGCCAGAAAAAAATTGAGCATCATCAACTTTATCAAAACTAAAATCATTTTCTTTGGCAGACAAAGGCAATTGATCACAGTTCTACTCAAGACAAGCTATTTCCATTTTGTACAAGCATTCTTTTACCCATAGTTTATCCAGGAAAGTACGCTACAGAGTTATGCAGCTCAGCATAACTTTTTTTCCTATGGAAACATTACTCCTTGGGTTTCTTTTTGATGACTTGGAACACCTGCTTTGAAAAGTTTCCAAGCCAGAATCATCTTTTTTCATGGTATCCTGTGGTGTGAGACTCTGGTCTCTCAATTGAGAGTGTGTCTAATTGTGGGAGCAGATTCAGATCTGCTTCCTATCGGCAATCTTTGCTTTGCTTGCAGCCCATTTCAGTGCAAATGTTGGGGGGGGAGGCTTTATTTTTACCTTGGCAAAAAATATACTTGACGTTTTTTTCTATGCCTCTTCCTCTTAATACAATTAATATCTTGTATTGATAATGGAAACAGGAAATTCACATTCTAAACCCTCATTAAAGAGGCACCTCAGCATTCTTAGCATCTTCTGAGATATCTTTTCAGCCCTGTTCCAGAAAATTGCCTTCACCTGCAAGGTGGAACCTTGGGAAAGGGTTCTGTTTCTGGCACCCAGACCTCTGGATTGAATTAGGGATGGAGACCTGATCCAAAGTGGCCCATTTTACTCCCTCTTTTAGCAATACGGATTAGAATTCACAGCTAGTTTGGAAGTTTTGGTGCATGGTTGAAATTAAGGGAAGTGTAATCCTTTATATCTTTTCCTAACTGAACAGACATACATTAAACTGAGAGGCGTGATTGTGTAGATTTATAATAAGCCTGGCTGCCTTTGTTTCTAAAAGTTTTTCTTTTCTTTTCTCCTTCTTTTTTGAAGCTTCCCCTGGCACATTCTTGCATTGTTCCTTGCTTAAGTTAGCTCCCATATATATGATACCTGCAACCAAAGGGTCATATTGGGGTACTCTAATTTTAAGTTTCTGACTCATGGAAAAAATACTTAGAAACTTAATTTGATGCATGATTCTATTAATTAGCTTCCTAGAAACATCTCCTTTTTGAAGTCAATATGTTCAATAATTTTCCTTCTCCCTTCCTTCACTTCTACCACAGAATAATCATGTTCAACTGGTAACACTTCACCATGCCTCTATGAAAGACTGCCCTCAAAAAAAGTTATGAAATCAAATAAACACACACCACTAACAACAAAATCCCTCTGCATTTTTTTTGAAATACCCTGCACAAGACCATTGTCCTCAATGCATTCTATTTATCTTTTCCTATAGCATTTGTGCTTCTTGAGTGTGTGATGAGTTCTCAATTTTCTGGCTGTTACCATGATGCATATGCAGTGTACCTTCAGTAGTAATTATCAAAATGAGACTTTGTTCTTTTTTTTTTTTTTTTAAAGAGAGAGTGAGAGAGGAGAGAGAGAGAGAGGAAAGAGAATTTTTAATATTTATTTTTTTTTAGTTCTCGGCGGACACAACATCATTGTTGGTATGTGGTGCTGAGAATCGAACCCGGGCCGCACGCACGCATGCCAGGCAAGCGCGCTACCGCTTGAGCCACATCCCCAGCCCGAGACTTTGTTCTTATTGGGTCCAATTTTATATTTCTAGTTATAATTTATTAAACATTCCATGAAGGTCTTTAAAACTGCCCTAAATGTTCTTAGGGAGAAGTCCAAATAAAAATCAATATTCCTTTGTTTAGTTAGTCAAACTTTCTGAAAAGCATCCCTGTAAAAATCAAGGACAATTTAGATATGCTAGTATAAATGTGGGGGAAAGTCACGCTACTTCCTGCTTAAAACATCCCACTTCCCTCCTAGAACATGAAATCTGACTAGGCTTGTACTTTTTTTCTCATCCCTAAGTGAGTGATATTAATGACTTAAATTAGTTATATATATGTTAGGAATATTCTGTTAAACAAAATTCTTAATTGATATGGATGATTAGCAAAAATTATAATAGAGGTTACTTCTATCTCCTTTGAAATGCCATGAGAAGAATTTATAAATTATATACACACACATATTATTTTTCAGCAATGGAAGTACATGTAACTGCTATCTTCAAGGGAGTGCTTCTATACTGTTTTTCTTTTGACGATTGACAAAATTGTTTTTCTGATTTTTTATTTTTTCCTAGGTTGAGCTTTGCTGTTTCTCAGCTGTCTCAATCCCCCACTTCCCACAGTATGAGCTACCAGAAACCTTAAGCCATTGATTTGCCTGAGATTGGCCCCAACTAGCTTCCTATTCATGGGCCAAGTGGGAATGCCACTTCTTTCCTTATCTAAGTCCTAAGGATTTGGAGACTTCTAAAAGTCACTCTTCAATGCAAAGGTAGAACAACCAACCCCATCAACTTCTTATTCATTCACGGTTTCCTTTTTTTTTTTTTCCAGCATACCATTTCTCTCTCTTTATCTTGAACAGTTAGGACACTGGGAAAATGGTGACACAGATTCATGTGCAGAGGGATTTTTTCCCCCTTATGGAAACTCAGTAGGTTTATCTTATCTGTTTGTATTAATAATCTCAAGGGTAGGATAAAGTTTGATCATGAGTGATATACTTTTGAAACTTAAAAATATTGCTGAACTCAAAACTGAAAGCAGTTGTAAAGGTACATAGCTTTTTATCTTTTTGAATCTCTATGGGTGCTCATTTGGATATTTTAACTGCTTGCTTTTGTTTAATACACTTTGAAATCTATCATCCCAGTGGGCACTTAAGCAGGATGAGAGAGAAAAAAATGACAAAAAAGACAGCAACCTAGTTATAAAAAGGCGCAGCTCTTAAGAAGGATAAATACAAACAGTGAGAAGTGGGTCTCTAATGGACAAGAATTAGCTGTCAACGATTTAGAAGGATTCAGAAGGCACTTTGAGCTGCAATACAGAACATGATAGAAAAAAGACAAATGTGCTAAAGATAATTAGACAACCCAAGTCTCCTAGGTGTGCTCCCGCTCTGTACTCCTCGGCTTGTCTGCCAGGCAACTTAGAATAATTTAGAAAAGAATAGCATAGCTTTCTTTTCAGTCATTATGCAAGGTAAAAATGTGATTTCTTAAAAGTTCAAATATTCTCAAAATTGTGTCTGTCCAATAATTTGAAAAAGTAAAATGCTTTCTCAAACAAAATGCTATATGCTTATATTCAAGAAGTAATAGCATAGCTAATAACTTCTGAGCTAAAATATAATTTTCAATATACAACTAGGTTTACTTTTCTTTGATTTGCTTACTCCTATGTAAAGAAATCAATTTGAAGGCTATTTATTTACTTTAAAAATATATATATAGAACTGTCAGTGGTAGTGGATACTTCCATGGGTTCTATGTGTCCACTGAAAGTTTGTGTTGGAAAGTTAATCTCTAAATTTATACGTTAATGACATCAGGAGGCAGGGCTTTGGGGGATGACCAGGATCAATTGAGGTCATGAATGTTGGTCCCCAGGATGGCATTAGTGGCTTTAAAAGAAAGGGAAGACAGAACTGAGCTAGCCCACTTACTCTGCCTGACCCTGTCCAGCCTTCTGCCAGGTTATAATGCAGAAGGCCCTACTGAATGCCAAGCTTGTGTCATGTTCTTATACTTCCCAGACTCTAGAAACATGAACCAAATTTTAACTTCTATTCTTTATAAAATACCCAGTTTCAGGCTTTATATTATAGCAACACAAAACAGACTGAGGCTGAAGGATACAGAAAATAACATCCCCCAAGACAAGGGGAATGACAGTCCCAGGGAGGAGGGAGGACAATGGGTCCTGGGAGAAAGAAGGTAAACATTAAACTGGGGCCCTGGACTTTCATCCCTTCCCAGTAATAATTAGACCCTGGGCTCTAGTCTTTCATCTTTTCCCATTCACAAGGATTCCTGGAGGGGGAAGGCAAATAAATGGGCTCTGGGTTCTGGATTTTCATCCCAGTAACAATGAGTTTCAAGCTTTTACAGCTGTTTTCTGAGTTAGATTTTTAAACTGCACAAGTAGTTTCCTGACTGTCCCATTAGTACGTCCACAGTGTCTAATGATTAGGTCACACTAAACATTCTGCTATGATTAACTCTTATTAAGACCTCTAAAAAACAGACCTCTCTTGCAACCAGTCACCATTTTCTGAAAATGTGACCCGTGTCATTCTCTGCTGCTTCATAAAGATTGCTGGCCGATCCAATTTAGGTCTGCCTCCATTTTCATTCATTTTTTGCTTACAAAGACAGGTACGCAGGTCTTTTCATTCTCACTTGAAAACTGAAGAGGATTTCACAGAGGATACCCTGGGAGAGGTATATTTGTCTTTCCTTTAAAATTTTTTTTCCCTTTCTTCTTTACATAGATGAAAAGCAGCTGATTCACAGCATAGGATTGTCTCAAAAATTTATAATGTACCTAACAAGGGCGTCTCACTCAGAAGAAGGGTAGTAATTATTATAAAAATAAAAACTTTTGAAATGCTTACATGAGCCATGCGTGGTTCTAAACACTCTACATATACGGGTGTATTTAGTATTCATAGCAATCATATGAGATAGTGGTATTATTATATGCATTTTATAGATGGAGGAACTGAGGCACAGAAAGGTTAAATAACTTGCCCGTCATCACAGAGCTAGAAACAGCTGATCAGGAACATAAATGCAGATATTCTAGCTCCAGTGTTTAAGTTTCTAAACATTATACTACATTGTCCTTTGTAATTGAGACATTCTATCTTCTAATTATTTTAAAGTAATGTAGTCCAATCCTTAAAAAAAATTGATTGCCATAGAAATAGACGGGACAATACTTCTGGGTCTACAAGGTGATAATTGCTGGAATAGCCCTGATGAATTCTCCCTGTCTTGCCTATTATGCTGCTAAGATCTGGTGTTTCAGAAGTACAAGTGCACAGCTTCCTTGGTTGAGTTTAGTTTTATAGTGCTTGAATCCTGAGAGGTCAATACAACTTGGGGAATTCCATTCATTCTTGTATGTCACTTATAAAATTTAAACAAACATTAACACCAAGATCAGCCAAGTTGTCTTAAGTATTAGCTGATGGTTATGACAAATAAATGTCCAAAGGAAGACCAAGAAAAATAACTTGGTTGCTACTATATGTTTTCTACATGCAAGAAGGTAAAGAATATTGTTTCATTTTTAAACATATATATATTGAAGTTAGAATAGGATTTTGGGTTTCAAACTAATAACAATAATATCAGCATTAGTATTTATTGAGCTCTAACCATATGAATGCTGGGTATTTTGCTAAGTACTTTACGTGCATTGAATTAATTAGTACTCATAAGTATAATAAAGAGTAAGTGAAATTCTTACCCCCCTTTTCCAGATGTGGAAACTACTAGTGTACTGATTCACTTAAAGTCTAATGTTTAGGAAGGGATAGAGTGAAGATTTAAATTCAGGGGTAAGTACAAAACTTGAGTGTTTATCCCAAATCCTTCTTCAGTAGTTCTCTTTATTATCTATTTATGTGGGAAATATCTGACAAACTGAATTGCAGAAATAGGTTGTTATCTTGAAACATTTCTTTCAGCTTATTTATATCCCTCCTTTCCTTCAAGGATGAGGTAAGGATTCCCTCCATGAAGTCTTCATGAGCTGCCTACTTTGTAGTAAGATTATAGTGACAGTTAACATTTAATGATCTGATGTTCTGCAGTGAGCACTCTCCTCACATGAGGAGATGGTACCCCTCTCCCCCTTCTCAGCTTAACTTTTATTTTTAATTGACACTGCAATGCTACATATTTATGGGTTATAGTGTGACATTTGGATACACATATTCAATGCATAATGATCAGATCATGGTTACTATCACATCAGACATTTATCATTTCCTTATGTTCATTCAAAAACCTCTCTCCTAGTCTTTCTGTATTGAACTCTTCCCTCTTGCTAGAGTCTTTTTCTTATTTTTAATTTTTTTATTTATATATGACAATGGAATTCATTACAATACTTATTCCACATATAGAGCACAATTTTTCATATCTCTTGTTGTACACAAAGTATATTCACACAAATTTGTCTTTATACATGATCATCACATCCCCATGCCCCTTGATAGAATGTCTCAATTACAAAGGACAACCCCTCTGCCCTATCTAGAGTTCATCTATTCCTCCCATGTTCCTGCTCCCTTTCCCACTATGAATCAGCCTCCTTATATCAAAGAAAACATTTGGTATTTGGTTTTCGGCTTTAGTTTTCTTCAGAGCATCTTTCTCCCTCTGTCTTGGGGGCATACTGGCACATTGAGCATTGCATGTGGCAGGTTTACTGGGAACCTCAGCATGGAAACGTCAGGGAATGTGGAAAGCACAAATGGAAAGATGTAGCAATGGAACTGCCGTATGGTAGATGGGGAGATATGGAGCTGAGCTGGCCCTTCAGAATCACCCTGAAATGAAACAGAGGGGCTGGTCTTCATACCTTACCCTGAGCAGTCCTGCATTTTGGTTGGCCCTGGTGGAGGGACATGGCCCTGGGGCATGCAGTGCTCTGTGCCAGAGGCAAGTTGTCCAGTGAACTTTTGGCAGCCAGAAATCTCTAGCTCAGAGAATCCCTGCCTGAGTCATGAGGAAGGGATCCTGGTCATACTCTACAGCTCTGTACAACCTGACATACTAGACATTTTGCTTATTATTTGTTCATTGTCTTTCAACTCTCTTCAAAATATATGTTCCAGGAGAGGAGAGATATTTATCTCTTTCTGCTCTTATAGAGTGGTTCTCACAAGTGTTTATTGAATGGGTGACTGTACAAACAAATTAATACATATCTATTTTCCCATGATGAAACCAAAGTTTAAATTGACTAAATTGCCTTCCTTTGGTCCTAATACCTCTGGTGTAAGAGAGTTTAGAGGCTGATCCAGATTGGTCTGATCTAAGTCTTTAATTACTTCACTGGAAATTTCTCATTTTCAGAGTGAGTGAGGGTAACAGAGCACATTCTCTTCATTTAATTGATAAGAAGTTAATGTCCAAAGAGGACATATGTCTTGACATATGCCAGGAGATCAAGTATTATGTTCTCCAAGTGACTGCATCATTTTACTTTTACCAACCAGAACATACAACCATGTGAGCTAGTCTGAGACAAGTCACTGGTATGTGTAGCATGTTAGTGTTGGCATCTGACTTTGCTAACATATCATCTTTACCTCCCTGGTATCTAAACACATCATCTCCCAGATAACTTAATATCCAGGATTTCTCCAACTGATCAATTTTCTTTGAAGGTTTGACATGGACGGCTTAGTTGCAGATTTTTTTCAGGAGGCTGTGGTGAGCAGGTCATAATTCACGGTGTCTTGAAAGTCCAGAGACCAAATATGAACTGTCAAGAAGAGATGTGCAGGCTTACATGCAGGCTGAGAGAAAGCATGTGTGAGAATTTAAATTGGTAATTCCCAAGGTTCCAGCACCTTCAGTAGGTGAATTCTTAAGGCTAAAATAGTCTCTTGGGAATTTAGAAGATGACAGGTATAAAAATGATAATAAAAAAGATATTTGGAAGGTTTTAATTTTATTGCAGATAAAATGAAGGTAAGGAAACAATTAGATCTGTTAGAAATGATTCCAGAGAAGTCATTTATGGTTGGCTCCCTCTGGCTGGCTTGCCTGTCTCCACATCTACAGTGAGATGGAAGAAAAATAGAAAGCTGGGAAGTTTTAGCCAGGAAGTTTTATGAACAACACAAAACAGTAGCAAAATGTGGGGGAGCATTTTTGGTCCCATGAGCATCATGTTATCTTCTTGTTCTTGCAACAAGATCACCACCTTCACCACTGACCTTGTAGTAACCTTGTACTCACTGATGAAGTCCTAGTTCTCCAACCTTATCTTTAGCAAAATTACCTGAAGGACTCATTTAAACAGAATACTGATTCCAAAGAGTTTTAGTAGGTTGTTATCTGTGGTTTGAATATGGTTTGTCTCCTCTGAAACTCATGTTGAAATGTAATCTCCATTAAAAGATGTTAAGAGGTGAGACCATATAAGACCTTCAAGAAACGATTAGGTCCTTTTCTTTATGAATGCATTGATCTATTCAGGCAATTAATGAATTAATGCATTATCTCAAAAATTGCTCTGTTATAAAAGCCATTTTCACCAGATCTCTTATATACTCCCCATCTCTTGCCATGTAATACCCTGTGATTTTTCGGGACACTACCAACAAGGTCCCATCATCAGATGCAGCCCTTCAACCTTGAACCAGAACCTCTTTATTTCTTAACTTATTCAGTATTTGGCATGTTATGAACAACACAAAACAGCTAAGACATAGATCCAGCGTGAGGTGTGAGAATCTGCATTTCTAGGGTGTTCTCGGATATTTCCGATACCTTTGGTGCTGGGCCTGTATTTTGGAATCCATGGCTCTCATCATATTGAAATTCTACCACTTACAAGAAAGCTCCGTGATCTCTTTGGGCTCTACACCTGCACATGCTGTTCTGTGTGTGCAGGAGAGAATAGTGTCCTAGTCCTCTCTTCCCACCCCACTCTCACCCCTGTCCTTTCCATGATCAAGTTTTGTTCACTGTGAATGTCTCCTTTAGGGCGTGGCGTCTTATTGAAACTTCCCTTGACAAGTTTGTGTTTTTCTCCTTGTGGTCCTTTACACAACTCATGCTACCCCACATGGTCATCTTGTTTAACTTTCTGAACCTCTTTCTAGTTTTTGTGAAAGCAGAAAACAAGTTTACCTTTTTGTATTAGAATTACCAATACTTAACCGTGATATCTGGTCCATCCATTAATATGTTTGGATTCATTAATATGTTTTGATGGGGTAAATGAGTAAATTAATCAATGAAATATTCTTCTGTTTGCTTTAACTCTTTTTTTGAAGGGGGGGCAGTGCTGGTGAGTGATCCCAGGTGTGCTCAATCACTGACCATAATCTTCAGCCCGTTTCAATATTTTATTGAGAAACAGAGTCTCACTGAGTTGCTTAGGGCCTCAAGTTGCTGAGGCTGGCTTTGAACTCCTGATCCCCTTGCCTCAGATTGTCAAGCAACTTTAGCTCTTTTTTTTTTTTTCTAATTTATTTTTTTTTTATTAGTTACACATGATAGTACAATGATCTTGACATTTCATACATTTGAATCAAATGGGGTATAATTTCTCATTTTTCTGATTGTACAGTTTGCAGAATCACATTGGTCATACAGTCACCTATATACATACAGCAATAATAATGTCTATGGGGGCTGAGGATGTAGCTCAGTTGGTAGAGTGCTTGCCTCGAATGCGTAAGGCCCTGGGTTCAATCCCCAGCAACACAAAAAAAAAAAAAAAAAAAAAGAAAGAAAGAAAACTTTAGCTCTTAACTGCTCTCAATTGTCCTTCACTTTCTTCCTCATTATATTAAATTTAGGAACAAAACATAGCATATTCCCCGCAAAATTATATTTTTACTTGCAAAGATAACAACTTATGCAACTATATTTAACACCTTACCCATTTCATACCTTTATCTGAATATGAGAATGGGAAGTTTATATGAATACAGAATAATGCTAACTTCAGCAAATAACATTTCATTGTTTATTGTTTGTGAAATTGATTATTGAAAAATCATTTTGTGTGCTTTCTGGTTATGTTTTCTGCAAACATAAAATAATTAATTTAAGAAAACTACAGTGCAAGACCATTTTAAAATGGATGTTAAGTTTTCCAAAACAAAAGAGACTATGAAATTCAGTCTGTTGTGAGTCGGCTGTTTTACATCTGGTAGTCAGGTGGCCACATGGTGCTTCTCAGCCTATCTTCATAGCACAGTAATGTGCTCACACCTGTGACGCTCAGGTTTGCACACACAGCAAAAGCTTTTCAGGGGCTGTGATTTTGCCAAGAATTCCTGTTACACAGTTTAAATTCACAGAACTACTGTTTCTCTTGAAAAAGTAAAGTGTAACACAAAAAATTCAATTCGGCTGTTTTTTAATTCTTCACACAGGCCTTTGTAGAGCTGGCTCCGTTATTTTAGAAACATCTGTCCATTCAGTGTTGTGATTCATAATGAGATAAAGCAAAAACAGATGGCTTGCTCTGGGTTAACAGAAACTTCCAAGGTATTGCTCTAGATAATTTAACATGATTTTTATTCCAAAGTAGTACTGTGAAAATTTAAAATTTTCAAACTTTGTATGTTTTGAATTGGGTATATAATGCTTAATATTTAAATATTTTATATAAAATAATTCTAATGTGTCTTGGGCATTTCAACAACTTGGATTCAGCTCAAATTTTTTCAGCTCTGAGAAAGGAAGAATTACTACATGGGTAGACTTCAAATGAACTAAAACTGTGTGCTGTGTCATCCTTCTAGTTTGTGGCTTCCCAAAGGACAATTTCATCCTAGCATCATGTGTTTTAGCTATTCTTGTAGAATCACATTTATAGGATAATAAATATGTATCACCCTACAACTAACTTCAGTTCCCCCTAATACTTTAAAAACACCATTGCATAAATACTTACTGAGCAAGACAACAATCCCACTTCCTTCTTGAACCTAATCAAGCCACAGTGGAGGGTAAGGGTGAACTACAATCCAAAATCCACCAGCTGCTCTCTATATACCTCCAAATGGTTAGAGTAAGAAATTATGTTTCATTCACTTGGCTCTTTATGCTTTTCTAACAACTAAAATATGTCAATAAAAAATATAAGTCCATAAAGTTGATTTGTATAGTCTGAGAAATGGATCTAAATCTTCAAGTATTATGCAGAGAATATATTTTTTCACTAAATTTGAAGCAATTCAAAATGTCTTAAGAAATTTGTGCTCTATAGAAAAATTCAAGGCTGTAAATTCCAATAGCTTGACAGAAAAATTCAGGCAATTTAAAGAATGACTGGTAAAAGAAAAGTCAATTTCAAAACAGTTCAAATTAAAATCAGACTTGGGAATGAAATAAATAAAGAACTCTGTTATTAAATCCTTAATGTGGTTTAGTAGTGAACTTCCTGAAGACAAAGAAGAAAATATATTAATAAATTCTGAAAATCTAGTGACTATAGCCAATATTGTATTGTTTACTTGAAATTTGCTAAGAGAACAGTCCCTGCACATACAAAATGAAAAAAAAAAAAGAATATAAAAGAAGTCTCCTGATGTTAAAAAATCTTCTAGTCAATGTGTGATGATTTATATGCCAAAGAAATCATATTTTAAATATTTATCATATTTTTATGTTCCTATCTATCTGATATATTAAGAAATATATCCACATCTGTTTGTTACTTCCCTTTTAGATCTGAGTCAAATTATAATAACAGTGAACTTTGAAATACCCCGTTTACAACTTCTAAGTACCTGTTAATAGCTAATGATTTTCTTTCCAGCCCATTTAGCAAAGTTATGATCTTTAATATTTTTCATATTAAGACCTTCAATCTGTCTCATGGTACATAAGTCTGGTTCCGATCACTTAAAATCATTATTTGATCTAGGAAAAATTGAAACAAAATATCTTTTTGTCTATGCAATTTCCCTTAAAGGGAAACTTCCATTTTCTATGCAGATAGTTACTCTTCATGAAGTTTCTGAATATATATAAGTAAATCACACTAAATGCATTATTTTGCTTCTTAGTCTATCATGTGTGCACTAAAACAGAAATCTGCATTAAAATACTGCATAGCTCTCTGAATTTGATGTACAATGATTAATAAATAATTAGTGTT
Organism: Ictidomys tridecemlineatus; assembly: GCF_052094955.1. Classification (NCBI taxonomy): domain Eukaryota; kingdom Metazoa; phylum Chordata; class Mammalia; order Rodentia; family Sciuridae; genus Ictidomys; species Ictidomys tridecemlineatus. The sequence goes on from NC_135479.1 coordinate 168,941,317, forward strand.
CTGAAAATCTGTGTTTAATGTCAAAGATGCAATATTTTAAGCAGAGATATTATTAAGGTATAGTAAAGAATTGGAGATAAGAATAAAAAGTCATGGAGAATATTTGAAAGAAGGACCAAAGCAAGTAAGAAATATGAAAATACTGAACGAGTAGAAATGGAACTCAATCCTAGTTATCAGAATCAGTATGAAAAGGGCCTAATGCCATAATTTCTTCCTTCCAACACTTACTGTCTGTGGGGAATTACTAGTAAGTTGATTGCCCTTCTTTATGCTTCAGTTTCCTGATCCATAAAATGGGAATGATAATAGCTTCTACTTCAAAAGCTGTGTGTTAGTAGCCTTAAAGAGCAGAATAGTGCTTGGGACACAAATGGAACTCAACAAATATGTTGTTAGGGAGTCTTAATATTAGAAGTGACACTAAACTTCTATTTAACCTCATCAATAAAACACAGGTTTCCCTTAAGAGTTGTTGAACAAGTGCCCCTCAGCACAAATTCTTACTAAGAGAGGATTTCATTACCTCATAAGACAGGCTACTTTATATTCAGACAATCCAACTGCTAGGAAAGTCTTCTTTCCCACTGATGTTTGCATTTACATAGTTATGGCTGCCAACATTGGAAGTGGACTATTGATTGCAGGTTATTTCAAATTAAATTCTTATATACTGAAATTTGTCCTCCTTTGGGTAGTAATAAATATGAAATCTGCCTCCTGTTTGATTAATTAACTTTTTTATTGCTCCACCAGGGTCAGCTGGTCCTCTTTCTGCTTCATGCTCCACCATTAATGAGCATTCCAAAATTCCTGGCTGCTGTTAATAATGATGTAACTAATTTCATCCTAAGTAATTGAAGCAGTAAAGATTGTATTTCAGCCCATAGACTGAATCAAACACACTGGAGTTCTTTTTTTTTAAAGAAGGAGTTTAAAGAGGAAAATGTGTTGTCAACAAAAAAGTCATTTTGTTCTACCTAAAATGTCTCTGAATTTTCAAATTAGTAATTAATATATAACTAAAATATCATACATTATGTTTCTGTATGATTCAAACTACTTTCCAAATAAAGCCAGCAGTATTGTTCATTTGTGACAAATAAAATGATTTGATCCTTTCCTTTTGGATGGGTAGGCAAATAATATTCTTTCATATTGTTTTAAAAGTTATCTTTATTAAATGCCTATTGGGACCTATTTATGTATAAGGATATTTTATGAGATACAAAGATATATAGACTAATGTTCTAGATCTCAAAAGAGTTTACAACCTAGTAAAGAATTAACCCTTGTAAAACAAAATACTATGAAAAGTCCTAGGGAAGAGTAGTGATTGTGATTTCTTGCTGGGTTAATGGAGAGCATTTCAAGAAGTCTAGTATGTGAGCAGGACCAACTAAGCATAATATGATAGTTATCTAAATATTCCAGTTGAAAGTCATGCAAGAAGTTAGATATGATGAAGATACAGAACATTTTGTAAATGAAGCATCTAATTTTTAATTTAATTTTCCCAGAGTACATGTTAACTTGAGAGAAACTGGACAGGAGTATTATCAATGTGGGTTAGATTTGAAGAAAGACAAATAGTTGTTAAAAAATTTACATTTTATTCAATTAAAAACCTCCAAAAATCTATGGTTGTTTTTTTCTTACCTATTTTTTAAAAAAATTATGATTTATTGTACACACTAATTGTAGAAAATAATGGGTTTCTTTGTGCCATTTTCATAAATGCATATATTGTCTTCATACCTTTCTAAAATGTTTAAGTGTACAAAATGGAGTATAGAAAAATTAATCAAATGGAATATGAAGAATGCTTTAGAGAAGAAAGAATGGAGCCCATCATGCACCTTAATTTTCAGGATCATTTCCCAGCTATAAATTGTTAAAATGACTCAAATTACTTAAATATCAAACCATACTAGAATAGATAAAACTTATGAGTGTTTTCAAAATAGTTAAGTGATTAAATTCATTCATTTGTAGCTACATGCCACATTTTGTTGTTGTTGTTATAAACTTATAAGAGATGACATAAGATTTTATTTTGAAATATGTACTCTGGTTCAGTAATTTCTATTGTTAACGCTGATCATGATGACTTTTGTGTGATTACGTTTTGTGATATAAGCCTAGGCAATTATTTGATTCATGATAAATAATACATATAAAAATGTTGACAGATGTGGCTTTTGTGTTACAAAACTGCTTTATGTAGCCTACAGGTGAAGACCTAAATTTGCATGTTGTTAAAATTTAAGCTATAATTAATCCTTTCAGGAAAAAGGAACACATTGCTTATAGGTTGGCAATGCATTAGTTCCTTGGGGTCATTTGGATAATCATTAGGGCAATGGAAGAGGTAAATTGCTAATTATTATGTGTAAAATTCCAGTTTTTTTTCAAAAATTGGCTTCACAATAAGAATTTGGCTTGATTTTGATAGCTTAGAAGCTATTTTACAGTATTTAAACAGAAGGCTCAAGCTGGCTGGCTACAATCTAGCATAAAATATTTTATTTTGGTTTTAAAAAATGAATATGTAAAATTATTTTATTTCTCCAAGTGCATTTAAATATTAGATAAATGTTTCTTCTAAGTAAACAAGTGTTTGATTTCATTATCTTTAAATTATTTTTGTTCTGTTTTAGAAATGTAGTTGTAATTTTAAGAGGTTATTTAAAAATATATTAAATAGGTTTTTAAGTCATTAATAGCATGTGTATATAATTAATAGACTATTTTAATTCTCATATTTTTCCTCATTGAAGTATAGAAAATAAGCACAGAATTAAAAACAAATTTGAAAAAAATCAAAATTTTCTTTTATTTCATTCACATAAGCCAGAAAAGACTGTACTTGCCCAGTAAGTATGTGGATATGTGTTTATGGTTGATACTTTGGGCATGATGTAAATTTATTTTAATTTTAATAAAATTATTATTAGCTTCTTACTTAACTTCATATGGAGTATTTATATATTATCACCTTATTAATACTTATTCTGTAATTATTATAATATTGTTACATCTTCTCTGAAAAAGCAGAAGAGGATCAAATATAACACATAATGCAGTACTTAATACTAAGGCCAGCAAACAACTGGCACTCAATAAATTCTGTTAGTGGACATAATATTTCATTATACTCTTAAGTCTAGTAAGATATTAGAGCACATTAAAACACAGAGGGAAAATATTGGGTGACCCTATGACTATTACTTCCTATATTACTTCAGCACTGTTTACATATTTACATATATAATACAATTATTCTACAGACCTAGGAAGGTGAAAAATCTATAGCTCTAGTTCAAATAGAGTGATTTTATAGTCTAGCAGTCATAATTAATAACCTTTACATTTGTTATCCACTTTCCACTAGCATATTCTGACAATGGAAAAATAACCAATGCTGCTCTGGAAGGGCAAGAGGAGTCACCATATTTGTTTTCCTGATGCCACTATGATATATAGCACAAAGAGGTAAGAGCACTGTGATTCTGAAAAGAAATTATTTCATATTCTATGCTATATCTTTTTGGTTGTTAGCAATCTAGAAGCTGAACAAAGTAAAAAATATGGAAAGCTAAAGAAAAGTTGATTGTAAACTACTACTGCATCTTGCTTATTTAAAAAAATTTGAAACATACCATCAAATAAGAGAGAATCTAATCTCTTCTCCCCAACCCACACCCGATCTCTATGTGTGTATTATGAATTTAGTTAATTAAATGGAATACACTAGAGAAAACTAAATAATAAAGTTGACATTATAATAGTTCAGGCACTACTCGAGAAACAAAAGCTATAAAAATTTAAACATGAGCTAGGAGAGTATGAAGAGAAAAAGACTGATGCCATCAATTGGGATTCACATCATCATATTCCTGAATTTATGGTAAACCTGCCCATATTCCTACCATGACATTATTCATTGAAATTCTCTTCTGGGCATAAACAGCATGCTTTAAAAATGCAATTTAAAGCTAACCAGATAAAAAATGATCCTTTAAGTGATTTTCCCTTAGGCTGTAAATTAACTTAGGAGCTATTCTATATACCCAAACTCTAGTTTTAGACAAACACACTTTTCAGATTCTTAGACATTTTTTTCTCTTCAAGAGTGTAATCAAAGTCCCTTTTGTGGCATTAACAAATCAATAACTCAGAGAATAGTTTTGACCTTCTGCTGCCATTCTCAGATGGTTCTAGGTTCCCATCTTGTTCCCCACTCACTAGTTAACTGATTTTGGTACATAAGTTTTATAGAGATAATATATTGTTGGAAATAAGGAGATAATGTGTATAAATTGCTCATCCTGGAATCTTTCATGTGCGAGTAGTATTCATGCGACCCCTAACTCAGATCCTCCAATGCATCTTCAGTAGCTTTAGGATGTGCACCAACACCTTACCATAGCCAAAGAAGTACCTTCATCTTGGTCTCTCTGTAACTCTCCACCTTCACTTTCTACCATTTGATCACTCACATCTCCTTGTTGCAGCCACAACACATTATTTGTTCTTCAAATTGTTCTTGCTGTCTTGGACTCCAGTGCTTTTGCTCCTCCTTGATGATTGCTCTTTCTAGAGTGAGCTCTGGATTTTCACCCTGAGAAGCCTTACATGACTCACTTGTGCTGAATTGGGATCCCTTCTCCAGGCTCTCATGGAATCCTTTGCATATCTTTAAGATGGTTATATGCCACTAATCTAGTATTTTGCTTCCCACAAATCTAGATTGTAAATTAGGGGAACAAAAACTATAGCTCTTATTACTTTTTATCCTCAGAGCCTCACAGAATATGACAGAGTACATTAAGTGCCATGTACATTTTATTGAATGCGTTATTATTGTACTGAGTCATTGGTGAGTATGGGACCTTTCAACTAAGAAAGGATTTTTTTTCTCTATATAACTGAAGGAATTTTTGTCCTGAAATTATGACTGTTAGGAAATTTAAAGCTGAAATAAAATAATTTTTTTAAATACTTAGAATTTACTATTTATCAAAGTAGATTTCTTTCTCTACAAGGCCCCAAAGGAACCCAAATGACTTACTTGGATTTTGTACAATGAGTTTTTCTAAGAGTATATTTCTCATTTAATAATGAAATACTAAAAATGTCAGACTTTTATGTTGAGTAAATTTCTTCATCTATAAAATAAAATAAGAAAACAAAGCTTGCTAATTGTACTTGGCTGTGAAATAAATTTGTAGTAAATAATACCTTTAAAGGTAAATACAATAAAACCCCTCAAATAGCCTGACCTAACTCTTCCTTAAACCAAATTCTCCTTGTATTGATTGTCCTTGCTAATGCTTAACATTTGGTTATGAAACATCAGTCAGCAGGACTACGGTAGGGATATTTCTTTGAATATTTTTATATTGATTGTCTTGTGGTTTTGTAATCATTATGTTCTTTTCCCAATAATTCAATCTCCAGTTTGAGAAGTTATGATTCAGGATTATAAATTATTATCATTAATATTAAATATCCACATAACAAGTATTCATTTTGACTCATTAGTTTACTTTCATTCCTACAACTATATTCCTTAGTGAATAGGCCAGTGCCCTTCCACTTTGTAGTTTGATATAATCATAACAAAGTATTTATGGGTCGATATTCTTCATCAATGTAACAACAATAACAAAACATTCATAGAATTTAAAGTAGCTTCCCTTCCAGCTGGAGAAATTGTGACCTATTTCATGGTCTTACCTGTAGCACTTTAGAATAACACAAATGATAGGACTTTGCAGGATGATGGATTAGTTGAAAAGAGCAGGTTTTAGAAGAAGATAACCCTCAATTTCAAATTTTACTTTAACTTCTTACCATATGCATAAACTTGAACAAATTCTCTACTCTTCTATGCTTCTGTTTTCTTATTTTTTAAATGAGGAAAATAATGCTTGTCTCATTGGATGTGAAAATGTTTGAATGAGATAATTCATGTAAAATACTTCATTTCAGGTATTTATTAGGGGCTCAGTAAATGGTAGCTATTATTGTTGTTATCCACAAAGAAATACCATAATAAATTTTCTTTTCCTGAATTTTTATAGTTTAACATTGATAGAAACAGATTTTTATTATTATTATTAGATATTTGGACCTTTTTTTCCCATAGAATTACACTACGTGAAAGTGTTAAGTATTATCCTGACAAAGATAGTAGCAAGATGGATTTCTGAAAGTTAAAAGGAATTCCATAATAGAGCTGGGTTTAGAATGAAATAGAAATTTCAAAACCTGTGTTGCATGATGTTGGACCTCACTCCCTTCATTTCCCATTTTGGTTTTCAGTACATTGAGGCAATGCAATTAACATGAATTTCTAATTAAGATCATGCATCTATATATAAACTTATAATATGAACTTGGGTGGAATGAGAAGCTCCTCATTCTGTTTTTATTGACCTGAGATAACAAGCCAAAGCTGCACAATTTTGAACTAACAGCTCAAATAATTTGCCCATGGTTTCATTCTCTTCCAAGTTTTCATTAGTATCATATCACTGTGCCAAGAGTGGTTAACAATTAGGCTAACACCATCCATTGAGACTCTGTGTGATAGTGTCAGTGATGAATCCTGCATAAAGGGACTGATTTGGGCCACATTATGATTGTGATAGAGCAAACATCTCATGGAAATATTTAATGATGTCACAGAAACATTAACTTGAATGACTGTTTATGAATATTTACATGAACAGAATCCTATCTGGAGAGGCTATTAAAAATTTGGGACACCTGGTTTGAAAACATCAGGTCAAATTAGAATGGTCCTAAATGAACATCTTATTTTATTTCATTGTGTATAACTTACTTTCATCTCCTGTTTCAAATTCGAACTTCTGACTGTAGCCACTGTATCCTGTTGCAGTCCTCACTCGGATATGAAATATGTACTTGGTGGCTGGCTTGAGACCTGTGATGATGACACTGGGGGCCTTGGACCTCGTGGAGGAATAGGTGAGCTGCTCATGCTCCTGGGGACAGAGAAAAAGAAAGGAAATAAAGCAACAGGACCCCACCTTTTCCCAGAGACATTCCTAAGTTAAACTGAGGAACTATGCTCTGAATATCAGAAACATTGATTAAAAAGAAGTAAAAGCATGGTTTCCCATAATTTAGCATTTAATAGTTCACCGTTATGATATATGTGATATGGCCTTGATTGGGAAATTTATTAAGGAAGATAGTTACTCTTCTAGAAACTACACTTGGGTTGTTGGTGATCTAGATTTCTTATCCAACTCTAAATAATGGTGGTGGTGTGAGAGTACATTTACACAGAATGGCAGCTGCATCTTGAATACAGTGGGCACATCAGATCAGAACATGCCAGCAGAGTGCCAGGAGCAGAGAGGGGAGAATTCAAGTACCCGCTACTCACTTCTACCCGCAGGTAGTGCCAAAATGCCGGCGCTATCCGTGGGTAGACCTGTGGGTGAAAGGAAAAATAAATTAATTGTTTTTAAAGTTTGAAATCTTTTATCCAGAAATCTATTGCTTTGATCTGTAACTCAGTGATTCACCAGTAGTTGAAACTGAAACTAAGCCAACTTTAATAAATAAAAAGATTATGTTTTTTTCCTTGAGGGAGAATTGACTCCTTCCCTATCTATATTACTATACTTTTAAACATGTGCAAGTTACATAGTAGTTATGAGATAGAATTTAAAATAATCTTCCCATGAAGGAACACTGAAGACATGGAAGGTATGAAAGGCTTAGCATACCTGTGGGATCAGAGTCAGGGCCACAGGCTTGGCGTTTCTTAACCTGTGTTAACTAAGCTACTTCACCTCACTAAGGGCCACAGGATTTGCCAGGGTGTTCTGAATGATCTAGTCAGACAGTGTCCTTTATGTGACTTTCTGGCCCATTATTTTAGAACAGAATAGTTCACTTAACCTGTCCTTGTAAGGGTTGTCCACAAGATGCTGGTTGTGGGACAAATTAAACTTGATACTGTTTTTGCATTATAAAGTCATTACACAATAACTTAAAAGTGACATGCTAAGTTATCAGACAATAACTTTATAATGATATTTTAGTAAGATATCTGAAAGACGTTGAACAGAGTGAGCACCTCTAATCTGAAAATCCAAAATCTGAAGTGCTCCAGAAATAATTATTGAGTGTTGATGTGCTGCCACAGATGGAAAATTCCACATCTGACCTTATTTGATGTGTCACAGTCAAAATGCAAGTGCACTGCTGGGCAGAATGGTGCATACCTGTAATCCCAACAGTTTAGGAGGCTGAGGCAGGAGGATTGCAGGTTCAAAGCCAACCTCAGTAAAAGAGAGGTACTAAACAACTCAGTGAGACCCTGTCTCTGTCTCTATATAAAATACAAAAAAAAAAAAAAAGGGCTGTGGATGTGGCTCAGTGGTGAGTGCTCCTAAGTTCAACCCTCGGTACCAAACAAACAAACAAACAAAAAGCAAGTGCACTAAAAATAAGTATACCAAATTAACTTCAAGCTATGTGTATAAGGTATATGAAACTTAAATGATTTTTGTGTTTAGACTTAGGTCCCATCCCAAAGTATCTTATGTATAGGCAAACATTCCAAAATTGAAAAAAAAAATCTTTCATATCAGGTACCAAGAATTTTGATCAAACCAGGTCAACAGGTCTTTAAGTTATTTTTTTCTATTCTTTTCATAAATCTCACTCAAAACTTTCAGGGATGAAAGTGACTTTCAAAGCCTTTCACCAAATCACTTATTTGATGTTTAAATTCAGTCTATAATATTCCCATTGGGATTTCATTTATGGTTTGCCTAAAAACTACAGCTATTCAGGAGTAGTCAGGGAGATCCAGACTAACAAACAAAGTTATAAAAATCTACACATACAATATGCCAACTTTCATGTATTTGCCGGTGATGCTTTAAGATTTAGAACTATGAAAATCATTTCCCTTAAGCTACTGAAAAAAAAAGTTCTTATCTTAAAGATAATTTTTAAACTTTATGGCCTTATTTGTCAGAACTTTATATTCTGTATGGTTATTCAATGTCAAACTGAAGAATCTAATTTGCTATCTCTACCCAAAATAATAAAACTGTTTATTGAATAGGAAATACAAAGAAAAATGTGTTAATGACAGCAATATTTTGACTAAAAAGACAAAACAGAAAAATTGCAACTTATATTTATCACTGTGTAATTCTGAGAGTAGAAAGCAAATAAATATTTACCTACCAATCATAAACTCTAAAGAAATAAAACAAAGTCTCTAAATCATTGATGGCCATAATCATCTACAAAGGGTTGAGGAAGGAGTTGGCTAATATCAAGGCCTTTATAATGAAGGAGATTAAACCCATATTATAGAGAAAAATGTAGACTGTTAGAAGAAATGATATTGCTTCTAGAATAAATTTTCAGAACATTTGAATTTTTACATCCTATATGCAAGAGGAGAATATCCACTTTTCATAGAATTTTCTGCAACATAAGAGTTATTGTGAATGCTGCCTCACAATATGAAATGAGTTGATTGATGACTGAGAGATAAATTGTAAAGTCATGAAAAAGGAATTGAATTCTATCCCTGAGCCAAGGAGGTAAGAATTCAAAAGTTTACTCTTAGAATAGCCTCCATAATAATTACACATTATACCTTTTTTGCTTCACAAATACACAGCTGAATAGTAATTTCCTATTTAGTAAAGTTACAAGGAGTAAAGGACACCTTTCTGCAGGTAGCTTTTAGCTTTTCTGCTGTTATATATTCAAGTGCATTTGTAACTACATCCCCAGAATAAAAATGCTCGAGCAGGAAGGGTGCTGAAATGGGTCCTCAGCCAGACGCCACCAGCATGATGGCAGCTGCCTTCTTCTACATCTTCTATCTTGCTAGCCTGTCGCAGAAGAGGCGTCACAAAGCAGTCTCTCACTGGGAGTTCTCTCACAGTACACAGCAGCCCTCTGTCCTTCTGGTGTTTTTAAGCTCTGGGGAAACCGAGTTACCTTTCATCCATGACAAGCCCAGGACACTATTAACTCAGAGCTATGGCTAATTGCCTTTTGGCTGACACATCAACTCCAATTCAAAGTAGCTGTCAGTAGGTAGAGACCATGCTTAGCACAGAGCCATCTAGCTCTCAGTACTCATTCTGGCAGGCTGAATTCTGAACATGGTTTAACAGAGTATATGTGCATGCTTTTCTGGAGTTTGTACCGTAAGTTTGTGTCATAATGGAACTGCTAATTGAATGACAGGTATACCATTAACAATGCTTGGTAATATGTTCTATTGTTCATGAAGTTTTCTGACGTGCTTTTCATCTCTGCTGAATCTGTAGTAAAATTCCTCTATCACCCTTAATATTATTTATTTTTGCATTTTATTTTAATAATCAAACTTTCCAGACATTTGAATGAACATTTGGCTTTGTTTCCCTCTCTATTTTTCCTCTGTTTCCTATTACATTTAATACCTACTTTTACTATAAATTATTTTCTTCCCCCTTTTTACTTTCTTTGTGTTAATTACATTGCCTTCTAACTTCTTATGTTTCATGCTTAGCTTATTAGCATATTGATTTCCACATACAATTTAAATTTACCAATTTCACACTTAAGTGACTGCAAGGCTATATCCATATGTTTTCATATGGTGTATTATCTATCGTTTCTAAGTATTTACTAATTTTCAAAAAATATGATTTTTAAAAATTCTGTGTCAGATCCAGGATTATCACTTGCAATCTCTTCTGGGTCAGGACAGGTTGTCAGGCAGCAAATAAATTACATAAAGTGTAGTTCTAAAAGCTTAACTTCATAGGTGGCAAAGCACATTTTACTGTGGATAGATATAGAGGGTGCTCATTGGCCTCAGGGCACCTGCAGTCACACTGTAATGCTTGCCCTACCTCTCCTTGGATTAAGATAGAAAATAACACCAACTGTGGGTACATAGTAACAATCAATTTTAATATATTGTTATAAATATCATTTCCTAAAATAAAATATACAGTTTCTATTTTATATGTTCACATGTACACATTTCAAAAAATGTAGGGCATTGTAAGACAGGGCATATATGTATCGTTCTCTGGAGAATTTGATCTTTACTTATGGTTCCCTTCCTATGGTAAGATCCTGGAGCTTCAGCTCAGGCACTGTTCCTTTCCAGGTGCTAAGAATCAAGCTGCTGGGAGTCAAACTGGAACAATAAGATTTACCTAGAATACTCAATTCAGCTTTATGTTCGTAGGCACCAGTTTTTTCCCAGACACTAAAAAGGATGCTCCTCCTTGAGTTTGGATCCTTTTGCATTGGATTTGCAAACTGTAAATTTGTGAAAAAAAATAGCTCAGGTGCTGAGTACCTCTGCTGAATCAGTCTACAATCAGGTAAGATGGCCTGAGTCCGTGGGGAGCAACACATACAGAATTCTGGATTGGAATGCTCCTATCTTGGATGTGATTATGATTCTGTTTCTGTTGTGTACCTTGGTATGTCGCCTTCAAGAGTTTGATGTATTCATATAATAAATTAAGTAAATTAAAACCCATATATTCTATATACATTTGTTGAATTCTCACTATGTATGAGGTTTTAGGGCACCCTCATAGTCACCAAAGTTCTACCCACCAACTGAATTCTATAATTATTTCTATGCCAGAAAGGTAGGCCCCTTCTCTTCTGCTGTGAGCCATTAGAGGGCTAAGGAAAATATTAAAGATCTTCCTGTCATGGCCTGCTGTGACTTTCCCACATCCTTGATAGGACATCTATAGAATGCATACTCTTTGAAGGATTTAGCTCACACTGAAGAATTCCGAGATATTTATTTATCTCAAGGTTATCACTCCCTCCCTTTGGGGAGGGGACAAAGTGTCCATGACAGGATCACTAAGTCACACAGTTTGTTAGAACAGAGCTTTCTTTGTTCTAACTGGTATTTAAAGAGTCTCACTGGGAATAAATTTAGAGTTTAACTCCTAGGAAGGACACTCTGCTAGAGACTTCCCAGTTGGGACCCTCATAAGCTGTCCTAGAATTTCCCAGTTACATGACTTAGTGCTGGTGTTTCCCCTGATCTGGTGATATACTTTCTTCTCTTTTTCTCTCACCTATCATAGTGAGATTTTTACTATATGGAGTTCATTGAATTTTTTTTTTGGTTCTAATGTGTGTTCAATATGTGTTAATGCTTTGCAGTATTTGAAAATAATAGATGAACTTTCAGAATTTTAGAAAAAATACATTCATATTCATTGGGGAAATTAAACGTCTTAAAAGATTCTTCATTAGTCAGTGTTTATGAGATGTTTTATTATCTTCCTGTCTGACTGTATATTTTTCAATCATGACTCATATTTTAGATTAAAATACATTTAAGATTGGCATTTTTAATATTATAAAAGATATTATACAGAAGGAAAACCTAGGCATATGAAATTTAAAAAGCCCTCTTCATTCTTTAACTCTAAACAGTCTGTATCATATTTTTTTTATAAGATCTGTTTCCCTCTTCCAGTTATTTCAATGTCTTTAATACATATCTCTAAGTAGACTGCAATTTTCTCAAATATGAGTTGAATGTTTTCCTCAAAAAATAAAACAAAGCAAAATGAAAAGTCAAAGGAGCGCTGGATATATAGCAAATGTCGGTTTATTGATATCCAGAAAGAAAAACCTAAACCATTTAACACCGGATGCGTCCAGTACAGCTCTGGTCACATATCACTGGGAATTGGACTAATGAAACTGCTGCTTCAATGTAGCTGCACATGCTGGGATGACTTCTAGCTCACATTGTATTTCCTGGGATCACATATACCCCATTAGCAGGCACAGATGGGGCCCATCATCCCAGAAATGAGAGCAAACTAGAAAGATCACAGATTTCTTCTTAGTGATTGATAAGGAGCAACAAAAAGAGAAACTGCATCAAAATTGAATGACCTCAGCTTTCCTGGTTCCAGCCATCCTGAGGTTGAGAGGTTCTACTCTGCCTTGAAATCTACATTTTGGACATCCATAATAATAGTCACAGATGTGTTCTGTTGCCAGAAACCAAGAAAGCTGCATATTTTTCATATTCATTAAAATGCACAACACAGAGTAATTTGAGGAGGCAAGTGGTTAAGTTCATTGGTAGGGTTCCTAAGATAGTGGATAGGGTGTTCTGAACTGTTTTCCTTAGATAAAAATTAACCACTGCTATGTCAAAATTTAAAAATATGCAAAAACAAGAAAAACACAGAAACAATTATTCTAAATACACAAGTACATTCTGACTATACTTGTGGAGAAGTATCATTTAGTATACTCTGGCTATAATTTACTTCAATCAACTCTTGATTATTCTCAGTAATCCAAAATAAATGCTTTTTGATACATTTCTTCTAATATGTATTTTATTGCACCTAAAGTGAAAATTAAATGCATTCCCTGAAGATTAAATGATGAGCAACAGTAGAAGATGGCGCAAAAGCATATCTGATGGCAGAGGAAAATTGATATGGAATTAAACATTTATAACTCATTTTCACAAAGAAGATAACCTGGACATAAATAAGTAACTGTGTCCAATAGTAGCTATATTTACTGTTAGAGAAATGGTCAAATTATTATAGTGTGACCTTTAGAAACCAAGTTTAGGTGTTAGAATGAATCTAGTGGATACTTAGTTGTTAGTTCATTAGTGAAAAATAGGATATCTGTATCCATCTAAAAGGGTGGGGCTTTCTGTAAGGATGAAGCAAAATAACATGTACAACTCTTACATGTACAGCTTCAGCAGACATGTAAGCTAGCATTATTTCTTTATTTAAGAAGTAATTTTCAATAGGTAGTGCTAAAATTAATCCAAGGCAATGTTAGGTTTATGATTTCGAGTAATCTTGCAGATGCTGTGAGAGGCCTTTTAAAAAATGTGTAGTTATTTTGCTCATCTGTTAACCTTTATATCCTCACTGTTTAAAACAGTATTCTTAGACATAGCATATTGTAGGCTCTCATGATACATGATCCAGATGATTGAATGAAGAAATTAATGAATTAATTGCTCCATACATTTAGCTTTTAAGTTCTTAAATATCATTATAGAAATTTAAAGTAAGTTTGCATAACTAATTACAATCCAGATGAGAGATGAGAAATACTGTTTTTGGTGGCTTTTAATGTTTCCATAATCAAAATGCAATAATATTGTGTCAGATAGCCAATTTGTTTTCTTAGGAACATTATGGAGAATATTTAAGATTTTACTTGCCAAAAAATAATTTATAAAACCATATATATTAAAAAAACCCTAAATATTTGTTCTGAAATATCTTTTAATACATATTTTTGATATTTATCCGTTTTAACTTTTCCATTTGTCTTCATGTAATCTACCTTCATATAGGTGGAATATTGATTTTTTTTTTTACTCTACCATTCTATACATATTTATCAAGGTGTTCAAGTAAAAATGAAATCTTTAAAGCTGAATACTTGTCCCTAAAGAAAGTTCCTTTATTCCCAGATCCGGAGGAGTAACTTGTGAGGATTCACAAGTTTGAGGCCACATTGGGCCACTTAGGGAGAACTTAAAATAAAAAATAGAAAGACCTGAAGATGTAGCTCAATATAGCTGGGTCCCTTCTCAATACTGCCAAAAAAAGCAATTATGCTTTTTTCATAATAGTGATAACTGACTGGATTGTAGGATAGATAAACAAAGGATAGCAGAACAAATATTTCATAGAACAAATCTATGAAAATTAAATAAATAACACATGCAGGTTGACTGCTCTCCAAAAGTACTTCTTGGTTGGTAGAGTTTCTGAAATAACTAAAGTCAATAATAAGTAAGACAAAATGGATAAGATTTCACTAGATTTCCCATTAGAATGCCAATAGATCATGAGAATATATTTTGTAAAAAAAAAGTTTCCACTAAATATTATCAGTTGCAAATATAGGTATTTTCACCATTTCCCAATCAGCTATTAGAAAACTTGATGTTTGAGTTATGTCTTGAATTTAAAAAAGAAGCAGAAATTCATTCAAATATTCAAGCAGGAGAATTATTTAGCCTCTTTAAGAACAGGATTGGGGATACTTTTAAAAATATTCTGTTGTTAGGGTGAATTTTTATTATCTCTGTTTATGAATCTTAATTACTCTCTGATGACACACATTTGTTTTGTTCAAGTGTAAAACAAATATGTGTTAATATTGATCTACAAACTACATAGTGTAAGTTTCAAGAAATGCATATCCTCCACACCCCAACTGAGATTTAAAACTTTATCAGTGATAATGGTCTTGACTTGAAAAGTGTCCTATTGTGCTCTAAATAACCCAATACTTTTAGGTAATTACCTAGCTCAGTTATTGATTTTAAATTTCATGAGACGATATTGTATGGGCATCAGATGAATACCTTAAGATTTATTTATTTATTTTTATTAGAGCACTACAGTCATACATAGTCGTTGGGTTCATCTCAACAAATTAATACATGAGATTTAATTTCAGTTCATGTTTCCCCCTTTTTCTTTTCCTCCTCCTTCCCCTCATTCTTCTTCTTCTATTATATTGAGCTAATATCTCAAGATTTGTGATTAAATACAATTTAAAAAACATTTTTATCAAGATACTGAAATGGGGAACTGAATAGCTCATCACTGAGGTAAAATAATATAATACTAATAAATAGATTGCAGTAGTTGACAAATTCCCACAGACTACACCCACACACAAAGAATATTTTTCTAGTTCAGATGTGGGTGGTTGAAACCAAAGGATATTTAAATATGTAAATGATTGCAGAGAGTTTTAAATGCTAGTAGAGGAATTCAAAACAAAGCAAGGTGATTTTCTAGAAACATTATATCAATCTGTATTATTATCAAACAATGAACACATTTACTTTTATATGTAAAGTGGTTTTGAAATCGAATTGGAAAGAAAATTACCAATGATAACGCAATAAGTTAATTTAGGGTAAAGATGATTCCACTATAGTGAAAAGGTAGTCAGAAAAGTTGCTCATTTTAATGTTGGAGGCTAGGGATGCTAGTAATAGTTTCTCTTTCCTTGAATATGCAGAAGTCACCTTATTTTAAAATTTGGATAATTTGATCATATTATATTTTATTTGTTGTAAATACATTGGCAAAACCCAATGTATTATTCAGACTCAAAAAACTGAAAAATTCTGTGGAGATTTTTTTTCTTTTCACTACTCTTTTCTTCATTTTTCCTTTTTTTGACTTATGAATTATCTTTTTATGATTAACATTTATGATTTTTTTCATCCTACAATATTTTTATGTACACAATTATTTAAATCTGCTTTGAATTTTTAGAATGTTATACATATTCAAATTTAATGAATTTGTTTTGATCCAGAATTAAAAAAATATTTTTAAATTACTAGAAATGAGAAGTAAAGCAATTAATACAAGGCCTAAAATAAACTAGCATGAAAAATAAAGATGGTTGCGCATTGTTATACTTCTTTTTTTTAATTTTACCATTCATTTTAATTGTGAAATATCAGCTTTCAGTGCATATGTCAGAGCTGTTAACTCTTGTGAAGACACCTCAGATTTACAACGTTCCTGCTCTGAAGCTCATGCCTGTGCAGATATTTTGTTCCCAGTGGAGCAACAGAAGTGCTGCCCTGAACCCATTTGGCAATTATATTTGACTTCTCAAAAGGTTCTTCCCATCCTACCAGCACCTTCTCCAAAGCTGGCCAATGAGTTGGGAAGGAGTGGGAGCAAAGGGCTCTGGGTTTCCTGCCTCTGTTCTCCTCCTATATGACCATGTTCAGCAAAAGTGGTTGGCTAATAGGTCTATGTCCTCTTCCCTTGAATCTGATCTATTTTATGACTGATTGAAACAGTTAAGTAAGATGGAAGTGATAAGCTGCCAATTTCTGGCCCAGCCTCTAAGAAAATGCATTTTCCACTTGTTTTCTTGGAGTCCTGTGTTGCAATCTAAGAAACATAACTAGCCAGAGAGTGCAGAGCCCAAGATAGCCATGTGGAGAAGCAGCCCAGGAGAGAGTGAGATGGAAAGGAGGTGGATAGGGAGAAAAGGGGGGAGAAAAAGAGCGAGAGAGGGGCAGCAGGATGGGAAGAAGGGAAGGGGAGAGTGAGAAATAGAGATAAAGACAGAGATGGGGAATGAGAGAGAGAGAGAGAGAGAGAGAGAGAGAGAGAGAGAGAGAGAATATGAGGGACAGAGAGAGAAAGACAATATGAAGATGAAGATCAGATGACATGTGGCTGGTCCCTGTGCATTCCAGTTACCAGCCAATTTTCTATCATGCCACCTGAGGTCTCAGATTGTTAAACAGAGATTAGATGCATCTCCTATGACCTGTTGCGATATCTGACTCAGATTCATGAAATATAACATTTATAAATTGCAATTTTTAGGACATTATATTTTGGGGTAATTTGTCACGTAGTAATAGATAACTGGAAAAAACAAATTAAATATCTTTGTTTTATAGTCCCCTAATTTAATATGTAATAGTTTATTGGTCTTACCTTCTGTCACTACATATGTGCTAATGGCACATACCAAAAAATTAATTAACTTAAATATGCCAATTGTCTAACTCTCTGAAATAGTTTGAATTTTTAGCCTGAAATGACAAGTTAAATTAGTCAAAACAAATCAATTAAAAGTATAAAGAGAACAACATAATGTAGCTAAATAAAATTTCAAATGTTAATACTGCTTACCACTTTGCTAACACTAAGCACTCCCAATATCCAGAAAATCCTTAAAGCTACTGTGTAAAGTACAGATGACATAACTGAGGTATAAAATAACAAAGTATTACCAATGTCACTCAATGAGTTAGTCATAGAACTGGGATTTGAACTTGACTGGAATTCCAGAGAGAGTGCAGCTCCAGATTTTATGCTGTTATTTATTACACTATGTAGCTTCCAACATTGAGTAATAGGAAACAGTCAAATGTCACTAACAACTTTATATATTAAACAGGCTAGAGATTACATAACAATCTCAATAGATTGACAAGCACAGATGTGAAAGAAAAATGAGTTAATACCAATTTTTATATACAGAAGCAAACCACAGTCCTAATTGTAGTGTAAGAACTCTGAAATTCAAAGTACTTAGTTTATCAAAGGTTTAAATCAATTATGTTTTCTATTTCATGAGGTTTGGAGTCTTTGTTAAATACCACTATTGGGCTCAAGACACAATTCACCCTCCTTTTACCTTTTCACCGTTCAAGCTATTTACCTATCTTTTTTACCTTTTCAGAGAAGAGGCTCATTAGGAAGAATGAAACTGCTATTTCTTCTACACAGCAATTTAATTATTTATCTACGCTCTGGCAAACAGGAAAGAATGAGCCAAACTAATATCCTTTATTTCCACTTTCATTTCAGTTTTTCCATCACAATGAGTTCAGGAGAATACCCATGTTGCCTGTGAAGAAACTATGCATTTCTCAATACTTTAAACGGATTTCTAATCCTGTTGAGTTTTCAACAGGATTATCTATATTTACTGACAAACTGAATGGTCTTACTAATTGAAGTACTGGATTAGAATCCACAAAAACAGCATTATCTTTCTGTGACTCACAAGACAGGTCAACTTAACTATGTCACCTTATGATTGAGCCACAGCCTGCTCAGATGAAAAATAGGGATAAAATTTTGGCTGCATCCACACTTTGGAATTGTTAGGCATCAAATAATAATATATATGAAATGATTTCTAAGCTGAAAATTATCTTCAAACATAAGATATTAGTGTTGCTTTTGTTGATATGTTTAAATAGATATCTGGGTTGGTGGTAGAAGCATAAGACATATAATAATGAACTTTATTTTGAGTTAGTGTATGGAAATTACATTGGTTATTTGGTAATTTAATCTCTGAGAGTCACAGAAATTTTCATCTTTTAATTCCATGTCAGTAGTTAGCATAACTCAGTCAAGTGCCCGGGGGTCTGGCACATTAGATGATTGTGTATAGTTAAGAATTTATGTGGGTATAACATCAATGTCTAAAGATTTCTTCAGGTGGCAGATTTTTCTGTAGTTATTCGGGTCTCTGGTCAATTACCTGAGCCTGAAGGCATGACCAGCTGACTCTTACTAAAGTATCCCTTATTGGTACAACAGGATAATCTCTGAATATTTTATGTTTGGGAGTTTAGAGGGACTATATATCTGGCATCTACTACTACCTCTTTGCCATGCTAAAGATGAAAACAAACAAACAAACAAACAAAAAACCTTCACTCCTATGGTGAACAACAATTGAACCAAGTCTTCAGAACTACATGGAGGTCTTTGTAAAACATAAAGTTGTTGGGCTGGGGATGTGGCTCAAGCGGTAGCGTGCTCGCCTGGCTGCGTGCGGTCCGGGTTCGATCCTCAGCACCACATACAAACAAAGATGTTGTGTCCACCGAGAACTAAAAAGTAATAAATAAAATTCTCTCTCTCTCTCTCTTTAAAAAAAAAAACAAACAACAAAACATAAAGTTGTTAAATCTGCTAAGATAAAAATATTATCATGCATAATTTACTAAATAAGAATTATCAAGGAGTTGTGGGTAACATGAGTTATAATACCTACACAAATTCAGGAATAACTAAATTAGGTAGGACAGAAAAATTTTAACTCATCCACTTTGCTGTGTTTTTTCCATGATATCACAAGAATCCAGGGACATATGGAAACGATGATTGCATTGATTACCTTCTTTAAATGTCCTTGTATAAAATGAAGGATCAAACGCAGGTATTGGGAGCAATTTGCTTTTGCCAACTGAAACTTAGCCCCAAACCATTAATTTATATTGCATTCAATCATGATAAATTGCAGAATATTTTTTCACGTAAAATTTTACTTTTTTTTTTCATTATGGACAAGATTTTCTGTTACTGAAAGGAAGGTCTAAATTAATTCCAATTCTTATCTTTAAAAATCTTCTGTGGGCATGCTGATATTTCTAATAACATTTATGTGATTGTTCTAATTAAAATATACATATATGTGGATATTAATCTTTTTGACATAAATTAGGCAATGAAATTTCAAGAATAAAAATGTAAACAATTCAAGTAGCATAAAAAATTTATGAAGAATGTGAAAACTACTAATGAAAAATATCCAAGAATCCTTATAGTAATAAAATTATTTTCAGTTTCCATTGGTATACTCAAATAAATGAATATAGATGTCCTTTATTCTTGTTTTTATTTTCCCTAAGAAAATCAGATCAGTATGTATTCCACAAGGTCACTGCAAATACATGATATTAAACACAGCCAAATTCTGTAGCAACATAAATGTTTTTATGAGCAGCAGGTGTATTCTTTGAAAGACTGTAAAGCTATTAACAGCTCAGTAAGGAGTACATAATAATAGGTTGTTAACTCAGCCTTCCTTAAAAGAGTACTGAGGAAGGACATTTTGAAACCATTAAGACAAATGCATTTGAAAGTCTATCCAATATGAATGCTTTATGAAGAGAGATTCATTTAAACTTTATCTCATTAAAGTAATGAATTTAGTCTTCTTAATTGAATATGCCCATCCAAAAGAATTATTTAGCTATTCTGAATAAAAATCAAATCATAATTTTGAAAGTAAATATGCTCTAGTCATAATAAGTACTTGAAAATGAATTCTAACTTAGAATAATTATTTTTTTGCAAATTTCAGGCTTTAAGTCTTATTACAAGAAAAATTCACATTACGTAGCACGTCGGCCATCTCAAAGTTTAATAAGCTTATTTTAATGAATAAAAGAATGATTTCTTAAAATATTTTATATTATGTGACATTTTAGTTGCTCATTTTGAAAAAAAAAATATTTGTGATTAGAGTCTCACGAGATCACCTCTAGGTTTTTGATTAAAAGAGAGAAAGACTTTAGTTTTATTTTTCTGTTGGAACTATTTTCTTCCATTGTTGTTATTCTCATTAATTAATTTATTTTTAAATTTTAAAAAGAATGAGGGCATGAAGATATTTCTAGGTATACAGTATTTGTGAGGCATAGAATATCCTGCATACCCAAGGAAGTATATATGTTCCCCCATGGCTTCAATGAGTGTTCCCTACAGGGACATATGTAAAGGCTTAGTCCTGAGGCAGCAGTATTGGAAAGTGCAATGGACCTTGCTGAGTGGTAGGGCCAACTAGGAGGACCTTGGGTCATTGGGGGTCTGCCCTAAAAATGAAATGTAGAATTCCAGGCTCTCCCAGTTTCTGCTTCCTGACTCATGATGTGAGCAGTTTGCTATGACAATTTCCGTGTCATTGTCATCTGGCAACCTCACCAGAAGTCCAAGCACTGGGGGTTGACTGGTTTTGCATGGAAACCTCCAGAACCATGAACTAAATAAACCTTTTCTTCTTACATCTTAATTGCCTCAAGTATTTCATTGTACTAATGTGAAGCTGATTAATACACCTATTTTGTCAAATTTTTCCTCAGTTTGGATATGAATGTTATAGTTATTTGATTTATATATAACTATATAAAAATTTCAAAACTACATTTGAAAATTAATACAAACACAACATGATATATATATATATGTGTGTGTGTGTGTGTGTGTGTGTGTGTGTGTGTACGTGTGTGTGTGTGTATTCTTATATTTTTCTTCCTTAGGGTCTTACTTAAATTCCTATTTCAATTAAATAAACAAAATGACATATTGGAATGACAAAGTTATTTGATAATAAATATTAGAGTGATTTACTTTGGCACCAAAGATTAAGTTCCCATCACCCTCATTCTGAAACTATGCAGAGTAGAACAGGACATGAAAAATTTTATAACAATATTTTCCTACTATGAAAGTATGAATGAATGGTCAGGATTGTAGCTCAGTGGTAGAGGGCTTGCCTAGCATGTGTGAGGCATTGGGTTCAATCCTCAGCATCACATTAAAATAATAAATAAATAAATAAATAAATAAAATAAAGGTATTTTAAAAAGTGTGAATGAAATGAAGCATATATTTATATTTTTACAATTTCATGACATTAAACACAGATAGCAATAAATTTGGATTAAAGTACCATGTCCCAAAGAGTCTGCTATGGAACATTATTTCTAAGGGCTATGTAACACAATGGTTAAAAAATGTTTTATGATTGTGCATATCTGGGTCTTCTAAGCAGAATCCAAAACTGTATTGAAAATTAAGATACTTATGGAGGGAAACATCCAAGCAAGTCAAAGGGCAAGAGATCAAGAGTGGGCAAGAAGCAGAGATACTTCTGAGGAGAGAGAAGCAGGGCTGGGTGGAAAATGCTTTTGATAGCCCTGTAATTCTGAGAAAGTCTTGGCCAGGCACTCAAGGGATCACGCCTTTCAGAAGTTCTGCATTCTTGTAGGGAGACCTCCTCCTTGTTCTGCAGCTCAGGGAGAAAGAAGTTTTGAGGGAAACACTGGTGGTGGATCTTGAAATTGTAGGCAGCTGGTGACCCTTCTTACAGTGGGCTCTTTCTTGAAGAGAGGCCACTTAAGGCTGCTACCTAAGTCATACATTTGGAAAACACTAGTATCAATAAAATAAATAAAACACTAGATAAATAAAATAAGTAGGGTACTTGGCTGTGTTTTCCTTGAGCATTTAATATATCCATGTGATTTGTAAACCTTTAACCTACAGAAAGCATATGCTATATTTTCCAACCATGCAATTCTAAAGTAGCAGAACATCTACAAAGACCAGCTCTATATTGCATACTTTGGGGGAACATTAGTATAAGATATAATAAACTGATATAAGAACCAAGATACCACAAGCAGTATTTTACGTTAATTTTGTCACAGTTAATGGGACCATTAATATGGACTTATCTGTGTTTTTTCCCTATTCAATTCACTCTCTTTAACACAGGTATTTACTACCCTGATTTTTGTGTTTATATTGTTATTTTTTAAGTAAATGTTGTCACATCTGCATGATTCCATTAATACTACATTCATTAAGCATTCTATAATTATTCTACTTCTGAGACTTCATTAAGTTTCTAAGGTTTATCATTTTTTTGGAATTCCCTATTGTTCATTCATTTCACTAGTATACATTATTCATATTTTAATATTCTACAATTTACTCATTTTTCCAATGATACAATTTCATATGGTATTTTTTTCTTTCTATTGAAAAATGCTTCCTTGAACATTGTAGGACATGGTTTTGATTACAATGCATATTTTTAAAGTTTATATCCAGCAATGAAACTGTTGGTTGACTGACATGAACATATGAACATACAAAATTTATAAAATTATCTTCCAAAATGATTTATCAATATACAGTCATTTTAGAAATTTAAGCGTTCTTAATTATCATATTCATATTATTATCATATAATATTATTCATATTCATACTATCTCCAATTCTTAGCAATGTCAGATTTCTTAACTTTTTTTTTTTTTTGGTACTAGGGATTAAACCCAGGGGCACTTAATCACTGAGTGAGATTCCTTCCTTCCTTCCTTCCTTCCTTCCTTCCTTCCTTCCTTCCTTCCTTCCTTCCTTCCTTCCTTCACAGGGTCTTGCTAAGTTGCCTAAGGCCTTACTAAGTTTCTGAGGCTGGCTTTGAACTGGTGATCCTCCTTCCTTAGCCTCCCAAACCACTGGGATTACAAATAGACACCATTGTGCCTGGCGAGGTTTCTTAATTTTTGCCAATCTAGTGTGTGTAAAATGTTCTCTTGTTGTCTTCTTCAGCACATTCCTTATTACCAGTGAAGTTGACCATCTTTTTTCATGCCAGTTGACATATAGGTCTTATACAGATTTTCTATTGGCTTGTTCTTTCAGTAATTGTTTTTTAGAATTTCTTTATGTATTATGGATATTAATCCTTTGCTACTTGTATAATGTGGAAAATTTCTTCTTGTACTTTGTGTCTTATCTTTCCATAATCTCAATAGTGTCTTTTGGAAGAAAGCATTCTCAAAATGAATATAATTAAAATTATATTCAAAAGTTAAACTACATTTATTAAATATTTTCCTTATCCTTGGTGAAAAAAAAAACTATTCCACAGTTTTCTTCTAAAATTTTTACATTCTCTCCATAACATTTTAATCCCTAGAATATTAGAACTTAACTTCTATCAACTATAGGGGTAGGTGTCCAGTGCCTTTTTACTTGTTTTCTTTCCAGATTTGATTGCCTAGCACCATGTAGTTTTTAGACCATAAATTCCTTAATGATCTGTAATGTCACTTCTGCCATATGTTTAAGATCCATTACATGTAGTTTTTTTTTTTGTGGAATCTGGTATGATAAATTGGTCAAGTTGTTTCATTCTGTAACAATATTACTCAGCCTTAATAACTATACTTCTGAGTAACTCTTTGTCTCACCCTTTTCCCAGGAAACTTCTCTTACTGATAACTCACTTTTGAGATAACATTAATCCCTTCACAAGGGTGGAGCACTCATGATCCAATCACCTTTTAATGGTCTCACTTTTCAACACTATTACAATGGAGATTATGTTTCTAACACATGAACTTTGAAAAACATTCAATCAGGACCTTCCTTCTACTTTCCATGGCCTTATTCTTCTTATTCCTTTTGCTAAGTTCTTAAGCAGCATGGTTTAAGTTAGTTCATTAACTTGGGACTTGATTATTTTCTAATATAAGCATCTGTTAAACATTTCAATTTATGAACTGATCATATTGCATGGCACAATTTTTGTTACATTATATTTTCATTATCATTCAAGTAAAAGTACTTTAATTTCCATAATTTCTTCTTTGACCCACATATATTAGTTAGTTTTCTGTTGCTATTTCAGAAATTTCTGATACAGGGTATTTATGAAGTAAATAGGGGTTCATTTTGTTTCACAATTCTGGAAATTCAACTGCAATATCAGGTAGCTTATTAGTTTGGGCCTCTGGTGAGAGGAACAGATCACAACTCTAATGTGGGACTGAGTGTTCACATCTTGAACCAGGACACAAGAGAAAGAGAGAGAGGACTGGCAGAGTCCCAGAATGCGCTTTGACAGCGTTCAACCAATGACCAAAGGATCTCCCATTGGACTTCACCACCTAAAATGTCCACATTATCTTCTAACACAAATATCCTGTGTTATGGATTTGAATATGAGTTATCCCTTCAAAGCTTATCTTGTGAAACAATGCAGAAATGTTCAGAGGTGAAATGATTAGATTATTAAAGTTGTAACGACATCAGTGGATTAATCTATTTGGTGGGTAAATAATTTGAAAGGACTACTGTACTGGATGGTGACTATAGGGCGGTAGGGGTGTGGCTGGAGGAAGTAGGTCACTGGGGATGTGCCTTTGGGGTTTATATTTTGTTCCTGGTCAGAGGAGCTCTCTTACTACTTCCTGATTTTTATGTTCTAAGCTGCTTCTCTTTGCCATGCCCTTTCTCCATGATGATCTACCTCACCTTGGGCCCAGAACAATCAATGGAGTAGGTTGAACATAGACTGAACCTCTGAAACTGTGAGCCAAAATAAATGTTTCCTACTCTAAATTGTTCTTCTTGGGTATACTGGTCACAGCAACACAAAACTGACTAATATACTCTGGGAACAGAGTTTTATTTATGCATTTTTGGAAAAACATATCTAATCTATAGCATGCTATTTTTAATCAGTGCTTGATTTTTTAATGTTTTTAAAAATATTATTTCATGTAGGTAATTTTTTCAGATAAATATACTTGTTGACTATTTATTCATTTCTTGCTTCTTATACTTTCCTTCTGTGATTGTTTGCTTCTTACTGAAACCAATTCCTTTATATTGGGTTATGTTGGTGACAAACTCTCCTTTTGTTTATTTTTATATATCTTTATTTTACCCTTGTTCTCAAAAAAGTTTTTTTGTACATAGATCATTCTGAGTTGACAAAAGTTTTTTATCAAAAAAATTAAAGTTTTTCAGTTGACCACTGTTTTATTAAGAATCTGTTTTTACATTTGTTCTTCCTTTGTCAATGGCCTCTTCTGTGCATCTAATGTATTTTTAAATTGTCCCTTTCTTTCTTTCATACTCTAGTTCTAGTATAAAGTTTTCAGATATGAATATTTATTGTTCCTATTCTGATATGTTATTTTGCTTCCAGAAAAATCATAGGTGTTATTCCTGTAAGTACCGTATGCTCTCCATTCTTTTTACTTTCTATTTCTTAGAATGCGTTCTAATATATGTGAGATTTTGTTGTTCTTTCACAATTCTTTATTCCTCCATCATAGTTTTATTTGACTTGACTTTTCATGCTGAATTCTGAACAATATTTTCAGATGCATAACTCAATTTATTAAATGTCTCTTTTATTAGTATTTATTTACTGATTTTGTATTAGTATGTATCTGATAAATACATAGACATATTTATGTGTTTATACATATAAAATGACCATTACATTTTATAAGTTTCATGTTCCACAACTCTGCTTATTTTTGTCTTTCTCTCTTTCATGTTTTTTTTAGACATTCCATACATAGCTGTACTATATATGATTTTTAAAAAAAATATGCCGTCATTGGAATTCTAAATCTGTGGCTGATTATTTGTGCTTATTCATGTATGTTTTGTTTTTGTATATGCCTGGGTGGTCTTTCAGTGTGATGTTACTGCCTGATCATAATCTGTGACATTTTTGAGTCCTAAATTTTAAAAGTTTTCCCCCCGCCTGGGCTGGGGTTGTGGCTCAGTGGTGAAGTGCTCATTTAGCATGCACAAGGCACTGGGTTCGATCCTAAAACTTAAGAATAAATATTTTTTAATAAAGTTTTCCTCTAGAGAGGATATGCTTCTATGTTTGTAAGATGCTACTGGAATAGCTCACTACAGCTCACTATGTTTGATATGTTGGCTCAGTACCAGGGTCTCAGGATTACTTCCCCTTCCTCATCAGTGGCTGAAAACTCTGACCCCAAACAATATTGTTCTCAGAGCATTGAGTAACCTGTTTTCAGAGAGATCACTGAACCAGAATGACAGTTGTGCTTCTCCATGAAGCCCAGCTTAAGTATAAACTTTTTAAAGTACCTAGTCTGACATCGTTCTAGAAACCAAAAAGTCACTTTCTATCAAGAGTATGTGACATTGCTTTTCTTCCCATGAAAGAGAATAATAGAGAAAAGAAAGAAGAAATTTAAGAATAACAATTAATTAATATAATCACTTGTTCCTCAGTTTTCCGTGAATGATTACATTGTGTCAGGCAAAGCGCGCTGGTTGCTAAGGATGCAAACATGTCATATATAATCCGAAGAGGAATGACAATCCAGCACATTAGAAAGGGCCATAGTGATTTGCAATTCCTTTTGGTGCCTGCAAAACCTTATTTACTTGGCAAAGGACAAAGTTTTTAAGATTAAAAAAAATAATTGAAAGACACGTAGGGTCTATGATGGTTTTAAGTTATGTATTTAATCATACACATACATTCCCTGGAATGTATTATCTTTTGAAATAATATAAATAAAAAAATTCATTCCAAACTGAATTCTTTGAGAAATAAAATTTACGAATCATGTACTACTTTTCGATTGCAAAGATTTTCACAAAAGACCTTTATAAATCCCTATCTTGATGAGAGAACTTAAAAAGGAAACTAAGTGAATGGGAGGTGCAAAATTGATTATTTTCCTGAGTGTTAGGATGAATAAAAATAATAAAGTTAAAATAGCAATAAGGAAACAAAAATAAGATGACATCAGTGAAAGATATGAAGATATTCTGTAATCATGAAAGGCAAGAGATTTTCAATGATTGAATTGTATCTTAAGCATGTTTAAAAAGAAACCATAATAAAATACTGCTTAACATTTTACTATGAATCTGCAGTGCTAACATAGACATGTATAGATGTGCATAAATATTTGTTGAATGACGGAAGGAAGGCAGGAAGGCTCTCCTTGGCCTTCCTCTACCTACTGTGTCAGCTTCATCTCTTGTTCCTTTGTTGCTATCTGCAGGTCACAGTACACTGCTTTTGTCTTGAATTTTCCAAGCTCCTTTCTGCCTTGGGTTTTCACATTTGCTCTCTCTTTCTCTGTTCCCATGCTACAGTTGTTGATATTAAATACCTCATCATCATGGGTTAGTACCTAAGCTGAAAATGAAAATGTTCCATCTGTTTAATTATTTAAGTTTTATCCACAAAAGAATTTTATTTTAGAAATTCATTTTGCTCTAAAATCTAATATAACTTTAGATTGCAAATGAGGCTTGGATTTAATATTCAAGAGACGACATGACATGAAGAAAAAATTCTGGATCTGCTATCATGACAGGTAGCAAAAATGTGTATCAAAGTGCATCCTACTGTCGTGCATAACTACTGACAAAAATTAAAAAATTAAAAAAAAAATTGTCTAACCCCAAAGCCAGAACATATGGGTACTTACTAAACTTTAGTTTTTTCCTTCGTTGCATTCCTGTCTTTCTCTTTTACTTTTTTTCTATATTAAAACAAAACATTGATATAATATAAGAGGAAGTGTTCATTTGTTATAAACGAGTAGGTATTTTAGATTTCTGTATTTTACAGAAGACAATATTTGGGCTAAATTGACTTCAAAAATTCCTGGCAATTAGGTGAAATTGAGAAACAATTTATTTTATTTTATTTTTTTATAAAAAGCTCTGTAACTCCAAAATAAGAAAGTTAGATTAGTCTTTGCACAAAACTCAGTAGGAAAATTAAACTGCTTTTAAATAAATCTATTGAATGAATCAGCAACAATGACGTCAACACTTTTGAAGGTAGAATACAAGTATATTCTTGTATTTCAATTCATTCTTCTAATTCTTTTAAGGAGTTTAGATAATGTGTTGCAGATACTTTGTTTCTAACCATCTAATTTAACAAAAGGATAGAAATCAGACTCTGTACATGAATGTAATTCAAAATGACCTTTTAGTGATCTGCTACAAATAGATACTTTAAATAAATTTCCTACAAGTCCTGCATTTCATTCAGATCAATGATAAATTCCTTAACAAGTCTTCTAATAAAACCATGAAAAACATTTCCTGTCTAAAGACTATCAAAAACCTGGAATGATTTTTTTTTCTTCAGTAGGGGATTGAACTCAGACTATTATATCTCTCAGCCTCTATTTTATTTTACTTTTATTTTTTGATACAGGATCTTGCTAAGTTGCTGAGACTAGCCAGGAATTGTGATCCTCTTGCCTCAGCTTCCCCAATCTCAGAGATTACAGGTGTACACCATTACACCTAGCTCCTGGAATGATTTTTAAATCAAAAACGTGGTGAAGTTGATGATCATTACACAAGACCACACTCAATATTAAGGGTTTTTGCACAAATTCATATCCTAACCTCAATATGAATCATGTTTGGAATATTCTCAGTCATTTTATAAAATTTATCTGCATTTCAAAATTTACTGTCAGCTATATCTCCCTTTAGAAAATTTACCAAGGTGTCAAAGGAATAGATAAGACAGAACTATACAACACCACTCACATCTGAGACTAATTAATATTGGATGATTATAATAGGACACTCATCAACTAATGTTAAGAGAAGAATGATGCTAGCAGTAGAATGTGACAAGTTAAAAACAAAGGATTTGACAAATGCAGCTGCTGGTCTTCCATTAGTGATAACTACTCCTAATGACTTTTTAAATTATTACCTTTTTTTTCAGTAATCTTTTTCAGAGACAGAAGAGTCATCATACATTGTTTGCTTCATTTCAAGAGAATCAATGTTTCTGTGACAAATGGTACTAATGGCCGAGGACTCTCTAATTTTTTCCAGCAAAGCCACCTATATTACTCTGTTTTCCCCAGAGTGACCCTTTCGTTCTACAAGAAAGATAATCAGGAAATGCTGTCTAGGCCATTTTAATATGATATACAAAAGCTTAGAAATCCCCTCTAAATAATTGAAGGCAACCATTAGGAATATAGCCAATGAGTCTCTTAATGGAAAGGTCATGAGGGACAATAGGCATAGAACTCTCCAAAAAGTCCAAGGAACATTTGGTGGTTTCTAATTGATTTTTCTGGGCAGATTTCCTTTTCTTTCAAGTAGGAATTATATCAGTGTCATTAATAATGTCTGTTGCAAAGGGTCTTCTTTTACTCTTCAAGGCAAAAATTATATTTGGTCAAAGAAGCCTCATAATTATTTCTACTTATTTGAAGGAGAATACTGACTTAGGTTTTTTCCCCCTCATTTGAGAATCTAAGACTCTTAAGTATTCCCCTGAGGAATGAGGATAATAATAGCAGAGCCGGGAAATGAAGCAACTTACTACACATCACTTACTATGCGGGAATAAGCTAAGAGTTTTGCTATAATAGTTTAACTCCCAGAGTGCTTTTGTAGTAATTATTTTTTCCCCTCAAATTTGAAGTTCTGATGCGTTTCTTGAGGATATGAAGTACCTTTTAAAATTAGGACAGTAAGGCATTTCTAAAAGAAACTTTCTTTTTAAAGAGAGGCACTGATTAACAATTAGAAAAAAAATGAGTCAAATATCAAGAGTTCAGAGAATTGGCTGAAGAAGGAGGGAAGGAAATGCCTCAGTGTTTAGCAAATCCTTTATTAAGACATTTATTCACAATTATTGGATAATACAAATCCAGAGAGAAATTTCATGGGAAATCACTTTTTGATTTAATTTTCTATTTCAAAATGCAACATTAATTCTATCATTTTTAAAAACAGAAATGTTATGCAAAAATATATATTGAGAATTTAAATCTCTCTCTCTTTTTTTCTTTCTCTCTTTCACACACATACACAGAGAGAGATAGATTCATGCTTTATTCTGGCTAATTTTTCCATAGTATTAATCTACCCATATCTCCTTATACAATGATCTTGCACAGCACTTACTTACTTTGGTGCTATAATTAGTTTTGACTCAAATTCAATTATGTTATTATTGTTGTTAATTTTTGGAACTGGGGAATGAACCCAGGGACACTATTACAGAGACAGATTCCCAGTCTTTTTCACTTTTATTTTGAGACAGTGTCATGGTAAGTTGTCAAGGTTGGCTTCAAATCTGGGATCCTCTTGCCTCTGCCTCCCAAGTCATTGCAGATTATAAGTGTGTGCCACTCTGTCCAGCAAATAATGATGCTGAGAAATTAATTCATATAATCAAGTTTAGGAATTTCTTTTATAAATTTTTTTTATCATTTAGATAATATTAGCAACCCTGCTATGTATATTTATTATTTATGACCAATTAAGGGAAGAAAACTCTCTTTTATAAAGTTGGTTTTATCTTTGTGTAAAACCTGTGAATTTTGGGGATTTGGTCTCCTTTGGCCATTAAAAATTCTTAAGCTCTTGCAAAAGTCAAAACAACATAAATCCTTAGAGTTTAATACGAAGCTAAAGGTATGAATTTTCTGTTTAACTTCTATAATGACTGGTATGGATGGCATTGCTTCCTTCAAAATTTAGGCAAATTTTTTTATTTTGGAGAGTGGAAAAAAGCTTATGTTGGCTATTTAAACGATGTGAATTAATTCTTTGGAAATAATGAGATCTATTATGCATGAAGTTCACATTCACATGATGAATTTTGGACAACTTAGTCTAACATTTCAGGGTAATTTTCTTTGGCTCATATGTTTATATATTTATTTGAGTTCCTCCTTGGAACTTTGAAAGCTGTACACTGAAATATTTTCTTTCTTGTTTTTGTTTTTGCTTTTGTTTTTTGTTACTGAGGATTGAAACCAGTGGTGTTCTACCACTGAGTAACATATCCAGTTCTTTATTAATTTGAGACAGAGTCTCACTAAGTTGCCAAGTCTGGAGTTGAATTTGAAATCTTCCTGATTTAGTCTCCATGTTTCTGTGATTACAGATGTGCACCATCATGCCTGGCTCCGGGGTAATTGTAAAAATCAGAATGGTCCTATCACTTAGAACTACCTTGAATATTTTTCAAAAACCATGAGAATTTCAGAAAGAGTAAATAGCATTTTTTCCCAGATGATTTCTCTGTTGAAGCCAAACTGAAGTACTACAGATTTTGCTCATAACCCTGATAATGTGGACAGTCTCCTAGATTGACCCCAATGACCTCCAATTGCTGATATTCACACCCACATGCAGCTCCCTTTCATATATAAGGGTTGGCCTATCTGACCAACAGAATATGACCGAAGCAATGGAAACTTCCAAGATTATAGTATGCCAAGAACTGTAGCTGTGGTCTTGAATATACACTCCCAGATGTGATAAGCCTACCATATGATGAAGCTTCCTGCCAACTGTCTCTCTCTCTCTCTCTCTCTCTCTCTCTCTCTCTCTCTCTCTCTCTCTCTCACACACACACACACACACACACACACACACACACAGGCATATCTCAAAGGATTAGATTGAATTAGCTGAATTGACTGCCTTTTAAAAAAATTCTAGAATCCTAAGAGGGTTCTCATGTTCTCAACTTGAACATCTCTTTTGTAATTGAAAATTTTATTTACCATAATATTCACTATTTTTCCACACATCTCTGTTCTTATGAATGATTAATTGGAGAACAATGGCCCTATTGTAAAGATAGTAATTGAAATGCAGGTAATGTCTGACTGCCATATGTCCTCTGGATAATCTCCTTTGTTTTTTTTTTTTTAAAGAGAGAGTGAGAGAGGAGAGGGGGAGAGAGAGAGAGAGAGAGAGAGAGAGAGAGAGAGAGAGAGAGAGAGAGAGAGAGAGAATGAGAATTTTTAATATTTATTTTTTAGTTCTCGGCGGACACAACATCTTTGTTGGTATGTGGTGCTGAGGATCGAACCCGGGCTGCACGCATGCCAGGCGAGCGCGCTACTGCTTGAGCCACATCCCCAGCCCTCCTTTGGTCTTGAAGGGGTATAAAGAGGAAGAGGTGAGGAAGAAAAAAGAGCAGAGATGAAAAAATGGACACATTACACTATTTATCCCAAGTTGAAAGTAATGAAATAGAAAATAAAAGTGCAAAAATAAGTATACCTCACCTCATGAACTGTTCTCCTATGTGAAAATCCTGAATCAAAGCATGAGAATCCTGAATCAAAGCAAAATACTGTGTGTATTGTCATCAGTATATATCTAATATATTATTAGAAAGCACTAACATATTTTGCATGCTTATGGTCATGATATTGTAATTTACATTCATTATATTGTAGGAATATTTATGTCTGTAAAATATCACATGCTTCATAGTTCAGAAATTCTAAATTGTATTTAATCAATTATATGATTGCAAATTAGAATGTTATAATTTATACTAAGATATCTTTAGTGCATGACAATGAAATATTGTGAATGGCATTAATTGGTTAATATGGATGTGGATGGTACTTGTAAAAGTAGGAACTGGCTCTGCTCTGGAATTTATCTATTAGTGACTGTGTTTATACTTATTCATTACTACATAATCTATAGAATAGTAGTAATTCTTTTAATAATCATTCTTGCAACTTGGGTAACGTGCCATTCTATTTAGGCGATAAAGGTTTAAAGAACCTTCTGTATGAGGACTGCAGCTATCCCAAGACCAAAGCTGGTACTGATATTAATGCCAACTTTAGCAGATTGCATGTATTAAAAGTTTACTACCTCTATTTTTCCCTAACCTCCCCCCATTGTGAATTAGCATCCACATGCAAGCTTTTGTTTTATGCCACAAGTGAAATCTCTTACATTTGAAGTTTCAGTTAGATAGTTCCTCATAATAGCTTGTGTACTCTTATCATTAAGATTTAAGAAAATAAAAGTAATTGCCTATGATCATGCAGTAATTAGTATTATATCCTGAATTCCAACCCAGGTCTGTCAAAATCCACTATGATTGACAAGAAAATTACTTTCTTTTGATTTTCAAGGAATTGTAAAGGAATTTAAAAATCATGTGTAAGAAGATCATTTTCAATTTGGCTTTCAGAATTTGAAAGGTATGCCCAAAGTCTGCAAGTAGGTCAAGTTGATAGCAGAACTTTACAATTAAGTTTTGTTTCAATTGGTTTATGACTTTAGAGTACATTTCTGTTCTTATTTGTCAGATACTTCATTTCATAAATATCAATGTGAATTTATTAAAGAGACACCAAAATTAAATGATGTATAGAAGAAAGATGAAATAAACAACACTCTAGTCTTTTTTTATGTTCCATCAATATCTAAACACATTTTTATTATAGCTTCTTATTAAGTTGCCAGTTGGTGGTTAAAATAAAAGTGGTAATCATGAAATAAGTGGATGTCTTTCAATTAGCTAGTAGCTAATTAACTTGTCTTATGATGAGTTAATACAGGTTAAATGTACTCAGTAAGTATTAGTATTATTTTTGTCTTTTTCATAATCTAATTAAAGAATTTACACCAAAATTTAGTTCTTGCCTTTATTCAAAATCAAAATAAAGAGTTTCAACGATTAAAAATGTGCAAATGTTTAAGCCTCTGCCTCATATTTTTTTTTCTATTTGTAATTTATCCAAAAAAATTAGAGATTGGTCTTGCAGGAAACAGGGGTTCCCCAACTCCTACAGGGCAAGTTTCCTAACTGTGTATATGCTACAAATCTTGGATATTAGACTTCCCCCTTGGTAGTTAAAATTTGCAAATTGAGTCAGACAGCAGAGGCATAAGGCAGCTCACATACTTCTTAAGAGAAATTTTTATTAAAAGGTTGAATTTTCTTTATAATATTACAAAATTTTGAAAGGTATTGAAGCTTATTGATTATACTTAAAATGCACAATTTAAATGTCCATATACACACTTTTCACAAAAGCATTTATGGGAAAGAAATATTTCCAGGGAGGAGACCTCACTGAATTTCTGAATGATCATCAAGTTTTTACTTTGCTTTACTCTCTGTATGGTCTATATTTCCTCTATTAGGATTTCCTGCAAAATCTGTGAATAAAATGAAGCCTAGCAATGCAACTCTGTAAATTGGTACCTTACTGTTTTCAGGAAACCTCTTGAACTTCACAAGATTTTTCATAACACTCATTTGCTTCAAAGAATTGAGAAGAAATAAATGTTTCTTTGTTAAATTCGTAAATTTACTTGTTGAGTAACTGATAAAAGAAAGTAGCAAAAGAGTATAAGAAAAAATAAATTTATGGATTTGTATTCTTAAAACTAAGTTTATGAACTCATAAATTTGTGAATTGAGAAGTTTTCACTCTTTGTCCTATGGTAATTGTTTAGAATAGGCAAAAACATGGTTGTGAGTTTTTTTTAATATTTATTTCTTTTGTTGTAGTTAGACACAATAACTTTATTTCACTTATTTATTTCTATGTGGTGCTGAGGATTGAAACCAGGGTCTTGCAGGTGCAAGGCAAGCGCTCTATCACTGAGCCACAGTCTCAGCAGTCATGATGGTGTTTTTAACTGCAGTTTAAATGAGCAAACTTTCCTTTTCTCTCCAGAAAAAAACTTCAGTCAACACTTCAGTAATGTCACTAAACAAGGAGAAACTTGTTCAGGGTTATATAACACAATCTAATTGTAACTCTTATCTTGAAATTTATTATTTAAAATCTAATAAATAGATTTAAAATGTATCTGTGTTAGATAGTATTATTTACTTTTTCAGAATTTTAGGACAGAAAGTTAGATGCGTATCTTATATATTTGACTTTCAAAATTATTTTCAGTTATGTACAATATTAACATTTTCCAATGATGGAAGTTCCTTGAAAGCTAATAATAATTTGAATCCATGACAATATTATATTAAAAAAAAGGGCTTGTGGAATTTTTATTTGTTTTTTACCAAAACATTGCAGGTAATATGAACCTCTACTTGTCAAACTATTTGCTACACTGCATTATTTTCTTACCTTCAAACAACATGACTTGTTTAAGGTTACATATAATTTTTTTTTGTAATTAGTTATTTATAAATGGCCTGACATTTTTCTTTTTTCTT
Source organism: Ictidomys tridecemlineatus (assembly GCF_052094955.1). Classification (NCBI taxonomy): domain Eukaryota; kingdom Metazoa; phylum Chordata; class Mammalia; order Rodentia; family Sciuridae; genus Ictidomys; species Ictidomys tridecemlineatus. Next base: position 168,977,291 of record NC_135479.1, read on the forward strand.
AGAAATTCAAAACTTTGTGGTAAAATTTTAATGTAGATTTTCATATTGCTGAGGAAATTGAATTTTTCTTTCATTCTTATGTTTTATGTACTTCTCTGCAATTTAATTTTTTTAAATATTTCATATTCATTAAAAATATCAACTCTTTCATTCTTCCCTTACTCTTACCTGTTTTCTATCATCTTGCAAAGCAAAGCAATACACACTAAAAATAATAAGCTTCCACAATTTTGAAATTTCACAAATGGAAATAACTTAGTTTATTCTAACCTCATCCAAAAACAAGTAAAGACATGAATTCAGGGAAATGCTGAGGAAGCAATTTAAGAAATGTATGTCTAGGAATATGGAAGCAACTGATGATGACTTCAGCATGTGAAACTGAATTAAAATGTGGAATTTAGAGCTGATTGACATAGTAAGTTAGCAGAAGTGTGGCTGATGTGTAACCTTATCTAGTGATAAACAAGAAACTAAGGGACAGAGCAGCAATTCTGATGACTACGTGCCATCCACAGAATCCCAGGCCCTCCTAGCAATAGTGGACAGGATATTGTTTTATGATTCTTAGACACCAGAACATAAACTTTTGATATTTGTTATATTTATATTTTATTATTTTAGTCTATAAATTTACGTTGATGGGGTTCAGGGAATGCTTTTTCAAAAAAAGACTCCTTGGTATTTGAGACACAATACAGGCAGGAAGGTCACTCTCTGTCTTTCATTTGCCCTTATCTCCTGAAGCTAGTCATGAGATCCTCATTTGAAAGTGCCCTCCAGATACATAGAAGGGATCATCCTGATTTGGGAACATTCAGGGGCTCAGAGAAGAATCTGAGGGCCTTGTTAAGTTCTCCCTAGTTCATTCCCACATTTGCCCAAGCATATTTCCACATACCTATTAACTCTTCATCAAACCTAATCATAAAAATCCACAGGTCCTTGGGGTCTTTATATCTGAAGGCTCCTGTGTCATGTACAACTTGTATGTTTTTCTCATGCATAGTCTGTCTTTTTCAAAAAGAGCCTCATCCATGAGCTTAGTGATAGGAAACATATTTCATATCCCCTACAGTATATTCAAATATTTTAATGAAATCTATTCCAAGTACCTGGTTTTTACCAGCTTTATTTTTCCCTTTTTTTCTGACAAATATTTGATATACTAAAACCAGCTTTTATAATTTTAAACATTCTTCAAAACAAAGAAAAAAGTATATCTGTAATGACCTAGGAGATACTTAAAAGCTATAGTAATTACTAGACATTTGTGACAGGCATGTGTGAAGACTCAATGCTTGGATCAATGGTGTAAACATCTTTTTAATTTCTTTCTATTTTGATATGTCCACAGCATACAGATGTGGCCTGTTGATGATGTGACTGGCATCAGTCCCAGCCCTGCTACCATGAGGATCTCTGCTCTAGGCACCAGGGGACTCCCTGGGCTCACTAAACCAGGCAGGCTTCCACAGAGAGTGATATTTGCTGCAAAACACTGCAGTTGGGTATGAAATTTCCATAATGAGTGTTTGTATCAGTAAATTCCCTTGCTCTCCATTTTCTTTCAGGTAATGTTGTTTTAATTAGTACCAAATGCTCATTTTCAATTGCAGTGGACATTGCAGCAAATAAGAATTATGGAAAAAAAGAACTGAAAGGAACACAAAAACATTTACCAGCTCAAGAGTTTGCTGATTCTATTAGAAGCAGTGAATTGTATCTGGAACTGACTTGGTACTTTATTTAGTTTTAGATTAAATTTTTGGGTTCCAATATCATACAAATCTTGTAACAGGTACAGAGGTCTCAGCTAATTATAAAGATATATCCATATAAGTTCACCTATATATTTAGAGGGCTGTGACTATTTTTTCCCTTTACACTTGATTAAGGGAGGCAATAGAAAGGCAGGGTCTCTAGGGACATGCAAAACTTGAAGTGTCATCCATGGATAAGCAGGGCTGTAATCCACTTCAGAGCTTGTTAGAAATGCAAAATCTTGTTCCACTACCCTCAGACTCAACTGCCCAACCGTGTGAATCATAATCTACATTTCAAAAAGATTCCCATGTGATTCAGGTACTCCATCTGCAGTTCCCAGAATCATACTTTTCTTAGATCCTTGTATAATAGGTTTAGGTTTAAATGCAAATTTACAATAATATTCATGAAATGTGTTAGATTGTAGTAGGGGAAGACAGATGCAGAGAATGAAGGAGCTGTGTTTCTGTACCTAAACAATGGATGGAGGAAAGAGTAGCAGTGCTGGAAGGGAAAATAAAATGCCTTCTTTCCTTGGGAAACACCTCAGGAAATACAATAAAAGCAAATAAGGAATGTAAAATGGCCATCATTTCAGAGACAGGGATTTTTTACTTTCTTGTATTGACCATCACTATAATTGCATCATTTATTTTAATACAAAGATGTATATTCACTGATCGAGTATCATTAGAAACAATGAGGCATACTTATTTAATTTTTTTCATTAGAAAAACTATCTCAAATAAAAAAGAATAAGAGGATAGTCTTGAATAAATAGACACTATAAAGTGTGATCTTGAGGGGCATGTGACTTTCAAAAAGGACGTGGAGACTTCAACCTGCTCTCAAAAGAGGCTTCTTGAAATCATCCCTGACTGGTGATAAAAATATTTTCCACAATAAAAACCTGTTCACTAATCTCTGTACCTTTTAATAATATACAGCTCTCAGTGTCATTAAATGATATATTTTTAATTAAAGCTCATAGAAAGCCCTTTCTATAATCTGTGGTTAGGTGAAAAAATAACAAGTTACATTAATTCAATACTGAATGTAGATAATTATGACCATCTGAATATGAGAAATGCTTCCTTTTTTCACGATGAGTTTTCCTGAACAAAATCTTAAAACTGATGACTGTGGTAAAAGTGAACAAGAGTGCTTTAAGGAAAAGAAGTTACCAGTCACAATGTCTTTAAACACTGAATGTAAGAATAATGAACTGTTGTGGGGGATTCATGTTTGCAAAATGAGCTACCAGTTGGTAATTAGTGGAGCTGTACAACACCCTGGTGAGATAGGTATATTTTATTGCTGCCATTTTACAGATGCAAAAGGGCATCGGAGAGTAATGAAGTGTTTGGCCTCAGGGAAGCTAGAAACTAAGCATCAGCAGAAAGCACTGACTTTTCTGAGGCGTCATTGTGATGCAAGGTATCATGGCCAACTTTAACAACCACTTGTTCCTGTGTGATTTCAGTGAAGTTACATAAGCTCCTCATGCCTTAGTTTCCTCATCAGAAGAACGAGAATAATGATATATACCGCAAATGGTTGTTATTGGAATAATTGCATGCAAAACACTTGGAAGAAGCTGGTATTTAACTGGTCAATAATTGTTTTCTATTAACTAGGAGCTCTTGCTGTTCTGAGGACTGGGGATATGACAATGGACAAAAGAAATCCCTGGACTCATGAGCTTACATTATAATTATTAGCAGAATGTTTGCTCAGCTAATGGGCATCCATATATTGAGGGTTTCTAATGAACAAGTAAAAAAAAGCAGAAAGTCACAGCAGCTTTCTTTCTTTCTTTATCTTTAATTTTTTTTTAATTATTAGAAGTAATTTTACAGTGACTGGGTGACTTCTCAATTTCCTACAAGTGAGTTCTGAACAAAGAGAGCATTTTGCTAATATAGCTTGAATGCAACTGAAAGGAATTCATACACTAGTGGGGGAGCCTCTTAAGAACACAATTTTAATTAAGACTAATTTTAGTAAAATAATTGTTATAAGCTCAATGTGTGTGTCACCCCATAATCCATACACTAAAATAATCCCCCAAGAGAACATTAGGATTTAGAGTCTTTCACAGGTTATTAAGTTTGGGAGTAGAGTCCTCATGAATGGGATTAGTGCCCTTATAAGAGAGATCACCAAAATCTCCTTTGCTCATCTGCTATGTGAGACATAGTGAGGAGACAACTCTATGATATCAGGAAGCAAGTCTTCACCACTCTGCCAGCATCTTTCCAATCACCAAGCTGTGAAAAATAAATGTACTGTTTATAAACCACACAGTTTATGGTATCTATTACAGCAGCCTGAATACACTGGAAAGAATAATAAAAGAACTCAGAAGCAAGAGAAAGGCAAATGCCTTGGGAAGGAAAACAAGGACAGGAGAAGAGGAAATAGAAAGGAGGGTAGTGTGGAAAAGGGGAAAAGAGAAAAGATTAATGTGAGAAGGGTGGACAGAGTAATAGAAGGATGTTATGGTTTTAATGTTTGTCCCCTCCAAAATTCATGTTGAAATTCAATTGCCATTGTAACTGTCTTAAGAAGTGGAACCCTTAGTGGTTATTAGACAATGACAGCCACACCCTCATGGGTGGGATTTGGGATGTTCCAAAAAGACAAGTTGAACTTCCTCTTGTCCTTCTTTTGCCCTACTACTCTTCTGTCATGTGAAGAACAGCAACCCCCCTCTGAAAAGATGAAGCATTCAAGGGACCATACTCCAAGTAGACGTCAAGTTTGTACCAGTCCTGGAAACTTCCAGTACCTCGATTTTGGACTTCCCAGTCTTCAGAAATATGAGGAATACATTTCTCTTTTTTTAGAAGTTACCTAGTTTCAGGTGTTCTATTATGGCAGCACAAAATGGACTAAGCCAGAAACAGAAGCCATCTTGGTTTAGGAAGGTGTCATTGCTATAACAGATGCTTCAAAATGTAGAAGTGAGTGGCTGTAGAATTGAGTCATGGGTACAGACTTGGAGAACTTGGAGAAAAAGCCTAGATTGCTGAAATCAGAGTATTAAGGATGATTCTACTGTGGGCTCAGAAGAAGAGAAGAATAGGGACACTTTGAAACATCATAGAGATTGATTAAAAGTTGTGATCAGGATATTGTTAGAAATATGGGCAGTAACTCATGAAGTGACTGATGAAAATAAGGAAGAAAGCATTGGAAACTGTAGGAAAGGCCATTGTTATTATAAAATGGCAAATAATTTGACGAAATCATGTCTATGCTCAATGGTATATGGAAGGCAGGATTTAAGAATCATCAATATCAATGAGGATACATGGTGCAAGAAATATCTAAGTAGCAAAGATCTAGAGTACATTGTGGCTTCTTTAGACTTAATTTAATTTTTTAAAAATTATTTAAAGATAATTTACAATTAAAAGAAAAAAGAACTTAGAAATTTGAAGGATTCTCAGCCAGGCCATATGGTAGAGAATGAAAAACTATTTGGGGAGAGGAAATAAGGAGGTGGCCAAGCGAGTGACCTCTAGATAAAGACATTAGAATGGACAGGATTAAGGCTGAGGCTTGTTTATCAGGACAAAGGGAGAATGACTGACTCCAAAAGCACTTCAGAGATTATTGGGGCCTCCGATCACAGGCCCAGGGGAAGGAAATATAGAAAGAGAGGCCCTAGGGCATCCTGAGACCTTGGCGTTCACTGCCCAGAGCCACTTCAAATCTTTGCTTCCCATTTTCTAGTTCTTTTATCTTGTACTTCACAGCCTCTAGAACTATGAGGAATAAATTTCTCTTTTTCATAAATTGTCCAGTTTCAGGTATTCTGTTATATCAGCATCAAATGGACTTAGACAAAGGGCATGTTTATAGTGAATGGGGTATTGAATCTTTAGTGACTGCAACAGGTTTTTATAATATTTTGAAGTGGAAGATTGAATGTTTTGGAACAGATGATATCTTAGTTCTCTCATTATAAAGAGAGTTTCTGATTTTGGAGAAAAGTATTGGTAATAGGTAAATAGGTAAATTTTAAAAAGTAACATACACTTGACATCACTCATTATTTTAATGTGCTTTTCATATTTAAGATATATTCACTTGAATTAAAGGAAAAAGACTTTTTAAGTATGAAAAAATAAAAGTAACTAAAGATTGAAGAGTATGATTAACTAAATAGAGATTATATAAATAACTATAATCAACATACAGGCACACAGACATTGATACAATATACACACCCACACATACACACACATACCCCACATACACACAGAAGACAATGAGAGCAGGGTCTCAATCTTTATATACAGTTATGATGTGAAGATTACTGCTCCATATGGTGGTGTATTTTAAAAAGTGTGTGTATTTGATTTCAGTAGGCTTAAATGAAAAACTACAGTTATTTGAGGGATGGGAAAACCATAGGACACTTTACCTGTATAAAAGTATAGACATAAACAAATTAGCATTTGAACACAGCTAGACCTGTAAGAGAATATCTTTCAAGACCCTTATTTTACATATTAATATAGGACTAAGAAAGTTTGGGTCTGAGTCAAACTGAAATCCTTTAATATGCAGGCCAGTGCTTTCTCTTTCTGTGATATATCATTTGTCTAAGGAAAGATCGCTGGTAACAATACTCTGCTGTTTGACCTCATATATTTGTAGACATTTTATATTCCAAATAGATTATTTTCTTTCCTGGTTTACAGAAGAATGCCCTTTAAACAATAAGAACTGAATAAAACAGCATTAATTGCTCAAAAATTGGTATTGATATTGATCATTTGTAGATCAATTATGGGTATAGCAATATAAAGTAACTGGGATTAAAAGAAAATGTGATTTTTAAAGGCCATGTGACCATTAGAGACTTGAGAATATGAATATTACAATGAGCCACGGATTAATTATCAAGTACTTTAGTTAATAGTATTCCAGCAGAACACCTGTTCCTGTTCCTACCTTCCAGCTTCCACGTTTTGCTTTTTAAGGCTTTAATCTGCATCACTCTTTTAGACCTAAATTTGGGCAGCTGGGGCCACTCCAGGGAACCAGAGGTACCTATAATATTTTACTGCATGCTATTTATACACTTCCACAAAGACCTGTAGCTAATGATTGACTGGAACCAGAGTGGGGAAGCCCAGCGTCTGTCTCCATAGATGAACTCTGAGATAAAATTTAGACTCTAGAACTTTCTTGGGCACATTGAACTTGACTAGCATCTTCCTTTGTAGTCCTACTTTTCTCGCTCTTGCTCTTTTACCAGTTCTTCTGGATTCCTTCTTTACTAATCTCTTGCACAAAAATCCTTGTCATAGGGTCAGCTTTGGGGCAGACAATTATAAAGACAAGTACTAAAGCTATTTAAGATCCATTCATTCATCCATCAATCCATCCATCCATCCATCCATCCATCCATCCATCCATCCATCCATCCATCCATCCATCCATATTCACTCAGGCTCTGACTTAGCACCTCTGCCCCACCCCCAAAATAAGCAACACTTGAAACAACCTGGTGTGTATCCTATTCTATTCTGTATTTCTCTATTACTCATATAATCATACACAAATACACAGATGAGGGAATATCTGTTTTCTAAAACTGGAATCATATGTATGTATACTTTTTAATCTTGGTTTTATTATTGAGCAATGTTTTGATTCTTAAAACAAAAAGAACTAGATTTTAAACTGAGCTTTATTGTAAGCTGTCCTAGTTATTCCTTATAAAAATATTTTCTCAGAAGGAGAAACCATATTATAGATGCAGATATATAAAATATATACTTATAATCTGAGAACCTAGTAGGAAAAAATTTCAATGCTGTCAGTCATGCTCCCTGAAAGGTTTGATATTGCAACATCTTTGGCTGCTTATACCTTGTATATTTAAGCATGAAAAGAAAATTATTTTTATTTATTTTTTATACAATTCCCATGCTCTTGTTTTCTGGTTCTAAATATTTTGCTTAAATTATATTTTAAATACTTATTAAATGCTTTTAATTTTTAGATCTGATTATAACTAAACTTTATAACCCACCAAAAGAGCTGAGATCTTTTTTCCCCATTTATGATATCTGTAACATAGGAGATTTATTGACTTATTTTCCTGGTCACAAGCATAATCAGACTCAGAACATGAATTGGGAATCTCTGGTTTCCAACTTCAGGTAGAATTATCAATGGATTGCTGCCATTTTTTTAATAAAATAAATACTTTCATAATGTATACTTTCAATTTAAAATAAAATACAATCAAAACAAATGATGCACATCTAAGAGTAGATATGGATAATATATTGATGGCAATTTTTAAAGAATTTTATTTATTTTCAAATTTTTAATTAGATAAACTTTTTTTATTGAATCTACATGATTCTGGGAAATCTGCAGATTATTTTCATCCTCACATGAAGTATAACTGACAATAAAATGAGTCAGTGTTTTTTTTTGTGTGTGAAATATAACACAAAATGTTCTTATAAAACAGAAATATTTTGATTCTGAAAAATCACTGGATCTACTTTTCCTGTGAAAATCATTTATTACCTCTCTGAAATTGCCTACATGTATAAATGTGTTGTTTGCATTTAGATGATCACACATTTTGAGTACATGAAGATCTATTTAAACCATTAAACCCAACATATATTTCTTCTTGTGACACATGCTACAATACAGTTTGAAAGGTTAGGCCAAGTGATTACTGATCACATGCTGGCATAGCTAATGTGCAGAATCTGCCATCCAATTTAAATTCAGTGAATTCTTTTTTTCTTAAACTATGGCTGTATCCCTGTCTGTTAATTATAATGTCACTTTTATCACTACAATGATGCTGTCATTACTTAAATGCCAAAAATGGATATAAGCATGTGAATGAGTCACCTGTCCTTTATTCAATTACATTTACCTAGAAACAGAAGAAAGGTAGGTTTCCATCTCTCCCCTTGCCCTATATTTCTTTACAGTAAACCTAAATTTACTTATGATGTTTCTATTGATGCTCATAAAATGATACCCCAAAATATGCTGCTTTGGACTTCAAACTGAGAGCACCTGAGGAGCTGCAAATGAAGATGTGTCTTCCTCTGAGCATCCCTTATCTATCTGAAGACCAGATCTGCCACGGAGGAACACAATTATCTTCAATGCCACTGTTCCACTTTCAGAATAAGAGACTGAAAATTAAACACCACATGGAGAACACAGAGGAACTTTGTCCCAGGCCACTGGATCTACTTTTCCTGTGAAAATCATTTATTACCTCTCTGAAATTGCCTACATCTCCTACTTCACTACCCTTCATGGTGAAAATATTTAAGTGTCAACCAACTGGGCCGTCTTTGAATTTTATATTTTTTGTGGCTCCTGTGCATACATGCATGGCAATACAATTATATGCCCTTTCTGCTGCTAATCTATTGTCAGTTTATTTCAACAGACACAAATATCAAACCTTTAGGGGGACAACTGAAACTTCCCTATATTCCTTTGTTTCTAGTAAATTACAGATGCCGAAGTCTGGCTGGGCACAGAATCACGAGCCCCTCAAGCAGGAACAAACTTTATTTTTGAAATTGCCGCCAATACCCTGTACACGTCTGGGAAGAAGCCAGTCCACACGCACGGTGGTGTTCTACCCGAACCCCAGAACAAGTTTCTCCCCCCCGGAATTCCCTCCTACTGTACTTCCTCAACCAATGGGAACTCTCCAGGAGTCCCATGGGGGGGGGGGGCAGGTGAACAGCAGGAGTCCAATATCCATATGAATGCAAATCTTAACATAATCATATCATCTCAATGGCTAGGTGGCATCACTTTTCAACCAAAAGTGCCATGCATAATATTACTTGGCTGTGGCTCTTAGCATCCAGAAATGCAAGACATTCTTATTGTGGTAAACCACTGTAAATTATGTATGTTTTACACATTAACTGTTTTTTAAAAAATAATGTTCCCTTTGTCAACATTTTTGATGTAACACTCTACAATGAGACATTTCAAAGTTAACTATGTGCTCTGCTGTAGTATCTACAGCAACAATGTCATAATGGTGAAAAACACAGGGGAAAAACATAAAAAGAACATCAAAAAATATAATTGAGCAAATAAATAATTTGGAAAATTATGATTCTGGAGTATAATTTTATATGACAAAATGGAAATTAGGGTAGATAACTGATTTGCCAACCAAATTTGTCTTAGGAGAGTCTTATAAAATAAGAATGTTAAGAGAATATTTAATTCATTTGTTATTTTCATTTTTCTCTTAAGATATCCTCTTCAAATCACAGTGAACAATAACTTTAAATTCATTGGCAAAGGATATGTGCTCATCACTCATTTTGGGTCATAGGAATTCAATTTTATAATTCTAAAATGAATTTTAGAAACAATGTTATAGCAACAAAATTGTAAGTTGAAGGAGTTTATTACTCAATGTTCTTTACTGCATTATAAAACTCCCTAGAGGAGGTCATAATAGATATGAACATTTGTCATCTTCTACTTTAATAAAACAAAATAAATTAATTGGTAAACTATAATCACAATAGTAAGTTAGGGAGAATTCAAAGGAATAATGAGTATGAGATTAGCCCACCTCCCCCAAAAAAGTTTAAATTAAAATAATATAGTATAAAAACATGTTTGATATATACATATACATATATAAGTACATATATGTATATGTATATAGACATTTATGTAGGTTTTTAGAAAGCTCCAAATAAGACCTACTTTCTCATAGTACTTGATCTCGTAGTCCAGAATGGCTCCATTGGAGAGAGCAGGTGCTTGCCATGATAGAGCAATGCTATTTTGGGATGCCCAGTCCTTCCTTACCATACCTATTAGAGAAGGTGCTGAAAGGAAAGAAAATAACTAAGAATTAATTTACAGGAATCATTTTTTATGATCTTTTCTTTCATATTTTTCTCCTGAAGAAGGCACAGTTCTTATTGAAGAGGACACGAATTGTTTATACCAGATTAAGAAGATGGCCTCAGGATATACTCTATTCAGTCTAAATAAGGCCTTTTAGAAACACTATTAAGGAGCATAGGAAAAACTCAAATATTCCAAGGACAAGAGCCAGAATTCATCATCTTTGGTCTCATTAGACAAGGGCCTTATTCCTTAAACTTTTTTTTGGCATTGAGTTATGTCATGAAGTACAATACACTTGGTTCCTGTATTTTATAAAATCTATATATACTATCAGAAAAACAACCAATCTCTGCAATTACAAGATCACTCATAGGCTTTTCTTTCTTCTCAAGACATCTTAGTTCTTTATAAACAATCTACTTCATATTTACAATGAATTGTTTTTATCAATGCAAAGATTATTTTGTTTGCACAGTTTCAGTGACATCTGGATAAAATTGAAATGTTTAACTGCACAAGTTTATTTTCAGAATCTGGTCTGTTTTATTTTCCTATATGACACTATGTTAGCAATACAAAATTAACCTAAAATAACACATGTTATACTTCTAATATTTAATTCAAATGTTTATATTGCAGATTAATTTCTTTGTGTCTTTCACAAAATACTTTTCATGTTTAAGTATTCTAATTATTTTAAAAGAGTAGTGTTTGAACATAAAAGTTAAAAATCATTTGTTAAAAAAATTTCAAATTAAATTACATTGAGATATCATATCTCAGAGTGGAAAAATCCAAAATTTTAATAACATACTTTGTTAGCTATGTTGTGGGAAAACGTAATTTAATGTACTTAAGTGTTTTTTAAGCAAAATAATACACTTTTATGAAAGTAAACTCAATAATTAATGCAAAATACATATTCATTTATAGTTTTTAAAAATTTTTTTGGACTATTCCATAGATACATGGCACAAATACAAAGAGTCATATTTACAAGACCATTCATTGAGACTTTATTTGCAAATATTGGAACAATCTAGATGTCTGTCAATGAGAGATGTTCAGTGAGGGATGTTGTTGTTATTAAGAAGTAGAAATTTTCCCCATAGGAGGAAGGGAATGTGAGCTCAATGAAAATAAATAAAAACTTAAAAGAATCCATAAGAACTCATGATATTTTTTCCAATTTGTTCTCAGAAATTTATTTAATTATGCCAATCACAGATGAAAATTTGGCAGAATGTGATACTTTAAATTTCTTAGGAAAAAAGTACTGAAAGTTTGGTATTTTATTTCTAAATACTGCCTCCATGTCTTTAAGAAAAGGGTTTGTTTGTTTGTTAGTTTGTTTTTAAATTCATGACATTAACAAGTTTAATTATCCTAAGGGAACTTAAGAAATTATATTTAAAACTCTTTTTGGCTGTCCAGTGAGAAAGTTATATAAATCATATTCTTAAAATGTTATGTCACAAATTACATAAAACATATCCTTAAAATGACAGATAATCATGTAAGTTACTCAAGAAATAGAAGTTTGTCTTATGAGCTAAAACAGAAATGGATAGTATGATAAATATGGAAAAGCATTGAGAAATAGTTCACTATTTAAATTGAGACACATTCACTATTAATAAATTACCACTAATAAATTTATCCCTGTTGGAAACTGCATTAATGTTCTCACAGAACAGCATAATAATGTATTAAGTGGTGCTTTATGGATAAATTATAACTTTAAAGTGATCATACAAATTAGAAGTTGATTTAAGCGTATAAATTCATTACAATTTTGAACACTTCATGTCTAAAATCTTATGGTTAATTTTCAATTTAATGTGCAGTGTCATAAAGCAATATTACCAGTGTATTGCATTTTACCTCACAATTATTTAATACCCAAGGTCAGCAATAAAATCCCTGTAAAATTCATACAAAATCTAGCATGATGGAATGACTACTCTGTAAAATGTAGGTATCTTTTTTTTATTTCTAATTCTCCAATGGTCAATTGTACATGACCTAAATTTTATAAATCTCATTCTATATTTCTGTCAAACAGAACTAATGAAAATCTATTTCCTAATCTATAGGTTCTACAGTTAAACATGAGCTTTAGGGTCCAACATTATGGTAAGCTCTAAATTCTCTTCACTTTTGTATATTCCTTTCACATGGAAATATCCATATTTTACATAATTGTTAAATATACATAATTTTAACTAATTATATTTATTTTAATAACATATTCTAAACACTATTTTACATTTTTAAATAGTCTATAATAATAGATAAATATTTACTCTACTTCTGGAAATCTAGCTTTTGAAGAAAATCTGCATTAATATACTTAGGCATACTTTTTAAAAAATATTTTTTAGCTATTATCAGTGGATGTTTATTTTTTATTTATTTGCATATGGTGCTGAGAATTGAACCCAGTGCCTCACACATGCTAGGCAAGCACTCTGCCACTGAGCCACAATCCCAGTTCGTTAGGCATACATTTCAATCAGTTCATAAATTAAAGGATGTATTCCCTAATGCAACATTTTCTGTTTTCACAGAAGCCAGCACAATATAGAATTTCACTTTAAAATGAGGCTTCAATATATATAAGCATTCATTTTGAACATATTTAATGAATTTGTTTTCATAATGACCCAAGTTTATGTAACACCTGCCACATTGTGATAGCAATGTAGGACCAGTGAATATACAGCAGAAAATAGAGCATACATATTTATTTCCCCACATGAGAAAAAGTGATTTTAAGACATAGATAAACCACTATTGATGTATTCCTGATTAAAAAAAATAGTGTGCATGGGTAGAGCTCAGTGGTAGAGCACTTGTCTGACATGCATAAGGTCCTGGGTTTGATCAACAGAAATGCAAAAAAAAGAAAAAAAGAAAAAAGAAAAAATAAGTAAAATCAGAGAAAGAAACAGGTAGTGGAGTTTGTCAGATCAGAGGCTGACTGAAAAACAGAAGCAGTGCTTCCTGAGCAAGAATTACTCAGGAATTACTTAGTAGAATTGCACAATAAATTGCATAAATGTTATGCAATTCTATATACATCCTCTCTTAAGCCTTCAAATCTTAGTTTTGATTTAGTTAAATCTTAGTTCACTATGAAAAAAGTGAACGTTAAACAGATTACCACATTCTTGGAAATGTTTTAAAACAAACCTTGATTACTACATTAACTGAATCTCAAATAGTTCACTGAAAATTATACAACAAAAATTAGAAAAAAGTATATGCAAAGGAATTAGTTAACAAAAGAGATCTTATTAACAAGTAGATTATTTTCATATGCTTATATGGAGATACTTGAAGAAAGAGTAAATTACTCTAGTTAATTATTTTGTTCTAAATTAAGATTCAATTAATTTTATTAAAACATTTACTAGATATCATGTCTATTATCTTATTTCAGTCTCACAAAATTAGGACATTAAGGTTGTCTCCATCTTAAAGATGAGTAAACTGAAGCTCAGAGGAGTTGAGTAATCATTTAGTGAGAAGAATTGAAGGTGAATTTTAATATTAACTCAAAGTGTCAAGAGAGAATTGAAAAATTAATGTTTCTGTATTTCCCCCAAATTAGTTCTAATTTACTGTTGTAATATGTTCAAGATTAAAATCCATGCCCCAAACTAGAAGCAAGGAATAAATTACATTACAAAGAACCATCTTGACTTTTGAATACGTTACTATTAAAAATCACACTGTGGATTATTAAAAGTATGTCTTATATCAAGAATTTAATCAAGATTTATGATATCTATTTTTCTAAAGCTATATTAAATATTGTTGACCCTCCACCATCTACTGAGCTCATAAGACCTGTAGGTTTACACACTGGGATATGTGCAATATGCCTGCTGATTTGTGTGTGTGGGGGGTGCAAGTCTAGATGAGAAAAACAGGGAGTGATAGTACACACCTATGTACTTGTTTGTGATAGAGAACCTCAGCAGTGAATGCTAAGCAATAGAGTTATAATATTAGAAGAGAACTCCATATTTTGTTTTATTTAACACAGAAGCTCCCTCATTCCTGACAGTTGATAATCCACATTTTGTTTCAGCATTTGCGTAAGTGAAGCACACTTCTTTACAAGTCTCTCCTATCTGTTTCTTTTTGAACATCTTGAATTGCTGATGAGTTCTCATAGTCATTGTCTTCCTGTAATTTCCATCAAGACCCTAGCTCTGACCTTTCACATAAACAGAACTAACTCTTTACTTTTTCTCATCTGCCATCCTCTTCTTCTCTCTCCTTTCCCCCTCACTTCTTCCTATCTCCTTTCCTTCCTTCCTCTCTCTTTTCTGCATTTACTTTTCTTGTCCTTTTTATTGCCTCTTTATTCCTTTCCTTTCTTCCATTTGCCCCTTTCAGGAGAGGTATGTTTGTGTGTGTGTGTGTGTGTGTGTGTGTGTGTGTGTGTGTGTGTAGTTTAACAGAAGTATAATCAACAACAAAGTGAAATGTCAATAAAGAATGATTCAATAATAAGTAAATAAAAAGTACAGGCTAGAATGTTCAAATCAAAACCATTTTTATCCAGTCTCATTCATTGCTAACAACTATCAATGAGAATAATTGCAAAGCAAGAGCATGTAATGATGTTTCTCCCTGTTTGCTTAGGACAAGGCACCATAATCAATACCATAATTTTACTTGGGAAATTTTGTTGATTTGATACATGTTTATCTTATAAATTGACATTTTTGGAAACCTGAGAGCATGCTCTAAAATATTTCTGATTCATATGTAGTTTTAGAAACATTTATTGAATGTTTTTTTTTAAATTTTATTTATATATGACAGCGGAATTCATTACATTTCTTATTACACATATAGAGCACACTTTTTCATATTTCTAGTTGTATACAAAGTATATTCACACCAATTCGTGTCTTTATGCATGTACTTTGGATAATAATGATCATCATATTTCACGAATGTTTTGTGGTCTAGATACAATATATTCTAACATTAGCCTCTGTGCATTTATTTTGATGTACTTTTCTTTGTAATCTAGTTCTCTATATGCTTGAAACCTCATTATGAGTTTGAAATATACACATGAGACTTACATGTAGGAAAATTGGCACTTCATATCATGTTCTTCCTAGTTCTTTTCTACTCTCTTTATGTCTGACAATAATGGCATTATAGTATGTTAAACCATATGGCTGATGTTGTAGGCTGAATAATGGCCCCCAAATACTATTTTGTAATCTCTCAAACCTCTGAATGTTCTTTGATAAAGGAACATTGTAGTTTTGATTAGGTTCAGGATTATGAGATGGGAGTAGTCTGGAGTCTCCAGATGTGCCTGGTGTAATCACAAGTGATCTTATGATTAGGAGCCAGCAGAGCGAAGGAATGGATTTTTCCCTGGGTGTCTCCAGAAGGAATAAACTCCCCAAATGCTTTGATATTAGACCTGAAAGACTCACTTTGGATTTCTAACATCCAAAACTAAAGGTAATAAATATGTGCTGTTTTGAGATGTTGTGATAATTTGTTACAACAATAACCATCCATACAATAACTTAATTGATTTAAAGACTTTAATCATGGATACATTTAGGAATGATCATTCAATAAGGGAAAGTGGGTAAGTTAAAAAAATAAGTTTGTAACTGTGATAAGAAGTCATCTATAGCCAGGTGCCATGGTGCATGCCTATAATTCTAGTGGCTCTGGGAGGCTGAGGCGGGAGGACTTTTAGAGCAAAGCCAGCCTCAGCAACTGAGTGAGGCCCTAAGAAACTTGACCAGACCTTATCTCTAAATAAAATTACTTCCCCCAAAAAAGTCATCATCTATTTAGTAACATCTTATTTTATATATTTATGACTTTAAAAAATTATTCAATCTGTTTCTTTGAAAAACATTTTGGGTACCATGGACTTACAGTTTTTTTTTTCTTATTTTAATCTATATTAAATAGGTTTCTCTCTTTGCCTCTCTTATCAGAAAAGGAAATGATTTCCCTCTTTCTGATTGTATTATCATAAATTATAGGTAATATAGGATTAAAAGATATTTTCCTAAGAATAAACAGTATACTTATTTTTTAATGCCTTTATCTTTAAGTTTCAGAAGTCTTTCCAAGGAAAACACAAAATTTGATCACTCTTCCTCCTTCTTCCTGCAAAGCCAAAGCAATGCTGGGTGGTAGCTTGATATTAGTGAGTAATGTGTGGGAAGATTGACACAGAAAACTCTCACTAACTATGGAGGCCACAATGCAAAGCCACTTCATTAATGATGAGTCAAAATGACATCACTATCAATACTTAATTATCAGAAATAAGATCTTTAAAGTTATTTTCAATATAATCTGCATCTTTTTAAATTTCTCTCTCTTTGGTTGTGTGACTGGCTGATTTAATATGCTCCCTGTTACGCTTTTCTTTTTAAAGTTTTTATTTATTCCTTTTAGTTATACATGATAGTACAGTCTATTTTGACATATTTATACAAACACGGAATACATCTTATTTTAATTAGGATTCCAGTCTTGTGGATGTAGAGGATGTTGAGATTTACCGTTGTCTTTAAGCTATTGTTTTCAGTAATTTATATTCTACACCTCTAATGACTGTTGTTTAGTTCCAGGGGTATTTGAGAAATTGTTTATAAAACAGATACTATAAGATGCAGTTTCCTTGAAATAAAAGAAAAAAAATCTTCATATTAGACTAGCTGAGAGTTTGTTGACTTCAATTATTACCTTTAGAATTTCAGTTTAAAGAATACATGTTAGAGTGGTATGTTTAAGGAATTTAATATAGGTTCTTTTCTCAAAAATCAAAAAAGTTTCCGTGTCCACAGAGAAAACTCAAGAATTTGTCACTTCCCATATTAATTTTAAACAAATATCTTATTTATAATATCTCATTATATTAACATTAAGATCAGTGTTTTCTATTAAATCTTCCTGGTAAACGTGCTATCATTTGAACTATACAATTATATAAATTCTGTAAGAAAATTATAATAGATTTAAATTTATAAATAACCTAATTATATTTAATGTGGCTTATAACTTCTGTCTATCAGCTCATTCTTCAACAAAAAGTTTATATCATGTTACAGAAATATCTAAAATGAACTAATTTAAGTGATTAAAATGGGAAAATTTTTATAAATGTGAATAAAAAAGTCATCTATAAGTAAACGAAAATCATCTTAAGGTATGTTATAAGAAGGAAGCAGCTAAGCGAAGAAGTTTGCAGAAATATAAATTTTTAATTTATATTTATATATATATTTTATATTTATATATAATTATATTTACTTAATCAACAGGTAAAGTTGTATATATACATTTTATTGGAGCAGATTTAAGTTTAGACATACAAAAGATATCTATACCTTTTAAAAATGATTCCATATACTTGCATGGGAAAATAAGTGTCACATATATAAAGTGACAAATTCAAGTAACCAAACAATATATGCTATGACCCCACTTTTTTTTCTAATAGAAAATACCTTCAACTGGGTATGTGATTACATTTATATGTGTGAATTAATTAACATCATGCTATTAATTAATAGGGATTTATTACTCTAGTTCTTTTTAAAATTAGGTAAAACAAGAACAAATGAAATAAATTGTGTAGTTGTCTAATAGGTACTGATTCTTCAATCATATTAACAAGTTACTATGTTATCCATAATTTTGAAAGTATTTGAAAAAGGAATATGGTTTTATTGCAAAGAGTTTAATGAAACCTAGTCCTAGATCTTGTGATATTTTGAATATTGCTTCCAAAATACAACTCAAAGCTAGATACAAATGTATTTTTAAGCTATAACCATAAAGTAATACATGTGGCTTATAGAGGAGTCATGAATTTTTAGTATTACCCTATATTCTTGTTGTCCTCCAATTTATATGATGGTACAAAATTGTGCAAAAACTAGCTAGAAAATAATAGATGTTGCATATATTTTAAGTAAGAAAACTTATGAAAGTTAGGCTTTTAAGTGTTATTAATTTGCTTCCTGAGTGTCTGAAGAAAAAAAGAAAAATCCCTTTCCTTTTAGAACTCTAACGTGCATGAGCACACATAAAAAATTTCAGTCTTCTTTTGGGTCTGTGACACAATCCATAGATAACCTTGGACCTTTTAGAAGAGTTCACATTTAAAAGGCTTTCATTCATATTATAAAATAAAACAGCAGCAATTATTTTCTTTCCTTAAGATAGAAGATCAGACTGCCTTAAGATTTCTTTGATCACCTTGGATGGAATTGATTTTGGTGTCTGAAACCCTAGAATATTCACTGTCCATTCCTCATGATTTAACAATTGATGCCATTATCTGAAGCTATTGCTATTCTTCCCTATCGAATATAAAAAATATATTGTACTGCACTTTTCAACTTCCTGTGCTCTTTCACATGTATTGACTAAGGTTATATGCATTGTAACTTTGTTGATAAAATAATTATCATTTTATAAAGACCAAGATAGAGAGAATCTGACTGGAAACAACTTATACACAGTTCTTTAACATGTAAGGAGCAGAGGGTAGACTCTTATGTTTATCTCTGATAGACTACTCCAGCAATCATGGTTCATTTAAAGCTTTGAGCTTCCCATTAGACCTGGTATAATGCCACACAGATGAATTAGGCACATTTTATTTGACTTTTCACTAATTCTAAACCCATTTCATTATCCCATCTTCCTCTACCCCATAAGCTGTGATCTCACTTTCCCTACCCATAGTTTGACATCCATAGATCAATAATATTCTAGTTGGCAAAATTCTTCTGGGTTTCATAAGTTTGAGGGATATAACAACTCCTTCTAAGATTCTACATGGACTAGATGTAAAATACTTTAAAATATTCATTTTTATGCTTTTACTTCTTGCTTTGGGGGAATAGAAGCTATATTCCTAATACAGTATGAGTGAACATGGTTCTTGAAGGTACCAAAAGGAAGAATGGACTCATACTGCTGGCCACGGGAGGGAATGTTGAATGATCCTGTCATACGGATTTAGGAAGGTGAAAGCATTCCTGCCAACTCACCAGAAATACAACTGTAAAACTGCTTTTGTTCTCTCATTAAAGAAATTTTTGGATTGCAACATCAAATTCCTAGGCATTGCTTCTGGTTCAAGCTGAGAGGAATAAATCTCAATTCTTCCTTGATTGCAATTGTCTTTGTGTAGGACAAGTAGCCAGGAGCTCCCACAGGTGCCTTGAAACATTCAGGCTTCTTGAGGATATAGGTAATTTTGTTCTCATCCTTGATCAAATGGTGGAGTAAATTACTGACGTCAAGTAACACCTGGTGGAACCCTGTGTTTTCCTCTTATTTTCTGTGGTTAGTAATTGTTTAAAAATCACTGCACACAGAGAAGCAACTTGTGTTTTCTCATATTGGTTGCTGGCTCACAATTTCTACTTCATGTTCTTCTAGTAGCTTCAAAGACATTCAGTGCATATCTTACATACTTTCCCTGATTTTTGTGACTGTGTTCTTAACAAGACAAATGGCATTGCCCTGTATTTATAGCATAAGTTAATAGGATTACAAAGACTTTAAGAAATAAATGTTTTAATTATGAATCTTTAATGTGTGAATCTTCACCAGATTTTTATACTTCATTTAAAATGCAACATGCTATGCTGGCTACACAATCTATCTTATATTTCTACGAGAAAATTCATTTTTTAAAAAAATCAGGGATTGAACTCAGGGACACTCAGCCACTGAGCTATATCCCCAGCCCTATTTTGTATTTTATTTAGAGACAGGGTCTCATTTAGTTGCTTAGCACCTCTCTTTTGCTAAGGCTGGTTTTGAACTTGTGATCCTTCTGCCTCAGCCTCCTAAGCCACTGGTATCACAGGTGTGTATCACTGCATCCTGCCCTATTTTTTTTTTTTTGCCTGTAAATTTGCAAGGTGACTTTAGGCAACCAGGAATTTTTTTTCTTAAAATTAACATAATAAATTATTTGTACAGTATGTATAAAAAATATCAAAAAATGCAATTCTGCTATTAAAATAATATTGTAATTCAGCAATTTACGAATTCAGAATTTTCAAATTTCATTTGTAATGTATAAGGGGAGTGATTAAAAATAAGGAAACAGAAATATATAACATGTGCAATGTTGATATAGAGCTAGCCCATACCACCAGGGTCATGTCAATGGCTTATATACAGCATTCTTCTATGTGGACACTAGCTATGCAATGTAGTTTTAAGTTATTTTGAACATTACCCTGAATGTATGTACTATTGCCCTACTACTTTTAGAATTGTGTCAATCATGTCATTTACTATAATTCTTGTCATGTTCTTCTGTTTTGACTTAGATCAATTTCAAACAATGGTCAGGTGGGGTTTTTTTTGTTAGTATTTATACACTAATTTGTGCATGTGTACGTGTGTGTGTGTGTGTGTGTGTGTATGTATGTGTGTGTGTATGTATGTGTGTATTTGGTAATTTGGTACTGGGGATTGAGGTGCTTTATCACTGAGCTACATTCCAATTAAAACTTTATTTTAAGCCAGGGTCTCACTAAGTTTCTTAGGACGTAGTTAATTGCTGAGGCTGTTTTTCAAACTTGTAATTTTCCTTCCTGCCTGAGCCTCCCAAGTTGCTGGAATTATTGGTATGTGCCACCATGCCCAGCTACATATTGATTTTTGATTTGTATTTGTAAACTTTAGTTGTATAACTTTGCTTCTTAGGAAAGCCAAATGTTTGCTTAAAATTAAGTGACAATTAGACTCAAAATTGCCCAACATCATATGAGCTACTAAGAAATGACTTTAGCTTGCTGGACATTTTGTTTCCCAGATTGCCAAAATGTTGTTTCCTCAACTTGAAACTTGCTTCAGAAAAATATGAGAATAATTTTCTCAGATTATTTTCCTTACTTCAGTCCCTGTCTCTCTGCATGTGGGGTTGCCTGGCTAGCTGAGTTTGTTTGAAGAGACAAAGTCTTTCTATGCTGTCTAGATTGGCCTCAAATTCCTGGGCTCAAGGGGTACTCCTGCCTAAGTCTTGTAAGTAGATGGAACACATGTCAAAATGCCCAGCCCAGTTGAATGTCTAAGAGATACAGAATACTGTGAATATTTTTTTTCTCACCCATCCCTAAACTTCACTTATCTGTCTAAAAAAAAATCATAGGATCTCAAAAGAATTCAACTATCATAATTCCCTCCTCCAGGAGTTCACAAATAATGAAGATTGACTCCAATCACCAAAGAGAAGTCAACACTGGGATAAGAAATTATCTAAATAGACTTGTCACAAAATCCTCATATCTTCCATGTATCCTCTGAGAGACCTATTTATCTTTCTTTCTTTTTTTTTTTTTAACATTTTTTTAGTTGCGAATGGACCTTTATTTAATTTATTTATATTTGGTACTAAGAATCAAAACCAGTTCCTTACCCATGGCAAGAACTCTACCACTGAGCCACAACCCCTGCCTGTTGGGAGCTTCTCTGGACAGGAGCTATGTACACACCATTAAGTCCTGAGTAAAGAGGTACTGAATAGGTATTGTACCCACTGCAATGCCTTTGGACCTTACCTCTGGTTGGATAAGAAAGGTGCAGCTCCAGGAATGGGTGTCACCCTGTGGCGTTGGATTATATCCACTTGTTTGCTGTAACCCTACCCCTTGCCTCATTTGATTGGATTGATTCTCCCCAACAAAACCGGGGTTCTAGGCAGTGCTCTCTTTCTTGCCTGCCTTGCCCCTCCTTGTGGGAGCTGTGACTGATGAGCAGTCACTGAACCCAAAAAGGTACTTTTGGTGGGTGTCTGTGTCTTTATTCAGTCAGCCAAAATTCACCTGGAGTGACCCTGACCAGTTTATTTGTGGAACACGCAACCTCTCATTTATCTTTCTTAAAAGTCATTTGTTTTCTCTTGTTATTCTCCCCTCCTTTTCCCGTTCTGATGGCATGTGACTATCACATTCTAACAAACTCTAACAAATGGAGTCACATTTTTTTCTGTGAAGTCCTATGAACACATATGAATAAAAATTTCTGTTTTTGCATGCTTATCTATCCTATGTCATTTCAGTTTGCAGGCCCTGAATCATTGAGCTAAGAGATGAGAAGAAGTTTTTCTCCCTAGCAGTTTCAGTGCAAAGAGCATAGCTGTTGACTCAGAAGTTTTCATGAGAAAGACAGACAAATGCATGCATTTATCAGTGTGCTTTTTTATGTAATGAATAACAACAATGTCTATAGCAGCTCAATTCACAATAGCTAGACTATGGAACCAACCTAGGTGTCCCTCAATAGATGAATGGATAAAGAAAATGTGATATATATACTCAATGGAATATTACCCAGCTTTAAAGAAGAGTAAAATTATGGCATTTGCCAATAAATGGTTGGAATTGGACAATATCATGCTAAGCAAAATAAACCAATCCCACAAAACCAAAGGCCAAATGTTTTTTCTAATATGCAGATGATAATTCACAATGGGGGTTGGCACTAGGGAAGAATAGCATTACCTTAGTTTAGATAGAGGGGAGTGATGGGAGGGAAGGAGAGGGGATGTGGGGATAGGAAAGATAGTAGAATGAAACAGACATTATTACTGTATGTATATATGTGATTAGGTGACCAATATGATTCTGCAACATATACACTCAGAAAAATGAGAAATTATATACCATCTATGTATGATATATCAAAGTACATGAATGCATTCTACTGTCATGTAAACTAATTAAAAAATAATAAAATTATAAAAGAAAGCATAAGGGATACTTGGGAGAGTTTAGAGGTAATTCCCTAGGCCACACAATTTATAGAGCAAAAATTAATAGATCTTTGGAACAAACCTAGGTCTAAATGACTCACCTTATTTCTTTCTTTATGGTTAATACTGTTGTTTTTGTTTTTATTTTCCCCCCTTGCCTAAGAATATACTTATATACTGAGTCTTTTTACTATAGACTTGTTTAGAATGTATTTTTGTGAGAAAAGTTCATTTAGATAATTATAGCTAGAATTACTAGAATATAAGTAAGGTCGATATGCTGCTGATGTTGGGATTTTGGAAGAAGGTATTTTATGACTTCAAAACTATATTGGGAGTGATTTGGTTCAAATGTGACTTTGCAAGTGCCTTTTTTCATGTGTCCACATGAAAGAGAAGTTGTAAATACTTATCACCAGATCACAACTTCTATCTCAATATTGACCAAACTTAACGTGTGGTTGTAACATTGTTCTTCAAGATGATGTTAGACAGTTTTCTATCTTCACATTACATTTGAGAAATGCTAAGTAAAGCAGTTACTGTGTGGGTAAATATTCTAACTTGGTTTTTGATTTCATGAGACCTATAATGAAAAACTTCCTGGAATCATATTCTTAAATTCTTAGAATGCTGGAATACTGATTTGGGAAGAAATATCAACTTATACTTTTAAAAAGTTTATTCTGTTGGTTCACACTCAATTATTAACTATTGCCCTGGTATTAGAAAACAAGTGTCAAAAGGACTAAGAGGTATTGCAGATGTTCAGTTAAGACCATATTCCTCTTCACTGAGAGGTATATGATGGGACTGCAGGAATCTGTAGGGTATTAGCACAGGCTCTCAAGATATACTGCAGCAGAATGTGGCAATAAGCACAGAGGCATCAGAGACAGGTCACTTGGATTTAAATGCTAGCTTTGCTATTCACTAGTCACATGACTGATCAATTTTCTTCAATTTTTTTATTATAAAAAATGAAAAATTACCAATGCTAGTTTATATAAAATACCATAAATATCACTTCATTTTATTACCAATTAAAAATAAAAAATAGTAATTTTTATCATTTAGGATAGTTGTAAAGATTATATACATCATTTCATTTAAAAAGGTATATCATCTCATTTATAGCAATTAAAATAATGACTGACACTGCAAGCACTCTAAATAGTTGGCTATTATTATTGTTATGGTTGAATGGCAACTTTGAATAAATTTGAATAAAAGAGCCATTTCATTTAGACTTATAGAAGATTTTCTAACAGTGAACACCATAAATGTAGCAAAATACTTACATATCTCACATGCTAAAAATCCATATAAGAACAACTTGTGTATTCAGCACAAGAAGATTTTAGTCAAATATTTCCCAAAGGAGATTTTTCAAACTTGAGTATCTGGTAAATGCTGTTGCTACCTTGGGATTCCTTCTTCCAGAAAATTAGTTGCTTAAGATTTTAATAAATGTTGCACAAGTAAAGGTTATTGTAGATAATTGCATTCTGAAAACACAGATTGAAAATAAGCCAAATGTTTCCTTTTTGAAAGAGTAGTCAGGGCTTTCAATGTGTTACACTGCTTTGCAAGTGGTGAAGATAGCACTATAGTGTACGTAGCCCCTTCACCTAATTGACCAAGTTATCACTTTTTGAAAAGCATGTCATGGGACTAATCCTCTATAGAAAACTTCAAGAATGCTAATAAAGAGGATAAATCCTGGAAAACCAAATATTTATTCAAACTAATATACTTTATTGGAATGCTTCAAAACAGTTAATTATACATCAGGAAAAATACACCAATTTCATGTCACCCTCTGGTACTTGATCAGTTGAAATGCTGGAAATCATGCCAATGTTGGAATCTACTTTTCAGAATAAGTTTTTTTTTCAATGAACAATATTAATAATATAAATTTGGCATTTTACTTGTTTTAACTCTGCAAATACTTACTAATGAAACCTGGATAACATTTTTTTTCAAAAAAATTGGTTGTGTTCAGTATGTGACAAAGGGAATTTTGGCAGAAGGCACATATTTTCCACAATAGGGTTTGTTAGGGTTTACATCTGAAATGTCTTCCAAAACTCATGTGTTGAAGTCTTGGTGCCCAATGCAGCAGTGTTCAGAGGTAGGGCCTTTGGGTGATGACAGGATAATGATGGCTCTGATCTCATTCGTGGGTTAGTCTATGGATGGATTCAGAGCTTAACAGGTTATTAGGAAGAAATTTTAGTTGGTAGGGCCTAATTGGAGGCTGTAAGTTATATAAATTACTGGGGGAATGCCCATGAAGAAGAGTATATTGGGGCCCTAGCCCCATCTCCCATCCCCTATATGTGCTAACTTTTTGCCATGAGGGATTAGTTCTGCTTCACCAGGTGCTCCCCACCATGTTGTGCCTAATCACAAGGCCACAGTGATAAGGCCAAGTGACAGTTGAAGAGAATCTTTGAAACTACTCCAAAATAAATCTTTCCTCCTTTTATATACTTTTTCAGGAATTTTGTCACAGTGACAAAAATCTGACTAACACTGGAGTATCATTTCTCTTTTTAGGAACATGCAATGTCAGTGTCCATATTAAAAACAAATTTTTCACATCATTTCAAATAGTTCAAATAATGAGTTTATTCCTATGTTAACATATTGTGGTTCTAGTTCATCTTTCAGTTCTAGAGCATTAATTCCTTCCTGTAGGTTCTACCTCTGGTTAAGTTACTGATTAAATACATCACTTGTATCCTATGTCCTCAAAATTTATGTTTACTTTACTTTGGGTCAGTTCATACTTTATTTGCTAGAATAGATGGTTGTTTTTAGTAAACTTTTAAATCTCCCGGACATAAGTAGATTACTTCTCATTTACCTTAATTATTATATTTTCTGAATATAACTTAGAAGTAGATATTAGTTCTTCTTAAGGAATATAAGAACTAAATGTAAAAGCATCAACACCAAAACTGAACCTATATTGCATTTATAGAATACACTTTGTTGAAAATTATATAATTCATGTTTCACTGTATTTTGTTTTTATTTTTTGGTACTAAGGATTTAACCCAGGGACGCTTTACCATTGAGTTACATCCCCAACCCTTCTTTTTTTTTTTTTTTCTATTTTGAGACAAGGTCTCATTAAGTTGTTTAAGGCCTGGCTAAATTGCTGAGGCTGACCTCAAATTTGTAATTCTCCTGCCTCAGCCTCCAGAGTCACTGGAATCATAGGTATGCACCATCATGCCTGGCTCACTGTTTGTTTTAATGATATTGAAAATGTAGTATATTTAATATTATACTCATAAAGTGTTTTTTTTTTGTGTGTGTGTGTATGTATAACTGAATTGTTGATCTGTCTTTGTATATTCAGGTAACAGACTAAAGGACCAGTGCAGATCACTAATGTTAAAAATTCTTTAATTTTTTGAAAGAGCATATTGAGTGCTACTGGGTATGCCCAAGTCAGGGTGGATTCTAATTGCTCTGACAAATATCCTGCTGGGAAATTGATCTTCAAAGATTCCTTAATGCCTTTTTTTAAAAAAAATCCATTTACTTCATTTTAATACTTCAAAGTCTTCCTTTCTATTAATTATCACATACACTAGAAAACACAAAGAACAAAATGCTATGTTTTATTCATCTTAGAGAGCATCTAAACACTAAGTTACAGCAAAGATGGAGACTATTGAAGCAAAGGTCATCCTCTGTCAAACAAGACCATAAGAGACTTTTCTTTTAGAAGAAAATTCATGAATATTTTATCTGAACATTTTCATGAACTTGCTGAAAAGCTATGTTTCTTGGCATTAACTGGGGATGTCAAAATCAGTTACTGTAATTTAGATCTTTTGTTAATATACTTTTCAGTCTTTCATTTAAAACATGCTCTTCAAAGTTCGTCTAAAATGTACATTTCTAAAGTGTTAACATTATAGATAAACATGCTATGTAAAATTAAATTGTGTATTTTTATTGATGAATAAATACTTTTGTTCTAACACAAATCTGCAGGAAAAATGACAATAATAGAATAAATAACCTAATTTTCTTTATCTGAATGAGAAAAGAATGACTTCTGTATTAAAACCTTCCAACTTTAAGTTAAATGCTAAGCAGCCCTTGGGCCCTGACTGGTGAAGGAATCAGTAGCTGGTCAAGCAAAAACTAACCACAGCTCACAGCCTATCAACTTTTTTTTTTTCATTAAGGCATGATCATTGCATGTTCTAGAAATCATCTAAAATTTCTTAAGTCTTCACAAAATGCTGCCTTTGCATGTGAGAGACACAGCAACAAAACTTCTATACCTGCTAGAATTCTCCCCTGCACCTTCTCACTGTCCTGGTGAAGAGGGCAGAGTCCAATGCGAGTGGAGTGTTTGGGTCTTTAACTTTGTCCTAAGTGTGATGTGGCTACATAACAAGGATGTATAATTAGGCTTTTAAAAAGTCAATTCTGGAATTAGATTTCCTTGACTTTGAATTGTAGTTTAGCAGTTTAAATCTTGGCAATTCACCTACTTAATCTCCATTTCATTTTCTCTTCTATAAACTGGGAATACTAATACTGTCTAACTGATAGGTTTGGTAAGGAGAACTTAGTGCAATCATCTGTACAAGTGACTCTTTATTTGAGCTATAATAGGCATCAATAAGATATAGAATAAGGGTGTGCATGTATACCAAAACAAAATATGTTTATAGCTGATGCCTAATGAAGTAGGAATGCAGAAGCTCACTTTTCAGTTTCCAGACGAATATTAAGATATGGAAAGATTATTTCAGGTCTGTCTTCAGATACATATTCTCCACTCTTGTGGATTTTTCCTAAGCATGCCAGAGTTATTTTCTTTCCTCCCATGAACTTCAGTCTTGCTACATTGATCACTTCCCAATTTCTAAAATTACTGGATGACCTCTGTAGACTTGTGTGCCACATTTTTAGTTTCATTTCTCATTAGTACATGTTATTTCTTTGTATGCCAGTTTTATAACTCTTTCCCCATTGTTCTTCTGATATATCTAATTAGTTAATTTATTTCTATTTTTGTTTCATATCTAACTTTTTTTTAACCTTAGGTTTTTTTCCCTATGAGATCAAAGCACATTTTTTTGAAAACCATAAGCATTTTCCTAATGTTTATTTCTACTTTCTACAATAAAAGTGACTTTCTGAGGTCTGAACTGACTGATATTACTTACATTATATTTTACCCTAGTTCTGAAGTATTTTTTCAATTGGTGACATAATGACTTTTGTTGTTGTTAAATACCTTTCAAATGAAAGAAATTTCTCCAAGCTTTGAAAACACATATGCTGGAGGATCATATTTGTTCCATGTTTGTCTGGTGAGTTCTAATTTCATTTACTACTTAGACCCAGAGTTCCACAACAGGTGAATGTGCTTGGAGTTTCACAGTCTGTATAATTTTTAACAGATGCTGTTTTATTAAATATTATACATTCCCTATGATTTGGGAGCTTGGTCTAAATATGTAGATTCTGCATCAAGAAATCAGAAACTGTTATTTTTATTCTTCCTATAAAATGCATCTTGCCTACAGAATAATTCATCATTTCTTGTTATTCTTCTCCTTACTTCCTGATTTTCTGTAGAATAAAAATCCCTCAATGACTATTGAAAGTAATAATGCAGACAGATGTCTCCCTGTTTTAATAAAGAGCAGCCACCAGTGCAGAAATGACTGCCCAACCTTCTGGTTTAGACCTTGCATTTCTGTATAAGTGACTCTTTATTTGAGTTATAATAGGAATCAGTAAGATACAAATAGGCAATTATTCTCATTGTACTAATTAATATTTTTGTAAATGTTTTATCATAGTTATATTTTGAGACAATTTTTACCTCATGTATTTCTTTGAGTTCAAATTCCCTCAAGTATATTTTTCATCATTCTTTTTTCATTTGGTAAATATAAGCCAACTAAAATATTACTGCTATAGGAAGACTGGAAAATTTTTAAAAACAAAATTCTTATGCCATGTTAAAGTAGACACCATCTAATATTAACTATAAAGGTCAGGAGAAAAATGCCACAGTTTTCAAAGAACAATTGAAATAAGACTGTGGGAAAAGGCTGAAAACTCTTTTTACTTTTACAAAAATAAACTATTGATAAGATTATTTAATTCTGTTCTTTCTGTCTTAGAGATTTGGGGAATCTTTCAGAATCTATCAACATACTGTTAGCCCTTACAGAATTTTTGTGCGTCTTTCTTGATTTTTTTTTTTAAGAAGTGCTTTATAGACATTTTGAAGGGAAATTTGCACACATGGTTAACAGTTTTACTAGACAGATGAATGCTCCAATCAGAAGTCTCTTTATTTCATCACAACTATTTATACGGGTAGGTCAGTTTGCCTTGATAAAGTATGTAATGGTTGGGATCTGAAATGTCACCGTAATCTAAACAGCTCTCCTCCCCCTCCTCCTTCTGCTATGACATTTCTGCCTTACCTCAGGTCCAGAGCAATGGAGTTAGCTCACCATGGATGGAGGATCCTAAACGATGAGCTTAAATAAAGATTTCCTCCTCTAAATTGTCCCATTAGTTATTTTGTCAGCAATGCAAAGCTGACTAACACGATGTAATTCTATGTTTTAGTCTTACTAAAATGAATACATTTAGAGGAAAAACATCTCAATTGTATTTATCTTGGTATCTCTCACCATGATTATTATAGTGCATTATTAAAATTTAATGCTTTTCCTCTTTCTTTACTGAGATATACTTTATATATAACAACTGTATATACTTAAATTATATAGTTTGATGAGTTTTGATTACATATACATATATATTAACTATGGAAACATCACTATACTCAAGTTAATAGATTTTTTATTCCCTGTAAAAGATTTCTCTTATTCTATTTGCAATCCTCTCCTCTTCCACTACTGTACCAGGACAACTGATGTTTTCTTTAATTGTATGTTTGTTTACATTTTCTAAAATTTTATATAAATGAATAATACAGTATGTACCCTTTCTCACATAGGTTTATACCTTTCAGCTTAATAAATTGGGATTTATTCATAGTGATTTATGTATTAATTATCTGTTGCATTTAACTGCTGAGTAATATTACATTGTTAATATTTTCAGGCACTAATTTTACATCCATATAGTATGGGTCCATATCTTTAAAACAATTTTATTTGTTTACATGTTACTTAGGTTTTCTTAATAAATTAAGTAGAGTTATATAATACTTAGGGTATGCATTGACCAATTTTTTCCATAAACTATGCTCTTAATTCCCTTCTTTATGACTAAAATTTGATTCATTGGCTTTGTAAATTAACAAATCAAATTAATAGGAGAAAGAAGAAAATATCACCTTATATAACTGAGAAAAAATGCTCAATAACTTTTGCCAACTTATTTCCTTCCTCCATCTTGCCCTGACCTAGAAATTGATGAGAAGAGAATGTGGTAATGTTGCCAATTAGTTACATGATTTAATACACTAATTATTATGGAATTCATTAAATTCTTCTCCCTGGTATTTTCTTACTGATGTAAAAGATGCCAAATTTATGTCATACAATGTGAGGAGTGATTTAATTATTAAGAACCATTTTTTAAAGATGCAATCCCCCTGCTTTATAAATATGAAAGGAGTAAAAGAAAGAAGTGTCAGAAGATGACTAATTTCAGGAAAGAGCATAGTGTTAGTTTCCTAAACATCAAGACCTTTCAGATTTTTTTTTCAATGGGGAATGAGATAGAACCTTTATTTTGGGAGAAATAAGAAAGTACAGAATAAAAAAGTGGCATGGTAAGAATCACTTTGGTCTTGTTCCATGTTGTGTATTCAGTGTCTGCAGGGAACAATATATAATAGGTGCACAGTAAACATCTTTCCTATGAACATATCGAGTCTATTAAGTGTTGGTTGAGCCCATGGAAAATTTCAAAAGCCAATCAGAAATTGTATGTCAGTAGAAAACAGGTTGAATCTTTAAATCTGGTAGTGAAAAATCTGGGGAAAAATAAGAAGTAATGTGTACTGTGGATTGTTAAGAAGATTAGAAAGCAATGGTGTCAAGAGGAATATTTATAAAACTACTGAAGTAATTTAGGGTTTAGACAATGAGTTCCTAAGAATGTGTTAACATGAGGTATCAAAATGGGAGCATTAGTGGCTGGGGTTGTGGCTCAGTGGTAGAGCACTTTCCTAGCATGTGTGAGGTTCTGGGTTTGATTCTCAGCACCACATAAAAATAAATAAATAAAACAAAAGGTCCATTGACAACTAAAAATATTCTAAAAAATTGGGATTAATTTGGCAACTGATTAATGATAAGTAGGTAAAGGGTGACAATGTTAAAGATGAAAGAGTCAAAAAGTAGGAGAATAAATATTTTGAGACTGGGTGACTGTACAATTAGAATAGCACTTACAGGTATGTTGACACCCAATTCAAGTCTTCATATGGTACTTTGTATAATGATGACCATTACATTCCACCACCTTATGTACAAACAGAAATATGAAAAATTGTGCTCTATACGTGTATTAAGAATTATAATGCAAAAAGTACATGTATAATGGTATAAATTGACGTGAACATACTTTATATATGGAGATATGAAAAATTGTGCCCTATATGTGTAATGAGAATTGTTATGCATTCCACTGTTGTCATGTATTTTAAAAAAATAATAAAATAAATAAAAAAGAACAGCTCTTATAGGTAGAGAAAGCTGAAGTAGGAATGAATTAAAAAATATACAAAATAGAGGTGGAGAAGTTAATGAGACTTGGAGGTTTTTCTCAACTTATTCTTTTTTTGTTTGTTAGTTTTAATTAGTTACACATGACAGTACAGTGATCTTGACATATCATACATTTGAATCAGATGGGATATAGTATCTCATTTCTCTGAGTATACAGGTTGCAGAATCACATTGGTCATGCAGTCACATATATACACACAGTAATAATAATGTCTGTTTCATTCTACTATCCTTCCTATCTCCCCAACCTTTCCCATCCCTTCCTTCCACTTCTCTCTACTTAATCTAGAGTAACACTATTCTTTTTTTTCCCTCACATCTTCATACATCTATAGTGCTTTAAGATTTGTAATGAGCTGAGTGCACGCCTGTTAATACCAGAGGCTTGGGAGATTGAGGCATGAGAATAGTGAGTTCAAAGCCAGCCTCAGCACTTAGCATGGTCCTAAGCAACTTAGTGAGACCCTGCCTCTAAATAAAATATAAAAAAGGGCTGAGGATGCAGCTTAGTGGTTAAGTGCTCCTGAGTTCAATCCATGATACAAAAAATAAAAAAGATATATAATGAGCCTGGAATGTAGGAAATATAGAGAAAAATGGAGTTCAAATAACTATTACTTTCCAAAGCAAAGGAAAATAAAATTGGAGAACACATTTTTGTCCCTGAAAAAGCTTAGCAAAGTCTTCCCTTTACTGAAAAACAAAAGTTATAGTCCTAAGAGTGAAGCATCACCTTTTTATGACCTAAGAATTTTCTTTTAAGAGTTAAATATACAACAAATACATCATCTAAATGATCTTTCAATAATTTTACATATTAAACCAAGGATACAAATGACTTTAAAGAAACACACAAGCAAAGGAATTTTTTGAAGGGAAGAAAAATTTGTATTACTCAGGTATAAATGAGATAGTTCATGGTTTTAAAAATTTACTACAGTATATGAAGACTTGGCAATATAAATTTTTTAAAAATGATCCGTCTTTCAAGTCACATTCTGGTAGCTCAAAAGCAGTATTTCTTATTACTGAGACTTCTTCTGAAAAGGCTGAATAGTTACTGACAGTGTGGTTGATGATTTCAAATAACAAGCCATTCTTGGATCAATTTTCTGATTTCAAAAGTAAATGACTTGTGAAATAATATTCTAATTTTACCTTATCTTTTAAAATGACTTACATTTCTTATTAATGAAGAGATGCATGTGATCACAGTAGCTGGGAAGTTATAAATTCTCAATCACTTGACTCATTGGAAAAGGGGAATTTCAACAGCCTATTCCATAAACTATGGCTATGTGTG
This sequence comes from Ictidomys tridecemlineatus, assembly GCF_052094955.1. NCBI lineage: Eukaryota > Metazoa > Chordata > Mammalia > Rodentia > Sciuridae > Ictidomys > Ictidomys tridecemlineatus. The sequence continues at coordinate 169,010,844 of NC_135479.1, forward strand.
AAGTTTTATGAAGCAGATGCCATAATAAGACTGAATTTCCAAAATGCAAGATCATAGATATAGCGCATTTTAAAAATCCCCAAAAGCATAGAAGTGAAAACATCTTTTTAAAAAAACTATATATCTAATCCAAGATGCTTTTATTTATTTTATTATAGCCAGTTCCTATGAAAACATATCTTGAAGAGGAGTCATGGAGATAATTTGCATTTCAAAATGACAATTTGTAAATAGAAATTACTAACAAAAGCTGTAAATGCCAATCTATTTTATAATGTAAATCACAAAACTGTTATTAAGAAGAGAATTTCAACTGTACAACTGTCCTTTTTGTAACCTCTTTTGTCACATTTTCTTGATTTTTACTCCTAAAGTAACCACTCAAAGGTGTTGGTGTGTTATAATTTTATGAATGTTTAACATATTTAATATTAGCATATAACAAGATATAATATCATTTATGTATCATAATATATAGTACACAACATTTATTACAAATCATATATACACTATATAATATATAGTGTTATTTGTGGTGCTTTTAAAAATTTTATTTAAAATGAATTATATTAGGTATAATGTATATTTGATTCAATTTTATTTGGATTTTTTTTGTAGTCCTGGGTATTGAACCTAAGGGTTCTTTACTACTGAGTTATATTCCCAGTTCCTTTGTTTTTATGTTTTTTATTTTGTGGCAGGGTCTCACGAATTTGCTGAGTTCTGGTCTTGAGTAGCTAGGATTATAGGTCTGTGCTACTGCCAATTTTATGTTTTCTGATTTCCAAATTTGTATATGTTAATAAATATGTATCTGGCTCATTCATTTTAACTGCTATATAAAATTTCATTGTAAAGCTATACCAAGTTTTTACTTATTCCTTTAATTATATAGAAGCTTTTCATATTATTGTTATTAAGATCAATGATGATGTTTTAGTCAGCCTTTTTACTGCTGTGACTAAAAGACAGGACAAGAACAATCATATAGGAGGAAAAGTTTATTTAGGGACTCATGGTTTCAGAGGTCTCAGTCTATGAAAGGCTGGCTCTATTCCTCAACCCTCTAGATGAAGGAGAACATCATGGCGGAAGAGTGTGGCAGAGGGAAGCAGCTCACATGATGATCAGGCAGCAAAGATAGAGATCCCTACTTGCCAGATACAAATATATACCCCATAGCCTCTCTCCCAATGCCCCACCTCCTCCAGCCACACCCCACCTGCCTTCAGTTACCATTCAATCCCATCAGGTGATTAATTCACTGACTGGGTTAAGGCTCTTATAACCCAGTCATTTGTTCCCAAGCTTCTTGTATTGTCTTACATGTGACCATTTGGAAAACATCTCACATCCAAACCATAAGAGATGCATTGAACATCTCTGCCCACATATCCCTGACCATATGTGAAAATTTAATGGAAGTATGAATCTGATAGTATAGAATTATTAGATTACAGGAAGAATATACACATCTCCATAGCAACTTGCTCTTCAAAGTAATTCAATTGATATGCTCTCCAACAATGTATAACAGGATGTTTTTCCCCTACATCTTTATCTGTACTCTTACTTTGTAAAATTTCTAACATTGGGGGTGGAACCCAGGGCCTCATGCATGCTCAGCAAATGCTTTATCATTGAGGCACATTTCTTTGTTGTTGTTGTTGTTTTTGTTAATTTTGAAACAGGGTCTTGCTAAGTGTACTAGGGTAACCTTACACATGTGATCCTCCTGTCCCAGTCTCCCAGTAGTTGGGATTACAGACATGTGTCACTGTATTCAATTTCTATATGCTTCCTTGAACTTACTACACACTAAATATAAAATAAATTAGACAAAATACTATGTTGAATTTGGCATTTATGATGAAAAGCTTTTAGGACCAATGGATCCCTCAAATAAATATCAATCTTCTGTATGAGTAGAACATATTTACAATAAAATTCAGCTACAGACTAGACCAGGCTCTTCATTTCCTACCCCCTCATGATCCAAGAAATAAATAAATTAGAATTTCTCAGCACCAAGAGGAGAAATAAATCAGAAGGCTGATAATCAACTGGAAGCAGATATGATAGCCTAACATCTCAGCTCCTTCTCCCATTAGCTATACAACTCACAATCCCCTGAACGTCAGATTCCCCAGTGAAAAATGATGATTGTAACTACAATATTACTGTCACGTTAAAGCCAATAACATAAAATAAAACCTTTAATATATAATCGCCACTATTTTTTTTCTTTCTTTTCTTTACATTCTATAGAGTGTCATCGAGTACTGTGTTATTAGTTAGCATTTATACATGTTGTCTAACAAGGACTCTGAAAGTTCACGTTTGTAAATACTTTGGCCTTCCTTGGTATGTAAATTATAAGATACAGTTAACTTTCTAGACAAATCCATAATATTTTGCAGCAATATTTATAAGACTATCAGAGAAAAGAAAGTGTCAGACAGATATTTTGGGCTTATACTTTTTTGAGTTGCAGTCTGAGCTGTTTATGACAGGAGCTTTCTGTGTTTGTATTTATATTCCTCAGGTTGGCACATAGCTTTTTTATATGCTAGGCAAATGAATGAAGGAAGAACAATTTTTAATATTTCTTTTTGTACTAATTTCCAGAAAAACTTAATTTTGAAATGGAAAATATTCTGTCATAATCAAATTGCCTTCATAAATGGGAGCATATGTGCCAGTCAGTTATCATAAGTAGCAAATTATAAGCTACAAGTATCAATTTGGTTTGAGGTTACTATCATACTAGTGCAAATACTATATGGCTAAAAATGGGGTGGGGGTAGGGTGGTATAAAAGGATCACTCTAACACTTGGTTTTACATTCTAAATAACATAAAATTATTTCTTTCTTCTTCTGTTAGACACTGTAAGGACAAAAGTCTATGTTGTTCCTGTTTCTATAGAGCTACTGTCTTTAAGGGAAAATAAAAGATTGAAAATCTGATTTTGTTTTCCACCTGGTAGATTGATATTATACAGTAGCAGCCTCAAATTTGGTAAATAACTGGAGCTTGTAAATCCAGAGAGTCTTTACAACTCACAAAGTATAGGAAGGACACATTGATTATCAGTATATAAATATTACCAAGATGCCAGAGAAATTATAGAGCAGTCAGGAAATAAAATTCACTTTATCAATCAGTAAGACAAATGGATCACATAAAAGGTGGAAGTCAAGGAATAAGGATTGGAAGTCAAGATGTGAACCGTATCAGATTAATACAAGAAGCTGATAGCAGGCACCTAGGCTAGGTCAGTCATTCCTGAGTTTTTTGGTATCTTATGTGAATAATTGGAACCACCATTTACCCAGTAACCAAAACCAGAAATGTGGGAGTCAACTGTGACTCCTCCACATTCCTTAATTCTACATATCCTAACTATTGCCAATATGTCTTATCAGGTTTACTTTCAAAATATATCAGACACCATCCACTTTTTTCCATCTCCATTGCCACCAAACTAGTTCAAGTCACAGATTTGCTTAACAGAACTAATAAAAAAAAGTCTTCTAATTGGTTTCTTTCCTTTTACACTTGACCTATTCTCCACATAGCTGCAGACACATTTTAAAGAGGATGTTTACTTAATATCATCTCACATTTGTAAACTTTCAGTATCTTCCTAGTATTACTAAAAATATCACTCAAACTTAGGTGCATGCTCTTGCCCCTAGAACCCTCTAGTTTCACTACTGTATCATGACACTACTCCAACATTTACCATAGCCTCGTTACAACATCCACCATCAAGCTATAGAAAAGGTCATTGCATATACTTTTTTCACTTTTCTGAAATGCTGCTTGTATGGCTGTTTTATTCTGACACATCAAATATTAGCACAAATATTCACTCTTTGAAGATAATTTCTTTGGCCTTTATCAAATATTGGTCAGCCCAGCTGTCATGGCAAACAGGTTATTTTATAGAGTAGTAACACAATGGATAAATATTTTATCCATTTATTTAATTGTTTGTGATGTGCTTTTCCAAGCATATCACAATCACCTGGGATTGTGCCTGGTACGTTTATGAATCAGAGAACAGATGCTTACCTACATGTCTCTTAAGATACTTGAAGAGGTTAACTGGTAGCTAAAGTTGGAATTTCAAGAATTATCTTGTATTCTATTAATTTATTCATTGTGAAACATTACCACTGAAACAAGCTGAATAATTCGATAAATAAAATGTAGCAAATATATTTTCAATAAATATATTAGTTTTACCTAGTACCTATGGTTTATAAAATGGAAAAAGAAATCTCTTAATTATTAATATGGTTATAAAAATAAAACTGACACTTATCTTTGTACAGACCTTTATTGCTTCAAATTCAATAAATCTGTATATGATGCATTGTTGACTTTTTTTTTATATTAATGACACAGGCTGATAAAGAACCAAATGTTTCAGAATAAACCAAACCATATTTTGGTAGAAGGAAAAATTAGACATTTCTCATTTTAGTCTGTCAGTGTAGACTAGTCTAATTTTTTTTTCAAATAATAAAATATTATGAGTACCATAGAAATTAAAATGTTTTCTTATTGACACTAACTGACATTTGTCTCAGAAAAAAATGGTAGTTTATGGCATTTAATTCTTTATAATATTATTAGGGAAGGGCTTGAAATATTCCAGATGGGTCCAGTGTTTACCAACATATGGTAATGTTGTTAAAGAAAGAACATGTAAATTTGGAGCTTTGAAGTCAGCACACTGAATTTGTGAAAGTATCTATAAATTATTTTTAAAAGTGTGAAAGTAATGCTATGTTACTTAAGAAAGTAAGTTAAGAAAAGGAGTCAAGCTCTGCTGGTGCAAGATGTATTACTTTATATTTGGGGCCTTCTACATTTTAATTGCATTGATTTGTGAAAGACACTAAATACAAACCTTTCACTGGGATATTTTAATTGATATGTTAAAGAAGAAACAAGTTCCTTCTTTAACATAGATGTTCTAGTTAGTGTTATTAACCTGCCAATGGTTTCTGAAACCCACCAAAATGCCTCTTAACCTAACCAATTAGGTTACCAATGCGAAGCAGATGGTACATTCAAATTGGGATAAATTATGAAGGTTTATAAAACAGGCTATTTACAAAGTGTGGCCAAGATGTAGGAGAACAATGGAGATAAACACAGGAAAATACAACAAAACAAAACAAAACAAAAAAGTGCCCAAATCCAAGTGTTATCACCTTTGGACTCAAGGGAAACAGGTGAGTAGTTAACCAGAAATATCAGAGGAAATAGTCACAGAGAAATTATCTGGAAAGGAGACACCCAGGGACACAACCAGCCAGAAGTAACCACACAAGAAGGAAAATAATACTCGAACCTCGCTATTGTCAGTGCCCCTCTAGTACAGTTGCTCAGTGGGCCAGGTCTGAGCGTATGATCTGGCTTTAGCTGCTAGGAGGTCAATGATTCCCTATTTAATTTAAAAATTAGTGTACACATCACCAAAACCAAAATAAAACAAACAAAAAACACAAGAAAAGTGTCAATCATTCATGCTTTGATGATTAAAAACTATATTACTATACTTCATGCAACACCATAAATTACAAAGCTCCTTCATTCTATATTCTCAAGTGTAGCCTCACAAAAGCATTATAGGTTAAGAATGTGAGCTCTGGCATAAAACATTGCGTTCAAACCTCAGGGTTCCTGTTCATCAGTTAGGTGACACTGGACAAGTTCTTAATTCATGTGTCACCACTCTTCACCTAGGAAGGGGATGGCAATTATAGCCCCTCCTCCTGGGACGCTGTGAAGACTCAATGAATGGATACATTAAAAGCACTGAAACTAGTTCCTGGCATGCAGGTGCTTAGTGAATGCTACCTTTTATTTTCACTTTTTTAGTGATAGAAAGGAAGTTCAATGAACTCAAAGGATTTAGGCCATATAGTTTTCCAACAATGGTGACAAGGAGCACTTGACTCAGTTTACTGACTCACACTGTGGGATTTTTTATATTCGTCATAATTAAATAATTGCAGTCTATAGCTTTGTTTAATTATTCCAAACACACTTTTTGTTGGCTTTGCTCACTATCATGTCCATGGTGCTAGACTCTTAATTCCAATCTGAGATTAGTTACTCTATTGTTAAACCCCTGGATATGGTATATTCAAACATGTACATATGACCACAGGGACATCTTTGTTATAAATCGAGGTGATCCAATATAATTATTAATTTTTAAAAAGGGTGTTATCACTTTAAATATTCACCACTTGAAAAATTTTAAACCAATTCCTTCTGAATTATTCAGACATTGATGTAACCACCAGGAATACTGTCTGGTACATAGTAGGTACTGAATAAATATTTGCTGAACTAATCAATAAAGTTTTTCAGTTTTATATATTTATTTTTATTAATATTTACAAAAGAATAATCTGCCTACAATATTAAGAGATTGGGAAAATGGAACTACCTAGACTTAGATAAAATGCAGAGTAATGGTATATCAGTATGTGTTGTTTCTACAGTTATAAAGGCCTTAAATCATATGGTTTTCAATATGAGCCCAAACAGCAATACCATATTAATTTTAGGTTGACACAGAGTTTTCCTTTTAAAAAAAAGTTCAGTGAAAAATTTTATGCATAATATCTAAATTTCCCCTTCTATTTAATGACTATAACAAACTTGACAGAAGGTATTTTCCTGGAACAGAAAAGTTGCTGATGATAGTTTAAGATGGACATTCCTAATTCATCTTTAGTTTATGCTTCAATAAGTTTTAGAATGATTTCCAAAAAAATTTTTTTTGGTTGATTTACCTTTAAAAGTAAACATCAACAAAATTTCCAAGTAAATTTTACTTTCATATTTTAAAAGAAACTTGTTTTTTAGGAATAGGTGCCTTGAGATTCAGCTAAAGGCACAATTACAGTTCCTGTGTTAATTAATATTCATGTAAATTCAAGGCTGCCGAGTTGTGTAGAAATAAACTATGCATATATATTGAAACTTTTTTGCATATTTTTAAAAATATGATTCTAATCACGAAGAATAGATTATTTCCTTCAAATTTTGCTAGTTGTGATATTATTCTGAGGAACTCTATCACAGGTAAAATAATTCTCAGCTATTCTTAACTACACCTCAAATTCACCCTGCCTTCTTGGTGTGTCCTGAGATACAAGACTGGGAATAAAACTACTGTTTATGTCAAGTATAAAAGAAAAAAAGGTTAAAAATTTACATAACACTGATAGGGTCTATCATATTAGAGTACAATTCCCCTTAGAATAACTGCTGTATATTATACTCCTTTGTGCCTTTCTCTGTGTCCTCATAATTATTCTTAAAAAAAATCCTCATTAATTCTGGATTCTTTTTTGAAATCATGGTAAACATATATATAATGTAAATTTAGCATTTTAATCATTTTTTAAAGTAGTGTCCAGTAGCATTTAATACATTCACATTGCTAGACAAATCACCAACATCCTGCTCTAGAATTTTTTCATCTTTCCAAACTGAAACTGTATACCAAATAACCAATAACTCATTTCCTCCTCTCCCAGCACTAGCAGCCACCATTCTCTTTGTCTTTATGAACTTGACTACTCTAGGCAACTTACACAAATACAATCATACAGTATTTGTCTTTTAGTGACTGGATCATTGTACCTAGCAAAATGTCTCAGCATTCTACCATGTTGTCACAAATGACAATCTCTTTCTTATCTAAGGCTTAATATATCCGATTGGATGTACATACCACATTTTGTTTATACATTCATCCATTTATGGATATGTGGGTTGCTTCCTTCTTTCGAATACTGTGAATATTGCTGTCATGTACATGGGTATACAAAAATCTGTTAATATACTTCTTTTCAATTCTTTTTTTTTAAACAGAGAGAGAGAGAAAAGAAAGAGAGAGATAATTTTTTTAATATTTATTTTTCAGTTTTAGGTGGACACAACATCTTTATTTTATTTTTATGTGTTGCTGAGGATCGAACCCAGCACCCTGGGCATGCCAGGCGAGCATGTTACCACTTGAGCCACATCCCCAGCCCTTCAATTCTTTTGATAATGGATCTAGAAATGGATTAAATGAATAGTATGTTAATCCTCTTTTTTTTTACACAATACACACACTGTTTTCCCTAACTAATTCTGTTTTTTACAAAAATATTAAAACGTATAAAAATAAAAATTGAAAAAAAAATTATGTCACTTTCAATTATAAAATTTCATGCTTAAAGAGACTTGAGATTAATTAACCTAACTCATTATTTTATAATGAGATAAACCAGAGAGAAGTTGTGAGGTATATAACCCTGACTTTTCTAATTCCCAGGTCAATGATTGTCTCATAAACCTGTGCTTCAATTTAATTCTTAAACTTTATATTTTAGAAAAATAAATAAGATTGGATAACCTGTAGAAATAATTTATGCTTTTCAACACAGCACCTGAGATTTTTCTGACATATATTACAGGGTCAAGGCTGGACATTAAGGTTTTTTGATATTTTCTCTTAAAACTTTTTTTTATCTGATGTTTAAAGACGACTCTTGTCTGTAAAGAATACTTAACCTTCAAAATCAATACCTTCAAATTAACTCCTATACTATACACTCACACAAAAAAGCAAAAATCCTGTAAATAAATAATTAAATTACTTTCATTTTAAACATAGGTTTTGTTCTTTTAAGAGTCATTGCAGCAAACTTAATCAACTTCCACACATTCTTCACTTTATTAAGTAGGACCACAAGCACATTCACAGATTGGATCATCTGATTAAAATAAAAATGAAATTGACACCTTGACTCAGTAGTTTGCATATTTCAATAGACTTTCCTTCAAGTTAATTAATGTGTGAATTCTTGACTGTGAATTCAATTAACCCATGGGGTTTTTGTTGCTCTATTTTAAAACATAAAATAGAATGAAACAAGATACACCTAAATGATATTAACATAACGTACTAAGGTTACTAAATTGAAGGGAAAAAAATCTGATATGGCAAAAGCTGAATTTTATCTTATTAGTGCACAAACATTATATACAACTTACAACCATAAATTGCTCTTTGGCCTAAAAAATGTGTGAATAGATATAAATATGAAGTAGACATTAGATATTATAATAAACTTAACTTTCTCATTCTCTCAATTTTAATTCTAAACATTGTATATGATGCATATTAATTCAAGTAAAAAAGATTGTTGAGGTAAACTATATCGTGATTATATCATAAATACATGATTTAAAGGATTTATTTTAAAACATGCGAGGCTGCTCACAAGCAGGCATGTTTATTGGCAATACTGAACAACAAGGTTATATACATCAATTTCTATCAAACTTAAGTTATTTAGAAGCATTAATTTCTGTAAAAATGAGAGACAGTTCTAAATCTCCAAGTTATTTGCTTTCATTGAACTCTGAAGAATCATATTTCCTAGTCTATCTGTAATTCCTATACTATTCTATTCCTATTCTATTCTATTCTATAATATTGCTTATTCTATTGTATCACATTTTCTACTGAATTGTAAAAACTAATGATGGCTTGTGCATTTAGTTGTATACTCAGTTTACCAAAAGACAGAGAAAAAAACCCCACAATTCCTTTAGGTTCCATAAAGATGATAACCATGTCAGCCTTATTTATCCCTTTATCTTCAGTCTAACACCATTTAGCACATCTTAAAGAAATATTTTCCAAATAAATAAAAACATTTTGAGGTTAACTTCCTGATTTCCTTTAAGCACACTGCCACATTACTTTCAGGCACAGTGTAATGACTTAAAAACAAAAATCACTTAGTTAGTACCCAAACTAAATTTCATGACTTATATTAAATTTCAGCTATTCATGGCAACTGTTCCTGCACCTGAAATCCTGCACAGCACTGAAGTTTGCCCCTAATGTTAAAAAGAATTGATCATTTGATCATGTTTGCAAAAGACTCAAGCTGTTAGACCAAGATTACTTTTGGGATGTTATTACAGTCTAGCAGATGAAGAAAACAAAGCCATTTATTTAACACAGTTTCTCGATGATAGTTATAGCAACTGGATGCACACATTAATGAGGCAGACTGCCTAGTTTGTGCCACAAATGATGCATACCTATGAAATTTTTGTATTATTTACAAAAAAGAGAAGGAAGATACCAGTACTAGATGTGTTAACAACAAAGAAATCCTTGTTGTCCATTGGATGAAAGACATAGCACAGTGTATCACAATTACAAAATGGGGAAAAACTCAAAAGGGTATATCTTGTTGATGGAAAGATTAGTAATATCTCCTGCAGAGACTCTTTCCTTGGTGAGCTTCATTGAGCTTAAAGAAATAGGATAAGCATACATAGAAACACTCTGGTGTGGGCACTGGTTACGTACCTAGACCAGAGATACGAGGGAGATAGTAAAGACTGACAAGCAATTATTCTCCTTATACTGCAAATTATATTCTCATATGATGTTCGATATAGCTAATTTGAATTCATTTAGTTCTATACATAATCTTTATCTTTTTTTTTTCAGGGTGTTACCAGGGATTGAATTTAGGGGCACTTAATCACTGAGCTACCTCTCCAGCCCTATTTTGTATTATATTTTTTAGAGAAAGGGTCTCACTGAGTTGCTTAGCACCTTGCTTTTACTGATGCTGGCTTTGAAATTGTGAACCTCCTGTATCAGCCTCCTGTAAGTTATTTTACCCGGCTACATTATCTTTTAAGTAAATATTATTTCCTCAAACTCTATCAAATGTAGCTTAAGTTAAATAATGCAGAGCAAAATACATAGTTATAATCTTATTAGACTCACAATGTGAATCAAAGACAAATGACCTGATACCTTCTATCAGCCACACAGAAAATTGAAAAAAGAAAAGAAAAACATTTTTTTCCAACCATACACAACATTTTTAATTAAAAAATTTTAAAACATGTTGCAAAGGTTTATCAAGTTCATTATATTTAAAGAAATTGTAAAACTAATGTTTAAATTTTATTTTCATCAAATCATTAAAAAATTAATATAGAGAGGATTCTGAGAAGAGGTGAAGAAGGAAGCACCAAGAATCAGTATCCCCACCAACACAGTACTACCCTGAAAGGTAACTATTTGGGAACTCTGGAGTCAACTGAAGGCTTGCAGCACTGAATGAAAGATCAGGACAACAAATTCCAGTTAATTTCAGCTAATTAGCACATTAGCAGCCAACTCTCAGTCACCCCATCCATCAGGCAGGCAACTGTGCACCTGTTCCTGAAGCAGCTTACAGGCAAATTCTGAGAACCAAAGTAGGCAAAATGAAAACTGTTTTTCACATATTAGGGATCTATATTTTATCAGTTATCCCTGCTTCTGATCACAGAGGTATAGACAAAGTGTCTTCCTCTGGATGAAAAGACTTCTGCAAGATTTCAAGGGTCAGAGTTTTTTCTTCCTCCTTACTTTTCTACTTTTCCCCTTTAGAGTCTTACATTAAGGACTAGGATATTAAAAATGAACTGTATGTACAGTGAAAATTAGAAAGTAATCACACATACCTGGACAAAGGCATAAGCTCAGAAAAGACCTAGAAAGCCTTAGGATTACCCATCAGGTTAATTCTTGGCATAGAAATATAGTCATAATCATAAAAAAATAAACAAATAAAACAGTAACAACAACCATGAACCCTGATAAGGAGGGAGAAATTTATTTGCATACTTACCATAATAATAGATTAAAAAGTCCAGTTTTAAAGGACAAAATAACAAGGTATACAAAGGAACAGGAAAGTATGGCACTTTCAAAGGAAAAGAAGGAAATTGGTGAAAACAATACTTGAGAAAAAAAAAAAACAAAGAAAGAAAAACCTGATGGCAGATCTACTAGACAAAGACTTTAAAATATATGTGTTAAAGATAGTTGAAGAACTAAAGTAACATACGGAGAAAGTTAAGAAAATGATGTATGAGAAAAATGGAAAAATTTTAAAAAAATTTGAAAAATCAAAAAAGAAATAAATTTCTGGATCTGAAAATTACAATAACAAAAATTCACTAGGGTGGTTAAAACACAGATTTGAGGGTGAAGATCAGACAATTGTCATTGAGTTTGAGGATCAGAATAAAAAAGATTGGAAAAAAATGGGATCTATGAACTGTGGGAGCATATCAAGTAGGTCAACACACTATTTGTGGGAGTTTCAGAAGAAGAGACAATGGAAGGGTAGGAGAGGATATTTGAAGAAACAACAGCTAAAAACATTCCAAATGTGGGAAAAGAGAAGATTTTAAACATTCAAGAAGCTATATAAGAGGAAAGGAGGGGTAAGACAAGATAATACAAATGGAAGAAATGATTTACAGTAGAAGGGGTAGAGAGAGAAAAGGGGAGGGGAGGGGAGGGGAGGGGGGATAGTAGAGAATAGGACTGACAGCAGAATACATCAGACACTAGAAAAGCAATATGTCAATCAATGGAAGGGTAACTGATGTGATACAGCAATCTGTATACGGGGTAAAGTTGGGAGTTCATAACCCACTTGAATCAAACTGTGAAAGATGATGTATTAAGAACTGTGTAATGTTTTGAACGACCAACAATAAAAAAAAAAAAAGAAGCTCAACATACTCCAGATAAGATGAACTCAGAGCACTCACATTGGAGCAAACTTTCAAAAAATAGAGAATCTTTGACGTCACAAAAGAAAAGTCAATCATCATATTCAAAGGATGCTCAATAAGATTATTAAAAGATTTAAAAAACTGCCTTCAAAGGAAGAGAGAAGTTAAGACATTCTCTGATAATGCAGAGGCAGTTTATTCCTCCTAGACTTTCTTTTCAAGAAATGCTCAAAGGAGTCCTGCAGAGTGACATGAATGGACACCAATCACTAACTCAAAGACATATGGAGAAAAGGGATCTCATTAAAGAAAATGTAAGTAGCATGACAAAAGTTAGTATTATTTTCCAGTGGTTTGTAACTTTACCTTTTGTTTTGTAAATGATAAAAGTTTGTCTTTTGTTTTCTACATGATATGAATATTATTCTAAAAGCTAATATTATTAGCATTTTGGGTTATAACTCCACACTTTGCTTTCTATATAAATAGACAACACTGAATTTAAAAGAGTTACTATTGTATTTTTTAGGCATGTTATATACAACAATGTAATTCTATGAAAAGTAGTGGATGCAAAGCTGTAAAGGGGCAGAGAATTATATGTTATTGAAGTTAAAGTGGTATAAATTAAAATTAGGGTGTTAGAGGTAATTTAATGGTAGCCACAGAGAAAATAGGTCTAGAATGTAAAAATAAGGAAATGGTAAATGAACTTAAGCATTTCAGTGTAATATTCAACTAATCACAAAAGGACAATGATTCAGAAAGTAAGGGACAAAAGCTGTAAGGCATATGGAACACAAGTAGAAAAATGACAGAAATAATTCCCAATTTATAACAAATGGTTTAAATTTAAATGGACAGACTCTTCAATCAGAAGACTAGCCAAAAGGATTAAATAACATGACCAACTATAGGATCTCTACAAGACACCTAGTTTATATCTAAAGGTACAGATAGGTCAAAAGTGGAAGGGTAAAAAAGGTATTATATGAAAATAATAGTAAAAAGAGAGCAGAGGTGGCTACATTGATTTCAGAACAAATAGTCTGAAATATTTAAATCAAAATCTAAGACCAAGAATGTCATTATAAATATAGCAAGAACATACAAATGTAAAGCTAAACACCCAATAACAGACCATCTAACCATATGAGGCACAAATGATAGAACTGAAGGGAGAAATGGTTCTTTAGTACAAGGTGGAGACTTCAACCATACTCTCAATAATGGATAAAACAATCAGAAGATAAATAAGGAACCAGGATGCAGCACAACCAACCAACCAACCAACCAGATCTAACAGACAGAAACAGTAGAAACAACAGCATAAGTTTTCCTCTCAAGTGTACCTGAGACATTTTCCAGGATAAACCATGTCAGGCCACATATTGAGTTTCAATAGATTTTCCAAGACTGATACTATACAAATTTTCTTCTCTTGCTATAATGGGAGGAATTTAGAGGTCAATAACAGAAGTTCTGGCAACATGGCTGACTTGAGGTACCAGACTTGCTCTCCTTCCAAAATAAAAATCAAAACTGGGGGTGGGGGAGAGAATCAAAAACTGCTACTTGATTAGACTCTTTGAGGGAGGACACTGGAGTGCCATATGGATGAAATGGAGAAATTGTGTAACATGGAGACTCTTGAAGTTCAAAAAGGGAATGAAGAACTTTTTTTTTTAGCTGCTCTATTGCCCAAATCTGGAGCAACTCACATCTAGAAGGTCTCCCATCCCATGATGGATTAAAGGTAAATAGGAGGTCCCCATTTGCCCCCACTGATACTAGGGACACATGAAGCTTTTGTAGCTTGGAAATTCTGCATCCCTGGTGGGCCCTAGTTCAGCTGAGAGAGTTGTCAGAGAGGGTTTGTCACTGCATAGTTCCAGCAAATATAGTAACTAAAAGGAAGGTGATACTTATGGACACCTACAACCTACATTAAAAATAAGAAGAACAAAAATATTTCAGATAAGCAACTTAATGAGGCAACTCAAGGAAATGGGAGAGTAAAACCAAACCTTAAATTAATAGGAGAAAAGAAGTTACAAATATCAGAGAAGAAATAACTGAAATGATACTAGAAACAAAAACAAAATATAAACAAAACAAAATTGGTTTTCCACACTCTCTAAAAATAAATCAACATACATTTAGCTAGATTAAACAAGGGAAAAGAGATAGCAAATAAATAAAACCAGAGATATAAAATGAGATATTACAACTGATATCACAGAAATACAATGGACATTAGAGACTATTATAAACCATATATCAACAATTTGGAAAAGTCAGAAGACTGGGTGAATTTCTGGACATATAACCTACCAAAATTGAACCATGAAGATGAAAAGCCTGAAGAGACCAGTAACAAGATGGACTCAGTAATGAAAAATCTCCCAATAAATCAAAGCCCAAGACTGGTTGACTTCACATTTGAATTCTATCAAACTTTAAATAGGAAATAACAGCAATATTCTCAAAATGTATTTTAATATGCTAGAAGGAAAAGAACTCTTGCAAACTCAATTCTACAAGGCTGGTATTATACTACACAGATAATAAAACCAGACAAACACACACACACACACACACACACACACACACACACACACACATGCAGGCATACATGTGCACACAGAGAAAAGAAAAAAAGAAAAAGAATCATAAACTAATATCTCTGATGAATACAGAAACAAAAAATTCAACAAAATACCAGCAAATCAAATTTAACAGAATATCAAAATGTCATATACTGTGATCAAGTAGGATCTATCCAAGGGATATAAGTTTGGTTGCCTTAACAAATAAATATTAATGAATGTGATATTCTACATCAACAGAGTGACATGCAAAACCCACTTTATTAAAATCAGTAATGAAAATAAGGACATCAATGTTAATTTTATAGGAGGAAAAGGATTGTAAGAAAGCATTATGAATAATCACATGCTCCCAAACTGGATAAGCTAGACCAAATGGACAAATTCCTAGAAACACAAGATGAAATCAGAAAGAAATATGAAATCATAATATACCTAGACCAGCCTAAGGGGATTGAAATCAGTGATCAAAAATTTCTTGACAAAGAAAACACCCTGGACACAATGGCATTACTGGTGTATCCTAACAAGCATTTTAAGTAGTAATGCCAATGCTTCTTATATTTTTAAAAAAACTGGTGAGGAATTAATGCATTGTTATAGCAAAGTCAGATAAAGACACTTTAGAAAACTCAGAACAACATAACTTATGAACATTAATACAAAAATCTCTACAAAATACTAGCAAACCAAATTTAACAGCATATCAGAAAGATAATGCACCATGATCAAGTTGGATTTACTCCTAGAATACAAGGACAATTCACCAGACAAAATTGATCAATGTATTAAAGCATATTAACAGAATTAAGAGAAAAAAATTCCATATGATAATTTCAATTGATAAACAAAAATATCTGACTAAATATTAACAATCCTTTAATATAAAGATACTCAAAAAACTAGGAATAGAGAAGTACATTAACATAATGAAAGTCATACATAAAAACCTACAGTAAATATCACATCATACTGCTGTACTGGTAAAAAACTGAAAATTTTTCATCTAAGATCAGGAAAAATCCTCCAAGCAATAATAACTGGGGACTTAACACCCACTTTGATCAATACACAGATCACACATATACACATACATATATAAATGGGGGGAGGAGAAAGGGAGAGAGAGAAATAAACTGTATTCAAACTGAAAAGGGAGAAGTAAAATCATCTTGGTTCACAGATGATTTAAAATTGCAGGTAGAAAACCCTAGAGTCTACAAAGTCTCTGTTAGAAAAAATGCAGACATTCAGCAAAATATCAGGATACTTTGTCAATACACACTTGCATTCCTGTATACTAACAATGAACAATCCAGAAAAAAAACCCTGAAACAATTATATTTACAAGAACATCAAAAGATTTTTTTGAGAATTAACTTTAACAAGGAGCTAAAAGATTTGTATAATGAATAGGTCTAATTACATTATTAATACATACTTGATTGAATCTGAGGAGATGGAATATATATATATATATATGTGTGTGTGTGTGTGTGTGTGTGTGTGTGTGTGTATAGTGAGGGAGTGTTCTAACTCTACTATTCCAAATAATCTACAAATTCAAAGAAATCCCTATCAAAATCCTGATGATTTTTTTTTCAGATAGAATGACTAAAATTCATACAGAATCTCATAAGACTCCCACATATCCAAAGCAATTTCAAAATAGAACAAAGTGGCAGGATTCACACTTCCTGATTTCTAAATTACTATAAAGCTACAGTAATCAATTACTTCCTTCAGAAAGCAATACTAAGCAAGAAAAGTGAAGCAGGAGGCATCAAAATACCTGATCTGAAATTATACAACAGAGCTATCATAACAAAAAACAGCATGGTATTAGCATCAAAATAGACATGGAGACCAATGGAATAGCTTAGAAGACACAGAGAAATATCCACAAACTTACAGCTGCCTGATATTTGACAAAGATGCCAGAAATATATATTGGAGAAAAGAAAGCTTTTGTAACAAAAAACTGCTGGGAAAACTGTATAACTATATGTAGAAAAATTAAAACTACACTCTATCACCCTGCACAAAATTCAAATTGAAATTGATCAAAGATTTAGGAATTCGACTAGAAACTTTACAACTGCTAGAAGAAAACATAGGGTCATGGCTCCATCATTTAGGTGCTGGCACCAATGTCTTTAATAAGACCCTTCAAAACACAAAAAACAAAGAATTAATAAATAGGATGCTATTAAACTAAAAAGCTTCTGCATAGCCAAGGGAATGATTAAGAGCATGAGAGAACTTACAGAATGAGAAAAATCCTGGCCAACTATTCCTGTGGTAAGGGATTAATATCCAGAATATACAAAGAAGTGAAAAAAATATTAACACCCAAAACAGAAGAAAACAAACAAACAAAAACCCAAATAACTTAATTGATAAATGGGCAAAAGACATAACAGAAACTTCTCAAAAGAAGTGGTTTTGGCCAACAAATAGCCAACAAACACTTGAAAAAACATTCCATATCTCCACAAATCACAGGAAATATAAATCAAAACTTCACTAAGATTTCATGTCACTTCAGTCAGAAGGGTAATAATCTACAAACAACAAATAGATATTGGTGAGTTTGTGGTGGAAAAGGCGAATTTTTACATTGTTGGTGGGACTGTAGAGTACTACAATCACTCTAGAAAGCAGTATGGAGAGTCCTCAAAAAATTAGGGTAGAATAACCATATGACCAAGCTATCACACTTGTATATTCCACAAAGATCTAAAATTAAGCTTCTATAGAGATACAACTGCCTCTGTGTTTATAGCAGCACAATTCACAATAGCTAAATTATGGAATCAACCCAGATGCCAGTCAATAAATGAAGGGATTAAGAAATTGTGATACAACACATACACACACATACACACCCACTAAGGACTTTTACTCAGCCATAAAAAATGAAATTATGACCTTTTTCAGTAAATGGGTAGAAACGGAGACTACCATGCTAAGCGAAATAAGCCAAATCAGAAACTCCAAGGTTGAATGTTTTCTCTTATATGTGAAAGCAAGAGTGAAATAAAGGAAAATGGAAGGGAAGGATGGGGTAACATAAAGAACCAGTCAAATGTTAATAGATGAGTGAAAGCCAGTCTAGTAGAGAAAGCGAATGGGAGAGAAGGGGGAGTACAGGAGAGAAAAGGAGGAGAGAAAAGGAGGTGATCATAAATTAAAATCTATTTCCATGCATGTTAGAGTTTGTTGGAATGAATTCCAAAACTATAGTTCTAATAAAAAAAAGCTATGGTAATCAAAATAATGTGATACTGGAAGAAAGAAAAACATATAAACCAATGTAATAGAATATAGAGCCCATGTATAGGGAGAGTAACTTCTTTCTTTTTTCTCCTCCCTCCCACCATCCCTCCCTCCTTCCCTCCCTCCCTCCCTTCCTTCCTTTTTCTTTCTTTCTTTCTTTCTTTCTTTCTTTCTTTCTTTCTTTCTTTCTTTCTTTCTTTCTTTCTTTCTTTCTTTCTCTTTCTTTCTTTCTTTCTCTCTTTCTTTCTTTCTTTCTCTCTTTCTTTCTTTCTTTCTCTCTTTCTTTCTTTCTTTCTTTCTTTCTTTCTTTCTTTCTTTCTTTCTTTCTTTCTGTGCTGGGACTACAGGTACTCCCAATCCTGGTGAAATTATTTTTGATAAAGACTTCAAGACCACACAGTGGGGAAAATATAGCTTTTTCAACATTTGGTGTTGAGAACACTAGATATCCACAAGGAATAGAGTAAATCTAAGTCAGTGCCCAGCATCACATAAAAAATTAATTCAAAAGGGAGCAAAGCCATACTTTAAACTTTAAAATTCCTAGACAAAAACATGTCAAAAATTTCATAGCATTGAATTCAGCAGTGGTAACTTGGATATTACACCAAAAGCACAGGGGGAGGGGGAGTGTACTTCATCAAATTAAAAAAAAAATGTGTGCATGAAAAGACAATACCAATAGAATAAAAAAGGAAACCCACAGAATGGGAAATAATATTTTTAATCAGCCAGGCATGGTAGCACATGCCTGTAATCCAAGTGGCTCTGGAGGCAAACAGGAGGATCTTGAGTTCAAAGCCAACCTCAGCAAAAGTGAGGAGTTAAGCAACTTAGTGAGACCCTGTTTCTAAATAAAATACAAAATAGGGCTGGGGATGTTGCTCAGTGGTCGAGTGCCCCTGAGTTCAATCCCTGGTACATCCCCCCCCCAATTTTAAATCATACACTAATATGGGATTAAACTAGAAAAATCCTAAAATTCCATAAAAGGAAAGCAATTAGATCAAAAAATGAGCAAAGTACTGAAAAGACATTTCTCTGAAGAAGGCATACAAATGGCCAATAGCCACATTAAATGATGCTCAATGTCACTAATTGTTAGGGAAAGGCAAATCAAAACTACAAAGAGGTATCTTTGTACTAAATAGGATAGCTAATATAAATAAAACAAAAACCAATAATTGTTTGTGAGTAAGTGTAGAAACTGGAAACTTTGTACAATGTTAGTGAAATATAAAACTATATATCTCCTGTGAATAACAGTATGGCTATTCCTCAAAAAAAAATTAAAATAGAATTATCATATACAATGCCATTTCCACTTTGGATTTATTTCCAAAAAACCTGAAAGCTAGATTTCCAAGAGATACTTAACACCCATATTTACAGCAGAACTATTGATAATATGTAAAACATAGAGGTAACCCAAATTTCCCTAAACAGATAAATGGATAAACAAAAGGTGGTGCTGTATTATACATTTAATGGAATATTATGCAATGGATCGTATCCTATGAATTTGCATGTCTTTCCACAATTCATTTGTTGGGCTGGTGATATGTTGCAGTGGTTAAAGTGTTTACCTTGCATGCATGAGACCATGGGTTCAATCCCAGCAATAATAATAATAACAACAACAACAACAACAACATGAACCAAAGTCTATCTGTTGGTAATTGATACTCAGTACAACAATATTAAGATGTACAGCCTTTGAGAAACAGTAAGTCATGAAATAAGTGTTCCTCTAAGAGACTGACAACAGCACAGCTTTTTTCTTGTACATCTCTCCTGCCATTCACCACCTTTGTCCTTTCTGCCATCTGAGGATGCAGCAATAAGGAACCACCCCGAAACAGGCACTGAATCTGCAGGCACCATGACCTTGGATTTCCCATCTTTCAGAAAAGTGAGAGATAACATTTCTCTTCTTATATATTACTTAATCTGTGATGTTTGTTATTATAGCAGATATAAACTGAGACAATGGAAAAAGAAGGGAATTCTCACTGCTGCAGCATAGACAATTATGCTACATGTAATGAGCCAGACACAAAAAGACAAATAATATATGATCCATTTATATGAGTTTTTAGAATTATCAAAATTATAGAGGCAGAAATTAAGAATGCTGGCTTCCTGGGACTGGGGACAGGAGAGATACCAGTTATGGTTTAATGGGCATAAAGTTTCAGTTTGAACAAAGTTATGGAAATGAAGGTGGTTATGGCTGTACAATATTATGAATGTATTTAATACCACTGAACTCTATATTTTAAAATGGTTAAGATGAGTATATTGTATGTTATGGCTATTTTACCTTAATAAAACTATTTAAAATTATTAATATTTTAGTAATATTCTTTGATAATGTGTGTATAATATTAATGAAAGATTCACACAAATTTTAAACCTCTTATATTTTAGAGATATTTTTTCTCACTTCAAATTTTTCTCAATTTTTTCAAGATTTTTGTAAAATCTTTAAAATTGAAATATAATTCTTATATGAAATAGGTCAATACAAAAACCTTGCAAAACTAGCTTTAGCACATTGAAAATGGATGGCTGTGGTCTGAAAAATCATGTCAAATCATCTAACACAAACGCAAGTATGTATTTCACTCTTATTAACATTTACTATCCCAACACTGCAATGACTTATTTTTTGATAACTTGGCAGGCTGAATTGTTCACAAACCCTAATGACTTTAAACTTCCTTACATATGGACAAAACCTATGATTTGCCTCTAGTCAGCAGAGAGAAAGAAACATGACAAGATGCCATGCCATGATTCCACTGAATGATGTAAAAAACTCTTTTGTGGCCCACTATAGCAAAACAATCTTTCACTGGCTTTGAAGAAGCAAGCTACCACGTTGAGAGCTTGTGAAAGGGTAAAAGGAATCGGGAGGACTTTCAGGAATTGAGAAGACCCCTTCAAGGACATAAACACATCATTCCACTAACTAAACGGAAGTCGACTCTTCCAGATATTCAGGTTCACAAGGGAACACAGAAACTTGGAGAAAGCAAAAGGACTTGTTTAAAACTGCTGAATTTGAAGTAATTTGTTAACAGCCCAGAAAACAAAGAGAAGAATTATACAATGCAGCAGATTGGAGAGTTAGAATTAGTTGCAGAACTTTGTAGAATTGGTCATTATATGAAACAAAATACTATTTAGGCAGGTCTTTAAGTAGTGAATAAAACATTCTCTTGCTCTCTGGTGATTTGGGGAAGTTTTATTTCTGGTAGTTTGTTTTTAACCCAATGAAATTTCTCCCAAATTATATTAGAGTCCTGTAATCTAGCTTCCTATTTAACTGAAGGACAATCACCCTTGCTGATGACAAGAACTATCTATTTTCCTGGAGGTATTTCTCCTCAAGATAAAAAAAAAAAAAAAAAAGATAAAGTATCTCTTTTCTGTTTGCACCTGTAGGTCCCATCAGTAAGCATTAAAATTGGATTCTTCTACATACAGAAAACTCCTAAAATCGTTTTAGTTTTTCAGGGCTTTAATTTTGCAGATGTTTTCCCTCCTCTTTTCTGCACTGGTCATTTGACCACTTGTTATACTCTAATTCTTTGATACTTGCACACCTGGCCCCTGTTACTGCCTAATTTCTCACATATTGCTCTATTTCTTCTAAATGGTTAAATTTTGTGTACAATATTCCCTTAGAAAATCAATAGTGATAATATTACTTCCATTCATGATATTGGTATTTGGGGTTCTCTCTTATTTTTGCTCTCTTGTTTTCTGTCTCAGTAAGTGTGTATCAATTTTCTTGAGTTTAAAAAAAAAAAACAGCTGTGACTCTGTCTGTATTGTGTATCTGGTTTCTATTTCACTGATTTCTGTGCTTTATTATTCCTTCTTCTTTTTGATACAATGGGTTTATATTGAGTTATTTATTAGTAATTTCTAAATTTATTTACTTAGACATTTTGTGTTATAAGCATTTACAATTTGATACACATTTCCTTCTAAATATCACTTTAGTTGTATCACATAATTTTTTGTATTTTATTTTATATTAATTTGCAAATAGTTTATAATTACCTTGAATCTTTTTTTTATTAACTGTCTAATTTATACATAATTGATTTTTTTCATGAGAATTTTAGTGCTATTGATTACTAATTTAATCTCTTTTTAGTCAGGGAGTATAGGCCACATTATTTCAGTCTACTTATATGTATCAACACTTGTTTTATGGCCCATAAATAGACTGTTTTCTGTGGCTGTTTCCAAGAACTTCCCATCTAAGCATACAGTTTGACTATGATGTGCCAAGGTTTTGCTTTCTTTGTATTAATTCTGCTTACAGCTTCCAAATCATCTTGAATTTGTAAATTTATTTATTTTTTCTCCAAATGGGGAATTTGTTTACCTTTATTATCCCACTTTCTCATTCTCCCTCTCCTTTTTGTTCATCACCTCAAATATACTTTTAATATTGTCCCATGTGTCCTGAGGTATAAGTCATTTTAAAAATATCCATTTTTTTCTCTCATTTCTTCAGATTGGCATAATATCTATATTTTCTTCAAGTTCACTGTCTCTGCTGTAATTTCCAATCTAGTCCTGTGTCCATCAAGTTCACCCTGACCATTGTCTGGATTAAGTATAGAATTCTATTCTGGACTTTTGTTTTCTCCTTTATGTAATTTATTACTATCAATCTTATTCACATGACTCATGCTATACACAGTTCTCAAAGTAACAGTGGTCATGTTTATTACTAAATATTTCTTTTAAAGGTGATGATCTGTCTTTAGCTATAATGACAATCCAATATAAGAAACAGTAATTATGTTATATGGTAATGGTTAATATTTATGCTTATCTTCTAGTCCATGTCTCACATAGCATCAATTCTCAGATGACCTGCATAAAAAAGTTTTCTTCTGTTATTTACAAGTTAATATACTTTCTGGAAAAATTAAGGCAACTTGTATTATATATAATCATCTTACTAGGATTAAAGTTATTTTCTAATTTTAGAGCAGCTATTTCAATTACTTCAGTTAAAGATCCACCTTTCTTTTTAATTTTCAATTCATCAAAGTATTCATTATTAAAAACTATGAGTCATTTCAAGAATAGAAGAAATGGTTTTGCATAGGGTTAATAGTTTGTCTCATTGTATATTTTCCAAATATTTGAACATGATAAAACTTAAGACCTTAATATTTTTCCAAATTGACAAGGGTTGAAATATATCCCTCTCAGGTTAATAATGGCCTACTGTGAGACAGAAATGAAAGTATAACAAAAACAATATAATCAATTTTAGTTGAAAAATTACTAAAAGTTGCTGCTTCACTAAAATTGCACATTTCTTAGAATTTAGAAATTGTTTGATGACATGATTGGTCACTGTTTTATAAGCACTATAACCTAATCCAAGTTACCTCTGAGTTGAAAGTTGGGCACTATATATTAAAATGTTAAAAATCATTGCATAAGAGCTATGGTGGCATAATGATTTTCTCAAGCCCATACTCCACTGTATAGACTAACATCTTTAAATCATCAAATTGCACTTTGGTGTTAACAGAAGCAGGAGGATGTCTGCCACTTTTTTAGTCTCTGGTAAAATAGCTATGGACATATGCAGTGTGTTCATTTATAGAACTTGAGGATGGCAGGTTTAATTATATTAAAAGGCAAAGGATGAATGGCGATTGAAGACCAAACAGGCTTAGCAGGAGATGCACAAGGTCATTTAGCAAGGACTATGTATGCCAGGTTGGAATTCTCTGACATCTCATATTTCAGTTTTATCCCACAGGTTATCTTTGCCTTCTTATTGTTAACCTTGACTGATTAGAACCTGTTAGCAAGAGGAGAAAAAAAAAGATTTTTTTTCTTTAGGGCTTCAAACACAGAAACAATGGCAGGGGAAACAATAGGGAGCCTGATTTGAAATGGACATGAAGCACATTTTCTAATGATGAAAGCTGTCTTAAAATGGAATGGGATGTCTTGGAGGTGAGAAAGTTCTATATCATGTAAGTGTCCAGGTTATTTGAAGACACTGTTATACTAAAATATGAAGCAAATGATGGTGATTGGAAGAGATGTATGCTGAAGCATCCTCTAATGTGTCCTTTAAGTTATACCTGCTATAATCAAAAATTATTTTCATGAAACATTAATATAAATATTTTAATTTATTTTTTATTGTGGCATATCTATAATACTCTTTTGGGGGCTGCAATATTTGTAAAATAACCTAAAATTTAAGTCTATAGGAAAATATGCAACACAATAAATGTATTAGATAGGTCACTTAAATTGTTCTATATTGAATTTATCAGCATGTAACTGATAACTTGGCTAATTAAATCTTAAAGAATAAAAGCATTCACCTATCTTCCAAGCATATGTCAGCAATTCAACAATGTCTTCAAGGGCCTACATGATTTTATCTGGTCATATCATTCTCAGCATAAAGACTTTTTATGGTCAAGCTTTTTGTTTTAGAATCGTATGACTGCTGCTAATATTCCATATAGTCTATATTTTCTCTGTAATATCCAAAGCTGGAAGGATAGAAGAGACAAGGCAAGGCTCTTTCACTAATGCTTATGTCTTTTTAAAATTTAGTGCTTCATGTGTGTGTGTGTGTGTGTGTGTGTGTGTGTGTGTGTGTGTGTGTATACATATATATAATGCATTTTATGTGGTGTATTCATAGTGTACAGAGTATGGTCAATTTCATTTCACCTTTACTTGCCTTTCCTATCCTTCCTTCCTCCCCTTCAACCCCCTTCTCTGCTCTACTGATCTCCCTTCTATTTTCAGTGGATACCCCTCCCACTTTTTTCCCTCATACTTTGCTCTAGCTTCCACATATGAGAGGAAATATTTGACTTTTTATTTTAAATATTTTTTGAGTTGTAGATGGACACAATATCTTTATTTATTTATTTTTATGTGGTTCTGAGGATCTAATCCAGTGCCTCATGTGTGAGAGGCAAGCACTCTACCAGTGAGCTACAGTCCCAGTCCCATTTTATTATTCTTTATGGCTAAGTAAAACTCCACTGTTTATATATGTCATATTTTCTTTACTTGTTAATCTGTTTATGAGCACCTGATTTTTGTCAGGAAGCAAAAACTTCTCAGGAGTAACACATAAGTGTTACTCTCCCATTAATGAGAACTAGATCATATGGCTGCATGTAGATTAGGAACTGGCAAAAGACGGCAGGACTGCCATCGTTAATTTAGACTATTATTTCTGAGCCTGGAATAGCCCTACCCATCAAGGTGTACTTGTTTCTTTTATGGTCACTATTATTGGGACATAATGTTGAACAAAAGTTGTGAGCGCCAAGAACAGCAAACATGAAACTGTACAGAAGAGTCCTACTCACTGAAAATTTTGCTGCTTCAAAAAGTTTCCTTAATATATTGTTTGGTATCATGCATGATATGATTAATACAGTTTAATATGTAATCACATTCCACATTGCAATTTATCCTATGCATTCTGTGTTACTTTTCTTCTTGTCAATATTCTGAAGTGCAGCCAGTAAAGGAATCATGGAGAGAAAACATAAAAATTGTGATAGACACAATTGCTCACCTACAAAGATACACAATATTTCCTCTCCATCCTGAACCCAATTTGGTTTAATATATAATCATATTCCTGTAATATTTATAATCACATGCCTGTAATCCCAGAGGCCTATAAGGCTGATGTAGGAGGATTGTGAGTTAACAGGCAGCCTCAGCAACTTAGTGAGGTCTTAAGCAACTTAGAGAGACCCTATCTATCAATAAAATATAAAAAAAGGCTTGGGATATGGCACAGTGGCTAAGGGTGCCTGGGTTGAATTCCTGGCACCAAAAAAATAATTAAAAAATATTTCTGAATTACAATCCAATTACAATTTGAAATAGAAATGGAGCAATTGGTTAGAAAAAAAGTACTATTTTTGGAAAAACTGATACCTTCCCTTGGGCACACTATTGTATCAACCAAAATGCTGTGCTTTGTAGTAGGTGAACAATTGTGTCTATCACAATTTTTATGTTTTTTTTCTATGACTCCTTTACTTTTTTAAAACTCTGAAACACACAGACACAGACACACACACAGACACACACACACACACACACACACACATACACACACACATATATATGCATATGTATATATGTGTGTATATATATGTAAATACTTTGTGGAAGATATTACTTATCATTTTGACTTCCTATAATTTTGAACAATATATTTCTGCCTCAATAAACAGTGGTTAATAATACAGACACTGGCTTGTGTGAGCGGTCATAGATGAGTCTGTAGAGAAAAGTAAGTAAGCATACCTAGAGATTAAAATTGTCAAGTATTATTCATATAATTGAAGTTGGTTATATCCAAAAGTCTGAACTTTGAATTTTTTCCTTTCATGTAATGAAACCGAGTGCTTTTAAAAACTAAAATCCTTATAAAAATGTTTAAAGATAATATTTCTCACTTTTATTAAAAATCTTCATAACAATAAAATCAAAGTTGATATAAAATAAATTGAATGTGTTTTTAAATAATTAATGGAAGCTTATACCAAGCTAAATTTCAAGGATGCATGAAACAGTGATAGATATAGGCTTCAATATTAAATAAGTACTAGTTAAATGTTAAGATATATAAATTATCTTTACAGGGAGTATGAAAGGACTATTGTTAGGAAAGAATCATAAAAAGATACTGAAATGTTTAACTCATTTGTTAGGGTATCTTAATTATAGCATATGATTGTAAATGGTAAAATTATATTACCATTCTAATCTGAATAGCACTGCCAGGTCTACTAGATTACTTCTACTCTGTTATCTGTGACAGGAGAAAAAACTCCACAATTGCCCTTCTGAGACCCATACTAACTGTAGGTTCCCATACTCTCCTGCTCTATAACCTAAGTTAGGATAACTTAATGGATGTAGCTTTAATAACTGCATGGTAAAAGACATCTGGATAAAAATGAATTTAGCATTTTGTCTTTTAGTTTTCTATATTTATAAAATTTTGTATTTCACATTTACATAACTTTTCTCTCTCCCAGCTTATTTGTGCATAACTAGTTGCTTAATAAATGCTTTTCAACATGATAATGACAAATTACCTTTTCAAATATAATAGCAATTTTTGAGCGACCTCAAAATGTTACTACATAATAAAAATACTCTTTTAATGTGAGGAATCAAACCTGTTTCTAAATAACTTGGAAGAAGCTAAGATGAAATCTATTAAGATCCAATACTTAACTTTGACACATCTTACTATGTATGCACATTCACTCAGACTTATACTTTTAAATTAGACAAGAAAATATAATTTATAAAATCAAATAATTAATGGACACTATCATCAATTCAATTTGCAGGACAATATAAATCATCTTTACTGATTCTTATTTTTCAAAGATAGAGGTAGAATTTTTTTTTAAAAGATAGAGTGAGAGAGGAGAGAGAGAGAGAGAGAGAGAGAGAGAGAATTTTTAATATTTATTTTTTAGTTCTCGGCAGACACAACATTTTTGTTGGTATGTGGTGCTGAGGATCGAACCCGGGCCGCACGCATGCCAGGCGAGCGCGCTACCGCTTGAGCCACATCCCCAGCCCTAGAGGTAGAATTTTAAAAACATAATATTTGACATTATAGTCCATTCTTTACAAGAAATCATATACTATCCTATTCTATGTTGTTATTTTTATACTATTTTACTATTTAACATATAATTAAATATAATTATAATAATTACTTATTAAATTATTTACTTATTAAATCATGTTTTAAAAATAATTTTATTTCATATACAAATATAAAAACACAAAATTAGGTTTGAAATTTTTATCATGATTTAATAATGAACAGCATTTTGTTGACACTGTAACATTTGAGAAAATCAGCAGTCTCTGTAGACTGGTTTAGCTATAGTGTGTGTGATCTGAGGTTCCTTGAAGATATCCTGTCTTGATAAATAACTCTCAAAAAGATTAAAGTTTTTAATTAAATTCTTTAATATGGAAAATGTACTTTCCATAGAAATTTATTTTTGAAATGCTGAAATTTGTGGAAAGAGAACTTTCAATTGACAAAATACTTCTAAAAGGCATGTAAAATTTTATCAAGGAAATTGATGCACCATGGAAGCCTGTCAAAAGGAATGATTAACAGCTATAGCTGCTCTAGAATTATTGCTTGAGATTCTCTTATCTTGACTGAATCAACCATGAATCTTCTACCCTAACTTGGGAGAGAAAGGCGCAAATTCATGTTTATTGATACATTGATATCAGTTTCTAACACTGTACCCATTCTCAGAATTTTGTAAATGCATTCTTTATTCTGAACTTAAAGTAAAAAAAAATAACTAAATGATTTTACTTATTAAATTAACTTAGTAATTTTTATGGCATATTTAGTCTGTGCTGGGCACTGGAGAGGTAATAATGAGCAAAGCCAAACACAATTCTTACATTAATGGAGTATACATACTTTATCGTACACAAGAAAATTTTGTACCAATTGGTAACATGAACATATCTGAATTATGAAGCAATCACTTTCTTTGGATGAAAAACAGAAACCAGAGTGTAGAAAGTCTAAAGAGTTTAAAGTGGCTAGAGGGAAATAAATTATGAAGGTATTTTAGGGGTCCAGGCTGGATTCATCAATAGATTGGTGTATAATGAGTAGAGAGTGAACAGGTAGAAATAGGAAAGTGAAATACAGGGATAAAGCCTACAGGAGTTAGTAATGGCCTGACTCTCCAAAGAAGGGAAGTGGAAGAGGTCAAGATGACTCCTAAGTATTTTGTTTACAGCGGGATGGCATATTGCACAGACAACTGTTGTCCTTCTAACCACTATTCTTCTTTTCGATAGTGTTTACAAAAATGTAGTTTATGCACTTGATATCCCAGTTAAAGACTATGTTTTACAGTTTCCTTCAAAGCTTTACACAGACATGTGACTAGGTGTTGGCTAAAGAAATGTAAACAAATCTGACGTTTGCAAGATAGGTCATGTTTATAAAACCGAAGAATATGTTTTGTGGAACATATTCCCTTAATAATTAGTGGTATGGGAATGTGATGGCAGGAGCTAGAGCAGCCACTGTAGATTCAGAGATGGAAGTCACCCAGCAGAGTTACCAGAGAAAGAACCTGTATCCTTGGCATTCTATAATTACCCTATATCCCTAGACTGCTCAGAGGGATGAACTTTTAATTTCAAAAAAAAATACAATTTTATCTGACTTTAAAAGCAACTTTGTATAATTAGCTTCCTTTTTCTTTTGGTTTCCCTTCCTAAGATTTTTACACCTTTCTGATCTAACTATCTTATTCAATGCTAATGTCTCATCCCAGCCTGCTGAATAAAAAGCTGTACATTTCTGAATTTTTAATGTGTGGCTACAAACTTTGAAGGGCAGGACACAGGGACCTTAAGGATATCATGACTAATTGGTTGATGAACTGAATTATGCATAGTAACAGAATAGAATAGGAGGTCCCTATACCCCTTGAAAAAGAAATAAAATAAAAATATAAAATGCCCTGCTAGTTTTCCATAACACAATGAAAATATGCATTTTCATAATGAGAGAAGGGGACAGAATTGAAAAAAGAATATTATATTAAGGGGAAGGATTTAATCAATAATATCATTATTAGAACTTTTTCATGATAGTCTTGAGATAGATTATGACCCACTGTCATAATGCCATTGAGACATCAATAAAATTCATCAGTACTTTGAGAAACACATTATTCTCAGTTTTCTTTCAATTACTTAAGATTCCAGGCAGCTATAGCTCCTAAAAAGAGGTGCTGTCAGTCATAACATTGCTTATATTTTCCATCTGAATTAAATTAAAAAGTATGATATAATTAAAGAATATAAGTGTGTGTGTGTTTGTGTGTGTGTGTGTGTGTGTGTGTGTGTGTGTAAATTCAAACTTCAGGATATAGTGATAATTACAAAATAATTATCCAATATTTACTTTAAAAATTATTAGCTTGATGTGTTCTCAGGGATAGTGAAATTCATCTAGTTAATACTTCATCAGTCACCAATAGTTCAGAATATTTGACATCAGTGCACTATTGGTGAACAATATGGTATCCTCTCATATTTCTGGCTGCACTTAAACCTAATTAGAGCCACACATGGTGGTACATGCCTTTATGTCATAGTGACTTAGGAGACTGAGGCAGAAGGATCACAAGTCTGAGGTCAGTCTCTGGCAACTTAGTGAGACCCTGTCTCAAAAATCAAAAAGACAAAGGGATGGGGATGTAGCTCCATGGTAGAGTTCCTCTGGGTTCATTTCCCATGACTGCCAAAACAAAAACAAAAAACATCCCCCACGCCCCCTCACCCCAAAATAAAAACCCATCAGAAAACTTGAGCTGTCATTCACTTGTTCATTCATTCATACAGTCCCTTAGTGTGT
Organism: Ictidomys tridecemlineatus; assembly: GCF_052094955.1. NCBI lineage: Eukaryota > Metazoa > Chordata > Mammalia > Rodentia > Sciuridae > Ictidomys > Ictidomys tridecemlineatus. The sequence goes on from NC_135479.1 coordinate 169,041,866, forward strand.
CTGGAAATTTATCATGACACAAGAGGAAAGACAAGACAGAAATAAAAGATTCTTAGAGAAGCATCTCATTATCAGCATGAGGTCACTCTTACTGCTTCCCTGCTCCTGGCTTGCATCTTGATTTCTCCATAATTATGTCCTGACCTATGATGTCAATTTCTAAGCAGTCTGCTTTGACCTCCAAATATCTGTCAAATTATCTTCTAAGCAGTATTCGAAGTTCCACTGTTCAAAATTTATGCAAATCATGTTCAGTATATAACTATACTTTCTTGTTATAGTTTGAATGTGGAATGTCCCCTACAGGCCTGTGTGTTAAATCCTTGGTTGCTGGCCCACAGAACTATCAGAAGGTGGTGGAACTTTTAAAAAGTGGGCCCAGTGGGAGGAAGTTAGGCACAGAAGGGTGATTACCAAGAAACATGAAGGAAGTAGTTTAAGTTGATGGTTGTGTTCCATTATTATTATAATCATGGTAACACAACTTTATGCCCTTGGAGGTTATATTGAGACCTTGGCCTCTTACTGTCTGTTTTCTGGACACCATGTGGTTAAAATAGCCTTTTCTGCCTTATTTCCCACTATGATGTATTGCTTTCCCATAGTCTCAAAAGCAAAAGCCATCAACTGATCATAGACTTGTACCTCTAAAACTATGAGCCCAAATAAACTTTTTTCCATTTTAATTTAATTATCTCAGGTATTTTGATATAGTAGTAGAAAACTAACACATTGTCTCACTTTATTTTTATATGTCCTTGAGTTTATGGACAAGTGAATTATTTTTCTAATAGTACATATGTTGGTTCCAACATTTCTCCCCCTCATTGGGCTCCTTCCTTAACTTTCCTCCCTCTGTGAAGAAAATAACAGGCTTCTAACATTTCTCCAAACTTACCTCCCTTCTTCTCTTCCTTTCTTCCCTCCTTCTCAGTTTCTCACTCCTTTCCTCTCTTTCCCTTTTCTACAGAATCCAAGAAAATCTTTCAAGATAGGTAATTTTTAAAATTACCCACTTAACATTATTAGCCATTAGGAAATGCAAATTAAAACCACAGAATATTCCAATCTATACTACTACAACTATGAAAATTAAAAGACAGCCAATACCAAGTGCTCACAATGAGAGAACAACTAGGCCTCTTATAAGTTGCTTATTGAGAATTCAAAATAATAAAGCCACTCCATCAAACAATGTGGAGATTTATTTCTCACAGTTCTGGAAGCTTAGAAATCTAAGATCAGGGCATTGGCTGACCTGGTGTCCAAATACGGGCACTTTCATGGTTAACAGATGGCACTGTGTATCCTCAAATGGTGGACAACAGTCCAGCCAAGTGATCTGCCACAGTAAAACAGGGACTGCCTTTCCTCCCATTTCCAATATGTTTCTCACTTCCGCCTGAGACCTCATTAGAATGGGCTTTATCCACTGTATTTCAATGAACATTCCCTCCATGACTGTCTCTAAGAAAACAGGAGCTCTCTCTATAGCTCTCCTCTTTTCTTCACCAGAACTGCTTTTAAAGTTTTCTTCACAATATTGCTAACTCTTCCTTTCATGAACCTCAAAACTCTTTCCATCTCTACCTATTAACTTGTTCCAAAGTTACTCTCGCGTTTTTTGGGTATTTGTTATTGTAAAACCCCATTACTTGTTGTCGATTTCACTCTTAGTCCCTTTGGGCTGCTATGAAGAAATGCTATTAGTCTGGGTGACTTACACAATATTTATTTTCCACATTTCCAGATTGGGGAGATCAGGATGCTCACTGATCAGGTGTTTGGCTGGGGCCCTCTTCCTGGTTTCCAGACAACTGTTTTCTTTTTTTCACTATTTCTTTACATGGCAGAGCCGAGAGGGTGAGAGAAGCAGCAAGATCTCTAGTGTCTCTAGCTTACTGGAGCACCTGTCCCAATAATGAGAAGTCCATCTCATCATCGAATTATCTCCCAGAGGCCCATCACCGTATAGCATCACACTAAAGTTTAGGGCTTTGATATGAGATTTAGGAGAACAAAAATATTCAGTCCAGAGAAAATCCAAAAGGCAGTACAGTCTGCTCTAAGAGAAGGTGCACCATAACCCGAGGAAAAGGCAAAACTATGCATGCAGAAATCAAGCCACACAGGCCAAACTGGTTGCAAAAGCCGAGGTAGACACAGAAGGGTGATTACCAAGGAACATGAAGAAACTACTGAGTCGATGGTTGTGTTCCATTATGATTATAGTCATGGTAACACAACTCTATGTCAAAACTCATCAAACTATAAAACTAAATAGAATGGATTAGAGTTAGAGGTAAGTTGTTTTTTTTTTTAATTAAACACACATATAAAGCACATTTGCTCTGAGTTCTAATCTGTGAAAAAAAGGCTGTGTGGATCAGCAAGTATAAGTCAGAAAAATGTTTTCCCTGCTCTTTGCCTAATATTAATTGTATAGTTTTAAAAGAGCCACTGTTACCTTGGTAGCCATTTCTTTCTCTTTCCTATATTTCTATGTCTGGCTACTTCACTTAGAAACGTTAGAATATCTTTGAAGTATCCAGTTTCAAAATGTGACTTCTAGTATGTGACAACTGTTATACTACAATCTTTTTTTCTTAATAATTGTCTATTATTTTTGCCCTTTCCTCAAATGCAAATCTCTATCTGCCTAGGATTATTTTTTTCTTATCAATGTATATGCAGAAATTGATTCTTTTGCGCTAATATGACTATATGAAGGCATGGAACACAGGAAGTTACTTTGAGAAAGAGAATATCCCTCTTAAAAATTAATCTTTACTATATCATCAAAGCAAGTCAAAGCTTTTGCTTTATATAATCAAGCACTGTATATAAACATTTTTATATATAAAATGTTAAATTATGCAACATTATATATGATTTAATGTGTGTTAAATTTGAAGAAAATATTAATAGTTTTGTCTGAAAGTACAAGTACAGCACAAATAGCATGGCAACAGCCTCCAACACTAAGCTGGCTCTTATCTATTTTCTCTTTTATTAGCCCCTTCCCTCCCTTTACTTTTTGATGCACAGAACCTCTTGAACTTCCATTAAAAAAGAAAAAATGATGTTCATTGGGCCCAATGCAGTGGGTTACCTCCCTATGGGCATTTCACCTGCCTTGCTAACAAAAGCAGATTTCATTCATTCTTTCGGTATTTAGGTAATAAAGGAGAGGCCAAAACTATGCTGGTTCTGCCAAGAAAATAGGTATTATAATTTTATTTCCCTTGTTAGTGGGATGAAATTTGGCTTGGGGATTATAGGATTCCCCCCCCACACACACATTTTAAAAGGGACATAAGTAAAATATTATGGGCTGAGTTGTGTCCCTCCCAAAATCCATATCTTACAAGCCCACTCCACAATGTGATGCTACTTAGAATTCTATTTAAAAATACATAATAAAGGTCAAAGGAAGTTTTAAGGTAGGGCCCTAATTCAATAGGCTGGAAAGGAACACTCTCCAGTCTTCCTTGATCATGAATTTCCAGCCTCTATGAGAAAATTAATGTCTGTGGTTTAAGCTACTCAGGCTGTGGGGTTTTGCTATGGTAGTCTGAGCAGAAGACACCATAAGAGAAATGCCCATGTTTCCCTTCCAAGATTAGTGGTAGGTGTGTTTAGATTGATGATTAAAGCTTCTGGTTAGCTGGAGTTTCTAAAGGAAATAGCCCGAGGGCAAAAGCAAACAAGCTGAGAATATTAGATGGAGAGAAAGAATTGGGGTCCTTGGTGATTTCAATCAATTCCTGCATAAACCAGAACTCCCGCTCCAGACCCACCCAACCTCACACTTCTTGGTTGGATTTTTTACCTGTTCATATTTCAACTGACAAGAGTTCCAATAGTGGAGGCAGCAATGAATCCTACTGTGGTTGGGTGTGGATGTACAAAAACCACAGGACCTTCATCTATACAAAAGCTTTTGGTCAGGAGCTGCTTGAATAATGATTTGTACTGTTGGAAAACTCTCTATATTTAACCTAAATTCTTCGTGCTGCATTGTTTGTACTAAGAGCCCTTTCTTTTGTAATACTTGTCCTTTAGAAATATACATCTCATAAATTTTTTATCCATTTTAGAATTTCTTTTGGAAAAAAATATTTGGGTTAGCATTATTTCATATAGTTCCAAAGTCCTGTGACAAGCCAGCTGGCTCTGTCCCAGCTTGTGACTTTTCTTGGCAGAAAGGAGGTTTGGTTTTTAGCTCAATGGGAATGAGGCTACCAGAGCGCCATTATATTCTATGCCCTTCTGTGGCATCAGTGAAAGTCACTGGTCCTCACAGCCCTTGTCACTCAGTTCAGAATGTTGACTGCTTTTATCCAGGCAGGTTCATGAGCTGTGTGGCCAAGAATCTAACTGTGAGCTGCTGTTGGCTTTTGTAATATGTAGTGTCTATTTTACAGTTCTGTGGTCTGGGCTTATACTATTTCACCCTAAGTCTTGATAAAAGCCCATTTTATTTAGTTTTCAATCCTAACAAATATTCTAATGTGGATGTTAGTTCCCTAGTTTTACAAAGACATGCGGGCATTTGCATGAGGTCATTCAGATAGTAAATGGAAAAGTCAGTATATAAATTCAGATTAATCTGACCCCAGAGCCCTCTTGTTAAATATGTCAATCTAGTGCCAGGGTAAAATGTTACATGATAGAAGGAATGCTCAGATACAATTAATTATTTTTCTCTTCTGGATGAGTTAAAAAGGACTTTAAAGAGCTAATATGAAAGAGTGAAGAAGAGATAGAAGTCTGAGGGGTCAGAGTGAACACCAGGCTATTGATGATCTGTGCTAGGCCTGGTAGGGATTCAGGAGTGAGACATGCTAGAAATTTAGTGATGTGTCTCTTGTATGTCTCTGTCCAGCATACCTGTTCCCATTGCTCTTATAATAGTACCATCTACCTTCTTCTATGCATTTGCATGATTCTGGTTGGACTATATATCCTATTACTTCAGTTTCCTGATTAAGTGACTAGTCTAGGTGTAGATATCTTACCCAAGCCAACACAATCAATAATCATGACATTGTTAAGCAAAGACTATTTAAGAATGCATCAATAGACAGCCATATTCTGACAGCTTGGAAAGAATCTACATGTAGTGGTAGAGAATGGGTTGTGAAGATAATAGAGGTCAGGACTGAGAGATAATTTTTGGGGAAACTGAGTTCCTGGTTCTCATCCCTGAGGCCTCCAGAGATGACTTGTTTCCTGTAGCTAGCCTCTTGATGATGTGGAATGCTTCTGGGTCCTTCCATTAAGTCATTCCCACCATTTTCTGTATTTTTATTATGTGTGACCAAAAGAATACTGACAACAGTATACCTCAGGGGCTGAGAAATACAATAACAGTCTGATCTCAAGCTAAGTGATAGATGAATCTGAAAACTGGGCAAGTGATAAGATGTCACATGTTTTACATGATATGTCTGTGCAAGTCTCTGGAGTTTGTAGGCTGTCATGATACTTGGATTCAGCTGCAATTGGGTTGGCAGCACTTTTAAGTTCTGAGATTCAGAGGATGATTCATTTTAATTGAAACTGAGTTCTGGGATCCACAGGGCAAAAATACAGCTGAACATATTTGGAGTTCTAGCAAGTCCTCTAGGAGCACACAGTACAAAGTAAGCAAAAATTCAGTCATGTGATCTGGGTAGATACAGACAGGTTGAGGTTAGGATGCATTCCAAAGACCCCATAGGTGCCAAGAGGATCGTCTTAGGCCAAAGAGACCTCAGACTTGTGATAGAAGAGATATTCTGCATGGCCTTATTCATCAAGCTTTAAATGCACATCTACTGTGATCAGATATTGTGACACAAATTTAGTTCTTATTGGCAGAAGATTCAGGCAGAGGTGGACATAAAGAAGTATACAGCATAGCAGAGTTATGTGGACAGAGATCCTATGGGATAGACATCCAGAAGCTATCAAGATTTCCTCATACTTCCCCAGTTCTGGTCTCTCCATTGAGCTTCAAATTCAGAACCCCCAAAAATCTTGTTAATCTGAACATTATCTAAAATTTGATATGGACATAATAAAATGTTCTTCTGTGAGTCTACCCAACCTTAGATAAATGGTTACACCATCCACTCACTGAGTTAACTGTCTAATATCTGTGTGTCATCCTTGATTCCTCTGTTAATTTCCCTTTGTTCTGCTTTGATTCTTCTTTTAATCTTCATCCAACTCACCAAGTCCCTTTAGTTCTTAGACTGTCAAACTCTCCCAAGCTAAGGTATACATTCACATGTAAGAAACCATGGCCTCTTCAATGGTCTAAGGGTGAATTGGTGAATTCTCATGGTATAAATATGATTTTTTTACATACCATTTTTATTTTATTTTAGTAACATTTACATTGTAATTCTCATGACATCAGAGGGAAGTTTTCATAGCTGTCCATCTAATAGATTCATTTCTCCATTTATACTTGCAGATTAGCAGACACTGACATTCCCAAGAGTTTGTTTCATCTATTTTTTTTCATAGGTGGGAAAAGTTTAAAGCATAAATATTAAACAAATGCCTATAAAGTGCTTATGGCAATAAATGTTGTTTTTTCCACATATCTTTGATGTTGTATTTCTTGAAAATAACACCCATGTGAAGCTTGATATAATAAAAAACAGAATTTGCTTAATTTCTTTTCAGTGTTTAGGCTAATAAAATGGGGTGTATAGGAATGTGGGAATGATTAAGAAGAGAAATAGAATAACTTAGTAAATGTGTCAGACAAATTAAAACTCAACATTCCTCAATATAATGACCATGTGAGACTAATGAAAAGATTTTTTAAGGTCACATCTTCAAAAATGAAATTTTCTACTTAAAATTCTTCCTATGAAATGAGCAATGACTTTGAAGAAGTTGTAAATTTACTTTATAATAAGTCAAAGATCAGGTGTATCACATGCTGGGAAAAGTAGAGCATTACTATGTGCCTTTATTATCAATGATCCAATTAAAATCCATCAATCTGTGATTCAAAATCGATGCATAATATTGAATTCTCTGTGTATCATAAGAGTTTTTAAAATGTTGAGATATTACAGAGTCTTTAAAGTGCTGTATGACATTCATCCAGAAAATTTTTTAATGAAAAAAATATTAAATATCTATTTTTACTACTTTTATTTTACCCATGGTCCTGATTGCTTATTATAATAACTGTTTAACTTAATTATGTCCTAGATAATCTAGGAAAGAAAAATACAAACTATTTCCTTTACCTGAGTTAAATATATGGGCCTTGCATCTCATTGTGTGATGATGAGTAGTATGTTATCCTTTGTGTACCACTTTATGTGACTATAACATGGATAATATTCCAAGTAGGTCTAGGTAAATATCTGTGAGACACTAAGTTTTCTCAGACAAGATTCATAAAAGTGCAAGAAGGATTCCTGGATCTCTTTGTTGCTTTCTAAGAGTCAAAATAAAATCTTTATAATAAAAAGATCCCACCCACTCAAAGAGGAATGCACTAGACTTCCTAATATTTGTTAGAATCAAACAATCTATATAGCTATATAGGTATATATAAGTCTTATCTCATGCCGGGGCTAAAATACAATACGGATAAAATTGAAGAAACGTGTCTTTGCTAAACAAGCATTTTTCATCCATAGAAATTTATACATAAAACAAAGTTGGTAACAGAGAGAGAACATTTCACCTCATAATACTAGAATACTCTTTATTCAAGCTCTCTTCCACAAACAGAATTGTGTCCCAACAAAATTCACAAGTTAAAACCCTAATCCCTAATGAGATGGCATTGGAGATGGGGTTTTTGGGAAGTAATTATGTTAAGACATCGTCATGATTGTGTCCTTGTGATGTGATTGGTGTCCTTATAAAAAGACTTTCAGGAGATTTCCGTGTCCCCCTAACACAAGAGAGTATAGGGGAAAGGAAGTCATCTGAACTTAATCTGAATTAAGATAGAATTTGAGGGGCTGGGGTCGTGGCTCAGTGGTAGAGTTCTTGCCTAGCATGTATGAGGCTATGGGTTCCATCCTCAGCATCACATAAAACAAATAAATTAATTAAAGGTATTGTGTCTTTATATATATATATATATATATAGTTGTAGGTATATGTGTGTATATATATATATGTGCATATATATATATATATATATATATATATATATATATATAGAGAGAGAGAGAGAGAGAGAGAGAGAGAGACAGACAGATAGACAGACAGACAGACAGAAATTGGTAGCATGATTGCAGTATCATTGTAACAACAAAATATCTGAAAGCAACTTTGGAACTAAATAAAGGGTAGAGTCTGAAAGAGTTAAAGAGATTCATGCTAGAAAAAAACTGATACTTCCATGAAGACAGAAAGGAAAAAAGAAAGCTATAGATAACGTTTCTATCTTCTTAGAAAACACATAAATAATTAGAATTAAGTGCTGGTAGGGATCTATTTGTGTATATATGTAGTAGATCTACATGTATGTAGATATATCCATTTGTGCTGCTATAGCAAAATAACTGAGTCTGGGTAATTTATAAGGAACAGAAATTTATTTTCTTACAGTTATTGAGGTGGAGAAGTTCAAGATCAAGACACCAGGATGTATTCTTGCTTCATCTTTACATGGTAGAAAAGCAGAAACATCTAGCCAAATACTACATAAAATCTCATTTTAAGGTCCTAAATAACATTGATATTATTTGTATATTAAATTTGTGTGTGGGTATCACACTTAAAGTATGGTAGTAAAAATGTGGATTGGTTATTGTGGTGAGGTCTCTCGTGGAAGTGGGGATTGTTAGTGGAAACTGAAGGAAATATAATTTTTATTAAAAGTCACAAATAGCCTAAATGTATTGTGACATCTTCTAGTGTCTTATGGAAAATAGAACTTGTAAAGAATGAAACTGGATATTTAGCTGAGAATATTTCTAATCCAAATATTGAAGGTGTGTCTTGGTTCCTTCTGATGACTTACAACAAAAACACAGCAGAGATAATTGATAGAATTGTTCAGAAAAATGATACCAGAACTTGGAGATTTGGAAAACCTTAGTCTATCTATATTGTGAAAAATGAGATAAGTTGCTCTGAAGAGAATAGGAATGGTATAACTAAGCAAAAACTGCAAAAAGAAAGCGTAGATTCAACTCATGAATTTATTCAGCCATTTCAGCAGTGCCTAGGAATAGAGATGAAATTGCACCAGAAATGTTCTGCCTGTTTGAACTAAAAGTTATGAGTGTGAGAAAGAATGAAGAAAAACTGTTGAACTTCTTAGATTCTACACAACTTTAAACCAATATGCAATATTCTTCAAGAGATGGGAAGTAGGACCCTAAAGGAAAGTCTGAGGTCTTTTTGGCTGCCCTCAAGATCTAAGAGCAACATACATAGAGGTCCAGGGAAAGGAGAAACTTCTTCCAACTCAGTCTCAAAAAACAGGACTACCATCTCAGAAGAGATCAACAGAATAAGCAAAAGGGCAGGGTTGCTCCACTGAGTCATAGGGGTGACGTTGCTATCCCAGTGTGCCTGGAGAACAGAACATCAAGCCAAAGGAGGATTAATGTATTGCCTTGAGGTCTATTAGAATTTACTGTGTTAGGTTTGGAATTCCTTGGGAACCATTGCCCTTTCCCTACTTTTTTATTTGGAGTGGGAATGTCTATTGTATGGTTTTTCCCACTGTTATATTTTGGTCTGGTTATGGTTCACCCCAAAGCAGATTTTGCCTGAGGAAGAGATATTAATGTTGACCAGTGGTCAAGGACAGGGAAGGGCCTTGATGGACAGAGTAATGTGAATGATTATAAAAGGTCAACACAAGAGATTCTTGTGGTATTGGTACTGTTTACATCTTGATATTCAAACATACACAGGTGCCAACATTTTATAGAACTTACTACACTCAAATGAGGACAAGTATAAGTGGGGATGTTGAATAAAATTAATGGATTACATCATGGCCAATATTCTGGCTGTGATATTATAATTTATAAAATATTTACCATTAAGTAAAAAATGAGACAATTTAAAAGAGATAATTTGTGTTTCTTACAATTGCATGTGAATTTATAATTTCAGTAAAAATATCATTTAAGAAGTTAAAACAAGACTACTTTCATTAAAAATATTTTTTTGAAAATATAGTTATATTTTTATAAAACAAAATACAGTTTTGCTTTTATAAAGATGCTATTTATGTTAGCATGCAATGAGCTTACTATTCAACGGGTTAATAAATGAATATTTAAAAAATAAATTTGAAAATGCTCATTGATCATTCACATCTTTATCTGATTGTGCTAAGGCATACTCCATGAGAAAGCAAGGCAATTCATATGCATTTTCATTTCACCTTACCTCATATTCAAAAACCAAAAGAAAAATAACTGTATTAAAAACGGAATCCTTACTTCTGTGAATATGTACACAGTGAACCTGGGAATGCATTTCAAAGAAGGTAATTTTTCATTAAACTATTTTTCTAGGAAAGTATAGAAAAATTACACTTAGAAAACAATATACAGCATATGTTAATAAATACATGAAATAGAAGGTGGTGGTTTGCATTAAAGTATTTTTATATTTTATAATGTAATCTATTGCTTATTATTTTTAGCAGTGAATAGTCCTCTTTTTCATTCAAAATAGCTGAATTCAAAGTGACAAAATGTTTCTGGGCTCAATCTTCCTCACAAAACAAAGGCTGATTGTTCACTGGCATGAAATTTGTTCAGAATATTTGGAAGACTGAAATCTACACTCACTACTAAGAAGCTACTCCATAATGGGGAAATTATTGATGTAAGCTCTTCTTTGAATTCATAAAGCTTTGCTACACAATATTGTGCTAAGGAGCATCCATGCATTGGCTAGGTAGTTTTAATGCAAATTAAGACATTTCTCATATTTAATTTCAGAGGATCTGCAATGAGGCAAATCATCTTTCTTAGAAATCTCATCAGATTTCTAGTGCTTTCTTCTACTGTTCCAGCAGTTCTGCATTCTGTTTAAAATGATTTTGTCCTTTGCTGTGGGAAAGGGTTTTACTGTTTCATGATGTGTGCTTCCAATTTCTATCAAGACTGTCTGCTTGACTGAAGAGTAAAGAGCCGAAACTTCTGTAAAGAGCACACATTTCTGCTTCAAGTTATACAAGTGTGAGCTCTTTAAGTTCTAAGTGGTTTCTAAGGGAGTATCCTTAATTTGGTTTTCCCCAAGAATGGGCTGTGGGCAGTTAAATCTCTGCAGATGGGATAATCTTCACATTCTGATAAGATTATTTTCGATTAACCCCCCCCACCACCACCACCACAACCCCCAGTCCTTGTTTGATTACTACTAAGTTAGCTTTAATCATTCATTCAGCCTAAGAATGTAAGATTTGTAATATTTAATGAAAAATGATGAAAATAAGAAAAAGCTTTCACTGATTTATACTTTCAAAGGCAGTTTACTCTAATATTAAAAAAAAAAAAACTCTATACGAAGCAGTTTCCTTTCCCTATCTATACATAAAATAAAACTCAGCAGATGGGGTTTGGTGACTGGTATTACAACAAAAAGGAATTCATATGAATATTTCTTGATTATAATATGCTTATAAATTGAATATTTAAAAAAACCTTGTGCCTTTAGAATTCTGTTAGATGGATAAATTATTCTGAATACAGGGACTTGGGTAAAATAACTTTCCATGTTTCACTATTATCTCAGATCTGTAACAGATTCATGGATAATACTGTGTGTGCAATATATGTGATATTTTATATACAGTTCTGTCAAATTGCCTGAATCTCTAATAGTTCAGTTACTCCTATTTCATGAATTATTCTGTGGTAATGATAAATGCCTTACAACTTAACCAACATAGAATAAAGTTTTCAATGAGCAGAGTTGAGAAAATGGGAAACTCCTGCCAGCTTAAAATTCTACTTAAATATGGTAAGGTAATAAAATATTTATATTTGATAGATTAGCAGGAAGAAAACAAGAGCCTTGTTTTTAAGGGAAATATGCATAGGGAAGGTGAACATAGAAATGTGAATTTGAAATTAGATTATAAGGAAAAGGAAGTATTAATTGGCAGAATAAGACAAGGGTACTAAAAGTTATCAGAAGTCCAAGAGAACCAAGGCTGAAGTGAGAGAAATTATACCACCACTTACCCCTGAGCTCACCTAGTGTGCTATGTACAGAGTACTGCTGTATGCATTTTACATGGATCTCAGAGGCTCTGCTATGCCTCTTCCATTCATATGTTGAAGCCCTAGCACCCAGATCCTTAGGGAGGGACTGTATTTGGAGACAGGACCTGTAACAAGGTGGTTAAATTAAAATGAGGCCATTATGATGGACCTTAATCCAACCTGACTAGTGTTCTAATAAAAAGAGGACATCTCTACAGACAGAGAAATACCTGTGATGTGCATGCACAGAAAAAAAAAATGGGAGGATAGAGCCAAGCGGTGACCTTCTACCAATGAAGGTTAAGTCTCAGAGACAACCAAACCTGTCCACATCTTGATCTTGTACTTTCAGCCTCTTGTTTAAGCGACTCAGACTATGGTACTTTGTCATAGTTAGTGTAATGTCATGGTTTGTGTTAGTCACCCTAACACACTAACAGAATGGTTAAACTCTTTAATTTCTAAATGATCTCTCTATTATTATTCCTATTTTATAGGTGAAGAAATTGAAGCAGAGATTGTAAGGAACTTGCTTGAGATCCCACAAGCAGTAAATATTAAAAATCTAGAATTAGACGCAGTTAACCTATCTCTAGAGGTAAGTTTATTAACCATGCCTGATAGCATTGAGAACAAGGTGGCTCAAGTTAGAAAACAGTGGAATGTAAAACAAAAGATTTATTCACCTTTGACCTAACTATCAAAAACTGAATATGTATGTGTGAATGATGTTTACATATCATAGTAAATGTATCATAAGTTTTTCCTTCAAAGAACTTAGAATCTGGTAGCAGATAAAAAAAAATAGGTAAAAAGGAGTAAGCTAGAAGAAAGGAGCATGTCCTTATAGGGTGAAAACTGACCAGTAATATTCAGAGGAAGGGGCATAACATTCCTCTGGGTGGTTCAGAAAAGTCTTGGAATTGCAGGTGGCATCTGTCTTGCCTCTTGAAATATCTGCCAAGTATGAATATGTAAAGTTGGGAAAATATATAGCAATCAACATGAACACAAATGGAGGAAGGAGCAAAAGGAAAAGAGAAGGGTCGACGAGTAGATAGAGTGAAAAATACGGTTTGGAAGAATGCAGAGATCCTGGATTACAAATTCTTGGAACTCCTAAAGCTTTCTGCTTGCTATAGAGGATTATTCAACCAACAGAACAATAAAACTTGCACTTTCTTTTTTCAGTCTAAAGAGAAAAACTGCATCAGTTCATAGACTAAGTAAATGAGAAGCGATTTCAGATTTACATTTCCATCAGTATCTATTGAACCCGATTATTTTAAAGAGTAATTTTCAGTTGCTACACCATTTCTCAATTCTATTTCAGCATTTTATATATCCACTAAAATATTACTATTTGTAATTTCTCTTGTGCTTTCAAACTGTATTTCATTCCTCCCGGTGGTATTATTGGGGGAGCAATTTGATTTTTGTTCTAGTTTTATTCTGCTTGAACTCAATAGAGACCATTTATTTTGCAATTTTATCAGACCTCTTAAAGCATCTTTTTATGTGGAGGTTTGAATATGGAATTAAATGCATGCTTTGAAAGACAGATTGCTACAGCTTTGTTGTCCACAGAGTACAAAGGTTTTAAATATTTCATAAGTTTCATAGACATAGTGTTTTTCTTTTAAAAGTCCCATGACAGAAGGACATGTGGGTACTGATCAATACAACCATGGCCATTTGACCTACCAACTAAGCCGATGTGTTTTCTTCTATTCAATATTCTTTCACTTTTTATTCTCAAGTATATATGATTTATTCCAAACTTAAATCAGTTTGTTAGTAAGTTTTTTTCCACCTACATACTTACTTGTTTTTCCTTACATATGCATATACTGTTTTCCTACCTTTTGTTTGTCAGAATAAATTTATTATCAGCAAAAGTAATGAACTTATTAAAATATTTTCCATATACTTTTATAGTCAAAATTACATTTCAGAATTTATGGAAAGTTTCTTTCTTTTTAAGAACATTCATTATTTGAACTTGTTTTAATGAGACATATATTATGTCAGAGACATTCTCAGTAATGTGATCAAATGCTTAGAAAATCTATCTTGGCATGTGGAGTGGAGTATTTTGTTCCATTTATATGCTCAGTTCTTGAAAGCTTTTTGAAAAAAAGGTACAAGGGAAGATGATACCCTTAGGGGTCTAATTTTCTTTGTCATCCACCTGAATAACTTCAATTAACATTAATATACATGCTAGTAAGAGAGCATCAGCTTTGAATATGTAAAAGAAAGTAATAACTGCTGGGATTGAAGGAAAATCTGATTAGTTCAATAATGCACTGAGCAATGTCATTATGTAGGCCTGTTCTTGTTAGGATTGTTCTTTACTGAATCAAATACCATAATTAAAACATTAAAGATTCTTTAAATTAGTTTTCTCATTCAATTAAGAGAAAAAAATGCCACTAAAAATGTAATTTCACTTTAGTAGAGGGAACTGAATATAAGTCATTGCAAATATTTAGAATTAATATTAAATAAAACTTCCAAAGTAGTTTTGCAGCATAATATCTCTTCTAGTAACATTTTTCCACGTCAGTAGAAAAAATATTTCTCTACAAAATGAAACATAAATCATTTTGCAATGCTTTCTGTACTTTTAACTCAACTATTATTGTAACAGGTGGTTGAGAACATAAAACTCATATCATCCTTTCGTATCTGCCATGTAAAGTAGTGTCATTTTTGAGATGGAAAGTAGTGCCATTTTTGAGATGGAAAGTAGTGTCATTTTTGAGAAGAGCAGGTCACCTTTTGTGTACTGTCATTTTCATTAGCAGAATTATTCTCCACAAATCTGATGACAGATGGAAAGACACTTTAAGATTTTAAATTTGATTTCCATAAATGGGGAATGTTAACAAAGAATGATTAAGTAGAATTTGCTGTTTTATTTTTTACCTGATCTACTAATAAAAATTTAAAATATCTTTTGGTTTAAATAGTTAAGCAAAATGATATTCCCATAGACTAGCATTTTAAAATCATATTTTAGTTAGCTAATGGTATTTCAATGAATCTGTATATGTATTATTTGAATTTAAATTTGCTTTCTTTACAGAGAAAACAGTAGTGTAAGGAAGTCAATTCTTCCCATTAGCACATGGAATTAGAGTTAAATTTTCATGGCTCGGAACTGGAATAGCTGAACTCTGTGGGCAAATTGGACAGTCACACAGGGGCTCACGCTTAGAAGGGCAGTGCACTAAATGTTTGCACTGTGTTTTGAAATTCTTAGAAGCTTTTTTAACAAAAAAACTCCAATGTTTTGTTTGGCTAATTTGTGAGCTGAGTTTCACAAATTTGGCAACCTGTCCTATGAGGGAAAATGATTTTTGACATATGGTTGGCTAATTTGGAACTAGACTATAATAACACAAATAATATATTGACTCTTTCCAACTTTTATACTAATAAAATTTAGTTATTTACACACAAGTTATTCACTGTTCAAATTTAGTTTTGCTATTTCCATTGCTTTTTGATATTTCAAATGTCATTTTAGAAAAGCTAACTAAGCAAGAGAGAGACATATATCTTCATATATTTCGGTCATAGATCCCTTTGTGGTCTTTTAAAACTTGATTGTTTTCCATTGTTGTGAGAGGAGAAAGGCAGGGATATAACGTTAAGACTGTAGTTTGAAAATCTGGACCAAACATTTAGTACTGATTTCTGATTGAATCCTAAGAAACTGTTATTTGGAAGTATGTTAGTACACCTATTGCTTTCCCAACTAACGGAAACTGTGTAGAGTTAAATGTATCATTCATAACCCAAGATGTCTTCAAATTGATAGTATTCATGGGCTTGGTGTTTTAAAGCTCAGTTAAGAAATTATTGGCATTTAAAACGCAAAGTGACAACACAATTTAGTTCTTGGGGGGGAAATAGCAATGTGGAAACCTCTGGAAAAATAAGTATGATAACTGGATGCTGAAATCATTTTAACATTGATGAGTCCAGACAACTGCCTCTAATAGATAAGTAGTAAACCATTTCTAAGATTGCTCTTCCCAAACAATAAAAGCACACCCTTAAACCTGACATTTCCACAGTGATGAATCTTAGATGAAATCATATGAAATGTCAAAATAAAGGCAGAAAAAAATCAATAGTTGTGCAGATGAAGCTATGTTAGGTCAATAGTTTCATAATGTTTGTGACAGGCCACCCATGTTTTTTTGTGTGACAATATTTTTTAATGTGCAATAACTCCAAAGCACTGAAAATTAATTTTTGAGATGGAATTACCTCTTGACAAGGATATAATTAAATTCATACTTTTTTTCCCCTCTCCTGAGATTGCAGAAGGATGTGGTAAATAAACTGCCCCTTCAAGGTCAGAAATATGTTAGGTTTCTAAGCCCATAAAAAGAAATGTCCCTTTGGTCCAAGGAGTGTCATTTCTCTCTCTTCCCAATTTTCTGCTATACCTCAAGAGAATCACAGGCTGTGCTGAGTCCTCTTCTAAACCTTCCACAAACATATACCCTCCCGGGTCTGTGCAGCTCAAAGAGAATATGCCTTCTGAGTGAGAAGACCTTTTCTCTCCCTGTGAAGGAAGAAGGCACACAATCTATTTTTTTCTGTGACTAAGGTAGGAACTAAAAAATGTCCAACAAATTAGGAAAAGAGTGGTTGTAGGATACCTTAAGAAGAGTTTTGTTTGCTTGAGAAGAGAAGCAGAATATAGTCAATAAGTAGTGACAATGATTAAAACCTATTTCTCAAGAATAACGTGAAAAGAAACAGAGTTCATTGGATGGATAAAAAGCTGAGTCCCAAACAAAATGGCAGCACTTAGAGAATAATTTATTTTTGAGTGAATTAAGAGTATAAGTTCTTAGGTATATAGTTGGATTTCTGCTTCGATGTTGCTAATTTTAAGCAAGTCCACTGAATGGTCTAATTCTAAATTTCTTCATCACTGAAATGAAATAATAGTACCTTCTAGTTACTTTGTTAGGATTCTTCAAATTTCATGAAACATGTCTTCTTATAGTTGCTCCCTTTACATTTTGAGTTTTAAAACTATTGTGGACTTTACCATTATAATGCTCCATGATGACATTACTTTACTTCAGTTAGAGCTTGTGATTCATCTGTAGATTTATCTATTTCTCCCCAACAGGTCTCAGCTCTTAATGAGTCTGAACTCTCAATTATGCATCCATATGTTGAGTACTCTAGCTCTTTGACTCTTGGGTCCTGCTACATGCAAAATGAGAGAATTTTCAGAACAATTTTCTACGAATTTTGAATTTAAGTCTTCTCATAGGCAAGCCAAATGTAATTCCCTGGACCTCTCACCACTTAACTGTGGGTATAACCAGTAGCTCTTCTCCAAATTCTTAATGTTTCTATATTGCCCTATACCCTATTATTCCTTTCTTGCTTGTGCATAGGGAACACCCAGCACCATGCAGCTCTAGGAACTACTGCAATGCCAGCAGTTTCTGTGCCTAATTATCTCATCTCCCCAAACCACCACCTGCTTCTATTTATCCTGAAGGATTCTTTGGATGAATACCAAATACTATGCATTAGGAATAGCTAGGATTATTACTGAAAATAGTTTGGTGGGGGTATACACATGTTAAAAAAAACTTCATTCATAATAATGAACATGAAAGGAGCACATAGCTATACATTTTTAGAATAATCTAGTATCAATTCAATCTGAAAAGGTTATCTAAGAAGTGTAAAGGGAAAAAAATCATAAAACTATAAAATCCAGAAGAAATGTTGTTATTTTGTTATCATAAGTAATATGATTATAGAAGAGTTTGAATATAGCTTTTTCCTATGGAATTATAAATACATAATACTGTATATGTATAAACATGCAACACACACACATATACACATGTATATATGTGTAACTCAACTACATAGATTTTAAAATAATTTAATATATACACACACATATATATATACTCAAATATGTGTGTATATACTAAATATACAAATATGTGTGCACATATTAAATTATTTAAAACTTCTGTGTGGTTGTTGAGTATGCACATGGGTAGAAAGGACTGGTAAGGAGTCCTGTAATTTTCTTAATTTTTAAGAGAATTTTTTGGGGGTAGAGAGGCTGCAAGACAGGTCACTTTTGGTAGTTCTGATGTGTGACATCAGAGATTGTGTTATTCTCCTTCTGAGAGAAACTCCATGCTACCAAAAAGTACAACAGGGTGACAGTGCCACATAGCCTTCCCTGATTACTTTTTCCTTTTCTTTTTGTCCACTCTGACATGACAACCTAAGTTAGAACTTTTCATTTACAACATACATGTTTTCATGTTTACAACATACATCTGATTATTATTTTAGATATTATCGCTTGGTATTGAATTGAATTGTTTAAAATATATTAAAGAGTGAAAAAAGTATACAGAGTTTATATATTAGAGTTTCATATAATATATCAGAGTCTCTCTATTTCACTTCATAGATAAAATAGCTAAGAGCCAAAAGTCTTCTCTAGGTTTCCAGATATCACAGATAAATAATGTAAATATCTAGGCTATGATTGTCTTTTGGAATCAAATAAAAATATTTTTGGATTATAGACATTTTTACTTAATTAAACCTTACTGGAAACCTCCCAAAGCATTTGTGAAATTCCACTTCTTAATATTACCTGTGAAACAGTTCTAGAAACAAGGTTGATTCCTTAATAGGGTTGATATTTTAGCTGAAAAAAATGTGAATAGTCTTAATGCGGGGTAAAGAAATCTGAGTCTAAAGATAAATGGCATAAGTTTACTAGGCTATTCCAATATGTAAATGCTTGAATCTGAATCATAAAATATATTTTTTAGCACCAGGGCTTAAATTATAAGATTATGTCCTAAGAGGATCATTAGAATAAATAACACACAATGCCTTACATAATGCAGCAATCATTGGAAAGATACATTACATGTGAGGTTTCTCCTTGTGACTGGAACAGTATTTATTATTTATTTTCTCTTGATTGGTGATCCTACTTTGAGAGGCATGATAAAACACATATGAGTGCCTCTCATCAGAGGTTGTTTCCATTTTAAGAATTTCTCTTTTGTGTTAGAAAGTAAAAGCTGTCAGTTGCCAATATTAGATCTTTTCTTTTGTGCAGCAAACTTATAATAATTCTGGCTCAATTATACAATTATTAATTAGTCTCTTTTAGTTTATATGAAACAATTAACTAGGAAGACTAGTTTGTTTTCCCATATCTGTATGAAAATGTATTTAATAGAATTTACTCAGTCATTAATTGTAAAATTACATTATTTTTAGGTCATTTAGAGAATAAATTTTTAAAAATCTAGGAATTATAAATGATGTTAGAAAATCACTATTTATATATAATCCATTAGCTATATATTTAAGCAAAGAAATTTCCATAAGCATTTAAATGTAGAGTCAGCTTTAATTTAATTTCTCAGTCTAATGAAATATAGCTTAATGGGATAACACTATGATTGTGGTTTGTTTCAAAATTTTATACAAATTTATAGAAATATGAAAATGATGGGAAAAATATTAGATATGAAATAGGAAGGACTGGGTTAAACACTGGCCCTGCAAATTTCCAGCGTAAGGTGTAAGCTTCAGTTCCCGTGTGTGAACCTCATTTTCTAAATTGTGAAATACAACTAAACAAAAATTTCATTAGTGGTTAAAGAATGAAACAATTTTCTATATACTAAAAGTTTGGTTTCTTTACTTTCCTTCCTTCCTTCTTTCCTTCCTTCCTCTCTTTCTTTTTCTCTACATCATTCAGTACACATGACTTTATGCCAATAATAAAATTTCCCTAACATTTCCCTCTTCCTCAATTTTCAAGGCCAGTTTTAAGAAATATTTTGTACAAATTAAATTGTATTATATAATATCTAAGTTACATATTTATATTCCACCTCCTTTGATGTCACTTCCTTGTCTATCATCCTTTCTTTTTGTCCACATGATTTTTGACAGAATAAGCCTTACTTAATGTTCATACCTTTTTCTTTGAGACCAGAAAAGATGAAGAAAAGTCCCTTTGAGAGGCATCCACAAAAACAACCTTGATTGAAGTAACAAAGCTGGACAAATCAAACAAACTAAATTCAAAATATATTATAAAGCTATTGTAATCATATAGCATGACTCTGACATAAAATCAGACAATGGGACAGGACAGAAATCCAGAAATAAACCCAAATCATTTATGTTCAATTGATTTTAAGAATACATAATAGGGAAAGGCAGCCTCTTCAATAAATAGTATAAGGAAAGCTGTATATCTATATAGGCAGAAGAATGACACTGGACCCTTTTTCTCATACCACATAAGAATCAAAAACTGGATTAAAGGTTTAAACATAAGACCTGAAACTGTAAAGTCACTTGAAGAAGACATAGGTAAAATGCTTTATGACATTGGTCTGGGCAATGATATCTTAGATTGGACT
The DNA here is from genome assembly GCF_052094955.1 of Ictidomys tridecemlineatus. NCBI lineage: Eukaryota > Metazoa > Chordata > Mammalia > Rodentia > Sciuridae > Ictidomys > Ictidomys tridecemlineatus. The sequence continues at coordinate 169,062,561 of NC_135479.1, forward strand.
CCAGAAGCATAGGCCACAAAAGTCAAAATGAATGAATGGGATTGCATCAAACCAAAAAGCTTCTGCATGGCAAAGAAAACAACAGAATACAGAGAGAACTTATGGACTAGGGGAACTTATTTTCAAACTGCACATCTGATAAGGATATAGTATTCAAAATATATAAATAACACAACAGCAAGAAGGCAGATCACCTGGTTAAAAGATGAGCAAAGGATTTGAATGGTCATTTCTCTATCAAAGACATATGAATGGCCAACAGTATAAAAAAAGATGGTCAACGTTTCTAATCATCAGGGAAAATCAAATTAAATAAGGTGTCCCAATAAGGTATCATCTCATACCTCAAGAATGGCTGTTATCAAAAAGATAATGAAAAGTGTCAATGAGTATGTGGAAGAAAGGGAACCCTTGCACACTGATGTTTGCTGGGGATGCAAACTGGAACAGTCATTTTGGAAAGTGTATGAAATTTCCTCAAGAAGCTAAAAATAAAATTTCCATACGATCCAGGTAAACTCACTTCTAGATATATATTCAGAGCAATCAAAATGATGTTGTTGAAGAAATAACCTCATTTTCACATTCTTTTCACCATTATTCATGATAACTAGGATACAGAAACAACATCAATACTTATTGACAGATGAATGGATATAGAAAATATGATACATATAGTTTTTGAAGTTCCTCTACCTTCCTTTACCACCCTAGCCTCCAGTAACCACTGCTTCTCTAAGATAAACTTTTGAAGGTGAGATCTGTCTTTCTGTGCCTGGATTATTTCAATTAATGTAATGTCTTCCAGGATCATCCATGTTGTTGCAAATGACAGAATTTCATTCTCTTTTATGGCTTGTTAGTATTTATAACTATACATCTATAGTATTTATATCTGTACATTTTCTTTATAGAATCACTCACTGATGAACACTTAGGTTTACTGTTTCATGGTTATTGTGAATAGTGCTGCAGCAAACATATGAGGGCTGAGATCTTCCTTAGATACTGATTTCATTTCCTTTGGCTATATATCTGCAAGTAGGAATGCTGGGTCTTATGATTGAATGGGAGGAAAAAGTTCAAGAGATCTATTGTACAGCATGGTGACTATAGATAATAATGATATTCTGTACTGCTGAAAACTGCAGAGGGTGGATGTTAAGTATTCTTACACCCAAAAGGATAAGTATGTGAGAACATATTTGCTAATTATCTGAATTTAACCATTCCACAATGTATACATACTTCAAAACATCATGCTATACATGATAAATACATACAAATTTATCCATCAATTTAAAATAAAATAAGCATTTTTTAAAACATTTATTCTTTAGTTGTAGGTGGACACAATACCTTTATTTATTTTTTATGTGGCGCTGGGGATCGAACTCAGTGCCTCACGCATGCTATTCGAACACTTTTCCTATGAGCCACAATCCCAGCCCCTAAAATAAGTATTTGATTAGGAATAAAAAAGAAAATACTATACATACAATGGAAGACTATATAACCTTAAGTATGAAATAATTCTGTCAATCATAACAACAAGAATTGAGCTGGGGTCATTATGATAAATGAAATAGCCAGGCACAGAATGAGAAATACAGTATGTTCTCATTTATATGTGTAATCAAAAAATGTTCATGTTATAGAAACAGAGAATAGCAAGGTAGTTACCAAACACCAATAGGAAAGGAGAAAGATGGGAAGAGAAGAGAGGTTGATTAAAAGTTACAATTTTCAGTAGGATTGGAGAAATCTGTTTTAGGGCATATTGACCATAGTTAATAATAGTGTTCTGTATACTTACAAATTGCTAATAGATTTTTAACATTCTCACAATAAAAATGTAAGTGAAGTGATGAATATGTAATTGCCTTGATTGAATCTTTGTACAACACATACATAGTTCAATACATAATACTGTACCCCATAAACAGACAAGTATTTTCCAATTAAAAATAAATTAGTTTTTAAAAGCAGATGTGATACTATGGAATAAGATCAGTCACTTGCTCAACTAGAAACCTGGAATTGATAATAGCAAGAATGAAAATAGAACTCAAAATCACAAGGTAGATAACAGTTTGGAAACATAAACATCCACACAAAGCACAAACATTCTGAAAGTAAGGAAAGAAAGAATGCTTCTCTGATCCATATTAAATCATGTCTTTGATGGCATATTATAGATCTTCCCCTTGCTATCAGATGTGGAAAATCATAACAGACTGTCACTCTCATTGTAACAATGAGAATAATCAGGATAAACAGACCAACCATAGTGGTAATATGTGTATTTGAAGTCACTGAGATTCTGCAGGGCACAAAGAAGTCCAAAATAAGCTAAATTTCAAAAGGAGACAAGTCTTTCAAGGTGGATAGAAACCTACAGCCATTCCATCGTAGGTACTTAGCTTGCTGTCATAATAGGTGGAGGGAAAAAAACCTGCCACAGAGACAATTTTTTTTTCTCCTGTGCCTTCACTAATGCTTGTGGGTGGGAAACATTCAATTAATGTTAAAGACACATATAAATGAAGAAATAAGTGATTATGCTATCAAACCTTATTAGAGAATAGGTGTTACTTATAATAACTAGAAAAGGGAAATTACATGGAAATGGAAGGAGATCCTCACTGTTACACAAAATTACATATAAGAGGTTGTGAGGGGAATGGGGAAAAAAATAAGGAGAGAAATGAATTGCAGTAGATGGGATAGAGAGAGAAGATGGGAGGGGAGGGGAGGGGGGATAGTAGAGGATAGGAAAGGTAGCAGAATACAGCAGTCACTAATATGGCATCATGTAAAAATGTGGATGTGTAACTGATGTGATTCTGCAATCTGTAATTGGGGTAAAAATGGGAGTTCATAACCCACTTGAATCTAATGTATGAAATATGGTATGCCAAGTGCTTTATAATGTTTTGAACAACCAATAAAAAAATAACTTTATGGTAGAATTACTATTACTTATCCTAGTTGGAACTGGGAATATAACATATAAATCTTCATGGTTACATATATGGTTTTCAGGATGGACTTGGTTTCAATAAATGCTTTAAAAATGGAATTGTTTCAAATGTTACTCTTCTTAAAATATAATAACTTAATATCTTTTTTTTAAATATTCCAAAGTGAAAAACAACTAAATGAGTAAAGTTTGTATAGGTTCTTCTTAGTGATACAAGAAAGTAGAATCCATTTTGATAAAATTATACAAGCATGGGATATATTATATTCTAATTAGAAACCCATTTTAGTGAGTGGGCACAATAGTGGAATTCACATAGGTATTTTCAAATAAGTGTATAGGGAAATTATATTAGATTTATTCTGACTTTCCTACTCCTTTTGCTTCTCCCTTCCTTTCATTCCCCTTTGTCTTGTCTAATGAACTTCTCCCACCTCCACATCTTTTTTGTGGTTTAGCTTCTGCATATCTGAAAAAACAATGGACCTTTGCTGTTTGGACTTGGCTTATTTCACTCAGCATGATATTCTCCAGATCCATCCATTTACTGCAAAATATCACAAAATAATTCTTAATGGTAGAGTAATATTCTATTGTGTATGTATACCACAATTTCTTTGTCCATCCATCTGTTGATTGGATATCTAGGTTGGTTCCATAACTTAGTTATTGTGAACTGTGCTACTAGAAACTCTAATGTGGCTGTGTATAGTATGTTGATTTTAACTCCTTTGGATACATGCTGAGGAGTGCGATAACTGGGTCAACCAGTGGTTCCATTTCTACTTTTTTGAGGATTCTCCATATTGCTTTCCAGAGGGGTTGCACAGGACATCAGGTTGGAAATTCAGGAAAGAGCTGTTATTGCAGTCTAGAATTCTCGCTCTCCAGGGAAACAAGCTGAGAACTCAGGCAGGCTCTCCATGTTACAGTTCTAATGAATAGTCTTTGTTCTTCTGCTGACTTTACTCTTTGTCCTTTTGGCCATCTACTGGTTAGATTAAGGTCCACCCACATTATGAAGAGCAATCTGCTTTATTTAGTGTCTATTTATTTATATGTTCATCATATTTAAAAAGTACTTTCACAGAAACAACTAGACTGTTGTTTGGCCAAATAGTTGAGTACCACCATCTAATCAAACGGACACATAAAAATTGTCCATTGGAGTAATCCATTTGAGTTTGATGAAACAAAAGAAATGAAGTGGAAATCTAATATGATTATCCCAGAATGGTTATAGTCATTTTTCTCTTAAAATTAAGATTTCATTCTTTATTAACGTTTTATAAATAATGAGGAGCAGAGATTTTGTTTTCATTAATCAATACATTTTATCTTCCTGAGAGCTAACTTTAGGGGTCAGCTTGGCTCAATTAAGGAATAACTAGTTCTAGTAAGGCATTGCATCTGGTGTGCCTCTGAGATTATTTTGAGGGATGGTTGGTATTAGGACTCCGTAGATGATTGAGGAGGATGTGTCCTCAATGAGGGTGAACACCATTCAATCATCTGGATTTTAAATAGGAAAAATATAAGGCAGAGAAAGGGCAAATTCTTTCTTCTATGCCTCCTGAATCTGGGCTCCTGTTTTCTTGTTTTTGGACACAATGACTCCCAGTTCTCCAGCCTTTGGGTTCTGGGGACTTACCAGCAACTCTCCGGGTTCCGAGGTCTTTGCCCTTGTGTCAAGATTTCCACCACCAGCTTCCCTGATGCTGAGGCTTTTAGGTGTGGCCTGAGGGGCCAGTCATCCCAGGGTCTCCACAGCACTGACCACCTGTTGTGAGGGCTTCTCAGCCTCCATAACCACAAGCGCAAATTCCCTTAATATATCTCCTCCTATTTATTTGTATCAATACCTATATCTACATTGACATCTATATATGTCCTTTTGGTTCTGTTTCTCTGGTGAACTCTGCATAGTAAAGTATGTAACACCTTTTTGGAATTTCTTTATTTTATATATATATTAGTATCTGAAATGATGAGTTCTTTATTATTTTTTTTTCACTTAAAAAAACACTTTTAACCTCTCCTACCCTCTGGTATTATTCCAGAGATATTTCTCAGCTAATTTTAAATAATATTGCCTTTGCATTTAGATTAGAATTGTATTAAAATTCTAAATTAATTCAGATCAAATTATCTTTATAATACTTAGCTTTCCAACATGCAAATCCTTTAAATTATCTTTTTACATGTGTTTCAGTAAGACATTATTCTACTTATTTAAAGTTGTCTAACATTTTTAACATTAAAAAAGAATTTTCTTTAGTGTTCTACAGGTAATTTCTCTAATGATTAAATCTTTCTGTCTTCTCTCTCCAACTCTTAGTTTCATTACTTGAGTGAAAATTCAATTCAAAACATTAAGTTATATGGAAGTAATTGTTTTTGTCACATAAAATGATAACTTTTTGGTATATGTAATTATTTCCTGGAAAAGCCAAATATATAATTTACGGTACATAGCTTATAAATAGCTACATTGGGTGAATGCTTACATTCTCTGACTCCTATACATGGTTTATACTAAAATGTTCAATATGTCCAGTGAGTACAAAAAAATCTCACACGTTGTAAGGAATCATGCTATTCTTTTCAATGAGAAAGTTAATATATTCTCTGAAAAAAATAAACACAAGGAAATAGGACTTGCTGACTAAGTCTTTAATTTTCCAGGCAAAGATCAAACTGTCTACCAACCAGAAATAATGTAGAGGTAAGCAATATGATGCCATTTCTGACATTTTATTTTTGAAATGTTGGTACTTATAATTAATGTCATAGGCTACTAGATATAATACTTTTTCTTTGCAAAGACAACATATACCAGGTAAAGGCAGCTATTATTTTGACAGTAATTAAAAAGAACTGCCTATGGTTAAAAATATCATTACTTATGAAAATCTCTGTTTAAAAATATCAGTGCTTAGGAAAATCTCTGTGAACAAAATAATATACAGCAGTTCAGGAATGGGTATTATTCTTTATTTCTAATATTTTATTATGAGAGTAGCTATTCCTTTTCTCTACTTTCAGACTGGTTTTATAGAATAATACAAGTGTAAAAATAAATGCCATGTATCATCTTTGCAAAGAGAATCATGAAATTGTGCATGTTATTGACAAAAATAACCCCAAATTATTAATAGCTCTTATTCTGGAATGCTATTGAAAAAGGAAATGTGACCTTAATGTGGCAGAAGCTTAATGGATGTGAGTTCGACAACCACTTCAAATTTCTACATGAACTTGAAAACAGGAAGAGCGGTTAACAGTTCTCTTTTTAAAATGCATTAATTGGCAAACAGAAATAAAAGTTGGTAGTAAAAGAGTATTGTACACATATAAGTTTCTAGTTACTAATTTATACTCTAGTTATTGATTTATACTTTCTGTGTTAGGTGACATGGCTTGAAACATGAGTAAAACAAGCTAACGTGGAGCTCAAAAAATGTGGGTAAATGCTGTAGAAGTATTAAAGGAGAAATATTTGATTGATAGTATAATTATTTACGTTTTATGGTCGGGATATGAGGTGCCCCTCCAAAACTCCTGTGCTAATGCAGGAATGTCCAGAGCTAAAACCTAATTCATCTATCCTGGATTGGCTGGACTGACTGGGTAGTAACTGTATGAAGGTGGGGTATAGTTGGAGGAGGTGGGTTACTCGGAGAGTGCCCTGGAAGGGTGCATCTTCTCTGTGGCCCCCTTTCCCCTCCCTGTCTCTGTTTCCTGACCCCATCATGAGATGAGGAGCTTTCCTCTATTGGGTCCTTCTGCCATGATGTGCTGTCTCACCTTGGGCCCAGAGCAATGGAGTTGACCATCTATGGATTAAGACCTCTAAATAAATTTTCCCTCATTTACGTTGTTCTTGTGGGGTATTTTGGTCACAATGATGCAAAAGCTAACTAAAACATTGAGTTAATATTAATCAAAATGTGGAATGATTTTTTGACTAACGATTTAAACTGTTCACTCATCTGAACAAACATATCCATATGAAAAGTTTTATTTGTTTGATAAATACTTAAAAGTACAAGATCATGCTGCAAACCTGTTGACATGGAAATCTCAATGCGAAGAGATTTCCTAGAGTCCATGCCTTAAACCCTGTCCCTTTGGAAAATCAGACTAATTCAAACTGCTTCCAGAGTACATCTCTGGAATGAAACTTAAGATTTCCTGACAGTTACAAGTGCAAAAAGAGGTATCAAAATCTCTAGTTACATGCCTACCACGTACTTGACATGTCTTCACAAATGTGTCCGTTGCCTACCACATGGGTGTGTGAGAAAATGTGTTCATGTTAGATGGAGGGGAGGCTAAATTATGTGTATGGTGGGTGCACTTTGAGTGACTGGGCTTGGGTTTGAGCAGTACCTTATATGACAGTAAAGAGTGATATCTGTTTTCTTTTTAGATATTATCCTTTCTTTATTCAGCACACCCTGGATATTTTTGTCTTTATTCAAGTTAGCAATTATTGGTGGAGTCCACAGTGTTCTTTGAGGTAGATAAACTTAAGCTTTAAGTATTATAATAATGTTTTTTATTGGTGTGAAGCCAACACAAGATTTGAGAAATTGTTGGCATAATTTTTCTTCATTTATTTTGAATTTTGTAGTAGAAGGTTGCTATGATAAAGATACTAATAAATAAACATGAAATTTATATCTAATCTTCTTAAAAGTTGTGAATGTTTGTTAATCCTTAATTTCAACTTTTGAGGTTTTATATGATTTGAAATGTTCCTCTGAATATGCAGAATACAAAATGAGCATATGGGATGATGGAATCCTATTTTTTCTATTATACTGTAAGAATGAAACAGGTGGCTAATAAATTAAACAGGGGATTGCTATCTATTATTGACTAAGTTCAGTTAAACCATGTTGTTCCCTAAAGGCCATGTGTTCCTCCTGAAATATGTTGAATAAAAGCTTTCTTTTCTGACCTCTACCTAACTGTAGAAAAATCAAATGATATTTTTTATTCTTGGTTTCAAGGAATCTTTGTATAATCTGGCAACTTATTAAGAAAAAAAATCTATAATAAATTTATCTTTAATTAGAAAGAATAATAAAACTGCATGCAGTTTTCTAACAAAATTATTAAATGAAACAAATATATTCTACATTGTGGGTTTCCTGTTCTCTGAGCACCTTGGGATGGGTCTGATGTTGATGAACACTAGGTATTCTTAAGACTTTTTTTTGGATAAAAATAAACAAGAAAAGTATGCACATAAACTTCTCAAATGGCTGCTTCAGGCCTACTAGGAAGCTTTGTAATATGAAAAGATCTTTCCAATTTAAAGGTAAAAGAAGTCTTCCACATTTATCACCTTTTGGGGGTGGTTCTAGGCAAAGCAATGCTTTTCAGGCCTTGGGCAATCCATCTCCAATCTAAACTCTTTTTTGGTCTTTTCCTGAGTTTAAAAGGACTAGCTTACATAAATGATTAAAAGGATGCTTGCATATAGCCATACATTCCTTGGACAGCTATACTCTGGGATGTAAAACACAAAAAAACACCCACAACACACACACACACACACACACACTTTCTAAGGAGCAACAAAAAATTGTCTGTGCAAAGGGTGTTATGAGGATTTTAAGAGAATCTGAAATTTGGAAGACTAAGTTCCTGTCTTAAGAAAGCTAGATTCTGTCCAATCTGTGCCCCAAGAAACATTCTATTTTATAAGCATTGAGAAAAATTTTAAAAGAGCACAACTTCCAATTTTAAAAATGTGTATGTTAAATAAATGAAAATCATAACTTCAACAACAGAAAATCAAGTAGAAAAAATACAGTAATTTTTCCAAGTTAAAGAAGAAGCCTATGATAAAGTTAGAATTTAAATTTTAAATTCCTAATTAACCTATATATTTATTAGGAGTAGACACACAAATAAATTTGTTCCCTTGACATTCAGAAAAAAAACTCCAAATATGGTTACATTCATATATATAGAGCTTTGCTTGAGAATAAAATCACTTAGAAGCAAATAAATCCAAAAGTACTTCAATATATATATATATATATATATATATATATATATATATATGTGTGTGTGAACTATTGTCAATAATGATTAAATCTAGATTAAACAATAAATTAAATGATAAAATAATTAATCATTATTTTCCACGATTAGTGTGAAATTTGCTTCTGCACTATATATTTGGTAACTGAAATTAAATCATGTATTACTACCATTTAAAAGATAATTTAGATATGTGTCAAAATTAATGAAACTATTTAAAGAGAAACCCAAGAGTACTGTTCATTTTTAAAAGGAATTGCCAAGTGACGAAGCAGACTTCACATAGTAAGTAATTAATTATTTATTAAATTCTCTCTAGATCCTAGAAATAGGCACCTCAGAGTGAACAAAATGCCTGGATTTCTTCAGGATACTGGTTATTGTTAACACTTGTTTCATACTCAGGAAAAAAAATCCATCATAGCTCTACTGATTAGTAGAATTTTAACCCTCTCATTCCTTAGACAAATTAGCCATAAAACTTGATCAAAACCCATGATTCGGTCTGAAAAATCCCATTACTTAGGCAAATCAAAGAGATGATGACAGGAATGGAAAAGAAAGTTGCTTTCATAAAACACTAAACTATCAGACAAGGTAAATTTGCTATTATATTTGAGATATGTTACCTGCCAAGGGATATGGGAAAGAAGCAAACATAGAATACAGTTTTGTTTATAACTTCTTCAAAATGATTTCTCACTTATTAAGGTGTCAAAAAGAATACAAATATGTTGAAATACCTAAACATGCTACTTTCATGGCAAGACTGCATGTTATGCAAATAGCTATTACAGTTAACCCAACTCAAGATATGGACTGTATTGCTCTTTGAAAGAGAAGAAAATCTTACTTCTGTTTGCTACATTTTCTGGGTACCTTCACGTTAGTATAATGTAAATGGTAAGAAGAAAAATAGTATTGAAATCTAGAGGCAGAAAAATATTCACTTAAAAAACTGACATCAAAGTAAAAACCAATGAAAAAAATAATTGTCAGTACTAGGACTGACTAGAGATTGACCACAGATATTATATATAAAGAATGGGCTTTTCAAATGTTTTTGTCAAAATTTTAATAGGTATATTTTTGGAATATAACATAATTGGAATATATTGGTTATTGGTCATGCTATGGAAGATGAATGAAATGTGGTCATTTAGATGACTAATTTGTTAACCTTTGTAAAAGGTTATTTTACTTATTTGCACAAACTTATTACACATGACTATAGATTTTTCTTAATGATATTCTTAAATATTATAGTTTGTTAATAATAGACACCTACTTATAAAATATGGTTAATATCTATCTCTTGATTTCATGTTATACTTTAATTTTTATAAATGTTAAGTACTTCTTAAAGGGTGTTCCTTGGTATTTGATTTATTATTTTGGAACTATTATGTACAAGTAAAAAAGTAAATCTAGCTTATCTAATTTTTTACTCTACCTGGTCTTATAACTGAGTTAGCTCTTTTATAAGTGTATAATGAACATTTATATTTATCATATTACAACCATGAATGATCACAAAAAGACCTGCAACATGCCAAACAAAATATTCTATAGACCCAATGGTACTTGCACTTATTAATTATATTCATGCTTTTGTATGATATAAGTATTAGACAACATAGAGCTACTTAAATATATTCAATGACTCAACATTGTCTTTAGAAGATGTGGAAGAGATGTTGTGCTTTAATTTTCAACCGTGTGGCCAGATCAGGACTACCAGTAGTGGCTTATTGGATGACAATACCACATAGGTTGGAGAAATTTTTAACACATGTAGGGTCAAAAGTATCCCAGACCATTATTCAATATAATTCTAATGTAAAGCACACAACCAGAGAAAGATTAAAATAAAAGATAGCTATTCCATAATTAATGTATACCTATCCCTCTAGAACCAGTGTTCCATGTTTAATAATTTACTATTCATCATATATAATTAAATATTCTAATTATTGTCTTGGTATGCAAATTACAGATCTGATACATCTGTTTTCATTGGGGAAAGAATGATATGCTGGTAGAAATTGTTTTCTCCTAACTTAATAGCAAGTATAATGAATTGCTCTTATAACAATAAAGTTACAATTTGAGAGTCTACTATTTTTTCATGTCATGCTAGTCAGAACTTCTCCTTGATAGTGCTGAAGTAGCCTTTAGAAATGTGTGTATTCTTATTGTATGAAACCAGCAGTCATATCTGGGAATACTGATTTTAGAAAAGCCAGTTCAGTAGAGCACTATGTAAAAATAGTAACTATAGTATACAAATTAATTTTATAAAAGTAGACACAAAATCAATTTCAGGGTAAAGAAAAAAAAGTAAATTAAAAGCTATAAGAGGACAAGTAAAATGTTCTCAGAATAAGGCTAAAGATTAGAAGTGAGAGGTTATTGTTCTTAAACTAACAAGTTTGTCTCTTCTTGAAAATAAAAAAAAATATTAATTTAAAACTGAAACTTCAGTATTGTTTTTCAAAAGTAACAAAGGGTACAGATTTTAAAAACTAGGAAAACAATAAAGATTAAAGACCTATTTTGGAAAAAAAAACTCTTGACTGTACTTTTATGCCAAATAGGTATGCAATGTTATAATGAGGAAAAACTGTAGGAATATACATTTTTTAAAATACACTTTTTTAGTTGTAAATAGACACAATACCTTTACTTATTTTTATGCAGTGCTGAGGATGGAACTCAGTGCCTCACATGTGAGAAGTAGCACTCTGCCACTTAGGTATAACCCCAGCACCAGGAGTACACATTTTTAATATTCATTTTTTCAAACACAGGGTAACCAATAGGTAGCAGGATTGCACATGGCAGAATCATGGAAAAAATTCTATTTTCTGGGATAAGATCACAAAATACTGAAATGAATTACATTTCTATGTAAAGACTGGTTTGAATTAAAACTTTAAATCAGAAATCATTAAATTTGCTTTAGTTTATGTCTGTAGTTGACTGAATTAAGATCAGAATTGTGCCATGTTTAAAAATGTGTAGTCTCTATAACATAAAAGGTCATCTGTCACAGATAATGTATAGATTATTACTTAATACTGTATTAATTATTCTTACTTTTGATATAGGAAGTTTAGATTGCTCAACCATACTTAAAATATAACCATTATTTCTAAAGGCTGTTTTAGAAAACCACTTTCTATCATCTGTTTTTGCCAAACCAATTAGACCAGAGTTTAAATAAAGAAAAAATTTAAGATAAAATTTGTACACTTACATTATTCAATGAATGTCATAATATGGGAAATTTATTATTATTTATTTTAATGCCTGCAAACTATTATACATTTCACATATGTTTACTATTGCTAGCTATTTGTTTCAAAATTCATATTCCAAGTCAGCTGTAGGGAATACTGGAAGAAATATCTAGCATTGTGGTTCTGGTGGTATACCTTAGCTTATTTGCTATTAAAATATTAATCTTCCAGTAGTATCCTTTGTTTATATAATAGCTGACTGGTTATTTGCCTACACTGTTAATATTTCAATATATCCTACTGTAAAAAACTCAATAACAAACAAAGATAGGTAGATCGTAAATTTTAATGGGAAATGTGTACAATGATTGAGCTGCTACATATGTAAACATCTTTTTTCTGTCAAAGTGCATGGGAAGAAACCATAGAATCTTATGCTTTTTTTGAAAATCATAATCAGTCATATATTGGACACTGTTTATAAATGCCACAATATAAAAAGTTTGGTGATGTTTTCTAAGTTTTTGTTTTCTTCATAATAACTTTAAATTATTACTGAAAGATAATTAATCAATTAATATTGTAAAAGGTCCAAGCCTAATTTACAGTTATAAAATTAAAAATAAAGAACCTATTTTTTTCTCTAGAATTTTTTTATTGTGCATTATGCTGCTTTGGAGAGGGTGATATATTAAATGTCAACAATTTGCAAACAAATGTTGTCTGGAAATTTGAGAGCATCATTTTAGATTATCATAAATTTTCTCCTTTGAATTATTAAAAAGTAATTATTCATATGCTCCTTGAATGGCAATGGATCCCAGCTATACCAATGCTTCACCATCCCTGTTGGTTCTCATAACCCTGCCTATGCCTCTATGAACATAGCCTTCATTAAATTAGTTTTAGATAAAATTTTCTGTGTCTGCCACCTGGCTTCTGCCAGAACCCTGGCACACTGAAATCTCTTTGTGCCTCAATCTTTCACCTATAGAAAACGCATAACAGTGGTTACCACGCTCAGGCATGTTGTGAAATTTACATGTTTGAATATACATAAAGATGTTTACAATAGTACCTTGTCCACAGAGGGCACTGAATGAACCTAACATATAGTAATAATGATGATGTTAATAATACCATTTATGGGTTGGGCTTTTGGTTTAGTGGTAGAACGCTCACCTGCCATGTATGAGGTACTGGGTTCGAGACTCAGCAGCACATATAAATAAATTAATTGAAGGTCTATTGACAGATAAAAAAATTATAATACCATCATTATTACAACCTCAGTTGATAATTTGAATTCCTTCAGGGTTTTTTTTTTTGGTTATTTTATGCAAGTTTGTATTTTGGGGGGTGAAAGTGATCAGAAGCAGAAGGAGAGGCACATTTGATTAGAAGACTTGAGGATTTGCTCTGCCTAAACAACATGATAAAAAGTTTGAATTTACTCATAGAAGGGAAAATGCAAATTAAAAACTAAAATTAATGCAAATTAAAATGAGATCCATCTTTCGTTTTGGCATATGTGTTTATTTTTTTCCCCAGTGAAGTTATAATTACATTTAAATGGATAATTCTAATAAAGCAGTGACCTTAAAACACACTCACTTAATCTCCCATTTTGAATTAATGGATGTGCTTTAGATCATATCTTTACAAACTGTAAACAAAATTCTTTCTCTTCTCCTAGTTTTCAATGACACCACCTTAGTGTCATCTGATAACATTTAACTTCCCTACCCCAGTAGGAATAACTCTGATATATTTCCCTTAACTTTTAAATAGTCAGAAATTGCCAACTGACAGAATTATGTAGAGAAAAATATATTGTTTGTAGTTACTCTGGATTCTGAGGCAGGAGGATCACAAATTTGAGGCCAGCCTTGGAAATTTGGTACCCTTCCTTTCTCAAAACAAACAAACAAACACAAAAATTGCTGAGGATATGAGGATGTAGCTGAGTGGTAAAGCAAGTCTGAGTATAAGACACACACACACACACACACACACACACACACACAATATGGATGGATGGATGGTTAGGTAAATAGAAAGAAGTGAAAACTTCTCCAATATTTGGAGGAATAATATATTCTGTTAGGTTTATATTTTTAGATAGAAAAGAGAGTCAAATCCTGTGGGAAAAGTTTAATATGCTTGTCATCATATATCAAAGGGCCATAATCTAAGTTGAGACTCTGCCTTTGAGAGAAAATCCCAGAATTTTGTTTTGGTATTAGAACTTGCCCTGATGTTTATACAATGCTGAATCCAGAATCTTCTTTATAAATGAGGATAAAAGCTAATAAAAATGAAATGCCTTGAGAAAGCTCATCCAATTGGCAGAGAAAAAGCTGCTGTGCAGGTATCCATGATCATAAAGTGTTTACTGTGTTTTAACCTTTGTTGCTTATAGGATTTATCTAAAATATAACTTAAGATTCCCTGGGTATACTAAAGTCAACAATGATAATATTATTTGAACTTTCAAAATGTGTCCAGAACTCTTCTAATTATGTTTAATGTTCATAACAGTTTTTCAAGGAGAACACTATTTTCAATCCGAATTTTGTAGATTAGACTATCTAGCAATTAAGCTGTTTTACCAATATGTAGACCAATATTTTTCCAATTCATCTTTAAAATGTTTTAAAACACCTGTGCATATTATTTTTAATGTTTTCTAATCTTTAATAGGATTAATAACACTTATGAATTGCAGAGTGTTTGTTCTAATATCTCTGACCTTTCCTCTTCAAAGAAAATTCGGGAGTAAAAATGTCACTCAGGCTTTCAGTAAAAATCAGCGTTAAACATTTACTCTTTTCTATATTCTTCCATCCTTGAATCCACCTTGATCATCACCGGTTTTCATTGATTCTCTGCTTGGCTTCCTGCCTATGATGTATTGTGTAACTAGATTTGGACTTTCTTGTAAAGTGCTCTTTCATTTTGCTTAAGCCTTACCTGATTTTAATTTACACTTTTCCCTGCTCTGACCTGCTTTGCTTTATAAGTTCCTTATTCTCTTCACTTGAGCAATCTGACAGCTCTTGAAAGATGCTTATGATGGCTCAGTTTTTTTTTCATACAGCCACACTGTTAGAATTTCCTTTTCTTCTTTAAAATAGCATTTTTGGTAAAGGGGGGATTCTAATCAGGTATGCAGTTAGATTTTATTTTCTAAATACTGACAGTAAGAACAGTATTACTAAATCACAAACAGTGTCAGTGGAATAAAAATAACACAATTCTCTTTCCTCCAAAATATCTTTAGAATATATTGGAGGTGGTAGCAAAGTCAAAAATGGATGTCTGGCCCTTTTCTTATGTAGCAATTTGTAAGTTCTTATTTTGTGACTTGACCATTTTAGAAACATCCTAAAATGCCTGAAAGAGATGCACTGAGAAGTTTTATAGATGTAATATAGATTATAATTACTGGCTGTCTCATGCTGTAAATTTTCACCACTTCTCAACAACAGAAGAATAAGTCTTAGGTCTAGAATATTTCTGTACTGAGAGAGAGACTTCCTTCCTTTATGGGCTTATTGCCTTGTATAGGAATACCTTTTATTATTTTAGACTAAGTATTCTCCTTTGTTCTGTTAAGCATGTGCATTAATACTCTCAGGTGGGCTTCCAGCTTTCAGCATTTCATCTCCACTGGGGAAGGGCTGAGGTTCCAGGTTCCTCTGCTGTAGGCCAGTTGCCATGCATCAGTTTCCAGGAGAAACCTGCTAGCCACGAGAGACATGCCCACTACTGGGAGTGATCTTACTCTGTCTCTTCTCTGTGTGAATAAAGTATTGCTCAACCCAGTGCTTGATTGTGCTCTGTTTGGTTTTGGTTTCTTTTGCAAACTCTGATACTGTGATACAATGAGCAGAAGTATATGGACCTCTATTCATACTGGTTGGTGTGATGAAAATCTATGTTATTCTAGTGGTAGTTGGCGTTCTCCTCTGGAACTGACAATGTGCGCACATTATTCTGCTTGAGAGTTTGGTGCAGTAAGCAGGATCATCAATGAAACACACCATGACATGGTGGAAATGCAAAGAGTTGTCACTCCCATTATCCCTGGGTGATGTAGACTCCTTGTGGGTTTATGGATTGACTGAAATGCTGGCCTCCCTTTGGCCTCATGAAAATAAATGGGATGTAGATAATCTTGCCATTAGAGTTAAACTAGTATAATGGGTGAAGACTGAGATACAACAGGTAGAACCTAAAAGAGTAAGGCAGGTAGATCCTGCTTCTGGGTTGCTATCATACCTAGTTCCACTCAAATCCCATGGTTCCCCAGAGGTTGTAGACAATGTCAGAAAAAAATAAGGGAGCCCAGTATAGGGAGCTCCAGCCAGAACCAGTTGCTTATGGGTCTCAAGTAAAGCCTATTTTCATGCAATGTTGAACTTCCAAACACATTGCTGAAAACAAGGCTACTGAAATGAGATTATATTCTGAGGGATATATCAAAACCCAAAGGACAGAATATAACAAAAACTTGGTAAATCTCATGTTGCCTAGATGGTTCATTCTCCTTTTGGAAGACATGGATTTGCACACCCAAATGTCCTAGGTAGAATGGTGCAGTATGGAAAATCTAGCCCTTGACTGCTTGATAGTATATATTTTGGCTCAACCAAACAGAACTACCAACAGGATCAAGACAGAGAAAAACTGAGGCCACTATTGTTCTAAATGTCTGCAAATAGGAGATGGAAGTGTCCCAAAGATGAAGGTTTTTTTTAGGAGTAAGATCCCCTGGAACACTGTAAAAGAGGCATCATGGCACCCTGAAATAAGGTCATAGAGATACTTAATTGTATTTCCTGGTCTCCATCCAGGCAGAACAGAGATGAAACTAATCAGCTCCAAACTGTATTACAAGCCTTTATGAGGGATGAGTCACTTCAGTTCAGGAACTCTTTGCATCTCCTACTCCTTGCTGTCATGACAGGAGTGAGGTAGTAGAAAACACCAAAGCATCATTTCTCTAAGAATAGGAAATAGGGAAATGACAAAAACGATAATAATAGTCTTGGCCTTAGCCAGAAGAGGACGTGGTGAGTGAAAATTCCAAAATGGTAACCAAAATCAAGGAAACAAATTGAGAAACCAATCAAAGGGGTAGGACCTTTGCAATGTGGCTTCACCTGATTAGCAATGTAGCTATACCTGTTCAAACAAGGCATAAACAAAACTGAAAATGATAGAGTAGCCAACAAGGACCTTTTCAAAATAGATAAGGTTGACAGATGTCCATCTAAATTAAGAACCAAGATATCTGTGTTACTAAAACAGATCAAAGAGCGCACACAAAACTGGAAGGATACAGAGTCTTGCATTGTTGTCACATAAGTCCCAGTCCAACCCAAGAGGAATAATGGATAGCTAAAATATTTCTCTACCTTGGCTTGGATGACGGAGGGGATGAAGGTTTTGATTAAAAGCCTAGATAATCAGGCAGGATTGAGAAGCCTCTTGGACTTCGCCTTGACCTCAGCCCCTTAAATAAAAGTGGCCAAGGTCTCATCAGGGAACTAGAAACCCTATATTCCAGTGCCAGTAAAAGGGGAACATGGTGATTTATAGATATAGGACTGTTGATACAAGTGTACAAGTTACTATTCTCCCAGAAACTAGTATAGAAAAAGGAAAGATAGTGGCTTTGAGTTGTATGAGGGAGGATTCAGTTGCCTGTGGCAAACAGATGCTCATGTGATGGTAAGTGGGTCCCTTTGTTCATTTCAGTTACATTTTCACATTTTGGCCATATTAGTACTGAACACCATCACGTCCTCAAAAGGCATGCAATTCAACACAGAAGTGAGCCATTGCAGTGCCCCCTTTACATTCTCTACTGCCTCAAGAATTGCCCAAACTCGACACATTGTCTCACAGAAGTAATAATGAATTACTCATGGGGAAAAAGTTATTACTTGGCTAAATCAGGAGGGCTCCTCCACATTTTCACAATTCAACAGACTGATTTGGCTAATGAGAAAGTTCTTTGGGACATGGAATTTGATAGTCAACTACATCAAGCTGAATGTCCTGGGTCTCTGGGTGCCAGATATTATCACCATCACTGAGATACCTATAACCCATGCTGGAGATGGGTACATTGTTACTGATTTGGCTAATGTCTTTTTTCTCAGTCCCTTTTAAAGATGAGGGTCAGGACCAATTTGTGTTCACATAAAACTGCCTGTGGTATACTTTTCCTGTGACTCTTTCACTAGCAGGTAGCCTTTGTCCTTCAACAAGCCCAACTACACTGAAAAGTTTTAGTCAACTACTATTATGTCACTAACATCCTGATGAGAGAGCACACTAAAAAATAGTGGCTATGGCACTCTCCTAAGTCATTGGTGCAAGGACTACAGGCTGAGGAAAAGCATAACAGGTGCTATTTTTAGGGGACACCTGGGTGGAAAGCCAAACAAATATCTTACATAAAGTAAACAAAAATTGTTAATCAGGTGATACTGAATAATAAAAATGAATGCCAACATCTAGGGATCTCTTTGGGTTCTGGAGAAAGTATGTACTGGATGGAGTATTCTCTACTTGCCATTAGTCATACTGCCACATTAATTTTAAATATGGCTTTTTATAGCAGCAGGTCTTAGAAGCATAATTATCTTGTAGCTCAGGTTAATGCTGCCCAACAAATGAACCTTTGCAACCTTTGGGACCTGTTAGCCTCATGAAACTATGGGTGTCCCAAACCTCCATGCATGCTGATTAGAGTCTATGACAACAGAAAACCAGCTCGTAGATTTGAAGACCTCTTGGATTCTGGATGTGTAAGTTGTCTGAGGAAGTCACTGGATATGCATCTTCAACTGACAACTTGTTTGCTATTGTGCACTGGGGGGGGGTGTTTAATATTTTTTTAAGTAGTAGTAAGACAAAATACCTTTGTTTTATTTATTTATTTTTATGTGGTGCTGAGGATTGAACCCAGAGCCTCACACATGCTAGATCAGTGCTCAACTGCTGAGACACAACCCCAGCCCCAGACAGGGATTGTTTTATGACTAGAAGGCCACATCTGACACTGGACCTAACTGCATTATTTCATGCAGATGTTTAGGAACTCAACTGATAAAAATTGGATGGAGTCAACAAAGATCAACCATCAAATCCTCAAAATACAAGATGGTGTCCAATCAATACTATAAGGGATAAGTAGCCTCCATGAATAAATAGCCAGATTATCATAAGGGACCAAATAACCTCTAGGGGATGCTTTGACCCACTGTTGGCTACTGGTAGCCCCAAATCCAATGATGTTTCTTCAGCAATTATGGAGGAAGTCTGTGGGTAGAACATCTGTTGGTAGGATGTTAGGTGGGTAGCACCCAGCATGCACAAAGATCTGGGTTCAATCCCCAGTACCAAAGTAAAACACAAACACCAAACAAAGATGTGACTATTGAAAATAGATTAGGCAATTTGTACTGGGCTACAGAATGCCTATCAGCCTTGGATGAGGCATCCTTTTTCAGAATTTGGGGTTATCAGAAGATTGTGCAAAATCACATTCTAAACTGGAAAAGCCCTCTACTACTGACACACTGCAGTGTTGCCTGAGACCCTTTTCCAGGAAAACAGACAATTATCTCCACTCACCTGTCTGTGTCCTCAGATCAAGCATAAGTGAGCATGCCCTATAAAAAGGTTTGCAACTTGTCTTGACTGACTATGGCAGAGGTGGATAATACTATGATATAACTTACTCAGGATCAAGAAGACTCACTAAATGCACTAATCTAGGTAGTGATGGGATAACCATATAGCTCTTGTTATGTTATTGCTAGAACCTTTGCTGTGTATCCAATAATCCCTTTTTACCTGGAATCTGTGATGGATATGTTTCAAGACCCCTGGTGGATGCCTAAAATTGAAATTTATATATACTATGCTTTTGAGGTTAAAGATAATAATAATAATAATAATTATTATTATTATTATTATAAAATAGAACAATTAAATTATAGAAAATTATGTAAATATAGTCTGCTAAGAGCCACAGTCAAGTAATATGATGCATGGCATTTTTGGTTGAAAGGTGACGCCAGCTAGCCATTGAGATGATATGATTATGTTAAGATATGCGTTTTTATGGATATTGGACTCCTGCTGTTCACCTTGGCCTGCTATGGGACTCCTGGATAGTTCCCATTGGTTGGGGAAGTGCGGTAGGAGGGAATTCCGGAGGAGGAACTTCCTCTTGGGAACTTCCTCGCAGGCGTGAATCGGCAATCTTCCCTGGTGCATACGGGGTATTGGCGGCAGTTTCAAAAATAAAGTTTGTTCCTGCTTGAGTGGCTTGTGATTATGTGCCCAGCCAAACTGCGGCAATTTTTGGTTGAAAGGTGACGCCAGCTAGCCATTGAGATGATATGATTATGTTACTTGGCTGTGGCTCTTAACAATAGTCTTTCAATCTTTCTCAAAATATCATATTGTACTGTTCTCATGTTTCTTCCATGATGCCTATGTGATGAGATAAGGTGAGGTGAATATTATAGGCACTGTGTTACAGTGTTAGGCAACTATAGTTGCTTAACATGAACACTGTGATATCACCACAGCTGATTTGATATCTAAGTCTACCAAATGAGTAACAGACAGACAACATACACAGCATGGATATGCTGCACAAAGGGATAATTCATGTTCTAGGTATAATGGAGCAATCTCATCATGCTACTGTGGATGGTATATAATTTAAAATCTACGCATTTTTTTTTATTTCCGGGATTTCTAATTTAATATTTTCAGACAGTGTTTGATAATAGACAGTTGAAACCACAGAAATAGAAGTCACAAATATACTACTGCATATCCACGGACTTCCATGGATCAAGAAGAATGGTTATCAGCCATTTGCCCAAAGTCCTCCCTAGGCTTCTTATGTGATCTCAGTTGACTTGACTTGGAGTTCCTGGTTGAAGACCTCCCCCTGGATTAGTTCTCAAGAAACTCTTGACCAGCTGCATTGTTCTCAAACAACAATCCCTATGAGCAATCTGAGTTGAGTTTGTTTAGGATGAAGCAAATTAATCTCTCTCTGATGACCTGACATTTAATTGTTAGTCACCCTGTAGTTGCTGCTGGAACTAGTGTGGGTGTTCACTAAAATGAAGAAGAAAAATTATAGGTTTGATGCACCATGAGCAAGTGGCTGTTGTTAATGCCCACTACACACCATATCAAAGCACCCTGAAGGGTTCCTATAGTTTTCCCCAACTCCCTGAAGCACATTTTCCTCTTTCAAGAGTGCCTGGCAATCAGACCCTTGGAGATTTATAACTTTGTACCTGTCATAAGTGCCATTCTCTTACTTCCCTTCCTTATGACTCTTCCTTGTTCAGTGGTTTTAGAAGTGGCTAAGTGTTCTTGGTTGCTGATAGGCAGGAAGGTACTAACACTCTGAGAGTGATGTGGTGGTTCTCTTGGTGGAAAGGAGACCAGCCTCTCTCTATCCTACCCCCTAAGCTTAGTGAGTCACAGAACCCTCAGTTCCAGGATTACTACACTTGCTATCCTAACCATCCATCTGGCCACTGTTTTAGGCTACTGAAATATGCAGTAGCCTGAATCTTTGGGTACATTAGTAGTTCTTAGAACTGACTGGTATTTTTTCCTGATATTCTATATATTTTTTTAAATTTGCTTATCTAGATTTGATTTGGCTCAATGGAATCAATATCTGTAGAAAGAAAGCTTAATATTCTTTTTCACGTGTGTGTGCTCACACACTCACACACACACACACACACACACACACACACATACACACACACATCAATGCTTCAGGGAGTCCCTTCATTAAGATATAATGACATTAAAAATAAAAACTTTAAAACATATTTTTCCCTGGAATGATTTTAGAAAAAATGAAAGGACTGCCTGTGCATACTAAATTATCAATTTGCCCTTGGCACATCGTTATGTTGAATGTTTTGGCACAAAGTTTCAAGTCCTAATTTAAAAGTAGTATTATTTTCTATTATTCCACACAAATAGATTTATAATATTTCATAAAATTTAAAAGTTAGAAATAATTGGGTCTAAGCACTAATTTTAATTTCCACTATATTTGATTGGAAAAAAAAACTCATGAGAAATTAACTAAGGAAGGAAATGAGAAGTAGACTTAAAGAACACTATTTAAAGAGTGGCTACTGATAGCTAAGATACAGAAACAACTTACGTATCTGTCAGAAGATAAATGCATAAACAAATTGTTATACACACAAATACACGTACATATGCTCATGAGCACACACTGGAATATTATTCAGGCTTGAAAAATTAGATACTGCCATCTTTGATGACATGAATGAACCTGGAAAACATTATGCAAAGTGAAATAAAACAGATACCTCTACATTAAGATTATGACCTCACTTACATTTAGAATCTATGAAAGGAAAAATCCAAAAAATAGAAACCTGGAGTAGAACTGTGATTACTGGGAGTTGGAAGGGGAAATAAAAGGAGAAAACTAGTTATAAGGGAACAAATTTGAAGTTCTAGATATCTAATTATAGCATGAGGACTATAGTTAATGATGTACTATATACTAAAAATTTGCTAAGAGTAGATCCAAGGTTTTCTTAACGCATATGCATATACTAATTATGGAAGATGGAAGGGAACGGAATGTCAATTTACTTAAACTGTAGTGACTATGTACACCTTAAACATACACAGACAAAAATTAAATGTGGTCACTGATTTTCTGTTATTTATGAAAAACTGAAAATATACAACTGAATTTAAAATATATAAAAAATTTAAATTTATCAGACAGAAGACTCTGGAAGACTTTCAAAATCTTTCAAACTCTTTAAAAGAATTTAAAGACAGAAGACATATAAACAGGATGGTAAACTACTTGTTACCTAGTATTTGTTTATTTCAGTAAAATGAGGAGAGAACTCATTTTGTGAGGATGGCTGCACATTCAGAAATGTCAGTCCAGAAACTCATTCATTCCACTGGTGTAACAAGAAGCTTTTATCTAGGTTTTTCTGAGACAAACCAGGTTAACACCTAGTATACTTGCATAATTTGAAACACCTTCCTCTTTAATCACAGGAATTTATCATTTTGGATATAAATTATATTGGTCAATTTAGTCCTTGATCACTCATCATTGGGTCATTAATACCCTCTAATTGTCCCAGGTTAGGGCGTTAATGGGTGTGTCAATTCACACATGAGATACACTCTGGAAAGGCTTACACATGTCTTTGAATCCCCAATGCCTGTTATAAACCGGCACCAGCAGAATTTTTGCAAATTAAACCATTAGCCATAGACTGCTATTGACTGGGAATTTAAGAAATAACCTATATAGCCAAGCCCTAAAAAACAAATGCCAAATGTCTTCTTTGATATAAAGAGAACAACTAAGAACAGAACAGGAAGGAAGGGCATGAGGAAAAGACTAACAGTAAACAAAGACGAATGGGGGGAGAGAAAGGGAGAGAGAAGGGAAAGCATATGGAAATGGTAGGAGACCTTCAATGATACACAAAATTATAAGAGGTTGTGAGGGGCAAGGGGGAGGGGAAAAAAGGGAGAGAATCAAACAACAGCAGAGGAGGTAGAGAGGGAAGATGGGAGGGGAGGGGAGGGAGGATAGTAGGGGATAGGAAAGGTAGCAGAATACAACAGTCACTAATATGCCATTATGTAAAAATGTGAGTGTGTAACCGATGTGATTCTGCAATTTGTATTTGGGGTAAAAATGAGAGTTCAAAACCCAATTGAGTCAAATGTATGAAAGATGATATATCATGAGCTCTGTAATGTTTTTAACAATCAATTAAAAAAATAAAAACAGAAAAAAAAAGAAATAACCTATAGGGTCTCTGTTATTCAATACTTACTGTACATTTCTAAAATTGTGTATGAGTGAAGAAATCTAAAAATATAAGTTTTTACTCATGAATATCATAAAAATATATAACCTGGGAGCCCTGATACAAGATTTAAATAGTTAGGAAAAATGAATAAAAAGCAGTCAGTCTTAATGCATTTTTGACTTTTTCTGGCTGTGGTATGATTGCTTAATTCAGTTATGCTATGAAGTTTTGAAGCATATCTGTCAAAAAGGCAGTTAAAGTCACTCAGAAAATTGTGTTGTCTAAGGTAAATTTGACTTGCTTAATAAGGGAAAGCATATTCTCCTGTTGTCGTAGTCTTGGCTGGGCAACAAGATCACGAGCCACCACACACCTTGTAGATTCAAACAGCAATTCTTTATTCCCAAACTCACACCGGCCCTGTACAATCACGTTCTGGGGAAATCCCAGTTCTGCTCCCCAATTCATGTCCCAAAATGCTTTCTCAATTCCGAACTCAACGGGAACTCAGGCAGCAGAAACGCCCTTTTCCCAGCAGGAATAACCTTAAACCTGGAACTTCCCTAAACCCAGATTGTCTTAAACCAGGAACACCTTAAACCCAAATTATCTTAAACCAAGATACTTCCTAAAACCTGTAGGATACACCTTAAACCTGGATCCACCCTGGTCCTTGAGCAGGGTCACCTTTCTCAAAGACACATGCAATGTCACAGCAAATTTCCATTTCACATGTGTGGTACGCTGGCAAGGAAATTTTGATGCATCGTTCCTACTTGGCAATGGCCCTCAGCATCCTGTAACATGAAAAGTAACAAATGCAATAATATACCTCATCACACTCCAAGATTACACATATTATTAATTCTCAGCAAGAATATTAACATGCTTTAAGTATAAAAAGAAACCTTTGGAGAATAAAAAAGTTTCTTAACCCACAGGGTGAAAATGATGAAAGTAATACCCTGAAGGAAATTCTTTACCAACATATTCTTGGGCTCCTCTTTTTAAATTCTGGAACTGAAGAAATAAAAACTGTCTTAGCATTTGTAGTACAGCACAAAGAAATACAGATTTTTATAAAATATTTATATTACTTTTAAAAATTATTTTTGGCTGTATTTTTGCTTTCTCTAATTGTGAAGTCAATTGAATTATTGACATTTTAAATTCTGTTACTATGTTTGTTCTTTCGGAAAGCTATGTGCCTGTCAACAAAGTCTAGATAACCAAAACTTTAAAGACGTAGAAAATTCATAGAGTGTATCCTATCTGCATTTAATGATGCAATGTGAAATTTCCATGAATTTGAAGATAAAAAAAATAACAGCTGGGTATTTTAATTAATGGACAACAATTACAAAACAAAAACCATTAAAATTATACTATTGTGAAAATAATTTTTGCTGCATTTTTCAGTAATGCACATAGTTAAGTCTCTTGTAGTACTTCAATCACATGAATAAATATCTGCCATTTCTCTCTTACAGATTTGGCTTCATTCATTCATTCAATAAGATTGTGACATCAAACTCCGTGGAGTTAGGATCCAGGTGTTGGTGTTTTTAAGCATACTAAGTGATTTTAATGTGCATCTACAGTTAAAACATCACTGTAACTTAAAGTGCAGTATTAGCAATACCAGAGATTGGTTAGAAATGAGGAATCTTGGACCTCACCCCAGGCCTAAAGAATCAGAAGAACATGAAAACAAGACGCTGCAGATAATTCAGATGCATTTTCAAGTTTGAGAAACACTGCATAGAAATTGAGAGATAAGGGAAGTAACATAAGAGATTAAGGAGTAACTGACAAATAAGAATTAAAAAAAAAAGCAAAAACAGCAAGTTAAGGAGCTAGGGAGAGGGAAATGAAGGAAGTGAATGAAAGAGAAAGGACCATTTGAAATGATCAACCCTCCTCTGAAACACTTGGACTTGTGAATACTGTCTGACGAGGAGCTTATGTGTAGTTAAAAATTTGTGAATGACTGATGGGGGTAGAAAGTGGCTGGTCCTTTGGGGTCGCTAGGTCTCCAGGGGATGCTCCTCTCATTTTGATGTCCTTACAAAGGCACGGTTTTTTTTTTTTTTTTTTTTTTTTTTTTTTTTGCTGTTTAAAGAATATCCTAAAGGGGAACATCCTCTCACAGTGTGAGCAACTTGTAGTTTGAACTCAAGGTTTAACATTTTATTTACCTGATTATAAAAATTAGGATTGCTCATTTTCAGAAAATCAAAATAAAAATCACCGACAGTAGTACAAAGCAAGAGAAGCCATCACTGATATGATTAATATAGCCATATATTATCCTATACAAATGAATGCTTTCCTCTAAAGTTAAGCAGAACTGTGCTCCTGCAGAATTTTAGTTAGTTTGTTTTGTTTGTTTGTTTGTTTGTTTGTGTTCTATAAATATCATCACATGAGAATTTTACCTTTCTTTAAAAAATTTTAGTAGGAACATAGATCATTTCAGGAGTGTTAGTAACTGATGAAATCACTCTTCTTTTGTTAAACATTTATGTTTTTAAACTTTATATTTCTACTTTTTTGTAATTTTTTTATTAGCAGTAGAATTACTGAGTCCAAATATATAAACATTTTAAAGTGTCTCAATAAATATTTCTAATATCCTTATCACGACTTAAATATATTTAAATTCCCACACACAGTATATGAGTTATATCTTGCACATCTTTACTAGCATCAAATAGTATGTATTTTTAAATCACCTCTAATTTGACAGGTTAAGAAACATTTGATTTTTAAATTTCCTTACTTACTAATGAAAACAGTTTTAAATAATATATAGGCAATTTTTATTCTTTCTTTTAAAATTTATTTTGATCTATTAAAATTGTGGTTTTAGTGCTTTTCATATTATTTATTCATATTTATAAAGTACTTCATATTTATGTAAAATTCACCCATTTCCATGCTTGTTACAAATAACATGATAATTAAATCTATTTATTTTCTTCAGATATATTTAAATCATTTCTGTGTACATATGCAGTGTTGTCTGTCTTTGCTTTTGAAATTTTTCTAGAGCTTTCTGAATTACTCAAATTCTAGCTCCTCTAGACCACATAAAACTCATTTTGCTTACAAGTTCTTATAAAATTTGTTATTAGTTTCTTGTGGACAGTTAATCATTTAATTAATATGGACATATATGTCTTTCAATCCCATGAAGCCAAAATTAAAATATGAATATCAAGAAGAAATCATATAGAGGGAAGAATAATTATAAATCTGAAGTACAGTGAAAATAAGTATGGTTGTCCAATGTGATGGAAAAGTAAATTCTTGGACGTTGTATTTAAAAATGAACAAAGCAAATTAAAATTGCTTTCTTCTTGTCTTTGTGAATTCGAAAATGTTTTCTTATCATTAGGCCTAACAATATATGGTTTCCTTAAACAGGATCTAACTCAACTGTGTATAACAAATAAAAAATATAAATACCTCACACCAACAAGAGTAATATTTCCAAGGTAGGCTGCCTTAACTTATTCTTTCCTTATTTATACTCTTTTGGCTGTTTCAAGAATATCCATTGATGGTTGATAGTTCATAGTTGATGGTTCATAGTTCTAGCTACAAAGTATAGTTGAATGATTTTTCTAACATCATTTTATAATATAGAACTATTTATTTAATAGACATAAAATATAAAGAACTTATAATATCTCTAACATCTTTTCCTAGGAAAATCTACCCTTCACTTTTTTTTTTTTAAAGGTACCAGGGATTGAACCCAGGGGCACTCAACCACTGAGTCACATCCCCAGCCCTTTTTTTTGTATTTTATTTAGAGACAGGATCTCACTGAGTTGTTTAGTGCCTCACCATTGCTGAAGCTGGTTTGAAGTTGCGATTCTTCTGCCTCAGCCTCCGGAGCAGCTGGGATTACAGGCATGTGTCATTGTGCCTGATTTAAAATTCACTTTTAATAAAATAGTACCTATCACAAAATATTTTAAATAATTATAATAAAAACAAAATAATCCATATCTTCACATCCAGAAAAGAACCTTTCCTCATTTTTTTTCTATTTAGCTTCACAGATGCTTATACAAACTCAGAATTATTTTTAAATATTGTTTTATAAACTCATCAAAACATCATGATTGATAAATTTTGTTAGAATCTGTCTTTTAAAGAGTTCAATCCACAAACCTGCTAAAGATTACTGTGTCAGACACTGTAGGTTAGCTTTTTCAATACCCATTTTCAAGGGTGTCCTCCATGGACCTTTGTTCCCACTGGAACTAAAATGCACCCATTATTATCTACCTGCTATATAGTTGGGGATAGCTATGGGCCAAATTTTGACTAGTAAAATCCTACAAGAAGTTTGCTGATTATGGACTGATAAAAGCATTTTTCCCCCCAGAAGAAAGGAACAAGGATGGTTGGTATTACTGTTTTGCAGTACATACATTTTTGCTGGCTTGAAAACAAGTATGTGGCCAGAAGGAGCAGCTAGCATCTTTGCAATCCAGGAAACAGTAAGCGGAGACTCTTTATATGACAAAGCAGAAATGCAGAAAGAACTTGAATTCCTGAATCATCACTGAGTAATTCTATCACCTTCAACAATGTCTCAACCTCTGTTCCTGTTTTATGAGAAAAATAAACTTAAGGAACTCTTAAACACATCAACCAATTACATTGCTAACTGGCATGATTAGTTAGTCCTTTTTTATTCCTGGCAATTTTAGACATAATTCCTTGGGAATTGTTCACTCAGAAAACAAAGACAAATTGAGAATACTTTTCCTAGTGAAAAGAATAAAGGAATTTATGGACAACTCTTTCTTGGGCCTAGAATCCCCCCAATTTGACCTTACATTATTGTACTCATGTGTTTGGAGATTTTTCTAATATAAATGTCTTTATCATCTTCCATTAGGCTCAGGAGAATAAAATAAAAATAAAAACTCCCCAAGCCAAAATAAGCAAACTTCAATTTAAAATATAAAATGGAAATTAAATATAAACATTAGCTTTTTCTCCTTTATTCATTTAGTCAGTTAACCAACATTTACTGAAGGTCTATAAAATGACAATACTGTTCTCTCAGAAAAGATGTGGTAAATAATACTTTTGTTTTATATCCTTCCTTCCTTTCTATTGATCTTAAACCAGTGTTCTAATAGGGGCTAGATTCTGACATACACTATGAAAGCAGATCCTAAATTGGGTTATATTTTTCTATTTTAGTGTATGCAAGAAAGTATTTCTGACCACAGAGGACCAATGTATCTGTGCTCATAAAAACCATTAAAGAAATTTTTCTCCAATACAGAATCCATAAAAGAAATAATAAAATGAGTAAGATGAAGAATAAACTACATTTGTTTAAATTGGCTTGTGAAGTAGTTTTATTATTTAATTACTTTTTCAAATCAATGAAATGTTCACAGGTATAGACATTCACAATATGAATAAGTAAACAAATACAACAAAAAAGCAGTCAATTAATTTTCACTTGAAAGCAGATTAAGCTCATATTTCAATATAAAAATAACAAATTGTTGTGGTTACACAACATTGGCTATAGATTGCAATAGTTCTATCTATGGTTCTGTTTTATGACACCTCTTTATTCCTATTTATTTCTAATGGAGAGTCGGAGAGTGGAATATAAACTCAACTTCTACCTAAATGATTTTATCTATATGTAAATCATCTCCTGGACATCTCTGTTAAAATACTTATGTACTTACCATTCTTTATAAAGAAAAGCCAAATATCAAAGTCTCAATTTTCACTTTTGTTCTTTATATATTTGTTCTACCCTTTTAGCATATCCTAAGCTATTTCCAGGAATTTATGCAGTTATTTAAAATAAGGTTAAGTAGAATGGTATATGGATAAGGTTCAGTCTTTTTATCTTAATGGCCAAATCAGTACAATAGCACTGTTCTCTAGAACTGTACTGATCTCCCTAGCATTTTACCAACATCTCTTGTATTGCATTTACAGTTTTTAAGCAACAATCCAATAAAGCAAAAGATACATAGCTGGAATAAGTTGTATTGGTTAGTGCTAGCTGTCTGTATTTTAAACACAGAAATCTCTATATAATACATGAAAATAATTCATCTTAACTTTTACTTATCCTGGTTAATTTTAATTCAGTTTTGTATTGCTCATCCTCATAAGGAATCTGAAATAGAGGCAACTGGAGAAAATCTCCTTAATTCACATTATATTAATTACATGTATACATTTACATTGAAACTTCCACTTTCACATTTAGTTAAAAAGGCGAAATGCCTGAAGTATCCTTTTAAAAATAAAAGGACTGACTCTGTATTTCAAAATGTCTAATTCTAAAGGAGAAGAATCATTTTATGTCTTTGGAGAATTTTTCCTTTTTATTCAGATTTTAAGTTATGGGCAAGTTAATCCAAAGCATCGAATTCCCTTACCTAAGAATGTAAGATGTTAACATCTAGGGCAGAGGTTGTTAAACTACAGCCCTTGGGCCAGATCTAGTCCCATGCCTACTTTTGGAAAGTCTTATTGAACGCAGCCATGTTATTTCATTTATGCACTATCTAGGGCTATTTTCATGTTACAAGGAAAGAAGCAAGTAATCTGATAGAGAATTTATGGCCTACCTAGCTGAAAATATTTACTATCTGGCTCTTTACAGAAAAAAAGGTTAGCTTCTAGAGGGACACATAAAGAGATCTAGCATTTTTCTACAAGGAATTGTCATCTTTTTATTTGAAATAAATAAAGGGGCTGTCCTTCTTATTTCACAAAATAGCTTTAATAGAGAAAACCACAATGATGTTCCAGTTTCACCCAAATTTGTGGCCAGAATCAGAATGGGAATGAGAAGCCACACACCTTCTCCCATCCATTTACTACACTCCCTTCTCCAAGAACACGTACTGTACTTTATCATTTTTCTTCTTTCAACTTTGTACATTGTAATTACATCAAATGATGGGGCAGCTTAAAAAATAGCCTTGAAGTTAGCATATTAAATGCTATAGTTTAAAATACTGTATTCTATATTTTTATAAACATATTTATGAATTTAAATTAAATGCCTTATTGAAGCTATTTCCTATGTATGAGAACATGTTTTGTTAATATTAGTTATTTATGAATCAAAAGCATACTTAACTTAAAAAGTAGTTAATATTATCATGAAATAATGACTTGTAAGAAATATTCACTTAATCAACTGTTCTCTATTTGTGCATTCAACAAATATGTATTGGGTGCTTAGTATAAGCCAGGTTGTATTATGGACACAAGATCTAGAACAAGGAACCATAACAGAAGTACTTGATGAGAAAAAGTTTACGTTAAATTTGCAGGGGGACAAAAATTAAATATTTAAATACAGTGGAAAAATCATTTATACTGATTAAATAAATAAATAAGTAGATAAATAAATAAATAAATGGGAAATGGTGATAAACCAAAAGGAAGTCATAGAGTTAGAAATGTTGGATATAAAAAGTAATAATTTTAAATAATGAGGGCATGGGTATTTCTTTGATAAAGGACCATTTAAGCAAAGACTTGAAGGAGATAACAAAAAGGACAAAGGTCATGCAGCAGAAATGTCCTAGAGTGTTTGAGTAATTGCAAAAGACGAAACCAAAAATAAAACCCAAACAACACAGAGCTGAGTAGAAAAGTGGAGTTATATTATTAAGAAATGTATTAAGTGGGGCTGGGGTTGTAGCTCAGTGGTAGAGTGCTTGCCTTACGTGTGAGTCACTAGGTTTGATCCTCAGCATCACATAAAAATAAATAAAAGATACTGTGTATTTCATCTACAACTAAAAATATATATATATTAAAAAAGAAATGCATTAAGCACATTTCTTTTGGAATTGACGAAATATATGCATGTGGCAATATATCAAGAAATATATGCATTTATTAAATATAACTTTTAGCTTTTCCCTAAAATTTGTAAGATATATTGCATCATAAACATGGCTCTTAAGTAATAGTACACATATTTGTGTCAAGGTTAAAATTAAGTATAATGAAAGAACTAAAACCTTTTCTTTTCCTTTATGTGCACAGAATCATCATTTTGAGTTTTAATATCCAGCTGTGAATTAGAGCCTTTTCCAATGTGGGCAAGACATTGTACTCTGAGAATAGCTCAGAAGCCAAGCTAAAAAGTCAAAAAATTTACTGTAGTGGCTCTCCATAATTTCTGTAGTGTCTGCTATGAGCTGTCTCAGTCTATGTGTCCCATCTTCATTTTCTAAAGAAGGTAAAAAAATGTTCTGGTGTGTTCAACATAAAAAAGATGAAAGAAGATTGCGTTAATAAATTTTAACTAAATAATTAATTTTATTAATAAGGACTGCTGTTTTCTCTAGACCCAGATTTTAAAAGTTTGTCCTAACAGCTGAGAGCTTAAACCTTCAGACAAGACTGATTAGTTAAAATTCTGATTTGTCCACATCTTGGATAGGTGATCTTGACATTCATTTGGTCTAATATTATCTCAGTTTCCTTCTGTGGAAAATGCAAAAAGTAATACCTCATAGGGATTGGTTTATCTTATGATTTCATATTAAGTGGCTAGAGAGTGTCTATGACACAATAAGTACTCTGCAATTTTATTCCACCAAATGAAGGTTGAACTATACACATCTTCTTAAGATTCCATCAAATTACAAAGAACAAGTTCTTCCTTGAAAATATTTTCCCAAATGCTATTAAAATTATGTCCAGTAGGAGTCACTAGAGAAGAACCTGTTGTTCTATAAATGTCTGAAGACAACAGACATCATGGAACATACTACAGAAAAATAAACAAGGGACTAGTTAGGAATTATGTGAGTTATACCATTTCTAGGGGTTTAAGGTCACACTCACTTAAATAGAGCTGTTCATTATGTTCATCTGTCACGAGACGAGTTAACGGGCATCAAATATCTGATTAGCAGTGGTAGAGATAACACATGTCTGGGCCTCCTCCATACACCATGTGGGCACCAAGATTCAGATGCATCTGCCAATTTACCACCTTATTTTTTAGACTAGATAAGCTATTTTCAGATTAATACCCATTTTCAAATATCTAAACTCATCCATCTAGATGTATAATAAATAACAAATTTTTAATTTTTTTTTTTTTTACCCGAACTGTTATTTGTATGTCTCTATTTTCTAATATTTCCTCTGGGTATTTTGTTAAGGTAAAACACAGCTTTTTATGATGCCCTTCCCAATCAATATCAGACTATTTGTTTCAAGACAGTAATTAACTTCCTGCTTAATTTGTCACACTTAATTTAAAATTAGGCATGCAAGGCTGTTAGAAACTGTGGTTGTGGTGTTTGCATCTGGCTGAGGCAGTAGCCACTGGCAGTCTTGATTTATCACTCTTCATTTAAATTCCTGTGCCAATGATTTTAGTTCCTAAATGCTGTGACTGGCATTTATGGATTTCAAAATCAAAGTGAAAATAAGCTACAGTTAAGAATTCAACAGCTCAGATCGATGAAAAACGGTTTCATAACTGTGCACCCTGCAGTTAAATCCTAGGGGCTTGACCAAAAAGTGCTTAGTGCTCAGAGATGTTGCTGTGGGAAGACAACCAGTTTTCCACTGTAATGGCTGTTTATAAATCACTATCAAAACTGTGCATCTTGTAACAGTGCCATGTAAATTTGCTCCCAGATGGAAACTATTTTTTGCTAAGCCTTTCTTTAAAGAACACCACCCAGGAGAAAGCTTTTCCCTTTGGTAAATCTCATTTTTAATATTCTACAGTCTTCATCAGGCATTGCTCGTATTTGAAAAAGTGGAATATAATATTGCTTCTAAGATCTAGTCTATAAAACAACATTCAAAATTTCCCCCTAGATTGAGTGATCATGATTATATAACTTCCTTATTAAACATTGACTGTGATGGAGTTCTTAACTCAGTGAAGATATGAACACAAAGTCTTTATTTGGCTTTTCTATACCCCTCACAGAATCAAACTGTGAAAATTTGTTCTTCCTGCATAGATCCATAATCCCAAGGTTTGACATGATGTACAAAGCCAATCCAAATGTTATTCTACTTTTAGGGTAAAATGCCTCTGGGAAATATTCCAGCTTGATTAAGCATTCTGCCTTTAAACTAAAGCCTTTAAAATCTGTATTTTATAATTGAACATATAAAAGAAAATAGACGTATTGGTGGGCAGATACCAGGAATTGAACTCTGGGGCACTTGACCACTGAGTCACATCTCCAGCCCTATTTTGTATTTTATTTAGAGACAGGATCTCACTGAGCTGCTTAGCATCTTGATTTTGCTGAGGCTGGCTTTGAACTCCCCATCTTCCTGCCGCAGCTTCCGAAACCGCTGGGATTACAGGCATGTGCCACCACACCATGCTAAATAGACATTTTTTAAATTCATTGCCTACTTTTGGTACATGATTATGTAAAGCTGTGGAAGTGGACCACATCACTTTCTTCCTTTCTTATTTACACAATATGATAGAAATTAATACTGATGTATTATAGCTAAATAAGAGTTTGCTCATTAGTTAATAATTTATCCAACAGCTACATTCTATGTGGTACTTTTAAAAACACAAGGGATAAAGGGAACCCAATAATACAACACCAAGAACATTCAGTCTTCAGAGAGGTTCCATGTCATTGCTGAAGGACCAAATTACATTTGGAAAGTATTGATCATGGGATAAAGTGATGGAATAAAGAGCACATACAAATTGCTTTGAAGACCCTTGCTTAGGTATTTGGAAAATCAATATACGATAAACACAGGTAGTAATAAAAAACTATGAGGTTGAAAGAGATAGTGAAATGAGAAAAAAAAGGAAAAAAGAGGAGAATATATTCTTACTGTTATGCCTAGACAATTAAAATTGTTTCTATTATATATTCAGTTGTTTAATGCAGCATATTTTCTGTTTTTTAAAAGCCATCAGGATTTTTTATTTCTTTTCACAGAGAGTCAAATTATTTGAACTGGACATGGGAGGAAAATCTACTGAGATGCTCCTTCTTTATCTTTTAAAGCAACTGAACAACTCAAAGTCACCATGACAAAGTTTCAAGAATACCTAAAAAAGCATTACTGTGTAAGGACTGTAGACAGATCTGTGCATATGGAAAGTTAAAATAAGATTTTAGGAGAATGTCATTTTAGTGAAGGTGTAGGAAAGATATCTGCATATTTATAAACTGTTATTTTCTTATTATTAGATCAAGTCTTTGTAATCATAGAATATTGATTTTAAATAAGAAAAGCCTCCACACAGAGCTATAGTTGTGGCATATTAGAATGCTCATCATGTTATCTAAAGCACTATATTTATTTTATAGATGAAGAATCTGGAGTCCAGAGAGATAAAATAGTGTGAATTTACACAGCTGGATAGTAGCAGTTTAGGGATTAGAACTAAGAGTTGATCAGATTCTTAGCGGCTGTTTTCTGCCTCTGTATGTGACTAAATTACTGGACATTTCAACAGAAAAAAATATAATGGCATTATAAGTTATAAATCTATGAGTATGCAGATGGTAAATAGCAGACTAAACTATGTACATAAGATATGAAATTTGGAGCCCTAGAGATCCATAAAACCAAATAGACAATAATCTCTCCTATATATTCTCATGGCATTCCTGCTTACGTTTACAAAGTTGAACACAATGCCTGTTGTAGGTTTCCAGAACAATGAATCTATTAATAGAATGCTTATAGCTGATGTTCTTACTGAGAACTTTATGATCAAGGGGGAAAGTATCATGGTATGAACACTTTAACAGGTTTGAGTATGGTAGACATTCTCTATGTGTGCATTTGTGTATGTACTATATGAATATATGTATGTAAACACATTCACACACCTAAGTTGTGAAATTTCTAGCAAATATATAATACATATATTTTATGTGAAAAATGCTATGTTAGGTCACAGATACACACACATACTCTCACACACAATTGAAAAGATTAACATGTAATTGAAATGCAGAGTATGTAAGTATTGTGACAGGGTGTGTATAAAGAGAGATAAGCATGGCCTGATCATGAAGGATTTTGAAAGACATTTTGGAGACATAATTATTAACTGTAATCGCACCGACACAGAGAATTAAAACATTGCAAATACTTTACAATTGTGCAGCTCATTTTCTTATAACTGTATGTAGGCAACAATTGTCACACAATATGGATAATAATGTAGACAGTTTTCAGTCATGCTATTCATAATGCAATGTTGTAATTGTTATTTTCATTCATTAAACTTTTCATTCCACTTGTAAACATCACATTTTACTTATTATTTGTTGATGGTCATTTAGGATATTTATACATTTCTCTATTTTAAAAAAAGTACATTGGACTAGTATTACAATTCTTTTTGTTTCATTTTTGTTTTGTTTGGGTACCAGGGATTGAACTCAGGGGCACTTGACTACTGAGCCACATCCCAAGCCCTATTTTGTATTATATTTAGAGACAGGGTCTCACAGAGTTGCTTAGCGCCTCCCCATGGGGGAGACTGGCTTTGAATTCATGATCCTCCTGCTTCAGCTTCCTGAAGGGATTACAGATGTGCACCACCTCGCCCAGTCTACATATTTTAAATATTGATATATAATAGTGGATTTAAGGAACATAATAATATAAAAGGGTCAGATACACAATGACGTACAATTTTGTAGTTACTTCTTTAGTAATATGAGGACTTTCACCCTAAGCAAGCATGAGAATTACCAAAAAAACAAAATCTATTTGAGAATATATTACCTATTGTTATTGTATTAATATTGTATCAATTTTCATTTCTCTGAGTTTAAGAATGCAGTAATGTTAACACATATTAGACAATTGCATGTCTTCTGAGAATTGGTAACTTTTGTCCTTTGACAATTTTTACCTTAGTCTATTCATTACAAGTGTTTTTTTCTTTTCCATAATCAGTCTTATTTATGTGTTTGGATGGTACTGGGGATTGAATGCAGGGTTTCTCACATGCTAAGCAAGTGCTCTCCCAGTGAGCTATATCTCCAGGCCTATATTAGCTTTGACATTTGAAATTTCTATTAAACTCATTAATCTTTTGCTTTGTAATCATTAACTTTTCCTTTCACTCTTGTATTTTATTTATATTTTGGTACCAGGGATTGAACCCAAGGGTGATTAACCACTGAGCTACAATGTCTATTTTCCTATTTTTTTCAATGTCTATTTTCCCATTGGTTTTGGGATATAGTTTACATGCTATATTAAAACTCTTTGTATATTTCAAAACTAGCTTTGTGGTCACTTTGATCAGAAACTGTTTTTAATTTTTTCTTGGAGAAACAAATTAATTATTGAAGGGTCTCATTACTTATTAGTTGATTTTGATTAAACATTAACATTAATGTTCATGTTTTAAGGAGACATTCCTAGATGAGAATACAAGGTAAAAAATTTTCAGCATCCAAGGAGAACACCACCATATTTTTTATTCATGTAACACCTTCATTATCCTAGAACGTTTGACATTTTCAAAATATAAACACAATGCACTGATTTTTGAAAATATTATGTAAACCTTCTTCCACACTGCCTAAGAAAACTTCTAACATAGAACACAAACAATATTTCAACAAAGAAATGGAATCATGAAAAAAGCTTTAATTCTCAAAAAGTAAAATTTGAAAATAAAGGGTTTTTAAAGCAAAAATTAATATAGCAATGCTATCTTCTTGCCATATCTGTGTTTTATTTAGATAGTATAGAATCTATTTGATTGTTCAAATTCTAATTGTATAAACTTGTTTTAACTTTCTAGCATATATACACAACAATGATTTTAGCATCTTTTGACTCTAAAATTATAGTTTTTTCAACATACAAGACCTAGTAGATATAACTTATGTGAAATAAGGCAGAATTCTTCCCCTCATCTGCCTGGGCCCATGGTGCTTCTGGAACATTGTCAAGCCATAACTGGTTTATAAGTCACATGAATGAAGTCAGATGTATGAATTCAGTATTTCACTGGGACTCTGGGTCACTATAGAAGGAGAAGAAGAAAAATGCATGGTATGGGAAATTAAAATTAAAATTACTGAGAAAAAATTGGAAAATTCATAGTAAAAGTTTGTAGGATGACATTCTGTTCTACATTAGAATGAAAGAATGAGGATCTCTGTTTTATAGGGTCATTTAAATTTCAACTCGTCATAAGAAGGTGATATATGAAAGATGTATCACACAAAAAGATCTATCAGAACGCTAGTACAATTGGCTATTTTTGAATTTCATCCACCATATGGATTCTTTTACTGAAAGAAATGGGTAACAATAATTACATGTTATATTAACAATTTATTTTTTAAAACTGTATTTTTGATCAATTTAAGTTAGAAGTGGCTAAATCTAGTTATTTATTTCTAAAGTAATAATATGGTATGACATGACATTTACTGAGAATCTATTTTAGAATTAAAGCAGTAATTTAAGTCTGTACTATTTAATGAGATTTCAACTTAAATCTCTCAGACTTTAACCTCACTATAGCTTATCAAAATTTCACATAAAGACAATTAATTATTTTAACTTATACTACATTTGCAGTACTAATTATTTGAGGACTTTAAAACATGTTATATATTTTTAGCACATCTATAAAGATTTAGCTTAGTCAAATAAAAGAAGCTATTGAACCCCATAATATTTTAACGTGAGATTTTAATTCATGGTTTATAAAAGTGGTTTTTAAAAAGTGAATAAATTTTTAAAATATAATAAACCATTCATGATTTTGAAGCTCTAGATTGCAAACATTAAGTGGTTGCATTATGAGAAGATGTAAACTTGATATTTGTTCATCATTAGTAAGTGCACATGATTTAAGGTAGTGGCTTTGTTTTCCTGTCTTTTCTGAATGTTTCCTGGAGCCCCATTGATTGATGTCACCAGAGTGATCATGATAGAAACATTCAACTCTTTTGAAATAAGCATTCCTAATTCCATGACTCTCATTCTTTTGGAAAGGAGTCTTCTACTTAATGGCCCAAAGTTTTCACAGCATTCTGTGAAAGAATTACAGCAAGACTCTCAGATTATCTTGGAAATGCATCCAAAACATAAATAATCTGATATATTTCTTTTAATGGTTCCTGTAAGAATAATGGCCATTGATGCATAATACTTGTCTACTCTATTAGAAGTACAGAATTGAAAAAAGAATAGATGAAGCTGGGTTTGGATGATAAATTTGCAAACTAGAAATGAGTAGAAATGATCTAACTGGAATGCACTACTGAAAGTCTTCCTATCTATAAAAAGTGATGATGCAGAGAAAGTGAACTTCCATCTCCTAAAGTGTAATTTATTTTTTCTATTTACCTTTTAAATAAGCTAACATTTACACTGGCAGCAGGAAGATTTTAGGTAAGACATATGGAAGACCAAGGGGAAAGAGTCAGTTAAATGATACAAGAGGAATGGAAAGTTCTTAGAGATCTTTAAAACAGGGTAAAAAAATAATATTTATTTGAAAAGGATACATGTGCACCCACCTGACTAGTAAGTAGCTCAGTTCCACATTGTCTTGAAATTCTTTTAAGCACATAGAAATTATTGCCTGACAATATAAGTGTGAAACTAATATGAGCTGGCAGCAGTTAGGATAATAAAATTCACATGATGAAAAATAATTTATTTTAGGAAATAATTTTGCACATCAATTGTAGTTTAAATTTAAATGTATAATTAAGTAGCATTTCAACTAGAGTTTAGTTGTTCTCTTTTTAATAAATATATCTCACATTTTGTAACACAGCTCAATAAAAAACAGTAGTTGAACATTTTAAATATTTAAAACTGCTCAGCACATTAAACATATCTTCTAATAAAAACAGAATAAAGAACCTATTCCTCATTTCTAGCACTGTGAATGTGCAATTTCCCATCTACAACTGTTCAACATATTTATTTTTATGAATATAATAAAAACAAAAATCAAATTATGAGATATAAAATAACTATTAAATAAACTTGTTAAAATGTAATCTGAACCCATAGATAGATAATGGTCAACAATCTACTATTTACTTAGACAACATTTGAAGCAGGATGTCAAAATAAGTGGGCATCCATTAACCTGAGCATTATAAAGTAAAAAGTAACATGTATTTTAGAAATTCAGTGATTCAGCAGAAGTGTAAAACCACTTTTCTAAAGACAAAATGAAAGATAAAGTGCATTTCTATTCACATATTATAAGTATATTCATTGTTGTTAGAATTTACTGTAATAAAAAGCCATCTTAATGGAGGCTGAATCCTACTTAAAAGATGAAGCACAAATAATTTCAATGAGTTATGTTATTATTCTGAGGAAAACCCACATTTCAATCTTAGGGCAGACTTTATATTGTATTTTCACAACATACATATAGCTGAGCACAAAGGTATCAATAACCAAAACCTACCCTCAGGTCTGTTAGAATGTCAAAATTATTAGAATAGCATTAGGCAAATTATAGAATTACCTTTCAATTTTTGTTTGTTCCTTTTTTAACCTTTTATTACTAAAAGCTTTGCTGACTGCCTAACAGAAAAATGTAAAGTCAAACAACTAGGCTTTCTTTCATAAAAATAGGTAAGTGAAACGTCAACATTCACTGTCATATCACTATTTAATAATTTATTACTTCATTCAGGGCATTACATACTAAGTAATATTTCAGGCATTCAGTTCTTGAAAATGTATATTGAATCTGATATCATATATTTAATTTAGTCTTTTTTTTTTAAGGCAAGCTCTCATTTTCACATCTCAAAAAGTAGGTTGCCAGCTGTTCCATA
Organism: Ictidomys tridecemlineatus; assembly: GCF_052094955.1. NCBI lineage: Eukaryota > Metazoa > Chordata > Mammalia > Rodentia > Sciuridae > Ictidomys > Ictidomys tridecemlineatus. The sequence goes on from NC_135479.1 coordinate 169,103,605, forward strand.
GAAGGCACCATGTCTCACTCAAACATGTATCTTGGAGTGTCACAGTCACTGAATGTGTTTGCTGAGTAATACACAGGAAGTTAGTTGGAAAAGCAATGGCATTACTCTTCTATAAAATGTTTTCAGGACTGGCCTCATGACTGTATCACCTGTGCAGTTGCAGAGCTCCCACAAGCACAGTGGGTTTAATGCCCAGTTTCAGCCACACTGAAAGTTTTAATAGTTTTTATGTTTGCACTCAATGTTTTGTAAGATAAGCCAAATGAGTCTATGGAACATGAACTGGGAAATTGAAGACCACGTTCCAGGCAACCCCTTTACCATAGTCACAGAATGGGTTCTCTCAGGCATACTCCCCTCCTCTCAGCCATGCAGTCTTCCAATCTCTGACCCTGTCCAGTGGGTTAGCAAATGCGTTGATCTCCCAGATGGTGGACAGCATTCTTGGAATGCACCCTGCTTCCAGTTGCAGATATGGACACAATGGAATATGGACATTATGGAAGGTCTAGGTTGGGTCTGCTAGACCTTGAATATCTAGGTATGTGTCATGCAGATGTCATGTCAGTAGGGATGTCCCTTTCACCAAACCTATTCCAGGGAAGAGCAGCTCTAGGGAAGAGGTGTAAAGACCATTGGTGGCTTTTGTTTTCAGTTGAAGAGGCTTCATGAGGAAGGATCCCTGGGAACCTGGGAGCATCTTCATTCTCCTGCTTGAGTATGCTTAGTGCTGAGGGAGTGCTCCATGTGTGGGCTCAGTCTCAGGGACTATCTTCTTCTTTTTAATCTTCATGTGTCTGGCTGACATTTCTGTTCTAACCTACTTGAGACAATTTTGTTGGCAAGTGTTGGGGGTTGGTTGACTACAGAAAAATGAATAGTGCAATTTCAATTATTTTTTGTGAGACAGATGCTTTCATATTAGCATTTCATACTGGCATTGAGCTGTTTAAAGGTCAATGGTAAATTTTATGCTAATAATTTATAATTTTACAATTTGTTTTACAAATATGGACATTAAATGGGAAAAAAGTAGCACCATGATAAACAGAAGAGATTTATATTTTAGTACCTTTTATGGCCCTTTTTTCTTGCTTTTTGAACAAAGGGTCCTGCATTTTCCCTTTTCACTGGGTATCACAAATTATGTAGCTGGAACTGACTGTTTTAGAATCCAAACCAACAGAAAAGTGCTGAGGAATACACGGAAGGAAAAAAACCACTATTTAATCTGAAGATGCTATATGGAATTCATTTGATTAAAGATCAGCAATTAGTTTTTCAATCATTACAATTTAAGTAATAAATTATTAAGTATGAAGAAATATCACATTTTAATGATAATCAGAATATCTGTCAACCTTGAAAATCTTTCCATTTTACTTCTACACAATAATGTGCATTTCATCCTATTAATACTTATTTCAAAATAATAGTCTTTTAGAAAACATTTTAAAAACCCACTTATATTAGTAACTACATATGAAAGAGTTATTTTAACTGTTTTGTAGTCAGTGTTTAGTTAATGAAATCAAATTAGCTTCTGTTTTCAAAACAATAAATTGCACTGAAATTGGGCTAAAGAGCTTTTTAGACAAATGTCTCACCATAAAGTGGAACCTTACATCCTATGATGGGTATAGAATACACAGAACATGTTCATATACACTAATGTTCAATTTAGTTAAACATCTACTAACCACACTCATTTTTACAAGATTTAAAGCATTTTACTAATAAATTCCTACTATACCATTAAAATTGTCAATGCAATAGAAAAATCAACAAAACAGCAATTGTATCTATTATTTTATACTGAGTTATCTTTCCTGCAAAATGTGCAAATGAGAATTCCTCAAAGAAAACAACTGATGACTGTAAAAGCAAGTGGCCTGAAATCAAGTTCGGGAGTAAACACATTTCTCTAGGAATGTATGATCACCAAGAAGAAAGCATGATTGCTGGTAAAGAATGGGTTAGTGTTGATTTAAACCTTTTGCTGAAAATTCTGCAGGCACAGCCTCAGGGGATTTAATGTGCATGAAATTCAGTATATGCCAAATACTACATAGGCAGCAATCGTTTCTTGTTACTTTTCAGACCTATTTTTGCTTGAATTTAAGGCTTTGCCCTTTTTCTACACAGTGCCTGGAATATTAAAAATAAAATATATTCTCCTCGAATCATGACCTGTTCAAGTATCATGTTATCAGGGGATATTTTGGTTTTCTTTCATAACCCCTCTCACCCATTACTTTAAAATTTCTTTTAATTCTTCATGGGCTATATCACAACTCGCCACTAAAATAGTATGTCTACAAAGGCAGACATTGTTAACTGTTTATTTATTCCCTTATATTTTTATATGCTCAGCACATAGAAGAATTCCTGGTGATAGTAAATATTCAATAAAGAGCAGCTGGCTTGGTATTGTACACAACTTTTTGGGACAGGGGTTCAATTTCTCCAGCTGCTGGCTAGGAGTTAAGTCACTGACTAATCCTCAGCATATTAATTTCTAAGGCCTTAGGTCCTTTTTTATGTATCATTCAGTTCCTCAAAAGACACATAACAACAAATGACATTAGACCTAGAAATAAAACGATATTTCATAGGGGAAAATTAAGCCTATAAATATCCAGATTTTATTTAATTTAATGTTTAGTAGCACCATAAAATTATTTAATAATGATTAACTCGACAGACATTTCAATTGTCTTCCATAAATAAAATATTGAATGCACTTTTCAGGGAATAATACTTTGCCTTAGGAAATAGGAAATCTTATATATCAATATTAGGTGTCTGTAACTTATGAAGTTATAATTTGCTTATGTATAAGAAATAAGAATAATACAAATAATATAGCATTTCTCTCTTCGGTAAAAAAAATCATGACTATTTCCTATTTTCAAAAACAAAACAAAACATGCCACTGGTTTATGTTTAATGCATTACTAATAACCATTTAAAACTTTCATGCTTAGTTTTTTAATTTATTGAATAGAGTTGCACAAGTTTTAGAACACTATTTATCAGTATTTCTGAGGACGACAGGGATTGTGAGAGATACTTATAAATAAATTGTATTAAAATACAGGCATAAAAATGTGTACAGTGTGTGTACAGTGAATGTGTACAGTGTACAGTGAATGAATGTGTACAGTGTCCCTAATTACCTACTCTAGCCGTACACTAAAAAGCTTGGCATTTGAAATAGAAGGTATTTCCAAAATGCAGTGAACTGTACATCAAAAAAAATATCAAGCTTATGAATATATAGAGATTTTTGTTGATTTAAATCTATTTTCAATGTTAGTTCAATTAATTATTGCTGATAGCAGAATTATATGAGATCTGCAATCAGATGTGAGCCTAAGGCAGACCTATATAGTCACCCAAGGTCAGAGACAGGGGTGTTGTATTATTTTAAGAAGGCCATGAGTCAGATAAGTTGCTTTTGACAATAATTGCTTTAAAGACCCTTTAGCAAATATCAGCAGAATTGGTTTGTAATTTAGCATGTCTTTCACTTTGAACATACTCCTTAAAGGTTTTTGCATATGTCAGGATTTCTACAAACATAATTTGTTTCAGGTTGACTATCCATGATTAACACTTTCCTTTACTGCGTACTACCTGAATAATTACTTTTTACTGAACTACACACCTTAGTTTTCTTATCATGCACGGAAGATTAAAATCAAGTGTTTTCTAGGTGTTGCTTTCTTGTTTTGCTCTCTAATGAAACACCTTTCAAGCACATTTAAATAAACTGTGAAAAAGGAAGGTTACAAATATAGCTCTAAGGGATTGGGGAAGTTGGTTAATTAAGATTTATTGCAAAGATTCCTAATTATGAGAGTCATAGTCTTAACTCTATAATCTTATTTATACAACTGGAATAAAATAATCAAGGAACATTCCTCCTAACTACAGCTGTTATTTATGTGATTTGGAAAGACCTTTCTTAAAGCATTGGTTTAATTATAAACAGACAGCAAACAATTAAGTCAGGATTGTTTAATGTGGTTTTCTTAATATTTCTTAAATATGAGAAAATAAACTCATTGGAAAGAAAAGGCAAACCAGCACAAACTTCCTCTTTAGTTTCATGTCCCACACTATGCATACTTATAGTAGAAAAGCATTACTAATACAATTATCTATAATTTTTGTTGTCTAATATTTTTCTTCCATGCTCATACAAGTATGACATTTTCATGAACAATTTTATTATTCTGTTTTCTTTTCTCCACCTGTGGTTCTTGCAGTGTATCACTGTCTTCTAATAAATGGTTGATTTCCTAACTTGTTTCATCTATTTTACAGACAACAAATTTTATATTAACTTTTTAGATCCTCACCCTAAACCTGTTTTACCTTTGTGAAATATAAAATATACACATATAATATATAAAACATACATTATACATAATACAAAAATACATATAATATAAAAATTATCAGGTTATGTTTGTGTGTGTGTGTGTGTCAATACATTAACAGTCTAGTTCCTCAATTTCTCAAACCTTGTGTTGTTCCTTTTATTTAGAATTCCTTCTTTTTCTCCAAGGCTCATTTTGCCTTATCACATTCCACTCACCCCTCAGAACAGAACCCAAACTAATTATTACTTTCTTGGGAAGATCTAGTCTTATCCTCCAGCATTCTGGGTTTCTCTTTAGCTGAATTTACACAGTAATAATTACATTTTGTGTGTGAAATTATTCATTATTGGCCTTTCCAGATGCTAAAGTTCATGAGGGCCCACTAGACATTCTACAAAATAATATACTCAAAAATATGTTGAATGTATTGACAATTTCTGAATCGTACTTATCACTGTCCATTTGGCATAAATTAATGATATGGAATCTACAGAATAAAAACCAAACCATTTTTCTGTGGTTCCTTTGATCCAATGAAGTTGTGATATATATCAGATAACTATGGGAATTGCCTCTCATTCACTTGAAATAGAAAACTTTCTCAAAGACACTCCAAGTGAAGTGACAGTAGATCCTTTCCTCTATTTGAGCTGTGAAATTATCCTATTAAAGGCTTGTACACAATGATGACAATTGAGATTTGGTTCTAGGACACTCAGGTTTTTATAAACTCTTTTTAAATTCAACACTGAGTCCTGACCATTTTGAATAACATGTGGCATACTCACAAATTTAATTATTTCATATCTTACCCTTGCCTGGAACATCTGCATTTTCACAGATGTGATTCTCTCAGAATTTCAGACACAAAGAAGCTTTTTTGTTATCATCACATGGGGGTAGATGTTCAGACATAAGGCTGGCCATCATATTTTATTAAATATATATGTGGCAGTTTTAGTTGAGGATTTTTATGTATTTTCCAACAAAATTTAAATATATATAGATTCTTAATTACTATTTATATCTACAATAAAGTCAAACTAACAATAATTATTTTTTAATATTTTTCAACTAGGATATACTGGTGAGGGTTATTTAATGATATCATCCTTTCAGAACAAATAGTCTCAATATGTGAATACATATTGTATTTTATTTCAAGATCAATATATGTCTTATATACATTAATATACTTTTAATGAAATAGCTCATTTTAAAATTGAAAACCAACTTATATTCTATTCTAATGAGTTGAAAAGTAGACTAAACTGTCTTATAATCCTAGAATGAAAGGATATTGTATCTGTTTGAAATTATGTAAATATATTTGTATTTTCACATTAAGTTGTTTTTTTTATGTCCTAAATTTAATTATTTTCACCCCATAGCTAAGAATGGTTATACTGGGATGGATATATATATTTTTATATGTATATATATTTTTTATATGTATATATGTATTCTATATGTATATGATATATAGTATATATACATATGTGTGTGTGTGTGTGTGTGTGTGTGTATTTTTCTTTTTTGGTTCCAGGGATAGAACCCAAGGGTACTTAACATTAAACCACATACCAAGCCCTTTTTATTTTTTTTATTTTGAAGTAGGGTCTCACTAGGTTTCTTGCTAATTTGCTGAGATTGGCTTTGTACCTTTGATCTTCCTGCCTCAGCCTCCAGATATGCTGGGATTATAAGTATGTGCCACTTTACCTAGCTAACTGGCTTATACTTTTGTTTTAGGTGACAGCAATAAAGGTCTCAGAAATAAACTGCTAAAGCAGAGAATATCAGAAGACCCTAATGTGCTTTTCAATGATGACACAGTTAACAAGGTTTTATACCTACTAAAAGAGAATGGGCAATAAAAAAAAAAAGAAAAAAAGAAAATGAGAATTCCATTTTGAACAAATTTAAATCAAATCCTATGATGTAAAGCTATTTTTCAAATGAAAGAGGAAATTTCTTAGTAAATACAGAAACTATAGTTGTACAATAGTATTTGGCTTTGTTTTATTTTTTACAGGCATTTCTGCAGATTATCAGCAAGTGGCTTTTCATGTATTTTGAATTAACTTCACATATATTTCATATGCTTTTAGTAAAATTCTGAGGTTTCCTTCCCATACACTTTGTAGGTTCAAATAATCATAACATTTTTAACTTTGTGTTGTAAAGAAATTTTAGGTTGAAAGAAATTTGTAAACTAAATAAAATAGGAAAATCCTATACATCCTTTGTCCAGCTTCTTCCAATGTCAACTATTTGCATAGTACAAGAAAACTGAAAGTTGATATTAGTACAATCCAGATTGTTTGTGTAGTATGTGTGTGTGTGAGGAGGCGTAACTCTATGCATATTATGACATACATAGCTTCCTGAAACTACCACCACAATCAAGATATACAAATGTGTTATCCCCAGAGGGCTCCTTCCCACTATCCCTTTATATCCCCATCAGTCTCCCCCAAATCTCTAAACTCTGGCAAAATCACCAATCTGTTATTCTCCATCTCTACAGATATGCTATTTTAAGAATGTTCTAAGAGTAGAATTACATAGTATGCATCTTTTCAAAATTAGTATTTTCAATTAGCACAGTATTTTGAGGCCCATCTAACTTGCATGTATCAATACTTGATTCATTTTTAATATTTAGTAGTATTTGAACACATTCAATTTGATTTTTTAAAAACAACTATCTGCTGTTAGATTAAATTTGGGTTGAATTGTGCGCATCCTTCTTCCCCTTAAAATTCATGTGGAATTCCTAAACTTCAGCACCATATGTAGAGATAGGGCATAAAGAGTAATTAAGGTAAAATGAGGTTCTATGAGAGAGACCTAATACCTGACATGTTTATAAGTAAAGTATATTAGAAAAATCTTGTGAAGGTGTGTGAGAAAATAGTCACCTTTATATATACCAAGGGAGACGTGTCAGAATGAAATCAACCCTGCTGACAACTTGATGTTGGACTTTGAGCCTACAAAACTGTCAGAAATAAATGTATCCTTTTTATGTACATATAAATGTATACTTTTTATGTACATACACATACATACACACACAGTATGAAAGTTGTATTTTTATGTTGTGTTTGCTATTACTTTCCCTAGCAAACTAAAATGGTGCATAAAATTAGTTTTGTCTTTATAAATTTATATCATATCCATGTGCTCATTTATAATACCTTTCATTTTAGGAGGTGTTGGGACTGAATCCAAGTCCTCATACATGCTAGGCAAGCATTCTACCACTGAGCTCAATGTATAGCCTTATTCATAAAACCTTCTGCTGTAAGGTAATCACTCATGTATCCATATAATTTGTAAACACACCTTTAAAAAAGTTTCCTTTTTATCTCTGAAGCTTTTCCTATATCATGTTCAAAAATATTATGTATACACATAAAAATCATGAAAGTTTTTGTGGTTGACAACAGCACAATAAAAAAATTTATAGGGTTATAAAGGGAATATTTAATTGAATTTATAAGATTTTTAAAAGTTTATTTTTCACTATAAACAAACAGTATTTGCATATTCTCTCTATATAACATTTATATATGCATACTGTGTGTATACACATATACATACACATATATACACACAGTATGAATTTTTGCTATTTTTTAGAGTGGATAAGGCTGGAATGCTTTTACAATATATAGAAGACTTGTAATTAAAATAACTTCTTACTATTTGCTTTTTTTGACATGGAAAAGGAATAGCAGCATGAGAGGCAATTAAAATTCAATTCATTTAGTAACATTATTTATGACTGATGTTTGATGTTTTATGGACTTATTAAAAGATATTGTTATATGATTATATTAAAAATAAACAAATACATATTAGGGAGAAGCATATTATCTTATTAACCTTATTGCTAAGAAGAATTTTCAAAAATATCATTGTGTGTGTTAAGAACAAGAACATAAACCAAAAATTCTTGTTTTGTCTTGCATAGCATATATGTTTGCATTGTGCCTAGGGTGTAGGTCCATCAGGGATACTGTGCATAAAAAGAAATCATGAATCTTTTTTAAAATGTTTTTTAATTAGATATTGATAGACTTATTTATTTATTTATATGTGGTTCTGAGAATCAAACCCAGTGCCTCGCACATGCTAGGCAAGTGCTCTACCACTTGAGCCACAACTCCAGCCCAAGGAATTATGAATGTTTTGAGAGAATAGCATTGGAACTTACCATCTTGATCCGTAGTCACTGTAATAGCTGTGAACGGTTTGGGAGAAAAACTCAACTCGGAAACTCCATTCATGGCTTCTATTTCAAAGGTGTAATTCACGTGAGACACAAAGTCAAGTACTACCACGGAATTGTTGATCAGGCCAGTGTGTCTTGGGATGAAGCGGAGTCCTCCACCACAGTCCTCACACTGGCTGGGGTCTAAGCCACATTTCTTACAGATTACACTGTATGTGAGATCTTTCCTCCCTCCTGTATCACTTGGTGGGCTCCATTCCAAAATAAGGGCTGTTTCATTGATGTTAAAAACCACATTCCTAGGAGCTGAAGGTGGCCCTAGAGAAAAGCAATTAAGAAAAAAACAAACAAATGTACATGTATAGGACAATCAATCATGCTGCTAAATTGAAAACTTCATCAACAAGTATTTGTTGGTCTTTTATAGCTCTTTCTCTAATAGAAATTATAAAGATTATATGATTAAACATATCTGATTATGCCTAGTGAGGAAAGAGTTTTTAGAAGGTGAAGGCAGTCTGTAGTCTAACTTTGGGTGTATGAATTCCAAAATTTAATGCCAAAATAGAAAATCTCCAAAAGATATGGTAACTATATTTCTCAAATTTGCTGACTGAAGAATATACAAAAAAATTATTTTTAATTACACGATGGCTTCAATTATTATCTTACTAAATATATCATTAACTTCAAAATTTGAAAAATTAAAAACATGCACATGCATAATACATGGTGTTCAGATTTTCAATCTTCATACTATGGCCAGTATGTAGCTAAAACCTCCATTTATTACCTTTAACAATCACTCAGATTCTGTTCTCCAAAGATTGAGAATAAATGAACATGAATTTAGAGAGGGCAGAAAATGAAGAAGAGAAATGGAAATTGGGGCAGCAGAAACCCTTTATGATTGCCTTGCCTATTTGAAGATATATAAGCATAATATGGCAGGGGTAAAAAGGAGCTATAAATAATATATGGTCAGGGTGGGGATGTGGCTCAAGTGGTAGCGCGCTCGCCTGGCATGCACAGGGCGCTGGGTTTGATCCTCAGCACCACATAAAAATAAAATAAAGACGCTGTGTCCACTGAAAACTAAGAAATATTTAAAAACACACTCTCTCTCTCTCTCTCTCTCAAAAAAAAAAATATATATGGTCACTAGACCTTCAATAAACACAAATAATTATGTCACTAAATGTCTGCCCCTAAAAGAAACGTGCACAATTCTCTTATCATAAATCAGCCTAAACCAAACTGTCTAGGAGTGAGCATTTTCTTCCTCCCTAGTTTTCCAGACAGATCACACTATGTAGAATCCTTAACAGCCTTTCATTAGCCCATCCTTTTAAAATTATGCCAATAATCATTTAGACTTATCTGAGTCCTTCAAACTTCAGTTTCCTATCATTCACTGATCATATGTTACCTGAAGGTCTATTCAGTGTCAGACACTGTGTTAAGGGCTGTGTGTGAAGCACCACTGAATTCATAGGCTGTGAGAGCAGAGCTTACAATTAATATTTTAAAAAATAACTCACTGTATAAGTGGCTGAACAAATAACATATTTGTACCATAATTTGAAAGGATTTGTTTTAAGAAATCTAAATCAACTCTCTAAATTTCTGTGGCCAAGAAAATCTACTTAGAAAATGGAAAAGAGTTCTTCTGCAACATGCTCTCTAGAAATTAGAATTTTGCGCAGGCTTCTTTTGAAGATTTCAAGCTATAGTCATTCATTCATTAAATAAATATTTGTTTAGTGACTACTATGAGGTAGATAGTATGCTAGATTTTCAACTCCAAGTGGTAAAACATGGCAGACTTTATTATTTCTTTTTATTTACATTTAATGGACTGGTTAAACATATGCATATAAAAAACAAATGAAATGTAAATTATAAAAAATATAATCATAGAAATTAAAGGACAGGAATTGAAATAAAAACTTTCAGAAGGATTCCTCCTTTTGGTAACATTCTATGGAAGCCCTGTAGGTGTGAGGGGAAGGGTGTGCAGAAGAATGGGAGGAATGTTAGAAATTAAAAGGCTATCGTTTTTTCTGTCAGGAAAGATCTTTAAATAGTCATGGGACTGGCAGAAAAGCAATGTGGCTAGAGTATGTGGAATGAGTTTTATGGAACAGGAAAAGTCTATCTTATGCTGGACTACTAAGCTCACTGAAATGAACATGGAAATTTTCCTATGCACAACAGGAAGAAACAGATTTTATGCATGGAAGGAATGTGTTTTGAGAATAACATTTCAACTGCAATGGTCTGAATAAGAGGGGAAACAGCAGTGAGATCTGTTACTCAGAGTTAAAGTAGCATAATATTAGCTATAAATCCATGTGATTGGCTTTGAAGTATGAAGAAGTGTTATATTTTCCTTTTTCTTTCTGCTAGATCCTCATTTCAGCATCTGTAGGATAGGTTCCTCAGCCACCTGTATTCATGTTATCCACAGCTAGACCTACAAATGTGATGGGTAGTGTTTCTTAAAGGTGCTGGGTGTCTAGATTTATGCCATTTTGTATTTCAGAGGGTTTAGAGAAATGTCTGCCTCCAATAAGGAAAACATGGAGAAGTTAATGAACTTGAGCACAAGTGCAAAAGTGGTTTTTACCTTCAACCTAGACTTATGCCTGGGAGATAAAATTTCATTATCATTATCATAATAATGTCTTCCTACAGAATGACATATTCATATTGTTGGTTTTTCCTCTTATTTATAATGGAAAACATGAATTATTATTCACTTATATCTCCACGACTAGGGAGAATGTTATCAATTATCTTATGGGTGTCTACAAGTATATAACCGTCTGCCTGGAGATACTTAGAAAAAAACAGAAAGACCGACACCCCTCTTACTCAAGGGCCCTCATACTAATTTGCATGACGATTAAATAGCTTTTTAATTGCTGTTAAATTATGCCAGCTAAACTGTGATTTCATGCAAATATTAAGCTGTAATGACATGCAGTGAATCATTTACTAAGATTTAGAACTTGGAACAAAGAGAGACAATTAATTCTAATCCTCAGATTCACTAAATTATGTGTCACTGGGCTTTTATGAATGTGGCCTGATTGCTTTGTTATCATTTATAAATTATACAAAGATTATGTGACATGTTGAAAAAATAACCTGGCAGAAATAATCCTTTTGGAGACATCTGTATTAAAAACTCTCAGGGATTTCCTCATGTGGATTTTTTTTTCTTTAACAAAACAAACAATTCACCTAAGAAAAACATTCTCCACCCTTCTCTCTGCAGACTAACTTTACAAGAAAAATGGCAATTTTTCTAATTTGCAACTAGCGAGTTTTCAAACTCCTCATACAATAAGTCTAACTGCATTACTTCTATTAGTTTATCTATAATGTTATTTTCTACTAGTGTTTCTACTAGAAAATACGTCTTTGCTTCAATTTTGATTTCCTCTTAACACTTCCAAAGAATAAAGAAATAGTTTTTTAACAGTGAAACTTATGAGAAGCTTCCAGCAATAGTGTCTCTTCCCTGCTCAGGAAAGCCTCTGGCATGGCAGGCTCCCATCTTCCTGAATAGCAGAAACCAATCATACATGATTTTTATTCCATTTTATTTTGTTTTCAGATTTTATGTAAAATTTTAAAAACATAAATGTGTTCCTCAAATATATCTGTACAGTGTGTTTAATCCCAAGTGACACCAAATCAAATTGAGTTCGGTGCTTGAGTAAGACTCCACTGGCAGACTGATGCTTGAGACAAAATGTAACAAAATTGCTTCACTTTGTTGACTCTACCATTTCCACAACATTTGTTCATAAGATCTTATTTTCCCAAAAGCAACTGGAGGGATACTAGCACTGTGCAGAACATCCTTAAATAAAGGCTAAATCAGGAGGAGAACAAGCTTAAGGGTAATATCTCAGATACTGCTTCACATGGTGTAAATTTATATTTTATGTTTATAATTATAATATATGTTAACTGATAAATGGGCCTTTTTCATATTAACTGAAAAAGTATTGTTCACATTTTCAACTCTATTGCTAATGGTGGTTTGCTGATGCATTTTTTGATCTTAAGAACAAAAAAAGTTTTCATCTGAGGATAGAAAGTTATGAAAGTGTGTTGCTTTTAAATTCTATTTGACCAGTTCTTAAGTTACTAGCTTCATTAGTTTAATGACTAACCAGGAAGCACTGGTACAGTTTCCTAATAGAAAGCAAATTTATTCATGTTTGAGCTTATGAAGGAGGTATGCTAACCTGAGTCAAAAAAGCGTTAAAAGCACATATTGAACTATCTAAAAATGTTTAGGTAAATACTTTTGCAAATGAGTAAGACTGTAGTATTTACCAAAGGAAAGTAAATACATTGGTACAAATTAAAAAAGTACAATCATAGACATTAATATTGTATTAAAATATATTTATATGTTTACAAAAAGACACAATTTAAAACATTCACCCTTTGTGTCACTATTAATTTTAACTTTTATTTACAGTCATATTGTAAATCTAAACATGCTTTAAATGTAATCTTTTAAAAATGTATCTAAAAGAATCATTTGTAAATAAAATTTTGTATCCTCCCCCTCTAAACCATTTCTTGCTCTATGTATAATTTATTTTTTAATTAGATATTTGGAAAATTATGTCAATTAATGACAAAACTGAAACTCTAATGTGGACACTATGAAAGAAGTATAGCCATTTATTGAAGTTAATATATAGGTACAAATATTATGTAAAAATCATGAAGCTATTTAGCTTAGAATGATACATCACTATTTTACATTTAGATTTATTTTTAAACTCTACCACATTGTGCTCTGCCTAGAGACAGAATGTGTGGCAAATAAATATTAAAAGTATTTTATGTAGTTCTTTTATTTCAAGTATTGTCAAATATGAATTTTTAAACACAAAATCAGTAAGAATTATTTTTTTCTTAGAAGAGACACCCTTAATAATTCTTAGAGCATTTAATAATTTTATATATGAAAGACCAATTAAGATTTAAGTTTTCAAGGTAAATATTTCTCAAAATTCAGCAGCATGTATACTTCATATCCTTTGCATTCTATGTAAAAAAAAAGATGGCTTCTCATTATCTTCAATATTTTTATACCTACTTTCAGTAAATAAATAAATTTTCTATCCATTAGTGTTCTAATAGTACCACAATTAAAGATTTGTATGATTTTTTGATTTTCTATTATTCCTAAAATTCATAATTAAAGAAACCAAATATTAAAAAAAACAAATAGACAAAGTATCATTAATTTCTAAAATAAGATCTAAACTACTCAGTTTTATATGTAAGTAGGCCCTGGCCATTTCTGAGCTTCTTATCCCCTTTGTCTGCTTCTCAATGCTTCTACACATGGTGTTCCTAAATTGCTTTTACCTCATTTTGCTTTGTGGGAAACTTCTACTGATTCTTCATGTTTGGATTTAGGTGCTACCCTCTTTATGAAAACTCCCTGCTTCCTAAGGCAGAATTGGTCACTTTTTTGGAGGGGAAACTAAGGACTGAATCCAGAAGTTCTTAATCCTCAGCCAGTTTTATTTATTTTGAGACAGGGTCTTACTAAGTTTCTGAAACTGTTTTTGAACTTGTGATCCTCCTGCTTCAGCCTCCCAATCTACTTGGATTACAGGCATGTGCCATTGCGCCTGGCAGAATCACTTTTAAACCTGTTAGGCATGTATTCAAGAAACATAGCTAACTCTAAAGAGTACATTTGGTATTTTCTGTGATTTATTTTGTTGAATCATAATAACCCTATCAAGTAGCTGTAAACCTTCCCATAATTTTAGCAAATAATCTAAATATTAAATTTAAGTACTTGCATTAATATTCACAAATTGATGATCCAGTTGGATCCAAAGGTAACATGTACTTTTAACTAAAGGAATGAATAATATGCATGGTTACATGTAAACCTCCAAGAATTATATTTCAAAGAGTACAAATTTTAACAAATATTGGAAAGCAGAGAGTTCAAGATTATAATCTTTGTAAGAGTCTGATATTACTGATTAAGGGTAGTGCTACATGATATGGAAATCAATAGCAAGAATATTTTAATCTTGGTGCTGAAATAATAAACACCCATGACAGAATGGGCAGCTACCATCTTGCTCTACCCATTGCCACTGAGGAACGAATAAAATCTTCCAAAAATTCATTTCTGTAGACCTTGAAAACTTGAAAAGGAAATATTTGTATCCCCAAATCTCTACATCATAGAGTATGGGCATAATTATAACTTGAAAAAATTCCAAAGTGGTAGTTATAAACTCAACTTATAAATGTAGGAAAAACAACGACATCCTACATCTTAATACTAGCCTTTATAAAATTATGCATGCTACCATGTGGTTACATGTATCACACATCCAAGCAGTTGTGCTTTTTTATTTCAGTTGAGAGATGGAAAAATCAAGGAGCCAGAATGGTTTCCTTCATGCAAAACTTGAATTTACAAAAGAAAGGAAAGAAAAATAAATAGAGAGATGGGGGGTGGGAACAGACATAGCACACTGTGCTAGGGTGTATGTATTGTGAGCATCCTGTATTCATCATAAAGTGGGGGACCTAAGTAGAGCAGCTGACAAGTGGAAAGAACTCCTCTCCTGCCACATCTAAACCACTATTTATTCTACTCAAAAGAAGAGCCAGAGAATAATGACTTTCTAAAGTGGCCAATTATTCCAGCAATAAAGGAGCCATGCTTTACAATGTTAGCTTTAGAGCAAAAGTAAATTGAAGTTTTACGCTTTCTTCACAATCACTGTCATTGTATATCAAATACAAAGACATGGATATTTGCCTGTGTATTAGGAATGAAGTTGCAAGAAATTGTTTTTACTCACAAGGCATTTGATTACATGTTTAGATAATCACAACAAAACAAAATCCTTAATGGTGTGCATAAGAATTATGCACACATTTGATTTATGTTTTTTGTTTAAACTTTTCTAAGTAACATAAATTTTTGTTAAATAAATGAATCTTCCAGTACCAAATAGTAGCTTTTTTTTCTTTTAAAGTTACTCTATTAATTTAAACACATGAGAAATATCAAGGTAGAAATGCTCAGATCATGGAATTACATATATTTTTTCTAGTATCTCACTCATTCACCCTTATACTCTTACTCCATTTCTCTGTATCTTTTCAATTTCAGCCTTTTCTGCATGATAAGTACTTTTTTAGCAACTCTTTTCATTCTACTTTGTTTCTCCAACTGCAGTGAGTATTTTTCCTTTTGGCCTGAAAAATCTTAGATGGTTATTTTGATAAAGGACTTCTTGGCAAGCAGCAGGGTCTCCTGTGCTCCAAATAGCTCTCAGAAACCACCATAATTGACTGAGAACTGATACTTCAGAGGGTCCTCCACAGCTCAACCCATAAGTACAGAACATATATTAAGGAGTCACCTGAGAAATAAGGTGAAGAGTGTAAGAAATAGATTCAGATATAAGAGAAGACATTCCACATTTTAGTTTAAATTTTTTATTCCTAATTTCCTCTGCATATCTTTTAGTTCATGCAAATGGAATATAATGAATTATTTTTTTAAAAAAAGAAATGGGTTCAAATCTACAAGCATGCTGTTGGTGAAAGTGCGCATAAGGACTGTTTCAGAGATGCATATGTAGTTAAAGGAGAGGTGGAGGCAGACTGAGCCTTGACCTTGTGTTTTTTTTTTTTTTAAAGTACAATTTGGGCAAAGAGCATTGGGGTTTGGGCAGTCTTTATTTAGAAATGGGAATATGATCAAGTTTTTGAGTTGTTCTTTGTTTTTGTTTTAAATATAGTAGTAAGTAATTATATGGAAGATTATTTGGGTGAGTTAGAAGGATACTTGCCAGTAGATTAAATTAACCCAATAGAGAATCAAAGAATTTGAATAATTCATGAGCTAGAAACTGATGTGAAGGAATGGAGAGATGATATGCTAAAAAGGAGAAATGATAGAACATGTCGGGGGAAGAAGCAGGGGAAATGTTTATGCTTTGGAAGCATGACCAAAGGAGGATTAATTGGGATAAGGAAAAAAAGAGCAAGGGTAGATGAGCAAGTCATGGTAGAAAGCAATGAAACAGGCTTTGGCAGGTTAAGCTTGAAGTTATTAGTTTTATCATCAAATATTTAGTGCCTCCTATATGCCAGTTGTTATTCTGATTACAGAAGATGCAGTTTAGAAAGAATACCTCTGAGCCCATAATCTTTGTCATCAAGTGTGGAAAGAATGACACTAAACAAGTGAGCAAGTTTATAAATAAACCAGGTGCTTTTCAAAGAATTATATAATCCACATATCATAAGACACAATGACAAAAAAAAAAGAATAAGTAGAATGGATTCTATTTTTGAATGGGTGGTCAAAAAGTGCCCATGTTAAGAGCTGATATGTGATCCTGAATAGCTAAAAGAAAACACTCATAAGAAATCTTATATAGAATGCATTCAAGTAAAAGAAACTACTTTCAAAAAAGAAAATAAGCTCAGTATCTTTGAAGTGTAGTGGCTTAATAAATAAAGGGAGTATGGAGTGATACAAATTCAGAGGGGTGGGCTGGCTTCCACAGACATCAAGGTCATCAGATCCCATAATCAGTTGATGAGAAGACTTTGGATTTCAGGAGAGAGGACTGGGATGTAGATAAAAATATGAGCATCACTAATCTACGGATGGATTTGAAACCATGGGAGAGAAAGAGAATATGTGTCAAGAATGTGAAGAAGGGAACAAGAGGAGATTCAATATTTAACAGGTGAGCAAAAGAAGAGAAATCATCAAAGGCAACAGAAAAATGCTCATAAAACTAGGAGGGTAAAATGGAGTTGCAATATTTTAGAGTAAAAGAGAAGACACATTTTCCATGAATAGAGTGATCAGCAGAGTTAAATGTCATGAATAATGGAGAAAAAGAGTTTCTGATACAAAATGGCAATGGACATCATTGGTGATCTTATTAGATGTTTATAATGGCAGGAATAAAAATCCAGCTGCAGTTGAGTGAGAAGTAAGAGTCTAGATGCAATAACTTAAGAGAATATTAAAAGCAAAAAGAAAGCACTAAAGTGACTGCTTTTCCAAAGTGTTTGTTTTAGAGGAAAGAAAAACCAAACCAGAAGCATTTTTAATGATAGAAATTTGTGCATTGTATGTTGCAAGGAAGGAGTTAGTAGAAACAAAAACTTAAGACAAGAAATGAGTAATAACAGCCAGGCCGACAGAAGGTTGAAAGAGTAGCTCACTCTCACAATATGAGAGATTAGACATGAACACAAGACATTTAGTTTTCAGATTGCAGTCATTTGAAATACGTAAAATGCATTATGTTGATAAATCACATATATGTCTCAGATTTACAAAACCAAAGAGATAATAAAAGTCTTAATTGTGAAATCACATGCCCTGTTGTACCAGAAAATTTGGGGTTATTGTTTTTTTTTTTTTAGGGAGGCATTGGGAAACAGGTATTTTAGGGTTTTCAAAGTCATATCCATTATATGTTTACCCGCTATACCTATCATTGGGGTAAACACTAGTCAGTGCCTAGGAAAATTTTTTTTGTAATGGCAGTGAGATAATGAGAATATAGTAAAGAAGAAAATAGAGAGGGGCAATGGGCACTTCTCTTGTCTCCAATCTTAAAGAAATGTACTCACAAAACATCTGAAATCTATCTGCACTGTGGGCATGTAATCTATCCTGAACATTCCCCTTGCTTGTGGAAACAGTGTGGCTTTCCTTTTCTTTTTCTTTTCATTTATTAATATTCTGTGAAATCACTGTTGAGAAGAGATTCTTAGAAAAGCCATTAGGAAGGGGGAGGCAAAGAGAAGTCTGATACTGGGGATTGAATCCAGGGCTTTGTGCATGCTAGGCAAGCACTCTGCCACAAAGCCACGTCCTGGGCCCTGTGACTTTCCATTTTATCTTGCCTTCCACTCTCGCCACTGCTGAAGTGCACATGGGTAATAAAATGTCCAAATCCTGTCCATTTAATCCTCCAACTTATTTCTCTGGAATTGGAAAATAGTATGCTGAGGCCATTGTGGCCCTGGGGTTTACCACCTATGTGTGAAATCTTTTCCTGCTAGGCCATTTATTGGCTAAATGTCATCCATTTCCAATATTTTGGTCTTTAATTAAAAATATATAGTAACCATACATTCAAAAATCTTAGTTACCTTTCTCCTGCCCCAGCACTAAGGAGGAAATGTTTACTTTTAAATGTTTACAAGGTTCTCTGAAAGCAATGTTTTAAATGCTATAGAGACATAGGATCTGGAAGTTAATGGAATTTGTATCGATTAAAATTTGGCTATTGTTTGCATTTAATGAAAAACAGGAATATTTGATGCCTTGTTGGATTCTCAGACTCAAAAGTTCTACATCTTGCTATATTTACCGTGGACATCTTAAGTCCAATTGTTCAATTGTTGGGTAGGGTAGTTAGCCATGAACAGGTGGATAGGGGAAAGGACAATGAAGGACAACTGAAAACCACAGGAGCCTTAACTTACAGACAAGTATCTGGAAGATGGCACCTGGTATATCAAAACCTACCCCAACCTTAATTAAGAAAAACTACAGTTTCCCAGTTTCCAGACCAATCGAACGTGTCATCATTATCTCTTGTAGCCAAGTTTCCAGGACCCTCCCTTATTAGAACTATGTCACAATCCTTAAATCACCCCAACAGCCAAAACATAAAGACCTTACAAAAAAAAAAAACTTGATGGTCCTATTCAAAGTATAGAATAAACCAATTAAAAAGATGAAAAATTAGATAAAACAGGGGACTCAGTTTTCTTAAAAATTCCAAAATTGTGAGCACCATATAATCCTCTATTTAGGTGGTCTATGTAATTCCTATGCTGTAAGCTACACTCACGTCTTAGTCTATTATATTTTGCTTACTATTCTGTGTTTCACTCAAATTCTTTTCTGTGGAGTCATGAGAATCAGCAAGGACAAGAGTGATTGCCCCCACTCTGCAGAGCAGGCCCCAGCCTTATAACACAATGACCTCCTAATGTTTTTATTTTATTATTTTCTTCTTCACAATCTAATCATTTAATTTTTAGGAGACAGGATGTGTTTTGGAGTTCATGGTCCTTGCTTATTCTACATTTATTGTAGGTGTCTCAGTATTAGTCACAGTATAAATCAGAAAACATTAATGGTTCCAGATAGGCTTAAAGACAGAGAGCTTAATATATCTTGTGAATGGGCTTAAAAATTGAGTATGTTCCTGTTTTTAGATGGTAGGAATAGAAATTATGGAAGCTGTGAGCCCAGCATAATAGTCTCAACATAAATTAGTATTCAACTATTAAATACTTTATTAGAAACTTTTCAAAATAAGTCATCAAGTAACAACTTACTTTAACAAACATTTATGTGTATGTAGAATCTGCTACATGCAAAGTATCATTTTTAAGTACTTTTCAAATAACTTAATAATCACGACAATAGTAAAAGGTATATATTGTTATCACTATATACAGTGCTACTGAGATTAAGAGAGACTAAGTAATTCGCCCAACTTTACCTACCTAATAAGTACCAAGATTCACTCTCAGATAACCTAGCTGTGAAAGGAAGTGCACTTACTATATACACTATGCTATGTCTTTGGTAAACAAGTGAAAGAAGTCCTCAAGGAAATAACAGAAGAGGCTTGAGAAGAGATTTTTCTATGGCTGACTAGGGAAACCTGATTAAGGTTCCCCATTTCACCTTTCTTTGGAAGTTTTTTATTTTGATCCCTGATGACAATTTAGGAGGCAGCATTTGCCCTGGCTCTTTGGCATAAAGTGTTTTTGTTTGTCTGGCTTTGAGCTGATTATTTTGAGAAATTGCAGGTTTAGGAAAAGCTCTAAAAACAGAGTTACTCTTTCCTAAGGAAAATGTGCATTCATATGGAAAACCTCCTTTTGTAAGGGTGTCTATCTTTTGCGGAAGATAAGGATGACTAAATCATCAGATACTCTTACCCTAAGGAAAGCTGTGACCTAAACTTACATAACAGACTTGTCTTCTGATGCTTACAAGCACCTGCCCCATACTGACCCCTTCTAATACCCTGCATTCTTGTTTCAGTTAAAAACGGCATTTTAGCCTGCATCAATTCCACTTGTTTAAACTTTGCTTTTCTCTTGTTAATCTATCTTATGTTACAGAGGTCTGTCATTGCTGAAATCTATGAGAGAGAGAGAGAGAGAGAGAGAGAGAGAGAGAGAGAGAGAGAGAGACACACAGAGAGAGAGAGAGAGAGAGAGAGAGAGAGTAAGAAAATTGTTTTTCTCTCCCCAATAGCAAAAATGGCACACTGTTCCCTATCTAAAGCTCTGCCCAAAGATGATAGAATCATAAATTTCTTTGCTTCCTCTTAGTCTGACCAAGGCAGGGTAGCATTTTTAAACTGTAATTTATACTATCAAGCATTAAAAACGGAAATAAAGAAAATGATAAGCTGATAAATACAACTATATGATTCAACAATGAATTGGATTACTTTCAGGATTCATGTACATTGTTTGATCCTACATTTATATCCTTAGCTAGTCTCTCCACACGTTAGCCTTCCCAGCTACCTACTCTACTATACCTTGGAAGGATTCTATGAATGGCAACCAATTGATGCCCTCAATTTATGGCCAATAAATAAATAAATAGAGAAGATTCTCCTCTGTCACTCAGGAGACTTTGCTCAGTGTCCTACCTAGGTTTTGAGGGATGCTCATCTCACAGGAATGCAGCTGTTTGAAATAGCTCCATATAGCTAAGCTGGAATGTGTTGTCCACAGTATAATACAATAATATGTAGTAATATAAAAAAGGGATTACACATCTTTACTAATAAAAAGTTTTTCTGTTAAAACTATCTTCAGAATTAAATGAGAACCAACAATATTCAGAATCTTTATTTTCTTTCTTATAAACATAAAATACCTTCTCTGAAAAAAAAACTAAGTAGTTATTTCTCAGGTTTTAATTTTCTGAAGAAACAAACCTTTAAGTATTTATACTCAGAAAGTAAAAATTATCGCTAATGAATGCGTTGAATTTTTATTAAATATATCTGCAAAAACTTTTTGGGGGGTTGAGTACTGGGGATTGAACTCAAGAGCATGCAGCCACTGAGCCACATACCCAGCCTTATTTTGTACGTTATTCAGAGACAAGGTCTCACTGGGTTGCTTAGTGACTTGCTATTGCTGAGGCGGCTTTGACTTTGCAATCCTCCTGCCTTAGCCTCCTGAGATGCTGGGATCACAGGCGTGCACCACTGCACCTGGCTGCAAAAATATTTTGCAATGAAATCTATAGTAATGCAGACAAATTTATAAATGGTATCAGTCAAGTTCAAAAAATGGACCATCTCCATCATTGTCTCTAAAGAAAATATGACATTACATGATTCTCAATCTATTTTTGCTCCTGTGGAATTACATAAAAGAAGCAACATTTTGGTATCAATTTATCACTACGAAAGCCAAGTTTCACTAAAATAAGTTGTTTATGATTTTAATAAGTTTTTATAACTAAGGGGTGACATTTTCCTTTTGCCTCACCTAGAAATTCATTAATACATCCATTTCTAGTTTATAAATTAATCCTCAAATACTCCACAATACTTGAATACTAGAAGTCAACAAATAATTTTAAATTTTAGACAGCATAAAATAACCTCACATTTAGATTTAATATTCTATTGTCTCTAACCAAAAAACTGAAGAGAAAGTGTGAAGTGAAATGTGGACAAACTTAAAAGTATATTCTTTTAAAGAAAAGAGCTTTTCTGCATAATAATTACAGAGATTTTTAAAGTTTCCTCTGGATTCTCCCTCATACAAAAAACTTCATAATCCTACATTGGTGTGCCTTAAAAAGGTCAAAGCAAAGAACAGAGGTTTTATTTATAATTTCTCATGTAGTCTTAAACTACTGAAATTTCTTAAAGACAGATTTTTGGTTAGGGAAAATCTGCAGGGCCTCATGCCAATTCTGGTATTTGTATATTGAGGATCAGTATAAATTTTGAGGAGTAAAGACTTTCTTTATAAGTTTTTGAAAGCAACCATGCTGAAAAGGACAGCTTTTTCCTTGACTATTATCAAAGACAAATGGCACTGATGATACAGGATTTTGTACATTCACTTATTTTTTTTAAAATTTCAGATAAAGAAATCCAAAGGGTTGGAAACAGGATGTGCAAATCCAAAATGTAGAGACTTACTGGTACATGCCATAGAAGGTGGATCTTTTACAGCTCGGAAGTAACCCTTTTCACACTGACAAACAGATGTTGCTTCCATGTAGGTTAAACTATGCGGAGGGCATTTAGAACACTTTGTGTTACCAGCAAAGGCTTTATAGAATCCTGGTCTGCAAGCTGTAAAAGCAGAAGAAACAATTTCTTTTTAGTTATTATGCTAGAGTTCTTCTGTACAACATATTTTAATTTATACATATTTTAGACATCAGAGTTCAGCATCATAAATACCCAGAAAGGTCAATATATATGTTACTAATATGTTTAATTAGCTATTCAATGTTAGTATCACAACCATGACATATTTTAGCTGAGGTTGCTTGCTAATTTTTAAAAGTGTACCTAAGGCATGTATTGATTCAGCCTTACATACAAACATGCACATACACATAAAACATCAGTGCTTACCTAAGTGAGAAGATGCCCATTATTGGCAGTAAAAAAGATGATTTTGTAGAATTTCGGGAGATGGCATTAAATAACTAAATCATATGGTTCAAGTGTACTTAGATTTTCATTCCCCCTCATTCTTTCTAATTATGCAAGGACAAAGCCCCAGTTTGGCTTGATGTGTCTTTAACACCTCTGTTAGTAGTTAGATTTTCTTTCCTGGTGGCTGGGGCTGTGAATCAGTGGTAGAGCATGTGTGAGGCACTGGGTTCAACTCTCAGCACCACATAAAAATAAATGTATTGTGTCCACCTACAACTAAAAAAGTACACATTAATTTTTTTTTCGTTTTTGTATGGTAGAACTATGTTATTTTTGATAGTTTATGTTTACTTTTATTAAAATATTTTAAATGATCTATTAATTTAAGATAACTATAAATTATTAATTTTACATAGTAAGAAGTTATTCAGTATTAGTATCAATTAGCAGTGGTGGCATATGAACACCAACATCAGTCTCTTCTCTACTTCATGACAAGGTAGTGCTAAAAAGTTAATAAGAAAAAGGACTGTGTCACCAAAATATTTCTCTAAACCTGTGGAAATTCAGAGTATATACATAATAGGTAACCCTGCTCACATTTTTCATAATTAAAATTTCCTTAAAAGCCTGCAATTTGAAGTTTGAATTTATTAAAAAGGATTATTAATAAAACATATCATAAAATTTTCAATAAAACATACTTATTTATATTTTTTCATTAAATAAATATTCTCTACTTAATTATGTAATTTACCATTCCAAATGTTTGGGTTTTTATTAATTTCCAAATAATTTCAAAAGTGTAACCTCTTGAGAAACTTAAATAATATCTTTAAGCTATTACAATATTAAAAATCTAATAAACCAATTTAAAGAGATATGTATATCTAAATGGAGAGCTTGCATTCAGAGCATTCCATTGTTATTTTTAATATCACTTAAATATTATTTTAAAGACAGATAAGAAATATTTCCTTCTTTTGTCAGCTCTTCAAATTTTAGCCATAAACACTGTTTATTATATAAAGTAGTATGCTCTTACCTTAATTTTTATACCAACAAAAATTTTATTTATTTATTCACGATAACTAATACAAGATTTTAAACATATACATCTTATATGAAAGGTTTTAAGCTAATATGCTATTTCCTCTTAGAATTTTCTTCTGTGCTTAGAGAAAAGCTTGCTTCTGCCACAGAGAGCATATTAGAAAGCTTGCTTTTACCAACTGCTCTTATCCAACTATGCATAAGACTTCCTCTCTCCTTATATCCGGTCTTCTTTTTAAACAACATAGTATCAGTGAAGCTTCCTTGCATGATTCCCTTTTTAAACTGCAACTCCTGCTACACCATACCACAATATTCCATATTACCCTTCGCTTGTTTTTCTTGCTTCCAAATGACTTAGCAATACCTGACACATGACATATTTAATTTTAGAAACCATTCCTCATGAGGATGTGAGCTCTATTAAACAGAGATTTGTGTCTGTTTTATTTACTGAAGTGCTTCTCCAGGGCTTAGAAGAGTGCCAGGCATTTGAAGCCCTCTATGAGTATTGGACAATAAATGAATGAGTTGCTGAGGGGCTCCCTTAATTTCTATAAATTCACCACGCCCTTTCTTCTGCTTTGAGCCTTTTCTTCTGTTGAAAAACCTCTCCTCTATCACCATCTTTTGACCCACCTGTTTTGCTAACTCCAGGTCAGGAGTTAGGTCTCACTTCTTTAACAAAGCTATACTTAACTTCCTAGAAAAATTTAGTTTCTCAATAAATCTCAGCCATTTCTATCCACATTAGTTATTCTTTGGCAAACACTTATTGGATGGCTGTAAGCTCTGGGAGAACAGGTTAGCATAGTGCTTAGTGCCCGTCATATAGTAGGTGCTCAATATATAATTATTTAATTGAACTGGACAGTGTATGATTACTCTGTTAACTAAATTTCTGTAGAGAATCATACATGCGGATTCAGTGCACACTGTGATCATGGTACCATTATCTTAACTATAAATTTATAATTTTTTCCTTGCTGAATCATTGCATAATAAGTAAGAGATAAAAGTAGTTAGTATCTTGAAAGTGATTTAACTATGACAGAAAAAGGATAAATATTGCAAGGTGACCTAGCTATTTAAAAATCAGATTTCCATTTCAAATTATCATCTATGCGTATTTGGATTTTCTTGCTACTGCATACATATATGTATTCACACAAATAATTCTGCTGACAAAATCTTAAAATACCATTGTCCTAAGCATTTATATTTTCTTTATATAGCATACATTAATAGTATATAACCTAAACCTCATCAGCTCATACCATAATAGATCACAACTGTTTTACTGCATCTGTAACCTTAATTTCCTGTGACTGCTACAAAGCAGAAATGGGCATCACAATTCTAGTATTTACAATACATAGCAGATTGCAAGCATATATTTAGTTTTTATAAATGCTTGAAAAATTGAATGAGTGAAATGAATAAATGCTGAGTTTACTAACTCTGTGAGATCACAAGAACTTTATTTGGAATGAGCATTCTGTGTATCCATTTGGTTTGGTTTTGATTGTATTTCTGCTAAAAATGGGATATCAGTACTTTCTGAAAATTTTTCACTGCACTTTGATATACCCTTTATTCTTTCTGTTACTCCCTTGTTTCTGTTTATAAGGTATGTAAGCTTCTGCTTCCAGAGAGCAACATAAACAAAGCACTTCTTGATTGATTGTTTGCAACCAAGATAAGAAAAATTCCCAACATGTGTCAGTAGTGTACAGAATACTGCTGGAAAGTTAAAAGTTACCTGATGTGGCAGTTTTTTGCTTCTTTTAGAAAAAGCTATACAGATATAGATACTCAGCTCAGTCCTTCATTGCCTACAATGATTCTAGTTATTATAGCTTCTCTCCACAGTAATATGAATCTATAATTTAAATCCACATCTCTAGGACTACTACATTCATCTAAGGTCTACCTGTCTCTATTTTGTCCCTGTTCAAGTCCACTCCACAGTTAACACAGGTTACATTTCTAAGTATGAAGAAGGACCATTTTGCTCTATTTTCTATAGCAGGAATTGCAAATCATTGTTATTTGGCTAAATGTGACTCAGTACCTGATTTTGTACAGCAAATATGTATAATTTCTAGATAAATTTGATTTTTGGCTCTTGATATACATAGCCTAAAGTATATGCTATATACTCCTTTATAAAAAAATACCAATACTTGGTCTCTAGAATATAGTCTAAACTCTAATGTTTAAATTTCTTCAAAGTTAGACTCACATCTATTTTTCTAAACTAACCTTCCACTGCTATAAAATTTTAGTCTTGCCACTTCTCATATTTACCATACTTTTTAAAAGATTTTTTCAGTCATTGATGAGCCTCTGTTGTGTTTATTTATTTATATGCAGTGCTGAGAATTGAACCCAGTGCCTCACCATGCCAAGCAAGCATTTGTCACTGAGTTACAATGTCATAATATTTAACAGCTTTATTTAGATATAATTGTTATTCAAAAACTATAAAGTGTACAATTTGGTAAATGTTGATGTATATACACAACTGTGAGACATTATCATAATCAATAATCCAACAATTCTAGGTTTCCTTGATTCCCTTAACATTTACCTATTTATATTTTCAGATTAAAAGTAAGTTCCATGTAGGTAGTACACTCCTGGGTCTGAGGTTTTTCTATTTTTTTTTACTATTTTCTATTTTGTTTTATATTTTATTATTATTATTTTATTTATTTGTCCTACTTAATTGTACATGAGAGCAGAATGCATTTCAATTCATCATACACAAATGGAGTGCAATATTTCAATTCTCTTGTTGTACATGTAGAGATGCAGCATTCATGCAATCAGACGTATACCTAGGGTAATGATGTCCATAACATTCCACTATCTTTCCTACCCCCATAACCTCACCTCTGCCCAAAATAAAGTTCCTCCATTCATCCCATGCCCAACCTCCAATCACAGATCAGCTAATAATCCACTAATAAGAGAAAATATCCAGCCTTTAATTTTTTAGAATTGGCTTATTTGGCTTAGCATAATATTCTCCAACTCCATCCATTTACCTGCAAATGCCATTTTTTTATTCTTTTAACACTGAGTAATATTCCATTGTGTATATATACCACTGTTTCTTTATCCATTCATCTATTGATGGGCATCTAGTTTGCTTCCACAGTTTAACTATAATGAATTCAGCTGCTATAAACATTGGTGTGGCTATGTTGCTTACTATTCTTATTTTAAATCCTTTGTGTATAGACCGGGGAGTAGGACAGCTAGGTCAAATGGTGGTTCCATTCCAAGTTTTCTGAGGAATATCCACACTGCTTTCCAAAATAGTTGCACAAATTTGCAGTCACACCAGCAAAGTATGAGTGTAACTTTCCCCACAACCTCTCCAATACTTTTTCTTGATAACTGCCATTATGACTGGCATGACATGAAATCTTAGTTTTTATTTGCATTTCTCTAATTACTAAAGATGTTGAAAACTTTTTCATGTATTTGTTAATCACTTGTATATCTTCTTCTGAGAAGTGTCTGTTTGGTTCCTTAGCCCATTTGATTGGGTTGTTTTGTTTTTGTTTTTGTTTTTTTGTTTTTTGGTATTAAGTTTTTTTGAGTTCTTTATATATCCTGGAGATTAGTGCTCTATCTGATGTGCATGTGGTAAAAATTTGCTCCCATACTGTAGGCTCTCTCTTCATCTCATTTTTTGTTTCCTGAGAAGAAGCTTTTTAGTTTGAATTCATCCCATTTTTTGATTTTGTTTCTGGTGCTTTAGGAGTCTTGTTAAGGAAGCCAGGGCCTAACCCAGTGTGATGAAGATTTTGGCCTACTTTGATTTGGGCCTACTTTTTCTTCTATTAGATAGGTGTACAGTCTCTTGTCTAATTGCTAGGTCCTTGGTCCACTTTGAGTTTTGTGCATGGTGAGAGATAGAGGTTTAATTTCATTTTGCTGCATATGATTTCCAGTTTTCCCAGTATCATCTGTTTCCTTGATTCCCTTTACTTTTACCTATTTATATTTTCAGATTAAGAGTAAGTTTCATGTAGGTAGCATATACCTGGGCCTGAGATTTTTCCTATATTTGTTTTTAATCCAATCTGTCAATATCTGTCCTTTAATTGGAATCTTTGTACTTAGTGTGATTACTGACACAGGTATGCATTAAATCTATCTTGCTATCCCTTTTCCAATTGTCCCATTTGTTTAGTATTCCATTTGCCTCTTTCTGCCTTCTTTTAGGATCCTTGCATACATTTTATGATCACTTTTATCTCCTTTGTTGGTGTGTTCATTAGCAAAATTTGGGTGAATACACACAGAGAACCCAGCAGCTCTCTGAAGCTCACTTTCAGAACAGCATTGTGTTATCTCCATACTCCATATTGTGAAATCTAGGTTCCTTCCTTTTCTCCTTAGAGTATCAGATCTGTTCTCTCAATCCACAATACCAGGAGAGAACCTACCAGTGTTTATCAGGGTCCTCCCTCCCTGTGCTACATCCTGAAAATCTTCTCAAGATAGTTAAGTGAAACAATTCTGGAGCTCTCCATCTTTTTAATCTTCTTTCAGCTATCTGATATCTCACATCTTAAAGTGACTTTTTCTTATAGTTTTGCATTGGCTTTCTTTCAGGTGTTTCTTTCAGGTGTTGTATATTAGTCCATTCTGGTGACAAAAAAATCAGATAACTGAGTTAATCTAAATTATTATTCTTATAAGTCTCTTTTTCTTCCATAAGTCAGTCTTTCTCCTATCCACTACACTTAGTTTCCCAAAGACAAAATCTAAAAACTTATTTTGAAGTACAGTGCAATACTATGACCATCAATGAGAATGTCCAAGGTGAAAGAATATGATAACAACAGTTGGTGAGGGTATGGGTCAACATGAACTCTCATATAGCTGTGGAAGTTTAAGTTGGTACAACTACTTGGATAATTGGTAGAATCTATTGTAGATGAACACAGACATATGGTTAGATAGACTGATTCCACACCTCATTATATTCCCAAAGAAAAGCTAGCTCAAAATAAAGTGGCATTTCTAGTATAACTAATTAGAACAAATTAAAAAATGAATGCATTTAGTCATACTAAGTTCCACTGCTAAGTATCATTTTGCCACTTGATTTTCATCTTATTAAAATTATGAACTTATATTGACGGATAGACCTTCCTCACCTTGTGTGTTGTTCCTTTCCTTTACCTCTTGCTTTATACTTACTAGAGTAAATCTTCTGTATTCCTTTAGTCTTATTAGTGAAGTATACTAAAGTATCCTAAAGGAATATGA
The DNA here is from genome assembly GCF_052094955.1 of Ictidomys tridecemlineatus. Taxonomy (NCBI): domain Eukaryota; kingdom Metazoa; phylum Chordata; class Mammalia; order Rodentia; family Sciuridae; genus Ictidomys; species Ictidomys tridecemlineatus. The sequence goes on from NC_135479.1 coordinate 169,133,328, forward strand.
TCAACCAACCATATTGAAAATAAGCTTATACCTTAATTTCTTCACATACAATTTGGAATGAATATATTCAATTCAGAATAATTAAATTATAAGCAAATCATTATTTATAATATATTTGTGAAATGATTTGATTTTTTATTTCATTGTACCTACTGATAAATGTAGCAAGAATAGCAGAAGAATAAATTCTATGCACTTTAGAAATGGTGAATCTATAATATCCAACAAATAAATATTCTCACAAACTTGTTTTATTAATATTTATTTTAAAAATCAAATGAGTAGGCTATACATTGCTAGAAGTTTTCTATTCCTATCCCCATTATCAGAGACCTGGAAGACAAAAGACCATAAGAAATCCCAGTTGGCATATCAGGCTGTGCAGTTCTTACCATTTGATGAAATATTAAATTGCACCTGTGTGGCAGGAACTGATATTTATATAATTGAACGCCTTTCCCTCATTGGTATTCTATAGGCTATAAGTTTCGATAAACCTGAATGACTTATCAGTTAAATATGTGAACTGTATTACTTTATACTAGAATTCATGAAAGAAATTTAACAAATAGTCAAAGGCAGTTTCTTGTTGTTTTCCTAGATGCTGCTGTACAATTGTGGAAGTTAAATTTCACTGTCATGTTAAGTAGAGAAGAAAACAGATTAAGGAATTGAAAGATAAAAAGAAAATATCTCCAAAACTTGAGGGTAAACAAGCATAAATATTTTGTTTTCTCAGAATATTCTACAAACAACAATAGAAAGAAAATCTTAAAGTCACAAAATACAAGTCTATAAATAATAAGCATGTGTACTGTGCTTTAAAATATTCAACCTAACCTTCCTGGAATGGGTGGGTGGAGCACTATAAAGACAACATGAGAAAATGTATACATAAGTATCCTATTATTAATTTCAGTTTCCTGTTGCTGCCACAAAACAAATGTTTAAGGTGAACTTTCTCTTAGATAGAAAAGCCATTAGACCTACAGAAATATACTGTAGGTTATATATGACTTTCATCATTAAGAATTAAAGAAAGAAGCTCTGGTTTTGGGCCACACATACTATGCTCTCTTTTTCCTATTTAACTATAAAATCTAGGCATGATATACTGATCAGCTATTTGAGGATTCTGAAAAGTTACTACACATAGACATATTGAAGATGAAATTTTGAAGTCCTGCTGAGCTGGTGATGAGTTTACTGTTCCTCTCTCCCTTCATCCCCACTCTCCTTTACATACCCCTTACAATACCCTGAATAAACTGAGGCCACAGAGATCCAGGACAAGCAAGCTGATTTTGCTTCAGAGTGGAAATCAGAAGTTCTAACGCTCAGAGTGTGAAAATCTCTACTCCCCCTTTTTCTTTTCTCCCTAGCTGTGGCCTAGCCCTAAACCAATCAGAGTAGTGGTGATGGCCAATAACGGAAACCCACGGGAACCAAAATTCTAAAGAATGGATACCTTCTCTGTTCACTGAAACTGTGGTTACAAGAGGGCTGAGTCAACCTCCATCACATTTATTTTTCTCTCTGTATTGGTCTCCCTTGGTCCTGGATTTGGAGTTAGTAGCAGAAGTGCACAATAAAGTAAATGAAGCATCAGCCTTCTAGCCAAGGGATTTTAAAGAGGAAATATGGAAAAGCAGAAATATTCAGGAGAACATGAAGAGAAAGCATGTTGGGAAAGCAATCCCTGAAACCACCAACTCCTGAACTTACTCCTAAACTGCATCTATGTCAATCTGATTCTATTTAACATACCAAATAATAAAGAAATTAACCAAAAAATGGAACTTAGATAGATTTCAGACTAACATTGAGGATTTAAACATTGATTAGGTAAAGAAGAGGATACCAACCTAGAAACCATACACTGTTTGTGACTTCTTATTACTATTTAACACATTAACTTATAAAATAAACAGGGACATTATACATACAAATATTGGCAAATCTAGGTAAGCTGTTACTAATAAGAACTTTGTATACATTGTTTTAATTACCCTTATAAAAACTGACTTCAAAGAAAAATAATGTGGACTTTGAGAACAGATTACAGGTTTTTTATTTCTGTTTCTGTATTTTATTAGCTCTCACTTCTAGGAACTTATTTTTCTGTGCATCAGTTTTCTCATTTGTAAAATAGGTGCTGTGGTCTGAATGTTTGTGTTTCCCTTCAAAACTCTATGTTGAAGTCAAAATCCCCAACAAGAAGGGAGGTACAAGATCAAGGTACTTCTCGCTTCCATATGAGGACAGAATGTGAAGATGGCTAATGCAAACTAAGAGGGATGCTATGAACAGACACAGGTCTGCTGGCACCTGAATCTTATACTTCTATGACTCTGCAACAGAAATATACCCATTCTATGATAAGTGGACTAAGACAATGGTATAAATGATAGAACCCAACTCACAGGTTTTGGGGAGGACTTAATAAATGTAATATGAAAAAGGGATCAGAAATGTATACATTTTGCTACTTAAGATCAAGAGATCATAAGTATTGTGCTGTGAAAGACTGTGCTTTCCAAAAATGGCCTCAGCAGTATCATCTAAACTATATACCTGCTTTTCTGATAATGTCTCCGAGACATTCTTTTCACAAGAAAATAATACCTATCTCTGTTGCTTCCTCTTGAATCTGGTATACATGTAACTAGAGTGAAATGACTTTATATGACATCCTATGTGATTCTTTGGGATGCTTACTTTGAAAAACAGGTCACCATTTCAGGATAAGGGTCAAGCAGCCAGGGAGAGGACCATGTGGAGAAGAACTTAGTTTCTGGGCTCGAAGCTCTGGCTGAGTTCCCAATAGACAGCATCATCAATTTTCAGCCAGGTGAGTGAGCTATCTGAAGTGTGGTCCTGTAGGTTTTCTAGACCAAATACTCAAGCAGATTATCCATGGGGATGAAATGAGTTACTCTTGTTGTACTTTAGTCAATTTATAGATTTGTAAGAAAAATAAATGGCTGGTGTTATTTTAGGGATTAGGTTTGGGGATGGTTTCTTTTGTGGTACTAGGTAACCAGGAAACCTGTTCAAGGCCATATGGTAAGAGGGTCAAAATTAAAGCTGACCACTATTATAATCCATAATCTTCATTGTCACCATAAGGTGCATTAGTGTTCAGAACAGCATGCATATTTTGTAATCTGCGGCAGGAATGAAGTGAATCACATTTTTAAAAGGACAACTGATGATGGTATTTAATTATAAATGTTAAAATGAAAGCAGATTTCTGTTATTTGATAAATATGGTTCTAACTAATGGTTTTACTTTCTGCTAGTCACATTTGTTGAGAAGTAAAAGTTACAAAAGAAGTAAACAAGACATGCTATACAACTTTGAATTAAAGAATAAATTCATTATAAAGTGAATTGTATGAATAGGAACATTTTAACCAAATTCACTTAATATAGTCAAAGTCTCAAGTGCTCTGTCTTTTCAGTAAAGTTTGACATACTATCTTTTGCTGGTTTAGTAACAAACTTACAATCCATTCTTCAATTTGACAATTGTGAATGTCACACTGTCAAATATTTTTGGTATTTCTATAGCTGATTAGTACATTATAAATTTTACTGAATAAGCAAAGCATACATTTTGTTTCATTTTAAAAATTTATGTTACTGGTTCATTATTCATAAACATGGAGTTCATTGTGATACATTTCTATAAGTAAATATAATATTTTTTTGATTTAATTCCCCAGTATATCCTCTTTCCTTCCTCTCCTCTCAACCTGATGTTCTTCCTCTATTACACTATTTTCCCCTCCATTTCCATCAGATCACTTTTTAAACCTTTTTTCTCTCATGCTTCCACATATAAGAGAAAAACATAAGCCCTTCGACTTTCTGATTCTTGCTTATTTCACTTATCATGATGTTCCTTGGTTCCATCCATTTACCAACAAAAGACGTAATCTCATTATTTATGACTGAAAACAAAGCTCCATGTACATCACATTTTTTATCCATTTATCTCTTGATGTACATCTAGTCTGGATCCGTGATTTAGCTACCAAGAACTGGGCTTCTATAAACACAGAAATGTAATAATAATGTAATAATAATCTGGTTGCTTATCTTCCTATTTGCATCCCTTTAAATTTCTTCTCTTGCCTCATTGTTCTGGCTAAATTTTCAAGTAATGTATTGAATATTCTATGAGATTGATTTAACTTACAGTATTTTTTTATGTCTGAAGTATCTTTACTGATTTATTTAAGTCTGGATAACTTATCTATGTGAGAGAAGTGTGTTGAAATCCCCAGTATTACTGTATTAGGATCTATTTGATCCTTTACATTGAGTAGTGCTTATTTCATGTACTTACACTCACCAACATTTTGGTCATAAATATTTCTTATTGTTAGATCTTCTTCTTCGATCGTTTCCTTTACCAGTGTGAAATAAATATTTTTTTCTCTTCTGATTAATTTTTTTATTGAAATGTGCATTGTTGGATATGAGTCCACATTCTCTGGCTTGCTTTCAAACTCCATTTGAACAAAATATCCTTTCCTATCTTCCACTTTTAGTCTATGGATGTCTTTGTCTATGAAATGAATCTCTTCCAAACAACACACAGTTGGGTTTTTTTTTTCAATCCATTTTCCAGGCTATGCTTTTTATTTGAAAAGTGGAGCCCATTTATATTCAGTGTATTATAGACAGAAAATTAATATTTTCTAATGTTTTGATTTATGTTTAATTTCAGTCCTAATTCTCATTTGTTTAACTACTCTTCATTGAGAATTTTCCTTTTGGGAGCTCTGCAGTTTTTTCTTATGGTCTCATTTGTGTAGTATCTTTTATTTTCTTTAATTCTGGATTAGTAGGCATGAATATTTTTAGTTTATTCTTATTTTGAGGGTTTTGATTTCTTCTGCAAATCTGAAAGATAACCCTGCTTGATACAACAATCTTGGTTAGGTGGTGTGTTTTTTTTTTTGTTGTTGTTGTTGTTTGTTTTGTTTTGTTTTGTTTTTGTACTTGGGATACCTTGTTTCTATCCCTCCTGGATTTTAGAGTTTATGCTGAGAAATCAGACATTATTTTTTATTGATTTACCTCTAATTGTGACCTGACATTTTTTTTTCTTGAGGCGCTTTAATTTCTATTATTGTTCTATATGTCAGGTATTTGTTATGTGTCATGGAGAAATTCCTTTTTGATCTTGTCTGTTTGGGTTCTACATGCCCCTGTATCTGGAGGTCCACTTTATTACAAGGTTTTGAAAATTTTCTACTATTATTTCACTGAAAGTTTATTGATTCCATTAGGCTATATTTCAATCATTCCAATGATTCTTGTTTGTTCAGTTAATATTGCCCCAGAGGTCTTGTATATTCTGATTTTTAAAAATTATTATTATTATTATTATTATTATTATTATTTTATTTCAGACATAGTGCTCAAGTTCATATACCTTGTGTTTAAGGCCTGATACTCTGTCTTCAAGGTGGTCCAATGTACTGGTGACTTCCAACTGAATTTAGTTTTTGATTTGTTGATTGTTTTTTTTTTTCTTTCTAGGGTTTCTCTTTGGTTCTTTTTTTCTCAAATTCCCATCTCTTTATTGTAATTACTTTTTACAACCTGTATTTTCTCTTTTAGTTCATTCTTTAGATATTCTTTTGGTTTGCTAATCATTTTAACACAACCATGTTCAGGTTCTTCTCTGGGACTTCATCCACATCAATACTTATGAATTTAGATATTGAGAGGCTGTAAATTTTTTTGAGATATCTTCCTAGCCTTTTCCCTCATGATTTATACTGTCCTAGATTTACATATCTGTTGAGATTAATTCCTTATTTTTAAAGTTGAAGTCCTTTGGTGAGTAGTTATCATTTTATAATAAGTCCAGCTCCAATGCATCCAATCAGGATAAGCAAAGTCTTAGTTTCAACCACAAATGCCTCTTTAAAAGGAGATATTTCATTAAAATAACAATGGTAATTTAAGAGTAAACTGGATATCAACATGTACTATAAATGCTATTACTAATGATCTCTACAAGTTTATTAACAAAGGAAAACTGTGGATGAGAAGTAACATACAGTAGGCTGAAGAGATCAGCCATTAATGATAGTGCACTAAATTGAAATAGAAGATGGATTACAAAAACAAAGAAAATAGAAAAAAACAGAAACAAAAAAAGGGAAGTAGACAGAAGTTAACATTGGGAGAATAAAATAAATACAGAAGAGGGAGTTAGAATGGAAATAGAAAAAAAAAGGATGAGTTGTCTAGGGAGGACCTAATTAATTGACAAACTCCATAATATTAGAACCCTGGCAAAACATAAACTGTGGGAAAACATTATGAATCAGTTAATGAAATAACTAACATGTGGAAGATTTTCCTTCTTGCTGAGGTTTTGTAATATAGACCTTTCTTTCTAGGATTTTGATTTTGGAAATCCCTAACTATGAGGCAGTTTCTATGATGACAACTTTATGCTATTGTTTTCAATTCTGACTCAAGTAGTTAAACTTGTTTGGGGAGCCTGGAGGCTGAGTTCAACCCTCCTCTTCCTGGTGGCCTCTGCTAGGGGGATTTGAAGGGCTCATTTTCAGCTACAGAGTAGACTTCACTCTCAAAATGGTTTTGTTACTTTGCCCAGGGGTTGGGACTACAAGTCTCTTAGGGCAGCTGCCCAGCTCCTTCACCTGCTGTCAGTAGATGGACTGATCTGTGTTGCATCACCTCCTTTGTTCTGATAACTGGCCTTGGGCTGGGGAGAGGTGTATGTGGTGGATCCCTCTATCCTCCAGTCCCTTCTGGGCTTCAGATGGTGCCATGAGGATTCTCTGCTATTGCCTGACCCTGATCTGACCCAGTTTTCCCCCCCATCAGCCATGCTACATATTCCAGAAATTATACCACAAAATTAAAATGATAGTTCCCTTTGTTCTTTTGCATTCTGCAAACTGATCAACCAACCACTTGGAGTTTCTTGCTAGACTTAGTCCCAATCTTAGTGGATGTTTAGTCTTGGGAGAAAGAAAGAAAGGAAGGAAGGAAGGAAGGAAGGAAGGAAGGAAGGAAGGAAGGAAGGAAGGAAGGAAGGAAGGAAGGAAGGAAGGAAGGAAGGAAGGAAGGAAGGAAGGAAGGAAGGAAGGAAGAAAAAATAAAAGGAGCTAAAAGTGAATATACACTGTAGGGATTCCTAGCTGATAAGCTAGGAAACTTCAGGAAAAAAGTCTCATCAAGTTGTCAGTGCTTCCCTGCTTCTTTACTGGGAAATGCCAGTCTCTTTCTAGCCAAAGAGCTGTAGTACTTGAACATAGTTCAAGTTTTCTGAACTTTCTGTTCAGATTGTGGATATGTTGGTCAGTATTTGTTTTTCTTAAATTCAGTGGGAAAATGTCTTTCAGCTCATTGGAGAGGAGCTTTTCCTCCCCCACTGAGCCAAAGCACACCCAAAACTGCCTGTCTGTTGCCTTATTAATTAGTTTTCTATTCTAGAAACCAATACTTTTGGTTTTCACTTAGTTGCTAGCTCCCCAATTTGCTTGCCAGCTGTTTCCCACTGACTTCATATTTCAGTTTGCTGTTGTAGAACTGCTGTTTTAATTCATTCTCAGGGAGGTGCTAAAACACTGTGGATTCCTCTGATCTGCCATTTTGATACTACAAATTTTTTTTAGTCTGAGTTATTAAGTATATTGGCAGTCAGTATAATAATCATATTTTTTGTTCACTTGGTGGACAAAATCTATGTTTTACCTATTTTATTCTCTTTAAGTCTTACAAATATTCAACATTTTGGGTATTAAAATTCTTATTTCACAAATGAAAAGACATAGGCCATAACAGTTGCTTAATGTCACAGACATGATATATGTACAAGCCAAGGAGTTACTAAATAATATTTTATATTCCACTTTCTATTAACATTTTAAAATAGCTTACCAAAACCTTTGCTCTATATTTCACTGGAATGTTCCATAAATATTGAATTGAAGCAAACTTAAATAGCATCTTTTATGTAGTAGAAGTAGAATACCTATATTTGTCCAGCATGGTTTGGATATGATAGATTCTCATACATTACAAGGGCACAGTCAAGGGTAAAATGCTGTATTCAGCAACAGCAGACACTCAAGATTCAGAACCTCCAATTCATTGCTTGGAATAGCTTTATGTGGCTTTGTAATCAGCAGAAACTAGGACACGAAGGTTTTACAAATGTATGTGTCTGATCAGAATACAGTTTCTTGATTTGGCTTATATCTAGTTCCACACACACATAAAGCCATTCTATTATTAATGCTGTTGACCTGAATCTGAATTTCTCAATCACTATTTTATACCAAGGCATATCATCTATAAGTTGGTATTTGGATAATTCAGTCTTCAAGACAAGCAGGATCTCTTCTGTAAAAATAAGCCACAGCATTTTATGAACCTGTAACAACTGATTGTATTGGAAAACTGGGAACTGTAGACATGATTTTGTATTATAGAGCTATAAATCCATGCCATTAATTGGAAGCTGTATACTTATAAAATTTTGTGTAAATCTTTTTATATCTGTCAGTACATGTGTAAACATTTTAAATATAGCAAAGGAATTCTTAGCAGATTTCCTTTCATGCAACTCTAAACCCTTTCATATTCTATACATTTGCATTATCAGATTTCCTTACATTGGGACATACTCTAGTCACCGAGGCAAAACAAGCTACTGGACCCAAGTGATTGCACTGTCAACATACACAAATATGTCTCTTCCTTTTCTTCCAACTGCATGTTGAATATTTCAATGCCTGCATTATACAGGTGTTTGACTTCCTAGTTTCAATAATGAAACCATCTCAGCACCAGACCGTGGGTACTCCTGAGGAAAAATAATCTTTCCACAAAAACTCTCATCCTCTAAGACAGTGCTTAGCATATATTAGGGGCTCAGTAAATATTTGATAAATGAATGAATAGATGAATTACTAGTTTTTGTTGTACCATAACTTATAAAAACAAAATTTTATCTGGGTGCAGTGTCACATGCTGATAATCCCAGCTGTACAGGAGGCTGAGGCAGGAGGACTGCAAGTTCAAAGCCAGCCTCAGCAACTTAGTGAGACACTAAGCAACATAGTGAGACCCTATATCAAAATAAAAAAAAAAATAAAAATGGACTGGTGATATTTCTCAGCCTTTAAGCACCCCTGGGCAGTACACCTAGTTTCCCAAAACATCAAAATAAAAACAAAATTTTTATATTCAATCAATATTGCTAAATTACATTCTGATACATCTTCTTTAAGGGGGAAAAGCACTTGCAAAAAACACCTAGAATTAATATGAACTTGTACTATATCCACTATCAAAAACATCATAATCAAGTGCTGAGAATTTTAAAAGGTATAAATCAAAATACACACTTTCATGTTGAAGCCTGCAATTTTACAACCTTTGTCTCAAATTGTCACATTGATGAACACATTGAGCTATCATGGTTGACTGCATATTTTAATTTGAATGCATATGTAATTTTCTTTTTCTGCATCTTTACAGACTGTATACTGAATATAACATTAATGGTGCCATTGCAAAGAACTGTTTATAGCTAATTCTTACTTTCGATGTTTTCAAATGGAATACTTTTAATATATGTATGATTATTAACAGCATATTATATAAAATAAGGCTGGATTGTGCAAGAATAATTTTTGAGCAGGAAATGAGTATAAACCTCTCGTTATGTGAGACTATTAGACACTATGTGATCAAATACCTGGATGGTATATAAAGTAAATGCATGAAGTTTCAAGAAGGAACACATTTATAGTAGTAGAGTAGCTGAAATTGGCTTGTTCACCTGAAGATATGACACTTTAACAGGCACTTTAGATGGAAAGTAAGAATGAAAAGAATGAGTAACAAATATGTGGATATGGAAATGAGTATCACAAGTTCCTTTAGTGAGAGAGGAAAGCAATTTTAATGAAATGAAGAGTTAACAGAGGAAAGAAGGGATATACATGGTAGTTAATGGGAGCACAGTTATCAAGAGCCTCATATGGCAGCCTGAAGAATTTTATATTTATAAATAAACAGCACAGAAGCTTTCAGACAATTTATATAAAGTAGACTCTCATGATAACATACCAAACTTATTAAATAGAGAAGTAAGACAAGAAGCCAAGAGAAGAGGTAGGAGAACAAATACCAATGTAAATAGAAATGATTTTTTAAAAAGCATTTAACTAGACACAGGGCAAAGAACAAGGTGAACTTTAAGTGAAGTTTAAACGTAATTATTAAAAATACTGAATATTACTAATGATATTGACCAAATCATCATGGAAAGCATATAGGGATTTTGATGCAGAAATTTTAGATGCAAATCATCAGGTATTTTCTAAGGTGATTTATTTAACCCTTGTATGTCTCAATTTACTCTTTTAAAAAATATAAATGAAAATAATACCTGCTTTTCAGGATGACATGTAATATAATTTATGTATTTATAATTGCACAAAACTTATTACACACAATGGGTAAAGGTTAGCTCTCTATGTCTTTATGTTAATGAACTCACAAAAATTCACAATATCAGGAAAGAAACTCTGTATCTAACTTAGTCAAGAAAATAGTTATAAAGGCTAGCCAAATTTTTTGTCATGTGTATTATAAATGAATTTCCATTTTCTAATAATTGAATTTAAGAGGGGGAGTATGGGAGTAATAGATGAATTCTAGTTAGGGAAGAGGGGGTGGGAGGGAAAAGGAGGAGGCAGAAGATTAGCAAGGATGGTAGAATGTGATGGACATCATTATCCAAAGTACATGTATGAAGACATGAATTGGGTGTCAACATACTTTACATACAGAGATACAAAAAAATTGGTATATATGTGTAATAAGAATTGTAATACATTCTGCTGTCATGTATTTGAAAAATAAAATCATTTAAATAAAAAACACTATATTTAATAAAATACATTCTATCTTATATAATGCAAAAGTATTTTAATGTTTAACCAAGTTACATTTAAGATTAGACATTTCAAAACTTTTCTTTCGTATATCCCCTAATAGTTCATCAGATCAAAAAAAATCTAAACAAAATATTGGGTTTGGTTTTGTTATGGGCCAGGCTGTATGGGCAATGACAAAACAGACTCCATTTTACCCTGAGATTCCATATCATGTAAGAAATGCTTCTCTCATAGGAAAGTCTCACCTCTGTACCCATTAACAATTCCTTAGCATTGTATACTTGGCAACATAAACTAGCAATTCTTATACAATGTAAAATTGTTCTCTTTGGTTTCCATTTTTCTTGGGCAATGTGCCTTGTCAAAGATTGATTATCTAGATGTTAGTAACCAACTTGTACTGAACCAGGGCCATTTTGACCCACTTCCCTTCTGCTTGTTTGCTGTTATGCCAATCTGGAAAGTCCCAGGGAAAATACCAATGTACCCATTGTATTGTTTCACTAACTGCTCTATTCAGCTTTTATACCCCTGTTTGCTTGCATCGATGTGGTTTTTGCCTTTAAATATCCTAAAATATTGAGGCTCGAGTCTGTTCCTTGCAGAGATAGTTATGGGTTCCGCAGGGAGCAGTCACTGGCCAGCCGGCTAACGACTCTACAATTTGGACAAAACTAGGACTTGGTGTGTTTTCTGAGTGACCTGCCCCACAACAGGTTGTTTATGGCAGACAGGTATTCTGGAAGAAAAAAAGCCTTTATATATCTTTCATTTCAATGAAATAAAGTACTTGTTTGAGACAAACATATTCGTTTTTGTTGTAAACCAATTTGTTGATTAAAGTCAGTCAGAGATTTATAACACATATAATAGAGATTTGCACACATAGAACTGCCCAAGTTTTATGTGTACTTTCCATGAAAAATACAGGCCTAGTAGATTATTCAAGAAATATCCAGAAGACACTTCTCCCTTTCTCCCTTTAAGAAGATTGTATTTTCTAAACCACTCTATGGTTAGTAAGCAAAAATGTCTGTTTTAAATGAATCCTCTTGAAACCTAACCTAATGTGGATTCAGTTGACAAATCCGCATTGTGTGCCCAGCCAGTTTAGTCAATCAACTCTGCTGAGTGCAAAGTCTCTGATTTATAAATTTTCTTATTTATTTCTCTATAATTCCTTTCTATGGACTTGAGTGTTTATTATTTTCTCATGCTCACAGAGAGTAAGATATCATAAAATCTAGGAACTGTTTTTCCCTGCTGAATTCCCACAGAAAGAATACAGAACTTCCTTTATCCACTTCACATATAATACAGCATTTATGGTAGAACACCTAGAGTCAGGTACCCTAGATTCAAAATTCAGCTCACCCCCTTATAAAAGAGGTGCCCTTAGGCAATTTAGTTAATTTATATCTCATTTTCTCATCTGGGAAATGGATATAAAAACATTATTTATCTGATAGGGTTATCTTGGGAAATTATGTATACTTCCAAAGCACTTAGGAACTACCTAGCATATGGTGTTATGTAATGATTTACATATACAACATTTTATCTAACAATGTAACAATATTTTCATTTTTGGAGCCTAGTATTTAGAAAATTTACTCCCGTTTGGAGAATAGATAGCCATGTCAATACTTCATAACTTCACTATTCTGTAAATAAAACAGTATTGTGTTTCATGAGTGAAAATTACTCTTCAAAATTCTAGATTTTGTGTATTAGGTGAAAAAATTATTTAGAACATGCAATTGTATAACCTTTTATCATGCATGTTATTCCAAGCAAAAGCCTAATAGGGATAGTAAAAATTTTTAAGCCCTTAGTGGTGATCTTCCATAATAGTCCTCTTTTACAAATGAAAAGACAGAACTTTGGAAAGATAAAGTTCATTCCTCAGAATTATACACTGGGTTAGTGACACAACTGGATCTAGAACTCAAGAGTCTTGATTTTCTTTTATTTCTCCAAACAACAATCATTTCACAGATTTCTATTCATTAAGCATTTCATAAGCTTTTTGTTTCTCTGGTCTCTTTTCTTCTCCTAGAAGTATCTTAACTGGAACTACTTATAATATTTCTGGAGAACAGAAACAGGGTTTTGTTTGTATTTTTAAATTGGGTAGAACACTTTGATTTGGGGAATTTTTTTCACTTTTTGGAACCTTCTGTATTAATATCAAAAGTCTACATAGTATCTAACTTTGCCCCTAGCAGATGCTTTCTATGTGCCTCTAACTCCAAAAAAGATGTAAGACCCGTTCCTTTACATCCATCTCCACAACCAATGCCCAAGTCCACATTAGCCTTATTTATTGACTAAATTACTCCAATGTCCCTTTCCTCTTTTTCCCCACCTACCTTACAACATAGTTATGAAATCACAGCCAGAGTGATCTTTGACATACACAAGTGAACTTTTAAAAGGGGCAGAGACTATGAAGTACCTCTATTTTACTGCTTAAATTCTCTAATTTCTAGAATTACATTTGGATTAGGATCCAAATTCCTTATATAGTCTAAAGGTCAGTTCTATGAGATCAGGTCCTTGCCTCATCTACACTCTGTTTATGACCATGTCCTTCTTGTTTCTTCTGGATTACCTGAGATATTTGTAACTTAGTAATGGTCCTTTAACCAGTCTCTTATTATATCACATAATTTTAATATTATTACAGTTTGAATTTATTTTGCACATTTATTTTTTATCACTTTTTTTTAATATTTTATAGTAGATGGACACAATACCTTTATTTTATTTTTGAGGTTCAAACCCTTTGCCTCACATATGCAAGGCAAGAACTCTACCAACTGAGCTACAATTCCATCCCATGATCACTATTCTTGAGAATAGCAACTATTCTTGTTTATGCCTTACCCATAGTGCCTAGATTATTAATTGGCAATAGAATTTTGTCTCAGTACTAAATGAGTGAACATGAGCTGTATGATCAAGATAAGTCTAGGTATCTTCTAGTTATTTGCCAATAAATTTTGATTACTATTCACTAACAGAAACATATGCCTTAATACAATTTTGTTCAGAGTATTAATTTCAATAGTTCCCTCTTTGTTTTACCATACACAAGATATTCTTTTCAGAGACTATTTTTGAGTACCATAATTATGTTTCTTGAATAAAAAGTATATGTAATATTTGTGAGGGACAATGTTCATTTATGTCTCAAGACTTTCAGTAATTTTCCTGACTTCACAGAAAGTTGTTCTTGCCATTACTCTATCATCTCTTCAGGATTTCTTTCGCTTGCATGGAACCCTCAGATGTAGAAAGCAACATCATCAGCATGTTTGGTTATGTGCGTACTCACTAGAGTGTTAGTTAGAGCACCTTGCCAAACATGAGCAATCAAACATTATGAGCCAGTGATGAGGATTCTGGTCCTTATGTGCCTGTGTGCCGGTATTAATTCAGGCAGTGAAGAATTTATGTCTTCAGTGGGCACTGGGAATGTAAGGCCTATGTGTTGCTGCATATAACAGCACTTTCTTAATTAAGGTTGGAAGCCAGATTTAGCTTTACTCAATACATATTACTACATTACAGTACACGGAGGCAATGTAGTATGTGGGAAGATGCCAGCAGTTTAATTATAATATCTTAGTGTTATATAAAAGGGATACAGTTATTTTCTTTTAACTTAACAAAATATTATTATATAATTGAATTTTTTCTTTTTGAAGTTTTCCTTTCAAGTAAATTTCCCAATCAATAATAATATTTTGTAGACATGTTTACTTTTCTTTCATCAATAAAGGCTGTATGTTTCAGGGTTATTTTATTTATTTTATTTTATTGGAGGTAATAAGATACTGTGAATCAGGTAACTTGTGTAAATTGCACAGAGGATAAGAGCACCTCAATAAAGAAGTCAAGTTTTAGTAAAAATAGTTACTGGATTTTAGGCTTCTGAAACTTTCAACTTTCCCACATTAACTGTGAAAAGGAATAAAAATAGTTAATTATTTAAAATTGAACACGCAGAAAAAATGCTCATCAAAAAAACCGAGATGATTTTTCAGTGTTGTCATTTTTATAGATATGTTTAATGAGTAAACCTCTCCAGTGATTTAAGAGATATTAAAGCAACTGACAAGGGTTATGGCTTGGTAATTTATTGGAAGACATGAACCTTTCTCTAAAATATATTTTGATATGTAGGACACACTTATGTTGAAATGTAGTGCAAATACATGACTGATAAATTACCTTTTGTTTGCATTGTTATTGAAAGATAGATAAAATTTACAAACTTCAGAGATATTTTTCTCTATTTCCTAAGATGTAATTTGGTCATAATTTATTTTCCATTTCTAAACCATAGTGGTTTAGACTCATGGCCAAATACTTACAAACTTAAACCAACCATTATTCTAAGTACAATTATAAAAACAAAACAAAACAAAACAAAAAAACTGCATCAGACTTCACATCTACCTTGTTCTCTTCCTCCAAGACTATGACCATACTGGCCTTGTACTAGATGCTTATGAACATGTGTAGTCCCTTTTATTGGACTGCAAGCTCCTAGAATGTGTGTGTGTGTGTGTGTGTGTGTGTGTAATATAATATAATATAATATAAAGAATACACATATTTTTTATTATCCCCTTTCATCTAATATAAGGCCCCTACATGGTGTGTTGAGCATTGAGAAGATTTCAGTAAATATATATTGAATTCAATTGAGTGAGTGAGCTGAGAAATTAAACTAAGAATTTGAGCAAAGAAGACTGTCAATCAAGATGTAACTAAGTACTACAGGTAAAAATGCTGAGTCTGCAAGTCAGCATTGCTGGAGGAAACACAGGCACAGAGGCTGCCAGATTAAAAAGCACCACAGGAAATAAATTCGTAATTTACTGAGTACTTAGTATGTATCAAGTATGCAGTGAAACATCATACGTGCACCATCTCATTTAATCAATCACAGTAAATTTATAAGGTGGAAAGGATTGTTTATTACAACATATATGAAAAGCCTGAGGCAGTATGCTGTGATGGTGTAGAAAGACCTCATGAATTCTGCATTCAGACTTGAGTTTGATTCCTGGTTTTACCAATTAAAAGCTCCCAGGGGTACTGACCCAAGAAGGAGCTCCAAGGGCATATAGGGAATATTTCTCAAAACGTAAAATAAAAATGCAACTGTCAAACATCTATTATTCCTCTTATACTTAAATGAGTTTCAGGTATTTAAAAGCCACCACAATCTGGTCCTGGAAGTCTTTGTAATTTTCTGTTCATTGTATTAATTAATTTGATCACCCTGAACTATTTTTTTGTTCTTCTGTCAGGCTGTGCACTCCAGAGTCTTTGCAAATACTACTTCTTAACCTAGAACTGGGCCATGAGGCTGATCACAAATCACAGTTTCTTAGGTTGTGATTTTTCTTATTAGGCAATTGCTTATAACCATTTTTTTTAATCCTATGATCTACTAGCATCAATCAAACTCTTTATTAAAATTAACTTGTAGACATTTCCAACCTTCCACACTAGCTAATGAATTCCTTGAAGTCAGAGACAACATCAGATTCATATGTATATATTTTTTTTATATTTTCTACTTGTTCTTTTTAATTATATATGATAGTAGAATGTATTTTGATATATCATACATATATGGAATATATTGTATTTTAAAGTATATATAAATGTCTGAAATTAAAAATTAGTTTCTTTGGGGAAGGAGATAATTAGAGTCTTGGGTTCTTAGAGCAGAAACAATCTGAGTTTAGTTATAACAATAACCATATTCTATTAAGAACTGATGCAATTCTATAGAAGTTAAGCCTGTAGAAAGTGGCAGAGCCAGGATTAGGACTCAGATTCTACTGCTCCAATTTCAATATTCTATCCTTTAGTAAATAGTGCCTTCTTCTAGCAGGTGGTTGCCATCCCAGGAGCAGACAAGAATCCCCTAAGAACTACATGAACTACTGATGTACAGGCTAATTAAATCAACTCATGAAAAGGCAGGGAGGGTTTTCCAATGCTACTCAGGTAATTCTCATGTACAATTAGGCATAAAAAAAGAACCATAACAATCTATTCATGTTACCTATAAGCCCATTCTTACATTTATGAATGAAATTAGGAAAAATAATAACTAGGTCATTGGCACACCTAATTTCCTTCCCACTACGTCCCATTCTTGAAAAAGGCAGTCATAACTTCTAGGTCTGGATAATCATATATTTAATAATATTAATCAAAACCAAATTTACTAGTATGTCATCTTTCCCAAATACGATATTAATTATTGGCTAAAGAGAAAAGAGAACTAGGAGAATTCTCTTTCTCCTTGCCTCACAGATAACTGTCAACACTGGTACCTTCAGGACTCTGGGCATCCAGCTCGGCCAGTGCAGTCTGATGAACTGTAAATAAACATCAAACTTAATCAAAAAACAAGAGCCCCATACTTGTTCCTCAAATTTATTTTTAAGTTAAAAATTTGACAAAGGGAAAAAAATAAACATTTTTTCGCTATAATTTTTAATGAAAAATATTTTGATATTTTAAATGGACCATTAGGCAAAGGAAAAAAAATCAGTAATAGAATGCCTATTCTATTAATATTGTGTTTAACTCCTTGGCCAAATGAAAGTTTCAAGAATTAAAGGGACAGTTCCAAATGCTCACCAGTATCTCATTAGTTCCATAGGTCCCATTATTTACAATGCTACTGAGAAGACCAGATTTGCACTGTTATCAAATCCTGTGTGGACTTAGCGTAAGTCACATCAGGGGGAAGGGGGTTCTGTATTTCCTGTGGTAGAATTCAGAATAAAGAATTCAGAATAGAGCTTAACTTCTAGTTCTCACCTTGTGACAACTAGAAGTAAAGCTGAATCCAGAATCAAAGTTATGTCACATATAACTGAGAGCACCATGAGATTAGTCACAATAATAGGTTATTGAATCTCCATCAATGTTTCTAGATACTAGGATACTGTGAAGGTATACTTTAACTTTTCAGTTCCCTGTCCCACTTTGAACTGCATACAAATCCTTTATAAACTGTTTTGAGAAGATGAATTAGAATAAAGAGGCAATATTGTTATTTTAATTTTGATTTCTCCAGATGTTGACCCTAAAACAAAAATCCAGTGTTAAGTTAATGATTTGTAAAGGGAAAGGAACATCGTGGGGTGTAGGGAAAAATGAGATGAAGAAACGAAGCTCACCTATAAAGGAGATATTTTTTAAACCAATTACCATTATGAGTGACTGGATTTTCATCCACCTGGCAGATTATGAGAATAAGAGCTGAACACACACCCCAGATTTATCCACCTAAGGAGTGAAAAAGTTGGTGTCTTTATATGCTAATTTTCTATTAGTCATTTGTTGATGGCAGCTCCTGGAGAACAGTTTGGTTGGTCATAAAGTGGAATACAGCAATAAGAAAAAAAATCTTCACACAAAATATCAAGGTACTGGCAGTTGGATGGGTCAAGGACTCTGAAATGGGAATGAAAGACTGGGAAATGATGGCATCTGCTGCAAGTGGACACATGCTAACACCAATGTAGGAGTCAATCACTCTCACCATGATAGTGGAGGTCTCCTGAGGTTATGCTGGAGCTGAAAAATAATTCCTATTACTATGACACTATGACTCGCATGCCTGTGGTGGTGATATAAACAAACCTTTTGTGCTGCTGGTCATACAAAAGCACAGCATATGCAATTATGTATAGTAGTACAATACTTGATATGAACATAGGACCATGTTACTGGTTTATGTATTTACTATGCTATATTTTTAATCATTATTTAGAATGTTCTCCTTCTACTTATAAAAAAAATTTTACTGAAGAACAGTATGACATGTTATGCTGGCGACAGCCTTATTCAGCTCACATTTGCCATGTCTCCTGACTGCATCAAGAGGAGAGGCAAAAAGACCAATGCTATCATGTTTGCATAACAAAGAAATCGCTCCAAGACATAGCTCTCAGAATGTGTCTGTCATTAAGTGACACATGACTATATAGGCTTGTTGTAGTCTACTGTTTCTTTCAGAAATGTAATAATATTCTCATTTATACTCTGTAAAGATTCCGATTCTGTAGGCTCTCCTAGGGGGACTCTACTGACTCTGCTCATGACTTTCCTCAAGTATCCACTGCTTCTAGGTAAAGCTTGTCAACTTAGGAAGGACTTGGTATTTCCAATCAGGGTAATAAGATCTTCTTACACATCATACACACTTTCACCAAACAGTAAGGGAGCTTGGCTAAAGTGTAATACTCTGAACTCTTAGAATAGCACATGAAATTTTCAGAGAATCTGAATGCATTTTTAAAAATGATTCTTTTTTGTACTCTAGAAGGATAAATGCTTCATGTGGTATGAGCTACATTTTTTGAACTAAGTAGAAGACACATAGTGACCTAAAATTTGACAGGGAGAATAGCGGACCAAAGATATATCTAAGCTTTCCTTAGATCAAAACCTAATAATGTCCAATCTTTAAAGTGGAGAGCATAAAAAGGATACAATGAAAGGACTTTCTTGTAAAAAGTATGGGGAGAGACACAGAACAGTTCTGAGGCTAAAGAGCTATATAACTAGGATAGTATTCAACTCCACTTTACTCATTCCTAGCCTAATGTCACATGGAAATGCCCAAAATATTTAAAAATCATTATCATTTTAGAGAAAATTACTTTAAAATTATAGTAGGCTTATTTTTAATCACACTGCTTGCTGTCTCATATAAGTAACAATGTTATTTTAGGCACAACTCTCTCCTGACCTAATTTTCCCAGGACATGAATGATTATGGTTCTCCAAGTTTTGTTTCTTAGGCAATTTGAAACAAGTATTTGAAGAACAAGTATTATCTTCATTCATATTTGCTGGTATCACATAGTATTGAAAAAAATTGAAAATACATCTAATATTATTTATTTTTTACAGATATAATTCATCATTGATATTATAGTCATGTTTCCAAACTGTATAGACACTCTTTAGAACTACTCCCAACATCACCCTATACATTTCTGATAACCAACTCTTAATTCTTACTATAAAAGTAATTAAAACAATTGCAATATAAAAACAGTATATTACAATAAATAATAATATTTTAAAAATGTGGCCAATGTAGCTAAAAGAAAATTCACTTGACTTTTTTCCTAAATCCAATTTCATTATTTTCAGCTGTTCATCTTATTATATATATTCTTAAATACTTCTGGATATTTTCTATATATTCATATATTTTTGAGAACAACTGGAAATATGTAACTTTATGTTGTGTGGTTGCAGATATGAATATATAACTCCTTATACATTTTCCTCCACTTTGTTGCTTTACTTACAGGAGATGTTTTTTTTCATTGCCATTATATAGATTAGACTCTGCAGGAATTTATCATTGTTTATATAACTTATTCTCAGTATCGACTTTTTATTTAAGAACTACTTTAAACATATGAGTTTGACAGATGTAATGAGTGTAGTAAGTGGATATATTTCTCCTGTTGACAACATGCCTTTTTTTTATTTCTTTCTAAAGCAAATAAAATATTAGGGATACTATTGGAGCTCTTTACTCTTCTCCTTTTCCTCTTCTGCTACTTCTCCACATATTCTTGTCCTTGTTCTTAAGACTGTCAATATATAAACATATAAGTAACTTATTTGCTTCTGTATAAAATTAGATGTACATTTTACATGTTTTTTAAAAATTTTATTTTCCATTACAATTCTTACAAGCTATCCATGCTGAAAAAAGTATACATAGCTTTATTATTACAACTTATATTTAGCATTCACCTATATAAATATACCATAATTTATCTATTTATATTTAGCTGATCATTCGAGTTCCTCAAAACCAATCTGATTTTAAAAATCATGCTGTGATGAACCTCCTTTTACTTGCCCTGAGGTGTATATGTAGGAACATTTTACCGGAAAATAATGTGGAATTTCTGGATTAAGACTACGGAAGACATACACTCTTCAGCTTTATTAGCTACTACCAAATTTTTCTCTAAAGTGATTATACAAATTAATAGTTTCAAGGGCCACAAGTGAAAGTTTCTATTTTCTCACATCTTGAAACATAGTTGATGTAATCAACATTTTGGATTTTTGCCAATCAAGAATGTGTGAAATGTGAGCTGGGTTTGTGGCTCAGTGCTTGCCCAGCATGTGTTAGGCACTGGATTCAATTCTCAGCACCATGTATCAATAAATAAAATAAAGATCCATTGACAACTAAAAAATATTTTTAAAAAGAATGTGTGAAATTGTATCTTATTTTTGTTTTAATTACCACTCTCCTCATTTCTAGGGAAAGTGTAGAAGACTGTGTTATTATTTCCAGTCATTCACTGGCCACATTATAGGACTGCAACTGCCCTGCCTTTTCTCCCCACTGCCATGGTAGGCTTGATCCTGTGTCTTGCATGTGTAATAGACACTAAAATCACACACAGCATTTTTAAGTAGGAGCTTTGTAAACCATCATATCATTCCACCAATTATCTTTAATTTTTGCTTCAGAGATCAACAGATCCCAGAAAAATAATGATCTTTCCAACTGTATTTATAGAACGAAGAAGAGACATATGGCTAAGCCCCTTAGCTGGCATATGATGTAAACAAAAGGTAAACTGCTGTTGTAAACCACCACTTATATTTTGGGTTATTTGTTACCATAATATAAACCAATTAAGGTAGAAGACATTATAGAAATGGGTAGCTTGAGTTTTAGGTGGAAAGATTGCAAAACAGATTGTTAATATTGTGTCTTTGTATTATTTGACAACGTTATGAGATGAACTTACAAAAAAAACCTCATTTGCAATTTTGCTGTTTTGCTAAGAGGAATAGATATAATTGTGGAGATCCCCAAAGATTCCTGTCTTATGGGCTGAAACAATCCACTGTTTTTCATTTGCATCTATCAAGATATCTTTTAAGTAGTAGAGCTACCCAGACTTAATTCAAGCACTAGGTTACCAGAGACTTTATTAGAACCTTTGAATTGATTAATTGGGCATCCATAAATCCTCTTAGTTGGACAAAATACTCAAGGAAAAAGATTCTAAAGGCACGAGTCTCCCAAGAAGACAGATAAAAATCAAGGTATCAGCAGTTAAGCTGAGAGAGGCATATCTCAACATGATTTATGAGTTTGAATACTGATACATCTAACAGAACAAAACTAACAGATGAAAAGACAAGCAACTATTTGAGAGTTGTGAGCTGTGCTGCTATGAAAGCAATTAGTCTGGATTAGGTCAGTTAAAACTTTTACAATTTGGGGGCCCCAGATTTGAGTTAAGCCCTGAAGCTGACACATAATGTACATAAAAGGTAAAACTACTGTTGTAAGCCACCATTTATAATCACTAGTCAAATGGCCTGCTTAGGTCCTGAAGAAGACACATTTAAAACATCTGCTCAGTCGTGTTCCATTTGTGTACAATGAATTGACCTATCATGTATAACTAATTAGAATAAAAGATGATTTACACTTATTAAAAAGGTTCATTCCCTCAGCAAAAATAAAAATAAATAAAAGCATGTGCTCTTAGGTATGTCTAAGAGGCATCTTTGGGAGGGAGGAAAGGCTTTCCTAGAAGATGAAATCATGGCCATGGAAATCATTCCAATGGAGGAGTTACTTTCAGGGCACAGAATCTAAGAATAAGGGGAAATAACATACTTCTGAAAACAAACCACATTTAATAGTTGCTTTTGCCTTTAAAAAAATCTTGATAATCTCTTTATTTTTCTAAAAATGATGCTCTTAATCTCAAGATATTACAAAGGAGGAAAGAAAAAAACAATGAATTCAGTTTGGAAAATATGGCAAGTAAATATGGCAAAGGGACCTCTTTACTCTTCCAAATTAAAGCTGTAGAAAGTTATTACATATATATGTGTATGTGTATGTATATATATATATATATATATATTCTACACATAAAATTATATACTATATATCCTATTTTTAAAATTATGATTTAAAATCTTTGAATAAACAGTGAAACCACCACATTGTTTTGTGAAGACAGGATGATTCACTTTGAACTGAGCCATTCCTACTAAAGGCATATATGTCAGCTACTGAGAAGCCACTGATCATCTTAGACACTATCTGGTTAACTTAACTAAAAGTAAAAATGAATGTTTGAAGTCTGAACAAATTTACAATGCTGTCATGACAAGATTTCATCTCAAGTTGTGGCCAGGAAAGTACACAGGTTTGTGTGTGTGCACATACCACACACACCACTTCACACTGCCAAAACCACTAACAAGGGACAAAGGGGGCTGGGGTCAGCGGTACAACACTTGCCTAACACTGGTGAGGCCCTGGGTTCAATCCTCAGCACCACATAAAACAACAACAACAAAATAAAGGTTAAATCCTTTTTTTTTAAAAAAAAAAAAAAAGGGGGACAAAAGATACTGACAAAGTAAAACTATGCAGAAAACTCTACCTATTTTTACTTGAGTTGGTAAAAGAATATAAATAATTCTTTAAAAAATTTTGTTTTAGCCTCAAAATGAACATCTGAAAAGCTTTGAATTAGAGTTTTAATATTATCCCTTTTCAAATGATAAAATATAGTCAGGCCAGAAAATATAGATGGATAATCACATAATATAGTGAATCCTTTTCTTGTCCTAACTATTACAATTATCTAATAGTAAACAAAGTTATACTAATTACTGATGAACTTTGACTCCAGTTTCAGATTCAGCAACCCCTCCTTATTTTCAAGGGATATATTTGAGGACGTCTATTGGATTCCGGAAACCATGAATATTTCTGAACACTGCACATACAACATGTTTTCCTATGCATATATATATATCTATAATAAATTTTAATTTATAAATCAGGCACACTGAAAGGTTAACTACAACTCAAAATGAAATAAAACAATTATAACAATATACTGTAATACATTATGTAAACATGATCTCTTTTTCTCACACACGCTGGGTCGATCTGACTCAGTAGTATTCTCCTACTGGGTACAATCCTCAGCACCACAAATCAAAACAAAATGCCATTGTGGGATATTTATTTCAGAAATATTCTATTTGTATTTTTGAAGCAAGGGATCTCAGGTAACTTTAACATCGGAAAGTAAGTATTGCTGTATTAAAAATGTTCTGTAGTCAAACTTAATCACTGTCACAGCATTTAAGTAAAAACTTAAATAGGAATATTTAAGTTGAAAATAAATGAATACTTAAAATAAATGTTATAGGTGTAATAACAAATGAAATTCATGTTCACTGAAGAAAGAAAAGCAAAAAAATGTTATAAAGCAGAATGAAACATCTTCTGCCAAGATGATGATGTATGTCCTTGAAATATATTTATATCTATATAAAATTTTGTTTATGACTATATATGTGCATTCTGTTATAAATTAGTAATTTATAATATTTGAGCATTTATATTTTAAGTAAATACCTCTATAATCATTTTAATGGTTTTACTATCTAAAATAGATGATTATAGTAATTTTATTAAGTCATATCCCCTAATTACAATTAAATATTTTTCTAAATGGTTTTAACAAAAGATGAACTATTTTATTGGAAACTTATGCTCATTCAAGATTTTTCTTTTTTGGAGGGGAGATACCTACTTAATGGTACTGTTGAATAATGATAAGCAATCATATTTTTTCTATCAACTGCTAAATTTGTAGCAGAAAAGTTGTGCAGATTCTAATAGCTTATATGAAAGAAAATTTTTTCCTTCCACTTACTATTCCTGAGTAATAATATATTTGCATTACTTAATAATTTGTGTTTTTAAACATTTATCATTTTCTTAATTTATATTTAGTTAATTTCCTCTGATAATTAACATTTTTTCAAGGCTACAAAATGGTACTTAATTTTTACTTTAGACCTGAGTCACACAGTATTACAATATTTGGAAAATTACTACAACTGTTTGGTTTTAACTCCTTATCTGAAAATGGAGAAAACATATTTATTACTCAGTTCACATGAAAGGTAGAGCTATATATGTGAATGCTGTTTGTGAATTGTAACTACAAAGGATTATTAAATGAAGTCAATCTAGGTAACTAAATGATAAAACATTATTATTTCATTTGAGCTTTAAAAAGAAACAAGCATTGTGAAATAACATTGAAAACAATGTAAAACTCAAGTTAAAAAAAGTAGATTCAAAATGTTTGTCTTCTTCTTCAATCAAAACACAAAGAAGAAATCATTCAGGTTTAAACATTTTCTGTCTTTTTTATTGGCTCTTTTTGGTTATACATAATAAGATTCATTTTGACATAATTATAGAAGCACTAAATTTAATTTGTTCTAATTCATTCCCTAGTACCTTCTCTTCTCCCTTTCCCTTTCCCTGCTCCCTTACCCCTAATCCACTGATCTTTCTGTTACTTAGGTTTGTTTGTTTAATTAGTGTCTTGTGGATGTACATGATGTTGAGATTCACTGTGGTATATGCACATATGTACACAGGAGAGTTAGGTAAGATTCATTCCCCTATCTTTCCTTGACTCATCCCTCCTCCCTTGTCTGAATCTCCCCTTTGTCTACTCCACTGCAGAAAGAAGAACGTTTAAACATTCTCATTGTAAACTTTTGTCCTCATTCCTTCTGGCTTTAAAATCTCAGGCAGCTGTGCACTTTTCAGTAAAACAAAGATTGTGGATTTATGTTTTTTATTCACAAGACTCAAATTTTCTTATTTTAAACAAACTGGATGAAGTCTAGGCTTTCCAGGGCTTTCCTCTTAGGAAACCATATGTGGGGACAATATTTTTCTTTCTTTTTTCTTAATTTCAAAAAAAAGAAATGTTGACTCTCTTAAAGGTATTTTCTTCTGCACCAAACTTCCTGGTACCACTTTCTTTTGCATAAAATCATTAAGGAGAGCTATTGAAACTAGACTCATTTTTGATGTTTTCCCCAAGATGAAGATAAAGTTCTATCATCTTGATTTACCTTCCACAAAAAGTGAATGATTTCTGTATCCCAGTAGAAAAGTGACTAGATTAAAGAATACCTAGAGATCTGGTAAAGCATTATTTGAGGAGTGGCTATGAAAATATTTCCAGAGGAGCCTGGCATTCAAGTCTCAGTGGACTAAATGGGAAGGTATCATTCAATTCCCTAGAGACCTGGAGAGAATTAAAAACAGAGGGAAAGTGAATTGTTCTGCAGACATCTCTCTCTCTCCTGGACCTACAAAACAAACTTTTTCTCCTAGCATCAGAACCTCAGGCTTCTGATGGCCTTTGCACACTAGTGCATAAACCAGCAGGCTCCTAGGTTCTCAGTTCTTCATCTCAAACTTAGCCATGCTGCTGACATCCCACGGTCTCTAGCTTGCAGGTGGCCTGTTGTGGGACTTCCCAGACCTCCTTAATCACATGAGCCAATTCCCCTAATAAATCCTCGCTTACATAGCTCTATATCTGTCTGTCTCTCTGCTATTGGTCTGTTTATCTGAAGAATCAGACTAAAACAACATTTAAAGGTGAGAATATCTCAAAAGAATTTCGTGACACTGGACACTGGTCATCATTAAGAGGTTATTTGAATTATTCAAATGTAAGTCTGCCTCAATTAGAACCTTTATGTCATCTCAAAACATGTTTAATATATTCATATAATATATGGCATGAGAAATAATCAAAAAGGACAAAATATAGCAAGTCAGATTAAAGTATAAAATTATATCCTGTGAGATCTACAAACTCATGAAATGATTTTGTTGTAGCTGGCTATGAATCACATTTCAGATCATCAGCGACCCCAGGTCATAGCCATGAAACATTCTGTTCCCTCAATAAAAATGTAAATATTTTTTATTTCCTTAAACTACAATAGTTTGTTGTACAATGTAACTAGTCATTTGAAAGCATATTGATGATTCCATTATTCAAAGCAATCCAGTTGAGATATTGATAAATAATACAACAGTAAGTACATCTCTAAGCTTTAGAGCACCTTTTTTTTATTTTAGAATACACACTTTGGAAATGTTATGGTAAAAGCATATGTACACAAACCTATAGAAAAATATACATGGGTTTAAGCATCACTTAAAAATGAGTCTAATTCACTACCTCATCCCAAAGATCCATTATTTAACATTGCTTCTAATTGCATCATTGATTTATATTTGCTTAAAATTGTGTCTCAGCATTTCTAGTTTCCTCTATGTAAAGTACCAGTCAGGGGTTTTAGAATGTGGAAGAAACATAGTGCAATGAGTTAGTTCTGCATAATCTATCATAATACATCTATTTCTGAAACAGTTACACAGAAGAGTATTTTAGGATTCTGGATACAAAAGTACATAGTTTCCCAGCGGTCTTCTACCTCATTTATACATTAATTCAATATGTATTTCTTAAGAGACTCTGTGTGCCAGGAACTAAGCAAAACTCCACAGGAAGTAGGAAATAGATAAGATATAGTTAGTACTCACATACATCACAGGTCTTGACCCTCATTCCATTTAACTCAGGACACACTCTATCAAACCTATGTTTTACTTTGAACTTTCAAAAGTACAGTTTATATGTACTAAGTTCATGCTAGAACCAACCATCTCTTTAGCCTATTACAACCTTTCTGTCATGCTTACTTTTCATGAAAACTACATTCTAAAGGATTACTGGTAAAGAAAATATACTTGGTCCCCTTTTCGCAGGTTCTACAATTATGGAGTCAGTCTTTCACTGTATAAAACTAGTAAACAGCAACAACAACAAAATTGTGCCTGGGGCTGCTGGGAATATAGCTCAGAGGTATAAGTTTGTCTAGCATGCACCAGGTCCTGTGTTCAAATTGCAGTATAGCAAAAACAAAGAAAAAAAAAAAACTATGTCTGTACCAAACAGTATTTTTCTCATCATAATTCACTAAAAATTACAATATGAGAATTATTTACATAGAATTTAGATTGCATAAAGTATTATAAATACCCTTGATATGATTTAAGGTATTCAGGAATATCTGTATAGGTAATATGCAAATGTTACACCATTGTATATAAGGGACTTGAGCATCTCCTTATATGTGTGGGGTTGCTAGAACCGTCCCCTGTAGTCACGGAGGGATGAACAAACCAAATGCCTTTCTTAGTTCTCTACCTCAGTGTTGCATTGGGCAATGTGTTGAATGTGCTTCCTTCTTGATATTTCTGTTTTGACTCGTCTGATGGTACAGGCTTCTTTTTTTTTTTAATTTAATATACAGCTTCCCAAAGTTTTTTGTTCCTATCCTCTTTCTATTCCTGTTTTTCTCAGTGATTTCCATGGTCTCAGCCTCTCACAAATTACATATTATTCTTATTTCAAATTGCCTTCTGATGTCTTTCCCCAGGAGTATTTAAACCAAACAAGTAAGTCATTATGTCTTGAACTGAACTAAGCATTTCCCTCTCCTCACCACTGCCCTAAATCTGCTCCTCCTCTAGTTTGCTGTCATTCTGATAATGGCACTATTATTCTCTTGAGAACTCACAGTTGGATCTGGCAGCCAGCTCTGACTCCAAAGTCATCCAGGTACCATATTTAAGTGGTTTCAAAATCTGGTAGCTCTGTCTTTGTAATATTGCTTGCATGTTTATCTTCTTCTAATTTCACATTCATTATTTCCTGCTTCTTATAAATATAGCTGGCTGGATTCCTAGTCATCTTTCTTTCTTCCCAATTTTCCTCACCAATTTTAAACTTCAATAGATTAATCTTTATACTTATCTTCTGTGACTGAAGAAAAAAATCAAGCTTTATCTTCTCTTCTGTTTTATTCATTAGATGGTAGATAGAATCTTCTTTATGCCTTCAGAATAACTGTCTTCCTGTACTTACTTTTTCATTAATGAATTAATTCATTGATTTATTCAATAAAAACCCATTTAACATATTCTGTCTGCACATCATGTGAAATCAATATCTTTCATCTCTCATAAGACTGTAGCTGATACTAACCTTCTTGTTTTAGTTAATGTCTTTTTCTCTAAGACAATTCTTTTCCTTATTAGTTCCTACACTTATTTATGAGTTTGTTATTCCTCTTTCCATTATTCTCAAGGAAAAAAAGTCAGTCTTTCCAAACCAATAATATACAGGGTGCCTGTGTGTAATGCATTGAAATTTATTTCTCATACCTTCTCTCAAACCTTCTTTCCTCCTACTCTCTTTTCAGATAAGCCTTAAAGTTACCAAACTTGCCTGTGATTATACCTTTATACAATATCATTATGCAGATTATACCTGAAGTATTAAAAGGATTTTCACAACAGTGGTATATCCATTTATGTAACATGAAATTTACTGTTGGCAAATACATACAGGTTTAAACTCTCTACAAATTATACTTTTCTTTAGTAAAAGTCAATTCACTTACTCAAAGGAAAGGATTGAATTGAGATAAATTGAGGAAAAGAGAGAAGAAAAGCTTAACACTATAAATGATGCTTTTCTATGAAGCAATGGCATATGAATAAAAATTATAAATTTGTATTAGTTTGACCATGATCATATGGTCATGGTCAGAGATATCAGAGAATGAGCCTGTAAAGAAAGGCTAATACGCATCTAAAGAAGTATACGGAGTAACCACATTATGTACACTATCATCAGTGATATTCCAATTAGATGTTGGAAGGAAGCAGAAAAGGGAGGGAGGGAGGAAGTAGAAGACAGGAAAGAGTCTACCACGCGGCCTGCGCAGTGGTTTCATTAATGAGGTTCTAGGCATAAAGTTAGTTAGAAGAGATGGAAATAAAAACACAAGACTCAGTTACCTTATTTCTATTGCTAGGTCCGAGACGGCTCCCCTCTCTGGTTCGCTCCACTAAACTGCCCAGCAGGGCAGCAGGGATTACTCAGGGCTAGCAGGAGAGAGAGAGTGAGCATGCCGGGGAGGACCAGCCTTTTATTGGGGAACAAGAGATTCAGGGGAGAATTCCATCCAATGAAGGTTGAGGGGGGGCTGCACTCCAAGGTCAGGGTCAGTGATTGGGTCCCCGGGGTCAGAGGTCAGGCACACCCCCACACGGATGGGCTCTCTCATCAGGAAAGGGTCGGGAAAACTTTGACCTTAACGGGAGTCACCGGATCACGTGTTAGAATGGCTTCCCACAAAAGAGAAGTGATAAGTTATTTTCAACACTGAAGTTACTTCTGTTGGCCACTGAATAGAATGAGGAGTATCCTAGATGGAAAATGAAACAGGGGAAAAGAGCTGGTTCTTGCTCCATGCGTCTTAGCCGAGCTAACTACTTGCCTCTCACATACCCAGCTTTAGCAATGGCACAGGTGATTTTGCACTGAATAACATAAATGCTTAAAAACATACATTTCACCCAGATGAACACTGAACTAGTGAAGCGGCCATCCAACACATCAAGCAAATTTACCTGCAATGCAAATTAAGAAACCATCTTTTTTCAATACTGAAGGAAAACTGTATTGGATACTTTTTAGAGAGAAAACAGTTTCCAATATGGTACGTGAATGTTTCTATGCATGATAAACCTACGCCAATGTAAGAGCCCATTCCACAATACTAGAAGTAAGTGTTTTTAGAATAAAGAACCACGGAATTAGAATTTTTGGTGACAATAAAAAGTGGGTACCAGAATTTTAAAATGATATTTTGAATCGTAATGAAAAGAATATAATTATTTGTAATAGCTTTATACTAATGGATATTTCCAATTGTCAGTGAAATTATAATCATTTTAGGAATGCATATGTCATCTTATAAAAAGGATGGAACGATTGACTTTATTTAAGAATAAAATCTACAGTGAATTCTCTATACTGAATCCTCTCAAGGACTGGGGGATGTGGCTCAGCAGTAGAGGTCTTGCCTGGCATGCATGCAGTCCTGGGTTCTATCCCCAGAACAGAGGAAAAAAAAAAAAGGAAAAAAACCCCACAACTCTAAATCCATTCAAAATGGAATTATATTAAAGCCTCTAAATTATTTTTTAAATATTGCTAATTATGAAGTCAAGGAGAAAGATAAAGCCTAAAATCTGAATTTGTGTAATCTTTAAATAAGTAATTAAACTTCATAGCATTAAAATTAATGCTATAAAACTAATAATGAAAGTGGTGAGTTATCTCTTTTAAGAAGCTTATGACCTCAAAATATGATAGTTTTCAAAACCTATTATCTGTTAGAATAAATTATTAAGAAATTGTACTGTTGATTTTAAATAGATTTCACACTAGTAGGACTTGAATAATTAGGCATCGTCATGCAAAGCATCTCAATGAACACCATTTATTCTTTAAAGTCTGATACAAACTAATCACTTTTGACAACTTATATCTTAAATCACAGAGTTATCAGCTGGCTAGGTTTTTAATACCCAAAGTTTTAACTTGAACATAAATGGCATGCCTAAGCCAAAGTCTAGTTAATAAACAGGGATTATTTTTAGACAAAAGATCAAAAATCCGAATATATATATTTCAATCATACAGTGATGTTAAAAGAAACTACAACAAAAATAAATATACATGGAGACCCAATCATAACTTCTCAGAGTCTAAATGAAATGAAAAGCATGGAGGTTTCATTGTGAGGATGCTGAGCCCAAAGTAGTAGATTCCTGAGGAAGAATCAGAATGAATGGATACAATCTGTGTTAGTTTCCCTGGGGATTTTACTTTAAGATGGTGGAATGTAAAAAAGATCAAGGATCCTCAGTGGCATAAAGGAAAGGATCCATGCTTTAATTCTTTTTTTTCACCACCTGGATTTTCTTTTAACACAACCAGACTACAGTGCACTGCTCTAACACAAATAAATAACAACGTGTATTACCATAACCCGGGACAACCACATTACACAACTGAAGGATGCTGCGATTTGCCTCCCAAACAGCCATGTGTTGGAGGTTTGGTTTTCTGTGTGGCAGTACCGAGGTGGTAGAACCTTTAGTGGAACCAAGTGGGAGGTGATCGGGTCCCTGGGGACATCACCTTTGGAAGGTGTTTAAGTCGTTCTTGAGGCACTCTGGTTAGGTCTCGGGAGAATGTTGTCATAAAAAAAGCAAGACTGATCCCTGGCTACTTTCTGATATTCTGGTTCACAACAGGATACCTCCCTCTTACACTAGCTCCCTCCATGACACCAAGTGCCAAGGCTGGGCAGATGTCAGTGCCATGCTCCTCAAGCTGTAAAACCTTGAGCTAAATACACTTGTTTAAAAAAGCAAAGTACCCGAACTAAGGTATTTGGTGAAGCAGTTATTTATAGTTTACTTTGTATGAATGGTGCCTCTGGTAGATTACGATATTGTTTTCCAAAATTCCCTGGCCTATCTTGTGGGAGAATTGTATATCTACTCCAACCAGGGTGAATCGTGAGCATCTGAATTATCTTTGTCCAAAAATATATATGCAGAAGTTCCAGCATTATTTCTGGATGTGAGCTTTAGGAGTCTCAGTGAGTTTCACTGTGCTTCATGTTCTCCTTTATCATGACTAGAAATCCATTATAGAAACTATTACTTTAGCCTCAGACTGGGCATGAAGGTGACATTAAGTAGAGAAACAGATGATCCGTGGTAGTCATATAGCAAGAGAAACATGTTATTATGATAATTCACTCTCATTTGAAGGCTATTTGTTACTGCAGACTTACTTTTTCCCTCATGAGGAACAGCATTTAAAATTATGCAGTCTGCAGCCTGAACAACTATGCACAGCAGCCCTGCCACTACATTCTCTTTCAGCGTTCTTCTAAAAATGCTTTGAAAACAAGGTCTTGAAAATAATTGCTGAATCTGAGTAAGTATATATTTTGTTAATCATTTTTTTAGTTTATAGTGTAATTGGATCTTCCAACCTAAATTTCATAAACTACATACTCAGGATACATATGATTACAGGCAGAATTACTTCCAGTCCCAACCATAGAAACCAATACCTATATGGTTTTCACCTTGCTAAAGGAAAAAAAAAAAGGACATGCTTCCAAATTTTCCACCCTAACTCCAAAGAGTGAAGTCATAGATATCCTACTAATTATTATAATTTTTAATCTATAAAGGTGTTTTTAAGTAAAACTGACTGTTTAGAGTATGTAAATATTCAGAAGTAAGAACCGTGTTTCTTGCCCTTCACAGCAACACTTATATATTTGCACATAATAACAACAGATGGTATTACCAAATGCTTGTTCCATTAAATTTAAAACTTCCTTTGGGAGCATAATTGCTTTCTACAATAAAACATTTGCCCAAATCCAATATTAAAGAAACACAGAGGTCCCTTAAAAGGCAAACCTATTTTAAATGGAAGAGACAATTTCTCATATTTTACAGGTGTGCAAAAATCTAGTCATGTACTTGTCTTTTAAATTGAAACCAACAGTATCTGTATCCTCAGACAGCATTTAAAATTGTGCTGTATAGACAAGACACATGCATTTTGTAGTGAATACTTGAAAACATATTTTCAAAGAAACCATTAATCACCCAAAGATAATCACATTTCAACTTCCAATATGAAGCTCTTTCAACTACTGCTTTCTCCATAATTTGTCTCACACAATCGGGCTCATTGATGTTAATGGAAGCTTCATTACCTTCTGCAGAAAACTTAGTTGGCAGAGTCATCCTGATTCAAAGCAGTGACAATCACTTCTAGTCTTCTCACTTCAGTCCCTACACCCTGACTCTTTTCTGGTCATTATATAGGCTCATGCATTTTTCATTTCTCTTTAGAGCAAGACACTGTAGATATACTTTCTCTGATTTCCCTTGCCACATGATTGTAGGTAACCTGAAATTTACCAAATACTTACATCAATTAATTAAACTTAAGAAATGCTTAATTTATACCCTGTAAATGTAAGGCAATATGTATATCCTGCAGAATGTACACTCTTGGTAATAACATATTCATTCTGATGTTGGAAACACTGTTACATCCTATAAATCTCTGAAGTGCAATTTAGACAAACTTTTCTGAGACTAGGAACAACATACTTTGTTGGGGAGTCAGGAGACATTTGAGGAAATCTTTGTGTATAGTTGGCATTTCCAAGGAAGAGATTACAGTCCAGGATTACAGCACAAACAAGATGAAAATGGAAAAATAAAACATCATACCATTAATGATAAAGTGGTCAGCCTTTCTCTTTGTGGGAAAGCAGTGACAACCATGTTGTAACAGTGGGGCGAGGTCCTAGAGTGGAGGATTTTACATGTTGAACTATATGTTTGGGATATTCAACTAGCTGGTGAAAAATTAAAAACTGCTGACAAAGTTATATCAATTTATTCTGATAGACTAAGACTACAGAACTTTATGAACACCCTAAACTTAATTCTTTCTCTATTAGTTGTAAGATGACATCATAGATATTGAAACATTGATGTCCACTGAAGCAGAGCTAAGACTTTTCACATTTCTAAAAATAATCTCTACTTTTCCTCAATATGACACCATATTTATAAAACAAGAAATGTGGTAGCTCTAAATTTTGTAGGCTAAATATTAAGCACATATTCAGTATTCCCTTTCCTTCTTTAATTACATTA
Source organism: Ictidomys tridecemlineatus (assembly GCF_052094955.1). Classification (NCBI taxonomy): domain Eukaryota; kingdom Metazoa; phylum Chordata; class Mammalia; order Rodentia; family Sciuridae; genus Ictidomys; species Ictidomys tridecemlineatus. Next base: position 169,167,906 of record NC_135479.1, read on the forward strand.
TGCATTTTTTCACTTAATATAACTATTCACTTTTTTTAAAATGTGTACTTCAAGTGGTCCCACTTAAGCCCTTCTCCAAACACAACAATATTAAACTGGAGCTAGAATCATGTAAATATAAAACCCAAAATATTCTTAAATTAAATGGTAAGAAGTACAGATAACCTTTTTTCTATCATGTAACTTAAAGTACCAAGTGACAATGCTAATGCCAGAGTAGCTAAAAACTATGTGGAATCAAATTTTCCCATATCATAAGTGCATAAATGCACTTTCAGCATGAAACATTGTATAACAAAACTTTATTAACATTTTTATTTCATTGTATCTCTGATATTTAGTTGTAATACCTTTTTCTTCAGGTTATTTTAAATTGAGTCAATGTAAACTATAATAGACAATATGTGACATGTTCATAGTAATCTACTTAATTAACATTAGTTTCCTTAAATTACATTTTAGGGGACATTTTATTAAGTATATTCAAAAATACCTAAAGTTTCAGGATTTAATATCTAACAGAGCATCTGTCTCAGCCATGGCCATCTACATCACAAGTCCCCTTTCTTTCCAGCATTCTGATCAGGTTTTAGATTAAACCCATGTCTAATTAAAGACAACTTAATCACTCCAGTCTTAGAATTAAAAAAAAAAGAAAAAAACTTGACTTTGACCAGTATTATTTAAATGTTCCATGATTGTCTTCCTCTTTAAATTTTACAGACCTAATAAAATAACTTCATCTTTGTATTATAGTATGAGATTGGCACAATCATGGCATCCTAAGATGTCAATGCTCTAACCTGCGAACCTGTGGAAATGTTACCTTACATTGCAAGAGGGACTTGGAGGACATTTTGGAACTTGAGGACATTTTCCCAAATCGTCTGGGCAAGTGCCTCAAACTTACTCACATAAGGCCTTAAAAGTATAAAACTTTCTCTAGTTAAAAGATGAAGAAAGGGTCTGGGGTTGTGGCTCAGTGGTAGAGCACTTTCGTAGCATGTGTGAGGCACTGGGTTCGATTCTCCCAGGGTATAAAAATATGCAAAATAAAGGTCCATTGGCAACTAAAAAATAATTTAAAGAAAAGATAAAGAAAGTATGAAAGAGACAAAAGAGGTGGGGGTGGGAGAGGGAGAGAGACAGAAGTGGCAGATTCTTAGTGTGAGAAAGAAGTGACATGCTCCTGCTGGTTGGGAGATGCATGGACCCAAGAGTCTTTCAGGAGCTAAATGTGGATTCCAGGTGACAGCCAGTATATTAAATGGACCTCAGTACTACACCCACAAGAAACTGGATTCTGTCCACAACCTGAAAGTGCTTGAAAGCAGATTTTCTCCAGAACTCACCAGTAAGACCTTAAATCATTTAACACTTTGGTTTCAGCCTGATGAAATACATAGCAGAGAAATCAGTTTTGCCAACCTGGACTTCTAAGGTCAAAAGACTATGGAATAATAAATGTGTATTGTTTTAAGCAATTAAATTGGTTTGATTTGTTAAAGTAGCAATGAAAAACTCATATATAGTATTGCAATATATTTTTTTTAAATTTCAGCAGTTCTTACATTTGTTTTGAGGTTTATTTATATCATTCAGGCACATGGGAAGGGCTGTGCATTACATTCCTTTTCAATAAGTTGGGTCTCAGAAACACTGAATAATTTAAAGAAGATTATGTACAGCATACTGCAGAGGATCAGAACCCAGGTGTTTAAGTTTTTGGTTTAAGATTCTTCCATTATAACATAAAGAGAACTGATTCAGTATTATAAGTGCAGAAAAATATTAAACATTGGAATTTTCTTTCCTTAATACTGCTTTTCTTGACATTTAAAAGAATCTTAATGTTTACTTATTCTCAGATTATAAAAAAAAAACTTTTGACTTCTAACTTTTCTTTAGGTATTATAGAAACATAGCAGTAACACAGAGGACTTGAGGTGTTGAAATTCCCTAGAAGACATACAGAACTGTGTAATATATAAACTATTTCATCTACATCATACACAGAAGTTTCCCAGATTATGATGGTTCAACCTACAATTGATATTTAATTTCATGATGGTGCAAAAGGGACACACCTTCAGCAGAAACCTTACTTGATAGTCTGAATTTTTATCTTTTCCCAGGCTACTGGTGTGTGGATACTCACTGGCAACACTGGGCAATGGCAGGTAACCGAAGTTCCCAACCAGCCTCTGATCAATGAACAAGTGATACTTTTCAGTGCACTGTGCTGCTAAGCCATGATGTTTGGTAGGTTTAGAGTATTAAATGAATTTTCAACTTACCATATTTTCAACTTAGCATGAAATTATCAAGATATAAACCCACTATAAGACAAGGAGCATACTTATAGAGCTCAGTTGGTTTCTTTATATTACCATCTAAATTACATATTCAGATATGGTCTAAAAACGTGAATAAAGTAAGCATATTTTACTTCAATTGCCTCAACTGATTTAGAGGGCTATTTCATTTTTCATACAATGTGATCTCATGTCTAGGTACCTTGAACTGACAGTCTAGAAAAATTTTCATGGGACTTCTTCAGTCTTTTCAAAAAGATATAGTCAGTCTTTAAAAAAAAATAGAACAGATCAAATGTTCATAAAATTTTATTAAAAGATGCATAATAGTAAAAATATCATAAATGTTATTAGTGTATTACACACGCAGTAAAAAGAAAATTCAGGGTTGATGTTGGTCAAACAGTAGAAAGTTAAAATTAGGAGAAATAAGTTTGTGAGGTCTCTTGTATAGCATGGTAGCTCCAATAATAGTGTAATAATGTAAACTGTACTTCAAATTTGTTAAGTCAGTAGATTTTAAATGTTCATACAAAGAAAAAGATAAGAAATGACAGCTGTTAATTAGCTTGGTTAAATAATTTCATAATGTATTTATCAAAATATCACAATGTACTCAATACAAAATTATTATTTGTCAACTAAAAATAAAATTAAAAAATTATAACAGAGTTCAAAGGATTAAAATATAGTTATATAAATAATGTTTTAAATTTAAAATTAGTATTCTTCCTAGTGGTATTTGCTTATTTATATCTACTATTTATACTAAATGGTTTTTATTTATAGATAATGTTCAATTAATTCTGCTATAAGCATTTCTCAGATTGTGTTGACTCTTCCAAGTATGAGAAATTTTAAAAGGTACATAAATACACATAAGCCTTGGTGCAGTTATGCATGTCAACAGTCCCAGAAACTGAGGAGGTTAAGGTAAGAGGATCACTTCAGCCCAGGAGTTTGAATAATTCTTATATCTTGGTTTAATACATTGGAACTACAGCTTGATGATTAACATCAAAATCCAAAGCTATATCCTGTTTTAAATGTGTATTGTTTAAAAATAAAAGATTTTTATAAGATAACAGAGTTATTATGCTTTAAAAGTTTTCACAATAAATACTACAATTACAATTTTGTGTGTATGATATTAAGTTTAAATCATGGCTTTATATCATTTCTCATTCCATGTTGAAATTCATTTGTAATTTCTATCCATATTATTGCTATCAGAAAGAAAAGCAATAATATAACTCCCAGATATACCGTTTTGATATTGACAATCATTTTTAGGGGTCATCAGCATCCACATAATTGACCCTATTTGACTTTCTGATGTGATCAGAGGTAGACAATGTGTAGCACACAGTATCCAGGATTAGAGGTGCTCTCAAAGTTGGAAAAGCCCATGAAATCTGAGAAATTCTATATAGCATAATTAATGGATTATTACCTATAAATAAATACCAATAGTATTGTATTAGACGTCATTTCTTCCAAGGGGTTTTACATTTTAAGAAATGCTTGAAGTAACTATGTATTTTTACCCTTTTGAATGCTGTTACTGAGAACTGTATTCAGCAAATGTTCATCAAGTACTAGTTATGTTTGAAAGTCCAGTCCTATCTAGGTTACTTATTGAAAAGGGCATTTTACAATTTTTTAAAAAAGTAATTCCTGTTGTGCTGAAAAATACTATTGAAAGACACCACTTTGTTTCATATTAATAATAACTAGTAAGATATAAGGTTAAATGAAGACAAAGAGTAATTTAGTTACTTTGAGTCAAAAGGAAGGAATGGTTATTTTTATTTGTTTGATTGATTGCTCTTATCAGTTTTGGTTAAACTACTCATAATTCGGTTGTCCAGAATTATATTTCCCAACAGTTATTTAATACCTATCAAATGCTTTGAAGAAAAACTATATGTGAAAATTGCATGATGATTCTGGTCATATCAGAAATTACATGTATTTGACTGCTATCAAACTGGCAAGGCTATAATGTACACACTGTGTTAATTGGACATCTTTAGTTTTATATCAAAGCATTCATTAGTTGAAAATTTTACTAGGTATGTACCAGGGGCATTTGGCTTCTCTTCAGTACCTGTGCCTGTTTAGACTCTTAGAATGAATAGAATGTGATAAAGATTTTTTTTATTAGTACAGTCTCTAAAGCCACTAGCAAAACATCTTGATAGCATCATGAAATACAAAACAGATGAACTAATAACAGAAGAAAATTCATAAGGCATAGGGAACAAAATGCTACCCAAGCATTACTTTGGCTCTCAATTTTAGCATGCTCTAACTTCTAACCTGAAGAGAGAAGGGCATTGGGCTTTCTTTCTTTTTTTTCCTCTTATTGTAGAGGGATAGAAATGGACAATGAAGTAATTAATTGTACACTTAGAAAAGAAGCAATCATTAAAACCATTCTCTTTGTAGGCTTTGAGAATCTATCAGTTGCACAGTCAAACTGAAATAGAGGATGACGATTATAGAGTAAATGTTGAGTGCATTTACTCTATAAATGGTCGAAAGGCAGTATGTAAGAATAGCCTTACTTATTATCTATCCGTTACACACAGTCTTTCCTTAGTCAAAACTAGAGATGACAAGATTTCAATTTTACTCTTCTACACATTTAAATGTTAGTTCTGCAATATTTCTCATTTTCTGTTTAAGTATTCAAAAATACTCATATACAATATTGTACATATACTATTCTTTGAGAATAGGATAACTAACATTAGTTTGTGATTCAGAGATGGTTTTACTATAATCAACTTTTCACGTAAATTGTTTATTATAAAAAACAAAAAGGACAGAGCCATTGAAGTACTGACTTTTACTATGTCTTCTAATATAAACTCAATTTTTATTTTCCTTTACTGATTTCATAAACTTGGAAAATCAACTGCAATATGTTAATATAATTCTTCTATATTTCTCTTTTTGGGTTTGCATTTAGTGAAACAATCATTATAAAGGAATATAATCCCAAATAAAATCTGGTTCTTAATATTCTGCTTCTCAAACATTATGGTAATTAAACTCTAAGGTAATTTATTTCCCCAGGTAAGCTATTTAGAATCTCTGGACTTTAATTTGTCTTCCCAAATTATACATGAAATAATAACATCTACCTCTTGGAGTTATTGTTCTAAAGCATAATGTCTGACACTAGCATTTAATACATTTTATTTATTAACAATAAAAATACTAAATATTATATAATGTAAAAGTGTTACATACTTATATTATGCAAACAATATTAAAATTAGATTTTAATATAGATTTTTACATAAACCACCATAATTGTAATGATACCATGTAGTTTCATTTATTATGTGGATTAAAAAGTAATAAAATAATTATTTCATTTTTAGAATAAAATTTTTCATGCAAAAATAATTTATCTAGATTTGAATTTCAAGTTCTTTATTACTTGTTAGGAGCACTCAAGTTTCTCAATGAGGGACAAAAATCTAAGTATAATATTTCTCTAGTTTTTAGAAAATGAGGCTACTAAGGTTCAGCCAGTGCTAAATTTAGACCAGCAGTTCTATATTGATTGTGTGTGCTGATGCTCAAAAGCCCAGTTCTAAGAGAAGAAAGACCTATTAATTGCATCTGGCTGACAGATGAAGACGATTTTATCAAGCACCTTCTCATTAAGGGGAAATTTGTAGAGAAATTATTATTTAAATAAGGGTTCTATAGAATGGACTTTTTTTTTTTGTAGAAAGAGATCCAGAAACACAATATTTTAGGAAAAAGAATGTACAAAAACATAGGGTTGGAAAATAATAGGACCTACATCTATGTAGGACTGAATCCAGGTTGCTGGAACACTTTTTTTTTTTTTTTTTTTGGAAGGGATTTGTGCAAATTAAGACAAGAAAAGTAAGTTAAGCCAGTCCTGGAACATTCCAGTTTAAGTGTTGCATTTGATCTTAAGTTAATGGGGACTGTTCATATTTAGTTTGTATGCCATTTATCAAGTGCCTAAAAACACAGATAGTATATGCTTCAAAATTTAATAAATGAGGGCTGGGGATGTGGCTCAAGCAGTAGTGCACTCACCTGGCATGCACGTGGCACTGGGTTCGATCCTCAGCACCACATACAAATAAAGATGTTGTGTCTGCCAAAAACTAAAAAATAAATATTAAAAAATTCTGTCTCTCTCTCTCTCTCAAAAAATTAATAAATTAATAAGTTGATGAATTAAAACCTACACTCTTATCAAAGAAAAATGGGTAGTAGCTGTGAGATTTTGGTCAAAGTTAGATATTAGAAAAATACAGCCAAGACAATGGCACATTATAATGAATTAAATGACTTGGAAATTAAAAGAGAGACTAAATTTAAATGTTTTATATGATTGAAGGATAAAGAAGTGAACATAAAGGTCTGTCAAAGAGCAGAAAATTATCCCACTTTCAAATAGCCTGTTACAATTTCCTGGATGCTGTTAGAAGATAAAAGACTCCTGGATTAGAGACAAAAGATTTCATTACTCACAGCTATAGAAGTATCCAGATTATCAGCATCTGTGTTGGTTCCTCAAGTCCCAAACCCTGCATAGATAAGTGTTGTTTGCATAATTAGGTAGAGGAACCTGGATAGTTTAAAACAGGTAGTAAGGTTGCCTAGAATCTGCCCCTGGGGAAAAACTTAATTTGTTATTACTATGCAGTTCACAAACCTACCTTTGCTCCATAGGGAAACACTAAATAAAAACACAGAAATCTGCCATGAATAGAGTGATTCTTTGAATGGAATTTTCATTACCACTTTCTAATTCAGGACTTCACTATTGGGAGACACGGCAGGTTTGCTTGCTTTTATTTAGTCTGCATATCAAATATTTAACTTCATCAGGAGGCTATTTCTTGTCATATTACATTTTATCAACACTAGTAGAAAGAATAATTACTGAATCTATACCAAAGTTCATCTTATGCTAGGAGGATAATATTAAATTCTTACAAGAATAAATTACAAGTCATAATTTAACACTTCTGGACTTTTCTCAAAATGGGAGTTCAGTTCACAAAACTCAGTATGTTAAATTCATAGAACTCCATATCTTTCTAAGCAGTTCTGTCATCTAGACAAAATCAGCTTTATAAGTGATTTTTAATTCTAGCTAATATAGTCAGAATACTTCAAAAATTCTCATTCTATGAGCTATAATTTAAAACACTTATATAGTAATAAAATGATTAATCAATTCTACAGTTAAATTAAAATACCAGAAATATGGTGTTTTGTTGTTTTTCTTATTAGCTTATGATAGTGAAGTCCTTATACATGGTTTGATCAGGTGGTAGAATTTCTATGTTTATGTTATATATATATTAGAGATACAATTACCTTTTTTAAAGGAAAAAAAAGTAAAGCAGAATAAATCTCATTACATGCTTTTTAGATTCTACGCAGCAAAGAGTTTAACCTTAACCAAAATAAGATTGGCCTTTACTCCTAGTTTACTGCAACATAATCTCTAAGCCCTTCAAAAGCCATGACTGACTGGACTAACTTTGCTTGGAAGCCTTTGGTCTGCTAAATAGTTAACAATGTAATTTAGGATTAGGAGAGCTCTGAGCCACAACAACAATGTGATTTAGGGTGGGCTTTGGGTCATCAATATGGAGGTACTTGAGAATAAGATAAGCTCTATGGAAAATCAGTGGTCTTAATGTGTTTACCAAAACATCACAGACTAAATAAATCATAAACTATAGAAATTTATTTCTCACAGTTCTGGGTGCTTGGAAATCCAAGATCAAGGCACTGGTAGGTCCAGTGTCTGATGAGAATCAGTTTCTGTGCTTTCCAGGCAATGCCATGTTGCTGTATCCTAACATGGTGGAAGGTAGAAGGATAAGAAAAACAACTGCTCTCTGAAGCCTATAACATAAGGGCATTAACCTATTGATGAGGGTTTTGCATATGCATAATGAGATGTCTTGGGGGTAGAACCAGTCTTAAAATAAAATTCATTTATGCTTTATATATTCTTTATAAATACAGACTTAATAATTACCAGAAGCCCTGCCCTCCCTTTAATAACACCATGATGGGGATGGAGTTTGAACATGAATTTTGAAAGTTATACAAACTATCACATAATCCATGCCTTTGTGATAGAGCCATAATACAAACTCTCTTGAATGGAACTCCACCCAAGCTGAAACTTGGGTATGCTTTTCAGATTGGCAATATTCTCTATTTCGACATGTTGATTGAAGTTCTGTCCTGACTCCCTGTGAAGAGGATAAGTGGAAGCTGTTCATTTGGAATCCTCCTGGATTTGTCTGCATTTGTTCAGTCTGCTATATCCCAGAAGTAGCTAAACTAATAACCTGGGTAAAAATTGGGTAGCTCAAACAATAAACACTTCTCATATTTCTTGAGGCTGGGAAGTCCAAGACCCCAAGACCAAGATGCTGACAGATTCAGTGACTGGTGAGGACATTCTACTTGGCTTTCAGATGGATATCTGGTTACTTTATCTTCACATGACAGAAAGAGTGAGAGAGCTCTCTGGAATCTCTTTAATCAGTCTCTCTGATCCCACTTATAAGGGGTCTAACCACATGAACTTTATAAGGGCCACATGCCCTAATATCATGCAAATTTTAGGGATAGGCCTTCAGTATGTGAGTTTGTGGGATTTGCCATTATTCAGGGATAGGACTTCAATACACAATTTGGGGGAGCACAAATATTCCTAATACTGCCTCTCTTCTTTTTTGTCTTATTTGAATCTGTATCCTTTGACTGTATAAACTGTGTCTTTGAGTATAATAGCTTTCAACAAATTCTGTCAATACTACTACAGTTTGAATATTCCTTACCTGAAATGCATAAATGTTTCAGATTTTATATATTTATTCATGGTGGGGTTTTTGGAATATTTGTATTTACAAAATGAGATATCTCAGGGATGGGACAAAAGTCTTAAAATGAATTTATTCATGTTTTATACACACATCACCTAAGGCATTTTTAAAAATTGACCAGGAACCATTGGATAAGTTAAAATGTAGGATCTTCAGATTTTGGAGATGATTTTGTAAACCAAGGAATTTCTAACTTGCAACTGATACCATAAGCAAGGGTGATTTTGTGTGCTTGGGGGTCCCTCTAATATTGACCAATTTACTAATATCCAAAATAAGCATATTCAGGTAATATTTCGTGATTTTTATAGATCATATTTTATACTTTCAGAATTTCAAATTTTTTATTTGTATATGATAATACATAATGAACAGCATTCCATTTTGATTTTTATAATATACATTTAAATAGATATGAATGTGTGAATATAATTTCATGAAATTCTACAACATTTTCTCAAATATATTTTTAAATGTTTTAACAATTAAGCATACCTTACCAAAAATAAGTATATATTTAAATATCTAATTGGACTTTTAAAATCACTGATAGAGTAGAAATGAGGACGAATTAGCTAAGTGACTTTTATTCTTACATGTTTCTCAATATTGTTGTAAACTTCAGGAACATATTATGAAGTCTTTTCAGAAGTGATTCTTGAGTTTATCAAATAGTAGTTCAGTGGATTAGACAAAGGAGAATGAAGGAAAGGACTGGGGATAGGAATAGGAATGATATTAAAATTAATTTGATATAACTTTCCTATATTTATATATGAATAGACCACAGTGAATCTTACCATCATGTACATGCACAAGATTGGGATCCCAATTACAATAAGTCACACTCCAATGTATGTATGTCAAAATACACTCTACTGTCATGCATAACTAAAAAAAAAACAAATTAAAAAAAGAAATATTATCTATTGCACAACCTCAAGGGTCCACATTAAAGAAAATGCAGTCCACTGTTTCCTAAAAAAGAGTTGGAGATCCCTTTCTAAGGAAAAATGAGGTCAAATTCACCACAGTGATTTTATCATTTCTTTTTAGGGATAATATTAGGTACAATTAAGACAGACCAAATGACGGACTTATAGTCTCTTGTTACAATGGTGTGAAAGACAATTTACATGAAATTATCAGTATTAAACACTTATTATATGGCTACTGTGTGAAAACTCTACAGAGGGTATTGCCAAGGCTCATTCCCAACCATGAGGTTTTGGATTTAGCCATAGCAATTTTTAGCCTCAGAGTTTCAGATTGACTTGGGCGGGCCACATGCATCAAAGTCCTCTAGGTAGCCTGCATGAGAAAATATGTTCTCATTACTCCCCCTTAGCACTGTAACCTGGTGACAGTTCTTCTTTTAGTCATGGGCCAGAGGAAGCAAGCCAAAAACCCCTGTCATCTTCTAAATTCACAGCATGAAGCTATAACATTTCTTTAAGCCTTCTTCTTTTATTTCTGTCTCCTACTGCCAGTCTGTCAAAGTCACAGCAGGAGATAAAAATGAAAAGAACCATCAAAGAAACCCATGTGCAGAATTTCCCTACAGGAGCTTTCAGCAAGAGGGGTAAAAAAATGAAAGTGGCTACATTGACATTTGCCCTCTAGCAAAACATTAATAAAAGGGAAAAACAAATGTATGCTTGCCCACCCCTCAAATATGTCCCCTGACATCAGGAAATAGAATGTTTCATTCTTGTTACACATGAAAAAAAATCAATTGCTAAAACATTTTGCTATGAGGGATTCTGAAGTATAAAAATTGAAAATGGTCCATAATATTCAGGTAGACAAAAATCAGTGTAAATTTCTGCTCTCTTCAAAGTCAGAGTTTTACATAAATTTTTTGACAAAATTGTGTTACCAGTAGTTTCTTCAAATTTGATATAAAAATAAACCATTAACAGAGTAGCATGTGATCATGAAAGCACTCAGCTCTTAATTTAAAATAAACTTATAACAAGTAGCATAAACTAGAACATTTGAATTCAGTAGTTATTCTAACTTCATCAAATTTATTAAAAAGATGAATTTTTAAAATTTGAAAAGCACTTAAATTTTCTCTGAACTGCCTATGCCATTCTGAAAATTGTTACATTGTACTATATCAATAATGAAAAAATTTGTTAAGTCCTAATTGCCTTTCTGCAAATAAGCTTTGTATTTTGGGGCAATTTTAGAATTATAGAAAAATTACAAAGATGGCACAGAGTTCTTTTATATCACTCATCTGGTTTCCAACAATCTTACCGTTTTATATTACCATAGTACATCTGCCAAAACTAAGAAACTGACATTACTACACTATTAGTAACTAAATTCTAGTTTGTGTTTAAATTTTATCAGTTTTCCAGTTCCTTTCAAGGATAAAACTAAGGTACCACATTGCATTTAATTATATGCAATTTCACCCCTTGCCTGTGACAGTTTCTCATTTTTCCCCATATTTTTATGACCTTGACAGTAGGGAAAGGAACTCACCAGATATCTTAGACAATGTCTTCCAATTAGAGCTTTCCCGATTGCTTTTAATCTATCAATTTTGAGCATAATTCTCTAGTTTTGCCTATGTAGAATTATTGTATAACACATCATTCAATTTAAAAAAATATTTGTTATGAAAAGGAAGAAGCTGTACTTCTGGAAGTGCTTGCTAGTAGATTCACTACTAAATAGCTTTATATCCAAATAAAGGTAATCAGAATGAGATTCCTTTATTAAATCAATAAGCACTAATTGGAATTCTAGCTTTGATCCTGGCATTGTGCTTTATAGAAGGAACAGAGAAATACAAAATAAAGTTTCTTTTCTCAAAAGGGCATAACTGAGACAAAGGAAAAGTCAAGGAAACATACAATTATCTAGAGCATATGATGGGCTGGGTTTAGTGTTAGAGATATACCTAGACCACAAGGTTCCCAGGGGCAGAAAACTATGACTGTAAAATAATTTATCTCATTACCTTTATACATGTTTCCTGCACTTCACTCTGTCAAAAAGCAAGGAAGAGACATCTGCTTAGGCAGAAGACCTAACATCTAAGACAAATTTTGTAGAATGAGCTGTGTTTCATCAGGAGTTCTCAGAAAGGAGATTTAATCAAAGGAAGCAAATGTGTAAGTGTGGCTGAAGTAAATATAGGATGCCAGAAGGCTTTGCCAATGTCTTTGGATTTTATTGAAATGTGGAGGGGAAGTTAAGGGGAAATTATCTTTTCTCTATTGATTTTAAGTAAGAGCATGACAAAGAAGATTTACATTTTTAAGTTTATTGAATTTTTCAATTAAAAGAGAAACTGACATAATTCCACATATTGCAAGTGTTTTCTCTTTTCATTTCATTTTAAAATGTCTTTGCAACTCAGAAGGAATATTCCTTAGTAGTAGGAGAATGAACTGAAGGTAGAGGAAATTAGGAGGAGGAAATAATTAGAAAAATGTTAGTAAAATCAAGACAAAGTAATGAAGTTAAGACTAAGAAGTGGCAGGGGGCAGAGTTTCTAAAAAGAGGTGGAATCTAAAGGACATGTGCAAAGTTGATTGTGAAAAAGAGTAAAGGGAGGGCAGAGGATGTATCACTTCTGAGTTTCTGCATAGTTAATAAGGTGACTACATCTCTGTGACTTGCCTAAGACAAGCAATACAAGAGGAAAGGAGCGAGTGGGTGCTTAGATATGAAAATATTTCAGTTTTGAACAGTTTGGGTTGGAGATGCCTGAGTTTGAAGATATAATGAAGAGATGAATACTAAGTTGGTGATTATTGGAAATGGAGCTGAAAAGAGAGATGGTTAGAAATATGGTTTAGGAGACATTATCATATAGATGGTATTGTAAATAATAAAACTAGATAATATCTTCTAGCAGCATAGAGAATGAGAAAAAAAGGCTGTTATGGAAATGATTGGGAAACATCCGCATTTCCTTGATGGGTAGAGGTAGCCAACAGAGTAAAGAATACTCACAACGAATGACAGACAAGTGAAAGTAGAGTAAAACAAGAACATTTTTATCAGAGAAACCAAGATGGAGGTTACTGTACTCCAAAGCAGAAATTCAAAAAAGAAAGCAAGGTCAAATCTTGCCAAAGCTGGAAAGATCAGTTAAAAGAAGTACATAGCTCTAAAGTAATTTCCACAGGATGTCTATGTTGTCTATGTTGGTTAATACGAAGGGAGCAATTTGAAAATAGGGTTTGTTTTATATGCAAATATTTCAGCCTGTATGTCACTATCAGTTTGGTACAAATTTGCTAATAGATCAGAATGAAACAACTTGAAAGTATTTAAGAAGCATAAATTCATGGGGAAAATATTACATCATTTTTTAGATAAGAACTTTGTAACCAAAACATTGCTGAGATTGTTGGAAAGTGTTAAAGTCTTTATATAATACATTTTGCTATTGACCCTTAAACTATCATTTGCATCCAAAATATTGCTCTGTACAAATAAAAACTCACTTTGTTTGACATATTTCAGATAACAAAAAGCAATCTTTCCATTTAAAAAATGAATTCTTCAATAAACATGGTTTGACACAAAATGAAAGACATATGTTGTAGAGTTCTAAGACTGATGGGGAATTGCCAAATTCTTTGAATGAAGAGTGATTAACATTGTTTTCTTTTTGTAAAAATAAGAACAAGTGGTAACACATTCAGGAAGCTGGAAATTAGCACAGTTCATTGAAATGTTTCCTAAAGCTAAATAAGCTATCTTAAAATTAGTACCAGAAAAATCAAAAAGACTTGAAAGTAGATAAGAAAAAGCCATACAAAAAGAAGCAACCAAGAAAAAGTCTTAAAAAACATTTTGGATATTAAAAACATTTTTAAAAAGCAGGAAAATACTCATCTGGATCAAGAAGAAAATTGAATATAAAAGTAAAGAATATCCAGAAATTTTTAATTGACCATGACAGTTTTTTACAGTTTTTCTATTATTAATTTTATTTGTTCTATTTTGTTGCACATGACAAAATGCACTTCAATTAATCACATACAAATGGAGTGCAACATTTCAATTCTCTGGTTGTACATGGTGTAGAGACGCATCATTTGTGAAATCATACAATTACCTAGGTTAATGATGTCCATTTCATTCCACCATCTTTCCTACCTCTATAACCCCTCCTAACCCACTGTTTTGCCCAATCAAAAGTTCCTTCATTATTCGAGTGCCGCTCCTCGCCCCCATCATAGATCAGCATCCACTAATCAGAGAAAACATTTAGCCTTTAGTTTTTTGGGATTGGCTTATTTTGTTTAACATAATATTCTCCAACTCACCCCATTTACCCATAAATCAAATGCATTTCTATCCATAAGTGATGAATCCATTGAAAGAGAAATTAGAAAAGCTACCTCATTCAAAGAGCCTCAAAAATATAAAATATTGGGAATCAATCTAACAAGAGATGAAAGACCTCTACAATAAAAACTATAGAAACTGAAGAAGGAAATTGAAGAAGATCTTAAAAGATGGAAAGATCTCCCACGCTCTTGAATAGGAAGAGTTAACTGACCATGACAACTTTGTTAAAACTATTGGACAACTGAAGAGTAAAAAGAGATAGTAAAATGTAGGCTGTATCTTGTATACTGATAAAGATCTAGAAGGTAATTAGAAAAAATCCCCATGTGTTAAAAATTTAGAGTGTTAGAGCTAATATTTCAGTATATATGTATATCTGTCTCAATTGTTTGATTTTATTTACTAAGTGTGATTAATGTACTTTCAGTGTAAAATAAATTTTAAAAATAAGTAAATAATAAAATGAGTACGGAGTTGTGGATACATTTTTCTTTCCTATTCAGTTCCAAATTCTATACACATAGAGACTTAGAGATAGGCAAAGATTGAACATTTCTGTTCCACACTTTTCTCAGGAACTCAAGAAATATTGAGAAAATACAGTGCATAAGAGAGTGTTAACACTGAGAAATGAACACTTGAGTATTAGAAATGGGATTCAGCAGAAGACCAAGGCAGTGGAATTCTAAGGAGCAAAGTAAAGTCTCAAGACAATAAAAATTGGGTTAGTCAGCTTTCTGTCACTGTGACAAAATGCCTGCTATGATCAGCTAATAAGGAGGAATGGTTTATTTGGGCTCATGGTTTCAGCGGAAGATTGCTTGTCCCAGTTGTCTTCAATCTGGTGGTCAAGACAGAACATCACAGTGGAGTTTTGCAGCAGCAGAAGTTGCTTACCACATGATGGCAGAGACAGGAAAGAGTAAGGGTTGCAATAATCCTTACAAGAGCATATCCCAAATGACCTAACTTCTTTTTTATTAGGCTCTACCTCCTATGGGTTCCACCCTATCCCCAAAGCACCAAGACGAGGACCAGGCCTTTAGCACACAGGCCTTTGATGGAAACTGTCTTCAAACTTCAGGAAATGTAGACATTAAAACAAAAACAAACCAAAGATGGGAGACACAGCAGACAGATCTAAAAGAGATTTGTTTAAAAAAAAAAAAAAGGAAGAAAACAGATGAAATATTTAGCATTAAGGACATTCTTATTAAAATATAAATCATAAAATCCATGGGAAAACATGTTTTTTAAAAATTAAGCATACTAAAAAAGGCATCAGGAGCATTATTAATTCCAGGTTAAGTTAGTCACAGAACAATTTTTTTTTCTAATTTTCTTGTGTATTATATGGCTAGCAGTGGACATATTTATAACATTGTACTAACAGAAATATTCAATAAGGAATTAGCAACACTAGAGAAGTGGAAAGGAGGTTAGCCGAGGTTGCTAATCTATCATAATACATAATGTGTAGTAAGATTGTAATGTGTGCACTTTGTTGAGGTATATATGCTGGCTAAAACTGAAAAAAAAAAAAAAACATTAAAAAAAAGAGAAAACTGCCTCTAAGGAACAGGGAAAAGAATGAAGTGGGGTAAAGGGGAGTTGGTTGTTTGGTATAAGTTTTATAGAATCATGTTTTTAAAAATGTGTGTATACAGAATTTTAAATATATAAAGCATACTAGTAGAAAATAGTAGAGAAAAATAATTACAAGAAGGAGAAAATAAATGATTGTAGGTAGAGAAATTTCTGTTAAAAGAAAAGATCACTTATACTCACATTGGTGGTAAAGATGGAAAGTTATATAAGTCACTGCTGATAGAAATACCAGAAAAAGACACTGAAATAATGAAAACCATTGACTTAGTCATGCTAAATAACAATAATATTACATTTACAATTTAATATTCCTTGATATTAATATTTTTTTGTGAACTCATGTTGTTCAAAGAATAATGTTGCTATCTAATGTTTAGCAAGGTTTTGAGATAGGAATATTTATTCCAGTATTCACTCCAGAAGATAAATTCTGCCAAAAAATATTGAAAAAATGATAACCTCTGGTTATGACCATAAGATAGTATAGTTGTGTTGCAATCTGCAACATAGTATTTTAAAATTGGCTTGGTAAAGTTTTCATTTCTGTAAGTAAGCTATTACTTGATTAATATTGTTAAAACATAAAAATGCAAGGAGTTTTTTTATTACTTATAAAGGTATAGATGAAGAAAGATAAATAGTAAAATCAGTCTCTAGACCTATTCTACTGTGGGAACCTGGCAAATATTTTAACTCCTTTTTAGCAATAAATACCAATAAAATTATATAAAGATTTTTCTAAATTATGATGCCTTAATGAAAATACTATCATTTACCATATTTCAGTACTGTTCTAAGTACTACTAGAATACCTCAATCTTCAAAAAAAGAACTTTATTTTTGTATACCCGATTACTGTATATTTTTACAGATGTGTAAACTGAGATAAAGGGAAAAAATTGTCCAAGTTCACAGCTTATATTCTGATTTGAATCCAAGCATTCTGACTCTTGCCTATGTCCTGGCAAGTAGAATTAAAGTAAGCAACCTGGGTGAGACGGCTGCTAAATGGCAGAATCCAAGGACCAAAGAGGAGAACAAGATGCGAAAATGGTGTGAAAACATAAAAAAGGAACTAATTTTAAATGGTAGCTCTACAGATCATTTGAGAAATGGCATGTTTCTGCCACCAAGCCCCACAGTGAATTTCTAGATGGAATTCATACAATATGTATGAAATTTAATTACTCTTCTGTATTGATAATTCTATGTTCTTAGATTTTGTTTTGGAAAATACTAAAGCATTTTATACTCTGGAGTTGATTCTCTTCATGTAATACAGGAATTCCTCTGATGTTATTTTGCCACTCATATCATGTGTGAGATTGAAATTTGGGTATTTCTATGCCACATTCTTTCAGGGTATCCTTTCTGAAATGATTGGCCATCTTCTTAAAGAACACTTCCACAATTTCTACTTGTGAAGAAATACTGTTGTTAAATTTATCTTTTTTTCACATGAAAATATCTTTATTTAACTATCATCATTTAAAGATAGTTTCACTTACTAATTAATTCTGATTAACAGTTATTTTTTTTCTTTGCATTTTGAGGGTATTATTCTATGTATTTCTGACTTGCATTAAAATTTCAGCAGTTTCCTGTCTATTGATAGTCATTCTTTTGTAGGTGATATATCCCTTTCTCTCTGGATTCTTCTTAAGATCTTCTCTTTTTTTATGGATTTATTCTGAATGTGTATATATATTTTGCTTATTTCATATTGAACTTCCTGAATGCATTAATTTGTTGCCTTTATCAATTTATAAGAGAAATTTAGTCATTATACTTTAAAATATCCCCACTTTTCCAATTTCTCTATTCTGTACTTCTGAGGCACTGCATATTTAGATTTTAGAACTCCTTATTATGCTCTATTTGGCTTTATATTTTTTCTCCTTATCTGTGTTGCAATTGAGAAATTTACTCAGATTTATCCTCTCTTTCACTTCTGTCTTCAGCTTTTTGCTACATGCTATTTAGCCTTTCTGCTGCATGTTTATTTTGAAAACTTTTTATACTGTTTCATTTTAATAGTCTTTTCCTCTGGCTTTTAAAAATCCATCTCTTCATTCTTTAGAAATTTTATATCATATTGAGGCTATTTGTACATATAGATTTGTTGATTTTTTGTTCTTGCTGAATCATGAGAGCTTGGTTCCATGAATGCTGAACACTTTTATGTCCAAAGCTCGCTTTTTATTGAATATTGGGCATCTTAAAGGCATAACTGGGGATGCTTACCTAGAAAGAGAATGTACAAATGATTCTTCAAGGGGGCCTCTGAAAACTACCCATCTGAGATTACATTGAGGGTTCCTGTTTTAAAGTACAAATGTCAGGTCCAGATGCACTACTTTGCTAGGGGTTGAATTTTTTGTTTATGTGATACAGCACTGAAACCAGCTTTGGCCTCAGGACAACCTCATTTTATTTTTACTACTTACAACTTCCTGTTGTAGTTTCACTTTGCTGGTGTATATGTGCACAGCTTTTCCAGGTTTCTTTTACTTTCTAGCAAACCCAGCAACACACTGACACTTATTGTATTTAATTAGGATCTAGCTGAATTTTATCCTGAAGTCTCATTAGAGTGTCTACATACCTATACTAAAAATGTGAGTCCTTTTACTTCTTGTCACTCCAGATAAGATACAAGAATCAGCACATTGGCATCGCCTGGGAGCTTGTTAACAATGTAAAATCTCAGGTCACAGTTGAGATACTCTGAATCAAAATGTGTTTTTTAACAACATTTTTTAACAAGATTCATGGGTGACTTGAATATAGTTTGAAGTTTGAGAGACAGGGTTCTAATGGACTCTTAATGTGCTTATTGAATGTTTTAAGAGTGAATGAATAAAACTTGACATTTGGATGGACATTCTCTAACATATTTTTAGAAAATAGTATCTTCTCTCAATATAGTATTTTTTTTAGCAGAATTCTTTGAAGCAGAAATGTTGTTTTGATTTTCCAGGGGGAAGTGTACCAAAGTGAAATGGCAGGAGTTGAGCAATCAGACGAGTCAGTAAGGTTTGAGGCTCTAGGATCAGAAAAGTCCAACTGGATCTGAAATGTACAGGCTTCCTCAGATTCATGATTTTCTCACGTTCATATGAGATTTACTGGAAAAGTCAACTTTTGTGCCATCATGTCATCTCTTCAGAACAATATCTGAATAAAGCAAATACATATATTTTCAAGTTTTTATTAATCATCTGGGCATCGCCTTGGAAGGAAACCAATATATGGCACCCCAAATATACCACTTTAGTACATTGGTTATTTTGAATTGAAGGCATTTGAAATCAGCAGAGTGAGGCACATCTGCACATCCCTTATCTGCCTAAAGACAGACCCTCCAGAATGAACACAAATGTCATAAATCCCTTCCCTGGGAGTTTCATCAACCAGGGAAGATTATTGCTTATCACAGGAGAGGACACTAGGAATTAATATTATGACCAAACTTTGTCACAAACTGTCACTTCTCCCATCCATTCTTCTAAGGGCCCATTCATCATCATCATTTTTTTTTAATAATTTACTTTCTCCAACCTGATCTGCTTTTCCCTAAAAGTCAACAGTTATTTTCCCCATGTTTTTCAATTCGTTGTATGCAGTTCAAAAATGCATTTTTTGATAAACTAAGTATAGTGCATTTGGCATTAAAATGCATTTGTCACTTGTATTTTGTAACATAGTTAAAAGCCATAAGGATGAATATATTTATCTCAAACACAATGCTATAATGCTAAGCAATTGGAAAAGTCCGTAAACATAATGCCATTCAAATGTTGTTTTTCTCTTAAATGTCTGGGTAAGCATGTTTAATTGGCATTTTATAAAATAACAAATCGGATTATTTTAATGTTTTGATATATGCTCAGTTTTGTTGAAAACTCCAAATTTAAATGATTGCACTATGAAAGCATTTATTCAGTGCTCTTACTTAACATTTTTATTTTTGTCTTTTATAATTATGTTTTACTTCTTGGTTTATTTTTACCTAAACAAAAAAAATTAAAAAAAATTGATATTATTGTTTAAAATTTTCAAAATATAAATTCATTTACTTACAATAAAATTTTTTTTCTTAATTTGGAATATATTTACTGATTTGTATTTTAATCATAAAATAAAGCAAAATACTATCATTGAAAGAAATAATCTTTTAAGATTATTTTATTCCGTTAATTGTTTTTAAACCAAATCCCAAATTAATATATTGGATTTACTTTCTCATATTTTAGAAAGATGATACTTGATATTTCTCAATTGTCTTCATCTGTGTCTAAACTTAGGAACAAACTGTATACAAAAGTAAAAATATCAGTGCCCCAAATATTCTCAAAATCAATTACCTCAGAATTTCTTGTGTGTAGGGCATAGATATCAGTACTTTTTAAAACGATCCTTGGATCATTCTAACATTTATATGGAGAAGGAACCACAGACCTATCTTACTAAAGTTTCACAACAATTCTATCTAAAACAATAGCAAAGAAGCAGTCTAAATATTTGGTTTCAGAAACAGTGTATTGGCAAGGGTATATGTTTTTATGTTCCTTAAAACACATCATCCAGTTACTGAATGCTGAACATAATGTATATAAAATACAAATCTTACTTTAAATCATTCTTAATTCATTTTTAAGTGATAACTCCATATTAATTATCTGAAGTGTTAGATTTATGTATTTTTTTTAATTTCATGAAAACAAAGGCAAAACCAATTTTCCCTAGTTCCTATATAAGTTTTATGAAATCACCCTTACCTGCTAACAGAATTTTACATACCATACTCAGTATTATGAATCTAATATGAAATCAACAGCTTGAATTATGTTGATATATTCAAAAGAATAAAATTTAGAATTTACTCTTGAACAAATTAAATTGATTAGTTGGGAAGACTTTTTTTTTCTTTTGTGGTGCTGGATTTGAACTCAAGGCCTTGGGCATGGGGTGGCAAGTACTCTACCCACCAAGCTATATCTCAAGCCTGGGAAGACTCTTTTGACTACTTTGATCACCATTATATAGTATTCTTATCATTTCTTATACTATTAAAATATCAATTATTAAAATTAAAATTTTAATACTTATTTCAAAAAAATACCTTTATGCTATTCCAAGGATATCATCAAGAATGAAATTGACAATTTCCTATTCTGTATATTCATATTTTACTAGCCACGTTATGATTACATATTTGTATATTAGCCTTAGTTGCAGGGAAGTTAATAATTATAACTCTATCTCTGAAAACTCAAATGTAAGCATTTATAGCCTGCAGAGTTATTTTAAATGCTTTTGTTATTTGTATTATTTATCCAATAAATGTTTAATGAAGATCATGATAAATTTTTTCTGGGAAGACACAAGACAACATAGATATGAACAAATTACATTTGAAAAATCTATTCATAACAATCTTTTTTTTTTTTTAGAGAGAGAGAGAGAGAGAGAGAGAGAATTTTAATATTTATTTTTTAGTTCTTGGCGGACACAACATCTTTGTTTGTATGTGGTACTGAGGATCGAACCCGAGCCGCATGCATGCCAGACGGGCGCGCTACCGCTTGAGCCACATCCCCAGCCCCTCATAACAATCTTAAACCAATTTACTTTCTGGGCTTTTAAAAGTTTTAAATATATGAAACAAACTTGTCACTTAGTGATGACCAACATTCTTTTAATTAAACACTGATGCCATGAAATATACATGGCTTGATTCAGTATTACAGAACCAACATAAACACCTTTCCTATTTTATCCACTTCTCTATGTTAGTCATAGTAATCAGACTATTCCCACCAGATATCAGGGGTCTAAAACCTATGCCTGCTGTATATTAAGAGATATCTCAACCCTTACCAATCAATGAAAGTGTTACACATAGCAGTTATCTTCTTTTTTATGGACTCTTCTAATATTCTATTTTTAAATTTTGTACAAACTCATACACATGTGCACGTGCACACACGACATTTTATCATGTTGTTTTGCTAAAAAAAAAAAGTTGTACTGAGTGGCTAGAGAATAATATACTGAAGGAAAAGTAATATATTTTCTATTTTATTAGTTTATTTAATTTAGCAGCAATCCTAGCCCTAGGAGATTTTGCACATTTATTACTATTGGTAAATTTACTTTGAGTATCTATCTGCTTCCTTCTGAAATGGTAACATTGCACTCAGATTCATTCTCTCCAGATGATATTTTGAATCCAATAATTGTCCCTTTGCTAAGCTTTGTATTCTCAATTGGCTAAGAGTAGAGTTATCTGATAAACTGTCATTTTAGGGGCTGTAGAATAAAATTGATAATACTTTACTGTGCTAAGCCCTGTAAGGTGAGCTGTTATTTTAAAGAATACCATGCCAGGGAGGAAAATTAGAAGGTATAGTTTTGAACAAGAAAACATGTCAGTAACTCCATAAATCATCATGCAAGGAACCATCTACCGGAATAATGCAGAATTTCTTAATAAAGAGGTAGAGAGTATAATATTAAGAAACCATTGATTGAATGAATGACTTAATTTTCCATCGCTCATAATTTGGGTTTCCCCAAATTAAGTAATCAGAGTACAAAAAGAAATTTACAGTCAGCCTTTCATATGTTATACTTAAATAAATTCTGAGTACATCTCTTGAAAATTAAGTACTGCATATTATGTCAAAATACTGAAACAATGCGATACATGACAAGTGTTTATCAAGCTGCTGTTTTCTGAATTAATAAACACATACATGGATTTCAAAATGGATAATGAATAATCTTCAAAGAAAAACCTCTAAACTCCATAATGTATGTATATGTATTTATGCGTGTTTACAAATACATATACCTGTGTGTGTATGTACAAACACATACATAATTTTTACATTTCCGTTCATTATTATCAATTTTATTTGAGGACCAGTTTCTTTTAATAGCACAATGACATTCACAGATTTTTTTCACACATGGGTAATATTACATTATTCAACTACCATGTAATTTACAGATTTTATTCACATTAAAGTTCTATAATCTTTTATTTATTATTATCTATTTTAAATATTTGGTAGAAAATTGTCAGTTTTGTTTTCACCTGGAAGGTCACATAGACTATGATTCAAACCATCAGAGGCTATTTACCTTCTCTGACTGATTTGTTACCACACAGGCTATATACTAATGTATAAGCAGACAGGTACACTCTTTGAAGAAGAGAGCTTGTTCTCTTATTATTTTTAGCAATAACAGTACAGCAAGAGAAGAATATTCATTATTCCACATGCCCTGACTGACGAACTTTTCTGATCCTCCCTTTTTGCTGCCAATGTCTTGGCTGGTTCCCTAGAGAATACCCCAGGCATCTTGTTGGGTCATTTTTAGCCTTCCATTTGCAAATAAGGTCATGTGTATATAACTATCCTTTTTTGGAGGAATGAAGGGACTAAATTTCTCTACATATTCCTCCAGTATTTTCTTCATTTGATTATCATTTTACTAAGGAATCTGGTACCAAAACAGCATTACAATTACTTTATATTTATTATTGCTATAGTTCAGTTTAATTATTTTATAATGAAGAAATATTCTAAGTATCCACTTATCTAATTCTTTTTTTTCCAGATAGTACTTTGGGGACTAGGAAGATAATATATACACTCACATATTATTTTCTATCATTTATCCATTAATTTATATATAAGTCATTGTATATAATAAATGCTATTTACTTATATTTCTAAAATTTCAATACATAACATTGCATACATTCATAAAATAGAAAGTTCTGTATATATATGTACATACCCCCAAATCAAGCAAAGTACACATTGGGGAATTAATTTACATAGCACTCCTTTTTAAAATACTAGCTGTTTTCATTCTCTGTTATGATCATTTTAATCTCCCTTTGTAGCGCTAGGGTTTTTACAGGTATAAATCAACTTCATTATTGATTGCCCCTATACAATTAACTTCTGAGTGATTAAAGATTACTTTGTGTAAGTTAAGTAGCATATGAATAGCTGCAATAATTATAAGTAAAAAACTTTCGCAGTAACATTCTTTCAGAATCAAATTTAGGCTTTCTTGTGAAGAAAACAACACATAGTATGGCTATATCAAGAGCAAACTGTGGAAGAATAGAGTAAATATTTTTAACTTTTGAAAATTAGATCTAGAAAAGTATATGTAGACCACATAGATATAGGTATTGTTGTTTTCTTAACACAAGTTTTATACAGCCATAGCATGATCCATGTCCATAATACTTAATGTTCTTCTAATGTGAGATGAATTAATGTGCAAAATAAAGTGAGGATGGCTAAAGAATTTGTCATACTGGAATGATATATCAATTGTCTAGAAAATAGGATATGCATGAGTGAGAATTTTATAATTCATCAAATCTACTTAAGATAATGGGTATAATTTAACTGATTTAGAAAGATGACAAAAGTAGCATTCAAGACAGAGTCAGAAAATATGAGTCAATATGAAGAAATACCTGAAAAATTAAATAGAACTTAGATATTAACAAAACAAAAAAGTTAGCATGATTCTATACAGATTGGATTATATCTGAAGGCCAAACCACTTTACAATAAAAGCAAGCTGGATTTAACTATCCATATGTAGAAAAATTGTGAAATTCTAGTTGACAGATGGTAACTAGGGAACAATTGAAGAAAGAGGCAGTGGAGCCCTGAGATATCAAAAGAATGCAGGAAGAGTACACAGTATATGTCAGACATATGCACAAGAGAGAAAACTACCAAAGGTTCATTTAGTAAATGAGTGAAGGTTCCCATCTTTACTACCAACATTGCCACACAAGAAATAATTTCACACAAAAAATATTACATTTTGATAGATACTTAATAATATCTATTTGGTCACATGAGAGGCCTTAGAGTTCCATCTTGGTCTGTACCAAGGACTATCTCTTTGATCTAATTGTAGTTAAACTCCTTTGAGCCCGACTGAGACTCATCCTTAGGTATTTCCCCCAAGAGTTCAGTTTTAGAAAGATCCTGCTAAACAAATTTTGCTAGAATCCTCCATCCTCATTATTTGATCACCTCAATTTCTGAAAAAATCCCTATCTCCTAGGTAATATATGATTACCATGATACCTCTTTAGCACGGAGGATCCTGTTAGGTCAGTGTAGTAAGCACTATGCTACCTGATCAGTAATTTTCCATCTACCAATCCCTCTCCCAACTGTGTTCCTTGGCTATAAATTTCCACTTATTTTTACAGTATTGATACTTGAGCCTAATGTCACTCCCCCAATGAAAAACACTATTTCAGTAATCCCCATAGCTGTTGCTATAGTCTCAAATAAAGTCTGGATTTTCATTTTCAACAAGTGTCAGAAAGCTTTCGTCTTCAGTGGTAATGCACAAATGAAGACCAGATTGATTACTGTACTTTGAATACAGAGGGAATGATTTCAGAATGATTTTAGCTGTGAAATTACAATGGGGACATAAAAAAAAATTGGCAGAGGAAAGAAGAAAAAAAAAGAAAAAAATCCTATATAAAAATAGGAATTTTTCAGAGTTTGGACTTTAGAATACTTTTATATACAACAAGCTAATTGTGAAATATTATACTCTAACTAGTTAGTGTAGAAGCAGATTAAATTAGAGAACTTCATGACCCTTTTGTCAAATCTTTATAGAACAGTCATGATGACCTTCAGGTGTGCTATCCCCAGATATGGCACCTTGCATACTTAATATTTTAAGTTGAAGGACTCTGAGAAAACAGCAGAAGTGACTCTTCTGTCCTTCCCTGAACCAGATAATAAACCTGGGCATTCCTGACCATGTCCTGAAGCAGATCATAGGACTCTCCCTTGAGGGGTACCCTTCCTTTACCTAGAGGAAAGTAATTTACCTCTAAAGACACAGGAACATAGAGAAAAGCAAATCAGCTTTGCCAAGTTTCCTCCAGGTGATACCATCAAATCCTAGCTCCTTTGTCCAATTTCATTTCTCCTCATCAACTTAGTATAAAATTATATTTTTGTTTATTGAAGTTTTTATTTAAGAAGTCATCTGTGTCATGTAAAACTTATTGAATAAACTTGCATTCTTTCTCTTGTTAATCTGTCTTTTGTTATAATGTTACAGGTGCTCAGCCATGAACCTAGTCTAGGTGAGGAAAAAGTACTTATCTTCTCCTATGGTCCTTCTTTTTCTGCTGGTTATTGTTTTATGTTTGTTATTGCTTTATTTATTGCTTCCCAATTAGATTTAAATGTTTTGTTGATTCTTCTCACTGGCCTATTGATTAATTTATATATATATATATATTTAATTTTTAGTAAAAGGGATTGAACCCAGGGGTTTGTACATGTTACGCAAGCACTCTAACACAGGCTACATTCCCAGGTCTTTTTTTATTTTGAGAGAGGGTTTAAGTTGCCACACTGGCCTTGAAATTGCAATCTTCCTTGCCTCTCCAGGCATAGACCACCACACCTATCTATTTTTTTTAAAGAGAGAGAGAGAGAGAGAGAGAGAGGGAGGGAGAGAGAGAGAGAGAGAGAGAGAGAGAGAGAGAGAGAGAGAGAGAGAGAGAGAGAGAGAGAAAATTTTTCAATATTTATTTTTTAGTTCTTGGCGGACACACAACATCTATTTATTTTATTTGTATGTGGTGCTGAGGATCGAACCCAGCGCCCCGTGCATGCCAGGCGAGCGCACTACTGCTTGAGCCACATCTCCAGCCCACCTATCCATCTTAAAGCTTTTAGTAAAGTGATTTCCAGTAAATTAATGTTTATCATTGAAACATCAGCAGAACAGCATTTATAAACTAAACTCAGTTTTTATTATTTAATTTTGTTATCCTATCCTATGTTACTCTGAATACTTTTTTAAAAATACTTATTTTATTTTGTTTATTTTTATGTGGTGCTATGGATAGAACCCAGTGTCTTACACATGCTAGGCAAGTGCTTTTCCACTGAAATACAGCTTCAGCCCTCAAATGCTTTTTTGACACAGGTAAAGGCTCTGAATTTTCACTGTTCCTTATTACAGACTACAAAGCAGAACAGATGTAATATACATAAGAACCTAGCAGCAGTTATTTGAGTATAATGGAAAGTAATTTGCCATCTTTTGGTGTGGCATATTTAAATTGCTGGGAGAAAGCTGCTCAGTAGTGATGTGTCAATAAATTATTTCTTATATACCTCTTTATGTAATTATTTGGAAGTAATTTTGCAGTTGCATTGTGCTAGAACACCAAAAATAAAGCAATCTTGAATGAATTTTATATTTTTATTTTGCTCATTTTGGGACTGAAACAGCTGTTTAGAAAAGTGAGGAAATTACTGTTTTCTTCTGCCCTGGGGGAATGCTGGCTGAAGCCTCACACCTGGAGTTGGCTTTCCTGGGCTGAGCTCCAAAATGCCAGTGCTGTGCTGAGGATTTGGGGACAAGAAAACTGTAATCCCCTGGTGATCAGAATCAGGCGGGAGTAATAATTTGTTAATGTGGCCACTGGCTCTAAATCAATAAGTCCCACCTGGGGTTAAGGAAAGAAACCACAGTGCCTTTTCAAAAGTTTGAGAGCCCAGCTGTACTGTAAAGGCTAAAATTTGTCATTTAAAGTAGTAGGAAATCCTACATGTGCATCAAATAGGCTTTTGTCAGGTAATCACAGTCTTGGGATGCAAACCTGCTTGCCATTTGGTCTTGAAAGAGTCTCATTTTGTCATCCATTCACTCAACCAGAACACAGTGAGATCTGCACCTCTGATTGAAGACATTTCAGTCTTCTGAAAAATGAACTACATTGATGGCATTTACTTATGTTCTCATTATAACTGAAGTGAGTACCATAAAACAGTCTGAGAGCATCAAATGCAGGGCATGAACTCACTGAAAGGTATATGTATCCGAGATGATCTTCTGGGCTATTTGGTCAGAAGTTTTTGATTCATTAATTCAAACATGACCACTGACATGTTTGAGTAATACTGACTGAAAATATTTAATTTTAATCATTTACACATCTATCCACATAATCATAAGGATTTTATATTCAGTTTTCTATTTCTTTTAGGAGGAAAGAATAATCCACTACCTATTCTAAATTCAGAAAAATTAAGACAAAAATTTAATGTATTTTATATTCTTATAGAAGACAAATTATATTTAGCTCCCAAAATTCTTCCTGATGATTGTCTGTCCATTTTTAAATCAATTTAAATCAATGGTAAATAAATACACACATATGTATATATGTATATTATATATTTATGTATAAACAGTGATAACAAGTGTGACCTTACATTTTAGGATTATATTTACTTATTTATACTGTAGTATAGCATTTCACTTTTGTATCACTTATAATTTAAAAGAACTCAGTCTTGTTGAATTCAATCAGTCTATGTTCTGGTTTTTGTTTGTTTGTTTCTTTTTGTATTGGGATTGAACCCAGGGATGCTTAACCACTGAGCCACATCCCCAATCCTTTTATTTTTTTATGTAGAGACGGGATCTCATTAAGTTGCTTAATGGCTCACCAAGTTTCTGAGCTTGGCCTCAAACTCGTGATCCTCTTGTCTCAGCCTCTTGAGTCCCTGGGCTTACAGGTGTGTGCCACCCCACCTTTTGTTATGTTTGTTATGCAACATGCCAGAAGCAATCAACAGGAGCATGGTTCAATCTATATCCAAAATAAATGCTTTCTCTGCTAAAGGTTAACACTTATCCTAAAACATCACCAGAATTTCAATTCATTGAGGAAAATAATGGTCTTTTCTGGTGGCACTTTATAAGTAAAAACAAAACATCCAGGGCATTGGTTTCTTTTGTCTCTGAAGCTGAAAGCCCAAAGGCAGGACATTTTGCAAGAATCCTTCATGATATCCTGCACTTCTCTAAGTAATATTGTTAGTCTTCTTCTAATGAGCTAAAATGTTTCCTTTGGCACTTGGGGGGTCAAGATGCTCCAATTAAGATTAGTAAAAACCTTTAAAAAGTGGGTCAGTTTTGTATTTTAGTGATGATACTTTCAGCAAGGCAGAAGATAGTTCTGAAACTGAAGATGCCTCTTCCTGACATTTGATACTTAATCTTAAAAATTTCTGATGTCAAAAAAGGAGAGGTAAATGTAGGACCTGCATGGTTTCTAAGCTTTACTAATTGCCAGGGTTAGGCACTTATTTTTGCACAAGTCTTACTAAGATCAGTGCACTATCTCAGGTCCACAGGATTTTATATTTTACCTTTATCCAAAAGTTCAGCTGGGGCAGAAATGGAACAGGTAGAATGGAACAGGTGGAGTAGGTGGTTGCCTACTCTCAAATAAACTGCAACAATGGGGGTCTGTTTAAGGTAATTTGTGACAAGATACGTGTTAGCTTTTCTTTGAAAGATATTAGATGAAATAGTGTGGAAGCAAGACTAGAAGAGACTCAGAAAATAATCCAGGTTAGCCTCAATTCTTTAACTTCTCTCTCTTTCAACAGGTTGATGCTTTAAACAATCAAAGGCAACTTCTCCTTATGCCTATAATGGCAACTACTGGCCACAGCTCTGTATTTAAAAACACCAAATCCTTAATAAAATACTCATATGAGAAGTTGCTACATTTAGGTCCTGTATCTTCCCTCCCTAAATTTCCTTTGGTGATGAAAACAAAACGCTGGTAGAAAAAATGTCTTACTATGGGTAAGTATTTGGCATTCACTGTTGTTTGGGACTGCATCTAAATTATATGACTTAAATAATGAAATGTGGAGATTTTGACAGGTGAGTATAAAACATTCCATGTGAATCTGCTGTTACCAACCTCAGTTTCCTTATCTTCCAATTATGTTGATTAGAATTGGGGTAATTGGTCCATTTTTTATGGTAACTAATGTAAATGTTTACATTATTATAAGGTTATGAGCTGGGTGCCAGGGAACACAACTATAATCCCAGTGGCTCAGGAGACTGATACAGGAGGATGACAAATTCAAACCCAGTCTCAGCAATTTAGTGAGGCCCTAAGCAACTCAGTAAGACCCTGTCTCTAAATAAAATACAAAATAGGTCTGGGGATGTGGCTCACCAGTTGAGTACCCCTGAATTCAATTCCTGGTACCTCCCCCACTCCACCCCCCCCCCCAAAAAAAAGGATATGAAAGCATTCCACAGAAAATAAGCATTGCTGGTTCTCAAAGATTTAAAGCTGGGAACCTGAAAACTGTCAGGGGACTAGGAGATCTCAGTCTCAGTCTTGTATTCTCATTTTAGCAGCATAAACCTCTAAATACATGGAACTAGCTCTCAGGGACAGGGGTTCCTGACTTGGATGGAGCATCTGCTTAGTTCCATGGTTTAAATATAACACTAAGGATGGTTATAAACTACTACTTATAGTCAACAGGCAAAACTCCCTGCCCAGAGTAGTGGCATACACCTGTAATCCACTGGGGAGGCTGAGGCAGAAGGATCCAGAGTTTGAAGCCAGGCTCAGCAAAAAGCCAGGTGCTAATAAGCAACTCAGTGAGACCTGGTCTCTAACTAAAATATAAAAGAGTTCAGTCCCCAGTACTAAACAAACAAACAAACAAACAAACAAATAAATAAAGTTCCTGAAGATTTAGCAACAGTTTCCTGTGAAGAGTAAAAAGCTCACTCCTCTACTTCACTGCTCTAGGCCACAATGGTCTTCGACCCTTTCTCTCTACATGTTCAATTTAGTTTTAAAAAAACTTTCTCTGAAGACTTCTTTTCTCTACTACACATGATTTACCATTTTCATGATTCACAGATATCTAATAATGCTTCCTATGTTCCTAATTTCACTTTCCGAAAGGGTATCTTAGTGGCTTAGCTTTTTTTTTTTTTTGCATGTGTTTCTAGATTTGAGGGACAAGTATTGATGGAAACAAAACTGCCCATGTGCTGCCCAAACCAGAACGTTGCTGAAGCAAAGCAAACTCCAACCTAAGTACAAATGAACAGGAAAAAAGAGGAGCTAGACTGTCATATACGTAAATAATTCAACATAGCAACACATTAGGATTGCACATGTGCATATTTAAATATATCACTGAATTTTTAAGGACAAGAGTGCTTCAATGCAATCCAAATATAATACAACTAAAGGTGTCAACTCTATGTGCTACTATTTCATGTTTTAGGTAAAAATATTTTGCATTTGTATCTAATTTGCGATTTTTATTTACGTTTGGGTAAAAGATAAAATAAACAATATACATTAATATTATTTTGGATAATAAACTTAGAAGCAGAATAGGTTATAATTATTTATACAGCAGATAAAGTAAGATTGTTCAAGGGAAGATGTACATACACATAATGATAATGGTACTTGTATACAAAGAGATATAAATGTTATGATAAATGTAGTTTCAAGCCACTTCAACTTGAAATAATATTAGCTACCCATGTATTTTGAATAAAATAGCAGGATTTCCTACAGCAATACTATGTACAAGCACCTTATACTTTAATCATATAATCATATTATGGGTTTTCCACTTTCACAGGCTGATATGTAAGGATTTTCATACAATTAACAGCCTTCATATGTGGGTTTTAAGGCTCTCAGTGACAAAAACACACATTTTGTGTGGATGATACAATTTTTTAGCTTTTTCTCATTGCTAGGTATACATCAATGCAATGTATGCAAGCTCATAATGAATCACTCAATTTCTCTGATGCCAAGATACTTTTATCCAGCTAAATATATTTGTAGTATTTTCTTTCTTCCCACTAAAATACATTTGTTTCATAAAAGGATTAACCACTCAGTAGAAAATTGGAACACATAAAATCAATATATTTCCATGCTTACCAAATCAACATGATGTATAACAGCAGGTGATTCTGAAATCCATTAAAACAATCTGGTTTCTAAAATATATGTGTAAATTCAATTGAAGTCTATAGGCATTTTGCTTTATGACTATGGGTCAGGGAGATATTGTTAAGTACACAGATATAAAATTTAAGATGATTTCTCTATCAAGCACAAAGCCTGGTGACATCAGAGAAGAAACTGAGAATAGTTCAAAGAGAGAGAACAAAGTGAATTTTCCTTTTTCCTCCCAAACACAATTTTGTGTAAATTTTAAAATAATTTCTAGATTATAACCTAGATAAATATTATCAAATATGATAATTATTCTACTTGCTACTGAGGAAATATCTGTAAACAGGTTTATTTCCTGGCATGGTATGGTTTCATTAAATAGATAGATTTAAAAAAAGACATATATAGCAATATTTATAAATATTAGTGGTTCTAAATTCCCTAAAAATAGTTAATGTAAATGCAGGGTCAGACCAAAACACCTAAGCATCCGAGTTTGAAAGCAGAACACATGAAGATTTGATGTCCCTCAATATAGTCTTTTTAAAATATTTTTTAAGTTGTAGATGGATATAATAACTTTATTTTGTTTATTTATTTTTATGTGGTGCTGAGGATTGAACCCAGTGCCTTATACATGCTAGGCAAGCGCTCTACCACTGAGCCACAACCCCAGCTCCTCAGTATCATCTTAGTATCTTTAACCACCACTATTTTGAGGTAGATCAGATCATTTTTGCTTTAGGCAAAGTAAAGAAATGGAGTACTGACAGCAATAATTATTTTTTATCTTCTGTCCTGAAATGCAGCCCTAAACAGCATAATCCTTTCAGACAAAAAATTGAACTTCACTATTGAACTGGATCTAAAACCTCTTGAGAGAGTGGTTATATAACCTATGTTGCTTCTTTAGCATGTGTCTTTGAGCAAGGTCTCTATGATATGGAAACAATGGCACCCAACCAAGGGAACACACAGGAATGTAAAGGATAGTTTGCACTTGGATTTGGAAGCTGTCCATCATGTTGCCCAACTGGATCCACATAGAAGCAGAAACATATACCAAAGTGCTAAGTGAGTTACAAAATTGTTAATCACTGAGTTGACTTCTCTCTCCCCAAGAGCTTGATGAAAATAAAACTACACACAAAATTATCCCTAAGAATTCCTGTAATTAAATTTTCTCTCTCTCAACTTTCGGACAACTGCCACTACTTGAGTCTGGCTCCTGAATGTGCATTTGTGAGTTTTTCTAGAGAAAAGTACATGCTGGTTATCAGATTCTCTGAAGGGTTAAAATCTTAGTAATTGTAAACTTCTCCCTTTAGAGTATGACATTCACACTTTGGGGGCAGGAGTAAGATGGAAAGGGATATATCTTCATTTGAAGCAGGTTATTATATTGAAAAGAATTTGGACTTTGGTTTAAATCACTTTTCTCCCAACAGATGTGTAATGTTGCAGTAAGTAATATTTCTGAATCTGCTTAGTCACATATAAAATCTCAAAATAATAAACACTTAAGATGAGGTATTTCTCATCTCAATATTAGATTAATTCTTTCACATATTATAGGATATTTTTGTTAATGCTATAATACTTTTGACAGGTAACAAAATAAAATATGTTTATACTTTTTAACATGCCATGAATGTTAAAAAGTATAAACATTTTTTTTGTGTGGTTCATGAAAGAAAATCATAATGTGTATGTGGTAATAATTATATTCACATATCCTACCAGACCACAGAGTCAGGTTGTTTAATATATAAAATAGCATTTTCTTAAACACCTTAAAATTTTTGAGGTCAGCTAAGGATTAACTATGAAAAAGATTAAAATCTAATGACTTTTTTAAAAACTATACATGGAAATAAATAATACTTTTATGTAATCAACCTTGAATTTTAATCCAGAAATTTCAGTTTTTAAAACCTTTTCCTTATATTTACAACTATGTAGCATATTTGAGTTTGTTGATTATCATTTTGTATTTCTAAAATGCCAGAAATTAACTTTCAAGTTTCTTCATTTCCCTAATCATACATGTGGACAACTATAGTAGCAACATATACACAATTTTATATATTTTTATAAAAACATATGAAATTTCCACACCAAATTTTATAAGACTCATTTGTATTCAGTTTCTAAAATAAAATACTATTTCTAGGAAAACAAGATTTATGATGATTTTTTTAAATATACAAATTATCCTTCCTATCTCCCCTGAAACAAACATTATTATTACTGTGTGTATATATTTGAATGCATGCTAATGTGATTCTGCAACCTGTATACTCAGAAAAATGAGATATTGTATCCCATGTGATTCAAATGTATGATATGTCAAGGTCATTGTACTGTCATGTGTAACTAATTAAAACAAACAAGAAAGAAAAAAATACAAATTATAAACTAAAAATAAAACATTTCAACAAAGGGCTAATAATTATGTAATGAAAAAAGTTAAGTTGCTTGTCAATAGAAAGAATAATTGTTGAACCAAAGAGACAGATCAAAGACATTGACAGAAATGAATTTGAGCTCCAGTTGGGAAAGAGATGATAAGGAGACATCTTGTAATTTAGTTCAAGTTTTTTTAAAAAAGACTAATTACATTCCAGTGCTACAAGGACAACTGCATGTGAGTCAATGATTTTATCACTGAACTTTTAGGAAATAATGAGACAGGAAATGAGGCTGAAACCCTGGAATTTAGAGAAGGAATCTCAGCATTCAAAACAGAGAGAGAGAGAGACAGAGGGAGACTGAGACAGAGACATAGACAGAGAGGTCCTTTAAAAAACAAACTGCTTTTTATGTTGATCTAAATGAAACTATATTCTATAAGTTAATTTTCAGAGATTCTCTAAAGGAAAGGGGAAGACAAAAATCACCCAAGGGCTTACCATAAATTGTGTGACATTAAATAATTCCTTTCCCCTACTCAACATGAAAGTACAAAAGGAAAATAATACAAAAATGTGGGCAACTGTATATGTTCATTCTGTTTGTCCCTTTGCATGAGTTTGAATAACTCCATTTACATAGGCAATGCAAAAATACTCCCCCTTTTCCATTCATAATGGATACTCAGAATCCTTCTGTTTTTCTTTCCAATTCCATTTCATTTCCTTGCAGCTGCTGGATTTCTCCTCAGATTTTGGATCTGCTCTTAAAGTTAATATCTTAAGTTTCTGTGGCTTTGACTTCTGCTACTTCATTAGGACTTTGTTCTGGGTTCAGCTTTTTAATGACTCCAGGTCTCCATGAGAACCTGCAACCTGTCAGTAGCACACTAGTTGATGGCCCTGACTGACCTATGCCTGGATTCATCAACAAATACAATTGTTCCCTGCACCTCAGTAATGCATTTGATAGTTTTACTTCAGCTAACTTTGTAGGTAGTATTCAGCTAGAGAAATGTCTGTTAGATCCTGAGAAGGCAAAATGGATTAAAAGTGGGTATATGAATGAAGGGGTAGACTATTGAGTACTGGCTCCAGGTCCGTGGATGCTTTCCTAGGGAGCCGGCTTAAGTCTGCCCTCTCCTACTGTGTGTGTGTGTGTGTGTGTGTGTGTGTGTGTGTGTGTGTGTGTGTTGTTAGGGACGGAACCCAGGCCTGGTGCATGCTAGGTAAGTACCCTACTACTGAGCTATATGCTCAACACATTCACTTCCATGTAGAGGAGGAAAAGTTTGTTTGGTGCTCACAGTTTCAGAAGTCTTGGTCCACAGATGGCTGACTTCATGGCTGACCCAGGTGAGGCAGAACATCATAGCAGAAAGGTGTGGAGGATAAAAGCAGCTCAGGATATGGCAGAAAGGAAGCAGAGAGAGCTCTGCCCACCAGGAAGAAAACATAAACTCCAAAGGCATGCCCCCAGTAACCCATTTCCTCAAGCCACATTCTACCTGCCTATGGTTAACCACTCAGTTAATCTCTATGAGTGAATTAATACACTGATTAGATTAAACCCTCAGAACCCAATCATTTCACCTCTAAACTTTCTTCCAATGCTTTAAACGTAAGCTTTTAGGGTTTACCATATTTAAACCACAATGCCCAGCTACTTTGTTTTGGTCTTTAGCACCGATTCTAGGCAGGGTGATTATTAAGTAGGCAGAAGACAAATTTGGGAACCTGGAACACATGGATAGTTGGGTAAAGTTCCAAAAGATGGCTTAACAAGCTGATGACCACAGACAGATTCTGACATGAATCATTAAATATATATAGAGAGAATATTTCAAAATGTGTATGTAAGGTAATGATATGAAGGCTAGCATTTCTTGTATAAAAATAAATTTAACTTTTCTTGAATGCTTCTTGTAAGTAAATAACACAAAAAGATTTCCAAAAAGTGAATGAAATCTTTGTATTACTTAGTAACATGCAGAATACTTGACGATACCATGTCAGTCTGCCAGTAAGTCTGCCAGTGGTCTGACTTTGACCACACCAAAGTCAGAGAAAAGAATAATAATGTGTTAAACTATTGTATTTTTTACTTATTTTTTTGTAGCAACCTCTATAAGATATTTGTTGCTAGAACCAGTTTACAGATGAGAAAACTAAAAGTTATAGAAGTTAAGCAAGACTATAGGTTCTAAAGCCTGGACTTACAACATTGTCATGTCTTTATGTGTTTTTAAATGGACAAGTTCAGCCTATACAAATGGATCTTACCAGGTACTCAAACTGAAATGAACATGAGGAAGAAATAACTAGCGACAAGAAACTAATGTGTTAAGACTAAGCTTTAAAAGATTTATGTTAGATAAGATCTGTATAATAGGATGTGTTAAAAGATAGGGGATTACCAGTCTCTTCAGGTTTAAGAATAGGCTGAACCAACATTTGTCAAATGTACTTTGCACATGAGTCAGTTAATATGAGTAGGCAGCTTCTAAGGTATTTTTAAATTTAAAAAAAAAAACTTTGATTTTAGAATATTTATGATTGAACAGGTTCCAGAACTGAACCAGAAAGCATAACTTGAGAAAAGAAGATAAGCAATATTCCAGACAGAATCTACTGAACACTCTGAATTGGAAGTTGATAGATACTCTAAAATAAGTTTCAAAAAACCAGAAGACTTTGAAATAATCCTTTTCGTATAAAATTTCTCTGGCCCCAGTAACTTGGAAGTACAACTTAATCCACTGTAATCGTTTAATGATTTTATTCAAATTTCTGAATTTGAATACACAGCAATCTTATTATTGTATATAGTATTCAGATATCATGAGGAAGTTTTAAAATTGTAATTTCTTATCCTTTAATTGGAAATTCTAAAACAGATAATCATTGTATTCTTATACTCTGCTAAACAATAAAGGAGTTGAATGTAAAAATATAATATACATACTTCTTCCTATGTGAAGTAACTACAGACTACATTTAAGGAATGCATGCTCTTTCTTTTCTTTCTTTCTTTTTTTTTTTTAAACCTAGAGGTGCTTTACCATTGAGCCACATCCCCAGTCCCCTTTGTTGTTTTTTTGAGACAGGTATCACTAAGTTGCTTAGGCTGGTCTTCAATTTGTGTTTCTCCTGTCTCAGCTTCCTGATCTTCTGGGATAACAGGTGTGCAACACTGTGTCCAGCATCTGGTTTATTTTTAAAAATAAAATAATTTTGCTGAAACAGTTATTATACTTGTTTCTCCTTATAACCCAATTAATTTCTAGTGTAAGAAATTTTGTGATTTTCAGATGTAAATCTGTGTCAAATGAACATAGTGAAGCTCAGAATCTTGATTCAAAACTACAGGAATCAAAGCAACATGATATTGGCATGAATACAGACATACAGATCATTGAAATGGGACGGAGAAATAAGAAGTAAATTCATACATTTAATGTCAAGTGATCTCTGACAAGGGTGCCAAGAATACAAAATGAAAAAAATACTATCTGATAAGTAGTGCTGGGAAAACTGGATTATTTATATGCATAAGATTGCAACTAGACTCTTATTACCTCATATACAAATATCAACTCAAAATAGATTGATTACTTAAATATAGGACCTGATTCTGTAAAACTACTGGAAGAAGACATATAAGAAAAATTTCCTGGCATAGGTGTAAGCAATAATTATTTTATAGAACTCCAAAAAACCACAGCAATAAAAGCAAAATGGATAAGTGGAATTGCATCAAACTAATCAGCTTCTACACAGAAAAGGAAACAAGAAAACAGTGAAGAGACAACCTACAGAATTTGAAAAACCATACATTTGTTAAAAGGCCAATATCCAAAATATATAGGCAACTCAAACAACTCAATAGTAAGCATATGATTTTGATAAGTGTCTCAAAGGCCATATATTAAAAACTTGGCCTCAAACCTGTGGCACTATTGGGAAGTAGAGAACCTTCAGAAATTAACAAAAGTTAGGTCACTGAAGAGATGCCCTTTGAAGGTAATATTAGGATCCTGTCCATCCCTTCCTCCCTCCCTCTCTCTCTCACTCTCTCTCCCCACCCCCAACTCCCTGACATAATGCACTGCCTCATCACAGATTCAAAAACAAGATAGCCAACTAATCATGAACTGAAACCTCTGAAAGCATGAGCCAAAATTAGTCTTTCTTCCTTATGAGTTTATTGTCTCAGGTATTTTGTTACAGTAATGGAAAGCTGACTAATAGCCAAAAAAGAAAAAAAATCCAAATAAAAAGTGGGAAAAGGGCCTGATAATATAATTTTCTACAAAAGACTTATCAGTGGCCAATAGGTATATTAAAAGGTGCTCAAAATAACTAGTCATTAGGGAAATACAATTAAAACCATAGTAAGACATCACTTCAACAATTGGTGGAATGGTTATTATCAAAAGAAGAAAAGATAAGAGTTGGTAAGATTGTTGTTTTGGTCAGATTTTGTGCTTCTGTGACCAAAATACCCAACCAAAACAACTTAGAGGAGGGAAAGTTCATTTTTTCTCATAATATCAGAGGTCTCAGTCCATAGCCAGTTAATTCCATCCCTTTGGCCCAAAGTGAGGGAGAACATCATGGAAAAAGAATGTGGTAGGAGGAAGCTGCTTCCCTCATGACAGGAAGGAAGCAGGGGGGAGGGGCTGCAGGGAAGATGACCCCTTCCAGGGCAGCCTCCCTCCCTTCCCCCTCCACCGTTCCCCATGATCACCTCCTCTAGTTCTACCCACTCTCCTACAGTTACCATCCAGCTTGTTCATTCAAACTAGGATAGACTAATCAGGTTACTGGTCTCATAATCTAATCACTTTACTTGTGAACATTCCTGTCTTAACACAGGAGCTTTTGAGGGATAACTCACATCCAAATCATAACAGATTTGAAGATAAGGGAACTCTTATACACCGGTGGAACTCAAACTAATATAACCATTAAGAAAAATATTATGAATATTCCTCAAAAAATTAAAAAACTACCATATCACCAACAGACCTATTTCTGAGTATGTATCCAAAGGAAATGAAATTAATGTCAAAAAGATATCTATAATCCCATGTTTATTGTAGCACTTTTCATAACACGCATGATGTGGAATCAACATAAGTGTGTATCAATGTTTGTTTGCATGGAGATAAGTGTGTGTGTGTGTGTGTGTGTGTGTGTGTGTGTATAGATATATAAAATGGAATATCACTCAGTCTAAATAAAGGAGAAATCTTGGCATTTGCAACAACATGGATGAACCTGGAGAAATTATGCTAAATGGCTACAACAGACACAAAAAGACAAAAACTGTATGATTTCACTTGTACATGGGATATTAAAAAGTCAAATTCACAGAACCAGTAGAATGGTGGTCACCAGTGGGTGGGGGAAAAGGTCAAATGGGGAGATGTTAGATTAAGGGTATCTAGTTTCAGTTAGGATAAATATATTTTTGGTATTTATTGAATAGCATGGTGAGTAAAGTTAATAATTCTGTATTAAATATTTGAAATTGCCAAAAGGATAGATCTTAAGTGTTCTTACCATAAACATACCAAAAATATAATTATATGAAGTTGAGGACGTGTTAGTTGGCTTGACTGTAGTAGTCATTTCATAATGTATACCTACATCCAAATATCACTCTATACACTGTAAAAGCATACATTTTTGGGTGTGGATTATACCTTAATAATGCTGGGGGAAATAAAGAGAACATGAACCTCTAGTTTAAACCAAAATATTTTAAATAAGCCAGTATTTTAAAAGTGAATAATTTGGGATTTTGTTTCATTTTTTGTTTTTCCCTTTCTCATATATGCTTTCGCTCTAAAAGAAAACCTCCTTAGGCAATGTAAGACACTAAGAAGAAAATTTCCTTTGCTAACTCATTTTCCATTTAGCTTTGGACCTAAACTCTGTTTAAATAATTATCACCTATGAAAACTAGACCATAAATACTAGGATTCTTTTCCAGGCAGTTAGGTAATATAAACGTGATGCCATTTCATAGTATCTTTCCCATGATATTGAAATGTTTCATTATTATATCACATATGTTATTTGTGTCCTCAAAATATGCTTAACTCCAGCATCCTAATCACTTTTCATCCCACAAGGATATGGAGAAAGTCCTTGGAGCATAACGTTAAATAGTCTATGCAATGATTTTAAGCACACCAGGGAACATTTAACCAGGAATGGGATATAATGATATCTCATTTTTTTTCTCTTCAATCTCATTTTTTTTCCATTTTCTCTATTCTCATTCTCTCTTCCCATCTCATTCATTTCAATAATTGTAATAACTTCAATAATATAAAAATGTATATGTTTCACAGTAATGAAGCCTATGCATTATGAGGCTGAGTTACACATAGAACAAACAGAAAGGGTTGTGCCAAAGTCACAGAGAAGGTGACAACACTTTTGCAGTGAATTAGTATTTCCTGTCATGCTCTGATTCTTCTATGTATCTTACTCTATCACCTTCCACTGCAGCAATTCACCAACTCTCCTCTACTAAGTTTTTCCATCTCCCTAATAATAATTACCTCTTGTAGTTGCCCTTGCTTCATTCTTTAACACTTTCATGCCTAGATTCATTAGGCTCCCATTTAGGCTTCTGCTCATAATCCATCCTGTATTATATAACCAAAACTTCCTTTCTGAAATAATATAATTAATCTATTCCCTTTCACAAAATAAAAGAACAACAAAAATCCTTAAATAGCCATCCATTAAATATAGAGTAGAATTATTTTAAGGCTCTTTGATACCTGACGTTAAGTTTTATATTCATTACATTCTGCAAAAACCACCCCCCGCCCTTTTTAGCAATACTGAAAGCGTTTTTCATGTACATTCATGATACCCATCAGAAATCAGGCTCAACCGTCAAAAATTAGTTCAAATATAACTCCTTCATTAACTTTATATTCAAGTAAATCTGTTGTCAGAAATTAGTTGTGTTTCCAGGGCTTGCAATAGTACTCTTCACAATACCAAAGATCCCTTGTCCAATTTTATTACTTCAGCTTACATGTAAATGTCTTCCACATAATTATGTGAATTTTGAGAGGGGAAACAAAAGCAACTTATTCATTTTCATATCCTCTATGTATACAACTGGAGTGCCAATATTGTTTTTGAATGAATGAGCTGGTTCACAGAAATGAGTGAGAATCTTTCCTTTTCACTGGAACTTAAGGAAGGAAATTATGAAAACTACAGAATTCCAAGAATGTTACATATATCTCAAATAGGAAGTTATAGGAGCCAAATGCTTATCACTTATTCATGTTTACATAATACACAGGAAGAAGCAATTTGAAAATAAGATGATATCTAACCAAGAATAATCAAAATAAAACTCTGAAGTTATGAAATAGTAAAACAGGACTGCTGAGATAGTGGATGCTTTTATGTGATAAAAATTTATTGTAATGTTACAGTGGTAAGATGCATTAATCAGGTAAATCCGGTATAGCAGTACATGCAGTCACATTTACTAGTGGAATTAAAAATCTTTTCCTATAAGAAACTGTCCATACCTCTTTGCAAAGTGGTTATTTGTTGTTCTTAGAAGATTAGTATCAACAACTTCAGATTTCTCTGTATGTAAATTAAGTTTGATCATAATTAGAAGCTTTCCTGAATGTAAGGTATAAACAAAGTCTGATTAGAGATATGGAGGTATGATAATACTACTTTTGCTACATTTAAGTTTTACTCATATATTCTGAGTGAGTAGCATAATAGCTGCAGATGTTGTGTTATAGGTAGTAATCGCCTCCTCCTGTTGATAAGGAGCTGGCCATCTGTCCCAAGATATCCCAAGTGAAAGACACAATATCTGCAGTCAGAGACTGTCTACAATTAATCTATAAGTAAAATAAAGTTATTAAACTCCTCATTATATCTCTAATAACTCTACATATGCATAAATACTATTGTATGTTTATTTTCTTTATAACTGAATAATGAAGAGTAAGTTTATGGGCC
This sequence comes from Ictidomys tridecemlineatus, assembly GCF_052094955.1. Classification (NCBI taxonomy): domain Eukaryota; kingdom Metazoa; phylum Chordata; class Mammalia; order Rodentia; family Sciuridae; genus Ictidomys; species Ictidomys tridecemlineatus. The sequence goes on from NC_135479.1 coordinate 169,210,387, forward strand.
ATTATTCCTGCTATAGATTTCTTAAAAAGAGTTAACTCATTGTGTCCAAGGTAGTTAAGACATACAGTCAGCATAGAGCCTCTATGTTTAACTTCCCAACCCTTCTAGCTATGAAACTAACTCATACCCACTAGGAAAAGTATTGAAAGAAAAAATGGCAAGAGAGAGAGAGAGAGAAAGAAAAGAAATACAAATTAAGTGTCATGAGAGAGAAGAGGGGAGAGCAAGCAAGCCATGGAGAATTAGATTATTTCCCAGGTGGAAAAGGAAAAAAAGCAGGGAAGGTGCTTGTGTATGTTTTATAGATCAACCCCATTCCCTTTGGACTGAGGCCTTCACTACCCTCAGCTGCAGTGTTGGCTGCTTCGAGAACACAGCTGACTATTTGCTTGGATCTTGCTCTTGACCAAAAGATCACACCCATAAGTTGTCAATGAGGGGATTCAAAGGATCACTCAGCCTCATTTCTGAACAGACATTTGAATTTCATCACAATCTGTGGGGTTAGGCGAAGCCCTTTCTGCAACTGCATCTCAATTCACTCTCCCCAGCTATGTATTCTTTACTCTGTCTCAGGAGGACACCCCCTCCCATAAGTATCCTGAATGCAAATCCTGGTCTAGGGCCTATTTTCTATGGGATCTAGCCTAAGACAGGATAAAATGGAAGCAAAGCAATAAAACAACATGCAGGTAATTTTTTCAGATATAATAATGTAGAAATATAACCATCTCCAGGACGTGGTTAAGTTTGAAAGGAGCAATAGTAGTTCCTCATAAGGCCTGACACAGCTCCAACTGATAGCTGTTTATGAAATGAATAACTAGAATTCAATCAGGTATGCTGCAATTTTATAGAGAGTAAGCTAGAAAAGACATCTGGGTGTTGAACTCTCAGACTGCAGGTCTGACTTGACAGAAACAACCAATGATTCTCAAGTTAACATATTAAGAGCATTTGGAGACATCCTATCAGTTATTGTGATGGCATTGGTGTGGCAGAGACTGGTTTATCAGCATAATGCAGACTTTAAGAGAAGGAAAAAAACGAACTGAAAGGGACATACATTAAGACCTATGAGACAGTCCTTGCTTTAAATGTTGAACAAAGACTTACAAAACATTTTCTATTCAAAAAAAAGATTCAAAAAATTTATTAAATCATTATACTATGCTGGAAGAACCCTCCCAACTTCAACATAGTATGACTACACTGATTAAATTTCGCATACAAAGTTAACTTCTTCATGTACTTGGGAGAAAACAAACTATTATTGGCTTTGAATCAATAAAATTCTCAAATACTAAATAAACTCTTAAGAAATAGCACTTAGCTTTTTTCTTTCCCTCTGTAATGTCTCCAAATGTGTGATTCATCTGATAGGCCTAAATATTGTACTAATGATCATCAGGGATAACATTTATTTCTCTAATACTCTTAAGTGTAAATGACATCATCCCGGTCCAAAGTGTAATTAAATGTCTTCAGAATATCAAATAATTCATGAGTAGTGTTCTGTTGTATTTTCAAATTAGAAACATGCCAGAACATAAAAATATCAAAATATCGTTTACATATAAGCCATCTGAGAGGAGGAAAGATTGCCTCTGCTTGCTATTTATGCCAATCATGAAATGAATAGCACAGTCACAGATTGTTAACTGAATTTTAAGTTTCGATACACAATTTGGAAATGAAGCACTTGTAAAGCCATCCTGGATATGGGCAAATATACTATGGGCAAATGTATTTATGGTCAAATACAAAACAGAAAAAAGTAATAAATAAGTGATATTTCACATTTTGCTTTGAAATTGAGTTAAAATATAGTAGTACATTTAAAAGGCTGAGCCCAGGGCTGTAACCTTTTTTCAATCAAGGTGAACGTGAGAACTTTCCTTAAGTCTACTTAGCTTCAATCCCTACCTCGCCAATCAGATGAATGTGGAGAGCCTGCTCTGTATCATAATGCTACATACTGAGTAAGTCTGTCCTTCAGGGGTAAATTTCTGCAAATATGATGGGATTTTACAAAGAAATAAGTGCACATTTCTTGAATGGAAAAGAGTAACAGAAATGAAAAAATCTGAAGGATCTTGGGAAAGTTGTAAATTGAGAGAAAATATGTTACAACAATATAAATAAGGCCTTTCAGTGTGCATCTAACCAGAAAAGCAATTACATTTTTGTTTCTAGGGAAAAATATAATTTTAACGATTCATTTAAATGATGGTGACCTGCCCACCCAGAAGCTGTTTTTCCTTCCTTCCAATTTATCTGTAGATGAAAATATGCATTACATATTGCCACACAGCTGTCACTCTCTACTTGGCAGGAAAATTGAAGCTATGATAGCACATATTGCTTATTATACTAAAAGCTGAAAACAAGTACTTAACTAGGTACATGTCAAATACAATTTTTAAAAAATTCACTCACAACAAATGAACACCACAATAATAGATCTTGAAAACTCAATTTACAAGATATATTTTATATGATGGAAAGAGAAATTCATGAATAAAGACCAATTTTATTCTCACACCAAAATTCCACATTTACAAATGAATAATTGTAGCTGCTGAAAATAACCTCTAAGTCTGCACATGACAAAAACCTCTAGGTGTATAAATTAGAGCCTTAATTCCTCCCTGAGTTTGGCACAATTTTCATTAAGACTTGAAATTAGACACAACACCAAAATGTATTTTCCTATCTGATGTAACATTGTATCCATGTCAATAGGGGGGAGGGAGAGAGAGAGAGAGAGAGAGTTGCAGATGCTCACTGGTTGGTATCATCTTCATATCTAAAGTTCTCTTCAAACCTTTTTCCTAAAGGCTTCAAGTAATAAAATTTCCAGGAAAATGATGCCATATATACTATCATATATGCTTAAATAAGTATATATAATAATTATATATTTTGTAGTACTTTCTGCAGATTATGATAATGAAGGCCTAATTTTAGTGACATTATGAGCAAGTCACATTGTCTATCTGTATTCCAATTTTCTCATGTTTAAAATTAAAAGATTTACACTGGTTATTTTGTATTTCTGGGGTTCTAAGTTAAGACAATAACAACTAAAAGTGAAATATAGAATAATATGACTTATCAAGATAAAAATATTTTAAAAAGAGATTAATCAGACACAATTAAACAGAGTTGAGTTTGATTTCTGATTTCTACTTAAACCATGTGACTAGAGACTGGTACCTAAAATTTCGTCTAAAATAGAGTGTGTTCAAAGGTAAAACACCATTGGGAAGGTGATTTCATTAGACAAACTATCATGTCTAAGTAATTTTTGACATGTAATCACTCATCTCCATTTATAAATATTTTAGTCACTTTATCCCTATGAATGAGAATAATCTTTCCACCGGAGAGATTAAACTGCAATGAATATACAAATTATCTACACAGAATAACTGAAAAATGTTTTAAAAGTTGTTTTTTTTAATGTGTTCATATCCCAATAGGTAAAAAAAAATAAAGAACATTTCAGGGTTTCTTAATATCTCCTGGAATTTGATTTCTATTGACCCAAAACATTTCTTGGCATGATGCCCTCACTGTTCCAGTCTAAGTGATTATTTTGGATGAAGTTGTGAGGTTGGCATATGACCACTTCTGTACTTACAATTATCACTAATAATTTGAGTAACTGCACTTGTTGTCTGTCCTCTACCAGGCCATAAGCTTCATTGAGGTCAAGAGAATTTGTCCACCCAGTTCACTGCTGTCAGCATCTGTCACAGCAGTATGCCCCTAGTCAATAAATATTCTGCAGTTAATGAATAAATAAATCCTGCACATCCTGACATCTCCATTTCGAAGGTCTCCAATTCTGATGACTTTTTTCCTATCTTCTTTTCTAGCACACAAGAAAACACAAACAAGGGACTCTAATATAAAAGTTGAAAACTTAGCAGCTTTTATTATTTTAAAATTTTTCTCCAAGTAATGGAGTTATTGACAGTTGTTTTTCCATGTCTCTTTTAAAATTTATCTTGAAAGTGTAATTTGAAGCTATATATTTGAGATCCTAATAGAACCATCCTTTACCTGAAAGGGGAGTTGTCAGGGTTTTTAGCCCCCATCTCCTCCTGACCAGTGGGAGAAACGGGAAAAGCACACTCCGACCAAGAGGAGCCAAGAAAGGTAAAGGTTGACTGGCTGCCTCCCTGGAGGACAATCAGACCTGCCTGGGAGAACAGTCAAAGCAGGATCTCATTTAATAAGGAAGTACACACAGCTTATACAGGAGCCAATCAGAATAAAGATCAGAGGGGTGGAGCAAGTTCACATGTACCCCCATCCCATAGTCTGTAAGGGAAGGCACAAGCTGTCCAGGAAGGCGGAAGAGTCCTGGACCTATCCTGAGGTGGTCCGCCTCTTCTGTCACCGCTCACAGCACTGTCTCCTGGCTGATCCCCAGGAGCTGTCCCAGCCACATGTACAGCCTCAAGACCAGGAAGCAGGCAGCCATGCCCTACAGAGAGTATTATTTTATGTAATTTCACTGTGCTAAAGTAGGTCTACAGAAGACAGTCTCATTTTATAATGAAATTAATTCACTAATCTAGCATGTATTCTAATTTAAGCTTAAAATTTTTCACCCAAATTTGAGCCATCCATGAGTATAAGGAACTGAACTGCAAGAGGTCCATTTACATGTTTCATCAGGCAGCCTTCTCTGGGAAAAGAACTTACTAAAAGAAAAGTGAACACTGCATAATTTTGTCTGAAGACATATGCTTAGAGTTGCTCATTCATTCAACAAATAATTGCACTCCAAACCAAATAAATCATGGTTCTTGCTTTCAAGCATCTTACAATAGGGAAAGCTTGGCAACAAGTCAATAATTATAAAATAGTGCACCAAGTGTCATAGAACAATGGTGGCTATGAGTATGGCCTGTCATCTGTCACTCAGATTGCTCTCTGCTCAGTCCTTGAAGTTTGACAAGTGTCACTGGAATGTCATCAACATTTTTTTTTTTGGTACCAGGGATTGAACCCTATAGTGTATAACCACTGACCCACATCCCCAGTTTTTTTTAATATTTAATTTACACACAGTGTCTCACTATGTTGATTAGGGCCTTGCTAAGCCCCTGAGGCTGGCTTTGAACTTACAATCCTCCTGCCTCAGCCTCCAGAGCTTCTGGGATTACAGGCATGAGCCACCATGTCTAGCTTGTCTCCAACACTGGATATCCACCATAGTCTTGGACATCACCATGAAAAGCAAGAGCAAGACAGGACAATGTTGACTAAAACATTGTAGCTGTGAAGAGAATCCTCAGAACACCTTCATGTTAACACATGGGAATTTCCAAAATAATAATAAAATATTTAGAGGTGAGATCAAAGTTCCAAAGAGGGTGAGAGCAGTGTCAGACATTCACTAAAGTGCTATTGTTTAGCTAGTACACCTGAAAAAAAATCAAATATGAAAGAGATTACCTTATTTATAAGATGGCAAATTCTCTGCCTATATTTTTTCAAGCAATAGTTTCTGCCAGAGGTATATGGAGTAGGCAATTATTGAAACAATAACCTCTTCATCTCAGATCTCATGAGTCTATAATGGCCTACAATAAAACACTGCATATATATATATTTTTGCAGGGGGATCAGGGATTGAACTCTGGGGCACTTGATCACTGAGCCACATCCCCAGCCCTATTTTGTATTTTATTTAGAGACAACACCCACTTTTGCTGAGGCTGGCTTTGAACCTGCAATCTTCCTGTCTCAGCCTCCAGAGCTGCTGGGATTACAGGTGTGCGCCACTAATCCTGGCTGCACACACATTTTGAACCAGCATTGTGCTCTTTTCTTACAGACTTTCTTTCTTGGCAATGGATGAATTTTAAGGAAATGGAAAGGATTTGTGTCTATAAATGCAATAAAGTTTGTGCCATTTCCTGGACCCTTTTCAGAGCCAACTCTTGTCTAATCCCATACCAGAGTTGGAATGAGTAAAATCTGCAAATATCAATGATTCGTGCTGACTAAGATATTTTGGCATCCACTGATTGATTTTTAAATGGGAATGCCTGCTCTCCATTTGGTTTTAACTATTGATAATAACCAGCATATTGTTTTCATGTGTTCTTTTCCTACTGAGCTCTCCACTGACTTTCCACTAACACTCCTTTCCTACCACTTCCTGTGGTGGGTAATACCATGGCAGCTTTTACCTAGCATGCAATTTACCTAGGCTTGCTCTGCATGATATGGGAAGTACCAGCAAGAATTATAAAGGTTTCAGAGACAAGAAAAGGTATCCTGCTATGTTTTGAATGAGGCCAAATTTAGTGAAGGAAACTTAGGTCTCTTATGTACAATAATAATTCTGGCACTTAGAGAAGTATCATGTAGTTTTATTTGGAAACCCAAGAATATAAGTTATAAAATAAATGTTTAAAATATACAACACATAATTTTTCTGTATAAAAAAGGCCACTCACAAAAAGAATAATATCCTTGGGCTGAAAGAACTTGCAACCTATTTGAGCAAATTACATGGAGAAAACCAATGAAGAACAACCAAACATAACCTTCACTAAATGATAATGTGGCATACACTGTATATGCTCTCTAGAGATTGTTTTACTTTTCAATTAATTCTGATTGATAAGTAAAATCCTCATGAAAGACACAGACATGAAATTGACTAAATAAGGTTTGAAATATGCATTCCAGAACAGAAACTAAAGGATGCATGCAAACACTGATCAGAATCATCTATTTGGAATACACCTGAATTCAGTTAATTGCAAAAAAAAAAAAAAAAAAAAAAAAAACTACCTTGGGTTGCTAGAAGGAGAACATGGGCTCAGCTTGATAATAAAGTTTTAATAAACGTAGAGGCATATAGACTTGATTTAGGCAACAGAAGAACATCACAGTGTTGAACTATGATGAAATGAAGAATGTGGTATAGAACAAACATATAAACAGGCACTGTCACCCAGGATGACTTGATTCCAGCAGCAGGATTTCAGGTAGAAAACTAGTTTGAAAAGCCTTGATAAAACTGAAATATCTTATTACTCTTAATTAAAGCATTGTCAATATTTTATTTGCATAAAATAATAATATTAATATATACATGGCTGCCAAGTTCAGTGTCAGACTCATGCCCTAAGTAATTCATCCATATATTGAACTTTTGTGTATGTAGCATGGTTAAAACATGTTAGGTTTGGTTTAAAGATATAAAGATGGTAAATTTTCTTTCTTTTTTTTTTTTTAACTAATCCTATCCTATTACCTAGTCACCTGGAACACTTGGATGCCAGACTCCTAAAATTGTTGCCATCCTTTTCCCTAGACACATCTTTGGTGAGTTACCAAGTTTTTCTACTGTTGAAATGTTATCCAAGTCTAACTACTATGTTCCTGTTGCATGACTGATCAAATCCTCATAATTTCTCCCTAAGGCATCATATAATAGCTTTTTTCTCTGGTCCCCATATCTTTAGTCTCACATCTTTTCAATCTGTTCTTCACACTGCCACAAAGAGATTTTCAGAGAAAAACAAACAGATTACATTTTATTTTTTCCTTCTTTTAAAACCTTAGTTTTAAATTCACACATAAGATTATACAAATTCATAGGGTACCACGTGATGCTTCAATATGTGCATTCATTGCATAATGTTCAAATTATGATAAGTGTATACATCTACTCTAAAACACTTAATAATCACCTATGATTTCCTGTTCCATATAAAACTCCTCAACAAGTACATAAGGCCCCACCTACCACTAAGGCTTTATTGGCCACAACTTCAGGTCCCTGATCCCACTGTTTGTCTCACAAACCTTTTATGTTTTTCAGATTTCATGTCTTCATGATCTTACCTTGAATTTTCTGACCATTGTTTAATACTCAGGGAAATTCTTCTAATACTTTAAGGAAAATTTGAATGTTACTTTTCTTATGAACCCTTCCCTAGATTTCCTAGGAAAGTTCACCGATTCTGCGTTTCCAAGTATTATGTATGTTCTTTTGTATAAAACTTTGGGGGTAGCTTTAAATTATATGTGTACCTATTTCTCTATTTTTGGCAGTTATCCATCCATTAGATAGATCATGTCTTGGCACAGAAATTTGAAAATATTTCTGAAATAAGCAAATGAATTTATCCTGTCACGTAAAAGTATTAAATTATTTATATTTAATAGCTTTATTGAAATGATTTACATACTAGAAAGTTTAATCAACTAATTGTTCAATTAAATATTTGATAGCCATTAGTATATTTACAGAGTTGTATAACCATGCCCAAAAGCTTAATTTTAGAAACTTACCATCATCCCCAAAGAACATTTTAATCTATTATAATCACTCTTCATTCCATTCTCCCTCTAGCTCTAAACCACCTTTAAATCTAATTTCTATTGCTATAGATTTACCATTGTATACATTTCATATACAGTAATGCTCTGTGTAATGATATTCTGGGCATCGGTTGGCTGTATATAAGACAGTGGTCCTAAGATTATACTGCCTAGTAACATAATGCTGTCTTAATTTCTTTGAGTATACTTTATCATCTTCCTACAACCATGAAATTGTCTAATGATATACTTCTCAGAAACATCCTTGTCATTAAACAACATGTGATTGTGAAAGTTCCTAACAACAGCATCAGATAGAGCAGTGGGTGGAAAAGTCAAACATCTCAACTAATTCTCTTGAGAATACAGCTGTCCAAATGGAACCTAAGGTCTAAATGAGACTCTCATCCTCAGAAGCTTCTCTTGCCCTTGGTTAACTCTGTTGCTTAAAATTTTCATTATTGAAAACAAGCTTGTTATTTTAAAGGACATATAACTGCACCACCAAGACCTTTAGTTTTCTTGCTCTGTTAAACCCCATAATTTGTCATGACTTGTGCTTCTATAGGATTGTTCAAAGGTTTGGTAACTTCAACTAGTTGTCAAATCAAAAAGTCAGGGAATGTGGGCTCATTCTTGTGCTCACAAAGGTTGTTTCATTTTATATTTATTTATTCATTTATGGTGCTGGGGATGGAACCCAGGCCCCTACACATGCTAGGCAAGCATTCTAACACCAACCTACACCGCAAGCCCTTGGTGTGTCTTTGACATTGACCTCCAGGAGGGAGGCTAGAATCTGATACACATGGGAATATCTACTTAAATGAATTAGAAATAAATAAGAACTTCAAATGAGCAGTTAGAAGAGACACATAAGGGGGTCTTTTGAATTACTTGCATACCACCAACAAAATAATGATGATACCTAGTCAAATATTTATTATAGCTTATTTGGAAGTCAAAAATTAATAATCACTGAAAAAGCGTATACTAGACATTCAAACCCACAAAGAATTATGTGGATATAATTTTTATAATTGACTCTATGCTAACAGTGACATTTTAGAAATGCCATTCAATATGTCTGAATATTCCTTTGTAAAATAATGTGATTAGACAAGATAGCTACCAAGTTCACTCCTAACTCTAATATGTTCAAATTAATTTATTTTTATTTCTGGGTATCATATCTATTTTCTATTTCTATATATCTATTATATATATTTTCCCTGTTCCTGCATTTATAAATAAAGATATTTTGTTCAAAATTTAATATTACAGTTTGAATTGGCAGAAAATAAAGCTATGATAATTAACCCATGCAGTAAAGAATTAAAAATCAGAGATAATATGCCTCGAATACGTTGAAAATATAAATTAAAGCACATTATAAAATGGCTTTGCATTAGCCAATTAATATTAAACTTTATTACCAAACAAATATTTTATTCCATATTGATACGCTCTTCGGTAATAGTAAGGATGTTTTACTCATTTATCTTATTTAAATGCCTGGCTATTTAAAAATCTCAATGCTTTCCCCACAGTAATATTTAGTGAGGGGTTAGTATTGGGACAGAATACGGAGAAAAAATTACAAGGAATAATGTAAACCATACAGAGATATTTTGGCTCAAATAGCTACAAATAGAAAATAATAAATAATTCTTGTCATACTACTTTGAGCATGTTCTTAGTAACAATTCACAATGTTTTTAAATAAAGGCAAAATTGCAGCATATGCCCTGGGTTATTTCTTTTTTCTTTTCTTTTTTTTTTTTTTTAGAGAGAGTGAGAGAGGAGAGAGGGAGAGAGGGAGAGAGAGAATTTTTTTTTAATATTTATTTTTTAGTTCTCGGAGGACACAACATCTTTGTTGGTATGTGGTGCTGAGGATGGAACCTGGGCCACAGGCATGCCAGGCAAGCGTGCTACTGCTTGAGCCACATCCCTAGCACCCCCTGGGTTATTTCTTATCTCCTACTTACTAACCCCTGTTGCAGCCACAGCAACAAGACACAGTGCACTGTCTCTGGAATAGGTTGCACCTGAGTATGAATCTCAGCCTGATAACTCAAGAGCTAATTGATCTGGTTAACTAAGTGATCTAAAATCAGTGGGTAAGCATTAAATAAGATAACTTAAATAACAGGATCCCATAGCACCTTGGTACCTGGAAGCACTGAAAGAATGGCTGCTGTCATTATCACTCCTCTAATTTTTATGGGTATAATAAAAATATATATCATAAAAATTGATCTATTCACTATTATTGGTGTTTACTGGAATTGTTTAGAGAATGTTAATTTGATTGCTAGGTGAATGTTTACAACTTTTATTCAATTATGTTTGGAGACAAGAAATTAAAATATAAAATGAAGCAGATTTTACTTATTATCTTAATTTTCCACTTATTATATTCAGAGCACAGTTTGTATGGCCAAGACAATAGTGTCTATTATCTATGGCCTTACACAGTGACTTTTAACTCATTATTTAATGAAAATATGCATATACATTGGGGAGACTTTGTCTGTTCTTAATATTCTCTGAATAACCAATCTTTAGCCAATCTAAGATATATAAGTCAAGGTACATCAAATAGCGATAACAAAGAACTCCAAAATCTCATTGGTTTACTATGCTGCATGTTTACTTCTTAATTACTCAATAATTCAACATAGTTGGCAGTGGGCTTCTGTTCCTATGATCATTCAGTTATACAGGCTACTTCCATCTTACTTTTCCCCATAGCACAGGGGCTTAGATTCCTCCACTGGATATTTCTTAGGGTATGAGGAATAAGATGGCAGAGAGCTTTACAAATTATATAGTAGGGCTTTAATGATCCAAGCTTAGAAGAGGCTTATATTGTTTTATTATTATTCCAGGGCCTGTATTAGTCATATGATTCACTCAACCACAAGGTATTCAGGAAAACTGCATCCAGATGGGTGACAAAAAGATACAGAGTATTGTTTCTGACACAACACACTATCAGTAAAAAATACTAATTAAGAAATATATAATCCTTTCGTAAGTGAACATGTTCATAAAAAAGAACATGAAAATATTTGGAACACAAAAACAAATTATATGCAATATTAAACAGATTTCCAACAAAAGTTAGTTCTTAATTTCCAAGAAAAAGATATGCTTAGGATTCTAAATGATCAAAAAATATTTCCTAATTAAAAACTAGAAAGTTGACAGGAAAAAAATATGTTTAAATTTTATGGTCAGCAAAGCATGATGGGAAAGCTGTGGATAGGTCTGCTGAAAATAGATACCCCCACTGTGATTAACAATAAGGAAGCTTAAACTAAGTTAATGAATAAACATGTTGACTTTCAGCTTCAATTCATTGGAATAATTAACTCACATTAACATATCAACAAGCCACTAATCAACAGTCTAAAGTCTCAGGTCACTGACTACTTCTACAAATATATTTTAAGAATTTTTTATTATTACACAGCCTTCTGCAAAATTTCTGTCCATATTTTTACATGCTTAATTGCACAGAATCTCATAAGTTCTTTCTGAAAGTGTTTTGTTAATGTTAATTTTATCATTATGTTAATGAGATTATAATAGAACTGCATTCCAATAGTAATACTGACAGCAGAAGCCACCAATTTGTTAGCAATCATCAAACACAAGCCGAGCCAGCACATTCATCAATGGTGGACAGAACAGCATGGCAATTATATTCTTTTCCTGATAGATTTAGAGAATTGTACTGTTGTAAGTTATAATAAGAATTAGATTATGCTCCAAATAGCCCCTCTTCTTTTGTAGATTTATAAAAACATGTATTATCTATAAAAAAATGTATTATCTTTTCCCATCTCCTTACCTTCTTTTCACAATGTTCCTACAAAACAATCTTAAGAGTCCTAACTACTTTTTCATCCTAACTTGGCAAAGATATTTCATAGAACGTACCCTAAGATGTTATAAATCTTGGCCATATGACAGCAACTAATTCACACTCTAAATCTACCTAGACCTCCCTGTTTTAATTTACCTTTTATGTCTTGCTTGGAATCCTTTTGTTTCTCCCATAAATTGTGTTTCCCATCCAGATCAAATACATAAAAAGATTATGTAAAAAAGCAGGGAGATAAAAGAAATCCTAAAAATTAAAACTTAAATTAGCAATTAAGGTTATTACTTCCAATACCAAAAGTACAATGATATTTGAATAATTTGAAATAATAAGATCCAAAAAAGTAAAGTGAATCCTTTAACAGTTTTAGAGGTCTGTAATAAACACTTGATGACAGCATGTTTCCAAGGAATCAGATTTGGTTTACCTCCTGGGTCCAGCACTTGCCAGTCCTATGACCTTGGTTTCCTGTGCTGCAATGTCCTTATACAGATAATGAGAGCATTAATGATGCCACTTCAAAAAGCTGTTTTGAGAACTGTGATTCCAGTTAAGGCACTCAGAAGAATTCTTAGTACACTGTAAAAACTCTGTAACTGTCATTACTGTCTCTTCATCTCATGGAATTAGGTTTCTAGACTCAAATTCCTATATTTTTTATTCATTTTATATTGTTTTTGCAAAATTTTAATTTAAAAGTAACAGAAAGGTGACACTGGTAATGGTATAAGTTATACCCACATCGTTATTCACATGCACAGATGTTGATTTAATAAACACTCACTGCTTTAAATTTTCTTTTTGGATATATTAACTGCATATATTCTGATTTATCTGCTGATTAAAATACCAGAAAAAAATTCTTTGCATTAAATTTTGTTAAATTATTACTAAAAAACATTTATTTTACCTATCGTGGACAGACTTGATATGACATGTGACACAAAATGGTCACTATATTTTGGTGCTTGTGATCATCCAATCTTGCAGTGAAGATGTAAATTATCATCAAATAACTACATATTAAAAGTGTCATATGAAGTTTTTAGTATTAAAAAGGAAGCAATATTATTTTACTTTCATTGAGATAGTGTTTGAGTTACAACTAACAATCGAACATCTATGATACTTTTTTCAAATTTTTAAATTCAAAGCTTTTAATTTAAAACCATTTTTTAAAATTAGCATTTATTTTTCACCCCCAAAAAGTAACATTAATTATGTAACTGGCTATGTCTTCTTGCTTTGACTATCAAGAAGCAAAATACAGCAAGGATTTCGATGTTGATGGTCATTTAAATTACTCATTACCTTGTTTTCTTTTATGTATCTTTGTCTTTTATTAATGATTTATTGTATGTTATTTTTAAAACTATTTAATTCTCTTTAATGTAAAACATACATAATTTAAGCATCTGATACTTATATTTTAAACATTGTTCTAGTTTCCTATACTTTATTTTCTCTATCTTTTCATAACATAAAAATATTACTGCTTTATTGAGAAGTGTTAAGAAAACATCCCAAAACTGGATTTTTTTTCTATGAGAATTTGAATGTTTATTTAAATGACTATGATTGTATATATTCTAAGGGAACTAAAATGAAGAAAAATATTAGGAGATATGAGCAGTAAACTTTGAGTTACTTATAAAATTTGTTAACAGATGATAAAGATTTTGACTTGTATGCTTATGTTACTCAGCTTTCCATTACTGCAACAAATATCTGAGATAAAAAGAAAAGAAGTTTCTTTTGGCCAATTTTGGAACTTTCAGTCCATGACTAACTGCAACCTATTTGGGACTGTGGCAACATAGTATATCAGGCCATGACTTTGAGGTGAAGGACTCCATTTGCCCATGGCAGGGTACAAAAGGAAGGAAGGGGAAGGGGTTGGATTCCCATTTTCATCTTCAAGGGCATGTCCCCGATAAGCCTAAATTTGAACACAAAAATTCAAAAAAATCCTATGTCCCTGATATTAATTACCAAAATTGTTTTCAATTAAAATTAACATTTGAATTTTTTAAGCCACTTCTAAGTGGTCTGATTATTCAACCCTTAAAAAAAAAAAAGTAAGCATCATGCAAGAGGCCAGAGTTTACCAATTATCTTAGCTTTAAGTAAAAAACAACTGAATATACTGATTTCATTCTTGTGTGTCTCACTAAGAATTTAAATGCCCAGGTCAACATAACTCATGACAGATTATATTCTCCTTTTGAGTTATATTTGGTGCTTTAGAAAAATCACAGGCATGAGGGTGAAGGCCACGCACTCTCAATACTTATGAAGTAAGTAAATCTCATTATTAATCATTACTTGAACATATTTTTGTACTGCTATGAAGTACTCATGGATATACATGTACACAGTAATACACTCCTAAACTACTCTAAATATAGCCTTGCTATGAAAAGCCTAGTGTTCAAGAATACGGTGTGTAGGATATATAAGTGTGTGTGTGTGTGTGTGTGTGTGTGTGTGTGTATTTCTATGGGAATTTTATTGTTTATTTAAATGACTATGATTGTATATATTCTAAGGGAACTACACTGAAGAAAAACATTAGGAGATAAGAGCAGTTAAATTTGAGATATTTATTAAATGTCATTGTTAACAAATGATAAAGATTTCTACTTGTATAGTTGTGTTATTCAGCTTTTTATTACTGTAACTAATATCTGAGATAAAAAAGAGAAAAATTTTACATATATACACACACATAAATATATATGTGTGTGAGTATATATATATGTATGTAAGTATATGTGTGTGTGTGTGTGTGTGTGTGTGTGTGTGTATATATATATATATATATATATATATATATATATATCCTTAGTTTAAATTCACACACATTTTACAAATACATTTTCCTTAACTATTTGGATACATATAAATTTATTAAGACCAAAATTAGAAATAACAGCATTACTAAAATCTGTTCTTTCTAGTTCATAAAGTTTCATTTGCTTTATATTGAGCTTCATATTTTGTCCACTATCTCTGGGATGGGTCTCTCAAGTTCATAGCTCAAGATGCATCATCAGGAGCCATTACACCCTTGCTGTGAGCATTATAATGGGAGAAAAGACCAAGAACACAGAGATTCAATAGTATAGTTCCTGGAACAGCAGCATTGATCTCATTTAGGAACTTGTTATAAATGCAATTTTTCAAGCCCCTCTTCAGGTTCAACTGGAACTGAGACCACAGGTGGGGATCCAGCCATCTGGTTTTTGATCAGCCCTTGAACTGAAACAATGTATTTTTAAAATTTCAGCATTTTCCTCTTTTCTTCTCCTGCCCCTTCAAACACTGTGTTTCTGCAAAGTATCCCCATGATAATGTTAAAAGTCTTTTAAAATGTGAAAGCTAAAATAATAGTTTTGTAGCAAGACAATAAGAACTTTACAATTATGATACTAATCAGAATGAGCTACACTTGACATTTTCTTCTATTTCTTGTTTATATTTCAATCATGGAAACCTCGAAGAAATAACCAGATTTTAATAACTGAGAAAATGTTAATAACTCAAGATAAATAGCTGCCAAGCACTAATATTACTAAACTTTGATTTGAAGTTTAACTAATGTGACAACACAATTTTTAAGAGACAATGACAATTGACATTAAATTGTTGCTTGCTTGTGTTTCCATTTAAAAAATGAGAAAATAGTTGTTATGACAGCAACTATAATGAGAATGGAAAGTAATTAAAAGTTACTGTTTAATTTTGATATCATGATCAGAATATTTAATTCTATTCAAGTCAGTATTTTAATGTTTTGAAAATATTTATTGCCAGGGTTCTAATAGCAGAAACTATATAATATGATAGTTTTCTCTCATATTTCAGAATTTTAAAATGAAAACTAAAATTGCTATGTAATTTACAAAAACATGAAACTGAATACAATATAATAATCAACATGTGGCCTGGGGATGTGGCTCAAGCGGTAGTACGCTCGCCTGGCATGTGTGCAGCCTGGGTTCTATCCTCAGCACCACATACAAACAAAGATGTTGTGTCCAAGGAAAACTAAAAAAATATATAAATATTAAAATTATCTCTCTCTTAAAAAAAAATAATCAACATGTATAAACAGTAAGCATACATTGTAGAACACAGAACAAAAGAAACTCTGTTGAGAGGCCAAGTCAGTTTGATGCTCAGAGCAGATTTTTATACTGTGACCAGCATATGTTTTCTAATGTTGCAAGAGTCTGTGTCATTAAGGGTGATTTGGCCATGACTCAGGCAAGCTCAGAGGGACCCATTTTGCTGTGCTGTATCTAAAGCTGGACAATTAATGGCTGATAAGAACCACTTACCAATCTGAGAAAAGAAGCTGTTTTTCCTCTGACAACCCCAAGACATGAAAAGAAAATATTTAGTATTACCACTCCTGTAGGAAAAAATGTTCACAAAATAAATGCATAAAACTACAACTGTAATTTTATAAGTTATAAGATTTAACCATTTGGGATAAATGGAATAGTAATATTACATCACCCTAAAAATGATCATTTTATATATATGGTCAGAGAAAACAGATTACCATAAAGATATCACAAAACATAACCCCAAAATTCATATTACATGAGACCCTAAAATATCTTATGTACATTATTTCAGTAAATTTTGACTCTCCATCATTTAAGTATATATATTTTTCAATCAGAGACCAGAATTAAGAAAATTCATAATTGAAAATTATGTAGTTTACTTAAAGATATATAGTTTACCAAAAGTTTGTATTATTTTTCAAATGTAGAGTCATATATGGGATGCAGCTGTGTAAGCAAGAATTCTATTTCTCAATTCCTATCATCATCCAGATATGTCTATTGGTGAGTTCTTGCCAATAAATAAAGGTGATTATTCCATTTCCACTGGGCCTTCTCCATGTTCCCTTACTGTAGGAGGGAGGCCGAGACCTCTAGGACGATGAGATGGCAGAGGCCTTGGTCTATGAATTCTATTGTGCAGGAGAGTAGCTTTGCATCTCTGTTGGTTAAGCCATGGATATATTTGGAATTTTGTTCATGTTTGGATATTGTGCAATTTTAACAATAGAGAAATTAAGTTGTGAAACAGAAAAAAAAAACCTGTGTATCTGACTTGATAAGACCAACGGTGGCTCTTACATGTTATCCTGATATACTTAGATTGATCTTAGTAGAACTGCTGAATATTTCAATGACTTCTTCATCAAAGAGAAACACTCTGTACTGTATAGAGTACTCACAACATTACTAACCAGCTTTTAATATGTCCTGAGCATGTTAGTAATTAATTAGTTGATGATGATAACCAAAATAAAATAATAATAATAGTAATAATAATAATAATAGGAATGCTGGTATATTTGCATATATACTTTTGTCTCTAAGATTTGGTGAAAAAAAGAAAATAAGTTTAAAAATCTTTATTTAAGGAAGGATTCAGATACCTCCTTTTTGCTTAGGCCTAAGCTTTGTCCTGCAAATGTACAGTTACAGCTCTTCCATGCATTTGGATATTAAGGAGCTGTCCATATCTTTACAGAGTTGAAATTATGACATCCATTTGATTATTAATATTTTGCCTGTAACTCTCCTATCCTCACTCCCACTCCAGTATTCTCTCTGATATCTCTACTGTTGGGCACAATGACCAGCACAGTATAAGATCTGATTTATACACACATTGTTAAATTCACTGAAGGAAAATGATGGTAAAGATCTGTAAAATCAAAGTTTTGTTTTTTCCAGAGAAAAGGTTCTATTTATTGTATTTTTAGTTCTTGTGGTGGTGACAATGTAAAATTAAAAATTAAAACTTGTTAACCAAAAATATATTAAAATTAGAAAGAAAAAAACCCCACCATTTTAATTTAGAATATTTCAGAGCACCAAATTTCTGATCAGTGATTCTGAACCCATCACAATCAAGTGGGTCTTCTCCTAGTCTCAGACAAGACTTAGATGTTCAGGCCACATATGACCCCATTAACTCAGAAGATATGGTCCTGAAGATAGGGTATTTCTTTTTTTTTTATGGTTCACTTTTAAATTTTAATTTCTTTTAACTTACAAGGTACAGTGAAACATAACCACATTGAGAGTCATCTTGACAAAACCAAAAATATGTAGCCTGTAGAATAATAAATAGGTAACATTTCAATAAGTATATAGTAGGTACCAGCTAAGCATACTCTAATCTCCATAATAATCCTTTAACCCAGATTTAGCTTACTTTTACAGAATGGAAAACTGAACCTTAGACAGACTGGGTATATTTCCCAGTGTCACAAGCTATTAAATGATGACCCTTCATTCAACTCTTTTTCTTGGGAACAGAAATTATGCTCTGAATTCTATGAACTTCCTGTACAACAAAATACAAATAGTTGTTCTGTGTAGTCTGATTATCTCAAATTCTTTGGTCAACATTGGTTCTGATAGGACCCTTCCTAAAAACAGTGATGACAGTATACACATAATTCCACAGGTTTTGCTTTTATGGTTAGTGATTTGGGAAACCATAGAAGAATATGTCTGAATATTGATTTCAGTTAGTATTAATGGGTTTTATTGGAGTTAATGCATACAGTGCAAAATGGTAAAGACTTCTGAGAGTATAGAATATATTGTAGGGAACATCAATGAAAAATCTATGCTGCAAATCACTTTATTGTTTGAAAATTGCTCAGGATAGGGAATCCTACAGCCCAGTCTTAGAACAGTATTGGCTTATCCCAGCTTTTCCAGTAAAATGGGAAAAAAAAGAGTGATGTCTTAATCACAAGGCTTTTGTGAGATACAATATAACAATACACTTGAAGTTTGTGGCAAATGACAGTACATGTTAAAACCACTGTGTTAAAACATTAATGTAATTATTATTGGTTCCAGCCAGATGTTAAAACATCTCTTTTATTCTATTCAACATACATAAGTATATTTTTCTTGGTCTTGAAAGTATGATTTTTATAATTTCTCTTAGTTTTTATTCTCCACATTATCTACAAAAGCAAGTTAAGAAGTAAATCTAGTGTCCCTAAGTTCTAGAAATTGTTTTTACTTGTGGTAATTTTGTTTAGCCAATGAGTCCATTATGAATCCCAATTTCAGGCACAGAATGTTTAAAATTGAGGTAATGACTCCATTACCCAAGCTGAAACACAATAATTCAGCTTTATATGTACTATATCAAGGCAAACATGGTAAATAGGTGTTTCCCTTGTGAAATGTAAACAAATTAAACTCCGGTCATATGAGCCAATAAATTAGAATTTGCTTTTTAGTTACTGTAGATTGCCTTTCCTTTCCATTTCTTGAATTTTTGAATCTTACATGTGATGTAATTTACACACTTACTGAGCTGAATATATTGCCACACATTATAAATTGGGAGTAAAAAAAAGTCAGAATGTCTAACCGCCCTTTTCTTTATACTGGAATGCCCTTCAGGAGAAAAAAGATGTGAATTTATAGTGTGTTCTACAAGTAAATGTATGAAACATATGAAGCCATAATTCACACACAAAGAAACTGCAATATTTCTATTTTTTCTAATTTCAAAGGTTTTACAGCATTAGCTACAAAATATCCTTATCCAAAAATATAACCAAAAAAGATAAAAAAAAGAAGAAGCTTATTAGATTCTGAAAAAAAGTAGCAGCAAATAGCTTGTCTCAACTAAATTAAGGTAAGGTCCTTAGTCTGTTTTCTAGAATGAAGGGAATATAATCATTTTATCAAAAAAAGAAAAAAAAGAGGGGGGCCTTGATACGTATACATGAAAAGTATGGTATGAGCAGCAATTATAAAATTAAATAGAATTGCATTAAAAGAAATAATATTTAGACTATCAATTGCAGTATACTACTTATCAATAAAATATACAGCTTAAATTCAATATAATTTATATTGCTCTGTCCCTTACACAGGAAATGGTGAAAATAAATTCCATATGTTTTCACTTAAACCAGTATCACATCAGTTTTCCATCAGTTTTTGAAACTAGACTGGTTATAAAATTTATGAGTCCTTCAACTCTCTGTCTACAGTTTGATGGGTTCACCGAGTGCTCTGGAGAAGTCACTTTTCCACTTCTAGAGTTAGGATGGAAACTGGCCTTGCCTGGAACCATGAAAATAGCAATCTCACAGTTCATTACAATGTATGTTATCCCAGAGTTTGGAGCTACTAATACACAGACACAGAGTGAAACTCACGTAGATGGTTTGATTTCAATTTGGTTGCATAGCTCCTTTGTATAGAAGTGAAAAATGACAGACTTTTGAGATTCTGGAATTCTCCACATTTTGGGGTGAAGTGGGGTGGGAGAAACACCAAAAGAAAGCTATTTTGTGTGAATTTCAGATTGTTGACATTCCATCATGGGACAAAAAGATTAGAGAAAAACCAAACCTTAGATTGTTAACTGAAATACATTTTAATTTAAAAATATAAATAGTTCTAAAATTGAACTGTGACAAGATCACAGGATATTCAACATCTTATTAAAAAGTTTGTGTTTCTTAGCTATTTTTTCATAATAATTTCTTAGTTGTATGTTTTTCAGACATGTAAGTATTAAGACTTACTTTGAGTCAGTTCTCACTGGTATAAACTCCCAGATTAGAGTACAAAAACTTCTCTACTCATTGTTAAACACCTAATAGCAAAATTTCTTGAGGAACCACTTTACCACACTAGTCCCCATCCTGGTTTTCTTTGCCCTTTCCTTTTCAAGAGCAGGCAAATAAAACTGCCATAAAAGGAGGCGATAAGGACTTTGCTTCAGTTTCAAAGCCAGTATCTATAGAGTGCCTTACAGATTAGAAAACATACTGAATGTTAACTCTCTTGTGCTAATCTTGTGGACGATGATGTGTTAAACCACCAGTATAATCCATGTTTTAAATTTCCATAATGTCTACAGTGTCACACTTAGATGCTGCTTTCAGCTAGGACTTCCTTTCATGTGAAATGTTGGGCATTAAATCAGGTGAGTCACTGGTATAGCATTTGTGAGAATCCTGGCACACAAACACTGGGAAGAAATGGTGGGGACTGTCAATCGAAACACAAAGAAATGGGGAAAAGACAGTTCCTTCCCAAGCAGGCTTTAGGATCAAAGTGGGGAATATAATCCAGAAGAGCAAAAGGAAGGAAGTGAAGCATAGGCGGAGGGAACAGAAACACCAAAGAGGGAATATATGGTAGGATATATGTGTCTTCAGATGAGGAAACATGATAAACAAGACTAAGAGAGGAAATAAAATGTGAACAGACATGCTAACTATATAGCTGGAATTCAGGCATGCTTCTCAGAGACCTGACAGCTCTGAGGGACAGAACAGCTCCAGGTACCTAGAAACAGGGAATGAGTCCCAGGAAGGGAAAGTAATACTAATAGTAATAGTACATGGATAATCATTGTTCAGTCTTTGTCAAAGAAAAAAAAAGAAAGAAAGAAAAGAACTGATAAGATTAATTACCCATAAAAATATAGTGACTGAATTTCAGTAGGAATTTGAGTCGCATGAAACTTTAATTTAAATTCTGGGATATCCACATACTAATTTTGTGACCTTCGCAAGTATGAAACATCTCTGAACATTTTTCCCCAACTGAAAAAATATTTTAATGGGAAATGAGATCACAGATATTTCAAAATTACTTTGGATTCATGTAGCACTCAATAAATGAAAGCTATGTAGATAACGATTCCATTGAACATTGGAAGACTCATTAGCAGAGTATCTCTAATACCTTGCCAGCTAAAACCCTCTGGTCTGAGGAATGAGGAAAGTGGTTACTCAAGGCTATCATTTGCGAAGATGCTCTCACTGAGGAAGCAGCACACTCCACTTCAATATCCAGACCCTCACATGGTAAACATTTGTTCTACATTGCTCAGATGAAAAACAACTTACACATTTTCATTTTCAGTTGTATAAATCAATGAAAGATGGTTTTGAATACCCATCTGTCTGGTTCATTGGCTCCTTAAAGTTAAAAATTAGCTCTGGCTTTTTACAGTCCAGAAATCTTGGGGGGAAAAAAAAAAAACAGCTCTCAGTCCATTAGAGATTCTCATTATTCAACTCTGACGAACATGTTAACTCTCTTGTGCTAATCAATTGGAGCTTTGCTGCTATTCCTAAGCTACCAAACTTGAAGTTCAGTCTTCAGATATCCACCCCCTCCAGAAGTCCATTCCCACCCATCAAAGGCTTTTCTAGTACCTGTGGCAGTATAATAGAACAGAGGAGACTCCACACAGAACCTGCCACACAATGCTCCTTAGTTCCCAGGTCCAAAATAATCCTGACTTTTCTGTCAACTCAGGTTTTTCTTTCTTCCCACAGTCTAGGCATCCTAGCTTAACTTCTGTCTGGCAGGGGCAGTGCCTAGACAAAAGACAAGGCTGCTTTTTGGCATGCCTATAATAGGAAAACCAAACCTAATTATATTAAACATGATTTTCAAGTATTCCAAAAGAAATGAATTCTATTCTTCCATTAATAGTTGCCTACTATTTAATTACTCAGTTATTTAAATAATATGCAATTCAATGAGGGGAAGAATTCTTAAAGACTTTTCATAATATTATTAAAATTATAGACTAGAAAATTCTTTAGATATGTAAATATATGCATCCTTAAAATTTATTCTAAAATTAATAAAATACTCTTCATGGCAAAATCTTAAGCTTTTTTTCAATAGTATACATTTATTCAAGGATTATTATTTAAGAATATATTTAAACATTTAGGATGTTCAAAATGTTAAACACTAAAATGTAACCAAATGAAAGTGAGAAAATAACTGTCAACATGTCTGTAAACATGGATGCATGTGTATGTGTGAATATATTTATATCTTCTATATTGTATCTAATTTAATAGTATGTCTTCTAAGTTTATCAACGAAGAGTAGTAAAATAAATTAAATGTTGTAAAACAGCATTAAAAACTAGATATGCCACATAAAGGTATTTAATATGTGTTACTTTAAAATTCTCTATTTTAGTAAATCAATGAGTTTCAAAATTATTTTTTATTATTTTACCAAAACTATCACATAATGGTTTTGCAACTCATCCAATCATTTCCGGAGGAGAAGATTAATATTATTTATAATGGCATATAAACAGTTCCCAAGTGAGAATGTTCAATTTTACCTCACCAATTTTAAAGAAAACACTTCTCAATTTATTGCATTGTGATTAGAAAAACATTCTCAGGCTGGCTACCTGAAAAGAGACAAAAAGGGTTTTAAGTAGTAAAAAATACAACCAAGGCTAAATTTTGTTTCTGAGGCCTAAAAGAAATTAGTGGAAATTAAAAAAAAATCAATTGTATTTATCTAGTTTATCTGAGTATTTATAATAAATACATTGGATAAAATTCATAAGTCTTGAAAGGAAGGGAAAAGCCTGTGAAATACATGAGGCAAGGCTATAAACAAACTTTTGTGAGATCTAACTCACAGACAGTGTATGCCACAGAGCACTGGATTGTCTTCAGTATCCCAAGTGACTTGCTTAAGGTCATACTCAGCCTTTTCATCAGCAAATCACTGGGCATAAGCATATGGGCCACGTGCCCTGTCACTTTGTTTATAGCACCATTACTTCAAGTTTGATACAAATTTTATGACTCACTTTGTCAAAGTTCTTCAACCCTATCACTCAAACCATGATTCTCTGAAAATAAAAGGTAAAGTTGGCAAGAAAAGGACATATATTTCCTAAGGCTGAGTTAACCCAATGATGTTTAAAGGTAGCATTAAGCTTTCATATTACAGCTGCACATGTAACCTGTGTAAACTGCCTTCTGGTGGAAGAAACACTTCTTTATAAAATTTTGATTTACTAGATGGAGAGTAAGTCAAGTATAGGAGCAAATTATAAGTTGTTATTGGAAGTTATTTCAAAGTAAAATATTTTGAAGCAACCATGCATCTTCTGATCTTAAAACATTCTCATTGTAAGCTGGAAGTAATCATAGAACTTCAAAGTGCTGAAAGTATTTCTATATAATTAGTAAAACCATAAAAGAAATATGTTGCTAAGGATTCAAAGACTTTTCTTATGTTAATATTAAGACTCTTAAGTACTTGTTTCTGTAATGTTTAGATAAATAAAGGTTTGAAGAACTGAAGTGTGATAAAAAAATTATTTCTAGCTGGTCGTGGTAGCACACACCTCTAATTCCAGTGTCTCTGGAGGCTGAGGCAGGAAGATTGTGAGTTCAAAGCCAGCTTCCCAGCAACTTAGTGAAGCCCTAAGCAATATAGTGAGAATAAATAAAATATTTTTTAAAAAGGGTTGGGGATGTGACTCAGCAGTTAAGCGCCCCTGAGTTCAATCCCTAGTAAAAAAAAAAATCCACATTTATTATATTATTGTCAAATTTAGATATTGCTGCTACCATTAAGTACACAAAACAGCATCAGACACTACAGTGCTATTAGTATCTATTGAATAAAGCCCATGCCCTAGAACTTACGAACTACTGAAAGAAGATTTAAAAGTAAATGATAATATTGTATATAAATACAGTAATTTCATAGACACATTAAGAAACCAGATCTTAGGATAAACTGAAAGAATTTACAATTAAAAGAAGAAGACAACAAGCCAGTGCATGCCTGTAATCCCAGTGGCTCAGAAGGCTGAGGCAGGAAGATTACAAGCCAGCTTCAGCAATTTAGCAAAGCCCTAAGCAATTCAGTGAGACTCTTCTCTAAATAAAATACAAAAAAAGCGGGGGGGCTTGGGATATGGCTCAGTGAATAAGCATCCCTGAATTCAATCTCTAGTCAAAAAAAAAAAAAAAAAAAGCACTTGGAAGACTATTTAAGTGTGAAAATAACACCCTCAAAATATGCAAAAACAAGAATAAAGAAAAATAAATAATATTATTGTAACTAACTGTAATCAGGTGGAAAAGATTTTTCATTGGATGAGGAGTGTACAAAAGGCTGAGAATTCTTTATGGAAGAGCATTTCTAGTGTAATAGTGAAGCATCGTTAGAAGAATCTGTGTTACTACAGCTTAGTAGGTGTGTGCATTTGTATTGCACAAGTACTATATAATAGCCTGGACAAAGTCAAGGGTATTTGGCTTCATCTGATATTTTTGTTGTGAATGACACAAATTTAGCAACCGGTGATTTGTACTTTGTAAATAAATGAGATTTTGTTTCTGTGAAATTTCGAAAAGATGAAAGGGAGGATAAATTTGCCTTCACGGCAATTAAATATTTGTTTTCACTATTATAAGGTCTTTCCTGTTCCCCACCCCCCTTTCTCTCTCTTCTCTCTCTCTCTATCGCTCTCTATTAACGCACGTGCATACACACACACACACACACACACACACACACACACACACACACTGCTTTAAGAAATGAAGAGCATCATTCCTATCCAAACCTTTAAGAAAGCATTTTAACAATCTAACCTGATTCTGCCAAGGAT
Organism: Ictidomys tridecemlineatus; assembly: GCF_052094955.1. NCBI lineage: Eukaryota > Metazoa > Chordata > Mammalia > Rodentia > Sciuridae > Ictidomys > Ictidomys tridecemlineatus. Next base: position 169,236,140 of record NC_135479.1, read on the forward strand.
TTTTGTAGATTTTATACCTGCTCACAAGTATGGCACATTTACATGCAATTTCTTTTTGAAGCAAATATACATTAATATTATTAATGTTTGTTATGTTTCTTGTATTTTTGTTTTGTTTTGTTTTTAGTTTTGCTTAAACATCATGGACAGGGTTCAACCTCAGATTTATTTTATTCTTTTTAATGGCTGAAAAGATTTGTATATACAGAATAATCTTATCTACCCCACTTTTCTATTGAAAGATATTTAGAATTTTTATTATTAAACTATTACAAATTATAAATATGTGGTTATCTTTGTGTTTATATATTTAAAAATTTGTGTAAATATGTGCTGCATTAATTTCTAAAAGTGGAAAGCTAGAAATTTATATTTAAAGAATGAATTTAAATGATGGTAAACATTCATTTGTAGCATAGATTTGGGAAGAAGGAAAAAGATTTGAAAGAGAGAGGAGACATGGGAATCATGAACATAAATATAGACTGACAAAAACACTACATAAAATGGTAGGTAGCAGTAGAAAGGTAAACAGTGAAGTAGAAATCATGTATGTTGTATATCAGAAGTTTTATAGAATTGCTGTAAACAAATAGCAATGTTATAAGCACATGAAGAACTATCTGAGAAGCAAATACCAAAATGGGTCAAAACTTACAATTAGTTAATGATCTTCAATTATTAAAAGCAAACAGTCTCCATTCTTAGAAAAAAAGGAAATACTGGAGTCAATCGTGAGAGTATTGTGACACTTGAGAATGGTTTTGTAAAATACTCAACAAGATGTCCCTGACATCCAGGCCAAGAGAGAAATAAAAGTAGAATTATGTTTCCAAAAAATTCATGGTAGTGATAGGAAGAGTGGATTTAAGGCAGCATCTACCTTAACAACAACAACAAAAAAAATTATTGAAATAACTTGAACAGAAGATAATTGTTAAAGCCTTTTTAACGATTATTAAACTAACATAAGTTAAACTAATTATTTAACAATTATTAAACTAACTAGATGCGGTTAAATAATTGTGCTTTTTCCATCTGAGTTGAAGAAAGGATATTAAACTGGAATAAACAAACTTAGAAATTGAAAGATATTTTACTATTTATCATTAAGCCAAGCATTTTCTAATTCAAGTATTTGTAGCCTACGAAGAAAAATCTATGAGAAATTCTAAAGTGTGTTAAATTTTATCAGACGGTTCTCAGAATACAGTTACAGGAGTGTATGAACTTTAATACTGAAATGCATTCTTAAACATAAGGAAAATAATTTGGTCAATACTGAATATATTAAATGGTGACAGTCACAGTTTTGGCTTATAAAAGAAAAAACAAGCCTGCTGGACTGATGGTGCCAAAGGCCAGACATGAGAGTACATTTCACAGGTAGTATTATAGGTATTGCATGCATGATCACCTATTATGGATGTCCAGCAGATCCTAAACAAAATCATAGCATGATTAACAGAATGTTATGCTAATGTGAAAGGCAATAAATTAATTTTCCTAAAATTGCATACCCATTTTCTAAATAAAAGCTGTAAAAGGACAGTCTACATGGAAATATATAATATGCCTGAAAAAAAAAACAGGGCAAAAATTAGGCACAACTGACAAAATGATCTGGAAAACAATTCTGAAACCCATAAAAAGCAATTGCATTTAATGAGCATTTTTACTTTAGTACAAGGTATCAATAAAAAAGCATATGATTATACCTAATATGTATATGATAGAAAAATAAAATACATGATAGGCTATTTGTCATAGTTTTCTGCTTTCCATGTGTATAAATTTCCATATTTTTATTCATATTTTTGTAATAGTGTGTTGTCTTTCTCAAATATTAAAAATAACATGCTCATTTTTGAAAACTAGAAAACAAGAAGGTATAAAATGTGAAGTAAATCACAATCATTAAGAGGTTTAAGTACTCTCACTGCAAAATGATAAATATATGGGATGATGCATTTGTTAATTAGGTTAATTTATTCATTCCATAATGTATATTTTCCAAAATGTCATATTGTGCATAAATATATATGCTTTTTAACTGTCAAAAAACCCCAGCATTGTATTGGCACATACATAAAACTGGCACACAGACCAATGGAACAAAAGAGCCCAGAATTGAACCCACACATCTACACCCAACTGATTTTCAAAAAAGACACTCAGGACACACGGGAAAAGAACTCTTTAAAAATAAATATGCTTGGAGAATTTGATCTCCCGCATGCAGAAGAAAGAATGAAACAAAACCTTTATCTCTCACCATATTCACACATCAACTTAAAATGGATTAAAGACTTAAATGTAATTCCTGAAATGATAAAATCAGTAAAGGAGAACAAGGGAAAATCTCCATGACATTGGTCTGGGCAAGGAGTTTTTTGATAAGGCCTCCAATGCACAGACAACAAAAGCAAAAGTAGACAAACAGGATTATAACAAATCTTCTGCACAGAAAAGGAAATAATCAGCAGAGTGAAGAGACAACCTACAGGAGATAACATCTGCCAATTGTAATCTGATAAGGGGTTAATATCCAGAATATATAAGCAACACAAACTATTCAATAGCAACATAATGAATAATGTAAATAAAGATCTAAATGATATTTGTAAAAAGAAGATAAAATATAAACACCAAAAAAATGCTCAACATCAGTAATCATTAGGCAAATACAAAATAAAAACCACAATGACACATCATCTCCCTCTAGTTACAATAGTTATTAACATAAAAACAAGATAAATGTTGATAAAAGTGGAATCTAACATAATGTTGGTAAGGATGTAAAGAAGTATAACATATATGGAAACTAATATATATGTTCCTCAAAAAATTAACCACCATATGATACAGCAAGGCACTATCACTGGGCATATCTCCAAAGAAAATGAAATCAATATGTTGAAGAGATATCAGCAACCTCATGTTTATAGCAGCACTGTTTACAAAAAACAAGTTAAAGAATTCTCCTAAGTATCTATTAACAAGTAAATGGATAAAGAAATATGATATATGTGATGCTATCTCTCTCTCTCTCTCTCTCTCTCTCTCTCTCTCTCTCTCACACACACACACACACATACACACACACACACACACAATGGAATATAAGTGAGCCACAAAAAATGAAACTCTGTCATTTGCAACAACATGGACGAACCTGAACGACATCTTATTAAATAAAATAAGGCAGACACAGAAAGAAAACTACCACATGACCCCATGCATCTGCAAAAAATACAGAAGTTGACTTCACAGAAGCACAGAACAACAGTGAGTACTACTATTGGCAGGTGGGCAGAAGAGGTTGGTCAATGAGTTTAAAATTACTGTTAGGTGGAAGGAATAACTTCTGGTGTTTTGTTGCACAGTCAGGGGACTATATCTAACAATAATGTATTTTGTAATTCAAAATAGCTAAGAGAGGATTTTCAAAATTTCATCTCAAAGAAATGTCAAATGAGGTGATGCATTATGTTAGTCAAATTTGATCAGAACACAGTGAACACATGTATCAAAATATTATTTGGTACTCAATCAATTTTCATAGTTATTATATGTCAATTAAAAATAAAAGTAATAAAATAGGGGCTGGGGTTGTGGCTATACAGTAGAGCACTCACCTAGCACATGTGGCATGCTGAGTTCCATCCTAAGCACCAAATAAAAATAAATAAATAAAATAAAGGTATTGTGTTCAACTATAATTAAATAATATATCTAAAAAGTAATAAAATAAAAAATAAGAATATGTATTCATATAAAATATACTTCCTTTGCAATTATGAAAATACCAGGATGTGTCACCAGGCAAAGACAAAAGCTTTATATGTGTATATATATATTTTGGGGATGGGCAGAGGGGGGTACCAGGGATTGAATACAGAAGCACTTGATCACTGAGCCCCAACCCCATTCCTGTTTTGTGTTTTATTAGAGACATTATTTCTGAGTTGCTTAGCGCCTCACCATTGCTGAAGCTGGCTTTGAATTGGAAATCCTCCTGTCTGAGCCTCTATTGTCCTGGGATTACAGGCGTGCTTCACCATGCCTGGCAAGTTTTATGTTTTAATAGATTTTTTGTTCATAATTTTAAGGCAAATTTTTAAAAATCATTTTCAAATGATAAAAGAAATTTTAAGGAACAACTTTTATTTATCAAGATATAAAGAGTATTTTCTAATGTTTTTTAAATCATTTTAATAGATGCATGAAAATTTGATTCATTATGGTATATCAGAAGGTTGATAAACAATCTCATATGTGGACACAGAGGCTATTGTTTCTTTCCCTTGTTATATATTATAACAGACAAAATTATAACCTCTATGGGTAGGTATAGTCTTAGAAAAGAAGTGGAATCACACGGTAGATATGCATGGAATTAAAGATTGCTTGCTATGCTAGCAAATTCTGTCCTGAAATGGTTATTTTAATGTATCACACTAAAAGTGTGTCAGTTTCAATGCACCCTGGCCAGAAAAAAGTGCACACTTATTTGTTAAACATGTGTTAGTTTGATAGGAAAAAAATTAGCTTTCATACCCAAGAGTAACCTATTTTTGATTACAGTGATTTGAACATTTCTATTATATAGTTTTGTGTTTGTTGTGTATATGGTGCTAGGGATTGAACCCAGGGTCTTGTGCAAGCAAAGCAAGCACTCTACCAACTGAGCTATATCCACAGCCCCTGTTTTTATTTTTAATGTTTATTTGAACTGCCTGTGTTTGGCCTTTGTTTGGTTTTCTATTGGGAGGGTAGAATTTTAAATATAATTTATCAAAGTTCTTTACATGTTAAAATGTAAATGTATAGAATATTTTAAGTTAATATTATTTTTCTTATACTGTTTGGAAGATATTTTAAAATTTTCATTCACTGTGCCTAATTTCAATAATTCAATCATTCTGCGTTAATGTTTTTTTAAACTCCTGATTTTAACAAAAAAATTTAACATTTTGCTTCTTACACATACTTTAGTGGTAATTTGCCCAAATATTTTATTTCTATATATTATAGAGACATATTACTGAGTAAAAGAGATGTGAACAAAACTAGAGAAAAACTTTTAATAAAAACTGTAGGCACATAACTATATCCAAACACTTCTAGAATTTGAAAAAGAGTGGGTCATTATTTTTTTTAAAGTCTTTTTCTTAGATTATGGTCTAAATACAACTATGAAAATATATAAACACATGTCTATGCATTCTAAGTGTTCAAACTAAGCTTACGTATTAAAATATTGGAATATATGACTTCTAATTATACAATTTTCCTTATATTCATATCAATATGAACATTATATTTACTTTGACATGAGCAAAAATTCAAATAGGCAAAGCCAACATAGGTGTGAAATATCATATGTGTCACAGACATGTATGCTTTATGTATAAATTCTACACATTCTTAAATTGACACTTTAGAATTATATAATTTTAGAATTATATTTTTTTTCCTCTCTGCTTCATCTGGTAATCTGTAGTTCAATTTGTGAAGTGCCAAGAAGTCATTGACAGTGTTTCTTCATATCCTGTAATTTCTATTCTTATCACTATTGCACATTTTATACATTCCTAAATTTAGGTTCATCATGCACTCTCTTTGAACATTCTCTTAAAGATTCCTCTTGCAGAAATAGTTATAGAAAATGCTAATTATGTGATATAAGTAGTTTTGGAGAGCTGTCAGGCGTTAGGGGAGGGAAATTACTTATTTCTGGAGTAAATTTTGTTTGGAAAATAGTCTTTTAAGGAAGAAAAACACCAATATGTGAAATGTCTGCCATGCCTTGAATAACTCCTTCTTTCACAACCCCAAGCTAATACCTGAGGTACAGTTATAATTTCCAGTACCACAGAGTTTGCCATACATTGTACAACCATATCTGGGAAGATCACATTATTTCAATAATTGCATAGTTAACAGACACTCATTGAAAGGCTATAACATGTTTAAAAACATGGCTCATGATAAGGACTGGTCAATTAATTAATTTAATGATTGTAATGAAAGTAAAGGGGAGACAATTTCAATTGCTGTCATGGTATCTTGTAAAGCACATTTTTTATAATGATAAGTATTAAGTTAAAATTTGTTAATGTTTATGCAGGAATGGAAAATTTAAGGTAGAGTGTCATAGATATTCTAAAAGCTAAACATCTCAGTGCCTTTCACAATGTGATGCAGCAGCTGCAAGCCCCATTAATAAATCAAATTATCATGGTAGTAAAAACAACCCACAAAAGTCAAGGGTCAAATGAAAAACTAGAAAAAAAATGAGCATATGTCATCTAAATACCCAGATTTTCTAACATACTTATCAATTAAGAAAATAAATAAATAAGCAAAAACATGAAAATGTAAATGTGTCATACTCCTGTTAAAATTCTCCTCTGCCCTTCCCTTTTCAGTTCTATATAATTTAATTCAAAATTCCCAGAATTGTTTCTTTCCCCCATGCACCATTCACAAAATTCCAGCATTTTGCCTGAAGCTATGGGCTGTCCTAATCCCTGAGGAAAGACATACCAGAAAAAAAAAAAAAAGAAATTCCACTTTTTTTCTCTACAATTTTAGAAAGTAGAGAGTATTGTACATTATAAAATTCATTCTGGTAATATCACATGTTGAGAAGCTTCCCAAAGTTGTCAACTGTTCTCTCCAATACATTATGGAGGTGTGTATGAGAATACGTAATCCTATTCTTTCCAACTTTAAACAGCATGTGGATGTCTCATTTGAACCAAGTAGTCTAGATGCATAGAGTTCAGAGAACAAAGCTATAGGTGTAAAATGCAGAGAGTAATTTCTAAGTTTGGTCCTCCACTTTGTTGTTTTCATTATTTGTTGATTTAGTAACCACATTTATTTGTATTTCTTCACAGTGTAAAGATAAATCAAAGCTGCTTTTTCAAATATGTGTAAAATAAAAATAAATCCAAAGATACCATAGGACTCATTATTAAAAGAAAACGTTAAAGAATCTTTATTTCACTTTAAATGGCAGTGTGCATATGGGTGAGCATGCGCGCTGGCGCGCGCGCACGCGCGCGCGCACACACACACATACACACACACACCATAAATAACCTAAAATATCTCAAGACCAAGCTTACTCATATATTTAAAAATTAAAATACTGTTAATTAAGTCACTATTTTAACATTAACAGATCATCTAAAAATATTTGATAGTATTCAAGGATTGCTTAGATTATGGGAAAACATACAGTATCCTACCCTGCTAGGGAAGGGTGTGAACTGCTCTCAAATTTTTAAAAGCAAGTTGGAAATATGTATAAAAATATGAAGTGTAAGCTCCCATTAACATACCAGTTTTAATTTCATTGATATTTTACATATTAAATCAAATAAGTACCACAAATACACAATGTTAGGTACACTGACTTTCTGCTTGCAATAGACCAGAAAAGAAAAGAGGCAATCTAAATGCCATGAGAGGACAGAGAGGAAGAATGGCAAAACAAGTAGTGTCACCTTTGTGAAATACAACACAGAAAAGGATCTGTTTAAAATGTATGTAGTTATAGTATTTTTAAATTTGCATAAGATAGCATATATTGTTCACATATCAACAGAAAGTTTTAATCAGGAATAGCAAATGAATAGAGGGTACAGCGAGATGATTCATAAATTTAAAAAATATATTGCCAATAAACATATTGAAAACATGATTTTTCTAGGATTTGAATAAATTCATTCTTTTTGAAAATAGCATACATTTTGTTTTAATAATTTAAAGTTCTAACAAAAGAGAAATATTTATCCATAAACAACTTAAAAACAGCAGTAATCTTTTATATATAACATATATACATATATTATTTCCCAAAGGCTATTAAAAGCCTTAATTTTTGCATATGATTTAGGATTATATGAGATGGAAGCATCACATTTTTACAATATATCTGATTTGATTGTTTCAGTTTTGTATAAAAAGGATGCATTACTAATAGTTTCTTTTCTTTTTTTTTTTTTTTTTTTTAGAGAGAGAGAGAGAGAGAGAGAGAGAGAGAGAATTTTTTTAATATTTATTTTTTAGTTTTCGGTGGATGCACGCATGCCAGGCGAGCACACTACCGCTTGAGCCACATCCCCAGCCTTACTAATATTTTCCTTAAAATTACCTTTAGAAAGTTTAACAGATTTGATAGAAATTATTAGAAAAAGTTTCTCCTGTGTGGCCTAAACAAAGAAGTACCATATAACAGAGTAAGATTAGTTGTGTGAACATAGTTAAAGAAATTTCCATTGTGTGATAAAATCTCTGAAATTTCTTTCCAGGGTTAGGAAGATGATACTCTCTTTCTTGGCTCCATTGCCTTAGGCTATTTATTTCTGGTCACTGATCTTAATACTGTGAATGTAGAAAGTGGAATAATAAGATTGAACAACCTAATTTTTCTCCTGTCTTGGGTTCTTAAATCTCTCTCAAGGAGAACTCACCTTCAAGTGAAAATATCTTTCAAAAAGTAGGAATCCCAGTGGAGTGTTTGGGTTAGCTATGATATAAGGAAATAATTGTAAATTATTTTCTTTAAACCCCTCTTGCTCAACAGTCATTTAAAATATTCAGACACATGCACACATACAAAAACAGGCCATTTTCAAAAGGAACGTTATTTTGGAATAAATAAAGAACTAGTTAAAATATTGTTCAATAAAGAAATGTTTTCATGTCATATGACATTGATCAGAAAGAAAAATGGAGTAGGGTTAAGGGATGAATTACATGCAAACTATACCATTTGGATGCCACAGGTTCTCTACCCTGAGAGAGGGGAAAAAAAAGAAAAAGTAAAAGCAATCTCATATCTCAGCTATTCATACAGCACATCCATAGATTCTTATTTTAGAGTAAATCTAAGTCACATGTGATGTGAATAGCCATATGTAAAAGAGAAAACAGACTCTCCTCATAAAAATGATAACAGAAAATAGGATGAATAGAAGAAGGCACTTTCTCTACTATGCTACAGGAAGTTACAGAGCTTTTGATGTAGAAGTTAATCTGAAGCCTGGAGTGGAAGACCCACATGCTGTGAGCAAAATGCACCTCTCAGTAGGCTCCTGAACCTAGGAAAAAATGCATGGTTAATTTAAGCTCTGATTTGTACCACACCTAATGGGAAAATCTAAGGTTAGATTAAGAAGTGTTTGATATCAGTTAACATTCAGGCAAAGGTCAACATAAGCAATGGGCAACACTGCCTGTAGTTTATATAATAATGAATGATTTGCAGATTTTATCATTATCATGTGGGTGAGTGCGCGTGCGCATACACACACACACACACTCACACACACTCACACACCATAAATAACCTAAAATATCTCAAGACCACGCTTACTCATATATTTAAAAATTAAAACATTGTTAATTAAGTCACTATTTTAACATTAATAGATCATCTAAAAATATTTGATAGTATTCAAGGTTGCTTAGATTATGGGAAAACATACAGTATCCTACACTTTTCTATTTTAAAATTCCCTTTAGAATTAGAGAGTATGATCAGTATTGGTAGCTCTCACAGTCTCTCATCTCTACTTCCCCCTATTATGAGAATGCTTCATATTTCAATGTATTTATTAAAGAACACTGCCAATTAGAAAATATAGAACATGTATATTATTTTGTTTTGCTCATTCATTAATGAAGAAATATTTATTAATGAATAATAATAATTTTAAAATTCTCTTTTCTATTTTAAGCCCGAATAACCAACAGTATGTGTTTAAATTGTTGTAATCAGTAATTATCATCTATCACATGATTCTCAATTGATTTCTGTGCTGGTATTAATTTCCTAAGGCTGCTGTGAAACAAACAGAAAACCAAACAAAACCAAAAAACTTATTGTTTGGGTACCTTAAAAACAGGATTGTATTGTCCCATAGTTCTGAAAGCAAAAATTCTGGGTCTCTCCTCTTTTTTCTTTTTTGGTACCAGAGATTGAACTCAGGAACACTTGGCCGCAGTGCCACATCCACAGCTCTATTTTGTATTTTATTTAGAGACAGTTTCTCACTGAGTTGCTTAGTGCTTCGCTTTTGCTGAGGCTGGCTTTGGGCTCACAATTCTATGATCTTAGCCTCCTAAACTGCTGGGATTACAGGCGTGTGCCATCATGCTGGCCTGTGCCTCCTTCTTAGTTTGGTTTACAGATAGTGTTATCTGCCTGTTTGCATTGTCTTTTGTGTGTTTTTGTGTTTCCCCTTTCCCTTTTACATAAGGATATCTGTTACACTGGATTAGGGCCAAGCCTAATAATCTGATCTTAATTTGAGTATCTGCAATACTATTTCCAAATAATGTCATGTTCATAGGTAATTGGGAACTGACACTTCAATAACTATATGTGGGATACATTTTAAACTGTAACAGTCCCTAAATTCAGGAGGAAAAAGACACTCCTATAAATGGCATCACTTACATCAACTATTTTTTTATCGAGGGAGTGGAAAATGGTAGGAAAAAAGTTTTCCAAGATGAAAAAAGAAACAGTAGCTGATATGTGAGGTTTGGAAAGAATGGCCTAGGTTGTAAGAAATCACAATACTGGCTAAAAAAGTTCCCTCACCTTTTTGAATCATTGACAAACAGGGGATCCCATTCCTATTTTCAGATGGGAGATGCCTAATATATAATGATAGTGTATTTTGAAGAAAAGAATTACCATAACTATCCTGTAATAGTCTAGAATTACAAGTGTTAATTCTATGAATTGGTGGCAAAAAAATTCCTAGCATTTTATTTAGCTGACTGAATCATACCACTTATCTTTTTCATTAATTGATTTTGAGATCATGTCCAGGATATCAGGTACTGACAAGACACAAGGGCACAAAGACAAGTTAACCACCTTCTGTTCCCTCAAAAAGACTGTAACTGAGGTGACAGCCTTACCAGAACACCCATAGAGAGGAAGAATGGCAAAACAAAATGTCACCTTTGTGATGTAAAACATGGTATACTCTATATGGAAAAGGATCTAAGTTTAAAATGTATGTAGTAATAGTATTCTTTAATTTGCATGAACAACAGAGGTCACTTTAAGCAATAGCTATGAAAACTACTTTCCACTTGGGCACATATGCAAGATGCTTGTAGCATGCACGAAACATTCTTATGGACAAAGAAAACTTGTTAACAAAATTTTTAAAAATTATGGTAAAGATACTAAATAATTCAAAATCACTGCTGTATTAACATTCCTCAATGCCTCTGTACCAGTTAAGTATAATGTCTCTTCTTCTCCCATAAAAGAATATGTGAGTAACATTACAGAAATAATGTTGACTTTATAAAATCTTACAAAAAATTACTCATAAACTTTAATTTTTCTATTTAGTATACATTGATTTTAGTACAACTGACATAGACAAAGAGGAACATAAAGATGTCAGATGAGCTTCTCTGGCTTAGAGAGTATCAGCACTATTGATAGCTCTCACAGTCTTTCATCTCTACCTCCCCCTTTTATGAGAATGCTTCATATTTCAATGTGTTTATTAAAGTACACTGCCAATTAGATAATATAGAATATGTGTATTACTTTGTTTTGCTCATTCATTAATGAAGGAATATTTATTTATTAATGACTATGTTCTGGATATTTAATACCTGCCCTTGAAGAATTACATGTTAGGGATAATAACAGAAGCTCTGGAAAAAAAAAAAAAAAAGAAAGAAACGAGATACAAAGAGTGAGTAGTGGAGCAGGTGGAAAGCTCTTTCAGAATGGAATCAAGGAAGGTATTGCTGAGAACAGTTCGCCATGCTGCATCTATGACAGAGCAACAAGAGAAGAAAACAGCCACAGCAAGGCCAAGTGGTATGAGGAAGTCAGTGATGGTGGGGAAACAAAGTATTCCAGATTCTTATCACATTTATAAGTAGAAAGTGTATTTTTAAGAGGCACTTCCCCCGCATTTTTCCTTTTATTTAATTATATGCTGGATTATAAGATTTAATAACCATAAAGCACAGCCCATTAGTAACTGCTATAAAGGTTCAAACACTAAGAATGAGCAAGTAAAAAAGCAATATTTTAATATCATATTGAATTCAAAATACATGCTTATTTTGCCAGAAACACTTAATTGTGTTTATAGCTGTTAACTGGTATGTCATCAGACTGCCAAATAGATGCTGTTTAGGGAAAACTTTAAACAAAATTATTTCCTAATGAAAAATTAGAACTCCTTTCCTAATGTGGCGAAATACTTAGAAGTAAAATTTTCCTAATTTTAAAGTGATAGCTTGCATGAGGCCCTGGATTCAATTCCCAGCACTGCAAAAGAAGAGGAGTTTTCATTTATTTTTCTGATTTTAAATGACACATCGAAATAAATAATTGGTGAGAGAAAATGTGTGAGAGTGTGTGTGTGTGTGTGTGTGTGTGTGTGTGTGTGTGTGTGTGTGTAAGCTGCTATAACCAATATAACCAAGTACCATAGACTGGGTGGTTTATAAATAACAGAAATTTATGTCTCACATTTCTGGCAAGTGGAATCCTGAGACAAGCATGTTAGTGTGGCTACAGGTTGTGGTAGAGTTCTTTTATGGTTTTGGGGCTGATGATTTCTCCTATGTCCAAATATGGTGGAAACAGAATGACAGAGCTCTTAGGTATCCTTTTATTACAGGTACTAATCCTATAATGAGGGCTCCACTTTCATGACCTCCCAACACCTTACCTTCTAATACCATTACACTGGGGTTATGATTTCAACACACAAATTTGGGGGATACAAACATTCAGTCCATTGCTGGGTTTGTGCATGTGTATGTGTGTAAGTGTAAGTATGATTGTGGGGTTTATGTACTCATAAAAACTCAGCAGCCTTTGTTTTCAGGCAGGGTATATTTCTTTTTACATGCAAGCTATTAATAGTGAGAATGCACATACCCATATTCTAGGTGCATCTGGTAAAGGCATTTATTCATGTCTAACTTTCTGGCTTTTTAATCTTGTGGCTTTATTTCAAACCTGTAGCCTCTATTATCAGTGTCTTGCACCCCCTGCCTTGTCTCTCTCTTAGCTTCCTACTCTTGACTTCCAAAGTTGCCCGTAACATCAGGCTTTCACAGCTTCCTCCAGTCTTGAAGAAGGAAACACTCAAATTTTTTATCCCATCCACCATGGATTTCACTATGGACACTACAGAAATATAGAGGATAATTAGAAACTATTTTGAAAATTTGTAATCTAGTAAAATAGAAAATATTGAAGACATTGACAAATTACTAGAGTCATAGGATTTACCCAAACTGAAGCAGAACTATATATACAAGTTAAATAGCAGTTTCAAGGAATGAAATCAAAGATGCCCTCAAAAGCCTACCAACCAAGAAAAGCCCAGGATCAGAAGGATTCACAGCTGAGTTCTACAAGATCTTTGAAGAAGAATACCAATATTCCTCAAATTATTCAATGAAACAGAAAAGGAGGGAACACTTCCAAACTCATTCTATAAGGCCAATCATCCTGATTCCAAAACCAGATAAAGACACATCAAGGAAAGAAAACTTTCAGACCAATATCTCTAATGAACGTAAAAGCAAAAATTCTCACTAAAATTCTGGCAAACTGAATACAAAAACATATTAAAAATAGAATATACATAATCAAGTGGGGTTCATCCCAGAAGTGCCAGGTGAGCATACAGGAATCATAAATGTAATTTATTACATGAATAGACTTCAAGATAAGAATCTCATGATCACCTCAATAGATGCAGAAAAAGCTTTCAACAAAATACATCACTCCTTCATGTTCAAAACACTAGAAAAACTATACTGATACAGCCACATCAATGTTTATAGCAGCGCAACTCACAATAGCTAAACTGTGGAACCAACCTAGATGCCCTTTATCTTATAGATAAATGATGAAGAAACTGTGGTATATATACACAATGGTATATTACTCAGCATTAAAAGAAAATAAAATAATGACATTTGCAAGTTAATAAATGGATTTGGAGAATATCATGCTAAGTGAAGTAAGCCAATCTCAAAAAACTATTGACCAAATGTTTTCTCTGATAAATGGATGCTGATCCATAATGGGAGGAGGAGTGGGGGAGAGTGGAGAAGAGCTTGGGAGGAATGGAGAAACTTTGGATAGGCAAAGAGAAGCCAGGGAACAAGAGCATAGGGAAGATGGTAGAATGATACAGACATCATTACCTTAGGTACACGTATGAAGACCCTAATGGTGTGACTCTGCTTTGTGTACAACAAGGGAAATGAGAAATTGTGCTCTATTTGTGTACTATGAATAGAAATGCATTCTGATATCATGTATAATGAATTATATCTAATAAATAAATAAATTTTGAAAAAAATTCTTAACTCACTTAATACTTCTGTTGATCCTCTCTATTGTATACCAACCCTTTCTTCCCTTTTTTCTTAAGGTTTTCATTTTTTATTTTGTTTATGTTTCCCTCATCCCCCATTAGCTCATAAATCACTTGATACAACTCTTATGCTGTTAAAAGAATTAAAAAGTAATGGTTTCTCTTTATCCATTACTCTTTAATGAACTGATGCATATTTACATATTTCTGTAAGCTTTCTTTCCTCATGGAACCCATTACCCTTGTTATAGAAATGATTGTCTCAAAGACGGCTTTAACTAGATGAGTTTTCAGTGTTATGCTTTGTCTTCAGTCTATTTTACCTCATTGCTTCTCCAAAATCTGTGGTCCTGTATGCTCACACTGACCTCCCTGGGTTTGCTGATGGTGCTATGCTTGGGTTCTCTCACTTTCTCTCTTTTTGCTCCCTTTCCTCTCTTACCCATTGCTTCTCTTCTGGATATATTAAGTTTTCCTGGATAATTTCAGTCTTTCTTCACCACCTAGAGCCTTCTGATTTCAAACTTCATACTCTGTCAAGAGCTTTGTAATGTTTTGAACAACCAATAAAAAAAAAACAACTTCATATTCTGACTAGATTTTCTTTTCAGCATCAAATATGAAGGTTCATCTTTCATTTACCAACTATGATTTTTATATCTATATTTAATGAAAATGCCTATGATGGAAAATTTTAGGATCTTCACCTAAATCTGAAGCTTCTTAGACTGTAAACTATGTCTCAGTGACCTTTGTATTTCTAATACAAAACAATATTATCTACTTCACAGTAAAGACTAAATGAATATTTGAACAAATTTAATATTCAACTCATAATATGTTGTGAATTTAAAATGTAAAATATGCTATTTAGAATTTTGCTTAAGCCAGAAGGACACTGGTAGGCAGCATAAACTAAATAATAAACACTGAAAAATCACCATAATTTACTGAAGGTAAATAAGAGAGAAAATTTAGGATTCATGAATCCCAACACCATTCTGAGAGATTTCTGTAAAGACAAACTTTCCCTAATCATCTATTAAGTAATTAAAACTGGTCTCTGCTTCAGTATTCTGTCTGCTTCTTCAGATCAATCCAAATTATCACAAAGATTCTTCTCTTTGAAATTGTCCCTGAATAGGTCCTGACAGCTATTGCTATGGTTTGGGTACAATTGAGAAAACATTTAGAACTCAGACATGGAAAAACTTGACTTTCACTTTAACTTCAGTAAAGCAAAAAAATAAAAACTTATATTTGTAGGTAAGTAATGGATATCCTAAAATCTCCATCATCGCTAAATTAACTCACTGTACATTTACTGTGCAAAGAAAACCTCAGTGAGGCAGCTTGCTATAAAATGTACGAAAAGTTAGTAGCCATAGACATCTGTTTCGAAAAGATAAACCTCTGCTTCTTTTGAGTCTTACAAACAGAACTCATCCCATCTGGATCTAGTATGTCTTCTACAAGACTTGCCTGAAAATATTTTATGAACCTCTTCTGTTCGCTGAAGTCCCTAAAACCTAGAAATTCCAGGACATATGTCCTATTTTATAACTGAACTCAATAGTGTAAATGACTTTTAGATAGCCGACTGCATTAAAAAAGTTATTTTAATTCATATGTTGTGCAATCTCTGTACCTAGTTTTCATGAAAAATATGGACACTTTGGGGATTGCTTTGTAAATGTTATATTTTAGAAGCTCCCAGAAAAAGAAGCACTGTCAAATACTTCTATAAGCCTATGGTACATGAAAAAAGATTCTGGATTGGAAGTAACTGACAAAGAATTAAATAGAAAAATAAATGTACTAGATATCTATACCCCCTTGATATTATTTATGAGAACTATACATTTCTAAAAGATACTTCACTTCATTCATTTATTAGACAAATATTTATTGAACACCTACTCTGGGTTCCTAGAACCTCAAATGAAGGTAGTTACAAAAAATAGCAGTTAAAAACTTGGATTTAAAGCTCTTTTTAGACATGTTCCTCAATCATCAATAATTAGATGAGCATTCTGAACATCTGTATTCATTATGTGTTGTTATTTTCATATGAATTTTAAACAATCAATATGATTTTACAAAGATTAAAAAGGAAACTTTACAAAGTCACTAAAAATGAACCATTTCAGATTTTCTGAATAATATAGAAGGCAGCCATACAAAACTAAAATGAAAATGTTGGCCCACATGGCACATAAACTCATTTATGACAACAAAGGTATAGATTCCACACTTTGGGAAACACCTGTGACATGTAGCACTGCCTTGAAATGGTTTAATTTCCCAATATTAACTGTTAGACTCTAAGCATCTTGATTTCGGAAATCATGTCTTATAATTTTTAAATTCACTTCTTAATAAACAATGGATAACCAATAGCTTGAATTATAGAATATACATACACAGATCCCTTCAGCTATACATACTCAAATTTTCTTTGAAGAGTAATTGCATCTTACTATTAAGAGATGATTTTAAATGAAAGTCATCTAACGTTTTATTTTTAAAAACCATGTATTCTAAAGAAAGACTTTGCTTTTGATTTGGTAACATGCATATTTCATGGGCTGTACTTTGAACATTTAACCAAGAGATTCGATGTGATTACTTCAGTAACAATTCAATTTAAATGTCAACTATGTTCAGCATTTAAGAATTAATAGCTAAATCCCTTTAAGGATGAGGGAAATTTTGTTCTGGCTTAGAATAATTTTATAGCCTATGAATCTCCTTGTATATTGTTTGCATGTTTTAAGCTATTCTGAATAATGTACTCTCTGTAAGGGCCCATTACTTCAAAGAATTTTGACAGCCATAGCTCAAGGTATTAATTTTCATACTAGATATATATTTCTATTGGCAGCATGTTTGTCAAGATACAAATACATTTCACCCAAATTTTGAGTATGTACATTTTGAACAGGTTAGAGCAGTATATAAATATTTTTCAAATGAGAATTTCCCCCCCTCCCTTTTATTTGATTTCTGAGAAGAGAATGAGTCAGTGAAGTAGGAAATCTGAAGCAGCAGGCTTCAAACCAAAGTGGCTGGAAAAGGGAGTCCAGGCAGTGCTGTAGTTTTCTCCAGAAGCAAAGAAAAATTATAGCAATTCTGAGCAAAAGGGTGGGGAGCTTCATATGTAATATGAAAGTGTAAATAGGAAAACCACTGATCAGCATACTTGTTGGTATCAGAAGCACTTCTTACCTAAATGAGATTGATGGAAATGTTATTACCTCTCAGTGGCACCAAGAAGAAGAGTCAGAAATTCTCTAGACTGTCAATACCATCTTAGCAAAACCTGAGATGATATGTTCAGTTATTCATCTGAGAAACTTCTCTTTAATATATTATTATTGACATACTACTCTGGGATGGAAATTGG
This sequence comes from Ictidomys tridecemlineatus, assembly GCF_052094955.1. Classification (NCBI taxonomy): domain Eukaryota; kingdom Metazoa; phylum Chordata; class Mammalia; order Rodentia; family Sciuridae; genus Ictidomys; species Ictidomys tridecemlineatus. The sequence continues at coordinate 169,253,960 of NC_135479.1, forward strand.
TGAAGTACTCAGAAAATAACATGGGGTAAACAGTTTCTGTCCATGGGAAGCTTGCAGCTTAGTGGGCAATACAGACTCAATCAAACACTACTGCCCATTAATATGTACTTAAAGAATGAGATAAATGGTAGGTAAGAGAAACAGCTTTGAAAGAATATTTTGCAAGAAAGAAATCCTTCAAGGATTGTTGAATGAGAGTTAGCTTCTTTGAAAATTTGACAGAACAACACCTTTAACATTTGATCATTTTATTTATAGTACTTACCATGACCTAGGTCACAGTAAAATCTGAAAGTCATATTGCCACACATGGTTCTAAGGAACTGAGGATTCTGTATGAATTGATATTTAAAGGAAAACATAGTTAACTCCATAAACACTCTTCCCAAGTTTTCTTCTCTATATAGTTTCAGAGTATATGCACAAAAAAGCAGTTGAATATCTATTTTCATAGGTGTTAGATACAGAGCCAATATCCTTTCACACATTAGAGAATATGGACTACACTGTTTCTGAAGTCCTTGCCCCTTCCATATGTCTGTAAGCACCTAACTGCCTTTTTTCCTCCTACCCCATTTAAAATACCTCCAAGTACCCTGTAATACATTGTGACAGTCTTCAATTTATGAGCCCTCAACTCTAAACCCATCCTTCAATACTTGCTTCGTAAAAATAAAGCTGGTTTCCTTTTTCCTAGCCAGTTTGTGTAATGTTAAATTATGTCAGCAGAGGGCGCTGGAAGGACACTGGAGGAGAAGGGTTTCTTTCTGGAATGGTGTTCTGGGCTCCTCCTTCAAAGTATGCAGCCTGTTCACTCCTGCTCTGTCCCCAGAATTTTATTCCTGAGGAACAAGTGGCTAGTTCTGCAACATGCAGAGCTTTTTCAACACTTGGTTCCTATAGTACGCAATCGTCAATAGCACCCAGTGTCTCCCTTATACTTCTTTCTGTAGTTAGACTTATCTCTATGAATATTTTCAAATTTCCAGCCAGTTCCACTGTGTTAGCACCTCAGAAACTTCTGCCAGGCATTGATCATAACCAAGCCCTCTCCAGCAAGATCTAGATCTCAGCCCTGCTAGAGTGGGGGATGGAGTCTTCTTAAGAGATCTGTCTTGGTCCTAGGCTTGGTGGCTATGCTTTCTGCTAATACTTTTTCCTCTAAAATTCTCTTCATACTTGAAAAACTCACTTTAATGACGCCCTGTTAAAGTCAAAATTCTTTATATTAACTTTTCACTGTCCAAGGTACTGAGGTCTTTGTTTCCTTATCAGATCTTGACTGATACAGCCATTGATGATATTTTAACTCCCAAACAAGGGCAGTGATATCACAACTATGGGATGTTTCATGTGCCACTTATATACTGGTATAGTTTCTGTTCAGTCTTTATGACATAACCAAGTCACTGGGAATCTTCACTCTCCAAGGACCAGACCTGAACTAGTGTTCTTTCTTCTCATATTTATCCCAGAACAGTTTTGTCATGTTCTTACAATTTTCACATAATTGTTGCTTTACTCATTTACCTCCCAACCACAATAGGTGGCTCTTTAAGGTATATACACCCAGCACAGCATATATTATAATGAGCATTTTAAAAATTGTTAAATAAATGAATACTTGAGTGAATTAATGATCACTCTTTTTCTTCCTACTCCCCGTCTAATCTGGGTTCCTTTCTGGGTCTTGTCCTCTCATTTGACTTTCAGAGGCAAGGTATCCAGAGCTCAGTCTTATTTCTTTTCTCCTTCTCATCTCCCTGTTCTTCTCCCAGCTTTCTTTTTTCAATTCCCTCCTCCCATATAGTGGTAGTTTTATTTCCATTTAAATCTAACTGTATAATGTGTTACAAGCATGTAATTCAATTCTATCAGCATCCAAGAAACCAAGGGATGATCAGCTCTCTAGAATGTATGCATGTGTGTGTTGGGGGGAGGGGGAGTGGTAAAGAAAATGGACCTAGTAAAATAAGAGATTTTTTTTTTCAGATTTGGATATTACAGTTTGCTATGGCAGTATCATCTGTATTTGGCTCTCCAGTTCAATTCTTGCTCCTATTTCTTACCATCCATCTCTATATCAAAAGATCTTCGTTCTGGGCTGAGAAAGGAATTTATATAGTTCCCACTCCTGCTCAATTCCTGTTTGATAGTTTCTACCTATCTCTTGTCATAGAGACAACATACCATATCCAATTCGTATTATCACATTTCTTGATATTTAGATCTTATGATAAAAACTTTAGCTATTTATTCACCTAATTTTATAATTTCTATTACTAAGATTTTTGCAAGTCTTCACTTAATTGAAATTCCTATCTACCCCAGCCATCATTATCTACTTCTCTAATACAGGGTTTCTATTTTTGTGTTCATCAGCTAGGTTCTTGGGCTGGATGTTAGCTGCTTTAATATTGAAGAATATTAATTAATGAATAATTTTGAATATATAATTCTCTATTAAAATAAAATCTATTAATTAAAGAAGAAATTCATTGGACTTTATTCACTTGATATATGTGTTATATAGATCACTCACAAAACGAGCTTTTCAAATTCTAGTGCAACAGCACAATGTTAAGTATCTGTTCTTATTTTACATCCATTTGATAAAATGATGAAATTATGTCATACATATAAATTCTGTTATCCTTGTTTCCTAAAATTATAGCCACAGAATAAAATAAGGTGCTTAAGTTCATTAATTCTAATTGTAGGATCTATACCATACTGATTATTTAATCTCAGATTTTTTTGTGTATAATAGGAGGATAACATCTAGTAGAGGATTAAATTACACAATGAAAGTACTGAATTTAATGTTTTATTTTTACAGAAGAAGTGTTCAATGAATATTATTTCCTATTTTACTGTCAATACATTAAAAAAACTTTATGGTATTTGAAAAATGAATTTCAACAATTATGCCTATTACTAATTTATTTATAAATTATTCTTGGGTTCTTCTTTAATGAATCTAGTGCTATATTTTTGGTCAGGAATAAATTCAACAATAAAGTCATTTGTGTGGAAATATGAGCCTATTTATGATGACCTGATTGTTTTATATTTCTCACAAACGCATGAGGTAAGAAGTGACAATCTTTCTTTGTTCCCACATAACAATATTCTTGATGAGGATATGACTGAAGTAATTTATTCAATTTAGAGCCTGAGAACATAAAGCCCTATAGTAGTGAAGCAACCTGTAGGAATTGCAAGGTGTTACACTTACCAAAATCTAGAACAATTATCTTGCCCATGAGAGAGGATTGTCCTAAGGGCTCTGAGGTTTGCTTTCCAATGAAAGCATTTAGAATGCAAGAGAAAGAAATGTGTGTTTCCTATGAGATAGCAGCTTTTATCTTGCATAGGCTATTATTATAAAGTCATTGGAGAAAAAAATTTGATTCTCAGATCAGGCTCTGAAAATCAGATACTTAGAGGTATATCTTTGCTTTCCTTTCTTCTAGGGTTTGCCTCTTTGCTCCTACAGCCATGAAAACAATAGTTTTTTTTTAAAAAAAATCTCCTTTCACTTTGCTTTTGTATATTTTATTTAAGGCTTGTCTTTGTCCTTATCTCCTAGTCTTAGTGTTTGATCTAAAGACTCCACTGTTCAGGCAGAGATAATCCACCCCCACAACCCACCACCCCAGTCACAGAATGAAAAGCACAAGCTGTTGAGGTTAGCTTTCAGTTGAGATCAGAAAGACATTTTCCCTCCAGCATTATTCTAAGGCTTTTGTGTTTTTGAGAAATTGCTTCACATATGAAAATATAAAAATAATCTTACTAACAAAAGTCATAAGAAGACTTGCTCAAGCAACCTCAGTTAGATCACTCTTTAATCATTAGAATTGATTCACAGATCTCTAAATGATTTTTAAAAGTCCAGCTGCAGGCTAAAAATGATTAAAGGAAAATCCATTGTGATTTATTTGACCCTTTATGAAGAGAAACTCAAGTTACTGTTTAATTAAAAATTATTTCTGGATATTTGAATACCTATATTGAAAATCATATACAATATACTCATACAAGTAACCAGTAGAAATTTTCTACTCTTACTCAGATTATATTCATATTTAATGTCTCAAGTAGAAGGCACATGTGAGTTTAATATATATGCTATATATTCATATATATGATATGTAAAAGTATGGAACCTTTATGTATGTATATGTGTACAGCAATGTCTTTAAAAATAAAATCTATTTAATTTTAGAATAGCATTGATTGCCAATTTTTTCTGCAATGTAACCGAATACTATAAATTATTTTTATTGCTTAGAACTAAAATGTGATGAAAATATTGTTTAAATTAAAATAGGAAATCTATGGAAAAGTCAATATTATATTAATTTAGGGAAAAATGAGAATGCAACATATAATAAACCCAAGAAAAGTAAAAAACTAGGTAATTCATCTTCTTTCTGTATAGAAATAGAAACTTTAGTGCTTACCAATGATAAAGAAATAGTCTAAATTAAGGCTTCATTGCAAGAGGGCTCAACTCTCCTGTCTAGTTTAAGAAATAAGATAGGAAGTTCTTTTATGTCTGAAGTAGACTAGGAAATTAAATATAACTCAGCTACATACAGCATTCAAAGTCTCCTATTGTTACACATAGATTAGAAGTATGTCCCTTCTTAAAAAAAATAATAATAAACTGTGACTGTGAAAGTTTTGGTAGGTGCTCCTATCAATGACTCTCAATTATCAATTCTCCTGATAACACTGATCTGTTTTCCTCTTGTTCAGTGACTCTGGGCTTGGTTTTCTTTTACCAACGTGACATTATCCTTCATGACCTAAGAAGAGGCTTGAGTGACCTTTCACACTGAGGCATGCCCTCTTGAAATAAAATCACCACCTCCTAAAATCTCCTTGAGGAAAAATGAGATGCAGCTGTGGAGATCCCAGGCTCCCCAGCTGGGTACAGCTCCCTTCAAGGCAACCTGCAGCTGTGTGCAGCCACGTAATTGAGCCCTGTGAGAATAGCGACAGGCGGGGGACACAAGAGACTTCTCCTACCACGTCCTTCATTAGGTGGATAAGTTTAGTTATCAAAGGTTTCACTTTTAAACATGGGTATGTATCTGTAGAGCAAGATTAGGTGGGAAGACAGTTCAATGCATTTGTGATGAAGTATCCTTGGCTTCCACTATAAAGCAGAATCATACTTCCATGACTATTCTTTTTCCTTTTTATTTATTTCTGGCCAATACCAGAGTACATTTGTTGACTGGCAATAGGAATGGGTCACATAACTTCCTGCAGTTTCTTGGCAACAGACAAGGATGGTGATCACATATATCCTATCTGACTTTACACTATTTCCTCACATTTTCCCATTAGAAGTGTATAATTTATCTGAGCCAAGCATGGTAGGACATGCCTGAAATTGCAGCTGAGGCCTGAGGAATGCCAGGTTCAAGACCAGCTGAGGCATGAGGCTGAGGCATGAGGAATGCCAGGTTCAAGAGCAGCCTCAGCTTAGTGAGACCCCCATCTCAAAATAAAAATTTTTAAAAATTTGCTGGTAGTGTGGCTCACTAGTAGAGGGCCTCTAGGTTCAAACCACAGTACCAGCTACCCACAAAAAGTGTATAATTTATCTATAAGAAGCGAGAGCTTTGGTAGCAATAATTGTGGTAGTTGTAGTATCAGTCAAAAATAGCAGGTACTGTGTGTAATGTACTGTGATAAACTTCTTACTTTAATCATACTTTACAAATGTGTGAAGAATTGAGGACTTTTAATATACCCATTTTTTTTTTTTGGAAAAATTGAAACTTAAATGAGGATCCTAGGGCTATAAACTAGGTCTGTTTAACTCTCTGGAGGCTAAGATCTCACCCACTGTCCTAAATACTTATGCTATTTGATATTCATCTACACTCTGAAAGGCTGGGTCCAGCCCCGAGCAATACTCTCTTTGTCAAGATATTAGAAGCAAAGTTTTATCTAGACGTTTTTCTACTTCTAGGAAAGGGCTACACAAAACAACTGTCAGAGCCCATAAGATGTAATGAGACTTATGACCACAAACATTTCCTGGGAGAGAGGGTCAAACTGGAAGAAACATTCCTCTCTTCTCTCGTGACAGTGCTTCTCCTGCTCATGAGATGGATAAGAAAGACAGGGTTTGTAACAAAAATTTAAAAAAGGCTGGGGATATAGCCTAGTAGTAAGAGCCCCTGAGTATATCCCCAGTATCTATGTATCTATCTATCCATCACTCCTTCCCTCCCTCTCTCTCTCTCTCTCTCTCTCTCTCTCTCTCTCTCTCTCTCTCTCTCTCTCTCTCTCTCTCCCACACACACACACACACAAAAAAAAAAAAAAAAAACGATTAGGATGCAGAATGCTGTACTCTTTACTCATTTAGTGAAATGAATCATCATGAGATGAATGGCATTTCCTATAATTCGGGGTAAATCAGTGATCTTGATTTTCTCTAAGTATTAGAAAAACAATATTCTGGATACAGTAATATGAAATATCTTTTGCAGAAGAAAGTTTTAACAATACTAGGCAAATCATAACTACAGACTAATGTAAGGATAGAACATATTTTAAGTTGCAGAGGAAATTAAATAAATTTACAAATTAAAATACTGTATTTAATTAAGGCAGATCAAAAATTTCTCAAATTAGAAATGAAAGACTGAATTTTCTATAGTAGCCTATACTTGTCTTTGGAAATAATTTTATATATATATGTAGATTATATATATATTTTTCTATACATAATAAATAATACATACATAAGACACACATATATATATCTAATATATAATATGTATACAATAGATGTATAATATATAATACATACATATACATATATACATGTAATATACACACACATATTTAAGAATAAATCAGGACTAGGGAGTTGGCTCAGTGGTAGATAATTTGCCTAGTTTGCACAGGGCCCTGGGTTCAACCCCCAGCAGTGCAAGCAATTAATAAATAATAATAGGTGTGCTAAAGGAAAAATATAACTATTTATTCAAAAATGTACATACATGATTTACCATTAGAAAAAATCATTTCCAAGTACTTTATAAGGAAATAGATGCCTGGAGGACAGTTTTTCCCCAACATTACATTTTATCTAACAACCACTCTGTTTTCTTAATGTCTCTTACCACACTCATGAACTCTGCTGTTCATTTTAGTGTCATTCAGCAAGCCCTTGTGTATTTCCAGATGAATCTAATTCCTGAAAGAACATAAACCTTTCCAAAAATTAATGACCCAGGAAGAAGTCTTTCTATAAACAAACCATTTCTCCTCATGAATCTTAATTAGAAGAGGTTTTTAAGCTAAGATTTCCCATGTTCCCTCTATGGATGAGGGATGTTCATTTATTCCTTGCTACTGTATCATAATACATTTGCAGCACTCTCAGGACTTAAATCAGGTAGGCTATATATAAGCTGTGTTCTCAAACTTTGACGTGAATGAGAATCACTTTAGAAGTTTGTTATAAATTCATATCTCCAGTATGTATCCTCAGAGGCTCAAGTTCAGTATGTTTGGCTAGGGCAACACAGATCTCTCTGGCTAACATTATCCTTGACTAAGTTTCTTATTTGGTGCCTTTTAAGAGCAAGTCTGTAATATTTTGTACGAGGAAAGTAAGTTAAATGTGTTGGTCAGTTCCCATTCATACTTAGAATCACATTAGTATATATGATTCAGAGTAAGGTTTTGAAAAGTACAACTAAGCAAAATCATCCTCATTATTTCCCACACAGGGAAAAAAAGGTAACCAAAATGAAGAAAAATAGAGAGAACAAAGGGAGAAAATAAAGGTATCCTTGTCCGTGGAAAAATTATAATAAGAAAAATACATAAAAGTACCTACTCAATTATGAAATTTAAAAATTTTAAGTATATATAAAATCAACAGTATCATATAAAATAGGTTAAATAAAATTCTGAGTATCAGACAAAAATCAGACATGAATTTCATTTTTTTTCTTAAGAATAACAGCTTTTTTAAAAAAACTAATTAGAAGAAGTATTTCTTTCATTGATTGTTATTGACATATTCAATGTATTTTTCAAAATAAAAAAAAATTAACTCTTGGTACCTAGTAACAGAATAACTTTACAAGTAAATATTGATTATTTTTATTTAAATCAGTTCAGTGACTACATTGTCCTAGTTTACATCATTCCATAATGGTGCACTTAATAAAATATCTTAAAAGGAAAATAAATGAAAGTGAAATAGGTGTCTCCCTTTGCCAGATGAAATGCAATGTTCTATTCTCTAATATTTGTTTTTAGTAGTCTCATTATGATCATATATTGTTATATACCAAAGGAAATCTGGAACTTGTTTTCACCCATTCATATAAGAAACAATTATAAAGAAATATTAAATTTATAGGCCTTGATGCAGTGGCTCTTTTTAGGAAATCAGGTAGTTTTCCTAGCATGTTTTTGCTTATTAAATATTATGCTAATCTGCTGCTTCTCCAGTCTCCTTGCTTTTTTTCATCTTGCAGTTATTCAACTCTTATCATCTTATTTGTTGGGTAAGCTCAATAGGAACTTGCTACCAGCTAGCCAGACAAAAGGCTGTCAGTGGGCACTGTGGTAAAACAGGAAGAATCTTGGACTTGACATTCTGGACCCATCAAGTTCCATCTAACCTAGTGAAACACAAGGACTGATTCAACTTTCTTTGGGTCCAAGATAAAGAGCTTTAAATGGGATTCAGGAAAATGAGGTACCCTGAAGCTTAAGTTTGTGTCCTACAAGATAAATTTAACTTTGGAGTGATAGTCTTACCCCCACCCCATTCTAATAAATGTAAAATGTAAGGCACACTGTCTTACACTATTAGATTAGCGTAAGGCTGTATAAATTTAATGACATATGTGGAGGTGCACTGAGGTTCTTACAAATGCAGATTGTACAGGAAACACTGGTTCCTATTAAGACTGACTTTTGCCAGGATACCAATTCCAGGCTGCTGGGGACCTTATATTCTTGTATTACCCTTCTGGGCTCCTGGTTCCTCTCTGTAGTCTCCCTATATTTCAAGATTTTTGGACTGCTTGGTCATCTACTTTAGTCAACTAATTTTGATCCTCTCCTTTAAGTCTTGCTGATTCTGGCTCACTCACTGGCTCCAAGTGTCAGACATGCTCCTCATGTTCATTGCTTTGGGTTGCACAGTGATGTACAATTTCAACCTAATAGTCTTCCTCCAGAACAACTATCCAAGTGTCTGCTCTATTAGGAATCTGCACCTCACTGCAGTGCTCCACCCTTCATTTGTGCTCTGCATCCCATGCCATTTACTCCCCAAAGATGATGTTAACTTTGACATATTCAAAGTTAAAAGGCTTCATGATAAAATATCTTTATTACTTCATTCAGGGGCTACTGCAATACTCTACATAAGGTTCTGAATTAATCCCTATGTTTTTAACTTTTTCATTATTATGGAAGGGTCAGGTAATACTTGATGCTTTGTGGGTCATGTGTCTCTCTCTTGCAATTCTCATTTCTGCTCTTGTAGTGCATCCTAAAGAATCTTAAGCAATACTTAGATGCATAAGCATGATTATGTTCCAATAAAACATTATTTATCATCATTTAAACTTTGTACAATTTCCATGTATTATTTTACCCAAGCATTTAAAAAATGGATAAATCATTTATAGCTCTCCACTTTGTCAACCTTTGCTCCATACTCTCTTGTCCCCGACCGCCAGGTTCACCTTTAAAAATATTGTTTTCATTATAACCAAGAATTTGAGGCACTTCTCCTTACTACTCATTACCCACCGTCAAACAAATGGACCTTTTTCCTGGACAGTTTTCCTGGTTTCCATCCTAAATTATTATTATTTCTTTTGCAACATGTACTCTATGTTTCTGGTTATTGCACTTGAAACTAATTTTACATTTACTTACTTCTTAGATCTGTCCTTATATCCAGCCCGCACAACAGTTTGCAGTGTATCCAAGTGGGCCTCCCTGGATAGAGATGACATTGTACTGAATGTAATTTATAGGATTGCCCAGGCACTCTCCTAGGGTTTATTCAGTTTCTACTGGTGGAAACAAGATGCATTACTTGAAACCTTCTATAATACCCCATTATTTTCAAATGAAATCCAAATACCAGTCAGGAATTAAAGGAGTTTAATAATGGCTTCTGACACATTTTTTACTTTACCTTTTAATCAACCAATTCGATTAGCTTACTTAAAAGACCAAAACACCCATGTCCTTTCATCATTGACTATATTCAGTGATACATTATTCCACTTTACTCATTTAGTCAACTGATTCTGAGTGGCCACTAAATTCAAGATTAAGACAGCTACAAAAAACACATTACAGGCACTTTCCTCCAAGAACACATACACTAATATGAGTCATACACTAAAAGAAAACACAAAAAGTCTTTGACAACTGCTACAAAGGAAGCTAAATTCTCAGAGTAAAGAGGCATGGAGGACTTCCTGTAGGATCATAACTGCAAATGGGCAAAATTTACCAGACAAGTGATTGAAAAGAGGTATGTCAAGGTATTGTGAACACAAGATAGCTCAATGACATGAAGGAAGCATGTGGGGCAGGTATAGAAGACATGTAATTAACACAGTGTTAAAAGTGTACATTCTAGAGCCAGAGTGCTTGGATTCAAATGCCAATTTTGTCACTTAATTAGCTGTGCAGCATTAGGCGAGTCACTTTAGTTCAGTTTTCATTTGTATTAAATGGGAAGAATAATCACACTTATCCTGAAGGGTTTTCACGAGGATTCAATACATGTACACTTAGCACATAATAAAAAAAATAAACATTGCATTATTTTAATTGCAATACTTCTCGTCATCATGTTGGGCATTTCAAATAGATCAGCATGGCTAGTAGAGAATTAGATGGGGGAGCATTATGAATGGTTTATAAATGTTTGAAATATATCATCTAATGAGTTTGGGTGTGAATGCCCCAGTAACGAGGGTGTATTCAGGAAAAATTTTAACAGAATCTCTAAGGATGAGATCTAGGCATCATTAAAGCCTTCCAATCAATGTTAACATTAAGTCCACAGTGAGAACCACTGAAGTAACTGGAAATGGTCTTTCTCCTGGAAGCTATTGTAGCACTTCTTGCATAACTTTGGGATATGATGTCAAATACTGAATAAGCTTTAAAAATGCACATACCTGAATTCCATTCCTTGACTCTGGACTACATAGAGACAAGGAATATTTATTTTTTACAAAGTATTCCAGGTTATTCTCATATAGGTGCTATGCATATGAGCCTTTATATAAACATTGTGCATCACACATAACACATATAGTATGTGTTTTTTAATTATTATGCAAAGTTTTATCTCCTCTGCAAAATAGCAAATTCCTGGCCACAGGAGTCAGGACTTAAGCACTGAAAAAATCCAAGCTATCCATAAACATATATACTACAATTCCTTACAGAGGAGAATTAATAAGTATTTCTTTGTTCAATTTATTAAGGGGAAAAAAGGGCGCTCTCTAATGACACTTTTCAAACTCTACATGTTCCAGTAGTTGTTTGTAAGATATTTTGTCAGCAAAAATAAAACCATTAAAACTACTTTGTAATAAATGGAAGAGTTATACACATTTTATTAATCGGTTCACAAATTGCCTCTAGTAGGTATTGCCATTCTCAATTTTCACTATTCTCTGAGGGTCCTGACAAGCCTGTCTGAAATGGTATCATAGGACATGTTTCCTGGATAAACTTATCTGCTCTGACAAGATCCATATTTTCAATCAATAGAAGCCTCATTCACAAAGATTCTTCATACTAGGGCTAAGTAAATTCAAGTTCTATATTAGTACATAAATTTATTGAGTGAATTCCAAGGTTATGCTAAGAATTACATTTTTTTAAGTCTACTTCATTCCTAAAAAATCAGGCAGATATATAACATTGATGTTTTCCTTGTAAAGTCTTCTACACGGGCAGTACTCAACAAATGAGCAGCAATCCTTTAATTTTTTCTAAGTCTATGAGAAGTTATAAATAAGCAAATAAATAAATAAGGGAGTATCATAAAAAGAAGCAGCTATCACAGGTAATATTTGTGCTCAGTATAAGAAGCAGCAATCTCATAGTCATATATCTTTTAGAATTGTGGAACAATACAGAAATCATTAACTCTATTTCCTTACCCTTGCTTAAATCTCTACTTTTTTTTTTTGTGGAGACCTCTCCATTTTAGCATACAAGTAATTTTTAATGTTTCTAAAGGCAACACACACTCCATTATGGGGAAACAGATTTCCTAGTATGCAAATGAAATTTTAACTTCCATGGTCTCTTGTAGGCTTAATGCTAACTGTGCCTTTTAACCTTCTGACACACATCTCAGCCCAAGAGTCACAAAGAGTCAAAGGGGCTATAGAAAGTTCCTGTCTGTGTACTAATTAGTAGACAAATTAGTTCTGGCATGTTTGCTTCTCATCTTTTGCTTTAAATTTTCTCCCTAGTCAAGACTACTAGAACATGGATATTTGCTTTTGTATCCAGAGTCTCTCTCCCCAGGTCTCATTTGGTTCTAACACTTATTTAGATGATTCTCACCCTGAATCTCTCACTGATGCTAGTGCCCAAACCTGAAGCAGGCTGCCTGGACATAACACCTGGTCTCTGTCCAGTGCCTGGGGGCACTTCTTAACAAAAGGAAGATAAGCAGTAGAATTATCTATTTTGTCTTCCAAAAATGTTCCAAGTTATATATAATATTTATTTATTTATTTTACCTCAACACTTTTAATTCCTGTGATGTTTTTAATAGTTTTTCACTAAGCACATTTTCCAAATAATGTGTACGCTATTTCATGAGGTCTGAATGCTGATGACTTGTAAACCTAATTACTAAATCTACTTAAAAATACTATTTGTACTTAAAATTTAACATGACCCCCAACACCAGTATTGTTATCCTCACCTTATGGTTATATCAGTTGTTTTCCATTATCTCTCTATTCAGGATTCATCAAATTAGCAGCAATACTTGCTCTAGGATAATGTTTTACTGCCCCCAGATACTTGCTCTAGTAACCTCCTAACCATTTCCCTATCTTCACTTTGTTCCTTTGAAACTATTTTCGACATAGCAGTCACAGAGATCCTGTGAACATCCAAGTCAGATCGCTACACTTCTATGACACCTTCTCTCAATCACATATAAAAACCAAAGCCCTGGCACTGGGCTTACACAGGAGGCTCTCCAGTTCTTCAGTGACCTTTTATCCCACCCACTCAATCCCCCAGCCCCACTGGTCCTGAACTTCTTCAACACGCTTCTGCTTCAGACATCTGTTCCTGATATTCCTTCTATCAGGAAAATCTTTCCAAGATACCTGGGTACTGACTCTCAGCGCCCTCTCCTGTTCATTCAATTAACACAGTCAGTCCTTTTCTGGTCACTTTATCTAAAGTTGCGCATTCCTGGGACCACACAAACACTCTCTTTACTTTTTCACTTCTTTGCGTCTCTCAATAGCATTTATTTTCTGACTTATTTTAAAATTGTATTTGTGGTTTATGTCCACTACTCCTCTCCCCTTCCCACTATAAACAAGATTTTAAAAAACAGTGATATTTGCTTGATTTTCATCACTGTTTTCTCTCTCTTACATTTCAATGAATGAATATTCATCAAGTGATTTCCACATGTTCAAATATTGGAATTCTAATGATGTGATCCTTCAGTTTTGCTTGCATCAATCCCACCTATTCCTAATGCCACAGCTCAGAATGATTTGATCTATTCATGGGATTACAATCTTCCTCACCAAGTCTCTAATTCATTACATGACACATCCTACTCCAAGAATAATCTTTACATTCAATTATGTACAATGTCATTGGTTAGAAAATAAAACCCAGACTCTTGAAGATGACATTCCAAATTCTTTTAATGTGATTCCCAGGCTTCTGTGAAGGTCTCATGATTTCTCACCTCTGTGCTTGGCTCACATGCAGTTTTATTCACCTGCACTGACTCTCACTCAGTCCCTGATTATTAGGACCTATCCTTCCCTCAAGCCACTACTCAACTAGTACATTCTTAGTAAATTATTCCCCAGCCAAAAATAAATTTATTCTCTCAACATATTTGGCCATAGAGTAATTAGATATGCTTATCATAGATTTCTCATTTGTTTATGAGCTCATAACCTAGAATGTCAAAAAAATCTTCATTTTAGGCAGTCATTATACTTATTTTATTGAATTATTTATATGTCCCATATTTTCATTCTTCTTTATTTTAACAAAAATGCACTTTGTATCTTCATCAATGGTATTATTGATCAGAGAATTCCATTAAGTAGACATTGATTCAACAATACTGGACCTTCATTTGTAAATAGTGCCATCATGAATGATTATCAAATATCTCAGTGAAACTGACATGAACTATAGCATTTCTGCAGAAACTCCTCAGATGGAAAATTTAGTTACTCAGATATGGTTCATTTTAAGTGAAATTATTTTCCCAGCAGTCATCATCTCTTTCAACTGAACTTATGAAAACCAATTACTTAATAATGCATCCTAGTATTTTACAAATATTCAATTTCAAACACACTGCAATGAAGATTTAATTTCTGTAAGTAATCTGTACAGAGTTTTCCTATCTCTAGAATTCAGGCAAATGATATGTGCTACAAAATCCTTAAGTCATATTGTGGATGTTACTTTCACCTTTTTTCTGGTGTTTTATAACTTACAAAACTTCAGATATTAATTAAAATCAATATGATCAATATTTTTCTTTGAAATTTGTCTAGGTCTTCTTTAAGAAATACATATGTGCCCTGTTATCATATCCTATGCAAATTAAAATCCAAGTCAGTTAAAACCTACTATTAAAGTAATTTTACAATTGCTAATTTATCAATTTTTACAAGGTTTAAATATTCCTTTTTAATCAGAAAATAATTTGAGCATTTTTAAAATTTTATACTGGGTTTATATTTTTGTCACTTATAACAATATTCTTTTGAGTATTTGACTAGCTTCTTTTCTAACTATGAAAAAAATCAAGAATGGTAAAGAAAAATGAAAATAAATGCAGGTCATAAGGCACAGTGCTAGTAGATAATTCTGAATCTATGGGCCTGGATAATGAAAATGAATCACAGAGAATACTGTTCTGACTATTTATAAAAATTGTAACAAGGCAAAGTGATATATATGTCAGTTTGATTGTGTTATTTATTTTGCGTTGTATAATTAAATATCAAAACACCATCTTGTATACCCTACAAATACAAAATTTTTATTTGTGAATCATGTTTTAATATAGCTGGAATTTCTTTTAGTTTTAAAAAGTAAGAGCTCTTATAGGTAAATGAAAAAACAAATTTAGGTCAAAATGGATAAAACAAATTAGTACTTTGAACCACTTACAAAAAGACTATCAGATAAATATTGACTGTGATTTTTGCTCTATGCTATTTATGGTAATTTATCATTTTGTGATACTCCAACCCTTCCCCATCATATTGTAATTAGTTTTGGATGTAGCCATCTGGTAGGAAATAATCTTAATTGAACTCCACAATGTTACAAAATACCAGTATGTGATATTTTCTTTAAAATGATACATTTGAGAAAAGAACCTACATTGTTAACTACACAATGCTGAATATTATCATCAGTGCATGAGGCTTTATGGATCACTTGAAGTCATAGAAACAGTACAATACAATAAATTATTTGTATACACATTTAACTACAGAATTAAAACTGATTTATAGAATAGGAAATATTAATGTGTATCAATCACGACAGTTAGATTTCCACTGATTCAAAATGGATATAATTCTTCACAATAAAGGATCCTTCTGTGTGTTTACTTACATGAGAAATTTTCTTAGAATTTATAATGATTTGCCAATTTTTATGTTTACAAAGTTCTTAATACATGTACTTTAATTTTTATAAAATATATGATATTCTGTATCCATGATCTTTATTTATAGGCTAATAATCATTTGAAAGTCAAGTGCTGTAAATCGTTTAACACATGCATGTCCAGACTTTTTTCCCATCACAGAGTGTGTTTGGTTGTTAGATCCCCATTTTTTTTTATACTTTCTCCCTTCATACCTGCCTGCCTCCCTCCTTCTGTCTTTGTCTTTTCTTCCTTCTTACTTTTATTCTTAAAAATTCATAATAGGTATCTTTATGTTAGACTGGGTTTCAAGGAACTGAGGTAATGGTAAGGACATGACCAACAAAATCTGACAACACAGATACAAATCTATTCTTCATCACTTACCAGATGTTTCACCTTAACAAAGTTAAAGGATTAATCTTATCAGTTTTCTTCTGCAAAAATGGCTTTGAAATTACCTACCTTGCACAATTTGGAGGGTTAAATGCAATCATGTGTGTAAAAATGAAAAGCACCATATTTGTCATATAAAATTTGATTTATCAAAAGTTAATTTCATATTCTTGCTCAGAGTGTTTGATTAATGACAATATAATTACATTCAACATGAAACATTTCCAAGTCATGGTGTAAACAAAATGATAAATAAAGAGAAAAAAGTAACTAAAGCCATCTCTAAAGATAAGCCATGGATATTTGGCTAGAACCAAAAGGAAAATAGGACATTTCCAGATGAAAAGAAAAAAAAAAGTTGGGAAGGTATGACAGGTGTGGAAAGCAGAGTCTGCACTTGTGTGCAGCTGAAAACTCTACTGGAGAGAGTACATGATTGGAAGCTATGGTGCATTGGAGAAATAGGAAGAGATATTGTAGGAAAACAGTTTGTAAAGAACTATAAATGCCCTGTTAAGAAGCTTAGTTTGTGTTGACTATAAAGCTAAAATGTCCAATATCATATAGATTTTATACCAAAAATATTTGTTTTATACTCACTACATTTTAGATATTTCTTATCTTAACTGGATATCAGAACATGCAATGGTTATTGAAGAGCAAGACAAGCCAAAGGGTCCTAACCAGTGGAGCTATGCTCCTGCAGCTCTTTGGTACAAGATCAGTTAATATTCTCTTAATACTTGCTGAGAGTATCATTATGGAAATTCCACCATTCTTGGAAAAGTTTTCCAAGGTTCCAGATACATAGAATGATCCATTTATGTTTTTCATGTACCATTATATTCCTTCTCTGGGATATACACGGCTTAACAAAGTTCCCAAAGGTGAAAACAGACAACTTTAATTTGAGAATACCCAGCTGAAAGGCTGTCTCCACAAAGGGAGAGTCTGACCACAGAGGCACTGCTCAAACATTACATCCACTCTCTAGTTCTGCATAGAATATAGGCCAGAACTAACTTGTCTTTGGTTCACAAATTCCAGAAGATGATGAAACCATTGGGTCAATAAAACCATGGGGTTAATTCTATATAATTATGGATTTCAAAAACAAAGAATAAGAGTACAGTATTCTTTTCTTGGAGAAAAATAAGTTATAGCATTAAAAAAAAACAGAATATAAGATCACTGCCATGCTCATGTGACTGAGTAGCAGATGGGGGAAGTTGCTTCACTTTACCATTCTGCTGTTGCAGTTACCTTTCTGCTACCTACTGTCTGCTCTAAGCACTCACCTGCTGAGATCAAACTGGCAGATAGCTATACTGCTAGGCTAAGTCTTCACACCAGGACCTAGACTGCCTGCTGCAGAGAATCTGAGCGGTAAGAGAGTTGTGGAGATTTTAGTTTGATCTGATTGTACACAGGGCTGTATATCTGAACTTATTACTCCAATTTGGATGTAGTTAACTGTTCACCATTGTACTCAGAGCGTACTCTGAGATTCAAAAAGTGCAATGCCCCTGCTGCTGAGTAACTGCACCAGCTTCAAAGAAGAGGAAACAATCTAATGCCAGAACCAAGGGTACAGATCTACAAGGACGCAAGCACGGAGGTGTGGCTTTCCAGCCTTGTGGAGCTCTGAGACATGGAGATGTGTAACAAACCTTAAAAACAGGCAAAATCTTCAATGGTGGGGCTGAGATAGTGTGATATTTCAAGGAATGAGAGAGATTTAGATGAGAACTAGACTGTGTCAGCTATTGTCACTATAAAAACAAAATCTGAGGTACGAAAATACCCGAGTTAGCCAAATTATAAAGTGATAATGTTTATTTTTGCTCATAGTTTTGGAGTCTTTAGTCCACAATCCACTGGCTTCATCACTTGAGACTTGTGGAGAGGCCACACATCCTAACAGGAGCACTAGTTGGAGCTAAAACACTCACCCCATGGCCAGGAAGCAAAAGAGAGCAAGGAGAGGGCCAGGATCCCAGAATCTTCTTCAAGTGCACACAACCCAATGACTTAAAAGACCTCCCATGAAACCCACCTCTTCAAGGCTGTATCATCTGCCACAAGCACAACCCTGGGTACCAAATCTTTATACGTGGACAAGATCCAGACATGAGCCAATATCAATTCAGTCAAAGAACCTAGACCTCCGATACTACACACTGGTTAACTATGACTTATCTATGGTTTCAAGGCCACTAAATTTGTCTCTCTGATAATGTAAGGAACCAACTCAGTGAATAAAAAGGCAAGCATCAGTACTGAAATAGTAGTAATGGCTAATAGACTCCATCATCTGAGTTTTCTGCAAACCCTAGGCATTAAAACATGGAAATAAAGATGTGGAAGAATCAGGGACGCTATTTGATTTCAAGGATTTAATGGTCAAGTGCCAAGTACACTCTAAAAGCACGAGATAAATGCTATAAATAGAAGTGTATGTAATAAATATAAGACTACATGGGAACTGTGAGAAAGCTGGTCCAGTAGTCATTTCATCAACCTGGTTGTTTTTGACTTGGATTCTTGGTACAGAGGGAGGAAACAAAACTAAAGGTAGCATGCCAATTCTTTTAAATCTTCTAAAGCAAAAATAGAAACAAGAAGCCATTGCCAAAGGGACAAAAAGAGAAAATTATCTGAATAAAGGTTGCTATAATTCCTGAGTGAACAAGTCCTTCGGTGTTAATATTCTTCTCAAATGTGTCAGTCTTAAATTCTAAATACCAGAGTTAACAATATATTTAGCAATGCTATAAAGTTTTTTTTAATTCATGGGCACATATGAATCATAGGTAAGACAGACAGAATGGTTAATGCAGTTTCTCCACTTCATAGTCAACAATTGCATTGTTTCTTTGGTGTTATTTATTATACAATAAATTCTTTCTTGAGGATTTGACCTAGCCAAGGAACTAGATTATGTTATTTCAGGAATCATCTCCAGGGATAATATGAATTCTTGGATCATTATAACTATGCTAAAATCAATTTGGATTTATCAGAGAAAAGGAGTTGAAACAATAGCATAAAAAAACACTCCAAGGAGTTCAAATTCCTATAACATGAAGAATTTATAATAAGCTGTTCTATCCTTCAGAGCAAAGGCCATGATAAATTAAAAATGGCTTGCACACTTTAATCATAACCTATTTTCTTTTGCTTGTGTCTTACTTTAAGAGCCTATTTTGATAAAAATCTTAGGTATAATGAGGTTCTTTTATTTATGAAGTATGATCTATATTTAGGATATTAAAGTCCATACAAAATTCCTATTGTAGATTTGTTTTCTGTATCAGTATATTTTCATTAATGTCTCTCTATACTTGAGATGTGAATGGATAGTATCTGAAAATTACTTAAAGTCAATAATGAGTTGAGAATGCTTAAATACACTACTTTAAGTAGACATCAATAATTATGATAAATGTTTATCATTCTTAGAATCATAATTAGCAGATGTCCTACTGAAGTTATAGCTTGTCTAAAATAACAACCTGGTAGATCAAATTTTAGACTGCTCCATATTGTTTCTCTTTTCTGACTATGTTTCTTCTTCATCTTGTTCTTTTCCTGAACATCATAGTAAAGGTTACCAGGGCTTATGCTGAAACTGCAATTTGCTCAGCTCCCAATTAGATTAGAAGGACTTACTGCCTAACAGTTTATTTCAAAGTATCCCCTGGCTGCAATAAAACAGTCAAATCCAAAGTTGTAAACTTGTAGCAAACAACTGCCTCATTTTTTCCTTAACTCTTTATACCACCTGTTACAGGTAAGTGTTACATAAAAATATATTTAAAATCCATCTAATCTCTTCAGGCTATGTGAAACTAAAAACTAAATGTAAAATACTAAAAACTGAGTAAATTTTGAAATGTAACAAAAATACACTCACATTAATAGTCTACTATTTCCAGTTCTTTAAAAAAATGTTTCCAAGATTCTCATATTCCATTCTAATTATTTCCCTTCTCCACAAATTCTATCTTCACTTCTTCATTCTTAAATCCATTTCAAACTGCTTGTCTCTCTATCACTCCACATATTTTATTTTAAGGTCATTTAATTCCTATAAATTTCAAATTCAATGATCTATTCCCAAACATTGTTTTAACAAACATTATGTAGCATTCGATGTAGTAGAACATATTTAAGATTTTTTCTTCATTTTTCTTCATTCACCCTTTGACTCAGTTTGTCTCCTCTTCCTTCACCGATTCTTCTTTTTCATTCTTCTTCCTAAAGGCTTTTACTGGCCAACTTAAAGAATCATGTCTTAGGTAATTTTCTCTTTCTCCATAATCTCTCCTTAACTGAGCACATTGATTTTCAACTTTTAAAGATTATTTTTATGATGTTCACTCTTAGATAAATATTGTCAGGCCATCAACACAGGTACATACAACTCTTTTGAATATTCTACTACAATTTCACATTAAATCTTTTTTCTCCTAAAATCAGTTTTTTTCACCAATTTTGCCATCATATCATTGCTTCCTCCTTTTTTACTTGCATTCAGTCCACCTCAACACCCTTTCTTCTACAGACTTAATCATCTTCAAATACTCTTTCAGAAATATCTCTTCTCTTTATTGTCACTACCCTTGCTCTGTCCAATATGATCTCTCACCCAGTCTTTGACAATAATCTAACTTGTTTCCTTGTTTCCTTTCTTACCTCTAATAATTGATTTACTATCATCTCATCAGATCTTATTACTCCCCATTCCCTCCATTTAAAATCCTTTAGTGGTTTCTCATTGCAAGTAGAGCAAAATCCAAGTTCCCTAGTATGGCATATAATCAATTCTGTGTGCTCATACCCTTTCTTGTCTTTCCAACTTCATCTCTTTCTACTTTCAACATGACTCATTGTTCTACTAGAACATTATTATATTGCAAAAGTCACATATAAAATTAAATGCAAAATATTAAATGAATAGTTCAGTAGAAAATTTCAGCAAATGGTGCAGTCCATATTATAAATTTAAAACCACACTTTTTCTCAAAGTAAAAAGGGGATAAAATACAACTGCAAGATTTTCAAGTTGGGAGACATAAATGAGTTTTTTGCTAAAGATATATTTGAACCTTTATAATGAAATAACCACAAATATTAAAATGTGAAAATGCTCAAAACACAGGGATTTTGTTTGTTGCTTTTTTTTTTTCCCAGACAGGGTCTAAGTTGTTGAGACTAGCATTGCAATTGTGATCCTTCTGCCTCAGCCTCCCAAGTTGCTGGGATTACAGGTGTGTACCACCACACCTGGTTTCAAAACTGAAGTTTTTAATGATTTTGCTGTGCTCACTTTGACAAAAATGACAATGAAATTAATAATAATGGAGATAATATTCGCTATTATCTATGTGGTGCTTATAATATGCTTGTTAATATACTGAGTACTTTGAAAGCATTTTCATGTTTAATTCTCTTAATAGCCTAGTGGAATAGACACTGTTGTTATTTTAATTAAATAGATTAAAATGGTAAGCCATATCATTTTTGTCCTACCCAAGAACATAAACAGCATGTTAAATAATTGGATCTGAACTAGGCCAGCCCGGTACTAGATTTTGTGTTATTAATTACTGTCACTGGTAAAATAAACTGATGTATCTCATTCTATACAAAATGATTTTATTGTAAGCTAAGTTTTTGAAAGAAAGAGAGAATATAATTACCTCAATATCTCAGAAAATACTATGGTTTGAATGTTTACCTTCCAAAACTAAGGAGTTGCCAATGTGATAGAATAAGAAGTGATTGCACCCTGAGAGCACCTCCTTCACCAATGAGATTCAGGCCTATTAAAGAGAATTCAAGAGTTGGAGGCTTGTTGCTTTCTGACTTCTACCTTTGAGGAGACAGGGTTCCTCCTTTCTAGAGGATGCACCCCTTATCAAACAACTCAAACTACTAGCAACCTGATTTTGAACTTCTCAGACCTTAGAACTGTAAAAAAAATTAATTTCTCTTCTTATAAATTATCCAGTCTCCATTAAATTGTTATAGCAGCACAGACTAAGAAATAGATTTTTAAAATATTAATGACATAATTCACACTGTGATTTTTATATTACTCCAAAAACCTTTTGGGGCTATATTAACAAAATTATCATAAACTATATAGCTTACAAACAAAAGAAATTTGCTTTTCACATTTCTGGAATCTGGAGTTTCAAGATCAAGGTTCTAACAGATTTAGTGTATAAAGAGGGCCTGTTTCCATGCTTATAGATATCTATCTGCCTACAGTGTCTTCAAATGGCAGACGGTACAAAGGTACTGTTTGGGGTCTCTTTTTATTTTTATTTTTTATTATTAGTTTTACATGATAGCGGAATGCATTTTGACATAGCATACATATATGGAGTATAATTTTTCATTCTTCTGGTTGTATATGATGTAGAATTACTTTGGTCCTGTAATTACACTTGTCGTGCAGTAAGCTGATTTTAAGTCCTTTAGGTATAAACCAAGGAGTGGAATAACTGGGTCAAATGCTCTCTTTTATAAGAATACTAATCACATTAATCACAAGTCTGTCTTCATGACCTTCATCACTTCCCAATACTACCACATTGAGAATGAGATTTCAAAATGAGGAAAAATGTTTGATTCCCAATATCCTAGATAATGAAATAAAAACAGAATTAAACAAAATAGTATTATATATTTCATTATAACAAATTAAGAAAACAGATACATTATCCAGTGACGAAAGCATAAAACTGTTCATGTAATTCTAAAAGTGAATATCTGTCAACAAATATTCATCTTTATAGACAAGTTAAAATTTTAAGAAATTTATTTTAAAATATGGAATATGCTACAAAGAAATCTTGCTTTTTTAAAAAAAAATTTTCTTTTTTTTTTGTACCAGGGATTGACCCAACGGGAGCCACATCCCTAGCCCATTTTTATTTTGAGACAGGTTTTTCCTAAGTTATTGAAGACCTTGCTAAGTTGTTATAGTTACATTTGAACTAGTGATCCTCCTCCCTCAGCCTCTCAAGTGGCTGAGATCATAGGCATGCACTACCACATCCATTCTTGCAATTTTTATTGCTAAACTCTCAACTTTCCAAATAATGATAACTTTCTCCTGCTTATAGCTCTAAGTCACAATTCATTTCTTTAAACCAATCCACTTTGTTTATAAAATGGGGTCTTGAGGGCTATAGTTGCAAGGTATCTAGATACATGAGTCGAATATTGAATACCAAAGAATTTTTTAAAAAGTAATACCTTTACTATAGTAGAAGGGGAATATCCCTATTTCAAAGTATACTTAGGGAGGTACAAAGAATAGAAACGATGAGAAAGGGGCACCATGTACAAAATCCAAATGCCTATAAGTTATGAGTGAACAGAGATTGCTTTTTCATCTGTGCTTTTTGAACAAGAGAAATTTTATCTGCAAAGCACCCTGGGACTTGAATTGCTAAAAGGGTGCATGCCTTGGCACAAGAAAAA
Organism: Ictidomys tridecemlineatus; assembly: GCF_052094955.1. Taxonomy (NCBI): domain Eukaryota; kingdom Metazoa; phylum Chordata; class Mammalia; order Rodentia; family Sciuridae; genus Ictidomys; species Ictidomys tridecemlineatus. The sequence continues at coordinate 169,277,805 of NC_135479.1, forward strand.
AGAAGAGGAAGGTAATAGAAAGCTGAGAGGAGCCAAAAATAACTAAAAATTATTGAATGTTTGACTCCTTCTTTAGGAGAAAACAGGGAAGCTTCTGACATATAGAAGTTATCTTATATAAAGAATTATTTACCTTATTTCTTTTTTAAATATTTATTTTTTTAATTAGATGGACACAATATCTTTATTTTATTTTTATGTGGTGCTCAGGAACAAACCCAGTACTCCATGCATGGCAGGTGAGTACTCCACCACTGAGCCACATCCCCAGTCCTATTTACCTTATTTCTAATAGGATTCTGCTTTTTTCTAATACATGTTTATAAAAAAAATCTCAATCTTAATTGAAAGGAAAATAAGGAACAGGGTGTTAAGTGAGTAGGATTTACATTTACTTTTAAATTGCTCTTAGAATTCTGGCATTATATTCTGAAAATATGATTGCATGTGAAAATACGGGTATAAATTTATTTCTTTCAAAATAACCCTCAAACAGTACAATGGTAAAGGAAGTTTTTAAACTATGGTTTGAGGAAACTTAGTTGCTTTGAAGTTTCAGAAAAGTTCAAAAGAAAATACAAAAGATCTTTCCATCTAATGGATTTACGTATTCTAGTTACAGGAACAATTCAGTTAGAAATCTAAAATCAGTACTCAGTATGTATGTGTGCATATTAGTTTTAGTAGATTGCCTTCAAAACAACTGGTATAGGCACTCTACTAAAAATAATAGCTAAACCAGACAATTTTAAGCAATCAGCTAAAGAAAAAGACAAAAGAGCCATCTTCTCAGAAAGAACTATATTCTAAATATTTTAAACAACAATTGATTGCTCAAGTAAAGGATAATGCCTTTTAAAAAAACCACATCTGATGATTCAGAATTTGGAATAGATTTTTATAGAAACTGAAATGTCATTTTAGAGAAAGGATAAATCAATTGTTCATGCCATATTAAATGATGTGCTCTTGGACAGTAAATGATTTTATATATTCATTCTCTAAATCATGAAAATATTTAGGTTGTGATAAAGTATGGCAATGGCACTGATGATTACAAAGATTGTGAGACTTCTCCCAATAAACAAAAGCAGAGTTATTTTGCTCATATCTGTTCACAATAAAACATCTCATTGAAGGTAAGAAAAAACAATTCATTGCTATAATCTCATGACTTTTTTTTACAGAAACACAAATTTAAAATTAAAAGATGGATTATAATTTATGGCGGTTGAGGACAGAATGCTTAAATTAAAATTTGTTGAAAAGTATTTTGCTCCTAAAATGCCAATTTCTAAGAATCAGACTATAGATTTAGACTATAACCTGATTAAGGGATATAAAAAGGATTGTGGTCATCAGTAAGTTTAAAAATGAATTAAACAGACAAGTAAAGTAAACCCCTTGAAACCAAAGTCTGAATTCTTATTTTCCTTTTGTTCAGAATAAAGCTTAGAAAGAATTATTTGATTTTTAAAACCATTATCAAGACAGAGATCTTTTTATAGAAAGATTTGAGATGAGCTCACATAGATTCTAGGTATAAGATGCCTTATCCTTTCCAAAGACGGCCTTGTTCAGAATGGCAGGAAAGTAGCAAATCCTTGAATGGTAGAGGGCAGATGAGACTCAGGGTGAACCAATGGGAGGTCATTTGAGGGTGCTCTGATTCACAGGTATTGAATTAGGTTACAGTAATATGTCCTATGGGTAAAGCTGATAACAATAATGAGTCAAGTTAAATTTCTGTCCTTAGCATAAATGTAGTCTAAGAGTAAATTTAGATTGAAAGGAGAAAAACAAAGAGATGTTATTGCACACTTTAATATTTGGACTAAAGTTTGATACCACCAAAGAATCCACTTTGAAATGAAGGTCTTCTTACATATTGGTTTATATCATTTGGGGCTATTCCAGTAAAATGTGTGTGTTCAAAAGTTTAGAAATTTTTGATGACCTTAGAAATGCACTGAAAATTGCTTATTCAAAACTCTAGCCAACTAATACCTTCACCATCAGTAAACTTATAGGATACCATTACTGCTATTCTTAGGTTATGGTTTATTATTTTTTAAAAATCCATTTGTTTAAAAACAATCTTTCCTTGTTTTTATTATACTTATTTGCTTCAAAACTCATGCAGTAAAATTATTGTTCGTGTTCTTTTAAGTCAAATTTAATGAGATATGATTCATGTAAAATAAACCGCAGCCAAATTAATCAGTGTACAATTTGATGAATTTTGATGAAAATATCATCACAATAGAGTTATAACATATTACCATCATCCTCAGGCATTTCTTTGCTTCTTTGCAATACATGCCTCCCAGCAGACTCCACTCGAGAGAAACACTGGTCTCATTTCTATTAGAACACAATAGTTTGTTTTCTAAAAATTAAACATCAATCAGTATGTGTTTTTTTGTGCTTCTTTATGTATCCTTTTCTAGCTTCTTTCATTCAGCACCTTGATTTTTCAGAATTTAGTATCAGTATCTCTCATATAAATTATTTTAGCCCATTTTATTTTCTCATTTATCTTGAAATCAATTTAAAAATTGTCTTTAATAATATAGGTTATTAAATGTATCACATGGGATTTAAATTTCTATAAGAATTAAGATTTTTTAATAACTAACCGATGAGAGCTTATAAAAGCAATAAAGAAAACACATTTTATTAAATTATCCATCATGTTTATATTATTTCAATATTTATTTATTTATTTTTCCTTTTTTTATTATTGGTTGTTCACAACATTACAAAGCTCTTGGCATATCATATTTCATACATTAGAATCAAGTGGGTTATGAACTCCCATTTTTACCCCAAATACAGATTGCATTAACACCTCGGTTACACATCCACATTTTTACATACTGCCATATTAGTGATTGTTGTATTCTGCTACCTTTCCTATCCTCTACTATCCCCTCCTCCCCTCCCCTCCCATCTTCTCTCTCTACCCCATCTACTGTAATTCATTTCCCTCCATGTTTGTTATCCCATTCCCCTCACAACCTCTTATATGTAATTTTGTATAACAATGAGGGTCTCCCTCCATTTCCATGCAATTTCCCTTTTCTCTCCCTTTCCCTCCCACCTCATGTCTCTGTTTAATGTTAATCTTTTCTTCCTGCTCTTCCTCCCTGCTCTGTTCTTAGTTGCTCTCATTATATCAAAGAAGACATTTGGTATTTGTTTTTTAGGGATTGGCTAGCTTCACTAAGCATAATCTGCTCTAGTGCCATCCATTTCCCTGCAAATTCCGTGATTCTGTCATTTTTTAGTGCTGTGTAATACTCCATGGTGTATAAATGCCACATTTTTTTTTTATCCATTCATCTATTGAAGGGCATCTGTGTTGATTCCACAGTCTAGCAATTGTGAATTGTGCTGCTATGAACATGGATGTGGCAGTATCCCTGTAGTGCACTCTTTTAAGGTCTTCAGGGAATAGTCTGAGAAGGGCAATAGCTGGGTCAAATGGTGGTTCCATTCCCAGCTTTCCCAGGAATCTCCATACTGCTTTCCAAATTGGCCACACCCATTTGCAGTCCCACCAGCAGTGTACAAGAGTAACCTTTTCCCCACGTCCTCGCCAGCACTTATTGTTGTTTGACTTCATAATGGCTGCCAATCTTACTGGGGTGAGGTGGTATCTTAGGGTGGTTTTGATTTGCATTTCCTTGACTGTTAGAGATGGTGAGCATTTTTTCATGTACTTGTTGATTGATTGTATGTCCTCCTCTGAGAAGTGTTTGTTCATGTCCTTGGCCCATTTGTTGATTGGGTTATTTGTTGTCTTATTGTCTAATTTTTTGAGTTCTTTGTATATTCTGGATATTAGGGCTCTATCTGAAGTGTGAGGAGTAAAAATTTGTTCCCAGGATGTAGGTTCCCTATTTACCTGTCTTATTGTTTCTCTTGCTGAGAAAAAACTTTTCAGTTTAAGAAATTCCCATTTGTTGATTCTTGTTATTAACTCTTGCGCTATGGGTGTCCTATTAAGGAATTTGGAGCCCGACCCCACAATATGTAGTAGGTAAATATTTATTCTATTTTCTTTCTTCATTCAGTTAAAGTTGAAGTAGGATGCTTTATACATATTAAAGTTTTATTATTTTACAATTACTGGGTAAAACTGATGCAAATATTCACAAGTAACAAATAAAATGTTAAAATTTATAAAGTAAAAAAAATTATAAAGTTCTGATTTAGTTCTGATATATCACAACTAATGTTATTTTATGAAATTGAGTTATACTATTTGTTTCTTTCCTGTAAATATTTGCATCAATTTTATCCAATAGTTTAAAGGAAAAAAATATTGGCTTGGGCAAGCAAGATCACAATTAAGGAAAAGGTTTCTATCAGTTCAAAAATTAAAATTATCAAAAAATGTGAAGTTTGTATTTAATTATGTTCTCTAATAAGTAATGAATTGCTTGTGTGAATATCTGTAAGAAATATTATTTAATTAACATTTTTTAAATTAAAAATTATTAGAAACTTCCGGGCACAGTGGCGAACACCTGTAATCCTAGCAGCTCAGGAGGCTGAGACAGGAGGATCTTGAGTTCAAAGTCATCCTCAGCCACCGCAAAGCACTAAGCAACTTGGTGATACCCTGTTTCTAGATAAAGTACAAAACAGGGCTAGGGATGTGGCTCAGTGTTTGAGTGCCCCTGAGTTCAATTCCCGGTACCCCCCCAAAAAAAGAAAAAAAAATTAGGAACCTAAAATGAATGGCATCTACAAATAGCACATTAATAATGGTTTTTCAGCTTTAATAAACTGAAAAATCATCATTTCATATTTTTAGCTCATTCATAAATAACATTTATTTAGGGTTTTAGTGTTCACGTGGTTTTTCCCATGCTGTCCTCAAATTCATGAGCTCAAGTTGTCCTTCTACCTCAGCCACCTAAGTAGCTGAGACTATAGATGTCTGCCACACTGCACTTTAGAAATAACATTCACAAATATCAATGGCTTTTTTTTTAAAGCAATAACAAACCTGCTGAGAAAGAAACTAGGAAAACAATTTCATTGACAATAGCTTAGGAAAAAATAAAGTAGCTAGGAATAAACCTAACTAAGAAAGTTAAAGAACTAAAGAGCCAGGCACAGCAGTACACTCTAGTAATCCTGGCAACCTGGGAGGATGAGGCAGTAGAGACCACAAATTTGAGAACAGCCCCAGTGATTTACCAAGGCCTGAGCAACTTAGCAAGACCCTGTCTCAAAATAAAAAAAATAAAATAAAAAGGGCTGGAGATATGGGTCTTTGGTTAAGTATGCAGAGGTTCAATCTCCAGGAAGCACCCCCCGCCACACCCCAGAAAAAAAAAAAATTGAAGGAAGAAATTGAAAAAGATACAAGAAAATGGAATCCAAAATCTAAAGGGCTTCAAACTAATAGTTAAAATGGCTATAGTACCAAAAGCAATCAACAAATTCAATGCAATTATTAGCAAGATATCAATGACATTATTCATAGAACTAGAAAAAATAATTCTAAAATTCATATGGAGGCACAAAGGACCCAGAATAGCCAAATCAATATTGAGCAAAAACAGCAATGTTGGAGGTATGACAATACCCAGTTTCGAAATAGATTACAGGGCCAAAGTAATAAACATGGCATGGAACTGGCATAAAAACAGACATGCAGACCAATCCAATAGACTAGAAGGAAGAATCCACACAGTTATAGCCATCTGATTCTTGACAAACTAACCGGAAACATGTTGGAGAAAAGATAGCCTTCAAATGGTGCTGAGAAAACTGGATATGCATATGTAGAAGACTGAAATTAAGGACCTGGGGTTGTGGCTCAGCTGTAGAGCACTCACCTAGCAGGTGCACAGGTGCAGGGTACTGGGTTCAAAACTCCGCACCACATAAAAATAAATAAAATAAAGATATTACTACATCCTTCTCTCTCACCATAAATAAAAATCAACTCAAAATGGATCAAAGGCCTAAGTTTAAGATCTGAAAATGTGAAACTGCTAGAACATGGAAAATACTTCCATATATTGACACAATGATCTCCTGAACAGGACTCCAATAGCTCAGGAAACAATAGCAAGAACTGACAAATTTTAAAAAATTACACAGTAAACAACAGAGTGAAGAGACAACCTAAAGAAAGGGAGAGAACTCTCTGCTAGTTACTTTTCCAACAAAGGATTATTGTCAAGAATGTAAAAAGGACTAAGAAAATGAACAGCAAAAAGAAAACAAAATAAAAATTAAAAAGTACAAATAACCCAATGGATGAAAGGGCAAAGGAACTGAACAGACACTTCTCAAAAGAGGGAGCACAAATGTTCAATATTTTTAGCCATCACGGAGATGCAACTCAAAACTACATTTATCTTCCATCTCACCCAAGTCAGAATGGTGATTATCAGGAATACAAAAAAAAAAAAAAAGAATAAATGCTGGAGAGGATGGCCAACAAAGGAACATCTTTGACATTGTTGATAAGAATGTGAATTAGTATAGCCACTACGGAAATAAGTATGAAGATTCCTGAAAAGCTAAAAATAGAACTACCATATGATCTACTTATATCTACTTATATCTCTCCTTTATACCTAATCAAAGGAATTAAAGTCAGAACACCATAGAGACACCTACATACATACACATGTTTATTGCTTCACAATTCACAATAAACAAGTTATGAAATCAGTCTAAGTGCCTATTATGATTTAGATATGAGGTGTCCCCCAAAAGCTTAGGGGTGAGAGAATGCAAGAAGATTTAAAGGTGAAGTTGTTGGGTTATGAGAATTTTAAACTAATCAGTGCATTAATCCTGATTCGGTTAACTTATAGGAAAGTAGGGTGCCACTAGAAGAGGCGGGCCATTGGGCCATGTCTTTGGGATAGTTATTTTGTCCTTGCTGACATAAGTCTCAGTTCCCACCATCTCCACTGAGACCTCTTAAACTGTGAGCTCCCAAATAAAATTTTCCTCCTCTAAAATTTTCATTCAGATCTGTTGGTCACAGTGGCAAAAAAAGTGGACTACAACAGTGCCCATCACTGGATAAGTGGACAAAGAAAAAGTGGCATATATACAAAAAGGAATATTATTCAGTCATAGAGAAGAACAAAATCATCTAATTTGTAGGAAAATGGACGGAACTTTAAAGTATCATGTTAAGCAAAATAATCCAGACCATAAAGATAAGTATCACATGGTTTCTCTTAAAAGTGGAATCTACAAAGGAAAAAATAAAACAAAGGCAACGTGAAAATAGAGAAGAGAGTATTAGACAAGAGTAAGTGGACCTGGGGAACGGGGAGGAGAGGGGAAGGGTAAGTAAAGAGCAGATGAAGATAATCAAATTATGTTATATGCTTGCATGAATATGCCCCATGAAACCCATCATTTTGCAGTTAATATGTCCCCATGAAACCTATTGTTTTGCATATTTATATGAGTTAATAAAAAAGAAATAACATCATCTAGCTGTGTTGTTACAGAAATGTAATCAGGTGTGTTTTCTGTTTGTTTATTTTTGCTTAGAGTGAAAAAGAAAGGATACTTGACAACCTTCTATTGTAGTATAGTACAGATAATCTTTCTGAATGATTTAGGTAAGCACAACTATACTTTTCTATTTTGATATTCCTGGTGATGACACTACCTACTAAAGAAGGCTGATGGAAGGAGAGTATTTTTATTGAGGTCCTATTATTACCAGACACTATATACAGTATTTAATTTATATTGTTTTGTTTAATCCAATAGTCCTTTGGCAAGTATTACCTGCATCTGGCAAATGAGTAAATTGTTGTTTAAACTGGTTAAGTTTTACAAATTCACCCATGGAATAAAATGCTGCAGTTTAGTTCTGCCCTCTATTAGCTATTACTTAATGACTAAACCAGTCTTCAGTTTTCCCCTTCCATGCAAATGAACCAGTTCCTTGAAATAATTTTTGATGGGTAAATCAAGCATTGTCATTCCTACCCTCAAATCCTCTGTAGCTTCATTTTTTCCCTCACTTTTAGAATAGCAAAATAAAACTAATCAAAGTTCCAAAATGATATTAAACACATTTAAAATGTTAGGCAGCAGAGAAGATTTAGCAAATGACAATTTTAATGGCAAAAATTCTATACACCCAATTTTACTTTGGGGACCAGGATGTGAGAAATTGGAATACGTCTAGAAAAAAAAAAAGACATTTGTGTCCACGTTGCAAATCATTCTTGATTAAGAACTATTAGAAACAGGTCATCAGCAAGATATTTTACTCCAACCACATAATAGGAGTTATAGCCACAAAGGGATGTTAATAAAAATAGACTTTCTTTAAAGGCAGTATACCTCTGGGACAGAATCTATATCCTCACAGTTCTAAGACAGGAACTGAGACCATTATAAAGCATTAGAAGGTTGGGTTTTGGTACATTAAACAAGCAACTGGATTCCTTTGTTTTCAGACAGAGGTTTCATTAACATGTTAATGTTTATTCATGCCAATTCTTAACAGAATAAAAATAGCTAAAATTCTATTGAGAACAATCTTCTTCAGGAAACATGAACATGAACACTTAAAAGAAGAAGATATAAAGTTTTTCTATCCAGTTTCAAGCCTTATATTAGAACTATATTTTTAATTAATTCTTCCATTAATCCCAAAACAAATTCCAATCCTCTTTCCCTCCTTTGTTGCACCCTTCCTCTGTCTTCTCTCTCTCTCTAGTAAAAGTTTTAAGCCACTAGATTATAAAATTTGAAAAGAGTATAACATTTGGCATAACAATAGGGACTTTTAAAATCAAAGGTATTATGCTAAATCCTCTGTGTACATTATCTCATTTAATCATAATAACAACTTCAAGATTTATGTAATGCTATCTCCTCTTCATCATAGGGGCTGAACTCTCTGCTCTATGAGTGGCAGAATTCAGCTTTGAATTCAGCCAACTTGTCTTCACAGCCTGCATACTTCCCCACCAAACTACACGACATCTTTTTAAAACTACTCATAGAGGCAGCATTTCCCACTATATCATAAATAACTCCTTAAATGAGTTTACTGTTACACAAAATGCTTTCACTCTGCAGGGATTTAATAAACCAGAAATCTCATCACCAAATAGTGGCTTTGTGTTTGTTTTATTTTTAGGCAATATTTCAAATAAGACAAATTGGAATCAAGAGTCACTGAAAATATCTAACACTAAAATAGGAAGAAAAAATACCATGGGAGCAATAAGATAGCAGCTTTGTGAATGTTAACTCTTGGTGGGCTGAGACTGTGCCAATGGGTTATCTTGGCTCACAGAAGATGTCAGTAAAATGAATCCTGTAAACATTCTTCTTGATTTCATGACTTTGAAAATTTGAACTATATCTTCTATATTTAGATTCTACATTTAGCTCCTCAAAGAAAAAAAAAACAACAACAAATATCCACCGTATTCATTTCATGCATTATTTAAACTCTCCATGTTTGATATTGTAAAGTGTTCATCTTTAAGATTTTTTTCCAGGTCAGTTAGATATAAAATATGCCAGGATTTGTGTGTCTGCTGTAAAACTAAAAAGTGATTTATTCAAATGCTTACAGTTGATAATCATTTAATGACAATTTTTTATATATGAAATCAAGCAAGCAGTAAAAAGACCTTCTGATGACATGTTACCACCTCTTATCATAACTGAGAACAATATTTTGGTATCAGTGATCTCAAATAACTAATAATTTAAACATATAGCAAATACTTGCATATTTTGTCACTTGAAAGAAACCAGTATTATTTGAAAAATTAAGCTGTCTTCTCCAATCTAATGCTATTTCCATACTAGGTCTCAGAACAGTGAGATCAGCAGATGGGACTACAGAATATGTTTATTCCCATCTGGGCTTTGATATGCAAATTATTGTTCTAAAAGAATGTGCAATGAACTGACCACCAGATCTTCTCCTAAGAGACTTCTCTAAAAGAGGGAAAGAAAGGACAAAGACTGAACTCTGAGAGGGATAAGCTTTGCCATTTTACTCTCCAACACAATGTATTAGAATGTAAAACATTCTCCATTAAAATACATTTAAAAAATCAACTTCAGAGTATAAAGTATAAATGTTACAAAAATTCTTCGAAACTTACCATTGATTGTCTACTCAGGGTGATATGTGATTATATGCCTAACAGAATTTTATAAAACTGTTCAAAAGAGAAAACAAGATTTCCTTATTTGAGGATTTGTATGTAAGTGAATACCCATATACAATAATTTTTAAAAAAACACTGTAAATTATTTTTTAAGTCTAAAATTTTACTTCTAAAATTTACATAATATGAAATTTAAAAATATATTTTCCCTGCAGTTGTTTTTTACTCTTATTAGCTTATATTATATCTAACATTTCACCTAGTAAATACATACAGTAGTGATATCAGAATATGAAAAACAAATTATAAAAGACAGATTACAAAATGAAATTAATATAAGAATGTAATGCCCAAAATCTAAATCAGGTTCTGGGAAATAAATTGATAATTGAAAAAGTAGATGTACAAGCATAACAAATTATAGTGTTGTCACCACTGTTGGCTCCTTCCTGTGATCCCAGCATTTTGGGAGGGAGGCAGGAAGGTCACAAGTTTGAGGCCAGCCTCATCAACTTTGTAAGACCCTGTTTCAAAATAAAAAGTAAAAAAGGGGTAGGAATGTAGCTCAGTGACAAATCTCTCCTGTGTTCAATCCCCACCACAAAAAAAAAAAAATGTGGAATTAAAAAACTTTAAAAATTCAACATAGAAATTTTAAAAATTAAAGTTGTGAAAGGTATGAAATAGTTGCAATAATTTAATCTCACAATCTTTAAAAAGTATGAATCATTTTACTAGCAAAATTAAAATAAAAAGGGTAAAAAGTAGAAAATGTTTTCATAAAAAACACCCATTTTAGTTGAAATATGCACAACAACATATTGTGCTCTAACATAACAGCAATTTCAACAAAGACCAAGTTGAATTTGATCATTTCTAGTAATCTACTAATTCACAAACTCCAATACCTGGGGAGAGATAACTTAAATTGTTCATCAGGTTTTGCCAGATTCAGTATCCTCAGTCAACAGAGCAATAAGGAACAATGAATGGACTTTGGAATAATGTGAGTACAATCTGGTGAAAGACCTTCTCCAATATTTGGAGTTGCCTAAAATGTCTGCTATAGTTTGGATATTGATGGTTCAAAGGCCTGTGTGTTAAAGGCTGAGTTGGTAGCTGTGGCACTACTGGGAGGTGGTAGAACCTTCAGAAGGCAAGGACTATTGGGAGGAAGTTGGGTCATCTGGTGTGTGTCACTGAAGGGCTCACTGGGCCTTGTCCCTAGCTCTTTTTGCTTTCTGGCTGCTATTAGGTGAACTGCCTCCTCTAACATGTACCACTGCCCATGTACTGTGCCACTAAAAGTCCAAAGAAATGGCCAAAGGACAATGGATCAAACCAGTAAAACCATGAGTGAAAATAAATCTTTCCTCATAACAAATCCCTTATTTCAGGTAAATTAACACAATGTTTCCTTCGGCTTCTTAAATTAGATTTCTCTTCTGAAACACTGATGGGTAAATGGACCAACTTATTGCTGCTCAGTCATGACACTGTTCAAAATAGAGAATTGAAAGTTCCCTTTATATCTATAAAGAAAATGAGCTCTGTGAGCACCTGCCTTCCCACTGTATGCGGAAGCAAGGCTATGAACTACCCTTGGGCCAGAAAGATAGGAATAAGGCTGAGGGGCTTAAGCTGACCTGCTAACATTCCTTCAAGCAGAAACCCTGGGGAAAAGGTACTCCAGCAGCAGTATTTGTTGGATTTTAATGAAGAACAGAAAGATGAAATATATGGAGCTGAATCTTGACCTGCTTCTCCAGTGATCCATGAAATGGGCACATCTTACATAATTCTCAGCAGAAAGCACATACACAAGAGAATTAGGCACTGGAAGGTCAGGCAAATTGAGGACATCTGAAGTGATCATCAACTTGAGAAGCAGAAATAACCAGCAAAAAGACAACTGCAATCTCTCCGAGTCAAGTCAAGACATTTGCCCATTCCTGTCACATTAGAGAGGGAGCTGGCATAGAGGAGGCAGAGAAAAGAGGTATCTACAAGACCACCCACATCCAAGTACTCATGAAATTACAAGAGCTGTTATCACAGATGGGAAATGTCGAAAAAGCTTTGAGTAAAATTTGAAATTGACACTTTCAAATGAATAAGTAATAGAATAAATTAATAATGCCATAGCTGAAAAGTTGTGGCATTGGTCCAAGAAGAAGACAAGAAAGACACAATTGAGGAAAAAGGGAAATCTCATAAGAACATAGCTGGGATAATTGTTGGAAAAATTTAAAATGTTAATTCCTCAATACATCAGTTACTGTACTTTCTATACTCAGGATAACATTACTGTGTTCTGTCTTTCTGGATAATACCATGGAACAGAAAGCTCTGTTTTCTATTAAAGTCTGTGGCATACCCAGAAATGGTCATATCCATAAAGAAGCATATTGGAGAATGTATTCATTCAAAACATGTTTTTACCATTGCTTCATGTGTGTCAAGCCCAATTCTGAGATAATAGCCTTAATAATAGGCAAACAGAGTCAGACAGGTCCTTGGTCCTGAAGAGCTACATAATTCTGGGAAGAGACCATAGTTGAGGAAGAGCTATAGAAAGAGCTGTGTTGTAAATAAGCTAAATAATGAAACGATACGGGGTGGGTGGATCAATCTGTTCCAAAAAATGCATGGAAAGCTCTTCTGGTAGTGACAGAGGGAGAGGAGAACAAGTCAAGACAAGCTAAATTTCTTGAGACACAGATTCAGAACTGCACAAATATATTTATATTCCATTTCATTTTTTGAAATACATAGGGGAGGCCAAAATCAAGGACTCAGAAAAAAAACTCCTGCCACTTCATGGAAAGGACTACCAAGTTCAAAGGGAAACAATATAAACAACACAAAGAGGTTAAGAACAGGGACCAAGAATTCAAATGAAGAATCCTGTATTCAAACATCACCCCTGTATTCAGACATCACACCAGTATTCACACATCTCTCAGACAATCACATGGGAACAAAGAGGGTCATTTCACTAAGAGAAAGTGATCAGTTCATCAAGAGAATGTGACAATCCTAAACATTTATGAACCTAACAGCAGACTTTTCACAATACTATTGGGCTAAACACCAATCAGTGCCTAGGAAAGCTTGCAAAGTAACAAGAAGGTCTCTGAAAGAGTGTAGTGATGAAGGAAATGTAGAAGGGGAGATAGCTGGCCACTTGGCTTATCTCCAGTCCCTAGGAGAGGCACTGGAGATAGAGTGACCTTAGTTGTAAAGTAAAGGAATATGCTCTTACAACATCTGAAGATAGCCACCTGCACAGTGTGTATGCAACCTATCATATGAATACTCCCCCAGGTTGAAGGCAGACATGGCCCTCCATTATATTCCAGCCCACCATCACCCAGGAGTAAGTAATGAAATGTTCAAAACCTTTTTGTTGAGTCCAACCAAGTTCTTTCTTTGGAATTTGAAAACAGTATCCTTGAGGCATTTGTAGCCCTTGGGTTGAAGGATTGCATGAAGCAAAAACAGAAATTCTAGCAAAGAGAATAGACTACCAAAAACAAACAAAAAACAGAACAAAATCAATCAACTACTACCAAAAAAAGTGATTCATAAAAGAAAAAAAGATCAATTAAAGGGATTCATTAAAATTAAGACTTGGAAATTTCTTAAGACAGGAAATAGAATAAGAAAAAATAAATTTAACTCCTAATTTTGATGAAGGAGTATGTCATGAACTCTGAAATAATAATCATGCATACATTTGTATAAGTAAACTGGAAAAAATTAATCAAACATATTTAAAGGAACAACACAATAAATAGGACCAAAAAGATTTAAAAAGATCCTTTACCAAACATGAGAAATAAGCTCATGAAAAGGTATTTGATACTTTTAATCACTGGGGTAATTAAAATTGATAACATAAAGAGAAGCCACTATAACCTTTCAGAATATTTAAAATAAAAAGACAAGCCACTGAGGATATGGATCCATTGAGACTCTCCTATTCTGCTGATGAAAATGTATAATGAACAATCACTAAAACAATTTGGTATTTCCTTTAAAATGTAATTATACAAGGCTAGGGCTGTGGCTCAGCAGTAGCACACTTGCCCAGCATGTGGGAGGCCCTGGGTTCGATTGTTAGCACCACATATAAATAAATAAAATCAAGATCTATCAACAACTTTAAAAATGTATTTAAAAAATGTAATTATACATTATAACCTATATGTTCAATTCTTTACCTGAGAAAAATAAAAATATATGTCCAATTGAAGAACTACATACAAGTATCCTTAACAACCTTTTTTATAACAATCCCAAATAGAAAACTACCAAAATTTCCATCAACAAATAAACTGGTATGGAATCAATATTCTACACTCAAATAAACAGAAATTGATTACTGAAATAAACAAAAAAAATTAAAAATAACTATGCTGAATCAAAGCAGCCAGGAAAAAGAATATATATTTGTATAACCTTGTGATATAAGATTCTAGAAAATGTGAACCAATGTACAGACACTAATGTATAAAGCCACAGAGACTGACCACAAGGAATAGCAGGAGAAAGGAATTACAGACTTGTATAAGGAAATATTTGGGGACGACAGATATGTTCATCATCTCGATTGTGATAATGTGTTCACAGCTATAAACAAAGGTCAGTGCTTATGAAATTACTACTTTAATAGTACAGTTTAATTTATGTCATTATAATTTGCAGGCCATCATTAAAAAGCCTTAAATGTGTCTCAATGTTAACTAAATGTTTCATACTTTAAAGTACACAAATCTCTTATAATGTAAATAATTCTAATAGAATTTTTTATAATCAGTTTAGTTCATTTCTAAAATTGGGAAGTTCATATTAATTAGGCAAATATCTCCTTGAGATGAAGAGTTTCTCTCAGAAAACTCAAGAAATTCTTGAGCTGGGTATATAGCTCAGTGCTCAAGCACTTGTCTCTCCTTTGTTCAATTCCCAGCACCAAAACAAACAAAATTACTTGGAGGTAAAATAGTTTTTATTCATTTAAAAAGTGGAATGCCCAAAGAAAGCTCAAAAGGAAATGAAATAGACTGGGAAGCTAATAACAATCTAAGAGGAATATTTTAAAGTATAGATTCTGTAGAAAATATTTATATTTAGAGAAACAGCTTTGAATTCAATGTGAAAATTCAGATTTTTAAAAATTAAAACCATAAGTGCTGATTTAATATTGAAAGATATAGTACTCATTTGAAGTCATACTGAACCTTGCACAATTTGATTTCTATATAGATGACTATTGGACTATCCAAACTATCAATTGTAAAAAGCCATATATAAGAACAAAAGTTGGCAGAAATTATTAATGATCCAGGTGCAATAATTAAGGCCCATCACTTCTAAGATATTCTATTAAAATTTAGAAAATACAGCTATAAGATTTTACAACATACGTTTAATTATTTCTAATTCATTACTATTACACTATCACTTCAGTAATGACCTCACAGGATTTCCTGTCCAATCACTGTGTTTATTAAATGAACCATCACAGGCAAAATCATCCTAGAGCACCAACACCTGAAATAAGCTGGTACAATACACATGCTCAATGTTTATTTCATTCACAATTTGGGGAATTATGATTGTACTTGAACGAAGTTGTTAGTTTTTCTTCAGAGAGAATGAACAGTGGAAGAAAGAACAACCTGCATATCTGTGAAAAGCTTTTAAGAATGCCAAGGAAAGGTAATAATTCAAGCCATTCTGAAATAAAACCTAACAATGTTGAGTTTCCCTAAATGTCTTCCCTTAATTGAAAAATTTCACTTCCCAAAGATTTTCTATCAGTGATGTTTTCCTGTTGCTAATAAAATTTTAAAACCACCGCTTTCTCTGAGATGGGTGAACATGGTAAAGCTCTTAGGGACTGGGGGTCACATGTAACTCCAGAGAAGCTGGGCTTCCTGGACACAGGGCCATTCCCTCCAGCACCAACCTCACCAGTAGTGTCTTCTCTGCTCTGGAGCCCTTTCTATTCTACACCTAGTAACCTACTACTTTCAGTTATCACTTATAAGCTCACAGGCTTTCACACAGTTCATACTAATTAGTCATATATGAATATTTTTTAATATTAAATTGGAAGTGGTGGCAGTTTTTCTTTTTTGCCTTTATAATAGTTTTGTAATTTTAAAAGCATCTTTATTTTGGCATTTGAAAAATGAACTAGACAGGTCCCAATGACTTTCTTAATTTAGAAGTGGAATTACCAGTAATGCAAGCACTCCTGGATCCTTATAAATTTTTTGGAAAAGATACAAATGTATATGTTTCTAAAGAAAAGTACCACTGTTGTTTTGTGGCCCTACTCAGAGAAAGAGTCAGAAAAATCATTTCAGGTTGCTGCCTTAGCACTGATTTTTTCAATGCTGCATACATTTCCTTTGTTTTCTTATAGTGAAGTTGTCAACTAATAAGACTTTCTTCTGATACCTTTGATGTATAATGCTAATTTCTTTTTTACATGAGCATTTACTCCTAATTTTAATTAATAACTTCTTATGAAAAGGGAGTTAAAATGTTGACCAACATAAGTCAATAATTTGGTAATTATTTTTTATCTAATAACAAATTTTTTCTCAATAAACTTCAGTTTAATTTACTTATCCTTGGAGAGTTCATGAGATCTACTAATGACATTATATTAATTAGAATTAAATCTTTCATCTTGCTTATGAATATATATAAAAGGCAAATTCTGAAATGTTGACCATCTGGGAAAACAGTCAAGCTGTCACAAAAAAATTAAGACATTTTTCATGAAATACTACAATTCCATCACCACTAGACAGTAAATACACAAACACATTCATTGCTATTACATTAAGGATAATTCCTGCAAAGTAGTACCACATTCTCCTTTCAGAATTCTTACATATTTTGGTCATTAGTACTTTGAAGTAATACTCATTTAAAAAGACATTCCAAATGTGACCACTCTCTTCAGCATTTCATTGTTGGTATGATAATTATTAAATGATAAGCAGATCATTTAATTGTGTGAACATCACTAGCATCTGTTTCAAAAATCACACTGGCTTCCAATGGAAGTCAGATATTCATCATTAACATACACACACACACACACACACACACACACTCCCCCCCAAAAAAGAAAGAAAAAAACCCACAATGGAAGGAGGGATAAATCAAATAATCTACTCCATGTCTATTAAGATTTTGCATATGTATCCTAGGCTATGTGGAATACTGGAAGAAAAGAAGAAAGAAATAAAGGAGTTCTGTTTGAAGAACAAAGATTCAAATGGCAAATACCATAAGGTACACTTACACTTAGGAAGGAGATAATAATGTCCACAGTGAAATACTGAAAATTATTTTAAGATTAAATGTCAAATTAGTTTTCAAATCCTTAGTTATGATGAATTATTTGAATATATGTATATATATATAATTTTATTATATATTTTATAATATATACATATAATATACATACATATTATATATTATATGCATAAATATATACCTATAATAAAAGTAACTGCACAATTATTTAAATAGTATTGAATAGAATGGCATGTATATATTATTTTACAGGGACCATGTTAATTAGTAGTTTCCAGAATATGGTAAATATGCAATACATTTTTGCTAATTCTATGTCATACCTTAATAAACACACTTTTTTACATTGCTGAAAGTTCAATATTATCTGAAGGTAGAAATAACACCTGAAAACCTACTGAAAATCGAGTCTTTGGTTCACATAAATTCATTTTCTAGTAATTTTTAAGTAAAAGACAACCTAAATTTTAGTTATCATTTGCTTCTCTACATCCTTTAGTACAAGGAATATAAGCTACTTACCAATTTTTAAGAAATGCGTTTTTAGTGTTTAGCTTGGACAATAATTAAGATTTTGCTGAATGAAATAACAGCTAGTATTAAAGAGAGTACTTCAGAAGTTCTCCTAAGTCAGTAACACTGCACCAACAACCCTCAAAGAAAAAAATGTTTGCGTGC
This sequence comes from Ictidomys tridecemlineatus, assembly GCF_052094955.1. Taxonomy (NCBI): domain Eukaryota; kingdom Metazoa; phylum Chordata; class Mammalia; order Rodentia; family Sciuridae; genus Ictidomys; species Ictidomys tridecemlineatus. Next base: position 169,295,978 of record NC_135479.1, read on the forward strand.
GCACACACACACACATATTTTAGATTTATTTTATGAATATGTTCTTTTCTCTCAGATTCTCTTAATATAATTTATCTTAAAAGATCAATATCTAATCCTTTATTAAATACTTTTGAAATTTTATTCCTTAAGCACAGATGCTTTAATAAAATGAATGAATAAAAAGACAGCTAACAGCGAGGACAGTATTTCCACTAGAGGTTTTATGCTATGTTTAATTGTTAAAAAAATAAAAAAGTTACACATTAATACCTTCCTAAAAATAACACATTTGACCACCTCATTTGTATTTCCAGATACATAGCAAGAATCTGTAAGCATATCTGTAAAGAAGCAGATAGCAAATATTTTAGACTATGTAGGTCATAGAGTTTTCCACACAACTACTGAATTCTGCAATTTTATTTTCAAAGCCTGGAAAGATAACATGCAAACAAATGGACGTGGGTGTGTTCCAAAAAGCCTTCATTTACAAAAATTGGGTGTGATTGGCAAGCAGGCTCTCAAAAGTTTCCTCTGATTGATCATAATCCATAGTAAATACCTAGGTAATTGCTTCCTAATAAAACAAACAGATAAAACAATGTTGGCATAAATTTAATCCTTTATTATATTAGTAATGTTTCTTTTTGATTCTTTTAAATTAATGTTTTGTCAGAGTTGTAAATGTCTATGAAAGCCTCAATTTGTATCCTACAAATCAGTATGTTTCTGTTATAACTTTGCCTCAGAGCTGTTTTATTGCAATGCTAAATCCTCTGTGGGATTACTCTGCCTCTTAATAGATCCCTGCACTGCACTGGATACTAATTTCCTACATTCTAAAGAAAGCTGCTTTAAACTACGAAGGCATCTCCTCTGGGGCCTACTAAGAGGTGGCAGTACTATCCCTACATCCAAATCACTATTGCTCCCCCAACCCAATCTTAATCTCTGTAAGTAGGATTCACCAAGTTAATTAGCACATCTATTCTCTCTCCATTAATCAATGATCCCTATTTTACCATAGTTTAATTACTTCATATAATTTAACCTACTTTCCCTTTCTAGTTGGAACTATGAATATAGATTTCTCTTGAGGTGTTGATATTATACATTTCAAGTTTCCCTTGAATACATTTTAATTCAATTACTGAATTATTGTTCATATATTATTCCCTTTTTATTTTTCAACATTCTTCTATATTTCATTCCATTTTTATTTTGAATAAAATTTAGAGTCTTTTCTGCTGATTTAGAAGCTGCAAAAACAGTAACAATTGAATGTGATTTGTTCATAACTCTGAATTAACATGTGTATCTTCCAAATATCTAAATTTCTCTCCAAGAACTCAATAACCTAATTATTTTACTCTTTTTTAATCACTAATAACAATTTTGTGATTCACACCATTAGTTTGAATATGTTCATCTAGGTTTTTTATAAAGAATATATATGATTTAACATTAAAGCAATATTTCATCAAGACCAAGTTATTCTACTGAATCAAATACGGGTCAATTAAGAGAATACATTAATATATGACATATTCATGAATAGGTAAGTAGGGAATTTAATGGTCATCTAAATAAAAGTAAAGGAACTTATGATCAAATATGAAAACTATCAATAATTTGCCTCAGTAGTGTGTGTTATTTGCTATTTATTTTATAGGGTAATTTTGAAAATTACATAATTAAGTATAGAATTTCATATGCATGGCAAATTGGTTCACATTAACAATCTATAATTACATGGAATACACCCACAGACAATTAGACTTTAAAAAGAGTAGGCTCTTGGTCCTAATGCAATTATTAAATTAATTGAGAATAAGCTCTTACATAATCATCTTTATTGCGATTTCAAAGTTGTACAAATTAACTACTCTTTTTATACTTAATTGAATTAAAATATTTAATTAGTCAACATTGATACAAAGAACATAGGCTTCTTTGGTTCATTGGGATACAAAATAGCCCATCCTGTATAGCAGCTAATTTCAGAGGAATATTAGAAATAAGACAAAGAAATGAAGGGATATTAATCATTTTAAGAAAATGACCAAAAGTACTATGATCCTATTATAGAATTCTGTCCAAGACAATGGGTAATTATCTCTGTCCAACACAAAAGGTTTACATCTTTCAAGAGATCTTCATAATTTTTTACTGTAGTTATTTTTAATACTCTCAAATAAGGGGAATAAATCATGCTTTTTCCTTGTCTGCTGCTGAAGATAAAACAGATTTTATGCTCCCAAAGTTGCCATTAGTTGTTGCTACTCCATGCTTCTTTATGTGGTGATAGTCTTTGTAGAGCAACAAGAAACTGGAAATCTCCATTCCTCTAAATTTATCATTGCACCATGGTTTTTCATGCTTTTAAAACTGAGATTACCTTTTCTATTAATAGACTAACATTTCTAGTAATTCCTTATTTATTGAGACTCATTCTCAAAACAGATGGTTTTTACTAAATTCAGATTGAAAATAGTAATCAGTTATCAAAATTTATTTTTCACACAAAATCATGATGGAAAACTATAAATAATAATAAAAATTTCCCTTGTAAAGTACAACACACCAAAATAGAAGAAAAATCGAGTACAAAAATTTCTTCTTTAAAAGGCTACAGGCACAACTGAGAACACTAGCAATTTCTTAAAACTGTATTATGTCACTGTCTCAAAGAACTCTAAAATAAGAATCTCTCCCCATCACCATAATATATATTCTTATTTTATATACAATACATAATTATATATTTTATATAACATATATATATATACACATATATTTACCTTCAGAATACTCCTCCAGAAAATAGTAGTAATTGTAACTATAACCAAAATCAAAATGCTCTTTTTGCATAAAAGATACAATTTATCTTAAATAAACATTTTAAGTGTATTTATATCATATACCCTATTCTTAAACCCTGAAAAAACCTATCCATTTTTCTCTATCAATTTTTCCATTGGTTTTTATAGACTCTATTACTGGAAATTTAAACTCTGTAGTCCTTCTAACTATACTTCTATAGAGCTTAGATGTGAGAATATCCTAAAAGAACTTATTCAATGGTCATATAGAATATATGCAATCAATAATACCACTGTAGTTTCGATGCTAGCTTTGAATATAGAGAAAAGAACATATAACTTCAAATCAGCTCCTAAATTTTATAATTATCATATTTTTTTAGTTATGTATGTGGGATTAGGCCCCAACTTCCTTAATAAGACTTTTTTGGCTCAAAAATTAAAATCAAGAATCAATAAATGGGATGTACTCACACTAAAAAGTTTCTTCTCAACAAAAGAAACAATCTGTGAGGTGAATAGAGAACTACATCTTGGGAGCAAATCTTTACCTCTCTCACATAAGATAGAGCACTAATCTCTAGGGTATATAAAGAACTCAAAAAGCTAAACACCAAAATAATAATAATAATAACTCAATAAATGGGCCAAGGATCTGAACAGACACTTACAAGAAGATGATATACAATCAGTGAACAAATATATGAAAAAAATGTTCATCATCACTAGCAATTAGAGAAATGCAAATCAAAACCCCTCTAAGATTTCATTTCACTCTAGTCAGAATGACAGCTATTATGATGACAAACAACAATAAGTATTGGCAAGAATGTGGTGGGAAAAAGGTACACTCATACACTGCAGGTGGGAGCAAATTGGTGCAGTCAATATGGAAAGCAGTATGGAGACTTCTTGGAAAATCAGGAATGAAACCACCATTTGACACAGCTATCCCTCTCTTTGATCTGTACCCAAAGGACTTAAAAACAGCATACTATAGGGACACAGCCACATTGATGTTTATAGCAGCACAATTCACAATAGCTAAACTGTGGAACCAACCTAGATGCCCTTCAGTGGATGAATGGATAAAAAAATGTAGCATATATACATAATGGAATATAACTCAGCAATAAAAGAGAATAAAATTATGGCATTTGCAGGTAAATAGATGGAGTTAGAGAAGATAAAACTAAGTGAATTTAGCCAATCCCCCAAAAACCAAATGCTGAATGGTTTCTCTGATAAAAGGAGGCTGATTCATAGTGGGGTAGGGAGAGGGAGCATGGGAGGAATGGACAAACTCTAGATAGGGAAGAGGGGTGGGAAGGTAAGGGAGGGGGTATGGGGTTAGAAATGATGGTGGATGTGATGGACATTATTATCCAAAGTACATGTATAAATACATGAATTGGTGTAAATATACTTTGTTTACAACCAGAGATATGTGTAATAGATGTGCAATAAGAATTGTAATGCATTCCACTGTCATATATAAATAAAAAAATTAAAAACTTTTTATATTAAATAAAATATTAAGTGAAAAAAAGAACATATAACTTCAAATCAGCCCCTATGTTTTATCATTATCATAATTTTATTAGTTATACAGGAATACATTATTAATTTTATTAGTATGATGATTATCATTTACTCTTTAATATTCACATATTTATTAAGTACAATATTTTATAATTATATTTTTACTGCATTTTTATAAAATTAAGACAGTTTTCTTTGGTAAAGGTTTGACATTAAACTTTCAATGCACTGCAAAGTATATTAGTGAGAAATTTACTTCAACTGTTCCCTGGTGCTATTTGTGGGTTGAACATGGAAATAATCACACTTTCTTCAAAAGATTTGAATCCTACTTATTGCTATGGAAAAGAGGTTAAATTTATAAAAATGACTTTTAATGTTTAATTAGGAATATATATTCAGTTCAGTTTGTGTTTTCATGGAACATTTATACATGTGTTAACTGCTTGTTGGATGATCAAAAAAGATAATTCTCTTTTACCTGCACTGGATGGAGCTTAATATTGCTGCTTGCACTCAGAACCTTTACCTTGTTAATTATATAACTTTTACAAGTGTGCTATAGTGACTTTGTCAAGCTTATATAACACATGTATGCCAAGACTTTTAATAAACAGTTGTGTCTTCTATGTGATTATTTTTACATTCATTGGAAGGCCATAGATGATAATGGAGATGAAAAATGTATGATGTGGAAACCAGGCACAGCTGGAATTCCTATATGAATGAAAAACAAACTTTTACATATTAAGATTCTGGGATTTAGAATTTGATTTTGTTACCTCAGCTCTTAAGTAGTACCCTAAATCAAGTATTAAAAATACATATGGCTATGCCCTTCAACTGACATGTAAAAAAAAAAAAACAAACTTGAACTATGACATTAAGCTCAGTAATCAGAGGGCTAGTGTATGTAAACTTAAGAGGAGGCTAGATAAATGCAAACTTTTATTATGTTATAATAATATTTTTGGTAAAATTTTGAGCTGGAAAGCTGGCCAAGAGTATGGTGTGTGTGTGTGTGTGTGTGTGTGTGTGTGTGTGTGTGTGTGTGTGTGTGTAGAATGTTACTTGATATATTTAAGAAGATACTTTCAGGAAGAGAGAAGCCCAGGCAATAATTAGCTATGCTGCAAGCTTAAAGAAGAGCAAAAACAAAAACAAAAAAGCAAAACTAGAAAGCATTGCACATTAGTTGATTCAGGATGAGAATTTTTTTCAACATCAAACAGAGAAAAAACTAAGAAAAAATATCTTAAGTACCAAACATAGATTGAGACATCCTAGTAAAAAGACTCTACCTCATTCCGGAGACCTACTCAACCCTAGTGTTTAAGATGACCTGAACTTAGCTGCATTAAATTAAAGGAGGAGTTTGAGTAAAGCAGCAAATAGGTAAGTTAATAAATGGAGCACACCTAAAAGCTATGGACCTGGTGTGTGGATCCTGGCACATGGAATTGACAAACATGTCAAAAGGATGCTATGAATTTTAGGAAATCTTACTGCCAACAAATCATGAGTCTAGACTAAAAGAGGCTATAGAGGTAAAACAATCCATGCACTCCAGAAACAGATGAGCATGGCGATAAAAGCTGCTCGCCCTCCAATATTTCAGAAATAGTCATGATGACTTAAAAAAAAAAAAAAAAAGCTCACACAGTGGAGCCAGGAGCCACTGAGGACAACGGATAAGAGTGCACCACGGAATCAGCATTCAGAACCTCATAGTGCCTGCCCCATAGGGTCCTTCATTGCTAAGGTGCAGTCACATCTGTGTGCTCCCCTTTTCCTCATTTGAATTATTTTTAATTCTACACATTTATGAGGTACAGTTTAATAGTTTAATGCATGTATATATTATAAAATAATAAAATTAGGAAAATTAATATTTCCATCTCTACTAACATTTTTTTTAAAATTTAACATAATTTGTACATACTTTTGTAGCAAAATGTGATTATTTCAATACATTTAGTATGTACTGATCAAATCAATGTAATCAACATTTCCATCTCCTTATCATTACTTTGTGTTTGAAGATATTGAGATCCACTCTAGTAGTTACACATAAAATACGTGAGTTTACTATGAACTGCAGACACCCACTGTGTTGTAGAACACTAGAACTTCTTATTTCTAATTGTGTTTAGGTGCCCGTTATCCAAGTTTCCTTTCTTCTTCTTCCCCCATTCTTCCTTGCTTCTAGTAATCACTATTATATATTCCAAGTGATTTTGTTTTTAAATATCCATATAGGAGATATGTTTACCTTCCTGTATCTCATTTAGTCACTTAACATAACCTCCAGCATTATTCCCTTTTCTTCCTGGGAATATGCTATTTTTTTACACTGTTGTATATTTTATGTTAGTAGTAGATGGCTTGTCATTTATTTGTGCATCCCCAGACGACAAAAAGACATATTTAAACTTGATAGATAAAACACTGCATTATCAGACATATGAAGATGAGTGTGTGCATTTTGTAAGACAGGAGGTAGACTGTTTCAAAGATGAACATTTTTATAGAAAAATTTAGACTTTCTCATCCATGGTTGGAAACTGTTGTTGAAAAGCGATTACTGAGCAGGGACATCATTTAAGAATATCCTACTCCCTGTTTACAGCCAGGTTTGGTCATGTATTCATTCTTACTGTTGGTTTGTGACAGAAAGAAATCTGTGTCTCTTCAAATATGAATTGATTAAAAGGAACATGTGCTTCTTACAGTCTCTGAGCTGGACACAGACCACTTCCAAGCTCTCAGGGATAGCTGCTTTAAGAAATGCAAGAAGTCTAGTGCCCAAGTCACTGCATGAAGGGGAACTACCCACCTGTCAACCAGGATACTAATACAAATTCTTGGGTAAATTTCTTATGTCTCTTAATTTTTTTCTGTATTTAAGGACTGGGCTGGTGCAACTAATAAATCAACAAAGAAAAGGAAAAAAAGTAAAGAAAACAGAATGTGAAATTCCCAGACAAATTAGCCTATGTTAGAAATCCAAAGGACATTATAGAATGCTTAGAAATATGGTCAATATCCTCATTAAAAATGAGGAGATTAATTTTGACACAAAATCTATTACAATATGATTTGAAAATCTACAAGAAATAATATAAATCCATAAAAGAGAGAAAGGAATTACAAAACAGAGTATGCAGAGCAGAAACAATAGTAAGAGAATGAAAAAAATATAAAACCAATGAAGGTAAAAATGCCTCAATAGATACAATAAACTCTTATCTAGGTGCTGTGAAAAGTGAAAATTCATGATGTGAAAATTGGTACTGGGACTGAAATATTCAAAATAGAATTTCAAAGAGGACAGAGTGAAAGTGTCCAAAAAATATTAATAATAATTCTAGAAATAAAATAAACAGAAGAAAGCAATACTCCTCACCAAAAACAAACAAACAAACAAAAAAACACAATAAGTAGGAGGAAGAGTAATCATACATCTTGATACATCATCCTGAAAATGAAGAACAGCAAATACAGACCCTACAGAAGATCTCAGGAGTAATAACTGTCAGGACAGTAGCAGCACATTCTCATAGAAAGGAAGTAATTTTTTCAGAGCACTCAAGAAAAAACAATTCTCACCTAGTATTCTATGACCAAATAAGCAATCACTGAGCAGGGAAGGCAAAACAAAGGGCTTTTGTGTGTGTGTTTTAGGAGGTGCGGATTGGACCCAGGGCCTAATAGGTGCTTCACCTCTGAGCTACACCCACAGCCCTAAAGATATTTTTAGATATCCATTAAAGAGCATTATCAACTCATAGAATCCTGCCAAAAGAACTACCAAAGAATATACTTCAATGAAAAGAATATTTTAACCCAGAAAAAAGGAGATAATCAGAATGGTGATGAGTTTAAAAAAATGTTAGCATGTCTTTGTGTAACTAAGTATTGACTCCACAGAGCTAATAATGTGTTTTTTTTTAAAGATAAAATAAAATTCTAGGCAATATTCACAAGGAAAGTCACAATTCCAGTGCATGTAAGGTAGTTCATGCTTGGAAAAAGAACAGATACTAGATCAATTTATCCCTTTCCAGAAATATATGTGCTCAAAAATATTTTAAAATTTAAGCATAACCACTATAGAAACATAACTTATAGTTTTCAAGCCAGAAAAACAATATAGGAAGTAAAATTAATGTTAAATAATATTTAAATAATTTCATAAATATTTTCATTTCAAGACAGTTTATATTTTAACCTATTTTTAAAATTGTGATAAAGAACAAAGAATAATGTAATTTTTCACCTTTACTGTGTCTCACTTAGCAATAATTCCTTCTATTTTTAGATTCCTTTAAACTTCTGGATTTCATATTCTTCTCAAGTCAGATGAAAGCCTGGAATTGCTTCATGACAAAGCAGCTTTGTTTGGAATCGAAGGTCATATTGCAAGAGTTTATATTTACTATGTGAAAGCCTTTCGAAAACGAAAATACTATTTGGGCCAGTAAGTCTGCCCTTTTTTTTCTGATCCCAATCTCACCTTCCAGCTTTTCATCATATCCTCAAACCCCCTTATTTAATGCCAGCAAATCCTGGCCTCTCAAATTTCTTTATGCTTTCTGCTTCCATAGTCATCTTTGATAACATGATTAGACAGAAGATCATAAACTCAGAGTATAAATGTTTCTGAACTGCAGCAGAGGACTGTGCCACGAAGCCTTAATAACAACACTCTTCAGAAGATCAAATCAATAGCTAAGTCACTAAAGGCCTTGTATATCCCATTCACCTCTATGCACAATAATGCAATGGTCTGAGAAATGCCACCATCCTTTCCTCCTGAATTTTAAAGCAGCACTAGAAGGAAAATAAAAAAATAAAAGCATGTTCTAGAAAAAAGCAAAGGTTTTGAAAAATTCTCTATGTTTTAGAACTTTAATTTCCATAGCTAAATATTATTTAATCATATCACGTTATACTTAAAGAAAGTATCCTTGTAGTATATACGTATGCCCAACAGATATAAAACTCTAAACTTAAACTGACATTTCTTATTTTTTAAATTTCTTTTTGGTGATGTGGATAATTGTCAATTTTTATTTAACTTTAAAATATGTACAGTTTTAGGTGCATAAGATTCTAAGTAGAAATGCTACAACCTTAATGAGATTATCTTAAATTAATGTTCCAGAGGAGATTATTAGGGATTCATGTTACTTTAGGACTCAGACAACTGAACAAAAATTGCATTCAACTTTGCATGTCATATCCAGTCATTCCTTATATAGTCTTAAAATAATCTTAGATATGTAAAGTGAAAGACTATTTGATGTAAATTAGCATTTCCAATGCTAGTCCAATCAACTTCATTTTTAATTCAAATCCTTAACAAGATTCAACATTAAGTAAAATAAATAAATTACAAATTATATGTCTAATATCAATATGCCCAGTATGACAGTTTTACTTAGGAACTTATGAAATAGAATTAAAATAGTTATCAAAAATAAATTGATTTGTAAGCCAAAATTATACTAATGCTTGTTAGGTAAAATACAGTAACCTAGATCCTTGCATTTTGTTTTAAATTTATCATATATGCCATAATAAAGTTTCTATTTAAACTTGATTGATACTACGAGAATAAGAGTACTTCTCTCTTTTGTGCTTCTAGAATTTGAATCTAGATGTGCCTTAATATTGGAGAAAGGCATCACTAATTCAAACATTCAGTGATATAATTCTTTAGGATACAATACAATAATGAATTATATAAACATAAGTACTTATATATCATTCAGTATAGATACATATAATATAGATATACATGGATTTATTCTACATTAAATCATATTATTGTGTCTACTGCGTAGAGCTCTCAAATTAATTCAAGCAAATTATGAAAATATACAAAGCTTCACTGTAAATTTTCTTATTTGTGATCTTTATCTGCAAAGTTCTACATAAATGTGTATTTTTTCCATTACTCTTGGTAGTCTAAATTTCAAAATGGATGTGTCAATTCTGTCCTAACAATAACTATATTGGACTACAGAAAATAAACAACAGCTTGAAAGGGGTCTTAAATAATGTGTAGCAGACCTACATTATTTTGGGCTTGGCAGACAGGAAAAATTAATACAAAGTAAGAGCACCACTGATTGGAAGAGAGAGGAAGAAAGGGAGGGAGGAAGGAAGGGGAGAATAGAGGAAAGAAGAAAGGAAAAACTCACAACAGCCAATAGGAGAAACATCGGAGCTTCAATTCTCAGTCTAGTGTTGGTCACTACTGTTGGCCCCAGAAAACGAAGCTCTGTTTTTAGTAATTTAGTGCCCAGTCATAAAATGATGGATGACAGTACTTTTTAAGGCCTTCCAGATCTATAATACTGAAACCCTCCCTGAAAGGAGCTTTCTTGTTTCATAGATGAGGATAAACAGTGCAGGGAGCAGCTCCACCAGAAGCTAAACCTTTACTCAGGAGACTCCACTCTCAGTTCCACAGAAACACTCCCATCAACCAGTTTCCTACCCTTTATTACACAGGCGAGGTTGAAATACACCTCTTTTATCTGATAGCCAGGTGAAACAGGCAAATAATTAGTAAAAACTGTTAACATAGAGAAGAGAGCTACTAACTCACTGAAAACCCAGACTTAGGACACTTGTGCTATACTTCGGAGGATGAATGAAATACCATTGCAGAAAAAGGGGAAAAAGGGGCACTGAGCAGCTAAATAAAATATGGAAAAAAAGGGATATGAAAAGCACACAAATTTTTCAAAAATAATAAAAATAGAATAGCAGACAGAATTTTCCAAGGCTAGGAAAAGAACAGAACAGCGCCCAATTGTGAAGTCACTTGAATACTATTGGGAATAATCACTTTTAATGTATATATACCAATAAATAAAAATACTAGAATAATTATCTGAAATAAAACACACTAAAAGAGTGTAATTAGGATGTATTCAGTAAGCAACCTTAGAAATTCAAAGATCCTCAATATAGAATTATAAGTGTATGAAGCCATTCTTAGACATCCAGCTCTGATAAATCTTCAAATAACTTTAGTTGTATTTACAAGAGCAAATAAGAACTGCCTCATGAACCCAGTCCAGATATCTTGACTACAGAATTGTAAGCAAATAATTTTACAGAACATAGGATGCTGCCACGAAAAAAGTTTAAAAATGGGTCCCTATGTTAATCTCCAGGATATATAAAAAACTCAACACCAAAAAATAAATAACCTAATCAATAAATGTGCTAAGGAACTGAACAGTCATTTCACATAAGAAATACAATAGATCAACAACTATATGAAAAAATGTTTAACATCTCAGCAATTAGAGAAATGCATATTGAAATTACAATTTCATCTCACTCAAGTCAAAATGGCAATTATCAAGAACACAAGCAACAATAAATGTTGGCTAGGATGTGGGGGAAAAGGTAAGCTCATACATTGCTTATGGGACTGCAAATAAGTGCAACCATTATGGAAAGCAGAAGGAGATTCCTCAGAAAACTTGAAATGGAACCACCGTTTGACTCAATTATCCCACTCCTTGGTTTATACCCAAAAGACTATACTGATGCAGCCACATTCATGTTTTTAGCAGCTCAATTCACAATAGCTAAACTATGGAACCAACCTATATGACGTTCAACAGATGAATGAATCAAGAAAATATGGTATACATACACAATAGAATATTACAAAGCCTTAGGAATGAAATATGGCATTTGCTGGTAAATGGATGAAGCTGGAGAATATCATGCTAAGTGAAGTAAGCCAATCCCCAAATACCAAAGGCCAAATGTTTTCTCTGATATGTGGATGCTAATTCACAATAAGGGCCAGGGTGTAGTTAGGGCAAAATAGAGGTACTTTGGATCATGTAGAGGGGGAGTGAAGGGAGAAGGCAGGAGTATAAATGTAGGAAGTACAGTAGAATGAATAAGACATCATTACTATATGTACATATATAGTTACATGACCAGTATGATTCTACAACTTGTACAACCAGAAGAATGAGAAATTATACTCCATTTATGCATTCTAATGTCATGAGTAAGTAATTAGAACAAATAAAAAACCTAGTCTCTACATCCACTCAAATTCCCTTTTCTTTGCTAATAGCATGTCCTTATATTTAATTAAAACCATATGTGGTTATTTTCAGTCTTACAAAATAACAAATAGATAAAAAAAAAACTGATTTCAAATTTATTAAGCCATGGTCATAAAATTCAAGGTCAATCCTTATAGTTTCTGGTATATAGTACAAGAAGATGATCAACGTTTACACTATCCCAACTCCCTCATATTTCTGAAACCAGGTAAATAAGAATAAAGATAACAAGACATAAAAATGGACATGCAAAAGCACTAGACAATCTGAGGATGTTTATCAATTGTCCAAAATCACCTTTGCCAGACAAATAAAGAAATATTAGGGCATATATAAAGAATAAAATTTCACACAACAAGCATGTTATGTAAAGATATCTAGTCATCATTGTTGGTTACTTTAATCCTGTGGTCTATGCCATAAAAATACAAATATAGTAAAAGCTAATCACATAAATCTTTGGATTATTGAACAATTTTTAAAATATTTTTAAAATTTGATTATTTTTATCAATCAAAGCCTGTAACTTCTATGTGTAAAATGTGGCAAAACAGTATAGTTCCTTAGGTATATTTTATTCCCAGTTCTAATTGCCCTCCCATTCACTGAATAATTTTTCATATGTATAAAATATTTATTGTATTAAAAATATAGCAAAAATATAAAGTATTTTATAAATCTATCCAGGATAATTTATGATTTATTTTTGCTCCATTATAAATCTTTGTTTAAGGTGAGTAAAAGTTTCAGGTTCAATCTATATTGATAAATCTGAATGAAATATATTTGAGTGATTAAATAGTGGAAGAAGACTAGTTCATGCTTTATAAAATACACACTACTGACTTTTCATGCCAATATGAATGTTCTCCAACTATAAAACATGAGGATCATTGGAGCCTGTAGCAAACTTTTCAAGAATCAAGAACCCAAACATTTTATGAGTAGATAAATCCTTTGAAAGTTCACATATATTATCCATGACCCTTATATAAAAACAAGTAATTTTTCCTTATTTATTTTTTCTCAGTTTTTTAATGCATGTGAATATACCATCAACCAAGATGTCAAAAAATTCAATATGGCACTACCGGCAAACATCTGTATATAATTTATCTCCGAGAAGGAAATAACTCTAGTATGCTACAATTTACCAAGAAAATAACTTTTTTTCTATATGTGTGTTTTGGTTTTGAGTACTAAATGCAAACATAATTGAATAGATGATATTTATCAAGGGTATATATTTATATAGATTCATTAAATTAATAAACCCTCATAAGATATTTCATATAAAAAAGGAAAAATGTCTCTCTTTTAAAATTACAGGTCTTTCATTATCTAACCCTGTGTAATGCTAAACTTAACTAGCATTATGTAGTATTAATATATCCTAATACTTGGACCTTATACAAATGCAGCTATTTTAATAAATACTTACTGTGTCATGTGGCTGGAAAGTGTACTTAATAATAACAAGGGATAAATTAATTTTTGAAAAGGTCAATATTCAACCTTCAACCTTCAAACATATAACACCTGTATAAACTAGCTTATTTTTTTAAAAAAATAAAACATATGAATTACCCCTTTAAGTATAATTCCACTTAAATACTATTCTTTTATTATAATTCAACATGAAAAATGCAATCATTTTTTAATGGTGTTTCAATATGACAGTGTCTCTAAACCACCAACACCGGGGACATCCGGCAAATCCTATTTTGAATCCCCATTGGTTTTTATTACTGTGGTTGATTTTAATAGTCTTTATAAAAATAGGTGAAAACCACAATACATAGTGTTTAACTCCTTTATCAAAATAAAAATGATATATTTTTCCAGGAAGAAAAAAACAGGTTATACAATTTCATATAGATAAAAGGAGTCAATTATTTCTATAATTAGCTATTAGGAGCAGTATCAAAATGTTTACTATTTTCAAATTATTGTAGAACATGTTTACTTTTAAAAAATAATTAAATGCAAAATAAATTATTTAAATGTTCCTTACCATGGCAAGAACCCTCAATTTCTTCATATCCTGTACTGCAGATACACCTTCCAAGAGGAACCAACCAATCTCCATCTGCTCCACAATATAGTTTAGGAGTATCACGCTCTTCAGCACTCTTCACACAAGAGCCCCGTACTTCAACCAAAGAGGAAGAGTCAACTCTTGGGATGGTATCGGGAAACATGGCCAAGTTTCGAACAGTGAAGGGACACTTTTTGTAGAAAACACGAACGGAGACCAGGGCAATGCATGCCCCAATGTCTTGAAATGCCAGATAAAATCCCTTTCTTTCTATAGGCCCCACTTCACGAATTTCGGTGTTGAGTTTGAGGATGCGATCACCTAAATCCATCTGGGTAAAACTCTCATCAGCAGCAATTGTGTCAATCTTTATATACTGGCTTGGCTTGAATTTAATTGCATGGGACTCATCTGATTCCATATAATACAGATTAAAGGTTTCTTTGCAAGTCCCCAAGACCCAAGGGATGCTGTTACAATCCCTTAGTGTGAACTTCATTTCCACATAAATTTTCTGAGCTGCATCACGTGAGATCCAGTTTGTACGAAGCCAGTTGTTTTGGTTTGGCTCCATTACATTGCATACCTGGTAAGTATGAATAGGCCTATTGTGTTCATCCATTTCAGTGATGGCATCCCACTGTGAAAAGAAAAAAAATTAAGTAATTATAAAATGACAATGGTGAAATGAAAACTTCCAAATGTTTTAACAAAAAGTGAATTAAAAGGATACAAATGAAGCTGTTCAAAGCAATAATGCAACAGCATTTTAATCATGAGCCTCTGGTTGAGAGGATGGTTTCTGCAATTGACCATCCCTCTATGAATCTTGCCTTCTTACATATTAACTGTATGACCCACAGCAACTTTATTTAATATCTCTAATTTCCTTAAGTGTAAAATTAAACTTAATATTACCCATTTCATAGGACTGTTATAAAGTATATACTACTTAAATACATAAAGAGCAGTTTAATTATTTCCTGTAACACTAAAAGAACATAAAGAAGCATTCATTATCTGATTTAAAAAAAAGAAAACAAAACAATGAGTCCCATGATATATGCTTTCTGTTTTCCCCATCTGTCCTCATATCCAATTTGCCACACATCACATCACAATGTATTTTACAGTATTCAGTAAAATATTTACATGGCTCTTTGGGGGGATGTTTATTTGGAGAAAAGGGTCAGAAAAATCACACAAGAAATATGAAACTACTCAAAGACAGTATATAAGGATACTTAAAGTGGTGCATTATCTTTGATGTCAAATTTGTGATGTTTGTGAAAAAATTGTTTCTTAGTTCATTGACAGAAAAAAGAGGAGGAGGAAGCGGAGGAGAGGAAGAAAGGAAGAAAAAAAATAAAGAAATTGGAATTGGACTCAATACCAAAACAGTTAAAACACAGCAATTGATAAATTTCATCTCAACCAAGAAGGGAGAAAGTACTTTACATTAGATTTCTACATTTGAATTTGATTTCCTAAAATAAGAAAATAAATTCAAGATTGGTACAACTGTAAAAGAATATGAAATTTACTAACATATCTGGAAATTGGGATCTGAGGCAAGAATATAAGTTTGGGCCTTACATACCAAGTGTATAAATGTTTTTAAGTAATATAAGTAAGATGAAAATTTAAATTTTTATATTCTTACTTTGTAAAGACAACTTCCTAACAACCTGGAATGCCAGGTCCATACAGTGGTCCATAGAGGGCTAGCCCCTAACTTTAGTCAGTCCTACTGCTGTTCCATTCCTTCACTCTAGCTCCATCCCAAACCATGAGGGCTTCACCATGTACATATGGTGGCCTATAAGCCTTCAGATACAAGCTGTGCCCCTTTCTGCTACCCAAAGCTGTCAACTTTGGTCTTCCATTTAACTTGAGATGAGCAGAACAATGCACAGTATATCCATTGGAGGATGGAACTCAACAGGACATGGAGTTCCTGAAGGAAACCCTGAGCTTGAGAAAGAAATTATGGGGTCTTGACTATCTGTGGTCTGATGAAAGAGGAAAGCATAGGATTTATGTGGCAAATCTCCTCATCCCTCAAGGTTAGAGCTTCATGAAGAGGTGTGAAGCCAGAGGAGAGAAAGGGCAAGATCATGAAAAGCTCTAGACACAGAGCATGGCCTTCCTTTACTGGGTCTAAAGATGACAGGAAGATGAAGAATACCCAATTTGGAATTTGAAAATATTATAATTATTCTTTATTAATATGCAGAGTTAAATATAATATTTAAAGAACCCAGTAGGTTCTACGTCACTATTAGTTATTATTGGTTAATGTAAACATTTACTTCAAAACACTTTTAACTTAATAAAATATATTGTGAATTTTAGAGGTCATGTGTTAATAAGAAATTGATAATAATTAATGAATTTACTGTATGTGTCAAGTTCCATTAAAGTGTTATTATATCTTTAAAATAAAAAATTAGGAAAATGTAACTGATAGCACAGGTTTGTTTACAAGTAACAATGGAATGGGATATATAATAAACATAGTATGTGCTCAAATGAGAACTTATTCATGAATTGGAGTGGTTTGGAGGCATTGGCAATGAAGAAGGCACTTGACATGCACCTTAAAGACTGAAAAAATTCAGTAAGGCAGAGGGGAAGATGTTGAAGCTAATGTATAAAACTAATCTACATGCCTACTCTTTGAGAAAACTTTAAGGTTCTACCACAGATATCTGATGGATTAAATTTCAAAATTTCATTCAAAACAAATATATAATTCATATTCTATGTGTGTAGATAAAGGTAGAAATTAGAGAAACACACAAATCAAACCACCATTAATTCTGTCATTAATTTGACAATTTGCTTCAGCTGCATTACAGTCACTGAACCCAAAATATTCTAACTCCTTAATCTCCAGATACTTATTTTTTTTTCAAATATGTTTTATGTTGGAATAAAATAGTCTACCCATTTGCTACAATTTGGATCTGAAATATCTCCACCATGTTAAAGACTTGATTGCTAATCTGTAGCACTTTGGGGAGACTGGCCTAATAGAAGGAAATTAGATTACTCAGAGAATGTTATGAAAGGATATATTGGTTATCCTCCCTACACACACACACACACACACACACACACACACACACACACACACACACCCTCTCTTTTCCCTTCATGACTGCCATGAGGTGAGCAGCTCCTCTGCCACATGCTCATTCCATTATGTACTGTGCTGCCACAGACCCAAGGGCAATGATGTCAAGTGTCATGAACTGAAACCTCTGAAATAGTGAGCCAAAGTAAAACTTTCCTCCTTATAATTGGATTATCTCAGGTATTTGTCACAGTGAAAAAAAAAAATCTAACACACCATTATATAAAAGTTTGCTAAGATACAATGTAGAAAAAACTTAGTAAAGCAAACCATACATTTGCAAATCATTTCTGTTTTTATGGCCAACATAGGTAGAACAGAGATTCTTTTGTCTTGATTTTATAAGCCCTTTCTTTAGATCAAGTTGTGGAATTATGAAGCGATAGACAGAAAAGGTTAAAAACTTCAAGTTTCATGATCAGTAAGAAGTTTTGCTTAAGCAAGAATTAGGTATAGTCCAAAGGACTATTTCTTTGGGCTACATGTTCATCTTGGATGTAATGACCTCTGAGGAAACTATACACTGAGTTTATACTCATTAAAGCTTTATACTCATTAAAGTAGCATAGAAAGGGCTGGGATGCAGCTCACTGGCAAAGTATTTGTCTTGTATTCACAAAGCCCTGGGTTCCACCCCCAGTTCCAAAAAAAAGACAAAAAAAAAGTAGTAGTAGTAGTAGTAGTAGCATGGATTTTCATACCTTACTGGTATTCATTTTGATGATACCAGTAAGGAATCCAAGGCTCCAAAGTTAAAGCAATTGCTCATTGTTGTACTTGTACTGACCATGAACTAGAACCAAGGCTTCTGGCTTGATTTTCTATAGTCTATGATGTTTTGACATCTTATAAAACTTGCTGGAGAGAGTTCAGCAGATGAAAAAACTTCCCTCTCAGGGCTACATAATTCTTAGAGATTGCAAAGGGCTGACCTGAAGTGGATCTTTTATATGCCAAACAACCAACCCCAAGTCTAAATCCCCAAACATCCACTTATCTAACTCACAGAGGCAGCCAACATTCCAATATTCCTCTTGTCTTAAATCATCCCAGGCTGGGTATGAAGCATTTAGAGACCACCCTTAAAGTTCATATCCCACAGGAATTATTTAAACTAACCATGCTGAAGTGCCTACTCTGTAGTACCTTTCCTTGGAAATCTCATTAAAGTCTTCTGGCCTAGAGTTTTGCCATCTACCATCTGACCAAAACCTCTATTGTCTTTCATGGCATGTACAAACTCCCTCTGTGGGACTCATGAGTAAAGAAATGTACAGACTCCCTCTGTGGGACTCATGAGTATATAAATCTTCCAAAGCCTTATTAATTTTCCTGCTATAGACACCACAACTATATTATAACATATCCAACCGTAACTATATCATAACATACCCAACATGCACATTCTTAAAATAAATAGTCATATGACTCTTCAAACATTCTTTCCTAGAAAATCTCTGAAGGAAAACTCATTCTTGCTAAAGCAACAGTTTTCATTAAGCAAGATAGTTCACATGACAAAACTTGCACTCATCACCTATAATTCATACATCTACTCCTGTACCCAAAGAAAGCAACTCATAAAGAACTGCAAAAAAAAAAATCTTTGTTCTACTTACACAGGCTGTAAGAACGAACATAGTTTACAAGATACTCTACTACGAAGAAGCTTCAATGACTTGGTTTTTTGGTTTTCTGAGCTTTTTTGTACATTATACATTGGCTTATTGCATTTATATTATGATACTGTTAGTCTTACATGAAAAATATGAAAAACTTAAGAGCAAAAAGAATACATGAAGGAGGAATTGGTATATTTTGCTTAAGTGCCTGCTATATAAAAGCAAACAGCTGATGGAATTGACCAATATAATAGCAGAACTAATGAGATGTTTGATTATTTTCATCCTATATTTTCAACATTTAGGCGGTTCATGTATATTTAAACATTTCACAGCTGGAAAATAAGTATATTCGTTTTACTAGGGGCAACAGCATTTACCCACTGGATACATACAACAGGGCATTTATCTTAGTGCTGAGCTCTTGCCATTCCCAACTCAATTGAATATTTCTTAGAACTGACAGGAATATAGAGCTCTAAATAGTCTGTAGTGCATTTATAACTGAGTGCTCTCTTTAAAAAAAATCTCTACCCACATATGAAGTTTTTGATTCCATAACAAGTCAAATAAACTAGGCAAAAAACTGAATTACTTTTGAGAATAGAAAGTTAGAACAAGAAAATTAATACTTAAAGCAGAAATATCATTGAAGTATCAGACTGCTCTCTTTTCTCACAGATATTAAAATAAGTCAAATACATAGCCTTTGTAGGGAAGGAATGTTTAGATAATAAATTGATAAACTGACCATATATCCAAGTCCTCATATAAATGTCTCAAATGTATATCTTCCTCCTTTTGAAAAATATTTAGAATGCAACAGGAATATAAATTTTATTCCATGGTAAACTTTGAAATTTTAAGATAAAAGCAGATAATTTCTCAAAATGAAATGAACCACGGCAAAGCTAATTAAATTTTCAAAGAAAGTGAAAGTCCTGAAAACTCACTTAAAGAACTAGCAAAGGAAAAGATCAATCACCCCCAGACTAATACGTTTACCTCTGTATCCCTAGAAACACATGGTAGGGAGGAAAGTCATGCCCTGACTATATGAGGACCATACACAGCTGCAGGGCTTGCTGATTCAAGGGGAATAAAAATAAAAATCTGTCAAAAGTAATGTTATATGTACTGATGGGAAGGAATGAGACAGAAGGCACTCCAAAAACATTGGAGAAAGACCTTGCTGTACAGAAGTACTTTGGTCTTTACGTCTGCCTCCTAAAGAATAAGTATTCATATGTAGATCAAAACTTTTTCCTCCCTCTCCACTCTGTGCTTTAATAAAATTATTGATTCCTGAATTTATTTCTGCCGCAAACTGTAACAGATCCTAACTCATGCCAAAATGGAAAAAAAAAAGTTTGTGGAGAAATGTTTTTTCCTTATCTTTTTATTCCTCAAAATGTGATTGTGATAAACATATAAAAGGGAAGCCATGCAGAGGAAAGAATACAACAAAGCACCATTTCAAAGATATGACTCCAAAAAAGTAAATGACCTTTCAAGTTGTCTAGTATTACTGGCAGATGATTAATTAATAATGCAATAAAAGCAAAATATTCATTTTTCCCAATGAGCACTAATCTAAAGATAGGTTAAAATAAAACAAAACCAAAATCCAGATGAATCTTTAATTCCTTGTCAGGTTCCCTATGTAATTTGTTCCACAGTGTTTTGAGTGTATGACTTAACTAATTAGTCCCACAGATAACCAAGTTTATTAGAAAAAGGAGCAAGAGAGAAGTAAACCATCAAATTCATCCTAAGAAAAAGAATGGTTCAGAATGAAGAGAAGCTTTCATTTGGTAAAATGACGTCTATCTGATTTGTTCAGAACATTCTTCCTGCCCCTTGCATAAGAAAAATAAACTATAGTTATTGAACACACAGGCATCTCATTATGTAACTCTGTAGTGGCTTAATTTTTAAAGCATATACATCTAATATTTTCTATCAATGAAAAGCTTCTTAAAGGGCCTTCTTATTCTAATATGATATTTTCCTCACAACCACTTAAAAATTCACTTTGAGTCAATATACTGACATAAACTTAGAAAATTAGTGCCCTGAATTCTGCTGCTAGGCATGTAGTTAATAACATAAATCTGTTTTGCAGCAGAAAAGCGAAGGCTCTGCATTTAAATGATAACTAGTTTCAGAGAATAAAATGAGAAGCAAAATGTATCATGTGCAGATACATTTCTATTTCACTTTGGGCAAACATAAAACTTTTTTATTAGTACTACAAAGATATTTAATTTAAAAAGATATGAATTCGCTGGTATATCTAGAAGACAACTGCTGAGACTAAGTTTTACAAATAAATTTATTACTTTTTGTGGATTATTCTTATTAATAGAACCAAAATATTATAGCAATGAGGATAATTTCCACTAAGAAGATCATCCCATTAAAAACATCAAATATTCATGAATATTAAATGTCTGATAATAGAGTCCACCTTCTATATGTCCAAAGATCTTAACTGGCATTATCAGAAGTCAAGAATTTACTGAACAAATGAATAAAAATTCTGAAAATACCATCTTTGAATATTTACAGCAATACTACAGTAAAGAGATGTCAAATATTCATCTAAATTATTCTGCCTTAACATTCAACAATACCTGAGGACAATGCTAGGTTTCATGGGACTTCACAAATATAGAAAGCACAGAATAATTATCTCACAAGCCACATTTAATTTAATTCTTGAACTTATATACATTAGCATTTGTATGAAGCGTTTTATCCTGGTTTTAGAGATGAAGGAACTGACCTGAAGAACGAATTAACTCACTTGAGATTTTAAAGAAAACACAAGACTAAACATCAAAAGTATCTGAAAATTTATGCTGACCCATATAAAAGCTTTAAATTAAAATAAGTGTATGTAGAATGCTAGTTCTACAAAAATAGAGACTTTGTATTGTTCATCAATGCATCCCCATTACCAAGGGAATATTTACAAAGCTCACAGTAGGTTCTTAGTATTTGTTGAATATTCAGGTGAATAGCACAAGGCTTGAATTCTAAATTAATTCTCAATGCATCTACTAGTGTGGAGACTTATTGTTTCTTAGGTCAAGATTCTAAATATCATACATGTAAAGAAATCTGTAAACTTTTAGCACTCTCCCAAACCAGAAATGTTATTTTAAAGATATCAGAATAATGTAGCTGATTACAGATGATTCAGATACCATGCCTTAGCTGAAGCCTAGAAACAACAAATGGTTTTTTGAGCATTATGCTAACGCACAAGATTTTTAGTACAAGAAAATTTAGGTTTAGAACTCTCCCTCTTTATGTATCGTTCGTGTGTGTGTGTGTGTGTGTGTGTGTGTGTGTGTGTGTAGAGAACAATTATTTTAGGAACATATGTCTGCATTGGGAGAAATAGTGACCCAAGCAGGCTATATACAATCAAGGCTACTTGGCAGGTACCCTTTAACTGAGCAGGATTTTAATAAAAAAGGACTACTTACAGATTCTGTCAAATCATCCATCTTTGCTTTAATTTTTAATTAAGTCCATAGTCCACAGCTGTAACTGTAATTAATTTTATATTTTAAGTAAAAGGTACAGTATTTAAATACATTAATTTATGAATTGTTAATTCTTGAAAATATCAAGTATAAAATACTCAAACTGTACATATTAATGCAAATTGGGAGATACAAGTGTGATGTTCTATGCATGTTATAGAAGAAAATGATTACTAAAAGAGAAAATATTTAAATATATTAAATGCTGCTGAAAGGTGTAGTAAAATAAAGAGCTCAATGTATACTGCAATTATTAACAGAGAAGTTACTGGTGGCCAAGACAAGAAAACACTTGATGAAATGTTTCTATGGCATTCATCTTCATGCAGAAATCTGGAGATGAGCTATTTCATATTGCAGACACATAATGTGTAAAATAATTAGTAGAGAATCTTTCAGGGTAAGATCATGATTCTCTATAAACCTTATTTGGTCAAATTTTGGCCCACTAATGTTGCCTTAACACTTCACAGTAATATTTATTTTTTTCTTGTTATTTTAAATACCTTAGATCTTCAAAATTATATTAAAATTAAAACTTTAAGACTTCAGTCCCACTGGAATGACTTCTGGTAGGACAACCTTGTTCAACATTAGAATTCTGCATATGAACTATGTTTGTGATCACCTCAAACACAACAGAACAGTCAAATGGTAAAAGAGCAGCAATAATAAATAAAAATAAAAATAATAAATAAAAATAAAGCAAATGAGGATTTGCATAGACCAGTGATGATAAGGAGGCACTGAACTGTCATTCAGAGGTGTATGTGATTAGGTCTGGAGACCTCAGGGGACACCTCTCTCCCAAAAGTGATAAGACTAACTAGATGTTACCTATTGAGCATGAATACATTCACTTATATATTTGAAGACTTGGAAGCATACCACTTGAAATGACTATGCTTTCTTTATTCTTTGCAAAATGGGATTATGATATACCAGGGATATGATGATACTGCTTTACCCAAAGCTAGAGTTGTACATATACTAATAACCAAAGATGTTACTGTTTATTTCATGGAAACACAATAGGAAAGATCAGAGTAAATCATGTATTTTCCCACAACTTTGTATTTTGGCTTATCTGTTCACTTTTACATAATAGGTGGGAGAAAATAGAAAGAAACCCAATGTATGACATATAATTTTTCTGGAAATGAACTCAAGTTGCACTGTGTATACAGAAAGACCCAAGCAGATCTGGCAAACAGCCATACCCTGGAGAATTCTTTCCAATAATATTTTGTTACAATTAATTGTAAATACTGGTAGAAAATTCCTCCAAAAAAAAAAAAAAAGAAAAAGAAAACCTATTCCAGAAATGGGTTCTCAACAATGGAAAAGAGTAGGTCTTTACAAGCCCCAGAAATAGGTGACGTTGGTAAAGATTTGTAGGAAATTAAAGCTTGTGCAAAAAGGGAATATTTGAGTTAAACTAATTTGACATATGCCTGTTGGTGTTTTATATGAGAATGATAAATTAATACAAGTATTACTAAATAAGTGCTTAACATATGAAGTATGTTCTTAGTTTTTGCTCTTCTATTTCTAAGCAGCTTTCAGATTAGTCAAAAAAAGTGCTTCTTAGTGCTTAGTCCTTTTCATTGTCTTTGTTCTCTGACTTATCTTTTTCCTGTTCCTTTGTCTTGGTAAACCACTACTGGGAATGAAGTATTGCTAAATGGTGCTAAAGGTCACAAAGAGTTGGCTGGACAGTACTGTATACCAGAAAGCACAGGCAAGGACAACCTTAACTCTCTCCATACAAGACTGTTTCTGTTTAGGTTAATGTGCTTTAGCTCAAACAACATATTGAAGTCTGAATGACAGGGTGAAGATTTCCCATGACTCTTTATAAATAGAACAGAAAAAAAGTAATCTGGGAATGTTTGCTTCCATTCTAAGTTCTCAGCTCTTCTGAGAATGAAATCTCTTTCATCTGAAATACTATTGTTGGTGTGTGCTCAGAATGCTAGTCTTCTGGAAGCTGCTTTAGCATTAGGACTGTGAGCCGGTCCCAGTCAGAACTAGAAATAGAAATAAGATCATCATGTTATGCCCTCTCCATTATACTATCTGCTAGTCGGCTTTTCTTTGCTGTGACTAAAATAACTGACAAGAAAAACTCAGAGAAGTTTATTTTGACTGATGGTTTCGGAGGTTTAGTCCATGGTTGGCTGATTTTGTTGCTCTGGGATTGAGATGAGGCAGAACATTATGGTGGAAGGGCATGCCAAAAGAAAGCTGCAAAGCTCTTTGCAGCCGGAAAACAGATTGTGTGTGAGCAAACGCAAGGAGCCAGGGACCTATTTCTTGCAGCTATGTCCTACCTGCCTGCATTTCCCACCAGTAATCTATTATTCTGCCAGAAGGATAAATCCTTTGATGAGGTTATAGTTCTCTCCTAATCTAACCATTTCACTTCTGACCTGTGTTCCATTGCCACATGAGCTTTTCAGAGAAACTTTTGTACAAAAACCATAACACTACCCAGTCTTGTTCTTCACACAATCCTATAAACTACTTCAGTTTAATTTTTCCTAAGGCATAATTCTTAGCTAATCAAATTCTTTCTCTAAAGAAAATCAGGTTTACATATACTTCTTCAAATGGCATTTGATGCTGCATGAGCTGACTTCAGTTAAGTTTAATTTCACTTCTTCCATGAAGCAGATGTTGTCAGAGTTCTGCCCATTTCCTACAACTTTTCAGGATGCGCTAACATCAACTCTATGTATGAAGGCTGAACCCCTGACAAAAAAAGAAAAAAAAAAACTATAGAAGTTTTCTCTGTATACGTGATAGGTCACCAGTGCTAAGAAATTAATACCCCTAGGAAAAAAAATCATCAAAACATGATTAGTAGAATTTAGTGAATGAGACATTTTTTATACTATTTCCCTGAATGTCCTGGTGGAATTAAGCACCAATTATCTATGGTATCAAGCAGTTTCATAAAGTGCCCTTTAATGTTGACATCATCTTCTTTCTGCAATACTTCCCCTCCCCAATCCATGCCCCTGCATTTTCCAAATAAACTACAAAATTTTTGTTTTAGCACCATCTTATGAAGGACCTAGAAAAAGACAGTGGGCATGAAAATGATTCCAGGAAGTAGGTACCCCAGTAACTGTATTACTCACTGTCCAAATGGCCGAGGACTCCACTGCTATTGAGATAATAATGAATGCTGCTATTCTGAAGCATCTCAACTGCCAACATTATTTCCGTGGTGAAGTGGGATTTTATATAGGCAGAGGCTAACATTTGAGTAAGTAATATATTTAGGATTTGAGTGAGTTACACTCCAATAGCAAAGGTAATTTATAAGGACAATGATTATTGTTAAGTTCTATCAATGCACTGAAGAAAGAATAATAACATACTCAACTGATCCAACCTCCAACTCATGGAACGTTCTGACACAGAAGGTGATAATATCAGGTGGATATGCAGAACAAGATCAGGGATTGATATCAATGAATCAAACTGTAGAGAAAGATGACTCTTCATCCTGCAGTAAAGTCAGGATGGACAGGGAAGGATTTATGTACTAGATTGATTATAGATGGATACATTTGGATTTAAACACTGAGATTTTCCTGAAGTCTGTATGTGTACAAATGTGACTCCCTCATTATTGCTAGAAAATCAGCAGCCTTTCTTTGTCTGGGAGACATTCAAAAGCAACATCTCAGTCAGGTGTCTGGCAAAATGAAATCTGCCCCATTAGAGCTGTCCCTTCCCTCCCAACTTAAAAGTTCAAAACCAAAAATGAAGATCAATTTTTGGTATAAACCAAATATAGATATACACTGCCTTCATTGAAATGGAAGGGATTATTCATCTGAAGGACCAAAGGACCCAGATAATGTATACAGGCAAGAACTGCAAAACGATGGTTTTTAATGAATCTTGAGACTGTTAGGCAATAGAGGAAAGAAAGGCAGATCACAGTGAGTTGATTGATATCTGACTATTCACTGAGGACTCTGAGTTAATGGAAGCTGGAGCTGGAGTTGGTATGATATACTATTTTATTAGGATACTTCTTCAAAGCACGTGGGAGGAGCAATGATGACCTAGAGTCAAAAAGATAATATTTGTTCAAAGTTTAGATAAAGAGTTCAAAAGAGTACAACAGAGTGCATAGGAGTGGGTTTATTACATCACACTAGGGAACTACCAGCTGACTAACCCTTTCATAAAACAGGTAAGCAAAAGAAGGAAGAAAAGGAGGAAGGGAAGGAAGGAAAAGAGGGAAATAGGATGTTGGGGGAGAAAAGTGCAAAGGAGAACACCTTCATCTTGAAAAACAGTCTTGGTTATTCTTTACAGACCAGATTTGAAGGTTGTAGTGAGAGTTTGTTTATGAAAGTAGTTCCCCAGTGTCAATAGTAATGCTGGGATTTTGGAATATCAGAGGGCAGAAGCAAGACTTAACCAGAAGAGGAAAGATGAGTGAAATTATTCTAAGTGTCAAAAAAGTGGCCAAGTTTTAGTGGCAAACTTAGGGATATGTGGCACTGGCTAATAGATTATTCTCAGGAATGAATCAGATGGGAAGCCAGAGGGGTACTGCAGGACCTACAAAACCAAAGAATTTCAACACTACATGCCATCACAGGCTGTCAGTTCTGACAATGAAAAAAATCACTATTCTAGACTACTTTCTGCAGTGCACCAGTTCTCATACCCCAAGCCCATCACCATAACACACACCTCAAAGTAGTCCTTCACCAAAGGACCCTAGGGGATTGGGTAACAATTATGCCAGCTCACATGCCCTGAATGGTGTAACTGAGACACTCCATAGACATGATTGTCTTTGTGCCATTTTGTCAGGATCAGGTTCCAGGTTCTTTGCAAAGCATGTAACAGGGAAAAATGAAATCATCATTATAACTTTTTTTTGTTACTTTCTCTTTTTGCCTATTCCTATAATTCGCTTACCCTAATATTTCTCTCTACATGTTCAAAGTTATTCACAGTTAAGGAAACTAT
This sequence comes from Ictidomys tridecemlineatus, assembly GCF_052094955.1. Lineage (NCBI taxonomy): Eukaryota > Metazoa > Chordata > Mammalia > Rodentia > Sciuridae > Ictidomys > Ictidomys tridecemlineatus. The sequence continues at coordinate 169,323,801 of NC_135479.1, forward strand.
ATATAAAATAAAACTTCCCCGATATTTCCAATCAAATGTGAGTTTTGTGTGGATTTTTGATTTCCCTTTCTATTTCCTGAGCAACGTATTTATTACTGAAAAACATACTATATGGGACAACTGCACATCTACATGCAAAATATGAAGTCAAAACCTCTTTCTTATATCATACACAAAAATTAATGCAAAGTGGTTTACAGACCTATGTGTAAAAGCCAAAACTATAAATATCTGAAAACACAGAAGTGAACCTTAGTTTAGATGGTTTCTTAGTTATAAAACCAAAAAGAACAAATTAAAAAAGAGTAGATTAACTGTACTTCAAAATTAAAAACTTTTGTGCAGTAAATGATACCCTACAGAAAGTAACAACCCAAAGTATTGGAGAACTATTTGTGAATTCAAGTTTGAGAATAAACTGGAAATTAGAATGTGTAAGTGTCCTGTCAACTAGAAAACAAAAAGTAAATAAATTAAAAATGGGCCAAGGATTTGAATAGACATTTCTCCAAAGAAAATAGACAAATGGCTAATAAGCATATAAAAAGCTATCAGAATAATTTTCCATTAGAGAAGCACAAACCAAAACTAAAGTATAAAACCACTCCAAACCCACTGGGATGCCTATAAACAAAATAACAGACAATAATATGTATTCATGAAAACATGGAGTAATGGGAACCCTCAAACATTACTAGTGGGAATGTAAAGAGGCACAATCACTGTAGAAAATGATCTGTCAGTTCTTCAAAAATGTTAAACATAATGTTACCATGTGACCCCTTACTCCACTGCTAGGTATCTATGCAAGAGAATTTAAAACATTTCCATACAAGAACTTATACATGAATATTTATAGCAGCATTCTTCATACTAGCCAAATGTTCAGACCCAAATATTCATCAATTGATGAATAGATAAATAAAATGTGGTATATTTATACAATTGAAGAGTATTTGGCAATTGGAAGGACTGCCAAATTAATCCTAAATAAATAAAAAGAAATATAGCAACATGGATATATCTTGAAAACCTTTATGCTAATTGGAAGTAGCCAGACACAAAAGACTGCATTTATTATGATTCCATTTATGTAAAATGTCAAGAACAGATAAATCCATAGAAACAGAAAGCAGTTAAATTTTTGCCTGAGGGTGGAAGTGGGGGTTGCGCAGGCACTCCTCATGAGCACAGAATTTCTCTCTAGGATGCTGAAAACACTTTTAAAACTCTTTGTTGATGAATGTACATCTCTGTGAATATACAAAAACTTATGAATTATATACTTTATACTGTGACTCTCATATGACATTAATTTTATCTTTATTAGTTATATTTTTTAAATTCAACATTGCATAATGTTCACTGTTTTCCCTCTTGGACCTTATGTCTGTATTATTTAAAGTGGTGTAGTTGAAAGCTGAACAATCTTGGGGAGAAAAAAAATAAATATCTTATTTCTGTAATACTTCCAGAAGAGAAGAAGTGAAGACAGTCTCAGGGAAAAGTAGATTCCAGAAGTCAATTGTTATGATGCAGTCTTGTTTTCCAGTTTTTATTTCTTGACTTTTGTCTCCCTTACAGTACATGGAGTTAGTACCATGATATAAATACAGCTATGCAACTCAGAGCTTAAATCCCTATAATTTTTTCTTCTTAAATTTGCACTTTAGAGTCACATATGATTGTAAATTATGGACCTGGTATATGAATACAAACTATGTGATCTGGGAGATTCATTTTGGTTTTCAACTATTAATAATATATATATATATATATAATACTTAAAATATGTACAAGAGTTTATTCTAATAATTTAATAACATGTGACATAGCATAATAGCTAATATGCATTATATATGAAAACATTGGTTCCTAAAATAAAGGAAATTCATCCATGTTGATGAAGGAAAGTATGTCCGTAAGGTAATAGTCAGGAACCATTAGGTTAATATATAAGCCAATCAGATATTCCCTTTTAAAATATGAATTGAGAACCAGGATATGGGAGGTGAGATATAAATGGGACTGCTAGTAACTATTTGAAGGTAAATCTGAAAGTTTATTATACAGCATAATTATAAAGACAATGTGAATAATGTGAAAATTTAGCTAATGAAGAAACTGATGAGTGGGAATAACTAAAACTATAAATTCTTCCCAATTCTTGTTTTACTCCTACATTCTCTTGGTAGATGATTTCTCACTATCTGATTTATACCTAGACACCTCACCTTTTCATTGAATTCCAAACTTATATATACAGCAGCCTTTTTGATGTACTTAGATATCTGCCCAATATGTATCATGAATAATGGGTACAACATATCTCTTGATTCTACCTATTCACATCCCCCCACCCTGCTAGTCTTACCCATTTTAGTAAACACAACCACAATCTGCCGTACAGCTAAGGCCAAAGTCTAAGAATAATACTTCATTTATTGTCCCCTCTTCAAATGTGGCATTTATTCAAGAGCTAAACACCAACATCATACATTCAATTTTCTCCATCTGTTTTGCTAATAATTTAAATGAAACCATCACCATCTCTTGCTGGCACTATTGTAAACTCCATCCAATCCGTCTCCCTATTTCTCTTCTTGCCTTCTCATAATCAACTTAATAATCATAATAAAACAAAAATGACTTTAAATAATACAATTATTGGAATCTCCACCAATAATGAAGACTGTAAATTTTAGCAATAGAAATAACAAGCACTTCATAGTCATGGTTTGTTACCATCCATTCCTCTCTCCTACAAATAGTAATAAAGCCATATAAATAGCCAGTACAAGACAACTGAAATCATTCAATAAATATGTCATCATCAATATTAGTAATATTATTGATCAATGTTATTAATAGTATTTATTGAATAAATACAAAGACTTTATAAGAAATGTTACCCATAATCCACACAAAAAATCTAATAAAGAAAGTACTAGTGTTACCCACATTTTACATTTAAGAAGACTGAGTCTTAAGGACATTGAGTCTTGTATTCCAAAGGCTGAAAACTTGCAAATAAACTGAAAATTAAAATCTAAAAGGGACCATGACAGCAGTGCATGGAGAATCCCAAATTCTAGGAGCAACTGAATCACATTATGGTGAAAGAGTGCAAACCTCCTAACTTCTACTCCCAAGACTTCAAGGTATCTCTTGAAATAGTTGCTGTGAGGAATGACTTTACTACATTTTCTCTTTGTCTTGAGCTCCAATAGTTCAGTTTGGGGGAAAGATGTCATGTATGCATGTCATTATTAGAATAATTCTCTCTACTTAGATTAAATAAAAATTCACAAAATAAACTTTTTCCAGGTGCCTTTTTTTTTTAACTTAAAAGAACTATAATGTGACTTGGTTACTGACTCCCAGGGATTCCATTATTTTCAAGCCACCAGTCAGCATTATGATGACAGGCATTACCAGATGACTGAAATTTAATAATACAAATTATACTGTTCACTCATAAGATTCTCCTAGTTTCTGATATATTCTAATTATAGACAATATAGTGAAACAGGAGAGTTTCATTGAAAGTAGGCACACTTCTGCATATATGAAAATATTTCCAAATATCAAAGACTCCATTTTCGTTTATAATATTCAAAACTGAGAGCATCTGTGTCTAATATAGTAATGTCTTTAGCTATCTAGCATATTCAATAATTCTTTTTCTTTTATTACTCAAATATTCCCCAACCTCTTAGATTCTCCTCCCTTTTGGATCTTGTGTTCTGATCCACTATTGTCACTGCATTACTGTTATTCAAATTCCCTTCAATGACTCCTTATTAACATTCACTTATTTTTAAGTTTCCAAATACTCTGCATATTATTTCTACTCTGTTCAACATACTTTTGCTAACTCCAAAAGTTATTTACTTCATCAAAATTATATTTTTCTTATCACTGTGGTTCAGATTTTCTGTACCTTTAATTTCCCACTCCTGTGTTTCGGTTTATATATATGGACAACTTTTTTTCTTCCACTTTCAATTAAATTTTATTTTAATACCTTTCTGATAAAAAGGACAATTCTTCTACCATATCAATGCATATAAAATGTGTCTTCTAATTTATCAAGAGCATCTCTACTGAATTCTAAACTCTGTAACTTGCTGTTTACATATATATTTTATTTTCATTCAAATGTTACTATACTCAATTAGAAACAAGGAAAATTCCATGTGAGTTTATTGGTTTTCTTTTCAGAACCTGGAAAATCTGATGATAGTGAGCTTTGAGGTAAGTACATTATTTGTTTCCATTTCAAATCAATCTGTTCACCATTGTTTAGTAGATCAATGGGTCATAGCTGTTTGGGCACAGTTACACTTTCTAATTCATTCAATTGGAGTAGTTATTAAAACCTGTGTGCCCTTTACTAGAGCAATTTCTCAATAAGCTTCTGAAAGAGGGGAGAATGTAAAAAGGAGGATTTTCTGCTAATTACCAATCTCTTAGCCACTTCACTATGTACATGGATTGTTACTTAAGAAAGTGTACAAGATACTTGTGAAGAGATTCATACTTACTGAATAATGTTTTAAATTTTCTTTTCATGTTCTTTTTATACTGTAGAACACTTTTCAGTTTAACAACCTCTGACACTGACCTGCTGATATATTTGCTCAGAAATGAAGAGAGCATGTTTACTCCATTCCCACTGAATATGATTCACATAACTATGAAAAGGATATGTTTTTAACATTTTTATCCCCTAGAGCTACCAGCAAATGATTCCTCTACTGATTTCTTCAAAGCATTTTTTATATCACACAAACCACAGTTTGTACTGCTCCTACTTGTGAAGAATGCTTTTCAACTGACAACTTTTTTTTTAATTTTTGTAGTTATTGATGGACAGAATGCCTTCGTTTTTATTTATTATTTTTATGTGATGGTAAGGATCAAACCCAGTGCCTCACACATGCTAGGCAAGTGCTCTGCCACTGAACTACAGCTCCAGCCCTGACAACTGTTTTTTAATTAAAATGCATTCATCTGAAAAGTAATTAGCATAATGTGTAAAAATGTGGGAAATATTGGACTTACTGACATGGATAAAAAACTTAGTTTTGTTCATTATATATTTTTAAATCATTGAATTCCATCTGTGAAGTGAAAATAAATATTTTATTCAATAAAAATAATACAGACCCCTACTTTCAAAGTTCTGCCTGCTTCTCTGCATGTAAAAGCACAATGATTGTTCTAAAAATCACAGTTTCCTTTTCACAATTAAATTTGAAATTTTCCAAAAATGAATTAAGAAAACACTAGGAGTATTGATGCAACTGAATATAAACAAACATAACTTGCACAATTTTAGTGAAAACTCTTCATGTATCAAAAATTGTTTTCTTTCTGCTTTCTTTGAAAATACACTTTACCAAATACAATAAATGTTCCCTGCATAGGCAATGAAAAACCATAAGCATTATGAATAAATATCAATAATATTCATATATAAAATTGATATTAAAATACAGAGAATTATGAATAAATGTAAGCAATATACAAAGCCCAAGGATATAAATACTCTAACTGTAAAGACACATATAGTCCACTTTTTTGGAGGGCACCTTGTCAGCACTCATCAGATTTATAAGTTTTATATTCTTTGATATAGTATTTACATTGTTAAAAATATATTCTATGAAATAAACCACAATAATGTACACTCAGTATTTCTTCATGTGAAAAATTAGAGGCAAATGAAATATCTAGAATAGGTAAATAGATAAATTACAGTTTTCCTACATTTATGACTATACTATCAATGTTAATATAGCTCACTAATCCTTCAAAACATTTAATAACACATTCAATAAGTATTTAATAAGAACCTGTTTTTAACAATTTGTATGTTGGGTACATATCAGTTAAAATCTAAGACAAATTCTCTACTTCCATGAAAATTTATTTGTAGATAGTTTTATATATATATATATAAAACTATATATATATATATATGTATGTATATATATACATACACACACACACACACACACACACACACAAATATATTTGTTGGTAGACCTTTTTTTATTTATATGTGGTGCTGAGAATCAAACCCAGTGCCTCACACACGCCAGGTAAGTGCACTACCACTGAGCCACAGCCTCAGCCAGTGTAGATAGTCTGTTTAGAAAAAATTTTTTTTAAAAAAATTACCAGTAGTAAAGTGCTAGAGAGAAAAACGAAGTGAGATAAGGTAGGGGTGAGTGAATGAGGGAGGTGTTCTTTTCTATGAGGTAATGGGGAGCACTTCTCTGATGTGGTGATATTTGAAACTGGACTCCAGTGCAAGATAACAAGAGATCTCAAAGAACTCAAAAGTAAGAGGAAAAGGCAAGATCAAAGGGCACAAGTGAAGAGCAAACACAGTTTATTTGAGAAACAGCAAGGGGCCAGTGCACTAGAGATCAGCTTGCAAGGCTGGGCGTGGTAAGAAATGAGTTCAGAGAGCCTTGGGGAGTAAGATCACAAAGACTCTGGCAAGCTGTCAGGAGGATTGTGGCTTTCACTTACAGTAAGATTTCAAACCACTATAGGGTTTGGTCATGAAGAATGACAAGATCTGGCTTACGTTTTAAGTGGGTCACTCTGGTTGCTGTCTAGATAATTGGCTGAAGGAAGTGAGGAAGGGACACCAGTTAAAATGCTATTGAAATGGTGCAGGTGGAGGGAGACAGAGTCTGAATTAGGAGAGCTGCAGCAAGAGTAATGATTCCAGATAGATTTTAAGGTCATCCTGACATGATTTGTTAATGGTTTGGATATGGTGTACAAGAGAAAAAGAGGAACTGTCAAGTATGAGATAAATTAGCACATTCTGATATAGCACATTCTGTGATATATTGTCAGGTGAGATAAAGGATATCTGCAAAAAAAAAATGTGTATATTGGGTACATTTTATTAAGAAAGAGATCTGGTGAAAGACCCTAGCCCAGTTAGCCCAGTTACCTAAGGCCAAGATATGAAATCAAGATACCGGGCTTGTCATAAACAGGCTCAGGCACCAGATGCGCTTTCCATATAACTGGTTGAGAAAGGACACAGCACCCACATCCTGAGGCATGAATGAATAAACAGGAACAGATAAGCAGAAACAGAAAGAATAGAATGCAGACCTGTTGTTTTTGGAATGCAGACCCGTACCCTCTAGGTGGCCTATATGCTAGATTTAAACAAACCAATAAGAAACCTGTTGCTTCCCGCTGGAGAAATCTGTCCCAAACCCTATAAAAATCTCTGTACCTGTCCCAAACCCTATAAAAATCTCTGTATCCCCAAGCTGGGTGTGCCAGTTCACCAAAGCTCCGGCTGAGGTTGCTGGGCACCTGCAGGCGCCTGTGTCCCAATAAACAAACCTCTTGCTTTTGTAGCCAGTGTTTCCTGTGATTCTCCTTGGACAGGGATACTGGGGGTCTTTCACTGGAAGGGTAGATATTAAGATTTAATGGCAGAAAAATATGTATAATCACTCTATTTTTTATTTCTAAAATGGCCTAGAAAAATAAATACCAACTTTTTCCTTCAAAAAATGGAGGCAGAAGGTGGAAATTTGAACATGTGACTCCATTGATTCTGATATTATTGAGTATGCTAGCATGGATTATCCATCTCATTATTATTTGATTATGTTTTTATTTTTTGGTGGTACTGGGTCTTGCACTGTTCTACCAGAGTTTTACATCCCTGGCCCTCTACGTAACTTTTAAAGCAATTGTAAAAGCCTAACTCACTGGAAGAAAAAAGAGATTAAAACCTGTATGATGAGTTTTTAAATTTGAAGTTAATGTAATTCAGATAAATGACTTGGAATTTTCAATACCATAAATACTAAATGAATCTGCAAATACAACTTTTCAATTGACAGTAATTTAATCATTGGATATATAAATCTTACCATTTTCATTTTTCTATGACATAGAAGCTAAGCTGTATTTCCAAATGTAATCTCACTTAAAATTAAAAAAGAAAAAGGACATTTGATTAGTATACCAAGCAGCATGGGAAACCTATCAGCATATAGTACAGTGAAAAAACAGGCTATGGAATAAAATGTCCTGTATTCAAATATTTCCTATGACATTGGATAATAAATAAATTTAGAAAATCTACATGGTCTTTGTCAAGCACTGCACTGATTGGTGCTTATCAGACCATTCAGAAGTATCACCCTCTTGGTTGGAGAGTGCAGTGGGATATACTTAGTGATGGCAGTCTCTTCCTGGTACACCATAAAACAAGAGGACAAATTGCCAGTCTTGATGATAATAAAGGATTACATTTTCCAAGAACTCTGGCTATATAGTTTCTCTTTCTCTCTCTGTTCCAAGTACATTGCAGTTTTCTAGATTGCTGAAAAACCATCTCAACCCTCCTTGACTTATCAGTCCTCTTTGTCTTCTTTCTACCTTGCTTCCTAAAGACAGTGCTACTTTCATCACCACCCCAAGGGATATTTTATCATAAACATCTTAACATCAGGGATTGTCTCTCAAATATCTCTTCAGCAAAAAAGTATGTGCATTTTTACCAACAGGCATTAGTAACAGTGTAGTTAATTAGAAGCATTTTGTAAATACTATACATTTACCAAAAATTCATCCTATTAGAATAAAATATAATAAAACTTCAAAGGTGTATTTTAATTTCTTTGTGTCCCAAATATGAGATAAAGTATGAAAGAAAAGGGAACTGAATCAAATGAGACATTAAAAAGTAATGCTGGGTAGCCAGGCACAGTGGTGCATGTCTGTAATCCCACTGGCTCAGGAGGCTGAGCAGGAAGATCACAAGTTAAAAGCCAACCCTATCAACTTAGAAGCTAAGAGAAACTCTGTATCAAAAAAATAAACAAACAGGACTAGAGATGGTGCTCAGCAGTTAAGTGCCTCTGTGTTCAACCCCGCCGAACACACACACACACACACACACACACACAAAAAAAAGTGCTGGGTAGACAAATAGAAGTTACTGGACTTGTGTCATTTAGTTATAAGAGCATATAAGAGCAATATTGACCATGCTTGGGCAGAGAGAGGGGGACTTGCCTTCTGCCAGAGAATTTCTTAATTATTTATTCTTATAAAAGAGATTTGAGGGACTGGGGTTGTAGCTCAGTATTAGAGCACTTGCCTTGCGTGTGTGAGGCACTACGTTGGATCCTCAGCACCACATAAACATAAATAAACAAAAAAGGTAAAAGAATTTGATCTTTAAAAAGAGAGATTTGAAACAGTGAATTAATTAAGGAATAAGTAACAAACTTTTTTTCCACAATCATAACAATACTGCCAACATTGAATATCAGTTCTTCATTAAGTAAAAAGAAAACCAAAACGTTCTCACTAAAATAGACTTCATAAACAAGAACAGTAAAAGAATGAAAAATAAAGCTGGGCTAAATTATAAGAAAATTGTATCTAGCCAGTACCACCTCTCTTAAATCACTAATTCTTACAGAAATTATCTCAGTGTTTAATAATGAAGAAGTAACTAGACATATTAGACATCAGTAGACAATTGTCACCATAGAGAATGACAGTTACAATGTCTAGGCAGCAATACAGACTACTTGTAAAATAATAAAAAGTAGATAAAGTTGAACTTGGACATATAATCTAAAACAGTAATAATAAAAAATGACTTTACAGATCATAAGGTTAAAGAGTTGAGAAATTAAATTAGTGATTAAAGAGTAAGGAAATCTTAGATTACTATTCATGAATAATGATGATTTGTTTCTCTTCAACTTCCATTGTTCAGTTGTTTTAATTTAAAAAATCCAATTACCACAGTCATTTTTCCATGAACTAATATATCACAACTGAGAAAACGACACAGTCTTTGATTTCACAGAGCTACAACCTCATGAAGGAGTCAGCCACAACTCAGTGCGCCTCAGAACAGCAAGGGCAACAAAGGTTACCCTGGCGTTGCACACAGGGTACCCTGGGAACATCAGTGATTATCTCTGTCTAAGCGGTCATAGGCTTTACAGATTAGGGCACAGAACCAGTATTTGAACTAAGGCAGGAATAGTTTTGAGCAAAGCAAGAACTAGAAACTAAGAGAATCAGTACTAGATATAAATAAGCACATGAGAAATTATCACACAGGACGTAACAATGGTTGTTGTGGTTGAAACATAAAGCCAATGGGGAAAGAAGGGACATGAAAAAAAAATAAGCAAATACCAGGTTTCCATGAACCTTTAATATCTGCTAGTCACCATAACTTGGGATACTGACAAGTCATTGAAGGTTTTAAGACTGTTCCCCTAAACAGAATTTCATTATTTAGAAGACATAATGATCCAAATCCATTTAATGTAGTGAACTCTACATAAACTATGGATTGTGAGTGATAATGATATGTCAATACAGATACATCGATCATTACAAATGTGCCACACTGGTGGGGAACTTTGAAGCCCTGGAGAAAGCTATGCAAGTGTGAGGTTAAGGGTATATGGATAATCTCTGCACCTTCTGCTCCAGACTTCTGTGAATATATAACTGCTCTAAAAATACAGTCTCTTCTTTTAAAAAGGGAGAAAACTTGAAGATTTTTTTACTTAGAATATGCTGATTTAGTATTGATTTGCCACATTTTCTTTTTTCTACATACATTTTGAAGACTGATAATATTTTCTAAATACCAAAACTAAAATGATTTTATTTGTCATATATCTGTTCTCTTTCACTTTTCTGTGGTGTTTAATCTTCTAATTTTATTGACAATTGCATACATATTTCATCATTTAATGATAGCTATAAATCTAGAATGACATTTATGTGCTATGCCAAATATTTTAAATTTATCATTTCACTTAATTCCTAAAAAAAAACCCATAAAGGTAAGCAATATTTTAGTTAGTTTACGGACTAGGAAAATAAGTATAAAATAAGTTGACATAGTTAAATGAACATGAGCAAAGTCAAACACGTCTATTTTTATTTTATAGAACTAGTAATATATGCTATTTATTTGAGTAAGCTGGGAACCTATTAAATCTCCAAGACATAACTTAAAAAAATCTTCATTATCCTGAGTCAAATATAAATTAGCTGATAGTAATATTTCCCTGGCTACACAATTCAGACAGTACAAGCGTGAGTGAAAAGTACTTCATTTTAGGGAACCTGTTTGCTCTGAGGTCCATATTGGGCAGCACAGGACTACTGGATGGGAAAGTAGATATGAAATCAGAAAAAAACACTTATGAGAATAATTTCAACACAGAGTAAAGATGATGGTACTTTGACTAGGGGTTGCAATAATGGGGTTAAAGGTAATCTAATTCTGGGTTTATTTTAAAGCAATGTCACAGAAATGTGTTTTCTTAATTGATTGTACAGTCTTTGTAAAATGATGTCAATATTCCTCCAATATTTTGTATTGAGGAAGGGGATTCTAGAATTTCTCTTTTGTGAAACCATGAAGACTGAGGAAAAAGCTGTTGAGATGGGTCAGTTTTATATACACTGGATAAAGACATTCAGTTAAGGAATTCAGAGAAGCCAAGCCTGGAAATATACATCCAGCTTTCAAGTAACATGTTTAAATCCTTGAGAATGAATAGGTCACGTGGAGGATGTATGACAATATAAGAGTTGAAGTTTTTATTCCTGGAGGAGAAACCAGTCAAGGAAATAAAAAAGGTACAAGGAAAAACAAAATAATGTCAGGGAAGCCAAGGGACAGGGCTATTTTAAAGTAAAAGTAGTCGATATGTATGAAAAAGGCTACCCATGAATCAAATGAGAGGAAGGATAAATTAGACTTTTGAATTTGACCACGTGAGTGTTGTAGATGATCCTGCATTATTTTGGTGCAGGAAAAAGTCAACTAATTTGGTTTTGTGAAAGAAGATGGTAAATATAGACGGTTGATTCATGGAGACAACAATATATAGACGATTTCTTAAGGAATTTTGTAAAGAAATGTATAGTGGTTGGAGGGGAATATGTATAGTAACATAATACATACAGGCTGGTGGTTGTAACACAATTGATGATACAGAGCACTATTGATATCAAGAAATACATACCAGGAACTACATAATTCATGTCCCTTATATTTCAATAATGAGTCTGAAATCTTAAGTTTTATTTTATTGTTATCATCTTTAACTTCATTTCATTAGAAATTTTACAGTTCCTTCTCCAGCAAAATGTAGGCTCCTAATCTGTCTTTCATTTATATTTTAATACCATTATGTGTACATATACATCATGTATATATATGCATATACATCAATGTATATATGTGCACACAGACCCACATGTGTATATACATAGAATCACAAGATATATGCACATATATACACAAACACACACATGTAAGTAGATATAGTCACTATTATAAGACCAAATGAACAGGTTGAACCAAATTATCTTTTAGCCACCAAACTGTCTCTGAGACAATAAAATCTTTCTTAAAGCCTGCCTGCAGATTTGCTATACTCATTGGAAGCATGTGTTTGGGTCACTATTGCTTATTTTCAAGTCACTATCCTTGAAGCTGACCTATTTATGACCCGTTATTCTTAATTGAAAAAATATGCTTAATGTACCAATTCAAATTATTTATGGAGTAAACAGGTGAGGCTGTTTTTTCTATATCTAAAGCTATTACAAAATTGTGCTCATTGTTCCATTTTCCCTCTAACAATTACTGTTTTATTTCTATTCAATTTCAGTAATCCATACCACACTTATAGAATTTAGAGTAGTTATGTTTGTTACTTTATGATGAAAAAAACTTTACATTATTATTTATTTATTATTATTATTTATTTTATGTTTAAATACATCTGATAAATGGACAAGTCAGTCTCACTGAGTGTGTACTAAATACAAGATATTGTTATCAGAATTTTTAAATATGATTTGGATCACCATTCTAGGTCTGTCTACACCAGCAGTATCTTAAACTACTAGAGCAGCCACATTTACCAACGTTGCTTTAGATTTAAGGCAGATGGACTTTCAAAAGTCCTTGAATTAATAAACACAAACAGGTTTGAACTGGTGGCCTATTTTCAAACAAGTCAATAAAGCAAGTATTTATTTTTAAGGCTTGACTTTGAATATTTAGTTCTTCAACAAACTTTATAAATTATTAACACTTAAAATCAGCTTATTAGGGCTTATGGGAGATAAAAATAATCATATTCTGAGATATGGTTATGCCTCTCAAGGGATTTATAATTTAATGCTAGGGAGAAAAGAATAACAACTGGAATCCCCTTAAAACAATATTTATAATACAATGTAAATGTGATAAAGCTATTAATCAAGTATATTGATCATTGTATAATTTTCCTATTACAAGTGTCCTAAACTTTAGAAGTATCACATTTTCGTTAAGTAGATCTATAGATAATAGCATTTTAACATAATTTTTACACACATGCAAAGATAACTCCCATTTTTTTGTATACCTGTTGTTTCAAAATAAAAATATCAGGATATTTCCTATTGTCTTTCTTAGACCTTTATTTAAAAATTAACTGTATTCATTAGTTATGAATTCATGTCTCTGTTGTCAAAATTTTTTGCCTTTTTCATGTTTGTAAATTTATTTCTAGGCAATTACATCTTTAAAATATCCTAACTGTGCATCATAAATACATTATTTATACTTGTAATAATTGTATGCAACCACTATTCATAGAATGGCTATCATTCCTTTTTATTTAACAGACTTCAATGTTTTGGTGATTTGCTCTATTTTCAAAAATATAAAAAAATCTCAATTCAGGTCTTGAGATTAGTGTTAAGAGAAAATAAAATACTTTCAAACTCATTTTGCTAAATCCCTGACTTTATCTCCAGAGTCTACCCAAGCTTATCAAATGATCAACATGTGAATATTTATTACTTCTAAAATTTCACTTAAAAATCAAAAACATTACTATAAATTTCCTTGAACCTGAAGTATACAGAAAAGAGAACTATGGAAATTACCTACTGTCGTTTAAATAATATACAAGAACTTGAAATTTTTGAAGATTTTATAATTTATATTTGAACTTCATACTCTCATAATGAATTCTTAACAGCTTAACATTCTTTTCTAAAAGTTTGCATAAAACAAACACCTTATGTTTTTGATTAGCTAACTTTGCATGCTTTAAAATCATTACATTTAATACATATTTTTGAGAAGCCAAAAGTTTTCACTGATGTTTTAAAAAAACAAACAAAAAAAAACCTTAAAGGTTAAGTTCAAATTAAAATGTGGACTTTTTAATGTACTCAAATCTGGGGCCTAAAAACGACAAACTGCCATAGAAAAGGAATCTTTCTACTTAAAAATATATGCCATACATGTATATTCTGTTTTCCTAGAAACTTTTCCAACCTGGCTCCTATGGAGCTGCAGCATGTACATCCAGAGGAGAAGTAACATCGGGGTCTGGTGAGGCGGTCTCTTCAGTGCCTTCTTGAATTTTCCCCCCTTTTAGCAGTGTTGAAAATAGGTCTGGAAAAGCATAGGAAAGCTATATCAAATTTTCCTTAGGAGGTTTTTTCCATACTGTTTTACCAATTTTGCATGGTGAAGGTGCTATATGGTATGACATTAAATATTCATTATCACTAATGAGTCCTCCCATGTCAAATTAACAATATAGAAATAAAGAAAATTACATTATATTAATTCAAATTAGGATATATTTGAAAATATGCATGTGTGAATTAAATAAAGGCATCCTTATAACTACACATACATGTATACAGTTTCTAGGGAAAGCTGAACTATTTAGGATGGTATTTTTATACAAAATGAAATATGATGATTAAGGGACAATCTGGGACTTTTTATAGGCTCTCTTTATAATCTGGACTTATTAAATATTATATTCTCTTAAAGAAAAATATGAAATGAATTGTCTAATAAGTATTCCCATGTGTACTACATAGAATATTTTAATATATATACACACATATAAAGCTCATATATATGTGTGTGTGTGTGTGTGTGTGTGTGTGTGTGTGTGTGTGCGTGCGTGCATGCTAATCCTAAATTAAAATATATCTAATTATATTTTGACCTAAAAGATATCATGGAATCATATATGATCCTTAATTTCTTCAAGTAAATAGCAAAATTATTTATAACATAAAAATGTTTTTATTTTTCCCCAATATTGATGTGACAAGTAGGTAAACAATTGATGATTCAATATATTTACAATATTTTTTACTAAAATATACAAAAATGCTATTCATATGAGTACCATCTTTAGCTTTAGTGAAAAATAACATAATAATATATATTTAAGTAACCATTAATCTAAATGCTTCCAAAACAGTAACCATTAATCTAAATGCTCTCAGTGTTGTTGGATCATTACTACTTGCACAAGGCTTGAGTAAACATTAAAGAAACAACACTATTTGAATACTTATATTATGAATGCAGTGGACAGAAATTATAAATGATATCACTCCCTTATTTCTTTGGGGGGCTAGAATAATAAAAACAAGTAATAACAGTTTAAATTTTACAAAGCTACAAAGAAAGATAATAATTTAAAGCTATCATAGTTGAACGACTTTTTACCAACCTATATTTTCATATTTAAGATTTATAATCCTTTACAAAAGGAACATCTGAAGTATTTGATTATTTTGTGTTACTGTTAAAATCACATGAAGAACATGAATTTTTACAAATATTCCTAAATCTACTTACACAGGACTGACTACAGCATAGTCATATATAGAAAAAAACAATACAGCTACTCAATGCCTTTTATTTTATAAAATACAAATCTAGCAGAGCTTATTATTTTTCCTGAAACATTTGTCTGATTATTCTAAAAGTCTGTATTTGATTATTTCAAAGTCATGGTTAATAAAATAATAAGGTATGTTGAAAAATTAGTTTTTAAAAACAAATTATCACTTGTGTAAGTGGTAATTTACAACTAAAATTAGAAATCACAAATGTGTTAATATAATTTCTTTAATAATTTGACAGAATAAAATTAAATCAAGATAGTCATTACAAATGAAATCTAAAAGAAATGAAAATTATAATTGCAACCAAGGAAAATCTGACAGAAATTCACACTATCCTTCTGACTAATGAAGTTAAAAACTAAACAAAGTGAAGTTTCTACTTACAAACAGCTTTTTTTCTTGCTGAAATATGTGCAAATTTATTTCTTCTTGTAAATAAAACCCACTGAAATAGGAAAATGTATTGCACATTTTGAAAGAGAAACATTATCAATGGCGTATTTTAGCATGAATCATGCAATATTATTGAGAATAACAGTGCTTTAATGTCAAAAAATTCTACAGTGAGGATTTCCACAAACATGATATTGTAGATATTTAGAAAAAATAATTTAACACTAAACAATCAGAAAAAACCCGCTGAACTGAAAATGTGGTCAAAGATAGGCAGCTGTGACAAAAACCCTTCAAACTAAGGTCAGATGTCATAGAGAGTAGTTGTAACATAAGCAAATGAAAGCTTTCCAATTCATTTATAAAATGAATTCTGTGTTAAAGACATCTTTTAAATCTGAAGCAATCACAGTTCAAACAAAGAAAAACAGTAAGATTAGTTTGATTTGAAAAAGGGCTCTCATCAATTTCTGCCCATCATGGTGTCATTTTTCTTCAGGAAAGCAAAATTCAAAAGATTAAAAGGAGCATGCTATGAAAGAAAACAAACAAAAAGAACCAGGGAAAATTTTGTTACTGAAAAAAGAACAGTCCCTGAGAAAACTTATAAGATATATAAACTAAGCACATTTTAGAGCTGATACTAATGATCACTTCATTTTACTTGACTTAAATAATGAATATATGTTCAATAAACTTCAGGTACTTCAGTCCCCCAAAATAATATGTTGAAATGCAATGACCAATCTGGTGATTTTTGGAGATGGAAGCTTTAGGAGGTAATTAGGTCATAAGGATTGACTCCCCACTCACCCCCCGCCACCATACACACCACCATGAATGGAATCAGTCCCCTTAAAAAAAAAAAAAAAAAAAAAAGACTCCTCTAACACTCGTGGCCATTCCACAATGTGAAGACACAGTAAAATAAAGAGCAATCTATGCATGAGAAACATACCCTCTCCAATCACCAAATCTTCCTCTGCCTTAAATTTGAAGTTTCCAGGTCTTTAGAATTATAAAAAATAAAATTCTGTTTTTATGAGCCACCCAACCTATGATAATTTGCTATAGCAGTCTGAACAGACTAAGTAAGGTGCTGTAACAGGAGACAAATGACATATTAACACATACATGTTTTTATTATAATTATCTCAAATTAATAGAAATAACACACATGTACTGATATCAGCAAATATTTAAAGACCATACATAAAATTGTTGCAGGCAATTTAAAGTAGCATTTTATAAAAGAGTAGAAACTGCAGTTCAAAGGAAGTGGAGTTTTCTAATCATACTGTTTCTTCAAATACAAAGATGAATAGACAAATGAAGCAAGAGAATGACAGCAAGCTCATGAACACTATTAAGTGTTCCTATGGTATAAAACAAAGACTAACACAATTATCTGGCATTAAAGTGTTTTAAAGTTACCAATGATACTGGAGGGCAACGTGTGTCTTCTACTACTATCCAAGCTCATATTTGAAATTCTAACCGCATATATGGTGTCATTAGGAAGTAGAGCCCTTTTCTGGTAAATTAGATCATGAGGGTAGAGCCTTCACAAATGGGATTGGTGCCCTTATTATCGGACCTCAGAAAACTCTGTTACCTCATCCAACAAGTGAGGATGCAGGTGAGGATACAAGCAGCAGTCTATCAACTATCTTCAATACAGAAGACGGCCCTCACCAGAACAGACCAAGCTCACCAGAATCCGATAATGCACCCTGATATCACATTTCAGCCTCCAAAACTGTGACAAATAAATAACCATCATTTAACAGTCATCAGGACTGTGTGCTTTGTTATAATATTAGAATCTAAGACAAATACCTACTGGGGTGATGTGCTACAACGCCCTAATGCCCCCATTTTTGGCAAAGCATATCATGAAACATCTCCCTAAAGTGAATATTTTGGATAATATTGATCTGGAGCTAAAAATAGTATATGTGACAATGGACGATGCTTGTGGTAGAAAAAGAGCAAAATTTTTCTGTTGAGTAGCTTATTTTCTTAGTTGGTTTGGTCTGCAATACCAAGTACCATAAACAGGTAGTTTAAGTAAAAAATGTTTTTATTTCAATGTTATGAAAGATGAGAATTCCAAGAACAAGTTACTTGTAAACCCAGTCTCTGGTGAGGGCACTCTTGTTTGCTTACAGATGGCCATTTTCTCATAACAACCAACAACAGAGTGATAAAGTAAATTCTCTTCTTATAGTTATAAAACCCAGTCATGGGGACCCCATCCTGATGACTTAATTACTCCCCAAGGCCTCATCTTCAGATACCATCACACTGAAGATTGGGCTTCAGCACATGAATTGGGGGGAATAAACATTTAGCCTATAACATTCCACCCAAGGGCCCTGAAAATTGATGTCCTTTTTGCATGTGAAGTACATTTGTTCCATTCTAATAGCCCCCCAAATTTTAACTTGTTCCAGTATCAACTCTAAAGTCCAGCATCTCATCTAGATATCATCGAAATCAGATGCAGATAAAATTGGGTAATTTTTCTGAGTCAAATTCCTAGCTGTCAACTTGTGAAACAAAAGTCATATGTCTCCAAAATATATAATAGACATTCCCATTCACAAAGGGAGAAATAGGAAGGGAGCAGGAGGTGACATCCCAATCAAGTAAAAAACCTAGTAAGGAAAGCTCTGTGAGGTCTGAAGTCTTTAGAATAATCCTCTTTGGCTTCATGTTAAAACTTCTGGGGACTCAATAGGATGGCAATGCCACCATTATGGCTCAGAAAATTCTACCTACATGGTAGCTCTCTGTGGTAGCCCTATCCATGTCTCAGGTCTCTGCTGGGCAAGGGTCATGCCCTCATATCTCCATGTAGCTTCTTTTAAGCCATTTGTCCTACTGTGACCTAAATTATGGCCCTGATGATTTCTGAATTGCCTTTTGGGTTTTTCCTTTCCTTTTCTTGAACAACAGAACATATTCTCAGCCTTCCTCTCTTCTATCCCACATTAGGCCCTAATGGCAATCTTTCCACTGGTACAATTCCATCTCTATTTCTGGCTTCTGGTGAGAAGCTGATTAAATCTGTTGTTCATACCCATACCAATTTCCTTACCCAATGGTCTTTCTGCCACATCTTTGGCATCCTCTTCCGATCATGCTGTCTTATTGTTTACATTATGTTTACATTATTAGGCTGATAATTTTCCAAATCTTTTAAGTTCCAGTTGCATTTGCCTAACAATTCCAACTTCAATTCATTTCTTTCTATTCACATGTTCCTGTAAACAGTCATAAGGAACCTTCAATAATTTACTTTGAAATCCACTCAGGAAAAGAAATAATAATAACTTGCACAATCTACCTTCGGCAATTAGCTAGAATAGAAACAATTCATGTAAGTTACTTGCCACTTAATAATAAGGATTTTCTTTTTGCCACTGACCAATAACATAGTTCTCATTTGTCTGAGACCTCATCAGAATGGCTTTATAGTCTGTATTTCTACCATCGTTCTGTACATGATTATTTATGTATGCAATAAGGAAATAGGAGCTTTCTCTGTAGCATTCTTTTTTCTTTTTGAAACTTCACAAAAAATAAGTTTTAAAAATCCTTTTGTAAAAATATTGGATTTTTTTCTAGTATGTTGTCATAAAACTCTTCTAGCCTCCACCCCATTACCTAGTTTCAAAGTCGTTTCCAAATTCTTAGGTATTTGTCACAGGATCATCATCCCATTTCTCAGTACCAATTTGTCTTCTTTCATGCAGTTATAATGGAATATTGGAGACCAGGTGGCTTAAAAAACAAACATATTTCTCATAATTCTGAAGGCTTAATGTCCAGGATCAAGGAAGATATACTGTCAGGTGAAGGTATTCCTCTTGTTTTTAGATGGCAGGCTTCTCCTTGCATTCTCATATGGCAAACAGGAAATACAGGGGGAGGAAATTCTCTCATGTGTCTTCATAGAAGAACACTAATCTCATTCATGACAACTCAGGACCCCAAAAAGGCCCCACTTCCAAATATCATCCTATTGTGAATTAGGCCTTAACCTGTGAATTTGGGGGGAGGGGCACAATCATTCAGTCTATAGCAGTTGCCACTACAAATTACCAGTATCTCTTAGGTAACCTAGAAATCCAAATCAGTGTACCTATTTTTGGCTTAACAGGTGTAGCTAGAACCTACTGGTATTGAGATGCTTTCAGGAGGTGTAAACAAAGCTCAGTTCTTGAACCTGGGAAGGAATGGACACTAATCCACCCATCAACTACTCTACTGACCACTGGGAGTCATCTGATGAGAGTGCAGGATTCCCCTGAACCATGGGAATTTCCCACTCTAGGTACTATATCCTAGAGTGACAACCAAAAAAAAAAAAAAAAAAGCAAAAAATAATAAAATTAAAAATTAAGGTTCTTTTGACAGAGTGGAATGATAGTAAAGATATTTGGAACTAAATGGGAAGGACAAAGTTAGAAAAATGGCATCAATAAAAATATCTCCATATATTATTGGCAGAAAGTGAACATTGTAATGTAAAGCCATGATAAGATGGCAACTAGTGGGGGGAGAACCTCAAATACAGACTCAAGAGTGAATTTTAAAGAATACATAAATTTTGTGGCTCTGTAGTTTTAAATGCTATTATTAGATACTAGGTTTTCTTAAAGGATTGCTTAAAATAAACTATACAGATGTTTTCGGCTTCTGATTATGGTAGATTCACTTACATTAGGCTAATAGTGAAAATTAACTCTGGGGATGGGGTAGAATGAGAGGATTTGAGAGACACTTTAAGGAAGCAAAAATTACAAGAGGTGATACCCTTGATGGATGAGATTCATGAATGTTTGATAGTTTAGATTTCCTACCCTGCCCAATAAGCACTGAGGGTAAGCTGGTCTGCAATGGAAGGGAGGGTTGCAGCAGCCGGGAAACAAAGACTCAAGCAGAAAGATGAGGCTTCAATAATCCTATATTGAGGAATCAGAGGTTGAACATTCTGGCTGTTAGAGCACTTGGAAAACAGGGGTGGAGGGGAGGACTGTGAATTAGATGAATCCAAAAGCTACATATCAGATCCACAATCCTCACCTGGCTCAAGCTGTTGTGCTGAAGAGGCTGAAAGCAGCACAGGGAAAGCAGCTGACATCCTGAAAGGGCTCAGCAGATTTCAGCACCCCACTCTAAGGGAAATAAGAATTTGTAGTTTAAGCCCAATGAATTCACCAGGCTTTGTAAACTCTCCATCTTTCCACTGAAATGGCAGAGGAGCCATATTTTAGGAATAAAAACTTTCTCTTTAGATTAAAGGATTGTCTCTACAACCAAGTACAAACCAAAATAGAATGAAAATGCCCTAACACAGCCTAAAGCCAAGCCTTCAAAGTACTATGTGAGCAAATTAATGCCCAGCTGAAAGAAAACACAAAAGATTTTGGAGAAAAGTAACATTCAGGGTGTCTAAAATATTCCTATGTCCAGTATGAAATAAAGAGTAATAAACAGGAAAATGTGACTCAGAATAAAGAAAAAAAAATCTGTCAATTAAAACAAAGAGACAAACTAAATGTTGAAGTTAGTGAAAAGGACTTAAAGTAATGAGGATAAATCTGTTAAGGAATCCATAAGAAAAGATGGCCACAATGAATGAAGATAAGGAGAATTCAGTAAAAATATGAAAAGGGCAAAATAAAACAAAACCAAGAACTAAAAATAAATCCTAGAACAGAATAATGCATTAACTGAAAAATAAAATCTATTAGTTGAGATGAAAAATATACTGGCAAAAAGAATTAATTAACCTCAAATACAGGCTAACAGAAACCATTCATATAGAATTAGGAAAAGAAAAAAGAAAAAATTGGAAAAGAAAAAGAACCTCAGTGACCTGAGGCCAGAGTGAAGATGACTTGCATACAGGTATATGAAATTTCAGTGAGAGAGGAAAGAGAAATTATGACATATATATTATTTAAAAAATAATTACCAAAATTTTTCTAAGTTTCATCAGAGAGAAATCCACAGATTTAGGAAGCTCAGCAAATTTAAAGCAGGATTTTAAAAAAATACCATTGCTTCTATTTAAAAGTACAGATTGGAGATTTTAATTACAGACATCACTTGCTTGTTTTAAAACCAAATTGAAAACTAGTATTAGTCATTTTTTGAATGGTTAAAAAATGTAGTAAAGTTATTGGAAGAGAAAATAGTTGCTAAATAATTAAGAGAATTGAACACTGGAAAATATTTCAGAATTGAAACTGAGTCTAAAGAACTAAAATCATCATCATCATCATCATCATCATCTTAAACTACTTCAGGAAGTATTGATATTATAATGGGTCAAATGAATTCCATGATGTGTCTTCCATTTCTCTTTTTTCCCTGTACACTTATAAATACAATTTTGAAACATCATTGTTTGCATATGGCATTCCTCTTTCAGGACTGCTGGTAGGTACTACTCTGCTTTTGTTTTTGTTTTTTTCGTTTCTGTGGAAAAGTGAAATGAAGATATGGAACCTTTCTCACAGGATGAAATGTTTCGATAATGATAATGATGATTAAAATTATACTGTAGCACAGAAGTTCAGAGACAAACACGAGAAATAACTCAAAAGAAAGTGTCATTCAGAAATCCTGAGAACTACTAAAAGGTATGATCAATTTATAAAAATGAAATATCAATGATCAATTAGCAAGCAAAGTATTAGACAAACTAAATCAATACACATTTAGTTTCTTAAATTCAATAATAAAAAATGTCAATCTTATATGTTTGGTTGCAAAGAACCAAGTATTTTAAATATGTGGGTACATCATCAGCAAATTTATTAACTGACCAAGGACAGTTCATTGCATAAAATGAAAATCATTCTCTAAAAGTCTAATACACATATTCTTACAATTTAAAACAATTTTATTGCCAAATTTCAATTAAAGAAAAAATACTAGTGAAGACTCTTACATGGAAGTATAGTTATTAATTTCTCAGAAAAACTAAGACTTGTGAGTTTTTTTTTTACCATTTACTTTGAGCAATGATATTAATCAAAAGTATTACAATTTGAAGATTATGTTGATTTAAATACAATACACTTGTAGGGCTTATTGAGGAAATTATTTTAAATTATTATTGGTGTTTATAGAGTTCTTGTGGATTGCTGTAGATATTTTGCAAAAGTTCTTTCTTTTAAAGTTATGTGCATGAATTCAGCTGCTTCCAGAAAACCAAACTGTCAAGAAAAGATTGTGTGTGCATGTATGCACGTGTGTGTGTGTGTGTGTGTGTTTCAAAGATGGATGCATGGGAAAAGAGAATGCCATAGTTTTGTTGATATTTGCCAAAATGTCAGTAAATAATACAATTTTTGATGGAATAAATCTTCAATTTATGTTTTTTTGTACATTAAATTACTATACCACCTAAATTACTGCAATCTTTTCACCAATTGTCATAAAAATTTTGTCACTGATACACTATAGTAACAAAGGAATTTCTAATAAATGAAAACTGCTGTCTGGTCATTTCATGTTATTTAAAAGATCATCACACTGTCATTTATTATATGGCAAACAAATTAAACACCCACATGTTCTGACTGACTCCTGAATCTAAAAGTAATTATGTTTCACATATTTAGCTTTCCTCCAATTTCAATTTAAAATTCACAGTCACAAAATTACTCTGAATCAATGTAATTTCATAACTGATAGTTTCTGTTTCAAGAAACTTTTATATGTCCTAAACTACCTCATGCTTTAATGATGATTCACAACTTAGTTCTGAATCTTTCCTACTTTCCCACTTCTGGGAGAAGATGTTAATGAAATAGTACAAGAGTTTTATCATAACATAACTCATTTCATTTGTAAAACTTAGGAAATCAGAGGTGATTTATAAAAATTTTAAACGCTAAACTATTTGCTATCTAGATATTTTTCCATGGCAAAATATTATAAAAGTAAAATGTTTAAATTTTAATAAACATATTTAGCCTAAATATTTAATAGATATTGAATAATTAAGGTCTATAACTTTTGAAACTTAGAAATAAAATAATGAAATATATTATTAGTATAAAGATGTATTAAGGCAATTTAATTCCTTTTAAAATCTGCAAATTATTTTTATTGAATATGAATTTTTTTCATTATCTCCATTTTGTGTATTTAAACAATGTAAACACAGTAAATACTAAGATAATGTTCTCTCTTACTTGGCTTTTGTTAAATTAATAAAATGCAAAAAAGTAGGCTGAATAATTGAGGGGAACTCTATAATGATTTTTTTAATATTTTACTTTGAAAAATTTTCACCAAAATAGTATATAGAAAGATATAAAGTTAAAGAAATTTAATTGTTTAGATTCAGTAATTAAAAATGCCATATTTTTTTACCATTTGAAGCATTTTAAAGTAAATTTTAGATATCTTAAGATTTAATTGTAAATATTGTAGTCAGATTTTTTGAAAAGAACCCTCCTACATAACCATGTAACCAAATACTGTTTTCATAAGTAATAAAACTGACACTGATTCTTTAATTTTATCTAAATATACACTCTATTTTCAAATTCACTTGCATATCTATTCAAGGTGGACATTTTGCATTTAATTGTCTCTACCAAATTTAAATCATTCCTTTCTGTGGATATTTTGCCTAGTGATTTTACCAATCTTTGTTGAATTAATTATCTCACTAGGTATTGAAAAATGGCAACATCTAATTTTATCATTCCCTCTGTTTTTAATTAGAAGTTTGTTTGTTATTTTTCTATGATGAAAATCTGTACATCATGAACTAGCTCCTCAGAAATAAGAGTTCCTACAGGAAAATGAGCATAAATTATTCTTATCTTTAATGACAAATTTTCAGAGTAAAGATTTATACAATAGACAACTTCAAAACTTAGGCCTTCTCTTGCCTCTCCACCCTACATCCCATCCCACCCCGTGTGTAACATCAAATCAGATTCATGCATTCTGACCAGTAGACTACCAAGGATGGTCAGGCCTGGCCCAGATCCACCCACACTGGCCTGTGTGGAACACAGGTTCACAGTAGGCCCAAGTCCTTTCCTTGATCATTAGGGGCCCAACTTCCTGCACAGGACCATATCTTGGGACCAGCAGACTACCAAGGGAGCCCAGGCCCAGCCTAGATCTTCCCACTCCAACTGGTGCAGAACCCAGGCCCAGGGAAGGTCTGAGTTCGCCTCCCTCCCCCCATCTGAGAGCCTAAGCCTAACCCACTTTCATCTTGGGACACTGCAGTTACCACCATAGCCTTCCCCATGCAGTAGCTCCTTTTAATATCAGACAGGGCCTAGAAGCAGCTGCATCTCAGAGCAGACATCCCAAAGAGAGTGTTAGGCCCACCCTTCCAGCCCCATCTCTGTAAGACATTGCTTCCATCTTGGGGCACCTCAACTATTATCTCCACTTATCTTAGCTATTGCCACCATCACCTTTAGTTGAAGTAGTATACCTTGAGGGACACCTGCAGGATCTGGTAGCCCAACATCAAGGTGAGGTACAGACAAACTGCATGGGTACTACAAGAATATAGGGTAGAAACTGTAATATCTCAGATCCACACTGCAAGAAAGGAAGACACAGACAACATGAAAAAACAAGAGAGGCAAGTTCCCCAACCAAATCAGGATACTATAATAACAGAACCCATGGACAGTGAAGTTGAGGAAATGTCAGAGAAGGAGTTCGGAAGATTCATAATTAAAATGATCTGTGAATTAAAGAATGACCTAAATGAGCAAATAAAGGCAAAAATTGATCCCCCAACAAAGCAATAAGAGAGCAAACACAGGTTGCAAAAGATTACTTTGAGAGAGAGAGAGAGACTCTGAAAACAAACCAAAAAAATAGAAACCAAATAAAAATCTCAATAGAAAGCATAACCAATAGACTAGATCACTTGGAAGAAAGAAGGTCATGTAATGAAGACAAAGTATACAATCTGGAAAATAAAATTGATCACATAATGAAGAGAGTAAGAAACCATGAACAGAACATCCAAGAATTATCTGATAGCATCAAGAGACCAAATCTAAGAGTTATTGGAATAGAGGAAGGCACAGAGTTTCAAACCAAAAGAATGCACAATCTATTCAATGAGATAATATTAGAAAACTTCCCAAGCATGAAGAATGAATTGGAAAACCAAATACAAGAGGCTTACAGGAACCAAATGTACAACTGATCTACACCAAGGCACATTATAATGAAATGTGTAGCATACAGAAGAAGGATAGACTCTTAAAGGCTGCAAGAGAGAAAAATCAGATCACATGCAGGGGGTGAACAATTCGTATCTCAGCAGATGTTTCCATCCAGACACTCAAAGCCAGGAGATCATGGGACAATATATGCTAAGCTCTGAAAGAAAATAGATGCCAACCAAGAATCTTATATCCTGCAACACTTAGTTTTGGATTTGTTGATGAAATAAAAACCTTCCACAATAAGCAAAAGTCAAAAGAATTTACAACTAGAAAGCCTGCACTACAGAACATCCTCAGCAAATATTTCAAGAAGAGAAAATGAAAAACAATGATGAAAATCAGCATAGGGAGAGATTAAACTAAAGGAAAATCTAATCAGTAAAAACCAACTTATGTTAAATACCAAAAATAAACAAAAAGGGCTGGGAATCATGTCTCAATAATAATGCTGAATGTTAATGGCCTAAACTTACCAATCAAAAGATGTAGACTAGCAGATTGGATCCCCCCCCCAAAAAAAGAACCCAACAATATGCTGTCTCCAAGAGATTGATCTCATAGGAAAAGACATCCACAGACTGAAGGTGAAGGGTTGGGAAAAATCATACCACTCTCATGGACTGTAGAAGCAAGCAAGGGTTTCCATCCTCATATCAAATAAAGTAGAGTTTGAGCTAAAGTCAATCAAAAGGGATAAAGAAGGACACTAATACTGCTTAAGTGAACCATATACCAATGAGACTTAATAATTATAAAATACATATACTCCAAAACAATTGAGCATCTACGTTCATCAAACTCTTCAAGTTCAAGAGTCAAATAGACCAGAACACAATAATTTTGGGTGACTTTAACACACCTCTTTCATCACTAGATAGACCTTCCAAACAAAAAGAGAAATTATAGAATTCAATAACACAATCAATAACTTAGACTTAACTGACATATATAGAACATTTCATCCTTCAATGAGAGAATACACTTTCTTCTCAGCAGCACATGTATCCTTCTCTAAAAGAGAGCATATACTATGCCACAAAGCAATTCTTAGCAAATAAAAAAAAGTAGAGATACTATCATGTATTCTAACAGATCATAATGAAATGAAATTAAAAATCAATGATAAAATAAGAAAAGCTACTCCAAAGCTGGGAGACTAAATAATATGTTACTGAATGAACACTGGCTTGCAGAAGATATCAAGGAGGAGATATTTTTTAAAAGGTTAATGAGAACACAGATAAAACACATCAAAATCTCTGGGATACTATGAGGGCAGTTCTAAGAGGAAAGTTCAATTAATGGAGTTCATTTCTTAAAAGAAGAAAAAGTCAACAAATGACTAGAAACATTACATCTCAAAGCCCTAGAGAAAAAGAACAAATCAACACCAAAAGCAGAAGACAGAAAATAATTAAAATCAGAGCTGAAATCAATGAAATTGAAACAAAAGAAACAATTGAAAAATTGTGGTTCTTTGAAAAAATAAAATTTACAGACCCTTACCCATGCTAACAAACAGGAGAGAGAAAACTCAAACTACAAATATACATGATGAAAAAGGAAATATCACAACAGCAACTACAGAAATACATAAGATAATTATAAATTATTTTGGGAACTTGTACTCCAATAAGATAGAAAATATCAAAGGCATCGACAAATTTCTAGTCATATAATTTTTCCAAATTGAACCAAGATGATATACACAATTTAAAGAGATCAATTTCAAGTGATGAAATAAAAGATGCTATCAGAAGCCTACCAACCAAGAAAAGCCCAAGACCAGATGGATACACAGCCGAGTTCTACAAGACCTTGAAAGAAGAACTAATACCAATATTCTTCAATTTATTTCAGGAAATAGAAAAAGAGGCAGCACTTCCAAACTCATTCTATGAGGCCAATATCACCCTGATCCCAAAACCAGGCAAAGACACATCAAAGAAAGAAAACTTCAGACCAACGTCTCTAATGAACATGGATGCAAAAATTCTCAGTAAAATTCTGGCAAATTGAATACAAAACATATCAAAAATATTATGCACCATGATCAAGTGGGATTCATCCCAGGGATGCAAGTTTGATTAACTTACGTTAATCAATAAATGTAATTCATCACATCAATAGACTTAAAGATAAGAATCATATGGTAATCTCAATAGACGCAGAAATAGCATTTGACAAAATACAGCACCACTTTATGTTCAAAACACTAGAAAAACTAGGGAAAACAGAAACATATCTCAACATTGTAAAGGCTATCTATGATAAACCCCAGGCCAACATCATTCTAAATGAAGAAAAATTGAATGCATCCCCTCTAAAAACTGGAACAAGATGAGCATGCTCTCTTTCACCACTTTTATTTAACATAGTTCTTGAAACACTGGTCAAAGCAATTAGACAAAAGAAATTAAAGGAATACACACAGGAAAAAACTCAAATTGGCATTATTTGCTGCTGATATGATTCTATATCTAGAAGACCCTAAAAATTCCACCAGAAAACTTCTAGAAATAGTAATGAATTTATCAAAGTAGCAGGATACAAAATCAACATCCATAAATCAAAGGCATTTCTTTATATCATTGACAAATCCTCAGAAAGGGAAATGAGGAAAACTACCCCATTTACAATAGCCTCACAAATAAATAAATAAATAAATAAATAAATAAATAAATAAATAAAATACATGGGAATCAACTTAACAAAAGAGGTGAAAGATCTATATAATGAAAATTACAGAATCCTAAAGAAAGAAATCAAAGAAGACTTTAGAAGAAAGATTTACCTTGCTCTTAGATAGGCAGAATTAATATTATCAAAATGACCAGACCACCAAAAGAACTATACCTATTTAATGCAATCCCAATCAAAATCCCAATGACATTCCTCATAGAAATAAAAAAGAAGTCATGAAATTTATCTGGAACAACAAGAAACCCAGAATAGCTAATGCAATCCTTAGCAGGAAGAGTGAAGCAGGTGGCATCACTATACCAGACTTTAAACTATACTACAGAGCCATACTAACAAAAACAGCATAGTATTGGCACCGAAACCGACTGGTATACCAATGGTACAGAACAGAGGACACAGAGACTTACCTACCAAATTAAAATTATCTTATATTAGACAAAGGTGCCTAAAACATGCATTGAAGAAAAGATAGCCTCTTCAACAAATGGTGCTGGGAAAACTGGAAATCCATATGCAACAAAATGAAATTAAGCCCCTATCACTCACCATACACAAAACTTAACTAAAGTTGGATCAAGGACCTAGGAATTAAACCAGAGATCCTGTGCCTAACAGGAGAAAAAGTAAGCCCAATGCTTCATCATGTTGGATTAGGCCATCACTTCCTTAACAAGACTCCTAAAGCCCAAGAAATTTAATCAATAATCAATAAATAGGATGAATTCAAACTGAAAAGTTTCTTCTTGGGAAAAGAAACAATCAGTGAGATAAGGAGAGAGCCTACATCTTGGGAGCAAATCTCTACCCTTCACATATCATACAGAGCACTAATCTCCAGGATATATAACTCAAGAATATAAGCACCAAAAAAATAAATAACCCAATCAATAAATGGGCCAAGGACCTGAACAGACACACCTCAGATGAGGATATGCAATCAATCAACAAATACATGAAAAAATTGCTCATCATCACTAGCAATTAGAGAAACGCAAATCAAAACTACTCTAAGATTTCATCTTGATCCAGTCAGAATGGCAGCTATTAAGAACACAAACAACAATAAGTATTGGCAAGGATGTGGGGGAAAAGGTACAATCATACACTGCTAGTGGGCTACAAATTGGTGTAGTCAATATGGAAAGCAGTATGGAGATTTCTTGGAAAATTGGGAATGGAACCACAATTTGACCCAGCTATCTCTCTCCTAGGTCTATATGTAAAGTACTTAAAAACAGCATACTACAGGGACACAGCCACATCAATGTTTATAGAAGCACAATTCACAATAGCTAAACTGTGGAACCAAACTAGATGCCCTTTAATAGAAAAATGAATTTAAAAAATGTGGCATATATACACAATGGAATATTACTCAGCAATAAAAGAGAATAAAATCATGGCATTTGCAGGTAAATGAATGGAGTTAGAGAAGATAATGCTAAGTGAAGTTTGCCAATGCCAAAACACCAAATGCAATTGTTTTCCCTGAAAAAAGGAGGCTGATTCATTGTGGGGTAGGGAGGGGGAGCATGGGAGGAATAGAAAAACTCTAAGATATGGCAGAGGGGTGGCAGGGAAACGGAGGGGGCATGGGGTTAGAAATAATGGTGGAATATGATGGACATTATTATCCAAAGTACAGGTATGAAGACATGAATTAGTATGAATATACTTTGTATACAGCCAGAGATATGAAAAATTATGCTCTATATGTGTAATAAGAATTGTAATGCATTCCACTATCATGTATAGATAAAAGAAAAAAGATTTATGGGTTGTAGTCAGGCACAGTGGTGCATGCCTGTAATCCCAACAGCTCGGGGGGCTGAGGTAGGAGGATCTCAAGTTCAAAGCCAGCCTCAGCAATTTAGCGAGGCGCTAAGCAACTCAGTGAGACTCTGTCTCTAATAAAATATAAAGTAGGTATAGGAATGTGGCTCATTGGTCAAATGCCACTGAGTTTAATCTCCTGTACTCCCACCCACTGAAAAAAAAAGGATTATGGGTTCAGCTAGATATGTGGCTTACTGATACAGCAGTTGCTTAACCTACATGAGATCTTTGGATGAATTCTACCCAGCACCCCTCAAACACCAAAAAAAAAAAAAAGAGCTGAATTTAGTATCCATTGGTAATCCATCAAATTCTGAAATAAATATAATTTTGTTCTTTTTTTGAATATCATTCACAATTTTATTAACATTACATATAATTCATGAAGAACTGAGTTTACAATAACATATGCCTAAGAACAAGGTCTGGGGACATTGTACACTCTCCAATATAGACATATTTATACCAATTTAATTATACATGAAACTACAACAAATGAGAAGAAAAATCAATTGTATCAACACAAAACAATATACAAATAAAAACTTGTGAAGACTTAAGCAAGAGACCAATAGTGGATGAAGTGTGGCTTCCAAATGCTAGGGGAAAAATGGACATATAGTCAGTTAAAGGTAATTGAAGAATATAAGTTAACCACTTTGAGCTAGAACAGCATTTGAAAGAAAAAGAGTCACAAAGTAAGCAAAGATTATTCACTTCCATTTGTATGCTTTGTAGTACTTTCCAAAAGTTTTCTGCATATTTTATTGCAGTCAATTGGGAAACAATCCAGAAAGTTAAAAAAGACAACTATTGCTCCTCTGGTTTTAAAAGCAAGAAAAGGAATAGAGAGAGATTTATTGAGCTAGAAAAATTTACTAGTTAGAGGTAAAAAAAAAAAAAAAGAATTGAGATTACCAGAGTCTAGGTATAATGTATTTCAGCCATCCCTGGCTGCACAGGGCATTTTTGCTTAACAAAGAATTTGTTCACATATGTATGCTTAAAAAAACATTGCTGTTTTTAGTCAGTCTTTTTCATTAATAACAATGATGTATCTTAAAGTTTACATAGAACAAATTATTTCTCTCCTGGCATGTCTGTAAATTATAATTATTTAAATATTTATTATAGAGAAATAAAACCAATTTACTTATCTTAAGTTCCAGCTATTTTATAGAAGCATTTATTTAAACCAATGGAGTGGTTCCTTCCCTCTCAAAACACAAACATACACACATGCATATATACACTTCCTAAAACTTGCAAACATATTAAAATATTGTGTGTTATAGACATACACATGCAATTAAGATAAAGTTCTCCTTAAAGGTTCTATAATAACTAAAATACTAAGGAAATATTTATATATCAAAGATGATAATTATTTTATATGCAAAGAAATTTGCTGGTTGGTTTGTTTGTTTTGTATACAGAACTTAACTGGCCATAAGACGACTAACACCAATTTTAAAGAACCTATGAAGAGGAGATTTTTGGCACTAAGCAGGCAATCAATAAATCTATTGTGAATACAGTCAATAAATAAATGAAGGCATGTTTTCCTTTTGTTCAATATTTTTGATACTTTCTCTTCACTAAATTAAAGAGAATTTTATATATTCTATTCTGAATCACCTTTTTGGGGGGGGGGGCTGCTGGGGATTGAGCCCAGGGCCTGGCGCATGCTAAGCAGGCACTCTACCACTGGGCTACACTTCCATCCCTTGTTAATCACATTTTAATGTATTTATTTAAATTTATTTTGAAATTTAAAACTGAACATCTTTAGTTGCAGAATGATATGTCACTGACAGAACATTCACATAAATACAAAACAGTCTTACTAAATGTTTTTAAAACTTTTCCCTCCACCAACCAATTATGATGACCAGAAATGAAAAAACAAAAATAACTTCACTTGCCTTTTTTCTTCACTGGATTTATAATAAGTATTATGAGCAAACTTTAAGAAATCTTTGCCAACCTCAAAGTCATATCTTTTTTTGTGTGTTTTAGTAGAATAAAACCTGAAACTATATATACTTCTGTCTAAAACTTATTTTTAATGATTATTTTATTAAAATACTAGGGTAAACAACAGGTAAATGTTACAAATTCCAGGTGTACCCTCAGAAATATATATTTTTTAACACACTCCTTTTCTTCTTCTATAAAGTAAAATAATACTTTTGAACCAAACTGAGGAGAAGATCAAGCAAAAAATCCAAACTGTATTTATGAGCGCACAAAGCTTGAAGCAAAGTGATTTGTCAAGTGAAGAAATAGTAAGAAAAGTATTATTAGAGATGGACATACATTTCTTTTATGGCCAAAGGCATAGATTTTTTTAATATCTATGAAACTTTAAATAGTATTCAATACCAAGAAATTATTATAGTCAATTATAATCCCTGCCTCAATTGACTGATAAACGATGGTTTCGATTATTGAAATAGACATAAATGTATTTTTAAAATTCCCTAAAGCTAAATTAAATGAGGAAACTAAAAGAGTCATTTTTAAGCAGGAGACAACATTCCTTTATAGACAATATTAATGTGCTTTTATGAATTTATGGAATTTATTATCCTATCACAAAATTTAATTGAATTCTTAAAACTTATTTATTATATACTTCATGTACAGACATGTAAATTCAATCCTTGCTCTCAAACCTCAATCTATGAGCATATATTGTTCCCCAAATTTTCAAATTGAGAAGTTCATAACAAGTCATATTTTCCCTCATTTGTAGAATAGTATTCTAATATGGGATATTATTTATTGTTTATGTTAGTGTAAAAATTACAAGATATTATAATCTAGCCATGAGTAGGACTTTTTCAATTATAAACTTATTAAACAATGACTATGTTCTATAGTTGCCCATATTTTCTATAAATAACATAGCAAAGTGAATGAGAGGTAAATTTGCCTTCTGGTAAGAAACTGTGACATGAATATACGATCAAAGAAATACTTCATTTATGTATTTGGGTTCACTTTAAAAATTTATTCTGGAACACATTAAATTCATAATTTATTATTGCATAATCCCTCAAAAAATCATTGTGTCTATTTCAGACGCCTCAGCATCTAAGAATGTGAAATAAAATACTAAATCAGATGTAATATATTATGCTTCCACATCACCACAGTTGTTTATGGTAGTCCTTAACATACAAGTTGGAATGTATACATATTTAATGAATAATATTTCTAAGTAACTTAGTATATAATTAAATGTTAATAAAAATAGATTAAGGTAAAATATGTTGAAAAATGGTAAGTAATTCTTAAGGCACAATTTATAAAAAGAAGACAACTGTGTTTAACTCTAAACTACTAAATGATGTTTAAGATTTAAGAATGATAAACTTTATGCTTTCTTTACTACCAATTACACAAAATATTGTAGTCCCATTGATGTAATAAAAAATGATTTAAATATCACATAGCTACAACATTTTTTTTTCCATTAGGGTAGAATTGAAAGTGCCTGACAGGAGTTTCTTCTGGTCATTTGCTTTATCAAATTCAAAAATTAACCTTCATGAAGAGAATCTACACAAATGCTTTGTTTCAAAGTCCCTTTGAAAAGGGTTTCTAGGACATATTTTGTCTAATTTGTCCACAGATATATCTGGAACATCTGATATTTCTCTGTGTTTTATGCACATTGCAAGTCCATGTTCAAAGTGTGAAATGCATATTTAGTTTCACTAAAACATCATTAAAGCCAACTACAAATTACCTTAAGTAAAATACGATTCAAACACAATTTCAAAAAGCTTTGTAAAGTAAGAAACCAAATTATACAATTTACTGTACATGCTGGTATTATAGAATTTTTTAATACTTAATTAAGCTGGTTTCCTTATTTAAAAATGAGACTAAAAATAAAAAAATGATCATTTTGGTAAGAATTAAATTTGAATATACATAATAAGTGTTCCTTACATTTATTCTGCACATTGCCTTCCATTCAAGCAACATGTTATTCTCCCGAATTCTGCCAATAATTTCACAGCTTTCGTTGGAAAATTGTGGTTTTCTTCTGGGATAGATGAATAACCTACAGTATTTCATGTGTCACTAACATAAAATGTAAGCCTGTAACATGCAGCCTGTCACTAACCCTCAGATATAAATAAGTAATATACATCAATAAAGTAATTCAAAACCTAAAACAAAATTTAAAAAGTATTTGAATAATGTGACATTCCTCTTACTTTAAATACTATTGTTAGTTGCCATTGTTTAATTACTTTTTTCATTTTCCTTTAAAGGTTACACCTTATTTCTTCAGTGATCTGCACTTTTCTTATTCTTTTTAAATTTTATTTTAGTTATACATGAGAGTAGAATTCATTTTGATATAATTATACAAGCATAAAATATATCTTATTCTAATTAGTACCCCATTCTTATAGATGCATTTTTTAAAAGCCTGTGCCTTGACGTCTATGATTAATGAGCACTTACATATAATCATGGTGCACATATTTAAGTACTATTGACCAAAATGTTTTAAATCATCTGTCTAAATTTTGTTTTTTCTAAACAATGACATCATTGTCCTTTTTATTTATTTATTATTTATTTACTTTGTGTGGTGCTAGGGGTTGAACCCAGGAACTGGCAAACACAAGGCTAGTGCTCTACCACTCAACTTCATGTGCCCAGCTCTTATAATTATATGTAGATATATAATTATTCTTTGAGACAGGGTCTCCCTAAAGTAGCCCAGGTTGTCTTTGATCTGGTGTTCCAAGTAGTTGGGATTACCGAAGTGAACTACCATGATGCCTAGCTTATTTTCCCCCTAATTTAAATAAAAAATATGGATGTATAATTTTGCAAAAGTAAAATTTTATTTTCTTATTTTACCTTACTTCTTCCTCCTCATCTCACAGAAGAATTTAGATGATTTTCAACACACGTTTAATTTGTTTCAGTAAAAATGTATGGAGGGAACAAAAATCACAGTAGATAATTTTAGATTATTTATAAATTTTTACATTTACCTGGAAAACAGATTTGTTTTTCAGATTAGTAAATTATTTCTTTTGATAGAAACTTCTTTATTAAATTCTAAAATGCTGCCATGTGTTTCTGACAAAGATCATGAAACAGTCCACTGATTCACTGAACCAAATTTAACTAAATTGGGTTTTCTGGGACTCATCTTCTTTTTAAAACACAAACCATAACTGCTAGAACTGAGTAAAATGGAGTATGGTCTTCAGTCACCAAAACCCTTTTAAAATGTGAATTGGATATTACTCCTATAGAATAAAATCCACATTCTTTATGTGGCATACACAAAGTCTTTCAAAACTCAGACTTTCAGTTCTACCTGTTTCTCCCTTCCTCAACCAACATGCACAATAAACACTATGATGCTTCTTTCAGTCACTGTGCTTTCTCTTGCTTAAGTAACTTGCCAAGATGTCTATTAAAACTCTGTATTTCCACTTTTTTTTTGCCTTGCTAAATCCTACTCACCCATTATGGCCTTATATTGTGCGCTACATCTCATATAAGATTTTAACTTCTGTGGCTAGGACACACACCACTTCTATCTTTTTTAGAGCATCTACTATTTTTAACATTAATATACTTAGGTACAATAATATTTAAATTTCCTGAAATATTGAAATTGCACTTTTCAGTAATCCCTTCAAGATGATAAATTTCATGATGGCAAGTCTATTGTTTTCACTGTTGAAAGGGAATTAGACGCTGATTTATTCAAAGTGTTTACTTTAGTCATTTCATTCATGTCAACATGACAGGACCCTTCTGGGGCAACCAAATTTTATACCATAATGATAGCATGATAATGAAGTTAAATGTATCCGTATATTTAAATACATATAGTATATATTTTATATATATGTATACATATATTTATGAGAAACTAAATGAAGTCAGAAATAAAGACCTGGAAAAAGAGATTATCACAGTGATGATAAAGTTAAAAAGAAATAAAACTTATGAAAAGTGAATCTTAATATTTTAAGTGTATTTCATTTACTTATATTCCATTCCTAAATAATCTAAATTTATTTAAGATGGGTACAGTCTGTTTCATACTTCTTGAATTCTCCATTTATAAGGCACCAAATTGAGACATCCTATACATAAAGTAATATATCCTATAATAAAAAGTAATATAAGGTAGAAAATGAATAATTTTAAGAAAATAATGTCAAAATATGAAAAAGCATTAAATATATGTTTAAACAGGTATATTAAATTTTTAAAAATAATTTAAATGTTTTTATATTACTTTTTATTTGTTCTTATTATATTTCAAAATACATTCTGCTTTCAAGTATATGAAGAATAACATCTCATTCTTCTGGTTGTACATGATGCAGGATTACAATGGTGGGTAATCATAGATACACAAGGGAAAGTAATGTCCAATACATTCTATGATCTTTCCTATTCCCATTGCCCCTCCCTGCTATTCATTCCCCTTTGTCTAATTCAAGGTATTTCTGTTCTTGCTGTCCCCCTTCCAATTTTGTATTACCATCCACTTATCAGAGAGAACATTTGGCCCTTGTTTTGGGGGGATTAGCTTATTTCACATAGCATGATATTCTCCAACTTCATCCATTTATCTAAATGCCATAATTTCACTTCTCTTTGTGGATGAGTAGTGCTCCATTGTGTATACATATCATGTTTTCTGTATCCGTTCATCTGTTGAAGGGCACCTAAGCTGGTTCCTTATTTTAGCTACTGTGAATTGAGCTACTACAAACACTGATGTGGCTGCATCCCACTAGCAACCCAAGCAGATGAGTTGAACTTTTTCAAAAAGAGATGGCTGCAACATTAAGCTTAAGAAAACGGGTAAAAAGCACAGGACACGGAGTAATTTTCATATTGAGGGTACGGTGCCACTTTGACCTTAAGGGCCAGTTTCCGTGCTTAAAAAGGAGCAGTGGAAAAGAGCATGCACCTGGAATCTATTTTTATAGGGGGACTAACAAAAGAGTTTGATAGGATGTTCTTCACCAAATAAGGCACAAGGTTTCAACAGTGGAGTCTTGCTTCCTGATGTCAATCTGTTGACCACAAGACATCTTGGCAAGTCACACCATCTTAGGTGCTGTGTGGGGTCTTACGCAGAGCTTCAGAGGGAGGCACACATGCATCATGCAATAATGCCAGGCCTATTCCCTCATATGCACAATAGCTCACACACAGCCTATTCCCTCATATGCACAATAGCTCACACACACAGCCCATGGACGGCTCGTAACAACTGCATCAGTGCAGCATGCTAATTTAAAGTCCTTTGGTTATAAACCAAGGAGTGAGATAACTTCGTAAAATGGTGGTTTAATTCCAAGTTTTCTGAGGAATCTCCATACTTCAAAAGTGGTTGCATCAATTTGCAGTCCCACCAACAGTGTATGAGAGTCCTTTTTTCCTCACATCCTCACCAACATCTATTATGTTCTTGATAATTGCCATTCTGACTAGAATGAGCTGAAATCTCAGCACAGTTTTAATTTGCATTTCTCTGTTACAAATGTTGAACATTTTTCATATATTTGTTGACCACTCATATTTCTTCTTCTGTGAAGCCTGTTCAGTTCCTTTGCCCACTTGTTGAATGGGTTATTTATTTATTTATTTGGTGTTAGGTTTTTTGAGTTCTTTTATATATCCTGGAGATTAATGCTGTATCTGTGGTGCTGGTGGGCAAAGATTTTCTCCCAATGACATTCTTTATAGAACTCAAAAAAGCAATCATGAAATTCATTTGGAAAAATAAAAGACCCAGAATCACCAAAATGATCCTTAGCAAGAAAAATGAAGCAGAAGGCATCACAATACCAGACCTTAAATTATACTACAGTAATACATGTTCTAATTTTAACAGCAAAATTCTAGCTAAACACAGAGCCAGTCATTACTAGGCCATAGACTGACAACTCATTTTGTTTCATTGTTCCAGATGTGGGACACACATAAAAATTTAAGCATTTTATTGTTCATGATATACAATATAATTATATACTAAGAACAGAATTATAATATTAATATAATAATATACATAAGCTCATTTTCAAACTATTTTAATACAACTTCATTGATTTTGTATAAATATTCACAGAAGGGGCTCAGCAGTAGAGCACTCGCCTCCCATGTGAGATGCCCTGCTTTCGATCCTCAGCACCACATAAATAAATAAAATAGAGATACTGTGTTCAAATACAACTAGAAAATAAATATTAAAAAAAATATTCACAGGACTGTAAACTTGGGACTTAATGGATTAAATGGCATTGTATTAATTTTATTTTTAAATGTTCATTTTTTATTAAAGCATATTAAACATATCAAAAGTTATGAGTAATATAAAACAGGAAAGAATTTTCCCAGTACCATGTTTGAACAAGTGTTAAATTTTTTTAATTCTATATTTTTGCTTCAAAAAATAAACTTTTACAAATACCACTAAAGGTCACATTTCCTGCTTTATTCCATGGGCATATGCAAAAGTAACTGCTATCTTAAACTCAGTGTTCATTTTTCATATTTTATTGCATATATTTATAATTTTTCTCTTAAAATATATTCTTAAAACTTAAAGCCTTTCATATTAAAAAAATACCATATTCTTACATTAAAGTGAGATTACCTAAGAGTGATTTGTTGGGACATTTTAGTGTCTCTGAATTAAAGAATTTTTGAACAAACACAAAAAGCATAAGTTTTCTGACCTATAATTATAGGTCAGAAAGGTTTGAGTTTAATAATATATTCAACTTATTCCTGATTTTAATTTTTATGAATATCAATATGAACTCATTAGATTTAATGGAAAATTTATAAAATGGTAGCTAAATAATACAGCCAATCATATGTGTTGAATATTTATAAAGTTAACATTTTAATATAATAGTATCAGTGTTTTCCCCTGAAATACAGCTTGATTTTCCAGATAAAAGTTGAAATGTTACAATTATATTTTAAGCAAATATGTCAAAATAGAACAGTTCATAAGGCATTGGAAAGCACAAAATGTAAATACAATGAAAATAAAATATTATTTTAGAGGAAAATAATGTTCTTTCAGTTACCAATAATTAGTGTGCTACTAACTGTGGCCAGAATTCTGCATACATCGGTAAACAGGATAAACCTCATGGAGCTTACATTACTATGGAGACATAGACAATTATCTAGTGTCAGCAAGAAAAGCATAAAGGAGAGGGAATAGAGAATAATAAATTGGGAAGTTTATTTTAGACAGATTGTGTACAGCCTTTTCCAAGGAGATGACAAAGGTTTGAGCAAACAAACTATTGAATGAAGTAGAAAAACTTTAGCAAGGGACATCAAAACAGAAGAGTAAGTTTAAAGTCAAGTTCAAAGAAAGATAAAGGCAATGTGGTTTGTGCAGAGTGAAGAATGGAGGAAGCCATAAATGAGGGGTTGGAGAGTTAGGCAGGGCATAGTCATTTAGAACCTTGAATGAATGAGTAAGTTCTTTGAATTCTTTTCCAAGGGTCAAAAGAAGCTATTGGAGGTGTTATGTCAAATAGCCATATGATCAACATATAAAGAAATATTGTGGCTACTGGGGTCTGGGGCAAAGAGGTCAAGAAACAGGAGAGTGATCAATTATTAGACAATTTACACACAAGGATGAAGATGATAGTCTTAAAATGTGAGATTAAAGCTGTATTTTGATCGTATAAAGGAACCAAGGCTGAATTCCAGATTCTCTGACAGAGCCATTAGGTAGATTATTTTTGTTGTTATTCTTGTTAATATTATATATATATATATATATATATGTATGTATATATATATTTATATATATATGTATGTATATATATATATAGAGAGAGAGAGATAGATAGATAGATAGATATAGATAGATAGATATAGATATCTCCAGAACAGAGTGCCCTCTCTAGCCCTATATAAGATATCTATCAACAATTTCTACTAATATACCAAGGACACACCTACTATATTTTTGAACAATGTGAAACATAAGAAGATAGTTTTTTAGATCAATATAAGATGGACTGACTAGGGGGCTTTGCAAACACAAACTACTGACACTATCAAATGGAAAGGCAGAGGCTTGTATTAGCTCTAGGCCAATGATCACACTGTGTGACTGAGGAAATATGTGTCCTATATACACACAAGACTTGCTCAAGGTCAGGCACAAATTTAGTAGCAGAGACAACACCAACTCCCATCTAGAGTTGTGTGTTAAGAAAGTTGTTGCTTTAGGCCAAAATGTTGCAGTTGCTCACATAATGTAACTATAAAGTTATTCAGTTCTTGAGATTCATTATGTCTTCTGGTTTCATTCACTCATTTATACAGCATATATATATTCAGTACCTTCAGCATAAAATGAACACCTAAGATGAAATACTTATGGTATTTTCAAGTTATTTCATCTTTAGTTTC
This sequence comes from Ictidomys tridecemlineatus, assembly GCF_052094955.1. Classification (NCBI taxonomy): domain Eukaryota; kingdom Metazoa; phylum Chordata; class Mammalia; order Rodentia; family Sciuridae; genus Ictidomys; species Ictidomys tridecemlineatus. The sequence goes on from NC_135479.1 coordinate 169,365,233, forward strand.
AAAATGTATGAAGTAATTTTTACAGAAATCACAGTATTATGATCAGATGCCACATATTCTTTTCGAAAAGAGACAACATATTAAAAAATTCATTAGGTAAAACCACAGATTTACACTCCTTTATCACCAACATATATGCATTTTACAGTCACTTTAACATCTCATATATGGCTATTGGCATTCCCAAAAGCCAATGAGAAGGAGATAGCAACAATAAAAATAAACCAGTTTTGAAAGATGCTTGGGAAATAAAACTCATGTGTATTTTTCTTTACTTTTTCCAGAATATTTTTACTGGTTATCTTTACTTTAAAAACTATTTCAAAGATTAAGATTCTACTAGACTAGATTATAAAATGAAATATTGTTGCAGTCTTCTTAATTATATGGGACATGGACCCAAATAACTGTCATCTATACTAATAATACTGGTTTAAAAATGAATTCCAAGTTTATATGAAACTTAGCTGTCTTGAAAAATCTCTTGGAACTACTTTTTAAGAGAAGTGTTGAGCAAAAATAGCCAGTTAAATTACATGAAAAACACTATCTGCCATCAAAGATCTAAGTGTCTCCATCTCTTTATCTACTGCTGAAGCCACAAAAACTGTTTCTCACTAATCAAATCAATATAAGGGAAAGAAAATTTTAGCTCCTATTCTCCACTTCTCCCAACTGTTTCAATTACATTATGAAGCTCTGAAAACTATTACTGGGCTCAGAGATTAATCCCAACAAAGTCATTCCCTTAAAACCAGATTAAGACAATCTTTTCATGTCAAAGTGCCTCCAAATCAACCCAAATTGCTTTTCCTTTCAAAGCCATCTACAATTTACAAGAACACAGAGAAAATTGTTTTCTTTGTTCAAAAAATTTCAAAAGGAACTCAAATACTTAATTCCTTCTATGTACAACAATCATCTTATCCAACCAACTCCTGTGCTGTGCTGCCCCTAGATTCCATTGCACTTCACTCACTCAGTTAGCCACAGCTAGATACCATTCAGCACAAGAAATACAATATGAAATAATGAAAACTGATAATATATTTCTTCATTTGTTTTCTATTTGCAATCTTACCCTGCTAATCTCAGATGCTACTAATGTAATCTATCCAAGTACATAAAATGTAAGAAGTAGACAATATAAAATTCAAGCTTATGGAAAAGCTGTGCAAGTTTTGTTTGTTATTCTCTATCACTGGTGAAACAGTATGATAAATATTTCGAGAAGTGTCTGAAAAACTTTGCAAAACTTTGACCATTGAGTTTTATTTCTATAATACAGATAGAAAAGTGGGAACTAATTAAATAAATGAAGCTAAAGTGATGTTTGGGAAGGAACTATATTTTTAAAAAGTATTATGGACTCTTGGAAGAGAAGTACAGGAAAGCTGACTTCACCCTATTCATTTGAAAGGTACTGTGAACTATGCTAATTTTCCAAGGGAGGAACTACCAGATAGCTTAAAAATAACAAAATAACCATTAGTTACCAGAAGTCAAGTTAAAATACGAACTATCTCCAAATCTTTTCTAAAACTTAATATCTTTCACAAAGTATGAAAGATACAGACATTAAAACTATCACTGCCAACGTAAGATTCATGCAAAAGATGCGATGTCAATGCAAAAAAAAAAAAAAAAAACAAGCAGCAATTATAAAACCATAGAAGACAAATATCAAATCAGGCTTTCTCCCAGGTTATCAGCAACAGGTAAAGGTATAGAAATATCGGCTAGTCACTAGAAGTAAATAAATCCTAGTTTATAAGTTTTCCATGATTATGATGAACTGATAATCAAAAAAATCCAAAGAAATAAAAGTAAACTTTTAACACTTTTAATAATAATTAATGCATTGTAATAAAATATAAGAAACTTAATTGACAACCTTAAAAAATTTACAAAATAATTATTGACCTGTGTGCAAATAAAATTTTCAAGATAGTGCTAAACACATCTTACTGTATAAAAAATGGAAATCAATGACATGCCCATTATTTATAATTCTCCATTCCTTTGATTTCTGCAGATTTTTTCATGATGACCTTCCATAATATTTCACCAGCAATGTGAGACAAGTGATAGGAAATCATCATTTATAAATGCCAACGTTGGGGCCTACTTTTGACCATAAATGTTTCCTTAATACCAAATTACTTCTCCCAGATTCCAGAGATCATTTATTATTTGCAAACCTATTTCCAATAATCTTATCCTCAGAGATTCTTGTGTCCTTTCTCATATCAAACTTTACAATGTTCTGGTTACACCTATTTACTTCTAGTGAGTCATATTCTGTACTAGTCATAAATTTTCAGAGAAAAATCTGATCTTAAAATTCTTTACCTCTTAACAGTTACCCTAAGACACCTACTGTGAAATTCCACTGCTACTCTGTAGTCTCATAAACCCCAGAAGGCAAGATAAAAAGTTAAGACAAAGAAGAAATTTTATGACTGGAAACTTTAGATGGAGGTACAAAGACAGAGATATTTTAAACAAGATATGATAAGGCACCGAATACGTGGCACACAGGGTGCCTGAACCTTAAAATATGGAGAGAGAGAGAGAGAGAGAGAGGTGGGGGCAGGCCGGGGCTGGGGGGAGAAAGCGGGTATATAGGATTTACCTCTCACTTCTCTCTTAAAAAGTAGCTGAGCAATTTTTTAATTTTGATAATTAAATCTGGATAATTCTATTTTTAAATAAAAGAATAAAACATCCTTTGAATAATTTATTGGTCTTCACACTGATTTATCAATATGATCTGTACTCAATAGACCTATTAATTGAAATTTAATACAATGTAGTAAGACAATTTCTGGAGAAATTGTTGTCTTTATGATTTTGAGTTTGATTTATATGACAGAGTTTATTTTAAACACTTGTAGCTAAATTCAGAATTTATTTCATTTGCAGTAAGACATAATATTTCATACGATTTTTTAAATATGTATTTTCACATTTAATTAAAAGAATTAGGATGCTGCATACACAAGCACACACTCACATATATATACCCACACATATATATGGATCCATATATATCCATATAAAACATATATATATATATGTAGTATATATATATTATATATACACACATATATGATAAATGCATGTGTGCATACACACATACATTTCTACATTGGTAACATACTTTATATACTTACAAAGTTAATAAATAAATTATGAGATTTTGCAATGTACAGGTAAACTATGATAAAATATTTTATTCTGATAGCCAATAATTTCACTGTTCCAAAGACTTGTGTATGGCAAATTAGTACAAACTTCTCTAAATTCTACAGAAATCACTGTTCTTGGCAAGTCCTAAAAAGCAAGACAAATTTGATGAGAATGATTAGCAGTCTTCTTAAATTATAAGCTTTTTTTTTTTTTAACAAGTAATAAGGTTTTATACAAGTGACAAAACACAGGAGATATCTCACTCTAGGTACATTAACCACCCTAGAATTTAGTGCCATAAGATTATGAAAGAGTTTGGTTTAAACACTTATAACTTTTAGCTAAATTTATTATTTATTTTCTTTGCAGTAAGATATGAGAATATTTCATATGATTGTTTAAATATGTATTTTCACATAGAATTAGAAGAATTTAGGATTCTGCATGACTAAGCCAAGTGCCACAGAGTGCAGAACTACAGGTGCAGACTAAGAATTCTGACCATTATAATTATAGCAACAAAAAAGTCAAATTAAGAATATTTTAAATATTTTCCAGTTAATTTCAAATCAAAGTTCTATGCAAGTATACTTTTATTCACAGAGAAGAAGAGATCTTAAAAAAAACTTGAGAGAGTTTTTAAGTTATTAAAAGTTTTTAAGTTATTTAAGTTATTAAAACTTAAAGAGTTTTAAAAATATCTAAAGCTACTACAAAGCACCGGAAATTTAGTGAAAATTTAGTTAAACTACTTGGATATCATAAATATGTTTAATGAAGCATGTACTTTAAATTCTAAAAACTAGGCAATTAACATCTTTTGTCCCTCTGTGTGTATGTGCGCGCGCGCGCGCGCGCGCGCGCGCGCGCGTGTGTGTGTGTGTGTGTGTGTGTGTGTGTGTGTATGTGTTGCTGGGGATTGAATCTGGGGCCTCACAATGTGAGACACTCTACCACTAAGCCACACCCTTAGCCCTGGCAATTAGCATCTTAAAGGATACATCACATGTACATTTTGCATTCCCTTGCAAGATTCTCATAAATGCTAACAGCAGGGAAAAATAATAAGGCTCCTATTGCCTTTATGATTGTATTTTCTTTGCAATACACAGAATGGTTACCAACATGAACAAGGACACTAGTTTTAATGCCCTTTGCCCATGTAGCCTATTTATATTTTAATTTGACACACGAACCACAGTCCTCTTCTCTTTAATAGTTAATTTTCCACTTGCCAGAAGCTTCATGTTACCACCATTTGGTATATCAAAATTAGATATTTATCATGATTCCAGCAGTGATAACATATCTACAGACTTCTTCTATACCCCTTCCACACTACTTTCAAAGAGAGGTCCACAAAATAATTGAACTCAGTGAGAAAGTTGTTATTAATGCAGTCTTTCAGAATTTTTAATCTAGATCTTCTGGTGGCTTACCTTAGGTATGCTTAATTTTTCAAGGGCTGATAAACCATAATACTTGCTCCATTCAAGTCAAATAGTCAAATTACCAAGGAATCAGTATAGCTTTGGATTCCTATGCCAAAAGGGAGAGATACACATATACAACGAGCTCCTCATTTTGAATTTTACAAGAATCTTCCAAATTGCTAGAGAAAACATGATTTTATTTGGTTATCATCTGAGTTTATTTCAATTAAGTTATATTCTTATTGGCATATACAAGATGAGTTAATTGCTCTTCAGTTTAAAAAGTATGCACTGCAAATATTTACCCAAATGGTTATAGGACAGTTTAACTTTTTTTTTTTTTTTGATAAATTAAGCTTGATGACTTCTTTTGTTGGTAAAATTAAAATGTCCCCATTCTGGCATCTTTGAAAAATCAATCCATAAAATATCTCCCTTCTCTAAGGAAAATCTCAAATTTGTTTTGGCATCCAGGGATCATCATAATATGTCATTAGAAATTATGTTAATCCTATACAAATGTAATATAAGAAAATCTTATACTAAAATAAGAGAATTATTAGACTTCAATAAAAATTTTCTTAGTTTTTTCCTTAATTTCTAATATTAGAAAAATTTTATTGAAAATACTAAGCAGTAATGACCATAATTTTTTAAAAATTTCTTAATGAGCATGTTTTAAAGTTCCTAGGTCATAAAAAACGCAACTTTCCCATCAAAATCAGAACAATCTTCTAATATCTAAATAAATATCAACTACCCAATACCCCAGTTTATCTATTATAAATAGATAAAATGCTGACTCATGTTTTTTCTCATACAATCATCCAAACTTGATGGGCTTTGCTCTAGGTGATACCTCTCCCAAGAATACTCTTTCACAGATATTCACCATTCAATTTTTTAGTGTTTTTCTCAAATTCCCCATTGTTCTAACACTCTTATCTCTTTATTGATTTTTTTTCCTAGTGTTTCACCACTTAACATTAATTTACATATTTAATTATTTTCATTCTCTCCCTACTAACATGTAAATATCAGACATAGAAACTTTGTGTGCTTTTGAGTCTCCATGTTTAAAATATATCTGGTGCACTATAGATATTCAAAATATACTTGACTAAATGAATACAGTAAGTACATGCAGCTGAAATTTTACAGAGCCTAGTATTGTCTGACTTCCAGTTAGGCTCTGTTTATGAGGTTAGGGAGGCAGGGGCAATCCCACAGTCTCAGCAACACTGAGTTTACTGTCTCTGGCTCCAGGTAATGTTGCAGCTGCAACAGAGATGTGGATTCCAGCTATGATCCAGATTAGTCCATGAACTACAGCCAAAATTCCTAGAGTCTCAGGGAGTGTGCAACTCCCAGCCTGCTGATGATAGAGGGTCAGAAGAGGCCACAATAGCACTGTGTCCTGGAGGTGTAAATAATTCTTTCCTTCTGCCTCTCTACTTTTACTCCTTCAGTTTTTCTAATACTTCTGGAAATTTTTCCTGTTTTAAATTATTTCTGAATTAACTAGGGAGATTTTGGTTGCCTGACTAGCTCAGACTGACAATATCTGTTAAATTGAACGATAAGCATGTCCACTCTTCACAATAGAGGCATCCCACAAAATGTTAAAAGAGGCCAAGAGGTGTTCACTGCACTAGTCCTTTTCAGGGTCTTTACCTATCTTTCCATTCTATTTCTCAGTTTCAATAGAATGCACTGATATATTAAATTATCAATATGTTTTGTGACACTGGCTTTATTATCCTTACCCTCATTGTAAGTCACAATGATATCTTTAGGTCCCCATACTTTGTTTCCAAGTATAAAACATAAAAAATACATTTCATAATATGTATCTCACATAAATCAAAGATGATGTTTCACAGAATGGACACATTAACGCATAAGGTCAGTCAAAACCAAATTGTTCATTATACCACTATTTCTAAGATTGATTGGAAGGTGATTACCAGCAACTTGAAAAGTCTTAAAAATCATAATTATAACTTGCAGAATTTTATGCAGAAAACAAAGCCAAGATCTTCTCTTTTCCAATCAATAGGAAATTTGTTAACACCATCTCTCTTTTATACATAAGAACCAAAACACTACTATCCAGTTGGCAACACAGGAGGAATACCATCCCTTCATTGGGAGTTTAAGTTATAAATAATAGGGTTTTGTTTTTATCATATCTGCTATAATTCTAATAATTTTGCAGGTCCAAACATTTTACTTATATTATAAAAGTATATAAATGTATGTACTATCATCTGTAATGTTATTTACTTTAAAAAATAACAAAAACATAAAAGCCACCTTCTCCCAGAGTGCTTTAATTCCAACCCTGAATCCAGGATATAATTGGCTTACCATAATATAACAATTTAGAGGACACCAAATAATTTGTTTATTTTTGCATGCATATTTTGCAAACATAATAATTCCAAAATGTTTATAGACATTGTTTTTTACAAAGGTTATGAGATACACATATATACATCTTGAAATAACTTATTATTTAGCCAAACATATCATGAGTATCCCTCACAAATCTGTACATATAAATCTATCAACTTACCCCTTTTATGACAGTGAGCATCCTTAAATGCTTGGACCTACTGCTGGTCATATTACTATACTTGGATTAACTTAGGGCCCATGGCAGAGATTTTCAGAATCTTCTGGATGATGAATCTCATCAAATTGGCCCAAACTGACACTTACAGAAGGATTCAATCTCTTTGAGCATTAGCCTCTCTAAGCAGGCTGCCTCCAGTCATGGAATGTCACTACTTATGCACAGAAGTGATACAAGCTCTCTTCCACTCTGAACCAAACGTGGAGCTACAGCCAACATATGAGTTGCCTTTCCAATAAAAGAGATAGGACCAACTTCCTATCACGTCATGAAACCAAATTTATATTCAAACTATGTCCTGTTATGTTCATATATGATTCAGAATGAGGGAATTCATGGATATTCTAGTTATTTCCATTTTTTTCCTCACACTGTAAAAATAGCTACAGGATTGACTGATGATGTCACTAAACCTTTGTTTTTTCAAATGTTTCCTCATGTCCTCCTCCTCATAACAAGTTATTATTGTAAATCAGTCTTTGAGCAGACTCGACTGACAGAGATGAACTGGATGCTTAATCTCACTGGCACGTGTCACAGCTTGTTCCTGTGACCAGGACATTCCATGTAAAGCTTCTTATTAAGTAACATTCTTAAGATAATGAGGAATTTCCAAAAGCAAACATCTTTTTCCATGCCTACCAGTACCACCAAATTCTCTGTTCCTCATAACCCCTATTTCTTTCCCATTTTCTACACTTTCGAATTCATTATATTCACTAACTTCTTCCTTTTCCCTCTATTAACTATCTTCCTTTATAGTTGAGGACTCAAAAATATATTACTGAAATATTTAGCTCTTCAAATACCCTTTATTTTAAAGGAGACTCATATTCAATAAGATAACCTCATATAACTGAACTTAAAGTCATGTGAAACAGAGAATTTAAAAAATAATTTTCCTTTCCCCCCTCAAGAGGTGTTACCTTGGCTAAAGGGGGAAAAAATTCTTTAATTTTTTTAAAAAATTAAGTTAACCTTCAAAGTACTTTCAGTGATATTAATGATTTTCAGTACCAGTTAATTTTATCTGCAGTAATATAACTGAGATCAAAGAGACTTGCATGTAAGAAAAATATTAATTCATTATATGTAGAATCTAATTAAACACGCAGTAACTTACATTTTTCCTCCAAATAACATAGGTAATTTATCCCTTCTGTGGGATTTTACAAACAGATGACATCAATTTACACAGTCATACCACTGAATTAGAACCTTTTTTTCTTGTTCGTTCACAAACTATGATGCATTGACTATGATTAAAAAAGTTTATCTAGTCATTACTTTTCTCTATGTTAAGGCATGTAACAGAAAAACATTTTTCCAGTAAAAGTTAGTAGATAATAAAAAGATAGCAGAACTGAACATTCTGTTTATAGGAATTGTCCCAGGGTAATTAATAACAGTGCCCACTTCATTCTCAAAAGAAACAAGTTGGATAATAATTTAATTTCTCATGATTTGTAATAGAGAATACATCAAAGCCTCAAAGTGGGAAGCATGTGTATGATCACTAGTAAAGAGAGATAAATTATTATGTATTTCCATACTTCAAGAACTTTTCAAATTTCATACAAGGGCTGTTGGAGGCCATACCTAAGTTGTGAGTTAAGATTATTTCATCAAATTAGAGAAAAATTTGCAACATCTCTTTGTTTCCATTCTTCTGTGTTTTGTATTTAATAGCATTTCTTCAGACTTCACTAAAGGTGGCATCCACCATGACAATAGGACTACTGCTAATAATAAAATGTTCAACAGAAGACACAGAACAATTAATTGCTTTACTAGCATATAAATAACTACTACTACTACTACTATTATTATTGTTTTTATTAATGCTTATGTGTTTAATTCCCCTTAGCTTTCCTTAATGAGAATGAGTAAATCATAGTATTAGGTGTTAACCTTGAAGAGACAGTGAATGAAAGTACTAACCTCATATTGAATCTGCTGATGTATTTGATTGTTACATTGCTATACTTTAAATCATAAATTTAAATTTTATATTACAATGAACATTAATAATCTGACATATAGTGGCTGAAGAGTGTCACAGGAAACTTCACATCGACCTAGAACCTGTAAATGTGACCTTATTTTGAAATAAGAGTTTTTGCATATATAATCAAGTTAAGATTATAATAAATTAGAACAGATCCTAACTACAATGACTACACTTCTTTCAAGGCCACCTGAAGACACCTACACACAGAGAGGGAATATTGCCATGAGAAGGTAGAGACAGAAGGTAGGATGATGATGTAGCTAAATTAGGCAAAGGAAGCTAAATATTGCTGAAGACACCAGAAATTTGGAAGGGAGAAGAAGGATGGTCTCCTGGAGCCTTGAGAGAAGCTTGGCCTTACCAATAACTTAATTTCATAGTTTTGGCTTTTAGATCTATGATATAAATTCCTGTTATATTAAAACAACCAGTTTCTGGTATTTTGTCAAGGTAGCCACAGGAAATTAAGATATAACATCATATAATAATTCCTGATTACTCATAATGAGTTATTGGAATTATCTACAAATTACACTTCTTACATGCACACACAAAGATTCAATGGTCATATACATTATTTAAATAATTTATAAATGTAAAACAATGGGAACATAAGAATCCTTGGAAATTTTGAGAAAATCAACTCCTCAAATGAGACAAGTGGTAGCTGGAATTAGGGGATAATGATGCTAAAGTTAAGAGCTCGAATGGCCCCCAAAGACCCATGTATTGAGGGCCAGGTCCTCAGCCTGTGGCAGTACTAGAAGTTAGTGGAACCTTTAGGAGGTAGGACCTAGAAGAAGCAAGTTAGGTCCCTGCGGAAATGTCCTTGAGGGGGATATTAGGACACTACTAGCCCCTTTCTCTTTCTGTGCTTTCTGGTTGCCATGAGATGAGTAGTTTCTTCTACCATGCTTTCACCATGTGTACTGCTAACAGCCCACCAAAAGCAAAAGGTCCTTTGATCATGGACTGAAATCTCTGACACCATGACCCAAGATAAATTTTTCATCCATGTAAGTTGATTATCTCAGGAATTTTGATAGTTACAAAAACCTGATTGACACAGGAGGAAAGATTTCCAAAGCTGCAAAATTACCTTCTATTGTGTATGTTAAAACAGAGTTCTTCTATCAGTATTTTTTTCCTATTTCAACATAAAGCTATTTCTTACCGTTAGCATGGCTCCCTATAACAATATTTAAATCACAATATAAATATTTAAAAGTAATTATGCAGGTAGAGTTCATTATTTTAATATTTTAAGTATATTTGGAATAATAAATATTAAAGTGTAAATTTATTATATGTGTCATGGCTTGATGAGTGTCCACCATCCCAAAGGACCATTTGCTAAAGGCTTGGTCCCAAGGGTAGTACTATTGGTAAGTTCTGTGGAACTTTAGGAGGTGGGAGGTCATTAGGTCACTGCGTGGAGAGCATGCTTTTAAGGGGGATTAAGGTCCTTCTTTTGCTGTCTCCTGGCCCATGACAAATAGCTTATCCCACCATACATTTTTCACCATTGCCATCTAGTGTCTTCACAAGAGGCACAGCAGAATAGAGCCACCCAATCTTAGACTAACATTCTAGAACTATGAGCCAAATTGCTAATAAGTTAATTGCCTCAGGTTATTTCACTACAGTAATGCACAGCTAACAAATACAATATGTAAGAACTAAACTTCACTTCCACAAGTGTCCCATTTAAGGGTTAAATTTCAACTATGCATCATCGTTTTTCACAGATATTTCATTTTTTTTTAGCAATATTTACTTCAAAATAAAAACAATGTGATTTCTTAAAATCCAAGTAATGTAAAACATGATAAAAATCAATATTTTCCTTTTTATTCATTTACAGGTCAAAAATCTTAAGATTTTAGGATTTAACAATTAGGTTTTGAGAAATACCTGGCACTAAGTAACAGCAGTAACTACTTCACTAATGAGATCTCTTCATTCCATAATGCCCACTATACTTTCTGTGGTCAAAGAGAGAAATTATCAAATTCACATATCCTTAGATGCTGAGATATTCTGTGAAGATTTCTGTAATAGATTGATACTGTCGATCAAAGCACTCAAAAATACTTATGCATTTTGCAATCCATTTGGAAAAAAATTTTAAATAAAGGAAGTCATGAACTAAATTTTTACATTAGCACATCTCCCCATTTATTTTGCTATTATCTCTGTATATGCAGCTGTATTAGAGTTTCTGTTATCTTTGTTAACATCTGCTCAGTGACAAATGACATATTTAGTTTTATACAGAATAACAGGCTGCAGGAAAGTATATTTTTAAGGACACTCAACCTGGACAGACTGCCTTTTCAAACAGAGAGAGAGTCTCAGGGCTGAGTATACATAAAGATACATTTAAAAGTGAATACCATTCTTTCTGTTTCCAAACTGAAAAATGAAAAGAAAGAAACAAAGGCTAAGTATGTTAAGTGAGTATGGTAAGGTGTTAGTACCTACCTAGGTCTGCTTGGAAACAAATAAGATAGTCCTCAAAGAGGTACTGTAAGAAGAAATTTGGTCTGCTAATACACATAGTGAGATCACTATTTGGTATCAACAATCTTGTTAAATGGCATGTGTGCTAAACTGAAGCTTCATATGACACATCAAATAGGTTACTGGCATTGAATGCCAAATGATGTTTTAATAAAAATTTCATCAACAATGTGTTGGCAAGTGTGGATATCTTTGAGGGAATAGCAATAGTATATATTTCTAAACAACTTTCTTTTTAAAATATTTCTTGATTACAATAAAATTAAAATATTTTCATAGTGATATTTTTCCCTGAAAAGCTATAATGATATTTGGGGAAAAATATTTCAAGCTTGTGGTAGTTATTTAATACAAAGCAGAAATGTTCACATTCTTGCTTTTAAATATAATCTTGAGTGCTGTTTTGCAAAAGGGCTAGTTCTAAAATTTTAAACAAATGGCTTACTCTATTCAACTCTAATGAATTAAAACTTTGCAAAAACTAGAGAGACAAAAGGCCCTCATATCCAAAAATTTCCCATCAAAGTGACACCATAATCCCACATTCCTATGCCCATTCTCCTTTCCAACAAATAATAAAATGCAAAACTTGAAAGTCCTACAGACAGGATAAAAACAAAATAAGAAATCACAGAAGAAAAACTACAGGAATGCAAAGCACTAAGAAGACTAGATGCCACAGGCCTGCAGAGACTCTGGTATGAAAGCAAGACCAAGATTGGTAGCAGGGACTTTTAATTATTCTGGCAGGCCAAAAAACACAAAAGTCACTCATGTGATACTGAAGACAGGGGCCAGGCTTACCGCTGACTTTATATGCCATTTCATTACTCACTTCAACACATGAAAAGAAGTTAAAAAACAAACATTGTGTACTGAGCAATCTGAAGACTTAATTTGGTGGCAAGGAACTGAACCAACTTGAAGAAAGGAAGTGAAAGGCCAAAGTAGTGAATCAAATAAGTCAATAACCAAAACATAAAGGGAACATGGATGAAAATAATTTCATAATAAATATGAAAAGATTAATAAGCACATGTAAGATGAAAATAGTGACAATGACAGAAAAACCTCCTTAATGAAAATAATAAAAATATAAAGGGGGCTTCAGAGTGATTTGAAGCAAAAAAAGAGATGACAGCAAAAAGAATCAGAGACATTAGAATACAATACTAATTATTTATCCTGATTTACCTAAGAGAGAGAAGGAATTTAAAATCATGAAAGGGCACTTAAGAAATATAGGGACTAGACTAAAAAGTTCAAACATTTATCTCATGGCACTCATGAGGGAATAATACTTGAGAGTTTTCTAGATGAGAATAAAACAAGAAACAAGAAAACCCCTTGAGTCGTAAAATTAAAAGTGGATTCTGAGATTTGAGCTGACATTGCACCGACAAAAATGCCCACCAATTATTCCTTGAATTTCCTCCACATCTGACTCCCCTTGATGTGAACTGACATACAGCTAGTTCTGGTCAATGCACTGTAAGAAATGAGGTGTCAGGTTTGGGCCTAAGCATGGAGGACATTGTGTGCATTCTCCTTCTCCTGTGATTCATCTTACACTTTAAAAAACGATCTGTGGCACAATTCATACTTTTTCTAGGACAACTGTAATATACCAGAACTCTGTCAGGCAAGCCAGACCTTATGGCTATCCAAACAATTAGTAAAGTGTTTACCAATAGCAGGAATAAAAAATAAATATAATATTTTGGCTGTGCAGCTTTCTTTACTAGAGATTTATAATGTGGAAATTTCATAGTACAATTTCTCACTGGTAAACATAAGGAAATTCCTTCTAATATGCAATGGAAAGTACTGATTTTAAGGCAAGCATATAATTGAATTATATTAATAACATTACTAAATGAGCTAATTCAATGATAGATTTAATTCTTGCTCCCCAAAACACTATCTTTAAGAATGTATATTCAAAGCTACACACACACACACACACACACACACACACACACACACACACACACACACACTCCTAGTTTTATGTTTTTACTTGAAAGACTTTAATTTCATTGAAATATTTTTATATACATTGCTTCTTAATTACAGGGGAGATGAAGACTATATTAAGCATTACATTTATAAGCCAATAGGTTTTGCTTTGCTGAAATAAAACAAAGTCAAACCCTTTTAAGAACCTATTTTTCTTACTATGGTACATTACTTCAAAATACTAATTGCATGGAAAACAGATTATAAAAACCCATTTAACATTTAACGCTGACCTGTGCTTTTTGAAAGCTTGACTGGCTAGTATAAATTCTCTAAAATTTGCAGTCCATCTATCAACCATTAAAGATCCATATGTTCTTCTTTTTATTCTCATCTTAATAACAAGGTGCAGGATTAATAACCTTCTGGGGTTAATATCTCCCACATGTGATTCAAATCATCAACTGTTCTAAACCGGTCATTAATTCTTTGAAAGTGTATTATGCCTTGATTGGTGTTGCTTAAACAGCTTATAAGCTTTTTTATAGTCTTTTTTATTTCATAGGTAAATATCTTTTCCTTCCACCTTTAAACTCCCATTCTGGTGAGAAATTTGATAATGAGGCGATGAATTGGATTGTCTAAAATACAAATATAAAAGTTAATATATAAACTTTTCTACTTGTACTCAAAACAAATGAAAAGAACTCAGTTCAATTTTCACCTTTTTTTAACAGCTGATTCTGTAGAAAGCAGTATAATACCTCCAAAACTATCTCCATTCCAGAGATAACTGCAAAATACACCCTTTAAGCAATGTCCTATCTGAAATGGTGCCACTGGTGAATCCACTTAGCTATTCAGCCAATTTTTAGGGAGCTTCCACTATATGGTGGTTATTCTGCCTCCTAACTCACAGAAATCAAACAAAGTATCATTCTAAGAATTCACAATCCAGTAAGAGACAGACATTAGAACAGTGTGAGATAAATGCAATGACAGGTATGAATTTCAGATGTTCCAAAAAAAAAAAAAAAGTTGTTTCCCAATTCCATCTTCAACAATGTAAAGATTTCCAGAAAAGGGGAAGAATCATTTGTGCCTTTAAAGACCAATAGGAGAAAGGGAGATCCAGAAGGTGGAGACTGAAAAAAGGAGAGATAAAAGGTTTTTCCAGTCAGGCTCAACAGCATGATCCTTCATCCAGAAACAAGAAACAAATCTCATGGAAAAAAACCCTCAGCTTCTGGAAAGCTGGCAACAAGATGGTTCAAGATCAGAGGATGTTAGAAGATGAAGACAGAAAGGCATCTACAGGTTAAATGGTAGGTAGTAGTAGGAGGAGGCTGAAGTAGGACAGAGATATGGGTATAAAACATTCAATTTAGAAGATAAGTTCTACAAACAGGTTGAGGTATGTTTTGAAAAGACTGGAGAAAGGGCTGGAGAAAGACAGCAAGTGATCAATTTAGGACACATCATGGTAATATGTAGAAGAAATAATTAAGAGTCAAACTATTAACAGTAATAGATGAAACTGATGATACTTGAAGGAGTTTTAAGAGAATCAGCAAGATATGGTAGCTAGATATAGGGGTCTAAGAAGAAACTGGTCACTTAAAATAGTAAATGATTATAAATCATCTAGTCTAACATGTTTTATCTGGTCTTTCACTAATGGTCTCTTAGAGTTTTGAATGTCTTTTTTTGGATTAAGATGTAGACTCATTTATAAATAAAATAATTTATATTTTATTCTAGTTAAAACACTTATAAAACAATCTTAGGTTTTATATTATAGAAACCCATATTTTAAAAATGAAAACTTCAGGGACTGGGGTATTGGCTCGGTGGTAGAGTGTCCGCCTATTGCTTGTGAGGCGCTGGGTTCAATCCTCATCACCACATATGATTAAATAAAAAATAAATATATTAAAAAATGAGAACTTCTTTTAGAAGTAGGAGACCTGAAGTGAAACTACTGAAGTACTAATGCAAAAATAAAAAGAATTGAAAAATTACTATATGATGTAAGTTAAGGATATGTGGCTTAAAGCAGTTCATAGCTTTTTAACAATGTATGTTTACAGGAAGAAATTTCCAGGACCATACATAAAAGAATAGCAGAGATACCAGAGAAACAAAGTTTGTACATTTATACTTTCAGCTGACCAAAAAATGAGGCTAATGACATGTTCACAGATTCAGTGAACACTTCACATATGATTTCCTAAGTCACTATAAGCTGCTTTTCCATCACTTCTCTTCCTTATCATAGAATTAATCCCATCATTATCTAATACATGCTCTTTCAGCTAATGAAAATTAAGGCAGCAATTCATTTTCTTTGCAGATGATGCTTCACAGAAAGGAATACTCTTAGGAGAGAGAGAAGTGACATGAATCATGTAGTTGCTTAGATATTAAGTATTTTAAAGTTCATCCACTCTAATAAATTATGCACATTCAGTCACCTGTTTCCCACATTGCCTGTACATAGGGAAGGTTATTTACTCATGCATGAGTTGGGCTTATGCTGTCAACTCATATGAATTTCCTTGAGGAAATTCTATCTTCCATGGCTTTTCTTGTTTATTGGTCTGCCTCAAAATAGTGCCAGTAGCTCATTCCTGGTAATTATTATTTATTACTACTACCACTGGAAGTATTACAATCCACATTTAAAATCTGGCCTTCCAAATTAAGGGAATTCACTTTTTTTTAAAAAAAAATTGTCATTGTAGATGGACAGAACATCTTTATTTATTTTTATGAGGTGCTGCTGATGGAACTCAGTGCCTCACACATCCTAGGCAAGCCCTCTGCCACTGAGCTAAAAGCCTCAGCCCAAGAACTCACTTTTTTAAAAACTGACATGTAATGCTTGTATTGTACATACTTACACATTAAAATGTGATGATTCAATGCAAGTACACATTATGTAAGGAGCAAATCAGAGAAAGAACTGGACTTGGAGATTCAGCAGCAACATAATTAGCTCAAGAGTTACTGACTACCCCAGTGTTTCTTTTTCTCATGCCTTTTCTTCTACCTTTACTTTGGTCTTACTACTGATGGCTGCCCTTTCACTGTTGCTCTTTTCTGTTCTAGAACTGTCATTTGCATGACTAGTTTATCAAAGTCCCTCTACTCTAACCCTTCCACATGTATCTTTCTGTACATCTTTACAGCAGAAGACTCCGTTTTCCATTTTCCTTGGGTGCTTAACATAGAAATCTTGAATTGCTAACAAAATGAATCTGATTAGGTTAGCTATTTATGAAAATCCACATGTGAGAGGTGACAGGCAGCTCAGTGGTTGGGATGCCTTTATATGATATATCCATCTTTGTTCCAATAAGATGTGATTGAGGCACTAGGGTATTATAGCACCAACTGGTACTGATATTCCTTAGCAAGTATTTTGATTAGATAAGTTACTTAGAATATGATTTGAGAGTGACAGACACTTTTATATTTCTAGTGTACTTATTACTGGATGGTATGTTTTTTACTAGATTAGTCTATAATTTAGTATAAAATATAGACTAAATTATACTAAATTATAAATCTTATACTAAATTTTATACTAAATTATAAATTATAGCAATAACAGGTTGTAATAAAGCCATAGTTGCAATATATAAGCACAAAGAGATAAAACTAAAAATGACACACCAATGAAATTTTTCTTTAGTTTTTCAATGCAAACATGCAACAAAATCCTTATTCAACTCACTAAACAAATATGTATAATAATTAACCATCCTTAGCTTTCGGATATCCTCTTGTTTTCATAGATGAATTAACCTTTCAGTACTTTTCTATAACCGTGTATCAAACAAAATCTGTTTCAAACAACACTGCAAGTATATTCAGTCTTTTCTAGATCAGTTTTACAGGTTTTTTATACCCTGCACAGCATCAATGTCAATTATCAATCCATAGTTATAGGTATCTTATAATAGATAAGAGTTCTGGATTTGGGATTGAGGTAACCCTGGTTTTAATTACTATTATCACAAACTTGGGCAGGTTTTGAAAATTGTCTCAGGGTCAGTTTTTTCATCTATAACAGTGCTAAAAATATTTACACTACATCAATTTACAAAGATTAAACAAAAACTACTAAATATAAAAAAAATGTCTCAGTGCAGTTCTTATTTTTGACTAACACCACATTAATAACTTAAATGTTCTGGGGCAAAAATTTACATAGTTCTTCCTGTGAAGACAGGAACTAAATTTCTAAGAGCTCTTGAGTGTATCATGTTCTACTTCTTAGATTGTGCACCACAGAAAATCTCCAAAGCCTTCCTTTATTTTTTTAAATTAGGAATAATGACAATAATTCCTGCATACAAAGTTCTAACAGTGATTTATTTTTTAAATTCAACAGACTTGAAAATCAAGTTTACCACTACCAATAGTGATTGAAGTGCAGAGAAAGTAAAAAGAATTTAGTGTAACCTATGTGATTCTGCAATCTGTATTTGGGGTAAAAATGGGAGTTCATAACTCACTTGAAACTATTGTTCGAAGTATGATATGTCAAGAGCTTTGTAATGTTGTGAACAACCAATAAAAAAAAAAAAAGAATTTAGTGCACTGAAAGAAAAAAAGGTCAGCAAATATTAAGTCAAATTCATGAAACTTTTAAGCAAATATTTTAACCAATACATAATGATTGTAAGTGTCAAAAATACAATATTTTTTTCTCAATTCAGCTTCTAAGAAGTTTAGAAGTTACTAAAGAATAAGTAAAATTTCCAACATTTTCATGAAAATTTTCAACATCTTTAGCCATCAGGGAAATGCAAATCAAAACTACACTGAGATTCCACCTCACTCCCATCAGAATGGTAATCATCAAGAATACAAATAATAATAAATGCTGACAAGGAAGCAGGGGAAAAGGAACTTTTAAACACCCTTGGTGAAAATGTAAATTAGTACAACCACATGGAAATCAGTATGAAGGTTTTTCAAAATACTAAAAATAATTCTACTCTTTGATCCAATTATCCCAAAACCTTGGTAAATACCAAAATAATTAAAGTTGGCATACTAAAGACTAATGTTAAGATACATGCCTACCCATTTTCATCACAGCACAACAAATAGACACCTAGGCTGATCCTATAACTTGGCTATCAGCAAATGAATGGACAAATAAAATATAATTTTATACACACACACACACACGGGAGTGAGATTCAGCTATAAAGAATGAGATTTGGGCTGGGGATGTGGCTCAAGTAGTAATGCCCTCACCTGGCATGCATGGGGCGCTGGGTTCGATCCTCAGCACCACATAAAAATAAAATAAAGATGTTGTGTCCACCAAAAACTGAAAAATAAATATTAAAATATTCTCTTTCTCTTCTATCTTTTTTTTAAAAGAGTGAGATTATGCCATTTGCAGGAAAATGGATGGAACTGGAGACCATCATATGAATCAAAGTGAGCCAGACTCGAAAGACAAGTGTCTTATGTTTCCTCTCATACCTAAGCTAGTGGTGGTGGGATAGGGAGGACATCATTAAAGTAGAAGGGAAACCAATGGGTAGAAGAAGGGAAACCAATGGGTAGAAGAAGGGAAAACAATGGGTAGATGAAGGGAAGCAGTGGGTAGGAGGGGAGAGCAAAGGAGAGGTACTTGGAAGTGAAGTTCATCAA
The DNA here is from genome assembly GCF_052094955.1 of Ictidomys tridecemlineatus. Lineage (NCBI taxonomy): Eukaryota > Metazoa > Chordata > Mammalia > Rodentia > Sciuridae > Ictidomys > Ictidomys tridecemlineatus. The sequence goes on from NC_135479.1 coordinate 169,384,668, forward strand.
ATTATGATATACACATATATCAGTGTGCCTTAATGACCCCCCTATTCTATGTAATGAATATGAATCAATACAAAAAAAAAGAAAAAAAATAGAAGTTACTTTTCCATTTTAATAGGTAAAAATCTGAATGAACTGAAAATTCAACTCTTCTTAAATCAGAGAAGTACAATCACAAGGCAATCCACTCCTCCGCAATTTGGAGAGACAATGGTACAGAGAATCACAACCCAGAGAAGTAGAAACCTACCTATAGAAACTCTGTAGGAACCATCCTAGTTAAACCTAAACTTAATTGACAAATTTCTTGGAGTGTAGCATAAACAATTCTGATAGTTAAAACTCCAGGAGGATGTCCTTGCATATAGTGGGGAATATCAGGAAATCCGGAAAGCTCAGAAAAAGCCGAGAAGGATAGATGTCAGAAAACAAAACAAAAACCCTTACACCTAGGCACATAATATTGGAACTTCAAAAAAACCAAAGATAAAAAAAAAATATCTTGGAAAAAGCCAGTGAAATTAAACACCTTACTTATAGAGCAGCAAAGATAAAATTACATCTGACTGTCCAGAAATCATGCAAGAATAGTATAGAGTAAAATATGTAATGTTCAGCAATAAAACAAAGATTTGAAAACTAATAAATCTGAAAATATGTACCTTACAAAATGTCCCTCAAAAATAAAAAAGAAAAAGATTTTCTGACAAAAATTGAAAGGATTTGTTACTAAACACACTTTACAAAAAATGTTGAAGAAGTTCTTCAGAAAGAAGGAAAATAAAGACACTCAGAAATCTGGAGCTACTTAAAGAAAGGAAGAGCAGAGGAAAATGTAACCTCAAAAAATTCCCTGTCTTTCATTGCCCAGTTTCCCTTTGCTCTTGCCCACAGGAGCCACAGGAGGTCTCCAGGCGATTCTGAGCTCACCAATGCTGATATGTGTCTCAAATAGGGACAAGCCCTTGAAAGGAGCAATCCCAAGAAGCAAAGGTGGGTTTCAGATCATGTTCCTTCAATCAGAATAAATAGAAGAGAATGCTTGGATACTCAACTTGACCTTCATCAAAAGGCTCAGCAGTCATCCAGCAAAGATTGTTAATTTACAGGTTGCTCTTTCAAAATGTATGAAAGTCATCAAACAACAACAACAACAAAATGTAAGAATTGCATGTAGTTCCTTAGTCCCTTCCCAGTGGGAATCCCAGGTTTATTCTTTTCCTATAGAGTTGCTTTCAAGTAACACTTTAAACTGAATAAACTGTCCTCCAGACTTATCTCTTGGGTAATTCCAATTCAACAACTTTTCTGGGGCTTTTATCATACTAGCATCTCATAACTAAAGTTAATGAGTCTGTATTTATACTCAGTATTTGCTTTGGCAATCCTTGGGTGTGAGGTTAAATTCGCCATATATCATCAAAATATGTCATACATAATGAGCTGAATGCACTTCTCAGATAAAGACCATGACTACTGTTAAGGCAGTAACTTTATAATGATCACATTCCCACCCAACCACCACCTCTACTACTCAGCACAATGGTTTTCCTATGATCTATGTGCCATGAGTGACTATATTAATGAGCTAATATTTACATTTTATATATGTTTAGATAAAATGAAAATATAAAAGCACTTATTTAATAAAAAGCTGTGAAAAGTAATATTTTGTGGCTCTAGAGGAAAAAAATATGCAATACATTATGAAATTGTGATTCAGTAAAAAGTAAGTAAAAAGTCTATACAGAAATATTCATTTCAAAATATTTAGCGTCCCTGCAATAACAATAGTAGTAGTAATAGTAGTAGTAATAATGTTAATGTTTATTATGAAAAATATACTGTTAAAGTTCTTTACATTTATTAAATTAGCTGATCATCACAATAACCTAATAAAATGAATTATATTATCATAACTTCCCCTTTGTATGGATGGAGATTAGAAATTATATAGCTTTGAGATGTTAAACACCTAAATTTATTCATGAAACCTAATGCATTTTTTTCAAATATGAGACAACATAATTAAAATTAACATGATGAAAATTTAGAACATTACCACATAAGCTGTGAAGTTTCTTGGTGGAAAACTATTTAGATATATCAGTTTTGAAAATAGTAACAGTTCACTTTGACAATATAAATTATCACTAAAGTTCATTTTTTCAGAATTCAAACATATGGTAGTTTGAAAACATTTCAATGAATTATCAATGAATCAAGATGCAATACTGAAGTCTTATACCATGATAATTCTTATTATATGAAATTTGGAAACTATAATATCAAAATAAAATTATTACTAGATACTACATTCTTTAATATATATTCAGTGTTTGAAATTTCATAAACAATGATATTAGGAAATGATGCTCTTATTCATGAAAAAAATGTATGCTTTTACACAGGTTAATTATAATGTACGCTTTTTAATCACAGACGTCTTTATTTACTAGGTTCACTTGTAGCAAATATGTAGGCATAAATACCATGTGTTCCTATTTTCCTGAGATGATTAATTTTATGTCAGCTTGACTAGAGTCAGAGATACCTAGACAGCTGGTAAAACATTTCTGGGTGTGTCCCTGATGATTTTTCTTGAAGAGGTTAGCATTTGAATCAACAGAACAAGCAAAGAAGGTACTTCCTCACAAATATGGAGCCCACTGAACAAAAAAGGCAGGGGAAATTATAATTTCTTCCTATCTCTTGAGCTAGGACATTCATCTTCTCTTCTCCTTCCCTCACACACAGGAACTTATGGTTCTTGGGCCTTTGGACTTGATTTCATCAGTATACCCCTTTTCGTAAGCTTTATACCCAGTCCTTGAACTTGGAGAGAAACCCTTGTCTTCTCTGGTTCATGAGCCTTTGGACTAAGACTGAGTTACATGACTGGCTTTGTTATTTTCCAACTTGCAGACAACACATTTGGGGATATAGCCATCATAATCACATAAACCAGGTCCTATAGCAAGCCTCAATCCTACTTGGGTCAGTGAAGTCTCTCCACATCCTCTACCCCCAAAGACATCTCCTTTTTGTTCTGTTCCTCTGGAGGACTCTAATACATTAAGAATTTCAGTTTAAATCCTCTAATATCAACTGACTATGTCTAACAGATAACATCATATAATTTGCATGATCCTTCATTATCCAAGCCCTAAATATTATCAAAGACACAAACACAAAAAATACATATAATGAATTTAAAACCAACATTTGACATATGAAAAAACATATTTTTATCAATCTCTAATTTTAATCTTTAAAATAAAATGCAAACTAACATCCAAAATACTTTTTTATCATAACATTAAATTTTTCTTAAGTTTTTGTTAAAGCTGAAATCATCTAATATTGAAATAAAAATTTGATTTTAAATGTTGGACAATTATATCTAATACCAGGACAACTACATAACAAAGATATGATCCACCACCAAACATTAAAGACTAACTTTTAAAAGATAACTACCTCTTAGTAATCAAAAGAGTGAAAATAAATCAGAGACAAGAAAATACTTTTTTTCTTGCTTAAAATATCACTATAAATATAAAAACAAATTACTATTTCAGATGAATTCATGGAGTATTTAAAAATCAAATTATTTCTATCAAGAATAGTAATATGTAATTGCAGATTAAATAAATATCTTAGGGAAATCTTATTAAGAAATTTCTATATATTATAATTATCAAGCTGTATTTAGGTATAATTACTCTTACTAAACATTATGTAGCTATTAAAGAGCCAGCTGTCTTTTGAATTATAGAACCAAACTAAAAATATATAACTATTAAGTTTCAAGTAATATAAATTTAATTATTAAAGCTCAAAGGAAACAAGATTGGATTTTTAATCATGAAATTCCTTTTTGTATTGTGAGAAGCCTTCTAATCTTCTGGTTTATAGCAGTTACTTCTCATTAGTTAGAATTAATATTAGGCCAAGATGCTCCAATATGACAGACTCACGGCTGTGTGATAATAAATGGGGTCTAAGCTATAATGGATAGTAGGGGGTTTCAGTTACGACATTTAACTATGGGTCCTATTAAAATAATTGTATTTTCCTTTTGTTTATAAAATTATTTAGTGGCTAAAAGTAAACTGAGAAAGTAAAAACTTCAAAAGGAAAGAAGTCCATATGAGATGAGAGTTAACATTTCAATCAGAGTTTGGGAATCGATGGTCATTAAAAGCCTTAACACAGTGTTCTGTCCAATGTTTAGAATAATTCAAAAATTTTAAGAACTTTATTCTAGAAATTTATTCCATTCCTTATCTGTCAGTGTAATACAATAAGATGATAAGATTATGGTCTTGCAAAGTAGCTAACAGAATACTATGGAAATCAATGGAATAATGTGCACAAATTTAAATTTTTGAGCAGCATTAAAAAAGTGTTTTCACACACATAAAATACAGGCACATATTTTGACTTTTATATTTTATTATGTTAAAAGCAAGCTTCAAATATAATGGTTTAATTTTAGGAAGGTCATGTCATTTATATTTAAAGCATCTTTTCAATTTTCCAAAGCCTGTTTCATTTCCAAGGGTCTGCATTATTCTGTTAAGCAAAAGAAAACTTCAGTAATTTTTAAGTAAATTGAGAAAGGTTTTATTTTCACATTTACTTATTCGAATTGAAATACACACTATTAGATCAACTAAGACACTTAAATTCTGTCTTTTGCACTGTGGCTTAGCCTGTGATGACAGCTGTACTTCCCAATGCAACCCCCTACTACAAGGAGACAAATGAGTCTCAACAGTCCTGAAGCTTAACACACATTAAGAATTGTATGAGAACTAATATAAGAATTGATAATAATACACATTAAGAATGTACGTTTAACAATTCCATGTTTTTTCTGGAGCCATTCCTTTGCCTAGACAGTGCCTTCTATTTTCTCTTCCAGACCATATGTGATTCCTTCACAGTTTATTTAAAAAAAAAAAAAAAAAGCTGATACAACTCTTCTCATACCCAATTTTCTCTCACCAGAATTAATCCTTTCCTTAATATTCTTTCACAAAACATTACACAAAACTATGTGAAGACACTTTCTTTGGCCTTCCGATTGTGCAGTATAATTTCTATAATTTAAGACTGCCTGAGGCTAGAAAAATCTGTTATTTAAGCACACTTAACAGGATGCATGGCACACAGAGCATAAAAAAGAAGTTTGTTAAATTGAATTCTGGAAAATGGTTAAAAGAAAATAAACTATAAATTATATGTTGATACAAGCAAATGTTTCAGAAAATTAACATATTCTGTTTCCACTTTTGTAAGATATGAAGTCATTCACTCAAGACTATCCATCCCTTTTCCATGTTCAAAAAATAGGGAAGCTCACCCCCTACTCCAATGATCATAGCAATTCTATTCACAGGCACATTGTGAATGCCTACTCCTGTAACTATCAGCATAGCACTCCTGGTCATCTGGCTTCTTTAACTTAAAATGGGAGGAAAAAAATAAAGACTTATGGAATTACTGATTAAATTTATTTTATTTTATATAGTACATTTTAGTATTTCATCTCAGTTCTGTTTCTTATATAGAAAGAAAGCTTTCAATTTAAAAACGTTATTCCAAAGAAATATATAATTCACAGGAATAGTAGAATATGTTAGATAGAAATAATAGAAATACAAGATTTACTATCTACTAATAGAAATATTAGATATACTTTTTATGACAAATTACTATATTATCTAATCATATTTTCCACACATGACATATTCATTAAACTACCTAAATTAGTGCCTGAAAAAGATAATAGTTAAAATTGTTCATTCAAATTAGTCTGAATTTGAACTCAGTAAAACTAAGAACTCAAGAGTCTTATAAATCCAAATAAATAAAATTTCAATTTTAATAAGTAGCTAGAAATTATTGTTTAAATGTTATATAGTAATAAATGGTTCCCACAGATCTTATAAGTCTATTTTCATTCTTGGCATTTCTAAAAGTCTTTTTTTCAAAGTTCTTCCTTCTTACTTATTAGTTCTTTTTTTTTTTTTTTTTTAGTTATCTGTGCCTGGGTCCATCCTTTTGGACCAGCAGTTTTATTTTTATTATTATTATTAGTTGTTCAAAACATTACATAGCTCTTGACATATTATATTTCATATATTTGATTCATTTTAGCCTATAAATAGCATTAAGTTTGATACTTACTAGTAATCTATCCTCCTTATTAGAAGATAATTTAAATTGTACATTTTCTTTAACACTGTTTTCTATCCATTTTACTGTTTCCCTTGAATTGCCTTGATCTTACCTTAAAATTTATATAGTTTCATCCACATATATTGTGAAATATATCCAGGTGCTTTTATATTCAAATAGTCCTACTGTTCTCAATTAGTAAATATAGGTTATTATTTGGGAGATAACCTAAAAGTATTATAGCCCATACTAATGATAATATTTCAACGTGGTTTAGTTATTTACTTTTTAAAGTATGAATCCACATGTTAAATTTTTCCCTCCATAGTCTAAATATGTTGGTCATGGACCTTTATCTTTACCTGTTAGAATCTTAGAAGAAATAAAAAGCAACTAGCTGTGAAATGACCATCCATAAGTGTCAAGATTAAGATATATTTGGCTTAGGACTTTTGCTGAACTAACTCCTAGCTTTATGACCTTGTGAATGTTATTTAATGCACCCGAATCCTCAATTTCCACATATACCAATGAGGATGAATTATATTTGATGTACAGGACTGATCTGAGTAAAGTGTTTTGAGGTGAAGTCTAGCATGTGGCAAATGTCCAATAAAACATAACCATCAAATACTTTCCTACTTCATTCTATTTATCTTTTCTATCTATTCATTTTCTATTTTACTCTTCTTGTCCCCCTATTCTTTCTCTCTTTCCTCTTGGTAACAGTTAAGTAGTGTCCCAACTGTAAATATTGTGTGTGTTTGTGTGTGTGTGTGTGTGTGTGTGTGTGTGTAAAGGTATCAAAGAACAGAAATATGAATCAATTAGGTAAAGACTGCACATTTGTAAAAGGTCTTTCATGAAGTTTTCATGCCTCTCTCTCTCTTAGCAGAGTCACCAGAAAGACACAAGTTTAGAGTCAGAAATATCTTAGTTTTATATTCCACCATTCACCATTTGGCTGTTAGTATTACAAAATTTGTTAGTGTTTTCTATTCCTCACTCTTTTTTAGGACTAGGATTCTCTGACAAGAAAATAAATATAGGACTCACTTCAAAAGGCCATTGTGAAAACAAAATATGCTGAGGGCAGTGTCTGGAAAATAGAAAACCATGAGCTAAGTGGCTCCTTCCCTGACAGTCCTGCCCTCTCTCTTCCATAACCCCCAAATCTACTTCATAATATCCAGAGAAAATCCATCACAAGACTGACAGCAGCAAGCAACTTCATTTACGATTCTCTAAGTCTCTGCATTACCCGTTTCCTCAAAAATGAGGCCTGATTAAGCCGTACATAGCCACTAGAACAAGTTCAAATCTTCTGTTCCTCATGTGATACCTGGCTTTGACTACATGAGGCCAAGAATAATGTCTCTAATAGCTTTTTCTCATTTGTTTCAGAAAATGGAAAAGGGGGCTTTAAACTACTTAATGTTTGGAAGTGTTTATAAGTTGTTTTGTGTACTTTAGAAATTACATCTATGTATTTATTTATACATTGTGAATACCTATATGATAGATAGATATATATCTCTTATGATTATATGTATATAAGCATACACACACCTTGGAATGATATTCGAAAAGAAATGTTCATTCATTTTTTTCATTACTTAATGATAAACATGGTCCATTTAATACTTAATTAGCTGATGCTATTAACCTAAAGTTTATTTAACCCCAAACTGAAGTTTATTAATTGTCATGGAAGAGTATGAAGATAAAAGCATAATTTTACTTTTATAGATATATTTCTCAGAAATGGATTGATGAGCATTTTATTGAAATAAAATAAAAATTGAAAAAAATACAGAATATAAAATAAATCTATAAGAAAATAGGACGATAAAGTGTTAATGCTAAGCTTTGAGTTGAAAATATATATTTTAATGAAATAAAATGTCAAATTTAAACAGCAATATGTAAACATCCCAAAAAATAAAATGTGTTTTTTTTTCTTTTTTTATTGTTGGTCGTTCAAAACATTACATATTTCTTGATATATCATATTTCACAGTTTGATTCAAGAGGGTTATGAACTCCCATTTTTACCCCGTATACAGATTGCTGAATCACATCAGTTACACTTCCATTGATTTACACATTGCCATTCTAGTGTCTGTTGTATTCTGCTGCCTTTCCTATCCTCTACTATCCCCCCTTCCCTCCCCTCCCCTCCCCTCTTCTCTCTCTACCCCCTCTACTGTAAATCATTTCTTCCACTTGTATTATTCTTCCCTTACCCCTCACTTCCTCTTGTATGTAATTTTATATAACCCTGAGGATCACCTTCCATTTCCATGCAATTTCCCTTCTCTCTCCTTTTCCCTCCCACCTCTCATCCCTGTTTAATGTTAATCTTCTTCTCATGCTCTTCGTCCCTACTCTGTCCTTAGTTACTCCCCTTATATCAAAGAAGACATTTGGCATTTGTTTTTTAGGGATTGGCTAGCTTCACTTAGCATAATCTGCTCTAAATCAAAACCACCCAAAGATACCATCTCACTCCAGTAAGATTGGCAGCCATTATGAAGTCAAACAATAACAAGTGCTGGCGAGGATGTGGGGAAAAGGGTACACTTGTTCATTGTTGGTGGGACTGCAAATTGGTGCAGCCAATTTGGAAAGTAGTATGGAGATTTCTTGGAAAGCTGGGAATGGAACCACCATTTGACCCAGCTATTCCCCTCTTCTCGGTCTATTCCCTAAAGACCTAATAAGAGCATGCTACAGGGACACTGCTACATCGATGTTCATAGCAGCACAATTCACTTCATGATAGTAAGATTGTGGAACCAACCTAGATGCCCTTCAATAGATGAATGGATAAAAAAAAAATGTGACATTTATACACAATGGAGTATTACTCTGCATTAAAAAATGACAAAAATCATAGAATTTGGAGGGAAATGGATGGCATTAAAATGTGTTTTGATCAACTTTTCTTTCGAATTTAAATTTCAGATTTATTGGTAGAAGCAATGTAAAACTTATGAACAAAGAATATGATGAATGCGAAAATACAGTTTCTATGAAAAAAGATTAACTCAAGCACAGCTGAAACATTTGTTCTTATTATTGAAGAGTTTAATTAAATAGAAAAATATCAAGTAAAAAATTCACAAACCACTCTTTTATATTAGCCTAATAACAACAAATGATGAAGAAATTCATTGCAATTTGAAAATGCAAAACAGGCCAAAACATAAGAAATCAACTACAACCATAGCTAAAATGTCAGTACATGAAAAACTGTATTTTGTAAATCATACATCCCAATAAACCTTCAACATCAACTATTTCCAGCTAAGAACACAGTACATCATCTTGTCAAGTTCAAACACATACTACATTAGTAGACATATTTTCTATTCAAAACCAAATTGTTAGTGTCACACAATATACTTGTGATACTCGGAAGCTTGCTTATGCACAAACATAAGATTAACAAATGTAACATACAGAAAAGTGTCTGAAACTACACATGGAAATTTATTTCTGAAGAAAACATGGGAGATTTCTAGTGTTACTATGCATAAAACACAGCATTAAAGGGTAAGATGTAAATTAGGAGCAAGGCTTCTAAATCATTATTTTAGAATCATCCCCTTCAATCACCAGTTTAATGATATTTTAATCTTTTCTATAGGATTTAAGTTATAAATCAAAATTCATATTAAATAGAACCAAGAGTCTACTGTTCCTTCAACTCTTACAAGAGACCTTAACAAGGATGAGAATTTTTAAGACATTTAAACTTACCCCATTTAATGGATATGTCTTCCATCCTAGTTCTCCCAGCACAGTTGTCGTATCAAGCAACACAACTGGAATTAAATAAATAAAACTTGGATGAATTCCTCAACCGCTGTAAAAATGTTAAATTATTTTATTAATAATTAATTTGATTATTAATAAAATGATTACTTGTTTTTACATATTAAATATTAGCATATAATAATATCAATAATTTGATAAATGAAATAGTGATAATTTTAAAATAATGTACATACATTTAGGTTTAACAATGCTGAAATACGTAATTAAAAACAATTTAAAAGCCTTTTATAGGAGATATTGAATGATAAAAACACTGCTGTGTATCTCCACTTTTATAGTCTTTTTATACTTTTTTTTAAAAAAAATTGTTTTAAAGCCAACACACTTCTGTTTTTATGTTAATATGCTTAAGTGTTATCAGCAAAGTATGGAAACAACTTGAACTGAGTAAACTGCTATCTTTAAAGCATAGACTATATCACTGTAAGTACTAGGTATATAATAATTAATAAAGGCAAAAACAAAAACTCTGTCTTTTCTGTAATAAAAAGTAACTTCATCTGGTTTAAAACAAGGCATACATGTAAACAAATAGTAAGCACATATTCTGTTAAAATTCTAAAATAGCACTCTTGCAACTAAGCTGAACTAGCTCAGGAGGGCTTCACAAAGGACAAGGAGATCTTCAATCACATGTAGTGAAAATGTGTTTTTTGTTTTTTAAATTTTAAAAAACCATCTATAAGTAACTGAGACATGACTAAAAAGAGTTGTTCAATTTCTGGAAACTAAGAATGGAAATTATTTTGAAGTAGGAGTTTGGAAACAATGCTGGAAGGGGCTAGAGACTACCTCATTAGAGATTTTGGAATGTTTTCAGAAAGAAAGAATATACATATAGAGAGAAATATAGATATAATCAGACCGATATTTTCATCTATTAATTCCCAGGCCCCACAGAAGTATGTAGGCCATGAGTTACACTGAGAAACAATGCTTTCATAGCTCATCGTTAATTTCAGTTAATCTTGCAAAGAAGGTAGGTTTTCTTGCTTTCCAAAAAAAAAAAATTACAATGCCAATGTGATTATGACGTTTGGCATCTACTCTTTAGTATCTTTGTAAGGATTCCATAGTTCCACTTGAGTGGGATTATAAGGTACATTTTACTAATAAACTTTAGAATACAAAACTATCATTAAATTTCTGTGATAAAATTTACTCATTGCAGAATACCGGTACTAAACATTTTTTTTGTAAAACTAAGCTATAATTTTTAAATTTTTATTGCAGAATTTTCCAAACATATTGCAAAAGAGATAATAGCTTAATGATCTCTCATGTAATATTCACCTGACTTTATTAATAACCAACTTCATAGTCAATCTTGTTTTATCTATGTGTGTTTACCTTCTCTTCCACTGAAAGATTTCTCTGAAACAAATTCTAGTAATTATATCATTGCATCTGTAAAAATTTCAGCTTTTATTTCTAAAATACTTTTATACTAACTATATCTTAATTAATAGACAATAATTCCTTAATGTCAAATATCAAGTCAATATTTAATACTCTTTGTTGTCTCAAATCAACAGGAAATCAAACTCCAAATAAATGTTATATATTACAATGAGCTGGCATTCCTGTGTTTATTAAATCTCCCATTATATTTTCCAGTTACTTATTGGTTTTACTTGCTATAAAATTCACCCTTTCTAAAATATACATTTCTATGAATTGTGCAAACCCCGACGTTCATGTAACCATGGATACAATCAGGCTATAAAATATTTCCATTATTATATATATTATAAAATATTTCCCAAACTTCTTGGGATCCTTTCTTTTTAGTGAATCTCTTTCCCATACCATCCTCTGGAAATTACTAGTCTGATTGCTGTCCCTATAATTTTGTCTTTTCCAGAATTTCAAATCATATAGCATGTTGCCTTTTGAGCCTGTTTCTTGCTCTCTGCTTTTGAGCTCCATACATGTGGCTTCATGTATTAATTCCTTCTTACTCTGACAATGATTCCAGTGTATATAATTCCCTTTTGATGAACATATGGACTGTTTCTAATTGGGAAAATTGTATATGAAGCCACTATGAATTTTCATGTATAAAGTATTAAATGACCTGTTTCATTATTACAAGGGAAATAACTAGGAGATATATTACTGAGTTATACAGAGAATACTTATCCAAAAAACCTGTCAAATTGGATCCAAAATGGCCACTAAATTTTACATACCCCATAGCAGAATGTATGGTTCTATACTTTCTTCGCCTATCAGGCCCTGGTATTAGCCAGTTCCTTTTAAAGATGTTCTGACAGAGATGCTATAAAGTATCTTTGTTGTTTTATTATGTATGTCCCTTAATGACTAAATAATTATTTTTTTCACTACTTTAAATCAAATTCCTAGGGAAAAAAGATTGTTTTGTCCCACATTCCATGAAATACCACTGAACAACTCCCTCATTTCCTGCATTTTCTTTAAATAGGTAGATATATCTATATCTCGTGACTTGATCGGATTCACATTTTTTTTTTTTTTTTGGTCTGCCAACTTCACTGGTGGTGTTTCAGAGCTCACATCCCAGAAAATAGGGAAAATATCAACATGAACATAAAACAAAAAGATTTAGCAATCAACTTTCATACACTTCCACTGATGAAAAAATAAATAATTTGAGCGTACACAAGGGTAATGACCATAAGAGACTGAAACGCTTCACATATGCTTAAATCCATGCATTAAAATTGACTATATGCCTAGTGTTAACTTTTGCTGGATGTTAGAAAAACATTTTTAAAACTGGTTAAGTAAACTGAAAAGAGTAAAGTATGTTATTATCCTTTTCTCCATGAACTATTTCTACATAACAAAACAGTTAATGAAGGACATTTCTCTTATTGAAATATTCCAGTTAATAAATTAAGAAGGAATGACTGAATTAGGCTACACCATTTGCTAGTGATAATTAATAAATATATTTAGGTAATGGTTTTCCATGGCTGCTAACATCACAGAAAGAAATAAAAGGGGACAAGAGTTAGAGCTTTGAAAAAGTCTTTTTTTTTTTGTAGTTTAATTTACTCTATATTACCACACAATTCTAACAAACCTGGAAGTGACAGAATAAAAAGCACAGTAAGGATAAAACACACACACACACACACACACACACACACACACACACACAATGACATCTGTGAACGAATATGGATTCATTCAATGCAACAAAAATAATCTCACATATTAGACAAAAAGATAAACACAGCACTATTAAACAGTCAAAGCAATAAGATTATCTTGTTACTGAATGAACATTCTTTTTATTTTGGTATGGGGGCTAATCAAGATGGTCCACTTGATTGGATTAAGAGATGCCCCAAATTAAGAAGTTTCTTGGCATGTCCATGAGTATGTTTCCGGGAATGATGGGCATGACAGAGTCAAGCTGAAGGAGAAACTCAGCCTAAGGTGGGCAGCAACTTCTAATAGGTTGGGGACTGGATGGAACCAAAAGGAGGAGGAAGCCAAACAAATGCAAACTCTTTTGTTCTTCAACAGGTGTTCCAATTGCTAGTGTGATCCCCTGAGGAACTCAGACTCCTGCTCCTTCACTATCCCCCAGCAGACTCTGAGCAGAGACTCCCTAGGAAGTTTCAGGCCTTTGGTATGGAACTGGAGCTGCATCTTTGATGCCTCTTCTGAAGCTCCAACTGCCTGGACTGAGGAGCTACTGGTTTCTCTGGGTCTCTAGCCTGCAGAAGGCCATTGTAGGACTATTAAGCTTCTGATCCTGTAAGCCAATGAAATAAATCCCATTTTTGTAATCACAACCATATATGTTCTGTTCCTCTAAATAATCCTAAATAATCCACTATTCAAAAGAATAGAGATGTAATATCCAAGTTTACTTCAGAGTACTGAGAAGTTTAGTGTTATTTCATACTTTTGAAGTAGCTCATTATTTCCTTAACAGGTGGGGAAAATTACAATACTAATACACAGTCACCAAAGTAAGGACATAGCATATCATTCAAGTAATCTCCAAAGTGTTCTAAATGTTTTTTTTTTAAATTTTTCTATTTAAACAGATCTTTATGAAATCAGTACATTAAGAAACAGCTGGGGCTGGGGTTGGGGCTCAGTGGTAGAGCATTTGTCTAGCATGCATGAGGCACTAGGTTTGATCCACAGCACTACTTTAAGGAATATATAATAAACAAAATATAGATATTGTCTCCATCTACAACTAAAAATATTTTGGAAAAAAAGACAGCTGCATTCCTATGTACATTGCAGCAGTATTCACAATAGTCAAGATACGAAAACAACTGATCAACTGTGAATGAATAAAGAAAATGTGGCACAGACACAGTGGAGTACTCTCTAGCTGTAAAAAAAAAAATGAAATTCTGTCATTTTCAACAACATGGATAGAACTGGAGATTATTGTGTAAAGTAAATTTAGCTGGAAACAGAAACAAATACCACATTTTCTCACCCGTGTGTGGAATCTAAAAAAGTTGACCTTACAGAAGTTAAGCATGAATTGGTAGTTACCACAGGCCAGAGACAGTGTTTGGGGGCAGGGGAAGGAGAACAAGAAAAGGCTGATCAAGAAAAGAGATACGTAGGTTACACTTGGAAGCAAGAGGTTCTGGTGTGCTATTCCACAGGACAGAACCTGCAGATGATTTAATAACCTACTATGCATTTCAAAAAGCTAGAAGACAGGATTTTGAAAGTTTTCAGAATAAATATATATGTTTAAGGAGACTGATGGGTTTAACCTGATTTAAACATTACATAATATATACATGCATTAAAACATTTTGATACCAGTCTTGTAGATCAGGATCGGTCCTTATCCCGCTGGTGTTGAAGATTAAATACCGGAGAAACACCAAGGCAAGTGTAGAAAGCATGTTTATTTTAAAAGACACAGAGGCAGGAGACTTCTCTGAAGAGAAGGGGACCCAGAGCTGGAGTGGGTGCATCTTGCTCTTTTATAGACCCCAGAACGACTACCTTCTCATTCTTCTCCATATATGGGCCTAAGGGCAGTAAGGAGCAGTAACTCCTTATGCTGGAAAGTGCCATCCCAGAGGTGTTAGCTGTTAGCAACCCATTGTCTTAGCTTTGATAACCAACACTCATCTTCTCAACCTCGTTATTCATTACCTATACTGACTGCCAGACCCTCACTCCCTGCCTCAGTTTGCTGAAAATTGCAACATATCCTGTCCACTCAGGCCAGGCAGAGCTGCAGGCAGATGGCTTTTTGGAAAAGAAAACATGTGGGGAGTCAACACTGTGGGCTCATTTCATATAATTATTCTCTTAACCTCATGTCTCCACGATCCTCATTCATCTCTCCTCTAATAATTTCATAGTAGTCCCTTAATATGAATATTTTGGGGTGTTATTATGTTCATCTAAAAAGGTAAAAATTTTATAAACATTTTTACAAAAGTTTAATAATCTTTGATGATGTAAATTATCTTTCATAATGTAAATTATATAAAGAATAATAATTTTCCCTATTTTGACAAAGATCTAAATTTCTATTTAAATGCTTGCTGTCTATAGAGTACAGCCAATATTTTTAGTTTATGATCATTATTCTTTGTTTTGAAATAGCTTTATTGAGGTATAGGACAAACATTCACCACCTCACCACTTCCAAATATTTCCTCTGGTCAATTTGTGTTTGTTTCTCTGGTTTCATTTTGGGTTGTTTGGTGTTTTTGGGTTTTTTTTTTGTTGTTATTTGTGTGTGTGTGTGTGTGTGTGTGTGTGTGTGTGTGAGAGAGAGAGAGAGAGATTGTTTAAGAAAATACTTAAAAATTTAATAGGGGAGATCTCATGTTAAGTGTACAGACAGCATACCTAGAGTTCATTCATTTGCATAGTCATTGGACAGCATCTTTCCATTTCCTCCTCCTCTCGGGCCTTGCCAACCTTCTACTGTTTCAATGAATCTATTCAAGATATTATCTAAATGAACTTATATAGTATTTGTCCTTTGATGAATGGCTTAATTAATTTAACATAATGTCCTCCATGCCCATCCATGTTGTCCAATGTACCACAACTGCCTTCTTTTCTACTATATTATTCTATTTATTGTATGCATACACCATTTTTTATTTTACCCATTATCCACAGGTAAGAGACTAAAGTTGTTTTCAGGTCTTACTATGGTGAATAATGCTGCAATGAATATAGCATACAGATAACTCTTCTAAGTTCTGATTTTAATTCTTCTAAATATGTACACAGACATGGAGTGACAGATACTGTGATGGCTCTATTTTTAATTTTTTGAGGACTCTCCATACTATTTGCCATAATGGTTTATCAATTTACAGCCCCACCAACAATGAATAAAGGTACTTTCTTTTTCACATCCTCACTAGTACTTATTACATTTTGGTCTTTTGATAAAAGTCCTTCTCAGGTGTATGCCAATCTCACAGTGGTTTTGACTTGCATATCCCTGATAATTAGTGATATGGAGCACCTTTTTCATTTGCATGTCTTCTCTCCAGAAATGCCCAATCAAGCATTTTGCCCATTTTTTAATTGGATTAATTGATATTTTTTGCTTCTCAATTATAGGAGTTCCTTATGTAGTTTGGATATTAACCAAATGTTTTTTTTCTTTAAATACTCAATTTACATCAGAAGACTAAAGCTCATGAAGGATATATAATTTTTCTTGAAATAACACAAAGTGATAGAGGATTCTAGTCAAGAAGACCGATTCTAAATATTTTTCATAGTATTTTTCTCCTTACCATATTAAGTTGAAATACAAAACTCCATTAATAGGTTTTTCTTTTCATTTCTGTATATACAAGGAAGCAACACCATTTCTCCTTCAGATCATACCTCTTCCAAAATTTGATCCTAGATTTCTCAAAGCTTTGTACAGAAAATTCACAGACTACCCACAAATGAAGACATTCAAATATAGGGCTTACTGGAGAAACTGTTCAAAAATCCCTGCTATATACTGAAATTTATCAAAAGAGATTTTCTTTTATATTATACATAGGTATTATGGCCAATAAGTTGTTTAGTTGACATAATAATTATTCTTTCTAAAACATTTAGACTGCTTTGATTTTGATATCTGTAATTATATACTCCAGAGTATATTCACTTAAAACAAAGGAAAATACATATGTACAGCTATAAAAATGTAGATGCTTAGCTAGTATGTTTTGTTCCTTAGTAGCTTCCAGGAAATTGACCTAATTGCTTTATTTCATTACCTTGCAATCATGCATTTTAAAAATTCCAGAGCATAAAAAAATTTAAAATTTGTTTGCAGACAAATCAAGGACAATGCATTGATATTAAATGAACCTAAAGATTCAAAATTTCCTTATCATTATATGTGGTGAATGTCTTAATTTTATCATTTCTTTCATATACAAAACCCCCACAAATCTAGAATTTCCAGCCATACTAATTACAATGAACCCAGCAAGGTGAGAGCTCCTCCTACTGGCTTTAAACGAAAGTTATCTAGTCCCTACCAGAGTACAAAATTACTGTAAACCTAGCAAAGAAAAAAGAAATTATACTGACATTAACATCAGTTAAAAAAATAAATACTTTTTCATTTTAAATTTAATGGTAATGTTTTAAACAGAAGTATCAACACATTATCTATTAAAGAGTACAATTGAAATTATAATTATTTATTTATATTGTAATGAATGAGAAATTAGATAAGCCAAAAAGTAACTATTAGGCTGAGGATATTAACATACTATTTTGAAAGTATGTATTTTCTTAATAAGCAAATAATGCATATGTTTGCAAAACCATACCAATTCTCCTATTAACTTTAAGAACAAAACTTTTCAGCAAATTCCATTTCTCTGAAAATATCTTCTGCCTTATTAGCATTTCCTTCACTCATTCTCTATTATAAGAAAATTTCACTATATTCTAAAAGAAAAATTTAAAAAATAGATATAACTTTGGAAGTACTAGAGTAAATCTGAAAGAATAATTAAGATTCAAAAACTCAATACTAAATTTTAGCTTTTAAACAATTTATCAAGTTTATCCATTGTAGTGAGGGAGGACATAAATTAACCACTTTCACTTAATTTTCATAGTGAAAATTCAAAAAATTCACATAATAGTACATGAATTTTGTCAATACTGAAATTTGTCACTATTCTTAAAAGTTTAGATGATCATAAATACATGTCAGGAGAATTTTAACATATTCCATACAAAACAAAAAAAACAAGTTTTTTTTTTTTGGTAGAACCAATCAATGCAGAAAGGGAAAGTTACATTTGTAAGTCACACAGTAACAACCCAGCAATAGCGGTTTAGGAAGGGTCTAAGACCTACCCTGTGTAACATAATCTAACATCTCCCTTAACTCTAAAATCACAGCAAATCAACAAGAGAAATATTCCTGATGTGAGGACCAGATATAATCAAAGAATACTTCAGGTTACAGATTTATAAACAGAAATGTACCTTTATATATTTAGAAGTAGTCTATTTGAATATTATAAAGTTTGGATGCTTTAACTCAGTATGTCCCATTTATGGAACACCAAGATATTTAAATTGAGCAAGGAATATACTGCTTATGGAAACTCTGAAATAAATACTTATGTTTCTAGAGTTCTATCATTTTGAGAAAATAGGTGAATGATTACTGGTAATTTTCATTGATATTATTAATACCATTAATGACAATAAATCATAATAAAATCTACATTATCATTTCCAACACATTTTAATGGATTGGGGTCAATTTTAGTGAAATAGCCCCAGAACTGAAAATGTGGAACCTAATAGATTAAACTGACTCACCCAGCTTTGACAAAATTACATATTTGTGCTTGGTGAAAAACCAAACTTTGTATATTCCAGTTCTATATACTATGCTATATATCCTCATATCTAGTTGGAACCAATATTTAATTCCACAAAGATCTAATGCCTATTGTTTTAAATACATATGTTGGATAACTATGTTTAGCCCCTGGTATGTCCCTGTGTGTACTGACATTATTTTAGGACAACATATCCCAAAAGGTATCACCTCTTCTTGAAAATAATTAATTTTATCTAAAACCTGACATCAATATTTGATTATTAGTTGTACCAAGATCACTTTGTCTTATTGTTGTTGTTAATTCCACTATTGCTTGTCTTATTTTTAATATGGGTGATGTCAACAATTTTATCTACTCTAAGTTTTGAGCATTTGAAAATCCTACTTGGAAGGTAATGAGTAAGTACACGGGAAGGTTAAACAACTCTTTCAAATCAGAGGGGAAAATACCAAGTCTAGCTCAACTCTAAACTCATATCCTCATCTTTCTACCTCACTAGAAAAGGATACCTTTAACAGAAAGCAGGTCTGTGTGCCTTCCATAGAATAAACATTCCTTTTTAGTTCTGATGAAAAAAAGTTTTTTTTAATTTTTACTATAAACTTAAATAGAAAAGGCAAAAAAAACCCCACCTCTATAATGCTGTACTTATAGAACTTACTTTGAAAATAATGTAAACCAGTTTGCTATTATTTATAAGACAAGGAACACTGTATCAGAAGCGCTACTGAAAACCTAATCCAAATAACTAGTGAAGTTCACTCTCATTTTGACACCTTCCTATTTCACTCTGTCAAGGCACCTGTAGATCATCATCCTACTTAACAGAAGTTTTATTAGCTTCCTCTTTATAATCATTATCATTCCTAAAACCTGTCATTACCAGCACTTACCATAGAGGCCAAAGAAGTGGGATATGATCTAGCACAAGACCACTCAGCTACAGGTTCACTCCTGGGTGCCTGAGCAAGGGCATTAAGACCCAAGCAACACCTCAGGAGCTGTTCTCTCCATCAGACAATTCAATTGTCTCTATGGTTAGAAAATGACAGGATAGGAAATTTGCCATGTTCCTAATTAATAGCAGTATATAGTTCTTCCTTTTGACATCTTCAGCACTTTAGCCTGTAAGTAAATTAATTCTTTATTTTAGAACCTAAGTTATTTGCATTTGTTTAAATTATTACAGAGTTTAAATTGGTAGAAAAGACTACTATCTTTACTCTTAGATTTCCAGTCATATTTAATAAATGTCATGAGTTTCTCATCTCACACAGAAGTGCCCCAGTTAGCCCAGACCATTGAACCTGCTCCCCCATCGCTTCCACAGCATCAAAGATGCTTTTTTGCCTTTCTAGTTCTATCCTTTCTTACATTTCCCACTTGTCTTTCATGGGCTTTGGACAGTCGCCATTTTTTTAAAAAAAAAGAATATTATGAAACTTAAGGTTTAAAAAACTGTTTTCATACCTCTGGCAAAAGAGATTATAACTACTTAATTCAAAGTTCTAGCTATAACATAATGGCCATCTCAATGCAAAACCTTTTCTATAGAAAAAAAGGAAAGGTTTAAAAAAGCTACTGAAACTTTTATCTCAAAAGGAAATAGTGGTTTCATATTGAAAAGGGAAAAAATGTAACTTAAGAATTACACAAGATTTTTTTTCTCTCACTGAAAATGGAAGAAATGTTCTCCCTGCCTTGTTTTACACTTCATTACATATACGTGAAATTCATGAAAATAAATTTTAACTTTGTTCAGTAGGGCATATAGGGACACAGAAATGTTACTTGATTTTATCTATTGTGTTTTGATATTTTTCCCACAAATATTTATTGAGTCTGTAGTATTTACAACCCTATTAGGCAAGGTAGGATATAGTTTATAAAATATAATATTTACCTTCAGGAGTATTAGCTGTACATATATCACTTTCACTATTGGAATTTTTGTGTTACAGCCGATAGCATACTTGATTCAAACACGTAAATAGCAAAACCAATTAAAATGGCCTTATTTAGAAGTACAGACAAGGAAAGTCTATTTAGTAGACTGTGTAGAATTAAATTGATATTGTAAAAGGGCAGACATCCAATATCACATCAACATCACCATCAAACTGTCAATAATTGAAACACTTATCCCAGTTTTTATGGAAGTGACAAGGTTGAAAAGATTGTAGAAATTCATTTTAGGAGTCAACAAGATGAGAAATAATTCTCTAGCAGTAAAATACTCTCCAAAATAATCCCAAGTACAAGTAGTATCTATTAAATTTGCCTGGAGAGAGTACTTGACATAAAATGGGATTTTTTTTTTTTTTGACTGGGGTTGAACCCAGGGGCACTTTACCACTGAGCTACAATCCTAGTCCTATTTTTGTTTTTTGAGATAGGCCTCAGTAAATTGCTGACATTGGCCTTGAACTTGCAATCTTCCTGTCTCAATCTCCAGAATTGCTGGGATTATAGGTATGCTCCACCACGTCTAGCTCAGAATGAGTTTTAAAAATTAAACATTAACACAAGTAAATAATGTAATAATCCAAACTTTAGTCAACAAAAATGATAAATTACAAGGTAAAAATCTTAAACTGTGTTGTCATAATTTTGAAATAAATACATATTAAGCAATTTTGAAAGGACAAAATTTTGTTCATTGAAATTATGGTCAAATTAAGATACCACAATTATATTAGTTTAACTCTGCCAACAAAATATGAGTGTGTGAGAGATAAAGAGTAATAAAATGCTTGAATTAATGAATGCATCTAAGAGAAGAGAGTCTAGGCAAGAACCTCATCTTGAATAAAAAAATAAATTTTAACTACTGAAAATGTGAAGGACAAACAAAGTCAAGTACTTGAAATTTTAATAGCCATTGTGCTTAGTTTGTGTTGGAGATGATCAAGGGCTATTTATATATCAACTATTTGAGATATTGTTAATGGGTAAAGCAGTCTCTAGAAAAAATAAAATGAAAATAGACATCCGTTTAAGCATTGAAGGTCTTTGAGAAGATACACATGTTCCATATGTGTGGAATCCTCTTCTGTGCTTCAAATGATACGAGTATTTTAGCATGAAGTGCTCTCAGGCTACTCTCAATCCAAACCCTGTGCATCTATCCCCATTTCCCATGGTGCACAGTGTTTAAATTTTTCCTTCTCTTATGAGCTGTCCCACTAAAAGCATCTCTCATATGAAGAAGAGAATAATTAACGAAGATACTAATATTCATTTCTCCTGATTCTTTGTGCAATAGTTATTTATTTATCCAACTTAATATGAATTGATTATAGCATCTTTTGGGTAATAGTGACTTGGGACTCTTCATGGCATTCCTAAAATCACACCATCTAAGCAGTTTCATAAAAATATGCACAAAGATAATTCTTAAAATTTCAACTTCAATCATGTCCCAAGAAATTACATACTGGATTATTATATCTTCTATGTATATCCTGGGTTGCATACATGGCTTCATTATCATGTGCTTGTGTAATCTTGTCCAAGTCATAATTTTTTGTGT
Source organism: Ictidomys tridecemlineatus (assembly GCF_052094955.1). NCBI lineage: Eukaryota > Metazoa > Chordata > Mammalia > Rodentia > Sciuridae > Ictidomys > Ictidomys tridecemlineatus. The sequence goes on from NC_135479.1 coordinate 169,407,069, forward strand.
TCAATATTTTAGTTTTAGGTTGACACAACATCTTACTTATTGTTTAAGTGGTGCTGAGGATGGAACCTAGGGCCTCATGTTATTAGGCAAGCACTCTACCACTGAGCCACAACCCCAACCCTGCCAAGTCATAATTCTTATTTCACTAAAGAATTGTTCTGCTCTAAAAGATGTAATTCCCCAAGTCTTAGCACCTACTCTATCCTGGCTATTAATACTCTGATATTGTTAAAAACTTACTAGGGTCAAGTAACAGTATAGAAAAGTAAGAGTGACAATTAAGTTTGTTTGTATCATGTATCATGACTGTCTTCTCCCTTACTCTTTTAATTGATCAATTCCAGGAGTCTTCAACAGAGATCTGAATCCCGTTTTATCTTAAATTTTCTAAATCTGGGTTTTTCAGTTGATTCTAGAATTACTATCCACAAAATCCACTAGTCTCTTAAAAAAAAAAAAAAGTGGAGTTAAACTGCCAATATTGAAGATGCTTCTCTAAAGCAACTAACTCAACTGTTTCTGAATACTCAAATTTCTCAGCCAACTGTTTCATGATGAGTTTATCAGGTTATGAAACTTGATAATTTACTCATAGAATAATATACTTTCTGAGGAGATGCTATCAAAGAATAATTTGAATAAAAACATAATTTTCCAACCCTTTTACCATAATTTCAATATCCTTGACTACCTAAAGGATGTGTATTGTCTTCTGGAACACTAAATTGAATTGTTAAGTAATATTGTTGGTGCAACAGAATGGTCTGTAACAAGAGAAATGGGCAGGAAAAATGTGAACACTTAAATAAAATATTAAGACAATCAGTTGTCATATCATTTACATATTAAAAAGCTTTTAGCACAATTATTTGATAAATAAAGTCATAAGAATTATGTAGGACAACTTCCTACTGAAAACTATTGAGGAAATGTCAGAGCGAATGTAATGCCAAATTGAGAGGCACATGAACTATAAGACAGCTCATCTTTATTTTCATGTTTCTGTACTGCAGAGGAGTCAGGAGGAGGAATGGTTCATAAATGAAACATTTACAAATGTGACCCATGCCAGGAGCAGTATTACTTTAGTATACAGAAAAGAATGACAGATGGAAGCTTTATTGTTGGAATAAAAAATAAAATTAAAAAACCCACATTATTATCATCATTACCCTGTAGGGAAGGCAAGTCAGTAAGTACTATTGTCAAATTGTTTATTACCGGGATCTTGTGCAATAAAATAAATGCAATATAAATGATAATGGCATTTTAACATTTAGAAAATGGAGAATATTTTATTCAACATGGGTTTCTCAAGTATAATTAAGCATAAGAAAGCAGATGCTTGCATTCAGAAGACATTGATTAGTTTTCTTAATTTACTGATTACATAGGACAATGGATTATGGGAAGAATATATACTGTTGAGAAATACTTTTGGTGAAGTCACCAGGATCCAAATCTGTCCTAGACTCTCATGGTAAAAGACTTTAATTTTCATCTCTCCATAAAGGAGTGATCATACCTTTGGAGACTGATCCTTGCTAATTAAGCATGCAGGAGACTAACATAAATGAGAAAGACAATTTATTCACTGATGATTTATCTTCCCAGGGAATCTTCTTCCCTGCAGGTAAGTCCTTTCAGGAGACCAAATTATAGATCAGAGATTTCTTGGAGAGTACTAAATTACTGTAAAGGAATGACCCTGTTTTATTTTGAAAACTCCTCTTGATCTCTTTTAAGGAATGAAGAATTTTATCTACCCATGTTAAAGCTCTCAACTTTAAATAGTAATAAAGCAACATCAAGAAGATTTTGTTTTGTTTTATTTTCACTTAAATTGTTTTTCAAATATATCTTGCTACCAACTGCTGTAACTCTGGCATTTCAAACACCATTTATAAGACATGCTAGAGTGTCATAACCTGTCTTTTATTGCCTAATTTTCGGCTTAACTATTTTTAACTCAGTATTCCCCTCACCTTTTTGACACTAAAATCTCTTTAGCACTAAATATATATTAACATTTCATACTAAAATATTCAAGAGAACATGCATAAAAAACTTTTGCCTTAAGATATGCAACCTTTGGAATCTAGGGAGACTGATTTCAGGACCCCCCATGGATACTAAAATCTGAAGATGAAGTCCCTAACGTAAATGGTGTAGAATGTGCATATAACCTATACACATGCTTCCTATATTTTAAATCACTTATAGATTACTTGTAATACCTAATGACATGCTTGTAATACCTAATGTAAATGCTCTGAAAGTATTTGTTATATTACTGTATTGTTTGGGGGAAAATGATTAAAAGTCTGCATGTGTCCATTAAAGACAATAGCTTTTTTCCCCAAAATATTTTCAGTTTGTTAGTATATGAATCCATGGATATGGATTCTTATTGATATAGAGGGTTGACTGTATTCGGAATTTCTTGGCATGGTATGCAAGAATATTCTTGTCTTGGTCCCATCTACCTGTTTCAATTCTTCTTTTTATAGTACATCATTCCCATTATACATTATTTTTATACGCTGTTAATCCTCAAACTCACCTTGCCTTCTCACATTCCACCATTCCATTCATTCTGTTCCTTTCTGTTTGGAATACTCTTGCTTTACTGATCCCACAAATAGAATCCTAGTCACTATTTATGGCTTAGCTTAAATGTGAATTCATATAGAACCTTCTCTAATTTACCCCCAAAAGATGGAGATGTCCTGCTTTCTATGATCCACTGAAAACTGTATATAGTACTTGACTAAGAGTAATGTTCTTACTTTGCCATGATATATGCATTTCTTAAATATTCTCCTATAGACTGAATTCCTTGAAGGCCAGAACTCAATTTTAACTCCTATATATTTCCCCATTGTTGAGGGTTTAAAAGTGAAATAACAGCCTCTCAATTTTCTGTGAACCTAAAACTGCTCTTAAAAATGAAAGGCTTTGTAAAAAAAATGTGCTGTGAATGGATAATTATGATTGTAATGCATTCCACTATTGTCATGTAAGAAATAAAATCTTAAAAATAAATTACACACATACATATATACATAAATATAAGGGAAACAATGATACAAATTACTTCTGATTTCTCATCAGAAACAATGAAGGGGAGGAAATAATGGACCATCTTTTAAGTGCTAGGGAAAGCAGAAAGTTGAAATTCAAGTCAAACTTGGATTCCATATGTAGGAAAAAATTATCTTAAAAGTGAAATAAATATTTTCAGAAAAAAATAAAGGCTTTTTTTAAAAAAATACAAATATTTGAATGAAATTATAAAAGAAAATAAATGAGGAATTATGAATAACTACATATAAAAAATCTGCAGTTAATAGCTCAAATGTGATTAAAAATGGCTAACTTGGAGTACGTGAAAAATGATACACTATCAGTAGCTGAAAAAAAGTACTGAAAAGAGTACATTGGAGAAGGAGTAGCTAAGACTCTAATTATAAATTTATTGGTTCACAAGCAATAAATAAAAATACTTTGTACTTTTATTTCAGATTGTGCCAAAAAAAATTGATAGAGCACTGACAAAATCACAATAGTAATCTTGAAGTCCTGATCATATGGGAAAAGGGAAAAAAAAACTATTGAAAACATGATTCAGGCATGTAAATAATTTGATCAAAATAAATCAGTGGGAACACAGGAATATTTATATTATTTTATATGTAAATGCAAACATGAAAATATACACTCAAGAGTACTTCAGGGGAAGAAAAAAAGCTAAGAACAGTGGGAACCATCTATCCATAATAAACTAAGTCTTGTGATGCATCTGACATAAAAAAAAAATAGCTTTTTTCCAACTTCAGTGGCTATAACACATTGGCTAAGAAAAGAAGCATGAAATGACATCTAAAGTCATTTAAAAAGAGCTATAGAAGTGGCTACAACTTCTTAGAAGTTAAATATAGGGATCCTACCGATTTGACACTTTCATCTGGAAGTGGGAAGAATGATATCTTTAACAGAGCTCCAATATAGTTTTCATATAAATTCAAACTTTTGGTAAGGTACTTTTATTAGACACTAGGTATACTGAAACATCAGGAAATAAATTTTAATAAATCTCCACAATTCTTATTGCTGTAAGATGCAGTTACCAACTTTGATGACATAAACTCTGTTGACTGGAAGAAGTTGTGAACATGGAGAAGCACAGGAGGCTCTAGGGAGCCAAGATTTTACATTATTTCTTGGGAATCCTTTCTGAGAAAGGGAGTACAAATCACAATAATCAGCAAGATGTAGCATACTTTGATGGTAGGGTTATCAGCTATTATCCACTATATTCTCTATCCAGTCACCTTATTTACGAAGAACTGAGTACTGTTACCTTTAAAAGTTTATACTAACTTGAAGGAACTCATAAAATAACCAAGAAAAACTAAGTAATTTTAATTCCCCAATCCCAGGCAAGAAGCTACCAATGTGAGAAACAACAACAATGATATCTGCCTTATCATTAACACCATTGTCAATTATCTGTTCAGCAATAATACTCTGAAAACCCAAGATTTACTGCCCAGGGAACTCAAATACATTTTGAATAAAGGGCAACAAATTGATAGAAAGCAAAACACTTTGCATTAGCAAGTTATTTTGGGGAAGTGAACAAGATATTTCAAAAATTAAGTAATCAAGTGAGCTATCAAAATCATGGAAATGCAACCGAGAACATTTAGTAAATTGACTTAAACTTGTGAAACAGTGATTTTAAGGAGACAATTTCAAATTCTTCTTGTCCAGAAAATTAAACTTCATTATACCCCTCTTATATAGTACTGAACTCATTTTAAGGAAAACTGTTAAGAAAAATTTTTGGTTTATCTAGAAATTTAATACATCAGGTGCTCCAGACCAATTCCAAAATGTCATACAGTATATGCAGGGTCGACCATGAATTGAAACATCTGATCAATTAAAGATGCACCTTGCAAATACACATTTATTCTTTGAGGCTTTCTTATAACATTCTTGAATATGGTATTTTTCTTCAGTATTGCTTAAATTTCAACATATATTCTGAACAAGTCTCAAGTGACCAATATTATGCTTTGTTCCTACAAGATTTTGACATTCAACTCTCAAGTCTTTTATTTTCCCTTACCATTAATAAATTCCTTCAAGCACTCCAGGATTTATTGAACATATTTTTCAAAACTTCTATTTCTCAAAAATATTAAACTCTTTGGGCCTTTCTGCAAGCCAATATGCTCTTCTCTTTGTGACTAACTTACTCATCCTCAATCTCAGTTTACATGACTCTCCTGATATCCTATGTCTAATGGTGCAGAAGTATCACATTTAAAGGGTCTCCTTAGGCCAAGACCCATTTCCTGACAAAAATGCGCGAACAAGGTTAACTACTTGATCATTTATCTCCATGGTGAGACTAAGTTTAAGAATTTTAGGAACTTTAGTCATCTTGCTCATCAACATTTTTCTAGGTTCTTGTGCAAAGCTCTATGAAAAGGCTATTATAAAAATCCAAATAAGAAATGATGACAACCTTGGCATAAAAATTCCCCCAACTGATGAAGGTCACAGTAAACTCTCCTTCCTATCAACATTTAACATATCTGTCAATTTCTGTTTCTTGTTCATAATGAGAATTCATATGCTATGTTTATTTGTCATTATAACATATACCAATTCTGATTCATACTACCACTTTTTGAGAAAACAGAAGATGACATCATACTAATAAGGAATAAGAAACCCTGATATATCAAGAGTCTTACTATAGATCACTCAGGTAATTTTAGTAGCAGATTAAAATTCCTAGGTATAGTGCTTTTTCCACTGTGCTGTAAAAATTCTATATTCCTAGCTTCCAGAACATTTCATGTTTTTCAACATATTTGAGCTTATATAGGGCAGGAAAGCAAGACATTTATCTCCTACAACTGTGTCATAGTTTTCAAAGAATATTTGATTATATTAAATGGTGATTATTTTTATTGAAAGAGCTATACTTCAATATTATTTTACTTATATTTCATATGTTCATCTTTTTAGGTATATTTTATTTGATTTTATTTATCTGCTACTATTCCTTCAAGAAATATCTGTAAGTCAGTTTTACCATGCAACCCAATGAAATCTTAAGGCAGTAGCATTAATTTGCCATGCCTTTTTGCTCGTAATATCATAAATTTTTGAAATAGGACATTTAAATTCAATAAAATAACCAAAAATTCAAAACTCATACAATTTTGCCATTAGTTTTCTCCTCAATCAATCTGATTTTTGCCAAAGGTATGGAAACCTGCAGTGTTGAAGGAGTATGTGTTTAGATTCTCCTCATAGTCTCTCACTAGCTGTCTATGATTTTCAACTCACCAAAATTAAGCCAATGGAGTAAGTAGGCAAGGGGTGTGGTTTTGCAAGACTGGTTGTGTCTTGGTCTGGGTTTTCTGCTAAGACTGGAAAATAGTCAGTCAAAGGGGAGTCTCTCCTCGGTGACCATTTTAAGGAAATTTTCCTGCTGTAAAAAATTTGATCCTGAAAGAAATACTGCTTCTTACAGTTCAAGTTCCTCCTCAGCTCCTAGATCACATCATAAGACTAGGAAGCCAAATGAACTTTTAAGGCAGTATTCCTTCTAAAGAGATCCAGAACAGTTCCATTCTTACTGTTCCATATCTATGGCATGCAATGTGTATCTGACTCCCAGACACAACAAGCCTGCTTCTGCCTTTGCTATTCCATCCCATGATACTTATAACATAGACTCCATCATAATCCTTATGCTACCCAAAATGCAGTGAACTATGATTACCCTTTAAGTCTCCTCCTTTGTGTTCCCTACTCTAAAAACACACCCTGCCCCAACAAAACTGAAATTCTGACACTGGACATCTCTAATGCTGGACAAATAGGTTTTTATGAAAACTTTAACTACAAGCCACACAGGAAACAGTCTAGTAAGTACCACTAGTATGTTGAGATTTGCAGGTATCATCATCTCTACATTCCTGGCCTAGGAATTTTAGCTAAACTCAAGTCTCATTTTTAAAACTAGTAATAAAACAATTTTAGCTGACAATTTGAATGATCTCTGCATGTCCATCACATTGCTAAACATATTTTGTGCATATTAACTCATTTGCTGTTTATTTCAACCTTATTAAAAACTAAGAAGTCCTATTACTACCTTCATTTTACTAGTTAAGAAAACAAAATCTTGCCAGACTTGGCGGCAGACTCCTGTAAAGCTGCCCAGGTAGACGTGGCAAGAGAATCACAAATTCCAGGCCACCCTGATCCACTCAGCAAGACCCTGTCTCAAAACAAAAAAGATTAAAAGGTTGGAGGACATAACAAAGTGCCAAAACGTCCCTGGGTATGATACCCACCATGAGTGAATACAAAACATATATACATACATACACACACACACAAAGAAACTGAAATTCCATCCGAGGAGGTAAAGAAACTCTGGAAACACAGCTAATAAAAGGCAGAAGCCTCTGAATCTAACAGCAGCTTTAAAGCTCAAATACCTAAAAACTATTCTTGATGCCTCTCTGAGCTTATGAATAACAAGAGAATAGAAAAGTGTAATAGTAAAGGAAATAGAACAGTCTACAGTGCAAGAAGAATCAAAGGAGAAAGTGATTTCTGAGACAGGAGACTTCCGAGGGATTCCTGTACTCTCTTGGTTTCCTGCCTGAAGGATTCTAATAAGAAGCTATAAAAAATTAACACAGCAAGACTTGAAAGTTTACATGATTTTATATGGATCTTCTCCCAACATAAAACCAACAAAATAATTACCTTAATATTATTTATAATTTTAGAAATAAAACATCATAAAACTTGATTTTAAATTAAATTGATTTTATAAGGAGTTCCATTATACTGCCTAATCTCCCACAGTGTGGAATGAATAAATATCGAGCCAGAGTCATTCACATTTCCTATGAACAATAAAATATTTAAGCTGGCACTTTTTAAAACTATTACCTTTGAATTTTATAATATTTCACACCTAATCTTCTCAACTGGACCAAGGTAATGAACAAATCTTACAACAGAGGGCTATGGACGTTTGTATTCGGTCAGCAACTTCTGAATTAAAGCCTGCTGGGAAGCTAAACTTCATGTCTTATTTACTTCTGCTTTGAAGGCTGCTGAAAAAGACAGCTCTAACTTTTGATAAGCCTATATTTTCCCCTAGAAAATTTCCATTTTTTTCTCCAAATTGTTCTGGGAAAAGCAGTTACTGTGTGTTGTGTAGACCAAACGGCAAAATTAAAGTTATTTCACTTAAAATATCTGAATCTCTGTATTTTCATGTGTTTAAGCTAGATTACTATCATTAAAAATTTTTATAAGAAATGAAAACAAAGTAATTCAGGAAATTTAAGAACAAGGAAAATGAATGTAATCCAAACTGGCATGAAATACATATTTTTTAAGATTTCATGGCCAATTTGCCCTACATCAGGGAACTCTTGAACATTTTTTTTTAAAAAAAAAAGATCATTTAGTATTATTACATTGCATGGCAAACTGTATCAATCGAATTTTCAAATTTTTAAAATATGAAGGCTTAAGTGTTTTTATAACAATTGATGTAGTCACTATTGTTTTCAGAAATTTTTATCAGATCTTTAATTTTCTTGAGTTTGCTCAGAAAATTTGAATTTAAACAAATTTGTAAAAAAATAATAAAAATAACTTACTCTATGATTATAATCACTTGTTTAGAATTTTAGTACACATCAGTATAATTTCATTATGGGGATGAAGTATATTAAAATCTAAATAAAGCCTGACCTGTAACACAAATTTAATTAAATACATATATATTTAACATGTACCCATGTATATGCAAGTGTAATATGAAAATATGGCATGAAAGGTATTCATTTTCATTTTAAGCCCATCTGGGATGAATTAATACATTTCTTACAGCTAACAGTACCCCTAATGAATATTATTTACTATGTCAACTGATATGGGTTAGATTAAGGTGTCCCTCAAAAGCTCATACGTGAAACACTGTTACAAAGTTCAGAGGTGAAATGACTGTGTCATGAGAGCCTTAACTTAATCAGTGCATTAATCCCCTGATAGGGATTAATTTGGTGGTAACTGTAGGCAAATTGGATGTGGCTAGAGGAGATGGGTCCCTGAGGACTGCCTTTGGGGTGTATATTTTGTCCTTCTTGATCAGAGCTCCCTCTTTGCTTCCTGGTCAAGTCCTGAACCACTCTACCCCACACTGTTGCCATGAAGTTCTGCTTCACCTCTAGCCCCAGGAAATGGAGCAAGCTATATGTGGACTGAGACCTCTGAAACCATAAGGCCCCAGAATAATTTTTTTCTCCTAAAATTGATCTTTAGAGGTCTTTTGGTCACAGCAGCAAAAAATCTGACTAAAACATCCACTGTCAGCACATAAAACCACTCTCCCAAACTTTCCATCTTGTTAATATTAGCTTTTAGTAAATGACTATCTAAATAAGCAATCAATAAATCCATAATATGTACCAAATGAATGAACAGTACCTATTTTATCTACTTAGCCCTTAACTAATCAAATCAATTTTTAAATGACTTGCAATAACTATTACATATCTTTTAGGAAAAAATTAAAGTTTGGCTTCAGTAAGCTTATACTATTCCCTAATATCCAAAAATACAGAAATAATTTTTTTCATATAATTTATCCCCTAATATATTTAGCAATAGTTTACTAATAATGCTTTTCTTAAAGATTGTAATCCTAGAATTCCAAAAATCTTTTATTGAAAATATTTTCTAACCTCACTGATTATAAATTCATACTGATATTTAAGTACAGAATGTTCAATCAGACCTACAAGTGTTTCTTTCTTCTTCTGAGTATCATTACTCTGTTTTGTATTAACAATAATGAAAAAAAAATTAAAATGTGCCATGTTTGTGGGGATTTCTTGGAATTCCCTTTATATCATTTCATTTTCTTGGAGGGAAAAAAATGTGGCAATCAGTATTTTGATGAATGTCCAAAATTATTTTATAATTTCCTCTCTTCTGCTGCAAGGGCAAGAATATCAGTAAATATGACAAACTACTGACTATTTGGGGTTTGATTTCTGAGAATTTTTGCAAAACATTTTACCACGAACAAGATATGTTTTTTAATTCATTAATAGACCTGTTTGGAACATTTTTTTAACTTATAAAATATTAAATACCATTTTCTTATACAAAATTAATAGCTGAGGCAAAAATAATTAGACCTTCCTTCTACTGGTTGAGATTTGAAACAAAAATGGAGGAGAAACCAGGCTTTTGAGAAATCCCTGTTACTATGCTCTAATGAGCAGGCACCAGAAATGTTGTCCACTCTAAGAACTGCACCAGATCAAGGAAGAAAGACTCTTACAGTACAGATGAGACATAAAACCCAATATACTTCCCCATCACCCCATAACCACAAGCTAACCAACCAAATAGGAGATCCAGGAGCAATCTAGACATAGTGTAAGAGTGGTCATTAAGATTTTTTTTTCCATTTTCAGTTACAGGCATGGTAAGGTAAAAATAACCGTCTTGCAATCAAAGATGTTGGGTGGGCTTTTGGGTGGCCAGCTACTAATACAGTCTTTCTTGGCATTACATCCATAAACTTCTAATACATCACCACTACTTATGATGAGTTAGCTAACCATCCCTGGATTCCATGATACATCTTAGAATCAGAGCAACAGAGAGCCTCCTGAATCAGGGCAACAGATACTACAGAATGCAGTGTTTGCAGGATAAATTTCTTAATCTCTGAGCTTTTAAAGACAGAGAAAATCTGCTAGCTTCTTCTCTTCTAGGAACTCAAGTCAAAGAAAACCTGACCAAGTGTTGACATAAATAATATGTTAGCTCTCACTTCAAGTAACGATTAGAAATTCATCATCAGAATTCACTGATGGCTGTCAGGAATTAAGGAAAGCAGAGCAAACATACCAAAAATACTTTTTAAAAAATCTTTTTATTTTATTTTTTTTTAATACATGACAGCAGTATAATGCATTACAATTCTTTTTTTTCATATTTTATTGGTGCATTGCAACTGTGTAATGCACATAATTACATAATGATACATAATGGTGTGATTTGTGGTTACATATTCATACATGCACACAATACAACAATATAATTTGGCCAATATCATTTCGAAGTTCTTCCCCTTTCCTTCTTGTCCTCCCTCCCTTTGGTCCCTTTCCTCTATTCTACTGATTTCTCATTGATTTTATTGAGATTCTCCCACTTTTCCTTTTTCCTCTCTAGCTTCCAAAATTTCCACTAATTTATGATAGTATTTCTTGGATAGAGGTGAAATAATTTTGATGATGTGAAAACAAACATATATTACGTGTTTAAAAAACAAAATAAAGCAAAAAATACTTTTAATAAACTATTGAGGACAATCAACAAGACATTTGGACCAACATTAGTGGAGAGTCACTAACAAAACTACAGATGTAAGGACTTTATTGAATTCTAGCTGGAGACTCTTTGCATTATAGCACATAAGCCACACTGCATGGAAGTTAATTGGGCACAGCATGAGACCTACCCTAACACAACTGCTCACCAAATTAATAAGTCTCCCTTAAGCCCCCACCTTGAGTCCTTAAAGACTGATTATATTTGGAGAAATGCAGCTTAAATTTTTTATATGCTGCCACTTAATTACATTATCTAAAGAGAGGTTATTCATTAAAATCTGAAAATTAATTTTCCTGTTTCATCCTAAAGCTACTTTCTTAAAGTCATTTTTTCCTCATAAAAAAATTCACTCATTAATTTAAAAATATTTGTCTTGTCTTTGTACTAATTTTTATGCTGGAAAGACAGTAGTGAAGTGATAGGTAGACACTTATCTATCACAGAATGTACAGTATATTTTCTTTTATCTACACATTTTCAAACTTGGTCTTTATGAATCTATTATTTATATTTAATTTAATCATTTAGTCTCATACGGCTAGATTGGGGATCACTTTTTCTTGGACTATAATTGCCTGTTAGGATCAACTTGGGTGACTTATTTCAGCTGGTATTTTCTCTCTCTTTATTTATCTTGATCTCTTGGGCTTTCTTTCTCTTCTTTGCAAGTACCATTCTATATTATTTGTCTATTGCTCCTTCATGTATCAAGTTCTGTTGGAGTTATCATTATGTGTATGCCACAACCGATTACAGAAACTGTTTTTATTTAGTCCTCAACAAATGATCTGGCACTCTTACAGTTTATCAGAATTTTACCACTTTCTGATAAAAATCATGCCATGATTCTGAACTCACTAATCATAAGTTGAGTAGTCCAAGCACTTAATCTTAAAAAAGTAAATAAGCCAGTAATAGAAAATTAGTTTTTAGCATAGAAATAATACAGGATTTACATGAAGATCTTTTAGGATTATCCAGAATCAGTAGATAATGAAAAAATATTTTAATTCTTTAAGTGAAAATTATTTTTCAAATATTCCAGTTATCTTCTAGATGCATTTTTATTTTACCTAGGCAAACTCTATATAAATTCATAAATGCTCTATCATATTTGATATCTCTATAAAATAAAACAGAGAAAATAAGACCTTTGTCTTTGAGAGGTAAACACAATGAATGTCAGAGAATGATTAGCATATATCCAGAGGCTAGTCTCATTTGCCCTACAAATAACTTGGAAGGGCAAAAGAATACTGCCTAACACACATTTTTGCATCTAGTTATGGTGTCAGACAAAGTAAGTTTAGGTAAAAGTGTATCAAGCACTCTACAACACCTGGAAATTGAAGTGGACAGTAACTTGAATGGGGTCAGTGACTGGAGATCAAGTTTATGGATAAAAGTTAAGGACTGAGGCACACAGTTTAAGGAAATCACCAGGACTGGGTATTAGGGGAGGGGGGAATCAGAGAGCCTAGAGATTAGAATGACTATACCAGATGAAACTAATAGCAGAACTACTGGTGAGTTGCTGCCTTTTGTGGTAGTTTTAAAGTTGACCCCTGAGACTTTTCTATCAAGTTAGGACTACTCCTGCTCTCCAGACAGCAGGAGAACCATCTCTGCACATGGGCCAGTAACAAAGAATGGTATGCTTTCAACACACTTTGCATATTTTATGTACATATAAATGTATTCAAATAAAGCATATTTTTTAAGCAGTATGGGTTTCTTTAAAATACAGTGGAAAGAAAGTTCAGGTAAGAGAAATGTATTTTTTTAATTTCTTATTACTATTAAGTATTATCATTTAAAAATGAACTTTTCTGCAAAGTGTCCTATACATGAAGGCTAATCCAGTGTATATTCATAACTCTAATCCATGAGCCTTTGAGTCTTCCCACTTGGGGCTGCCTATTGATTGCAGTGATTGTACCAATCATTAGATTCCAACAGTCTCTTTACACTGAACACTTAGGGCTGGGTTCCCCTGCTACGAAAAGGAGTTCATGGGTTCTGCAAGCTATTGCTGCACTGAATTACTACCGTGTTTTGTTTTGTTTTTTCTAACATTCCCTTACTGGCAGAATTACCTTACAAAATAGACAGATGTCCTTTTCTTCCCAAGTATATCTGACTTTGTAGAGTCCCATAAATATTTCTCATTTATAATTTAAGAGAGTCATTAAAATAAACATGCTCCAGATAACAAATATCATGTAGATATTCTTAAATCTTCACATACTTTCTCTGCTATCAAGTCCCCAAATACTTTCAATTTTGTTCATTTCTAACTGAAAACAAAAAATACCATGTCCTCATTCTTGCAAAGTTCAAAACAAGACTCACTGGTTAATAGATAAAATAATGGATACAGCTTTATCAAGAATATTCCATCCTTGGCTGGGGTTGTGGTTCAGTGGTAGAGCACTCGCCTAGCATGTGAGAGGCACTGGGTTCAATCCTCAGCACCACATAAAAATGAAATAAAAATATTGTGTCCACCTACAACTAAAAAATATATTTTTTTAAGAAAGAATATTCCATCCAATTAATTTCTCTATTTTAAAATTCCATTAGCAAGTATAAAAGAAGTAATAAAACCCGAATTTGAGAAAAACTCCATTCTCAGCTTTTGCTTGTGGGTGGGGCCTGGGCAAGCTTCAGGCCTCTGCAGCCCAGAAAGCCCTTTAGTGTTATCACAGCAGGGTCAGCTCCTAAGGCTGAAGCCAACAAAGCCTAACTTCTCCAGGGCTATTGAGTTTAGTCTTGGAGCTCTGAGGTGGGCTGTACCCTCCTGTGTTGCAAAGTCCTCCATCTGCTCACACCCACATTCTTTCCAAGTTCCTGTCTCACAAATCAGAAGAATCAAATTAACCACACAATGGAGGGCAACAGTGAGAGGAGGAGGATTTTATTTGAGTGTGAAGAATAGAAACAGAACTCTTGCAGAGGCAAGAGGGGAACCAATAGGAGTTGCCCCAGTGTGTGCTAGGCTAGCAGGTTATACAGCACTTGGGTCAACACTATTGATCCAAATTTATGCTAATCAGGGTTTGAAAAAAATACTAATGCTATTGGTTAGCTCTTGAGTCTGAACTTCCATTCAGGTCTGTTCCCTTCCATTTTCTTGCTATTGGTAGGGAAACAAGAAGTTGAAGTCCTTTGTTGCGAGCCATCCATGGGCTTTGTGTGACCTGTGCGCATTTGAGCATATGAGGGGACTGATCTGGTGTTGTACTATACTGATTGTACTATTCTGATTGGGCTATACGATGCAGAAGTGCCTTTCCTTTCCCTCTGCCCGTGATCCCACACAGCACCTGAGATGATCAGATGGGTGTGTCTTGCCAAGATATCCACAAAACATCATCAAGCAAGACTCCACCCTTTGAAATCCTACCCCTTGCCTTATTTGGGTGGAATATTCTATCTAATGTCTTCTCCCCAATAAATAGGGGGGTTTGGGGTGTGCTCACTGTTGCTCTTTCCAGTGCTGCCCAGCTTGGAGCTGACCCCTGAGGTCTCAGTGCCATCCGTGACCCTGGAAAAAGGTATTTTGTGTTTGTGTGGTCTTTTCGTTGCCAGCCCAATTTACACAGACTGACCCCGATTCTGTCACCCATGTAGGACATGGGCGACAGTGTATGGAGGGTGCATACTGCAGAGAGAAGGGGTGGAGCAGGCATATACACCTGACCAGGACTGGTTATCACAGTGTGACAGATTGGTGCCCTGATTTGCCTCTGCAGTAGGCTTACCATGCCTCATGCCCACCAAGCCTCAGGTATAGCCCACCAGGGCTCCCTCTCCTGATCAGGGCTTGGTTTCACTAATACCCCAGGTGATCTCAGAGATTTGCTGTGAGAAGCTAAAAACAATGGATGACATGTGTCAATTTGCACAAAGGAAATTCTCAACTAGATGCTCAAGAGAAGCTTAAAATGAATTCCACTTTGATCCCAGTGATTTTGTTTTTACATTGGTGATATAATGGAATATTTCTTTGAATTTTCTGATGGCAATAAATTGTAAAGACAGTGGGTTGAAAACTGCAGCTCAAAGGAAAACTGATATAGGTATTTTAAAATATGCACCAAGAATAAACACCCAACTTATACAAAACAAAATACCTTCAAAACCAAGATATTAAATAAAGATGTCTGAACTGTAATATTCCAAACCTGAACACAGCAATGTTTCTGATATTATTTTCTTTGGAATTCTTCCTCTCTATATTGAAAGTGGAAGTTAGGTCTTAAATAATAAAAACTTTCAAGAGGGAAAAATTAAAACCAGTTCAGGTACAATAAATTCTGAAAGGTCATAATACCTATCACTGTATATAATTAAGTATTTGGAGAAAGTTAGCAAAAAGTTTAAATTTAGGGTGCATTTTAATCTAAATATAATCTTAGCCTATTTTTAAGAGCAGAATTTAAAATGTAGTGCTAAAGAAACAATTAGTGGTTAGGGAGGGAAGCCACACTTTGTGAGAATCTAAATTCTCAGACATAATCATCTGGAAAGCAGCATCACTTTTTATTTCTATTTTTTGTCATTACATAAAAGACGGCTCCAACCCTTGTCCTCCCACACTGATTACAAAAGGGCAGCTAGCACCTATTTTTGTTTTAGCAGACACAATATTGGTTCTCGAAGTGTAGTCCTATTAATTTATCCTGAGGTCTGGGGTAAAGTTCCCCATTTTTCTGCATGAGACTGATAGTACTCCTGGTTCTGTCATGCTTTGATTAAGATCTTTTGATTCAGATTTCCTATGATACCACTACTGGGTATACACACACAGGAAATTAAATCCGTTTGTTGGAGAGATTTCTGCACTCCCATGTCATTTACAGCATTATTCAAAACAGCCAAAACAGGGAAAGTACCTAAGTGTTCATCAATGAATGAATGGATTTTGAAAATGTGATATAAGTACACAATGTGATATTATTCAGCCTTACAGAAACAGGAAGTTCTGTCTTTTGTAGCAATATGGATGAACTAGAGGATATTATGTGAAATATGCCGGGCGGAGAATGACAAATCCTGCCTGATCTCCCATGTATGTGAGATCTAAAAAAGTCAAACTTGTAGAATTAAGAGTAGAAATGTGATACAGAAGCTGGGCTTAGGAGTGAGGCTGATGGCAAAAGGAGAGACATTGATCAACAGGTTCAAATTTATACTTAGATAGGAAGAATAATTCTGGTGTTCTATTAGACAGAATGATGACTATTGTAAAACATAATGCACTATATATTTTAAAATAGCTCAGAGGATTTAAAATGCTCTCCAGAGAAGGAAATGATAAGTATCTGAGGTGATAAATATGCTAATAATCCTAGATTGATAACTTCACAATGTATAAATGTATTGAAACATCATATTATACCTCATAATATGCAATTTTTCAACTAAAAAGATTTTTAGAGATGACATTTTCATGCCCAAGACCTCAGGCTTGCAGTAGTGGCCCCGCCAGAATCTTGTCTTCCTTTGAGGAAGAAATTGCAGGATAGATGGGAGGGTGACCCTTACCAGAGAATCTTAAGGAGGCCAGATACTTCCTCTGCTCCCTTCTTTGCAGTTATTAATACAAGCACATGATATAAGAGTATTCACTAGAATGTTCCATTCCAGGACTTTTAATCTGGAGTGAGTAATGATAAGAAGCACAAAAAGAATTAATTTCAGCAGTGGTGGTAAGAACAGAAGCAGTGCTGACAGCATCTGGTACTAAAGTGCTCTCATAAAGAAATGCAGATTAGTACACCATGATACTAGCTGATACTTAACGCTATTAGAAAGACCAAATGGTTTGCAAATATGTACTTTGGGTATAACAAACAGGAAAGGTATGTTGTAGGGAAAAAAAAACAAAACAGTTCAATGAGCTTAAAACTATATATGTTGATTTCTCCCTCAAATGACTTCTTCTGTGGCTGAGAGGTGCTTACTCAGAAACCATAGCTGAATAAGAACCCACCAACTTGATCACTGCTGGTTACCAAGGAAGACAGAAACTGAGGCTCTAGAGAGTGTTACACTGGCATTCAATGCAACATACACATTGCTTCTGATCTACACTCCTTGGCCAGACAAGTCACATGGCCTTATCCAACCACAAAGACAGCGAGGAAATTCAATCCTTCCATGTGTTTGGAAATCAAGATGCTAGAAACACTGAATAAATGTTATTAATCACTGCCACATTTTTTGCTTTTACTTTTAAAGCTCTCAGTTTCCTTGAAACTTTGAAACAGATGAATTTTGATTGCCGAAGTAAGGCCAAGAGAAGTTCTTCTCCATCTATCTCCCCTAAATACTCTAATGACTCCACTTTATCACATTCAAATTTCTGTTCTACCTTATAACTCTTTCCCCCTAACCAAGGTTCAGTTTCATCTTTACTTTAAATTGGTACTTTTCCTGCCTCCTTCAATATTTTACCTTCACCCATAAGTCACATGTGAGTTGGAGAATTCACACTGCTGTCCTATATACAGGCAGCCAACAATTCATGCTCCTACTCTTCTCTCTACCAACAGTTCTACTCTCATTTTCACTTAGATCTTGAAAACTTTGTTGCTGTCCCTCTTGCTTACCAAGATGTGTCCAAGGTTCAGAATAGCAAAGGTGCTTTAAACACCCTATGAGAGTGAGTAGTCTGGATCATTGATACACTTGCTGAGCTAATAAAGATGAAAGCAATAGCAACTCTATGGAGGCTCCTCTAACCTCACAGAAATTAAGAGTTAAGGGCTAAGAAACAATTCTAAACAAACTAATTAGAGATAGAAAAGATATCCCCATTCACTTCCAACAGATGAGTGTGTATTATGCTCACAAGGGCAAACAATCTGATTTTCTGGAAGGGCAAATAAAGGAAATTATTCTTGCTCCTCACAAAATACACACAGATAGTACAACTTTAGTTTTAGCCAGGTGGTTGGACCCAGACATGAGATTAACCCTAGCCCATAAGCTCTGAGCTATATCCCAATTATTACTCTGAATTGAACACTTTTTAAGAGTTGGTGAAAAAACCTCTTGAGTTCATTCTTTCAATATTCACTTGTCACTTTTATAATCACTGCAATTTCTTCCATGAAAAATGGCAACAGTGTCCTAAATGGTCTTCCATTATCAATTCCTGTCATCACCTGCGATCACTGTTCATTCTGGGGCCAGAGTAATCACTTGGAAAAAAGAACCTGGAATATTTTATTCATATCCTCCCCTCTTAAAATCTGTCAATAGATTTTCTGCTTTTCTTAACAAATGCATAGTAAGTGCTTCCAATAAGCCACCCAACAATTAGAGCCAAGAGTTGAACAACCAATTTTTAATTATGCTGACAAGATTTATTAGAAATCTTTGTAATTTTTTTTCTTTTCTCTTTTTTTTTTTGGACAAGAGGTGCTGGGTCAAATCCTGGGGCTCAAGCAATCCTCCCACCACCTCAGCCTCCTGAGCAGCCAGGACTCAGGACTAGAGGTATGTACTACTGGTATTTCAGAAATCTTTCTTTCCTCATTCTTTGTCTATCACAATTATATTTTAACTGATATCTTTAACCTCCGAATCTATTCTCCAAAGCACGTTTCTATCTTTCAGAGAAAGCATTCTAAGATACTCATTTCATTTTACACTTATTTATTTCTTAAAATCTAATATTAGTGGTTTAGAAGATTATCAGGGACAGAACTCAGGGTCACTTTACCACTGGGCTACATCACCAGCACTTTTGCTGAGGGTCTTAAGAAGTTACTAAGACTGGCTTTGAACATGCAATCTTTAGGCCTTAGCCTCCTGAAATGCTGGAATTACAAGTGTATGCCACTGCCCCCGGCAAAAATCTAACGGTTTAACAATAGTTCTCAGCTAAAATTCTTCTAAAACCCCTGAGTCTCTGGAGGATATTAAATATTAACTGCACAAATCAAATTTTTTTAAATTTTCATTTTACAGTCTTTAAATCAACACACACAGACACACACACACACACACACACACACACACACACAATTTACTCAAAACCTTTTCCCTTTAAATGGGAAGCCATAGGGATGCAAACCAATTTCAGTGGAGACAAAGTGAGCACTCCATCAGTCTGTTCCAGTTGGGCACTACCAGCCCGGTGACACTGTCCATTCTCAGTAACATAGTATTAAAATCTACCCACAGATGCCCACTAATTAATGTAGAAAGCAATGTAACTAATGGGAGGTTATATTTAAAAGCTTAAATGTAGTAAAGATAGTATGTAATTAACCACTTATTTGGGGGAGAGCACTTTCAACACCACAATGAGTTATTTGGAGATAAGTACTTAAAACCCAATTTATTTCATCATTGATAAGCAGAATATGAACACCATAAAGATGAAACAGAAATTTAATATAAATTTCACAAATTACAAATATCAAAATATTAAAAATTTGTTATACCTTATAAAGTAGAAACATTTTAACTGATAAACTATACATTTGAAATGCTGAAAAATCAGTTGTTCCTTAATTTAAAAGCATATAAATTCTTAAGAAAAAATAAAACATTTCCTTATATTTTAACTTTAAATTTGTTATACTTTAAAAATATACAATAATCAAAATGCCTTTATTGAAATCTATCACATTCCAACAAAAATGAGCTGTTATTTAAATGTATTAGAGATATTTGTCATAGTAAGAAGGGTCAAAAATACAACATGGTTGAAACCTGTTGACCTGAAAGCTCAGAATGGCCTCATTTTTCCTCCTTTTTCTCTGGTGACGCCCACCCAATGACACCACCAAATTGATTTCTCTTTCCCTGACATGCCAAGCTCCTTCTCTCTCTTTTCTTTGAGCAGTTCTTCCATCCTTTGGGAAAGCCTTTCCCTGCTGACTCTCCCTCATCAGAAACAATGTTATTCAAGACCCTGTGCAGCATCAGCCCCTGTGAAAAGCCTCCATGGACTCCTGGAGGCAGAATAAGTCACACCACACTTCCTCATCCTCCAGGAAATCCTGTGCTTATTCTTTGACTACAGAGTCATTACCATACTGAATCATAATAACTAGTGAATATATTTCTCTACTCTGTGCTCTTGGAATTTAAGCCTTTCAGTTAGAGAAGCCGTTTCCATCTGTTAGGACATAACTTGAGTATGCAGGGCACACTTCTATCTGCTGGATGACAGCTGCTATGAAAAGTCACCTCTATCTCCTAACCTTAGAATCAATCAATTCTTGGACTCCCCCATCTTATTGTCCAGTTTAGAGGCCCTCACACAGAGCCTTCTTTTTATGCTTTTGTCCTAGGTTGTCTGGCATAAGTTTCTTAATCGCTCTGTGCCTCTGCCTTTTTCTAATTTATACAAAGGAACATCATAATGGTATCTACCCCTTACGTAAAAAGGAGGGCAGGGATCTATGCAAAACTGAAGGCTACCTTTGTGCCAAGTTTAAACGTGGTGGTAAGGTCCAGACTATGGGCAGCACAGAATGAGGCACATTGTTAGATTGTGCCAAGTTTAAACATGGTGGTAAGGTCCAGACTATGGGCAGCACAGAATGAGGCACATTGTTAGAGGCAGAACTAAAGTGCGCCTGGTCAAGTACAACCTCAGTGACCACTGCACTCAGCGAGCCTGCCTGCCCTTCTGCCTCCCAATTGTATTTTCTCCTTTTTGACTCAAGAGAGAGGCAGGATAGCTCTTGTTTAATGCTAACATGAGTCACAGTTTGTGGAATTCAATTAATGTTTGTTCAGTAAATGTGGAGTGAATGATTAAATGACTTGATCGACAATGTGTGAAGATGTTCTAGCACTGCTGTGAAACTAAATGAAATACAACAATTGTGTAGTACTTCATAATTTTCAAAACATTTTGACAAACAACATTTCATTGCTGCTATCCTGTAAAACAAAACCTCTAAGGATTATCAGCCCTTCACAAAGGTGGTAACTAAGGTTGGAAGAGATTAAAATATTTGCCCAAGGCCACAAAAAGACCAGCCTAATTAGCCTGTCCAGTGCCTGCCTGGGATAAAGGTTATTGCTTCTTAAAGCCTCTTCATATGTATTCCTTGATTTCAATGAATTAGCAAAATTTAGGTTGAATATTAATGAGCTCTACGATTTTACTGGATAGTCATTTATGTACCAGTACCATGTCTGAGAAAACAAATTTTTGGTCAATTGAGGGAATGAGAGAAGGGAATACTTGATAATCCTGTTTATGAAAAAAAAAATCAGAGATGAAAGTTGTTTGTCAAGTCCTGTGTAACTCAAATACTGACAAAGTTTGATGTTAATATAGTCCTTTGGTTACATTTTAGAGTTTGTTTCTACATAATTAACCTTTACCATAAAAAAACATGAGATGATTTTATACAAATACCATGAGATACAATCACTAGAACTTATTTCTCCTTTGTGGAAATTAATAGAATTTCTGGCAATATTTTTTGTATAATTTTCCTTCTCAAAATCATTTGGTATCTTCAATCAGAAATGACATCACAAGCTTTATCCCATCACATTTCTTAGGGAACTCAAAAGCCAATAAGTAAGCTATCCAAAGACACTTGGTAGTTTTTGGCAAAATGAATTAATTTCACTGAAATTTTATTTTCTATCTTATGTGATAACTGATAATTCATGTACATGCATTCATGTAATTCAGTATTCTTGTAGACATTCTAGTATTCATTATCCCAAGAAAAGCTAAGTGACTGTATACAAGTCACTTAATATTTTTTGGTCTTATTTGATTCAATGGTATGTCAAAGTGTTCTGCTAATGACTTCTGGCTACTCATCTACATTTAAATTCTGTTTTATAGACCAAATTGCCCAAAGCAATCCATTAGTCAATAACAATCCAAGAAAAGCAATTCTTTACTTAAAAAAAAATATGTCAAAATCAGTCATTTTCATCTTTCCATGACAGAATTCAAAAAAGTCAACTTTAAAAAATCCACATAAATATAATTTTATCTAATGTAATTAAATATTAACATTTTAAAATTGAACACAACATTTTGATTACTTTTCTAGTATAAATATAAACATTTCTCATTTGACATAATTTTTTACGATAGGAAATAGAACACATCTTAGAAATAATATATAAATATATTTCTGGTAAGATCGATGCAAAGAGATAATGCTGTAATAATTGAAAGAGTAGTTTGCCATTAGGTCTTCATAAGAGCAACACAGGGTTATGCCATGTACCAATAAACTCTGATTTCCAGTTTGTCTTCATGAACTATTTTTTTTTCTTTGACTAACCTCAAAACAACATACTTTGAAGTCTGGTTACTTAGTTTCAGATGATACTTTTAGATTAATTTCATTCTTTTCTGCCTGTGATGCACTAATAAAAGACTTAAGACTACATGAAGCATCATCAAAAAACGAAAACAGATAATGTGGTCATCTTATTTTAGAAGTCGAGAAATGAAAATTAGCTAGATTTTCAGCTTCAAGTTCACCAAAAAGAAAAATGCAATCAGAGCACCTTACATTAAGGCCAACATGGTGGGGTGGGAGAGGAGTACATAAAAATGCTGCTCAACAAACATTGCATATGGTAACTATTTATCATTAAATCATCAATAAATAAATCAGTACACCACTTTGAAATTTTTGGAATTCTTCTGTATCCTAGTAAAACTATAATATTTCAAAACTTTCCCTTCACATCACTGACTAAAATAACTAGGAATAGTTCTGAAGTGACTAACAACAAAAGTTAATTACTAAGATCAACCAAGGGGCTACTACATGCTTATAGCTAGATATTAATAATAAGAATAATGATGTTCAAAATCCATTACAAATCATACTTAGAAAGGTAGACCTGGGTTGGACCCCAATATAGGTAATTTTTCAAACACGCCTAAATTATCTTGAAGCACAGTCAGTATTGAGAACCCCTGGCTTCTCAGGATAGAACAGTTAGCATAGCACACAAGGTTCTTTATGTCTTGACCTGTCTAGGGTTCTTCCAGCATCTTCTGCTTCACCTCTGAGCCTCTCAGTATTCTCAATTACTTACCAGTCACCCTCCACGATTACTATCATGTATGTTCTCCTCACGCCCACCTGTTGATACTCCCTCTAGATTAGTACCCTCTAGGCACCTAATATATAGCTACTCAAGTTTCAAGTCTCATCTCAAGTATCACTTCCCATAGACTCTCATGATGCCTATAAGTAAATATGCCCCCCCCCCCTTCCTTTGAACCTTCTGGTAACTTGTGCATACTTTATCACCATGCCTACAACACTTGTCTCTACCAAATCAATTGTCTCCTGTTAGATAGTAATAGGAATTCATGGAAGGCTACAATTAAGTTTACTCACATATGCATTCCTAATATAGACCCAAGATAATATACTTAAAGTGTTGGTGGGGTTTGTAAATTTCAAAGGTAGGATCTAGCATTTATTCCAAATATATGAGTAACTTACCAGCTTGTGAACTTGAGCAAATTACTCAAACTGTCTATGTCTTAGATTTTTCAGCTGTAGAATTGAAATAAACATGACCTATTTCTGAGTTCAGATGTGAAGACTGAATGAAATAATGCACTAATTGCTTAAAACTAATAATTTGATTAAGGTTGGATATTATATGACTTTGCTTGGTATTGTGTAGTCAGACACCTGTACACATATTCCATCTATAAACCCCCCAAACAAAAGTAAATAGTGTTTATTTTTCTTTTCTTTTTCTTTTTGCTATCTTATAGATAATAATGGCAAGGCCAAAATATAAAGCCAATTTCCAAGAACCGCATTCTTCATGAGACACAGAACTGGGATTCAGTCCTAGGCTTATTTGATTATGCAGCTCTGAACAAAGGTTTAAAGAAAAAAAGAAGGGAAATACAAATTAAGTAATTTTTGGACCAAACTTTTAATAGTAAGCTATTTTATAAATCCCTACTACTTTTATGGAACCTGAAGAGAAATATCATTAACTCATTTTTAGTCACTTATAGAGCTAGAAAGAAAAAAATCATTTTAAATCTAGAAATCAAGATTTTTAGCCATCCTTGGCATTTCAGAGATCTCCAGCTCTTCATTAGCATTTCCAATAAGCATAGTTGAGGTTTCACTACAATTGTTAAGTAATTCTTTCTTCTAATTCCCCTTTCTCACTTTGGCTTTCATTTATTCTTGAACAAAAATACTTAAGTTATCCATGACTTTCTCTTTATTCCACAACAGTCTGTTTTATCTAAAAAAGAGCTATAGGCAGAAGGCCTCGCAAAATGCTTCTCCAGTCTGGTCTCTGTGTAAGGAAAACACTGCTTCACTTCCACATTTTTTCCTGTTTAATGCTTTAGTATACAAAGTCTAGAATTATGCAAAATTTATGTCCTCTGAAAACTTAAGGATATGCAAATGGCCATCTACCAAAAATGAACAGAGACCTTCCTCAGGATATTCTCTCTTCCTCCAGAGATGTAAGGGAAATAGCTATTTTCTGATGTTCAAATAAACTCATATTAAGTTATACAAATTTATAACTGATAAATTCTCAGATCATTATTTTTTCTAACCATATTTAGTCATAGTTTGTTTTTGTTGTAAGTCAATTCATGAATCTTAGAATAAAATAGGTCAAGCATTCCTAATCTGAAAATTCAAAATGTGAAACTTTCTGAACATTGACATGATGTCACAAGTGGAAAATGCCACACATGACCTTAAGCAATGGGTCAGAGTAAAAAATAAAAGCAGGCATTCTAAAAGTACTTTACAAATTACCTTTGGGCTATGTGCATAAGATAAATATGAAACAAATGGAGTTTTTTAGCTTTAGACTTGAATCCTATTCCCAAAATATCTCATTATGCATAAGCAAATATTCCAAAATCCATTAAAAAACACAGAATTTAGAATACTTTGGTCCCAAGCATTTCAGATAAGGATACTCAA
The DNA here is from genome assembly GCF_052094955.1 of Ictidomys tridecemlineatus. NCBI lineage: Eukaryota > Metazoa > Chordata > Mammalia > Rodentia > Sciuridae > Ictidomys > Ictidomys tridecemlineatus. The sequence continues at coordinate 169,432,496 of NC_135479.1, forward strand.
CCTATAGTCGAGGCCCATTACTCATATAATACCCTTATAAAAAGCTATTTCACAAACGCTGGGGGTGGGGGTAGAATCTCAGTCTAGTTTAGCTTTTTTTTTTCTTTTTTTTTTATTGGTTGCTCAAAACATTACAATGATCTTGACATATCATATATCATACATTTGATTCAAATGGGGTATGAATTCTTATTTTTCCCATGTGTACAGATTGCAGGATCACGTTGGTTATACAGCCATGTTTATACATACTGCCATACTAGTGTATGTTGTATTCTGCTGCCTTTCCTATCCCCTCTCCCTCCCTCCCCTCCCATTATCTCTCTCTACTGTAACTAATTTCTCTCTTTTTTCCCCCCTTTCCCCTCACATCCTCTTTCTTAAACTATATCTCTTACTCATCCTAGGAGATCATGTTTTTACCCAATTCTCTTACATTTAGACAGAAAAGTGTATTCAATAAGAATGCAAGCTTTGGAGTCATAATATCTTATCCAATCCTTCCTCTGTGTTTTACATTCCTGTAGTTGCCTTGAGACATACCACAAACTGAGTGGTCTAGAATGACAAAAATCTATCATTTCAAAGTACTAGAGGCTTGAAGGTTGAGATCATGTATTGACGAATTTGGTTCGTTCTGAAAACTCTGAACTTGTTTTGTGCCTCTTTCTTTCTTCAGGTAGGTAACTGGGCATCTGTGGTGTCATTGGCTTGGAGCTGCTTAATCCCAATGCATACCTTCATCTTTACATGACATCCTCTTGGAGTGCATATCTGTATCCAAATTTCTCTTTTTTATTAGGTGTCTTCAGTATGACTTTTTTTCCTAATTACATGCAATAATCCTATATATGATCATATTTTGAACTCTTAAGGGTTATGACTTCCAACATTCTGATTTTGGAGGTACACATTCAACCCATAAGATTATGATTAGTAAACGTTAACCTTGGTTCAGGTTATTTATTTTGCATCCAGATATCCTCACCTATAACATGCATATGATAATAATAAAATCTACTTTAAATGTTGTTGTAAGGTTTACATAAGGACTTAGACTGAAATACTTAGAATGGTGCCCAGCAATGAGTAAGCACTCAGAAACATTCTGTTTACACTTCTTAATGTAGGCAGCTATTTCTGGGAAAGTGGCCCATAGAGAAGTAATCTTCTCTTTACATTGTTTTTTTAGATAAAACATTGGCAATATTAAAACCCAAGCTCCTTAAACTGTCAGTTACTGGATATTTTAAAAATATAAGATTTAGAAGCATATTGATTCTGCTATATAGTTAGGAATCAATTTATTTTTAAAAGCATAATAATTGTGTATAGAACCTGAATCAATACTGGGCAGAATATTCTGTGGCACAAATTTCCTCTTCTTAACCAGGCAAATACCAATAACCAGATTATTGAACCATATTTTGAATGTACTGAAATTTTTAACATGGCTTAAGTCCTTTGCTAAAAGTAATATTTCATATAAATGATGATTAGAAGTCCAGATAACCTATATAGCCCTTTATCTTCTATACTACAAAGGAAGAGTTTTGACATGATAAAAGTCCCTCACATTGTACATGGGGAAATGCAATTCATTTTTCATTTTGGGAAATTGGCTTCATGATTCTATTATTATATACAACCTATGTTGCTAATATTCTATTGAGTATAGAAGCAAAATTATGCCCAACTCTCATGGGCTGAACCAAGAAATTCTATAGGTTCTTAGGTAGACAAAGTCATATGGTCTACTTCTTGAATTTTTAAGAGAAGTTTTAAAATTCTAAAAGAAATTATTTTAATGATCATATTACATGATAATTGATTAGATGCCGAGTTTTGACCATCCATTATTCATTCCATTTGTCATATTCTACTGGTGACAGCATTTTTAAAGGAATTCCTCATTCAACATAGTGACCAATCACGATAAGATTGTTAATCAAGGATCCCTACTCTTTCCATGATGCTCGGGGCAGGACCCTATCAAGGAAAATTAGGTTTTCTCTTGCAGGACTAAGATTTTGAGGTGAGAAATACAAGAACAAGAAGAAATTGGCTGAATATAATTCAGCCAACGATATGGGTGACTAATTCCTGATGCCTCAATCCCAGGTGTTGACTTCCCTTTCCAGAGCTGGTTCTCTAGTATTCACTTCAGTTCTGAGGATTATCCAGTATCATATAAGTAACTTTTTTCTTATGTTAGCTAGCTTCATGGCACATTGTTTGTTTAAAAAAACAAAAAACAAACAAAAAAACATAAAAACAAAAACACTGAATGGTCAGAAATGGGATATTCAAGCCAGACTTTCTCAAACCATCTGCATCTAAATCATGTAGGATGCTTGTTAAAAATGAAGAATCCTAAATACTATCTCAGACACATTTATATCCAATCCTTTGGAATGGGCCTCAAGACTATCTAACTGAAGCCAGTTTTACATCAATCCCTATAGAAACTAAGTTGTTTTAGTCAGCTTTTTTTTTTTTTTTTTTGCTGCTGTGACTGAAAGAACCCAACCAGAACAATTTTAGAGGAGAAAAAGTTTATCCAGGGGCTCACAGTTTCAGAAGTCTCCATCCAGAGAAGGCAGGCTCCATTCCTCAGGGCTCAAGGTGAGGCAGAACATCATGTGGTAAGAGGGTGGCAGAGAGAAGCAAGCAGCAGGAAGCACAGAGAAAGACGCCAGGCACCAGATACAAATATATACCCCAGAGCCACACCCCGCAATGCTCTACCTTCTCCAGCCACAACCCACCTGCCTCCAGGTAACACTCAGTTAATCCCATCTGGGATCAATTCACTAATTAGTTTAAGGTGCTCACAAGCTAACAATTTTCCCTCTGAACCTTCTTGCATTTTCTCACACAGCAGCTTTTGGGGGACACTTCACATGGAAACCATAACATAAGACCTGTTGGTTGTTAAGTTATATCCAAATTGGGGGAAAATCAAAAGGAAATCAAAATCAAAAGAAAATCAAAAGGAAAATCAAAAATGGTCATATAGAGTGGGGCCAGGGACTAATTCAAATCGTGTGGCTTCTAATTAAGTATGTATGCTTTTATTATTGTTCATTAATCAAGACAGCATATAAAATACCTACTAGATTTAATATTATGGGACAAATTTTAACAAGCAGACAATAAGCAGAGAAGAAAAGACATGTAATAAATGACCTTATAACCACAAAAAGAATATATAAATATAAAAATGAGATTTAAAGGGTAAATAATACTTAAAGCCATAACTATTAATTTCTGATTTTAAAAAATGTCCAATGAATACATAATCCAAGAAATAAAATTCTTTATAAATATTTTTGAAATAAGTTTTTATTTCTTTTAAACAGATTACCATTATTTAAATAGAATGTAAGTTCTATGTTTTTAATATTTTAAATACATAATAAGAATAATAGTACTTAAATTTAGTATCATTGCATTTTAAAATCCTAGAAGTTGTTTGAAATTCTTTGCCCTATTTAGAAAGTGCACAGATCTAACTTTCTTAAAAATACCTTTCTTTTTTTATTTTGTGATCACTAATTTGTCCAATTAGCTTTACCAAGTAACTTAACATCCATATAAATTCCATTAGTAAAGTAAGTACAGTCACTTATTGTACTTAGCTAACTTGGGTGAATTTAAAAAAAAAAGTTCTAGAATTAAATTTAAATATACAATTCAAAAGATTTTGTCTTTTATTTTTCCTAGTATGTCAAATCCTCCATTGTCAGGAGATACATTTTTAAATGTCCATTTATTGGGAGGGGCTAATGACTATAAAACATGTTCATGTTTTTCAGAGATACACCTTCCATAAACCCATAGACCATGCCATCCATTTATTTTGTACTTAAATTAGAACTGATTATTCCCTAATATTTGTAGCATCAAGCATGTTATATTTGCCAAACTTTAATGTAATATGACCCCAATTACATTATAAAAAGCAAAATTGTGCACATTCTTTATAGTTCTTTTCATGGTAGCAATAAAATGAGATACATAGGATTATGTGAAGCACTGCATTCCAGTGAGAAAAGAATTTAAGTTTACACAGTGTTTGGGATTGTGTGTGTGTGTATGTCCATGTCCATATATGCAGACATACAGTACTAGTGGAGTCTAACAATATGTTATCTATTTTAAAATATTGTTTACATTTTTTAAAACATTCCATGACTCAAAACACAAAATTTACTTCAAATATGTTCCCTTTTCCTATGTATGGTACTGTTTAGCATTTAAAAAGGATTTCAGTCTTTAAATCAGAATGTTGCAAAGAACAAGATGACATGGAGCAGATATTATTTCTGTGTGTACTTGAGATGGGAACATACCTCTTTGTTCTGAATTTTTTTCTCAAATTCTCAACCCTGTTTCAACTATGTTCTAGATTTTTCCACTCAAGGATGGAGAACATTAGAAAAGTGTAAAAGGCAGGACTGCAGGTGTTGAAAATCAGTACTCTCCTGTAGTAAAGGCACATGCACCTGGTTCTGTGCTGGTCTCATTTGGTGTGGCAAATACTCCTTGGCCTGCCGTTCCCTCTGCTCTCTCTCACCTATGACTAGGCAGTGTCACTGGCCTATTCATTTATCAGTCATGGCAGTTAATTAAGGAGATACTGGATGAAGGGTGATGAGGGTGAAGAAAAGACAAACACACATACATAGAGTTTGGCCAGGTGGGTAGCCACACTGATAGAGTTTGACTGACCACAAGGTACCTCAGAATGTTTATTTTATAGATTTTGTTATCAAAAGGTTATTTGTGGGGAAGTTTTAGCAAAGCGGGCAATCTGAAGGATGCAGGACTGGTAAGACATTAGGGTCATCTTGTTATGCTCAGAATCCTCTATCCCTGGGAGTTGGTGCCTGAACTCAAGGAACCAACTAATAACTCTGACCCTTTGCACAGAATTTCCTCAGGCCAGCATCACCATAGCAAGTGGGCCAACTTGATCTGCATTTTTTTGCACAGATAATTCCCTGTGCAAACACAGCCATGAGAGTCAGAAAGACCATGATTCAAATCACCACTCTCCACAAGGGAGGAGTCAGCCATTGTTGTTCATCTGGATGTTAGGTAAGAGGATTTGTGTTGCTTTAGACTTAAATTGGAAGGTAAGAAATCCCACTTAAGAATAAGTTCCAAGCCCAGAGTAATGGCACACACCTTTAATTCCAGCAACCTGGGAAGCTGAGGCAAGAGGATTCACAAGTTTGAGGCCAGGTTCAGGAATTTAGCAAGGCCCTCAAAAACTTAATGAGACTCTGTTTCAAAATAAAAATAAATAAATAAATAAATAAATAAATAGTGTTGTAGCTCAGAGGTGAGGCCACCCTAGATTCAATCACCAGTACCAAAATAAATAAATAATTAATAAAAGTACAAGTTACATTAGTTGTAATTCTGCAACTGCCCTCTTGCCAAGGAGCTTATTATTAGTACACAAAATACTTTTACAGTGATTGTAAATGGGAGTTTTGCCTGCCAGTTACCTATTGATCAATGTGTGGATGAGACTTCAGGGGCAAGTATCACATGAGAAAAAAACGCTGAGTAAAGAAACTTGAGATCCAAGCAATAATAAAATAATTGAAAGACTGTTTGGAATGAATGTTAAATATGTAACTAGCATGAGGAAAAGATTATCATTAAACAGAGACGAGTGGTGGGAGGGAAAGGGAGAGAGAAGGGAAATTGTATGGAAATGGAACGAGGCCCTCAATGTTACACAAAATTACATATAAGAGGTTGTGAGGGGAAAGGGGGGGAAAAAACAAGGGAGAGAATTGAACAACAGCAGATGAGGTAGAGAGGGAAGAAGGGAGGGAAGGGGAGGGGGGATAGTAGGGGATAGGAAAGGTAGCAGAATACAACAGTTACTAATATGGCATTATGTAAAATTGTGGATGTATAACCGATATGATCCTGCAATTTGTATTTGGGGTAAAAATGGGAGTTCATAACCCACTTGAATCAAATGTATGAAAGAGGATATGTCATGAGCTTTATAATGTTTTGAACAACCAATAAAAAAAAAGAAAAAAAGAATTTAACATAATAAAAGAAAAAATAATCATTACAATTTATGAACTAACAAATATAAAAAGAGCAAATTCATATCAAATATTTTCTACGTTTGCACTGGACTCGAACACATTCATGTTTTCCATCAGAAGCTGAGAGCAACTGTAAAAGTAGGGTAATCTCAGACTAGGACAATAAATACAACACTGAAAAAAGTATTAAGGGAAAAATGGGGGTTTGTTTCCCTTAGTTTTATAGGTACCATTTAGGTCCCCTGGATTCCAGTATTGCATCAAGAGACCTTCTAACTAAGCTGTCAGTGCTTTTAGAGAATGGGATAGGGTATATATAAAAATAATAAGGATTTAAAGTATCAAAACTCTAAAAATAGGGGCTGGGCCTGTAGTTCAGTATCAGAGTTATTGCCTATCATATGTGAGGCACATTCAATCCTTAGCACCACATAAAATAAATAAAGGCATGCTGTCCATCTTCAACTACAAAAAATTTAAAAATTAAAAAACTCTGAAAATATCTTCAATTCAGTAAAATCTAGTTATAAGTCAGATTCTGACAGGCTAAGTAAATAATGTACTATGATAAAATACTTTAAACATTTGCGATTTATGCTACAGTGGAGAAGTGAAATAATAATTTTATGACAGAGCAATAAATAGCCATATTCCAGGAATTAGGTAATGATTAAAGGGAAAAAATATCAATTCAATTTTATAATACAACTATTTAGTTCCATAATTTAGAAATAATGCCTATACTAAGGTGTTGTAATAAGAATGAACCTATCTATACCCAGGTGGACAAGAGTAAGCCCAATCAGCCTGCCTGCAAACACATTCAGGCAGAGTGATCAGTAATCCATTAGTTGTATCAGCAGATCCATAATTTTTTTTCAGGTAACTATTTAAGTTATATCAGGTTTATCAAAAAATGTATGATTATTTCAGTTGTTTCAGAAAAACCATATCCTTGTTTTTAGGAGAAATGGGAAAGGCCATAAAAGGTTGAGTTTGAAAATAGGAGTAATATTATAATTTTGAAACAAGATTGATAGTTCTCAGTACTTTTTGACATTCTAAATGTACAAATCGAAATGTCAACAGTTAATCATGGGTAATCTGCTATTAGTTTTTCTGTTTAAAAATACCAAGTTTTGGCAGCATTTTCTACTTCCATGTGCTATTAAAGGCACATTTCTGAAATATAACATAGCCAACCTATCAAAGAGTAATTTAAATAATTTCTAAAGACAAATATTAAGTAAAGCCAGTAATTTCCAAGTTCTGAAACACTGGTAAAAACAAGATTTCATACAGTTAAGAAATATAAAATTAGGCTAAAATAAAAATATAATATGATAGGGGATAGCAAGTAACAATTTTCAGGAACATTTCAAATTGTATTTAATGTAAAGCTCATAGATATTGTTCATCTAAATATAAAATAACCAATAGACTGGACCACATACAATCTATTAAAATTTAATTTTGTGATTTTCTACTTTTAAAGGTGGCCCCATCACATATATTTTTAAAGAGTAAGATAAAGCAATAATCAACAAAAAATACCTCACAATTAAATGTTCTATGTTCAAAGACATTAATTTTTTATATTTATCTTTCATCTTTAAATGCAGAATAAGTATTAAGCTTTAAATACAGAAAAATCATTTCAAGGTTATTTAAGACTGAGGTCTCCAGAGGAGTTAGTCATCTTAATTCTCTTATTATTTTCAGATATCCACATCAATAAATCCTCATAAACATAAGACTCATTCTCATTTCCTAGGTTTAATGTAAGAGTCTTACTTGTTTCTGAAATTTATATTACTTTACTTCATTTTATCTTTGCTATTTTGTTAGTATTTTGAGTTCAGGCATTTCTCTTCAATTTTATAACACTATCCTTGCAGTGGGGGCAGATCTTATTTTCAGTAATTACACAAAGCCATGTCCAATTTATGGACATGACCAATACATTAAGTGGATATTTATTCTCAATGTCTCCATGTACTAATTCCTAGCTCATTGAGAACAGTACTTTTCATCTGTTTAAATATCAGTTCAAATCCACAGAGCAGCAAAATACATACATGTTGATATATAAACTAAAGTTGTAACTATTCACTGAAATATAAATAGCTGCATTAGCTCAAACTTTAAAGCTCAGAACTTAGGGGCTGTAGTCTCCTTGTGTCCAGCACAGTGGAGAAATGTAGTGCCAACACGTTTTATTTTAAAATTGAATGAATATATAATTATTGTTGAATCAGTCTGGAAATTCTAACAAAGTATAGAAATTATAGAGATTAAGCTGACATATTTATAGCTGAGCAACAAAAGGTAAAATGAACAAATAAAAACTCAAAGTTTGTTCATATGCTGCAATGAAGAATTATTTGAGAAACTTATAACTGAAGTATGTTAAAAATTTTATTTGATTTAAGATTTTGTAGCATTTTATAAAAAGAATTTAGTCTTAATAATGCTACTAAAACTTTGGAATTCTAATATTTTAAAATAAATCCTTAAAATTTAATTCCATATTTCCAGTTAATGGGATTCTTGAAAAATCTAAAAGGCAATACATCCATAAGTAGATTCCTTGTAATAAACTCATGAAGATTATAAAGGTTATTATATGTGTAATTTTTACTAAAAAATACTAACAAAGTGTTATTTTAATAAACTGTGTGAACCACATTTTCTCTAATTTTTAAATTAAAGTCATTATAGTACAAAACTATAAGACCATAAGGTATTATACTACATGTACTGTTTCATATAGTATTATAAAAATAGTCATAAAATTGAGTATGTTAGATTTTACTTGTTTTGAAGCCAAGTCATGTTAAGCAATATGCTACACCATCATATATAATTCCCAAGGTTTTCTGGGTTTTAGATAAAAATGAGAAAATCTTACCAACTGGGTTCCTTCATTAAAGTAAGCATATAAAAGGGTCAACATAATAGTGAATTTCTCTCAATAAAGTATTCTAGATTCTTAAATCTTTGTTTTTGTTAAGGCATTATACCAATGACTAATAAGTGGATTAATACAAAGATTTTCATTTTATTTTAGAAATTAATACAATTCTCTTATGATACTGTGCAATGGAATATAACAGTTGGCTCAGTTATTTGTCATTACACTTTATAGAAACTACTGAATGTTTTCACATGCATTCACAATATTTTTTAAAATATTTTTTAGCTGTTGATAGACTCTTTATTTATTTATATGCAGTGTTGAGAATTGAACCCAGTGCCTCAAACATGCCAGGCAAGCACTCTACCACTGAGCCACAGCCTCAGCCCCAAGACAAATATTATTTAAGTATACTTTAACCCAAGAAAGAGACAGTGAAACAAAAAATTTTCAATATTGGATAAAATGGTGTTTTAATAAAGTTTGTTATCAATATACACTTCTATACTTGCAGAGATCAAAGGACCTAGAGCAGACTATTTTATTCAGTATGTATCTCCAGGGAAAATTCTTAACCAACAGTCTCATTTTAAAAATAGTGTCCCCATTTAGCTTTTTTCTTATCTTTATTTTTCTTTGATTTTTGGTATGTTTACTGCTACTTAGCTACGGTGTTATATTTAAAAATCTACTTCAATTATGTGAGATATTAATTCTTAAAATAATGTATTTATTGAACTCTATAGTTAAATTTGCCAAACATTTAATTTCAATTACCTTTACCAATATTAAATTATCATATCACTATTAAAAAACGTCTCACTTTAAAAGTAAAAATTAAAGTGCCATTAAGACATAGTTCAACTCAAATGTAGACATAATCATTTTAGTTATTCTAAGATCATTCTTACTCGGAATGCATATTAACACAATATCTCTTTATTTCCTAGTTCAAAATATTTTTCTTTATGATCTTGCTTAAAGTATAATTAACTAAGTAGGTAAATTTCTATATGCTATTTTTTTTAAAAATGATGGGAATTTTTAATATTAAAAGCAAATGATTTTTCTTATTCTAGATGCTATGCCCTACTTAATAAGAATTTGTGTCTCTTTGCAATATTCATGTACCACAAAATACAATTATCACTGTATAGTATAGTCACCTATCAAACACATAATTACCCCACTACTATATCATTAGTAAATTAACATAATAAATAAATTATAAGTATTTACATTTAATGCTTACTTTTATCAGATCCAGAAATCCACAAAATTACCAAAACTGCAAGAGTAAAATAACAATTCTACCTCCTAACATCCATTTTCTAAGGCCATATTATCTCATCTCTCCTATGATCAAAAAATATGAATTCTACACATGAAATTTTTAAGTGAAATAGGAAGAAAAATAAAGATTTACAATTATATCCACTAAGTACAGTTCACCAAACAGGCCAATAGCCAGAGGCCTCTGCAGTACCTGGGAATGCAGATGAATATATTTTTGAGGATATGGGTTGACAGCACATACTTTCATCCCAATTCTTGCTACAAAGTTCAGTTACAACATATGCTCACTGGTATCTGAAATTGGAAACTTGCATCTTCAACATGAATTCAAGTTTTTAATAATTAACCCCCTTTAAATAAACACACCAGAATAGGCCAGTCTAATTTGCCTTCAACAAAATTTCATTTTACTTGTCAGCCTACGAAAAGTCATTACTGCATGAAATATTTATTTTTGGTACATATATTTGTAAAATGTATACTTGTATATTTTATATTCATATAATTAAACAAAAATCTACCTATCCATACATACAGTTAACAAGTTTCTTATAAAGCAATTTTAAAATAAAGCAAACACTGCATATTTTTTTGCTCCCTTTTCTTCCAATCTCATTTACTGTAAAACTCTTCACCTTACAAAAAATAAGTATTGATAAAAGATTCATAACAATAACAGAACAGACTAAGACACTAGTGAAGACTGCATGAGATAATCATCATTGTAGCCTTCAGTAGCTAGCATGTTGCCTAATATTTATTTTCTTTCTTTTTAAATTTTATAGTTCCTATGGACACAATATCTTTATTTTGTTTATTTATTTTTATGTGGTGCTGAGGATGAACTCAGTGCCTCACATGTGCAAGGAAAGTGCTCTGCCCCTGAGCCACAACCCAACCCATAATATTTAATTTTTTAACTTTGAGAAAAATGCAATAAAATTATAGATTCTTTCAAATAAATGGTACACAAACATTCTACACCATGAGGCTCGGTTATTAGTCCATATCAGTCTGTATTATCACATAGCAAATATGTTTTTAAAGATTTTCTACCTAATTAAAAATTTGATTTTCAGGGGGACAAAAAAAAAAAACATACTGGAAATGCTACACTGGGTCTTATGTTCTATGTGGGAAAGTTCTCCTTGAGCCTCTACCAAGTACACCAGCCACCATATAGCAGAACTTCAATCAATGTTTTTAAAAATGAATATTTTCACTTACTTTTAACATATTTGTCAGTGAAAACTGAAATTGCATATTTCATAAATAGCCATATGATTGAAAGAGATTATTAAATTTTTCCAGATCATCTGAAACATTAAAGTAAAATGTGAAGTTTACTAAATTTTAATAAATCTTTTAAAATATTAAGAAATGTTTAAATGAAATATCTCCAAATAATTAATTTTGTAATATATACTAACTATATGTGAGTGTTAAGTGAGGAATTTTATGCTTCTATATATTTAATAGTTATATTCATATGATATTATAAAAGTCAACTTAAAATAATGAGTAAATAACTTCTCAGGAAAAATTTTAATTGCATGAAATTTCTATTGTTTAGTTTGAAGTCTAAAAGCTTTTCCCCTCATTCCTACCACCAGAAATACCGTGTATCCTTCAATTTCATTCTTTCGGTTTCCTAAGCTTTCTGAACATCTATTTGTTTCTTTTCATTTAAAAAAATGCAGAGAGAAGATAAATGGAAAAATATCTGAAAACACATCTGTTTTATATCCAATATTTGAATTTTTGTTTACAATAATAGCAAATTGATCAAAACAGAGATGAACAAATCTGGTACATTTGTAAACCCTCAACTATCACTCTTATTAGAAAAAACAAGATGGATCATTACATTGCCTTGTGAAAGTGTCCCTAATTATACCAACATCCACTCTGACAAAAATAACTGTATATGGAAAGCTGTGAAGTCCGAAAAGCATCAACAAATTGTACTTGTTGATCCAAGATGAATGTACATTATGCATAATGGTTGGACATAGCAAATTTGTACTATTAAGGTTATGTTTTAAATGACAATCAGCTTGGGCTGAATAAAGTAGGAAATGGACATTACATCCTTGATATGTAGTTTGTTCTACCCCATTCCTCTTATCTGGTCAAATATCAACAATTATATAGTAAACTTCATTTTAAAGGCAGGTAATGGAGCATTTATTTGGGCTCCTTGAAAAGAAAATGGTAAGAATGCTGAATATCCAGATTTATTTCTCTCTAGGGACAAGATCATCTCATACATGCTAGCTCCAAAATATATCTCAGGCTTACCTGCCTGCTCTTCAGTTTTACTACCACAGCTCTAGGACAGGCCACCATTAACAACTCTCTGAACAACTCTGATGGGCTCCTAATTCTGCTCTTGCCAGCTTTCAGTTATGTCTTTGCTTACTTGCTACAATACTCTTAATATTAGTGAAATGGCTTATTTTACTCATTTGGTTAAAAATCTCCCAATCACTTCATCTTTCACCTGGTATAATTTTTTTTAATTTAATTTAATTTTTTTAAAGAGAGAGTAATGGAGAGAGAGAGAGAATTTTTAATATTTACTTTTTTTTTAGTTATTGGCGGACACAACATCGTTGTTTGTATGTGGTGCTGAGGATCGAGCCCAGGCCACACGCATGCCAGGCGAGCGCGCTACCGCTTGAGCCACATCCCCAGCCCTCACCTGGTATAATTTAAAAAGGTTTACTCCTTAACCAGTGCTCTTTTTCTACTCTATGGAATCTGGGTTATTAACCATCTTTCAAATCTCATTTCTTGCTTGCCCAGTAAATTCCAGTTACACTGGACTTGATTTTTCAAATACATTAAGCTTATTTCTCTTCAAGGCCATTGTTGTGGCAATGCCATCCACTTTTAATGCACTTTTTCCTGCTCTGCTTAATTAATTCTTTCTCTTCCCTGAGAATGAGGCTTAAATGTCACCCCCATGTACACACAGACCTAACTGTCCTGTTTTACACAGTATGTCTTTCTTGTTATTTTCTATCTCAGCACTTTTGTTGGTTCTGCCATAGAATTTCTACAACCTTTATTGTTTTATTTACTTACCAAGCTTCATGAGGATATAAAACACACCTGTCTGTCCCATAACGTTTCTCCATGATCTAAATTTTAGATTCTAGGGAACAATATTCAATAAAATAAAAATTAATGTTTTCAATTTTTTAGTGATGAGGTATATAAATATCATGAGTTTAAAAGAACACGAGATACATAAGCAATTTAACCCCTATGTAAGTATGGTTTGATAACATGGTTGACAATGTACATTGGATAGTCAACCTATTTTGATTATTTAGCTATATATATTGATCTCCACCATGTTTATACTACCAAGAAGTGTTGAGCCAGGGTATAATAACAAGACTTCTAGCTCTATTGTGTGAAGCAGAATCTAATCTTTCATGGTGACAACTGAAACATAGTTTTAAGAGAATCATAGGTGTATATAAGGCAGGAGGAGGATGGAGAAAAGAAAGTGATATTGAGATTGTGTGACAGAGAAATAGTTTGGTATATAAAAAACTATAATGTCTTTTATATTTAAAAAAGTTTATACTAGCAGTGATTAGTAAAAACAAAATACTTTCTACTCCATTATTTTTCTAATATTTATTTTGTAATGACAGTAACCCAAAAGTAAAAAAAAAAAAAATAGTTAACCGTTTACTTCTCTTGTACAATAAAAACATTTTTTCTTCCTTAAAAATTTAAAAGTGCTTGATGTATGTGCAGTTTCTATTATGTTCTTTTAAGTTATTTCTGGTTTGAAACACAGATCTTTAATGAACACTGTATAATTTTTTTGTGCAAGCAAACTATTTTAGATATAATCTCATTTCAAACCCAGAACAACCAACATTTAGATGGTCATTGCTGAATCTGCATAAAAATGATGTTTAATCTTTCAGGATACTAATCATAATGACCATACAACGACATTTTAACTTTAAATGTATAATAAAATGACATTCTTGGTTGCATTGATATTTATATATCAATAAAAAATTTTAAATATTCAAGAGTTTAAAAAGTATTATTAGTATTTAAAGTTCAAATGTTCTTAAAATTTTTCCTTAATTCTACATTTATAGAAATATAAGAATATTCAATCTTACAGTTTTCAACACTGTTTATAGTTAGTCAACTAATTTTAAGCCATGAACTTTGTTAAGCAGATTTTTTTTTGCTTAGATATGTTAACTTTTATTTACACATTATTTAGTTGCTTTTGCAGTCACAATTCATCTAAGTCAATAAATTCAATAAAACTAATTGATTACATTACAACTGTAGTTATTTTGTTTGTCACTGAATCATCTGGGGGGAAAATGAATTCAAACAATAGCAGTAATAAAATAAGTACTAGATTCATGTACCCAAATCCTACTTTGACTTAATGAATTATTTGTGTATGTAACTGACTATTTGTATAAACACTAGCCACACCCTGAGAGGCATATCAACTCATTTAGGCAATAAAATATTCTTTGCAAAGTGAAATAATCTTTGAATAAATGGACCCCTAGTGGCTACTAACCATTGTAATTGACATAGATGGTTAACTTATACATGAAGCAAGACTTTGATATTCACCATTACAGAAACAAAAGGTTATCATCTAGAGAAGATAAAGTCAGATTTTTAGATAAAAAATTAAAACACTGAATTAATGTTGTGACTTTAAATATAGGAGAAATCAATGGAATAAGAGGGATTTGAATAGAAAGCATGTTTTCATTTATTCAAATACTTTCTCATTGAATCAAGGAGGTCTGGGTAATACAGTCAAACTTAATAGTAGAAAACTTTACAGTTAGTTAAAAGATAAGATCAGTCCTTTCTAGAGCCAAGTCACTAATTTATTTACTTATCAAGTAAATAATGTAGTAGTTTACATTTGTTAGGCCTTGTCATTATTTGACCCTGCCTATGTATGGAAAACCAGGAATGGAAATGAATCCATTCTTTCCTGTCAGGTAGGATTTTTATATAATTTGCTTGAAAAAATACACAGTTAAAATTTTTACTTTGTGAAAGTCCTTTATCAAGAAGGAAAGTTACATAAAAGTGAAATTTTACCCTCTATAAAATAACAAGTTTCAAAAGTGTTAATGAAAATTACTAGGGATATGAACAGCCTCTTCTCAAAATAAACAAATATTAATTATTTTATTGATATTTTTATGTGTATAAGAAAATAAACATATTTTACATTAGTCTTTCCATACTGCATATTTACAATAATTATGTATTGTTCTATGGTTTTGATGTACAAAGGCTAATGCTTTGATTTATCTAATGACACTACAAATTAAGAAAATATGCCTAAAAAGTTCACAAGTTTAACATTTACAAGGTTGGTATCTATGAACCATTTGTGTTATTTGTGGTCATTTCAGTATCTAAACATTATCTAAAATTATTATCAGGCAAATTTCTAACCACTATAAGTTTAGGTTCTACAGAGCATAAACAACCATTTGTGATGATGAAAAAATCTGCATCATAACTTCTCTATATAATTTTTTTTGAAGAATTATCCTAAATTTTCCCTAACTTAACCAGTAGATACTATTTTGCCCACATATATTCTTATGAATAACCCGTATTTTTAACATATGAATATAAATTCAAATTAAGAGCTTTAGTAGACACTCTTTAATGATCCTATTTATCTGATAAAAAAAGACTGGGAAATACTAATTTTCCAACATTAAGTTCAGCTAAAAAATGAATTACATGTTTGGTATTTATTTTAGGTGAAACATTGTTAAATGGTATGGAGAAGTCATTAAAATAGCTAAGCAAATTAAAACTATTGCAAAAGGTTACCATTACTAGGCTTTTAAATTTAATGTAACTATCTGAAAGGTTATACTTTAACATGATACATTTTTGTAAAATGGGTGTGAAAATTCATACACACCTGTTTTATTTATGTTAGTAAACCCAAGTACTAGGGTGGTTGCTAATGTATCATGGGTACTAAATAAAATTTTTTAAAAAATCTATTTAGGAAAATTCTTACACAGGACTAACTATTAAAAACTTGTGGTAAACTTAATTCTCAAAGTGTACATCTCTTTAGCCTCCAGAGATACTAACATAAAGTATAATGTTTTACTTCCCAGTTATTATTATGAATTGTAATTCAAACAACAACAATAACAACAACAAAAAAAACCCCAAAGTACATGTATAAAGGCAAAAAAAAAAAGAAAGAAAAAGAAAAAGAAAGAATAACTTTACCTAAGGTTAGGTAAAAAGAAGTGAAAGGAGGGGAAGGCAGGGGATGTGGGGATTAGAAAGATAGTAGAATGAAACAGACATTATTACTTTATGTATATATGTAACTGTATGACCAATATGATTCTACAATATGTATACTCAGAAAAATGAGAAATTATATATCATCTAAGTATGATATATCAATGTATATAAGTGCATACTACTATCATGTATAATTAATTAAAATAAAAAATTAATTTAAAAATTGTTCTCTCTCCTAATAAAAATGGTCAAGTAAATAATTATATGTTAGTTTTAACAATCTTCTAATTTCACAGAGGTAAAATAAATGCTCCTTTGGTATTTAATACCAATAGTCCTTGAAAACAAATGAGTGATGTGGCGTGAAATTATACCCCATCATAGGAGAGTATGGCACTATGGTGTCACTTATTATGTGACATATCTTCAAAGTCATGAAAGTTATTAGGGTTCCAAGTTCACATATGAATTTTTGATTACATTCTGTCAGATAAAAAATAATAAATAGGAAAACATGGCAAAGCACCAACTATGTAAATGAGAACTGAGTATTGATTCCAAGTGATTATTTTATTTCTAAATAAAGTATATTGTTCATATATGTTTATGACAAAAGTAAGGCTTCATTGTTTTACTTGCCTTCTGTCTTAATCTTTTTCCCTTTACACAAAAGTACACACTCTCGATTCCTCTGACCTCCATTTTTATATCTGCAAATTATTTGCAGACCCTTACACACACATATGTCTCATCTGTTAAATTGCAGTTACAATTGTCCACAGTTGTTTTACAGTTGAAGTCTTTAGGAGAGGTGACATATTGGTGGTCATCACAGTGCCAGTGAGAGCATCCAGCCAGGTACATGATGGAAAACTTTTATGGTTGTTGGATACCTAGTCTAAAGGAATTTACAATATGCATATGATATTATTATAGACCTTTAAATATTCAGAAATCCAAGGAAATGTATTTTATAAAGATTGTTTAAATAGAAGGAAAGAAAATGCTCATTTACACCGTCTTGTACATACTATTCACCTTTACTTTGTCTCTGTATCCACCCAAACAAATTCCTATGAAATATCTGACAGAAACTTGACGTTATGAATAGGATATTCAAAACTTGGAAATTCACACTTCACGCTTATCTACTCCCTGCTTGCAAAAAATAGAGACCCCACCACAAATCTGTTTCCATCTGCTCCAGGAGGAGATTTGAACAGGGTTCTGGGGCTAAGGCTAGGTGAGGGCAACACTGAGTGACTGGGGTGGGGGTGGGGGTAAAAGGCTGACAATTAGTCACTAGGTACAGCGGGAGCAAGCAAGCTGCCTTTCAAGTAGGCATGTAGGAGAATCCACACATTACCCTGTTTTGAGCGACAACCAAGAGTCAGAAGTCCCCATTAAGTCTGTGCTGCGGAGCCTGACCTCCGGTGGAGACTGCGCAGCCAGGAGCAGTCCCACAGACGCCAGCAAAGGGACCCACGTGCTGCTGATGCTCACGCATCTGTTTAAAGAAATCTGGAATCAGAAAGGCTCACAGCTCCTGGGGCCACCAGCCCTAGGCGGCATAGAAAGGACGCTCCGGTGAAGGAAAATCCTTGACCCCCCTCGTGTGGCAAACCCAGAGAAACTGACCCCAGGACGAAGTTACCTGCAGAAGGCCACCTGCCTTAGTCCTCAAAGCACCTTCCTCCTGGCGTCCCCTCTTGCTCCTCCACCCCGTCCCTTACCTTGGTTGTTGGAGACGTGACTGCAGTCGCCTGGCCAAGCTGTCAGCAGTGGCAAGAAGAAACCAAATTGCAAAAGAAATTCCTGGACTTCGCAGCCCCCCATGGTTTTCCCGGGCTCTTTTTTTTCCCTTAAAAAGAAGTGGTAGCAGCTCAACCAGGTGTTCAGGATAGGGTGGGGGTCTTGGTCCACGTCTTCTTCCTCCTCCTCCTCCTCCACCTCCACCCGGCCCGCAGGGGGTGTCCCGGGGCGCCCCCCGCGTGAGACCCCGGGAGCAGGGCACGAGGGTCCAGGCTGCCCAGGTGCGAGTGCAGCTGCTTCGGAGGAGGACACTGCCTGCGGCGCCGGGGAGCTCCTGGCGGCTGGAGGCGAGGGGAATTGCATCCACCACTGTGTCCCGCTCGCGCGAGGACTATTCACTTGGGCCCCGGAGAGCGCGCGCGCAGGAGCGAGCTAGGGCTGTGGTTTGGGGGAGGGGAGCGAGGGGCGGGGGAGGGCGCCTCACCGCGGGGATGAAGGGAGGGACCACCAGGTGCTAGGGGCAGTTCGGGCGGCCAGAGCGCCTCTCGGGACTAAAGTGGGCACTTGCAGAGACCAAAGTAAGGGAGGCTGCGCAGCTGTGAAGAGGTGCGGGGGCAGCGAGAACTTTCCTCTCGCCAGTGCGGGAGAACCTGGAGAAAGAGGCGGCTCCAAGCAGCCGCGAGTGGTCCGGGCGAGCTGCGGACTGAGCCCTCAGCCCCTTGTTTGAGTGGCGTCGACAGAGGTTCGCAGCACAGACGCTTCCACCTCGGCCGCATCTGCACCGCGCCCGGGTCGTGGCAGCAGTTTTCTGAGCATCTCAGAGGCCGCGCGCTTAGTCCCCCAAGCACTTAACCACCCATTTCGCGACAGCAGCGCAGACCGTTTTATGACTACTCGGTTCGCGATATTGCCTTCCCCTTACTTCTCCACATTATCGCCGCTGGAGGGGGTGCGTGTAGTGGGTTAGCGCTACCGGTCCCGGGCAGTGCTTGGCGACACCAGTAGCGGCCCAAACTTGTCCACTAGGGCGATCGACTAAGCTTTGTGGCAGGCTTTTGGCTTGTAGTCCTTGGAAAGCCAAAAGAGGGAGGAAGCAGCAGAGGGAGTCACATCTGGCTGGAAACGGGAGAGAGCTTGGCACCAGGGCTCGCGGAGGTCGGCGCGTCGCCGTGTGGCGGTGACTTCGCGTTGGAGGTCACCAGCATTGTCTCAGCCTTTGCGCTGGGATTCCGGGGTCCTTGAGCTCCCGCGACTTGGCAGCGTCGGACTGTGAGCTCTGAGCCTTTCAAAGGCGACGTCCACCGTGGTGCCCAAAGAGCGGCTGGCGTATGGCTTTCCCCACGCAAAACGCCCCCTCTGCCCCTGCTGTCTCCTAGGGTTCGAGTAGCTCCTAGCCGAGGCGCAGGCTACTTGGTGGGACCTCCGGGGGCCGGAGCTATGCGGCTATTTGAGGGGAGAGATCTTGGCGTCTTGGGTCCCCAAGCTCTCGCCCCGAGGCCGAGGTGGCACGGAGGGCAGAGCTGGAGCTAGAGCTCTGCTGAGCTTGGCCAAGCCTGGCGCTCCCTAGCCTGACAGCAGCGACTCGGATACTGACAGTTCGGCGCTAGAGGGAGTCAGTCGACAACAAAAATTCCTCCACTGCTAGGTGGTGGAAGTGGCTAAACAGGCAAAGAAGAAAGGAGGAATGCTTTCAAGCTAAACTTAACGAGTTTGTTAAGGACGCGTCATGGAAACCATAACTCTGGTGTGGGAATTTTTTTATTTTGTTATTATTATTATTATCTTCAGTTTATTTTTTTAAAGGGTATATGGGCTATCACAGTGGAGTAAGGTGGAAAAACTCGCCTCAAAATTCATCAGAATTGTTTTGAAGCAACGTTGATGGCAATGGGGGAAAAAAGTGAACTGAAAAGAGAAAGTAGCGATTATTATAAAGGGTAGATGATATTTTTCAACTGGGCAGAGCGTACTGGAGGGAAATGGCACGGTGGCAGAATTCTGGAAAGCAGATGATTAAGTAGCAAAGGTCAGCATTTGACGCTTAGAGAATTTTTGAGATAAAAGCACCCTCCCTTTTTTATGCATTTCAGCTCTATGATGTTTATCACATATCATAGTTAAAAGAGTTTCCGTTAATACCTTATAGTCGATTGGAGGGAAAAAGAGTAAAGATGCCTCACGTCTAAAATTTTGCTGCGTGGAGAGAAACGTGAAATGCAAGTGATTTCCAGAATGAGGAAGGTTTCCGATTGGTGACTGTACTTCCACGCTCATTATGAATTCATACCCAGCTGCTCTTTTAAGGTATCCATGCCAATTTAAATGTATGCAAATCATTTATAAATGGATAACCCTGTGTGTAGTTTATATATTAGTACTTGAAAGAGTAAAATCTGATTTTGCTATTCATTTTACTGCTGTTGCTGATATTGACTGCCCACATGGTTGTTTGCAAACTCAATTTGCAATTTACAAATTCAGTTGTAAAATAGAAATCCACAATATGACCAATGTGCTATAAATCATTACGTCTAAAACTAGAAAAGATTCACAATTCATTATGCCAACGTTTTCATTCAAAATAACGTTTCTTTTCATTTACTGTCAACTATTTCCATGACCTTTTAAATTTTCATTTTTAAAAGTTGAATTACAGTGAATAATTTTATATGCTTCATTGCTAACTAAAAACATCTTATTAAAGGCACTTCTTAAAAATGACTTACATATACTACACTAAACTGAAGGAAAGCATAATAGCATTATTTTAGGAATGTAAAGCCTGTATATCTATTTCTGACCTTTTATTTTTCAAATCAAAGGCTTAGGAGGAAATATTTCGAGTGGAAAAGAACCAAAATAATCTCTAACAAAACTAGTTTAAAATGAAAACTTAAAATCAAGTGTTGATCTTGGCTTGATTTTGAAGAATACATTTTAAAATAGAACATCAAAAATCTATATTTAAAATTAGTCTAGAAGGAAATGGTTCTCATAGAAGGAAGGGAAGTGGGGGATAAAGAAAAGCTAAAGTTTATTTCTAGGACTCAGGCTTATTTACAAATCATGGCATGATGTCTGAAACATAAACTGTTATATCAAAGTAACAACAGCTTGATTAATTTGAATTTATTCCCCTCCCCCATTGTGGCTACAATTCACATACTCTACACAATTTGTTTAAATAAGCCATAGTTAAGCTTGACATAATCTGTATTACCTGGTCAGATAATTAATAGTCATGTTTGCATATGGGTTTTTTTTTAAAAAATAATTACAAAATTTTTCTCAATATTAAAGCTTTAGATATGTTTAGATAATCTTTATTGCACACCTAGAAGATAAAGACCTCTAGGTAAAAACATATCAAAAATGAATTGAGATATAATTATCATTACCTTTGACAATAACAAAAGTCCATGAGTTTAAGATGACAATAAATTTCAAAATATGATTGTAAAAATGATTACTATAACAATTTGACCATTTGTGTTACAAACACACATACAAATATGTATATGCATATTCTTTCTAAAATATTATGCTCTTTTTATGTGCAAGAGGAAGAGTTGATAGTTAACTACTTTGTATGAGTAAAAAATAATTTATTTTATAAAGCAATCATTTCTTTAAAATATAGACACAGTTGTTTCTTTTGTGAGTTAGAAGCAATTGCACTTAACAAAAATGTACTTCCTTTTTGATTCTCTAGCAGTGTTGATATATATGCTGACATGTGACAGTTTCAAAATTATAAGCCACTCAATGAACCAGATGCAATATGCATGTAGATTTGTCTGCACTTGTCTGTTTGAATCATACCCATATTCAGAAAAGCATTCATGTCTCATTTTTTTCAGAGCTATATTATTCAGAATTCCCTTATAGAATTCTCTCAGACCATTGTTCTTCATGATATATGTGGTCTGAATTTGGGTAACTAATGATTAATTTTTTAATTCAATAAAAGATATATGATACTAAAAACTAGCCTAAGTTTTCACCTACAAGAGAAACAGTATTCACATTATTTGCTTTATAAACTGATGAAAAGAACAGAGACTTAACATGAAATTAATCCCTTTGAGGAACAAAAGGATTATAATGTTAATATTCAGCATGTTTAAAAGATTGAGAAAGTCTCAAATATATCATTCTGGTAGAAGAATATATTAATTCATTTACAGTAGTAATTTACACTCTAAGGTCAAGATAGAAGAGACAAATAAAAAGAGTGTTGATCCTCAAATATTTCAAAACATCAATTCTTAAAAGATTAAGTTTGTACTTTAAACACACAATTGTGTCTTTGTGTTAATAGAACATTTAGAGACATGCACAGACATGTTACCTTCATGCCTTCAACTTTAAAATGCAAATTGAGTAAAAGATCAACATATCTATTTTAGCATCTAACATCTAAAGTTAAAAAAAACTCACTCAGTCATGTATATTTAATTTGAGGCTCTTTGCTTTTAGAAACCATTATTTGGGGAAAACACACACATTGTTTCCTTCAGAAATTAGGCTTTGATGTTTAGAAAGGGTTAATGTTTCTCCTTCCCCTCCTCCTGCTCCTCTTTTATTTTTGAAAAAAACATCCCAAACAGCACTGGATGTTTTGTTTTATTGTTATCACATTAAATTTAAAAAACTTACAGAAAAAAATGTAGCATAAAGTAACCCAAAACAGACTACAGTTGCTATTGCAATAACTGTGTTCAAATCTTGTGTGGCATATTGTAGTCAAAGAAAAATAAGTGTGTGTATATATACAAAATCATATACATATCACATTTATATATTACACATGTGTATGTCCATAATTCATTGAAAACATTGTCTCTACTACTTTTCTACTTCACCATTTACCAAACACGAGTTTCATTTGCATTTATTTGTGCCCAGTACTTTGGGGAATGTACAAAGATTATTTGTATTTGGTTCCCATCTCTCAGAAGTTTATATTACATTGCTGAAGACAGACATATGGATTATGCCTATATAAATCACTATGTGTGGTCTCAAATATCTACTTAAAGTTAAGAGAATCATACCCTCAACTTCTAAGGCATGAATCCCTACTGTTACTCCTTTTATTTGTTTTAAACATACTCTTGTTATAGATTAGTTCATCCTTGACAGCTTGTCAATGAACTTTTATCAACATTAAATACAATATTAAGTCTTATGTACAATGGTCAGATAATGCAACTATACTCAACTAGTGTTTTTAATGAAATTGATTTAATAGTCAGGACTATCAGAATATTCACCAAAGTAATTTATCTAAATTATGCAGAGAAGTTTTAAAAATAATATATTTACATTAATTTCAATTTTATAAGTAACATGACATTCAGCTTATCTTTCATGCCCCAGAATAATCAGCTATGTCAAAACAACTTTGTTTTAATTGAATAATAATAGATATCATTAAAGAGCATATTCTAAATATCAAATAGATAACAGCTAGTGAAAGAAGAAAAACTACTTTTAGAAAAGATCTGTGTAATGAAATGTCTGATTGTTTCCTTCATAATAAATATCACAGGAATAATACTAATTAATTTATACTCAGCTATTGAAAATAGAAATGTAATAAAAATATACCAATATGTTGTCCTGTATTGGTCATACTTTAAGATACTTTATAACCTACTTCAAGAAAAGGAAAAGCAAATTTTACACAAATAACCCTGGCATATGCCAAATGCTAAAATGTTAAATTTGAATAACAATTATCAACTATGGATTTCAGCTACTTTGATACCAATAATGCAAAACATGTTCTTTTGCTATAATCAAACTGAGATAGATGAAAAGTGAATCTTAATATCTCTCATACACTGGACTTGGTGGGTAATAAAGTTCTTTAATAAAAATGTTTCTTATTATATTTATTTACTTTGCAGTAAGTTTCCATGCTTACAATTTTGAGCTTGTGAAATTTTTTTTTGTGTAAACATTAAAAAAATTAAAAAGACTTTATTTCAACTAAGTTATAATAACAATAAAAATTTAATATGCCCAACATACATAATTTTAATCATAGTATTTATTTTCCTATTGCTATTAAAGGGTTTTCATTCAAATACAAATATTTGTCAATATTATCTCAGAGTCATTAGATAACTATAAATTTTATAGGACTCACTTATATCAATCAACTGACAATAAGCATACAATTCTTCATTTTCTTGCCTAACTTTAATACACATATTCAATTTTCCCAAGGACCTTGAAGTGTCTTCAAAGAACAGTGAAGGTTTCTTCTACATCCACAAAAATTATTTCAAAAATAATAAAATATTTCGTATTTATGTTTAACTTTCAGTCAAATTTACCATCACTATTATTTTTTCCATAATGGAAATTTAATACTTGCATATTTCAACAGCAAGAGTACCTAATTGCCCTAGTTTTGTTTGTCAAAGATCATTAAATACTTTTATTTCTATCATTTGAGTCAATATAACTTTATAAATTGCTACATATGAATAATTTATATTATATACATGTTAGGATTAAGCTGAGTTTTTATGAAAATGGTTCTGGCTATTCAGGAAACTGAAGTCCACTGTGAGTCCCTGTGAGACTTCTGTAGTATTTCACTGTTAAATTTTATTCATGATCCATAGTATTAGCAGTATACTGAAGTCCATAGTATTTGGAATTAAGTTGTATGATTTTAGTTGAAAATATAATTTCCAAATCAATGGAAAAAACACTAGACTGACTTCCACTGGTATTAATTTATATCTAATGATGTCTATATTTATTTGATCATGAATTATTTTATATCATGGCTTGAACTATATAAATAATAGGATATATAGTCATGATTATTTTTGAGTGTTTTGTCCAATGGGGAAAGTTCCTTGCTCTTTGAGAATATGTACAATTTTCAAACAAAATATTGAAGTTCTGTATTATGTATCTTAAACAAATGCAATATGTTAACACTGCCAAATAGCACTCTTTGCAATGTTAGAGATAATATGTATCTCTGATGTGGAATAGAGTACCCACTAGCTTCATGAATTTTTGAGTGTTTGACTGGATCTAATGTGTCTGAAAACTAAACTTTTGGGACTTAACATCTATAGTAATGCAGCCACCTCAATGTTCATAGCAGCTCAATTCACAATAGTTTAACTGTGGAAGCAACCTAGATGTCCTTCAATAGATGAATGGATAAAGAAACTCTGGTATATACACAATGGAATATTAGTCATCATTAAAAGAGAACAAAATTATGGGATTTGCAGATAAATGAATGGAGTTGGAGAATATCATGCTAAGCCAAGTAAGCCAAACCCCCCAAAACCAAAGGCCGAATGTTCTAATAAGTGGATGCTGATCCAAAACCTGGAGGGTGGAGGCATGGGAAAAATGGAGGAACTTTGGGCAAAGAGAAGGGAAGATAGGAAGGGTATAGGGGGTCAGGAAAGATGGTGGAATGAGGTGGACATCATCACCCTAAATACAGGTATGACTGCATATATGGTGTGATGTTATATTGTGTATAACCATAGAAATGTAAAATTGTGCTGCAATTGTATACAATGAATCAAAAGGCATTCTCCTGTCATATATACCTCATTAAAATAAATAAATATATTTTTTTTAAAAAATAAGTACTCACTACATATCAGAAAGAAAAAAACAAAACTTTTGGTTTTAGATATTTTTAATAAATTTAAAATTACACGGCTACTTTTTGCCACTGCATTGGATTTTACATCACTGCTTTTCAATATCTCCATGTTGATAATGGGGAAAAATAATAGAGGGATTTGAAAATAATGCAAGATTAAGATTGGATATGGTATGACTTTCTCTAAAAATAGCTAATTCTCAATGTATAAATTCTTTCATGCACACTCAAGTTTCACACAGTTATATTTATCATAAAACAAAATAAAGCTTTTGTTCACTTCCAATAATAATTGTTACTATGTGTGTTTACATGGTCTTCAAATGTTGCTTGAAATTATGTGGTTTTTTTTTTGCATATTGCTGTGAGTTGGTCAGAACATTTGAAAAGATGTCACTCCAATAGAAGCTCAATATCTTTAAGAATTATGTCAATTATGAATACATTAGTTACTAATGTGCCTACTTTTGAAGGCTACTTTAGAATTTTTAAATGGTTCATGAGCCACCATTCCCCCGCTCTTCAAATTATGTCTAGTATGTTGCTCCAAGTCCCAACAAATTACAGAGATGGGAGGAACAAAATAATGGTATTATATTTTCCAAAATTAATGACCTCCCTTGAGATTTGTCAAAGAGGCAGCAAGATTTTACATTCAGAAGCTAGACCTTGCCTTTGTTTATTGTTTCACTTTGTTTTTGGTATTGGTTTACTTTTTCCCCTTTTGACTTTTAGGTTTACATCATAATTATTGTCAGAGCCAGGGGTAGTGGTACATTCCTGTAATCCCAGAGGCTCTGAAGGCTGAGACAGAAGGATTGAGAGTTCAAAGCCAGCCTCAGAAATTTAGGTGCTAAGCAACTCAGTGAAACACTGTCTCTAAATAAAATCAAAATAGGATTGGGGATGTGGCTCAGTGGTTGAATAGTTCAGTCCCCAGTACAAAAAAAAAAAAAAAAAGGAAAAAAATTGTCAGGAACACTTTAAAATATCCACAGATATTTTAAAATATGAAAGTGATGTGAAAACCAGAGAAACCATTTACCACTATTTCATTTATATTGTCCTGAAGTTTGTCATTTGAGGGTATCCTTCATTTGTCAAAAACATCAAATTAAAAAAGAAAACTAAATCTAATTTGGCTTCATCTCCTAAAGAAATCTTGAAACATGATTAAAAAGTATTAATTTATATATTACTTAGGAAACAATTACATAGATTTACTATGTGACAGTGTTCCAAGTATAAATATTAATTTCAGATACTAATTATAAATACTAATTACCAATATGAATTCAATTGATGCTCCAAGAAAAAAACCACTTGGAAATAGTTACTATTATTATTCTCATTTTCTAGACTATAAAAATGAAACTCAGAACTGGCCTTAAGTTATCCAGGCATTAGGTGGTAAGACAGGAATGTTAACCCACCCAGTTGCATCCCAGAGGTTCTGCTTGTCATTGCTGTGTGCCTGAATGTCCACCCAAATTTATGTAAGTGTGTGCTTATATAGTTTGCATGTATCTGTAAATTTATCTATATAATTTATCTAGTTAAATAAAATTAAACTCATATCATCAAGTACTTTCAATTAATCCCTTTCCTGTTTATGAGCAAGTTCCCAAATGAACTCATTTTTCTTTCTCAGTGTCTACACTTAGGTGACCTTTGTAGGATATTCTGTTTGTTTTTTTTTTTTTTATAAAACAATTCTCTTAAGGAGAAGTTTTCTCCCAAATTTCTAGCTCAATCCTACTCAGCTATTATGTTTTATGTTCCATCTGGAGCCCTTTATTAAAGCATTGAGTACTTGATGAATGAAGCAATCAAAGGCTTGCTCACATATAACTTACATCTTAGAGTTAACATGTATGAAGTATTTAATCACAACACATACTGTTCTAAGTCCATTACACAGGTTAGCTCATTTAATAATCAAAGGCCTGTGAGGTAGGTACTCTTATTATACCCATTTTACAAATGATGAAGACGGAGATACAGGTTACATGCCAACAAAAGGCGGAGCAATGATTCTTAAATTTTAGAGAGTTCTGTCTTCTTGTTGTAATGTAAGCAAGGGAATAATCAGAAGATAAGGAGGTTTGGGCCCTCATTCTGGAGTAAAATAATAATAATTCTGCGATGGATTTGTGGCTCAGTGGTAAAGTGCTCACCTAACACATGTGAGGCACTGGGTTCAATTCTCAGTACTATATAAAAATAAATAAAATAAAGGTATTGTGTCCATCTATAACTAAAGAATAATAATAATAATTAAAAAATGATTCTATGTAGAATGGGGACAGAAATGAAGAAGTAGATGAATTTACAATGCATTTTGAAGGTAGTTAAGATAAAACTTTCTAATGATTTGAATTATGGTTCATGCTCACTTGTTAGTGGCTAATAATGGCTCACCTATCTAATTATATATGTAACAATTTACATTTTTGAGAAGCCTACTGAAACCATTAGTTAAGAATGCTGATGAAGATTTTGAAGCAATATCACTATGGAAGTCATTTTGTCTATTTTCAAATCAGAACTCTAGAAATCAGCCTTAATTTTTTTCCCATAAGATCAACTCAGACCATTCAGCACCTTAAATTTAAAAAGCATCAATTTATTCTTACTTATTCTGAAATCAAAGCATAATAAATTTGGCAAATCACGATATAGTTTAGAATGTAGCTTTTACTTTTATAAAGTTAGATAAAATAATGCTGAATCTTATGCAAATTAGTCATGTTATGAGATTCATAAGAACATATTTACCATTTATTATTGTATTTATTTAGATCCAGCATCAACTCCCTTACTGAGAGAATGATTATTTCCAAAGTCATATATGAGTTTGTC
The DNA here is from genome assembly GCF_052094955.1 of Ictidomys tridecemlineatus. NCBI lineage: Eukaryota > Metazoa > Chordata > Mammalia > Rodentia > Sciuridae > Ictidomys > Ictidomys tridecemlineatus. The sequence goes on from NC_135479.1 coordinate 169,461,381, forward strand.
GTGTGTTAAACAACTAGGTAAGAACTAAGTCATCCATGTTTGGTATACTTAAGGCAGTACCAAAAACGAGATACTGAAATCCTCATTGAAAATTTGCCCCAGCCACTCAGCCAGAAAGAACAATTGGATTACATTGAAATGCTGACCTTCTATGCAGGAATGTGAAGATTTTCTCACAAATGTCCTATTTGTGGCTGAGAGGCTTTTAAAAAGTAAAAACTCTAGAATGAAGTACTTAGAAGTGTTGTTCTCTCCTGTCATTATGATATTAATGTGTTTATACCAAAAATCTGAAGGATTTTTGAGTAGGTTCACATTTTTTTAAAATATTTTTGTATTTATAGATGGACACAATATCTTTATTTTATTTATTTATTTTTATGTGGTGCTGAGGATCAAATCCAGTGCCTCATGCATCATCCCAGGCAAGTAAGTACTCTACCACTGAGCCATAATCCAAGCCCCCTAGGTTCACATTTTTTGTTAAAAATTTGGAACATATTTCTGTCTTTTAGTTATTTCTTTAAATTTTAAAAGATCATAACAATACCAATGTTTATGTAGTAAATTGAAAAGAAAAATAACTATTGTACTAGTCTAACATGACTACTGTTTTTGTTTTAGTGGAGTACACTTCAGATATCTGAATTACCCCCATCCCCAAAAATATGCACTCTGATGTGGTTGAAACTATATTATGCATTTAAACTGACATGGCCTTTCAGCTTCTCCACAAAGTCCTTAACTTTTTGGTTTATTTGTATATAGATTTTCTATGATGTGAATTAAGTAAAAGTATATAAAATTCATAAAGAAAGGTATTGCTACCTGAGCACAATGATGGAAAATAACATAAGTCAAATATGCTTTTCATAGATCTCAAAATTTCAGAAAACTGTTCAATATTATCAACATATGTAAATTAGCATCAATATAGAATTTTGAAATGTTACTTTTTTAAAAGTTTATATTATCTCATGGGGAAAAAAGAGAATACTTTTTTTCTTAAAGAGTTTCATTGTACAGCTCTGAGGAATTGGAGGATGATTCCCTGAATTGTAAATGCTAGGCAAAAATGCAAAGTAATTTAGGCTAATTTATTTCTTTTACCCCATTTAAAAATATTTCCTTTGTACAGCATACCTCTTTTCAGATATAATTAATGGAATAATTAAATGGTGTTTGTTTTTGCCTTTTAAAAAAGTAAGTTTTATTTTATGATGAAATGAAAGCAATAGGAGCCATACCATTTTAGACAACAGTATTTCATCAATGGCATACAACAGAATGATAGCAATGGCAATGATATACACTTGAAAATATGAGGCTTGGAGAATAAACTTCCACAAATCACAAAGGTATTAAATACCTCAGCATTTCCTCATACTATTTATATTGAATTTCACTTTTGGCTAACAACAGATGTTTTCTGAATAATTGTACTTATAATTACTTATTCTTGTGGGTTTTAAAATTGTTTAAATTGTAGCAGCATAAAACAATCATTTTATTATACTCTTGGACTCAGAAGGGTAGGAATTCATACCAAGGGCAACAAGGAACAGGTATTGTCTCATTTTCAATGACCAAAGCCTCAGCTCACAAAACTCAAAGGCTGTGGATGACTCTAGGGATTTTTCGGCACATGTCTGGTTGCTGAGGCTGGCTGGGCCTTCCATGGGACTCTCAATCAAATTTCAACCCTTGGCCAGGTTTCCTGAGGGAACATAGGCCCCATAACTCGAAGAGAAGACGAATATTATATACTAAGAAGACCAAGTGTGGTGGAAGTTCCTTTTGTGTCCATCTGGAAAATAACTAGTGTGTTAATCCTCTGATAGTGGTAACCAAAGGCAGGTTAGGTGTGGCTGATGGAGGTAGATCCCTAGGGTCATGCCTTTGGGGTATATGTTATGTCCTTGTTGAACAGAGTGCTGGGCAGGTGTGTGTTCCGCCACCCACCTTTGCTTCCTAGTGCAGGTTCTGAGCTGCTTTCCTCTTCCACATCCTTCCACCAAGTTCTTCCTCACCTCCAGCCCACAGCAATGGAATTGGCCATCTACAACTGAGACCTCTAAAGCCAAGAGTCCCAAATAAACTTTTCTTCCTCTAAAATTGTTCTTGTCAAGTTTTATGTTCACAGCAGTGAAAAAACTGACAACAAAACACTCTCTGTATCTTTCTAAGTTAAATAATTCCTTGTAGGACAACAGTGACTTATTCAAGATGGTAAGTGGTTTATATGCATTCAATATTCATTTAGGAAATAGTGAATGGGCTTTGATAAGTCTATGAAACCACAACTGAGGCTATTTGACTTAGGTACTGCTGTTCAGAATTATAGGTTTGACAGAATCAGAAATTGTCGCTTCCCTATTGAAGAACTAGGCCAATATTCCTCAGGTGGTACCCTGACAGTAACAGAAGCATTAGAAGCCTATCCAAACCAATCTAAAAGTTATCACCTTCTGGGGATTCACTCAAGTGGTTTACAAAATGAAATTTCCTGACTGCTGAAGTGAGTCATTTGACATTTCTGATAATGCTTTAAATTCAACAGTAAACAACAAAATATGAATTAATATTATACTAATAAAATAAAATATTATCTGAATATTTCCATAAAAAATTGTAATTGCAGTACTAATTTGCATTTTAAGGGTAGATAAATTGTTGATAATTGGCAGGAGGGGAAGATATTAGCATTCATAAATAAGAATACCTTTAGAAGTGTGACACTGTATACACACTGAAAATATTCCTGCAGGATAGCTTTAAAAGATTGCTTATGAAAAAATATTTTCCTATAGAGAGACTTTTGCTTTTCTTCATAACTGATAAGACCCTTGGACCAAAATAATTTCTACCACAAGGTATTGTGATTTTATTCACCAATGGTTGAAGATAAAATCATTAATATGGACATCAGATCTTCAAGATAACTAGGCAAAGAAAATATAGATAAAATGTAGAAACAACTGAGGGTATTACTGCTTGCTGGGAATGGAGTAATAATATGCCTTATAATGGAGTTATTCTTAAAAGACTAATGGAAGAAAAACTCTCTGGGCTTCAATAATTCAATTTTTTATAATGTTTTTTTCTAGCTCTATAGTAGAGAAGGAATTCAAATAAAGTTAATATGGTAAAAAAAATAGTCATATATGCAAAAGAATTGTTAATCTGATTTACATATCTCCAATAAAGATTTTATGTCCACTAATAATTACCTTGACAATCTTGTTTTATTGGGAAATAACTGATCAAGAATGAAAATGACTAGGTAGTTAAGAAAAATGTACTATCAAAGAAAACTGTTTAATTCCCACTGTACAAAAAAAAAGCAAAATTGAAATTCTTCAAAGTAAAAAACACATAACAATTTAATATTCTCAATATTAAGTGTAAACTCACATTTTCTGGGTTCTATAGAGAGAAACTTTTGAGTAGGGATGCACCATAATTGTAATTTTATTTACACACTTGAATAGATCTAAAATTACTTATTGAAGAATATTTTGGTTTATGTGTCCCTTGGAGCCCATATCCATGTAATTGTGGAATGAATTTTCATCTATGTATATGACATCTTCTGGTACATAATATACAAAGATTGCTAAAAATCAGCTGACCTTGGTATTTATTTGAACCAATAGAAGATAGTGAAAGTGATAATCTGGGTATATCAATCAAAGTAGCTTTTCAGATTCTACCAGAATGTTAGGATTCTGCCTCTTCAAACATGGTCATCAAGAAAGCCAAGCCAGGGCTGGAGTTGTGCCTCAGTGGTGGAGCACTTGCCTCACAAGTGTGAGGCACCGGATTTGATCCTAGCACCACATAGAAACAAATAAAGGCATTGAGTCCATGTACAATTGGAAGGAAGGAAGGAAGGAAGGAAGGAAGGAAGGAAGGAAGGAAGGAAGGAAGGAAGGAAGGAAGGAAGGAAGGAAGGAAGGAAGGCCAAGCCATATAGAAAGGCTATTGTACTTGCATTGGTCAACAGCTCCAGCTGTGCTCAAAACTACATGAGTGAGCCATGGTATTTGTTCAGTCAGATGATGTGAGGCGATTCAGTTCCTAGCCACATGAGAGACCCTGAGAGCAAATTGCCTCCTAGAGCCCAGTCAACTCAGTAGAAACAAGTAATAATAAACTCTTGTTTTAACAAAGTGAAACACATTTGTTTTTTCCTTTTTTTGGTGATTTGTTATATAGAAATAGAAAAACTGGAACAATTCTTTCTTTCTTTCTTTCTTTCTTTCTTTCTTTCTTTCTTTCTTTCTTTCTTTCTTTCTTTCTTTCTTTCTTTCTTTCTTTCTTTCTTTCTTTTTTTTAATACCAGGGATTGAACCCAGGGGGACTTTACCACTGAGCTATGTCCTCAGCCCTTTTTATTTTTTTATTTATTTTATTTCAAGACAGGGTATCCTTAAGTTGCTTAGGGCCTGGTTAAATTGCTGAGGCTGGACTTGAATTTGTGATGCTCTTGCCTCAGCCCCCCTGAGTTACTGGGATTACAGGCACTCCGGGCTTAGAACAATTCTCCCCCCACCCCTAATAGTTTTTGGAGACTGTAGATGGACAGAATACCTTCTTTACTTTATTTATTTTTATGTGGTGCTAAGGATTAAACCCAGTGCCTTACACATGCTAGGCAGGTGCTCTGCCATTAAGCTACAGCCCCAGCTCTGGAAAAATTCTTTATGACTATTGTTTGGTATATAAAACATGTGACTTTTTTCTTCAAAATGCTAACAAACTGATAAAAATATGAAATGGTCTTTTTGGTCAAATATAGCATACATAGAAGGTTTAAAACTAGTCAGTTGTAAACAGATCCTGCTGTTTTCCTAACTTTAGACATCACAGGCACAAACACACAAACATATGTCTTTATGAATATTTTAAGAAGAAAATAAAATTGCATTTATTATAAATTATTTCTTGTCATAAATTAAGAACTCATATTGAACTAGATATTAGCAGATCACTAGCTATTATGTTAGTACCGACCTCTTAAAATACTAATCTATTTTATGAAACATAGGAAGAATGATTTTCAAATGTCTGGACAAATAGACTTGTTCATCCTTACAACTTAAAACACACCTATGATCAATGACCCTGAAGAAATATATACATTCTACTACATTTTGAATATTTTCACCCCATTTGAGGATATGTTTATGGAGCACAGAAAAAAATTCCAAGAGAATAATATTGTCACTTTAAGGTGAGGTCTCTACAGTTTCATTGTTTAAAGTTATGTACCCTAGGGCTGGGTTTGTGGCTCACCATGTGTGAGGCCCTGGGTTCTATCCTAACACCACATAAGAATAAATAAAATAAAGATATTGTATCCAACTACAACTTAAAGTAAAAATAAAATATTACATACCCTAAATGTTTGAAAAAGGGAATCTTCAACCTTTTCTAATTCCTTTTATTTTTCTTTTTAAATTCTTCCTTTGTCTTCTTTTCATTCCTCCATTCCTCTTTTCTTGATTTGTCGTCTTTTACAAAGATGATAGAAATAAAGCAAATTACTGGAATTCAGGTGCCTTGGTTTCTAATCTAAATTCTTCAAGTAAGTAGATATGTAATCTCGGTCAGGTCACTTACAATCTTGAGTCCTAAATTACTTCCCCCCTAACTTTGGGGGATTAAAACAGATTATTTTTCTATCCCTTGATGGTTTAAAATTATATAATTCAAAAACATGTATAAAACAAGGCAATTACAAGGTAAACATCAGAAGTTAATTTGGAGAGGATATAAAAGCATATCAGGTTCATAGTATGAGTTACATATGGAAATGAACTAAAGTCAGAACAAGAAGGCAAATTACTTTAGGCTAACTAGTTCTCATAATACAATACAAGAAAACAAAAATTCTCTATGGAAATACTTTTCTTCATTGACTTTTAGGAGAAATAAACATGATTCTTGTATTTAAGGGATATTGGATAATATAATTGAAACTCTATTTGGTTACAGTATTTAAAGTAAGGCTTCTTGGTATTCTCATAGCACCAGGATCATACCACAATGCATGAAAATCCAACTTGAGCATTTATTGTACATTTATATATTTTTAAATCTATATGTCCATTTGTCTAATTAAAATTTCTTAGGGGTAAGTGACTTTTATTTTTTTTTATTATTAGGCCCTGCAGAGTGTAAGGGGGAATTATATATGCCTTCAATACGTTTTTATAGAATTAAGGACTATAGAATCAATCTTCAAATAAATATTTTCATGTCATCGCATGAATGGTAACAAAATCATATAATTAAGTTACAATTTAGAAAAGATATGTCTGTTTAATTCTGATAATATAGTCAAGTCAGCAGTTTTATGTTGCCCTAAATTAGTACATGTATAAAGATTCTGGCACAATACAAGGAAGAAAAGTGTCTCTTAAAGGGCAGTTTTCCATTAATGATTGTTTCATGTGAGTTTATGACAAGTGCCAGTTTCAGTAGACCCAGTATTTTAATAATACTAGTTATTAAAGTACCATTTTTTACATTGTTGACTATTAACTGTGATTTGAAAGTAGATATTGAAGTGGTAGCAGTAACATCTTACATGCCAAATTAGGGGTTTAACATGTATTTTTTTTTCTCATGTGAAGTCTTTCTTTATCAGGTTGTACCAAAAGGAATTTTGAAAGAGAATTTCCACTAGAAACTAGCTTAAAACCTTCCCAAGCACTGAAACAAATACTGGATTAAGATAAGTTTGTGTCAGTAGTAGAAAATTAAGGTTCAGTGTCATCAATTGGCTACAGCTTGTTAAGCCATGCCTTCTGTGGAAAACCTGATTATGAAAAAGTCTACGGAGCCATGAGCTGAAAGCTTTCCTAGGCCTCTCCCACCTCTAGGCACAGACAGCTGAGACACAGGTGATATACTTCAAATTCTAAGTCTAAGAATGTTGGAGAATGTAGATTTTTGACAAAGATATTGAAGATGCTATGTAAATATTTCAGATAGTGCTTGACCAATCCTTTCAGCTAATTTTTAGGAATAAATGCTATATACCAATATAATCTTCCAATTCTAGATTTCCTATGGATGAAACATTGGCAGAATTCTTAAATTTAAGTTTTTAAAAATTATTTTCAGCTAATGGATTCTTGGAATATAGATATAAAGCTTAGAAGCTGCCAAATTGGTTCTAGACATCTGCTGGCTCTCTGAGCTCATTAGTGGAGTAAACAACTCTCTTATAGATAATGGGTATAGAACATCTAACCAGGCAGATTTGTCAGCAAGTTTCTTAATGCTCAAGAAAAGTATTCCAGAATCTGACTTTTAAGAACAACCAAAATCATTAAAGTTACTTTTATACTTTGCCCTAATTGCTCAAAAGCTGGATACAAATAATAAAGTGAATCTTACACATAGAAAAGTTATAAAGTATTACCACAGACAGAGCTAGCAAAAATATGAATTGAATTTTAGAAATTTACTCTGTGTTCATCATTGTTCTGCATTCAGGAAATAGAGCTCCAATGTTGCTAAATTTTGTAAACAATAAGCCCACAGGATAATAAAATAATTTTAAAAATAATCTGAATTTTTATGTGGCAGTAGGGCAGCCCTAACCAAGAAGAATAATGCTTTAGAATGTTTGATCTTCTAGTGAAGAAAAATATGAAGTCCTCATAGTGTATTTGTGAAAGGGTTCATTGGATGCCCAAAGTGAAGAAAATGATGTTACATGAATAGTGAGATTGGGATCAAGAGAAGTAAAGATCAACAACAGGCTGGAATTCAAGGTTTTTGAATAAGCCTCAATGAGTAGAGAAAGTGAACACTATCAATAATGCTAGTGCTTTAACTTGCATAGAGTAAGCATTCACTGTAGTTGGGGTAATCCAGTGAAAAGTTAACAGAATGGTCCTATGAATTGTGATGCCTGAATGGTTAAACTGTCGACAAAGTTCAAAATGCTTGTGGTTATTATTTACATCTGTCATGTTATTTAATATTTTGTTTCAAAGTTTATCTCAGTTTATACTGGAACCATGTTGTTTATCCTTACAGGACTGTGTCAAATAGTATGACATACTGTTCTCAGCTATAATTCAGTACTTCAGTTATTCCTTAATTGGGGGCTAGATAAGTAAATGCAGAGCAATTTCTAAGAGGTTCGAGAATCCTTGGCAGGTTACTAAAGATGGCTATGATATCTGTTTTTCTAAGTTACCAAATATACATCTTATTCCTTAAAATCAGGTGCAACAAATTTAGCATTTTATTATAACTCTCACTTTAATTTCAATTTTCTTTATTGTCAGAAACATCATATCATCATTTCTTTCAGAGATTTCACATCTCTTCCTATAGGATAATGGCTTTGTCTGTAAATATTTTGTTTTTATTATTGGTGATGATTGTGATGGTATTAGGAATATCTAATCTCAGAGTTGAGGTTAGGGGCAGCTTTCTGACTGGTGTCTGTTCACACCACCTAGATGCTTATGTTTTTCTAAATTGTCCAAACATCCCAGTTTCAGCTAATTTATCTTAAATGTCTTTCAGAGAGAGCATTAATCTGCAGGATATATAAAGAACAATAACAACAAAAAAAACTTAACACCCCAAAACCAAGTAGCCCAATCAAGAAATAAACAAGGAAACAGAATAGACACTTCCCATAAGAAGAAATATGAGTGGTCAACAAATATATAAACAAATGCTAAACATCTCTAGGGGCTAGAGAAATGCAAATTATTAAAACTACACTGAGATTTCATCTCACTCCAGTTGGAAAGTCAATTAAAAAGAATACAAGTAACAATAAATGGTGGTGACAGTGTGTGGGGGAAAAGGTACACACCTGTGTTACTGGTGGGACTGTAAATTGGTGGAACCACTCTGGAAAGTATTATGAAGATTCCTCAGAAAACTTGGAATGGAATCACCATTTGACCCAGCTATCTCACTCTTCTCTCCTTATAAACAAAGAATATAATCAGCATACTATAGTGATACAGCCACATTACTGTTCATATCAGCTCAATTCATAATAGCTAAGCTATGGAACCAACCTAGTTTCCCTTCAATGAATGGATAAAGAAAATGTGGTAGATATACACAATAGAATATTACTCAGCAATAAAGCAGAATGAAATTATGGTATTTGCAGGTAAATGGATGGAACTGGAGACTATCATGCTAAGTGAAATAAAGCCAATCCCCCAAATCAAAGGCTAAATGCTCTCTGATATGCAAATAGTGACTCACAATAGATAGATGGGGGAGGTTCACCTTATTGGACAAGGGGGATTGGGGGTTAAGGGCAGTTGGGAACAAGAAAGACAGCAGAATGAATCGGACATAACTTACCTGTATTCATATATGAATACATGACCAGTGTAGTTCCATTTCATATACAACCATATGAATGGGAAGTTATACTCCAGGTATGTATTAAAAGTCAAAATACATTCTACTGTCATGTATATTTAAAAAGAAAAAAATTAAAATTTCATGTAAAATAAAAAGAAAAGAAACACAGGCAAAGTAGTAGACAGCTTGCCTAGCATATGTGCAACTATGGGTTTGGTCCCAGTACCCTTACTAAAAGAAAAAAAAAAAACTGGAAAATAGCATTATTAGAGATTCTTTTTAATATTGAAAGGCATAGATATAAAACAAATTATTTAACTCTTTTCCTTTTGAAGGACATTTTGGTAATTTTTGTTTAATTTTTATTAACCAGTAATCTTATGGTAAATGTACATTTTCCTTTTTATAAGAAAAGTAGTTGGATGGTACAATTGTAAGACTTCCCATATAATTACATTCTACATAATTCCAATTACATTCCATATAAAGAATTTATTCATTCTTTATGAACAGGAAGATATACACATTTGGAATCAAATATGTAGAAAATATATTTATTTCCTCTCCTTCCCCTTTTGAATTCAATAAAGCAAATTCCTTAGTTCCTTTAGTGCTATTTTGAACAAAATAGCAAGTGATGGACTGCAGAAAATTTTTGTAATGTCTTTACAAATTTGTACCACTATGTTCCTTTTGTTACAAAATTTTAAAAACTGTATTAAAAGCTTGGTGCTGGGCAAGGAAGGTGGTGCACACCTGTAATCCCAGGAGTTTAGAAGGTTGAGGCAGGAGAACCACAACTTCAAAACTAGCCTCAGCAATTTAGCAAACCATAAGCAACTTAGTGAGACCCTGTTTCAAAATAAAAGTAGAAAGGGCTGGGGATGTGGTTCAGTGGTTAAGTCCCCAGGTTTCAATTCCTGCTCCAAGAAAAAAAAAGTTATTATTTAATAAACAACCTATTTTACCATTTTATTTCATATTCTCCATCTTTTACCAAACATTAACTAAATTTTAGCTGTTTCTCTTCTTGACTTTTCTATTGTTGCTATGCATGTCTCTGAAACATGGTTTTAATGCTACTTGTTATCTTGAACTTATGCTCTAAAGTGGTGATATGACTCCTTTTGCAGTGATACTGTATTTCTCACCTCTTCTTCTTTCTGTCTTCCCTTTCCCAACCTTCAAGCATAATTATATCCATATTTTATCTCCTCTGTAAAATAAACCTCAATGATACCCTCAATATTTTCTTAGATTATTATTTATTATTCCATTAATGGGAAAATACACATCTTGTTTCTTTGCTCCTCCTTCCCCTTTCATCTCTGCCCCTTCCACTTTATATTCTTGTATATCTGTAATTTTATAATTTCAAGTGTTATAGAATTTACATTGTTTTATACTTACAATTAAGCTTCTGTACTTGTCCATAGTATAATTTATATCTTAATGACATTATAACCAATATGCTCAATAAACTCTCCACTTAGAGTACAATATCAAATCATTTTTCTTTTCCATTAACATATAATTTTCTTGTGCAGATGTTAAATTTATTTTATTTTCATATTAATTTTATAGAAATACAGTTCAAACACATTCAATGAACACATTTGAATTGTACAATTCAATGAGTTTTAGTATGTACTCAGATCTACAACCATCACTACAACCAATTTGAGACCATTTTTGTTAACTAAAATCAAACTCTACACCATTAGTAGTTACTATTCATTTCTTCCTCACTCCCTGTTTCCAAAGCATAGGAAACATATAATCTACTTATTGTCTATGTAAATTGCCTATTCTTTTAAAAAAAGTTTTGTAGTTGTAGATGGACTGCATGTCTTTATTTTATTTGCTTATTTTTGTATGTGGTGCTAAGGATTGAATCCAGTGCCTCATATGTGCTGGGCAAGTGCTCTGCCATTGAGCCCCAGGTCCAGCCCCTATCATTTTTTTTTATTTTGACATAATATCTAATAAGAGTGCCTAACTCAAATTCATAAAGATTTGTTCTCTTTCTCCATTGAAGAAGAAAAGTCTAGCTGATGTATTGGGAATATTGGGAAGTATTGCCATCCTAACTACATTAAGACTTATGATCCATGAACAGAAGGCATCTTTTCATATATGTCGATCTTAATTTTCATTCAACAATTTTTTTGTACTTTTCATGGTATAAGATACAAACTTGTTAAATTTACTCATAAGTATTTTATTATTTTTGATGCTATCATGAATGGAAGACTTAAAAAGAAATTCAGTTGATTTTTGCATATTGGTCTTATACTCTATAAACTTGCTGAAAATTCAAATTGGTCCTAATAATTTTGTTTAAGACCTTTGGAATTTTTTAATATAAAATATAAGCAAAGAGATGATTTTAATTCTCCATTTCAATTCTGGGTACTTTTTATTTCATTTCCTTGCCTTCCTTTCCTGATTAGAAACTCTAATATGGGTGAATAGAAATAGAGATGTCAACATCCTTGTTTTGTTCCTGATGTCAGACCAAAAAACAACATTATTTTGTAACATTAAATATGAAGCAGCATGGTTTTTTTGTGGCTTCTCATATGATGTTGAGAAATTTTCTTCTATTCCTAGTTTAATGAGTGGCTTTTATCATGAAATAGTGAAATGCTTTGTCAAATAATTTTTCTGTATCTATTGAAAAGATCATGTGGTTTTGTCCTCCATTAAAATTATATATTAGATAAATTATTTTTCTAGATTTAAGCCAATGTGGTATTCCTAGGATAAATGTCACTCATAATGGTATATAATACTTTACATAAATATAGACAGATCAATAGAGGAAAAAATAGGCCATAAATATAACTCATATGGTCAATCAAAGTTTGGGAAAAGTATCAAGGTAAATTAATGGGGTAAATCATTTTTTTAAAAATAGTGCTAAAACAACTGCATACTTTTATGGAAATAAATAAATCTAGTCCTCAATTTTACTCATATATATGTAAAAATTAACTCAATAGATTCTAGATATGAAAATAAATGTAAACCTATAAAACTTGAAGGTTATTGTGAATATTTGTTATCTAGGAAAATCTTAAAGATTTTAAAAAGTAAAAAAAAAAATATGCAGGATGCAATTATCAATACCATGAAGAAGAAAAACATTCAATAATTTAGACATCATAAAGTAAAAAAACTTTCTATTCTTTGAAAATTATCCTTAAGGAATGAAAAAGCAAGCCAAAAAATGAGAGAAAATATTTTTAATCATATATATGGCAAAGGAATTGAATCCAGAATATATGAAGAGTTTAGTAATAAGATAATTTAATAAAATATGAAAAATACTATTTGAACAGATGCTGTTCAAAACTTGTTGTGAAAAATAAGCCCCAAATGATTTTAATAATCTTTTTTTATTAGTTACACATGACAGTACAATGATCTTGACAATTCATACATTTGAATCAAATGGGGTATAATTTCTCATTTTTCTGATTGTACAGGTTGCAGAATCAAAAATTTATTGTTTTTGCTTTCAAAAAGTAATGGACTTGGACTTGTTTGAGTTGAAAGCTGAGTTACACTTTTTATACTTTTTTCAGTCTCTGATCATCACATACAATGTCTCCTAACACATATGGTTTGGGGAATAGAGGGAGAAAAAAAAGTAAGGCACAGGAGGTTGTCGTTGCTTCATTCTCTTGAATGTGCCCTTTCCCTGCCTTTGAAGCAACTGTGTGTAGGCTTCAAAAATGGAGATCTGATGATCTTGTTGGAAATAGCAGTCTCATGTCTAAATGTTGAGAGACCTCACAAAGCAGCCAAGGTCAGTACAATTTAGTCTGAGATTGGAAAGTATCTCCAATCCCAAGGGTAGCAGGCTAAATGAATTTCCCACAGAATCAATTGTGGGTTGAAGGAGACATCAACAACTTGATTTTATCTTTGATCACATTTTAAGTGTCAGTCTGAATAGTATGAGAGAAAATGGCTAAAAAGAAGTTGTAGTTGTAATGGTGGAAGTCCAAAGCAAAGGTAGGAATTGTCTTCCAACAGCTGGAAAAGATGCATAACACATTAAGGATATTCGAAGGAAGAGATCCCTAGATATGTAGGATCTGTGTAACTCTCATGAAAGTTCCCTCAAAGGGAAAACTCAACTTAAAATACCTGTCACAACTACAGAAAATGTACAACAGATCTGTTCCACTCTGCTGAGAAGGTTTCTGTGAGAGCTAAATCCAGATCTTGTTTTAAATTTCACTCCAGCACAGAGAAACAACTAGCATCAAAGAGATGATTTTTAAATAGAAAATACTTTACTGAAATTATTTTCTTATGGCCCCAAAGGAGTGTCAGTTTTGGAGACATACTGGTGATGACTGCTAAAGGGGAAATATTAAATCTACTTTAATAAGCACATCCTATTTATATATCTAGATCCAGTAATGTGTATACTGTGTTAGTCAGCTTTTTATTGCTATGACAAAATACACGAGAAAACCAACTTACAACAGGACAGGTTTATTTTGGTTCATGGTTTCAGAGGTATCAATCCATGGTCGCTTGGCCCCATCACACACGGCCTTTAGTGAGAGAACAGCATGGCAAGGAGCATGTGGTAGAGCAGAGCTTCTCACGTCATGGTGGCTGTTAAGCACAGAAAGAGAGAGAGAGAGAGAGAGAGAGAGAGAGAGAGAGAGAGAGAGAGAGAGAGAGAGAGAGAGGGGAAAGGCCAGGGACAATATATAACCTTCAACTCATCCCCTTCTCCAAAGTTACTTACTTTTGTAAGTTAGGCAACACTTTCTAAAGTTTCCACTATCTCCCAACAGTGCCACTAGCTGGGGCCCAAGCCTTCAAAACATGGGCCTTTGGGGGAAATTCCAGAATCAACAATTCTATCTGAGGAAATTGAAATTCATTTCAAAATTCAAATTTCCCACATCTGCAACTGTTTCCTTATGTTGACTTCTGGATTATGATAAGAGATGTTCTATTTGACAAATTGTGCTCATTTTATTTTTTGTTTTGACCTAGACTTATATAATTTTTATGAGGTATCCCTTACCTGATTTCAATTGAAACAAGGTTGTGAATAATATCTTAAGCAAAATGGTTAAATCTAAAATTTCATTTAAAAACGAAACAACATACCTATCAATTTAGCTTTTAGGAAGACATTATTGGGATAAAAAGAAAACTGTGGGAGAAGAAGAAAGAATCCCAAATATTTCGAAACTTCTTTCTGACCTTCCTATAGTTTAGAATTGCCCTTCTTGTTATCAGTTTAGAATTAGCTGTCAAATTCTTTTTCTAGTTATATGCCAATCTTTCTCTTATTTTTTTAATTTATTTATTATTTTTATTTTTTGAGAGCAGGGTGGACACTGGGGATTGAACTCAGGGGCACTCAACCACTGAGCCACATCCTCAGTCCTATTTTGTACTCTATTTAGAGACAGGTCTCACTGAATTGCTTGGCATCTTGTTGTTGCTAAGGCTGGCTTTGACTTCATGATCCTCCTGTCTCAGCCTGCTCTTCAGCCACTAAGATTACAGGCATACACCACCATGCCTGGTGTTTCTATTCATATTTAAACTTTATTTTAGTGAAATGTGTGGTAAAACCTGGCTTAGACTAATCTGAACATGAACCTTTGCTTAGTTACTAATTAAACATGGAACTTAAAGAATTTTACTATTTTCTGAGTTGTGTTATCTCTAAAGCACAAATTGCTGCAGTCTGGCTGGGCACAAAATCAGGAGCCCCTCAAGCTCCTGCCAATGAAACTCCTGCCAATGCCCTGTATGTTCCTGGGAAATATGCCCACCCACACACGCAGCGTTCTCCAGGACACACACTCCAATAGGAAATCTTTCCTCCGGAATTCCCTCTGACCACACTTCCCCAACCCATGGGAACTCTCCAGGAGTCCAGTAGTAGGCTGAGGTGGACAGCAGGGGTCTAATATCCATTTGAATGCGGATGTTAACATAATCATATCATCTCAATGGCTTGCTGGTGTCACCTTACAACCAAAAATGCCAAGCATCATTTTTACTTGGCTATGACTCTTAGCATAAATGATAAAATCTTTAAGCTCATTATTGATTTAATTAAATGAATTAATAGATAAAGTAACAAGCACAGATGAGGTGCTCAAGAAACACATTCCTCTACTATGTAACTGAACCTTCCAATTTGGAAAATACAATCTTATTTACAAATCATAAAATTAATTTAATACAAAATTAATGTGTATGAATTCACATATTTTAGTGAATTAACATTGCAAGTAATGAATGACAAAGGATTCTGTAATTTCTAAATGTCAATTTTAATAAGTTTTCAATGTGTTAATGTATCTTCCATGTACTAAGAAAAATTTTAACTTTTCATTTGTATTACAACATTTACATCAGATGCCACTAGAGGGACTTGTATTATCAGAAGTGTCTTTCAGAAGCATCAGTAGGAAATATTAAGAGAAAAACGTATTAGTGTAAAAATGCCCCATAGTGATGTCTGGATTTGGGATTTCACTGTCTAATGAAATATATAAACTATTTTCCTGCGTTCATCCTCCTTACTTAGATATAATTTAATTCACAATAATTTAGTATTTTGCGAATTGTTAATAAGAATTATATTTTACTCTTAGTTTTTCCCATGTCTTTTTTTATTTGTTCTTATTAGTTGCACGTGACACTAGAATGCATTTTTGATACGTCATGAATAAATGGAGTATAATTTTTAATTCTTCTGGTTGTACATGATATAGAATCACAATGGTCGTGTAGTCATATATGTACACAGGGTAATAATGTCAGATTCATTCTACTATCCTTCCTACCCCAATAAACCTCCCCCTTTTCTCTCCCTGCTACCTAATCCAGAGTAACTCTATTGTTCCCTAATACCCCCTCCCCACCTTGTTGTGAATTAGCATCTGCATATCAGAGAAAACATTCAGCCTTTGGTTTTGTGGGATTGGCTTATTTTGCATATCATGATATTCTCCAGTTCCATCCATTTACTGGAAATACCATAATTTCATTCTTCTTTAAGGCTGAGTAATATTGTGTATATATACCACATTTTCTTTAGCCATTCATCTGTTGAAAGACCTAGGTTGGTTCCATAGTTTAGCTATTGTGAGTTGAACTGCTATAAACATTGATGTAGCTGCATCACTATAGTATGCTGGGTTTAAGTTCTTTGGGTATAAACCGAGGAGTGGAATAGCTAGGTCAAATGATGGTTCCATTCCAAGATTTTTGGGGAATCTCCATATTGCTTTCCAGAGTGTTTGCATCAATTTGCAGTCCCACCAGCAAAGTATGAATGTAATTTTCCCTCATAGACTTGCCAACATTTATTATTGCTTGAATTCTTGATAATTGCCATTCTGATGGGAGTAAGATGAAATCTTACAGTAGTTTTGATTTTTAATTCTCTCATTCCTAGAGATATTGAACATTTTTTCATATATTTGTTGATCGATTGTATTTTTTCTTCTGTGAAGTGTCTGTTCAGTTCCTTAGCCCATTTATTGACTGGGTTGTTTGTTTTTTTAGTGTTAAGTTTTTTTTGAGTTATTTATATTTCTTGGACACTTAATTTTAAGACATTAAAACTAGTAATTTGGATATGGCACAAAAGCATATAAAAAAAAAGCCAAAATAAGGGAGACTACATTAAACTAAAAGGTTTCTGAACAATAATGGAAACAACATAAAAAAATAAAAATGAAAGTCATGAAATAGGAGAAAATATTTACAAACTCGTAGCTTATAAGAGGCTAATGTTTAAAATATATTAGGGATCTCATATAACTCAATAGAAAAAAAGCAAATAACCCCATTAAATAATTGACAAAAACCTGAATAGGAATTTTTCCAAAAAAGTTATGAAAAGGTGTCTGACATCACTACTCAGAGATAAAAAAAAAAATCAAAACCACAATAAGATATCTGCTCACTTTTCTTTGCATGAGTATTATAAAAATGATGAATGATAAGTGTTGACTACATATAATGTGAAGAGAAGAGAAGCCTTATATTTTGTAGAGAAGAATGTAAATTGATACAACTACTATGAATAACAGTATGCACATTCCTTAAAATTTAAAAATAGAACTGCCATGTGATCCAGGAATCGTACTACCAGGCATATATTCAAAGGATATGAAATTGATATGAAAGAGATATCACTACTCCCATGTTAATTACGGCATTATTCACAATAGCCAAGGAATCATCATAAATGTTCATTAGTGATGAATGAATGAAGAAAATGTGTGTATATGTAATATGAAACTATTGAGCCTTAAAAAAAGAGCAATCCTGGCCTTTAACACAAGAATGACCTGAAAACACTATGTTAAGTGAAATAAGCCAGATACAGAAAGACAACTAAGGCTTGATATCATATGTGGAATCTAAAAATGTCAAACTCATAAAAGAGACCAGAAGGCTAGTTACCAGTGATTAGGGGTTAGGGGAAATGAAGAGATGTGATTCAGAGGTAGAAGGTTTTAGTTATAAAATGGGTAGGTTCTAGAGAGTACAGTATGGTGACTAATAAATTATAATATGTACTTGGAATTTGCTAAGAGAGCAGATCTCAAGTATTCTACACACACATAACTGGGAGGTGATGGATGTGTTAATTGGCTTTCTTCTGGCAGTAATTGTACACTGTGTGTGTATGTATTTATCATACCTCATATTGTATACCTTAAATAGATACAATTTTCATTTGACAATTATACTTCATTAAATATAGAAAAACAATGCCTTAAGAAATAATCCTTTCATCTTTTTTTTATATTAAGTCCTCTTGTTAAGAAGGGACTCTCTATAAAGTGTTTTAGGTAGTTCTGCCTTGTTTTGTCAATTTGGAGGCACTCTATTTTCAAACTCTTCACTTCTTTGCACAGTTGCTTAAGGAAGAATCAATCAGTTGTTTTCAAGATTATATTTATAATGCATGGCATTCCCAGTAATACTTTAACCTCAAGGTGGTATCTAATACCATTTATTTCATATTTATTAAGCATTCACTATATTGAAGGAACTCTTTGCTGGTTATAAAGATGAGATGAATGTGATATGGTTTAGTTATTGAAAGAAATGAAATTTTCCTAAGTAAGTATATTTTTTGGAATAGCAAGAAGAAAGATATGACACAAACAAGTTAGGATAAATACATGTCTAATTGTGAAGCTACCAATTAGAACATAGTGGCCCTGGTACAGAGGATCCTCAGGGTGAATAACTCAGGATCATAGTAGGGAATAGAGGAAGCTCTTACTATGCAGTAAGGATAGATTCCTATGGAGAGGATGGCCTGGAGAGCCCCAGTGACCTTAGGTCAAGGGACATAGTCAGCTTAAGATGACCTGAAGTGGAAGAATCCAGGAGGATGAATATCTCACTTCTCTTTTTCACACTCATCTGCCAGGGCTCCCCATTTGTGAGAATAGTGATAGAATGTCAGCCCTCAGGGCAGAGTTCAGAGGAGGTAACTTTGAAGACAAAAATCATAGAGACACAGAAAATGTTCAGCAAAAGAATAAAACCAAACTGCTGTGTGAAACCATATTCTGAGTTCTAAGAATAGGTATAAGTAACTTTTGTTTGGAATTTAGGGAAAAAAACAATTATGAATTTGGGAGACAAAAATTTGAAGGAGGTGATGGCATTGCATATGAGATAGCTGAACAGAAAAGTATACATTGTTAAAAATAAGCAGAAGTGATACAAGTAGTGTAGTTGGCTTGGCTGGTAAAATATTTTGAAGTGCAAGAAATGTTAGGCTTATCTACGTGTTTTCTTTTTCTTTATAAAAATTTGTTCTAATTAGTCATGCATGACATTAGAATGCATTTTGATATATCATACAGAAATGGAATATAACTTTTCATTCTTCTGGTTGTATATGATGTATAGTTATACCAGTCATGTAATCATACATGTTTTCTACCCCCCAAAATGTGAATATCTGTATGTTTGTATGTACTTTACTTTTACAAGGTAGTTAAAAAGGGAGAATTGAAATTACTTTATTATTATGGATTTATTTTTCTTTTTTATTCTTAATAATTTCTTTTTCAGTTCATGATTTTGAGGTAAAGAGAGAAAGGACATTACATAAGACATGAGGCCTTCAGGAAGAACATTTGACAGTCTTTTAAATTTCATTCATATTAATTCACTATCTCAAAGCAATAGATGTACCTAGTTTAATACGTCAAAAAGCACCAAAGGAAACCAATAAAAATGCAGCATCTGTATTCCTGCTTCCCTACAATGTGCTATTCCCTAGAAGTACATATTTTCTACTTTTAAAGAATTTCTCAAGCTATTTACTTCCATAAGTTTACACTGTAAAAAAAAAACTGTATCTTTAATTTACAATCTGACATTTATATACATGCAAATTACAAATTACATAAAATGAATCATATCATGCATGCTGCTTTGGTTTTGATATTATCCTTCTTTTTTTTTTGTACCTGTTTTCCTTTCTAAAAATTCTACTTCCCCTGACATTCTCCATTTGATCCAAGAAAATATCTTTTACTCTCATTGACTCCTGGACCCATGACCAAACTCTAATCCATGCTAAGAATTGAATACTTATTTTTCCTTCTCCTGACTCATAACTGTGTATATTGTATTTACATATATATATATATATATATATATATATATATATATATATATTCCATATATATGGAATTTTTCACGTTTTGATTTAAAAAAACTGATTTTATTACAGACTTGGATCTGCATATGAGATAGCTGAACAGAAACTTTCTGTTTTCACTCAACACCTGAAGGAATTAAATCAGTTGGAATTGTGATTCTTTTTAATGGTTTCATAATGTTGCATGTCTGACATTTGTGATCTTTTGGTTACCCAGTCTTTAATTAAGAGACATTGATTTTTTGCAAGTTTCTGTCACCATAGAAAATACCATAACATATGTCTCTATACATATATTCTTACACTGTTGTGATTTTATATCTATAAAATAGTCTATATCTAAATAATACAGATAGTTCTTAGACTGGATTGTTGTTAACTTTTTGGTGGTAAATCTACTGATACCTTTGTTAGGTTTTAATTACAGGTATCTTCAGCATAATCAAATGTCATTTTATCATAATTGTTGTAATCATGTATTTCTTTCTTCTCTTTGTTGGTGAAATGAATTACCTGCAAATATAAGATATTTGAAATACTGTTATAAACAGCTCTTGTCAGTCACAATTCGTTTTACAAATAGCAGAGCCACTTCCAAATAGTTTAAGCAGAAAATAAATTTACAGCAGTATATCAGCAGTTCAATAAATCTTCAGTAAAGTCCAGAGCTTTTCAGACTGAATGCACAAACTTCATCAACATTCTTCTGACAGCTGCAAGTATGTAGCTGGGCACAGACATGGAAGAAAAAGAACAAAGTTCTGGTGACATGGAAGAGAGGATCTTACTCCCAGGACTTTGTGCACTTTAAACTAAAACTTGCAATCTCCCTTCCTTTCTCCCCTAGCAACATGGATTGCATACATTGATCTCTTCTCTTATGAATCAAAAACTCCTGCAGGTGGATGCAAGGGAGGCCAGTAGACAAATTCTGCTTTGGAAAAGTTTTGGTATATGCAGTGTGAGAAATAACCAAAGTAGAAGACAAATGTACTGGCTGCCTTTAATATAACAATGATCTGTGGAAGGCTTAGAATAATAATTTTTATATAAATTATGTAAAATTAAGTACTATCTTACTTAGTATTTTTCACATATATTTTCTGGGATTATTAGCAGTTTTATTTTGGTTGTCTTTTAATTTGTTTCAGAATTAAAATTATGGAATTTAAAATTAACGTGATGTTGGCTTCTTTTTAAAATAATATTGGTATTATATATTGTAGAAGGTTAGGGGTAGATACTTTCAAAACATAGGTTGGAATTTTTGTATATCTACTGTACTTAAAACTCCTTAAGAATTATTGGTATATTTTTATTCAAATGATTTTGTCTCCAACAGTCTGATTTTATTGTGGATATTTTCTGATTTTGGCCTGTTTGTATGCTGAACATTCTTCAGTGTGATGTTGTTTCGCAAGAATCTCTGTTTGTTTATTTCTGATCAAATATTTAAACCAATATTTTCAGGCAGCATCTTAACAAGGTAATGATTTAAGTAGTTTTGAGTACTTCCTCAAATCTTTTAGCCATTAGAGATTTTTTATTAGAGACTGTCAGGTTTTATTAGAAAGTTATGTATAAAATTATTTTTAACAGGCTAATGTTTTTCTACAACTGTACATGTTTGCAAAGTTATTTCCATGATAATTTTTCACTCTGCCCATTCAATTTAAGCCCTTTACTCATACTGCCTTGTAGAACAAATTAAATGAAGAAGCAAATTCATGAATGTCTTTTAATGGAAATAATGGATTTACTCCTTGGATTTCAGCACTCAGAGCTGAAACAGATTGAGTAGGAAAATATTATGTTTATGCATACTAAGATTTTAATAAAAGTATCAGTGTATTATAACTATATTTTTGTTTATACTCATTTATAATTTAGAAATAATTTCATATTATTTATTTGTTAGAGACAGTAAAAATTGCAAAAGAAATTATTTACATACAAAATTTTCCTACTAACCTGAATTTAGGAGATCAATTAATTCTCAATGGCATAAGTATTTGGGTGAAGAATATAGTACAAAATCAATTAGACATTTAATTACTCCTAAGGATACTAGAATGTCTATTACTGAAAATATTTAATATTCTAAAAAATTGTAAAATTAAAAAAAAGACTGATGAATTCTCAGTGAAGATACTAAATATGAACTGTCATATCCAAAGGGACCCTAAAGAAACAAGATAACTGAACATAGTCTGGCATCATGAATGTGATTTTAAGACAGAAAGTCATTAGTCAAGAATTAAGAAAATCTGAATAATGTATAAACTTTAGTCAATAATAATTTATCAATATAGGTTTTGTAATTAAATGTACCATAATAATATAAGATTGTAATAATTGTAAAAGCGGGGATGGGAGTATAAGGGAACTAGCTGTAACAAACTCACAATTTTCAGATAAAAATAATTTTTTATTATTAGTTGTTCAAGACATTACAAAGCTCTTGACACATCATATTTCATACATTTGATTCAAGTGGATTATGGACTCCCATTTTTCCTCGTATACAGATTGCAGAATCACATCAGTTACACATCCACATTTTTACATACTGCCATACTAGTGTATTTTGTATTCTGCTGCCCTTCCTATCCTCTACTATCCCCCCTCCTCTCCTCTCCCCTCCCATCTTCTCTCTCTCTACCCCATCTACTGTAATTCATTTCTCTCTCTTGTTTTTTCCCCTTTCCCCTAACTTCCTCTTATATGTAATTTTGTATAACAATGAGTGTCTCCTTCCTTTACTATGCAATTTCCCTTCTCTCTCCCTTTCCCTCCCACCTTTCGTCCATGTTTAATGGTAATCTTCTTTTCATGCTCTTCCTCCCTGCTCTGTTCTTACTTGCCCTCCTTATATCAAAGAAGACATTTGGCATTTGTTTTTTAGGGATTGGCTAGCTTCACTTAGCACAATCTGCTCTAATACCATCCATTTCCCTTCAAATGCCATGATTTTGTCATTTTTTAGTGCTGAGTAATACTCCATTGTGTATAAATGCCACATTTTTTTTTTATCCATTCATCTATTGAAGGGCATCTAGGTTGGTTCCACAGTCTAGCTATTGTGAATTGTGCTGCTATGAACATCAATGTAGCTGTATCCCTATAATACGTTCTTTTAAGGTCTTTGGGGAATAGTCTGAGAAGAAGAATAGCTGGGTCAAATGGTGGTTCCATTCCCAGCTTTCCGAGGAATCTCCATACTGCTTTCCAAATTGGCTGCACCAATTTGCAGTCCCACCAGCAACGTACAAGAGTACCCTTTTCCCCACATTCTCACCAGCACTTGTTGTTGTTTGACTTCATAATGGCTGCCATTCTTACTGGAGTGAGATGATATCTTAGGGTGGTTTTAATTTGCATTTCTCTGACTGCTAGAGATGGTGAGCATTTTTTCGTGTACTTGTTGATTGATTGTATGTCCTCCTCTGAGAAGTGTCTGTTCAGGTCCTAGGGATAACAGGAACTTACGTCAACATTGTAAAAGCTATCTATGCTAAACCTCAGGCTAGCATCATTCTGAATAGAGAAAAATTGAAGGCATTCCCTCTAAAATCTGGAACAAGACAGGGATGCCCTCTCTCACCACTTCTATTCAATATAGTTCTCTAAACACTGGCCAGAGCAATTAGACAGATGAAAGAAATTAAAGGCATAAAGATAGGAAAAGAAGAACTTAAATTATCACTATTTGTGGATGACATGATCCTATACCTGGCAGATCCAAAAGGTTCTACAATGAAACTACTAGAGATAATAAATGAATTCAGCAAAGTGGCAGGATATAAAATAAACACACATAAATCAAAAGCATTCCTGTATATCAGTGATAAATCTTCTGAAATGGAAATGAGGACAACCACCCCATTAACAATATCCTCAAAAAATAAATAAAATAAAATACTTGGGAATCAACCTAACAAAAGAGGTGAAAGATTTATGCAATGAACCCTAAAGAGAGAAATAGAAGAATATCTTAGGAGATGGAAAAATATACCCTGTTCATGGATAGGCAGAACTAACATCATCAAAATGGCAATATTACCAAAAGTTCTCTATAGGTTTAATGCAATTCCAATCAAAATCCCAAAGGCATTTCTTGTAGAAATAGAAAAATAAAATTTTTAAAATAAAAATTGGCCACCTGTGGATTTTAATAATATATATTTTCTCAATACACTCAAAGACCTTATAAACGTTTGGTAATTACATTTATATTTTTTAAGATTTAGAACCTAACAAGAAAAGCTAAAATTTTAAGGTACTGAATCATTTCAAAGTTGAGAAATCTGGTGCAAAGTCACTTTACCATTGCTTTTCTAGAAGAAAATTAATATAATCACTAAAATTATGCAAACATTAGAGTTTTGGGAGTATTATTATGAGATCAGTACAACAACTCATAGACATATATTTGAATTTAAGAGGGTTCCTTTAGAACATAAATTTGAATATGAGAATGGCTCTCTAATATTTGTATACATAGCAAGATAAATATTAGGGAATTTTTCTGTGGGTTCATTTCTGTCTTTTAATAAGTTAACTATAAAATATTACTACATGGAATTGAAAAATTGTTCACTTAAATAGTTACAATTAGACAATAAAATAAACATTTGACTATAAATGTTTATAGGAGTTATATTTCATCAATGAATGCTGTGGTGCTTAATGAAACATCTGAATAGTTCACAAGAATAAGAAAAGCCCATTTAGACAAAGCATAACTCTAATTGTCCCACAATCCTCTGTCTTTGGGTTTACATATGTTTATCCATTGTTTTTGATTGGTTATGTTCTTTTTTATATCATTATATTGGGCAATGAAATTTCAAATATCAAGTAATCTCAGAAAATTCACAAAGAGCTGAATCCATTTGTAGGCATTAAATTGAAAAATAGTTAAATATATAATATCTGTCATATATTGAGTATTTACTTGTTATCATATATCATACTAAGTATTTTATATCTAAGACGTATTTAATACTTTGAACTTCCCCCGTGAAATGGTGGCTATCACTAAACCCATTTTAGAGATAATGAGATTTGTAGTTTTGGGGGTCACAGTAATCAGGAGTCATAGATTTACAGTAGGAATCTGAGGAGCAGGGAGGAGGCTATAGGCAGCAAAGGACAGACCGTCTTCCCACATCATAAGAGTATTAACAAGAATTTCAACTATGTCTAAGCTTGAGGGTTTGTCTTTGACAAATACATTCCAATGTGTGCATTTGACATTGACAGTTGTATGCTTCCACATGAATAGTTGGTTAGTTTTGTGTGCCATAATGCACACAAAACTAAGGAATGTTATATTTCAACTGTTTTCACTGTTACACATGAATAAAAATATATTTTAAAGTATATAAATAATTATTCAAATATGCTAAAATGCACTATGTTACATTCAGATGATTGATGAAAACTGATTTTGGCTTTCTTTATGCAATACTCTTGTTACCATAAATACAGAAAGACATGTTAATCAACTTACCTTTACCTACAACCCAGTGGTGAAGTTCATGAACCTTCTTCCTCTTCTTCTATTTCCTCTTTTTACAATCTCTTGTATCTCAGGTTGCTATAAGGAAATACTATAGACTAGGTGGTGTAAACAATCAACATTTATTTCTCACAAATCCAAGATCAAGATGCTGGCAGATTCTGTACTTGGTGAGGGATCCCTTCTTTGCTTGTAGACAAGCGAAGAAGAGATTGTCTTAATATGGCAGAAACAGCCCCATTTTCTTGTGAGACCATTAGATCCATCACTGGAGGTACCAAACTCAGGGCCTCACATATCTTAAATATCTCTTAAAGGCCCTGACTGAAAATAAATTCACATCAGGAGTTAAGACTTTGGCATATGGCTTTTGTAGAGACACATTCACACCTCTCTCTAATTCTTTTTTTCTCCTTCCTCTTCATCTTCCAAGTCTTCTTCCTCAAGATCTGGTTTCATTGTATGGTTGTTACATTTCCTAAAATGGGTGCAAACATGTAATTAACTCCAATGCTAATACTCAATAGTAAGGTTTATGTAATTCACTTTTGAAACTTATTTCCAAAATTTTGTAAAAGTTTCTGTATTATAAATATTAACATGCTCATCTAGGCTTAAAGAAGGAGACTCAATAATAACAATGATTCAAGTTTCAGTAGAAAAATTCATGCAAGAATATATTTTCCAAAACACTATTGAATCATATAACCAAGGAAAAAAGCCTATTTCTTCTAATTGTGCATCTAAACTACTTATTTAGCTGATTCATTTAATCATAAAGATAACTTTGTATGCAATTAATTTCCATGAAAGGAACTTTATTGTCTTGGGCTTTTCCAACTGTACCAAACAATGGAGCCAATAAAATAACACAAAGATACAATCAGTTCAAATATTCATCCTTTTTAGTAGAAAATAACATTATGAAAGATTGAATTTTTGAATGGATCAAATGCTTTTAAGTTTGCCAAAAAGTATGACAATCAACTTCATATTGTTTTATTTAAATGTAACCACTAAGTTTACCTTTCTGTTGTTTATACTGAACACACATACACACACACACATTTGCATTTCTGTCTTCTATGTTTTACAATAGGATTTTATAATAAGTTTGAAAAGAAAATATTTACATTAGGCAAGTTCTGTTATAATTAAAGATATTTTCTCCCATTAAGAAGCAGTATGATATTGAATGAATCATTGAAATTCTTTTGTATTTCCTTAAGCTGACTTGCAAAGTGTTTTACTTGAATATCTTCTAGTCCCTTTCTGATATTAAACCTCTCAAATTCTAGCTGCTATATTTACTAAAAGAAGATATCAAAAGCAAAATGCTTAATGAGAGGATGTCCCTTTTATTTTCTAAAAATATTGTATAATTAACTGCAAATTTTACCACAATTTAATTATTGTTTTAAATTGTATAATGTAAATATTTATTTTTATGTTTAATTTAATTATAAGAAATGAGAATTATAATGCATTTTAATCATGTTTGAAAGTTGTCTTCAGTCTCTTAAAATGAAAAATATTGAATTTAAAGTTATATGCTCGATAATATTCAATCAAAACATACTGAGACATGTAATTAATATAATTAAGGTATCATATATAATTTCAATAAAGAGTGGAGATTTTACACTTAATTTGTATTTGTTGCAGTTTACTATTTTTTATCATTTATTATATGCAATTAATCAGAAAATATTCTGAATTAGTCTTTTTTTATTTTTTTTTAATTATCTATATAACTCTATTAGTTTTTTTTTGAAGTTGTTAATAGGATGAACTTTGTTTTTTTTGTTGTTGTTGTCCTTTTTATTGTTTTATAGCTGAAAATATTGTTCTAATTCTATATCCTGTTTTAACCTAAGCATATAATGTGGATATTTGTAATTAAGTAGGAAAATATTAGTAGACTTATTAATAACTTTAGATCAATAGACAATATTGTATTAATGAATGAAGTGACTGAATACGCTGGTCAGCAAAAGAATGTCTCTCCAAAGTGGGACATTTTTACAACTTAAAATCAGAGTGGCTTGAATATGTTATGTGGCATTAAATTGTCATTAAATTGAGGATCATTTGATGTGGGGATCATTCTGAATTATTTGGGTGGGCTCCCTTGTCTCGTCACAAGTGTTATAAGAAGGAAACAAGAGGAACAAATTGTGATCTTACACAAAGAGCTTGGATTAAGCTTTTTCAAGCTGAAGGAATGAGCCAGGAAGTCAGGAATGCAGGAGATCTTTAAAAACTGAAAGAGGCATTCTCCTCTCAAGGCTCCAGAAGGAACATCACTCTGAATTTAGATTTCCATTCTCTAAAACTGTTAGAAGAAGAAGAAGAAAAAAAATGTATGTTGATTTAAATGATAACTTTGTGGTTAGTTGTCATTGCAGCAATAGAAAACTAATAAATGTAACAGCTTCTTCAGTGTGTTTGTTGTGACTTTGTTTTTCCCCAGATTTCTTTCAATCTTTTGGATTTAATACCTAACAAAAACCTGTATTGCTATTAGGAAACATAATATTGCTATTTGACATTATTAAACAAAGGGAAGTAAGCTAATTATATCCCCAATATAATGTTATAAACTTATTTTCTCACAAAATGTTTCATGCAAATAATATGTATCATGTAAATCCTACTTCACAGAGAAATCTAACTTACTTTACTGTGTAATATTTTGTAGTATGAAATTCTCCATAGTTTATCCAAATATGAATATGCAGCCTAAAAACCAAACATATTTTAAAAGAGCTACTAAAATTAATGTACTGATTTTAAGGAATTTATCACTTTCTTATATGTTCAAGATTTCTACTTGTTGACAAAATTTGATAATTGCACTTTGCTTGTAAATAAGCTGTATCAGTTCAATTTTTTTCTTTTTTTGAGAAGGATCTATAATAGTCGTCCCAAAGTTTACATAAGTTCTTTTTTTCCTCTGGCAATGTCTTTTTGCCTTCTAGATACCTGCACACATGAGCACAAGTTTGTATTTGTTTATGTTTTTATAAAAACACAATTTATTTGGCTCTTTCCCTTCTCTAGTCAGTGGATAAGCAGGTTATTTATTGACAATTTAAAAGAAAAATTCTATAATTTATGCAATTTTTTCCGTTTGTTATTTTCAATGTTATTATTATTTACTTTCTTACTTTTTGAGTCACTTTTCTCTTTTTCATTTATTGTAGGGCCTTTCTTCATGACTTCCAGTAACTACAAGTGCATATTTCAGGCATCTGTGTGGACAGAGAGAAGGCACATCTCCCAACCCTGTTGGCTATTATTCAGTGGCCTGCTAGACACTATAAACAAGACCTCCATATTTATCTATTGTTTAGCATGGGATCACCAGGCTCTTCCATCTGTTGGGCACAACAGAAATTGCTAGGTTTTATTATGACACATTATTGCCATGAATAAAGTTGAATTTCTATTACTAAGGTAAGGACATGAAAAGGGTTTTGGGTTGTTCTCAACAGTTTCTACTGCATCTCACTCACCTGGATGTGACACTTACAATGTTTTTATTTCTTTTTCATTCCTTTAAGCTACAAGGTCCTGGATTTTGTTGAAATTTATCTTTAGGTTTTTCTCTTATAGTCTGTTGCATTTTTAAGGAAAGTTATTTTAGGATATCTTACTTCATGGCTCTTTCACAATTTTGTAGTCCTAATAACATTATCCATTTATAGTCAATTACATAAATTGCAAGAGTCATTACCACTATTCCCCATTATATTCTTCATCATTTGTAATAACTTAAGTTCTGATTTTCAGTTATTATATTTTATAATTATTTTCCTTAGAACACATGGGTGATGCATGTTATGAATGTATGTCTAATATCATTCCCTTTCTCTGACAGGAGGAAAGTAAGCTCAATCTATTATTTTTGTCTCAGTAGATAATATTTGACTGCCAGGTTTTAATATTATAAATACATCAGATGCTAGTTTATCTTTCTAATGAAAGTTACTTATTCTTATAGAAGTTTATAAGACTTTCTATTTACTGTTGGAATTCAACAATTTTAGCAGGATATATCTAATTAAATGACCTTTTTTATTAATCTTCTCTGAGACTCAGGTACCTTGTCAATCTTCAGGCACACAGCTTTCTTCAAATAAAAGAAGTTTCCTGTATTTGTTTAAACATTATTTCTCCCGTTTCACTTCCTTTATTTGAGGGTCCTTTTTATACATATGAAAATTCTCTCACCTCTGTTCTCTAAAACTCATCTTTTCACTAGTGTTTGCCATCATTTATGCTGTCTTTACATGCTTTGTAATTCTTTCAATAGATCTTCCTGGTTGACTTATTTTGAACCATGATCACTTTTAAAAAGTTTAATCATAAATTTAAGCTGAAAATGTTATATTCTTGCTGCTTTTGTTCCAAAAATTGTTTTGTATTTGATGTACTTGATAAATCATATTACTTAGCTTATTTATCTCATCCAACACTTTTATCACTTCTACTTTTTGTGAGACAGCTCTTTGTTTCTGTTTTTAAGCGTTGATTTTCTTTGCTTGTTCATGGTTACAAACACAGAGACATCACAAGCAGAATAATCCTTACTGGCACATATTAGCTCCCACAAGAAATAGTAGCAACTCAGCCCACCAGGGTAGATAAATTAAAGTTCCTCCAGGTTCGTTAAGCATCTCACCCCAGACATCAGGACAGATGGAATTTTTCCTTTAGGACATGCAAAATTCTATATTGGTTTAATCATATTAGAGAAGTTCAGAATAATCTTGTTTGGTCAAGCCTTCAAGGTCAAATCATATAACTTGATCTCTGATGCACAGTATCCATTCACTCCAATTCTGGTAAGAAATCACGTTTTTTTGTTTACTTGTTACTCCTTCATTTCTGTTGGTGTATACTGCCACACCATTTTCCCATGTCAAACAGAAAGTGCCTTTTTCACTTTCAAGGCCTTGTTCTTGGAATAAGCTGACTTACAACAGCTTTCATGAGAAGGAAATGATAGTGGTCAGCACATTCTATTCTAGGTGGTTCTACTGATTTACTCAAAGGATGGTCACCAAGCTGAATATAGTCTGCTTAGGCACAGGACATTTAGGGAATGAGAAATTTACTTCTACTTTGACCTTATATTTGAGAGGAAACATGTTGGATCATTGCAAGTCCTTTTTTTTTTTTTTTTTTTTTTCACACATTGCTTTGTAAGGCAGCACAGAGGAAAATAGCCTTGAGAAATGGGAGATGTTTCCTGAGGAACAGGTTGCTGAAACCTGTGCTATCTGTGAATTGTTCATCTGTAAAAGACAACAAATGACCTTTTTTTGTTTTCTAAAGAGTTTTAAAAATATTTTTGAAATATAGTAAATAATGAATCTTCCCACTCTGAATGAACTTCCCACTCTGAATGAACTTGCATAAAGCAAACCTAAGTGTGTGTGTGTGTGTGTGTGTGTGTGTGTGTGTGTGTGTGTATAAAATAGAACATTAAATCACCTCAGGAGCATCTCTTAACCTTGCTTCCAGTCAGCCAGTAATGTGCAAGGGAGACCCGACAGTCTGATATGATATATTATTTTTGTCATTCTTTAATCCTGTGTGAATGAAATATATGTTTTTGGCCTACATTTTTAGCTCAAGTTTTTGTGAGATATATCAATATTGTATACACAGTTTGTTTATTCTTATTAATATACAAGATTACACTGTGAATATACCAAAATCTATTCATTTACATTGTGCTGATAAGCATTTGGATAATTTCCTTTGGAAACCATTATTTATAGCAATGGTACAAATAAAATAGAGCATGTTTTATTGAACATATTATGCATTTATGCTGATGTATACTTCCTTATCATTTTTCCATAACAAAGGATAGACACACATTGAACTCTGGTAAACACTGACAATTTTTTGTAATAGTTGTAAGAATATACTTTCATACTAGCATGCATGAAAGTCTATTTCTTCCACATATTTGTCAACACTGGTATTTTAATTAAAACTTTTTTAATGTCAAATTTTCTATTGGTTGCAACCTCCCTTTTTTAAATTAAAAAACTTCTTTTTTTATTAGCTTTATCTCCTTGCCTAATATTTTATGTAACAGAGGAAATTGAGAGGGAAGATTCTCATTCATGTCAAACTCAAGCCTTTTTTGAAAATGACAGGTATTCCATTCCTTTCAATTTAAATATACAGAAGTATATATGTACACATACATACATACAAAGATACAGAGAATACACACTTGTATGTGTATTAATGTATGTGTGCGTTTGTATATACATACATATATAGATTTGTTCTGTCATTTCAAAGTAGCACAGTCTATGTTCATATTTTGCTTTAGTTCTTCATTAAAATGAACTTTATTATGTACGTTTAAGGAATACAACCAAATGGTATAGTATACTTATTGAGTAAAATGGTCACCACAGGGAACAAATTAATTATCCATCATCTCATATAGTTATTGCCCCCAAGCCCAGCAACAAGAACAGCTATAGGTCTTATTTAGCAAAAATTATCCACAAAGTACACTGTTATTAACTACTGTCTTTGTTATGATTTAGATGTGAGGTGTGCCTCAAAAGCTCATGTTTGAGACAATGCAGGGAGGTTTAGAGGAAAGATGATCAGGCCATGAGAGCTTAATCCATTCAATGAACTGATCCCATGATGGGATTAACTCAGTATGGCTCAAGGTGGGTAGGATGTTGCTAGAGGAGGTGGCTAATAGTGGGTGTGCCTTTACCCCTATCTTGTATCTGGTGTGTGGATTTTCTCTCTCTGCCTCTGATCATCATGTGAGCTGCTTCCCTCAACCACACACTTCCACCATGATGCTCAGCCTAACCTTGAGGCCTCAGGAATGGAGCAGACTGCATATAGACTGACCCCTCAGAATCTGAGAGCCCCCATATAAACTATTCTTCCTTTAAAATTTTTTGTGGGGTCTTTTAGTCACAACAGCAAAACGCTGACTAAAACAGTCTTCAGGTTGTACATTCAATCTTTCCAGTTATTCATCCTACATATTTTACTTTTTAATCCTTTGACCTACATCTTCCCAGTCTTAAGCCAAAAGAATCAATTTTCTTATGGCTTTACATGATCAGTTGATAAAGTGAGGTGGTATCATCTGTCAAATATTAACCCTATCCTATATCTTACAGTCTAGGCCACAACTACTCCACATGGATTATAGTCTGTTCCAGAGGCTTCTTCTTCAGAAGAAAGAAATGTTTTCCTTCCCAGAAACAACATTAAGGGTCTTCTTAGTTGCACTGGGATCTGTTGATAAGCCAAAACCACTCAGGAACCTTACTCCCACCACTCTCTGGAACTGAGAATAGAGACTTTCTCATTCAACATGGTGGCTAGGGACTAAAGAAGAGTAAATTTGTCAACAGGAAATTTGACTGTTAGTGGTGGGCAAGAAGAAAGCCATATATCCAGGAAGAGCCAACATTCTATTCCTGAATATTGTTTGTATTGTAAATATTATTTTCAACAGTTAAAAATGAAATTAATTGATGATAATTTTAAAAGCACTTAACAGACTCCTGGCTACAGATTCCATTCCCATTTTGTGTTCATTATTTATTATAAATGCCTTTCTATCATTCAAACTGAATTAATATTTTACAGTATAAAGTGCCAGAAAAAAATGTATCACTTCAAAATAAACACCCATATGTGCATTTCTAGAGTGACTGTCATGTTGGCACTAAAATACAGGGATGGTTTCCTTGTAAGTGTCTTAAGAATCTTGATTTCTCAAATTACGCATACATATAAA
Organism: Ictidomys tridecemlineatus; assembly: GCF_052094955.1. Classification (NCBI taxonomy): domain Eukaryota; kingdom Metazoa; phylum Chordata; class Mammalia; order Rodentia; family Sciuridae; genus Ictidomys; species Ictidomys tridecemlineatus. The sequence continues at coordinate 169,494,789 of NC_135479.1, forward strand.
AGAAGGCAGCATAAATAATCCTGCCTAAAATACAACTAGACAGTCTAAAAAAATTAAGCTATAGGTACGAAAGTGATTAGGTAAGGTCCCCACTTCTCATAGGAACAACATTTATAGAGATAGTCATTAGTTTGGTGAATAGGGGAATAAGAAGACCATCAGTCTTGGCCAAAACTGTGAAATTATATATGCTAAGTTAACATCTCAATTTCTTTTTCTTCTCTCTTCTTTTATTTCCCTTCCCTCTTCCTCTCCTTCCCTCCCTCCCTTCCTTCCTCTCTCTCATTTCTTTCTTCATTCCAACTTTCCTCCCTCCTCCCCCCCCTCCTTTCTTTTTTCTTTCTCTTTCTTTTCTTTTCTTTTTTTGTTGTTGTTGTTGATCCTGGGAATTGAACTCAGAGGCATCTGACCAGTAAGCCCAATTTTGTATTTTATTTAGAGACAGGGTCTCACTGAATTGCTTAGCGCCTCAGTGAAACCCTATTTTTGCTGAGGCTGGCTTTGAACTCTTGATCCTCCTGGCTCACCCTCCTGAGCTGCTGGGATTACATGTGTGCACCACTGCACCTGGATAACAGTTCCATTTCTAAAGTAGGTACTATTCAGTACCATTCATCTATTGTCAGCTATATTGTTGCTAGACTAGCTATTTCAAAACTCAGAGGATTTGAATAATAATCATTTGATTTTACATCTATGGGTCTGTGACTTGGCTGGAACTCATCTGCTCTATGTTTTCCTAGTTCAGTTCCAAGCTGTGTGTAGGGCTCATGTCTGTCCCATGAATACCTAATTCTTCTGAGACCAATACCTAATTCTTCTGATGACCTGTTACCAGGCCATCGGTTACTAGTATTAACCGATGGCCTGGTAACAGTGATAGCACCTTCCATATAGGACTTGATAAGTGGAGGGAGCAAGAGATAACTGAGAACTTGTCACCACATCAGCTGTGTTTTTCTTCTAAACCTCAGTTTGTTTAGTTCAAAAAAAGAAGGAAAAAAAAAACTTCAATTTACTTGTGATAAGCTTGAAGATTAAACTAACTAGTGTTTATAAAGTCTTAAACAAAATACTTGCCCTAAAACAAGTATTCATTACATTTTATTTCCTTCTATGCTTACATATTCATAATTAAAACAACTGCTATTTTTAGAGAAATGTTGCCTTTGCCTTATTTGATAATACTGAAATAATATTTAAAAGAGGGGAAGAAAGTAAAATGTTTTATTGAACTCTAACTGTTGCTAATGAAGATATAAGGTTATTTAACAAAACTTTTTAAACTTTTAAAAAATTTCACACATTATTTCTCTCTACTATGAGTTTGTTTTTTAAAATTACACTTCTTTAAAATATACTAGATGTATTACAAGTGCCTCTACATGATTATAATTAAATACCTTTGCTCTCTATAATGAGCCAGTATAAAATCATTGAAAAGTTATTGTGGTCACGTTTTACAGACAAATCTCTATCCTAGGAAAAGGCAATTTCAACAAAATGCAATAGTTTTAAGGCAAGTCTGTGCTCTCCTTTCCTTCCAATCACGTGCAGATATTTTAGTCTAGGAGTTAGGTTGCCAAGCAATATATACTCTCTGCAAGTTTTGACTTGATGTTCTATTTTCTGCTATATAATGTTCAGAGTTAACATTGCTCCCATAGATAATAAGTTAACATTGCTCCCAAAGATAATGAGTGTTTTAATACAAGGCAGAAGTTTGGATGTGACTTCATAGCACTCTTCATGTAATAATTATATTGATAAAAATTCACTTGCAGCCTATACAAATGCATACATCATTATTTTACCTAAGCCAGATGCTATAAATTAATTATAAGTAATGGTATTTATTATTTGGTTGGAAAATGGATCAAGAGCTCCAATCAGGCTTGTGTTACATTGCATTCATGAAAATCAAGAGTAATTTTTTTTTTTTTGGTACTAGGGATTGAACTCAGGAACTCTCAGCAACTGAGCCACATCCCCATCCTTATTTTGTATTTTTTTAGAGACAGAGTTTCACTGAGTTGCTTAGCACCTCGCTTTGGCTGAGGCTGGCTTTGAACTCTTGATCCTCCTGTCTCATCCTCCAGAGCTGATGGGATTATAGGTATGCACCACTGTGCCCTGCTTCAACAGGAAATTCTGAGAGGAAATATCCAACAGCTGGTTGCCTTCATGTGGTCTGCCATTGGGAATGTATTATTTATTTGGACAAAGAAATTAGAAGCGATGACAATTTACACCAGGATCACTTTATAAGTATATCTTATTGACAACATTTACCATTATATAATATTTTCTAATTTCATAGACCTATTGGTTTTGCCTGAATGACTGCTAGTACTATATTGCCTCAATATTAAGTCATTAGTAGATATTCAAATACTTATTTCTTGGTACTAGGTATTGAATCTAGACATTTTGCATATGCAAGAAGTACTTGGCCAGGTACTGTGGCACATGCCTGAAATTCCAGCTACTTGGAAGGCTGAGGCAGGAGCATCTCAAGTGCTGGGCCACCTGGGCAATGTTTGCCAATGTTTGCCCAGGTGGCCCAGAACTTGTGGTCCTCCTGCCTCAGCCTTCCAAGTAGCTGGAATTGCAGGCATGTGCCACTGCACTTGGCCAACCACTTCTTGAAAGATAAATTTGATTAACCATCAGTATTTATAAGGGACTGGTTTTATGAACTCCACAGATAACCAATATCTGGGGATTTTTAAGTATTTTATATGATTATGCATAGTATTTACATATAAACCATAATCACCCTCCCATATACTTTAAATCGTCTCCAAGTTACTTATAATACCTAATTCAATGTACATACATAATACATGAAAGTTGTCTACTGTATTGTTTAAAGAATGATAACAAACAAAAATGTTCTACATATTTAGCACAGACACAATATTTCAACATATGTATAATTGATTGAATCTTCAAATGAGTAACCCATGAAAACAGAGAGCCAACTAAATTATAGTGATGATTTACATTGATATTTATATTAGTAAAATTCTTTATTGAAAGAATGACATGAGAAACAAGTAGGCATGGTATTAAGGTGTGCTTATATAGAAATATAAACCATGTATTCTATGCCTAATTAATAAGGATAAGTGTCCCACAACTTTATGATACAATGGGCCCAGATTAAAAGCACAGAGTAATAATTACATCAGCACAGATGGTGCACAAAGCTGTTGGTTGAGCCCAAGGCTAGCATATATGGTTGTGCAGCTTGGTAACAGTGCAAAGGAACCTGGCTGAGGGCACTAGCAAGGACTGACATTTAGCCTACTTCTCACCAGTGGCCATGTCTTTCTGGGGAATGTCATGTACTCGAAAGTGAGTGGCATTGAAGTCATTCTAGTTATCTGTATGTAGTGGACAGATATCTTGTGCCCCTTATGGTTTGTTTGGGTTATAACAGGATAAGTCAACATCAGGATTTATTCCCTCTTTGCACAGTGCTGGGTTTGGCAGAAAATCAGGTAAAAATTTCATCCTAAATGACTCGTTTCACATTATGCAAGAGAATTCTCCTGCAGTTGATCCTTCCCAAATGAGACATGTATAGAATGATATTGATTTATGTAGATGAAAACATTCATGTGGCCCTTGAGGAGTATTTTTTATTAGACTTAAAGCTTTTGCTCCAGGTCATAGAGACACATTTTTTCCATTTTCATCTATTTTCTAAAAGCTAAGCAACATTTCTAACCTGCTTCTTGAACAAGAGAATGTTTCTTTTTAATGGGAAGGACCTTGTTTCAGCAGGAATTATACACAATTCTGGGAGATAAGTAAAGATTATGAGGGAAAATGTGCTTAGAAAACAATTATTTTATAAATTGTGTCCATTACTGAGATACTTGAAAAATATCAATTTTGTTACCTGTGGATCAGGAATTGTTTATTTTTATTTTTTTCTTAACAGGATAAAGAGTAGGATGATAAGGTCATGTAATGATGTTATGTGCATGTGGGAGAAAAGTTTTAAGTGTTTGGTTTGACTTGTAGATAATTTCAATATGAAATCAACTTATTCTAAAACAAACAGACAAAAAATTCCCACAACATTTCTCTTATGTTAGACTGGTTATCATACTAATAAATATATGTTAATTTTAGTAATAATATGGGGTAAAGTAGTGCTATGGTTTAGATATCAAGTATCCCCCAAAATATCATTGTGAGAAATTCAAGAAAGCTTAGAGTTCAAATGATTATGAGAACCTTAACCTAATCAGTGCATCAATCCTCTAACTGAGAATTAGTGGTGACTGTAAGCAGGTAGGGTGTATCTGGGGGACATGGGTCATATGGCAGTGCTTTTGAGGTACATATTTTGTGAGCTGAGCATATTCTCTCTCTGATTTCTGGTGCCATGATCTGAGTTGCTTTGCTCCAGCACCACCCTTCTGCCATGATATTCATGATATTAACCTCTATTGCCGCAGTCTGGCTAGACACAAAATCAGGAGCCACTCAAGCAGGAACAAACTTTATTATTTGAAAATGCCGCCAATGCCCAGTATGACCCCGGGAACAATCCCAATCGACCCATGCCGGCATTCTCACTGCACCCCAGAGGGAGTTCCTCCCCGGAATTCCCTCCTTCTGTACTTCCCCAACCAATGGGAACTCTCCAGGAGTCCTGTAGCAGGCTGAGGTGAACAGCAGGAGTCCAATATCCATATGAATGCAAATCTTAGCATAATCATATCATCTCAATGGCTAGCTGGCTCACCTTTCAACCAAAAATGCCATGCATCATATTACTTGGCTGTGGCTCTTAGCACTCTATCCCTAAGGAATGGAGTGGGTCATCTATGGACTGAATTCTAAAATTCTAAAATTGTGAGCCACAAAATAAAGTTTTTCTTCTCTAAATCTTCCCCCTACCTCAGGTCTTTTAGTTATAGCAGTGGAAATAGTAACTGAAACAAGAAGTAAATTTGGAATTTCAAATGCCCAAGACAGAATGAAGCACACAGGAAGCACACATGGAGGTAAAAACACTGGAACACCATTTCTGTAAGTACAAAATTTTGGATGAATTGCTGTAACTAAAGATGAATACGGCAGTTCATACAACTATTACAGCTCCTCTAAATTCTAATGTGCATGAATTGACTCTGAGAATTCACAGGACTCAGAATCAAAGAGCTTGACCTCTTACAATTTATAATCTAAAGCAGATTACTGTACTCAAATAGATAGTAGAAACAGATAAAAATAATTCAGGTTGTGGACTTTCCTTTTGAAGTTAACATAGCACAATATACTTATGTCACTGTCAGTTGATATTGACTTTTTTTCTTATAAAATACTGGGTTCTATTTTTAGCACCACATAAAAATAAATAAATCCAATAATGGTATCACATCCATCTATAACTAAAATACATTAAAAAAATACTACTCACTTAAAGGTATGGTTACTTGACATATACTTTCTTATTTCTTTTGGGAAAAAAAACTACAGAAAAATTATTTTCCTTTATAATTTACTCTCTTTTGTAACTGACAATTTTTGTCTTTGTTTTATTTAAATAAATTTTTATTTAAGCAAATATTTCAATATTCTTTCCAGGAAAGGCCAAACAATAAATGGTTTAGTCAAAATTAACTACTGATGGAACATTTAGGACGTAGTTACTGACCTGATCAGAGAACCCTCATATTCCTCATTTTCTCCCAGTTCAACCTCATTTTATCTTTATTTCCTTCCTATCTCCCTGGCAATATGCTTTTTCTGATCTTGAAAGCAAATTCAACAAATAGAAGTTATTACTAAACTTTTTGCTGTAGTAGATCACCACAGAGGAATGCAAAGTTCTAATTCTATGGATCCTTGATTTTCATCATCTTCTTTTGTATCTTTTCACATTTTTATCTCACACTTTTGCATAAATGAAGGTGACCTGAATGAAGATCAAGATCAAGAGGATTATAAACAGAAAGAAGCAAGATTTTGTAGCTGAAATATCACATAATGCTTAGGACAGCGGTCCACAACAAAGAATCATGAGGACCCAAATGGCAATAATGCTCAGACCGAGGAATCCTGGTCAATAACATCTCTTGGCTTTCCTACTATAGCTAATTAAGCTCAATCTTTATTTACACAAAGAAGAAAAATCTCCATGTATGGAATTTCCCACATTCTAAATGTTGTTTTGTGAAGCATCTACTCATAATGACAGCCCCATTTGATAAGGGACATATATTTCCACTGACTCAGGACATATCTGTGAAATTATGGCTTCACCATCCTTTCTAGACATCTCACCCTCTTTCTTATATTTAACCCTCATTACTAGATTTTAGGATCATCAACTAAAAGATAAATTTTTAGAAAGTCATTAATTCTATATAACTCTTAAAACACATTCCTAATGCTGGACCATATCTTCATGGGCAGAAAGAAGGTGGCGTGTGAGGATATGAAGGTGAAAATGTTCCCTTATCCTGAAGAAATAAAATAAAAATACATTGGAGCTGCACAAGTTAGAAAGGGGTAAAGGCCAGCTGCTTTATCTCTGTCAATAAAGAAGAGGAATAATTTCAATAGCCAATAATTAGTTTTGCATTGTAGTCTTGCTGTCTCTACTCTGCTTCATGGAAGCTTGAGTCACGGCCCCTGTTGGCTTTTGTTCCAGCATTGTAGTTGATAGGAAACTTTGAAGAGGGATAAAAAATATGTATGAAATAGATTGAATAAATTGGATATGGAGACAAGGACTTTCTTTACCTGATGTCTGTTTCCCGTATCTCTGAAATTAAAACTTGGTGGTTTAATATTCTTCCTTGAAATTTGATAAAAGAAAAGGAAATCCTACATCTATTCACATTTAATGAGTTCCAAAAATGCACTCGCTTCACTTGTTTCCCATAAAAGGCAACCAAGCATTACTTTTCAAAAGCTTAAATATTTTCATAAGAAATTGAGAAACTGGATAAAATTCAGATCCTACACATTAAAATTCTAAGTATCATTAGGTTGAATCCACTTGTTTATACCATAGCAGTACATATCCTTTTAACCTTTGGATGTGGTCATTATTTCTAACATGATTCTTTTTCTGTATTTGAGTACATAAAGTGGCTCAAATACTGTTGAGTGCTGCCTCCTAAAACAATATAAACATAGTGTTTGACAACATTGGGTTTACCACTTATCACAATAACTGAGAAGACCACCTTTGAACTTTGGATGAATGAGATTAATTTTGATTGAGAATCTGCAGTTTTATTTAATGTCAGTTTTAAATGTGGCAGAGAGAAAGACAAATTAGGGTTGCATAAGAAGCAAGGTATATAAGATTTTAGGATTTGTAGAAACAGCAATACAAGCCTTTGGGGCCCAGAGGTTCAAAGAGTCTTAGGATGCAAATTGTTAACACTTTTATTGAAGAATTGATGGGTATTTCATAAATCTGCTAATAAGAAAGTTGCTTGCTTTAGTAAATGTCTTTTGGAATAGTAAAACCATGGTAATGAAGGTAATAGGGTAGTAAAACCATTTTATTTCAGAAAATAAGCTGTGTCCCAGAATAGACTGTCTTGATTCTCAATGTCCCATCATTTCAAATTATACCCATCATTTCTTTACAATTATTTCGTTATTTTTTTCCTATAGTGATTGAATCAGTGTTATTGTTGAAGTCATAACATCACTAATGACTGTATTGTATGGGGCCTGAAGTTTATTCAGTTTTGCAAGCTCTATCATAAAAAAGGAATATAAAATTATGGAAAATAAGTTCATTATTTCGAATGGTGATTACTAGATATACTTTCAAGGCAAATTTACTTCTGAATATAATTATATTATGATAGTTAGATTTGTCCCCCTGGGTTAAACTTTGAAAGTATAGCATCAAGACTTATGACTGGGGAGAATGGAGTATGATTGAAACAACAGGACATGTAGCAGTCTTGGAAGAATAATTTAAGGGAGGACAAGGAAGTAGAGTTCTGGAGCAACTTAGAATGAACTTGTTCCAGTGTCAGAAACAAAAGAAGATACAAAACAGGCAAACGTGAAAAGACTGTAGTCTCTTGTAGGTCAGTGTGGGCAATCACAATTAGAAAATAATTTAAGAAGGTGGAGACAGTGAGTTTGGTGTTTAGGTAGTCAAACTTGAGTTGTGGAGCTTCAGAAGAGGAATCAGAAGTTCCTTTAAGGGCACTGTTTCTTAGTGGTCTTCATACACCATTGTGAAGATGCCCTTGATTCTAAGTCTGGGTCAAACTCTAGTTTTGCTATCTCCATTAGGCTTCATAGCAAATAATCAATAAGCTTCATCTCCTGTGATCTTAAAGTGTGTTCCCCAAATTTCAGCCTTTTTCATACCATCTTTAGGATTTCAACCATTTCCAAATATTTTCTATTATACCATTTAGTTTTGGTTAAATTGACTTATTTTTATCACAAATATGTTTAGAAAATTTGCATAAAATACTGTTACTATAAATAGAAATCAAATATGCATAAAATAAAAATGAGACTAAAATTAAAATTAAGTATTTGAGCTAAGTGCTGTTGCTTAACAAAGGATTATTATCAAAGTCTGTTTTGTCTTCCATAAGAGATGAGCAACTATTTGCTTCCATAAGAGATAAGAAAGTATTTATGAATTATAAAAAGCATCAGAACATCACATTGACATCGTCTTTCACTTAATCAGAAGATTGAAAGGTGCTTGGGTAACTTTTGACTGTTTCAGTGTCATTTGGTGCATTTCAATCTTATGAATATCTTTCATTGCAGAGAAGAGTTTTATAATGGGTTGTAAATCAAGTGGTAATATTATTAAGCAAAAATAACATGGCAAGATTTTAACATCATTCTAAAATAATGCATTTCCTTTCAAGATTGTAACCCACATGGCTGCTAACATGATAGTTTTCCATGGGCTAACAAAATGAATGTCTTTAAATGATAGAAGAAACAAGCTTTCAAGAGCACCAATTCCATTCTTAAGCCCATACCTTTACTCAAAAGTTGATCCCTCCATCTCTGTAGAATCTAGGCTCTTAAAAGCAGAAATTCTCTTTTTCACAATTTTACTTCAAATAAGTTGCAACATTTTAGTTCTTACAACATTTTAGATATCAATAATTGAATAAATGAGGGAGGTAAAAGCAAGAATGACAATCATTGACTGAAATATAAATTCACTATGGCCAAATAGAAAGAAAAAATGCTTTTTGTTCCTACTGAACTCCTAATGCCAAGGAATATTAAACAACTACTTAATTATCACTAAATGAATGTCCACTTTCAGCACCTATGAACTTATGGAAGACTTGTCCTTAAAAACCATATATTACACTGCCTAAGGTTAGAGTGTTTCTAAAGAAGTTGGTAAGTAAGTATAGCATGATTTTATTTTTATGCAATGTTTGTAACATTTTTAATTTGAATGAAAAAATAAAAGTGAAGGGAATGCAGTTTAGACCTTCAGAAGAGATCTTCCATCAAAAATCATGTGCTCTCAGACATCCAACACCTTAGTTTTCTTAGTCTTATTGCACAACAGCCAAGCTTTGGTCAAGGTTTCTCTTTCTTGTCTCATGATTACATGGTTCAGCATCCGAATTGAGAGTTCTTCACTTCGCTTGAGTTGCTTGGTTCTAAAATTTGCCTGTTCCCTTTTGATTGTGACATGGAGGTTTAATGCTCCTCACTCTTCATGTAGCCTCAAAGTATGGTGCACTTTCTGACACTCCATATGCTAGAATTTGCTAATCTTCAATGCTTTCATGTTATAAAGCCTGTGGGGGCCCCTGGCCCATACTGAAGCAATGCCTCCTAGGGGCTTTTGGTTGAAGATTGCAACACAGGCAGAGTTAAGCCTTCTGGGTACTATACACATATCTAATTACTCCTTGTGGCTGACCTTTATTAGTAAGTTATCAATTACTCTGGTTTTTACTTGATTCTAATCTCCTTGATGTTTCCTGGGGTATAGAAAAATGTAATGGGAGGTTAACAGTGGACTTCAGGATGTGTTTACTTCCTAATCCCATCCTCAGAGACATCCCTTTGTAGATTTGATTACTGACATTTACAACAAACTTTGAACTCTTGTAATCTCAGATAAAAGAATTTAACGTCAGCTTCTGACTACTGAGAATAAATTTTTTAAAGGCTTTCTTTCCTTGTAGAACATAACTACAAAGTTTTAGAATTTTCCTTAAGACAAAAAAAAATCTTTTTCTATAGAAAAAAGAGGAAAACATTAGGAGGATTCAGTGTTGGGAAAAAACATTCTTTATCAGTCTCCCATTAATGCACATTTTTCTAAAACCTTTCATTTGGTTTTTGTAAGTTTCTTGTACATTCTTAGCATATACTCTTGATTATATCTTTAATAATTTTTGTTTTTGTTTTATGCATGGGAGGAAATTAGTTTATTAACAAATTCATATGAATTATAGGTATATATAATATGAACATCATTCACATATAACTTGGGGAAATTCATAGTGTTTTAGTTTAGAGAATGCATGTGAGTAAGTGGAAAGTGGTTGGAGAGGTTAGAAGGATTTTGAGTGGAAAGGAATGTGTATGATCTCCATAGGACCCAAAGTGCAAGACAATATGATGGGATTAGATCTCTATTTCAAGGTCAGTAATGACACTATTGATGACCATGCTGGCAGGCTCACATGCTAACAGTTTTATGGAAAGTTAAAATAAAATTATTGGATGAAATTGTTGAGATACAAATGAGCTCAAAGTTCTAGTTCAATACTAGTCTCTATAAAGTTATCTTTTTCTGTGCTGGTCTCTGTTACTGGTAGTGTCAGATAGAAACTAAGGATTAGAAATTCCAGAATTTCTGCACCATAGAAACTTACATATGTTCATATGGTTGGGGCAACTGGAGCACTGGTCTTGAGGCTGTGTTTACATGGCAAGCATGCTCTTTTCACTTATATTCCACATTGCTTGGGTTCATATGTGTTTTGGGGTTCCTACGAATCATATGGTAAAAGCTAAACCCTTGTTTATTACTCTTGGTTGCTAACCCTGTGGAGCTACTCAATGAGTCAATGAGAAAATCATTCACTGACAACTAACTTTAAGACTCAACCTAGTTCCTGTTGTTGTAAATACTATCAGTTCTTGCTTTGTAAAGTTCTGGCATGAGCAAATTTCATTTACCATGATTTAGTTAACTATCACTATACTATCCAAAACATAGTTTGAATTACATTTTTGCCATATTATAGAAATGGTGCATAAAGGCATGTAATACAAACTCCATTGCTACTTTTCCAACCCGCAAATCACTACTGACTATGAGGCTTAGTGACCAGTCATGTTACTTCTTTCAAGATCTGTCAGTGATTGATCACTCACTGTGTTTATTCATTTCACACACACAAAGCAATGCTACATTTGTACTGCCACTTTGTCCCCATAATAAGTTTAGGAGACAATATATGAAGATAGATAATCAAAGGAAGAAACTGGCCAACAAATCTGAAGACAAAGCAGATAACCAGAAAGTAATAGTGCTGGAAGAAAAATTAGAATCTAATGTAAGTGGAGTTCTGGAAGAAATAGCTTGAGAGACCAAAGAGAAGTTAAGTGAAGACAGACTTATTGATGTCAATGACAGCAGTGGTTGTAGTGAAAAGAACAAAGAGGAAGAGACAATGGCAAAATATTTCCCATTAAAGGAACTTCAGAGATATTTCATATCATTGAAAGTGAAGAGGATACAATGTTGGAAGATTATCAAAACTTAAAAAGGCTTATGATAGTTTTCCAAAACAGAGAAATACTCCACGATGTAAGTTATATGATGAGAAGAAGGCAAACACTGTTTAAATTACTCATAACATGACCACATTTTATAAAAAAAAAAAAAAATTAAAACCAACGCCCCCCAAACTCACTCTCTTGATTTTTCTAATGTCTTAAATCCCAATATTTAAATAAATTTTGGATTATGAAAATATTAACATCCTTGGCTATAAATACTGAGGACCATTTCCTTAATATTTATAGCCAGTGTGAGAGAGTTACTAATGTTTTACCAAACATTTTTGAAAGTCATGTAACAATTTTAGTGTTTTTCATTTTTAATAAGATTTTTTTACACATTTGAACAAATAAATTTATTTTTATGATGTTGTACTCTGGTGTAAGTCAAGAACTGCTATTACATTTTAAAATGTATAATGTTTAAATATTGATGATTATCATGTTTTTCTTATATTACAAATTAATTTTTTGCTCCCATATCAAATATTAATAACTAATGCTAATGAGTTGGAGATTGACAGAAAAGTATCTGGAAGAAAACCTGTTATAAATACCCCTATGTGTTACAAGTAATGAAACAAATTACTATGTTCTTTACCTTACAGAACACATTAAACAACATAATTATGCTCTTTTTTTTTTCCTCACTAAATCTCAGTCCATTTTGGTAGAATAATTTACTTTCCTTTAAGCACCGTTTGAAATTATTGGTGATCTTTCATAAACTAGGGCAACAAATGTATGCACTTATTAATATTTTTCCATTTGTACTATACCACAGCTCTCGTGGCAAAACATAATAGAGAGATGAATACAACATATAGCACCCTTTGCTTCCCTTTGAAGATTTATCCTATCTTTCTGCTTTTACAAATACCACTGTTCTTTCTACCATTGCTGCAGCTGCTCTCTCTGAAATGCTGCCTAATTCTATGCTCTCTGTCTCTCCCTTCAGATGATTTTGATAGAAATACTGAAACTGATATAAAAAAATTCTAAACAGAAAAAAAATCAAAACTCCTTCAAGAATAAACATTTGAATTCTGTTCATTCTTTTCCTAAGTTGGTTTGGATATTCAATAAAGCATGGATTTTTCCAAGTGTGAACCTTCCTCACTGTGAAACCCAGAATCATTCTATAGAAAGGAGAAAGAAACTGAGATTCTGAGATTCCCAACTTTACCCTGTTTATTAGTGCTAGATAGTGCTTATCATTCCCAGTAATTCTGGACCTCATTTTCATGATGGGAACACAGGTAAACTAGAATTAGGGAAGGGATTCTGTAAGTAGAGCAGCCTGCCTATGGAAGGAAAATAACCTCCCTCCCTCCTCAGAGTTCCTGGCCATTGGACCCAGGCTTATCATAGAAACAATGGAAGCCTTTCAGCAAGTTTTCCCTATGTCTTGGGTCTTAGTGGGCTTTGTCAGAAGTTAGTGAAAGTTTAGGGTATTCCTAGGTGTATGCAATAAAAGGAAGTTGAACTTTCAAGCATGTATGCATTAGAATTTTACTGAGCCTTATGTTTGCACAGAACCTTTGAATCTTATTCAATGCTCTTAGGTGTGCATGAAATGCTTAAGTAACTAATTTAATCTGCTAGGATAGGGCTACACATAAAATATGAAACACCTAGTTAAATTTGAATTTCATATTAAAAAATAAGAAATTTTAAGTTTAAACATGTTTCATGAAATATTTAATTATCCTTATATTAAGTCTTTGACCTTATTTTCACCAAGTCCTAGATTATATGTGTAAAGCAGATTGATATGTTCTGTAACTTACTCTGATTTGTTGACCTGCTCCTTTGAAAACACAAAGAAATGATAGGTGGGGAATTTGAGGTTAAATAAATACATAGGGTTTCCTGGTCTCTCTGTCTCTACATAATGCTTATTATAAAACACATTCTTAATAAATTAAAAATGTAAATTTTCTTAAAATGAAACTGTGAGCAGTTCAGTTTATTTTAAAATTTAATTAACATTTTAAAGTTTATTCCACCATATTTAATATATATTTCTAAGTTTACGAATGCTACTTCAATTCCTATAATTTTTCTTTGATTTTACTTCTTATACTGTCCTTTACTTCACCGATCAATCAAGAGTACATTCTAGACTCTTCTGACATTTCTTCTGTGTTGTCAGTGGATTCTGTCATTGGAGCATCTTGGTTTGTTTGGGGCACTTTACTCCTGTGTTTTATTTCAGGTTGTTTGTGTTTTCCCGTCTAGCAGTATGGATCTAAAACAGCACAAATTCTAACCTGCAGACCTGTAGTGTCCCTGAAGGTTTCCAGCACCTTGCCTTCAAGGGGGGAGAACAACCTCAACAGCACCCAATGCAAATGACACACAGCCCCAAACCTTCTAGATCCTATCAAGACTTCAACCATTTTCTCTCAACACACAGAAACAGCATGTTCAATTACTGACCACACTACACACAGAAAATTTGTTAACAGGGTTTACAATTCCAACTGTTGGACAAAAAGAGAACAGAAGTGATGCAGGACATGATGTTCATGAGGGAGGAGGAAAGAAGCCAGAAGAAAAGATCTATAAAAGAGTGGAAGAGGAATTGAAGGAGACTGACAGTGGGAGAAAAGATAGAGAATCCAAGAAAACAGACAAGCTAGAGGAAAAACATGTATAATAAAAAATTAAAAATATAAAAATACACAACAAAACTGAAAAATTATATATACCATAGTACTCAACAAACTGGTGCATGAAAAATATTAGTCCCCAAAATAGTTAGAGATGCTAGAGAAGAGGAAAAAATTATTTAAAAACAGAAACAAAACAAAAAACTAACTCAATGAATAACTGAACAACTGTTTGCTTCAGAGTTCAAAGTTTTCTCAGTCCTGTCTCTGATTCTTCACGGGATTGCCAAGCCCAGACTGACCCTTGAAGACCCAGTCACTCTGGGTTTCAGATATGCAGACTGGACCTCAGCAGTTCCAAGATTTAGTGCTGTTCTAATTTGCAGAGATCACCAGGGATGCGCTCACAGGGAGGAGAGACCCTGAATAGAAGCTGCAAGTTGGCTGTCACTAGTACTCTCAACAAGAAGGCTCCAGGCGCAGCCAACGCTGCAGGCATTCCCACACTGGACCTCCAGGTTCCAGCCCATGTCCCCAAACAGGCGGCTATGCCCCGTGATGGCGGTGCTGGCAAACCCGGCTGGCCCCCTACATCCCCAGGTGCTGGCCAGCATCGCAAGATGGAGGTAGCAGAGTAACCAAACTTGCAGGCTCTCTGGCATTGGAGCTCTGGGTGGCAGCAGCAGGTTCCCAGCACCAGTTAGCGGAAGCAGCACTGGTGGTAGAGGCTCCTGGAGAAAAGACCTCCGGGTGCCAGCAACACCTTCACAGAGAAAAGACCAAATCCTGGGGAGGCGGCAGTGGCATCCACGGCAGCAGCCATAATGTCACTTCAAAAAATTAAAGTTTTTTGATTCTCAAAATTTAATTAAATTTACACTTAAATGCATCATTTTTACCACACCAACTTTCAAAATGATTCAAAGTACATTTTCATCATATCATGTCCACAGAATGGGAATTAAACTTTTCAGACCATCAAAACGAGAAAGATAAAAGCCATTATGTGGCACACTCTTATGAGCCCAGCCATTTGGGAAAGTGAGGCAGACAAATAACAAGTTTTAAGCCTGCTTGGGTCCACTTAAAAGAGTGCTCACCTAGCACATGCAAGGCACTGGGTTTGATCCTCAGCACCACAAAAAATAAATAAATAAAATAAAGATGTACAACTACAACTAAAAACAATGTTAAAAAAAATTTTTAAAAGATCCTGTGTCAAAATAAGAAGAAAGAAAGGAAGGAAGGGAGAGAGGGAGGGAGGGTAGAAGGAAGAAAGGAGGAAAAAGAATGGGGGTGGAAGAAGAAAAAAGAGGAAGGAAGGAAGGAAAGAAGGGATGAAAGGAGGGATTGGGAGGGAGGGAAGATGGTACTGTAGCTCAGTGATAGTGGTAGAGTAGTTGCCTAACATGTACACCATCCTGTGTGCAATCCCAGTACCACAAAAGAAAAAAGAAAGTAAAGCAAAACAGCATCTACCTTTTTTGCTTTTTTTTTAACTTCCACATTACCTCAAATTGTGTTCTCTCTGAAATAAATGTCACCTAGTTCTCAAAATAGAGAGGAAGAAAAACCTCAAGATGTGCTTGTTTATTTATGTCCAACCATCTTGGAGAACATTTGGATTATTTAAAAAAAAAGACAAATGTAATAATGTTCATCACATTCCACCATTCTTGCTAATCCCCTGCCCGCTCCCTTTCCCTCCTACCCCTCTTCCTTATCTAGAATTCATCTATTCCTACCATGCTCCCTCTCCCTACCCCACTATGAGTCAGCCTCCTTATTCAGAGAAAACATTCAGCATTTGTTTTTTTTTTTTGGAATTGGCTAACTTCACTTAGCATTATCTTCTTTTCAAGGCCATCTCATTTACCTGCAAATGCCATGATTTTATTCTCTTTTAATGCTGAGTTGTGTATATATGCCACATTTTTTTTTATCCATTAATCCACTGAAAGGCATCTAGGTTGGCTTCACAGTTTAGCCATTGTGAGTTGTGCTGCTATAAACATTGATGTGGCTATGTCCCTGTAGTATGCTGTTTTTGAGTTTTTTGGCTATAGTCTGAGGAGAGGGATAGCTGGGTCAAATGGTGGTTCCATTCCCAGATTTCCAAGAAATCTCCATACTTCTTTCCATATTGGCTGCACCAATTTGCAGTCCCACCAGCAATGTATGAGTATACCTTTTCCTCACATCCTTGCCAACACTTATTGTTGTTTGTCTTCATAATAGCTGCCATTCTGACTGGAGTGAGATGATATCTTAGAGTAGTTTTGATTTGCATTCCTCTGATTGCTAGAGATGATGAACATTTTTTCATATATTTGTTGATGGATTATATATCCTCTTCAGAGAAGTATCTGTTCAGGTTCTTGGCACATTTGTTGATTGGGTTATTTGGTTTTTTGGTGCTTAACTTTTTGAGTTCTTTATTCAGAGATTAGTGCTCTATCTGATGTGTGATTGGGTGTCAACATACTTTATATACAAACAGAGATATGAAAAATTGTATTATATATGTGTAATAAAACACACAAAGTACATGTATAAAGACATGAATTGGCATGGACCTACTGTATATACAAAGATATGAAAAAATGTGCTCTATGTGTAATAAGAATTGTAAAGCATTCTGCTATCATGTATTAAAAAATGAAATTTGATTAAAAAGTAAAAAAATTAAAAAATTAAAAAATAACATTGTCTACATAAAAAAGAAGACACACATATATTAAATAAAAAGGGAAATACAAACAATACCAGCATTATAGGGGCAAATGAAAAGACGAGGTAGGTGTCAAGATAATGTGTGTATGTGTATACACATATACATACCAGAAATTTTTCAAAATGTGATATAAGCAAGACAGCAAGAAGTTACATTTACTTTTAATATATTGCTTAAAACATAAATATATTACATTTTTTTTCTTATGAATCACATTCTGTTTGACGTCCTATGGAAAGAAAACAAAAAGGCACGACAATAGGATAAGGTTGGCAGGCATGAATAGGAAGTGACATTTCTTTGAGTATATACTTTTGAATAGTTCTGACTCTTGGAACCAAGTAATGTTTCACATAAAAACACCCACCCAGGCAATTAGAACCAACAAGGATGTTAGGGGAGCCAAAGAAAAATATAAACACTAAAAAATGCCTAACTCTATTAAAAAAAAAACAAACTGAAGTATATGGAAAAGAAAATTAAATTAATTAAAAATTTCAAACAGTACTTTGAACACTGCAAACATAAGTATACACAAAAAACTTCCACAAAAATACTTTTTGTCTTATATATCCATATACACATATATCCATCTACTTATATGTAGCTCCAAAAATAAATTATCTATTGAAATTTAATCAATGAGATATGAGACTTATATTTTCATAAATGTCAAATATAATTCTATAATAAATAAAAAATATGTGAGTTCTTTTGAATTACTAAAGTATTGCTTTTCTAAAGTACACTGTGAAATTCAGACAGCTGACTAGGGAGTGGGTATATGGGCATAGAGAATGAGAAGCTAACATTATCTTAAGTGCTCCTTAATAAACTTAAACTACTAGCAGTAGTTTTTGATTAAAAATAACATTTTATAATCATAAATTTTAGGAAGTGTTGTCACTTAGCATTTAATTAAAAAAGAAATCATTTTTAAATTGGTTCTATATAATATTTGGATGAATTTATTTTTGTTGTAAGTGTCACTGTCAGGTCAAAACCATATGCTTTTATCTTACCATTCTTCACAGTCAAAAGAAACTTGGTACAATCTTATAGGCCACTGAATTTCCACAAAGACGTGTTTGTCAGCTCTGTTTTTGGAAATTTTTGGTACTTTTACTACTTAAAGTTTAGCTTTTTTGTATTCTTCTGATCTTGCTATATCCCTGTTAAGTTACTTAATTTATTTTTCTGGCCTAATTTGTCAGCTTCTTAAAAGTGTTGTGACAGATTGCTTGTTGCCTGTAGATATCCAGCCTTCCATTTTGCCATAGTAAACCTTAACTGGTTGTATGGTTGTCCAAATGAAATAGTTCATTTCTTACACTGCCATGTACTTGACTAAGTTCTCATCAGTAGAAAAGAACAGAAATATCATAAGGGATAATTGGGTCTTTTCCTTAAAAGATATAAGCATGCATTTCTTAATTCTTTTTACTTTTTTTTTCTTTTTCTGCCTGGTAAAAATGAAATGAGTTGCTTGCTTGTGCTGGAGCCTGGGAGTTCCATGTGGAGGGTGATGGTGTCATTCTGTGATGCCTGAACCACTCAGTGCTGGACTTCAGCATAAAAAGAAAGTACATTTTTATCTAATTGAAATAACTAGTACTTCAACTCTGTTGAAAGGAGCTAACCCAATATCGTACTAGATGTACCAAGTATTTAAATGTCATTTTATTTCAGTACTTAGGTAGAATCTTATGAGCATATATTCTGGGAATTCTTGGGGTCTAAGGTCTACACGAAGAAAATTATTTTTCAGTATGTACCTTCTTTTCTTATTATTATTCTGGCTGTAATGATAAAAAAAAAATCAGGTAAATAAACATTACTGTCTCTATGGTAGTTGCTATTTAGTGTAGCTTCTTGGGGTTTTACAATGCCCCCTTCTTCCTTTGATAAACACAAATGGGTTATATGATGGCAGCTACCTCTGTTTAAATGTGATCCATCTCCTAATTAACAACAGAATTACCCAGTAGAGAACTTCTGTCACAACCTCCTTCAGTGTCTTCCCTGGTAATTTGAAATTTTGAACACAGTATTTGAAAGAGAGTGATATTAAAGCTTGGCTTGTGCATAGTTTCTTGGAATGATGAACTACCTTTGTCGTCTCCCACTAAACTCACTTCTTTCAGTGAACTTGCAACCAAATGAAAATTTACATAGTCAGGATCTAATTCTATGCTTTAGATGTGTAGGAAATTTATCTTTCTTCACGTTGAGGGTCTTTAACAGAAGTAACCCAAGTCTAAGGACTCTCAGATTTCACCTCAATAGGAAAAGGCTAGCTAAAGGAGTTTTGAAGTAGCTTTTACATTGTACTGTACTCCTTCATCTTAAAGAGAGCTGTCATTTGTAATTGTTCTTTTTTTCTCTTCTGATTTTTTTTAAAAGGTCTTCTACTTTACACATCTAACATGATTTTTTTAAAAAATAAGCATTGATGTTTCATTGAAAATAGTATGAAAGAAGAGATAATTTTAACTTTCAGAACAAGTGTCACAGTGTCAAATATAACATACAAATTAGACTATAAAATAATATATGCAAATGAACACATGTGAAAGATAGAAACACAAATATATTCACCTTATGTTGGTAGAAGTTTGAAAATAGTAAATCAAATATCTGTCACTTAAGTGGGACTACTTTACATATTTTTCCTGTAACAAAATGGTGAGGGAAATATTTTATGATTTCACATGAAATTTTTCTTTTAATTATGGGACTGCGTAAGTTTCAAGTGTTGCGTTTAATATGAGAAAGTGTGTGATGTACAAGGATTCCAGAGGTAAAAGCACTAGTGCCCATTAGCCAAAGATATGTTGTGCTATATTAGATGAAAAGAGGGTTTCCTATTTTATATTGTCTAATATTTCACTTAAAAATGTGATACATTCTCAATCAACTGCAACTTTAATTTTAATTTTGTATGTGTATAAATTTTTAATTTTATGTGGTATGGAATTTTAAAATAACAGTAAATATACAAATTTTTATTCAAAAATGATGGTGATACAGATGAGCAGAATAATCAGTTTGTTTCAACTGGTCATTGTATTTCTAAATCTATTTTGTATAAATTATAGAAACAAATAGCTCTTAGACTTGTATTTTTCTAATTTATACATATTGGTTTTATCTAATTCTTAAATTCTCTATGTTAAGTAGTGTAGTTTTAATTATTTAAAAGCAGAGAAAATTTTGCTGGGTGATGTGATGCATCCCTGTAATCCCAGTGGCTAGGGAGGCTGAAGCAGGAGGATTGCAAGTTCAAAGCCACCTCAGCAACTTAGTGAGGACCTAAGCAACTTAGTGAGACCCTGTCTCAAAATAAAAAATAAAAAGGGCAAAAAATAAAAAATAAATAAAAATAAAAAAAGAATGTGACTCTGTAGCTAAGTGCCCCTGGATTCAATCTCTGGCTAAAATAAAATAAAAGCAGAAAAAACTTTTAATAGAAGAGGGAACTAGAGTTTAGACAATTTATGTAACTCATAACAACCAGACCCACACAATTAGAAAATGACGAAATACAAGAATTCTTGCTCCATTGACTACAGGCTAGTTTTGAAATATACTCCATAGGATTTTATATGGATTGTTTTATTTCTTTGTCTTCCATGGTTATGGTTTGAATATGATTTATCTCCCTCAAAATTCATGTTCAAATTTGATTTTCATAGTATCTCTCTTGGGAAAGAGGGCTTTAATAGATGATTAGGTTGATAAAAGTAATGATTGCCTTTTTGTGTGAGTTTTTGCTCTCATGAGACTGGATTTGTTACCATAAAAACAGGTTGTTTTAAAGCCTATATTTTGTCGATTTAGCACATGTTCACTTATTCTTTAACTTTCTTGCTATGCGAAGAAGTAACAGAAGCCTTTCCAAGAAACAGAATTGATGCCAGAACCATGTTTTAGGACTTCAAGCCTCCAAAGTCATGAGCCAAACTAAATCTCTTTTCTTTATAAATCACCAAACTTTAGGTATTTTTGTTATAGCAATAGAAAATGGTCTAAGATACCCATACTGAGTTCAGAAAAAGAATTTCTGTTATACAGTCATTTTTATCCATGGCAAAGTAAAACACTTGGTACTTTAGCTGCTCATGAAGCTATGATAAATTGATTATGTATATTAATGAATGAACCCTTTTTTGTAAAAATCAGAATGGCTGATTTTTTTCCAGAAATATCCCTTATATTATATTTTTAATTCATTAAAAAAACCAATTAGAGTACTGGCCATTGGAGACTGGAAGGGTAAGGAGAAGATGGAAATTTAGATAATGAATTTAGATAATGGGTACCAAGATACATTTAACAAGAGTTAGATCTAATGTTCTACTTCACAGCAGAGTAACTATACTATAATTTATGATATATTTCAAAATAACTATAAGAGTTCAAAGCTTCTCAACAAATAAAAATTGTAAATGTTTGAGTAGATAGATATAGTAATTACCTTAATTTGATTATTACATGTTTTATAAATGTATTATTTTTGCAGTATCACATAACTATGTACAAATATTATGTCAATTAAAACTTTTAAATGATATTGTATGAGTAGATAGAAGAAAAGAAGTTCCAGAGGCTAGAAGTGTGTGGAGTCTGATGGGGAAAGGTTGATTGATCAGTATGAAATTAGATAAACAATCTCTGATGTTCTATTACACAGTTGGATGTTTGATAATAGAGTATTAAATATTCCAAAATAGTTCAAAGAGAGAACTTTGAAAGCTTTGTCAGGAAAAATAATAAATGTCTGAGGTGATAGATATGTTAATTTTCCAGATGTGATTATTACACGATGTAAGAAAAACTCCATAAATTTGAGTGATTATTATAGGTCAATAAAAATGATTTAAAACATTTATTGATTAAAGAGAATGAAAACAACTCAACTATCAATACAGGAAGATTTCATGGTGTTGGTACAGATGAAATTCTTATAAAATAAAACATATGTCCACTTACTGTAATAAGAGAAGGTGAAGAAACAGTGTGAAGAACATTTTATATTTAGGAACACCATACTTGCTTGCAAAATGTTCAGATGATTTAGATTTAGATAAGCAGTCTAAATTTATGAAATTGTATACATCTTTAACTATCAAAAGCGTTTTTATATTTTTATTAGTGCATTATAATTATACAAAAAAAGTGAGATTAATTTTGATATAATCATGCAATCATGGAAAATAATCGCTCCACTTTAGTCCGAAGAGATTCTCTTTTCCCTTCTCTCTTCCCTCTTCCTCTTTCTCTTCGTCTGCTTTACTGGTCTCCTTTCTATTCATTTGTATTTTTGGTAATTAGTGTTTTATGCACATACATAGAAAGTCAAGGGTTGAATGTTTTTCTCTCATTAGCAAAGCTAAACCAAAATAAGGGGGTAGGGGAAAGGTGGGAGGGAATTCCAGGAAAATAAAAGATCAGTGGAGCAGAGGAAAGGGACTGAGGGGAAGGGAAGAGATAGGAACAAAGGTGGATGTGGAATGAAACTTACAAAATTATGCTATGTCCATATATGTCTATACCATAGTGAATTTCACTTTTATGCATATCTAAAAATAAGTTCTTAACTGTTTCTCCCAAGTTGAATATTTTGAATCCCAAGCTTCTCAACTGCAAGGGATTATAGAAGGTGTATTTATGAATTGTACTAGGTAATTACAACATCTAGCTACATGATTGCTATAAGAATGTCACCAAAGCACCTCTTAAGTATATACTTGGCCTATGCTTCTATAGCTACCAGCTCTGAAAAATTACATGATTATAAGTATGTTCTGAGTACTATCTCTCATGTTGCTACTACCAACATCAGTCCTTTACCCACTAACTGCTTTTGGCCTGATACATACCACACTGCTCCCAAATGAAAAGCTTCACTCTATGGTTTTGTTCTGCTCAGTGTCAATTAGGCTGGAGATAATTTGTTTTTGCCCTTGTGCCAGATGTGAAATGGACATGCTAACTAGTTATCTCCCTTTTCCAATTTCCAGTTCTCTTAAGTCAGTCCAATGTGGAAAACACTCCTGTTTTTCTCTGGGAGTAAAGAGAAACTCCAGAGTTCCTTGCCAATCACTGTTACTTTGTAATTGTATTTACAACTGCATCAATCAGAGATACAGTTCAATCATTAGCTTTTATCCTTTTACTCTGGTACAAAACTTTTGCAGGATTAAAAAAGTTCTAAACATGGCAAATGTTTAAGTAATGATGGAAAGTTGAACAATATTTAACTGAAGATATATATCTCAATAATGTGGGATAGGATGTATGTGGTCTGTCCGTTTTTAATACTGGGGATATTATAAGTGAAATGATATGTACTATGGTTTTTTCATATTTTCTTTTTGTCCCCTCCAACTCTGACAGGAATGGACCCTTTGTGAATAAGTCTTGGTGAGAGAGGACTTGATTTATTATGTCAAACATATAATCTCTTGTCTTGGAAGGGAGTATGAGTACAGTTCAAGTCTCTTTTGAGGTTTCAGTAGTGCTAGGGACCTTTCTGGAAATGAAGGGATGGCGGAAGGCATTTGTACATGGGAAGAGCATTTTCTGGCACTTTTCCTCATGTGCTTACTCAACGCTCATTTCAGATTTATTTTCACAAGTGGTCAGAAAAATTGTACTTTTTCCTGTCTGGATGAATGACCTCACATTCTTATTTTATGTCTACTAAATAGACTTAAGGATGGAGGGACAGGCATTTTCCAATCATTCCACAAACATAATATTTTAAAGAAATAGCTTGCTGGCCTAGGTTTTTATACTACATTTCAAGCATATCAACAATACCCACTTATAATGGGCACTGAATATTAAATTAATGAAAAAATATGAATGAATGGGTTAGAGCTAAGAGAGGAAATTACATGATTAAATTTTTATTGGTTTCTTGTGGTAAACTAGTGTTATACTCCATTAGAGAAACACACCAGGTTATGTTCAAGAACCATGAAATCCATCCGACCTTTGAAATTCTGAACATCAATTATTAAACTTCCCTTTCTCCACATACCTTAGTTATCAATTCCCCTTGTGTTGATAAAGGCTTTGTTTAGGTGTGTTGTTACTCTATATTGGACTAGATTCACACTCAGTTTCCCTCAGCAAGCATTTTTTTCTGTCTCTGTCTCTCATTCTGTGTCATTAATCTAATCTATTCTTATTTGCTTTTCAATAATCTATTTAATCTATGTATCATAGTGAGAGACACAGCATCTGATAAAAGCAGAAATCTTCGAGCCAAAATGCTGCCAGTTTAGTTTTTAGCTTTGCCACTTGCTAGCTGTTTAGAATTTGGCAATATCTCTGAGCCCACTTTTCCTCAAAAGTAAAATAAAGATAACAATAATAACACACATTATGGAATAGCTAAATTAGTTCATGTGTACAAACCTTTAGAATAGGATTTAAAATCACAAACAATGTTGGCTGTTTATCCTTTCAGTTATCTGATATCATTCATTATAGATATTTTTTCTATTTAATTTCTGAGATTTAGGAAGATATTAGAAATTCTAGAATTACTTTCACTTATTTTAGAAGTGATAATAAATGTCATAATATTAAATATGAGTCATACCTGTGTAAAGATATGATTCTTACTCCTCAAAAACATGAATTAGAAACTGTTATTTATATTTTCCTAAGGAATCTGATGCTTTTATAAGTAAATTTATGTTTCTGAAATTTAGGCATAGGTCTGGCTTACTAAGAAACACACATAAGCATATTAATATGTACTTATTATAATATATCATATAATAAATTAACAATCTTACAGTAGGAATAACATAAAGATAAGTTCTACATTATAAGGCAGATTGTAATATAACCTGCAACTCTTTTCCAATGTTATGGTTTGATGGTTACAAAGCTTCATGCATGCTATAAATCAGTTAGGCAATATTTTCAAAATACAAATGCACAGAACACATTTTATTAAAAAGTTGGATAAATTTATGCTCCCTTTTTTGGGGAGATACTGGGGATTGAACTCAGGGGCACTTGACCACTGAGTCACATCATCATCCCTTTTTTGTATTTTAATTAGAGACAGGTTCTCACTAAGTTGCTTAGCACCTCACTTTTGCTGAGGCTGGCTTTGAACTCATGATCCTCCTGCTTCAGCCTCCTGAGCTGCTGAGATTACATGCACCACTGCACCTAGCTGTTCCTTCTTTATCATATTATAATAACATATACTTTCTTATGTAAGCATTTCTATTAGAATATAAACTATGACTAAATTTTATTGTTTTATCTATGTGTATGTCTATTATCTATATATCTATGTGCCTATCTATTTATCCAAGGCCTTACTCTTACTATATTTGAGTATTAATATGATACATAGACAAATACTTTATTTTTTAAAGTTTTTTTTTACTTTGTTTGTTTGATTGATTGATTTGTTGGTGTATTTATAAACCAGTGCCTCACACATGCTAAGTAAGTCCTCTACCACTACACTACAACCCCAGCACCTAGACAAAAAACTTTAAAATTTTTTCTCTCATTCATTGGTTTTTGCATTTTTACTTTAGTAATATGCTTACAAATTATAAGATATATAGTATTCATCTAAGAATTTTTATGGGCTAAAAATAATAACCAAATAAATCTCAAAAACTTTTCAGGTTCATATATAACATTATCATAGTTAAGGTTTTAAGAATTATTACAAAAAGAAATCTATCCTTTTCTTTCAAACAAAAACTTGGGTGTGTGTGTGTGTGTGTGTGTGTGTGTGTTTTACTGGGGATTAAACCCAGAGCCATACACATGCTAGGCACTCTACCACTGAGCACATCCTCAGTCCTTTCCAACACTTTTGATGTCAAGAATGTTTCAGAATTTCACAATTAATAGCCTATGGAAAACTTAGGTAATTTTGGTTCAGATAGTAGAGCAGGATAGAAATTCACACTTTCCCTGGGCAACTGTCCAGAGAAAATGTCCAATGGTCATTTCCAGACACCAGATGTTTCTATCCACTAGGCTTCCATGCACGGTGACCCCCACACAACCCATGGACAGCTCCTGTTAGGAAATATATTGTCATCATGAAATTGACTTTAGTATTATGGCTTTGCTATGTGCCTGAATGCAAATAAAATCACAATTTTGATTTATAAAGATGCAATTAAATTTGCAGATTGAATTTTGCTCTTTGGTATGTGAAACTATAATAAAAGTAAGAGATGTTAACACCAAGTTCAAAAAAATTCACAGGGAAACCATTCTTTTCTGAATATAAAATGATGAATTATTAAGCAATAGGTGAAAGTTATGTTAATGTAAAATCATAAGTCATTGACATTTTGTCTACTCCAAGAGCAGTCACTATGTTGAGAGTTGATAAGTAGAGCATTTTAAGATAAAATTAATACTTTCATGAAGCTGAATTTATAAAAGATTTTGTGCATTAAAGAGATCTTATAAGTGCTATTTCCCAGGTACTGATTTTCTTTTATTTCAGAGTTAACTTACAAATGCAAAAAAAAAAAAAGTTTTTTTTTTTTATAGCAATGTTCTTAAGATACTAGTCCTCCTTTATTTATTTATAATTTTCCCTCAATTGGGGGAATCTTCATAAGGAGAACACACAGTATTCTTAAACATAAGCACCTTTGTGTCTGTTTGACCTATAACTATGTTGGAACACAGCCTGTTTCAGGATGTACATGAGTCAAACAAAACAAGTGAAAATTTTGACTGTGAAGCTGAGGCTTAAACTTCAAAATAATTGTAACTATTATCACATTTCATCCTGTGACTTTAATTATCATCAGTGAGCATATAATCTGAAAGTTTTTGTTGCTGTCAGGGTTTTTCTCCCCAGATCCAGCTGTGTGTTCACCATCTTCACTGAAAGTACATAAGCTTTCTCAAAATTGATATGTCCAGAATAGAACTATTTATTTTCCCCACCAAATCTGTTTCTCATGTAGTATTTCCTACCTCAACACATGATTAGTGCATTTGTCTCATATCTCACCATTAATCCATTGGCATACCTTGTCTACATCACTTTCACGATAAACCCAGAATGACACCAGTTAGTACCATGTACTCTCCAGCAATCCTACTACATGTCACAAACTTTTTTTCCTGAATTGTTACATTATTCAAAATTTGCCATTTGGCTTACAAAAATCTTGATGTTGTGGGAATAAAAGTCTATAAGCATTTCTAAGAGCTACATCAAATGATACTTTTGAAGTAATCATGCATAGATACAGCAATCACTATTAGTACTATGTGAAAAATATCACAAGCTGTGGGTTTTATTCCATCATATAATTCTACATTAAGCAAAACTCAGAGAAATTCAGAACACTTGGATTTGGGGCAAATTCATTTAGATGTCAGTGAAGTGTCAAATGAAGAGGTATATTTAACCTCCCACAAAGTGGTATTTTTTAACAGCACTAAAGCACACTCTCTGCCTAAGGACAGCAATCACCAAATAACTGTAAGCCCAAAACTCTGGAGCTGACTAGGTTTGGGGCAGTCTAAGTCTCTGCCTCAAACAAGACAAATGAAAACAAAAGCACAGAAATAATAGAAGTAGCACAAGTTACAATTTAAGTAGAGAAAATATGATATTCTTTTCTTTCCAAAACATTGTACTTTTATACTTTTCAATAAAGGTTAAGATGTGAGTAGGAGAGAGAGTGAGATAGTTAGAATGCTGAAATTAGCTGCTAGTAGATTCAGATATGATAAATCCACAAAAGCGTTGGATTTGGTTAGGGTCTCATGGGACAGAATTGGTATTGAAAGCTATCAAATTTTGAAGTAAATATGTCAGCTTTATTTAAAATAATGTGGTGTAATAGACTGCCCCAAATTTTGGTGGTATAACAATAAACCCAATTCATTGCCTTAAGGAGAGAAATTTCAGAAGGCTCCATGGTTTCAGGTTGACTGAGACTTGAGTTATGCCCTATTTGGCTTCTTCCATTCCTTTTTCCTGCTTGCTACACTTCATGGTGATTTTTCCTGGATATACTTTCTTGATAAATCTCTTACACCTTAATTCTTGACTGCTTCTAGCAGAAACAGACCCAGGAAGCGCCACTTTAATTTTTGTAGAGGTGAAAGCCGCACAACATTTTATTTGATCTATGGCCCAGCTGCCTTCATTGAACATGAACTTGCTTAGTTCCCAGTGTTTATATTAAATTGAATGTCTTAATAAAGTTGGAAACACCTTCATTTTCGAACCCAGTAAGTTCCAGATTTTTCTGGACTTTCTATATTCTTTCTGAATTTTATTTTTAAACTAGCTACTTTCTCCCTGAGCTTGTTCATTTATTTTAAAAAAATGTATTCATGGGCTGCGGATGTGGCTCAAGCGGTAGCGCACTCTCCTGGCATGCGTGCGACCCGGGTTCGATCCTCAGCACCACATACCAACAAAGATGTTGTGTCCGCCGAGAACTAAAATAAATAAATATTTTAAAATTCTCTAATTCTCTCTCTCTCTCTCTCTCTCCTCTCATCTCTCATCTCTCTCTCTCTAAAAAAAATGTATTCATCAAATGTAACAAGTGAGATCTGGATCATGCTTTCAAAGTTACTTTTTCTGGTTAACCACTTTCCAGAGTTCACAAGTTCATTACGTATGTCTCCTACTTTTTATGTTAGTGTTAATTTTAACAAGTGTTTGACTAAAACACATATGTCTATTTTTCCAGCCTCCATTAATAATTTTAATTTGAGTTTTCATCCTTCTATGACAAATACTTTGTTTCCTACTGGCCTCACAGTCAATACTATATATTTTAAAAAATTATGTGACAATATTCTACTTCTGGGTACCTAATTTCACCACTGACACCTGCATTTCTGATATTGCCTTGTGGGAACCACTACCAAACTCATCATGATGATGGCAGAAGCCCCAGAAAGCAAGCTCCACGCATTTCAGCTCTCAGCTCAAATCACATCCACTAACATGTCATCAGCTAAGCAAGTCATATGGTAACATCACATTCTTGAGGTGGGAAATATATGTTGTCTCTTGAAAGAGGACATCTTGTCACATGACAGACAGCATGGAGAAAAAGGCAAGACATGGGAAAAATTATTTAGTTCATCATAGCAGGCTGCTTTGCTAAATTATCTTCAAGAAGAAATCATAGAAGCTGAAAGATTACCCAGTCCTTTAGGCTCCAGAACTTGCTCAATAGGAGTATTGTAAACTGGTCCAATTCTCAGGACATCTTGAGTATGATTATTCTATTTATGGAGGACAGTGAAAAAAAGACAAAACCCAGAAAGCAAAACTGGAAGCTTCCAGATTGACTGATCAAAGGTTTCACTATATTCCCAGGGCCCAGAGTTCTTCATTCCAATTAAAATATGTGTGGCGGACATTGAAATCTGTATATTCCATTCAATTCTTCCCATTACCAAGCATGAGCTACTCACGTGGTTATCACCATGAGATAGTCCAAATGATGCAACGAAATAAATCTGCATTTAACCAACTACTATTATTCCCAAAAGGTGCTCATGAAGAGGAACTGATAAGGAAAATAGAGTATCCCTGTGGACTCTGGATTTAAGTATATGAATATAGGTGTTCAAAACTTTGAACTCTCTCCTCTTGTAGAGAGGGCAGATTAGTTTTATAATAGTTGTTATTTATAAAGGCTAATATATCTTCCTATGAATTCTGTATACCTTAGTATATTCAAAACTTCTCATAGGTTGATGAGTTATCTACCAAAGTTGTGTAGACACAATTGGATTGCAAAACATCTAATAACATCTAATAACAAGTTGGGAAATGTGGTGCATGCCTGTAATTTCAGCTATTTGGGAGGTTGAAGCAGGGGGATTGCAAGATTGAGCCCCGTCTTAAGAATTTAGTGAGATCATGTGCCAAAGTAAAATATTAAAAGGAATGTGGATGAAGCTTATTGGTAGAGTGGTGCTGCATTCAAGCCCAGGCATCACAAAAACATAGGAGATATAATTTATCAACATCCATTCTACTTTACACTAATAAATTAGCTATGTGATTAGGTAGAATTAATCCCACATTCAAGTTCAAGTTTGAGTTGTTATTGATTTAAATCAATTAAGCTAATACCACCCACCTAGTAACAGTGCTAATTTCAGAATAGATGTAATATAAATGGTCAAAGTAAATGTCAAGAGTTGTTCAAAGGTTATGGGAAGCAATGCATTCTCTTCTTGGAAGGAAACGAGGGAACTTTTAAATCCTAATTGTTGCTGAAGATCAAAACAAAGAACTTGTTAATATGAGGAGTATAGGGTTAAAATTATCAGAGTGAATTTGAAGTTTGTCTTGGACCAAACTACCTGAAACCTGACCTCCAGGTTCATGGAAAGCAGACAGACTAATGAGATTACCACTTTTTAAATGTGAAGGAAAATATCTTAATAGTGACGTTGTATTTAAATAAATCTGATTCTCTATATCTGGAAAACTTCATTGGAGTTCCATTTTGAAAATTAATAATTAAAATGGTGATCATTTAGTTCTTAGATTCAAAGCCATGTCTTTTTATTTAGAAAAAAAATAATTTAAAGTTTTATTTATTTTTTGGTTGATACTTCTTCTCATCCTCTTTCTTTCTGTTTCTTTCTTTACTTTCCCTTTTCGTTTCAGAACAGATCAAAACAACACACATATGTAGCAACATGAATGGAACTATGAACTGCTTTCATGAATTATTAAATTGAATTTTTCTCTATTTGTGCAGTAGTTTAGGGCAATAAAGAAATAGTACTGAGAAAAGGAAAATATTATCCTGTATTGGATAGTCACATTTAATCATAAAAAGAAAACCTGACTCAATGTTTTAAGATGTTAAATTGGCTAAAAACTCAAGGGGAAGTCTGAGTGTCCTTAGTGGTATGGTGACATATTGATATGAAAAGAGGAAGTAAATAGCAAATTCAGGGAATACTGTAGATGACCAAGAATTGAAAGATTAAAAATGTCAGGGAAGATTTGAAGAGAACTTTTCTCTTCATTACACATAAGTCAGACACTCTTCTGGGCTGCTAAATCAGGGCCAAATGGTAGCTAACTCAAGACATACATTATTAAGTGCAATTTGTTATCAGAAACGATGGGCTAAGCCAGGTACAGTGGTGAATGACTGTAATACCAGTGACTTAGGAGGCCGAGGCAGGAGGATCTCAAATTCAAGGTCAGCCTCTGCAATTCAGTGAGACGGTGTCTCATAATAAAAAGTAAAATGGCTGGGAATGTAGCTCAGTGGTAAAGCTCCCCTAAGTTTGTTTCCTAATTGCCCACTCCCTACTTAAATAAAAAAGAAAAGATAGGATTGTCTAGTCCATGTGGATAACTAACAGATGTTTGTGGTGTCCTTTGATGTTGTACTGGTTAGTCATTCCATGAAATACTAAAGGCTCAATCTGAGCAGTCTCAGTTCTTTAAGTGTATTGCATGTCCTGCTGTGCATTCTATAGCAGACATTTCTGATTCAAAATTTCCTATTGATAACACCATTTTCTGATTCACAAATCATTAATGCAATACTCAACTGTACTAGTTACAGCTTATATAATTTTCTGAGGCAAATTATCTTAATTAAATTTGGAATGTTTTAATAATTTACGCATTATCTTAGATTTATTCATTTTATTATGAGATTTTTCTAGCTATTGAAGAAGATTTTCATGAACAGAAACAATTTAACCATATCCAATCTAACCACAAATTTTTTCAAGTTAACTAATTTTAGAATAAAATAAGCTGTGGTTATTTTGTGGTATAAACATTCTTACATTCGTCATGGCATTATCTAAAGTCCAATTTTTCATTCTGACACTTAATCTATATGTATATGTTACTCTAGGGACCAATCAGTGCTGTAATTCTTAATCACAGTGCTAAATGTGAAGTTGGATTACTTTCATGCTACAAGATCCTATTCAATGCTTTCAAATAGCCTTCGATCATGACAGAATTCATAGGAAGCACAAAGACTAGAGGTTATCAATTATTCAGCCTGAAGAAAAATTTTCTCAATAGCCATATTGTTTTCTCTAAACAACAGCATTCTAAAAATTTGTGCCTCTCCACTTTTAAATAAGCTTTGTAAGACTTATGATATGACAATTATAAGAGTAAAAACTATTACTTAGTGTCCTATATTCAAAATCACAGGCGAAAAGTTTTAAGTATGTAAAAATAAGATTTAATATTTTTAAGGAAACTACCTAATTTTAGTCAGTTCTGGATAAACTTGGTCATTTTAGACTTATATGGTCATTTCTGTACATTTTCTTTCAGGCTCATATATCTAGATCACAAGATCTATTGGTCTAAATAACTTTACAGCATTATGCTGGTGAGAAATTTAATTATTATTCATATGCTTACAACTCCAGTTAGTGAAATGCTGTGTTCATCACCAGCCTTGAATATATGGTCCAGGTTGTCTCTATATGTGTCATAACTATGAGATTTCTTTGGAGGGTAGACACTTTTTTCCTTTAAACCTACTTCTTTTATCTTCTTCCAGAAATCAGAGATATTTGTTTAATAAAAGTGCCACCTGGATGTTTGGTAGGAGAGCACTTCTTCTCGCCTGTTCACAACATTCCCAATAGCCTTTCAAGGAGACTCTTTGCTTTGCTCTGCTATCCTCTGTGATGACCTGGGAATCACAGAAAACTGTTTCCTCCCGAGGGGTCCAAATGGGAAGCAGGAACTAGTTCTCTTCAATGTCAGCTTCCCCAAAATATTAGCTGATCACTAATACTTGGTGTGCCTTTCAACTTCTGCCTACCCCTGTCTCAATGTGAAAAACTTTCGTTCAGGTAAGATATACCAGGATGCGTTCTTCCAAACCTTACTGAGTGGCATTAGGGCTGTGGTCTTTAATACTTTGTGCTAAGGTACAAAAACTTGATGACTTTGCTTGGTCTACTATGCAGAGTCTCCTTTAGACAACTGATACCCGGGCAGAATCTGGGGATAAGGAAGTGTCACGATAAAGGTATAAATACTTTGCAAACAGACACAGTGTCAGGGTGGGGTGGTTGCTCAGTGGTAGAGTGCTTGCCTCACATGTGTGAGACAGTGGGTTCAATTCTTATCACTGCATATAAATAAATAAATTAATTAAATAAAAGTCTATCAACAACACACACACATATATGGACACACACACACACACACACACACACATTTATATATATGACCCATTCCCTAGTGCTTCCTGTGTGCTAGACAATGTGCTAAAGCCTTTGATATTCATTCTCTCATTTACTCTTCATTACCATAGTATGTGACTTAGTGTGCACAGTAATTAGGATTCCCTTTCTGCTTCCTCTGTTAGGCTTATCATTACAAATGCAGAAAGGTTTAACTTATTCATCTTTAGATCTCAGAAGCCTTGTCCCAGGTCTGGCATTTAAGAAATGCTAAATATATTTTAAATGAACAAAAGCTATCAAGTTAGTTCCCAAGACTAAAAATTGAATGTTAATGTGAACAGAGCTTAGGAACAATGCTTAAGAACAAGGATTAGGTCATATTTGTTCTCACTTAGGATAGGAAGGAAAAGGTTAGTTTTATTTGGAGAAAAGACAAACAGATAAGTTGTTTGATTCTATGCTATATGCTACAATAGTATACAACTCTTTTTTTTTTTCAGAGTAGAAATTAGAAGTTTATTAAAGGACAGCAGAAAAGAGTTCTCCCGGAGGAAGAAGGGAACCCAAGAGGTGGAATCCCAGTATACAACTCTTAATGAATTCCAGTTTGATGTTTACACATTTTAATGATTTTACTATATGTGTGTATTGTTTTTAGCACTGGATATAAAGTATATCAATATTTAACAAAATTCTATTTGGGTACAGGAAAACTGTAACTAAAATCAACTATTAGAGAGCACTTCCAGATACTTGGTAATATGTAAATGTAATTGGGTCTATGTCCTGTCCTTGCAATTTCAGAGTGTCTTCTGATTTACTCAAAGCAGAACTGTAAACTGTAGTAAGAAGAACCCATTAATACTTTATTCTAAATAGGTTAATAAGAAATGGTATTTCTGCAGAATTCTGAAAGTATTAGACATGAGATCTGCAAGTGAGTTTTAAGAACACATAATCCAGCATGATCTGAAGCATCTGGAAGGAGTGACTGGGAACTCCTCTAAATTCACATTGCCATTTCATGACAAACCAGGATTAATGCCAGCACTTCTGGCTTTTACTAGGACCCATTCTTCTATAACAGTAGTTTGGAAACATTTTCCACCTAAGGATGAGATCACATTTAAAGATTAATATGGTTAGAATAGCTTCAGTTAAAAGAAAGTGTTTTAAGGATGTTTTAGGGATGGAGAGATTAAAGAGCCTTGTGATTTCCCCGAAAACACTTGTGAAAAAAATCTAACTTTGAAAACTCCAACTCTCTTCTATAGTGATTCTTCATGAGGAAGAATAAAATGGTAAGTATTAAATAGAATTCACTGGAACAAATAGATAATATAGGCCAAATTAACTGATGTTTCCATAAATTTCAATCACAAAATATATCTAGAACTACTTATTGGTAAAAGGAAATGAATAAAGATTTTTAAAAATCTCCTAATTTTCTACTAATAATATAACTAATAATGGAGTTCATTATCACCACATTAGCAATTCTCAAGAAAAAAAATGTTTTCTGCAGTTCTTTTTTTTTTCTTCCACTGATTGCTTTAATCATGGCAAGATAGGATTTACACTGAGGAAGATTTAATTCATCAGTGAGAACTTTTGATACTTACGTAAATGAACACTATTCCACCTCTGTGCATCCAGAAGTTCACAGTTATTTCTGAAGGAAAATAGCATTGTATGTAGTGGTATGCGTGCCTGTTTGTGCGTTTGTACATGGGTATTTTATTACAAATAATATTGCTTGGTAATACCTTAGGAGTAGGGGTGAGTAGGGTAATCAGGTGAACCTAAGCATGTACAATTATTTATTAGACCTTAACTCAGATCTGCCATAAAAATAGATGTCTTAATGAAATGCATGTTAACTGCAATATTAATGGTAGTTGATAATAGCAAAAGAAAAAAAAACATTGGGGATTTTAACATTCTTATAAGTAAGCTTGTCCTTACTCTTTCATGGTTTCTGCCATTAGTGTTAGCTTTGAAGCTGAATTTATGAAGTTAAATGTCCCTTGTACTGCATGGATTGTGGGGAGAAAAAAAAGTGACAGAAAAGAAACAAATATCCATTAAGCAATGGTCTTACTTTTATGCTCATTCACATTTTGGATCCTTAGGAGAGATGGCATTTTGGATCTTCTGCCCAACAAATCCTGCCCCAATTAAGTCTGAGAAGTGTCTGCACCAATATTTTTGCATTTGGACCTGTTTTACTTATTGGTATGCTGGTACTTTCCACTTTTGAAGGGTCATAATTGTTAATGTTGGACTCATTTCCTGCTTTTTGAATGTGATTTTGAAATTAGTGACAGATTCACCAAATTTTAGATAACTTGTCCTTAGCTGGAAATGTCTTTCCTTACCTGGAGTGCCAACATCACACTCCTCTCTGACTATGGAGAGTCACAAGAAAGAGATAAAAAGTAAGTGGTGAGATTACCCAACATGTCCCCTTCTTATTGAATGTGTATTTGCCCTAAAGCTCTATGTCAAAGATTTGAAAAATCAAAAGCATATTTTCCTTAGCAAATAGATTCTTCTGATTTTCATTCAAAAAATTTTTAAAATGCCCAAAGCAAAGGCAGCATAGTTCTCTTGATAGGTGACAAAGGGAAACCCTGGAAATGTATTTCTATTCCAACTGAAAGATACAAACAAATTTGCAACATCAGGGTGTGAGATACATGAATTCTTTTGTCTGGCATTTATTTAAAATAAAATGTGAGCATCATGATTTAAATTTTGGCTCAATTTTTCTAAAATTCTTTCTTTCCTGGGGCTGGAGCTGTAACTCAGTGGCAGAGCGCTTGCCTAGTATGCATGAGGCACTGTGTTCGAACCTCAGCACCACATAAAAAATAAACAAATAAAATAAAGGCATTCTGCCTATCTACAACTACAAAAAATATATTTTCTTTCTTTTGTTCCACATTATATATGTTTTAAAATTAGCAAAATACTCATATTCTTACGAGTATGTATTTTATATTATATAATAAATTATTATGTAAATACAACTAGCATGTGTATACATACATGTAATTTGAAGATTTTCTAGTGTATTTTGACCTATGATTATATCCTGGTTAACTTCATATGCTTTCTGTCTCACTTTGAAAGCATCCAGGCATACGTGGGTGTAGAGCCGACTTTTCAATCTCACTTTGGGCTGACTAATTCTTTGCTATAGATTTGAAGAAGGACCATGTGAATTGTAGGATGGTTAGCAGCATACCTGTCCTCTACCCAGCAGATACCAGTAGGAACAGTCCCTTCCTTCAACAGCCCAGTGTGATAAACAAAAATAGCTCTAGACATTGCTAAATGTTCCCTGGGAGAAAAAAAATTTCCCTGATTGATGACAATAGTAGTACCACATCTGTTACACTTTAGGAGTTCTCCAAGTTCTTTTCCTTTATCTCCTGTGACATACAGTGTAAAGGAAGGTCTCAGAAAACCACTGAAAGATATTGATGTGCTGGAGTTTTCAGTATACTTATTACTTTCAAATTTTAATTGTTCATTGCCAGTATATAAGAAAGCCATTGGATTTGGCATATAAATCTTGTATCTTGTAAAATCATTTCTAAGTTCTGGGAGATTTTGTTGTTTTGTTGTGATTTTCTTTATAAACAAATAAGTTTATTTATTTATTTCATATATATATGTATGTATACATACATATATACCCTTTTCCCTTTTGTCTTATTGCACTAGCTATATTTCCTGTACAATGTTTAAAAAGTAGTGGTGAGAGTAATCATTTTTATGTTGTTCTAATCTTAGGGGAATGCAACCAGTTTCTCACCATTAAGAATGCTGCTAGCAGTAGAAGTTTTGTCTGTACCCTTAAACAAGTTGAGGAAATAATTCCACCTTACTCCTAGTTTGCTGGAAGGTTTTTGAATTATGAATGTTAGCCTTTTTACTCTTTTTTTTCTGCATATGGTCTTTTGATTTTTTTCTTCTAGTCTGTTGATACGATAAATTATATTAATTGATTTTTAAATATTGAACTAGCTGTGTATTTGGTCATTGCATATAATTCCTTTTTTTTACATTATTGGATTCTATTTGCTAATTTTTGGCTTAGCATCTGTCTTCATAAGACATACTTGGATCTATAGAGAATATGGTGCATTATAGGAAGACTGCCCTTCCCCATAGTTTCTCAGCCCTAGATGTACAAATTGGAAAGTCTGCTTCTCAGAGAGGTGGGTAACTAAGGGAACTCACTGAACCATAATATTGAACTGTAAAAGAAGCCATAGAGGCATAGAAAAATCAGAAACTTGAATATAACATAAGAAATAAAATGTCAGAAATGCCCCAGGTTTGAGGATGTTGGGCAGCAGGTGCATTCATGCATTGTTGGTGGGATTGCAAATAGGTACAACCACTCTGGAAAATAGTTTGGAGTTTCCTCAGAAAACTTGGAATGGAACCACAATTTGATCCATTTATCTCAATCCTTGGTCTATATCCAAAAAACTTAAAATGAGCACACAATAGTGGTGTGGCCATATCTATGTTTATAGCTGCTCCATTCACAATAGCTAAGTTACATAACCAACCTAGGTATCCTTCACCAGATGAATGGATAAAGAAACTGTGGTATATAGACCCAATGGAATACTACTCATCCATAAAGAAGATTGAAATTATTGGCATTTGAAGGTAAATGGATGGAACTAGAGACTATCATACTAAGTGAAATAAGCCAATCCCCCCAAACCAAAGGCCAAATATTCTCTCTGATACACAGATGCTAATACACATTGGCAGGGATTGGTGGTAGGGAAAACGAGAAGTACTTTGAATTAGACAAAGGGGAATGAAAGGATGGAAGGAGGGATGGGAATAGGAAAGATGGTAAAATGAATCAGAAAAATCTTTCCTATGTTCACATATGAATGCATGACCAATATAACTCCACATCATGTTCAAACACAAGAATGGGAAGTTATACTCCGTGTATGTACAATATGTCAGAATACATTCTATTGCCATAAGATACTAAAAATAGCAAAGAAAAATAAATAAATATGCAAGCTTAACCCCCACTGGTGGCATCAGAGTGGAGGTTGGAGCATAGCCAAATAAGGCCATAGGGTAGCTTGAAATTAAAGAAACTGAAAAATAAAGGTACACCGACTTGGGTAAACCTGGGCAGTAGAGAGAAAAGCTGGTTTAGTGGACACACATTTGGTAGGGAAAGTGACTCAGTGTGAACAAACCCCCAAATCACTTGCCTGAGTACAGGAAGCATTTCATGGGTATGGAAAACCCTCACAGGTACGGAAAGCCACTTCTATCTGGTGCAGGAAACATCTATAAGAATTATTCAGCTGCAAACAGAGATGGATGATCAGAAACTTATAAAGGAAGTTGCCAACTGGTGATTAAACAAAACCCTAGAATGAGAGAGACTGAAATAGATACAAAACTATAGCTGGGCCATACAGCCTTCCAGTACCAGAGAAGTCTTCCTTTGTT
This sequence comes from Ictidomys tridecemlineatus, assembly GCF_052094955.1. Lineage (NCBI taxonomy): Eukaryota > Metazoa > Chordata > Mammalia > Rodentia > Sciuridae > Ictidomys > Ictidomys tridecemlineatus. Next base: position 169,533,660 of record NC_135479.1, read on the forward strand.
GCTGGTGCCACAAATGAACTATTGGGGAGACAACTTTAGCAGCCACAGAGGAGCATCTGCACTCCTGGTCAGTTACCCGGTATGTCATATTATAGGAGTGAAGGTGAAGCCTGTGGAGGTTAAGTCACTATGCCTTAAAAGTGGATTTTAGTAAAGGCTCTAGGGTTCCAAGTGTCCTACAGAGATTGGCATCTCCCTAACAATAGGAGGTGTGGACTAAATCTCATTTGAGAAATCTGTACCACCCCTTCTACAGAATACACAATTTGTCAGCACCAAATTGTGCTATTCTACTGGTTACATCGAATCTTTCACTGCTGTGACTAAAAGAGCAAACCAGAACAATTGTAGAGGAAGAAAAGTTTATTTGAGGGCTCATGGTTTCAGAGGTCTTAGTTCATAGAAAGATGGTTTCATTCCTTGGGGCTCCCCAAGGTGAAGCTGAACATCATGGTGGGAAAGTGTGGTGGAGGAAACTAGCTCCCATCATGATCAGGAAGATAAACAGAGTCTCCCTTGCCTGATACAAATATAAACCCCAAAGCCCCCATTCCCACCTCCTCCAGCCATATGCTGTCACTTCAGTTACCACTCAGTTTATCCCTATTAGGGGATTGATTCACTGATGGGTTAAGACTCTTAGAATGCAATCATTTCTCCTGTGAACCTTCTTGCATTGTCTCACAGGTGAGCTTTTGGGGGAGACCACATCCAAACTATAACACCAACCCTTAACTGGAAGCCTAGAAGCTGAGATGTACTACAACTAGCTTTTCCCCTTGCCACAATGGCTGGCAGCTAACTGAGGATCACAAAGGCATTTAACATAATAACCCTTAGCCAAAGACCCAAAGCTAAACATAAACATGATCAATGAAAATCCATACTTGTAAAACAGTTTTAAACACCTCAGCAGAAATAAGCCCTTTATTTATCAGTAAGATTTTATTTTTTTTCTCTTTTCCCTTATTTCTTTTTTCCTGTCTATACTCCCAGTTTTTAATTTATTTTTATTCTTATTATTTTAAATTTTAATGTTAAATGTTTTTCAAACATAATTTCATCATATTATATTATTTTTTTCTACTATGCATAATTTGTGCATGTGTGTGTGTTCAAAACACATGTATATTCATATAATTTGACTTTCACATGAGTTTGCTTTCTTCTGCACTTGTTTGTTATCCAGCCTTGATTTTACTTAGGTGGGGTTCAATTATACACGGTTTTTGAGTTGTTTTGATATTATGGTTGCTGGTTTATTCCTACCTTGCTTCTGGTCCCTCTTATCTCCTCTTCTTCATTCTCACTCCCCACTAACCCAAATTCCCCCATTCTCACTTCCTCTCTTTCTTTACTACTTTCAGATACTTTTCATTACATTTATGTTACAGCCAACATCTGCTCCCTATCTCCTGCCTCTCTTCTCACCAGATTTATAATATTTTAAACTTTCTCTCCCCTTCCCACCCTATTTTTCTTTTTTACTCAAGAAACAAGGATGGGGAAGATTGCAGATTAAAGGAAGGAACCACTTTCTAGCAGTTCCTCAGTATTAGCATCAGCATCAGCAGGAAGAAGGCTCCTCAGTGAAGTGCTAACAAAGGGTACTAACTGAAACATAATACTGAAATGTAAGACAAACCATGGAGTACCGAAACTCAGAAACTTCGAAAAGACTATAAGAAATATTTCATTACAGATGCACCAGTGTGGCTGTCAGACACTGCCACAGCCACTGAGGGGAAAGAAGGACAGAGGGAGAATTAACAGTGATTTTTTTTTTTTCTGGATTGGGGGAATCTTCATATTAGAGAGGGAGGATGATCTTAGTGAACACAGAGTTGGTAGGGTAAGGGGTTCAGTGAGAACTGAAAACTACTCGCCCAGAAAATGACTGTGGATGGAGCCCTGGAACTATCTCTAAGCCCTGCACACAGACAGCAGAGACAAATTTGGATCACATAAAGGAAGTAGCTAGCAGTTGCATTGTATGGCCCACAGACTGTGCTTGAATCAGAATAACTGAAGTAGCCACAAATAAAATTATAGAAGACTCACATAGGCTCTGAATATCAAGGGGAGTAAATCTTCCTTTGTTGATGATGCCCCTTAAAGGCTATTAGGAGGACACCAATTGTGGCCATCCAGGAGCATATCGGAAATGAATACAGTAATGATCAAAAAGTCTCTGCTCTTATGGAATGTGTATTATCTTGGAAGAAGACACACAATGAACCCATAAATATATGTATGTGGACATGATTAGAAAGTACAAAGTAAGTAAAATTAATGTTTAATTGTTTGGGGTTTTGTCATCAAGCAACAAATGATTAAACCATGGAAAGATTATACTATCTGTAATCTAGTTACTCCTAAATAGTTCTCCTTATTAATATTAAACAACAACACAATATTTATTGAGTACTTAAAACATGCCAGTGCTTAAGCATTTTGCATGAGTTCAATTCTCAAAAAATTTTTCAGGTAGGTAAAAGCAGTTACACTTTTTTGATTTCAAAGTTCTTGATTTCAAAGACTATGTATTGGACCTCTTCTCATAATGTTCTGTGTTGGTAATGATCAATGGTCATTCATATGTACTGGAGGAAAAATTCTATTGTTTAATTGATCTGAATGGAATCAGAATTCTGTGGCAATATTATTAAAACTTAAATATATTAAATCATAATGTTGAGTATGATGTGTTCAATAACACTGTCCTAGTAAATGACACTCAAAGGAATCTATGTTATTTCTAAATATCTATTTCAGTAGGTGGAATAACTCTGAGTTAGATTTGCTCAGTTAAATTTTGTTGACCAGCTGAAACCCAATGTTGGTATATCAAAATTTCTGTTTTCAAAAGGAAATAAAAACTGTCTGAAGATAAATCTTATATACTCTGCTATCTAATTTAGCCAAGTAGATTTGGAATTCAGAATTTCAGCAACAATCGTGCTGCAGTTTCCCATTCTGTTACTCCAGAAACATCCTTCCTTAGTTTAAAAATAATGCCATCTACCTTCCAGTTAGATGGTATTATCTTTAAGGGTCACATATATGATGGGTTTAATTTTTTAAATCATTAATAGTTACAGACATAGAAAAGATAAAAAATCATTTTCCCTAAGAGTTATATTTCTTAAATTTCAGAATTAATGGATTCAGATTGTAGATTTTTAACTTCGTCAGAATGAAAGATACTGAGTTAGATAGCAGTGTATTTAAAATTCTGTCTTCAGAAAGTATTTGTTTGCATGTAGAAACTTTGTGTTTTGGCTGATCAACAGAGTTTAATGGAGCACGTCTAACTCAGAGCTCATAACTGACTGACCGATGTTTTCCAATAAATGCATGTTAGGAATGCTGTGTTCTAAACAGTGTTTCCTGCTAAAACAGCAAATGTAAATTAGAATCTCTCTCTTCTGCTATGATGCAGCAACAGTGAGTGGACAACAACACGTTTCTGTTGCAACAATTTTGGGAAATAGGAAGTAATGTGAACTGTATCATACTGTAAAGAATGAGGGGGTTGCCAAGTAGAGGGCATCATAAAAATTCAGACCTAAAATCTTATAACCAGACTATTATTGTTTCTAATTCATTCAGCTTTTGAGAATGCAGCACTGAGATTTAACTCTGGTGCTCTGGCTTTCTTTCAGGATGAATAGCAGGTCCTTGATGCTGAGGCCAAAAAGATATTATCTCCATAACATTTTAGCTGCATACTTTCGGGGGAGAATGCTTACGTAAATAAATTTGCAGCCAACTATAGGTGGAAAATCTGTCTTTCTTGGGTCCTATCTAGAACAACTTTTTGTCCATAGAAAAATGTTTTCCTTCTCTTTTACCTAATGATGTTAAAAAATATGTGCATATTTTAACAATATCTATAAGTAACTTCTTGCTTAGAAAATCATTGTCTAACAAATAAATTGAACAGTGTAGGATGAGCTTCTTATAAACTTATGATGACTTTTATTTATTTACACTTTACCTAATTCAATAGCAAGAAGCATACAACTGACACACACTCCCATACAAAAGCATTATAACTTGAAATTATGAGTGTAGTATTTTAAATAAGGAAAATAAAATTTGCTTGTTTGATACCATGGATACTAATTTTAAAATAGTAAGAAGTGAGCCTTACAGAGAATAACAGGTAAAGGTTGCACAGGGCTGTTTTCTTGGCTTCTTGTTTATTGTTACTTCCACCAGAACAGGAATGTTTGTTGCATGTGTTTTTCTCCCTCATCAGTGCCTGAGTGAAGCATACAGGTGCGTGTGTATTGCTTTCTCCTTCTCTCTTTTATCCATATTACTTCTTTTATCCACAACTTAGTATCATATTTTTCAGAAAGAAAAGGCTGGATAGTCTAGCGGACCATGGGCCTATACACACAGACTAAATAGATGTAAAAGAAAAGAAAATAACTTCTGTAATCATCTCTAGGTGGTAGAGATTAGGATTCTTATGTCTCTGTGTTTGGTAGCTATGATTATAACTCATCTTTTCTGGTTTAGGGTGCTATACATCTGTGTCTGAATATGTTAACCAATATTCCTCTTCCAGTGAGGAATATGTAAGCTTGTGTTAATGGGAGAAACTTGACTATAGGTGATTGACATTATTTATATATTTTAAAAATCTGTTTTAGAAACAAAAAGATATCAAATTTTAAAAAGTTTTAAACAATACTTCTCTCTATAACTTGGTTAATCTAAATGAGTTACGCTATGATGGAGGTAGTCAATTATCTTTCCAGAAATTTAAACACATTTCTCATAGAATATATAAAATGCTTTCTGGATCTATTATGAAAACCTAAGCATTTCATAGACTGAGGCAACTTCAAAATGAATAATTAGTTGTTTGGTACCCATCTATGTGGCACTGAAGCCAAATATCTAGATTTGAATATATTTAGGGCAACCAAAAAACCTACCTCCATGTAACTTTTGTATCATTTCTATATTGTACAAATTCTGAGATATATTTTTGCAGAAACATTCAAGCTGAGAGAAGACTTAATGGAAATATGGTTGTACTACTTCCCATCACTTCCTAACTTCAATACCTGTTAAAGAGGTAAATATAGAATTTCTTCATAACTGTGTCACCTATAGTGACCAAGGCATTGAATGTACCCCAGTGGTTACCTAATGCAAGAATGTTCTTAATATATCCCAGAAAGAACCGTTCAGATGCTATTATTTTAAAAGGTGCAGAAATAGAGAACTTCCTTTCCCAATGTGGCCTCTTCCATTGTTCTGGTTGTTTCAGACCTCATAATACTTAATTGCCCATGAAGTTCAACTATTTCATAATCTCTTAAAATTTAAAAATATTTTGCATGTTAATGCATATCCATGCAGTTCGAAATAAATTTTGTTAAGAAATTAATCAGATGTTAGCAAGGGAGTTAATTAAAATAAAGTCTCCATTACCAAATAAGTTTGGGAAGCACATATGTATCTGACACCCAATAATTAATATGGCTCATTAATATAAAAAGGCTTTGAAAATTCCTATGGATTTGAAGACTAAATTCATTTAATCCAAGATTCTAAAATGCATCTGACAAAAAAAAAATTAAAGAAAGAATAACTATGAACATTTGGTAGGGGAGGTACTCATAACTTTGGGAAATGCTGCTAAGCATCAAAACTTACATGGTTACTGGGTCTGCCCTCTCCAGGCATCAGTATTTTGAATTCAGCTGTCAGTTCTAATTGACTCACTCAGAAATATTCTAAACAGACTATGTGAAGAAATTGCTTAAATTGGAAATGTATATATTAAAAAATGACTGAGAATGATTGGTAATTTAAAGTAGATGGAGAACAATATGTAATTTTGTATTTTCTTACTAGAACATTTGGACAAGGTACCAAGAATATAACTAAATTAAAAATAACCCTCAGTAAGGAGTTCATGAAATCCATATCTAGCTATAACTAAATGAATTATTTTTGCCACATCCAGTCTATTTTCATTTCTTTCATAGTCTCTAGGCTATTTGCCTAGCAATGTGAAAGCAAATGTCCAACACACCCTTTGCTGTCACTTTTGATTTCCTTAGAAAATTCAGTTAGATGAAAAATACCTCATTTTTGTTAAATGCAATAATCTGTTTGATCAAAGCATTCACCATGTATTCCTTATCTATTTACTTTTGTGAAGTCCCTATTCTTCTGTCCTCATTGGCTTGTAATTTTTTTTTAACCTAAATAGTTATAGGATTTTTGTTTTCTATATACTTAGTAATAATTTAATGGAAAACATTGCAATGTGGTGCTTTTCAACAATTTGCCTCTTCACAAAAAAGTTATTATGCTTTTAGTTGACATATGATTTATGATAATTACATTTTAAATTTATGTATGGAATGTTTATAATACAGTAAATATGTCTATCATTTTTCTTAATAATACAATTTTCAAATATACTTTAGCCCTTCTCTTACTGTTTCACAAACACATCTGCTTTTCTCCCCAACCAGAAAGTGCTAAGGTAATAGATTTATTTGGTATTTATATTTCAAAATGATTTCTTTGTAATTTTCTATAATGCATGAATTTACTGAGCATTGTAAAAAATTTCATATTTTATACAAACAGAATATACAAATGTATTTTTCTTCAACTTGCCATAAGCATAATGTATTTGTGAGTTTTGCATTATAAAACTCTAGTTCATTGACTTTTATTACTATATAGTATTAAGTTGTATGCAGATGATAAAATGTATTTAACTGTATTCCTCTGGATATAGTGTTTCATTAAGCTTTTATTTAGTTCTTTTATTTTTAACTTGTTTGAATATATACTGTTGCTATTTACGAATGATGCTGCTCTAACACTGTGGTATGTATCTCCTGGTATTCATCTGTATTGAGTGAAATTGTAATATTATAAAGTATGTATTCAAATATGCAATGTATGTTAAAACTTGCAACATTATTGTTAAATTATTCTCTATGTGATTCTATTTGATATTTCAAATCTAATATTTGTAGTTATCTGAGGGAAAGGGTTCTTAGGAGACTCCTTCCCAACTTGGGCATACATGGAGAATGAATGACCTAACTAAAATAACTTGTAAGAACCTAATGATTTCCATCAGAGACATTTAAAAATAACTTAATAATATGTTTTTGCTGAAAATCATAGAATTCTTATGTATAAAATGACATTTGTAGAATATATTTAATCTATATTTTTCATATGAAAGATGTAAACATTTATGGGTTTATGAATTAGGGATGTTCAAATCATTACTCATGTAGTTGAGGGAGGATAAAATAATGGAGCCTGAGAACCAAAATTATTCTTTTCAAGATAATTTTTTAACTATATTAGTAAAAACTAAACTGTTAATTCAAAACCAAAACATAACCCAATATGGGAGAAATATAACATTTTGGAGACTGTGTCTTGCAGTTTCAGGTTCCTTTTCTAAGAATTCCATTTTTTCCTGGTGCATGCCTGTGTTGCATCTTAGTCTTGAGTTGGGTAAAATCTACAATTCATTTTAGTTTGTTTTGACTATTCAGTCTTTGATGTTAGCAGAAATATTTTTCTGTATTTTTTTTATTTCTTCCATTTTCTGCTCATGATATCTTACTCTTTCTGGTGTATTATGCAATGTTTATTATGAAATCAGAATTGGTTAATATTCATGTGTAAGAAACTGCATATCCATAATTTAAAACTTTAAAAAACAAAATTTGGAATAATGTATAGGTCTATATAAAATAATATATATTACCTTAATAATTTTGCAAAATATTTTAATATGGGCCTGAATTTGTAGCTCAGTGGAAGAGCACTCGTCTAGCATTGTGAGGCACTGGGTTTGAGCCTCTGTACCACATAAAATAAATAAATAAAATAAAGGTATTGCATTGCTTTACAACTAAAAATATATAAAAAATACATGAATCTTACAACTTTAAGGACTTAAGTCATAATAAGTCATAATATTTTTAATAAGTCATAGAATAATTTTTAGGGATTAAATAGTAATCAAATATATTATATACAGGTTCTGAGTAACAAATCATAAAATCAAGACTCAAATAGTTAACAGGGTTTCCACTTATTTATCAGTAAAACATAACAAAGCCAAATAATATTTATAGGAAGATTAAAAATAAAGAGTAGTGAACAATGAAAGATTCTCCATTTCCCATCCAGTTAAGATTACCAAACATGCATAGCAGCACATAATCAGCTCAAATTAACTGAAGCCAATCCAAAAATGACAGATATTAGAATTCATAAAGACATTTAAATTTAACATCAATGTGTTTCCTATGTTTAAAGAATTGTGTTCAATTTGTAGAGGTGAAAACTATGATATATGAGACAATAATGACTAGGTAGAATGACAGATATGACTTGGTGTCAGACAGACAAGATAGAAAGACTTTTAATTTTTTTCTGGTGCTGGAGATTTAACCTAGTGTTTTGCACATGTTAGGCAAGCACACTCCCACTAAACTATACCTGCAGCCCAGGAAACTAAAATTTAAAAATGAAGAGCATTAGTAAGCCATAGGACAACTTTTATTGTCCTAATAGGTGTATAAAAGTAAAAGAAGAAGGAGAGAAGTAGGAAAAGAAAAATATTTAAAGACATAACTCATAAATGTTTCCAAAATTGATAGGAAGTATAAATTCACAAATCTGAAAAACTCAATAAACTCAATTAAAAAATAAAATAAAAAGAATTGAACTATACAGGCATACTACTATCACCAAGTGGCATGCTTAAAACTGGTGATTAATAGGAACAACCTTAAAAGTAGACAAAGTCATGTGTCATAAACAGAAAATAATAATAAAATGACAGAAACTTTTTATGTGGTGGTTTAGGATTTTCTAATCTCCTAATTTTTAAAAAATATTTTAATGCATTAAGTTTTACTTTATTTTGTGAAGTCCTATGGCTTTCGACCAATAAACACGGTTAGTGTCTGCTCTTACGGCATCATATAAGACAATTTTATGACCCTAAGAAATCCCTTCTTTTCTCCTTAGTCAGAACCTGCCCTAACCCCTATTGCATCTTTCAGAATCACTGTCATTTCATCAACTCCATGATTTTGTCTGTTCCAGAATGTCATATAATTGAAACTGTAATATATAGCCCTTTCAGCCTTGGATCTTTCATTTATTAAGATTAATTTAAGATAAGTGCAGTGGTGCACACCTGTAATCCCAGTGGGCTGGGGATGTGGCTCAATGATCAAGCACTCCTGGGTTCAAAACCTGGTACAAAAATAAAAGATGGATTTAAAAATCAGCTATGGTATTATATGGATTGATAGCTACTTACTTTATATTGCTTAGTAGTGGAACCCATATGGATACATCAAGTTTGTTGGTCAATTGATTTGTTGAATGTCACTTTGATTATTTGCAGATACTGATGATTATGAATACAGATTCATTTACTTATAGGTTTTGGTGTGGGCATAAATTTTCAAATCAGTTAGGCAATTACCCTGGAATGCATTTGCCAGGTCAGATGACAAGACTGTAAGATGATAAGACTTTCAAAGTGCTTGCACTATATGCATTTTCACCAATAATGATTACTAGTTCCTATGGCTTCACTCATTAGCAATTGGTATCGTCTTTTGGGTTTTGGCCATACTAATAAGTATGTAATGGTACACGTCATTTAAATGTTCCTAATGCCAAGTAGTATTTACTATCTTTTCATATGCTTTTTTTTCTTTGCCACATGCATAGCTTCTTTTATGAGGTGTCTGTTTAAAGCCTTTGTATACTTTTAATTCAAATGTTGTTTCCTTACTGTTGATTTTGAAGTGTTCTTTGTATTTCTTAATGCAATTACATTTTATAGATGTGTTTTGCAAATATTTTATCTAATCCTTAGCTTCCCTTTTCATTTTTTTATATAAATTAAAAATTTTTATAGTTGTAGATGGACAGAATGCTTGTATTATATTTGTTTGTTTTTATGTGGTGCTGAGGATCAAACCCAGTGCCTCATGTATGCTACGCAAGCACTCTACCATAGATAGCACTTTTTGTATTTCACCCATAAACTCATCACCAAGCACAAGGTAATGCAAGTTTTCTACTACATGTTCTCCATGAAATTCTATAGCTTTGATTTTACATTTAATTAAATGATCTATTTTATTTAACATTTACTGTGCTGGAAATTGAACATAGGGCTTTGCATATTCTATCACTGAACTAATCCCCAGCCTTATGATCTACTTTAATGTAACTTTTGTGGGAAGTATATATTTATTTTTTTCCAGATGAAATTCCATTTTTCCCTATATTATTTATTGCAAAGTCTATTATTTCCACTGTATACACTTTATATAAATAAATTCCTTAAACAGTTCAAACTATCAGCCAAAATAAATTAACTTCAATTCACCAAATTGTTGTATAATAGAGTATATCATATTTATCATGGACAAAGTCAAAGTTAATAGGCAGATGATGAACAGAAGATGTTTATATTATCCAAAATTGACAAAGGTCTAATAATTACAACCTAAATGAAATTCTTACAAATCAAGAAAAGAAGGGCAGAAAACCAAACAGAAAAATTGTCAACATTTATTTGCAGAAAATTCATGGAGGTGATATCTCAAATTATTAAATATAATATTGAATGTGTTCCTTAGAATAGCCATGAGATATCACTACACTAATTTTGAATAAATCAAAGTTGGATAATGACAACTGTGTGGAAATATGACATTGTAATCATGCTATTGTTTAGGTCTTGAATGTTCCCCAAAGGTGCACAGGTCAAAGCCTTGGGCCCTGGGGTGGCACTATTGGGAGGACACAGAACCTTTAGGAGATGGGGCCTTATGGCAGGACCTTAGATGGTGGGGTTGTGCCCTCAACCGATAGAGTGGGTCTCAGCCCTTCCTCTTCTTTCAATTTTATTCCCTGGCTGATAGGTGAATGGTTTTGCTCTGCCACACACTCCTGCCATGAGGTGTTGCCCCTCTAAGGCCCAAAGCAGTGGGGCCAATTAGTCACAGATTGGAGCCTATGGAACTGTGAGCTAAAATAAACATTCTGTACAAGTTGATTAGAGAAAGCAATTTTCTTATAGTGATGGAATGCACACTAATGCAACCTGTATTTCAAGTTGCATAGTGTTCTGGAGCAAAATCTGGATACTACTAAGTAAAACTTACTGTGTGGACTCCTTAGGATAGGAGTTTACAGTCCTATTCTTGTATTATTTAAAGTAACTCTAACAATTGTAGTTTAAGTAAGTTAAAAGGCACTCTGGGTACCCTTCATTGGAAACTACCAATTATGTTACTCTAATTGTACAAAAGGCATGAGATAGCTACTTTAATGAAAACAGCAAAAGAAAAAGAGTGAGATGCATAATGTAGTGTCATTTATATCAGTTCAATATTGTACTCAAAATACAAAACATAGTTTGCAAGAACACATAGGAGCCACGAGATACATGTTGCTTGGTTAGGGAAAGAAGGCCCTGAGAGTGGAATATGAGAATCAAATGTAATGAACAACTAGAAAGTATAGAAGGGGCAAGAAGGAATGAAAGTAAGTACACTCTAGAAAGCAGTGTATGTGGGGTGCCCAAGTGCAAAGGCCTTGTGGTGTTAATGCACCTCTTCAGGAATTCAGCCCCATGTTGTGCTTTGAGTTGTTCAGCACAATGGAACTGTGTAGCAGGTGGGGGATGCAAACCTGAAGATCATGGGAAAATAAACCATGCTCTTTGGCCCTGGCACTCTTTCACTTTAGGAGTAGCAAAGCATACTCTGGTCTTTTGGATATTTTCCAACATGAAACTTAGTCCTTAAGATGAAAATTATTTGCTTAAGGATCATTGGTCTTTTCAAATATACATCATTCAATAGCTGTGCCAGAATTTGTCTTTATATTAATTTAGCAGTTCAATTTTTTTTGTTTGGAGAAAAGCATTAACATACTTTAAGGCTACAGTGGAAAAGAGCATAGGCTTTTTACTAAGATTTATGTCCAAGTTTCACATCGCATTCAGTAACTTCTTCTGAAAAAAGCCATATTTCAATGTTCTCAGATGGTTTCATTATTTGTGAAGTGCTATGAAAATAAATGAGAAGTTACCTGCTAAGACTGTGCACCTCAATAAATGCTAATTCTCTTCATTTATTTCTTCTCAAGTTGGATGTACTCTCATAGACTGGTGAGCATTATTTTAAACACTTCTATATTACTAGAGCTAATATTTTGCTATTTCAAGTTACAATGTGGCAAAATTAAAATTCAAATGAATATGTTAGTGGAGAAAAGCCATTAGATAGTGTTTCTCATGGTCAATCATAACTCATTTTTTCAATCTAATTTTTTAATTTTCTAGGGCTAGGAATGAACTTATCTAAGATAATTTTATACTTTTTTCCTAGAGTCTGTCCAGTAGACTTAATTTTCAACATCTAAAAAATATTTCATTACTAATATATGTATATATATTATATATGAATATATTTGATATATTTTAGCATGTTATATCTAAGAAGTTTCTATCTAATGAATATGTGGATAAGAAATAAAAATAAATTAATTCATTTTTGAATATGACCTTTTAAGTAAATTCCTAAATACCTTCCAAAGAGCTTTTATTATTTTTAGGTTTTTTATCAAGTGTTAGTATCTATTTTATTTATATTTATTATATTTCTATTTGTTAACTATTAATTTTTTTAAATTAGTAGAGTTCATTTTTTTAATGAGTCTTAGATGTACAGAAAACTTGGTCAATGAGAACAGAGAGTTCCCATAAGTTCTCTTCCTCTGTACATAGTTTCCATTATTATTGCCATCTTATATTAGCATAGTTTATTTGTTATCACTATTGTTATGTTAATATTATTAGCAAAAGTGAACATTTTTTTCAGGTTACATTAATTCTTATATAATCTTCATTTTAAATTTACAATCTCAATATTACATTGAGTTGTCATCTCTCCTTAAGGCTCCTCTTGGTGATGAAATTTTTTTAGACTTTCCCAGTTTTTGATGACAGTTTTGAGGAGTACTTGCCAGTTTATTGGAAGACAATATTCTATCAGAATTTATCTTACAGTTTTTTTATGGTTAGACTATAGAGCTAGCTAATTGAGAAGAGGAACACAGAAATAAATTGCCATTGTCACCACATCATATCAAAGGTACCTTCTATCAGCATGATTTGTCACTGTCCATGTTGACCTTGATGACTTAGTGTCTGGAGATATACATATTAGCATTCAAGATAAAGTAAAAAAAAAAAGGCTAAAAAAGAATTGCAGTCTTTTGAGAATTTTAATTCTGTTTTCTCTGTTTATATCTGTTGGGTCACATTTTACTCTTTTGGTTTTCATCCACATCACCTAGACTAGTCTCTGAGTCAAGTTTTCTTAACTTCAACAGTATCAATATTTTGGGTCAGATAATTCTGTGTTGTGGAGGATCACCTTGTATATTGTAGAATTTCATCAACATTCCTGACCTCTACCCACTACATGCCAGTAGTACAGCCATTATATTCTGTCCCAGCTGTGACAATCAAAAGTATCTCTAGACATTGTTAAATGACCTGTGGAGAGCAAAATTAACCCAGTTGAGTATTATTACTCTGAAGTATTATCTGTTCTTATGGTTGGATGTGGTGTCACAAAAAAAGCTTATGTGTGAGACAATGCAAGAAGGTTTAAAGAAGAAATAATTGGGTTACAAGAGCCTTAAATGAATCCGTGAATTTATAACTAATGAGATTAATTGAGTTGGTAACAGAAGGCAGATGGAATGTGGCTGGAGGAGGGTGTGGCTTTGGGGTATATATTTGTATCTGGCAAATGGAGATCTCTCTCTACTTTCTTATCATCATGTGAGTCACTTCCCTCTGTCACATTCTTCCCTTATGTTGTTCTGACTTACTTGGAGACCTGTGGAATAAATTCAGCTGTAAATGGACTGAGACCTTTGAAACCATAAGTCCTCAAACTTTTCCTCCTCTACAATTGTTCTGGTTGGGTCTTTTAGTCACAGTGTCAAAAAAGCTGAGTAAAACATCTACCTTCTGAATCAGCACCTAACTTTTTCACTTACGCATTGCATATATCTATTTTGTTGTCTTATGACCACAGCACTTTAAACATTCTTCTTCTCCACGTCTTTTATTAAATTATTATAATGCAGAAAGACTATTATTACACATGTACTTGAGTAAATATGGGATCCTATTGATTAAAGGATAGATATTTCTTTTGTTGAAGCCATAAAATGTACCTAACAAAAACTGAAAGATTTAATCCATCTGTATAGATACATAAGATCTCTGGTCACATTTACAAGGTATAAAAATCATTCTGTATTAGGAGATCAGAGGAAAAATAGAAACTATTTTACATTTTTCTACTTCTAGTCTCACTATTGATTATAGTGTATCATATGGATTTTATTGGTGAGTATTAATTTTACAGAATATTGGATTTCATTCTTGCATAATTAGTAATGGTCTCAGTATGACTTTTATATTTTATATATGAACCTATTCCAAACTGATTTACCAATCTTATAAGAGAGACAAAAGATAGGGTACTGGACAGAAATGTGTTAAAACACAAAAGAGAGATAATTACTGTAGCTCACCTTGAAATTACACACTTCATTATTCAATGATAATATAAGCTATTTTTATTTATCTTTATTATTGAGGCTAAGAAGGCAAGGAAATAAGCACATGCTTTTGACATTTAAATAAAGATGGAAAACAACTAAATAAAATCATGGAGAAGCTCTGAAATAAATTATATTTAGAAATTCTATCCCACATTTTTTAAAGTAGCGAACTGCTTCTAGGTTACTTTTCTTTGAAAGGCTGATTGTATATGCTACTGGAGATAAGGGATGAAAATGAGATGTGTGGTCATTACATTTACCACTGAGATAATCAGCCTGGCCTGTAACTGAAGCAAATAACTGATTATAGTCACATGTGTGTTGGTGGGGGTGGTTACTAATAAATCAGTATTTTTTTTGTGTGTGTATATTTTTACCACTTTCATTTTTAGAAATTTGTCTCATGCCTCAAAAGTGTCACACTTACATGAAAGTTATTTAAAAAGAGTAACTAAACTTCTAGACAGCCTTATTAGCACTATTGGTGTTAAAGACTGTATAATATATTTTAAGTTTATTCATTAACTTTAGGTAATTTTTTTTTACTTTTTAAAGAAAGCAATATTTTTATATATTCAAGTTTTAGGTAATAAACAAAAATTTAACATCAAATAAGTGGTTTTACTTGAAAATGTTGAATCAATGCCTACAACTAAAATGATCGTAGTCAGGTAGCAAATCTGTCAGTAAATAAAACCAAAAATCAACATGAAATCAGAGGCTTTTTGGTTCTAAGAAATTTATAATTGTACACAGATGACTACTTATTAGAGTAAGATACTATATTTTCTACATTATAAAATCACTGTATTACTATTAGTTGCTAATTTCAACAGGATTTCTCATGTTATTTATTTTTGTTGCATTTGAGAACTGCTATGATCTTTCTGTATTCTGCAAACCTGTGTATTATTTCTTAATCTTTAACCTATTATTCCCTAGACTAATTTTAGAATATAATGAACTATTTTAGTAATTTGTCACCTAATAATTTTATTATTCCACACATGCATATATCATGCTAAGATTGTATCCACCTACTTTCTTCTCTCTCCTCCTGCCATCCCATCTCTAGCCCCTGTCTCACTCCCATCCTCTTTTACCCTAATAAACTGATTTAGTCCTTCTACTTTCAAGTCATATTTTTAAAACTTTCCACATATTAGAGAAATCATGTGATACTTGTCTTTCTGTGTCTTATTTCACATAACCTGATGCCATCCATTGTTTCCTTGCAAACAACATGATTGTAATTTTCTTTGTGGCTGAATAATACTCTATTGTGACTCTCTACTGAATTAATCCACTTATCTGTTGATGGACAACTAGGTTGATTTCATATCTTGACTATTATAGATAGTGCCAAAATAAAAATAGGAAGGCAGACATCTCTTTGTATGTTGATTCAATGGTGCCTCTTTTATATGGTATTTTGCTAGTCAGCTTTTTATCATTGCGATTAAAATGCCTGACAGCATCTTAAAGGATAAAAAGTTTATTCTGTTTCATGGCTTCAGGTCTTGGTAGGCTGGTTCTATTGCTCAGTTTGCCATGAGTTGAGCGGATTTCCTCCATCACACGCTTCCATCCTGATGTTCTGGCAAATAGGAAACAGAAAGAACAGGGAAGTTGTTGGGAACAAATACAGTCCCCAGTGGCACAAGCCAGTGACCTACTTCCTCCAACCATGCCCTGCCTGCCCACAGTTTCATCACTTGCTAAAATTACCACTTCTGTATCTTGCTACATTGGAGTTCAAGCCTTCAGCACATAAATCTTTGGGGGATATTCCAGGTTCAGAACATAACAGGTACCAAACACTTTCATGAAGCTTCTCTTTCATGTCCTATTCACCTCCAAGGGCAACACTTCCCAGTACCATCACATTGGAGAGCACAAACTTTCATATGATAGCACACCAGGTGAACAAGTTAATTAGATTATGCAGATCAAAATTCTTAGCTTTACTGAACCTCTTGAAGATTATTTTCCTACAAAATAAAACTTTATTTTATAGAAATTATGTAGTTTTATACACAATTCTTTAAACTTATTGTGGTTGAATAACTTGAGAATGAAAATGGAAAAAGAAACAGTACTGGTTATTTCTTCCTGATATCTATTATTTCTTTAATTCTTGTTCCTCTAGATAGATTGTATGTGTGTGTATACGTATGTATATGGATGTATTACTAAAAATTGAACCTAGGGATACCACAACCACAATCATCCCCCTCCCCCTTTTTAATTTTTTTATTTTGAGACAGGGTCTCACTAAATTGCTTAGGCTGACCATGAACCATGACCATGTGCCAGTGTTAGATAGGTCCTTTGCATTCAAACTTACAACAACTATACTCACCCCACAATCTTAGTTTTAGTTAGCCAAGAGTTGACACAGCACATCTGTGTCAAACACATATATTTAATTTTAGCAAACTATATACATATGATCAATTCACCAAAATGTAAAAGGTTCAATGTTTGTGTTACTATTAAGTTATAATTTTCTTTTCCTTTTCTTATAAATATTTAAATTTCTATAAAAATGTTTATAAATATTTTTTAAAAAACTATAACATATATAGTATTAATTGATAATAGTAAATGAATAAATACAATTATCTAGAGAATAATAAAATGACTGGACACAGTGGTGCATGCCTGTAATCCCAGCAGCTCAGGAGACTGAGGCAGGAGAATCTTGAGTTTAAAACCAGCCTCAGCAATGTTGAGGCACCAAGCAACTCAGTGAGACCCAGTTTCTAGATAAAATACAAAACAGGGCTGGGATGTGGCTCAGTGGTTGAGTGCCCCTGAGTTCAATCCTCAGTACTCCCCCCAAAAAGAATAACAAAATGTAATTTCCCCCAAACAATACAAATATATTTATAAGGAATATGGTAATATCTTCATAATAATTTAAAGGTTCATTCTTCCAGATATTCTTAAATTACATGGAGCTGGGCAATGTGAATATAAACTCATTTAGAGGTTCAAACTTCAGTATAACAAATAGTCTAAAGTAATAGTTATGTAGGAAGTCTTCTGATACAGTCCAATACCTCTAAGTAAGCCTGTGTTTGAACAACACCAAGTGATTGTAAAACTTCCTGCAATCCGAGGGTTTCTGCAGTCCCTCATAATAATGTCTCTCAGTGTGATAGCATAGCCTTTGTCCTGGAATCACTCAGGTCACTCTGACTCCATCATGTCCATGGTGAAGCCAAGTTACCAGCTGGAGCAAATACTTAATTCAGGCCTTTGGGGATGGGTAGAAGAAATACTTCTCAAGATAAACAATTCCAGAATATCTATTTGTAGAGTCTAGGCACTTCACTCAATGACTACCCCAGTCTGATTTTAAAACTTCCAGCCCTCCACAGCTGCTGGGTCTTTGATAGTATAGGTGGCCTTAAAAATTTCTGAGATGGCCTTGAGGCTGTTATTCCCACTGACCAGATTTGTAGTTTCTGGCTCCCTTTTATCACTCTTAATCTCCTCAGCATGCAATAGCTGGGCTGCACACTTAAGTGCTTTTTCTTTGTTCTTTTCCAGGACAGGATGAGAAATTTCCAAAATTTTCCACTCTATTTCTCTTTTAATTATAAATTCTGTTTTTAAGCCATTTTTTCCTGGTTAAAAGTAACAAAGCAAAAGTCTGAATGTTTTGTTGTATAGGACCTTCCTCTGTTAGGTCAACTAGTCCACCATTTTTTCTTTCTTTCTTTCTTTCTTTCTTTCTTTCTTTCTTTCTTTCTTTCTTTCTTTCTTTCTTTCTTTCTTTCTTTCTTTCTTTCTTTCTTCTTTCTTCTTTTGCAATTAAGACCTTTTTTATTTTTTATTATTTTTTTTGTAGTTGTAGATGGACAGAATGCGTTTATTTTATTTGTTTATTTTTATGTGGTGCTGAGGATCAAACCCAGTACCTCACACATTTTAGGCAAGTGCTCTGCCACTAAGCTACAGCCCCAGCCCTAGTACACCATCACCTTCTACAAAGCTAGAGGGCATGGACATATTACAGCCAAGTTCTGTGCTATTTCATAACAAGGATGAGATCTAACCCAATTTCTAATAGGATATTCCTCATTTCCATCTGCAACCTCATCAGCATGGTCTTTTCTGTTCAAGCTCCTATTAGCATTCTTGTCATAATGAACCAATCTTTAAGAAGTTCTAGCTCCTGCCTAGTCTCCTAGTCCTCTCAGCCCTCACTAGAATCACTCTAAGTGCTCTGTTTGTTGGTTTCAAAACTTATTCTATACTCTGCTTCTTCACATTCTTCCAACCTCTGTCCATTCAGCAGTTCCTAAGCTGCTTTCATATTTTCAGGTATCATTATAGAAATAACCATACTCTTCAGTACCAATTTTCTTGGTTCATTTTTTTGCTGTTATAAACAAAATATCTGAAGCTGAATAATTAAAACAGATTCATTTAGTTTATAGTTCTGGAAGTTCAAAGTATTGTGCCAGTGTTGGTTTTTCCTCAGGGTCTCATGGCAGATAACATCACATAATGGGAGCATATGTGCGTGTGTGTGTGTGTGTGTGTGTGTGTGTGTGTGTGAGAAAGAGAGGGAGAGAGAGAGAAAGAGAGAGATATGCAGACACACACAGAGAGATAGGGAAGGAGAGAGAGAGAGAGAGAGAGAGAGAGAGAGAGAGAGAGAGAGAGAGAGAGAGAGAGAGAGAGAAAGAAAGAAAGAAAGAAAGAAAGAAAGAAAGAAAGAAAGAAAGAAAGAAAGAAAGAAAGAAAGAAAGAAATTGAAATTGAAAAACAGATCACATGGGAAGATAAGACCAGAGAGTGGAAAGAGACCAGACTTGCATTTTTATGCATTTTACCAGACCCACTGTTCTGGGAACTAATTCACTCTTTTGAGTTCTGACCATAGGAACATCTCTAAACTATTCAGGAGTGGCTTCTATGTCTTCTTCTAAGTCTTGCCATTCACAAGACTTCAGCTTTTAAAGGTACCACCACCTCAACACTCCCACACTGGGAAGCAAGCTTTTAGCACATAAATTTTGGGGGGACAAAACACATCAAAATTCTAACAGAAGTGTAAGTATTTTTGTTTTCTTTCTCTCATTAATAAAATGAAACACTTCTGGATAAAAACCATAGTTCTGTCCCCAACACATTCATGGTCTTTGAATTTCTTCATTAGTTTTCATAGCCCGATCTGAAGTCTATTTGTAACTGTGGAACAAAAGCATTGGGAAAAATAAACAGAAAAAGGAAACCTGGATTATTGATGGTATTGTTAAGTGACTGAATGAATGCTTGGAATAGCCTGTCTCTAAATTTCTTTTCATGCAAAAAACAGCACTTCTACATACCTTGTTGAAATGCCTGTTATTTTTGTTCACTTTTATGTCAAAACATTACAATTTGATTCACTTTTTTTTCAGAAACTATCAAAATAAAACTATCTCTGTGGACATTTGTTTACTTTGCTAAAACAGAATAATGATTTATACTAAATTCTAAGTAACTAATTTCCATGAATTAATGTCTTCCTTGAGGATTTCACTTTATATATATGTATATGTACATATATTACAGATATATGTATTACATATATCTGTAATATATGTACATATTTATAGTAACATATATATTTAATATATAGGTAACTACTATGTAGATAATAGGAAGTAAATATTAAAAATATTATTAATGTAAGTTATTTTCTTTGAAAACACTGTTTATTTTTCTTACTATTTTATATGCAAAATCGAAAAGGACATATGCTTTTTGTCTAGAAAGATTGATCATCATGAATATAGGCATTACTTTTTAAAAGCTCCTGACATTAAACATTAAAACACTGAATAAATCCTCAAATACTTGATTTAGCATTTATTAATCTAGTATTTCTTCAACTATCAATATTATATTTTCTTTGTCTGTGGTGATATACTAATTATGTCTTTGTGAATAGTGTTTTTTACAATATAGGGCATGGTCTCCTTTATTTCTGCCAGTCCTTGTCTGGATCAGGATGGATTTATACATGAAGTATGAATTTGGATAACTTCGGTTCTCAAAATATTTTCAAATATTATTTTTGAAAATTTTATTTTATATTATTTATGACATTTATTCTTTTCTAAAGGCTTTCATGTATCCTGTCTGAGAACAATTTTCTTCATTTTGCAACCCATCAAAAGTGTTCTTTTTCTTAAATGATAATGTAAAATTTATTCCTCATATGATTCAAAGAATTGAAAATGGTAATGTAAAACTTATTATAAATCTACAGTAATCAAAACAGTGTGGCACTGGTATAATAACAAACCAACCATTAAAATACAAAGCCAAAGGGCTGGGGCTGTAGCTCAGTGGCAGAGTGCTTCCTTAGCTTGTGTGAGGCACTGGGTTAAATCTCTAGCACCAATTAAAAGTAAATAAATAAAGGCATGCTATTCATGTATAACTACAAAACAAACAAACAAACAAACAAAAAAATTCAAAGTCCCCAAATAAACACTCTTATATGCAGTCAATTGATTTTGAACAAGGGTGCCAAGACCACTTTGGAGAATAAACTATTTTATGGCTCAGAAAACTGGATGTCTACATAAAAGTGATTAAAGTTGGGCCCTGAATATTTGCCATATCCAAAAACTCAAAATGGATCAAAGGCCTAAATGTAAAAGCTAAAACTATGAAATTCTTAAGACAAAAACAGGAAAATCTTCATGATACTGGATTGCACAATGATTTATTTCTTCAATGACACCAAAAGCACAGCCAATAGAAGAAAAAAAATGATGCACTGGATTCATTCATCAAAATTCTACATTTTTGTACATTAAGGATACTGATCAAGAGAGTCAATAAAACCCACAGATTGGGAACATTACTATGTAAGTATAAAATTGAGATCCTGCTTTCTATTTGGGGTATATAGGTAGGAGTGAATCTACTAGATCACATGGTAAGTCTGTTTAATTTTTTGAGAAACCCCAAACTATTTTCCAGTGGGCTGCAACATTTTACATCACCATCAGCAGTGAATAAGAGTTGCAGTTTTCTACAGCTTCTGCAACAGTTACTAATTTTTTTAAATAGCAATCCTAATTGGTATACTTAACTATCCAAATGGCTGTATCCTCCAACTGTGGTTTTTACATTTCCTTAATGACTTTTGATGTTGAGCATCTTTTCATGTGCTAGTTGACTACTTGTGTATCATCTGTAGACAAATGTGTATTCAGATCCTCAGCTCTGCCCACCACTACCACTGCCCTGGTGCCAGGGAATCAAACCTAGGGCCTTGTAAATGGGAGGCAAATACTCTTATCACTAAACTACATGCCCAGTCCTTTATTATTATTATTGTTATTACTACTACTACTACTTTTTGAAAGAGGGGGGTCTCAATATATTGCCCAGTCTGACCTTGAACTCCTGGGCTCAATCAATTCTACCTCTGCCTCTTAAGAAGCAGAGACCACAGGTGCCCAGGCTCCTTTGGCATTTTAAATTAGGTTGTTTTGTTGTTGGGTTGTAGGAGTTCTTTATATATTCAAAAAGAGTTTTATGAAGAAATCTTTTATAAAGTTTTGAAGACTTTCTCCTTTTGCTTTCATTTTTACTGTGACATATTGGTTTATGGATTTCTTTCTCTTTATCCTATTTTGAGGATAATTTAACTATCCTATTTTGGTGAGCTTATTAAATGTGTAGATTACTGTTTCTCTCTCTCTCTCTCTCTCTCTCTCTCTCTCTCTCTCTCTCACACACACACACACACACACACACACATACACACAGAGCCAGTATTTCTGTAAGATTTGTTGTTGTTCATTGTTTTTTTGATATATTGCTATCTCCTTTCCTTCAGATCTCATTACAGGTGTGTTAGTGTGCTACACATTTATTTTTGAGGCTCTCTTCTCTTCTGTGATTTGCATAATCTCCAACACTGTATCTTCAACTTAATTTGTATTTCTTTGCCCAGTTCACATTTGCTCTGTAGTCTCTTGAGTAGTTTCCTCTCCACCATTATTTGAACTTTCTATTGCCCTAATTTTCGCTTGTTTTTTTAAATAATTCATATTTCTTAGTGACAATCCCTATTTGATGCAACATATTATCATACCTCCTTTACTACTTAAATTTTTTTAATTGTTGATGTACTTTGATTTTTTATTTATATATGGTGCTGAGGATCGAACCTAGTGCCTCACACATGCCAGGCAAGTGCTCTACTGCTGAGCCATAACCCCAGTCCCTTCCTTTACTTCTTTAAGCCTGCTTTCTTTCTTCTTTTTTATTTCCTGTGAACATGTTTTTAATGGGTATTTTAAAGTCTTTTTCTAAACCTAACATCTAATCTCTCACAGGCAGTTACTATTTATTACTGTTTTTTCATTGATCTTATTTTGTTTGAATGCCTTATGTTTTTCATTTGGAACTGGACACTTCGATAATATATTTTATCAGTTCTTTATAATGGCTCCCATTTTACCCACTCACTGGGAGGCTATTATTTTTATTTAATTATTTATCTTTTTAATGACATTGACTTATTTTTGTGAAATCTATCCTACTCCTACACCCCCAGTCACCACTGTGTTCAGCCTTTCATGGGATTTCCAAGGGAGGCACACCTTTGGATATGCCCACATCGCTTTGGGATGTTTACCATACCCAGCCATTAAACAGTAGTTATTACCTGATTGCTGTATTGTTTTCAACGATATAGGCATCAATTGTTCTATATACTAGTCCAATCAAATTCTGGATCCTTTGAAGAAATGGTTTCTAAGATCAAAGACTTTTTCTGTTGTTTGCTGTTCTGACCCGAAATGGCTCCTCTCATCCCTCTTATTTTCTGGTTCTCTTCTTCAAACTGTACTATCTGTGGTTTAGCTTATAGCTTGAATTTCTTCCACCACCTCTGTCCTTAAGAGTATCTTAAAGCTTGATTGATTTGTTGCAAATGAAGTTAATCTCTCTTTTTTTTTTTTTTGGTGGTGCTGGGGTCTGAACCTGGGGCCTTATGCATGAGAGGCAAGCACTCTACCAACTGAGCTATATCACCAGCTCCACAAATGAAGTTAATTTCTTTGGGAATAGATTAAATAGTTTCTCTGTTTTCTCTTTAGGTAAAAATCTATGAGACAGAATTTTGAAGCTATAAGTGATGACAAGGGCAAACTTCTGCCTGAGTGACACTCCTGCTATAGAAGCTAAGTAATGAGGTTGAAAGGAGCAGGGGGCTGTAACCATAAAGCTTGCCTCTCCCAGAATAAAACCACCCCCCATCAGTGAGCTGAGCCCTAGGATTCTTACTCTGCCATACACCAAGGACAGCTTCTGTTCTACAGGCCTCTCTCTCTGTCTACCCTTACCCAGGACTTAATCTCAGGAACAGACAGCTGGGCCCATGGGAAATATTATGTCCTTCCTTTGTCCAGGAAGAAAGCCTTCCTTCTTGGAGCTAGGGGTAGGGGGAGACCTGTTGTTGGTTATGAGGTCTGGGATAGGGTTTCTGCTTCACTGAGTTGGGCCTGGGGTGAGTGGGTATGTTCTCATTTCAAATATAATGAATCCTACCTTTCTTACCACTTTTTTTTTTAGATGTTACTAAAAGGCTCTTTATTCATTCATTACCCTTAAGACCATTTCCAGATATTTTTAAGTGGTTGTATATTTTTTCCTCCAGCTTTGGTGGGGAGCAGTTCAGCCAGCAAAGGTCCTCATATTATCACACAGGAAGTTCATTTCCTCTACAATAATTTTGATGTTTATTTTTAGATCAGGCTAAAGTGAAATGAGAACTAATAATTTGATTAGAAGTTAAAAAATAGCACTGTAATGAGTCAGTACTTTGCACATAGTTTTAGTGTGAATGATGTAATTTGTTAACTTAGATATGCTCCTAATACTCTCTGTGCAAGTGAAAATATAAATAGAACATGGACTTCTGATTATAAATATAATTATGCAAATTTCAGTGTACTTATGTAATTTTAAGTATTCTGTAATTTTTTTTACAGAGAATGATGACTAAGGTAGAAGAAATTGATTTAAATAAAATAAATTATCCTAAAGGACAATAAATATATAAATCAGGTATTATATATATATATAAATTTCATATTTTTCTTTCTTCCTCTGAAATTCTGTCAACATTTTATTTTTATGCTAATTATACTGAAGTATAATCATCGAGATGCATTATTTTAAGGTCAGATTTTTCTGAAAATGTATAAATATTAAACATGTTCTGTTAAATGTCCAAAAGAGGCTTCTTTTGAATAAATTAGAGCTACAAAAAGTCAAAGCATTTAAAAAAATTATTCATGAGAACAATATGATCTGATTTTCTTACAATTTTCTAGTTAGAAATTTATTTTTATGAATGAGTGTCAGCTATATTTTGGACTACTCACATAAACAGAATTTTAAGCAATTCTGCTAAAGAGTGCAGTGTAAAAATAATTTTCTATACATTAGATTTTCTATTTTTGTAAAATTTCATTTGCAAATCAAATGAAATTGTTACATAAGAAATTTTCATTTAAAAAAGTGCATAGTTTACTTTGTTAAAAAATCTTTTTTAGTTGTATATGGACCCAATACCTTTATTTGTTTTTATGTGGTGCTAGGATTGAACCCAGTGTCTTACACTTGCAAAGCAAGTGCTCCACCACTGAGCCACAACTCCAGCCTGTTTAGTTTATTTTTTATAAAGAATTTCACTTATGCAATCTTATACTTAACAATTACATAATACTATGACACTTTTTATTTATTATGTTACTTTTTTATTTAGCTTCTATGATTTATACAATGTAATTGAGCAAGTTGACAAAAAACAAAATTTGACAAAGATCAAGCTAGAATCCTGAGAAAAAACATTTCAGAATAGTATATATATTACTTCAGAAATACACACACACACACTAACACACACACACTCACACACACACACACGTCTATATATGCACATATATATTTTAAATTAGGTTGTTTTGTTGGTGGGATATAGGAGTTTTTTATATATTCAAAAAGAATTTTATGAAGAAATGTTTTATAAAATTTTGAAGACTTTCTCCTTTTCTTTTGCTTTCATTTTTACTATGATATATTGGATTATGGATTTATGAATTTATTAGTTAAAAATATCTGTGAAAAGACAAGTATTTATATTTGTTAACTTAGATGAATACACACACACACACACACACACACACACACACACGAGAGAGAGAGAGAGAGAGAGAGAGAGAGAGAGAGAGAGAGAGAGAGAGATATTTTACCACCTCAGTCTAAACTCATTTGTTATGGTAGAGTCAAATGTCCATCAGCATGAACCAAATGTCTATGACAGCTTAAGAAAGATTTTACTTCCACCTTCTTAAATATTAAAGTCTCATGTTTGCACTGGAATTGATAAATGCATCAGAAATATTTATTCCATTTTTAAGTCCAATAGAAGTTCTGTCAGTCACACTTTTAGAGACCAAATTGGTGGTTTTATTTTATAAAATCTCTTTCCAAAGTTATAAGTTTTAAAAGAAATCAAAAACTATAGTAAGTCTGCTGAGAATCTAAGAGAGTAACATGAATTTTATATCAGGTCTATGTCTAATGGAGGACTGTATTGACGCAATTCATTGAATAAGCACTTACTGTTGCCAGGTACTAGTCTAGGATGCTTTCATTTATTAATAGCTACTCATTTTCGTATACTTTGGAGATTTTATACAAGTCTGTGTTGTAGTTTTCTGTGTACAAGGAATATTTGACTCATAATCCTATCTTCCTTCTTTTGCTACCTCAATATTTAAACCTAGCAGCAATATCCTGATACTACCATTGCATGGGGTGAATTTTGGAAGAAAATGAGTTAAACAATGAGAAGGTTTTTTTTTTCTTTTTAGCCCCTGAAAAGATAAATTATGTAGCTCTTTCCATGTGCCAGACATTATTATACTAGCTCCACATGTTAACTTGTTTAATAAGCATAACCAGCCTCTTTATGCTGTAGGTTATGTTTAGCATCATTCAGATGATATTATGTGACTTTACAAGGATACACAGCTAATGAGTAATGTAATTCATAGTCCCTTTATTGCATATGCTGGAGTCCATGGCACAAATGTTTCTATGATTCTAGAAGGATCCATAGTTTATACCCATGGAAGCCCAGCTGATCTTTTCATTTTTCAACTTACTATTTGTATTTGGTAGTGAAATAGAAAGAAAAGAGTTTATTTCCTTTCACAAATTGCAATGTGACTCCTTCTACAATAGTTTCTAAATAAAGAAGTAAATATGTTTAGACCATTAACTCATGAAAGGTATCATGGGAATCATGATTATTTCTCTGAATTTTATCAGTGTAGACACAAATGGATTTTAGACTTCTTTTATTTTTCAAGTTGGAAACCTTTAATGATGAAAATAGTGGGTTTTTTTTTCACTCTGCACACTGTTTTAACCTTGGTCTAAATCACCACCATCTTGACCTTTTATTCATGTTGTAATAACATCCTACATTTCTCAACTCCACCCTACCCCTGCCACAACCTCTTTTTAGACTGCATTCATCTTTTCCAAGTAATCCTGACAGAAGGTATCATTCCTGCTCAAAGCACCACAGTATGTTTGCATGTCCTTGTGGTAAGAATTTGTCCTTTCTTGTCTATTCTGTTTGTCTCCCAATACCCCTGACCTTCTTGGCTTTCCTACTGTTCCCTTATGCTTACCAAGCTTGCCGAAAAGTTAGGTCATTTTCTCCTTGCTCTGTAATTTGCCCAGGTGGCACTTTTCTCCAATATCTACATATCTCATCCTTCCTTTCCCTCTAGCTTAACTATTGCAATGGTGGTGCCTTCTCTGGCCATCTTTGTTTATAATATGCCTACCGTCCTGATCATAATTTCTATTGCCTTTTTGCTTTATTTTTCTTTAGAAAACATCAGTATCTGATATAATGCCTATGTTACTTGTATATCCTTTTTTCTCATATAAAATATCTATTTTGTTCATAGCTGGAGGCTTGACATAGAAAACAAAATTGGCCATGCAGTAAGAGCTCAATAAACTTTTTGCTGAGTGAGTGAAAAATGAATTGACAGTTAGGCACTGGAATGAACTTGGTTGACATACTCTAAGGCAAAGTATTTCAAAACAATTTGAAAAATATCAGTTCGACATATTCTGGCCAAAAATTAGATTATTTTTAAAATTCTTGCTTAATTTTATCTTGTGATTGATTAGATATTATACAGATGTTTAAGTCACCTAAGGCCTCAAGAACACATAGCAACTATGCGAGATGCTCACCTCATACCCTAATTTTTCCATATATTAGCCTTTGGTTTCTTTCCTACTTACTAAATCTGAAGAGAGTCTAAATTATAGACACTGCCATTAAGAAACTGAAATATTATCTCTTTAGTCTATATAAATCTTTTTAAGTTCAGTTAACAGAATGATATGTGAGTAGTTATTTTTTATTTATTTGTTTTACTGAGTTACACATGACAGTACAGTGATCTTGACATATCATACATTTGAATCAGATGGAATATAATATCTCATTTTTCTGAGTATACAGGTTACAGAATCACATTAGTCATGCAGTCACATATATACACACAGTAATAATAATGTCTGTTATATTCTGTACCTAATGTTCCCAATACATTTTCTTCTCCTACCCAAAAAGATACTAACATAAAAGAAGCCAAAACAAAAAGTCGACTTAAATGTTTTCCATGTGTCAAACTTTCATATGGCTTCACAACTTAAAACATGTCCTACCCTCATCTGATTTCCTTCCCTTCATATCTCCCAACCCACCTGCTATCTTCTTTCTCTACTGTAGATACTATGTTTGTCCTATTCCCAACAGCATCTGTAGCACCAGGGGCTGAAAGGTGCTAGATGATTAATATTTGGTGACTGACAAACTTCAATGCATCTTTCTTGCCTTAGGGTGACTTGGGTTTTGAGGTCTGTCTTTTTTGTATGTGTTGTGGTCATGTTGTAGCAAATATTGGCAGACATGAATTTAAGCTCCTAAACTTTTGAGGTCAGTCATTTTTTTTTTAAATAACACTTCTGCTTTCTGCTTGTTGATCATTAAGTATTAGCTAAGGAATAGAACAAAAGTTAAAAGCACATGAAAAATCCTGAAGTGCCAAATGGGAAAGAGAATATATTTTCCCTTATAACAAGGCTTAAACTTAAAAATAACCACTGTAGTATGAGCATTAATATATAAAAATATCACCTTGTGTATGTGTGACTTTTCACAAAGTGACTGTTTATCTATAGGATGCAAACAAAAATGAAAAAAAGAAACAGTGGACCAAATAAAGCAAAATAGAGGAATAAAGTAAGAACAAAATTAAAGAACTAGACTTCATGAAAATCTTAGTGTGAAATAAAAAACTTATGAACCTCATGAGACAAAGAACTAGATGGACAGTTTGACATAGGAAAACTGTGACAATGATTCATTTGTGAAGAAATTTTTTAAAAAATCCTGTCCATATTTATTTTATTTAAAAATAAAAAGTGAAGTAGAACTAATTATATTTTCTTTTGACATAATTCTTTCTTTTTTTTGGATGGGAGAGGTACTGGAAATTGAACCTAGGGGTGCTTTACCATTGAGCTACATTCCCACTGATTTTTAAAAATCTTTTTGAGATGGGGTCTTGCTGAGTTGCTGAAAGTCTTGCTAAATTGCTGAGACTGGTCTTGAACTTTCCATCCTCTTGCCTCAGCCTCCCAGGTGCATGGCCTTTCTGGTATGTGCTACCATGCCAAGCTTCCTAACATAATTATTGGCTATATTTTTTGAGAATATAAGTTAAAATTTTAAAGATTTTACTCACCAAAATAAAAAGAAAATATTTTTTGAGGCAAAGATTAACTATATGAATATCACTCTTTATTTCAGCAATATTCATAGTATGAACATGTAAAACTCAAATGTCAGCTCATTTACCACTGTGTATTATGTGTGTAATAGAAATTATTTAAAGTATAAAGAAATGCTTTTTCATTGTGTAACTTTTCAATTACATTAATTCATTCATTCCTAAATGTCATAGCTATAATTTTATATAATAATCTGAGCAAAAATAAATTCGAGTTCAGATATGCTTCACACAAAAGTTTTGAACAATCAAAATCAAGCTTTCCTCCTTTCCCTTACTATCATTCTATTCAATACATTACTAAACAAATATTTAACTCACTTGGATGATGTGACCTAAGATTCTATACTATGGATCTAGGGTTTTTATTACACATATTTATGTGCAAAAACCTGACTTAGGCAATACAGATATAAACAAAAATGAGGTACAGCCCTGGATTTCTAATAGCTTGTTATTAAATGAAAACAATATGTAGACATTTAAATTGCAATATAATCTATTACTTAACCAAACTATGGCCAAAGTCCAAGAGAACATAAAACACACCTCACATGTATAAAATAGGAATTTCTTTGGAGAAAAAGTCACATTTGTTTTGTTCTTTAGTAATATTAGTAATTTTTCTACTATTCAGTGACAGGGGAAAAGAGACCCTCCTGAAGAAAGCAGTATTCAAAACTACTAAGCAAAGAAAGAAAGGATGAGTGTGGAGTTTGCACAAGTACAGTGTGGACACATGTGAGGTAAGGCGAAGGATGTGGTTGGAATAGGCCCTGCACATACCTTAGCACAAACTTTGACAGGACCTGCTAGTGTTTGGATGTATGGGCTTGTTCCCGGAGGAAGGTATTATTGGGGGGTAATGGAACCTTTAGTAGGTGGGTTCTGGTGGGAGGTCCTTAGGTTATTAGGGGCATGTTCTCCAGGGGGAGTTATGGGCCCCAGTCTCTTTCTCTTCCTCTTTTGCTTCTTGGCTCATGAGATTTTGCAGTTTTGCTCTTCCATGCATCCCCATACAAGATGCCACATTTGCCTGAGGCTCAAAGAAATAGGGCTACCTGAGCTTGGACTGGATCATCCAGAGTCATAACCCTAAATAAACCTTTCCTCTGTATAGTTCATTGCCTCAGATGTTTTATTACAGAGATGGGAAACTGACTAATACACAGACTAAGTGCCACATGTCAGGAGTTCAACTGAGCTGGGAGTGAGGGTGCTGAACAGTAAGGCATTTGAGTAGTCATATAAAACAATACACCCCAAATAAAAAGTTAATCAAACCTTTAATAGCTGGCAGTAAGCAAAGAGCTAAAACCAAAGAAAGTGTAGATACCTCTGGTTGCATTTTTCCCCCCATGGAAAATTGCACAAGTAGAGAGGTCAGGTGTTCAGGGAAGAGGCAGGGGAGGTATCACTGTTGTGTGAACCCCAACAAAATGTTCTGGAAGTTTTAAAGTAAGGGAACGGTGAGGGAGAAGAAATTGTCATAGAAAAGTACTAAGCACTGAGTCAGAATGAGGAAGTATCTTCAAGGTTTTCCCTTCTTGTCCTCCACTGCATGAAGTGGACTGCGCTGAGACTTCTGAGAATGTCCTCAGCCCAAGTCTTCAGATAGAGCTGTGGGAATAAAGGACAGCGGCTGAACTAGGAATGCAAATATACCCATGCTATCATCAACCAGGGATGTCTGAGCTATTGACTGAAATTCCTTTCAGAGGTTGCAGTGCCCTAGCTGTGCACCACGCCTGGTTTGGAGAAGACAGCTTTTCCTGTGAGGCCATCCTTTAAAGCTTTTCTTACTATGATTATGCTAAGTGAATTTAGCCAATCCCCCAAAAAACAAATGCTGGGTGTCTTCTCTGATATAAGGGGGGTGACTCAAAATGGGGTTGGGAGGGAGAGCAAGGGAGAAAGATTACCTCTATATAGGGAATAGGGGTGGGAGGGAAAGGGAGGGAGAAGGGGAATAGCATGGAGGGTGAAAGGAGACCCCCATCCTTATACAAAATACATGTATGAAGATGTGAAAAAAAAAGCTTTTCTTATTGCTTATAGTTGGGCCTGAAAATAATCATACAAAATGCTTTCACCAGAAGCTGCCCCCCTCACCACAGTAAGAGCACTGTGCATATTATGATGTATATAGTGGGGAAGTATAAGCAATTTTGAAGCAAAGAGTGGCATGATTAGATAACTGTTTCCATAAAATAACCTATTACAATGTGAGGACAGATTGGAGCTGTTGTAAGACAAGAAGAGTGGTTGGAAGACAGTGCTCAGGTATGCATTTGAAGACCCTTTGTCCTACTAAGAGTCCACCAGCACAAGTGGAAGTCACTAAATTCTGACCTGGGGATTTTAAGCTACCCCTCTTTCATTTATTTTTTTTTCTTTCTTTTCTTTCTTTATTTTTTGTAGTTGTAGATAGACTGCATGACTTTATTTATTTATTTTTTAATTTTTATGTGGTGCTAAGGATTGAAGCCAGTGCACACATATACAAGGTAAGTGTTCTGCCACTGAGCGACAGCCACATACCCTCATTTTTTTTTAATTAGAATTAAAGTGCTAAATTTGATTCTTTGCTCTTATTGTTGTAACTCTTCCTTTCCATTAATTAATGGTTGCAAAGTAGAATTGGGACCCAGTGTTATCATTTGTTTATCAACAATTCCTATTTGATAATGTTTCTTGGACCTTTCAGAGTTTTTTTTTTTTAAATATGTAACATTGACAGCCTGTCAAATGTTTGCATGATTTCAGGACTCTGAGATACACCATAAGGCTGGCTTTCTAGATGCTTTTTCCTGCAGTTGAGATGATAAAAAGTATTTGGATCAGGATATTGTATTTATTTTGAAAAGTAACAATGTTCCAAATGCTACTAACTAATTCATCCTGAAACAATGAGTTTAATCATGAGTTGATATATGTACAAGTATTCATTTTTTTAAGAAATTATAAGTAGTAATAGTTTAAAAATGTATTTCATATGACTTTGTAGTTACTGTGGGAACTTGTACTCTAGAAAATTCCAGTATATGTATTAAAACCTGCAGTGATTGCTAGTCAGCTATTGGAAAATTAGCACTATATTCTATTTTTATAAAGATCAATTTATTCATTAACCTTATGGTAAGCTGACATCTATTTTCTCCATAGAAATATTTTCACTATCATCAATTAAAAATGTAAATCATTACTAGTTTGTTGGAGGCCATATATGAATTACGAGTTTGTTTGAGCCATCACAAGGCAAAGGGGACCCTTTTCTGGGAACTCTTGGTATGAATTCACCAGTTGCAGATTGCTCAGATTAAACTAACACCCTACTAGCTCACAGCCCTAGGTTCAAAGCAGTCCCTGGTGGATGGCATGGCATAGCCTCCCTAGCCCAGACAACTTGTTTTACCCATCTTTATCTTGTTTTCCTCAAGAAGCCTG
Source organism: Ictidomys tridecemlineatus (assembly GCF_052094955.1). Taxonomy (NCBI): domain Eukaryota; kingdom Metazoa; phylum Chordata; class Mammalia; order Rodentia; family Sciuridae; genus Ictidomys; species Ictidomys tridecemlineatus. The sequence goes on from NC_135479.1 coordinate 169,566,737, forward strand.
CATTGATGTATTTCCCCTTAAATAAAGAATTTTGGCCTTTTTCCTTGTTCAGTTCCAGTTCCTACAAGAGCTGACCCACCAGGCCCCTGATTTGAAAACTATTTTATGCCTAATGCCTTGTATTCCTTATTGATTCATACTTTTTATCTTCCTAACAAGTTTACATTTCCACATAGGAATTAGCAATTGGGTGCTGGTAACCCCAAACAGTAGTTAATGTCAATAAAAATTACATAACACATATTTCACCCAATTATCTATAAAATATTGTTAAAATACCTTTACATAAATAAGTCTAAAAACAGAAAATCTTCTATTTACAATCATTTTTTTTCTTTCTTCACTAGGAGAGAAAGAATGATTTTCTGATTGCAATATTGTCAGGATGATATTAAGACTGAATATGGTGAAATGCAGGATTCTGTTATATTAGTTTGCTTTTCCTGTATAACAACATATCCAAAGCTTAATGGTTTAAAACAGTAATAATTTATCATCTCATGGTTCTTTGGGAGTTTGGTTTGAGCTTAGCTGGGCTATTCCTCTTGGGTTCTTGCCTAATTTATTCATTACTTTGTTGGTTTCTTACCATTTGATCCAGTAATCTTGCTCCTTGATATTTGCTCAGAGGAACGGAAAGCTTATGTTCACACAAAGACATGTTCAGGGTTGTTTATAGCATCTTTATTTATAATTGCCAAAACTTGGAAGTAATCAAGATGTCATTTAGTAAGAGAATGTGGTACATTAAGACAATGGAATCTCAGATACTGCTAAAAACAAGACTAATCAAGCCACGAAAAGACAGAGAGAAAACTTACATGAATATTAATAAGTGAAAAAAAGCCATTTTGATTCCAACTATATGGGAGAGATAAGAAAAAAGATTAGTGGTTGTCAGTGATTAGTGGGGAGAGAGGAATGAGAGGGAGGGACAATTTTAGAGAATGAAAGGATTCTATTACACCATAATTGTGGATACCTTCGTCAAAACTTATGAAATTTACAACACTATAGAATTAATGCTAATGTAAACTACAGGTTTTGGGTAATATGATGTTTCAATACAGGTTTAATTGTCACAAATATACTATTGTGGTGGGGATGGTTAAAAATATTTGTAAAAAGACAAATTTTTGACAAATTTGAAAAGAAAAGCAGTGAAAAAGTAAACTGAAACAGTATTAAAATTAAGAAAGAAAAGGGAAGTCAAACAAAAGATTTTCAATTATCATACAAAATTTGAATTAAGATATTTCCCTTTCTCTTTTTTTTCTTCCCCCTCACACCATCTTATATGTAATTTTGTATAACAATGAGGGTCTCCTTCCATCTTCCGTGCAATTCCCCTTCTCTCCCATTCCCTCCCACCTCTCATCCCTGTTTAAAGTAATCTTCTTCTTATGCTTTTCTTCCCTGCTCTGTTTTGAGTCGCCCCCCTTATATCAAAGAAGAAATTAGGAATTTGTTTTTTAGGGATTGGCTAACTTCACTTAGCATAATCTGCTCTAATGCCATCAATTTCCCTGAAAATGCCATGATTTTGTTATTTTTTAGTGCTGAGTAATATTCCATTCTGTATAAATGCCACATTTTTTTAATCCATTCATCTATTGAAGGGCATCTAGGTTGGTTCCACAGTCTAGCTATTGTGAATTGTGCTGCTATGAACATTGATGTAGCTATATCCCTGTAGTATGCTCTCTTTAGGTCTTTTGGGTATAATCTGAGAAGGGGAATAGCTGGGTCAAATGGTGGTTCCATTCTCAGCTTTCCAAGAAATCTCTATACTGCTTTCCATATTGACTGCACCAATTTGCAGTCCCACCAGCAATATATAAGTGTACCCTTTTTCCCACATCCTTGCCAGCACTTGTAATTGTTTGACTTCATAATGGCTGCCTTTCTTACTGGAGTAAGATGGTATCTTAGAGTGGTTTTAATTTGGATTTCTTTGATTGCCAGAGATGGTGAGCATTTTTCCGTGCATTTGTTGATTGATTGTATGTCCTCCTCTGAGAAGTGTCTCTTCAGATTCTTGAACCATTTGTTGATTGGGTTATTTCTTTTCTTGTTTAATTTTTTGAGTTCTTTTATACTCTGGAGATTAGGGCTCTATCTGAAGTGTAAGGGGTAAAAATTTGTTCCCAGGATGTAGGCTCCCTATTTACCTTTCTTATTATTTTTCTTACTGAGAAAAAACTTTTTAGTTTGAATACATCCCAATTGTTGATTCTTGATTTTAACTCTTTCATGAAAAAATATGCCAACCATTGGCATATTTAACCATTAAAATAGGTTAATTAACACCTATTTTTCACATCTGAAATATAGGTCTTAATTAACAAAATGAAGACGTTAAGCATAATAAAAACATACTCTTCAACAAACAAGTTTATAAGGATACACATGTTTTGATTACTTTCAAGAAAATGTAACTCAGAGTAACACTATTTTAAAACATAGGAAAGTTGGAAAATTAGTTACTTTTCAAGCTAGGATAATTTAAATAAATACTCTATAAAGATAACAAAAATCAAGGAATTTATATGCCAAATTAATTAATATGCATAGATGTCCTCAAACTTACAACAGGCATTCTTTAGAAGACTATATCCTGAAGAAGTATGAGATTATCTGCTCCCCCAAGCTCATATGTGGGACAACAAAATAATTTCCAAAGGCAAAAATGATTAGATTTTGAGAGATATAACTTAATCAGTGGATTAATTTACTGATATAAATTAATTGGGGGCTAAATGTAGGCAAATAGGGTATGGCTAGAAGAGCTAGGTCACTGGAGACCTGGCTTTGGGGATTTTATTTTGTCCCTGGTAAGTGGAGCTGCTGTCTTCTGGAAGCCCTTTCACCATGATGTTCTGTCTCACCTCGGCCCAGGGTTATGCAGGTGACCATCTATGGAGTGAGATCACCGAAACTATGAACACTAAATAAACTTTCCCTCTTCTACATTGTTCTTGTGGGGAATCTTGGTCACAGTAACCAAGACTAAAAACACTTACTAAAACAATGTAAATATGCTTGTCTCTATAGGAAAAAAAATAAAGTCAACTGATAGCAATATGATATAAAACACTTCAGCTAGATGGCTAGAAACAAGATCAAAACAAGAATATTAACAATGGGTTTATACAACAAGAGTAAGAAACAAAATAAGAGAATTAATAGCACTCCTCTACCACAAGATTGATCAACTGAAAAGCATAATAGAATAGAGATCCCAAAACAATTGAGGAAAAAAAATGATAAAATACCTAATAATGTATTAATAAGAAATGTGGAAGACTTTTTTTTGGGTGAAATTCCACTAATGGAGTAAAAGAGGCTTAAATGTATAGAAACTAGTTAATTTAATAGATGCAAAACTTTGTATTTTATAGATGTCAATTATATTAGAAGGAAACCTGTAAAGTTACTTCTATTTTGAGCATAATCCCAGCAGTATTTTTTAAACTAATGGAGTCTCAAATACTTTTTCATTCATAAACAGAAGTGTGATTATGTATTGACTAGGTAAATTTTTAAGAAAAAACAATGCAAGGTTAGGACGAAGAAGGGGTAGGATCCGACTTTGACCTCCAGCCATCAAAATAATTTATTTAAAAACTATTTTAATGAAAATAATACAATAGCAGAAATTAAGGAATAATTGAGCTGTGAAACATTACGTAAACATAAAGAAATAAATGTAAACACATGAACAGTTAATACATTAATAAAGATTGTTTTCAAATTGAGAGAAATAACACAAAATCTAACAAGTTAAATACTGACAATTCACAATCTGTTTAGAAAAATTCCAACAAGAATTAAAACTGAGACTGAAAATCTTCAAAGTTTTGATGAAAAATTTAGAATGTTTTTATACACTTATATTCTTTTCCAAAATTTCAAAGAATGAAAAATGAATTCTGACCTTCAGTGGATTAATCCACTGATGAGGTTATAACTCTAATAATCATTTCAGCCTGAACATTATTGCATTATCTCACACATGAGCTTTTGGGGAATACCTCTTACTTGAAACTCAACACACAAACTTGAAAAATTGAAGGGGCAACATAACTTAGAGAACAATCCATTTTGGCATCTGAATCAGTAATGGCTTCAGATAACATGCATCATTTGAATTAAGACTTAATATTAATTTTTATACTCTGTATCAACATAAGTATAATAACAGTTGCATAAAATTATGTTTATGTTAGGTCTGAAAATTATCCATAGCGGCTCAATGTCAAACTTCCCTATAAAAGACTGTATTATTAGGTATTAGTAGTGAATGAAATTCAATTTGATTCTTAATCTGATTTATCTAATAACTTAAAAATTATATATTTTCAATTTACCTTAATATTGCTGAGTAAAACACTAAGTCATTTATTCTGAAAAGATCTATTCTAATAACCTATAGGTTTAAAGAATTTATTTGTGCATGTAAGTGAAAACAAATCCAATTGAAATAATCAGATGGTTTATGATATTATGTGGCTTTGATTATCAGCTTCAGAATATCCTGTTTATTTTAACTTCTAGAACTAACAACCTTTTCTTTAGCTTAGTGAAAGCTGTATCCACAGTTTTGGATGGTAAGGACTCTGATTTATCTTGAATTCAGAAATTACAAATGAAAACCAGATTCAACTTGACTTCATTTATTCTTGCTATTCCTGGTGATCTTATCCACACACAATTTTGGCATTTAGGATGAAGGTAAGAGAATTGTTTATTTCATTCGATTTAAATTTGACAGAGGATTAAAATGAGATATTCAAATTCTGAAATCAAAAATTTTAAGTATTACAGGCATGTGTCAATGCACCCAGCTGGCCTATATTTTAATATCATTATTTGCAATATGTCAGTCTTTTGGCTCAGGAAATTTCCTCTAGGCCTCTTTGGCATTCTGATTCTCTGTGTTACATGTATAGGTAAATGAGCTAAATTTTAACTTAATATTTTTGATGATGAAGCAAGACATTTAATTTGCATGTATTATAACCTAAAATGTGCATTTAAACACTAGATAAAATTCTAGAACACTTCTCAGTTCAATAATTTTACAAATATAATATCTCGACATCACCAGACATAGTGTTTCAATGCCACTTTCTTGAAGGATTACCAGTTTGAGGGCTGGTTTCTGCCCACCTCTTTATGATTATATGTTTAGATTCAAGGATACTAATGACATAAAGTACATTAGTTTTAAATTTTATGTACCAAGACACATATAGCAATTATTATTTATCTATAATTCCTTTAAACATGTCATAAATTTTACTTAGGTACTTACTGTAGCATACCTTTAGAAGGCCAATCTAGTATCCTCATTTTCTGATGAGTTATCTAAAGTATGCAGAATTAAGCACCATATTTGCACTGCAGAGAAGTGCTTATGCTTATATTACAACCTAGCTAGGCTGACTACCTAGAGTTTCATCTTACACCTTACCACATTTTATGGTTTGCATAAGAGGTATCCCCCAAAAGCTCATGTGTGAGATAATGCAAGAATGTTCAGGCTGAAATGATTATTTGAGTTATAACCTCATCCGTGGATTAATCCACTTGAATTGATTAACTGTTTTGTAACTATATGCAGGTAATGTATGGCTGCAGTTCATTTAGGGTATGCATTTTGGGTTTATATTTTGCCCCTGGTGAGCAGGTCTCCCCCTCTGCGATGTGGTTGTCATGAACTAAGCAGATGTCCTTCACCATGACTTTCTGCCATGATGTTCTGCATCACCTCCAGCCCAAAACTATGGAGTTGGCCAACCATGGATTGATTATAGAAATCATGAGCCAAAGTAAATTTTTCTTCCTCTGAATTATTGTTGTTAGGTCTTTGGGTCTCAACACTGAAAAACTGACTAAAACATACATTGTATTGTCTTTTATGTCATGCTTCAAAAGCTTGACTATTTGACTATTTATATTTAGTTGCCAAAAAGCTCATGCATTCTGAGGATATTTTATACTATCATTTTTACTTAATTTGATATTGGTCTACTTTTTAGTTTTACAAATATCCCAGAAATTTATTTCACTGCCTCTTTAGTTCAACTACATTTTCTACCAGATATTCTAGAGATCACTAAAACTTTGATATAATTGAGGAATATATAAATTTCATATAGTAATTCTACCTGCTGAATAATATGTCATGCAGTAGAAATTTTATCTCACATCTAATATTTTTCATTTTGATGTTCACTTTAATATATCCACTATGTACAGCATAAGCTGTTTTAAAATGATATTTGTAATGTCACTGTAAAATAAGTGCAAAAAAACCCCTAATTTATAGACAGCAGATGATATATATCTTTAATAAACTTTGCAAAAGGCCTATCAATTGTATTTTCAAATGCTGAAATTAATCTGTAGAATAATGGGTCAAATTGACTTTTAAAACTTAAATTTTAAGGAATAGATTAATGTCATGTGGGCTTTTCCAAGATCAGAAAGGTGTAATGGAGGTTGCCAGATAGGGAGAATAAGGTTTCATTCTAGGACCTAATTTTAACTCTAAACTTAAAAGAATCTGTAGAGGAATCTGTGAGGTTATTGTTAGTGCTAGAGAAAAAGACAGCAATAAAGTACCTGGGGAGAAGCAGAAGAAAAATATACATTAGGATATTTTTTACTTTATTCCACTGAGTATAGGAAGGGTACAGAGAGTCAGCATGTTGTATGCACAAGAACAGTCATACCACACCTGGATAAACAATCTATTTATCCTCTTGTGCTCTCTTAGGATGAGATTCTAAATGAAGAAAAATAGCAGAATAGAAGCATCAATGTGTTTAAGTCTCTGAGGACAGAGTCTGATATAGAAGCTGTTGTTGGCAAAGGGAGACATCTCATTGATCAAAGAGAAACACTGCTAAGGTTTATATAGTAATTTGCTGGGGGTGGGGAGTAAAAATAAAAGAGAGGCAGAAGCCAACAAGTATGTTTTTGTCAACCTTGGACCTCCCCAGAGTAGAAGCAAGATAAACTTTCTCTTGTAATCGATACAATGGGATCACTAAAAAGGCAAGGAGATTAATCAGCTAACATCTGATTAGCCCATTGAAATATGTTATAATGATGAGAGCTGGCTACATAACTGAAGGAGAAAAATGAAAATGCAAGTCTCTAAAAATCAGTAATAAAGTGATATTAAATGTATTTCCACAGTCTCTCAATTGTTTTTTATTTCCTATTTAATTTCTAAATAATGTATGTATAAAAATTCTTAGCATAAATTTTAACATTATATTGTATAATGTCAATTTTAAATGCAATATGAGAACATTTAATTCATATGCAGAATTATTGAAATTGTACAATTTGAATTGCATTACTGATATGTGTATATGTATTTTTCTCTTACGAGAAAAACAGAAATACTCTGCAGAGCTAATTGAACTGGTCTTTGTTTGTTTGTTTTCACTTCCTGATTTGCACAAATTTTATAAAATCCTTTCCTTTCAGCTTGAGCAAGGAAGAATTGAAAGAAAAAAGAGTTACATTTTGCCCCATCCGTTCCCTTCTATGTCATCATTTTTAGCATAAGGAATTTACTGATAAAGGCAAGTAGCACACATTAGAAAAAACATGAAAATATGTCTTGTCATTTGTGTTTCTTTCTTTTGGGGAGGTATCAGGGATCAAACCTAGGACCTCACATTTGATAGGCAAGTGCTCTGGCATTGAGTCATATCCTCAACCTTTTTATTTCTATTTTGAGAAAAGGTTGTGTTATGCTACTGGGGCTGACCTCAAACTTGCAATTCTTGTGCCTCAGCCTCCCAAGTAACTGGAATTACAGAAGTGTACTATTGTGCTTGATGCAGTGTTGTTGGGAAGTAACCAGAGGCTTGTCATTTGTGTTTCCTAGAATGCCATTTCTTTTCTACTTTTGAAGAAACTTCTCATTGTAATGCAGAACGTAGCCTCTCTGATGGTTGGTTATAAGCAAATTAAACTTAAACCTTTGAGTCTCACGGAACTCAAATCGGTCCACTGATATTTTGTGCTTTAGTGACCTCAAATTCTATATGTGAATGGGGTAGCAAGGAGCAATGAAATCTTTCCATTCGTGAACATTTTTATTGTTCTCTTAAGATTACCTTCAAAATATAAGTTTAAAGATGAAATCATTAAGAATTGCAACATAGTGATAAGAAAACATAAAATAAGCACAGGACCCTTCTCAGTATTGTGACTGCACAGATTACATGCCTCTGAATCTAGCCCTCTTAAAGATAGAATAACATGACATAGGGTTACAATGCTTTTTAGGGCTGGGTTTTTTATCCTAATTTACATTTCATAATTTAAAATATTAAGTAGAGACCCATTTACAGCACAAATATGCTAATGTTAACACAAATGTAAATATTAAATCAGATCAAATTTCTCTGAAATTAAAGTAAAAGAAAGTGGCACAGCTATAGTGAATTATTGGTATCACAAGAAGATAATATAAGGAGGAAAGGCCGGCAGCAGTGGATGGGCTTAGGAGATGAACTAGTGTCTAAGGCACAGAATATAAAGAACCATCCCTGGTGTTCTGTTGAACGACCCGAAATGACACAGAACATAACAAAAGCAAATCTAGTTGATTATTATTACTGGAAGAAGCATGTAGAGAGAAAGAGATTTCTAGTGGATTTATTCCTCTAAAACAAATTCAGGGAGAGAAGAGGAGATATTAAGACAAAAAAAGAGATACCTATGACAAAAGGCTACTGGGAAATAATTGGGCACATTTCAGCCCTTTATCTGGAGAGTAGGAGGTCTATGGGCAGAATAACCAGATTGTCACCAGGTGAATAGTACAGTTAAGATTATAACTCACTAGAATGAGAGACATGATAGAGTGTGGAAAATCTCAATCAGCACATTGAACAAGGGGCTCTATAGAGCTTACTTTGAATGAAGCACTTGTGGCTGGAGCAAAGTACACAGGGTGGTATTGAGGTCAATTTTGTGGTAGTCAATCAGGAGTCCTGGTATCATAGATTTTATTTCTAGGGAGTGTTTCTAAGTTATAAACCACAAGATCAAGCTGCCTTTACAATTTGCTAAAAGAGATGTTGCTGTACCCACATGAGTGTGTTACATGTGCACCTCGCTAAAAGGATTGGAAGGGACAGGAGTAATAAAAAAAGAAAAGATAAGGCATATCATTGAATATAGTAGTATTCTGTTACTAAATTATCCAGATAACCTCTTTATGCTTTTCTTCCCTTTTAGGAATACACCTTAATTTAATTATATTAGATAGTAAATTGAATAAATGAAATCGAGAGATAACCAGTCCAATTTCTGATTCCACTAAACATCAATGCTTGAGAAAATGAATATTATGTGTTAGAAGTTTCTTAATGCATTAAAAATCTGCCTGGAAATCATTACATAAAACAAGTAGAGCTATTTGATAAACATTTTAATATGCACAGATACATACATTCTATAGAAACATGCTTAGCTCCTATAAGAAACTAAATTAGAGTTATAGCAAATTAGTAACAATACAGGAGAAAGTTCTTACCTTTTTAAAGGTCATCATTCAAATGAAGACATCTTTGCATTGTTATAAATATTTCCTAAAATTTGCTAATGTGAGACTCATAATAACTGCAAATAATAGTTTATCAAATTAAACATTTTGCTTATATCTTATTTTATATAAAATTGGATTCACACATGAAGAAATTGAAGATAAGCCACATAATTTTCATAAAATAGGATTTGTTTGTGGATTATAAAACCTAACAACAGTTCATAATATGCTTTGCTTATTTTATCACATATAACTGTTTTTAAATACATGATATTTTTATCAATATAAAGTGTATAGAAAGAACAGAAAATAGTCTCAGTGATGTAAGAAAGCTAAGTAAGGAAGTCTGGCCATCTGCCTTGTCTAGCTAAACAAGGGAATGTTATAGCCATATTCAGGCAGAGTTCTATGTAATATCACTAAAAATACTTAGTTCCCTCCCTTATGGCATATTAGCTTAGTAGGTGCTCTTATTCAAATAGTTAAGCTGTGTGGCAATAACTTGTTTATTGTTTGAGATAGAGGGTAACTATTTTATTGCAATTAATGGAGTGTTATGGGCCTTCAAATTTTTGTTTAGGACAACTGCCCAGTAATTTTCCTGAGTCAGCTTTTAATATAAAGTAAGCACAAGATCTTTACCTATTTCTGTACCATTCATTTCAGGGGAAAGGCAGCCCATTCTTAATGTTCAGATTAAAGAAAATTGGTGTTTTAGTTGGGCGGGGGGACCTTGACATAATCAAAGAGAACAGTTTTGAAGAAACATGTCCTGACATATTTCTCTTGAGAAATACATCCCATTTTTGAGATATTGGTGTTCAGATTCATATACATTTTCAAAACATGTTTTATTTTAACACATTCTGCCATGGCCAAAGAAAAAAATACAGATATTCCCAAACGTTAAGCATATTCAAAAATTGAAATTTTAATTTAATGTTTTTATAACTTCATCTTTAAGTAAATGATAAGAGATAACAGAGGGTATGTTGACAATTTCCTTGGAAGTTTGACAAAACCAACTGCAAAGGAATCATAATTTCTTAGTTATAGAATAAGTCAATGTGTGATAAAAGATAATTTATTTGACAATTCTATATGCTTTTCTATATACAGTACATATGTTTTACCATAATGAGATAAGATGATTTTCTATATTATTTTGGGACATTTAGAAAGTTAGAGAAATTTTCTAAAAGAAATTAACTTGAAATTGAATATTTACTGAGAGCCTATATAGTGATCAATGCCATGATTATATAGGTATAATTTATATGGCAAAGAAACTGATACGTGGGAAAAAGGAATTTATGTTTATGAGCATTTTAATCAATATACTTGCCTTTACATTGTTTTGTAATCATTAATGGATCTGACCTAATGCTTGAAAACTATCCACTCAAATTTACTCTCAAAGTGAATTAGTTGGAAACTTAAGGACATAAAATTTTTAAACTAGAGATTTACAAGTAGATTTCCCTGAATATGTCTACAATCATGAAATACTTCAGGGAATTCTAAGTACCTTAAGATTGTTCTGAAAACAGTTAATTTTTAGACCCTCGAATCTTATACATTTTAATACACAGTAAGCTCTTATTTACACAGAATACTGAATCAAAATTAGTTTGGTTATGGTATAATCCATATGTACCTTACAAATTTTCAGAATTAGAATACAATGAAATATATTTGACATAAATCCTATGCTAATGTAATCTGCCATTTGACTACTGATTCTCCAATGATACAGTATATACAGTATTACTCTAGAATGGAAATTTATTTTAATAGCAGAACCATGTAGCTTATTAGCTATAACTTTCCCTGAAAATTTTATTTCAAATTTATATTTTGCGACTTTGTTTAGATCATCAAATATATTGAGATTTTCCTAATCTACTTCTTTTTATATTCTTTACTTCCTACATTATATATAAATTGTGTACATATGTATAAGCATCTATATCTATAAAGATATGCACCTTTACTCAACTTTTTTCTTTCCACATTTGGTACTTCTGTCAATTAACTCAAATCTACCAATGTTAACTATCCAATTTATTGCTTTATTATTTTACTTATCTTTTCATATAACATTACTTTCTCCACATTTGTCTGTTTCCATAGCCTATAAGTACTCTCAAGCCAACCTCAACCCTCCAAACAAAGGTATATCAAACTTTTCCATTATTATTGTTTATCTGTTTACCTAAATGCCTACTAGTATTTCTAGATAATTGATTTCTTTGAAAGACATACCCCCATACACTTGAAATCAATGAACTGAAAAGGAGTTCAGCTCTCTTTTATGATTCACCCTTATTACTTTACTAAATCTATTTTCTTAGAGTTCAGCCATGACTACCTGTTGTCAAACCCAATAGATAATTTCAAATTGGAGGAGGACAACTAAGAAAAAATTGGATGAAGCACCTGACTTCTTTAAACAAGTTTTGTATTAGGTAGGGGGTAACTTGCTATAGTAGTAAACAAACCTGAACATACATAATAGTTAAAACACAGAAGCTAATATGGTTTTCTTCTAAAGTCCATATGAATAATCTTATTGGGTACATGGCCCTCATCCAAGTCATGACCCAGAATTCATTCATTTCCTATCTTGTGGCTCTGCCACTTTAAACACATGGATTCAAGGTCACTCTGCTCCTCTGTGTAAAGCTATTGGAAGTGTAAAAGGCTTTTCATATTGATGTTTAGTGGTATTCACTACTTCATTTATATTACATTGACTGGAACTTAGCCTTTGGCCACATTTAATTGCAAAAGAAGTTAGGAAATGAACTCTATCTGCATCTAGCAAGAAAAGAAAATGTGTTCAATGACGTCCACACTCTATTTTACTATAGTTTTTCTCCTGAACTTTTACTTTCTTTCATCTTCCTCCTTAATTTTCCGTTCTCTCATTATAAATGGAGAGTTCAACTGAGATCTCATCTGTGGATGATATGAGCAATCTCTAACTATATCTTCAACAATGAGTAGCAAGATATTCTACTTCAAGAACAACTAGTTGGGCTGGGGATGTAGATCAGTGGTAGAGCTCTCCTGGGTTTTGTGGTAGTAGGTTTCTATAGTACCTCACAACAAACAAACACACAAACAGGCAAAAAAATTCAACTAAACAGTGACTTATAAGTTTTTCAAACTAGAGGTTGATAGATTGGTTTAACTCTCGAGTTATCATAGGTAGCTTGCATTGATTGAAGTATCCACAGGGCCCTTACACCCTATTAGGATCTACACCCTAGCCATTAAAGAGACATGCAGAAACTTTATTCCCAAACTCAGGTAATTTTAGACAGATAGCCTACTTCTAAGTGGCCCATTCTACCCACCCCTCTACCTCTACCCTCTTCATTCTGTTAGCTCACCTATATAACTTGTTATGTTAGATATACTTACAGATCAACTCATGTAGTACATTTTAGCATTACTGCTTTCTAATAAACAGAGAAACACAATTATGTTTATATTTCTATATCTTTATATATCTATATCATTATATCTCTATTTTTCTCTATTTATCTAAATTTTACTGTGATATTAGTTCATTCTGAGCCACTTTTCTTTCATTCATCACATATTTGTTATAAACTACTTCTTTGCTTTGATGTAGGAAAGGAGTATGTGTCATATTAATATTTTTCTTAGTTTTAAATTATAACAAAATATTTTTTGATTCAATTATTCTATATTTTATGAATATTAGTAAAATTTTAAAAAATACAGTTGAGTGACACTGTGCTTTGCAAGAAAGCAAAAAAGCAGAAATATATTAACTTAATGAACTTAATCATTGTAAATGTCAAACATTGCCTAGAACCAAACTTGAATGTTACATTGCTGGTCCAATTAAATTGTCTCCATTGATTTGTTCCTGGTAAGATTGACAAATCTTCATTTGTATTGTCTAAGAAGAAAAATATGTTCTTCAATTTTATTTCACTTAGATTTTTGTGAAAATTAATAACATATTTCTATTCCGGGAAAGTGAAATTCATATTGAAAGTAATTTACTGTCCAAAATTTCTTTAAATAACCATTGCCATGAAATATAAGTTTTAGCATTTCAAGTGTGAGAAGTTGGAGAACATAAAAAAGATCACATTCTCAATGATGAGTTTTATTGAAAAAGATTTTGAGTGGTTCCATTTCAATTGGATGGCAACTTTTTAAAAGTTTTCATTGTACCTCTGTTGCATCTGCTATTTCTCCCAAATTAATACTAAGAAAAGAATAAGTTTGGGGTAATAGAATGTTCCTTCAAGTATCAAGACTACAATATGCATTTTTGAAAAATATTCTCATTGAGTCAAACCATCCTATAATTTTAACACCACTGGAATTATGCAGGCATCGAATTATATATTTTGAATTCAAAGTTAATGTGAATTTTTTATTCCTCCATTGAATTCAATTTAGTGGAAGATTTAGATATGGTACCTGGGGGGGTATGTTCATCTATTTCAAAGGTATCAATTTCTATGTGATTACATGATTCAATTTAGCTGTGCAAAATTCACGAGCAAAAACCAATTACATGATAGATAGAGTAATAAAACTTGCTTTACTTTGGAAAGTACAGAATTATTCCAGTATTCAATTGATATAATTATTAATAAAGCCTCCCTTTACTTTCAAAATGTTTCAATTTCAATTAGTTTTATGCTTATTATTGGATGATGCATTATATGGTCATCCTAATTATAAAAAAGCCAATTTTAAAAAGCTATAATTATTATACATTATACACAACTTATAAGTTACTAAAATCAATGAACAATACACTTCATTTCTTTTAGAGAGAATTCAGTATATCATTTTAAAATAAATTATTGATATTTAGGAACATACCTTGTCCATGATACAGTTCCACATGAATAATATATTTTAATTTTATATCATAAATTTAACCTGAATTACATCTTTTTTATGTAGATAATATCAATAGTCCTATTCGCAGTTAATGCAACAAAGACTATGACAGTTTAAATTGTATTCTTAAAGCTGTAAATTTGGCATAGAGAACAGATATGTGAATCCACTATTACCTGCAGAATTAGAGAGCTTAATCATTTATAAAATAACTTCCCTTACAATCTAATTAAATATAATCATTATTTTTCTTTAGTATTAATAACATGTACAATTTTGAAATTAAAATTGGAAATGTCTTGTTCAGTTTTTCCTAATAAGAATCAAACATTTTTTTGTTATCATATTCAACTTCTTTAGAAAAGAAGATTTAAATTTTTTTGTCTTATTTTTAACATCAATGTTTTCTCTGTATGAGAATCCTATACTTTTTAATTCTGGAAAACCCTATTATTATTTCTTTAAATGTTTGCTTTCCTTCATTCTCTCTAATGCTTTCTAAAAACTCTATTAGTTAGTCATATGTCTATCTTCCAGAGTTTCTTCTCATCTATTTTCATGTCCTCATATCTCTACGTTACTTTCTTCATGGTTAGTTACTATTTTATATTTCTCTCTTTAACTATGTCTTTTGTCAATGAATAACCTATACATTTTATATCTTGTTTTCTGTAATACCATTGTTATTTTATATATCCTGTTCTTTCTTTAATCTCTTTGAATCTGATCTCACACTGGCTTTTCATTTTGCACTTTGGCTCTACAGTGTTTCCCAGTGACTTTATCACTAAGTTCTTGACCCTGACTCCTTTTGGTACTGATACTGTAGATGCAGAGATTTTCTGAAATATAATAGGTTTAGTCAGGCTCTTGGTTTTATATATATATAAAAAAACAAAGTTTCTTCTACACTAAACATCACATTAATACTCCAGACCTGAAGAATATTTCTCATACTAATATACTTTTGAGTTACAACTTGAAATTACATAAGGTGAAAATTTTTTCTATCCATTCATAATGTTTTTTTCTTTCTGCTTTTAAATTCAACTGTTTGTTTATCTATTTATTTATTTGTAGTCTGGGGATGGAACTCAAGAGTCTCACACATGCTAAGTGTGCTCCGTATCACTCAGCAGTATCCTTAGTCCTATGAATTTTTAAAAGCATTTTCTCACTACTAATTTGTATGAGTGATATTGTTGGAATATGTGCATGTAGAGTGTGCAAATGTGTGTGTATTATATATATATATATATATATATATATATATATATATATATATATATATATATATATATTTGATGTATGTGTGCACTATCACTGCCCATGTTTGCTCATTCTATTTGCTCTGAAAGTTCACAAATTTTCAGTTTGTCAGTTTGCATTTCAATGCAAGTTATTTCAGTTATTAAGTCTGACAAGTCATTTGGGAATGATCATTAGTAGTTTATGCATAGTTCAGTCTTGGGGCTTAAAGAAAGGCAGCTCAAAACAAGTAAACAAAGCATGTGATTTCAGATTATCAATGAAAGAGAATTTAGCAGAACATTTATAACTTGCTGTCAAGCAGAGCAAGAGAAGTCATTAAAATTATCAAAAAGAGACTGAAAGCAGAGGGGATAGAGAGAAGAAAAAATTGTGTTACCAAATCAAATGGACATAAAAATTGAAAGAAGGGGAAGTTGGTTTTCTTCTCATGGAACCATGAAGTAGGCTAAGGACTTCTGTGAGTGAGTTGTTAGTGCTTCTTAGATGATTGCTTATCTGCTTCTTTCTAAAAAAAGATTACCATTTATTTTGAGAATATACTTAGAGTAAAATGCTGGGCTAGAAGCTGTTGAATAGATTTTATTGAAGGTTTTTCATTTAACCAAATATTAGTTGGCTAACTATATGTCAGATATTATTCTAGGAGATTGGGAATGAAAGAGAAGGGTTGGTCCTCAATGGACTTACATACTATGTGGAAAGGCAAAAGTTGACCAGGTATAACAGAAATATAATGGATTGTTTCTTTGTGAAGTGTCATTAATGTATAGTATGATCATACTTTACAAACTCATGTGAAAGATAATGAAGGAAAAATTCACATAACAAAGCTTCTTTCTAAAGCTTTATAATGGAAGTTTTATCTTCAGAGGAGGGAATATTTGAGCAATGCTCTAAATGAAGTTAGGAAATTGATGTATTGTTATCATAAAAAGACTTAAAACAAGAATGCTTAATTATTTTTTATTGGTATTTAATTTTCTGATGTTTCAATTTCCTCAAATTTTCCACAAGACAAATGAGATAGTGATAGTTATTGTTTTACATTTTGTTTTAATTTTTTTTTTCAATTGGTCTTAGGCTGATTAGGTTGCTGAAACAAACCTCTCTAAATAACAGCTATTTGTTTCTCATAGCTCTGGAGGTTGAGAAGTCCAAGATCAAGGCATGTGGATTTGGTATCTGGGTGAGGATTTGCTTCTTGGTTCACATATGCCTGTTTTCTTCTATGTTCTCATGTTGCACTTTCATCTAGCAGACTTTGATATTGTTTTGAATTTGGTGGATGTGATGCTCTGCCAATTTCTCATCTCAAGCCTTAAGAGACTTACAGGTTTCACTTTCTGTTTCTTAACACTTTCTCTCAGAGTCTTAAGTCGCCATCTAAGAAGTCTCATATCCCAGAAAGAGATAAAACAATAGGACTGATACTGCATGTGAAGGGATGAAGGCTCCGCTGAGCCCAGTGTTCTAGCCATCCCTGTCAAAATACCAGCTGATTTGGACACAATAGGTGATTCTGGTTGATAGTATATGAAGCCATAGAATAATCAAACCAATTTCTACTTGCAATCTTTGCTCCCAAATACCATGAAACATAATAAAATAATTACTGTTTTAAACTATTAATTTGTGAAGTACTTTGTTATACAGACATATATAATTGGAATAAGAAAGGGTCCAAAAGAGGAGACTTTTGAAAGACATTTGTAAGATTAGGAGGGTATAAGGACCTGTAGGATTACAAAGGTAAAAGAAAACACTTGATTTGTTAGGAGGGAACATAGCTCCTAATTCATAGAAAAGAGAAGTCTTCCACAAAAGGGACCAATGAGTTAGGTTGTTGAGTCATGAAATGGTAAGGCATAGGAACTGTTAATCAAAACTGAAGAGACACCCAAGTGTATTGCCATGAAATGGAAGTTAACTTCAAATTTTGGAATTAGATGAGCAAGCAGTGTTTCAGGCTATCAGACAAGAGGAACCAAATAAGATGCCCTTTGGGGCTTTTGATAACATCACCAACATATACCAAGAGGATTATTCGGTGGTAATTTTATGACAGGGCATAGAGTAAAACAGACACGAAATTCTGTCTAAAATTACTGTGGCTTAACAGTTGGAGAATTGAAGAATGTTATGAGTAAGTGTATAAATTTAAATGTCAGGCACACTTTAGAGGAAAAGTGCGTTGAATGTCCTAGTTTCCCTAATTCTAGAAAATACTGCATTGAACAGAATGTAATAAAAATATTTCTTTGTTAATGATAGAGTTGTGCAAATTAGAATCCTGACAAACATCACATACTCGTCTGGTTTTCCTCACAAAGCATCTTAAAGAGAAGTTGTTCTAAAAAAGGTGGTACATCAGAATACTATGTTTTTGAAAGGACCATTACAATGAAACTGGAGTTTTAGACGAGGGTGGATTTTCCACTTCCACTGGAAGTCGGGTCTCCCTGCAGAAAACCAAGTCCATTTTAGTGTGAGCAACTAAGCACATCCAGGGATGCCTACCTGCATCAGCTCCTAGGGTCTCAGGTGGGAAACCTAATTCTTCTCCACTACTATCAAGCGGTGGTTGCAGCTCTTAGCATTGCAGCTCTAAATCTTGTGCTGTGCCCTCCGGTGTTGCAACAGACCCCAGCAGCTCCCCGCCAATTTCTTTCCAGGTTCCTCTTAGCAATTTGAAGAATGAAATTTATGGGTAAATATAAGGCAAGAGTGAAAGGATTAGAATTTACTCAAGTGTGAAAAATAGGGACACAACCATTACAAAGGCAAAAAGGGACTCAAAAGCAGGTTGCCCTCTGAGTGGTTAATATAGCATGTAGATCAACGTTATTGGCTCAGATTTATGCTGATGAGGGTTTGGAAAAGTACCAACACTAAAAATGGCTAGCCCTGCAGTCCCATTCAGGTCAACTCGCTTCTGTTTCCTGCTGCTCTTGAAAGTTCAAGGTGATTGGATCATGGATGCTCAGTTTGGCTGCTGTGTTGTACCAAGCAGCACATTTGTCCCTAACCATGGAGTCCCCAGCAGGGTGACAGTTTGGTCCTCTCTGCTCACCTTGGTTCTAGCTTGCTGCACTTAGGGCCCAGGCTGGGTAGACGGGCTCTGTGTGGCCACCCAGGGCCTCTTTGTGTTCCACTGCCACTTCTCCTCAGGGGTTAGTGGGCTGGCTGTGCTGATGGGGGGCCAGGTTAATAATATGTAAGTATCTTAACCACATAGGAGGATTTTTTTTTTTGACCAATGCCTTTTTCCTACATTTCTCATCAGCGGTAAATCAACTCTCTTTCTTTTTTGACCTACAGTGCTGTCATAAGTATATTAAAACGCATTGGTTTACTGCCATAATACAGCATGGAATGCTCAGGAAGTTTTATTCCTACAACTTTAACAGTATTTCCTTACAGAAGCAATTAGAATGACATCAGTAATTTCTTGGAAGGGAATAAGGGTGGGAAAGAAGCCTTAAATTGGACAAAATCCAGGTAGTTCATAAAAATTCTAAGATGATCCATTCAGTTACATCAATGGATCCAAAAAAAGGAGCAGTCAAATTGCTATAGTAGTGGATAACTTAAGCTCAATATTTTAATTCCAATGTTAAAACTTGGAATAAATTCATGTATAAAATAGTATAGAAATTATAATAACTTGAGAAGAAGGTTGTACAAACCAAATTCAGGTCAACTCGCTTCTGTTTCCTGCTGCTCTTGAAAGTACGAGGTGATTGGATCATGGATGCTCAGTTTGGCTGCTGTGTTGTACCAAGTATCACATTTGTCCCTAACCATGGAGTCCCCAGCTCCAAAAGAAATTTGAAAAGGGAAATTTTAGAATCCCTTACCTAGGGACCATATAATATGAGAAAGATACAACATAGGAAATTTCATCCATCTATACTCAGGTCTTTGGCATTTGTGGCTGAGACCTATAAGGTAAACCATTTGATAGATGATTTTGGAGTAATCATACCCAACACTGGATTCTGCTGGAGATAGAACTTATATTTAGGTTGTATGTACTTGCTCATCCTTAATGATGGTTAAAATATTGAAGCACTTAAGTACTGACTGCAAGGCATGTGACTCTGTTCACAGGAACTTTTCCTTTCCCAGAAGTTAGAGAATAAATTCCAGGGAGTTGGGAGGTATGGTGAACACCTGTAATCCCAGTTACTCTGGAAGCTAGGGTAGATGGATCACAAGTTTGAGTTTAAAAATGGAGTAAATTCTAAGCACCTCTAGGATCCTATTCTAGTTCTATGGCTTTTTCAGATCTCAGTCAGAACTTAAGCTTGTTAAATACTTTTATTATTTCCAGAATTCAGCATCTCTGGAAACTTGTGCCAAATTCCTCTAGCTAGCCATCCTAGAAAGGATAAGAGTTGGAATCTATAATCTATGGAGTAGATACAATGACTAATTTCAAGACGTTTTTTGAGGGGGCAGGGAACAACATCATTTTGAGTTCATAATTGATAGCAAGATTGGTATTAAGAGGGTAATACATTCAGTTTCTTTATTTAAGTAGAATAATTGCTTATTTCTTTTAATTGTAATATTTCTGTAATTGACATTTTACTTTTTGTTTAGTCATATTAAATAGAAATTCAAGTTGAACAGAAAGGTAGAAAAGAAAAAGCATGATTACTATAATTAAACCTCACTTTTACTCTGCTATCCTGGAATGCTATAATTTGAATTAGTGCAAAAAATGTATTGAATACATAATTTAACCTGTATTAGATTAAGATTTATACAGTGAGACTGACTTATGCTGAATGCTGATTGAAAAGCTATCAATAATAAAGAAAAGGTTTGCTTAAATTATGTTGTTATAAAGTACCTGGCAAGTTGTAAGAGAACCATTATAACTTTATAATAAGAGTGATACTTGTTTAAATACAAATCTCCATTCGATTGAAACTAATGATAAAAACATTCATTCCTTGCAATCAGGTTTGTTCAAAACCAAAGAATCACTTAGCAATTGCTTGTGCTGACAGGTTGTTTACAAGTAATGAAAAAAATCCAATTTTCTTAAAGGAATAAAAATATATACAAGTATTTCTGAAGATAATCTTGTCATAAAAACTGACTTTCCTGGAAGATGAATATGCCTGTTCTTGCTTTTGATATATTTTTGTACTTGGCTCACATCATCTTTCCCAGGTCTCATATTTTCGATTATGTTCATAATTCTGACCTTAAGTGAATAATATGTTTTAACCACAGGAGAGGGTTAGAAAGTTATGATATTCTGAACTGAGAATATATTAGGTTTTTCTTCAAAATTTCAGGCAGGGAAAGATGTCAGAAGAGCAAACACTAGAGAGATCTTGCAATAAGATAAAATCACTAGAAAACTAATCTTTAATAAAGTTCACTCAGGAACTATTCTTTGGGGCCCTTTTATTTAAATTCCTTCAAAAAAGAAGTGATGACTTGACTTTTGTTTGACTATAACGGTAACCTTTGCTGGAATGTTGATGCAACCATAGAATGCACCATTGCATTTTATCAGGTTTCCAGTATGGCTAGTAAAAATTTAAGTATGCATTAGAAGGGAGATGAAAAGAATGATCACCCGTCTCAAATTTATTATATGTAAGGAAATGTGGCTAACTTTTAAATAAATCACCCTAAATTACCATTATAGTAAAATCATTGCTATGGGAAACACTGCATATAGGTTTCTCTTATTTTCCAAGATTGTGCATTTTGGAAGAATTATATTAAGTATCTTTCAGAGTTTTATATTTTAGAAGAAAAATCTCTTCACTTCTACCTCTCTTTGCCACCTAATAAAGATATAACTCTCTATTTTAGGTATGTCTTATAATTTGAAACTCTTGATAGGAAGCTATTTTATTCCATTATCCTTAATATTTATTAAACTATGCTATGCTCCTATTGAGATATGAAAATAGTAAATCATCTCTAGGTTTTTAAATCTTTCTTTCTATTTCTCTTTTTTCTTTCATGTTGAAGATTGAAGAATTGAATTCATGGCTTTGCACATGCTAAGCACATGCTCTACCACTGAGTGATATACTTGGATCTATTTTTTTAGAAGGCAGTATGTCCACTCCCATGGAATTTACATAATAGTGGAGAATATAGACAATGAATAATCAAGCATTATAAAGTATGTTAATGTTAAGGGTTATAGAGCACATAAATCAGAGGAGAGTGAGAGTGAGTGTTGGGTGGCTATTTTAATCAAAACATATTGAGAAAACACTTGTTCACTAAAAGTACAAAAGTGATAGAGGAATATCTGTAGAGCATATTTCAAGCAGAAAGAAGAAAAAGATAAATGACCCAGCATATTCTCACACTAGCTATGTGACAGTATGGCTGGAAAAATATTGAGTAAGCAAAGAAAATAGGACCAGAAAGGTACTGCGAGTGTGGTTGTGATAAAATCAGCTGGGTCTTAGGCAATTTTAAGAATTATAAATTTTAATCTACTGGAGATGGGAAACTAGTAGATGGCAGTAAGCAAAAGAAAGATGTGATTACTTTGAGTACTGGTTGTTAATTAAATGTAGAGGTAGATGTAATGTCATTTAGGATACAATGTATCTATCTATTCTAGAATTTGTTGGTATCTTTGCCATAGGATGAGTACATATTCTGCTTTTCCTAGAAGAATCCCAGTATAATTGATTTTCTGACAAATTATTCTAATTCATAATTACAAAATGAACCATTTGAGATGACTTCATAGAAACCTTACATAGATTAGAAGTGTGGTGTTGAAGCTAATAAGTGCTCATCATGATCTTTGTATATTTGGAAAATGTTAAAAAAGGGTATACTGATGGTTTAGTTAAAGGCTTGCATGACAGAGAAATGGATAAAAAAAAAGAATTGAGCAACTGAAATTATACATCTCCCTTTTTTAAGATGGCAAAAGTTATGTGAAAAGAAGGTTGAAAAAATTTTACACATCGTGAATTTGAGATGTTCATAAAGATGCTAAGTAATAAGTAATATATGTTAATTAAATTTAAGCATGATGGGTCTAGTCAGAGATATACAATTGTCAATATTGTGTCATAGCAGAAGAGAAAAGCCTTTTGGGGATTGATTGAATAGAGAAAAAAAAGACAGTGATTGAAAATATAAAGATATGTTTTTGAGGAGCTTTGATCTAATAAGATATTAATAATACTTAACCTTGCCAGGATTTTGTGATTGTTACATACTCTTAGATGTGTACCAGAGTAGTGAAAAAATTATCAATACAGGTTTGTGTGTTGAAAGCTTAGTCCTCAATGTAGTGATGTTCAGAGGTGGTGGGACCTTCAGAGGTGAGGTTTAGTGGGAGTTGGTTAGATCATTAGGTGTACTGCCCTTTAAAAGGATTAAGATAGTTCTCCCAGTGCCTTGAGTAAGTTATGGCTAGAACTAGTTGATATCAAAAACCAACTGGGCTCTCTCTGTCTCTCAGGTCTTTTTCTGGCTTATTATCTGACCATGTGATCTTTTCCTAAGGAAAAAGCATGGGCTATGATGTTATCTGCCTTGTGACATAGCCAAAAGGGTCCTTACTGGAGTGGCCAAACAGACACAGTGTCATGTTGTTTGAAGTTTCAGCCTCCTAAAGTGTGAGCTAAGAAACATCTTTTCTTTACACATTACTCAGCCACAGATATTTTATTATAGTAACATAAACTGGACCAACACATCAATTTAATTCAATAAAAACTGTAGTAAAGACTTATACTTTTCAAATTAAGCATTTACTCTTTAATGATAGCATTTAACACTATGTGGGTGATTCTGGAGAATTTATTTAGATATATCTGACAGGTTATCTGATTCATGGGTGAAATTTCAATTTTTTCCATCTCTCCATGAAATTCCTATACATATCAGTGCCTAGAACACAGAATTTTATTAGTATTTTGAATAAATAAATGAATTAAAGTTAAAAGTGCCAGCTGTTTATTCACAAAAATGTAGAACATTTTAATAAACCTTATATTTCTGTAAAAAATGAGTTAAAGATGATTGTATTTCTCATGTTTTCAATTTCTACATTAAAAACGAAAAGAAATTTACATCTAGAGTAATAGGCAAATAATAGAGATTATGCTGTACTAAATGTATATGTTTGGTTATTTTTTAATCATTGAAGATGTGTTAGCTATAAGTTTTTACTACATTTTGTACATTTTTGTAAATGAATATTTGGCTTTGGGATAGAGAATCCCTTTCCAGGGACTGACAAAAGTAAAAGTATACATTCATATTTATATAATTAGTTATTCAGATGCACTTTTAAAACTTTTGAATAATATCATTTAGATAAATAATCTTTGTCACAACCAATCTGAACCTAGACATTTCAAAAGGTTGGGCCATTTCCTTAAAAAACAAAAGTAATTGAAGAAATAAATAAATATCTAAATAATAGAGAAGGCTATGTATGACATGTGTAATAGGATTATGTGTCACTTAATGTTTCCTTTCCTGTGCTTATTTGTATACTCCAGATTTTTGAAAATCATCACGACATACATTATCTTTATAATAATAATAATAATAATAAATCTTCCCATGTATGAATTTGGTTTATTACTCCACTTCTTGGGTATTTTTATGCACATCTGTTATTTTTTAAAATCCTTTTATCTATAAAAATCAAAAATCTAATTAGTTTATTCTATATAAATTTAATTAGATTTATTCTTGAAAGTCACATGAATTTCTGTTTCTGGAAACTGAGTTTTAAAAATTATATTTTAATTGGTTTCATTAAGCATAAAAATTATTGACTTTATATATTTTGCTTACTTATCTTTATCTTGTCTGTAGATTCTATTGAGTTTCCCATATGATAATCATTGAGAAAATTACGACACCATTTAAAATGGTTCCTTTGCAATTCTTGTATGTTTTATTTCTTTTCTATTTCTACTCCCCCAGATAAGACTTCTAGTAAATATCTTGTTAAATTGGGTCAATAATAGTGGGTAATTCTCTTTTGTTTTGTGCTTTAAGATAGTAATTTTCAATTTTTGCACTGGTATTTGCTGCAGATTGTTGACAGGTAACTTTTATTAAGTTAAGTATATTTTTATTTTAATTGTATTTAACTAGAAGTATCTGTCATAAATGAGTTTTAAGTCTTATCTAATACCTTTTGACTATCATATTGTTTTTTTCTTTTATTCATGTGGCAAAATTCACTAAAAGATGTTCTTACATTCCTAAGTATAATCCAACCTGATCAAAGTGTGTATGTGTGCATGTGATTGTTTTAAATAAACGTGTGTGTACATATTATTGGTGTTTTATTTTATTTAGGTTTTACATTTATCTATAAAGATAATTGGTCCACAATTTCTTTTCTTTCAATACTCTACTAGGATTTGCCAGAAAAAATAGAACCAATATGGTATAGACTCACCATGAGAAATTGCTCACATGATAATGTAACCCACAGGTCTCAGGATCTGCAGGGTGATTGGCAAGCCAGTTGCCCAGAAGAGTTGAAGATGTTTTAGTTGGAAGACTGGCAGGCTCAAGACCAAAGAAAAGCCTCTGTTTCAATTCAAGTCTAAAGGCAGGAAAAAGACAATGTTCTAGTTCAGAAGCTGTGAGGAAAGAAGAATGCTCCTATACTTGGGAGAGAAGCAGCCTTTTTGCTCATTCAGGCTTTCAATAATTGATTAAGGCCCATCCACATTGGGGAGGGTAATCTTCTTTACTCACTTTGAAAATTTGAATGTTAAATTCACTTAAAACCACCACAACAGAAACTCTCAGACTAATATTTAACAAGTACCTGGGCAATCTGTGATCCATTCAAATTATACAACTAACCATTACAAATGTTTATTTATTATTACTAATATATTAAACTAGATATATTAAGATATCTGGCATTTTCTTGTACTTTAACATATTCGATCAATTTTTTGAATTAGTTAGATTTTTTTTTTCCCTGTGTCTTTCCATTGACAATGCAGACTAGGTGCAGGGCCTGGGCTGAGGTGCATGGAATAGGCTTCCTCTGCCTCTTCTTTTTATCCAGGGTTAAAACACAGCCTATGGTGATGAATTAGTTAGATATCATCCCTTTCTCAAACTTTTAATAAATATCACCTCAAAAATGTATTCTATAGTCATGGTGTTATCTTTGTGAATAGATTCCATACTAATCTTCCATTTTCTATAACTATTTTGAATATAATCATCTTTATAATTATATATTATCTTTAAATAATAGGTTTTATTTCATAGCTAAGTATTAATCATCGTGATGAACTAGCAAATTATTTTATTTGAAGTATCTATTATTTCTTTCTATTTCATTTATTTCTGCTTTTAAGATTATTTTGTTTCTCCTCCAATTTTCTGTTGTCCTTGACTGTTGAGCTTATTAATTTTATCTTTTTTCTAATATAAGTTTTATGGCCATTCTGTTCTAAATGTCTGTTGCTATGTTTCTCAATTTTTATAGTTTTTAATTTTCTTTGAGATTTGATTATTTAACTTTTTACATTATGACTGTTTAGCTTATTAATTTTATCTTTTTTCTAATATAAGTTTTATGGCTATTTTGTTCTAAATATCTCTTCCAATATTTTTCAAATTTTATAGCTTTTAATTTTCATTTAAATTTGAGTATTTAATGTTGTAATGTGAGTAGTTAATGTGGCTTTTTGCTGTAGTGTTCATGCTGGGGATAGAATCTGGGAATTCATGCATGCTAAACAAGCTCTCTACCACTGAGCTGTACAGCAGCCTTTACCTATGACTTTTGTAATCATTTAAATCAGACAAGAAAAGTAGTTTCAGATTTCAAGACATAATTCTCTCTTTCTGTTATGTGTACCACAGGTGGATGAACTGCTGAAATGGAGAAGCCATAACTTTGTATTTCTATCTAATAATAATGTTTCTGTTGCTCAACAGGGATCCCTGCTTCCCATTCTGTGTGGTGGTCGTCTAAGAACTTCTCTTTCCATCTTCTTACCAGAGAATTGGTATTTTTAAAACTGGTCACTGGTTTCAAATGTGAAACAGTTTCAGAATCACTAATTCTTACATTTATCAAGTCACATGGCCTATGTTTCTTTATATTTATAATGTAGTATCTTCATAATTTATGTAATATCTTTATAGTTTATACATTATCTTTATAATTTCTTCATAATTTATGTAAGATATTTATAGTTTACACATTATCTTTATAATTTTCACTAATTCTTGGTATTGTTACAAAAATAAAATAACAACAATTTGAAAGCTATAAATGGCTATGTTCTAGTTTATTGTCTATCACATACAGTAGGAGTTAAGAAATCATAATATGGGAAAAAGAAAAGTCATATTATTTTTCAGTAACCGTTTTTTATGTTGGATACTTCACTTATATATGTGCCCCAAACTTTTTATTAACAAGTGCTATATTGTTTGTCCAATGTTGTTCAATATTCCTCTTATAACCCATATATATTAGATATGGTTACACTGTTATCCTTTAATATTTGTATATTCATAAATATTTTTTAAAAATATTTATTTTTTACTTGTAGTTGGACACAGTAACTTTAATTAATTTATTTATTTTTATGTAGTGCTGAGGATTGAACCCAGGGCCTCACACATTCTAGTCAAGCGTTGTGCCCACTGCACCACAACTCCAGCCCTCCTTCAGTTTTTGTAGAAAAATCTTTAAGAGACTCAATGGATATTTGTCTTTCAATTCTGAACATATCAAATGGCTCAAATTCTAATCAACAGTGAATGTGAGTATTCATTTATCTTCAACCTCTACAGCACTGGTTGTAATGTGATTTCAGAAGTTGGAAATTCTGAAAGGTCAGTTTCTAGTTGTTTAATTTCATATTTCAGATAGTGCCTTATAAGAAAGACAGAAATTCTGAGTAATGAATGTATTTTTTTTCATCATTGACTCTGGCAAACTGTCTTGCAGGCACAAATGTTATTTTCCTTCTGTCTACTCTCTAACTTAATCATAGCCTTCTGATGAACTCATTTCAACTCCAAAGGTTTCTGCTTGTGCTGTCACAGAGCCAATATTGTTTTCTGCTAAATTGTCATGTCTTGCAAAAGGCATTTCTGTTCATTTTATAGAGTTGCTGTAACAAAATACCACAGACTGGATTGGCTAAATAATAGAAATTTATTTTATTTCTATTTGGCTGCCTAAGTTTGAGGTCAAAATGTTGGTAATGTTGCTTTATTCTGAGTCCTTTCTCTACCTGTAGTTTGTCTGTCTTTTCATTGTATCTTCACATTGTCTTCCCTTTATGCTTTCCTGAGTCTAAATTTCCTTTTAAAAAGACATAAGTAACATTGAATTGGAGCCTAGGCTAAAGACCTCATTTAACTGAACTACCTCTTCAAAGGCCATATCTCCAAATCTTGTCACATCCTGAGATTCTGGATGTCAGGGCTTTATCATATACATTTTAGAGAAACACAATCCAGTCTATAATATCTATCTATCTCCAATTAGAGTCATATTAATTGTTCAATATTATTGAATAGTTCAATATTTGCTAACTCTATTTGGATTATATCTTATTATTTTGTTATAAACATATGTTCCTGTCATATTTATTTGCATTCTGAATAATATATTAATCATTTTATAATAAAGAAAAATGCACTTAGTTCATCATCCATTTAAATACACTATGATTAAGACTTTCAAGCCATAATTCTTTATCAGTATTTTAATGATTTAATTTTATATAATAATGCTCTGACTAGAAAGATGTGACTTCCTGTTAATGTTGGTTCATAAACAGACTTATTAAGTACTTGTTGGAAATACTCTGTAATGGATGGAAAGTGTGAATTGAAAATTGTTTTAGTCAGCTATTTTATCACTTTGACCAAAACCTGGTGAGAAAAATCAGAGGAGAAAAAGTTTACTTGACTCTCCTAGTTTCAGACATCTCAATTCATAAATAGCCAACTCCATTACCCTGGGCCATTGTTCATGGCAGAAGAGTATGGTGGAGAAAAGTGGCTCAGGACAGCTACCAAGAAGCAGAGAGAGAAGCAGTCCCCATTGACCCACCTCCTGCAGTCGTACCCTACCTGCCTATAGTTACCACCTGATTAATCCCTATCGTGGAATTAATGCAGTCCTTAAGTCAAGGCTCTAATAGCCCAATCATTTTACCTCTAAACTTTCTTTCCTTGTCTCACACATGAACTTTGGGGAGACAAATCATATCTAAACCGTAACAGAAATTATTTGTTTTGGAAATTCTTTCTATGTCCCAAAAAATGATTATCTAATTTATATTCTATTCTTATATTCCTAAGTTATTTTGTATGGAAAATAACTATTTTCCATTTTATGAAGACAGGCTAAATTTCTGGGTAAGCTCTGTAATGTGTATCCATCAATATAACTATCCATGAAAATTTCATATATATATTAAAAGAGAGAAAGAGAGAGAGAATTTTTAATATTTATTTTTTAGTTTTCAGTGGACACAACATCTTTATTTTATTTTTATGTGGTGCTGAGGATCAAACCCAGTGCCCCGCGCATGCCAGGTGAGTGCACTATCACTTGAGTCACACATCCCCAGCCCTAAAATTATATTTTTAAAATATTTTGGACCTATTAATGGAAACACAGACACATTTTGAGCATATTGACACATACATACAGTTATTTAAGTTTGCTTGAAACATATGATTGAGCTCCTGAACATATCATATGTCATGTATCATCCTAGGATTACATGTGAAACATGCTTTTATTATATTAATATTCTATGTGGTTTATTGTACTAACTGGAATTATGAAGTGGTATGTTTCTAACTATATACTTGTGAAGGAAACATCTAGTGTGTGTGAGAGAGAGAGTGGAATTTTAGTTGAACAGATGGCTATTGTAGGTAAAAATTAAATAATAATATTTTTTCTAAGTTATTTGAGCTATTTTATGCTACAATTTTTGGTTAAGTTCCCTCCAGAAAGCAAAAAAAAAAAAAACATTTAGAAATATATGACAATAAAACTGTGTAGAATCATGTTCTACATGAAAAACTATATGATTTGTTCATCTATCATTTATTCAATTAGTTACTGGCAAAATTCTGTAGTCAATGTAGGTTAAATAAAATATTGTCTCATTAATTATTACTTTGCAAAGAAAGTATTTATACAATTCAATTTCTCTAAGTATCATTTAAGACTAAACCCTTTTTGGCTAAAGCATTATTATCACCAAAATCATATTTTCTCCTTTGATGATGAGAATTAGCTTTTACTTGTGATGTTACAGATAAAAGACAGAACTCTCATAGAATGGCTCATTTTCTGGAATTTCAAATAGTTCACTACTAATATATTTGAATTTATAGTTTTGATATCTGGATGGTCCTAAATAGATAATAATTGTGTACCCTTTCTTGTGAATCTAATTTACAAATAATGAGAATATATTTCAAAATTTATATCTTGAACCTGAGGAAACCTTATAAATACATGCTACATTATCAAAGACCACACTGACGCATTTAAATTACTTACTCTTTTATGGTCAAATTCTGAATTAGGATCATTTTGAAATTGTAATTTGTGGGTAGAACAGATGCAAAAGACTTGGTTGAAAATAAAATGTTCATAAAAGTAATGTCAGTGGTCAAGTGATTGCTCACCCACTGAAGAGATCTTTATTCACTGCAGTGGATTTAAGAACAAGTTAAAGTGCCTAAAGAAGTACTTTAAGTACATATTTTTAAAGCACAGATATATAGCCCGATGGTTTACTCCACTTTTGTAAGTGAAGTCCATTATTTACCTAAGAATGAAGGGCTTTATGAAATAAATATACATGCACATTATAATTTCTTAGGAAATAAAGTTTAAAAATCTTTGAAAGTTATCATTATTAAGGATTCGGTCTAATAATCTTTTTAAAAACTTATCTAATACAATTTATTTTATATCTAAGAATTTTCCCAATTGTCACGTTTACAATTAAATCATTTTATTATGCCAAAATAAATAAAGTTTAAACTCTGTAAGACATCCTAGGAATTTGGAAAGACAGGTAAACTACTTACTGGGTTCTTTATTTGAGCCTGAAGATAATTTATGTATTATTTCATTTATCATCAAAACATTGTGTGAAGAATATAAAAGTCTTAAATAATAGCCAGGACCCATACTAGCACTTCTGATGTCCAAAGTCTTTAAGTTTTTTAAAAATATATTTTATAAAGTAAGACTAAGGAAGCATATTTTGTTAAGAAAGATATAATTTTTCTTCAGAAAGAAAAAATACACTTATAGTTTGAAATACGTTATCATGTAAACAGATTAAAAGAGGAAGCACATTTTTTTTCACTTTCTTCTTGTTTATACAAAAAAATGTAGGATTATTAATTATTTATACACAAGTAAAGGAAAGATCATCCAATCTTGTTCACAGTTCACATTCTTTCCACTCATTTCCCCTCACACAGTGTAATCAATTTAAGTAATTTCTGATTTATCTTCTCTTTCATTTTTTTGTACTAGTGGGGAGACAAATTCTTAATTCCTGTTTCTCATATGAAAGCATATGATACCTATTAATTTATTTTTTTTCCT
Organism: Ictidomys tridecemlineatus; assembly: GCF_052094955.1. NCBI lineage: Eukaryota > Metazoa > Chordata > Mammalia > Rodentia > Sciuridae > Ictidomys > Ictidomys tridecemlineatus. Next base: position 169,598,119 of record NC_135479.1, read on the forward strand.
TTTTTTATTGTTGGTCGTTCAAAACATTACATAGTTCTTAATACATCATATTTCACAGTTTGATTAAGCGGGTTATGAACTCCCAACTTTACCCCATATACAGATTGCTGTATCACATCAGTTACCCTTCCATTGATTGACATATTGCTTTTCTAGTGTCTGATGTATTCTGCTGTCTGTCCTATTCTCTACTATCCCCCCTCCCCTCCCCTCTCCTCCCCTTTTCTCTCTCTACCCCTTCTACTGTAAATCATTTCTTCCATTTGTATTATCTTGTCTTACCCCTTCTTTCCTCTTATATATCATTTTGTATAACCCTGAGGATCGCCTTCCATTTCCATGCGATTTCCCTTCTCACTCCCTTTCCCTCCTACCTCTCATCCCTGTTTAATGTAAATCTTCTTCTCAAGCTCTTCATCCCTACCCTGTCCTTGTTTACTCCCCTTATATCAAAGGGGTCATTTGGTATTTGTTTTTTAAAGATTGACTAGCTTCACTTAGCATGATCTGCTCTAATGCCATCCATTTCCCTCCAAATTCTATGATTTCGTCATTTTTTAATGGAGAGTAATACTCCATTGTGTATAAATGCCACATTTTTTTTATCCATTCATCTATTGAAGGGCATCTAGGCTGATTCCATAATTTTGCTATCGTGAATTGTGCTGCTATGAACATCGATGTAGCAGTGGCCCTGTAATTTATAATTTCTTTCTGAAAAAATATCCTAGAAGTCACTTTATATTTGGGCATAGAGATCTTTCTCATTATTTTTACTGATATATAGTATTCCATTGTGTGGATTCCACAATTTATTCAATCACCTTTATAGATATGGGCTTTTAGATTGTTTCCAAAAGGTTGCAGATACAAACAATGCTAGAATGAGCAGCCTTGTGTCTCCACATTTTTTGTCTTTTTAGATGTGAGTTTTCGAGTAAATCCCTAAAATTTCATAATAAGGAAGTATATATGCAATTGGATTAGTTTATTATAAAATTTCTCTCCTGTAGTGTTCTTGTATTTGCCTTCCCACTAGCAATATGTGAGAGTATCAGGTTTCTCACAGCCTTTCCAACAGACTATTAAGTAATTCTTTTCCATTCTCATCAACCTCATAAATGAGAATTTTTTTGTTGTTAAAATATTTTAATTGTATATGGATACAATACCTTTATTTTATTTGTTTATTTTTATGTGGTTTGGAGGATCGAACTCAGTGCCTCAGTGCTCACGAGCTAGGTGAGCACTATACCACTGAGCCACAATTTCAGCTCCAAGAAATGTTATTTTAATGAAGTTTTAATTTGCATTTCTCTAATTATGGGTGAGGAAGAATATTTTTACAGTTGTTTAAGTGCCAGTTTTATATGTTAATGTAAATTGTATTTTGTATTTTTTTCTTAATTTCTTTTTTTTAGGGTTAGTATTCTGAATTTTTATGAGTTATTTTTATATTAAGCATATGCATCCTTTATCTGTGGTATAGATTCCTCTCTGGTTTGTCAGTTGCTTCATTTTAAACCCTATTTTGTCTTATTCATTTATTATATTATTTTTATGTGGTGCTGAGGATGGAACCCAGTGCCTCACATGTGCTAGGCAAGCACTCTAAAACTGAGTCACAACCCCAGCCCTTGTCAGGTGCTTTTTTATTTCATTTATGATGTGTTTTTATTTGGGTCTTAAGTGTCCCACAGAAATTCATCTGCTAAAAGTTTGGTTCACAGGGTAATACAGGGAGGTGTGAGAAACTTTAAGAGGTGGGACCTAGTGGAAGGTCTTTTTATTAGTAGAGCCATGCCCCAGAAAGAGATAGAGAGACTTTGGCATCTTCTCTGTCTCTGTCCTCTGTCTCTCTCTGTCTCTCTCTGTCTCTCTCTGTCTCTCTCTGTGTCTCTGTCTGTGTGTGTGTGTGTGTGTATGTGTGTTGCTTCCTGGCCATGAAGTGAGTGCTTTTGCTGTCCTATGTTCTCCCACCATGATTTGCTCCAATAAATTAGTTGACCCAAAGCAACAGGGTGAAGTAATTATGGAATTAAGTCTCTAAAACTGTGAACTAAAGTAAACCTATTCTCTTGGTTAGTTGATTATCTCATGTATTTGTTGCTGAAATGGAATGTTAACAAATGCATGGTGATTGTTTTGGGGGAGTGAGAGAGTGGGAGGGGTTTGCCACAATATTTTCTGTCATTTTAAAATAACCAATATTGTTCATCTCTGGCTTTTGAATAACAGAAAATCTTTTTGTTTACTTTGAGATTAGGGAGGAATTCGTATGTGTTTTCTTCTATTACTTGTTTGGTTCCCTTGTTTTTTTTTTAGATCTGTGATCCATTTGGAGTTACATTTTTTAGTATGGTGCTGGAGTATGGATCTAATTTTGTCTTTTTCCAAATGTTTAGCCAATTTGTCCCTGCATCATTTATTAAAATGTTTTTTTGTTGCCTTAGTAACTCGAAATACCATCTTTATCATATCCTATATAATAAATTTATGTGTACTCAGACATATTTCTCACTTTTTTTTTCTGTTCCAAAGGTCTGTTTGTCTATTCCTGTCCCAGTGCTATATAGTTTTGTCAATAGATCACTCAGCATAATAGTTTTTTTATATTGATCCAGTTTGTTGCATGAATCAATAGTTTGTCTTTTTTTATGCCTGACAGTACTTCCTAGTAAGAATATATTGTGTGTTATGCGTTAGATATAAGGTGTCCCCCCAAAACACTTGTGTACAACAATGCAAGAACGTTTAGAGGTGAAATGAGTGGGTTGTGAGAGCCTTACCCTAATCTGTGCATTAATCCCATTCGATAGGGATTAACCAAGTTGTTAGGCAGATATGGTGAGGTTGGAGGAGATGGGTTGCTGTTGATCATACCTTTGGGGCTTATATTGTGTCCTTGTTAAGAGCCTCTCTCTGCTTCATGGTACTATGTCCCCAGCTGTTTTCCTTAGGCACACACTTTAACAATGATGTTCTGGCTCATTTCTGGCCCTGAGGAATGGAGTGGATTGTCTAGTGGTTGAGACCTCTGAAATTGTGAGACTCAAACAAAATAAACTTGTCCTCCATAAAATAGTTCTTGTCAGGTCTTTTGATCAAAGTAGTGAAAAAAGCTGACTAAAACATGTTGCTTACCTATTTTGATGGACTATTGAAGTGTTTCCAAGATTGGTTATGTTGTGAAGCTCTTAGGAATATTTTTATAAAAATCATTCTGTGGACATATATTTTAAATTCTATTGGATACATATCTAGGAATAGAATGACTAACAATGTCTGATTATCCTATGCTAGTAATTGTTTTTAAATTTTGTAAGAAACTTCTGGATTTTTGCCAGATATGGGTTACCATTTTATTGTATCACTGATGATATATGATAATTCCTTTTATGCCACATCCTTGCCAATACTTGGTGATATGAAATTAATCTGCTTTTACTTCTTGTTTTTGTAATGTATTTGAGACCTCATTGTGGGGTTATTTTTCATTTCTCTCATAATAAATGATGTTGAACATTTTTCTAATGTTTATTGATAATTTATATGTCTGACTTAATCTACTATTAAAATATCTTTTCATTGTTGTGTATTTTGGTTTTTAAATATTGATGTATATAGGAATCTTTACATATCTTGGATGCCAACTTTTGATGGTTATATATTATGTGAAAATTTTTTCTAGTCCTTGGATTATCTTTCTTTTTTCTTAATGTTTTCTTCTGAAGTCATTACTTTGAGGCTTCCACATGGACCCTTGCATAACAATAATAACTAAGATTTTCCTACATGTTTTTTTTTTCTAAAAGGATAGGTAATTATCCTTTTTATTAATATTTCTAAAAATTATTTCTTTTCCTGTTACAGATTTGTTTTTTGTTCTTTTTAGTTAGACATTACAGTAGAACTTATTTGGACAAATCATACATACATGGAGTATAACTTCCCATTCTTGTGGTTGTACATAATGTGGAGTTACACTGGTTATGTACTCATATATGAACACAGGAAATTAATGTCTGATTCATTCTACTGTCTATCCCATTCCCATCCTCCTCCCTTTCCCCCACTTACCCCTCTCCAATCCAGTGAACCTCCATCCCTCCCACCTATTGTGAGTCAACATCATATTGTTTTTTTGGTATTGGCTTTGTATGATAGTCTCCATTTCCTTCCAGATATGGGAAAAATGGTATAATTTGATTCTTCTTTATAGCTGAGTTATATTCCATTGTGTATATGTACCACATTTTCTTTATCCATTCATTTGTTGAAAGGCACCTACACTGGTTCCATAGCTTGGCTATTGTGAATTGACCTGCTATAAATAGTGATGTGGCTGTGTCACTGTAGAATGCTGATTTTAAGGCCATTTTATATGCCAAGGAGTTGGACAACTGGGTCAAACAGTGGTTCCATTCAAAGTTTTCTGAGAAATCTCCATACTGCTTTCCAGAGTAGTTGTACAAATTTGCAGTCCTATCAGCAATGCATGAGTGCAACTTTCCCCCTACATTCTTGTCAACATTTATTGTTACTTGTATTCTTGATAAATGTCATTCTGACTGGAGTGAGATAAAATCTCAGTGTAGTTTTAACTTGCATTTCTCTAACTGCTAGAGATGTTGAACATTTGTTCATATATTTGTTGACTTCTTCTTCTGTGAAGTGTCTATTCATCTTCCTTGCCCATTTATTGATTGTATTACTCGTTTTTGAGGTAAGTTTTTTGAGTTATTTATTTTAGTAGTGTCTATGGTGATATTTCCTTTTCCATCACAAATTTTAATAATTTGAGTTTTCTTTCTTTATCAGCTTGGCTAAGAGTTTATCAGTTTTATTTATTTTTTTCAAAGAATCCATTTTTTGTTTCATATATTTTTTATTTTCTTTTGTTGCAATTTCATTGATTTCAACTCTGATTTTAATTCATTTTTTTCTCTAATTTTGGTGTTGATTTGTTCTTCTTTTTCCATGGCTTTGAGATGTAACATTAGTTATGTTGTTGACCTTTTGTACTTTTAATGAATAAACTCAGTGCAATGAAGTTCTCTATTAGCACTGCCTTCATAGTGTCTCAGAGATTTTGATATGTTGTATTGCTATTCTCATTTTCATCCCACGTATTTTTTAACTCAATCCTGATTTCTTATGCTGTCCACTTGTCATTCAATATCACATTAATTAGTCTCCAGTTGTTAGAGTAGCTTCTATTCCTTATTTTCCCATTGATTTCTAATTTTATTCCATTATGATCTAATAGAATACAAGGTATTATCTCTGTTCTTTTGTATTACCTAAGAGTTGCTTTGTGGCCAAAGTAGAGTCTATTTTAGAGAAGCATCTATGAGATGTGAGAAGAAATTGTATTCAGTCATTGATGGATGAAATATTCTATATATTTCTATTAAGTCTAAATTAAAAATTGTATTTTTTAGTTCTATAGCATGTTTATTTAATTTTTATTTGGGGAATATATCCAGTGATGAGAGAAATGTGTTAAAATTATTGTATTGTGGTCTGTTTGCTTCTTGAAATTGAGAGTTGCCCATGTCCTGTGTGGGGAGAGAAAGGGTAACTATCAGAAGTGTAGGTCAGCTGAAAATAAAAGCAATGAAAGTATCATTAGAAAATAAAGATGGAAAACATGGGAAATTAATTGAAGTAGGGGCTGTACAGGTGGATAGTTCTGATGGTTCTTATCCTAACAAAGAGAAATTCTTGTAAATGCTTTATTTACAAAAGGACACGCCAAAGGAAACTTTTTCAGGAAAACAGAATTAGAATGGGGAAAACAGGTTGTTTGGTGCTTAGCAGGGTATGCCTGTCTCTGGGAAGTTGTGTTTGAGCCTAGGGCTGTGAACTAAGGCAGGGTGCTAGTGTGAACTGGGCTTTCTTGAACTGGGGAATTTCACCTAAAAGTTCCCAGAAAAGCAGCCTCCCTGCCTTAATGGCTCAAACAAAATCTATATCTCATAAGTGGTTTCCAACAGAGAATGGGTCGTTTGATGCACAGAGATGCTTCACTCTTTGGTGCATAAATATTTACGATTGCTGCCTTGTTGATATAATTCCTGCTGAGGACCATTGCCAAGTAGGACATTGCATGAGAGGTGACCTTGCTCAAGGACCAGGGCAGATCCGGGTTTAGGGAGTATCCTGTTCCTTGGGTTTAGGGCCGTTCCAGGTTTAAGGTGTACCCTGCTGGGAATAGGGCGTATCCTGCTGATTAGAGCCTGGTGGAGTACTGCATTTTGCCCAGAACGTGTTTGTAGAGGGCCTTTGTAAGTTCGGGAATAAAGAATTGCTGTTTGAATCTACAAGGTGTGTGGTGCCTCCTGATTTTGTGCCCAGCCAGACTGCGGCAAATTCCCATAAGCAGCATGAAATGTAATTCTTTATCCTTTCTGATTAACTTTGGCATGAAGTTAACCTCATCTGATGTGAGAATAGAAATTCTTGCTTGTTTATGAGATCACCATCATGTGAATGGTATGGTTTTTTTGTGATCCTTTTATCTTCAGTCTGTAGATGTCTTTGCCTATGAGGTAAGTACAGCCTCTTAGAGACAGAATATTGTTTGGTTGTGTTTTTAATCCAGTCTTTGTATCTATATCTTTTGATGGATGAATTTAGACCATTTACATTCAATGTTATTATTGAGATATGATTTTTATTCCCTGTCATTTTTATTTATATTTGGTTTTTAATTTGCATTAGTTTCTCCTTTGATTGACTATTCTTTCATTGTCATTCCTCCCTTTGCTGATTTTCACTTTTATTTTTCATCTCTTCTTTTTTATTGATTTTATTTTTTTAAATACATGACAGAAGAATGCACTACAATTCTTATTATACATATAGAGCACAATTTTTTCATATCTTTGTATATAAATTATGCATTTCTTCTTCATGAAATATTTTATTATTTTTTGTAAGCTTTATAGTTGTGTATTATTTAAACTTTTGTTTAGCATGGAATGATATGTTTTTTTGTGATCCTTTTACCTTCAAATTATATTAGTTCAGGGCTTGATAAATATTATCTAGTTTGATATCCCAAATTTCTTGGAAGTTCTGGTCTCTTAGCGTCTTTATTTTCAGGATTTTCTATTTTGTCTTCATGGCCAAAACTGTATCCTCCAAATGGTCCAGTTTTGGGTAATGATTTCCATTAAATTTTTAATTTTGTTTATTGAGTCCTTCATTTTGAGGATTTCTGCTTGATTTTGTTTTCAGAAATTCTATCTCTTTATTGAAATGATCTTTTGCTTCCTTTATTTTCTCTCTGATATTATTCCTTACATCATCCTTTATCTTGCAGATTAGTTTAACTATGTACATTCTAAACTTGTTCTCTGTAACTACTTCCATTGTCTTGGTAATGGATTATGTAATCAAGTATTTTGATTTGGAATGATTTTTTTCTCTTGCTTTTTCATGCTGTTGTGTGTCTACCCACTAACAGTGTGGATATGAGGCAGGAGAGTTTCTATCCTGTAGATATATCATTTCCCTGAAGTTTACTAGTACCTCACCATTTATGGGGAGACAAATAATAACAACAATCATTGCAAACAATATATAGCATCAAACAAAATATTTCCTGCTATGACATCTACAATGTTAATTGTCAGAATAAATAGAAATGATATAATAAGTTATTGTCTACAAAAAAACAGCAAGATTTCAAAATGGTTTACAATTTCAAATGCTGGACAGGGAGAGAACAGAAATGATAAATGATGTGGTGATTATGAGGGAGGAGGTGAGAGGATGAAAGTAAAAAATAAAGGAACAGTGAAAGAGAGAAAGAGATTCAAGACAAACAGATAAGTGGAGAAAAAAGTACATAAAGTTAAAATTTTAAAAATTAAAAATAAAAAAGAATACAAAACAAAACTGAAATATACTAATCAAACATCCTAGTCATCAATAAACTTATCTGTGAAAAATAATTGGTTTCAATAATTCTAGAAATTAGAAAAGAAAAAAAACACAAATATAAACATGTATAAGTGTCTGTGAGCCATTAGATCAAAATTAAGCAGAGAAAAGAAGAAAGGAAAAAAAGATCTCAATGAAAAGAATTGTTTCCATTGTAGTTCAAAAGATTCTCAGCTTCCTTTCTTAGTAGTTAGGAGGGGTTGTCTGGTACATGATACTTGCTCCACCCTCAGGGTAATGTTGCTAGGGTGAAGGTGGTAGTCCTCTAGATGAAACTTTTGGAAGGGAGGGTTTTTGCTTAGGTAGGCTCTAGGCTCTTTAATGGATACTGATTGCTCTGAAGATTCTCAATCAGCATACCTCCAGGACCCAACAATTGCCAGTCCATCCTGCAAGACTGCACCCCAGGGTCTCCACTGGGTTCCATTCATGTGGTGGAGGAGCCAATTCTTAGTCCACAATGTCAACTGCACATCCCAAGTTTCCTTGTCTTAAGTTCAGTATCTAAACTCATTCTCTCCTGCCTCTGTCCTTTTAAATTCCCAGCCAGGGGCCTCTCTCCAAGCCTGTTCTGCAAGCAGCCAAATTAAACTTGGAGGAGGAGAGCCTGGTAGGTTTCCATGACTAGTTCTCTCTTGTGTGAAACTCTCTCCACATTTTATTTTCTCCTGGTCACTTAGGCATATTCTATGTTGTACAGTGAGTATTTGCCAGGCCTGTATTCTGTGTTCAAAACTTATCTTCATTTTGAGAAGGAACCTAGAATAAGTGTATTAAAGATTACTGATTTTTTTTCCTTTGTAATACTGATACTTTTACATTTTTAATAATTATTTCACCTTTAAATTATTTTGCATATATTTTGGTAAATATTTAAATGACATTTAATGAAGATAATTTAAATTAATTTTCATAGATATACTACTACTAAATTCTCTTATAGTTAATATTCAAATATTGTTTTATAATACAGTAAAATATTTTCAGGATGATTTCAATAAAATATATAAAAATATTAATAGCAAAATTAACCCTATTATTCCATACTTAATAGTTTATAGACATTTAATCTATTAACAGATATTATTAACTGATGATACCTGTGATGATTATGAAAAGAAATGAACATTACAGAAATAACTGAAAAGAGAAAAACTGATGTAATAACAAAAAAATCCCCATAAAAGTCAAGAGCTAGAATTTTACTCATTTGTACATCAGATTAAAATCAATAAATATGGGACTGGGGTTGTGGCTCAGCGGTAGAGTGCTTATGCAAGGTCCTGGGTTCGCTCCTCAGCACCACATAAAAATAAATAAATAAAATAAAGGTATTTTGTCCAACTACAACTAAAAAATAAATATATAAAAACAATCAATAAATATATTTTACTCAACATTAACCTAGTGGAAGTTTGAAAATAGGCATAGGTTTTTATGTACTTTAGAAATGGTAGGCTTATATGTTTTATTTAATACTGTAGTTTTGCCACTACAGTAGAAAATATAAACTACAACTTTTCAAATTTAGACTACTCTTAACTTTGTAATGCAGATACACCTTTGGTGTAGTATGTGTGTTTTCTGAACAATATACCCTAAATTTTAAAAGGAATCCTAGCTTACCATAAAAAAAGTCTGAAAATATTGGCTCTTCCTATTGTTACAAAATCAGGTTTGGGAGAAGGAAGACGTTTTGGTGATGGGTCAATGGAGATGCCAGAAGTTGGTACTGTCGTCTCAGATGGGATGCAATGATGCTATTTCTGAGATTGTTAGAACTGGATCCACTTCTATTGTTGGTTTCATCTGTTGCTACTAGGAGAATGCATTGCTAATGTGACTCATTAGGAACAGTAAGGCAATGGTGTACACTGTTTTCTTCCTCTAATCTTCTAATCTGCTTGAGAATTCTTAATTCATAGAGTCTAACAGAGCCAACTATTCCTTTAACCAAGTCTATTTATCCCTTTATAGAATTTGTACTTGCAGATACATATTTTACATATAAATTCACATATATAATTTTGTCCACTTTTTCTGAAATCTTATATAAGCCCCAACATGTTCTTTCTTTTAGTCACTGCTCTTTCTCGACTAACTTGAAAAATAAGATGCATCTCTAAGTGTTCAATAAGCAGTTGTAAAGTAATGAATAATACATTCCATATAGCTTTCTTTGATGCCATTTCTAAATCCTGGAATCCATCCCTTGCTTATAACATTCCCTGTCTGTGTAGTCTTTGACCTGTTGCTGAATTTTCACTTCCTATACTATCTTTTCCCATAATGGAAGATAAAGTTATTTTCCTTACCCTCAATTCACCTTCAGTAATGTGTTATTTCTCTAACTTATCTATAAAGCCTATGTAAGAATGATTGAATAATGATTTTGTGTATATATGAACTATTATTTATAACATTGCTTAATTATAGTGTCTTACAATTAATAAGATCATTAAAACAAAGATTTTTTTCCCAGATTTTACTTTTTGATAAATAAAAATTTCAGTGACTTGGCCCTTTATGTTTCATATTACTGTAATAATCTCATAAAATTTTAAATAAATTTAAATATATTGCATTCTTGTAATTTAATGAATGAACCCACTCCTTTCATAAAGCCAATGTGTAAAATCCTACAATTATAATTTTATTGTTTCTAATGTTAGATATTTTCCCTAGATATATAATTTGTATTCTAATTAATAAATCATTTCCTCCCTCTGAAATACTCAAAATATACTTCTCCATTAATCATAAGATGTTTTGACAAGTTCATATTTTATGAGCTGAACTGAATCCACAGTGCACCAGGATCTATAAAGGAAGGTATTCTCTGTGGGGGCCCATATATTTCAGATAATGGTGGCATAATTTATTCTTTTCCACGGTGAAAAGATATCCTGGCACTATTACTAACCAATGTATAAAACACTGAAACAGGCAAGTTGACATTTTTACAAGAGTTCTATGGTCCCATATTTTTTTCCTTGGCAGTACTTCTGCTACAGATCTTTAAAAAGTCCGTTTTTTTTTTCTTTAAATAGTTGCTTCTCCTTAACCTATTACTATTATTGGAACATAAAATAATGTATAAATATTTTTGTCCTTTTTCTGCAAGGTCTGGTGGGAGTTGGTAAATGGTACCAGAGTTAATAATGTTGCAACATTTCTTGGTTGGAAAATGGTAGATAAAAACACTTTTTATCTATTTATAAAACTTCTGTATTTATTGAGGTCAGAAGAAAATATTGAATCTAATTAAAACTTTTCTTTTTTCCTTTGGGGTAAGGGGAATGAATACTATTATGTTTTAGTAAAATAAAGAATTATCAATGAGAAATATTTTAAAATTAAAAATATGCTAACACATTCACCTGTATGTTATTGTGGCTTAAATTATACACTAGAATACTACAGAGACTATTTAAAAGTATTATAGTGTCACTTGCTGCTGGCTTCACACCTTCTCTTTCACCTTTGAGTGGTGTAGGTTAGAGGATTTATTTCATCTCAAAATATGTATTACTGTCTAATAAGCATAAGACATAGTCATTTGCATTTCCTGCCTTTGACAGATAAATATTTGATGAGGCTCATTATAAAGCAGATAAGCAAAATGGTATAATATTGAACAGAATAAAGAGCTATTAACTACATAGATTCTGAATTACTTAACATTTGTTTGATTGAGAGAAACAGGAACAGTTTTCCAGAGGGGTACTTGAGTTAGGATAGGCCTAGGAAAGGCAGAATTATTGGCTGGATGCAGTGATACAGTAAATAGTGGGGTATTAAAGGAGGTAAGTATGGTAAAGGGGGTGATTGTTATAATGAGCTCTGGCAGAGATGATATCCAGCTGTGACAATGTACAGTGTGAGTAGAGGGAAATGGATTTTAACTGATCCAATGTAGGAAATAATTTGTAAAGGAAACTTAATAACAAAAGCCATTTGACTAGGAAAATAAAAGTGGTTCCATTAGACATCAGAGGACATGGGAATATGATCTTAAATATGTTCAACAGAGTTAGAAATTATAAATCTGGGAAGATAAGGAAATGATTTGTCAATTCCAACAAAGCTAATGTTTAAATTTAATAATTGTTGGGTAAAGATTTAAAGAGAAAATTTTAAGATTTTTTTTTAGTTAATTCTTTATTCCCAAACTATTGTATCTCTTGTTTTATTTACAATATTACTTTGTACTTTATTTACTGCACTTACCCTTGTTTGTTTTGTCCTACATTATTTGCAGATGCAATATACAATTCTATGTGTCTGAATGTCCCTTGGGAGAAGAGTCATTTATTCAACTTTTTATTTCTTTGATGCCATTAGTAATGTTTTACACTTAAAAAGATGTGACAAATATTTATAGAGCAGAATTGAAAGACAAATTCAGCTCACCTTGAATTCACTAATAAAATCATCAAGGTGGAGGGAAGGACAGGGAAACGTTGATCAATGGGCAGCAATTTATAGGAATAAGAAGTTTTGGTGTGCTGTTACTCAACAGAGTGACTATACATAATGATAATGTATTGTAAATTTTAATATAGCTAGAAGAAAGGAATTTGAATGCTTTCAGTATAAAAAATGATAAATGTTTGAGTAAATATATATGTCTATCCTAATTTCAATGTTGCCTTGTGAATACTTGGATTGAAACATCACATGGTGCCCAGTAAATATACATTTCATTTTTTTACATACAAATTTTCAAAATTTTAAAATCCTTAGTGTACCAATAATTTTATCTTGATTGTACCAGACCAACATTCAAATGTAAGATCACTTAAAAATTAAGTGAATATAAATATGAGGATGTATAAAATAAATGTATAAACCTACTTTCTTTTTAAAAAATATATTTTTTAGTTGTAGTTGGGCACAATACCTTTATTTTATTCATTTATATGGGTGCTCAGGATCAAATCCAGCAGCTTGCATGTGCGAGGCAAGCACTCTACTGCTGAGCCCCAACCCCAGCCCCTAAACCTAGTTTCTTTATTTCTCATTAGCACTTTTTCCTTAACAAGTTTCATCATCTAACTTGTGTTGGTTAGCTGAGTCCCATAGCCTAAGTATCAGAGGTTTTCTTAGATGGACTACTTTGTACTGGAGTGGAACATTTTCCTTCCATAGATGCGGCTGGGCCTACTGTGGAGCTCAGCATTTGCTCCAATGGGATTCAATTTTTTTTTTTACTTTAACTTCTCTCTTGCCTCCCAGAATACTGCTGAACCCATACTCACTTGTTTCTGGAGAATACTCAGCCTTATTAGAAGCTGATCCACATCAAAGCAATAGGCTGACATGAGAAAATGACAGGCAACGTTTTTCTCTCACTACACCAAGTTGCATTCCCTTCCCTTCCCTTCCCTGCCAGCCTGTCTTCCTTTTCTTCTTTTCCTTTTGCTTTTCTTCTTTTATTCTTGGTTTTTGGGAACAGTTGTTTCCCAGTCTCTCCTACAGTTAAGTAAAATGATCTCATGATTGAATTGTGAGATCAAATTGTAACTGGAAGTGACACAAGGCACATTTGGGACACGGCAATTAAGAGTTAGTGCGGCTTCCTTAGACCTCTGCTCTTTCCCTAAAATCATAACCTTGAAGATGTTGTGATTCGTAGGTTATAGCTGTAGGTTGGAGAACTACTTCCCAACTACATCAGATTAATTTCTATGCTTATCTATTCCATAGCAAGTCAATCTTGAAAAATATATGGGGAAGAATTTTTGTTTCTCTTTTAATTGTTATTAGAGATATTTAAATGGGTTGTGTCCAAAGGTTGTAAGGAATTTAGTACAGTATCTTTTTTTTTCAGCTTCTTATTCCTGTTTCTGGTCTGCTGTAGAACTAAGAGATAAGTCTTTTCAGATCTAAGTCAAAATCAAATCTGTATGATAGACTTTGTGTTATATATAAGATGCCTCTTTATTTTAGAAGACTAGGCTCAACATTAAGTCAAGTTTGTTGTACCTGCAACCTCTTATCCTAGGAACCGTTTATATATACAACTGTCTAAAAGCTAATCAGACATTTTCATAAATGCCTGCACAGCAGCAGATGGCTGAGCCTGGGAACCAATCATTATCCTACCATCACAAAAAGAAGCTGATTTGCAGTCTTGAATAATTGTACATGAAATATATGGATGAATTGCATAATATATTTTGAAGGTATTCCTAATTTCATGTGAAATCACAAATTGCATGTTAAAGTATTCATGGTTTTTTGGATGATATAACTTGAAAATGTTTTTCCATCATTCTATGAATCTTGGAGAATGGAAAATACTGCAAATGAAGAGAGACATGACATATCTATCCCAGAGTTAGTTTACTAGCAGTTTCTTACATGTTAGTATTTAAGTTTGAATGAGTTTCCTGTTCCTAGATTTAAATCTTATAATTTTTTCTTGTTGGAGGGAATTGTATAATATATTGAATTTGATATTTTATAATCGTGTGTTAATATACCACATCACTTCTTGTTAATAATCATTTGAATATAATACTAATCAGAGAAGTTTCAGTAATTTTCTGATTAAAATAGTTTTCAGGTAATCAAAGCATTTTCCTTTCTCTTTGATTAGGAGGATTATGGTTTTCATCTTAATTGGAAATTTTAAACACTCGTCTTTAGAAGTTTTTGCTGGAGTAACATCTATTTTCCTTCCTCTCCTTTCGTCTAGTTACTTTAGATAATGGAATTCTACTCTGTTGTCCCTTTCTTGGCTTTTCCTCTTCCATTTGCTCTCACCATATGCTTTGTTTTATTCCATACTAATATACTTCATACACATTTTATTTTCTAAAATAAATGTCATTCTTTATATTCCTCATGTGTAAAGCAGTATCTGACAAATCAAGACCCTCACTACATTTGTTTTGGAAGGGATAAATGGGTTATTATGCACATGAATGAAGCTTCAAACACTGGTTAGGGACAATTGTGTCATCAATGATTACTTCTCTATTTCTATATTTCTACTAGAAAACAAAATGTGGAGAATCTGAGACTAGATCAAACTCTTTGGATCAACACTCACAGACCCACTCTATTAAAACATTAGAGAAGATTAAAGACTGCATAAATTCCAGTTGATTTGAATGCCTTTTTTCACATGCTGGTTTAGCAACCAGATTCCCATGGTCACAACTCAGAACTTGTTTTTGCAAAAAACCTCTTCTGCTCTAAAATCAATATTGCACTCTTTGAACATAATCTCCTGTTTTTGCTGTTCTGTCACTATTTCAATGTCAACAGTCATCTCCTCAATTTCATCAAGATCTCTAATTCCCTTTTGTGTGTAATTTCACTGCCACCTTAGTTTTCTTTTCTATTCAGCCAAGATCCCATCATCTATGACACTGATCAATCTCTTCCTGTTAAACGGAGTGTCTATCCCTGTGTCTGCAAACTCTGGTCAACAAATGTGCTGTACCTTTCCTTTAAGACAGTTCCTTTAAAGTACTTGTGGATAAAATAATGCAACTGCATGCCTACACGCAACTAAAATTTTTATTTTTCAATGAACTACTAACTCCATCCTCTGTTGCCTTGGTTTTTAAATACTTTTCATTCTTCATTCAAAATTTTTATCTCATAACATCCCCTTTACTTCCATTGTGTAAATATTCTTACTTATAATACCATTAGGCAAATATTTTCGTTTTTCTTTCTTTCTTTTTTTTTTTTTTTGGAACTAGGGATTGAACCCAGGGCCTCATGCTTTCCAGGCAAGCAGTCTACCACTGAGTCAAATCCCAAGCCCTAGGCAAATATTTTCTACTACCAATAGCTTTTCTACATATTTACTCATTACTTATATAATCAATAAAAGAAATGTCATTTTGCTCTAGTCAGAAGAAATATATCAGCCTTTTTTTATTATGTCATATCTTCTTCAATTATATCACATAGTTCTACAGTATTCTGTGAAAGGGATTCTCCCTTTCATTTCTTAGCAACTAAATACTTAAATTCAATAATTAGACTGTATGAATTTGTAATCCAAATATGTGATTTACAGAGATAAAAATTCTTTTAGGCAATAGTCATAGGGAATACTTATATATGTGACTTATGAGTGAAGCCCTACTTCCAAATTAAATCCATACAGCACATAGATCAGGCTATAGCCCATTAGTTGGCTTCAGTATTGCCATAGATCAAAAAGACATACCAGGGGTTGGGGTTGTGGCTCAGTGATAGAGCGCTTGCCTAGCACATGTGAGGCACTGGGTTTGATCCTCAGCACCACATAAAAATAAATATCATAAAGGTTAAAAAAAAAGAGAGACATACCAAGATTATTTTTTAAGTCTTCTTGTGAATTCAACTGAATTTTAAGTATGAAGATACAGGAATTCACATTACAACATATAATTTGAAAGCATGAGTGAAAAGCTGGCCCCAAATGGAAATGTTTGGGAACAGAAAGGAGAAAAGAAAGAGAAACAGAAAATTTGTTGTTGGTGACATAATATTAAGTTTATTGAGTCTAAGCACTTTTTTTTTTTTTGGTGGTGCTGGTGATTGAACCCAGGGCTTAGGGCATGCAAAGCAAGCACTCTATATCAACTGAGCTATATCCCTAGCACCAAGTTTGAGTGCTTTTTAAACCCTACTTAAACAATATTTAATCTT
Source organism: Ictidomys tridecemlineatus (assembly GCF_052094955.1). Lineage (NCBI taxonomy): Eukaryota > Metazoa > Chordata > Mammalia > Rodentia > Sciuridae > Ictidomys > Ictidomys tridecemlineatus. The sequence goes on from NC_135479.1 coordinate 169,614,733, forward strand.
TTCCCTATGTCATTTTGGCTCTAATCATAGCAAAATAGTTCACTGATATAGTTTTTATTATCTAATGAATGCTTATCTATACTTGAGAGCAAGTATTCTTATTATTATGGTCGAACCTGTCTAATTATGAACAAGTCAGTTTTATGTACTATAATTTTTTACTATTTAATATGTGCTATAGTGTGTATGTGTTCCCTTCAAATATTTTAAAAAGTAATTTCCTAACTTCTTTCAAGCATTTGTTTACTAGATAAAATTTATACTCATTTGCTAAGTTTATGAAACCAACAAAAGAAATAATGAAATTAGATTAAACTAAGAGAAATTGAAGAAAATAAACAATTTGAGTTATGAATTTTCCTCTGTCTACTTTTAAGATAACTTACAGAAAAACACATGATGTTTATAAAGAAATCATCTCTATCAACATTTGTACATTTTTAGGTTTTGATACTCACTGCAAACTGTGGTCCAAAAATATTAAATGGAGAATTCCAGAAATGAAAATTTTTTAATCATGTGCAGTTCAGAGTATCATGATGATGTACTTCTCTGTCCAGTCTGGGACATGAATCATCCCTTTTTCTAGTATAAACATTCTGTATATACTACCTGACTATTAGTCACTGAGTAGCTGTGTTATTGGATTGCTTGTATTCAAGTAACCTCTATTTTGCTTAATAATGACCACAAAGCACAAGGGTAATGTTATGGTTTGAGTTTGAGGTGTTTCCCCATAATTTATGTGTGGGATAATGCAGGAATGTTCAGAGATGAAATGATCAGATTACAAGAGCAATAACCTAATCAGAGGATTGATCCATTTGATGGATTAATAATTTGAATGGATTAGGTGGTAACTATAGGTAGTTAGGGAATGGCTGAAGGAAGAAGGCCACTGGGAGTATGCCAGATTATATTATCACATAATAATATGATATTTTTACATACAAATAGGTTAAAATACTTTTTGGAAATACCAACTTTTAAAATCATTTTTCTTCTACATTCATATGATTTTTCTTGGGTTAAGTACCAGAAATATATTACTATAAATGGGAAACTTATTTTTTTATTGTTTTATATATAATAACCAATTTTCCTCCAAATTTCCAATAATTCTCCTTTTATTTTCTCAGGATGAATGAACCTCAATCATTTTTAAAGCAAATTTGTAAGAACATAAAAGAGAAAAGCATGGGGAAAAGAATATTTCATCATGAAATCTAGCCTTTACAATTTCTACATAAGGTACTAACTTGTTATGGAGAAAATTTATTAACTTCAAGTGAGTATGTATAAAGGAAATTTTAGTTATTAGAGAGATAAAACTCAGTTTGTTGTAACCTCATGTTTTCAATTTCTTAAGTTTCAGTCATAACTATTAACACAAAACTGAATTTCAATTTTATGTGACATAATCTAGCCATTCTTGTGTTTTTTTAAATTACTGTTTACATGGTATTTTTCCCCATCCTTTTATTTCTTTTAAACAAATATTGGGACAATTTTACATTTACAGAAAATTTGAGAAACTAGTACAGAGATTTCTCATATGTCTTATGCCTAATTTTTCCCTATTGTTAATATTTTCCACAAATGGATATTTATTAAATTAATGAAGTGATTTTGATCCATCATCATTACATTTTGGTACATCATTTAGATTCACTTAGTTTTTAACTAATGTCCCTTGTTCTTTTCCATAAAGTAATTTAGGATATCACATTACATCTAGTTGTTTTTTAAAGTCTTCTATAGGTTTCTTTTGGCTATGACAGTCTAGGATTTTTCCTGGTTTTTTATTTTAATGTTTTTGATATTTTTGAGGACCATGTTGAGCTAAAAATGAGTACATACTGATGCCTGCGATTGTAGTTCGTTACCACATAGATTATTCCTTGTTAATCTATAAACTTTCACTTCAACAGTGACGATCTGATTTTCTTCATTCTTCATACATTATTCATTTGTTCAATGCTAGAATATATGTGTAACAACATAGGGATAATTCCCTGTGGGAATGATTTAATCAACTAGTGTACAAGACTTATTTACAGATTTACAGCTTCTTTTCCTTTTCATTTTACACTTTCTACTAGTTTCCAAAGTTATGCAGGTTAGCATATTCTCTCAGTTAACTTCTTACACCCATTCAGTCAGGTTGTGTCACACATGTAGTATAATTAGCTTGTTGTGTCACACGCTGCATTCCAGCCCGGGATCCCCTCAACTTCCTAAAAAAATTGAACACTTTAAACTTCATTCTTTGTGTTGTAAAATTCTGAGTTTTGACAAATAAATAATGTCATGAATTCACTATTAAATACCACACAAAATAATTTCATATCCACAAATTCACCTGTGGTGGTATTTCACATAGTCTGCATCCTCCCAAATTTCTTGCAACTATGATTTAACATTCTATCTATAGTTTTGACTATTCCATAATTTACCATAAATTGAATCATCATATATTGTCTTTCTAACTGGTTGTTTTCAGTTAAAAGTACATGTTTAAGATACGTCCATGTTTTTCATGGCTTGATAGATCATTTATTTTTATTTCTGAATAAATTTTCATTATATAGATATAATAATTTATTTATCCTCTCACCTAATAAAAGATGACTTGGTTGCTTCCAGCTTTTGGCAATTACAGATGATGTTTATATAAACAGTCATATTCAAATTTGTGTAGACATAAGTTTTCAACTTAATTGGGTAAATACCCAGAAAGACTATTGCCGAATCATTGGGAGAGACTAGATTTAGCCATGTAAGAAACTGTGAAACTGTCTTCCTAATTGTCTGTATCATTTTGTATGCCTATCAGCAATGAATAAGATTTCCTGCTGCTCTACATCTTAGCAAACATTTGGTATCTTCAGGCTTCATTTTTTTCATTTTTTTCGGCTATTCTAAAATTGCATAGTGGTATCACATTTCTTTACTTTGCAATTACCTAATGTCAAATGCGAAAGTTGTAAGATTAAAAATGGAGTCACTTTTGTGAAGTCCTAAACAATAAATAAATAATCAATAAACAAAGCTGATAAGTTATGAAGGAGGGAATGTCCAGTATGAAAGCTTAATGACAACAACGGATCAAAAAGTCATATGAGGGAACTATATTTTTGCATAAAGGCCACTACAAAGTCACACAGAAATTTTCTTAAAGCCAATGCTCAGTGCTTCAAAGTGTGTAATCCTCTTCACCTTTAAAAGCTTCTCTTGCTTCAACCTCTTTTGAAGTGCTCATAAGTAAGTATGGCATGTGTTAGGGAAGTGCTTTGCTACTCCCAAGTAAATGTCATTGTTCTTTAGAAAAATTCTCTGATTGTTATTTAGGTTGTGTTCTGGGTGTCCTTCACAGGGAATCAGTGACTGCTGGAACCAGGCCTGGTGCAGAAATTTAGGCACACCGATTCCATGACTCTCCTTTTTTTCCTGCGCTTGTGTGTCTTGTCTCAGTTGAGCATTCCTCCCTGCCCCCCATTTTAGTAAGGGCTCCAATTGACTATCTTTGGAATTTGATTTTGATAAACCAATAAAAGGAACTTACATCATTCTTTGAGACTATAAAATACTTCTGTCTTTGCTGGAAAGAGCATCATGGTATAAAGGCACTTTCCAAATTTGAGCCCTAAAATTCTTACAAAATGTACATTCTGTGTGGATATATATCTCTTCTATTAAATTTTCTTTGGCTTCTGTGCACCTAATGTATATATATATATTTTTTTTATCTGCATGCTTCTTATGGCTTAGGTATGAGTTGTCCTCCAAAAATGTTTAAAGGTGAAATGATTAGATTAGAGGTGAAGCCTAATCAGTATATTAATCCACTGAGGGATTTATTGGTTGCTAATTATAAGCAGATAAGGTCTGACTGGAGGAAGTAGGTTGCTGGGGAATTGATTTGGGGGTTTATATTTGGAAGCTCTCTCTGCTTCCTATTTGTCATTTCCTTAGCCACTTTCCTTTACTCCACACAACATGCTGCCATGATGTTCTACCTCACCTTGGGTGCAGAGCTGTGAAGTTGGCTGACCATGATTCCATGAGAGTTTCAGAGTAGAACCTCTGAAACCATGAGGAAAACAAAACTTTTCTTGCATTAAATTGTTCTAATCAGGTATATTGGTCACAGCAATGCAAAAACTGACTAAAATAAGGCATGAATTTTTAATGAATGCACTTTCATTTTGGTTTCATTTTGATTTGGTTACGCTTCTCACCAGTTTCCAAAATGGATTTGTTTGTTTGCCTTTGTGTCCCTAGTTGTTTCTGAAACTCTTCTGAGGGCAAAATAAATATCGACATGATGAGCACTAGATAGCCAATTTAAAGCCAGAAGGCTGCCATCTATAAGACACTTTTCTCTCCAAATGTAAATTCTCCCATGTGAAGATTGCCTGGTCACAGGCACAGTAAGCACTAGGCACCTGCCTGGCACAAGCCAATTTCTGTGCAAGTAGGAAAATTTTTAATGCAAGTTGGACAAACTAGAAAAAAAGCCCATCTGCCAAGTATATAAAGAATCCTGTGTTGGCACAGTTGTCAAAGCACAAAACTTTGCCCAAACCATTAAATTTCCCTGACAAGGCTTTTTATTTTTTTTATTTTTTGCTCTTGAGAGACTGATAAGAAACAAAAAGATACCTTCAAATTATAAAGCATGCAAAGAATATCCATCTCAGGGACTTTAGTTGGTTATATTATAATCTACTTTCATACATGTTCTTTTTATTTATTTCTTATCATTGGGAATAGAAAATTCTTAACCTGCAATCATAGGATTAATGGTAAAGGTTTTTTATTTATTTTATTTTTTACCTTTCTGTCTCTGTATTTTATTTTCTGCATATTTTGAATCTGATTTTTTTCTTACATTAAGAAAAAGGCAAATTGAAATGATAACAGGACAAAACCTGCTCAAAAGTGTTTATTATGGCATTTCAGCCAAGGAAGGAAAAGAAAAACAATTTTCAACTTAATGGTTTTGCATTTTACAGCAGATCCATGCAAGCTAGACACCTAAGTCACCCTTTGGGGAATGAAAATTAAGGTTTGCCTGACAACTATGGCAGAGAGTGATGAAACAGTTATTGGAAGATGAGCAATGCAAAAGGAAAGAATTAGATAAATGTGCATAAAAGTTACTTCCTCAAAAAAACACTCTGCTTAAGAAAAAATTTTTAATGCTGTGCTCAAATTTTTGAGCTCAGAGCAATAATCAAAGATTTCTCTGCCTGCTATAAAAATTGTTTTATCTAACATATGGTCCAGGAAAAAGCAAAGAAAAAAATGCCAAAAACCTTATGAAAACCTTTTCCACATTGTTCCCCAGTATTTTTCTTTTCTTTCACTCTCCACTGCCCCTGATCTCCTACCACTCCTCTATTGCTCTCCCTTTGCTTTTTATGATATACTCCCCCACCCAACTTTCTTTTCCTTTTTTTTTTCAATGGCTTCCATATATGAGTGAGAGAAAACCGAGGTCCCTTGACTTTCTGAGTTTGAATTATCTTACTTAACCTAATGCTCTCAAGTTCCAACTATTTTCCTGAAAATGACAGAATTTTATTCTTAATGATCAAATATGAATACATCAACAAAATTATATTGTTATATCATGTGCATGTATGAATTCATAGCAATGAATCCATTTTGTATAATTATAATGATCCAATAAAAATATGAAAAAAAAACTTTCTAAAATATTTGTATCTTAGTGGGGCTAGATATATAGTTGGTATAGTGCTTACCTCCCATGTACAAGGCCCTGGATTCAATCCTCAACACCCCACCCTGCAAAAAATATATTTGTATATTATATGTTGACGTAATACTGTCTCAATTCATGAGTTATTGAACCATGATGATGAAGAGTAAACTACTAAATAAATAAAACAGTTAAAAGGTAAATAATACAGAGATCTGAACCAGGCATGGTGGCTTACATATGTAATCCCAGCAGCTCTGGAAGCCAAGAGGATCGTGAGTTCAAAGCCAGCCTCAGCAACTGCAAGAGGGGCTAAGCATCTCAGTGAGACCCTGTCTCTAAATAAAATACAAAAATAGTGATGGGGAGTGGCTCAGTGGTCGAGTGCCTCTGAGTTTAATCCACGGTAACCCCACAAAAAGAAACATGAATTAAAAGTGAATGTCAAATAAATTTAAAAAACAGGTAAAAAAACCCAAAATAATTCATGATTGATGCTATTTAATTCATTTAATTCTTAAAATATTCCTTAATTTAAACATGCTAATTTTATATCAGAAAGTCCATTCTTTGATCAATATAAATGTCTTGGACAAAGGATGTAGATTGTTAAGAGCTGAAAAAGATCATGACCATATCTAATCACTATTACAGAGGTAATTGAGAGCTTGCTGCTGTGGCTGCTATTAATGTGAAGGTGATGATGGAGAATATAATGGTGCTAATTAAAATGACTGTTGATGAAACAAAAATTTAAAAGAAACTTCAAAAACAAAGAAAAATTATAAGTTTTCTGCAGCAGAAAGAATGAAAACTCCAACAAGTCTACATGTAATCTATGAGCAGGAGCAACATTGATATAGAATCTCCACTTTCTGAAACTTTTAGTTACAGATGTGTTGTAAAGCTGAAGGCAGTGGGGGAAAACAAGCATGTGAAATTGCCTGGCCATTGGGCAAACTTGCTAAAGAAATTAAGATCTCTGAACTAGTCCTTCTGTAAGAATGTACCTTAGGGAAATAAGTAATACAGGGGGAAAGGTTGAACTTTTAAAGTCTAAACAAAATTTCTTATGGAATACACTTGTTCATGGGAAGTTATAATAAAATCTGTATAGGACACTGATTTCAACAAAGACATTTTACTCATTGCTCACAGCCATCACATTCTAGAACAGAAAATCTCTTTTAAATATCCCTTCGCCAGCAATTTGGAGACAAATTGGTGCCCTTCATGTTGGCTCCAGCAGCATAGGTAATGAATTAGTACTTGAGGGGTCTACCAGCTTCAAAGAGGCAGAACTATACCATCTACCTATGGTAGTGATTAACTTGTTAATTTTCAGGAGCAGACATTCTAAATCATAGCTCAAATTTTGAGACAAAAGTAAATGAACATTTTGTTATTTGGATAAATATCCATATGATTTTTGCTGAATGGTGAGGGAATATCTGCAAAGAGAGAGAGAGGAGACCTGAATTTTCTGGAGAGAGAGAGAGAGAGAGAGAGAGAGAGAGAGAGAGAGAGACCTGACTTTTCTGAAATTTGAGCACATAAAGATTTAGTCATATCTTTTGGAATAATGGATAAATGTGTCAATCAAGATTTTATTGTACTTAAGGCTATAAGTCAGAACATCACAGTATAAGAATAAGAAGTTAAATGCTAATAAGTGGTAAGGATTCAATCCATTTTTCTCTTGTTCTAAAATCTGTGATCTTCCCACCATTTCATCCTGCCTTTGAAGTGAGAGAACAGAAAATAATTTGTACAAATGAGATAACTTGAATTTTCAGAAAAGTTGAATACTACAGATGGAGTACTAGAAAGGAGTATGGAAGAAATATTTAAGTCACTGGGGCTTTGCTGCTGCTGCTGCTGCTGCTGATGATGATGATGATGATGATGATAAAATAATAAAAATAAAGTATTTGATTTTTCAGTGTTTTTATAATCAAATGAAATCCTAGCACCAATGTCACTTAGGAAAATGTAGTCTACATTCAAAGATTGGGATGGAAGACCTACTTAAAATGGAAAGATTGGATATTCCAATTGTCTTTTGGAAATGTTTGCTATAGTATAACCTGTATAGGAAGTTTAAATTATATCAGTATTGTATGGCATACCCAGTGTTTAATAATTATAACATATTTAATTTCTATAGGTACTTTGTATAGGATAACTGTTTTTTTGTTTCTACTTCCTTGATTTTTCTATGCCCCATAGCTGTTATACAATTGTGCATTTCTCATCTTTTAAAATGTTATATGGAGTCCTAAATCTCAATAACAAAACTGTTCTTCACTTGTTTTCTTCCCTAATTTTCATTTCTTCTGCTCTCAAAATCTGATTTTTGATATGTTGAAACTACTGCTAACTATATACCCTTCCTTGCCTAAAAATCACTTGCTTACTGATGACTAAGTCCTTATTTCTTTAGAGATATTGATTTACTCTACACTTTAATTATCTTTCTCTTTTATAGAATGGGATGAGTAGATAGGTTACTGATAGGATATATTTTCTCAATACGCTTTCAACTCAGAGCTTAAGATCTCCATTAAACCAATGGAGAGAAATTTCAGAAATTTTGTCACCTGTAATTCCAATATAACCAACACCACTGCAGTCATGTTGAGCACCAGATATAAATATAATATTGAAGCAGATGAAAGAGATATCAAATATTTATGTTGTCAGGAACAGGTATGCTTTTGGTGAAAACTGGCCTATGCAGTACCTAATGTTTAAATTCATCCAATTAGATTCAGTTCATAAACAAAGGAGAATTAAACTAGAATTTATAGACTGGAGTCTGACCAACCATTTGAATTCAAGATCATGTACCATAATATAACATACAAAAAATTAATCTCCCAACAATATTCTTGAAGGCTTGTGCTGGGTTCTTTGGATTTTGCAATTTATAATAGTTTACTCATATTGTTTAGAAAGAGACATATGTCAGACATTCAAGATGAGACTTAGGAAATCCATAGCCAAAAATAAAGGATGTGAGAATATCTCCTAATATCATATGTACTAAATAATTTTGTGAAATGTTTATGCTAATATTATTTGGCAGTGAAGTCCATGAAGAACTTTTGGATTTTATTTGGAGAAAAAAATCTAAAAAGATAGAGTATCACAGTGCTCCTGTCAGTACATCACCCTACTTTTAGCAATTTTTTCACGTCTTGATAATGACATACTCACTGATTAATGCCTCTCCCTTAGGGTGAAAGCTCAGGATTCACTAGGTTCCTCCCTGCATTCCTCTTGAGTAGGTAGTAGCTCATTAATTTTTATTTGTTAATTTTCTTATATTTATGGATAACTACTAAATGTAGGCATTGTTAGTGATTTTGCAAAAGAAAATGATGACTTACACAGTTTCCCTGACCTTAAGATAGTAAAGTACTTGAAGTATTTGGAAAGAAAGACATACTAACAGAACTATTCTTGCAAAAATATTAAGCAATAAGGATAATTTGTTTTCTTTCTGGTTTCCATTCCTACTCAAAAGGACACACTTGACAAACTTAAAATCAGCAAATATTTTTTTGTTAAATAGAAGTTTCTAGGCAAACCACATTCCTTCCTCCGAAATCTGGAGAGACAAGAAAATTCATAGAGCCATAGTCAGTGTCTTGTTACCTGAAACAGAAGCCTGTAGAGTCGTTAAGTAGTAATTTTCTTCAATTGTTGGAACATCAATATGGTCTAGTTTTAGAGTGAGAAAATCCTGTGGAACACAGATATACATGGGGACCCAAACTTTCCTGGAGTTTACTTCTGGGACCAAGCTAGCTTCTCCTAGTGATGATTTGAGAAAGATCCCCTCATGAATCTGGGAAGGCAATTGGAAAAGTAGTTATTATGAAATGATCCCAGAGTATTCTTATCTAAAGCTTGTTATTTAGGGAATAAAATAAGGGCACTTTTCACACTCTAGTATGCTCTAGTTTTTCTGTAACATCTAAGGAGGGTAGCTCGACTGCTGAATACAAATTGTGAACATTGTATCCTTGGAGACCTAGACCCCGTGAAAGACTGAGATGTAATCAAAAAATCATAGAACAAATCCCATTATGCATACCTCCCCCCACAACAGTGCTCCCATATAATACAAAACAATTATAGTTCAAAGAAGTATAAGACACAAACGTTCTCCAATGAAGTTTTCTTAGGGAAGCCCAAAGAGAAGAGATAAGACAGTTAAAAGAGGAATTTGATGCCTCTGCTACAGAAAACCATTAACATACACCCTCACAAGAAAAGCCCATCAACCTCAGTTCCTATTAAATGACAACATATCTGGTTTCTAAGAAAAAGTTTAGGACTTGCTAAAAGGCAAAACTAACTAAAAATTGATTAGATAAAGCAAGTAATAGAACCAGACTCAAAAGCAATACTGATGTTGCAAAGATGGAACAAGGAATATTGAGATAGAATGATACTATGACAAAAACTCTAAAAAAGTAAACAATACAAAAGAACATATAGGTGAAGTAAACAGACAGATGGAAACTCCCAGAAAGTATCAAAAGTATATGCTAGAAGTCATAAGTACTGTGAGAAGAATTAAGAATTTGTTTTTCAACAGACTAGAATGAGTGGGACAAAAGTCAGTGAACATGAAATGTCTAGAGAAAAAAAAAGGGAGAAAAACAGAACAGAATGTCTGTGAATGGTGGGAGTATTTCAGAAGTTACAGTATACATGTAATATTGATAATATTAGAGAAGAAAGAGAAAAAGAACAGAAGAAATATTTGAATAATGACCAAAAGAAATTGTTGGAGACAAAGCTACAGTTCTAGGAAATATCAAGAACATCAAACATGATAAATATTAAACCCAAAACCAAACAAACGGCCCCCAAATAAAAACTTCCAAACCCAACAAAATCAAGTCAAAACAAAACAAAAGCTATAATTAGGCAATCCATAATAAAACTCCATAAAACCAAAAACCAAGAGAAAAATCTGAGAAAAATCATTAGAATTTGGGTTGAGGCATGAAAATCAACTTTCCTATAAAGGAAATGTGGGCAAGAATTACATTAGAGTTCCTGTTAGAAAACTGCAAGCAAGAAAATTGTAATGAAATATGTGATAAAAAAGTACCAATCTAGAATTTAACATTCAATAAATTATCCAAGAAAAGTGGGTAAAGCACAGAGACTTTCTCAAACAGAACATGAGAGAAGTCATTATAGATAATTCCTATACAAAATAAAAAAAATAAATTATTTGGAAAAAGAGCTACAAAAGGAAAAATTTTGGAGAAGAAATAGAGGAAGATAAAATGAAACCTTTTAGGTGTCTTAATTTTTTTTTTTTTTTGGTACCAGGTTTTGAACTTAGAGTCACTCAACCACTGAGTCACATACCCAGTGCTATTTTGTATTTTATTTAGAGACAAGGTCTCACTAAATTGCTTTTAATTCACAGTCTTCCTGCCTCAACCTCCTGAGCTGCTGGGATTACAGGCATGCTCCATCGCACTGGCAAAGTTTTCTTACTTTTAGTTGACCTAAGAGAAAATTCTTTAAAATAGTAAAAATATGTTGGGTTATGAGAACATATGGATAAATGAATTGTGTGATAGGCATAGGAATGTGCTAAGTTAGCTTGAACTATATGTGAAGCAGTATAGTGTTATTTGAAGGTAGATATAGATTTGTTAATATGTATATTAAGACATTTGGGGCTTCTCCTTAAGACATTTAAAAACCCATCTATGTATGATATATCAAAGTATATAAGTGCATTCTACTGTCATGTATAACTAATTAAAAAAAATAAAAAAAATTTTAAAAATGAATAATAGAAAAACTTAAAGAAGATAAAGACTGTAATCATATAAAATGTTTAGATATATGAGAAAAGGCAAAAAAGAAGAGAAAAACAAAAGACAAAATTTACAAACATAACAAAATATTACTCCACTTATATTAAGCATCACTTCAAAGATGGTGGCCTGAATACACCAAAGGCAAAGATTTTCAGAGAGAAAAACAAACAAACCAACAAACATAGATCTCCATGATGGCAACTTATTTATATGAACTAAGGTTAAAAATAAAAGGATGGAGGCTGAGGATATGGCTTAGTTGTAGAGCACTAGCCTAGCATGAGGGAGGCAATGGATTCAATTCTATGCACTGTATATAAATAAATAAACAAAGTAAAGGCCCATCAACAACTAAAAAATAAAATAAAATATTAAAAAAGACTTCTATTTCTTTGACATTCTCAAGTGACTCCTGAACCCTAATACCCTAAATATTTGTCCTTTCAATGATGTCCTGAAGTTTCTTCAGGCTTTCTTTATTCCTCTTCATTAAAAAAAATGGTCAAAGGTATACAAATCTAATCAAAGAAAGCAGTGTCCCTTTTAATTTTATACAAACCAAACATATGGAAAATTATTATGAAGAAACTAAGCTATTATATAACTATAAAGATTTTATTTCTCTGAGAGGATGTAACAATATTCAATTTGTATGCACCTAAAAACAGAACAGATAGGTAAAGTAAACAGATAGATGAAAACTCCCAGAAAGTATCAAAAGTAAATATTTGTAAATACTTAAAAGCTAAAAGAGAAATAGACATCCAGTACTATGTTTAGAGATGTGAAATAAGATGTCATTGAGTAATTGATAGACCAATAGACATAAATTCAGTAAGATTCTAGTGTTCATCTATTCATCTCAGCAGAATTATAAATTAACTTGATCTAATTAACATTTAGATATAGTTCATCTTACAAGAACAGAATATATATGCTTAACTCTCAAATATTTACCATTATTCTGGACAAGTAAAAAATATAGAAAAGTACTTTGTCAGATAATAGTGGAATTAAACCAAAAAGAAATTAGCAGAAAAGTGGTTATAAAATTCTCAAATATTTGGAAATTAATAAATCTACTTTGGAATTACACAGAAGTAAAAGAAGATCAATTATTTTATGTTAAGGATGCAATGTACAATATATAAAGGGCTCTGTATGTTAATATATGAATACATATATGTATATATAGTTATGTGTATATTATCATATATGTATACACACAGATACATACACATACATGCAATGAAATAAATGTTGGCTGAAAGCAATGAATCACCACACCTCTAATTACTAAAACTATTTATAAGGGCTGAGAAGCATAGTTTTCTTGATTACCAATTTTATTTCAGAATTTATAAACATAATTTCTCTCTGAATGGCAAAATTGAGAAATGTCCACCTTAAAATAAAAATACAGCTGAACTACAGAATTGTATTTCAAATCCATGACTTGTAATCAGGTCTCTAACAATAGAGAAATTATCTTACAAAAAGGTTTTATTAATGAAGTATTTCTTTACAAATTTTGCTGAAAGTACAGTTATTGATATAACAGCATTTTATGCAAGCACCATAATTCTTCTTAATAAATTTTTGAAGTAATATGATTAAATCCATACATTTTCATTCTTCCTGATGTAATAACAATATATTCACAATGGATACATTGTTAATCTAGTCAATATGTAATTTGATATTATTTTTCAAGCATAATGACACAGAAATGATACAGAAAGAAACACAATACATTAAATATGGAGAAGAAAAGACAATTAATTTAAACATTTACTTCTTCTAGGGCATAGCAATGACTCATAAGTTGCATTAAGAATTTTAAAGCTAAATGAAAGAGAGAATTGGCCTGCAGGGTAAAATTTTAAACAGGATGTGGAGCTCTGTCTGATTGAACAGATAACATTTATGATTTGAAGGAGACCAAAGAATAAACCAGGCCAATGGTAAAGCAAGTACAAAGCCCTGTGAAAGGAACAATAACTTATTCAAAGAGCAGAAGTTAGTTTTCTTCAGTGTGGCAAGACTGAAGCTAGCACAGTGGTGTGAGTTTTAGGAAACAAGATCAAAGATCATCAAAGGGCCAGATAAGGTGGTGCTCAGGGAATGATTGTCTTCATAGCTTTTACTTTGACTTAAATGGCAATACTTTGGAGGTTTTAAGCATGTGAGTACTTGCTCCAAGTTTCATTTTGAAAGGAAAACTTTGGAAGATTTAATGGAAATAAATTACAGGAAGGGGGCAGTGAAAACAGGAAGAACAAATGGGAGATTATTGCTATAAACTAAGCAAGAGATTTGATTATGGCAAAATCAGTTGAAAAAAATGTGAGTGGTTAGATTCTGGACATTTTTTTCAAAGGTGAATTGTTATGATAGCTTGATGAATGAGGTACAGAATATAGGAGCAAGAAACAAGTCCAGTATGATTCAAAGATGTTTGTCTTGAATAATTGGAAGATGGAGTTGTTATATGAGAATTGGAAGAACAAGGAGGCAGTACATTTATAAAGAAGCCTTATTTCTCAAATATAAACATACTACAATATCAGGCATTCAAGTGTAGCAATAAAGTCAGCATTTACATATGTACATATGAAGCATTGTACAGTATACACTGGGTCACAGCTACATATTTTGAAGTTTTCAGACTACAAAAGTCTTTAAATTTACATATTGTATAATTTAGGGTATACAAAAGAAAAAAAAATCACCAACTTTAAGAAGTTCGTGAAAAAATATCGCTAAGTTTAAGAAGTTAGTGAAAAGTGGGAAGGAGGATTTATTTAGCTCAGAACACCAATAAGAAGGCTCTGTGCAGGAAGTCAAATATGGAAAATATTTCAAGCAGGGAATAATGATCAATGTTTATAAATGTTGTTGGTATCTAAAATAGTGATTGAGAATTGGTCATGAGTTCAGCAATGAGATTATCAATAACATAGATAAGAGGATCTTAGTGGAATTACAGGAATAACATTTTGAATAGAGAGATTTTAAGAGAATGGGAGAAGGAAACTTGAAGTGCATGATAAACTAGTGCTTCTTAGTCTTGTAAATGCTTACATTTCACCTGAGAATCTTGTTAAAATATGGTTTCTGACTTAGTTGGTCTGTTGTAGAGTCTCGTATGATACATTTCTGACAATTTCATAGATTGTGTTGGTGCTGCTTGTTCAAGGACCACTCTTTGAGTAGCAATGGTACACGAAAAAGTCAATTAAGAAGAGTTCATGTAAATGGTCCAGAGAATAATGGCTCAATTAACAACAAGTTCTAAAGAGAAAATTTTTTAAAGAAAGGAGAAAAAATGTTTGCATGCCATTTAAAACTGTGAAGATGTATATATGAGAGAATCCTTGGAATTCTGTGTTTTGGTGTGTGATGGAGATGAGATCTGAGGTAGAAGAAGGTATGCTGGCTTTAGGGATTAGTAAATGTCTCAATTTGAAAAATAGGAAAAAATTCAGAAATGAATACATATGTCAGAGTATGGTTGAAGATGGAGACATTATTTTCTTTTCTTTCTTTTTTTGTACATAAGCCACACTTGTTCATGTATTAAATCTTGGTTACATCCAACTTTCTATATTATTTTTTAAATACTTGATGTTCTCAGTGAAAGAAAAAGTATAGGTAGTATAGACATGACTGGGTTTGAAGAGAAAGGAGAGTATAAATAATGCATAAAAGTCCAAGACAGGAAGTAGGTGAATGGATGAAACAAATGTATCCCAATTTCCAAGATTATTTGTGGGCCCATATGAAGTTTACATTGTGGTTTTAAAGTGTGATATATCAACATGGCTACTTTTTTTCCAGTTGCACAATTATGTCATTATGAGTGGAGGACTGGGGAAAGTGAGTTAAATCAGGATGGGATTTTATTGCATGACTACAACCCATAGCCTAATATTCTTAGAAGCTGTTTTTTTAATTTCTACATTTTAAATATTGCACACGTGAAAATAAAGCTTGGTATAGCAGTATGTGAAATTTAATTGGATAAGGAAACAAGGAGTTGGTTTGATAGTAGGAAAAATTTTTTTTCTTGACTAGAGGTTTGTAAATCACCGTATCTGCAAATCCATGTGTTTCTAAGTACAACTCATAATTAACTACCCAAAGTTGTTGAGACATGCAAAAACAACAAAAACTAACAGTTTGAGGAGTTACTTGACACTTTTTTTGTTTTTCTTTCCATTGACAAGGATCTTACCCAGAACCTTGTACATACAAGGCACGAGTTCTATTTCTGAGCTGTATGCCCAACCCCTACTTACTCCAATAAGCAATTTGCTGATGTTAAGTCATTTAAACACCAGAATAACTTTGTAGGCTTATTATACAAAAAAAGGCACAAACTGCAATTAATTTGCATGAGGGTAAATACCTTGTGACTAGTTGAGTACGTACTAGAGCCCAATCTAAATATAGAGTCTAATTGTTTATGAATGAACTGTTTTATGCTTTAATATATTTTTTGACTTTAAATTTTATATCTCACTGTTCCCTTTTTAAATATAAGCTTAAATCATAATGAAATAATACTTGCACTATTCCATAAATATACCTTTTTGTTAAAAGAAACTCTCAAAAATTTTACTTTAAATCTATTGATTAAACATTTTCAGGGACAGAAAGAAAGGTATTTCATAAATGGATTAGAAAAGTGAAGAAAATTTGAATTTGATTACAACAGAAACTCTTCACAAGCCTTTTCAGGTTTAAAAAGACTAATTTCTTGAAAAGGAAGTAAAAATAAATCTTTGCTGATAACTTCAGATTCCAGACCTACAGTATCAGGGGAAAAATGACTATAAACAGTGATTATCAAAGTATTAAACTTACTTAATGGACAACTATTCCAATTTTTATCCATAGGGAAATTTGAAGGAAATATAAATTATTTTTAGTTCTTTTGATTATGTCTTTGGTTCAACAAATATTTTGCTAAACTTCTTTTTACCATACAGAAAGTAATCATTCATGATATTTCTTTAACCAATTGGTAGTCTATCCATTGAAGTAACTTTAGTATAATTATTATAATATTTGAGATTACAGAAACTAGAATAAAACTTCATATTAGTAATGAATAGACATCAACATATAACTATCAGGATAAAGAACATCCAGGGAAATAAGTCTTGACAAACTGAACAAAAGAAGACACCAATTACTCACTCCAAACAGATGGAGATGCGTAATTAGAAAGAAAAAAGAATTCAAAACAGATATTTTTGAAAACTCAAAAAACTTCAAGAAATAATTTACAAAAAGTGACAAATTTAATACAGATTTGAATAATAAAAAGTAAAAAAGAAGCTATGGAGTTAAAAAGTGCTATGAACAAAATAAAAAAATGTAATGGATAGCATTAATAGCTGACTAGAACAAGAATGCAGAATTGGTCATATCAAAGAAAGGCTAAATGAAAATATATAGTCAGAGGAGAAAGAATGTAATGGAATAAAAAGAAAGGAGAAAATTTACTGCATTTATAGGGCAATACCAGAAGAGAATATATTTGGGTCATTGGGGTTCAGGAAGATGTAGAGAAAGAAAAAGGGGCAGATTTCAAGAAATAATAGCAGAAAAATTCCTCAAATTGGAAAAATATATAAATACCTAGGTATAGGTAGCTCAAATATTATCAATTAAGACTCAATGAGAATAAAACTACTGTAAGATATGTTATAATAAAACTATCAAAAGGCAAAAGGGGACACTGAAAGTGACAAGTAAAAAGAAGCAAATAACATATAAAGGTGTTATGTGTTCCACAATATGTCTCCCCACATACTTCTAAGCAAAATTTTTTTTTTAGTACTGGGTATTGAACACAGGGGCTTGCACATGCTAGGCAAGTGCTCTACTACTGAGAGATAACCCTAGCTCTCACCCTCAGTAGAAATATTAAAGGCCAACACAGAGTGGAATATTATATTCAAAATGCTGATGGAAAAATAATCTGCCAATCAAGAATACTACAGTACTTACGAAAAGACAATAAACACCAGAAGAGTAGGAAAATATATAAATAAGCATTTCTATAAAGAAGATATCTTAATGATAAGTAAATATGTAAATAAATGCTCAAATTTACCCCAAATCAATAAATTGCACATGAGATAAAAGATGAGGTACTATTTCTTTTTCACTTACTAGATTGTTTAAAGCCATAAGCAATAGCATAAATTAATTTATAGATGAATAAATTCAACTAAATAACTTAATGTCCAAAGGAATAGCAGAGATAAATAAACATATACTTTAACTGTAGATGTAAATTTTTAGAGAAATTTTGGAAATGAGGTTCTACAAATATGCTAAAATATACTGTATTTTATTTTTAACCTAAGAATCCCACTTGTATCATCTATTTCATAGACATATATGATCAAAACATAAGATAATGTAGGGAAAAATGGATGATTGTTATAGCATTTTTTGATAGAGGCAAAATCTGGAAACAGTAAATATCTGTCCATTGACACATAGTTGAATTATTTTGCTCATTTAGCTATTTTGCAGCCAATAATGGCTGCATTATATTGAGATCAAATATTATATTTTTGTAAAGAAAAAGTGGCAAAATTATATAGAGGCATATACATCTTGATTATACAATAGTACATAAGCAGAATTGCTTAAATTTTAAATATTTAGACATTTATCCATGTATATATACAAATACACATAGACAAAAAATTTGAAATGTTTGTCACCAAAATATTCATGTGGATATCTCAGTATGATGATATTGCAGGATTCATTAACTAACTTTCATAAACTTTTCATATTAGTTGAGTTGATTTGGTGAAAATAGATTGTATGCACATAAGTATGAAAAATAAGTTATTAAAAAAAATAAAGCATAGCAAATAAACCTGATGTGTGCAAAAATAATTTTAATTGCACAGGACTGTATTCTTGGCCATGTGGAAAAATGGAAGAGCAATTTTAAAAACCTGCAAAAATAAATGCTCTTTAGTAAGAAAAATAGAATTAAAGGGGACATGTCATAATTGATTTTTTAATGCTGAGGATGATCTTATATTGATATTTATGTTAACTCTAGTTTTAAAAAGCTGTTTTTAAATTTAGTAGTTTATGTTAGAAGAATGAGAATAAATCTTTGAAAACAGACCTAAAATGAATTAGTCCCATACACAAAAACAGAGAGCTTATTTTTTATTATTTCTCCTCCCCTGTGTTTTCAGAGTTAGGAGATAATATATCAGTCAAGCCAGGCAATCAATCAGCTGGTTATTCATGGCCCATAGCCAAGATACAGCAAACATAGCTTAACAATGGGTCTCATTTATTGCATAAAGGAGTATTTTTTTCTTTCTAGTTTAAACAAAGAATGAAGTTCTCATCACACTTTGAGAGTTTAAGACAACATTATAAAATAAAACAAACAGGGAAAGTTGACATAAAAAAAAGTTCAAATAGATATGGATAGGAATCAAGAACTACTCTGCAGAGTTTATGTCCCAAACTTCAGCATTGAAAAGTTTTATTAGTTAATAGTAAAAACACTCCTGTAAACAAGTGCTTTGTGTGGTTCTAAGATATTTATAATAATACCCATAAAAATGAAGTTTATTGTTTTTTTGAGATATAATAAAAATGATTATATGAAGCAGTGTGAACATTATTCATATATTCATTTGTTGATTTTTTTATAAATATTTTAAACACTGGGGGATAATGAAAGATAATGTACTCCATAAAAGCATATCAAAATAAATTTATTTTAAAACATTTAAATGAGGTATATAAATTAATACTTTAATTTGCATCTAATGTAAATTATTAATCAAAGAAAAAACTCACATCTGAAAGAGAAATGTGGTTAAATGTTTTAAAAATCTTAGACTATATAAACTATTTGCTTTTATAAATTTAGACAAGCAAGTTAGTTTCTCTTGGCAGAATCATCTTTTTAAATTTGGATGTAATGATAATGTTTTTTTTCTAGCTTAGGGGATTATTGTTCACAAAATGCACTCTTACAAAGTGTGAAAATTCACTGGTATGCTTAACACATCATAGGATTGTGACTGTGATCACTGACTTTAGATCATTACAGCAACATTCACAATAACCATGAGATGGAAACAACCTGTATCTATCACCTGATGAATGTGCTACATATTCACAATTTAAGTCAACTTGAGCAATTTTTTATCCTATTTTTCTTATAGGCTGAGATTATAAAAGAGTAGAATGGTTAATAAATATAGCAAATTAGAGAATCTGCTATGTTTTAAATCCCCATCTCCCCAAAACTGATAGTAAATTTTAATCCTCATTGTGAGTTATTAAGACTGTGGATACTTGATCCAGCTATGGTATTTACAAGTGAAATCTTTGGTAGATAATCAAGGATAAATAAAGCCATAAGAGTGGGGCCCTAATCCAATGGACTGCGGCTTTATAAGAAGAGGAGCGATCTGAACTAGGATGCTGAGAGCCTTTTCCTGGCACAACCTTTTCCAGTTATCTCTCAACACTGAGGAGATCCTCTCCCAGCAAGGAAAAAATTACCATGCGGGTCACACTATCTTGAACTACTCACCACTTAGAACCATGACCTCTTTTGTCTTATTAATTACTCAGCATGTTTGTATTAATTTATAGCAACAGAAAATAGGCTATGATAGATCCAATAAGAGACTTTCTTCTTTATTACCTTTACTTAATCTATCTTAAAATATTCATTTTTTAAACATTCTTAGGTGGAGAGTCATATCAAATCTCTGAAATTAAAAAAATAATCATACTTTCTTTTTTCCTTTTTGACTGAGAGGGATATTCATGTGTGTGTGTGTGTGTGTGTGTGTGTGTGTGTGTGTGTGTGTATTATCCATTTCATTCTCAGTTTTATAGTCTTATTATTTTTGCATTGCTATGTTGTATTTTCAAACAAATGGAAAAATGTAGTCTTTTATTTGTTTATTTTCACTGCTTGTAACAGAGAACTTCAAAATATCACATGGTGCCAGGTTTATCTTTATTCTCAACAACCTATGTCTTTTTTGGGGAAAAACATTTATATGTGGTGAGTTAAACAGATTTCAAACTTGAAGTGATGCTGATACAGCCCTGTACAGAATTCACCTTAAAATGGAAGTAGTCATTTGATTAGTCTCACATCTCTTAAACATTGGACCAGAGGAATCAAAATCACAGAAGTGATATATTTAATTTTGTTGAATATTTAACATAAAAGTTTCTATGCAACTGCAAAGAATATATATGGATGTATTTTGCTAATCTTTGTTATGAGTGCTCATAATCCTCATATTGGTGTACTTTTAAAAATACACCATGCAAGTCTTAATCTCTGAGACTTCTAAGGTGGAATGATACAATGTACTTTCCAAGACTTTTAAGATGCATTGATATGCATCTTATAAGTTAATATCCAGAATATATGAGGGACCTCAAATAACTCAATAACAACTCTTTAAATATCACCTGACACAATCTTAGGAGATATATCAAACTTTCAAGTATTTTGTTAAATAGGAAATTTACAGAAGGTTTAATTTAATCTAATAATAAAAGTCATCCAACTAGAACAAACTGAGTTAAAAGTATTTGAATTAGGTATGAGTGTATACCTCTGTAGTCCCAGATACTCAGAAGACTGAGGTAGGAGAACTGCTTGAATCTAGCAGTTCAAGGTTACCCTGGTAACATGGTAAGATCCTATCCTTAAAACAAAACAAAACAAACATATTGATATTTTTAATATTACATATATACCTTTTTTCATTTTGCTTTACTTTTTGTACTTCATTGATATTAAGATTTTTAAAAATTAAATACTGGTGGCAAACATGCACCAAGTAGGTATATAAGCTACATTGTTTCCACAGCATGGGTTTGCATCACTTCTTGTCATATTTGGTAATTCTTGAAATATTTCAAACTTTTTCATTATTGTTTTATTTGTTAATGGTCATCTGTGATCAATGATATTTTTTAAATTTTAATTTGTTCTTTTAACTGATATATTAAAATATAAAAACTGTGTTTATTTTGTGATAGTAGGAGCAAATGTGACTCCATTTGTTTTATGACTTCATCCTGTAAAATAACCATGCCAAGTAGAAAGTTCATGACTAGGGCAAAATGTTCTTTTCCTCTTACTATAGAAATCTGTGAGAACATGGAACTACCTAATGGGATATTGTTTCTGTAACTAGGGTAACGGGGCTCTGTTTCTGTAACTGGGATGACTGGGCTAACAGTGATTGGTTAGGCTTCCCTCTGCTTGATTGAACTGTCCTGCTTCTGTAACCTGGCTTGCTTGCATTGGCTAGACCCCCGAATATCCCTTTTGCCATTTTCCGGCTTATAAGGGGCACCCTTGCAATTGTTTGAGGCTAATCAGAGGAACAGCTTTATGTTCTGATCATTCGCCACTAACGTGCTTCAATAAAGGCTTGATTTGATTATATGTGAGTGGTCTGGAATTCAGTTTATGAAACCCCAGGACGAAGCTTTAATTATGACAAATTAAAGGGGTGCTATGTGATGTTTTGAGTCATGAATACATTGTGCAGTATATAAATCAAGTTAATCATATCTATCTTCTTATTATTTCTCTTTTTTATGATGAAAAAAATACAAACTAATATTCAGACTTTTTGAAATATATAGTCATTAATGTTGTCTATAATCATCCTATTGACAATAGGCTAGAAATTTGTACTCCTATCTACTGTTCCTCAGTACCTACTAACCAATCTTTGCCCAGCCCTTCCTTCCTCCTCTCCCAGCTTTTGTGAATCAGCATTCTACTCTCAACTTCCATGAGACCTACTCTTTTAGATTCCATATGAGAACATTTCAGCACCACATGTGCTTATCTGCCTGCATATCTTCACTTAACATAATTATTCCCAGTTCCATCTATGTTGTCATAAGTAGTAGTGTTTTGGGGTTGTTTTTGTAGCTGAGCAGTATTACATTGTGAATATGTACCACATTCATCAGGTGATAGATACAGGTTGTTTCCATCTCTTGGTTATTGTGAATGATGCTGCAATTAACATAGAACTGAAGATATTTATTTGATATATTAATTTCACTTCCTTTGGAAATATACCCAGTTGTGGAATTGCTGGATAATATGGTAGATCTATTTTTAATTTTTTGAAGAAACACCATATATTTTATGACGACTGTACTAACTTACGTTCCCATCAACAACATGCAATCTTTCCCTTTCATCACATCCTCAATGGCACTTGTTATATTTATTTTTTTTTGATAAGAGCCTTACTGGTGTAGGGGGCTGTCACATAACTTTGATTGTATCTTTTTATTTCCCTGATGCTGAGCATTTTTTTCATATACCCACTGATCACTTATATATTTCATTTTGAGAACTTTCTTTTAAATTTTGACAGATTTTAAGTAGATTTACTTGTTTTTCCATATTGAGTTATTTGAAGTCCTCATACTTTCTGGTTCAAAGAGTTAATATCCAGAATATATGAGGGACCTCAAATAACTCAATAACAAAAGTATGGCTTATAAAAATTTCCTTCACTCTCTAGGTTGTCTTTTCTCCCTATTCATTGCTTCATTTTATGAACAGAAGCTTTTTAGTTTGATATAACCCTATTTGTTCATTTTTTGCTTTTGTTTCCTATGTTTTAGAGGTCATGTCCAAAATATACTTCACTATTCCAGGGTCCAGAAGCAGTTACCCTAGGTTTCTTTGATAGTTTCATAGTTTCACATCTCATATTTAAGTTGTCAATCTACTTTGAGTTGATTTTTGTAACTGGTGAGAAAGAGGTGTTTAATTTCACTTTCTGCATGTGGAGATCCAATTTTCATGATGCTCTTTTAAAAAGGCTGTCCTAACACCTTTATTGAAATTCAGTTGGCTGTAGATGTTATTTCTAGCCTCTCTATTCTGTTGCTTTTTGGCCTATGTTTTGGTCTTTTTTTTCATGCAAACACTCTGCTGTTATGATTTTTACAGCTTTGTTATCCATCTACATACCTACTTACCTGTATCTATTGCATGTGTGCACCTGCATTTATGTGTGTGTGTGTGTGTGTGTGTGTGTGTGTGTGTGTGTGTGTGTGTGTGTGTTGCAGGGAATTGATCCAGGGACATGTGCATGCTAGTAAACTGCTCTACTACTGAGCATACCATGCCCCTCTTCAAACCCATGGTATATTTTAATGTCTGGTAGTATAATATATGTTGCTTTTTTTCTTTTTATTTGGGATTAATTTGGGAAATTTTCTGTGGTCCCAAAGAAATTTCAGGATTTTTTTTTGCCTAATTATGGGAATAATGCCATTGGTATTTTGATAGAGAGTACATTGAATCTGTAGATCACTTCAGGATATATGAACATTTTAACAATACTGAGTTTTCTAACTAATAAACATGAGATATCTTTTTTAGTTTTTGTGCCTGCTTCAGTTTCCTTCCTAAATGCTTACTTATTTTCATTTTAAGGATCTCTCACCTCTTCAGTTAAAATCAATCCTAGGTATTTTATTTTTGAAAAACCATAGGAATTCCACCAATACACTCTTAGAACTACTAAGAGTATTTATTGAAGTTTCCCAATTTTAAAAAAAATCAGCATAAAAGTCAGTAGCATTTTACACCCAAAACTGAAATATTAGAAGTAGAGATTAGTGGAGTTTGATGTTACTTTTGTAATTGATTTGGGACACTACAAATCATATCTTTGTAGGATAGCTAACTTAATTGATAAATATTGTGTGTGTTATGACTCCCACTCCAAATATCTGTTCCCAATTTTACTTCTTTGGCCTCCCTATTCGATGAATCATAACATGTTAAAATTAGGCCAGTTAATATCCCACAGTGTTTTTTAAGTGTTCACTTGAAAGAGTCACTCATCTTTCACTTTATTTTTTTCCTTTTTTTTTATTGTTGGTTCTTCAAAACATTACATAGTTCTTGATATATCATATTTCACACTTTGATTCAAGTGGGTTATGAACTCCCATTTTTACCCCGTATACAGATTGCAGAATCACATCAGTTACACTTCCATTGATTTACATATTGCCATACTCATGTCTGTTGTATTCTGCTGTCTTTCCTATCCTCTACTATCCCCCCTCCCCTCCCCTCCCCTACCCTCTTCTCTCTCTACCCCCTCTACTGTAATTCATTTCTCCCCCTTGTATTATTTTTCCCTTTCCTCTCACTTCCTCTTGTATGTAATTTTGTATAACCCTGAGGGTCTCCTTCTATTTCCATGCAATTTCCCTTCTCTCTCCCTTTCCCTCCCACCTCTCATCCCTGTTTAATGTTAGTCTTCTTCTCATGCTCTTCTTCCCTACTCTGTTCTTAGTTACTCTCCTTATATCAAAGAAGACTTTTGGCATTTGTTTTTTAGGGATTGGCTAGCTTCACTTAGCATAATCTGCTCTAATGCCATCCATTTCCCTCCAAATTCTGATTTTGTCATTTTTTAATGCAGAGTAATACTCCATTGTGTATAAATGCTACATTTTTTTTTATCCATTTGTCTATTGAATGGCATCTAGGTTGCTTCCACAGTCTTGCTATTGTGAATTGTGCTGCTATGAACATCGATGTAGCAGTGTCCCTGTAGCATGCTCTTTTTAGGTCTTTAGGGAATAGACCCAGAAGGGGAATAGCTGGGTCAAATGGTGGTTCCATTCCCAGCTTTCCAAGAAATCTCCATACTGCTTTCCAAATTGGCTGCACCAATTTGCAGTCCCACCAACAATGTACAAGTGTACCCTTTTCCCCACATCCTCGCCAGCACTTGTTGTTGTTTGACTTCATAATGGCTGCTAATCTTACTGGAGTGAGATGGTATCTTAGGGTGGTTTTGATTTGCATTTCTCTGACTGCTAGAGATGGTGAGCATTTTTTCATGTACTTGTTGATAAATCAAAAGCTCATAATCATTAAGCTTAGTGAGGAAGGCATGTTGAAAGCATCAGAGGCCCAAAGCTAGGTCTCTTGTGCCAAAAGTTAGCCAAGCTGTGAATACAAAGGAAAAGTTCTTGAAAATTTTTAAAAGAACTACAGTGAACACACAAATGAAAAGGAAAAAAAATAGCTCTATTACTTATTGGGAGAAAGTTTTCATGGTCTATATAGTGTATCCAGCTAGGATTAAGCCAAAACCTAATCCAAAGCATGGCCTTAAATCTTTTCAATTATATTCAGGCTGATAGAGTTGAGGAAGCTGCAGTAGCAAGTCTGAAGCTAGCACAGGTTTAAGGAAAGAAGTTATCTCCATAACATAAAAGTACAAGATGAAACAGCAAGTGCTAATGGAGAAGTTACAGCAGGTTATCCAGAAGATCTAACTCAAATAAGAGCTGAAAGTGGCTACACTAACAATAGATTTATAATGTAGGTGAGACAGCCTTGCATTGTAGAGAAAAGTCCATACCTGTCTTCAAAGCTTCAAAGGATAAGCTGACACTCATGTTAGGGGCTAATAAAGATGGTGAATTTAAGTTTAAGGCAGTCCTCATGTGTCATTTTTAAAATTTTAGGGGACTTAACAATTATGCAAAATACGCTCTGCCTGTGCTTGATAAATGGAGCTATGAATCTTGGATGAAAACACTTTGTATGCAACAGTGTTTATTAACTATATTAAACACTTTGATATATATATATATATATATATATATATATACATATATATATATGTAATTTTATATTTTTGTTGTTACAAAGTTGTTTAACTTATAAATGTTAACAAGTGTTTACTTAATAAGTAAATAATCTTATTAAGTAATCAATGAGAAATATAAAATACAAAGATTACAGAGTATTGATAGTTAAAATGAAAAATACTTAAACCAAGTTGTGTTATTATAAAGACTAAAAATTTATTTTGAGAAGTCAAACATTTCATTACTCCACAGTTAATAAAACTGACATATGTACTTTATTTCAGAATATTTTTGCTAACTCCCAGGCATATCTGAGTATATGCATTACTCACAAAATGTAAATACATGTATTTTTCAGCTCTTTGGCAATAATTGCTTACATCAATTCAAGGTAGTTGTGACAAAATCTACTTGTAGCACCTCTCTGAAAGAAGTCTGGGAATGGTAGATAAGGAGACAGATTTATTATATAACAGTACTTCAAGACATGAGATTTAAACAAATTGCTTTAATTCATTATAGAGAAGATGATATGATATTTTTGGCTTCCACCTTAAAACTGAGTAAGTAGATTACAGTGCTTGGCAACAGAACATACATATTAGATGTTACTAAAGCCTGGACTCCAGATTTTCTTTTCTTCCTGAGCTTATGGAATATTAAATCATAAGATTTACTGCAACATGGTGGGGACATGTGACTGTTTCTGGCCAATGGTCTATGGAAAAAATAGTAGGTGTCATCTGTAGAATTAATTATTGAACAGTAGGTGGAGGTAGCAATATTCTCATTCAAAGCTGTAGCAAATCGCAATCATATTATTGAACCCAAATCAACTGGATTGTGGTAGCTGTTTGAAACAATGTTACCTACCATTGCCCAACACTCTTGTGTTGCACATTTGATATAGATTGGAGGCAGAATACAAAATAATAAAGATAATACTTTTGTTGATTTAAGACTGAAATTTTGGAGTGCTAAATTTATTTTCTGGCAGAAGATTAGCAAATCATGATAATTAAAGCTTAAGTCTAATTTTTTTAATTTAATCTCTGAAATCATAGGAAACAGATTTTGAATGTAATATTACCTTATGTTCAGTTGGTTTCTGGTAATTAGTTTGTGAAATGTAATTAAAATAAATATGTATCACTTCTTCAATACATAGCTCTTAAAGTAGCTGATGTACTATTTTGTAATAATGTTTAAATAACTGTCATAGAATTAGAAAACACATTTATTTGTTGACATCATAATCTACTCAGAGGTTTCTTCAACATTCTTACCTTAAGTAGGAATTCTTTGAAAAATTCCAATAGCATCCTGTTTTCTTCATTTAGTGTTTTTTGTTTGCTAATTTATAATAGATGCTTAGAAAAACAGAAATCAAACTGAAACAAATTTCTCAAATATTGTGCTGTAGAATGAATATTTGTGCTCTTTTTTCAAAATTAATATGTTGAAATCTAAACCCCAAAGTGACAGCATTTTGAGATAGGAGTTTTGTGAGGGTATTAGGACAGTAATGAGGACAACTGCCTAAAGGAATTAGTGCCTTTATAAAAGACAGAAGAGTCTGGAATTCTTCCCTTCTGCCATTGAGAACACTAGGAGATGCTTTATGAACCAAGAAGTAAACCATTATCAGACATGGAATCTGTTAACACCTTGATCTTGAACTTTCCAGCCTTTAAATTGTAATGAATAAGTTTCTTTTTTTTTATAAGCTACCCCATTTATGGTACTCTGTTATAGCCACCTGAACAGACTAAGAAATGCTGCATGATCCATAAATGAAAAAAAAAAACCCATTTTCAATTCAAAGTCCCAAATTTGATTTTAAAGTTTTGAATTTTAACATGTTTTATAAAACTTCATTTTGAATATGAGTTGTTGCTTTGAAAATTAGATGTATAATTAAAACGGAATAGTAAAGAGGAACTGTCTTCTCATTTGATGCAGTACAATAATCTTTCATGAATTGTTTAAGATACTTTGTCAAGAAGTCTAGTATATTATTGCAGGTAATCTGATTTGATTCTGTGAACCTGAGGGAAAGATGAAAAGCATATTGTCCTATTCAACTTGTTTTTCAATACATAGAATCGAGGTGTAACAAACGAATGGTATATTTAGAACTAAGGGCTGTGGTACTCTTCATTATAAAGTCCTTTATCCTTTCAAAATAGGATTCTGGAAGAGAAGGAATTCCTAATGTTATTAGATGTCCATTAAATATAGTAAATTTACTGCTTTTTTGTGCATCTAGGATGGTACTATTTATGTACAAATTGAGAAAATGGACAATACTTTTTGTGCATTTAGCAGATTTTTTCAAGAACCAGCCCACATTTTCTATAGAATGAAGTCCAAACTTCTTAAAACGGTACATAAAAACTGACTGATTTACCTGACTCTGAACATCTTGTCCACATTTGTCTCCAGCCTCTGATTTTAGCCTACAGAGAATTGTTTATAGTTTTCTCCACATATAGTGATAGCTTCTCACTTTCACTACTGGCAACATTTTTGTCAGTTCCATATAAAAGCTTAATTTATATTCATTTCTTCCCAGAAGCCATCAATGATCTTCTTCCCCAGCAGGAGGCTAGCTCATCACCTGTCTGTTATTCTAGTTAAGGCTTGTTCAGAAAATGTCAGTCAACTTCCCAATCCTTTTAATTATCATCGTCCCATGTCTTTCAAGTGCTGAGGCATTTGTGTAAACCAGTGCACCTTCAACTGTATTCTATCCTTTCTACCACAGGTAAGCATCTTAGTAATCGGGAAGCTATGCCATGCCAGAGGTTACCACCATGTCAGGGGTTATCTCCATCTCACTTACATCAAAGATAAGGTCCTTGTTACCATTTGACAGATGAGTGATAAAGTTTCTAAAGTTAATTTTGAAAGACTGTTCTGTAAATGCCACTTTAGGCAATTCTCTTAATTTTCAATCTACTCATTCCTCCCTCCCTCTAAAACAATTTTTTAAATGATGATAAGGTAAGCATGTTAATTTTAAAGGCAATACCAAGAAACATAAGTGAGTGAGTTGGAAAGGTGAGACATGAAATAAGGAAAAGGTGTTAATGAGAATTCCCCCAGTATGGTATACAGCATGGTACACTGGGAACACTCTAGGGTAAATTGTATGGATCACACATCATAATTGCCTTACCAGAAAGAAAAAGCCTGGGGGCAATTACCAATAACAGCTTCTAATAGTTGAGAACTTCACCAACATAAGTGTGTTAATTTCCCCCATTTAGTACCTTGAGCCTACATTGGTGAGTGAAGTAAACTCTCAGAGCATTGAAAAACCTTCAGACAAGGGGTTTCAGCCTTCTGGATACTGTGAACTGTAGATACAGGTGAATTGAGGTGAACTGATTTGATTTGGTACATGAACTAAGTGGTATCTACTATCACCTCAAGGTTTTTCATGTAATTTTGCACATGTGATATCACATAATATCACATCAGTGTTATATTTTCATGATCCACTGAGAAATTTGAGAGAGAAAATTATATATTTTCTTTCTCATGCTGTTTGGTGCAACTGTCAACAACTCCTACTGATTTACTTTCCTAATTCTTTCTTGAATTTGCCTTCTAATCTTTCCCCAGGACCCTATACATGCCATCATTTTTTTAACCTGATTACTGTAAAACCTTCATTACAACTTTGCTTTCACTTGTTTCGCTTTCCTTTTATTCAACTTTCTAATATTTTTGATGCTGCTCTTCTAAAAGCTCAAGAATATCAGTACTCCACTGTTTAAATACTTAAAATGATGTGTAAACTCCTCATATTCTACTTTACTAACTGCCATTTATTAAATATGTACTTAAGACAAATTTAATGAACTTTACATAAATTGTCATTTGATCTTACCAACATTATAGTAAAATATGTCTGAGATTTAAAAATCTGTCTTTAGAGGAAGAAAAAGTTATAAAAACTATTGTTCTTTTGGAATGTTTATATGAAACATATTATCCTTTAGCAAGAATAGAGTTTCACTACCATAAGTCACTCATATTTCTCTTTCTCCAGTCCCTGATTGTTACTTTAGGATCTTACAACATAACATTCTACAAAATATCCTCCAGCATTTCTCAGCAATCTTTAGGGGTAATTCATGCAAGTGAATGAAAATGATCCATCAGCTACTATGGGAGACAACAGCCTCTGTAGATGTTGCTGATGAATCGAAAAACCTCAAGGTGTCTATCAGATGTGGAAATGTGTGGTGAAGCAACAAATTTCCTATTTTTGTTTTCTTTTACTGAAAAAGTAGTAGTATTAATACATTGGGGGAATTTCAGCATTTTAATCTGAAAATCCAATTTTTAGAGTTTTAATTCACAGATCTTTATTTAGAAAATACACTAATTCTTTAGAGACTGAGTTCTGTTCTTCTCAGCAACTCCAAGCCTTTTCAATGCTAAGTATGTTGCAACTTATGCCTTTCAATGTGCCTATCATAAGGCGTTGGAAGTTGGCAGTGATGTGCATCTGCAATCACACCTTCTTGTGAGGCTGTGACAGAATAGGAAACTTGAGGCCAGCCTGGGCAACATAGTGAGACCACATCTCAAGGGGGAATAAAAAGGTCTTGAGTTGGCAGTTCCAGCCCTTTATATGATACAATAGAACCTCCATCCTAGGGGACAATGTGAGTGAATTTCAATTGTATTCTTTACTGTAATATTTTTAAAATATTTTTTATTAAACTTTAAAAATCAAAATATCAAAATTACAGGACCATATATATTTCATGATTTTCATATTATTTTCCAATCCATATGAATTGCTATAAATTGTATATTAATTTTGAAAGGTTAGGAGTAGTTAATAAGAATAAGCTAATTTAGTTCTTATACATTTAAAAAGTCTGTTCTGTCTGAATGCTTACTGCTCTTACAATACATAAAATAATATGTGAAAGAAGCATTGCTCTGTGCTGATGTGTACCCTGGAAACGACACACTGTTTTTATGAAGGTATAAGAAATATTGGTACATGATTGACTGAAGATCAATTCAGATGATACAGATTCATGGCTGAACAATAACTTAATTTCTTCAATAGAAGCTGTCCACAGAAATCTACAAAACCATATTTGCCACATTTCTACCAGGAGTGTCATAGAATTTAGAGAGCTGACATTGATCTCTTAGAAGTCAGGCTCTCTAGCACTGTTAATAGATTGTTACTTTTTGAAATTGCCACATCCTACTGTGGAATAAAAAAGAGATGCTTCAAAAGGAAAACCTACAATGGTTCCTGGTCAGGGAGGTCATGGAGAGAATTTTTGTTTTAAAATATATAACCCTCAATACACTTTGCTTGCTAAGTTTCTATGAATTAACATTATTTTAGTTTCTATTCATAACTCATGTCTTTGATGTGATTTATTTTCAATTTATGACCTTGTTTGCTATAGAAATTGCTTTGAGTTACTTTCAATAAAGGAAAGGTCAGTAGATAAATAATGAGCTTAAAGTTACAATGAGATTTTTAACATTGAAAACTGAAACCACAAGAGAATGAAATGTTGAAACTAGTCAGAGATACAACCATGTAATGGAAAAATCTGCAAGCCTGGTAATGCCTAAGTAACTAAGACATTCGTAGACTGAATCTTGAAATTTGAGTTTAAAGATAGTAGAATTTAGCTTGTCTGAATGCTTATATGTGATTTTTCTGATTAATCACAGAAACATGTACCTGAGACATTGGAAAGCTGATAAGATCAGGGAGATGCTGCTAGTGAGATAGAGTGAGCACTGCAGAAAGCATCTGGATTCTATGTTAATTCTACCCAAAATTTCCATCAAAATTATTAGGGATATTTCAATAATAATTTAATATGGGCTCATAGCTGGAGACATTGAAGAAATGGTGGATATGAGTGGCGAGTTTTAGTTCAGTCATTTTTTAAAAATGCATTAAACCAATGTTGTTAATTTATCATCTGCAGAGTGGCATTATTAATACAATCTTATGAGAAGTATTATGGAGATTTAGCTAATTAAATGTGAAATGTCTGATATGTGTAAGGAGACTCAGTGAATCTTAAGTAAACTGAAACCATTAGCTAAAACTAAAAAAAAAAAAGAAAGAAAGAGAAAGAGCATTCACCGCTTTATAAATAGTTTTGAATCATCCTTGACATGCTTGCTTTAACATAAGCACCAGGAATTTGCTCAGCAACACCTTTATTGTATCTTGGAATCCTAATGCTCTCCCATGGCTTGCATCCCATCTTGTTACATCATTTCTTCAGAGCACATCCCACATTTACCCTTCTCTTAACTTATCCATAAACTTGGTCCCAGTGTATCTTCACTCATCCCATATGTAGAAGATAAAAGATGCATGAAGAAATGGATTTTGATTCAAGGAGAGAGTAAGATTTTCGATTATGTTAGGCATAGTTTTAGGTTTGGGTAAAGGGAGAGTTCCAACCCACTTTGCACACATGATTTGACAAATAAGTATGCAAATAGCAAAGCAACAAAAACCTGCATTCTTATATTTGATCAGATTTATTAGACATATCAAGGTGTTGTATACCATTATAAACGTACTTTTCAGAGTCAAATTTCTAAGAGGATCCTCATTGTTCCAAGTATAAATGACTTTCTCTCTCTGAGTGTAGTGGTAACAGTGACATGATTCTAACCCCCCCCCAAAAAATATGTATATATATATATACACATATATGTATATATATATATATATATATATATATACATACACACACAAGGATGATAGTATGTTACTTCCATGATTATTTTACAAAAAATATGATTAGCATTTTGTTATCTGACTCTTTCTATTTCCTCCTTGGCTTGCACCTTTTGAAGAAGGAAATTGCCATATAAGAGAGTGGCAAAGAACTGAGGAAAAGAACTGATGACAGCTGCTCGCCAGTTTCAGAAGAATAAAGTCCCTTAGTCTACCAGCCCATGTGGAACAGCATTCTGTCAACAAGCATGTGAATTGAGGTCAACTCCTAGCCCCATTGAATCTTGAGATAAATCTACCCCCAAGAAACACTTTGGTTGAATAACTCTAAAGAAGACATACATATTTTTCAGAAGATGCATTTAAAATTATTGACAATCTAGTGCAACTAGTGGAACCAGTTGCAAAAGTGGAACAACGCTAATTAGCTGAAGGCTAATTGGGGTTTCTTGACTTGAGATAGCCTTTCCTCAATATATGCATATGGATTTTATCATCAGGCAAATATCACCATTAAAAAATGGTGATTCTATGTTAAAGAAGTCCTATTTTACAAAGCAATGATGTTCTTTATCTATACAGAGTGAACACATTTGGATTTTCATAAAATATGAATGATGCCTGATTTAAAAATGAATTTCAAAATCTTACTTTTTATCTTTGGCAGTTTGTATATGATATGTTTATTCCATGCTGATTGGTGAATTAGTGAGACAAAAGTGACATTTTACTATTTAAAATAAAAGAGACAAGAATTGAAATCTAAGCTCTGGAACTTATTAGTTGTGTCCCTTGGGCAAAATATTATTCTCTGATTCTGAATTTCTTTCATCTCAAAATGTATAGTAATATAACCTACCAAATAAACTTTCCAACTTACCAAATAAACTTTCCAACCATTGGTTTATAGAATTACTAAAAGAGGCCAAGATATAGTAAGTATGAAGATATATGTTATATATTCTCAATAACAAAAAGAAACATTAGTTTATTAATAATAATGCTTTAAAAAATGATTAGAGTTCATTAACATGGTTTAAGATGTGGTATAATATAATTGTATAATATCTATACAATAGGAATATTTAAATTTATTAAACAACTATTGTATGCAAAGTAATTTTTGAATATTATTTCTGATTACAAACAAAGCTCATAAGAAAAATTAGTAAAGTAAAAATAATTACATAATTTTAAATTTTAAAAAAATCTCAAGCTTATAAAATGACTTGATTGAAATTACAAACATAGTAAATGACAGAGTTATGTGAGAATCCAGGCATTTTCACCCTACATTTCATTGTATCCATCAAAATATGTCACAGATTATAATAAATTTAAAATTTTAGACAAGCAGTACTTAGCAAGCATGCTGCTTT
Organism: Ictidomys tridecemlineatus; assembly: GCF_052094955.1. Lineage (NCBI taxonomy): Eukaryota > Metazoa > Chordata > Mammalia > Rodentia > Sciuridae > Ictidomys > Ictidomys tridecemlineatus. The sequence goes on from NC_135479.1 coordinate 169,649,173, forward strand.
CACTACATAAAGACAGGAAAACAGCAAAATGTCTAAACATTGTCAAGAAATTTCCACAGAGATCAGTTGTAGAGAACTGATCAGTGATCAGTTATACTGATAATGGTATTACTAATGAAAATTTCTCTCCTCTTATCATTATCTGTATTGATCAAGAGATATGTTAATATATTTCCCAGTTTTACATCCTGAAATGAAATTGCAATATACCTAGCTTAGATTTCTGGACTATTTACTAATAAATGACACAATATTCTTGCATAAATGAGTATTTACTTAACAATTCAACTATTTATGTTCAGATGGTGAGTCAGTTTGGTAATTGTGCACTCACAAATTGAAATGGGTGAAGTTATTTGAAATGAGATGTTTGACAGAAAAAGTGAATGTGGATTGAAGCTGAGCACCTCTACCATAGAGAAGTCAACTAATATGTACATAACCAACCACTTGCTGCCCTGTATACCATATCCTATTACTGTATACTAGACCTTAATAAAGTGGAAGGAGCAATAACTGCTTCACACACTTTGAAATGAAGGTAAATTTCAAAGACAAAACCCACAGATTTTTCTAAACTTTCTTATCTTCAGAAGAAATTATTATAAAATCTGAATGGTATACCTGTCTTGTACTCCATAAATCCTTATGCACATGAGTTTTACATCTTTTAACAATTATTATTACATTTCCAAACTAAATATCTACTAAAATTTCAATCATTATCCAACCTGACATTGGGAAGGAAATTCTTAATTGATTGAAAACAGTGTGGAAAATATCAGTATAATCATAAGTTCTATTCTCATGTGCACAAAACAAGAGAAAGTTATAGTTGTATATGTACACTTATTTACATATATACATACACATATATAAATATGTGCATTGAACATATATTAATGGATTGTTATTTCTGAAGGATAATTATCATCCTATTTCATTTGATATAATTCTATTAACCAAAGTAAATTAAAAGTTTTTAAAAAATAGATTTGCCTATGTGAATGCACTAACATATTTTTACTCACACAATGAAGGTCAATGTTATTTTCAGTAACATGCCTTTGTTGTAGTCCGTGGAGAATCTTACTACATGTAAGTAGGAATTCTATCCTTGCTCAATAATGTATCATTTTGTAGGAAGTTGTAGCTAGTTTTATTTTTTATTATTATTTATCATGTACTAAGCACTGTATTAAATGAGATGCTTGCCTCTATTTCCAATTAGTTCTTACCTACTCCCTAATGTGCTTTTGCCAATGATTTATTGTTTGTAAGTAGCTTGACTAAACTATGCTCTGTTTACTTTCTTTGACAGTTATCTATGACTGTAGATGATCTCCCTTCTTAGGTGGACAGGGAATGATGTGGTAGTAAATGGAAAGAATAATTTGGATTAACCCAGTGTTTGAATTCCAAAAGGCTAAAGGCTGTATGAGAGTGACTGTGTGATAACCAGTCATGGAATGAGAAGACTGCTGAAACAAAAGCCTTATGGAACACCAAAGTTTAAGTCTGGTAAACTGCAATCTGTTTGCAAGTCTAACAGGAAAAAAAAGACAAAATCAGGAAAATGAAACATTAACCAAATAGTGGTTGATGAATTTCGGTTGGATTAGAAATGGGTCAATAGCAAAAACAGAAATAAGGGAGATTTGGCAAGATAACTATAAATATTATCAGAGTGAGAAACTGTTAGGGTCTGTAAACAAGTCAAGATGACGCCTGGCATTTTGCAGAGGGAGTGGTTTGTGAAGTAAAGATAGGGAGCCATTAAGTGTGGAGATTCCTTGTTGGTTGACTACTGTATCTAGTTTATGTTAATTAAGATAAGCTGTGTGGAATGTATATATACCTCTCTGGTCCTACAATAAACGGCTCCCACTTCTGCTGTATCAATGTACACAAGTTGCTCGTCACCCCCTGGTTAGTTTGCTGCAGCCGGACTGCAGCAAGAAACATTCATTTATTTGTTAAGAATGCATTAATGAGTGGATTGGAATGGCTTGTGTGTACAAGGTCAGTAGAATGATCTCTGCCTTATAATTTTAATAAGCATAGTTTATAGGATGATATTTTAGTTTTACTCCATTTGTTAGTGTTGAGAGCCACAGCCGAGTCGGGATGACGCTTAGCATTTTGCCAGAAGGAGCGGTTGAGAGGTGATGCCAGGAAGCCATTAAGATGATGTGGTGCACCCTGGGTGAGGGGTGAGGAGTTCCAGGGAAGCCACATGGAGTGCGGGTGAGAGTTGGGGCAATAAAGTAGTTCCTGTTAGAACCTACAAGTGCCTCGTGGCGGCTCCGTTATTTTGTGTCCAGCCAGACTGCGGCAGTTAGAAATAGAAGCATCCAGATTCCCTTAGAGCTATAATGGATAGTGGGGAAAGAATAACATTTAATGATATTATTTCATGACTTACTGATTATTTTATGGCCACAGACATGTGGATTATAATGGTAAGCAACCAAAAATGATGACAAATCTTATATACTCAATAAAATGTGTAGTTTGATGTATTTTTTTTATAATTTGTATTTTTCCTTAAAGAGTACCTAAGCAAGCTACTATGGGCTCACCATATTTCAATACATGCACTGCCCGTTCTCTACCCTGTTGTTTACCTCAGGGACTGAAATTACATGGGCATTCCTGCCTTTGCCCTCTTATTAGCTTTGGCTAATAGAAAACACTAGCATCAAATTGGAGGTTAAAGGAATAAAAATTGGGTATATTCCCCTGATCCAATCTTTTCTGCCAGTTGTTGCATTCATTACAGCTATGCATTGTGCAACATCCATATAATGACTCCATTTCTTCTTTTGCCCATTAGCCCTATATGTGGAAAAGAACTCTTATTACATATGTACTTCACTGCTTCCTTCCTGATTCTTTCCAACAAGTACAAAATAAAACATTTATTCTTCAAGACATTTTCAAAACTCAGACATAAAGTAATTTTCCCATTCCTGAAATCTGGCCTTGTTTGGGGGCAATTGACAATCATGATCTGAAGAGAGCCTTTGAAAAGAAGAGTGCTTTGAGGTTTTCTCTCTTTTTACTGGTGGGTACCTTGTAAATTCACGTGAATAAACTCAGGATAGCCTGTTAGAAGACGAGACGCACCAGAGAAAGGAACAGGTAGCCCTATGGGACAATCACCTAGTCTGCAGAAAAACTAGAAACTGATGACAAATAACAAGCAAGCTAATAGGAAATAACAAGTGAGCCTGTATATACACCGGAGCAATGTCCTGGTTGAACCCAGGACTAACTACTAACCTGAAGAATGATTAGCTAAAAATAAACATTTGAGTTTTAAGGCCACTTTTAGAATAATCTATTATGAAACTAAAGCTAACTGATAATTAATAACATTCTCTACAAATGCATTCAGAATCATCGTAACAATATAAAATGTGAAGAAAATCTAATTAACTTTGGGAAGACAAAAGTCATTTACAAATATGAATTTTCTTTTTTTTTGGAGATTACAGGTTAAGGTTACTACATAAAAGTAAGGCTGTGCCTCTTTGAGCAATTTAAAATATCCATTCTCATTTTTTCATCTTTAAAATAAAGAAGTTGAATTCACATTATTATTATCATCTCTACTTATCCATGACAGTTTTATGCCAGAAGATTTATCATGGTTTCTGATTTTTTATTATGGACTTCTACACCATAATTCACAATTGAGAATATACTCAGAAAGGAGCAATGTCTCTGTGCTGCAGCCCTTACCTAGCATATAACTAAAGTGTCAAACCAAAACTTACATTTATAATAGTTCTATATTACTTATATTTTCCTGCTAATAAAATAATATACTAACTTGAAAATTTGTATTGTCTTTTGATTCTAAATTCTTAGAATTTTGTATCCTTGTGAAAATGTGGTAATGTCAGGGACAAAGGGGATAGGTAAAGTTAAAGCAGCCTCATAGACAAAGTATATTCCATTGATTACCTGCATTATAATCACCAGAGCATTGTACAAAATGCGGGTATCCAGAATTTTCTTCAATTTCACTATTTAGCATCTCTAAGTGTTAAGAATTCCCAAAATGTTTCAAGCCTCTGTGGTACCTTTGAATCTTTTGGATTAATGGGAACTTAAATCCAATTTATGCACTTATTAGGTATAATATGTGAGCTGATATATTTATAAATAATTACCAGTGACACAAAAATCCTTCTATGAGAGGGGGCGATGGTTGTGGCTCAGTGGTAGAGTGCTTGCCTAGCATATGGGAGGCTCTAAGTTGGATCCCTGGTACCACATAAAATACACAAATAAACTAAAGGTATTGTGTCCATCTACAATTAAGAAAATTTTTAAAAATCTACTATGAGAAGTGTTGATTCAGGCAGCTTTTTATTAATTCCATTAATTGGTGACTCCTTAGTAACAAACTTAGTGAAGTGCCGCACTAAAGACTGTACCTAATTGATATTTGTCATTGAATTGACAAGTCACTTAAATATAATCTCTTTAAGTAAAGGCAAAATAATGTTATTTTTATATCTTAGCATGAAATTAAATAAATATATATTTCATATAGTTCATATGTATATATTAGTATAAAAGAACACTGAATTTTTATGTTTTCTGGTTGTCCTATAAAATGAAACAAATGAAGGAAAAAGGATTATAAACTATAAAAGATTAAGTATCAGTCTTATCAAATTATTAAGATTCTAAGAATTTCTAAGATGTTTGAAATAAAAATTAATTTGTAAGATCAATTAAATTGTACTATGGTGATGAAGGGAATATTTATATTTATCTCTCTCAACACTGCAGTGTGACATCTCTACTGAATATATACTCAGTGAGTTATAAATTCCTGGCTGACAAGAAAAAATAGAAATAGCCACATTAGATATAATCACTAGTCTGGGAAAATTTTCAATGCTACATAAATTTATAATTTGATTTAATCATATTATTTATAAATTGTAATTCTTCCAACCTCATGATTTTAAAATGTGGCACGTCTCCTCTTTTATTAAGAAATCGGGTATCCTTGTATCTCTAGGTACATATTTTTAATAATGCTTTCTTCTTGGTCTTAGGTTTTTAAGCTGCTTAAGTTAAAAAAATATCACAGGGATCAACTGGTTATTTACAAAAATGTGTAATAGGTCATTTCTTGTATAAATAGCCCCAAAGGCATTGGTGAGATCTCAGCTAATGAACGGTAAATCATATTTAATATGTAATTTAAAAAATCTAAGTCTTGGGGAAAAAGAGGAGCCTATGAAAATTAATAAATCATATCAGTGTGTTCACCACCATAACTTTAGAAGTTTCTGCCTTTAAGAGACAGACTTGATCCTGACTATATAGATACTCATTTATTTTAATAATGCTTTTTTATGGTATCTTACAATTTATTGAATCTTATAATTTTTTTCCTCCTAGTGTGTTGTTAGCCAAAAGCTGTTAAAGTATATATGAAAAAGCTAAATACATTAAAAAGCATATGATTAAATTTCAATTCTCTTGATGGTTATTTATATTATCTGGGGCATCCTTCTATCAGAAACTCCAGCAGGCAATGAGGGAGAAGTGATCAAAGACATGTCAGTAACAATGGCCAAGACTGCCTTTCATCAACAGCTTCATATGGCTATTTTGAATTTTCGTTATAGAAGAGATAAAGTCAATAGCATAAATGAATAAAGTACATAAATGAGAAATGAGGTTGAATTCATCATTAAAGTTTTCTCGACCCCTGAAACAAAAATTTCAGTCAAGTTAACATATTAATGGGTTCTCAATATTACATAAATAATAAATGAATTGTATAGTCAATAATTTATGAGTTTTAGTTTTTACACATATTAAACATTACTTCATTCTAAACACTAAGTGATATGAAATATTTTGAAGCTAAATTGTTATTTTTAAAACTAAACCAAGAGCTTTACTGGAATTTTTTAAATTACATTTGATGCTTTCTATGACAGTGTGGCTTGGAAAATTACGTATTTTGTTCATTGACTTTCAGATTTAGAAACTGGAGTTGGGTCTATCAGGTATTGCTAGAATATGCTACACTAAAATAAAGAAATAAAAAATTTTGGTGGCATTGGCAGCATTGTGATCAATATCCCCAACAAGAACAACATAGAAGATGAAAAGATTTTGTTTTTGTGGGGGGGTGGGCTCATGATTTCAGAGATCTCAGTCTACAGACAGTCAATGTCATTTCTCTGGATCCAAGCGAGGTAACAGATATAGGGGAAGGGCCCAGTAGAGAGAAGCTATTCAGCTCACATTGGGGTCAGGAAGTGGAGAGAGGAAGGAGAAAAGGGGTTTTAGAGAAAATGCACCATTCCTGTGCACATCCCCAGTGATCCACCTCCTCCAGCCATATCCCACCTGCCTAAAGCTACCATGTTTTCAGTTCATTTATACCAGGATAAAATGATTAGGTTATACACTCACAATCAAATCATTTTATTTCTGAATATTCCTGAAGAAACACAGGAGCTTTGGGAGGGCACCTCATATTAAAACCGTAACAGTAGCATATATATCAAAGAGTTATTTATTTGCAAGTCAACTTTGTCTGTTTTGACTTTGTTTTGGAATGCAATCCAGGCTCAGGTCTGCATGACATGTCCATGTATTTTGCTACCCCAATGAACAGAGGTTCCTGGCTCATTTCCTTCTCATAGCACAAGGTACAGGAGCAAAAGAGCTGGTGGAAACATTCAGTGCTACAAAAATGTATGCTTGGATGCAACAGATATCCATTCACTCACCTTTTGATGGACAGAGCAAGGCAATCATGTAAAGGGAAGCAAAAACTAAATTTAAAGGGATGAATTGCATAATATCGCTGTAGAGAATAAAGTATGAATAATGGAGGACAGTAATACAATTTACATTCAGAGTTTCATAAATATGTTTCTGGTCCTCTTGTTTTTCATGTACTCACCATCTGCTCTGTCTACACCAAAGCATATAAAGAAAAACATGGAAATCTTGGGAGGGATTTGATCTAGTTTTTAAATAAAATCCATACGAAAAGTTAGACCCAAGTGAGTTCTTGACTATGTTAAAGTGTAAATTTTCTAGGAATTTGGAGAAATAAAATTTTGTTTGCAGATGTAAGAAGTTGAGAAAGTGGTGATCAAAATTATTGTTTAAGAAATAAAGAAATTTTTAGGAAAGAAATAAAGGAATTTTTAGGAACCAAAGATCCTTATAGAAACATTTTTTTTTTTTTTAGGGTAGAACGGAGATAAGGAATACACAAGATGAACTTGTAGCAAATTTTTTTTCTACAAAATGATAATGTGTGAAGAAGAGAGAAATAAGAAGGAGAAAAAGGAAGAGAGAAAAAGAATATATTCAAGAGGGGTATGTGTGTGTGTGTGTGTGTGTGTGTGTGTACACATACATGATGGAAGCCTTCTGAAAGAGGTCCTAATAGAAAAATGTGGAGCAACTTAAGACACAAACTAAACATCCATTAGCCCTTACTAATATACATAAACTATTGAATAGATAAATAGATGGAAAAAAGGAGATAGATTTTCCGTGTAGTAGAATTCATACAACTAATGTAACTATTTTGTGCTCAAGGAGATGAAATACTCCTTAAGCATGGACTAAAGCATAGTGAATTATTTCACATTAGCAAAGTACTACTGAAAGGAGAAAAAAGAGTAGCTTTATAGTGGGAAAAACTGTCAAACACTGTCTCAGCCAAGCTACCAAGATTTATATATATTGATATGATATAATGAAAATGACATTTTACCTCTGTGGTCATCCTTCCGAAAATACATAATCTCTGGATAACCATTACTAAAACTTGAGTTAAAAACCAAATGAGACATATCTTAAAAATATTTCAGTTGTAATTTACTTTGTTGTACTGAGGCCCTGTTGGTGTAGTGGTGAATTGTAGGGCAGGGAAAGCAGCTTCTAATGTTATGATGAAATTATTCTCTTGCAGGGCGTGTTTCTTGGCTTTGACCTTCAGACATGATTCACCAGTGGTAAAGCCTTTTTCAATATTTCCTTAGATGAGATTGTGATATTAGAGAAGCTCGGTTTGTGGAAGACTCTTCAATGCATCCACCATGTGGAGTGGACAACTTTTTATAGAGAATGCTCTGGGTGTATTTTATTATGATTATTTTTATCTCCCTCTGACATAACCAGGAATTCTTTTTTCAGATCATGTGATAACCTAGTGGGGTTACTGGCACCAAAACTCAGGAGAAAACTGATAACTGGAATTTTCCACTAATCACTGGAATTTTCTTATTGTCATTTTAGTCCACCCTCAGTCTGAAGTGATCCATCACAATTGCCATTCAACTATTTCAACTGGCTTATGGCTATACAGACTCATGGTAATCATGTAAGTAGCAATACTTTGCTGTTATTTCAAAGTAGTGATTTGTTCTGACAGAGCAACTCTTAGATGGGTCCAAGTAATGGTGATTTTTTCAGTCACTCACTTTTTTCTTGTTGTTAGGACAGATTCACAACTTCCAAGTTGTTTACATGCCAGAGATGAAATCAAAATTCTGTCATTTTCCTATATCTGAAAAACTGTTAAAAAGTTATTTTGAAGCCATCTTAATTTCACCTTCTTCTTTGAAAGGCATTTTTTTCTGGATATTCATCTTGATTTCACCTTAATATTTATCCTTTTGTTCTCTTCAATGCTGTTTTATTTTCATCACTCTTTAAGTTCTGGTTGAAGTCCTGGAGTTTTTCTTAATTTCTTTCTGCATGTAATATATCTCTTTATTCTGGCTGCTTTTCAGATTTTCTTTACCACTGGTTCTCAGCAAACTGAGAATGAATTTTACTAGTGAGATTTTGTTTTTGTTTATTCTGCTAGAATTTTCTTGAGACTTTGGGATGTGCAGGTCTAAAATTTATGCAAATATAGAAACATTTCAATAATTTTTCAAGTTTAATTTTTCTGCTGTTTTTCACGTTTTGTTACTAGAATTAATTGTTATATTAGGTGGCTTGTTATTGTCCCATAAGGCCACTGAACATGTAGCTCTTTCCCAGCCTTAGCTACACTAAACAAAGTTGATATAAACCATTTTGTACAAGTAACTGCATGGATATATACATTTTAATTCTTTTTGATCAACCTAGAATTGAAATTACTGGGTAATGGGTAGGTAGAGGTTTAGTCTTGAATATCAGCCAAGTAGTGGCACCATCTTACATAGCTACCCAACTTGTCTGAATCTTTTGCTGTTCCGTATCTTGCCTATTCTTTGTGAAACCAAACTTCAAATTCTGTCTACTTAAAGTAGATAGTAGCTAAAGTCTAGTAGCTACAGGTCAGTACAGTTTCAATTTGAATTTCTCTAATAAGTTAATTTTTTAAAATATTTTTGCTCATTCATATGGGAAATGTTTGTTCAAATTGGCCATTTGTATTGAATTGTTTGTCTTTTTAATTACTGAGTTGCAGGAGTTGACAATATATTCTGGATGAGAAGATTATTTTAAATTTAATAATATCTAATTTATCAAAATTTTGCTATTATTGTTTTTTAGCGACCTACCTAACAAAAGTGACTTTTTATTCCCTTGAGTTAAAATCATATGCCTCTATATTTTATTTTATGCAGTCATGGTCTTTTATGGAGCTAGATGGGCCATTTTAAATTAAATCTAATATAAAGTTTGAGGGAAAACTCAATGATATTTTCTTCAATTAATATTAGTCATTCTAGTAGTTTTGTTGAAGAAAACTTTTCCATTGGATAAATTTATAAATTTATACATGTGTCAAAATAAAATGATGTATAAATCTGGGTTCAATTCTGGATTCTTGTTCTTTATTCCAGGAATACACTGACTTAATTATGGTAGCTTTGTATTATGCCTTAAAGTTTGGTGGCGTAAGACTTCCAAATATGTTCTTTTTTCAAGCATGCTATTTATAGATTATGTTCTTTGCTTTTAATATATATTTTAGAATAAAATTTTAAATTTCTAAAAAAAATTTTGCAGGGATTAAACTTGAATTGCTTTACAGAGCGACAAACTTGCAGATAATTGACAGTTTAATAATGTTGAATTTATAAATATGTGTATCTCCATTCTTAGGTATTCTTTATTGGCCTTTGTATATTTTTAGTTTAATTTAGAGACATTGCACAACTTTCAAAAAATTCATTCCTAATTATTTTGGCTTGATGCTATTGTAAATGTATTTTAAGAATATCTTCATTCACTCTTTTGTTGATAGTACAGAGAAATATAGTAGACTTTGTAATTTAATTTTCTATGCAGCGGTTTTTCTTAATTCACTTAGTATTCCTATATATAATTCTCATACATGTGAGAGTAATGCATACAAATATCTACCAAAATCACATGCAGGAATATTCATTGGCTGAGACAGGAGGATCACAAGTTCAAAGCCAGGTTCAGCAAAGTCAAGGTACTAAGCAACTCAGTGAGAACCTGTCTCTAAATAAAAAAATAAGAAATAAATAAATAAATAAATAAATAAATAAATAAAGATTAAAAAAATAGGATGGAGATGGAGATCAGGGTCAGTGGTCGAGTGTTACTGATTTCAATGCCTGGTACCAAAATGTAAATAAATAAAAAAATGTTCATAGCAGTAATACTTTGTAACAGACAAAGCTTTTCAAAGGTTTGTCTGTTAGGGCAAAGACTAGGTAAATAAATTTTGATATGCTCAATGAAATATGATACAGCAATAGATATAAATGAACACACAACAACATGGATAAAATTCTATCTTGATCATTCATGCAGTTATAGCAAAACACCTGAGACTGGGGAATTTATAAAGAACATGAATTTATTTATCACAATTCTGGGACCTTGGAAGTCCAAGATACAGTCACCATCAGGTTTCCTGTCTGCTGAAGGCCTAGCTTCTGCTTCCAATATAGTGATTTGAATGCTGCATCCTCTGAAGAAGGTGAACTCTGTGGCCTCCTGTGGTAGAAAGTAAGGAAAGGGCAGAAGGGCCCAGCTACCTCTTTCTTGGCCTTGCATAAGATAAGGCCTCTAATCCCATCATTAAGGACTCCACCTTCATGACTTAATCACTTCTGAAAGGCCCCATGCTGATTACTAGTATGTTGGAGTATACATTTCAACTCATGACTTTTGGGAACATATTCAGAACATAGCAACCTTCAAAAGTAATCAGACATAAGAGTTCCTACAATATAATTTCATTTTCATAAAATTAAAGAGGAGGTAAGAAAAAATCTATGATTTTAGAACTCAGAAAAATAATTGAAGTTTAAAGAGGAAGGAGGGAGCATTGTATATCAGAAGTTTCTGAGATATAGATAATGGTTTATTTCCTTACCTGTTTGGGAGTTTACTATATGTGTTTTCTCTGTTTGTATGCAGTGATATAAAATATAATACTTAAATATATTTATTTATTTATATTTTCAATGTAATACTGAAAAATAATTTAAAGGATCTGTATTTCAAGATATCCACTCCAGATACTTAGCTGTAGGCATAGCATGCAAGAAAATGAAATGAAATATAAATTAGTCTCAAAACTATGATGAATGCTTTAAGTTGATATTTGTTTAATCTTTCTTGTTAGAAAGCTATAGCTATTGCCAAAACAAGAAATCAACTCTGTATTAACAATGTTGTCAATAACAAAGATCCAGAGATGATATCAGATGTTTCAGAGGAGGCACAGACTCAGAACATAAGAGAATGGTCTTTCTCCACCAAACAGTAATAATCAGAACAGATGGAAGTGATCCCCAATTTCATGGAATCTGTCAAGCCTGTTCTAAAGCAAGCTTGAAAATCTTATAGAAGCAGTGGACAGTAGATCATTGGCAGCAGGGTACAGGTTGATATTTGGGTAACTTGATCATGTGTATAAACAACTTATTAATTATTACTACAGTAAAGTTAGCATTCTTGAATTACATTCCTTCTAATAGAAGAGAGATATACAAACTAGAAAACTTCTGATTCAGGAATATGGTGTGTATGGAGAAAGAAAATTATGTCAGGGAGCTACTATATTAAACATGGATCAAAGAAGAGACTGAAGAGACTTAACTCCAAAATGTTACAGGATGGTATGAATTCACATGTAGGTAATGAAGTGCAGGATGATGTTACCACAAAAATGAAACTTGAGCATTGTAGGATGTGCATGCCAACAGAATAAATCCTGTGCCATAGGGGATAGTTTCATATTGATGAACTCCCATGTATCTAGTTTTATATCTTGCCACCTTTGCTCCAGAGGGCACAGGATTTACTTTGTAAGCATGTGCTTCTGGTTGTTGTTGGGAAAAACTGGCAGACCTGCAGCTTTCAAAGTTCACAGTACTTTTCCTTCCATACAATTCTCAGCTCTTCCCAAGACAGCAGGATAGGGCAGGAGGTAGTAGATTCCGAGCAGGCAAACATTTAGTAGAACACTTGCCTCATTTGAGGGTTTAACACAATCTTCATAAAGGAAGGATGTCTAATGATGAAGATTTGGGACATTTTGTACCCCCAAATGTTTGGAACAATATAGAGAGGTTCTAAGCATATATTCATAATGCCAAGCTTCCAATTCTTTCATGTCAGAGTCCCAGTATCAGACGCTTGGAAAAACTTTGAGATTTCAATATTTTCTGTGATTCTTAAGGTAAGATCCTGAAACTGTTTCACACTTTGGCTGTGTTCAGGCTATTTTATACAAAGCTTGTTTTTAAAGCTCCCATGGAGTCTTGGCTCTCATGCTTTTCTCTTACTTGACATCTAATTGCTTAAACTGGTAATTTTATCTTTTTGAAACATCAATAGTACTACTAATAAGTGCCTGATTACCAGTCTTTACAAATATTCTTTGCCTTGTATTCTCTTACATCACTGATAAGTCAGTCTATCTCGTTCCATTCTCTCACTTCATGATGTGCAAAAATCTTTGCAATTTCCTTCTACAGGATGTTAAGAAACATCAATACCCTATTATTTAGAGATGGAATTTCTCATTTAAACACAAACTGGTGAGAAATCAAACTAAAAAAAATCAAACTGAAAAAATCCTTAAAATCTACTTCTTAGGGCTATTCATGGTATCCTCAGCCTTAGATAGAGCTCTATAGAAATGGAGACTGTAACAGAGTTTGGTCACGCAAGAACCTTGAGGATTTACTCTTTTGAAAAATAGTTTACATAAAAAATCAGGATGATACAAGGGGTGAGCTTACAAGGATGTAGTCTTACCTAAAGCCTGGATTGTGAAAACTGCAACACAAAAAGGATTCCACTTTGTGGCAAGGGAATCATGATTTTGTTAGCAACTTTAATCAGTCATTACATGTGACCTTCCCCTGCGTGGGCAAACCTCTCAGATGAGACATTTTTTGTTTTGCCAAGGGTAATTTTCCAAAGAGAGAGGAATGTATGAAGCAACAACTGGAAAGTGAATGCCCTGGCCCAGGAAAGAGGACTTGTAATGTGGCTACAAATGCGATATGGCAAGAGTGAACAATTAAAATTCTGAAATTCATATACATATACAACTTACCTGGTAATTGATATTTTTTACCAAAAGTGGTAAAAATCTATACTGGATCTATTTTATTATCTCAGAAACTGACAAGGGAAATAAAGATACTTTAGCTGGGCACTGCAGCATGTGCTTGCAGTTCCAACTACTGAAGAGATTAATTCAGGAAAATAAATGAGCCCAGGAGTTCAGTGTGGGCAACATAGGGAGAACTTGCCAACAACAACATTGACTAACGAATAAGGGGTACAAAACCATGGTCCCTGTGTGTTGAGGTGGGATCACCTTTCTGTTTCAATTTATACAATCTAGGGTACAGCCAAGACTACATCCTTGTAAGCACCTTCACTGCATCATACTGCTTTTTAAGTAAACTGCTTTTCATAAACTCTTTAAAAGCAGCTTTAGATAATGATATTTTCTTAGTTTTATAATTCAAGATTGTTTATTACCTATTTTCTAATAGTAGTAAGAGAATATTTAATTTATTCTACTATGAGACTAAATAATTGGTGATATCAACACTTGCAATCTTCTGTATTAGGTAGAAAATCAAATGAGCTACTTAAGGAAAAAATAACTTGATATAAGGGAAGAATATTCTTGATTATAACATCATACTTACGTAGTTTTAGTTAATGATCTTGTTTGAAAGTTGTATTCACTTATGTCTGAGGCTTATGCTAAGATCAATAATGTATAAAATACAATACATAAATGAGATTCAAAATAAATTCTTTGAAAATAATATTCTTGAATAACTAATAAAGAAGATGTGTAGAGACTGGACTTTTATGAACTCATCAATCAGGTACAGCTGTCCAAGGGCAGGAGGTCTTACTAACAGCTTCTGTCAGTATTGTGATGGATTTCATTGGATTTTATTTGTAATGAGGCGACCAACATGATGTTCTATTGTGAGTGAAGGTCATTTGTCTCTACAAGATTTATCAAGTCTGTCACTCATTACCCAAATCACACTAGTCATTATTTCATCTATATGATATTTGTTGATTTGTTCTTTCAGAATTTCTAACTATAAAAGAAAATCCATGAAATGGTGATAAAAATTTTCATTTTTATAGCACTATACAGTCTTTCAATTACTGTCATATTTTTCCTCCCTTTTGATTTTTGGAACTGCCCTATGAATTTGACAGTTCGTACAGTGAGTAGATTTTTTTGTTTTGTTTTATGTTTTTAATGAAAAACATTCCAATATACCCAAGGTAATACAGGAAGGAAGTTTTTGATACCAAACCAGACTCCAGCTCATTCCAGATATCCACAAACCTTTTACCATTTATGTTATAGTGTTTTCTTCCAATAAGTATCAACTTATTTTACAAATATCTTCTGTAAAAAACAAAAACAAAAACTAAAAAAAACATAGTGTTATTTTTATTTTGTGAATGAAATATGTCAATCACATAATGATGGAGGTTTAATAACACAAATGTAAATAGGCCCCATCTGATACCTCCTTGTATTTGGAGAAGGACAGTTTTACTAATTACTGCCTTTTCCTTTGTAGCATCAGGACTCTCTGAGGAATTTAGTAATGGAATAATACTTAGAAAAATGGCCCCAAATCAGGAAACAAGCTAAAAGAAGGTGGCAGTACAATTCAAAATACCTTCCTAGCAGGAAACATTTAACATGTTTGCTCCATTCAATTGACTACTCAGTACTGTGATATCAGCTGCTTAACTCAAAGAGTGCCCAAATATTCTCCCTTCCCTCTAACTCGGAGGCAGAAGGTGCAAAGATCAAGTGCCTTTCCTGATGTGGAAACATGGCATTCAGCAAGCAGGCAGGGACGCAAATCAAACAGTGGCTGTCCTACAGAAAAACTGCCAACCTCCTGCCCACCTCATACTACCACCTCTTCACCTCCAGACCACACCGTCTTCCTGTACAGTTTGATCTTGAGCATGATTTTAACAGTGGAGAATAAACAGCAAGTGCTCAAGACAATAAAAACAGTGGAAAAGATATTTTTACTTCTCGTTTAGAAAATTGTATGCTCCTAGAGGTGCTACATTTAGAAAGTGCATCACAAGGCAAAAAGGGGAAATTTTGAAGGGGTTAATCTCCAGCTTCATTATGTGGCAGCTGGTTTAAATCTGAGGCATTGTGCTCATGCCTGTCTCGGGCCTAGGTAATTTATAATAGCCTAAAGTTCCAATATAAAAAGCACATAGCTGCAGGGAGACATGTCAGATTCCCTTACACAGTCTGTCATTTCCTTGGAAACATAATAATTAAGATGTCTCGTATAACTGCTTCTGCCAGAAATATTTTTAGATTTCAACCCATTTCAAGAAACTCTAAATTCAAGGAGAGAATTATTAAATACTGCATGACAAACTAAGGAAAGTACTCTTACAGGTTTGTTCTGTCAAAAGGAACAGATACTTCATCTAAATCTCTTGACAGTTAGTTGAGAAATACCTACACTTGAATTAAAAATAAAAGGATTGGCATCAGTTTGATCAGAGGAAAAGAGCATGCGATGGGGGAGAGGAATATCACTCTTAATCAAAAGCACTCCTTCAGTCTAAAAGACTGACACAATTTTAAACAAAGAATGACATCATCCCTCATCTTCAAATTAATGCAATTGCCTTTTCTTATTATTCATTTTATTCATAAATAAAGTACTTACGGTAGCATGGGGGTACTATGAGGATGTAATTCAGGACTGATTTGCTTGCAGCTATTAAATGGGGCAACTTGACAGTCATACATTGAATTTTCTTCCTCAAGGAATGATAAAACTATGTCTGCTGCATTACAATAATTTACCTTGATAATGTGTTTAACTTAAAGAGAAGTCAAATTAGATAGTTAGAAGGAGAATTACATAGTTGAGTTCAATAGGTTAAAGTAATTAAAAAGAGAAGCTGGTAAGAACCCTTTCACAGAGAAGGCCATTTTCCCAAACTTTTCCAGGACTTCTTAATAAAAACTCTTATTATCTACTAAGGCAAAGCCATAAATTCAATTAGAATTTAATGAGATAGTCAATAACTATACAATAGCAAATTTTTTTGTGATGAATATTAGAATCAAGAGCAATTAAAGAGGCATTTCGACAAACTAGCACATATTTTAAATCTAGCATGTTCTACTAGTTTACTCCTTCTCACGTGCACTATCATTTAGTTCTCACAACAATCCACTGAAAGACATATTGTCCCCTTTTCTAAGGGAGGAAACTGAATATCAAGTTACATGTTTATTATACAGCAATTTGTGAACTTCTATTTATCATACTTAGCAACTCCTTTCTTCTTAAATTATTTCTCTAAAAATACACTTATTTGTATATACAAACTAATATATATAATTATGTATATATTCATATATTATATACACATAATTATAATATTTTATACACATAATAATGTGTATATAATATTATGTGTATATAATTTAAAATATATGTATACAATTATGAATTAGAATGATGAATAAATTTTGCTACATAACATATATAAAGATATATATATCTTTATATATGTTATGATATATATATCTTTGTTCAGGAAAGATTATTAAACATTATGTTTTAGATTTTTCCCATTTAAAAGATAAATGTTCTTACCCTCCAAATATCCACCAACATTAATTGCATAAAATGTCCTCTGAGAATGAGAAATATTCATTTTGAGCCAATTGTGTTACAATAATATTAAGTTAAATAGACCTCTATTCAATGTATGATGTGTTGAGACAAACTGAAGTAGAGCTTTAATATGTCACTCAACTTGTTTTGTTCTACTTTTCTTCCTGAGCTTTTCTCTATTACTTCTCTTTATATCTCAGTTTTTATTTGTACATGTACCTCCACATCTCTCTCTCTCCCCTAGCCATCCATTCTTCCATCTATTATCTGTCCACCTATATTTGCTATTCTTACCCCTCCTCCAACAGTGAGTATCTGGAGAGAAAAGCATTTGCCTGTTTGGTTCACTAATATTTTCCTTTACTGGATTTATTTTAAAATCAATAAACATTTGTTGTATGAGCAGTGATATACCTGATTCATATCTGTAGGAATAACTGTATAGGAGAGGTTTAAGCAGTTTTTTCCCTAAATTCATATCTACCTAAAACCTCAGAAGGTGAGCTTATTTGGAAATAGAGACATAGCACACATAATTACTAAGGATTTCGGGATGAAATAAGAGGAAAGAGGAAAAAAGAATGGCTATACAGAGCCCATGTGATGATGGAGACAGGGACTGAGTTTATGCTACTACAAACCCAAGAAGACTGAAGTCACCAGAAGCTGGAAGAGACCAGGAAAAATTCTGCCCTAGAGCTTCCAAGGAAACATCCCCTACTGACACCCTTCATGAATACAAGTTTTTAGCTTCCAGAGAGAATACATTTCTATTGTCTTAAATCAACAAGTTTGTGGTACTTTGTTAGGACATCCCTAGCCTAATTGAAATATATTTCTATTTCAAGCAATTTGTTCAACTTTGGCAAGAAGAACAACTTGTCTGAGTCCGTTTTCTTAGAGATCTCAGCAAGGTGTGTGGGATACAGGCATGTAGTTTTCTAGGGGAGGTGGAAAAATGAAAGACAATTATGAACTAGAATAATGTATAAATGTTGTTACATGGCAGACAGTGAAGCTAGCAGACTGTAGGAAATCTATATTTCACCAGATTCAATGGCACATACCTGTAATCCCAGTGATTTGGGGTGCTGAGGCAGGAGGATCACAAATATGAGGTCAACCTCAGAAAATTAGTAAGGTTTTAAGAAACTTAGTGAAACTCTGTCTCAAAAAAAAAAAATAAATAGAAAGGACTGGAGATATAGCTCTATGGTAAAGTACCCCTAGGTTCAATTCCCAGTATAAAAAAATCTATATTTCATTGTTTGTGATAATCTGAGATAAGAGATTCTACTTTAATATGTAAGCTAGTTTCTTTGATCTTAAAACTGATGATAGGGCTATTATTAGAATACACATGGGTGCTTATGTGAATAGTGTGTATGTATATATATATATATATGTGAATGTCAGAATTTCACATTTTCCAGTTGTCATAACACACAGCCACACATGCATTATAAACATATGAACCTGAGAATAGTGCTAGAAAACCTGCTCAAAAGGAGAGATTTAAAGTGAATGGTTGTTTCTTTGCCTGACTCACTTTTCAATTTTTCCTAATTTTGCATTATTCTGTTTTTTATAAGAATTGTTTGCCTCCAAGTGTTCCTTTGGACTAATCACTTGCTAGTATATGTTTTCCAAATATATGTTTTGTCCTTCTGCTTCTAATTTGCAGGGATCTGACCTAAAACTATGGTCTAACCCATCATTCACCTCTTTGTTATTCACTGTTCTTGTTCTCTAGTTTCTGCTGAATAAATCTGTGCTGAGTGCCAAGTATTGTCAGTTGTATTATCCCACAGTTGTTAGCAGTTCCTCCTCTTGGTTAGGACTAGGGAATACCTCCTGCACTTTTAGTCTGCCACAGTAGGTTATTGTATTCTGTATTGACTGTGATTTTTGAAGATTTTCCTCTATTTACCAAATACCTACCCTTTCTGGTATTCCATTCCTCCCTAACCAATAGATTTTCTGTCTTCGGGCCTGTATTAGCTTTTTATAGCCTTAGATGGATTCATTAGCCAAATATATAAATCTATTGCACATATGGACATAGCAATGCATGCTTAATATAAATAGGGAAAAGCAGGCAGCCATAGATCACAAGGCTGAATCCTTCAGAGATTATCCTCATGAAAATCTTTTCATTCTTTCATCAAATATTACTTCAAAGTTATATTTGATATTGGAAGCACTACATAATAATGAAAGATAACATAATTATTTGGAGTCAGAATACTTGCCCTTCATTCTTAGAAGCTATTTCTAATGAGGTTCCTTAATCTTCAGGTACAACTTAAATTTTTTCTATGTAGAGAAGTAGTATACTTAGATGATATATTATATCAGTATTACAACAGTTTGAGTGGTGGTCTATCACTATTTCCAAATTAACAGGTATAAATTCATGTTACTTTTCCAATCAACTGCTAAAACCAATAGCCAGTGTCATAGGTTACACTAAGCTTTCCCATGTCTGAGTAAAACCTGCCATAATATTATGTATTTCCATTTAATTTTGGTTTTGGAGTTGGTGATGCTAGGGAGAATATAGTTAAACCACTGAATAGAAATTGCTCTGTCAACTAGGCCTTGAAATACAATATTTCATATATGTTTATATATTTTGTATTTTCATGTACACTTTTAAATTATAGCTACAATATATGCTTCATTTAATAACTTGATGAATTATTTGTATTGGAATATCATGCTGAGATTTCAAATATTCACTTATAATTCCCTAATATCCACTGGTCCAGGACAATATCTAGACTTCCTATATTCACTCATACTCTTGCCATCCTTACTCCACAGCTCTATTTTAGATCACATTTTACTTCCTTCTATTAATTCAAATCATGCCTACCATTTAGAACTGATTTAATTTTTTTAACAGTTGCTTTGTAAAGTGGAAACAAAATACATTTTTTTTCTCTGTCCCTGTATTTTTCTCTCCTCAACCCCAGCTATCTATCTATCTATCTATCTATCTATCTATCTATCTATCTATCTATCTATCTATCTATCTATCTATTTTTTTGGCAATTCTGGGGTTTGAGTACATGGCCTTGTACATGCTATTTACTCTATCACTGAGCTATACTCCCTTTTATCTTAAAATGTAGAAATATAGACCCCTTTATTTGAAAAGTAGAAATACTTGACAAACAAGACTCTTGATACTTTTACCACAACAAAAATTAATTTTAACGAGTGAGTTGTTTAATGGTTTAATTCTTTCTATTGTAATTGTTAAATATTGGCAAAGGCAGGACTAATCAAATTTTTAGCAGATAGTATTATTATATATGATATGCCTATAGAGACTATAGTATATTAGTCACATCTGGAATATGAGTGTATTTGAGAAGAGTTATTTCAAGGTTTTATACTGTATAGTCAATTTACAATTAAACTTGCCATTAGCATCAAAATTGCCACTGATTATTTTTGTAATTCTCTTATGTTTCATTCTATTCATTATTACACAAATTGTCAAAATTAGAACTCGTCTTCCTATTTTCTCAGATCTCTTTCCTTACATTTTAATTTGGACTATACACTGGACTGCAATAGTCTAAATCTCTACCATTCTATAGTCTGTAAACAGCATAAAGTTAATAAATTGGTAGCCAACATCACAACAATATTTTTTAAAAATATATGTATCCACACTGTAGATCTCTCATAGTAAATTATATCCTGACAATAACTGTATTATGGTTGATTTCATCTGGCCCTCAATTACTTTCTTAGAAGAAGAACTGAGTAATTATAATTGTAGAATGTACTAAAAATATGAAATTCCAGGCACAAGTAGGATTGAAAATTGAAGAATCTGTTGTCTAATTCTGAAACTTTTATTTGGTACTTTTGAAATGTCCATGAGAGGTAATAATATTATGTTGTCTATCTGAATACTTAAATATAATTAATCCATAGTTGTTTCAGGCAAAAAAAAATTCAGTTTAGGCAATTCTACATGCCCTGAAAAACAATATTCCTCCTCCTCCTCCTCCTCCTCCTCCTCCTCTTCCTCCTCCTCCTCCTCCTCCTCCTCCTCCTCCTCCTCTTCTTCTTCTTCTTCTTCTTCTTCTTAAATATTATGCATTAAGTGTTGGCGAAGATGTGGAGAAAAAGGTACACTTATATGCTGCTGGTGGTACTGCAAATTGGTGTAGTTAATATGGAAAGCAGAATGGAGAGTTGTTGGAAAATAGGGAATGGAACCACCATTTGACCCAGCTATCCCTCTCCTTAGTCTAGGTCTATACCCAAAGGACTTAAAAAACAGCATACTACAGGATCACAGCCACATCAATATTTACAACAGTACAATTCACAATAGCTAAACTATGGAACCAACCTAGATGCCCTTCAATAGATGAATGGATAAAAAATGTAGCATATATACACAATGAAATGTTAATCTGCAATAAAAGAGAACAAAACCATGGCATTTGCAGGTAAATGGATGGAGTTAGAGAAGACAATGCTAAATGAAGTTAGCCAATCCCAAAAACCAAATGCCGAATGTTTTCTATGATATAAGGAGGCTGATTCATACTGGGATAGGGAGTGGGAGCATGGAAGGAATAAAGGAACTCTAGATAGGATAGAGGGGTTGGAGGGGAAGGGAAGTTTTTTAGCAATTTGAAGCTTAGAGTTCAACTAGACAACCATTTATATGTGATAGCAGAATGCATTACAATTCTTACTACACATTTAGAGCCATTTTTTCATATTTTTCAAGAAGAAGAGGAGGAGGAGGAGGAGGAAGAGGAGGGGTTATTAATGATGGTGGAATGCAATGACCATGATTATCGAAAGTACATGTATGAAGACACAAATGGTGTGAATATACTTTGTATACAACCAGAGATATGAAAAATGGCTCTATATGTGTAGTAAGAATTGTAATGCATTCTGCTATCACATATAAATTAAAAACTAGCATTATCCAATTCAAAAAGTACTCCTTATATTATTTACCTATAAAACCATTGATGTAGTACATTAGTTTTATTCAGTTACACTTCACTACTTTTCATTAAGAAAGGCAAATATAGATAAATTTCACATTGCAATGTATAGGTATGACTGTCTATCAGTTTCTTCTGTATCACTTCTTACTACATTTCCTGCCATGGTGAAAACAGTATGGAGAAAGTTGAACAGAATTTTTAGTGTTTGGTAATCCATCTCTTGTCCACTCAGATCAACTAATGATGACATTATATGCTATTAAGAGAAAGCCCATTTGGACAATGCTGTTTGCACAACCTTATTGTTTAGCTGAAGACACACTTTGAACTAGAAGTGGGACCATCTGTTACTGGAGTGTGTCTTGCAGTGCCCTTCCCTTTCAACTTTCACAAACTGAATAGTTATGCTGATTAACTGCCTTCAAATAGACAGCAAACATTGTCATTAAAAGCCCATCAATGGAACAGTTTTCAAAATGACATTTGTTTACCATGATTTTCCCATTGGGCCTTTCAATAAAAAGAAAGGATTCTAATTTTAAAAAATTGTAAAATTGTCATAAGCTTCAACTCTCTGACAACTTTAATCTAAATAAAGGTCACTGCTACACTATTATGCTAAGGTTGCTATGAAGGACAAAGGGAAAACAAAATTGGCAGCAGATTCTTTGGTCATAAAAGGCCCAAAATAAAACCCTATTCTTTGAAAACACAGGATATTACTATTTTAGCTGTGTCAATAACAATAGGAACCTGAATATGTTTAGATATATCTTTATATTGTCAGCACCTATTGACAAGAGAAGTTTTGTAGCTTTTCCCAATTGACCTAATAACAATAAAATAAGTATAGCTATGTGTTGAATAATGATATTTTGATCAAATATAGACTGTGTACAAAAGATGATGTTACCTAATGATGTTGTAGCTGTCTTTGTGTAAATACAAATTCTTATGCATTTTGCAGAATGTTGAAATCTAACAATGCATTTCTCAGAACTTATTTCCATTGTTAGTGGCACATGACTGTATATATTTCTAAAAAATCAAGACTATGGTGTGTTTGGTGGGAAAGTTACCAGGAAATTTCAATAAAGCCAAACATTGAGTCTAATGATTTTTTTTCTTAAGGTTATATTTTGTCAAAACTTTAAAATTGTGGCAAGACAAAATGTTGAAAAATTGATTCTATATGGAATTAAAAATTCTGAAATGAAATTAATTACTACAACTTTACTAGAAGGAAAAAGAAATCCAATATATCCTTCTATGTGGCTTATATTTCTATGAATTGTAGAGCTAGATTTATAGGATGTTAATCACTTGTGTCAATATGGTTCTAGATATAAAGTTTAAAATTCCTTGGTGTGGTTAAAAATGAATACTGTGGGTCAGTTCTGCCTTGGGAACTTGTGCACAGTGTGTTCAGAAAGTGCAGTCTTGAAAGAAGATCTTTCTTGATTGACCTGGATATGTTTTAATTATGTTTTCTAAGCTTGTATATATTAGCACTTTAAAATTATATTTCTATTTCAATCATAATCAGCTATGTCTTTACTATATATTGCAGGACAAACTGCCATCTTGTATGTATACTTTATAAATAGGGTTGAATGATAATTACATTTTTATTCCATTTAAAAAAATGTGTTATATTTTTTCTTAGAAATGTCAAGTCCTTATCTGAATTTCCTCTTCCTGACATTAATATTTCTCACAGGATTCCTCATCTCAGTTATGATTTATGAACTATTCATTTTGGAAGAAAACATGTTTAAGAAGATATGTTTTATAGCAAATTGGTAAACATTCATCAAAACCTTTTTTGCATTAGGGAATAGAGTTACCATTAAGTATCTAAAACACTTTTATTTATGCACCAAAGTTAGCATTTATAATTACATAGGTATTTTTCTAAAATCAATTTCATGCATTCTATGCCACTATGGAGAGAATTTCATAATGTAATTTTTTTATATTTGAGGATTATAATAACAGATATTATTATAACCTTTAAATATAATACCTTGAAAACACTGAGGTATATTCAATTGTTTATTAATACATTTAGTACTAAACTTCTATGATTTTCAAATTCTGAATTCCCAACATTAAGCTTACTTCCTTCTTATCACTGAAAATTAGTATTTAGTAGTCATTAATACAGCATAAGTTTTACTTCAGACGAATCTGAATGTGGGTTATAGCAGAGACCTTGGTTACGTTAATAACTAATGAAGTCTCAGTTTCATCATCAGCAAAATGAAAACAATAATATAATCTTATGTAAAGTAATGCACTGAAAGTTAGTTGGAATAGAGTATGTAGAGTTTCTAGAGTAATGATCAGTAAATGCCATTTATTTTTAATAAGTTTTATTAGTTATATATTAATTACTAGTTGATATGATTATAAGAATGATGCTTATTAGATTTGACATGTTAGCTGAAATCTGAAAATACAATTTATAAGAAGTCTTATAAATATTTGTGTAAATATAACATTTTTAAGTAGAATAAAATTTTTATATTTCAGACATGAGGTAAAGATGGGATAGCACTTCTATCACCTTTGAAAGATAAATGGATGAAAGAATGAAGAGAAGCAGATAAATAAGCCAACATCTCAATATTAAATCTGATTTTGATACTTTTTAATCATTTGCTTAGTTGATAGTTTCTTTGCTTGAATTTTATAAAATTTGATTTATTATTTTTGATGGGAAGCATAGGTCTACTCATGCATTCATGGTTGGGTGTTTACCAATTGACAGTTTTCTCCTATATGTGTTTTATATACTGCTACTATATTATAATAATATTTGCATGATTTGATGTGGGTTGAATTATGTCCTTCTTCACAGAGTGAAGTCCCAGCCCCTGGTACCTCAGAATGTGATCTTATTTGGAAATAGGCTTATTGTAAGAAGGAAGAAGTCATATTAGAGAAGGGTGGGCCCTACTCCATTATGACAGGTAACATTATAAAGATGAAAAATTTGGACACAGACATGTACAGATACTGTCAAAGTATCTGATATTCTTATCATTTGAGAAGTTGCTTACTTTATCAATCAATATATTTTTAAAGGTTTTTGGTCAACAATGAACTTAGGGAATAAAGCCATTGTTTAGCTTTCAGGTCCTGGTAAAATTGTCCAGCTATTTTTTAATTTGACATCTATAGATATATCAAAACAAGTGAATATTGTGTAATCTCTTTTTCACTTTTATGGTGACTAAAAGTTTAAACACAAAAGACATGTCAGTTGTAGTGGTAAGAGGGAGGATCCAAAATGAATTAAAAATTTTAGGGGAAATCACAGTGGCCTTGTGAAACACTTGCATAATTTCAGGTCTGTATTTATCCTTATTTACCTCCTCATGCTGTAGTTCTGCTCTATATATTTTAAATATCATATTAGACTAAATGTTGAGCATATCATATGGTTATTCAAATTTAAAAATACTTTTTATCTGAAAAAGAACTGAAAAGTAATTTTACATAATACCAGCTGAATTGGAAAAAAAAGGTGTTATTTTAGTGACAAAACTGGCATCAATAAAGAAAATAACTTTAGAGGTTGAAAAAGTTATCTATTCCCACATTTCATGCTCTAGAAGAGGAATCTGAGGCTCAAAAAGATGAAATTTGCTGGCTGAATTCCCAGAATGAGTCAGTAGCACAGTTCAGAATAATGGCATACTGGTTTCTTGACTTTTAGATTTATGCATTTTCCACTACATTATGCTGCTTCTCTTGGCTTCACTGTGTTAGGAAATGGTTGTTTTCAAATCCTCTTTTCCTGTATCTTACTGATGTGTAGCATGTGTTGCCTACTATTTGAAGATGGTCCTGCATTCAGCATTGCTATTTTAAAAGACTGTTATTTTTTTAAACATTATTCTTGTGTCCACACTGAAATCTTATAGTTCTTTTCTTTTCCTTTCTTTCTTTTTTTTTGAGAATGTATTTTTCTCAAATGGTAACTTTACCTTTAGTAGCGAAAATCACCTTTCCTCCATTCCCATTTCTATATCCATTACCCTCCAGTTATGTTCCCTAATTAGTTAAATGGTTGTCACCTAATTAACTGAATTTAATTTTGATCTTTCTGCTCACTGTGTTCTTCTTGAGTGAAACAAGCCCTCAGGATATGAAAGCTTGTCATAACCGTTTCTGACTGTGCAGTGTTATAGTTCACATAATCCCTGAACATTTTATTTGTCATTAAGGCTTTTCCTTGCCTCTTGATAAGAAGTAATACTTTCCAAAAAAGTGTAATGTTTATCTGTTTTAACCTTCTTGAACTGAGCCAGTTTATCATTGCCCCAAACTGGATCATAGTCACAGGGTGCTTAACATCTTCATTGAAGGCGAAAATGGATAATATAATTTTAAAACTCCATATGAAATGTAATTTTATTTTAAGGAATAAAGGATAAATGGGAACAAGGAGTCTCCCTTCTTCCTACTTATTTTTTTTCTTTCTGAATCAAGTGTTCTTGAACAATGAATCTTAAGAGAAATAATTCTTAAGAAAATAACTTCTTTTTTGAAGAAAAAAAACTATTTTATTGGATTTGTATACTTGGCTACAAATATAGTGATGAGACCCCTTCGATTTCAATTATGCACATATTCCTTGTTATTTTTTGAAAAGTCTAATCATGTGTCTATAAAATATACATCATCTGATCATGGGTAGCAGCACTGAAAAAAATAGATATTATATTCTTTTGTAAATACCTGGTTTTCTCCTTTACTGCTGCTCATATGCTTGGTAGAGTGGGTACATTTTCTCTCTTTTCAGAACATAGCTGGAATCATCTAAGAAGAGGAAGATGATATATCTGAATAAATGCATCTTAAATGACATGGTTCTTTTGAATAATTATGCATTATTCCTAAATAATACCTAATGTTATGGAGATAAACTTACTAACAATAGAAATTGTTGAAGCTCATATTACTTTTAGAAAGAAATGTTCATCAGGGAAAAAAGGGTATTTGACTTTTATTAATATTAGATTTTGCCAAATACTTTGCAACACAAGAAATTTTCAGCAACCATAGGGCATATCTATTGGATTCCAGAGCAACACTGTTTTCATTGCAAAGTTCTGAACTCCTGTTGAGCATCCAGAAAACTCCTATATAATTGACAACTGATCTGTAAGATGTGATTCCTCAAATCATTAGTATATTGATGACTTCTTTCCCAGGAAATAAACAAAAATTGTTTTCGTCATTAAAGTCCTTAGCTAATCATATGATTAAAATAAACTTCCCCCCAAATAAAAATAAAGCAGGGCCAATAAAAGTGTTCTATAGGTATATCAGGGTCTACCAAAAAAACAAACAAACAAATTTAAAAAAATGTTTTTCTGTCACATCCTCTCCTCTTTTGGCTAGAATTCCTGACTAAAAACATGAGACACTGAGAATTTTACAATTTATTTTTCTGTTCATCCTACTCACATACTTACTACTTCAAACATTGTGAATTTTATTAAAAAATAAATTACTGATACACTTTTCTGGGTGAATAATTATCTCTGGCATACACTTATATTTAAAAGGAAGGAAACAGAAAAAATCACCCAAAATTTAATCACACACAGTTAGACCTCCTTGTTAGTCTATACAAACACTTTTGAGATTTTTTTTCCATTAATTTTATGTGAATATGCCACTGGGATCACAACACATTCTGTTCCTATTTTGTTGCTATTAAGTACTTTTATTACTCTTCTATATCAAGAGGCATATAATTATATTTTTATTTTATAAGACTGCATACATTTTCATAGTATTAATGATAACCAGACATCTCCTTAAATGAATATTAGGTTGTTTGCAAAAGTAAGCTACTACAAAAATATTTACAAATTGCCTTCTTATATATGTGTACTTGCACATAGCACAGATTATTTCCTCATGGTGAATTTAAAAATTACAATTCATGTTTAGATATTTGTTTATTTATTGCCTCAGAGAAAAGTTATATCAATTGATATTTATATATAACATAAGCATAAAAAGAACATAAATTTGCCCATTTCAGTCTGTATTCATTTTGATATTTCACATAGAGAGTACACTGTACTACATGTATTTTCCTTAATTGTTCAACCAGTTATTCAATATGGTTTACATGATATTTAGCACATACTATATTTTTTGTTTGCATATTTTCCCATATTTATTTTTTTTTTTTTTTTATTTTTTTTTTTTTTTTTATTGGTTGTTCACAACATTACAAAGCTCTTGACATATCATATTTTCATACATTAGATTGAAGTGGGTTATGAACTCCCAATTTTCCCCCAAATGCAGAATCACATCGGTTATACATCCACAGTTTTACATAATGCCCAATTAGTAATTGTTGTATTCTGCTACCTTTCCTATCCCGTACTATCCCCCCTCCCCTCCCCTCCCTTCTTCTCTCTCTACCCCATCTACTGTAATTCATTACTCTCCTTGTTTATTTTCCCATTCCGCTCATAACCTCTTATATGTAATTTTGTATAGCAATGAGGGTCTCCCTTCATTTCCATGCAATTTCCCTTTTCTCTCCCTTTCCCTCCCATCTCATGACTCTGTTAAATGTTAGTCTTTTCTTCCTGCTCTTCCTCCTTGCTCTGTTCATGGTTGCTCTCATTATATCAAAGAAGACATTTGGTATTTGTTTTTT
This sequence comes from Ictidomys tridecemlineatus, assembly GCF_052094955.1. Taxonomy (NCBI): domain Eukaryota; kingdom Metazoa; phylum Chordata; class Mammalia; order Rodentia; family Sciuridae; genus Ictidomys; species Ictidomys tridecemlineatus. The sequence goes on from NC_135479.1 coordinate 169,678,044, forward strand.
AGGGATTGACTAGCTTCACTAAGCATAATCTGCTCTAGTGCCATCCATTTCCCTGCAAATTCTATGATTTTGTCATTTTTTATTGCTGCATAGTACTCCATTGTGTAAAGATGCCACATTTTTTTTATCCATTCATCTATTGAAGGGCATCTGGGTTGGTTCCACAGTCTAGCTATTGTGAATTGTGCTGCTATGAACATCGATATGGCAGCATCCCTGTAGCATGCTCTTTTAAGGTCTTCAGGAAATAGTCCGAGAAGGGCAATAGCAGGGTCAAATGGTGGTTCCATTCCCAGCTTTCCCAGGAATCTCCAAACTGCTTTCCAAATTGGCCGCACCAATTTGCAGTCCCACCAGCAATGTACAAGAGTACCCTTTTCTCCACATCCTCGCCAGCATTTGTTGTTGTTTGACTTCATAGTGGCTGCCAATCTTACTGGAGTGAGATGGTATCTTAGGGTGGTTTTGATTTGCATTTCTCTGACTGCTAGAGATGGTGAGCATTTTTTCATGTACTTGTTGATTGATTGTATGTCCTCCTCTGAGAAGTGTCTGTTCAGATCCTTGGCCCATTTGTTGATTGGGTTATTTGTTATCTTATTGTCTAATTTTTTGAGTTCTTTGTATACTCTGGATATTAGGGCTCTATCTGAAGTGTGAGGAGTAAAAATTTGTTCCCAGGATGTAGGTTCCCTATTTACCTCTCTTATTGTTTCTCTTGCTGAGAAAAAACTTTTTAGTTTAAGTAAGTCCCATTTGTTGATTCTTGTTATTAACTCTTGTGCTATGGGTGTTCTATTAAGGAATTTGGAGCCCGATCCCACAATATGTAGATCGGAGCCAACTTTTTCTTCTATCAGACGCAGAGTCTCTGATTTGATATCAAGCTCCTTGATCCATTTAGAGTTAACTTTTGTGCATGGCGAGAGGAAGGGATTCAGTTTCATTTTGTTGCATATGGATTTCCAGTTTTCCCAACACCATTTGTTGAAGATGCTATCCTTCCTCCATTGCATGCTTTTAGCCCCTTTATCAAATATAAGATAGTTGTAACTTTGTGGATTAGTCTCTGTGTCCTCTATTCTATACCATTGGTCCACTCGCCTGTTTTGGTACCAGTACCATGCTGTTTTTGTCACTATTGCTCTGTAATATAGTTTGAAATCTGGTATCGCTATACCGCCTGATTCACACTTCCTGCTTAAAATTGCTTTTGCTATTCTGGGTCTTTTATTTTTCCATATGAATTTCATGATTGCTTTATCTATTTCTACAAGAAATGCCATTGGGATTTTGATTGGCATTGCATTAAACCTATAGAGAACTTTTGGTAATATCGCCATTTTGATAATGTTAGTTCTGCCTATCCATGAACAGGGTATATTTTTCCATCTTCTAAGATCTTCTTCTACTTCTCTTTTTAGGGTTCTGTAGTTTTCATTGTATAAATCTTTCACCTCTTTTGTTAGGTTGATTCCCAAGTATTTTATTTTTTTGGAGGATATTGTGAATGGGGTAGTTTTCCTCATTTCCATTTCAGAGGTTTTGTCGCTGATATACAGAAATGCCTTTGATTTATGCGTGTTGATTTTATATCCTGCCACTTTGCTGAATTCATTTATTAGTTCTAGTAGTTTCTTTGTAGACCCTTTTGGGTCTTCTAAGTATAGAATCATGTCATCTGCAAATAGTGATAATTTAAGTTCTTCTTTTCCTATTTTTATGCCTTTAATTTCTTTCGTCTGTCTAATTGCTCTGGCCAGTGTTTCGAGAACTATATTGAATAGAAGTGGTGATAGAGGGCATCCCTGTCTTGTTCCAGATTTTAGAGGGAATGCCTTCAACTTTTGTCCATTCAGAATGATGCTAGCCTGAGGCTTAGCATAGATAGCTTTTACAATGTCAAGGTACGTTCCTGTTATCCCTAGTTTTTCAAGTGTTTTGAACATAAAGGGATGCTGTACTTTGTCGAATGCTTTCTCTGCGTCTATTGAGATGATCATATGGTTCTTATCTTTAAGTCTATTGATGTGGTGAATAACATTTATTGATTTCCGTATATTGAACCAGCCTTGCATACTAGGGATGAATCCTACTTGATCATGGTGCACAATTTTTTTGATGTGTTTTTGTATTCGATTCGCCAGAATTTTATTGAGGATTTTTGCATCTAGGTTCATTAGAGATATTGGTCTGTAGTTTTCTTTCTTTGAGGAGTCTTTGTCTGGTTTCGGAATCAGGGTGATGTTGGCCTCATAGAATGAATTTGGAAGAGCTCCCTCTTTTTCTATTTCCTGAAATAACTTGAAAAGTATTGGTATTAATTCTTCTTTAAAGGTTTTGTAAAACTCTGCTGTATACCCATCCGGTCCTGGGCTTTTCTTGGTAGGTAGTCTTTTGATGGCTTCTTCAATTTCATCTATTGATATTGGTCTGTTCAAATTGTGTGTATCCTCCTGACTCAGTCTGGGCAAATCATATGACTTAAGAAATTTATCGATGTCTTCACTATCTTCTATTTTATTGGAATATAGGTTTTCAAAATAATTTCTAATTGTCTTCTGTATTTCTGTAGCATCTGTTGTGATATTGCCTTTTTCATCCCATATGTTAGTAATTTGAGTTCTCTCTCTTCTTCTCTTTGTTAGCATGGCTAAAGGTCTGTCGATCTTATTTATTTTTTCAAAGAACCAACTTTTAGTTTTGTTAATTTTTTCAATAGTTTCTTTTGTTTCAATTTCATTAATTTCCGCTCTGATTTTAATTATTTCTTGCCTTCTGCTACATTTGCTGTTGTTTTGCTCTTCCTTTTCTAGGGCTTTGAGATGAAGTGTGAGCTCATTTATTTGTTGGTTTTTTCTTTTTTTGAGGAATGACCACCAGGCGATGAATTTTCCTCTTAAAACTGCTTTCATTGTGTCCCATAGATTCCGATACGTTGTGTCTGTATTTTCATTTATCTCTAAGAATTTTTTGATTTCCTCCTTTATGTCTTCTGTAACCCATTGATCATTCAGTAACATATTGTTCATTTTCCATGCGATGTAGGATTTTTCCTTCCTTCTTTTATCATTGATTTCCAGTTTCATTCCATTATGATCAGATAAAATGCATGGTATTATCTCCACCGCTTTATATTTACTGAGGGTTGCCCTGTGGCATAATATATGGTCTATTTTTGAGAAGGATCCATGTGCTGCTGAGAAAAATGTATATCCATTTGATGATGGTTGATATATTCTATATATGTCAGTTAAGTCTAGGTTATTGATTGTGGTATTGAGTTCTATAGTTTCCTTGTTCAACTTTTGTTTGGAGGATCTGTCCAATGGTGAGAGAGGTGTGTTGAAGTCACCCATAATTATTGTGTTGTGGTCTATTTGATTCTTGAACTTGAGGAGAATTTGTTTTATGAATGTCGCAGCGCCATTATTTGGTGCATAAATATTGATAATTGTTATGTCTTGTTGGTGAATGGTTCCTTTTAACAGTATATAATGTCCTTCTTTATCCCTTTTGATTAACTTAGTCTTGAAGTCGATTTTATTTGATATGAGGATGGCCACCCCTGCTTGCTTACGAGGACCGTGTGCATGGTATATTTTTTCCCATCCTTTCACCTTCAGCCTGTGTATGTCTTTTCCAATCAGATGTGTCTCCTGGAGGCAGCATATTGTTGGATTTGTTTTTTTAATCCATGATATCAGCCTATGTCGCTTTATTGGAGAGTTTAAGCCATTAACATTCAGAGTTACTATTGATATATGGTTTGTACTTCCATCCATGTTTGATTATTTATCGTTTTTTTTTTTTTAAAAAAAAAAAATTTAGTTTGTTTTTCCATGATTATTTTTCCCCCTCGCCCTCTGTCTTTACCGAGGCACTTCCCTCTGATGGTTTTGGTTATTGTTTTTCATTTCTTCCTCATGTAGTGTTTTGCTCAAAATGCTTTGCAATGCTGGTTTTCTGGCTGCAAATTCTTTTAACTTTTGTTTATCATGAAAAATTTTTATTTCGTTGTCATACCTGAAGCTTAATTTTGCTGGATACAGAATTCTTGGTTGGCATCCATTGTCTTTCAGTGTTTGAAATACATTGTTCCATGACCTTCTTGCTTTCAGTGTCTGTGATGAAAAATCCGTTGTTAACCTTATTGGTTTACCCCTGAATGTAATCTGTCTCCTTTCTCTTGTAGCTTTTAATATTTTCTCTTTGTTCTGTATATTGGATATCTTCATAACAATGTGTCTTGGCGTTGGTCTACTGTGATTTTGTGTGCTCGGTGTCCTGTATGCATCTTCAATTTGTATATCTGTTTCCTTTTTTATTTCTGGAAAGTTTTCTGTAATTATTTCATTCAGCAGGTTACTCATTCCCTTGGTTTGAATCTCTGTACCTTCTTCTATCCCGATGACTCGTAAGTTTGGCTTTTTTATGTTATCCCATAACTCTTGGATGTTTTTCTCGTGATTTTTTACCAGCCTTTCTGAGTTGGCTAGACTCTTTTCAAGATGAAATAATTTGTCTTCATTATCTGACGTTCTGGTTTCTACTTGCTCCACTCTGTTAGTGATACTCTCAATTGAGTTTTTAATTTGGTTTATAGTTTCCTTCATTTCCAAGATTATGTTTTGATTCTTTTTTATAATCTCTATCTCCTGATAAAGGTGCTTAACTTCTTCTTTTATCTGTTTGTGTAATACATTCTCAATGTGTTCTTTTGCTGCTTGAATTTGCTGTCTCGTATCCTCTTTAAGGTTCCATTCCATCTGTCTAAGGTGTTCCTTGAGTTCTTTATATGACCATTTTTCTGATGACTCTAGTTCCTCCTGAATATTTAGGCTGTCCTGCATTGTTTGTACTCCTTTTCTTCCTTGCTTTTTGAAGCTGCTCATGTTACTTCTTGTTCTGTTTGACTGCTGCGTTACTGTTTACTCCTATAAATTTATTTGATGCTTGGGAGGAAAGGTATTAGAAGGGAATGGAAAAAGTCACTAAAGAGAATGAGAGTAAGCAGGTAGAATTCAAGGAAGGGGGGATAAGATCATTGAAAAGAAATGAAAAGACAAAAGAAGAAAAAAAATAGGAAATAAAAAAAGAAAAAAAAATTTTTAAATAATAAAAAAAATTAAAATTGGAAGAAAAAAAATTTTTTAAAAAAATTGTAAAAAAAAAAAAAAAAAATTAAAAAAACAAGAAAGAAAAATGAAACTGAAAGAAAACCCCAAATCAAAATTAAAACAACAACAACAGCAACAACAATAACAGCAACAAAAACAACAACAACAACAAAAAAAAAACTAATAAATGCAGTCTTAGAGTTTGATTAACTTCTCTTCCAGTAGGTGGCGCTGTGACCACCAGGCCAAGTTTCTCCTATCAATACGCGGAAACCAATCACTGTGCAGCAGCTCCTCCTCCCAGACTGGTCAAGTCTCCAATCCTGGGTGCCTAGGGCGTCCTCTTGTGTCTAGTCACTTCCCCACTTTTCCTCTAGCCAGGCCCCTCTCACGGGTGCCGCTCACCACAATACTGGGTACACACCAGGTCTGCTGCTCCCGGGAGCCCTGTTGTCATGAATGACTGGGCACACTTTTCCAGTTTGCCATTCCCTCAGACCCTAAGTTTGTAGAGCTTGGGGCTGAGAATCCTCAGCGAATTTTACTGCCCCTCCGGTAGCCACACCCCCGGTAGCTGGTACAAGAGACCTCAGCTGTCTGCACTGGTGGGAGCGGTAGTCCCGCGCCGGCGGGTCCCGCGCCACCTCTAATTCCCTCGGTCTGGCTACCGTGCTCACGGGAGAGCTGGGAGAGGCCCTTACAGGAGAGCTGAGATTGGCCCTTAAGGTTTCCCCGATGTGTGGAGAGGGAAGGCTAGCGAATTACACACCTGTAGCCGCAGGTTTCAATGAAGTTATCTCCTCCGCCGCAGTCTGATGACGTCAGTTCTCTGCCATGGTGGTATCTCTTGCAAATGGCGACAGTTCGTTTCCCTTTGCCGGGTGACCAATGCAACGGGTGGGTCCTTACTGTCTCTCCCAAGCCCCGTTTCACACCTGTGGCCACTACCTATGAAGGCTCGGTTGGCATTTACCTCCGTAGGATCAGAAGGGCTGACCGGTTGTTTCAGCCGGATGGATTAGTGCTGAGTCACAGCTGTTTGTCTGCGGGAAGCAGGCGAACGGGAGCTTGAATTCAGCCGATCCAGGTTCAGTGTGTGTTCTGAGAGGCCCAGACTGCTCGTTCCAGATCCACGTCAGCTCAGCATTGCCTAGTGATCCTCAGCAAACAGAATTAGGCTGTTTACGACTCCCTATGCCTGCACAGCTGAAGAGGTCAGAGACTTGATCTCTCCGCGCCCGCCGCCATGTTGAGCTATCTATTTTCCCATATTTAATTTTTGTTAATTTCTGACATTTTTTATTATTGCTATATATTGTTTTTATTTGTTGATAGACCTTTATTTATTTTTATTTATATGTGATGTTGAGAATCAAATCCAGTGCCTCACACATGCCAGGCAAGTACACTACCTCTGAGCCACAGCCTCAGCCCTATTGCTATATTTCAATTTTACCATTTCCTAAAATATTCAAGTCATTTCAAGAACAGTGGTGATACAACAAAGAGTTCACGTACTTTGTACATTCTATTTAATCACATAGAATATTTTTAAAGATAAATATTAAAGGGTTTATTTAATAAACTTAATGTCTCACAATTTCACTAAGGACATTTTTAAAGTTTGACTAACATTTTATTTTTCTGTGAGTACATGTTTTCAAAACGTAGTGACTATGAGCATAGTTTGTTGCCACTTTCAGTTAGTGCTTCTGGACAACCAGTGCAAATGTTAGGACCATTAATATACTGAAAGAGGCAAATAACACCTTAGTATTATTATGAAAATAGTTTCCACTTTGGGTCTCTCCCATAGAAACATGGGATTACCTAAGTGTCAGCAATGCAGAGTTTAAATACCACTGACCTAATGAGTATGATTTGGACCTATGGTCTATGTAGTATATAGAATCACTCCTTCACCAAATATTCACTGAATACTTTCCTAGCCTGTGAGGGTTCATCAGTGAACAGCACTGAGTCAATCTCAATATTCTTTTAAAGAGCAGGATAGATAATCTCATCCTGAAGCCATAAGACTTTGCTATTAATAGTTACAGTGCGTGGAAATATTGAATAGAACCTGATCAGGAATATTGCAGATGTGATTTCCAATAAATTAATTTCTATGATCACTTTTCATTTACATAGAGCTTAAAACTTTTGAGTCCATTCCTGCCAGGTTTAAAGGAGCTGGATGCAGCAATAACTAAGAAAATGGTGAAGAAATCACGCAACACATGAAAATGAGTTTCAAGAGTGAGAATGCTCTGTGACCCCAAGGGTCAGCTCCACACTGGGAAGCACTGAAAAAGCAAGAGAGAGAGCACACAGAAGCCCCCTATTTTTTGAGGAAAAGACATTCAATAGAATATTCCACCCAAATAAGGCAAAGAATAGGGTTTCAGAAGGTGTAGTCTTGCTTGGTGTGTGTTTTTTTTTTTTTTTTTTTTTTTTTTTTTAGAGAGAGTGAGAGAGAGAATTTTTTAATATTTTATTTTTTAGTTCTCAGCGGACACAACATCTTTGTTGGTATGTGGTGCTGAGGATCGAACCCGGGCCGCACGCATGCCAGGCGAGCGCCCTACCGCTTGAGCCACATCCCCAGCCCCGCTTGGTGATGACTTGTGGTGAGCAGATTGATTGACATCTTGGCAAGTCACACCCATCGCAGGTGCTGTGTGGATTCACAGGCAGAGAGAGAGAAAAGGCATAGCCTAATCAGCACACAATGCCAGACCAGTCCCCTCATGTGCTCAAATGCGCATAGCTCATGGATGGCACATAACAGTCTACCCTAGAAATCTGTGTGTGTGTGTGTGTGTGTGTGTGTGTGTGTGTGTGTGTGTGTGTATACAAGAGGAAATGTTCAGGAGATTGGATTTATGTTCTTAAAAGGGCTCAAGAAAATATCACCTCTATGAAATGAAAGTGAAAGACCACAAGCAACATCTGGAAGAATGATAGCAGAATAAGATTCATCACACCCTAATGAGATAGAAATACTCAAATGAAAGAGGAGAAGCTAAAATGTAATTAAAAACTTACAAATATCTGTGGTATTTTTTAGAGAGCTAATATCAAAGAATTTTTTCATCTAACATAAAACAAATTAAATGACTTAATCAAATATCACAAAGTATCTGGTCCTAGTAATATTGCCAGAAAACAGGCTTGATCCTTAGGTTACAAGGTATTATGAGTTCCTAGTATAAAACTGACAGGAAAAACAGAGTAAAACTGAAAAAAGTATATATAATTAAATCATTGAACACTAAGACTTATGATTGAAATTTCTTAAATTCAGGAAGGTTTTTCACTAAGTGAGACAGCTGGAGGCATATCAAAAAACCTAACTGGTGACTCACAAATGTTATACTATATTAGAGAGAGAAGCTTGAATTGCTAGGTAGTAGCTTGAAAGGTTTAAGCTTTCCCAACAGATTACTGCTGGCTGGCTTGAATATGGTTCATCTGACCGACTAGAAATCCTTAGTAACTGGAAATAAATTCCACATTTCATCCTTATCAGTTTCTACTTTTCTAAAACTTTCTGAGACTGCCTCTCTCATGTTCAGTCTGTTGAAACCTGAGAGGCCCTAGTATTCATCTAGAAGTTATAGCTCTAGTACATAAGATTTATAGGTGAAAACAAAATTAGAAGAAGCCATAGGGCTATATTTCCAAATTAGATATCTGGAAACCAGTTCATAGTGAAATAAGAATATGTGACTCGAACAAATTTTCCTACGTGAAGGTACTAAATATGCTAGGCTTTTAGTTATCTGTTCATGCCCAGTTATAGAGAGCAGGATGTTACAAATACCTATAAGAGTGGTTTGAATAGCAAAGAAATGTTATAATATTTTCTTACCTGGAAAATACTGGATCTCTTTGGACATCCATTTAATCAAAAGATAAGCAAGCAGAAAAAAATATTAAAAATGTAAACTATAGAATATATTTTAAAATATGTGAACAGAAGAGTTATGTTATAGGCTTTTTGGATAAACTGATTAATCAAGTAAGGAAAAAAATTTATAAATCTTGGATTTATGGTCTTAATAAAGCTCAAGAAAGTATCACCCCTATGAAATAAAAGTGATAAGCCATAAGGCAACATCTGGAGGAATGATAGCAGAACAAAACTAATAGCATTCTAATGAGACACAAGCACTTAAATGAAAGAGAGGAATATAAAATATAATTGAAAATGTAGTAGCATAATTATGATCTATTCATTTTGGAGGCCATAAGAAAATGAAGAGAGGAAAAGTACAACACTGATTCCTGGAGCATCTTGAGAAATTGTATAATAGCTAGTGCCCTTTCTAAAAAATGAGATCGTCCAAATTGGGGATAAAGAGAAAAGGATGCAAAATTATATTATTAGCTACCAACATAAAAGAAACAATAATCAACCTTATAAGATAAAAAAAATATTTCCTGATTTGACAAATTTTGTGTATTCTCAAAGTGTGTTTACCAATCCATTTGAGTGCAGTGCAAAAAGACAACCCCAATGTTTATATTTGAGATAGAGTGATGGAGAAAGGCATAAGCAATTTATATCCATGCAGACACACCAGATTACTTATGAAACAAATAATTTTTAAAATATAATTTTTTCCAGGTTTAATCTCTGAAGGACCATCAAAGAGATGTTGACCAATATTTATAAGTTTTTTAAAAAATTTATGTTTATTATTTCTTATCCGATAATTCTGATTCTAGATATGACACTGAGTACTGGGAATCATCTCAGTTTCCTACTCATTAATCACATAAACAAGATCAAATTTCTCAATATAAAACCTTCACTAGGACTATTGTGTCCTGGCTTAAGAATTTGATCTCTTTACTTGCTGTGGGCAAAGACATTACTGTTGTCCAGATGCATGTCCCAGAATTTGTAAATTTCCTGACATTAAAATTTTATACTATTTTATTATCTCAATTTACTTTGATCCTCACATCTCCAAACAATTTTTTCTTTGCAAATTTGCTGCCAAAATAAAATTCATACAGAGAAAAAATGATTCCAAGCAGAAAAAAAAATGTGTCCAGATTTCCTTTGATGTTATAACATTATAGTTCCTGAATATGGCATATAATTTAGACATTAATAACAATATTTTCTTCCTTGAGGGATGAAAATATTCTTAGTTTGTGGTAAAAGCCTGCAACTAAATGACAGGGCAAACCATTGAATCTTGAAATATTTACTAATAGAACACCTCAGAGGACCTCACTAACTGATTTCTAGGCCTTTCTTATTTAAAATTCAACTTTAGGCATTGGGTTTCTAGCCTCAATTTATTTAACTACATGGTTACTATAGAAGAAAATTCTACCTTCTTTTCAATTTTATATGACATATTTGAGCCTTTTGAAAGACAGTAAGATTGATGGTTGTCACAGTTTGTTATCTTGAAAGCCTTATTATTTGGGAGATTATATAGTCATTTGTAGAAAATGCAGACAATAGGATTTCATTTTCATGTAAATTCCACCACCACCTTTAAAATCTTGCTATGGTAAATTGAAATTAATTATACTCATTTAATTCCTGACGTTCATTTTCTAAGCAAATAATATAAGCATGTTGTAAATGTTTAAAATATTATATCTTGAAACAAATAGAGTTTTCTGAAATTTGACATGCAATGGAATGACCATTAATCTTTAATTATTTCAGTAACAGATTAACTTCTTGTAGATATATAGCCAATGAATAAAATTATAAACAATACATATTATAGTTTTCTTACTCATATCATCAGACAAGTATCCATAACGTGTTTAAAAACACAATTAATTAAGATTTTTAAATTTACTTTCAGTCTAATTTAATATATATGACTGAATAAACACTTATCAGAAAATGATAATCAATCAACAAATATATGAAAAAATGCTCAACACTACCTCTAGCAATTAGAACAATGCAAATCAAAACTACTCTAAGAGTTCATCTCACTTCAATCAGAATGGCAGCTATTAAAAATACAAACAACAATAAGTGTTGGCGCAGATGTGGGGAAAAAGGTACACTCATACATTGCTGATGGGACTGCAAATTGTTGAAGCCAATCTGGAAAGTAATATGAATATTCTTTGGAAAATTGGGAATGGAATCTCCATTTGACCCAGCTATCCCCCTCCTCAGTCTATACCCAAAGGACTTAAAAATAGCATACTAGGGCCGGGGATGTGGCTCAAGCGGTAGTGCGCTCGTCTGGCATGCGTGCGGCCCGGGTTCGATCCTCAGCACCACATACCAACAAAGATATTGTGTCCGCCGAGAACTAAAAACAAATAAATATTAAAAATTCTCTCTCTCTCTCTCCTCTCTCTCCTCTCACTCTCTCTTTAAAAAAAAATAGCATACTACAGGGACACAGCCACAATTAGTTCATATTTTTAAAGTAAGAGAGTAGTGTTCATATTAAAGATATAAAACAATGAGAAGGATAAGATGAAATGTCTTCTCTGAAAATGAGTTTTCTAAAATGCCAATTCCCAGACTAGAGTTTAAGGTCTGGACTGTGAATATGGTTTCTTTATTTGCCTCTGAGTATATGTCTTTTTTAAGAAATATAATTCAAGTTTGCAGCTGAATGACTTTATTTTCTCTATTTTTCTTACATTGATATTTGATGCTTTGTACAAATCTAACTACAGAATTAGTGCAGGACAGTTATCCTTTGCCATGCATACCTACTGTTAGAAATCCTTGATTTATGTTAGAAGATGTGGCTACCATAATTGATAATTTTAAGCAAATGGAAATAAATATAAATCAAATAAGATTCACAGAAAGAGCAAATATTTTCTGAAATTGAACTTTTGGACAAACCAAGGAAGTGAAACTTGTTATCAAATCTCATGTGTCTGAAATAAGGGACTTGTTGTGAGACTGTTGAACTCAGGGAAATTTGTTCTGTCCCGTGATAGTTTTCCAATGTGTGATTTTTTTTTTAACCTGGGAAAAAGGATAGAACTGCTTACTTGTGTTAATGTGAAGGGACTCCTTGGCAAAAACCATAATGGAGAATAAAATTACCTGTTTTCATCTTTAGACAAAACTACCTCTATCAGTTATTTGTAGTTGGATAACAGATTATTACCAAATTAGTGTTTTAGGATACCAATAAACATTTGTTTTCTTTTTACCATTTTTGAAGTCTGAAGTAATGGCTAGGAGGGCCTTAAACTGGTCTCTTATGAAATTGCGAATAGGCATTAAAAGGCTGCAGTCTGGATGAACCACTTCAAAGTTTACTAACATCCGTGGGTGGTGGGTGGTAACTGGTTGTAGGATGTTGGTGAGAGGTCCTGGTTCCTTTCCAAGAAGCATCTGTATAGGGCAGCTTTACTGTCTGAATAACCTACTGGGTGGTGTCTCTCAGAGGGTGTGATATAAGAAATGAAGGTGGAGTGTCATTGTCTCTTTTGAACTGAAATCCAAAGTCATACCTTCATATCCATAATATCTAATTTGTCCATACGTCAGCCATATTAAATGAGAGAGACAAATATACAGACACATGTAAATATGAGGTTATGGGAGTCACTGGGGTTCATACAATCAAGCTTGGCTCATCTTTTGACCTTCAAACCTGCTGTTCAAGAAAAATCCAATTCTTCTCCCCAAAGGTTCTACAAATTCTCATCCATTTCCAATATCAACTCAATTCAGGAGCTCATCTTTGATATCAGGTTCAGCTATAGGTGAGATGTCTCAGTTGTGTGGCCTAGAATGCAGGTCTTCTTGATTTGAGAACTAGTAAAATAAAGATACAAGTTCTTGCTCCATTCTATCCCCATAAAACAACACACAGTAATAGAACAGACATAGTATAACTGACATAGACCTTCTTATTCATTAAAAGATAATAATGAGTGACATCCAGTAGTAACTACTTCATACCATTTGTGAAATTTTAAATGATATATGTTGCCAGTTCCTGGATTAGGTCTCAAATTCTGGGAATGTATACTATGCTCTTGGATATGCCCTTCCAGTTATTTCTTCTTTTTCATGAAATGTTGCCCGTGTTTGTTACTGAGTAGTATTTCTTCAGTCTGCTTACTATCTAATGAAATTGTAGTGTCCAACAAAATATTTCATCTGGTTCTGTCATTGCCCCTTTAAATTCAAGCCAGTAATGCTGTGCAGTTCTCTTAAAATCCTTTGGGTCCCCTATAATTGCAATTGGGGTTAAATTGACTGGACAAAAGTCATACATGCAAATACTTAGAAGTACTTACCTATGTATAGTTCTCTTCAGTCTTCTGAGCAACATTGCCTTATAGCCATAGAAATTAGGCATTTAGATATTTCTGAAGTTTTAATAAAGGATACTATGATCACACTCAGTATTACACTCAGAGTATTCAGTGTTAGGTTAATACAAAAAAGGAAGCTTCATTAATGGGAATCTTGAATATCACAAATTAGTGAATGTATTTAAAAAAAAACTTGAGAGAACATAATCAGAATGATAATTTTCTGAATTAATATTCTCCACCAATTTTCCCATAAGAGGCAGTATTTAAGTCCATTTGAACTGCTATACAGAATGCATTATACTGTGTGGCTAACAACAGAAGTTTATTTCTCATACTTCTAGAGTCTCAGAAGTTGAAGATCAAGGTGCTGACAGATTTGCTGAGGGTCCAATTCCTGATAAATGGATAGTCCTCTTTCTTTGTCATTATCTGGTGGAAGGGACAATGGAGCTTCATGAGCTTACTAATCGCATTTACATGGATTCCATTCTAATGACCTAATCACCTTCCAAAATTCATACTTCCAAATATTACCATATTTATTATTAGCTTTCAATGGATTTTTTTAAAATTTTTTTTAGTTGTAGATGGACATGATACCTTTATCTAATTAATTAATTTCTATTTTCTTTTTTTATTGTTTGTTCAAAACATTACAAAGCTCCTGACATATCATATTTCATACATTAGAATCAAGTGGGTTATGAACTCCCATTTTTACCCCAAATACAGATTGCAGAATCACATCGGTTACACATCCACATTTTTACATACTGCCATATTAGTAACTGCTGTATTCTGCAACCTTTCCTAACCTCTACTATCCCCCTCCCCTCCCCACCCATCTTCTCTCTCTGCCTCATTTACTGTAATTCATTTTCCTCCTTGTTTATTATCCCATTCCCCTCAAAACCTTTATGTGTAATTTTGTATAACAATGAGGGTCTCCCTCCATTTCCATGCAATTTCCCTTTTCTCTCCCTTTCCTTCCCACCTCATGTCTCTGTTTAATGTTAATCTTTTCTTCCTGCTCTTCCTCCCTACTCTGTTCTTAGTTGCTCACATTATATCAAAGAAGACATTTGGTATTTGTTTTTTAGGGATTGGCTAGCTTCACTAAGCATAATCTGCTCTAGTGCCATCCATTTCCCTGAAAATGCCATGATTTTGTCATTTTTTAGTGCTGCGTAATACTCCATGGTGTATAAATGCCACATTTTTTTTTTATCCATTCATCTATTGAAGGGCATCTGGGTTGGTTCCACAGTCGAGCAATTGTGAATTGTGCTGCTATTAACATCAATGTGGCAGTATCCCTGTAGTGTGCTCTTTTAGGGTTTTCATGGAATAATCCGAGAAAGGCAACAGCTGGGTCAAATGGTGGTTCCATTCCCAGCTTTCCCAGGAATCTCCATACTGCTTTCCAAATTGGCCGCACCAATTTGCAGTCCCACCAGAAATGTACAAGAGTACCCTTTTCCCCACATCCTCACCACCACTTGTTGTTGTTTCACTTCATAATGGCTGCCAATCTTACTGGAGTGAGATGGTATCTTAGGGTGGTTTTGATTTGAATTTCCCTGACTGCTAGAGATGGTGAACATTTTTTCATGTACTTGTTGATTGATTGTGTATCATCCTCTGTGAAGTGTTTGTTCATGTCCTTGGCCCATTTGTTGATTGGGTTATTTGTTTTCTTATTGTCTAATTTTTTGAGTTCTTTGTTTACTCTGGATATTAGGGCTCTATCTGAAGTGTGAGGAGGAAAAATTTGTTCCCATGATGTAGGTTCCCTATTTACCTCTCTTATTGTTTCTCTTGCTGAGAAAAAACTTTTCAGTTTAAGAAAGTCCCATTTGTTGATTCTTGTTATTAACTCTTGTGCTATGGGTGTCCTATTAAGGAATTTGGAGCCCGACCCCACAATATGTAGATCAGAGCCAACTTTTTCTTCTATCAGATGCAGAGTCTCTGATTTGATATCTAGCTCCTTGATCCACATTGAGTTAACTTTTGTGCATGGCCAGAGAAAGGGATTCAGTTTCATTTTGTTGCATATGGGTTTCCAGTTTTCCCAACACCATTTTTTGAAGATGCTATCCTTCCTCCATTGCATGCTTTTAGCTCCTTTATCAAATATAAGGTAGTTGTAGCTTTGTGGATTAGTCTCTGTGTCCTCTATTCTGTACCATTGGTCTACCCGCCTGTTTTGGTACCAGTACCATGCTGTTTTTGTTACTATTGCTCAGTAATATAGTTTGAAATCTGGTATTGCTATACCGCCTGATTCACACTTCCTGCTTAGAATTGTTTTTGCTATTCTGGGTCTTTTATTTTTCCATGTGAATTTCATGATTGTTTTATCTATTTCTACAAGAAATGCCATTGGGATTTTGATTGGCATTGCATTAAACCTATAGAGGACTTTTGGTAATATCGCCATTTTGATGATGTTAGTTCTGCCTATCCATGAACAGGGTATATCTTTCCATCTTCTAAGATCTTCTTCTATTTCTCTCTTTAGGGTTCTGTAGTTTTCATCATATAAGTCTTACACCTCTTTTGTTAGGTTGATTCCCATGTATTTTATTTTTTTGAGTATATTGGGAATGGAGTGTTTTTCCTCATTTCCGTTTCAGAAGTTTTGTCTCTGATATACAGAAATGCCTTTGATTTATGTGTGTTGATTTTATATCCTGCCACTTTGCTGAATTCATTTATTAGTTCTAGCAGTTTTTTTTTTTGTAGACCCTTTTGGGTCTTCTAGGTATAGAATCATGTCATCTGCAAATAGTGACAATTTAAGTTCTTCTTTTTCTATTTTTATGCCTTTAATTTCTTTCGTCTGTCTAATTGCTCTGGCCAGTATTTCAAGAACTATATTGAATAGAAGTGGTGATAGAGGGCATCCCTGTCTTGTTCCAGATTTTAGAGGGAATGCCTTCAATTTTTCTCCATTCAGAATGATGCTAGCCTGAGGCTTAGCATAGATAGCCTTTACAATGTCGAGGTAAGTTCCTGTTATCCCTATTTTTTCTAATGTTTTGACCATAAAGGAATGCTGTACTTTGTTGAATGCTTTTTCTGCGTCTATCGAGATGATCATATGGTTCTTATCTTTAAGTCTATTGATGTGGTGAATAACATTTATTTATTTCCGTATATTGAACCATCCTTGCATCCCAGGGATGAATCCTACTTGATCATGGTGCACAATTTTTTTGATATTTCTTTGTATCCAATTCTCCAGAATTATATTGAGGATTTTTGCATTTGGTTCATCAGAGATATTGGTCTGTAGTTTTCTTTCTTTGAGGTGTCTTTGTCTATTTTTGGAATCAGGGTGATGTTGGCCTCATAGAATGAATTTGGCAGAGCTCCCTCTTTTTCTATTTCCTGAAATAACTTGAAAAGTATTGGTATTAATTCTTCTTTAAAAGTTTTGTAAAACTCCGCTGTGTACCCATCCGGTCCTGGGATTTTCTTGGTTGGTAGTCTTTTGATTGCTTCTTCAATTTCATCCATTGATATTGGTCTGTTTAAATTGTGTGTATCCTCCTGACTCAGTCTGGGCAAATCATAGGACCTAAAAAATTTATCAATGTCTTCAAATAAACTATCTTCTATTTTATTGGAATATAGGTTTTCAAATAATTTCTAATTGTCTTCTGTATTTCTGTAGCATCTGTTGTGATATTGCCTTTTTCATCCCGTATGTTAGTAATTTGAGTTCTCTCTCTTCTTCTCTTCGTTAGCATGGCTAAGGGTCTGTTGATCTTATTTATTTTTTCAAAGAACCAACTTTTAGTTTTGTTAATTTTTTCAATAGTTTCTTTTGTTTCAATTTCATTGATTTCTGCTCTGATTTTAATTATTTCTTGCCTTCTGCTACATTTGCTGTTGTTTACTCTTCCTTTTCTAGGGCTTTGAGATGAAGTGTGAGCTCATTTATTTGTTGGTTTTTCCTTTTTTTGAGGAATAATCTCCAGGCAATTAATTTCCCTCTTAAAACTGCTTTCATTGTGTCCCATAGATTCCAATATGTTGTGTCTGTATTTTCATTTATCTCTAAGAATTTTTTTATTTCCTCCTTTATGTCTTCTGTGACCCATTGATCATTCAGTAACATATTGTTTATTTTCCATGTGATGTAGGATTTTTCCTTCCTTCTTTTATTGTTGATTTCCAGTTTCATTCCATTATGGTCAGAAAAAATGCATGGTATTATCTCCACTCCTTTATATTTACTGAGGGTTGCCCTATGGCATAATATATGGTCTATTTTTGAGAAGGATCCATGTGCTGCTGAGAAAAAAGTATATCCACTTGATGATGGTTGATACAGTCTATATATGTCAGTTAAGTCTAGGTTATTGATTCTGATATTGAGGTCAATAGTTTCTTTATTCAAGTTTTGTTTGGAGGATCTGTCCAATGGTGAGAGAGGTGTGTTGAAGTCACCCACAATTATTGTGTTGTGGTCTATTTGATTCTTGAACTTGAGGAGAGTTTGTTTTATGAACATTGCAGCACCATTATTTGGTAAAAAATATTGATAATTGTTATGTTTTGTTGGTGAATGGTTCCTTTTAACAGTATATAATATCCTTCCTTATCCCTTTTGATTAACTTAGTCTTAAAGTCTATTTTATTCGATATGAGGATAGCCACCCCTGCTTGCTTACAAGGACCGTGTGAGTGGTATATTTTTTCCCAACCTTTCACCTTGAGCCTGTGTATGTCTTTTCCAATCAGATGTGTCTCCTGGAGGCAGCATATTGTTGGGTTTGTTTTTTTAATTCATGTTACCAGCCTATGTTGCTTTATTGGAAAGTTTCAACCATTAACATTTAGAGTTACTATTGATATATGGTTTGTACTTCCTGCCATGTTTGATTATTTATATATTTTTTTTCTAATTTAGTTTGTTTCTCAAATGATTAGCTTTATCCCTGTCCTCTGTCTTTACTGAGGCAATTCCCACTGATGGTTTTGGTTATTGTTTTTCATTTCTTCCTCGTGTAGTGTTTTGCTCAAGACGTTTTGCAATGCTGGTTTTCTGGCTACAAATTCTTTTAGCTTTTGTTTATCATGAAAGATTTTTATTTCATTGTTGTATCTGAAGCTTAATTTTGCTGGATGCAGAATTCTTGGTTGGCATCCATTGTCTTTCAGTGTTTGAAATACGTTGTTCCAGGATCTTCTTGCTTTCAGTGTCTGTGATGAAAACTCCGTTGTTAACCTTATTGGTTTACCCCTAAATGTAATCTGCCTCCTTTCTCTTGTAGCTTTTAATATTTTCTCTTTGTTCTGTATATTGGATATCTACATAACAATGTGTCTTGGCGTTGGTCTACTGTGATTTTGTGTGCTTGGTGTCCTGTATGCATCTACAATTTGTATATCTATTTCCTTTTTTATTTCTGGAAAGTTTTCTGTAATTATTCATTCAGCAGGTTACTCATTTTCTTGGTATGAATCTCTGTATCTCTATCCTGATGACTTGTAAGTTTGGTTTTTTTATGTTATCCCAAATCTCTTGGATGTTTTTCTCGTGATTTTTTACTAGCCTATCTGAGTTGGCTAGACTCTTTTCAAGATAATATATTTTGTCTTCATTATCTGACATTCTGGCTTCTACTTGCTCCACTCTGTTAGTGATACTGTCAATTGAGTTTTTAATTTGGTTTATCATTTCCTTCATTTCTAGAATTATTGTTTGATATTTTTTATAATCTCTATCTCCTGATAAAGATGCTTAACTTCTTCTTTTATCTGTTTATGTAATTCATTTTCAATGTGATCTTTTGCTCTTTGGCTTTGCTGTCTCGTATGCTCTTTAAGGTTCCTTTCCATGTGTCTAAGATATTCCTTGAGTTTTTTATATGACCATTTTTCTGATGACTCTAGGTACTCCTGAATATTTAGGCTGTCCTTCATTGTTTGTACTCCTTTTCTTCCTTGCTTTTTTATGCTGCTCATGTTACTTCTTGTTTTGTTTGAATGCTGAGTTACTGTTTGCTCTTATAAATTTATTTGATGCTTGGGAGGAAAGATATTAGAAGGGAAGGGAAGAAGTCACTAAAGAGAATGAATGTAGGCAGGTAGAATTCAAGGAAGGAGGAATAAGAAAATTGAAAAGAAATGAAAAGATAAAAGAAAAAAATTGAAAAGAAAGAAAGTAAGAAAGAAAGAAAAGAAAAAAACAAAAATTTAAAACAAAAAAAAAGTTAAAAAATAAATGGAAATTAAAGTTTAAAAATAATAATAATAATAATAAAATAAAAAGAATTAAAAAAATTGAAAAAATTAATAAAAAAGTTAAAGAACAACAACAACAAAAAAATGAAAATAAAATAAAAGAAAAAAATAATAATAAATGCAGTCATAGAGCTCGATTAACTTCTATTCCAGTAGGTGGAGCTGTGCCCACTGGGCCAAGCTTCTCCTCTCAATAGGTGGTATCCAATCACTGTGCAGCAGCTCTTCCTCCCAGACTGTGCGGGTCTCCAATCCTGAGTCCCTAGGATCTTCTCTTGTGTTTCCTCAAGCCAGGCTCCGCTCACCTGTGACACTCACCACAATACTGGCTACACACCAGGTCTGCTGCTCCTGGGAGCCCTGTTTTCATGAACGCCTAGGCATACTCTCCCTGTTTGCATTCCTGAGACCCTAAGTTTGTCGAGCTTGGGGCTGAGAACCCCCAGCAAATTTGTTTGCCCTCCAGTAGCAACTCCCCTGGTAGCTGGTACAAGGGACCTCAGTTGTCAGCACTGGTGTGAGCGGTACCCGGGAGTTCTGTACCACTAGTCCCGCGTCACTCCTGATTCCCTTGGTCTGGCTATCGTGCTCGGTTGGCTTTTACCTCTGTAAATTCAGGAGGGCCGACCAGTTATTTCAGCGGGATCCTTAGTGCTGAGTCACGAGAAGCAGGCAAACCTGAGCTTGAATGCAGCCGATCTGGGCTCGATGTGTTCTGAGAAGCCCAGACTGTTCGCCCCAGATCCACGCCAGCTCAACATTGCCTAGTGATCCTGAGAAAACAGCATTTTGACAGTTTACATCTCCCTATGTCCGTGCAGCTGAAGGGGTTAGAGACTTGATCTGTCTGCGTCCACCGCCATGTTGGATCCCTTAGATTTAAAATTGTCACTCATCTTATCAGCTGTTCCATTTTGCTCAGTGGGTCGGCGGCTCACTTGCGTGGTGAAGAACCTGCTCTAACAAGCTCCGCAGGAAGTGGTGGCGGTGGCAGCGGCCCAGCTGCGGCCCTCGGGATGCCCGGGGTGAGGGGGTGCTGCGGGGCCGCGCGGGCTGGGTGACTGGGCACGTGAGAGAACGGCCCGGCGGGGAATGAAATTGAGATCGAGATTCAGATAGTGAGCGTGGGAGGAGAGATGGCAGGAGAGAAGCAAGGCGGAAAGGCGGAGAGGAGAGGGAAAAGGGGCCAAGAGAGCCTGGAGGCTTGGGGACTGCAGCCTTATGATCGCACTGGAGTCATGACGAACTTACTCCACCTTGGCTGGAGTCGTGATGGACTTACTCCACCTAGGCCCCTTTCTTGACACGGTGCTTAGTCTTTGTCGACAGATCTCCTTTAATGACCTTTACTTTTTCTTTTAAGATTCGGCAACACACGCTGTGGGTGCAGCGGCTCGGGGCACAGAGTGGCTCACTCCCTTCCTGCCGCCATCTTAAACAAATAATTAATTTATTTTTATGTGGTGCAGAGGATCGAACCCAGGGCTTCACAGGTGTGAGGCAAGCACTCTACTGCTGAGCCACAATCCCAATCCTCAATGGAATATTTTTAAAAGAATATAAACATTCAGTTTATTTGAGATCATATATAAATAAATATACATGTAAGTACAGATATACACACAACTATGCACACACAAATGGATTCAGACCAAGAACTACCCCTTTCCTTCAGTTACAGTGGACATGGAAATGCATTATTTAGAGACCAGAATGCACCTTCAGAAGAATGTTGTGGTAGTCATTTGTCTTATTTGGTAAAAACAGGACCATTTTAAGACTCCTTTCAAGAAAAAAACATGATGCTGACATTGGAGATAGAATTCTTGGAAACTCAGTCAACATTTCAGAATTTTAGAAGAAATAATAAGATTTTGCCTAAAAAGACAACTGAAATAATTTTCCACACTTCACTTAGAACAAAATCTTTCTTGTTAAATGGAGTTCTTTTTATTATGTTTGGGGTACTATTTGTACTAGAATTCTCTGTGGTTTACTACTCATGCATTGACTTGAAAAAAAATCTACATGGTTCAATTTTTCTTGCGTTTTAATTTTTCTAAAGTCCCATGATGCTATAAAATCTTTATTATTATTCTGTTCACTGATACAAAATGATAGAACATATTATCTACCTATTTGAGGGAAATATCTAGAGACTTTGCCATTCATTATAAATAGATCATTGAATCATATGCAAATGCTTTTCTGAATGACAAAATAGGTTAAATTTCATGAGGAATGGTTAATTTCAAAAACAATAGGAATAACCTATGTTCTTTGGCTGCATATTTTGTAGAACCATTGAAGTAAAAATTCACATTAATTATTTCAACAATTCAATCTCAATGTCAAGTTATTAGCATTTGGAAATAAGAATTCTATTGATAAATATAGGATTAATTCATATAACATTTATGTTGTTTTGTCATTATAGTTTATCCAATATTTTATTTATACTTATTTTATTTTCTTACAGTTAATGAAAATTTTATTTGGTTATTTAAATCATTTATTTTCTTCAATACTATACTGAATTACATATAAAATGCATTTTAAAGATATGACTAAATCATATTTTGATTTACACAGTAATTGCATTTATAGTATTTCTTAGCACAACATTATGTGATATTCTGTAACACATTGACATAAAATGTTGTTTTATTCTTTTAATTATATGCTTCTGTCTCATTGCTGGTTTATTATAAGAGTTTGGGAAAAAATAAACTTGAAACTTTATGCTTGGCAAATAAATATCGTTAAGTAAATAGTTTCTGTGTAAAGTAAAATTAAAATGATTCATTTTAATAGTACAAATGTAGATTTTTAAATAAAATGTATATACACTAATCACTTCTCTAAAAAGTTTCTATTTGCCATTTTTCTTGCAATGTTTCTCATATAAATTCATCTGATCAATAATATACTGTTCAAAAAGTATAACTTGTAAATCACATTTTCTCCCAAATTATTCTTAATTAGACAAAGGTACATGATGATGTTTGTTGGCTGCTTGCATGCTTATGTATACTCAGCAAACACTTACCTGATATAATTCTTCATTTCTTAAAAGCAAACCTACTATAAATAATTTTCTCTAATAGACAGACCTTCTCTCCCTATTTCTTGTTCTAATCATGATTTTTTTTTTAGGAGAAGTTATTTTGTCTCTGGATATTTGGAGTGATTTACAAATATGATATTTATGTTGCAAACAAATCTAGCCATTAAACAGCAATGAATATACTTTCCTAAATAAATTTATCATGGAGGGGTCAGGACCTGAAAGTATATAATACAGGTCAGGTAGAGTTTTCATGGCTCTTATCAGTTATCGAGTTTTAACCAAGAATTGCTGACTTACATGGACATAGAGCAGGGAAAGCATACACATCAAGGGGTCAGAGAGAGGCCAGTGAGTGCTTCAAGTGTGATACAAGGATGCTGGCAGGAAGGTGAGAGGGCATGGAAAACAAACTTGACCTATTTTGAAATTTTGCCTACAGCAATATACACCTCTGTAAATATCTCTATCACTGATTTGTGCCTGTCATGCCTGTCATTTTGACACATCATCATTATAGTTTATATCTTTTTTTTTTTTTGCAGCACAAAACTGTATTACTGCTGACTGCTCACCCTCATGCTTTTTAAAAGTTTTTCTTGTATTTCCTTACTCATCTCTGAATCAAGTGGCCTCTGGTTCTCCTCTGTGTTGCCTCCATGTAAACGTATTAACATTTAATGATATAATTGATTTTTATTCTTTTTTTAAATTTAGAAGCTCTCACTTCCAGTGATTCCTCACAATTACATATATTTTCACACCTGTAATTACTTTGCATTTTTTAAAAAAAGGAAAATAGTACATTAAAGGAACATGGAAATTTCTTGGAACAATACAAATGCCAAAATTAATTTAAAGAACTATAAGATAGCTGAATGCAATACATAAAATAATGTACTTTGAAACATCATTTGTATTTTAGTATGTTATTTCTAGCTAGGTTGAATGTACTAACACACATAAGAAAATTACATAAGAATAAACTAACTATGTGATAACAACCTGAATTTATTTTTGTATGATAATGTTGTGCTACATTTAATGATTTTAGAATACAAAAAATTGAACTTTTATTTATTTTTCTCTATTTTTCTTTTTTTAGTAGTATATTGACATAATACCTTTATTTTATTTGTTTATTTTTATGTGGTTCCAGGCATCAAACCCAGTGCCTCATGCATGGTAGGCAAGTGCTCAACCACTCAGCCACAATGCTAGCCCCATTTTTATTTCTTATATAGGGAAATTTCAATTAATTTTTTTATGTTAACAGTCACTTTTAAGCAGCACTCCTTTTCATTTTTAAATTTTTTTAGATATACATGATAGTAGATTGTATTCTGGAATGTGATACATAAGTGGAATATAATTTATTCTAATTAGGATTCTATTCTTATTGTTAAACATGTTGTGAAGTTAATTATGATCATGTATTAAAATACAAGGGTACCAAAATTATGTTTGATTAATTTTACTGTACTTCCTATTCCCCTCCCCCTCCCTTCCCTTCATTCCCCATTCCCCTTTGTCTAATTCAATGGACTTCTCTTCTTGCCTCGCCCCCCCCCTTGTGGGTTAGCATCTACATATCAGAGAGAACATTTGGCCTTTGCTTTTTTAGGACTGGCTTATTTCATTTTGCATGACATTCTTGAGTTGCATCCATTTACTGGCAAATGCCATAATTTCATTTTTCTTTATGGCTGAGTAATAGTCAACCATATATGTAAACCACATTTTCTTTATCCATTCATCTATTGAAAGATACCTAGGTTGATTCCATACCTTAGCTATTGTAAATTGATCTACTGTAAACATTGATATGGCTGTGTAACTGTAGTATGCAAATTTTAAGCCACAAGAAATAAAATCAAGAATTAATAAATAGGATTGTATTAAAATAAAAAGCTTCTTTACAGCAAAGGATACAATCAAGAATGTGAACAGAAAGTCTATATAATAAGAGAAAATCTTTACCATCAGCACTTCAGATAGAATATTAATCTGTATATACAAAGAATTAAAAACTCAACATCAATAAAACAAATAATGCTTTCAATAAATGGTTAAAGGAACTGAACAAGCACTTCACATAAGAAGAAAAATGAATAGTCAAAAATATATGAAAAAATGTTCAACATCTCTAGCAATTAGAGAAATGCAAACTGAAAGTATACTGATATTACATCTCACTCCAGTCAGAATGGCAATTATCAAATTTACAAGTAACAATAAATATTGCCAAGGATGTGGGGGGAAGGTTCACTCATATATTACTGTTGGTGCTACTACAAATTGTTGCAACCACGTCTGGAAAGCAGTATGGAGAGTCCTTAGAAAACTTTGAATGGATTAATCATTTGATCCATTTATCCCATTCCTTAGTCTATACCCAAAGGGCTTAAACAGAACTGTTAATATAGGGAAAGAATAGTTCACAGTTATCACCAATTACCCCCCAAAAAGGTCTATGAGCCTTTCTTGATTTTCTCCTCATTTCTACATTCAACCAAGTATTAAATTCCTTATCATTCCTTTTTTTTGTATTTTCTAAAATATATTTCAAATTTATCTATTTATGACCCTTTCTAGTGCCACCATCATAGTCCTAACTTTCCAACATTTATGAATTACTCTAGGAATTTTCAGCATTTTGTAATGTTTCTATGTTTCCTATTTTTCTCCAAACCCCTAATTCATCTAGGCAGTTTTGGAGTTTATTATATAATGGATAAAGGTGTGGGCCATATCCCATAATAATTATTGCTAAAATAAAATAGAATTAAAGGAAAATAAATACATACAAATATATCCTGAATTATTATTATGTAATGATAAACACTTCAGTAAACCAATGTATTTCAGTATAGTGTGCAATGGATTCTCATTGAGATAAAAGAAAAACTACATCATTTATGATGAACAACAAGATTTAGCTAAGCCCACTATGGAAGCTCTGCTGTTCTGTATGTTGCTTACATTTCTCTATCTGAATATATCTTCTTTTTATTTAATTTCCAAAACTCTTCACTTCTTAGGGTCAAAACTTAAATTATCTGCCTTTTCATACTATTTATTATTGTACATTGAGTGGCAAGAAAACAAAGGTGTATATGTGTTGGTTATGATATTTCATGTTCATTAAATTATTAATGGTAAAGGAAAAATATTACATTCAAAGGTCATTTGTTGAAAAGCTTCATATCAATATGTTTAGCTTTTTTTAACATAATATTTGCATTGTGTGAATTTTTTAACTTTTTTAAAATGCTATTGTTATATACGGAATTTGGATATGGCCAAAGCACAATATATTTTCCTAATAAGAATTATTGCCTATTTAAATGGGAAAAAATAGTTTCTCATTAATCTTTAGAAATTGCTTTGTCTTTATTCATGTAAGATATAAATATAGAATAAACATACAAGAGCCATCTTTTTGCCATATATAAAGGGAAATCCCAAAACTTAAGTATTAAAACAGATGTCTTAGATGCCTCATAAAGTATGTAAAAAACAAAATTATCCTTTAACATATGCTTTGATTGCAATTAGTGATTCATGAAAATGTATTCCTGCTTAATTGACAAAGTTTAGCAGTGCACAATAATCATCAGTCAGAGGAAGGTGCTAAGACAACTAAGTGCTTGTAATTACTGAAACAAAGTTCAAGAAAAGGGGTTACACTGGGCAAAAGTTAATTATATAAGAAGTCATCTGAGACAAAGTATTGTAGCACTCATTAAACTAATGAGAGGATATTCTTAAAATCACATTTGAAGTGCATTTCCTTGGGGTCAGAATTTAAACTAATGCCATTTTGTTTGGTTGTCGTTCATTGAAACTTAGTCTGGCAGTTAGAATACTGGGTGTAAAATGATTAGGAATGCAAAAGGGTTACGGATTTTGTCAGATAATATTTAAAACACAGAAGTCGCATTATAGCATAGTTCAAATACTGATGAAATTTGTTCAGACATTTTTATACAAATTGGTAATATTTTACCAATGATGGATAACTTCCTTTGGGATTATTCTGCATTTGATATTTGAGATTTTCTCCAGATTAAAAAGCAAATTTTCTCAACTTTAGTTGTAAATAATGATATGAGTAAGAAGATCAATACATAACATATGAAACATAATATTCTATATACTTTAATTTTTAAATGAAGATTTATTGAATGCTTACTAAGTGTCAGGCATTCATTTAATCTTTGTAACAACCCTATGAGTAAACTGAAGCTCAATGAGAGAGAGAGAGAGAGAGAGAGAGAGAGAGAGAGAGAGAGAGAGAGAGAGAGAGAGAGATTCTTGTCCAAGGTCATACAACTGGTGTAAACCTTGAAGCCTACATAGTCTGACTCTAAAGTCCATTTTCTTTACCAGAAACAACTGTACTACACTGCATTCAGGTACCAGACATGCTTTCTATATTTTCCCATATTTAAAAAGTTATAATTTTAAATAATGCATTAAAATTTTACATAATGATGAGATTCACTGTTATATATTTATATATGTACATCATATAACAATATAATTTGGCCAATAACATTCCCTAGCATTTCCCCTTTCCCTTCACTTGTCCCTCACCCTAATCCTTTCCTCTTCTCTTCTGATTTTCCTTCAATTTTCTTCTCTTCTGATTTCCCTTCAATTTTCAAAACATAATGTTCTCAAATTACATTCATTTTCCAAAAAATTACATAATTACTTTTTTCTTTATGACTAAATAAAAATCCATTGTGCATATACACCATTTTCTTTATCCACTCATTCTTTCATGAACACCTAGGCTGGTTCCCTAGTGTGGCTCTTGTGAATTGTGCTGATGTAAACATGACTATGTGTGTATTGTTATAGCATGATGACTTCAGTTCTTTAGGATAAATACCAATATAGCAGGGTCATGTGGTGGTTCCATGCCTAATCTTTTGAGGAACTTCCAAACTGATTTCCTGACATTACGTCTCTAAAATGAGGAAGTAATAAGTTGTGATGGGGTTCCAGGTTCACTAGAATTTTTAACCTCCATGCTTTTTTTCTATTGTGATAATTAAAACTGTGCCCCAGAACATATCAATCAGAAGTTATTAATACAAGTAAGCAGAAGAAATGTGTGGCTACGATTCATTAATTCTTCATTATCTAGTTTTCTTGCCTGTCAAATTAATCTTTCATTTTTTTTCACTGATATCTGAGTTTTTGAAGCATAGTAATATTTTTATGCTTTTCATGTTGTTAGCAATGTGCCAAGAACCACTATGTATGGAGATGTAAGGTACCAGCGTAGCTCTTTCCTCTTGATGGTGAGGATGACAAAGGAGCATTTAGCACAGTGTCTTTCACAGGTCTTGATGATTATATCAGTACCAATGGTAGTGACACAACAGCACTCAATGTGCCTAATCCCTAACTTTTCCCTTTCTTATTTTGTACCCATTTATATTAATTTTGTACAATATGATTGAAAGATAAGTCCCTAAGAACTTCTCTGAAGGGCAACCTTGGGAAAGTAAACATTTCCTATAATTTAGATTTCACTCTTTTCTCCAACACTGACCCAATGTCAATGAATCAAATTTGCGAGACTCTATTTATTTTTTCCCTTAAGGTAATTTTCTTTATAGGAGGCTCCTCATATCCTCTTGCCTAAGGAAGCTTGATTCCTACCCTTTGTGCAATGTGGTTTCAAACTTGCCAAATACTTCTCTTCAACAGGTCATGGAAAAAGTCAGTAACACTTTGAAACAGGAGTATAGGGTATATACTCTTGAATATTACAGTGTAGGCAAAAGAGAATGTCATTATTTTTTAGTTTAGAACCAGAATCACAAATTCCAGTTTGCTGCACTTGTAAGACATACTACTACTTTTTTTTTAAAACAAACACTGGTTTCTATTTGCTTTTTGCTCCACTGAAGGAAATAAGGGGAAAAGAATGTTGTAGCAATTGTAATGCTCAATAACTGAATCTTTTGGTGTGTGTGTGTGTGTGTGTGTGTGTGTGTGTGTGTGTGTGTATGTTTCTGTGTATATTTCAAGCAACATCAGGTATTCTTGAATGGAAAACCAGAAAATAGAATAGGCAAATAGACAACATTATCATAGAAAATTCCATTTATTTCACCATATAATTTCAATAAAGTTAAATAAAAATTGTATTTGAATTTATTCTCTTTCCAATGTGTCCCAACAAAATAAATGAACTATAAGCAATAATATTATCATTGCAACCACAGTTAGGAAAAGCAGAGTAAATGCACTGCTAGATCTTTTACATTTGTGCATTTATTCTATGAATTATTGCCTATATTTGCTCTACTAATTTTTAACTTTGTTCAATCCCTTTCAGACTAAGCAATAGTTTTTGGCTTCCTTAATGCAATTTCAAGTTTTCTCTATTAACTTTTGACTCCACAGAAAAATAACAAAGTCAACCATCATATGTTTCTTGTTTCCTTAGGACATGACATTTATCTCTGAGTGATAGATTTTTGTTTTTCTAAAAAATGCATAACAATTGATTCTCTATCCCATTTTAATAGCATTAAATTCTTTATTTTGGATTTGTCAAGGACAAATGTCATAGTAATTTTTCATAACATTCATTTCCTTTTTGATACTCAACTTTACATTATTTCTGAAAATAGCCAAGCACTTATTTTTTTTACAAAGCACAAGGTAACACTGAGATAACATTGTTAGTTTGCAGTAAGAATTTTCAAGTTTAAAAATAAATTTTAAATATTTATTTAAAAATTCCAAATTTAAAAGGCCAATTTCTCAGTGAATTGGTTATTCTGTGGGATCAATCTTTTCATGTTTATTTTAAAACATTTAATGAACTACAACTAGTAAGTTTGTGCATAGATGTGGAAAAGAGATGTTGAAAATTTCCATGCCCATTTGATATCTGATCATTGACTTAGAAACTATACCCTTTTTGTATGATGAGTTAAGCTTTAAGCATTATTCTTGTCATGTATGCATATTCTTCTTGCTGTGCTTGGTGTTGTTTTTTTATATTCAATATCCTAAGTACTCAGACCTCTTTTAAATCTCATACATTTCCTTACTATGAACTTTTCTCCACTATTTATTTGAATAGTTTTCTCTTTCTTTTCCCTAATTTAGTTCCTCTCTTTCAACACTTGAAAAGTCTTGTTCTCCTTACTAACCTATGTCTTACAGTAGTTTCTCTACAGCTTCTGAAGAGAAATCTGCTGTCATTTGAATTGCTATTACTTAGTAGGTATCATTTTTCTCATGCTATTTTTGATATCTGGGTGTTGTTTTTTAGCTTTATTTTATTTTTTCCTGATTTTTTGAAGCACTACAGTTGTATATAAGGATGGGGTTTATTGATACATATTTGTACATGCATGCAATGTAACAATGTTGTTTGGCCAGTGTCAGTCCCCAACACTCACCCCTTCTTCCTCACTGCCCTCAATGAATTTTAAAATATTTAACACCCCCTGCTAAGAGGCACAGCCAAGTAATATGATGCATGGCATTTTTGGTTGAAAGGTAACCCCAGCTAGCCATTGAGATGATATGATCATGTTAAGATTTGCATTCATATGAATATTGGACTCCTGCTGTTCACCTTGGCCTGCTACGGGACTCCTGGAGAGTTCCCATTGGTTGGGGAAGTGCAGTAGGAGGGAATTCCTGGGGAGGAACTCTCTGGGGTTCCGGGAGAACGCTGCATGTGTGGATCGGCAATCTTCCTGGGCGTGTATGGGGCATTAGCGGCAGTTTAAAAAATAAAGTTTGTTCCTGCTTGAGTGGCTCGTGATTTTGTGCCCAACCAGACTGCGGCAATCCCCCTCTTATTTTGGATTAGTTTCTGCATATTAGAGAAAATCTTTGAACTTTGACTTTTTGTTTTAGTTTTTTTATGTTAAACTATGAAATGTCCTGATATGAAGTTCTCTGGGTTTTCCTATGGGGTGCTTACTTGGTCTTTTTGATTTGCAGTTTTACATCTCTTGATAAATTTGGGAATTTTTAAAATGCAATTTATTCAGTAGTTTTAGAGTCTTGTCCTTTTTCTTCTCTCCTTTTGGGACTTCAGAGTCACAAATGTTGAGTTGGTATATTTCCACAGATCCTTATGTCTCCATTTATTGTTTTCTTTCTTTTAATGTCTGTTGTTTACATTGAATAGTTTTGTTTGTCCATTTACTGACTTTTTTTCTTCTGCTGCTTTCCTCCTACTAATGAGCCCATACTTCAAGTTTTTCATTTGTGGTTTTATTATTTCATTTCTTCTATATATCACCTGATTTATTCCTGCCACTTTGTTTTCTTACTTGTCTCAACCATGTTCATACTCTTCAGTTGGTCATGGTTGGAAGGTTGAGGCAGGAGGATGGTGAGTTCAAAGTCAGCCTCAGCAAAAGAGAGGTTAAGCAACTTCCATGAGACCCTGACTCTAAATAAAATACATATCTGGGGATATGGCCCGGTTGTTGAGTGCCCCAGAGTTCAATCCTCAGTACCCCCCAATAAATAAATAAGAAACAAAAATAAAATTCTATCAGATAATTCAATATTTTTTTCAGTGTTAGTATCTATTTGTATATCTTTCATGCAATTTGATAGCATCTTTTATTCTTGTGAAAAATATTTTTTAATTAGTGTTTGGTTATTTAGGAGCTGGGTTACAAGATATGTCTTTTATTTAAATTCTCAGTTTTACATAGCTTTTCCTGACACCTCTCTGGTAGTAGTCATTATTTAATTACTGTAACATAGATGATATAGGTCCATTTTGCCCACTTGGCTTTTCATCAACACATTAGAAGGGAGAGTCTTCATAAGTCCTCAACAGAGTGAGTGTTCTGGATGACCATTAGGCCTCTAATGATACTTCCTGTTGGGAGTCATAGAACTGGTTCCCTAGAGTTCACACATGAACTCCACCTTTGTTATAGACATGTGGCCTTCTTACTGCAAGGATAGTGGGTGGTGAGAGGTCTCCAATAAGCCCCTCTAACATAACAATAGAGAGAGGAAACTCATTATTTTTAGGGCTGGGTAGAAATTTAGATTCCCCTTATGGTCTGATCCTGGCAAGTTGGGCTTGTTGCAGACCTGTGGGGATGAATATCCCAGTTCTCTGCTCCTCCTTCACTAGTACCATCCCTGGTGGTGTTGGGATTAAGCCTCTCTTTCACAGCCTGGCAAATGTTGAATTCTGAGCTCCCACAAAGGCATGGCAGAGAAATAGATATGGATTTCCCCACACCCTTTTAGTGTTGGTTGGATACAACAGTTGTTGTTTAAAAGTTTTCTCTATTGCTATGTTGTCCTTTTCCTGGTTCATTGTTTTTTAATTAACTAATGTCCTGTATGCCTTCACTCTAAGTTCCTTTCTTAAGTTTCTTAAGTTTTGAAGCTAGGGTATTGGAGGCAGAAAGAATACCCAGGTTACTTGTTTCTGCCCTATTCCTTGGGACCTGTTCCTACTTAGACTATTTGCCTTTTTAAAATATAAAAATATAAATTTTTCACTTAATTTTTGTTTTATATGTGATGCTCAGAATTTTTATCTAGGTTACAGATTTGAATAGGCAAAAGTTTTCAATTTCCTTTTCTTAAAGTGAAGTTCCTTGTTCTATTAATTTTTAACTTTTCCTGTTGTTATTTCCTAAAAGATGGTTTTTGAGTCTGTATACGTTACTTTGTTAGAACATCAATGATCTTGTTAACAGATTCTCTTTACCAACATAATGATATTAATTACATAATTACTTATAATTTGATTGTTTTCTGCATTTCCTACGAATTTCATTATTTCAACCTTGGTTTTGTTCTTTTTCTTTTGTAGTAGAGGTATTCTTCATATATTTGATTATTTTTTTACATTATTTTTATTTATGTTTCCACAAGAAGCTAATTGGAAGTTCTCATACCATGCATAGGACTTGCTAACTGATTGATCTGAACCTAGTGTGATTGATCAGGGACTCATTTATTGCACTGGACTTTACTACATATAATGATGTATATATTTGTTTAATTGCTTGGTTACACAGAAGTACTTGGGCCATCATATTATGAATCTGACAAAAAGACAAAAAGAGGACAGGAATAAAAAAGAAAGAGAGACAGAAGGGAGGGAGAGAGGAAGAAAGGAAATTCTGAAGAACTAAATATATTTATTCAGATTAGAGAGTAAAAAAAATGATGAAAATGATCAGAGAACAAAATGGTGTCTCTTCAATTAGTGCTTATGTTTAATTAAACCCCACAATCCAAAATTAGATTTACTCTTTATTGATATTGTGGACCAATAACAATAAATACAAATATGGTAAAAAAATATGGGTAATGTAATGGTAATCATATTCCAGAAGAAAAGTTATAAAAATATATTTATCAGGAGTTAAGAATAAATGTCTTATTACAGAAAAAAATAATCTATCATCAATCTCTAAACTCAAACAATGAAAAGTTGGTTTTATATTTATCTTCATCAAAACTAAAACATGTGACTTGAATACATTAATATATATATTATTTTTAATAGAATGCTTATTAGGGAATTTGTGTCTAAAATGCATTTATATAATATGCACAAGTATTAGTATCCATTTAGTCAGATAGAAATTTAGTTGAATTGAACCTTTGGATTGAAAAAGTTTGCAAAATTGCTTTTTGAACTTAAAGCCTGAGTGTCTATTTCCTGAAACAAAATAAATTTTAGAAATTAACTTTATAAACATTGATACTTAGAATCACTCTAGCCAAGGCTATCATATTTTTTAATTGTGTTTTTTAATTCACACTGTACATGCCATTAACATGAAATAGTCATTGTTCATAATTTTCTTTCAATAAAACATAATATTAAAGTGATATTTTCTATTTTATGAATCATTTTAAGACAGATATTTCATACAGTTTAGGTTTTACTATGTTTAAATTTTAGTTAAAAAACCTTATTGAAATAAAATAAAACTATCAAACAACAGAAAATTTTACCTAATTATTTTAGCCTTTTAGCATTCATTTAATACAAGTATTATCTTGATAAGAAAATTATTAGCTGATGGATACACTGGAAAAAAAATTTTCTGAAGTCTTAAAATTAAGCACATACAGTGTTCCTTTGGAAACAAGGATCAGTGAAAGAAAGGCCCAATAGTACCTAAATATATCCCCTGCTTTCTGAAAGAACACAATTGTAAAGAAAAGGGAAAATAATGGTTTTAGGTATATTTACAGATTTTTTAAAAGGTGAATATATTGTAGATATTAAGCAAAATTTCACCAATATTTTGAGAAGTAAATTTGTGAAGTGAGCCCCAGCCTCCCTGAAGAGCTCTGTGATCATTTTGCTCTGTCAGACCTGACAGTAAGTAGGCTCTACCATCACTCAATTTGAATACTTAAAAGAAGTGGAAATAATTGGATTTGAAGGTGGCATGGGATAATTGAGATAATCAACCAACAAAGGCAAAGGTAGATATAGTTACCTTAAAAAATAGCAGAAAATAAAGCAGTCAGGATAGTTTAATTGCATAGACCTCTGTTATGGGTTAATTAATCATGGTTTTTTTAGAAGTGAAATAGATGGATCTAGAATATCCTTCAAAGGTTCATGTATTAAGGATTTGTGGCACTCTTTTAAGAGGTGGGATGTACTGGAAGATTTTAGGTCTTTGGTACTTAACTCCCCTCAAAGGAGATGGTGGGACTCCTGTATCTTTTTGTTTCTGTGTCTCTGTCTCTCTCTTCCCCTGAGGCCAGGGGAGAAATGGACAGTCAATGTAGGTTATGAATGACTGGGTCAGATAGGGAGGTTGGGGCTAGTTCCAAAGGAAAGAAAATACAAAAGTTAATACCCCCAGAGCACTTTCCCTCCTCCACCTGTTGCCAAGGTTACCTCCATCCAGGGAATTGTTCCTCCCTCCAAGGAGTTGTTAACCCTGGATGACTCCCTTCCTGCCTGTACCTCTGGGTGGCTTTATTGCATCCTTGGATCACTATACCTTTTGGGTCAGGTAGGCAGAATTGCGGGAGGAAAGAACATGAGAACAAAGAAAATCTAAAATATATAAAAAGGGCAGGACTTTCCTTGGGCACCAACTTCCAACTTGGACCCCTTCCTCTGCTTCTGTGGAGGAGTCTCTGTTTCTCTCTCTCTCTCTCTCTCTCTCTCTCTCTCTCTCTCTCTCTCTCTCTCTCTCTCTCTCTCTCTCTCTCCTGCCCTTTAAATAAAAATGTTTGCTCTTGCCTCGGCATTTCTCAGATGTTCAATCTTCACACTGGAGGAATGGGACTCAGCCCTGTTTCTCATCACCGGTATCATCTCTCTCTCCTTCTTGATTCCCACGAGGTGTGAAATTTTCTCTGCCACATGCTCCCACCTTGTGCTGGCATGTGCTGCCTTCCTATAGGGCCAAAAGCAATGAGGCCGATTTACCATCATCTGAAACCTCCAAAACCATAAACCAAAAATAAACCTTTTCTCTTAAGTTGATAATTTCAGGTGGTTGTTACATTGATGGAAAGTTTACTAACAGAGAAACTTTATAGAGCTGTGCTGATTCTGCTATGATTATATCTGAAACTATGGTTCAGAAGCTTCTGGAATTGTTTATGGAAAAATTTGGAAGATCAATCTAGAGAAAACCTAGAAAGCTGTAAGTAGAACTTACTGAAAGATTCCTTAGGGGGTTAGAAAGCCAGAATTCTGGTAGGAATGCAAATAGTGAAGCTTAGGCTGACAAGTTTTCAGACAGAAATTAGGATTACATTGGAAATTGGACAAAATGCCACATTTATTGCACCTTGATAAAGAATTTAGATGCCTTGTGCACTGGCGCTGAGACTTTGTAGGAGGATGAAATTCAGGTCTAGATTAGTTCATCTGGTGGTAAAAATTTCAAGGCAACACAGCATAGAAGCATAGCATGGGAATCACAGTCTGCATTTAGCTAGATTTACTAGGGAAATTGGAGCAAGGAACAGAATGAAAAGTTTTGAAAAAATTGCAAGTTGGTGGTAGTTTATGGGTATTGAGGAATGTTTGCAGAAAGGAACAAAATTGAAAAGGAAGCTAAGTGCTTTTCATAGTACAAAAAAAAAGGGACTTTAAGAGCATCTCAGGAATGAGCAAGACTGCACCCATTGCAACCTGAAAATGCAGCCTACAAATGCAAATTTGTTCCAAAGACTGTACAGGGCTATCTTTTGACAAGATAGCCCAGGCCACCCTGTGTACCCAAAAGCCTGATGTTAGGCACAACTGACTATGGTTTTTCTGCTGCTCTGAGCATGCAGAATGCAATAGTTTTTGGTTCATGGAGGCTTCCATTGAGATTTCAGAGGAAAGCCTGCAAGGACATGTAGTCTATGGCAGCCTTGAAGTCCCTGCAAGAAGCCCCTGACATGGTGAGGCATCAAGTTGTGAGAATGAAGTCAGATCTTCAAGGTAGACCTCAGGGAGTTGGAGATGCCAGGAATGTAGAACAACTTGCAGCTACATATGTGGGCTGTAACAAACAAAACCATGGGGTTGAGCTGTCCAAGACCTTGGGATCCTACATCCCAGCAATGCATGTCTGGATGCTGGACTTGAAAAATTTGAATTTAATGTTTGCTCTGCTAGGTTTGAGTCTTGTTTTTATCTAATTTCTCCTTGCCTTTTTTTCCTGTTCTTCCTTTTCAAAATAGGAATATTTACTGTGTGCCATTGTGTCTTAGAAATATGTGACTTTCTTTTTTGATTTTTATAAGGGTTTATAGGTAAGTTTACTGTCTTTGAGGAGACTTTGTATTTAAACTTTTGAAAAGTGCTCAAACAGTTAAAACTTTGGGTTTTTTTTTTTAAAAATGAATTAAATGCAATTTTCATGGAGTCAGATATGAATACTTAGCAGAGAAAAATGTTATAGTTTATATTTGGAATGTCCCCCAAATCCATGTGTTAAAGGCTTATTAGCCAATGATATCTGTGTTAAGGATCAATCAGGATCTGAGTCCTGTTCCATGAAATGCTCAATACTGAACACCCAAGAAGTGCCAAGCCAAGCGCAGAAAGCAAATTTTATTTAAAGGATAGAACAGAGATAGATTTTTTCAAAAAAAAGAACACCTGAGCTGGGTATCCTGCCCTTTTTATTCCTTTTAGATATCCATTGTTCTCATTCTCTCTCCTCCCTGCATCCTGCCTACAAGACTGCTGACCAAAACGTAATCCCAGGGTGGGAGGAAGCTGCCCATGGGAACAGGCAGGAAGGGAGCAGCCTACGGGGCATTCATGATCAACTCCTACAACTCTTTGCAGAGAGGAACAATTCCTTGGAAGCAGATAACTTTGGCAATGGTGGAGGAGGGGGAAGGTCTCTGGAGGTATTAGCATTTAATTTCCTTTCCTTTCAAACAGCCCCCATCTTCCTGATCCCACCTGATCATCATTCATTACCTACATTAATTGTCCTTTTGCACCCCCTACCCACCAACATGGTGCTATTGAAGGTGGTATAACATTCAAGAGGCGAGAGGTCTTAGATCACTAGGAGCCTGCTCCTGATTTAACCCTAGGTCTGCAAAACCCCAGCATATGGTTTATCAATCCCAAACAAACGACTTGGAGGACTCAATGGACAGGATTTAGACTTTTTTATTACTCATGCATTCCTTGGCAGCATTGGGTTTGGCAATATGGAAGATAACACTACACCTAGAATCAAGGGGAATACACAGGATAGGTTGTGTGCCTATTACTCAAATGGATTTCTTCAGATGTTTTATGAGCACATTCCTTTACTTTACGACCAAGTTTATGCTTCTTTGGTTTCCTCTAAAGATTGGAGAAAAGAGAAGTGGCCATTTTTTTCTCTTCTTACCTGTATTATTATATTCTCTGAAATCCTTCTTATCTCATTGCCAGGAATAACACAACTTCTTAGGTATTGATCTGTGTTTACCCCAACACTCTCAAAGGGGATTGTGGGATCTTGGTGTCTTCAATGCTTTTTGTCTTTCATTTCCTTACCATGAGGTTGAGTGGGCTTCCTATACCATACTCTTCATTGCTTCACAGGCACAAAACAATGAGGACTATTGTCATCAGATCTGCCATTTTAGGTTGGGAGCCTTTTTATCTAGGAACTCCTAAGTTTTGATTCTGAGGCAATTCTGCTTAGCTTCCCATAAAACATGTAACCTCTAAAAGGTGAACCCCACCCCAGCCCATGTTGTAACCCTTAAGCATGCATGTAAATTCCTCCTGCAGGCTATAGAGCTGCTCTGTGAGTGCCAACATGCTGCTGCTCTCCTTGGAGGGACAGCCTTGTCAGTTTGCTCTGTGCTACTGACAATAAATCTCTTGTGTGAGATTCGCGGGTGTGATGTGGTCTTAGGACTTTGCATGAACTTTGTGAGTATACTTTCAGGGACAATCAATTATAGGCTGAATATGAATCTTCAAAACTGTAAGCCAAGACACACTTTTATCTTTAGAAGTTGCTTATCTTACATATTTGTTAGTAACAGAAAGATGATTAGCACAGAATTCTTAGTTGATCTGTAGAAGCAAAACACTTTTAAGTCAAGCAAATGAAAGTCTAACTCAATAAAAACAGAATCATGAATCCTCAAGTCAATTCCCAGAGTAGGGAATTATGAATGTTAGGGATCAGCAGAGTTTTAGCTAAAGCCTGACTCACAATTTGGTGGGTCTCTAAATCCATTTTAGTCATTTTCCCAGTCTCAGAATACACAATTGGAACAGATGTGCTTAGAAGTAGATAAGACCCCAAATTTGTTCCCCAATCTGTGGAGAGAGAGCTAGCTGATGAATAAAAGCAACATGGAAGCTTTTAGAGATGTCTCTATCTGAGCAAATAGTAAGTCAAAATCCCTGGAAAGATTGCAGAGATTAGTTTCACCCTGAATTTGAAAGATAAAGTGGTGATGATTCCTGTGACATACTCATTCAACTTTTCTATTTTATTTGTGCAGATGACTTAGGTATCTTAGAGAATGACAGTGGATTATCAGAGGCTTAATCAAATAATAACTCAAATTTCAGTTGTACCAGGTGTTTCATTGTTTGGATTAATTAAACATATGTTCTGGTATCTGGCATATACCTATTTAGCTGGCAATTGCCTTTCCCCATACTTATCCATTAGAAGAGGTTTGCTTTCAGATGACAAGTCCAACAATACACTTTTAATGTCCTATTTTAAGAATATATCAAATCCCCAATCCTATGTCATACTTTAGTTTGTATCTTGATTACTTTTCCCTTCCCTAAGATATCATACTGGTCCATTTACATAGGTGATAATATGCTGATGGGACTGAGAAGAAACAATTACTGGATTAATTAGTAAGACATTATGCATGTTGGAGGATGGAAAGTAAACTAAATCTTAAAAATCTTCTATCTCAATGAGAATATCTAGATGTCCAGAAATGTGAAATTTACAGTTCTCATAAGACAAATGAAAAAATTTTCACATTCTTTCTGAAATTTACTCAATAAATTGATTAAAAATTGAGTTTTTATATCACCCTTCCCCAAATATCTTTGTTGCCTATTTTGTAATTATATTCTTTCCAGTTCCCTGAACCACCGAGTCAAATCTTTGTTTACAGCCCATGAGTCAGTATTCATCAGGTCTCTCCTTAACACAAAGAAAGAGGCCCAGTGCCTAGAGAACTAACTTGGTTTTAGAGATAGTACATTCCTCATTGGGAAAGGTCACTCTGGTCCATCTATTGCGTGACTTGATAGGGTGCTCAGTTTGAATATGGCCCAGGACAGGAGAAGGCTCTTCTTCAACAGGCCCATGTTGCTCTGTAGGTTGCTCTGCCATATGGGCTATATAATTTAGCAGATGCAATGGCATCTGTAGTATATAAAGAATATATGCAGAATATAAAGATGCTGTTTGGAGCTATAGACAGTCCCCGATAGGCCCTTAAGATTTTGAAGTAGTGTTTTTCTACCATCTCCAGATTAAACACTCTCTTTTTGAGAAGGAATTCTTGGTCTGCTTTGAAATGTAGTGTAAAATAACACTTGACCATATGTCATGTGACCTGAAATGCCCATCATGAACTGGGTTTTGACTGACACACCAAGCTTATCATACAGAGCAACACTTCATTATCAAATAAAAGTGGTGCATACATGGCAGAGCCTAAGCTTTCCTGCATTCTCTCTGCCAATTTGCCTCATGGAAAGCTCTCCATGATAAATTTAAAGAGAAAGAAAATACTTGGGGCCTGGATAATAGATGCTATTTATGCTATGCAGGAACACTCAAAAGTGGGCTTCTGCATTGCTATAGACCATTTATGAGATATCCCTGGAAGACAGTGGTGGAGAATACTTCCAGTAGGGAGAACTTCAGGCAGTGCACATTGTTGTTTTGCTTCAATAAGAAATAGCCAGATGTCTTATTATATACCAATTTATGTTCTGTAGCTAAAGGTTTGTCTGAATGGTTAGGGAAATGAAAGGAACATAATTGGAAAATTGCTGATAAAGACACTTGGGAAAGAGGTATGTGAATAGATTGTTTCTATGGATGAAGGATGTGAAAATATCTACATCCCATATGAATGTTCATCAAAGGTGACCTTAATAGAGAAAGATGTTAATAATCATGTGGGTAGAATAGTCAGATCTATGGCTATTAATCGGCTTCTTTCCTCCACTAACCCTGTTACACCCAATGGGCTCATGGACAAAGTGCCATGGTGACAAAAGTGGAGGTTATGTGTGAGCTTGGAATTCTAAAGTTGGGCTCAAAAGTATGAACTTCCACTCATCAAAACGGATCTGGCTCTAGCCACTGCTGAGTGTCCACTATGCCAGGAAGAGAGACCAACACTGACAGGACACCATTCCTCAAGCTACCTAGTAGAAGTATGACTACCATGGCGCACTTCCATTATAAAAGGGGTAGTGTTTAGTCCTTTATATAATTGACATTCTAAATATGGATTTATGTTTCCTGCATGTAATGCTCCCATTGATAATACTATCTGTGGATTTACAAAATGCCTTATCTACCATTATGATATTCCATACAGCACTACTTATGATGAAGGAATTGACTTCATAGCTGAAGAAGTGTTGTCATTGCTCTATGCTCATAGAATTTGTTACTCTTTCCATGTTCCCCACTACCCAAAATAGCTAGCTTGATAGAATGGTGGGGTAACCTTTAGAAGACTCAGTTACTGTTCCAAATAGATGACAGTAACTTAAAGGGTTGTTGGAAGGTTCTCCAGACTGTTGAATATGCTCTGAATCAGTATCCAATATATGGTAATATTTTTTCCATTGCCAAGATTTATGAGTCCAAAAATCAAGGCCTAGAAGTGGGAGTGTGCCATGTGCCATTATCCCTAGTGATACACTAGCACAATTCTTTCTTTCTCTTCCTATCCCTTTATATTTTCCTGGCCTAGAGGTCTCAGTTACATAGGGAGAAATGCTTCTACTAACAGGCACCATGATATTTTCATTGACCTGCAAGTTAATGCCATTTCCTGACTACTAAGATCTAGGTCAACAGGCTAAGGAATTACAGTGTTGACTGTGGTGGCGCTTCTTCATCTGTACTACCAAAAAGATGATGGATTGATACAAAATCCAAGAGGAAATTGGATCACTCTCTCAGAATGAAGGCAAGAAAAGGTATATTTGTAATACAGGTGACCCCTTAGGGTGTTTCTTAGTATTAGCAAGTCCTGTGCTTGAAGTGAATGGGAAACTATTATAACCCAAGTCAGGTAAAACTGAAAATAGCCCAGGTACTTCAGGATTATACATGGGTCACTTCCGCAGGTAGAGAAGCAGGACCACTTGAGGTGATTTCTGAATCAAAGGGAATAAAGAATGAGTGGTAGGACAAGGTAGTTATACATACTACCTATGAACGTGTGACCAGTTTCAGAAATGATCATAATTGTCATGAGTCTTTCCTCCTTTTTATGTTAAGAAAACATTAGTGTGTGCATTTACATAAATTAAGGAAATATTTTATTTTCTTATTCCATTATCATGTATCATAAGACTTAATTGTTTCATATATCAGTACTTATTATTAAATTTAAATGATATTATTGACATTGTGGGATATCTGGAGAATAGTGGGCATCACTCAAGAATATTACATCCTTTTCTGGCAATGGAGTTACAGATATTTTTCCAACTGTGCACATGATAGTTGTATCAGATGAGGTGAAATTATGACATTGCTCTTGTCTTTATTTGGAGATTAAATATGGGTTAAAGAGATGTGAATATATTGGTGTTGAGAAAGAGCAGATGTGTGATGTTTACTTTGGAGTGCCATCTTGACTGGATTAAATGATTTCTACATAATTGGTAAAGTTTATTACTCAGTAAATCTGGAAAGGTGTTTCCAGAAAAAAAAAAAAACCTGCATGTAGATCTGTGAGCTGAGTATGGAAGACCAGTCCTTAATGTGCATGAGAAGCATGAAATTGTCTGGAAGTCTGAAGGGAGCAGGATGCCAAAGAAGAAAAAGAACACACACACAAACACAATCCCTCTGTTTGTCTCTCTATTTCTATCCAGAGTTGGTATGCTTTCTCCTGCTGACACCCCTAGGCATCAAACCCCCATTCGAAACTGTACCCCTGGTCTTCCTTGTTCTTACAATTTCAGTTACATAAATTGAGTCACCCATACTGACTTCACAGTGTGAAGATGGCTGCTGTGGAACTTTACAACCTATATGGTTATATGGACCAGTTTTCTAAATTCCTCACCTCTCTCTCTGTCTCTCACTCACACACACACACGCACACACACACATACACACACACACACTGAATTCTCTTTCTCTGGATAACCTTGATCAACACACTTAATAAAGCAGACTGCCTTCTCTAATGTAGATGGCCCTTATTCAACATCTTAAATGCTTAAGACAAAGAGGAAGACCTTCCTTTGACCGAAGGGAATATTTTCTGCCTAACTGCCATGACCCACACAGCATCAACAAAGGATTCTTGAGGGACTGAAGATGGAGAAAAATGCAAAGACAAAGAAAATACGGAGACATTATCAAGTAAATCTGGGGCCAGGTGGGACACTGTACTCTGATGGAAGAACAGTGACCCAGAACTAGCTCTTCAAGTTTATAATATAGGTTCTCATAATAAGGAAGTTAAACTACAAGGGCATTATAAATTGTTTAAGACTTGTAAGTTGTCAGAGGCTTCTTTGTGCACTAGGAAGTTACAGAGCTAGAAACATTTTTTTGCAGCTATCCTACTGTTGCAGTGCTAGGAACATCCTGCTGCATACAGAAAGCCCTGGGACCTCTGATAACTGTTAGCAT
Organism: Ictidomys tridecemlineatus; assembly: GCF_052094955.1. NCBI lineage: Eukaryota > Metazoa > Chordata > Mammalia > Rodentia > Sciuridae > Ictidomys > Ictidomys tridecemlineatus. The sequence continues at coordinate 169,721,153 of NC_135479.1, forward strand.
CAGAGCCAAGAGTCAAGGCTAATAACATTCTCACCTTTGACAAGAAATGCTTCTCAGGCTTGGCTTTTATGGACACCACAGAATCAGCTATAAGTCACCCTTACTCAAAGACATAATGAATTTGAATAAAAAGAAGGACACACAACTGTTACATAGTTAATAAGCGAGTAGGCATATTAAATCAAACATGAGACTTTATGTAGAAGTCAGATTATGCATAATAAAGATGACCTCAGGGCTTATCCACTCTCCAAACCTAAAAGTCTTTAAATTTAGGAATCGGCTTTTCCTGCCTCCATCCTAAAACTGAAGCTATGACTCTTTCTGATGTTTTAGTGTGCTAACATTTGTACTGAAATTATACCATTGGCTCTCCTCGTTTTCCAGCTTCCCAACTTCCATTGCAGATCTTGTGACTTGTCAATCTCCATATTTGCAAAATATAATTGCTTATGTTTTACATATATAAAATTCAATTTTTAAATATATATATTCTATTGATTTTAGTATGTAAAATACATATGATTGGTTTCATTTCTCTGGAAAACTCTGTTCAACTCAAGTTATAAGGGAAGCTATCTTCATTCCATGGTCAGAAGGGCAATGGGTCAATATTATTAACAGAGAACGGAAAGTGGGGCCACCGCCATGTAGCTGCAGTTGAAAACATAGGTGGCAGAAGTTGTGACTGTGATGAGGATGCTACTTATGTAAATACAAAACCATGGAAAAGGCCCAGTTTTTATCAGTCATGCTGTTCAATGCAATGAGTGAGAAGAATACTTTGATTTCTTCCACCTTTTGTACTTTAATCATCCAGCAGCTCCTCCATTAGCTAAATGCAGCTTGAAAATGGTTTGTAAAGGAGTCATGAGAATTATTTCCTAGCACCATAAAACACATAAAGGGGTAGAGAATGATCTGAAAGAAAAGACAAATGAACTATACACCTATTAAGATGGAAGACAAAGTACTACTATAGAAGATTTGCATTTGCTTTGAAATTCATGAACTTAAATAAAAAAAAATAAAAACATTAAGAGCATTTAGAACTTCTTCAAAGTACTTTGTAGTTCAGGAGCCTATGTATAAATCCTTTGGATAATGTACACCTTGTAGTTTTATATTACTTTATAATATAGACCTTGCAGTAGTATATTATATTATAAAGAATTGAGGGGAATCATTGCAGAATAAAAACATTTGCAAAGACATAATGGATTTGAATAAAAAGAAGGACATATAACTGTTGTGTAGTTATTGAGTAGGAGCATTAGATCAAGCATGAGACTTTATGTAGAAGTCAGAATAAGCATAATATTCTGAATTTTACCTTAAATGCAGTGAAGACTATTGAATTCCTTTAAATAAGAAAGTTATACAATCATATTTTTACATTAAAAATACCAATTGTGGTCACCAAGTGGGACATACACGAGAAGAATGAGTACTATTAACAATCAGAAAGTCTCTATTCTAAAAATGTATAATGGTATCTTGGGTTTGCAAATCAAAAGTAAGAAGGAAAAAAGAGATGATATTAAAGAAAATTTCAAATCCTAATTAGTTTAAGTTTGGACCAATAGCAGCAAACCAAGTGCTATATAACCCCTAAACTAGCACACCCAGATGGAGAAAACCTGCTATGGGGTCCCCTCTTGCAATGCAAGTGTTATAGTCCTGATTCTATTCTTCAATAAATCCTAATCTTCCATTCATTCATTCATTCTGGTTTGTGTTTTTCATTCTTCAAATTCACAAGACAAGAACATGGAAAGAATAAATTGATGGTCAGCTGGCTGAGATCTGCTGTAACACTGGAGGGTATGGTCTGCCATGAACAGCTGCAACACTCCTTAGCTGCAGAGACCTGCAACATTATGCAGACCCCATCTGCCAGAAGAAGGAGAGGAATACCTGTCTCACTGCCGGCTGAAGCAGGAAATCATTTCATCTCAAAACTTCAGTTTCAATAGTATGGTAAATATGTTCATTTGGCTACATAAATTAAACATACCACATTCCCCAAACTTTAATCAGACATGCACAGGTCTTTCAATTCCCTGTTACTAAAAATTCAAACATGTATCATTCACTTCATCAGATATTGAAACCCTGCTTTCATCAAAAAGACCTGATGAGAACAATAAGAAGAGAAAAATTTGGTGGAGGGCTTACTATTTCAGTTTTTAGTGCATACACTGTCAACTGCATTCTTTGGGGTTTGGGGTGAGACAGAACATCATTGTGGAAGAGTGTGGTGGAGGAAAGTGGCTCAGGACATGATAATCAGGAAGCAGAGTCAGTTAAATCCCCATCAGCGAATTAACACATCGAATACATTAAATCTTTTATAACCCGATCATTTCATCTCTAAACTTTCTTGCATTGTCTCACACAAGAGCCTTTGAGAGACACCTAATATGGAAACCATCACAAACTCTTTCAATAAATTTTAATTATATTGAAGGAACTCCGTGTATTACATTTATTATTGAAATAATTAATCAGCTTTATTATCAAGTGAAAAAGATTTAAGCCTATTTTTTTTTCAAACTGCTATTAAGAGGACAAAGACATCACCATTCAACAAATGAGCTACTTGTGTAAAACAAGACACTCATTGGAATAATTGTTAGTATAATAATGATTGAAACTTAAGTATTTCCAGCCCCACTGCTTTTATCTTCATCTACATCTTTCTTCCTATTAAATGATATTTTTTTGTAACAGAATGATAACTAGAATTAAATACTTGAGCCTATAATTGGCTTTATTTCCAATGTATAGTTTTTTGGAAGTGTTATTATTTGACAATTTTGTTCAAGATGGTGAATTTGAGATGTTTTCTATAATTTATGCCTTAATCAAACTTTGTTAACTGTATTAGTCCAAATCTATTTGTGAAAAACAGTATTCTCTCTTTACAATGCATGCATTCCTTACCATTGTCATTTGTGAAATCCACTCATAAATTCAAACATTACCTTAGTATCCCCAAAGAAAAGACACATTTTAGGTGACCTAGATTCCTTCCAATAATATTTATAGACTATCTGACTGTGAATTTTTAGTGTGTATTTTTTTGATTTTGTTTTACACTTTACACACTTCTGTCAGCTCTCTCAGGAACTACTTGGCTACTGAATTTAAGATAAGTTGACATACAAATAGCTCCTTATGAATGCCAATATAATGAATTTTGCAGTTGAAAATATACACAAACTGATAACTTGCATGAAATGGATATATTATACTTGTACCACTTTAATATCTGTAAATATATTGCTATAAATTTTATTCTATATTCATAAATTTATTTTGGTAAATTTTTTTCCAAGACATAATAGACAATTATTTACAAAACAAAACTAAGTTGTTCAATATTAATCTTCAACACTTGAAATTGTTGGACTTGAAGAAATATGTATCATGTAGGAAAAAGGAGAAACAGAGTTCTACAGATATACTATACAATTTTTATATAACACACTAGAATTTGGATATTTAATAAAGAAATGACAATAATGAGGCATAAAATGATACTCTAGAGTATTAGGAATTATAAAAAGCAACTTATTCACTTATAAGTATGTAATATCCATGAAGGCAGAATCAAAATTTGAACTACTTATGCATTTATAATTGACTAATTTAATTTTTAAACTAAAATTCACATTAAATATCATTCAATATAAATATTTCTATGTCGAAAACATTATACAGGGGCTGGGGCTATAGCTTAGTGGTAGAGCACCTGCCTCACATGTGTGATGTACTGGGTTCAATTCTCATTTAAGGTAAATTTCAGAATATTATAAAAATAAATAAATAAAGATATCGTGTCTATCTACAACTAAAAAAAATATATTTTTAAAAAACATTATCCAATATGAAGATTAAAGAATATTCTCTTCTTCTGGTTTATAATAAATACAATTCTCAATAACAGAACCACCTTTGAACACTTATTGTTTACTTTAGTTCTATTATAAGTTTGGCTATCTTAAATGTATTTAGACACTGTGATATCTTAATTGTAATAAATTTCAAATCTTGATTTCCAATGTGAACTATTCTGATTTCAAGGGATATCTTTCTCTGAATTCTAATGTAAATTATTTTAATGAGCATAATAATACCTATTTTTCTCATGTTTAGGTTTTCAATGAGACCCACATGATATATACATGAATATGAAATAAACACAAATCATATTCATAAAAGACAGCATTATTTAAAGAAATCCAGGTAAAATTTCTTTTCTTTCTTTCTTTCTTTTAACTAAAGATGTATTTATTTGCTTTCATTCTTGGAAGGTTTTTAATCCTCTTTTTAAAATTTTATTTTAATTAGGCATATATGAGAGAAGAATGCATTTTGATTCATTGTATGCAATTGCAGCACAACTTTGCAATTCTATGGTTGTACACAATGTAGTGTTGCACCCTATGTATTATCCATATAACTAGGGTAATGAGGTCCAACTCCTTCCACCATTAAATCCAGGTAAATTAAAAATATTTAATTTCCCTGCTAGCACTACCCTTCTGTTTTGCCCATGGTTGCTGCTAATTTAATAAATTTATTCAGATGACATCCTTTCCTACCTTGCATATGCCTAAAAAATATGAGAACAAATTCTGAAGTACGCTACCTACATGACCGTTGCTCTCCATCATCTAGGAAACAGTTATAATAAAACGTCCATCTTTAAGATTCATAGTTAATATTGAAATATTAAAAATTCTAGAGCAAGTCAGAAGTGTTTTATTTTGAGTTTTTACCAAAGTTGTTTACCAAATATATATATTAGGAAATATACTGATAGCTTATGTAGCTTATGTACTTATAGAATTCTCATCATGACCATATGCATAGCCTATTTTTCTTTTCTGAGTATAAGCCAAATGCTTCATTTTGAGTGTAAGGAGTTCACAATAGATAAAATGTATCCATTAGAATCATAAAATAATTGATAAAGGGGTTGGGGATTTAGCTCAGTGGGAGGAAGAGTTCTTGCCTAGCAAACACAAGGCCCTGGGTTTGGTTTTTCACCCTGAAAGAAAATGGATAAAAGTTAATTTAATACTAAATTAATACCTTTGAGTTTAATCAAGCTTAAGGTAAGATTAAAATTGAAAACAGTGTAGATAGAGAAGATATAATTCCAGTTTTAATTTTTGTTAATTACTTAACTTTAACATCATTAGACATGACACTTAAACTCATGTTAATATGTTGTAATGGACTGAATTATGTCCTCCTGAAATTTGTAGGTTTAAGCCTTAACCTCCATACGCTTCAGGATATAACTGTATTTGCAATTAGATCCTTTAAAGAGATAACTAAATTAAAATGAAGTCATTTTTCTCTAATTCAAGTTGACTGGCTTCCTTATTAGAAGAGGACAGTAGGAAGTACTGAGAGATGTTACGAGTCCTGATGCACAGAGAAACCATTTGATAAGACATCAAGAGAGTGGCCATCTCAAGCCAATGAGAAAAGCAAAGGGAGATCAACCCTGATGGAGCATTGATCTTAACTTCCAGGCACCATAACTATGAGAGAAAAAAATTCATTTGTTTAAATACTGCCACCTGTGGTATATTGTGATGGTGATTTGTGTTCCTAGCAAATTAATAAATGCTCATTTCTCTAAAGTAAGAAATTTTCTTTGAAAAGAAAGGAAATACAGATGTAAGCAACAATGGAGTCTGTCTTTTAAGTAGAAGCCACCGTTGGCTTCTCTTATTATTCTAGTTCCATAATAAGGGCACTTTTATTGGTGCATATTAATTATACAAAGTAGTAGTTTTCATTGTGGCATAAGCCTAAATGCATATAGCAATGATTAATGTCACTTCTCACTTATTCCCTTTTCCCTCCCCTTCTTCATTCCCCTGCTCTTCTTTCTCTAACCTGATGGCCTCCCGTCTATTTTTATGATGTCCCTATTTTCTTCTTCATTTTTCCTCTAGCTTCTTCATGGGAGAGAAAATGTAGGACACTTGTTTTTCGGTTACTGGCTTATTTCACTTAACATGGTGCTGTCTAGTTTCATTCATTTTTCTGCAAATGTCATAATATTGTTCTTCTTTATGAATAAATAAAACTCTATTGTGTATCTGTATCACATTTTCTTTATCCTTTTATCTGTTGACAGGCCCCTAGGTTGATTCCATAACTGGGTTACTATAAAATGTGCTGCAATAAACATGGGTGTGAATGCATCTATTTTAAAAGTAAGCTGACTTTAATTTTTTTGTGGTAGAGCTAGATCATATGGTAACTATATTTTTAGTGTTTAAGGAATGTCCATGATGCTTTTCATAGTGGCTGTACCAATTTACATTCCCAGCAATAATGAGTAAGAGTTTCTTTCCCCCATATCCTTGTTGGCATTTATTGCTATTTGTATACTTGATGATTGTCATTCTGACTGGAATGAAATGGAATCTCAAGGTAGTTTTTATTTGCATTTCCCTAATGGTCAAATATGTTAAACATTTTTTCATATAATTATTGACTACTTCTTCTTTTTAGAAGTGTCTATTAACTTCATTTGTCCATTTGTTGAATGGGTTGTATCTTTGGAGATAAAAGGTTGTTTTTTTTAGTTATTTATATATTTTATATTAATCCTCTTTCAGAATAATAGCTACCAAAGATTTTCTCCCATTCTATGGGCAGTCTATTTAAAATGTTAGTTGTTTCCTTTGCTGTGCAGAAGTTTTATAATTTGATACCATTACATTTATTGATTTTTTATTTTATTTCCCAAGTTAGAGGAGTCCCATTCAGTAAGTCATTGCTTGTGGCTGTATGTTGAAGCATTTCCCCCATGTTTTCTTCCAGCAATTGCAGTTTCTCCTCTTATACTTAGGTTTTTGATCTATTTTGAATTGACTTGGTATAGGGTGACAAACAGCAGTCCAGATTCATTCTTCTACATATAGGTAGTCAGTTTTTCTAAAACCATTTGTAAAAGAGGCTGATTTTTTTTCTACAGTGTATGTTTTTGGCTCCTTTTTTTTCAAGAATTAGATTATCTGTTATTTTTTTTTCTGTGTTTCTTCTATTTTATTCCATTCACCTATGTATCTGGTTATTGGGGGATTTTTTGTTTTGTTTTGTTTTGTTTTTGTTTTTTTTTTTACCAGTATCTTGCTGTTTTGTTCTTATGTCTCTATAGTATATTTTAAAAGTGGATATTAAGATATCTCTAGTATTGTTCCTTTTTCCCAAGATTATTTGAGATACATTAGATATAGCAACAAATAGTAACATTAATAATATACTGTCAACCACTAATAAAAATTGCATAAGGTGTTTTAATAGTCTTTTTACCTAAGAGATGTAGATGGAAAATAAAGAAAATATGTCCAACATGATCAACATTAGGTGAATGTAATAATATAGAATTCTCATACACAGTTGCTAAAGACATAATGTGTTACAACCATTGTGGAAACACCAGTTTTTTTAAAGACATTAAATATACACATACACATGGTCCAGCTATTTCAACCCTAGGCATTAACCTAAAAAGAAAATATGTTCATAAAAAGGCTTATAAACCATACACTACATATATAATCACATATTATTTATTTAATATCTATATTCTATAAGAATCCATGGCAAATAATTATCATAGACTACAGGTAAGGGAAGAAAATTGACATCAAAGATGAATAAGAGGCTGGGGATATAGGTTATTTGGTAGAGTGTCTGCCTCATATGCATAAGGTCCTGGGTTCAATCCCTGGCACCACCAAAAATAAATGAGAAAACTTTTAAAGAAAGAGAAATTATTGATTGTGGTGGTGGTTTTAGATTGTATATATTTTTTTTATTATTTTCTAATATACTTATTTAATTTGTTTGTTTTTATTTTTTATGTGGTGCTGAGGATCAAAGCCAGGCCTTCGTAAGTGCTAGGCAAGCAATCTATCACTGAGCCACAACCCCATCCCTAGATTGTATATATTTCTAAAGACTAATTATAATTAAAATTATAAAATTATGTTTTGTATATAAAATACACATCAGTATATTTGCCTCTAAAAATACTATAAGCACAAGAAATAAGACAAGATTAGAAGATATCAGACAAATCAGAATTTAAGATACTGAAATTTGTGAAAAGACACTTTATGATGACAGAATGTTAAAATTATCATATTCACAGAGTAACACTATGGTCTCTGAATCTGATAGCAAGGATTCAACCTATGCAAGATAAACAAAAATAATTATAAAATACTACAACTTAGCCTAATAGAAATTAAATTTATTCTTTTACTTGATGCCATGCCAATGAATGAATAGTTGAAAAATGTACCTTTTGACTTCTTGTCCTTAGTATAATAATAATATATTAATAATTACCAATTTAGAATTCATAGGAAATTTGCATCTGGTACTTCAAAATGTTTCTTGTTTATGGTGAAATAAATATTTAAAATGTATTTCAGTTGTGTATATAATTTGCTATTTATGAAACATTTTGTGCTTTTGAAAAATATAAAAAATACAAAAACATACCTTATGTTATAAACTATCATGAGTTTTTTATACTAGGGAACTATAATAAACCCAAATACTAACATTCCTAGTTGAAAAAAATGTAGTAATAAACTTAGGAAAAGAACACCAAACAAAAATGTAGTGTACTAAATGATTATTAAATGAAATAAACATCATAGATGAAAAATGCAAGACCTTCCCCCAAAAGACATGGTGGAAATATTCCAAGCTATATAATTATTTGAGAAGTTAAAGTTTTCATTTACAACTCAAAACAAAAAGAAGCACAACCATGTAGAAATTGTTAACGTGAAGGAGTGTCCCTTAATCTAAATTCTTTTACATTTCCCTCTTTCTCTGAAGTCAGAGCTAGCATACAATGTTTTGAAAAGAAAGCAAGTCTTTAGAGATCACAAACAACCAATTTCACACTACAAGCAATTGTAAATAGAGCTCAATTCCCTTTAGTAATACACTATTTATCTTTGTGCTTCATTGAGTTCAGAGAAAAGCATTTTTCAGAGTGTAAGCAATTAACTTCTCATTTTTTTTTCCTGTTCCAGAAAGGATGTTATCAGAAAAGCATGGGATTAGGAAGCTACAGAACTATCAGAGTTATTCTTAGTGTATGAAATTTCAATTTAGAAAACTTGTAAGCCTTACAGGCAGTTAAGACCCAATACAGGGAAACTGCTTTGTTTTTACAGTATATTTATCTTCTATCCTCACTGACCCAACTGATTTTCCACTGAATTCAAATGAGTCGGTACTGGGAAGTTAGGAATTATTCTTTGGTATTTATTGCATTTTTTTAACTAAATCAATGCTATGGTTTATCTAGAAATTTCCTTAAAAACCTGGTTAAGCTATTTCAAGATAACAAATTTCTCTGTGTACACCTTTCAAATTTGATACCAAGATTTTATTTCAGAAAAAGTTGAAATGGTGAGAAGTTTATTAAATGTGTACTTTATATCATTATAAAAGATTAAAATTGGCATTATCAAATATGTATACACTGAGAGATTATAATTTTTGATATATGCCTATTGTAATCTATATCTCTTTTAATATTTAAAAGCATGAAATTATCTAAAAGTAATTTACAAATTTATAAAGTTAGCATTGGAGATGAACTAAGTCATAAGAAGAGACAGTTTGGGGAAGACAGTGAATAACTCTAAACATACCATTGTTGTCTTCCCCAAACTGTCTCTTCTTATGGTACAAATCAACAATAGCAAGAATATTAAAATATTTTTAGCAAAGAACATACAGACATTAAAGTGAGTGAGAATACTAAAAACTACACAAGTAAAGTTGACAACTTAGATGGCATTTTTAAGTTTATTGAAAAATAAAATTTGCAAAGTTATCTAAAAAATAAAATCTGAGTAGATCTGCAACTACTTAATAAATTTGATGTTATCAGAAGCTTTTCCAAAAAGAAATTTCAGGACCATTCAAACATTCAAGTAAGAAACAAAAGTAACATTACATAATCTTAACTGAAAGTAGAGGAGTATACTCAACTCAATTTATAAATTTAGCATAACTCTAATACAAAAACCTGACAAGGCTACTACAAGAATAAATAGAATTATAGGTCAATACCTCACAGTGTTTGGTATGGCAGTCCTATAAAAATATTAGCAAATCAAACAACATAAAAAAAGAAAGTCATTATACTATCTTGTATGCATACCCACGTTTATAGGAACACAGTTCTCAATAACAAAACATGGGAACCACTCTAGGTGTCCATTAATGGATAAATGGATAAAGAAAGTGTGGTCGATATATACAACGAGATTTTATTAAAAATAAACTGAAAATGAATAAAAAGAAAAATGAAATTATCTCATTTGCAGGAAAATGGATGCAACTTAAAACTATTGAGTTAAGCAAAGCAAGCCAAACTCACATGTGAAGGGTCATATGTTGTCTTTCATATATGGAAACTATACAGGAAAAAGGAAAAGAAAAGGGTGAGGGTCTCATGAATTTCAAAGGGAGATCAGTAAAATAGATGAAATGAGTCAGGGGGTAGGGAGAGGGGAGGGAGGGTGGAAGTGGAGGGGCAAAATACTGAATAAGTATATTGTTATATTGTGTGCATATACGAGAGTGTAGCATCAAATCCCACCATGATGTACAACTATAATGCACCATTTTAAAAATGTGGAAAAATAAGTTAATGAATAATTTTTTTTTTTTAAAAAAAGGAGAGAAAAGACAATATACCAAGTCTGGAAAGTTTTTGTTGTAGAATTTGAAGATTGGTACATCATTAAAAGTTAGTATTCAAGCCATGTTGTTTTACATATATTACAAAATTCACAATAAATGAGACAATTAAGACATAATTCATAAGTGTAAAGATGAATCCTAATGGAGAGAAAGTACTTCTGGGATCAATCTTAAGCACTATACTATGTTTTGGCTCAATAGCTATTGGACAAAAATATCCTGATTACTACCCCAAATTCTTTCTTACTTGTTTAATACTCAGATTTATATAAACACTGCAGAGTTCACAATGATCATGTATCTATGTAATAGAGTTTTTGTATTCTCATTTTTCTAGTCATACATATTAGAAGCACATAATTCACTAGAAATCATAATAATAATTCCAAATATTCAGCAAAACAATATTTTAGTGCAGTAGAAAATATTCTCAAAATTGCAACATTGCAGACAAAATAACACATAAAAATATGTAAGCGAAGTGAAGTGAGAAAAAAATTGATATCAAATCTCTAGTCAGAAAAATAATGCAACTTCTTCTATTTTCCTGTTTCACAATTTTGCTTAATGTAGCACACTGGTTTTACACATATGCTAAATCTTATCACTTGCTAATGGTTTCCTTAGCAATTCTAAGGATTCTGAAACTGTGTTTGATCTAGGGGTGAAAGCTAACTTTTTAAATTTTTTTTTCTAGTTTTGATGGACACAATTCCTGAATTTTTATTTATTTATCTTATGTGGTGCTGAGGATCAAACCCAGGGCTTCATGCATAAGAGGCAAGCACTCTACCACTGAGCTACAACCCCAGCCCAAAAGATAATTTTGATGAATTTAGGATGTTTCCATTTCTATCACTGCCAAAAAATGTGGCTTAAAATATGGGTATGCCCAGTGTTCTTTAATTGCAAGATACCCACCAAAAACTGAATCCTATTGATTGCTTATTAATATATTTTTAAATATTTATAGTTGTAAACGGACACATTATCTTTATTTTATACATTTATTTTTATGTAGTATTCAGGATTGATCCCAGTTCCTCACGTGTACAAGGCAAGTTCTCTACTGAGCCACAACACTAGCCCCTGCTTAAAATATTTTAAAAGAATAAAAATTTTTCTATTTTAATAAATCACATTGTCACATTGAAATACAGATGATACATACATTATTATACTTTAAAGTTTCTCTATAAGAATTGCATTGTAAGTTGAATTATTTCCTGTCACCTACTAATTATAATGGTGTGTTAGTTTCCTATGACTGCCTCTAACTCACTGGACTGAAATCATATTATTAGTGCAGCCTTCCTTTGGTGGATCTAGAGAACAATCTGTTCCTTGCCTTCCACAGTTCCTGGTGTCTGCCATCATTACTTAATTGTTCACTGTATGGAGCTATTGCTTATTGCATGGCATGCTGTACACTGAGTGCTTTAAATATAATATTTTGCTTATGCAATGCAATTGCATTTTTCAATGGATCATTATTTTGGAGCAACAATTAGAAAATTCATCAAACACAGAAATAAGAATAAATGTGATAGTGATGAAAGTCATTGAGGGTAGACTAAAATAAAATTCATAAACATATGCAAAATAGTGGGATTTTATTAAATATAACTAAAAAACTGTATCAGAAGCACATCAGAAAAAATAAAGATATGTGCTATCTTTAGAACTTTGAGATAAGAATATTTGAATTTACCAAATATCAAGCCTAAATGTCACTTTTTGAACAAACTGTTAGTCCAAGATATTGAATGGATTATAAAAATGTGGCATTGAAATATATTTATACTGGATTCTGTTCAAAATATTACATAAAAATTTAGCATTCAAAAGTGGTACAGAAACTTCAGAGAGAAAAAAATAATTTTTGAGAATCATATCTTGGCTTATAAATAGTGCATTGGATATATTCTCATTTTTTAAACAGTGGGAACATATTTAAAAGGAGATTTAATAAGGGACAATGAATTAATGTCATTCAATAAAAAATGTGATATTTAAACAAAGACCTAAAAACAATGAGGGGTAGCAAAATAAACATTGAATATATTTTATAATCAATAAAGCATGAACAAAAAATATAGTACTGGGGCTGGGGATGTGGCTCAAGTGGTAGCGTGCTCGCCTGGCATGTGTGTGGCCTGGGTTCAATCCTCAGCACCACATACCAACAAAGATGTTGTGTCCGCCGAGAACAAAAAATAAATATTAAAAAAAATATATAGTACTGTTCTTGAATTTGATAGTCAAAAATGTGGTTATTGCTATAATACAAAAAACAAACAAATAAAACAAAACAAAAACCTGTGTTTAACATGAGTTTCCTTAAAACTGGCATGAGGTGAATTTTACATTTTTCATTTTTACTGCTCATAATCCACTGCCGCAAGAGGGATTGGGAAAAGGAAGCAACTCCTCTTGTATCAGGTAGAGCAGATACAAGTTGATATGTGACTGAACTTGTTCCAGACTCATAAGAAACTTTCCTGATTTTGTAGTCACATTTGTTGTTACTGGAGGTTTCAGAACAATCTGTCTGGGCCAAAATAGTGAGCAAATAATCTGCTGAATTCTTCCTGTTTCTTCTCTCTCAATGTTAAATGTTTACCTTACAGAATTATAATTTCACCATATTTCTGCATCATATCATTGAGCCTCTCCTAGCAACCAGAGTCCCTGTGATTCAGGATTATGTTAGTAAATATTTCTGTGACGTTACAGTCTCTATGAGTTGAGTTGGGTTCAGGCTGTATGCTTGATTGTTTAAAACTTCTGGTTCAGTAATATGTCAGTGAGTGTTATAGAGAAGCCTGACTCTTGTCATTGAAAGAATCTGAGGAGACAACAATGTTAAATAAAGAGGAACTGGGGAAAGTAACCAGGATTTCAACTATGGAATATGATCATCAGCCAAAAAACTCAGCAAGTGGCCAAATCCTGGAGCAAATATGGCAGATCAAATCATGTGAAGTACATAGAGTGGTTGTGTTACAGACCACAACCACATCATTTGGACCTACTACTACCTTCTTACTATGCCCAAATTTTTATGGAAAAAAAAAGTTGCCATCCTTTTTCCTCAAGAGTGAAGTTTCAATTTCAATTCTTAAAGAGAAATCTGTTGGACTACTTAACAATATTAAAGAAGGCATTTAAACCATAATACTATATCTGCTGAAAAGTACAACTGATATTGCCTTACCTAATGTTCATACTCTTCCATCTCTATTATTCATGTTAGATTTTACTCCCTTCATTCAGCAAGTAAAATACTTTTTTTTTTTTGTTGACTGGTGTTATTTATTAGTCAGATTATTCAGACACTCATTGTTTCACAATCCTTTCAACATGTTTTTCCGTGAAACCATGATTGGAGTCAGTACCTGAGATGAAATAATTTTTCTTAATGATATTAATCATATAATTAAATCAAAAAACCCCAAGTATATAAAACATTACAACAGAATTTTAAACATATAAGGCAAGAAAATATGTATAACTAATTAATATCTCTACTAAATCAATGACTGTCATCTTATTTCAAAATTTATCTGTGTGCATTTTACAAGAGAACACATCAGAAGAAAAGGTCAAATATAATAATATACACAAAGATTTATCAGACAAATGTACAAACATAAAAAAAAAAACTTTTAGTAATACCAGAAATACAGGGCAATAATCATTATGGAAATGCGTAGTCAGTTTGTCAACTTATACTTAATTTATTTTGAGACAAAGATCAATTATGCAAATTGAATTTATATTCTTTATGCACATTTTATTGTAGTAAAATATATAAATTTGAATGAAGTAAAAACTAAAGTAAGAATGCTGAGAATTTTAACATGACATTGTTCATGATGATTTAAAGAGCAAATGCCTTCATATATAGAAAACTTGAATGTTATTATTATATAATTGAAATAATATTCATTTGTGAATTTACTAATGTGAAAATAATATATCCTATTTCCAGCAACATAGAAAGTTTATATTGATGAAATGGATACCTGGAAAATTTACTTCCAAAATTGAATTTTAAAAGGGAAAAACAATAACAAAAGCATAATGCTGCATTATTTCAAATTTCAAAGTTCATAGATATTACATGCTGGAATTATTTTCTAAGTCACTGAAAACTCTGGAGTGCAGTTTATATATGCAGGGTTTCTGTGATGCTGAAAAACATAAATGTAGAAAAATTAGTTCAGTATTGATTAACATATAAGAACTCTAATTAAAATAGAAAACTATAGTCAGTGCATAAAAAATAATTTCCAAATATGACTAAATAAAATTTAATTAGAATTAAAAGTATAAATTTAGAATATGTATTGAGAGTATTTTGTATCTTTATGTTCAATTAGAAAATCTTATGATCTTTTAATAGATGGCCCAAATGATCTTGATATATAATCTATTAATATTTATGATAAAACATTTTGAGAAATTAGAAAGAAAACTTTATAACTTAAGCCAACATAATACTTTTGAGTATTTCTAATATATTTATGAAATACTTTTGATATACAAATGTGCAAATATAACTAAATAATAAACATCTGTGTAATCAATACTCCACTCACTATGTCAGTATTACTAATTCAAATAATTTTATGTATATTATATTTATGCATGATGAATATATTCATTCAGTGTAATTTAGTAAAGGTCAGTATAGTCTTGAAGAACAGGCATTTTTATCTTATTTTCATTTTTAATTGATAACAATTTTGCTTATGTATAGATTATAGTACAATGTCTTGATACATGTATATATGATGTAATAATAATCAAAGTACGGTTATTTAGTATACCATCTCTTCATATTTTTATCATATTTTGTGATGAGAATATTCAGAATACCTTCTTTTAGATATTTGGAAAAGGTCAATACAATATTGTTAACTTTGGTCACCCAATTGTTACCAGATCATCTAACTTCCACTTAGTAACAAGTGAGATACTGCTATCTATCTCACTAGACCTCTCTTTAGCTTCTGGAGAACAACTCCTGTTGTACTCTCTTCTTCTATCAAATATTTGATTCCATATATAAATGAAATAGTATTTAGAATGGAATATTATTCCGCACAGTATTTGTCTTTCTATGCCTGGAGGAGAACATGTTAATTTTTTCTTAAGTGCTAATAATTTTATATATTGTTTAAAATGCAATCCAGCTCAGTTTTCCTTTAAACATTTTAGAGTATTGCTTTTAACATCTGCTTTTAAATATAGTTGACAGTGATTTTAGTTTGTGGTTAAGAGATTAATTAAATTTGTCCCATATCATTGAACTATATTGTGTACAGTTACAGCTTTGTAGTTTCTCCTCTGTCCCACTGGTCTTTACACATACATCACTGTATCTTAATTATTATAGGTCTACTATAATTTTGATATCTAGTAATTAACTCCTTGGAATTTTGTTGTTATGTTTCTGTAAAGTTATACTACTGATTCTTAGTTTTTCTTTTCCCCCATAAAGTGTAGAAGCACATTTGCCAGGTTCTGTGTACAAACAAAAAACAATTGGTCTGCAGTAAATTTTTAGATTATTATGAAGTCAATTGTCATTTAAGAAAATATTAGTCTTTGTTTTCATATTCAAGGTATATCCTTTTCTTTATTTGAATTGTTTTAATGTTCCTCAAGTAAGTACTATATTCATCTCCATAAAGCATTTTATCACAGTGGATTTCACTGGTATTGGAAATTATAATTTTCTAAGACCACATACTTGGTGAATAACTGAATAAAATAAATAAGCACTTTTATCAAAGTCTTATTTAAAATACAAAGATTTGGAACTTTATTCACTTTGGATTTTAATATAAGCTTTGTTAAATATCTGTTGTTCAGATTGTGAAACACATTTTTTTTTTGTTTCTGCACTTACTCATGAGAAATCAAGGAAGTATATTTCTGTTTCCGTCTTTAGCCAAAAGGATGTGAATTATCCTACATTCCTTACATAAGGAAAACCAGACAAAAATGTATGAAACAATGTTTTTCTTACATAAAATAATATCCAGGACAATATATTGATGTCTGACATGAAAGAAATATACAAATTAAATGGGAGTTTTCCTCTAGGCCCCAAAACAGGGATTGGAAACCCATCCAAAGTCTGCCAGTCTTGTGAGCTGGTAAGACATAACTTAGATTTGGAAAGAGCAGGGATGCTGAATTTTGTGAGGGAAAATGTCACAGATGTTGCAGCTACATACTGATTAAAGTTCTGAAAATAACAGGGAGGTGGACAATGATTGGCTCAAATGTGGGAAGAGACAATTGCTTGGAAAAGTCACCACAAACATGAAAGTAGACCAATCAAAATGAAGCCTAAGGAGAAATAGAAACACAAATTTCCAACCCCAGGAATCCAAGTGGACATAAAATTTCAAATTCTCCAAGCTCAAAAAGATAAGGAACCATTAACCATTTCATGTAATAAATCTAACACGTTGCATTAAATGGAAAAATTCCTTGAAAAACAGAAACCACTTAAGCTCATGCAGGAAAAAAATGATGACATAAACAACTCTATATTAATGAAATAAAATTCACATTTAAAATATGTCTCACAAGATATCGATATATTTCTTAAGTCATATGATTTGCCCAGATTGAGTCAGGAAGAGACACACAATTTAAACAGACCAATAACAAAGGAGGAAAAAGAAGAAGCCATCAAAAGACTTCCAACCAAGAAAAGCCCTGGACTGGATGGGTATACAGTGGAGTTTTACAAAACCTTTAAAGAAGAGTTAATACCAATACTTTACAAGTTATTTCAGGAAATAGAAAAATAAGGAGCTCTTCCAAATTCATTCTATGAGGCCAACATCACCCTGATCCTGAAACTAGACAAAGACACTTCAAAGCAAGAAAACTACAGACCAATATCTCTAATGAACCTACATGCAAAAATCCTCAATAAAATTCTGGCGAATTGGATACAAAAGCACATCAAAAAAATTGTACACCATGATCAAGTAGGATTCATCCCTGGGATGCAAGGCTGATTCAATATACGGAAACCAATAAATGTTATTTACCACATCAATAGACTTAAAGATAAGAAACATATGATAATCTCAATAGACACAGAAAAAGCATTTGACAAGTACAGCATCCCTTTATGTTCAAAACACTAGAAAAACTAGGGATAACAGGAACTTACCTCAACATTGTAAAAGCTATCTATGCTAAGCCTCAAGCTAGCATCATTCTAAATGGAGAAAAACAAAGGCATTCCCTCTAAAATCTGGAATAAGACAGGGATGCCCTCTCTCACCACTTCTATTTAATATAGTTCTTGAAATACTGGCCAGAGCAATTAGACAAAAGAAACTAAAGGCATAAAAATAGGAAAAGAAGAACTTAAATTATCACTATTTGTGGATGACACGATTCTATATCTTTCAGATCCAAAAGAGTCTACAAAGAAACTACTAGAGCTAATAAATGGATTCAGCAAAGTTGCAGGATATAAAATCAGCATGCATAAATCAAAGGCATTTCTGTATATCAGTGACAAATCTTCTGAAATGGAAATGAGGACAACCACCCCATTTACAATATCCTCAAAAAACATAAAATACTTGGGAATCAACCTAACAAAAGAGATGAAAGATTTATACAATGAAAACTACAGAACCCTAAAGAGAGAAATAGAAGAAGATCTTAGAAGATGGAAAAATATACCTCGTTCATAGATACTCAGAACTAACATCATCAAAATGGGGATTTTATGAAAAGTTCTCTATAGGTTTAATGCAATGCCAATCAAAATCACAACCACATTTCTTGTAGAAATAGATAAAGATATCATAAAATTCATACGAAAAAATAAGATACCCAGAATAGCAAAAGCAATTCTAAGCAGGAAGAGTGAATCAGGTGGTTTAGCTATACCAGACTTCAAACTATACTACAGAGCAATAGTAACAAAAACAGCATGGTACTGGTACCAAAACAGGGGGGTGGACCAATGGTACAGAATCGAGGACACAGAGACCAATCCACAAAATTAAAACTATCTTATATTTGACAAAGGTGCTAAAAGCATGCAATGGAGAAAAGATAGCATCTTCAACAAATGGTGCTGGGAAAACTAGAAATCCATATGCAACAAAATGAATCTGAATCCCTTTCTCTCACCATGCACAAAAGTTAACTCAAAATGGATCAAGGAGCTTGGTATCAAAACAGAGACTCTGTGTCTGATAGAAGAAAAAGTTGGCTCTGATCTACATACTGTGAGGTCAGGCTCCAAATTCCTTAAAAAGACAACCACAGCACAAGAGTTAAAAACAAGAATCAACAAATGGGACTCACTCAAACTAAAAAGTTTTTTTCTCAGCAAGAGAAACAATAAGAGAGGTAAATAGGGAGCCTAACTCCTGGGAACGAATTTTTACTCGTCACACTTCAGATAGAGTCCTAATATCCAGAGTATACAAAGAACTCAAAACATTAAACAATAAGATAACAAATAACCCAATCAATAAATGGGCCAAGGACAAGAACAGACACTTCTCAGAGGAGGACATACAATCAATCAACAAGTACATGAAAAAATGCTCACCATCTCTAGCAGTCAGAGAAATGCAAATCAAAACCACCCTAAGATACCATCTCACTCCAGTAAGATTGGCAGCCATTATGAAGTCAAATAACAACAAGTGCTGGCGATGATGTGGGAAAAAGGGTATACTTATTCACTGCTGGTGGGACTACAGATTGGTGCAGCCAATTTGGAAAGCAGTATGGAGATTCCTCGGGAAGCTAGGAATGGAACCACCATTTGACCCATCTATCCTCCTTCTGAGACTATTCCCTAAAGATCTTAAGAGAGCATACTATAGATATACTGCTACATCGATGTCCATAGCAGCACAATTCACAATAGCTAGACTGTGGAACCAACCTAGATGCCCTTCAATAGATGAATGGATTAAAAATGTGGCATTTATACACAATGGAGTATTACTCAGCACTAAAAAATGACAAAATCATGGCATTTGCAGGGAAATGAATGGCACTAGAGCAGATTATGCTAAGTGAAGCTAGCCAGTCCCTAAAAAACAAATGCCAAGTGTCTTCTTTGATATAAGGAGAACAACTAAGAACAGAGCAGGGAGGAAGAGCATGAGAAGAAGATTACCATTAAACAGGGACAAGAGGTGGGAGGGAAAGGGATAGAGAAGGGAAATAGCATGTAAATGGAAGGAGACCCTCATCCTTCATTATACAAAATTACACATAAGAGGAAGTGAGGGGAAAGGAAAAAAACCAAGGGAGAGAAATGAAGTACAGTAGATGGGGTAGAGAGAGAAGATGGGAAGGGAGGGAAGGGGAGGGGGAATAGTAGAGGATAGGAAAGGCAGCAGAATACAATAGACACTAGTATGGCAGTATGTAAAAACGTGGATGTGTAACCTATGTGATTCTGCAATCTATATATGGGGGAAAATTGGGAGTTCATAACCCACTTGAATCAAATGTATGAAATATGATATGTCAAGAGCTTTGTAATGTTTTGAACAACTAATAATAATAAAAATTTAAAAAATTAAAACTAAAAAAATATGTCTCACATACCACAACATTTCAGGACCTAACTGCTTCAACAGCCAGTTATCCTCATTATGTGGGGGAATAGTGCTATTTCTGCAAAAATTCTTACACATAATTAAAGAAGGTTCTATTACCAACTCATTTTGAGGCCAAGAGTACCTGAAAACAAAGTCGGATAGACAATAAAAAAGAACAAATTCTAAAACAAATAAAACAAGACCCTACACACTGATAATATTCATAAATGAAGATACTGTATTTTTAAAATTTTACAAAATTGCACCTATAAATGTATAAAATTATGCCAGGTGTGGGAGTATATGTCTGTAATACGAGAAATTGGAGAGGCTGAGGCAGAAGGATCACAAGTTCTAGGCAGCCTCAATAATTTATCAATGGTCTCAGTAATTGAGAAAGACCCTATCTCAAAATAACAAAATTAAAGGGGTGGGAGTATAGCTCAGTGGTAAAGTGATTCTGGCTTCATTCCCCAATACAAACTATCAGTATGTTCCAACTATTTTTTTTATACCAAGGTTTTTATACCAAGAATTAAAACAAATAAGATCAGCACATTTTCATGATAAAAACTCTCAGACAAGTAGTAATAGAAGTAAACTTCTTTAATATATTACCTACAAAAATTCTGTACTGAAATAATTATTTTTTTCCTATTTAATCAGGAGGAAGGAACTGGGGATACGGTTTAACTGTAGAGCACTTTTCTTAGCATGTGTGAGGACCTAGGTTCAATCTTTAGCATCAAACCCAAAACAAAATAAGAAATAATCAAAAGAGTCAATAATGTTGGGGTGCTCAGACTGTAGCTCGGTGATAGAGTGCCTGACAAGAATGTGTGAGGCACTGGGTTCGATTTCTTAGCACTGCATAAAAATAAATAAAAGTATTGTGTCCATCTATAGCTAAAAATATGTTTAAAAAATAATCCAGGTCTAGGTGCTTTTACTAATGTTTTCTGTTGCCAATGAGGAGGTATATTTTGGCTCACAGTTTTTGAAGAACACAGAGCCAGAATCTGCTAGTCTTCTGTAGAGGGCCTCAGGATGCTCAATGCATGGTAGAAAAGCAGGAGAGAGACACAGGCACATACGGGAAGAGTATGCCAGATGAAAGGAAAAGCAGGAGAGGTGAGGAAGCCAAGCTCGCTGTAAAACAACCTGATGTTAGGATAACTAACACACTTTTGCAGGGACTGCATTAATCTCTTCATAAAGGCAGATGCCCTGAGGCTGAAAATACCTCTCAGAGATCATGTTTCTTCTAAATGCAATTAGGTTGGGGGCCAAGCATCAGTGTGAATTCTTTGGGGGACAAACCACATCAAACCCGCAACAAAGTTATATATTCATGTTGTTTCTGGGAATTCTAACCAAAGCAATTAGATGAATAGAATAATTAAAAACTCACACTAATCAGAAAGGAAGAAGTAAAAATCCTATGAAATCTATAATGTAGCTAATAAAAATAAATGTGAGTTTAAACATATTACAACATATAGGCAATTGTGACAAAAATAAGTTGTGTCCTATTACTGGCAACATCTATTTATAAATTAAAATGAAAAAAAATACTATTAGCAGTAGTACCACATATGAAATATTAGGGTTTCATTTAAGAAATTGCAGGATCTGTATCCTTAAAACCATAATTTTTGAAACAAAATAAGGAAGGCAAACTAATAAAGATAAGTCAATGGAGTATAAAAAATTGTTAATGCTATCTTTCTTGAAATAATGCCGACCTTATCAAAATTATAGTAGGTTTTTCAATGCAAAGTGCCAGCTCTTTCTAATGTTTATGTGGTAACACAATTGACTTAGAATATTCAAAACTTTTGTAAAGCCAAACAATCTGTAGGAAACTTCAAAAAGCTTCAATATCCAAGTCAGTCTAGAAATGATGGAAAGTAGCTATGGTTCAGTGAAGAGACTTCATACTATAGAAATAGGTTTATATAAATAAATTGATTTTTGAAAAAAGTTCCAAGAAAAGGATAAACTTTTTAACAAATGCTGATTGAGTAATTGGCTACCCATACATAAAAACGATGATTTCACATTCATAAAATTATAACATAAAATGGATGTTCTATCTAAATATAAGATCTTAATCTTTAAATTTCTAGGTAAAAATATATGAGAAACTCAAGGAGAAATAGGATAATGGAGATATGGAGAAGTTATAAGATAAAAAATGAGCAAAAAGGCACACTCTGTATACCATAAAACTTTTTACAGATTAAACCTAATTAAAATAAAAAAATGTTCTTCTAAAGACAGTCTTATGCCATTGAAAACACAATTCAATGACTGAGGTAAAACATTTGCTAAACAGTTATTTAATAAAATCCTTTTACCTAAAAGGAAACTACAGTGAATTATTATTGCACAGCTTCTATAATGACTAAATTAAAAAATCTCTTCGTAGCAAGTATTATATTTAGAATAGCTAAAATTCTGATATGTTGCCAGTAAAAATGTAAAATGATAAAGCCACTGAAAAACAGTTCTAAATTTACCTTTATACCAACTGTGACAGTTTGGAATGTGAATATCCTCCCCAAAGCCCTATGCTAAAGGTTGGTCAGCACCCTGTTGTATTATTGTGAAATGATGGAATGTTTAAGAGGTGGGACGTAAGGGAAGAAAGTTAGGTCCTTGGGGCATAATTTTGAGGTGAAATTGGGACCCTGTTCCTTCCTCTGTCTTTCTGCTTCATAGCCACCATGAGGTGAGCAACCTCCACTGCTTTGTATTCTACCTTGATGTACTGCACTACCACAGGTTCAAAGCAATGTGGCCAAGCAACCATGTACCAAAACCTCTGAAATGAATGAACATATATCTTTGTCCTGTTAAATTGAGTTTCTCAGGTCTTTTGTCACAGTGATGAAAATCTAGTATATAACCTTACCATAAAACTAAGGAATCTACTCCTAAGTTTTTCTCTAGGAAAAAGTCTGTTAATGCAAATATTTGTACTTATTTTTCATAGTGGCTTATTCATGATTTTTAGGTAAAACACCTACACATTTCTTTGAAATATCAATGGCCAAACAACAAAATATAAATTATCTATAAAAATTAGCTACAAAACCCCAAATGTATATATTTCAAAAGGATTATGATAAATTATATATATAAAGGCAATATACCCAAATTACATTTATGTGAAATTTTAGAAGAAGTAAAACTAGAATGAAAGAAGATTAACTGTAACCAAACCTCAGGGGATAGAGGCAGAAAAAGAGGGGTAGGACAGAACCTCAATGGGTGATGATAATGTTGTACATTTTTGGTTTCTGGGTATATAAATACATAGATTTGTTGAAGCTCATCAAATTCTATATTTACAATTGGTGAAAATTATTGTACATAAATTATTCTATACTTCTGATTAAAAAATTTGAAAGTATCTCTTTGTTGCCTAATAAGAGCTCTATGATGTAGAGCAACATCAAAATCAACAAAGAAATGTCAGATTTTAAGAATATGTTTAAATCACACACACACACACACACACACACACACAAGAAATAGGAAATATATATAAGAAATTCTAGAAGTCAACAAGAAAAACATAAGAACTTGAATGGCTAGATGGGCAAAAGAAGTGCACAATCAACTTACAGAAAGTGTAATACAATAGCTTAACATTTAGATGACTGAATATATATTTAACATAATAAATGGAAAGAAAACAAGCCATCATTTTATATCTGTTATACTAGCAAACTTTAGAATTCTGGATATTAACAAGTATTGGTGGGCATGAGATTTATGGAGCCATTTTGGGGCTCAATCTGGCAGTCAATTTAAATATATACACATTTTCAACATTTCTGTATCCTTGAAAAATACTAGCATTCTTGTTCTGCTGTGATTAATAATAGCACTTTCTTTCACTCTCCAAATGATAGGTTATTTGACCACCTAATCTATGACTCAGTACTTTTTCTCACATAATACATTCTAAAGAAATCCTATATGATTCAATAAGACAACTTGTATTTTGTCTTTTCTAGTTTTTGTTGTGGATGATTTGAGAACAAATTTTCCATCTTCAAATTGGGTACAAAAGAGTAAGGAAGAGAATAAGCAAAATAAAGTGGATATACACCATAGGGTAATTTACAGAAACTGAAAGCAATAGGCATTTGTACAATGTACAACTAGGAACATGTATGGATATTAAAATATATAAGTAATTTTTTTAAAAAAGAAGAAACACAATGAGACATATAATACAGTGCTATTTTATGTATCTTAACTCTCTGCATTTAAGAACCCACAACCAAAATTTACTCATAACATCTATTTCCATTCTTAGGTTTCCTTTTTATATTAAAAAATCCTTCCTTGAAGTATAATGGATATACAAAAACATATTTAATGTAAATAATTGATGAGTTTGGACATAGTTGAAACCATCACCATAATCAAGAGAGTGGAAATTTCTGTTATATTTAACTTTCCCTTAAAAAAAATTGAAGTGCCTAATACAGTGTTGTTGACTAAACATGCCACACAGCATAACAGATCTTCATAACTAATTGATCTTGCATACTTGCAACCTTATGCTAATTGAAAAACTCTCCACTTTTTTCCTCTCCTCTTGGCCCCTGATCCACTGTTCTATCTTGTGCTACTAAGGGTTTGGTTGTTGAAGCAACTCATTGAATGGAATCATAAAGTATTTTTCTTTCTGTAACTAGCTTATGTCATCTACCATGAAGTCCTTTAGGTTCTAGACTGTGGCAAATGGCAGGATTTTCTTCTTTTAAAAATCTAAATAATGTATCACTTCATGTATATACTGTAAGTTTTTTTTTTTTTCACTGTTATGGATGGTATGTTTGTGCTGGCACCCACCCACCAGATTTGAATGTTGAAATTTTAACCTTCAATTTGATTAGAGGTGGGGAATTTGGGAGATGATTAGGTCAGGAGGGCTTATTAATGACCTTATAAAAGGGACCCTATAGCTCCCTTACTCATTCTGCCAAGTAGACACTTGTAATCAATGAACCAGGAAGGTTATAACTAGCTCATTACCATAGCAAAATCCTGATATTGGATTTCCAGGCTTCAAAGCTATGGGAAATAAATTTCTGTTGCTTATATGGTTTATAATATTGTTTATTACAGCAGCCTGAATGAGCTAAGACATCCATTCATCTGTCAATGAACATTTGTGATATTTCTGAAACCTTGCTATCATGGATAATGTTACAGTAAACATGAAAGTGCAGGTGTTTCTTTGAAATCCCTGTTTATATACTCAGAAGTGAGATTCTGTATGAGATTCTATATGAGAGAAAGTTTAACAACTCACTTCCAATCATAGTATATACTCATGTTGATTTTACAAAAGTGAACACTATCAGTTTATACATTTGAAAAATGTGAAGAGTAATAAAAATAAAAGGGATGGCCTTAGATAGAACACCACCACAGAATAGTCTTTCATTAATGCCCTTTTTTTGGAGTCCTTGAGTCTCGGAGTATATTAAACACACTAAGATACACACTGAAAAATGTCATTTATCATGATAATTATTTCAGACACATTTTTTCAAAGTAGACTTATTTTTAGTAAAATGAAAACACATGTAATAATCTTTAAGCAAAATGGTTTATATTTCATAATTGAAATATTTATACCAATTGTAATTCAAAAGAAAGTAGGGTTCCTTACTAACTTTAGTCAATGCAATAAAATTCACCTGGATTCCTGCCTATGGCACTGGAAGTTATTTCCTGGCTTACCACCCGGCTCAGCTGAGATATATACAAAGGGCAGAGAGACTTGTAATAATGGCTTTTGTTTTCTTGAGAGGGCTTCACTGGACTTTCTAAAATATAAGATAGCAGTCCAGAGTGCCTTAATTAAAGTGTGTTTTCATACGGAAAAGTAATTTGTTTATCATGAGTGGCAAATCATTTTGTAACCTAGACATGGTTAGCAAGTGCCTCTAGTTATTATAAAATTCAAAAAAATCTGGGGCTTTATATATTCATTGTTACTCATTTTCATGGCATAATTTCTTCCAAAGCCTTGTTTTCCTTTATTTTTGACCTGTGGCATGCATTCCCATGTGTTAGAGTCTATAAACAAGTCAAAATAACACCTGGTATTTTGCCAGGGGAATGTTAGAGTTCGTAAACAAGTCTGGATGGTGCCTGGCAAAATGCCAGAGGGAGTGGTTTGAGAAGTAACAAAAGCAAGCCATTAAGTGTGGAGATTCCTTATTGGTTGACTGATGTATCTAGTTTATGCTAATTAAGATAAGCTGTGCAAAATGTATAAATACCTCTGTTGTCCTACAATAAACTGGCTCCTACTCCTGCTGTATCAAAATGGAGAAGTTATTCGTCACCCCCCCCCCCAGCTATTCTGTTGCAGCCGGACTGCGGCACTCATGCATAGTAGGAATTGATAATTAATGATATTCCTAGATTCAGGTAACAAAGGTAAGTTTGAAAATGTGTCTCTAAAATTTCATTCAAATATTCATTTGAATATTTCTGCTAATGAAGTCTTCTATATATATCTTCATTATATAGAATAATTAAATGATATAAGGTGTTTTCTAGGGTAATCTGGTATTCAAACAATGAATTGATGATAAGTAAATACTTTATTTGTTACTAACATGATCTAATACAGAGTTACTTCTATTTCTAAAAACAGTAGCCATAGAGAACAATGGATTTACTAGCCCTAAGACTCTGGCAAGATGCATCATTAAAATGTCGAAAGTATTCAATTCCTTCTACAATAGCAAACATCACTTCATAATCCTTTTTTTTACTCTAATACTAACATTTGTGTGTTTCTATTTGTCTTATTGTCATATTTTTAAATTCCTAAATAACATATACTAGTATTTGTTTCCAGCTGAAATGTCAATGCAACACCTACAAATAACACATACAATGCAACACATACAAAAGTAAAATTCCCTCCTAACAACTCCATAGGAATGATATCTGAATACATATTTGGGAAATATGAGAAATATAACATTAGGAAGACATGTCTAGTCTAAATTAAGAGCTCCAATCTTCATATCTGTCTGCTAGTAAGAACTTAATATTTGCTATTTTTATTCTTCATATTTCTGATATTGTTGTTATTGCATGTCAAAAACCTCAAGAGATTTCTCTTAAATTTTTGTGAATCTAGGATTCTAGCAAAGAATATATAAAGGGAATATTGTAACTATCCATATTCTTCAATAAAGCATTGATCTTTGGAAATAAAAGGAGGAAGAAGAACACACTAACACTAAAAGAGTAGCAGTCAGAAGAAAAAAAGATAATAAAAATTCATTACTCATGGCTCCATAACTCTAATGGATATGTCAGGTGAAAAGCTTTCTTCCTATAAAGCAGGCTATCCTAAAAAGCACCCTAGAAATCCAGGGTGAATGATTTCCACCTGGAATAGAAGTTTAAACAAATAAAAATTTCATAAGTCATTGAAATTGCCTCCCACAGTAGTCAATTACAAGTGGATATTTCTTATGGGAGGAATTCACCTGGAAAAGAGATTTTTAAGAAAAGACTCAATGAACATGTACAAGAGAATAAAAAAGAAAATTTCTCAAGAAAATTAAAGGCAAGTCAAAATGAGGGACTAACCTATGTCATCATTTCTTCCATTCAATATGTTAAAATGTAGGAGGTTTATTAAAA
This sequence comes from Ictidomys tridecemlineatus, assembly GCF_052094955.1. NCBI lineage: Eukaryota > Metazoa > Chordata > Mammalia > Rodentia > Sciuridae > Ictidomys > Ictidomys tridecemlineatus. The sequence continues at coordinate 169,749,262 of NC_135479.1, forward strand.
ACATACTATGGTGGTGATATTGTGAATTATATTAACACAGCTTGCTCGATAGATGTTGATGATATAATATTTTTGATTCTGGACTCTTACAAATTTTCTTATTTATCATTTAAAGGACAGTTAAGTTTTTAGAGTAAATGTTATGGTAAGTCTCCCTGAAAAAAATAGAGAAATACTTATGAATTATATTTATAGAAGAAAAAATTTTCACTGGGATTTATCTGCCATTACTTGTTAGATTGATTCTCATCCATGCACATATAAGTTGCCAAAAATGGAGTCCATCAAAGACCATGTGCATCACTGACCAAATTTTATTTTTACATGGAAGACTAAGAAAATAGAAAATAAACTAAAAAAGAGAGATGATTGACAACTAACTACCTAGCTACACTTTTTCTGTTAGGTGTATTAGATATCAAAAAGCCAATAGTTAAAAGAGTGGGGGGAAGGGAGAAGTTTATTGACAAAGGTAGACATCAAAGTTGGGGTTAAGAGATACAGGGCCATTGATTTGAGGAATGTTCTCTAATATCTTTATACTATATAGGTCCAGGAACCACAAATCAAAGATAATGGCAGTTTCATGTTTACATAGTTACCTGAAAAATGACAGTCCCATGGATATTTTACTTAGCAACCATGTCTATGTTCAATAAATTTATGAATCAAGTTGCCATAGCAAAGGAGTTTAATATGCACTTGGATTCAATAACATGGATCAAAGAATTGATCTTTTTTTTATTATTAGTTGTTCAGAACATTACATAGCTCTTGACATATCATATTTCAAACATTTGATTCAAGTGGGTTATGAACTTCCATTTTTCCCCGTATACAGATTGCAGAATCACATCGGTTACACATCCATGTTTTTACATAATGCCATACTGGTGTCTGTTGTATTCTGCTGCCTTTCCTATCCTCTACTATCCCCCCCTCCCCTCCTCTCCCATCTTCTCTCTCTACCCCATCTACTGTAATTCATTTCTCTCCCTTGTTTTTTCCCCTTTCTCCTCATTTCCTCTTATATGTAATTTTATATAACTATGAGGGTCTCCTTCCATTTTCATGTAATTTCCCTTCTCTCTCCCTTTCCCTCCCAACTCTCATCCCTGTTTAATGTTATTCTTCTTCTCATGCTCTTCCTCTCTGCTCTGTTCTTAGTTGCTCTCCTTATATCAAAGAAGACATTTGGCTTTTGTTTTTTAGGGATTGGCTAGCTTCACTTAGCATAATCTGCTCTAGTGCCATCCATTTCCCTGCAAATGCCATGGTTTTGTCATTTTTTTAGTGCTGAATAGTACTCCATTGTGTATAAATGCCACATTTTTTAATCCATTCATCTATTGAAGGGCATCTAGGTTGGTTCCACAGTCTAGCTATTGTGAGTTGTGCTGTTATGAACATCGATGTAGCAGTATCCCTATAGTACACTCTTTTAAGGTCTTAGGGAATAGTCCCAGAAGGGGAATAGCTGGGTCAAATGGTGGTTCCATTCCCAGCTTTCCAAGAAATCTCCATACTGCTTTCCAAATTGGCTGCACCAATTTGCAGTCCTACCAGCAATGTACAAGTGTACCCTTTCCTCCACATCCTCTGAGAAGTGTCTGTTCAGGTCCTTGGCCCATTTGTTGATTGGGTTATTTGCTATCTTATTGTTTAATTTTTTGAGTTCTTTGTATACTCTGGAAATTAGGGCTCTATCTGAAGTGTGAGGAGTAAAAGTTTGTTCCCAGAATGTAGGCTCCCTATTTACCTCACTTATTGTTTCTCTTGCTGAGACAAAAACTTTTTAGTTTGAGTGAGTCCCATTTGTTGATTCTTGTTTTTAACTCTTATGCTATGGGTGTCCTATTAAGGAATTTGGAGCCCGACCCTACAGTATGTAGATCAGAGCCAACTTTTTCTTCTATTAGACACAGAGTCTCTGTTTGAAATCAAGCTCCTTTATCTATTTTGAGTTAACTTTTGTGCATGGCGAGAGAAAGGGATTCAGATTCATTTTGTTGCATATGGATTTCTAGTTTTCCCAGCACCATTTGTTGAAGACGCTATCCTTCCTCCATTGCATGCGTTTAGCACCTTTTCTAAAAAATAAGATAGTTGTAATTTTGTGGATTGGTCTCTGTGTCCTCTATTCTGTATCATTGGTTCACCCACCTGTTTTGGTACCAGTACCGTGCTGTTTTTGTTACTATTGCTCTGTAGTATAGTTTGAAGTCTGGTGTCACTATACTGCCTGATTCACTCTTCCTGCTTAGAATTGCTTTTGCTTTTCTGGGTCTTTTATTTTTCCATATGAACTTCATGATTGCTTTATCTATTTCTACAAGAAATGCCATTGAGATTTTGATTGGCATTGCATTAAACCTATAGAGAACTTTTGGTAAAATCACCATTTTGATGATGTTAGTTCTGCCTATCCATGAACAAGGTATATTTTTCCATCTTCTAAGATCTTCTATTTCTCTCTTTAGGGTTCTGTAGTTTTCACTGTATAAAACTTTCACGTCTTCTGTTAGGTTGATTCCCAAGTATTTTATTTTTTTTTGAGGATATTGTGAATGGGGTGGTTGTCCTCATTTCCATTTCAGAAGATTTGTTGCTGATATACAGGAATGCCTTTGATTTATGCGTGTTGATTTTATATCCTGCAACTTTGCTGAATTCATTTATTAGCTCTAGTAGTTTCTTTGTAGACCCTTTTGGGTCTGCGAAGTATATAATCATGTCCTATGCAAATAATGAGAATTTAAGTTCTTCTTTTCCTATTTTTATGCCTTTAATTTCTTTTGTCTGTCTAATTGCTCTGGCAGTATTTTGAGAACGATATTGAATAGAAGTGGTGAGAGAGGGCATCCATGTCTTTTTCCAGATTTTAGGGGGAAAGCATTCAGTTTTTCTCCATTTAGAATGATGCTAGCCTGAGGCTTAGCATAGATAGCTTTTACAATGTTGAGGTAAGTTCTTTTATCCCTAGTTTTTCTAGTGTTTTGAACATAAAGGGATGCTGTACTTTGTTGAATGCTTTTTCTGCATCTATCGAGATGATTATATTCACCACATCAATAGACTTATCTTTAAGTCTATTGATGTGGTGAATAACATTTATTGATTTCGTATATTGAACCAGCCTTGCATCCCAGGGATGAATCCTATTTGATCATGGTGCACAATTTTTTTGATATGTTTTTGTACCCGATTCACCAGAATTTTATTGAGGATTTTTGCATCTAGGTTCATTAGAGATATTGGTCTGTAGTTTTCTTGCTTTGAAGTGTCTTTGTCTGGTTTCGGGATCAGGGTGATGTTGGCCTCATAGAATGAATTTGGAAGAACTCCTTCTTTTTCTCTTTCCTGAAATAACTTGAAAAGTATTGGTATTAATTCTTCTTTAAAGGTTTTTTGAGGGTTGCCCTATGTCATAATATATGGTCTATTTTTGAGAAGGATCCACGTATTGCTGAGAAAAAAGTATATCCACTTGATGATGGTTGATATATTCTATATATGTCAGTTAAGTCTAGGCTATTAATTGTGTTATTGAGTTCTATAGTTTCTTTATTCAACTTTTGTTTGGAGGATCTGTCCAATGGTGAGAGCAGTGTGTTGAAGTCACCCATCATTATTGTGTTGTGGTCTATTTGATTCTTGAAATTGAGGAGAGTTTGTTTTATGAACATTGCAGCACCATTATTTGGGGCATACATATTGATAATTGTTATGTCTTATTGGTTAATAGTTCTTTTTTAACAGTATATTGTATCCTTCTTAATCCCTTTTGATTAACTTAGGTTTGAAGTTGATTTTATTCAATATAATTATGGCCACTCCTGCTTGCTTCTGAGGACCATGTTAGTGGTATGATTTTTCTCAACCTTTCACCTTCAGCCTGTGTATGTCTTTTCCTATCATATGAGACTCCTGAAGGCAGCATATTGTTGGATCTGTTTTTTTTTTTTAGTCCAAGTTACTAGCCAATGTCACTTGATTAGTGAGTTTAAGCCATTAACATTTAGGATTACTATTGATATATGGTTTGTACTTCCAGTCATGTTTATTTATTTATTTATTTTAATTTGGCTTGTTTTTCCTCTTTGGTTATTTTCCCCCCTTTACTGAGTTACCTCCCACTGTTGGTTTTGGGTGCTGTTTTTCATTTCCTATTGTAGTGTTTTCCTCAAAATTCTTTGCAGTGTTGGTTTTCTGGCTGCGAATTCTTTTAACTTTTGTTTATCGTGAAATATTTTAATTTCATTGTCAAATCTGAAGCTTATTTTGCTGGATACAATACTCTTGGTTGGAATCCATTATTTTCAGTGTTTGAAATACATTGTTTCAGGATCTTCTCTATTTCAAAGTCTGTGATGAAAAATCAGCCGTTAACCTAACTGGTTTACCCTTGAATGTAATCTGCCTCCTTTCTCTTGTAGCTTTTAATATTCTTTTCTTGTTCTATACGTTGGATATCTTCATAATAATGTCTCTTGGAGTTGGCCTATTATGGTTTTGTATGTTTGGGGTCCTGTATAATTCCAGGATTTGGCGATCCATTCCATCTTTCATGTCTGGAAAGTTTTCTAAAATTATTTCATTCAACAGATGCTCATTCCTTTGGTTTGGACCTCTATACTTTACTCTATCCCAATGGCTCTTTTAAGTTTTTTTTATGACATCCCATATCTCTTGGATGTTTTGCTCATGGTTTCTTACCAGCCTTTCTGCATTGACTATACTCTTTTCGAGTTGATAAGCTTTGTCTTCATTATCTGATGTTCTGACTTCTATTTGATCTAGTCTATTTGTAATATTTTCATTTGAGTTTTTGATTTGGTTTATGGTTTCCTGCATTTCTAGGATTAATTTTTTTTAAAAAATCTCGATCTCTTGGTAGAATTCATTTTTTGCTTCTTGAATCTGCTTATGTAATTCATTTTCAAAATATTCTTTCATTGTTTGGACTTGCTGTCTAATGACTTCTTTAAGATTCTATTCCATCTGAGTCAGGTATGCCTTGAGTTCTTTCTCTGTCCACTTTTCTGATGCCTCTAGGTTCTCCTGTAAATTTAAGTTGTCCTGAATTATTTGTAATTCTGAAATAGACAGTTACCTAGACAGTTCATAAATGTGTGTGAATGTGTGTGTGTGTGTGTGTGTATGTGTGTGTGTGTATTTACCTTTCTTACACTCTATGTGCTCAAAGCATTAACTATGAACTGCTAGGATATCTTACTCACTATCACAATATTTTTCATAGTATTGCTTCTGGCCATAGAAGAAATTTTAGATCAAAAAACTGTGGTGATGAGCTCCTACTTAGGGGTTTCATGTTACTTTTCACTGTGAAGAAACTGGCCTAATATAAATGGCTATATTTTAATTAAGCTTTCTACTGGGATTTTAGAATAGCAGAAAGGTTATATTTACATTTTATATTTACAGAAAGATTTTAAAAGTAATACTTTAAAGAGAGTTACATTATACCCCTCACTCAGTGTCAGTTAATACAATATTCAGTTAATGTTATCCTGCTAATATGGTTCAGTTATCAATATGGCAGAAAGTTTATATGATATCATGTAAATTCTGTAGTTTATTTTAACTTTTTTCAGTTTTCTATTCATGCCCCACTTTATTTTCCAGTATGCAATATAGGACACTAAACTGAAATAAACTGCCATGTCTCCTTAGTCTTCTCTGGTCTGTAAGGTTTTCTCAGTTTTTCTTAAGTCTGATTATTTGACACTTATTGGAGCACTGATCAATTATTTGTAGAATTTCTCTCAATTTAGGTTCATTTGATGTTTTTGTCATGGTTTTTGTCATGGTTAGACTGGAGTCATTTTATTTTGTAAAGAATGTCACAGATATGAACTACCCTTGTCATTATATTATATCAGAAAACATGTGATACCCATAGGACATCATTAGTGATACCGACTCAATCATTTGTTCAAAATAGTATTTGTCAGGTATCTCCACTGGGAAGTTACTATTTTCCCCCTCCATGTTCATGTCTAGGTCACCATAAAGCTTGTAGGAAGTTAAGATTCACTTCCAAAGGGGGAGACTATCTACTCATATTTGGAATTCTTCTGTAAGGGAGAATTGTCTCTTCTACTTATCTATCTATCTATCTATCTATCTATCTATCTATCTATCTATCTATCTAACCATGTATTTGTAGGAGCATGAAAATGTATATATTTACTTTATACCTTGGGTTATAATCTAGTCTTGCATTTTTGTAGTGTTGTTCAAATTGTTACAATTCCAGACATTGGGATGCCTTTTACATTGGCATCAGGTTCCCTTTGACATGCCCTTGTCCTTTGGAATTTTGAACCCTTCCTTTTTTTCTGATGCTAAAGATGCTCCAAGCTCATCTGATATTTTTGCTGACCCAGATCTTGAATGAGCCATGAAATGGCCTTTCAAAACTGATTTTTCCTTCAGATTCTGGATTAATAATTATCATCAAAAACATATAAAGGGGATGTTCTTTTGGGAAGAGTTATTTTGTTTTTAGTTATACAGCAGCTATTTGTATCATGAATTTGAAAATTGCGATTCACTGTTGTCTTTATTTGGAAGTTATGTATCATTTTAAAAGGAGAATTTAAATGCCATGGAAAATTGTGTGGACTTAGATGGATTTGAAAGTGTCATTGTACACTGAATCTGCATTTTCCAGTCCTCGCCTTTGCTGCCCATTTCTAGGATAATACTAGTTACAGAAACCATTCAAAATGTAGAGATAAGCTGTGAACTTATTTATTTATTTATTTTTAATTATTATTCTTGTAAGGTTGGTGCAGTGTATGTGGGCTATTGCTGACCTCCTGGCTCACTTGAGTGCTGTGAGGTAGCAACTCACTGCAGAATCTTCCAGTTCCCACTGTATGTGCTCCTTCAGTTTTTCTACATCCTAGGCTATTGCATGTTGTGTGGGGCACTGTAGCCAAGCTCTGAACTTCTCGATATCCTGCTGTGTCTCTTTCTTCACCTTCTTTGGATGCTGGCTCAAATGTGCATTTTTCTATGTGTTCATAGCATCTCCTTAAGGTCATCTGCAGCATAGGGACAGAGACCTGGAGGAATGAGAGACCTCCCCATGAGACCCTTTCTGATGCCAGTCTCAGCCCCAGCACACAAGAAAGAAACAATGATTCTGTATTTATTTATTTTTAAAATAACCAGCTCACACATTTTTATAAACTTCAGTCTCCCTAGTTAGCCCTCTATTTTTTTAGTGGTCTAAATATTTTTTTATAAGATAAACTGATGGATTACAGTATTGATGAACTGAATTGTATTGACAATGAAAATACAAATTCTTTGGAACCATGCTTTCTCTCTCTTTATGGCTCTCATTTTGAGATTAAAGAGTTAGAAGTAATGACAATATTGACAGCTGCTAAGAATTTATGTATAGGATGTTCTAAGGAAAGGAAGTAATTTACATTTTTCTGAGAATATTTGAATGATTATATATGTATAAAATCACTAATATATATATGGAGAGAGAGAGAGAGAGAGAATGTTTTCCCCCCAGTGGTTCTTTTTCTTTTTCTTTTTTTGTATTCTTTTTTTCTTTCTTTTTAAAATTTATTTCTTACATACATGACAATAGTAAAGTGCATTATAGTCATAATTATCCGTTCACAGCACAATTTTTTGTAACTGTATATAAAGTAAGTTCACACCAAATTATGCCATTATACATGAGCTCTCTTATGTTTTTCCATACAATTCTTAATACACCTTTATACCACCATTTATCATATCTCTGTTTGTATATAAGGTATGTTGAGACCAAATTCATATCTTCCTACATGTTTAGCCCTCTATTTTATCTCATATATCATGATTCTCATTCCCTGATCAAATCTGCACTCACAAGCTATAAATATGAAATGTGCGGTCATATTGTCATCCATGTATTTCCAGCAGTAATATGAGCCTTGACCCACCTCTGATCCATTGCTTCATGCTAGCCCTAACAAGTAGAAGAAAAAGGAATTAAATCTATTCCAATTGCAAAGCTCAAACCTTAACTACTGTGTTAGATTCAACAAATATTATTTTAGCAAAAGAGATAACTGTCTACTAAATAAATTATGAAAAAAAAATGATTTATCTATTCAGTGACTCTACTCAATATTATTAACAGAAGAAAAAGTATTGAAAATATCAATCTATAACCTTGATATAAAACAGATACAACTTATATTTTTAGTAATGATTATATTGTATAAAGCAAGACATAAAGATGTACTGAAAGAAAGAAGTAATTTTGGACAACTGCCACAGTCTGGCTGGGCATAAAATAACCAAGCCACCACAAAGCCTTGTAGATTCAAACAGCAACTCTTTATTCCCCAACTCTCACCGACACTCTACCCACACTTCCTGTGAACACACTGCACCAATTGTCTCAGAACCCCGAGAGAACTCAATGGGAACTCCAAAGGAGTGGATGCCTGAGGCAGCAGGATACGCCCTATTCCCAGCAGGATCCACCCTAAACCCACAGCCACCCTAATCCCTGAGCAGGGTCACCTTTCAACCCAAAATACCATGCATCATTCCTACTTGGCTATGGCTCTCAGCAGACAACAGTAAAACTTATATAGTCAATTTGTGGACATAGCTAATTGATGTACAAAATCATATGAAATATAAGCTCCTTGTGAGTTTATAAGATGTCATATGAATTTATATGATATGAGCATTATGTCATTTATCAAAAGCATTTATTTGCCTTCATTATTATTTAAACTACAGAGTTTCTGAGATGACAAGTGTGTATGTGTGTGTACATGTGTGTGAAAATGCTCTGCTGAACAAAGGATAAGAAAGTGAATCAGCCCAGTGGAAAGTATGCAAAAGAATTAAATCTTAAAGTTTCCCATACTGTGTGCATGCTCTACAAGACAGGGAACAGCTGATATTTTCCTGCCAAATGTGCATTGCCACAATCTCTTTAATTTTTTTTTTTACCTTTCCAATAGATTTTGGAGATATTTGTTCCAAAGACCACAAACTACTTTTTTCTTGCTTGGAATATTAGGATCAAAATTTTAAGGCATAATTACTCTATATTTTTGGATCAAATATTTTGATCAAGATCAACTCTTATAGATATTTAAAAAATCACACTTAACATTTAAAAAATTTACTTCTTCAGAGCCTAACACCATATTATAATATTAAAATTAATAGATTGTCACCAAACAATAACATTTATAAGGGTTTTTAATCTTTGATCCTGATTAAACTATGTGGGTGAAATCAATGCCTCACTTTTTTTTCTAACATTGACAAATATTACACATAATATTAATTTTTTTCTCCTTTTACCTGTGTTAGGAGTGAATTGCAAACACCTTAGAAAGTTTATATACTCAAGGAATTAACATATGTAGTCATAAAACTCTTCTACTCTCTCCTCTTCTTTAACCTTTGGAGGCTCTTGCATAATCAGTTACACAGAGTCCAATAGCCCTTTAATCCTTGGGTTCACATCATGATGGCCTCTTGCAAAGAATGGATTAGAAAACACTGGACCAGTAGATGGCACCCGCATCTCTTTGGGACCTCCTTCTCCAAACATTCGAATGGGAGGTGGCCTTCTATAGGCATTTAGGTTGCATTTAGGGGGTAGAAAAATAATAAAATTCAGCTGAAAGTATCAGTAAGAAAGCTCATAGAATATGACAAAATTTCACTGTGAATATAAGTATTTGAAATAAGAAATACAATGAAGGTGAAAGCTCAAACATATAGCATTCTCATACAGTTTGTTCAGAATGATCCCAACTGACAGTATTGTCATTTACAAAGTAGAGATAGGAATGATTGCTTCCTATCAACTGCACACAAGCATGAGGATCAATTAGAGATTGATTTCATTTGTGGGAAAAATCCTGTAAAGTGATGAGCTCCTTTGAGATATTCTGGATGACCTTTAAGTCACTTTTAACTTTCTGATTCTATTGTTTTGATCTTTTAAAAGTCAGATACATTATATGAACACCATCATTAGAAGAATGACCTTGTACTGAAGTAAATTTTTAGATCAACTGAGGAAGACATGCAGATTGTTTCTAAAAATTGTTAATTGTATTCGGATAATGTAATTATCCTTTAAGTTAATAGGCCTGATAGGAGAAAATGTCTAAAATACTAATAAAGTTTTATAAAAATGATTTAAAGAAATAAAAAGTGATGTCCCAAGAATGTTTTCTTTGTTGTTTATATCAAAATCCTTCAGCTTCCTGAATATGACAACTGTAATGTATAATATTTGGTAAAACTGTAAAAATGGGAAAAGAGTATTCTGCATTTAAGTAGTTTTCACAGCTTTTACTTAACATGACTTTTAACAGGCAGTTAGGAAAGAAAAGCATATTAAAATGGAATGTTCCTGAGTATATGAAAAATGTGAATTCTAGAATCTCTCCAAAAAAGGAAACCAAAACAAGAAATCTAAAACTCTCTTCAAAATTTTGCACTTAATTCAATAGTAGTATATTTATTGATACAGCAATTCATTTATTGCTTTTGGGGATATTTTATGATTCAAGTAAATATTAGAGGAATATATTCATACTAATGACACACTTTAAAAAGACACAAAATTTATATATATATATATTTACTCATGTAAAATATGATCAGTTTATGAATGAGCTAGATTAATCTAATTTTAGTTTGAAAAAAAATTAGTGTGACATTTAGAGAAATCTTTCCACAGTTGTTTCATATTAACTTCCAATATTCACAAATTAGTCTATTTCTGAAATTCAAATTTGACACAAGTAAGTACATTTCATTTCACCTTGTTATAATACCTTATTATAATACCTTGTTATAATACCTTATTATAATACCTTATTATAATGTATAATACCTTATTATAATTTTGTTTATAACAAAACCAAATATTGTTGAAAAACAGATTTTTTTTTCTTCAACTCACAGGGCTTCATACTTTTAGTAGAGTTTAAAGATTGCAAGATTTTTGGTATTTGTTTTCTACTTATTGCCAAAATATTTTGAGGTAAATGTAAACATAAGACCAAAATAGTAATATAACTTACAAGGTAATTTAATAAAAAAGAATTTTAAAAATCAGCCTTGAGATTCATCTGTTATTTCAATATATAAAAGGATAACTCCTTCTTAAGGATTTTGATGCCAGTGATGACAAGAATCAATCAGGGCTGAGTGCCATTTCCACAGATGTGAAGATTGAACAACCAAGAAATGCTGAAAGAAGTGTAGAAAGCATTTTATTTAAAGGATAGAACAGAGATAGACTTCTCCCAGGAGGAAGAAGGGGACTCAGGCTTGATATCCAAAGAAGTGGTGGTGTCCTGCCCCTTGTACACATTTTTAGTATTTCTTTCTTCTCATGGCCTTTCCTCTCCCTTTCCTCCATGTGATTAGTGGCCCAAAGGAAGGCCAAAGTTAGAGTGATTAAAAGTTCAAAAATTTTGTAAACAATTATCAGTGGAAGACTTTCTTCTATGAGGTGCATAGAAAGACAATACAAAATAGATACCTGATACAAATATTTAACAGCAGAACCCCAAAACACCTTCACTAGCACTTATTTCCTATATATATTCTTTATGAAAAATACCCCAGAATATGAAAAAGAAAAATGAGAACATGGGTGTTATATTAGACAGATCTGAGTTGTCCTACTATTTGCTCATTACTAACTGACAAGGATCAAATTACCTAAATTATCTATTCTTCTCCTTTTTTTGTTTGTTATTTACTATTTTTAAACTACAAAATAGGAATAATTGAAATTAACTTAGTATTCTATACTTTCAATAAAATTTTATCTCAATATCATATTTTATGATTAACATTATTTTTGATTAATATAGCATATCTTATGATAAATATTATTATTTATAGATTAATATAAGTTATATTAATATGTGATATAAGCCTAAAATAATATGGTGATAATATTATTAATGTATACGTTTATATACTATATATGACAATATATAACATGGCATACTATTTGAACATTTCCATGTTATTGCTCATATCTTGTATTAATTATATGCAGCCTTACTGATTTAAGCACATTTTTCAAATATAAAATCATTTCTTCTGCATCATTGATGTTAATATATTATTTCACAAACTTAATATATTACTTAGGTAATATTTTATGTAAATATTACATATGAATAAGTTTTCTTTGGAAATATCTATTAATGATATTTAAGAGATGAATGAAATTATATTTATATTTTACAATTAATCCCCCATGCATCTTTGTGCTATAATTATATAGATTTATTCAAAATTAAATCCCCTTAATTTAATTCAGTAAACACTTGGAAATAAATTGCCAGATGGAAACAATGAATTTTTATTATAGCAGCATCATATAATTTTTTATATTCCAAGATTTTTGCCCCAAACATGTTAATCAGTGAGTATTTGCTGCTATCTGCACAACTGATGAAGTAATGGGGGATTAAGTAAAACACACCCATACAGATATTAAGATAAAAGCCTGGGATAACGTGGAACACTGCTCTCAGATGGAGAAGCAGTGACCAACAGTTGGCCCAACATGTTTACTTTGTTTTGCCCTTTCCTAAAAGTCATGTAAAGGGATCCTATTTTGTACCACTGTTCTTAGTCTATCTGTAATTTGGAATGATATATTTAGGGTCAGTTATTTTGTATGTGTAAACAGTTTCTTGTTTCTATTGTTTAGTAATTAAACTTCCCATTGTGTTTTAACAGTTTATCCATTAACTTTTTGAAGGGCATTTGAAGTATTTTCAATGTATTTGAAAGTTACTATGAAAGCTGATATAAATATCCTTATAGCAGTTTTTGAAGGATAATAAAATTTCAACTCACTTGACTATTTTTAGGAGGAGATTTGCTTATCATCCATGTTAAGTGGATGATAATCTTATGAATGGTCATCAAATTATATTCCAAAGTGGGTGTATTATTTTTCATCACCTCTCACAATTGTGAGAATTCTAGTCTCTTCTTCATGACAGAATTTGCCAAAATTGCTAAAAATCATTCAACCTTATATGGTATGGATCTATTTCTAGATTCTTTACTCAGTTTCACTGATATTTTTCTATTCTTTTATCAATACAGACTGACTTCCCTACCATAGCTTTTTCTCTAAAAATTGTATATTATAAGACCCACAACTTGGGCTGGAGTTGTGGCTCAGCGGTAGAGCACTCACCTCGCTCATGTGAGACCCTGGGTTCGATCTTCAGCACCACATAAAAATAAATAAGTGAAATAAAGGTATTGTGTCCAACTACGACTAAAAAATAAAATATTAAAAAATAAGACCTACAACTTTTTTTTAAAATGAGTTTTGGTTATTCTAGTTTCTTTTGAAGAAATTTGATTTCTATAAAAATAAATACAACCTGAATTTTTATTAGGATTGCTATATATCATTGCAGATTAGAGACTCTGACATTTTTACACTATTGAGAATTTCAATCCATGAACATAGTGCATATCTCTATTTAGTACTGCTTTGATTTCTTTCATCAATGTTTCAGAGTTTTCAGCATATAAACTACTCTCATATTTTGATAATCATTAGTAATAATTTTATGGTTTAAGTATTTTAGAAAGTGGTACTTAAAATTTAATTTTCTATTATTCATTATTAGTGTTTAAAATATATGATTTTTGCATGTTGAGCTTTTGTATAGTTATGATTTGACATACTTCAATGTACTTATTAGTTCAATTATGTTGTTTTGTTTTGTTTTAAGCTCTTGTGGTGCTGTTTACCTAGACAATCATTTTATCTGTCAATAAACAAGCATTTTTCTTTCTACTATGTACTTTTACTTGTATTTTTGGACAGATTACACTGGCTAGGTCCTTCCATATAATATTGAACAGAAATATTTATTTGATGATAAGAGCAGATATTTTCACCCTGATAGAATCTTTGTTATAAACAATCTTTCATCACTAATTGTAATGTTAATTGTGGTGTTTTGTTTACTGTTTTTTGTATTTTTCACCAGATGTAGGATATCCCTTTCTATTTATAGTTTGCTTAGGCAATGGCTACTCTTGCTTCTTCTTCCTCCTTTTCTCCTCTTCCTCCTCTTTCTTCTTCTAAAATTATGGATAAGTGTTGAGTTTTGTTAGAGAACTTGACTACATCTATTAAGATAAGAATTTTAATCTTTTCCCATCAATATGACAAATTAAATTTTTTATTTTTAAAATATTAAGCCAGCCTGTCTTCCAGATGAATGAAAATAAGTTATGTTGTATGCTTTTTATAAGTTATTAGATTTTATTTTTACATATTCCTTTTTTATTGAAGAATTATTTATATATGTCTATGAAAGACATCTGCCTCCATTTTTTTGCATCACTATTCCTGATTTTGAATGAAGGAAATGGTAGTCTTCTGTAATAGTTTAGAAAAAGTTCTTTCTTATTTTACTTTTTAGGAGAGGTTATATAGAATCAATATTTTTTCTTATTCAAATATTTGGTAGATTTTGTCAGATAGGTCATAATGGCCTGGGGTTTTCTAAGTTTGAACTGCAAATTCAATATTTTAATAGATATAAAAGTATCAGACTAATCAATCTTTCTTCTTCCTTTCATATATATATATATATATATGATTGAACCTAGAGGCCTTTTACTACTGAATTCCTTTCCCAGATCTTTTTATTTTTTTTATTTTGAGACAGAATCTCACTACATTGTGGAGACTAGACTGAAATTTGTGATCCTCCTACCTCAGCCCCCTGAGTTGCTGGGATTATAGGCATACATCATCCTGCCTGGCCTAATATTTCTTCTTGAATAATGGTTGCTGGTTTTGATATTTCAAATAATTGTGTCAGTTATTCTAAATTTGTAAATTTATATCCATAATTTTTTAAAAATAGTCTCTTATTATTTTGTTTTATATGGTAAGGTATATGGTGATTTCTCTATTTTTCTTCCCAATTTTATAATTTGAGGATTTTAACAATTTTAACAATAACCAGTTTTTGGTTTCATAGACATTCTTCTTTATAAAAATCTGTTTTTGTTTTAAATTATTGCTAAACTCTTTTAAAACATTTCTTTCTTTTTTGAATATTTAATTGGTTCTTTGTTTTATCTAAATTCTTAAATACAATTTGGAATATACATAAGTAATTTATTTTGCAAGTAAACATTTAGAACTAGGGGCTGGGGATGTGGCTTAGAGTGGTAGCGTGCTCACCTGGCATGTGTTAGGAATTGGGTTTGATCCTCAGCACCACATAAAATAAAATAAATATATTTTTTAAAAATTTAGAACTATCATTTAACTGCATAATACAGATTTTCATATATTTCAATTTGTTTTTTATTTAATTAAAATATAAAATTTCTTGCTATTCTTATTTCCAATTTGACTTATTCATTATTAATTTAACTTATTATTAATTTACTTATTATAATTATGAGGTATATATTGTTTAACTTTCAAATATATGGAGTTTTAAACATCTATCTATTCTTAACTTCTAACTTATTTTTAACTTCTTAATAGCATTATGGGAAATGGCATAATGTTAATGGGATTCATTCTTTCTCCAGTTCTTCCCATTACAAAGTTGGCTTATGCCTCCAGGAATATCACTACTGAATCTACATGCTACTTTCACTCAAATAAGTTTGGCAAAATAGTTCAGTGGACTCACACCATATACCTAATTTTCTATTCAACATATACCAGCATTCTTTCCTTGATATTTTCCTATATAAACCTTAAATGAACTAAAACCTAGATCTGGTCTGGAGGAAATAGCTAAGAATAATAATTGACCAACATTCTTCTGAGTGACAGAAATGTAGAAAAAGAATTAAAATAAATGAAATGTCATCTATTAAGTGACATCGTGAATACAGAATATCACAACTGGAGATTTGCTGGATGTGGAATTTGTTGTTCCTAACATTATCCCTAGTGCACTGCAAACTTAAATTCTTCTAACTTTATCTTGTGTTTATTCCAGGGGCTGGATGCTCAAGAGTTTAACTTAATATTCCCATTTCACCCTTAGCCTCAGTCTATTCCTATGAGATGTTTTTCAAAAAGATTTTTTTCTTCATTCTCTCATCACACCATCAATAGAAGACCACTCTTGTATGTTTTCTGGTACTTGCTAGCTATTTTGGGGTGGGAGGGTAGAGGAGAATGTTTTCTGTATTTTAATTCACACCATGATATATTCAGGGCCTAGTTTTTGACTCTGAACAGTTAATAGTACACTTGCCATTCCCTTTGCCAATGTTATCTCCAGATGGGTAAGTGCTTGTATCTAATCTCTCCATGATAGGATCTGTATTTCAATTTCAGAATAGATTGGTTCCTATGACTTTAACTCTCTAATGGGTAAAAGAAAAGTCATGATTTTTATCAGTGTCTAGCTCTTGTGTATGTGCAGTTGAAAAAACCCTATTTTTAGTTCTCAAATATTACTTTTAAATAAATTATCAACTGATAATTATTTGACCCCCTTCAAATCCTTTTGAAAACATGAAAGCATATCTTATTAATTTTAAAAATCACTAATCAGTGTTTTTGCTGTTTGACCATTAGTAGCATTTCTGCATTTTTTATTATATGGGAAAAAGCTATACTGAAAGTGGACAAGGGAATGGGCATGAACATAGGCATCTTAAGAAATATCAGTTCAGGAGGGCTGGGGTTGTGGCTCAGTGGCAGAGAGCTTGCCTCTCACATGTGAGGCACTGGGTTGGAATCCTCATTACCATGTAAAAAATGAACAAACAAAATAAAGATATTGTGTATATGTATAACTAAAAAAATCAGTTTAGAAAATATTGCATTTGAATGTTGTGCATCAGTAAATTTAAATGCTTTTTCTATTTTCAAAAATCATTCAAAATACTTTTGTATCTATAGAACTGAAATAGACCTATTTTGGACAATCAATCAATTAAATAATGTGAAGTTCAAGTAGAACACCCAACGCATAATCAATTTTCAATAAGTATTTGCTACTTTGATTAAGAAAATGAATCATATGTTAGAGTATAATGTCCAGGGTGAATAAGCTGAAAACAATAAGATAACATAATTGTGAAACATACTCATTGTATGGGTTGATTCAAATACACAGTGTAATAAATTTGGAGAGTTAATTGTTGTATTACTGTCAACATTTTTATGTTTTCCTGAATAACTAGGATAGCCTCAAGATGCATAAGTCAGTTATATCTTATATTGTATCAAAGTACAAGTCATTTGTATCTAAGTAAAAGTCATTTGATGATGATGGTCACTGAAGTTGTGTCTACATGCTATGAGTAACAGGCATGTAGAAAAAAATATATAATACTTCCTTATGAACATCAAGTACTTTGAATTATGTACTTGCTTTACTAAGATACTGTTCCTTTTATTCATAAAAATTAGACATATCGTCCCCTCAAAGTCTAAAATACTCCACTTTTTATTTACACTTGCATTCAATAACTGAATTCCTAAGACAAAATCTCAAAGACAAAGAAAATTTTGTCCTTGAAATAAATTTTACTGTGAACAACCATGCAATATTTTTCACCTTTATGTGATTCTTGTAATTGGATCAATTTTAAGGAGGTTAAGTGCAAAATACATGCTCAAAAAGTTAAGTGCAAAATATATGCTCAATTTAAGCATTCATATATAAATTATAAAATTTTAAATCCTACTTATCTAAATGCTCATATAAATATTTCAAGGACAGAAGTTTTAATATGGGTATAGGATATTTATAACCCAGTTCACTGGTTTAATGATATAATTTCTAAATTAACATATGCCACCATATTTAAAAGCTTGCTTATATTTTCCAAATGCTCAATTACTATGACCCAATGGCGTTTCCAGAAATACCTGTATAAATTTCATCTGTAAGAGGTTCTTAACTGTCAGCTATTTTACCTCTGCACCTTTATATTGCAGTCAATGACAACATTACAACTAGTCACCCTAGATACAGTTTTTCTGGACTATTCTCCCTCATGATTTCAACATGCTTACCCAATTGGGTATTAATAATATTTTTATCATCTTCATTTATTCCAAGTATATTTTAACTCATCATTGAGGCCACAACTGAATTTGTAAACACCTTAATTGGCAGGTGTAAACAAATATATTTTCTCTTTTATATCTCTGAAGCAGAAATTATTATTCAATGAACCGAACAAGGGTAATTATATCATTGTGTCTTTGAATTGTATGATAGGAAGAGATCATACAGTGAAGATGCAACATTTTTTATTCCCTTCTGTCTTGTGTAAGCAACTCTAATTACTATATTTTGTTTTAAACTTGTATATGGTATACATTTCTATTTTATTTTTGTAGTTCAAATTATATATAGATTATGAGACCTTGAGAAATAAACTTTTTGTTTTCATTCTCAGTTCAGAACTGAAATAAAGTAGGCATAGTTGTTTGTAGAATTAATAAATTATTTAATAAAATTAGAATTTTTAAATAGAATTAGAAAGAACGTAACCACTTCTAACTGTAAGGTGAGTCTCACATTACTTCATTTCAGTCTTATTATATCACTTTGTCATTCAAGGCCACGTGTTATTGGTATGATAATAGACCAATAGATCAAAGGAAGAGAATTAGAGTAAAGAAGTAAATGTACACAACAATTGAGTTTTGATAAGATTCTTAGGACATGAATAAAACCTCAATAGATATACATTATCAATGCAATGGACATCTGTATCCCTTCCCTCCAAAAAAAAGAATTGTGATCTTAACCTTAACCCCACTGCAAACACAAAATGTTACTTGGAATGGAGCATGGTTATTCACCTCAAAGTTAATGTGTAGAAGATACCATAACACTTCCCAAAGAAACATGGAAGATGTTGACTTTTGGTGGGAGAACTGGGAGCAACTGAGCTCACAGAGATAAAGAAACTTCTGGGGATGATAGAAATATCCAAATGTCATAATATGAAATATGTTTATTTTTTGTCCTATGCTCCTGTCACTGAACTTCTAAAACCCTTGGAATTTCCAAGTAATAGGAGTGTCTATGCATAATGAGGTCCTTTGATAACCCATGATTTTATATTAATAAGGTGACTTAGGTTAGAACCTCAAGATAACCTCAGAGTGGGACCAGTCACCAGAAAGATCAAGTTATTAGGGGACTATAAGATTAAAACTAAGCTCTTCCCAGAAACATTTAGGAAAGGGTGAAGAATATTCTCTATAAAAAACTAACGTTTAATTAATAGTCATTAAAAAAAAACCTCTTGAAGAATAAGTTTTGATGAACTTCTTGGTCACTGAACACCTGGAGCTACTGCAAGTGTGGAGTCCACAGCACAACAACCGTGACCATATATTGTCGTATCCATTTCTTTATTTTGCTGTTCATCTGTATCCTTGAAAATATTTCTTATAACAAAACCAAAAGTAAGAAGATTACCACTGATTAGGGAAGAGAGATGGGAGGGAAAAGGAGGGAGAAGGGGAATTGCATGGAAAACGGAAGGAGACCCTCATGGTTATACAGAATACACATATGATGTTGTGAGGAGAAAAAAAAAGAAGAAGAAGTGTGTCACATTAGATTGGGTAGAAAGATGTGATGGGAGGGGAGGAGGGAGGGGAAGGGGGAGTAGGAAGAGCAGAATAAAATAGACATTATTATGGCTGTATGTATATATGTGACTGTATGACCAATGTGCTTCTGCAACCTGTACAATCAGAAAAATGATAAATTATGCCCCATTTGATTCAAATGTATGAATTGTCAAGATCATTGTACTGTCATGTGTAACTAATTTAAAAAAACATTATTAAAAAAAGAGTTCATTTGGGTCCCATTTTTTATTATTTATTTATTTATTATTTATTTATTTTTTTAGTTATATATGGACACAACACAATGCCTTTACAATGCCTTTATTTTTATGTGGTGCTGAGGATTGAACTCGGGTCCCGCCTGTGCTAGGCGAGCGCTTTACCACTGAGCCACAATCCCAGCCTAAGGTCCCATTTTTTATATCACAGTTTTGTCACAGTTTTTGTTGATAATTTCACTTTTCAAAATGTCCTTCAAATGTGATAGTGAATTTTAGTGTTCCTATGTGCAAGAATAGTGAGATTGTGATGTGCTTTATGGAGAGAATGTATGCACGTGTTAGATAAGATTCCTTTAGGTCTTACTTATAGCATTATTATGTGTGAGTCCAATATGAAAGAATAAACTGTATATTAAATATGATGCCTTTAAACAGAAACTTATATAAAAAAGATTTAAAACTAAATGGAAATGTGACTAAAACTTCTCAGGAAGCAAACCTTATATTTCTCCTGAAACTAATGTTTGGTATTTTGCCTATTCTGGGTTCATCATGAATTATAGAACCTAGCTACCATGGATAATGAGAAGTGGAAATAGTTCTCATTTTCTTTAAAAATAGGAATGAAAACCAAGTTATATTATGTACATGCAAAACAAAACAGTATTGCACACAAAACTGAAATTAAATTAAACTATTATGCTGAGTGAAAAAATAGGCATGAAAGAAACATGTTCTGTATAAATCATGTACATGATATTATGAAACATATAAACCAAAGTAGAGTCATAGGAAGAAACTCAGTAACTGCCTGGGCTAAAGGGTGGGAGGAGGATTTATTTCAAGAATTCACTGGAGAACTATTTGGGATGGTAAAAATGTTCTATATCATTCATGATCATTGTGGTGATTTCGAGGAAGTATACTTTGATCGAAATTTATTAAACTCAATATTGTGAATGTTTTTGTTCCTTATATGTAAATTATAGCTCACCAAAGTTAATTTTAAAGAAAGAAAACACTATATTGAAAAGGAAGTATGATGATTTGAGAGAAGATATCTTCTGTAATAATAGATAAATGTGTGGAATTGAAAAAGAACAATGCATGTAAGGATGGAGTCAGAATCTTTAAAAATATACATTTATTCTATAAGTTATGCATAATTTTTTTTTAATATTTATTTTTTAGTTCTCGGCGGACACAACATCTTTGTTGTTATGTGGTGCTGAGGACCGAACTCGGGCCGCACGCACGGGAGGCGAGCGCGCTACCGCTTGAGCCACATCCCCAGCCCCAAGTTATGCATAATTACAACTCAGTAGTAGAAGACTATTTTAGTTATGTATTTTTGTGGTAAATTAATCAAAAAGATACTTTAAATTTTTGCAGGATGTGGGGTTAAAGTGTTTCAGGAGCACAAAATATGCATACTTGTGAACCTGTACACAAGATACACACACATGCACATGTGTGCACACAAACACACACACATTTTATGTACACTGAATCTAACATCACACATTTTAATGTACAGTTTAAACTTAGCATCTGTACAAGTGAATTTCTTTGAACAAACCCCAACTGATGCCAGTAAGAATTTGTGGAAAATATCTTATTCCCTCTCTCCTCAAAAGAATTTCCAGGTACATATTTTGAAGGGTTTTCTGCACATATTTAGAGGATACTGCTTTTCCTAATCTTGGTATCTTTGAGGGCATACTTTAAGTATAGTTTTTTTTTAAGTCGTAGTTGCAAAGGCTAAATTATTGATTCAAGTTCCCTTGAAAATATTTAAATTTTTCCTCCATTCCTGTTCTTACTTAACACCTTAATTGTATGACTTAGAATAAGAAGCATTCAAGAATGAGGAAGGGGTCTGTGAAGGAGTCAACTGAAATTGCACTGTAATTTTTTTGGCAGAGCTAATCCATAAGAGATAACCATTATCTTCTATTTTGTAAGCAATATTTATATTCTTCATGAATGTTGGAGGAAAAATGGCAGTGACAGCCTTATCCCTTCCCATAACAAAACCTTTGCTAAAGGCGCCTTGGGACTATAAACAAGTTTTTTGTTTTTTTCTTCTATAAATACCAATTTAAGTTCACTTCAAACACTGGGCCTCCTTGACACAAGTAAGAGTTGGAATTCTCATTTTTTAATTAATTTTTTATTTATATATGACAGCAGAATTCATTAGAATTCATATTACACATATAGAGCACAAATTTTTCATTTCTCTGGTTGTACATACAACGTATATTCACACTGATACATGTCTTCATATGTGTACTTTGGATAGTAATGTCCATCACATTCCACCATCATTTCTAACCCCCTGCCTCCTCCCTTCCCCTACCACCCCTCTGCCCTATCTAGAGTTCATCTATTCCTCCCATGCTCCCTCTCCTACTCCACTATGAATCAGCCTACTTATATCAGAGAAAACATTCAACATTTGATTTTTGGGAATTGACTAACTTTACTTAGCATTATCTTCTCTAACTCCATACATTTACTTGCAAATGCTAGGATTTTATTCTCTTTTATTGCTGAGTAATATTCCATTGTGCATAGATGCCACATGAATACAGAGAAAAAAATATTTCAAAAATATTAAATTATGTTTGTGGGCTGATGTCAGTTCTACCACTGTTAAGAAGTAGAACAAAGACAATGTGAACTGCCTCAGTTGTGTTAGAAATTTGTTTGCTTTAAATTATAGTTTGCTTACAAAAAGTCTTTAAAATATTTAAATTTAAGATAACATTCACATGGTTCAAAAATCAATAAAATGAGTTCCCATTCTAAAAAAATATATATTTTAGTTTTTTCTGATTGATAAGCATTCAATTATATTCCCGTTGACATTAACATAAAGGCCTTTGATATATAAAGTATCATGTATCTGTCATTTACTTGCTTGCTTGTCCCTTTCCCTAAATTAATTGTGGCTAAGTTTTCTGACACAGTAAGCTTGGGCTTGGTTTCAATGCAAAAATCTTAAATCTCTGCCGCAGTCTGGCTGGGCACAAATCAAGAGCCACTGAAGCAGGAACAAACTTTATTTCTGAACTCCACCAGCACACTCCACACATGCTCCCCGGGAATTCTCCTGAACGCCACCCACGTGACTCCTCCAGGAACCAACTGGAAATATCTCTCCTCCAGGGAATCCCCATGAGAGCTCAAGGGGAACTCAAAGGGAACTCTGCCAGAACTCAAAAGTCATCATCTTTTTTTTTTTTAATTAATTTATTTTTTATTTTTTTATTAGTTGTTCAAAACATTACAAAGCTCTTGACATGTCATATTTCATACATTTAATTCAAACGGATTATGAACTCCCATTTTTACCCCGTATACATATTGCAGATTCACATCGGTTACACATCCACTTTTTTACATACTGCCATACTAGTGTATGTTGTATTCTGCTGCCTTTCCTATCTTCTACTATCCCCCCTCCCCTCCCTTCCCCATCATCTTAATGGCTCGCTAGTGTCACCTCTCAACCACTACTTCTGGCAAAAATGCCATGCGTCATCCCAACTGGGCTGTGGCCCTCAACAAATCTCTTTTTACTCATTTGGCCAAAATGAGCTCATGGGTGGTGTTTAAAGCCTTAACTCTTGCAAAGGCTAATCTTCAGAACCACATACATTGTTTATCTTTCCTTGAAGGTTTTGCTAAAACCTATATTCATCATTCATCTACATCAATATTCACACTTTCCCAACCATTTGAACTACTGTCACAGTGTCTGATGACATGGATTCTTTCTTTTAATCAGACATAGGTTATAGTTTTGATGCTAAGTCATGGTATCATAACCAAGGTCAGCAAAGGTCAAAGTTCATTGCTGAAAGAACAAATTATTTCTGATATAAATGCTGAGAGAGGACTTTAGGTACTTAACAAAATTGGTGAAAATTCTGGAAGTCATCAGATAGAGAAGGGAAGGTGCAGAATAATGGGTATATAAAAAGTGACCATGTTTGAAAATCTTGCTGTGGAACATTGACAGTGGGGCCAGTTTTGTATGTTTATAACTTTGTGTACATATTTTCTCTCATATTGTACTCTCTTATATGCAGTGATCAAAAAGAAGATAATTTAAAAAGTTATATGCTGAAATAAATTTATATCATATTATATTAGATCTCTTATTAACTTACACCTAACATGTTTCTCTTTCCTTTTCAAAGAGAAACCTAGTATGTATATATAAAATCACAATATTAAATTCACTGAAAAAATTTACTTTAGTACTTTGGGAAAATTTCTAAGACTAAAGTAGGAAAATGATTAAAAGTCTAAAAAATGTAACAACTATAATTTACCCATGTATCAACTAACAATTTTTTATTGGTCTTTTTTATTCTTTTTCTGAGAACCAATTAGAAATATTATTATAAATAATAATTCCTAATGAAAATCAATATAATATTTGTATATCTGATACATTTCCAGATTAATAAAATGCAATATAAATATACATACTTATCACAGAGAATACATTTATTATTTATTTTTCCTTCTTACTTTAGTGTATTAATGGAGATATTCATATATGACACCTTAAAATTTACCACACTTTTAATATATTCATTTATTAAGACAGGAACCAATAAACTAGAACCCACAGGCCAAATCCAATTCACTTCCTATTTTACGAATAAAGTTTTATTGGAATGCAACCAACCTGCTTTCAGGTTCCAAACACAAAGTTGAGTTGCGGGAACAGAGATAATCTGACACACATAGCCTAAAAGTATTTACTAGTTGTTCCTTTACAGAAAAAGTGTGCTGACCATGTTTGAAAATCTTACTGTGGAAAACAGACACAAAATATTGCCTAAGGGATTCTTTGAGGAAATTGATAGTGGGGTTTTGTTTGTTTGTTTGTTTTTGTTTTTTATTTGCAATGTTGAATAATTATAAGAAGAAACTCTGGGTTTTTATGTTAACCTTCTAAAAGTCTATTGAAATTAGAATTTTCAGGGAAGACAGACATATTAAACTCCTGCTTAGTTGGGTTTGTTTAAGAATTTAGTATAGCTGACATCATCCCTCCTTACACTTAAGTGATTTCAGAGGACAGACTATCTAATGTCTCAATACATAATATTATAGTGGACAAATCCATTTATACAAAAGACATTTATGTAGACACACACACATTAAAAGTTTAAAAAATGTAACAACTAAAATTTACCTGTGTACTAATACGACCTTACATACACACTCACATATAATTTTTCTCTTTAAGCAATAAACCATGAGCCAGTGAGCCCTCTAGTTTTGCTTCTGTTATTCATAACATGCTACACACACACACACACACACAAAAGAAAACAAAAAGTAAAAGAAAATCCTATTGCGTTAAAAATAAGACAGCTAAATAAGAATCGCTACAAAACCAATGAACTCTATCCATATTTAACTTTTAAGACATAAACAATGTTTATAATTTATTGGTGAGACTCAGAGATGCCCTCCATGTGAATTGAACACAAGTCTTTCACATTTAGTGCAAATGTGGGTATCTAAAATGCAAGAGTTTAAGTGGATTTGAGTTCTATAATGAAAAGTTTGAACATTGTTCTCAGAGTAAACACTTCCTGACAGAGCTTCAAAGAAAGAATATGTGATTGCTGGGAGATTAGAAATTCTGATTGCATTAGGTTTTCATCATTCTGTGGGATAGGCTTGTTGTCAGCACCAGGTTGAAAAGAGTGACAGATCCATATCCACAGCTTTTCTGAAAGCCTAAGATGGACGAGGTGGTTTACTTTCAACATACTGATATTTTTATACATCAGCTACAATGCAATATTGAAATTTTTTCCCATTTTGTATTCTACCATAGTTAAAATACATGGTTCTTTCATTTATTATCATTTTTATACACATTGACTATTTTCAGTTTTAATGGAGAGGTTGGCAAGGATGAAAAGAACATCAGGCTTTTTTTCTCTATCTTGGATTGAAGGTATACAGTCATGGTCATTTTCAAAAAAGAAAACAGTTTCAACTGATCAATTAGAAAGTAGGATGATATAGACAATAAAATTTATTCTGTGCCTGTCTTTAAGATGGGGGAGCCTCCAACTTATGTATTATATTCTGTTATATTTTCACAATGTATATTTATAAACAAGCATGATTTTCTTATAACATATCATATTAAATAATAGTATTACCTATTTTATTTCCAAACATGGGAGTCAGTAAAGAAGAGAAATTATGCTTACTATTTGATTTTTCATTGTATAATTTCTAATTAACTTGATTCTTCTATATCATTTGACTTATAAAGTTGCTATTATGAAAAGCAGGACAGGAAATGTAAGAAGATTATATTTGATTTAATTTATGGTAAGGAATCTGCAAATATCTGAGCAAGTGTACTATTTTAATTGTTTTCTGTTGCTATATTAGATACATGGAACTGGGTAAATTTTAAGAAAAAGAGGTTTATTTGACTCATGTTTCTGAAGAATGTAAATAATCCAAACTTAGGGAATTGCTTCTATTTTCCTATCTTGTTATTCAAATCCTATTATACAATGTATCTATAATAGTCAGTAGTAGAAGTATCTTTTTTTGTTGTTTGGTACCAGGGATGAACCCATGGATATTTAACCACCGAACCACATTCTCAGTCCCCTTTTTAAATTTTTTTATTTTGAAATGGGACTTCACTAAGTTGATGAGGCCAACTTTGAACTTGTGATCCTCCAGCCTCAGCTTCCTGATAATGCTAGGATTACAGGTGTGCACCTCTGCGTCCAGCCCATATTCTCTTTTTAAATTTTTTTTAAATTTTTATTCTTTGTTGTAGATGGACACAATTACTTTATTTATTTTTATGTTGTGCTGTGGAACAAATCCAGTCTCTCACAGGTGCTAAGCAAGCGTTTTACCACTGAGCTACAACTGCAGCCTCCTGGGTTCTTTTTTTTTATGTTTTTTTTTTTAAATTTATATATGACAGCAGGATGCATCACAATTCTTATTACATATACAGAGCATATTTTTTTCATATTTCTGTATACACAGTATATTCACACCAATTCATGTCTCCATACATGTACTTTGGACAGTAATGATCATCATATTTCACCATCATTAATTACCCTATGCCCCCTCCTTTCCCCTTCAACCCCTCTGCCCTATCTAGAGTTCTTCTATTCCTCCCATGTTCCCACTCCCTACTCAGCCTCATCAATGTTTATAGCAGTACAATTCACAATAGCTAAACTGTGGAGCCTACCTAGATGTTCAATAGATGAATGGGAAAAATGTGGCATCTATGCACAATGGAATATTGCTCATCAATAAAAAAAGAAAAAAATCATGGCATTTTCAGGTAAATGGATGGAGTTAGAGAAGATAATGCTAAGTGAAGTTAGCCAATCTGTGTTCTTTTGAATATATGTATTTCCTCTCTGAATTGTTCTTTCTTTTTCATTATGCTTATCTTCAATATATATTTTTAAAGTATTTTATGTTCATGGGCTCTTATTTTATTCACTTATTTCTATGCAGTGCTGAGAATCAAACCTAGTGCCTCACACATGCTAGGCAAGTGCTCTACCACTGAGCCACAACTCTAGCTCCTTCTAGTAGAATTTTATTTCTAATTTCTTTCTTGGAAATTTTACTAATTTTTTTTTTTAATATTGGATTTTCTATCTATCTGTCTCCAATTCAACTATTCCAGATTAAGAAGGGGTAGGGAAAACATAGTGCAATATCTCTAAATGTAAATATCAAATATATTTCATCTCTCATAAGGTGTTCATAAAGACATAATTAATAAAATATATGTGAATGCCATTGTACATAAGGAATGCTGTCTTGACAAAAGAACTTTATTGAAAATATAAATCTATAATCTTTTTATTTAAAAGTAGTATATGCCAAGGATTAGTTGTAGCAATAGTAATGCAATTATTAATAATAGTTACTTGGTTTCCATAATTACTGAGAAAATTTTTTAAAAATCCACTTACAACAAAATATTACAATTAAAATGGCAGGACTGGTGGTATAGCTCAGAGGTACAGTACTTGCCTAGCATATTCAATGCCCAATATCATAAAAAGGCAAAAGTAAATAGATAAATTGGTAGTTAAAAAACATAGAATTGATAGAACTTTGAATAATAACATAAATTTTTCATTGACAGACTTTTATCATAACTTTAATTATGCTGATATTTGAAATGGTGAATTTTAATTCTGCCTTAATTTTTGTATGAAAAAAAAATCTTCATTTTATTTTTAAGGAGTTAAATAAACCACACAGTTTAAAAATTAGGGTTAGGATAATTCCAGTAGAAAATATAGTATCTAATATTCACATTAGAAGTATGTATGCATCAAACAAGCTACCCTTAAGTTATCTTTGGCAATAGGCAATTTATAAACTTTTGTGAAGAAAAAATAGTTCAAGAATTGCTTGACACAATTTTCCTTTCAAAGACTATCGTGCACAGTATTTTTCTAAAGGTAAATATTGGATGAGTGACAGTAAATTTCCTAAATAACTAGATACTAGATAAGAATGACTAGATATAGATAGTATCACATTGGCTGGACTATTTTTAAATACAATACAAACATAAATTTATGCAAATTTTCAGCTTTATCACAGTCAACATCTATTTATAAAAAGTCCATTTGGGGAAGTCCCCATTTAAACTTGATAATTAGAGTAATAGAAAAAAAAGATCACAGTTTACAATCACTTATATAAATTGTGTACTTTGAAATAAAACAAACTTTTTTTATTAACTTGAAAATCATTGCAATATAAGAATTCACTACTTGAGAGATATCTTCAGTATATGTTGAACTACATAGTTTTAGAGGAAGAAAACCTTAGGATATAATGTTATGCCATTTTGAACAAAGATAAGATGTATTGAACTTGTATGAATAGCAGCATAATTTTGTTTAAATATTTTCCTTTATAATTCTAATCTTTATAAATTTTGATATAGTTTAGTTTGGGATTCATCTGGATATGGTGTATAAAAATAAATCTTAATGTATCTAAGATGGATTTTTTGAAAATTAATACATCGCTGACACTAATCACTACTTCTGTTTCTCAATAAGAGTCATATGTAAAGCAGAGTCTGATGAGCCCCCATAACAGAGTATGTAGGGCATCTTCAAAGTTTATGAAGGATGCCTTTTTCAGTCAATGATGCCTTGTCTATAGAGTTCACTATGTTTTTCTTTACTAAAGTTAGGGACAGGTGACGAGGTGAGGGATAAGAGTTGTGGGTAGACCTATGAAAGACATCTGGCCAGACATGAACTCAGATCCTGTCAGGCAACACAGAGGTTTGAATGTCGCATTAGATATAGGGCGGAGACGAGTGCTGAATGTGACTCTACTGTGTAAGCCCCAGACATGGTCATAGGCAGCAGTGTTGAGAGGAAGGGACTGAGTCTGCGCTTGAGTGTACTCATTCTCAAGAAACATACAAAAAGTTCAGGGGTTTCTCTAGGCCATCTGGGGAAAGTCAACAGACAGCCCATGCTAGGGCTTGAATGCTTTGCTCCTACCAAAGTTTATGTGTTGGGAACTTAATCACCAGTGCAAATATTGATAATTTAAGTCTAATGGGAGGCACTTTCATCATAAGGGCTCTATCTCATGAATGGATTTACTTTTCTTCATAAATGAATTCTCTTCTGTTTATAAATGTCTCAGTCTCAGTTTCACTATTGTAGCAACACAAAACAAACTAAGACAACTAAGAATCTTGTCCTGGATTTCTGTGGCCAATGACAAAGTGATGTTGCCACAAATGTGAAGGAATAGGGAGAAGTCAGATGGAGAATGTAGACGAAGTTCAAGCAGAGTGTACAGCAGGGACTATGACTGACCCGATGCAACAGAGAAAGGCAACACCACATTGGTCAGAGAGAGAACAAAATAGCTGCCACCCATAGGCAACATAGGGTATACCTCCAAACTTGGTAGCATTAAAAAGCCAAGGACTAGAAAGAACTATTTGGAAGTAAAATCCACATCTTGCTAATCACTGTAAGACACAAAATCATCCATGACCTGCTTCCATTCCATCCAGCCAGGAACTAGAAGGGCAAAGTCAGAATGGAAAGCCATTATTGAAAGGAGAGTGACTCAACCAAGAGGAAATTCAACCAAGAGGTTTTATTGGAGGGCTGCCCAAAGGGGAAAAAGAGGAGAGGAAGAGAGCTGCAGTGTGAGCCTGCAAGCTTCAGCTTAAGAAGGGTTGCTTTGGTGACCTGGCGGATGCTGATTGGCAGGGTGACCCAGGAATGGGTGAGCAGACACTGAATCCCAGGGGGATTGGTCAAGAAAACTTGACTTTGGTGCCCTTCAGCTTGGTGACCTTTGGAGAGGAGGGGGAGAGATAAGGGATTATGTGATATACTTCTAGAGAGACAGAAACCTAACTTCAGCAGGGAGAAACCCAATGGGGGAAATAAAACCAAAAGGCAAGGTCTCCCACACACCCAATAATTATTAGACCAGGTATTTGTCTAAATAAGACTAACAAGATGGCAGTTGTTTTAACAGAAAGAGACTTCTTGAAGTACTCTAAAATATGAAGTAGAACTGTGGAAGTTGGTAAATTCATCTATAAGAAGTAAAGAAGCTTTATTTTCTTTGGAAATTAAGTATGATTTATCAAAACTGGGACTTCATTTTGGTCTCATAGTGCAAAGTGATTGTGAAGACCTTTGGAATTTAGGACAAGGGGGACAAGGAGAAGTATCAAAAAAAGTAAATATTTATGAACTGAGGTTGTAGCTCAGCAGTAGAGTGCTTACTTAGCATGTGTGAGGCACTGGGTTGGATCCTCAGCACCACATTTAAAAAATGTTAAAATAAAGGTATTGCATCCATCTACAACTTAAAAAAATTTAAAAAATAGGGAGTGTGTTGTGTGTGTGTGTGTGTGTGTGTGTGTGTGTGTGTGTGTGTGTGTAGGAATTCTGGAAATGCCTATTTACTTACCTAGAGATTTCACTAGACAAGTACAAATATGCTTCATATAATACTCTCTCATTTTTGCTCCAGCTTACAACTGTAAACCTAAGGTCCTTTAGCAAGCGAACATGTTTGTGACAGACTTCTGCACCATTCTTTTTAGAAAATCATTGATGACAATATTTAGTTATTTACTCATGTAACAGAAAGTTCTATTAAACTCAGATGCTTCCTTCTGTAGCTCAATTTAACACATTTTAAAAGCAATAAATCATAGACGGTGAATAAGGACACTATAACACAAAAGGTTATGGACTTCTTGACAACAAAGGTAAATACAGAAGAAACAGTGTATCACAGCACAAATTTTAATAATAACTGTCTAAAAATATGAAAGACAGTAATTTTAGTTACTAGAAAACGATATCACAATCTTTCATTTGTATCTGATAATCATATTATTTAACTTTACCATAAAGACAAATATCAATTATCTATATAATCTCTCTTCTGTCATCTACTTACCATTTATCATCTCTTTCGTGAGAGAAATAGCAAGGGAAGAGTTAGCTGTTTTGTTTTATCTAAACATCTAACATTTTGTTTGAATTCATAAGCTTGTCAGAAATTTGATTTTTGGAGTGCAATACTATTAAAGCCTCCATAAATGGTCAAAACATATCATGGGCCATTTAAGAATAATTCAAAATACAGATCATCTATGGTCATCTATGCTAAATATGATATTGACTGTCCATGCAAATTCAGAGAAGAACTGATATCTTCAATGAGTTCTTACGTATAATTTTGCCTTTTTTTAAAAAAAGAAAAATAATACTCAAACATGCATGTTGCTCAGAAGTTTTCATTTATTTAAAGATTAATAAATGATTTCATTATAAAAATCAACCAGATAAATTTAAGTTTATTATGGGTACAATAGGGAGAAGTAAAACCAGGAGAAAATTTTCCAAGAAATTGCATTCTGAAGGATCATTAAGTACCTTATTATTAGGGTTAGTAAGCAATTGATGAATTCATCAATAAAACTTGAAATAGTCTAAGGGCTTTAGGGGGATATTTAGAATATGAAACTAGTCCCATATTTCTATTTTCCTATCTAATTTACATAAAAAATGAGAGCTTTCTAAGATTACAAATTTTGAACTCCCAAGGCCTTGTATTTGGGTCTTCAGAAATATCTAGATCTTAAAAACAGCATAAAATCTTACATATTCTATCTTTATTAATCTGACTCTCATAGTGAGAAATAAATCTGAATGATTTTATCACCAATCTTTTATGAAGCAATTGCTGTGCTAGGTGAAAGGAAAAGAAATTGACTTTATTGTTATTTAAGTTGGTAATTTCAGTTACTATTTGTTATACAAAGACCAAAAAAAGTTTAAGTAGTGTTCCTAGATCAAGGCACAGTTCTATTCTTTAAAGGATTCGATAAATTCACCCAGTGTTTACATATTATACTGTAAAAGTATAATGAAGTGTAGTATTTTTCAAAGATTGTTTCTCACAAGAAAACACTTCTGGGGTAAGAAACACATGATTCTAGATGGTTTGACAATATTCAGAGAAAAAAGCCAAGTCTTTTCTTTAGATATGGTTTACTAATATGAGAATTAAGATTTTTACATAATCATTTCATGTTCTTAATAATCAATTCATTTGCTCAGATTCTGATAAGTCAATATTTTTCAGTTCAATTTATCTACAAATGGAAAATGTATTTAAATGAATGTATGTTCCAATATTATTCATAATATATTTTAGAATTTAGAATTTTGATTAGCATTGTTTTTTAAACATCATGTCATATATTATAAAATGTATAATTTTCTCAAAACTGTCTGAAACATAAAAGTGGAAAAGAAATAGTACCATAAATGTCAAATGTAAGAATAAGGCTTTTTGGGGCTGGGGATGTGGCTCAAGCAGTAGCGCGCTCTCCTGGCATGCTCCGGGCGCTGGGTTCGAACCTCAGCATCATATGAAAAATAAAATAAAGATGTTGTGTCCACAGAAAACTAAAAAAAAAAAAATAGTAAAAAATTCTCTCTTTCTCTCTCTTTTTAAAAAAAGAATAAGGTTGTTTTTAATTTTTTCAGATAGAAAGCAAAGGATGTATTTTAGAATTAGATTACATTCTTTTTTAACACCTAATGAAAAAATGTATGTAGGAAGTGACCATCAATTTTTCTTAACATTATTCTTTTAAAAAGAGACAACCTGAAGTCATGTTGTTTCTAATGAAAATAAAAAAATAAAAAAAGACAGCAATATCTTAAACTGGACCATGTGTAGGTCAGTGTTGTCTAATAGAAACATTATCTTCAACAGATTCTCAATGTAACTTGTCAGCAGACACATATAAAAAGTAAGAAGAGACTGAATATTATTTTAATAGTGTATGTAATATAATACATCCTAAACATAATTCTCAAATGACAAATGATAAACGATAATTTATTTCTCTATAATTTTTAAGTTCAATGCATATAATTTAAATTTACAACTCAATTTTTGTTGCAAATAATCTGTATTTAGATGGCATAAAATATACGATTCAAAAAGCAAATTTCTATAACCAAGTGATTCCAAAGGTACATATTTTTCTTTAAGAGTTAACTAAGTACCAATAAATAATTTTCCATGTTATTTGTGGGTATTAATCTCCTTTCCTTAGCTTGGATACAGATTAGGTGATTGTAAAAGCTAATTTCAAAACAAAGTGTGTTAAATAAGTTACTGTATTTTATGTATCTTCTATGTAACTTTTCAAGTTAGTAAAATAGGGCTTGTATTGTTGCACCATGGTGCTAAGGGGTCAAGGTTACTTCCACTTTGCATCAAAGCAGCTAGCATGATCTTTTCACATTGCTGAGGATGTCTACTAAGGTGTGTGCTTTCCAGTAAGGAGTGCATAAGAAGAGGTGAAGCACGAATAGGATGGGAAATATTTTCCATGAAAAATACTGCTACTGTAGAGTGATGGAAATGATGATGGCTTTGAGGTGGGAATGATAATATAGATGGTGAGACATATTTAGATTATGACCATATTTCGAAGAAAGTAGGATTTTTTTGACAGTTCAGACATAATTTGGGAAAGTGCAATTTAAAATTCTTCCTATTGTTTAAGTATTATTTTTTATAATTTAAACAGTTATTCTCTTGCATTTTATTATTAAGGTTTCATCATTGTTTTCTCAATTTAATATTTAAGTTCCTGCAATTTGAATTTTATATGGTTTGAATTAAGTTTCTACCTTCAATTTTTTGAATTACTTATTCTTCTAGATGTGTTTGCTCAAAGATGTTTCATTTTTTGAACAATAAGTATTTTATCTAATGCTGTGTAAAGAACATTTCTCTCAATTATGTCCATGTCAAAATCAATTTCTCCTTAAGTGTGGATATATTTCAAAATTACTTTTTTCTATTGGGCAAGGTGGCACATACCTGTAATCCCAGTTATCCTGGAAGCTGAGATAGGAGGATCACAAAAAAGGCCAGCCCTCAGTAACATAATGATACCCTCAACAACTTAATGAGATCCTGTCCAAAATAAAGAGAGCTAGTTATGTAGCCCAGAGGTAAAGCCACCCTGAGTTTAATCATCAGTAACAATAAAATAAAATAAATACTATTTTCCTCTGCTGGTTATGTTTTAAAAACTTTCTATAATGACTATCATATTAAATTACTTAATTTTATACTATTTTCATATATAATAAAACTACCTTACTTCTGCTACTTTGTCTTAATCTATTTGGGCAGCACATGCACACACACATAATACTCATACTTTTATATATACATGTTAACACATACATATATATGCATATACAAACATGTATATATTTATATATATATGTATACATACATGTGTGCATATGTATATGTACATGAGTATATTTATGATGGATTTGGCAGTAAAATTTTATTTCCCACAATTTTCTCACAGTTGTGAAGGTTCAGAAGTCCAAAGTCAATGCAGGGATAGGCAGATTCCATGAATTCCCTGTATGATAAGGAAGACTGGCAAATATATTTTATAAAACTAAAAATATTTGGTACATCTAAGAAAATAATAAGCTGAGTGAACAGATTATCTACAGAAGGTGAGACAATATTTCTAAACCATGTATC
The DNA here is from genome assembly GCF_052094955.1 of Ictidomys tridecemlineatus. NCBI lineage: Eukaryota > Metazoa > Chordata > Mammalia > Rodentia > Sciuridae > Ictidomys > Ictidomys tridecemlineatus. Next base: position 169,784,335 of record NC_135479.1, read on the forward strand.
TGGTAAAGAATTAATATCTCAAATGCATAAAGACTTACCAATGAAGTATCAAGAACGCAGATAGTCCAATTTAAAAATTGGCAAGGACCCAAATAGACTTTTTTCAAAAGAAATCAGTACATTTTACCTAGAGAAAAAATGACATAAACAATTACCTGTCAAAACAACAACAAAGTGTCTGTGACTTCTGGTAGTTGAAGACAATGGTGGCTGCCTCTAGACTCTTTTTTTTTCTCCTGTCCTACAAAAGAATACAGAAATACAAGAATAAATAAAATCACTCAAAAGAATCATCATAATTAGTATACATTGAGCCAATCTTCAAAATAAGTTATCAAAATAAAAAGAGAACAGTCAAATTCAAAGGAATGACATTGCATATTTCTGCAGTAATCCTTTGGTATAAGCAAGGACAGTCCAAGAAGGAGAGCTAATGACAGTCTGAACACTGCACTGAAATTAGCTAAAGAAAGAGAAAGCCTTTCCTAAATGTGAAATTGTAAGCTAGCTGCTAGATCAAAGGCTTTAAATTGGGTTATGACTTGATGTGACAGTTGTCAAAAAAAAAAAATTCTTTCTGGGGGAGCAACATTTTAAAAGAAAGAAAACTGCCTTTATCAATAAAATAAGAAAAAGGTATATTTATGAAAAAGATTTATAGACAGCCAAACAGGATCATGTGGAAGAGAGGGAAGACCTCAGAACATGAAAAACAACAGTATTGAGTAAAAAGGCTAAGAGTTTAGGTATGTTTTGAGTGTGGCAGTCAATGATTCATGTTGGGAACTTGGTCTCCAAAATGTGGTGTTAAAGTAGTTGAATCTCAAGGGATAAAACCTAGAGGAAGTTGATGAGAGGAAGAGTACTGTCCTCAGAAATGATTGATAAAAAACTCAGGTTTCACTTTAATGTCCATATTTCACTATTAATTTAATAAAAATAGCTAGTGAAATCCCATTGTAGTCAATTTCTAGAGAAATTAATTACATTTTAATCCCCCTCTTACTTTATTTGGTAGAAATATAAGAAGAAAGTTTTGTGCTGAATTCTTTCTAGGTTTTCAGGTACCCTGTCCTCCCAACACATTCATCTCTTCTATTTATTTCAGCATAAATTTTATCTTTAAAAAGCCTATGGTGCCAGATTTTTGATAAGTTAAATTCTATTTGGAAATATTTGTAATATAAATACACTTTCTAGGTTAAAAGTTAGAAAAAAATCAGAACACTTGAAAGCAACTTGCCTTTTCTGTGTCAGTATTCACCCATCTTTGTCCTTCTTCTTCCCATTTTGTCTGCATTAGTTTTTTTCTTCTTCACATTAGACAGATCACCTCTATTTTCTTTCTTTTTTAACAAAAAAAAAAATATTCTTTTTAGATATACATGACAGTAGAATGTATTTTGACATATTACATATAAATGGAGTACAACTTATTTTAATTGCTGGATTTCATTCTTGTTGTTGTAAATGATGTGAAGTTTCCCTGGTAATGTATTCATATATGAATATCAGGAAAGCTAATGAAGCAAGAATTAGACACCTAGAGACTGGTATTCATGAGCATCATCAAAGCCTATTTCAAATGCAAAGGACCTCAGGCTCAACTGTGGGAATACCTGCCCCCAACTCCTTTGTCCTAGAGGTGGAAAACAGAAGGTGGGGATGAACCCAGCTAGAAGTTACAGAAAGTAGGATGGGCAGTCAGTATAGATAGTCAGGTTGGATCAAGGAGGCCAATTTTGAGTGAGTCTGGTAAGTTGAATACTGTCCCCTGGGGGACTGAGATGTTAATTCCTTCAGAGCCCTTTCTCCACCCTTATCAAGAACCTACTCCTTCTCTAACTCAAACCTGTTGATATAGTAACCCGCCCCAGGAAATGCCCTTCCCTGCAGGGAGCTATAAAGTTGTTAATTAGTGTGTCCAGGGCTGTACCATTCTGCCCTTCTCCCTCCTGCCCACTGTTTCCTACCTTTGGGCCATCCCACCAAGCATTCTGCTAGGTCCTTGTCCTGAGCCTAGTCACCTATGCAAGAAGGAGAAAGATATGAAGGAATAGGCAGGAGAAACAAAGGAAGCCTAAGTCATATAAAAAGGGTAGAAGACCTCCCTTCTGGGTATACCAGGATACCAGCTATGGCCCCCTTCTTCCTCAGGGGAGAAGTCTGTTACCCCTTTTTTAAATAAACCCTTGCCTCAGCATGCTTCTCTAATGTTATACTTCAACATGTGAGGGAGCAGAACTCGTCACTGGTGACCCACGGTATCACTATGCCCAATTCATTCTGCCTTTCCTATTCCCATTCCCCCTCTTGTCCCTTTATTCATTCTGCTTTTTCTCAAAGGGAACTTTTTCTACTTGTCCATTTTTGCAACTTTATCCTGTTTTTCTCTATTACTCTTTGATAAATGGTGCCTATCCTTCCTGTTATATTAATCTTTACATGTTGTCTCTTTATCTTCTTGCTTCTCTTCACTTTAAAAGACTTATTTATGTAAATATTTTATTCAATCTTTATAATCACTATAATTGTCAAAAATATTTTTTGAAATATAAACACTAACTTTTTTTTATTTAATGCAACCTCCTGATTTATTAATGTTTCAGCATTACCTGTATAAGGAATGTACTTTATAAGAGTTTCAGGTCATCAAGTTTTAAGAATCTCAAGTCAGATTCTCAGTCCCATAATTAACCTTTTAAGGTATTTTTTGTCTAAATTTGTAACCAAGTTATTTCTTTTATTTCCAATTAAATGTTTAATTTGCATTTGGACAGCCAATGGATAGAAATTGCAAACAAAACAAAAGAAGAAAAAATATTTTAACTTAAATCTCTTTTAAATTCTTTTCCATTTAGACCAGATTTTTTTTAAAAAAAAATGCACTTTCTTATTTGCTACCATTTTCTAAGTATTGAATGTTGGGATTCTTGTATTCATCTCTTCCATTCACTTTAGTCATTAAATCCTGTTTATTTTGGTACATGACAAACCTCTAAAAACTTTTTCATTTCCTCTCATCTCTTCCTAGAGCAAGTTCTTATTGCCTTTGGCATATTCTTTTGATACTAAAGTTATGAAGTTCATAAGTGTCTGGTTCCTCCTGACTAAAACACTCAAGGTCACTCAAGGTGAATAGGGATGCACAAAATAACCACACAAGAGACAACGATATCTTTTTCTTTGGGAGTCCTGTGATGGCTCCTCTGAGTTCCCAGAAAGAAAGTGAGAGTTGCTGAACCCTTTTATTAAGGTAAAGCCATTGAAATGAGGCAAGGGGTCAGGTTTCAGGAGGTTGAGTCTAGCTTCATGATGTGTGCTGTCAGCAGGTTGACTGACATCTAGGAAGGCCATACCCAAAGGCAGAGAAAGAGAAGGGGACACACAAGGGGCATTTCCATGGAACATTCTATCCCAAACAGGGCAAAGGAGCAGTATCACAAAGGAACAGGTGAGTGTGTCTGAAGACACATTCTGCTACTCTGAGGATTGGAGCTATATCCAGGTCATTAGGAAAGTGACCCACAGAGCCACTATGATCATGGGAAGGAGTATGCAAAATTATTCAGATTGGCTGCCCACACACAATCTCAATTTTCAATCTTATTTAATTATTTTTGAAAGGTTCCTTCACTAATTTTTCTCTGCAATTATAAAGTGTAGCTAAGAGCTCTTATTAATTCTTACTCAGCCCATGCCCCTATAACTATATGTATTACAGTTAATATTTACTGAGTCTTCATGTAAAATATATGTGGTGTGAACACTTAACATGATAGATCTCCAAATGCCTAGGTATAGAATGTTTAAGTTACTCACCCAAAGTCACATAACTAGTTAATGAGTCAATGGTGAAATTTGAATTTCATTCGTGGTTTCTGGTTTGAGATCTTGTACCCTTAATCACTAATGCACCTTTATGGACACCATTAAGTAGATGCAAATTGTATTGAGAATATAGAATAAAACTGCTTCATTAAAAAAAGCACAGTACATAATTTTCTATACTCCATGGAGCACTTAGTTTCATTAGGTATACAATTTTAACTATTATGCTATATGATAATGTACTAACTGTGGTCTATTTTACTTTTATAAAAAGAATTTTATTGGCTGATAGTTCAATGGTACGTACATACTCTTATGAAGATTGTATCTATAATGCTTTGGGACATCTGGCTAGTTCAGTAAAATGAGTCAAATTAAAACTGCTTTAATATATACACAAGCACACTACTGTTAGACTGAAAGGAGTTTTTCAATTTCACATAATTGAAATGCATGGATTCAGTACCTTGTCATTCTGTCATTAGGTTTAATGATATTACCACAAAGTTTTTGATATTTGTAGAACTATCATGTGGTTTCTCAGCATTTTAACATTCATCAAGGTGCTCCAGTTTTTGTTCCTCACTTATCCCATAGGATAAGAATGTAACAGCTGTTTTCAATTCATGGCATATGCACTTACCTTTTTCATTACAATATATTTCCATTTGAGTACACTGAAAGTTCTTACAATGAGTGTTTCTCTTCATAATCCAAGTAACTGGAACATGAAAATTCCTACTAATAGAAATGCAAATTTTTTTCAGATATATTTTCTTAAAACTCTTCAGAATTTGTAACAGCTTGAAAATATACAGTATTTATTGCTTTGTTTCCCTTGATTCTTTAGGGAAAAAATTAATTACATATTTATATGGCAAAGCCACATGTTTCAGTGCTGATTTTTGGCATTAAAAGGAATTCATTTGATACCAATAATATATGCTTTGCAGAAGATGGGGAAAAAACAGCTCCAAAAAGACTAAATGGAAATCAATAATATGCTCTTCATAACAAAAGAATTTTTCTCTAATTTTACTTATCAAACACATTTCTAGCAATGAAAGATTAACAAAATTTTCTGGTTAGGTAGTCAATATATTATTATAATGATTCTACTTTTTTGTATTATCATTAAATATAAAATCTAAATATAATATTCACTTAATTCTTGACTCACTTGAGTTTAGAAATTACTAGTGAATGGAATTTTATTGATATATAAGCTTCCCTGGCTCCACATAAAAAACATTTTATATAACCCAAAAAATGTTTAGAAAATCTTCTACATATTTCCTTGCAAGTTAAGGTATTAAATTATTTTAAACTACAATAAGAATTTCATAATAACAAATGTATTTGTTTTCTGCTATAATCTAAGACTGGCATTAAATGACATAAATCCTTGCTCAGTGATCTTAGAAAAATAGTATTAGCAAAAATTAGATTTTGGTTGAAAATGACATATATTCTATTCTCATGCTAATAGCATTTTGCCAATTTTTGAGTTAATATACAGAAGAATGAAAATAGATCCCAATCTCTCACCATGTATGCAATTTAATTCTAAATGAGCAAGAGACTTTAACATAAAACCTGAAACTAAGAAGATGTAACATGAAGCATAAATGGGTGGTTTCTTGTGAATTCAAAAATAAAATTCATGGACAAAAGGGTGAGAGGAAAATAATAGGAATTTTTATAGTAATATAAGGAAAGCATAGCTTCTAAATGGGAAGGGTCCCTAGAGAGCAATACCCATGGGTAGTGCAAGAGTTTTTATGAGCTTGATTGGTCCCTATAGTTAGTGGGTAAGGTATGGGATTCAGAAAGGGATCAATCAACTCTATTTTGTCTTCTTCGACAAATCTGGGAAGAGTAGTTTTAAAGCCTGTTTTAACATAAGGAGGAAGGGTGAGGATGTGTTGGTACAAGAGGAAATACTTTAGAAAATATTTTGTTGTTGGCTGGTGCTAGGGATTGATGTAGGGGTAACTAAGGAACAGCCTCTGTGGTTGAAGCTGTCAGGGGCATGAGAGAATGTTCCCTAGGCCCGGTGTTTCCTTCCAGGATGGCATGGTCTCAATCTCCCTTTCCCTTCTCTGAGGACCTTATTTTATCTGCCTATTGGTAATCTACCTTCCTGCCTCAAAACTATTAGAAGAATGTAAGATAAATTCTTCTTGATGTTGTGTTAGGAGCAGTTATTGTAGACTCAGTCTGAGGTACACTTAGATTCAATCAAATCTATTTTATTAATGCTCATCATACTAAAGACTAAGTCCTAACTGAATCTACACCCAAGGTTCCCAGAAGCTCACCTGTGATGTGTCTTATGTCCAGGTTGCTGGAACTCCATCCGGGCTAGAGGAGTCTGGTGCAATGGGGACAACAGCGATGCAGGTCTCCATCTTGCATCCTGATAATCCCACCTGCCCCTAGAAGTCTGGGTTTTTAAATCCTAGTTTACTAGTGCTTGCAGTTGATAACTGGGTGAGGTCTGGGATGTATCTGGTTATCCCCAGGGTGTAGACTCTTACACCACTAACTTAAGTCTATCTAAGTTCTGCAGTTTACATTACATCATGGGCACATTGTTTATAGTCATTCACTATTCAATCAATACACATTCACCAATTAATATAGTCAATAGCGAGCAATCCAATAACATTTCTGGTACTCATCATGTTGGACTGGACAAGGATATTTTTAGGTAAGACTTCAAAAGTAAAGGCAACAGAAGCCAGAATAGACTAACTGGATTATATCAAACTAAAAAAACTCTTGTATACAGAAACATTATTCAATAGAAGAAGGAGATGACCCACAAAAGGGAAAGAAAATACATGCAAAACAACCACCTGATAAGGGGTTAATATGAAGAATATGTAAGAAGCTCAAAAAACTCAATAGAAAAACTCATTTTGGATATGAAAATCAAAGTCATAAGAGATTTCACTTCCTCCCAGTAAAAAAACAAAATAAAACAAAACAAAACAAAAAAGCAATTGGAGGAACATGTAAAATTAAATGTATAGGTATGGGCTAGGGATATAGCTCAGTTGGTAGAGTGCTTGCTAGAATGCATAAGGACATAGGTTCAATACCCAGCACCACCAGCATATCCTAACAACTAATATTTAGTAATAGTTTTAAGTAATAATATTATAATAAATAGTATCCAAATAATTATAATGTTCTGAGTATAAACACATTGTACATATGTTTAGTTATTTACAAACTAAATATATGTTTTGTTTCAATTTTAAAAATGACAAGTTTTCTAGGCTTCAAAAAACAAAACTTTGGACATTTCCGAATTCTATCATTAATTTGTGCATCATGATAAATGTTATAAATTTGTGAAAGACAAAAAGAACTGAAAGAGATAACTATAGCCTGTTATAAAGGTCAAAATTTGACTATCTGAATCCAACTAAAAGACATGCTTTATTGGATATACTTATTGTTAAAAAGTATATAAGCTTCCATTTAAACCTGTGTTTATTTCCATAGCATCCTCAAGTCCCCAAGTCCTGAACTGAGAGAAAAGTAATAAAGACATCAACCCAGAGAGAGAGACTAGAAGAGGCATCATTGGACACATGATATCAACACAATTTTGGAAGATGAAAACAGGGAGAAACAGCTGATGTAGCACTGCGGAATAATTTGAAATTTAAACTTTTTCAGATAAATTCAGAAGAGAAGGAGGTTGATTCTCTCTCCCAAAGCAGCAATATATATTTTTTCTTTTGAATTCTTTTAACTGATGCATAAAACCTATAAATTGGATATGATTGTGGGATAGCATGTGATGTTTCAATACATATATGCATTATGTATGTTGAAGTCAGGGTAGGCATACTTGTCTTCTCATTAAGAAACAGGGATTATTTTGACAGAGACCATTAGACTCTAGTTTCTCTGTAATATAAAACAAAAGAATGAACAAGATTCATACATAGGTCAAAATTAGGGATATGAGATTGCTATATAGTATATGGTTTATACTACAAGTATTTTAATTCTGGCTCATGTATTTTATTACTTTCAGAATTACTGCTCCAAGGTAAAGAGGCTATATACCCTAGGTGGACTTCATTGTGTTTCAACATTACTTTGACGAATCAAATGGAAAACAGGATAAAGATGATAAATTTAGAGTGGCAGAGTTAAAACATGTTTTTTTTTTCCTTCTCTCTCCTAGCAGATACAAACAAAAAAAGTATAAATTAAAAAAAAACATAAATCCAGATCCACATTCCTCTCTCCAGCCCAACACACACACACACACACACACACACACACACACACACACACAGGGAGGGATTATCAGTAGATTAAAAAAACATGTTACTCTATTCAATTTCAAGAATTGAACAGACTACAACACAATAATCAATAATACTAGGTGACTTTACATGCCTCTCTTATCACTGGGCAGATCATCCAAACAAATACAAAATAAAGAAAAATGCCATACAGATTTAATGTAATCCCTATTAAAATTCCAAAGATATTTTTCATAGAAATAAAAAAGCAGTCTTGAAATTCATTTGAAAAAATAAGAGGCCCAGAACAGCCAAAGCAATCCTTAGCAAGAAAAGCAAAGCAGGAGGCATCACCATACCAGATCTTAAATTGTCCCACAGAGTAAGAAAAATGGCATGGTATTGGCACAAAAACAGACATGATGACCAATGGAACAGAATTGGAGACACAGAGACAAACCTACATAATTACAATTATCTCATAGTAGAAAACAGCATACAATTATATTTAGATGGTTATTTCCATATATAAGTAAAAAGAAGTGTGCCTTAACAATACAAAGAAATTTATAAAGCTTTCGGCATAATCAAATCTTGAACAACAAAACAATAAGTAGACACAAAAAAATGAGAAATAAGAAAGACTTTCTTAAAAATAATTGCTTGAGATAGAAATCATAATTTTCTTGTAAAGATCTTATTGTACCACATGATTCTGTTATCTAATTAGCAATCTAAACACATATCAAGATGATTATTATCAGTATTACTACCAGATTTTATCAATGAATTTTTTAGGTCATATTCCTTGAAGTTCTTGCAGCTCATTTCTGTGTATTGACCTGCTATATATATATATTTTTAAATTTGTTCTAAATATATATATATATGTATATATATATATATTTAAAGTTAAAATTCATTAATAAAATTTATTTATTTTTCATGAAAGTTGATACACAGTCTTAAAATGGTTTTATCTTTGAGAAACAAGTTTTCTTCCTTTAGGATTTCAAAACAGGGAGACAGAAAGGAGAATTTGAGTGAAAACAAAACCCTGAGCTATGAACATGTACTATTGTTGGCATCTGTAAATATAAATAACATCACTAAATTAATTTTTACAGAACTTTTTTTTCTCTGTTTATTTGAATTTGTGGGGAATTTTAAAGTGGCTTAATGTAGTCACATTATTTTGGGGGAGTTTCTAAAATTCTAAGCAAATAAAACAACTATTCTTTCTTTTTATTTCCCATAAACTTATTTCTGAATACCTTATTTATGTTATTGCTTTTAAAATTATGCATATAATTTTTTTAAAAAATTGACTATATGTGAAAAATGCAATGAAATCCTTTAAAAATAATTTGTTTTAGTTTGTCTGACACTAATTTCACTGAAGATACTTGGAGTAATTCCTCAGAATTTACTTATGGTTGACAAATTCAAAAAAAAGAATTTACTTGTGGTAAAGTAAATAATCCCATATTAAAACAACAAAAATAATCCTTTTTACATTACTCATTGATGCAGGATACTAAGTGTGTGAACTATTATTTTATATTTAATGTTTTCTAATTGATTTCAAATATTTAATATGTTTTCATCTATGATATAAAATTATTTATATCTATAATAAGATAAATATATATGATATACTTTCCTTTTTCTTGCTGCTATAGCTACCAATAATATGGATGGTTACACTTTTTTAAAGAAAGGGAGAGAGAAATTTTTAATATTTATTTTTTAGTTTTCAGTGGACACAACATCTTTATTTTATTTTTATGTGGTGCTGAGGATGGCACCCAGTGCCCTGCGCACACCAGGCAAGCATGCTACCTCTTGAGCCGCATCCCCAGCCCAGACAGTTACTCTTCAGACAATACTACAAATGAACATTGATGTCCTAATACTTTATTTAACTTTAATATTTAATATTTGTTGAACAAAATATTTTTATATTTAATCAATTCTTCTTTAATTGACTACAATGTTTTCCTTTATGAAAATGTTAATAGATATATATTAAAGTATCTATGATTTTAGTAATTCTGCACAGATGGGGAATTATATAATTTCTGTGAGGTCCCTGGGCTTTGAAAACTACTATTTGTGCTAAGATGATTAATTCAAATATAACATTTGAATATTCAGCTTAATTTTCTTTTCTGTTAAGCTATTTCAACACCAAATGAGGATAAAGTTTTTACTAATAGCTTTTATAGGGCCCACATTATTGAAGAACAAAAATACAGTCATGATCATTAGATGGGTTTGTGAAATTGATCCATAATTTTTGTGGGTGTGTGTTTGTGGTGCTGGGTATTGAACCCAGGGCCGTATGCATGTAAGGCAAGCACTCTACCAACTGAGCTATATCCCCAGCACCCACAAATGTTCTTAATATTGATAGAAACAATTGCTACCTTTGAAAGATATGCAATGGGCTGCATCTCTAAACAAAGATAGAAAAAATATTGCTGTAAATAAATGTGACAGTATAACTGCCTAAGTAATTAGGTAATTAGAAAGGAAGAAAACGAAAGGAACTTATGGGACTTATTTAGCTTTTTTTAAAATTCATTAATGTTTACAAATGTTGTTAAGATAATGACCCTTTTCCTAGCTGAGGGCCATAAAAAAACAGTATCTGTGGAAAAGGCATTGACCTGTTTGAGAAAAAAAGAAAAGGGTAATTTGTGCTTGTTTGGGTAATTCTCTAGAAGCAGATCAGGAGGTGGATAATTGGAAACTAGTGATTTATTGAAAAAAAATGCCCTCAAGAGAAAAGGTAAAATGTGAAAGAAGCAAGATGAGGAAGAACTCTGCCATAAAGTATTGTTGAAGTCAGGCTGATCCCAGAGGGAAACCTGGAACATAATTTGCTCAGCTGAATCTACCACATTTGAGAGAGGGCAATGAGGCATAGATCTCCATCACAATCAGTAGTCTGCATCTCTATACCAGCAGCCTCCAGAGGGCAGGCACACTAACATACACAGTGATCTGGGATAGGTAACTGATGGCTTTGCTTTTCATACTGTAACAGATTTCTACAAACACGAAGACTTAATGCAAGTTTATTATCTCGAAGTTTAGGAGGTGAGAACTCAAATGGGATTCACTGTGTCAAAACTGTGATGTTGGTAGTCCTCCTGTTTCCCACCTTCTAAGGCTGTCTGTATTCCTTGGCTAGTGGCCACTTTCTCCTTATTTGCGGTCAAGACATTCCTGTCTTTCATCTCTGTGTTGGGTTCACATGGATAATTCAGAACTCTCTTCCAAAGTACTTAACCACCTCTGCAAAGTTTATTTTTTTCATATAATGTATGAAAATATGTTTTTAAATAACATTTAAATGTTCCAGGATTAGGATTTTGATATTGTTAAGAGACATTATTCTAACTAAGCCACCAAGAGACTTGACTTCATCAATAACAAGTCAGAGAGCTTATATACAATCAGAGCTTCAGTTCTAAGAGAGTTGAAAATTTTCAAAAATTAAGCAGTAGAACAAAGCATATGTAAGCAGCAAAAGCGAACATCCTTGTTATATGATTCTTCTCTCTTGACACCAGGCCCCATCACGAACCTAAGAAGCTTGAAATGTATGAAACATTATTGATTCACACATTCAATATTTAGCAAAGAACAAATACTAGAAAGATTATTTCATTTCTGAGCATAAGGCTTAGCAAATAAAAAAGTAGACTTTGCTGTATTTGTTTCATTTCTAGATATGCTGCCAGATTATTAATGAGAGAAATGCAATCCTTTTAATTATTTATGTTTTGAAAGCATACATGTAGATATAATATTATTTTGTATTAGATTAAATATAGCTTAAAAATATCAATACCCAGAAAATGAAACACTGGGAAAGTTTCTTCAGAAACAAAGAAGGAGTAGTGGAACATCTATATTTTAGTTCCAAAGTGACTTGGAAGAAGAAGGTATAGCAAAACAAAACTGGGAATTTAGGAGTTCTTATCCTAGAAAGTCCAGAGGGTAGCATTTACTTCAGACATGGCTGGCTCTGGGTATTAAAATGATAATAAGAGGCATTAGGCTGTTCTCTCTTTTTTGTCATATAACAAACACATTGTGTTCCCTCTCAGACTCTCTTGTAGTGGTTACAAGTTGAATTTAAATAGTAGAGGTTTTATTCTCTTTCAATAATCATAAGCACAGACATCAGTGCTTCAACTACCTACTGTGCTTATTTCTTACTAACATATAGTATCTTCACAGGAAAGTTTTATACTTAATCTGGAGTACCAATAATAGACATTAAATAGAAGTCAACTAATATGCTGAAAACCAACATTGGTTATTTGGTTTTTTGGTGTTAAGTTTTTTGAGTTCTTGAATATACTGGAGATTAGTGCTCTCTCTGAGGTACATATGGTAAAGATTTTCTCCCATTATGTAGGCTCTCTGTTCATGTCTTGATGGTTTTCTTTGCTGCAAAGTTTGATATTTGCTTTTTAGTTTGATATCATCTCATTTATTGAGCCTTGATTTTAATTCTTATGGCTTAAAATCTGTGTACTACAGTGATACAGTCTTATCAATGTTTATAGATCAATTAAAATAATAGCTAAGCTATGAAACCAGCCTAGTTGTCCATCAGTAGATGAATGGATAAAGAAAATGTGGTGTATATTCACAATGGAATATTACTCAGCCATAAAGAATAAAATTATGACATTTGCTAGTAAATGGATGGGACTGGAGAATATCATGCTAAATGAAATAAGCCAGTCCCAAGAAAACCCAAAGCCCTAATATTCTCTCTGATATGGGGATGCTAACCCATAACAAGGGAGAGTAAGGAGGGTAAGTATAGAAGTTCATTAGATTAGACAAAGGGGAATGAAGGGTAGGGAGGTGGGATGGGAATAGGAAAGATAGAAGAATGATTTGAAAACAACTTCCTATGCTTATTTATGAATACATGACCAGTGTAACTCCACATCATGTATAACCAAAAGAATGGGATCAAAATTATAATGGTTTCCACCCCATGTATGTATAATATGTCAAAATACTCCCTACTGTCATTTATGACCAAAAATAACAAATAAAAATATGATTGTAAACATTGAAATTGTAGTTCAGATTAACTGAGGTTTAACCCCTCTATACATGTGCAATGATCAGATTCCTACAGAATGAGACTACATCAGAAAACCAAATTTAGCAAGTTCATTTTTTAAAAAAACAGAATTACTATGAAAATATAAGTTGAGCTAATAAATCTGAATTGACTAAAAAGTTATCAACCAAAGTCAGAATTATGTTTAAATATGACACTTCATGTCATACTAAATTGGTCTCAGAAACATTCTTTTTTCAACCTTATGACTGTATTTCTTTTCAGTATTCAGTCCTGCTTCACCATCAAGGTATCAAGCTGTTATTTTTCTGTATCTTCTTTGTGACTCTGACAGCCATGTGAAATATATCATTTAAAATTTAAGTATCATATAATCAGGCATTTGAAAATACTTGTTTATAAAATTATGGACCCTGGGAGTCCAGATAACCAGTTAGATTAAAAAAATAAAGTAAACTTCATAAATATATTCAACTAAGACCAGAGGTAGAATCTTTTAGAATGACTTTAAATATTTAGCTATTAGGTTTATTATTTTGATTCCTCAGAAAATTTGTTCCACTTATTTGTAATTTGGTTGTGTGTGTATGAGTTTTAATTTGGCATTGGACAAATATATACATATATACTTGATATATTGAACACTACATATTACTATATGTGCATATATATGTATATATGTAACTGACTGGCATATGTAGTGTTCAATATTAGTGTTCAGTAAATCGTTGGATGGATAAATGAATGAATTATTCTATTGTATATTTCTATAGTTATTCAGCCTTGCCTGTAAATGGAAAGATATAAATATCCACATTTGATAGAAGATACAAAACAATGAAAGATGCACTGATTTTAAAGGTCATACTACCAACAACTGACACGCACTTTGAAGTACTTTTTATTCCAGTTCCTAAATCCACCAACAGAAATATGTGGCCTTAATAAATACAGACCAAGAAAAATATTTATTTCAGGAAACATATATATGGAGGTAGTGTTTAGAAGACATTTAATTTTACCTGTAATAAAGAATAGATTTGTATAATTCATTATGTAATGATACAATATGTATTTATAAGGTTCTAAAATACAAGATAATAGGTCTACCCTAATGCAAGTTTTTTGCTATTTAATAATGTTTTCTGAATACTATTTATTTTCACAGTTCTTACAAAAATATTATGACATTTTACTCTATATTGAATGCATAAGAAGGAAAAAAACCCTTCCCTGAAGTGTATATGTCAGTGTATAAATCACTCTCTTAGGAAGAATACATAAATCCCTAGGAAGCACAGCACACATAAGCATAACTTTGAATATAGATCCACAATGATAATAAATAACCCACATCTTGGCTAGTGACCTTTTTATTCAAAGTTATGCACGATGGTGTTGTGATATTTTTGGATCAACCTTCATCTATACAACTGAATGAAACAACATAATTCAATCAGGCAAGAATTACCCCCTTCATTGCAGAATATAATATTCTCTTTCCCCTCTAGGATTTATATCACACAAATTAGAAAAGAACCTATATTATAATATAATGTCATTTAAGGAAATTACCTCCTTTTAGTGTTTGTGACATAGCCTTCTTCTTTCAATGAAGATTCTATTATTCGGCATTCTCCAGAGAAACAGAGGAGCAGAACCAATAGAATATGGGTAGTCTATTAGAGATCCATCTGTCTGTCTATCTGTCTATCCATCTATCTATCATCTTTCTATCTTAACACATACACATACACACACAGACACACACTACACACATATTTACACAAGAGGATTTATCAAATTCACTTACACAGTCAGAATCTGAATAGTGCCACAGTATCTATTAGCTGAAGAGCTGTGGAAACCCATAGCTGATCAGTCTAAGGCTGAGGACTTGTAACAAGAGGAATCGATGATGCATCCCCAGTCTGGCTGAGGGACTAAAGCTTCCTGGAGAATGACAGTTGTGAAAAGGGTGAAAAGGTGGGAGGAAGAACATCCACTTCTTGCAGTTCTTGTTCCATCTGTGCTTCCAGCCCATCAGAGGGTACTGAATGGGACTTCTTTCTCAGTTTGCTGACCCACTAGCTAACATTATCTAGAAACCCACGAAGATATGTCCTCTACCAATTTCCTAGGTGTTTCAGTCAAGTTGACACCAAGATTAACCATCATCACAAAGATTTACAATTATAAAGGTCGCTGCCCTCCCACTAAGATATAGTTTGATTAGTAATCTTTACCATGAACTCCAAAAATGGATGATCTATAAAAGAACAATACAACTTTAATAGATTCATATAACAAAGTTAGCATAATAAATCATCAAATTAACTCTCAGCATTTGGTAAGCTATTTCAATGGTTATTCAATTTTATATTCTAGTCACAGATATGATGTGCTGTTCAAATGAAAGTGATAAGCAATTCATGCTCATGATGTAAAAAAAAAAAACAGTAAAATGCACAGTTGCCCTCGGAGTATGAGTCTTTTAATGACACAAATGTATCTTAAGTTTAAAGATTACTTTTAAAATAAGATAAAATTTACCCTATGGATCTTTGAGTCAGAGTACCTGCAGTATACCTGCATTATACCTGCAGTATACTTAATTCCAGGATTGTCAAAGAATAAATGACATAATTTCTATTCTCTGTTTGATACCATGCTTGTATTAGATAGTATTCAGTACATTTTTCTGTGATCATTATTATTATATGTAGTCAAAAAAACTTATTTTAATTTCATATTAATTGGTCTACACAATTGAAAAATTCATCACTTTTGGAAGAGATAGTTGATAATCCAATATTCATTCTATTTTTCCTTCCTATTAGAAAACTACATTTTGCAGTGTAGTGATACACTCAGTTAAATCTTTAAAAGTCCCTTCCAGAATAAAATAAGTAATGAAATACATGGAAAACATCTTTAGGTGGGTTTTAAGAGAAAACTCCTTAAAGGGAGTTAACTTAGCTTTTTGTTCTCTACTCTTCTTTTCCTGCTTGTATGAAATAGTGTGTGATGTCTGAAACCATAGTAATTATTCTGACACTATGAAAAAAATAAATATTTCTATATCTAAATTCTGATTGAGAGTATCCAAACTACTCTCATCAACTTCTCGCCCCAGACTTCTCTTTATATTTTCATCTAATCCGTTTTGTGTTTAGTTTAGTATAGGTATACATCCAGTACTTGTGATTGAATTTAATATCTAATTAAAATTTACCACATGGGAGGAAAATAGGAGTAATGGATTTATTATTACCAAAAGCATTACTTTGTGAAACTCTTCTTTTCTCCTGTTAACACAGCAATAAAAATCATTTGACCATAAATAGTGATTTCAGGAAAGTATGAAAATTGCTTTGCCTTTTCAGGAAAAATAGATAAAAATCTCCATTTTTCAATACAGTTATATCAGAAGTACATTGTGAAATTAATTCTGGGAGAAAAAAATAAAATAAACTATGGATATATCATTTACACTGATGTTTTAAAATTTTATATAAGAGGTCTGGGAGTGAGGAACTAAGCCTCTGGTATAAATAAATACTAAAAACTACAATTAATTTCAAAGGGAAAAAGCGATAGCTCCACTGGGATCTCATACCCTGCAATGAGGACACAGAATTAATGGACACATCTTTCATCAAATTTCACTGCTGGTGAGAATAATAGCCAATGGTACATTGCCTTCCCATTAGAGTTAGTAACCTCCAGAGAGACTGTGAAGGCAAAGAGCATTCCACAAAGTTGCTATTTGATAAGGGTCATTGGTGAGTATATAGAGTTTCTTCTTTGTGATTTCAGAGGGAAAATTTACAAAATGTTATGGCTGCTTATTTGCTGTTGAGAGAGGCTGAGCTGGAGGTTCATTTACGGATATGTTAGAAGCTCATACTGCTGCATGCTGCATGACAACTGATATAATATATTCTCAAATTTAAAGAAGAAAAAGGCCAAGATGCAAACCCCTCTCTGCCCAGGGGAGGACAACCTATTGTGTAGGTTCATTACCTGAGTGAATAACAGGAAACTGCTTGGCTTCTGTGTTGAAATTGATAAGCCAGCTCATTTATTTTGAAAGTTCACATGTAAAAGATATGCTATAACTACTTCGAACACTACAAAAAGTACTATTGGAATGATAAGCTCTAAAGTCTATACTGTCTACATGTTTAAGGCAGAATTTCAGGTGCAGAATTGAATTGCACAATCACACCATATACCACTCTTCAATACCAAAAGACTTTTATGCCATCTGATACTGTAATAAAAAATATACAATTCAAGATTGTTGATAGCACTTCAGAAGGGCATCAACAGTGGCTATATTTTTAAAAAGATATGCATATAAAGTAGGATCTAATTAATAATTAGAATCAGACATCTATTTCATGTTGCTTTAATACTGGAAGTGACAAAATTACCATAAATCATGTCTGTTATTGATATAATTTTGATGTGGATAGTTTTGAGAAAAAAATTAACCAAAGAACACATTTACTCAATTTATTGTAGTATAGATAACCAAATTCTATTGTAACTCATAGAATATCCACATATGTTTTTGGCTTTGATAAATCATTTGAAACAGTTTATAAATCAGAGTTTGTAAGTACATCTCTTGATTTTTTATAGAGTGAGAGTTCATAGTCTCTAAAGAATACCCAAGTATAAACTACTCTTCTTCCAACTCTACTGTAAAACCACTCATATAAAAAAAATATTTCAAGAGAGAAAATTCAAATTATTAATATCCATGATAATAAAGGAAATATCACAATGGACACTGCAGAAATACAGATAATTTGAAATTATATTGAAATTCATATTCCAATAAAATATCTGAGACATCAACAAATTTTTTAAAATCTTATGATTTATCCAAACTTAATCAGGGCAATATATACAAGTTAAAAAGATCAATTTGAAGCAATAAAATAGAAGATGCCATCAGAAGCCTTCCAACCAAGAAAAGCCCACGATCAGATGGATATACAGCTGAGGTTAGGCTAGGATTATTTCAGTAAAAACGGTTAGAAATTACTGTTTTTCTTGGGACATTGTTATAAGATATAACATGCAGTTGTAAACTGATGTGAATATAATTAAAGCAAAGTGTAGAGGTTAATCTCTTCTTTTGAACCATTTGAAATATTTGACAATATTTTCTAATAATCAAATTTAATTTACTAGATTGAAGAATGTAACAATAATCAGGCAGATATGTAAAAGTGAGATTGGAGAACCCATAGAATACCTATATATGGTTTTGGCTTTGAGAGATGACTTGAAGTAGTCTATAAACTGGTATATTAGTAAATTTTTTAATTTATTGACAAACGCAGACTATTTATGCATAAAGTTTAAACAAGATATCCCTAGTCTTTAAATGACTACCCAAATTATAGCCCACTCTTTTTTCCAATTCTATTTTAAAAATCACTTGTGGGAAAAATAATATTGGAATGTTTCTCTGTTTATGACTTTTGTTACTACCTTTGAACCAGCAGTAATGCTATCCATGGAAATAGTCTAGTGGTGCAAAGTAAAGACTCCTTTGAGAAAATTGTGGAAAATGATATTGAAATAATTATTATAAACAAAATCTCCTTGCTTTGGAGCTATATGAACTTCAAGGACAGTTTTTGAAGGAGATACACATATGAAAAAGACTGGTCCTTGATTGTTATACCTATATATTTAATTCTCTAAAACTTTTTAAAGCTTCATTTGAGTATATGTAATGTTAATAGCTATGAAAGAGGTATTTCAAGGGATAAAAATGAAAGGTTATTAAGCAGATTTGTTAAAAGTAGGCCTTTAGAGCTCAAATGAATCATGATTACATGTACCGGCAAATTAAAGGCTTAGGTATAGACAGAGGGATTCAGTTTACGTGTGGTAGTTTGATAGTAAATGATATTTTATTATAGGAAATAGAAAAGAAGACTGGATTAATGTAAGTGCTTTACCCCAAACTTAACTATATTGTTATAGTTACTATTTATATAGTTATTTCTTATAGAGATGTAAAATTATTCCCAACTTTAATGAAGATCATGGCTCATTGAGATCCATTAGATTCTAATTAGAATATAGAAAAAGAATAAAATCTTTTCTAAAAACTATTATTTTAAACGTGTTTCTGTTAGCAAATGCTTCTAGTAACAATTTTGAAAGCATGCATTATATGGTGCAGACGAGAGAAATAAGATGAATTTAGAAAATATAAAGTACCTTAAAGTTGAGACTTGAAATCTGTGACTTCTTTTCTACAATAGGATGTAATATTCATA
Organism: Ictidomys tridecemlineatus; assembly: GCF_052094955.1. Lineage (NCBI taxonomy): Eukaryota > Metazoa > Chordata > Mammalia > Rodentia > Sciuridae > Ictidomys > Ictidomys tridecemlineatus. The sequence goes on from NC_135479.1 coordinate 169,803,873, forward strand.
ATCCATTCTAGATGGATTAAAAAATATCTAGCTATTTCTAAGCCTAGGGTAAAATTTTGATCTTATGATTTTTTTTCATAAAAAATGAATTTGTACTCTACTTCAAAACATATTTATGTTGGTGTAGTCAGTCTACATGTGCATAGTTACATTCTTAATTTACCTTGGAAAAATAACATTACTTTTTTCCCATTGATACTCCAGATTTTAAATAGAGTATTAGCTCTTTTTGGCTATCAATATATTATCTAGTGTACTGAAGCAGTGCTTATTAAGTAGTCAGTAAAATACTGCCTATTTGGAAGTTAACTACCTTTGGAAACAGCCTTAGCAGTTACAGGTCACCAGGATAGCATTAAGGAAGTTACTGCTTCATTGCACCAAATAGTTCTTGCTGGTCTCAAAGAATATAGACAGGCTCTTAGGGGCCCAGAATTATGACTAGGGATGAGAATGCAAATAAGGTGAATCAGGTTCATCCAAGAAAACTATACCTGAGACCCACAGCTTGATAGGCACGGCTTTTTAGCCTTTGGCATTTAGCAAATGGATAATAAGATTTCTTGTTTATATGGAAACTTTAAAACATGACCGTTTTGAGACTCAAATTGTTCCTTCTTTCCTGGTTTTCCTCTTTTAACAGTTAAAAATGCAAGATTTTTTTTCAGTAGTTTTAACATTAATAGCATTCACAGCATGTTGCCATGTGTGTTTTAATAATGGAAAAGAATTATTAAATTACTGATATTGTATAGCAGACATTGAATTAACTAAAATTAAGGTCTAAAACGGAGCTTTTAATGGTATTTCATTTTTATGAGTTTGCATCTTTTCCAAATGAGTTGGATGAAATTAATTCTCCATACTTATGTAATATTTCCAAATAGTGTTATTAAAAGCATAGTTGGAAGAAAATTGTCTCTTGGCAACACTAATTCAATGAGCTTTTAAGACTTTACCAATAAATGAGGATCTGCTATTTTTCTAGTGTTTGTGTGATAAAGAATAATAGATGGGATGTAGCTGCCAACACATAAGGGTGAGGGAGGAGTCCTTATCATTTACTCTTGAAGATCATAATGTATGGCAAAGGGCCTACTTGACAAGCCAGGTATAATCCAAACTAGTGTTTTCTTTGAGCAAAATTTGCTTACTCAAAATAGAATGATATTATAATATTAATCAGGATAACAATAATAACTGTTACTGAGATATCTCTGTCATCCAGGATTTTCCAATCATTTCGTGAGCACTAATGTTGATTAATGTGTGAGATAAGCTTTATTATGAATCATATTGTATAAATGAGGACATCAAAGCATTAAAAGAATAAGTCATTCCTCAAGGTCAGTAAGTGGTACAGCCCAGAATCCATGCTCTTAACCAGTAATTTTTGCCTTGACTATCGACAAATGCAGACTATTTTCTGCATAAAGTTTAAATAAGATATCAATTTGTTAAGGTACAGCATAGCAAAAGTATCTTTGAAATCATCAAAAGGGTGTTTTCTTTTGTGCAAGTGAAAACAGCGCTGAGAAACAAAAAGATTAAAGAATAGGAAAATCTGTGAATGACTCACCAGAGAGTCAAAGAAATGATTGATGTCTGTTTAAAAATGTACTTCCACACTCCTTTCTTTGAATAACTTGGGAAATGAGTCACACGCTTATATTTCTTGAATGAAATTGAGTTCAGTCTCCTTCATTCTAAATTCGATTGTTTTTTAAAATAAATATATATAAATAATTTTACTTATTGTTAATAAAATTTAACTTGAACATCTTGCAGAAAATGGATGCAGAAATGGAATTCTGCCTTTGTTCTATTCTTGTTATATAATCATAGGCAAGGATTGAAGGCAAATGAAAATAATGAAAATAAATATTCACACATACATATACATACATTCATGTAAAAACACATATATGTTGTTTTTCAGATTACTCAAAGCATAGATTAATGGAAAAAAATATTAAGTTAAATATTTACCATAACTACTTGTATATTTTAGGCAATTGATACATGTTAGTATGTTCATATAATTTTTGGTGCTGGTATATACCATGAGTTTTCCCTTAAAATGCACTGAAAATTTATTTCAAACCCAAAGCAATAGTTGCATTTGACAGGTCTAGTGATGAAGATAAGATATATTTGGGGGATGAACTATTAATTTCTAGTGAAACTGTGCTAAAATCCAAGATGTAAGTGATGCTTCCTAATGGCCTTTAAAAAATATAACTTGACATCCTTTATACTTGATTGGAGACGGAATCTGGATTACTTAATAAAATATTGTCTTAATATTAAAATAATATTTTAAATTAAAATTAAGTTACAGGTTTAAATAAAGTATTATAAGTTTAATATAAAAGACTTGAAATAGGTCTCTGGAATTGCATTTTGAAGTTAGACGTTGTTTATTCCTAATGGGCTGGTTAGTGACAAAGAAATTTATCTGAATCTTCAGATGGAATACAAAAAAGTGTTATGCAGATGATGCCTTTCCAGATGGGAAGAATAAAATTGAAAATATTTGTGATACTTTCTTTGTAATATAACAAGGATTATTTCTGAAATACAGTTACTATTAGACATTTTTTCCCTCTTTTGTTTTCTGCATGTATAATTCTTAGTGAAATACTTATTTTTCCAAGGCATAAATCTAGCAAGTGATTTTCCTATATGCATATTAAATTTCTCTAGTCTTTCCAGGAGCGTTAATGAAAAATTGATTTGATCAGAGGTACTATGACTATGTAGACAAGTAAGAATTTATTCAAGGGGTTTCAATTTTTCTGATTCCCATATATGACTTGCTTATTTGAATACATGTTAGTTTCTAGATTTTGATTTTTATTCTCATACCACTACATCTCATTAAAAAAATGTAAATCATATCTGGAATACTAGATTCTTTAAGAGATTGTGAAATTAAGGATTTTAGTTTGTCTGCTTATGATAACAAGTAAGCCAATTCAAAAGTAAAGTTGAATAAATGTTCAGGAAGTCAATCTATTATTATATGTTCAAAGAATTGCAACTATTTTTCTTAAAAATAAACAACTTCTATAAATTGTCATATTTTACTTATCACCTAATAGAAAAATATCATAATTTAGTTTTATAGCTTTAAAATCATTTTCATGTTGTACCACCAAAAATAAACGTATGATATCCATAGTATTTATTCAGTGTTTTGTTTTCTTTGTGCATACAACACTTCAATTTATTCAGTACCTCAATCCTAATTTTGTATATTTGACCTTCTTAAAGAGTAGACACCATGAATTGTGTAAAAATTAAATGGGGAAAAGAGTTGAAAAAAGGAGGTGTGGACAGTCAAAAGAACAAACTCTGGGAATATACTTAATATATCAGGGGAACAATATACAGAGTATGTGAAGTTATACAATGAGTAAATAATGATGAATAATCTGGTTTCATTCCTATTAAAGTAAAATAATGTTATAGTAGGTCTTGGCTTCAAAGAACCCAGTAGTATAAGGAATAATGGTCATTCTCAGCTAGGTTCCAAACCTCATTTCATTATCATGCAAATACATTTATCACTATGAAAAATCCTCTGGCTAATTCCAAATTCAAAGTCATTATAAAGTGATATTAGCTGCAATAAATTTTTGAGCATAAAATGTTGCTTTCTAAGAAATGATTTTAGCTTTATTTAATTTGGTATTACAGTATTAATTAGTATCACAGTTATAAAATTGCAGTTTTAGCCCTGGGCATTTTGCCACACCAAGTGCTGCTTTCTAAAATAAATCTAGCTAGAAATAATTATTTTTACAGTGCAGGAACTATGATTCTCTATTATGAATTATATTTGGGAGATGATATTTCAAGAATTGTTTGAGTCACAATATTAATAAGTTACTCACAGAGCCTCATGGAATTATAAGGGCAGAAATGAATAAACATATCAAATGTACACAGAGAAATGACTTTGCATTATCTCTCCTTTAAAAATATTAACCACAGAAAATTCTACATACTAACACCCTCCAGTTACCCCATATGAACCACACTTTGTTCTACTCTTGGAGAGCATTTAAGGGTGTAGAGTCAAGTCCCTGTGTCTCTGCCTTATTACCCAATTTGGCTCTAATGTTTGTCTTTTCTCCTTTAAACTTAATTAATTTTGCAGGTACTTGGTTTCCTTAGTGCATGTGTGTCTCTTAAACTTCCTATCTTATTTCCTCCACTTACCAAATGTTTAATTTCTTATTTTTTAAAAATCTCATTTTGAAAAGAAAATCTGAAAATTTGATTTATTAGTATATTTTAAACTTTATATAGAGGAAAGTGCTTGCTTAGTTTTAAATGAAATGAAAATAAAATGCTCTTGGACAAGTTAGCAAACATAAACAAAATACTACATCAGCATATCTAGTCTCAGTTTTGTTTAGTTACAGTAATATTTCTGTAATTTTAATTAAAGTAAACTTTTATTTACTTAAAGAAAACAGGAGAAAAAGAAAAAAAATGTACGATTCTGAAACTGAAAAATCTTGGAAAGGTATATATGACATTTGAGTTTCAAAGAATTTTATACAAATATATTTTAAAAATAAAACCCATTTAGTACTACATTCACATCTGGTTTCCAGAGACACATCCTGATCTGAGCATGGGTAGAAATTTATGTTATGAAAATATGCATAAAATATAGAAATATGATTCATAGACTGAGCTGATCATTGCTTTCAGATGTAAATATGTTGTCTATGAGGTTTCTAAATATAACGAACTTTTGTGATTTTTTTTACCAGTTATACTTTTAATTTACCTATACTTTAATTGAAATGTATCATAGTAGCTATAAACTGATAGGAAAAAAAATTCAAAATGCCCCTGTCAGCATAAGAAATAGGATATTATTCCTTGATCTATAATCTAAGTAATTCTTTATTGTTAAATCATGCTGATCATTTGTATAATTTTATAGTTACTATGGAAAATTGAATAGAACCCATTTTCTTTATTAGAGAATGTGAGAAAACAAGCAGCTGTGAACAGCATTAACTTTGTTCTCACACATATAAACAACCTTCTTGCCCACTTGCCTGAACCTTACTAGTGCTTTGTTTTGTTGATGGTAGTTAAATTTCTTTAATTCTAAAATTTAATCAAGAAGTAAAATAACTGTGTACTCCTTTTATTTGATTCATTTCAACTATGAGAAAAATTTGTTTCAATATGGGTGTCAGATAGTTTAATTTAACTAAAGTTTTGTACATTACCTAGAACAAAGAAAAATTCTTTGGGAGAGGATGTTTTGATAAAAGGAAAAATCAACTGTCTTTTTTATGAGATAGCAGAATTTTTTTTTTAATAATAAACTTTTCAGATGTACAGAAGAGTGTTTCTTCCCAGTCTCCAATAAAATAAATTTAAAACTTAACATTTCTTCTTATTGAATTCTGAGAAATCATCATTCATTACAAGAAATAAAAGAAAACAAAACTCTAATAGAATTTATCTATAGTAAATTATAAACCCTTAACTATAAAATATCATTCATCTGAAGAAATATTAATACTCTAGAATTCTAGTCTTCTAGAATATTTCTGACTTTGAGAGTGTATTAAAGAGAAAAATAAAACTGATGTGCTTTGTTGGGGGATGAATTGTGTCAACAAGTCCTAGTGAATTTGGTCTTATTTACAAATAGTCTTTGCAAATGTTATCAAGCTAGGATGAGATCATACTGTGTAGGATGGGCCCTAATCTGATGTGACCATTGTCTTCATAAGAGAAGAGACAGGTATCTTCACAGAGGGAGAACATCATGTGATGAAAGAGGCAGAGGTTGAAACCATGAGTCTACAAGCAAATGAATGCCACCTCTGGCTGAACACAAGAGGTTAAGAGAACGTCAGTGGGGACTATTTTTTGGCATCTTGCAAATAAGGTTTTGTAATTTTGAGGGTGATAATCATTGGATCATATTTAAGGTGCTTTCCCTTCCTATGCAGCATGTTCAAAACCTCTTAAATTCTGTTTCCCTTTCATTTTGTTTCTGAGACCCTAGTGCATGTTAGTGACAGACTCTAGACTCATTTGAGAAAAGAAATTTCTTGGGTTTCTACTTTCTCTGAAATTGCTTGGCTCATGAGACACGTCTTTTTATTTATTTATATTTTTTTGCAGTGAAAAATTAGCTTAAGCATTCACCATCCCTCTCACTATACTACAGAGCTTAGCAGATTATTGATGATAATTCTGCTGCTACTATTTCTGAAGCTTGAGCTATAAGAGCTGCGTAGTCAACAGAACACTACCTGGAATATTTGATTGCCCCAGGCCTTAAAAAACAATGCTTCTTTTAATGCCATAGGATTTTCTGCAGTTCACAGTGGCATTTGCCTCTACTATTTTATTTTTCTTATTTATTCATTTTAAGAAGACAGCAATTTCTAATAATTTATTCCACTTATTAAATTATTTTTTCCTTTTCTTTTAGTAGGGTGACCAATAATTTAATGTCTAAACTAGAGAAGGTTTTGTGACACATGAAATTTTGTTAAGGTCAGAAGGCAAAAAAGCCACAGCTGTCCTTTGCTAATCACAAAATGGTGAAATTGGAATCCTCCTTTCATTTTAATATCTCTGCTTTCTTGCTCAGGTAATTGTTTTCTGAAGAGATTTATTCAAATTTTATATTTTATATACATGAGAATATGCACATTATTCAGTATTTTAATATATACCAACTTAATTATTTAAAAAATTCCCCATCTTAACATTTCATTGCTGATACTCCTAACCATCTCAACCAGAACTGTTTCCCAATGGATCTGGATCAAATCCAAGGCCAGTGTTACAGTCACTTAGCTGTTTGTCCTAACATTCCATTCTTCCCTGTCTTCCCCTTCTCTGCCCATTTGGTAGATCCCCTTTGGTGGATGCTGTCCACATGTGGTGTTTACCAGTTGTCCTTGTGCACTGACATTTCTTTGGGTTTAGCCAAAAGAAATCATTGCGAGTGATTAGCAGAAAGGAAGAAAATAATTTGGAGGAATTTCTACCTTCTCTTTGAAGTTCTAATAATGCTAGGTGACTCTTCTTGATGATCCATGTTTCTGTCCTTTCCTAATGGTTTTTAGCTCTGGATCAAGCAAGATGACTCCTCCTTTGCTGGAGCTCCTCCTGTTTAAAACCACTGCAGATCAGTCATTTGGTACTGAAGTTATTTTCTAGGCTTTGCCAATACCACTCTAAGGCTTGTAATGACTTTCTGTCATACTACTTTCATGTTTTTCTTTTTAATTGCTGATAAAATACTTGAAATTAGTATCCTATTTTAATTTTTTTCCCTGTGTTCAAGGTACTATGTTTTTGAATGAACCTAATACACATTAATTAGTCAATGTGTAATTAAACTAACTGTCCCACTTCTTTTTCATAATTCTCATAGGGCATGCAGAATTCTAATATGGGCCCTAAGATTCCTGCCCTATATGGGCTTTTCTTTGAATATAGGTAGGATTTGTATATAAAGTGGGCTACTACATCTATGATTAGGTTATATTAAATGACCAAAGATATTTTTCATATATACTTAAGTTCTCTATTTGGTTGATTGTGAGTTAATTGAAGGGCATTTACTCTGGGTGGGCTTGCTCTAACCAGTTGAACTCTTAAAAGAAACTGGAAGTAGAGAAGTACTCTTCAGCTGGCCTTGAAGAAGATGCAAATACTTATACTGTGAACTCTTTGTGGAGAGTGGCAGACTCTAATAGCTGATATTTTTAGTTCTGCAAGCTCAAGCACTGAATTCTGCCAACAATGGACTGGTAGAAGAAAAGGAAACTGAGTCCCACATGAGAACTCCAGGCAGGCCAACTGGAGGACTATGGCCTTAAAAGACTAACAGATGGCACAGCGAAACCAGGCTGTGGCTCCAGATGTGATATAATACATTGTGTTCTTTTAGGCTGTAAATATCATAATAATGTTGTACAATGTTATAAAATTCTATGGGTTTAATATGGGCTTGGTGTTTTAAAAATCTCTATCATTCTCTCATCTCAGCTCAGTTGAAATAATGTTAATTACAATGTGGTTCTAATACTTTAATTTTCATGATACTTAGTCATAGATTACACAATATAGGAAATCTTTCAACATGACTTTTCATAATCTTTTAAAACTGAAAATACATGTGAATGGGAAATGTTAACACAAAATAAAGGGCAAAAGTTTTTATCAAGAGACTCAACATATAACAGAAGACAAGAAATAATTAAAATCAAAGCAGAAATCAATGAAATTGAAACAAAAAAACCATTGAAAAAATTGATAAAACTAAAAGTTGGTTCTTTGAAAAAATAAATAAGATCGACAAACCCTTAGCCATACTAATGAAGAGAAGAAGAGAGAAAACTCAAATTACTAACATATGGGATGAAAAAGGCAATATCACAACAGACACTACAGAAATACAGAAGATCATTAGAAAGTATTTTGAAACCCTATTTCAAGAAATAGAAAAAGAAGGAGCTCTTTCAAACTCATTCTATGAGGCCAACATCACCCTGATCCTGAAACCAGACAAAGACACTGCAAAGACAGAAAACTAGAGACCAATATCTCTAATGAACATAGATGCAAAAATCCTCAATAAAATCCTGGCGAATCGAATACAAAAGCATATCAAAAAAAATTGTACACCATGATCAAGTAGGATTCATCCCTGGGATGCAAGGCTGGTTCAATATACGGAAATTAATAAATGTTATTCACCACATCAATAGACTTAAAGGTAAGAACCATATGATCATCTCCAGAGACACAGAAAAAGCATTCGACAAGTACAGCATCCCTTTATGTTGAAAACACTAGAAAAACTAGGGATAACAGGAACTTACCTCAACATTGTAAAAGCTATCTATGCTAAGCCTCAGGCTAGCATCATTCTAAATGGAGAAAATCTGAAGGCATTCCCTCTAAAATCTGGAACAAGACAGGGATGCCCTCTCTCACCACTTCTATTCAATTTAGTCCTTGAAATACTAGCCAGAGCAATTAGACAGACAAAAGAAATTAAAGGCATAAAAATAGGAAAAGAAGAATTTAAAATATCACTATTTGTGGATGATATGATCCTATACCTAGAAGACCCAAAAGGGTCTACAAAGAAACTACTAGAACTAATAAATGAATTCAGCAAAGTGGCAGGATATAACATCAACACGCATAAATCAAAGGCATTCCTGTATATCAGTGACAAAACTTCTGAAATGGAAATGAGGAAAAACACCCCATTCACAATATCCTCAAAAAAAAAAATACTTGGGAATTAACCTAACAAAAGAGGTGAAAGATTTATACAATGAAAACTACAGAACCCTAAAGAGAGAGATAGAAGAAGATCTTAGAAGATGGAACAATGTACCCTGTTCATGGATAGGCAGAACCAACATCATCAAAATGGCGATATTACCCAAAGTTCTCTACAGGTTCAATGCAATGCCAATCAAAATCCCAACGGCATTTCTTGTAGAAATAGATAAAACTATCATGAAATTCATATGGAAAAACAAAAGACCCAGAATAGCAAATGCAATTCTAAGCAGGAAGTGTGAATCTGGAGGTATAGCAATACCAGAGTTCAAACTGTACTACAAAGCAATAGTAACAAAAACAGCATGGTACTGGTACCAAAACAGGCAGGTGGACCAATGGTACAGAATAGAGGACACAGAGACCAATCCACAAAATTACAACTTTCTTATATTTGATAAAGGGGCTAAAAGCATGCAATGGAGGAAGGATAGCATCTTCAACAAATGGTACTGGGAAAACTGGAAATCCATATGCAACAAAATGAAGCTGAACCCCTTTCTCTCGCCATGCACAAAAGTTAACTCAAAATGGATCAAGGAGCTTGATATCAAATCAGAGACTCTGCGCCTGATAGAAGAAAAAGTTGGCTCTGATCTACATATTGTGGGGTAGGGTTCCAAATTCCTTAATAGGACACCCATAGCCCAAGAGTTAAATACAAGAATAAACAAATGGGACTTACTTAAACTAAAAAAAATTTTCTCAGCAAGATAAACAATAAGAGAGGTAAATCGGGAACCCACATCCTGGGAACAAATTTTTACTCCCCACACTTCAGATAGAGCCCTAATATCCAGAATATACAAAGAACTAAAAAAATTAGACAATAAGATAACAAATAACCCAATCAACAAATGGGCCAAGGACCTGAACAGAACTTCTCAGAGAAGGACATACAATCAATCAATAAGTATATGAAAAAATGCTCACCATCTCTAGCAGTAAGAGAAATGCAAATCAAAACCACCCTAAGATACCATCTCACTCCAGTAAGAATGGCAGCCATCATGAAGTCAAACAACAATAAGCGCTAGCGAGGATGTGGGGAAAAGGGTACACTTGCACATTGTTGGTGGGACTGCAAATTGGTGCGGCCAATATGGAAAGCAGTATGGAGATTCATGGGAAAGCTGGGAATGGAACCACCATTTGACCCAGCTATTGCCCTTCTCGGACTATTCCCTGGGGACCTTAAAAGAGCATAGTATAGGGATACTGCCATATCAATGATCATAGCAGCACAATTCACAATAGCTAGACTCTGGAATCAACCTAGATGCCCTTCAATAGATGAATGGATAAAAAAAAGTGGCATTTATACACAATGGAGTATTACGCAGCACTAAAAAACGACAAAATCATGGAATTAGCAGGGAAATGGATGGCATTAGAACAGATTATGCTAAGTGAAGCTAGCCAATCCTTAAAAAAACAAATGCCAAATGTCTTCTTTGATATAAGGAGAGCAACTAAGAACAGAGCAGGGAGGAAGAGCATGAGGAAAAGACTAACATTATACAGAGACGAGTGGTGGGAGGAAAAGGGAGAGAGAAGGGAAACCATATGGAAATGGAAGGAGACCCTCATTTTTACACATAATTACATATAAGAGATGGTGAGGGGAAAGGGGAAAAAAAGAATCAAGGGAGAGAATTGAACAACAGCTGATGGGGTAGAGAGGGAAGATGGGAAGGAAGGGGAGGGTGGATAGTATGGGATAGGAAAGGTAGCAGAATACAACAGTCACTAATATGGCATTATGGAAAAATGTGGATGTGTAACCAATGTGATTCTGCTACTTGTATTTGGGGTAAAAATGGGAGTTCATAACCCACTTGAATCAAATGTATGAAAGATGATATGTCATGAATTATGTAATGTTTTGAACAACCAATAATAAAAAAAAGGATATAGCTAGAACAATTACAAAGGAAGAGAGGTTTATTTGGGTCTCACAGTTTCAGAGGTCTCAATCCACAGACAGCTGGCTTCATTACTTAGGGCTCAAGGTGAGGCAGGACATCATGGTTGAAAAGTATGTTCCAGGGAAGCAGTTTACATCATGAATGGCCAGAAAGCAGAGATAGATAAATAGATAGATAAATAGATAGATAGATAGATAGATAGATAGATAGATAGATAGATAGATAGATAGATAGATAGATAGAATTCTTTTGCCAGATACAAATATATACCTGAAGCCATACCCAATTAACACTTCCTCCAGCCACACCCTACCACTTTAGTTACACTCCATTAATTTCTATCAGGGTATTAAATCACTGATTGGGTTAAGACTCTTACAACCCAATCATTTCTCCTCTGAACCTTCTTGCATTGTCTCATACATGAGCTCTTTTGGGGACACCTCATATCCAAACCATACCAATACTCTTATTTCATTTGCTGTCCAGAAACTTTTAAATTATTTTTAAACTCACTTATTGATTCTCAGTTTTACTTCTTGTACTTTAGGAATCTTGTTAAGGAAGTCAGTGCCTGCACTAATATGTTGGAATATTGAGTCTATGTTTGCTTCTAGCAATGGTAAATTTTCTGATCTAATTTCTAGGTCTTTGATCCACTTTGAGATGATTTTGTGCTGGGTGAAGGATAGGGATCTATTTCTATTCTTCTACACATGGATATCCAGTTTTCCCAGCATCATTGTTAAAAAGGCTGCCTTTTCTCATGTGTGTGCTTTTGGCACCTTTGTCAAGTATCAGATGACTTCACCTATGTGGATTTGTCTCTGTGTCTTCTTTCCATTCTCTTCCATTGATCTTCATGTCTGTTTTGATGCCAATTCCATGCTGTTTTAGTTATTGCAATCTGTGTTATATTTGAGATCTGGTATTGTGATGACTTCAATATTGCTATGCTTACTCAGAATTGCTTTGCCAATTCTGAGTCTCTTACTTTACCAAATGAATTTTAGGACTGTACTTTTTTAGTTCTACAAAGAAGGTCATTGGCATTTTGATGGGAGTTTCCTTGATTCAATGCAACACTTTCAATAGTATGGGCATTTTGACGTACTAGTTCTGCCTAACTCAAGAGCATGAGAAGTCTTTCCATCTTCTAAGGTCGTTCTCAAATTCTTTCTTTAGTGTTGAATAATTTTCACTGTAGAGGTCTTTCACCTCCTTGGCTAGATCTATTTTCAAACACTTATTTTTCAATTTTATTTTTTAAATAAATCAGGGTATTTTTCTAATTTAATTTTGAGTTTATTAATTATTGGGGTTCAGGAAAGCTTTCATATTTTTTAATGTTAATTATCTATCCTGTACATTGCTAAATGTCTTTATTCCAGAAATCATGTGGTGGAATTTTTGGTGTCTTCTATATTTATAGGGTCATGTCATCAACCAAAGTCATACTTTGACTTCTTCTCCTAATTTAATTTCATTTTCTTGCTTGATTTCTCTAGATAGAGTTTCAAAAGATATGGTGACTAGAAGTGGTAAGACTGGATGTCCGTGATTCTTTCCTGATTTTAGAGGAAATACTTTCAGTTTGTCTCCATTCAGCATGATGCTGACATGGGATTTGTTGTGCATAAACATTAAAAGGTTGAGGTAATTTCATTCTAATCCTTATATCTTCAGCACTTTTAACAGTACTGGATTTTGTCAAATGCTTTTTCTGTACCTACTGAGATGAACATATATTCTAGTTCTTATCTCTGTTATGTGATGAATTACATTGACTGATTTTCATATGTTGAACTGACCTTGCATTCCTGGAATGAAATACACATAAAACACATGGTGCACTATCTTCTTAATGCGTTCTCAAATGGGGGTTGACAATATTTTATTAAGGATGTTTGCAACTGTCTTCATCAGGGATATTGGTTTGAAGTTTTCTTTTCTTGATGTGTCTTTGTGTACTTTTGTTATCAGGGTGATACTGGCTTTGTAGAATTAATTTGGCAGTGTGCCTTCCCTCTTTATTTCATGGAATAATTTGCAAATTGACATTAGGTCTTCTTTAAAGTTCTGGTATAACTCAGTTGAAAACTCATCTGGTCCTGGATTTTTCTTTGTTGGGATGTTTTTAATTGCTACTTCCATCTTATTGATTGAAATACATCTAAGTTTTCTATATTCCTCTTCAATTTTGGTAGGTCATATATGTCTAGAAAATTGTCAGTATCTTCTATATTTTCCAGTTTATTGGAGTATAAGTTTTTAAAATATTTTCTAATGTCCTCTAGATTTCATAAGTCTCTGTGGTTATATCTCCTTTTTAATCTCTAATTCTAATATTTGTGTATTTTTACTCTTCTTTTTGGCTATTTGATTAAGGATTTTTCAATCTTACTTATATTTTCCAAGAGCCAACTCTTGGAGCATCAATTCCTTGTGTTGGCTGTTTATTCTTGATTTCATTAATATTGGCTCTAAACTTATTTTCTGTCTTCTATTGACTTGGGAATTAATTTAGTCTTCCTTCTCTTGAGGTAGAACATTAGATTATTTATTTGTGATCTTTCTATTCATTTTTTAATTTAGAAACTCAATGCCATATACTTTCTTCCTAGAACTGCCTCATACTGTACCAGGTTTTGGTACTTTGTATCTCTGTTCTCATTTGTTTTAAAGATTACTGTACTGTGATTTATTTGATATTTTTATACTGAGAAGTATTTGTGTATATAGGTGCACCAATATTTGGGAGATGAATATTTACAATCATTGTAATTTTTTATTGTATAATTCCATTAACCAATGGAGGTGACCTTCTTTCTTTTTTCTAATTAGTTTTGGCTTGCAGTCTGTTTTGTTACGAAAGTAGCTATCCCTGTTTGATTTTGGTCTCCACTTGTATTATATACCTGCTGGTAGCAGGCTTTCCCTGGCCCCTGGGGCCCAGCCCCCAATTCCTTGTTCTGCATGTCAAAGTGGCCAGCTCACAGGGTCGTGACACAGGCTTGTGGTTTCATGTTTATCTGCCTCAGACATATGTGCCTTTTTGGAAACATCTTAGCCTTCTCGGAGCTTTCTGATAAGGGACGGTCACGGTAACCCAAGAGTGGCAGGTGTTATTCCTCCCCTGTTTTGGATAAATTCCCACTGCAGTTATGGAAGGTATATAAGGCAACAAACTTTGATAATAAAGTGCACACACATGCCTCCTCCTGGATGAAGAACCTTGGTGTCCTGTGTATTTCTATTTTTTTTTTTAACCTCGACGTCCCTCGCTGGACTCAGTTCCTGAGGCCAGACGTGGCATATATCTATTCTCATCCTTTGATCTTTAGCCAGTGGATGTCTTTGCCTGTAAGGTGCTTGTAGACAACATATTATTGGTTCTTATTTTCTAATCTATTCTGTCAATTTTTGTCTTTTGATTGAATTGTATACACCACTTATATTCAGTGTTATTACAGATAGATTTTTGTATTTCCTGCCATTTTGAATTATTGCTAATGCTTAATTCAGACTTAATTCTTCTTTAATTGACTATTCTTTTAGTGAGATTTATCCCTATACTGGCGTTCAATGTTACTTTTCTATGAAATATTTCATTGAGTATGTTTTTATTATGGACTTAGTGTTTTTGAATTCTTTTAGTTTCTGCCTGTCATAGAAGGTGTTTATTTCTACGTCAACTCTGAAGGGTAGTTTTGTTGGATATAGTAATCTTCCATTATACTTCAGGTCTTGATATATATTATTCCAAACTCTCCTGGATTTTAAGGTCCAGGATAAGAAATGTGTTTAAATCCTATTGGAATTACTTCTAAATATGACCTGTCATTTTTCTCTCCTGGCTTTAACATTCTCTCCTTTTCTCTATATTAGACTTCATAATAATTATAATGTGTCTTGGAAATTATCTTTTTGATCTTGCTTATTTGGATTTTCATCTCATTTCTAAGATTTGGAAAATTTTCTGATATTATTTCACTGAAAAGTTTGTGTATTCCTTTAGTTTGTATTTCAGTATCTTAGTCTATGCAAATGAGTATTAGATTTGGTGTCTTAATTTTATCTACAATGTCTTAAATATTCTCGTTATGTCCTCTGAACATCTTGTCTTTATTGTTGACTTTATCTTCAAGATTATATATTTTATCTCAAAGCCAGAGAATCTGTCTTGAAGTAGTTTATTGGTGATTCTTTCTAAAAAAATTTATTTTGATTTATTGAGTCTTTCATTTCCAGGATTTCTATTTGGTTAATTTCCAGAATATCTATCACTTTCCTGAAATAATATTCAGCCTTCTGTATTTTCTATCCATGTTCATTCCTTACATCTTCTTTAAGCTCACTGAATATTATAACTATGAACTTTCTTTCTCTGACATTTACTCCATTATGCTGTCAATGAAAAAAGTTTTCATAGTATTATGGGCTACTTGGGGTGTTTGTTCCCTTGTTTCTTCATATTCTTTATATATCTCCAATCTATTGGAAGGATTATCTTTTTTATTTTGTACAAGGAAATATTAAGTGAGCTGATTTTTCCTAAGTACGCTGTGAGGTGCAAATATATCACTTAATGGCATACACGCACTCAATGTATGGTAAAGTTATGGGAATAAAGAAACATCAATACAATTTTTTTGTGGAAGTACAAATTAATACAACCACTAAGAAAATCAGTATGGAAAAGCAGAAAAAAACTATGAATAGCTTTATTAATGTCTTTCCCAGAATTTTTACTCCTTTGCATTTATCTAAAAGAACTAAAATCAACATACTATAGTGATTCATGCATTCCAATATTTGTTGCAGCATAATTCACATTAACCAAATTATGGCAACAACCTATGTGTCAATTATCAGATGAATGGATAAAGAAAATTTGATATATAGTAAATACATACACACACACACACACACACACACACACACACTAAAATTTTACTCAGCCATAAAGAAGAATAAAATTATGCATTTACTGGTAAATGGAGGAAACTGAGGAAATTCATGCCAAGTGAAATAAGACAGACTCAGAAAATCAAGGGTGAAGGGTTAAATGTTTTCTCTCATGCAGCAGCTAGAAAGATTTAAAAAAGAAAAGAAAAAGAATAAAGAAATAGGAGCTCATAAAAATAGAAGAAAGAACAGCACAGTAGAAGAAAGGGATTGAGGAGGATGAAGGTGAAAAGGAGAGGAAAATGAAATCAACAAAACTATGCAGTGGGTTTGTATGGATATATTATAATGAATCCCAGTTTTATGTATAATTATAATACACTAAGTAAAAAATTAAGTAAAAGGGGTCTGGCAATGTAGTTCAATGGTTGAATGTTTGCCTAGCATGCATGAGGCCCTAGGTTCAATCCTCAGTACCACAAAAAATAAAATAGAATAAAATGAAGTGAAATGAAATAAAATGGACACCTGAAAGTAGATCAAGAAGGTCAAGGAGAAAGAAAGAGGGAAAGGAAAGAAGAAGTACTGTGGAATGAAGAGTAACAAACTATATTATTTGCATGTATGTATATGCCACATGAACCCCACTATTGTGAATAATTATGATTCATTAATAAAAAAAGAAAAACAAAATAGATATAATTTCTCAACATAATGTAAATATTTGGTCACAGTACACAGTAAAAGCTCCTCAGTTGTAAATATAAGTGCTTAAAGGCATTTCTCAAATGGAATACTAGCCACTGACAGTTACAGCTAAATACACCAGTTAATTATCATAAGGTGAAAGTTTATTGTAAAATAAATGATGCAAGGAGATGAAGAATATTGTGTTCTATGTGTATTTTTGTGTTATATATTTATGCAGTTTTATACCTAGTATTGAAAAATGGAATTTTTAATACATAAATTTTTAATATATGCTTGAAAATATTTGCAAATATATTTCATGTATAATATTTATAACAAATAATTTTGACATTAGAAGATATTTACATAACTGTTAAAACAAAATTAAAGGCAGTGGAAGCCAATATTGGGTTGCCATGATTTGGAAAGATATAAACTCTTTGCAGTTGTATAATCTGTAAAATAAAATAGAAGCATTTTATAACATAATAATTATTAAAGATGATAAAAATAAACAAATTAAAATTTTGTTACATTTAAAATTTTATGAATGATATTGTTGTGATTGATATTTCACTGATAACATGACTATTAGTAATCTTCTAATTTATCAAATTGATTCTTAAATTCATTTTCTAATCTTTATTTTTGTACTTTCATTTTTATCATAATTAGGAAATATTTCCGATAAAGATGCTCATGAATACTACCTACAGACTTCTGAAATTATGTTTTTCTAAACTATAAAGATTTGGAGAAAAACCTGACAACCTGTGAAAATATGTTCCCTGTCACTTTTCAAAGATAGCTTATAAAATTACAATGCCTGCTGCAGTACAAATAGAAAAAGCTAGAAATTAGCTAAATATATCTTTGAGTATTGTGTGATTTTTTCTCATCTTAAAATGCACTGATCTCACTGGGATGAAATTAAAGTAAAATTTTAATTAGCATGACATTACACAGCATGCCAAAAAACACTCTATGGCTATAAATGCTGATCTCTCAAGGGACTTTTATTATAAATCAGCATGTCGTAAATGGATTATTCACATTGTGTAATACTGGTTAGTTCCAACAAAAATTTAAAGTACTGTGGATATTTATTTTTTGAAATTTTCTATCCCCAAAATATTTATGAAATAGAATACCTATGATTCCCTGAGTCATTCAGGTTCTCTTGGGCTATGCAAATAAGTGGTGAGATTAATTAATTAGTAAGGTTTGTAGAGCTATATATTTTCATTTTTTCCACTAGCACTATATTTAAAAATAACTATTATGTGTATTGTGACGGCAATTTTAATGTTTATAATTTACATACTGCATTACAAAATAATAATAATTTAGAATCACTTGATGTGTATTTAATGACTTAACCTATAGCATCATGGAAATCCCTGGTGCTACAAAGATATCCAAATTTTTATTATATTTTAACATATAGATTCTGAGATAATAAATACAATTAATAGAGTTTATCTCCTACTTATTTCCTTAAAATTATCTGGTAGACTTACAAATACAGGGACTCATACTAACAATTGGACTTCCACCAAGTAAATTAGACCCTTCACACCTCAGTCTTTTCTTCTGCAAAATGGTAATAATAATGCTAGCAATCTTCTTTATCTTGAGTGAAGAATATAATTAGCACTAGTGACTATTTAATATGTGATATTAATGAATCCTTACTCCCTTACAAATTTAACTGTTGTTATGCATTTGTATGCTTAACAACTGATATTTCTCTGCAGTGATCCTAAAAGTCAGCCTCATAAAGTTATTTATTATTGAATGTATTCATTGCTTCATTTAAAAAAATATTATATACTATTGAATAATTATTTTTTGGAGTGGAATACAATTTCCTTCTAGTTGTCCCAATCCCATCATTGTATCTGTCCAGGTTGTATAGTGAAAGTCCATCTTGCCCAGTGGATATCACTTGCTACAAATTAAAATTCTGTATGTGTGTGTATGTGTGTGCATTTCTTTTGAACCATTTACAAATATTCATTTCCACTTAATTTTTGGTATTTTACCTTGTAAAATTATTTATATCTATTCCAAATGAATCTTGACTTCTGAGGGTAATATTTGTATTGTATAGATTTTATTTATATTTATATATTTTTCTGTCCTCAATCTTTTTAATTTTATCAAATATAAAGAATAGAATTAACTTTCTATGTGTAATATAAAGTTGACATAAGTGACAAATGATAAACAATGTTTAATACCAATCTACCAAGAGTAGTTTCCAGAAACATGGCAAACAGCATCCATTCCTATGCCTCCCTATTCTCAATTAATAACCAACTTTCATCTGTTTCTTATGCTGGGTCACTACTGGGGCAAACAGTCAAGTACTATCTAAAGTCGGGCTGTCTGTGGTCAAATTAGAGAAAGAAAGATGGGATAAAATATTTTCCCAAAGTTAATCCTGGAGATGACTTGTCCTATAGAGGATATCTCCCAAGAGGTATATTTGTTTCTTCCTTTGTGATTAATTTTGCTTATTTATGTTTTTGTAATATTAGAAAGACTTGTGGAAGTATAAATTCTGTTTGTGGAATTATTTTTTAAAAGCCTTATTGTATAATTGGTAAAGAAATAATACTGCACATACTTAATCTGTATAATTTAATGTGTGGAAATATGAAAGCCCTCATGATACCATCATTACAATGAAGTTAATAAGCATGCAACCCCTTACAATGTGATAAAAAGACTTGAGATATACCCTTTTTAAAAAGTATGACATGTACAATATCATATCACTGGCTAAACACACCATGTTATATATCTTTAGAAATTATATAACTGAAACCTTATGCATATTAAAGAACTCGTCATTTCTCCAAACCTTAGTCATTAGCATTCATTGTATTCTCTCCTTCTTTTGAGTTCGGTTATTATAGATATATCATGAAAGTGAGATTACAGGGTAATTGTTCTTCTGTGACTTGCATATGTACATAGCATAATGCCTTCCAGGTTCATCCATCTTGTCCCAAATGGCAAGATTTTTCTCTTTCGTAATATTGAAGATATTCCATTTTGTGCATATATCAAAATTTCTTTATTCTTTCTTTCATAAGTAGAAAATTGAGTTGTTTCCATGTTTCACTATTATGAATAATGTTATATGAATATTGGAGTATAGCTATCTCTTTGAAACCTTGACATTAATTTTTCTGGACATATACACAAATGTGGGTTTCTGGGTAGAAAGAAAACCTATTATGTTCGTGGATTACAAGATTTTATATGGTTAAAAAGTCCATAGTATTCTAAGCATTTTAAAGATTCCAAGCAATTTCCATCAAAGGGCCAATGAAATTTTTAATAGAAGTAGAAAAAAGATCTTAATTTTTTTTGAAACCACAAAAGACACTGTGTAGCCAAGGTAATCTTGAGAAAGAACAAAGCTGTAGCATCACAATTCCTGAATTCAAAACATATTCCCAAACTGCAGTTATTAAAGCAGTTTGTTACTAGCATAAAGACAGAATAGATAGTTCAGAATTTCCCATTTATATATGGACAACAAGAGGTGATGGAGATGCCAAGAACACATATTAGGGAAAGTAAAGTTTAACAAGTGATTTTGGGAAAGCTGGATATCTCCTTTAAGAAAATCCAAAACCCAAACCAAAATGAACAAAAAGTTACCTTGTACCATAAAAATACCAACTCAAAATGGATTAAAGACTTTTATAAATGTTCACTCCACTATATTAGGTTAGATAACAGGAATATTGACTCTGTAAGGGATTTGACAAAATGATCTTACTTCCATAGCCCCCACCCACCAAAAAATGTGTAGACTAGTGGAATACTTAGGGGCTTAAAGACCATTTTTTTTTTGTAACAAAATCACTTGTGAGAACACTTGATACAGTTCTGAGTTTATTTTGCTCCACACATAACCAATAAGATAATATTTTTTCTTTATTATAACATTTTTTTTCTTTATTATTCTCAGCTGTTTACTTTCTCATTGCCTTGGCCTATTGCTTTCAAATTATGTTCTAGATTATCTTTGCATCCTTAATAGATTCATTAAGGAGATTCATTAAAGAATTGTTTCATATGAATTCTGCTTTACCTACAGAATGTAGAAACAGTAGAAAGTATCTTTAAAAACTACATTTATTTTTCTTTTTCTTTATCAGCTGGTCAAGGAGTTGGCATTATTGAATATTGAAACTATGGTCAAAATCATCTCTGAAAGTTTTAGTGTCCAAAATGTAGAAGATTAAATATTTAAACATGGTTTCTGAGATAAATTATGATTTTAAATTTTTATGTTTAAATGAAACTTCTTGTTCTGATTAGTTCTATCCTACTTTGTAGTATGTAATATGGACACATATGTCTATGGGAGGGAGTCTGGGAATGGAGTGTGGCAACTTGAACTTGCTAAAGCATGACTGAATTCCTTTCAAGTTTAAAGCAACTGCTCACTGTTAAGCCATGTTAAGCACAGAGCTCAATTCTATCTCATGCCTTTTCTAATGTACTCTTCCTTTTTAAGATCAGCTATCTAGAAAAACTAGTTGTTTAATTTTGGAAATAGTAGTGGATTTGAGCTTATCTATGTTATAGAGTGGCTGGCACCAGTAGGAGTATTCAAAAGTAGGTATTATAAGATAAAAGTGCATTCATATATTATCACACAAATATGATCTTTGTATGGACAGAATTAACACACTGCTACTATAACTTCTAATGCTTTTCTTTAATGTCAAAGTACTGATAAGAACTTACAGAGCAAGTCAAATATTAAAATGCCAAAATCTCGTTTATTTTTATATAAATAACAAAGTCAAGCTATTCATGTTTGAAATACTATCTGAAGTCATAGAATTGTTAAATTTGTATTTTTTGGAGAAATTTGAATTTATTTTCATCTATATTATCAAATGGCATTGATAATACATTTTTCTTATAATATTACTTATTATTATTTCCAATCAGTACATTTTATTCATCTGGATAGATTCATTCTTAAAATCACAAATATCTGTTTGTCCCTATGATTTTGATTTGCATGTTGCAGTTTTTAAAAGGGGCACAAAAATTTTTAACATCATTTCCTTCAAATGTGGAAACTATATCCTTTCCATTTAGATGTGGGAATGCACCTCAGGTAATAAAGATTGACCAAATTGTTGATAAGTACCATCCAAGGACTAATTAGGAAAGACTCTGTGTCTGCTGCCAGGTTCTTTTAAAATGAACACTCTCTTAGAACACTTCCCCCTGGAACCTGGTCACCATGCTGGGAATAGTGTGGAGGTAAGTCTGAATCCACACACTCCACCATCTGAGACTTGTCCACACAATGAGATATGAGAATGAAGAATTTACCTGGAAATGGAAGTTCTCATCCTTATCTTTTCTGACCCCAAGACATTTGAGTCATTTGCAATTATTTTGTAAATAACAGCTATTGCATATGCCAAGCTTAGATCACAAACATTATAAAAAAGCCAAGAGATTCCTGTTATACATTATACAAATTCTTGACCAACAGAATTTTTCATCCTGTTACTTTATGCTGCTATTTTTGAGTGTTTATTGTGCAGCAAGAGCAACCAGGAAAAATGCAAATTAAAATGAATTAAAATTTTATGATTTTGTATGGTATGAAATTATTAAAACAGATTTTCTTTTCTTAGTGAAACTTCTTTTTTTATGAGAATTTGTAAACTTCTGCTGTTTCAATAGCTTGAAACCTCCAATCTTGGTTTACTTTTTTCACTGAGATATTTTATGCATAATCTATTGAACAATATGGAAAGCATACTCATATATTTGTATTTGACTGCTTTATGGTTTGATATTTCATCCTAGTTTTACTAGATGGTAATCTTTTTCTTACAACAGTATAATAATTTCCTTGCACCATCTTGTATCAAAACTGTATTTATATGATGGATTTGTTATGTGCCAAATACTTCATCATTTTAGCACATGGGAATTTGACTTAAAATGTTGGTGACTAAATAGATAACAATGGTTTCTAGTCATTACTTTCTCAATTCAAACTTTTTACAGACAAATATGTATTAAGTTTTCCTTTATACAAAACTCTTTTCTTCATAGAACAGTTTATTTTTAACAACAGCAAAAAGAAAAATAACATAAGTCAAATGCCCAATGCTGAACTTGTATCTTGTGATTTTACTTTTAGAAATTAGTATATGGGAGATAAAAAAAAATAAGCTTCAATATTTTTGGAGTATCCTCTTTTCTCTGTCTCTCTGCTACAGGCACATACAAAAACACATATATTACAACATATGTTTATTATCAATTTCATATATTTTAATTAGTGTATGTTTTTGTGCAATCCATATATATGCTTGCATCTGGACTTTATATTAGTGTATTTTTTTTTATAAAAAGGGAAGTTGGGAATAGAAAAGACAATAGAATGAATTGGACATAACTTTCCTATATTCTTAAATGAATACACAACCAGTGTAACTCAACATCTAGTACAACCCAAAGAATGGGAAGTCATACTCCATGTATGTATAATATGTTAAAATGCATTCTACTGTCTTGTATAACTAAAAAGAACAAATAAAAAATATATACCCCACCAAAATTTACTTTAATGATGAAATAATTGACGGCTTTTGAGAAGGACATACAGCTTGATTTGTCACTTGCCCCATAAGAAGTAGATGCTACAAACACACTAATAAGATGCTTATTCTAAACAGTTCATCATGCTAAGTTGCACTGAAATTCTATCATTTTCAGGGAAAACAGTGGTGAAGTGATTGTAAAGCTTATGAAACTTAGCATCCTATAATATGTTCCAGAAGAATATATTCCAAGGGGATGACCAGATTGCTTACTATTTAAGTAGTGCATGAAAGTAGTGGTAAAAGGGACACAGGCATCTCTAAATCACTTAGTGATGCTTTTCTTCTTTAAGGACAAGGCTGACAGTAACAGAGACTGTTATAAACCTTGTGTAGTAGAAATGAGGTTTCTAAAACTTTAAAATAATATAGACCAAAAGATAGCATTTCACTGCCAGAAGCCAGAGGATTATAACTATAATAATAATTATTAGGCTAGGTGCGGTGGCCCATGCCTATAATCCCAGAGCTTGGGAGGCTGAGATAGGAGAATCGTGAGTTTAAAACCAGCCTCTGCAAAGGCGAGGTGGTAAGCAACTCAGTGAGATCCTGTCTCTAAATAAACTACAACATAGTGCTGGGGATGTGACTCAGTGGTTGAGTGTCCCTGAGTTCAATCCCTGGTACAACAAAGAAAAAAAATTATTAAGGTTCAAAGAGTGGCCAAGAGGATTTGTCTCACAGAGTTATGGAGATTGTTCATATAAGCTAACAGTCATAGGGGTAAAT
Organism: Ictidomys tridecemlineatus; assembly: GCF_052094955.1. NCBI lineage: Eukaryota > Metazoa > Chordata > Mammalia > Rodentia > Sciuridae > Ictidomys > Ictidomys tridecemlineatus. Next base: position 169,828,162 of record NC_135479.1, read on the forward strand.
AAACCGGAAGCTATGCTATAGAAAAATTAAAAATACTGAGCTCAATTGCTTCAGAAATGATTTGTAATTTCATGCCCAGTTTTCAGACCTGAGCTTTTAGGAATTGAAGAATGTGGCCAAAAGTCCAGTAAGAAGAATGCTGCAGTACCCAACTCAGTCACACAAGGGAACCAATAGGTCAGCACTTCTCCAAAGGATCTAGTGATAATTGACATGGCTAATTTTGTACTGTTGAAAAGAGGATTATGCTGACGTTGTTAGGACTCTTGGGCAGAAGTATTTAACACTCACTGAAAACTAGAGACCTCAAGTGTCACCATGACCTTCTGCAAGTGTAGGTGTAGTAGTGCCTAGGAATCAAATAATAGATCAATTATTAGCTTAGGTCACTTTGCACTGAGCTAATAGCTTCTGAACTCAAATAATAGCTATCTCCCTTAACCCAGAATTTTTAATTGGAATTCACATATTTGACAGTTTGGAACACTCCTACGTACTATTCTCTCTCTTTAGTGGAAGTGGGAAAAGGAAATAGGATGATTCTGAATTTAACTCTCTCTCTAGCCAAGATAGTAAATTAAAAATACCATATGTCAAAGTCCTAAAAGATATGGTTACTTTAAAGAACTAAAGGGTGCAGTGGTGATCATTAAAGTCCTATATTTGCATTTAATTCTATTCATAAACTCTTATATAAACCAGATGGATTCTAGAAGGTAACTGTAAACTATCATGAACACGGCCAAGCACTCAATGTAGTATTTTTGCTAGAGCAGATTGATATGACCCAGAGGTGTGGCATTTGGCCACTGACTTAGTGAATGTATTGTTTCGTATTTTATTAAAAAATTAGAACCAGTAACAGCATATATTCTCATGCAATGAACAATTAATTATACAAATTTAATTTTATAGTCACATCAACTCTTTTACTTTCAAACATAATACATTCAGAAGAGATATGAACGGCTTGGACTTACTGTAGAATATCACATTGATTCATCACATTGAAATCTAATCTTGAATGGGCTTTAACCCTGTGGAGATTCAGGGGCTTGACATATTGAATAACTTCTTAGGAATCTTTAATCAGGACTGTGCTGGGACATACTTTCCTAAGTAAATGCCAAGTTACTGCACCTGTTCACAAGAAAGGAAGCACAACACTCAAGGCATTAAAGGGGTATAACATTACCTTCGCCTCAATTCATACAGGAGACTGATGGAGATTTCCATATGACCATCTGAATAAAGAGAAAAACAACTGAGCTTAGTTTATGGCTGGGTAAATAGTTCATTGTATGGGTGTGCATAAACAATGTACTGCAGTTATTTTATAGCCCATTCAGGATGAATTGGAAAGTCACTATGGAAGGAAATTTTTTAGGCAGTGCACCTGGCTTTTGCTTTTGTGAAAAACACTAAAATGAATCTAAGTTATAATACAAGCACTTTCAAGAATGGATACAAATCTCCTGGATATCGAGTCAGAGAATTGGGGAAAAAAAATGTGGGAAAATGAGGAACAGGATGTTGTCAAGTGAAAATATGTGGATGGATATGTTGGCTCCAGCATGAAACATGGAGTTTTCTCTCACATATTGTTCCTCCCCAAGGAGTTCTCACCATAGAAAAGACACTAAATAATTAAGTTAATAAAACTCCCATGTTTATTGATGTCAGCCTTAAACTATTAATGGCCATATCACAGCCTGCACGAAAGGATATGACAGATTTAACCATGGTAGCAAAGACAGAGGCTAATGATATAAATTCAAAAATATCAAAGATGATCTAATCTGCCATCAGTGAATATGAACAACAAATCTGTCATGTTGCAGGATTCCTAGAGAAATTTTACTAGATACTTAATGGAAAATTTATTACATTGCATCCAGTGCATCCTAGTAGACTCAGGAGTTTGATCACACATACATAGTTGTATGGTACTGTGTCAATCAGCATTTTCTCACTGTGACCAAAATACTTGACAAGAATAACAGAGAAAAAAATTTATTTTGGGCTCATGGTTTCATGGTGATTGGCTCTATTGCTCTGGGCCTGAGGTGAGGCAGAACATCATGGTGGAAGGGTTTGACAGAGGAAAGCTGTTAAGCTTGTGGTACCAGTGAGAGAAAGAGAGAGAGAGAGAGAAAGAGAGAGAGAGAGAGAGAGAGAGAGAGAGAGAGAGAGAGAGAGAGAGAGACAGAGAGAGAGAGAGAGAGAATGAATATGCCCAAAGAGCCAGGAACAAAGCATAATCTCCAAAAGCATATCCCACAGTGACCTGGGTGACAAGCACCTTGGAGATGAAGTCCTGGGTCACATAAAAGTATAAATCATCAAAGCCAAAAGAGATAGAAACTTAAGGAAAAGGAAATCCAGAGTGAGCGGACGCAGAGGATGGTGACAAGAAGTATCACTGTATATTGAAGTTCATTCCCCTAAGCTATTTTGATAGGTTTCTTATCAAGAATAGATGTTCAATGGTCTTGAAGAAACTGCTCCTTAAAGATATATGCAGAGTTGGATCCAAGTGGTGCAAATGCTGTAAAGAGAACAACACGGAGATGTGCCAACCAGATCTGATGTCAAGGAAGGGATTGTTGCTTAACTTTGAAAAGTTTGGTCAACAGACTTCAAATATTGTCTTCGTTAGAGTCCACCCTAGCTGAGGAGTTTGGGCTTGCCTCACACTTCCTCAGGAAATCCTTTTCCCGGTGACTATACAAGGCCTAGCAGGTAAAGCTGTGATGGGCTCTTTCTGGAGCTTGGCCCCCAGGTTGGTCAAGGCTTTGTCTGGCCTGCGTCACAATTTGACTTTGTTATTCCAATACAGCTTCTTCCCTCTTCTATAGAGATGCTCATTCTTAATAAATATCTTGATACCTCTATCCCCATTTCAGAGCTGGTATTCAAAAATGCCCAGCTGGAGTCCTATTGCATAACATAGGGACAGAGCTACAGTTGGTTCCTGTATGTTATTCCTGGTAATAAAATCAGTTTCTTAGTGGCAGCATAGCTGCTATTTGAACGAGTCCTTGAGTTTCCTGTAAAAATACCATTTTAACAAATATTCCTCTTCGAAGTGTCTTTGGCTATTACTCATTTGTTCTAACTAAATGAGGTAACGTTAATCCAGAATATCTAATAATAAAACATGATTATAATTAGATTTTCAATTCTCTTTGTGTCTCTTTGAAGATCTTTTAAATTCCATTCTCTTTTCTTAATTCTCTGTTATTCTATAGCTGTTATGTTTCTGTGTCTTTGGCATATGTTTAATGATTATGGCTTCAACATTTTTGAGCTGAATAATGAAGGTTCATCATAAAACTATTACTGGTAACATATGTTTTATCTCTATGAAGAATGCTGTTCACTGGCTATACATTACAATTTGATATAATTTGGTGAGCTAAATCAAATGCAAAGAGGGCCCATTATTTAATGGGCCTTAAAATTTAACGCCTCATTTTAAAAGAATTGTTATTTGTTTCTGAGATATTGGTTACTTAAGCAAATAGTTTATCTCTCTTATTTTAATATTTATAATTGTCATCATGACTATTTTTAAAAATTTTTGATGGCCTTTAATTTGCTGTTTTTTTCCATCAGTTCAATATTTTAATAGAGTATATGAATAGTTGTGCTTATAAATATTACTATGGTTTGGTTAAGTGTCCATGAGAGACTCCTGTGTTAAGAGCTTGATTCCCATCTCTTGGCTCTACTGGAAGGTAGTGGAATCTTCCAGAAGAGGGAGGTCTTCTGGTCATTAAAGGTATCCCCAATGGCTGTCCTATGTCACACACATCAACCATGATGTACTGTCTTGATACCCAAGAGCAATGTGATCAATTGATCATAAACTGAAATCTCCAAAGCTATAAGCTAAAATAAACCTTCCAAGATGATCATCTCTTGTCATTTGTGACAGTACAGAAAGTTGAAAAACACAGATATTAACAGTGTAATAGTCTCCCCTAAATTCATTCTATAATATTTAGCAGTTTAATAATGAGACAAATATACAGAATGTCGCCATTTGAAGTCAGATGCAGCTATGACATAAAGATCATAGACTGTGTCAGCAACTGAATGATATACAAACTTGGAAAGTAAAAAAAAATTACAATATACTTTAAAGAGATTATCATCTCCAAAATATATAAATATATATGACTAACCTAATTTAAAAAATGACTTAAAGATTGCTTATTTATTCTAAATGTCTTTTTAGAATAAAGAATTTGAAATACAGAGTAATTATTCATTTTACATTCTACACAGCTTAGAGTGAAATGATATCTGTTGCTGATTGAGGTTTATAAAAGACAGGAGAGGTACACATATCCATAGAGCATGTCACCAGGACAAGGATTAGTCACAGTATCTCAGTAGATTCCCTAAAGGTCACATTTTGTGCTTCATTGTATTGGTCTGTAAACTCAATGAAATATAAGCTAAAAGTATATGGATGCAATAGCAATACTATGGTAATAACATCTACTGTGCATGACCTTGTGATAAATAAGGTCACTTAAAAATGATGCATGTGAAAAGTATTGGAAAGGATATGGCAAAATTGGAACCATCACACTATAGATAGAATGAAAAACTGTGCTACTACTAATGGAAAACAGCAAGGATAATCTTCAAAAACTGAAAAATATAACTACCATATGATCCAATATTTCTATTTTGGGGTATATACTCAAAATACTTAAAACCAGGATCTCTAAGAGATAATTTTTCTGTATGTTCATTACAACTCTATTCATGACAGCCAAGATACAGAAAAAAAACCCTAAATACCAAGAGATAGATTAATTGATTTTAAAAATGAAATATCTACATACAATGAGATATTATTCAGCGGGGAAAAAAATTGAATTATGTAATATGTGACAACCTGGATCAAACTTGAAAATATCCTGTATGTAATAAGCCTGTCACAGAGGGAAATAATGCGTAAGTATACATATTTGAGGTTTTTATTTTAATAAGGGGTAATGTAATACAGTTTGTAGCAGTTAGTATCAAAAGTTTTATAAACTCTTTTCATTTATTTCACATTCCACTTGAAGTTATTACCTTACTACCAGCAAAAGGAGGGTTTTATTGCTTACTATAAATTCTCAAAGTGATATCTGATGGTTTAGAACTATATATCTTATATTTTCTCAAATAATACATACTGTATTATTCTAAATTAGATTGATAATTTATTTTTATCCCTAATCTATCACAAGTTATATTCTGCTTAAATTGTAAGATTAAAATAAAATTTGTTTTATATCTCAATATACTCAACTAGCATAATTTAATTTAGAATAAAGTGAATCAATTTTATGTTTTTAACTCTATGCATATTTATATAGAACAGAGAAGTTAATTATAAAATAAAAACTTTTGGAAAAGTGCTAATTTTAATTAATTGATATAATCAAGTTCTTTTAAGTCACCTAATTGTGATATTTTGGTTTTCTCAATGAACTACATATTGAGTAGCTTGAATTATTCATATCCTTTTCCATACTTTTCAAGAAAGTGAAGTTCTTGTATTCATTTCAGTTTCTTAGGTTTGAAAAAAAAAATTCCACTTCAAAAAAAGGTTCCATTAGTTTTTGCATGTTCCTTACTATAAATAAATATTATCACAAAAGGACATAAATACGTGAAAATTGTATATGTGTTTTGTTGTGCCAGAAAATTTTGCTCTAACTTTCAAGATTTCAGAAAGTTCGATTTCCCTGATAATCAGTGGTATATATAAAGTCCTCATTATGCTAATAAAAGTTAAATTAATAATTTTAAATACCTGTTTTACATATCATATATAATTTATTTATATTTCAAGTCATTTTTAATATTACCTCCATAGGAGTAATTCAGTTAAAAACTATAATTATAAATACTTAAAGCAGAATTTTTTTTCCTATCTAAACTGAAGTATCAACAGTCTGGCTGACTCTAAGTAGTAAATAATCTTCTTAGGGTGGGAATGTACTCATTAAGAAAGCACCACTTGCCTAACAATTTCAAGACCCTGTGTTTGATCCCCTGCATTGCAAATACAAAACCAGAGATCTCTCAGAACTTGTTATACCCTGTCTTCAAGTATTTTACAATTCACAGTTCCCACGCCCCAGATCTATCATTAAGTGTAACATTACCAGCTTCTAATGATATTTGAACTTTTACTTATATATTTTATCTAAGCAACCATTTATTAAGCAAGAAATTCAATTACTTGAGTACAAAGCCTAGATATTTAATGTGTTTGGCCTTTGTATGATTGTAACTAAATAATAAAGAGTTGGTACCAATAAAATATTAATTGAAATAATTCAATTCATTATTTTAAATACAAAAAATTAATTAAAATGGACTAATCTAGTGACCACTATTCATTTCCATTGTAGCTTTATTTTCCTTTGTCATTTTGCCAACTAGTGGGAAATCTTCAGATGTTTTATATTCAGCCACTGTAATTGTTTAGATATTAGGTGTTCCCCTAAAAGCTCATGTGTGAGACAATGCAAGAAAGTTTAAAGGTGAAATGATAAGTTAGAAATGATTGAACCTAATTAGTGCATGAATCTCTTAATTAGAATTAACTGTAAGTAGGTAGGCTGGAGGAAGTGGATCATTTGGTGTTGGGCATGTCTTTGGGGTATATCTTTTGTTGGTAGTGAGTGAAGCTCTCTATGCTTCCTGGTTCCATGTCCTGAAATGCTTTCCTCTTTCATACTTTTTCCACCATGTTTTTCTGCTTTACCTCAGGCCCAAAGCAATGGAGTTAACCATCTATGGTCAAAGACCTTTGAAATCATGAGCTCCAAATAAAATTTCCTCCTTAAATCTATTCTTCTAAGGTCTTTTGGTCAAAGCAAAGAAAAAGCTGACTAAAATAGGCAAATTTTCAACATGTCCCAATATTAGTTTTCCATGAAAGTTTTACTTATGATTGGTCCTTTTTAGACTTCATCAATAACCATGCTGACTTCTTCCCAGAATAATTCTTTATAACTAAGGGCACTATACATTGTGAAATTTTTTCCTCCATTACTGTTACATAACTTGCTGCTAGCTCTGTTGCCTCTTGTACCCTTGCTTTTGGTCAATTTTTGCTCTCAGCCTTATATTTCTATCCTGTCTCTTATATTTTGTTTCTATCATTCTCATCCTCAAGATTGTGTTAAAATTGAATGGAACTCAATTCAAATGAAGAGTAAATGTTTCATTAAAAATAATACCCAAGGGCTTTCAATTCCATGCTGACATCAATAGGACATATACTAATATGAACACTGTTGACAATAATAGAAAATATATAATTGAGCAATTGACAGTTGTTATGGTCCAAACTCCTAAATATCAGGAATTAAATAAGACAAAAAAAATTTATTTATTTTTTACTTTCACAAAATCCAAAGGCAGATCAAAAAGTACTCTACTGTCTTGTAGTTTCTCTGTAATATGAATACCCCAAGGTTACTCATGTCTGAGGAAAGGAGGAAGTTTGACATAAAAGAAAAATGTCATGCCTACCACATGAATGGAATCAAAGAGCCTTAGAGTAGTGAAAAGGAGGATGGGAAGTATAAGCACACAAACGGGGGATTTGGTCAGTATTACCTCCCTGTTTCAAGCATCATTAGTAGACCAAGACTCAAATAGATTTAATACCACTAGCTATATTTATTATGAATAGGCTGAGAGATTTTTAAAATATATTGCAATATAATAGACATTTATGCAATTTATTAAATATGATTAATATATATTATTATTTTAAGTGCACTAAGATGGCAGAAGGTAATCTTAAATTGTTCCATTCCTTTGTGCTTAATTATGTCATGTCATTTTATTATCATGGAACTCGGGATGGTTGCTGCAGGGTTTGCTTATATATCTCCTTGTTATATTTCTTATGGGCAGTTGGCAAATGTTGAAATTAGAGGAGTTAGTAAGTGAAGTTGGTATTGAAAATTAATATTTTTAAAATGACTAACTGATACATGAGAGTGTATTTGTGAATTAGATCTTATATTTGTAATTTCCATGGTATGTTGAAAAAAATTCTTAAAGCTATATGTAGTAGCTGCCCCTGTCCTTTTTTTTTTCCTTCCTACTTAATCATAGCTTAGCTGTGCTATCTGCTTAGGGAAGGTTTTCTTTCCACAATATTTTTAAAAGAAGAAATAACCAGCTTGCTTTATTTAGTTATCTACTTATTTATTTTCCTTTCTATTTCTCTCTAAGCAAAGTATCAACAATGATTATGAAGCCCATTTTTTGAGATAAGTTTTTTCATGCTGTAGTTTAAATTAGAGAAACTTTTCTGTTAAAACACAGTACACTATGTAATGAATCATCTTGGGTCAAAATCTTTATGCATAAGACTATTTGCTGAAAGAAAATGAAAGGAAAGAAAGATGATTTCTTTCTTTTTTATAGCAATTCAACTTTTTTACAAGATAAGATAAAATGTTATGTAAAATTTTAAGAACTTTATTTCTCACTTTAGAATCAAACATAAAAATAAGAGTAGGAAAATGTGATTTCCATTTTCATGCTTATCAGAATAAGAAGGGAAAATAAAGCAGTATAATGATTAAAGGTGTTGATTTCTTTATAAATGAATAGGGCAACATATTTGAATCTTTCTCTAGGCAGGGCTTATATTGAAAAGACTTAGGGTTCCATAAAATATTTCTCTTTCAGTAACAATGTTACTTTTATATAGGCCTTAATTATACATACAGAGAGAGTGTTTGTAGGTAAGTTGTACAGAATCTTACTGATTAATATAAAAGTTTTCTTCCTTTTGCTTTATGAAAAAAACAATAGATTTGTTTATACAACTTAAGGAATTGGTATAAAACCAGTAAAATTGTGGATAAATGAAACACCGAAAGAAAACACTTTCAATGCAAAAACACACAAGAGAATAATGGGAAAATTCGAAGAAACTGTTTAAAATATGAAAAAAATAGGCCAAAAGAAATATAGCTCTATATGAAAATAAGTACTTTATCATAGAAGAAATCTGAAGTATGCGTCATATAGGGAAATATGAAGAAATGCTTAAACTCACTAGCTGTCAGGGACACTTAACAAGGAAAAAATGAATGATAACAATCAGTATGGTTAAAATTAGATAATAAAAATTTTGATTAGAGCATAGAAAATAAGAATTTATTTATAATGAAGATATACCTAGGTACAGCTATTTAGGAAGGAAATCTGAAATTATTTGTTTTAGTCAACTTTGTTGCTGCTGTGACCCAAAGGACCTGCTAATAAAAATGTTAAGGGGGAAAAGTTAATTGTGGTACTCACAGTTTCAGCAGTTTCATTCCATGGACTACTGGCTCCGTGGACTTTCCTGACTTAAGGTGAGGCTGAACATCAGGGTGGAAGAGTGTGGTAGAAGGAAAGAGCTCACATGATGATCAGGAAGCTGAGAGAAACAGTTTATCAACACATTACTCTAGAGGCATAACCCCAATAACTCACCTTTCCAGCCATACACCCCACCTTCAGTTGCCACTCAGTTAATACTTATTGGGGTATTAATTCACTGATTGGGTTAGGCTTTCATAACCTAATCCTTTTACCCCTAAATGTTCTCACATTGTCTCACACAGGAACTTTTGGGGGATACCTCATATGTAGAAGATAACACTATTTATTAATATTATATATTACTTGTGTTCCCATTACTTGGGTGTAGGTAAAACATGTAAAATACATGCAGTGAAAACATGCATGTATTTTACAGAGCATGTGTAACCTCCTATTAATCAAGAGGTTCAGGGAAGTTAGAATATCATAATTTAGGAACACACAAACAAGATATAGTAGATGCTACCATAAAATATCATACTATGTGGTTATAAGAATTCAACACATATAATTTCACAAAACATTGATATATCTTAAAAGGATAGTATTTAGAAACAAGTATGATGAGGATGAAATCACCGAATCTTTCATACATTGATAAGTAAAATGATTCCATTACTCTGAAAACTAATTTGGTCAATGATGCTTGTTGTTTTTCTGTTAGTTCATTCCAAGTTAAAAATATAGTTTTTCTCCCACCCATGAGTTACATGACTTCAAACTTATACTAGAGAAACAAAAACGTGATGTTTATACAAAAGTCTGTATATAAATGTTCATAGCAGTTTCACCTCTGATAACAAATTACTAAATAATCTATGTTAACTTCTACCAATAACCAGACAAATTGTGACCCATCCATGCAATGGAATGGAACTCAGCCATAAAAAGGAACAAAAACTGATACACCCAACAATTTTATGAATCTCAAGGGCTTATGTTGGGGGAAAAAAGTTAATCTCAGTGGACATACATTGCATGATTTATGTTTCCTGTTGTGGCTTAGATGTGGTGTCCCCCAAAACTCATGTGTAAGACAGTGCAAGAGGTTTGGAGGAGAAATGATTGGATTATAGTCTTAAGATGATCAGTGAGTGTAACTGGAAGCAGAGGTGTGCAGTTGGAGGAAGTGTTTTATTGTGAACATGGCTCTGGGTTATATATTTTGTATCCAGAGAGTAGTGTCTCTGATTTTTGATCGTAATGTGACCTATTCACACTCTTTTGCCATGATGTCATGCCTCACCTTGAGGCTCTGTCTATGGATTGAGCCCTCTGAAACCGTGAGCCCCCAAATAGACCTTTCCTCCTCTTCAATTGTTCTAGTTGGGTCCTTTTAGTGAAAAAGCCAACTAAAACACTTCCTTTAAGATGACTTTTTCAATCTGACATAATTATAGTAATTGAGACCACATTAATGTTTTGTTTTGCTATGTCATAGTTCCAACCCTACGCTTCTGGCATCAAAGGCAAAGGCTCTGCCACTGATATGGTTTAGATGTGAGGTTTCCCCCAAAAGCTTCTATGTAAGACAATCAAAAGTATTCAACCAGGCATGGTGGTATACCCCAATAATCCCAGTGACTTGGGAAGCTAAGGAAGGAGGAGCATGATTTCAAAGCCAGCCTCACTAATTTAGCAAGACCATAGGCAACTTGGTAAGATTCTATCTTCAATTAAAAAGGGCTGGGGATGTGGTTCAATGGTTAAGTGCCCCTGGGCTCCATTTCCGGTACCAAAAACAAAACAAAACAAAAGAAGGAAAGAAAGGACTTTCAGTGGTGAACTGATTAGATTGGATTATGCAAGGCTTAACCTTAATAGTGTGTTAATTTGCTTGAATGTATTAACTGGATGGTAGCCATAGGCATGTAGGGTGTTATAGATCATTAGGGACATGCCTATGGGGCTATACTGTGTTCCTGATAAGCCAAATTTCTTCTCTCTCTGATGCTGGTGCCATGTCACCAGCTGTTTTCATCTGCTACACATTTTCATCTTAATGTTCTGCCTCGTGTCATTCGCAGAGCAATGCAGTTGGCCATCTATGGATTGAGACCTTTGAAACTGTGAGCTCCAAATAAACTTTTCCTCTTCAAAATTGTTTTTATCATGTCTTTTTGTCACAGCAATGAAAAAGCTGACCAAATAACCACTGAGACATAGCCCATCCCTGATGTTCGTATTTGACAGAGCTTAAATTTGAAGAAGGATGGTACTTTTCAGGTGTACCAAAGGGGAGTCTGTTTATGGTCATAGAACAGTTCTGTGATATGACTGGGAGTGGTAATATAAATCTACACATGGTATTCCCCTTTCTATAACTATACTGAAAAAAATGTAGGTTGCAAGTAAACCTGGTAAAATATGAATTATATATATATATATATATATATATATATATATATATATAAATATGATTGAAATGTTAAATTCTTGGGATTGATATTATATTTGTTTAAGAGGATAGCCTTGGGTAAGTTAGGATAAAAGATGCAAACTATTTATTTTTTTTACCCAGTTATCTTTGTCAACTCTTGAGTCTAAAATTATATTAAAATAAACATTTACAAAAAATGAAAAACTACAATTGGGAATCAATAGTACTAAGGTAAGTTTACAAATTGATTTCAGGAGAACTTAACTATGCATATTGTATACTTTCCAGATAGAACCATAGGATCCTAGTATTTCTCACTGTTATTGTTTTGATACGAGGTGTCATCAAAAGCTTTGCTGTTAATTCAAGAATATTCACAAGTGAAATATTTAGATTTGGGTAACTTTAACCAGGTTAATGTATTGGCACATTCGATGGATTAATAATTTGAAAGGATTGTTATACTTGGTGGTAGCTATGGGCTGGTGGGTCAGGTCATGACTGATTACATGTTCTTGCATGTTGTATCTTGTTATCTTGACTCATCTATCTCTATATATACTTCCTGGCCACTATGAATGGAGCAGTGCTCCTCTGTCATGAGTTTTGCCATGATGTTTTTTGGGAGAATAATGGAGTCCATCCACCATGGAATGGGCCCTATAAAAAGTATGAACTAAAATAAATTATTATTCCTTGAAGTTGTTCTTGTTGGAAATTTTGGTCACAGTAATGAAAAGCTGAAGAACAAAGAAATTGGTACTAAGAATGGGGTCACTGCTATTGACAACATTTGACCCAATGGTTCAGAAGCAATTAGAACTGGTTTGTGGAGCTTGGAAAAGTTTGAAGATACAGTCTAGAGAAGACTTTGAATCTTATAAGCAAATATTAATGGTCAATCCTGAGGGAGCCTGGAAGTCCAGAATGCAAAAAGGAAAGTGTATAGTAAAAACTATACTCATGAGGTTTTTGAGGGGAGTAAGGACTCATTTGGGAATTGGACTAGAAACCATTTATATTAAATTCTGGCAGAGAACTTGCCTACATTTTCCTCATGTCCTGAGATTTTATGTGAGGTCAGATTTAAAGATGATGGAAAAATTAATATGGCGGAGTAAATTTCAAGGCATAACAGAATTCAGGCAGTGACATGAATATTAGCTGTGTTTACTGTGAGAATCAGGAGTAGAAATGAGGGCAAAAGGATTTAAAAATCTTATAGCTTATCCAGAAACAGGAATATAAAACTGGGGCCAATGAAGTTGTGGTCATTGATGAGATTACAATTACTGAAGAGATCTAAGTACTTTGCAGTAGAAAAGATTCCTTGAGGGCATTTCAAGAATTGGCAAGACTATACCCCTTATAGGCTCAAGGGTGTACAAGTAAAAATTACTTTGAGAAGATACGGTGGGGGCATCCTGTTCATACAGGAGGGCCTAGTAAGTGTTTCCCTTTGCTCAGCTGCCCACACACTCAGAACCCTTTTCAGTCATGGTGCTAGGGGATCCATCTACTGCTTGATAACCAGGTGGCAGACCTTGTTATCATCCATATGGTATTAGTTTAGAAGGAATGCAAGATGTTGGAGTTAAAGGGACATGCAGGGTTCTACTGATATTTTAAATGAAGGCCTTGGAGGCCACGCAAAGTGTATCAAGTTCAGAATCCATGTGGGCTTCCCTGAGAAACCAATGCATGAAGCTGTGAAGGTAGATGTGGAAGCTGGAATGATGACCCCAGGAATTAAGTGATGCCTGTAGCATGGACTGTCTGCCAAGGAAAACTGCTTGCTGTGGACAGAGCCAGGCTAAAAGAGAGCAATCAACAAGGTCAAAAGGTTGTGGTTGCCTGAGCCTTTGGCAATCACATTTCACCACCACGTGTCCAGATACTGAATGTGGAGATACAAGAAAAATTTGCCCAGGTGGATTTGGGTCTTGTTTTGGTACCATCCATCCTTCCTATGCCCATATTCTTTGGTTTTGGAATGGAAATGTTTACTCTGGGCTTTAGATTATTAGAAGTATGAAACTTGGTTTTGATTTTTATGGGTGCTCACAGTGGAAAGTTTGCTTTGAGCCTCACAAGAGAATTTTGACTTGGGATTTTATACAATGCTGAATCTATTAAGACTGTGGGGACTTTGGTGATGGATTAAATGAATTTTGCATTGTAAGGTGGACATGAGCTTTTGGGGCACAGGGACAAAATGTTATGGTTAGGATATGAGGTTTCTCTTAAGATTTCTTGTCTTAATATAGGAATATTAAAAGGTGAAATAATTAAATTAGAAGAGCTTTGACCAGGTTGGTGGATAGGTGTATTTAAAGGACTAATAATTTGGAAGGATTGCTATGCTGGGTGGTAGCTATTGTGGGCAGATGGATCGTGATTGGAAGAGGTCGGTCACTTGGTGCATACTCTTGAAAATTTATTTTGTCCCCTTGGTTCCTCCTCCTTTCTGTCTGCTTCCTAGCCACCATTAGCAGAACAGTTGTCCTGTCTCATGCCCTTTTTCTATAATGTTCCACTTCCTGTCAGGCCCAGAGCAATGGGGTTGGCTGACCACGGACTGAACTTTGACATTCTAAGCCAAAACAAATTCAGAAGTGGATTCTGAAGCCCACGTGGGTGGGCTTCCCTGAGAAACCAATGCATAAAGCTAAGTTGTTCTTGTTGGGTATTTTGGTCACAGTGATGAAAAGTTCACTAACACAATGTTTACTGAAGTTTTTGTCTCTTTAGTTGGGGTTTTAAACATTTTCATAGTTTTTAATTTTCTGAGCAATTTGCATATCATTTTTCATAGTAGATATACTCATTCACATTCCTTCCTTGATTCAGAAATTCAACATTAGGGTGTTTGAAGAATAGTGAAAATAACACACAAAGATTTATAGGAATGAGCACGTAGCAGAAACATGTTTATCAGGTTATTCATCAGGGAGTGAAAAATTAAGAGGATTAGGCATTTATCACAGAATGAAATGTACAAATATTTTTTTAAGTTAATCCAGTAATTGGTACATACATGGTCCACAAATTACAAATTTGAGTTGTTATCATCAAAGTAAAAGTCAGAAGCCAATAGCCAAAGCATAAACAAAAAGTTTCCTATTTTCAGTGGTTCATATTCTGAAGATAAGACTTGATCCATGGAAAATCTGATGGAGATTCTATAAAAACATGGGGAAAAATAATTTGAATTTGAGTGCTGTTAATATGATTTATTTTTGTTTCATTTGTGTGCGACTGGGGTATGTTGAAGACGTTACTTTGATTATTCATGGAAATCAGATTTATCAATCAGCATTTGACTAAATTAGCAACCCAAACAATGCGTAGTATAATAGCAGAGACCTGTTCTGAAGTTCAACAGCTCTGCACAGACAGATTGTTATTTTCTTGATCTCAAATGGGACTGAAGGAAACCTTAAATTAGCTCCTTGTTTTTCTCAAATAGGCTCTTGACTATGTGCTCTATTTTTGTTTGTTCCATAAATCTTTCTTCTTCCTTTATAAATGTGAGCAGGGGTTAGTTCATAGAGCATATTTAGAAATCAAGACACAAGACAAATTCCACAAGAACACTATGACTCCATCTTGCATTAAGATTGCTAACATTCAATTTGATGAAGGAAGTCCCTTCACCAGGCCCAACAATGAAGCAAAGAGACTGAATGTGTGCTGAGCAACAATCTCATCTATCACAACAGAAATGGCATAAGAAAAAAGTCCATTAATTTATAGCCTTTAAGGTGTATTTAGAATCAATATTCCAAATCTTAAACTAGTTGACAAATTCAAAGGAGAAGCAGATTTTCAACTGGAAAATAGTCAGAATCTGGAAACACTGGGAAAATTATCTCTCCAGAAGTCATGGATACTGTGATAAAAATCAATGAGGCAAAATAAGTTGTTTCAGTGTCAAGCATGTACATTAAACAAGTAGGTTAGACCTGATTTAGATAAGGGCAAAATAAGAAGGTAAAATGAGATGGGACTGGGGAAATAAAATATAAATAATTATTCCCAAATTATTGTTCATTTGTCAGAGATTTTAGAATCTGGATACCCAAGAATGGTTTGGAATCTGGAGTATAAATGTCTGTTGTCAAATCAGGAAGATGCCAGGAATTCATAATATGCCTATAATATAGATCAAACCAAAAAAGTAATGAGAGTCATTGATATCTTTCTCTCATTTTGTATTATTAACTGATTGCTGATGTTTTTGTGATTTGGGTTATATTACAGAGTCAATGAATCCTTTCTATGACACATTGCAGGTATATAAATAGTGTGCAAGAATATGGACAAGTAACAGGAAGATGTAGAAAAGAAAGATGATTGCTTTTCAATATGGTATAATCAATGAGTATTATCTTTCATAATAACATTACCTCTATTGTGGCTATTGTTCTTTTAAAAATATATAGAAGAATAAAATTATCTGAATTAACTTGGTAACAGAGTTATATATACTATTAGAGGTATCTATTTTTTATTCCAAACATACTGGACCATAAAAGAAAAATTATTTTTTAGATAATATAGTTTTTATAATTATAAATTTATCCTATTAAATAATAAGCTTCCTCTATCAAAATTTTTCTATAATATTATAATAGTAAAAAGATCTGAGAAATTCACATGGAGGCATGAAGACAGATTCAATGAAATACTCAAGAAGGGGATATATGTTATGGTTTAATTAAGTTAGTGATAAGCTTGAAAAGAAAAATAAATCACTAGCATATAAGAGCAATTACCTAAGGAAGTGATTGCTGCTATCAAGGTAGGAGTTACACTGCAAATTTATTCACATTTCATGCATAATTCAAAGTGACAGTAAGCTTAGCAACAATAGAATTAAAAATATGGTCAATATTGTCTGCTGACTATGACTCCAGACAGTGGACCAATAAGATTATTAATATATTTTAAAGCAAATAAGGTAAACAATAAACACAAAATAAACACAAAAAACCAGAGGAATTTAAAACAAGATAAAGTTCATAAATTTGTTTCTCTCATTTTCCAAAGTGGGATAAGTTGTAATAATTGAATATGAAAATTTTACTAAAGTTAATATAAGAGTTTTCTACCAAGTTCAATCAATAAAACAAGATAAAGTTCATAAATTTGTTTCTCTCATTTTCCAAAGTGGGATAAGTTGTAATAATTGAATATGAAAATTTTACTAAAGTTAATATAAGAGTTTTCTACCAAGTTCAATCAATAGAATGATTTTATTTTAGTGAAAGGATTGCTAAGTTGAAGAAAGAAGGAATAACTCAGGGGGAAAATGATATCATCCAAATGTTATATTTTTAAAAACAATTTTTGGGTATGTGATAGCACTTGATATCTTACTAAAGGCAACAGATTCAGTAATTTTCTATACACAGATTTTCCTCTGCTAGTCATAAATGCATAAGTTTAGCATTAAAGGGTAAAGCTAATTAGTGAATGAAATTTATATGAAAGACTGTGTCTAATTGAATATACCACCAGCTGTCCATTTACAGTTCATTTGGAATGTAATCATGGTTAAATAATATATTGTTGCTTTCATTATGTTTGTTTGTGTCTTAATGTATTATGAGATTTCCTTGTTCAAAAAAGTTTATATCATATGCTAATATATGTTATTGAATAAATATAGCCTTGTTTTTTGTATCAAATATTTTATAATTGAATTTCATTACAAACTAATAAATGTTTCTGTCTAAATATCAGATAAATATACATTCTAGGAATATAAAAAACAGATATTAAAGATCCTGTCATATTTCTTCTATATATATTTATGTTTTAATAAACACAAAGTAATGACAGGGTTATATGTTTCCAATAAATAAACTTGGTTGCATATATATTATTAAGGACTTATATGGCTATATTACTAGATAATCAACTGGATATCTTTTTACTTTAAGATATTTTATTTCAATCAACAAGATGCCAGGTTTATGATTTTCATCAAAAACTCTTCCCAAATATTTTTAAAATTGTTCTTCAAAATTGTCATGCATCAATCTCTTATTAGAGATAGTAATGCAATCTCTTATTAAAAATAATAAAGCATATATTTAAATAATATTAATATTAGTGGGAAAAACTAATCAATATTATATCTTTATTGTCACATGCTATGTCCCAATAAAAAGCAATCTAATTCACTAATTTCTTTTTGTTTGAAATTTCTACCAAAATTCCTGGTTTAGTTTGCTGAAATTTTCTCTTACATATATGCACTCATTATACAATATATATGATAAAAACCTAGCAAATCTAAAACTTGAAACAATGCAAAAAAAATCTCAGTTTATTTCAATGAGTGAGCCATTGGTTGGATTTTTGGGTTAATTTTATTATGCTTAATTGTAACATCATTAATTCTAGTCTACAATAGCTACAATATCACTATACCAGTTGTAATTGTCCTGTGACCATTATGGTTCTATAAACTCAAAGGTGTTTATTATTTTCTTATAAATGTGTATAAGTTTTTTAAACAGAAACTTGCCTTTGCTTCCCTATGTATTTCTCTTTTATGTCTTTCCAATAATTCCCAGGTGATATTAAATTTAGAGGTTAATGATCATTTCTGGAGCTTAAATATTTTCATGTGAGTTAATATCAGAGTTTGATAAAATTTGAAACCTCGAGTTACTCTTTTAATAATCACTCAAGTTTTTAGTATAACAGTGTCCCAAGGTTTCCTGTATTAATGATTAATAACCAACACTGTAGCACAGCAAGTTTGTATTGAATGTAAAAAAAAAAGATTAAAAAAACTTGGATGCTTTCAATAACATTTAAAATTCTCATAGCATTGAGTACTCAATGATGGATTTTATTACACGGAGTAAAGCCAGTGAAAACACTGTGTATAAATGTTTGCATCTGTGTGTGTACATCTTGCTTTCAAGCACATGCACACATACACAATTAGTAATTAAGCATTACATATGTGTGTAAATATATACACACACACATATATATATATTCTCACACACAGAAACATTAGTGCTAATTGTAATATGATTTCAAAAATAGTTTATTTTATGTGATTCAGGAAAGGAGAAATTTTAAATATTATGTTTGATAACATATCTTTGAATTGTTGGTTACACTTTATAAAATTGTGATTTATGTTACTTTAGATATATGTATTTTAATTGCCTCAAAATAAAGTTAAGTAGAAAAGAACTATTCATATTTGTTTTGAACTCTAGAGCTTATTATAAGTTTTAAAAATCAGAGATACAATTGTTTGATATTTCATATAGCTTCTATTTTCTATAACCAATAGATACTAGTATAGGGTATATACAGAGAAAAACAGAAAACAAATGTCTATGCCAATTTATTCAACACTGTTATGGTTTCTATATGGGATGATTCCAAAAAGCTCATGTTAATATTTAGAGGTAAAATGGTTAGATTATGAAAGCTGAAGCCTAATGAGTCCATGGTAACTGTAGGCAGTAGACTAGAGGAGGTGGGTGATAATTTGTTCAGTTGCTTTTGTTCCTAATGTGGAAATGTATATTATTGATTTCTCTTAAAAATTTGAATATATCAACTTCTCCTAAGAACTGTCTTTTATGGTCTGAAAATGGACTGTCCCCTGAGAAGCTAATATTTTGAAAGCCTGATTCCCAATGCAAAATGGTTCAGAAGTGGTGGTTTAAGGCAACAACTATAGTTCTGACCTCAACAAAGCTGAATAGAATATTGTATGGTAATTCTTGGAAGGTGGTACTAGGTTGGAGGAAGCAGGCCACAGGATTGTGACCTCAGACTATTTCTGACCTTGGTCCTTTTCTCTCTCTCTCTCTTGCTGTCTCTGCTTTCTGATTTTCACGAGCTGAGAACCTTTCTCCACTATGTCCTCTACCATAATATTCTGACTCACCTCAATCCCAGAGCTGTGAAGTGAACCTCAGAAATCATAAGCCCAATTAAGCTTTTCCTCCTATAATTTGTCCTTGTCAGATATTTTGCTCACTGTTAAAGTTTGGATATGAAGTGTTTCCTCAAAGCTCCTGTGTTAATACAGGAATATGCAAAGGTGAAATGATTAGATTATGAAAGCTGTAAAATAAATCAGTTCATTCTAGCTTATATAATTCTTTGATGAACATCTAAGATATAATAATGTAATCATAGCATGTATTAATATTAAAATAATTCAATAATCAAATTTAACTGGATGGCAGTGGGTAGGAGGTTAGTGAAGACAGGAAGAGGTAGGTCACTCGGCATGTTCCTGGAAGGGTTCATTTTTCCTGGGCCCCCTTTCCCTTTCTTTCTTTGTTACCTGGCCACCACAAGTGGAGCAGCACTTCCTTGCCATACCTTTCTGTAATAATGTTCTGCCTCATCTTGGTCCCAGAGTGATGGAGTTGGCCAATCATGAACTGAACCTCTGACAGTGGCAACAACCCAAATGAACTTCTTGTCCTTTAAGTTTTACTTGTCAGATATTTTGATCACAGTGAAAAAAGCTGACTAACATGGTTATTATAATATTTTTTTTTGTTTTTATAATCATGTAGTTCAAACATTTCTTAATTGTCCTTTGTATTTTTCTTTTAAGCTTTTTAAACAAAGTATGCGTTATAATTTTCATGTATTTTTGCACATCCTTTGACCTTTTTTTCTGTCTCTCTCTCTCTCTCTCTCTCTCTCTCTCTCTCTCTCAACATCCTTCATAATATTTGAATTTATCAAATTGATTAACATTTGTTTTATGGCTGAATACAAATGTTTATTATTGTGGTATCACATTTATAATTAAAAGAAGTTCTACACTTGTTGGTTGTAGAATAAATATAAAGGAGCACAATGCAATTGATGTAATTCTGACTTTTTTTTTCTAATTCTCTGCTATTTGAAAAAGGGGTATAAAACTTTAACCATATTTTATTTACTTACATTTATTTTTGCTTCCATGGATTTTACATGAATCAAATGGATTGTTAAATAATTTATACATAACAAAATATATATATTTAAAATATAAAATTCAATGAGATATGATATATATATATATATATATATATATATATTCAAAACACCACCACCTAAATCTAGATATAAAAAAATTTTCATTAATCTTAAATGCCTTCTTGTTTTCTTGGCCTCAGACAGGCTCATGCTCAGTAAACCCATGCCACCACCAAACTACTCAGTGGTTTTCTGTAACTATATATCTGTTTTACTTTTTTTTTAAGTTCATAAAAATGGAATCACTGTATTCCACTTTTGGTTTGTCTTACTGTATATGCATGTGTACATATATATGAAATATAGTGCATAAATATAATTTATGAAAATATAAATATAATTTGTGCCTAAATATATTCATGAAATGTATTGCATAAATATAATTTAAAATTAATTCATAATATTGCCTGTTATTATTCTATTTATCACATCATAATTTATCTTTTACCTGTTCTTGGACTTTGTTTTTTGTTTTTTTTTTTCAGTTCTGGCTGTTACAAATTCAGCTGATATAAAAATTTGCATGTAGGTCTTCATGTAGCAGATTTTTTTTTTTACTTTTCTTTGATGAACATCTAAGATATAATAATGTAATCATAGCATGTATTAATATTAAAATAATTCAATAATAAAATTTATCATATCTGTCAAATTCTTTTTTAAAATAACATGTAATATATGAAATTCCAAATTACTTCTCATACTGATCAACTTGGGCATTTTCAGACTTTTAAATTTTCACCATTCTAACAGGATAGTTGCTCATATTGATTTTATTTTATTTCTGTAATGCTTAGAGTTGTAGAAAAATTTAATGCATAATTTGAACATATTAAACGTTTTGTAAATTTTTCTTATTCATGTATTTCCCTTATAATTGGTTTGCCAACTTATCATCTCTTATAGGACTGGGGATATAGCTCAGTTGGTAGAATGCTTGCCTTTCATGCACAAGGCCTTGGGTTCAATTTTCAGCACTGCCCACCCCCCCTCAAAAAAAAGATTTACTTGTACATTATCTATATTTAGATTACAGAAAATACATATTGCATATTATGTAGGTGTATTATATAAATTCAAAATAGCATGAATATAATAATGTTATGGATTTATGTGATATTATACATTATTTATATTCATTTATTTATCACATTCTCATGATTTTTTCATAATCTTATCTCAAAAGTTTTATTGTATAATATTTATTGTTATATCTATGAATTAGTTCTGAATAAATTGAAATTAGGGTTGAAATTGTTTCTTTTTTTCCTGAGGGATATCTGATTGCTTCATATCTTTAAAGCCCTATTATTAACCAAATGCACTTTTATTGTTTTAAAGTCATTTTGTTGATTACCTTTATCATACTTTAAACTTTTTCTTTATTATAGCATAATTTTAATTTTAAAATTTCTATGTCTTTGCATTTTAAGTTTCATAGACATTTAGAGTAGGATCTTTTTTTTTAAAAAAAAACCTTTTGATTATATCTGCCAATGTATCAGATACATTTAAGTTAATGTAATTATTAAAACTAGATTTATGATTCCTCTCTGCTAATTTTCCTCTCATTCCATTTAAACATTTTGTATTTCTTCTTCTGGTATTAATTTGTGTTAATCACAACACTTTTTCAATATTTTATTTTACCCATCAATTGTGTTTTAGTGATTTATCATTTCAATACGATAGTGTTTGCCTTAGGGATTATGTTTCCTTAAATTATTACTATGTATTTAGTGTCAATAGTCTTCAACTTCATGGAAAGTTGTAAAAATTTTTCATCAATATAGTTTCATTCACCTATTTCTGTCATTTATGATATTACTATTACATATTTCTCTCTATGCAGTATAAACTCTGAAATAGTGTTATAATTTTCATTTTAAAGATTTTTATGTCCTCTAAAATGATAAAAAAATAAGCAGTCATGCTTTCCTTTTAATTCTCATTTTTGTTGCTCATTACATTCCAAAGACTTGAATTTCCATCTTCTGTATTTTTACTTCAGGTTAACAACATGATGTACTGTGGTTTTGTAGTGCCCATCTAGTGTCAATAAATTATTTCAATCTTTGCTTAACTGTTATTTTCTTTTATTTTTGCAAGATGATATATCAAGTGTATATATAACTATATAGATCATAGATTTGTCATGTTATAGCTTTGAAATGAATTCATATAAGGGAGAAAAACAATCTTTCAAATAATTCCTTCTAGTAAAACTCAATAGGATAAATGTATTTAATTTACACTATATTAAGGTACTTGTTAGAAATGTACATTTTAAATATTGTATGTCTACTCCTCATGAATTGGGGCCCAATCAACTTAATTTTGTTTCTTTCTGACTCTATTTTTAGTTTTTTTCAGGAGCAATAAGCCAAATTGATAAACATTATGACAAAGGACTGAAACTACCTCCTAGTAATTGTAAGCTTTCCAGAAAAAAATCAACCCATGAGAAGATTACCCCTCCACCACTGGAAACCATTACCCCATGGTGAAACCAAGGTCTCTCAGCTCCATGTAGAAGCAATCATCTCATGTCTCACAATTGGAATCAAATTGTCCCCTGAAGTGATAATGACTTTCCCAGAGCTTCACAAAATCAGTACTGAGATAATGATCAACCAGACCATGACCTGACCAGAGAGACTTATTCCACCAGTTGTGCAAATATCCAAGCCATGCAGACACCAGTCCTTGTCTTTGTTCTTTTCTAAAAGTTTTTACTGGTCCTTTGAAGACAGATCTTTGATTACTGTACCTCTAAATACTTTCTTCCTGGCAAGGGAACAGTTATTATTCTTCACTGCTCATCTTTTTCATTGGCATACCGGGAGGGGTGGAATAACCTGGTCCCTTGGCAACACCAGGTTGGGAAACTTCACCCAGGGACTCTGCAATATCCCTGTATCTATTCTCTTTTGAATCCAGTTCTAAAATTAACTAATATCAATTCATTTAAAATGCTTTCCATTAAGTTACTAATGAACTTTGTGAATTCCTTGGCAATATTACTATTTGTGTTCCTTGACTTCTCAACAGAATCTAAAATTGTTGTACTTTTTTTCTTTTTTTAAACAAAGTTTATGGTCAAAATAGTTTCTAAAATCTTGTACTATGCTGGTGTGCTTCTTATCTCAGCAGCTCTTAATTTTAACTCCTTGTTGGTGGATCTTTCACTTCTCTTCCTTTGACTGCTAATAGACATTCTGCCTCATATGTTTCATTCTCTATTCTCTCTGTACTAACTCTTAAATAATTTCAATATTTTATTCTTTATTACTTTTTTCTATAGGCTCTAAAGTACAGATCAAGGAGCAGTGCACTTGTATTGGTTTTCTTTCTCAGTGCAACAAATTACCAAAATATTTATTGATTAATATATATATATATATATATATATATGCAATCTCAGTTTTTTGTAGGTCAGAATAAATGACTTGACTGAGTTTGAGGCTCTTACAAGGCTGAATTTAAGAATCAACAGGGATGCAATATCATCTGGAAAGTCAACTAGGAAATTATTTAATTATAATTAGTCTGTTTAATAAAAGCCCAATTAAATACAAGGAAAAAACGTTCAACATCTCTTTCAATCAGGGAAATGCAAAACTACACTGTTTCCATTTGACTCCAGTCAAAATGGCAAGGATAAAGAATACAAACAATAAGTGTTGGCAAGGTTGTGGGGAGAAAAGTATGCTTGTGTATTGTTGATGGGTCTGTAGACTAGTACAACCACTCTGGAAAGAAGTTTGGAGAGTCCTCAAAAAATTGTGCCTAGGGATGGAAGTACCAATGACCCAGCTATGCCAAAAGATCTAAAATTTGCATACTACAGAGACACAGCCACCTCAGTGATTATAGCAGTACAATTCACAATAGACAGATTATGGAAGCAACCCAGCTGCCAGTCAATAGGTAAATGAATTCAAAATTTGGGGTTTATATACAATGGATATAATCAGTCATTAAAAAATAATGCAGTTATGGTATTTGCTGGTAAATGGATGGAAATGGAGAATAACAAGCTAAGTGGAATTATCCAAATTTAGAAACTCAAAGATAATGTTTTCTTTCATATTCCACAGCTAGAGTTAAATAAAGGGGAAGAAAGGATAAGATTACATAAAATGCCAATCAACTAAGAATTATTAAACAAACACAAGAAAGTCTAGGAGAGTAGAGGAAGGAAAATTAGAGAGGAGAGGGAGGATAGGAGGGAAAAGGGGTTATCATGAACAGAAATCAATTTCCATGCATGTATGACTTTCTTGGGATGAACCAACTGCTATGTAAAACCATTAAGCACTAATAAAAATTTATTTTAAAACAATTAAAAATATAACTCGCCTGTTTACCATTATAGATCCTTAGGTTTATCCTTAGAGTTTCAACAAGTTTCTTTCAAAGTATTGAGTAAAAAATAATTTGATCAGAACCATAGTTTAGAAAATAACTTTGATTGCAGTTGTGTAATGGATAGTAGAATCTCTGCTTGGTTTTCCATCCTGACAAACAAATAAGAAACATACTTTAGGCAGTAAGCTGGAACAATAGTAGTGCCTAGATGTTGTTTTTTCATTTTTCATAAGAAACTGGACTTTGTTGCCTAATGTCTAATACCATGAGGATAAGGATATATATATTTCAATATTCAGATGTTGTTTACGTTCCCTATTGTATGTCAGGATTCTAAAACCAATCATATTTGTTGAAATTTTTATTTTTTATCACTGTTTATTGCCTTTATATGTATTGTAAAATTAATTTTTTTCATAGACACTACATTTTTCATCTTATATACAACATTAGCACCAACTTTATTAATATTTTCTGAGGACATTCTCCCTAAACACCTAATCTGCATACTACAGTAAGGCCAGATTCCAAAAAGCATTATTTATCACACTAGTAAATTCTGCATCTACTTTTGGCCTCTAGATAACAACTACCCTGAATTTACAGTGAAAAGAGATGATTTCATGAAGTGTCAATAGATACCAGCTAGAACTGGAAAGCATTTGAACAGTAGCAATTTAGTGAACTATTTGGCCAAACACTGAAAACACATTAAAATGTCATCAGAGTATTTGAGAATAAAAAGGGAAATTCATATTCTGTGGCTTTCAGACTATCTGCTCTGAAATACTGAATCATGCTGATCATGTGGTTGTAGCTTTCAGTCAGATAATAGTAGGGAACTTCAAATCTAAAGAATAAGATAGGATATGGGGAGGGAGTTAATGTTCAGTATCAGAGTTACATTTTCACAGTAACACCAATTATTTTAAAGTGCATATCTCCATCTTGTCTATTTCATTCTTAATAAACTGAACAAATGAATTTTGGAGTCAAATTAAAGCACCTGAAAACCATATTTACATGTAAATGTAACTCTAAAAGCAGCTTTTAGAAATGCCTGGGAAAACAGCTCAGGTTAGGAATAATATTCTACCAAAAGCCACTAAGAGTCCGGGGATGAATGACCTCATTGCTGCTCCTGACTAATTCCTAATACTTTTATGTCATTACTAGGTTATAGTTGATTTATATATGCATTCTAATATTGCTAAATTAACAATATGTGAATCTGTTTCATTAAATCAAAACCTTGGAAATAAGTTAAACATTTTTGAAGGATTAATGCAAATTCATGATGAAATAATATGAAACATTTTAAACACAATTTTAAGGGTGTATGTCTATTAAATAGATAACTGTTCATTTTTAAGCTGTAACATCAACTCTTACATAAGGAATGTAACAATAGTCTACCTTTTAATTATTATAGAACATTATCATACTCGTGTGTGTGTGTGTGTGTGTGTGTGTGTGTGTGTGTGTGTGTGTGTGCGCGCGCGCAGCGGAAGAAGGGAACCAGGGCTTGAATCCGGACATGTAACCACACATCCCCAGGGTCATTTTTATTTTTTTTATTTTGTGAAAGAGTCTTGCTAAGTTGTTTAGGGCCTCACTAAATTGCTGAGGCTGACTCTGAACTTGTGATATTCCTGACTCAAATTCCCAAGCTGCTGGGATCACAGGCATGTGTAACTCTGCCCAACAGAAAACATTATTATTCTTGCTTCTGGATAACAAAATCAGTGTGGTCATTTAGCTTACACTAATGTCTAGTAGAAGCTACATTTTTTACAACACTGATTTTCATACTTTAATAATAAAACATGAAAGACTAGTGATATTTTTAGGAAAACTTTTGTGTTACTCAAAAACATTTTAAAAGACAGTTATGGAATATCTACTGCTGTTATCCTATAGTTGTTATTTTTTTTAAAATGTCATTTATTTCTAGACTGTTGCTTTTGCAAAGTTAGTAAAGATTTATTATCTGCTTCATGCTCTGCTTGTTGCACAACTCCCTGACCCCAGGTTACATTGATTATTTCTTTACATAATCTTTGAGCTCACATTAATTATTTCTTTACATATTCTTCTCAATACATTACTTTCCCTTTGATACTCTGTTGTGGATCCTGTCTTTTCCAGCCTCTTTCCACTCCATACTAATGTATTAAGGAGTTCACTTTATCTTAACCATAGAATATGAGCCTCCATTACATTCATGAGCCCATTTCTTGAGCTTCTCTGTCTTGGCTACACATATTGGGACCATGCTCAACGTTATGGTTGCATAATGTGTTGGTCTCTTACCTACTTGTTTTCTTAGTCTTTTATTTCTCAATGTGTCATATGTACTTTCTTTCTCTCATCCTCCCACCATAAAATAATTATTAAATTTGCCACATGGATTTCTACAGAAAATTAACAGTTTTTAGGGCCACAGCTTTAATTAACATCTATTTTATTGACAAAATTTCACTGTTTGGAAATCATGCCTATTAATTTGGAGAATTGGTCATTAAAAGCCAAATTAACTCATCTAGAAAACAAAAATTCTCATTGTTAAAGGGTGATTCATGGCCCTCTAAAATACATGCTAAGTCTTAACTCCCAATACCTGAGGGATGATCTTACTTGGAAAGAGAGTTGTTTAGATACAATTTTTCTTTAAGATGAGGCCAAACAGAAATAAGCCAACATGACTTATGTCTTTACAAGAAAAAGAAAACACCATGTACATATACAGCCACATAGGGAAAACATTAGGTGAGAACCAAGGCAGAATTGCAGTGCTATAGCTTTGAGGTATGGAACACCAGAATTGCTAGTAAACTGCAGAAGCTAAGAAGAGGCAAAGAAGACATCTCCTTGAGGTTCCAGAGAGTATGTGCCCATGTCAACATCATTTTGTTTTTCTTGCCTCCAGAACTTTGGGACAACTCATTTCTGTTGTTTTAAGCTATCCAGTTGTGCTGATGATTAGCTTATCCCTTGAAAAACCAACGTATTCTCTTGCAGTGCTTTTACGATGATTATTAAATGATATATGATAAACATCTAGCACAGTCTTACTCATAAAAAACTTCCCACAAATGTTAGATATTTTCACTATTATTTCTAATATGCAACCTTAGAAACATCAACCTTATTTTCCCATGACTCTTTTCTTCTTGTTATGAAAGTTAATATGTCTCATGGATACACTACAAAGGACCAAATATCTTTCTTCAGTAGGAGAAAGTTTGATTCACATTTAACCATTTATTTGCATCATTTATATCTCATTAGAAAATCTTTTTTAAATATTTAAATACTTAATATTTAATATTTAAATTAAATATTTAAATACTTCTTGCCAAAACCCAAGGGGTTGCAGTTGTTTTTGTAGCATGCATATTAAGAATTTCTAGTTTTTATTTTTTTAAAAAAACTTCATATTTTGGATTTCATCTAAGTTTTGCTATAGGGAAAGGATGGAGGAAGGTGGAAATCACAGACATTTTTCTAATAAAATTCCTTGGCACCACTGTGGGATTTGCTCATCTGTTTCCCCAGTAGCTGTTGTACTCTACAACTCAGTAGCTTCTATCTGATCCTGTGCTAAACACGTGATACTGGATCATAGCAGATGGAGAAAAAAAAAAAAAAGAAAGTAGTGTCAAGAGGGAGTCAGTGAGGAGATCTAGAGGATCAAAGACACACAATTAGCAAAGGTTGGATGTGACAATAAAAACTAATGGAAATGTTTCAATGAATGTAAAATTTTAAGTCATTATGGGAAAGAATAGGTATTTTCACTTCTAAGGATGTATCCACTATAGCAGTCATAGAACTAGTTAAGATAATAGAAATAATTTGAAAATGCCACTTAATTCATTCCAGGGTCTAATGGAACAGTCTCCTAGGGCTAAAATTACTCCCTGGGATTAAGTTAAGCACATAGGGATGCTGCATTAACTCCACCAAACTAATGTGCCATCCCAAATCATCAGTTCCCCTCCCTTCCCAGTATGAAATCATACCCTAGGAGAATATGACTGATTACATTTAGACATATTAATTTTAACATTGAACTCAAAAAAATGATCCCAGAAGCTTATTTCTGCATGACATGCACATGATGAATTTGCCACATGCACTGATGCAGATTTTGTCTTCCTCAATATTCTTATTGTTTATGACTTCAGAATGACAAAATAACCATTTCTAAGATATCTAATCAGAAGAGGCACATTCTTTGAAAATTTTATTTAGCTTATTCATACTAAAATGATTTCAGGGAATAATAAGTTTGTGATTGCAATCAAGTGTGGCCAGATGCATCTATGCCACTTTATTGCTAATAGTTGTATGTGCTCATTAGAGAAGAAATCAAGCCAACATAAACAATGGGAATGTAAGCATAAATGGTTGGTAGAGAGCAAACTTAAAAATATCCTTTAGTCTACAGAGGACAAGAAACTATACTAGCCCTGCATATCCCTAGAGTTAATTAATATGAAGTTAATCAAAATCAATGACAGCTATTTAAGCAAGTCAGATTTGGCTCTTCATCAATAAGATGCACAAGATTGACTTGCCAGTAAGTGCTTATTTCAACATAAGGCACAAAATATATGAGGAGGTTTAAAATGTCCAAAAAAGGCATTCTCTTATTTCTTAACTTTACTATTGACAAGAAGAAAAATAGAAAATACTAAAAGTAAAACAGAGCAATGACTAGCTCCACACATGCCACATTTCAATCAAAATTTTGATATGAATATGATGGCATGTATAAGATAAAGGTAGCTAATTCTAGAGTACTTAGAACTATGACAATTTGTTTCCCACAAAGTGAATTATATCTTTCTTCACAAGTACATTTGTTATTCTTATAATAGATTAAAAAAGATTCCATATACTACCTATAGTCAGTTAGGAGATAATAGACTAATTTGCTAAGGTAATTGATTATCAAATGACCCTAAAATAATAATTAAAAAATACTGTTGACTCAGAACGTTACTTTAACTGTTATTTTTGCTGAAAAGCTTGAACATACTCTCAAAAATAAAATGTATCATAAATGCATAAATATTCTTCAGTTTATACCTTTATCTCTAATAACACTGAATGATTATTTTTAATATGTAATAGAAACACTACAACTGTAAATAATCTCTCAAAAATTTAATCAGAAATTAATATTTCATGTTGTGACTTCAATTACTTTTGCTTTGGATATATATTTGTACAAGGATTAAGCTGATAAATATGGGAATATCCAAGCTATTTAAACTTTGTAATAGTTTATTGCATTTTGACATATATTGTCATACGTTACTAAACAGGGACACATTCTGAGGAATAGGTTGTTAGATGGTTTTGTGATTGTACAAACATTGTAGACTACATGTACACAAGCTAAACCATGAAATCACTGGATAATATAATCTTATGGCACCACCATTACTATATAGGTGGTCCATTCTTTACCAAAACATTCTGAATACAATGCATAACTATTTATGTAAAGAGTGTATGTCATCATCACCACAATTACATTACTACTATTAGTAAAATCTTCATTAGTCTATTACACTTCAGCATTTTTTTTTAAATTTTGTAAACAGAGTGTGTTGGATATGGCTTTTACAAGCTTCCTCATGAAAGAAATTTTGTGGAACTTTAGAATCCACATGCCATAATGGGATTATGTATATTACAGAAATGTGCAAGCACTACAAGTCAGATGTTTATTTTCATTTCCTTTTTCTTTATGTTACAATATTTAAATGTTCAATATTTACCAACACACCTCTGCAGACTTGATGTTATAAAGTAGATCTCATACATTTCTGTTCCCCTTTTTGTAGACTTTGATCATTTTTCATTGCATGAGAAAAAATCCTTGCAGATTTAATTAAGTCCATAGATCTTAAAATAGGAAATTTATTTTGGGTTATCCATGTAGGCAAAATCTGATTCCATAAGCTCTTAAAAGCAGGGAACTTTCTATGGCTGGGTTCAGGCATTATGAGACAGAAAGAAGTTACAGAGAGATTTAAAATATGAAAAGGACTTGACCCATAGTGGTGAGTTTTGAAAATGAATTGTGCCACAAGTTAGATATTGTGGGAAGCCTGTGGAAGCTGAGAATGATCTTGAGGCAGAGAGATAGAGTCAGTCCTAGGCTTCATAGACTTGAATTTGTCATCAACTCGAATCAGTCTGATAGTGGAGTCTTCCCATAAGACTTGTGATAAGAACCTGACCATTGAGAGGTGGATTTTAGTGAGTGAGACCAGAAACAGAGAAATCAACTGAGTACACATGGACTTTGAAGTGAAGAATTGTGAGACAACATGTTTGTCCTGCTTTAAATTGCTCTAATAGGGCAGCAACAGAAAACAGACACTTAGACCTATACACTTCATGATCTAATAAATTTCAAACAATTATTTTATTTTAATATTTTTTTGTGGTAGATAGACCTAATACCTTTATTTCATTTATTTATTTTTATGTGGTGTGAGGATCTAACCCAGTGTCTGTCATGTGCTAAGCAAGTGCTCTATCACTGCAGTACAACCCCAGGCCTCAAACATTTATTTTAAAACATGAAGATCTGAATAAATTTTTATATCATCCTTGTTCATGTACTGTGACTCTGTTCACCATAGTTTTTCCAAGTTAGTATTAATAGTCAGTTCTAAGCAAGCAGGCAACATTCTTAACAACCTATATAAACT
The DNA here is from genome assembly GCF_052094955.1 of Ictidomys tridecemlineatus. Taxonomy (NCBI): domain Eukaryota; kingdom Metazoa; phylum Chordata; class Mammalia; order Rodentia; family Sciuridae; genus Ictidomys; species Ictidomys tridecemlineatus. The sequence goes on from NC_135479.1 coordinate 169,860,094, forward strand.
CCAAGCAACTGCTTTATTACTTTATTATTTACTTGATATTAATTAAGGAAGTTTTACAAATATCTCCATAAGGTGGATTTTGGGATTTATCCAAAAATAGATCAATAGTAATAAATAAAAATTATTTTTTATAGATGTGTTAAAGATGCATGTTGATATTAGGAAGTAAAAAGCATAGTTTTTGCAGCTAATATTCATGAACCATAATAAAGTATAAAATAGAGACTTTAAAACATGACACATTTTCATTAAAAAGTGATATAAAAATCTAATTTGACAAAGATTTCTAATTTCCTAGATGATAGGTCAAAAGAAGCAAATGTTAGAATACTTTAGAATTCAAACATAGTTTCTATGATTATATATTTCACGTACATTAAAACTATTATAAAAATGCTTTTATTACCTCAATGTTGTCTTATATGTATGACATTTGAAAATTGAGAGAATTCACCACATTTTAATGTTGCATTTATACACAATGGAGTATTACTCTGCATTAAAAAATGACAAAATCATAGAATTTGCAGGGAAATGGATGGCATTAAAGCAGATTATGACAAGTGAAGCTAGCCAATCCCTAAAAAACAAATGCCAAATGTCTTCTTTGATATAAGGAGAGTAACTAAGAACAGAGTAGGGAAGAAGAGCATGAGAAGAAGACTAACATTAAACAGGGATGAGAGGTGGGAGAGAGAGAGAAAAGGGAAATTGCATGGAAATGGAAAGAGACCCTCAGGGTTATACAAAATTACATACAAGAGGAAGTGAAGGGAAAGGGGAAAAAAAACAAGGGGGAGAAATGAATTACAGTAGATGGGGTAGAGAGAAGAGTGGAGGGGAGGAGAAGGGAGGGGATGGGAGGGGAGGGGAGCGGGGATAGTAGAGGATAGGAAAGGCAGCAGAATACAATAGACACTAGTATGGCAATATGTAAATCAGTGGATGTGTAACCGATGTGATTCTGCAATCTGTATATGGGGTAAAAATGAGAGTTCATAATCCACTTGAATCAAAGTGTGAAATATGATATATCAAGAACTATGTAATGTTTTGAACAACCAACAATAAAAATTAAAAAAATAATAATAAAATAAAATAAAATCAATAAGTCTTCCATTAACTAAAATTTTCTTTATTTGGAAACTGGAGAGACAAAGATAAAAGAAGCAAAAGTGTATCTACCAATATTGTTTTCACAATAGTGTCACATACATTTAAATTTTCTTCACTATTGAAAATAAATTTATCATATGTATGACTTAATTTTTCTTATAGATGATAAATATTTATTTTGTTTGATTTTGCATGAAATAGTTATGATTTAATTTCACAGGTTAATTCGTTTTAAATAACTATTTGGGGTAATGATCCTTAAATTACAAAGAAAAATAAGTATAACCGCAAACTTTGATAAAACGAAGTTGTATTCTTTTTAGAATTGCATAACCTGTTTAGCGATTATCTGACTCTTAAATGAAATTTACAAAAAACTCAGTATGTATCACTTCTATTCTACTATCTTTATGCTTCTAATTTGTCCTTAGGTTTCTGATTTGTAATTACACATTAATCATTTTAGAGTGGATTGTATTTAAACTTATTTGAATGAAATATGAAATCATATTTGAAATACTTCAGAGATTGTTAAAACCGTTTTTTTTAAAAAAAAAAAACATGTTCATAAGCAACGGTCCCCACAGTCTTCTTCCGTGACAAGACCAAAGAACCTGGATGATGCTAATCTAGAAGGACATTCACAGCTCATGAAAGAATCATCACTGCTAATCAAATCAGAGAGAAAACCCACCACTCTGCACCACTGGAGACATTTCACGTACTGAATATTTCATAAGAAGGGGGCTTTAGTTGAAGTGGAAATTCTCAACAGCTTCGAGTTGCGTGCAAATATTTACTTAAACATTCTAGCACAGTCCAAGTGGTGTGCAGCAATAGTGCCACTGAGCCTGGAGTGATCCTTATAAATTATGGTAATTACTAGTGACATGATTCTTGCTAGGTCACAGCAGCTTGCCTTGGCCCCTCTTGCTCTGCCAGCAATTCCCTACTTGCATGATTAAGTGGGCAGGGTGCCACAGGAAACCACATGCAAACACAATGACAAATGTCTGTTTTGACTGCTTAAAATTGAACTCAATTGTTGAGTTGCAGAAACATCAAAACACAATCAAGGACTGATACCAAGCCCCTGAGTCAGGAGAATTGGTGCTGGAAGAGGGCTTGAAAGCCTTGGAAAAGGCTATGTTAGTATGTCAAAATTTGCAACACCAATTTTTCTTTACACTGACATACAATGCCCTGTGACATTTTCTTACACATTTAAAGAATATTTTTCCTCTTACTGAGTATAGAAAACAAAGTGTTCAAAAGAGAAATGAACACTATTATTTTCAGATTATTTTTGCAGTGTCTTGACTATACTTGGATCCTGGATATAATCAAGATTAAAAGGTCAAGAATTAAATAAGAATGAAGCATCAAAACTTAAATCGGTTATAAGTTTTATAAGAAATTTATTTGCATAAATATTAATCAACCAGTCCATAGTTTTGCACTTTCAACAGAAAACTCTTACTTCTTGATACTTTCTCACAGTTCATTCTTTTCTTTCAGAGTTAATCATCGTGATTTCCCTCTACTCTTAGAATGCCAACTAAAAGTTACCTGCAGATTCTTTAGCTGTTTACATAAGTCAAGTGGAGTTTGTTTTAACATTTATATACATCTTAGTGTCTTGTAACTCAAGTGCTCTTATTTGGAGTGCAACCTAGAAACAGGCTTTCAAAGAAGAACTTTTAGAAGAAGACTGATGAGTTAATTGTACAGAGAAAGAAAAATAGTGTAGCAAATGTTTTACTGCTTTAAAAATCATGGGTAAAATGAGTAGGACAAGATAACAAAGTGATATGTGAATAACAGTAAAATCTCTTTCATTTCTATACATATAAAAATCACACAAATATATAAATGGTAATATCAGCTATTATCATTTACAGTATACATATAGGAAATAAAAAACCAAGCTATCAAATTTAAGGTGTATTGACATCTTATATTGATGTACAATGCTTATAAGTTTCATGCAGCATAGTTAAATGGGGAAGTAGGCAATGCTGGCAAGAAGGTAAAATAATACTTTTTTCATAAAATATTTGTTTTTTGCAAGTACCTCTGTTTATACTAAATGTAGGACTAATTTTAATGAAACTGAAACATGTACTTTAAATCATTAAAGTGTATAATACCAAATCCTATCTATGATGATATGAACAAGGATTTGAAGGAAATGTGGACTAATAAATGCAATGATTTGCAAAAAAAATTTAAGGTGTATTGAGTTAAGAAGAATGAATTTCTAAATTAAAACAAACTTTTAAGGTGTAGATGGGATATCTAATACTACACTGACTTGTTTCCACTCTCCAAGACAAATATGGATGAAATGGTATGAAAGCATAAATGAAAATTAAATTTGTGTTTGCGATTTTATCAAGTATTTTGTGTTAGACAAGACACTCAATGACAATAGCTTGCATTACATGTAAAATTGTTCAAGATTTGATCTACTGAAATGATTCAGAGTTCAGAAATTGAAGAGTAAAGACCCTGTAGATGAAGACAGCTAAGATTACATCATCCCCATTGAACTTAGGGAGCAGGTTTTGATGTTGTAATTTACCTGACCAACCAAGAGGAACTTTCATATCATGAATATGGTCCTTTCCCTTATGTATGTATTTCTTTTACACTTGGGAAATTACAGGTTTGTGGCTATTTTCTAGGAAAATTAAGTAATACAGGTCTTACAAGATAAATTGACTTTAGCATTCTAATACCACTATTATACCTCTTATGGGTTAGATATGAGGTGTTCCCCTAAAACTCAAATGTAAGATAAAGCAAGAAAGTTTAGAGGTGAAATGATTGGGTCATAAGAAGTTAACAAAATAAATGAATTAATTTACTTGAATGAATTAACTAGGTGGTAACCAGAAGCAGGTAGGGTGTGATTGGAGGAGGTGGGTGATGTGGACACGTCTTGGGATTTATATCTATACAGTTTTTTCAATATATAGATATAATTTTTTTGGTTTTGATGGACACAGTAACTTAATTTTATTTATTTATTTTTACATGGTGCTGACATTAGAACCCAGTGCTTCATACATGTGAGGCAAGTGCCCTGAAACTGAGCCACAATCCCAGCCTTTGGGGTTTATATTTTTGTCCTTAGTAAGCAAGAATTCTCTCTCTCTCTCTCTCTCTCTCTCTCTCTCTCTCTCTCTCTCTTCTGGTGACCATGTTCTGAACTGTTTTCCTTCACCACACTCTTCTACCAGGATGGTTTGCTTCACCTTAGGCACAAAGCAATTAAGCTAGTCATCTGTGGAAGAAGAACCCTGAAATCATGAGCCCCAAATAAACTTTTCATCCCCTAGAACTGTTCTTTTCAAGTCTTTTAGTTACAACTAAAAGATCCAAGAAGAACAATTTTAGAGGAGGAAAAATTTATTTGAGGACTCATAGTTTCAGAGGTCTCAGTCTATAAAAGGCCAGCTCTATTCTTCTGGGCTCAAACTGAGGCAGAACATCATGGAGGAGGAGTGTGGTTGTGGGAAGAGGCTCACATGAGGATCAGGAAGTAGAGAGAGATTCCATTCACCAGATACAAAATATATGTCCCAAAGGCATCCCTCAATGACCCACCTCCTGCAGCCACAGCTTAGTTGCCTTTAGTTACCACTTGGTAACCCCATAATAGCATTAATTCACTAAGTTGTTTAAAGCTTTCACAACCCAATCATTTTTCCTCTAAACCTTGAATTTTCTCACACATGAGCTTTTGGGGGACACCTCACATCCAAACTATGACAGCAGTGAAAAACCTGGCTAAAACAGTTTCTTTCTCTGAAAACCTACCAGGAAAGTTATGCCAATTCACTGGAGTTAGCACAGGCAATTTTTTTTCAGGTTTTATTCTGCCAACTATAATAATCATTTATTTTCAGCACCCCCCCAGCCAATGTTTTAAATCCATGTTTTTTGCTAGATGAATCTATATTGCAATCAAGATATTAAGCCTAAAGCACTTCTATATTCCTTCTATTCTGATTACACACACTTGCAATTCATTCTTACACATCTCCTCTATGATTCTACAAATATAATTTGGCTAAAGTTATTCATGTTTTAATGTTTTCATAGATCACAAATTACAACTCAACGTATTATTTTTTTTGGAACTTGAGTCTAGTTTCTTACATCAGGACTCCAGAAAAGTGAAAGATTATATTTTCATTATATTCAGCAGTTCCTGAAAGGTAACTATTTCAGCTAAGTCTTCTACAGGTTTTACATGGATGGGGAAATTAACTTGTTCAACAAGAAGGGATGGTTTTAGTAACAAAGAATAGGACCAAAGTTATTGTTTCAATATCTCCAGCTTCATCTGATGTTGCTTATATGTCCCCACTCTAGTGGGCTTTTTTTAAAAAAAAGTTTTAACTTTTAAATTAGAACACCTTGTGAAATTTGGAATTAAGGTTTCTTTGTAAATTATTTATAACATGAATGAATTTCAGACTTGGTTTTTCAAAAATATCCTTCAGCTACAGGATAGAAGGGTTATATTTCTTCTTTTTAGAGTTGGTTATAGAAGTTTTTGGATTTCATTTATAAATCTCAAACATCTAATTTAAAACAATGATTTGTTTTCTATACATAGGATATTCAGCACACTTAGTCAACCAACAACTACATTATACTCTCTGATTTCACTAACTTATATCATGGAAAAAAGCACTTGGTCGCCTCAATGCCTTATATTGAATACACGTTGGATTAAAGGGGACTACAGGTGGTAACTTCAATAAGTGCTCACCAACCCATTCTGTGAAATATCTATTTTGCTTCTCCCACTAAAATATGGTTATCAATGCCTTTAAAAATAATCATATCTGAGATTTAATTTCCCATATTCCAGAGCCCATTCTTTAGTCTCTTTTCATCTGAAATCACTTTTAGTAACAATTTTATATCTTGCAGGACTTTATCATAGAAACAGAAGACAAGGGGAGGAAAATAGGACTCTTGTAATATAAATCTTATTGATTTACCTAAAATACATAATTTTTAACAGTGCTGATATAAAGCTGAAATGCCTTACTTACAGTAACTCAAAGTACTTTGAGACAGAGCCCAGGATCACACTCACCCAAGTTGTCTTTGGCATTTAACTCCTTTGTTTTCTGTGAGCTGGCTATACAGATACAGTAAGGAATATTTTGAGATTATAACAGAGATTCCTTTATCCAAGTAAAACTGTGAATCATTGTACCTTCTCTACCCTTTATGCAGCTGCGAATTCTCTCCTTTCTCACTAGTCTCATGGTGATATAGATATATAAGACAAATTCTTCATGTTAAGTTTCAAATAGTCTCAGATTTTGTAATAAAAGTAATATTCAGTCAAGGAAATATGGACTTTTGATTACAAAAACTCACACTATTTATGTATTTTTTGGTGGTAGTGATGGTGATTGTGTGTATGTGTGTGAGACATATGTCCACCTGAATGAATAAACTATAGATTGTATGCTATTATGATTTCATGGCTTCTTTACCTTTTAAGCTGCTATCATCATGGTTTAGATTTTTTATTTAGCATCTACTGTGATGAAAACCTCTAAATATATGTTTTGGGAATGGTCCTGTTCAACATTTTTATTAATGACTTGCACAAAGACATAGGCTGTATGGGAGTAAGATACACAGATGGTGCAAAACAAATGCAGCTGAGGTAGGTGTAAACATTTTGTGTGACAGCATAAATATAGCATAAAAGAAAAGCGAACATAAAACAGAATCACAACAACTCAAAGCTGTTCTCAGATGTGAAGAAGGATATACACAAATAATAACATGACATTCCACAGGGATAAATGTAAACTACATCACTTATTCATAATAAAATATTGAGTATATTAAGAATGCTATTTAATTAGACTGAAATAGTTCTGTGAGAGATAGTTAGCTAATGATCCTTTTTTTATTATAGCTTCATAATACTGTACACCTGTTTTTTAATTATTTGGCTGAATTTTACAGGAAAATTTGCCAGAGTTGACTTGTATCTCACAGCATCATCTTACAAAAGGAATAGAGAATTATTATGCCCTCTGTTATTAATCCACTTTTAAGGTCCCTACCACCCGTGCAGTTCTATTTCTAATTAGATAGAGGGCTACTCTTAATTGATCTTTCTACCTCAAGGCTGACATCAGTATCAGAGGCTTGTTATTCATTGCATTATTTCCTTCATTGCCTACTTAGATTAATAGAAGATCCAAGGCTAAATACTTTACATTTATTATGGAGATTAAAAACACAGCAAATTTCTTTGGAATCCTGCTAACCAATATAAATTGTCTCTGATACACAGTAATTATCTAGTTCATTTGAATTCTTATAGCCAAATACTACAAACAGGATTTATAAACAACATAAATTTAATATCTGTTTAATATCTGTCAACATTGGTGTTCCAGTCTTAATAAGGCTATTTCTTGGCTCATAGATGGCTTTCTTTTCCTTATGTCCTCATAAGGCAGGAGCAAGGGAGCTTTCTGGGGTCTCTTTTATAAGGACATCATCTAATTGCTTTATGGAAACTGAAGTAATTGGTAGAATTAATTCAATTAATTATATACAGAAAATTGAACCCACTTTCTTTTTATTTCCACTCATTTATTGTGGTGCCATACATTTATAATTCTTAATCAACCTCATGTATTTGAAAACATTAAAGACCCTTTTATTTTTTTTTTCATTTTTTTCCAATTTAAAGAAAGATTCCTTCAAGCAGCTCTTATTTTATTAGATTTCCTTAGTTTTGTAAAGTTTATCCATACTTTGTTATTTCTCAATTTACTGCTCAAAATTTGTTTCCTGTAACTTAATACAAGGCTCATGTGTTTTGTAACTGAACAAATAGGAAGAACAGTGCGTTCATTGTCTGCCTTCTTCCTATTTCTACTTCCATCAATTTCAGCCAAATCAGTCATTCACTGTAAAGTTTTCATTTTCTTACCTGTGAACTTAAATGATCTTGATGTGTACTGCTCTGGCTCCACTTATGTTGTTACCAATGGCACAATTTCTTTCTATTTATGGCCAAATAGTGTTCCATCACATATACTACACTTTACCCATTCTTCTCTTGATAGAAACTTAGGGTGTAGTCCATATTGCAGCCATTGTGAATAATGCTGCAATGCACCCATGAGTGCAGATCTCTCTTCAATATCCTGATTTTCATTCCTTTGGATAAGTATCCAGAAGTGGGACTGCTAGGTCATATGGTAGTTTTTCTTTTTTGTGTGTGATTTTAATATAGAATTTTAAAATATATTTAGACCAGCATATGGACATTATATGAATTTAAATCAATATTTTAATAATATATAACATGAAATCTTACAAAATGATACAGCAAAAGATAAAATTTACAATATTCTATTTTTTTAAATTTATCACAGTTAATCTTTTGAGGAAACCCCATACCCTTCTCCATATTGACCATATCAATTTATCTACTTATCAACAGTATACAAGTATTCTTTTTTCTCCTTTCTACTTACTGTTGCCAGCATTGTTTACATTAAAAACAACAACAACAAAAAACCAACCAAACAAACAAAAAACAGCTATTCTAACAGATGTGAAGAGCTATCTCATAGTGGTTTGGGGTTGCATTTTCCTGATGACTGGTGATTTAGAGCACCTTTTCATGTATCTGCTGGAACTCTCTCTCTTTCTCCCTCTCTCTGTCTGTATGTTTGTGTGTATTTCAATAATGACACAAACATTCATCTGATTTTATTTCTAGAAGAAGTCTGTGTTGTCATCAACTTGCACTTGCTTTTTATAATTTTGAAGTAGTCAGCTTTTGTGATAAAATCAAGTCTAATCTCTGTTTTTCAATACTAGCTCTCCAGGTAAAATTATTTCATGTGATTTCTGAACACAGTTAATCATCATGTTTGAATACACTCATTGTATTCACCTTTTTCATCTGGTTTAACAAGGATAAGGAAAAACAAATATTTCTCTATCTAACTTACAGTGTAGCAAGGATATTTCCCATCTAACATGAATTAGTAAGTATTTAATGTGTAACTGTCAATAAAACATATAACTTATTCATAGAAAAGTATTTAAAAAATAGAATATTGTAAATTTTGTCTTTTTCTGTATCATTTTGTGCGATATCATGTTATATATCATTGCAATATTGATTTAAATTCATATAATGTCCATATGCTGGTCTAAATATATTTAAAAATTCTATATTAAAATCACAAAAAATCATTAAATTACAAAAATGTATAGAAATAAAATTTCTGAATTAAAATGCAATTGTTGACATGTTTTACTTTATTAACACAGGTTGTTACTTTTATACTTATCATCACTGTTAGAAAGGTGATTAGAAAGGGTTTAACCAATGCAATATTTTGTTGATAGTTTTTCTTTAAAAATTATAAAGATTTGTGAGGCCCTAAGCAACTCAGTGAGACCCTGTCTCTAAATAAATTACAATAAAGCTGGGTATGTGACTCACCGTTTCGGTGCCCCTGGGTTCAATCCCTGGTACTCCCTCAAAAAAATTATAAAGAATTTCTTACATTTCAATTATATCAATAAATCTTACTTAATCTTTCTTTAGAAAAATATTATTAATATTATTGAAATATGTAATTCCATTCCTTCCTTGTAAACTTTTCAAATATTAGTGATAATAGAAACAATTTTACTTAGTATATAAGTTAATTAGAGTATTGATTTAGTCTGTTTTTTTATTGCTAACAACACTGTTTTGCAGACTGGGTGAGGTTTAAAAAAAGAGATTTATTTTTGCTCATAGCTCTAGTTCAAGGTTGAAGGGACACATCTGCTGATGGTCTTGGCTGGCAGAGCTCCAAGAAGGCTCAAGGCATCATTGGTGATAAACATTGAGTGCTGAGTGTAAGTGCATTTTGTGGTCTCTCTCTTATAAATGACCAGTATTCAATACTGAGGGCTTCACACTCATACTTTATTTCTAACCACCTCACAATACCACTTCCTGTACATAACATGCAGAATTAGATTGCCACCCTCTTAATACTTCACAATGAACATTAAACTTCAACATGAGTTTTGGAGGAAACAAACAATATGCAAATCATGCAAAGTATATAGTTCATTATTGTGGGGGTATATATATATATATGTATATATATATATATATCCAAGCAATATGCATATATATGTATACATATATTCAATAATATGTGTTCAGAAGTCATTATTTCCTGTAAGTATTACATTTTAACAATGTTGATTTTAATGACAATTCAGAAATAAAATTTCAATGTTACTAGAGATTCAAAAGAACTGAAAAAAGAATAACAACTAAGTAGTACTATGTCCAAAGACAGTAAACATAGTTGTATATCTATATATTACTATCCAAATGTTGCATATTTTAATGGTTGCATATAAATAGCAATGTTAATGTTCTTAGAATTCTTGTTTTGGTCCTCTAAAATAAGCACAGGTATTTTTTAATAATGAAGAATCTTAAGAAAAATGTTTTATAGAGAGTTTGTCTTTGTATAGTAAACTTTTAGAAATTTTGGAAAATTTAAGTCTATTCATTTTTAAAGGTAGTAAGCAGTATAAGAACTTATTTTCAGTATTAGAATCATAAACAATAATACAACAACTATAATAGTAAATCACTACCTAGCTATGATTTACTTACTATTTAAGAAGGTTTTTGGTTTTTTTTCTATTCTTCATTTTATTTCTTTATATTATTAATTTTTGCTATAATATATAGTCATTAAGGGCAAAGACTGTATCTATGCTGAGTCTTTCTATAAGATATGATCCATTGATTAGTTAATTTATTAGTATTTGCTTACAAAATGTGTTATTGCACAAATCTAGTAGTAGAATATATACAGAAAGATTATCAAAGTGACAATTATAAAAATGTAGACAAATACTGAGGAGACAGACAAAACACAAAAAGAAAATTGAATTGAATTGAGTATGTAGATAGTCTGAACTCAAGATCCAAACCAAACCAAACAAATGAACAAAATTATCCCTTCTCAATATTTTTTATTTAATCTGTAAGATAAAGGTCTGAGGATATAAATAAAACTTTTTTATATAAAGTACTACCTACTTTCTTACTTATCTACTTACACACACACACACACACACATGAAATGGAATAAACAATCTGTTATGGTTTAGATATGAGGTATCCTGCAAAAGCTCAAGTATGAGAAAAATAGAATTTTCACCAGGGAAATGATTAGAATATTATATCTATATCAGTGGATTAATCTACTACTTAAGTGCACCTATAATAATCTAGGATGGTCAATGTAGACAGGTAAGTTGTAGTTGAAGGAAGTAGGTTACTGGGGGTTTGACTTTCGAATTTACACTTTTTCCTTGGTTAGCAGAGCTCTCTGCTTCTGGTTACCTTGTCATCAGCTGTCTTCCTTCATCATGCCCTTCGGTCATGATGTTCATGATGTTCTGTTTCATCTCAGGACAACCATCCATGGAAACTCTGAAACACTAAGCCAAAATAAACGTTTTCTTCTCTCATTTTTGGGCCTCGTCTTTTGGTTACAGTGATGAAAAACTTAACTAAAATACAGTCATTAGTTACAAGTTTTCATGTGTGACTTAGAAAAATATCCAGACAGGTTTTTTTTTTCATGGAAATTATGCCAAGGGGATCTTTGGTTCAGAAATGTTTAATTATACCCACAGAGATATTTGTGTGTGTGTGTGTGTGTGTGTGTGTATGTGTATGTATGTGTGTGTGTGTGTGTGTGAGAGAGAGATTAAAATATTAAATTTGATCATCTTATTATCATTTTAACATACTATATCAATGCTTTTTATATTGTATCTCTATTTTTATAACACATATAAAGAAAAAAAAGTATTAAATGATATTATTTACAAATTATAAAGCAATGTGTTTTGCTTATTTGGGCACTTATAATCAAATACATATTAACTTACTTAATTATACTTTGTCTTTCATCCAAATATGGTTTTATGACATCATTAGTTTAATCTCACCTATTCAATTGGCATAAAAGCATTAAAAATGATTTTGTTTATTTTCATTATAAACTACATTAAGAGAAAGAAAATTAACTAAAGGTAACATTTTTTTGTTTCCTGTTTCTGGAGTTTTTGTTTTTTACATCTTGAGGAAGGTATCATGTGATCAGCAAAAATATTTCAATCATGTTTTAATCATTTGATAAATATATAGAGAGGCTTATAAAACATCCTTCTAGGGCTGGGTGTGTAGAACAGTGCAGTGTGGTTGCCTAAATGTCCTCACTTCTAGGTTCCATCAAGAACCCCACAAGAAGTAATGAAATAAAATAAAATGAAAAATACTCTTCCGTCTACTCTTTATCAACTTAATTTTTCTCAGATAGAAATATGCTGTTCAGAGGCAATTATTTATAAATATAACAAAGTTTGGATAATAAAAGAGCTGATGACTTGCAAATTATTAACTGTTCATTGTCATGGAACTTTGAGTTATTTAGTCAATACTTGTGTTAAGTCCATAAAGATGTTCCTACAATAGTAAGCATGAATTTTTTAAAGTTATCACTTTCCAAAGTAAGGGAACATTTTTCTTGGACTATTTACTTTAACGTACACCTAAATTCTTTTTCTGTCTTATTAAAATGTATCTAAATCTCTTAAAAATGTTAACTACACCTCTTGCTAGCTATATGATTCAGAAGTAACATTCTCAAAGACACCTTTTTGAGATGTAACCCTCAAAAAAGACAATACCCTTATTTCAGCTTCTGTGGGAGGGTAGTATTCTAACTACCCTCCCACACTTTGCTCTAAGTTGCAAGCTAACTTTCTGTCAGAAAAAATAGCAGTTTATTGTGTGTTTAGATAAAACTAATAAGTAATATGGGGTGTCAATCCAATTGAAAAGTAAATTTATGATAAAGTACCTGCAGCAAATCCTCTTACTTGAGGGCTAGTTATTGTTTTTTTGTGAGTAATGGGTTATATATATGTAGCTATAAAAAATTGAGATTTCTTTCTATCTTTGCAATCCCTTTGGTGAATTGCCTTGACATGCATGACATTCTGATTTAATGCTTATTCAATCAGAAAACTTTCTTTCACTTTTATATTTCTCCAATAGTTTACACTGTATGGTGCACTGTGTTTCAGAAAATAACTTGTAAATTGGATCACTTCTTATTCACAGACTTCCTTAAAAATATTCATTATTAGCCAGGTTCAGTGACTTGGGAGGTTGAAGAATGAGGATCACAAGTTCCAGCACAAGCTCAGTATTGTGTTGAGACTATGTCTTAAAGTTAAAAAAAAAAAAGTCTAGACTGAAGATGTTGCTCAATAGTAAAATTCCCTGTACACCCCCCCTACAAATATATACACAAACATACATATATATTAGGTATGTGTATATAAGTTATTAGTAACACTTTCTTTTCCACTAGACATGATAAAATACATGTATATCATGAAAAATATTCCATAAAACAGTAATTTTTCTATTTTTGAGGTTAATTAGGAAATATTTTTAAATTATAGGTAATTTAAATTTCTGTCATTCTTTGAAAAAGGAGATATGTATACTTAAAATTTCACTGTCAGTCATCATATTAAAGCAAAGCCTTTTAAAAATTTAATTATATATATATATATAAAATTTTACATGTGTATATATGTAAATCACACCATAGTATGATACATTTAAATAAAATCCATGTTATATTATGATCATCCAAAGAAAACTGCTAGTGATGATTTGTGTTTTCATGAAAACTTCACTGTTGTTTTATTGGTGAAGTTACTTAAACAAACATTTAATTTTGTATTCTTTTTTGATGGAAACTACTGTAAATTTACTCATAATTGTTCAGAAGATTATAGGTATTTGTTAGACAATGTGAGATGAGGAAGAAATGAAGTACCAAAGCTCAAAAAAATGTGGATTCTTCAAACAATTTAAACTCTGCTTATTTGCAATTTTAAAAGAAAATATACAGTGATATCACTTGAACTTTGAGTATAATTATAATCATTATTTTGAAAATCACACAAATTTTAACATTGGAGCTTTGATGAATTATTTTAAATTCTTTATATTTCTCATATATCAGCAATTATATAATCTTAGTATATATGAAAATTATTTAGATTTTATTTTTCTTGTCTTCATTTTGTAGCTTTATGTCCACTGATATTACAAAAAATCCATTGACAATATGTGGAAATATATAAGTTGAATAAAAAAAAACTAAGGTAAAAGAATACATCTTATATTTTTCATAAAAATTCAAATTGAATACTATTTTTTCCTTCTACCTTATTATTTCCAAGATGGTCAGAAAGTTACCTTTTCAATTTTTTAAAATACAAGAGTTGAGAATAGCATTTCATTCTAGTTTTCAACTCACTAAAGTATTGTCATATAGGTTATTTTAAAAAAAATAACTGAAATAAACTTCTCGAATGGCTTTTGTCCAAAGAAATACCTAGGGTTTGAAACAAAGCTGTTCTTAATTTTGTCCAATTTAGATGTACAAGCTGATACTTAAGAATAGTTATAAATTTTGACCAGCCTCTGCAGGGCCCAGGCGCACAAGCGCATCAGTTCCACCCCTTTCCTGGTGGGCAGACACTCACCAGAGCCTAGCTTCTGGTTCAGGACAACCCCTTTTGACCAGTGCACTACTTTGAGAGCCAACATCCAGCCCAGAAGGCCCACACCAGCCCACACTGGATCCAGTTCACCCTTTAACCTGCGGGGCAGACACTGCCAGAGCCTCGCCTTTGGTGCAGGACCTCCCATTCCTACCAGAAGACTACCACAGAAGGTCAAGCCCAGTGGCCCACTCCATCTTATGCAGGTCCCAGATCCAGGATGCAATAGCATCCATTGAGGGACACCAGCAGGGTCTGGAAGCCCAAAATCAAGGTGCGGTACAGACAATCTGCACAGGTACTACAAGAAAACTATGGAAAACTATGAAAGCAGTTCTAAGAGGAAAGTTCATTGCATGGAGTTTATTCCTTAAAAAAAGAAAAAAGTCAACAAATAAATGGCTTAATATTATATCTCCAAACCCTAGAAAAAGAAGAACAAATCAATACCAAAAGCAGCAGAAGACAGGAAATAATTAAAATCAGGTCTGAAACAAATGAAATTCAAACAAAAGAAACAACTGAAAAAATTGACAGAACAAAAAGTTGTCTGGGGTTGTGGCTCAGCAAGCGGTAGAGTGCTTGCCTTACATGTGTGAGACCCTGGGTTTGATCCTCAGCACCACATAAAAAAAAAATAAGTGAAATAAAGGTATTGTGTCCATCTATAACTAAAAAATAAATATTAAAAAATTTGGTTATTTGAAAAAATAAATAAAATGGACAGACCCTTAGCCATGCTAATGAAGAGAAGGAGAGAGAAAACTCAAATCAACTAACATACATGATGAAAAAGGAAATATCACAACATATACTACAGAAAAACAGAATATAATTAGAAATTATTTGAAAACCTGTACTCCAATAAAATAGAAAATACCAAAGGCATCAACAAATTTCTAGAGTCATAAAATTTGCCCAAATTGAATCAGGATGATATACACAATTTAAACAGATCAAATTTCAAGTGATGAAATAGCAGACACCATCAAAGGTCTACCAACCAAGAAAATCCCAGTATGAATGGATACAAAGCCAAGTTCTACAAGACCTTTAAAGAAGAACTAATACCAATACTCTCCAATTTATTTCAGGAAATAGAAAAAGAGACAACACTTCCAAACTCATTCTATGAGGCCAATATCACTCTGATTTCAAAACCAGGTAAAGACACATTAAAAAAAAAAAGAAAAAGAAAAAAAAAGAAAACTTCAAATCAATATCTCTAATGAATGTAGATGCAAAAATTCTTAATAAAATTCTGGTAAATTGAATACAAAAACATATCAAAAAGACCATGCACCATGATCAAGTGGGATTCATCCCAGGGATGCAAGGTTGGTTCAATATACAGAAATCAATAAATGTAATTCATCACATCAATAGAGGTAAATATAAGAATCATATGATCATCTCAATAGATGCAGAAAAAGCATTTGACAAAATAGAGCATCCCTTTATGTAAAAAGCACTAGAAAAACTAGAGATAATAGGAACATATCTCAACATCATAAAGGCTATATATGCTAAGCCTGAGGCCAACATCATTCTAAATGGAGAAAAATTGATGACATTCCCTCTGAAAACTGGAACAATCAGGGATGCTCTCTTTCACCAATTCTATTTAACATAATTCTTGAAACACTGGCCAGAGCAATTAGACAGACGAAAGAGATTAAAGGGATACACACAGGAAAAGAATAACTCAAAATGGCACTATTTGCTGATGATATGATTCCACCAGAGAACCCCTAGAACTAGTAAATGAATTCAGTAAAGTAGCAGGATATAAAATCAACACCCATAAATCAAAGGCATTTCTGTATATCAGTGATAAATCCTCACAAAGGGAAATGAAGAAAACTAACCCATTCTCAATAGCCTCAAAAAACAAACAACACCACCACCACCAACAACAACAAAAAAAACCTTTGGAGTCAACTTAACAAGAGATGAAAGATCTATATAATGAAAATTACAGAACTCTAAAGAAAGAAATCAAAGAAGACCTAAGAAGACGGAAAGATCTACCTTGCTCTTGAATAGGCAGAAATAATATTACCAAAATGACCATACTTCCAAAAGCCCTATACATATTCAATGCAATTCAAATCAAAATTCCAATGACATTCCTCATAGAAATAGAAAAGCAAATCATGAATTTCATCTGTAAATATAAGAGACTCAGAATATCTAAAGTAATACTTAGCAAGAAGTGTGAAGCAGTTAACATAACTATACTAGAGCTTAAACTGTACTACAGAGCAATAGTAACAAAAAAAACAGCATGGTACTGGCACCAAAACAGACTGGTAGATCAATAGTAGAGAACAGAAGACACAGAGACTAACCCACAAAACTACAATTATCTTATATTAGACAAAGGTGCCAAGAACATGAATTGAAGAAAAGATAACCTCTTCAACAATAAATGTTGGTGAGAATATGGGGAAAAAGATACACTCCTGCACTGCTGGTGGTACTGCAAATTGGTGCAGCCAATATGGAAAGAAGTTCGGAGATTTCTTGGAAAATTGGGAATGGAACCGCCATTTGACCCAGCTGTCCCTCTCCTCGGTCTATACCCAAAGGACTTAAAAACAGCATTCTACAGGGATACAGCCACATCAATGTTTATAGCAGCACAATTCACAATAGCTAAACTGTGGAGCCAACCTAGATGCCTTTCAATAATAAATAGATAAAATAATGTGGCATATGTATTTAATGGTGTATTACTCAAAAATAAAAGAGAATAAAATCATGACATTTGCAGGTAAGTGGATGGGGTTAGAGAAGACAATGCTAAGTGAAGTTAGCCAATCCCCAAAAACAATGCTGAGTATTTTCTCTGATATAAGGAGACTGATTCATAGTGGAGTAGGGAGGAGGAGCATGGGAGGAATAGAGGAACTCTAGATAGGGCAGAGGGGTTGAAGGGTAAGAGAAGGGACATGGAGTAATTAATGATGGTGGAATGTGATGATCATTACTATCCAAAGTACAGGTATGAAGACACACATTGGTGTGAATATATTATATATACAACCACAGATATGAAAAATTGTTCTCTATGTAATAAGAATTGTAATGCATTCTGCTGTCATATATAAATAAAAAAGTTTACATTAAAAAATTATGTTGACTTTAAACTTGCCATATAGTCTAGCAATTCTACTCTTAGGTGTATTCCCAAAGATCGAAACAAAATGTTCAAATAAAAACTGTACAATAACATTAATAGAAGCACTATTCATAATAGCCAAAAAATGGAAACATCCTCAATGTCCACCAACAGAAAAATAAACCAAAAAAGATTAATTATACATTTTAAATATATATACATATATAATGTATCTCTCCCTATATATGTATATACATATGCGCACACACCCAATTAAATACACAAACATACACATGCACAGTTTGAATTGAATTCTTTGTGGTATTAAATTGTGCACTTACATTTTTCCTGCAAGATATCTTTTAAATTCAGATACAATATTTGTACATTATTATGGCTATATTTTTGTAATTTGATACACTTATATGATGCGTAAAAATCAAATCAGGGCAGTAAGCATTTCTATTTTTTCAAACATTAATCCATTTTATGTCTTGGAAATTTCAGGAAAGAGTAGGAATCCAAATTGAAAAAGGAAGAATTATAATTATCCATGTTTGCTGATGAAGTAATTTATGTATGGAAAATCCTAAATACTTTAACAAAAACTGTCAAAGTTTACAAATTCATTAAAGTTGCAATATTAAATCAAAGTACAAAAACCATAACATTTTTTACACACCAACAATGAGCTTGCTGAAAAATAAATTATGACAGCAGAACCATTACAGTATCTCCAAGACACTCTTTCTTAGCAGTGCTTTTGACTGCAGGCAGCAAGGAGATATTGGTGTCATTCTTAATTACTCATAATTAATAAAGAAAAAATATAAAGACAGATTTCTTAAACATCATTAGAGTCAACTAAATAGGAAAATACACACATTGAAAATTCTTCAGTCTGTAAATAACTTTATGGCCCAAAGTTTTCCTGATGAATTATAATAAATAATAATATTTTTAAATTTTCTGTTATGAGAATGAGGCATTCATATTCAAGTCACAAGTTCTATTTAAATCTTTGCCAAATTCGTCATTCAATTTCATATTTTAAATAAATCTGTTAAAGAATAAGACCCTTAATTTACAATTCTTTGCTTCCTTTTAACTATGTCATTAGAAGCATTTATTCTTTGTTTCTCTGGCCATTTTGAAAAAGAAGTATACCGCATATCTTTTTGAACATTATGTTTGCCCTGTGGACTTTGCTCAATTGGCCTGGGTTTAAAGTAACTTTTTGGCACCATTGGTACTATAAATATATTTCTGAAATATTTATTTTCTAGTTGTAGTTGGACACATACCTTTATTTTATTTATTTATTTTTATGTGGTGCTAAGGATCGAACCCAGGGCCTCACACATGCTAGGCGAGTTCTCTACCACTGAGCCAAAATCCCATCCCTATCAATATTTTAATACAACTATTTGCCATTCCATTCATTTTCTGTAGCTAATTTTAAAAAACACTCAAACATTGCCCCAGATTTTATAGATGCCCCTTTACTTTTAGGTAGTATTTACAGGAACAAATTACAACATTTATGTACCTTTCTTAGCAACTTTGGATTCTGTATTAAGAATATATTATACATGTTAAGTATTTTATCTACTGCTTTAAATGTGAGTGTATACTGCTATATGTACATATGGACCAAGTTTTATGATACTGTGTAGGTAAAAATAAATACTAAATAAAAATATCAACTATTTGTGTTGCATTGGTTTAATGAAAATGTGTTGTTTTCAATGCAAGTAACATTAAGGGTATATTACTTTTGCACAATTTAATTAAATAATGATCATAATGAAGACACTGTAGTGATTAAGGTTCACTGGTGGTCTTATAATGCATGTTTTGTAATTTAGGAATAGAAATGAAACTGAAATAAATGATTTTAAAATTATGAAATTTTCACTTTTAATCGTCAATGTATGCCCATTGATTTTTATAAGACACATCTGCTTTTAGACATGAAGTTTTCCTTATTTTGTGTGTATTTTAAAAAGTTCATGAGGATAACATTTTAATAGTGGTTGTGTTGAAATATAAAACAAGATTCTGAGTTGATTCTAAACCCCTGACCAGCAGTAAATTGTGTAATAACTGAGTCAAATTATATATCCTTTTTTTATAGAGTTATCTTGGTCAATGTTATATCTTGATCCATGGTGATTTCTCAAATGTATATGTTATTAATGCTGAAAAATTTGAATCCATTCACTTGATAGCAAATTCCTTTAAATTGAATGTCTCGGTTTTCAAGCATATCAATTACATCTATTTCTTGAAAGCTATGAAAAATATTTGTGGTCAGGCAAGGTTTTTTTATATTCATTCACATTTGAGAAAGGAGAACACCAATTGCCAATGGAATGATGTCTATGTACTTTCTTAATAAGGAAGTTTTCCCTCTCTCTTCTTACTTATTTTGCTTTCCTCATATATAACTTTCCTCCAAAGTTTATAGTTAAAACAGGGTAATAGAAACTTATTCATAGTAGTATAAGTGATATTTTTCACTTCATACCATGAGTAAACAACTGTTTTTTTTTAAATATGTTTTTCACAGGATCTGTTTTAGTCAAATACATCATTCCATTTTTCTAAACATTATCATAAAAATAGATGCAAAATTAAATTATTTATTATTAGAATATAAAATATTTTTTGAAAATAACCACTAGTTTGAAATATTAATTTATAAAGTTATTTAGAATTTCCTGGTTTTTGTGTTGCTTACATACATTGAATAACTGTCTCAATCACAAAAACAACAATTTAAGACCTCAAAATATTTATTACAATTCTACCAAGGCAGTTTGTTATGATGATTAATATGGTCAGTTCATTATAAGTCAATATGAGAGCATCTCATAATTTTAAAGGACAACTGGTATGTCCTAGAAATAAATTTGACAAAGGAGGTTCACATAACTGTTCTCTCATCCTTACTGTATTTTGACTAAAGCAACTATCTGCACAGTTAGTAGAGAAGAATTCTTTACTAACAGAAATAGAAAACAATATATAAAGAACCAAAAAAAAACCAATTTAAATTATATTTTAAAACTATTCCATGAAAAAATTTTAACATGGAACTTAAATACTCTGAATGATAGATTTTTACAAAATATTTTGACAAAGTTGTCCATTTGATGATAATCTGTGGTTCATTTCTAGGAGTAGTATGCTTACATAATATATCAAAATATATAAATGAACCTCTTACCAATGACATAAATTATTAGGCAATAAAATATTAATATGTATATAATTTAATTATTTTTAAAACATACAACTGATGAGAAATAATTTGAAGACTAAAGTATTAATCTCACTTGGAAATACTGATATTACTTTTTTCTCTATCTGTTGTTTCAGTTAACTTCAAAGAACTTAATTTTCTATATCGATTTACAAAAAAAATTTTAACCTTGAAATAGGTGATTTTGATGAGGTCACTTTAAAAGATAGAGTCTGCTGCAGAGGTCCAGCCCTGGCAGGGGGAGTGAGGGTCCAGGGTGGAAGAAGCAGTGGCATCGGTGAAAGAAGAAGAGTTGGGATGACAGGTTGCAAGTGATAAGTAACCTCCAGAAGACATCTCTCTGTCCCTGGAGGGACCTTTATTTTTACACCTTTTTTACAGGTGTTTTTTCAGGTAGTTAATGGACAGCTTCAGAGCCCAAAACTTTTTTGATTTACATAATTTTCAAGAGTCACAATCTTTTCTGACATACATTGATTACCTAAGATATTGAGTACATTGTTCAAAATATTTTTCTGTAATCTTAGCAAATCATGATTAAACTTTTTCATTTTCACCTCAATCACTAGGTGCTAAGTGACCGCAACTAGACTATGTGACTCCTGACCTATAATTCAATTCTAACTTTAAAGCATACCTATAAGTATTTCATTAACCTTTAAATTTAAAGCATACTTATGATTATTAGTAAGCTTTCTTACTTCTAAACTAAAATCCCAGTAAAACACACTTAAAGTAGTGAAAGTCTATTATTTAAAAGCCTACAAAATATATCTATGTTAATTTTACATTATTCTATTTTTAATTTCCAAGGTAATTTTTTTTTTTCATATGACCTGTTCAACTGCTTTCTTAAAGAATCTCCTTGATCCTTGGTCAAAGCACACCAATTCTTATGTCTTTGTAATCTTTAACTAAAGGGCAGGGTTTACACCTCAACTCATTTGTCATTTATATTAACTATGTGTTTTCCATTTTCATCATAAGTTTCTGCATAAAGCAAAGGAGGGTCTATTGGTTGGGGAATGTATTTTTATTAGCTTATTTTCCTCAAGGGTATACCATAAGCTACACATGGCGGTCCTTGTACTATTGGCATAGCAATTGTTTTTCTGTAGGGCTAAGCTGTTGTACAGGTTGTGGCTTTAGGATGGGGTTGGGTGGGTGGCTAGTGTAAATTGTAAACCATGGGATAAATATTTCTTATTGGTTAAGCTTGAGGAATAACACCATTGTTCGTATCCTGAGAGACATTGAAAAGCACCTAATGGCAAGTCTCAATTGTATCCTTAGTCTCATTCTGGGAATTTTCCTGCAATCTCAGGCAATACGTACATTTATTATTGATTGACTATACCCTGTTATCCATATCATGAGTATCATAAACAAAACACTTAACATTCCTAAAGGTTCCAGTTTCTAGATGGTGTGGCCTTGCTGCAGCATCCCCCACATTGTGACCCTGTCAGACAGTTGAGTGCTGGAACGCCTTCACCAGTATGCTTTAAGATAAGTATGCTTTTATTCTTTGGAATTTTAAGTTAGGTCATTTATAAAGGATGGTAATAGAAGGGCATGCAATATCATTTTGAGGTAACTTTTGAACGAGTAAAATACATTATCTTACTCAATATATCAAATGAATGGTGGTTGCTTTTTTGATCTAGATAGTGTATGTTGAACAATTATAGTAACACTTTATCTGCATTTTGAGTACATAAATGTTGAGAGTTAAAATATTCTATTTATAGTTTTAGTACAAGGTGGAATGCACTTACCACACTTCATTGGTTGCACATTTTATACTTAGAGAAAGTGTTAAGAGTCTCTTTTATTGATTCACAGGCTAAGCAATTTCATTTTTTGTTTTCATACTTTGACCTACAACCCTAGGATCCATTAGGGTACTACAATAGCAAGGTGTAGACACATCAACTACAAAGAAAGAGAACTAAAATGACACTGTCTCCAGCTAGGGATGCATTAATAGACCTGAGAATTCAAACGTAGAAAAGGCAATTTTTTCCTGCTGGGAAGCAGAGTTCTCAAGAGAGCCATCTCAGACTGAAGAACATGATATGAAAATCAATAAAGGCCCTATTGTGCTACTGATGTGTCCGGTAAGTGTCATTTTATATCTTGCTAGCGGATATCTAAAGGAAGTTAAGGCTACTTTGCTCATAGTAATTGAATGAATTCTCGTTCATGAGTGGTCTATTTTGCTGTTCGATGCAAAAGTAAAATATACTGTGGGGTGCACTTTGAAATTAGATCATCATGGAAATAAATATGAAAACGGTTAGATTTTTCACAGATGTAATCACAAAATCACTGATGTTTTCCACTCTTGACATTCTTATAATTGTACAAGAATTTAAGCAATGACTATAAGTACTGGCCTGTTTGACCAGAATTGTGGTTGGGAAAAAATCATACTGGTTAACCAAAGAAAGGAAAGTCACCATTGCAAACATCAGGGTAATTTGTTGAAATCAAATAGCTAATTTGAAAGATTTAATTTCATAAATATGTATTGCATTAGGTCAGAAGAGTTATGTGCATGAAAATAATTTAAATATTAATTACTGGATTTTTATCTTTATTGCTTATGCTATTGAATATTTTATTTTACAGATTTGTATAATAAAATGTTTGAGAATTGTATGGCAACTATCTTTAGTTTCCCCAAAAGTTTCTTGGCAATTTTCTTATCATTTTCCTCCAAATAAGTTTCTGCATGAAAAGTTATTATATTATTTGATTATTACTATCTGATATTTGAATGAGGCTGAGTAAGGTGAGAGGAGTTATTGAAATAGGTTTATATTGAGTTTCAAATTTTCATCTATTTTTACTTCTAGCTTATTCCACCAAATGTTTGAAATAACCTAGTCCCTTAAATGTATGTAGGTGACCTGGGAATTTTGAAACATCTGAATTTGAATACTTATTTAATAAAAAAAAGTGTTTTGTTATTTATCAGTTATTACAAAATACTGAGTCAAAATTAATCAATGTTTTTCCTGTGGAAATATTCTTTTTTAAAAAATTTATATATGTTAGCAGAATGCATTAAAATTCTTATTACACATATAGAGCACAATTTTTCATATCTGATTGTATACAAAGTATATTCACACCAATTTGTGTCTTCATATATGTACTTTGAATAAAGAATTAATCAATTTTTGAGAGAGAAATTTTTTGAAAGCCAATGTGCACTACACCAGGGACCCCCCCCCCAAAAAAAGTAAATTAACTCAAAAGTGCACATGGCCAATAAAAATTAGAAGAAGTGAAAAGATAAGGAGCAAAAATATTTTAATAATAAAATGGAAGATGTTAAGAGTATTTTAATGACATACAATCATCTTAGTTTTTATTTTAAAAGAAATTCATTTTTGTTGCATTGAACATGAGATCTGTTTTAATCATCAGAAATGTTTTTCTTTACATGGTATCTAACTTATTATGTATTTTTATTATTTAACTTTGACACAATATAGTAATTCTATTCAGAAACTATACATCTAGAATATATGCAGAGCTACTAAAACTCAGCAACACCAACAATAAATTAAACTAAATTAAAAATTGGGTAAATGTTGTAAGTAGAATTTATTCAAACGTATGAAAATATAATAAATACTCAACACCACTAATTATTCAGGAAATGCAAATAAAAACTTCAAGGAACCATTTTACTCTCATTAGAATGACTAACACAAAACAAAACAAAACAGCAAAGCAAAATAAAAACAGAAAATGATAAGTGTGAGTGAAGATGTGAGTTAATTGGCGCCTGATTGCTGGCCACTGTGGAAAAATGTTAACACAGTTTCTCAAATTGCAAATAAAATTACCATATGATTAGTCATTTCACTTTTGGGCATATAACCACAAATTAAAAGAAGGGTCTCAAAGAGATATTTGTATATCCCTTTTCAGAGAAACATTTCTTTGAGCATATATAGCAGTAGCCAAAATAAGTAAACAATTAAGTGTTTTTTGATGAAAGAATGGTTGAGCAAAATAGAAAATATAGATACAATTAAAGAACAGGAAGGGTGTTCTAGAATATGCTACAATGTGGATGAACCTGGAGGACATTTTGCTAAGTGAAATAAGTCAGCCATAAAGAGGCAAATACAGATCAATTCTACAAATACTGTCTGATTCCACTTATGTGTAGCATCTACACTAGTCAAATCATAGATACAGAGAGCAGAATGGTGGTTACATGCTGCTGGAGTCAAAGATAAAATAGGGATTTTTTTTTTTAATTCATATGACTTCAGTTTTACAAGATAAAATAAGTTCTAGAGATGGATAGTAAAGATGGTTGTACAACATTGTGAATGTAATTAACATTAAGCTGTACATGTAAAATGGTTAAGGTAATAAATTTTATTATTCATATTATATTAAAACTTAAAAATAATTAAATTAATTACTTCCAATTAGCAAACTGCATTACTATGTATATTATATTTTCTTAAAATCTGAAAACTAATTCATAACATGTCCTAGTATATTTTTATGCTTTTGTTGCAGCTGTACCCAGAATGATATTTATAGGCCAATTTGAATATTATTTCCATATTGTTTTTTTAAATTCATCCTTGAAATCTGACATATTATTCTTAGTTAAGACATTATAGTAATATAAGATCATATTTAAAAATAATTCACACAAACTAACAATAGAAAAATTGCCAGGAAATTTAGGCATTAATTAGAAGGCTCAATCAACCAAGTGAGAAATGTAACAAAAATTGATTTTATGTTAACATGCAAATGGTAGCATATTAATTGTCCCATTGGAGAAATTGTCTTATAGCTAATGGCTTATGCACATTTTTTAGGAACCTAATGAAAAGGATGCTATACAATTTTAAATTTACTAAACTGACTCAACTGCTTTGCTGGCAGATTTCTGGTGAGGTATTAATAAGCCATATTATTTTATCAACAACACTATTAAACAGCGGTCAGCCAACAAGGGCAAACTATTTTAAAATATCTGACTTTACCTAGTAAAAATAAATTCCATTTAAAAAAATAGCAGAAGTGGTAAAAATTGACAGAACTATCTCTTTTTTTCCACTAAAATTTGTTCAGGCAGAGAAAAGCATTACACTAGTGGTAATTTCTCGTAGGGATGTCCTTCACATTTGTCTGAAATCTCTGTGGATCTCTCCAAATCTGTAACATATTTTATTGATTACAAAATTGTGTTTTTTCAACTGAGCTTTATAAAAGCAATATACCCATTGAGAATATCAGAATTCATAGTTTAAAATTAAGAGTGAATCTAATCAATTCTAAGATGCACACTTTTCTCGATTTTACTTGTGAAACTGGAATTCTTTCTATACTATATAGTAATTTAGCTGGTGTAATAATTAAACTAGCAGTTTTCTTACTTTTATTATATAACAATGCAAAATCATGATAGTATAGTTTATTACATCTTAAAGTTTGTATATGGAATATAAATATATATAATTAAAAGCCGTAAATAACCCTACTTGGTGATTGAAAGGCAGATGTAAGTTCTGAAAAAAAGGATTGTACAAAGTTTAGATAAATTTACCTGCATTGGTTCGATTGCAAATTTTCTTCATTTTCCCTCTCCATAGTCCTAAATATTGTTTTTATATTTCCTAAAATCATCTATATGGAGAGATAGTTTTGTGTCTTTATTCATTCTCCTCCAGCCTTTCTGTCCTTCCTAATGCTGATAACTATATCTTTATAATAAAAATTTGACCTCTTTCCAAAATAATAATAATTCTCAGCATCTTCAGGGTGAATTTTCAACTCCCAGTGTATATACAGAATCCATCATGATCAAGATCACATGCATCTTTTTCTCTAATTTCTCTCCAGTTCTTATATCTTCCCCATATGTCTTTAGAAAACTATCTACATTTCCCCTATTGTGAAACTTTCATATAAATACAGTTTTGTGTTCTCTATGGGTAGACTTTTTTGTACTATTATTGAACAAAATGTATCATCAATTTTTTAATGCATTCATAAACCGAATGGACAGTTAGGGATTGATAATTTACATGCATCAAAAACATAAATCTAAATATGAAATATCTAGAAAGGTCAATTTCAACTGCATAAACATAAAAATCACATTTATGCTGTTTATTCCTTTTTCAAATTAGTCTATATGCACATAAATGATAAAGTAAAAGCTTGGGATTTTTTTTTTCTCTACCACTATAAATGTATTTTTATTTTGACCTTAAAAAATACTCTATAATGCATTATCCATTTACATTTGTTTTAAGTACCAATAGCATTTTAGGGCCAATCAGTGGACAGACAAGATTACACCCTAGGATATATTCTATCCTAAAGAATACACTTTTCTCAATTATCTTCCTGAGTATATTCCCTTTTTAATTGTTTTTTTTAATAACAAGGTTTGTTTTAGTTTCTTTATTAAAAATATTTTATGAGTATGGAATTTTGTGTTTATATCACCCTGTTTAAATGATAGTAAATACAAATTTTTTATTATTTAATAGGTCTACCAATGATCATAGTAACTTTATGTAAATTGACACTTCCAGGAGCCAGCCCACATGGAGGGGTATGGCTTCATAATATACATTTTTTAGACAATGTCTAGAACAGTTTCAAGTTCACAGCAAAAATAAGGAGAAGGCACTAATTATTCACTGCCCCTATACCTGTGTAGTCTCCCCGATTATGAACATCCTCCCTCCTCTGAGTGTTTGCTATATATTTTTTTTATAATTATGAACCTATATTTACACATCACAATCACCTGAATTACATAGTTTACATTATGGCTCACTCTTGGTTTTGTACATTCTGAGTTTAGGCAAATATATCTATCATTATAATATCATGTAAAATAGTTTCAATGTATTGAAAATTCTCTCTGCTCTACCTATTTAGCACACCCATGTGGTCTTTTTACTATGCCCATAGTTCTGCCTTTTCCAGAATGCCCTGTGATTGAAATCACAAAGTATATAGTCTTTTCAGATTAGATTCCTTAATTTAGTACTAAGAATTAAAGTTTTCTCCATGCCTTTTCCTGGCTTGATATCTCATTCTTTTTGGCACTGAATGGTATTCCATTGCCTGTCTGTTAACCTATTTACCTACTAAGGGATATCTTGCTTCCTTTGAACCTTTGTCAATTATAAATAAAGCTGATCTAAGCACATGTGTAGGTTTTTGTATAGACAAATTTTTATTACCTTAGATACCAGATAGTGTGATTTCTAAATTCTATGGTAAAAAGGTGCTTGCTTAGTAAGAGATTGACAACCTGTGTTCCAAGTGGCAATAATATTTTTCATTCCTCACAGCAATGTATGAGAGTTCCTTTTTCTCCCTTTTAGCCAATACTTAGTGTTCTCAATGTTCAGGATTTCAGTCATTCTAACAGGTGTATAAACTATTCTTTGTCATTTTAATTTGCATTTCATTGATGACATGGGATCTGAATGTTTTCATACATGTTTATCCTCTGTCTGGTTTTATGGGAGATTTTTAGGTTTCTAGATCATTTTTGCTAGGATTGTTTATGTTATTTCTGAGATTTAAGAATTCTTTCCTTGTTTGGAGTAATAGCCTTTGATTGCCTCCTTTACAAACATTTTATCTCTTTCTGTGGTTTGCTTTTTTATGCCCTTTAAAGTGTCTTTATCACAGAAAACAAAACAAAACAAAACAAAAAGTTTCTAAGTTTAATGAATGAGTGTTGATTAATTTTTTGCTTTCATTGATTTTCTTTTATAGAACTAAATACTCATCACCAAACCCAGTCACTTAGAATTTTTCCTATGTTATCTTCTGGGAGTTTTAAAATTTGTGTTTTAAGTTTAAATCTGCAATTCATTTTGAGTTACTATTTAAAGAATTATAAGGTCTCTGTCTAAAATCATTATTTATGTATAGAGGTTAAAGTTTTCCAGCATTATTTGTTGAAATCTTTCTTTTCTCTATTACATTGTCTTTTATTTTTATTTTTATGGTACCAGAAATTGAACCCAGGGGTAATTGGCTACCAAGCAACATTCACAGCCCTATTTATTTATTATTTTAAATTTTGAGATAGTGTCTTGCTAAGTTGCTTAGCACCTCACTTAGATGTTGAGGCTGGCTTTGAGCTTGCAATCTTCTCTGCTCAGCCTCCTGAGCCACTGAAATTACAGGTGTGGTACCACTAAGCACAGCCATTGTTTGTTCTTTTGTCAAAGATAATGTTGGCTCTGTTTATGTTATTCTATCTCTGAACTGGCTACCCTGTGCTCTTGATTGATTTGTTTATTCTTTTGTCAATAACTTACTTTCTAGATAACTGCAGATTTATACTATGTCTTGAAATTGAGAAAGGTTAGTCTTCCAACTTTCTTTTTCTTCAATAGATTTGGTCTATTCTGGAAACTTTGCCTTTCCACATAAACATTGGAATAAGGTTTTGATTATCTACAAAAGAAACTTGCTCAAATTTTGATTGAGATTGCTTTGAGTCTATAGAGCAAATGTTTAATCTGTATTTCTTCATATGATCATGTGACTTTAAATTTTATGTAATAGATTAAATTAATTGACTATAATATAAAAATGGAATTTATACCTAAGATAAATATGACTTGGTTGGGGTATGTAATCATTTCATGTTTCATTGGATTTAATTTGCTAATATTTCTTGAAGATTTTTGCCTTCATTCATGAGAGATAATTGTCTGCCATTTTAATGTTTTTGTCCTCTTAGAATTAGCTGAAAATTATTATATCTTCTAAATTCTGAAATTTAGAGAGTTGGTATAAATTCTTCCCTAAATGTTCAATATAAGTCACCAATGACACCATATGGGAGTGGTCCTTTCTGCTTCGGAACATTATTGATTATTGAGTCAATTTATTTAAGTCATCTATAGTTTATTCACATCATTTATTTTTTGTTTGAATGACAGCAGATGTGTCCTTTAACAAATTGGTATATTTCATTTAGGTTATTAAATTTGTAAGCACCTATTTTTTTATAGTATTACTTTACTATTTTTTTGTGTTTGTGGGTTTGGCAGTAATGTTCCCTCTTTCATTTCTGATGTACCATATTTGTATCTTTTCTATGTTTTGCTGAGTTGGTCTGACTAGAGACTTAAACTGTTATTTATATTTTCAAAGAGTCTATTTTTGGTTTCATTGATTTTTGAGGGGGAGATACCAGGAAATGAATTCAGGGGCACTTGACCACTGAGCCACATACCCAGCCATCTTTTATATTTTTCATAGAGATAGAGTCTCACTGAGTTGCTTATAGCCTAGCTTTTGCTGAGGTTGGCTTTGAACTTGTGATTCACCTGACTCAGCTTCCCAAGCCACTGGGATTACAGACATGTAGGAGGCGGTTTCACTGATTTTCTTTCTTGATTTCCTATGTATATGCAATGCATAAACACAACAAATATTCTGTTTCATTGAATTCTTTCTAATTGTTACTTTTCCCTTCTGTGATTATTTTGAATTTAACTTGCTCTTATTTTAGTTTCCTAAGGTTTTAGGTTAAGTGATTCATGGTAGATTTTTATTATCTTCTATTATATGTAAGTTTCCCTCCAACCACAGTTATTCTGCAACTCACAAGTTTCAATAAGCTGTGTTTTCACTTTTTTTAGTGCAAAGTATTTTCAATTTCTCTTATTTTCCTTTATTTATGCCTTATTTATTTGTGTGTTGTTTAGTTAAAATTATTTTTGGAATTTTCCAGTTATTTTTCTGCTATGATTTCCAGATTAGTTCCAGTGTGGTATGACAACAGTCTTTGCATTATTTCCTCCTTCTAAATTTGTTAAAATTTGTTTTTTGACTCAGAATATGTTCTATGTTGAAGAATATTTTTATATGACCTTAAGGTAAATGTGTAATCTGTTCTTATTGGATATAATAATCTATAGATGTCAATTATACTCAATTGATACAGTTACACTAGATCTATACTTACCTTGTGCCTTCAGGATGTAATTCTGATACAGGGTATTGAAGTCTCCAGCTATTCTAGAGGATGTATATATTAATCCTTTAAGTTCTTTTGAGTTTTGTCTTTGGTATATTGATGCTTCTTTATTGGATGCTCATGCATTAAAAAGTGTAAAGTCTTCTAGGGAAATCAACTAATTTATTATTATGTAACTCAACACTTTACCCCTAATAATTTTTCTTGATCTGATTCTTTAATTTGATCAGAATAACGTGGCATTTCTCTGCCTATAATTTATTTTAATGTATACATATTTAAATTTAAAGCAATTTTAAGACAACATATATTTGGGTCATGTTTCTTAATTCTTTATAACTATATTTTAATTGGATAATTTAGACAACTGACTTCTAAAGTTATTTTAGTAGTTGGATTGATATATGCCATATGTGTTAATGTCTTCTATTTGTTCCTATTTTTTACTCACTGTTTTTGCTTTTCTTTAAACATAGTATAGAGTTTAATTTTCTCTCCTTTATTAGCATATCCATTAGAATTTGCTTAAATTTGTTTTAAGTGGTTGGCACAAAATTAGCAAAATAGTTTTAAAATTCATCCAAGCACAGTTTCAAATATCACAATACCACTTCACCGATAGTATTTTAAAATTTTTTAAAAAAATATTAAGTTGTCCATCTCATCCCTTGTACCATTGGTGTCATTTGTTGTGCTTATGCATAGGATAGATATGTAGGAGCATGCACACACACACACACACACACACACACACACACACACACTCAAGCATGCATAATCATAAATGCTGCTCTTATTTTTAAAAAATATTTTTAGTTTTAGATGGACACAATATCTTTATCTTATTTTATATGATGCTGAAGATCGAACCTATTGCTTCACACCTGTGAAGAAAGCACTCTACCACTGAGCTACAACCCCAGCCTGTGCTGCTCTTATTATTTTGAGATAATTATTATGTTAAATCAAATAATAAGAACATTATTATCTTAAATATATAAAATAAGAAATTAGGAAAAATAACTATTTTTATTTTACCTTCACTTATTCCTTCTTTGATGTTCTTCCTTCCTTTATGTAATTCCATGTTGCTGATCAGTATTATTGTCTTTCTCTTTAAAGTCTTTAACATTTATTCTAATATAGATGTACTGGTGATGAATTATCCCAATTTTTATTTTAGAAAATATTTTGTCTTCAGTTTTGAAGTACAATTTCACAGAGTACAGGATACTTAGTTGCTCTTGATCTGTCTGATGAAACCTTGGCATTTTCACTTGTTCTACCCTCTAAATTTTCCTGACTTTCTGAGCCTTTTAGAGGTCAGGATCTAATTGCCTTGGGCTGGCTATCCATTTGGCCAACTGCCACTTTTAAAAGTGAAGATATTGATATTATTTTCAAGACCAGGTGGCTATGTCAAGGGACTGTGTTGTCCTCTTTCCTAGAGATTAAATTCTTTTCTGCATTTGCCAAATTAGATTTCCTATAAACAAACAAGCAAAAAATAGAGAATAATGATTCTTTTTTTTTTCTCAGTAGCAAATACACTCAAAGAATTTGAGACTAAGGGAATAGATCTGAGATTTTACTATTAAAACTTATCAGTAACAAAGTATATCATGGTAATTACGATAGCAGCAGGGACTTACATACCTGGGATTATTTCAAACCCTTTGGATATGCTAATGCTTTACTTTTCCTAGCAATTCTATGAAGATGATATGTTATTATTATCTAAATTTTAAATGAATAAACTGTGAAATGATGAGGTAAAGGTTAAATAATTGTCAAACAACTATTAGATAGTGAATCAAAACTGTAAACACTAAGTGCGTGTATCAGATAATACTTAAAATTACATGTAGTAATACATAAGAATAATTATTAGTTATATAAGACATAGGAAAGATGCAATAAGGACAGACCCATCTGTGAGTTTTATCAAGAATCTGGGCTTTGAGGAATGGAGTCAGTGTGATATAATGGAATTAAAATAAATCTTCACAGCCAGGTATGGTGGAGCATGCTTGTAATCCCAGTAGCTCAGGAAGCTGAGGCAGGAGGAGCACAAGTTCAAAGCCAGACTCAGCAAAAGTGAGGCACTAAGCTTTTTAGTGAGACCCTGACTATAAATAACATAGAGAAAAATAGGGCTGGGGATGCTGTTCAGTGGTTGAGTGTACCTGAGTTCAATCCCCAGTATCCTCCTCCCCACCCACACACACATAAATCATCATGATTAGATGGATACAACTCCCAAACTGGCATTTGCTAGCAATGCTTTTATTTTGTAAATTTTATTTAGTCTCATTGACTATAAATTATGTGCTATATAAAATAAATACAACTACAGCAACTCTTTAGTCTCTTGTGAGGATTAGAAATTAACAAGCAAAAACTATACCACCATAAATGTTAGTTTTTTTCTCTTTTCTGGCTCAATAATAAATCTATATATTTGATGTAGGAAGGTTTGGGACCAGATAATAATTGTATACATATTGGAATAGTCAATGTATAAACAATTATGGATATTAAGTCTTTTTGGAATAGTTAAAAAATTTTCATGCAGAAGACATCTATAATATGACTGACTACATTACATTGATTCCATGTTTGTGCATCTTTACTCTCCTTAGAGAAAAGCAATTTGACAATATACACCTTTGAAGAAAAATGTATATCTCTTATTAGTAGGATAATTCACTTTAAGAACTCTACCTTGAGGCAATGATTCTAAACATGTTAAAGATGTTGTAAAGTTCATTATAGCTTTCATGGTAGTAAGTAGAATACCTGAATATTGAGAAGCAGAAGAATTAACTAGATGATAGTATTTGAGAAAATATGCATGAAAATACTGTTGGACATTTTATTAATATATCATATGTAAGTTTTGTGATCATTATTCAGTACAACAGAGAAATGAAATGAAATGATATAAATAATCTGAAAATAAAAGATGATTGCTGCAACACACACACACACACACACACACACACACACACACACACTCACTCACACCAATCTAAAAAAAACCAAACCCAAAGAACAGTTGCTCTTTCAGTCAGTTTTTGCATCACTGTGATCAAAACTCCCAGCAAGAACAACTTAAAGAAAGTTTATTTGAGACTCAGAGTTTCACAGGTCTTAGTTCATAGTTGGCCAATTCAACTGCTCTAGGCCCAAAGGGAGGCAGCATATTATAGAGAAGGGTCCCAGTGGAGGATAGGTTCTCAGCTAATGGTGGGGTCAGAAAGCAGAGAGAGCAAGGGGTCACATGGGAGATGTATCCTTCCAGGCACAACCCCCAGGGACC
Source organism: Ictidomys tridecemlineatus (assembly GCF_052094955.1). NCBI lineage: Eukaryota > Metazoa > Chordata > Mammalia > Rodentia > Sciuridae > Ictidomys > Ictidomys tridecemlineatus. Next base: position 169,894,649 of record NC_135479.1, read on the forward strand.
CATCACCTTCAGCCATGCCCCACATGCCTACAGTTATCTCCCAATCAGTCCATTTAAAGTAGGATGGACATATTGGATTACAGCCATCATAATCCAATTACTTTACTTACAAATATTCTTTCTTTAACAGGAGCTTTTGAGGAAGACTTCAGATCCAAACTGTAACAGTTGTTTTAGTGGGTGATAACCTTTTCTGCTGCTATCATTAATTTTAGTATTCTCTGGTCTGAAGTGAAAGTGTTGTTGCTTCTCAGAACTAGAGAAAATCATCCCAAAATCCTCTCTAAGGGACTTCATCTAACAGTTCCCGATCTAGAATAAAATGCATATTTTAAGATAATTAAAATATTTAATGATTCTCTTTATTAATGTGACTTCTTATTAAAATATTGCTCATTTAATTATAAAATCTAAATTTGCTTTATTTAAGATTTTATAATGTTATAATCCAACATAGATCAACCTTTGATCTCATTATAATAGTAAGATTATTGGAATATCTTCTTTTACTTAACTGAAAATGCTCCCTATGAAGCCTGCCATTGTAAATGTTACTTTTCCCTTCTCCGTTAGGTCTTCAAAATTTCCTCTCATCTTCTAGTATTTCAGGACAAGTAAAATATGGGTCACACATTAATTGCCAAATTAAGTTCATATTAATCTCTCCTAATCATTTTTCCTTTGAAGTATAGCTGCCATGCATTCAATTCTGTGCCATCTTGAAGCATTAACAGAAACAATTAAGAAATGAAAATTCTACATTCCCACTCTTACAGGAATCATAAATACAATTAGTTACTAATTAGACATGATTGACATAACAAAATACTAGAAAGTTCCTCTAATTAACACATTTTATTGAGAAATTGTCTTTGCAAATGCAGCATTACCCTTTTTAACTGAGGGATGTTATGCATGGATGCATCATATGGATGGAGGCCCTAATATGTTAGCATCCTGACACAAATGAAATGGAGAAATATAACTTTGTAATTTCTGGATTAGACCTTGGGATTAGATATTTATTAAATTAACAAATTCCAAATTTTGAACACTTAGCAAGTGTTTATCATGATATTTGGTTTTTCTTAAACCAAAATGATTAAATTCATTCTATAAGCAATTTAAAAAGGATTAAAGTAAAATCATCAAAATTTGGTGAGCTTTTTCTTGATAGTTATGACTACCTCGTGAATTGTATTGTTATTAATTTTATCTTAATAAAGGACATTTCTGTTCAAACAATTTGAAATAAAAGTAACTTTATGTGTTACCTAAGTAAGACATATCAATATGCTTCTCTTGTTGCTTGTAATAGATTTTTTCATATCAAATGACATTTCACATCTCAAAATTACACTCAGACAAAAAAATATCTAAAGTGCTGGATAAAATTGATAACCATAAAACTGACTTTTTGATGGAGATGTTATAAATTAGCACTGCTGTTTTTTATTTCATATTGCTAAGGCTAATTTTAACAAAGGATATTCCAGAAATTAAAAATTAAAAAAGAAACATCAATATGATTAGATGATTGAAGAGTTAAGCCATTTATTCATTCTTTGGTGCAATCAACAAGAATATACAGAACACTTTTGTTGTCTACAAGTTTGTTGCTACAGAGAATATAGCGTAAACTAAAAGATAAGAAATTGCAAAATCATTCTCTAGTGGGACTAGCCTTCTAGGATGAGAAAAAAAGAAATCATTGAATATGTGTTGTAATAATTTTAGTTTTAGGATGTTCTATGAAAAGAAATAAATTTATATAAAGAAGAATGAGGATACTAAGTAGTGATTATTTAAAGTTAGTATGTTCAAGGAATGCTTCAAGTTATTTTAAAAGGATGAGCAATGGGAAAATATGGAGAGAGTACATCCGAAGCAAAACAAATATATAGTATTATTCCATCCATTATTAGCCCTTATAATAAATTTAAACATCCTCACAAGAAATATCCTAATTTAACCAATGTCACTATGCTACTCTGGGAAAGTAAAGTATGTGAGGAATACTTTATTAGTAATTTAGGTTTTAATTTAACATTATTTTAGTCTCCAAAGTTAGTAATTGATGTTTCACTAAAATGTTGTAAAAATTTACTAACATTATCTTTTATTCTTTTCTCCTGGCATCTTGCACATTTTTGTTTGCACAACTGTTCTGTAAGTTTGTACATTAGATTTTTTGAGTAGTAGAATACTATGGATCATATTTCTGTATTTATTTTGCTGGTAGTAGACTCACTTCTTTGTTCGGCAAGTACTCCAGCTGTATATTAAAAAAATAATTTTAATTATTTGTTTTATTTCAGAATCAATTCAAAGAGGGACATTGGTGAGTATCGTCTAGTTAAGGTCTTATTGATTTAATCTAGGTTAATTGGCTTAAAATTTTATTTTGTTGTGGTAAAAACACAGGAGATTTTTTCTCTTAATACTTTTAGTTAAGATACAACATCATTGACTACAGATAGAATATTATACAGTAAATATTTAAACTCTCTCATCTTGATTAATTCAAATTTCACTTTATGGCCATTTGACTAGCAAATCTTCATTCCCCTTAGAACCAAAACACTGGCAAAAACATCTTAATTCTTTGCTTCTATGTGTTGCACTATTTTAAAAGCTAAAATAAGTGGAATCATGTGTTTGTCTTTTTGTATATATCTTACTTGCTTATTGTAATATACTTAGGTTTATCCATGTTGTCACACGTTGCTGAATTTTATTCTATGTCAGCGTAATATTTCATTGAATGTATACAATCACATTTTTTTGGAAATCTGTTTATTTATTGATGGACATTTAGGCTTTTTCTATATCTTAGCTACATTGGACAGTATAGTAAGAAATGTGGGCATGCTAACATATCTTTAACATCCAGATTTTAGTATACAAAAAGAAGTTGTATTTTTGTATGCTAAAAAGAACCAGATGTAAAAGATATTTTTAAAAAAACCCTGTTCCACCCACACCAGCCTGCAGGTACCCAGGCTCACAGTAGGCCCAGGTCCATCCTGCCACCAGCAGACAACACAGGAGCCCAGCCTCTGGCAGAAGACCACTTTTTCAGACCTGTGGATTACCATGGGAGGTCAGGCCTGGCTGACCAGATTATCTTGGGAGGTCAAGCTGGGGCCAGATCTGCCCTCACTGACTTGCCCAGGAACCACATACAGGGCAGTTCATCCTCCCCAACCTGGGAGCCCAAGTCTAACCCACTACCATCTTAGGACACTGCATTCATCCCCATAGCTTTCCCTATGAAGTAGCCCCTACATTTTGACAACAGACAGGGCCTAGAAGCAGCTGCACCTAGAGCAGGTGGCCCAAAGACAGTGTAAGGTCCACCCTATTAGCACCATCTCTGTAAGATTTTGCATCCATCTTGGGGCACCTCCACTATTATCTCTGAGTTACCTAGCATACATTGAGGGACACCAGTAGGGTCTGGAGGCCCAAAACCAAGGTGACATACTGACAATCTGCACTGCTACTACAAGAATATAGGGTAGAAACTGTAATAGCTCAGATCCATGCTACAAAAAAAGGAAGACATATAGACAAGATGAAAAAACAAGGGAGGAAACTGTCCCAAACAAACCAGAATACTACAATAACAGAAACAATGATCAGTGAAGTTGATAAAATGTCAGAGAAGGAGTTCAGAAGGTTCATAATTAAAATGATCTGTGAATTAAAGGATGACCAAAGTGAGCAAATACAGGCAAAAATCGATCAGTCCAACAAAGAGGTAAGAGAGCAAATTCAGGTAGCAAAATATTACTTCAAAAAAGAGATAGAGACTCTGAAAAACAAACAAACAGAAATCCTTGAGATGAAGGAAACAATAAATCAAATGAAAAACTCAATAGAAAGCATAAAAAAACAGACTACATCACTTGGAAGAAAGAACATCAGATAATGAAGACAAAGTATGCAATCTGGAAAATAAAATTAATCACAAGAGAAGATAGAGAGAAAAGATGAACAGAACATCCAAGAATTATGGTATAGCATCGAAAGACCAAACCTAAGAGTTATTGGGATAAAGGAAGGCACAGAGTTTCAAACTAAAGGAACACACAATGTCTTCAATGAGATAATATCAGAAAATTTCCCAAGCATGAAGAACAAATTGGAAAACGAAATACAAGAGGCTTACAGGACACCAAATGTACAAAATTACAACAGATCTACACCAAGGTACATTATAATGAAAATGCCTAGCACACAGAATAAGGATAGAATCTTAAACGCCACAAGAGAGAGAAACCAGATCACATGTAGGGGGAGAACAATTCATATCTCAGCAGATTTTTCAATTCAGACCCTCAAAACCAGGAGATTATGGAAAAATGTATACCAAGCTCTGAAAGAAAATGTATTCCAACCAAGAATCTTATATCCAGCAAATTAAGCTTTATATTTGATGATAAAATAAAAACATTCCATGATATACAAAAGTTAAAAGAATTCCCAACTAGAAAGCCTGCACTACAGAATATCCTCAACAAAATATTCCAAGAAGAGGGAATGAAAAACAATGATGAAAATCAACAGAGAGAGAGATTACACTAAAGAAAAATCTAATGAAAGAAGAAACCAAGTCAAGTTAAATACCAAAAATAAATAAAAATGCCTGGGAATACAAATTATGTTTCAACAATATCCCTGAATGTTAAAGGTCTAAACTCAGCAATCAAAAGGCATACACTAGCAGACTGGATCAAAAAAAAATTCAATATTATGCTGCCTCCAAGGGACTCATCTCATATGTAAAGACGTCCACACACTGGCGGTAAGGGGTTGGGAAAATCATACCACTCACATGGATCGCAGAAGCAAGCAGGGGTTTTCATATAAAATAAAGTAGACTTCAAGTTAAACTTAGCCAAAAGGGATAAAGAAGGACATTTCATACTACTCACGGGAGCCATACACCAACAAGCCTTAACAATTGTAAATATATATACCCCAAACCATGGGCATTCTATGTTTATCAAATAAACTCAAGTTCAAGAGTGAAAGCCTTAGAAAAAGAAGAAGAAATCTACACCAAAATAGTACAAGACAGGAAATAATTAAAATCAGAGATGAAATCAATGAAATTGAAACAAAAGAAACAATTGAAAAAAGTGACAGAACAAAAAGTTGGTTCTTTGAAAAAAATAAATAAAATTGACAAACCTTTACCATGCTAACAAAGAGAAGGAGAGAGAAAACTGAAATTTTTAACATACATGATGAAAAAGAAGTATCACAACAGACATTACAGAAATACAGAAGATAATTAGAAACATTTTGAAAACTTGTACTCCAATAAAATATAATATCAAAGGCATCAACAAATTTCTAGAGTCATATGATTCGCCCAAACTGAATCAGGATGATATACACAATGTAAACAGATAAATTTCAAGTGACAAAATGAAAGATGCCATCAGAAGCCTAAAAACAATGAAAAAAAACCAGGATGTATACTCTTTAAATTATTTTTTGAAATAGAAAAAGAGGGAGCACTTCAAAACTCATTGTGTTAGGCCAATATCACCCTGATTCCAAAACCAGGCAAAGACACATCAAAGAAACAAAACTTTAGACCAACGTCTCTAAGGAACATAGATGCAAATATTCTCAAAAAATTCTGGCAAATCAAATATAAAACATATCAAAAAGATAGTGCACCACTATCAAGGGGGGTTCATCCTAGGAATACAAGCGAGTTTCAACATACAGAAATCAATAAATGGAATTCATCATATCAATAGACTTAAAGATAAGAGTCATATGATTATTTTAATAGATGCAGAAAAAGCATTTGATAAAATACAGTATGCCTTTATGTTCAAAACACCAGAAAAATTAGGAATAATAGGAACATATTTTAACATCATAAAGTCTATCTATACTAAGCCCCAGGTCAACATCATTCTCAATGGAGAAAAAATGAAGACATTCCCTCTATAAACTGGAATAAGACAGGGATGCCCTCATCCATCATTTCTATTTAGTATAGTTCTTGAAACACTGGCCAGAGCAGTTAGACAGATGAAAGAAATGAAAGGATACGCATAGGAAAAGAAAAACTCAAACTGGCACTATTTGCTGATATGATTCTATACCAAGAAGACCCAAAAAGTTCCACCAGAAAACTTATAGAATTAGTAAATGAATTCAACAAAGCATCAGAATATAAAATGAACACCCATAAATCAAATGCATTTCTGTATATCAGTGACAAATCCTTCGAAAGGAAAATGAGTAAAACTACTCCATTTACACTAATCTCAATAAAAATAAAATACTTGGGAATCAACTTAACAAAAGCAGTAAAATATCCATATAATAAAAACTTCAGAACTCTAAAGAAAGAAATCAAAGAAGACCTTCGAAGATGAAATGATCTACCTTGCCTTTGGATAGGCAGAATTAATATTATCAAAATGACCATACTACCAAAAGCACTACATAGATTTAATACAACTCTGATCAAAATCCTCATGACATTCCTAAGAGAAGCAGAAAAACAAATCATGAAATTCATTTGGAAAAACAAGAGACTCAGAATAGCTAAAGCAATCTTTAGTAGTAAGAGTGAAGCAGGTGGCATCACTATACTAGAGTTTAAAATATACTACAGAGAAATAATAACAAATACAGCATGGTATTGGAACCAAAACACTCTGGTAGACCAATGGTACAGAACAGAGGACACAGAGACTAACCCACAAAACTACACTTATCTTATATTAGACAAAGACTCCAAAAACATGCATTGGAGAAAGGATAATCTCTTCAACAAATGTTCCTGGGAAGACTGGGAATCCATATGCAACAAAATGAAATTAAACTATCTCTCACCATGCACAAAGAAACTCAACTCAAAATAGATCAAGAACATAGGAATACAACAGGTGATCCTGTGTCTAATCGAAGAAAAAGTAGGCTCTAATCTCCATCATGTGAGATTAGGCCCCGACTTCCTTAATAAGAATTCTATAGTGGGGCTGGGGATGTGGCTCAAGTGGTAGCACGCTCGCCTGGCATGCGTGCGGCCCGGGTTGGATCCTCAGCACCACATACAAACAAAGATGTTGTGTCTGCCGAGAACTAAAAAAAATAAATAAATACTAAAAATTCTCTCTCTCTCTCTCCTCTCTTACTCTCTCTTTAAAAAACAGAATTCTATAGTGAAAAAATTAAAATCAAGAATCAATAAATGGGATGGACTCAAACTAAAACTTTTTTTCTCAGCAAAAGAAACAAGCCACATCAATGTTCATAGCAGCACAATTCACAATAGCTAAACTATGGAACCAAACTAGATGCACTTCAATAGATGAATGGTTAAAAAAAAGTGGCATATATACACAATGGAATATTAGTCAGCAATAAAAGAGAATAAAATCATGGCATTTGCAGGTAAATGGGTAGAGTTAGACAAGATAATGTTACGTGAAATTAGCCAATCTCCAAAAAACAAATGGTGTATATTTTCTCTGATATAAGGAGGCTGATTCACAGTGGGGTATGGAGGGGAAGCATGGGAGATATAGACGAACTCTAGATAGGGCAGAGGGGTAGGAAGGCAAGGGAGTGGGCATTGGGTTAGAAATGATGGTGGAATATGATGAACACCATTATCCAAAGTACATGTATGAAGAAACAAATTGGTGTGAATATACTTTGTATACAACTAGACATATAAAAAATGTGTATTTTATACATGTAATATGAATTATAGTGCATTCTGCTGTCATATATTAAAAAATAATAAAAAAGAAAAAAACCCTGCTTACAATACTTTCTAAAAAAGTAGAATACTCAGGGATAAAAATAAAGGAGATGAAGAACTTATATACTGAAAACTTCATAGAGTCATATAAGAAGTGAAGAAGATACAAATGAATTAAAAGCCATCCTGCATCATGAATCAGCAGGCTACTGCTACAATGGCCATTTTACCCACAATGATCTACAAATTGGAGCAATTGCTATCAAAATATCATAGATACTTTGTTAAGTAATAGAAAAAAAAATTATAAAATTCATATAAATCTACAAAGGACCACAAATAGTCAAGAAATCTTGAGAGAGAAAAACAAAGTTGGAAGCACCACATTTTATGATTTTAATATGTATTCTAAAGTTACAGTAAAATTACAGTAATATTCTGATATTCTAATGATGGAGAAGAATTGTCTAAATTCTACTTATACCCCCAAATTCCTTCCTTTTCAAAAAAATCTCAATTCTACCAGAAGAACTTACATATTTTCATAAAATTATACTCTTTGAAAATAAAATATTTCTTAATGTTACAGTTTAGAGTTCAGTTATTTTATGAGGAAAAAAAACACATTAAGATATCATTCACAGTTTCCATGCTAAGCAGAACCTAATTTTAATCATAAACATATGTTTGAAGGAAGGAATCCATGCTGTTTCTAGAAAATCACTCTTAATGCCTAAAATGCTTGTGATAGAATATCGTAGTTCATTTTTCCAGTCAGGTCTAATCCTTTCAAGTAGATAAGGCATAAATGAGTTTAAACCTGAAAACCTGGCTAAACATATTTCACAATTAATTAGTCACTTTAAGAATCACAGTTCAGTGTTGAATTCCACACATTGACAGGTCAAAATGATGACAGAACAGATAAATATGAGTGTATATAAATTATCTCTCCTTCATGTAAAGACTCAGATTAAAAATTTAACATTAACATGAATATTATAATAATGTGCAAGTCCATCCTTCTCTCAGCCAATGTAGCACCACTGAGTTTAGCACAGTTTGGTTACTGCCATGTTTTGATTAACTTTAACGTTTGTTTTAATCAAAGTACACACTTCCCTCCAGGTTGAAATATTGTAGTTGATTTCAAAATATATCAGTTTTCACTGTATTGTATAGATTTTTAATTTTATTCTTTGCTATATTTTGATTTATTTTCAAGATGAATTTGGGCCATCACCAAAGACTAAAAGCACAGAGTATTGACAATGAAAGCGTGTAAGTCTTTCCACACTAAGAACCTGAAAGTCATCTCAGAAAATTTCTTTATGTTTTAAACTAAAAAAACTGAGGTTTAGAAGATTTTATTTTTAGTCCTGGTTACACTATACTTTTTAATGAATTCACCTTAAAACTTGAGTGTTGTACTCCAGATGTATCTGATTTCTGTCAACAAAAACAAAACCAACCAAAAATATCTCTAAGTGCTTTGATTATTTTTTTTTCATAAAATCAGAATTTACCCATGTAAAAATAATGAATACCCTCTAATTTTATTGCAGTGATATTATAATTTTAATGTCTAGAGTAGCTTTGGTTGTAAATTTGTTGGTGCTAATCTGAAAATCAAGTAAGCAATATGCCTTGGCAATCCAGTCAGGAATCCAGGCAATCCATTATTGGGTTTATTGATTGACTAGAAGAAATATATGTTAGTTATTATTCAAATCATACCAACTTATATTAGGTTAGGAAAAATGGAGAATACAAAAGAAAATGAAAAATTACTGTGATAAAATCTTAATTTTACAAAAGTATTAAAGTGTAAGTGAACTCAAGAGAATTAATGTGGCATCCAAAAATTAAAAAAATAAATATATAAACCAAGAAATTAATAGTAAGGAAAATTTGACTACAAACATGCATAAGAGCTATTTGTGAAACAGGAGACCTTGAAATTTAGGATTTTTTTTACAAAGGCTTTTTTTACATCAAATGTTTTGTTATATAACCTTTACTATTCTCCTTGTATCCCTGATAAATAACAATGAACTTTCAAATTCTGACACACTGTCCTCCCTTAATGTCTCTGGATCTTGTAAACAATTATGTCTTCTCACTTAGGATATTGTGTTTGCCTGCCTATTTCTTTTCACAAACTGCTCACAGTATGAATATGGATATCAGAGTAATTTTTCAAGACTCATAGGACTTAGTGTATGCCAAAAAATATTGAAATGGATCCAAATTATCAAACTCTTACAAATTCTTATTTGAAACAGTGATGAAAACTTAGCCACCAAAATATAATGATTGAGAGCTTATACCAAAGCTTACCTTTCTCTTAAAGATTTGCTGAAAAAAAAAACTGGTTTAAAAAAAATATTACTTACTTGTGTCTCCCACAATGGAAGAAATTAGCATTTTTTAAGATAAAAACAGACCACCTTAGAATAAGCAAGATAGCTAACAAATCACTTATCATAGATACAGAATAAAGGCAATGGGATATGATTTCCTGTGAAAAAAATCTGATTAAGCGTCTCCAAACCACTTTAACAAGAAGCCAACCCTCACATCGGGATTTAGATATAGATATACTTCTTCCACCATAACCCGCATGCCTACATTTACCACCCCGTAATCCTTTAAATTATTAAGCTATCAAATGGATGAATACATATGACAGTTTATAGCTGTCATAATCTAATCATTTCAGCTTCATCATTGACACAGGAGCATTTGGGGGAAAGCTCATATTCAGATCACAATATTGTGTAAATATGTTAACAGTTCTCTTGATCATTGTGGACTCAGGATTGATGAGGCTCCATCTCAACAGATAATTCCAAATACATAAATGGCAAAGAGGAATAACTTACTTGTTCAGTGATGTACAATCTAACATATAATTGGTAAGAACAAGTCATATGTTCATGACCAACTTCAAATGAGGCAAGAAATTGCAACCCTACCATGTACCCCTAAGGAAAAAAAAAACTTAACAAAAACAAAGAAAATATACTCACAACTCTCACAATTTATGTTAGGGGATGTGTATAGGCTAGAAAATTTGCATTCTGATGCCATTTTCTGAGCATATTGTGTATCTATATTGCTACATCAAGAAAGTAGGTATTACTTTGAGTTGGTGGCTCTAGCCTAGGGATGGAAAAATATATTTCATTTTCAATGCTAGCTTAGATAGACTGATAGCAATTGCCTAGGGTAGTGTGTTGAGAAGTATTTTGAAGCCTCTTCAAGGCTCAGTGGAAAAGAGTGCCATGATTGATTAGTGTGTTTCAGATAAGCAAAACTATTATACTCATCTGAAATAGGTTGTTCAATCACTCTGCTTTCTAGAGCTCTAAGCATCCATTGTGAAAAGCCATGCACAGGGTCTAGAAAGACAGAGACATTTTAAAGAAAATGACATTTCAAGTAATATGGGTATTTTTATAACATTTCTAGAAATTATAGATATCTCAAGCATATTTTTACATTTCATAGAAAAGCAAAGAAATACTCTCATGCTGATAGTAAAGTACTAATTTCAATGTTCTGTTCAATTTTCTCTATATGTATACCTCATACCTCTATTTATGCCTATACATATATACCTAAATGAGTATGTCTATAGGTATACCTATATGAGAATTTTGACTCATAAATTTTGGCTTGAAGATCATATAGTGATGGCCAATGTGAAATTAATAATTATCAGTTTACCTGAGTGCTAAAATATTTAGTATCAGTTTTGAATTATTTTAACAATGTTTTTACTCAAAATCTATCTATAAAACACTTCCTATGACAACACTGGGGTGGAGAAAAAGGATTATGAAGAAGGAAAGAAGGAAGGAAGAAAGGAAGGAAGGAAGGACGGACTTCCATTCTCTCTAGCTTTTTGTGTTTTTCTTTCTGTTGGCACTGATATGCTTTCCTCAAAAGATCATATGAGGCAACCACTGCAACCATATTTCCACTTGCATTCCTCCCGCAGTGATCAGACACAATTTGCACTTCAATGAGAGCTGTTACTATTATATGATTGTTAAATGCATATTTTTTTTAAGTATCCTTTCAACTTCTCACTAGTGATATGAACAGAGCCATAGTATTTGGGTTATCTATAACTGAAAACAACTTCTCTAGTTATATAAATATTACTTCATATATAGTAAATTTAACTAAGAGGTTTTGTGTAGATTTGTACTTGTCATAATTGCAAACGAATTAAATCTTTTGACAGTCACATATTCTCACATAAGAATCTTTATGTTTTCAGTGTCCTCTGTCATAACAAATCACATACAGTATAAAACAGAACATTCATTCACTATAGAAACATAGCAAACATTCATTATATAAAGCTCTTGGAATTAGATATACTTCAGTTAATTTTCTTCATGTTATAGAGAAGAAAACAAAAATCAACCAAATAAAACATCTCTCCAAAGTTACAAAACATATAGTGATTGAATTATGCCTTTTGAATTCTAATTTATTATTTAATTTCTCTCTAAAAAGTGTTCTTTTAATTTCATAATATTTTATCATATTTTACCTTAGATTTTTGAATAAAATAATTTGTATTTCATGTAACATATATCTTAAATATAGATTTATATAACAATACATAATTTCATAAGTTTACTGTACAGTTATGTGCATGGATTGGTGTTCTCCAGAGAAACAGGATAAATAAGATGTGTGAATAATTATGTGCATATGCACACACATATATGTACATATATGAGAAAGAAAAACAAATGGATTTATTTACTTTTAGGAAAATGGCACACATAATTATAGAGACTGGTGAGACCAAATCTGCAGGGTGAACTGGGAGGCTGGAAATCCAAGAAACATTTGACTTTGCAATTCAAAAACCATAGGATGTCTGCTGGCAGAATTCCTTCTTGCTTCAAGAAAGTCAGTCCTTTCTTATGTTCAAACCTTCAGGTGATTGAATAAGGCATACCAACATCATGGAGAACAGTCCACTTTACTCAAAGTTTGTCAATTTAATGCTAATTTCATAAAATAGTCTTCACAGAAATATCCAGAATAATGCTTAACCACATATCTGACCACTGTATAGTAGTCAACTTGACACATGCAAGTAACCTTACTTTTGAGAAGACTGCAATTTCTCATTTCTGGATGATTTTTTTTATGTTCTGCACAATCAGAAAGTGAAGCTAAGATCAAATTTTTACTGTCGGCACAGTGTGTATATTCCCCCCAAACACATAAATATTTTAGCAACATTTGGGAGAATTAGTATTCATCCTGTGCATTAAGGAAATCTTTCCCCAATCATTAATTGATCACTAGGTTGAATAGGTACCAAAAATCTAACAAGATGGAAAATTTTGCTTACATAAAAGAGATATATATTAACATTTTTTAATTCTCTGCCAAATATCAGTTAAATAAAATTAAAATTTAATATTAAAAAACTATCTTGGAAATCAAGAAATACAACTAAGCAAACACCTAATTTTAATCAATTGGTTTACATAAAGATGGATTTAAAATTTTTGAACTAATAACTGAGACACATTGTTAAAATGAAACTTGAATATCAATACACAGCACTGATATTTTGTTACTATAGATAAAATATCAACTATATACATGTTTTTTCATGGTATCAAGGAAACTTTGGCCATTTAGTAAAAATAATTTGAATTGTTTATTGAAATAATCCAACAACTTGATTATTATTATTATTTTTTACAAATATCAATAGTTGTATACCCACACATAAAATAACACATACACACTCAGATAAAATTTTAAGATACACATAATGTCACCACTATTTGTGTTATATTGTTTGTGGAATCAGGTAGGGTGGTAGGTACATAAACTGTCAACAATTTTTCACTTTTATGATGAATATATTTTTTGTTTCTTTGAAAACACTTTAATTCTTAATTATATTTCTACAGCATGTATTCATCTGTAAATAGTTTTTATTTTAAAAATTAAATTATTTAAAAATAAATATAATTTTTATTTTTTTGCAGTGCTGAGGATTGAATCTAGCACATTGTACAAAGTTGGCAAATGCTGTATCATTGAGCTACACTGCAGCCTCCAAGGTTTACTTTTAATCAATAAAATAACTGAATTTTGTTTTTAGCTGCTTTGAGATGACTTTTTTGGTGTGCATTTTGCTAACATTACCAAATATTTTCTTGTATATAACACATTAAAATGATAACTATATTGTATTCATATTTCTGAGAACATTCTACCCCCCATATTTTAAATTAATGAATTGTCATCTACTATTTATATTTTGTATTTCCAAAATCTAAAAAAAAAAAAAATGAAAACAGCAGGTTTGAATCTAATTATTGTTTGGTTTTAAAGTCTTGGCTAACTTTCAAAAATCTCAATTATTTCAGGTAGGTTTTAGCACATGCTATGAAGAGGACTTCAATAGTCTTATTTCTTCCTTTATTTTATAATAAATTAGTATGAAATGTGACTTGAAGAGAATGAATAAATTAAAAATGTAATACTTTCACAACTTTTGGGGTAAAAGCTAAATTTTTACTGTGTTCCATCAGGTGTGCTATTTTTTAAGATTGTCTCTGAAGGAGAGAATGTGTTTAGCTTGTCCATCCACCAAAGCAGAAAATTAGATTACTCAGGAAGGCAGATCAGCAGAGCAGAAAGTTAGTTACATCTACAGGTGAGTGGAGGTGGTATTGAGATAGGAATTTGTGCTGTGTCACTATGTTATTTGTGAAATGAAAGTCATAAAAATCACTCATCAAAATCTTTATGAAATAAATTTAATATAAACCATATATTAGAAAAAGGCTTACTTCTAAGGTGCCCTGGTTTGTCAGGATGATTAATTTCATTGTGGTTGTTGGACTAAGGTCACTGTCTTCTTGTTGGCCCTTGGTCACAAAGTGCCCTCAGCAAGTAGGGGCCATGATCAGCCCTCTGGTATTACCTGAGGTTCCTTGGACTTGACTTCTCTGTGGATTATCTCATGACAAAGCGTCCTGCTTCCTCAAAGCTGGGAAAGGAAGGAGTCTGTACAGTTAATCTGCCAGCAATATAAAATGTGATGTTATAGAGATTTTTATTTCAAAAATTCCATTGTTATTATTTCAGGAAATCATTAAATTTATTGGAATAAATGTACTATCTGTCTCTTTGATACCATCTCAAATTTCAATTTAATTTTTCTATTTAAGCTGGAATCCTTGTGTGTGTTTTACAAAAAATCATCGAGTGTGTTTTAATTTTGGAGTAATCATCCAAATATGTGGGAAGAATTTATACATAAAAAAGGGATATTTATCTGAATTTCACCTTTCCTATTTCTCAAAAGATTCTTCTGGCTCAGAACACAAAGACTAGGGGGTTCATATCAGAGTTCTAAACCCTGTGTACTCTTCTGTGTGCTCTTTCAGCTAACAGTGTTAAA
Organism: Ictidomys tridecemlineatus; assembly: GCF_052094955.1. Classification (NCBI taxonomy): domain Eukaryota; kingdom Metazoa; phylum Chordata; class Mammalia; order Rodentia; family Sciuridae; genus Ictidomys; species Ictidomys tridecemlineatus. Next base: position 169,909,861 of record NC_135479.1, read on the forward strand.
ATATAGTCTTTCCAAAGATCATTCCTTTCTCTTAAATGGTTACCATCCTGTATTAACTACATAACTTTGCTTACTTTACCAAGCTTTATGTAACTGTTTTGTTTTGTTTTGCATGTATAATTTGACCCAGGTTTATATTTATTGTCTATATAAGAGTTTCCCCCAAAGGAGTTAACCTCCTTATACCAGAAATGGTCTCAAATGCAAAGCTCAAGCATCTTTTGATGCTACCTTTTTGCCTTTTCTGAATTTCTTCAGTAGCTTAAACATAATTATACTGGCCTCTATATTTTATTTTTGAAAGATTATGATCTCCAAATAAATAAAGAACACTAAAGAGTTCTATAACTGTTAAATAGTAAGATCTCTTAATATTTTAGTGATATCCACTATGAAATTGTTTAGTCTGCATTTTGCAGCCTGTCTCACTTTTTAGTCTGATACAATGTCATCAGTGAGTACTAAAATTACTTTTTTCTTTTTCTTAATAATTGTAAATTATTGAATATTATAACACTAATATTTCTGTACATGTATTCACAGATGTAATGTAGGACTAAAAGGAATTTTAACTATTTTCATATACATTTATTGTTGTCACTGAGACTTCTTTAGAAAATAATAAGTGAATGTTGATTTAATCATTTGATTTTTTTTTTCAGTGCATAATCTTCTGTGACTAGTTAGCAAGTGTACTTTTATAGAAGGGCCAGCACCATGGTGTTCATTTATGTTTAGTTTTAAAATAGTAAAAACTGAAAAATACCAAGAAGACTTTTTAATATATTTAGAACTATTTAAGTTCTACAGCAAAGAAAATTAATTTGATAGTATGAATAAAGAATTTTCAGGGCTATTTCAGGAGTCTTTCTAAGATGCTGTCATAAACAATTGGTTAAAGAATTATTAACAAGCATTTTCCCTTTTATTAGCAAATGTGTATCAAGGACTTTTTTTTTTTTTTTGGTGATACTGGGGATTGAACTCAGGGACACTCAACTGCTGAGCCACATCTCCAGGTCCATTTTGCATTTTATTTAGAGACAGGCTCTCACTGAGTTGCTTAGAGCCTCACTTTTGCTGAAGCTGCCTGTGAACTTGCAATCTTCCTTCCTCAGCCTCTCAAGCAAATGGTATTACAGGCGTGCACCACAGTGTGAGCCCAGCTCAAAGACAGATACTTCTTACTGAAAGCTTTCAGAAGTCACAAAGTGATAAACTGCTGGGAGCTGGGTAGAGATATAAGGGTATCATACTGCACTTGAGAAGAGGAAAATACCAGGCCAGAAAGATCTTAGGTCTGCAATGGGGGATTCAGACCTGCTTTGTTCTCCCCATTTATATGGAAGGATTCCTGTCAAACACAGACCCTGTGACAGGGTCTGGTCAGGGACTCAGGTGCACTTTATATCATAGATAATGGCCTTCAGGATATTTGGTGATACTGTACTCTGTGATCAATTAACACTGCTTGTCTTGGAGACTAGCATGTTTCTATGAAACATAGTTCTTTAAGGAATTATGCTAATTAGCAAGGATTTCACTTAATTGTATTTTAAACAATTGAAGATTATCAGGAATTTATTACGATGATGATGTCACAATATCACTTCAGTTATGGTTCAGTGGTTTAATTGTCAATAGAAGGCATTAAAATCAGTATTATAGAGTTATCTGTTCATGTCTTTACTTAAAGAGAAGATGAAGAACGTGAGAATATTTATTTTCATCATTTCCCAAACCAATTTTTAAAGACTGGCCAAGAATATACCAATGTCATTCTTATTACTCTTTAAATGTACAAAAGTACTTCAAATGATTAGTGTACATAGTTGAGATCCCTTAATATATATATCTAATCAATCCATGCAATTCAAACAATTTTTTGAAAAGTATTTTTTTAATATTATTTTTTTTAGCTTTCGGTGGACACAACATCTTTATTTTTATTTTTTTATGTGGTGCTGAGGATCGAACCCAGCGCCCTGCACATTCCAGGCAAGCGTGCTACCACTTGAGCCACATACCCAGCCCCTTTTTGAAAAGTATTTTAAGATAAAAAAGAAAAAGTAACTTTTCTCAAATGTTTGAAAATACAAATTTAGGCTACTGACATTATAAATTAATAAACATTGTGTATGTTTATAAACCACATATAGCAGCCTAACACTGTAGAAAATAAGTAAATTTACCAAGATAAATACAAAATGTTGTCTTTTAGTCAGAACTGCATGAGAGCTGATGATCCTATATGCTGTGTGATAGGGGATATTATAATCACAACCAGTCACTTACTGCAGGAATTATATGTCAAAATGAATAATTTTAAAAGATGATAATTCTTTTGTCTAAACCAGACAAATTTAAGCAAAGGGAGTTTAAGGCTGATAGTTAACTTTACTTTAAAATAAGAGTAGTATAAATTTAAATTATTGTTTGATCATCTGTCATAACACTTATGGAATTAAATTTTTCATTAATATTTTCAGGTATTTAGAAAAAAATATGTTTTTCTTAATTTTCAGACTAAGTTATATTTAAGGAATAAATTGTTTTTGTTTATTTTATTAAGTATGTAAGGGATTCTGAAACATGATATAAAATGACCAGTTTATAATAACTGGAATATTCTTATGCACATTTTACCATCTTCTCATGCAAATGGAAAAGAGATAAATGCTTTTCCAAACAAAAGGATCATATGCTAAGTAATATTTGATGTTAAATTTTTAATGTATTACTAGACTTTGAAATCATCTGTATTCTCAATTTCTATCTGCAAATGCAACATAGAAGTTATAATGAACTCAAGATATAATAATTTAAACTGTTTCTGAAAGAAATGCATTCTTGTATGATTTATCATATATTTTATTCAGATTTTAACCATAGTGTTAATAACAGTTTATTAAAGTTAAATATAAAACAAATTGCAATTAAAATGAAAATTTTATTAAGATCTATATAACTTACCATCCAAAATCCAGACATATCATTAAAAATTATTGTGAAGAAAAGTAACCTTTATGAAATCAGTATGGTTTTACTTAATCAAAGGAAAGATTCAAGCTTTTATATCTGCCTCAACTTTGTCTGGGAGTTTAACAAAGATAAATGATGCCATAAATCAGAAGAGGCATTTCTTTCTACTTCACACTTAGCACTCTGACCTTTTACCACTTATTTGTTTTATTAATTTTAAAGACAATGACACTTAAGAGTTCTCTTGCTATGGTACTTGATATAGTTGCAGAAATATTAACATATTTGGGAATTAAGGAAAGAAAAAAATTATTCTGCATTGAGAAAAAAAATAATAAGAACCAAATTGCTATATTGCTAGTATTTTGCCTTATAATTGAATTTTGAAAAATAAACAAAATTTAAACTGTTGTAAAAGTGGACATATGATAAAACATATATATAAATAAATGATAAATATATATATATTTAATCTGTTGTAAAAGTGGACGTATGATAAACATATATATAAATGAATGATAAATGTATATAGATGTGTAAATATCTAAGAAACCCTTAAGAGTACTGACAATTTTTATTGACATAACTTAAAAGGGTAAAATAATTTATTATGTCACATGATTTCATATTGGAATTTTTTCTGAAATTTTGTAACTGATTATGAATCAATTTGATAAAAAATGAATTTTCATTTTTATATTAACGTCATTATAAAATGCTTAATATTTCCCTTGTATTAATTGATATTGAATCTGCAGAAAGGTATTTAAGGAAGGAAAATATGACTTAGGTAAAATAATTTGGCTAGCAGAAATATATTTTTTTCTCTGATTCATTCTGGAAACTGGAATTTCACAAATTCCTTTCATGCATGCAAGAGCTCTAAAAATTAATTTAAAAATATATTTATTCCACGAAAATTGTATTATGTGGAAATGGTCAAAGGTGAAATTTAGATTGGCTAAGAGAGGTTAAAATATGACAAATATTTTACCAAATATACCACTGTAACACTAGAATTGTATTTAAGGGGACAAGAAGGAAAGAAAGAAAGTTAACTTGAATTGTGGAACTATGTCTACAAAACATGTAACATGGGTTTCTGCAACAGATGTAATTTAAAACTATCTGCACTTTAAATTTGTTTTAAACATAAATTTAAATAGAGGACAAAAAAAATTTTCATGTGTATTGTATTAACAGATCAGAGATCAATGCACAAATTATACTCATTCAAACATTTTGTGTGTAGTTAGTTTGCATTAGTAGAATTGTCTATTATGTGGAAAGCAACACATCTTAAATACATTCAATATCAGTACAATTTATGTGACAGGTAACTGTGTGGGTAAATTTTTTTGCAGTGTTTAGAACAGTACTAAGATACAGAAATAATATATGTGTAAATAAATATTGATGATGCTTTGTAAAGAATATTTTAAGCACATAGAACTTTCTACTTCATATTGTCTCTATAACATAGACATCAATTAAATATTAAATTATGATTTCTGCCATTCCGTAAAAGCACTTTAGACAATGAATGTTTAATCTAATTGATGGTAGCACTTAATATGAATAAATAAACAGAAACAATTTATTTGATTGTAGCATATGGCTATGGATTCATAAGAAATATCTTCTTGAAAATTAGAATAAATTTAGTGGTTAGATACAAAATGAAATACAGTATTTAAACTACAATTTTTGGGCTGGGGATGTGGCTCAAGCAGTAGTGCGCTCTCCTGGCATGCATGTGGCCCGTGTTGGATCCTCAGCACCACATACCAACAAAGATGTTGTGTCCGCCGAAAACTAAAAAAATAAATAAATATTAAAAAATTCTCTCTATCTTTCCCCCTCTCTCTCTTTCACTCTCTCTTAAAAATATAATAAAAAAATGAACTACAATTTTTGTGGACTTTTGTGGTTACTGTGTTTCTTTATTGAAAAAAAATGTATGAAAAAAACACAAAAATTCAAAATTTACCTACATGCATACATAGAGAAGTTTAAATGATAGGTGATAATTGTATAATAAAACAAGGTAAAGTTTTTAACATATATATGCACTATATCATCATAACCGTTGAGATGCTAGCTTTTCTATTTAGTGCGTTTATTTAATTATTGGAACAAATCTGTGTAAATTTAAATCTGTATCATAGAATTTGTGTACTTCAGTTAATCCTGCAAAATGACTTAGTGCTTCAGTTAATCCTGAAAAATGATGTAGTGCTCTTTTTACTCTAGAATTCAATATTTCTTGTTTTATTAGTTTTCCATTTAAAGCAAAAGTAGAATAGTTTTAGTTTTACCAAAAAAAAAATTAAGAGAGGAAGGTACAAAGCATCCCATACACCCTTATATCTACACATTCATAGTCTTCCACATAAGCGTTCCCAAAGAGAGTAATATATTTGTTAAAATTAATGAACCTGTATAGACACAACATTTTCATTTGAATCCCATAATTTATATAAAGATTTGCACTTGATTTTATAATTCTATGGGTGTGAAAATATAATGTCATACTTTCTATGTAATATCATACAGAGTATCATCATTATCCTCATTGCTCTCAAAAATTGTCTTTGCTAATTCGTATCTCCTACACTTCAGACCCTGACAACTCTTTTTTAAAGAACTCCATAGTTTTGGGGTTTTTTATAGAATGTTTTAGTTGAAATTATACAATATGTACTGTTTTTAAATTAGTTTAGTTCACTTAGTAATATGCATTTAGGTTACCTCTTTCAATGTTTTTTTTTTGGCTCATTCTGTTTTAGTACTGAACAATATTAAATTGTCTGGCTAGCAGTTTATTTATCCATTCATCTATACTATCTTGGTAATTTCCAAGTTTTGGCAAGGAGGAATAAAGTATCAAGGAGGTATAAAATATCTCCATATAGCCTTTTTAAAAAAATATGGATATAAGTTTTCAATACATTAGAGTAAATACTCAGTAGTATGTTTTCTGGATCCTATTGCAAGCATATTTGTTTTGTAAGAATCTGACACCCTGTTATCCAAAATAGTTGTGTCATTTTGCATTCCTAGTATTAATAAATGAGAATTCCACTTGCTCCACATCCTCTCCATTATTTGATGTTGTCAGTCATTTTTCTGAATTTGGATCATTCTAGTAGGTGTTTAGTAATATCACATTATTGTGATGTGCATCTCCCTGATGGCAAAAGATGTGGAGTCTCTTTTCAAATGAGTCTTTGCCATCCATGTTTCTTCTTTGGTTAGGTGTCCCAAAATAATGTAAAGCTGCAATAATTAAAACAATCTGGTAATGGTGAAAGAAAAGACAAATTTATCAATGGAAATGAATAGAAAGAAACAGAACCACAAAAATATAGTCGGTTGATTTTGACAAAGAAGCAAAGGCAACACAATGAAGCAAAGATAATCTTTTCACCGAATTATGCTGGATCAAATAAACATTCATCTACAAAACATGTATGTACACAAAACCTTGCAGACTTCACAAAAAATTAACTCAAATGGATCAGAGTTCTAAACATAAAGTGAAAAAAAATATGAAAGTTGTAGAAAATAGGAAAATCTTAGAACTCATTGGGTAAAGTGGTGACTTTTCAAATACAATGCCAATGATAAAATCTATGAAATAAATACTTGAAAATTTAAACTTTACTAAAATTAACTGTATGGTCTGTGAAGGGCAATACTGAGAATGAAAGACAAGTCACAGAATAGGAGGAGATATTTGCAAAGGCATAACTGATAAACAGCTATTATCCAAAATATAGAGACAGTTCTTACAATTCAACAATAAGAAAATATCTGAAGCAAAGAATCATAAATTAAAATTTTTGTTCTTCTTTTTCAATCAATGATCTTAAATATTTAGGAATCCAAGTACTGAACAAAATGGTTGATGCTGTAAACCATTTTATTGTTTTGTTATTGTTTTGTTAATTTATAAATCAAGGAAATATCCTATAAGATAAGTAGATAAGTCAATGTGATCCTGATAGTTAACTTCTCAGTTATGTCATCAAATGTATGTGTGTTGGGGCGGGGGTTGTTTACTTTGAGCTGAAAACACACATCAGGTTCAATTTGCTACTACTTTTTACATGTAAGGAAAGAGATGTCAGTGTTTCCATTTTCCTACAGAAAGTATAGTACTTAATTTCAAAGACATTTATTCAAATGAATAACAAATAATTAAATGAAATATTTGGTTATTTCTAATGCTTTTTATTTAAGTTCAAACTTCAATTATATATTCTACATAAAAAATTATGGAGTTTAAATTATATGCTATAATAAAGGAACCCTAATTACTTTAAAATAATTATTAATAAGCTTAACACATATGTAACAATGTAACCCATTATAAATTCTTTAGCAGACAAATTTAACTTATAAAGGTATCACTTTTCCATTTAATATACAGTGATGTAGAGTCATAAATTTTTTAACATCCAGATTATAGATCTGAATATCTCATATAGGATGTATAATGAATATCAATTGTTTATTTCAAAATAATTGCTCTTTTATCCTGGGATTCGTCATAAGTCTGCAATAAATGGATAAATAAATTATCTGCATATATTATTCAGCCACACAAAAGAATGAAATCCTGCTTTTGCTGGCAATGAGAATGGAACTGAGAGACATAATATTTACACTGAAACACATACACACTTTCTCACTCATATGTGGAATCTGAAAATGTTTCTCTCTTATAAAAGTGTGAAATATGGGACATTATAAACTGGGAAGGGCAGGGGCAAGGAGAGATAGCAAATATATATTATGGGTATGAAAATAAAGTTGAATAGGATTAAATAATTTGCTTTTGATAACATTTTTGGGTAACTATAGTTTTCAACACTTTGTGATAAATTTCAAAATAACTAGAAGAGTCTTTATGTTTCCAACAAATGCAAATGATCAATGTTTGAGATTTAAATGTTAATTATTTTGACTTGATATTTATGCAGATAAAAAATGTATCAAATTATTTTGCTATGTTCCATAAATATATACAAAGTAATGAAAAAGAGCTTTAGTAGTTAAATGTTTTAAACAAATGAATAAAACTATAAGATATAATAATTAGAATATTTAAAAGGTGATTAACAAAAATATGGTACTGATATTTGATATATGATCACTTGCATACTATAAATCACAATCAAATGACATTTTAAATCATGCTTTCATATAAGGTAGCAGTAGTAAGATTCATCATCAGAGATGACTTCTGACTCCTCTCTATCCAATCATTCCATAAAATGCACTAGGCGGTTTCACTGTGTTTAAACATTCATTTATTATTTTTTCTAGTGTAATGCTTTGGAAACAAAAGGGTATACATTTTGTTATGTCCTGTAAGTATTCATTTTGTTCTGTGTCCTTTAAATGTTAAAACTTACAAAGGGAGGAAATTATGAAGAACCTGAGCAAGGAGGATTAAATTAATTTAAAGTAGTGCCACTCATCTTTCTATCTTAATGGATGTTATTTGAAAGGATGTGCCATTTTTTGAAATCAGCATCTGCCAGTTGACTTGATCAAATTTTATTAAAACCTCAGTAATACTGAAATGTACACAATCATGGGTATATTCAGTAAAGGTGCTGTGTAATTTGTAGGGCACAGAGACTTTTGAAATTTGGATTATGTAGAGAAAAAGATTTACATCAACTTTCAAGTTTAATTCCAAAGTTACCATTTTAGTTTAATTATTTATAAAAAATTAAACAACTCAAAAAAGATTACTATAAGATCAACTTTCTCCATGATAAGTAGTTATTACTAGTACTACTTTTGATAGTTTGTAGACATATATTCTTATCATGGAATTATTGAAGCCTTATCAATTTGCTCATATATATGTTTACTTATTAGAAATATTTGTATTAAATGTTACTTCAAAAGTCATGTTACATTAATTATTTAGTTACCCAATTACCCTCCATAACTCACTCATTATCAAAAAAATACTAAAAATGTTTCCTGGTAATATCTGTCCTTACATTTTCTTCTTCTCAGTCTGCTCAAACTTTTCACTTTCTAAATGACACAGGTATACATAATTGCCAGCTAAATTACTTATAGGACTTCATTATATGCTATGTGCTGTTGTGTAGATTTATATTCTTTAAACAGTGCATGGTAAGTATTATTTTCCTGTTTTATAACTTAAGGCAATATCATTTGAAAAGTCAAATTCATACATTTTGACCTGCTAGGTTCCTTTTATCTGTAACTTTTATTATTCTGTAGCATAAACACTAAAATGTAGTCAAAGGTTCATAAACTTATGAAGGAAATTTGGAAAAATTCCCCATTCAATTTTTGGCAAGTCCTTTGGCTGATTTTTCACTCATGCTAGGATATTATAAGTTAGAGTAAGACTTAAAAATATTGGGAACCCTGCACACTCTATTGTTGACCTCTATAATAATGCCCTCTTTTCCCCCTGGGATTTCCTGAATTATTTCCTAAAGGAGTGAGGGTCCATTACTTTAAGCAAAATTCACTTCTGAGGATGTCACCTAAAGAAAGTGCTTTCTCCAGGGAAGAGCTGTCCCTATTAGGGCACTGCTCTAGTGTTCCCTCCAGGTATGATTGATTGGATGAACTCTCAAAACAATAATATTATGATAAGTGAATTTTTTTAAGGTTGACAAAATGTAGAAGTAATTTTTTTTACAGCCCAGACATCTTAATGAATCAAAAAAAAATGCCTCAAGGCAAAAATACTTATTTTTTCTTATTTTTCTAACCCATTTACATTAATATAATTGGCTCATGTGTTTAATGATAATTGTATATTTAAGTATGTATCTTGGAAAATGTCATCTAGAAATCAAGTGCAGTGCTTCTTGGAGCAGGCAATGACAAACCTCTCATGTTGCAGACCATTTTTAAGACAGTTTCATCTTTCAGGTCTATGAGACATTTCTGGGATAATCATTCCGTTTGTCAATGATATCAAATGACATTGGTGTCTATAAGTGCAAAATGGATTTTTTTCAGTAACAGATTAGTACTTTTTAGTAATGTACTTTTATTTAGCCATTTTTGAGAATGCACATAAACCACATCCTAAGTGCAGGCAAAATATCTTTAAAAAGTCACTTTCTGTTCAAGTAAAGGAAAATAAAAATGAACAGAAAAATAAAAAGCCTTCTTTATTAGTGTGTTTTCAATTAGTTGAGAAATCATATTGCAATTTCTCTACTCACTATTGCTGCATATAGGTGATTTAGCCTCCTTGTGATCAATTACTAAAATTAAAAGTAGTTGTATAGACATAGAATAATTTTTTGTTGAACTTGCTTTCTCCATTTGTTTCCTACTTTGTGTTCCAATTTTGTACATAATCTGCATTTTATTATTAATTATCCAGTGGCTGTCTTCACAAAACCTATTATCAATCCATAAAAATTTATCTTCACACTTTGTAGTATGAATTGTATACCTCCACTCCCCCTCATATATTAAGCTGCTCCACTTTTTCAGTTATCATATATAACTTAAGGGAACATTAACCAATGTGTAACACTGCAATTTTTAGAATAATATAATGTCTTTCTTATTTAAATATTGAATAAGCAATTTAGATATATTATTTACATAGTGAACTCATGTAAATAAGATATTTTTCATCTACTCTAATTCTCTACACTTTTCTAATCACCAAGAATATTGTAGAACATTACTTTCCTATGTGTATATATGAATACATGACCAATGTGATCCCACAGCATGTACAACCAGAAGAATGGAAAGTTATACTCCTTATGTGTATAATATGCCGAAAGATAATCTACTGTCATGTATACCTAATAAGAACAAATAAAAAAGCCAAAAACTAATATTTTTAAAAATTGCACAATAAAATCAGAAATTATAAACAATCAAAAGAATATTGTAGTTATTCCTTAACCTACTTTACCACTCAGAGCTTGTTAACTTTGTGTGTGTGTGTGTGTGTGTGTGTGTGTGTGTGTGTGTGTGTGTGAGAGAGAGAGAGAGAGAGAGAGAGAGAGAGAGAGAGAGAGAGAGAGAGAGAGAACTGAATTCAGGTGTACTCTACCACAGAAAGTATTCCCGGCCCTTTTTATCTTTATTTTGAAACAGTCTCTTTACTTCCCAATGCTGGTCTTGAACTTGCAATACTTCTTCCTTGCCCAGTAGCTAGGATTATAAACTTATGCTACCAACCCAAAAAGAACTGGATGATTTTCCAAAGATTAGCTTGAAAATATTTGACTATTTCAGGATGCATCACAAAATATTCAGCAAACATTCATGTGTTTAAAATTACTACATTCCTGGCACTAGTCTAATCGTTCTATAATTTGTCACTGGCCAAAATTATAAATTTATCTTTTACTGTAGCAAGTCATAAATTCTATAGCTCTATTTTTATGAGTCTGGTCCATTGTTCTCCTGGCTTACAACATTTAAGTATGCTTTTATTTATATGTTTCCAAATCCATAATGACTGAAACAACTTTTTTTTAAAAATTTTCCCCCTAGGTATGTATTTACTTCTAATTTCTAAATCTCCATAGCATTATTATTTTGTTATTTAATGCCTCGATTTACCCTATACTAGGATAAAAACCATTAAAGCAGACATGCAACAGAGAAAAATAACTTCCATTTAACAGATCTTTAATCTTCTATTTGATTTCAGATAGAATCAAGTAATTTGTTGTAGACCAATATGCAGGAAGAATGTAGATGAATATATCAGGAAGAAATGATAGTAAATAAAAAAATAAGAAAAATAAAAACAGTAGAGAAAAAATTGAGAGGAGTTAAGTATCAGGCAGAAATAGAACCAGAGAGTCCTTAATTGACAACTTTTAGCCACAAATTTTTTCTAAGGGAATTACTAATTTTTGTCACTTTCAGGAAGCTGAGAATATGTATTTACCTGAGCAGAGTGAAATTGTTATAAGGGGCAAGGTATTCATGGCTTTTATTCATTTTTTCTGTTTCTTTAATTCTCATGAATTAGAGAGAGAAGTAATGAGCTTAGAGACTTCAAATTCATGGTGGTTTCCTTAAGACATATGCCCAGTTTTGAAGCTGTGAGATACAAGCTTTTTCTTAAAATTCCAGAAGGAGGGCAGAGTTTTCTGAAATTTGTTTATATACAAGATACAGAGACTTGAGTTCAGGACTAAACAAAACCCTGAGACCTTGAAGAACACATACAGTTCCCTCTTAAAATCTTTGGAACTATAGGCACTTGGAAGAAATCAAGGTTGAAGGACACTGAATGTTTTTGAAACTACAGTTTTACACCAATTGAGCTAAACTCTGGAAGTGTTAAGTTGAATTGATCCAATTTTGTTTGTCTTACAGAGGAAGAATGAAGTGTTGTTTAGGAAAGATAATACAGACTTTGGCCTCTGTAGTAGATGTTTTGTTGTTTTATCCTCTTTGGCAATCTGAGGTCCACATTTCCAGCTGCTATTTACTAATAATTAACAGAAATTCCTCTTTCCTCCCCAAATTTCCTCTGACCATTGATATATTTCTAGAAAGTTACGTTGTTTTCCTAGGAAGTCAAAGCAAATCAAAGACTGTGTTATAAAAGTGAACAAAATACAATCGTGTTGCTTCAAATGGGTCTAACAATGTAGTACAAGGTACACTCCTAAGCCCTTCCCTGGGAACCAAGACAAGATTGGAAGCTATGTAGTTACTATACTATTTATTTCCCTATCCCATTTCATTGGTTTCCTAGTGAGATTTTCTTGAGAGGCAAACTTTTGTTTAGACTTTATTTCTAGAAGACTCATCATAAAAGTTATTCTAAGGAATTTGTGCAGTGTTCTGATTTTATTTGTAAAATTTCCCAGCATAGTACACTTCAAGGAAAAATTAAAAGAAAAAAATATAAAATAGATGTGATTTAGATATTGAAGTTTATAGATAGGAACTTTAAAATAAATATACTTATGTGTCAAAATACAAGAAAAATGGAAAAATAAACAACTGTTTGGAATATTTTTCTCAAATTTATAATCTCTAGAAAACTAACTTCCATAACTCTAATTAGCAGAATATAAAATATTTAATTGGGAAGACAGGTAAAAGGGAAATTTTTTATGGGTACACTTATGACCCCTTCAAAAAGATCTTTTGATTACCTCATATTATAATCTGATTTGGAAAGAGGACTATTATGGATGTAATTGGTACAAATGAGATCATACTGAAGTAGGGTTTACCTTACTTCATGGACTGGTGTTCTTGTAGAAGAGAATAGAGACACAAGGGTAGGCTTTAAAACGAAAAAAAAAAAAAAGAATGATATTTGAAGACAGAAACAGAAATTGAAATGATGCAGCTACCATCCAAGGACTGCCAATTGTTACCAGAAGCTATAAAAAGAGCATGGAAGAGATTCTCCCTCACAGGCTTCAGGAAAACCAAGTATGCTAGAATCTTGATTTCAGATTTATTGCCTTCTGACCATGATATAATAACTTTCTGTTGCTTTAATCATCCCAATTTGGTAATATATCACTGTATTCCCGGGAATATGAAACATTGGATTTTTAAAAGGAAAACAAATAAAGGAGAATAAAAGGCTTAAAATACTGTGAAGCAGTCTAACATGGGTAACTGAAATACTAAGAGCAGAGGAGAAAGAATTGGACACCTGTTATATGTAGAGTCACAGTGGTTAAGGATTGAAGTTACACATTAACTAGTAACACATAGTTTCAAGTGTTCTGCAAACAGGAAATGACATGAAAATAGCAATTTAACAAAACTTCTGGAAACCAAAAACAAACAACAAATCTTAAATACACTGAGTCTGAAAAAAAAACGTAGATTAAAAGAAATAGTGTTAAGTCCAATGAAAATCACAAGATAACTCTGAAATTGTTATTGTTGGCATCTTATAAATGCCAACCTAGTGTTTTATCTAGTGAAAATAGCTTTTAAAAGTTAAACGAAAGAAACATTCACTCACATGTAAGATGTAGTGGGTCAAGGCTAGTCAGTGATCCTGCTGCAAAATCTAGAAAAATTGAAAAGCAAAAAAAGTATCTTGTAAAGAATCGAGTACTAGATTTTTAGTCCAGAGGAGAGGACTAAACAATTTGCAGGTGTGTTTGTGATCAGTGGATATCTTTCATGGGTTATTTCTTCATTCAATACAGAAACTTAATTTTGAATGTCCAGAGGAAAAAAACCCTCTGAAAAAGGGGAAAAATTGTCACTGGTCTTTTCGGGTTAGATTTACAAGCTAGAAAGTTAATGGGATTCAGACGCATGGTCAAATATTCCCAAGGGGATTTTGTTGAATTCGAGGCCACATAGGAGATGGAACCATTAAACCAAATACATCTTAGAATTCCAGTATCATTTAAAAAAGCTTTTCAGAGCTTAAGAAATAAAAAGAATGTTGGCCCAACAAATTCATGTCCAATCTTCATCTTAAATAATTTGCCATAATTTGAAGCTGTATCAAGTAGAAATTAAAAACTCTGAAATCCTGATGTAAGCAGCTTAGATGTCATTAGCACCATCCACATGAGAAAAACTCTCTATAAGCTACAAATCAATGACTTTTATTTGATCCATCAAAGAACTGAGGTCACTGGGTAAATCATTACCACTCAAAAGGAGAAACAGATGAATACACAGAATCCTAGTTTATTGGGAAGGGAAATCACTGCCAGTGTATGTTAGGAGCACTGAAAGGGTAACTCACTAATTGTGGGAAATTGAGCATAGACTAGTTTGAGAGAGAAAATCTTTTAGGGACTGACTTTGGTGTGGGTTGAAGGAAAAATCCAGTTTGGTGAATTTATCCATAAACTTTTGACGTCAAGAGAACAAAAATTTCCTGGGACCTGAGTTTTGCCAATTCCTAAATGGTGAGATTTTGAAGCATCATGGACTATCACTCGCTGTTGCAAATACAAAATGCCTCAGTGTAGAAATTCTTTCAAAATTAAAATAATCCTAGTTTATGATTCAGCAAATGAACAGCTACTCAAATGAGTTAAAATGCATGTGTATACAAAAATTTTTATGTGATTATTTATAGCAGCTTTATTCATAATTGATAAAACTTGGAAGCAACTCATGCTTCAATAGCTGAATTGATAAAACAATCTGTGGGATGTACAAACAAGGGGATGTTGCTCAGAGATAGAAACATATAACCTATGGAGAAAGTGTAAATGCAGGTCACCAAGGGACAGAAGCTACTCTAAAAAGTCAAATTACTATATAGTCCCAACTATATTACATGTTGGAGTCACCAGTACTACAGACAGTAAAAATACCAGTGGTTTGTAGAGAGGGAGAAGAGGATGATGAGTTAGCACACATGAGATTTGTAGGGGAGTGAAATTATTCTGTGTAATATTAGAATGGTGGATACATGACAGGATAAATTTGATAAACCCCATTAAGCCATCCAATGCAAAAGTGAACTCTAAGGTAAGCTATGGATTTTAGTTAACAGTAATGTACTAAAACTTATTTAACATGGATGTTAATTCACAATGGGGGAGGTGTTATGGAAGAATAGGGTTACTTTGGATTAGGTAGAGGAGAATGAAGGGAGGGGAGGGTATGGAGATAGGAAGTATGTACAATCATTCAGACATTATTCCTCTATGTGCACTACTACATGACCGGTGTGATTCTACAATGAGTACAACCCAGAACAATGATAAGTTTTACTCAATATATGTATGATGTGTCAAAATGCATTCTACTTCATGTATAACTAATTAGAACAAATAAAGAAAAATATCTTATTTATCAGTAATAACAAACATGACACTAACACAAGATTCTGTGCATAGCAGTAGAGAAGATACATAATAGGTCTCTGTTTTCTGCTTAATTTCTCTATAAACCTAAAACCACTATTTAAAAAAGCCTACAAATTAAGCTAAAAGAGGAAAAATCTTCAAAGGGAAGAATAGAATTCCCCTCCATCTTTCACTGATGGCAACAAAAAACTTATAATGCTCACTATAAAAATTTTTGCTGCACACATATCAGCTGGAGCATTAATCTCCAGGATGCATAAAGAACTCAAAAATTTTAACATCAAAAAATCAAACAACTCAATTAATAATGGACTAAGGAGCTAAACAGACATTTCTCAGAAGGAGATGTACATTCAGTGAACAATATATGAAAAAATGTTCAAAATCTCTAGTAATTATAGAAATGCAAATAAAAACTGATCTAAGATTTCATCTCAAGCCCTTCAGAATGGCACTTATTAAGAATAGAGACAACAATAAATGTTGGCTAGGATGTGCGGGGACTGCAAATTGGTGCAACTCATCTGGTAAGCAGTATGGAGGTTTCTTAGAGAAATTGAAATGGAACCACCATTTGACCAAGCTATCCCACTCCTCCAGCTATACTCAAAGGATTTAAAATCAAAATATTATAGTAACACAGCCACATCAATGTTCATAACAGCTTAATTCACAATAGCCAAACTGTGGAACCAACTTAGATGCCCTTCAATAGATAAGTGGATAACGAAAATTTGTACATATACACAATGGGATATTAATCATCATTACTCAGCATTAAAAGAGAATAAAATCATGGTATTTTCAGATAAATAGATGGAGTTGGAGAATATCATGCTAAGTGAAGTAAGCTAACGCCCAAATACCAAAGATTGAATGTTCACTCTGATAACTAGATGCTGATCCAAAACGGGAAGGGTGGAGGCATGGGAAAAATGTTGTAACTTTGATTGGGCAAATAGGGAGGGTGCATGGAGGCGGGAAAGATGGTAGAATGAGATGGACATCATTACCCTAGGTACAAGTAAGACCACAATAGGGTGTGATGCTACATCCTGTACAACCAGAGAAATGAAAAGTTGTGCTGCAATTGTATACAATGAATCAAAATGCATTTTGCCATCATATCTATCTAAATAAAATTTTTAAAAATTCCAAAATGATTATGAGTAATAAACAAGGTATACACTGAATGTTAATTAAACAATAATCCTGAAATGGTCACTCTCAGTTCTTGGTTGGATTGAAATGCTCAGCACCTCATTCTATTTGCTTAAAATAGGAAATAGCACTCTCAGGTGGAGGATTATATTGGAGAATTATATTATTGGCACACTGTTTAGTGGTTACGTATACAGTGTACAAATATCATAAAGTCACTTTGCAAGCAAAAAGTAAAGAGAATATAACTAATAGTAAAGATAAAATGCATTTAATTCCTGAATATACATATATCATGAATATAATGGATTTGTTACATTATCCTTAAGAAAATCATAGCTAATGCACTTAATAGCATAGAGGAATTCATTTTTGAAATGTTGAATGATAAAGAACTTTGTGATATGAATCTATAAAGTAAATTGACATATAAAGCATAAAAGTGGTTTTTGAAAATGAAATTATTAACATTCAGATTATAAGGTGCAAGTCATAATATAATTTCTCTTTGACTCATGTGTGACCCAGAGGGTGCTGAAAACTTTACCATTTAGTGATTTTTTTTAGGTTTTGTTTATTATTTTTGTGCTCTAAAATAATGCCATGATTATTGAAGAATATATAGATCCAATTTCCATTTTTTGAATTGTGCTATGGTTCAAAATCATTCTATATTTAAAATTTTTGTTTAGATTTTTTGGAATATCAAATCCTGTTTTATAAAATTTAAAGGCATGTATAGGTCCATAAAACTTTAGGATTCTTGTATGTATCTTCATGTTCAATTCATCCTTTTACTACTCTTATAGTTTCCTTTACCTTTTTTTTTTTTTCCTTTTGGGAATTGAACCCTGTGGCATTTTACCACTGAGATACATCACTAGCACTTTTTATTTTTTATTTGGTGACAGGGTCTCCTTAAATTGCTAAGACTGGTCTCAAACTTGAGATCCCCTATCTCAGTCTCCCTAATCACTGGGATTACAAGAGCGTGCCTCCACATTTGTTACATTTCATTCACTATAATAGTTTTTCTTTCCTTAAATTTGTCTCAAACTCTCTAGTCAGCATTTGCAAGGAATATCTGGTTCCATCCTTTTTCTTTCAACATTTCTTTGTCCTTCACTGTGCTCCTATAAAGATTATACAGACTGATTTGTATATTAGAAGCTACTCTGAAAGTTCATATAAAGCAGTCAAAACTGTTGGAGGATATTTTTATCTAAAACTAATGTGAGAAAATTTGAATGTCAATTCTCAATTCTAGGTCACTGGATTATCTTTATTTCAATAGTTCAGAATTCATTTGGAGAACTTATTTACTATATTAGATTTATGTGAAGTTGAAAGGCATGATAAGATCATCTATTGCTTAATCATGGTTTAGCAGCAGTTATCTTTGCATATGCAAAAGTATAATCAAATTTTTACATCTGAATGCACATTTTATAGCTTCTGCTTTATAAAGCCTTCTACATCTTCAAAAGGAAACCCAGGCCATGAGTCCATCTGTGCCTTCATTATACTCCCTATGAGAAGAAATATATTATGACCTAATTTATATGAAGTTAAATAATAGATTATTGTTATCTCCTAATTTTTACTATGGACACTTGTGCCATAAACAAAGCATTATTTTCAAATTGTTCAAAGAAGTCTCCCTCTCAATATTAACAAAATCTGTGATATATGTGTGTGTATATTTGTTTGTATGTATATATTATATATTATGCATACATACATGTAATATATGCATATTATAATATCAATAAAAGCAATGTTTAGCATGCTGGCTTAGGTTTTGTACATTATTTTTGAATAATGTGCTTAAAGCATCAGTGGCAGATTTATTTGATCAGAGAAAAACATTATATATATTTATCTATTTAGTTAGTTTTAATTAACACACAATTGCTAAATATTTTTTTAATTTGAAAGCAGCATATTCTGACAGACTTCAAATCTATATATTTTAATTTAATTAAAACAAGCTTATCAAATACCTGTTTTTATATCATTTACACAAAATAGTAATATTTCAGTAAGTTAATATATACTTAAATTTAATGCAATCTCTGTGAGGTATGTTTAATTTCTCATGTACATGTCTTTAAAAAATCAATACCTTTAGCCAAATATTCGGGTATACCTAAGTGAAATACGAGCCATTTACCTATTTAATAATAAATGCTTGTCTTTTAGATTTGCTTATTTTTTTAAAAAAATATGTGGATTGTTTAATTTTTTTTTTATTCTGAGACTTCATCATCATTTGCTGAATTCCATTCAGAACACTGGAGTATTGTCCAATACCTTGTGGTATTTTGAGAAAATAGAAAACAAAAATAAAATACCATGGCATAGAAAGTAATCAGCACTGTCTCTCTGTCTCTCTTCCACTTTCTTCCCAAACTGCATGAATTACTTTCATATAAGTAACTGTTAAAAACTGGAGTCAAAATCTTCCAGTCTTCACAAACAGTATAGCTCTACAAAGTATACATGTGTCTTATTTAATAGAGTTAAATTTTCACTATGTTCTTTCAGTTAAAAATTCTAAAAATAAACAGAAGATAGCTTTTCATATCAAGTTTACTCATCTCCAAAATGTGAAATAAAGTGATGTGTGTGAGTGTGTATTCCATCCGATTGATGTTTTAAAAGACCTATATAGAATCTATTGAATTGGATACCAAAAATTGCATTAAAAAGTTATTTTTAAAGAAAATGATTATCATGAAAATACACATCAAATATATATATTTTTGTTATTTTGGAGGGACTTCTTCCTTGACTCTCATTCCTTGACTCTCTTTTATTCATTAGTTTTAGCCTTATCTCATCTGCTGGGACCATGTATTCTTTTAAGATCACTTTAGAAATATCTTGCAGTTGCATTTGTGTTTGGAAAGAGCACTTTTATTTAAAAGGAACTATTTTAAATCTAGAGAATACAACTATTCAAGATCTCAGGCACAATGTGCCATCTGAGGATGTATGCAAGAGAGAAGTAGTTTTTCAAGGAAAGGCAATCTAGTAGCAGTAATGTATTAAACTAACATAGAATTCAGGGAAGATGGCAAGAAGGGCAGGGTGAGCAAGATTCTGAATGCAAAATAATCTCAAAATTCCTTTTGCTGGAGGAGATCAGAAATTAAAGTTAAATGCATTATGGTTGTGTGTGCCCTATAATCTACCAGTCATTTGATCTTGCTAAAGTTGCAATCTTATGAACTTAAATTTCTTCACATATTAAAAGGAAATATAAATATTTGATCCTCATTTAGTTTAATGTGAACAAGAAAGAAAATATTCAATAAATTCAAACACATGTAAATTTCAGGCCTTTTTGTCATTATACATCATGGTCACAGATTTTTCTCGCTAGTCCTTTTTTACTTGCATATTTATTCCCATGAAAATCAGCAAGCTTTGAAAACAGAGTTAGTGATATGAAACTAAAGCAATGTGGTTTTTTTTTTCCAAATACTTTAGAAGAATAATGTGTGCGTTTTTGGAGAGAACAGGAAGAACAGAGAGAATAAAATCCCGTTCCTCAGGAGGTGATTGATTTCAAGTAAATAATTATAATTCTAAACATGTTAAGAACTCTTTATAATCATTAATATCAGAAAACTTTGAGGTAAGTAGTAGGTTGAATTGTGGCTCCTCAAGAGGTATACTCAAAGCCTAATCCCTGGAGCCTGTGAATATGACCTAATTTGGATCAAGGGATGTTTGGTGATATAATTAAATTACAGGTCTCATGGTGAGGTCATCCTGAATTTAGGGTAGGCTCTAAATTAATGATTTGGCAGAAAAAGAAGCAAGAGAAAGAGAGAGAGAGAGAGAGAGAGAGAGAGAGAGAGAGAGAGAGAGAGAGAGAGAGAGAGAGAGAGATAAGAGACAAGAAGGCAACCTTAGAGTAGTAAGGTGTGTGTGTGTGTGTGTGTGTGTGTGTGTGTGTGTGTGTGTCTGTGTGTGTACAGAGAAATTTGTCACATGAGATTCAGCAAAAAAAGGTCATGTATTGGCACAGATTGAAGTTATGCCACCACAAGCCAGGGAATGACTGGAGCCACTGGAAACTTGAGGTGGCATGAAAGGATTGCTCTTTAGTGTTCTCAAAAGAATTATGGCCCTCATGACACTTTGACTTCAGACTTTTGTTCTCCAGAGTTTTAATAGAATATATTTCTGTTTTTTTAAGTCATTTTAATTGCAGTAGTGTTTTTTTACAACAATCTAGGAAACTAATACTGCATGCTATATAATTATATATATCACCAATTGAATTAATGGTAAACTGAGTCACACACAGTTCACTTTATGAATCAGATTTTCTCTCTTTTATAGAATTTATTTACTTTCAAAATTTGAGTATTACTAAAGTACAATAGATTTTTAAACTCAAGTCTATATAAATAGTACCAAAGAAAGCTTTAAACTATACAACATTAAAGAATTAAAGAATCCATAAATGAATAGTGAAAAGTTATATGTACAACATAAACTAACAAAAATCTGGTATACATTTATACAAATCACTTAATCACTTCATAGTAATTTTATTTGGTTCTGTTCGTAAATGTTCTCATTCTTATGGATTTTATTGAAACCTGCTTTGACAACAAAATTTGGAATGAAGTGATAAATAGTAAAATCCTACCCAGATGTGACTGGGAGAATGACAATGCAAAAGAGAAGATCACATGAGGAAGATGTCACATCATTCTGAAGAAAGAAAAGCAGAGACACTCAGATTGCACCAGAGAAAGGAAATTACATAGCCAAATTGATAGCTAATTTCTAAGGGGTAATTTAAAGTGCCTGTCACTGAATATTGTTTATGACTTTTCTTTTATTCAAAATTGTTTTCATTCACTCATAGTAAGTTATAAAATACCTATTAGTAGTGAAGAGTAAGCTAACACCACCAGTTAAAATCCAAGTTTCTTTCGAAAGTGTTAGATAACATTCTAAGTTATATAAAAGTTTGTTGAAAATTCACCTTAAGGTTTTAGGACCCAAATACTCCATCCCAAGAAATGTTGAGTAAAGGTATGTAGGCAAATACACACACACACACACACACACACACACACACACACACAAACAGAAGTAACATTAAAACTGCAGTGCATGTTTAAAATAGAGAGTTCTCATTCCGATACAGGTGTCAAGAACTGTCAAAACTTAAATAATATCTGTGATCTTGCTTTGATACAGATTCCACCGACTATATTTCCTGTACTTCCTGAAATGCAAGGAACTTAGACCCCAAGGGAGTAGGCATTGGACATATGTATTTAATGATGAATAGAGCCCATCAGATTAGATGAGCAATGCCTTCTCCCTATTAAGAACAGTCTTTATAGCATCAAAGATTCAATGTTACTACTAAGAATTTTTATCATTTGGATATAAATTTGTACTAGTAGAAAAAATAGCCTGGACTTAGACTATGAATATACTCATTAGGCTATGTAAGGAATCTGGAATTTACTCCTCACTAAAGTTTTTAAGATTGAGTTTTGTTTTCTTTTATGGTTTAACTATTAGGTGTTCTCCAAAAGTTTATGTGTGAAAAATGCAAGAAAGTTTAGAGGTGAAATGATGGGTTATGTGAACCTTAAACCAATCAGCACATTAATCCCTTTATAAGGGTTAACTGAGTGGTAAGCAGATAAGGTGTTGTCAGAGAAGATTGGTCATTGTGGGTGTGCCTTTGGGGTTTATATTTTGTATCTGGTGAGTGCAGTTTCTTTATTTTCTGGTACCATATTCTCAGCTGATTTTTTTCTGCCACAGACTTTCTCCATGATAGTCTGCCTCACCTTGAGGCCCTAGGAATGGAGGCGGCCACCTATGGATGGACCACAGAAACTGTGAGTCCCCAAGTAAAATTTTCCTCCTCTAACTGTTTTTGTCATTGTGGTGAACAAGTTGACTAAAACAGATTGGTTTTCTTATAATGTCATACGTCCCTAAGAAAAAATCTCTAAGAATTATTTATTTTCAATTTTAAAAATTTGTTCTAATTAGTTATACTTGACACAATGCATTTTGACACACCATACATAAATGGAGTATAGCTTCTAATTCTTCTAGATGTACATGATATGGAGTTACATAAGTCATATAATCACATATGCATATAGGGTAAAGGATCTGATTAATTCTAATATCCTTTCTACCCTCACACACCCTCCCCTCTGTCTAAACCAAAGTACCTCTATTCTTACCTAGCATCCCCCACCTCAATTTTTTAATTATATTGAGTTTGTCTTTGGAAGTTTGATTAGATTGAAATAAATTAGGAGGATAGATCTAAGAACAGTGTAAACAAGGTTACTTTAAGGAATTAGTGCATGATGAACATGGGTTTTC
The DNA here is from genome assembly GCF_052094955.1 of Ictidomys tridecemlineatus. Lineage (NCBI taxonomy): Eukaryota > Metazoa > Chordata > Mammalia > Rodentia > Sciuridae > Ictidomys > Ictidomys tridecemlineatus. The sequence goes on from NC_135479.1 coordinate 169,933,218, forward strand.
TTATCAAATTCATCTCTCAGTGGAAGAGTTAATATGTGATAATAGTGAATACTAAAGGTAAAACATCCCATTTGGAATTTTCTTGAGATGTTCTGTTCCAAAAGAGATTTTTTTTCCAGGAATGACTCTTAAAGAGACTCACATTTGGCCTTTCTTTTTATTGGAAAATATTTTTAAAATTGTACTTGCTTTCAATGATGTCAAGCAAATAAGAAATGATAGGAACATCATTTTTTAACCATTTTGTCTTCAGAAAAGAGCATATCATTTCTGCTTACAAAGCAATTACAAGAATGTGTACTATTGCCCCAACTACAAAGCAAAGGGATCTAAAATTTGTATTTTCTTTTTAGGTCAGACATTCCATTCTCACTACACTACTCAGAAAGAACTTATGCTTTTGGTCGATAGTTCATTATCTCTTCTTACCTATCTTAGTAAAAAATAAATAAATAAATAAATAAAGACACTCTATACACAACTATTTTCTAAAGTATATTACAAGTGTTCTGGTCTTGTAAATATTTCATTGATTAAAATTAATTTTCACAATTCATGTGAAAAATAATCTTGGTAATAACCATATTCTTAATAATTTGCTAATTATATTGGTTTGTCTAAATTCTAAATTGCTTTATACTGAAAATACTTTACAACCTTTTTTTCTAAAATGTATTTCATAGGTTGTGAACATTCCCGCAGTGATTGAGCTTTCTGTAGCTTAGGTTTGCATTTTTCAAAATATTTTTATATGCTTGTTGAGGTATAATCAACATAAAACAATATTTTAGACAGATTGCTTGCTTTGACTAACATTGAAGTGTTTTAACCATGACTACATATTACTCTTTGTACTGGAAAGCAAAGTGGGTTTAAACACCTTGATAATGTGTTTGGTGCATTATAATTATAGATAGTAGTTGGATGTATTATGACATATTGCACATAACATAAGTTATTTGACTAATTTGAATCAAAGAATAACTGGTAAAACAATCACCACATGTAAGAAGATATCTATTCTTGGTCAAAACTTTTCTTACACTCCTATGTAATTCCCCTTTTGTTCAAATTTTGGTATAACAGAACAATTTTTTTTGTACCCACAGGTTATTTCTAAAATGCTTTATGATGAGCATTCATTTTTAGAAAGTTACTTGTTTCATCAGGTATTTAAAGAGGTTTAAATATACTTTATTATATTTTAATGGAATTTTGAATTACATAAAATTACTCAAATTAAGTTTAGTTAATAACTATGGAAAATTTGAATTCAAAAAGTTCTGGGCTTTGGGGGAAAGAAAGAAAATGGTCCAGTGACTACTTCTTTTTTTAATAGTGTTATTAATTTAAAAAAAATCTTTTGCCTTAATGTTTAATTATAAAATATACAGTAGAAAGACAAGTCAAAGTGAATTTAGAAAAATTCTGTTCTGACTTTCTATATTGTGACATCTTATCCTTCCCTTTTTCTATGTTCATGCTGAATTACAGGAAGATTTTTATAAAATAAAAATTTTCATTTCTTTTTGAACTGTTTCTTTAATTTAATAACCAGAACACTATTGTAGACATTTGTTTTCCAGTGAAAAAAGTGTATAAAATCGAGTGCTGAATACTTATTTATGTTATTTGTAATGTTTTGTCTTATTTAATAATCTGAATATGCTGGGGTAGGATACATTTTTTCAGATCTTTAATTTATTGTTAATTTGTAATTTTAATAATTTTCCTCTATTTCTCATGGAAAAACATATTCTAATGAAATTTCTTGGTAATAATCTAAAAAATGTCAGTATGAATTTCAAATGTTTGATTTTCATAGTCATATTTTATGTTCACATCTAAATCTGCTATCTAAAACTTGGAAATTTTTGAAAAACATAACAGGAAATCAGATATAGTATCTATTCAATGTTCAAAGAAGTTTCATAAAAAGTTTTAATAATCTGAAACAGACTCAAATAACTTTAAAGAAAGTTTTGTAAACATTTACAAAGTTGGGCTCATTTTAAGCTTAAGGTATATTAAATTTGAATATTTCCTATAAAAGAAGTAATAGTATTAAAAAAATCTCAAAATTTTACAGATTTAACATAGTTCAGCTCAGAGTCAGGTTTTTTTAATCAGTAAAGCATTCTGAAACATGAAAAATTGTAAAGTCTAATAAATAACTCATTAGACAAATTGGATTCAAATGTCATTTAAAGTGTAGAAATTAAAAAATTTGTTCCTTAAAAATTAATTTAGAAAATTCTTTGTAATACGGTGTATTACTCAAGGGAAATTTTATGCTGTGTATTTTGTGTCTGTCTACATTTCCTCTTTCCAAATGAAATATTTTTGATGATGCCACATAAAAAATTTGATGAGTAAAACTGAAATACACATTTTAGTCATTAAAACATGCTAGATAACACCTATGATTTCTGCTGAACATTACAAATTGTGAAAGTGTATGGGTTAGGTATGCATGTAGAGTAGAGAAAGGAAAAGAGGGATGACTGTGTTTTGTTTTTGAATAATATATTACGTATCTAATATATCTTACAAATTAAAGGAGAATGATGATCGAGAAATGAAGAAATTTAAATTTTATTTCTAGTTTCTTTGCCGATTTGCTTTGTAATCTTGGACACATCCAATTATCCTAGATATCCTTATAATTTTAAATGTTTTATTAGTTCATTATAGTTACATTTAGTTATACACAGTGGTTTTCATTTTGACATTATCATGAATGAAATATTATTTGCTTCATTTCTATCATCAGTATTTTACTTTTCCTTCTGCTTCTCCCTGTTCCCCTTCCCCTACTCTATTGATCTTCCTTTTATTTATTTACTGTTCTATACTTGGTGCTATATATATATATATATATATATATATATATATATATATATATACACACACACACACACACACACACTAACACATACACACATACATAAATACACATACATTACATATACATTATATAATGTCCATTATGTATGTATATCACATGTAATGTACACACATGTACATACTATATACATTATATACCTGCCATATATACATATAGTGTATGTATGTGTACATGTAACATATATATATATATAACATAGATATTTTAAAATTTATCGTGGATTACTTTTTTAAGGATCATTTATTTTTAAGTTTCTTTGAATTATGTGTGATGTTTTGAAATGTGTTTACTATAAATATATTTTGATCTTTTGGGTAATTTAGTGGTAAACAACAACAATAAACAGGATCTTGATAATTAAGTACACATCTGTACTACAAAAGTGCCATGTCACTTTTCTGGTTTTGAAAAAGTAACTTAGTACCAAATATTCATAAGTATTATATAAGTTACTGAAAAATGAACTAAATACTTCGGTTCTTCTTTGCTAGAAATAAATCAGTAAATATGTTTTTGTTATATTTACAAATAACCATGAATTAAAAACATGTCCACAACTAAAACCAAATACTCAGATATCATATAATTAGCTGATTTAAATTTATGTAATTTGTTTAGAATCATAGAGAACTAACTGCTTTTAAACATAGTTTTTATATGTTTACTTCACTTGGCATTCTTATCCACATACTCTGTGACCATATTACCAACATGAAGTTAGAAGCATGAGACTCTTGACCCTGTAAATTACTAATTACCATTAAATTGGCCTCAATCAACTTCAGAGTAATTGAAGTAGTATGGTGCTTTGTGTAGGTGAACAGTTTATTGAATGCTTATTTTGCTACATCAAGCTGAAAAATGTTAAATGATAGGCCAAGTACTTCCTGAATCAATATGGGGCATGTCTCAATTATCACTAGTGAGACTTTTCAAATTGCATTGTTGATTTTTTTCATATGAATATTGCTAGCTATGCATGAGTTAATGGAAAACTAAAATATCAAAAACATACATAGAATTTAAGCTCGTCTGTATATAGTTAGAGATAACAGTGGTTCCAATTTTTCAAACACAAGTTGTATTTTTAAAAAGATTTAGATATAGATTATAGTATAATAGAATATCTAGTTTCAGATATGTAAATAGTGGATAGAATTTCATAATAAAATTGTTGATCAATATTGCTACAATTTTAGTCAAATTCAGTAGAGAGCTCATCTATTAAAGATAACAGTATGCAGAATGTGGCAGTATCTTTGCTTTAATCTATATCAGTTTATGGGGAATTGGATTAAATGTCTCTCATATTATTATCTTCCATATATTCAAAGAGATTTTATCCAATAAAGCATTTTACATTCCACTTAATCTTCAACAGAAGTGTAAACTATAATAATGATTTGAAATTAAATGATTTTGATGAAAATATTCTCAGATTCATATTTTATTGACATATAATTGACCCATTTAAAGTATAAAATTCAATATTTTCTTTTAATAAATACACAGGCTTCTTCAACCACCATCCAATTTAGTTTTAGAATTATTTCCTCCTTCAATACCCTAGAATTAAGATGTATACATGACATCAGTCACCCCTTTTTTCTCACTTAACTCCCTACCCAGTACACAACCCTAGGAAGACCATAATGTAATTTCTTCTCTGTAGGTTTGTACATTCTAGATATTTTGTATAATGGAATCATAGAGTGGATAGTCTTTTGGGGGATGGGGTACAAGGGATTGAATTCAGGGGGCTCAAACACTAAGCCACATCCCCAGCCCTATTTTGAGACAGGGTCTTACTGGGTTGCTTAGTGCCTTGCTTCTGCTGAGGCTAGCTTTGAATTCACAATCCTCTTGTCTCAGCCTCCTGAGCCACTGGGATTACAGTTGCACACCACTATACTTGAAGTAAATAATTTAACATAATGATTGAAGGTGCATTCATGTTGTAGCACCTATCAGAAGTTAATTCCTTTTTACTGATAAGGATTATTATATTTGTGGGTATTCCAAATTTAAAAAAGATATCAGTTCATCAGTTGAGGAATAAGTCAGTTGTGAAGATTTCAAATTAAAGTGAGAAATGGCTCCACAAAAACAGTAAGAGATATGCATGGCCCATTTTCATTAATTGAGGTAACAACTAGACATAATGCAATGAAGAAAATAGACAACTTCACTACCAACATGGTCTAATATAATGTAGCTATGATTTTGAGTACAGGTTTTGGGATGGATACATGTTTCCAATTACCTTGTCTATGAGTGACATTTCTGGTGATCTATGTTTGACATTTTGAGGAACTGCCAGATTATTTGCAAAGATACTGCAATATTTTTCTTCCATGCTACTTATTTGTTTGGTGTCCAACTTCTTTCCCTTCTTGACAAATTTTAACTTTTTCACAATAAAAGTAGATACATAATCCAAACACATTGTTCAATGTAGACATTTTGAAGTGTTATTTTTTTCTGTAACACCAGACAAATTCCTGATAAATATAAATCATGTAGTTTTCATAATAAATATGAGACATGATGCTATAATTTGGCAGAGGTTATCTTTAAGATAGATAAAGCATTCTATCTATAAACTGGAACAATACAGGGATGCAACCTTTTAACTCTTCAACATCATCCTTGGAAGGAACTCTAGCCAGAGCAATTAGACAGAATAAAGACATTAAATGAATACAAACAGGAAAAAAAATCAAACTATCACTATTTGCCAAAGATATGATTCTATATTTCGAAGATCCAAAAAAATTCCACCAGAAAATTTCTAGAACTAGTAATGAATTCAGCAAATTAGCAGGATATAAAATCATTACCTGTGAATCAGACTCATTCCTATATATCAGTGATGAATCCACTGAAAGAGAAAATAGGAAAACTAACCCATTCACAATATCTCAAAAGAAAATAAAATATTTGGCAATCAATCTAATAAAAGAAGTGAAAGACCTCTACAATGATAACCATAGAACACTAACGAAAGAAATTGAAGAGTACCTTAGAAGATGGAAAGGTTTTCCATGTTCTTGGATAAGCAGAATTAACATTGTCAAAATGGCCATACTACTGAAGCATTATACAGATTTAATGCAATTCCTATTTTAATCCAAGTGACATTCTTCTAGAATTATAAAAGGCAATGATGATATTCATTTGGCAAAATAAGAGACCCAGAATAGCCAAAGCAATTCTTAGAAGAAAAGTTAAGCAGGAGGCACCACCAGACTTAGGCTATACCACAGAGCCATAGTAACAAAAGTGGCATGGTATCAACACCAAAAGAGACACATAGAACAATGATACAGAACAGAAGACACAGAAATAAATCCACATAACTACAGTTATAAGGTACCAGGCAATAATTGGATAACAGATAGCCTCTTCAATGAATTCTGCTGGGAAAACTGGAAATCCATATGTAGCAAAATAAAATTAAACCTCTGTCTCTTACCCTGCAAGAAACTCCACTTAAATAGGATCAAAATTTAGGCACTAGAGTAGACACTCTGTATCTAACAGAATAAAAAATAGGTCCAAATCTTCACCATGTAGGTTTAGGGACTGACTTTCTTAACAATACAGCTAAAGCACAAGAGGTAAAATCAAGAATCAATGAATAGGATGGTATCAAACTAAAAAGCTTATTCTTAGCAAAGGAAACAATAAAGAATGTGAAGACAGAGCTTGTAGAATGGGAGAAAATCTTTGTCACCTTCACTTCAGATAGAGCATTAATCTCTAGGATATATAAAGAACTCATAAAATTTTAACACCAAAAAACAAACCTAATCAATAAATGGGCTTAGTTATTGAACAGACATTTCACAGAAGAAGAAATATCATCTATCAAAAAATATATTAAAAATGTTTAACATCTCTAGCAATTAGAGAAATGCAAATCAAACTACTCTAAAATCTCATCACACGCCAGTCAGAATGGCAATTATCAACAATATATGTAACAAAAAATGTTGACAAGGATGTAAGAAATAAGGTACACTTATACATTGCTGGTGTGACTACAAATTGGTGCAAGCACTCTGGAAGGCAGTATGGAGATACCTCAGACTATGTGGAGTGGATCCACCATTTGACACAGCTATCCCACTCCTGGCTCTAGACCCAAACTACATAAAATTAGCACACTACAGTGATGAAGCCTCATCAATGTATATAGCAGCTCAACTCAGAGTAACTAAACTATGGAAACAACCTAGGTGTCCTTCAACAGATGAATGGATAAAGAAAATATGGCGTACATACACTATGGAATATTACTTAGCCTTAAAGAAGAATGAAATTATGGCATTTGCTGGTAAATGGATGGAGCTAGAGAACATTATGCTATAATGCTAAGCAAAATCAGCCAATTCCAAAGAACCAAAGGCCAAATGTTTTTGGATGCTATTTCACAATAAGGGGTGGAGGCTGGCAGAGGAAGAATAGATGAACTTGAGATATGGCAGAGGGGAGAGAAGGGGCATGAGAAGTTATGGGGGTAGGAAGGTTAATAGAATGAATTGGATAATATTAGCCTATGTGCATATATAATTACAAGACTGCTGTAATTCTATATCGTGTGTAACCAGAAGAATGAGAAGTCATACTCCATTTATATATGATAGGTCAAAATGCATTCTATTGCCATGTATACCTAATTAGAACAAAACAAAATGAAATATTTGAAGAATAAGTATATATGCAGATAGCTGTACTCAGTTTATCCACACATCATATATTGGAAAGGTTTACATTTACTTTTAGCTTGATTTGAGGAGTGACCACTCTTACATAATATATAACTATCATACAGGAAAAAAAAACAAACAGATTTTTATTTCCTCTGACTCCATTGAAATTGCAATATATATTTCTCTAAGTGGATATTTATGCTAGGTACTATGAATTTTCACTTTAGGTCTCAATTTTCTTATGCCAAATATAATAAATGAAAGTAGAAATATGTAAATTTTGGAGTACTAAGAAATATTAAATAATACTAGGTAAATTATATAATACTAAAGAGTAATTTAAAATAACAAAATGTCATTAGAAACAGGAATGATAAATTATAACTTGAATTTTTATTACTTTGTTATTTTCTTTTTTTAAAAAAAAGATGTATACAGAGAATTTTTTAATATTTATTTTTTAGTGTTCGGTAGAAAGAACATCTTTATTTTTTTTTAATTTTTATGTGGTGCTGAGGATTGAACCCACAGCCCTGCGCATGCCAGGCGAGCGTGTTACCGCTTGAGCCACATCCACAGCCCCAACTTTGTTATTTTCTAAAAAGAAATTATTACACACATTTTACAATTTTATTATATTCTTACTTTGTTTTATTTTTATTTAAGCTTTTTTTAAAAGTAGAATCCTTTATTTGTGGTATTATATCCAAGTATATTTGATATATCATACGTTCTCATTAAATGATATTTGCCTATCAATTTCTTTTAATGCCTAGGGAACAGTGGATGTTTTAAATAAAATGTAGAATGTAAAAAAAATTCACATCAATCATCAATACATTATTTGTAATATAGAGGTGACTAGAATTAAAAAGTAAATTTTCTTATAGTATTATTGCATATATATGGATGGATACAGCCAGAAATATTGTTTAAAAATTTGTTTTTAAGGTTACTGTCACTAATGACATAATTTATTTGCACTTTATGTTAATATTCTATCATCAGTATTTGCATATTTCTCTTTATTCTCTAAAATTTACAAGTAAATAGTAATGTAAACCTAAATTTATATAAATATTGTTCATAATCTAATTCATACATATTCTGAAATTTATAAACTGAATAATAAGTTTGGTAAGCAATTGTATAATACAATTGTTATATTATAAAACAATATTATTTATATAAACATTTCTGATGTTTTTACAAGCAGCATAATACTTTTTAAAATTTCACAATTTCAAAATGTCACTCAGAGTAAACATTGGGCATAAGGTTTATTTTAAATATATGTAAACAAATGCTGTTTAGAAGTTTGGTTTAATACTTACACAAAAATTTGAATTATTTTCATTTGTTCTTTGACCAAAATTTTGTAAATGAGATTCAGCCTATATTATTAGTGGGATATCTTTCATAGCTTAACCCAACCCTTAGGGACTTGTTTATTGAAACTGCATATCAACATTAATTAAAAAACACCATGTAATATGAGAGGTTCATTACAGTTGTGTTTACAAAATGTAGTCAAATTAACTTTAAGCTTTAGTGTATTTTATCCCTTGCATGAAAAAGAAGACAAGAAGTGGGAAAAGATGGAGGAGGAGAAGAAGAGGAAAAAGAACTAAGAGAGAAGAGTAAAGTAAAAGACAATGTGGAATATCAAATTTAAAATTTCATATTTTTAAAATGATAATATCTATGGCCTTTAAAATTCAATATATAATTTGAACTATCATATCTGAAAACACAATAGTAAAAAATAAAAAATCACTGATGTTTGAGTTAAAATAGAACTCCAGATTATTTGAGTTTGTCTGAAATCTAATCTGGATAGTACTCAAGTGAAAGATGTGCTTTCCTATAAAATTAGTGTTGATATTGATACTGAATGTTTAAATTATGAGAAATATTTAGCATCATTTGTAATTTCTTCTAGTCACACTTTACTGAATGCATTAGTTCTGCCTGTAGATGGCATATACATATATTTAGATTTTAATTCAATGAAGTATTAGCATTTTATTATCTGTTTGTGGGAGGTTAAGAGGTCAAGTAGTTTAGGCTCAATTATGATGCCCTAAAAATAAAATAATTGCTTTGGGCAGAGTTTATATTTTTTATAAGAAAAACAAGAATGCTTTAAATGTAGGAGTACATGTGGTGAAATGAAAAAACACTTCTTTGTGAATTTGTGATTGTCTTATTGATGTGAAGTGTTTGTGAATACTGAAGCATGACAGTGTTTCTTCTTTAATTTTCTACTTATAATCTCTGTCATTTCAGGTGTCCTACTCTTAGCTGCAACATTTTTATTAGCATATTTCCATAAACTAAAAAATGGCAATAGTAGAAGTTAATCATGGTAAAAACTATTGGGAAAGGACTTTTTGTTTTTTACATTCATTTGTTTACACCTTACAAGATACCTGGCCCAAGAGTTAATGAATATGTGATTTTCTACCATTAGGTTAATCTGATTAAGGATATTATTGGATAAATGATAAAACAGTGTTGAAATTAGTTTGTTTTAATGTTGAAAATTAAGATTTTTTTCCATTTGCTTTAATAATGATGTCAATTGATTTTGTCAATATTGCATTCTCTACCTTGAGTTTTAGGAGAATGATAATTACTTTCAGAGAACAGTTTGTATTATGTGATAAGGTACTGCTATAACAAGTTATTGTCAAATTTATTGTAATGGAATGGCTTTAAAAATGTTTTCAGGGAGCTGGGATTGTGGCTCAGCGGTAGAGCACTCACCTAGCATGCAAGGAGCCCTGGGTTCTATCCTCAGTACCACATAAAAATAAATGAATGGAATAAAGGTATTGTGTCCACCTATAACTAAAAAAAAATATTAAAAAATTTTTTCAATATTTTTTATTATATTATGTATTTTTACCTTTTGATACACAAGTATAGGAAATACAAGGCTAATTCCTAGGTTAATAAAAAGTGAAAAACATGAAATACATATATTTTATTTTAGAATTCTTTTTAGATATGCATAAGAGTAGAGTATATTTTGATATATTTTATATACATAATAGTATAACTTATTTTAATTATGATCCCATTCTTTTTGTTGTACATGATATAAAGTTTCACTGTTGACGTAATCATATATGAACATAGGAAAGTTATGTCTGATCCTTTGTGGATATAAGAAAATTATGTCTGATTCATTCTATTGTCTCCTATTCATATATCCTTGCTTTCCCTTCCTTGATCCCCCTTTGTCTAATCTACTGTCCTCCTATTTATTTTAATAATTTATAAGTTGTGGAAGATAGAAAAAAGATTTTAAGAACATACAGAGGCATTTAAACATCTTACTTAAAGCTAACTTGGCTGTAAATAGTCATATTAGTTCTGTTCAAGCTGCTGTAGCTGATGACCACAACTGGTTGATTTAAGCAATGGACTTTATTTTCTCACAGTTATTGAGTTTGCAAGTTTGAGATCAAGGGGCTGTTAGGCTTGGTTTCTGGTGAGCTTTTTGATAAGGTTGCTTTTCCTGTCTTACAGAGGTCTGTCTACTTACTATACCCTCATACAGCCTTTATTCTGTTCATGCAAGAAAAAAAAAATATAGATCTCTGAAGTTATACTCTTTTTATAAAGTTACTAGTTTTGTCAGATTTGGGACCCATTCTTATGATATAATTTAAAGTTAACTACCTCCTTAAAGGCCTTGTATCTAAATAGAGTCACATTAGGGCTTTAACATATTAGTTTTGTTGGAAAAATTCAGTGAGTAATAGAAATATGACAAAAATTTTAAAATGAAAGATGAGTTTGGCATGATATCCATTTAAGAACAAATAAATATAGTGGAGAAAATGATAACTGTGTTTATTATTGAGTATGCTGATGAGATGAAAACATTAAAGAACAAATTGTTTGTGGTACAGACAGAAGCTATTTTCAGTGTCAGTAGTATGTGCTATATTAAAGGGAGAATAAAGGTATTGCAAATAATGTCAGCAATATGAATACTAAAACATGGCCATTCATTTATATGGGTACTTATGTTTATAGATTGCATTTTAAATTGCTAATATAGAATTTTGACTTTATTAATTATTCCTTTTTGAAATCATTGTTTTGGAGGTGGGGTATAATTCAATCATGGAGCACTGACCTAGCAAGTGCAAAGCCTTAGGTTCCACCCCAGTACTGCAACTGAGTAACTAAATAAAATTAAAATATTGCTTTATAGTTGCAGAAACAGAAGTCACACATGCATATGCATACTGATGCTATATGCAAGTTATGTCTGAGCTAAATATTATCAAAGGAAAATTTAATAATGCTTTAGTTTTAAATTTTAAATCATATCTATAATTATATAACATATTATATTCAAATTTTATCACCTCATTTAATAGTTATTCATGTATTTCCCACTCTAGCACATATCAGGATTATTCTAATATTCCTTCTGTAACTGTGACTGAAAGTGTGACTGGCAGAGTAAGAGAAAAAAAAATTCTTTGTAAGTTTCTTTTATATGAGAGGAAAGAAAGTTTACAAAGGTAATACTAATATGACTCCCATTCTGGTTGAAAATAGGAAGAATAAAACATTTCTCATTCTTGCTTTATTTTGTTATTCTTCTAATTGTTTTCCTTTCATTACTCCTTCAAATATACACAATAATACAAAGTAGAAATGAGTATCTCCTCACCTCTTCTTGGTTAATTTCCTCAATTTTTTGACTTGCTAAGATTTTTCTTTCCAATTTAAGGAAATATATTACTCCTGTTATTTTCATTGAAAATACAGATAGGATTTATCCTTCTGTTGTAACTCACAAGTAATTTGACTTGAACACGTACAGCTCTTGTTGCTTATGCTCTATGTTCATTTTCTGCTTCTGCAAAACAATCTCTATTACTTGTCCCTTAGGCTCTTGATGCCAACATGTAGTTTTAGCCCCCAACGTATGTGCTGATTACAAAATAAATTCAGTTGAAATGTTATGAATTTATCATAAAAAGCATGATTTTTTTTTCAAAAGAGCTATTTTTTTAAGTATTCATCTAGAGAACTGGTTTCTCCAGAGATGACTCATAATTAAAATGAATTAGTCTCTACTGGCAGAGTGAAATGCCTGGCTTTAATTACATTAAATGTATTCTATTGTACTTCACCAATAGAGAGGAAAATCATAGTTACTTAAAGTAGATCTCTGTCAAAGAAGCAAAGAGACCTAGTGAGATTAACACTTTGCACTAGACAACACCCCTACTTATAATTTCGTTGCTCCAATTAAACTCAAATAATATTACTTAAGAACTCTTTGTCAGAAATTTTGGGACCAAATTATAAATAACTGCTGATATTTTATAGACAGATAAATAGTATATATATATATATATATGTATGTATGTATATGTATATATATATATATATATATAATTATCAGATTGTTTGCACTCATAAACATTTAAAACCCATAAATATGACAGCAATGATGATGACTGAAAGAGAATCTCACATGAGTAATTGGTATTTTGAACAACTGCACATGAAAAATACACTATACTAGGAAATCTCTAATTTTATAAGTTGAAATCAAAATTGAAAAGTAAAATAGTTTTGTCTCTGTTTTTTTTTTTTCACCTGTCAGGGTCACTAGCCTTAAGGATCAATAACCTGTCTTCCCTGACACATGTAATGGATTTTGGTCAATTGTTCAGTTCATTTCCCTATAAATTATTAGATGATAATTTCTTAAATTGTTTCATCCAAGGTGTTTTATTAGAAGATATATAACAAGTACACAGGAACATATTTTTAGTGGTTAAATTTCCAAACCCTCTGGTCTTAACTGTTATGATATATGACCTCCAAAACACATATAAAATATATTCTTATAATAAATATTTCAGCATGTTTTCAAAGTTGAAGAGCAGGAATAAAATTTTAAATATATTTTTAAGTAATATTGTAAGACTTATATTTTCTATGGAATTATATGGAAATATCCCTTGCAATAAACTATATTTATCTTATTGCATTTATATTTGAGTTTGACTAGTAGACAACTTTCTGTTCTAACTAATGATTAGAGATATTTTTGATACAGAATTAACAAAAAAACTCAAACCTATGCAGTTTTCATTGTCTTCACATTTGTGTGCCTCAACAGATAAGTAAATGGCAGGAGACTTCAGTTTTCTCCTCTATCAATACCAAATTAAAGTGGAATTTAAAGTAACTGTGAGACTTGAAACAATTTAATGGCAATTAATCGATTTTAGTCTATTGGAAGGACAAGCAAAAGTCATTTTAAATGAAAAGGGAAATAATTGTTATATATGCTAGCAATTTTGAGTTCATTCAATAGAGTTTAATAACAAAATATGTATCAGAAATAAGTATTGCAAACATCTAAAGTCTATGCTAACAAAATGAAAACTTATCTTTGTTTTCCTTATTATTGTTCTTTTGTATTCTTCATCAACAGTAAGAAATGGATTGATAAATAATGGGGGAATGGTGTGTTTAATTTGATCTGATTGGTCTCTCACAGAGGCTGATACCTAAGAACAGCTTTTTAAATAACATTCTTTATAGTGTTAAGTATTTTAGGATGATTTGCATAATTTTAATTATATATTTACCTACTGGTTTAGTAAATAACAACATTTTTTCTCTAATATTAACTATGCATATTCTATATGTTATTCTTATTTACCATTTTCAACACATTTTACCTTCATGTAAAAGATTTCATGCTTATATTTTCTTTAGTTTCCTTTAGTCAGGGTATTATGACATCTGGTTTGTAGAGATATGACACTTCAACTAAAGAGTTAGTCATTACAAATCAACAAGTGATTGTGATTTCTTTACTGATGCATTCATTCCTTGGGTTGATTAACATGGATTACCAGTGATATTCTTGCATTGCACAAGTTTGAGTGGCTTTTTCTCTGCTCTATGCCATTTGAATAGTTTAACCTAAATATTCTTAATAAATATATTTCTAAGTAGTAAATTAACATAAAAGATGAACATTTTGAAAACAAATTAGAGGGAAAAATAAAATATTTCATATTACTACCTCTTGTATTACCAAAAAAATAAAATATGCTTTTTCAAAATGATTTCTACAATTAACAACTTAAAATTCTGTGAGTCCAACCGACTGTAGATGAGTACAAAATTAGTAGATGTATTGAGACATCTATTAGCTTGAGGTTATTTTTCTTATATGTTACTATGTATTTCATCCTATCTGCTTTTATACTTCTGGAATTTCTGAAAATATCTGCACATTATAAAATTGCTTAATCTGAAGTCAATGTTAGATGCAGTGTTTCATTTAAATAATTTGAGTGGAGAGACTAACTGATCATACTGTTTGCAATCTTAGTATTTTCTTCAACATAACTGTACATATATGTAATGGATTTATGCAAGTATATGCACTTATGTCTACAATATTATTTCCAATTTAGTTTGTCTTAATACATTTTTAATTGTAGATGGACACAATACTTTTATTTTATGTATTTATTTTTATGTGATGCTGAGGATAGAATCCAGTGTCTTATACATGCGAGGCAGGCACTCTAACACTGAGCTATACCTCCAGAAATTATATTCAAATTAAAATAGAAATGCACTGTGTGATTTTAATATAAACCTGGTATTTTAAATCATAATTTGTATATTTTCATTCAAAGAAATTTGTTTATTGATGTTCAAAAAATGTACAATGTGTCCAATATGTTCTTTCTAAAGTTGAATAGCACAATATTTTGATGGTTTTATGCAAACACAGTGACTAGTATTTACTTTAAATTAACTTGAATACTGAAGGAGGAATAACATTTATCAGAAAATGTATTGCATATATAGTAAGTATAAGAACATAAGCTCATTTTGTTTGGATATTTCCAATCACCAAAATAAGAACAATTTTTAAGTGTTATTTATTAATGTCAGACTTTTCATGTGCATTGAGGGTTGATATTGTACATATGACTATATACTTAAATTTATCTCTAGAATATTTGAGTCAAATATCCATTTATTTCCCTTTATTGTGTTCTCTTTGTTTAAAGTTTACTACATTCGAAGTTTCCACCCTATAGACTAGGATTAAGGAAGTAGAAAATTTGATGGCAATCACATATTTGCTAAATTAGTTGGATGATTGTTTTGCACAGAAAATTGTGTGTGCAAATACTTTCATTAGATTCACATTCTTCTGGCTAAGTTCTCAAAATCTATCATTGAAAAAATAAATTTACATTTAAATGTAATCCTGCTACAGCTACAAGTTAAATCGCAATTTAGCCCTGTCAACAAAAATTAAGCTTATATATATACAAAAGACTTGTCTGGTGGAATGACAATCAGGTATGATGTATATGACTTAGAATTTGATGTTAGTTAATACTTTCTGAATAAGCAGATAATTGTAAGTTTAAGATTGAAGGATTAGGAACTTGAATGCTGTTATACAGAAAGTCTAAATTGAGTTTCCCAAGTTTGTGATGAAAAGCTGCATTTGATTACTATGTGAATACAGTTAGAAACTTGAAGAGAGAAAAGAAATGATGGGGATAAAGAGAAGGGGTAGCATACAAGATATGATTGGATTATAGGATTTCAGGTTAGTACCTGCAGTTATTTATTTTCTCTTGATAAATTATTACAAATTATTTAATATATGGATACTTTTACATATCAGTAAACTTTTAAAATTGTTATTTACAAAATTAGTGAAAACTCATATAACGTACTTTTGTCCGTTTTGTACACAACAAGAGAGGAGGAAAATGAATAAACCACTGTAATTAGAGAAAAGCCTTCTAAACGTTTTGTTAAAAGCAGGACATTAGTGCTACTTTCCATTTGATGTAAATGGTTTTGTTAAATTTTTAGGCATAAAATTTACTCTAGGTAGATATACAACAGAAACAAAGATCAAAAAGTGAAAACTAAGTAATTCTAAAACAAAGAGCATTACTGGAGGCATTTCTTAAATTTGGTTTTTATCTTTTTTTATCTGTTTGAACTTCCGTAACCACACACCTTAAATAGGGTTGCTAGAGAGCAACATATCTTCTCTGTAATGATTCTGGAGACTAGGAGTCCAAGATCAAGATGCAGGTAAATTTGCAGCGTGGTGAGGGTCAACTTTGTATAGTAGGCTTTCTTCTCATTCTATACCTACATGATGAGAGAGACAAAAGTTCCAAGTGTCTTTCCTAGTCAATCCCACTCATGAGAGTTCCACCCTTTTCTACTAATCACTTCTCAAAGGATTTGCCTCAATATAGTCACCTTAGGAATGAGAATTTTAAAAATATAAATTTGGAAGGGACATAAATATTCAGATAACAGTCTGTTAATCTGTAAAATATGTTTTAGAAACTGGCACTTCCTTTATTCCCCATCTTCCTTACTTAGATTTCATGCAAATGTGTAGGTTACTGTTGGTTTTGTTTTTGAAAAAAATCACTTATGTTTCAATGATTTGGATACATAAGAGGAAAGAAAAATACCTTGGGAAAAACTCAAAAATATGGGAAAACCAATGACAGGAGTGCACCTCTAGTGGGAACTCCTGGTGCAACCACAAGTTGAGACTGCCCAGTTGCTATGTTGATGTTCTGTTTAAAGGAGGCTCTGTGCTTGCCAAGGGACTATCAGTCTTGACCTGAGTTTGGACACCAGCTGTTTATGGTGTCCAAGTTATGAGAGCATACAATTATGATAATTATAATTGTGCTTCATCCTTCAGCCTGCTTGCTTTGAAGAAACTTTTGCACTGAAAACACTTTTGATGGCTAAAACCTATATAATAAACATGCTGAGCTGGTTCTGCATCATCAGGGGATGAAGAACCACCAGGATCCAGCTTTTCTTTATATGCATTTGTCTTTTGTCCATCCCCCATAGCCCCTCACTGGTTTCTGAATTAAGGGCAGTCCAGGTAGCAGAGGATCAATCTGTCTATTCATATAATCCCAGCAAGTTTATACATTGAGACTTTTTAGTATAAATTGTCAATATGTTACAAATTTAAAAACACTATATTATGCATTTTATTAGAATAGAGGGAAAGGTTTAAATTTGTGTTCAAAGGTTTGTATCCTTTACTTGTTGTAGTGGCACATGCCTATAATCCCAGCTGCTAGGAGGCTGGGACAGGAGGATCCTGAGATCAAACTCAGTCCCAACAACTTAGTAAAACCCTGAGAAACTCAGTAAGACTTCTCTAAATAAAATAAAGGACTGAGGATGTGGCTCTGTGGTTAAGTGCCCCTGGATTCAATCCCTAGTATCCTTCCCCCAAAAAAGTATCTATCCTTCAACCATTGAAAAAATTATAGAAATGACAATGAAGAAGAATATTTTCAGCTCTTAAAAATGTAAGATATTTTTGCTGCAGATGATTGCCACCTTATCCCCCAAATTTTATGTAGGAACCCTAACCCCAAGTGTGATGTTATTTAGATATGAAGTCTTTGTAAGATAAGTAGTGTGGATGAACTCATGATAATTAATATTCTTAGGACACACCTGAGAGTATTGTCTCTCTCTCCCTAGCACATGGGGGGATAAAGAAAAGGCAATCATCTGTAAGCTAGAACGACAGCCCCCATAAGTAATGAGTTAGCTATAACCTGATTTTGAATTTTCTAACCTTCAAAATTTTCAGAGAGTAAATATACAGTATGTGGTATTTTGTTATGGAAAAATGTTGACTAATACAGCATATGTGCATTAATGTAATATACCTATGTCCTGCATTGTTATCTCTGGAGTAGAGAGAGCACATTGTGGATAATGGCCAATCTAGTTTAGACAAAAATGCACTGTGATTATGAGAAAAACACAGGCTTCTAATCATATTCTCCATTTGCCAATAACAACTACATTTATTTTATAATGTATCATCTGTGAAAATAAATTTTTAATTAATGTCTTTATCAAATTGCTTGATATAATAAAAATGAAGTTTTAAAATTATTTTTATAAAACTATAATTGATAATCTGCTAGCCACATTATTTATACATCTCAAGGTCAGTGAGTAAATATTAGTATATAAATTGAGTTTTTAGAATTCTTTAATATTATATCATTATCATTTTTTATCATTATATATTCTATCTAAACATTTTATTTTATAATTTATCTAAATTTAGCTATTATTATATACTGATAAACTTCATGTACAGATTTTATTATTCATTGAATTTGTTCCCCAAAGTGCAATTTTCAAATCAAAGAACAATGATTTAATAGTCTTCTCAAACCTAAAATCTAGAAGTAGTTTTTATTCAATATTTATAAGAGCATTAATTCTTTACTTTGTCCCTACATAAAGACAAAATCTAATTGTTTTCCAATAAACAATGATTTTTTTTATTAAAAAACATATTACTGACAAAACATTTAATAATGATCAAATTATGTCAATAATTTTAAATTTCTATAGTGATATTAAATGCATTAATAAAATGTGTTTAAAAAACTAGAATGATTCAAATGTTAAATTTGAATTACTGTCTTATAAAATTTGTATCTTTCAACATTCTCATAGATCCTATAATTTCAACAGCCAACCTGCACTATTGTTTTTGAAGTGGAATTTAAAAAAAAATCATTACTACAATATGATTGATGATATTGATTCTTAATTAAATAGTTTCTCAAATTAAATACTTCTAGACATTTCATTGTCACCTGATACATTGTTTGGCTTCAGGGAAACCAGGAATACAGTATCCAATATCCAACATCCAGAAGAAGGGAATATGTGACATTAATAGAAGCTGGAGTTAGAATGTATCTCACATATTAAAATATTTTAAAAAATTGAAACAATGAACATCCTTTTCAGAGATCTAGAGGAAAAAACATTTATTTCATGAGGCATTATCATAGTAGAAGTCCAGTCTTTCATATAAAATGAAAATTCATGCAGAATATCAATGTTATCTAGTCTTCAAGATATTAGAATTTATGCAGTTGGGATGTTTTGAAAATATTAAGGTGAACTAAATTTTGGTGTAAAATTTCAGTTTCCAGTTCTCCATATAAAGTGTGTAGAAATCACCACAGCATCCTAACACGTGAAAAGCTGAACAAACTGAAGTTTTTTTTTTTTTTAGATCCCTAAGAGAAGTGAGGTTGAAGAGAAAATTGCTTCCCTCAAAATTGGAGAGACAGAAAGGCAGACCCAGGAATCATAACAGAGCAGACATCTCCACAGGAAAACGTGGAGGCTAAAACCATCTGAGCTATAATTGATGAAATGCTGGAGGCTGTGTGTGGATAAGTTAGAGGGTTGAAATTTCAGGGTGTCCCAGGCTTGGGAGGGAGTATGCTTTTGTAAGTTTTGTCTCTAGGAGCTCAACTGGGTTCTCACATTATATATCAGAGAAAAGTGCTCTCATATTCATGACAGGGGAAGGGGAAAAGGAAACATTTCAAAATATGACTCAGCACGCCATATGTTTTTATAAGGTCTTCTCTCGGGAGAAACTGATTAACCAGTGTGGCATGATGAGGTTTTATCAGAGCCCAACTGACCTAAGGGAAGGATAGCCAACTAAAGACAGATATAACCTTCCACTTGGAAGAAATAAAAGGACCAACCTGAGCTCATTCTATCCATCTTGTCTCACTAAAGAGTGAATAAATCATTGAGAAGCACTTGTAAACATCACAGTTCGTGAGTACATAGACTCCTTAAAAGACTGAGTCCCAATTCTAAGACTGTAGAACACTTCCCAACTCCCACAGCTCACAACACATTATCAAAGACCTGTTTTTTTAAGAGTTTCTTTTGCACAGTTCACAACTGGCCACCAAGAAAAAAAAATGTATAAAGCATTCTAAAAGTCATACTAAAGAGAAAGCACAAGTCTATGATCTGAATGTTTGTGCCCACCCATAATTCATATGTTGAATCTTGATTGACAGTGTGCAAGTATTTGGGTTTGGAAACTTGGAAGGTGAATTAGGTCATCAGGACAGGACTCTCATATCTTAGCAAAGTGCCTTTATAAAATAAACTTGAGAGATGTCCATCCAGTCTCTTCCACCATGTGAAGATACAACATAGAAGGCTTATCTAAGAATCAGATAGTTGATTCTCCTCAGGCATTAACTCTGCCAATTCTTTTATCTTGCTTGGACTTTTCAGCCTCCAGAACTGTTAGAAATATATTTCTATTGTTTACATGGTAATGGTTTTAGCATCCTAGTCTTATAGCATCTCAAGTAGACTAGAAGAGTAAGCATCAGAATCACAATTAGCAAAGATATTGAATATGAAATAGTTATTATGAATATGATGAAGACTCTAATTAGTAAGGTAGACTTAATACAAGAATGAAAGATCAGTGTGAGCAGAAAGGTGGAAATCCTAAAAAAGATCCTACAAAATTTCTATAAAGAAATGCTACAGATCAAATAAAAAAACACATAACAGAAATGAAGACTACCTTTTGCAACAGTTTTAATGTTTGTCACCTTCAAAACTCATGTTGAAATTCAATTGCCATTTTAATGGCATTTGAGATGAGGAACTTGAGAATAAATTAGAGAGTTAGGGCTCTGACTTTATGGGCAGTGTTAAGACGATTGTAAAAGGAAGAGTTTGGTCCCTTTTTGCTGCTTTCTCCTTCTGCCAGAAGGCTTGACCCAGATGCTGGTGCCTTGATTTTGGAATTACCAGTAATTTCCAGTGTCGAAGTGAGATGTGACAATAATTCAGGGTTCCAAACACAAATGATTTCATTATGCATTGAAAGAGTTAAGATATCTTCTCAAATGAGTAACTTAGTCCCTGAGAATGACTTATTGGGTCTATTAACTTCAATGAGATTAGGAATGAACAAAAGGAATTGACCTGCCTTGTTTGAAATATAACCTAATCTGTTTCATTCAAGTGAGAAGCATGAAATAGATATGCACATAATTTATAGACATCAAATTATCTCCATTTAAACAACAGTTACTAAACACCTACTATGTGAAACACATGAGATAGTCACATTGTAGAATGCAACTGTGTAATACATAGTTAGGATCTGGATGATTTATTCAAATTGAAGTTTTTCAATATGTTAGGAAGTTCATATGCTGGAAAAGTGTAAGCAAACATAATTTTCAAAAGAAAGAGAAGAGAATCGAAAAAGAGACAACTCTAAAAGTACGGAATAAGTTTTTAAGGAAATATAAATACATGATATATTTAAGTGTCCTGAAACTTTGATACATTTATGTACACTAATCTGAAGTATTGAAATCTACATTTCTTTATCATATGAAGTGTCCTGATAAATAAACACTTCTCTAATATTTCATTTTCTCTTATTTTATAGAAATAGTGAATATGCATTATGTAAATCTACAGCAATTTTAGTCCATATAGATTTTCTGAAATAGACTTTTTTTAGAGAGCAGTTATACATTCACAGCAAAAAAGAAAAAAAGCTATATTTGCTATGTACTCATTGCCCTCAATATGTTTTTAGACTCCTGTGTTATCAACAGCCACAACTAGAATGATTCATATATTACAAATGATGAAACTAACATTGAAACAATTATCATCCCAAATGCATAACTTACAGTACAGTTTACTCTTGGTGTTGTAGCTTCTATATGTTTGGACAAATCCATGATGACATGAATCAACAATTAAAGTAGCATACAGAGTATTTCCATTGCTTGAAAAATCCCCCACCTAATCCTCCTACAACCCCCTCAATCTTTGGTAACCATTAAATATTTTTCTTCATAGTTTGACTCTTTCTATAATGTTATATAGTTGGAATCATATAATAGGTAGTGTTTTCATACTAGATTTTTTCACTTAGTAATAGGAATATAAGTTCTTTTATGTCCTTTCACTGGATTGGTAGCTCATTTCTTTTTAGCAATGAATAATATTTCATTGTCCTGAATGTGAACGGTTGTGTTGGTTAATTTCAGGTATCAACATGCCTGGATCAACATGCCTGAAGAACTGGTAAAGCATTATGTCTGTCTGTACTGGTATTTCCAAAGGAGATTGGTGTGTGTCTGGATTGTGTGATCCATTTTCCTTGTGGATCACTGAGGTAACATCTAACCAACTGGGAGCCTGAAAAGAATAAAGGAGGGTAATAGATTTCTTTATGCTCTCTATTAGAGCTTAAGACACTGAAAGGATGCTTAAGTGAACAATAGTTCATTTATATATAAGGAAAAATAAAGTGCCAAAGTTTTACCACTAGGCAAAAAACAGGCTGTAAACTCAGGCAGGAGTTGTTATGTAAATAGGGCAAGCATGGTCCCCATATTGTGACCCCAAACATTTTTCCTTCTCCACAGAATGCGAAGAATATTACCCAAGTGTTGTGTTGCACCATTGTATCAAAATACCTCCCACAGAACAGTTGACAATATGGTAAGAAGATAAATTCCATGATAACAAATTACTTTATCATAAGCAATGTGTGTAGAATACCATGACAGTGGATAAGGGGTTACTTATGCAAACAAGTGAGTTTTCCCAGAGGCAATTATATAAGAAAGTGTGTTAGTCCATCTTTTGTTGCTGTGGCCTAAATACCCAACAGGAATAACTTACAGGAGTAACTAATGATTATTCTGTTTACATATGATTATATCTTGCTCTTAAACTAAGGGCTCACAGTTTTAGAAGTTCAGTTCATGGTTTTTGAACTCCATTGCTTTGGGCCCTAAGTAAGGCAGAGCACCATGGAGGAAGGGCATGGGAGACTGGCCCTGCTTACCCCAGGGTGGGTGAAAGGCAAAGGAGTGCAGAGGGGCTGTAGGGAAGAATCAGTTTACCAGAACATGTTCTCAGTGACCCACCTGCTCCAGCTAAGTTCCACCTGTTTACAGTTAACATCCAGTACGTCCAAAGTAGGATGAATAGATTAGGTTGCAGTTCTCATAATCTAATCATTTCACCTTTGACTATTCCTGCATTAACACAGGAGCTTAATGGGGACCCCTTATATCCAAACCATAACAGGGATGATGGATTAATATCAAGAGCAAATGTTTATTCCAGTATGAATAAAACCTCGCCCCTTTCGTGATGGAAGTGGTACTATGTAATTAACCTGAAAGCCATGTACCTGACAGTTTAGTGTTTGTCACTGCTGCTAGCAGACTCAGCACTTAGAAGTGACTTAGACCATCCTTGATGAGTAGAAGTCCATGTTAATGAGATCATCATAACTTCTATCCCTGCAATAGTATAATAATATGCTATCATTAAGTATTCATATTTTAATTTTAGAGTACAACTTGACATTATTATACATTATTAGAATAGTATGTTTAAGTATTAAGTAATTATAATATTAAGCCTGATAAAATTAAGAAGTGATAATTTTAGGAATGTTTATTCCGTTTACATATGTGTATATTATGC
Source organism: Ictidomys tridecemlineatus (assembly GCF_052094955.1). Classification (NCBI taxonomy): domain Eukaryota; kingdom Metazoa; phylum Chordata; class Mammalia; order Rodentia; family Sciuridae; genus Ictidomys; species Ictidomys tridecemlineatus. The sequence continues at coordinate 169,957,287 of NC_135479.1, forward strand.
TCTTAAACTAAGTTACTGTAATACTTAAATACTCACTATAGATAATTACTATAATCCCTATTTTTATATACAAGAACTAGTTATCTAAAAATGGCCAATACTAAAATAAGAAATAAAAGGAAATATCCAATACTAAAAAGATATTAGTTCTTACTAAGTTGTTTTTATTCAGATTACTGTTAACACTTCATGTCATTGAAATATGTACACCTTTGTAAATTCCTACCTTAGCACATCTATGATCAAAGTTGCTTTTTTTGCTATCAAATCATCTACTTCATGGAATGTTGCCTCATGCTTTGAAATTCTTTCAGCATTTGTTTTAATTTAACATGGATTTTACTTAATTTGCAGTTAAGGGAATGATATCCACATTTTGTAGTAGATTAAGAGCTTGTTCTATTAAACTGATTTTTTTTTATATTATTCAACTTTCTCAATATTAGAAATACTACTGCAAATATTTATTGATAGCCTCCTCTGTGCCCAAACATATGGTAAGTTAATTAGGCATGATTTTGTTACATATGTGTGAAAATATGGGAATTATAATTATTTCTTTGATTTTTGTTTTAGAAGCTAGTTGGTTGAGGGGTAAAGATTATTATAAATTGGAGACAAAAGGAGTGGCAAGGGAGAGGTGTGTGAGTTGGCATAGTGGGTAGTAATCAGCTTTATTCATTTTATCATAAGGATTCATGTCAATTAAATGTTTTTTTTAATGGTTGCATTTTTTACTAGGTAAAGGAAGCAATATTAAGGCTGAGAAAGCTGAGAAAATTGCACTTATAGTTTTATATATAGCATTTTAGATAATAGAAGAATGCCTTAAAGATAATTTTTAGATAGAAAAGATACAAGTCTCAGACAACAACACTCAGCTTTTTCAGATATAAACAGAACAAATGAACAATCATTAGTAGTCTAGTCAAGTGGGAGACTGGGGATGCCTCAAATACCAAAAAGGTAGATATATTTAAGAAACTATTTTCCATGTATTTGCATCATTTTGGTTTCCACCAGCATGTTTGAAACTTTAATTTCCTCCACATTCTGGCAAATGCTCGTTATTGTCAATCTTTTCATTTTATGTATATTAACAATGAAGGTATATCTTATGGTTATATTTTCCATTTATCTTAAGAAGAATATCATTGGAAGACAGGTGTGGTGGTGCTTGCCTGTAATCCAAGCAGCTCAAAGTCTGAGACAGGAGGATCTTGAATTCAAAGCCAGAGTCAGCAAAAAGCAAGGTGCTAAGCAACTCAGTGAGACCCTGTCTCTAAATAAAATACAGAATGGGGCTAAGGATATGGCTTAGTGGTTGAGTGCCCCTGAGTTGAATCCTCAGTAACTCCCCCTAATAAATAAATAAAAATAACATTGGACATATTTTTTATGTGCTTAAGTTTCTCCTTGGTTATGACGAAATTATGTAATGATAAAAACCATTCAATGTATGTTGAAAGTATCTTAAGTCTAAAATGTATTTAAAATGCCTTATTTTCCAAACTTCATTGCTTCGCTTAGTCTACGTTAATTAAATGTGCTCAGAACATATACATTAGTAATAGTTGAGCAAAATCATATTTCATATGTGCATAAAACATATCATAACAAAATACTGGATAGCTCATGTAATTTATTTAATATTATAAAAAACTAAATGTTTGCATAGTATGTTTTCTACCATCATAAATTTAAAAAAAAACATACATTAAACTTGTAAGTTAGGAACAGCTGTATTTCTGATGGAGAATATGTTCAAATCTTTTGTCTTTTTTTTATACTGAGTTTGTTTTTTTGATTCTTGAGTAAAACAAAGAAAGAAAGAAAAAAAACATTCACTTAATGTAGCAAAATTAGTTGTTTCCTCAATAAGGGTTATTTATTTTAGGGAACTTGTCCCATGTCCTGCTTACATATGTAAAATTCTATTGGAAGACAGCCAAATTAATTCCTCTACATATCATCAATGCCTGTTCTCATCAAACAATAGCAGAGTTGAGAAGCTGCAAAAGAATACTTCCCAAATGCACCTTTACAGAGATGGCCAATTATTGCAAATAGAATTCTTATACCTCATAATTTTGTCAATACATTGTCAGTATATCTTTTACAAACAGCAAAATAAAAACTCAGAGTAATTTTATCTGACAAAATCTATTTTTACTGGATAAATGATTTCTTTTTTCATATATTAGGATTACTCATATATTTTAATACATTTCTACTCATGTATTTTAAATTTAATTTAAATTTTCTATAATTTTTTTGCCTTCTCTTAATTGATAAAATTTTATTGTCCCATTGACTATTCCTCCATTCATCTGAAAGAAAGATAATTTATTTTGTTTCTTTAGTGTATATCTTTGAGTGGTTGAAATGTTATCTTAAACTAACAAAGTTTAAAATGCATTAATATCTTTAGTAACTGATATCAAAATATTTTAATACATTTCTACTCATGTATTTTAAATTTAATTTAAATTTCCTATAATTTTTTTGCCTTCTCTTAATTGATAAAATTTTATTGTCCCATTGAATATTCCTCCATTCATCTGAAAGAAAGATAATTTATTTTGTTTCTTTAGCGTATATCTTTGAGTGGTTGAAATGTTATCTTAAACTAACAAAGTTTAAAATGCATTAATATCTTTAGTAACTGATATAAAAATATTAATGCTTTAAAATCACCTCCTCTCACATGTATTTTCCATTATTTTAGGTATGTTATAATGATGAATAATATAATGGGATCATTGCCACAAAGGTAACTCCAAAATATTGAATATGGTTTCTTCACTGCAATGTCTAGCTGGGAAACTTCCTCTGGAGGCTTAATTTATATATGAACAAGTATTTCAGGTTGATATCCCAAATGCACATTCAATTTACCTGCCCTTTAAAATAGTCTATGTGCATCCATTGGAATTATGTTTTTAGTACTTGAAATATCACTATAGAAGACCTGTTTGGAAAGTTGTATTGGTTTCTAATGCACATAAATCACTTTTTGAACAAATCTGATAACAATTTTCATTTTAATTATACCATTGTATTGAGTCTATTTTATTGCACAGATTCATATGTAAGAAAATTATTCTGTAGACAAAAGGAAAATGTATATAAAGTTAAAATCATTTGCTAATTTTTAAGGAGAATATGTTACCTAAGACGTATTCAAATCTAAATATAAGATTATTCAAAATAACTTATTCTTTTATTTGAATTTGTGAGGATAATAATTAAAAACAGATTCTGAAATTATATGGGATAAAAAGTATGTGGATCCCTAAATTAACATTTTAGATTCTGCTGCTTAAATAATCAATTTAACTACAGGTTATTGATTTTCAATGTCAAACTGCACTATGAGTTAGAAGAAATATCTGAGTTAAGAAGTACATGCACACACACACTCACAAACTCTATAATGCCTTTGAGAAACATGAGCAAAGGAAAAGCTTAAAGCAACAAAACAAAGGACCCTGTGGTCAGTTTCTTTTGAGTTTATGAGTTTTTATCATCTCAAAGACTTCCCTTGAAAACCAGAAATGTAAAATCAAAAGTTCCAGGGAAGGAAGATGAAAAGGAAAATGATTAACGGCTGAACAAAAGAGCATAAACACATTTAAGCACTCTGTCACTAGAATTTCTAATAATACACACACTTTTTGTGGCATTCCAGAAACATATGTTTTCTCAAATGTTTTTCCTATATACATTAACTTTTAAATAAAGTTTTGAAAAGAAAAAATTCATAAAATGTTTATTTAAAAAGATCAATGACAGATATTACATAAAACAAGTAGAACTACTAATGAAAAATTAATTACAACCATTGATATCACTGAATTTAGAAAGATTGTAACAAAATAATTGATGTAGATATTGGGCATTTTTTTAATGCAGAAAATATAAGTGAAAGTCAGACAATGTAAAGCCATTAAAATTAACTCCTCCCAAAGCAGAAACTTCTGTAAACAAACACTTAACACAAAAGAGAAGAAAAAAAAATTAAAATTGGTTAATGAAACAAAGTCATCAGGATACATTGCTTTAAAACTTATAATTTAAAATATAAAAATCATTCTCCAAATTACTGAAGCTATTTCAGTATATATTAAAATGAAAACTTTCTCCAGCTAATTTTGTACATTAGCATTACAATTCTAAAACCACAAAAATGGTGATATATGTATGTTTGTGTTCAACTATTTAATTCCTCCAAATTTATTTGAGCTACTTATCATAACACATATTTTATAATTTTCTTATTGTATGTTTGACAATATAATTGATAAATTATGCATATTAATTCAATATAATATTATAACTAAAACATAAAATAATTAGTTAATGATACAATATTTTCAATATATAAATGCACACTTAAAAATTTACTAGAAACCAAAGTTAGATGTCTTAGTGTTCAGATTTAGATGTTTATGCCTAATAAAGAATCACCATGAATGGATACCTCTGCAAGTATAGAGTCATGGAGTTGTACTATTTACTCAAACACTTCTTTTACCATTCTGTTCATGAACAAATTTTATGAAATGATCATTGATTTTGAATTCTAAATAGAAAAAAATTATAGTCTCTAAATTTTTTTAAAAATCAGGTTATGCAGTAACTTTCCCACTGATAAAAATACTGTAAAAGTTTCACAGCCACATTAGATATGTACAAATGCTGAGTAAAACTTTGTATCAAGTACTAAATAATATCACATTAAAACCAAGAAGGCTTTAGAAAAAATAAAACAAAAAGCAGAAAAAGACTCAACACCAATACAGAAGTAAAATACATTATATTAGCATATTAAATAAAACTGCAATGTTTTGAAGTGCTACAGTGTAATTTGAATATCTTCAACAGACATTCCCAATTTAAATTCTGAATTAAGCTCAAACAAAAGGAATAATCAGAGGATAAAGACAATTCATAATATCAGCATAAACTATCATAAAAGGTGAAATCCTACAATTTTTTCCAGTTTATATGAACTAGACATTGAGGTATATTCTTAACATTGTTTTTAAAATTTGAATTTAAATTGTATATGTATTTTTCTATATGGAGATGTTTTTTTAATATGTTTAACCGGTGCACAACAATTGTATATAGTGGTGGGATTTGTTGTTACAGATTTGTTTATAAACATGAAGGTTTATTTTAAATACAAACAGAATCATACATATCAATATTACAATTCAAACACAAAAGTGGACAAATAAGAGGAATTTTATACATTGAATAGTCATATATTCAGTGAAGAAAAATAAAGGGAAAGGAATCCAGAATTACTTTTAGGAAATAGCATGTTAGTCAGGCCAGATTGCTATATTATAACAAAATACTATAAACTGAGTAGCTTAATAATAACAGAGTGCATTTCTCACAATTCTAAAAAGTGGAAGTTTGAGACCAGACCACTAGTTGGTCAGTTCTAACCAGGGTTTTCTTTCCAGATTGCAGACACATGAGTGCTTCTTGTATCCTCACACGATAAAACAGGGGTAGTGAATTCTCTTTTATAAGGGCAACATGAGCCCCCAAAGTCTGGAAGTAATTTCCTCCCTATAGGTTCTTCCTCCTAATACAATCACATTGGGAGTTAGGATATAGAATTTAGGGACAGTGTCACAAAATTCAATACATGATAGAAGGTTGTAATTTGAAAGAGTATAATCAGAAAAAAGGGCTCACCGAATAATTATAGGTTGAGTTAAGGTTTGAGTACACTAAATTTAAATTTAATTTCTTAAATTGCTCCATATTCAGTGTTTCTTCCCACCATTTAATTAATGGTAGTAGGTTACAAAATTCATTCCTTTTACATTTTTTACTCTCTTAATCATTTGCAAGTCAAATCAATGTAACCAGGTTCTGTGGTTTTGTTACTTGTGTCACTAAATATTTTCAAAAAATACAAAACTTAATAATTAAATGAATATTAAGCCTTATTAAATAGAATTCCTGATTCTCCTCAATAGAAAATGTACTACTTCTTTTTTACTTTTTTCAATCTCAATACCTGAGCATCAAAACTTTTACAAAAATATGGGAATTATATTTAATTTCTCTTCTCTCATTACATCTTGTCAGTTACTTTTTCCTGTTGTTTAATATCCAAAATAGATTCCATTCTATGTTTCATGATGATTTTCACTTTTATTTATAAATTTTAGAGTACTGTTTGAATTTTCTTATTTATACAACTGTGTTTTCTCCTTTGCCAAATAGGTATTTTTTTTTTTTTTAAGGAAATTAAGGTCTATGACTATCTTGTTAATCTTGGTATCTCCAGTGTCTTAACTGTTCAAAATTTTTTTGGAAAAAATTATATATATAATATGAACATAAAAATTAAGTATAAAAATTATGTATAAAACATTAAAAATTATATATACATGTATATGTATATTTATATATATATTTAAGAAGGAGAAAATGGAGTAGAAAATAGAAACTTCAATGAATTTTATACCTTCTTCTGACTCAGTTACAAACCTGAGATGACTTAGTAATCACTAAACCAAAGTTTTCCAGAAAGTGACACAAAATGCAAAACCAAGAAGAATAGGTGTTCAGGAGAGAAACCTAAACTATGATAGAGAAAATGAAATTACATATTTTATGACAAAGTTTGTGGTTGAACAATTGATACTTGGCATGAAATTTCAAATGAGCTTTGTAATGTTTTGAACAACCAATAAAAAAGAAAATGAGGGGTTGCTCAGATGTTCTTTGGGTACCTGTCCAACTTCAGCATCTTCTGATTCTATAGAAAATTCCAAGCATATTTTAAGGCCCAGCATGTGCGCAGTTAGAAAACAGACAAAAGCAATGTTATCACAGCTAGTCTTTCATTCAGCAAACACTGTTGAATGCCTTCTTTTTTCTGAGAAAAATAAGAGGCAGCCTCCGTGCATTGATAAACAACCATTGCATTAACTAAAACAATAATCCTCAGGATCTTTCTTTCAGTAATGCTGAAACCAACATGACCCCAACAAAATTGAACTGTTTTATATATTGAAAGTCTAATCTATCAAAAAAGAAGGAAAAGGAGAAGGGAAAGAAGAAAAAAATCTGGCATACCTAATCTGAAGCAGAGCTGCCCAGTGGTGGCTCATAGCTACTTGATACACACCCAGTTTTGTACAAGGCTAGAGACATCGTGTTGGAAAGAAAACTGTGTGCACGATAGATTCCATTCAATCCAAGATCAACCATAACTCTATGAGATCTTGAACAAGTCCCTTACTTCCCAGAACGTGTGTGTTCATGGGGAAAATGAGAAAACCCATAGGAATGCATATGCCTTGGAGAAACAGTGAGGACCCAACTCAAGAAGGAACAGAAGGCATTAAGCAGTACCTGTCTGGCATATGTTGCTTCCTTCTGTTTGCCCTGCCCAGCTGAAAGTAAACAGATCAGACCTTAGATATAAAGTGTTTGAAGTTCATTTTACTTCTGCTATCCTGTACTTCTCTTTTCCATCTTGATAGCAACCCTTCCAGGCAAAGAACTTGTCATTTATAGTTGTAAATTGATTAAACTGAAATTATTCATACCCCCCCAAAATGTATTACCTCAGAATTATCTGCAATATCTTCAAGACTTAAACCTTTTAAAATGGAGCTAAAATATTATGTTATAGTAAGATATTAAGATGTTAGAGTAAGACATTAAAAAACAAATTTTTTTTTTAAATACTAGATCATGATCCAAAAGACAGCTCAAGTTTTCCCAGGACTGGATTAAAGGTAAAACTATCTATCTATCCATCTATATAAAATTATATACTATTTTCATATGTAAAGACTAAATAAATACATATTTTCTGGACAGAATGAAGAATCATTTAGGAATTTGACAGTAACAATCTCACAACTTAAAAGTTCAATAATTGACAACATGATAAATCTAGAAAGAAGTAATTGTGGTTGTTATATGTTTTGACTTGAAAGTCCAGAGTTCTCTGATGATATCAGCAAACTCTTCTGCCTTTTCCAGAGACCCAAATTTGAGAGTTCAAAATTCATAAATCTTAAATCTTAAACATAAGAAAAATAAAAATCTGAATGTGAAACTCATTTGTCAGCTTAAGCTAAATGTAGACAGTTGGTGAAACATTATAACTGTTTTTTCTGTTATTAACATTATGTAGCAGTAAGAATATTTACTAGTATTTATTATATATTATAACATTTCAATAACAATGTTTAGTGAAAATGTAAAAAATAACAGGCTGAGAAAATCTTACCATTATAACTTCAGTATGTTATGTGAACAGGTATGTCATAAACACTTTAGAATTGTTACAAAGAAAGTAGTAATGTATTAAGATACATTCTTGTTCAAAATTGATGTTTTTGCTTTTGAAGTTGTATTAGTAGTTATTAAACTATCAGTTTAACTAAATGAACTTAATTCTGAATCCAGGTAGTTAATCATGTTGTATGATAATCTTCAAACAATATCTTCATTTATCACATAGGTTAATGAAAATGTCACACTTAAAAATATTTCAGTGATACCTTTGTAAAGGTTCTTCTGCATTTTGGAATAGTTTCTCATTTATTTAGTGACAAAATGTTTTTTAAAATGTTAAAATAATTATATTACTTATTTGATATATTGGAATAATTCAATATGGAGTTTTGTTTGTACCTATAAGAATTTTTCTAGTTCCATATCACACTGAATAAAGGACCCCTTTTTAATGTCTCAGATGGATATTTATCCAGAATGCAATGAAAGAACATAGAAGACTGATTTTCCTACTTGAGGGTTCTTTCCACATTTGGATTTCATAATTACTGTGTTGAAACAAGACCTCCTATAATTATCAATTAATTGTTCTAATTAAAAATTCCAAAAATTTTTAAATAATAATTTTGAATAGATTTTCTTTTTTCCATAAATTATAGAAATTTCTTCTTTTGCATGGAATGTAAATTCTTTTTGTATGGAATCCAAGAGGAGGAAAGTATAATCTCCCAGTACTCTAAAGATCCAGGTTGGGAACATGCATGGGGCCAATTTCACATTGATGGTCCAGATAAGTCAGGGCACTGGCTAACTTTATCTCTAGATGGGGAGTATCATGTGTGTAAGAGCAGAAAATAAATTGATAATGAAACTGTTTTATTCTATCACTTTTATTCTATTTTGTATTGATAATTTGGAGAGTGAAAAAATGGTTGATGAATCAAAAATCCCTATGGAATAAAGAAAATAGAATATACTCTAGGTGATTTAAGTAAAAAATCAATGTAAAGTGATAGGTTTAATATCAAATATATATTGTCACTAGCTTAAATGTAAATGGATTGTAAATTCCAATTATAAAACTAATATTTCAAACAGGTTTAAAATAAATATCTAATGCTTATAAGATTCTTGATTAAACATAAACATGGAGAATGTTTGAAAATAAATAATAGGGAAATACACTTCATGAAATCACAGAAGAAAGGTTGAAAAAGGAGAATTAAAAGGCCCCAAACCATGTAAAGAAAAAGAGTGAAGTTACTTGATGATTAAAGAGTTGATCACAACCATGAAAACATTATATTTTAAAATTTGTATGTATCTTATAAGCATTAAAAACAAACAAACAAAACATAAAATATCTCTAGTCCATTTGAACTCCTTAGCAAAATACCATAAACAGGTTAATTTACAAACTGCGAAAGTTTACTTTTCATATTACTGGGAACTGTGCTAGGAAGTCCAAGATTAAGTAAAACTTACTTGATGTCTGATGAGGGACTATTTTCTGTTGTGTGGTTTTGTTGTTGCTCAGATTGCATGGCACTCACAGATATACCATGATGTTTTTAGTAAATGATTTAATATCACTGGGAGAGGTGGCACATGGCTGTAATCCCAGCAGTTTGGGAGACTAAGGTAAAAGGATTGAAAGTTCAAAGCTAGTCCCAGCAATTTAGCAAGTCCCTAAGCAACTCAGCACTGTCTCTAAATAAAATATAAGAAAGGGCTGAGGATGTGGCTCAGTGGTTGAGCACTCCTGGATTTAATTCCTGGTTAAAAAAAAAACCACACAAATAAATACATAAATTAACATCAACATCACACATGGCACCTCTATGATATCAATGAATTAAAAAAAAAACAAAATTCCTATTCCCTATTCATATATGGATTTAGGGAAAATAGAATCATGTCCAAACAACAAAAACAATCAAATATTCTCATTTCTGACAAATATAAATGCTGCTCCTTTTCCATGGCAGTTCTAGCCTCACATTGTTCTTGTATCTTCCATATAAGAAAAGTTGAGATAACCAATTGTAGCATCATCTCCACTTCCTCAAAGAATCCAAAGTAGGGCAAAGTTCTACTTTCTAAAACCTCTAATAAATCCCCTAAGACAAATCGATATAATGAATATTCAAAGACTCATACTGAGAAGCCACTTGATTCCCATGGTGTGTATTTACTATTTTTGCTATAAGTCAATAGAACCAACTTTATTCAAACACAGGCATTTTTCTCATGATCTTTTTGAGAACATTGGTATGTGATAAATAGAAATGTGTGTGAAATAAGATTAGGGAATTGAAAGAAGGAAAATAGCAGCAATTGGAAGCCCTAAAAGGTTTTTAAGTTTAGTAATATGACAATTGCCTTTAACACTTTATAATTTTTTAAAACTATGAAAAGCTTACACAAACTACATTTCTTAAATTAAAAGTATTCAAGAATGAAAAAAGTTCATATTTTGCTCATTTTTGCCTGTGAGTTTATTTGTAAGACTGATTTGAATGATTATATGGCTAGGTCATTTGGACTGAGAGATTTTATTACAATCTACTTTGGGGATGTATCTTGTCTATAATCCTATTTATTTCAAAGTAGCTCTGTTAGTGAAACTTGTTTAGTATAAAACGTAATTATAAACCAGGCATGATGGTGCATGCCTGTAATCCCAGTGACTCAGGAGGCTGTGGCAGGCAGATCATGAGTTCAAATCCATCCTCAGCAAAAGTGAGGTGCTAAGCAACTCAGTGAGTCTCTGTCTCTAAATAAAATACAAATAGGGCTGGGGATGTGGCTCAGTGGTATAGTGCCCCTGAGTTCAATCCTGGGTACCACCCCACTGCTCGCCACCAAAAGGTAATTCTAACTAAAATTTCATAGGTAATTTTTTTTGTGGTAATAAAACACAAGTCTCTTAATAACATGATGTCTTCCCATTCCTCCACACATGGTCTTTTTTCCTGATCTTCAAGTATGCCAATTATATTCCTGCCATGGTTTTACATTTGCTGTTTCATTTGCTCAAAAAATTCCCATATTCTCATGTCTAAACCCCTCATGCTGATCATTTCTGAGATATCATTTTCTTATCAACTGACCTACAATGCCACCAATTTTCAATCACTCTCTGGTTCCAAACTGTGCATTGCCTTCTTTATAGCACATGTTAATGTACTACCATGTTCTATTCTACTACATTATAAAATCTTAAGACAATAAATAAATATTAGACAATAAATAAATTGACTAAAAAGAAAAATAGGGAATGTTTGTCCCAGACAAAATCTACCATCATTCTATTTGTATTTTCCCTTATTAATTCTACTTATACTGAGATGTTTTCTAAGTTTGAGTTATGCAATAAAGACAAATATGAAATCAGTTTCCTTTAAATTAGTCTCATATTTTTCACACTGGGTGTTTTACATGCCTGTTAATAAAAGGTATGCCCTACTTGAGAAAAAAAATACTTTAAAAGCTATCTATAATAAAATATTTTCCTTTGTCAAACTTCAAAGCCTTACTGATAACCTGGAGGTGGAGGAACATTGGCATGCAGGTTCAGTTCAGCATGCTAAATGATCCTGAACGTTTCTTATAGTTTCTATTTACAGGAATTTTAACTTTTTATAAGTTAATGAACAAAATAGCAACTTGCCATCTTATACTATTTCACAAGATAAATTGAAAGAGATGTGATGTTTTCACCTTCCTGATGAGACTCAAATATGATAGATGAAATGTCAGAGCCTTCTAATAAATGCAAAGGCTAATAGCCTATTAATCCTACTTGATATGATATACCAAATTAAGAAAGATTATTTCTGTACTGCATCTACGTTTAAGCTTCCTTCAGCACCCTTGCAAGTTAAAAACAATAGACTTTATGGTTTATAATCCACAGTTTATTTAACATAACAAACTGCTGTGTAGGGGTTGAAAATAGGGAAGTGCAACTCTTTAAATCAATTTCTGTTCTGTTAATTTTTATTGGATAAACTACATAAAACATGTATATATGTTAGAGTTATATGTTTTGTGACATAGATTTATGTTACATATTGTTATATCATATACATTTTATTCTTTCTCTGTGTATATATGCGTATGTGCATGTGTGTGTGTAAAGAGCTTCCTCTCTATAATTCTCTGAGAACTTTTGTAAAGGTAAGTTTCCTTTCTTTTTGTTTTCTTTTATTGGCAACATTGGGGATTGAACCTAGGGGAACTTTACCACTCAGATACATCCCTCGACCACATTTTTTTCTTTTTTAAATTTGAGACAGATCTTGTTAACTTGCTGAGGCTGGACTTCAATTTGGAAACCTCTTGCCTCAACCTCCCAAATTGCTGGGATTATAGGTCTGTACCACTGCACCCAGTAAAAGAATAGTTTTTAAAACTCCAACCACTAATCATTATCTACAAATGATCAATGACCAAATATATTTGACTGTATTTTCACCATATGGTAATGTGTGCTCAATTATAAAAATATAATTAAATTTTAAAATACACTTCTGATTCACATAGTATTTTTACATGCACTATCAGCAATATATTTTGTTACATGTTATGTCTTAAATATTACAGAATTGTATTTGGATGTATGATTGGTATGAGCATTCAAAATATAAACTAGCACATGCAATCCAATGTTTAAAACTAAACACTTGGAGATGTTTTCTTATCCAATTTTAGTTTTAAAAGAATCTGTATGACTCTGAAAAATCATTATTTACTAGATATTAAGGAAGTACTGAAAAAATGATGAAAGATGACTATTTTAATTTAAAATGCTTTAGCTGTTGCTTCCACTGAATGCTGTATTCCTTTATTATTATGTACTAAGGATTATAGCAGTTGCAATGACATAGAAGTTCAGTATACAGTATTCCAAAGAAAAATAATTATTTTTGATATATGTAGGTGTTTTGAGTGACTTCCCTATTCCTAGTTTAAAACCGATTGAATCAGATTTTCCATTATAAAGTTATTTCAGAAGTTAAAGTTATGTTTATTTAATTTATCATTCATGGTGAATGACTGGATACTTTAGATCTTACTATCACAGCAGTTGTGTTATCTTGTGCTGCAAAAATCTTGTTTTCTTTTACTTTGGTCTGATCTTAGTTTTTTGATGGGATCTTTCCTATTTAAGATGTCCTAGAATACAGTGAAATTTCCATTACATTTAAAACTTGTGAGTTTCGATGCATTTTTCCACTAATTTTGGAGCCCTGTAAACAGATATATTTGTTATTATAAAAGCAACAGAATCCAAGGTGTATAAAATTTGAAAGTCCATATGCAAATGTTGGCTGGCTTAAATGTCTTTTACCGTCCAAATGGCTCAGTAAGAGAAATTCAAAGTCTTGGATCCCAAAAATTCTAATCAAGGTGACCTAATTTTAATCACAATGAAGTACAATTAGAATGTGAATATAAAGTCACATAGGAAGCTTAATTTATCCTATTAAACCCTGATTCAAAAATTAATATGTGATGGAAAAAACATTGTCAGGTGAATCATAAGAAAATAGAAGAAGGCTCAAAAGACAGTAGTGAACATTTTTTTTTTTTTGCAAAGTACAGAACATACTACGTTCACAAGAAAAGGATAGAACTACTTAATTAGATTCATAATTGCCTGCTAGAATATTTGTCTGGATTAGTCATTTATTTTTACTCTATATAGATGCTTTGTATGCATCCTTGTAATTATTAATTAGATTTTACATAGAAAGTGATAGTATTAAGGGTTGCCAATTTAGATAATATAAGCACTAAAATTTGTGAAACTGCATATGAATGAAAGACCAATTATAGTGGTTTTGTTTGTTTTTCAATCTAAATGTGTTTTATTGCTATACTTCCTCCAAAAGTAAAATCAACTCTGTGGCATATAAACATGCTAGTATCCAGACTACAGAATTTGATACAAGTAGAAAGGTAATGTCATATTTGGGATAAATTTTCTTTCCCTCCTTACAATATAGCAAGCTCACTTCTGTGCTTTCTCAAATTTATGGGAGTGGCCTAGATCCAGAGCTGGGTCACTGAACTTGATTCCAGTATTTTAAGAAATGTCCATGTGAGGGATGTGTGTGAAGGAAACATAGAAAGGAAATGAACTTTTAGTTAAGTGCCTATATTATATACTAATAGGTTTTTTGAAAATAGTGAACACTCAGAGTGACCTTGATGTTTAGAAGAAAATAAATTTAAAAATTCCACATAGTAGCACAAACTGTCACCCCTCAATGCAAATCAAACACCTGCTCTAATGAACCATTCTCATATCCATGATGCAGTTTCTGTGAATTGCTTATGTTGACGGTGTGCAGCATGTCATTTACATTCCATGATAAATAATAAAACACCTCTAGTGGCATTGCAGTTCCATTATGCTTTCAATTATATTCTGTGACCATGTTGAAATTGAATTTTAAATTTAAAATATACCTTGGCTTGTTGCAATTTTACAACTGGACTTGAATTATATAAACTTTTTTTCATGCCCCTTTTAAAGACACAGACCAGAGTTTAATTGTTACTAATTAGTTCATCTGAGTAAAGAAATAAAATGAATAAAAATCATAATATCCTTTTCTTATAATGATTTGGTATGTTAATCAATTCTGCAACTAAAGAATATTCAATATTTCAAAGTATCATATCAGTAAAATTGGTCTAAACATTATACTGAATATTACATTGAATTTTATTCTTTGATGCATAAAAAAGCCATTTTTTCTTTCCATTTTTAGTAATATTTCATCCTTTATTCAATTAGAAGAAAGAATTTATGTGATCCAAATAAACTAGTTGCATATATGAGCAGCAGTATTTCAAGGAGACTATGCCCTCAGTGATTTATCAGGAAACCTTGTTAACTTGTAAGTGTGATTCATACTGTGCTAAAAGCAAAGCTGGCCAAAGGAGAAGAGAGAAGTGAGAAGACAGGATTCTGGATTTGTATTGGTTTTATTCTACAAAATTTATTCTCTAATGCTTTTAAATATGAAGTCTTTGTGAAATATGTCACTACACCCTGATCACTTCAATACATACAATTTGGCATGCACAGATTGACTTTGAATGCTAATTGTTATTGCTACTTTACTATTGTTATCATTATTATGATTTAGTAAACACAGGCATATTGCTAAAATCCTTACATGCTTAATACATTTATTTTTCACAGCAATAGCATAAATCAGATGCTCTTACTGCCTCCATTTCATCTTTAAGTAAACATGGGTTTATGGAGGCTACCATGAGATAGGCACAAGAAATATAACAGCACCACATCTTCTCCTCAATTTTCTTTTCTCTGACTTCAAGTCTTTATGCACTATTCAATTACCTGTTTCACAGACAGAAAATCTTAAAATCTAAACTCATATTCACTATGTTCTTTCCAAGATAAAACTGTTTCTCTAAGTAATATTAAATATTACGTGGTACTCTACTTGGTACATTTGTCCCATCTACCATCATTAGGAGTGAACCTGCAGGCAATTATCAATGGACATGTAACACCATCAAGACATAAGCCTTGGTAGCATAAACCCCTGGCTTTTATTTTCATTACTCCAAAGGTAATGTAATCTGTGTACACTGATACATGTGTTTTGATATCACCTTACACTAATGTGATAAACTGAGCTGAGTAGTTTACACCCTATGTTTTCAAATAAATTTGAAGGCATCAATTTTCCTTTATGTTTGTTTTATTTAAAGAGAGAGAGAGAAGAGAGAGAGAGAGATAATTTTTTAATATTTATTTTTTTAGTTTTCGGTGGACGCAACATCTTTATTTTATTTTTATGTGGTGCTGAGGATTGAACCCAGCACCTGGTGCATGCCAGGCGAGAGCATTGCCGCTTGAGCCACATCCCCAGCCCCTGTCCTTTATATTTGTTATGAGTTGCCTATGTAGAGATTTAATCTTGTTTAATTTTGAATCAATTTATTCAGTGTTTATTACTCAATTAAGTGTACTCTATTTTGCTGTAATTTCTGTTCCTTTTTTGTGGCAAATATGTTCATTTTAGTAATATTAACAAAATTTAGAACTGTGTCCCACAGTTCTATGGATAGTGCTCATAATTGGTTGATTAATCATGCAGAATATCATTATGGGTAAAATTTCATGCCCCCAAAATATTTTGGAGTCCTAACCCTCATAATTGTGAGGGGGACTTTATAAATCAGATTTTTTTTTTAGATGATGAAGTTGATCAGGTTGAGTCCTAATCCTAATTTACCTTTATAAAAACAGGGACATTTGGACAGGGAGAAATGCACAAAAGGAGAAAACAAAGTGAACATGAAGGTAAGTGATAAAGCAGATTATTCTGTCAATATCTTAGTCTTTCCATCAGCCACCCAGTTTGTGGTATAGTGTTAGAATACCCTGAGCAAACTAATAAGAATATACTATGCTATTCTACCAAAAGAAAAAATATGCTATATGTAAACATGTCTTATGAAAAATGTAACTCTAATTCGCTAATACATTTTGTTTAGAATGCCAGATTTCCCTTTTGAACAACTATAAGTCTATGAAACTTAAAAACATAGTACTTAAAAACTAATTTATGTATTTTAGAATTAGGTGGCTATTGATGAGGCTGTGTCCCTGTAGTATGCTGTTTTTAAGAATTCTGAGTAGGGACACAGCCAATCAATGTTTATAGCAGCATAATTCACAAAAGCTAAATTGTAGAGCCAACCTAGATGCCTTAAGTGGATAAATGGATAAAAAAATGTGGCATATATATACAATGGAATTTTGCTCAGCATTAAAAGAGAATAAAATCAGCGCATTTGCAGGTAAATGGGTGGCATTGAAGAAGATAATGCTAAGTGAAGTTAGCCAATCTCTAAAAAACAAATGCCAAATGTTTTCTCTGATATATGGAGACTGATTCATAGTGAGGTAGGAAAGGGGAGCATAGGAGGAATAGATGAATTCTAGATAGGGCAGAGGGTTGGGAGGGAAAGGGAGGGGGCAGGGGATTAGCAAGGATGGTGGAATGTGATAGACATCATTATCCAAAGTACATGTATGAAGACATAAATTGGTATCAACATACTTTATATACAACCAGAGATATGAAAAATTGTGCTGTATATGTGTAGTAAGAATTGTAATGCATTCCACTATAATTTTTTTAAAAAATCAATTAAAAAGAGGGCTTGGAATACAATCATGAATAGTACAGAATTGATTATACCAAATTAATAAGACATTTACTTGTAAATAAAAACATGAGGCATTTGCTTCAAGTTTTATAAAACAGGTGGCTATTATATACACAAAAATGTAGAAATATCATATTTAGACATTCTATGCTTTGATTTTGATTAATCATAATTATGTACTTAATGCACATGTATATATTATATATATGTATTATATATATAATATATACATAATTATTATGTATATATATATAATATTTATACAACTGTGTCTTCTCCTTTGCCAAATAGGTTTCAGATTTCTTCCTTTCCAAGTATTCAATATTCAAGATTTTATAACAATGACCAAATATACAGTCACATTATAGTAGCACACTTTAAAAGTTACAAAATACAATTTCAATTACATTTCTAGGAAAATCATTTTTAAAATTGAAAGAAGTTTTAGAAGAAACTGAATTATTTTTGACATAGGCTGAACTTTGTTGTAGACTTGAAACAATGTTTATTTTTGTATACAAATTAAATTTGGAAAAATTCAGGCTGCTTTCCAACAATAAGCTCTAAAGGAGGGACTTCTTTAAGTAAATTCTTGTTCCTTACTATGTTCTGTGAGATTAAGACCAATTTTTGATGAACACTTTAAATATTCTCAAGATTTTCGGGGGAATAATATTAGATAATTTAAGTAGAATTATGAAAGTACTTAGCAAAAGTCAGTAATTAAACTTGTATTTCTATTGTGAATTTGTGCTGCTATAAACATGGATGTGGCTGTGTTTCTGTAGTATGCTGTTTTTAGGTCCTTTGGGTATAGTCCAAGAAGAGGAATAGCTGGGTCAAATGGTGGTTCCATTCCCAGCTTTCCAAGGAATCTCCACACTGCTTTCCATATTGGTTATACTAATTTGCAGTCCCACCAGCAGTGTATGAGTGTACCTTTTTCCCCTGCATCCTTGCCAACACTTGTTGTTTGTCTTCATAATGGCTGCCACTCTTACTGGAGCGAGATGGTATCTTAGTGTAGTTTTGTTTTGCATTTCTCTGATTGCTGGAGTTGATGAACATTTTTTTTGTGTATTTCTTGATTCCTTGTATATCCTCTTCTGAGAAGTGTCAGTTCAGGTCCTTGGCCCATTTATTGTTTGGATTATTTGGGGGGTTTGGTTCTTATCTTGTTGAGTTCTTTATATATCCTAGAGATTAGAGTTCTATCTGATGTTGAGGGGTAAAAATTTGTTCCCAGGATGGAGGCTCTCTATTCACCTCACAGATTATAACTCTCTATTTACTTCACAGGTTATTTTTTATTCATAATAGCTAAACTGTAGAGCCAACTTAGATGTCCTTCAGTGGATGAATGGATAAAAAACTGTGGCATTGATACACAATGGAATATTATAGCTAGCACTAAAAAATAATAAGATCATGGCATTTACAGGGAAATGGATGGCTTTAGAAAAGATTATGCTAATTGAAGTTAGCCAATCCAGCACCCTGGATTCATACAAGAGGTTCTTAGCATAGAAGTTAACTAGTGAGATCAAAATAAAGACACAAAACTCAATTACCTTTTTCTTTGACCAGGTCTGAGGCGGCGCTCTCTCTGGCTCCTGCCTGGAACCACCCAGTGGGGCAGCAAGACTTACTCAGGACTAGCAGGAGAGAGATAGAGAGCACACCAGAGGAAGGCCTTTTATTGGGGAACAAGAAATTCAGGGGAAAATTCCATCCAATGAAGGTCGAGGGGGACAGCGTTCCAAGGTCAGGGTCAGTGATTGGTCTCAGGGTCAATGGTCAGTCATACCCCCACACGGAAGGGCTCTCAAACCTAGAGAGGGTGGGGATTAGTTCGACACAGTTTAGCCAGAACGCCTCATACCCAATCAGGGAGGTGCCCAATCACGTGTGAGAATGGCTTCCCACACAATCCCAAAAAAACAAATGCCGAATGTCTTCTCTTATATAAGGAGGGGTGACTCAAAATAGGGTTGGAATGGAGAGCAAGGGAAGAAGATTACCTCTAGATAGGGAATAGGGGTGGGGAGGAAAGAGAAGGAGAATGGGAATAGCAAGGATAGTGGAAGGAGATGGTCATCATTATACAAAATTCATGTATGAAGATGTGAATTTGGTGTCAACATACCTTATACACAAACAGAGATTTGATAAATTTTGGTATAAAGGTTTATTAAGAATTGCAATGCAAAAAAATATGAATGTAATGCACTCCTCTGTTGTGATCTATGTAAGAAATAATAAAAAAATCAAAAAACTTGTATTTCAATCACCTTCATATTGTAAATATATTTGTCTAAATTCATACAAAAAATGATGTCAACAAACATTTAATTCTAGTAGAACCATTATTATTTTCCATACCTCTTTGACATGAAACCAATTATTTTACAGAGTATCTTACTTGTTTTCTTTGTAAATGCCCCTTTTCTATGTGCAGGGCTGAACTCACATCCAATTTAATTTCATAAGAAACATTTATAATTACACATAATAATTAGTCACTCAGAAAGGGGCATCAATCTTATCTTTCTTTCCCACAGGAATACTTTCAAACGTAAACACATCAATAATAGTTTCTTTGTCTCTGATACGTAGCTTCATTTTTAACTTTTCAAATGTCATTGAACAAAATTGATAGAGAAGAGTTTTAAATACTTTTCATTTTAATAAGCATTCTAGCAAGTCACTTTAACATTGTGCAAACCTTTTTATATATGTAATTCAATTTACTTTTGATTCATGTGTGAGACATTGCAAGAAGGTTTAGAGGTGAAATGATTGGGTTTTGAGAACCTTAATCTAATTGGTACTTTAATCCACTTGAATGGATTAAATGGGTGGTAAGTGGAAGCAAATTTGATTAAATACTAATTAAAATGTCTTCTTATAATGTTTGATAATTCTATTTTTATATAGGAAAATGTATACTGCATTAAAAATTCAAGAAATTAAAGCAGAAATTTAAGCTGAACTTAAATGATTTAGAACACATTTTTTAAATTATGGCAACCTTCTAGTCAATATAGACTAAGAGATGTGGTGGCAAATGTAATAACTCCATGAACCAATGTGCCAAAAAGCATCTCTGCATTCACATAAACAGAGACCCAAGTAATTCCTGAGAATTACTTGTTCCATGACTCTAATTACTTTGGTCTTCAGTTCTAATTTGAACATGAGTCAGTTTCCCTAGAAGACTGTATAAACTTGGATAAAGTCTTAATAAAACATAACTGAAATATATGTGATTTTAAATCCTAATTCCCATTGTGTTGTACTTAGTTTAAGAGTCAATCCAAAGTGTATATTACACAATTGCAGAAATTGACCCAACACAATTGAGGATAGAGTGTTTTATATTTACAATGCTGTTTTAAAAAGCCTTCTTTAACAAATCATTATATAAATGTGTAATTACAATTAACAGGGAAAATGCCATGCTTGGATTATTTCTAAATCTTTTGTTAGTTTGCTAGTCTGCTGTTTTGAGTATGAGTTAGCAGTTTAGGTTTGAGGATCCTGTGGGTTTTGTACTCCAATACATGTGGAAGAAATGCAAATACTTAACTACCATAAATATATTTCAAAATATGGAATGATCTCTCTCTCTTTTTCTCTCCCTTTAATTATCCATTGTGTATCAGCAGATCAGAAACTTACCCTGAGAATGTAGGAAAACTTGTTCTTACTAATTAGTAGTGTAATCCTATATCATTTCTGTTTGGACAAAAGGCAAATGCTGCAGATTCCATGTGATGAAGGATATTCCTTCCTACCCTGACAAACAAGGAAATAGCAGTTTAAGACTCATTAATATGTAATTTTAACTTGTGCATTGTGTCTTCAGCATAAAGAGTTTCAGACAATTGGATAAAATAAGTTCCAAACCAGAGTTGAATGCAAAGATGAGGCAAATGTTTTATATTCCTGTTTTTCTATCATTCAGATAAGACTTATATTCCAAGAATATGAATTTTCCTGAAAAGTGACTTTTTTTTTATAAAATTTGGTTATTCTCCCATCTTGGTATATGTGGACAATGATTATACATTTCTATGTTGTCATGCATTGTTTTAATTTGACTAAAGGTACAATTGTATCAGTGATATGTACTTACAATAAAGTCTTCTTACTTTAATGAGACAATGTCAATTATTTATGTTGACAAATAAAAACAGCACCACAAGACTGATAATTTTTATTTTGCTTTGCTTAACAAAATCATTTTGCTTTATATTTCAACAAAAATCAAAGTCAAAATATCATTCTTTTAAATGACTGTGTCTATAATTCAGAGAAAATTAATTTTTAAATCGGTAATTCTTGATTTTGGATTTAAAGTAAAAACTAATTTACGCATATTATTAGAAGATCCTTATTTAGAATTTTTCATATGCTTCATATGTTCTCAGTGCCCCTATCAAAATCAATACTTCATGAATATTTGATAACTCAAATAATTAATGTTTACTAATATCATGATCTAATATGCATATATTTTCCCCAGGAGTGTTTAATTGTACAGTCTCATGTGGCCATTTCATGGAAAACCATACAATTCAGGACTAGAGAGTACTGCAATAGTTTTGATGGTATCTCTGTAAGGATCTCCCTTAAAATTAATCTTAACTTTTTGTTTATTTTTTTCTTATCCCCCCAAATCATCACGTCCAGTTCCACTACATTTCTAGTCTCTTTCATTTCAATTGTGGTCATTTGAATAAAAATTTACCCATAGGATATAAGCAGAAGGATTGTCTAACCTTATGGTATATTAATTGATTCGGTATATTATTATAAAAACTTTGGCACATCACACAAAGTCTTTCTTTTTTATTGTCTGATCACCTTTGGTGTTAGCACATTTCTTCTAATTTTCCTCTTTCTACTTGTTTTAGTTTTTGTATTTTATAGTATAATCTCATTTTTTTCCCTCATATTCACTGATTACAAACTCTCTGGTAATGTTCAAAATCAAAGCACTAAAACAACAGAATGAACTCTGTGTAGTTTTGTATAGAAGTGTGTCTGCAGGTGTGTTTCACTGCAGCATAAAGTGTGGGGACAAAATTTCAGAAATGAGACCCTTTAATTTGTCTCATCTCTGACTCCAAAGAGGGAACTTCCAATTTCCACCCAACATGGAGCTATTATGATTGATCTCAAATTTTGATAGTCAGTTTTAAAGAGAGTGCCTACTGTTGTTACTTCAGACTGTATGACTTAGATCTTGTGTTTTCAATAAATTGCTTTCAAGATTCTGGGGTAAGTGGCAGGGGTTGGACAATAAGTATACAATGATTTAAATAGTCCCAGGCAGAATTCTTGGAATCCGGTAAGGGGATATTTAATAACCAAGGCCCAGGAACAATAGAGAGCCATTACTAGCCCTAGGAATCACTGTGCAAGGGGAGAGAGTGATGACCAGCATCTGAAGAAGGTAGTTGAATACAAGAGCCATACCATCATGATCAGAATGCAGTTGTGAGGTTCCAGAGGGTGGCAGCTGGAAAGATGGCATTTTGAAGGATACCCAGAACAATTTTTCTGTCCCAAGACCTGTTTATCCTGATTCCCCATGTTCAGATCCTCCCTGAGTTAATATTTTTATAGGTAAAAAAATCATTTTTTTTGGTTGTGAAATTTTTAAAAAATGACTAGAAAGGGAATTCAAATATCTAATCACTTATTACTTGGAATTTCAGCAAATCCTCTTCCTATGAGCCCTATCACTTCTTTCAGAAGTATTCTAATGCCTGTTAAAGTAGAACTAAAACCACAGATATTGATAAACTTACTTTTTAAAAATAAATTTGTTAATTCTTATTTATATAAAAAGTAAGCGTATGCATGCTTTGTCTATTATGTAAGTGCATATTTTTCAATTTCTCGAAGACCTCCAACAAAGGTTAGTGTTTTGGGTAATAGTGTTTATGCTATATGAATAAGACTGCTTAGATTTAGAGTTCGTATTATCTAATTTAAAATTCTGCTTCCCTCACTTATTCAGTGTGTGAGAAAATGTAAATTCCCTGATATTCAGCTTTCTAACTTGAAAATTGAGGTGATATAAAATTACTTGAGCTGTTGCATGTCAGTACAGTGCCTGGAATACAAGTTTAGCCATTACTACAGTGACAACAGATTTATTTTGGTCTTATTTATATTAGATTATCTGCAGAGAAAAGATTATTGACCACCAGGAAAAAATTCTGAGACACTAATTGTAGAGGCATAATTCAAAAGATACTTGTATTTGATTTTATATTTTATTATTTATAAATTACCACAAATTAAGTAGTTTAAAACAACCTAAATTTACTCTGTAACACTTTTGTAGATCATAAGTCTTCACTGAGTTTCGCTGGGCTAAAATAAATGTGCTGGTAGATTTTGGTCTACCATCTGGAGGCTTTAGAAGACTTCATCCCTTTCCTTTATCAATTCATTGCTTCAAAAACCCTTTAAAACTAGCAGTTTAACATCATCAATTGTCTTTCTCACTTGGAAAATTTGCCTTCTTCTTTTAATTATAAGGTCTTGTGTTAGTATGCTAGACTGACCCAGAAAATCCCCTTTCTCAATATTTTTTAATTCAATCATATCTTCAAAGTTCCCATGACATATAAGGTCATATATTCATAGGCATTCCATTCTGCCTATCAGAATGTTATTCAGTCAAATGCTAATCTACATATTGCTGTAAAACAATTTCAGATGTAATTAAGGCTAATAATCAAATGATCCTAAAATAGGGAGATAATTGAGGTACTACTAGCATAATCCCATGAGTTCTTAAGAGCACAACAGAAAGGCAGAATGGTAAGAGAGATGCAACTGAAGAGGAAAGTAGAAGAAATTTCAAGCAAGTGAAAGGAATAATATAATTTTTCTGGTTTTGAGATGGAGGGGACCATGAGCAAGGAGCTTATATACTTAAAGTTGCCAATATGCTATGCTAATTCTCAAAACAATTAGTGGTAATCTTGTCAGAATTGATGAGTTGTGAAAGTGTTTGAGAAAAGAATTTAGAGGATTCCCTAGGGCTAATGTTGATTGAAACTACCTATGGGTAAAAGTAGATAATGGAATAGAGGAATAGTTAGAAACATGAATTTTAAAAGCATGCAATAAATATCTGTCATGTGTTTAAAAACGTAGTTAAAGACCAAATGCTAAGCATCAGTAGAAAGTATATTCTACTAGTTCTGTGATAAGAAAATACCTTCCCCTTTACTGACATGTCATGTTTAGTTTGCCTCACTACTCACATAAAGTATTTGTACTTTTAAAATGTAGGACGTTTAATTAGAGTGTGTTTGGATATCCTTTTTTTTGCCTTTCTATAATTGTTATTTTTTTTCAGTTGCCCTTTAAAACATATATGTAGTATGGCATACAATAGATGCCAAATAATTTCTCTTTATTTTCTCATGCCCTATTAGGTCTAATGGAAAAGACACATATGCATGTGCACACACACACACACAAACACACACACACAAATACACACACAGAGAGAATTAATGGGTATATGTAGGGATAAATTTTCATTCTAACTTGACTCACTGGATAATCTTTCTTGAGAATAGTTCATAGTATGTCACTATATCAATGAAAGATAAGGTTTCTCAAAATTACACATGATATCTGAGACAGAGTCTCAAAATCTATAGACTTGTGTAACTGTGTGGAAATGACTGTATTAATTATATTAATAGTCTCCTTTGACCACTACTCACCAGCGCATGAAATTCTCCTTATTGAGAGATTATGCCCTTTCAGTATTCCTTATGCTTAAAATGAATACTTTCGTGGACTAAACCAATGTAGATTCGAAATCATAGGAACCCCCCCAATAAAGAGATCTTTTTGCAATTCATTTGCAATAACCTTAACTGAACACAAATGTATAAAGTAACACATTCTTTATACCAGGTGGTAGTTGGCATTTTTGTCTACTAAAATTAGAATTTGCAAGTCAAAAGCTATATACTACCCATTTCACTATGCCTATACTTTAAAGTAAAGAGCTAGATGAAAAACAGTTAACAAATTTACAAGCAAGTATTATTATATCACTCTGACAGTAATGCCATTTTCTTGCTATATAACTTTTTCAATCCATTTTTAATTACTATTATAATTTTGTTTGGTTTAATAGAAACTTTATTTTTGAAGAAGTTTTAAGTTCATTGAAAAATTGAACAGAGAACAGTGTCTGTATTTTCTTTCTACCCACATATGGAGTCTTCTCCACCATCATTGTCTCACACTATAATGAAACATATTTTACAATGGATGAACCATTGACATAATTTGACATATCTAATTAACACTCCATTATTACCCAACATGTAAAGTTTATATTAGGGTTTCCCCTTGGTGTCGTAGTTCCATATGTTTAGACAAGTATATAACAACATGTAACCCTGTACAAAATTGTCTCACTGCCTTAAAAATCCCATGCAGTGATACATCCCAGATCCTCTCCCTCAATCTCCTGTCAAACATTGATCTTTTTAGCTCTACAGTTTTACCTTTTAAAAAAATGTTAAGTAGTTAGAATCATATAATATGAGACCCTTGTGTATTGACCTCTTTCACTTAGCATCATGTATTTAGGGTCCTACATGTCTTTTAACAGCTTGATATCACATTTCCTTTTTATTAAAAGGATATACTCCTAAAATGTTGGGAATTCCTTTCACTTCCCATGACAAATATAAAAATATAACGACTCTATCTATTTTAAGTTATCTCTATCAATTTCCATATTTGCCTTTGATTAATGCTACCCTGTTAAGGATGTTATTAAAAATTTGAGACAGATTTCAGTATTTAATTTTAGATTTTATTAGTAATGAAATCATCATTTACTAAATATTACATATTTTAAAGCATTTAGTTTTTATTGTTAGTAATATAAGCACTTCAAATGAGGTGATCATCATATACTATGTACAGCGTTTATTGTTTGTTATTTATCAGTGTGATATTGCATATGTGAGAAAATATTTTAATTTATAATTTAAATGTCTGGGTTGATAACAGTATATACATGTGTATGTGTGTGTGTGTGTGTGTGTGTGTGTGTGTGTGTATATATATATATTAGTTGTAGATGGACACAATACACAATACCTTTATTTGATTTATTTTTATGTGGTGCTGAGGATAAAACCCAATGCCTCACACATGCAAGACAAATGCTCTACCACTGAGCCCCAGCCTCAACCTCAGTCCCATAACAGCATTTTAAAATCAATCCTGTGTTACGATTAAGCCTTAATTGTACCTATACATTTAACTTCTATTTTTGTGTATTAAATCTTCACCAATGCTACAGTACTTTTATTTCCTACAGATTTTAAGTATTATTAAAATCTCTTTGGCTAAGATGGGTTTTTAGGCTGTATATATCTTCATCTTTTGAAGATCTCATTTGAAGTTTTCTAATAATTGTTTATCTGGATTTTCTAATTCTTTAAATGATTTTAAGTATTTGATTATTTGAATGACAATTAAATTTATCTTCCATACAGTCATTAATAATAGATTGTGTATGAACTGTGATATTTTGAAGATAAAACACAAGAGACAAATAAGTGATTTAATCACTGTTGGATAACTGTGTTTACTCCTTTGGTAATGATGACTCCAACTGACTAGTGTTATTATAGAATGTTGAACTTCTGATACATCTCATCTGAGAGAAGAAACTTCTTTCTTGAGACTATTATGAAACACTTGAAGACAATGTTTTTCACCTTAGGCCCAGTTATTTGCAATTCATTTACATTTCGCTCTTTGTATAACTTCAGAAATTGATATACTACATCTATTTAACAAGAATTTATTAATGCAAAGGCTACCAACTTGACTTTGAATTTGAAATGTTATCTTAATTAAATTGGTGTTCTTGTATTACATGTACCTAGAGACCTGGGAAGTAGATGAGCTCTATAAATCAAAATATGAATAATACACATGAATTTTAGTTTATTAAATGTCTCTGGATACCTAGATATAAAAATAACTATTTTATAATATTTTGGTTTTTTTCATAAGAGTGCTTTTCTCCAATGATTGACAGCTTTCTGGGTTTTGCTCACAATTGCACTCAACCTTCAATTCTGTTAATTCACAGTAATTATGATCAAGTGTTCCTTATGGCATAAGGTAATAAAATACATACATATGTATCATATATACATTTTATAATTGAGTTTATTTTGCACATAATTCTTTCTCAATGAATTGTAGATTTCAGAATAGTTCAATTCCCAAAGAGTGAATGGCACTATTTTTAAATTTTAAATTGAGTTAAAATAATTCTTGAAACTGATTTCCAGATGATGTTGATATTTGTTTATTCTATTATCTTCTACTTCTTCTTTTATTCCATTATAGCTATTCTAGGATATTCTTATTATTTTACATAAATGTCTATTTGACAAATCATTTTTTCTTAGACCAGTGGTCTCATATTGTATGCATGTAGGAACCTAGATATTTTTGCATATCAAATTGAAAATGTAATAATTTAAAAATAAGTGTTCCTTGTATATATCTGCTTATAGTTTAAAGGCTTTTGTGATTTGTTCATGGGATTACTAAATCATATAGAATACTAAATTTGAGAATCCTTAAAAACACTATTAATGTGTGTATGTCTATAGCATGTGCAATACGTTTAAAGGTGTATGTATTGGCTCTCTCTTTTGAAATCAGTAGTCAGTTATATACAGTGTTAAATGAAACTGTATATAAATGATAATGAATTTTAATTTTATGTGATAATAGTCTTTCAATGCTTGCAGGTAGTAAATATACTCCTCCAAATTTATTAAATCCTTATAATAATTATTTTTCTGTTGCTGTATAGGGAACATATACATATGTGTAATACACATAATAATTGTATTTTTCCTATGTGTATGTATATGTAACCTATGTAGGGATATAGACATTTTCTGTCAATATGGAACTTGTAGTTTAGCAAAAAAAATATGGTTTTAACTCATGTTTTCCATAAAGTAGATAGTACAATGAGTTGGATAGTAAAAATTAGAAGAGAATATAATGAGCTGAAGTATCCCAAACTATTCATAAAATAAGTAGCATTTCTGCTGATCCTTGAAAAATAATGAAATTTGGAAATGTAGAGAATAGGAAAACATTGGAGCACTACCGTGAACATAAGATAAACAACATGAAAAAGAAGTGCAAAAAAACACAGAGCTTATCCAGGGAAAATGAAATATTCAAATTAATGTTCATGAATATCCTATAGCAAATAATTTTTAAAATTCACTTTTTTAAAGATCTTTTATTTCATTTCTATTACATAATACAACATTTAATGTTTACTTGACCACATGTTTTGATTCATAGATTAGTATGATAAATAATACATAGCATACATAATACATTTATGAAAAATTGAATAAAACTTATGTATATTTATTGCCGCAGTCTGGCTGGGCACAAATCACGAGCCACTGAAGCAGGAACAAAGTTTATTTCTGAACTCCACCAGCACACTCCACACATGCTCCCGAGAACTCCTTTAGAAGGCCAATAGTGCAGGAACCAGCAGCGGGAAATATCCGCCAGAAATCCCTCCTCCTGCACTTCTCCAACCAATGGTAACTCTCCACGAATCCCCGGGAATCCCCATGAGAACTCCAAAGTAGTTTGAGAACTGCAAAGTAGCTGCCTAGGCGGTTAGTAATGCCTCCCCTGTCAATCAATACTATTGGCAAAATGCCAGGGGCCATTCCAACTCAACCGTGGCTCTCAGCAATTTATCATTGCCATCTGTGACAGAATGGATTATAAATTACCCAAACACAAAGATATTACTTATTTCTCTTTTCCTAACACTCTTTTTTCAAAGAAAAACCAATTATATTCTTGCTCCAACTCAAAACTACTGTTCACTAAATATGACATATTAATGACCTGAGTAGTTGATACTAGAAATTTCTATCTAAATTTTATGATTTTTCTGTCTAGTTAGTGTATGCTATAAGATTTCAGAGTTCTTAATTGCAAGTATTTAGGATGGATGCCAATCTGCACATCTCTCTAATGACATTCCATATTGACAACAACTGGCAGTATGGATGTCAATAAGTCAAGTTGATGCCAGCCTATGTGGCATACCAATTTCGAGTGGTTAAATATCATGTTATATTAAGCTGCTATTAGCCTCATTGTAGTTAATTATACAATATCTTAGTCATCTAAATAACTACAAACTTAATGATTTAAATTTAACTTTTTATTAAATACTATTCACTTTTATTTATAATTACACTATTTAAGTGTTTTTTTCATTTTCAAGATAAAAATTAATATAAATGTGTTAAAGTATTTTACTACCTGAAATATTCTACTTCCTAATTGATATGCCTTTCATTCTTATGAAATCATGAAAGTTTACTATTTTTGTTTTTAAAATAAACATTAATCAAAGTTACATAATCTTGTGAATTAATGACAATTTTCTGTTGACAATAAGAAAATACATTAGTTTGTCTAATGTAGCTAATTTTCACTGCAACTGTAATCTTCTAACATCTACAGCTATATATATTCATTAAATTCTCTAATATTATAAAGTAAGAGATTAATTATCAACAATCTGTAAAGATTTGGAAAGAAGCAGAGGTTACAACATAATTACAGAACTAGATTTATTTGTAACAATTGCCATTTTTAGAGCTGTATCTTTTATTTGTGTTTTCATAAAAAATTTTAAAATCAGTAATAACTAGTCCTCATCAATCTTTAATTGCTTTGTTTTCCCCTAGAAGAAGATCGTTGTAGAATGTTAAGGAGTTATTTTGTCTTGTTGATACATAATTGAAGGCAATTTTGCACTAAATTTCACGTTTCCTGAAATTGCACTCTGTAATATATGAACAATTTCTGTTAATATAATTTTGGTTCCAAGATACAGAGGTTTAACTGGCACGGGCAAGATGGTTATATAAAATCATATTGTTTCCCTATAGGACTCTTAGGGAATAGTTGTTTCAATAGATTTCCCTTCAAGAGAGGACTTGTTATTTCTGCAATCAGCTCCTGCAGAGTGCATGTCACCATTGAAAAGTACCCTAGAGGAGGGTAGGTTCTTCTCAGAAAGAACTGTGTCTAATGCCCAGACAGGATCTGAAACTCCTGGCCATTTTGTTCTAAATAAGTAAACACAAATATTTACTTCAAAACTTAGTCTAGTTTTGTTCAAGTTTTCATGGACACACATCAATTCCATTTTTGCTCCTAACAGTAATTGTCTACCCATTCCTTATTTGTTGATCTTTAAAAAACATTCGCCTACTCACCAAATGCTAGCATAACATCTCCTCTGAAAAATACAATCTATTATGAGAATATTTTCACACAAAAAAAGATCCAGATGAAACATTGTCAATGTGGTTCTTCTGTCTTACATAGGCTACAGACTTATTTAGAGTACAAAAATGTTATAAATGTAAACATGTAGAAATTATTAGTTTATAAGATAAGGACACATGCAGTTCCAGTCAGAGAAGCTAGTAGCTTCCTTCAGTTTCTCTCAGAAAAACTTTCCAAGATTATTTGAATCCACTGAAACATACAAATAGCAGAACCATTTGTCATAGGCTCATTAATGGTTATCCTTAATGAATCACGTGACTCTCCTTATCTGTGCACATAACTTATACCAGTCATTTACAGCAGCCAACTGTATACACATATGTTGTAGCATGAGATAATGCACCAGCCTTAACCATAGACACACACAAGATGTCTTTGTGTTTTTATGCTCAATTATCATCTAGAGCATAAAATCCTTCCAAGAACTCTTGGCAATTTGTTAATTTTCCAATTATTTCCCTATTATCAGTTATCATTTTTGGATATACTCATTGACTTAGAAAAACTTAAAATGTATTGAATATCACTTGACAGTGGCCTAAGCTAAGCGCTAGTTATAGACAATGGATAGAAAGAAGTGCCCCTGTATTCAGGGAACTAAATCCAATATGCAGTGCAAGTACATAAACAAAATAACTGTTGCAAGAGAAATAATTATAAGGGAAGGCAGAGACACAATGAAGTGAGCAATTTACCCTTCAATGTGTTTATTGATCTGTACAAGCTATTCTTATTCCTTCAACTGTGCTACCACTGTATTGGGAAAACATAAAACACACAGGTACTTTTTATATTCATGTGTGAACTTATTTTGAAAAAAGGTAGATATGGTCCCCCTGATCTGTTATGCAGGAATGTTTGGAGGTGAAATACTTTCATTGTGAGAGCAATAGCCTAATTAGTTCATCCTAGTTCAAATAGACTGACTGTATAATAATTTTAGGCAGGGGGTTAAGGCTGGAGGAGAAAGGTCACCGAGGAGAGTGCTCTAAAACAGATCATCTTCCCTGCTTTCCCTACCCCTTGTTTTCTCAGTTGGCCACCACAAGCAAAACAGCACTTCTCTATTACACCCTTACACCATGATGTTCTTCCTCATCCTAGACCTAAAGCAATGAAGTCAGATGACCATGGACTAAATATCTTAAACAGCGAGTCAAAATAAACTTTTCCTAATCTAAGTTGTTCTTTTCCAGTATTTTGGTCATGTGATGAAAAGTTTACTAACATATATTTTCCAAAAACTAATTCTCATTTTAAAACTCAAAATTTATTTTGATAACAATTATTCTTAGGTCTTTTCTTTGTTGATAGCAACAGGTTGATTTTACTTTTTAGAAAAATATATTTGTTACTTGTCACTTCATTTAATTTAAAATGGTATTTTTAAATATAAAAATATTTAGTTTATCTGGGAAATAATCATTAAACAAATGATTTTTCTCAACACAGCCACCATATTTTGTAATGTAACAGAAGAATTTTATTTACATTTTCCATTGTGTCTCAAAAATATTAAATAATGTATATTAAGGTTAATATTTAATAAAAATTAATGATCTTAGTATTTTGTAAAACACAATTCAAAGCAAAATTGGAATTTAAATAATCTGCAGATACTACTTTGTATTCTGCAGCTTTACTGAATTTATTCATTAGTTCTAACTACTACTACTACTACTACTACTTCTTCTTCTTCTTCTTCTTCTTCTCCTCCTCCTCCTCCTCCTCCTCCTCCTCCTTCTTCTCCTTCTACTTTTTCTTCTTCTTTTATGAATATCAGAAAAGCAATTTCACTTATGGTGTTTACAAAAATATCTGTATCTAGGAATAAATTTAAGGAAGGTTGCAAATATCTCCCAAATGAATATTATAAACATTGATGAAAGAAATTTAAGAAAACATAAATAAATAGAAAGATATCCCATGATCATGGCTTGGAAGAATCAACATTATTTAAATGAATATACTATCCAAAGCAAACTATGGATTCAATACAACCTGTATCACAATACCAGTGACAGTCTTCAAAGAAATAGAAAAAAAAATCATCCCCAAATTCTTATGGAGCTACAAAAGGTCCTAAATAAACAAACTCGTTTTGAGCAAAAAGAACAAAGCTCAAACACCATAATCTCTGACTTCAAAACACACTACAAAACTAGAATAATCAAAACAGCAATTTAATTGGCAAAATAAAAACATGTAGATCAAATGAACAAAATAAAACAAAAATTAATCCATATACTTAATAGTCAGCTGATTTTTGACAAAGGCATTAGGAAAACACTTTGAAAAAATCATAATCTCTTCAATAAATGGTGTTGGGGTAACTGGATCTCCATGTGTAGAAGAATTAACATAGTACCCTACCTCTTACCACTTATGAAAATGAACTCAAAGTTCATTGAAGACTTCAGAGTAAGCCCTGAACCAGTAAACTACTAAGAGATACATTGGGGGAATGCTCCATGACATCAGTATGGGCAATTTGTTTTGTTTTGTTTTTTAGATAACAACTCAATCAACAAAGACAACAAAAGCAAAAAATAGATTATAACAAACTACAGAATATTTCCTACACAACTAGGGAAACAAGGTGAAAGACAAACTTCAGATTGGAAGCAAACATTTGCAAGCAAAATACCTGAAGTAGAGTAAACATCTAGAATATATAAGGACCTCAAAAAATACCAAAAAAATAATTTGATTAAAAATGGGCAAACCACATGAGCAGAAACTTTAGAAACATTTGCATGTTCCAAATGATCATATGCAAATAGCCAAGAGGTATGCCAAAATCTGCTTATGATCACTAATTATCAGGGAAAATTGAATTATAACCACAAGAGATTACTACATCCCCAAAATTAAAATGGTTTTCATTAAAAAG
Source organism: Ictidomys tridecemlineatus (assembly GCF_052094955.1). Classification (NCBI taxonomy): domain Eukaryota; kingdom Metazoa; phylum Chordata; class Mammalia; order Rodentia; family Sciuridae; genus Ictidomys; species Ictidomys tridecemlineatus. The sequence goes on from NC_135479.1 coordinate 169,991,149, forward strand.
ACAAGAAGTAACAAATACTGGCATGAATATGAAGAAAAAGAAATCTTTACCTGTGGTTAGTAAATCATTATGGAAAACAATATGGAGTTTCAAAAAAAATTTAAATTACAATTTCCATGTAATTCTGCACACCCACTACTGGGTAACTATCCAAAGGAAATGAAATCAGTATGTCAAAACATATCTGCATTCTCATGTTTGTGGAAGCTCTATTCACAATAACCAAGATATGGAATCAACCTAGGTGTCCATTAACAGACAAATAGATGAAGAAAATCTGGAACATACATTTAATGGGATACTATTCATCCACTAAAAAAGTAATGAAATCTTGTCATTTGCATCAACATGGATCAACCTGGAGGCATTATGTTAAGTGAGATAAATAAAGTACAGAAAGACATCTCCCTAATTTGTGGTATATCAAAAAGCTGGTTTCATAATACAGAATTAAATGGTTACCAGAGGAAGTGGGAGGCTAGATGAAGAGAGACATTAAATGGATACCAAATTATAGTTGATAGGACGAATATGTTCTAACATTTTCTTGCATATTAGGGTGATTACAGTTAACAATATTATATTGATATTTCAATATAACTATGAGAGGATTTTGAATTGTAATATTGCAAAGAAATATGGAAAAATTGTACTATCCCTCACAAATATGTACAATTATTGTGTGTCAATTAAAAATGTATATATTTTTTAAATCTGCAAATATAGTATTTAAATATACAATGACTACTGGTTTTCTGCAGGATCCCCAGATTTGTCTCATGGCACTAGCAATTTATCTTACTATTGTTTGTGTATAATCCATGCAAATGTTAACAAGGCAAATAACATTATTTTATAAACAGTTTTGAATCTAATGCTGCAAAATACTGTTTCTCTAAGGATAGTCTAATGAGTTACTTGGACCATATTCACCTTGTTGCATTACAAAGTAGATTTCTATTATGCATGGTTAGCTGAAACAGATGCTCTTTAGAAGAAAATATATTTTTTTTTTGCAATCTCAGAATTGATGTTTATACAACTATCATTTGAGAACCAATGCTCCAGGTGTTTCCACAAAGGTTAAGGTCAAACAAACATTTCAAAGTCAAAGTTGTTCATTCTCAGACATTGTTCTGCTTTTCCTCTTTTAATCATTTTTATCCTGCTCTCTAGGATAGATTATTAATATGGTAGTATAGACCTGATTTAGGCATCTGAGTTTATACTATTTCTGATCATGTGCCTATAATTATTAATGTCCTCTGCTTATTTCTCTCCTTCTTAGCAAAATGCTTTCTTTATCCATTGTCTTACTCTTTTGGAAGGGTAATGTCAAGTGACATGAAGAACAAAGCAAGAAAGCAAGGAAAACAGAATTTTTAAAAATTATTTAGCAATTTTCTCATTCATTCTAGGATCCCTAGCATTTATGAGAACATTGTCTATAGGAAAAAGCTGGATTGATAAGGATTTATACATAACTTTTCAATGCTTATGGACCCAAGTACTATTCTTTGAGCTTAGTGCATCCTATCTTGTCACACATTACCTTACAAGGTTATTGTTTTACTGTTTTCTTTCTTTCAGAGCTCATTTTCTCAATTTCACTGAGCCTTCAAGAATATTGCTTTTTCTTCAATTGTTATTTGAATTCAAGTTTCTCTCAAGAGATTTGGACACTGTATAAAAATGGATACTACCTAAAACTCTTCAAACTTCTCTAAACATTTTGTAAAAGCTAAGGTCATTTCTACTGAATACATTCAAAAACAGTTCTCTCTCGGGTGCAGTAAAGGTAATGTCACAGGCTTTTTATCTCTGGCATCCTTGTATGAAGTCTTTAAAGCAAGACTCTTTGTTTTTATCTTCAATTTTCTCCACACTGGTTTTGCTATATACAGCATTACCTGTCAACACCTTCTTTGCCCAGAGATCAGTCTTTCAATTTTCTAATGTTTTCCTCTTCCCATTCTTCCATACTTTTTGCCACCAAAGCATCTGTCTATGGCTGACAATATCCTGCATTCTTAACCTATTGGGTAAATTTTCCATCTTAAAACTTTTCTTTATGCTCACATTTCATTTTATCCTTGGAATGCTTTTTGGCTTCTTCTTAATATCATACTTACAACCAAAGTCTAGAAACATTCCATGTGGTGATGCAGAGCCTAAATATTGATTTCTAGAACTATATAACTAGTCACAATAATCAACAGAGCTATATGTTATCTTTAAAAATACTGAAGTTGTACTTTATCTTAATCATTCAACAAGAATATACTAAGTACTTAATTATGGCTGTGTCCTATGCTATCCAATAAGGAAATAAGACTCCTTGCACTCATAATTTTAATGTACTATAGAGAGAGATCTACATGTAAACGATTAATTACTATGTGGTGTTAGAGTCCCTATGAAAGATGGTTATAGAGATCACAGTCCATGAAATGTGGAACATTTAAGTAGACTTGGAGAGGTCAGAAGAATTTCATGGAAAAGAAACTTGAGCTACATTATAAAAAAATAATTAATAAGGAGTTAAGTGGAAAATATGAAAGCATGGAAATGATTAAGCTGCCATTAAGATATGTATGCTTCCATCCTGTACTTAGAGAGTTTGTTCACCTAAATGACTGTACTTGTGACAGAGACTATAGCATTTTATTTTTATTCTTTGTGTCTGGCACAAGACATAACCTAATAGATATCCAGTAAATGTTTATAACGAACAAGTTACTTCCTGGAGTTGATGTAAAGTTTTAATAGAAGAGCCAAAACAAGAAGACAGTTCTTGTTTATTATTCCCTCAGCATTTTTTAAAAATCATGTTATACTTTCTACATTTATTGGGATACTAACAAAAACCAAACAAACAACAACAACAACAACAACAAAAAAAAACTACAGGCATAGTAGCACATGCCTATAATCCCTGTAACTCTGGAGGCTAAGTCCAGTGGGTCCTGAGTTTAAGGCTAGACTAAGCAACACAGCAAGTCACTAAGCAACATAGACCCTGTCTCAAAATAAAAAGTAAAAGAGGGCTAAGGCTTTAGTCCAATGGCAAAGTACCACTGGGTTAAATACCCAGGATCAAAACAAAAACAAAAGAACAACAACAATAAAAATATGACACAAGAATAAACCATCTTTCTATTGAGGATTTAAATTAAAGTTTATAAACTTATGCCAGTAAATGGGTACAAAAAATTTACATTCATGTATTTCAACATATTAATGGGTTGCTCAGAAATGCTTATTTATGAAATGGCTCAGACACAAGAAAGATGAAAGATCCCAAATGAAAAGTTTTATCATTGAGAGGGAAACCTTATTCATTAATGAAGACCTTTACTATAAAACAATATATTACATAATATTTTTCTGATCACATTTTTTGATGCATTTATAAATATTTAGGAAAAGAACACTCAACAGATTTTTGAGTCAGTTTCTTTCTTTCAATTCTGATTTCATAAATGGTTTTCATTTATTCTCTGCCATGTACCTTTGCCTTGTGGTGATATTTATAATGAGTCAATCAGCAGAGGTGACTGACCGAATTGATTTATGCCAGATGAACCTATACCCTTCACATAAAAATGGCATGAACTCCATAAATCTAAGTTCTAAAGGTGCTGGCTGGCTTTAATGAAAGCAAAGATGTTCGTCCAAGAGTAGTGAGCAATGCTTTTTCCCTCTATTACTTTATCCTGCAAAGAGTAAGAGGACTCCCAAGATGTAACTGATATAATTTTCCGTTATTTCCTTATGGTTATCTATTCTATATGGCTTCCACATTTTAAACTTTTGAATATTTAAATATTTCCAGAATTATTAGTATTAAGAGACTCTCAGACATCAATAAATCAGTAGAAGTGATTTAGAAGACTAACCTTTATTGGGTAGTAACTTTATACTAGGTATTATGGTGAGCTCTTTGCAATCTCATCATTTATTCCTTACAAAGCCCTTCCATGATAAGCACTAAAATGGTCACTCAGCATTTGTAGGAACTGAGGCATTAGATAGCCATGGCAAGTTCTTCACAGTATGATAACAGGTAGGAACTGTGACAAAGACTTATGCCCTGACAATCTAATTCTAGAGCTCACACTTTTAAAAATTGTATTACAGCACTTCTCATTTCCTGCTATCAAAACATTATGTAGAGGCTTTAGACTTATAAGAATCCTTCAATTTAAATGAGGAAATGTTCCCCCCAAAATATTTTCCATTAACATTTGTTGAAATTTTAGGAAAATATATTTGAAAATTCAAATAATCTCTAGAATAAAATAAGTGTGGATATTAGTTGCAAAGAAAAACTATGAAACTATTGAACTAATATAATCAAGGAATGAGAAGGATGTGCTAAAATGCAGTGAAGGAATGCAGAAGTGAGTTGCAAGAGAATGTCACTAAAATATCTGTTCTCATGATAAACAAGGGTGATTTGTTATGTTTAATTTTGTTTTCTAAGAAATGTAATAATAGGAAATAATTAAAGGGGTGTCTAATTGCAGCTATCAGTACCAGAAATCTATTCCTTTTAGCTGGGTCTAATTAATCACAGAGAGTAAAGAAAACAGAAACCAGACCAATTCATGAAATCTTATTGACAACATGCTTAAAAGTGTTATTCCTCACAAAAATGTTACTTACCAACTCCGTTAAAACTATTAAAACATCATTTTGCCTTCCAGAATTATTTATTAGTATTTCATTATAATAATTAATTAGCCATAATTTTTCACAGTTATTGAGAATAAAACACATGTGTACACATACACATACACACACACACACACACACACACACACACACACATGCACAGAAACCTGATGTTTGTCTTTAACAATTTATGAACAATTGTTTAGTACTTCTTAATTATACACTTTCAAAATGCCCTTAAAAGCTCCAACTTTTTTGTAAACAATTAGAACAAAAGAAATTAATATTTCAGTCTCTGTAAACCATGAAGATGGTAATTCGTAATCATATCAGTGAAAAACAGATAAACTTTATCAATGTAGAAGGTTAGGAAAACTTAACTTGCAACTGTAAAGTTCTTTATCATCATAATTATTAGGTACTTAACACAAGAACTCTTCCTCTATAGTCTCCAGATTTACTTAATTTTGGTAGGGCTGACAAAAGTATATAACTTAAGTTACATTAAAACAAAAACAAACAAAACAAAACAAAAATGTTGTTTTTCCTTTTAAATGTCTATGTAGGACTGTGCTTATTCTATACTCTCTTGCCAGGTGTTGAGGACAAAGTTGGTCCTAATCTCAATGGAAAAAAGATTACCTTTCTTCCCCATTTTAGGCAGATTTATCTTTCCTTGAGTACACAAGGTCTCTGTCTTGGCTTCTCTGTGGCATTAAACCAAGAAAGCAGAGAAATGAAGTAATCCAGACTTTAGGGATGGAAATAGAAGATCTCGGAAATTAATATCTCCCAAATTAACATGCTAATGACAACTCCAACAAAGAACAGGTGGAATGTGGCCTTTGAATCACCTCTTTAAATGTCCCCCATTTCTGCTGATGGGCAGAATCACAGTCTCTGGTACAGGAGTTCCCTGTGTTTCTTATTTGTTAGCAAAGCACTAAATTTTTTTCTTTTTTCCCAAGGCCCAGTGGTAAAAGGAGGTGGGTAAGGGAGGAGTTCTGGCTTGCTGTCTGACCTTGGCAGAAAGCTACATTGGATGATTTAAGGTAGTAGGTGTTTCCCCTAGTTTAGCACATTTTATAAAAACATCCCCATTAACTTTGCTTATGACGTAGAAAAAATATGCATCTTTGGCCTTTGCCTTATGACACTGTTTCATATAATGCAAACATGCTTTCAGTAAAGAGCTTCCCTGGATCTGTAGCCTCTGCAATGTATCTTTTTTTGGAGAAGGTAATCACAACCTCTTGGATGAAAGGGCCCTACCCTATGCCAAATTCCATTGATACTGGAATGGACTGCTAAAAGCAAAGGCCAGTTGGAAAAATTCAGTCTTGAAGAAAAGAAAAAAGGTTATATACTTGATATCATGCTTCCAGAACATCAGACTCCCACTTCAATTTCTCTTTTGAATGGGGGATTTTACACAAGGAAACATGGTTCTGTTTAATACTAATAGAGATTTTGTAAAAATGAGAGGGTCTCTGTTTTAGTAAGCTTTTTAACTGCTGTGACTAAGGAACCTGACCAGAACAATTTTAAAGGAGGAAAAGTTTATTCAGGGCATTGGAGTTTCAGAAGATTAGAGTTTCAGAAGTCTCAATCCATAGAAGACTGGCTCCATTCCTCAGGGCTTGAAGTGAGGACAAACATCATGGTGGGAGAAGATGGCAAAGGAAAGCAGCTCACATCATGGTGATCAGGAAGCAGAGACACTTTACTCACCAGACAAATATATACCCAAAGCCATCCATATTCTTACAGCCACTTCCTACCACTTCAGTTACCACTCGGTTAATCCGTATCCGAGGATTAAATCACTGATAAGGCTAAGAATCTTACAACCTAGTCATTTCTCCTCAAAACCTTCTTGCATTGTCTCACATGTGAGCTTTTGGGGAACAGCTCAAATCCAAACCATAACAGTTCCTATTTATGAATATGAACCCATGTCAGTCTCTAATTCTCAGAGTGTCCAAAATATCTACACCACTTCATTTATAAGAATGAGGAAGAGATAAGGGATAGTTGTAGGGCATTTAAATGAGTCTTCATTTCTTCTAGACATTGGAGATAAGAACTGCATTTAAGTTACTGATATGCCAGAAGAAAAAGCAAGAGATGTGTTAAACAACAAGATCAACTTTGGAAGGTGCCCTGACACAGATATTCAGCATGTGGGAACCAAAAGAGGTAGCATAAAAATCAAATTATAGTGTTCAAGCAGGATTGGAAAAATGCATATAAACTTAAAGAGTAGAGAGTCAAATTTTGAAGGCTGTGTTGAATTTAGTCAAATGAAGGTGTGTGAAGGAGAGTTGAAGGAATAGTGCCAAGACTCTTGAGTAAGAGGTAATGGTATTTGGCTTGTTATGGAACCTGGAACTGTGGGTCTATCTAATAGGAGTGGATATTTTGTATAGGGACTCTGAAAGATTAAGATAGTTTAGTAGTTTTAGAGTTTAGATTTCATTCTCAATGCCATGGGAAACATTTATAGGGTTTTAGATAAAGTAAATATGATGACATTTTCTGATTGAATCATATAGCTATGATGTAGATAAGATAAGGGAAACTTCTAGGGGAATTAGAGATTAAGATTCAGTGAGATAGGGGTTTTCAAGATGTCAGAATTAAGGGCACTGTCTTGGCTGTTCTGTGGCATTAAACCAAGAAAGCAGAGTGGCAGTTTCCCAGCAATGTGGGTGAACAAAAAAAGTGTGTGGGGGAACTTTACTGGAATTTAATATTGTCCATTTGAAGCTGATTGGAAACTCAGGAGGTTGGATATAATACAATAAGGAGGAAATCCTCGGTGCCACAGCTGGGAGGCACCAGTCAGAGTAGTACTAGTGAGCAAATTTGAAAGAAAAGAGAAGTAAAAAAAAATCCACATTTTTAGGCAGCATAAGGCATGTCTGTGTATGGAGAGTTTAGAGATCAAAAACATTGCATGACTGAAATAGAAGGCATGCTGAACAATATCCTTGTAAAGGAAGGAAGGTACATCTCTCTGTTGCATGTGGAAGACAGAGGAGGAAACCATTTGCAGCTGTGGTTCTGGGACTGGCAGTTGGGGGTGAGAATGGTTCCTGGCAAATCTGAAATGTTATTCCTGGAAATCCTCAGAATAAACTAATCAATAAGCCAAATTAAAAAAAAAATAAAAGTATTACCGAGAGATTATATAACTTGGAAGATAGAGTTTTAGGCAAAGACAAAATATATAATTTTGAAAATAAAGCTGGAAAAAAGGTAAGAAAACATGAACAGAACTCCCAAGAAATATGGAATAACCTGTAAGGAACAAATATAAGATTTATCAGAATAGTGAAGGCTCAGAGATATAAATCAAAGGAATTCACAATATTTTCAATGAAATAATGGCAATTTTTTTTCCAAACCTAAATAATAAAATGGGAAATCAAATATGGGAATCTTAGAGGTCCTGAAATGCACAAAATTACCACAGATACACAACAAGACACATTATAATAAAAAATACCTCACAAAGAGAATAAGAATAGAATTTTAAAAACGGCCAGTGGAGGTAAAAAAAAAGGAAGAAAGGTCACTTTTAAAGGGAAACCAGTCTGGATCTCAGCTGATTTCTCAATCCAGTGCCTCAAAGCCAGGAGGTCGTGGAATAAGATATATGAAGCTTTGAAAGAAAACAGATAGCAGCCAAGAATATTATATCCAGCAAAATTAAGCTTCAGAATTGAAGTTAAAATAAAAACCTTTCATGACATGCAAACACTAAAAGAATTCACAACTAGAAAGCATGCACTACAAAATATATACAATAAAATAATTAATGAAAAACAAATGTGAAAACCAGTAAAGGAAGAAACTACACTAGAAGAACATTCAAAGAAAGAAAAAACTAATTCAAAATAATAGTCAGAAATGAAGCAAAATGACATGGAATAAAAATAATTTCTTGATCATAATATTGAACATAAGTAGCCTAAATTCCTTGATCAAAACACACACTATGGCAGATGAGATTAAAAAACAAGACCCCAAAATATGCTGTCTCCAACAGACTCACCTCATAGGCAAAGACATCCATAGACTGAAGATAAAAGGATAGAAAAATGTAAATTATTTACATAGATCTCATAAACAAGTAGGGGTTTCTATAGATAAACTGGACTCAAGCCAAAGTCAACCAGAAAGAACAGAGAAGGATGTTTCATAGTGCTTAAGGGAATTATACATTGACAAGATTAACTATCACAAATATTTATAACACAAGCAATGGAGCATCTATGCATATCAAACCAACACTTCTCATATCATGAATCAAATAGACAACATACAATAATACTAATTGAGTTTAACTCACTTCTATCATCACTGGATATATCTTCCAAGCCAAAACTAAATAAAGAAGTTATAAAACTAAAAAATGTTCTTAATAATTTAGATTTAACAGCCATATATAGAATATTTCTTTCATCAATGACTGAATACACTTTCTTCTCAGCAGCACATGGATCCTTCTCTAAAATAGACCACATCCTAAGCCAAAAAGTAGCTCTTAGCAAATTAAAAAAAAAAAGGAGGTAGTACCTTGAATTCTATCAAGTCAAGATGGAATAAAATTAGAAATCAATGATAAAATAAAAATGGAACATCTGGTGACTACGTAATATGGTGAAAATGACAAATAAATAGCAGAAAAAATTTCAAAAATTCTTTGAAAAAATAAATAAATTTATAAAACCTTAGCCATGTTAATGAAGGGAAAGAGAGGGAGAAAACTCAAATTACTAAAAGTCATGATGAGACTTATTTATTGTCAAAAACAATAATTAAGTAAATATCATGATGGATACTGCTAAAATACAGACAGTAATCAGAAAATATTTTAAAATTCATACTCCAATAAAATAGAAAATCTTGCAGACATCAACAAATTTCTGGAGACATATGACCTACCTAAACTGAATCAGGAGGACATACATATCAATTTCAAACAATAAAATAGGAGTTGCCATCAATACCTTACCAAGAGTGAAAACCCCAGAACCAGATGGAATCTCAGCCAAGTTCTATAAGAACTTCAAAAAAGAATTAACACCCACAATCCTCAAATTATTCCATGAAATAGAAAAAAGAGGAAAGCCTTCCAAACTTAATCTATGCATATAGTATCACTCTTATATCAAATAAGAGAAAGATATATCAAGGAAAGAAAATTTCAGACCAATATCCCTGATAAACATAGAAGCAAAAAATCTCAATAATGTTCTGGCAAATTGCATGCAAAAACATATTAAAAAGATAGTGTACCACAATGGAGTGGGATTCATACCAGAGATGCAAGGTTGGTTCAACATACAGAAATAAATAAACATAATTCATCACATCAATAGACTTAAAGACAAGAATCATATGATCATCTCAATATATGCAGAAAAAGCATCTAAAAAATACAACATTGCTTCATGCTCAAAAGCCTAGAAAATCTAGGGATTGTAGGAACATACCTCAACATTATGAACTACATATGCTAAACCCAAGGTCAACAGCATTCTAAATGGAGAAAAATTGAAAACATTCCCTCCAAGACAAGGATGCCTTCTGTCACCACTTTTCTTTAAGATTGTCCTTGAAATTCTAGCAAGAACAATTAGACAATAGGAAGAAATTGATGGGATATGAATAGTAAAAGAAGAACTCAGGCTATTACTATTTGCCAATGACTTGCTTTTTTATTTAGAAGACCCCAAAATTTCCACCAGAAAACTTCTACAACTCATATATGAATTCAGCAAAGTAGCATGATAAAAAATGAACCCCCATAAATCAAACGTGTTCTTATACATCAGTGACAAATCCACTGAAACAGAGGAAACCTACTTCATTCATAATAGCCTCAACAAAAATAAAATATTTTTGGAATCAATCAAACTAAAGAGGTGACAGACTTCTACAAAGAAAACTACAGAACACTGAACACCTTAAAAATGAAAAGATTTCCCAGGCTCTTGTAAATAGTAATGTCAAAATGGCCATAATACAAAAAGCACTATCAGATTTAATACAATTCCTAGTAAGCTTCCAATGATGTTCTTCATAGAATTATAAAAAGCAATCATGAAATTCATTTGGAAAAATAAGAGGCTTAGAGTTGCCAAAGAAATCCTTATCAAGAAAACTAAAGCAGAAGGCAACAACAGAGCCATAGTAAAAAAAAAAAAAAAAAAAAAAAAAAAAAACATGGTATTAGCACCAAAAGAGACATGTAAAGTGGAACAGTGGTATAAAATAGAAGACACAGAGACAAACAAAAACAAATATAGTTATTTCATACTACACAAAAGTGCCAAAAACAATAATTAAGAAAGATAGCCTCTTCAATGAAGGGTTCTTGAAAAACTGGAAATTCATAGCAAAATGTAATTAAATCCCTATCTCTCACCCTGCATCAAACTCAACTCAAAGTGGATCAAAGACTTAGGCACTAGAACAGAGACCCTGTGCTTAATAGAAGAAACAGCAGGTCCAAATCTTCATGATGTTGACTTAGGAACTGACTTCCTTAGCAAGACTCCTAAGGAGTAAAAGATAAAATCAAGAATCAATAAATAGGATGTTTTCAAACAAAACAGCTTATTATCATCAAAGGAAACAAGAATGTAAAGAGAGAGCCTACAGAATGAGAGAAAATCTTTGCCTACTTCAGATAGAGCATTAATCTCCAAGATATAAAGAACTCAAAAAACTTAACACACACACAAAAAAAATCCCCAAATAACCTAATCAAAAAGTAGGCCAAGGAACTGAGCAGACAATTTACAGAAGAAAAAATAAAATTGATTAACAAGTATATAAGAAAATGTTCAATATCTCTAGGAATTTGAGAAATGCAAATCAAAACCACACTGAGATTTTATCTCATTCCAGTCAAAAGGGCAATTATCAAAAATACAATCAACAATAAATGTTGGCAAGGATGTGTGGGAAAAGATACACTCCTACATTAGTGGTGGGACTTCAAATTGGTGCAACCACTATGGAAAGAAGTATGGAGATTCCCCAGAAAATTTGGAATGAAGCCATCATTTTACACAGTAATCCCACTCCTTGGTTTATACACAAAGGACTTTAAATCAACATACTACAGTGACACAGCCACATCAATATTTATAGCATTCACAAGAGCTAAACTATGAAATTAACCTAGATGCCCTTAAACAGATAATAGATAAAGAAAATGTGGTATAAATACACAGTAGAATATTACTTAGCCTTAGAGAAGAATGAAATTATGGAATTTGCTGTTAAATGGATGGAGTTGAAGGCTATCAAGATAAGTGAAATAAGCCAGTCCCAAAGAACCAAAGGCCAAATGTTTTCTCTGATATGCCTGTGTTAATTCACAATGGCAGGAGGAGGTTAGGGAAAAATAGAGGTACTTTGGATTAGACAGAGGGAAGTGAAGGAAGGAGAAGAGGTAAAAAGTTGGGGAAACACAGTGGAATGAATCAGATATTATTACCATTTGTGCATATACAAGTTTATACAACTGGTGTAATTCAACATCAGGTACAACCAGAAGAAATTTTTACATGATATGTCAAAATGCATTGTACTCCCATGAATAACTAAGTATAACAACAACAACAACAAAAAACCTGCCTTGATGTTTAATCTCACTCCAGTCAGAATGACAATTATCAAGAATATAATAATAGAAATTGGTGAGGATGTGGGGAAAATGGTACACTCATACATTGTTGGTAGAACTGCAATTTGGTAAAAACACTATGGAAAGCAGTATGGCCATTCCTCAGAGCACTTGGAATTGAACTACCATGGGACCTAGTTATATCCCACTCCTTAGCATTACCTGAAGGGCTTAAAATCATCATATTACAGTGATGGAGCCACATCAAGGTTACATTCAGCTCAATTAACAATAACTAAGTTATGGAACAAACCTAGGTGGCCCTTCAACATATTAATGGATAAATAAAATGTGGTACATATACACAATGGTATATTATTCAGCCATACATAAGAATGAAAATATGTCATTTGCCAGTAAATTGATGGAACTTGAGACTATCAAGCTAAGGAAAATATGCCAATACCAAGAAAACCAAAGGCCAAATGTTCTGTCTGATAGGTGGATGCTAACACACAATAAGAAGAATGTAGGGAAGAATATAAATTCAAAGATTGTACAAAGAGTAATGAAGAGAAGGAAAGTGGGATAGGAATGGGAAAGACAGTAGAATAAATTGGGCATAACTTTCTTATGTTCATATATGAATACATGACCAGTGTAATTCCACATCATTTACAACCACAAGAATAGGAAGTTATACTCCGTGTATGTACAATATTTCAAAATACACTTTACTGTCACATATTTCCTAAAAGGAGAAATAAATAATTTAAAACAAGATTCATTTAGACATTAAATCAGTCAGTATCTCAGTTAAGAAAATAGGAAGATGTGTACTAAGGTACTGGCTTTTCTATTAGGGCCAAAGCTATTTTGAAACGTTGGATTAATAGCAACAGAAATAATGACAAACAAACAGGGTACCTAGAAAAGGTTGTAGGGTACAGATTTCAAAGAAAGTCAGGATTAGTAAAGAAGATGAGATTTTCCTTCTATGATTAGGTACTATTTAAGGCAGGTGAAATAATTTCAGGAGTAGAGTAAAATTCTAAGGAGTGGAGTAAAAACTTAAGGACATGTAATTGGTTACTTTCATTTTTTTCAGTTAAGCAGAATGTGAAAATATTCCATCATCATTGAGAAGGGGATAGGAAAGGGCACTAAGGAGACTGGTAAGTATTTGGAATAATCAACAAAAGGAATGGGAAGGAGATAGAGATAGCAGAACACATTTTTGTCTCACTTGGAAGTAAAAAAAAAATTCTATGTTTTACTTTTTGTTCATTTGCTTTTCAAAACATATGAGGTAGTACTGAGTAATAACTAATAGTAAATGGTCCCGCATTGACATTGATTGCAAACAAGAGGAGAGTGATTACTGGATTCGAAGAAATCCAGAATATATATAGATATGGTTTTGGATAAATCATTCAACCCACACACCCTAGTAGTATAAGAAGTCTTTAATCCAAACTTGTTTGTTGTCACTTACTGTATGCTGTGCATTTGACAACACAAGAAAACATGAGCTTCTTCAATAGTTTAAAATCTTATGATGTGCATGCTGTATACTTATCAGAGTTAGGAAGTATTTGAAGTTATAGTTGTCACTTTGCTAAGTTGGCTAAAATTAACAGTCACATTGCTGACTGCGTTTATTGATTTGCTTAACCATGATTTTGAATAGCTGTGTTTCTGTGCATGCACAGAAATGTGACTACAAGCTGAACATTCCTACCCTCAACAGAATTACCACAACATAGTTACCTAAATGGGGTATTCTTGAAACAAACATTCTATCAAATTGATGCTCATTAGGAAAAAAAAAGAGGTACATTGGAAACACATTTATCTCATTTTACTTAGAATGAAACAAGATCAATTGAAATATTCTGAATGGAATATGACTAATACTTTAAATCTGAAATAGTTTAATTAAAACATAATAATTCAAGTCTATATTTTAGTAATCGTGTGCCATTCCTAAAATTGCACTGTCAGTTTAAAACAAACTCCAAAATTTCATAAACAATAAAAGAAACAATAATTTAATAAAAAATAAACTTTTATGTCTGTATTTTTGCCATCACTATAAATTCTTAAAGAAACTCCATAATCTCAGAATAAGAGGACTTTTACCACATTCCCAAAGAATATTTATGATTATCCAATGATCATAGACAATTTCTCCTGGTATTACCACCTCCAATTTGACCAAAACCTTACTATTTTTTTTGTCCCTCTCAAATGAGTCACATCCAGTAGAAACATACATTTTTAACAAATAAAAGCATCAGAGACAAAACAGGTTTAATAGAATCCTCTTAAAATTTAACAATGTGAATGCATGATTGATTATATGTTAGTAAATTCTAAAGGTTCTTATTATTTTGACTTTAATATTTTATATTATTTTTTATTTTAATGTGTTTATATGTAAATTGTGTTGAAAAAAACATATTAAACTTTGAAATTCATAAACATTGGGTAAATCCTATGTTTGCAATCAGAAAAAGAACTAAACTTATATAGGGTTAACAACCTATATAAGCAATGGATTTGGCTTATAACCAAGCATGAATGATCTGGGTGTGGTGATAAAGTATAACTAAACAAAAAATGCATACTTGAAAAGTGTGTTAATCATGTTTAAAACAATATGAAATATCACACAAATCATAGAGAGAGAGATAAGCAAGCAAAAAATTTAACTTTGACAGGAAAATAATAATAATAAAAAAAAAACAAGAACCACCACTATTCAGTTTGAATCAGCTCTTGAGTACAACCATGCTGATATGCATCTTATTGCTCTAACTGTTCTTCTCCTAGCTCCCATTTTCTCCAGATTGTTATCTTTAAAATTATTATTTATTGTGGGTCTTTTTTGCTAGACTGAAATGACTGGTACAATTAGAACTGTTTGTTTTATTTTATTTTTATCACCTTCATATTATTCCTGTGATTGACATTTAGTAATGATGCAAATATTTGTTTCCTAAATGAATGACAAGAAGCAAAAACATATGGTGAAAGCAAGCCAAGATGAGTTAACAGTTTTGTACTATTGAAATTAAACCAGAAATACTGTTATTATTTGTAAAATAGGAATGATAATGTCTGTTATAAGATTGATAAATAGTTCTGATCTTTTCATGCAGGTCATCCATATCACTTAGATTTCTTTTTATAGTAGTAAAATTGATTGATAAAAACAAATCCATTCATTATTTTTCCCCAGTAAATTTTTGATTAACAATTAGATTCTTTTTTTATTATTATTTTATTTTTTTATTGGTTGTTCACAACATTACAAATCTCTTGACATATCATATTTCATACAGTAGATTGAAGTGGGTTATGAATTCCCAATTTTTACCCCAAATGCAGATTGCAGAATCACATTGGTTACACATCCACAATTTTACATAATGCCCTATTAGTAACTGTTGTATTCTTGTACCTTTCCTATCCCCTACTATCCCCCCTCCCCTTCCCTCACATCTTCTCTCTCTACCCCATCTACTGTAATTCATTTCTCTCCTTGTTTATTTTCCCATTCCTCTCACAACCTCTTATATGTAATTTTGTATAGCAATGAGGGTCTCCCTCCATTTCCATGCAATTTCCCTTTTCTCTCCCTTTCCCTCCCATCTCATGTCTCTGTTTAATGTTAATCTTTTCTTCCTGCTCTTCCTCCCTGCTCTGTTCATAGTTGTTCTCATTATATCAAAGAAGACATTTGATATTTGTTTTTTAGGGATAGACTAGCTTCACTAAGCATAATCTGCTCTAGTGCCATCCATTTCCCTGCAAATTCTATGATTTTGTCATTTTTTATTGCTGCGTAGTACTCCATTGTGTATAGATGCCACATTTTTTAATCCATTCATCTAGTGAAGGGCATCTGGGTTGGTTCCACAGTCTAGCTATTGTGAATTGTGCTGCTATGAACATCGATGTGGCAGTATCCCTGTAGTATGCTCTTTTAAGGTCTTCAGGGAATAGTCCCAGAAGAGCAATAGCTGGGTCAAATGGTGGTTCCATTCCCAGCTTTCCCAGGAATCTCCATACTGCTTTCCAAATTGGCCTCACCAATTTGCAGTCCCACCAGCAATGTACAAGTGTACCCTTTTCCCCACATCCTCACCAGCACTTGTTGTTGTTTGACTTCATAGTGGCTGCGAATCTTACTGGAGTGAGATGGTATCTTAGGGTGGTTTTGATTTGCATTTCTCTGACTGCTAGAGATGGTGAGCATTTTTTCATGTACTTGTTGATTGATTGTATGTCCTCCTCTGAGAAGTGTCTGTTCAGCTCCTTGGCCCATTTGTTGATTGGGTTATTTGTTATCTTATTGTCTAATTTTTTGAGTTCTTTGTATACTCTGGATATTAGGACTCTATCTGAAGTGTGAGGAGTAAAAATTTGTTCCCATGATGTAGGCTCCCTATTTACCTCTCTTATTGTTTCTCTTGCTGAGAAAAAACTTTTTAGTTTAAGTAAGTCCCATTTGTTGATTCTTGTTATTAACTCTTGTGCTATGGGTGTCCTATTAAGGAATTTGGAGCCCGACCCCACAATATGTAGATCGTAGCCAACTTTTTCTTCTATCATACGCAGAGTCTCTGATTTGATATCTAGCTCCTTGATCCATTTTGAGTTAACTTTTGTGCATGGTGAGAGAAAGGGATTCAGTTTCATTTTGTTGCATATGGATTTCCAGTTTTCCCAACACCATTTGTTGAAGATGCTATCCTTCCTCCATTGCATGTTTTTAGCCCCTTTATCAAATATAAGATAGTTGTAACTTTGTGGATTAGTCTCTGTGTCCTCTCTTCTACACCATTGGTCCACCCGCCTGTTTTGGTACCAGTACCATGCTGTTTTTGTCACTATTGCTCTGTAGTATAGTTTGAAATCTGGTATTGCTATACTGCGTGATTCACACTTCCTGCTTAGAATTGCTTTTGCTATTCTGGGTCTTTTATTTTTCCATAAAATTGTGCACCATGATCAAGTAGGATTCATCCCTGGAATGCAAGGATGTTTCAATATACGGAAATCAATAAATGTTATTCACCACATCAATAGACTTAAAGATAAGAACCATATGATCATCTCGATAGACGCAGAAAAAGCATTCAACAAAGTACAGCATCCCTTTTTGTTCAAAACATTAGAAAAACTAGGGATAACAGGAACTTACCTCAACATTGTAAAAGCTATCTATGCTAAGCCTCAGGCTAACATCATTCTGAATGGAGAAAAATTGAAGGCATTCCCTCTAAAATCTGGAACAAGACAGGGATGCCCTCTATCACCACTTCTATTCAATATAGTTCTTGAAATACTGGCCAGAGCAATTAGACAGATGAAAGAAATTAAAGGCATAAAAATAGGAAAAGAAGAACTTAAATTGTCACTATTTGCGGATGACATGATTCTATACCTAGAAGACCCAAAAGGGTCTACAAAGAAACTACTAGAAATAATAAATGAATTCAGCAAAGTGGCAGGATATAAAATCAACATGCATAAATCAAAGGCATTTCTGTATATCAGCGACAAAACTTCTGAAATGGAAATGAGAAAAAACACTCCATTCACAATATCCTCAAAAAAAAAAAACTTGGGAATCAACCTAACAAAAGAGGTGAAAGATTTATACAATGAAAACTACAGAACCCTAAAGAGAGAAGTAGAAGAAGATCTTAGAAGATGGAAAAATACACCCTGTTCATGGATAGGCAGAACCAACACCATCAAAATGGCGATATTACCAAAAGTCCTCAATAGGTTTAATGCAAAGCCAATCAAAATCCTAACGGCATTTCTTGTAGAAATAGATAAAGCAATTATGAAATTCATATGGAACAATTAGATTCCTAAAGATAAGTTTTTTTTTTTATTAAAAATATAAATAGAAATTTCCCAGGGACTTCAGTCAGGGAGGATGAGGATAACTGGGGATATGATGAGCAAAGGACACATGATTTCATGTAGGCATGAGAAATAAGTTTAAGAGCTCTGTTATACTAAATGGGGACAAAAGCAAATATCAATGCAGCAGTGTATACTTGAAAATTACTGAGATTTGATTTTGAGTGTTCTTACCATGTACAAACACAAAGGTAAATACATGAGATGACACTTTTGAATTAGCTCAATTTAGCCATTCCACACTTCATACATATTTCAAAATACTATTTTGTAAGCCATCAACCTATATAAACTTTGTCACTTTAAAAAGCAGAAAAGATTTTTAGTGTTTTTATATGTAAATTGTGATGCAAAACAACATATTAAACTTTGAAATTCATAAACATTGGGCAAATCCTATGTGAGCAATCAGAAAAAGAACTAAACTTATATAGGGTTAACAACCTTCTTGGAAGATTACCAGTTGGACTTTGTTTTTTAAAAAGTCTATACATAAACCCCATTTCCAAAATCATTAAATCTCTTAAAGAAATGATGGATATTAAAATCATATATGACTGGAAAATTAAAGACAAGTTCCTTTACTTTTGCAGGGAAAGGTTAATTATGGAGGCATAAAGGATGCTACAGAATTTATGGTCAGATAAAATTTTAGTTTGTTTGTGGAGGCTAGAAACTTGAAAACGTAATGGGAATTTGAGCATGTCACTGAAATAACACAGAAACTGTCATTTTTATTCAGAGCGAACAACAAACATCGATACAATGAAAACTGGTTATATTTAAGGATTACTTGAGCATCAAACAGCAAAAGTATTTTCTTTTGTGAATTAAACTTACATACTACTAGAAAAAGCTTAGAGAAGTGGACTTTCATGTGCTGAAACTAGCAACTTCATCTCAGTATGGAGATGAAAATTATTATACACACACACACACACACACACACACACACGTTTAAATTACAACTGTCTTCAAATCCACCCCCAAATTGAGTAAGACTTAGAAAATCAGCATGAGCCAGAATCAAGCTCATGAGGGACCAGTTTACAAACTTGATGATTCCAACAACGATAAACATAATTTTGGAATCTCCCTCAGAGAAGTTAATCAGCCTGAAAATAAAAAGGTGGCAGCTATTCATGATTCTCTCTAGAGTAAAGATATATGGTTCAGACTTTAAATACAATTGTGAACATGGGGAGTCAGAAATAATACAATTAGTCAAAAATAATACAATAATACAAATAATAATAACAGAGTCCTGGTAGAATTAATTAATTTTCTCAATCAGAGTTAAAAAGATTTTTAGGTAAGTGTTTCCAAAACTTCAATGTACAAGTGAATCACTTAGGGATCTTCTGTAAAATCCAGAGTTTAAGTGAATAGTTATAGGGTAGAGGCAGTAATTTACATTTCTAACACTCAGATGATGCTAATGCTACTGGTATAAAGAGAAAATGTTAAATAACAAGGATGTGACTAAAGACAGTTTTGAACACAAGTTGTTATCTGCAAAATTGATTTCCAGTGTAGAAAAGAATGCATCAAAAGTTGGAATACTGTGATTGCTCTATCATAAATCTTGTGATTTTTACCAACCCCCCACCCCCCAAAAGTAATAATTTGGTGTGTACTGTATGGCTGAGAAATACCATGGTTCAAGGTAATATCATATTCATTTTAACAATAATGACACCCTTTAATGCAGTCTTTCTCAAACTCTCCTGGGGAGCTTTAAAAAATAATAATCCAGAATTTCTATATTGAATTCTAGTGTGGATTATGATCTAATGATTCTTGCTTATTATAGAAGAGTCAGAATCCTTGGGGGAAATGGAATTAAAACCTAGAACATCATCTCTTCTGAGTAATTGTATTAAGTTCTAGATATGTCAAAGGTGGACACAGAGACAAGGCTAAGCTGTGTAATGGTACTACAAGTGTCAAAAAGCATGGTCATCCAAGTAGGAGGAGAAGAGAAAATATTCCTTGGTACCTCTAGTTCTCCCTGAGATACCCAAGTTGGAAAGGGAGGTTTTAAGAGAGCTAGATGAAAGAGCCGTTCACATTAAAGAACTGTGAAACAGGGAAATTGAAGAAGAATTGCAGGAGCAAGGTCCTTGGGTTTAGCCACATAGGAAGAACTCACTAGTATTGGGACATCTCATTTCCAGCTCTCACTGGCTAGAGAGGCAACAAAAGTTTGTAGAATTTTTATTCAATGAGGAAAGGTGAACTAACTCACCTTTGCTTTAAGTAAGTAAGTTATATACATTAAAAATAACTATGAAGAACCAATTTAAAAATATTTTTATTTCAAATTAAGTGATAAAAGGAATTTCATGCCTCATTCATTTTTGTAATATAATTTTTAAATGAAATGGTATATTTTATTTGATGTAAATTTGCTACAGTTTATCAGAGTTCATATGAATAACTGTAGTTCCTTTTAAAATATCATTGCTGATTTGAATATTTAATATTATCAGAACTTATAAAATCACACGTGGATTAAATAAATTTGGGGGAGTTTCAAATTTAGGTATACTGTTTAATTAATAGTTTTGTGTTTAATATTTGTTTTATGCAGACATAGACTGAGAGTTAAAGATATGCTTTTTTTAAAAAAAATTTCTTTAAATCAAATTAACTATATGTTGTTTATAATTATTAGGCTGATGTGTATATTTTCCAAAATGGTTTTTCACTTTCTTATCAATTCTTTCATTAAACTTAAAAAAGTCTTAATATGTCATTTTCTTTTTATGTGAGTTTTATACATATGTATATATACTGAGAAAAAAATTTGCCTATTTCAAAGCATGTTTTACAAATCCACATATAAAATGTAGTACTAACTTCTAATTGCAAAGATGTTCTCTATGCTCTACTGTTCCTTTATATTCCAGACATTGCTTATTCTCTATTTTTTATAAAAATAAATTTTAATGACTATTTCTTTTTCCATGTCTTTTGTACTATATGCTCTGTTACTAAGAACTATCATTTGATTTTTGCAAGTGAATAGAAATTGGACAGGTTTTGAAGTTTCCTTTAAAGCACCATGTAATAAGCTGCTTTCTATTATGCTAACAACACATCTGAAGAGATTTTAAACACTATAGCAGTTTATTTTTTTGACAATTGCTTATTTTCTTTCCAGTATGTTGCTGTTATATGTATCTAACCTAGAAAGTGGGGAGAAATTTGTTAGCCTAACAAAGGCAAGTCAACCTTCAATAATAGCTGTTTCCCAAAATATTTGTAAAGAAATGGCTTTGAAGACATTGTTACCAGTGTGCAAATGAATCATGAGATCAGAAAGTCATGCAGAAAAATATAATAATTCCTGTGGGAAACATTCCAGGGACAAATTAGCATCTCTGTGTATACCTTATTGTTAGACATTGTGGTCAGAAAATAGTATAAATATGGCTCCTGCTTCAAACATGAGGGGATTCCATATGAAAAGTCTAAAAGTAGTTTATCCAGAATTATCTGTCCTGGGCTCAATCTCTAGATAGTATTCATCAGGATCATTTGTCTTTTGAGGATAATTTAAATCGTTCCATTACATCATTAGGCTATTTCTTTATATATTTATATCTAATTTCATATTTATGTTTATTTTTTAAACTAGAAGGGTCCTTGGAGTTACATAATCACACTTTTTAACTTTTAAATAGAGACCCTAAGAACTGAAATCACTTCCTCAAGGGTCAGACATATACAATAAAGAAAAGCAAGAATTCATCTTAGCTGGGAACAGTGGCACATGCCTGTAATCCCAGTAGCTCTGGAGGCTGAGACAGGAGGATCGACAGTTCAAAGCCAGCCTTAGCAATTTAGCAAGGTCATAAGCAACTCAATGAAAACCATGTCTCTGTTTCTAAATAAAATATCAAAAAGAGTTGGAGTTGTGGCTCCCAGTTTATGTGCCCCTGGGTTCAATCTCAGTACCAAAAAAAAAAAAAACAAAAAGGAAATTCACCTTAGACCCAGTGACTATAGACATTCTACAGTATCTGAGGGCATTTCATATATAGATTTATTTTGCTTACTCAATTATTTCATGGTTCCATAACTGTAATCAAATATTTTCTTTACAGGAACTGAATTAAACATAAGAGTCTCTGCTTTCTAAAATTAATCACATAACATATTCCTGGCCCTCTGTAAAGTGATACAAATAGAATTTTATGTAAAATTTCTCAAAACTGCAACATTAATTTGTCTTTTCAAGGTATATCAAAGAAAATCTTCCAACCCAAAATGTATATCATAATTATAATCACTTCCAAAAATTTAACATAGTATATATATTTTTTTATTTGTCTTTTTGTTGTTGTTGTTGTTGTTGTTGTTGTTACTTTTTTTCTTTGAAGCATATGCTCTTGGAATCTGACAGTGAAGTGGTTAACAGTCATGTTATTACAGAGAACCAAAAGAAAAATATTTAGTTTATATGCACACATACACATCAAATGATCATTTTAAACCATAACCAATACATGTTTTGAAAACATTACCCATACACCATGAGTGGCAGACCTAAGGGTGTAAACAAATAATTGCAAAATACTATTTCAGTCAGATTGCATTGAATAACTACAAAGTCATTTGCATAAGTCATTCCTAATGAGTACTATTAATGGCAGGATCTTGCCAACATGTGAACATAATTATTCTATCATTTCTGTAAATAAAGGCTAATCCTTGAAAACAATCTTGTTGGATGAAGAGGTAAGCCAATTTATACTGAAATAGTGTAAAGCTTCTAAAGAAGTCTCATTACTATTACATCTACAAGGAAATCAATAAGGGATTGAACTTTAAAAGTATTTATGAAGAGCATAGGTGTAAAATTAAAAATACACATATTGTATAAAAATTTTAAGAAGTCGTTAAAGACTGGAAAAATAAGAGGTGCCTTTGCCATTCATAATATCAATGATGGAATTCCAGAAACTGAAATATCTTCTTGTTTATTTTGAAGAAAATAACTTAGGTCTGTATTAAAGGCAAATTGTTTTGTGATTGAGAATTTACTAAAATGTCTAAGGACTTACCCACTGATTGTCTAATCTTTATAAGACTGTTGTTACTGTAGTGCTTTGGGGTGATATTATGGTTTAGAGATGAAATGTCCCTCAAAAACTCATTTTTGAAAGAACTCTGGGACATTCAGAAGTGGAATGGTTGGATTGTGAGAGTTGTCACCCAATCAGTGCATTAATCTATCAATATGGATGATTTTGTTTGTAACTGTTGGCAGGTTAGGTAGTTACTGAAAGAGATGGGTCATTGGTAGCATGCCTTTGGGGTTTATATTTTGTCCCTGGTGTATGGAGTTCTTTGTCTCTGCTTCCTGTTGCCGTGTCCTGAGCTGCTTTCCATTGCAATACCCTTCCATCATGATGTTCTGCCTTATCCCCGGCCCAGAACTATGGAATCAACTGTCTGTGGACTGAACTTCTGAAACTATGAGCTAAAATAAACTTTTCCTTCTTTAAGTTTTCTTGAGGTCATTTAGTGACAGCAGGCAAAAAGCTGACTAAAAAAGGTAAATAATATAGTCCAAATAGGAATGGCTGCAAATGGATTCAATGTGATGTTCCTGGTGTTCATCTTAAGAGAAGGCAAAGAAATAAAGATCTGGTGTTTTTCTTTTGGGGTTTGTTGCGTATTTGTTGCTTATTGCTTTGCTTTGTTTTATTCTCAGATAATTTTTGTCATTGCATCTCAACATAATCCAGGATTCAGGAAATATTCATTGTACTTTGACATTCTGCTCTGTGTAATTTTTATAGTAGTTATCTGTGCCAAGCCACGGTAAAATCTTTTAACAAAAGCACATTTTATAGCACATAGCCTTTGTATAAAGTAAAGAATAACAAGTCTTTTCCTGTAAATTTAATAATGTATGATTTTGTTAGCTAAAGGAAGAAGTTATGAGAATTCACCAATTCTTAATGTTTTAATTATTACTGTAGATCTAGATGTGCTTTGATGACTGAATAATAATAGTTTTGTATCTCATTTTATAATTACTCAATGTTGCCTAGAATTATAAAACTAAATTTATAGAAGTATTTACATCTGTATAATGCTAAAATAAAAATGTATGTGATTGATAAAAAATCAGCCTTTTTCAATACTAGTAGACGGTGGGAAAGGAGAATCTTAATAAAGCATTGTAATTTCATTGAAATAGATATATTCATTTAGTTTCTTTAACACTTGCCATTTGTCTATATTAAGTGTTATAAATATTTTTCATTTGTCTTTAATTTTCTTCTTACTGTATTATTTTTTTCTATTCAGATCATACCTCCCTAATATAGAATGTGATGTAGAGGGAAAAATTACTAATATTTAGAGAGTGAATAGTAGTCTAACTATAATGTTCTATAAGAAGGCAATGGGACAAAAATTAACACAGAGACATACATTCAGTGAGAATTTATAATAACAAAACCTTCCAACATTGATATAATCTAGAGAAATAATAATATAATATTTTGTGTGTTTTCTACTGGAGATTGAATCTCAACCTTGTGCCTTCTAGATAAGTGCTTGACCACTTAGCTACATCTCCAGTTCCAATATAATTCTTTTAATATTTAGAATGGCATTTGTTTTAAACTACAACATTCATCATATGTTTAATTTAAGAAAACAGCATTAACAGGGATCTACACAATAAAATGTTATTTTTCTAGCATAGTAAATGTGCAATCTATAAGATTTCTAGTATTGGAGAAACTTCAATATTTCAGTCTCTTTAATTCTTTCTGTCACCATGTGAAAGATCTAAATCTTCACTTACTTTTTAAACTCATGATCACAATAAGACTCTTATAGACCTAGCAACAACTGAAGCTGTTCATACACTAGCAGATGCACACATAATAAATGCCAATAACCATGAATATCTAAGCGTGAAATAAAAATAGCATTGTTTTCTTCAGTTTGCCTGTATTATTTTTTAAAATACCTACTGAATTAAGACTTAAATACATGTGTGGCTAGTTGAAACTAACTGTTTAATTACAAACAAAACCAAAGGTATTTTTTCTAGTCATGAGAACCCTGAAAAACTTATTGAGGCATAAGAACATTGTAAAGTAAATTTCTTTTATTTTGCATTTAATAAAAACTCTGTGGTAAAACTCCATTGTGCATATTATTATCAAATTCACTTTTAAAAGGCTTTCTTCCAAAGACAAGACAATGATGATATGCCTAAGCAGGAGCACATTCTGTATAGAAATTAGTGTTCTTGTCTATTTAAAGTATAATCTGAACTATTCTGTACTTTTTTTTAGTGGAAAGGATAACAGTTTAATGATTCTGTAAAATGAAAATAATGTAAATAATATTAGTTTACTTTTAAATGACATTTATGTGCTTTTCAACCTGTTTTCTACATCTTTCATATTAATAAATAGTTCTTTATTACAATATGTATTTACATACTATGTATATTTAGCAATTGGCAAATATCTTTTGTCACACTAATGGCATTTATTCAAATACTTCAAATTACATTTTTGTTAGCTTGAAGTTTTATATATTTATTAGTATCACTTTACCTCTTTCTCCTTATTTCAAAATGCATTAATAATAACTGTCTCATATTATATGACGAATATTAAGCTATGAGGAGTATTACGATGATCTAATTAAAGTCCTTCAACATTTTATTTTCCTTTTAGACATCCTCCAAGTCTTGGACTGAACTCAGGGTGAAATGTGCAGGTTGGATCTCACCAGTATGGAAAAGAGTGCTTCTGTTTTGGTGTTGCTGTTCAGTTATGATCTAAGGTGCTGGAGAAGAATCTTGTACAGATCAATTTTAATAGTAACAAACTCTTTTTCTTAGGTTCCCACTTATTGTTCCTACTAAAATTCAATCTTTTACAAAGTCTTTAAAATACTGTTACTTTTAGTAGTGTGTTGCAGCTGGCTGGGTTTGATTGGGCAGAATTTTGGAAATAAAAATAGCATTGCTTATCAAATTGCTTATCAAACCATCTTGAAATCAGTCTTACTAGAACTATTTATACTATGGAAATTGACAAATGCTTCAAAGTAGGACATTTATTCTCTTGCCTGTGTCCTGCCCAGAATTTCTAGCTTAGCAACAACACTACTGATTCATTATTATGCTTATTAATGAAATATTTCTTAAATCTTTTTAAGCAGTCATTTCTCTGACTAAACCTTGGTCAAGTAATTGGCCTTTTGGGTTTTCCTAAAATTCCTTAGGCATATATTTATAATGGGTTTAGTGTCATTTCACAGGCCAAAATCATAGTATGATATACTGAATGATATAACTTAATTCTGACAGGACAAACTTACATTTTAAGGTGTATTGTTATGATGTATTTACAATGAATGTCATCCCCCAAAAAAAGTAAAAAAAAAAAAAAAGGAACTAGAGTCTGTGCACCCTTCATATAACAGTTATAAATTAATTTTTTGCAGAGTCATGGCTATAACTCAATGGTAAAGTCCTTCTTTTGCATGAAGAAGGCCCTGGGTTGAATTCAAAGCACACCTTCCCAAACAAACAAATAAACAAGAAGTCTTGCTTGTCCTATTTTATTAACTTTTGGTTTTATTTTCAATTATCTCTCTCCTGAAAAAGAATCTTGAAAATGTTATTTCCATTTGTAAAACTCATCTTTGTCTCCCTGTTGTTCACAAGATTTAAATATAATATAACCAGACAATTCCACAGTTTGGCATTCAAGGTTGAAATGATTTGGCCCAAATCTATACATTCTCAATCTAATATTTTATTATTCTCTTTCAATGCATTAAATCTAAGTTTAAGAAATATATCAAATGTACCATTTTTATGAACAATCAATATTTTAATAACCCTTTTGTGGGACCATATTTATGTGGTCTCCTGTTGAGATGGCTTAATTCTTAGAGGTCTTAAATTTTACTTCAGATCTGTGAGGCAAATTCATAATTTTTTGAAAAGTTCTTTCTTGTGACTACACATACTGATTATAAAAAAATAAATAAAACCTTCTAAGATTGAATAGAAGGTTAAATAGTTACACATTAGACCTTTCTCCTTATCAATCATTTGATATCAATTTATGATTGTTAGCATTTCTTGAATGATGGGGAGGCTAAGAATTTCTAAATAATGTGGGTCCCCTACCATTTAGGAGGTATTAAAGATCGAATCCAGAGGTACTTTAGCAC
Source organism: Ictidomys tridecemlineatus (assembly GCF_052094955.1). Taxonomy (NCBI): domain Eukaryota; kingdom Metazoa; phylum Chordata; class Mammalia; order Rodentia; family Sciuridae; genus Ictidomys; species Ictidomys tridecemlineatus. The sequence goes on from NC_135479.1 coordinate 170,018,654, forward strand.
TGAGCTACATAACCAGCCACTTTTATTTTTCATTTTGACACAAGTTCTCACTAAGTTGCTAAGGTTGGCCTCAAGCTTGCCATCCTCCTGCCTCAGCCTCCCAATTCACTGGGATTACAGAAGTGAGTTACCATACCCAGCTCTGGTTCTTTCTGAGATGATCATCTATAACTTTATTACTCTCTTTACTCTTCTTTTTAATATTTATTTTTTAGTTGTAAATGGACACAATATCTATTTCATTTTTATGTGGTGCTGATGTTGGAACCCAGTGCCTCATGTGTGCTAAGCATGCACTTTACCACTGAGTCACAGCTCCAGCCCCTCTCCTTACTCTTTTTATCTCATAACACTTTATTTTAAAGTCTATTTTGTCTGCTAGGTAGTCATCCCTGTTCTCTTTTGGTAACCACTTATGTGGTCTGTTTTTCCATTCCTTCATTTTCTGTGTATCCTTAAAACTAATGTGAATTTCTTGTGAAGGTAGTATATAGTTGGTTCATGTTGCATTGTTTTTCTTCAACTCTATGTTTGTGTACTTGGAGCACCATCATTACATATAATAGTGAAATCGGTAAGCAATATTTTTGCATGAACTTAACAATTTGCTCAGCCTTCTTCCCCTTATGTTCCCTTTCTTTCTTCCCTGAACCACTTGCTCTACTCTTCTTATCTTCTATTATTATTATGATTAGTTTAATTAGTGCCTTGCCCCATTACGTGTGTGTGTGTGTGTGTGTGTGTGTGTGTGTGTGTGTGTGTGTACTCATTATGGATTATTTGTACATGGACAAAGCATTGTTTGGTAGATTCCATTCACCAGTACTTCCCCATGTTCTCCCATCCTTCCCATTACTCCCTCCATGTTCTCCTATCCTCTTTCCCTCTTGATTCCTATATGCCTTTGGTCTCATTTTTATTTTCATGAGATCGCCTCATTTCCCCCCCATTTTTCCTCTCTATGTTCCATACATGAGAGACAACATTTGACCATGAATTTCTGAATGTGGCTTATTTCACTTAGCATCATATGTGTTGTTCCATCCATTTACCAGCAAATGACCTAATTCCATTCTTATTTATGGTTGAGTAAAACTCCATTATGTATAAATATCACATTTTCTTTCTGTGTTTTGATTGAAGACTTTAATCCAATACCTTTATAGTAATTTTTATAGGTAAGAATTTTTGTCTTGATGTTGCTTGTTTTATTACTCTAGTAGCACTATTTTATTATTTTATTCATTTCATAATATCTTTTGTTAATGTTTTTTGAAGTGGTATAATTTGATCCCCTTTTCTTCATCTTTTGTGTTATCTAGTACAAGTTCTTTTCTTTGTGATTATCATGAGGCTTACATAAAACATAGTTTTAACAGCCAATTTTAAGCTGATATTTATGATTATAAAACTTATAATACTATTATGCTATAATACCATTATGACATTTCAGCATCCTAGATTTGTCTATCCACTTAATTTTATCAGTGACTTTTATAATTTCATGGGTTTTCATGTTGAAAATTATCCCTTTGTTTTAACTCAAAGAGCTTTCTTTAGTATTTCTTATAAAGTACATTCTAGATTTAAAAGACTGACTCAGTTATGTTTGTCACACCCAGTAGAAACTCTTTAAAATACCCCAGAGTCAACTGAATTGAGATCTTAATCATATCTATAAAATTTCTCTCATTATATAACAATATAAATTTATGGAATGATGTCTGACTTTATTCAGAGTTCAGATGCATACAAGGAGAAGGGATTACATAGGACATTCACAATAGAAGCAGGAGGCATGAAGCCTGTTTTGAAATTCTGTGTACCCCAGAGAATTATGCACTTATTACAGAAGAGCAATGAGATGAATGACAATTTTAACTGAGGTCATTGCAGTATTGATTGGGAGAAGCAGAAATTCAAATCCATGATATTTGGTTCCAGATATTCTGATCTTAAGCACTATAGTACTTTCAGTCTCAAACAGAAATTAATAAACCATATTTACCAAAATTTCATTCTTTTTCTATTTCCTAAGTTTCTCTCCTATCTTGTCTTTTACTTGCTTTTATTATAATCCCAAATAACCACTTCACCTATTCCAAATATACGAATGGCTTTGCCTTACCACCTTTCTAGCTGACTCAAAGCTCATTTTTTTTCATTTTTTAATGCTTTTTTCCACCTCACTCTTATCTTTTTAAACATGTTCAGTTGTTATTTAGTGTTGAAACTCTTTGTATTTGGACCTCATTTATTTGTTAGAAATAAAATATATTAAGAAAATAAACCATATATGGCAAGCAGCAATTGGCCCACTAAGTATGCTAAGTGCAATAGTTAGAGGAAGTATTTGGTAATCATTTGATAGATGAATGGATACTTGTCACAGTGAACCATAGCTTAAAATGCTCTTACTCTTAAGATTTTTGAACACACCAAAAAACTGAAAAAATACCTGGAACTAGAAATTACATTTTATATCTAAGAAAAATAAATAATAGCTATTGAGTTTAAATATGTTTTGTTTCATCTTACTGGAAGGATATTAATTTCTTTCATTTTTTTCTTTTTTCTTTTGTTTTGAAATGGGGATTGAAACAAGGGTCACATTCCCACTGAGCTATGTCTCTATCACTTTCTTTTTTCAGACAAGATCTTGCTAAGTTGCTGAGGCTAGGATGATTCTTGATCACAGTGGCCCACTTCTTTTTTGCCCTAATCATTAGAAGTAAGGTCTATACTTACTATTTGGAGCTCAACATAAACCATGCTGTAGCTTTGGTCAAATACTTTCCCAGCAGGCAATGTATAATTACTGAATATTTCTCAATTGATTTGTTGGGAATTATTTTAAATAATATGTTTCTTTTAATTTGGTCCCACGATTAATTGAAATGACTCCTTGAATTTTGTTACTTTGTTCCCTGTAAACTTTATCCCCATCTGTTTTTTCTCTTTTTGTCACAACATCTATGTTTTTGCATATAAGAAACATAGAAATTATTTTTGAAATATTCTGTGGTTGATACAGTTTTAATATATGTTAATCGCAAGTGGAAAATTAATCCATCTCTTCCAACACTATGTCCTTGTCCAGTAACACAATAAAACATTCCAAAGAGGAAATTAATTAATTGTATTACTAATGAATTCATTCACTCAATGTTATGCAAAAGGTCAATATCAATTTTAATGTCATAAACTGATTATAGATTTTTATAATAATTCAAAATGTAAAAATTAATACTTTGCTTAGTAGCTTTTCTCAGGCTGTTATAACAATATACCATAGACTGAGCACCTTAAATTCAAGATCAAACTACTGGCAGAATTAGTGTCTTAGGGAACCCTCTTCCTGTCTTGTAGGTGACTTCCTTTTTACTACAATCTCACATGATGGAGAAAAGACTTTGATTTTTCTTTCTCTTCTTATAAGGCCACTAATCCAATCATGGAGGTTTCAATCTCATGATCTCATCTAAAATTGACTACCTTTAGTCTTAGAAGTCATTGTTCCCTGTTTTCATGTTTTGAATTAAACTTTAGACTTAGTCTGTTTTCATCCTATACAGATCAAGTAAGAGTTTATGTCTTCTTACTATTTTACTTCCAAGAACATAAGGATTAACTAGCTATTGCAATAGGTTTGCAACAGCTGCATCACTGAAATTTATTTTGTTGTTGCTGTTTTGTTTTTTGTTATCAAGAAATAAACACAGGGGTGCTTAACCACTGACCCACATCCCCAACTTTTTTTTATCTTTTATTTTGAGATGAAGTCTTGCTAAGTTGTTCAGACCCTAGTTAAATTGCTGAGGTTGGCTTTGAATTTGTGATCAGACTGCCTGATCTGCCTCACACTATAAAGCCACTGGATTTAAAGGCTTGGGACACTGCACCCTGTTGGATTATTCCAATTTCTGCTTTAACTCTGCTATTCATCACAATAAACATCATTCCCACTTTGTCTGTGATTGTATGTCACCTTTTAGCTCTTGTCACTGTGTGATCCAATAATTCCCATTTCATTTAGATCTTCTAATTGAGAGGTTTTAGTTCCTGTCACTACTAACCTGCAGAAATGCACAATCACGAAGTTCTTCAGTGATTCTGGGGCACCATTAAAAATTTTATTTTTCAATATATTGGTGAAAGATGTATCTTTTGGACCCATTAACAGTAGTGAATATGTATGTCATGAATGACAGATTGATCATTCCACTATTTCTAAGCCTTTGAATACCTTCCTCTACATTAATTGGATTCACTCATATTGGCTCACTATTTTTTTGTCTATGTTTCAGTCAACAAAATTAATAGAGTACTTTCTCATTTCCTGAATTAAAATACTAAATGTAGGGACCTTTTTTTTAGTGAGCTCATTTCAATAAATTTGACCTTATCAAACTTCATGATTCTTCTTCCATTGCTAATTAGATCAATTAAAATGTTAATCTCTTTTAGAAATACATTCACATACACAATCACATAAATATTTTCCAAGATATCTTTAGCCATCCCAATGAAAAAAAAACAACTTATTTTCCTTGCAAACTCGATTGTATGATGCTTAACCAATTATTTCTCCCATTGACTAGACTGAAATAACAATACTTGATCATAGAATTGTTCTCACTTTTTGGTAGCACCAAACTCAGGGAGAAAATTTGCACTAATTTGAACCATCTATTGAGTCCCTTACAATATCCTCAATACCTTTTAAAGGAAGCACTGAGATCTCTTTCACTGAGACTGACCAAGGTGCCCACACATCATGTGAAGGCAAGAAATTCTTCCTCTTGTAAAAAGTAATAAACCAACTGTGTATGGCTAGAAGTGTGGTCCTGGTGGTCTTTAACTTAGGGACATCAACACTGCTCAATCATTTAGTATACATTATACTTGATTATATATAATTTGTTCTAATCTGGGACAAGTTAAACCCATTTTTAAATACTTTTCACAAATGAATTATGTAAATTATAGAATTAAGCAATTCAAAGAATATCATACAACATGGAACAAGGTCTAGCTATTAGAAAATAACTGCAGTAAGCAATCCTTTTTTCTTTGGCAGTTTACCCTCAAAACATATATATCATTGTTTACTTGAAAATAATGATTTGTTTCTTTTATTATGATGTTAAGTCCTTGAAAATAATGAGGAGTATACACAATCCCTCTTTTACAGAAGTGTAAACCAAAGAAAGATAATTAAGAATATATATGGGAGTAGAGGCCATTTGAAAATATATTTTCCTGTGAAAAATATGTTCTTTTTAAAATTCTTGCAGCTAAGACATTAAACGGACAAAAATAAATGGCTTATTTGTCTCAAGTGTCCAAATGAACTATATAGAAAATCAATTTTGGCTAAACAAAGAACAGATGGTAAATAATGTGCTTACATTAAAATGACTATGATAGTAGTCAATACATAAAAATAAACACTGGGTTGCAGTTTCTAGAGTCTGTATGTTGCAGACAAGAGAAAAGAATCATCACAAAGGAATGAGAATCAGTCTCATATAATTTCTTTTTATTACCCTCAGAGTAACCAGCATTATCATTATCATAAACAGATGAGTAAAATAGAATGCTACAATAAGTCATAATAGAATAAAATCATTTATAGAAAGCATTAATGTTGTCATTTTCTTTGAAAAACTTGAATGTGAATGAAAACAAAGGAAGTCTAATAAATATGTTAAATGAATGGCTTACTTAGTTACCTGAACACAAAAGATTATTATCCAATGACTTAATTGACTCCGTGTGTGTAGTTTTTAATAGCCCAGCATATTGCTGCAAGCATTTTTCTTTAGAGTTTAAATTATATACCTTATTGTCTTTTGATTTGATTCAAACTCACAAATGTCTCATAACTCTAAGCAGAAAAAAATAACTATTTCTCAGTGGAGTAAAATGAATGCAAAACAAAACATTGTCACAATATTTATAATAATGTGGTTTTCTATATTCTCATGATTGCTTAGAGGATTATTTGGGCTGAGAATTTAATGAAATTTTTATTTATCATGAGTAGTCAAAAGTTTTGTGATATTTTTTCTTTGTTTTATATCAAGTTCATAATGTACTCCTGCATTCCTGAACTTGGATCATATCAAAATTTTCTCTTATATCTTTTAAACATCTGCTATTTCAAATGAAAGGAAGGAAGTAAAAGTGGTAAGAAAAGGATGAGGAGGAGAAGAAAAAGGAACAGAAGAAGGAGAAAAACTAAATATTAAGGAGAATGGAGAATAATGAAGTACTATCATGAAACAAAATCGATTTGTATGCATATATGAGTTTCTTGGGATGAACCCAACACTGTGTATAACTATAAAGCTCTAATAATGATAAAAAACAAATAAAAGTAAACTAGTGAAGTTTTTCAAAGGAAAACCACTTATAATATAATGTATTATGTTTCTCAAATATACAAAGCAGTCATCAACAAAACAAACAATGAAAAATCTTCAAGTTGATTTATAAAGCATAAAACTTTTAATTAAAGAATTCTAATACCAATAGAACAGCACATTAATCATATTGTTCCAAGGTTTTGCACAGCAAGGAACAACAAAAACATGCTATTTGATTACAGTGGCAAAGGAAATGGAAGAAAAATTTTCTCAATAAGAGAAAAACTAAAACAGAAGAAAGGTAGACCTTCATTTGTGGTTTGACCATAACAACCATTTTTTTGGCCATTTCCTTTTCCGTAATTCAAGAATTACTAGCTTGTGTGCTTTGCCTTCTTTTATACAAAATATCAATTATTCTTTTAAAAAATATAATTGTCCCTTAGTTATTATTTAGGAAAAAAACTACTTCAAATACATTACATTGGTGGCTTATATACTTATATGTTTTCACATCTATATTTTTGTATTCTCAGTTCAAACTCTGAAAACTTTCACCTTCAGAATACTTCATATTTTTTTTGTTACATGCTGCATCATTTCCATTATCACTACAAAGCTTTTCCTCATCCCATCTATTTGAAACATCTATTTCCCTAGTTCCTTTTTTATTCTGCATGACAAATATAACAAGAAAAAATAATTAGCTACTTAACTGATCATGAAGGCAGAAAAAATATTTATGTACACATATATATTTAAGCATACATATTACCTATCGAAAATTTGTCTTTCTCTATTAATCTTTAATCTAAAACAACCACTCTTCAAAGTATTTGGGGTTTCAAATTAAACCTATGAAGAGTAGTCTAAATTTTATAGTAAACCCTATAATCTATAATAAAATAAATTGTTGAGTGAAATATAATTGAGTATAAATGTGATATTACTGTGGTCATAAGTCTGTTTTAGGAGGATCTATTCTTAGTGGGAGGAAGAATATGTGTGACATGATAAATCACAAAGTGTTATTTCTTGCTCACTCTGCATATCCTTTGGAGTTTGGCTGCAAAGTTTGCTGAGTGGTCTCCCATTTTCTGGAATGACAGAGAGAAAGGGAGAGGGAAAGGAGGAGTCAAAAGGGGAGGAGGAAAGGGGAGGGAGACTGAATGGCAATTTATGAATGGTTTCTAAGGCTACCACCAGGAAAAATCATATAGAATTGCTACTCAGATAACTAAAGAGGCAAGAAGATAGCAATTGTGGAAAAGGAAGTTGTCAGTTTGCAGAGAGTAGATCCTAGGGCGTGGCTGTCAATGGTAAAGGAAAAACAGAAGACCTGAGGTTCTGGTTGTGAAGTAAGCTGGGGAGGGCTATCTTAGAATTAGTATGTCTCTGGTCTTGGAAATGGACAGCCAGAGTCATATGGGGACCCCATCACTGTTTCCAGTGTGCTCAGGGTGAGGTCTCCTACTTGGATATCACTACTGTCAGCTTCATCTGCACCACCTCTTTTGGCTAACCTTCACAGTGGCCTGAGCCCTTCATCATTTCAAGTACTCCCTGGCGGCTTTCACTGATCCTGAGGTAGTAAATATGCAATCTCCTGGAAATAAGTTTTGTAGAATGATATCTAGTTCTTTTTGATACTCAGACTTCTTAGTACCAGATTTCAGAGAACTTCAGAAGGTCAAAGAATTTCTTTTGGAAAAATATGAGAATTGAAATAGCTCTAACAGCATCTCTCCCAGTCTCTATAATCGAATCTGCCATGACTGGCAGCAGCAGCAGTTCAAGTGTTGCCTTTAGATGCTTCATCAGCTAATAACACATCATCTGCCACTCAATCTCAGTGGTATTCCACCAATCTATCCTAGCCTACTGGCTTGACCATAGAGCTTAGCTTTGGGGAAGAGAAGTAGTATGAGTGATATTTCTAGAAAGTTGCACCCAAAATAGCTTTGGCTTCATCTTCTGACCATTGCTTTTCTTCTTAAAAACCATGATGCCTCAGAAGCAGAATAACTCTTATTCCATAATTTACAATCAATCAAAATGGGGCAGAGTTCAGTGAGACACCCGGTTAGCATCTCTACCCACCCTTTCATGACCATCCTATCCTCATCAAGCTAATTTACCTACAGACCTATGTAGGTAAATTAAGTTTACCTACATAGGTAAACTTAATTTACCTACCACTAAGTCATTTTTATAACTGTGTCCAATGAGGCTGTCTCTTGCTCTGGGGCATTTTGCTCTCTATAACTCTAGTGATGTCATGCCTGTTGGCATTTCTATGGATTTGAGTCCAGAACAGACTATATTTTTCAGAAGTAAGGGTCTTGGAGATGGTGAAGGCGCTAGTGCTTTGTTTGTGAATTCCATGCAGTACTCACAATGAAAATGCAAGTTTTGGTTTCTGAAACTTTTCAAAATTTTGTTTAGAATATTAAATTATGGGTGGCTGAATGTTTAACTGGAAAATCCACAAATGTGGAGTGCCAACTGATTAAAGATAACTGCTAATTTATTGGCTTTGAACATTGGGTGAATGGTGCTTCTATTTTAGAGATACGGAATATAAAATAAAACCAGATTGAATATATACACAAAAATTTTTAACAAAATACAGATAGAATCCATTAACACATAAGAAAGGTTAAATGCTATGAGTATGTGGTGTTTATCCTAAGAATACAGGGTCAGTTCAGCATATAAAAATAAATCTATTTCATTTTGTTACATATAAATTTCCAGTTTTTCCAGCACCATTTGTTGAAGAGGCTATCTTTTCTCCAATGTATGTTTTTGATGTCTTTGTCTAATATAAGATAATTATGTGGGTTAGTCTCTGTGTCCTCTATTCTGTACCATTGGTATAACTGTCTGTCTGGATGCCAATGCAATGATGTTTTTGTTACTATTACTCTGAAGTATAGATTAAGGTCTGGTATAGTGATGTCATCTGCTTCACTCTTCTTGCTCAGAATTGATTTAGTTATTCTGGGTCTCTTATTTTTCCAGATGAATTTCATGACTGATTTTTCTATTTCTATAAGGAATGTCATTGGGATTTTGACTGGAATTGCATCAGATCTGCATAGTGCTTTTGATAGTATGATCAATTGACAACATTGATTCTGCCTATCCAAGAAGAAGGGTGATCTTTCCATCCTCTAAGGGTTTCTTTAATTTCTTTTTTTAGTGTTCTATAGGTTTCATTGTAGAGGTCTTTCACTTATTTTGTTAGGTTGATTCCCAATTATTTTATATTTTTTGAAGCTATTGTAAATAGGATAGATGTCCTTCAACAGATAAATGGATAAAGAAAATGTGGCATATATACACAATGTAATATTACTCAGCAACAAAAGAGAATAAAATCATGGCATTTGCAGGTAAATGGGTGGAGTTGAAGAAGATAATGCTAAGTGAAGTTAGCCAATCCTCAAAAAACAAGTGCCAAATGTTTTCTCTGATATAAGGAGGCTGATTCATAGTGGGGTTGTGGGAGGAATAGAGGAACTCTAGATAGGGCAAAGAGAAGGGAGGGGGCAAGGAGGTAAAGAAAGATGGTGGAATGAGATGGACATCACTACCCTAAGTACATGTATGAAGAAGACATGAATGGTGTGAATATACTTTATATACAAGCAGAGATATGAAACATTGTGCTCTATATATGTAATATGAATTGCAATGCATTTTGCTGTCATATATAACAAATTAGAATAAAAAACTAAAAAAATAAATCAAGTAATATGCCATGTAAATACAATAAATGAACAAAACCAATAAATGATAGTCTCTGTAAATACAAAACAATTATCATGCATAAAGTCTAGCACTCTTTAAAGATTAAAAAATACTCAAAAAACTGGAAATATAAGGGATCTTCTTCAACTCAAGAAAAGGCACATGTGAAAACCTCACAGATATCTTAGTGATGAAAGCCTCAATGCTTTCAGCATAAGATTAGGAAGAATGTCTGCTCTCATCATTTTTATTAACCTTTGTATTGGAGGTGGTAGCAAAGGCAATTAGGCAAAAATAAATATATAATAAATTAAGCCATTTTTATTGAACCATTCATGTTGGAAAGTAAAACTATCCTTTTTGAAAATTATATGATCTTCTATATAGAAAACATAAAATTCTTAATACACAAAAATTGGTTTTAGTGAATCAGTGAATTTAGTAAATTTGCAGATACATAATCAACAGAAAATCCAGTTGCATTCCTGTACAAATGCTATGGATATTTCAAAGTGAAATTTAAAAAAAAATTAATTCACAGTAACATCAAAAAGAACAAAATATTTTGAAAGAATAAGACCAAGTAAGTGTACAATTTACACACTCAAAACTACAATAAATGGAAAGAATACCATTTTCATGAAATGGAAAATGGCAATACTCCCCAAATTGAAATGCAAATATGACTGAGTCCTTATCAAAATCTAAGATACTTTTTGTACAGAAATTGACAAGTGGATTTTGAAATTCATGTGAAATTCATGTGAATTATAAGTCCCCAAATATTCTAAGCAACTTTGGAAAAAAGATCAATATTTTAGGACTTATATTCCTGATTTCTAAATTTACCACACAAGGGTAGACACAAGAAAAGATCCATTTATTTTATTTATTTTATTTTATTTTATTTTATTTTTGTTATTTTGGGTTGAACTCAAACACTGAGCCACATCCCTAGCTCTATTTGTATTTTATTTAGAGACAGAGTCTCAATGAGTTGCTTAGTGCCTCGCTTTTGCTGGTGCTGACTTTGAACTCCCCAGCCTACCAAGCCGCTGGGATAATCTCTGTGTGTCACTATGCCCACCCAGCAAGATCCATTTATTAATGGAATATAATTGAGTGACCAGAAACATATTCTCACATTTAATGTCAATTGATTTTCAATAGGATGTCAAGAAAATTCAGGAAGGAAAATTAGCCTTTTCAACAAATGCTTATGGAAAAAAAAGTCATCCACACTCAAAGAATGAAGTTGGACTTCTACCAAATTCTAGAATAAAACATAAGCATAAATCTTCATGATCTTGAGATAGGCAATTCTCTCATAGATATAACATCAAAAGAACAATCAAAAAGGAAAAAGTTGATAAATAGAACTTCACCAAAATTAAAACAAAAAAAAAAAACAGTGCAAAAAATAAAAAAAGAATGAGAAAAATATTTTTAGTCATATATTTTTAAAAGATAAGAATCCAGACCTAGGGCTGGGGATGTGGCTCAAAAGGTAGCATGATTGCCTGGCATGTATGCGGCCCTAGTTTGATCCGAAATAAATATTAAAATTCCCTCTCTCTCTCTCTCTCTCTCTCTCTCTCTCTCTCTCTCTCTCTCTCTTTAAACAAAAGAATCCAGACCTATAAAGAACACTTAGAAATTAACAATAAATAACAAAAATCTACTTTAAAAATAAGCAAAAATTTGAATAGACATTTGTCCAGAAAAAAGATACACAAAGTTGTCAAGGAAAAGATGAAATCATATTCAAAAACATTAGTCCTTAGGGAAATAAATTCCAAAACATGAGCTATAACTACCATGATTAGGATGGGTCCAATAAAAATATACTAATAAATGCATCAGGTATGGTGGTACACAGCTGTAAGTCCAGCAGTTTCAGAGACAAACAAGAGGATCACAAGTTCAAAGCCAGGCTTAGCAACTTAGGGTGGCCCTGAGCAACAGTGATAATCGGTCTCAGAATAAAACTAAAAGACCTGGGAATGTGGCTCAGTAATTAAACACCCCTGAGTTCAATCTTTGGTACCAAAAGGTGAATAAATAAATGTATAAATTCATACATGAATACATAAATGCTAGTGATCATGTGAAAAATTGATATATATATAAATTTGGATGTAAAGTGGTGTAGCTTAGCTGTTTGAACAAAAAGGGAACCTAGTTACCATATGGATTAGAAACTCTACTCCTATGTACTTATCCAAGAAAATTGAAAGTATATGTTCATTATATATAAAATAAACATATATATAATATACACACACACATATATATTGAGATAGATAGATAGATACAGATATATTCAAGTGTGTATACCAGTGTTATTCATAATAGCCAAGGTGTAGGAACAACTCAAATGTTAATCTTCTGACAAACATTTGATAAAAATGTGGTATATCCACACAACAATCCATTTTTCACCTCTAAGAAAGAATAAAATATTAATATATATTGCACTATGGATTAAGCTTAAAAACATGCTTACTGAAAGTATCTACATAAAAGTAATACAACATACTATAGGGTCCCATGTTCGATAAATGTTTAGAATGGTCATATGTGTAAGGATGAAAAGTAGATCAGTTGTACATAGACTGAAGTGATTACTTATGTGTACTGGGTTTTGTTTCTGGTGGCACAAGCAACTGAATCTATCATCTATTGTTGGGGGATAAAAAATGATGTGGTCATAACTGCAATATTTTGGGTCATTTTTATATCATTAAAATGCATATTTAAGCATAGTATAAGTGAATAAACTCAATTCATAGGAATTTGCCCAAGTGAAAAGAAATCTTGTATTTACAAAACATACTCATACATATATGTTTACTCACTTATACATGCATATGTAAAATTTGTGTATAATGAATATGTTTATAGTGTGTAGGTGTATACACAAAATTACACAGACACAAACACATTTATATAAACTCAGTATTTTTTTCTTGTCACTGGATATTCGTTATGATATATACTAGAGAAGAATATATCTTTTCCACGCTTCTGAACTTATCCAATTTGGGTTTTTGTTTAATGTTTTTGTTTTTGTTAATGTTTTTGTTTTTGCCAACCTTATAATTAAGATATGATTCTTGAAAATGGCTAAATTCATTGCCTTTTCTGCTTCTATATTTACCATCCCATTGAATTTATAAGGAATTCAGTAAACATTTGGTAACAATTAACATATATATATATATATGTATAAAATAAGTATGGTATGTATTTGACAAAGGTACTTTCTTATTATAGCATAAGAGTAGTGTATAAATTGAAAATTTAATATGGTCACAAATTCTTGGTGGTGACTCTATCCAACCTTAAAACTGATCTGACTTCGTAACTGGTTTTAATGGTGTGTGACAGAAGTGAGGTTTTCTTAGTTGCAGAGTCAAGGACCCTTTAACTTCTACTCTCTTGAAATAATGTCTTAAGATCACAAGAAACTGAATTAGCTCTCTGGCAGATAAGCTGTCTGCGAAACCATTCTCAATTTTCATCCATGAGGGAAGCTATCTCAAACTCCATTCTAGCCATCCTTTTATCATAGTTCACCTTCCAGATGAATGGTGTTATATCAATTATTCTAGGAAAAACTAATAGAAAAACTCTCCTATAACCCACATATCTATTAAAAATTATATAATTTATATCTGTAAGGTCTTATAGTTTGGGGGGTAGTTAGTTATAAAGCAATACATATTTAATATAGAATTTGATACCTAAAAGTAGAGTTCTTCCGTGATTAAAAAGAAAAGAAAAGAAAAATCCTTCAAATATGTGCCATTGGCTTTGCTATCAAATAGTGGGATTTATATGGAAAGGCAATAGTGTAACTGTTAATGAAATAGGGAAAGAAGCAAAGACAATGATAGACTGGGAAAGAGGCTGTTACCCCAGCCACTCACAAGGCTGAAGCAGGAGGATCACAAGTTCAAAGCCAACCTCAACAATTTAGCAAGGCCCTAAGCAACTTACCAAGATCCTATTTTAAGATAAATTTAAAAAGGGGATGGGGATGTGCGTCAGTGGTTAAGCTCCCCTGGGTTCAATCTCTGGTGCCATAAAGAAAGAAACAAACTTGTGGGTCTGTATGAAGACATTTCCAGCACACATACAAATGTTAAGTCCAGAGTTCAGTTGTGCTTGGTTAGCTATCAAGAGAACAGAGAAAATACCCAAAGATGCCATGAGAAACATAATTTTTATTGAAAAAAATGCTTGCCAGCAAGGACTAATTACAATGGGCTTCTGTCACGCATGATCAGAGGATAACAACTTTGTCCTTTACAATGTTTTGCTAAATAGTCTCCCTGTCCCTCTCAATGTTTGCTCCAGTGGTAGCCTGCTAGAAGAGTGGCACTTGTCTTCTCTGCCTTGTCCTCAATTCTGTGCCAGTAATCACAGGGTGAAGTGTTTATAAGTTAGGTTATCCTGGCAGTGACACCACTGGTTTGCTTAGTCTGATGGGTTCCATGTATGACCAGAGTTCCAAGAAGTAGTTGTCCTGGTATGCATGAGAGAAGGTGGTGCCCACAGAAAACGCTACCTCTATTTGCATTATGTGTGAGAAAGAGAAAGTCAGTATCCTTCAAGACAGTATTTATCAAGACAGTCTTGTCTAGGCTTGCTCTTCTTGTTTCCTTACTTTGGCAAGGTCCATGGGAATGGAGAGGAGCATTTCAGGGACATGATGTTTTAATGGCCCCTGCTTCCAAGGATAGCACATGAATATATATATACATACATATATTTATATTCAGATAAAATTATGATATAGATTTAAGCTTGATTGAAGGAGGCCTTATTTTATCATCTGTAATTATGAAGTTCCTCCTATTTAAAATGGCTAATTATTTTTGGTAATAATAACTAATTAGATTTATAATAAATAATTTAAATGATTAAGTAATTAATTTTCTTAGACATAGCAGAAAGTAGATTATTTTAAAAATCTGAAAGTTGTCTCTAGTTACCCAGTATCAAATGTGTTACATGTGTCACAAACACACATTTACACTCTTACTCATATTCATACATATAGGTATTTAGATAAATATATAAATATTATATATGTAATTATATATTTAATGCATATTAATAGAAAGTTTTAAACACCAAGGTAGCCAAGCCCATAGTCAATTACTGACCACAACTGGATGCTTCTGTGAACAATGTCAGTTAAAGACCAGCTAGAAAGACAGTAATTATGTAGCATTAATGAAGCAAAATGGCAAGTGTGTTTATTATGCTACCATATACTTTAAAAGGTCTTTATTATTCAGCAAAAATAAGTATTCTTAGGAAATGTTAAGATTCTATTTGGGGAAGAAAGTTAGATGTTGTCTAGTCTGTTATTCAAAAGAATCCTACCAATCATCCTCCTTTGCATATTCTTCCTTATGCAAACAAAAGCAAAGTAATTAACTCAAAAGCATTCTATAAACACAAAGAGGATATCACATCATGGAAGAGACTGGGATAAGACTTCTTCATTTCAATATTTCCTTCAGTTTCTTTGCAAATATCCGGTGATATTGAAAAGACCATGGTAAATGATAAAAGGCCTCCATTTACATCTTTATTAATCACAATCTCATAAGGTATTATAAAATCCACACAATATTAAAATTTTTATCAATATTGTGCCATTGTAAAATTCATATATACAGGGAATAAAGAAATCTAGGTTCTTTTTTTGAGTTCTTTTTAACTTCATTAGTTCTATAAATCCCATCATACTCACTTTATGAATCACCATGGGTAAATTTTGACAAGTCCTAATATTCCCTGTAGGTTAATTTTTCATTCATGAAAAGATGATGTGAGACTAGAGAATCTTTATGAAACTTTCCAGCTCAGATTTCCCTAGGATATAGATCTAAATGAAAATGCAGGAGCAATTTTCTAATAGAGAAAACACTCATTGTTTAAATGGAGGTATTATGTGATTCTGTATAACCTTCCTGACAAAAGATGAACCTCAGTAACTGGGCTTCCTCCATTAGTCTGATTAGGTCTTTGCAGTCTTACCTAAATGGGAAATTAGGTGTGACCATACAAGGGCATTTCTCTGTATGATCCCTCCATAAACAGTTCATGCCACTCATATATAGAAAGAGCTTATTAACAATTTAGTAAAAAAAATGATGCTTATTGGTGACAAAACTTCCACAGTATTTGCTAACATCTAGATGTATTATGTTATTTTAATAACATTTTTGTTAGTATGTACTGCAATATACAAAGTGTTACACATGATTATTATTTAAATCTGTGAAACACTCATGGTAACTATGACTTATTTGGAGTCTATATACACCACCCCTGCCTCCTTTATCTCTTACTCTGCAATATATGTATGTCATATTTACTAACGTTTTAAGGACAATAGAGTATGCTCAGAATCCATGATTTTGAAATTACAATTATATCATCAGGTAACTATTTTAACCATAGCAATCATATATTAAGACTGAAGGGGAAAACAGAATGATTTTTTTTGTATTAAAAAAAAAACATTAAAGTTTTGAAATTCAAATAGTAAAAAAATAAAATGATATCTGCTTCCTAAATTAGTAATAACTTGTCCTAGTATTCATTTTCTGAATAAAGGAGCTTAACACACAACTTTATTTTCATAAAGCAATATAATTTCTGGTATAATATTTTATAAAAATCTTACATATTTTATTTCACATTTTAAATAAAAAGATTTTATTGCTGAAAAATAGAAAAATTTGAAATTAGCTATTTTTCTAAAATATTGTAACCAAAGTATTCCAAAATCTTTACCTAGATGTTGATATAATTTTACTTCTAATATTTTGAAATACTTTTGATCTTTTGCCTTGAATGTGATAAGTATTATTACAATAAGATTGCAATTTTCTTGATTAAAATAGTCATTTGTGATATTAAAATGGGATATATTTTATTCAGGAGGATATGACTTGCATTTTCTAATCTTTTGGTGCCCATTATAATCAGACTCACTGGTGCCGCCATTTATAAAATATTTATAAATCTAAAAAGCAAATTCTGAATGACTATTAGGAGAAATAGTCATACAAAAGAATCCTAACTAGTTATTAACACTGTAAATGTATTTTGAAATAAAATAGTGACCGTAGAAAAGTTTAATTTTTCCAACAATTTTTTATGAACAATTTTTAACCATGGATTATTTATTGAATAATGAAAGGTACATTAAACTTAGGAATTTTTTTTATAAATATGACTTAAGACAAAATTTTGATTAAAACATTTTAATAGATAATTTTGTGTCTTAAGTGCTTGATGAATTCAGGAAATTATATAAAAGTATATATACAGCATATATAAACTAACACTATTATAATATATGTTATATTTAATTACAAATAATTAACTAACACTCTTATATTATATTTAATTACAAATATACTAATACAGATTCTAACAGATTTAAACCAATTATTTGTATCAAGTTTTTTGCCTTGGTGTTACATTAAAGGTACTTGTGAAGTGTTAAGTAGTTCTGTTTCTATATGTCAAAATAAAGCTAACGTAGTAATTTATTGATTTGTAAATTTAAAATGCATCAGTTAAAACTGCTTGGGTATGGATAGAAAGAGAAAAAGAGGAGTTCAGTAATGAAAAGGCATCAGATGTTGCAGTTTAGCAACAGCAGACACTATGTAGAGGAAACTGACTCAACAGTAGGAGTAGCAGGTTGAAAAATTCAGAGAATTATCAAGACTTCTAGGACTCTGGCAACATTGTTGGAAGACATTAAGGACCCTGACTTTTGTTTCAAAAAATACGTGTGCTATTTTTCAGGCTCAGCCACAGGTCATTATAGAGGCTTCACCTGGCAGACTCCACAGGGCAAAACTGCTGTCCGCACAATGAAGTTACTCTACAACACTGATGGCAGATTCTGAAGGGGGATTTTAATCAAGAGCCTGTGTTCCTGTGACTGTGGGAACTTACAGAAAACTGCACTCATGATGTAAGTTTCCATTTGTTCGCTGCTTTTTCAGGGGAAGGAGGTCATTGTAGGAGGCTTTCTCCAGGGACCTTTAACTTGGTACTTAGTGCTTCCCTACTCACAGTGCCTCCCTCTCTCTCTTCTGCTAGTCCCTAAGTCCATAGTACCACAAGAGACTTTTTGGGGGGGCCTCCTTCTGCTGTGTGATGATCCCTAAATTTCTGTTTGCACTGATTATATACATTTTGACTAGAACAGTTCTGCAGTGGAAGAAGTGGGTGCCATGTGAGAATTATTACCACTTTAGCCTCTTGCTGATATGATTGCTATAAATGATTGAAGACTTGATAATTAAATAATTATTTTCAATTTTGCTTGTTTTATTAGTCAGCTCCCCCAATGTTTGGTGATGCAGTTGTCATTAGATAGACTGAGTTCTGGACAGGCCCCTAGCCAATGAATTTTTATCATGAGATACAAAAAGCTGAATTTGTAAATTTTCAAATAAGATGTGAGAGAAAACAAAGATGTAAATCCCCAATTATTATAAATATTATTATTATTATTATTAAAAGCTGAGTTTGTAAATTTTCAAATAAGATGTGAGAGAAAACAAAGATGTAAATCCCCAATTATTATAAATATTATTATTATTATTATTATTTTATTATTATTATATTTGTGTTGAAGGAGTAAGGAGCTTGATACCAGACAGCAGAATATTTTTCAATAAGTAAATGGTATTAATATGTCACCTACCTCAATGTAGAATCCATGACATAGTATATGAGGGCTAAAAGAAGAATTAATATAGGCATGGAGTCAGAATAGGAATAGGACATTTTTTTTACAAATATTCTTTAATTGTGTAAAACATGAGAAATAGAGAATTACTAAATTTAAATATAGACTTGTGTTTTTATAAACACCAAAAATAATTTAAATATAGGAAACATCTACCAAGTACATTTCTCATGGCAATACTCTTTGACTGAACACATTTTACAAATAATGCTTCCTTTGCACTTAAGCAAATCTAGAATTCATATACCATCTGATCCTGAAATTTCTTTCTTTGTCATATATACAGAATTCTCACGTAGGATAAATTATTAGGCAGTATTCTAATTTGTTCTTAAGATTTCTCACTCCACTGGTACACCTGACAGTATAAATCCCAGAGCAGTGAATCCCATGGAGTAACTACCCAGAGTACATTATGTTATTAAGTTATATGGCATAGTTGAAGTTAAGATAGGAAGATACTGCCAGGTATCTTCTATATCTATATTAGTCCTAACTAATCAGATGAGCTCTTAAAAAGCAGAAAATTTTCTCCAATTAGTCAAAGAAGAGGCAGGCAGACAGACCTACTACAACTACCTACTACAACATGTTTGGAAGGAAGCAAACATGTTATAAGGGGTTGTAGGAGAGCGGAAGCCACTAGGATCTAAATGGAAGTCATAGCTCCTGACAAAGGAATTAAGAACCTTAGTCCCCAAACTACAAATGAATTAACTCATTCAACAAATAGCAAGATTGAAAGAGGAACTGGAACCACAGATGAGAACAGCAGCCTGGTCAACATCCTGATTTTAGCCCAGTGAGACTGTGAATTAGAGCTCATGTTGCTTAGACTTTGAGAGGTAATTAATTGATGTTGTTATAGTGTTTTACATGCAGCATGGAACATTAGGGAGAAATGAGTGAAAAATGATAATTTTTTCCTTCTTGGGAAATGAAAATCAAAATACAGAGGAAACCCTTCAGTCCTACATCATAGTTAGCCCTTATGTTCTATTATCCTATAAATATGGCATGTATAAAAACAGTGAAATCTTATAGGATGCTTGTGAAATTGCTCAGTTTAAGTTTTTGTCCGTATTTCATCTATAGGGCAATGAATATAATGCGTTAAGAATATCAGGCTATAATTTCAAAAAGAACATGAGTCACAAGATAAAAAAATAAGTGGAAAAAAGTAAAACAGAAAAATGTATTTTATATAACAAAATATAAATTTATGTAGATTGAGAAAATTTGCTTAAAACATTAATGTAAACTTAAACAAAACATATAAACAAAAAGGGGCTATTAAGTTCATTGGACTACCTTCAAGGAAAAAATTTGGAGTCAGTAATCTAATTAAAGGTATTAATTAATTAATTAATTAAGCAATTTTGTGAGAACAGACAATGATAACATGTCATGAACTGGAGGGACATGATTAACTTAATCTTCAATAGAGGAAATGGGAGAATGGGAAAGAAAAAAAAAGTTCCATTAATACTTTTCTTAGGACTTTTGTTCACACCCATGCTCCTTTTTTTATTATTATTATTCCTTTTTATTTCTAGTGATCCACTTAAATCTCCTTTTCTCATGGAAGTTACTCCGTATGTGCGACTTGAAATTTCATTCCTCTGTGCAATTATGCATTCTCTATCATATTGCATTTTTCTTTTAAAAACACAACAGAATTCATGACTTTTGTTTTAACGTGCCTTTCTGGTCTTTGCAAAAAAAAAAAAAATGAGTAAACTCCATGAGGGAGGGACAATCTTTTTTTTTTTCCTTAAATATTATACTTTCTGTGCCTATCAATCAAAGAAATATTAAAGGATTTAGAAACAATTAGCAAATGATTTAACTGTTGAATTAGTTTAGGCTAGAATGAATCAAAACAGTAACCACTTCCCCTTTTTAGAAGAAAGTGGTTTTTTTGAAGTTTTCTCAAAAAATGATTATGCATAAATGATCACATATTCCTTCTGCCTTCTCTACTTCTCCCTCTGGAACACCTTCCCCTAACTGGCAGATCAAGGTTTCAAATTGAAACATCTAAAGTTATGGTCCACAGGATCTATGAATCTGCTCACATGCACATGGAATATTGTTTTGGTTCCTCATATCTTCTCTATAATGGCAATGGTATTGGACCACAAATGGATGACTTGAGTTAACTGTGTTTAAAATTTAAATTTTATTCCCATCAAGATGTGTTTCTATATCTGTTCCTATTTCTTTTGTTTTCTATTTCTTTGTAGGTTTTTTTCCTGTCTAGGTAAGTTTCTTATACATACTACCTGCTAGTCTGAAACTGACAGAAGAATTGTGACCATCTTAGAAAATGGATTTTATTTGGAAATGATGGATGGATAAAAAAATTAAAGGGTTTAAAACACATATGAATATTTCTACTTATATTTGTCATGATCTACTTTTGAAAAAAATCATTTACATATTTAATAAATTTACATATTTATTATACCAGAAATGCATTCTGCAATTTTTATAAAGTAGAAAAATAAGAAGAATCATATCACCTTTAATAGTATAATATTAAGAGCTCACAGTTTCCACCAGATACTACAAAGACTGTCGCTTCTCTACAAATCATGCAAGCAATGCATCCTTGACCATTATATAGCACAAATAAGTACAGATCAATTATCTGATATTACAAATAGCTATCAGTTGACTCTGTAATGTATTTGTTTAACATGTGGTTCCCACTCATGCATGAAAAATAAATTATCAATGTAGAAATTTGATGGGAAATCTGTACTATAAGTTTAAAACCAAGGTTATATGTTGCCCTCTAACTGGGCTGGCTGGCTAGCAACATATGCTGGGTTCCCAAAAGTAGATGCACTAATAACTTAAGAAAACAGTAAAGAAAGCACACAAGTACATAGAAATAATTTTTTTCAAAATCCCATTGGTGCAGCCAATATGGAAAGCAGTATGGAGATTCCTTGAAAAACTAAGAATGGAGCCACCATTTGACCCACCTATTTCTCTCCTGGATCTATAACCAAAGGATTTAAAAAGAATATACTACAGGGACACAGCCACATCAATGTTTATAGGAGTACAGTTCACAATAACTAAACTGTGGAACCAACATAGATGCTCTCCAGTACAAAAAAAAATGGATATAAAAAAATGTGGCATACATACACAATGGAATATTACTCAGCAAAAAGAGACTAAAATCATGTCATTTGCAGGTAAATGGATAGAGTTGGTAGAAGATAATGCTAAGTGAAGTTAGCCAATCCCAAAAAAACAAATGCCAAATGTTTTATCTGATATAAGGAGACTGATTTATAATGGGGTAGGGAGGGAGAGCATGGGAGGAATAAACAAACTCTAGATAGGGCAGAGGGGTGGGAGAGTAAGGGAGGGTGCCAGGGCTTAGCAATGATGGTGGAGTGTGATGGATATCATTACCCAAAGTATATGTATGAAGACACAAATTGGTGTGAATATACTTTATGTACACCCAGAAATATTAAAAAAATGTGCTCTATAGGCATAATATGAGTGACAATGCATTCCATAGTCATTTATTTTAAAAACTCACTAATAACAACAACAAAAAAATCCAGCATGGCTTTCAACCTTACGGGTTCAGTGGAAAGAGAGAGAGCCCACCTGAATTCTTTATTCTTATATAGGGGGGACACACAAAGGGAAGTTCAATAGAATATTCTTTCCAAATAAGGCAAAGGGTCAGGTTTCAGGTAATTTCAGGATATCTTGTGGTCAGTAGATTGATTGACATCTTGGTAAGTCACAGCCATCTCAGGTGCTGTGTGGGATCAAAAGACAGAGCAAGTGAAAAGGACATATGTGCACAGCCCAGGCAAAGCAGCAACATCAGTCTAGTTCACTCATATGCTCAAAGTGCTCACAGCTCACTCACACTGTCCATGGCTGGCCCGTGACAATTATATGAAGAATAGTTTGGAATCTGGTTTTCCATAACTGAAATAAAAAGTAAATTCACATAACTTATTTGCTTTTAAAATTATGTTGTAGTCTATTTGCTTCTTTAAATTTCAGTCTGTAAATTATTAGGGAACATATTTCAAATAAAATAAGCAACATATCCTCTAGATCACAAATAATTACATGTATAGCTAATAACATATATTGCCCTTATTTGGAAAGAACATTCCAATGAACTTTATAACTACTGTGATAATCACTTTTAAAACATTAAAAAATTGAGTCACATTTCAAAAACCAAACTTTTAGGAACTTCTCAGTATCCTATAGGAACTGATAAAAATACATATGAAATCTGCCTTATGAACATATCATAAAAGACAATAAAGAGATATGTACATTGTGGCTTGACCTGATCTTCAAAAACCAATTAAGCCCACAGCAATTTAGTTTAATATCCAAGCTTGTGTTCCCTTGATTTACAACTAACCAGAAGCTCATACATAAACCTTCAAGTTATCAGTGCATTTACTTATATTTAAAAAAAAAACTACTTCACTCTTTATTCATTTCTTGCTAAATTTTGAGGTTGTTTAGTACTTCATTTTTTCAAAGCAATTCAGCCACTGTCCCAAGATATAGGTATGTACGTAATTAAAATATATTCATAATAAAATTAATTGAGAGATACATAAAAACTCTCTCTATATATCCAAGAATATCCAAGAATACCAAGTAATATATTGAATTTCCTAGACCATATTGATCTATACTACTAAATATGTGTTTAATAATAACATCACCTAAATTCCCTTATGTTTTGTACTATTGGTATTAATACAAAAATTTGGGTTCATAAGATACATAAGCCTGTTATATACTGGCAATAATAACATTGTGCTGGCTATGGTGGTGCATGCCTGTAATTCTAGTGGCGCATGCCTGTAATTCTAGTGGCTTGGAGGCTGAAGTAATAGTATCACAAGCTCAAAGCCAGACTCAGCAATCTAGCAAGGCTCTTAGCAGTTTAGCAAGACCCTGTCTCAAACTAAAAAGGGCTGAAGATGTGGCTCAGTAATTCAGCACTCCTTTAGTAATTTCATGTAGAAAAGAAAGAAGCACAGGAGAAGAATGAAGAAAAGAGAAGTGAATAAAAGAAAGTGAAACAGAAGAGAAAGAAAATGATAAAATGAAAAAAATTAAAATGATGAATAATTACCAATGCCTTGCTTTAATAGCAATTATCAGCCATTAAAACAGTATAAATATATTTATTTAGTATCTAGTACTATAGGTGATTAAATGTGCATGTACATTGATTCAATTCAAATTCAAGAAACTCACCCATTTTATATCAGTATGCTTTCCCAGTTGATTAAATTCTGTTTGGTTTAATTAAATATTTAAATAGTTAATGCATGTCTTACTGCCTTTATTACTTTTTTATGAGTATATTTGCCTTATGATTCCAGATCATCCATTCGAATGCACCTCATTTAACAAAGGAAGATGTAGGAAATTTTCAATTTCACCATTGTAATGAGACACTGTTGGTGCTCTGCCATATCCACTAGGATTCCTCTGCTATTTCTGAATACTCTTTGATAAATTTACTTCCAAGGCCTTCATCTACCACTCTTCTTAGAAGGGCTGCTTTCTTCTACCAGAGCTACAGAAAGCTAGACATGCCCATTAGTGAAGTTTCCCTGGAGCCTGACTCCTTCATGTGGGCTTGAACCAGACTCAGGGGCAAAAGTACACTCCAGAATGTTCTTGCTGAAACTTTCCCTCCTTCTTACCATTGCATTGCTTCTTTTATCCCCAAGTCTTTCCTTCTCTCATACTTTATTCCCCAGAGGATTTTCTTAGCAAATTGCCTGCACAGAAATATTTGTTTCAGGTCTATTTCTAGAGACTTATCCTTAGATACCTTTAAAGCAAAATAAATAAACTGAGCAATTGATTTTTGGATTTTTTTGGTGGAAACTAAAGTTTTAAAAATCACTAAGAAGAAAAATATATGAAAAGAGCACATGTTAAAACATACATCAATTTAATGATCTTTATATTATTGGCCCAAGTGTTTTTGGAGGAGTAGGTGTCTTTGTTCAATGCCACAGAAGTACAGAGGAGAATTGTCAGATTTTATTATACTTTAAAATGCAATCCCTATTATTAGAAGAACACCACAATAGGAAATTAAAAGTATTGAGAAGTTACTGCAAATTATTATATGGTGTTCATAAAATGTAATAATTATTGTTATAAAAAGATAAACTATTTTTCAGAGGTATGTGATGCTGGTGAGTATATATAAAAGAATAGACTTAGATCTGGGTTTACCCCATCCATATGGCATTCTCTATATACCATTTTGATAAAGAAAATAAAATGGAAATAAATTGTCAACTTGCCTATGGAAATGTAAACATTGAAAATATCTGCCTCTTCAATTCTAATTTTCAAGATTTTGCAAATATTTCTTAGCAAACTCATATTCAAAATACCTTATTAAATATTTTGGGGTGCATAGTACTTAAAGATAATTATCTGGACATAAAGTTCTATATTCTTTGATCGGAAAGTTGGAGTTATACAGTCTGTACTAACTAGTTTTTACCAAGAATGATGAACAGGATTCTATGTCTTGATGGAATTTTAGAAAGAGTGTTAGCACATACAATTATTTACTCTGTATAGCAAGGAAGTCCAGTGGTACCACATGAAAGTCTAGGGATAAATTTGCTTTCAAACACAGCTAGAAGTTCAATGTTCATTATCAGGATAATGTTCCTTTATTGCTCTTAACTCTGGTTTCCCTGTCCGGCTTCACTTGCTGTTTTTCAAATAAGTATACATTAATTATCCATCATAGCAAATTTCAGTGTGACACATCTGTATATGCATACAACATAATTTGGTCAGTTTCACACACCACATCTTCCCCTTCCATCCCCACCCCTCCACTCACTAATAAGTCCTTTCTACATTGATAACTTTTGATGGAATTCTCAAGTGGATGTTTGTAGTTAGGAGTGAAAGCAGTGATAAGCAGTAACTATCATTGTGTAGGGTGAATTACTCCTAGAAGGTGTGCCTCTTCCTACAATGTCAACATAAGACTGATGTATGATTTCATTGACACCAATCACACTGAGATCTAGTCATGGTGTTAAGGGGTGTGACTCTGATGGGCCAAACCAGGATCTGTACCTACACTAACCTGAACCACATATACTAAGGGCTGGAGAATTGCTATAATTAGAAGGGGAAAAGAATAACACATAGATAAATGAAAAAGATGTTCTCAACACTGTCAGACCTAGGATGTCACCAGGTTAAAGTCTTTTCTTAAAATTACCACATCAGAGTATTCTCACGTATCCAACAATTGATTAAAGGCCAAGAAGAAATCACAAAGGAGAAATCCAGGGAATGGAAGAAAATGGTCAATGAATATTGACTCCTCTAAGTTTATGTGATGAGACTTAACTGAGAAAATGTGAAGTCGAGTGAATTTAACAAAACAGAACACAGTTTCTGTTAAACTTTAAAAGTGGCACTCCTTAACTATTAAAATCTTTTTTTTTTCTTTCACCTTTATGTTCAACAATGCTAATTGTAGCTTATCTACTTGGAAATTTACCACATTTGTAAAAGACTGGGTGTTACTTAATAATGTTACTTCATTATTTAATATGCTAATCCACTTGTTTATTTGGCTAATAGATACTTATTGGTCAGTAGTCAGGCATCAAGAACAAGTCTTAAGATAGGACTTAATAAAATTGGTTGCTCATTTTCTACTATTGAAAATCTCAATATCCAGTAAAGAACAAGCCCATGTGGACAGTCTAAGCAAGGACCATTTTTCACCATTTCAACCTTTGTTGTTTATGTATCTCACACAACATGTAGCAACAGAATTTGTTCCAAATGTCTCCACATTTATTTATTAATATTTGACTACTGATATCAAACATTTCCTATATGTGAAACATTTAATGTATACATAATATATTTAAAATGTATTTCAGTCAATTCAAATTCTTCCTCAAATTAATAAGTGAGGATTAAGACCCATTTATTTAAGTAAATATCTAGTTAATCATAGATATTATTTTCTTCTTACATATTAGAAGGAATTTCATGAAGTAATTTGGACAATATTTTGTCTTTAGACACATGTCATTATAAAATTCAATAAACTCAACAAGAAAAATTTATTTTTCACTTTTCTGAAGGCTGAAAAGTCTGAGATGAAATGTTGGCAGTGTCTGGTTTCTTGTGTGGCCTCCCTTCCTGACTGGCAGCCAGCCATGTTGACCTCAAGGGGCCTTTCCTCTGAGTGAGTCTGGAGAAAGAGCAAGTGAGCTTTCTGATGCCTCTTTAAAGAATGCTGCACGTGTAGGATCAGGGTCTAGCTCTTATGATCTCATTTAATCTTTTCTTTTGGGGGACAGGGAGTTACTGGGGGTTGAACTCAGGGGCAGTAACCACTGAGCCACATTCCCAGCCCTATTTTGCATTTTTATTTACAGACAGGGACTCACTGAATTGCTTAGCACCTTACTCTTAGGAGGCTGGATTTCCACTCGCCATCCTCCTGCCTCAGCCTCAGAGCAGCTGGGATTACAGGGGTGTGCCAGGGCACCCAGCTCATTTAACCTTAATTATCTCTTTTATGACCTCAGTTGCAAATATAGACACAGAGAGTAAGCGCTTTAACATACAAATATGTGTGTAAATGTAACTTAATAATATGATATTCCCTTTATCTCTGCTTTTCCTTTTCCCTGAATTATTCTTAATATGTTTATTCAGTCTCAAAAATAATAAAGGACAACCAACTTTTATAATTTAATATACTAAATAAATAAATTGCAATTCATGCTACTTTTAAACCAAAATTGTGACAGAAAATAGTGTTAAGTCCTTCTATAATCAAATCTGCTAATATTATACATAATTTTATCTTCCTTAAAACTTTTCTTAAAAAAAATACTAGGAAACGTGACTTTTAACAACTGTGGCTCTTCTTTCTCTCTCTTACCCACAAGACACACACACACACACACACACACACACACACACACACCACTATTACAATGGGCTTTCCACAGCTGACAGCCACCCCACAGGGAGGGAGAAAGAGACTGCAGCAGAGGGAAGCAGAGGGGCATATAGAAGAGACAAGAATATCTAAGTTTGGATGTCTTTTGAGCCAGGGATGGTGAGGAGAAAGAAAATTTACCTCCTTGATTTTCTCCCCTTTGTCTTTCTCTCCCCTTTGCTCTATAGAATTCTCCAGAATCAATATCAGAAGGGAACAGAAATCTCTAGTCTAGAAAAGGAATTTGGAAGGATGGCCAGGGCTCCTGCTAGCTGCCAACTAACAGTTGCAGCTTAGGTGTGCATGTAAAACTGTTGAGTGCGATTATCCCTCTCCATTTTTCTCTCTCTCTTCCCTTCTCATTCCCTTTTCAGTTATTCTTTTCAATTTCCTTCCCATCGGTTTCTTCCCTACTCTTACTGTGTGTGGCTGGCTCCAGGAGAGAGTTCTTGCATTTGGTGGGGCTCAGGTTGGATCAGAAAGCAGGAAGAAGTAGATGAGAACAGGGCAGGGACAGAGTTGGAGGAAAGATTTTCAGGGCTAGAAAACATGGTGAGAAGGTCTTGCTAGTCACAGGGAGATTTGGGAAGAACTGAGGAAGGAAGAAGGAAACCAAGATGGGACCCAGGACTTGTACTTCTTTTAGTATGCTGTCTCTTTTCCCTGTACTCATCTACCCATCCACTCCAGAGCCTTCAAGCACCCAGCTGTTACAGGTGATTCCTGTTTGTGGTGCTTGAAAAATAAGTCAAGCAAGGAGGTCACAACATGCATCCTAGTCCATAAAACCAGATGACACAAACTCAGAGCAACTCCTTGGCCTGGGCCCCTCAAGCTCTTTGTCCTCTGAGATCAGCAGACCCATCCTGATAGTAAGGAATGGTTCCTGAATGACCAAGATGTAGTGCCAAAAACAGAGATATATATCTTCCTCAACTGAATTAGAAAACATATTTTTTGTTTTGTTTTGTTTTGTTTTAGTCTAACAAAAGCTAAAAGGGGACACTCAAAGACAGTGGAATTGATGATAGGATTCCAAACAGACATATCTTGGATATCTTAAAGAATCCACCAAAAGACTTTTAGAATTCATAAAACAAATTCAATAAAATAACAGGATACAAAAGAAACATTAAAATTAGTAGGTTTTCTATATACCATTCGTAAATTCATTGAGAAAGAAATCAGGGAAAAAAAGAAAAGAAAAAGAAAAAGATTCCTAGGAATAAACCTAACTAAAATATTTCCAAAGTGAAAATTACAAAACACTGAGGAAATAAATTGAAGAAGACATTTGATACTGGAAAGACCTCCCATTTTACTGAATTGGGGGAATTAATATTATTATAATGTCCATACTTCCCAAAGCAATTCAAAGATTCTGTGCAATCCCCATCAAAATACCAATGACATTTTACACTGAACTAAAATATAACAATTCTGAAATTCATATGGAAATATTAAAGACCCCAATAGCCAGTGCAATCCTGAGCAAAAAGAATAATGCTGGGGAATCACAATACCTACTTTCAAAACACACTACAGAGCCATAGTATCAAAATTAGCCTAGTTTTGTCATGCGCACGTGAGCACACACACAAACACACACACACACACACACACACACACACACACACATGCGCGCGCAGACATACATAGACCAATGAAACAAAAGAGAGGATACAGATATAAATTCATGCATCTTCAGCCAACTGATTCTTGTCAAAGGTGCCAGAAAAACATACATTCAAGAAAGGACAGTCTCTCAACAAATGGTGCTGAGAAAATTGAATATTCACATAGAAGAATCATTTAAAATAGACTTTTGTATATACCCTATACAAAAATCAACTCACAAACTGTTCATAGACCTTAATGTAAAACCCAAATTTTTGAATTTATAAGGAAACAGGGAAAATACTTCAGGACATTGGAACAGGTAGTTATTTTCTGAATAGAACTACAAAAGCCAAGGAAATAAAGGCAAAAATTGAGAAATATAATTACATCCAAAACAGAGAGAGAGAGAGAGAGAGAGAGAAACAAACAAAAACTTCTAGCAAACTTCATAGCAAAGGAGTCAACCAACAGAGTAAAGAATCATCCTGCTGAGTGAGAAGAAATATTTACCTGCTATTCCTCCGGTAGAGCATTAATATCTACACTATGAAGAAATAAAAAAAATCATAATCAATAAAAAATAATATGGTTAATAAATGGGAAAATGATTTGAAAAGACACTTCATTAAGAGGAAGTACTGATGGCCAATGAATACATGAAAAAAGCTCAAAATCTTTTGCCATTAGGGAGATTAAAATCAAAACTATATTGAAATTTCACATATACTTGATGTAGTATCATTGAACCATACAGAAGAATGAAATCCAGACATTCACAGGAAATGGATGGAACAGGAGGAAATGATGTTAAGCTAAAGAAGTCAGACACAGAAAGATATGTTTCGCCAATTTTTTTTCTCATGTATGGGAACTACAAAATGAAAAATGATAATCTGAAAGTTGAAGAGAGTCTATTAGGAACTGGGAAGCATGGGAGAGAAGGGAGGAAGGGTGAAGGTAGAAGTGGTGTGGAGACATGAGCAATGCGTGATGTGTGCAAATATGGAAATATCACAGTAAACATCATTAATTTGTAGTTATATGTATTAATAATTACAATTTTGAACAGTACTTTGGAATAAAACCATAGAAGTCCTAAGTGGGTACACTCTTAAGTGAGATGAAGGTAATCCTCTGTTTAAAGAGTACACACCCTCTGGGATGATTCTGTACAAGTCCCTGACAAGTAGACTTTTGTATATACCCTATACAAAAATCAACTCACAAACTGTTCATAGACCTTAATGTAAAACCCAAATTTTTGAATTTATAAGGAAACAGGGAAAATACTTCAGGACATTGGAACAGGTAGTTATTTTCTGAATAGAACTACAAAAGCCAAGGAAATAAAGGCAAAAATTGAGAAATATAATTACATCCAAAACAGAGAGAGTTGGTAAAATCCAGATCCCAGAAGCCAATAACCCATTTGTACTGATATCCCTTCCCTTCCTGCCCAGGGGATTTACTTAAAAGTAAGATACTAAATCTAATAAGACAAGCACCATTTTTAAGCCAACATTTTCTTTTCCCCAATTTTTCTTCTTTAGGGAACTGTGCAATGTGGAGATATTTAGTTTTATTCACACAAAACCAAGCAACTAAAAAAAGTCAACATAAATTTTTTGTCTCTCCATGTGATTTTTAACTTTAAGATATTTAGACAATTTGGCATAAGCAAGACTATTAGGATATGGAAGTTAATTATTTTTTTTCATTGTTTTCCTTCTTCAATGAGAGGTAACCACATAAAAGTTTGAAAATGTGAAACCTTAAGTTCTCCTCAGGTGATAAATTTGCAAAACTCCTGGGAAGAGGAAGAGGAAAACCAAGAGTAGGTAGAAAAGCACTTACTGGGGGAAGGGGGGTATTAGACTTACATTTTTAGAAAAAAATTCAATATATTAGCATCTGTGCTAGTTAATCTTTCATTGCTATGACAAAAATATTGAATAAAAATAACTTCGGAAAGAAAAAGGTTATTTGGAGCTCAGAATTTTAGAGGTATAAGTCCACAGAAGACTGACTACATTGGTCTTGGCCCATGGTGAGGCCCAGACTGAGTGAGGGGTGTGGTGGAGGACAGCTACACAGCTAATGGCAGCCTGGAGGCAGAGAGAAGAAGGGATGGGAGAAAGGGCTACAGAGAAGATGAACACTTTCCAGGCATGACACTGTGCCCACCTCCTCCAGCCACACCCCAGCTCCTACAGATACAACTGAGTCAGTCCATTCAAAGTAGGATGAACTGATTAGGTTGCAACTTTTACAATCCAATTATTTCACCTCTGAATATTCCTGCATTAACACAGGAGCTTCTGAGAGACACCTCACATCCAAACCAAAGGTGAAAATTTGAAAATCATTACAAAAATTTGAAAATATTTCTCAATATATCTTTGTGATTTTGTGCAATCCTTCAAATTTTACTATAAAATACTGCCAGTTCTAGAGTGAGTTATCTCCATTGACGTAAATAAGACAATCTGGACTGTATTTCCTTAATATGAACCTGATCACCTGCATCTTACCTATAAATCCTGTTTATACCTATGTATTTAAATGTGGTGCTGCAGGAAACTTTCAAATTAAATTCCTTATGTGAATCTCAGTTTGAGTTGAGCAACAACTTGCTCTTCTCTGCTCAGAGACTGTATTATTTACCCTGCACTGGGGAAGGACTTGTTTAGAAAGAGAACTTGGACATTAATGATTTGGAATGGAGGGGGATGCAGGCAGGGAGTGCAGAAAGGAAGGAGGGACCTGATAAAAACTCCATATTTGTATAGAAACACCAACTAATATGAATTAATAAATAATAATTACAAAATACTAGAAAATATCCATGGGAAAGTCAAATCTAGACAGAATAATATTGTACTTAACAATACTATTGATACAAATTTAAAATTTCTTTGTCTCTTTGGAAATTTAAGGAGTCATCTTTGTTGCGCCCCATACTTACAATCTGAATCAGCAAGTACAATTTTTATTTCTAGATGTACTGTTCAGTTTTATATCTTAGAAAAATCATTTCTTTTCTCAGTCCCCTTAGTTAAGAATCAGACACAATGTGTACTGTTTATTTTTACATGTTCTATAATAGTCATAAATTTATCTCAGCTTGTGCTTTGATTTAAATTATCCACCTTGCTTATTCTCGAAAATTCATATTACAACAGAAAATCTCTAACAAAACATATGCCCAAATTTTAGAAAAAAAATCAAGGTGGGTAGACTTGGTTGTCCCATACAATTACTTAGAATAAAGAGATGTTTCCTGAATGTAAATCCAGTGGCTCAGTTGTTTCTGTATTTTCCATCAAAAACCTTCCCAATCCTCCCTTCCCAGCCCAAACCAGTGACCTTGTATTTAGTATCCATATCCTTTGAAAAAATCAAATAATGATTGAAAAGTGTAAATATTCATTATTTTGTCATATTATTCCAAAAATTATGATTCTTACTCTAAATAAATAATTTTATATGGCTGTCTAAACCTTTTAAAAGGTAGGTTGTAAATGGAGAGCCTGAAGATTTTTTAAAAATTATCAATAAATCAGATATATCTAACTCTAAATTCCTAGCTTTCTCTCAAACCATTTTAAATGCCTCAGTAAAATCTTTTATACATATTAACTTTTCTGTTCATTATTCTGGCCTGATTTACTATTTTACTGTTAAATTTTCTCTCCTTTGTTTCTGTTCCATTGCTGACCACTAGAGGCCACTCCTCTTTCTAAAAAAACAATGTCCTCTTCAGAAATACTGCCTCTCTGGCTCCTGATCTCCATTCTAGCTCTCTCCATCAACAGTGTGGCAGAAGCAAGTTCCACCCTTCTCTTCCATAGGCATATCTTTTAGCTCTAGATTACTCATGCTTTGGGTTACCTGCACCTGTGTGGCTGAACCCAATATTTTGACTACAAGTCTGAGTTCTACACAGCCATCTTTGGATCCAGGCATCATCAGCCATATCTAGCACTCTTTGTGCAGTTTCCTCTAGCATTCGAACAAAACTTTCACCAGCAAGTCTTCTACTCATTGGTGGGCATTATTACTCTTTCCTTTTAATTTTCAAGGTGTAGACAAACTCTTCAATGCATCACATGAAAAATTATGATACACAAACTCTAAAATTATTTGTTGACTTTCTATGTCTGCTTGTATTGAATGTGACTCTCTTAGAGACAGCCTAATTCTATTTGCTGCTTTTGTATGTTGAATCTTTTCTCTTTCTGGGATCCTTTGTTTGTGCATCAGAATGATTAATGATCTAGTAGAAATACTCCAAAATGATAATTGATGTTCTACATACAATTTTATCCAAATGTTAGTGTAAGTATTCATGTTTTTAATACTTGGAAGAATGATTAGAGACTAAAATAATAGCCACATAAACTAAAGTATCAGGTCTTCCAGTAGCAAAGTACTGTATAACTACAGGTTATGATTTCATTCTTTGAGAATACAAAGTAGATTAAAGAGATTATACACATTTTAGGTCCTTATTCCACAGGCAAGTGAGAGAGCAAAGTGATCCTGGGGCTTTCTTGGTCACCCTTATGGAGATGCATTTTGGCCAACAGCCATATATGTATTAACTCATTAACTCATAGAGCCAAAGCTGCATCTTTTATTCACAGGCAAAGTTTAGTGAAAACTGAGCATCAGGGCTAATATTCTAGAGTTATTAGTTTTGTATTATACTAGAGATCTAAGCCAAAATGCATTGGGTTGCTGGGGGATAAGTATTATTGCACAGGGACTAAAAATGATAAGTTTGATGGTCATACAACATTATATATACATATAATATGTCTATATAATTTAACATATATATCTAAAGCAAAATGTAAAATGATATGTACAAGTTTAACTATCAGATTTAAGTATATCTGATATGCAGAGAAACAAGAGGCAAAATTTGCTATATAATTAAGGAAAAAATACTGACTGATATCAACTTTATTTAGACATGTAATTACGTCACAAGTAGTCTACATCCCTTTAGAACAAATACATCTAAAGCTGCTAATGGTGTTAATGAATATATGCATTTGAATAATGCAGTAAAAGAGAAGCTCTACTACATTGCATTGAGTTTCTCTTGCTATTTCTTTCATTGTTGTAATGGTAGAAATTAACTTTACATAACTCCATTTCAGTTAACTAGAATATTGGCTGAACCACTATAACAAATTAGAAATATGTTGGATGGTAAAAATGAGTGCTTATAACCTTGGGTATCAGAAGTACTGAAATAAAGGCAACTATCAAAAGGAACAGAAGAGATTGATTTTAATGATCTTTCTTTGTTTTGAGATCTATGTGTTTTAAAAATCAAGGCATTTTTCCCTTTCGTACTATAGCTGATGTTATAAGAAAAACAGTCAATATGGGGAGATCAACAGAATACAGAGTTGAGATGAAGAAAAAAACTAAAGTTGAAAATAGAAAAAAAACCCTGTCTTTCTCTAGATAATGAATAGATAAATACATATTAATTTTCAAAGTCATTGACTTCCTTTTTAAATGTTATTTGTGTTGGTTATTTCATTTCTGATTTTATGTATTCATTTAACAGTCATTTGACTAAATTCATCTATTGAGCAAAGTGCTCTGAATTCTACAAAACCTCAAAACTCAGAGACCCTATGGGTAGACATACCTGTGTATAGATGATTGAAAAGTTTTCTTCTATATCCATTACTTACCTCTACACTTGCCACATTTTCATAGCGCTTTCAAGTGCTAAAAATCCTAGACACTGTTTTAGATCCACTTATGTGTGTTTGGCAAAGTTGGAGGGGAGTGTGGTTGCTACATTGCTTACCAGGCTTAGCTGATCTAGGGACGTAGGTGGAAAGGACTAAACAACTGTGCGTTATTGAGGTAGGTGTTGATAGAGTTTCTACCCTAGTTACAAGTAAAAACCACATGAGTATCTTCCCAATGCAGGCTGTGGTGATGCTTTCTGTCACAGGAATGGAGGATCCACTGGTGACAGCTTTGGGAGCCCTGGTGCTCAGGGACTCTGGTGCCTGGTAACCTTATTCAGACTGGTTCCCTCATTCCAAGGGACATTCTGGATTCGCACTGCCTCTTCCTCTAGGCCCTAATCTACACTCCTTCCCTCTGTGATCCCAAATAATTGATGACTTTGTGCAAAGGTTGCTTTTCCTCCACTTTATTTCCAACCTGTTGTTTGGTATTTTCTAACTACTCAGCTTCCATTGGGAACTTTTTTCTATGCCTGTGAAATAAAAAAATTTATCTTCTATGATTTCTGTTATACTTTCAAAAATTACTCCTAAGGTTTAAATGGGATAACAAATACTGAAATAATTATTGGTTCTCTTTCATTTCTTCATAAAACAGTTTTATTTCTTTGAGGAGGGCATGTAGATGCACTCTGACTCATTATGGCTGCACTAACTCATCTTGGGGGACATATGGAATTTTTGTGAAGTAGTTTAGACTGCCAAAATGATTGTATTCTATGAGCATTTAGTGAATGAAAGTAAGGAAATATAAAACCCCTGTAATTCATACAGAACAGACGAGAATGAATTGTTCAAACCAGGATAACATTACGCTTACTAGGAAATATTAAAAAGGAAGTTTCTGTTTATAGAAATTGTAGTAAATAAAAACACAAGAATGATTTTTTTTAATAAAACACTGCAATTCTAGTACAATATGAACCACAGTAGATGTTATAATTTGGTGAGGTTAAAAAAGTGGCAATTTTGACTGACCTCCGGGCTGAGTACGGGAGTTTAGACGGGGAAGGAAGCGGTACAGTCCCATCCCCCACAGCGGACACTCCACCAAGGGAATCAGCAGTCAGCATCTTGAACAGCTGATATATCCACCGCCATTCTCCGACAGATCTCAACAACAAAACAGGTGTGTGGCACTCAGCCCATCCCCCATACATCGGGAACTCGCATAAATTCTCTCCTAGGCTTGCCGGGGGAGGGAGAATCAGAGTGAGCCTGCATAAAGACTAGGGAGGAACTAGAGGCACCTGACCTGCAACCCCCCCTACCCATCTGCAGCCAAAACGAAACCTGTCTAGCTAGAGCTGGGGGAGGGGCAAGCAGGAAAAATCCAAAAGACAGAGTGCCTGGGATCCCAATCGCCAACTGTGGGACCCCGGAGATCCAGGCCCACTGATTCGTGCGGCCTGCCCTGCGGCTACAGAAGGCTAGCAGGAGAAACCAGGAGGCTAGAGGCAAGGCCCTCGAGACTGGGCAGCTGGAAATTGCAGGCCTGCCGGCGACAGTTCACCCACTGCCCGCATAGCTGGGCGGTAGGAGAACACCCGGCCGCAGGTGACCGATCACCCGCCCTCGGCCTGTGATACTGGGCGGCTAGAGACCGCCTGCCTGCCGCGACTGGGAGCTGAAATCAAACAGAGACAGTCCAGTCACACCACCTCATCAGGATACCCAGGCAAGGAACTGGGGCCGGTCATAGCAAAGTAGTGTCGTCACTGGAGCTCGGACGTCAGATCTTCCTTCACAGTGGAATCCACGTCAGCAGGCATAATTTAACAACACTAAGGAGAGGCATCAGAGTAATACAGAACGAAAACAAATCTATAGAAGAGAGTAGAAACACGACAATCAAATAGAGCTGGAAAGCAACGGGGACAACATGAGAAAACAAGGGAAAAAAGGAGTACAAACAATGCAAGACAACTTAATTCTACAAGAGGACATAGAAACATCAGAAGCAGGGATAGGGAAAGAACTCAAGGCATACCTAACTCAAATGGAAAGGAATATTAGAGAAGACATGAGACAGCAAGTCCAAGCAATAAAAATATATTTTGAAAATGAATTAAACAAACAAATTCAAATGGCAAAGAACGAGCTCTACCAGGAGATAGAGATCTTAAAAAAGAATCAAACTATAATCCTAGAATTGCAGGAGACTATAAACCAAATTAAAAACTCAAACGAGAATATTACAAATAGACTTGATCAAGTAGAAGTCAAAACATCAGATAATGAAGACAAGGTTTATCAACTTGAAAAGAGTATAGTCAACACAGAAAAGATGCTTAAATCCCATGAGCAATCTATTCAAGAGATACGGGATGTCATTAAAAAACCAAATTTGAGAGTCATCGGGATAGAAGAAGGCACAGAGATTCAAACCAAAGGAATGGACAGCATATTAAATGAAATAATTGTAGAAAACTTCCCAGAGATGAAAGATGGAATGGATTGCCAAATCCTGGAAGCCTACAGGACCCCAAACATTCAAAACTATAATAGACCAACTCCAAGACACATAATTATGAAGATAGCCAACATACAGGACAAGGAGAGAATATTAAAAGCTACCAGAGAAAAGAGACAGATTACATTCAGGGGTAAACCAATTAGGTTAACGACTGATTTCTCAGCACAGACTTTAAAAGCGAGAAGATCCTGGAACAATGTATTTCAAACGCTGAAAAATAATGGATTTCAACCAAGAATACTGTATCCAGCAAAATTGAGCTTCAGATTTGACAACGAAATTAAAATCTTTCACGATAAACAAAAGCTAAAAGAATTTGCAGCAAGAAAACCAGCACTGCAAAGCATTCTGAGCAATATACTACAAGAAGAGGAATTGAAAAATAGTGCCCAAAACTAACAAGAGGTATCTCAGTAAAGGAGGAGGAAAATAACCAAAAAAGTAAAACTAGCCAAACTAAAATAAATAAATAAAGAAGCATGACTGGAAGTACAAATCATATCTCAATTGTAACTTTAAATGTTAATGGCCTAAACTCACCAATCAAGAGACATAGGCTAGCAACCTGGATCAAAAAAACAAATCCAACAATATGCTGCCTTCAGGAGACTCATATGATAGGAAAAGACATACACAGGCTGAAGGTAAAAGGTTGGGAAAAATCATACCACTCACATGGCCCTCGGAAGCAAGCAGGAGTGGCCATACTCATATCAAATAAAATCAACTTCAAACCTAAATTAATTAAGAAGGATAAAGAAGGACACGATATACTGTTAAAAGGGACCATCCACCAACAAGACATAACAATTATCAATTTGTATGCACCAAACAATGGAGCTGCAATCTACATAAAACAAACGCTCCTCAAGTTCAAGAGTCAAATAGACCATAACACAATAATTACGGGTGACTTCAACACACCGCTCTCGCCATTAGACAGATACTCTAGACAAAAGCTGAATAAAGAAACTATAGAACTCAACAGCACAATCAATAACCTAGACCTAACTGACATATATAGAATATACCAACCATCATCAAGTGGATACACGTTCTTCTTGGCAGCACATGGATCCTACTCAAAAATAGACCATATATTATGCCATAAGGCAAATCTTAGTAAATATAAAAGTGTGGAGATAATACCATGCACCATATCTGACCATAATGGAATGAAATTGGAAATCAATGATAAAAAAAGGAAGGAAAAATCCTACACCACATGGAAAATGAACAATATGTTATTGAATGATCAATGGGTTACAGAAGACATAAAGGAAGAGATAAAAAAATTCTTAGAGTCAAATGATAATACAGACACAACATACCGGAATCTATGGGACACAATGAAAGCAGTTTTAAGAGGGAAATTCATATCCTGGAGTTCTTTCATCAAAAAAAGAAAAAACCAACAAATAAATGAACTCACACTACACCTCAAAAACCTAGAAAAGGAAGAACAAAACAACAGCAATTGTAGTAGAAGACAAGAAATAATTAAAATTAGAGCAGAAATAAACGAAATTGAAACAAAAAAAACCATTGAAAAAATTGATAAAACTAAAAGTTGGTTCTTTGAAAAAATAAATAAGATAGACAAGCCCTTAGCTATGCTAACAAAAAGAAGAAGAGAGAGAACTCAAATTACTAATATACGGGATGAAAAAGGCAATATCACAACAGACACTACAGAAATACAGAAGATAATTAGAAAGTATTTTGAAACCCTATATTCTAATAAAATAGAAGATAGCGAGGATATCGATAAATTTCTTAAGGCATATGATTTGCCCAGATTGAGACAGGAAGACACACACAATTTAAACAGACCAATAACAAAGGAAGAAATAGAAGAAGCCATCCAAAGTCTACCAACCAAGAAAAGCCCTGGACCTGATGGGTATACAGCGGAGTTCTACAAAACCTTCAAAGAAGAACTAATACCAATACTTTTCAAACTATTTCAAGAAATAGAAAAAGAAGGAGCTCTTCCAAATTCATTCTATGAGGCCAACATCACCCTGATCCCAAAACCAGACAAAGACACTTCAAAGAAAGAAAACTACAGACCAATATCTCTAATGAACTTGGATGCAAAAATTCTCAATAAAATTCTGGCGAATCGAATACAAAAACATATCAGAAAACTTGTGCACCATGATCAAGTAGGATTCATCCCTGGGATGCAAGGCTGGTTCAATATACGGAAATCAATACATGCTATTCACCACATCAATAGGCTTAAAGACAAGAACCATATGATCATCTCGATAGATGCAGAAAAAGCATTTGACAAAATACAACATCCCTTTATGTTCAAAACATTAGAAGAACTAGGGATATCAGGAACTTACCTCAACATTGTAAAAGCTATATATGCTAAACCTCAGGCTAGCATCATCCTAAACGGAGAAAAACTGAAGGCATTCCCTCTAAAATCTGGAACAAGACAGGGATGTCCTCTATCACCACTTCTATTCAATTTAGTTCTCGAAGTACTAGCCAGAGCAATTAGACAGACAAAAGAAATTAAAGGCATAAAAATAGGAAAAGAAGAAATTAAATTATCGCT
This sequence comes from Ictidomys tridecemlineatus, assembly GCF_052094955.1. Lineage (NCBI taxonomy): Eukaryota > Metazoa > Chordata > Mammalia > Rodentia > Sciuridae > Ictidomys > Ictidomys tridecemlineatus. The sequence continues at coordinate 170,059,084 of NC_135479.1, forward strand.
ATTTGCAGATGACATGATAATTTACTTAACAGACCCAAAAGGATCTACAAAGAAGCTGCTAGAGTTAATAAATGAATTCAGCAAAGTGGCAGGATATAAAATCAACACGCACAAATCAAAGGCATTCCTGTATATCAGCAACAAAACCTCTGAAATGGAAATAAGGAAAACCACTCCATTCACAATATCCTCAAAGAAAATAAGATACTTGGGAATCAACCTAACAAAAGAGGTGAAAGATTTATACAATGAAAACTACAGAACCTTAAAGAGAGAGATAGAAGAAGATCTCAGAAGATGGAAAAATGTACCCTGTTCATGGATAGGCAGAACTAACATCATCAAAATGGCGATATTACCCAAAGTTCTCTACAGGTTTAATGCGATGCCAATCAGAATCCCAAAGACATTTCTTGTAGAAATAGATAAAGCAATCATGAAATTCATATGGAAAAACAAAAGACCCAGAATAGCAAAAGCAATTCTAAGCAGGAAGTGTGAATCTGGAGGTATAGCGATACCAGAGCTCAAACTGTACTACAAAGCAATAGTAACAAAAACAGCATGGTACTGGTACCAAAACAGGCAGGTGGACTAATGGTACAGAATAGAGGACACAGAGACTAATCCACAAAGTTACAACTATCTTATATTTGATAAAGGGGCTAAAAACATGCAATGGAGGAAGGATAGCATCTTCAACAAATGGTGCTGGGAAAATTGGAAATCCATATGCAACAAAATGAAATTGAATCCCTTTCTCTCGCCAGCCACAAAAGTTAACTCAAAATGGATCAAGGAGCTAGATATAAAAACAGAGACACTGCGTCTGATAGAAGGAAAAGTTGGCTACGATCTACATATTGTGGGGTCGGGCTCCAAATTCCTTAATAGAACGCCCATAGCCCAAGAGTTAATGACAAGAATAAACAAATGGGACCTACTTAAACTAAAAAGTTTTTTCTCAGCAAGAGAAACAGTAAAAGAGGTAAATAGAGAGCCTACATCCTGGGAACAAATTTTTACCCCTCACACCTCAGACAGAGCCCTAATATCCAGAATGTACAAAGAACTCAAAAAATTAAACAATAAGATAACAAATAATCCAATCAACAAATGGGCCAAGGACCTGAACAGACACTTCTCAGAGGAGGACATACAATCAATCCACAAGCACATGAGAAAATGCTCAACATCTCTAGCAATCAGAGAAATGCAAATCAAAACCACCCTAAGATACCATTTCACTCCTGTAAGATTGGCAGCCATTATGAAGTCAAACAACAATAAGTGTTGGCGAGGATGTGGGGAAAAGGGCACACTTGTTCACTGCTGGTGGGACTGCAAAATGGTGAGGCCAATTTGGAAAGCAGTATGGAGATTCCTGGGAAAGCTGGGAATGGATCCACCATTTGACCCAGCTATTGCCCTTCTTGGACTATTCCCTGAGGACCTTAAAAGAGCACACTATACGGATACGGCCACATCAATGATTATAGCAGCACAATTCACAATAGCTAGACTGTGGAACCAACCTAGATGCCCTTCAATAGATGAGTGGATAAAAAAATTGTGGCAGCTATACACAATGGAGTATTATGCAGCACTAAGAAACGACAAAATCATAGAATTTGCAGGGAAATGGATGGCATTAGAGCAGACTATGCTAAGTGAAGCTAGTCAAGCCCTAAAAAACAAATGTCAAATGTCTTCTTTGATATAAAGAGAGCCACTAAGAATAGAACAGGAAGGAAGAGCATGAGGAAAAGACTAACAGTAAACTAAGACGAATGGGGGGAGAGAAAGGAAGAGAGAAGGGAAAACATATGGAAATGGTAGGAGACCTTCAGTGATACACAAAATAATAAGAGGTTATGAGGGGCAAGGGGGTGGGGGGAAAAAAAGGGGAGAGAATTGAACAACAGCAGAGGAGGTAGAGAGGGATGTTGGGAGGGGAGGGGAAGGGAGGGGGGATAGTAGGGGATAGGAAAGGTAGCAGAATACAACAGTCACTAATATGCCATTATGTAAAAATGTGAGTATGTAACAGAAGTGAGTCTGTATTATGTATTTGGGGAGTTCAAAACCCAATTGAGTCGAATGTATGAAAGATGATATGTCTTGAGCTCTGTAATGTTTTGAACAACCAATAAAAAAAAAAGAAAAAAAAAGTGGCAATTTTTAAAATTAAATTAAATTATTTTTAAATTAAAGATATAAATTTAGAATTGTTATAGATGAAGATTGTCTTCAGTTTTTCTATTAACTATGCCTTTCATAAATGACCGTGAATATTCTTTACAAATGGAGAACTTGTACATTGCTACCATATAATCTGTACTTATTTTTTAAAGTAGTTGAACATATTAACAAAATATTATTAGGCATAAGTTCTGGTGTATACAAAAACACAAATGAAATATTTCTAAGTCTAGAATTCATTGGAAAGTATGCAGCATGATGTTTTGGGGAGATAGTGTTGTTTTTAATCTGCCATTTAGTTTCTTGCCATAAAATACTATCTGGTTACTCTTTTTCTGCTGAAATTTTTCTCTTAATTTTCCTGTTTCCATTTCTTCTGTTTAAGAGGTTGTGCACTACTTTCTGTGATTGATAACTGCTTCCTGGTGTTGAACAAAGTCACTTAATTATTCAGTTGACTCTTCCTCACTTACTCAAACATCTTTTCAATACTACTGAAAGAACATCAATGCATAAATTAGATTTGGTACTAGCCAGAGGAAACCTTCACCAATTAACAAACCATTAAGGACCACTAAAAACCATCTTATGTGGCACAAAACTGCAATCCCAGGTACTCAGGAAGTTGAGGTACAGGGATAACAATTTCAAGACCAGCCTGGACATTTAATCAAGACCCTTATCAGAATTAAAAATATAAAAGGCTGGGATCCAAGATGGTAGGCCAAAGGAAGGCAGCATTGTGTTTCGCTCCGTGACTTGGGACACATGTAGTGAGAATACTATTTTTCTGCAAGCAATATTCCTGCTCCCACACAGGAATCATGGCCACCATGAGGCTCCAGACCTCAACAACAGAGTAGGTCTCTCAACTACTCACCCACACAGAACTACCATGTGCCCATGTGCACCCACACTGAACTTTTGGCCATTCACCTAAGCAGAAATCCTAGACACTGTTCCCATGCAGGACACCTAGCAGCTACCCACATACAGAAACTCCAGCCACTCCTGTGTGGACACCCATCTACAAATGCAGGGCTCCCCTGGTTGCCTCTATCTTGGGACTCTAAAGCAATGAAGATAGTCCCCTAAGTGCCACAGACAGCCTGCATGTGGGAACTTCATACAGGCTCTGAAGACAGCTGAAACCACATACTGCATACAACAGAGCTGTCTATGAACATGTCATCCTTGGCCAACACCATCACCTGGCTCCCCCCACCCAACCCCACACCTCATCTCTGAAAGCAACTGCTTCCATCTTGAGTCCCCTTCATCACCATCTTTAGTGTGGACAATTCCCAGTTTGGAACTCTGGCTGGCCAGGTACCACTTTCTGACTTCCCCCTCTCCCTAGCAGCCACTTAACTGGCACAGTGTTACTCTGGTTACCTTCACCATCCTAAGGGCAGATATACCAGCTATCAACAGATGACCCCATCTATTGGATGAAAAGGAAGCAGGAAAGATTCCAAACTTTAACCAAAACAATCTTTGTTTCTTCCTTAGAGATTTCTTTTTTCGTCTCCTTACCTAGTCTCCCGCCCCCACATCCCCAACATATGTGAAACCAAGTACTTTATGTGAATTAGGATTTTGAAGATTGGAATGCCTGAATAATGTATTACAGTTGTGTTTGTATTTTTTTCAATCCAATTTTTACTATTTTAACATTGTTTATTTTTCTTTATATGTGTATTTGTTTTATGTACTCTACTGTCCTCCCACTTAGTAGTCTACCCCAAATTACATCCTCTCTATTCTCATGCTACTAACCTTCTTCTTTAGATTTTTTATCCACACTTTCTAAGATATAATATCTCTACATTCTCACCTCCTACCTCTTCAGCATATCATTCTACACCTTACCCCTTGTTCATTGTCCACCATCAGAAAACCCTTTTACAAACCTATTGATTATATTGTAGATAATAATTTAATTCACCATTTCTATACATTGTGGCCAAACTATAAATGTCTTAATAGCAACTAATAGTTTTTTAAGATTGCATATTGTTTACATTGGGATCTGATAATATTGTTCTTCCCTACAAAGGAGAAGTATTGGAACCTTACAGAGACACTCTAACCCTATTAGGTAAAAAATGGTAATACCTTGGATCCATTGTGCTAGAATGGAAGACACACAAGCAATATTAAAAAACAAGGGAAGCAAGTGCCCAAACAAATCACGATACCATATTATTAGAATCCATGGCCAGCACAGGAGAAGACAAAACAGAGGAATGTATAGGATGTACTTAATTAAAGTGTTCTGTGAATTAAAATGTAAGAGAGCAAATACAGGCAACAAAAGATTATTTTGACAAAGAGCTACATAAACAAATACAGGAAGCAAAAGATTACTTAAATAGGGAGATAGAGGTTTAGAAAAAAGAGAGAGAAATCTTTGAACTGAAGAAATAATAAACCAAATTAAAAGTTCAATTGAAATCATCACCAACAGATTAGATCACTTGGAAGGGAGGACTTCAGATAATGAATACAAAATATATAATCTTGAAAAGCATGTAGACCCCAGATTAAAATTGGTAAGAAACCATGAGTAGACCATTCAAGAAATATTGGATAGCATAATAAGACCAAATTTAAGAGTTATTGGGATAGAAGAAGGCATAGAGATCCTAACCAAAGGAATGAATGATCTATTCAATGAAATAATATCAGAAAACTTTCCAAACATGAAGAAATGAATTGGAAATCCAAATTTGAGAAGCCTACTGACACCAAATATACAAAATCACAGCAGATCCACACCAAGGCACGTTATAATAAAAATGCCCAAGATACAGAATAAGGAGAAAAATTTAAAACCCACGATAGAAATGAATCAGATTACATATAGGGGAAAAAACAATTAGGATAATGACAGATTTTTCAACACAAACCCTGAAAGCTAGAAGATCCTGGAACAACATATATCAAGCTTTGAAAGAAATGGATGCCCACCAAGAATCTTATATCCAGCAAAATTAAGCTTTAGTTTGAGAATGAAATAAAAACCATCCATAATAAACAAAATTTAAAAGAATTTACTGGTAGAAAACCTACACTACAGAACATTCTTTGTAAAATATTCAATGAAGAGGAAATGAAAAACAATAAAAATCAGGAGCAGGAGGTATTACACTAAAGGAAAATCTAATTAAAGGAGAAACCAGGTAACAAAAATGTCTGGGAATACAAATCATTTCTCAACCATAACTCTGAATGTTAATGACCTACACTTACCAATCAAAAGACATAGACTGACAGATTGGATTGAAAAAAAAGACACAACAATATGCTGCCTGCAGGAGACTCATCTGATAGGAAAAGACATCCAAAACTGAAGGTGAAAGGTTGGGAAAAATCATAAAATCACTCAAATGAACTGCAGAAGCAAGAAGGAGTTTCCATCCTCATATCAAATAAAGTAGACTTCAAGCTAAAGTTAATCAAAGGGCCTAAAGAAGGACATTTCATACTGTTCAAGGGAACCATAAACCAACAGTACATAACAATTATAAATATATATGCCCCAAACAATGGAGAATCTATGTTTATCAAACAAATTCTTTGCAAGTTCAAGAGTCAAATTGACCATAACACAATAAATTTGGGTGACTTTAACATTCATCACTAGAGAGATCACATATTTCATCACTAGAGAGATCTTCCAAACAAAAGCTGAACAAAGGAAGTATAAAACTCAATAATACAATAAATAACTTAGACTTAGCTGATACATATAGAATATTTCATCCTTCAATGAGCGAATACACTTTCTTATTGGCAGCACATGAATCCTTCTCTAAAATATACCATTTAGTATGCCACAAAGCAGATCCTAGCAAATACAAAAAGTAGAGATACTACTCTGCATTTTATCAGACCATAAAGGAATGCAATTGGAAATCAATGACAAAATAAAAAATAAAAACTATTCCAACAGCTGAAGACAAAATAATGTGCTACTGAATGAACAATGGGTTGCAAAAGACAACAAGAAGGAAATTAAAAAATTCTTAGAGGTAAATGAGAACACTGATAAAACATATCAAAATCTCTGGAACACTATGAAGGTAGTACTAAGAGGAAAGTCCATTTCATGGGGTTCATTCCTTAAAAGAAGAAAAAGTCAACAAATAAATAATCTAACATTACATCTCAAAGCCCTAGAAAATGAAGAACAAATAAACACCAAGAGCAGAAGAAGACAGGAAATAATTAAAGTCAGAGATGAAATCAAAAGAAAAGAAACAATTGAAAAAATTGACAAACCAACCAAAAATTTGGTTCTTTGAAAATTAAATAAAATTGACAAACCCTTAGCCATGCTAATGAAGAGAAGGAGAGAGAACACTCCAATTACTAACAAATGTGATGAAAAAGGAAGTATCACAGCAGACACTACAGAATAATGGAAGATAATTAGAAATTATTCTGAAAACTTGTACTCCAATAAAATAGATAATATCAAAGGCATTGACAAATTTCTAGAGTCACAATTTAAACAGATCAATTTCAAGCAATGAAATAAAAGACAACATCAGAAGTCAAACAACAAAGAAAAACCAAGAAGCAGATGGATAAAAATTGGAATTCTAGATCTATGAAGAACTAATACCTATACTCTTCAAATTATTTTGGAAATTAGAAAAAGAGGGAGCACTTCCAAACTCATTGTATGAGGCCAATATCACCCTGATTCCAAAACCAGGCAAAGACACATCAAATAATGAAAAATTCAGACCAATATCTCTAATGAACATAGATGCAAATATTCTCAACAAAATTCTGGCAAGTCAAATATAAAAGCATATCAAGAAGACTATGCACCATGATCAAGGCAGGTTTCTCCCAGGGATGCAAGGGTGGATTAACATATGGAAATTAATAAGTGTAATTCATCACATGAATAGACTTAAAGGTAAGAATCATATGATCATCTCAATGGATGAATTAAAAAGTGTTTGACAAAATACAGCACCCCTTTATGTTCAAAACAGTAGAAAAACTAGGGATAACAGGAACATATTTCAACTTCATAAAAGCAATCTATGCTAAGCCCCAGGCCAATGTCATTCTAAATGGAGAATAATTGAAAGCATTCCTTCTAAAAACTGGAACAAGTCAGGGATGCCCCCTTTCACCACTTCTACATAAGATGGTTCTTGAAACACTGGCCAGAACAATTAGAGTGATTAAAGAAATTAAAAGGATACAGATAGAAAAAGAAATACTCAAATTAGTACTATTTGAGGATGATATAATCCTATAGCTAGAAGGCCCAAAAAATTCCATCAGAAAACTTCTAGAACTAGTAAATCAATTCAGCAAAGCAGCAGAATACAAAATTAACAAATCAATAGCATTTCTGTATATTCTCTGAAAGAAAAACTACCCCATTTACAACAGCCTCAAAAAAAAAAAAGAAAACCTAGGGATCAAACTAATAAAAGACGTGAAAGATCTCAAAAATATATCACTGCATCTCTATGAAAGACCAGTTCATAGAGATGCAGTGATATTTTGTGTGTGTCCGTTAAGACTCTTAACGGACACACACAAAATAATTTAATTTAATTGTAGCAGCAAAAGTGACTTTATTATCATCACTTATTAACTATAAAAACTATAGAATGAAAAATAAAAAAATAAAAAAATTTAGAAGTTGGAAAGATCTCCCTTGTTCTTGGATAAGCAGAATTAATATTGTCAAAATGATCAAACTACCAAAAGCACTATACAAATTCAATACAATTCCAATCAAAATCCCAAAGACATCCCTCATAGAAATAGAAAAAGCAGTCATGAAATTCATCTGGAAAAATAAGAAACTCAAAATAGCTAAAGTAATCCTTTGCATGAAGTCTGAAGCAGGTGGCATCACTATTTCAGAACTTAAACTACACTAAAGAGCAATAGTAACAAAAACATCATGGTATTGGTACCAAAATAGAATGGTAGAGCAGTGGTACAGAATAGAGGGCCCAGAGAATAACTCACATAATTACAGTTATCTTTTATTAGACAAAGGCACCAAAAACATACATTTGAGAAAAGATAGCCTCTTCAGCAAATGGTACAACAAAATAAAATTAAACTCCTATCAACCCATGTGCAACAAAATAAAATTAAACTCCTATCTTTCACCATGCACAAACTCAACACAAAGTGAATCAAAAACCTAGGAATTAAACCAGAGATCCTGTGTCTAATAGAAGAAAAAGTAGGGCCAAATCTCCATCATGTCAGATTAGGCCCTGACTTTCTTAATAAGACCCCTATGGTGCAAGAATTAACATCAAGAGTCAATAAATGGGATGAGTTCAAACTAAAAAGTTTCTTCTCAGCAAAAGAAACAACCAACAAGTGAGATGAATAGAGAGCCTACATCTTGGGGAGCAAATTTTTAACACTTGCATATCAGATAGTTCACTAAACTCTAGGGTATATAAAGAAATCCAAAAGCTAAACACCCATAAAACAAATAATCCAATCAATAAATGGCCCAAGGAACTGAATAGACACTTTTCAGAAGATGATAATCAATCAACAAATATATGAAAAAAATGTTTATCATCACTAGCAATTAGAGAAATGCAAATAAAAACTACCCTAAGATTTCATCTCACTCCTATTAGAATGGCAGCTATTATGAAGACAAACAACAATAAGTGTTGGCAAGGATATGGGGAAAAAGGTTCACTCATACATTGCTGGTGGAACTGCAAATTGGTGCAGCCAATATGTAAAGCAATATGGATATTTCTTCGAAAACTGGGAATGGAACCACCATTTGATCCAGCTAGCCCTCTCCTTGGTCTATATCCAAAAGTCTTAAAAACAGCATAACACAGGGACATAGTTGTTGGGGTTTAAGTGTGCAGAGTTTAGCTCCCTCATCCTGACACTTTGCAAGAAACTGTGGCTGTGTTTTAGGTCAGCTGAAGGCATGCCTCGCTAGGAGGAAAAGTCCTCTTCCCTTATCACAAGACACAAGCTTCTGCATGGTTTGGCCTAGAGGAAGAAGCTTTCTGCATACTGGACCTGGGAACAGTACATTCGGGGATTAGATAATGTCTACAAAGAACTTTGGGAGGGTACTTATCAAAAAGAACAGGAACAACTTGAATTTAGCTCTGTGTACCTGCTGAGGCATGATATTTGGGCTATGTGGATGAAGTGTTACTGAAGAATTGCTTGCTTTGTTAGAAGAAGAATATAAAAGAAACATGCAAATAAAGCTCAGCATGCAGTTGCAATTGCTGCCTTGGCTCTGCATCCCCTGTGTCCTGGTGATTTCGTGACCCTTACTCAGGGATCCGAAAGCACTAGACGTTCACACATAGTCACATCAATGTTTATAGCAGCACAATTTACAATAGCTAAACTGTGGAACCATCCTAGATGCCCTTCAATAGATGAAGATGGATAAAAAACTGTGGCATATATACACAATGGAATATTACTCAACAATAAAAGTAATAAAATCATGGCACTTGCTGGTAAATGGATGGAGCTGGAGAATATAATGCTAAGTGAAGTTAGTCAATCCCCCCCAAAAAATGCTGAATGTTTTCTCTGATAAGGACGATGATTCATAGTGGGGTAGGGACAGGGAACATGGGAGGGTTAGACAAACTCTAAAATAGGGCAAAGTGGTGGAGGGAAAGGGTGGGAGCAAGGAGTTTGAAAAGAAAATAGAATGAGATGGACATCATTACCCTAAGTACATGTTAGAAGACATGAATGGTGTGAATATACTTTGTATACAACCAGAGATATGAAAAAATATCCTCTATGAGTGTAATATGAATTGTAATGCATTCTGATGTTATATGTAATGAAATTGAATCAAAGATAAAGAAAAGGCTGGGTATATAACTTTCAGGTAGAGCAACTGGGGTTCAATCAATTTCACTTTCAAAGAGATATATATTAGCAATTCAGTTGTCAACAAATAATGAATCTTTAGAAGACAGAATGTGGGAATCATTTTGTATTTTTTAAGACAAAAAGAAAGAAGTCTTTATAATCTGCTTATAGTTTCTTTATACACTGAAAGGTTAATGTTCCTAAGTAAGTTATAATATTTCTGAAGTAACAGCTTTTCTTCTGACATTGAAGTTTGGAAGAAAATTGTTTTTCTAAACAATACTTATGTTTCAAACAATATGCTATTATTTTCATTTACTATTTCTCCAAGAAAAAGCTGCTAGATGAATAAGTTTAAATGAAATCATTATATTGAGGTTTTTAAAATATCATTGTATTGCATTGCTTTTAACAAAACAAACATGTCTATAGAATTTCTTATTCGTTATTTTATGGTTTTGTATTTTGTTATTGGAATCGCAATTGAATTTATATTAAGTTTACTTTCTCGATAACAAAATATATGTATTCAAGGTGCTTTCTTTCTTAGAAGTTCTAAGTAAGGTTTCTATAGTGCAGTTCTTACATTGTTCAAGTTAGAGACTCATTTTTTCAAAAAACACATCATGAAACAGTACTTACAATGCCAGGAAAAGGATTATTTTGAGCGTAAATTTTTGTGATTTGAATTTAACAACTCTGAATATGAGCCACAGAAAGCAAAATTGTATAAACAGTTAATTACACTTGACTTTTCACATTATCAAAGGCATAATACATTCAATTACTTGCTATTGCCCTAGATTTTATACTTTACACTGCCATTAGTGATTTTCTGCAAATGAATAAATTGATAAGTGATATTTTTATTTTGGAGATCAATGCTACAGTAGTGTAATTATTCACATTTTTTTCTTAAGTTATTTTTCAAAATCATTATTTAGTTGACAGAGTTTTTACAAGATCAATTATTTTTATCAGTAGATTCATTCCACATAAATTTAATATGTCAAAATACTTTCATTTCTGTACCTATCTGGCTTTGGTCAGATATTGAATGATTAGGAATTGCTCCAGTCTATGACTCTTAGTGGAGCCCTAGAATATAAGCATCTATGAGGTCTACCTAAACTATTTAAATCATCCCTTAAAATTGGATGTTTAGGTATATTGAAACAAAAATAATGCTTAAATTTCAAATGATAAAATAAGCTCTCATCTTATGGATTTAAAGTTATATTCATAACTTTCAAAATTGTGAGTAGCTGAAATTCAATTTTTTCCCATTATTCTTAATAAAATATACCAACTTTCTCTCATAATTGATTTCACTTATATTCTTTGATTCACTACCACAATTGTGAATCATTTAAAAACACAAAGACTTGGATAGAATGAATGTACTTCTCATAACAATGGATCATGAAAAGAAAATGGTGAATTCAAACTTTGTGTTTCCTAGGCAATCTAGCTTGGTTTGTTAAAGAGTGACAGTTTCTTCTGATCTGAGATTGCAAAACCTACCTTTTTTAAATGAAATATCAATCAAATCCAATCAAAAAGATCAAAGGAAGTGATAGGATCAAGAGGTGCACAACTGCTGTGAAATAACTGAATGAAAACCAAAGAAAGCTTACCTGAGCTTGGATTAAAAAATAGACAACTTTTTTGTGGGAGTGGGTAAAGTGTATGGTGAAATCACAGTGGGCAGAAATTCAGACAGGCAGAATTTGTGTTTTGGAATACCTGAAAACCTGACCTATGAGTAGAGTAAAAGATATCACAGACCCTGCTGTCCTCAACAGAGAAAAAGCCATAATTTATCCTTCTGCTCCCAAGGAGCCTATAAATGTTTAGCGTACCAAAGGCACATGGTGAAGACTGCTTCTAAACTAAATGAACCTGCAGAGAAGTCTCCTCAAAAGCTTTCTAGAATTTCTTCTTGACACATTTATACAATTGAGAGAATATAACGTTTCAGCATGTGATTTGTGTCTGAGTTTGATTCCCCAATGTTAATTTGAATAACAAATGATGTTGTTTGGACATGAAAATAGAGGAAGAAAGTCACAAGTTTTAAAAATTCTATATTAATTGAACAGAGATATTGTTTGTTTGCCAATTGAAGAAAGAGTCCTGCAAATAGTATTGAATTATTTTCCTTTGGATCATCAAATAAGAATAGAACAGATAAGAAAAGTCTTTGTTTCACTTCAAAATCAGTTATGATAGATCCAAGTTTTATCTAGTAATCTAAAAATATTTAATTATTCAAAAAAATCTTGAAGTGGGATTCAGGTCAATATTCAAACATTTGTATAAGTATAATCTTTGATCTTTATATGTTGGAATAAAAAGTCAAGACAAAAAGAAAAATTTTCACTTACACATTTCAACCAAGCTTTATTTCTTTGTTTTAGTTAATTTTTTCTATCATGTTAAACTTAAATAAATTCTTAATTCAGAATCTTATTGTAAAGTGTAGTACATTTTAACAGAAACTACCTTTCTAAAACACAATGTAGTCTAAATTCATTAAAAGTAATATATTTATACCATTCTACTGTAATCATATAAATTATATTACAGTGTCAAAAGAGACATTTTCATAACAATAATTGTTATTAGCAATGACTATTTCATTTTCAATAAAAATGTCTGTCATTGACCAACATTTGTTAAATTCACAAACATGACAATTACCAGCTTCTCACATCAGGAGAAGGAGCACTTATGACATAAAATAAAAGAAATACTCCAACTACAAAGTCAAGTATTTCCATCTTACCAACTAATAAAGGAAAATGACTTTTAAATCACCCCAAACCACTTAAATTACTTTTCAGTGTCCACTTCACACATTACATTATAACTTCATTATCATTGAGACATATGCTCTGCTAATTGCAATATTAACATCTAGGAAATAGCCTTTTAAAATTTATGGTAGAATCTATTTGATGACTTACTGTGAATATTTTACTAACAGCTAATGTAAATCTAATGGTTTTAAAGAAGTGCAATTTCTAAGTAGTAATTTAGAAAATATTTAAATTAAAGTAGAAAACTTTTAAGAGTAAAAAAGTTTTTAATAAAAACTTTACAATTTTTCCGATTTTAAAATATTTTATTTTTTCTTATAATTGAAAAACATACTCTGCTTTCTAAAAAATGGTTCACACTTCCCTAAATTAAATAATTAATATTAAAATTATCTCTAATTATCAAACAATATATTTAGCTTTAAAAATGTTTCTAAGAATAACATGGCATTAAATTTTATTATTTATGAATCCCTTGAAAAATAAGCAAATGTATAATATTTTCATATTTATGTCTCTGGGCAAAAAGGGCTACTATTGCATAATACTTACCTACCATTTATATTTTGTGTATTTTATAGAGACAATTGATAATAAATTGTCAATGAAACAGCAATTGTTTTCACTCTATTTACTATTGTGTCTATGTGTTAAAAGCAGAATGATTTCATTTACCTGTGGCCATCCTGATGTGATATTAAGTGAAATCTGGAAGATTCTCCAAAAATACCTTGCTGAGTGTTTTATCTCAATACATCTAATTCACTATAAATAACTTTTTGTATTGTTATTCAGTATAACATTTTTTAGCTTCATCAATAGTACTTAAAAATTGGTATTACCCACATTTTTATTTTGATCTTTAAAAATATTATATTGAAAATATAATCTTTTGTTTTGAAACTTAAGAATATTATGCATGGACCAAATTGATAAGCAACTGAATGAATGCAAATAAATATTTTTATTATCTGTGACTGAGAGAGAATTAGCTTCTAGATTGAAAAAATAGGAATTGGAAATCAACCACAAATAGGTCCACTCAAAATAAAAATATCAAATTACATGACCAAGGATTTTGATAATCCAAAAATGTTGATGAGAATATGACAAGACAACCCAAAGCATTGCTCTACTAAGATAAACAGTGACCATTCAAAACAATATTTCTATGTTATAAATCATAGAACTTGTGAGTTTATTAGGAAAATGGGTCTTTGCACATATAAATATATATAACATCTTGAGATGAAATCATCATGTCTTATTTAGGTAAACCTTAAATGCAATGATAGCATTCATTATAAAAGGGAAGACACACATCCAGAGGAGAAAGCCATATGATGAAGATAGAATAGAATTATGTAGCCACATAACAAGGAATGCTTGAGCCACTAAAAAAGATAGAATAAGCAAGAAGTATTCTTCATTATGGAATTCAGAGGGCATGTGGCCCTCTAGATACATCAGTTTTGTCCTTTAGCCTTACAGTTTTATGAGAGAATAAAACAAATATAATTGCTAATCCAAAAAATAAACTAGGAAACTAATAAAACTAGTTATCAGAAAAATTAAATTTTAAATGAGTAATTATTGTACATATATTATACTGGAAAAAATATCCTTTAGGTGGTTTCAAGTATTGACAGTAACAAAAGGACATAGGAATTCTCCCATATAAATGATAGACATAGAAACTGGTATAACCATTTTGTAAGCAATCTAGCATATAACTTATGAGTCTAATATTGCACTTCTGGCTAAATATATCTGAAAATTTTTACACATGTCACTAGTGTAAATGTGTGAAGACAATTGTTGCAGCATCATTTGGTGTGCAGAGTTGGAGGCAATATGCATGTGAATTTCTGAGACACTGGAGTAAAACAATGTGTTATAAATGGTAGATACAGCTAATAAAAACACTACTGTCTCTGTAATATAGACATATATATATATATATATATTATGTTGTATATAAACACATAATTTGCACACATATATACACAAATATACTGAGATAAATTAGTGTGAAAATATATCACATAAAGAAACATTAAACACTTTACAATGTTTACAACATGCTAGATAAATGTAGATTAAATGTGCGTGTAATCAAAAAATAAATAAATAAATGTATATTGCTGGAAAAACCCTGAATGTACTAATGAAATTAATATGCAATGAACAACTGGAGATGATTAACTGAATGATCTGGACAAAATGTCTTTCCTGAAATGTAGTAAGTAAATCCATGAAATTCATTGAGACCTTCTATATCCAAAATGTATCCATAATTTATGGATAGAAACAGCAATTAAATATTTTATTGGCTTAAAAGTTTGCATATAGAAGAGGAAACAAATACAGGTGCATATTAGGAAACAAACTGTGATAGATGTCCAAATAAGGTGCTTATGCAAGAAAAGGAATGGACAGATTAATTCTAAACTGGTTGTTTGAAAATATTACACTGGGGACAATGTAATCTGAGTTGCATCCTCTATACTTGGGTAATATTGATGGGAGAAGAAAAAATGGAAAAGAGCAAATTGCTGGATATAGTTTAGTAGAAACCATGTTGAAAAATACAAGCAGCAGTTACCAGATGGATTGAAAAATGGATTAGAGGGGTATTGAAGAGGGAACAGGAGGTGAGCAGCATGGATGTTTTGAAGGATTTATCAACCAAAGGCATCATTTTTGGTTATCTTTATGCAATTGCCAGACAGATTTGGCTAGATTTAAAAATATTTGTTCAAAGACTTCAGGAATAATAAAGGAGAGAGTTCAAAGTATCAGGCAGTGCATAATGGAAAATCAAAGAAAAAAAATTATTGCCAAGTGAAGATTTGAAGTATTCTAAGCATGAATTTTGTTAGGAATGAGGCCAAATATGCAAGAGATTTAGTGACCCACTTTCTAGCTATATTATTTTGAAACATGCCCTAAGACTTATAAGAGCCCAGGTAATCTGATACCACCAGACTTATGGTGAAGAATTAGTAGTATTGGAGAACATTATTGTGACCATGAGGAGAAAGATGTGTCTGTGGTCATAAAACCACAGGTTGCAGTCATTAAGTCACACCTCCCACTGTTTGAATATTACTAATGAAGTTGTGAACATAAAAATCACAGATTGCTAGTCTTGGGAGATAAGTCTGTGGTTTTGAGTTTCCCAATGGGCAAAACACCAACTGGCAGAGATTTATTAAATGGATTTTCTATAAATCAGACATTTTCATATCTCTCAAAATTATATTGAAATTTCTAGGTGTTATGTCACTAATACCAACAGGTAGAGAATGAAATAATTTAGACTAGAAAGAATATTCATTTTAATGTAATTCAACTTAGAAAACTAATAAAGCCCCAGATGGTTCAATATGTTTAAATTGCTTTTTATTAGTCTCACTGAAGAAGGAGAATTCAATTTGAAAAGATCAGATGTATGGATTAAAATATGAGTTTCCATGTATTTAACAGAAGAACAAAATCTATGAAAAGATGATTTATCTTTTATATGTTTTAGTGCCAAAGACATTTGATTTATTGAAGACATCTTCAAAAAATAAAGTTTTATAAACTGAAAGTTTTCCAAAGAAAATTATTTCTTTGCAAAAAGAGAATGCAAAAGTAAGAAATGAGGTGTGAGATAACATGGTCCACACCTAGGTATATGCTGTGGCTCTCATTTAGAAGTTATCTTGAACAATGTTCTCAGTAAGATTTATCTGTGAAGAATTGCATAAAATTATTTTTCTACCTATCTACTTACTAACTCATTACCTGCCTTCACACTAATAACCATCTGCAAATCTAACAAAAGGGATAGTTAACCTGAGTTGTTCACTTGGTAAAAAATGCTTAATCTGAATATATTATCTTATTAAAAATGAAGTTATGGATGACATATTAATTTTCTTTATCGCTTTGATTATATCCTTTTCATATTAAAATAAAATTTAATATAAATATTACATAAATACAATTTATACTTACAAACATAATACAGTATTTCATTATTTGTTTTATATTTTATGATTTCTAATGGATCTAGTTTTGTATTTTTTAATTTTCTTTCAACAGGGTAAATTTAATTTGCATAAGAAAAGTAATCTGACTTCTCATTTATGTATTTTTTTAAGAAAAAGTTAAAAGAAGTTTTATTACTTTGTTAGCAAAGGAGAAACATAGTGGTTTCTTTTCCCAGAGGCTGTGATTCTGCCTATCAGCAGGAACCTGAGGCTTTTAAGGAGGTTATCATAACTTGGGGTGTGTGTATGCGTCCACATCCCTATATATCCCTCCATATATCTAGAACATAGATATTTATCTATACAAGAACATAGATATTTATCTATACATGTATATATATATATATATGTGTGTGTGTGTGTGTGTGTGTGTGTGTGTGTGTGTGTGTGTAGACCGAGAGAGCTAGAGATAGAGAGAGAGAGAGTATGTGTGTCAGGAGCAGTCCATGGGTTGCATATGGGTCACCGTGCATGGAAGCCCCGTGGATAGATATATCTGGTATCTGGGAATGACCAGTGGACATTTTCTCTGGTCAGTTGCCAGGGAAAGTGTAAATTTTTATCCCACTCTGCCAGGGTTCACACATCACCTGAGATAGATGTGACCCTCTCTCCCACCCTAAGATGTCAGTCAACGTGCTACCTGCAGAACACCAGGAAGCAAGACTCTGTCCTTGAAACCCTATCCCTGCCTTTGATATATCAACTTAAATAAATCACCAAAGCCATTTTTCCTTTGTCTAGTTCCAGAACGCATGTGGAACAAATCTGTCCGGTGTTTCACTTTTTGTAAATATCTTTCTGATTATTTGTGCTTTGTTATTTACTATTTAAAACCTAAGTGTTGGAAAGAGAATCAATCACTCATTTCTCATTTTATTAATCACTAAATCCTCCTGAGTGTTTTTCCAAAATCTTCAAAAACTGATACTGAGAGGAACCACATCATTTTCCCAAGCCATTTCTTTTATTTATTTATTTTTTTGCTATGTTCACACTGTTGTCCATTTTAATCCCAAATTTACATAAAATATAACCCCCATGTAGTATTAATATATGATATATTTATATATTAATATTTTTCCTTTTTTATATGGTAATATAAAAGTTGTTTATAGAATGTTTGCCATGGGCTTTCAGGATCTCTTAATCATAGCTTCAACATAAAGTCCCATAAAAAATAATAGATGTGGGGCTGGGGATGTGGCTCAGTTGTAGAGTATATGCTTCACACATGTGAGGCATTGAGTTTGAATCTCAGTGCCACGTATAAATAAATGAATAAAATAAAAGTTCATCAACAAATATTATTTTTTAATTAAAAAATAGATGTTATTCTTCTCAAAAACTTGTCTGTTTGCCCTAAACAGCTAAGTTTTCTTCAGAATTGTTAATATATGTGGCCAAGAAATAACATTTCAGGAGTAGAAACATGACAAAAGCAAAAATAAAGAGCTCTATAGTCTTAGACATCTTATAGAAACATCTGATTTTTAAAGAATTATTGAATCTGGAGAACAGATTTCAGCTTCCAAGTAGAGGACAAAAATTAAGAAAACTACAATAAGAAAGGTAGGAAAAAAATATTTAAATTGTCAGTGTGGTCTACTTCCCTAAACACCCAGAGCCACACCAAGAAGAAATTTCTTGGTCCACAATTATCAAATAGTGAAAAGACAAATTAAAATGAATGCATAACTTCCACAACATTCTAGTACCTTGCCCAAGAAATCCACCTCTTTCATATCTTACATTGAACAATGGGAAAATTGCCATAGTTGTACCAAATAAGAATAGGAAAAAATTAGGGAACACACAATGACTTGGATGTGGATCTTGGTGATAGTCCCATGCTTTAGCCAGTGTGGCCTTGCTGTATCAGGAGTTCTGCAGTCACACTTACAGGAATGAGGAGCTCCCAAACACATATTCAGCACAATGTGTAGTCCATATGACCCAGAAAACTATGCATCAACACCAACAGATCAGAATGTCATACCACCAGCTGTTGACTATTATAAAACAAAAGCAGCATTCCTATCAAACCAGGCAGCTCATCCAATAGTCCCATGAGGACAAGGAGGCACTAATTGTGAAGATGATACAATGATTTCAACCGAGTGAAGAATACAATCAGTGGCCCTGCCTGAAAATGGAGCCAAATTAAAATCCCCTTTTAACCAAGAATCTAGTTAATAGCCCTATCCAGCTGTGGAGCACAGCTGGCAGCCTAGTCTGGCCATGGACATGAGTCAATCAGCTGACAAAAAAGTCCAGCTACAACCCTGTAAAACCCTCGTAGTAAAAGCTGACCCATCTGGAAACCCATTCTGGGTTGAGTTATGAAGTCACTGGTGGTCAATATTCTTTAAAGATTGATTTTCCTGCCAAAGATAACAACTCCAAAAGAAACTAACAAAGTTTTAGTAATCTTGCCCTAAATAACTGGAATCTATGAATTGCCTAAGAAAATATTCAAAATAAATGTCTAAAAGAAGTCAAATTAACTACAAGGAAACAATGAGAGGTAAATAAATAAAATAAGAGAAAAAATCCATTAACAAAATTTGAAGCAACATAAACAAATATAAACCATAAAAATTCTACAGATGAAGAATGCAGGAATAGAATAGGAATTCAGTAGACAGTATCAACAGCAGATTCAGTCAAGTATAAGAAATAATTTGCAAACTTGAAGACAGAGTATATAAAAAAATCCAGTTAAATTAAAAAGATAAAAGCAGAATGAGTGTACAAAACACTTATAGGACACCAGAGGCACAATAAAGATAAATAAGATATGCACCATGAAAAAAATTGATGAAATTAAGAACAGAGAAGAAGGTTCATTTAAAGAAAAAATGGACGAAAACTAAGTATGGGAAAAAAAATTCACATTCAGATTCCTGAAGTCACAAAACAGTTTTAACATGCAGAGGTATACACTAAAATATATTACAGTTATATTGTTAATCGTTAAAGAAAGAAATTGAAAACAGTGATAGAAAAGTGAATCATTACATACAAAGAAACTTTCACCAGACTACTAGTGGATTTCTAGTACAAATCTTAGAGACCAGGAGAGAGAAAGAATGATACTATATTAAAAAAAAACTGAAAGATAAATACTGTCAATTAAGAATACTATACATAAAAAAGCACCCCAAAGGATCAAAAATAAAGGGGAAAAAAGAAGGAGGGAAAGGGAGGGGCATGAGGGTACGAAAGATGGTGGAATGAGATGGATATCATTACCCTAAGTACATGTATGAAGACACAAATGGTTTGATTCTACTTTGTGTACAATCAGAGATATGAAAAATTGTGTTCTACATGTGTAATATGAATTGTAATGCATTCTGATTTCATATATAACAAAATTTTTTAAAAATGAAGAAAAATTTAAAAAGTTAATAATGATTATAACCACAATATAGTGTTAATAGAAACACATTTCACAAAGGAAATAAATTCCAATAATAGTAACATAAAGTAGGAGGGGGAAGGAAAGTATAGAGTATGAATATGCAGTATAAATTAAGTTTTTATCACCTCAAAATTGATTTCTGACTATAAAACATATTATACAAGCCTAGTAGATATACAAAAGGAAAAAAAAAATAAAGAAGGCTGCAGGTGGGGGTGTCAGAGTACTTGCCTAAGTCCTCTATTCCCAGCACCACAGAAAAAAATAAAGAGAGAGAAAAAGCATTAAAGAGAATGGGAGAATAAAACCATATCACAGTAAAAATTATTCTGGATTATAGAGAGAAGAGATGGAGGATGGAGGAGTAGATCTAGGCAGCAACCTCTGACTCCTCCAGAGACAAGGAAAGAAGCAGTGAAAGAACGGTTGACCAGAGAGGTGGTTACAGAATGAATAATCTAAAACTCAATATTGGACAGTTTGAGACTTGGAGAAACTTGAAGTTTGATTATCAGAGAAAAAAACAGGAAGAGAGTTCCTTGATCCTGGACCCTGATGACAATGGAATTTCAGGGTGGCTTAACAAAGAGAAAAAGAGTGAAAGAAAAAAGTCCATAAGTTTATTTCCTTAACAAGAGCTAGACAGAAAAGTAGACCAAGACAGACAGGAACAGCAAAAATAGTGAAGTGTACTCACAATTTAGCCTAAATTTTGAACTGAAAGCTGTGCTGGAAAAGGCAGCCATTTTCTCGGGTTCGTAGTTAATCAGTCTCTCTAGAAGAAATTAAATTAATACAACTTCAATCTACCTTCAGATGGTAGCAAATAAAATCAGAGGAAATAACTCTGACATGATCATCACAGTAATCCATCTAGAATAAACTAGCAGAAGGATTCAAGGATTGTTGTTAGATGAAAGGTATTGAACTTTTATCTTCCTCACACAGGAAAGGTGGGAGGTAGAGTGTAACTGACCCAAGAACAAATTGCTCCCAGGGATCGCTGCTATCTCAATGAAGTGGTCTTCCTAATGTTTATTAGTACATGAATTCACTCTAAAATGATTGCAGTTAATAGGGATTAGTTCCTTCTCTCAAAGTGGTGCTGACACTGGAAACAGCAGAGGATATACACTGAGTGGGATTGTCAATACATGGATATTTACTGAGCCAGAAGCAAGAAGTTCACTAACCAGTTCCTTGTGTAAAAGTAGTAATTATCATTACAGAAAATAGATAGATATAAAACAATATAAAAATTCAAAGGAAGAAAAAAAATCCCAAATAGACCACAATACTTCAACATTGATCCTGTTGACAACACAGTGGAGGAAATTTCAGATACAGTATTTAGAAAGTTTATAGTTAAGATATTCAATGAACTAAAAGATTAATGAATGAAAAGAAAGAATATACAGGAAGTAAAAGATAATTTAGATGAAAAGATGTTCTGAAAAAAAATTCAACAGAATTCTTGAAATAACTCAATAAATCAAATTAAAAATTCAGTTGAAAGCATCTCCAATAGATTATGTCACAGAGCAAACAGATCTTCAGACTTTTAAGACAAAGTATATAATCTTGAAAATAAAGACAACAATATAGAAAATATTAAGAGACCATACCTAGAATATTGAAGAAATATGGGATAACATTAATAGATCAATTCTAAGAATCTCTGATGTAGCTAAAGGCACTGAAATACAAACTAAAGGAATGCACAACTTTTTCAAAGGAATAATATAAAAAAATTTCAAACTTTAGAATGTGATTAAAAATCAAAATACAAGAAGAATATAGAATTCCAAATAGGTCTCATTAAAAATGATTCCCCATGAGACACATTATAATTAAAATGTCTAAAATATACAATAAAAATAGAAGTTTTAAAAATCTCAAGAGAAAAATGGCAGATTATATTTATAGTAGGCCAATTCAGCTTTCTATTGATTTCTCAGTTTAAAACCTAAAAGCGGGAGAAAGGCTTGGAATAATATTTATCAAGCCCTAAAAGATAATAAGGACCAAACATGATTACTATGTCCATATTAACCTACATTTTGGAATTGAAGATGTGATAAAAACATTTTATGATAAATAGAAACTAAAGCAATTCATAAATATTAAGTCCACACTATAAAACATACTCAATAGAATATTTCTTGCAGAAAAAAATAAAATATAAGAATCAAGGCCAGTGTTGGGATGAAGCTCACTAGATGAAGGGTCAATTAAAAGAGAATCAAGTCTAAATTACTTTTTAAGAAAAGTCAAAATGGCAGGAAATATAAGTCATCTATAATAGCACCGGATGTAAATATTATAAAGTCTCCAATAAAAAGACATAGATTGGATTAAAAAGCAACATCCAATCATGTGTTCTTTACAAATACTCATTTCACAGGAAAATACATCTGCAGACAAAAGGTGAAATTTTGGGAAAAGATATACCATGCAAATGAAGTCTGAAAGTAAGCAGAGATAGCTACTCTCATTTTAGGTAAAGCAGATTTCAAATCAAAATTGATCAGAAGATATCAAGAAGGTCAATGCATACTGGTTGAGGAAAACATCCAACAGCATGATAAAATGCTGTTGATAGAATGTGAATATTATATGACAATATGTAAATATTTGTGCCACAAATGTTAGTGCATTTATATACATAAAACAAATCCTTCTTAATATAAAGAATCAAATAGACTATAATACAATAAATAATACTGGGTGATTTCAGCACTTTATGTAAACACACTTTAGAGATAACATATGCAATTAATCAAGTGGATCTAGCAGACATTTATTGACTATTCAACCCATCAACAACAGAAATAACTTTCTTCTCAGTAGAACATGAAATCTTCTCTAGAATATGTCACATTTTAAGACACAAAACAAGTCTTGGGAATAATGGAACAGGTCCAGATAATACTAGAATGAAAATAAACATCAACAATATTTAAAAAAAAACATCCATTTTAACGCCTAGAGATTCAATGAAACACATTCGAATGAAAAATGAATCATACAAGAAATCAGGAGAGAAATAAAAAACAACTTAGACACAAATTACAAAAGAGATAATACATATCAGGTTTTCTGGGACTGAAGGCAGTTCTAAGAGGGAATTTTGTAACATTGAGATTCTACCTTAAATAATTTATAAAAATCTCAAATAAAATCCTAATATTACACCTCAAATTCCTTAAAAAAGAACAAACTTATTCCAAAATCAGTCGAGGGCAGGAAATAACTAAGAGCTAAAATGGATGAAACTGCAAATTAAAAATACAAAGGATCAGCTCAGCAACAAGTTGATTTTTTGAAAAGAGAAATAATATTGATAAATTCTTACCAAAATAAATTAAGAGAAGACCAAAGTCAACAAAATTAGAGATGAAGAGAAGACCAAAGTCAACAAAATTAGAGATGAACAGTCCAGAAGATTGTTAGAAACTGTTGTAGAAATTTATACTCTAATAAATTGGAAAATCTAGAAGATATTGATAAGTTTCTAGGCAACATGACACATTAAATTTGAATCATGACGATGTAGAAAATTTAAACAGAACAATACCAAGTGATGAGATTGAAGCAGCAACTTAAAGCCTTCCAAGAAATAAAAGTGTAGAACTTGGATTCTCCTCCAGGTTCTACCAGTTCTCTAAAGAAGAATAATGCCTATACCCTTCAAAATAGAATTTGAAATAGAAAGTGAGAGAACCTAGTCAAATTTATCTATGAAACTGTATCATCTTAATATGAAAACTGGACAAAATTTCAGAAAAAAAAGAAAATGTCAGTTAAATATCCCTGATGAACACAGATGCAAAAATCCTTAATAAAATGATTGTACACCACATTCAAAAACACATCAAAGAGCACAATATACCATGATCATTGGTTTTCCTTCCAGGGATGCCAGGTTGGCTCCATATATGTTAAATCAATAAATGTAATTCACCACATAAATAGAATTAAAGACTAGAACCCCCATGATTCTTTCAATAGATGCAGAAAATGCATTCAGCAAAACCCAGAACTCATTCATATTAAACATGATGGAGAAACAAAGGAAAAAACAAACAAGCCAACATTGTGAAGGCTACATACAACAACATCATACTAGAGGGAGAAAAAGAGAAAAAGTGAAAGTATTTTCTATAAAATCATTAAAAATTCAAGATGTCCACTCTCACTACTCCTGTTCAGCTTAGCTCTTGAAACTATTCCAGAGAAATCAGACAAGAAAAAAAACTGAAGAGATAATATCAGGAAAAGAAGACAGGATCCTATATTTAGAAGAACTAAAAACTCCACTAGATTTTTCAGAACTGACAAACAAATTCAGCAATGTACAGGATCAACAAACAAAAATCAATATATTTCTATATTACAATGATGAATCTGCTGAAAAAGAAATCAGAAAAAGTATCCTATTCACAGTATCCTCAAAAGCTTCTTAGGAATGAATAACCAAGGAAGTAAAAGACCTCTACAAAAAACTGAAGGAACTATTGAAAGAATACCTTACAATACGCATGGTATTGGATAGGAAAAGCTAATATTGTCAAAATGCCTATGCTACCAAAATTATTCTGCAAATTCAATGCAATCCTTATCAAAATATGAATGATACAAATACTCAGAACTAGAAAAAACAGCTTCAAATTTATTTGAAGAATAAAAAACTAGAATAAAGCAATCTTCAGCAAGAAGAGTGATACTGGAGTTATCAAAAACCCTGGTCTCAAATTATGGCACAGAGATAGATAGCCACCTGATATTCAACAAAGCTGCCAAAACATGTTATGAAAAAGATAGTCCTATTAACAAATGATCCTGGAAAACTTGATATGCATTTATACAAGAATGAAACTAGATTTCTGTCTCTAACCCTGCACAAAAGTTAACTAAAAATGGATCAAAGATCTGTCATTAGACCAAAAACTCTTAAGGAGCTAGAAGAAAACACAGGCTCAACAGGCCAACATATTGGTGCAGACAATGACTTCCTTAGCCAGGTCCCTAAAATTTGAATAATTATCAAGTAGATACCATCAAATTAAAAAAAATTCTGCACCACAATGAAATTATTATGAGCATAAAGTAAGAGCCTATGGAATGGGTGAAAATCTTTGCCCAGCTAATCTTTGGCAGAGGATTAATATCCAGACTATATAAATAACTCAAAAAAAACTAACAACAAAAAAATCAATAAATGTGCAAACGATCTAACTGACATTTCTCCAAAAAAAAACACAGGTGGCCAACAAATACATGAAAAAATGTTCAGCATCTCTAGTGATCAGTGAAATGCAAATCAAAACTACATTGAGATTTCATTTCCCTTTAGTTAGAATGACAATCATCAAGATACAAGTAATACTAAATGCTGGTGAGGATGTGGAGGATAAGGTACACTCATATATTGTGAGTGACAGTGAAAATTAATACAACCATTCAGGAAATCAATGAGGAGTTACCTCAAAAGACTAAGAATAGAACTATCTTATGAGGCAGGTATCCCACTCCTAATTATTTATCCCAAAGGAACTAAACTCAGCCTACTATAGTGATATAGCCACACTGATATTTATAGCAATTCAAAATAACCAAGTTATGGAACAAGCTCAAGTGCTCATCAAAAGATAAGTAAAGAGAATGGGGCTTATTTGCAGAGTAGACTTTTACTCAGCCATAAAGAATAATGAAATTATGGCATTTGCTGGTAAATGGATGGAACTAGAGAATATCATGCTTAGTGAAATACGTCAGAATTAAGGGTGAATGTTTTCTACCACATCTGGAACCTAGAGTAAAATAAGAAAAGAAAGGGGGTGGAATATCATGAACATAAAAAGGAAATCTGTTTATTAGAGGAAGGGCATAGAGCAGGATAGTTGAGGCCTATGGAAAGGAGCAATGATGGAATGAAATTGGCAAAATTATTTTATGTACATATAGAATATAAATATACCACAATGGATTTCATCATTAAGTATATACATTTTTAAAAAGCTACAAATAAATGAAAGGAAGAACAGTAGAGTAGAAAATGTGAAATGATGAGTGGGAGAAGGGAAGGTAAAGAAGAGATTGAAGACTGAAGTAAAGCAAATTATATTACATGCATATATGATTATGTCAAAATAAATCTCAATGTTATATATAAATATAATGTGCTCACAAAAAATACTCTAAAAGTCTTCCTGTGAGTGGGTTAAACCCACCCACAAAACTCAGGATAATCTTTCCGTCTCGACTCTCACTTACTATGGATGGATATATTTACTGGCTCCCCTTTAAAAGTAGCAGTTTTCTGCCTATCAGGAAGTTTTTTTAAAAAAAATAAATAAATGATAAATACCAAATACTTTTATTTTTTTCTGCTTGTCTTCATCATATAGCTGATAAATACTAACTGATAAATAGTGTCAAAGTCTTTAAACTTTAAATAACTTTAGTGAAATACTAACCATTTTCTTTCACAAATGGGTGATCCCACTGTCTATTCCCCATAATTTGTTTTTGAATTTGATAATAGATCTAAGAGACAAGAATATGCTAGTGAAAGGAAAAATTATTGGCCACAACCATTTTTTTTTAGCTTCACTGGCCTGTGCTCTTCAGAACTATAAGCTTGAAGCTAGAATGAGATGTGTGATAGATTTAAACAATGAAATAATAATAATAATAATAATAATAAGAAGAAGAAGAAGAAGAAGAAGAAGAAGAAGAAGAATTAGTCACAAAACAGGAAAAGGCCTGCATATCCCAGTGATTCTAGACATCTTGGCCTGAAACCCAACTTGTAAGGTCATATAGCACCTCCAGGACAACTTGACCCATTAAGTGACCATTAGTTCACTTAAGACAACTATACCTTCATCTTACAGCACAGAAGCAAGCAACCCATCTAGGCTGAACTCTTCCTAAATTGCCAAAGCAGAAAATTACAAACAATTAAGTGGTTGCAGTTTAAACCCACTTTTTTTAATGCAAAAATTGATACTGATATAATGGAACACAAGGATTTGTTTATGTAAAAATAATTAATAAATAATATTTTTCTGTATTTTTCCAGGAAGCAGCAGTGAGAACAAAAGTTTTAAAAAATTATATATTTACTTACTGAGTTAATACCTCTTTTAAAAAAATCAGTACTATTTTAGACAGAAGCAGTAAAAATTCAAATAAGTTAAAATCTTGTTAGATTAGGAAATTCATGTGCAAATTCAACTGAAATTTTTCAGAATTGAATATGATTCATGTTGGTAAACGTTTTTAACCTAACACTACAATATTAACTGCATAACATTATATATTAAATAAGAGTACACTATCAGATGGTAAATATAAAATTTTTATTTGTAAAATTTGATAGACTGTCATGATAAGATTTCTCAACTGTGACAAGTATCTATATCCAAAACATATATCTCTGTGTCTCTGCATATCATACCTACTCTTTATGAAGCTGGGATGCTTATTATGACCATTTAATAGAGTTGATAATTGAAAACATCAAGTAACATCTGGTAAATGATATGCTGAGGACTCCAGCAATCAAAAAATTTAACTATGAGGCTATTCTGCAAATTCCAGCAATTGATAGTGAATTAAATATAATTTAGGAGCAAGTGAAGTTAACTTCTATATTAAATGTTATAATGCAGCTTGAAAACAGTTTTAGAGTTATTATATATTTTAAAATTTTACAAATTACAGTAATACATATTCCTTTGTCCACATATATGCAATCTAATACAAATGTATAGTAGTAAATTAATGAAGAATGTAACAGGCTGTTATTAAATACTCTCGTTTAATTAATGATTTCATGTGAATTTCAGCAACTTAGGAGTCTGAGACAGGATGATAGCAAGTCAAAGACCCATCAGCCTCAGCAAAATGGCAGGACCTTCAACAAATTAGTGAAAAAGAATAAGGATGTAGCTCAATGTTAAAGTGGCCCTGGATTTAACCCCCAGTACCCCCCCCAAAAAAAACAACTCATCATTTTAGAATAATCTTAGTTGCCTACTTAACAACCTTATACATCTATTAAATAATTTGCTCACAATCTTCTTCATAGAATGTCACATTTATCACATTTTTATTTTTTCCTATCCTCATAACTTTCTGAACTATGGTGATTTAGAAAAGAGAAACAGAAGTACACTAGCTTAATAGGCCACAATTATAGATGACTGAAAGAAAAAAAAATTGCTAAAGCCACAGTTAGATCTTCAGTGACACAATAGTTTATTTCCTAGATTCACATTCTCTGTAGAGATATTGTTGATTCCAATGATATTTTTAAATTAATACATTCCAGTTTTTATCCTAAGGACAGTTTAATAACTGCACTTAGTAACTAAATAACAGACTCTTTTGTTAGTATTTCAATTACAAAAGCAATGTCCTCATTTATCTAAGTAACAAAACACAATGTTAAGCAAAATTTGGCCTCCGTGAAATGGATAATGACTTCAACTAAAGTATTCTTAATGATTTGTGTGTAGTAACCCTTTCTAGTGAGCTCCATCTTTTTCAATTATGTACAAAAAAAAGAAAATATTTACAAAAATGCTTATGAAAATATTTAGAGTACTTTTCTGAAAATAACACCTGTAAAATTACCTCAAATTGTATTAGTGAGCTTAGAAAAAGCAATGATCTTAATATGTGCCACAGCACACATTACTGACCATTTCAAAATGTGGTGATGCAATTTGGAATTCTGTAATTTAATGTTATACATGGAACACCTTATTAATTTTATTGATTCCCATTAATTATATATTAAAAATAAAAAATAGCATAAATTTTCATTCTTTAAAGAAGGTTCTGCTGATTTAAAGCACATAAGAATTTTCTACAATACTCTAAAGATAGTCATATTTGTGCTCCAATTCAGAATAATTAGATCAAAATCTCCATGGAAGTTGAACTAGATCACATTAATTTTATCCATCTTAATAAATTCATTGCTTTTTAAGAGTTTCTTCTTCCCAACAAACTTTTCACACAATGTTATGTACATTAAAATGAATAAGATGTAGCTTATTTACATTTTGTTTTTTCTGTAATGAAAATTTTCATCATAAAGGAAGAGTATCTAGGAGAGAATGGAGAAATTCCCACAGAATGAAATTGACCAGAGTATGCTGTGTATGAATATATGAATATAGCACAACAAATTGCACGTTTAGGTAGGTCTATATGCACCAACTTAAAAGAAACAATGAATAAATAGAAAGAAGACTTGTAGGATAGGAAAACAGGATCAGGGGGAGGGAAAGAGGAAGTACTAGGGATTGAAATAGAGCAAATTGTGTTACATGCATTTCTAAATGAAGCCAACTATTAAGTATTACTATAATGTGCTACACTATTAAGTATGACTATAATGTGTTAATCAAAACATAAAAAAGGATGTTTAGATATTTACAGAAGGATTTCATATCAAATATACTAATTATTATTCAAATAACAAATTTCCAGTTGAATATGATATCTTCACACAGCTGCAACAACCAGATCAATTATTTTAGACTAAAAATAAATGGTTTATGGGATTATGATTTACAGAGTGCTTCTAAAACTACTGAGGCCATTCAACAGATTTATCAATGTGCTAGATGAAAAAAAAAATGAAGCCCATGGAGTATTTTATAAAATTTTTACTAAGAAATTTCTTAGTGTCAGAATTCATGTAATCTTCAGTATATGTCTTGGTTTCTATTGGGGGAGTTAATTATCTATAAAATATTTTAGATGTCAGTGAAAAATAAAGTTTCTCCCTCATATCTTAAACGAAAATGAATTAAAAATTTCCGTTTACAAAACAATGAAATTTGTATAAGAGAATAAAATGCATATAACACTGTGGGGCTCACCAATTTCAGTGTGATTATAAAAGCAGCATAATCTAGGTTTTGCAGAAATACTGACACAATAGCCTATTGTATCACTGCTCATTTCACAGAAGTAAAGACAATGTAATAGGATAGTTAAGAGCTAACTACTCAGACTGTTCATACAGGTCTGGATTCTGCGAGTTATCCATCTTGAGAAACTGTGTATGTGATTTAGTTATATTCTCTAAAATAATAATGATGTAATTATTCACTTATTAATGTAGTTCTGAAGGAGGAACCATATTTCATGTCTAGTAGGCCTTGTGTGCTCTAATAAATCTATTATTATCTGGGATATCTTAAACTTACTGGATTTATTCATAAATTTAAACTTTTGAGTTCTATTCTCAGTATTTCTAGATTTCAACTGTTTGGAAACCCTCCTCTGGTTAAATCCATGATTGTGATCAGATTTGGTTTTCCTGTATGAAACATTTCATAACCAATTTCATTTTTTGAAATGTAACATTGAAATATTTCATTTGTGACCTTTCAAGTATCTGCAGATATCAGTTCATAGAGAATAAGATTGTCTAAATGTTTGGTGGTAAATTAATATATTGTAGATTTCAACACTTAGTCCTTTTTCATTGTATTTAGATGATTAAGCAATGAGACAGAACAGAGTGTGAATCTTAAGGCATTTATTTACACATGGTAGACTATTACAGTCATGAGGCTGAAAGCCAGAAGCTATCAAATGAGTAAAGTGTGAATTAGGCAAATCATGCCTGGGATGGCATGTCTAAGTGTATTATGAAATGTGACTCATAAAATCAAATTAACATATGTAGAAATACTTTAAAATAATAAGCAGGGTGCATTTAGCAAAATGCATAGCTAAGGATATTTGTGACTTGAACAGTGTTAATTAAAACAAAAGCTCAGAATTCTTGTTGAAAATATAAACAGCTGAGGTTTTATTCATTTGTTTTTGTTGGAATTTATTGCTTGTTTGGCTCTTATGTGTGATTTGTTAATACAGATATTGACATACAATGTATCAAATCGTCAGATCTAACAAATGGACTTCATGCTTCAGCCAGTTTATGGCTCTAGGCTGAGTGATTTGTTTAATTTTTCTATAAATTTTCTTTAAACTTCTTCCTCCAATATCCACTCCATTTAATATTATTTCATTTTGAAGTAGTTATTTCAGATAGATTCAGGCTAATAATAGCTTCATAGGTAGTATTGTTTTTCTACTATTTTCTTTACCATGCTATATTGGATAAATCAGGATATGGCTATGGCTGCCCACATTTTTTTTTCTTCCTGTAGGTACATATTCTGTATTTCTAGCTAATAATAGATTCATAGGTAGTATTGTTTTCTACTAAATTATACATGTGCCATGTATAATTTGTCAATTTTCTACCCTTTACTCCGGTTTTTCCTCATTAACATATTATAATCAGAACATTTTTCAAAACTAAGATTTTTTCCTTGGTATGATACTGTTAACTAAGTTTCAGAAGCATATGAATTTCAGAAATATGAGTGTTCTATTGACATTCATTTTCTGGTCATTGATCCAATCCAGGATCCCACAAACATTTAGTTATGTTTATTTAGTCTCTTCCACCTTGTGACACATCGTTCCTCTGTCTTTCTTTGACTTACAGGAGTTTGACAATTTGAATATTATTGGTCAGTTCTTTTATACAATGTCTTTAAATTGAGCTTGTCTGATGTTTGCTAATGCTTAAGTTGAAATTATATATCATTGGTAATAACACAACAGAACATATTGATTTTCCCAATGCATTGTATAAATGGGTACATCATGTTGACATAAGACTGTTTTAATATTAACATTGATTGCTTGAGTAGAATAGTTTCTGCAGTATTTTCTATATTAAATCCACTATTTACTACAGTAAACTTATTATAAATTGCCTTTGTAATTACTAAATATTTTTGGAGGAACTAAGTTGATAATATGCATATATCTTGTGTCTGCTTGAATTTTCAACCACTAATTTTAATTTCATTCTACATTTATTAATTAAAATTCTTATTTACTTCTTCTGTTGTCCATCTATGTCAATATGGACTTATAATATTTATTTTGCTCATTAGGTTATAATAATATTATATATTTTGTTACCCAAAATTTCCAAACTTTCATCTTTGAAGGCTCTTTCAGGTTGGCCCCATGTCCTTCTAGGCTGCATGGTTCAGTTGTGCAGTTTATGTATATTCATCTGTTCATATGTTAATGAGTGAGTATGAATATCATTAACTCCAAACTAGCCCCACAGGGAAAATTTTAGCTTCAAATTTTTATTAGTTTTTATCTGGCTTTCATTATCTATAATGTATTTGTATTTGTTCAAACATAGAACAAAAATTAAGTAATTTCAGAATTTCTACCCATATCTCTATGAAAAAAAACTTATTATCTAGGGTCCTGTGTTTGTTTAGTTTTTTTGTTTGTTTGTTTGATTATTTGATTTTTTAGTCTTCACCCTCGTAGTATAAAGTAAAAACATTCTTCTCATAAACTCTTCCATCTGTATGTTTCTTCCCAATGTATTTCACTGTAGTTATTGTGATGTTTGTTATATAATTAGACTCATTTGTCACAATTTGAATTTGGTCTTCTATGCTTACCTTTTTTTTTTTTTTAAGTTGCATATGGGAAAATTGGCTCTTTGTTTTACACAGTTCTGCAGCTTTTGACAAATGCATAGTCAATGTCTAACACCACAATTTCATATACAATAATTTCTTCACCCCATATGGCTCCATACCACCTCTTTATGAACAAGCTTTTTCCCTAACTATGGGAAACCAGTTATTTCTTTTTCTGCCTAAAATTTTGTCTTCTCCAAAAGATCTTATAAATGGAATTTTGAAATTTAGTCTTTGTATTTTACATTCTTCCTTTAGCAAAATGAATTTAAAATTCCTTCATATTTTTGCATGTATAAATAACTAATAAAATTAGATTTTATTTTTAATATACTTATTTATTTACTTATTGTTATGTGGTGCTGAGGATTTAACCCAGTGCTTCATATGTGCAAGCCAAGCACTTTACAACCCCAGCCTTATTATTTCTTTTCAAAAGGCATTTGTGTGTGTGCTGAGAGCCATAGCCAAGTAAGATTGATGACGCATGGCATTTTTGGTTGAAAGGTGACCCTGCTCAGGGATTAGGGTGGCTCCAGGTTTAGGGTGGTTATCCTGATGGATTAGGGTGGCTCCAGGGTTAGGGTGGATCCTGCTGGGAATAGGGCGCTTCCTGCTGCCTCAGGGGCCTGCTCCTTGAGTTCCTGTGGAGTTCTCACAGGGTTCTGAGAGTATTGGTATGCAGAGCCTGGTGGAGGGAGTGTATTTTCCCAGAACATGCATGTAGAGTGCCGGTGAGAGATAGGGAATAAAGATTTGCTGTTGGAATCTACAAGGCTTTTGTGGTGGCTCGGTTATTTTGTGCCCAGCCAGACTGCATGTGTGTGTGTGTGTGTTTTAATTTTTGTTCATTATGAATAAACTTCTACAGATAATTGAAAAAAATGATTTTTTTGTGATCATGTGTTCATTTCTCTAGTGTAGATTCTTATATGCAGAACAACTGAGTCACAGGTATATATTTGGCTATATAAGAAACTCAAATTATTTTCCAAATGACTAGCATTTTACATTGCGAACAGCAATATATAAGAACCCCAATAGTTCTGTATCCTCCTCATTACTTGAAATTGCCCTTCTAAGATGTGTGTTTTGGGAGGCCATATATAAATTATGGGTTTGTGGTGAGCCATTAAGGCAGGAAAGCTGCTTCGATGGTAGTGTCAGTATTATGTACCATGCCCCATGTCTTAGGCACAGACCTGTCTTGTTTTTCTAGAGATGTGGGGCATGGTACATAATACTGATCCTCTCATTGAAAACAATTGTATGTCCTCATTGCTTTTCCATCTCCCCAGTTACAATGAATTTTCACCAAAGTGCTAAGGGCAGGAGTGTTTGCTGCCTCTCCCATCCTTAGACTTTTATTCTATATTGGAGATCAGAAAATCAGACTGATGTATTCTTTCCACAGGCATAGTCCCCTGATAGGGATCCCAGGTAAACATTATGGCATGTCTTGAGGGTTTTCCCATTCTTTTCCTAGAGCACCTAATAGTGTTCCTACAGAATGAACCTGCTCTGTAACACAATTAGACTTCATCAAATGCCAGTTATCCTGATCATCTTTTCTTTACCATGCTAGATTGGATAAATCAGGATATGGCTATGGCTTCCCACATTATTTTTCTTCCTGTAGGTACATATTATTTTCAAATTTTGGGCCATTTTTTTTCCATTCAGAGGCTTTACATCTCTAGGTCTCTAATAAGTTTGAAAAGCATTTAAAATCCAATGTTTGTTCATATCCATTGATAAAGGCAGACATGTGCAATCTTTCACTCACCCTACAATGGGCCTTGTCCTGGAACATAGGATCGGAGTCTCTACTGAATTTTTGCTTCTATGGAAATATATTTCCATGTTTTCTTTGTTCTGCTTAAATATGATCTTTGTATCTCAGGCATTCCATAGGTTTACATATTTTAGACCTTTTACTGCTGCCAAGGTCTTGGCTTGGCACCAGAATCAGGAGGCACCACACAGCTTTGTAGGTTCAAACAGCAATTCTTTATTCCCGCTCTCACACCGCCTCCACACAGGTCCAGGGGCAATCGCGTTCTCCCGTCTCCAGCACAATTCACCTACTCCATGAGGCTATCTCCCAATCCCATTTCAATCTCATGAGAACTCAACGGGAACAAGCAGCAGGAACACCCTAATCCCAGCAATAATCTTCAACTTCCAACTTCCCTAAAACCCATTATCTTAAACTGGCAAGGCCTTAAACTCAAGGAGCCAGTTACTTCCTCAAACCTGATCAGCTCTAAACCTGGATCCGCCTTGGTCCTTGAGCAAGGTCACCTTATTAAAGCATGCATGCAATGTCCCATCGAATGTCCTCTAAGCAGCATGGGGTACGCTTGGCAAGGAAATTTCGATGTGTCATTCCTACTTGGTAATGGCCCTCAGCATACTGCCACATGATGTGATGTGCATGAAGTGAGCATTGTCATGTTCTAACCAGTGCAAGAGACTCGATCTTGTGCCATCTACTATTGCTATAAGTAAATGTTATATCTTTTCTGCATTTTGTCAGTTCATGAAACTTGTACTGGTTTTACATGACATATATCTACTTTTGAACTTAAGTAATGTTCTTTCCTGTGGCATAGCCTGACCATGCAGTGAACAGTGAAACATATTTTTTTATTATAAGCTGGGAACAAAACTCCTTGCAGATATCTATACCTTAGGGGAGAATCCTAAGCCCAGTCATAGCATTCATGAATACTGCCTTTTTTTCCCTAAAATACAGCAAATGGAAGCTTTCTTTATGGTAAAATTATGATCATTTTTAAAGTTTTCAATAGAGTGTCAATGTGAAATTTGCACTCAGCTCTGAAAGGCATCAAGTCACAGGTTTTTATGTGATTAGAATTGTCATTTTTCATGGTTCTTCAAATGAAAATTTTAATTGTAATATTATAGAGACAAGTCAAATTGTCTCAATTGTATAATAGGCTAACTTGTATGGAAGTGTTTCACTAAAGAGTAATGATAGCATACTTATAAAATCACTTAGATTTTATACATTAGCAGACTACCTTTGCTTTCGTTCTTCATGTTGCTTCATGAATGAAATATTGAAGAAAAACTATTTCATTGTTGTCTTTGAAATTTTGTTATGAAACATGAACTTTTGTTTTGTTTTGGTACACGGGATTGACCCAGGGGCACTAAACCACTGAGCAATATCCCCAGACATTTTAATATATTTTATTTAGAGACAGGGAATTTCTCTATTAATTAGGGCCTTGCTAAATTGCTAAGGCTGGCTTTGAACTTGTAATCCTCCTGCTTCAGCCTCTGGAGCCTCTGGGATTACAGGCATGTGTCCCCATGCCCAGCCATTAACTTCTTGAGTACCAAGACATTTCTTCCCATATGGTACACGTTCTAATTAATTGAAATAATGACATTGTTATTCATAGACACAATTGCCCAGATGTGAGACTGTAGATCTAAATGATACCAGTGGGCTGAATGAGGCCTGATGGAGATTTACAGTGAATTAGAGTCTTATGAAAGGGCTATAAGCAGAGCACACCCTGAATTTATAAAACAGGATAGCTGAAGAAACTGAACCATCATCAAAGAGGAAAGTAATATATGAAGGGTGAATAGTGGAGCTCTGAGTTGTGTTGGAGGCATAAAATCAAGTTATAAAGAGGAAAACAAGTTATGAAGTTTTAATCCAGGAGAAATGGCACCTAAAATTCACCAACAGTGTGAGGGAGTACAGGTAATGTTTCCATGAGACATAGTTTCATTTTTCAAATCAGCTTTGGTCCTTCTTTAATTCAGTGTCAGTTACATGTGACAAATTCTAGGCTAATGATTTACTAATGAATAGCACCAAAATAGACACATAAGACTTGAAGATGAACAATCTCTCTATGTATTAGATAACTTCAAGTAAGAAGTAATGTCAAATGAATTAATATTGACCTTGATATATTATTTTGATTATTAACTTTGAGAACTTTTTTGCTGAGTTCGAAAATATAATTAAGCAGCTCTCTATGCATTCTTTTCTTTGGGTAATTTTACAGACTGATCTTATAAAATACCTTTGGGATTTTGGAAACCTATTACTCTGAAAATATTAACTGAGAATTCAAGTTCATTTTAATAATCCAACACTGATTTTATTCTGCACCTCAATAATTTACATTTTTGATGTTCAACCAAAAATTAAATAGTAAATGACATACTTTACTCATTTGGGGAACACGAGAAGCTACATAATAAGAAATATTAAATTTAGTGCCACAGTAAAGGACACAAATTTATGACACATGATCCTATAAGTTTAGTAAGCATTAATTTCTCAATTTTGAGGCAAAATTATAAGTCAAGTATAGTGTTTGTCTATTCAAAATTGTATTCCCCTAATATTTCTAAGAAAAATTTGTATTCTAAAATTACCATCTATTTCTGTATGTATTTTAAAATTAAAGTAGGGAAACATGAGTTATCATTGGACAGAGAGTGGAGAAGAATATTTATATTAAAATATGAATGAACAACCTAGACCATAAAATCATGATATAATGAATTGGATCTGATAGCATTTAGAAAGCTCTGCACACCAATATGGGGATAATTCATATTTTAATATTGATGGCAAACATTTTTGAGGTAAAATATGTATGAAAAGGGGGAAGAACCTATTAAAGATGCATGTAAAGAGAAGGAGTTTATGACATTTGGAAAATGGCATGCCAGCTATGATTTCTTAGAAAGCTATTTTAAACTTGAAAATTAGAATGAAAAAAAAAATCAGATTACATGAAAAATGGTTATTTTCTGACACATTGTTTTAAATTGTTATGATGGTTTTTAAAAAGGGAGAATTATGTTACATATATAGCAGTTTAAATAATAAATGAGAGAACCAAAAGAATATGCACAATAAAGGATTGAAAACCAACATAAATTATAAATTACTTTCTGGGTATTATTGAAAAAATACTCCCCCAGGGTTAATGTCTATACTAGTTCAAATACTATATGCAGAATAATTACAATATGCTTTAATTTTTGAATGTATTATTTAAAGGGTAAAATTGGTTCTTATGAGCACTAAAACATATATTGATTAAAAGAGTACAGATCCCTGATGATGTAGTAAAAATAAAATGATTCAATGGTAAAGAATAAAAGTCTTAGAATTTTGTGTATTCCCACTACTTAATATAATATAATCCTGGAACAAATTTATGTTTACATGTAATGATATTTATTAAAATTATATGTATTCACTTATTGCAACCTGTAATTGCAAGTTATTGTATAGATATTTTAAAAGAAAACTCGTATGACTATTTAAAATATATTATTTGGAATCCACATGTAATCAATATTTAAAAATATTTGTAATACATTTTGATATGTGTAAATAATATCATTTCTGAGAACCCAAATTTTTCTTAATTTTCTAATTAAACCTGTACTTTTAGTTCACATTTTAGTCTTTGTATATTCCAAGGAGAAATTTGTCCTATGAGATTTTGTGTTTGAAGTTTTCTTACTGATTATCCTCTTGCTTCCTTGAAATAATAAGAGCTTAAAGTTTGAAGAGTTGTACTTTTTGTTGTTTTTACTTTATCAAATAGCCTAAATGTAGCTTAAATATATATTTTTATGATTAATTGTGAAGTACAAAAATGCAATTTGGTTGGAGATGTTCTTAGTGTTATATATGAGGATTTAAATTTTATATTAAAATATATAGAAGTCAAAAAGTATTATTTTTTCTTTTTTTAAGTTAGAATGCCATTGTATGCTTTATGTACATTCTGAACAAATTGCTCAGAAATATATAACAATATATCACCAAAATTACTTAATACAATATCAACTAAGAATTCAATGACTTATTTTAAACTTTGTTGATAATAAATAAAAAATAATAGTAATAATAATTACAAGGAAAAGAATATCCCTTGATTTGGAGTTCTTACCTAGTCACGTCATTTTTGTTCACCAAACTTTCATTTCTTCACTGTTAGGTATCCT
This sequence comes from Ictidomys tridecemlineatus, assembly GCF_052094955.1. Classification (NCBI taxonomy): domain Eukaryota; kingdom Metazoa; phylum Chordata; class Mammalia; order Rodentia; family Sciuridae; genus Ictidomys; species Ictidomys tridecemlineatus. The sequence goes on from NC_135479.1 coordinate 170,098,049, forward strand.
GAACTTTTTGTTTATTTGTTGTTAATGTTTTTTTTTTTTTTTTTTTTTGTGTGTGTGTGTGTATGTGTGTGAGTGTTCAACAGTTTAAGGAGATATAACTTGCCTATCATAAAGTTCGTGTGTTTAAATTGTACATTCCAAGGGCTGTTTCTGTATTTTCAGAATTAAGAATCCATCACTATATTCTAGATTTTAGAATGTTTTCATCATCTATGATGAAAAAAAAATATTGTGTGCCCATTTGCAGGTCATTTTAGCACAAAGCAACATAGTAAGATTTAGCTGAGGTGAAAAAGTAGCACATTACTGAGTTGTGATTAATGTAGGGAGGAGGAGAAACTGGGTCATCCAGGCCCATGTGAGGCAGATATTTCAGACAATAGGAAACACATAGAAGCTGAAAATCTGGAAAATAATTCCTTGTAAAATTTCCATGTTCTTCTACCTTTACAAAGTTTTTCTCAACAACCAGCAGTATGTTTTCAGAAACTGATTCCATCATATGGAATGTATTATTTATCTTTAAAATCCTATTCATCTACTGGGGAATAAAATCATCATTTACAATACCAATAAGAAAGTTTACGGATAGAAACCAACATTCTAAAAGAAATAATATTTTGTTATTGACATATAAGTCAGTATTTTGTATGTATTTGTTGAAACTCTTTATAATACCTTCAGTCAAAATGTGGCTATTCCTCTCTGAATGATTTGACTAAGATTTGATATTGTAGTCAAGGTCATAAACACTCTGATTCAGCATATGTACTCCAGGTCATAAACATTTGTTTGTGAGCTACATCCACTGATTAACCTGTTGGCAATGTGCCTTTTTTATTTGGCTTGCATATAAAAAAGGTCTATCAAAAGGACTTGGGTGCAAAAAGTACTCACTGGAGGTTCAAGCAGAGACTGGTGCCTGGGTAAGGGCTATTGCCACCTCCAAATAAATCATGTCCCAAATGTATCTTGCATCTTCTTCTACCTTCTGGAGCATAAATTTGTTTCTTAGGGTCTGGGCACCTGCAGGACAGCAGACTATAAATATATGCTATTTTACTGTTCATAGTATTCATTTACTATCAATATGAAGGGAGTTAGTTTTTAATTTTTTTAAATATGTTTTAGTTGCCAATGGATTTTTCACTTTATTTCTTTATATGTGGTGCTGAGGATGGAATCCAGGGCCTCCCTCACACATGCCAGGCAAGTGCTCTACCACTGAGCCACAACCCATTCCCTAGGTTTTAAATTTTAGACAAATTTCTGAAACTTTGTTACATAAAGTAGGAAATCATTTAGTCTTATTATTTATATTAGTAAAAATGAAGAAAGTTTAATTAAAAAGTGAACAATGAGAATTAATTACACTATTATATCATGTACATTTAATAAATAAATATAATGTAATTTTAGCCATTTTTACCATATTCTAAATAATGCCAATATCATAATATCTGTAACTTGGTTTAAGATATTATAAGAACATTTTAGCAAAAGCTTAAGGTGCTTAAAGAGCCTATTTATCAATATAAAATGTTGCTTTTCCTTTATATTATTTTGAGAAAAATAATAACACTAAGTTAATTTTCAGACAATTTGTTTATATTCCCATGAGCATGCTTTCAATAAACAATCTTTAGTAATCTTCAATTAACAATGGCTAGAAGTAGTAAATTTATACAGACACTAATTAGACATGCATCTTTAATTATTTGAAATTTAGTTTTGCTGTTGTTCTCATAAAACTTGTTGAAAATAATTTGAACTTCATAATTAGAAAATTAATGTGTCATGAAATGTTTAATCTCATTGACAAAGATAGATATTTGTTCTCTCTGCTTTTCTCAAACATGAGTAAATTTTAAAAAGCCTTTTTTGGGTGGACATATTTGTTATTTTGGAAATAAATGAAGATGGATCCATTTGATCTCATATTATATATCTTACCTTTGTCATTACCTAAAAGTGTGGAATGCTAGAAATGTTTCAGAAAATATATACTTATGGAGATTAAATTTGGTGAGGATATAATTAAAAAGTACATGTTCTTCTAATCAATTATTGTACAAAAGCATATATATTTATATCATAGGCAGTTTTATCCATATCGCAAAGCACACTGGAACCTTAGCATTGACAAAGGTAAATGCTTATTATTTGATAGTACTTTCTATCTTTAAGAACCAGTGTTCTGTTTTGTACTTCACTGATTGGAACTCTCCCAAGATTAAATACTTAAAGTCCAGTGTGTGATTGTGACACATTCCGCCCTACAAGATCATCTGTCTAATAAGATAGCGAACTAGAGAATTGAGAAATTGATTTTGCCAAGTTTTAACTTAATGGAAAACAACCTGGTTTCAATCACACAGGAAGGTGAAAGATAGAGTTGCTTATTAAGACCCAGATACATTGAAGTCAAGCAACTTCCTGTCTTTAGAGATAAGATGTAACTGAAGAGTGGTCTCTAACAAAAGGAAAAATGAAACAAAGCAAAATAAGTCAACAAGAAAGACACTTTTGTAACAAATTTGTGTTTGAAATTTACCAATTAACAAAGACAGAAAATTACATCAGAAGCCTCACAATATGTTTATTTTTATGTTAGCAGAAAAATCCAATGCAATGGATTTATTTTCATCTTTCTTTAATAAGTAAGAAGAAATTTCTGGATCTCCAAACTTTTTTTCTTTCTAAGTATCTTATACCTCTGTTCTTCACTCATTTTAGTGAAATATGCAGAAAACCTGACAGATCAAAACTTGGTAAAAAAAAATATGCCTTGATAACAAAAAGACTACATGGTTTACAAAAAAAAAAAAGGAAGAAAAAAGCTGAGTAAAGAAAACCATTTCCCCACCATTGAGTCCAAGTCTGTTCCATCTGAGGAAACACGTTTTTTTCATTTTATGATTCTGCCTCAGAAATTTAAACCCTTTTACTTCCTCCACTTGTACACAAATAATTTTTTTAGTCACTAGTCATGACCAAATAACCTGATGGTAGTATGTTACTGTACAACTGGAGAAAATCAGGAGTAGGGTTCATATCATGGAATTATCAAGACAAAGCCTTTGTCATTTACTGAAAATTCAATGTGTATAAGTTTCTGCACATACTTAATGACTATAAGCTTAACGAGCAAAAGACTTTGCTTTCTACATTTTCTTACCCTGAGAATATACTATTATTAAAAGCAACAGTGGAACTTAACATCCTTTTAATTATTTTGCACTCATAATATTGTAAATACATTCTCTTTTTCTAGTCCAAGTTAGGTGAATTTTTAAGATGTTTATGTCATTCTAGAAAGGAGATTAAAAGGAAGTTAATGTTATATATTTAAATATCGTGTGTTTAGTACTTTTATAATCAATAGTGTTTATAGGTAGGAAAATGTCATTTTAGAAAAAAAAATATAAATGTTTCAGTGATATGCACATTATATAAAATGAGGGTATTTTTTTAATTGAGGCTCAATAAAAGGTCCAAAAATAGTCTCTACTTGGTAGCGATTTTCTTTAATTTATTGACATATCAAATCAGCATTAGCAGTTATAACAATTTCACTAATAACCCAATGATTTACTGATCTTAAATAAGATGCATCAGGGATATAATAAGGACTACAATATAGATATAATATAGAACACTGACTTACTTTCTAATAACTCATTATAATGAGTTTTAGTACCATTCTCTGTTAGAAATTTAGATGAGAAATGACAAATTGAAAATAAAATTAAGAAAAAAATATTATTTTAATCATATCAAATCCTCTCCCAAGTTACTATGGCCCATAGGTCATAAAACTTCTCATTCACTAGAACGAATCTGTTGCTGTTGCTTAAAGGCCCCAAATGCAGTATACATTCAGTTGCTTGTTTTCTTCACTATCTTAACTAACATGTAAACCAATTAAGAAAAGGAAGTTTGCTTTAAGTCTTTGAGATAGAGAATGCAATGTAACCAAGATATTATGTTTAGACCTTCCTGCTCCTTCCCCTGACCCCCAGTACATATGGACCAACACAGAACATAAAACAGAATAGAATCAATAATAGTGTTATTTAAATTAAAGCAATAATAAAGAACTTTTGAAATTCTTGATTTGAATTTAACTTTTTAAATTACATTTTACTTATTATTAAAAGTAATAGTAAGTGCTGGGAATGTGGCTCAAGTGGTAGCGCGCTTGCCTGGCATGCGTGTGGCCCAGGTTCGATCCTCAGCACCACATACGAACAAAGATGTGTCCGCGGAAAAGTAAAAAATAAATATTGAAATTCTCTCCTTCTCTCTCTCTCTCTTTCTCTCTCTCTCTCTCTCTCAAAAACAAAGCAATAAAAAGTAAAAGAGAAAAAAATAACTATATAGATACCTATATACCATGGAATAAGGCTATCACTTGGCTAATGTTGTTATACTACATCATTTTTGTGCAGCATTCAAAATAATCTGTATTTGCTCAAACTCTGTGCTTTATGTAAATGTCCTTGATTTGAAAGCATTGCTCTACAATGATTCTTGTTTATTGATCATTTTAATATTGATTTAAACATTTGTCTTAAATGATGCAGATGAACGAAATCTAGACTTGTGACAATTACATATTAGCAAAGGTAAGTATGTGGGCTTTAGAGAAGTAAATATTACAAAATAACTGAAATTTAAAATCATAAGCAATTTGAGGGTGAATTTTAAGAGATTGTTGCTGATAAGATTTATTCAGAATGAAGAATAGAAGCAGTAGTTAGGTTTGTGATTAAACTGAAAGAAAATCCTATTTTTTGCTACAATTGCAGGTAGTAATTAAAGGATTACGATTAAAGAGGATTCTGTGATTTCCTGATAAACTTAAAAAAGAGTTATCATTTGAAAATATTATTTGTAGAAGTAAGAAATGTTCACATCATTGTGTAATCAATAGAAAATACAGAATTGATCACTGACAATTTTATAAAGTTTCCACATTCATTCCTACCATATACACATCTACATTCAAATTAATAATCTCATTTTTATCACTAATTTGCCTGATATATAATCTGAATTTATAATTATCAAACAAATAATATTAAACATAAATAATAATAAATTATAACAGTTTACATTTTGCTTGTCATTATTAATAACAGGAAATAGATCATTTATAAATTAAAAAATATACAATTTTAAGTATAATTAATTTGTGTCTATGTGTGATATAAAATTGATATTCACCACTTTTTTTATGAGCATGTGCAGTTTATTCAGAGTCAATGAAAACTATAATGATTAACAAGGTCTCTAAATAAATAAACCAATATAATGTAAGCATTATGTGGTCCAATTCATTATACAATAGTAAATTGCAAACATTTTAGAATTAATTAGAATAGAATTTTTTATTTTTCTTTATATGCATCTGAATATCTTTAAATTATATCATGAATTGGTCACAATTCAGCAGGTTTAAAGATATTTCTTAATGCACACATTGTTCTTGATAGGGTTAATTTTACTTTCTCTCTCTCTTTTTTAAAGACCAGTATATGAAGGGCTTAAAAGTACATTTTTTAAAAATATTTTATTTTAATGACTTATATCACTACTGCAAAGGAATTCTAAACAAACTAGCAATACTCCTTTGAGTATATTACTTACACTGTTTTAGTTTTCCACACTAATTTAGTGTAGGATCTAGATCATTAAAATTAAAACAATTAAGCTTTTAACATAATAACCACAAGTATGTTATTAAATTATAACTTAGTTTTTACTAATAATAACACTTTGTTTTTGTCAGCTTTCTGTCTTTGGGACAAATTGAGATAATCAGCTAATAAAGAGGGGTGATTTATTTAAATTATTTCATTTTTTTAAATGGTTGTATTCATTGCTTTAGAACTAGAGGCTATTAACCATTTATATATTTTTAAGTTTTTTTTCTAAATATAGTATCACAAATGTATTTTTGCATCTAAAAATTATAAAAAAAATACACAAATGTATTTTTGCATCTAAAAATTATATATTTCTTACACTAAAATATATAAATGTTTAGCTCAATTTCCTCTATGAAATGTTTGATTTCTTTTTGCTTAATGTTTAGATTTTTAAACTTCTGAAATTGGTCTTGATATATAAGGTAATCATCATATTTTCCCCAAATGGTTAGATTTTGTCAAATGAGCATTTAGTTAAATTATCTATGCTTTTTCAAATCATTCTTCTTATTTTCAATTATTACATTCCCAAGATTATTCTAATACCTAGCCATTACTGTTTAGTATTCTGAATTTCAAAATTCCTTTCCTAATGAAGAGTCTGATTTAAAGTGCCTAAAATTAATCAGTGACATCATCATATTGAGTCACCATTAAGAATATTAAGTATGTCCACCATGTCCCATCATTCTCCATTTCTGGTTCCAATTGTCATTGAAATATCTGCATTATCTGAATATGATTGCTGTCATTGCTGCACTTAACTTATAGGAGAATAGACAAAAAAAAAACTTATATATGGAATTGTGAATGAGGATATTCCTATGAAGGCCAAAAATGAAGCTAATGGAGTCATAAAACATGTATACATGAGAGTAAGGTGTCCTTAATAATTTGAAAGAACTACTGTTCTTGGTGGTTACTATAGGTAGGTGTAGTGAGGCTAGAGGAAGTATATCACAAAAGGCCTGTCCCTGGAGATTGTATTTTGTCCTTGGCTGTTCAATCTCCCCCTCTTTTCTTCCTGATTGCCATGAACTGAGCAGATGTCCACACTCCTTTTCATTATGATGTACTCTGTCACCTCAAGCCCACCAATGTACTTGGTCAATCATGGACTGAACCTCTGAAATCATAAACCCAAATAAACTTTTCCTTCTTTAGGTTGTTATTGTCAGATATTTTGATCATAGGTACAAAGAACTGTCTAACACAATAGGTAAAAAGTAGATAGGCTCACAATTATGGTCAGAAATATATGAAGTTGGTATATAATGAGAGATTTAGATAGGTAATGTAAATTATTGTTGAGTTTTGTTTTTCATAACATTCAATTGAGGATTTAGAGCTGAATTTCTTTTTGTAAATACTCATTCAGGAAGGATCATTTTTCTTTTATGCATTTAATAATGTTAATGCTAGTATATTGAATCCATACTGATTTTTGTGATTTAATTGTGTAATGGAATATCTCATTTAATTTATTACTTTGTCAGTTGTTTCCAAAATGAGCATAGTCTTTCAGAAGGAATATTGTTTTTGTTCTTCATTTTAATGGAAGTGCTTTGGTATGTGATTAGTATATTGATATTGAGTTTTGGTTTAAAAAGTGTAATCATTACCAAGTTAAGGATATAGAAATCTGTTTCTTCTGTAGTCAGGGTTTAATATTAATTTTTACTGGAGTTATTTTTTTTATTTCCCATTTGATGAATTTTACATAATACATTTCCAGCAACTATTGAAATAATCATATTTCTCATTTTATTTATTTACGTCCTTTATACATTTCAAGTATGTCCTCATACACTTCCTAAAATAAAAAGACTTGGTCAAGTTTTAATATTCTTTAAATATCCTTACTACCTTAAGTTTGTTTTCTTAAGGGTTTTTATTTTTAATATGTAGTACATATTCCATTTGTGCTGGCCTTGTAAAATGGAATACAGTTCACATCTGTTATGCCTATTATGTTTTTTTTTATTATCTTCTTATTTGTGGTTTAATTCCTCACCATTTTCTTTCATTCTAGAACTCTATCTCCTCACTGATACATTTCTAGAGAAGACTTTCTGTTCTTCAACATTTCAAGTTATATCATTGAGTTCCCTCTGAGTTTTAGTACTTTATCTTACCAATTCCAACTGTCCTTTCTTATTATATTAAGATATCAGCTCTACTATGACTTTCCAATTCTCTTTACAGAGGACGTGTCTTATTACACTCTGTTTAACATGTACAACAACTAACTAAATTATGTTCAGTAAACAATCAGGATTTTTTTTCTTTCTTTAATGAATAAGCTTAACAATGCAAAAGTGGATTACTTCTAGAATCACTTTTCTGGTCATTAAGGTGTTTCCTCTCTCTCCCTCCCTCCCCACACCTTTTCTGTCTCTGTATGGCTCCCAGGTGTGTGAGACTTTTTCAGGATAGGTTTACCACCTTTGTGGGTTTTTTTTTTCTCCTTACCTACTCTTGACTAAAAAGAGATACTTCCATATTAGAGTGGTAAGGTACTTGATAAGTGGAATTTCCTTAATCATGATCTTTTCACTTTGAATGTATGAATTTCCTTCTCAAAATTAATGCTGAATCTCAAGATGCTGTAATAAGTTCTAGAAATTTTTTTCCATCCTTATTTATTAGCAATTTTAGACCTGACATGTATTTACTCTGCAAAACAGCATTTTTCAAAGTGAAATAAAAATAAAACTTTGAATAAATAGGATATGAGAAATGCAAATTGCTAATATGTAAAAGTATTAAAAATTTCTACTGCCTCCATATCATTTACAGTAGGAGTAAATTTTCCATCATACTTCAATTTTATTAGGCATTTCTATGTAATGCTTAGGTTTTTTTAAATTTTTTTCTTTTTATGAATTTCAAATTCTTTTCCTTGTAATTTTTAAGACTTAGAAGGAAGGAAAATCCAATAATATTTCACATAGTATTTTGCAAGTTTTAACGAGGACTATAGTAGCCCATTTTCCTCATGACATACTTGATATATTTGTATATTAGGTATATAGTCTCTTGTATTGAATGGTATAATTCCGTTTTCCTTATATGCAGAAGGGTTACCTTAACACAAGATAGTTTTTGTTTTCCAGTCCAGTTTTATCTGCCTTTCAGGGGTACTGTACATTCCATACAGAATCTAACATAATGCCTGCCTCATATACTTACTGGGGGTAAAATTATTTTTTCTTATTTATATAAGTATACAAGCATTAAATAAATGTTGAAAGGGTTATTAATACCAATAAAACACCAAGAAATATTTTCTTTTCAGTAATCAGACTTTCTAAAATCACTGCCAGTATATATTTTTATAGAGTAAACATTGCAATTTATGTTAATTAATATATTTTAACTCTCCTTGAGTCTTAATGGTCATAAGACATATCTGAAAAATAAGCAGCAATGTTGCGATAGCAAGGAAATTGTTCAAAGACGTGAACCAAAGACCCCATGTTTTCTAACAGGACAGGACTATTGTAGGTTAAATTCAGAGGAATGTAGTTTAGTGAAGCTGAATAGTGTAGCAGCAGATTTAAGTGCTGAATACTTCTTAATGTCCTTTGGAGTTTGTTGAAAACAGTAAGAATTCTTATGTGAAATATACAATTGTTTAATTCATATTAATAGTGTATAGCTGGCAAATAGTTAACAAAATTGCAAAGTCTAATCATACACTGCAACTGGTTTTAATTAATCTCCATGGCTCAATACCATAAAGGGGTTTTTAGTCTCAAAAATCTTTTTTTTTTCAAATTATAGAAGTTGCTGAACAACCTTGTTGATAGCAAACTGATTGATACTAGCCAATGTGAAGGATTTTCTTATTTTATTGCTGTTTTTATTTTATTTTGTATGTTTCTGGGTTTGGTTAGCTTTCTTTTGCTCTTTATTCATTGGCATTATACCCATTATCATATAAACTGCTTGTTGTTATTTTTCTCCTATTACTCTGATTGAAAGAACTATATCTAATGTGAAAAACAAAACAGAAACAGAAACAAAACAAAACAAAAAAACAGAACTCCTAACTATTCCCTGTCAAATACATTGGACATATTTCTTCTTTTCTGTCCTTGATTCTGATCATGGAATTTTATCCATATAGAAATTTCATGAAGGCCAATGAAGCAGTTGTTTGTAGTATTTATGAATTCTGTGATCATGCTTGAAAAAGTTTCCCTTTGCCTAATGTTATAAAGTACATTCTACTTTTGTTCTACTTATGATTTTATTTCAATTTTATAACATTTTAAATGTTAATTTTTCTAATGAATGTAAAGAAGGAAGCTATGTTGATTTTGGGGAACAGGGCGGGTTTTGAATTTTTTTGTACCATACTTATGGTACCTTAACTAGTTTACTTGCAGTGTTTTTAATTTTTCATATGGAGATTTTGCTATTTTATTTCCAAATTCTACAATAAATTAATCATCTGCCTGATTCCTACATTTCTACAGAATTCAATATAAAACTACTGGTGAAATACATTCCAGCCTAGGCATAAGTCACTCTGGGTTCTTGCTCTAAACCTGCTATTTGCTAATGGTTGGAGTTTGGCCAGTCCCTATTCTCTCTGTGCATCTTATTAGAAATATGACTTTCAAAAGCCCAGACAGGACAATGGCTCTTTAAAACCATACTGTTTTGTTGTCCCTTAAAAAGCATCAATTAGTAGGAAACTGGCTTTAAGCCTAGCTCTTTTGTTTGAATGCCACCTCCTGGGGAAATTGACCTTGTCTTTCTACATCTGATAACATAATTTACTTGCTTCAAATTCAGAACAATATCAGCCCTTCTATTCTCACATTATTGGCATTTTGTCTCTCCTCATCACAGACTTGCTTTTATATCTGGCTCCCAGTAATCACTTTGCCTCTATATTGCCAACTTCACATTTGCTAATGTCTGTGATGCATGCTGAACTTGCCCAGAAATCTGGAAATTTTTGCAAGCTCACCAAGTAGCCTTCATTGTGGAAAATTCAACTCTGTACTCACCATCTCTTCAAACTTTTCTAAGATTATGTGTTTATTCAAATGTAAAATTGGGTTGGAACTCTTATTACTTTTATGTTTCCTTCAATTCTGACATTCCATAATTTTATAAACTGTATTGGTGTCTGTATTTTTTTTTCTTCTAATGAAATTATGCCTTCATTTTCTTTTTAAAAAATGTAGCTCACTTGGCTTTTCCTTTTATAAAAAACAAGGGAATGATTTAAAAATAAAACCTTTTTATTGTAAATTGACAAATTATATTTATACATATTTATTGTTTACCATGTGATGTTACATGTACATTTTTGGAATGACCTAAGGTAGTAAACATATCACCTCAAATCTTAGTTTTTGTGTTGAGAACATTTGACATTTACTGTTTTAGCAATTTGTCAATAAACAATATATTATTCTTAATCAGGGTCAACTTATTGTGCAATAGATCTAAAAATTTATTTCTTCTGCAATTATATGAAACTGAACACTTTGATCAAGGCTCCCCATTCCCTTTCTCCTCATACTCCTAGTGGCTGGTAATGACTACTCTACTTTTATGAGCTCAACTGTCTTATATTATCTTCATATCAGTGAGATTATGAATAATAAGTAAGTGCTTTTGACTTACTTCATTTAGTGTAATTTCTTCCAGCTCGTCAGTTATGTGGCAAATGGTAGAATTTCTTTCTTTAAAAAGGTTGAATACTAATAAAATTATGCATATGCACTATAATTCTTTATAATTACATTATGTATATATACACTAAAATTTCTTTATTCATTCATCCTTTGATGGACAGTTAGGTTTTTCCATTTCTTGATTACTGTGAATAATATTGCACTAAGCACGGAATACAGCTATTTCTTCTAATATAATGATTTTTTTCCTTTGGATATATATCCAGCAATGGAATGCTGGATCATATGGTAGTTCCATTTCTACTTTTTGGGGAGAGTTAGGGGGAGGATGGGGATTGAACTCAGGGATACTCAACACTGAGCCACATTTCCAGCCTTATTTGTGTTTTATTTAGAGACAGGGTATCACTGAGTTGCTTTGCACCTCACTTTTGCTGAGACTGGCCTTGAACTCATGATCCTCCTGCCTCAGTCTCCCAAGCTTCTGGGATTACAGGCATGCACCAGTGTACTCAGCTCTAATTTTTTGAGAAAACGCCACACCGTTTTCCATAATAGATGTACTGGTTTAAATTTCCAGGGATAATGTACAAGGGTTCCCTTTTCTTGATATCACTGGCACTTGGTATTTATAAACTACCCTTTCATATTGCTGTTGTTGTTTGTTTTATTTTCTTTATAAAATTCTTTCATCTTAATTCCTTATGAACTCCTGAGATTTAACAAAATGTTTTTACTTCCTGGTCTATTGAGTTGGCTACTTTTATAGTTCTGATTGTTCAACATCACCTTGTTCGTGGAATTGCCTTCAACTAATTCTCTCACACTTTTCCATTGTGGTGTATACATTCTCATGAATGTACACTAATGATTCCCAAATGATTAATAGCAAACTTTCCAAAAGTGATGATTTTTCACCCCAGAATTATCTTGTTCTAAATATCATTGTCTTCATTAATAATTTTATCCACTCCACATTAACTAAATGAAACCTACAGGACTTCATTGGGTATATAAAGTCTATTGCTTACTTCCTTGGATATGAGACATAATCAAATAACACTATTTAAATTTAAGTTGGCTATACTTCATAATTCAGAGTTAAATTACTCTGAATCTTTCATTTGTACACTTTTTTTTTCAATTCTTTTCTTTCATCTTATTTTAAAGTATTCCAACTGGTTCTTCCATGACATCATTTCTTTTCTCATTTTGTGGAATATCTGCTTCATTTTTTTTCTTTCTACTTGTGTAAGTCTATCTAAGCAAATTTTCTATATTCAAAAAAAACAAGAAAAAGGAAAAGTAATTTTATAATCGAACTAATTGTTTCAGATGGAGTTGGTCTTTCACATAAAAATCTTATGAGGATATTAATATTTGTCTCATGACCTATGCTAGCCAGAACACAGCATTACATTGCTTCATGACAGAATAGTAGGACTCTACAAAACAGGAAGCCAAACAGAAGGAAAGAAGAAGAAAAAGGAAAACAAAATTCTGTGGAATAATATGAAGAAAAAATGTTATTTTACCTCCCTGAAATTTTTGTTTTGAATGCACTTGTTTCTAAAACTGAAATCATCAGAAAGCACTCAGTTGTTTTTTTTTATGTAATAACCTTGACTATGTGACACAGGTTTTTCTTCCTATTTATATCAGCCAAAGAACTTCAAAGCTTCTTAAACTTGATAAGAAATTTAATTATATTTTGTTATCAATAATTTATGGTTCTAAATTATATTAAATTGGCAGCTGGTGATGTGAAGTGCAAATGAAATCAGGCCAATTCTAGCCAAATCAGGCATAAAATTATATTTTAATAAACTTTGATTCTACTTCCTATTACCCTTTTCTCTTTATCATGCATGCCTGAGCTCCATGTGTAATTTGTGTACACAGATGCTGAGTTTTATTGCTTTGGTAATTTAGAAATCTGACTGTTGTAAAGGAGATATTAGTACATACAGGCAGAAACTAATGAAAATAGTTTTCTTAATTTTTTTTAAACTGAGGTAATGGAAATCTACTGCTTAGGAAACTGCTAAAGAAAAAAAGATAAAAGGGACAAACATATGCCTTCACAACTTGTTTCTTTTGTAGAGTTGAAGAGTAGCTTGCCTAAAGAATTTTGTACTAATTAATTATATAACAGGAGGAATTAAAGGGATACTTTCAAGAATGTAGCCTTTAGGCCAAAGAAAGTTAGTAAAATAAATTTGACATGTCTATTTTTTTTTATAGAAAATGGGTCTTTTAACCTAATATTAGACAACCATGATATAATTTTAAAAAATGAATATATGAACATACCAGCTAGAAATTGTGAGCAGTTAAATTAATGGTGGGTGAATAAATCCAAACCTCTTGTGATATTCTAAAAACAGAACAAAACTGGGCTGGGGATGTGACTCAAGTGGTAACACGCTCGCCTGGCATGTGTGGAGGGGCTGGGTTAGATCCTCAGCACCACATAAAAATTAAAAATATAAAGATGTTGTGTCCACCAAAAACTGAAAAATAAATATTAAAAAATTCTCTCTCTTTGAAAAAAAAAACAGAACAAAACTATGTGAAATTCATGCTTTACCATAACTAGAACAGCTAACTTTCGATCTCCTGTAAATTGAATAATAAATACCAACTCAAGTCTGAGCTATGATTCTTTTGTGCAAACCTTTGATTCCTAAAAAGCAAAGGCAGTCAAATGAAACCTGCATAGGTAAGATAATAGGAGAGCAAGATGCATGATTAAGATTGACATATATTCAATAACAGAAAGTCTCATCTACATGTAAAAATAGTGGAAAAGATTCCTGGTAAATGACCAACAGGAAAGGAATTTTACAGAATGTTTGGAACTTGAAGGTTTTAAAAGCAAGCAAGTTTATTTTCAGTAGAGAACAGTTGAAAAGGAGGGGACACTCTTTATTTGAAGAAAATAAGAAACTTCAGTAACATGAAAGAAAATAGCATATCTGAAATTTCATAGGCAGGAATCCCTACATCCAATGTTCCTTATTCAAAAATTTATCTAAATACAAATCAAATTAAAGAAAAATATGTTTTGTTATGTTGGAGTGCCCTTGTGAATTTGATATCTTATAAACCACTGCAAACCATGAGCTTTTGCCACAGATGCAAATAATCACATACTTTCATCATTTTAAGATTCCTATGCAAAGTAAGGAGCAAATGGGAGGGAAGACCATTTGCATACTACAAAAATGACTCAGATATAATGTACCAAACATTTGGTGATACTTACAAATATAAATTTGAGCAACTAATATAAAATTAGAAATATATAGGAAAAAAATTTAAAAATACAAACCATTTTAAAAAACTATAAAAGGAAAGAGTAATATAGCATTAAAATGATGAATAAATTATAAATTTTCAAAAAAATATCTGCATGAAAAGTTAATGAGTAAATAAAAACAGTAAAACAAGAGGGTGACATAAAATATTTAATAAAAATGGTCAGAAATCTTGTTTGAAAAGGAAAACTGGCAAAAAAGATAGGAAAATATGTATAACTAAATTCTCTGATGAAGTCAATCAAATGATAGAATCAAACATTTACTAAAAAATTTAATACATTTTCACCCCTCGGAATAAAGATCTGAGTCCACATAGTTGAATGGACCATGAGAGTACCAGTGAAAACTGGCCTATCAAAATAAATTTGTATACATTTTTTTTTGTAATTCTGTTAAGCTTTATAGTTAAAATATAGCCAAGATCTCTTGGTAAAGTAACTATCAACAAGAACAAGAGAATTATAAGATTTCAGCAGTGAAGAGCACCCCATAAAATTTGCTTTCAGAAGACAAAGTGACTTACACATAGATGACTGTCTTCCAAGGGTTTAGTCAACAAAACAACAACAAAAGTTTCTTCCCTCAATAGATCAAGGAATTTTCGACTCATGAGTCTTTCTTAAGCAATCCTCTAGAGGAAAAGTTCCATCCAACTGAAAAATAAGTGGTGAAATTTCAGCAAAAAGACTGAAAATTTAGGTAAGAGGATAAAGAATAATGCTTTTTAAAGATGGTACCTCATTAGTGTCTAAAATTTTTAATGTTTTCTGTATCAGTAAAAAGTAAATTTTTAAAAAAGATAAAAATATGTATTATGTTGTATGATGAAGTATGGTGTTTTTAAATACATAATAGAATTGTATAAAGAACTAAAACATTATAATTTTATAAGGACAAAAAAAAGAAAATGTTGAATAAGCTTATTAATTGTCATAAATATTATACTACATTATTGGAAGTAAAATTTAACTTTGAAGTTAAATTACATAATTTGAAATCCATAAATTGGATTATAAAGAATTAAATTGTATAAATTTGTGAATGAATAAATGAAGCCAGTTTTATGATATTTTGAAGAAAATAAGGCTGGATCCATTTATAACCTGAGTATAGAGAAATGTTTTCTAAAAGCGATTCAAAATAAAGATGTGATAAAAGATTGATACATATGAATTTATAAGATAATTTACAAGCTATTGCATAGTCAAACAACTTAATAAAATATAACTAAAGAGCATATTTGAAATACATATTGCAAATGAATAGTAATATTTGTAATGTATAAAGGATTTTTGAACTTTTTGGGAAATAAGAACAACCTCATGGAAAATAAGGAAATAGGAAAACCAGACAATAGAAATGCAGAGGCAAAAATGGCTTTTCAACATATGAAAGAATATGTAATCTTCTTTATAATTTGGTACATGAATATAACCACTACACTGAAATGACATTCATAAACTCTTCAGTTAATACTTAAAAACTTATGTATGTAAACATAGGTTGACCAGTTGTCAAGACATATCCTCATGTTATCGGAAGAGATGTAAATTTGTACATCTCTCTGGGGGAGGAATTTCATGAATGTGTACCAAAATTATAGGTTTATAAACATACTGACTAGTCTTTCAATTCTGATAATTTATTCTGAAAAATATACCTTCAATAATATAATTATACACATTTCCAAAATACTGAAAACAACTTAGCAGGCACACATAGGAAAATAAAATGTACATTGAAAATTGAAAAATGTTATATTTACATAGTGGATATATGAAATATGTTATGTCCATATAGTAAAAAAAAATTCAGCCATAAAATGATCTATTTGTACTGACAGGGACTTTATTTCCAGAATTTACTGTTAGATAAAAAGAGTTAAATCACAAAAGTATACCTATATTCATTATTTTTTATTAAAAGAAAAATTAGAAAATGTACACATATTTGCCCACTGGTGTAAAAAATAAAACAACAGGATAAATACACCAGATAGTGACAACATTAATTGTTAATAGATAGTTTGGAATAAATGTAAAAACTTAGTGGTTGAGATAACAAAAAAAGTATGGAAAAATAATATTTCTGAGAATGTTTTTTTGTTTACTTTTATCTTTTAAAACATAAACTTTTTCATGATTAAAAAAAATCATAAAATCAAGAAGGATAACAGAAAATGAGTTAGACATAAAAGAAGAAAAAAAAGTCAAATCAGCCTAAACAATTTGAAAGGTCTGAAATGAACACATAGAAGCGGGGGAAAAATAAAAAAAAAATCTAATCCACATACTATTTCAACACAATATTTGACCATATAGCCTCTGGCTAAAGGCAGCTGTAAACAACCATTGAACTCTGGATATTAGTTCTGTTTTTCACACCAATATCAGCTAGTAATTCTCAAGGAACTTAGTGCATCTTAAAAGAGGGAGCAAGAGGTAAACATACTGTGAATATTGCAATCCTGTCAAGAAGTGTTCACAGAACTCTTGGAATATAAGGTCGCTTATTTCAATTCCGCCTTTGAGGATTTTCTTGGCCTTTTGATAAAGTCTCCTTTTAGCCAGAAAAAAAAAAAGAAACTGTGTCATTTTTACCAATATAGGATATTGCTGCCCACACAGAATACCCATAAGGAACAAATCAAATTTTGGGAAAAAAAGTATATATTATCTTGCAAGCAAATAATCAAAAATAGGTTTAATCATCCAATAACATATGCTATATGCTGATATTTTTCCAGTTTCAGAACAAGGACTACAGTCAAATTGTATTTCATAGCACTTTACTTTCCAAATCACATATGGTAGCTGAATCTGTGCAAGAACAAATAAATCAAATCAAATCAAATCAATTTCAGTAATATGAATCAGGGTTTCCCAAAGTTTAGCACCATCAATTGCAAATTTATTTTGCAAGTTTAAGTGTTCATGGTAATTTTTTTAAATAATGATGTATCACAAGCAGTAACTGAATAAATTAAGCTTAATGAATCTGAAACATTATACTAATTATATTCATTTAAATAAGTGTCTTTATGATGAAACCTCCATGAAAATATTTATAGGGTTTAAGTAATCACTAAAATGTTGTGAGTGCCAATGAACTTTAAATTTACTCTATGTGGTATGCTTTTTTTAAGGCATGAAAATGTAAGGCTTGGGAAACTTTACTGAATAAGGAAGACTTAGTGAATAAGTTGAAAAAAAAATAATAAGACTAATGTACTGCCAGAGATTGATAGGCTACAGAAAATATAGTTGTAAAACATCATGTACCCTCACATAAAGCACTAAATCCATGTGTTGACATATGACATAAAATATTCTGGTAGAAACTTGCAGATATTATGGATACTCCTGGCTTTCTAACAAAATTCAGTCTATTATTTTAAGTGTATTTATGTGTTACTTGTTTCTCCAAATAAGCATTGCAGTAATAATTAGAATGATTTTTTTTACAGGGACATAAATTTTTCAGGTATCTCTTCCCAGAATTTTTATGAATAGTTTAGTTTTCAATACTGTCATATCTCTTTATTTATGATAAATATTACTGTCTAGGTCAAGATTTATCTATTATTGTATTTCAACTTAATCCCAGGACATTGAAAAATTATGAGACTCTTGTACATACAGTATTTAACTTATGTCTTGTTGGAAATATTCCTGTCGTTCAATGGAGTGGACAGGTAATGTTTACTTGCTTAACAGCTTAAACATTGTTCTGCTTTATTTGGGGAATGTCATTCTTTCCTTCTAGCACATTTCATTGTCTCTGGTGAAAGTGACCTCACTTCCTTTTCTTATAAAAGTGTTTGATATTTCCATTGTTTATATTCATTTGTTTCATTAAGTAAATTTATTTTATATGAAAGTAGATTCACCTTAGTTCTCCAGGATTATTTTAGTTTGCATTTTCTGAAGGAACTTTTAAGAAGAGTGTTTGAAAAATGTGACAAGGCAACTGGCCTACCTCCCATATTTGTGATTCTATATTTCTATTACATTTGAAAATATCTCTCCTGATACAAGTGACATAGCTGATAGGGTAATCCAGACCTCTTCTGATGGCCTAATTCTCTAGTGGTCCCTAATCACCAAATTCTTCATTGGCTCAGGCTGCTCTGCTTGGTAAATTCAAGTAAAGGAATATCTCAGTAAATCGTTTTGAAGGTAAATATAATGTATTTCTTTCTCCATATTTTTCCAGAGAAACTACATCTTCAGAAGAATAGAATCCTTCACTCCTGCCAGTATAGAATTCCTTTTCTTTTCTGCAACTATCTTGGCACAAAAAAACCCCAAGATAAAATGGCAGTATCCATAAATAGAAGTTTAATGCAACTCTCTCTGCTTCAAGTACTTAAAGTTAACTCTCTGTCTGTGGGATTTCTAGGACCAGATTGTCTAACATTGTGAGAACTGGAAGCTCATATTCCTCATGTTGGTCATTAGGAGTAATAGTAAGAAGGGCCTTTCCTATTTCAGCCTTTTAGTTCTCAGATACATTCATTTTAACTAAAGGGGAATGGTGATCAAGAAAACTTAGTGTTTTTCATATTGACAATTTTTAATTTTGAAATAGCAACAAAAAATTAATTGTGATACTCATATTGGGTCAGATATTTTTTCTAATTTCTTTATCTATAAAATCTTATTTAACATTCAAAATTATCATTGCACATGGCTTCATTTGGTTAAGCAACTTTCCTAAATCCTCCCAGGTGCTAAAGTTGATGGAAGACATTTGAGTATTCTAGCTCCACAGATCAAATTAAACCACATTATAATATCTCTTAAAAGATTTTTATTTCTTTAACACAATATTGTGTTATCCAAGAATATTGGATATTTCTGTAGCTATATTGCCATCATATAAACCATAAATGTGTTGATAATGGAATTAGTGGCTGTTTAAATATTTTTAAAATGCATTTTGGAATAGCAATTACTAATGGTATTCCAGTTTTTATGAGGACATATAATACCAGTATACTTTTTATTCATGAAAACTCTTACTATTAGTTTGCTGTTGTTTTCTTGCTTTCACAAATGTTGGTCATAAAAAAATTTATATTTTTATGAAATTTGCTTTGTTACAATCACTGTGTACTTATATATAACAATGCTGATTAAAAAGCACACATCTGTTTTATGGTTTTAAAAAACTTTTATAAAATAAAGGAGTAATTTTGCCTGTCTCTCACAGATTATGAAAGTTCATAAAACACATAGGGCAGAGACTAAATAAAGCAAAGTTTAATGTACAAAATAACATTATAATGAAATTAATCTCAAAGATAATCCTAATATCTACTTCTAATACATGAAAGGACCAGCTGTTCTCAAATATTAATTTTTTTCAGGGTCAACTGCTAGTATTGTGAAGATACTCAGGCTTCTTTTCTGCCACCAGAGGTTCTGAATCAATTGTCCTGAGGTGCAGTCAGCTCAGTCAATTAGATGAAATATAGGAATCATCTATGTTGCCCTATTTGTTACAACTCAAAAACAGTGGTTGATTCTGAATATTAAAGAACTTGGTAATACAGTCGCTGAGCTGGATGTGGAGAGTTGGACTGACTGTCAGTTCACTCTATATATGTTCATCCCAAACTTCAAATGATAAAGTTATCTTTTATTGAGTCCTTCCATTTTATTCTCTAAAGACATTTCCACTGAAGGCAAATATTTAGACTTTTTTTCTTCACACCATAACTTACAGCCATAAAACATTTGTAAAACTGTATGAAGTAGACATAAATCTCAAAAAAAATGTTTTTGAAAGATCAAAATTGAGAAAAGAGAACATATAATTATTCTGAATTGTTTCTTAATTTTCAAAGTATCTACTTCATATAATTATTTTGAGATGTTTATTAATATTTTAAGTGCCTTATAGAATACCTCAAAAATATTATTATATTTTCAATAAATTATACCTTTAATTAATTTTATTGTTATTATTGATAGTAATTATTTAAAAGATAAATAGTTGGTGAGTTGATGATAAGGAATTCAAACCTTAATATATCATAGTTTTTCATCTACATTACTAGAAGATAACAATAAAATTCAAGCATTGCCATATAAACTAATTATAAGTAAGCTTAAATTTTTAAACATTTAAAATTCCTTTAAAATTATCTTTATATCTGTTATTCAGACACTCCTATAAATTGTGGCTTAATTTGGCTCATCTGTTGCTTATAAACCAACTTTAAAAAAAGTAACTTTCCAACAGTTGGCACTTTAAAATTCCTAAGGAGTTAGGCTACTTTTAAAGTATTAAAACTAGTTTTCACTTCTTAAAAAATAATTATTTCTAGAAAGTTATTGTAGATTTAGATTATAACACTGCACTATAATTATGGTTCAGATGGTACCGTTATTCTTAGCTCGTATTTTCATTTGTATATAACTTCATGACAAGTACCTTTTTGGGCTAGAATTTCTCACACTTTTCAAGCAAAAAATAGATTTTTTTTTCCTGTAGATTGTTTGAATAAGCAACAATTCACCAACTGCTAGGATAAAAAGGGTGTTTGGGTAATGCTGTAATAAAGTTTTCTTTTTCCTATTTTTTTATAACTTTTAACAGTTATTTTCAATTTACATTGGTTTTAGACTTTTAATATTATGCATAGTTTCAACTCTTCCTAATCCAATATAAATATTATTTATTGTGTTTTAAGAAAGGTTATAGAGGGAATACAGTGATTTTTTAAAAATAGAAATTAGTGAGACTTTTGATCTGAGGTTTGTACTATTTACACAAGATTTGAAATCCACCTGAAATTTTACCTTGATTGATTTCTATGCTTACTGTGTTGGCAAAATACCTGCTAATGGCATTATGGATAAAAGAAGACCTTTGGTTTTTTAGACTATGAACACAGAACTGAAAGAAAGTCCTACTTCAGGATTGGCACAAACACCATGGGCCAGAACTGATTGGCAGCCACCAGGCACTCAGTATGCATGACTATCAAACACTGAATTCTGGAGTGCTGGGGAAACCAATGTTAAATAGTGAATTTGAGTCTGTTGATATTCTTTTTGCCTTTATTCATATTACTGTGGCATCTGGGGAGAGACCTTCTAGATTCCTTTATGCAAAAGCTGTCCTATATTTAGTAGTTGCTATTTGCAGATTTCTCTTGTATTTACTATTCCACATGGTTGTCTGCAGCAAAGTATTTGCTCAAAAATTCAGAATTTTTTTTCTATCCTACAAGCTATGCAAGTCTATTCAATTACTACTTCCTTTATTTTACATAGTTATGTAGCAAGACTGGAAATAATGATGACTTTGTTCTGACTGCTTCATCAAATTCTGGCCACCTTGCCAAATCTGCCGTATCACACTATAAAAATGGTAAGAATAAATATAGTAATAACTAATAAAGGTTTCCCATTATTAAGTTTATGCTATGTACTCACTGCTTACATGTCTCTGTCTGGAGGCTGTATTCAGATAATTCTTGGTTTATACATTGTAGGAAGCAGCATAAGCTGTCCTCCTACTTCAGAGATACCAAGGACTTAATTCCCCAAACCTGTGAATACGTTATGAGGTAAGAAAAATTAACATTTTACATGAAATTAAGGTTTATAATCTGTTATTCACCAAGTGGAAAAATTATCCTTGATTTTCTTGGTTAGCCCAATATATTCCCAAGAGAGAGGTAAGAGATTCAATGTCAAGAGTGGTACACCATGAAAAATACTCAGTCGCTGGTGGATTTGAAGATGGAAGCAAAGCCAGATAGATGTTAAAACCTGGTAAAGGCAAGAATGTGGATACTCCCATATGAATTACAGAAAAAAGATAACACATTGATTTTAGTCCAGGGAGATCTGCTTTAGAATGCTGACTACCAGAAATATAATCAAAGTAATTTTTGTTAAGATAAGTATCCAGGTTTGTGATACTGCATTATAGCAGCAATAGGAAATTAATATAACTAATTTCTGTTGTGTCTATAAATGTGAATGATGGGGAAAGATCAAAGATTATTAGAGGATACAAATGTTCCTTAAAATAACAATTTGATGGTTTATCAAATACATCATAGAAGTCCTATGGATCCTGAAGATGGTTCATTACATAGACATTTTGAAGAAATTAATGGATATTTAGGAAAGGATAGCAAAGTACAAATCAAGTTTAAACCAACAAATCAAATATAAATAAAACATTTGAAATTTTGTGTGAATAAAGTAGGAGGAAATAATGTAAATAAATGACCACTGTCTGCATTGCATATTATATTATTATGTACAAGATTTCCCCAAGGAATTGAATATTCCAAAAGAAGTTACCATTTTTGAAATTAGTAAAGTTTGTGTATGTCATATAAGAATTGTTGAATTAATTAATTTGTTAACTACACAACTTCATTGGTAGAGTTCACCTGGGTGTCACAAATCTCAATAGTCTCAATAGATAAAAGTTTTTACTTCGGGGCAGACTTTGATGAAACTTACCTAAAATGACTGATGAAATTCACTCCAAGTTTCCTCTTTAATATCTTTTTTCTATTTTAATATATTAAATTAAATGCCAGCAAATTAAAAGGATAAACCAGATGTGACAGATTTAATTGTGTCCACCCAAATAATCATAAGCTGAAGTCTTAACTATCAGTACTAGCTCTCAGAAAGTGAATGCATTTAAAGACAGGGTGTTTATAGAGATCGTTAAATGAACACAAAATTGCCAAGGTGGACCTTAATCTAATATGATTGTTGTCTCATAAGAAGAGAGACTTGGACACAGACATGTACACACGGAAAACATGTGCACAAGAAGACAGCTGTCCACAAGTCAAGAGGGAGGTCTCACTTCATGTCTTCACATAAGTCATGAGCTTCAGAAGGTCCAACTCTGTAGACATCATGGTCTGCACTTCTGATATCAGAACTGTGAAAAAATAAATTTCTGTAGTTTAAACTATTCAGTCAATGGTATTTTGTTATGTGTTATGACAAAACTAGTAAACCAGTATATCAGATCAAATTGGTCACATTAAAAGCATCAGTGCTGTTTTTTTTTATGTGCTTCATAGCATTTTGTAAATTTCTTTTGTTGAAAAGTAAACAGAATCCGTTTACTTGGTACAACTAACAGCTGACTAATCAAGCAATAGAATCTAAAAAAATGTCTCAAAAGTTTTAAATTAATAATCAAAATTTAAAGAACAGGAAAATAAAAACCAGGAAACAGCAAACATTTTTTCCCCCCATGAAATCACCCAGAAATGAGACTAGTGCAAGCCTACAGGAAAGTTATATCATCCAGAACTTTATGGAAAACTATTTGGAGGAAAAGAGAGCAGTAGTGTGGAAACAGAAGGGAAGGCAAGTGCAGGCTGCCAGACTGAAATAAGAAGGCATAAGTCTGGAACTGATGGAAAAGTGAGAATTAACTTAAAAAAAATGTACGTGGCAGCCAGAGCCCAGCACCTTGCAGAGGGAAATTTCTGTTAAAAACCTCCTTATTTATCTTACATTTGTGTTCTAGATAACTCTGATAGATAGCCATTATAAAACTGTGAAAGTAAAAGACATGCTACATTTATTAATGTAATAACTCACCTGGCATGTTCACTGCACAAATAAGCCACACTAAACACCAATTAGTTTTATTTCACTTTTGATCCTGCTTATTCTCTTCCTGGCTTATGTTTCAGAAGTAATACTATAACATCTTTACTTTCTGTGATGGTTTTCAGTCTCTGAAATAAAATTTGCTAGTATTGATCACTGAAATCACTAGTCATTTTAGATGTTTCTTTCTCATTTGCTTAGCATTGTGAGTTTTGTTTATATGTTAAGTTAAAAGGTTCTTAACATGGGAGATAATTTAAGCATAATTTGTGCCTTCAGAAAACATACACTAATAAGAAGTATAATTAAATTAGCACATGGTAGTTTGTAGCAATCAAAATATAGTTAAAATATTAAAATTAGAAGCAAATAAGTCCTCCTTTTCAATTTTTTTCCATTTTTAATTGACAAAACTTGTGGAAATTTACCACTTATATTATGGTTTGATTAGATAGTGTGAAATTGTTAAATCAAAATAATTAAAACATGTATTATCTCACATGCTTATTAATATTTTTAATGTGAAACATAAATCCACTCACCTGGTGACTATTAAAATGTAATATATTATTATTATGTATAGTCACCACATTGTATAAGAGATTTCTTGAACTTATTCCCCTTATCTAACTGAAATTTTGTATCCTTTGATGACCATCTTTTCAAATACTTCCCCCTTAGCTCCTGGTAACCAGCTTTCTACTCTGAACATCTGATCTCAACCTTTTTATATTCCACATATGAGATCAAGTAGTATTTGATTTTCTGTTCCTGGCTTACTTCACTTAATGCTTTACAGGTTCATCCATGTTATAATAAGGGGCAGAATTTCCTTGTTTTATGGCTGAATGGTGTTCCCACCACGTGCAGATTATCCATTCCTTGGTCAATAGCCACTTAGATTGCATCCATAATTTGTCTATTATGGATAATGCTACATTGAACATGTGTGCAGTATATCTCTTTATGCACTGATTTAAATTTCTTTGAACCAGATACTCAGTTGAGACATTGTCAGATCATATAATAGTTTTATTTTCAATATTTTAAAGAATCTTGATACTGTTTTCCATAATGGCAATAGTAATTTACATTTAAACAATGAACAAATGTTTAATTTTTATCATATTCACACATTTAGTATCTTCATCATTTTGATAAATCATTTTCATTTGTGTGAGATGCTATCTTCTTGTGGTTTTAATTTACCTTTCCGTGGTAACTACTGATATTAAGCATTTATTCATATACCTATTGGCTATATGTATGATTTTTCTCTGAAATGTCTATTCAGGTCTATTGCCCATTTTTAAATCAGATTATTGGTTTCTTGTAATTGAATTTTCTTAGTTTCTTGTGTTTTTTATATTAATCCTTACCAGAAAATGGGATTGATCTAAAAATATTTACTCTTGCTCTACAGGTTATTTGTTCATTTTGTTGATTGCTTCATTTACTGTGCAAGTTTATTAATATGTCATAATCTCATTTCTATATTTTCACTTTTGGTGACTTGATTTTGGAGTAATATACAAAAATCATTGCCCAGACCAATGTCAGGGAATATCCAGCCCATCTGTTTTTTTCCTAGTAGTTTTATAGTTTCTAGTTTTGTGTTTAAGTTTTCAATCATTTTGATTTGATTATTTGTTCAATCATGTGAGATAGTTTCATTCTTCTGCATGTGGATATCCAGATTTCTTACCACTATTTACTAAAAAGGACTATCCTTTATTGTATTGTATGTTCTTGGCATCTTCATTGTAGGTCAACTGATGGTAAAAATATGGATTTATTTTTGTGCTTTTTATTCTGTTCTTTTGGTCTGTGTGCCTATTTAATGCCAGTACCATTATGTTCTAATTACTATAGCTTTTTGGTATATTTTAGAATTAGATTATGTTCTTTGTGCTCAAGCCAGGTTTTTGGTGGTACCACAAAAAATTTAGAATTCTTTCTTTCCATTTTTGTGAAAAATTTCATTGGAGTTTTGATAGTAACTACATTGAGCCTATATATCACTTTGGGTAATATAGACTTACAAGCATATTAATTCTTCCAGTCCATGAACATGGACTATTTTTCTGTTTATTTGTGTCTTTTTCAATTTTTTATTAATATTTTATATAGTTTTGGGTGTACAGATCTCCCTTCTTAGTTAAATTTATTCCAAAGAGCTCTCTCTCTCTCTTTCTCTCTCTGTCTCTGTCTCTGTCTCTCTCTCTCTCTCTCTCTCTCTCTCTTTCTGTCTCTATTTCTCTCTCTCTCTCTCTTTCTCTGTGTGTGTGTGTGTGTGTGTGTGTGTGTGTGACTATTGTGAATAGGATTTCTTTCTCACAGAGCTGAGTAAAAAAGAAAAAAATGATTATTTTTGTATATTGATTTTGCATCGTTCAATTTTACTGAATTAAGTTTTTGGTGAAGTTTTCAGTACTTTTTAAACATTCATGTCATTTAAAACAGGGACAATTTTAAATATTTTCTTACCAATTTGATAGCTTTTATTTATTTATTTTGCTTAATTTTTCTAGATAGATCTTTCAGTATTCTGTTTAAAATATTGCAAGATTGTTCATCATTTTTTTGTTCCAGATATTAAAGGTAAGAATTTTCGAAATTTTGCCAGTGAGTCTGACGTTAGCTATGGGTATATCATTTATAGGCTTTTTTTTTTTTTGAGGTACATTACTTCTATACCTAATTTATTAAAGAGGATTTTCAATAAAAACATGAAAGTGTGTTGAAGTTTATTTCTATATATCTCACAAATTTAATTTTATTCCCTTATTTCAATTACTTTAACAAATTTATAACCACATATAATATTTCACATATTTACATAGGGCCTTGCTAAGTGGCTGAGGCTGAACTTGAACTTTTGGTCAACCTAATTAAGCCTCCCAAATTGCTGGAATTATAGGCATGTGCCACCTCATCCAGCCTAATCTGGCCAAATTTATGTGTATGAATTTACTTCCTATTATTCTCTCCATCCTGCACTCTACTTCCTACATAGGAGCTGTCTTGCTGTTTCTTAACAATGCTAGGCAACATGTATTATTCAGCTATTTTTGCCATGACAAAATACCCAAGAAAGAGAAACTAAAAGAGAGAAAGATGTATTTTGGGTCATGGTTTTAGATGTTTCAGTCCATGGTGACTTGGTTTCAAAACTTCTGGGAAACAAGAGCAAAAGGGACAATGAGAGAGAAAGAGAGAGAGGAGAGAGAAAGAGAGAGAGGAGAGAGAGAGAGAGAGAGAGAGAGAGAGAGAGAGAGAGAGAGAGAGAGAGAGAGAGAGAGAGAGAAAATAACCAGAATCCCCAAATATCTTTCAAGGCCATGTCCCCAAGAATCTACATTCACCACCTAAAATTTCCACTACTTTCCATTAGCACTAGCTAAGTATCATACTTTCACCACATAATCCTTTGGAGACTTTCCAGATCCAAACTACATTCCTTTAGCTTTTTCTTCTACAAAGTTATGTTTTCCTGCAAATCATGATGGACACTTCCTCTTTCTCTTTAACTCTATTTTCAAATGCTAACTTTTCACTTCTACCCTGGATATCTTCATGAATATGCTTCAACTTTGCTGCCTACACAACCGATTCATGTTCTCCTATTCTTTTTTATTTACTTATCTTTTGATTTTTACAAAGTCCTCATCAGATTCTAACCACATGATTTGTAATGTACTAATTTCTTTTACATTTGTCTCTCTTACTTCAAGAGTAAGAGAAGATGTAATATGGCAGAATATTTGTCTGTAGTGTTTATTGATGTTTACTAATCACCAAACACTGCCTGGTTATTCAAACACTTGGCTAATAGAAAGTGAATATTAATAATGTCAAGACCAAGTACATTTTTTAAAAATTTTAATTTGTTATATATAACAGGATGCATTACAATTTATACTATACACACATAGAGCACAATTTTTCATATCTCTTGTTGTACACAAATTAGAGTCACATCCTTTGTGTCTTTATACATGTACTTAGGGTAATGATGACCTTTGTATTCTACCATCTTTCCTACCTATATGTCTCCTCGATTATCCTTCCTTCCTTTTTCCCCTTTGCCCTATCTAGAGTTCATTCTGAGTTCATTTTAAATGACAATTTTGCTAATTTTTCCTAGGCTATAAATTGAAATTCTCCCCAAATAATAACATTTTATATTATTAGATATTTAATATTTTCATTTAGGAGATAATTTGAAGAGAGGTACACAAACCACATCCAATACAGAGGTAGACTATGTTACACTATCATGTTCACATTAAAAATTACTTTATTGTGGAAAACTGCCTTCCTAAAAAGTGTGACAAGATCATCACTTTTAAAATTAACAGTATATGTCACAATATAATACCACAGACTACAGGTTTAGTTTACAGATATTTGTTTTTTCATAATCATCAAGTCTTTAAATCTGAGATTAATCTGTTTGCCTGGTTTCTTATGAGGTTTTTTTTTTCCTCTAGAAATGACTATCTTCTCCCTGGGATCTATTATCTTCACTCAGTATAGATTAGTGTCCACATTTACTCTTCTTATTCTGACAAAAAAACCCAAAACACTGGATTAAGACAAATCTAAGGATTTCATTTTGATTTAATGACCTTTTCAGATGCCCTATTTTCAAACATAGTGGTTTTTTGAGGTACTTGTGTTTAGGAATTTCAGAGGTGGGTACAATCCAACATATAACATTGATGTAAAAATTTACTCTTCTTTCCTCTTATGCGTGGACACAGATGTTCAAGAGTGATTCAATTTTTGTGGTATTCAGGATTCTCAGATGACCACTAATGACCAACACCCCTACATAACACCTCCCCTGAAGATTGATAGATTTTTTAAAATTTCTTCTAGACAGTGGCACATGGCAAGTTGTGGATTTAATATTCCCTGAGTTGTTATTTTAACAGATAAGAGCAAGAGATTGTCTTGTTGGCTTTGAAGAAGAAAACTGTCATGAATTCAATAGCCACCTAGAGAAAAACTCTACCAACAACCTGAGGTGCAGAGATGCAGATGCCTTCTTAGCAGACCCCTAAGGTGAGAATGCTGCCCAGTGGGCACCTTAATTTTTGCTTTATGAACTCTGAGAACCTAGAAAAGCTGTGAATGGACCTTTGACTTACACAAACCATAAGATAATTAAGGGGTTTTGGTTTAAATTACTGCTTTTGTGTAAATTTTTATGTAGGATCAAAACCTATCAAACAATAGGTGAGAAGAAAAGATAGAGGAAAATGGGAAATATTTGAGGCCCTATAGGTGCTACTGGCTCCTTCTAAGTGGATCACCAAGATAATTAAGTCCCTTTTTAGTTTACCTTATTGTTATCTTTCAAATTAGTTAGATCTAGTTTCCCCCCCACCAAGCATTAATGAGAGATGATTTCTGACTTTCCTGAACATCTTCCAAATCGGTGTTATTGCCAATTTTTGTTACTTTATTATTCCTCTGGCCAATCTTTCTCACATTAACTTCAGCCCATTTATTATTTAGTATGGCTATAGCTTAGGGCTATCACATCTCCAAATGCAGAAATCATATATTCTTTTCCCTTGACCAAAATATTACCCTAATAATGTTTTAAATTTCACTCCTTCTTTATCCCCAAGAAAAAAATAAAACTGTTAGAGAAAACTACAAGATTAGAGAACTATGAGAAAAATTTTGCCTTCTCAAGTATCTCTGAAAACTATTCTTGTTTTTATTTGAAATTCCAATATTTAAGATATTGATTTCTGATAATTACCACTTATTGATGGATTTTTTTTAAAAAAATTTAGAGGCAAACAAATTACTAGTGAGAGAGAAAGTGAAAATTATTTTTCAGGATAGAATTTAAACTGGCATGTCTTAGTCTTTTTTTATGATTTATTTATTTTTATTTTTATTTTTTATTATTTGCTCAAGACAATACAATGATCTTGACATATCATACATTTGAATCCAATAGGGTATGAATTCTCATTTTTCCACGTGTATGGATTGCAGGATCACATTAGTTATACATCCATGTGTATACCTTCAGCAATTCTAGTGTCAGTTGTATTCTGCTGCTCTTCCTATCCCCCTCCTCTCCCCTCCCCTCCCATCACCTTTCTCTACCCATTCTACTGTGACACTTATCTCTCTCTCTCTCTTTTTTACTTCCCTTCCCCCTCACACCATCATATATGTATTTTGTGAAACCATGAGGGTCTCCTTCCATCTTCCGTGCAATTCCCCTTCTCCCTCTCATTCTCTCCCACCTCTTTTCCTTGTTTCGTGGTAATCATCTTCTCATGTTCTTCCTCCCTACTCTGTTTTGAGTCATATCCTTTATATCAGAGAAGACATTCGGCATTTGTTTTTTAGGGATTGGCTAACTTCGCTTACCATAATCTGCTCTAGTGCCCTCCATTTCCCTGCAAATGTCATGATTTTGTTATTATTTTAGTGCTCAGTAATATTCCATTGTGTATAAATGCCACAGTTTTTTTTTATCCATTCATTTGTTGAAGGGCACCTAGGTAGGTTCCACAATCTAGCTATTATGAATTGTGCTGCTATGAACATTGATGTAGCTGTGTCCCTGTAATATGCTCTTTTTAGGTCTTTTGGGTATGGTCCAAGAAGGGGAATAGCTGCGTCAAATGGTGGTTCCATTCCCAGCTTTCCAAGGAATCTCCATACTGCCCTCCAAATTGGTTGCACCAAATTTGGAGCCAATTTGCAGTCCCACCAGCAATATACAAGTGTACCTTTTTCCCCTACATTGACTTCATAATGGCTGTCATTCTTACTGGAGTGAGATGGTATCTTAGAGTGGTTTTAATTTGCATTTCTTTGACTGCTAGAGATGGTGAACATTTTGTACTTATTGATTGATTGTATATCCTCCTCTGTGGAGTGTCTGTTTAGATCTTTGACTCATTTGTTGATTGGGTTATATGTTTTGTTGTTGTTTAACTTTTTGAGTTCTCTGTATACTCTGGAGATAAGTGCTATATCTGAATTGTGAGGGGTAAAAATTTGTTCCCAGGATATAGGCTCCCTATTTACTTTCCTTATTATTTCTCTTGCTGAGAAAAAACTTTTTAGTTTGAATATGTCCCATTTGTTGATTTTTGAAGACCTTAGAAGATGTAAAGATATACCTTGTTCATGGATAGGCAGAATTAATATCATTAAAATGGCCATATTACCAAAAGTACTCTATAGGTTTAATGCAATGCCAATCAAAATCCCAATGGCATTCCTCACAGAAATAGAAAAAGCAATCATGAAATTCATCTGGAGAAATAAAAGACCCAGAATAGCTAAAGCAATTCTAAGCAGGAAGAGTGAAACAGGCAGTATAGTGATACCAGATTTTAAACTATACTACAGAGCAATAGTAACAAAAACAGCATGGTACTGGTATTAAAACAGGTGAGTAGACCAATGGTACAGAATAGAGGACACAGAGTCCAATCCACAAAATTACAACTACCTTATATTAGACAAAGGTGCTAAAAGCATGCAATGGAGAAAGCATAGTATCTTCAAAAAATGGTGCTGGGAGAACAGGAAATCCATATGCAACAAAATGAAACTGAATCCCTTTCTCTCACCATGCACAAAAGTTAACTCAAAATGGATCAAGGAGCTAGGAATCAAACCAAAGACTCTGCATCTACTAGAAGAAAAAGTTGGGCCTAATCTCCATATTGTGGGGTCAGGTTCCAAATTCCTTAATAGGACTATGTCTTAGTCTTTTTGACTGATATAATTTAATCATTATAAAGGGAGTGACTTAAAAAAATAGAAATTTATTTGTCTGTTTTGCAGCTGGGAAATCCAAGATTAAGCTATCTTCATATTCATTGCCAGGCAAAGGTGCACTTCTTGATTTAAAGAAAGTCACATTTTAGCTGTGTCCTCACCTGATGGGAATGTTGGAGGATTTCTGGGAACTCATATATAAGGGCACTAATCCCATTCATGAGTGCTATAACACTTATGACTTAATCACATTCCAAAGACCCCATCTCCTAATTACTGATATCTTACAATGAGATTTCAACATATAAATTTTGTTGAGGGAACACAAACATTCAGCACAGAAGAATGTTAATGGTCCTGAAAATTACAAATAGACTGGCCTAAGGAATGGGGTGTGAGAATGACAATAAAGAGGAATGTAGAGTAGAAGAGGGAAGCTGAGACCACTGAATGAGAACATATACAAAGTATATAATTTTTCATCTATATCATAGTTTTTATTATAAGAAATCAACTAATATCAGTTTTATAAGTTCTATGAAACCAGTCAGACATTGTAACATTTGTTTATTATCTTTCTGCAGGTTCTGTATCAAGAAAATCATGTCAAATTTGTTGAGTCTCTTTAAGATTAATGAAACAACAAGTTGAAAAGCTGTGTAAGAGTCATAATGAAATTATTTAAAAATAGTTATTTCTTCTTCAGGAACAGAGAAGAAATTAAGAGGTCATAGTCTTCAAAATATCCATAAAATATAATCTCTGTTGGTAACTTGAATGCGTTGTGGATGATTACTTTCTCATTAGATCATTGCAAAATCTTCAGAATAGAATGGTAAAGTGTAAAAGAGATATTGATTGATGAATCCTTAAGAATAAAAGTTAACCCGTATCTTTGAAAACATGATGTCATCTTCATGTATGTTCTTCTTCAGTAGATGTTTCCAAGCTACCTGGGAATTTCCAAATTGTAATCTAACCATGGTTTTAATATTATTTTTTATTTCATATTCTGAAAACACCCATCTTGTTTACTGACTGGTAACATGAAGATTTTTATTTATATTTTTAAATATATAATACCTAAGGTTTTGCTCATTAGTGAGTGATTTCTTCTATTACCCACTTTTATTTCTCTTGATACATTTTATTTTCCTTAAGATTATTCGGTATTCAGTCTTTATTGTTTCCTCCAGCTTCACCAGACTACATAAATTTATTTATTATAATAATGTTATATAGTGTGTGTGTGGACATATATGCACACATGTTTATGATATGTGTATCTTTGGGCAACAATGATGATTCAACTTACTTTAGTTCTATTGAGATAACACAAAAATATCCATAGCTATATAAACTGCATGTGTTACACTTATAGAAGAAATTTCAGTGTGATATTTTTGGTTCTGGGAATATAATAAATAGAATATAAACTTGACACTCACCCCTATCAAATATACTTTTATTTTCAAATATTTAAAACTTATTACCTATATTTTAGAAATATCTTAATAGTAACATTACATTTCTGAAATAAAACATGATATATCATGAACCATAAAAGATCATAAGAATGATGAAAACATACTTAGAATCTAAGTAATCAAATATAAAATTGTTTATGTTCATTGTAAGTGATATGGAGATATTAAAATGCCACAAATTCACTTAAAAATGTGTTTGATGCTAATTATTTCAAGCTCTTCTTTAATTTCATGTATGAAATTGATTATTTTTGATCAATCAATCATAAAATATTTTAGTAAAATGTTTTTAGCTGTCCATGATTTTAATTTCTGTTTTTTATATTGACTAAAAAAACTCATAAAAACACTATTAAAAAGTGGAGGCTTTCCGCTGGATTACATTTATACAATTATATTTTTATAAGTAATTATTTTGTAAATAATTATTTTATGAGGTGCTTTCTATGAAAATGGCACGTGTAAATAATGAGGTTCAAAAGTCAATGTGATTGCTAAAAGGGGAAATAGATATGGAGAAAGTGAACGGATGTTAAAATACAAGGTCTAGTGTAACCGTACTAATAACTAATAGGTTTATGAATCTTAGACCTTTTCTTTGTCTTCCTTGAAGTTGTATAAACCTGTATAGTTTCCTTTTCAATTACAGAAAAAAATAACTCATAATTAGATTTTAGACAGAATAATTCAATTAAATTAACTTTAAAATGAGAGATAATGACATATTGTATAATGGCACGTCATGTGAAAAAAAGAAAATTTACAATATTTAAGTTTAAAAAGACATAAAGGGACATTCAAAATCTTAGAATGACAAGTTTGACCAAACATTTAATCATCGGTGCCTTTAAGTGGATTTCTTAAATATTAATACTTGTTCAATTGCTGTTAAAACCCACCTCATGTCCAAGCATTACTACAATTTTAAATTATATTCCATATTTAGAATCCCCATAATTCCCTTTTAGTTACTTTTTAATTACTGAAATTTCTAACTTTGATGATATAAACAAAATATTTTATTATTTGGAGCTTTTATAAGTTTTTTTTTTTTAGATTTTATGAGTTTGACACCTAACATCATTGTCAAAGCTTTAGATTTGAATATCCCTGCTAATAGAGGCATGTAAATTCATATTTCTACTTATTTCTCTAACAACATGTTAGATATTCATCCCTAGATCTTTGTTTATAAGATACCTTAAGACTTCTGTTTCTATTCAATTGAGATAGGAATCATGTGTATATCTGATTTCTTTAATAAACACTCATGAATCCAATATGCACAAAGAAGATGAAAGCAAAGAACCACAACAGTTTTTTTTTTTTGTTGTTGTTGTTGTTTTAAACTTCATTTTCTAAGTTTTAGAAGTGTCATGTACCAAAGGCAATTCAGAGATCTGCACTGGAGTCTACACCTAAAGAGTTGTGGTAATAGAGATGTTGGTGGGAAAAAAAATTGGGGCAAATACTTTAAAAGAGATTTCTTATTCTCCCTTGTTGCTCCCTAAGAAACAACTGGCATCCTCTGCTGGTTTTAGACAGATCAAAGAAGACTGCATGATTCATATATGAAGACTGTAGAAATCTGTCTGATGGCCTTTGTTAAGAGCTTTGTTTCATGAAATGATTATATAAACACATAAAGGCTTGACAGCCCAGTGGCTTTTTTTTTTCCCAATGACTTGTATAACATAAATAATTAGAGCAAAAAAAAAATCTTCCATTTATTTTCTGTGAAACATACCTAGTTTACAAATATAATCTAGGATTTCAGTGAAAGTGAATATTTATTTTGTACTACCAGATTCTGATAGCTTTCATTGGAATTGATCTATGTTTTTATTCCCATTTTTTTTCTTTAAAGAGAGAGTGAGAGAGGAGAGAGAGAGAGAATTTTTAATATTTATTTTTTAGTTCTCGGCGGACACAACATCTTTGTTGGTATGTGGTGCTGAGGATCGAACCCGGGCCGCACGCATGGCAGGCGAGCGCGCTACCACTTGAGCCACATCCCCAGCCCCTTTATTCCCATTTTTAAAAGATATATTCCTTAAATTTATTTATATGTCCTCTACAAAAGACTGAGGGTTCTCTGGCTTGCTGTATCCTAAATCTACAAGTTTAAAGTGGTGTTTTTCCTCTATCTTCAGTACTTTATTATTTCTCCAGTCAGTGTTCATTAAATGTTTACTGCTTACAAAAAACAATGGTATTGTTTCAGAATGGAAAATGAGAGTTCGAATAAGAGTAAATATCTAATATTTGATTAATGCTTAAACATTATTTTAATCTTTATAATGTTAAAAATGTCTCCACTGAAGTTTGAATAATTAAGAATTTCAAAGGTGTTTATTTTTTGTATATTAAAGATATTTAAAGACTTTGTTTTGAGTTTAAAGTAGGTCTTTTGTGTGTTATATTTGGAGTATGCAAAAAAAATTAGACATTTTCCCTCTGCTGAACTATTTTTAAAATGAGACAATGTTAATTAAATATTGTCATTTATTAAAATGTATAGGTCATGGAGAGATATTGCCAAATATTTTATTTGTATAATGTTATAAGTTTATTAGAAATTTTGCCACTGCTGATTTGATTCATATGGAAATTGCCTCAAAGTAAAATTAACCTGTCAGTCCTATAATTATTAATTATGCAATTATCTTATAGGCAAGCAACATGAAATAAAGAGAATATTACAAATATATAATGCCAGAGATCAATTATAATATTATTTACTATACAAGTAATTATGGTCTTGATCTCCATTTATTTTACTGTATTACTATATTATCAAAATACATAATTAAATATATTAATAATTCACTACATAAAGGAGAGATGCATTGGACAACTAAATTAGGGAAACAACAGATCACAGCAGTGTTGGTTTTTAATGTGGTAATAACTTTATATGTCAAGAACATGGTCTCTGTCTTTCTATGCAGCTCACTTACAGCTTTGTGTATGGTTTATCATCCAATTTAGGACTTTTCCAGCATAACTTCTATTTGTTTAAACTTAAAGGATTTAAAGTTCACAGGAACAAACTTTAAGGCACACTCTCTCCCCTATAGAGTACTCATGATCTTTCCAAAGTCTAATAAATTGTGATTAGAAAGATTTGTGATGACCTGAAAATAAAATTCTTTGTTTTGAAAACTCATCATTAAGGAATTATCCATAAAAATCATCTAAGAAACTATAATTTAAATAATTTATATTACTGAACTCCATGATTTTTGTATGTAAGGACTGTTTGAAAATTATAAGCTTAGACTTCAAAATGATACAGTGAATAGATTTTGTTGTTGTTTGTTTTGTTTTGTTTTCCAGTACTGGGGATTAAATCCAGCAGCACTTTACCACTAAGCTATATCCCTAGCCCCTTTTTATTTTGAGACTCCCTAGTCTCAAAATTTAGGCGCTCCCTAAGTTGCTTAGGACCTTACTAAGTTGCTGAGGATGGCTTTTAACTTGGAATCCTCTTACCTTAGCCTTTTGAGTTGCTCGAATTATAGGTGTGAACCACCATGCCTGTTTTGAACATTTTTGCCACAACAACTTTAAACTTTAATTTCCTGAGACTGATTAAATTAATTGTATATCACTCAATTTGTAGAAGACAATGAACACATAGTTATTATGTTGATTAACTCACCTGTCCACTTCTGTGATCAGTATAACCAACACAGATAATGTGCCTTGGAACTTAAAAAAAAAAATGTCTTCCATCATTTAAGCAATAAAGAAATTTTAATATATTGCAACATAATTTTGTTTCTTCCCAGAGGAACAGAAACACTTTATTTTTTCCAAGATACCATTAATTAATTTTTTAAAAAACTACTCTCCATGAAAAAGATCTGGCACCAATTGTAGTTCACTGTGTCATCCTGAAAATACTCTCTTTGTCTTCTCAGAAGGATTAAAAGAATGCTTCTACCCAAGGCTCATTTTTTACTCCCTTTGTTTTCTAATTTAAGGCTACAAGAAGAGGAAAGAAAGGCATTACTTCTATTTCCAATTTACTTCTACTTTCCATATGATTGGAGGCCCCATTTATAAGAAAGCCATGCAAGCTTAAATGTAACATGGTCCAAAGAGATTTTATAATAGTCAAATATGAGTAAAAATGAATAAGAATGTATTATAGCTTCTTTAGTCTGATTTTGTTCTTCAAGCCAATGGCTTAATTTGCACTGGCTGCAAAAAAAATGTATTGCATACTTTTATTTCAGTACATAATTTAGTGATGTCAATTGATTATACTTGCTTATAAGTTATAAACTCATAACCTTCACATGTAAAAACTATATTGTAATTATTTACAAATTTTTCAAAAAGAAATATTATTTAGTTAAAATAGTTTTAGTAGTGACATAACTTTTTGATTATTTATGTATTAAAATTAAGCAATGAAACCAATTAAATATTTTACCTCTGATAAAACTCTGAAGCTAATCACAGCATTAATCACATGTGTGAATTTTTCTTACATAAATCTATCTTAAAATTTCCCCTAAAATTTAAATTTAATAGTAATAATAAGCTTACAACATAAATAAAAGTACAAATATTCTTAATTATTGCTCACAAAACCAAATTTTAAATATATTATGAAGGGTATCATTGAATAATATATTTGT
Organism: Ictidomys tridecemlineatus; assembly: GCF_052094955.1. Classification (NCBI taxonomy): domain Eukaryota; kingdom Metazoa; phylum Chordata; class Mammalia; order Rodentia; family Sciuridae; genus Ictidomys; species Ictidomys tridecemlineatus. The sequence continues at coordinate 170,136,275 of NC_135479.1, forward strand.
TCTGGTAATATCAGTATTAAAGAATAATAGTCTGAATTTATCTCTAAATTATTTCAGCCTATCTATAGAATGTTGATACTGAAGCAGAGTGATGATGAAAATCTTCTCTAGCTTCACATTTCTATTATTTTGAGCTTTCCTCATGATATTATCTTTGTTCTGTGTTCTTTTCTTCAGTGATAATGAATTATATTTTTCTTTTGACTCAGTTGAAACTATGATTACATATTTGTAAGATTCACACCCAGAACTTTGGTAATGTTTATTGTGAAGAAACAGGAAATTACTAGTCTTACTTAGCTACAAAAAGGACTGGATCTGTAGAGTAAGTAGCATAAAAGAACCAGACAGTATATTTAACCATTTTATTTTTGAGTGCTTTCCTTGAGATAGTAGGTCCAATAAAGAATTGTTTGAATTATAAGAAAATGACCCTGAACTATGTGTGATTTCCTTGTGTCCATTTGTCTGTAATTCAAATTCATGAAGGTGTGTCCTGTGAAGTCAGAGATTATCCTATGTGATAGTGTTAGTATAGATGCCATTATTTTTCAATCATAGATTCTGATGACTTGGCCATCAAGATACAGTAAGTATGTTTTGATTTAAATTTAACTTCCTGTTTGTGGTTACCTGTTTATTATTTCTTGTCAAAATGTATTTATAGCAAAAATTATAATGTAAACCTATAAATAATGAAATGCTCATAAAATTTTTTCTGTCAATGTCTGTAGTATAAATTCATTTAATATCAATTTTAAAAAATTAATTGGGCTGGGGATGTGGCTCAAGCAGTAGCGCGCTCGCCTGGCATGCATGCGGCCCAGGTTCGATCCTCAGCACCACATACCAACAAAGATGTTGTGTCCGCCGAGAACTAAAAAAAATAAATAAATATTAAAAAAATTCTCTGTCTCTCTCCTCTCTCACTCTCTCTTTAAAAAAAAAAATTATGAATGAAGGCACCAGATCGGCTGCTAAACATTTATACTGCAATTATCTTGCATAATTAAATACATTGCAACTAGTCAAAAATTTACTATCAGTAGTTACTTGCACTTATATATTAAACACAGAACTTAAAACCTTATTTAATAATGTGTTAGTTGAAAATGATTTAATTACATTGAACAGATGCAATGTTAGATAATTAGAATACACAATTCCTTACCATATAATTTTATATATGTGTATCAGAAGTCTTAAATTGGCTAAGAAAAATTTAAGCATGGTGAGTTGCTAATAGTGTTAATAATATACAAAAAAACCCACAACAAATAAACACAAACTAAATTTTACTTGATGAAGAGAATTGAAATAAAGAATTAGAAATATTTGGTGTTAGGATGTTTATTATTGGGTCCAATTCATATTTTATCACATTGTACTCCAGTCAATTTGCACTAAATTCATATCTGAAAATTCCGATAAAAATGGTTATAAAAATATCTTATAAAACCTTTCAGATAGAAATGTATATCCATTAGCATTGGTTCTAAAGGTCTTGACAGCCTCTGTGTATAATGGTTGAGATGTGTGTCCCTTTCCATAAACACAAAGACAGATTACTCTCAGTGCAAAGCATAGGCTTTCAGTAATAGAAATTACTTAATCAGTTCTGGTGGGTATAAAAGGAAGTTGAAATTCATTTGATTGACATTACAATTTGATTCGTGTTGTTCTTGTTTTTTGTTATTGTTTTTTAATAGCAAAAGCAATTATCTGTTCTCAAAGACTGAGATAAGAAGAATTTACAATGGAAGGAGTTTAGCTAATATTCAAAATGGGAGAGGAGAGAGCACCTTCATAACCAATTTAAAGGTAAAGTTGTTTTACATTGGGGGAAATCACAAATTAAATACAATTTTATCTAGCACACTAACATTTATGCCCAGTTTCTCAATAAAGGAATCAACATCCAAAATACTGTTCTAGACTACAGCAGGACTATCTTTCATCCTAGATCAATGTGAGTTGGGAATGAAAAAAAGAATTAAGGCAGCACGTCAGCCTAAGACTAAATAGAAGTTATCGAAAAAGTTGAATGTGAAAATACAAGTGTTTTACTGAAAATAAGAAATTCAGGAATACATGTTCTTGATTATATGCTTAATGAAACATTGCATAATTACTGTATCCTTTCAAATAAGAAATTTTTACATTTAAGTGCTGCAAAGTTCTTCTAGGGGTTTAAATTTATATTTTATTAAGCAGGGATATGATATGAAATGTATTAGTTTATGTATATGTTTGGCCACATTGTGAACTGTAATTATGTATAATTCACTTAATTAGATAATTAGAATAAAAGTATACTTACTCTCCCCCAATATCACAAAGGAGAGGCTTCCCTGCAGAATATAGGCTATTGTCATGGAATGCACAGACATGACTATGTATGATCTGGATTGGCAGATGTTTTCTGTTTGTTTGTGTCTTCCCCCACACAAATCCAATAGAGCAAAATAAGGACAGAAGCAATTGTATATATCCTCAGAGTCAGAAAGTAGAGTTTAATCCTGAGAGTTATAATAAAAATAAATGTAATGTGTGTTTAAGTTTTCTAGTGAATCATTTGGAAAGATCTCTTTAAAGAATTTTTTTTCTTCATTTTCTTATAGTTTAGTTGTTTTATTATTATTATTTTCAATCTACAGGCAGGCAGTTTAAAATATTCTTTAGATTTTCCCATAGAGAAAATTAAGTGTAAGGTTAAATTATGCTTGTTTTGATTATTTGTTTATCTTATATACAAAATTGAATCATCCTTCATGGCTCCATTTAATTTTTCAATAATTTTTTCAAAGGAATTTTAGCATATATTGAATAAAATCTTTTAAAGAAAACAAACTCATATTAGTTTATTACACTTTCCTTATATTTTTGCCTATATTAGCTACTGTATATGTATTTTTCAGTGTGTCTCTTGTCTTTTTCAGATATTTTTTGAGTAAAATAAAATATAAAACCTGCATATATAGCAAAATGGGATCAAATTAATATTACCCAATGGAAGCAAGAATAGTTTTCAAAAATAAGGTATTTTGTTGTTGTTGCTTTTTTAAAATATCTATATATTATACTGTTTTCTGTATTTTTCATCCAAGCAGTTAACTATATTTATTTTCATGATTATTTTATACACCAGAAAGTTTATGGGTACTAATTTTTGAAATAATAAAAATACATGAAGCCTTTTTCCAAAATGATAATTTAAGTCAGATAATATTAAATGCAAACATTCAAGTAACCCTAAAAAGACAAGAGTTTAGTCATGTAGCATTAAGAAGTTCATAGGTAAGCTTTATATGGCAATAATTAGATTTTAAAATGAACTTCTAGAAAATGCTTTGTGGGTTATTTAAAAAAATTTTGCAGGCAAATTTATGTCTTGACATTTGTGAGAGGTTTTACTAAAGCCAAGTTCACATAACTTTGCTAAACAATGTATATGAGCCTATTAATATTTTAGCAAGTCAATCAGTAAATGAACAAACCACAAATTACAGAAATATTTGTTGATGTTGGGAATGTCAATGCTTCCTTCATTCAGGAGAAGGCTACAGACAAAAGCAAGCAATAGTTTCATAATTTAACTAAAATATTTTTAAGTGATAAGTATATGTATCACAATTTAAATGCAATTTTATCTAGCACACTAACATTTATGCCCAGTTTCTCAATAAATATACTTCTAAAGTTTTCCTAAGAAAATGTGTATTTTATTTTATAGATTGAAATTTTGAAGTTACTCAAATTGAATCTTTTCCATAAGAGCTGTTTTTATTTTTTAAATTCTGAAAAGAAAGAATGTCTTCTCAAAACATGATGTCCTAGGTTTAAGATGTAAGTCTTTGTACGTGTGTATGGTGGGCACACAAACAGGAAATATCACTGATGCATGCCATTTATTAAGTTTAGAAGTAAGTAGTTTAAGGTGGTATTGCATTCTAAATAGAATGAAATTATCATATTATATTGTGTATTTAAGTCTAAAATATTTTGTAGAAAATGAGTATAAAGATTCAAATGTTTGCTTATGATTTCATGATCACTTTAATATCATTCTTTGTCTTAATTTTGTAAATTGTATCTAGCTTACAAAATCTAGATAAAAACCTTGATTTTATATAAAATAAGACAACAGATTCCATACAAAAACATATGCAATGATTCCAACAACATAGTGACTATTTTTCAGCCTTCCAATATATCAGAAAATTATTTACTTGGATTGTTTATTTTCTGTATCTTGAAATGATCTCATTGACATTTGTTTCACCTGTGTGAAGAAAAAGATTCCAACTCTATGTCACGAGAACCATCATGCTGATGAAAACAATCCACAGATCTAAAATGTGAAATGTGATTACTTTCACCAATATATCTGGAATTATTTATTTTTTACTTTTGCCATTCTTTTGAAGATAAATGTTATTTAGTGATTACTAAAACTACAGTATTTACCATATTTAATGTTTGGCCTGCCGCTTGGAAAACCTAGCAAAAAAGCTTCATATCTTCCTGAGAAGGTAATTGTGAAGACTCAAATATGAAGCCTTTTTGGTAGGTTTTCCAAGTAGCAGTTCTACTATTAAATTTGGTAAACACTAAGAGTTGAAAGTCAGACTCAGCAAAAGCAATGTGCTAAGCAACTCAGTGAGACACTGTTTCTAAATAAAATAAAAAATAGGACTGGGGATGTGCCTCAATGGCCAAGTACCCCTGAGTTTAATCCCTGGTTGTGCCTAAAAAATTAATTAATTAATTAATTTAAAAAAAATTAGTCTGTGCAGACCCCAAATTTAAATAATATTGCATGTGACACAAGCTAAAAAGCTATCAACAGTTAACATATAAAGCCAGAATTCTAAATGATGCTATTTCTTGTTTCTTTGTTTCAGTAAATGCCAAGAGAGCCTGGTTTTCCTATCACTTGGCAAATAAGATCTTTTTTTCTTTTTACCCTCCATGAGTGAGCTAAATGGATTTTGAGGTTGGCAATAAATTCCAACATATAGATTGGTCTGAATGTTTTAGATCAGTGTTCCTCAAACAAGAAGATGAAGGTAATTGAAATTTATCAAAATATTGAAAATATTTTGTAGTTATAATCAGTGGCTTTGGTCATTAGTACAACCTGAGTGTGACTCCTGAATATAAAAAAATACATGTTTAATTCCAAATGGTGTATGTGATAATGCTGAGTAGGGAAGATTAGAATCAATTACAACAACACAAAAAATTCTATAAGAAAAAAGCAACTTCAGATGAAGCTACCAACAAGCCACCTCAATGAAGTTATAGCTTTTTAGCTATTCTATAGATATTTCTGTTGAACTTCCCCCTTAACAATTAAACCACATAAACCACTCTCCTTTTCCAAAATTAACTTTTGTATATGAGTTAACATTTTATAAATAGTTAGTTTGTATTTATTCAAATGCTGGAAATATTTTTCATGTCTGAATTATAATATTTTGTATATATTAAAATAAATTGTGGTTTTACCCCAAATTTAATAAATATATGTAATATATATTTAAATTTATTACTTATCATAGAAAGTAAGTTCTTCTGAAATAGCCATATGTTTAAACATACTATAAGATCCAATTTATTATATTCTTGTTATATAAAAGAAAGTTGATATTATTCATGGTGTTCCTAAACACATTTGGTTCATCCCTTTGAAACTGGTATTGAAAATCAGTATTGGGTCCTTATCCCCCTGGTATGGAAGATTAAACACCCAGGAAATGCGAAGGCAAGAGCAGAATTTTATTTAAGAAACAGAACAGGGCAGTGGGGAGAGATGCCTCTGGTCAAGAGAGGGCCCACAGTTGGGGCTGGAGGAAAAGGGGATGTCTTGCTCTTTGTTTGAGGGGGTAGTACTGGAGAATTGAACTCAGGGGCATTTGACCACTGAGCCACATTCCCAGCCCTATTTTGTATTTTATTTAGAGATAGTTTCTCACTGAGTTGCTTAGTATCTCGCTTTTGAGGAGACCGATTTGAACTCTCCATTCTCCTGCCTCAGCCTCCTGAGGTGCTGGGATTACATGCATGTAATGCCATGACACCTGGTTGTCTTGCCCTTTTATAGATTTCAGATTTCCTTTTTTTCTCATGCCTACTGACCAAAAGGCAGGAAAAGAGCCTTGTGGAAGGTGGGGGCAGTGGTGATGGCTTGTGTTGGAAAGTGTGATCATTCCACTCCCCCTGGAGGATGTTAGCAACCTGGTGATGAAGAGTGTTATCTATTTACTTGTCTTTGATAATCAGCTATCTGTCTTTTGCTTCAGTCTCACCTTGGTGAGGGCAAAGCTAATAATAATACAAGGAAATAAAGCATGAAGAAGACTTATTACTTGTACATGTAAGGAGAAAACTTTGAGATAACTCCCAAAGCAATGTCTCCCTGAACAAAAAAAAAGCAGGGGGCTTCATTGAGGAAACTCATGCATATTCATATTGAAAAGACTCATCACAGGTAGAGAGGAACATATTCCTGATCATACTTAGTTCAAGATAATGCTTCTTCATACATTACATGCTCATGCTAAGAATTGTGAGATGGAAACACCTCCTAAACAGAGAATTTAACAATAGAATAAGATTATAATGAGCAACGTTTAGTTTAGGTAAAGCAGAAGAGTTAGTTAAGGTGACTCAATGATTTTGGCTTGTTCCTTGCAGGTTTCTCTGAAGGACCTTACCTGAAATAAAAGAACTGAAAGATATATTAAAGTCATTTAAAAGGATGGCAGCTACAAGTAGAGGAAATTGCCCCACATAGTTCCTACCTAGTACTTATTAAGAATGGGAATTGAACATTCATGAAATGTTTTTACTAAATCATCAAGTTACTTATAGACAAGTTAAAAAATAGATCATTTAATAATACTAGTTTTATAAACATGACAGAACCAGGTTTTGCAATTTTTAATTTGACAATGTCATTATAACATTAATTTAGAAAAATAGTACTAAAAAATTTTAATTAGAAAGTAAAATATTACCAAATAGTTTTTTCCCTAGAGAAGCCAATTGCATTTTAACATTCAGCAAAATTGTCTTTAAAACAATTTTCTTGACATTAAATTTGACCTATTAGCTTAAATACAACTATTCTGAGATGGATAACTTTCTACATATGTAATATACATAGGCTACAGATTTAGGTCTCTGGGTCTTAAAAAAATGTCAGTACAGAGTTTTTTAAATTGCCCAAATAATGGAATGGTCTGTTCTTAGGACATAACAGAGGGTTCCCCTTTGAAGAAAATTAGATTGTACTTTGAACCTATCCTTTGGTATCTTTGTTTGAAATGTTAATTAGAATAGCTGCTTTAGCAAGGATTAGGAAGAGAGCTAAACACTGCTGACAGTAAGATATCCTCTCCTGGGAACCTTTTCTGTTTCAGTGACTGCTATGATGTTAAAGTGGTTGTAATTGCTACATCCTAGCAGGAAAATTGTTGAAAAAGAAAGAACATGCCATTTCTCAATGTACCCTAAAATTCCTTATTGAACAATAAATATTTAATTTTTAAAAGTATTTGTATTGCAAAAAAATCAAAAAGCAAGAGTGCATTAAAAGATGGATTGCATTTATTTTTATTTTTTCCTAGATTTTTTTGAGATAAAATTGACAAATAAAAATTGTATTGTTTAAGATGTACAAGGGGATTTTTAAAAAATATTTATTTTCTAATTTTAGGTGGACACAATAATCTTTATTTTACATTTGTGGGGTGCTGAGGATGGAACCCAGTGTCTCATTCATTCTAGGGGAGCACTCTACCACTGAGCCCAAACCTAAGATCCTACAAGGCAATATTTTGACATACATGTACATGATAAAGTTGATTGGGAACAGATCGATGTGAGTGGTGGTAGCAAGAGGTTAAAGGAATAATTCTATAAACTGCCCCACTCTGCTGAACTCCAAATGCCTTCACTTTTAAAAAGCAGTTTACCTGTAGCCCTACTTGCCTTAAATGAAGTAGATATGTTGCATCCCTCAGCAAACAGCCTGTTATCTACAGAAGAAATGCAGCCCCCAAAATGCCAATAAGAATAACACAAGTAGGGCTGGGGTTGTGGCTCAGCGGTAGAGCGCTCGCTTCACACATGTGTGGCCCTGGTATCAGTCTTCAGCACCACTTTAAAATAAATAAATAAATAAACCTGACATTAAAAAAATATATATTTGTTTAAAAAAAAAAAAAGAATGACACAAGTAACCCTGAATGGGATGACTTTTTGTTGTTGTTGTTTCTTATACAGACCACATTCCAGAACTCAATAAGATAAGGATACTTTTTTCCTAACCATAAAATCTGTAAGATCACATTGCAATTACTAGTCAGCATGGGCCAAAGTAACTAGAGTTATTATGACAGTAGAGACTTGAAAGTCTGATGTAATCCTGCTTTCAGTCAAAAGTCTAGAGGTGGATCTTACAAGGACTTTTTGGAACTTCCCTGGGACCCTCCAATAAAACTGAAGGGCAAGAAATATGTTCCATCCTTCTCTCTGAGAGAACGCTTTTCCCCTTTCCTATCCCTTTCTAATAAGTTTATACCTGTTACTCTGACTGACATTTCTGAAATTTCTGAAATATTTCTTCCATGATCACAAGAATCAGGATTTGTAGGTCTCTGCCTGCCTCAGTTTCCTGGCAGTCCTCTGTCTTGTAACATATTGAAGACAGATTTTGGTGGGGGTACCTCTATACCTGTTCTTCCTGGAATTGCCTAAAGCAACTTTCCAGCCCTTCACCACTGCTCCTGTCTTTCATTAGCATATTGGAATGAGTGGCCAAGCTTATCTGTTAACCAAGTCAGAGCTCAGACCTTCCTCCTAATACTCAGAAGACCTTATTACTTTTTTATACTTCCACTGGTGGAAATACTTCAAGGTCAGTGTTCATGCCTTGAGATATTCAGTCATCTTTCATTGTTCTTTCCCTGTTCACCATATATGGCTGACTAGCTACCTAAAAAGGGGGCCGACACAGAAACTTTGAAATTTTATTTTAAAGGGATAAAAGACAAGAGTAAGGGTTTGCATAGCAGGCAAAATCAGTTTCACATATTCCAATTGTAGAAATGGAATTATGCAGAAGTGTAGAAGTTGTCATTTTCTCTGGCCTTTTTAATTTCTTTTCTTAGCAAATGCTTTTGAGATCTACTCATTTGGTTGCATATTGCTCATTTGTTCCTTTATATTACTGAATATATTCCATTATATAGATATATAAATAAATAAATATCTTTAAAATTATTTTTTCTTACACTATATGCTTTTCTATGAGATAGTATTTTTTATTACACCTTATATGTTAATGACAAATAGCAGGGAAGATTTAGACTTCATTCTTTTTTTTTTTTTTAACCAGAGACTAAACTCATTTGTGGGGTGCTGAGGATGGAACCCAGTGTCTCATTAATTCTAGGGGAGCACTTTACCACTGAGCCACGACCATAGCCCTATTTTGTATTTTATTTAGAGACAGGTCTCATTGAGTTGCTGAGTGCCTTTCTTTTGCTAAGGCTGGGTTTGAACTCGTGATCCTCCTGCCTGAACCACTCGAGCCTTTGGGATTACAGGTGTGTACCACCATGCCTAGATAGGCTTTCTTTTTAAACCAAGATTTCTCATTAAGCCAAAAACATAATAGACTGCAAACACTAAGGGGAAAAATATCTAAATTTGGGTAAAATTGACTAACTTCTCTTATTTAATTTGACTAATTTGTCGTTCTTATCAATTATTTGTCATATTTTATGCTAGTTGGTAGAGGAATCTGAAGTTGGTGGAATATCTGAAAAGATTTTCCATGAAAACAGTAAGTGCCTTTATAATAATTTATACCTTTGAGACACCCTCAGGGAAAAGTAGTGCCCCCTCAACTTTTTCTTTCTTGGAGAAAGGAAATTTCCACATTACTAGAAACCATGTTAGACTTTTTCTCATTAAGTTACTTGGTATTCTGGGAACTCAACTTCCAAAGGGGAATTACAGTGGTAAAAATAATAGTATGGGTGAGGGTTTAGAAGAATGAAAGGATTGATTAGAGCTAGTTTTATGACATGAGCTTCTAAGTATGCTATTTCCTGAAATAGGAACATAGAAAGGTCTAGGTTGGAATGATTAATACTGTTATGAAAGTATCAAGTTGCAAATAGCTACTGAATGCTTACTTGGGTAAAGCAGTAGGATACAGAAGCTTGCAAGTCAGAGAAGAAATTTGACTATATATGTAAACTTGGAATGATAATTTAAATATCATGAGAAGTCTAATAACGTATGTAATGATAGTGAATATGAGCAAATATTACTGGATAAAATATTACTGAATCACATTATACTATATTAGAAAAGACATAGCTTTAGGAAAATGTATACAGAAGAGGCTAGAACTGAACAATGAGGTTTGTCATATGCATGGGGTAATGTTAAGGTCTGTAAACAAGTCAGGATGGCGCCTGGAATTTTGCCAGAGGGAGTGGTTTATGAAGTAACACCAGGGAGCCATTAAGTATGGAGATTCCTTATTGGTTGACTGCTGTATCTAGTTTATGTTAATTAAGATAAGCTGTGTGGAATGTATAAATACCCCTCCAGTCCTACAATAAATGGCTCCCACTCCTGCTGTATCAATCTACACAAGTTTCCCCCCCCCACCCCCAGTTTATTTTGCTGCAGCCAGACTGCGGTAGGGTAAGAGAATCTTGGGGAGTGAATGAATGAATGAATAACATACACAAATTTATGGGTTGAAACTGGCTTTTTATTGGTTGAAAAGCATGATTTGATTATTGATCATGGGGAATTCTAAAGATCTTGTACTGAGAGCTACATGGAACTTTTCTAAAGTCAGTATTCCTGGCAATGATCTTGGGTTTGGATACACAAAGCCCAGGTGTTTATAATGATAGGGCTTTGGGGATTTGGGTTATTCAAATATCTCTCAGACTCCTGATGTTCACTTACATTCACTATATCAATGATCTGTATTGATTGTCTTTAAATAAAAGCCTCCCAGGGGTGTACATGGTGGAATTCAAATATTCAAACTGGGAAAGACAATATTACTGATATTCATTAGTTTTACTGATTGGTATGGAAAAGCACTTGGTGGGTCAACAACTTCATACCAGATGTAATGAGCTAGGATGACTTTTTCCAACATTGACAATACATCCAGGAATGTGATTATGATTGGCCCATGATGAGCATCAGCACATAGTAGAGCTTATAATTATCTATGATCTTTCTCTACAGGAAATGCAATGTTTATACCAACCAGTATGATAGGAATAACCACCTTTATAATTCAAGTATTCAGCAATAGCACTGGAATACTCTAAGGAATATGCATGCATTTTTGTTTTCTACCATTTCTTTCTGGGTGAGGGGACAGTTTCAGGGGTTTCCAGCTAAAATCTTTGTAAAATATCATGTCTCAATACATAAATCCAGAATTCAGCATAAATCAACTATCAATGACTAATTATATTTATTCCTTCCATTCATACTGGAAATGGAAAAGTAAATATCATTTTTTCACAGCCATATTCTACCTCCTGTGTTTCCATTTAATACCTAACTTCCTCTTGTTCAGTCAGAACACCATGTTTTTTGTTACTAGGTTTATTGATTTTTTTTTAAAGAAAATATTCAATAATTAACATTATGATTGTATACTGCCCATGCCTTACTATGCCAATATCCAGAAGAAAAAACAATAAAAGGATTTAGAAGCATCTGGGAGCACATAAAATAGTCTAGTTATTCTTTTGGCCCATTTTAGAGTGCTTCAGCAAAGTAAATAAGGCTGGGGGTTGGGAGGAGGGTACTGCACTTTGTAAGTTGATGAACTACCGGAGAGTTTTGAAGCCATGCAGAGTTCAGTTTATATTTTTTATAGGAATAAGAACATTCTCTTAGGCAATACATGGGAATTTTTCAAATTCAGGATTACTTACTAATAACAAAACATTATTACTTAATATATAATCCATAGTAAAAGTTTTACCAATTTACCCAATACAGCAATTTAGAGCATTGTTGTGGAAAAAAATATCTGCATCCAATCCAGAAATATATTGCATTAATTTGTCACATGACTTTGGCTTTCTCTAATCTAAAAGAACTCCTTAGCCTTTATTTAATATTTCTTTAAATTGAGATATTTAGAATGCAGACCAATGGAAAAATATTGTAATTCAGTTCATTGCAAAAGGTTCTGCAATTGTTGTGTATATTCCAGAAATTTTCCATAGGTCTGTAGGAACCATAATACTATGGTCAGAAACCAAATTCCTCAGCTCATTTATTGATTGGATTATTTGTATTTTTGGTGTTAAGACTTTTGAGTTTTTTATATATTCTTGAGATTAGTGCTCTGGCATATGTGTGTTAAGAATTTATTCCCAATTAGTAGGCTTTTTATTCACCTCCCTAATTGTTTCTTTTGCTGAGAATAAGCATTTTAGTTTAAATCCATCCCATTAATTTATTATTGATATTAATTCTTGCGCTATAGGAGTCTTATTGAGGAAGTTGGGGCTTAATCCATCATGATGGAGATTTGGGCCTACTTTTTGTTCTAATAGATGCAGTGTCTCTGGTTTAATTCATAGGTCCTTGATCCACTTTGAGTTGACTTTTGTGCATGGTGAGAGATAGGGGTTTAATTTAATTTTGGTGTATATGGATTTCCAATTTCCCAGCACCATTTGTCAAAGAGGTTCTTTACTCAAATGTACGTTTTTGGTGCCTTTGTCAAATATAAGATAACTGTAATTATGTGGGTTAGTCTCTGTGTCCTCTATTCTGTACCATTTCTTTACCAGTTCTTTTGCTGCCAATATCATGCTGTTTTTACAAGGAACTGAACAGACACTTCTCATAAAAGGATATAAAATCAATCAACAAATATATAAAAAAAAATGGTCAACATCTCTCGAAATTAGAGAAGTACATATCAAAACTACTCTAAGATATCATCTCACTTCAGTCAGAATAGCAGCTATTATCAATACAAACAACAATAAGTGTTAGTGAGAATGTGGGGGGAAAGGCAAACATTGCTGGTGGGACTGCAAATTGGTGCAACCAATATGGAAAGCAGTATGGAGATTTCTTGGAAAATTGGGAATTGAACTATAATTTGACTCAGCTATCCTTCTCCTAGGTCTATATCCAAAGGACTTAAAAACAGCATACTACAGGGATACAGCCACATCAATGTTTATAGCAGCACAATTCACAATAGCTAAACTGTGGAACCAACCTAGATGCCCTTAGGTAGATGAATAGATTTTTTAAAATGTGAATCAATTTTAAAAAATGAGGCGAGGCAAAGGGAGTGGGCATAGGGGCATAGGGGTAGGAAAGATGGTGGAATGCGATGGTCATCATTACCCTAAGTACATGTAAGAAAACACGAAGGATGTGACTCTACATTGTGTACAACCAGAGATATAAAAAATTGTGTGTTCTATATGTGTAATATGAATTGCAATGCATTCTGTTGTCATATATGACCAATTAAAATTTTTAAAAAATAGTCTAAGGAAAAAAAAAAAAAGAAACAACTTCTTATTCCGATTCTCTTCAGTGTTCAGTCTTCAGATTTTATTCTCTACAGTAAAACAGAGGTCCTTCACTTCAATATCAATAAATAGAAGCCATCACTGAGTCTAGGCATCAATTAGCCTAACTGACTTTTCAATCAAGTCCCTGAAGATTGACTTAACATTTTACATTCTCATTTTCATTCAAATGCAACGCACATCAATAAATTTGACATAAGCCTCTGTCAAAAGTTTTCCAACATCTCTAAAATCTTTGCCTACTTTCATAAACTTCCAAGATTTCTGCCAAAAGAAATTAGAGATTATTGTGTTTTCCATGAATATGGTTTTTAATATTTTCAATTTATAGTTATCTAGGAAATGTTTTTATGCTTCTCTGTCTGAGATTGTTAAGCATGAATTCTGTGTGTGTGTGTGTGTGTGTGTGTGTGTGTGTGTTTCTGTGTGTATTTTCTTTTTTTAAAATATAGAGTATTGAACTCAGGATCACTTAACCACTCAGCCACATCCTCTGTCCTTTTGTCCGTATTTTATTAGGAACAGGATCTCACTAAGTTGCTTATGGCCTCTTCAACTTGCTGAGGCTGGCTTTGAACTAGAGATCATCCTATTTCAGCCTAATGAGCTGCAGGATTACAAGTGTGTACCACCACACCTGATTTTTTAGGCTCTAATTCTCGTGATCATAGCAAAAGTTACTCTTGGGAAGAATCATCATTAATTTGTAAACAAACAAACAAACAACAAAAACGGTTCAAAAGCAAGTCACTGTGACTTATACAGGGAGTCAGTTTCTTCAGAGAAGATAATACTGATGTTTCTAGTTCTAATGAGATACTATGAGTTTCCTTCTTGCTTTCTTCATTTCTATAGTTAGGTCTTTCATTTGGATTCTGATTTTAGATATACTTGGACTTTAGAATTCTACCAGCATGTATTAAATTAATTTGAACACATATGATATTATATGATTAGATCCCTAAAAGGAAATATATCATTGAATGTTTTAAATTACACCTAAAATGTTGATTTATTTTGTTTGGGAAAATTCATAATTACCTCACAATGTCAAACATCAATATAGGGACAAATCTCCAACAATGGAATTTTTTTAAGAGATAGAGATAGATAGATAGATAGATAGATAGATAGAGAGAGAGAGAGAGAGAGAGAGAGAGAGAGAGAGAAAGAATTTTAATATTTATTTTTAGTTCTCAGCAGACACAACATCTTTGTTTGTATATGGTGCTGAGGATCGAACCCGGGCCAAACGCATGCCAGGTGAGCGCGCTACCGCTTGAGCCACATCCCCAGCCCTACAACAATGGAATTTTTATTTGAGGATTAAAAAAAAAACAAGACTGCAAACTAGAGCACACATAGATAGATAGGCTGGGGTCATTGTTGGTATGTATGGAGAACAAAGGGAAGATTGAGAGTTTTATTAGAATAGAGAAATTTATACAAGCTATTAGGAAAGAAAATTAATTACCACTTTCATTGTTTAAAAAAAGTGGCAAGCTCTGGTTGTAACTGGCAAGTAATTGCTTTACAAAGTAGTTACTATGTAAAGCTAGTTTTAAGGTCATACTTGGCAGTTACGTCCAAAACTTATAAGTAAAAATAGTGTTAAATACAGAGCAGGTTGTTGTTTCCTTGGATTGGTTCTGTGAGAGTTCATGGAGTAGGCATCAGGGGGTCAGTTACCTGAAGATTTGCAATTCCTTCCCTGGGTCCCTCAAGTACACTTTAGTGTAGGTGACAGAAAAGACTATTTTGTAGGAAGGATATTCATATAACTATCTCATAATCAATAATTGGGCTATTTGAAGAGGTTAAAATAATCATGTTATCCTTTCCTATTTAAAATAAACTTTTTGTCTTTTATTTTTTTTAGAATAACTTCATCAATGGTCATTCATCCTTAAAGTTCCAAATTGAGGAAATTATCAGTATATAAAATTGCATTCATTTGTCTGGTCAATTTATATTGTATTACAAAATATACATTTTTCTTCAACAATAATCCCCAGAGTGTTGAGAGCCGAGTATGTCTATCATGGTCATCACATCCATACAATTTCAAAAAAAGCAATTAATAATTACATGCTTTTGGTACAGTGCTTGCCTTAGCAAAGAGAAGCCACAGCTTTAGTTGTTATTTTAGTTACTTTTGTGTAGACAGACAAATTATACCGGTATTTATCTTAACTATTTTCCATGTAAAATGTTAACCCTTTAGAAATATGATGGAATAACTATGTCAAGTTTATGTAAATGAGGAATTAAAAAGCATAGAGCAACCTGCAAACAATAGAAAAGAAATTTAAAAATATATATTTAATTATGTTTTTTTTTCCTTGCCTTTTTTTTTTTGTGTGTGTGTGCTACTAGGTGTTTAATGGAGGGCTTTGTGTGCTGAACTAAATTCCAGCCATTCTTCTTATTCTTTTTTCTTCCAACTTTTTTTATTGGTGCATTATAATTATACATAATAGCAAGATTCATTGTAATATATCCATAAATGCAAATAACAACTTAATCAATTTCCTTCCCAAATACCTCCCCTTTATCTCTATTATTCCCTCCCTTTGATCCCCTTTATTTACTCTACTGGTTTCTGTTCTGTTTTCATAAGATCTATTCTTTTTCTATTACTATTTTTCTATGGAAAGAGGGTCTCTGTATATTGCCCAAGCTAACTCAGAATTTGACATCCTCCTGCCACAGCCTTCTGAATAGCTTGGTTTACAGATTTTATTGCCATTGTGTCCACCTTAATTAGTTTTGGTTTTTAAAATTCACTGATCCCTGGAGGAAAATAATATGAATTAATATGCTATAGTAGTAGGGGTTTTCTAAAAGTGAATAAATTCTATATAACACTATTATTTTTTCTGATAAAATTACAATTATTTATATGATTATCTAATAAGTATTTTTAAAAGAAATTATTTATTGTATATTTATTTATTTTATATTATGGTAATTATGGTATATTATGGTAATATGGTAATTAAATAGTAGTTAAAAGTATGAAAGTATGTGATCTGTTCTTTCAGAAATATTAACATTAAATTTACAATATATATTATATATGATGACAAATTTATTTTTACAATATAATATACCGGTATTTTTCCTGTACAAAATATTCAAGAAGATATTTATGAATCCATGCAACTGTTGAATATTAACAAGGAAGTTGTCTCAAAACTGAAAAAAGAAACAAACATCAAAATACAACTATGGTAAAACAAATGCTGATAATTGCTACTATTTTTATAAATAAATAAGGTACAATATATTATAAAATGGTATTCCATTTTGAAGAACATAAATATGGACTTTATATATTTTTTATTTCAAAATATTGGCCAGCTTACTTTGAGATAATTTCTAAATGGATATTTTTCACTCTTGCATTCATATAATTATTGCATCAGTTTATGAATGTTTTAATAAGATTTTATTTTATCTCAATATTTTAGAAGTACTACAAAATCTGCTTTCTATCTAAGTAAACTAGGAAAACATTTGAATCATTGAAATAGGAACACTCTTTGAATATTTAGGTTGAGTTATACCAGAAACTGAAAAGCATCTGAGATGTTTCTCTACCTGTATAGCTATATATTTATACAAATGCAGATACATATAAAACCATAAGTATACATACATAACATAGAGAGAGATGTAGATGTAGATACATGTATGGATAGATAATAACAGAAAAACCAATTCTCTGGGTCAGAGATCAGAATTGATTTATTCACAACCGTAAAAGCAGGAAAATTTATATTGCAACACTTATCTCCACATGCCCATCACCCTACAAACAAGGTGATGAGACAAAGATGAGTAAATGGGATTGTTATGTAGATGACAGGTGCAGAAATAAAGATTTCTGTGTTTATTTTTAAGAGGAAAGACACCTGCACTTGCCTCTGAGGGATAGAGTGGCCCAGTCATTTCAAAGTAAACAAAATATTTTCTCTATAAAGGAATGGTGAGTATATCCTGGGACTTGATCCATTGAAATTTAAACAAATTTCTCCAAAGAGAGCAGCACAAGGTAAGACTCTCCAAGTTCAGAGTCCAGGATTTTATTCTAGTTGAAATATAAACACATAGGAAGATGTTTCTTTAAATCTTCTGGAGACCTCAAGCTTCAGACATCCTTTATGCTAGGGGTTCACTTCCCTGGAAAGCAAAATTTACTTCTTGTGGCGATATGTTTCTCATTATTTGGATGAGAGACAATGTGAAGACAAATAGCATAATAATATATAGAAATTGTGGTATAATAAAAAGACTTATGTGAAAAGCAAATGTTTCTGGGGGAAGTAAAAGCAAGCAATCTTTCTCTGTAATGCATCAGTTCTGAATGTCACTAAGCTAGAACATTGTAGGAACTCTGAGAAATCCAAGGGAGATTTAGTTTTCTTTTAAAAGTATCTTTATGTCTTTTATTATAACACTATTTGTATTCATCTGTGAATTAATGAGTATATAAAAAGCACAAAATGTTTTAAGACAAACATTTCCTTTGTGACTTTCCATGGACTGGCTTGATAGAATATTTGATTGAGAACTACTGCAATGGGCTATTTAGAACATGGCTCTATTCATCCAAAATCGATTCCCACAGGAGTATTGGATAGTTGTCATATCAATTCCTGAATAACCACAATCTACCATGGCACATTACTTCTTCCATTATTTTGAATTTTGTTTTTAAGAAAACAAATTTTTATTATGTATTTAGTGTTTTACTCTAGAAGATTAATTCCTTTATTCAGGTTGAGTGCTAAGAATGAGTCAAAACTATTTAAAAGTAAACAAGGAAGAAAGCAAGAATGAGAGAAAGGAGGAAGGAGGAAAGTTCTTTGACAACTATTATCTGGTACCTGTTTGCTGAGAGCTAAGCTATAGGTTTCTTTCTTTCTTTTTAGTATAACAGTAGGGTTTTTTGAAGAAGAGAAACAAAAATCGACCTCTTGCACTAGAGACGGAAAGTGATAGTAGGTTTTCTCCTTAAGCTGTAGGTTTCTTAAATGAACACAATCTTCACAAAATATCAACAATATTTAGAGAAAGTCACTAGTATGAAAAAATCAGCAAGACAATTCTATTATAGAATGAAAACTGGAACAGGAAATTCTATAATTATCAAATAAATATTGTTTTCCTCTTTTATTTGGTATAAATGCACACAAGATGACTCCTTCTTTAGCTGTGCCAACTGTAGCTCTATTTCATGCCTTTCTTCTTCTATTTGATATGGTAAAACTTCAGATTATAAATTGCTTCAGTTTCCTATAAGCATCTGCTTCAGAACATACCTAGTTTTGCTAACCTTACCTCAAATAACCCTAAAAAATTTTAGTATTACAAAAAAATTCTGGCATTTTACTGAGATTCCACAGGATTCCCCTGATGTGTGCTCTTTATACTTTCAATAAGTTAATAAACTTGACTTCAAACATAATTTATGTTTCTGGTGTTGTCGTTGTGGTTTGTCTCATGTGTAGAAGATGAAGATTTTAAAGAGAGGAAACCGAACAACTGGAGTTAGATATAGAAGTATTATGACTGCTGTGTTTGAGGAAAAGGAGGAGATCATAGTGATTCAGAGCTATCAATAAGATGAACAATAAGAAATGTAATCAATGAATTAAACAATAGCCAAATAAATGAGGGATGGAGCCTTGAAATAATAATGGCTTTGAGATCTACTCTGGATGAGATGGGAAGCCATTTGTCAGTTTTGAGGAAAGTACTGATAGCTATCCTAAGTTTTAACAAAATCATTCAAAGTAGACTGAGATCATATAAAGAGAGGTAGATATAAATCAAGGAAGTCAGCAGGTAGTATTGTATTAAAATACAATTCTGTGGGACCATATTTAACAGTTGTGATAAATACATAAGCAAAGCATAGACAACAAACATGAATCAGTTTTTATTTCTCACTTCTAAAGATATTTGGTGCACTATTTGTTCTCACACTTTTGTAAAGGGGAATAAACTTACGTGAATTTCTGTTCATACTGGTTTTGCAACTGAAACAAGTAATAAGGATAAAATATTTAGAAATTTTTAATATTGCAATTTTTAATTTATTGTTATCAACTTATACTAATTTCATCTTTTTTCTAGTTGTTCTTTATTTTTTAATTTCTTTTTTATTAATTATTTTTATTTATATATTACAGAAGAATGCATTACAATTCTTATTAAACATACAGACCACAATTTTTCATATCTCTGGTTGTATTCAAAGTATATTCACACCAGTTCATGTCTTCATACATGTAAGTTGGATAGTAATGTTCATCATATTCCACTATCATTTATAACCCCATACCCGCTCCCTTCCCCTCCTCTATCCTTTCTAGAGTTCCTCTGTTCCTCCCATGCTAACCCTCCCTACCCCATTATGAATCAGCCTTCTTTTATCAGAGAAAACATTTGGCATTTGGTTTTGTGCGATTGGCTAACTTCATTTAGCATAATGTACTCTAACTTCATGCATTTACCTGCAAATGCCATGATTTTATTCACTTTCAATGCTGAATAATATTCCATTGTGTATATATACCACATTCTTTAATCCATTCATCTATTGAAGGACATCTAAGTTAGCTCCGCAGTTTAGCTATTGTGAATTTTGGTGCTGTAAACATTGATGTGACTGTGTCCCTGTAGTATGCTGTTTTTAAGTCCTTTGGGTATAGACCGAGGAAAGGAATAGCTGGGTCAAATGGTGGTTTCTTTCCCAATTTTCCAAGAAATCTCCATACTGCTTTCCATATTGGCTGCACCAATTTGCAGTCCCACCAGCAGTGTATGAGTGTATTTTTTCCCCACATCCTTGCCAACACTTATTGTTTTTTGTATTCATAATAGTTGCCATTCTTACTAGAGTGAGATGAAATCTTAGAGTAATTTTGATTTGCATTTCTCTGACTGCTAGAGATGATGAACATTTATCATATTTTTGTTGATTGTATATCCTCTTCTGAGGAGTGTCTGTTCAGGTCCTCAGCCCATTTATTGATTGGGTTATTTGGTTTTTTGGGTGCTTAGCTTTCTGAGTTCTTCATAATACCTAGAGATTAATTAGTGCTCTATCTGATGTGTGAGAGATAAAGATATGCCCCCAAGATCTAGGCTCTCAAACATTTGTGATGAATACTACTTAAGAATTTTAGTTTTTTACTGAGATTTTTCATTTGCCATTGTAGGAAAAAGCTAAAATAATTAAACAATGTTTAGGAGAAGTTAAACATTTATTTAATTACTTTATCCTATGACAATGTAGACTAGTTAAAAAATTGGAACTGTGCCTTTCATTAGCTTAATTAAAAGTTTAATGTGAACATTATCATTTTAGTCATTTAAAAAATTCCTTATTTTATTATAACATTCATTTTACATACAGTGCTTTATTTTTCTCTTCTGCAAACTAAAACATCATCAATATCACTATATTTATACACACTAATTCTCAAATAAAAAAGCTCTTTTCAATTTTCATTTTAACTCAAATATTTCCAGAAATTGACAATGTAAAAAGCTCACTCATATTATTACCATTGCCACTGAATTGCTAGATAAATGGCATGTCAGTTTTCATTTATATTTCTGAATGTCTGACAAAGAGTGACAGCTGCTCAGTGTTTATAATTTGATGTCACATTAGCTTAATGAATGGAGCAATTTCCATAGGAAAATACATATGAAATTAAATTTTGAAGACCTAGACAATGCTTTCCATGAGGCTAAGTATTAAATGGGCACATTTAATAATTCTTATGCAGTGTTTGAAGACATAGGAAATGAACAGCTGAAAACAATTCTGAGATAGTGAATGCTCCATTTTTCTTGTGTTAGAGCATTAGCTATATATTTAAAGCACAATTCAGTCTAGATCTGTAGTATCCTGGGGTCCACACAATGTTGTTCTTTTAGTATTGCCATGACTCAATTCATTTTAATTTTAGTCAACAATGACTGCTAAAATATTTAATTTCCCTTCATTTTGTTTCAATTTTTTCATATTATTGATGTAGGCATGCTCTAGAAAGCTGTTTAGTTCCTCCTGAGATTGTATTAAAGCCTTTCTTAAAACCAATACTGTGCAGTGATGGCACTATGTGTTGCATAAATTTGGCTGGGTAAAACAGAATGCTACTTAAGACAAAAATATATATAGCTGATTATGCTGGGTAGATGGGTGATTGTGAATGAGAGTTCATCTAGGGTGAAAAATACATCTTGTAGAGATGAAGGGAAGGGAGCAAAAGAAAACAATGAAGCTTAAAAACCTTTGCTAATCGAGCTGCTGAAAGCTTTGAGTACTAATCCACTTGGCCTTTTCATTATCTTAGTGTTTTACCATTTTTATGGATAAGGAAATATCGACCTTGTGTTGAGTATAGGATAGCAAGTTGATGATTTCACAAAATGAATATAGTTATGAATTTCAGGAAAGAAGCCAAAGAGAAAAAGGGTGAAATCCTGCATCTGTTTGGGAAAAAAAAAAAAAAGGAGGAGAGTGATGACAAGATCTAAGAGACCTGAGCAACAAGATCTAAGAGACCTTGAAGAGCAAGTTAATTTTGTAGAGAATTTTGGGAGGGAGCTCGGGAATAACAAGGCACATTAGGAAGTCAGATGCTGATATGTTACCGGCTTATTGCTTTGTGTGTATATACAATTCCTTCATTAAGGAAAAACTCCATTAAAATATTTATTAAAATATCCTTTCTTGATAATTATTGGGTTAAATAGAAATACAGAAAATTGGTTCACTGCCCTGTTCCATACATGTTGACTAACTTATGAATGTAAAGGTATTTTTACTAGCCCCAGGAGACAAGAAAGGTTGAATTGAAAAATTCAGGGAAAATATAATATAAAAACAAGGAATAATGAGGGGAATCCAAAGTAAGACTCTGAGATCCCTAGCATTTGGAGGCAAAGCTGGGTTTCGGCTGTTTGAGGGGTGAACAATAATATAGTGTGTATTAAGTCTTAACAGGAATCAATTCGTCAAAATGCTTATTCTCAGCTGGGCGTGGTGATACATGCCCAGCTGAGAATAAGCATTTTGGGGAGGCTGAGGCAGGAGTATCATGAGTTCAAGCCAGCTTCAGCAACTTAGCAAGGACTTAAGCAACACAATGAGACTCTGTTTCTAAATAAAATACAAAATAGGGATGGGTGTGTGGCTCAGTGGTTGAGTGCCCCTGAGTTCAATCTCCTCTACTTCCCCCTCCAAAAATAAAGTTCAGTCTCTGGAGACATCTGAACAGCATAGTTAAAGTAAGCAAGGGAGTATCACTAGTAATCTGTGGCAGAGATGATTAAAAGATAGCCACATGATCATTTGGTTTTCTTCCTTTCTCCAAATATATTCTTTTCTCTCTCTCTCTCTCTCTCTCTCTCTCTCTCTCTCTCTCTCTCTCTCTCTCTTAGGTTACCTGTAGGAGCATGGATTAAACTTGACTCTTCATGCTAAATTCTTATGAGCACATAATTTGAACACAATTTCAAGAAGAAGAGTCCAAAGGCAAAGATAAATTCTGTACATAATTAGAAGCTCCCCAAATAAAAATTCACTATTAATAATTCCATAATAAACATCTATGAAAATACCTCTAATCTTTGACTTTTACTTTGAATAGCATTTCATTATATCATCTGCTGAGGGCCATTACCAAGTAGGAATGACGCATGGAAATTTCCTTGCCAAGCGTACCCCATGCTGCTTAGAGGACATTTGATGGAACATTGCATGCATGCTTTAATAAGGTGACCTTGCTCAAGGACCAAGGCGGATTCGGGTTTAGAGCTGATCAGGTTTGAGGAAGTAACCGGCTCCTTGAGTTTAAGGCGTTGCCAGTTTAAGATAATGGGTTTTAGGGAAGTTGGAAGTTGAAGATTATTGCTGGGATTAGGGTGTTCCTGCTGCTTGTTCCCATTGAGTTCTCGTGAGATTAAAAGGGGATTTTGGAGAGAGCCTCGTGGAGTAGGTGGTTTGTGCGGGAGACAGCAGAACGTGTTTGCCCCTGGACCTGTGTGGAGGCGGTGTGAGAGCGGGAATAAAGAATTGCTGTTTGAATCTACAAAGCTGTGTGGTGCCTCGTGATTCTGGTGCCAAGCCGAGACATTGGCTTTGGCATTATGGTGGCCCGTACTTGGGATGTCTGAAGCTTGGGGGTAAGTGAATTTGCTCGATCCTGAAGGAGAGCAAAAAAAAATGGGTGACCATTTCAAAAAACAATGTGTTCTTGTTTTGATTTATTTTGTTTTTATTTCAAGTTGCCTGTTCCTAGAACTTTCTCAGGCAAACTGGGGAAAATGGTTGACTCAAGGTTTGAATTTGTTCGCCTCTGAGGAAGAGAAATTGTTAGAGGAAGGAGGCACCCGAGTAAGACCAAGAACAGCTAGGGCATATGTTGATACAGTACAAAAATGTAGCCCATGGCTTTTTAAAGATGAGTTATTAAGTATATCAATAGGACCATCATGGTATCCTGTAGAAGGATTTTTCTTGAACAAGAAAGAGATGGCTAGTTCTGTTTACTATACTTGTCTAAGATCTTGGTTTTTACAGACAGCTGATTAATTTACAAAGCTAAAGTGTTAAAATATCAACCACTAAATATGAAATCAAGTACTCTTTACTTATTAAGTTCCATAAGGTAATATATTTAATTATTATGTGTGTTTTCATAAATTGGTAAACGGAAAAAAAGTTTAATATTGCTTTGGTCTGTGTCTTTGCTAAACAAGGTTACTAAGAGTTAAGATTCTATTATGTGTAATTTATATACAAAGAGTATAAGAAGTTTCAGTTGGGTTTCAATTACAGTATAATAGTACCTTAGAAAACATAAAAGTATTTCATCTTATTAAAGTGGAGTAATTTTATAAGGGTTGTTTCAGAATGTGATTTTATAAAAAGCGTTAACGGTTAAAAAAGGGATATAAAAAGGTTCAAGATGTGGAAATATATTTTAATATAAAAGGTTAAAGGTTAAATAAATGTTTCTAGATGAGATAATCTCTGTATGGTAAAGTAAAAAGTTGTAAATGCCATTTAAAAAGATTTTGAGGAAACTAGACTTACTTTATAAGCTTGAGAAAGGAAGAAAGAAGAAAAAGGTATTTGTACATGGCAGATTGAGACAAAGCTTCTCAATGGAGTAAAAAAGAGCCTTTGGTTGAAGGGCAGCCATGTAAACTAACATTAAAGCAATTTATACAGAATCTAAGCCTCGTTTAAAAGAGTAAAGCGGTAGGTGGTGAAAAAGTACATTTAAAAGTACAGTATAAATGATAATTGAACGGCTTTAAAAGGTTAAATTGAAGGTTGTTGAGATACCTTCATGGCGGAAAAAAGATTGCTTTACTCATCAAACTATTAAAATGTACTTATTAAACTAAAAAGAGGGAGATGAGATAATCTTTGTGTGGTAAAGTAAAAAGTTGTAAAATGTCTAAGTACATTGCAAAAGGGTTTAAAAGGTCAAATTGAAGGTGGTTAAGATGCCTTCATGACGGAGAAAAAAAAAAATATAACCCATGAAAATGGGAAGATAATAAGATAAAAGATTTAGATAAAGAAGATTAAAAATTTGAAGTGGAAAACTTCAAAAACAGAAGTACAGGAAGGTAAAAAAAGAGAGAAGATGTAGAAAGATAAAAAAGATATAGGAAGATAAAAAAGATGTAGAAAGACAAGAATTTTAAACCCACAAAATAGGAAACAAAAGAAAACTAGGAGACAAGAAAGCAACTAAGGGTAAATATAAAAACCTTAGAAGAAAAGTAGAAGATAGAAATAAGATAGAAAATGGTTAAAAATGTCAAGTAAAGGTATTTCAGATAGAAAATACAAAAGGCTAAGACAACTATGGTTTAAAACCACATCTAAAAATTAAAAGGACTAAAGTAATTTTAAAAACTAAGGAAAAATGCTTTTGAAAGACTTAAATTTAAAAGGATCTTAAAGGGGTATATATCCCCCAAAGATAAACTTAAAATAACCCTTTTTTTACTCTAAACTTTCTAAATTTGGATTCATCATGACTTAGTGCTGCGGAAAGACATATGTATCCGAAAAATGTACATAAGCCTAAGGTACTTTAGAAAGATATTCTAACAGGACAATGGAAAGCTCCTGACCCAGTGTTTGTCTGGAGTCGGGGTTCTGTTTTTGTGTTCCCACAGGGAGAACAGCAGCCGATTTGGATTCCAGAGAGGTTAACCAAAACAATTTCTACAGAAAAAAAAGATGATTTGACTGAAATCCATAACAGCTGAAATCCAGAGCTCCAGTTTGGCTATTCTTACATCTGCGACAGTGATTTACCACGGTGCCTTTTTTTTTCAATATCTATTTTATTATTGCATTTTTCCCACATCATAAAGTTCTATTTTATTTTTGAGCTCATACAAACCTAGGTTAATGTTTTTCTGATCAGATTTGTTTTTTGACTGTTTTTTATTTTTTGACTGTGGAGTTTTTAAACATTGCAATGGAGATTTTACCTAGGTAAAGCTACAAGGCCGTTATTATTGTCTTATATGTTGTATGTTATGTGTGCCCTGTTTTGTGTTGCATGTCAGTATGTGTGTATGTCCATATTTTTATATGAGGAGCGCTCATGAAAAAATGGATCCGAATTTTTTTTTTATTCACGTGATTTAAGTGGTTTAATTTAAATTAGGTAAACAGCTGTTAATGATTGCTTTCAAAGGTGATTAACAGATCTGTTTGCTTACTCTTGTTTTTAAAGGTGATTAACAGATCTGTTTGTTTACTTTCACTTTTCCTTTTCATCATATTTAATAATTCTGTTCAGGATAATGTCTCTTTAACATCATTGCCAGAATTCCCATCTCCATCCCACTGCCGGTGAAGACAAAGAAAACCAAACTACAGCTTCTATGATAGCTACCACAGGAAACTGTATAAACTGATGCATCAATGAATATAACTCAACAAGTAATGCTCAATCAAGGACTTGATTTACTTTGGGAGGAAATGGACATATTGATAGACTCCTCCGATTTGAACTGCCTGCAGAACCTGACTGGACTATTTATCAGTTGCATGCATTGTGAACTATCGTCTGGTGCAGCGAATGGTGGTAATGCTGGCATATTTTTGCTGATGGTGTCACCAGTGATGCAATTTCCTTGCCAGCGCACCCCATGTTAATTGTGGTAATGCTGGCATCTTTGCTGATGGTGTCGCCAGTGATGCAATTTTTCCAAAGGAGCCGTCAATTGGCTTGGTGTCGTGGCATTTCTGTATCTTCCTCCCTTCTACTAGTGATGGTCTAAAATTTGGGGGCCAACAGAGGTGAGGCAAGAACCTCACCCCCCCACTGGCACCAAGGTTAAATTTGGGGGCCAACAGAGGTGAGGCAAGAACCTCACCCCCCCACTGGTGCTTAGGCCTATCCACAAGCATGGCTGAATGCTGGACCGGTAGTCAGCGACGGGTTGATCTGATTGCAGTGGATTCAACCTAAGACAGGGGACTGACGCCTAGAGGTCAGTTCATCCGATGACGGGTAAGAACCATATGTTGAATTGGACAACCTACCAGGCACGGTCCTAAGCCGCATTGCTTGTTGTTTAATTAATCAGAAGGGGAGAGATGCTGAGGGCCATTACCAAGTAGGAATGACGCATGGAAATTTCCTTGCCAAGCGTACCCCATGCTGCTTAGAGGACATTTGATGGAACATTGCATGCATGCTTTAATAAGGTGACCTTGCTCAAGGACCAAGGCGGATTCGGGTTTAAAGCTGATCAGGTTTGAGGAAGTAACCGGCTCCTTGAGTTTAAGGCGTTGCCAGTTTAAGATAATGGGTTTTAGGGAAGTTGGAAGTTGAAGATTATTGCTGGGATTAGGGTGTTCCTGCTGCTTGTTCCCATTGAGTTCTCGTGAGATTAAAAGGGGATTTTGGAGAGAGCCTCGTGGAGTAGGTGGTTTGTGCGGGAGACAGCAGAACGTGTTTGCCCCTGGACCTGTGTGGAGGCGGTGTGAGAGCGGGAATAAAGAATTGCTGTTTGAATCTACAAAGCTGTGTGGTGCCTCGTGATTCTGGTGCCAAGCCGAGACATTGGCTTTGGCAATCATCTTCATCAGTCCAAGGAGAGGCAGGTAGCCAGCAATGGCTCACAATTAATGACTTATTAAGCAACTTCGTATGGGGCCTTTGTTTTTCTGATCTCTTTGGGAAATAAGAAATAAAAAATAAATAAGACAGAAAATAATTTTGCAATGCATTTCAATAATAAAATGAATCCAAATCCCCAAAGAGCATGGAAAGGATATATGTATTCTTTCTTTTTCTTCGGCAATCTTCATTTTCTTCTATAAGTCACCTTTTCCACATGTGGTGAACACCTAGTCCATGTTCTAGGAATAGCAGTCAGGCAAACAAACAAGATTCTTTAAAGAAGCTTACGTTCTGGTGGGTCAGAAGTTCAACATATTAAAAAGGAAAATCTGATTAATGACCATCTAGGGATGTCAAACATATGAACAATTTAAAGAGGTTAAAGGAATATAGAGATTTTCAATTAGTGGATAGTGTAAGCCTTAGTGATAAGGTAATATCTATGAGTTTGATTTCATTAACTTTTAAATTATAGGCTCAACAACTCTTTATACTTACATTTTAGTGTGTAATAATGTGTATATATACATTTGTTTCACCTCTGAAGAGCAAAAAGATACAGGAAAGAAGTTATGTCCTATGTATCTGTGACATTCAAGGTTTCTCATTGTGCATACTTGAGCTGATTTAAACACAAAGTGATGTATTAGAGGACTTGGGGAGTTAGTTCAAAATCATTTGGAGGACTGAAAATACTTTCTCTCAGCTGTTCTTCTGAAAATGATTTCCTACAAAGCAAGGCAGAGCTGGGCTACAAACTAAGCTTATAAGTTTACCTTTTCTAGTGAGTTTTATATAATACTTTCACATTGCTATTTGGATGTCTTTGTTTCAACTTGACCCGCTTTTATGCATTTCTTCTGTCATGTCAAGTGGTTTTGCTTCAGCTTTTGCTGTATGGGAATGTCTCCCCTTATGTTTTTGAAGGACAGTTTTGCAGGTGTAATATTCTTGTTTGGATTTTTTTTTTCCTTTTGGGCACTTTGATTATATCACCCCATTCCCCTCTGGTCTGAAGTTTTCTGTTAGAAAATCTGCTTAGAGTCCTATGGAGTTTCTCTTCAATTTGACAAGTCATTTTTTTCCTCTTGCTGATTTAAAAATTCTCTTTTTATCTTTTACTTTTAATAAATTGACCATTGTGTGTCTTGGTACAGACTTCTTTCCTCTCATTCTCCTTGGTATCCTTTAGGCTTCATAAATCTGGATATTCATTTTGCTCCACAAATTTGGGAAGCTAAAGTAGATTTCAATCTTTGTTTCAAATAAAGTCTACTTAGAGTTTAAGTGAAAACCTTAATACAAAGTCTAACATTTTCGTAATAACTTTAAGACACTCATTTTTAAAGAGGATCTCAGCTTAATATCACTATAAAAAATACAAGCCATAGAATGTTGAACATTTATGTTCTACAGAAGTCTATATTACATAAAAAATTTTTATCATTTTCTTCATTTAAAATTATCATGTTTTCTTACCAGTATTGTGTTTTGTATTAAGATTCTTATTATGTGATTTTTTAAAATAATCAAATTTAAAAAAATTTAAAACAAAGTGCTAACAGTAGTCCTTTCTAGACTATATAATTGGTTAACTAGTTATCTATAAAAATGACATGACCAATAAAAATGGCTTATCTTGATTTAAGATTAGAAATACAAGTCTTCAGAGTGCCTCATGGCAGAATGTGGATTAGGATTTAGTAAAGAAATTGTATAAACATTTAAATACTCTAAGATGAAAACAGTGATAATGGTGATTGCTCTTGGATTTTGCTATCTCAAAAAAAAATCTGAGGAGAATTCTTATTAAAACAAATTCAGGAAACATTTTAAACAGAGTATGTTTGTCAGTCCCTCTGTATCTACAATATAGGTTGCCAATATGTGGTTATCGTTCATAAGACTCTCTAAGATGATGATTCAACAATTTCAGATTTGGAAAAGTAATCAATAATATAAATCAAATTGAATTTTATACAAAATTTTGTCCAGCTTTTAGATGCCTTATTTTTATTTATAAAGATTTGCTCCTGTACCCAAGACAGATAAGTAATAAGCCAAGTGGGCAATACCAGCTCATTTACCAGAGTGGACCTATATATTCATAACACATTAGAACATATTTAAAACATACATTTATAAATGTTAGACTTATATGCATTCATTATATTAGGACTTGACAGTTTCTATTTGAATCAAATAAATATATGTTCTATTTCAGTCAATATGACTTTTAAGAAACAGTAATCATTCCTTAATGAAACATAGAAAAGTTAATAGTGCAGATAACCTACAAGAATAAAATCTCATATGTGACATTTTAATTCCTTAGTCTTTTAAGCATAATTATGAAATAAATTTCTTGAAAAAGCTTGGAGAGGCACAAGATAAAGTAGCACTCTTTTCTTATGCATATTATGAAGCAGTTGATTCTTTCTTAACACCTTAATTACCAGAAAAATTCAGTGATTTGGCTAAGTAAGATTAAAATGTTCATGTCTGGATATTGCAATTACTTATCACTATTTTTGAAACATCAAGTGTCAACAAGTATACCTGGAAGTTTATTATCCAATTATTCTAGAATGTTTTAAAACTTGAAAATCCCAATTTTCCAAAGTTAAAAGAAAAGTTGGTATTTGTTAAAATTAGGGAAAAAAAACAATTTATGCAGCATATGTCTACCACAAAGGATTATTTTTTATTATTTGAAATATTTTAAGACAGAACTTTTGCACAAATTAAAACATGCTAGTCTTTGATCTGTTGCTATACAATATTTGTGAAGCTGAGTTATATAGATTTATTTAGTTCACAGTTTTGGAGTTTCAAGGACATAGTGCTTATATCAACTTGGCTTTGATTAGGGTCCCATTAATACATTACCTAGCAGATAGCATCATACTGGAAATGTGTGCAAGAAAGTGGAAATACATGGCAAGTCAGGGATGCCAAAGACCAGAGGGGCCAGTTTTGTGACAACACTTCTTACAAAAATTAACTGAAGTCCCTTAAGAACTACATTAATGTCTTCCAAGTGCAATACCACCAGTGACCTACTTACCTTGTTATAAGTCCCATTTCTTAAAGATTCCATCACCTTTTGACACTGGCACACTGAGGACCAATCTTCCAACACAGGAGCACTTGGGAAACACACTTATATCTGTACCACCACAACTCATTACTATAGAAAGCAAGTGTGACTAGTTAAGAGTAAGATTGAGAGAAATGTTTTAATGGAGGTTAATGTTTATAGGCAGTATCTGGCTTTGGTTTGCTATTTTGTTTTTATTAATCAATTGTTTCTGACTTATAGGTTATTGAGATTTTAGTAGGAAGGTGTCTAAAACAAATGTGCCTGATTCTATTTGTTCTTTTCAACTGGTGTTCAATAAGCTTTCAATTTTCCTTAAATGTTGGTTTAACATATAATGGATAAATTATACAAATATGCTGATACTGCAGATGATACTAACAGAGGGACTTACTCAAGCATACAAGATAATAAAGTTAACATTAAAGCCACTTTTAAATATATGTATATTTTCATGTTTTGTCAGTAGGAGTTTGGCTAATATAATCATAAAGGCTGCAATTTTTGTTCTGTATCTTAGCTATTATATTTAATATTCAGTATTATTTCAACAATAGTTTAATTTTTTTATTGAGTAGAAGTTAACACATTATATATTTGCTTATATTCCAGTAGGAAGGGGAGAAAAAACACATATTATTTTAAAATGCCCATTAATCTTCTCAATGAGCAGTGGTAAGTTAATAAAATATACTTATGAGAAAATGTGCACAAACACAGTACAGAAAAATCAATTTTACATAAATTGAATATACAAACATTAGTGTTAAAAATAGTTAGAAGAAAAAATGATATATCTTTCATTTTCCTCACCATA
The DNA here is from genome assembly GCF_052094955.1 of Ictidomys tridecemlineatus. Classification (NCBI taxonomy): domain Eukaryota; kingdom Metazoa; phylum Chordata; class Mammalia; order Rodentia; family Sciuridae; genus Ictidomys; species Ictidomys tridecemlineatus. Next base: position 170,168,018 of record NC_135479.1, read on the forward strand.
GAGTGGACAAACACCTTTATAAACAAAGTGCGTAGTATTCTCACCAAAATTTTTTAAGATTTATACACTGGACCATATTAACTAGACCATAGTAATAACGTCTGTTCATCATAAGACATCATTGAAATAAAAGGCAAATACAATCAATAGCACAAACTATTTCAGTAGTATGTATCTGATGCACAAAATATTCAATAAATATACACATATCTATATTTGTATGTATTTGTATGTATATGGAAAAAATAGACAATACTGTGGGAATGGGAAAAAGTTTTGAATAGTATTTCGTTAAAAATATCCAAATGTTCAGTGCATATTTGAAAATGTGCTCAAATCAAAAAAATTGTGATCAGGAAAATTAAAATAATAATCAATGTTTAAAATAAAAAGATGATGCAGTGGATGTTATGGTGTACTGTGCAGATCTATGCTTGAAAACTCATTTCCTGAGTTGCTGAGATGAAAGCAGTCCAGTAGTCTAATTGGTTAACAGATGCCAAAGCATCAAGGCCTAACCCTTCAACCAAAAGTGGGACAAATTCAAGTAGCTACTTGAGCTTGGGAGCTTCCCTTAGAATTAGTAGAGGTCTTTGTTGCAACACAGACAAATCTACCTACTGGCCAATCCTGCTTCCGACCTTATCCATACATGTGTTCATGAGTCCTTCCCAAGAAATTGACTGATGACAATTAGCGGTCTGAGAAAGAAAAATTGGAATCTGGATCACTTTGTTGATATGACCATAAGGACCATGTTACAAAAGATAATTAAAATACCTTGGTATGTAACAACATTATAATGGTTAAACTTTTCACTGGAGTAATAATGATTATAAGTGCCATAGTATACCAGAATATGAGAATACACATTTGGAAAATTATATCAAGCATTTAGAAATTATATGGAAAACAATAAATAAATACAAAAATGTATGGCTGTGCTTGGGGCAGTCAATGCTTTGGGGAGATGCAATGAAAGGCTAAAAATAGTTAACCAATTTACAGAGGAAATTGCAACTTGAAGGCAGAAAAAGTTGCAATTCATAGCAAGGAATAAGAATATCATACTGCAGCAAAAGTTGGGCTGTCAAAGTAAAAGCTCTAATTTGGAAGAGTGGGACCCTCAGACACAATACGGCATAAGAATTGATGCACTGAAAGACCATGCATGCTGAGAGTCTCCTAAACCATCTGACCGTAACAACATGGTCTTTCAATACATACCAGTGCTTCTTAGTTGTTTGTAAACAATGCAAAGAGCATGTTTTGTGAGGAACTAATGACTCTTCACAATCTTCATCTTTCCCAGTGGATACCAGATGAATAACTAAGATTAAAACATAATTTAAACCCAGCAGAGGAATTTTATAGTAGTTTAAGAATGGAAAGACACTTATCATAATAAAACTATAGGACTTATTTTCAAATATGTGTACATACCAAGACAGTATGCAGTAGATTGGATATTGGATCTGAAACTATTGGTTTAAAGCCTAGTCTTCTAGAGCAATAACATTTCCACCATAATGCAGGGCAAAAGTTTGTTTAAATTTCAAATTACAATACCAGCCAGTTAAATCAGGATCTAGATGCCAAGGACCAGAATGGCTATGAAAGTTGATCCTGATACCTAGAGAGAAGACTTTGAAGACTCAATAGGAATAGGGGAGAATATATCTGGTTTCAAGGAAATAATTTAGAAATATTTTGATAAATCTTTTACAAAATTTCAAGATAAATGGGTAAATATAGTAACTCCAATCTAAAAGATCATGGTGAGAGGGTTTGAACACTTAAGGAATGAAGGTCTTACCACCAACAGATTAAACCACTTAGATTAGCAAAACTGCTAGTCAGAATTAGTGAATTCTAGAATGGTTGATTCAGGAACTATAAAATGAGTATCAGGCACAGTCTTGAAAACAGTTACAATTGCATGGATTTTATTTTTCCCACTCATTTTCTTGCAAGGAAAAGTTGCATGACTGAGTCTTGGAGGTCTTCCTAGTTTATTTTCTTCTTCCCTCCCTCCCTTCCTCCTTCCTGTATTCCTTCCTTCCTTTCTTTCTTTTCTTTCTCTCTCTCTCTCTCCTCTCTCTCTCTCTCTCTCTCTCTCTCTCTCTCTCTCTCTCTCTCTCTCTCTCTCTCTTTCTCTCTCTCTCCCTCTCTCAGTAAATGACTGAATTTGGGTGGCATTTTAAAGAAAAGTGAACGTGGGCTGTGGGAGGATGATGTATCATCCTAATGTTGATCCTGTTCTACTAGTTGAGCTTGACCAACAGCCCATAGCTGAATTAGTATATAGGATTTGCTTTTTGCCAAACAGATATGCAATACCCAAAACCACAAAGTGGCAAAGAACCAGCTACCTCACTCTTAAATGTAAATATTTTGAAAAATATTTTCAATTTCACAGAGCCCTATAAGATTGGATGAGACTTTGCTGTGTGTTCGGAACAGTAAGACTCTTTTCAAACTTCCTTTCTTCTCCTATAAGCACTGATTTTATGAGTTCCTGCACCTATCTTCACCCCAGAGTCTGTTTCACAGGAAACCTAATATATAGCATAAAAAATAACAAAATGTTGAAATGATTTAAACAAATGGAGGTTTTGTATTACTTGTTTAAAGGGTTGATTTTATAACAACTTTAATGATTCACTGTAGCTGAACATGAGTATAACATATGACCCAGATATTCACAGCAGTTCAAATTCACATACATCACCCATGTTCAATAAAAGTTGTTTTCAACAGGGACACTCACAGCACGATCTACATAATAGACTTCAACTGGAAACTACTTAAATATGTGTTTATGGTACAATAGATAAAAAATTATGCATTCACAAATATGGTAATATATAGCAATGAATGTGAATAAACAATTACAATAACATGAATGAATCTCATAAAGATATGAGGAAAGAAAGATGCTAGAGACAAGAGTACATGTTTCCATTTATATAACATAATAAAGGTAAAATAAGTCTGTCTATTTTGAAAGTGAGTATTGGTTAGATTTTTGGATTGACTAGAATGGAGTAAAAATGGAAAGGCTGGCATTCTAGTAATGCTATGGTTTTGTCCTGATTGTAGACTGTATGATAGTTTTTTAGGATTGACATTGGGCATATCATTGTCTTTATACAAGTGGTAAAGATGTCCCATCATAATATCTTTTTGCCAGGAGTGCATGTTAACTTATTTATCATATACATTTATAAATTTACAAAAATATTCCAACCTAATATTATACAGGGGGAGAAAGGAAAGAAGATTGGAAGAGGTATCAGGAGTTGAAAATGATCAAATTATGTTTTTATGTAGATATGAATGTTTCAGTGAAACTCATCATTCTGTATAAATTAATAAGTATAAATAAGTGAATACATAAATGAGCTATAAAGCCATTAAAAATGTTTCTAACAATAAAAACATAATTTTTTAAAAAATGTAATATTCCATATATTCAGATTACAAAATTTTTAAAACAATATTAAAAACTTTTTTTTTAAGTACCAAGTATGGAATCCAGGGGTGATTAACCACTGAGCCACATCCCTAGCACTTTTAATTTTTTTATTTTAAGACAGAATCTCAATAATTTACCTGGGGCCTCTCTAAATTGCTGTGGATGGCTTTTAACTCATGATCCTCTGCCTCAGCCTCCCAAGCCATTGGGATTACAGGTATACACCACAATACTGAAAAACTCTTTAACTTTACTCCTTATTTTTAATTTTTTCTTTCTAAGACTACTAATGGCAATGCCAGTTTTAATTAGCAGGATTCCAATAGGTGGTGTGGACATTTAATATCTGTTCACCTAAATGCTTGTTTTCACCATGCATTTATCCACATTAGAATGCTATTTATTAGACATTTTGCCCTAATAGATCACCTCTTCCATGAAGGCAAGTGTATTAGGTTAAGAAAAAAAAACATTTTTTTATTCCTTTAGGGTATTCTAGCTTTACAGTATAATTGTCTTTTTTTAAAGAGAGAGTGAGAGAGGAGAGAGAGAGAGAGAGAGAGAGAAAATTTTTTAATATTTATTTTTTAGTTCTCGGCGGACACAACATCTTTGTTGGTATGTGGTGCTGAGGATCGAACCCGGGTCGCACACATGGCAGGCGAGCGCGCTACCGCTTGAGCCACATCCCCAGCCCAACAGTATAATTTTCTTGCATATACATATGCAAGCAACATCTGTAGTTTTATTTTATTTTTTAATCGATTTTATTTTTTAGATACATGACAGCAGAATGCATTACAATTCTTATTACACATATAGACCACAATTTTTCATATCTCTGTTTATATATAAAGTATGTTCACACCAATTCATGTCTTTAAAAATGTACTTTGGATAATGAAGTTCATCACACTCCACCATCATTAATAACCCCATATCTCCTCCCTTCCCCTCCAATCCCTCTGACCTGTCTCGAGTTCCTCTATTCCTTCCGTACTTCCTCCCCCTACCCCACTATGAGTCAGTCAACTTATATCAGAGAAGACATTTGGCATTTGTCTTTTTGGGATTGGCTAACTTCACTTAGAATTATCTTCTGCAACTCCATCCATTTCATTTACCTGCAAATGTCATGATTTTATTCTCTTTTATTGCTGCATAATATTCCATTGTGTATATATGCCACATTTATTTTTATCCATTTCTCTACTAAAGAGCATCTAGGTTGGTTCCACAATTTAGCTATCATGAATTGTGCTGCTATAAACATTGATGTGGCTGTATCCCTGTAGTATGCTCTTTTAAAGTCCTTTGGGTATAGACTGAGGAGAGGGAGAGCTGGGTCAAATAGTGGTTCCATTCCCAGTTTTAGGAGAAGTATGATTTTTATATTTGTAAGCTCCAAAGATATTTGCACAATGCTATCAATCAAACAGATTTTTAATGTTTTCAGTGTTATTAAATAGATATCTAAGTCAAATTATATCCCTGCCAGTGAGTGCTTTAGTCAGCTTTAACCTATTACAGAGATAATGAATATTTGACCATAACAGTTGGATTTTGGTAGGTTCTATTTCCTATGTAAGCTACTTATAGTCAAATTATATCGAGTATAATCAATCTTTATTGCGCCCTCTTAAAAGGATTTTTTTATTTTGTTTGCTTTTAACTAATGGAACTGAGAAGTGAAATATGACACATCATAGGTTAAACTAAAGCTATATCTTTGTTCCACCATGGTTTTTCTTTCGACTGTCATAAGAGTAGAATATCCTTGATTCTTACCTTCGGTCTGGGTAATGGAAAAAAGGTGGAAGACAGAAACATTCAATCAATAATCAACATAGAAAAATCATAAGGAAAATAATTTTTGTTGTTGTGATTTGTTTCACAAAATCAAAAGAAGAAACTAAGAAAAATTTTGGACATGATAATTTGTGTCTTCTGACTAAAGCATAAAAAAATGAAGCTATGAGATGTTTATATTACCAGATTTAAACTTTCTGAAAACTCACTTTCCTTTGTAGTTTTAGGATTTGATCAGAATCTTAAAATAAAATACCACCTAAACCTCCTTTCATGTTTTAGGTGGCATTTTGCTTAAACAACAAAGAGTATTTAAGGATTGAAAAACAATTAAAACCTGAAGCAGGGCAACTCCTAATATTTCTCCTCTGTTGATAAATTATGCACCTGCATTGTCTCAGCACTTGGCAGCTTTGATTTTGAATTTTCCTTTATTTCCCCTAAAAACAAATGACATGCAATAGTCAAGGGAATTATAGACAGAACAAAATGCATTTCTGTTCATTACCTGAATAAACAGTGAAAAAAAACAGACAAGGTAAAACTCTATGAATTGGAAGATATTTTTAGAATAAAACTTAATAGCAAGGCTGTCTCTTGAGTTTCTACTAATAATGTTGAAATATATATATATATATATATATATATATATATATATATATATATATATAATCCTATCCTTCAATAAAATTTTTACTTGCCTCATACTTGGGAATTCAAAATTGGAGTAATTTAATTCAGTTGATGATAATTAGCTTTCTTTAAGAAAGTTTTTTTTTTTATTTTTGAAAACTACCTTATAGCTCTATTCAAATAGTAATCAGATCAATTGTTTCTCAGCTGTTAACAATACAGAACAGAAACCCTGTGATGAATATTCTTTCTAGAAAACTTTGTAAACAATTGGAGATAATTCAGATTTCTTTACTGTTTTTTGAGAGTAAAGTGACTCATGGAAACATGGTACAGCTTTCTTTTTTAAACTAAAACCTCTTAAGAAACAACAAATTTAGATGGGCAAGGTGGCACACTCCTGTAATCCCAGAGACAGGAGGATCGAAAGTTCAAAACCACCCTCAGCAAAAACGAGGCACAAAGCAACTCAGTGAGACCCTGCCTCTAAATAAAATACAAAATATGGCTGGGCATGTGACTCAGTGTTTAAGTGCCCCTGAGTTCAATCCCTGGGGATCCTCTCCCCCACCTCCCCCCAAAATAGCATTTTTTAAAAAAAGCAGGTGTTGTATAGCTTTACTGACAGTTTTCTGTAGTTTCACTAAATTCCTGCACATAGACACACAGACACATGCACACTCATGTGGACAAACACAATGAAAACTAAAAGAAGATGTTTTTGTATGTAATAGGACTCTTATGTTAAATGAAGCAGGAAACAATTTTTATACTTCAGAGGGATTGACTTCAAATGATTTTAAACAATTTATATTTAAAAGGACATGTGTAGGACACAATTAAGAAATGATGGAAGGGATTATTTCATATTGTTCTTACTAAAAAACTATATTGTACCATACTCTGCTGGGAGAATCTATCCTTTTCTAAGTGGAAATTTATTTTCAATTCTTCTGTCAATGACATTTCCATGAAAGGACACTTCTTTTCTTTTTTAATGTAGTGTTATTTAAATATTCCCCTCCTATATTTTTTTAAGTTGACTTTTTTCTTGATAAATGAAAAGGAAATTCAGGATGTAGTAATGAACAAATGACAAATGTACATTTTATTGGTAAATATCTACTGATGACTCTATTTATGGAGTGATATTATATTTCTCATTAGATTACCTGTAGATAGAAAAACAATAGTGTGTGTACTTCCATAGACAAGACAAAGCAGCTGGACATGTCATTCATCTGATGCATCTTACATTCAACAACTTAGAAGTAGGATCACTCTGTGTGTGTTTAAGGGAAACTGTTTTGTATGTGTGTATGCATGTGTACATATGTGTTTTGAGCAAGTTCTATTTCTAAAAGAATCGTTATTACTCAAAACATTTAATATTTTTTAAACTTGCCATTTTGAAACCTCAATTTATTACAAGAGGCAATATACCCAATGCAGCAGTAAGAATGCATTAATTTTAAATCAGTTTTCACCCTAACATAAGACATGTTTCTATAAATGAGTATGAACTTAGAATATGGTAGGTGCAGAGGCAAAATCACTGGCAAAGATTTTATTAAGCAGACAACAGGGAAAGGTGTATCTGAATGACATTCCTTTTAAAACTGGCAAAACAGAGTGACACTTATTTGTATTCAATATTAATGACAAATACCCTGCATCAAGTCAATAGTATTCATTGACCTGTATTGAGTCAATAGTATTTATCGATTTTCAATAAGAAGACTGTGATTCAACTGCCAAACATTTCAACATATTTATTGTTCACAGTTAATCACTCATCAAATGCCAACTAGAATTAAAAACTTTTGACTAAATAAAACAAATATGTAGTATGATCCTGGAAAGGCAGCTAGATATGATTTCATATGTGCCATTCCTTTTTAATGATGGCATAAATTGAGAGGTAGAGAAACTGAATGATGCTGCATCAAGTGTTGGTATAAAATGCATTGCTCAGACCCACTTTATGCTATTTCCTGTGCTGGATTATTCTGCAAATTTTAATTAACCCATAAGGGATTTCCTAAGATAAATAAAAATGTTTTATGGGGCATTTCCAGAAATTAAAATAAAATGATATGTGCTGTTATGCACATTGAAACATCTTATTGAATACCCTGTAATACTAAGAGATTAGAAATAATTTTTCATTATCTCACTGTTCCTGGATAGGAAAGTAAGCCAATGCTACTAAGAACTTTATGCAACTTCTATCCTCTCTTTGCAAGTCAATAAAGAATATACAATTACTTCAAAGTTTTAAAATTATTTTCCACAGAATGTTTTACAAATGAAAATCAGTTGAAAGTATTTACCATATTTCTAAATTACAAGCTCTGCAAATAGTCTTGATTTTTTTTTTTAAACTGGAACTGAAGATTGAACCAAGGGCACTTTACTACTGAGCTACATTTCTAGACCTTTTTTGATGTTTTTGTTTGAAACAAGTTCTCCCTAATTTGCTGAGGGCCTCTCTAAATTGCTAAGGCTTGCCTTGAACTTATTCTCCTGCCTCAACCTCCTTTGCAACTGGGATTACAGACTTGTGCCAACACACCCAGTATTTTATATAATTTTAATGATTATATAAATTATCTTATTCCTGAAAATAGAGTGAAATATCATTTTTAGTGACCTAAGATTTCCTTAACAGTTAAATTAAGTGGGTACTAACATAACCTTCTGAAACCTGAAACTCTTTTTTCTTTGTAGGATAGATGTAGGATAGAACTGCTAAATTTTTTTTAAATTCCAACATTTTATTATGAGCTTTGCACTAGAGATCACAGTAAAGTTTGTTAATAATGTATTTCCTGTAAGCATTGTTATAACACATTAATAAGATTTAACTTATTCACACAAAGCATACTGGCAGAAACACGGTCTGGTTTAAATAAGAAAATATGAAATATGTCTTAGATCAAACTTTCAAATTGAGCCCACTATTTCATTCTGACAAGTTCTTTAAAGAGTCAAGATTTATACTCAATAATTCAATTATGTGACAAACCTAGAATTATCTCATGTCTGTATTCATGATTGATATTGTAATATGACATATTTCCAAAAAGACAGGAGCAAGGTATTTGGGGATTTAGACTATCTGTTTCTTTACAACCTTTTTGCATCTGAGTAGCATTCTGTAATTCTCCAATGAATTTCTTACTGAATCTCAACTTCTCAAGAGCAAGGATTCTTGATCTTAGAAATAAGGGGTCAAATAGATCTCCATTACAAGAATATGGGGTGGGGAGAAGAGAGAAGAAAATAAAGTTATTCATGACTAAGACTAGAAATGGAGTTTGCCATTGTGATAAAGAATAAATTCAAAGAAGCTGCTGCTTTAAGGTATGGTAATTATAGGTATTATTATAATTATTCTAAACAAGCTAGATAAATTTTAATTTTCTCAGGTAAATATGAAAATTGAATCATTTCATTACTTCTTTAAAATTGTGTAGATTATGTTGAATACTACTGTGAGGAAACATAAGTTTGGAGATTTATGAATATGTCCAATGCTCATTTCTATGGCTTTCAATGCATTTTATGTCATTAAATTTAAAATAAGTTTGTTTAGCAGTTATGAATGACAAAATAATTTCATCACAGATTTTCTTTTTTAATTTTTATTTTTATGCAATTTGTCAGCTGGGCATCAGGTACTTATTGAACACTATATTGTGTACTAAACAGTTGAAAGAAACAGGCATTTACAGGATCTCTATATATGTTGAAGTACATGGGTGAAATAAGGACACTCTGGCTATAAAAATTGGTTCTTTGAATATATTTTTAACTTGTATTATTCTGAGTTCATAAAACTGGGTCTTTATGTATATTTTTCCTGAATATAGAAGTTCAGAATATTAATTTTGCTACAGAAGTCCAACATTAAAGGTTTTTTTTAAAATTATAAATTATATGTTTTTGAAAAATTACTGACTATGGTAAAATGATAGTATAGAAGCTGTGATCTGTCCTTAATACTCATTTGTTGCTGAGAATTTCCAGAAAATGTACTTATAAAGGCAATAAAAACAGACATGTATTGGCGACAAGTATAATGTTAGCCCAGTTAAATAAAAATCCGGGGAGGGCTCTCTTCACCAGGAACTAAATATAGACCCTAAAGGCTAGTCCCCAGTGACCTTCCTACAGTTATTACCCTTTAAGCCATTGAAATCACCAACCTATCAAATCAATCTACTCATTAGATCACAGCTCTCATAATCTACACATTTTTCTTCTGAACATTCCTGTATTGTCTCACATGTCAGTTTTGGGGGAAATTTCATTTATAAACCATAACAGCCATGGCTTCTGTATTTCTTGTGTTGAATGTATTAGTAACTCTTGAATGGTGTGAGTCCGATTTGGCACTCCTATATTTTTTTTCCATTAGTAGGGAAAACTTTGAACCTGAAAATAATATGAAGCATTAATCTTATATTTGGTTTCTAAACATTTGTTTTCCCATTTTGAAACAATGGAAATCTGCTTTTTCTTTTTCCAAACCATAAAATTGTCAATGTAAATATTATACAATATTTTAATTAAAAGTCATGTTGAAAATTCAAAAATATCTCACACGAATGTTACAATACTTGTTTTTATAGACACGTTTTTCTAAATTTTAATAGTTTATTCTCTTTCAAGCAGAGACTTAAAGTAATAAAAACAATTATTTTAGAAGCTAGCATTAGCAACGAAATTTGCATTTCGTAAAATACAAAACAACAATCTATATTAAACAGTAAATATTCATTTTTTAATGGAAAACATGCAAAGGTTTTTCCAATTTCAGAGAACCATGGAATGACACTGGAAAAAAGAAGTAAAAACTATATTTCTAGAGATAAATAAAATGAGAAAGACAGTAAGAAGAAGAAGAAGGGGGAAGAGAAAACAACCCCAAAACCAGTGGTGGACACATATTTGGATCAAAATAAATAATTAGAATATTTATAGTATCTAGAGAGGTCATCAATCCAATTTGTTGATATAGTGTCATATTATATATGGTCTGAAACATGTTAGGACTAGATTCACAAAGCTGATGGACTGGTAACAGAAGTACAAATGTTTAAACTTATTCCTGGAGAAACTGAGTAAGCTCAAAGTGTTCCTGCATGCAGTCATGTCTGTCACTTTCTATAATGGAAATATAAGACAAAATCAAACAGTCCATCTCAAAAAGTGAGTGGAGCACAGAGAGGGAGACGTCAGACAGATAACAGTTGGACAGCCACAATAGTAGTGGTTTTACTGTCAGTTCATGGTTAAGGTGGAACACAATTATCAGTTAATGCTTGTGGAAAAAGATTCCTGGTTTCAGAAAAGTGCATTGTCCTTCCAGAATACATCGAGATGAAGAGGAAATTAAGTAAGTTAGTGAAATGAAAACTGAATGTGGGAAAGAAATTTTAAAAACACATAGATGGACTAACATATAAGGACCTCAGAGCTTAGGTTAAATTGTGTGGTAAATAAGAGTTCAGGAAGTTGAACAAAGGAAATCTATAGCAACACAGAGAGAAAAAAAAAGTGCTCCAAATATTAGCAAATCAATTATTTGATGATAACAAATGTACATTGTCTAAAAGAAGGGGTAGGGGATATTTAAGTTTTAAAATTTAAATATTCTCTACTCATCCAATTTTTGGTTATAGGTCATATTTTCATGTTCTTACAGAATTTTAATTTTTTATTGTATATTTTTAAAAGTTGGTTGATTCTCTGTAAAAGTATGGAACACATAAACATGAATACAGCAGATTAGCTGTGGCCATCAAATGATTTTACTAACAGAACTCATTCAATTTCCCTGTAGAAAAATGTCATATTTACTATTCCAACAATAAGTAACTGTGTATGACATTAAAGTATCTCTCATCTATTTCTTTTAATTTGATGAGAAATGTTAATGGTTTTCTAAAAAAAAAAAAGAACTTTTAAATGTAAGTCCTGAGTCAAACTACTTGCCCTTTGTTGACTTCAATTTTTAATCTTTTCAAATTCTGCCCAGTATTAGATCAATTAAATGTCATGATGAAATAATAAGTGACATTTATCAGTACTCATCAAATTTAATTATAATACTACAGAACAATTACTTGGTCATTAGCAACTTAATTCTTTTTATCAGAATTTCTAATAGATGCATATAGCAAAATATCATCATTGTATACTGTTACCTTCCTATAGAAAATGATTGAAAGAAGCCACATGAACTAAGTAGTGGAAAGAGAATACCTTATGGAGTCACTAATACTAGATTTAACCCTTTCATAGCCACATTAAAATTTCTCATCTTTTAGAGGATCCTATGCAGCATACAATTTTTCTTTTCATCTTGCCACTGGAAACCCACAAATATTACTCCAATGAAGTTTTATTAACTTGGCTCTAATCACAGTCCCTATTTCTCTAAATGTAGCTACTCAAACCACTTGTACATGCTGCTCTATAACCTAACCTCAGAATGCTTCTCTAATTTCCAATAACATTTTGTGCATATATATTTATAATTGAATATCACATTACTGAAACTTTAAAAATGAGGCCCAAATTGTGAGCTAGATGTGATTTTTAAAAATTATTTTAATTACTATACTAGTAACTCTTTCCTCATTTCACTGAATTCTTTCTCTGCATTTTCTTTAACTTTATTGAGCTTTCTTACAAAATTATTTTTAGTTCTTTGTCAAACAATATATGAATTTTAATTTCTATGGTCAGTTACTGACACCTAATTTTGTCTGTTTGGTTATATCATGTTTCCCTGAGTTTTGTTGATTCTTGTGGCTATATGTTGATGTCTGTATGTTTGAAGAAGTATTTATGTCTTCCAGTCTTTAGTGAGTGGCTTTGTCTGGGAAAACTCGGTTGTAGGCACAGTGCTAGGGGCATCAGAAGCCTGAGGCAGATGCAGATAGTGTAGCACTAATGCCAGAAATGTGTCCTGAGTATGGCCTATCACTATGGGCTCTCCACACTACAGGACTGCCAAAGTTGACATGACAAAGGTGCAGGCCAGAATTCAAGCTTTTCACTCAAGTGTGTGTGTGTGTGTGTGTGTGTGTGTGTGTGTGTGTGTGTGTGTTTGGGTGATAAGCTTTTACACACACACACACACACACATATACACACACACATATACGCATCATATATACATATATATGTCATTTCTCTGTCTTTATATATATTATAAAAAGAATATTTATTAGATTGAGTTACACAACTGGAAGCTGGATAGTCTGATAATGGTTGTCTGCATGCTGTAGACATGGAGGAACCAGTAACTGTACAGTCCAAGGAGATGAAGCTTCAGAACAAGAGTGATCATTGATGCCAACTCAGGCAGGCACCAAATGCCTGGAAACTCCCTGGAGAATAACTGGGCAGAGTCCACTTTGGAAGACAAGCCTAACGTTGAAAGAGCTAGAATCCGATGTCCTCAGGTGGTCGCAACTGCAATTAAGAAAGCTTTGGGAGAAGAATGGAGCTTTTGCCTTTGCTACTGATTCTTTGTTCTTCTCTTTGTTTCATACAAGCCTTCAACCTATTGGAGGGTGCTGCTCACACTTAGGGTAAGTCTCCACTTCAAGTCTCCATTCCACATGTCTTTAATTTCTCATTCCAATTATTATCCTCATTGACACACCCAGAAACCTTTTAAACTGGGTGTCTCTTAATCCAATTAAGTTGACAATTCAGATTAGGCATTACACCATCCTAAAATATGGAACATAGGGTCCTGCCCTGTGCAAGATTTCACTGTGGTGGGTCCAGTGTTGAGGGCTAAAACAAACTCCTATGGTCACATTCCTCTCTTTCTTCCATGCAAAAGGCATCTTTCCACATTTTCTACTTCCTGGGTAGTTGAGGATTGTGTGAGGAATGTAAAATTGTTTTACCTACACTCTTCAATACATATTTGTTATTATAGTGTATTAATTGGGTGCTGTGATTCTTGACTAATTTCCTTAGTTTTTGTGAAGATATTTTTAGTCATAGATAATAGTTCAAATAATTATTTCTGTGAGAATTGATCCCTGTAAAGTCTCACTCTGCCATCTTGCTTCATCCTTCTCTAGATTTTTATTTCTTGAGTATCCTAGTTATCTTGTGTCTGTGACCCATTTTTTTTTTATTTCTGCACAATATCTTGTTTTGCAATTTTTTTTGCCTGGCTTTTGGGCATCATTGATCTGTTTGAAAATACATATTGGGCTGGGAATGCGGCTCAAACAGTAGTGCACTCACCTGGCATGTGCAGGGCGCTGGGTTTGATCCTCAGCACCACATAAAAATAAAATAAAGATGATGTGCCCACTGAAAACTAAAAAAATAAATAAATAAATGTTAAAAAAAATTCTCTCTCTTTCTCTCTCTCTCTCTCTCTCAAAAAAAATGAAAATACATATCACATAAAAGTCTCCCCAAAAGCATACAAATATATCCCATTCTCAGGACAGGGCTCCAATTTTATATCTTTTTAATAAGTACAATTAGCCCCATAAAGATTCAAAGCCCAAATGTTGTATTCCTTGAGCTTTTTTTCTTGCTTCTTGAGTAGAGATATTGACCTTGACTTCAAGTTATGGCACTTCTGCCTGGCAAGCCAAAATCCAACATGTTAATGCTTTCATTTTAATTAAAAACCTTAGCATTCAATGTCTCAAACCAAAATCAACAATTTTCACTTGTCTAAATGTTCTGCTTTCCTATTAATATATACATGTACTCTTGAACATTTGATTTCACACAGAGCTTATTGACTGAGTTAGAGCATGTAGGATGTGAACTTCAATTCCATTTATTCACAGTTATGTTGATTTGGGGCCACTTGTCTCAGGACATTATGTTCACTTAATGCCAGTCCTGGGTCTCGCCATAGAAAATAAATTCTCTTTGTTCTCTATTTCCTGGTGTGATATGAAGTAAATTATTAAATGTCATAGAATATTGAACTATATAAAATTTTGAACTAATATTTTAAAAATATATTTCTAATATAATGGATTCATGGGTATTCAAATTACATTTGTTTTTATGAAGCCATTGAATGGAAATTGCCAATTTCATAGAACTGAGTTGCATTCAGCCTTATCCATTTACACACTTTAAAATTTGGAGAGTCATTTGTTTCTCCTTTAAAGTGGGGTAGGAAATATTCCATCAGCTATTTTATAAAATTATAAGTAAATTAATGAATAAATATTTCTTGATCCATGTAAAATATTAAGATGAGTGATAGATTACTAGATAGAGCTTCTAAACAAAAGCTGAACAAAGAAACTACAGAACTCAATGATACAATCAATAACTTAGACTTAACTGACATATATAGAATATTTCATCCTCCAACAGGAGAATAGACTTTCTTCTCAGTAGCACATAGACCCTTCTCTAAAATAGACTAAATACTATGCCACAAAGAAACTCTTAGCAAACATAAAAAAGTAGAGATACTACCCTGCATTCTATCAGATCATAATGAAATAAAATTAGAAACTAATGATAAAATAAGAAGTAAAAGCTACTCCAACACCTGGAGACTAAATAATATGCTACTGAATGAACAATGGATTACAGAAGACTTTATGGAGAAGACTAAAAACAATTTTAGAGGTGAATGAGAACACAGATATAACATCTAAATCTCTGGAACACTATGAAAGCAGCTCTAAGAGAAAGTTCATTGCATGAAGTACATTTCTTAAAAGAAGAAAAATTCAACAAATAAATGACTTAACACTACATCTCAAAGCCCTAGAAAAAGAAGAATAAATCAACACCTAAAGCAGCAGAAGACAGAAAATAATTAAAATCAGAGCTGAAATCAATGAAATTGAAACAAAAGAAACAATTGAAAAAAACTGACAGAACAAAAACTTGGATCTTTGAAAAAAATAAATAAAATTGACAGACCCTCAGCTATGCTAACAAAGAGGAGAGAAAAAAACTCAAATCACTAACATAAATTATGAAAAAAGAGAAATACAGAAGATAATTAAAAATTATTTTGAAAATTATACTCTAATAATATAGAAAATTACAATATAAAATATCAAACTCATCTACAAATTTCTAGAGTAATATAATGTGCCTAAATTGAATCAGGATGATATACACAATTTAAGCAGTTCAATTTCAAGAGTCAAAATGGCAGACACCATCAAAAGTCTACCAACCAAGAAATGCCCAGGACCAGAAAAATACACAGCCAAGTTCTACATGACCTTTAAAGAACTAATACCAATAGTCTCTCCAATTTATCAGGGAATAGAAAAAGAGGTAGCCCTTCCAAATTCATTCTCTGAGGCCAATATCACTCTCATTACAAAACCAGGCAAAGACACATCAAAAAAGAAAACTTCAGTCCAATATTTCTAATGAAGATAGGTGCAAAAATTCTCAGTAAAATGCTGGCAAATCGAATGCAAAAATATATCAAAAAATCATGCACCACTATTAAGTGGGATTCATCCCCAGGGATGCAAGGTTGGTTCAAATTCAGAAATCAATAAATATAATTCATCACATCAAGAGACTCAAAGATAATAATCATATGATTATTTCAACAGATGCAGAAAGCATTTGACAAAAGACAGCAGCCCTTCATGTTCAAAACACTAGGAAAACTAGGGATAACAGGAACATATCTCAAATTCATTAAGGCTATCTGTGCTAAGCCCCAGGCCAACAACATTCTAAATAGATAAAAATTGAAGGCATTCCCTCTAAAAATTGGGACAAATCAAGGATGCCCTCTTTCACCACTTCTATATAATACAGTTCTTGAAACAGTAGCTAGAGCAATCAGACAGATGAAAGAAAGTAAAGGGATACATATAGGAAAAGAAGAACACAAAATGGCACTATTTGCTGATGATATTATTCGATACATAGAAGACCCTAAAAGTTCCATCAGAAAACTTGTAGAACTAGTAAATGAATTCAACAAAGTAGCAGGATATAAAATCAACACACATAAACCCAATGCATTTCTCTATATCAGTGACAAATCCTCAGAAAGGGAAACAAGTAAAACTACTCCATTTACAATAACTTCAAAAAAAAAAAAAAAACCCTTGGGAATCAACTTTACAAAAGAGGTGAAAGACCTAAACAGAACCCTAAAGAAAGAATCAAAGAAGAACTTAGAAGATGGAAAGATGTACCTTGCTCTTGGACAGACAGAATTAATATTATTAAAATGACCATACTTCCAAAAGCACTATACAGATTTAATGTAATTCCAATCAAAATTTCAATGAAATTCCTCATAGAAAAGAAAAAGCAATCATGAAATTCATCTGAAAAAAATAAGAGACCCAAAATTGCTAAAGCAATCCTTAGCAGAAAGAGTAAAGCAGCTTGTATCACTATACCCAGTTTTAAGCTATACTACAGAGCAATAGTAACAAAAACAGCATGATATTGGCACCAAATCAGACTGGTAGACCAATGGTACAGAATAAAGGACACGGAGAGTTACCCACAAAATTAAGATTATTTCTTATATTAGACAAAAATGCCAAGAACATGAAATAAAAGCTTTATCTCTCACCATGCATAAAACTCAACATGGATCAAGAACCTAGGAACAGGGGCTGAGGTTATGGCTCAGCGGTAGTGCACTTGCCTGACATGCATGAGGCACTGGGTTTGAGTCTCAGCACCACATATAAATAAAGGTCAATTAACATATATTAAAAAAGAAAAAAGAACCTAGGAATAAAACCCGAGACCCTCCATCTAATAGAAGTTAAAGTAGGCCCTAATCTCCATAATGTGGGATTTGGCCTCAACTTCTTTAATAAGACTCTTTTGGTACAAGAAATATGCAATCTGTATTTGGGATAAAAATGGGAGTTCATAACCCACTTGAATCTAATGTATGAAATATGATATGTCAAGAGCTTTGTAATGTTTTGAACAACCAATAAAAAAATAAAAAATAAAAAAAGAATCAATAAATGAGATGTACGCAAAGTAAAAAGTTTCTTAGCAAAATAAATAATCTGTGAGGTGAACAGAGAGCCTACATCCTGGGACCAAATCATTACCCCTGACACATCACATAGAGCATTAATCTCTTGGGTATATAAAGAACTCAAAAAGCTGAACACACACACACACACACACACACACACACACACACACACGCATACACACAACCCAATCAATAAATGGATGCTGAGGATCTGAAGAGACATTTCTCAGAAGATGATATACAATCAATCAACAAATACATGAAAAAAATGTTCATCATCTCTAGCAATTAAAGCAATGCAAATCAAAGCCACTCGAAAATTTCATCTCACTCCTGTCAGAATGGAAGCTATTATGAATACAAATAACAATATGTGTTGGAGAGGATGTGGGGAAATAGATACACTCATACACTTCCAGTGGACTGCAAATTGGTGCAGCCAATATGGAGAGCAGTATGAAGATTTCTTGGAAAATTGAGAATGGAACCACCATTTTACCCAGCTATTTACTTGGTAAATTGTGAAACCAACCTGGATGCCCTTCAATAGATGAATAGATTTTTTAAAAAATGTGGCATATATATATATATATATATATATATATATATATAAATAATGCAGTAGTACTCAGCAATAAAAGTGAATAAAATACTGGCATTTGCAGGTAAATGGTTGGAATTGGGAGAAGGTAATGCTAAGTGAAGTTACCCAGTCCCAAAAAAACAAATGCCCAATGTTTTCTCTGATATAAGGAGGCTGATTCATTGTGGGGTAGGGAGGGGGAGCATGGGATAAATAAACAAATTATAGTTGGCAGAGGGGTGAAATGTAAAGGGAGGGGATATGAGGTTAGAAATGATGGTGAAATGTGATGGACATTAGTATCCAAAGTTCATGTATGAAGACACAAATTGGTGTGAATATACTTTGTATACAACCAGACCTATGAAAAATGGTGCTCTATATTTGTAATAAGAATAGTTATGCATTCTGCTGTCATATATAAATTTTAAAAAGTTCCATCAGCTATTTTATAAAATTATAAATAAATTAATGAATTAATTATTTATTAATCAATGTAAAATATTAAGATGAGTGATAGCTGCTTATTTCATTAAGATTAATCATTTCATCATTAATAAAATTCAGTTACAAGTCAATATAATGTGAGTATAATGTTAAATAAACTAAAGTAATACTAATGACTGTGACTTCTTAATTTGAGAGATATAACTTTCTTGAACTAAGTATTCTTCTATAACCCCACAGACACCGTTTATAAATTACAACAATTTTGTTCTGAAACATGGCATCTAGAATACAGTTCTTTAAATCTAATACTGTACATTATGGCATAAAATTAAAAACCATGTTTAGAAAATAATAATACTTTTAAAAAAAGTTGATAAATAAACAGTGGGAAATAAACTGCCCCTTTCTCATTTCTTAAAAAAAAAAAAAAAAAGTTTGCTGTCATTGATTGTACTATGGATCAACTCTGACCCTGGATGTCTGTTTACCATCTTTTCCATGGGTAATTTACATCTCACTCAATGGAAATCTGGTCAATCTGCTGTGCTTGTGGCAGAGTCTTGCACAGCTGGTGCAACAGATTAAGTTGCCCCAACACTAAAGTAAATGATTGATGGCTAAGATTTTTATACATAAATTGCACTTTTGTTGTGTAATTACCAGAGATATATGCAATGCTGTATCTATTCCTTGACTATAAATTGAAGGGTTGTTCTGTCTGAGTTATGCAAGAAATTATGACCTAATTTGTAGAAACAACATCTGTTGTAAACAAGCAAAAAGCTCTACCAAAAAATGAATAATTCTTTTTTTGGTGGGGGGTGTTCTGTAGCCAAAGGAAAAATGAGAGTATTTTCTTTGTCTACGGTTCCATAGAAAAATATTTATATCTATACCTCTGCATTTGGTGACAGCTGAAGGCTACATTTTTTAACATGCTTAGAAAAATAAAAGAAAATAAAATGCATTTTCATTTAGCTCCATGTACAAAAACATTGATTGTATTGATATACTTTGCATTGATGAAGTACATTTTTATCTTTACTAAAACATGCCAGTACATAGAACACAAATAAATTATTACAAATATTCTATCATTGCTTCACAGGTGGGATACTAAATAAATCATCACTTGGGGAACAATGTGCTATTTCTCATTTCCTTTTGAAGTTTTCTTTCTTTCTAAACCCTCTATATAAGTTCCACCAGTCCTATAAGTCTCACTTTAAAGAAGATTTGCTTCTGAGGTTGAGTGAATTTAGTGTAATATAAAACATAAAGAATTTGGAGGAAGGGGTCTTGGTCAAATTGAAGAGCATATATTTTATCTAAAAGCCTTCATATTATGTTACACACTGTTCAGGACCAATAACATGTCAGTGGATCTCTTTACTATTTGTTGGCAGTACATAATGGTTGAGAAATATTCATGGATGTTTCTTACATTATATTTTTTATTTAATTGTACCTTCCTTTTATTATAATTCATTTCATAAGTCTATAGATATAAGAATTGTAGACTCAAATTCAAATGATAAACAGGGTAATCTGAGTATGCTCGTTCATTTTATGTGCCCCTGAGCTAGGCTACAGTACCCAAATATTTTATCAGCTGTTTAGATGCCACTGTGACATCTTTTGCAGGAGATTGACATTTAAATCACTACTTTTAGTGAAATCAAGTATCTTTCATAATGGGACAACCTCATCTAACCAGTTGAAGGCAAAGAGAAAGAAAGAGAGAGAGAGAGAGAGAGAGAGAGAGAGAGAGAGAGAGAGAGAGAGAGGATGTCTCATGGTTTAAATTTACATTCCCTTGATGGTCAACAATATTGAAAAAAAAATTATGTGCTTACTTGCCATCTGTCTACCTTCATTGAAAGGTTTCTTTATGTCTGTTGCTCAGTTTTGATTTTTTTAAATCTTTGAATTTTAAGAGTTCTTTATATATTCTAGACACACTTCTTATGTATATGGTTTGAAAAGATTTATTCCAATCTATACTTTGCCTTCTTATTGGTTCAAAAGTTTTTCTCTTTCACCACAAGAACAATGGCATTTCTTTACCTTCTTGCTTTTTTTTTTTAATTTGAATCCTCTATTATGAGAAACTGTATCTTTTATAGACAACATTCCATTTTTCTATGTTTTTTTTTCAAGATTTTTTTTTTTTGTCATTTGCTTTCAGAAGTTTAATGATGATGTGTGTTGGCATAGGATTCTTTGGGCTTGTGTTGTTGGAGGTTTACTTAGTATTAAATCACTTGTGTCTTTCCTAAATTTGGAAGTTTTAAGACATATTCTTTGAACACTTTTTAGCCGCATTCTTATCTACTCTTTCTGAGACTTTGGGGACAAAACATAGGATCTTGTATTATCTCTTTTCAGACCTCTGAGTCTCTGTGCACTTTGTGCTCCTGTCATTTTCTCTCAGTAATTGAGATTGAGTATAATCTGCCAATCTGCTATCCTCAGCTTTTCTGATTCTTTCTTAGGTCATCTCCACATTATTGAGTATCATTGAGTCCATCGAGCTTGTTTTATTCATACTTCTGCATTATTCACTTCTATAATTTACTTTTTATTCTTTATTTTCATAACTTTTGTTTATATACTAAGAGTTTTCTGTGGTTTGTGGTGAGGTGAGGCTTGTCTTCAGTTGTCTGAGGAGCTCCACATTTATCCTAGGAAGGAATGGATCTACCAGTTATGCCTTCTGTTGTTAGGATCTGAATCAATAAGTGTTGCTTCTGATTGCCTTCTTCCACGGGGAGTGGGATTAAAAAAACTAAAATCATGCTTTTACTTTGTCTATGCAGTTCTAGGATCTCAAACCAGATTGCCTCCCTCTTTCTACCATCTGGATTTCTCTTTTGTTTAGTTTGTGCATTGTTGCTAGAGTTTATTTTATAGGGGGAAAACAAGAATTTAGTCTGTAATTTATTCAGACTAGAAGTATTCAATGAATTTTCTAATTAAAGTATCTATATTAGGTACTAACATATCATACATAAATAGACTTTTAAATTTAAAAAGTTTACCTTCTGGACGTAAAGAAACAAACCAGGCATGTGGTCAACAGTTTTGCCAAAATATAAGAGAAACAAAGTAGAAAAAGACCTAAACAAATACAGCTATAGCATAGATATGAATACATGACTATCTTACTGTAGATTTTAATCATCCCTATATTAATCTACAAATTAAAGGTAATTTTAAACAAAATTTTCAGAAGCATTTTTATAAAATCTATGTTTATTCTAAAATTCATATAGATGCAAAAAGACATTAAAGAGAGGCAGGGTAATTTAGGAAACAGAAAAAAAAAGATGAGAAATAAAGATGAGAAGGGGAAGAAGAAAAACTAAGGAAACAGAAATCAAGCGAAAATAAATATAGGAAAGGACCCAAGTACCAGAAAGACTTATAAATCTATAATGATTTAAAAACTTGATATTGCCACAGGGTATATAGAAGATAAATTCAAATAGAGTTTAAAGAATAATGCTTATTATATGACATGGGTTATATTAAAATGGACCAAGGAAATATTAGACTACTAAATTAATGGTACTGGAAAATTAATATTTAATTTCATTTATTAAATATTTTATGGAAAGGACAAATCATGTTTCATAAAAACTAAAATTTAGCACAGTGACAGAAACATGAGCAAAAAAGAGTTTCTGTGTGGGCTCTCTCTCATCCAGCAAGGAGGTCCATGGAACAGGGTAGAGGAGAGTGTGGCTACAGAGTCACTAATCAAGACCTACAGAGACAAAACTGGAAGCAGGTCTGCTTTTATTGTGCAGTTACCATGTATATATACTCAGGCAGTAGCTAAGCAGATTACAGGCAGCCACCAATAGAATTTCTGACCAACTGTCCTCCCAGCGACCAAACAAGGAGAAGGCCATGGGACAAGCACTGTGACTACAACACGTAGCCTCATGTCCAGGGCTGTGCCTACGGGGTAAGCGGTTTGGCATAGTGGTTTGCCATTCAGGTGCCCTTAATGTATGCCTTGTATGAAGTACTCCATGCACTAGTCCCCACAAGTTTTTATTTTCAAATTGTATATGAAAGCATTATAGTGTGGTCGGGGTCATAGCTAACTTCATGGTAGAGCACTTGCCTAGCATGTGCACATGAACAAGGCTTTGGGGTTTATCCCCAGAAACACACACATACACACTAGTTGATGAGGGTCTTAAAAATCAATAAGAAAGAGACAAGGGACTCTACAACTCCTGGGTCAAGAAAATGATGGTTTACAAATGAACAATGGGTACAGGTTCACTCAACAGGGAAAACAAGACAGCAATGGGTATATTTCACATTCTATCTGCAATTTTAAGAGTACTTATTTCATGATTCTAATAATGTCTGAATTCATAAGGGCAAGAATTATATCTTTTTATTGCCAAATAATTATATTCTTATTTTCAACCCAATGCTTTTATGTATACTAAGTGCTCAATGTTTTTTAAATGTCTAAAACAGTACAGTTGTACTGTGTGCAGTAAATATCTGTCATTTCTTGAACAAATATTTCAAAACAAATTTAGTCAAATTTTCATACTAGTCCTCAATAATATTGTCATCAAATTATACCAAGTGAAAATATAGAAAATCATCAAATTGTGTATATTTGTAATATATATGTACTCATTAATATTTAAAAATAAATATCCATAGAGCAAACATTTTGAAATATTTATGGAATGAATTTCATCATTAAGCAAAATTAGCAAATTATAGGGTTTTTTTTGGATTAGAATCACTACCATTACTTAAACCCTAAACCTATGGGTTTATGAAAATAGACTACTTAATATACATAACAGAAACCCACACATGTTGGTATTGATAAAAATTTGGAATGAGCAGATAAAAATCAAACTGTAGAGATATATTTAGCTGATTTATATATTTATAGAACAACTAAGTTAAATAATATTTGACTTTTGTAAGTTAAAATGAAACATCTGTATCACAGTGAAGTGTTGGGCTGTCTGTTGTTCAATCTTTTTTAGAACCTAAAAAATAATAATACTGTAGTAGTGGCTATTGAAAAGAAAAACAAAAGATTAAGAAGGTTACAAATAGTATTACATGCTCATTATTCTTAGTGTTTTTTGTTTTGAGAGCTTGAACACAGGAGTACTTAACCACCGAACAAATTCCCAGACATTTTTATTTTTTTATGTTGAGACAGGGTCTTACCAGGTTGCTTAGGGCCTCATTAAATTGCTGAGGCTGGATTTGAACTTGCCATCCTTCTGCCTCAGCTTCCCTAGCTGCTAGGACTATAGGTTTGCACCCTTGCACCTGGTTCAATGGTTCTTTGTTTCTTCTTCTTTTGTATGACAAACATGAACTATTGTAAATATTGTCTTTTTACATTATTATATCTATTGTTATGTCAATATTTACAGCTCTATGTAAAGTAAATTTTAAAATGATTCACATGTAATTTTGTAGGCATTACTGTTTATAAATCATGTAATTGTATCTATTAATTGAAATAATTTATGAAGTAGTTAATGAATTATTATTTTTTCAATAGGTATTAATTTTGTAATGCAGATAATATTTTCATTTATATAAATTATAAGTCATATGTGAATGGAAACTTCCAAAATTAAGATAGGTTCACAAAAACAATAGTTTAGAAATTCTGAAAAGTATTTTAATAGCACATAAACATAAAAAGTCATAAAACTGGTAAAAGTATTTGGACAACTTTTAAAGAAGGCATGGACATGATTGAATTTTACCCTGGAAGAAAATAGTTAAATTTGTGTTCTGTTCTACATCATATGAAAGTGAATCCTAAATCATTTTATTTCAATTGATTTGAAAGATCAAAATAATGAAAATAGAGAAATTATTGTAAATTTTAAAATACATCATGGAAGCGTATTATCTTTCTAATCACATGGTAAGAAAATCAATCAGAAATGCAAAAGTGAATCCAAAATGGAAATGCCACAAAGTAAACTACTGGTAGAAGGGCAATTAAGTCCCAGTAATAGAAATAAAAGATGATATTCACTGTCTTAAGACAACAGAACTTATTCTTGCTAAGTTTATGACTTTTATATGGCTCTTTCTAAAGCAGTGATAAAATGACCAGACTCTTTTAGTCTTTTATTCTTTTCAAAACCACTGAACTCAGTTGAATCTGGGCAGCATAAGAGAAAGAGCATAATGTGATAAGAAAGCATATCACTACATGACTTGTCTATATCTAAAAAAATTTTACAAATTGATTTTTTTAAAAATTAAAAATAGAAAATGGGGAGCCATATGAACAAAATATTCATGAAAAGAAATATAAAAACATAGTAGGCATAAGAAAATATGTGCAAATTTTTCTACTAAAACATAAAAAAATTTGTAAAGATTGATATAACTTTAAACATTAATGAGTGTCTCCCATAAGGTGCTGATAATATTCTGAATTTCTAATCTTTATGAAATGAAGTCTTGTGGCAGCTAATAAATTTTAGAAACAACACTTGACCTCGAAATAAAAGTTTTGAAATATAAAAATATAAATAATTGTTACTAATAAACAAAAACTTAAAATGATTTTCAAACTTCTTAAATATTCTTACTACTCTATAAAACATTTCTAATTGTTACTGATACAAGAGGAGTTATAGTTGTGAAATTCTTTTCAATGTCTCAGTAAGACTTGAATGATAAATATTTATTTTAAGGTAGCAAATGATATTGAAATATAAAAATCTGAAACTTTAACTCATAATTTTTGCCATGATAATTGCAAACTAACAGTTAAATTGAACGAGAGTGATACTGACATATTAATAAAAGCATTTGTACATGCAAAGATATGTGCAAATGTGGACTTTGACATACACAGTAATGGTTACCAGATTGTAAAAGTGTGTGTGGACAAGAAGTTGCATTGTCAGCCAATAAATGCTAAGAATGAATTATAAGCCAGAGAACTATATAGCGTAATATATATTTTTAAATTCTTTTTATATTTTATTTATATAGTTTAGAAACTTGAAAATTATATAATTTAAAAAATTACTGGTCCCTCAATCTCAATGTTAGGCCCAAATAAGGGAAAAATTCAAATAATACTAATGTAATCTATGCAAAATTCTATATTAGGCAGTAGTTGAAGCTAAAATAAGAAAGGTTCTACTCCAATTTTGAAGAATTTAGTAGACCTCTAAGAGAAATTTTTAAAAGTATGTTCCAATAAACATCATAACTAAAATTTTCCATCAATGCAGCAGAGCTTAAATGAATTAGAAGAAAGCTCAAATTAGTTATCAGCAAGGACCAATTAAGAGACAAATCTGTGGCTGTTCACATAGCATTAAAACCCTCCTCTTTCAGTTAGTTGACTGACTCTCCTCTGTGTTAAAGGACCCCTACGCTCATGTGGGAATTTGCTAGTCTCTTGCATGTAAAATTCTAACAATAAATATTGTTAAATCAAGTTTTTGAAGCATAAACACTACATGTGTGCACTGTAGGAAAAGATGGCAATTTATTTAAGGTGTGCTTATCTTTTCTACAGGTAAGAAGTAAACTAAAGATAAAATAAATTAAAAATGTAACAAATTTTATTTATGAAAGTGATTTTATTTTAAATTCCATTTTCAGATTTCTAATAGGACAATGATTCCCTGAAAAATAAAATTCTAAAGTGTCTGTCTTTGAGATTCTGCATCCTTTCCAACTTGCACTCAGTTCCATTCCTAGGTTTTCAAATAATATTGATTTAAATGGTGAATGTTTAATCCACCTCAATCCCACAATTTAGGGTACAGGCTTGCATTTTCATTTATGCCTGGCTTAAAACTCTCTCTTTTAATACATTCACAAAAGCCTCAATAACAATCATTGATGTATTAACTCACTCCTAAGCACCACAATTCTAATGGAGTCTATTTTGCTAATCCTTCTCACTTTTTTCATAACTTACTTTGTTCTCTGTTGAATCAGTTTGGCTACTAAGGTCCAAGTTTGTAAGGATAAACTGCTACTATGTGAAATGACTGTATACTGTTTCTTTCAAAATGTCATCAATCTAGTTTCAATTTCTGCAATAACAAGTGTGGTGGTGCATGGTTGAAATAACATCGTTTTTTAGAATGAGTCAGATCTAAGTCAAATCTCAGATCTGTGGTATCCAGCTATGAGAACAAACAGTGGGATGATAGATATATTGGTCAGTATTTAGTAAGTAAAGAGAAATCACACCAGCTAGTCTAATAGTAATTAATATTTTAAAATGTTAATTGAGCAAATTTTTATAGTAGGTGACTTCAAAGGTAAGAATACTTTATAGTATCACAGAGGTGGCACTGTAGGGAGTATGCCATTCTAGATCAGAAGAAAAATGGTAAGAGAAAGGAATGATTAAAACTTAGGAACTTGAGTGCCTCATGGAGCTCAGAGTCTGTCCTTAGAGGAGAATAAATGATTTTTTGGGGGGGAATATAGGAGCCCCATTGGCTTGGGATATCTAACTTAGAAGAGCAGGCAACACCTGGCTTGTGCTGGTGTCTGTGGGTGTCAGATAACCTGCAAAGGGATTCATGTCTTGTTGCACAAAAATACTGCTAAGATGAATGAAGCATCACTAAAGTGGCATGCAAATGAATCGGGGAGAGTAGAAAAACCACAGGAAATATATTCAAAGCAGAGAGGAATGAGAAAATATTTTTTTTTCTATTTTTGTCCTGTCCTTTTAGGACTTCCTAATTTTCAGAAACTAACAAGAAGAAAGCTGGCAACACAAAAATAAAGGTTGCTGTAACATCACAGAGCATCACAGGGCATGAGTTTGGAGCTAGGAGATTAGTAACTTAAAATTGATCACAATGAGGATACTATTTTGTATTTATGAATAGATAATTGGGATAACTTGTGCTTTGCTACATATATAAGATAAATGTTATTGCAGATATGCACTGTGACAGCAATGATGGTAATGATGATGATAGCAATAAACTGAATATCCTGACTTTTTAAGGTTCAAGTGGAAAGGTATTACAGCATATATATGTATATATAATATGTATATATGTGCACTCACACATATTCTAAATACTAAAACACAAAACTAGGAGAAAATTTGTGTCTGATCGTTTTTTGAGCTACAAATGTTTATTAATATTATAGAGCCATACAGTGTGATGCTAAATTGTTGGAGAGAAGCACACTATAACCCTCTCATTAAGTCTAGTATATCTAATATCTTATAGTGGGCATATGAAAGTCATAAATATATCTGTGTTAGTGTTGCTTTCTTTTTGCCCCTGCCTGTTCCTTTTCCTGGATGAAGCATTCGTAATCTGTATTCTTGCAATCCAAATACCTGTTTACTATTATTTTTTGCTTTTTTTTCCTTTAGGTGAAAGAAAGGTGGGAGGTGTCTGGAATGGAGTGATTCTTTTCCCCAAGTATGATTAAGATTCACAGTAGTCCTCTGGTAAAGTCCACTCTGGAGAGTAAGGCTTTTTCTATGCAGAGGCTTTGTAGTTTACATTTGTTCATTTTCACCTATGCCTGACGTAGCCTAGCAATCTTTCATTGATCTTTAATATAACCTGATGAAGTTCCAGGAGGGGAAGCCCATGAAAGTGTGGGAGCCTCCCTATGACAGGTCCCAGGAATTTCTCAGCTCACATTCAGCTTCCAGCAATTTGTCAGTTACTATTTATGTGTTGTTATCAGGTTAACATTCAAAGGCTTCTGCTTCAGGTAAGCAGGTCTCAATAGCTGTAAATTCTCCTATCTCTCCAGAATTTAGGAATGATAGTTTGTTCTGTGAACTCAGTTTTCTAATGGGTCACAGAATAATCAGTTCTTTTATTGTAAGAATAGGAGAAACAACTTGTAAGCTCTTTATGCATTGGAGCTGAAATCATACTCATCAATAAGAGAAAAATAAAAGTATTCAGTGGCAAGAAGGTAACTATAATAGGACAAAAAACCATAAAAGAAAAAAGGAGCTTTCTTTAATGGATCATTTACAATATGGGCTGATTATACCAATAATTTCTTTGCCTTAGATTTCATTCTGTTTCCTGGCATAATTAAGACTATATAATAATTAATATTTAGACTCCATGTTCTTTGGGATATTTATTTGTATGATATTAAGAAAATAACCATATCTGAAGGACATTAAAGAAGCAATGCTTATTTGAATACATAATTATGTTTATATATTTTATGTCACTAATATGTGTGTGTGTGTGTGTGTGTGTGTATGTGTGTGTGTGTATTTACTTATTATGGATGTATTTTCTAAATTGCACTTAGTTCTCATATGGAATTTTGTTATGAATTTTGACAATTTTTTTGTTTTTAATTAGTCTTTAAAATCAGAAAATATAATAAGAATATTCAAAAATATATTTCAGATAATGCATTGTTACTCATAAATTCATTCTTTAACCCTGATATTCATCTTTATATGTTTACTAATAAATAACTTTCTATTTAAAAATATATCATGCTTAAACTAAGCTCAATCTAATCAAGTAATAACATTTTAGAGAATTTAATATAGTTTTTCCAATAACAACTCTTATCTTTTGAATGTAAATAAAAGATTAAAAGTAATTACTTAATATTCATTTTCTAAATATCTATTATTAGACATTTAGTTTTGACTGTTTAATCTTTTATGCAAAAACATATAAATAAACTCCTCTTTAGGAATAAGTTTTACTAAAAACTAAAGTTGCATTTCATTGTGCAATTTAATTAAAACTTAAGATTAAATGTAATGTAAATTTGCAAGAAAAAATACAGTTCTATGTATAAAACAAATTATACCTTAATATGGAAATAATTTAACAAATTATTTTCAATATTTTTTATGGTATAAAAGATATCAGACACAGCCTAGTATTAAAGGTTTACTTCTGTTCCTAATTCTGATATTTCCTCATATTTCTTTTATAACATCATGTAATTAATAAAAACAAGGGCTATGTAATAATAAAATACTTATATAGTAATGTGTTAGACTTTCTTTATTTGTAATTTGTTCTTTCTTTTATTTCTTTCTATGGCTAAATAGTTTCATAGCGTGGAATTTTCTCTCTTTCCATTGTGTTACTAAAACTCAACTATTTTAGCTGTGGCTTGGTGATTTATACTCTGTTTTTTTCAGATATGTTTGTAAGCAGGTAGAAATATTTTGTGGGTCATTTTCTTAGAGAAAAGAAATTCATTTCAATTGAACCTCTATTATTTTATATAGTAATCTGGAACATAGGGAAAAAAATAAAAAATCTTTTAGGCCTTCCATTCCAGTTAGTGACTACTGAATTACCTAAGCAGGCTTAGAATTTTTTTCACAATATCTGTAGCATTGATATAGATTAAGATATCATTGTGATATGTTTTATTAAAGTATCTTTAGTATCATTTATTTTGCTTGCACATGAAAAATATGGGTCACACTTTTAATGTTTATTTTGTTTGATCAGTATCTCCAACTGTGGGGAATTCTAGATGATTTTGTACAGAAACTGGTCAGAATTTAAGTTAACTTTTGGGCCAACTACTTTTACACTGCTTCTAAACTTACTGAATTCAATCTACCACTGTAAATTTATGATGCTACAACCATCACTGACCTGGACAAGTCAGAATAAAATTCCATTATCACAAAGAGAATGAGTTTCCAAAGTTTTCATTCTGGCAAACATAGAAGGATCCTAGATGGACAATGTCTCTCAGATGACATTACACAACAAACTTTTGATAAAACCAAGGGAGATATGCTTTTGAAATTCAAGGAAATTATTCTAAATCTACTTCAGAAAACAATTAGATTAATACCAAAAATTACAATGTGATTAATGTGCATAAATTAGTAGGCATATGTTGTAATTCATAGTTTCCATATTCATATTTCCAGTTGATTTCATATATACATAAAGTAAAGGAAATAAAGTATGTCATGCACCATGTTTGCATGTTTAGAGTATTTCAACCTACAAATGATACTCAATATCACATTATTTACCCTAACCTGATGACTTCTTTTAGAATAAAAAATAAATACAAAAATAATCTAGATATTTGTATGATGGCATTTGATAAGAAATTAAACTAGCTATCAAAGTATAAGATTTAAAATGTAATCATCTTACCAAAATCTGAAAATAATGCTCTATTTTTTTCCTGACTTGAATATGTAAAGTGAGTTTTCTGACTAATAAGGAATTTTACAAGTAAACATATTTCTTCTCATCTACAAATCAAGAACAAAAACCAAAACCAAACAAATATTAACTAGAAGGCAAACAAAACAAATAAAAATGAATACAGACCAAGATGTAAAAAGAAAATTGAGGTAGAATTTGCAGAACTCAGGATCAGATTGAAATAAGAAGCATGGTAAAAGTAGTTACTTGTAATATAAGATTTTAATTTTTTTCCAGAAAAAAATTGTCAACTTGAGTATTGATTTTTGAGATTATAACACAAATCCATTTTTGCAAAGGATGAACAAAAACAGCTATCATTCAGATTTTGTCAGCTCAGCGTGGCTCCTAGAAGCAGAGAACTCATAATAAAACAGTAGTCACACATACATGCATATACCTGGCAGGCACTTTATTTCTTGACAGTGGAAGGCAAGATCATGTTAACATTGCCAACAATCCCTGTCTTCCTGTATCCATTAACCCAGAAGAAGTAAAATCTAAGTTTCATCTTATACAAAGTTCCATTTTCAAAAAATAAATTACATAGTCTGAAACAACATGCTGATCCCTCACCAAAATGATATATTCTTAATGTCTGACTGAAACATTAGTGCAAAGGTGAACAAGATTTATTAAAACTAAATAAATAGTAAAAGATCTATTAAATAATACTACATTTGAATGAAACAAATAAATGGCAGATGAAGCATTCCCATGTAAGAAAGAAAAACCAATTTCACAGAACATTTTAAGAGTAAAAATGTGTTTTTTCATTAATTAAATATATAAAATTAAATTATTACTTCGATGCTGGAAGATTATAAGGGATATATATCTTCAAAGATCAGGGAAAAATATGAGAAAACAGGTGAGAATGAATCTTAAAACACATTTAATAATTACTCTGGGATATTTTAGTTGTAACTTAAATAAATTAACATTTTATTGTTTCATGAGAATCTTATGAGATAATTACTTTATCTACCTTTTAAGTTTGAGGGGAAGGTAAGGAAACTGAGGGCTAGAGATTAAAAACTGGTCTAAATCTAAATAATAATAATCAGTGAGTATTTAGAAAGATACCACATAAACTGTCTATAGATTTGTGAGGAAAACAAAATGGTTATATAGTGAAAAACAGATAATATGATAAAAACTTGGTGCTAGTTCAACTGGATAGTCATTAGAAAAATAAAAACAGATCTGGATTCTTATCTCACAATATAATTTAATGTCATTTGTAACTGATTGGTTACAAAATAAAAAAGCTAAAGTAACAGGTCTATAAAAGAGCTGGGAATGGTAGCACAAGCCTGTAATCCCAGCAACTCAGGAGGCTGAGGCAGAAGATGATAAGTTTAGGCCATTCTGATTAACTTAATGAGATCTTGTCACAAAAACAAAAACAAACAAACAAACAAAAAGGCTAGAAATGTAGAAATGTAGCTCCTTAGTAAAGCAACTCTGGGATCCCTTCCCAGCACCACACACACACACTCACACACACACACACGTCTTTTAAAGAAAATACAAGAGAATATTTTCAAACCAAAGATTCAATTAACTTAACTATTATATATATATATATATATATATATATATTTCTTAGTTGTCAATGGACTTTATTTTATTTATTTTAATGTGGTGCTGAGGATGGAACCTAGTGCCTCATGCATGCCAGCTAAGCATGCTACCATAGAGCCCCAGCCCCAGCCTAACTTAAATATTTTTAAACAGTACAGAAACAGTGAAGAGAAATATGCATAAATTGACCTATATTAAGATTAATAATATGTTCATCAAGAGATAAATAAAAAAGTAAATAGGCAACTCAGAGTTGGAGAAATATTTATAAAACATAAATGATAAAAGGATTCATAATCAAAAATTTAAAAAATCTTTCAAATCAATGACAATGTAATAAAAAAAAAAAAAAGGAGCACGAGGATGGCTAGCTCACTATAAAGGTTTTCCCAGTAATGAACATTAAAAGAAGATTGAGAATGAACAAAATGAGAATATTATTATTAATAAAGACTTTCAACAGGTTAGGTATAAATTAAAAATCTAATGTGACACAATGTACATTAATCAGAATGATTAAAATGAAAAAAGATGGAAGATACCAAGCATTGATAAAACTAAGAAGAATCAATACTCTAATCAGGCAAGGCTAATGAAGAAGTATTCAGAACATTCCCCATGCATCAGAAATTCTGTAACTAACCCTATAGTGATAAAAGATTAACTCGTGAGATATGCAAATGCAAATTGTGGCTCAAATATAAAAATTATAGATTAAAAACTATGCTCAACATTCCATTTATTGGTCCCTTAATAAATTTTCCTGCCTGTTCCCGGAATGCTTGGTTACTTGTGAATAGGCGGAAAAAGAATACACAATGGGAGAGAATGAACTCCATCAACAGGTAGGATATCAATGAAATCCATTTTGAAGGATTTTAAAGGATGACAATTATACTTTACTCAAAGTCCTTTTTTATAATAACAATATTTCTTGGTGGGGTGTGCACTGGGGATTGAACTTAGGTGCACTCAACCACAGAGCCACATCTCCAGCCCTATTTTGCATTTTATTTAGAGACAAGGTTTCACTGAGTTGCTTAGCATCTCACCTTTGATAAGGTTGTCTTTGAACTCACTATGCTCAGGTCTCAGTGTCCTGGGTCTCTGGGATTACAGGTGTGTGCAACCACACCTGTCTATAATAGCAATTTGAAATATATATATATATATATATATATATATATATATATATATATATATATATCTCCTATTGCTTTCTGACATCACCCAAATGACCAGAAATACCTAGAACAACTACCAGTTGGCACGTAATCTCTGAAAATTATAGTTCCATATAGAGTATCAGAGGTAAAATTAGTGACATATTTAAAATTATTTTGAGGCAACACAAACTTTATAAAAGGGTAGTTGTACAAAATTATGAAGAATATTATTTTAGTCATTTTATAAAGTAGGGTTTTAGAATACACACAAAAAGCAGAGTGATTTTAAAAACTAAGGAGAAAGGAGGACTGCTAAAATATTCTATTTTAAAGGAAGGTATTTCGTTTTCTCCCAATGAAGCATGTTTAGTGATAGTTTTTCTATCTCTCTCATTTGTGAAAAAGAAAGTGCACTTTGTTTCATTAAGAGTGATGTGGTGAGATATTGGGAAAACCTGCCTGCTGTATTAACAAATTTTTATTAAAGCTACCTAACTTGAGAATTTAATTAATATCACTAGAAAAGTTAAGACAGGATGAACATTTGTGTAATAATATAAGAAAAGGAGAAAATTTTAAAAACAAAACCACTTCTCAGAACTTAATTTCTTAAATTAATTTTCATGTTACCTTAAATAACACCATTTTACCTGATTTTTAATATTACTAACATTAATTTTTAAACTAATGTGCCAAGGGAATTAGTAAGTAATTTACATTAAAAAATATAGTATTTTCAAACTTGGTTGTTATATATTTGTACAATTTCTTATTGGTAGTAAAAAAGATAGTATAATAATATTTTGTTTAGAGCCAGGTGCAGTTGCAGACACCTGTTATCCAAGTAGCTTGGGAAACTGAGTCAGGGGGATTTCAAGTTCAAAGCCAGCCCCAGCAAGTTAGCTAGTTCCTATGTAATTTAGTGAGATCTCCTGTCAAAATAAAATACAGAAAGGGCTGAGGATGTGACTCAGTGGTTCAGAGCTTCTTGGTTCCATCTCTGGTACCAAAATCAAAAAACAAAAGAAAACAAAAACACTACCTTACATTTTGTTTAGGTTTCTTCCAATTCATTAATACCATAATATGAGTATAACTTATTGGTGAGTATGAAAAGCCAAAGAACTTAAGCTATAAATCTATTCGTATTTAAATTTTATTGAAAGCATTTTTATTTCTCCAGATTTTAAATCATAATCTTTTGCAAATTTAGATTGCAAATTTTATTGAAATCAAAATATTTATTATACAACTTATTCTTTGAAAAAAATAGCCCTTACTTTTATTTTTGAAAATTTGGAAAAGAATCTAAAAGAAAAAAAATTACATGAAAATATAAACATAAACCAAACACATTCTATTAAAGAATTTCAATCTGTACTGACTTTCAGAATTTAAACTTTTTACAAATATTAGTGTATTCATCATTTGAAAATATTTTCATATGCTGAAAGCTTGGAAGTATTAAGATTTAATTTTAAATCATTTCTCCCAAAACTTTGTTTAGTTTTTTAACACCATCATTGGAAAAGTATATTACATAATTGAGATTATTTGATTATTTTTAAAGTTAAAATGGGGCAGAGTCTGCTTTTTACTTATAAATTTATGATCTTGTTTATTTAAAGTATACTGGTTATTGAAACAATAATAACATTCAGAATTTAAAAAACACAAGAGTTTTTATTTAATTTTTTTTCCCAGTACTGAGAATTCAATCCAGGGGTGGTTTATGAAAACAGAAACATTTATTTCTTGGTCTCTGAAACTGTTGAGTGATTATTATGAGAAATTACACTTAAGATTATATTACATATGTTCAAATATGAAAAATTTTTGAGATCCATGACATATATTTTAGAAGTGTATGAATTTACTGCTAGGTTTGTTACACAATTTTGAATAGTGCTTATAAGGTGATGAGTTAGTAATTATCCCTAGTGGTTTTGATCATTTTCATACTGGGAAATGGCTGCATTAATGGACAGTTTTATTGTGAAATATAAGATATGAGGTATAGCTATGTTTCATTTATAAAAAGCTGTAAAATAAGCAAACATAGATTTCTTTTAAATGGAATTTTTAAAAATAATGCTCAACTTGTTAAGTAAATGAATGAGTTTCTATAAGATAACTAAAATATACTTACAATCAACATGTTTTAAATTATGTATAAGATAACTAATGAAAACATGCCTTTATTTTTCCACTTCTTTGTTTTAATTTAAACAGGTTTATAAGGTCTTTTATATTTTGAAATAAGAATTATATTAAAAAAAAACTTTGCCTATGGCATTGTTTTTTTATAAGATTGATGAAATGTACAGGGATTGAAAATGTTAAAAATCTGAAATGGTTTAACAACATTGTACACAAATCCTTTACTTGAGGTCATTTTAAATTGGCTGTCCCTGTTCTGAACACTTTTTTTTTAATCTGACTGAATGAAAAGAAGAACATGGATTGGTAGCCCCTGGAAAGTATTAAATAATATTACTATTTTTCTGAGGTCATGATTCAGCACTAATACCAAGCCATTTCTTCAGGAAATGGTTTTGACTGGGTAGTTCCCTGGCAACAAAGGCCATAGCAACTCCAGAGGAAGCATCAGTAATGTGTTCCTTCTCGGGGAACTTTGATTGATATTACAGAACCTGTATTGCCTGTGGGAGCAGGACTCCTAACAGTGGCTATGACCTTTATCATCTTCTTTTTTGATTTTTCTTTTGAGTCATTACAACTGCTTTTCCACTGAGTAGCAACCTATGCCAGTGGGTACTCTGATGAGAATTTTTTCCCCTCAGATACAGAAAACAGGAAACGAACATGTAGCAAAATGTAAAAATAAGCCTGTGTTAGTTCTTGCAATCAAAGCTTGCTGTGGGACTATTTGCTTGCTGCTTGTTTTTCTCCCTTTGTTTGCTAGTTTTAAATCAGGAAAATAAGAAAGGCAATATGTTCACATATATCACATATATAGTTATTTATTATTTCTAAAAATTTTTATATGGTTTATAAAGGAGAAATACAAAGTTTACTTGAAAGATGGGTCCAATTAAAGTAATTCCAAAACTTGTTTTTAAGTATATATATATTACTTCAACACACATTCTATTTTCACATTATTTTTTTTAAATTTAGATCAAGAACAAAAATGTTTTCTATGATAACAAATTTGCTAAGCATTGAGACTGTACTACTTGTTTGGTTATCTTGATTTTAACCATCATGTTGAAGATGGGACCTGGGCCAGGAGAAGGACAATCAGTGTAGATAATGAATGATTGGGTCAGATCAAGAAGATAGATGGGGGCTTGTTTGAAAGGAAGAGAAATAAAATGTTAATACCTTCGGTACACTTCTCCTTCTCCTCACCTGTTGCCAAGGTTACCTCTTTCCAGGGAACAGTTCTACCCAAAAAAGAGTTGTTAAGGAAGTACTTCCTGGGCCACTCCCTTCCTGTCTGTAGTAAAGGAGGGCTCCTTTCCCACCTTTTGTCTCACCTTTTGGTCACATAGGCAAGATAAGGGGAAAATGAGAATAAATCTGAAATCTATAAGAGGGGAAGGACACCCTCCACTCCCTTGTGCATCAACTTGGACTCCCTCCTCCCCCTCTGTGGAGGAGTCTCTCTCTCTCTCTCTCTCTCTCTCTCTCTCTCTCTCTCTCTCTCTCTCTCTCTCTCTCTCTCTCGTCTCTATCTCTATCTCTACTATACTTTAAATAAAACTTTTATTCTTACCTTGACATTTCCCCCAGTCTTCACTGGGGGAATAGACCTGGATCCTGATTGATTCTCAATACAGGTATATCAGTGTTACTCATTTTAGATTTAGATAAGCTTTTTAATCCTATACAGAGTCACTTCCTTTTTTTTTTTTAGTATTATGTATTATTAGAATGCACCAATAAAAATAAAATAAAACAGAATAATAGTTATTGTTTGTGTTTTATTCTTTTGTTTTTGTTTGGTAGTAGGGATTGAATCAAGGAGGACTTAACCACTGAGCCAAATCTCCAGCCCTTTTTATTTTTTGAGACAGGTTAACTAAGTTACTTAGGGCCTTGCTAAATTGCTAAGGCTAGTTTTGAACTTGTGACCCTCTTGCCTCAGCTTCCAGATTCATGGGGATTATATGTGTGAACAACTTTACCAAGCATTACTGTTGCATGGGCTCTGATTTAATCTTCTTGCATAGATGATTATTTTGGAAGATTTTTCGTGTGTGTGTGTGTGTGTGTATGCAAAGAGTTACATGGATGATCAGAAGCTTGACAATGGTGATAAATAACTTGATAGTATGTAATGCAGAGAAAAGAT
Organism: Ictidomys tridecemlineatus; assembly: GCF_052094955.1. NCBI lineage: Eukaryota > Metazoa > Chordata > Mammalia > Rodentia > Sciuridae > Ictidomys > Ictidomys tridecemlineatus. Next base: position 170,206,291 of record NC_135479.1, read on the forward strand.
TCTCCATTGCAGCACTATTGACATTGGGCTCAATAAATCTTTCTTAGGAGGGGATGAGGTTGGGGCTGTGCTGTGCACTACAGAATATTTAGAAGTGTTCATTTTTTATTTATTCTATTTAATTATATTTAGTTATACATGACAGTAGAGTGTATTTGATATATCATACATACATATAGCATAACTTCCCGTTCTTGTGGTTGTACATGATGAGTTACACTGGTCATGTATTCATATATAAACATAATAAACTTATGTCCAATTCATCCAAACCTGTGAATCTCCACTCCTCTCTGACCTGTATGCACATATCAGAGAGAACATTTAGCCTTTGATTTTTGGGGATTGGTTTACTTCACTGAACTAGATAGCCTTCATTTCATTCATTTCCTGGCAAATACCATAAGGGAATTCTTTTTTATGCTGAGTAATATTACATTGTATGTTTTCTTTATCTATTTTCTTTATCTATTCTTCTACTGAAAGCACCTAGGTTGTTTCCATAGCTTAGATATTGTGAATTGAGCTGCTATGAACATTGATGTAGCTACATCACTATAACATGCTGATTTTAAGTCCTTTGTAGTGTTATAATGGTGTTTTCATTCCAAGTTTTCTGAGGAATCTACCTACTGCTTTCCAAACTGGTTGCACCAATGTGCAGTCCCAACAGAAATGATGAGTGTGCCTTTTCCATCACAACCTCACCAACATTTATTGTTTTTTGCATTCTTGATAATTCCATTTTGACTAGAGTCAGATGAAATCTCATTATAGTTTTGATTTTCATTCTCTAATTGCGAGTGATATTGAACATATTTCATATATTTGTTGACTATTTGTTTTTCTTCTTCTGTGTAGTATATGATCAGTTCCTTTGATTTTTACAAAAATTTTTAAAAAATTTTTGCTGTTTTTTTTTTAAATTTTTTAAATAACCTGAAGATTACTGCTGTATCTGAGGTGCAGGTGGCAAAAATTTTCTTCCATTCTGTAGGCTCTCCCTTCAAGGGCTTCTTTCCTATGCTGTGAAGAAGCTTTTAAGTTTGATACCATGTCATTTATTGAATCTTAATATTACTTCTTGAGATTTAGAAATCTTATTGAGGAATTCAGGTCCTAAGCCAATATGATGGAGATTTGGACCTACTTTTTCTTCTAGTAAGCGCAGGGTCTCTAGTCCAATGATTATGTCCTTTATATTTTGAGTTGAGTGGGAAATAAGGGTCCAATTTCGTTTTATTACATATGGATTTCCAGTTTTTCAAGCCATTTGTTGAAGAAGATATCTTTTCTCTAATGTATGTTTTTGGTGCCTTTTTCCAGTATAATATAATCGTATTTATATGTGTCCTGTACCAGTTTTCAGAGGGAATAGGCTTTCAATATTTTTCTATTTGGAATGATGTTAGCCTTGGCTTTATTATATATGACTTTTAAAATTTTGAGGTATGTTCCAACTATCTCTACTTTTTCTAGTGTTTTGAACATGAATGGATGCTATATTTTGCAAATTATTTTTCATTATCTTTGTCTTCTATTTTGTACTATTGGTCTACTTGTTTATTTTGGTGCCAATGCCATTCAGTTTTTGTTACTATAGCTTTGTACTATTGTTCAAGGGCGGCTATTGTGATGCCTCCTGCTTCACTGTTCTTGCTAAGAATTGCTTTGGTTATTCTGGGTTTCTTATTTTTCCAATAAATTTCATAATTATTTTATCTATTTCTATGAAGAATTTCACTGGAATTTTAGTAGGAATTGTATTAAATCTTTATAGGGCTTTTGTTAGTATGGCCATTTTGACAATATTAATTCTGCCTATCCAAGAACATAGAAGATCTTTCCATCTTCTAAAGTCTTCTTTAATTTATTTCCTTAGTGTTATGTAGTTTTCATTGTAGAGGTCTTTCACCTCTTTTGTTAGATTGATTCTCAAAAATTTTCTTTGAGTATATTGTCAATGGAGTAGTTTTCCTAATTTGTCTTTCAGTTGATTCATCACTGATGTGTAGAAAAACAAATGATTTATGGATGTTAATTTTATCTCCTGCAACTTTGCTGAATTCATTGATGAGTTCTAGGAGTTTTCTCATGGAGATTTTTGGGACTTCTAAAGATAGAATCATGTCATCAACAAACAGGGATAGTTTGAGTTCTTCTATTCCTATTCCTATCCCTTTAATTTTCCTGTGTAATTGCTCTGGCTCAAATTTAAAGGCATATGTTGAATAGATGTGGTCAGAGAGAGTATTTCCTGTGTTTTGCAGTTTTTAGAAGGAATAGTTTCAATTTTTCTCCATACAGAATGGTGTTGGCCTTGGCTTTATCATATATAGCTTTTGCAGTTTTGAGGTATGTTCCAACTATCCATAGTTTTTCTAGTGTTTTCAACATGAATAAATGCTATATTTTATTAAATGTTTTTTTTTCTTCTCTTCATATAATCCTTTGACTCTTGTCTGTAAGTCTATTGTTGTGATAAATTACATTTATTGATTTCTGCATGGTGAACCAACTTTGCATTCCTGAGATGAATCCTGCTTGATCATGGTGCACTATTATTTTAATAATATGTTTTTGTATTGATTTTCCAGTATTTTACTAAGAATATTTGCATTTATGTTCATCAGGGATATTGGTCTGAAGTTTTCTTTTCTTAATGTGTCTTCGGTTTTGGTATCAGTATTATATGATTTCTTATTTTTCCAATAAATTTCACAATTATTTTATCTATTTCTATTTATATCAGAATATGTTTGGAATGGTTCCCTTCTTTTCTAGTTCATGGAATAATTTGAGGAAGATTGGTATTAGTTCTTTTTTATTTTAAGAGAGAGTGAGAGAGGAGAGAGAGAGAGAGAGAGAGAGAGAGAGAGAGAGAGAGAGAGAGAGAATTTTTTTTTTTAATATTTATTTTTTAGTTCTCAGCGGACACAACATCTTTGTTGGTATGTGGTGCTGAGGATCAAACCCGGGCCGCACGCATGCCAGGCGAGCGCGCAGCCCCAGTTCTTCTTTGAAGGTCTGTTAGAACTCAGCAGAGAATCTACCTGGTTCTGGGCTTTTATTTGTTGTTAAGCTGTTGATGGTGTTTTCTATTGCATTGCTTAAAAATTGTTCTGTTTAAATTGTGTATGTCCTCCTGATTCAGTTTGTGTTGGTCATAGTTCTCTATAAATTTTTCAATGGCTTCAAGAATTTCTATCTTAATACGGTATAAATTTTCAAAATGGGTTCTGATTTATCATGTTTATATCAGTAGTGTCCATTGTGATATTTCCTTTTTCATTATGAATTTTAGTAATTAGAGTTTTCTATTTCCATTTGATAGCTTGATTTAAGTATAAATTTTTACTTTTATCTTCTCGTCCTCCCTCATAACAATTATACCCGTTTCTTCTGTTCTTCATTTGAATTGTAAATCCTTTCGCAAACTTGCTAATTTATTGTAGGTATTAATTGATCATATCTTTTCTGTTTATTGTGATAATTAACATTGTAAACATCATAGTAGGAACTATTTGGTTAATGCTAAAGTTGACTAAGTTTCATTGATTTTATTGTTTTTTTTAAAGAATCAAGTTTTTGTTTTTTTGATATTTTGTATTTTTTCTTTTGTTTTAACTTCATTGATTTCAGTTCTGAGTTTAATTATTTCCTGTCTTTTACTGCTTTTCATGTTGATTTATTCTTCTTTTTCTAGGACTTTGAGATTGTATATTAACTTATTTATTTGTTGTCTTTCTATACTTTTAATAAATAGGTAAGCTTAATACAATAAACTTTCCTTTTAGCAATGCTTTCATAATGTCCCAAAGATATCCTTATATTATAGCACTATTTTCATTTACCTCTAAGTGTTTTTCTTATTTCATCCCTGATTTGCCTGATTTAATGATACTTTGTCATTAAATAGTATATTATTTAGTCTCCAGGTGTTGAAATAGCTTCTACTTTTTATCATTTCATTGAATTATGATCTGATAGGATGCAAGGGATTATATCATTTTTTTGCATTTCTGAGAGTTGCTTCGTGGCGTAAAATATGGTCTATTTTAGAAAAGGATCATATTTTAAATTGTTTAAATTATCAGTTGTAATTTTTACTTCTATAATTTCTTTATTTGGTTTCTGTTTGGATGATTTATTCAGTGGTGAGAGAGGTGTGTTAAAATCACCCAGTATTATTTTGTTGTGATCTATTTGGTGCATGAAATTAAGACTGGTTTGTTTGATGTATGTAGATGAATGTTTGTGGCATAAATATTTAGGATTATTGTGTCTTGTTGATGTATCATTCCCTTAAACAATATGAAATGTTCTTCTTTGCCACTTCTAACTAACTTTGGCTTGAAGTCCACTTTATCTGATATGAGGATAGAAATCCCTGCTTGGTTACAAGATCCATGTGAATGATATGTTTTTTGCCATTCTTTTATCTTCAGTCTGTGAATGTCTTTGCCTATAAGGTGAGGCTCTTGGAGGCAGCAAATTGATGGGCCTTATTTTTAATATATTTTGTCTATATTGCCTGAAAGTCTGTCTGTCTTCCAAATGATCTAGACTGTTGGAAATACTTTGAATTAAATTTTTAATTTGGTTTATTGATTTCTTCATTTTATGGATTTTGCTTGGCTTTTTTTCCTGAATCTCTATTTCTTAATTGAAGGCATTATTCACTTCCTATATTTTCTCTCTGATTTTACTTCTTATCCCATCCTTTACTTCACAGATCAGTTTAACTATGTACATTCTAAATTCCTTCTCTGACATTTCTTTCACTGTGTTGTCAATGGATTCTGTTATTGGAGTATCTTGGTTTGTTTGGGGTGATTTGTTCCTTTGAAAAATCATGTTGTTTGTGTATCTATCCATCAAACCATATGGATCTGAGGCAATAGGGTTTCTACCCTGTGAATTTATAATGCTACTGAAGATTTCCAATATCTCACTGTTTACAGGGAGACAAATAATAACAACCAATATAAGCAATATTTGTCATTAAACCAAATAGTACCTACCATGATGTCTACAATGTTAATTATAAAAATAAACAAAAATGATATCATCAGTTATTACCTACAATAAAATAGCAAGTTTGCCAAAGGGTTTACAATTTCAAATGGACAGGCAGAGAACAGAAGTGATATGGGGTATAATTGTTATGAGGGAGGAGGAGAGAAGATAGAAGTAAAATATTAAAGGGAAAGTGAAGAACAGAATGACAGAAATTTGTTGTATTTGATAAAAATAGAGAAAATGAATCAAGGGAAATAGGTAAGAGAAAGAAATATATATAAAGTAAGAATTTTAAAAATAAAACATTCTAGTTCGCAAAAAACTGATCCATGAAACAGAAATGTTTTCAAAAATTTTACAATTTTACTCAGCAATAAAAGAGAAATCATGGCATTTGCAGGCAAATGGATGCAGTTGGAGAAGATAATGCTAAGTAAAGTTAGCCAGTCCCGAAAAGACAAATGCCAAATATTTTCTCCGATAAGGAGGCTGACACATAGTGGGGTGGGGAGGGGAAGCATGGGAGGAATAGGTAAATTGTAGAGAGGGAAGAGGGGAGGGAGGGATATGGAGGGGGTAGGGGATTAGCAAGGATGATGGAATATGATAGACATCATTATCCAAAGTACATGTATGAATACATAAATTTGTGTTAAATACTTTATATACAACCAGAGATATGAAAAATTGTGCTGTATGTGTAATAAGAATTGCAATCCATTCCACTGTCATTTATTTAAAAAAATTTAAAAAGAATGCTATGAAAAATTTAAACAGGCACATATAGAAATAAGGTAACATAGAAAAATGATAAAGTTACCCATTTTGTACATTATAACTAAGGCTATATTTAAAAGTGTACATAAGGGGAAATTAATGGGAGAATAAATATGTTGAACATACATATTTTATCACTAAAAAATTAGAAATGAGAAAAAAAATGAAAGTATGCATAAGTGTGCATGTCACAAATAAATAGAGGAAAGAAAAAAAGAGAAAAAAATTTCCATGAAAAGTTGAATTTGTTCTGTTAAAGTTCAAAAGATTTTCAACATTTCTTTTCAGCAGTTTTAGGTGTTATTGTCTGGAACATGATGTTCCTCCCTCCAGACTGCTGGAGTGAAAGAAGTGATCCCATAGGTAGAATTCCTGGAAGCAGAGTTTAGGTTTAAGAGGCTACAAACTCTTCATTGAATACCACCTGGTGTGGAGATTTTAAATCAGCACACAATCACGGCCCAGCAATTGTCATTGTATGCTGAAGATTGTACCATAGGGATCTTTCCTGCAGAAAGATCCCTATGTAGTGGGGGAATAAGTTCTTAGTCCCCTACATCATCTGCAGCTCCCATGTTTCCTGGTCTGTGTTCAGTCTCTAAACTCTATATCTCCTGCTTGTGCATTCCTGAAATCCCAGCCACATGCATTTCTCCCTGCGGGTACTGCAAGCAGCTGGCGTTATGGTTTGTATAGGAGATATCCCTCAAAAGGTCACAAGTGAGACAATGCAAGAAGGATTGAAGGAGAAATGATTGGGTTGTGAGAATCAGTGTGTTAATTCCCTGGTAGCATTTAACTGAGTGGTAAATGAAGTGGTATGGTGTGGCTAGAGGAGGTGAGAATGTAGCTTTAAGAATGCAGCTTTCAGGGTGTAGCTTTAAGGTTTATATCTGGTGAGTGGAGCCTTCTGCTTCCTAATCATGATGTGAGCTGCTTTCCTCAGCCACACTTTCCCACCATGATGTTCAGCCTCACCATGAGCCCGAAGGAATGGATCTGTCTTTCTATGGAGTAAGACCGCTAAAATCATGAGGCCCAAATAAACATTTCCTCCTTTGAAATTGTTCTGGCCAGATCTTGTAGTCACAGCACAGAAACAGCTTACTAAAACAGCTGGATTAGAGGAGGAAAGGTAAAGTCAGGTGAGTTTCCACAACCAGTTGTACCCTATGTAAACCTCTCTTCACATGTGATATTCTCCTGGCCATTTAAGCCCACTACTTTGTGCAGTGTGTGTTTATTGGGTCTATATTTCAAGCCAAACATGGGTTTGCCAGGAATTGGCTCCCTCACCTGCTTGGTTGCAAAATGTTTTCTTCTTTTGCCATCAGCATGCTATCAGGAAAGATGGCGGCTTCTTTCCCACACAAGGATATTGTGCAGCACACTTTTCAGTTTAGCATTTAAATGCTCTGTATTCAAACACACCTCAGGCCTCCTAAAAATTTGAGTTCCTTTAATTGCTTTATTTCTCCACTTTGCTTGTGGAGGGAACATTCTTGCTGGTGTCTGTATCCAACCTCTTGAGTCCCTGATCAGCTTTAAACATCCAGATATAAATTGTAGTAAAGTACCCCCCAGCCTTTTTTTATGTGTGTGTGCGTGTGTGTGGTTCACCCACCTTGCTGAGAAGTTGCCTGTCTGCTTTCTTGGTTTCATGCCACAGAGTAGAAGGAAAAGTGATCTCCTCTATTCTGCCATCTTGAAAACACTCAGGAGTGTTCTTGGTATCTACCATGGAATGCCAGGAGAAGGTCCCTCCGTATGGTAGCAGTTAGTGTTTCCAGACACTGTCAAATGTCCTCTTGGAGCAAATATCACAGGATGAGAACCACTACTCCACAGCATTGGAGAAGACAGATTAAACATGAGTAAATTTACCTTTACATTTTCATTTAGCTATATTTGATAAATATTTTTGGTATTGTAACATGTAGATATGAAATATATATGTGTGTGTGTATAATTTAGATTTATAAAATTGCCTTGTATAAAATGACATAAAGTAAATTATAAATAAAAATTTCATGGGTCAATATCAGAAGTTCTATAGAGTAAGGCTTTGCTTTTGTAACATGAAAATCACAGGTTGTCAGTCAAAAATAACTTTGAAGCTGTGCAACAAATAGTTTTCACATTAGATAACATTCAGGAGTTACAACTTAGCAACTTAAATTTCATCAATAGCCAATTAGGGCAATAAAGTCCTTTAAGCAACTTTAGAATACCCACTCAACAGATACTGATAGCTAATGAGTGTTGGGAGTGAAATCAAGCCCTTTATCACAGACAGAAATATTAAAATGCAAAGACTTTAAAATACCAGTCTAAGAAAAGGTGTGTTCATATACTATAGTCAGTTTCCAATCCATAAATATATTCATAGGAGAACAATAACCTTTTTATTTTCAACTGGAACAATGACATAAAATACCAACCTTTTGTATTGTCTTTGAATCAGTTCATCTCATTAATATTATTTAAAATGTTTCAAACTTGGTACTAGGAAATGATGTTGTTGGTTTATTTGGTTTTAGATAAAAATTAAAATAATTAACTGCCTGGTGGTGATTTAAAATGGCTCTTGGTTATCCATAACTTCATTTGGTAGTCCAACAATAATTTATGATTTATCTCCATGGAAACTAATTACATTAGAAACTGAGGTTGCAGTGAATAATAATGAATAATATTGATTCCAAGACACTGGTAAAACTGATTAATATAAACAAAATTATATAATGTGATATTATATGATAGTAGAAAGTATTCATAAAAGCAATAGGAAAAATCCTAGTTCATAGCTTTTTAATTTTTTTTCAAATGCACATAGTATTATTTATTGTGAAAGATATTCTCAGCCTAAAGAAAAAAGTATAAAATAATTCAGAGACAAATTCTAACACGAAGCTATTTTGAAAACCAGAGTGATCTTATGAAAAAACAAATTCCCTTTAAGAAAATCATTTGAGTAAATAGGATTAATTATAAATTATCCCATGAAATCATACTGATACTTATTTCAGTAATATGATGCAAAATTGTGGTTTTAAGACAATTAAAATTAATGTATTAGCTTCATTCTCTATCTCAAACCATTATCAGGGGTAAACTTTTGAGGATAAATTAAATTACTTTAATATAAACATTAAAATTAAATTAATGCTATTAATAATTAATTTTAAATTAAATCTTATTGAAATTTAACTTAGAACAGAGAAAAATATGAAGGTGAGCAGAACTGAATTTTAAAATATTTAAACATTTATTAATCACTATTAACCCTGAAATTGAATGTTTATTTTGAAAAAGAAAGCAAGCTGGCCCCTCTGCCATGGATTTGAGGATACTATGGTTGAAGGGTAATTGGAACTATAGCGTTTCTTTTAATTTCTTCACATTTTAAATTAATATGGCTTCTGTTTACTCAGAAGAGTAAGTAGTATCCCTCCATTTTTATTACCACTGCAGAAAATTTTGTATCCCAGCCCAAGTCTTTTTGGAATTAATTGTTCTGGAAGCTTCCTTTAGTTGGAGTAAAAGTATCTTCGCTTTCTCCATCTTCTGGGTAGACTAACATTTAAATATATTAATACATATCTTCCAAATATCCCGATGAATATGGAGCTTCAGTCACACATCCCAATAATCTGCTAGTTCACATTCTCTTTGGCTTTTCCCTTCTCTGTCTCATTTCTCTGCATCTTTTATAAGTACATCCTGAGATCTGCATCCAAATAAACTTCTTGATTCAGAATCTTGATATAACCAGGAATACAGCACTTATTAATCTGCAAGAAAATATGAACACTTCATTAAACTTACAGTCTGTTAGTCTATATGAACATTATAACTTATATATTGACTTATAAATTGACTCTGAGCGATGACTGTGTGTGGATATTATAAGCTGAGATGGGAATAATAATTATTACAATAATAGTGAGATACTCAGTGAACATCCCTACAAAGTGGCACCTTAAAATATCATTTGTTGCAGAACTAATTTGAACACTCCTGAGAATGAACGTCTTAATGGGAAATTAGGAAACCAGAAAAAAAAATATATTCATCCATTATTCTAACCAACATTTGTTTAGTATTTCATATGATACAAGAATAAATTTTGGAAGTGAGAATAACAAGATGATATATGATGAACTCACCTTGTTTTATGTGTTACAGAATGGCAATATTGTTTCAGGACACACATAGACATATTTAAATATATTTTCTAATTTATTTGACAGGAATAGTTTACTTGACAATTTAATGAAAATGGTCAAAGTAGAGGTATAAGAAATAAGAAAAGAACAAAGACTATAATTATCAATATATAGATTGTAGCATGTCATTTTTGGACTACAAAGAACTAAGATGATATTTAAACTTAAAAGTCAAGTGACATACTGTTATTTGCAGTGTTATAGTACTGCAGAGAAGAAAACTTTTTGTTTATATTTTAGACTAAAAAATAATATGGAACTTAGACATTTTACAATAACTGATCACATAAATCTGCAGTTACTGAAGCTAAGAAAGACAGAGCCTTCTTTAGTGAATTTCACATTTGAGTTGTTTAATTTACTTGTCTTCCAAGAAAGATAATTAAAATTTGAAAGAAAGAGAAGTACCGAATATAAAGCAAAGTTAGAATCAATAGCTTAGGAAATACTAGCATGATAAATAAGTTAATCCCATAATTTTGAGAAAGTTAATTATATATTATGAATATAGTACATTTTGTACAAGTTGTATGTTCTGATAAAATTATCTGAAATCTGATAATTGAGTAAAATATATTGGATCTATTTTATTGTCACTGTATTTCTGGATTCTCACAGTTTTCAGACCTATTAAAAAGGAACATATAAAATCAAAACGACTAAATCTTTAAGAGACATTTAATTTCTCTCCATGGTTTGAGTAGTCCTTATTATATGCTCTGATGGGATATCATAAAATATACTACCAACTATTTTGTTTTGAATTTGGCTTATTTGTCTTGAAAATGCTAATGCTAATGTTAGGACATTTCAAGTGTTTTTTTGTTTGTTTGTTTGTTTATTTGTTTGTTTCATTTTTATTGTACTAACCACAGATTGTATATTTACAGTGCCTAAACTTCTTCATTAAATATTAGATATTTAAGATTAGTAGCTCAAGCCCAAAATAGTAATAATGATATAGTTGAGTATTTTTATAACTATGCATATTGGATAACAATTGATATATTTCATAAGCTCCGTGATATAATCAGAAACTGAAATATTTCCATAGAAACACAGAAAATGTCTCAGTATAATTCAAGATATTAAAATTGAAAAAGTTCTTCATCTTTTCAACTGACTAACTCTTTGAGTTTGATGTTCTTCTCTCCTACTAATTCCTTTTTACTTATTGATAGATATCATCTAGGCAGAATGTTCATCTTATAATAAAGGGAAATTGCATGCAGTAGGGGATATGACAGAACCTAAAATATTTAGTGTTCTTTGATTGCTTTGCAATATTTTAAAATGACATGTGCTTTCGTATTTTAGGTTACAGTGACATATGTTAACACGGTGGGGTGTCTAAAATGTAGCATTTTTACATAATGATGCTATTATATGAACGCTTAAAAGGGCAAAATGGGTTGTAGGTAGAATAAGTGCTACATGTTAAAATTCACCATAAACTGCCCTCTTTAACCCAGTCTAATGGAGATAACTGTTTCAGAAGATTTTCTGAAGTCTACATTTCAGTGTCCAGTCAAACTACTAACAGCAAGTTTGTGTGGGCATTTGGGATTTGAAATAAACCACTTAAGTGGGCAAGCACTTAGCCTCAATATAGATGGGTAATGAATACAGCTGAAAAAAGTAAGAGAGGGGACCCCTGCATATTCCTTGTTATTAATGGTATGGCTGAGTGACAGGAGTGCACATTGTCACAATAACATAAATGCTGCCCTGCACTCATCAACCTCAATTTGAACACTCCGTCATGAAACTCATTTCCAGAGATGTTGATGATACCATTAGTTATATTGGCGGCTCGTGAGTTCAAATACCATTGATTGTGTTTACATGTGCTCCTTAGCTTTCTAACTATACCACCCACACACCTTTTTAAAAAAGTAGGGATTCTTCATTAATGTAAACATACAGTTTTCTTTTTATCTAATCAGGATGAATTTCCCTGAGACAGAAAGAAAAGTAAGATTCCAGTTCTGTATATTTCATGGTCTGTGTGTGTGTGTGTGTGTGTGTGTGTGTGTGTGTGTGTGTGTTTTGAAAAGAATGTCCAATTAAATCCATAAATCACATGATTGTAAGAAATATTGAATGTTTAAAAATACATGTGTTAATATAGTAGGGAAATTATATTAATAGTTGAAATGTTTTATTTAACATTATTTGATTTTTTGGAAAATTTTAGTTTGAGAGTTTCTTTAGCTATAAATAATGTTGAAGATATGGTATGTTAAACACTTGTAGATACTTTACATAGACTCACAAATTAACATTTGCCATATTTTTTGCTATGTTTAGTCTGTATCTTATATCTTTTTTAATCCTTCCCCCCCAAAATTGAAATAAATTTGAAAGACTTCATTCAAATCTTCAATAAAATTCTTTAGAATATATTACTTTACTATATAAGGATCATGATCCTCCCAAGAAATTTAATACTCTACATATATAAAATTGTTCAGTATATAGTGAATATATCCATGTGTATATAATATGTGTATGTGTGTGTATATATGTGTGTGTGTGTATATGTATTTTTATATGTATATATATGTATTTTTTCTTTTGTAAAGTTTTTCTTTAGATTAACAATATATGAACATCTAATATGTATTGACACTAGATAAAGAACACATTTACAAGACACAGCTACACTTTTTCCATTGCCTCTCATCAGAGGACACATAAATGTCAGCAGATGATTTCTACAGTTAGCAATACCAACTTTGATGATGTGTTTATGGTAGTATCCAAAGGTCTCTTCATATTGAAGAGTTCATTTTAATAATAGTTAAAGGGTAATAATATAGGGCAATAATGTTGTCATTTTATCTTTTCAAATTTATTTACATAAAGCTGTCCACATTAATCAAACTTGTTATTCTGTTTGTAAATGTTAAATATTAAAATTAATGATATTGTTAATTTTCCCACTCTCTTAAAAATGTCTCATAATCTTTCATGTATAGTTGTCTATCATTATTGTCTAAAAATTACTCAGTTTTAGTCTATATGTTACATTTCTATCAGAAGTCACTTAGTAAACAGATCATCAATTTCTAACAGGAAGAATCTATGTTTTACATTTGTTACTAATATATAGTTTATGGCCTGATACCAGGGAATGTTGTTTTAGTAGGAAATTAAGTTTTTCTTAGGTGTTCTAAATACATATTGAATTTTCAGGAGCAGCATATGTACAACCCAAATGAAACACACTTAGCACTTACCTATTTCAGTGAACTGTTTCTGAAATTATTCATTTCAGCATAGTATTGCCAAATAATATAGATAAATTGAATTTTAAAAGTAATATTTTTAACAAAATCATCAAACTATAAAAATGAGCAAAAATACACAGTTTCAAACCTTGTGGAAATACAAGTTAATTATTTAAGAACAATGTGCTTGGCCAAGTAATGTACATGATATAAACCACATGGCTGCAGAGAGAAACTTTATCTGAATAGCCAATTTTAATAAAAAATCACATACATTGTATTTATAAATATATATTAAATATTAACAATATTCTGTGGCAGTAATATTCTTATAAAATAGAACACACAACTAATGGTTGAGATAGCAAATGACGCTGTGCCATCTATAATGTATGTCTCAGAGCAGGGGATGTAGCTCAGTGGTAGAGAACTTGCTTGGAATACTCAATGCCCGGGGAGCCCTTACACCAGTAAAAATGAAAAACTATATAATAAAAATATCGGAGAAATATTATTCCAACAAATTCAAATAAAATTTTATATTAATAAAATAATTTAAACATAAGTAAGATTAAAAGTTAACATTTTTTCATAATCTTTGATTATGTTTAGCAAATGACATATTTAAAAAAAAAAGTAAAAATTTTCACTATTCAAAAATTATAAAGTGATGGTGGGTTGAAAATGGGATAATGATCACTAATAAAAAGAAAACTCAAAGTAAAATCTCATTTTATCTTTGGATAAAATACAGACATAATAATAAACAATAAATTCTCAAATTCTTCACTACTAGTAACAACACGTTTTTAGTCACAGAAAGATGATTTAAACATAATCTGCATAAATTATTCACAAAGTGAAATATAAGGCTGAATACCAGATTCCCCTTGGACCTGGGTAAATTAACCCTCACTTTAGCATTTCCCACATGATCTCCAAGGCTCCCTAAGTCTGGAATCAATTTTAGGACATGACAATATTTATGGCAGCAAGGTTGTTTGGGGAATACCCTTACTGAAATTTTGATCAAAGCTATCCAGTGTGGTTCATCTCTGTCAGTGATCTTGACCTTTCTGGGGCAATTTTCTCTTTATCATTTCCCCAAAGCCATTAGACCACAAGGATAAGCATAAAAGTCATATTCTTCTGATGATGAAAAAAATAAAAAGGTAAAAGGGTGGCTCCACTCTTGGCTTATTCTAACCACTAATTGCAGAGGGGATTTTTGATCAAGCAAGACATATATGTAACCAATAACAGAACTCTGTAAGGAGAATTTGAATATTGGGAAATTAGTTTATGCTGTACAACATTACATGAAAGAAAAATATTTCATATTTCTTTCTACATATGGATAACCAGTTTTTTCCAATACCATTTGTTAATTTTTTTTCTTTTTTCCAATGTATGTTTTGGGCATCATTTTCAAGAATTATATGATTGTATTTGTGCGGATTTATCTCTGTCTCTTATTCGATTCCATGGGTCTTCATGTCTGTTTTTATACAAATACCATGATGGTTTTGTAGCTATATCTCTTCAGTATAATTTGAGAACAAATATTGCGATAAAACTATAATCACTCCCATTGATTAGTATTGCTTTGGCTATTATGGGTCTTTTATTTTTTATATAAATTTTAGAACTGTTTTTATAGTTCCATGAAGAACATCATTGTTGTTTTGATGGAGATTGTACTACATCAGTATAATATTTTTGATTAGTATTTTGAGAATATTATCCAAGAACATGGCAGATCTTCCCTATCATCTGAGTTCTTCAATTTCTTTCTTATGTGTTCTATAATATCTTATAATTTTTATTGTCTAAGTCTTTTGCCTCCTTGATTAGAATTATTCCTAAGTCTGTCTGTCTTTCTTTCTTTCCTTCCTTCCTTCCTTCCTTTCTTCCTTCCTTCCTTCCTTCCTTTTTTCCTTTCTTTCTTTCTTTTTTGAGGTTACTGTCAATTTTTTTTACTGTCAGTATGTTGCTTTTTGTATTATGTTGTATAGTTGAAATTACAAGACATGTAAATTATTCAAATTGACTTACTTACTTATCAATATGAATTTTTATTTCTTCAATGTCTTTCTATAGCGTATTAGTTAATTTAATTTTGTTTTAGTGCTCTATAATATTTCATTGTTCAAATGTACTTCAGTTTTATTTATCCATTCATCTATTGAAGAATATCTTTGTTGCTCCCAAGTTTAGACAATTAGAAATAAGCTTCTGTAAGCATTTATGTGTAAGTTTTTGAGCAAAGGTAAATTTTTAGGTCTTTGGGCAAATGTCAACAATCCTGGAAGTTGGATTTATGATAAAACTAAATGTAGTTTTTAAAGAAATGTCCAAACTGTCTTTCACCTTGGAAAATGATACTGACTGACTGTATCATTCTGCATTTCTACCAATAATGAATGAATTCTTGGTTCACATTTTTGGCAAAATTAACTGTTGTCAGTGTTTTCAATATTAGGCATTCTCATGAGTGTATAGTGAAATAGTTTTTGTTGTTTTAATTTGCATTTACTTGATTAAATATAAAATGGATCATCTTTTATATGCTTATTTAATATCTGTATTTGTGCTTTGGTGACATGTCTGCTAAAGTCTTTGATCCATTTTTAATCAAATTTTTGTGTTCTTATTACTGTATTTTAATGTTTTTATTGTGTTTTAAGTACCCTGCCCCCATATTTTATATAGCAGACTTTATCTGATATGTGTTTTGCAAATATTTTTGTCCAGTCTGTCTCATCTTTGCATTTTCTTGACAGTGCCTTTTGAAGAGTACATACTTTTAGTTCTAATGAAATCCACCTAATCATTTTTTTATAGATCATGCTTTTGATGTTGTAAATAAAAAAAAATCTTCAACAAATAGATGTCATCTATATTTTCTTCTACATTATCATCTAGGAGTCTTGTTTAAATTTTATGTTTAGGTCTTTTATTCATTTTGAATTAATTTATGTGAAGTGTATAAAATCTGTGTCTAAATTCCTGTTCATTTATTTACAGATTTTCAAATGAGTGTCTAGTTCTTACCAATCCATTTCGTGAAAGTGTTATTTTTTCTTCATTGTATTGACATTGATATTTTGTCAATTATCATCTGACTATATATGTGTGGGTCTATTTATGGTTTCTTCATTCTGTTCCATTGATCTGTCTATTCTTTCATGAATACCACCTTCTAGATTAATGTAGCTTTATAGTAGTCTGAAGGAAGGCACTTTCTTGATTATTATTGCTTTCTTCCCCTTTCTTTTATCTTTTGAAGTGCTACAGATAGAACCTAATGCCCCACACATGCTAGGTAAGTTCTCTACCAATGAGTTACATCCCAGCCTTCGTTAATGTAGCTTTATACTAGACACTGAAATCAGACACTGTCTATTTTCCAGCTTCATTATTTTCTGATATTATGTTGGCTCTTTAGGATTTTTGCTCCTCCATATAAATTTCAAAATAAGTTTGTCAATATCTATAAATTAACTTGACAGGCTATTGATTGAAATTACATTGAATCTAGATCAAATTAGGAAGAACTGACATCTTGACAATATTGAGTTTTCCCATGAATATATAATATCTCTCCATTAATTTTCTTCCTCTTAGATGTCTTTCATCAGAGGTTTACAGCTTTCCTCATATAAGCCTTATAAATATTTTATTAATGCCCAAGTATTTTATTCTTTGGGGTGCTAGTGCAAATGCAATTTTATTAATATAAAATTTATTCTGCTCATTGCTGCTACATAGGAAAGTGATTTTGCATGTTAGTCTGGTATTCTGCAGTCTAGCTCCACTCACTTATTAGTTCCAGATATTTTGTTGTTGTTGATTCTTCAGATTTTTTATATACAAGTTTATGTCAACTATAAAAAAAGTTTTGTTCCTTCTTTCCAGTCATGTACACACTCTATTTCCTTTTCTCATCTCATTTAATTGGATTTCTAGTAGAATGCTTAAAAGCTGCTGAAAGAGATCCTTACCTTTGTCATCACCATGGTGGGAATGTTTCCAGTGTCTTACCATTAAGTATGATGTTGACTGTTGGTTTTCTGATGATATTCTTCATTCTTCAAATTGAGTAGAATTCCCTTTTATTCCTCGTGTAATGAGTTTGTGTCATGCATGGGATTATTTGGTTTGGTTGGATATGTCAAATGTTCTCTTCTATGGATAGTGACATAATTATGTGATTTTTCTCTTTACTTGGCATATTTGATGGATTAATTGATTTTCAAATATTTAAAAAGTTTGCATGCCTAGAATAAATCCCTCATTGTAGTGTATAGTTCTTTTTAAACACTATTTTATGTAAGTTATTAATGTTTTGTTGATGCTTTTATATTTATGTTCCTGAGAGTTATTGGTCTACAGACTTTGTATAATGTTTTCATTTGATTTTTTTTCTGGATGAATATTGCATATCACATGCTAAAATATAGAAACTATAGCCTTGTATTTACCAGATTTTGTATTTCATTTGATGCTTTGTTTTCTGGAGTTTTTCTGATCAGGGATGAACTGCCTCAGCCATAGGAAATGACCCATCTGTGAGCATTTTTTATATGAGAACCAGTGACTCATACTTTTATCCTCCTCCACTAGGGGGATCTTACATTTTGGAACACATTTCCCTGCCCTAATACCACACGCTCCTGTATTGGAGAACTATGCACAATCTCTATACTCTAGAGCTTACTGAAATTATTCATATTTGCCTAATATGAACCTGCTTAGATTCCTTTTTCTGATTTGCTCTTCTTACAGGAAATGTAATAAAGACTTTTTGACATTCTTAAGAATTACGTGAGAGTTCTGTTGTATGGCCTAGTATAATATATAGCATGATCAACTCTTTTTTGGAATTATGAGTATTAAACTATGTTTTCAATGGTAATTATCTCCTGATCTGTTGGTGTCAACATACTCTATAATAATAAACCTGAATTCTAAAGCAGAGTTGTTTTGCATTAATAAATCCCCAAAAAAAGAATCCAATTGGACTGCATTATTTCAGTCTTTTAGACTTGTCAACTGATCCTCACTGTTATTAGAAACAATGCAAAGAAGTATATTTAAAGGCAACTGTAAAATTACATGTTGAGCATCAATCAAAATCAAAGTAGCTTATTAAAAATAATCTGTTGCCTTTTAATCAAAGTGGTACCTTAGATTGATATTAAAAATTAGCACATTTTTTTTCTATTAGTTATCCCAATGAAAATAATATGAAAATGCAAGTTCTAGTCTACAAAATTCTAGAAGTTAAATTTTAAGACTATTTTTTACTAGTATTGGCAGAGATTTAAGTATAGCCAGAAATGCTATAGAGTAAATCCAGTTGGCTCTGGATGTTGCAAATAGCAATCTATTTAGTAAATGAAAGCCAAGATAATTAAAATTAAAACTGTCATGTGAACCAAGATGCTCAGTGAAGAAGAAATAAGGCTACTAAGAATGGATATTTTTGAAAATTCTAGATTATAAAGAATTTTTACCTGAACAAATGTAATTATTCCAAAAAACTCATATATTTGTATTCTTCAAAAAATTTGTATTTTAGCTAATAAAGTAATATCAAATCAATGAGTATTAGCAAAAGCGGATTGTAAACATGGAAATAACCTAATTTGTTTTAAGATTAATTTCATTAGAATCAGAAAAATAAATCTCATTCACCTTAGCTATTTAATATTCCTAAAATATTGCCATTTCATGGCTGGTTCATTAGATGGCCATATACTGAGAATGCGTAAATTGCAGCTCAGTTATTGATGTGCTCTCAGATGTACTTTCAATGAGGTATGCAATTTTTCAACCAAAAGAAAACTATCCCTCCATAATGAGGAAAGTAAAAATAAAGCAATTTCTTTCAGTGAAATATCTTAAATACTCCAATTCTGCCATAGGGATTTCTCTAATACAGAAGAGATTGTCTCCATTAGTGAAGCGCGATGCATGTTTTATATATATATCTGTTGCTTGATATTTTTGTAAAGAATACTCAAATAACAATTAAAGAAGAAAAATAAATCATTCCTATTGGTCTTAGATGTTATGTAAAATACATTATCCAAAAGCAAACTCTGATCAACTTGCTCTGTCATTAAAAACAATACATGCTAACATTTACTCTGTGGCATTGCACTATTTATTTTTAATTTATAATTAATGGATAAAAAAATATTTTGTATAATAAAAATCTATAGAAAAATACTAGTTCCAGAGATGAAGTGGGGAAATGTGACCTGAAGCTTTGACTTTATAAATCATGCCCTCACTATTTACTGAAAGTTTTGGGGAAA
Source organism: Ictidomys tridecemlineatus (assembly GCF_052094955.1). Classification (NCBI taxonomy): domain Eukaryota; kingdom Metazoa; phylum Chordata; class Mammalia; order Rodentia; family Sciuridae; genus Ictidomys; species Ictidomys tridecemlineatus. The sequence continues at coordinate 170,225,878 of NC_135479.1, forward strand.
GTTTTAGATTATTTTTAGTTTTATGTTCTTCTAAATAAGAAAGAAGGTTCTTGTTAGGTTTACATGAAAAATAAAATTACAGAGCACCTCATAGATAATTCTGTTTGAGCTCCTTTATCATTCAGTCCTTCCTATCACCTCTGCTCAGCACACACCAGCTTGATTTCCAATGTTAACATCTCTGTTTCTCTTTAAGGGCTTTCAAAGGTTACTTGAATCTACTACCCTTCCTGGGTGACAGACTGTATGTGCCAGGAATAAATACCCTCCAGTAATAGCCCTTCACATTGACTCACAGAATTGGGTGTTTAAAGATCCTGGTACTCTCATTCTTCTGTGCTGTTTTCAGTAGTTATAAGAAGTAAATAACCTGTAGTTACAGAGAGAACTAGCTTACTAGAATTCATGTCTCCCTCTCTTTCCTGTCATTTTCCCCTTTACCTAAATTTAGTTCGGCTTTTATCTCAAACATTGGCATTTGGAGGACCCCATTCTAATATCATTATTTTCTAGAAGTAATTCTAGAAAAAAAATATCCAGAAGAATATTTTTAAGTGGCAAGAAGGAAATCATTGTCAGTGATAACTTGGGAGTATGGCATGCTATAGCATCAAAATTTCTGAGATTTCCATAAATAGATGAATTAGGATAGATTCAAATGACAAGGGATACATTGGTTTGTGCATCACCTCAACTTTTGAAATACAGAGCAACCATAGTAGTTTGAAGGATGATGGAAGGGTTTGTTCTCTGTAATATGAGTAATGAAGAAAGAGAATTTATAGGCTCATCTTAGCGAGTTGCCAATTTATGTCTTGATAAAAATGTTAGAAGATATATCAGGCATCAGTGGAGGACTTTTAAGAGATAGCCTACCATAGTTGAAGACAAACTAACTTAAAATTTATAAGGACTTATTTTTAAAAGTAGGCTAGTTATAAAGGAGGATAACATAAAGACCAGTATTTTTCTGTGAGATATAAATTTTATAAAATACTGCTTATTGAAAGTGTGTATCCCTTATCAGCATGTGTCAAGTCCTGAATCAACCTATGGAAGGTTCATTTTTTTTTTTTGAATGAGGTTGCTTATTCATTAAAGCAATGAGGAATAGCCTATTTGGAGTGGGAAAAAGAGAATAATGTAGAGAGTGGTGATGGTCCACTCTAGATCAGGATTGACAGTGGTAGACATTTTAAGGAGCAGAACTATCTAATGTCATGAAAATGAGTAGCATGGCAAAGATGATCAAAGCAAGTAGGGCTAATTCTTTATAAAAAGAGTGACATAGGTTCATAATTAATGATCAGGAAGCACTGTCCTAAAAAGGTAAATAATGATATATTAGATAGCTTTACATTACCACAATGAAACACCTGACTCAGGTAACTTTATAAAGAGAAAAATGTTTATGTGGCTCATAGTTTTGGAGTCTCTAAGTCCTAATAGTTTATTACAATCTCATCAAAGTCACTATATGACTTCATAACAAGTGACAGATGCCAATGATAGAAGTTCATGTTGGAGTAAGTGGTCACAACTTCAGCCATGACTGGAGAGGAATGGGTAGGGCCACGATTGTTCCTTTTATAACAATACTCAGGGAAACTCTAGGGGTTCCTATAAAGACCACTAAAGATTGATTAAATATTATTACTTTATGCCCCAATCATCTTAGGACCTCCCTCTGGGGCCCACATCCCAATTATTCAACCACTTCCTAACAGTGTCACCATGAGGATTATGTTTTTACTCATGAAATACCCATGAGGGACACAAACATTTAAAACACAGCAAGTTCCAGACCAAGTCTGGAACAATGGGTCCAATGAGTCTGCAGAATATAGTCTCCTCATATAGGTTATATACTGAGATATTTCCCCAGTTTCTGAGTATGTGAGATGTAAAGACAGGTTTATGTGCTGGCTTAAGCATCACCTTACTTTTTTTTTTTTTTTTTTTTTAGAGAGAGATGAGAGAGAGAGAGAATTTTTTTTTTAATATTTATTTTTCAGTTTTCGGCGGACACAACATCTTTGTTTGTATGTGGTGCTGAGGATCAAACCCCGGCCGCATGCATGCCAGGCGAGCGCGCTACCGCTTGAGCCACATCCCCAGCCTTCACATTACTTTGTTAACCTGTATTTAGTAAAAGCCATAATGGTTGGAAGCTCAGGTAGACAAATGAAAACTCTGGAATTAGATTTTGATTCTATAGAAAATTGAAAATCAGATACAAACTGGGGGTATAAATGAAGGATAGAGGTTAGTGATAGTAGCTTTGACCTAAATGATTTAGGAAGTGTTTTCTCAATAATCTTCCTATATAATCCATTATTCTAACCCCTGAAGAAGATGGATAATGGCAGATTATGATGAGTTAATATCAAATTAATAAGGTGGTATCAACAGTTGCAGGTGCAGGCTAGATTTGGTACCTGCAATAGAATAGGTAAAACAAATGACTCAATGTCATTAATCTTCAGAGAAATACCATTAAAAATCATAGTGAGATATTACATCATATCTATTAGGATGGCCATTGTCAAATAAGCACACATCACACACACACACATACACACACACACACACACAAATACAAATGATAGAACATGGAAAGCTTTGAACTTTGTGCAACACTGTTGGAAATGCAACAGTGCAGCCCTTTGTAGAAACAATGCAGCCTTTGTGGAAGAAAGAATGGAGTTTCCTGGAAAAAATTAAAATAAAGCTACCATATCACTCTCCAGTCCCACTTCTGGATATTTATACAAAAACACTGAGATCAGAATTTTCACTACCTTCCTGTAGGCATCACTCCCTCTTAGTAAAAGTTGTGAATTCCATTGTCATTATTTATCATTTCCTCTGTAATTTTAAATCCCCTAATTATCAGAGAGGCCAAGGATTTTTTGTTTTATTGTCATGTCTTCTCACTGTACAGTGGGTCCCAGTTTTAACAATCGAATGTTTATCTGTACCAGATGATTCCTGCACTGGATTTACCAGTTACCAGCAGGGATCGTGTCCTTGATGTGAAAAGGCAGTCAGTGCCTCTATTTTACACCTCTTTCTTATCCCTTGTTTCGTCAGGTCATTCTTGGCATAATGTATGCCATTTGGGGTTCTTCAATAATTAGAAGATGAGATGTAATTAGGAGAACAAGATGGTTATTAGTATTAGACAAGTGAAACTTGTGGAAGAAAAGAGGGAAAATAGGATTGGGTAGAGGACCAATGAGTTTCAGTGTAGATCTGAAAGATGTTTCTGTGAGCCAGTGCTGAGCTCTGGAGAAAAGACTGCCTTTCAGGGAAGTCCCTTTGTTGGGACTTGTTTAACTTTTGTTTGTTTGTTTTCTTTGTTTTTGTGGTGCTGGGGATTGAAGCAGGGCCTTGTGCGTGCAAGGCCAGCACTCTACCAACTGAGCTACATCCCCAGGCCAGGACTCCTTTAACTATGGCTAACATAATTGGTAGTAACAAGAGGGATCCCTCAACTACAGACTCCTTGCTGTGTCATTTTCTGCAAGCAGGCTCCAAGAGAAGCCTGGCATTTCCTTGAAACTGATGTAAGGCCAGAGGAAGCAAAGAGCTATTTCTAGCAGCTGAGCATGAAGTCTTCTCATAAAGGTGGATCTCAACAGCACATTCTTATGCTGCCACAGATAGCTTACTGTTCTTGGGATACTATTGCATCTTTAGTTTGTAAACTATTCTTGGCAGATATGCTTTCCCAAAATTTCTTTCAAACATATCCCATTTCAAAGCAAATGAAATAGGTAGCAATGTTTTACACTTTTGAATACATTCATGGATGCTAATTTATATCAAGGGTAATATTGTTCATTTACTAATTGAAAAATCGTGTACTCTTGATGAAGTATTGTTGAAAATATTAGTATTATGAATAGTTTTGTTCAGTGCTCCTCTCTTAAGCCTTGGCTCTCCAATGAATTTGAGCATATTTAATTGTTTTGCCAGTATTTTACTGCTTCATGGAAAGTAAAATGACATAGATAAACTATTACTTGGTCTTTCTTATTCCACTTACCAAATAATTGACTTTTTGCTTAATCAATCTTCTCATGGGTCTTTGGTTAATTTCTATTGTTGTGTGAAAAATAAGGAGCAATTACTTGAACATTTATTGCTGCAGTTTTATAGCAACACTTCATTACAACTGCAAATCTTTAGTTCATTTTGCTTTTAAGAATTGACAAATGATCTTAAAAGCATGTTTTTCCTCTCTGTGTAAACCGTATAAACTATCCCATAGAGTCAGATGTGGTGGCACAGAGGATAGATAACAAATTGCTTTTGGTTCTGCTTCTCTGGAAAAGTATCTTTATCATGCTATAAAATAATCATTGCTGACACATTTCTAAGTCACCAAGTTCTAATAATGTCTTAGATTTTAAGCAATCCAAAGCACTCCTTATTTAAGGGGCATATACATCATAACTTAGAGTAATTAGGAAAAACACCTTTTGATTCTAATTTTGCAGTTATGAAGCCCCATTTTTTTCTCTACTGAAATGGTTTTCTAATTTAAAATTATTGCATAATATATACTTCAATGGCTCTCCTTGCTCTTTCCTCTCCAAAAAAGATGACTCATAGAAATCACCAATATGATTCTCAACATTAGAAGGAACAATGTATCAGAGTAAATGTGTAAATTTTTCTTTTCCTTTATGAAATACAACTACCTTCACATTTACACAAATACTTGTTAGTTTGATAGAATGTACCCATAATAAATTTTTTTACTAGTAGAAAAATAATCTAATTGTACTAAGTAGAATTTATTTAATCAGAAATTTATGAGTACCAATCAGAAATAATATAACAGATAGAAAAAGAAAAAAAATACATGATATTACCTCTACTAGCTTAGTTAGCAAGCATTTATTCTTTCTAGAAATATAAACATACAAGTATATATATATTTTAAAAAATAAACTATGAGGAAGAATAAAGAGAAACAAAAGTTCTGAGACTTGGTTTTGAGAATCTGGCATTAATGATTTAAAATATTATCAAAAAAGTTTAATATTACAGCATTCATTATTTCTGTTATGCAATGCTAAGTAACACTACACGAATGACACATTAAAAAATTAATATAGTAAGATGATGTATAAGTTTATATATTAAAAGTTAACCATTTCAAAATTTTGGAGATGCAGGGGAGACAAAAGAAATTAGTGTATAAAGATGAGAAAAGTCACCAGTGAATGAGCCATCAAGTTGTGGGCTATAGGGAAGAAAGAGATCACATTTGTATTTATTATTGGGAATAAGAATTGAAAAACAAGAAATGCAATCCAAGAGAATGAAGAAATTAAATGGCTTGTAAATGGAGTGTGATTTCTAAAAGTAGAGACAGTATATTGGGGGCAAATTAACTAGGGAAAAACAAAAGTAAACAAACAGAACCCCAGCATGAATAAATACCCCTCAGGAGGAACTAGAATGGAAAGTAGGGGACAATAAATTGTCTTAGTTACCTGTATGAGAAATGTCCACAGTGAAAAGAATAATTTTAAAAATACACATTATGACCAAACTTAAGAGAAAATTCACTGTTAAGGTGAAAGCTAAAGTCTTATCTTTGACTAGCAAGAGATATTACTTCTATTCCACTACAGGAAATTCATAAAACTTCTTCTATATCATATCATACTCATAGGGTACAACCTACAAATTCACTTTCTTAATTATGTAATAAGATAGCCAGCTATTGTTACACAAGTTAAAACAATGAAATTTTACCCTCTCCTGTCTAACTTCTACATATACATCTAGTAATTCACAAAAGTTTGGTTACTTTATATTTAATATTTTTGCTACCCCTTAAATCATAGAATAGTATTGTTTAAATCACCACTATTATCCAATTCTTTGCTTTTTTTTCTTTCTGATTTAAAATATTATCTTCCCCATCACTTTTAATTATCTTCTTAAAACAATAAGAAAAATAGAAAAATATGATAAGTAACGAGTGCTGTAATTGCCACTCTTAGCATATCAAAGGAAACATCCTGGTGTGACTCAGGGCTTTTCAGTTTCCCCTCACCCTACTTTCTGTTATTCAACATTTTTGCCTGTGTTACTTCTTTTCCCACAAGAATCTCATCAACATCACTCCTTTCTGAAAAAATTCCTAATCATTTAATACATACTTTGTTGAATACTTTGGCAGAATGATAGATTTCACTCTCCACCTTATTCTCAGTTATCTTTCTGAAAAAGACATTTGTTAAGTGTTTTAGTCAACCTTTTCACCCCGGCGACTAGAAGATCTGACCAGAAAGAGTGTAGTGGAGGGAAGCAGCTCATATGATGATCATGAAGCAGAGAGAGATTCACACTTGCCAGTTACAAATATATATCCTAAAGCCATGCTCCCAGGGACTCACCTTCTCCAGCCACACCCTACCTTCCTCCAGTTTTTAATCAGTTAATTACATCAAAGGATTAATTCACTGACTGGGTTAAGTATCTCACACCCCAATATTTTCCTCTCTGAACCCTCTCACATTGTCTCACACAGTGAGCTTTTGGGGGACACCTCCCATCCAGACCTTAATAATAATGTTACTCTCTAACAGAAACCACTAGTGCTTGTTCTTAGCCAACATATTCCTCTTTCCCTTGAGGCTGGGTAAAATCTGGTCCTACCCACTCACCTCCATTTTCACATGCCATCAACTTGGAGATTACATTGTTCCCATCTTAGTCACTTGTGGTTGCCTGAAACAGGTCACCTTGTTTTCTACCCTCCTGTTATAAAACATACTGTTGCAAGGAACTTCTTTCTTCTCCACATTGGGAGACACTTCTCTTTGTTTAAATTTCTTTAGATTTTATCACTGGGATAACCATCATGATTCCTTTAGAACAACATACCATTTTCTCCTAGTGCCACCCAAGTGTTTTGAACACTCTTGTTATTATTTATAATATAACTCCATTTGATAAAATCTTTCTGTATCTCCTCTGTCTCTATCTCTAAAGTACACACTTTTAGATTAAAGCTTTGTATTTCCATCAATTTTCTTCAAACATGGCAAAAGCTCAGTCTTATGAGTAATGTTCAATAAGTTTTGATTTATATTATCAGCTAAGTTTCATATGGCATACTACATGTATATCACTATGCATGTGAAACAGTTTTTTCCTAAGTTTTTTTTCCAGTTGTAGACCCTGTCATGAAGTCATCCATCCACAATTTTATCTGATTTTATCCTCTGTCTCTATCTGTAAAGTACACACTTTTAGATTAAAGCTTTGTATTTCCATCAATTTTCTTCAAACATGGCAAAAGCTCAGTCTTATGAGTAATGTTCAATAAGTTTTGATTTATATTATCAGCTAAGTTTCATATGGCATACTACATGTATATCACTATGCATGTGAAACAGTTTTTTCCTAAGTTTTTTTTCCAGTTGTAGACCCTGTCATGAAGTCATCCATCCACAATTTTATCTGATTAATTCTGTTTGTGCCTCAGGGTGTAGACCAAATGTCTCAACTGCTTTGATTGATGCTTTTGCTTTAAATGATGTATTAAGTGTTCTTCCTTTGGACTCCTTTAACCCCTGCATGTATCTTTATCAGAATATTACAGTACAGAATTAAATGTCCTTCTTTCTTCTTACAGTAACATTTTGTCAATATCTATGCTGCAAGGTTAAACATCATACTAGCTATATAGTAGATGCGGCCTATACTCAGTATACTAAATATCTATGTACTTAGATACTTAGAATGTATCTGTCCCAATTCTATGTGTAATAGTGCAGCCCAGATAAATGCTGTTAGGTGACTTTTTGAGTCTAATCTTTAGCTTCTTAGTATATTAGAAATATTTATAGGAGAAAATCTCAATTTTTTGTGGAGGTTTTACAATTTGAGGGTTCAACTATAAAAAAACAAGTGAAAAAATACAAAAAGCATAGAAAAGAGTAATTGGAAGTGTGGAACCATTAACTTCCAGGGAAACACATCTTTTTAAATATAGGTGACTTTAAGTTCTGGATTTTAACATTGAGTTGGCACCTCAAAGTTATCATGACTATTAATTTCTGTTTTCCTTTTTCAGAGAGTTTGATTAACATAACTATCCTTTGTTCATACTGTTAGTAGATGCTGAACTTTCTTCTCTAAGAAGTCTTTTTTTTCTGACCTGCAGACCCAAAGAGTTCATGAATAGATAATAATAGATGTTTTCTTATCTTATGTATCTTTTATCAGAGCCTCAGCTATGTCTCATACCATCAAGTTTTTTTCTTACGAAGACCCATATGCTCATTTAGAACAGAAGCAAAATTTACATTTTTATTCCTTACTCTCATCACTTACAACACACTACGCTCCATCTTCATCACTCAACCTGCTGCTCTTCTCTGGTTGACTTCTTTTCTACCCTTATTCAAGAGCATATTACACTGACTTTGATGACAACTTTGACATTCATATCTGGTCTCAACAATTTTTTTTTAAGAAATAAAATACTCTAGAAACTTGAAAGATACCCACTGGTAAAAACATTATCATTCTCAATATTTTGATAATTTTTTTAATATTAATTAGAATACTGTTTGACATGTACACGAATCTATTTATCAGGATTTAGTATTGTAGGTGTCCCTAATATTCCAGGCAAGGCTTTAGGGTTTAAATTGAGTTTTAAGAGATTTCCAAAGCCAAAGAAAGAAAACATAAATAAAAATATTTTTAATGTACTAATAAGGAGGTATAAATAAACAGTGTTGGAAGCTGTAGTGATAGCAGGAATAAACACTGAGTTAAACTCTAATGGAAGAATACAAGAAATGTTCAACAAAGGCTTTGCTAAGGAACTAATATCTAAATTGAACTCTAAGAAGTCCATGGCCTTCAATGCATATATTTAGACAAAAAAGGAAGCATCTAGCAGAATGACTTAGTGAAAAGCTATATATAATACACATTGGCTGTGATTCAGGAAGTAAAATTTAGGGAAGGGAAATGAATCTGGTAGGCAGTGGCAAAACTTCCCAGGGACTGCTATGCATGATAAAGAGTGTGCTTTATAAGTGGGAAAGGACAATAAATAATAACAGAATCTACCATATTTCACTGCCTAAAATGTGTCACATAGTATGCCAGCTATTTAATAAATGTTGCTTAATTTAATCTTCAAAAAAATCATGAAAGGTATATATCTCTACTTGAGAGGTTTTTCTTTAAAAAGGTACTAAGAAAACAAAGCTTTAAAACTACTAAATGGCTAAGAAAACAATCTAATCCAGTTGTTCTATTTGTAAAGTCATCTTAGTTCCAAATTAATAACTTTAAAACAGTGTAATAGTGTTGATACTTACATAATATATTTGTTTTAAAGAAATAAATCTGGAGATAAGAAAGGAGGAAAGCACTTAGGATATCCTAAGGAAAGATGCTGTGCTTGTGGAACAAGGCCACACAGTATGCAGGGCAAAGAGAACACACCTAGATATTTAACATACACAGTCCATAGACTTTGCTATATCGGAGCTATTTACAAACTTCACTAGAATTATGTTAAAAAGAAAAACAAAATAAAATAATTCTGCTGAGAATGTTAAAGAAAGTTTTACAATCTATCTGACACTAGAGAGATGCATAGATACTTGTCAAGTTGATAAGTAGAGAGGAAAGAGGACTCTTCATAGGAAACATATTCAATTTGTTCTCAATAACAGGGAATTCTGATAAATTAAGACTCTGTATAGAGTTATATGCTAATGACAACTGCATGTTAATGTATTTGCTTGCTTTGAAAATCTACTTTTTTCACTGGAATGTATGTTTCTGAATTGTTTTACTGGATTTCTAACATTGGATGATGGTGGTGGTAATTAATTTTTTTTTATTTTTGTAAACATTGGACAGACTAATTTGTGTTTACTAAGATGTGTTTACTATAGTGACTATTAGAGTTCTGGTAAAATATGCATGAAGAAATATTTGGACTGGAAAATATAACTGCAAAATATTCCTAACTATTTCCTAAAAGAAAAATAAATTTTAATTTTATATCTATAAGTATAAAGTATTTGCCAATGTAAAGTTTAGCATTTCATTATCCAATTAAAGGAAAGTTGAACTTCTCCAATAGTTTATTACTCACAGATATTGTTACTATTATTATTCTGAGTTTGGGATGTTGTTTATGAGAAACTAGATGAAAGAGAATATTTTAAAGGCTCTAAAGAGAGAAGGAAAACAAGCTTTGCATGAGAGAATAAGAAGAATATTGTGTGTGGGGACAGGGTAGCATATATGATAAAGGATAGAATTTTATTAAATATCATTTTCCTTTCTATTTAAATACAAATGGTTCATAATTAAAGAGGAAAAAATCAGACATGAAATTTAATTTGCAAATTCAAAACAGGATAAAACATTTCTCAAAAGGAAAATAATTTCTTGTTGTAAGAAATAAAAAGATTTATATATGTAATACAACTGTATTATAGTTTAGATTAAATAATTATTGTAATTAGTTTTATCTATACTGTATACATGAACTATGAATAAAGTTAGATGACCTCATCAAAACTACATAGTAGGCATCACGAAGACAAAGATTACAATGTTTCTGTTCACAATTGCATTCTGAAGTTTTCCACCATCAGGACAGAAGAATCACATTCAATTAACCATGTCTGGGTTCCACAAAATCAGAGCTAAGGAAAGAATCAACTAAAGGGAGTTTATCTGAAAATCAAGGATAGACATCAGGCATGAATAACCAGGATAAGTGAAACAAAAAAGGAAGAGAAGGAAATTAGGAAAAACCAACAAATATTATAATAATGTTTTCCACCACTGAGGGTAATAGCTGTTCAATCCTACTGAATATTTAAGTAGTTTTATAGAATACATTTTAGAATTTTCTGCCTGAGCAGTGAAAGAGAGAAGCATTTGTCTATTGTTCTGAACTCCTGTAGGGTTAAGGATTGCTCCGGGGTGGGTGAGATAAATCTCTCTTTTTTCCATTTGGAGCCTATGTTCCATGTTGAGTGGATTCCTACAGATATCCACATGTCTGGAATCATAAAAGACATAAAAAGAAAACAAAAGACATACAACACATTTTGGTAGTGAGGTAATTTAAGCTCCAAATGGGAGCAAATATGAACAAAAATATTTTCTAAAAATGAGGTTGGAATCAGATGATACATCAGTAGATGAGGCCAAGAACAGGTAAAGCAATGCAGACGTGGTCTGTTGTAGCCCACTGCTGTGTTCACCTTTCTCATGCCCCATATCTGCCATCACCACCTAACCCTAGTTGAGTTAAATCCATCTCCAACTCTTCAGAGGGCAGATATTTGAAAATTCTATGAAAGACTAATGCAAGAAAACTTGGGAAACAAATAGGATATTTTTAAAAATATAATATCTAGTCAAAATTACCCAAATAATTTAAGCTGAATTTCTCAAACTTTGTATGCTATATCTTTGCCCTTAATATATATTTAATTCATTATAATATCTTTGTTCCAAACATATAGGTATTTGTGCCTTTTCCTAGGGATAAGTGTATTTTTAAATGCTATTTTAAAAAATCATTCCTTATTTCAATATTCTCTCTCTGTGTTTGTATATTGTGATAAGCTCTATATTTGGTGTTGTATCTTCATTGAGACTATTAACATTAAACTAGGGAAGTTTTTTACACAAAAATACTGAGCCAAATAAAAACACAGGTCTAGTGGAGTGGTAAAGAGCAATGATAAGTCATAAAGTGAATGTATGAAATCTCACTTTAGCCAGATGGTTTATTCATTTAGTAAATCATAAGCAAGTGATAGTGAGTCCGAACAGCTTGGCAAAAAATTGGAAGACAGACTCTCTAACTGAGAAAACTACAGTGTACCACATAGTACCACAAGTGCCAACCAGACAAAGAACAAGTAAATGATTCAGTGCTCTGAAAGCCAAAGGTATGGCCAGGCAAGAATGGGGTTGATTAGAAGCTATAAACATATTCATTTGGATTGGGGGTGGCCAGTTCTGGGAACAAAAAGTTTGGATCTATGTCACATTCTCAATATTGAATCTCAGACTTGCAAAGGCATTTTTTCCTGGAAGTTGACTTTTAGGTTATGAAACGGATTATGGTGCTCTCTGTTGGAGCTTGCACATGCCAACAGGCTAATGTAGACTGAAAGATCAGGAACTCCATGAAGCCTATGGTCTTGCTATAGGATAACTTTTTTTCTGGATAATTTACTATGTTAGCATATCAAGTACTCAACACAGTTACCAAATATTTAAACCTAAAACTGTCTAACAAATTGTTAAATGTTTTAAGTTTTTAATTTTTATATTAGTATATCTCATATTTTTGGAGCACTTACTGCATTTTCCATAACGTATTTTACTTAATTCTCTCAACAAATGCATGTGTTAGATGATATTTCCCTAGTTTTATCAATGCCAAAAAAAAAAAAAATAGCTCAGCTATATAAAGGACCCTGTCCAAATTCAAATAGCTAGAAAGTGTTGGAGAAAAATTTCAACACAGAAAATCAAACTTAGAGCTTGTGCTCACAGTTATGCTTCATAGATATTTATTTATGGCAAAGTCAATACCAGAAAATATGTTAGTTTTTACTGGAATATGATACTGCAATATGATAAAATATTTTTTATATAAATAATAATATAGACTTTGATTCTGTTATATTCCTAGCACATCAATTACAAGTAAGAAATAGCTACAATATTATATGCCAGGTATATAATATATAACTCTCCTTTCTGAATCCTATTGAGTATTTTCCACAAAGACAAAGAGTATAAAATTCATAAAGTAAGTTACTGAGAGTCAAAATTCTATTAAGCAGATGAGAAAAGATTCCAAATGCTTTACCTTTTACCACTCTGCCAATGTATGGAGAATTCATATAGGTGTAGTTATCCCACACATTGTTTTGCCTTCATGCTGCCCAGAGAACAAACACCCCACAGACAGGATGTTGGATAACCTCTTAGCAGGAACATGTACAAGGAGATAATGATCCTGTTAGCATAGCCATAGTAGAGAAAAAATCCTACCCTACCACAAACATACACAGTAACCTGTAACTCTATATTGTTCTAATTCCTTTTCCTTTTCAGAGGTATCCTTTGTATTCCTAGTGTATTTACAAACCTTATGGCAATAAGATAAAGGGATTTCACAGCATATGATCCAAAGAACAGGAGATCAATCTATTTTCTGACCTCATGGTCTAATGTGATGTTCACTTCAGCATCATTTTAAAAATGCTGATTTTTCTGTCCTGTTTCCATACTACAAAAAGGAGAAAAAGAATCTTCAAGTTAAAAATTGTTTGGTATTTAGTTTGTCTAGTTTCAATTCACTGATCTTGGTTGCTCAATTAACTATGAACACAGCCATGATCTGCTCAGTCATTCAATATAGCAGAATAAATGTGTTTAATAGCACTAAACAATCAATGTAATCTTTTCTTTTGATTGGCTTGTCATCATTCCACTATAAACACCATTTTCTGTGTGTGCTTTTACTTTTCCTATTTATGAGGCTAGTCAGTCCTATACCCTCTTTATCCACATTAGGAAAAATAAGATATGGCAGCACTCTATGGTTTTTTGTTTGTTTGTTTGTTTGTTTTTCCTGTGAAGAGTCAGAGAATATTTTTGACTTTCAGGTGACAAAAACACAGAAAATATGTAAGTGACTGATTCTCATTTTATTCCAATAACATTTAATCCATTATACTTTTATAGACATTATATTTTATAAGATTTTCATCATCTTAAAAAATTCTTCTTTTGATTTTAAAAATTATTATTAAAAATGTGATTTTTTTTTCTTAGTTTGTGAGTTGTACAGAAGCAGGTGGGAGTTACTTTTTGGTCCACAAATTGTAATTTCTGAACACTGAGATAAAGAATAAAGAAAGGAAATAAACAAGGACTTTGTCTAAAAGGACTATGGCTCAGTATTAAGAGTTGTTACTTTAGTATTTGCCAAGGACACTTTTAAATTAGAAATATTTAATGCAATTAAGTAACCATAACAAGAACTGTTTGACAAATAAAAGAGAGAAAATATGTAATTCGGACAAATAGACATGAAATATAGGTACCTCATCAATTTAACCACTGATGATTTTATAAATTGAAGTAGAGATACATGTTTCTACATGCCTTTGAATCCTTATTTATAAGAATGTAACTAAGACAATGTTAAAATGCTACAAAAGTGCACCGTGAATGAAAAAAATGGTTGGTTCTCTTTTAGAATATAGTACAGAAAATAATAAATTGGTTGTGGCTCAATGTATAAAAAGGTAAAAAAATATGATATTCTGTAAATAAAAAATGAAAGAACCTTTATTACTATAACCAGGTTAGCTTTGGAAAGTCTCATTAAATTTTAAAGTAAAATATGATGATATAAATAGTTATATTAGACTTCTTATTAATTGGATAAGATTTGTGGAATATTTAACATTTTAAATATGGTAAAATTTCTAAAAACAATGATATCATAGTAAACTCTATTAATAGTTGCACCTTTGTTATTTTTAGAATTGAACAATGTATAAAACTAAAGCAAAGAAATACACATCTATCAAGTGAAAAATAATTTTAATCAATGTAAATAATTACCAGAAGATCCAAACACTTGCAAAATAAGAATAAAATACAATGAGTTCATAACAAATAGGTTCAAGGTTTACTGATGAGTCCAATAAAGACAACGAACTATGAAATTTATACAATCAGAATTTCTGCCATACATTTTTTTTTATTTCTTTCTATGTTAAAAGCTGGAACCTCCAGGTACATCAAAATTTTCTTTATTCTAGTAAATATCCTATATTTAATTATATTTTTATCTTTATCTATATTATAATAGACCTTAATTTCTCTGTTGATTTGAGAGTAATAAATTGATATTTTTCATGATGTCCCTAAAAGACACAGTAAAATATTTTACTTTTCTATAGCCAGTAAGTGTACTAAAATTAAATGATTGCCTTCAACTTATTGTTCTCTAGTTATTAATAAAGATATTAGGTCACAAATTTGTATGTGAAGAAGTTTATAAGGAACCTCATGGTGGTGAATACAATTTTGAGTCTGAATCTTTTTATGAAGCTAGACAAAATAACTGGATAACAAAACCAAATATAATGTGGGAAACGTTTCCAAAAATCCTAGGCAAGGATTTATGTTATCATACTAAAGTTTAAGTGTTGAGAAAATTCACCAACAGGAAAAATACTTTCAACATATCACCCTCTTTCTGGTTGAGGGAGAAGAAAAAGCAATGTTATCTCATGGATAAACATAGGGAAAAGAACACATAAACATCAGGTTCTCACTTGGAAACATGGAAGAAGAATTTGAGAGTAGCATCTGAAACTTGGAGGCATTTTGTCTAAATGAGTGCATCAGATTAAATGGCTGCACAAAGGTCAGGAACATAAATTTGTACAACTTAGTTTAATTTTACTATGAAAATTAACCAACCAGAGAACAATTTCAGAAATATCTCCACATTTAGGAGAAACTCTTGGGAACAGGATCTAAATTGTGCTAAAAGAACAACAGAGGAAAAAAAAAAAGAAGATCAAAGAATAAAAGGGAAAGGACAAGGCCAGAGTTCACAGGATCCTTCCACAGTTTTTCCTATTATAAATAATAGTAGGAGAGGAAGCTCTGTAAAATCAGAAAAATTATCTTGAAAAGCGTTTTTCTAAAAATTCAAGAAACCAAAGTTCATAAAAAATGAATTACAAAAATGAAAATTGTGAAATTCCATGCAATGCTTTTATCAGGAAAAAAAAAGAATGGGAAAAAAAAACAGAAAACTCTATCTGTTGGAGTTGCAGAATAAATCAGGACAGAATGGCATCCCTGAAAACACCAAAAACATATGAGCAAGATGTGTACACAAAAAACATCAAAATTATAGAAAGATAAACTAGTGTGAGCCAGAAGAAATGAGTTAAAGAACATTATAACAAGACTCATAAGTAAGAAACAGAGCTATAGAAAATATTAATAACAAAAAAGGTAATTCAGACTTCAGTGAACACAAAGATGCCTATAAACAACAGCAATAATTTTGTATCTGAATAAATGAAGAAAAGGATTACTGTTTAAAATACTATAATGAACAAAAGAAAAGGGGATGTAAAAGCAAGAAACATTGAAGATTAGTAAAGAGCATACATTACTCCAATGTTAAGAAGCAAACCAATACAAGGAAACAGAACAAATTCTGGAACTGTATTCAAACAGCCTGTCCTGAATTGTAGAGATATAAAATTAGTATTAAAATACCTCACCATACTCTTGGAAAGAAAGACTAACAAAAGAAGTTCTTATAAAATTACTGGGCTTTAATACAAGAGAAGAAATTTCTTGGGAAGCAATGCCAATAGTTGCCCAGCTTATTCTATGCAGGACCAGGCACTACATACTTTAAGCAGTACACCTAACTGGACAGGAGCCTGGATTTTACATGGGAGAACTAGTTCATTGATTCATCATCTAATTAAAATAGGAGATGTATGAACAAAAGAAAGCTGTCTGTTTTAATTTTTTTATCTCCTTTATTGAGTAGTATCTTGTTCAACACTGTTATGAAACAAATTTATCATATTCATTGAGCTAAAACAAAATTCAGAGGTTGTCAGAATTCAATGCAGTAGCAGATGAAGAAATGCAGATCTTTTCACATTTGAGGGAGAAACCAATCTTCTAGAGATACTTTGCTCAGTAGTCCACAAGTCAGCAGGGTTGGCCATTAAACCCTTGTGAAGAAAGGACCATAGGAAACTTAAACATATACTACATAAGATTGAGAAATTCCAATAAATCTTATATTCATACATGATACTTTTTATAAACCAAAGACTTTGAAACCTATCCCAGAATAAATAAAAATAAGTAAGCAAATAAATAAATAAATATGCAAATGGAATTCTTATTTATCCATTTTGGGAGAATCAGTGAATCTCTTGTCTGCTAGTTTTTCTAGTGACTTCTATTATTAAAATGCACCCTAGGCTAGGCCAGGCTCTGTGGTACATGATTGTGATCCAAGTGACTTGTTAGGCTATGGTGAAGGATACCATGTTTGAGGCCAGCCTCAGTAACTTAGCAAGATGCTTTCTCAAAACAAAAATTTCAGAAAGGGGCTATGGCTATAGTAGCTCAGTGGTAAAACAAACCTGGTATTACTTGCCAGTACTTGTGGGGGAAAATACTACCCTAGTAGGCTTTTTGAGCTTATCCTTCATGAAATTTAGAGTAATTCATCTCTTTCTTGACCTAGACATAAATAGGAGGCATCTCTAAATTATGTAATAAGAGCAAATAGGACTTTACTTAATTCAAAATGTTAATTTTATTTTCCTATTTCTTACACTGAAAGGATGTGCCAAAGAAAAGATAAGAAAAGAGAAACAGGACCGGGAAGAGGAAGAAAAAGAAATTTATTCTGCAGTGTATGTAAAAACTTTCTTCCTGATTTAAGGCTTTGTGCCATTTAAATCTTGATTGGGACGAAATATTAAATCTTTATTGGATATGAATGCAATTACAATTTCACTTTAATTGAAAAGGTAAATGAAGAATTGATCAAAACAATTCAGGAGGCTTCTCCTATCTCCTAAGATCTAGAGGTACTTGGAATCAAAATAACCTTTGATGTGTGACATTTTTATGCTTTTTTGATGAATAGTGTCAAAATATCTGTTTTGTTCCACTCTTTTTGGAAGACTATACCATAATTCATTAAATTTCAATTCCACTCCAATAATTTATTTAAAGTAAATTTCCAGGGCGGTTCAGAAGTTTTGATACATCTCATTCTTTATTCTAAGGTGAGGGGAGCATTTTCTAAGGAAGGGAAGTCTCACTAATGAGCACTGACCAGAGTTCTTCTTTGAGGCCATTACCCTATAACTTCTCATTCCTTATCATTGATATAGCAGGCTATCAAGTCCAATTGAATGTATTATTGAACAAAAGGAGAGATATTGTTATATTACATAAATCTTTGATTGATGTGGGAAAAATATTATTGATATAAATCATCATGGCACATATTATGGTTTTCATAATTCTGTTTCTGCTCCTTCCCATGGATGAGTACCATGATGTAAGTTAAAATTCTGATGTTTATCTTTTTTGCTTTCAGCGATATATTAAATGTCTCTAGAAATATATGCGCGAGCACAAACACACACACACACATACACACCTGTTTGCATATTATTAATTGCTTCACTTTTGTTAAATATGTGTTAATTGTACCTTTAATTCTTAAAAAGTTTTAGGGAAAAAAAAGATGGAGAAAAGGAAGAGGAAAAATTCAAGATTAGATAACAGGATTATGTATCAAAAACATTCAAATCATCCCCCACAGCAGCCTTTCCTATTGTACATTTCAGTTTTGGATTTAAGACAATTACCTAATGGAGATCCTCCATGATGATCCATTTTTAAAAAGATACTTTCCATGAAAGCAGAAAATCACTTTGTATCTAGATTCACAGGGTATATAAAACATAAACACAAATATCTTATAAACTACTGAGAATAAATACAATTAAATTTTATTTACAATATTTTAGTACATTTTATTAAGTTTATTTCTTTATGTGGAATGTTATAGGTCAGAATATTTCTTCATAAATGGTTATAAAAGAGCTTACATAATGAATGATTAATCCCTACATTTTTCCTAAATTTATATGAAATAATTTTGAAACTTCCATCAGAAACAACCATTTGTAAAACCTTGAATTTCATAAACACGCTGCAGCTTTCAGAGTTACAAAATTACTATTTTTAACTCTGATGAAATTTACTAAATAAATTCACAGAACTCCTTAAAATATCCATAACACATTTTTTATTTGATTCCATTGTCTTTTTTGTCTTTCAATATATTGTCATTCTTTTTCATATAATAAATATATGCTTAGACAATATTACAGAATATTTATTTACATAATCATGGGCAGAAATCAAGTGTCAGCCAATTAAAAACTCAAAAATCCTACAGAATAAGCACTTTCATTTGAAAAGATAAATCTTTGTTATTTACTAGATAAGCTCCTTTTATTGAAAATATTTTTGTAGTATGAGAAAAACAATTTCTAATTGTGTTTGATTACTTCTTTTGAAATCAGAGAACCCCAAGTAGTAGTGTATTAGTGTATCCTTTTTTTTTTTTTTTTGGTGAAGTTTGTGCCAATTTTTTAGATGGTTGGTGATTGGCTTACCATTATCTTTTCATTTGATTCACAAATAATGATTGTAAAGTTTTACAGGTGAAAAAAAATATTTTGCATTACTAGCACTGTTATATCATTTTGATGCAATTTGGCACACTAGAGATATCTATTGATTTTAAACATTAATACAAGTTGCTTTAATTTACTGACTTCAATATTACAATTTATAAGAATAAAATAGCAATATTTTTATCTAAATTTAAAGTTTAGATTAAATCATGAACTATACCTGGAATAAGTTTGTTTTGATGAAGATTGACATTCTAAAAGTTAGTTTTCATTTATTAAATTTGCAAACCTAAGTAAGTATCTAAATTTATCTAGCATTAGAATGTATATACATCCAATAAAGCCTCTGTCACTGTGTCACTGCATCTCACTTCAATACAATTTAAGGTCACTCAGTTTTGATAGCTTACAGCAAAGATTGATAACCCTTAATCTTTGTTAAGCTTCTTTATTGAAGACCATCAAGATTTAATTTTTTTTTTTTAATCTTACCACTTGGTAGATAAATGGCTTATGAGTCCCTTTCTTTTCTAACTTTTCTAATTAATCTGAATGTCATTTGAGAGGACAGGGAATAGAAGAGTTGAAGAAAAAAAATAGTCTTGCAAGCTAACTCTTACAAATATGTTTTTTATCAATGTCAACTCCAAGATAATGCCATCTGTGCTAATCCCTAACCCCCTCTACTATAGAGCCTTAAGTTGTCTTTCACTTTGATTTATCAGACAGCTGACCCTGGCCTAACCCTGTCAGCTTTAGTTCAGAGGAACTCTCACAAAAGATAGGCCTCTGATCTGACAAATTGATTGGCTGCAAGGAAGTTTAACTGGAAAAGGATCTCCCTAACAAGTGATAAAGCCTTTTTTATTCCCAGTTTGCAGTTTGGGGTATGTGGGCAGAATTTATAAAATATCCAGCAGAAAAAGGAAACATTACAAGCACTTTTGGAAAGTTAAATATAAAGGAAAGCAATAAAAGGTCTATAGCTTTCTGTTTAATAATAGCTCTGAAAGAAGCAGCAACTATATTTCATTTAAAAGCTTTAAGTGGAGGCTAATTGGAAAAGATCATCCTAATTGGAAAACAATATTAAAATTCTCTTAATGTTTCCCAGCTCACTGTAAATAGAGGATAACAATTTGGTGTGGAGACAATAAACTACAATCTATAGAAAAGTGATTCATCAAATTAAGGAACATGTTGATATAATATCCTTTCTGATGAAGTTGTTGAGTAACATTTGTTCATAACACTTTGATTCTTGTCACACAATTTTGCCATTATCAATTAACATTTTTGTATGTGTTTGTCCAAAAGGCGTATGTCATTTATTACAACAGACATAGAAACAGTTTGATAATTTTAGTAAAAATCTTTTAAAATATTAAAAACTAATAAGAAATCCAAAAGCTATATTCTCTAATATTCTTCATTGTTTTAGCTATACCATATTGCAAAATTAGCACTATTTCTATCTTTTTCTTTGACATTTCCTTCTTGTTTTCTTATCTATCTCATCTTTTTTTCTATCTTTTACTTGTTTCTTTTTATTTTTTTCAATCTTCTACTCTATATCTGGTAGGTATTAAATGAACAACAGTTCTACATCTGTCTTCATCTTTGGGATATTCATGACAACTGCTCTTCTTATGATATATTCCAAACCAGATCAAAAATCAAAAAACAAAAAATGGTTTTATGTTTCTATGGAAAGAACTACAACTCAGCAAAACTGATTCAACTTTAGGAGGCAATATAATACACACACACACACACACACACACACACACACAAATACAGATATATATTCTCAGTCCTCATTCTTGCCCTCAATGGCATATGAAGCTTGGAAGGAGAAATGGCATCCTGACACCAGACAGTTGAAAATCAATCATGATGGTAACATTAAAACTGAAAGTCTAACTTCTTCCAGTAAAGGTTATAAGTAAGCAGTGCTAACACTGGTAACTTGATAACATCCTGTGGTCCTAACATCCATGCTAAGATTGACAATATCTTTTGTTCCTTTGCAATTAGCCTTTATTGATTTCTATTTTTATTCTTACCTGGTCCCTTGGCCTTCCTGCCAATCATGTTAGCCATATGATAGTTTTCCCTTTCATTCTGCGTCTGTTAAAGTGAACCAGAGTTCACAGGAAAGATAGTTGCAGTTGTTTGATCAGACATTTTAAACAAGGGAAAAAAGAACTCTAAAATGAAAGTCCATTTTTTTAAATTTATAACTTAATACTACCAATTTTATATATGTGTGTATACATATATATAATACTATCTATATATATAATACTAAATTAATGTATGTGTGTATACATAAATACACACTATATAATATACATATAAATTATATAATTAGGACAATATAATTAGAATGGGGTACTGCATACATTCATGGCATATGTTAAGGGCATCTGAGTGGCAGGGCAATCCCCTCGTGCTGGGTGTGTGAAGGGCAGGTCGCTTACTCCATTGGCACAGTCCTGGGCATGAGGCCATTTGTTGTAGTCCCTGAGCTTGCTCCATGACCCACTTCTTGATTGGTCACTGCAAGGACAGTTAGTAGAAATTGCATTGGTGGATGCCTGTAATCTGCTTAGCTACTGCCTGAGTGTGTGTGTATATATATATATATAATGGTAATTGTGCCATAAAATCAGTCCTGCTTCCTGCTTGATCTCTGGAGGTCTTGATTAGCAGCCACACTCTCCTTTACCCTGTTCCATGGACCTCTTTGCTGATCAAGAGAGAGCCCTGCCTCTGGTCCAAGACGGGCCAGGTTGTGCCAGAACCAGAGAGGAATGAAGATGAGAAGGCACAACAGCGGCCACTCGCCTTCCCAGGATGTACTAGGGGAGCTCAGGAACAACCCCTGGAGCTGGGGACTAGAGGCGGTGAGGCCAGTCCCATGGTTACCCAGCTGGGGTCTACAAAGGCCTGATGTCAAGATTTTTAAAAATTTAGTGAAGTAAGTGACCCCTCCCCAAGGACAGTTTGCAGCCCTTCAATTATGTCCAGGGTCATCGCAACTGTCCAGGGACTCTGTTGGCGGTGGGTGACAGCACGGTGACATCCAGATCACGTGCCCAGGACTGCCAGTCAATACACCGAACTCATAGGATATGAAGGCCATTCACCTGCAAATGTGGCCTGATGTGGCAGAAAGCTCAACGTGTAGGTTTCCCTAAGGACCCAAGTGAGCCCTGGTGGGGAGATGGTGGGACCCAGCTCACATGGTCTCAGGGTCCCTCCAGTACCACACTGAAAAAATGGGCACATGCCTGACCACCTTCTTCTCAACCAAGAAATGTCCACAGAGCAGGAGGAAGAGAAAAAGAAGTGGGGGGACAGCCATCCCAGGGGACCTGGCCACAGGACAGCACCCAGATCTCCACCAGGGACGACAAAGGACCTCTTCCCCCGACCCAGTGACTCAGGGGAAACTGTGGGCTCCTCTGTAGGACCCACTCCCCCTGGCACTACAGACTTCCCTGAGCACACCATCTCCTGGGGCACAACCAGCTCAGGACCCCAGAGCCTGTGGCACGGGGATGGGATTGGATTTTAAGTCACCTCTCTAGAAGCCCCTGCTGGTAACCGCAGTGACGCACAGCAGCGCAGGCTGAGGGACACTTGCTTTCCTCATCCTGAGCCCAGCGCATCTCCCAGACCTCTGCTCCTTTCATTTCAACCCCTGAACAAGGAAAGTGCAAGAGGATGTTCAACTCACAGAAAACCAAGGCCCCAAGACGTTGTGACAGATGGTTGTCTAAATCGTCCCCAATCTGTTTACGCAGCCCTCTCACGGTGGCTAGTGTCTCAACAGTGGGACATACTCTGGCCAATGAGAAAGAAGCAAGCCAAGTGCCCAGAGACTCCGAGGACTGCCCTTCCAGCTTGTTCCCTTGTTGACTCTGAGCCCCCTGCAGCCCCTGGAAGGAGCCAGGCTCATCTGCTGGGGGCTCTGGCCCACCCAGAGTGTTAGAGTCTGTAAAAAAGTCAGGATGGCACCTGGCATTTTGCCAAGGGGAGTGGTTTGTGAGGTGACGCCAGGGAACCATTAAGTGTGGAGATTTCTTATTGGTTGACTGCTGTATCTAGTTTATGTTAATTAAGATAAGCTGTGTGGAATGTATAAATACCGCTCCTGTCCTACAATAAATGGCTCCCACTCCTGCTGTATCAATGTACACAAGTTGCTCCACATACACACACACACACACACACACACACACACACACACACACACACGTTATTTTGCTGCAGCCGGACTGTGGCACCAGAGGAGACCTGCACTGCTGTCCACCCAAGAGAGGGCCACATGAACCAGCCTGTCCCCTAGGAATCCACCACTGATGGCAGATGCTTGAGGGAGCCCAGACAAAGTCATCAGGCCTCACCCAGACCCCAGCAGCCCCGCTGATCCCCAATGCAGTGGCTGCCTCAAGAACCACACGTGTCTGGGCCACCAGGCCGTGAGCTCTGTGTGCTGGCAGCCCAGGAAAAGCACAGTGCACAGAAAGGGCCCTTGGCCAAGGTCACTTGAGAAGGCTGGGATTCAAAACCGCCATTTGGGCCCGTGAAACGCACAGGATTAACCAAAAAGTGTTAGTGTTCACGAGGTCACTTATTTTCCTTGCAGGCCCCCTGTGAGTCCCTGACTCCACCAGGGACCTATTTGAGGTCAGTTTGCCAGCCAGGGCTAGCTCGGGCCCTAGTCTAGCCAGCGGCCTGCTGCCCTATGTCTCAGGGCCCGACCTTGACCTTCCACTGTGAGGCCTCAGACAATGCAGGTGGCTCCTCAGCCAGGGACCTGGACAGGTGACCTGCCCCGACTTCCCCCCTCACACTCCCCTCCTTGCATGCTGGGAGTTGCTGGTTGTCCTGAACGCAAGGAAAGAGGGTGGCAGCTGAGGTCGCAGTGTGAATGGGATCTGCTGTGACAGGAAGAGGGACTTCTCAGACAGACAGAAACCAGAACCTTTCACCCAAAACCCTAGAGCTGTCCTGGCCAGGCTGAAACCAGCATACAGGGCCTGAGCCTCCATGACATCTCCAGGGGGAAGAAGGATGGGCTTGGGGTCCGGGGTGGAAGGGGCCAGCCCCCCCCACCATACACACACACACACATACAAGCCCTGCAACTGGGGGAGGGGGGAGGCCACGTGCAGAAGCTCCTCAACTCAAGAGGGGTCACCTCCACACCCCATGGACAGTCAGAATACCATACATTGGAAAAGCCCTCATCGCCCGTCTCCTGCTGAACGTCCCTGCTGGGCCCAGGTGTCCTAAAGGTGCCCAGGCTACTGTCAGACCGCGACAAAGCCACCTTTATAACCAAATAGAGTGCTTCCTGCAACTGATTGAGCACCCGACTAAAGGGGGACAGAGGGGGGTGGTGCACTCGCACTCATCACAGAGCTCAAATCCCCCAGTTGCACCATCTATAGGAGGGAACCACCTGTCCCCATTTGGGTGGCAATGGCCCTTCTCTGCCTCCACCAAAAAATGAAGGAGGAAGAGTCGGCGGCGGCAGGAGGCAAAGAAAATGCCTGGGGTCACCCTGTGCCACATGGAGCCCACATCCCCCTGGTTGGGCAGCTTTCTTAGTCTCTCCAAGCCTCGTTTTTTTTGTGGGGAAAACAGGAGAGGCCCTCGGGGTCTGGTGGGATGTTGAGAGACCCTTGTCATCTGCAAATGCCACATGGGCAGAGGTGACAAGGAGACAGGATGGTCCCGGGGTCCAGCCCCCTGGCCCCACAGCCCAGGACGAAACCTGTGACCTCTACTCACAGGACTCAAGGAGTCCTCGGAGGCCATCTGCCCCCAATGGCCGGACTCGACACATAGGAAAATGGAAACCAGAGAGACGGGCTCCAGCTAGATCTAACCGCCAAGCCGAGCCGGGCTGCCTACACCAGGTCTCCTGGGCTGGGTCCCTCCTGCTACATCTACAATCTGAGCTGGGGTCTGGGCCCCCTGCGGCTCCACTCTGTTGGAAATTTTTTAATTGCTACTTCAATTTCATTACTTTACATTGGTTGGTCTAGACTTTCTATATTTTCCTGGTTAAATTGGGGTAGATCATATGTGTCTACAAATTTGTCAATGCTGATATGTTTTCAAGTTTATTGGGGAATAAATTTTCAAAATACTTTCTAATGATCCTCAATTTCAGAAGTGTCCGTGGTGATATCTCATTTTTCATCTCCAATTTTGTTTATTTGGGTCTTCTCAATTCTTTGGTTAGTTTGGCTAGAGATTTATAAATTTTGCCTATCTTTTCAAAAAGCCCAGTTTTTTTTTTATATATAGATCTTCTCTTTTTTTTTAAAAAAAATCTCAATTTAATTAATTTTGACTCTGGTTCATATTATTTCCTGTGTTAAGGACTTAAGGTGTATCATAACCTTATTTATTTGGGACCTCTCTCTTTTTTAAAATATAGGCACTCAATGCTATATGTTTTTTCAGTTAGAACTTCTTTCAGACTGTCTCAGATTTTGATATGTTTTATCTCTTTTTTCATTTGTTTTGAAGAATTTCTGAGTTTCTTCTTCCATTTCTTTTATAATACATTATTAATTTAAGACTACTGTTTAATTTCTATATGTTTGTGGTTTCTACGATTTTTTTCTTGTGGTCTTATTTTATTCCATTACGATCTGATAAAGTGCATGGAATTTTATTAATGTTCTGTATTTACTATGAAATTCATAGTGACCTAGAAAATGATTTATTGTGAAAAAAGATTTTATGAGATGCTGAAAATAAGGTAAATTCAATTATTTTGGAAGGAAATGTTGTATAAGTATTTGTTAGTTCCACTTGAATTTATATATATATATATGTATAAATTACCTTTATTTATTTTATGTTTGGATGATCTGTCTATTAGTGGTAAAGTTATGTTGCATTTTGAGGGAATATATCTTGGGTTTAATGTCAAGAAGTTTTTTTTTTTTTTAATTTAATTAGGTGTGTTGATATTTGGAGCATACTTATTTGCTTTCATTACATCTTCTTGCCATATTATTTCATTTACCAATAAGTAGTGTCGTCTTTATCTCTACAAATTATTATTAATTTTTCTTGAAATCTTCTCTATCAGATATGAGAATAGCTAACCCTTCTTGTTTCTGGACTTCATTTTCATGAACTCTGTTTTATTCATCCTTTTACTTTCAGTCTGTACATATATTTACTTATGAGATGAGCCTCTTTCAAACAGCATATTTGTTTTTTGATCCATCCTGCTAATCTATGTGCTTTAATTGGAATGTTGATACCATTTATATTAAGTGTTATTATGATTATGCATTTGTAGTTTCTTTCCATTTTGATATTTAATATTTAATTCTTTATTTAGTTTTATTTAGTTGTTTGCTTTTATACTGATCTTCCTCTGTTTGAAGGTTTGAGAGTTTGTTTTCCGGTTCTTCTGTATGCAGTATATCTTTGAGCATTTTGTAGTCATGAATTCTTTTAGTTCCTTCTTGTTATGGATTTTTACAGTTATCTTTGTTAAGGAAATGTTTTATTTTCCTGTCAATTTTGAAATATACCTTTGCTTAATATAGCAATCATGGCTGACAATTGTTTTCTTTTAGACCTTGGAATGTCTCATTTCAGATCCTCCTTATATTAGAATCTGAGTTGAGAAGTCAAAAGTGAGCCTTATTGGTATGCCTTTAGATAGGGACCCATGTTTTTTCTTTCAGCTTTCAATATTATTTCTTTATTTTCTACATTAGTCACTTGATTATGATTTGTCTTGGAGAGGTTCTGTTTTGATTTTGTCTATTTGGGGTTCTATTTGTATCCTCTATGTAGGTATCTATCTCATTTCTGATGTGGGGAAACTTTTTGTTACTGACTCATTGAAGGTTTTCTTAATGCCTTTAGTCTGTATCTCCGTGTTCTCTTCTATCCCAATGACTCTCAGGTTTATTTTCTTGATTCTGAGCGAGATTTCTTGTATAATCTGATCATTTTAATTTATTTTTTACCTTTATTGCATACTGAATACTCAAGTTCATATACCCTGTCATGAAGACCTCAAGGCTTATCTTCAGAGCCTAAAATTCCATTTTCTACTGAACCTAATCTGTTGCTTTTAAGAGAATTTTAATTTTATTCAATTTCAACTTTATTTCCAGGAGTTCTGATTGGTTTCTTTTTCATT
This sequence comes from Ictidomys tridecemlineatus, assembly GCF_052094955.1. Classification (NCBI taxonomy): domain Eukaryota; kingdom Metazoa; phylum Chordata; class Mammalia; order Rodentia; family Sciuridae; genus Ictidomys; species Ictidomys tridecemlineatus. The sequence goes on from NC_135479.1 coordinate 170,253,418, forward strand.
GTTTCTTACTGAAATATTTTTTCATCTCATGTATTTATCCTCTTAATTTGATCCTTTGGTCTTCTTTTAGCTCATTGAACATTTTAATCATCAATGTTTTTAATAATCTTTCTCTAAAATTTTACCCCATTTCATAACTTTGAAATCCTTTATTGGCACATTATTAATTTTGGAGAGAGATTTGTTTTCTTGTTTTTACAGGTTTTTACAGGTCTTAGACTCTTACATCAAATGAAACGGGTTCCCCTTCCTATTTTATATGTGTTCATTTGTGTGTGGTTATTTTTTTTTTATTCTTGACTTCTCTGTTTCATGTATGAGTATACCATCCAGGAGTGGGACCTCTGCTTGATTTTGATTTAGATTTTGGTCTTCTCTACATGTTCCAATAATGCTGAGACTCAGGTGAAACTAGATTGCACATGAGATGGGATCTGAATACCTGCCTGAGTTGTTAGTATTGCTCAGCAGCAGGATTTCTACTTTGTAAATTTGAAGTGTCTCAATTCTTTTCCAGCCCCACTAGAAGAAGGAGTGGCAAGTATAGTACTAATGTTGGCAACAGATGTACAGCCTTAAGATAAATGTCTGTTATCTACTTTGGCACCTCTAACACTAGCTGCCACCTCTACAGGAATGGTGGTAAACATTTAATATCATCAATAACAATAAGAAACTGGTATCTAGGCCAGGCATTTAATGCCAGGTTTCTACTATGTCATTCAATGAATTAGTAATCACAACATGAATGGGGTTGTAATTGCATGTTATAAATAATTTTACTAAAGAGGGTGTTTGCATTTCTTAAATGAAGTTGAAATAAAGTAGGAAAACAAAGAAATTTTGAAATATTTGAAAAGTGAACAGAGGAGAGGCAAGATCCAGGTAGCAGATGATAGCTATATAGAAGGAATAAAAAATAATTAGAAATGATGAAAAAAAACAAAAGAGGAAGAAGGAATAGAAAAAGTTGACTATTAGTGAGAAAAGAGAGTGACTAAGGATCAACAAGAGGGAAGAAACCTAAGATATGAATCAATAAGTGTAATATCAAAATAACTCAAACACACGTATAACTTTATGCCACTTGATTGATACTGTTATGGTTTAGATGTGAGGTAAAGCTCAAGTATGAGACTCTGCCAGAAGGTTCAGAGGAGAAATTATTGGGTTGTTAGAGTCTTAACCAAATCAGTAATTATTCCACTGATAAGGATTAACTGAGAGATAACAGAAGGGGTAGGGTGTAGCTGGAAGTGGTGGAATTGAGTGAGTGGCTTTGGGGTATATATATGCATGTAGTGGAGACCTCGTGCTCCATTTTCTGTCATCATATGAGCTATTTTCCTTTGCCACACTCTTGGGCCAAGATGCTCTGCCTCACCTCAAGTCCTGAGGAATGGAGCCTGCTGTCTGTGGATTGAGAACTCTGAATATGTGAGCCCTCAAATAAACTTTTCTTCCTCTACAGTTGTGCTGTTGGGGTCATTTAGTCATATCTGTATAAAACCTAACTAAAACACAAACCAAGACAAATAATGGATGAATAAAGCACTCAAAATGAAAGTAAAATCATATATATATTTTATATATAATATATATATATGAACCTAGCCACAAAGTGAGAACACACATACCACAAACACCCCATACACAATTCACAGGGGAAAAAAAAGTAAAAAAAAATAATAAAATTTTAAAAAATTAAAATTAAAAAGTACAAGAAAATGGAAGGGGATACTAAAAGTAAAGTATAAAAACCTTGATGAAAAATAAAGGTCTTTTTTTTCTGCTGAGGTGATCAAAACTGTTGGAAAAGATAGGTTTTTATTCTTCTTATATATTTTTATTATTTTTGTCTATGTAAATCTTGGGTCAAGAACTGGGGAATTGTTAAGTCCAACATTTATAGTTTCCTCACCAAGCTGACAGTCAATTTGACTATTAGCCAAAGCTTTTTTTAGCAGTTCTCAACTTTCTGTCCCCCAGAATAGTATGGGATGAATGGGGAAATATTGACAACTTTTCTTATTTATTTTTTAGTTGTTGATAGACTTTATTTTTATTTATTTATATGTGTTCTGAGATTCAAACCCAGGGCCTCACACATGCAAGGTAAATATGCTACCACTGAGCCATAGCCTCAGCCCAGTGTTGACAACTTTTGCATTCCTATAGTGAAGATGGTTTGACAAAAAAAAAAAAAAAAAAAAAAAAAAAAAGGAGGGGGGAGGATCACAAAAATAAAGCAAGTGAAAAGAAAATTATCAATAATACAATCCAACATTAAAAATACTTCAGTTATGATATATATGTATATTCATAAAGAAAACACAGTATTTCTAATAGCAGATATTTCTTCAACATACTTTGGATGAAAAAATTCAGGTTAGACTGTCATTGCCATACTAGATGGAGATGTTTTATATCTGGAGGTTGAAGCTTGGAAAGGAAGATAGACATTTAAAATATCAAACTGAGACAGCAAACCAAGAGTGATTGTGATGTTAAGTGTCAGTTTTTTGTTTTTGTTTTTTCTGCTGAACATCCCAATTTTATGTGCATAGCATTTTGTTTAACCACACACAACTTAATTCAAAGTACTATGAGAATGGAAGCTGCTATTGTCTAACTTCTACATCCAGTTAACTGGAGTTATGTATTCTTGCTAGATAGCCAAGAATTACAGAAGTGAAAACTATTTATCCTTAAACACATTTAAATTAGTAGCAGTATAAGCAAATATCAAACATTAATGCGTCTTTTCAAATTAATAACAAAAGTAAAGAATCCTTGGGTCTATAATACTTAGGAGAATTCATAGATATGTGCTTCCAGATCGAAAATCACAATTAAGGATATTCTCAATTGGTATAGTGAGAAATGGTAAAATATTTTAAATACAAAAATTATTTTAGAACAAGTGTCTTTCCATTTTGTTTTTAATAATAATGCCAAAATAATTTTTTCTTAAAGAGTAAGTTAAATTGTCCAAGTACTTTCTTAACTTAGATGAACACTTTCTGCGAGAGATTTTTTGTTTGTTTGTTTTTTTCAAATGAGGAGTTATTATCTTCATATTTAACCACAAACAATTTGTCTCAGCGTCAACCTAATGATTTCTATATTTCCAAGCTCTTAACTCTACCTTAAAGCTAATACAAACATGATATTCTAGCTGGAGAGTTCTTGTATTCCTTAGCTTTCACAAAAAAAAAAAAAAAAAAAAGAAAAGAAAAGAAAAATATATTCATTTTTTTTAGTAATTCTCTATGTCCTTAATTGTACTATTTTTCTTGGTAAAAAGAACAATGAAAGTTGTAATAGTAATAATGATATTATTCTCTTTAGGTTATATATAGCTTAGCATTTAGCCAACACCAAAAGACATTGATAAATCAAGGGAATATCTGATTATGAAACTTCTTTTTACAAATTCAGCTAGAGAAATTTAAAGATGCAGCTCTACTAGGACCTGCAAGGCTGTTAATTAAGTTTCCTGGACCAGGTGGTAAGGGGATGGAGAAAAGAAAAAAAAGAGACAAAAAAAAAATTTTCTCTACATAAATCATTGAAATAGTATTTTGAATTATAAAGTTGCCCTAATATTTTATTAAATCTGAAAATGTTTTAGTGTATATTTTGGCTAAAAATACAACAGACTTTTTAAATTTTGTTTAATGGAAAAACTGAATGACTAATTTGTTTAAACATATATGTTAAATACTTTAATAAGAACAGATATCAAAAACATAAGACTAGACACTGATTATTAAAAATTAATTCTTAATATATTTTTGCTCAACTAATTTTTAAAAGAAATTAGACTTCAATATAATTAATTTTTTTTTACATTTTATAATCTACTTATTTTGTGTTTGCATCTGAGTTTAGTACTATAATTTAACATGTTGAATCATTCAGTCATGCTAGTTTTGATTCACATGCTGTCTAAGCCAGTTTAGTTATTTTGAGCACAGCATGAAAGAAGAATTTTCACTTTAATTCAATCATTTGCTTCACATAATATCAATGTATACATGACAGTGTTAGCAGAAATTTTATCCAATATGCTATAATGCATGATGCATGAAAAACAAGAATGAAATTATTTCATCTCTTTTAGGTTGAAATCATTGCTCCTTAGAAAGTATTTTAAATTATTTATTTATTTATTTATTTATTTATTTATTTATTTATTTATTTATTTATTTGGCAATGGGGATTGAACTCAGAGGCACTCAACCACTGAGCCACATACCCAACCCTATTTTGTATTTTATTTAGGGACAGGGTTTCACTGAGTTGGTTAGTGCCCCACTTTTGCTGAGGCTGGCTTTGAGCTTGCAAATCCTTCTGCCTCAGAAACATCTTGAAAATGTATCCCATTTTCAAGATGTTTCTTTATAATAATGCTGTTACATGTGTACATTTGTTTCCTTTATTTTAAATAAGTTTTGGGTTATTTAATATTACTAGTTTCACATTTTCAAGAAGAGAAAACAAATAGCTCTGCTATCAAGACTTTAGCCATGAAACATTTCCTAACAAGCATTGCCATGTCAAATATAAGTGGATTGGCTTTAGAAGATTAGTCAAACTGCTTTACTATTTACCTGTGAAAATTGAGGTCCTCAGTTCACATAACTAAATGAATTTCCTTGAAAAGCATTTTTCTGAGTTGCTAAATCACAACAAAATCAACATTTCAGAAACAAAAGAACACTTTATTGTCTTATCCTATGCATTTTCTAAAATTCTAACAAGGATGGCTTAAAATACATAAATTTACATAAGAATGTACCCCCCCCATAATATTTGTTAACCATTTTCCTATCTTTCATCTCTGAGTTAAAGTGTGTGACATTTATTTTATATTGAGTATTGTTGTTATACAATTGGGAAAAGGAAGGTTTATTTAAAGATATTTAGTCATACTGAAGATCATTTTTGACAGACGAATTTTATTTTTTTTAAATTTTTGATTAATATTTATTTTTTAGTTTTCGGTGGACACAACATCTTTGTTTGTGTGTGGTGAGGAAGATCGAACCCGGGCGGCACGCATGCCAGACAAGGGCGCTACCTCTTAAGCCACATCCCCAGCCCTGACGAATTTTAATAGCAACTAAATTAAGAGTAAACTAGAATCTGAATAGCAGTTGACAACTTAATCAGACCCTCCATAGGGGAAGCGCATGAATTTAAAAATAATTTTTAAATGTTACAGAGTAGAATTTAGGGATAAAAATTCAAATGAATTATACATGTTATTAAATTGTATTAGTGTAATAAGATGAAATAGAAAGAAATCAAAAAATAATTCCCAAGGAGCTATGGTTATGGCTCAGTGGTGGAGCTTTTACTCTGCATGTGCCTGGTACTGGGTTCAATCCTCAGCACCACATAATAGAAAACAAATAAAATAAAGGTGTTGTTTCCATCTGCAATTTAAAAAAATAAAAAATAATAATAATTTCAAAATTATTAGTGCCAATTGCCTTGGCACATAAATGATGTTTGGATACCTGATTAGACAATTGACATCTGTAAAAACTAACACTATTTGTTATGCTTGAAATTTATGTTTAGGAACACTTTCAGATGTTCTGATATTTTTATGTAAATATGGCTTAATTGACTATAGTATATTTAATTTAATGGGGTTTTTTTACTTATTTTGAAACATTCTGTTTTCTAGTAAAATATCAACAAAAAAATGTAGTTAAAATTGGTGTTTTGAAGACATCAGATACTAGGTTCCAATAAAATATAAATATGTCCCTTCTAATCTTGAAAATCTATAGAAAATGAGACTAATATGGTATTCTTCTAACTAAAATAGATATTAATTTCTAAAAATTTTAATCAAATGCACAAAGAACTTATTAACTCTAATGGATTATCTCAGTCATATAATTTAAACATCACATAAATTATTTGTTAATAAATCAAGCAGCCTTAATTTTTCTGTCATCACAATGCAAAGACAAGCACAAAGACTTCCCCTCTATGAAAAGCAAATATTCAATTTAGAGTCATTGCGTGACTTGTGCTCCCTTGGGCAATGCAATGCTTAACTAAATGCTGCAAACATTGGTGTGTCAAAGACCAAGATGGAGCTGATAAAGAATGTTCTTAAAAGGCAGACCAATTGTGAAAAATTTAACACCTTTACATTTATCAAAGTTAAGAGTATGGCTGGCTGTCATAATCAATAACATGTCTGGGAACACATCTGGTTCTTTTAAAATTGCATCAATAAGGAATGGAGCACTAAGAGCAATAAATCTGGCCTCACTAATTATACAAAGTCCAATGACTCTGCAAAAGAAATCATATGTAATTTTTCTGCAAGTTTAGTACTATAGAACTTATCACATAGCAATGGCATTTTAAAGAAATTTGAGAAATTTTCAGAAAAACAGTTTGATATTTTTGAAATAACTATTTTCCTTCAAGAGAGTAGAACAAATTATAACTAATAGTCACAATTTTTAAAATAATGTGAACTTTTTTCATTTTTTAACAGATAGCCTTTTTTAGAAAGCACATTTCAGTAACTAATCTATATGTTTCTAATGAATAGAACTATTTTTGTAATATAAATATAAAGATAAATTGAGATTTAAGTAGAAACCCTCCATCCTATTCCTAGAAAGTTTTACTATATTGATACCTTTGTGATATTCTTTTAATTAGTAAGCACTATAAATTTTTCTGACACTAGGAAAGTTAGCTTCTATGTAATATTTATACTTTCCAGAGATTCCTTGTCAAAATTATGGCATCTGTTGAAGAATGCGAGATTTATATTTCATCCTACTTTATCCTTCACAACAATAAATCCTATTTTTGCATTCTTGAAGCAATTAATTACATTTTTACAACATCTAAAACACACAGGGAAATTCTATAATTAATACTTATGTGTAATTTTTTTTCCGGTGGTAAAAATTGGTAATTGTTAGGTATGAAAATCACTAAACCCTTATAAGAAATGTACATTTTTTCTTTGTTAATGCTATTTCACTTATTCACCTTGGAAATTTAATTTAGCCTTCAATGCCAAACATAAATCTTCAAATAATTAAAACTAAAACTTGCAATTGGTTTACTTCACTGGATTCAATTTCTTTAGCAAGAAATCAATTTATACATCTATAACCAATTTAATATGCCATTGATAAATTTGTTATTAATATCTTTCAGACTTAATGTCTTGATTCTCTTTCTCTTCAAAATCAAAAGATACCACTTTGTCTTCATGCCTTGTTTTTTTAAATTTATTTCTTACATACCTTGTTTTTTAATTTTCTAGATTTCTTCATACAAATAATTATTGCCAGCCTCATTTTATAAATAGAAAAATTACCTTGAGCTGATTATGCATAAAGTAAAAACCTTATAGAAGTAATTTGTGCTTAATGCTTTAATAAATCAACAAAAATGTGAAGGAAAACTTTTTTATGGTAAAATATTCTGAATTACTCTTTTAAACTGTTTTATTTTTGTTTTCTCGTTTCAATATTTATAATTTAAATTAAAGGATCTATTTATATTACCATCAAGAAAAATTATTTTTTAAAATTATTAATTATTTAGATGGACTGAGGATTGAACCTAAGGACACTTTACCACTGACTTACATCCCCAAGTGTTTTAATTAATTAATTAATTTTATTTTGAGACAGGATCTCTTTACACTACTTAGGACCTCACTAAATTACTGAAGTCAACTTCAGACTTGTAATCCTCATGCCTCAGCTTCTGAAATTGCTGAGGTTACAGTTATGTATCACTGTACCTTGCTAAGACAAATAAATTTTTAAAGAAAAAAATCTGAGCTGGACCTAAAATGCACATATAAATGTGTGTTTTGTGTGTATGCATGTGTATGTACACATTCAATTTTAAAGATATCTAGTAATACTGATAATATAGAATGCAATTAGGGAATCATAAGCCCATTGTTTCCAAATAGTTTCTTTCAATTTCATAGTATTTGTTTCAGGTATGTTAAATTTACTAAATTTTCTCTCATCTCTCTCCACCCCTCCTTGGTATTCCTTTAAATACCCTCTATTAGATTTTTATATAAAAATAGATAAATAATATGAGCATAAATTAAAATAAGTAATAATATTCAAATTTTCAAAAGTGGGAAATCCAAACATTATGGTACACACTGGTAATTCCACTGAGACAGAAAGGTCACAAGTTTGAGGACATTCTGGGAAATTTAGCAAGACCTGTCTCAAAAATAAAAAATAATAATAATAATAAAAAGGACTGAGGTTATTGCTCAGTGGAAAGCACCCCTGTGTTCAGTCTCCAGGACTGTAAAAAATAAGTTTAAAAGTGGAGATAAAATCATTGAGAATTCATATTAAATTTGTAAAACTCAAAGATATTACTTTAATCAATGAACTAATTTAGTTTTATATTTTTAAATTCCTGTCCTCTCAAAATCTCCAGTGGCCTATTTCTTTACTTACCACACAGCTTGATGATATAACCTTGGAATTGAATATGCATTTCTTTGACTTCTATGTTTTTGCTTTATTTGTTGACTCATTTTTTCATTATTCATTACATTAAATATTTATGGAAAATGAGCATTGTGGTAGCTCTTGGAAATAAAGTAGTGACCAAAACATACATGACTATGAAGCATAAAATTTAGGGAACTAGGCAAACACTGAAACTTATAAATATTTGAAGTGTTTGTTGTGACAGTTGTCCTCATCTAATCATTACACATTGTACACATGTATCAAATTATCACCCTGCACCCATAAATATGTATGATTATTATGGGTCAACTAAAAATTACAATTTTAATTTAAAAAATAATTTAAAATATGTACATTTCTTTCAATTTCCTCCTTATGAATCTGTATATGAAATACAGAGTTCAAATGGAAGGGTGTACCTTTATAGGAAAGACCACTATGTAGTGTGGAGGTGAGCAGGACTCTTGCTATAGGGATGAGAGAAATACAAATACAGGAGATTTTTAGAAGAGAGAGAGGGTCTTTTTTTCCCTCTCAGTCAAGAGGAAAGAGCTAGCAAAGGCCAATAATAAAGGGAGAAATATCAGATAAACTGAAACAATATGATAAATATAGGCAGTAGAGCTGAAGCAAAAAGTGTGGAGAAAGTACAAGAAATCGTATTAGGTGCAAATAGTAAACGAAGTAAGAAGTATGTAGGCATTTTGATTTTGACACAAAAGCAGTGTGGTGTCATAGATGGAACAGATGTGATCAGGCTTGGATCAGTCATAGCTCTCAGTCAATAGTGTGGAAAATAGATTAGAATCAGTAAGAGTGCAATATCTACTGTGAAAAATGGAGAAAGCGTGAAAAAATATTATATTTTTTATGATTACTTCTCTCTGTAGAGAGACATAAATTCATATTTATATACATTATGTAGATATATACATATTTATATATAATAAATTTTAAATTTCTTATTGTAGTCTACAGAAAAATCTAGATATCAAAATGTACATCATCTTCAAATTAGACACTGACACTATTTTCTTAGCAGACTAATTTTGGGTTTTTCAAAGCATGCCATTTCGGCATTGAAGAACACAGAAAAGCTAGCTTTCCAATTAGATTTAATTTTGTCCTAATTTCAAGGATATGATTAATCCATCAACCATCACTTATGCCAAGCAGCAGTCAAAGCAGAAAAAATGCATCAAATACATTTAATTCTCAAATTCCACGCAGTTTTTTAAAGATACAGTTATTTTCTCAAAGATGCTTTGATATTTTGACAAATTTGTAGGATGATCTCTATTTCTCCTGCAAACAAAATACATTTTACACTAATTGATCATTTTCCTCCTAACATTAATCTGTTATTGTTGAATAAATCTAGTTATTTGATTTGGTATCATATAATATTGTTTTCTTTCAATTTCCTCCTTATGAATATGTATATGAAATAGAGTTCAAAATACTTTCTTAGTACTTTAATAACTCATAATTGAAATAAATTCTATCAATTGTGCTCTAAGTTTTTTTAGTGATCATCAAATATATTGCTATTTTTAAACAATTATTCTGAGATAACTTGATAATAGAAATATATTTCAAATATTTTATATTTACTAAGATATACTTGAGACAGCATTTTGTTAAATTTCTGAGGTTGGCCTCCAACTTGTGGTTCTCTTCCTGCAGGCTCCCAGGTGTGTGCCACCATAGCTACAGGTGCTGTTACCTTTTATGACTTTCATAAAAATGAATTTTACTAAAATTAATAATTATTCAACAAAATTATTATTTTTATGTACGCTTTTGGTTTTGCTATTCTTTTATCACTGGGCAAATCAAAATTGGTATATTATTCCTTTCATTGACAAAACTGATGTGCTTAACAAGTGTTCTTGCCTCAGTCTCTGGGTTACTTACCTATCTGGTGCCAACTTTGACTATTTTTAATACAGGGTTTCATAGAAATGTTATTCACTACTCTAGTTCTTCATCTTTTTTACACCATTGAAGGTTTTGAAAATAGTATTTTTGTGTTAACATATATCCATAATTTATGACATAAAATTTAATCAGTCTCTAAAAAGTCTGTCTTAGACAACAGTATTATATACCATGTTCCTGATGTAGCTTTATATTTATGTGAGCTTCTTTATGTCTAAGGCTTTTCATAAATTCATATTTTGAACTTATCAGCAAAGATATTGATGCATATTTGCACTTCCATAATTTTTTTCATGTGAAGTAAATCTCAATAATTTCTTTAAAAATATGAATAATTTTAAGTATTATCTTAAGTAATATGTAAGTTAAAACAGGCATTTATAACAAACAAAACATAAATGTTCTTGTCTAATCACATTCTTCATGCATTTTAAATATCTATGAAATTCCATATTATCTATTTTTTCAATAAATATTTACTCTCTTATATGCTTAGGATTCTTCTAGTAGGTGAGAATATAAAAAATTAATATAAAAATTAATAACTGATTGGATGATCTTAAGATATTCTTTTTTACACTCCCAAATTTAGCAAGAGACAATGAGAGAGCAAGAGAGTAAAGAACTGTCTGAAAGTGCTAATTCTTGTGAAAAAAAATATACTAGTACAAAGTCATTCACAGAAGATTTGTCTTGCAAAATGATAAAAAGGAGGAGAATGGAGTTCCAGAAAAAGGAAGGAATATGGAATAAGAGCATGGAAGTTACAAGGTGGTACATGGGAATAATTTTGGAAAAATATCAAAGAAATTTGTTGTAAATACAGAATTACCTTTTGGAAGACGGCATATGACATTTTAGTCCCATGTTTCCTTTTCATAAATGTGCTATTGAGTGAGTTTTCCCTGGAAGAATGTGGTATATTACTTAAATATATCCTTTGCAGGAAATCAATGTATGAAGAAATGTGAAAATATTCAAACTAGATGCATTGAAGGCTGCAAGTCAAATTTATCAAGAGAAAATTTGCTTTTCCAAAATTCCTGGCTCTTAAAAGTAAAAATAAATAAATTTTATAAATGTTTTTATCATAAAATTAGGCAAGCAGAGCACTTTTCTCAGATTCACTGATTACTATTTAAAATCTGTAAATACTGAGAAGCAATTAAATCAAATGGCAAATATTCTATTAAAATCCTCATTATTTAAATGAAGAGGACTGATTTTTTAGTAAGTTGTCATAACCATATATTTAAGTTTACAATAGAAGAAAAAGCATTTGATTCAGTCATTCTTTTTTTCTATTTAAAAAACATAAAAATGCCCATGAATTATGCTCTATCTGCTGGAAAGCATTTTTAGATTAATTTTAGCTATAATTCTTTTAAAAGTAAATACATAAGAATGCTCTTATTTTTTCTGAGAGTATCACTTTTAGATATTTTTATTAATTTTTTATCTTAAGCATTTTTAATCATTTAGCAATAGCATTCATTCTGTTCACTCTGCTGTGGTACTGATCTCCAGAGCTTTTTGTAAAATTAAACCTCTACACCTTTTATTAAAAACTGCCCCTCACCCATTCTCCCAACACTGGTCACCATCATTCTAACTCTTTGTGCCTGTGAATTTGATTACTTTGAATGCCTCACAAAAATGGAATTAAACAGTGTTTATGTTTCTGGGTGTGGGGCTGACATATTTCACTTAGCGTAATGTCCTGCATGTTCATTCATGTTATGGTTTGTGACAGGATCTTGTTCCTTTTGAAGGATAAGTTGTACTCTGTTATGAATGACTTCACGGTTATGTTTATTCATTTATCCGTTGATAGATATTAGGGTTGCTTTTACTTTTTGCCTCCTGTAGATAATGCTTCAATAAAAATGGGTACGTGGACTTCTTTTCAAGACCCTGGTTAGGATTATTTTGGAAAAGTATTCACATGTGAGATTTATGGCAACTGTATTTTAAATTTATTGATAAGCCTCTATAAAATTTCCACAGTGCTTATGTCAGTTTAGTCTTATCAACACTGAACAAGGTTCCAATTTATCCACATCATCATCATCAATTTTTATTTTTGTTGTTGTTTTTGTCAAACTTTTAATTTTCTATGTGTTTAATAGTAACCATTCTAACATGTGTGAGGTGATATCACATTGTAGTCTTGACTTATTTCTATGGAGTAATTGTTGATGTTAGCTTATTAGCCTTTATATATCATATTCGGGGAAATGTCTATTCAATTCCTTGGTTCATTTTATATTGGGTTATTTTTTCCTATTGTAAATATATTTTACATCTAATTTTCCAATACAAAATTTCTCTCTAGTGTTAATTCTTTTTTAAAAAAGTAAAATTATTTGTAGTTTTATTTTAAAATTATCAATAGCCTTTATTATGTTGACATATGCATCTTCTATGCCTTATATGTGCACGTTTTTCCATTAAAGTTGATGAATTTTATCAAACATCTTTACTGCATTGATTGAGATAATCACATTTCCCCCCCATATATTCTGTTCATATGGTATATCATATTTATTGACTTTTGTGTGTTCAACTATTTTGCATCCCTCAGATAAATCTCAACTGACCATGGTAAATATGTTTGATTCTGTTTCATATTATTTTGTTGAGGATTTTGCATTTATGTTCAACATGCTTGTAGATTTTGCTGCTGTTATAGATTTGTCTCATTTTGATATCAGTATAGTGCTGGCATTCTAAAATGTGTTTGGGAGAGTTTCCTCCTCTTCAAGTTTTTGGAATAATTTTAGAGTAATTATTAGTAATTCTTCACTATTAGTAAGACTAAGTAGTGAAGATATCAGGACCTGGGTATTCCTTTGATAGGTTGATTTTTATAATTGATACAGTCTCCCACTTATTATTGGTCTGTCCCAGTTTTCTATTTCTTCATTATTTAAACTTGGTAAGGTGTATGTGTTCACAAATTTGTTCATTTCTTATAGATTTTAAAATATGTTGGCATATAATTCTTCACAATGTTGTCTAATGTTATTTTTATATTCTGTGATGTCAGTTGTAAAGTTTTTCTTCTTCTCTCTGATTTTATTTATTTGACTCTTCTTTTTCCTTTTTTAATCTTTGCAAGAATCTGTCAACTTTATCATTTGAAGAACTAGCTCTTTTGTTTGGATTCTTTTTACTGTTTTGTTAGACTCTATTTCATACATTTTAGTGTGATTTTTATTAATTCTTTGTACAAATTTTGAGTTTAGTCTTTTTCTGTTTGTTTGTTTCTTGAGATTCCATGACCGGTTTTTTTTGTTTGTTTGTTTGTTTTAGAGCTTTTTAAAAAGATTTAAATATTGATTGCTAAAAACTTCCTCTTAACTCTTCTTTTGCTGCCTCTCATGGTTCTTTGCCTTTCATATTCCCATTTTTTTAAATATTCTTTTTGTTTTCATCTTTTATTCATTGGTTGTTCTGGAGTAAAGTTGCTTAATATTCATGCATACATTTATTTTGTTACTGATTTCTAATTATGAGCAGAAAAACTGATCAGGAAAGCTGTATAATATAATACAAGAGATCTTCAATAAGATCTCAATTATTGAAATTTGGCTGAGATGTCTCTTGTGACCCATCAAATCATCTATCCTGGAGAATATTCCATGTGATATTGAAAGAATACATTAGTGTATTGAAATATCTCCCTTATTTAGATACATTAATTTTTGTTTTATATAATTAGATGCTCTGATATTTGATGTAGACATATCTATAATTGTTATTTCCTCTTATTGAAGTGATTCTTTTATTATTACATAGTGATTTTTTTTTAACTCTTATCATTTAAGGTCTACTTTGATAAATGTGGCTACTCCTGCTTCATTTGGTTTCCATTTACATGACATCTTATTCATCCCTTCAATTTGTCTATGCATATCACTAGAGTTGAAAAAGGTTTGTAATAATATTTAGTTGAATCTTATTATTTCTTATCTATTCAGTCACTGTATGTATTTTTATTGTAGTAATTAATCCATTTATATTTAAGGTGATTAATGATTCATATGGTCCTACTATACCCATCTTGTAACTTGGTTTCTAATTTTTTAGTTTGTTATAGTTCCTTTCTTTTTCTATTATAGTCTTTCTTTTCAATTAAGTGATTGATCTTAACAGTGTGTTTTGTCTCCTTTGTATTACTTTTGGTTTTTCTATTGCAGATTTTTGATTTATTGTTACTATGAGGCTTATGAAATCTTCTTTGGGTCACAATGAGCTATTTTTAAATCATAATGTGATTATAAAAACAAGACATAAAAAAATAGTAAAACACTATATTTTTTTCTGCTCACATTTTGAGTTTTTATTTATTTTTACACTTTTATTCTATGCCAATCTCTGAACATAATAATGGAGTCATTATTGCTTTATTTTTAATTTTTAGATTAAAGATATGAGTAAATTTGGCATCATGATTGCAATTTAGAGCATTTTTTGTTTTGAAGTTACACATTTTATAAGTTGAATTTCTGCAGAAAAAATTATATTTTAGTTTTTATTTTATTATTTATCTTATTTTGTAGCTATATTGAAAGAACAAATCAACTTATATTTTACTAGCTTATATGACAAGAATTAGGGGAATACATTTTCAGGTTTAAAAAAAAAGAATAAAATTTCACCCATACACAAATAATAAATTAGGCTCTAATTTCTGAATTACTTATATATTAAACTTTAATAGATAATATCCCTGTATAGTTGAAATTTGAAATTCACAAATACATGATAAGATTGTTATTCCTTTTTCTTTGTTTGTCTTTTTGTTTTTTTAAATTAGTTATACATAACAGTAGAATGTATTTTGGCATATTATATAGAGAGAGTATAACTTCTCATTGTTCTGGTTGTTCATGATGTAGAATTACCTGGATTGTTTAATCACATATTTACATATGATAGTAATGTCCCATTCATTGTTCTGTCTTTCCTATTTCCATTTCTTTTCCCTTCCTTTCATTCCTCTATGTTTAATCCAAAGTACTTCTATTCTTTCTTAACCTCTCATCCTTACTGTGAATTAGCATATACATATAAAAAATCGACCTTTTTTTTTTGGTTTCATAGTTTAGCTCTTGTGAGTTGAGTTGCTATAAACATTGATGTGGCTGTGTCACTGTAGTATACTTAAGTTCCTTAGGTAGATGCTAACCAGTGAGATAACTGAGTCAAATGGTGGTTCCATTTTAAGTTTTCTGAGAAATCTACATAGGGCTTTCCATACTGGTTGCACCAATTTGCAGTCCCACCAGCATTGTCTGAGTGTACCCTTTTCCCTATATCCTTGCCAATATTTATTGTTACATGTATTCTTGATAATTGTCATTCTGACTACAGTGAGAAGAAATAAGATTGCCATTTCTAACTTTTCATATCCTAAGTATGACTATTACCTGGACATGATCAAAGTAACATAAAAAATTCTTATATGGGACACAGAGACCCATTGAAAACTGTTAAGATTTTTTCCTAAATTTTTATATTTAAAATAATTAATATATTAAAATAATTTGAACATAAGGTATTGAAGCAAAATACTAATTAGAAACACTAAAAATCCATGCCTGGAATACAATAAATTGTGTTCAGATTACTTAAGTGAGCAAAAAAGGAGCATTTTGACTTAAAAGTTATACTTCCTTAGCATTATGTTCTCTAACTCCATCCATTTACCTGTAAATGCCATGATTTTAGTCTCTTTTATTGCTGAGTAATATTCCATTGTGTATATATATGCCACATTTTTAATCCATTCATATACTGAAAGGCATCTAGGTTGGTTCCACAGCTTAGCTATTGTGAATTGTGCTGCTATAAACAATGATGTGGCTGTGTCCCTGTAGTATGCTGTTTTTAAGTCCTTTGGGTATAGCCCAAGGAGAGGGATAGCTTGGTCAAATGGTGGTCCCACTCCCAATTTTCCAAGAAATCTCCAAACTGCTTTCCATATTAGCTGCAACAATTTGCAATCACATCAGCAGTGTATGAATGTACCTTTTTCCCCACATCCTCGCCAACACTTCTTGTTTGTTTTCATAATAGCTGCCATTCTGCCTGGAGTGAGATGAAATATTAGTTTTGATTTGCATTTCTCTAATTGCAAGCAATGATGAACCAAATGCTGAATGTTTTCTCCGATATAAGGAGGCTGATTCATTGTGGGGTAGGGAGGGAGAGCGTGGGATGAATAGATGAATTCTAGATAGGGCAGAGGGGTGGGAAGGAAAGGGAGGGGGCATGGGCTTAGAAATGATGGTGGAATATGATGGACATTATTTCCAAAATACATGTATAAAACACAAATTGGTGTGAATATACTTTGTATACAACAAGAGGTATGAAAAACTGTGCTCTATATGTGTAATAAGAATTACAATGCATTTCGCTGTTATATATAAATAAAACAATTTTTAAAAAAAGTTATACCTCCTTGGCAGTAGTACTGAATGTGAGAGATAAGAAAACTAAGTAAAGCACAACCTAGAAAACTAAATTTAATGAATTATTATACTATTTTATCAGGATACTTTTGGGAATGATATTTTGGAGTTCAATAATTTTAGGCTACATAAAATTTATTTAGATATTGTCATAATAACAATTTTAACATTATTTGAGATAAGAATAGAAAAGGCCAAGATCAAGATAAATTCCAGTCATATATTAATATCACTTTACTTTCTTTAGAAATATTACTAGTTTATTGGGTTAGACAGAATAATGTCATATCAAATGTCTCTACCCAAATTCTCAGAATGTGCAAATATGTATATGGAGTCAAGTAGTCTTGGGATAGGAGATTGTCCTTTTTTATCTAGGTTATTCCAGTGAATTCACAAGAGTTTGTAACATGGAAGATGAAGGGAAAAAAAGGTGTAAATATCACAGTGATATGATACAAAAATATTTTATTGGCCTTTGCTGACTGTAAAGATGCAACAAGTTCACAACCAGTGACTCTGCACAGCATCTGAGCAGCTGGAAAGTTCAGGAGAGAAGTTTTTTTCCAACTGCCTCCAGAATGAAATATACGAGGTAGATGCCTTGATTTTTAGCCCAGATATATCCATTTCACATTTATAATTTCATAACTATAAAATGATATAATTGTATCTATTTAAATCTCTAATTTTTAGATTAAAAATATAAAACCAATTTACTTATTCCTCTTTCACTCTTTCATTCCTAAAAATGTTTTCTCCCAGATTTTTTTTTTAATTTGTTCTAATTGGTTATACATGACAATAGAATGTATTTTGAGACATTGTACACAAATGGAGCTCATCTTCTCATTCCTCTGGCCTTATATGGTGCAAATTCACACCAGTACTATAGTCATCATGTATACAAGATAATAAAGTCCATGTCATTCCACCATCCTTCTAACCCCCCAACATACTTGATATTATGTCCATCCTTCTAACCCCCCAACATACTTGATATAATGTAAGCTTTTAGAGCTAGAATTGGAATGTGTGACCCTTTTCTGATCAATGAGGTTTAAGAAATAAAGTCAGAATAACAATTATTCTACTACTGTGGGTAGCTCAGTGGTGAGTACTTGCCTAGTATGGCAATGCCCTGGCACCATCCTCAGCAACGTACACACACACATAGAGACAAAAAACAAAAACACAGAAATCATACTTTTTGTTTGTTTGTTTGTTTTTTAGAAAAGAGATATATAAGGAAAATTTCAGCTTTCTCTAGTTGGATATGGTCCTATATGTAAAGCACAAAGGGGCATTCAAGATCAGGAACCACGGAACAAGAATGAGGCACCCAAAGAAGATTTATTGAGGGGCGCTCCTGGGTGAGGTTCACTGGTCCCAAAAGAGTGAGGTCCGGTGAAGTCGCACGCTGGAAAAGCAAGAACAATGCTAATAAGGGAAATCGGAGGTAGGAGGGAAGAAGCCATTTAAATTGCAGCTACTTACAGTAGGTTGGCTGAGCTGAGTTTAGGGGAATCCTGTTGTGGCTGTAGCAGGTTGGTCAGGGCTGATGTGAGATAACAGGGCGAATACTTCAGCCAGTGGAAACCAAAGGTGGTTGGTGGAAAGTCCCCGCCCTCAGCCACCCTGAAAGGGGAGGGGGGAAAGGAAAGCTGCTAATCTAACCCTATGTATATGTGTCTTCAGAAAATATGACAATTGAGAATGGGAGTGTAGAAATCCAAAGCAGCCGGTTGATGAACTTACTATGAGGAATAATTTTGTATTCTTCCTACTTAACTAACCCTTTTTGGCTCAGATTCATTATTCCAGGACACTAGAATCAATGCACCTCACAAAGTGCCAAATGCTTTACTGGCAGTTTTTAAAAATATTTCTTCTGAATGCAGTTATCTGAAATACTAGGCTTGAAATACTATTAAGAAAGAATTAAAGCCATTATGCCATTACTTGATTTTATTGAGTCATTGACATGCACTGAATTTCATGAGAAATTTATATACCTTATAATACTTTGTTTTAAAATTTTATAAAGGGATCATTATAAGATTCTCTGTTCTAATGGAGCATGAGTTCAATATTTTTTTTTGCAAATTGGAATATTTACTAATTTTCTATAGGAAATTGATTTTCTTAGATTCTTAAAAACTTTGTCTTTAATCATCAAATATATAAATTTCTTTTGTTTCTATATTATTTGATAAGTCCAGATATAAAACCTGAATTGGAATCATTTAGTTCAATATTTTTATGCATTAAATATTTTAAAACAAAAAGTTGATGGTGTACATGCTGAGAAAGTTGTCAAGAATCCCCATTCAAATTTGTGAACATGTGTGTTATATTTTCATTGGAATTTTATTTTAAACATAATTTTCTGACAATGTAGTTATTTTTCATGATTATAAGGAAAAGAATTATCATCTTTGGTAGAGAATTTTAGTCTAATTTCTTAGAGGATCTGGTGGTATAATTGAACAAGATCTAATACAAAAGAAAAATTCCAATCACACTTTCTAGATGAAATCAGAATTGATGCATACTAGAAACTGCCACTTTAACTGTGGTTCTCTGTATTGCCAAGTTTATTCTTAGTATCACTGTAGGGCTCAAACCAAACTATCTTATTGTGCAATAATATAGGCATCAGTCTCCAAATCTAGTTACACTCAGCAGACAGGTAGTTATTTAGGGAGACCATCCACAGGGAGTGATTGGAGTCCCATCTGTTTAAGCACTGGCTGCCAGTGATAGCAAAAGATAGGGAAGATCCATCATTCTAAGTGAGGGATCAATGGCTGAGAGCACATTGTGAGAAAGCAAGTCAAGAGTGTTATTTTGTATTGGGGAAAAGTCAGAATGATATTGACCCTCACTAAGTCATGTAGAATTGGATTTAGGGGACACACTTTCCACTGTGAGTGCTCCCTGTACCTTGTTAAAGTCATTCAACACGCAGTTAGACAAGACACTTCAAGTCAGTCCCTATCATTAAAAAGAATAAAAATATGTCCATTCAACCACTCTTCAGAGAAAAAGAAAAATGTCAATGTTGTAGGATTCCCAAATCTCTCCTGTCTTTTGAGATGAAACACACAAGTGAGCATTTAATACTCAAACACAATCTTCTCCCATCAAGCAGATGGGTTGTCTACTTGAACAGGATATAGTTCAATCAATAACGGAATCATACGCTATTATCTCTGAAGGGTATCTATGATAATATCTAGTAAAATCTTCTCAAATTAAATGTGACCTAGAGAAGCTAAGTGACTGCTTCCGTGATTAAACACAAACAACAAAAAGCTCTTGGAAGACTAAGGCATATATTTTATCCAAATTCTTAATTTATTATTTTATTCTGCTTCTACAATATGTTGCCATCCCAATTAGCCACTTATCAGGTAATTATAATTTTAGGAATATATGAACACTTTATATAGCAATAACAGATTCATACAATACAATAAACTTTTAGAAAATACATTAAATTTATAACCGACATTCAACAATTCTTTTCTTATACTGTATAATCTGAAGACTAAAAATTCAATTTTCTAGCATCTCTTGCCCCTTCCATACATATTAAAGCTCATTCGAATGGATTTATTCATACATGTTTTGGAAGTTTACAGTAAGGCAAGTGTCCCATTCTTGCAAGCAATATCAAGGAAGTCCTTATTTTTTCTTTGGTCCCATTAACCGAGGTCTTCGTAACTGTCCATGGGTATTGTGAAGCAGGCTTCAATGATATGTGGCATGGTATCAGTGCAGTCAATAATTTGGAGAAGCTTTCTCATTCCAATTTTAAAGGTGAAGTGTTCATGTAATCATTGGTGCAGTGGCTTCTTGATTCCCCTTGTTTGTGGCAGAATTAGTTTCTCTAGCTTTAAAACTTAGTTATATTTTTCTGTACATAATTCCTGCAATATTAAACAATGAAAAGTCTCCCTTTTAAAGTTTAAAACTTTAGAGAAACAGATTTTCATTTATTAATTCATTTCTTTTTTTCTGCTTGAAATAGTCTGTGTGTGTCTTGTTACATAAACCTGAATTCTGAGTAACACAAAATAGGCATATCTTTGTTTAATAAAATATTCAAATGAAAAAGGGTATGAATTAAGACTTCAATATTAAAAGAAAACTTTATACAGAAAAATGACCTAAACTTAGACTCACATGAGGCTAAGATTTGATTGTTTAATAGATAAGAAAATGTCAGTCCAGTTGTCAGAGGCAACCTGAATTTAGGACAGCAGAAATAATCTTGCATACAGCTACTTTTCAACCATGTACAGATTGCCCATCACCAGTCAAGTAGTATAAATAACATGGCTTTGAATTAGTGTAGATACTGCCTTGGAGACTATGGGGCAATTTTGTAAATACAGTTAAACTAATGGGGAAATTAAACTAAAGAAGGTCCTGAAAGAGTAGAAGCTTTTGAAAGAAACATACTTTGAAAGGTTTTGAAGAGGGAGCGCCATGATAAAAATGATGTTTAAAGCCTAACATGGGCAGTAATATATAAAACAGCAGAGGAGCTAGACTAGAAAAATATTAAGATTAATGATGCTGGAAAGAAGACATAAATACAAGAGCAAGGTCTTTCCGGGAGAGATGCTGTCCATAGCATAGGGATTCATTTAGTGAGCAGTTAGCTTTAGAAGATAGACAGTAATAAAAATTTTCATATGAGACTATAATGGACTTGAAACCCCAAGTGTAAATAAAGAGCCATACTGAGCTAGGAACAGGGCAATTGTGCAGAGATGATATAGGACCTCAGAAATGAGAAGACTCTTCTCTGCAGTTTGTGGGCTAAAGTCAATGAAAAACTATTGTGAACAGAACCCAATGTAATCAAAGGATGTTTTGTAAGGTTATTTGGAGGGTTTATTTGGAAATTTTTAAGGACATGGGCAACAGTAAAGTTAGACAATATAAAATTTATATAGGTCAAGTCTACCTATGGTATTCCATGGCCCAATCATAGAAAACAAAATAAAACAAAAACAACAATGATAAAAACAACAAAAGATCTTTGGATGTTCTTTTTTTAAAATGTGCATAAATATGGTAACTCCAGACAACCTTTATAATAAATAAATGATAACAAGTTGTGATATCAAGATTTTAAAATCATATTCAGGTTTAACATAAGTACAAATAATATCCCCAAATATGATATGCACAATTCTCTTTTGTTTCATTTTTCTTCTGAAGTTGAAAATGCAATGTAATTTTTAATGAAGAAGACAAGTAGTTATCTGTAACTACTGTTATTGCTGTAGTAAGGAGAAGATTCAGTGTACATCCCCTAATGAGAATACTCATCTTGTTCCATCCCAACTAATTAGCCTTATAGTCAAGATCTCTTTCTTGGACAGACACTTATTCCTCAGGCTAAAGAATTATGTTTGCCCCATCCTTCCTCAGCCTACATGACCAGTGAGGCTTGGAAGACCTGAAGGGCTTTCCTGGACCAGACATGGGGTCTTTCCTTCTTGAATACTACCTTCAGGAAACCTCAGAGAGTTTCACCAAGAAGGGTCACCTGTTTGAGTCTCAGTGTTAATAAAGGGAGCTACAATAGCACATCTGGGAATGAAAAGGAGCAGGGGATGAATAGGGTAAAGGAATGATAAACAGGACACTTACAGATAGAGTACCAAGCTCCTCATGGGAGAAGGAAGAGTTTGGTCTATCTTATCCAGAAGAGGGAAGACTTATCCTCTCAGTATTTTTCTCATCTTCTGTTTTTATTTGAAACCACAGTTTGAGAATACAAAATGCTCTCTTCTTTCCCCTTAACAGCCTTCATTTTGGTAGTGACTATATTTTCTTGAAACACAGTGTTGTTTCCACTGGAAACATCTGTAGACAGTTTAGATGCTCTTAAGTAGCTGGAAATATATGCCAGGGAGCACACCAGAAGGTGAGAATATATCTTTAATGGTATCATGGAAAGCAACGTGAACTTAGCCTAAGACCCTCTGGCCCAGAGAACAATTAATGCTGTGTCAGGTACCACTTCTTCATAATGAGCTGGGGGGTGGGATACTTTTAGCTGCTTCTCCTACTGCTGGTGCTACTGTTGCCACCAGGGGCTTATTGCCTATTGCCCACCACCACCACACCTGCACCCCACAAACAAGCCACTATGGGCAATTCTTTTGAAGGACTTAAGAGTAGATTGGAGTGCAGGATATTAAGCAGAGGAAAAGTGCAGATAGTCAGTTATGGTGGGAGTAGCTTCCATAGACCTCTGCAGGATAGGCACTAATGTACTAGTAAACACAACTGTTTCATATCCTCATGAAGCTTATAATGGTATAGAGCAGACAATGAAGCAAAAGAAATCAGGAAGCAAATGTTCTTTTTTATAGATAGTGGCTTTTAAATAATTCTAAGAAGAGTGTACTATAGTAATTTAAGAAGATTTTTAAATAGATATATCAATTGATTCTCAGCATCTATCTCAGTCTTCTTTCATGCTATCAGTTACATAGAGTCTAGACAATTGGCAGTCAGATTTTGAATGCTAGAAGTTCACAAGTTAGAAGGCCCAAAATGGTGTATTGGAAAAAAAAAAGTGAGATTTTTGGGGGGCTTATTGCTCCTAGAAAAAATGACTTATCAAATTGAATGGTTTTGTTGTTGTTATTATTGTTGCTAAAATCCCATCAAGTCACTTATTTTGTGAAAATTGAGAAGATGTGGTAAGTGCAGTTCATGGAATGCAGAGCCTTCTGGTTCCCCACATTTCTAGTTATAGCAGACGTTGTATGTTATGGCTGCCTCTGATTGTTCTGGGAGTTATTGCTCAAGGTCCATCTGATTGAATACTCCTTATAAAGAAGTCCAACTGATACACGGAAATAATCTAGATTTGTTTTTTATTTTTTTGTAGGGGGGGGATTGTTTCTGAAGAAATTAACTTTATTCTGATATCTGGGGTAATGATGCTTTTCAGGCAGAGAGAAGAGTACAAACAAAACGTTGACACTAAGAAAAATATTTTGAAAGTACTGAAAATAAACCAGGGTGACTGGGCGATGGTGGGGAAGGGGATCAGGTTCATGATGGATGTTGCTACAGAAATAATGGGTGTATTATGTAGGGGTAAACATTTTGAGAATTCTGTAAGTACAAGAGAGAGTGATGAATATGTATACAAGGAGCATAACAAACCCATTTAGCTTCAAAAATATTTCTCAAATTATTTTTAGAGAACTGATAATAAGAAAAATGGATGTGGAGAATGTAATTAGAGTTCTATTGCAATGGTCTTAGCAAAAGTTGATGATGATATAGAATACAGTGATGGGCATGAAGGAGACAAATTGGCAGATTTAACATACAGCTAAATCATGGAATTTAGAAGATAAGTGGCAGAACAAAAGAGTAGAATTTTTGGCTTATTTTTTTTTTCATGCTTTTCTTCTAAGCCCATACTGAAATCTTGGGTGCTGATACATTATGACAAAAACCATGCTAGATCAAGCTTGCCAGGGAAGACAGCTTTCATCCGGGCAAATGATAATTTTAATTCCCAGGCTGAGGTCCTATTCTCCCGGTTTTGAATATCCTCAGCTCAGAAGATTTCACAGTTGTATGTTTTGTCAAGGTTTTAGAAAAAGTTCTGGAAATAATCAGTTCAATGCCAAATAGTTTGTTCTATGCTTTATCATTTTGTAGAACTTAATCTCTATATCTGTTAATTTTCCTGAATCTCTTTTTTTTAACCTATCCAGTATCTTTTTTTTTATATATATATATAACAACATGTTTAACTAATGAGGGATATGAGAGATGAGTAAGTGGAGGAATTGCTTAAAAACTTTTAAACATTTCTTATTATGTGGAAATAAGAATTACTGTTCATCTAAGTGTTCAAACATTTGAGGTCTTTGTTTTATAAAGAATAAAAGCACATAGAAAAATAAATTTCTTTAGTTAAATTTAGAACTTCTACTATTGAAGCCAGAATTAGACAGGCAGTCAATATAGATAGGTAAATTGAGTCAGGTCAGATCAAGAAGGCCAATTTTGAGTTGAGTCCAGGAAGTTGGACACAGTGCCCTGAAAGATTGAAATGTTAATTTCTTCAAAGCCCTTTCTCCACCCTTATCAAGAACCTGCCACTGCTACAGCTTGTTGCCAAGGTAACTTGTCTCAGGAATTGCCCCTCCCTACTGGGAGCCAAAAGGTTGTTAATTAATGTGTCCTTGGCTACTCTAACCTGCCCTTCCCCCTTCAGCCCACCTGTTTCACCTTTTGGCCAGCCCACAGAAAAGCATTTCCTAGGCCTACTCACATACTCAGGAAGGAAAAAGATAAGGAGAAGAGAGCAGGAGAACTAAGGAAACCTAAGACCTGTAAAGAGGCAGAACACCCTCAGTACCAGGATACCAGCTATGACCCCCTTCTACCTCCTGGGAGAAGTCTGTGTTACCCCTTAATAAATTAAACCATGCTTGATATGCTTGCCTTGGTGTGCTTCTCTAATGTTCAAACTTCAACATGTGAGAAAGCAGGACTCATCACTGACAACTGGCGGTATCATAATCTGTAAAGCAGAAACATTATCATCCATCCTAAGGAAAAAAATAAACTTTAAAAAAAAGATATTAGCTTTCTTCTTAAATAATAAGTTAGTCCATTCAATTTGAATGAACTGATTAGTGAACACCTTTTATAATATAAGAATTTCAACTCTGAATATTACAGCATTTACCCAGGAGACTTTGAGAAACACCTCGTATCCAAACTAAAACATGGTGGTAATTTGACATTACTCAGATGTCTATTCTTTTGTCATAGATTATTTTTGTTTTACTTAGTCCATTATTAGCTTTTTTCATTATGCTCACTGAGTCATGGACATGTAAGAATAAGAAACACAGTGGTATTATGGAGGAGTCAATATGAACTATCTTGTAAGACCAGTTCTCAAGTGCATAAAAGTTAACCTAGCCTGAAAATCCAAAATTAAATAGTTGCTCTGAAATTGTTATACTAAGAGAATAAAATGTTTGCACTGCCTCCTTCCTTTAGCAATGAGTCTGCAGATGGTGTAAAACAGTACCAAGAGCTTTGGAAAGGATGTCAAAAGTTTAATCTCTTAGCTCTTTCACTAAATGTTATTCAAGTAATTCTCCTTTGAAATCTATGGACCTCAATACATTCATTTGTAAAACAAAGGGCTTGAATTAGAGGGCAAGGAAAAAATAATATACTTAATTATCAATTAAAAATTGATAAAATTGAGAGTAAGCACTAAAAGGTCCCCAAGCAGTAACAGAAAATGCTTAGATTACCTGATATTCACAAGAACTTACTTTGCATTAAGGTCATTGTTATCAATATTTAGAATTGCTTTATGTAAATCTGTCTTTATGTATTTTTAGATTTTATTATTAATTGCCCACAAATGTACAATAAATACTACTTTCTGGGAAATTGAAATCACTGTTCAATTTTAATGTGAAAATACCTTCTCTTATACAACAATATAGCTATAATTTTTTTTGCAATTATCTTTGCTAAAAAATGCATCTTTTAAATTTTTTATTTAACATTTTATAAATATAAGTCATATATATATATCTCAGGTGAAAACATATCATTGAAATTTTTAAAAAGCAAATATTAAACTATTGTCTTTTAACTGGATCATTTAACCCTTTTATATTTACTATATTTTTAAACATATATCTATCAGCTTTTAGTATGTATTTTATTTGTTTCTGTATTCCTTTTTCTCTTGTGATGTTTTATGTTTTGTTTAATTGATTTTATTATTCCTCCTTCTTGTAGCTTCTTGTACTTAATACTCTTTTTGGGTATCTAAAAAATGTTCTCATTTAATTTTTTTTGATGGATCTAGAGTTTACATTTTTCAAGCTTAATTTTTGGACTTAAATTTAGTCATTAATTTTTATACTTTTTGGTATGAGTCATTTTGAACCCATTAACTGTTATTTAACATTCTTTGATTATATGATATTCAATTTAATTTTCTCTTTTTGATATTATTATTTTTTGGAAATTCATTATACTTATTGCTTTTTTGTACTTTTTTCTTTTTTTGCATCTAAGACCTTCTTTGATCATTTTATTTCCACATCAGATTTTCTTTTCATGAGAATCTATGGAAAATCCACTATTATGGATTTATCTGAAATATATTTATTTTTATATATTTTTTTTCTTTTTTGTATTAGCAATTTTAGGTCTGCTGTAACCAACTAGCACAAGCTAGGTTACCTTAAACAACAAAACAATTGTCTCACAGATCTAGAAGACAGAACTCAAAAATCAAAGTGTCTGAAGTCTTGATTCTTTCTCAAGACTTTAATGCCTTAAAGTCTTAATTCATTACTTCCTGTGACTTGGTGGAACCTTTCCTCTTGCTTCAGCAATCAAAATATCATTCTCAACACTAGTACATCCCCTGTTCTTACTGAGAATGGATATTTTGAGCATGTTACAGCAAACTGTTAAATTTTAGTGGATTTACTTGTCACAATAGTCACTTTTCCCATACTCCAAATGGTCATTTATAGGACTACACTATATTTGAAAGAAAAATATATATATACTGAATCTGACACTTAAAATAAAGTCAGGAAGCATCACTCAGCATTCTATAAATTAAAATTCAAAATAGTATTTCAACTGATAGAGACAGAAAAAAATGCTATCTGAAAGCAATCTTTTGTCCTACCATTATCATTGAAATCTTTCAGAAAAGAAATTGTTGGCAAACTTATTTGATAAGGTTTATTTATTTTTTGATAAAGTATGTTTGTCTTGTATTTTGAAATTTTTTCTTTATCATCATAATCATTAATATTATTATTAATCTTATTTATTCTAAATAGAATATTGCAGGCATAAGAATATGTATTATGCAAATTTGTATCTGCTGGTCAAATAGATTTGCCAATTGTATAGAACCATAGTGTCATGGCACTGTTTCAAGCATGTCAAATATACAATACTGTGATACCTATACAAGCACATTTTGGATGTCATGGAAAACTTCCACAAGATTTATAAGTATTCTGGTTTATTTGGTCTAATTTAACTTTAAATAAAGATTATATCTATTTAGAAATGTTCATATTACAAGTTGTCACATGTTTATCAATGTAGTCAGTGACACCACAGCTAGCATTAATTAAAACTTAAGAGAATCTTAATTTCTTTAAAAAAAACAAGCTATTTACTTTTAATAGGGGAATTTATGGTTTTAAAAATTGTGTAATCACACTTAATCTGTAACATATCTACTTAGATGAATCAGTCATAGAGCATCACCTATGAGCCCTTCTGCTGAAAAGATGCTCAAGTTAACTGTCACTTTCTTAATTGTAAGTTCAGAGGTAATTCTCTCAATTTTTTCCAGCACACAGTTTAAAGATTTTCATAATTTAATATGAAAAAAAGAACACATCCTACGGAACAGTGGCAGGTGTATAGGTTAATCACAACAGCAGCCTCTTCTGAAAGAGAAAGATTAAAAAGTCATCTGGTTTTTAACAGAGAACATTAGTGTACCGATTCAGAGGAAATGTGAATCCAATAATACCTCTCAAAATTCAATAATCATATGAAAACCAGTGGTGTATAAAACAATGAGAAATAAAAGTAACAATAAAAGATATTATCATGTTCAGGTTCAAATACTATTTAAGAAATAAGTCATTAGGTTTCATTATCAAACAAGGACCTGGGTAATACTATTACAGAGCTGGGACTTTCCAAGAAACTGAGGAAATGTGAACACACTTTCTTCAAACCCTGATTCTTGTGAACAGGTCAGAAAGATTTCAGACATGTCACTCAGAGTAACAGGAATGAATTTATTGTAAAGATAGAAAAAAGGAAAGGGGACTTCTCAAGGGAGAGAGTGGATCCTCTCACAGAGGAGAGGAACAATGTGCCTTTCCTGCATTCCAATTTTACTGGGGATCCAGAGAAGTTTCCAGAGAGTCCAGCCCAGGTCCACTCTTGACTTTTGACAGACAGCAGGGTAACATTAGACTTTCAAGATCCCACTGTCATGGCAACTCTAGGTCACCTTGGCCCATGCTGAGCAGTTCTAATTGAATTCTTAACCATGCATTCTTACAGATTTTATGGTTAGGAGGAGTATCCTTATCTCCCAGAGTTTCAGGTTCTGATCACAAAATCCTCCTCCTTCAAAGTAACTTGGGTTCCCCTTCTCAACATTAATTTGAGTCTGCTTCTCTCCTTCAGTGAACAGGTAGTTTTCTGAGGAATGTGACATATCCTGTTCACTGAGGCCAGGCAGGGATATAGGTAAAGGCTTCTTGCAAAATAAAACATGTGGTGGTCAGAACAGTGGACCCATTTTATAGAATTATTTTTTTAACTTTATGTCCCCAACATCCTTGTCTGTTCCCTAACAATACAAGAAAATGGGTTTTGTGTGCATGTTTTGGTACAGAGATAAACAGCACCACTTGTATAGAGGTAACCAGCACCATGTGGCTACACTGGGTGGTACACATTTCTCCCAATCCCAAGAATACAGATGAGTCAAAAGAGAAAAAAAAAATTTGTTTATGTAAAATGATGGATAGATAAGCACACTAATAAAAGAACATATGAAGACCAGAAGACCTATTACTTCTGCTAGTCTCACTTCTCCCACTGACTATATTCTGGAGAGTGAATAAGTCTTTTAGATACTCATTACTTACAACTTAGTTGATTAGGACTTTGGGCAAACCATGTGGTAGAAAAGTCTCACTCTCCTGACATGATGCATGAATTTGCCTGAGATCAGGCCAATCGGAAACATCCTTTGCTGAAAGTAACATTCTCACCTATATTAAGTCAACAAATAGGAATTGATAAATACACCTTATTTCTAGAGGCCTATTAATCTTTTCCCATGATATCACTAGTTAACTGAGTTTCATTGAAAATGGCAATCATAATTTAAAACCCTAGTGAATGTATTTGAACTCTTACAACTTCATTTGAGTACAGGAGTTTTTGCCTTTGCTTTTAATGCAAAGTGAGCATGAAAGTTTCCTGCTGTGTTGATGTTTAATAAGTGAATGTTTTTTTTCTTTTTCTTCCTAACATTATAATTGTAGGAATGCCATTCTATTTAACAATGTTTAGAAATTTTTTATTGCATTATACAAACACTTAAAAATATTGAAGAGATATTATACAGATAGATAATATGAAAATAATCTGGTATTTCCCCTAAAACATCTGAAGATAGCTGAACACCCAGGTCACTGGAATCCATGTGATTTGCAAAAAAAATTACACTAAGTTCTCATTAGATTGCCTTTATCTAATTCAGAAATTGCTATACTTCAGCCTCATTTTAGGCTGACATTTATTTCTATAAGCTCTACAAGGAAAGAGTTTGTTAATCAAATTAATAGTATATATAAAAAGAAAGACTATTTCACACTATTTAAGATAATAAGTGTTTTGGGCACTTATAGTACCTTTGAAGCCCCCATTTGCTGTCAAATAATTAAAGTGCTAATTTAAATAGTTCTTAGCTAAGCTATAAAATAATTCTCTCAAGGGATTCTTCTAAGTAAGGTTTCCTCCTAGATGTACAATATCAAGTTAATAGTATAAGTGAAAAATATATTTTTTAAAAAGTCTATAATTCAGGATTTATATTAACTCAGAAAAAGATTTTCTCCAATTTTTAAATTAAGTTTTTATCATATTGTCAAAACAAACATGTGCATTCACATATTTAGGTGTTTTTTTTTTGTTGTTGTTGTTTTTCCTATAATAGGAGGCTGAGATAGGAGGATTGAAAATTTAAAGCCAACTTCAGCAATTTAGGGAAGTACTAAGCAACATAGCAAGACCCTGCTCAAAATAAAAGGGCTGGGGATGTGGCTCATTGGTCAAGAACCACTGGGTTCAATCTCTGGTACAAAAATAAATAAATATATAAATAAACATTAGTTTTAAATATTTTATTGACTTTGGTATCTTAATGTATTTAATTGTGAGATGTGAAAGTTATGATATTGAACCACATTTTAAAAAATATAGAATTTTTAATATTGTCAAAGATTTTTTTTTATTGATTGTTCAAAACATTACAGAGCTCATGATATATCATCTTTCATACATTTGACTCAATTGAGTTTTGAACTCCCATTTTTACCCCAAATACAGATTGCAGAATCACATATGTTACATACTCACATTTTTACATAGTGGCATATTAATGACTGTTGTATTCTGCTACCTTTTCTATCCCCTACTATCTCCCCTCCCCTCCCCTCCCCTCCCATCTTCCCTCACTACCTCCTCTGCTGTTGTTCAATTCTCTCCCTTTTTTTCCCCTCCCCATTGCCCCTCATAACCTCTTATAATTTTGTGTATCATTGAAGGTCTCCTACCATTTCCATATGCTTTCCCTTCTCTCTCCCTTTCTCTCTCCCCATTCGTCTTTGTTTACTGTTAGTCTTCCTCATGCTCTTCCTTCCTGTTCTGTTCTTAGTTGGTCTCTTTATATCAAAGAAGACATTTGACATTTGTTTTTTAGGGCTTGGCTAGCTTCGCTTAGCATAATCTGCTCTAATGCCATCCATTTCCCTGCAAATTCTATGATTTTGTCATTTCTTAGTGCTGCATAATACTCCATTGTGTATAGATGCCACATTTTTTTTATCCATTCATCTATTGAAGGGCATCTAGGTTGGTTCCACAGTCTAGCTATTGTGAATTGTGCCGCTATAATCATTGATGTGGCCGTATCCCTATAGTGCGCTCTTTTAAGGTCCTCAGGAAATAGTCCGAGAAGGGAGATAGCTGGGTCAAATGGTGGATCCATTCCCAGCTTTCCCAGGAATCTCCATACTGCTTTCCAAATTGGCCTCACCATTTTGCAGTCCCACCAGGAGTGTACAAGTGTACCCTTTTCTCCACATCCTCGCCAGCACTTATTGTTGTTTGACTTCATAATGGCTGCCAATCTTACTGGAGTGAGATGGTATCTTAGGGTGGTTTTGATTTGCATTTCTCTGATTGCTAGAGATGGTGAGCATTTTTTCATGTACTTGTTGATTGATTGTATGTCCTCCTTGGCCCATTTGTTGATTGGATTATTTGTTATCTTATTGTTTAATTTTTTGAGTTCTCTGTACATTCTGAATATTAGAGCTCTATCTGAGGTGCGAGGGGTAAAAATTCGTTCCCAGGATGTAGGCTCTCTATTTACCTCTTTTATTGTTTCTCTTGCTGAGAAAAAACTTTTTAGTTTGAGTAAGTCCCATTTGTTTATTCTTGTTATTAACTCTTGGGCTATGGGCGTCCTATTAAGGAATTTGGAGCCCGACCCCACAATATGTAGATCATAGCCAACTTTTTCTTCTATCAGACGCAGTGTCTCTGATTTGATATCTAGCTCCTTGATCCATTTTGAGTTAACTTTTGTGGCTGGCGAGAGAAAGGGATTCAATTTCATTTTGTTGCATATGGATTTCCAATTTTCCCAGCACTATTTGTTGAAGATACTATCCTTCCTCCATTGCATGTTTTTAGCCCCTTTATCAAATATAAGATAGTTGTAACTTTGTGGATTAGTCTCTGTGTCCTCTATTCTGTACCATTGGTCCACCTGCCTGTTTTGGTATCAGTACCATGCTCAAAGATATTTTATTTCAAGTTTATAGCATTATTTTTCCATGTGAACTTGAAAGATTAGCTAAAACCTATAACTACTCATTAAAAAGCAATAACAACACAGCAATACTGACATGTCACATCTAGTAGACATAAGAAAAATGAAAAATCACTAATAAATTACATTTTTATCTGACTTTAATTGATTTCCAATTAATTTGCATAGTTATGTGTTTCATGTGTTATGAATATATATTAAAAAACAGGTGGAGAAAACTATATGTGATCATAAAAACACCTTTGACTGAACCACAGAAAGTGGAAGGGTGGGATGAGAAGTAAGGATATTGTCCTAGATTCAGCTGCATATTTTGTAGGTTTCTTTCTCTAATGTTATTACTTAGCATTGCAAGGGTGTCATCATTCATAATTAATCTGGATTTATATAGCAAGCAAGCATAATCTGTTCCTCAAGAACTGATATAAAAAGATCATTTTACTAATAAATCTTTTGTTTCAATACAATTTTATGCTTATAGTTTGAAATTTATAGACTGTAAATACTTAATTATGCTATGCATTCTTACAAATACATCAAATATTCTTCTGACATAAGGGGGCACTAGATGGTATAACAGATTTTTCTATAGTAGTAGAACATATATTTTCAATTTCTTTTTACTCTCTTGAATATTAGTTCTAATCTCCACTCTTACTAATGGGGATCAATAAGTAAGCTTCTTTGAATTCCAGTTATTTTCATGTCATGTATGTGTAAATAGCTTAACATAAAAACTTATTATGTATAACATAAAATAATACACTTGAGTGTTTGTATACTTTCACCATAAGAGGAAACCATTTAATAAAATGTATATGGCTCAGCTAAGTCATAAACTAACCAACAGCAGAGCTAGGACTAATTCCAAATTCTGTAAATTTGTAACTTCTTGTCTTTTCAGTACCTTAAAGCTGTAAAACAAAAGTAAACTGTTTTTATGCCTGTCTGATAAGAGATGAGCTAATAAATTGAAATGCGGAGGGGAATAGCAATGAGGAAAGGAATAAAATCTTTGCTAGTGAAGGATCAGTATGGGTTTCTTATAGATAGATCCTTTATAGATAAGATCTGAATGAAGTCTACAAAGAGGCAAGGACTTTGACAGATGGTTAGAGAATATTCCAATTAAGGGAACCAACACTTGAGTATTATTAGAAAAAATGTGAAAACTCAGCGTGTATTAATTCAATGGAAGTAGAATTAGAAAAATAAGATGTTACCATTTGAGGAGTTGAAGAATAAAAGGTTAGCATTTAAATATGGGCTAAATTTTAGGGTTATTAATTCCAGCAACATTTATATTAGAGGGCTGGGGATGTGGCTCAAGCAGTAGCGCGCTCGCCTGGCATGCGTGCGGCCCGGGTTGGATCCTCAGCACCACATACCAACAAAGATGTTGTGTCCGCCGAGAACTAAAAAATAAATATTGAAAATTCTCTCTCTCTCTCTCCTCTCTCACTCTCTCTCTAAAAAAAAAAAAAAAAAAAATTATATTGGAAAAAGACTAATATAAGCCAGACTGCCAGGCTTTATGAAGCCAAAGAAGAAGATGCCTTGCCCATTCAGTGAAAATAATTGAAAATTTTATTGATGATTTCAATGTTATATGGTTGCAGATATGAAGGAATAGTGTTCCGGAAGATGCAGAGCCAAGAGGAGGATAACCTGGCACAAGCTGGGATTCAAAGACACCCTTCCCTGGGAGATGCTGCCTGCAATGTAGATGATCAAATCAACTGGACAATGGAGCAGGGAATACTAAGTTTAGAAATTCTGCTCACCAAAAAATGCTAGAAAGAGCCTCTAAAGGCCTACCACAATGCATCTTCCACTTTGTGTCTACAACCTGTGACTAGGACAGCCATGCTTTCTAAACATCCTTTAAAGTCAAGAATTCTGTGCCTTAAGTTGTGGTTTTTGAACATCACTTCTTTGTGGCTATTTATTCATAACTAAAAAACTTCTCTTCTTGAGGGACTATTAAGGATTCAGAAAGGGATGCGGAGGGCAGGAGTGGGGACTAGAGAGAGAAGAAGGGAGGGTGGAAGTGATCAATGCGTATTACTTCATTTGTGCAATTAATATGTGTGAAAAAATGAAGAATGGAACATAGATAATGTAACAACTTGTGAATACCAAGTGTTCACCTAAATATTTAATGAGTTAATTTATGAATAAGTTAATTTCTTTAAGAAAATAAAAAAAAACAGGATTTAACTTGGTTTTTTTTTCTTTCAGACTCTTTCTTCTGCTCTTTCTCCCATTACGTTTTCTTCAGAGTTCTTTATTATCTCCACTTCCTGACTATTGTCTGGGGTTATTTGCTTGACCCAAATTAACAGTGCTACAAATGCTTGTTCTGGTGATTTTAAATAAACCTTAATCAGAGGAATATAATTCACAAGAAAAAAAATATTGCAACCTTTTCATCAGATAAGTAAAGAAACAGCTTCAAACCAGTAAAATCCCTAAGGATGTACAGCTTGTAAGTGATACTGCTAAAAGCAGGAGAATAGTGTAACCCTGATGCCATCCTGGACTTCTGTATGTCTGAGCCTCTGCAGGAACAGAATGTTCTGGACCACAAAGAATGACTCTACTTCCATCACTGCATGTTCGAAATTAAGCTGTATAAACTTCATCCTCAAATGTTAGTTGATATATTAGATATTTCTTATTTTTGAGAACATGCTATTTTATTCATTTAGAGGGAAAGCAGGTATCTCACAGAAAAGGAGGAGACTCAGAGACAAAAATGTATTTAGAATAACTGGAATAATAATAATCTTTGATACCAGAGATTGAACCCAAGGTTGTTTAGCCAGTGAGCAACATCCCCAGCCCTTTAAAAAAATATATATTTTATTTTGAGACAGGTTCTCTCTATGGTTACCTAGGGCCTCACTAAGTTGCTGAGGCTGGCATTGACTTTGGGATCCTCTTGCCTCAGCCTCCAGAGCCACTGGGATTACAGGTCTATACCACCACACCCAACTTTTATATAGTTTTTGATCTAAGTAAATAGATATCTAAATGAAGCAATCTAAATCAGAGGAGGGAAGAAAATAGTTAAGTGACCTTAATTTGTTTCCTGGAAGTCTATACAAAATTATCATAAAGCAAAAGCCGGAAAGAGCTAGGGCTATGGGAAATCTAAAGAGAGGTGATTGGAGTAGTCACTCCGGTCTGAGGGAAGTTGTACGAGTCAGGGAGAAGGAATATATTTGCAGTTGAGTTGCAATGGACTTGTCTAGGTTAGCAGGGCAGGAGTCAGCAGCTAACAACAGTGTGGCCCTACCAATTTCTATCTGAAATGAAGTTGATTCCTGCCTCAGTTATTTCATCCCTTATATCTGTCAGAAGAAGTCAGTCTGTACCATGATGAGAGCAGCCCTGGGGATCCACTGTCCATAAGTTACTATATTCTAACCCACTGGAAGAAAAACTCGAATACTGAAATTTTACAGGATATGAGAAAGACACCTACCTCCAAACTGTTATAGGTAGTAACTCAAAATGTCACCAAATTACTATTTATTTGGGTTTAAAATGGAACTACTCTATCATATGCTTCTTAGTATACTCTATCTTCTTATTTTCCTGACAAACTCTTCATTCATTAAAGTTAGATGAGCAAAGCCTCTACTGAATTCTTCCCCAGTTGCCCTGGGAAATAACTGACATCAGTCTTCCTATAATACCCTCACTTTAGAGGAGCTACATTTGAATTTATTATGTTTTATTGTACTGGAATAACTAAGAAAAATGATCTCATTTTTTACTATTTTACATATATTTTAGTAATTATCACAGTATGTCTAGATTTGAAATCATTCCTAGTTCTCTTTCACCCTGTCTCTAACAAATATTTTAATCTTTGAATAAATCCAATAACATTACGTTTTGTAAAAACTTAATGAATTTTTGACAATTGAAATAATTATCCCTACATATAATGATATTTGATTTTGATTCTTTAAAATATATCAAGTTTACCTATACAGAGAATTCTAAAAAGTGAATTAAAATGTTCAACTCGACACATATTTCTTTACTAGTATATTATGTTATAATACTGCTTCTTATTTAATCATAAGTAGCTAATAAAGCAATTCACTCTTGGTCATACATTAAAATTTAACTTTATGATTTGGAAGAGATTACTAACCTCTCTAAATCATAGTTACTCCAACTATAACTTATTGTTGTTTGTACTGATTAAATTAACGTGATGTGAAATACCTATAAGGAATGTAGGACCAATTACATGCTTAGTAAGTTATAGCCACTAACATTGTTTTGCTCTACACATTGTAAAATTTATTGTCCACAAAATTCCTCCACTATACTGATAATTTCTCTTTATTCTTGGATCCTGGGCAATATGTGCCAATAATAAGTTTTAAAATGGTGATGTAGGCATTCTGGTAAAGTAAATTTAGAATTTGATATAAAATACAGCACATTTCAAAGGACATTTTTATTTTGTATGTGACTAAACTGTATAGTATCTTTATAGTATTATTATTATAAACATGTACCCAGTTGCTTTTTGAGGAATTCAGTAAAAAACTCTGAAGCTATGGTGAAGGATACAGCAGGGAGGGCACACAGACGATTTCTGAAGTTCTAGGAAATGAAAGAAGAAACAGTTTATCCCATGTGTTTTAGTCAGTTTTTTCACTGCTGTGACCAAAAGATCAAACCAGAACAAATGCAGAGGAGGAAATGTTTATTTGAGGGCTCACAGTTTCAGAGGTCTTAGACCATAGAAGGCCAGCTCCATTCCTTAGGGCTTGAGGTGAGGCTGAACATCATGGTGGAGGAGTGTGGCAGAGGGAAGCAGCTCACATGGAGATCAAAAAGCAGAGACAGAGAGAATCTACTTTCTTATATACTCCATAGCCATACCACACACACACACACACACACAAAAAAAAAACACTTTCTCTAGCCACATCCATATGTCTCCAGTCACTACTCAGTCAATCCCATAAGGAACTAATTCACTGATTAGGTTAAGGCTATCACCCAATCATTTCTCCTCCAAACCTTCTTACATTGTCTCACAAGTGAGCTTTTGGGGAACACCACATCTAAACCATACCACCATCTCTCAACTTCCCACGTATGACCAATTAAACTGAATTCTGAGTTATAAGACTGTTGTAATAGTTATGAAGAAGAAAATAATGTTGCCACTTAATCTCCTTTTCTTGATTTTAAAGGAGGATGTCCACATAGCCCAAGCACCCTCCACACTCTACACTTATGGATACCAACCACAGGATAGGGACTTGTCTCTATGACTTTTTTGCTGCCATGCTCAGATTTTATTTAGCATGCTTATTGTAGTTTGGATCTGAAGTGTCTTCCAAAGATCCAGGATTTCAAGGCTTATTCCCTATACCACAGTGCTATTGGTAGGTGGTGGAGCCATTAGAATGTGGAGCCTAGTGGGAAGTCTTCAATTCTTTGTGGATGCATCCTTGAAGAGGAATGTGGGACCTTAGATCTTTCTTCATCTTTCTTTACTTTTCAGACAGGAGGTGAGTAGTTTTGTTCCACCATACTTTCCCTACCATCATGTGCAGCTTCTCCATAAGCCCAAAACAATGAAGATGATTTATGCTGGGAAAAAACCTCCAAACCACAAGAAAAAAATTAAACTTTTCTCTTAATAAGTTGATTCATCTCAGGTGTATTCTATTGTAACAGAAGGTTGATCAACAGTTTTCTGGAAAAAAAATCAAGTGTGGCCAAATGAACAAGTCAATACAATGCTTACATATATGAGTTTTGTAACCTATGATAATTGTCAATAATTAAAGTGAGGAAAAGATAGTTTATCTCTCATAATATTAATATCTGGTAGATTTTTTCTCAGTGAATTTAGTCATTTAATTTAAAGCAGGCATGATGTACAAAATACATATATACAGAGCAATACATTCATTCACTAGATGTATAAGATCATTCACAAGTTACTTTAAGTATTATGCTTTGCTTTGGAGGCCCTGCCAAGAATCTAGCTAAGAAAGATTCATTCAGAGCAAATGGAGAATATTTTAATGAAACATTCACAGTCATGAGCTTTCCGTGGGTTTCATGTGGGTCATTGTGCATGGAAG
Organism: Ictidomys tridecemlineatus; assembly: GCF_052094955.1. Classification (NCBI taxonomy): domain Eukaryota; kingdom Metazoa; phylum Chordata; class Mammalia; order Rodentia; family Sciuridae; genus Ictidomys; species Ictidomys tridecemlineatus. The sequence continues at coordinate 170,292,218 of NC_135479.1, forward strand.
CCTAATGGATACAAATATCTGGTGTCTGGAAATGACCAGTGGACATTTTGTCTGGTCAGTTTCCCAGGGACAGTGTGAATTTCTATCCTTCTCGGCCGTGACTTATACAGCACCTGAAATGGGTGTGATCTGCCAAGATGTCAATTAATCTGCTGCCTGCAAGTCATCAGTAAGTAAGACTCCACCCTTGAAGCCTTATCCCTGCCTTTGATGTACCCCCTTAAATAAACCAGAGAAACCACCTTTTCTTCATCTAGTTTCAGTACCAATGTGGATTGTATCTATCAGGAGCTTCACTTTTATAAATATATTTTTAAATATTTGTGTTTGGTATTCACTAGTTATTTGAGACTTTAAGTTTTAGGGTGGCTTACATTCTCTTGGGAAAGAAGAAGATTAATTCACCAAAACTTCACTAGACTCAAGTGATTAGATTGCCAATGATTTGTTAAATATAGGAGCAAAGAAATTCTTGAGTCAGGATGACATTCTAAAGGCTATCACCCACAGGGATCACTGGGGTTATACCACATTTGTTTAAAGTCATTGACAAATGTGAATTATTATTAGTTAAAATTGTGTTTAGATTATATGAGGTTTTCTGAGGAAAATCAATTCTAACATTCATTATTTTAATTTCCAAACTTTATGGAAGTATGCAGAAATAACCTTATACAAACATTTCATAAAAGTTAGTATAAATTTGATGTTTCAGAACCTCTGACTGAGATTGATGTGCAAGAAGATTATGGGAAAAGGACCCAGAGACAAGATCTATGAGAAACAAAAGCAATCAAGTTTGCACAGGAGTTGAACCTTGACTCAGGCATAACAATGTTCTCAACTGATTTTATAAAGACAAACAAGAATTTCCTTGAATTAAGGCAAGTCACTTGGCTTTTATGTCATCTGGCATGAGCAATCTCTGTACATGAAAAGGCAGATATATAGATATATTTTAGACTGGAAAGAGAGTATATTTTAGACAAAAGAAAATCCCCAGAAAAGGATTTACTTATCATGTGCTTCCATTAGCCAATAATCTTAGAAGACAGGAATAAGTGCCTTCCATCTGCAGGTGAATCCAAGTACAACACAATGACATTCACTACAGCCACTTGGTACCACTGGCTGGTACTCCCAATTATACAAGTAGTTGTATAATAAAGTTCAACATTTTGAGAAAAGCATTCTCATGCATCATCTGTTTTTCTTGAGAAACATAAAAAAATAATGTTAGAAAAACTACAGCCCTCACTAGGTAAATGGCCTGAAGAGCTGGTACTAAGTATCTCTATTCTGTCATGTCAGTTCCAAATTCACCTGACCCCAGGCTGTCACCTCCACTCATGGGAATGGCTTACATGATGCAGTTACCCAGACTCTTGTCTCTATAGTTTTTGAGCCCATAGTCACCAACTCCTTCTCATGCTGTAATTTAGAATTTAAATTAGTGCTGCATTGATTTAAAATTTAAAATTATCATGAGAATACTAAGAGATGCCCCAGAAGTGGGCCTGAATGAGTGTTGTGCTACTAACTGTGAATCAAACAGCTCTTTAGAAACAAAAGAAAATACATGATTTGAAGTATTTTCTGACTATTTTTTTTTGTGTGAGAGCTGATCCATTTGAGATCGATTTAAAGTTACCAACATATTGCAAATGAATGAAGACTAAAGAAGAAAAATATATAACTAGCCCTGCAGAGCAGGTTTGAGAGCTGACACCAACATAACACTGCCAAGATATGCTATATGCCAAGCATATTCCCCCCAACCCTGCTGTGTAATGGCAGCTATATTTCCTCTTCATGCTCAGCCATTAATCTGCCAGGATGATGTCTTCTTTTCTTTCCTGCTGGTCCCTTGACACAATGCCCAGATATCTGGATTGAAGTACAGCTTAAACTTGGATTCTTTCTGTTTTGGCTATAGGAAGAAATCCTCCTCTGAGAAACAAAAAACTTTGAAACTTCTTAGACTCCAATGCAAAGATAGGAAAGCAAACTCCTCCAGTGCATCATAAGGAGCCATAGTAAGCATAGTCTCTCCCAATCCTCTAGTTATTTGACCTATGAGTTCTGTCTACTAGAGGGACATGGCATCATGCAAATACCATTGAGGATAGTAACTGTTGCTCTCAAGGATCTTCTTGAAGTTGGCCCTACAGCAATGTCTCCAAAAGGTGCTTTAGCTGCACTATTAGAATAGCAGCTTCTCAGAAGTACAGTAGTGATAGAAAAAAAATCTCATAATCATGCATGTAGCACCATATCTCCTTTAAAAAATTACTTTGGTATATACTAATGATATATAGTAGCTCTTGCCAGAGGAGTAAATATACTCTTGGCTTTCAAATTGCAGTACTGTCAGAACTGTGGGATGATGGGAAGGAAATTAAACTCCATATCTGGAATGTGAATTAATTTCTGTCAGAGTTACTCACGGTCTCTTTCAGTATGGAAAGGACCCATGATAATTAACACATTATCAAATGTCATTGCTATTTCTTTGAGAGAATGAAATGAGGGCCTACTATTGGTCTTTGCTGTGAGTAAATTTGACTTTAGCAGCAACAGTTAGATAAAACTAGGCTGTGAGGTTCACACATACCCTCTTCTTCTACCACTCAAACCACTGCATCCATGAAACCATGTACCAGCCTGGAATGTAATTAACAGATGGCCAACATCAGCTGGCTAAATTATTTTGTCTACTTTGTTGTTTTGTGGCTTCTCTGTGATAAATGCTCTTAGGTGGATGATACCATGTGATAATCTCACTCCAGTAGAATACCAGCTATTATGAAGACAAACAACAATTAGTGTTGGCAAGGATGAGAGGAAAATGTACACTATACTCTGCTAGTGGGACTGCAAATTGTTGCATCCAATATGAAAAGCAGTATGGAGATTTCTTGGAAAATTTGGAAGAAAACCATTATTTGACCCAGCTTTCCCTCTCCTAGGTCTATATGCAAAGGACTTAAAAACAGCATAATACACAGACTCACCCACATCAATGTTTATAGCAGCACAATTCATAATAGCTAAACTGTGGAGCCAACCTAGGTGCCCTTCAATAGATGAATGGATTAAAAAAACGTATGTATATATATACACACACACACACACACACACACATACACACAAAAAAATGGAATATTACTCAGCAATAAAAGAGGAATAAAATCATGGCATTTGCAGGTAAATGGATGGAGTTAGAGAATATAATGCTAAGTAAAGTTAGCCAATTCCCCCAAAAAATAAATGCAGTGTGTTTTCTCTGATATAAGGAAGCTGATTTATAGTGGGGTAGGGAGGGGGTGCATGGGAGGAATAGACTAACTCTAGATAGAGCAGAGGGGTGGGAAGGGAAGGGAAGGTGCATGGGGTTAGAAATGATAGTGGAATGTGATGGACATTGTTTTCCAAAGTACATGTATGAAACTCAAATAGCTGTGAATATACTTTGTATACAACCAGAGATATGAAAAGTTATGCTCTATATGTATAAGAAGAATTGCAATGCCTTCTACTGTCATATATAAGTAAAATAAATTTAAAATATTCTGTAATTTTCCAGTTTAATCCATAAATATTAAACATTTTAAAGTATTACAAAAATATTTTCATATTTTGTTGAAAGATAAGAGAGTCATTTCTTTTAGTAACTACAAGGAACTACTATTTAGAAGCATTTACCAACATTAGATATGCTAAATAAATCCATATTACAAATTAATGATAATCTTATTGGAAGATATTAAATTAATTTTTATATTTTTCTTTCTGAAATTAAGTAGCTATAAATATATTTATATTCACTGTTGGGTTTGGAGGTCAACAATTTGCATATTTGGAAATTTTCTCAAAATATAATCAATGATATTAAATAGTTTTTTAAATGTAATGATATTCTTTAAACGTAATACAAATAATTGTTTATATCACCTTACTTTTTATAGAAGATATTTTATAACTTTTTACTATTTTTAGTCCTAAGTTTCGTTTTATTTTTAAATTTATATTAAATACAGGGTTTTTATGTTGGTTTATCCTAGAAGAAAATGACATAGCAGAGTTCCATGCCCTCTGTGGCTCCTGGGTAAATAGGACTGTTTCTTGTGACTGAATCCTTTTCTCCTATACACTCTCCTCTTCTGGCTTTTCATTCACACTTAGTTTATCCTTACAAATGTTTCTATATCATCTAACTTCCCAGGAATTTTATGTAACATTGAAATATATTGTAATTGGAAGCCTACTGACAGGAAATTTACTAAACCTGATTGTTTTTCTTTGTAAATTTTAAAAAGTGATCTCTACGATAGGTGTTTGATAGATAATTTAACTACAAGGTGCTAATGGTTTCTGAGGTATTTCACACCTCATTTACTATCTTGAGATTTCTTAGTTTGTTAAAATAAATATATACAAAAGTAGAAAGATTTGCTGCAAAATTAGAGTAGGTCTGCTCTCAATTCTTTCTTTCTCTGACTTGTCATCCGTGGGTGCCTTTGTGATGTAGGTGTGTTGATGGAATTCTTCTGGATGACAGACAGCTTATGTAAAGACTTCCACATATATTATAAAATTCTCCATAAAACTGTCTCCAACACTATAAACTCCATATTACTCATGATCTGAACTTGCAGAGATAAATAGTGCTATTATATAGAAAGGGTTTACTTTGGGGATTCATAGTAATGACAAAAAATATAAAATGTATGACTAGTGTACTTCAAACGGCACTGTGTATGGATAATCAGCAATATAAAAATATACAAATAAAATCATTGGAGATAATTACTATATTGAGTCTTTGTCATCACTATGTGATATGCCACTAGCAACTATCTATATCCATAGTAACCTAATCCTTTACCCCATTAGCGTTTTGTGGTTGTTTATGATAATTGGAAAAAGCAAGTATTTCTCTTTTGAGGACCACACTTATCTGAATATAATTAGGATACTCATTCTTTTATAACAAATGAGAGATTTTTATTTTCCAATTGTATGTATCATCCTAAAAATTAATATAACTTAAAAATGGGATAGATTAATCATAGAAATAACTATTAGTTTTGTTTTGTTTTGTTTTTTGTACCTGGGATTGAACTCATGAGTGCTTAACCACTGAGCCACATACCCACCCCACCCACTTTTGTTGAGACAGAGTTTTGCTAATTTGCTTAGGGCCTCCCAAAGTTGTTTAGGCTGGCTGAAAACTTGGGATCCTACTGGCTCAGCCTCCCAAGCCAATAATTATTATTTTAACTAAATAAGATTTATCCCACAAACTGATTCATAAAAGGTATGTAAATGTCATGGAAAGTTGGTGGCATTACAACATGTACTAAAAACAGAGATTTGGGGAGATTCAACTTGTGAAAGAAACTAGAGCTTTCCATAACTTTGTTGTAGAATTTTACAGTTTACTAGAGATGACGTACTATAGATTATTTAAAAGTTTTTCTTCTTGAAAAAACAAAAACAGTTTATGAACCTATAAAAATAAAAACATTTTTACAGATCACATAACATGAATCACTCTTTTTAAAAGTCTAGGTATTTCTCCAGATGAATAGCTAAAGCAATTCTAAGCAGGAAGAGCAAAACAGGTGGTATATCGATACCAGATTTCAAACTTTACTATAGAGCAATAGTAACAAAAACAGCATGATACTGTACCAAAACAGGCGAGTGGACAATGTTATAGAATAGAGGACACAGAGACCAATCCACAAAATTACAACTACCTTATATTAGACAAAGGTGCTAAAAGCATGCAATGGAGAAAGGATAGCATCTTCAACAAATGGTGCTGGGAGAACTGGAAATCCATATGCAGCAAAATGAAATTGAATCTCTTTCTCTCACCATGCACAAAAGTTAACTCAAGATGGATCAAGGAGCTAGAAATCAAACCAGAGACTCTGCATCTACTAGAAGAAAAAGTTGACCCTAATCTCCATCTCATGGGGTCAGGCTCCAAATTCCTTAATAGGATACCTATAGCACAAGAGTTAAAATTAAGAATCAACAAATGGAACATATTCAAACTAAAAAGGTTTTTCTCTTTTTTTTTTAAAGAGAGAGAGAGAGAGAGAGAGAGAATTTTTAATATTTATTTTTTTAGTTTTTGGCAGACACAACATCGTTGTTTGTATGTGGTGCTGAGGATCGAACCCGTCTGCATGCATGCCAGGCAAGCGCGCTACCCCTTGAGCCACATTCCCAGTCCCAAGTTTTTTCCTAGCAAGAGAAATAATAAGGGAGGTAATTAGGGAGCCTACATTCTGGGAACAAATTTTTACCCCTCACACTTCAGATAGAGCGCTAATCTCCAGAGTATACAAAGAACTCAAAATGTTAAACAACCAAAAAACAAATAACCCAATTAACAAATGGGCCAAAGATCTAAACAGACACTTCACAGAAGAGGAAATACAATCAATCAACAAGTACACAAAAAAATGCTCACCATCTCTAGCAATCAAAGAAATGCAAATTAAAACCACTCTAAGATAGCATCTCACTCCAGTAAGAAAGGCAGCCACTATGAAGTCAAACAATAACAAGTGCTTATGAGGATGTGGGGAAAAGGGTACATTTGTACATTGCTGCTGGGACTGCAAATTGGTGCAGCTAATTTGGAGGGTTGTATGGAGATTCCTTGGAAAGCTGCAAATGGAACCATCATTTGACTCAGCTATTCCCCTTCTTGGACTATACTCAAAAGACCTAAAAAGAGCATACTACAGGGACACAGCTACATCAATGTTCATAGCAGTACAATTCACAATAGCTAGACTATGGAACCAACCCAGATGCCCTTCAACAGATGAATGGATAAAAAAAAAATGTGGCATTTGTACACTATGAAATATTACTCAGCACTAACAAATAACAAAATCATGGCATTTGTACGAAATGGATGGCATTAGAGCAGATTATGCTAAGCAAAGTTAGCCAATCCCTAAAAAACAAATGCCGAATGTCTTCTCTGATATAAGGGAAGTGACTCAAAACAGAGTAGGAAGGAAGAGCATGAGAAGAAGATTACCACAAAACAAAGAAAAGAGGTGGAAGGGAAAGGGAGGGAGAAGGGGAATTGCATGGAAGAGGAAAAGAAACCTTCAGGGGTGTGAGGGGGAAAGGAAGAGAGAGAGAGAGAGAGAGAGAGAGAGAGAGAGAGAGAGAGAGAGAGAGAGAGAAGTGTCACAGTAGAATGAATAGAGAATAGTGATGGGAGGGGAGGGGAGGAAAGAGGGGGATTGGGAGGGCAGCAGAATACAACTGACACTAGGATTGCTGTATGTATTCACATGGATGTATAATCAATGGGATCCTGCAATTTGTACACGTGGAAAAATGAGAATTCATACCCTAGTTGAATCAAGTGTATGATATGTCAAGATCATTGTATTGTCTTGAGCAACTAATAAAAAAAAAAAGAAAAAGTAAGAAAAGTCTAGGTAATTAATTTAAATAACATTTTAAATAATTTTATTGTTCAGAATATCTTGTTACAATACTATGGCTTTACCATTTATTGACATGATTTTCCATATTCAATGTATACTTAAAATACTACTTAATACCTATCTTATATCGAAAATGATGAATTGTGTTCTGGGAAGTTACTGTAAATGAATATGTTCTTTCCATTCATGTGTATTTCTTATGATAGAGTGAAAATTAAAAAAAAATAGATGTTGAATTGATAACAATAAAAGTTAGAATGTAATTTGCATCATTAAAAAAATCCATTAGTAGTTTAAAATAAAGAATTATGCAAGAATAAGGCTAATAATAAAGGTATAAATGAAGAAAAGACATTTTAAACTTGTCACTAAATAGGTTGTTTTCGATAGTTAAAATGTTCTAGGACAGGGACATGAGAAAGTAAATCTTGTCACGAATGTTTAGAGGCCTTGCTAAAAATATTAAGTTTTTAATTTGGCTGGGGTATAAGTAATGGGCAAACTTTTAATGAAAATGTAGTTAATAGTTGAACCTTGACTGCAGACAAGGAGAAGGAAAAATTTCATCATTAAGAGTTTGTCTTAATTCGCCATTGGAAAATCAGTAAAACATCAGAAGTAAATATAATGTTCCTTTATATTCCACAAATACTGATTGAAAAACCTTCATATCACAACTTCTAAGAAATTATTTTCTGTGAGAAGGGTCCCCAAAGTAAACAAGTCTACCATTTCACATAAAGAAATCTTACTATGGTAGAAAGTCTAATATTTTTTTAAAGACAGTAATAACACTTAAGAGCTTCCAAGAATGGTATGCACAAGGATATTTCAATGGAAGAATCAGAAAAAAAATGATTGAAGGATATATATTTGAGATAAATGTTGGAGGATTTTGAATGTCTCAGAAGGGAGGTAGCAAATGGGAAATATTTCAGACTTGGGTAATATCTGTTCAAACTGACAGGGACAAACTTGGGAGGTGATCTTAAAAAACAATTAATAGCTTTATAGTTAAAAAATAAAAAGAGTATATGCAGAGTACTAAAAGAAGGCAATTTTGTGAATTACAGGGTCATCAAACTGGAGATTTATATGGATAAAATATGATATTACAAAATGTGATAGTTTATCATGACAAAACTTAGTCAGAAATCTTGTTAATGATCAAAGAAAAACATTAAAATTCTCATTGAAAGAGTAAAATTGAATAAAACAAATTCTCTCTTTAAAACACAATTAGTAAATTAAAGATAGGATTATATTACTGCTAGCAGTAGCTTTGATGAGTTGCTTATTTTTTTATTGAACCCTTGAAAATTCTAAAAGAAAAATTACAGTGAAGAAATTAAGAGGTTATTACATAACACCTTGCTGGGGGACAGTTCATATTGAAAAACAAAAATTTATATAACTTTAAAATGTATTGATGCAAAGGCATAAACAAAAATAAAAACAAAACATGCTGGAATAATTTTGACTCAGTAATAAATAGAATTACTACAATGGAAAATCACTTTGCAAATTATTTTCTTTAGATTTGCTTTTATTTATAAGAAATATGTGTTTTTCTCTTGTAATATGAGTATACATTAAAGATAGTTTCAATACAAATTTTCTCCCAACAGCCTCAGGTACAGATGTGCTTGTACTAATTTGAACAGCGTCAGAAAATCTTACAGAACACTGATATAGTCTGATTCAAATTAGGCTTCACCTAATGCTCATGCATTTGCCCTATCTTCAGAGGTAGGGGAAAAATAATAAAAATAAATTTTCTAGCAACTTTTTTTTTTTTTTTTTTTGCTATGGGATATAAGGTAGCAGAAGAGCTATCTCATGATGCAACAGCTCTTAGCTACATTTTACTGGGTTAATACACTTGACTCCCAACTGCTATGAGTATAGGCTCCCAAATGCTGCACCTGACCATTTTTTTTTAATTGATGGGAATAACCTATGAACTCATTTCCCCATCCCAAATCTCCTAGGACATTCTAATGCTAAATGTGGACTTGTAAATGAAATTTATTTACTAATCTAATTCACTTGCTTCACGGGGAGATGGGCACTGTGCAGTGGTTAAGAATCAAAACTCTCTCCTTTGGGTCACACTAAGGCTGACACTTCATCACTTCTTATCTCTTTCTCCTTTCATAACCTGCTCTATTTCATGACTTAGATCTTTATACTGAAGATTGGTCAATCTTTTGTATTAATTTATTTTTATTTTTCTATGACAACAGAATCCATTACAATTCTTATTACATATATAGAACATATATTTTAATATCTGTGGTTGTATACAAATTATATGCACACCAATTCGTGTCTTCATACATGTACTTTGGATAATAATGTCCATCACATTCCACCATCATTTCTAACCGCATGCTCCTTCCCTTCCCCTCCCACCCCTCTGCCCCATCTAGAGTTAGTTTATTCCTCCCATGCTGCCCCTTCCTACTCCATTATGAATCTCCTTAATTCAGAGAAAAAATTCAGTATTTGGAATTCTGGGATTTGCTAACAGCATTATCTTCTTTACTCCATCCATTACCTGCAAATGCCATGATTTTTTTCTCCTTTATTGCTAAGTAATATTCCATTGTGTATATATGTCACATTTTTTTAATCCATTCATTTATTGAAGGGCATCTAGGTTGATTCCACAATTTAACTATTATGAATTGTGCTGCTATAAACATTGATGTGGCTGTGGCCCTGTAGTATGCTGTTTTTAAGTCCTTTGTAGACCTAGGAGAGGGATAACTGGGTCAAATCGTGGCTCCATTCTCAATTTTCTAAGAAATCTCCAAACTGTTTTCCATATTGACTACAGAAATTGGCAGTCCCACCAGTAATATATGAGTGTACCTTTTTCTCCACATCCTTGCCAACACTTATTGTTGTTGATAGCTGTCATTCTGCCTGGAGTGAAATGAAATCTTAAGAGTAGTTTTGTTTTCATTTCTCTAATTGCTACAGATGATGAACATTTTTTCATATATTTGATGATTGACACTTCTTCTGAGAAGTGTCTGTTCAGGTCCTTTGCCCATTTATTTATTGGGTTATTTGGGGGTGGGTTTGGTGTTTAACTTTTGAGTTCTTTATATACCTTAGAGATTGATGCTCTCTCTGATATGTGAGGAGTAAAGATTTGCTCCCAAGATGAAGGCTGGCTATTCACCTCACAGATTGTTTCTTTTGCTGAGAAGACACATTTTAGTTTGAGTCATCCCATTTATTGATTCTAGATTTTAATTCTTGTGCCCTCTTCAGTCAGGTATGCAGCTTGCCCCTTGATTTTATTTTATTTTTTTCTATTTTCTATCTACAAGAGTGTTATTAAGGAAGTTGGGGCCTAATCCCACTTGATGGAGATTAGGGCCTACTTTTTCTTCTATTAGATGCAATGTCTCTAGTTTTATTCCTAGGTCCTTGATGTATTTTGAGTTGAGTTTTGTGCATGGTGAGAGATAGGGGTTTAATTTCATTTTGTTGCAAATGGATTTCCAGTTTTTCCAGCACCACTTGTTGAAGAGGCTATCTTTTCTCCAATGCATATTTTTGGTGCCTTTGTTTAAAATAAGATAATTGTAATTCTGTGGGTTAGTCTTTGTGTCCTCTATTCTGTATCATTGGTCTACCAGTCTGTTTTGGTGCCAATACTATACTGGTTTTGTTACTATTGCTCAGTAGTATAGTTTTAAGTCTGGTATAGTGATGCCACCTGTTTCACTCTTCTTGCTAAGAGTTGCTTTAGTTATTCTGGGTCTCTTATTTTTCGAGATGAATTTCATGACTGCTTTTTCCATTTCTATGATGAATGTCATTGGGATTTTGATCAGAATTGCATTAAATCTGTATAGTGCTTTTGTTCGTATGGTCATTTTGATAATATTAATACTGCCTATCCAAGAGCAAGGTAGATCTTTATATCTTCTAAGGTCTTCTTTGATTTATTTCTGTAGGGTTCTATAATTTTAATTATATAGATCTTTCACCTCTTTTATTAAGCCAATTCTCAAGTATTTTATTTATTTATTTTTTTGTTTGTGTGGCTATTGTCAATGAGGTAGTTTTCCCCATTTCCCTTTCTGAGGATTTGTCACTGATACACAGAAATGCCTTTGATTTATAGGTGTCAATTTTATATTTTGCTACTTTGCTGAATTCATCTACTTGTTTTAGATGTCTTCTGGTAGAACTTTTAGGGTCTTCTAGGTATAGAATCAATCAGCAAATAGTGCCAATTTGAGTTCTTCTTTTCCTATGTGTATACCTTTAATTTCTTTCATCTGTCTAATTGCTCTGGTCAGTGTTTCAAGAAATATGTTAAACAGACGTGGTGAAAGAGGGCATCCCTGTCTTGTTCCAGTTTTTAAAGGGAATGCCTTCAATTTTTCTCCATTTAGGATGATGTTGGCCTGGGGCATAGCATAGATAGCCTTTATGATGTTGAAATATGTTCCTGATATCCCTAATATTTCTTGTGTTTTGAACATGAAAGGGTGCTGTCTTTTGTCAAATGCTTTTTCTACATCTATTGAGAGGATCATAAGATTGATATCTTTGAGTCAATTGATGTGATGAATTACATTTATTGCTTTCAGTATGTTGAATCAACCTTGCATCCCTGAGATGAATCCCACTTGATTGTGGTGCATGATCTTCTTAATATGCTTTTGTATTTAATTTGCCAGAATTTTATTGAGAATTTTTGCATCTATGCTCATTAGAGGTATAGGTCTAAAGTTTTTTTTTTTAAATGTGTCTTTGCCTGGTTTTGGAATCAGGGTGGTATTGACTTCATAGAAAGAGTTTGGAAGTGCTCCCTCTTTTTCTATTTCCTGAAATAAATTAAAGAATGTTGGTATTAGTTCTTCTTTAAAGGTCTTGTAGAGCTTGGCTGTGTATCCATGCAGTTCTGGGCTTCTCTTGGTCGGTAGTCTTCTGATGGTGTCTTCTATTTCATCACTTGAAATTGAACTGTTTAAATTATCTATATCATCCTGATTCAATTTGGGCAAATTATATGAGTCTAGAAATTTATCTACGTCTTCAATATTTTCTATTTTACTGGAGTACAGGTTTTCAAAATAATTTCTAATTATCTTCTGTATTTCTGTAGAGTCTTTGTGATATTTCCTTTTTCATCACATAAGTTAGTAATTTGAATTTTCTTTCTCCTTCTTTTCATTAGCATGGCTAAAGATCTGTCAATTTTATTTATTTTTTCAAGGAACCAACTTTTTGTTCTGTAAATTTTTCAATTGTTTCTTTTGTTTCAGTTTTATTGATTTCAGCTCTGATTTTAATTATTTCCTGTCTTCTGCTGCTTTTGGTGTTGATTTGTTCTTCTTTTTCTAGGGCTTTGAGATTTAATGTTAAGACATTTATTGTTTTTTTTTTCTTCTTTTAAGGAATACACTCCATTCAATAAGCTTTCCTCTTAGAACTGCTTTCAGATTTTGATATGTTGTATCTGTATTCTTATTTACCTCTAAAATATTTTTTTAGTCTCCTCCTCTATGTCTTCAGCAACCCATTGTTCATTCTTCAGCATATTATTTAGTCTGCAGGTGTTGAGGTGAATTTTATTTCTTACTTTATCATTGATTTCTAATTTCAATCCATTATTATATGATAGAATATAGGGTAGTATCTCTACTTTTTTTACATTTGCTATGAATTGCTTTGTGGCATAGAATTGGTCTATGCCACAAGGAGAAGGATCCATGTACTGCTGAGAAGAAATTGTATTCTCTCGTTTAAAGATGAAATATTCTATATGTGTCAGTTAAGTCTAAGTTATTGACTGTATTATTGAGTTCTGTAGTTTCTTTGTTCAGTTTTTGTTTAAGTTTTTGTAAGTTGTTAGTGTATGGTTCCCTTGAGTAGTATGTAGTGTCCTTATTTATCCTTTTTGATTGAATTTAGCTTGAAGTCTATTTGATATGAGGATGGAAACCCACTGCTTACTTTCGTAGCTCATGTGAGTGGAGTGATTTTTCCCAATATTTCACCTTCAGACTGTGGATGTCTTTTCCTATGAAATGAGACTCGTGGAGGCAGCATATTGTTGGGTATTTTTTTTAATCCAATCGGCTGGTTTATGTCTTTTGATTGGTGAGTTTAGGCCAATAACATTCAAGGTTATTAATGAAACACGATTTGTATTCCAAACCATTTTTGTTTATTTATGGTATTTAACATGACTTGGTTTCTCCTCTGATTAGATTTTCCTTTAGTGTAATACCTCCCTCTGCTGATTTTCATTATTGTTTTTCAACTCTTCTTTGTGGAATATTTTGCTGAGGATGTTCTGTAGTGCAGGCTTTCTAGCTGTAAATTCTTTTAACTTTTGTTTATTATGGAAAGTTTTCATTTCATCATCAAATAAAGCTTAGTTTTGTTGGATATAAGATTCTTGGTTGGCATTCATTTTCTTTCAGAGCTTGTTATATGTTGTTCCACCATCTCCTGGCTTTGAGTGTCTGGGTTGAAAAATCTGCTGATATACAAATTTATCTCTCCCTATATGTGATCTGATTCCTTTCCTCTTGCAGCTTTTAAGATTCTATCCTCATTATGTATGCTAGGCATTTTCATTATAATGTGACTTGGTGTAGATCTGTTGTAATTTTGTACATTTGATGTCCTATAAGCCTCTTATATTTGGTTTTAAAATTTGTTCTTAATGCTTGGGAAGTTTTCTGATGTTATCTCATTGAATAGCTTGCTCATTCCTTTGGTCTGTGCCTTCCTCTATCCCAATAACTCTTAGGTTTGTCCTTTTGATCCTGTCACATAATTCTTGGGTGTTCAACCTGTATTTGCTCTCTAATATCTTTTTTGGAGTGGTCAATATTTGCCTGTATTTGCTCATTTAGGTCATTCTTCAATTCACAGATCATTTTAATTATGAACCTTCTGAACTCCTTCTCTGACATTTCATCAACTTTGCTGTTCATGATTTCTGTTATTATAGTGTCCTGGTTTGTTTGGAGTACTTTCCTCCTTTGTTTTTCATGTTGTCTATGTGTCTTCTTGCAATGTGGATCTGAGATATTACAGTTTCTTCCCTATATTCTTGTAGTACCCATGCAGATTGTAACTCTCCTTGATGTTGGGCTTCCAGACCGTACTGGTGTGTTGAGAGCCACAGCCAAAGGGGCCCCAGCAAACTTCCAGCTGCCAGCAAGCTTCAGACTGCCCCAGCAACATCTAGCTGATTGGCTCCTCTGCGGTGATGTTCATTGGGCTGTTTCCCTGCCCTTCAGACTGCCAGCTGATGATTGGCTCACAGCTGCCCCAGCAACATCTAGCTGATTGGCTCCTCCACGGAGCTGCTCATTGGGTGACTTCTTTGGCTCTGCCCACGCAACCCAGCCAATCGGCCTCAAGAGGAGGAGGATTGTGGGAGGAAAAGGCTGGTGTGGGGGAGAGAGGCTTGTGGAAGCCGGTGGTGGCAGTTGGGCTCTGAGGGTTTTTCCCTGGAGCTGTTTTGTTTGGCGTTTGTAGTTCTAAAAATAAAGTTAGTTTCCTTTTGACAAGTGGCTCCTGATTTGTGCCAAGCCAGACTTCGGCATTTGGTGGCTCGCACGGGGAGCAACTGAGGGTAAGTAAACTGCTCGCCCCTGAGGGCAGGGCGAGAGGATGGGTAGCCATTCTAAGTTTACTCTTTTGTTTTGCTTCGTTTTTGTTTTAACTTGCCTGTCCCTGGAGATGAGTGAGAGGGAAGAAAAACCACTCACATCTGAGGAAAAACTATTTGCGTTTGAGGAACAGATAGGGAGAAAGGACGGATGGACATGTCAGGAGGATAGAAAGGCTGTTATAATGATTTTGTGTGGTTCCCTTTTTATTGGATTCTGTCTCGGTTTTGTTTGGCGTCATCTTGTTGGGTTGTATTATAGTAGAAATACGGGATCAGCAATTAGTAAAAAACAAACCGAAAGAGTGTTAAGTAAATTGTTAGAGGAAGGAAGCTTCCCAGTAAAACCAAGAGCAGTCAGGGCATACGTTGATGTAATACAAGAATATAGCCCATGGCTTTTTAAGGAGGAGTTGTTAGATATATCACAATGGAACCATCATGGTGAAGATTTAAAAAGAATAGAAAAGAACTACCCAGGGACTCTGCCAGTTGGCACATTGTCATTGTGGACGTTGGTATCTAGTTTGCTTAGTCCAAAGCCTTCAGTTCAGACAGAGGTAGAGGAAGAAGAAGACATATTGATTCAAGTAGAAGAGGAAGTCTCTCAAGTTAGTCAGACAGAGGAAAAGATTCAAGTAAAAGCTCGAGCTAGTCAGAAAGAGGAAAAGATTCAAGTAAAAGAGAAGGTCTTTCGAGATAGTGAGACAGAGGAAGGAAGTTTAGAGCAGAAAAATCTATCAGGAGAAAAGTTAAAACAGGTGACTGCTAATAAGACCCTTTTGTTAGAGAGCGTAAGTGTCCAACCAACAGCACCGCCTCTACAGGAGACTGCTACTAACAGCATTCTATCACCAGAGGGCGTAAGTGTTCAACCAACAGCGCCACCTCTACAGGAGACTGCTACTAACAGCACTCTATCACCAGAGGGCATAAGTGTCCAATCAACAGCACCACCTCCATATGCTAAGAGACTCCCAACCCCCGCAGTTGATAGTTTGGATCCTGAGACAGGATCTCAAGTATGCCCTGTATTTGAGGTAGGAGGGCAGCGAACTTACCAGGGTTTAAATTTCAAATCAGTGAAGGAGCTAAAAGAGGCTGTAGCAACCTATGGTCCTCAAGCACCCTTCACTGTAAGCTTGGTCGAATCCATTACCAACTTAAGCATGACGCCAGCAGATTGGGCTAGTTTGTGTAAAGCTGTGCTAAATGGAGGACAATACCTGTTATGGAAGGTTGCCAATGAGGAATTTTGCAAGGAGACGGCTAGTCGAAATGCAGCAGCTGGTTATCCTCAGAGAAATCTAGATATGTTGTTAGGAAAGGGACCTTATGAGGATCGGCAGCAACAACTTGCATATGATCCTGGTGTATATTTACAAATTGCTGTAGATGCAGTTAGGGCATGGAAGTCTTTACAAGAACCTGGAGGTTTACAAGGTCAATTATCTAAGATAATACAAGGAGCTAATGAACCTTACGCTGAATTTGTAGATAGGCTTATTCAAACAGCTACCAGAGTTTTTGGGAATACAGAACAAGCAATGCCATTTATAAAACAACTGGCTTATGACCAAGCGAATCGTTGGTGTAGAGATATCATTAGACCATGGAAACATGAAGATTTAAACACATATATTAAATTATGTAGAGACATTAATGAACAAGGGCAAATTGTGGCAGCTGCAGTAAAACAAGCTTTAGATGCCAGAGACATTAATGAACAAGGGCAAATTGTGGCAGCTGCAGTAAAACAGGCTTTAGATGCCAGAGACATTAATGAACAAGGGCAAATTGTGGCAGCTGCAGTAAAACAGGTTTTAGATGCCAGAGACATTAATGAACAAGGGCAAATTGTGGCAGCTGCAGTAAAACAGGCTTTAGATGCCAGGCCAAGAACATGCTACAATTGTCAACAAACAGGACATTTTAAAAGGAATTGCCCCATAGGAGGAGGGTTTAACAAAACTAGGTATCAAACAAGTAGAATACCGGGTATTTGCCCACGATGCCGTAGAGGGAGACATTGGGCTAATGAATGCCGTTCTCAAACCACCATAGAGGGTACTCCATTATATTGGGCTAATGAATACCGTCCTCAAACCACCATAGAGGGTACTCCATTATCAAAAAACGAACAAGGACAAGGTGTTTATCCACAATATCGTGGACAAAGGCATCGGGCTCCGTTGCCAAAAAATGGACAGGGGGCCCCAATGCTCCGGGGCCCCAAACCACAAATATACGGAGCACTGGAGGAACCCAGCAACCCCAGCAACCCCATCAGGGTAGTGCCCAGCACATCAGATCCCTCATCAGACAAACCAGAGGGAGCGCAGGGTTGGACATCTGCGCCTCCACTAAATCAGTACTAACTCCAGAGATGGGAGTTCAAATCATTCCCACAGGGGTAAAAGGACCTCTTCCCAAAGGAACAGTAGGCTTATTATTGGGACGCAGCTCTTCTACTCTAAAAGGACTTTTGATAAGTCCTGGGGTAATTGATTCCAATTATGAAGGTGAAATAAAAATTATAGCCAGTTCTCCAAAGGGTATATCAGTAATTTCACCAGGAGATAGAATAGCACAGTTACTAATAATACCAAGCCTACATGATAAATTTTCCAGTCATGTTGTAGAAAGAGGTTCCAAGGGATTAGGCTCCACAGGTGTAGATTGGGCTATGCTTTCTTTAAATCTAGATTCTCGCCCCATGCTAAAACTAAATATTCAAGGACATGAATTTAATGGGCTACTGGATACAGGTGCAGATCTTAGCATCATCTCTCGTCAAGAATGGCCAAAACATTGGCCATTACAACAAGCCACTCAATCGCTTCGAGGCCTAGGAGTGGCGACTAATCCCGATAGAAGTGCAATGCTATTAGATTGGAAGGATCCTGAAGGATGTGAAGGAACTATACAGCCATATGTATTGGATCATCTTCCCGTAAATTTATGGGGACGAGATGTCTTAGATCAATTAGGTTTGACATTAACAAATAATATCAATCAAAATGCACCCACTATTATGGCTAGACAAGGTTTTAGGAAAGGAAAAAGATTAGAAAGACAAGAACAATGTATAGCAGCACCAATACAAATAGATCAAGGAACAGACAGACATGGGTTGGATTTTCACAAAGGGCCACTGAGACAATAAAAATTACATGGAAATCAGAAAGACCAGTATGGGTTCCTCAGTGGCCCTTGACTAAAGAAAAGACACAAGTAGCCCATGATCTGGTCAAACAACAATTAGCGGAAGGACATATACAACCTTCTGTATCTCCCCATAATACTCCCATTTTTGTCATCAAAAAGAAATCTGGTAAATGGAGATTACTGCAAGATTTAAGAGCCATTAACAATGAAATGGTCATTATGGGACCTGCTCAATCGGGGATTCCTCAATTGTCTGCTTTGCCAAAAACTTGGTATGTTTTAGTTATAGATATTAAAGATTGTTTTTTTTCAATTCCAATTCATCCTGAGGATAGTCCACGTTTTGCATTTACTATCCCTGCACTAAATCATGAAGGTCCTGATCAGAGATATGAATGGAAAGTACTCCCTCAAGGGATGGCTAACAGCCCAACTATGTGTCAAATTTATGTTAACAAAGTAATCCAGCCACTTAGAAATCAAAATCCTGAACTACAAATATTTCACTATATGGATGATGTGTTATTGGCACACAAAGCTAAAAACACATTGCTAGAATGTTATGCCATACTTACAAACTTATTAAAAAATTATAATCTAGAGATAGCAATAGATAAAGTGCAATTAAATTTTCCAATTAATTATTTAGGAGTTCTATTATCCTCAACCATGGTCCGTCCACCAAAAATTCAAATACGAGTAGATCAACTCAAATCACTTAATGACTTTCAAAAGTTATTAGGAGACATAAATTGGATAAGGCCTTATCTAGGTATTCCAACAGGAGAATTGGGACCTTTATTTGATATCCTAAAAGGTCCATCAGATCCAAATTCACCCCGAATGTTAACGCCTGAAGCAAGAAAGGCATTAAAAATCATTGAAACATATATGGAAAATATGCATTTGGATAGAATTGATATAAGTTTGCCTTTATTATTTATTGTATTACCAACAAAAAATATTCCTACAGGAGTATTTTGGCAAGAAGGTCCATTATTATGGATACATTTATCTTATTCTCCTAACACTATTCTTACTAGATATCCTGAGGCTGTAGGACAATTAATACTCAAAGGAATAAAAACAGCAAAGGCAGTGTTTGGAATTTCTCCCCATAAAATTATTACTCCATATACTATGAATCAAATTGATGAATTAGCTAATGAGTTAAATACTTGGGCAATAATAATGTGCAAATCTAATGTTTCATTTGATAACCACTTACCATCTAATCCTTTATTGTCTTTTTGGTCATTGCATCCTGTAATTTTTCCAAAAATGACAAGAAAAACACCTATCATGAATGCTCCAAATATATTCACTGATGGGTCAAATAATGGTACAGCAGCAATAGTTACACCTGATCAAACTTTTACATTTTTAGTACCCAAACAATCAGCTCAAAAGGTAGAGCTTAATGCAGTATTACAAACTTTTGTGATGTTTAAAGATTCTGTATTTAATTTATTTTCTGATAGCCAGTATATAGTTAATGCTATAGTATCCCTTGAAGATGCTGGTAGAATTTCCCCTTCTTCTACTGTTTTCTCTTTGTTTTCCACTATACAAAGTTTAATCTGGGACAGAAAAGATCCATTCTTTATAGGACATATCAGGGCACATACAGGATTGCCTGGAGCCCTTAGTTTAGGCAATGATTTAGCAGATAAAACTACACGTGACATACATATTTTCTCTGTACTAGAAGAAGCTATAAATTTTCATGAAAGATTCCATGTCAATGCTAATACTTTACAAAAGCGTTTTAAAATAACTAAGGAACAAGCTAGACAAATAATAAAACAATGTCAAAATTGTGTGACCTTTTTACCACAAGTTAATCTTGGAGTCAATCCTAGAGGATTGATGCCTAACCATATTTGGCAGATGGACGTCACACACTTGCCAGAATTTGGAAAATTAAAATATTTGCATGTTACAATTGATACTTCTTCTGGATTTTTGATGGGCTCCCTTCATGCCGGCGAAAAAACTAAAGATGTTATAGCTCATTGCTTACAAAATTTTGCCACTGTGGGCATTCCAAAACAGTTAAAAACAGATAATGCCCCTGGTTATACGTCTACTTCTTTTAAACAATTTTGCTCATCATTTGGCATTACTCATATAACAGGAATCCCATACAATCCACAGGGTCAAGGCATAGTTGAAAGAGCTCATCAAACTATTAAAATGTACTTATTAAAGCAAAAAGATGGAATTGGGAAGGGGTATATATTCCCCAAAGATAAACTTAAAATAACGCTTTTTACTCTAAACTTTTTAAATTTGGATTCATCAGGACTTAGTGCTGCAGAAAGGCATATGTGTCCAAAAAATGTACATAAGCCCAAGGTACTTTGGAAAGATATTCTAACAGGACAATGGAAAGGTCCTGACCCAGTAATTGTCTGGAATCGGGGGTCTGTTTGTGTGTTTCCACAGGAAGAACAGCAGCCGATTTGGATTCCAGAGAGATTAACCAAGGTTCTGACCCAGAACAGCAGCCGATTTGGATTTCAGAGAGATTAACCAAGGTTCTGACCCAGTGATTGTCTGGAGTCGGGGGCCTGTTTGTGTGTTTCCACAGGGAGAACAGCAGCTGATTTGGATTCCGGAGAGATTAACTAAAATCCTGACCCAGTGATTGTCTGGAGTCGGGGGTCTGTTTTTGTGTTTCCACAGAGAGAACAGCAGCCGATTTGGATTCCAGAGAGATTAACTAAAGCGATTTCTACAGACCAAAAAGAAGATGATTTAGCTCAAATCCATAATAGCTGATATCCAAAACTCCAATTTGGCTATCCTTACATCTGCGACAGAACCAGGATGCTTTTTTCAATATCTATTTTATTATTGCCCTTTCCCATATCATGAAGTTCTATTTTATTTTTTTGAGCTCATACAGACCTAGGTTAATGTTTTGCTGATCAGTTCTATTTTTTTTTTTTTGACTATAGAGTTTTTAAACATTGCAATAGAGATTTTACCTGTAAAAAGTTATAAGGCCTTTACTATTGTGTTATGTGTTGTATGTATTATATTATGTGTGCACACTTGTGTTTTGTGTTATATGTTTGAATGTACGTATGTCCAATGTACATATTTCTATATATCATATATGATGAGCGCTCATGAAAAGATGGATCCAAATATTTTTTTTTTTATTCACGTGATTTAAATGGTTTAATTTAAATTGGGTAAATAACTGTTAAGAATTGTTTTAATATGTAAACAAAAAGGAGGTTAACAGATCTGTTTGTTTACTCTCACCTTTAGTTTTCATTATATTTAATAATTCTCTTCACTATAATATAAATTGTTAAGAAAATTGTTTTCTTTTAGTGTCTTCTGGAATGTTACCTAATTTTTTCTTTAGCCATTATTGCCAGAATTTCTATCTTCATCCCAGTGCCGATGAAGATAATATAAATTGTTAAGAAAATTGTTTTCTTTTAAGAAAATTGTTTTCTTTTAGTGCCTTCTGGAATGTTACCTAATTTTTTCTTTAGCCATTATTGCCAGAATTTCTATCTTCATCCCAGTGCCGATGAAGATAATATAAATTGTTAAGAAAATTGTTTTCTTTTAGTGTCTTCTGGAATGTTACCTAATTTTTTCTTTAGTCATTATTGCCAGAATTCCTATCTTCATCCCTGTGCCAGTGAAGACAAAGATAAAACTAATCTACAGTTTCTGCAATAGCCATCACTGAACTGCTTACAGAACTTACACTGAACTGCTTACAGAACCGTCAATTGACTTGGTATATCTTCCTCCCTTCTGCTTGTCATGATCATTCAGCTAAAATTTGGGGGTCAACAGAGGTGAGGCAAAGAACCTCACCCCCCCCCCCCCCGCTGAGACCTCTCCACAGGTGTGGCTGTACTGGACCGGTAGTCAATGACGGGTAAGATCCAATTACAATGGTACCAACCTAAGACAGGAGGCTGACGCCCTGAGGTCAGCTCATCCGAAGACGGGTAAGGACCATATGTATTGGACAACCTAAGGCAGGCACGGTCCATAAGCCACATGCTTGTTGTTTAAACAGAGAGGGGGAGATGTTGAGAGCCACAGCCAAAGGGGCCCCAGCAAACTTCCAGCTGCCAGCAAGCTTCAGACTGCCCCAGCAACATCTAGCTGATTGGCTCCTCTGCGGTGATGTTCATTGGGCTGTTTCCCTGCCCTTCAGACTGCCAGCTGATGATTGGCTCACAGCTGCCCCAGCAACATCTAGCTGATTGGCTCCTCCACGGAGCTGCTCATTGGGTGACTTCTTTGGCTCTGCCCACGCAACCCAGCCAATCGGCCTCAAGAGGAGGAGGATTGTGGGAGGAAAAGGCTGGTGTGGGGGAGAGAGGCTTGTGGAAGCCGGTGGTGGCAGTTGGGCTCTGAGGGTTTTTCCCTGGAGCTGTTTTGTTTGGCGTTTGTAGTTCTAAAAATAAAGTTAGTTTCCTTTTGACAAGTGGCTCCTGATTTGTGCCAAGCCAGACTTCGGCACTGGTGTCCCTCAGTATAGGCTACTGCATCTAAAGGTGGTGACAGCAATAGCTGAGATAACTCCAGAAAATAGTTAAGGTGCCCCAAGATGCAAGCAATGTCTTACAGAGATGGGGCTGAAAGGGTGGGCCTCACATTCCCTTTGGAATGCCTGTTCTGAGATGCAGCTGCTTCTAGGCCTTGTCTGTTTTCAAAAAGTTAGGGGCTACTGGGTGGAGAAGGCTATGGAAATGACTGCAGTGTTCCAAGATAGAAGTGAGTTAAGCTTAGGCTCCCAGGTGAAGGGGAGCAAACTTGGACCTACCCTGGACCTGGGTCCTGCACAAGTCATTGTGGATGGATCTGGGCCAGGCCTGGACTCTTGTGGTAGTCTGCTAGTTAGAAGAGATGATCCTGTGCCAGAGGCTAGGCTTGGGCTAGGTGCCTGCTAGTAGAGGGGTGGACCAAGGCCTACTGAGAGCCTGGGTCCCATGTGGGCTGGTGTGGGCGGATCTGGGGTGGGCCTGGGTTCTGTGGTAGTCTGATGGTTTGAAGAGGCAGTCCTGTGCCAGATGTGGGCTCTGCTGAGTGTTTGCTTCGCAGGTGGAGGGGTGGACCTGGACCTACTGTGAACCTGGGTCCCATGCCGGCTGGTGTGGGTGGATATGATTGGTCAACCTTGTGTACTGGAATTTCTGTCTCAGACTTTATTCTAGGAAATTCACCCAAAAGGAAAATTTTTCATAGTGCATATAGACATGGCACAATAATAATATTTCATCCCTCATTTGCAATGGGAGCCCCTCTGTGCTCTCACTCCAATACTTCTCTATTGTTTTGGGGTTCAAGACACTCTGAGATCCTCTCAGTATATATGTGTTAGAGACTCTGGAAGTAAAGTATGTTTGTGTGTGCACAGGGAGTGAAGGATCAGTGCTTTTGGGGTCAAACTTTATAGATGTGAGAAAGAATGCCATAGATGAAGTATTCTTGCTTCTCTCTTCCTCCCCTTTTCCTGCCCATGGACTTCTGAGAGAGTAACAGGAGATAGAGTCTTTATTTTCTCCACAAAATACATCTTAAAATACATTGAGATATGAAGCAATCAGCTTGTCAAAAAGGGAATATGTTTGCTATTATTTATTTTGTCTTTTTTTTGTCTCTCTCTGTCTTCTCTCTTTCTCTATCTCTGTTTACTTTCAGAGTTTCAGAGATAACAAACTCAATTAATGACAAACTATTTTGGATAGTTTTTGTGAATATAAGAATTGTTCATTTTTCCACAATAATTATTGTTCTATAGGTAATAAGTAAGAAGATTTTGGAGGGAAGAAATTTTAAATTAGAAAAGAATTAAACTAAATCAATGTAATAAAAGGAAACACATGGAGAAATGATACACATGTATCCTATCAAAGGATACTCTCATAGATGGAAACCAAATTGTCATAGAAGGGGCTCAGGCATACTTTAGAATTAATGGAGACAGGTGGCTAAATAAGACTATGTGTGAGAGATGAACAATCTTGTTGTTAAGGATCCATCTTCATTGGAGGGAGGATCAAACTATATGCAAAGACAATGCCTCATTTCAAAAGATATGCCACCATTCTGAGCACCATTCCATTCTATCTCTTAAGTCATACAAAATTGCCTGAATCATATAATGATTCAGACTAAAAATGAAAGAATTACTTTCTGGAAAAGAATGATTGGGATCATAATAAGGCATTGCTTTTTAGCCTGTTTGAAGCAAGCAGGGAAAGTAAAAAGGTAAACTTAAAGGCTTAGGATACATGTTAGACATACAGGAAAGGATTCAGTTTTAAATGAGTTTTAGGGGAAATGATTTTAGCCATGTAAGTGAACAGATCTAATAACCTCTGATAATATTAAGAGAATTTTTAACTACTAAAAAGATATTTTATAATTTTATTTAATTTCATTTGCTGTTTTCTTATTTCTGTTTGTAGAAAACATCTATCCTTTTAGAGTGAATTGTGCACTGAGAATCCTTAATCCTCACAGGAGACCGGAGGTGCCTACAGGGAACAGGAGATAGCAGTAAAACAAAAGACAGAACAGGAGTGATAGAAAATGATGTATTTCTTGCCAACTGCTACAAAACTGTTTATAGTGAGACAACTCCCAATGATTCCTGCAAAAGCAAAAAGAAAGTGACCTGCACAGTGTGAACAGAAACAGCAAAGAAGAAAATGAGCAGAACAGATGGGGTGAAAAAAAAAGAGTCCTTCAACTTTGTCAATTCTTTTAATCTGTCCATCTTGAAATTTTTCCTCCATAATTTTCAATACACTTTGTGTCAAAGGAAAAGAACTAGATCATTACCTAAAAGACTAAGATGAAGGAGTTAACTGGCTTCCATCTTGGAATCAGAAAAATGAACATCTACCTTTCTGTTCCTCATAGATAACAAAGCTCAGGCAAGCTCAGGAGCATAAGCAGCAGGAGTCAGGACTGCTCATGTGCAGTACTCCTCAGGTGCAGCTGCACTGAAGGAAAAATGATGCTGTTTAGGCTAATGAGATAAAACACAATAAAGGCCAATGTAACCCAGCAGAAAGGGTCCTAAATGCACAGATCTATCAGCTGCTGTCTCTTTCTCCATCTGGTCTTATTTTTTTTCTCTGTATAATTTGTTCATTTCCCTACAGTCCCCCTTAACATTTTCTGATTCTGGGCCAAGCTGATATTGATTATTTATTGTGAGTTTCTTAAAACTGATAAAATTTGATTTTCTCTTATTCATAAGTCCTAAAATGAAATTAACTATGTTTTTCAAATCCTAAAATTCATATAAGACATCGGCATCAGAATAAGTTTGTAAGTGTCCTTTCAACTACAAAACAGTTTGGCATATACTTGCATCAAAAATGTAGTTTCTTATAAGGGGATAACATGGGCAAGGCTTGTGTTGCAGTTTTGAATGACATTAAGCAAAACACTTTTCTTCAATCCTGTAATTGAAACACATTAAGATGAAAGAAAAAGAAGACGATCTTACTAGTAAATCTGGCTGGGGAATGTGGCTTTGATTTTAGAGGATCCTTAAACGAGGAAATTTTACCATCTTAAAAGAATTGAAAGCTTGGTTTTCTCACAGGTGTCAAAGATTTTACCTTATAGCTCACTCCAAAGGATAAATACGCTATATCAAGAAGATAGCAAGAGCAACTCCAGCAGCAATAACAAAATCTCACAATGTCCTGCTAGGCCTTGAAGAGATCCATGTTGTAGTTACTTCTCCTAGGGAAAAGGACTAGAAGAATTTCCCTGAAGCAGAAGCATCTTCCTCTCCCTGGAACCTCTAAAAAGAAGGATACGTCTCAGGTCTCTCCTAATGCCCCCTCCTGCCAGGACAACCAATGCATAGGTCTTCTCTATGTGGACACAACAGAGCAGAAGGTGCCTTATGCAGGAGCTTCCCCAACAGCCTTCCTCCCAGCAGTATTCCAGCAAAGCATCTCAACAAATCACTGCCTAATGGCCTGGAAGCTGTTGCTTTGTGGGATATTTATACAACATTTATATATATATAAAAATTTTACACACAGACACACACACACACACACACCATAACTCCTCTTGAATGCACACCTTTAGACTTCTTTCAGCACTTACTTCAACCAGTCTGAAAAGAACAGATTCTAAACTCCCCTTAGGTACAATGTAAGCACATCTTACAGAAAGAATTTCAGTGAGCTCTGCTTCCACTTTCAGTCATCAAAATTACTGAGTTTCCCAGAATTTAAAGCCTTTACTTAATTTCTTAACTCAGTAATTTAGTTAATTTACTAAAATAAAATGTAATAATTGAAGCCACCTTGATTTCTTATACTACACTTAAGTTCCAGTGGATATGTTTCTGTTACTATTTACTATGGGATCTTGTTTGTAACAAAAATCTACATTTGTAAATATTTTAAGACATTTTAATTTCAAATGTTTGGATTTTTTAAGTGATAATTAAGGGTAAAACTCAAACTCAAATTTAAATTTATTTTATTTAATTTTAATTGATTTTTTAAAAATAAATGACAGCAGAATGCATTACGATTCTTATTAAGCATATACATTACAATTTTTCATATCTTTGGTTGTATATAAAGTTATATTTACACCAATTCATGTCTTCATACATGTACTTTGGGTAATGATGTCCATCACATTTTACAAAGATTTGACTCTGAGAACTTAAATTATTTTAATAAGCCTAATAATTCAGGTGTAAAAAATAAACTATTTTTCAAATTTTGGCTTAATTCATAAATTGAATTCCATTATCTCTGAAGAAAAAGTAAATTAGTTAATTCCAGTTGAACTTTGTGACCTGGTGTTTTTATGAGCATTTGTGTTATAATTATGGTATATGATGGGGTAAATGGTCAATAATCATGTGGGAGTCTAAGCTTCTAACAATGACATATTATCTGCTGTCCCTGTTTTTCTGCCTAGTGAGCATAACTTTGTTGTCACACATTCAGGTGTGGGCTTCTCCTGGTCTCCAGAGTTTAGCTCTTACATATTCCTTATCTCCATCTCTAGATTCATAAGGATTTTCTGGCCATGCCTTTGCATGTCTGGGAGAGCGGGAGACCTGTGATCTGTGGAATGACTTCAGTTTTTTTCTCCCAGTTTTTTTCTTTTTCTTTATAAGTCAAAATCTCCACTTTTGTGACATCATTTCCTGTGAGACACAGTTGTCTGACAAAACTTCCAAACCCTTGGGGATTCCTATTATTCACCCTCCTGATGAGATTTTTGAGGAGAACTGGAAAGGAACAAGAGTGCAGGGAATGAAGAACTGGATGAGTCATGGCTTGTAAAAAACACAGGTGAACATCCTTTAGATTAACCTCAGTACCACCATAACCCACTATGAGCAGGGACAGCACAGAGAATATTTAAATGAAGTTAAAGCAAATAACTGTGCTTAATTTGCTTATCTAAGGCCACATCATGCAGAAAAGATTGGATCAGGGAGGATTGTGTATAGTGTTGTATTTGATTTTCAACAAAAAGTTCATGCAAATATTTTTTTAAAGATTTATATTGAAGAGTTTCACTTTTTAATGTTCCTATTATAATTGATATCGGTATAATTTTAAATTCCTTTTTTATTTTTAGATTATGGTAATATAATTTGCATTTGCATATTGATGTTGTTTTCTACAAGTTATCTCAGGTGTCTTATTAGATTTAAGGAATTTAAAAATTTTGTTGATATCTTTTATGGTGATATTCAAATCATTTGCAAATAGTAATAGTTTATTTCTAATCTGTTTATATTTATTATTTATTTAAAAATGTAACATATATATGTATGTGTGTATATATTTATAAAAATATAATGGAGCTTGATTCAGCCATAAAGAAAATGAAATTATGGCACTGGCTGCTACATGAATAGCACTGGAGAATATCATGCAAGTGAAATAAACCAGCCTCAGAAAGTCAAGGGTCAAATGTTTTCTCTATATATACTGAAGCAAGAGCAAAAAGGGTAAGAGAAACATGTGGAGGGTAATCTCATGAAAATAGAGATCAGTGGAGTAGAGGAAGGGGGCAAAATGGGAGGGTGGAGGAACATGAAAAAGGAGGAACTGTGGAATGAAATGGACCAAATTATGCTAAATACATATATGAATATAGCACTGAGAATTTCATCTATTTGTGTATCTATAAAGCAAAAATTTTAGAAATTTTTTGATTGGTCAATAGAAAGAAGACTAGGGATTAGAAGAGGGAAAAATGGAGGAGGGAGGAGACGAAAAGATGAAATATTGGATGCTGAGGGCCATTGTCAAGTAGGAATGACGCATCGAAATTTCCTTGCCACAATACCCCATGTTAAATGGACTTGCCTTGGAATTTCGCTGTTGACATTGCATGTAGGTGACCTTGCTCAAGGACCAAGGTGGATCCGGGTTTAGAGCTGATCAGGTTTGAGGAAGTTTCCTGCTCCTTGAGTTTAAGGCATTCCCGGTTTAAGACAAGTTTAGGGCGTTCCCGTTTTAAGACAATATGGGTTTTAGGGAAGTTGGAGGTTGAAGATTATTGCTGCTGGGATTAGGGTGTTCCTGCTGCTCGTTCCCGTTGAGTTCTCGTGAGATTCAAATCGGATTTGGAAAAAAGCCTTGTGGAGTAGGTGAATTGGGTGGGCAGATTTTGGATTTCCCCTGAACGTGTGTGGAGGCCTGTGTGAGTTCGGGAATAAAGAATTGCTGTTTGAATCTACAAAGCTGTGAGTGGCTTGTGATTTAGTGCCAAGCCGAGACATTGGCAATTGGAGACTGAAATGGAGCAAATTTGATTCTGTGATTTTGTCAAAATGAACCCTAACATTGTGTATAATACACTAATATAAATATTCTAAAATGCATCATATGAATGTTTTGCATAATTTTACATAACCAATTTTATTTTCTTTAGTTTTACTATGTTTTCCATTATCATTTCATTTATATTTAATAATTTTTGAGATATAATTGATACTAAAGATTATCCAACATGGGGATGTAGCTCAATGGTAAAGTACTTGCAATAGCTTGCATGAAGCCCTGTTCATTCTCCAGCACCACAAAACAAACAAACAAACAAACAAAATACAATTTGATGGGTTTGAGCATTTGTATCCCTCCTGCCTTTTATTTTATTTTTTTAAATTATTGCCATGGCTAGTTCTTTCAATATTATACAGACCAGGAGTGTTCAGAGACAATATCCCTGTCTTCTAACAGGTGATAGAAAGAATTCAGCCTTTTAAATGTGTGTCTTTATCATTTTCTTTCAATTAAATTTAGTCTGCACATATGAGACTAAATTTCTTCTTTTCACCTCTTCTTATACTGAATAAATGAAGTGATTTATTGATATTGAAATAACCTTATTTCACCCACATCATGTATATATTTCTTTACATATTCTGGATCATATCTGCTAATACTGATTGATGGTATTCCTGTTTATCTTAATGAGAAAAATCTGTGTCTAGTATGCTTTTCTGTTAATCTTTTGGTGTAGTTTTGTTTTCAGTTTAAGGCTCTTTTTCATGGAGAGGAAGAACCTATTCATACCTATTTGTCATGGTTACTCTTCGTTTCCCTGAGGCCTTCACTGTACGTAGTGCTTTTTCAGGCCTCAGAACACTTTGTTAGGAGTACTTGAAAAGGTTCATAAATAAGAACCTCTAAATGCTGCACTGATCACTCACACCTTTGATCTCCAGGGATTCTATATTCGCTTATCAGCTACACCAAGCCTTGAGCACTTCTTTCTCTATTTTAACAAGTCCTGGTTTCTTCTTAGATTTTAGGATAATTGTTTCTCTTTAGATCTCTGTTATCAATGAGTGAAACAAAACTCATGGGTCTTCAACCCCGTAGCTTTGTTGTTGTTGTTATGAAGAATAAAGGAACGTTCTTTATCTCCCTCTCAGTCCTACCTTTAAAAAGGAATCCTTGGAAATTCATCTATTCAATATTCCCAGCTCATGGCAAGTGCCCCATTGTTTAAGATGATTAATCATGCAGTGCATAAGATGAGAACTAATTATCTTCTCTCCTCAAACCAGGATGTAACCTGGGCTTAATGGATATGTACCTTCCATCTCTTACATCAGTAAAGAATCCTTCATTCTCATCACTAGTAAGTTTTTTTTTTTTCATAGAAGTTCTCTTGCCTTCTCTACTATTTATTACTCATTTGAAACCTATAGGTAATAGAACATCCCATTATTGTTTTGAGAGGTTTGGGGAAGCAAAAGGGAGACATATATTATTTTCTGAATGATAAAGATATTGCATTTCTGAGTAACTGTGTGTTAGAGTCTGTAAACAAGTCAGGATGGCATCTGGCATTTTGCCAGAAGGAGTAGTTTGCCATTAAGTGTGGAGATTTCTTATTGGTTGACTGTTGTATCTAGTTTATGTTAATTAAGATAAGCTGTGTGAAATGTATAAATGTGGAATGTATAAATACCTCTGTTGTCCTACAATAAATGGCTCCCACTCCTGCTGTATCAATCTACACAAGTTGCTCATCACCCCCGGTTATTTTGCTGCAGCCGGACTGCGGCAACTGTGTTCTATATTTTTATTCCACACAATAAACCTAACTATAGGTAAAATGGAAAAAATTAAGGGTCTTCCTATAATCTCTTACATTGTCAGTGACACACTATGAAACCACATGTCATGTGAGTTCAACCAATTTTACATTTCATATAACTATATCAAAATTCTTCAGATTGTATGATTAAAACATTTTGGAACTATGAATTTTTGCCTTTGAATAATTCACTTATGTATTTTAGAAGGAAATTGGAAAATAATGCTTTTGAGATGTAAACCACATATTATTTTGAACTATGAAAATTTAAAAAGATATCAGAAAAGTTATAAGATGCTTTTCTCACTACCTTTTTATTAAATATAAGAAATAAGATAAAATACAAAGTGATCATGTTAGTATTTATCTCAATTGATAAAGCATCTGAAAATTTTGTCCTAAATTATAATATTTTTTTTCTTTGTGTGTGTGTGTTTGTGTGTGCTGGGGATAGAACCCAGGGCCTTGTGCATATGAGGCAAACACTCTACCAACTAAGCTACAGCCCCAGCCCATGAGACTTATATTGTAAGCCCTAATTGACCTATAATTATTAACTACATAATTAAGAAATGTGAACCGTTTTGAAGTACAGGTGTTCTTTAAAATGATGACACACTTAAACAGTGTAAGATTCAAGGATGAATTCCCACCCTAAAACACAGAGGAGGACTTCATAAAATTGTAAATAAATACTATGTATCTGGGTTTCTCTTTGCAGATGCATTTAGTAATACTCACTGACCTGTTATAACAATATTTTTTATTATTTATTTCCAGGTGCTCTAATAAAATTATTTATTACTATAACTAAAATATTTTTATAATTAATACCAGAAAAATGAACATTATATGTCTAGTCAGCTGGCTTATAAATTTGAGCAGAGACTTTGGTAATGTTTTATGACATTTCAGTATAATTTTAGAAATAAATCTTTAGAACAATGGATTCTAGTAATGTACCAGAAAGAACAGGGTAATTGAGCAACTGGATTAGTAGATGAAAAAATATTCAAAGTTTTGGTATGCTTCATGAAGGCTAATCTTTCTGCAGCAAATTGTTAAAGTAAATTGACTTATATGTGAACCTCTAAAAAGATCTGCTTCTTAGAATCATAGAATAATATTGAACATTTGAAATAATCTAGTATAATCTTCTATTCTAGAGGTAAAAACAAATGTCGACTAACAACAGTGAAAGGCCTCTCAATTGATATTTGTAGTAGAGGAAGGCATAAGACTCTGTAGCCTCTCTCTCAAGAAATTCATAAAATTGGTAAAGTTTTAGGTGATTCATTTTGAGACTTAAAATATATGTTAGTGTACATTTCTGAAAAGGAATATGTCACCTAAATATCCAAATAAAATCTGTGTATATTACAACCGATGAGTTTTATATTTAAACTGTGGTTCAGAAACTAGATTAATAACATTGGTAACTGCAATATAACTTCTTTTAGAAAGAAAGCAATCTAAAATTGATAAAATATGTAAAATCCATAAAATTCAGTTACATTTATTTAACTATATATATATTATATTATTAGTAACATTCTAATAATATAATATATATGTATATTATTATATGTAACATTCTAAACTTGTTTTCAAAACTTACAAATTTAAAATGCTTTTATTCAGAATTTTCAATATTAATATAATTTAAAAGTCTATGTATTTTAATGTTTATTAATTATTTAAAAATATAAAGTCCAAATAAAAAATGTGAATCAAGTATAAAGTTTCTAAATGTATTAAAAAATATGTAGATAGATAGAAGCATGGTTGGCATGCATTTTAAATGTATTTTATATGTTATGACACAGAATAAATAATTGAATAATAATGTGATATGTAACAATAACTGTGGGATTTGACTTAGAAAGAACTAGTATTATTACAAAATGAAGGAAATGGTTGAATTGCTTTGCTATTATGATATTTGCATGTAATTAATCACTGAAAATGTTCTTTTTAAAAGATGGTATATAAAAATATTTTAATTTAAAATGTCTAATTTAATGATGTTTGGGGTATAAAATACATGGTATATTTAGATATAATAAATTCCTGAATCATGTTGTCATTTTGAGTATTAAAGATAACATGCAAATTAGTTAAGCTAAATTCTATTACTTAGTATAATGTTAAAATTAATTATTAGATACTGAGTACAATGTTATAATTATAGTCAAGTATCATTCTTAATAGAAGAGCACTTTTTAATTTTTTTGGCATTAATAGGAGATTTAAAATCAATGTTTTCTCTTCATAATATATAAAACAACTTTTGCTTAATTAGTGTTTACTTTTCAGTAAAGAACCTGAATACTTTGTGTCATTGATAGTGAAAGGCAATTTAAAAATACCTCTAGTATTTTTGTTTTCTTTTTACTAGAAACCAAAATTTAACACCATGATTTAACTAGCCTATGTAATACTTTCAAGTTGGTAACTGCCCTTGTTCTATAGTGCCAGAGTTATTGGGTAAAGGCCTTACAATTTTGTCATTTAAAAAAAAAAATCATCCTCTTGAAAGCCCTCAAACTTGTTTTTTATGTGAAGTATGAATTTAGATGACTCTATGTAGTGCTGCATAATAAAAAATTAAAGAATAACAGCTGGAACCAAGACCTGCATAAAGGTTTTACTGAATTTGTATTCTGTTTTTTACTTGATTATCATCACTTTTAAATTCAGTTTATGCAAAATAGAAAGACCTTAAAAGGAAAAACAAATATAATTAATAGATTTTTGTATATATAATTTTTTCAACATTTTCATGAAAGGCAATGTTTTAATATTAAAGAAAATGAAACATGAAATAGAATTCATCCTTAATAATAATCATTTAATATTTGAAGTAAAAATATCTAGTACTTGTGAAGTTCACATTTCTAGCAATATCTAAGAAAATTACTCATTTTACATTCAAATTGTATTTAAAATAATTAAATATAAAATTAGATATGGACAAAATTCTCATTTGAGTTAAAACTTTCAAGTTTTTGATATCAGAATGTTTGTACTTTGTACAACTCTTATAAATTTGGACTTTTATTCATATTGTCTTTTAGCATTTTTGACTATATTTTGTATAGTTACTACATATATGAGCCTGGCAAAGGAAATTACTGTATTAGTTAGGTAACACACTAGGCAATCTAAGTACCTGTTAGAAAGTCATAAAAATCTCAAAATGTTGCACTGAAAAGGGTGTAAAAATTGTTTGATGCTGTTGAATTTTTTATTGAATGAAAATTTACATTGATTTAATCACATAAACATAATGCAATCATAATTACCTTGGAGCTACCAGGCAGGAGCTAGAATTTAGAGTTTTCACTATTCTCTTTTTCACTCATATTTTCACTCCCACCCTAATGAGGCCTTGGAGGAACCAATTCCAAAGAAACTCTGTAGCCAGTTTGATAAGTCTGAACTACAGAGATATGAAGAACAAATTGATGGTCACACAGTTATTTAGTGAAAACCTTCATTGGAATTTATTTGTTCAAACTCTATACATGCTGTCCTTATTTCTTCTTTGCCTAAAATTAGTAGGTGATGCTTTATTCTTACCAAGAAAGCTTCTCAGCAGTAGATTTGGTCCTATTTTCTATTTCTTTTTATATGACTTTCTGAGGGGACATGGCAAAAGAGAAGCAGGAAGAAATGAAACATGATACAGAGTGGAGTAGCTCATACATTTCCTAGAAAACACCAATTTGCTTTTCAGGCTAGTTAGTTGTAAGTTAAAGGATATAAGTTTTAATTTATTTAAATTTACACAAAATTGCCACTTTTCACCTTCTTACTTGTACCATACAGTTACATTCTGCTGCTTAAACTTCATGTTCTTTAACTTGGTGCTTCCATCTCAACACAGCATCTATATTGACTTGCAAATGCAAATCAAATAATCACCTTGTACTGGATGGGATCCAAGGAGGTCTTCAAAAGGGAGAAGGGGAAATCAATTCAGCTTTTGCAGGTTCTTGATTCACACCACAGAAAGAAATTTCAGAATGAGTCAAAAGAGGCAGCAGTAGAGGGGCTGGGGATGTGGCTCAAGCTGTAGCGCACTCCCCTGACAAGCGTGCCGGCCCAGGTTTGATCCTCAGCACCACATACAAACAAAGATGTTGTGTCCGCAGAAAAAACTAAAAAATAAATATTAAAAATCCTCTCTCTCTCTCTCTCTCTCTCTCTCTCTCTCTCTCTCTCTCTCTCTCTCTCTCTTTCTCTCTTAAAAAAAAGAGGCAGCAGTAGAGATTTATTCAAGGAAGTAAGATTTACTCAGAAAAGCAAATGATAGAACTGGATACACACTCAAAGAAAGACTTAGTGCAGGTAGTCCAGAATGAGACAGGATTTTGGGCTTCTTCTGTTATAAGGAACCTTATAAATGGTAAGCATGAGAAACATCTGGGTGGCATCAGGACAAGATCTCCATCCCTTTGAAGAGTATCAAGTTTGCCATGGTTATCTGGCTCTTCTCAGAATCTTCAGTTGATGTTATCTACCTAATAGCACCTGGACTGCACCCATATCATGGATCTCTAGCAATATCTATTTGCAGACATTCTTAAATGAGCCTAAAAATACATTCGGCAGCGGTTGGATTTGTGGCTCAGTGGTTGAATACTTGCCTAATGTGTGGGACACTGAGTTTAGTCCCCAGCACCACATAAAAATAAATTAAATAAAGGTCCATTGACAACTAAACAAAAAAAATTAAAGTACATTCTTCAAACTAACAAAGTATATAGCCACTAATTAACTGAGTTTAAATAACTTTGCTGGACCATTTAAGAAATCAAGCATGGAGAAATACAGGTCTTGAGATGAAAGTAAGGATTTTTTTTTTTTGGAGTTTATGGTGTTTTTAAATATAAAACTATAATTTGTTCAATTTGTTCATTCATTTTCCTTCCTTTCTTCCTCCCCTGTTTGTCTCCTTTCTACTCATCCATATTTCTTCTTTCCTGCTTCAATCTCACTCCCCTACTTGATTACCTTCACTAGTTCTCAACCACACTTGGATTAAAATAAGATGTATCTCACGTCTCTATCAAAATGCTAGATTAGTCCTTCATTTTCCTGGCTTGCTAGGCTGTAGAACATTTTCAGATTTTTAAATGAACAAACATCCTTTGTACTCACTTTGCCTGGAATAATCTTTCCCAGATCTCTGCATAGTTGATTCCTTCTTGTCAAAGTCACCTCTTTAGAGGGAACCCTTCTAACTACCCAGTCTCAGGAAATCACAAACAACTCTTGTCTTTTCACGCCACTTTCATTCACTATGTAGTGTGCTAGGCTTCATGTATTACAGTGTGTACTATCTCATTTGTTTGTTCACTGGCTTCTCCCCAAAGTAGAGATTTAGGCCATTCTTTTTCGATGTAGTTATTGTCGTTGAATTTTTATACCACAGTGAGTACTTAATGAGCATTTATCAACAAGTTATATAGATGAACATCCATCTGGTTTGATATGATATTCATATTCTATATAAGCCCAATAGTCATATACGTCTCTTACCACTTATATTAAAGTACAAACTCAAACCTAGAATTGTACCTATATCTGTATCATTTCCATTATATTTATATTTACAATAAACAAGTACCTTACACCTTGAGTTAAGTCTTAAAATCACTGTGAGTTGGTATAAAGCAAGACTATTCTCTTTTTTTTTTCAGCATTTTTCACTTTATTCATATTCCAACATTCTTTACTTTCTTAGGAGATCTTTGGAGGATATTAAATGCATGCCCTATTACTATATTTATATTAGTTGTGTCTATCCTTGTACTTAAAACAAAGCACATGGTTTTTATATTTATATTTAATTTATATTCTTTATTTTAATCCATTTGTTATTATTTAATACTAAACCTATCTTTTTGAGATCTACCATGTTGCTTTTAGTGCATGAAATTAATAGCTTCATAGTGCTATTCCACTGTAGGCAAACACTATAATTCCTTTATCTAGTGACAAAAAATGAGACAAATCATAAAGAAAAAAAGATAAATTTACAACATTAAAATTAAAGATTTATGCTTAGCGAATAACATAATAAAAATAAATTAATGGAATGTAGCAGACTAGCAAAATATATTTGTAACATTTACAATCTATGGGGAAACCATAAGAGTAATACACAAGAATTTTTTTCAATGTATAAAACTCAAGGAGAATGGGTATAGGATATAGGTAGATAATTCTCTTATCTTAGTTTTTTCCTACTAATATATTGTTATTCCTTAAAAAAATTCATAATACACACACACATATATTCTACATAAGAACAGAGATAACTGAATAAATGAATACATAAAAAAATGAATGTACATATTATAAATGACATTATTACTTAGGCTTTTACATATATATGTTCATATATATATATATGCCGCAGTCCAGGTGTAGCAAAATAACCGGGGGGTGACGAACAACTTCTGTACATTGATACAGCAGGAGTGGGAGCCGTTTATTGTAGGACAACAGAACTATTTATACATTTTGCACAGCTTATCTTAATTCTCATAAACTAGATACATCAGTCAACCAATAAGGAATCTCCACACTTAATGGCTCGCTTTTGTTATTTCTCAAACCACTCCCTCTGGCATTTTGCCAGGCACCATCCAGACTTGTTTATGAACTCTAACATTCCCCTGGCAAAATGCCAGGTGTTATTTTGACTTGTTTACAGACCTTAACATATATATATATATATATATATATATATATATATATATATGTATGTATGTAAATGTAAATAAATCAATTCTTATATGTGAATAAGGTTAAATCATTTTTAATGCAACATACATACACTTTTACTTCAGCCCTATTTCATGGTGAAATTAAAATTTCATGTGATCATTAATACAATGTTCCCTCAGAAATAATAATTTAGCAAGTTTTATTAAGGGGAGAAAAATATCCTGGAAAAATTGGTTTGCTGAAAATGAAAATTAATATTTAAGTATTCACATCTTTCTTGTTGATACCTAAAACAATATTATCTAACATAGTTTTCATTGTATATGATTGTGTAGTTTTCAAAAATTTGTTCATATCTGATGATTTTTCTTCCCTTTTGTTTATTGTGGTAGTTAGCATACATTTATTTTATTACTTGATATTGTGTTGTGTTTTCTAATCCTCTACATAATATTTTATAACATGATATCCCTTGTGAGTTTTTCTTGCCCTTTGACCTTGGCTCTGATAAGTTTATAATTGTTCAATGCGCCCACAATTATGACATAGGAGGACATCCCTCAGTGTGATGTACTTTCATCAGGTGTCTAACTGATAGAGTCGATTGGAACTTATTGGACCTTTTTTACTCCCCAATTTAGGGTTTGTTGTTGAGAAAAGTGAAAACAAGCATTATACAGTAAAAGCGAAAGAAAAATAGCTTTAGTTTTAATCATAGAAAATTTCAACTTTAAAGAAATATATTTATATAAGCAGAAGAGCTAAAAAACAACAGGTAATAGAGTAAGCCATTAACCTTGGTTTATATCTTGTGTGGTGCTATAAAGTCAGTTTGTTTCAAAATGATTAACAGTTCATTTTTCTAACAACCTTCAATAACTAGACTGCAGATAAACTTTACAGCATTTTTTGAAGAAAATACATCATGGCTTTAAAAAAAAAATCCAGATTCTCAGGTCAGCAGCAAAGTAAGGGAAATTACATTTGGATCAAGACCCACATAGAGGTCACTAGCAATTCTCCCAGATGTTTTTCCTAAAATTAAACTGCAAATGCTAAAAATAATAATTCATGGGACTTGAAGGAAATATTACTTACCTAATATGATGACCCCTAAAGTGACATTCTAGATCTAAGTAGTACTTTATTCTCAGAAATAGTATCCAAATAACATTTTTGTGTTCAAGGGGAAAATTTAAGGCAACCTAGTGTCAAATAGTGCCAACTAAAAGGAATTTAGTTATATGTCAAAACTGTTTACTCAAGCAGAGAGTCAGTTCTTAGTTAATAGGTTATTGTTTTATATCAAAGCTTGTTAATATTTTTTAAAAATTTATTTCATTCATTTATTTGAAATATAATTAGCACTCACAGCACAAAACTAAAAATCTACAAAAAAGTTTTCATGTAAAGTAAATCTCCTTCCTGTTTCTTCTCTAAGCTACACATTCAATTCTCTGTAGCTACATCGGATTCCATCTTTTGTGTATCCTTCCTAGAGAGATCTTGACTCATGTTAGGATAGAAATATGTACCAGCACAAGCTCAGTACTGTATGCTCCTGGGACTTGGTCTACATAGACTATGATGGAAATGCTGCCCAAGAGTAGAGCAACACAGGAGGTCCACTGTCAACAGAAAGTGGACAGCAGCCTGAAACATAACCTATTCTGCATTATTGTTCCATTTAAGTGTTTCATACTGCATATATAAGGCTATATCATCTTTTGGCAGATTATGGTATTTCAATTTATGAATATACTATCACTTACTTAACTAAAATTTATTTATTTATTATTTGAAAAATAAAAATTATATATTTTTAAATTGTATATCGTGATATATTTTGTTATATGCATACATGTTAAAATATGTATAAAAGATTAAGGCTAACTAATGTGGCCTTACATGCTCACATATATTTTGTGGTATGCATACATAAGACCTACTCTACTTTTTTAAGTATATATTACTCATAGTATCTATTATGTTGTTTAATAAGGATCTTGAACTTATTTCTCCAATCCAGCTAAACTTTTATACCCTTTGACTGATATCTTCTCAATTGTTCCACTCAGCATCTGATAGCCAGTATTATTAATGAATTGGACATTTGACATTAGAGCAATGCTATAATAATATACCCTACATTTTTATATTCAAAGTTATTTCAGATTGTTCCTAATAGTTATAACCAATTTATAGCCCCACTAACCAACAATGCAATGAAATACTTAACTTTTATTTTCTTATAACAGGAATTGAACCCAGGGGAATTTATTCACTGAGCCACATAACCAGTCCTTTTTTATTTTTTACTTATTTTGAGACAAAGTCTTGCTAAGTTGCTTAGGACCTTGCTAAATTGCTGAGACTTCCCTCAAACTCATTATCTTCCTTCCTCATCTTCCTGAGTGTCTGGGATTACAGCCTGTGCCACCACACCCCACTAATTGTTGATCATTAATCAGATAGGCAATAAAAGTGAGATCAATATATTTTGAAATACAAACTATAAATCAACTATCCACAAGGATTAAAAATACATTCGGTCAAGAAAAATATTGATAAGTGTATATGCAAATCAATAAACTATACTTTAAATTTTAATTTCACAATTTGTAATTAAGTAGATCTCAATCATACTTCAATAAAGATGTCATAAGTTTAAAAATAATGAGGATTCTGTTTAATGTTAATTTTAAATATACTATTTTATGTAATTATATATTCTGTTTTTCTGGTTGATGATGACCTTGGTTGTATCCACCTGTGCCTATTATTCCTCAAGCTAGCTATTCTGGGCATGTTCTTATTCATGAAGAAGCAAGATTAATAAGAGAACAAGACTCAAGCCCATGCTGGCATCCTTTTTTGGCATCCTAATATCTAAAGAAAGTCACATGGGTGGACAAGAGCAGTGCAATCCCATTGGAAGAAGCAAAGTCAAGAATGAAGAAAATATACTGTGTACGTAGTATGAGTTTAGAGGATG
This sequence comes from Ictidomys tridecemlineatus, assembly GCF_052094955.1. Lineage (NCBI taxonomy): Eukaryota > Metazoa > Chordata > Mammalia > Rodentia > Sciuridae > Ictidomys > Ictidomys tridecemlineatus. The sequence goes on from NC_135479.1 coordinate 170,332,893, forward strand.
AGATATACTATAACTGTGATATAAAATTGGAGAATAAAGCTTCTGCATGAGTCAAATATTTAATTGACATTAATAAAAATATGGACACATATAATATATATTTTTAAACAGAGCATAAAATTATTTGTTATTATAGAAATTGAAGAAAAATCACTCTATTTAAATAAATAAAAGTTTAATTTTCACATTTTTTTCTTAGATAAAAAGCAGAATCAAATACTTAAGACTGTAACTCCTTTTCTGTAAAATGTCTATTGTTTACAGTTGCTTATTTTTCTATTCAGAGGTTTGTCATTTCTGATTGAGTTACCATCTGTAAATATTTGTCTAATTCCTTCTATATTAAAGATAAAAGATTTGCTTATGAATTACAAATATTTTTTTCTCAAATAGTATTGTTTGTTTTTTGACTTTTTGGGACTTTTGTTTTACAAGATGTTTTAATCTTACGAAGTCATATTTTTCAGCTTTTAATGGTTTCTAATATTTAGAATAATCTTCTCTAAAGTGAAAGAAACTATATTATTTTTTTCAATATTTATATGTTTTACTTGGAAATAATTCCTTTTTTTCTGAAATTTTTTTATTAAACTCTGTTTTTGTTTATATCTTGTTTGTTTTGATCTCCAAAATTAATGGAATTCTGTATGTTTTTCTGAAATTAATGTAAATTTTTCAGCACATATTAATTTTAATACATTTGAGATTATTTCAGGACTTACTTTTCTCCCATGGATATTTTTGAATATTTCAATGTCAAATGAAAACATTATAAATTTATGATTTAATACACTGAGAACTTCTATCACTTTCTATTCAAAAGTTTGTTTGCTCTTTTACTTTTTTGTATTTCTCCATGAACTTTCCAATTGATTTTCTTGCTTCCCTGCTATCCACTCCAATCACATTTTTTGCATTGGGATTCTACTTAGAATAAGTTAGCAGAAGAGGAATCATTATGCTGGTGATACTTCATATTCAGATGTTCTTTTAAGATGTGTCTTAGCATTTAAAATAAAAGTTCTTCTATAGAACATCTACATTTATGGTATATTTTTAGTTGCTTTCTTTTATTTTAATACTTTTACATTATTCCAAGGGTATTTTTGCATTTGTTTTTATGTGCTAGACACTGTCCCAGGCATCAGGCACCTGAATGAGAACTGAAGATAGTCCTGTGATAACCAGGGCAGTGGTCTCTCCAGCATACTCCATACACCACCATTTCTAGAGTAAAAGCAATTATAATTATTGCTTTATTGGTAGTTTCTTATAAGTTTCACTTAAATAATTTTTAAAATAATTATTTTCACTAATGGAGCACTATTTGCATGTTCTCATTCCTGGTAAATAGGTTCCAGTGACAATTAAGGAAAGAGATTTCCTTGTATACAGAGATCAGCAAGAGAAGGAGCTTCAAGTGATGAAAGGAGAAAGAGGATCAGAAATAGTAAGAAAAAACAAAGAAGGAGGCAAAAGTCAACCAACTATCCCTTGACTTTCTTTTTTGAATGTAGGCAGAAAATAATTAAGAGAAAAATATGTAGTTCTTCCTCAACTCTCTATGTAAGATAATCCAATAATAGAAGACTAAAATTAGCCATTTTATCTCAAACCTAGGAAGCAAGAATATATACCCTCCTAAAATAAAATGTGATTTATATTCAATTAAAGCATACTGACCATTTACTTCATAACATGTTAAGTCCATACAAGAAATTCCTTTAAAAATATTCTCATTCATTAATTCAGAAAACTGAAATTCAAAGGAATTAAGTAATGCACTTGAGGACATCAGAGTTGATGAAGCAGCTGCACAAAGCCTAAATTTTGCTGCTACAATTCTACTCTTATTGGAGATCAATATTTATTCATGTACTTTCTCTTATTTTGAATGTGCAATGAAATAACATGCCATTGGATTAGTATAACCCTAACCTCTAGTAAATTATAAACCATTAACATCATGACAGCCAGCTCATCATCCCTTCTTCCAGTCAATACTTTCCTCCAGTGACCACCTTTGTTGATTTTTTCCACTATTAGCTTTTCCTATTCTACAGTTTCAAACAAATAGAAGCATATATGATGTATTCTGTTACATAAAGTTTCTTTCATTCATTTCTTTCATTTTCTTTCATACCTTTCAAAGTACATAATATGAATGATGGTTTGTGTATAAATGTGGTGTGTTTATCCCTAAATCTTCTTTATTGGTCAGTTTGATTGTAAATAAAAACATATGGATGTATAGTTTAAATAATTGCCATTTTTTCCTTTCTCTTATAGATAAACATCAGGGATGTCTACAGATTTATTACAATTAAAGACGCCTGAATATTTGTATTAACTTTTTAAGGGGAGAATTTTAATTTTCATTGATAAATATTTATGGTTGATATTACTGGTTCATAGAGTAATCATAAAAGGTTATAACCTATTACTTTCCTACCACTAATGTATTAGGGAAAACCCAGAATAATTGCTAGCCTATACATATATTTTACAAGTTTACCTACCCAAGCTTATTCTCCATTCTTCTAAAATTAGTGACTTCTTCACAAATTCCCATATTTTCTATTAATTTAATTATATATACATAATTATATGTTTCTATACAATATATACTATAATATATAGTAATCTAACATATACTAAGTATATTATAATTATAATATATAATTATATAATATATAATTATATATTATATATATATTTGGTACCAGGGATTAAACTCAGGGGCACTCAACCATTGATCCCCATTCCAGCCCTATTTTGTATTTTTTTTAGAGACAAGGTTTCACTGAGTTACTTAGCACCTTACCTTTTGCTGAGGCTGACTTTGAACTTGTGATTCTCCTGCCTCAGCCTACCAAGTCCCTGGGGTTATAGGTACGAGCCACTACGTCCAACTTAATTTAATATTTGTAAAATTTTATTTGTACTGGGGTGGGAACCCAGTGGGAATTTACCACTGAGTTACATCACCAGTCCTATATATTTTATTTTGAGACAGGGTACAGCTAAGATATTGAAGTTGGCCTTGAACCTGTGATCCTCCTGCCTCAGTCTCCTAAATAGCTGATGTTATAGGTGTGTATCACCACTCCTGGGTCCCATATTTCTTATTGATTTCTCTCTCACATTCCCTCTGATTACAAAAATTGAAAGTAGTAAATAATTCCACTGTTTTAATACCCCCAACATTCTACACTGGAAGGGAATATTAATTTGGTCAATCTTTGATTCTCAAGAAGCAAATTCAGCATCTATACATTTGGGCTTGCTCTGAATTAATACCAATGGGTATGTTTAATTATTTTTAAGTTCAAGAATTTAAGAATTTTCTTTTTTTTTTTTGAATTTTTATGTTTACTCAAAGTGGTAAGAGTTTAATAAGATTGAACAAGGCTGTTGTAGCAACTTTCCTGTGATCTTGCCCCTGCACAAGCCATTCAAGCATTTTCTTCTATTGTGAAATAAAGAATGCGCCCTGCTATCTCTGAATAGTACCATTTTTCTTAGCTTATCTTCTACTGGAAACAACTTGCTGCAAAAGAGAGCAAATAATATTACTTGAGTTTAAGATCTCCTTATATTACAAGACCATTTACATTAACTTTAAGCTAAGAAACATTTCTCTCCCTTATAACATTGACATAATATGTTTTTTTCCAATTTAGCTCCCCAAATTAAAGAACTGGTTACAATATTAGAATGGCGTTTATAAAATTAAAAATAATATTGAAGTTCTTAGTTTATATTGTTTACTCCATTAAAATAGTGATTGCATAATTTTTTTCCCCAAAGCAAGGTAAATATTCCTTTACAATCCTTTAAATGAACTATTCAAGTAAATTATTACTTTTTTTTTTCTTTAGAAATGAAGATGAACACCTCTCCAAATGAATTTTAGTATCCTTGTTATTTCAGAGCCAGCACTGCCTGTGACTGCTTGATAACCTGTGCTCTTTCCTGATCCTTCTCCATTCTGTCAATCCTGTTTTGGTTGGTGGAAAAGAGTGTTTTGACTAGAAAGCAGGTGTGCCCACAATTCACTCCTGTCAAACAGAAAGGCCAATTCTCTAAGGTCAGTACTCTTTAGGGAAACAAGTGAGCTAGCTACAAAAAAAAAAAAAAAAAAAAACAATGAACTTGCAGCTCACAGACTGGATACAGAATTGTTTCCTTCAGAGGCAGTAGTCAGGCACTTAACAGCCTGATCACTCTCTATTTAGCTGAAGATCTAAGTTTACTTAAAAATCAACAGTTGAGACACTTAGTGTCTGCTAAAGACTTTGCTAAAAGAGGAGAATAGAACTTTCACAGTCTTGTAAATCTTATGGCTTTCTCCCTAATATTGAATTCTGATGTTTTTGGAAATTGGTTAATAAAATTAATTGTGGCCTTCTTTGTTCCATCTACTGCCACTTGTATTAAGAATTCTGTCTTTCTAATTTCAGTTTGATAACTTGATTCCAACCGTCATCTAGACTTGTTTGATAATTAATCTTAGAATTGCAAACACTGATGCATGACCTATTTTCAAATAACCTTGGCTCAGACACTAACATCTTTTAACTAAGTTCTAAGTTTTGATTTAAAGATCAATATTCTTTTAGTACTTAGTTGTTGATGTTACTTTCAGAATGATATCAGTTACATAGTATCATTGCAAGAATTAAGAAATTAATGTGGGAATTAATAAATATACTATTATTATATTCAGTCTCCTAGGTCTGCTAAAGTTCAGTTTTAGATAGTAAATTTTATCTGATCTGTTTGTTTTGTACTATCTAGTTACTTCCTTTGTCTTATATGATTCACAATCAATTGCTAGAAAAAATATTGATGTTGGAATAGATAGTATCAGAAATAAGTACAACTTTTTCACATTGAGTGTTGTGGGGTTTTTGTTGTTGTTGTTTGTTTGTTTTAAGTTTTGCTTTAGAAAATAATTGACATTGCTCATTGTTGCTAACCTTCTTGGAGTATGGCTGCTTGATTAGTGGATTAGCAACTCTCAGTCTCTACTTGTAATTTATATTCTAACAAAAGAGAGAAAATTAAAAGAAGTCTTAACAATACATCCCCTTTTACAAAATAAAACACAATATTTTTTCACAGAGGAATGATAACTGAAGACACACTATTTTTATCAACAGATAACTAACATGAGAATTTTTTCCACAAAGCAAAAAAAAAAAAAAAAATCCTTATCAGATAGGAGAGTAATGAACTTCAGACAGAATCTCAAGAGAGTCTAAAATTAGCTGCATATAATTTTCACACCTGAACTCAATCTTAGTCATTAATTAGTGTAAAGCAAAAGATCTTAAAATATTAGCAAAGGAAACTAAGAGAGAAATAAAGAATATTTATTCATAGTCTTTCATACATATTCTTCGTAATATGTAATTTCACTGATAAATTCATTATATTTAATATTAAGTGTTTACTAACTTACCTGTGGAAACATAATATAAATATCTGATGCGCCTTATATCAATAATGACATTCATGAAATAAATAAGAAGCATTTACAAATACATATGTTAATAATACTGACTAGCTAGCAAATGTTCGTTGTTTACTTTATGCCCTAAGAGCTTTATGTATGTTTATGTTTATTTTTTACAATTTTTTTCAAGTAAGAACAATTGGTCCACACATTTTACAAATTATGATAGTGGGTATTTGGAAATTAATGCAGATTTGGAGAGGTTCTAGTGTTAAGCTTTGTCATTTATACAAGAAAATTTATTTGGGAGAACATGCTTATTGTATGTATAAGATGGTAGAGCAGGCTACATTTTGTTCTTTTTTTTTAAATGATTGTCAAGCAATTATTTTAATCTGCTCTGAACTTGCAAATCAATAATTGTTCTAACAAACAGAAGTTTGACAGTGTCAATTAAAAAAACATTATTTTCTGTAAATGAGAGTGATATAATGTGATACTTAATAAAATATTTCATTTCAAGAATATGACTCTCACTTTTCACAGATTCACATTTTAGATTTGGTGATTAGGGTTATCTACAACTAGTAAACAGTAACATCTTAGTTTTGACTGTATTATCTAGTTAAAAATTATAAGCAGAGATGTGATATATTTTAATTGAGTCTAATATAAATATAACTAAAATTAAACTAGTCATACACAGCAATTTTATGTAAAAATACAAAGCTACATTTGACTAATTTTGCCACTGTCTTATATGATTTCTGGTTTTAATAAACTTTAACATTTTAGGAAATAAATACTTAATTGTTCTCCGCCCAAATAGATTAATGATCAAAATGCCCACCCTCCTCTGACTCTCTCTAGAGACCTATACTGGTAGTCAAGTAGCTTCCTAAAATTCTCATCTAGCCCCATTTGTTCTCATCTGCCCATGGCCTACAAGTTACACATTAAAAAAACAAAAAGTGTAAAAGAGAGGAAATTGGATTGAGAGGAAGGAGTAGGTCAAGAGGACAAGATGAAGAAACATTATGGAAATTGCTCCTCCAGTTCAATTTTTGTATCCACCAGTCAGTAAGTAAGGAAAAATTCAGAAACAAACCTGCATTAAAAGTTATGGTATTCTATTTACTGACAAGATTTTCTCTTATTCACCCAAGTGTTGCTATATTTCCCTAAAGCAGTTTTTAGTGCTTATAATGTCTTCTTAGCTTTGTACTTGTGAGCTACGGAGTGTTTTTATACTATTTCCAAGTAAATATTTTATGAAAATGGATAGATATCAATATAAAAATACACCAGAATTAAATAAGCAAAACATTATAGATATAGCTAGAGATCTTTTTGTTTTAGTTAATTGATCACATTTTATCCCACATTTTCCACAAGTAATTTTCACAAAATATTCTATATTTAGTGTCTATAAATCCTATTAGGAGTTTAAATGTGTATCATGAAAATATATTATTTTATTTTGCCTCTTATAAATTTATTTATTTAGAAATCTGTTTTGTATGTCTTTTTTCCCTTGATATTTTTATGTCATTGTGTTTTAATATCTTTTCATGTTGCTGCAAATAATTCTAGCATATTTATTCTTAGGGTTACACTCAAGAACACACTTAAATACACTCACTTACATGGTAAAGGATTTTTAGGGTATGTATCTAACAGAATATATTCGGAGTTATACTAGATTAGATTAAAGTTTCACATTATTAGTTCTTCCTGAGTTAATTCAAATGTTTTGTTCTCTGTTTGTTTCTACTTTTGTTACAAATGTTGCTGTACATTCAACCAAAAGTTTTATGTTGATTATTTTTTTTCTTCTTGTTTGGGATGATGATGTAAAGTATTATCTCCCTATTATATTAATGCATATGCTTGTGATTATTGTTTTAACTTTTAACATTCTAAACTTGCATTGGTTATTGAAGTTTTCACTTAAAGTGACCTAGTCTTACATTCTGTTTTTAAAAACTATGGATTATAGTTAATTTTTGGTTAATATTTCCCTGTAATTTTTCTTTTCACATATATCTATTTACTTATGCACATATCAATTAGACATAAATATCCTCCCAATTCTGTTAAATTTTCACTTTGATGTTGGGACTACAAATAGTTATATTTTACTCTTGTTCACTTCAGAACTTCCTTTATATAGGCTACATATCTGATTACATTTTCAAGCACTTCATATCCTAAAGACATTTTTTTTAACAATGATGAAAACATTAAAGTAGATTAAATTAAATCTTTGTTATCTTAGGGTTTGGCTGTCTTTCTGTTTTATCTTTTCTTGAACAACAAAATTCATGGGAGTTTCCAGGGCACCCTGCTCATTATATGATTCTGCATCCATTCATTCATTCACCAAACATGTGGAGAGAGACATGGTTAGAAGGAGGAAACAGAAAGAATAACAAATAAATGAAGCAACTTAGAAATTTATTTGTTTTTTCTATGTTTTCCCTTTCATTTTAGGATCAAAATGATAGTATCATTAATATTGGTCAAGTTATATGGGTATTATTTGGAGCTATCAAAAATATCTCTCCTAATATTTTTTTATTACCTATTTCCCCAGATAATTACTACCTATAACAAAGTCACTAGAACTTGGAGTGTTGATAAGAAAGCAGCTGGTTCTTTACACTTAATGAGGACTTTCTGAGGCAATGACTGACTAGCACTTCTCTAATTGTCCTAATAAGTTTTTGAAAATCTATTTCTTTTCAAACACTATTCTGAAAACAAGTTTTTTGTCTTGCAAAATTAAACACATCCACAGAAATACATTAAAATGCACACAATTGTTCACAAATATAAAACTATAATTGAACACAATTATATGGGGTAAGTTTTATTTTAGGGCTGGGGTTGTGGTAGAGAACTTGCCTAGCATGTGTGAGGCATTAGGGAAAAAATTCTAAAAGCTGAATAAGATTTACTCCCACTTGTAAAGAAAGCAAAGATGGAGGAGACAAACTTAGCATGCTTCACATCAGAGGTTTCCAAATTAGTTATGGAAAAATGTCATCAGTGGTATGTAGGAAGTCACTGGAGGCCAAGGATGTTCAACCTAAGCTTTTCATCAACCTGTTAAACAGATTTTGCTTGATGAAGTTCATAGTAAGGCTGCATTAGAACAAAACATTTTCTGTTTTTAAATGTTAAAGTTCACTCTTCTTAATGAATGTTCATGATAGCAAATAATTTTGTAACCTAATGAATATTTTCATACAGAAACATTCTCCATGTCCCAAGTAGTCTGGTAATGATAAAGGTCATTTGCTACACTTTTTTTGGAGTATATCAAAATAAGAATTAAAAATATATCCTATTATTATTATTAGACAAGATTCCAACTTTCTTATAGCCAATGGTATCTCTAGTCCCAAGAGTATTGTATAATTATATCTTGGAAGACTATTTTCTCCAGAGTTTCTTATATTTAAATAATAAAGTCCATTTCAGTAGTACCAAATCACCCATTAATTTTCAAATATCTCCATTTGTGAACAGCAGAAGGGGATTCAATCAAGGAATATATAATATATAGATTTGTATAGATTTTCCAACAAAATAGCTTTTAGGTTATGGTAACTTTCCGTATTTAATCCAGAGTAACAATAAGAATAAAATGATGCATTTTATCAATACTCTCAGAGGAAGCTTGTTAGGTTTGAATTTTCAATGTCTCCCAAAGACCCATATGCTGAATATTTGATTGCCAGTCTTTGGGGATATTAAGAGGTAGAACTTATAGGAGATGGGGCCTAGTTAAAGGAAGTTAGTAATTGGGAGCATGCCATTGAAGGATACATTGAGACTAGGGCCACTTCTGCTCTTCTGTTGCTTCTCAGATGTCATATGGTAAACATATCTTCTTCCCTATGTGTTCTGGACCATGATGCTCTGCCTTTTCACAGGTCCAAAGGCAAGAGGGGCCAGTGACTATTAGGCTAAATGCTCATAATTGCCTAGGAAAGCTTGTCATATGATAAGGACTCTAAAGAATATAATAATAAAGGAAATTGAGAAGATAAATTGACTTCTTCATTTATTTCCAATAATTAGGTGAGAATCAAAGCTGAGGATCTTTGTTAGCCTATACATTTCTCTGTTTTGTAGGTACAGTGTGCCCCTCCATTGTATCCTATCCTTCTTCTGCCAAGAAATGGCAGAATAAGTGTGTAATAAAATGTCCAAAACTTATCTGTTGAGTTCAAGTTCTTGCATTGGGAGCAGTAAATAGTATGAGGAGATTCTGTAGCCCTGGAAATGAATAGTAAGCATGAAATAAAACCTCAAAAACTGTTGGCTAAAAGAATTCTTTCTTCCTTCTAAGCTATTTAATGTATTTTGTCACAGTAATGAAAACTGACTAACAGACATTTGGTAGCAATAAGTAGTTTCATTTCTGTGACTATATCTAACTTTGTATTAACAAACTTTTGAAATTGATTTGAGAAGGAATATAGTAAAGTTTGAAGAAGTAGGGTTGAGAAAACCTACAAAGATATAAGTAGAGTTTAATGGGCAATTCTAATGTGATCTCAGAAGACCAGAATGTTGATAGGAATGAAGACAGTAAAGAACTGTAGTGATAAAGTTTCATATGGAAATATAAGCTCTATAGAGAATTGAACTATAGGCCTTTATTTTGCAGTCTGACAAAAAAAACTTGTCTAAATTTTGTTTGCCTAGAGACTTTGTAGGGAAATGATATTAAAGGTGATAGACTGATTAATCAGGCAGAAGAAATCTCAAGGCAACACAGTATTCAGGTAATAGCATGTGTATTGATAATTGCTTCTAGCCAGATTGAAAGTGATAATATGAAGCAAATCACAGAATAGAAAGATTAGCCAGAAAAGTAGCCATTTGGTCAGTTAGCCACTTATTGCTTCTTCAAGAAATCAACACTCTTATAATAAAATCCAAATACTTTGTACCAGGACAATAGGAAAGATGCCCTGAGGAATCAGCAGTACACCACCTATTCTCAACTGAAGGGATTCTGTTTGAGAAAAGAATTTGATTGCACCCTGTTCCCACCTAGGAAATTATTATCTTGATTCTTTTTATATCTATTTTTTGTCTATCCAGACTCCCAGAGGTTGCTATATTTATGGTCCAAGTGAGTCCAGGTACAATCTGGGGGCAGTGGCAGACTTTGACATTCTTCACATTATGCTAGTTTTGCAGGCATGTAAAATGCAACAGTTATAGATTTATGGAGGCTTCCACTGATATCATTATTATTACTATTTATTATTATTATTGATATTATTATTATCATTATTATTATTATTAATGGGGATTGAAGCCAGGGGTGCTTTAGCACTGAGCTACATTTCCAAGCAATTTTAATTTTTATTTTCAGAAAAGGTCTCAATAACTTGCTTAGGACCTCACTAAGCTGCTTGCTGATTCTGACCTTGAACTTATGGTTTTCTTGTCTCACTCTTCTGAGTCACTGGGATAACAGAAATTAACTATCACATCTGTCTTCTACTGAGATTTTAAATGAAAGCATGAGAGCAATAGGTGACAGTATTAGAAGCTTTGAAAGTGTCCTGAGTGGCGCTATTAATTACTTGGAGGTGGATTGTCTTTAAGTGCAAGCATGTATTAGATCACATCAATCATCAAATATAAACAATTAATGCAAAAAGCATTGGGTGTCTGGAGCACCCCAACTAACATTCAGTGCACACTAATTAAACACTATAAGCAAATCACACAATCCTAGGGCAACCCATGATCCCCAAAATATCTCTAATGTCACGCGACTTCTTTTAGCCAAAGAGCAGAAGTTGTCCTTGTCTGGTGGTGCTCCCCAGCTGATGGCTGAATGTCAGGGAATGATGGATTCAGTCCAGAGACGAATAGCAAGGTAGCCAGTCTCACCAAGGTCTTTGGAGCAAAAGTCTTCATTGTGGCTGAACAATCAATTTAAATACAGTTCCAAGTTGGTAGTGTACATTGATTACATGCAGTGAAAGTCAATGCCCATTGGTTATGTCCAGTGAGGTGATGTAATTGCACCTGGGCATGTTCTCAGTGCATATCCATGGAGCTATGCCCCAAATCAATTGTAAACTGTCATTGCTAACCATGTATATGACTAGTGTCCCTTACAGCTCTTTATCATTCGCAAGCAGACACGACTAAGCAGTTTAATGGCTGCTGTTCCTTAAGGCCAGCAACTTAGTTCCAGCATTTCCCAGCATGTCTATGGCAGATGCTCCTTAGAGCAAGCATTTCCAAAGGGGCAATGCATAATACTGTGAGATCCAAAGCTATTGTGGGACTACTAAAAAGTTCAAGACACTAAGACTATGGAATGCTTACAGAGAAAAGTTGAAGTCAGTGAGCAGAGTCAGCCCAAGAAGTGATTTCATGAACTACAGCCAGCAAGGTCACAGGGAAGGGGCTACCCTAGCCCTAGGGACCTACTTTCCTCTACCATATGCCCTGGAGGCCAAATGTGGAGCTACAGAGTTTACTATTTTACAAGCTGGTTTGTTTCTTCCTTTAATATGACCTTTCTTGTTGTTATTGTTGTTGTTGTTGTTTTCCTATTCTTTTTTTGGAAAGAGAATGTTTACTCTGTGCTATTGTGAGTTGGAAATATGTAACTTCCTAATTTTATTTTGACAAGGACTCACGGCTAAATTTTCTTTAAGTCTAGCAGAAACTGTGGACTTGGACTTTGGGGCAAAACTGGAACTGTTATGACTTAAATTGTTAAAGATGGACAAAATGCATTTGTCATTTTCAGATGGACCTGAGTTTTTGGTGGTTAGGGTGGAATATTATGGTTTGTATCTTCATTGTTCCCCAAAGGCCAATAATCTAAAGATTAGCCAGTGGTGCTATTGGGAGGTGGTAGAGCCTTTAGGAGATGGGCTTCATAAATTTAGTCACTGGAGCCATGCCCTTGAAGGAGTTCTTGGAACACCAGCTTTTCCCCATTTCTTGTTTGCTTTCTAGCCACCCTGAAATGCATAGACCTCCTCCATTACACACTCCCCATCCTGGTGTTCTGCCTCATCATAAGCAAATTTTTTTCTAGACCAATTGACTGTACTGAAACACAAAAAAAACAAGATCTAAAATAAATTTTTCTCCTTATAGTTATTTATCCTGTCTTTTTATCACAGAAATAGAATGTCAACTAATGCAAAGTTGGTAAAAGCATTTGAAAAATGAACATACCCCTGAGAATCTGCCAAAATGATGAACAAGTATTTTGATTGTTGACTATTAAAAGTCTTTAAGCGAATAATTTAGAAGTTAACACAATTAATTGAAACTTTGTAAAGACAATGATATCACTTTCTAACATACTGAATATATTAAAACAAATATTGTCATTTCCTTCAGCTTTCTATCACATAAAAACTAAAATATGGAGTGCCTTAAGCAATCATTGATTGTGCTAGAAAAATAAAATAGAGACACTGTGAAATATTTCCAAATTAGTTGTAAACATCAAGCAATTATATTAAATTTAATAGTATTTTACCAGTATTACATGAATAATGGGATCATTTTTAAGAATGTGGATTATCAACCAGTATTATAACACTGTCAAATTACACCAAATTACACATGTAAACTCAATGAACACACAAAAAAAATGTTCTTTCAGTCATTTTGAAGATACACACTAAATGAAATTGGTACCATAATCCTAGATATTTGTAAGGCTGAGGCAGGAAAATTTTATGAGTATAGGAGTTTGACATACTTGGCAGCAGAGTGAGACCCTGTCTATAAACAAATATAAACAATAACAAAATATCAATACCTATTAGACAACCTTTTACTAGCCAACACATAAAAGGATCACAATTTTTAAAAAGCTTAATTGATTCAAGTAATCTTTTGTAATAATGGCAGGGTATGTGATGTATAGAGAGTAAATAAGACAACTTCATAAATATTAAATCACTTTATGAAATTAATAGAAGATATACTCTGAATTTAAACTTACTGTGTGTTACAAGGTAGATGATATGGATGATGAAGGAGAAAATAAATACAAAGGATGGCAATAGATAAAGTTTCTATACTTGTTTATGAAGGTTCTCCACAAAGGGTGTATGATTTCTCCAGTGTTTAATGCTTCTTACCATATGTAAATGTCTTTGAATAAACAGATGGAATCTACAAGTGTAAATGGCATATTAACTATTTAGTATTAAGTTGAAATATTTAAAAGTATTTCCATTTTTATTTTTTTAAACTGAAATTTTAGACATTTAAGATTATACATCCAGCAGTTTATTTTAATTTGTTCTTTTAAGGTCAGAAGAACAAGAAAGGGGATTAGTGACAATATAACATGCCATTTAAAAAATTACTAGATATATGTCTCAAATTTGTAACTTCATTATACCCTCCCCCCAAAACACTTAAAAAATTCAAATTAGAGTAAGTGAAACAAAACAAAACAATATATGGAAAAATGTTCTTAGAGAAAAACTGTAAATGGTAACAAACTATTTGCACGTAATAAGCACTGCAGAATATTAATTTCTGTGAAGATGGTAATTCTCTCTCTCTTCACCACTAGCCACTTATGGTTCACAAACAATTGAAATGTGGCTAATAAAATAGAGGAATTGAATTTTTAATTTTATTTAAATTTTATTTCTCTAAATCTAAGCAGCCACACATGACTAACTATATTGGACAGTTTAGTTTAACCTGATGTGATCCAGTATCCAGCATCCACAAATTAATTCACCAAAGCTCTATTTCTATGCTCATGAAAGGAACTCTTTCTGTTGTCTTGAACCCACTGCCTCAACTGTTCTTCCTGCTTCAAAGACCTCAGCTTTGTCTTCCTATTGTCCATTGTACTGGTCACATTTCTGTTGAGCGAATGTTAGTCATCTTTTGGGCTCAGGCTCCAGATTACTATTCTGGTTATGTTTAGTACCATCTACCTACCAGCGCCTGGCACATGACAAAAGCACAATCTCAAAAAAAAAAAAAAAAAGAATAAATTAACCAATCATGTTGAACTTTTAATCTTTATATTTCCAAGAAATGTAAAAGGTGTTTCTTTAATTAATCTAGTTTGTGTAAATATAGATTATACATATGCATCTATTATATTTTATTATATCATATATTAAGTATAGCACATAAAGTATTAGGTATTTGATGTCCTTATGTTCTTTAGCAATATATTTCTCTTTCTGTGCATTTACACACACACATACACACACACACAATAAAAACACACATCATTATATATGTTTATTTGTATATATCTATATAGGATGTTATATGTGCAAATTCTTATTTGTATTCAAAAAATAATGAAAGCACTCTTATTCAATAGACTTTAAAGACTTGTTATTAACGCCCTCCAGAGGTGTAAACATGACTGCTCACACACTGAAAGCAAATATCTTTCTTATTTCCAGACACATAAACAATCACACAGAGAGTTTATGGCTTCAATCCCACAAATTAGCCCTGTGTCAATAGTAGACAGAAACAAAAAAAAGTCACATATTTAGATATAAAAGAGCTGTCTCTTCCCTGGTAGAAATGAAATTATTCAATGATTTGAACTCAATGTAGAAAAACTTAAAAGCAAACAAATGAGACTAACAAACCAGAATTTCTGGAATCACTCACCCAACAGAAAATAGATGTCTGCAACAAACACAGTTTACCAGATGGTCAGACTATAAAACCAAATCTTTAATCATTGCTGCCACTAATGAAAAATAATATATCAGTTGTAAATGAACCAAAACCAAACAAAACACAAAATAGTAGAGACAAAAATTAACATAGAAAAACAAAGAGCCATCAACATTCTATTTTCCCTTTAGACAGGAATGTAGGGAAGATATCACTTGGCTGTGCACCACTGTGGGGATAAAGTTTATTCAGTTGCCAAGTAAACCTATCAAAAGATAGAATTCCCCCTAAAATGAAATAATGATTTTCATACAAATATAAAAATAATACATGTAAATTATTTTATTTAACTTGATTAAATGAGAGAACTAGAAAAGATGTTACCACTGGTTTAAAATAAAATACAAATATATTTTTATAGATTAGGAATGGACCCAAAGATTATTTATCATGAGTTAGATTATCTGTACAGCAGACTTTAATTTGCATGATTATTTGCAAGTAATATTTTGCATTGCTTTCAGTTATCTACAAATTATAGAGCTTGAAAAAAAAAAGACTCAAAATGGAATAAAGGTGCAGAGCTTCTACAGAATGAGAAGGCTTGAAGAACACATGTTGAAGAACAAAATTTCTACTGAAGAAAATTTGTTCCTTGCAGTACCGAGCCCAGTACCCAAGATCCAAGTGGAACTTTGAGGTCAAATTCTTTCTTCTGGGCTCTACCTACTTGTCTGTGATCCAGCTTTAATTTAACCAGATTATTAGAAATATGACATGGTTTCTTGCCTCCTAGCATATACTGTTGCTGCTTTCTTATGTCTTTTGTCACTGTGTAGCTGACCATAAAATTAGATTTCTTAGAAATCATTAAGACACAAATTGAGATTAGGTTTACCATACTAATCACTTTGACAGTATAATTTGGTTCTCTGGTCACTCCTTAAACAAGGCCAATCTCTCATTCCAGTCCTGCAACTTGCTTTCCTCCTTGATGACCAAACTTCATCAAGGTTGAATACCTAAAGTCTGTGGTAAAATCAGAATTCTAAATGTATTAATGCTCTTATTTTACAAATGAAGGATTTAAATATTGTATAACTAGTAAATGGTTTCTTTGAGACAACTGCAATTAGAATTCACATTTAATTGATTCTAAAATAATACATGCTTAATGACAAGCATGATATTAGATATCAGAAAGAACTTGTACTCTGATATTTAAAAGCAACACAATCTTTATATGACATATAGACAATTAAAGATGTAAAATAAAAAGAAAAACATGATGTACCATACTTATCACATATGAAGACACTGGACTCTGAGAAACTGAACAAAATTTTTTAAATCATTGGTGTTGTTAATTATAAAGTTGAAATCTAGAAGAAATGTCATGATTCTAACTTCCCATTACAGTTTAATATTTTCATTCTTATGTCAATTTCAATATTTCAAAAATTCAAAGTCATGAATGCCTAATATAACCCAATTTTTAAACATGAAATTGGAACATGAACTAATTTATAGCTATCGAATTATAATGCTCCCTTCAAAATATGACATACTTAGGTAAATGTATTTTCTTGACTAAACACATTTATTTGAAATAGAGTGAGTTATAACTAGCACAGCTTTTATGATCCTGAATTATACTGTCTTCATATCACATATAGCAAATGAACTCTGAGAGTTAGAAACTAATTATTGCACATACTTAAGGAATTATATCTCAATTTGTCTAAATTTAAACTTAGATATTTATAGAAATTTAATTTTTAACATCATTGTGACCTTGCCATTTTTATAATTTTACAATAAATTATTCTTAGGTAGCTTAATGAACATTATTTTTAGTGTTTATTTTTCTCTTACCCAATAAGATTTGGGTAAAACATACAAAAATGCACTCCAAAGCTTGATTGTTTGTATAATAGGGCAAATCAAGAATTATATAAAAGAGAGCATGAAAAAGAAAGATGATTTTTATAATAAATCAAAATAAATCAAATTTTACTTTTTTATTTCATTCTGCATGTTCTAACAAGAATATCAAAATTAAAATTAAAAGATTATAGATAATATTATTAATTTCAACGAGCACATTTATTTTTCAAGATACACAAACATTTTATATTTTGGGCCCTGAAAAAGAATAATACTCTGTATTTATTTTATTTGCAACTGTTAAAACAATATAATAAAATAGATACTTAATCAGTTTTATAAAATATTTATAAATACTTACTGATTTTTTTTCTGTAATTTCTAATAATGGCCTGGAATATATTAAATCATAGGTTTATGAAGATATATAGTCTTAGTCTATGTCTTTATTTATGATCTAATTCAACAGAAAGGCAGATTGAATTTAAGATGGTAAAAGAATTGAGGATTAGTACTTGATAATTATTTTCAGGGATCTTCTGTTATTAGAATGCCATGAAAAAATATCTCATGATTGAATAGTGGCAATTTCATTAATATCCTGAAATAAAGCTACTTATCTTAATGAGAAATTTTTACTGATAATATTTATATACTTCATTTTTGTCTAATAACATAATAGGACAGAAAAATTGAAACTGGCTCCACTATGGAGCCTGCTTTTTTTATCCCACTGAATTGTTTACCAGTGTTTTTGCTATGTCCAGACTTTTGCTGCTGCAGGTGGTTAGAGTAATGGCTCTGGGTGGACACTTTCCTAAAGAATAGTCCCAAGGTATTTGGCAAAACCTCTTCTGGAGGTTCCTGGGAATTAAGCCCCTCCCCTGCTCCTGATGGTTTTTCTTTGGTGATTTCTGGCTGCAGCGACTAATTTGAGTTGGGGGCTCCCAACCCACATTTCTTTACCCTAAGAGGAATGATCCTAGAGCTAGCTCCCTGTGAAATCAGAATAAAGCTAGCTTTCACATAAAACCACATTCTGTAGGAGCTCCTTCCCCTTTTCTATTCTGTTCCACTATTTCATTTCTCTAAACAATCCCCATTTCAGGCTCTGAACCTATCCTGCTTAAGACATTTAAATTCTAAAATTTTTTAATGTATTTCTCTTGTTTTGATTTTGCTCTATTATGGTGTATTTTTCATACATCTGTCAGTTATCTCTCAAAAAATTTAAAGCATGTCATTTATCTGATTGAAATCTCATTACAGAGAAAATGATATAAAAGTGCTTACTATGGTTTATATCGATTGATAATATCTGACCCCTGTTTACTTCTCAGCACTAGTCTCATACTCTTTTAATTTCTGAAACTCTATTTTAAATGTTATTTTATCTCTAGAATATAGGAGGCTTATTCCTGCCTTGTGTCCTTTGCTTTATATTTAGGGAACTCTTCTTCCAGGGCTCTGCTCTTCACTTTGTTCTCACCATTCAGAACTCTTCACATAGCAGTACTTTAGAGTGATCTCCCCTGAACGTGGTCTCTAACTTATTAAACTTTTTGATAATCTCTTGCATTTTCTCACATTTTTATTGCAATTACCACAGTTTATTAGAATATTTTACTGGATTATTAGCTCTCTCTTCATTAGAATCTCAGAAACATTGTTTACTTTACTTACACCATATGTCTGACTTTAATTGCTGCTTTATGCAACATAAGCAACCAAAGCATTCTGTGGCACAAATGATGATTTAGCATCCACCAAGTAATCCATTTGATTTTAAATAGAAAAAAAGAATTGTTATAATCTAGAGGCTTGAAATTGAATTTTTACTCTGTCTAGATGCACAATCTTTTATATTAATTATAACTTCCTTTCTTGGTTTTGCTTTCACAACTATTATTATGTGGGGATATGGATGGAACATACACAATTTATTCATATTTTAAGAATATGATTATACTGGTGATATAAATATTTCTATATTAATAGACCACATAGAGATATTTAAATGAAAATCTCTGAAATAAACTTTTATGTTGTTATTGTCCATTATACCATGTTTTACTCTCACAATAGCAATAAAATTGTATATTGGTATTTATTTCATTTGTCTTTAAGTAATAGAGAAAACAGAATCCAGATATGATTACACTGCTTTGTATTGTTCTCATACTTTATGAAAAATATTTCTATGTGAAGCTTAATTCCCTTTTTATTTAAACCATTTTCTCTATAAAATTTTAATTATCATGATGAATCATTTGTTAGTCATTTATAGTTCATCAATAACACTTTTTCATTCAAAATTTATTGTTTTGATCTTCTAGTTTAAGATAGAAATGAATCCATATATATTTAACTTCAGTCACTAAAAATTCTTAGTGAAATGAAAATGGTCAAATGAGTACTTGAAAAATAAACTAACATCACAAAATGAATTGACCAAATTGAGAAATACATCATGTTTACCAGGGAATATGTCTTCCGGTTTAGGCAATTCTTTTTCCTTATTCCTTTTTAGACTTAAGGCTTTGACTACTAGTTATCACTATCCTTTGTTTTACCTAAACCCTGCCCTCACCTTCACAACTAATCTCTTTGTTAAAGTGTCTTAAAATCATTTCATTTGAATGTACAATCTGTTTTCTGTCAGTACCTAACTGCAGTGTTCTAAAACTGATACATTTTGAAATAACAGGAAACAAATTTCTTTACCTATGTTCAGTAAAAGTAGAAATTAGTAGCAGAGGCATTAAGATAAAGTTATTTAGAATAAAAAAATCAAAATATATATGCAGCTGTTAAGAAAATTATGATAAAGATATTAACAACATTTAGAAAATGTTCACGGAATTTGTAAAGAATAGACCTTTGTATATTAGAAAATTCAGTTACTTATAGGATTTAATTTATCTGCTTTTTCTATACATGATCAAATGTAAACATTTATAATAGTTCTTAGTTTTTTAAGTTTATGAAACTCTTGATGACTATAATTACTCGTGTTTATATGCTAAAATGTTAATTTGATCTCATGTGTAGGTGATGATGTATATAAACAATAACTTTAATGTTCTTAAGTATATCAACCTGATGCTAATTAGACTCATTTGAAAACCAAATTACTATTTTTTTCTCAAATTACTTTTTCTCTAACTAAAGAATACTTCATTTAATAAAATGGATTAATGTATAAGTTTCCATTGTAATAAGAAACTAAGAACTATGTCTAATTTGTAAATAATGTTTCATATGGAATTTTTTTTAATATATTATGATAAGTAGAAAAATCTCAGTAAGACAGAGACAAAATCAAGCTTTTTAATGTTTAGATATTAGCTGATAAACTCATGCTGTAATTATTAATAGTATTAGGAAATGTATATGATGTTTAACATTCTCACACAGTTGAGGTTCTCCTCTCTGTGATTCTAGATTGTTCCTTAAATATCACTTATATAATATTTTCCACAGTAATTTAAATTATTCACTTATAAAATTATTTTAATTCTAAAATACTTGAAAATTTTTAAATATTTATTTATATTTTTGTGTATCAAATTTTTAATATTTTTTTGAAGTAAAGACCTAAATAAAAGAATAGGTAAGTATATGTAATGTAGGTAGTCTTGAGAGTTAAGAAATGAAATTCATTCTCAAAGTCATAAAACCAGAAAACAATTGACTGTAACTGGAGTGCTTGGTTAGCGTCAAGTAGACACTAAATAGAATAGTAGCAAAACCACAATGAATAAAATATTTACCCTGTGTTTACAATAACCAAATGCTTACAAGTACACCACATCTGAGTGGGATTAAGACTGTAGAGATTCACGGTCTCGCTGCTATTGGTGCTCAGACTCAATAAAATGTGCATTGATGAGAAATGTTAATATTTCTCAGTTTGGTGCTATTATTTATGTTGGAGACAATAACAAAACAGTAATAAACCAAAAATCACAATATTAGTTTCTTCTCTAGAGTACTCCTGCTTTAGCAATATCTCCACAGCAGTGAGCTAATTTTAAGCTGGTAAGATAATGGCATTTAAAAACCAGCATAATGTCAATATTGTATATTATGAACTTAAACTGCATCACAGAGAAAATTCTTTAAGTGAAAGAACAAGAAAGAATTCTGAAAGTAGTATTAGTTTTTACAAAACGTAGGGTGATGTTATTATAGTGGAATCACATAGTTCTGACCTTATTGAATTGAGATATATATGTATATCTTATATATAAGATATACATATATATTATATATATTAATATAGATAATAGGAATATACATATATATACATATATATTCCTATTATAAGTTATATTTAAAGGCCAGTCTAACTCAGTCTCTTCAATTGCAGTCACATAATGTATTTTTCATGCAGCCCACCAAAATGCCTCATTATCCACTTTTCTATTTATATGGAAGCATCACTTTCATAATACGATTTCTTTTCTAAATACACTTCTTTATTACAGTATAAAATTTCCATAATTGGGAAACCCATTTAGCTCTAATCTTCTTTTAATTGAAAGTATGTGAACTATAAAATAGCAAAATGGAATGTATCTTCATGAAATTCTCTTTTATCTTTCTGTGCATAAAAGAGCACTCAAACAGTCTAATTAGTAATAGTGTTAATAACTTTAAGAATATATTAAAGCACTAAAATTCTGGTAGAACTTACAAATAATGGCATATATTTAGAAATATGTAAATCTGCTGATTGGTATTAGATTCTAGTGGGTAATTCTAGTTGAAAGAGTGGATAAATTATGAATGTATATTAAATGAGTTAACAGTGTCATTGCAAAAATTGTTCATACTATATAATAGTTCCTTTAAACTTTCTTAGATTTTCTATTTTTTTTTAAATAAAGGGTTATAGTTGTGAAATGTGTTCATCGGTTTATTTGCACGACACATTCATGTTGCTTATAGTTTAAATGTTTCTGAAAACATGCACACTCACAAACGTATACAGTCATACAAGTATGACAAAAGAAAATGCAAGGACTCCACTCTTTAAGGCAAAATGCAATCCAGTTTCACTCTTTTACTGTCTTTCCCTCTACCCTATTAGCTCTTTCACTCTTTTGTTTGCATTTCACAAGTTCTATAACGTCTTCACTAGCTTTATGCCCTGTATGGAACACTGCTCCCTGAGACAAAGCTGCTGCCCTGTCCTTCTAAATGAAAATTTTGTTAGTATTTATATTTAAAATTATGATCTATTATTTCACTCCCACATTTCTGAATCATTTGCCATATTATTTTTTCATATCACTTATCTTCCTCTTACATATTGTAAAATTTACTTATTATATCAGTTCATTGCTTATCTCTGCTTCACTAAAATGTAGATCCGCAAAGATAAGATTATTTTAAAATACATGTATCAACAACTTCAAATAAAACCTGTGATACAGAGTTGATGTTCAAATAACTGTCAAATGAACAAAAGCAACAAAAATAAACATGGAAAAATATCAAAGTTTAAGTTGAAGACTAAATACTGAAAATGTCATTAAAGCCTAGATATTTCTTATATTAAGGACATGATATTATCTTAATTGCCTAGTTCAATAAAGCACGCATATTCAAGAAAAAATAAAAGGAACATATACTAAGTGAATAATCTCAGTCTGTATTTTCAATACAGAGATTCAGTAGAGTATTCGAAGATTAAGATTTTTCACTTCTTTCTTATGCATTCATTTTTAGTGCAATTACTCTTAAAATTTTTATATTTGGAAAACAGTGTGGGAGAACAAGGTTTTCATTCTGCTGCCTCCTGATCTATACATTGAAGAAGTGAAACAATGAAACATTGGAAAATAAGTCTTCAAATACTTTAACCACAGGACTATAGTATTACGTTTTTCTCTGTGAACTGAAAATATCCCACGATATATTAGAGCTGCCCAATTTTTGTTCACTAGTACTTGTGATAAATGCACTGACAAATAAGTCATTATTGATATAGTTACGAAAAATAATTTTGACATATGAGAAGAAGGACATGCCGGTAGAAAGGAAGCTTTTGGAAAGGTCTGATGACTTATAAAGGCATAATGCGGTCAAGGAACTGTGAACAGCTCTAGGACTAGTTGGGGTGCGGTGTTTGTAATGGGAGACCAGACAGGAACTCTAAAATATGAGGGAAATTTTTAACTAATTTTGCCTTGGATTCGTCTTGGATGTTTTTAAGCCTGAGAAAATAAGAAATGAATAGACAGAATTTGAGGCAAAATAGTATTTTTGACAACCATTTCTTAGTTACTGTGCATATATTTTATATGAGAGATTGAGTTTTGCAAGTTTGTTTCATTGTTAAACATAAAATTGCTATGTAGAATAAAAATGTAAGTAGTGTTTAAAAACAAACTTAAAGCCTAAAGGATTTATAAACTAAATGTTTTTTATAATTGGAAAGAAGTCTGTTTTATTTGAAAACATAAGCCTTTTAAGTTATCATTGATTAAATTGATAACAGAAATTTTAAGAAAAGCTTTGTGTGTAATTTTAAAACCATAAAATATGGTAATATAAACAAAACATTTATAATTCATTCTTTAGCTCAAGACAGAGCTTTTGAAGTTGGTTTTAATGCATAGCTAATTTGAAAAACTCCCTTCATTTGTCAAGTGATGTGGTAGTTTCTGTGCTTATTCTGTTTACTAGCTAATAGCAATTTTATTTACACATACCATCAGTTTGATCTTTGGAAAGTGATAATATATTTGACTTCATAAAACTATTCCATATTATAAAATATTCATAATATTTTTGCACCTTTTTCTGTTATTTGTATTTGTCTCTTAATCCAATAAATTTTACATTAAATTCTTTTCAATAATCAAGCCAATATATTTGTGAAAGGGAGATAAGTCAATTTTTTTTAACCATAACTTTGAAGATGTGGGATCTCATTGAAGTCACCATGTATGTGAAGTTGCCTTTTATATTTTATAAATTCATTTTATAAGTATGAAAGGTAAATAGGCTTTGATTAATTTTACACACAACACAAAAGACTGGTAACAAAAAACAGTGAGGTACTTTCAAAAATACACACACATAAGCCAATGGAATAGCATAGTGAAAACATAAAAAAACCCACATAGCTATATTCTTCCATTCTTGACAAAGATTCCAAAATATCCACTGGAGAAAAGATAGCATCTTAAACAAATGGTGCTGGTAAAATTGGATATCTACATGTAGAATCTTAAAATTAGTTCCTTATATCTCATCCTGTGCAAAATTCAATTCAAATGGATTGAAGACTTAAAAGTGAAACCTGAATCTTTAAAACTGATAAAAAAAAAAAAACAGGGGAATTACTTGAAGACATAGGCACAGACAATGACTTTATGAACAAAACTCCAGGAACTCAGCAAATAATAGTAAGAATTGACAGATGGGATTGCATCTAGCTTAAAAGCTTCTGTACAGTAAAAAGATAATTAAGACAGTGAAGAGACAGACTATAGAGCGGGAGGTAATCTTCGATAGTTACTTTTCTAATAGATATTTAGTATCCAGAATATATAAATAATTTTTTAAAAAATCAATATACTAAAAAAATCCTAACAAACAAGTGCATTAAGAAACTGAAAAGACACTTATCAAAAGAAAAAGTACAAATAACCAAGAATTTTATTGAAAAATATTCAACACTTTGAACCATCAGGGAAATGCAAATCAAACTACATTGAGATTACATCTGTTTTTGTCAGCTTTTTTTGCCACTGTGACCAAAAAATCTGTCAAGAACAATTTTACAGAAGGAAAAGTTAATTTGGCACTCATGGCTTTAGATGTCTCAGTCTATAGACAGCCTTCTTCATTGCTCTGAGCCCAAGATGAAGCAGAATGTCATGATGATACAGTGTGGTGTAGGAAAACAGCTCAGTACAAGACTACAAGGAAGCAGAGAGGTTTCTGTTCACCAGGGACAAAATATATCCCTCAAAGGCACTCATTCAGAGGACTACCTCCTCCAGCCACACTCTATCTGCCTGCATTTACCACTCAGTTAATCCGTTCTAGTGGACTAATGCATTAATTAGTTTGATCCTTTCATAAACTACTCATTTCACCTCTAAAGTTTCTTGCATTGTCTCACTCATAAGCTTTTGGTGGTTAACTCCTATCCAAACTATAACACCATCTTACCACATCAGAATGGCTATAATAAAAAAATTTAATGCTCTGAAGATGAAGGGGGAAAAGAACACTTGTTAGAAAGAAAGTTGCTAGTGGAAATGTAAATTAGTGCAACCACTATGGAAATCAATAAGGAGGCTCCTCAAACCGCTAAAACTTAGAACTATATTATTATGTAACTATACCATTCTCAAGTGCACACCTGAAGAAATTAAAGTCAGCATGATAGTAGACAAAACAACCCCCTTGCTCAAAGATTGGAAGAAATAATATTGTTAAAATTGATATAATGATTTGCATATGAAGTGTCCCTCTAAGAACAGTGTTGAAAGCTTGGTTCCCATTGCAGCAATATTTATCACAGCATAACATGATTATTGCAGCATAATTTGCAATAACCAAATTATGGAATAAGACCGGGTGTCCATCAACAGATGAATGAATCAAAAAGGGATGGTATATATACATGGAGTATGATTCAGTCATAAAAAAGAACAAAATCATGCAATTTCCAGGAAAAGGAATAGAAAAAGATATCAAAAGTGTAAGTAAAATAGGTCAGACAGAAAGACAAGTATCACATCTTTCGCCTTTATGTGAAATGTAGGGGAAACACAAAACCCCAAGAGTGTCAGAGAGAATATTGGAGAATCGGAGGAGAATCAGAAGAAGGAAAAGGAGGACACTGTGATGTGAGAGTGAATATAATCATAGTGTCTTGTCTGCACCTACTATACTACACTGTATTAATAATCAAACTATATAATAAAATACCTATAATCCCAGCAACTTGAGAAACTTAGGCAGGAAAATCACAAAAGTGAGATTAGCCTCAGCAAGTTACTAATACCTTCAGCAATTTAGTGAGATCTTAAAAAATTATATATATATTTACATATATATATATATACATTTATATATTTATATATATATAAAGCCTGGGACATAGCTCAGTGGTAGAAAACCCCTGGGTTCAATTCCCCAAAGGTAAAAGGAGTGAAAAAGTTTTTAACTAGAAAAGAATATATGTAAGATAAATTTAATCTCATTAGTCATTAGGAAAATAAAAATCAAATTCATAGCAAAATGCCAATTTATTCCCTAAGGTAAATATCCTGCAGGATAAAGTGAACAATATCTTGTATTCATCACTGGTGTGAAAATGTGTACCATCACTTCAGAAAGATGTTTGACGATGTTTCTTGTCAGATATACAACCCATATTTTCTTTTTTAATTTTTCTTTTAATTTGTTCATTTTAGTTAAAAATACAACCTATATTTTCTATTCCTAATTTTATACTTAAGAGAATTTTGTGATTGTACGCCAAGTAGTATGGAAATTAATGGTCAAATCAGCATTTCTAATAATAACAAGATCTTGGAAGGAGAGGATTAATTCAACTGCTAATTAGCAGAATATTTGAAAAAATTTTGTGATGTTAAAACAATGAACTCTAATCATTGTAAAATTCTTCATCAATATAATCAACAGTTACTAATTGGGCATTATGTAAAATTTTGGATGTATAACCGACGTGATTCTGCAATCTGCATTTGGGGTAAAAATTGGGAGTTCATAACCCACTTCAATCTAATGTATGAAATATGATATGTCAAGAGCTTTGTAATGTTGTGAGCAACCAATAAAAAATAAAAAATTTAAAAAAAAACAATCAACAGTCAAGATGAGTAAATTCGAGATTCAGAAACACTAAAGCAAATTATTCATCAATATAATACTGAGTAAAACCAAACATACCTGAAGTTTACACACAGCATATTTCCCTTTTTCTAGACCTGTCATAATGTAATGTCCCTCTTTATCTCTGATTATTACTCTCATTCAGAAATCATCTTTAACTAAAATTAGTACACTCACTTTATAGATGAAATATACATGAAGACTATATCTGCTGTAGATATGATAAATACAATATGTATAGAAAAACATAAAGCTGATATGTATAATATATAAACAAAAGGTGGGAGAGGCAATAGGATGGGAGGATTTGAAACTCTGTTATGCTTTTAATTCTTCTATTTTGTGATAAATTCATATTGATGATTCTCATGTTCATTTTATAGATCATTGTGTGAAATTATACAATTTCATAAGAGAAGCATAAATCAAGCAATCATGACAATGCATTGTAGAAACAAATTCTTAAATTTTCAGTCAATGCTGAATGACGTATAAAAAAATGGAGATTCAGCATTCATCACAGCCACATTTCCTTCATTTAGGAAATTGTGTGTGTGTGTGTGTGTGTGTGTGTGTGTGTGTATGCGCGCGCGCGCGAACATACAAATTTAAATAAATGCATGCTTTGGTTTTAATTGAACTGTGTTCTAACATAACAGAGACAAAGATTGATTAATAAACTAGAAAAATATGAAATGAAGTTTGTAAAATTTACACCCTAAATAGCTAAGTAGTATGAAAATCAGACAAGTTAACTGTCCTCTTGATTTAATTATATTTGATCATGGTACCTTGCTTTTCTTTTGCCTTTTAATATCAGTGAGATAATATTAAAACATTTCAATTTCTTCATAATTGAATTCTTATATAGACCAAGGTGATTAGTTTCTTTATGACATTGAAAAATAAATTAAAAGATCAAGATTTCATTATAAAAATTATTTAGAAAAAGCTAATAACGGAACATATATTATGAACATACATAATCTGAAAATAATAATTATTAGACTTTTTCATTGGTTAATATTCTGGGCTGTATTTTGTTGTCCTAAAATTCATATGTTGAAGTCCTAATCTCAAGTACTCCAGAATCTGACCTTATATGGAAATAGGATCCTTACAGATCATATTAGTTAGGATGAGACTCTACTGGAGGACAGCGGGCTCCTAGTCCTATGACTAAGAGTCCTTCTTGGACACAGACATGCACATTGAAAGACACAGGACAGAGACCGGATTTTGCTTATATAATCCAAGAAACACCAAAGATACAACTCAACTATCAGAAGCTAGATAAGAGGTATGGAACACATTCTCACTGCAGAAAGAAACAACCATGCCAGCAGTCAATCTTGAATTGTCACTGTCCAGGATTGTGAGATAATAAATTTATATTTTTTAAGCCATACATGTGATGGTGCTCATTTACAGAAGTACTATAGAACAAGTAGTCTGAATACTTTAGTTTTTCTTAGAAGAGATGTTTTGAAGAAAATCTCAAGTTCTTTTTTATAAGTTATGTATAGGATGGTAAATTTTGAAATACTGTTACGGAATTCTTCTGTCATAAATTCATATTGATAATTCTCATGGTCACTTTATAAATCATTGTGTATAATTACACAATTTCATAAGAGAAGTATGAATCAAGCAATCATGAAAATGTATCATAGAAACAAATTCTTAAATTTTCAGTCAATACTGAATGATATATAAAAAATGGAAATCTTTGACTTGTTGATGTATGTTGGTGACTGATAATAAATTTTAATTCTAAATTCTAATTCTGAAGTATATTATCACAGTTATATTGCTGAGTCATCCATTCATTGCTAACCCAAATTAAATCAGAAGATAATTTTTTTAATTTTTTTATTTGTTTTAATTAGTTATACATGACAGTAGAATGCACTTATATACATTGATATGTATGCATAGATGGGATATATTTTCTCATTCTTCTGAGTATACATATTGTAGAATCACATTAGTCATACAGTCACATACATACATACAGTAATAATGTCTGTTTCATTCTACTATCTTTCTTATCCCCACATCCCCTGCCTTCCCCTCCTTTCATTTCCCTCTATCTAATCTAAGGTAATGCTATTCCATTTTTTTTTTTGCATTACAATTCTTAATACACATATACCACAATTTTTTGTATCTCTGTGTGTATATAAAGTATGTTGACACCCAATTAAAGTCTTCATACATGTACTTTGTATAATGATGTCCATCATGTTCCACCATCCTTGCTATTTCCCTGCTCCCTACTTTTCCCTCCCACCCCTCTTCCCTATCTATTCATCTATTCCTCCCATGCTCTCCCTCCCAATCCCCCTATGATTCAACCTCCTTATATCAGAGAAAACATTCAATATTTGTTCTTTGGGGATTGACTGACTTCACTTAGCATTATTTTCTCCAATGACATCCATTTACCTGTAAATGCCATGGTTTTGTTCTTTTTTAATGCTGAGTAAAATTCCATTGTGTATATATGCCATATATTTTTTTATCCATTCATCCACTGAAGGACATCTAGGTTGGCTCCACAGTTTAGCTATTGTGAATTGTGCTGCTATAAACATTGATGTGGCTGTATCCCTGTAGTATGCTGTTTTTATGTCCTTTGCGTATCATCCTAGGAGAGGAATAGCTGGGTCAAATGGTGGTTCCATACCCAGTTTTCCAAGGAATCTCCATACTGCTTTTCAAATTGGCTGCACCAATTTTCATTCCCATCAGCAATGTATTAGAGGATAAATATTGATGAAAACTTTATTTCCTTACTTGAACATATTTTATAATCTATAAGAATAATGACAAAAAGTTAAAAATTATATAGAAGAAGATGAAATAAAAACAATGTGAACTTTTGTTAGAAGAATTAAGCATGTTATTATTTAGTCTGACATATTTAGTGAATTATGTTTTATTTTCCATTCCATGGCATATAAAAATTATTTAAGGTAAACAAATAATTTTTTAAATATACATTAAAATATTTAGTTGAAAATAATTTTTCAATTCATCTCAAGATCACTAATAATCAGGAAAAAGGCAAATCAAAACCACAATTTTATATCATCTCAGCCTAGTTAGAATGACTATTATCCAAATGCCAAAACATGACAGATGCTGGTGAAGATTTAGAGAAAGTGGAATAGACTATTGGTGGCACTATATGTTAATATAATCACTAAAGAAAACAGCATAAAATATCCTCAAAAAATAAAAAAAAAGAATTAATATAAGATTCTGCAATCTTACTCACTGGGATATAAATAAAAGAAATGACAACATCTTATTGAAGAGAAAATTACAGCCCCATGTATATTGTAGAACTGTTCACAATATTCAGGAAATGGACTTAACCAAGTTGCTGTAGACAGATAAATCGATTAAGAAAATATGATATTTATATACAATGGAATATTACTCAGCCATAAAAGAATGAAATGTAGTCATTGGCAGGAACATGGAGAGAACTAGAAGACATTGTGTTAAGTAAAATATCAGGGAGAGAAAAAACAAATAACTCATGTTCTCACTCATTTATAGAAACTAACAAAGTTGATCTCATAGAAAAAAGAGTAAAAAGTTGGGTATAGGAGACCAAGAAGCGCAGGTGGATGTGGACTACAAAAAGGACTACTAAAGCAAAAGTAAATAGAAAAAGTAAAGAAGGGTTTGAAGGGCCAAGAAGAATAGAAGACTTAAGTTGCAATCTTGATGATGTTCTAGTGTCAGATCATGAAATAGAGTGAGAGCAGAATACTGCTGGGTTCTCTTCTTTTAGGAGCTCAACAATTATATCCAAGAATCCCACTAGATTCTCAATGAAGAGTCAAGAAAAATCCCTTAGTGTTTTGAGTAGAGGGAGAGAAAGATTAGAAATAATCTCAGAACATTCTCCATAAGAAACCTACTATAAAGAGAGAAAACACTGCAATACCACTATGTAAACATAAATAACAACAGAAAAAGTTTGGTAGGTGCAACAAACATTCTTTTAGCCAAGGCCCAACTGCTAGTTGGACAAACATAGAAACTCTCAGGAAAAGTCTGTTTATCTCAGTTCCTACTAACAACAGAGCATATTCAACATTTTTATAATTTTTTTAGAAATAAGCATAATTGATATGCTGAGAATAAAATGTAATAATATAAAATGTCAATTAAAACAAGAGAAGATAAAAAAAGAAAAAATTTTCAACAAATATAAAATAGTTACAGATGTGTAAATTTTAATCCAACTGTTAAAATCTGTATGAATACTTATCTTAAATGTGAATGTTCAAATACATAAATTAAAAGAGCATATGATATCTAAAAGAAACTCACTTTGTATATAAAGGCTAATGTTGAGGTAAATGAAGGAAGAGAGAAAGATATTTCATGAAAACACTAAAGAAATATGGAGTATTAATTGTAGTTAAAGCAGGATTGTGAATAAGGGGAATATTCAGAGATAAAGAAGAACATTACATAATGATAAAAGGGCCAACTGTCCAACAAGGCATAATACCATTAGAGTGTATGCATCAAGCAGAAATAAGCCCAAATATATAAGACAAAAACTGAGAGGTCTGCCAGGAGAAATAAACAAATCCACGGATACAGTTGGAGATTTCAGCACCTTTCATACCTTAATTGATAGATTTAGCAGGCAGAAAATCAATAAAGATACAGTTGAAGTGGACAGCCCCATTAATCTACTGGATCTAATTGACTTTTATAGACTAGGTTATCCAACAGCAGCAGAGCACATATTCTTCTGAAGCACACATGGAACATTTACCAAGATAAACAACATTATAAGCCATAAAACACACCTAAACTAATTTAAAAGAACAGAAATCTTACAAAATATGTTCTCAGACCATAATGATATTCAATTAGTGGTCCATAACAGAAGGTAACTAGAAAATCACAAAATATTTGGAGATTAAGCAGCATAATTTTAAAGAGGCTATGAGTCAAAGAAGTCTCAAAATAATTTATAATAGGCAAATTGGATATGTGACATATGCAAAATTTCTATTACTTTTATAATTATTCAGTAAACAATATTATTTGAAAAATTAAATATTTAAAAAGCTGATTATATAGCTGAATAGTACAGCTCCTAAATAGTGTGCAGGAAGCTGTGATCTCAAGTTACTATTACCAACAAATAAATAAATAAAGTCTTTAAAAATAGATATAGTAAATAGATTGATGATATAAAAGACAATAATAAGACACTGTTAATAAATATACTATATACAGAAAATGGGAATAAATAATGAATAAATAAGCAACAAAGGCAAGAAACACACCCATATCAATAAAATTATGTTAAAATGCAAAAGGTGGAATTATCAGGATAGATTGCAAAATAACAAAATCCAACTATATTCTGCTTATAATAGTAAAGAAGTTAAATTGAAAGTATGTTTAAATAAAGCTTATGGAAAATGTACAAAGCTAACATCATTAAATTAATAGTGGTGAATCATATATGACAAATATATTTTATAGAATATACTACTACCAGGGATAAGATATTCATTCCAAAATGAAAAAAGTACAACTCACCAAGAGAATATGCAAACACTAGATACTTATTCATCTACAAATAAAGTTTCAAAAGCAAGAAATAGACACAAGAGCATGCAAAATAGGAAAGGTAATATACAATAGACACATAGTTCTATATCATTATTTTAATATTTATTACAAACAAACATACATTTTAAAAAACCACTACCTCAATAGATGTTGAAAAGTATTTGGTAATATTCACCAATTATACGTGACTAGATGAAAGGGAACTCTCACCCTTCTAAAAAGTCATGAAAAAAAGACTAGAACTTTACGTTCTAGTAATTAGTGAATGACAACATATTCTTTCCATGATCAAAAACATTTTTGAATCCAAAATGTAATATGTATACAAATAAATGTGGATAACATATGAAATAACTGTCACCTGAATAAGAGAATAATTATGATAAAAAATTTAAAAAGACCCAAAGTATCAGCATAGTATCAGCAGGAATTTTTTTTTTAAATTTTTAAGATGGTGAACTATTGATTCAAGAAAATGTTAATCAATGTCAGGCTATTGGTACAAACGAGCAGTGTCATTCTAAAAATTATATAAAAATGCAAGGAACCTAACATAAACACAGCAACATTGAAGTAGAGGAAAAAAAATGTCACAGGTATTTATAAATATCAAAATGTACACAGTTCATATACATTAATTATATTGCAATAATTCAGAAGAAATGTGAAAATAGAGGCATTCTCACTCAATGTGTGAATACATTATTTTGTGAAGAAAATTTAGGAAACTTAGTGGTTTTAAATAAACATTATCTTGGACAATTCATTTTAACATCTAGGAATAAAATGAAAAGATGAATAATAAATATCCAAAAGAAAAAATTGAAAAAATAATCTGCTTTGTTGTATTTGAAAATATAGCTTCGCTTTTGTATGCATACTGTTGTTAAACTTCCTTATTATAATTAGTAAGATAGTCCAAAAAGAATCCACTGAACTTCACTTCCAGCTCAGGACATAAATTTATTTATGTTAAGTTATAAATTATCATTTTATTAAAATATATAAGTATATACATTATAAACTATAAATCATTTGTATGATTTATAACTTAAATATAAGTTTATATATAACTTAAATCATTTATATGTTTTGGAATGCTTATCAGACAAGCAGCACAATTCACAATAGCAAGACTGTGGAACCAACCTAGATGCCCTTCAATAGACGAATGGATAAAAAAAATGTGGCATTTATACACAATGGAGTATTACTCTACATTAAAAAATGACAAAATCATAGAATTTGCAGGGAAATGGATGGCATTAGAGCAGATTATGCTAAGTGAATCTAGCCAATCCCTAAAAAACAAATGCCAAATGTCTTCTTTGATATAAAGAGAGTAACTAAGAACAGAGTAGGGATGAAGAGCATGAGAAGAAGATTAACATTAAACAGGGATGAGAGGTGGGAGGGAAAGGGAGAGAGAAGGGAAATTGCATGGAAATGGAAGAAGACCCTCAGGGGTATACAAAATTACATACCAAAGGAAGTGAGGGGAAAGGGAAAAAATACACGGGGGAGAAATGAATTACAGTAGAGGGGGTAGAGAGAAGAGGGGAGGGGAGGGGAGGGGAAGGGAGGAGGGATAGTAGAGGATAGGAAAGGCAGCAGAATACAACAGACACTAGTATGGCAATATGTAAATCAATGGTTGTGTAACCGATGTGATTCTGCAATCTGTATACGGGGTAAAAATGGGAGTTCATAACCCACTTGAATCAAAGTGTGAAATATGATATATCAAGAACTATGTAATATTTTGAACAACCAACAATAAAAATTTAAAAAATAAATAAATAAAAATAAATTTAAAAAGTGCAAACTTTGGAGTCAGAAGAAACCAACTCAGAATTATGCCAGCCACTTTTCAGGATCTGGTTTCACCTCTGTAAAATGGGGAGAATAAGTAGTTTATGGGATGTTGTAAGAAAAAAATTTTAAACACAGAACTGTTCCAGGCACACAGTGGGTGCCTAATAAATGTGATTACTATTACAAAAAAAAATTAAAATCAATCTGTAAGTGCACTGGTGAAGATATTTTTCCAAAGTAGATACCAAACATTCATAACTACCCTTAGTGGTGTCTTTAGTGCAATATATAATTCTGAAAATTCTGGAGTAATATTACAATAGAATATATATTTTGGATTACACACACACACACAATCACATATAAAGGAAATTGCAATGACATTTGCACTCAAAATAACTTGAAAGCTCTAATGACAATGGATAAGACAAAATTTATTTTATTTTATGTGACTCAAGCTTCTTGTTATATTATTTCAATCCTGTAAATCCATTGTTTCCCCAGTTTATTTACACTGAAAAAACAGTGAGAAAATCACTAAATATTTTTTTTTCATCTTTGTTGTTTCAAGAAGATTTTTGTATTTGTTTAATATCAACTATAAAATTGTATTACAGGAGAGTTATGTCATAAATGACCTGACAGGAGAGTCAGATAAATGTATATCAAGTGGTAGGTGGATATAAGTAAGAAATGATAATAAAAAGAATAATTTGAATAATTATTAGACTGTTAGATTATAACTCTAACTTCTATTGTGACTGTAAGGAAAGGCTGTTTCAACTGATTTACAATAACTTTTCTTAAAGATATCAAAAAACTGAGGTCACTGATCAAATTGCCATCATAAAATCCGCAGGAATAGCCTCATTCACAGAGGTACAGAAACCAAGGTGTCAATTTATCTGGTTCCCAAACAATAGAGTATCATGACTTGTTGTAGCTTCTGTGAAATTCATTGTGAATTTAGCAGATGGGGAAAAAAATAGGAAGCAGGGAAATAAAGTTGCAGAGAAACACTTTTGAAGCACAGAATGTTCAAATATAGGTACTCAAAAGAACTGGAATTTAATCAACTTTAGAGAATGCTCCCCTTTCCCTTTAAAGAACCACCAAAACAGACAGCTACTATATAATTATTATTATATATTACAACTAATATTTTAACACAATTCAATAATATAAAACAATCATATATTGAATAAGTCTAGATTATAGCTAAAGACTATCCATGATTTGCATGATAAGAAAAAGATCATATGAGAAACCAAAATAAAGGCAATAAGGGAATTTGGGATTCTTGGTGTTCAAAAAACAAACAAACAACAACAACAACAACACACACACACACACACATAAAAAAACAGGTAAAGGTAAAAAGGCAAGGAAGATTTTAAGAATATTATAGCATAAGAGACTGAACTCTACTCTGCTGAAACAACAGGTAAGAGTGTTTTGGGTCACTGAGCTGAACTAGTG
The DNA here is from genome assembly GCF_052094955.1 of Ictidomys tridecemlineatus. Lineage (NCBI taxonomy): Eukaryota > Metazoa > Chordata > Mammalia > Rodentia > Sciuridae > Ictidomys > Ictidomys tridecemlineatus. Next base: position 170,368,732 of record NC_135479.1, read on the forward strand.
GAAAATTACTGGAGGACTTTATTTGGTAATCCATTCAAAATAAGAAAAGCAAAGTCATCATTTTAAAAATCAATAGATGTAATCTATATGGTATCAACTGAAACCAAGCAATCATATGATAGAATCTAATATCCATTGATGATAAAAACTTTCATAAAATGTGAAGAGAAGATTTTCTCAACTTGGTAAAGAGTATCTATAAAATATTGACAGTTAAGATAACACTTATTATCAGGAAAAAAAATCCAGGATATCCTATCTTACCAGTATAATTTAACATCACATCAAATTCCTGGGTAGTGTAATAAGACAAGAAAAGTAGTAAATTATTTACATATTAGAAAGGAAGAAACAAAACTGCTTTTATCTTATTGGGTACGTAGAAAAGTCTAAATAATCTGTAAACCAAACAAAAAGATTTAAAACAACCAACACAGCAACAAAACTTCTGCAAATAATAACAACTAAAGTAAACAATTAAAGTAAGATATAAGGTCAATAGACAAAAGTTAATTTGATTCCTATATGTCAACAATGGGAATCATTATAAATGAAAATATTTAATTCAAAATTAATGTAATGTCATTTATAATAGCAAAAATATGGAATGCTTAGTTATGAATTTAACAAAATAGTGTTTACAGTGGAAATTACATAACTTTCATAAAAGATTTAGAGGATTTAATGATATGGAAAGGTATTCCGTGTTAACTAGAGTGGAAGTCTCAATATATTGACTTAACTCTTCCCAATATGAAATCAATGCAATCAAAATCTAGAAAGTTCTTTCATTCAAATCATTGGAGTCTTCTAAAATTTATATGGAAATTAAATGATCTGGAATAGCAAGAGAACATTAAGAAATAAAAATAAAACAAACAAACAAAAAATCTCAAAAGACTCAAGCTACCAGATTATTGTTATAAAGATAAAGCAATATGAATAGCCCAATATAGCTGAAAGATTAAATACATAAATAAATAGAACCAATTAAAGAGAGAATAAATATATTAACTTAAACATTGTCAATTATTGCCCAATAAAGCTCAAAACAATTCACTGAAGAAACAATATTCTTTAAAAATGGTGCTGGAAAAGAAAAGATATAAATAAATAAATAATGGGGAATGTGAGACAGTGTTTCAAACACATATCCTATTAATATCAATTGTTGGAGAGGCTATATAGTCCAGAAGCACTTTCTGCTGGGTTGGGCTTGAAAATGACATAAGCTCTTTGTAAGACAGTTCAGCAGTTTCTCATAGAGCTAAACATAATTTTAGAATTTGACTATGTAATCCTTCTTCTAGTACTTACCTAATTGACTTGAAAAACTATTCTTGCACAAATGCATGTAAATAAATGTTTATAGTAGATATATTTACAATGTTCAAAAATTAAAAGCCATTAAAATGTCATTCTATAGGTGAATGAACCCCAAAATTGCATGGTCATAATTGGAAGACTATTTTGTGCTTAATAAGAATGCTTTATTCAAGGCATGCAAGAACATACATGTTCTTAAATGCATAATAAATATTCTGAAAAAGTTTTTAGTCTAATAAAAATATATGCTACATAATACTTATATGTTATTTATTACTCCTCACTCCATTACTCCTCACTATACCTACTGATTAACAAAAAAAAGTACAGACTGGAAATGGACAAAAACTAGTTATTTACAATGGAGTATCCAAGCAACCATTAACTCAAGAATGTGATCTGGGGCAAGATGAAAATGGATGTCATGTTGATAGTGTGTTTCCTGATATGTTGTACTGAGGATGATACTTTATTTCTGTATAATCATGAGAAAAACTTCAAACAATATCACCTAAGGGACATTCTACAAAATAGTTTATCATTTTTATCAAAAGTTTAAGGTTTTCAAAGCAAAAAAAGAAGACTTAAAGTCTCATCATGAGAAGCCTTAGAAGATACAATGACTGAATTCAATATTGTATTCTGGATATATTATTAAACATGAAAAAATATGAAAATTAGTTAAATAGTGTAACTTTATTAGTGATAAACTAATACAAAATTTTAATAGTGGTAGAGGCTGTATATGTGGTGTATGAAACTTTGTTCTATCATTACAATTTGTTTTGTTTTGTTTTGTAAATCCGAAATACTTCTAAACTGTATTTATTTAACAGAGAGATCCCAGAAGGAAATCTTGCAAGTGCTTAAGGCATAAAGGACAATACTTTCTACATTGGTATTTTAGGGCAATTGAATTAATCTGCAAATTGTATTATGTAACTCCCAATCTATTTTTTAACTATACAAATAGATAACTTCTTTATTATAATCTTGAGTCTTAGTGTCATAGATACTTGATTACTATCACTAACCATAGGGAACCTTCTCAAAACTATTAATTTAGCAACAACAACAAAGAACATAATGCAGTAAAGAAAGGTGAAATAAATGATATTTTCTTACTTTTCAATTAACATCAGATAAATTTTTAATATGCAAGTATGTGACAGTTTTGAAGTGTTTATTCAATCAGTTTTTGTATATATATATATAAGTTACTATATAATATAAATAATATATTATTCAAAAATACTAATAAATAATGTAATTATATACTATATAATATAAAGTAGTACATAATATTGTATTATATAGTTAATAAAAATATGATATGGAAATAGAATAATATATTGACCTATGTTAATTTATTATATACTCTATATTATGTATTATTCATTTAACATATTGTAGATTAATAGTATGTTAATCCCATAAAATTGTTTAAATAACCATTTTATTATATATAATGTATATAACATAATGTATTATGTAATATGTATGTAAAATATATATATTAATGTCATAGTCGCCCATCCATTTTTCTATATACTTCCTAAAATCTTTAAATTTATACATTTTATGCAAAATTTCCTTTATTTTACTTCAGAAAATATATTATCAATGGTATATAATTAATTTAGCTCTTGGATAAATGTAAAAAAATCTATGCAAATCTCTATAAAACAATACTATATAAATTTTTCATCTAATTCAACTATTTTAGGTATGACTCAAGCAAAGAAATGAATAGCTAAGCCAATGAAGCAAATTATTCCTCAGCACGACTAGTAGTGGAGCCAAGTGCCTGAAAACTCACACATGCACATGGACACACACTGAGAACTCCTAAATATCATTTAACCTTGTGTTTTGAACTAACCTTCCATACTATTGGGCACAAATGTACGTTGGAGCAAATTGTTTTATTATGAGTGTGTATCTTCATTTTGTCATATATGTACACTCATTTAGGACTTTGCTCATAATAGACAATTTATTTACCATGGTATTCTATTTTCTTATAACCTTAGCTCTGACTGTTGCAGCAGATCCATCTCCACTTCAGAAATGACAAATTCTTTAAAAGATGTGTACCAATTAGGAGTACACTGAGCATATTTTCTTCCCAGCTTTTATGCAAGCACACCTTATAGGATTGTATTTATGTTACAGTACTAAACACTTAAAGAAATCTATATAACAAAAATACATAGTTCTTATTGATTCATCATATTTCCAAGTAGAACAATAATTGTATTAAGAAAATTTAGTGTAATAGACCTATCGTTTCTGAGAAAAAAGGTGTGTTCTACATGGCTCTAAATTTAATTTTGTACCAAAATGAGGTAAAGCAAGAAGAATATACACACACACACACACATACACACACACACACAAACCACATGTGTGTGCATAAATACATAGATATGTAAAAATGTGTGTCTATTTATATATACATATATGTGTATATATATATATATATATATATATAGAGAGAGAGAGAGAGAGAGAGAGAGAGAGAGAGTTTCTGAGAGAGTGAGAGAGACTGTTTATACACATATATATGTATACACATACACACACACACACACAACACTCACACACATATGGAGAGAGAGTCATGACAGTTTGGATGTCTTGAACTAGTAAAATGTCAGAAAAAAATACTAATACACTCAGACAGAGAAAATGCACTATAAATTGAAAAATAGAGCACATGTTTTATCTGTATATGTATTAAGTTTTGATATGCTAAAATTTGTTTCAAATGCTGGGGAAACAATAGTAAGCAATGCAAAGTATCTGACTTTGTGGTTTGTATAGTCTATAGGGAGATCAAAACATTATGTAAATAAAGGAATAATAAGTCCCAAATCTCCCACAGCACTGAATGCTATATTGTGATAAGAGAGTGGCCTGGGGCTTTCAGTGGTGGGCAGAATTCTTCAGATAATTTTGTCAGTAAAGCCCTTTCTGTAAAAGTGACATTTGATCTTAAGCTTATCAGATAACAAGGACAAAGTATTAGGAACAGTGTTCACTAAATAGCCCTGAGGAAAGAACATTGTCAGAGTGTTTGAGGAGCAGAAATAAGTCCCATGTGACAGTAGGGAAATAATTGAGGAGGGATGTAAAAAATGAGGTTGAAAAAAGTCAGGCAGTCAAGTGTCATCCTCCAGTAAAATTTTAGTGCTAAAAGGCCACAATACATTAGCATGTTTTTACCTCTACAGGAACAGTACTAGGGAAAGACTCCAAAAATATCTGAAGATGTCTGTAGTTGGCATTGAGGAAATATCAAGTTAATGTGGACTCATTCTCAAACATGTTTTATTACAGTAACAGAAGGATGTTGAAACATTGTTATGAACCTGCTCAGATTTTTGATGAATAAACAAAAACATTTTGTTTTGTATATGGGATAAAATGTTGAGGCTCTTCCAGTTGCTAGGTACAAATTATGTTTTTTTATTCCATTGTGAAAACATAATTCTTACTGTAATGATGAATATTAGTGACTTTGATTCATCTACATGCTAAGATTTTTAGTAATTTTCCCATGATTTACTTTCTTTTATTAACATGTTGTTCTGTGAGGTATATGAGATAGTAAAATTTATTATTGTTAACAAGCTTTTCAATGAGATAGTCAGATTTGTTTGATCTTTTAAAATTAAAATAAAGAAAATAATAATCAAATAATAATCTGGTGTTTGGATCATATGTGATATAATTTCAAATTTTACCTTTTCTACCTATCTTCTATATTAATCATATCAAACTGTTTTTATGACTTATATTTATTTGGAAAAAATATAACATTTTTTCAGTGATATTTTTCTCATTATATATATTTTAACAAACTAGTTAAAATATATTTTATTGTCATGTTGAATATTCGATTAAGTAATATTATAAGTAATTTTCCTCATGGTTGCTATACTTCTATGTTTTGGTATCTCTGTGAATTATGGTTCTTGAAAGACCCATAATATTATTTAAATTGTAATAACCAGTTAAAATATTAAGATTAGCTCAGATAATATTGGTATGCCATAGAAGCAGTGATAGTTTCCAAGCTCAGTCCTCAGTTTTATGTAGGTTATTCCTGAAAGGCCTTTCTTTGGAAACTTAGAAACACCATTTTGACCTCTGCACTTTGTGTTGCACTATTTCAATGGGAACACAATGAATTAAATTATTTTAATTATTCTTCAAAGATATGGTGACATTAAAAATTTCAATTATTAATGGAAAAGTTTAAGGACAATGAAGCAAAGTAAATAATCTGAATCATCTAAACAATAATATAAGTCATTCAATACATAATAAAGGGTAGGATATTTAAAATGGGTATTACTAATTTATTAGGTCCCTGTAGGTAGTCTGCACTAAATATAGATATGATGCATCTTTTGGTACCACACAAGCATTTATTCATGCCAAAAAAGATATTTTAACTCCTTAGTATTGCCTACGCCTATCTATGTCCAACCCTTCTTTGTTCCTCTTACCTTTTAAAAAAAATGTTTATACTCTAAATTGTTCAGAATTTATGCCATCTAATAGTTCATATGTCTATAAATATTAATGGTCAATTTTCAAACATATACTTTAACTGATACATTGATTGTCATCCAGAGACTCCTCTACATGTACATATTTCTTAGGAGCTTTCTATGAAACTAATATAACTGGTAGAATGAGTTTAGCTATTTTTAGACCCCTGTTCCAAATGCTACATAATAGAACAAAAAGTAACCTGGAATTTTGTTTATATTTGTAGCATCTCATGATTATAGTGTGCAAACAATAGTTATGAAAATGTAAGACAGTTTGCTTGTTCTCCTGAAGTTCAAGATTTCATGTAGGAAGATATTTATATAAATAAGTAATGACTTACTCCTCCATAAGCTCCAAAACATATTACTCTGCATTTGTGGGCAGATAGGGAAAGTTTTTGGTGGGATGTGATATTTGACTTTGACCCAGAAAGGTAAAGAACTAGTTTTTAAAGTAGAAAAAGAAAAAACAAAAGAAGGAGGAATCTTGAGTAAATGTTTGAATATATCAATCTATTTAAATCATCAGAAGACAATATGGTAAGGTTAGGGACAAGCAGTGAAATCAGAAGAAATACCTTAGGTGAGGAACAACAATGTCTCAGAATTGTTAGAAAAGAGTGAAGTAAAAAAACTCAAGTGTTTCTCTGTGGATAAAGACCAAAAAGGGAACCAAAAGAAGAAAAGCATGTTTGGAAGGTAGTTTATGAGAATTTTAGAAATTGGTTTCAAGAATCAATGCTGAGCTAAGTGAAGAAATATATAGGACTTTTGGAAGCCAGAAAGTGTTGCTAAAAATAAAAGCTAGGAATTTTTTGTTATTTATTTATTTATTCATTGTACTGGGGATTGAACTCAGGAGCACTTGACTTCTGAACCATATCCCCAGCCCTATTTTGCATTTTATTTAGAGACAGGGTCTCACTGAATTGTTTAGTCCCCTGCTTTTGCTGAGGTTGGCTGTGAACTCAGGAACCTCCTGCCTCAACCACCTAGCCACTGGGGTGACAGATGTGCACCACTGCATCCAGCAAATGTAGGTTTTATGAGATGAATTTGACAGTCTTCATGATGTAGAAGATACGATGAACTATATGCTAAAAACACAACCTCAATAAGGTATCTGGTGAATTGTCATTTTAAATATTTCATTTAGTTCTACAAAGGTGGTATGGATTGTTGATTTGACAGATGAGCAAAAAGGCTTGTGAAGTTTTTAGCAAGTCCTCAGAGACTTATTGTGTGTTTGTTCTCTCTGAGACTAAAGTGACTATATTAAGGCAGGTGCATAGTCTGGGACAGGAATCAGAAATCTTAATGAAAATCACTATCTGGTGTGAAAAAAATTAAAAAATAAAATCAGTGAGTCAGCCAGAGCTACAGGGTGTTCACATGGCATTTCTGATTCTACCAAGTGGTAAACATAAGAATCTCATCAGAAGGAAAGTGTTTTCCCATGTAAATACATGTCAGGGCATGTAATACTGTCTGGGTGTCCAGACCTACTCGGATGCAGAACATTCAGCTGAGCTCAAGACCTGGATCATTTGCTGCTGCACAAACATGTTTTTTGCTGTAGTATTGTACATGATGTATAAAGGCAGAAAACTTGCAGCTCCCCATGACCCATTTTACAGCTGTGTTGGGAGGGCAGCTTGTTTTCCAGAACCAATAAATAATCATGTTTTGGGTATTTCTAAACCTTAGGGGAGAATTTCTGAGGGTGATAGGATAGAATGCAAATCATTACTAAACACCTGGTACATAACAGATGGAGAACCTGAAAAGAGAAACGAAATTTCCTGCTAATCTGAGAGTTGGTAGCTTTATCATTGCTCTTTGTAATGTTACTTTGATATGGAGACGGTTTTCTTCCCTAATTTTTGTATTATCTTAAATTTATTGTTGAATTACTCTGTATTATATTGTCACATTTAGCTATGAGGATAAGGGATTTTCTTTTATCATGAAGTTCATAGTCTACTTGAAATTTTCCAAAAGTACTATACACAAAATAAAAATGATAATATTATACTATAGTTAACTAGGATTTGCTATAATGCAAAAAGTGGAAGGAAACGATAGCATCGTGTTGCCTTAAGATTGTTCATTTTGCCCAATTTGGGCAAGAAATTAGTATACAACTACATATTATATATAATGTGTAGTCTTCTATAGTGGATGCAAGATTCATGCTATTCTTCAGAAGTAACTAAATTAATTTATCCAACTTTCTATAAGATTAGTTTAGAAAAAAACACAATATTATATTTGACAATTATTCAATATCTTCTTAATTTGAGCAAAGAAGTTGGGAGTGTACTTATAATATCTAAAAAATCACATCCATCCAGCTATTACCAATATGAAGTTAATTCAGTGTTATTTTATGTGTTGGTTTTCCTTTAGCCCCAAATGGCTTTTTGTTTTAAACTTGGCCATCAAACCAACATAAAATATTCTGGGATAGGTAGAAAGTGTCTTGCTCCTTATTCATAGGAGATGATGATGTCACAGAACATATTCAGGATGTACTTTTCAAACAGCAAGCCAATTATTTATATTTTATAATAATTAACAGAATAATAATACACTTAGAGGAATTAGATTATGAATAATAGATTAAATCAAAGTTATTCATTTATTGATACAAATGCTTTGTTTTCTTCCCTGGTTGCTGAAAGAAAACTACCTTTGCAGGTTTCCTTCTGACTAACTATCACAGCAATATCAATAAAAATATTGAGTAAAAAGTTTTGATGAAAAATTGAAATATTCTACATTGGGATTTTTTTTAGGAGCTATACCTATCTAGTAATTGATAAATAGTCTCAGCCTATCTGAAGCAGAACATACTGACATTTCTACTAGAACGTATGTTCCCAGTCTTCAATCCCTCCTATTGAATCCTATTAACTATGGATTAAAAATAGAGTATGTACACTCTTGATAAGCTGCTAGTGATTCTTATATACACTAAAACATAAAAACCAGAATATTGTTATTTTTAGTTTCTGTTTTTAGGGAATCTTTTTATATTGTAATAATTGTAAATCTTGGAAAACTCTACTGTCTGTAAAATGATAGTAGTCAGCAATCAAGGTAATTCCTTATGAGGCCATGGTCAAAATTATACGAAAGAGGTAGCTTGAAAACAGTCTAAAAGGACTATTTCAGCTGGCTTTACATGAACTGTGCAAAAGAACAAGGCATGATGAAAAGAAATCTGACTGTAGTTTGCAGGTTGGACTGGAGTGTTGACAGTAGGAAATGAAAAGGGGAAAAATATAGGACGATCGGTCAGAGTGTGCTCTAAAACTTCTCAAGGAAAATGGGAAAAGTGCAATACTTCATAGCAAAGTTCAAGGATACTGGCAGGAAATGGTATGGAGAAAACGCACAGATCTACAGATAGGAAATCAACAACAGAAGAAAAAAAATGGAAAAGAGTTGTGAAGAAAGCTTCTAGGAATGAAAAGGCAACACAAATCATATGTCATCAAATTGTCTTTAATTTCAGAAAGAAGTGGAGAGACCTTAAAAATAATTCACTCTTATGTTGGGTGTGGAATGGTGTTAAAATTATATTACTACAAGAAATTTTATAGCAAGTTAGGCCATTGAAAATGTAGCCTAAATGTCAGAAATATAATAAATGATATAATGATGTTTTGCATCAGCAAATAACAAAATGCACATCATACAGAATAGTCTTTTTATACAGGTGAAGACTATGCTGAGAGCTTGCTACCCAGAAGGATGAGTTATAGAGATATGACTGGTTTACAATAAATTACTTTGATAGGGAAATGCCTTGGCATTTAGGGGGCAAGCAATTAATTCTCTACGAGTGAGGAGGCTGTATTTTAGAGAGCAGCGAGTAGGGCAATGACAGAGTTCTGAGAGCTAAATTTCAGGACATAAATACATTTCTATCTAGCTTCTGCTTGAACTTATACATAAATATTTGAAAATATTTTCTCTTTTCTACTAAAATCTGTATCAGAAAATTTCATCTAGTCTGATGACAATAAATGAGAAAAGCTCAGATACAATTCTTTCAGATGAAATAGATCTTCACAGATGTGGGCATTTATTATCTATTTTCATGATGTCAGTCATTAGGTTACTGTGTGAGTAACTTACGTAAAAATATAATATTTCAAAATATAGTATCATTAATATTGCTGTACCTATGAGCCATCACCAGACTAATGCACAGAAATTGACATCATTTATATAAAATTGATGTTGACTTATTTTGAATGATTAATAATGAAGGGAAATTATCAATCCTGATGTCTTGTCTGCTATACTCTCCATAACATGTTTGAAGTTGGTGGGTGCATATAATCAACCACGATCAGAAACTATTTAATATCATGAATAGTGTTGAAATTATTGTATTATAGACTCATATGTAATATCAAAAATAGCCTACTAATCCTTAATTGCTAAATATTATGCAAAGGAAAAATTGTTAAAAATTTAAATCTTAGAATCCAGTTTAAAATAATTTCACTCTCTTAAAAAAGTCATTTCAGAAACATAGTAAATATTATACTTGATTTCCAATTCTCCCCTTCACAGGTCTCCAAATCTTTACAGAAACAGTGTTTAATTCTGATACGTAGGTTTTCTTGTATTCACATCAAAATATATAACATTTTGCATTTTTCAGACACCAGTCAGTAGGAATTTTTTATTATAGCGTTCTCAAGTTTAGTGTGATGTTTTATTTCAATTTGTCCCCAATAAACCCAGATATAGCTTAAAGTCACTCTATTTATTGAGAGGCTGATTATTTCTGTATATATCTAAAAAAATAATATTTTAGTTTTGGGGGGGAAATAACTTGGGCTGATCATTTTAGTTGATATGAAAATTTAGGTTTTAAAATCCAGGCAGGATTGAGAATGCAGCTCAGTTGTAGAGTGCTTGCTTAGCATGCAAGGGTCCATGCCTAAACTCCAGCAACACAAAAAAAGAAAAAAAAGAAAGAAAAGAATACAGGCAAATAACGTGTCATCTGCTACATTTTGTTGTACAAGGAAGATAGTTTTTTTGAGGAGAAATATTATCTTTACTTGTTGGTATATGTTCCTTAACATTTCACAATATCTGTTATGAAAAAATCTAGAAAAATATGCACTAAGTTATACTTTTATTTATTATATGGCTAGATTATGTTTGAAATTTTTGTTACAAAATATTTTGATTATGCTTTAAAAAATAAGTAGGAAATAACTGTTGTTGTCCAAAATTATTTGAATAAGGAATCAATTAATGTTCATATCTGAGTATAGAACAATAATTTTCAACAAACAGCAGGAACAAAATAAAAACAAAAAACACAATGAAAAATAAAAAAAGCATACTTTCTATAGCACTTAAACTAAACTCAGGAGAAATTAAAATAATTTTCTCTTTTATTTCATAAGCTACAAACTCACTAACCTAGATAGAAATATCAAACACTTTTTTTTTCTTTTGGAGAAACGTATTTTTAAAATAACAGCAATTTGATTTTGCAATCTGTATACAGGGTAAAAATGGGAGTTCATAACCCACTTGAATCAAAGTGTGAAATATGGTATGTCAAGAACTATGTAATGTTTTGAACAACCAACAATAAAAATTAAAAAAAAAGAAAAGAAATGTCAGTTAAGCTACCAAAAAAATAATAAAATAAAATAACAGCAATTTGAAAACATTCCAACATCTTTTGGTGGTTGAGTAATGTAATCACCAAATAAAGACTTTCTAAAATGAGTTAGAAAAGATATTATGATTTGTATAGAAAATTAGTAAGTGGTTAATATCATTGTCAAAATGATTGAAAACTTATTTCTACCATAGTAATGTATGGTGGATTGAAAGGTAAAATTACAGTCTGGGAATATAGCTTAATAGTAGAACACTTGCCTAGCTTGTGCAAGGCCCTGGATCCCAAGTCCTGCAAAAATATAAAGAAAAAAATAAATACTAAATTTACACATCAATGTATATATATATTGATGTGAATGAGATTTATTATGCAAAGATATTTGGCCTTTAAAAATATATGTTGATTATTATTGTTATCCAAAAAAAACCACAAATATATCTGTAGGTTTGAATGATTATTATTAGTGTTCTTGCTCTTCTTTTATTTATATCTTATTTACAAGGTCTAAGACAGAGCTATTAAATTTATGTAGTGTGTTAACTAGCAGAAAATGTTTTTGCAAGATATATTTGATCCTGCAGTTTGGCAGGACAATAATTTATATAGGAGACAATGGTTTTCTTTGGTTTCTTTGTGCCAGGAATAGAAGAGTTATTGTAAAATAAGCTAAGAGTGTAAATTTATATTTTTTGAGCATCTCATGTATCTCTGACATCACTCATATTGTTATTATCACTGTAATTTTACAGATAAAAAATTGTATTCAACATCAATTTAATACCTGAAATTCCTGAGTTTTGCATTTTAGAGCACATTGCTAAATTAGCATAACTAAATAATATCTAATAACTTAATTTTCTCTTTATTTTGCTCACAATACTATTGTTTTAGTAAAAGATGGGTTTTCAAAGGCAGTGGTCATGAGGTAATTCTTCCATACTTTTCTAAAAAAATATACTGTTTACAAAATCATGGTACATCTTAGGTAAGGTGAAACTGAAGTTGTGGTTAGAGGCAGTAAATCAAGGCTGATCCACTTATCTATCTTTGATTTATGATGGATGAGTTCTTTTTTCTAGGGATGTGTGAGTAAAGTTGTTTCACTCACCCACAGATGATTTATTTTGGGTGATCCCCTTGTCCAATGAAGATTTATTACAAAGGATCCACTATCCATTGTGATTAAGTATGTGCAGTTGGCTTGGCCAGAAGTAAGCAAGAAGCAAGAATACTGATACACACATGCACATCTTATTCCAGCCTAAATCATTGAATCTAAATACAAGCAGGAAAATAACAGACCTTATGAAATATTTTCTTTGGTATACTAGAGGCAATTGAATTTCTTAATTTTCCATTATTGGTGTTGATCATTCTGAAACAAAATTACTATTTTTTTAATGTTAGTATCGTTGAATTGATTGTAAATTTTCTAAAATTTTAAATATTATATTTTCCTTTTAATTTGTTTACTTGAATATTTTCATCAAACCACTGAAGATCAGGTAATGTCATCTTCTAAACTTATTGGAAGTGATAAGAGAAAACAAACATTAATTTTTGTTTTTACAATTTTCTATATACTATATTTCTTTGTAAGTAATGGGAGGGAAATTCAGAATTTTGTTTGGCCTTTAAATTAAAAAGTATTTATTTTTGGTTGCATATGCTGATTATGAAAGTTTCCTAATGATTCTCTTATTTCTTTGAATCCATGCTTTCAGGAAATATATCCTAATGTTTCCCTGTTGTAGTCTGAAATCACTTCTGGATTTCAGAAGTGTTTGTGGTTATATTTTTTATCTCTTATCACTTCCAATGAGTTTAGAAGATGAAATTACCTGATCTTCAGTGGTTTGATGAAAATAGTGAAGTAAAAACATTAAAAGGAAAATATAATATTTAAAATTTTAGAAAACTTAGAATCAATTCAACAATACAAACATTAAAAAAAGTATTTTTTGATTTAGGTCTTCTCTCTCTCTAATATTGTTGATTCAGGTATTCTCTCTCATTTATTTTCTCCTTTTCTTTCTTTATGATTTCTGGTCTTATGTTAATTTTTAATACAATTGAGATGATTTTTATAAATAGTGACAAATAATTGATTTGAATATATTCAACCAATCTTGCATCACTGAAACTCAATTGATCATGGTATACTATCTTCCTAAAGCATCTTGAATGTAGTTTGCTAATATTTTATTAAAGATTTTTGCATCTATGTTCATCAGGTATATTGGTCTTTCTTTGATGTGTTTTTGTCTGGTTTGGTTATCAGGGTGATATTGGCTTTTTTACAAAATGAGTTGGCAGTATTCCCTCTCTATTTCATGGAATAAAGCAGGAGGAGTGGTCTTAGTTCTTCTTTGAATATTGAATAGAACTCAGCTGAGAATCCATCATGTTCTGGGATTTTCTCTACTGGAAGGCTTTTAATTGCTACTCCAATACCATTGCTTGATATTATTCTTCTTAGATTTTTTAATATACTTATAGTTTAATTTTGGGAAGTCATGTGTGTCTAGAAATTTGTCAATATCTTCTAGATTTTCTAGGTTGTTAGATTATAAATTTCCAAAATATTTTCTATTGATCTTTTGGATTTCAGAAATGGTTTTGGTGATAATTTTTATCTCTAAATTTGTTGATTTAGGTTTTCTCTCTCTCTCTTTTATTTTCTCCTTCCCATTCCCATTCCCTTTCTCTTTCCCTTCCTACCTTTTTCCTCTTTTTTTGGTTAGTTTGGCTAAGTTTTTAACCAGTCTTGTTTATATTTTCAAAGAACCAAATCTTTGTTGCATTGATTTTGTATACTGCTTTTTCATATCCTCAATCTTATTTTATCATGGCTGTGATCTTAATTATTTCTTGTCTTCAGTTGATTTTGGAATTAGTATTTTTGTTTGTTTGTTGTTTGTTTGTTTGCCTAGAGCCTTGAAATGTAACATTATATTTTTTATTTGGAACACTTTTTTTTTTCTTAATGTTTGAACCCAGTGTTATAGACTTTTATTTTAGAATTGCCTTCATATAGTCCCAGATATTTTGAGATGTTGTATCTCTGTTCTCATTGTTTCTAATGTTTTTTTTTCCTCCTCTGATTTTTTCTATGATCATTTCTCAATTAAAAGTGTATTATTTAATTTCCTGGAGATAAAATTGCTTCTTTTTATCTTCTTGATGTCTAATTCATGATATATGATCTAATTGGATACAAATTATCATCTTTGTTTTTTTGTAATTGCTAAGAATTGCTTTGTGTCCTAAAATATGAACTATTTTACAGAAATTTCCATATACCACTGAGAATAAAATGAATTCAATTTTCAGTCGATAAAATATTCTATAGAGGTCTATTAGATCAACTTGATTAATAGCATTTTTGAGTTCAGAAGATTCTTTACTTAATTTATAATGAATGACCTATTTAATGGTAAGAGATATATGCTAACATGTCAGGATTCTTATGTTGGGCTGTATTTGTGGGCTGTATTTGGCTCTTGATATCAAGAAGGGTTTGTATTATGTACACAGTTGTACAAATATTGGGGGCATTAATATTTTCAATCATTATATCTTCTTGATGGATGATTCTCTTAAGCAGTATGAAGTGACTTTCTTTGTCTCTCTGATTAATTTTGTTTTGAAATCTGCTTTGGCTGGAGAAGAGTAGACATCTCTACTTGCTTTGGGTCTTCATTTGCATATTATACCATTTTCCATACTTTCACATTCAGCCTGTAGATGTCTTTTCCTATAATTTGAATCTCTTAGGAATGACATGTTTAAATCTTATTTTTAATTAAATCTGCCAATCTGTCATTTCATTGAAGAGTTCAGGTCTTTTACATTCAGAGAGATGATTTCTATTTTCTGCCTTTCTGATTGGTTTTTAATGTTTAATTCAGACTTGATTCTCCTTTAATTGACTATTTTAGTGAGATTTATTCTCAATACTGGCTTTGATAATTATATTTTTAATTTCTTCTTCTTCAAATATTTCATTGGTATGTTTTGTATTGCTGACCAAATGGTTATGAATTCTTTATTTTCTGCTTATCATGGAAGGTTTTCTAAATTTTATCTTTAATTCTGAAGAATAGGTTTGCTGAATACAGTAATCTTGGTTGACTTCCATTATATTTAAGGGCATGATACACATGCATTATTTCAAGTCTTTCTGGCTTTTAGGGTCTACATTAAGAAATCAGTGAAATTCTGATTAATTTATCTCTAAATATTACTTCCATTTTTCTCTTAGAGATTTTAAAATTCTGCCATTATTTTGAATGTTAGGCAGATTTTTATTGCAATGTTGTCTTAAAAAGAATTTTGCCTGTTTGGTGTTCTAAATGCCTCTTGTATTTGAATTCCCATCTCATTAGTAATGACTTGAAATTTTTCTAATATTATTGTATTAAAAAGTCTGTGTATACCTTTAGTTTGTATTTCAGTGTCTTTTTCTATGCCAATGATTCTTATATTTGGTCTCTTAATGTTATCACAGACTACTTTCATATTATGGTTATGGTCTCTGAACATTTTTCTTTATTATCAACTTTATTTTCAAGATCGTACTTATTTTTTTCACAGCCTGATGATCTGTCTTTTATGTGGTATAATCTATTGGTGATGCATTCTACTGAATTTTTAATGTCATTTATTGAGTCTTTCATTTACAGGATTTCTGCTTAATTCTTTCTTATAATCTTTCTCTCCTCTATTGAAATGATCTTTACTTCCTCTATTTTCTCTTTAAGTTCATTCTTTATGTCGCCTTTCAGTTCATTGGACCTTTCAACTATGAATTTTCTCAATTCTTTCACTGACATTTTCTTCATTGTGGTGTTAATGGGATCAGTTGTTGAAGTGTTGAGCTGTTAGGCATGGTTTGTTCCATTGCTTTTTCACATTGTTTATATTGTAAATCTACCTTTCTGCTGGAATAATTATCTCTCCAATTTTTATGCAAAGGACTATTTATTGAGGTTCTTTATCTTAAGTGCCCCAGGCTATGCAAATAGCAAGGAATTAGTAGTCTCACTTACATATCCTCTGCTATTCCCAGTATCAGCACTACATTGAGAGAATGCATAGAATCTATTAATTGTATTAACTTCAGAGCAAAACCATGTACTAAAAATAATAATAATAATAAAAAGTTGTGAAAAAAATTATTGCAAATATTCTCCACACTTCTAATCTGGATACAAAATTTTAGTTATGTTCCAGAATAAATTGAGAAATTAGTTTGTTAAGACAGTAAAATTGCTATTATACTATATGGAAGTGAAAATAGTAGGGAATAAAAATTGGGCAAAGGAAAAAAGAAAGAGGAAAGTAGAAGAGAATAATAGAAATCAAGACAGTTGAAAAACTGGTGGAAGCTCTTTGATACAGTAACATGTAACACAAGAGGGAAAGGAGACCCTAAGTGGAGGTAGTGTAAACCTGAACTAAGAAAAGAGAAAGAGATAGATAGAAAGAAAGAGAATAGTTTTAATTAATAGTTTAAAACATTAGAAGAAATACAATGAATAGAGTTGAGGGTACAATATCAACAGTAGAGGAACATCTATCAATTTAATATGAACATTAATATATATAAGGTCAAAATTGACATTAGATGTATTTATGATAATCCATGCTGAGGTGGAGAAATTTCTTATTGAGTCTTCCTTATTTGGACTTCATGAGAATTGGAACCATTCTTTGTCATTATCTCTATGTATTCCTGAATGTGGAAGTTATGATCACACCAACTCACCTCTAACATAGTTCTAGGAGAACCCTTCTAATCTTTTGTGTATCTAAGCACCTACAAGCTTTCTGTTATGTCAGAGGAGATGCTCATTAATTTTCTGTGATTTATCAGGTTAGTTATTCCATGTTCGATGGTATAGTCTTGTGCCTTCCTGAAGAAAAACTATGTATCCACTACTATCAAATCCAGAGAGGACTATTCCATATATATTTTGGAGTGTGTGGGGTGTGGTGGTCTGGGGTACAAGTATTAAAATCTGATGAGGAACTGGGTGGCTCCTGAGAGTATGTTGGGCTGCTGCCCTCTCTGGAGTCAGGTCACAGTTCAAGACTAGTGCTTGTAGGGTGAGTGCTTCTCTGCAAGTCCCTTTGTGGGGTTGTATTGTTGTTCTGTATGTGAAGGTACTCTACTGGGCTGCTTGGAATTACCAGGAATTGTATTCTATAGGTTTATGCTTCTGGAGAAGAACGGAATTTAGGGGCAACTTTGGAACTTGAAGCTGCGGATCTTCCTAGAGGTGTTGGGGAACAAGAGCTTCTTCACTGGTTGTCATGATTTTCTTGCAGGGCAGTTTTGTTCACCAGCTCAGAGGCCTTAATCAACTTGCTGGTAAGATGTTGTGTTACATTTACAGACTGTTTCTGTTAGGTGTGGGGACAGAGGATGCAGGACTCAGGGACATCACTGACAAATGTGAGACACTGTGTGTCCATTGCCCTCCACAGGTCCTTCCTTAAAGTGGTATAGAGCTTATTGGCTGCCTGAAAATGTAGGGCCTTTGATATGTGATCTTTGTGGGTATTCCTGTGGCACACAAGCCTTCACTCTGGCTGACATAGGTACCATCCTGTGATTGGAGCCTAGTTGCCCACCTGCATCTGAGCTCTTGCTGCCAGTGATCATAATTAGTTGGCAGCCAGGTCCCCTCTGCTGGGACTTCATGAAGTGGTGCTAAGTGCTTGATGACTGTTTGCAACTGTGGGGCCTGCACATGCAGAATCTCTATGGGTTGTTGTTGTTACAGAAGTCTCCACTCTGTAGATCACTAGTGTTTTATCCATCTCTGTAGTGGGGGTAGGGTCTCTTATGCCTCACCTGCATCTGAATTGCTACTGCCTGTCAGCCACTCTCCTCCACTGGAACTTCTATGGAATGGCTGTATCTAAGCAACTGGTGGCTCTCTGCAACTCTGGGGACTGTTGGTATAGACTACTTTGGCGCCACCTGTGGTTAGATGCCTTGGTGCTGACAGGCACAGTTCACTAGGGTTTTAGCCATCACCATGATAAGGGTAGGTTGTCAGTGGACCTTTTTTGTCTCAGATCCTACAGAGCTATGTGGATTGTTGGGCAGGGACTAGCACTCCCTTGGAGGAATTAGCTCTTGGGTCAGCATTACCTCACTACCTTTATCCATACTGATAAGGTATCAATAACTTTCAGGGAGCAATGATCCCTCTAAAAGTTTCTTCTAGATGGATTACTGAGACAACCATTTCAGAGGTATTCCTTTTGGTTTTATTTGCTACTCAGAAAGTGGGGAGAATCGGTGCTGCTTTAGTTTTTTTCTAGGGAGTGTGATTACAGCCTTGGATTTTATAAAATGGCCAGCACAACTTTCAGCCTACATTTTTTGCTAAACTGTATGATCTCTTGCACTGTCTTTGCCGCTCCAGATCAATTTTAACTTGGTCTGTTTATTTTTCCAACTGTTAAGGAAGTATACTTAGGGCCTTTCCCTTCCCTCTTTCTGTCTTAGTTACCCCCCCCCCATGCTGCTCAAGGTTCAAGGTCAAGGTTCAAGGTCTTAATTTCTGCTCCAGTAAGCAAACTCCAATTCCCTTCAACTCTCAAACTCTCCATACATTTCATAGTATTTTATTAATTTTTTTGTCTGTTTATGAAGTATATTGGCTGGTAGTTTTCTTACTTGTAATGTTATTATCTGACTTTATTACCTTTTTTAAATTTAAAAAAAAAGTAATTTTTTAAGGTATTCTACTTGTCCCTGTTTGGCTTTTCAAACTGTCAACTTTATCAAAATACAATTTTTCAACAATTTAAATGTAAATCTAGATAAGTTTTGATATATGTACACAGTTATACAACACAGCTCCAAAATCAAGACAAAGAACACTTTCCCCTCTCAGACTGTTCCTTCTTGTTCATTTACAATTTTATTGATCTATAGGCCCAAGAAATCACCGAGCTATTACTGTCAGTCACTATAATTTTGTCTCTTGTGAAATTGCATAAATGTTGAATCCTAGAGCACAGTCTTGTGGTATCTACCTTTTTTCATGGAGCAAAAAACTTTTACAATGATGAATAGAATTTGATGGTTTTAATATGTTTACACATTTCTTTACCTTCTGGTGTTTAGGCTTTTACTACTATGAATAAAACTACTGTGAACATTTGAGTCTGAACATATATTTTTATTATTTTTCTTCAGTAAGAGCCTAGGTATAGGATTACTGAATCATTTGGTAAGTGTGAATTTGTCCTTGCAAAGTTAGATTTTTAACATTTTAAAACCCACCAAGAAAACAGTTCTGTTTCTTCATGAACACTTAGAATTGCAAGTCTTTTTTATTTTGGAAATTTTAATCTATACACAGTGCTACATGTTTTTTTGTTTTTGTTCTGTTTAGATATACATGACAATATTTTGACATATTATACATACATGGAATGTAACTTATTCTAATTAGGATCCAATTCTTGTGGCTGAACATAATGTAGTTAGGTTTATTTATGAATAGTGTTATTTTTGTGATTTTAATTTATATTTGTATATTAACTGATGTTACTACATGTTCCTTCTTGTTCAGAGTGTCTTTCTTATATCCCTTTCCTTGGTGTGTCTTTTAGTTACTTTGTCCATTTTCATTGGACTATTTGACTCTTTATCACTTAATTTTAAAGTTTTTAAATTATTCTGGATAAAACTACTTTAACTTATGCATGATTTATGATATTTTCATGCCCATATCATGTCCCTAACAAATTTTAATTCTCCTTTTCTACAATGTATCTTGGAATCTTCCTTGACATGGTAAACTGGTATAATCTAAGGGATCACTCCTTTTTTTCTCCTTCTGTCAGAACCCATAGTCCTGCCCTTCATTTTAATTAATTGCCTAAAAATTGATGTTTCATATATGTGTACAGTTTTAGGTTTTAAAAGATGTAATTTTTTTCAGCAAGCATTTAAGAGTATATAATTCATTCTCAAATTTCAAAATTTGACTTTTTAGTAAAAATAATGTTGGATTGCCTTTAAAATAAGGAAGGACTTTTTAAATTTTATTTTTTGTTCTAATTTGTTATATATAAAAGCACAATGCATTACAATTTATATTACACATACATAGCACAATTTTTCATATCTCTAGTTGTATATAAAGTGTATTCACACAATTCATGTCTTCATACATGTACTTAGGATAATGATATCCATCTTATTCCCCATCTTTTCTATCCCCATACCCTCTCACTTTCCCTTCTTCCCCTTTGCCCTATCTAGAATTCATCTAATCCTCCCATCTCCCCCTCCCTATCCCATTATGAATCATCTTTCTTGTATCAAAGAAAACATTTGGCATTTGGTTTTCTGGGATTGGCTAACTTCATTTAACATTATTGTCTAACTCCATTCATCTAACTGCAAATTTCATGATTTTATTCTCCTTTATTGCTGAGTAATATTCCATTGTGTATATATACCACATTTTCTTTATCCATTCATCTACTGAAAGGCATCTAGGTTGACTCCACAGTTTAGCTATTGTGAATTGTGCTGCAATAAACATCACTGTGACTGTGTCCCTGTATTATGCTGTTTTTAAGTCCTTTAGGTATAGACAGAATAGTGGGATAGCTGGGTCAAATGGTCCATCCATTCCCAGCTTTCCAAGGAATCTCCATACTGCTTTCCATATTGGCTGCACCAATTTGCAGTCCCACTAGCAATGTATGAGTGTGCCTTTTTTCTCCACAACCTCATCAACACTATTGTTGTTTGTATTCTGCTGCACCCCTCCTCTGACTCAGGCAGTGGCAAGGCCCTACTGAGGTGGATGGCGCAAGGCATCCCTCCTCTGGAGGAGCGCAGTATGTTTCTGGGAATGGGCTGGTTTGTTTTTGTATTCCTTTAATAAGTATAGTTTCGATTTCCCATATGACCATTAAGTATGAAGGAAAAAACATGACTTTCCCAATTAATGCAACTACTTCTAAGAATAGATCTGTTTGCTCTAAATGCAATGATTCAGCGTAAATTGTTAATGTCTAATGAACAACTCCCTGTATTCCTGTCAAGAAAGTTTTTGAGAAATTAAATTAAAATCTAGAGAAGAAGAATTAATGTTAAGAAGACAGATTAGTGCTTGGTACTGGGCAACTTGTTCTTGTTCCTGTGCTCAATGGTTTGTGCTCTTACTCTTGTTTGATTAAAATTAATAACAAATTAACCACTTGCCATAACCGTGGCACCAGTTCCAGTCAGTAAGTCAAGAAAGAATAGTCAAGGTATAGGCCAATAGTTGAGACATTTCTAACTATTATTAAAAGTTAACTAAACAGAAACAACTCAAAGCAAAACTCGAACTGAAAGGAAAAATGCTTGCTTATGCATAAGCCAAGATACATTCTTCTATTCTAATTGTAGCTACGTAATATTTTGTTTCTTTGAATAATGATTCCTGTTTTGTAACCACAAAGTACTGTGAGCCTGCCAAAATGAAAAGTATATATGATGAATTTCACAAGTAAAGATTGGGATTCAGCACCTTCACTTTGGTGTCTGTGTTGTTTCTCCACCCCCCTTTTCGCCGACTCCTCACCATCTGTTCCTCTCCTGAGACCCCCTGTTGGAGCTGGTCTCCGACAATATTCTTAATAGCTGCCATTCTGACTAGAATAAGAAAAAATCTTAGAGTAGTTTTGATTTGCATTTCTCTAATTGCTAGAGACGTTGAACATTTTTTTTTTCATATATTTGTTGATTGATTGTGAATCATCTTCTGAGAGATGTCTGTTCAGTTCTTTGGTCCATTTAGTGATTGGCCTAATTGTTTTTTTGTGGTTGTTAGCTTTTTGAGTTCTTTATATACCTTAGAGATTCATGCTCTATCGGATGTGCGAGTGTTAAAAATTTGCTCCCAAAATGTAGGTTCTCTATCCACCTCACTAATTGTTTCTTTTGCTGAGAAAAAGGATTTTATAATCTTATTTATTTATTTTTGATTTTAATTCTTGTGCTATAAGAGTCTTATTAAGGAAGTTGGGACCTAATGCAACATGAATTGTGAATTGTGCTGCAATATGAAGGAGATTGGGGCCTACTTTTTCTTTTAATAGGGACAATTTCTCTGGTTTAATTCCTAGGTCCTTGATCTACTTTAAGTTGATTTTTGTGCATGGTGAGAAATAGGGGTTTAATTTTATTTTGTTGCTTATGGATTTCCAATTTTCCCAGCACCATTTTTTGAAGAGGCTATCTTTTTCTCCAATGTATGTTTTTGGCACCTTTGTTTAATATAAGATAACTATAATTTTGTGAGTTATTCTCTGTGTCCTCTATTCTGTATTATTGGTCTACCAGTCTGTTTTGGTGCCAATACCATGCTGTTTTTGTTACTATTGCTCTGTTATATGGTTTAAGGTCTGATATAGCTATGCCACCTGCTTCACTCTTCTTGCTAAAGATTGCTTCTATTTAATATAGTTGTTGAAACACTGACCAGAGCAATTAGATGAAAAAAATTAAAGGGATAAAGATAGGAAAAGAACTTAAATTAGCACTATTTGCTGACAATATGAGTCTATTCCTAGAAGATAAAAATTCCACCAGAAAGCTTCTGGAACTAGTAAATTAATTCATCAAAGCAGCAGGATACAAAATCAATATCCATAAGTCAAAGACATTCCTGTATATCAGTGACAAATCCTCTGAAAGGGAAATAAGGAAAACTATCCCACTTATAAAGCCTTAAAAAAAAAACAAAAACAAAAACAAAAACAACAAGTTGGGAATCAAGCTAATGAAAGATGTGAAAGAACTCTACAATTAAAACTAGAGAACACTGAAAAAACAAATTAAAGAAAACCTTAGAATATGGAAAACTCTCCCTTGTTCTTGGATAGACAGAGTTAGTATAGTCAAAATGACCATACTACCAAAACACTATGCAGACTTAATGCAATTCCAATCAAAATCCCAATGACATTCCTCATAGAAATAGAAAAAGCAGGTTGAAATTCAGCTTCAAAAATCAAATCAGGAAACACTTTTCAAAAATGGTGTTGAAGTTTATTGTTAGTCACACATAGATCAATAACCATAAATAAAAAAATATTAAATTTTATGAAATAAATATATAAAAATATATTTAATATATACTTCAGTATTTAAGACTTTTTTGAAAACATACCTACAAATAAAAGATACAAAAACAACTACACTATATTTATATTCTATAGACTACATTTTGCTTTATTAATTTCTTAATCCACTGTTTTAAAAAAAATTTCAAAACTTTTTACTAATTCAGAAAGCATATATGTATATATGTGTGTGTGTGTGTGTGTGTTTATGCCTTTGTGTGTGTATACTCAAATATATATTTAAGATTCTTATCCAAAGTGATAAAAGTGATAACAAACAGATACAGATATGAACAGAGATTCCTTAAAAAATAAAAATAAGAAAATTGCAAGTATATAGTCATTGCACAGTTCATTCTGATTTTTGTCTTTCAAATGACATTAAATATTTTGATCACACCACATTCATCCATATTCTTCTCTGGTGGTAAGTATAAAAATAACATGGCCAAATTGTCACAGTTGGTTTGGAAAAGTCCCAACTTTTTAGTTGTTAACCTGGAATAATTATAAATAACCATTCTTTCTCTGTCAATAAGATGCTAGTTTTAATAACAAATTATGTGGTTGTCATATATAAATAGGTATGCAAATCTCTAGAAAATTTATATGTTTGTTGAATTCAACATGCCAACTTTCTATTTCTTTTCATTTATCCTGTAGAAACTCTTACATATATGTGTGAAAAAACAGAAAATGACCCTTTTATAAGCATCGTTTATAAAATGTTAAAACCAAATCATGAAAATATACCCTGTGGCTGACATTGAGGTGTTTTTTTTTTTTCAGGTAGCTATTTTTTCATCGTTTTCTGGCTATGAAGCATCTATATTTTTCTCAAGTATTGAACATGTACATGTACTTCATGAGCACCTCTGAACAACAAAAAGAACGGAGTAGGGGTGGCATAAATGTTCATTAGTCTGTTAATGTCATTAATTCAATTAGTTAAGTTTAAATATAGGAAGGCAATGCTAGTATGGCTAAGAGGATCTGAAGCAAACTTTTTGAAGATATTTTGGAGGAAAATAACACTTGATTTGAATATTGCTTAAATGTGACTGACCATTCTCTTCCAATGATTATGGATACACAAGGAGTAGATGACAGTCATGACTGTATTATTTAGGAATTGTGAGGGGGACCCTGTAGGTGGCTAGGCACAGATAGGGAATATAACTTGAGTACTTGATGCATTAATAGTGTTGCTGGTTTGCACATTTTTTAAAACATATGCACTCTATATTTTGTGTCATATGATATAATATTCACTGTTTAAGCTGAAATCAAGAGATTACAACTGATTTAAATGTTCATTGTTAAAATAATTAAAAAATAAACTAGCCTTTTAAAAAAAATGTGAATGATACCTGGGTAGGTTATTTTGTTTTATTAAGATAAAAAACAGGCCAGCCAAGCCCGCACTGACCCCCGGGCTGAGTACGGGATTTTAGACGGGGAAGGAAACGGTACAGTCCCATCCCCCACAGCAGACACTCCACCAAGGCAATCAGCAGCCAGCATCCTGAAAAGCTGAAATATCCACCGCCACTCTCCGACAGATCTTAACAAAAAAAACAGGTGGCACTCAGCCCATCCCCCATACATCGGGAACTCTCATAAAATCTCTCCTAGGCTTTCTGCGGGAGGGATTATCCTAGTGAGCCTGCATAAAGACGAGGGGGGAACTAGAGGCACCTGACCTGCAATCCCCCCTACCCATCTGCAGCCAAAACAAAACCTGTCTAGCTAGCGCTGGGGGAGGGGCAAGCAGGAAAAATCAAAAGGACAGAGTGCCTGGGATCCCAATTGCCAACTGTGGGACCCCGGAGATCCAGGCCAACTGATTCGCCGGGTCTTCCCTGCGGCTACAGAAGGCGTGGGAGGGAGTATCAGAGTGAGCCTTCATGAAGGAAGGAAGCAGTACAGTTCTATCACCCACAACGGAAACAAAACAATAGAGTGCCGGGGTTCCCAATAGTCACCCTCCACACCCAACAAACGGCAGGCCCAGAGTACAGTTTGAACTGCCGAGAACCATCATTCAGGGGAAATCTGGTCTAGCAAGAGATACCAAAACTAGCAGGAGAAACCAGTAGGCTAGAGGCAAGGCCCTCGAGACTGGGCAGTTGGAAACCGCAGGCCCGCCGGCGACAGATCACCCACTGCCCGCATAGCTGGGCGGTAGGAGAACACTCGCCCACAGGCGACCGATCACCCGCCCGCGGCCTGTGATACTGGGTGGCTAGAGACCGCCTGCCTGCCGCAACTGGGAGCTGAAACCAAACAGAGACAGTCCAGTCACACCCCCTCATCAGGACACCCCAGCAAGGAACTGGGGCCGGTCATAGCAAAGTAGTGTTGTCACTGGAGCTCGGACGTGAGAACTTCCTTCAGAGTGGAATCCACGTTAGCAGGCATAGTTTAACAACACAAAGGAGAGTCATCAGAGTAATACGGAACCAAAACAAATCTATAGAAGAGAGCAGAAACACGACAATCAAATAGAGCTGGAAAGCAACGGGGACAACATGAGAAAACAAGGTAAAAAAGGAGTACAAACAATGCAAGACAACTTAACTCTACAAGAGGACATAGAAACATCAGAAGCAGGGATAGGGAAAGAACTCAAGGCATACCTAACTCAAATGGAAAGGAATATTAGAGAAGACATGAGACAGCAAGTCCAAGCAATAAAAATATAGTTTGAAAATGAGTTAAACAAACAAATTCAAATGGCAAAGAACGAGCTCTACCAGGAGATAGAGATCTTAAAAAAGAATCAAACAATAATCCTAGAATTGCAGGAAACTATAAACCAAATTAAAAACTCAAACGAGAATATTACAAATAGACTTGATCAAGTAGAAGTCAGAACATCAGATAATGAAGACAAGGTTTATCAACTTGAAAAGAGTATAGTCAACACAGAAAAGATGCTTAAATCCCATGAGCAATCTATTCAAGAGATATGGGATGTCATTAAAAAACCAAATTTGAGAGTCATCGGGATAGAAGAAGGCACAGAGATTCAAACCAAAGGAATGGACAGCATATTAAATGAAATAATTGTAGAAAACTTCCCAGAGATGAAAGATGGAATGGACTGCCAAATCCTGGAAGCCTACAGGACCCCAAACATTCAAAACTATAATAGACCAACTCCAAGACACATAATTATGAAGATAGTCAACATACAGGACAAGGAGAGAATATTAAAATCTACGAGAGACAAGAGGCAGATTACATTCAGGGGTAAACCAATTAGGTTAACGACTGATTTCTCAGCACAGACTTTGAAAGCGAGAAGATCCTGGAACAATGTATTTTAAACGCTGAAAAATAATGAATTTCAACCAAGAATACTGTATCCAGCAAAATTGAGCTTCAGATTTGACAACGAAATTAAAATCTTTCACGATAAACAAAAGCTAAAAGAATTTGCAGCAAGAAAACCAGCACTGCAAAGTGCCAAAGTCTGGGCTTGGCACCAGAATCATGAGCCACCACACAGCTTTGTAGGTTCAAACAGCAATTCTTTATTCCCGCTCTCACACTGCCTCCACACAGGTTCAGGGGCAATCGCATTCTGCCGTCTGCCCGCACAATTCACCTACTCCACGAGGCTATCTCCAAATCCTATTTTAATCTCACGAGAACTCAACAGGAACAAGCAGCAGGAACACCCTAATCCCAGCAATAATCTTCAATCTCCAACTTCCCTAAAACCCATTATCTTAAACTGCCAACGCCTTAAACTCAAGGAGCCGGTTACTTCCTCAAACCTGATCAGCTCTAAACCCGGATCTGCCTTGGTCCTTGAGCAAGGTCACCTTATTAAAGCATGCATGCAATGTCCCATCGAATGTCCTCTAAACAGCATGGGGTACGCTTGGCAAGGAAATTTCGATGCGTCATTCCTACTTGGTAATGGCCCTCAGCAGCAAAGCATTCTGAGCAATATACTACAAGAAGAGGAATTGAAAAATAGTGCCCAAAACTAACAACAAGAGGTATCTCAGTAAAGGAGGAGGAAAATAACCAAAAAGTAAAACTAGCCAAACTAAAATAAATAAATAAAGAAGCATGACTGGAAGTACAAATCATATCTCAATTGTAACCTTAAATGTTAATGGCCTAAACTCACCAATCAAGAGACATAGGCTAGTAACCTGGATCAAAAATCCAAATCCAACAATATGCTGTCTTCAGGAGACTCATATGATAGGAAAAGACATACACAGGCTGAAGGTAAAAGGTTGGGAAAAATTATACCACTCACATGGCCCTCGGAAGCAAGCAGGAGTGGCCATACTCATATCAAATAAAATCAACTTCAAACCTAAGTTAATTAAGAAGGATAAAGAAGGTCACTATATACTGTTAAAAGGGACCATCCACCAACAAGACATAACAATTATCAATTTGTATGCACCAAACAATGGAGCTGCAACGTACATAAAACAAACGCTCCTCAAGTTCAAGAGTCAAATAGACCATAACACAATAATTACGGGTGACATCAACACACCGCTCTTGCCATTAGACAGATCCTCTAGACAAAAACTGAATAAAGAAACTATAGAACTCAACAGCACAATCAATAACCTAGACCTAACCGACATATATAGAATATACCAACCATCATCAAGTGGATACACGTTCTTCTCAGCAGCACATGGATCCTACTCAAAGATAGACCATATATTATGCCATAAGGCAACTCTTAGTAAATATAAAGGCGTGGAGATAATACCATGCACCATATCTGACCATAATGGAATGAAATTGGAAATCAATGATAAAAAAAGGAAGGAAAAATCCTACACCACATGGAAAATGAACAATATGTTACTGAATGATCAATGGGTTACAGAAGACATAAAGGAAGAGATAAAAAAATTCTTAGAGTCAAATGATAATACAGACACAACATACCGGAATCTATGGGACACAATGAACGCAGTTTTAAGAGGGAAATTCATTTCCTGGAGTTCTTTCATCAAAAAAAGAAAAAACCAACAAATAAATGAACTCATACTACACCTCAAAAACCTAGAAAAGGAAGAACAAAACAACAGCAAATGTAGTAGAAGACAA
Organism: Ictidomys tridecemlineatus; assembly: GCF_052094955.1. Classification (NCBI taxonomy): domain Eukaryota; kingdom Metazoa; phylum Chordata; class Mammalia; order Rodentia; family Sciuridae; genus Ictidomys; species Ictidomys tridecemlineatus. The sequence goes on from NC_135479.1 coordinate 170,397,547, forward strand.
GAAATAATTAAAATTAGAGCAGAAATAAACGAAATTGAAACAAAAAAACCATTGAAAAAATTGATAAAACTAAAAGTTGGTTCTTTGAAAAAATAAATAAGATAGACAAGCCCTTAGCCATGCTAACAAAAAGAAAAAGAGAGAGAACTCAAATTACTAATATACGGGATGACAAAGGGAATATCACAACAGACACTACAGAAATACAGAAGATAATTAGAAAGTATTTTGAAACCCTATATTCTAATAAAATAGAAGATAGCGAAGATATCGATAAATTTCTTAAGGCATATGATTTGCCCAGATTGAGACAGGAAGACACACACAATTTAAACAGACCAATAACAAAGGAAGAAATAGAAGAAGCCAGCAAAAGACTATCAACCAAGAAAAGCCCTGGACCGGATGGGTATACAGCGGAGTTCTATAAAACATTCAAAGAAGAATTAATACCAATACTTTTCAAGCTATTTCAAGAAATAGAAAAAGAAGGAGCTCTTCCAAATTCATTCTATGAGGGCAACATCACTCTGATCCCAAAACCAGACAAAGACACTTCAAAGAAAGAAAACTACAGACCAATATCTCTAATGAACTTGGATGCAAAAATTCTCAATAAAATTCTGGCGAGTCGAATACAAAAACATATCAGAAAACTTGTGCACCATGATCAAGTAGGATTCATCCCTGGGATGCAAGGCTGGTTCAATATACGGAAATCAATAAATGCTATTCACCACATCAATAGGCTTAAAGACAAGAACCATATGATCATCTCGATAGATGCAGAAAAAGCATTTGACAAAGTACAGCATCCCTTTATGTTCAAAACACTAGAAAAACTAGGGATAACAGGAACTTACCTCAACATTGTAAAAGCTATATATGCTAAACCTCAGGCTAGCATCATCCTAAACAGAGAAAAACTGAAGGCATTCCCTCTAAAATCTGGAACAAGACAGGGATGTCCTCTATCACCACTTCTATTCAATTTAGTTCTCGAAGTACTAGCCAGAGCAATTAGACAGACAAAAGAAATTAAAGGCATAAAAATAGGAAAAGAAGAAATTAAATTATCGCTATTTGCGGATGACATGATAATATACTTAACAGACCCAAAAGGATCTACAAAAAAGCTGCTAGAGCTAATAAATGAATTCAGCAAAGTGGCAGGATATAAAATCAACACGCACAAATCAAAGGCATTCCTGTATATCAGCAACAAAACCTCTGAAATGGAAATAAGGAAAACCACTCCATTCACAATATCCTCAAAGAAATTAAGATATTTGGGAATCAACCTAACAAAAGAGGTCAAAGATTTATACAATGAAAACTACAGAACCCTAAAGAGAGAGATAGAAGAAGATCTCAGAAGATGGAAAAATGTACCCTGTTCATGGATAGGCAGAACTAACATCATCAAAATGGCGATATTACCCAAAGTTCTCTACAGGTTTAATGTGATGCCAATCAGAATCCCAAAGACATTTCTTGTAGAAATAGATAAAGCAATCATGAAATTCATATGGAAAAACAAAAGACTCAGAATAGCAAAAGCAATTCTAAGCAGCAAGTGTGAATCTGGAGGTATAGTGATACCAGAGCTCAAACTGTACTACAAAGCAATAGTAACAAAAACAGCATGGTACTGGTACCAAAACAGGCAGGTGGACCAATGGTACAGAATAGAGGACACAGAGACTAATCCACAAAGTTACAACTATCTTATATTTGATAAAGGGGCTAAAAACATGCAATGGAGGAACGATAGCATCTTCAACAAATGGTGTTGGGAAAATTGGAAATCCATATGCAACAAATGAAATTGAATCCCTTTCTCTCGCCAGCCACAAAAGTTAACTCAAAATGGATCAAGGAGCTAGATATAAAAACAGAGACACTGCGTCTGATAGAAGGAAAAGTTGGCTACGATCTACATATTGTGGGGTTGGGCTCCAAATTCCTTAATAGAATGCCCATAGCCCAAGAGTTAATAACAAGAATAAACAAATGGGACCTACTTAAACTAAAAAGTTTTTTCTCAGCAAGAAAAACAGTAAAAGAGGTAAATAAAGAGCCTACATCCTGGGAACAAATATTTACCCCTCACAACTCAGATAGAGCCCTAATATCCAGAATGTACAAAGAACTCAAAAAATTAAACAATAAGATAACAAATAATCCAATCAACAAATGGGCCAAGGACCTGAACATACGCTTCTCAGAGGAGGACATACAATCAATCCACAAGCACATGAGAAAATGCTCACCATCTCTAGCAATCAGAGAAATGCAAATCAAAACTACCCTAAGATACCATTTCACTCCAGTAAGATTGGCAGCCATTATGAAGTCAAACAACAATAAGTGTTGGCGAGGATGTGGGGAAAAGGGCACACTTGTACACTGCTGGTGGGACTGCAAAATGGTGAGGCCAATTTGGAAAGCAGTATGGAGATTCCTGGGAAAGCTGGGAATGGATCCACCATTTGACCCAGCTATTGCCCTTCTCGGACTATTCCCTGAGGACCTTAAAAGAGCGCACTATACAGATACGGCCACATCAATGATTATAGCAGCACAATTCACAATAGCTAGACTGTGGAACCAACCTAGATGCCCTTCAATAGATGAGTGGATAAAAAAATTGTGGCAGCTATACACAATGGAGTATTATGCAGCACTAAGAAATGACAAAATCATAGAATTTGCATGGAAATGGATGGCATTAGAGCAGATTATGCTAATTGAAGCTAGCCAAGCCCTAAAAAACAAATGTCAAATGTCTTCTTTGATATAAAGAGAGCCACTAAGAATAGAACAGGAAGGAAGAGCATGAGGAAAAGACTAACAGTAATCTAAGACGAATGGGAGGAGAGAAAGGGAGAGAGAAGGGAAAGCATATGGAAATGGTAGGAGACCTTCAGTGATACACAATATTATAAGAGGTTATGAGGGGCAAGGGGGAGGGGGAAAAAAAAGGGGAGAGAATTGAACAACAGCAGAGGAGGTAGAGAGGGAAGATGGGAGGGGGGAGGGGAGGGGGGATAGTAGGGGATAGGAAAGGTAGCAGAATACAACAGTCACTAATATGCCATTATGTAAAAATGTGAGTATGTAACAGAAGTGAGCCTGCAATATGTATTTGGGGAGTTCAAAACCCAATTGAGTCAAATGAAAGATGATATATCATGAGCTCTGTAATGTTTTGAACAATCAATAAAAAAAAATGGAAAAAAAAAGAGATCAAATCTAGCTTGCTGACGGCTATAATGGATCCGTTACCTGGTCTACCTCTCTCTGATATTTAAGTTATGTGTCTGGTGGTCTTAGCACCCACTTATCACTTAGCTCTTTGAATTTTTATTGGATAAGGATCTTTACTCGTCCTTTGGCATATTTTGACATATTATTTTTCATTGCAATTCAAAAAAAAAAGATAAAAAACAGAGATTATATCTACAAACACATGCCATATGTATTAGTTATACTTATTTACTAAGCACAAATAAATATGAAATGCATTTTATATGCATACAGGCATGTGATATGCACTTGATGGCATATGGAATACTTTGGAGAAATATGCACAAAGGGAACACTAATGGAAAAAAATTTTAAAGGGCAGTAAAGAGTAGGATGCAAATTTATTCAAAATTATCCTTAATCTATAATTTATGGAATATACTGTACATACTAAACATTTACCATATGCACATGAATATGAATTAATAAGTAAATCATATTATCAATATACTTGGAGAAAGATTAAACCATATTAGTTGGAAAAATAAAAAATAAAAAATAAAACTTTGAAAGTTCATCTAGATCATTACTGTGTAAAAATATGTTTGTACTTGATTGCACACTATAGAAAGCTTAATGCAGAGAATTAGGATCAGAAGAATATCTTTATTGGGAAGCACAGCAATGGTTCTAATTTCATCCATAGATATTTTTTAACATATCCTGTTTGAGTTATCAGGAAAAGGAATGTCTGCCTGATTCCCAGTGACCCATCAAATTCTGCCAATCATTATCCGCTTTTTTAATATTCCAGTTTAAAGTACCCCAGGCTATATTTTTCTTTAATAGTTGAAAAGTTCAGGGTTAACATAAGAGACAAGTTAGTACTATAATCATTTAGGTACCATTTAATGCACTAAAGCAGTAATTTTCCAAATGGTACCCTAGAGGCTTAAAAAATTAATGCATTTCCTAGAAGTGCCTAAATTAATCCCATGGTACAGTTAATAAACTGTGAGACACTATTTTATTGTTGCTATAAATTGTGGAGGGAATTAGTTTTTGTTAAAAATTTCAGTGGAAAGAACCTATGTTATATCTTTGTTTGAATTTCATTTTTAATTATTAATTATTAATATTTTATTGGGACTTTATATGTCAGTACATTTTTCAGGCTAATAATTTGTTAAAATTATTCAAATTGTGAGAGAAAATGAATCATTATTAGCCTCATGCTCATGATAGTATCTTATAGGCTAGTCTGGATCCCTACAGTTCAATTATTAACCTACTTTAAAATTGCCTAATAGAATATGAGTTCTGCCACAAATTATTTCTGGAAACAGCAATAAATTGATTAAAATATGGATGTTCCAAATGGCTTGATTAGGCAAGACACAAATATAATTTAAACATTCATCTTGATTGTGAAAGTAGTAGAGATAGTTACAGAATCTAAAGTAATCTAATACTTATATTTAATAATCTTTTGTGCATTTGGAGATAGAAATATGTTGCTTTATTTTGATTTTAGAATTTTCTGTGCATCATAATTCCTCCACTGTAGTTCAAGAAACAAGGCACTATTTATACTGTAATGTATAATCAGTGGCCTGCAATGTAAATATATGTAATAGTTTCAATAAAATATTGGTTTTGGTAAATAAGTTACTGAAGTGAATTATTTTCTATAGACTATTCTCTATATCACAGATAATATCTTCTACCCAAGGTCTGGGCTACTCTGAAGATATTAGATTTTTGCCAGTTTACAGATTTGTGAAAAACAGTTCTTTAAAGTTTCTCTATCTTCCCAACCCCCCACCTATCTCCTGTGTACATATGTATATATAATCAAGTATACTTTTATACTAATATTTCTATCCATGCATGTTCTTATTTTTAATATATCAACCATCTGTACAGCTCATCTTGACATATATATTTAATAGCCCTACCAGTTGAGTTGTCATTTCTTGGTAATCTATTATGTTGTATTTCATTGTTGATTTACTTTACTACTTATTTATTTCGTCATTCATTTATATGTGCAAAATGTGTCCTTGAAAAACTGCTATTTTCTAAACAGCAAACAGAACTCAATACTTGAAGTGTAAGATAGTCATTTGCTACATGAGCCCTAGGTGAACAAAATATATACTTGAAAAATATCTAGTTTGAATTGAGATATGCTACAAGCATGAAATTCACACAGAAGAAAATGCTGACACTAATAATAATTTAAAAATTTATTAAATTATTTATTAATATCAAGTTGTGGTTTTGGAAATCCTCAGGCAACTTGAATCTATAATACTACTCTGCTTTCAGCAAACACATTTTAGTCTGAGGTGCAGACACAGAATTAGATATGTGGAAATGTAAAGTCACAAAGTTCATGCCTTACTTGGAGGACAAAGTTCTAAGTACTCCTCCATCCTTTGAACCCTAACATGCCCCTATTTCTGCCCTTCTTGGCCTGCCTTATTTTGATGTAGGATTTTTAATGGCATTCAATCATTTAGTTCCCACAGTTCAAATGGGCCACTAAGCTTACCACTATTCAAGTTTCACGCTCATTCTCAAAGTAACTTGTTTTTGTTTGTTTGTTTGTTTTACTACAATGTGGTCCTCCTTTCCTCTTGGACATGTCGCTAGAAGATTAGATTCCTTCATCCCTTCTATGAAGTTAACAAATATATTAATGCATTCTTAAATCATTTATAGTTCTTCATATATTATCTTTCCCATCTAAGTAAAATAAGTCCTTTCGTCTTTCCTATATGGAAGGATCTTCTTTTATAACATACTGCACATGACTTTAAATAAGAATGCTGAATTTTCTAATTAGTTATGCTCTTCGAATACAATAATTTTTATTCTTAACTTAAATTTTAAATAAATTTCATTCATTAAGTTCATTTACTTTGTTATGTTTGCCCATCAAAAATAATATATACCATGTCCTTAATTGATTGAAAAGAGCAAGGCAAAAGAAAAATTAATGACATTAAGAAATACTATTAATAAAAGATACATTGGGCTATGCTTCATTCTGCCTTCCACACTCTTGGAATGAGATTTTTTTCCCCTCTTGACTGTTTTGCTTTTTCTTTAAATATTAGGTTTTTTATGATTCTGGTTTCATTTGTATTTTAGATTTTCTCTTAGATTTGTTTATTGAAATTACTGTCACCACCACTTCAGAAAAAGAAGTGTCTTGAATGTTAAATTGCTATCAGTTTTTAAGCATTGGTAGTTGGTTGGTAGGAAAAAAATCGTGGCTCTTCCTAATTCATACCCAACTAACAACTTTGGGGTCCAAATGAGACCATGTTAGCTTTCTACCATGTTAGCTTAAACTGCAATCAACTTTACTCCTCCATCCCATGTTCTTCTCATTGAAATAGAGTTTATGATGCTTAAAATCCATGAGTTCCTTCTCACTTTCATTAGAGTCATTTTTACCTACTCTTCACCTGGCTTAAATTTTCTCAGTCTTTATGATACACTGTTTAAGTGCCCTGGGTTCAATTCATGCTACCCAAAAAATTTTTGAATAACTCAATGAATTTTTGAATAACTCAAAAAATTTTTGAATAACTCAATGTGTGTGTGTATATTTTTTTTCAATGAATGTTATATATTCATGAAATAGTACACATATCTTAATAGTATCAACATAGGAGGATATAATAATAACTAACAATTGGTTTTATAAGTAGTATCATGATAAAGTTAATCATATGACCTTTACTTCAGGTCTATCTCTAATTTGATGCTATATGTGGAGACATAAAAGACTTTTAGTCAAACTTTAAAAGCATAATTGAATCATTCTGAGAATTTGTCTTCATACTTGGAATAGCCTAGATATTTTTTATCTTTATAAATAAATATTCTTAAAACAGTCATCTTATACTTTTTCTCTGGAATAATTTTGAATTTTTTATATAAGTTTAATTATAAAAAAGTGAAGCAATCACATATCTAAATGTTTAAAATCTTATATAACATATATAATTTTAAACTGTTAAAATTTACATCCTCTATTTTCTAAGACTATATATGACTTTATTTAATCAACTCCATTTTAATCAAGTCTATCTGAAATTTGTCATTCTATTTCTACTAATGTTTTGAATTTCTCTTTTGTTAGATAATCTTTAACCAAATGAAATATATCTGCTAATCAATTAATTTAATATCACTCCCTTGTTGTAAAAATGATTTTAATGCTGATTTTCAATGGTTTCAAAGTAAAGAAGAAATTGCAAAATTTCTTGAAGATAAGGTCCTAAAAATAGATTTCTAAGTGACCATATATTGATTTTATGTGGGAATACCTATCCACCCTCTATGAATAAAATTCAAGTTTTCTAATAATGAAGTTTATTAAACAATGATTGGTATTCATATGAATTCCCTAGGTTTCCTGATGTACACATTTTAGAATTCACTATCATCTGTCAATGAAAATAACCTACTCATTTTTTTATGCTAATCATTTCTATAATAAACTCATAGTAGAAGATTTTTTGCTCAGTTAGTTCAAAAGGTCAATTCAAAGAAGAATCACAACTAGCAAAGAGGGGCATAAATTTGGCTGTACATGACAGCCTAATTTATTACAAATGCACTTGTGCATTAATAAATTTTTCAAGATGTTAATATCATACTTACTATTGTGTAGTTTTGAGCTGTCATGAAATATTCATTGTCAAGGGACAGATTTTTCTTCTATCTTTATATACTTTACTAGTGTCATGGTGTTTGAACAATTATTTCATGCACATCATTTAGTATTGAAATATATTTTTTCCCAGAAAATATCTTGGACACAATAAAGAAAGGAGAATATAATGATGATGGAATATTTCAACAAAATATGAAAGTTTTACTATGTTGAATGCTGAATCTCTGTTCTGGGTTAAAAAAGTATTACTCACTATGGACATGGTAATAAGGAGGAGTAGTGAAACTGCTTAACAAGTACCCACTTACAGTTTATATGCTATCAGATGTCAATTTTTTTATAATAATTAAACAAGTTTTCTAAATATATGAAATAATTATTATGTCAGAGAAGTGAACTAATTTGCAAAGTCAGACAGCAAAGTATTGGTAAAGCTAAGGATTTGAAGAAACTAAGAAGTCTATGTCCAAAATTTACCCTTTACCTTAAGCCAATTTCTCCCTCCAAATCTACAGATTATATGTTACACTAATTAAATAAGAGTAATTTAATTAAAAATTCTCCTGCAAACTTATTCCTACTATCTAACAGTTTGAGAAAAGAAATAAAACAAAACAAACAAACAAACAAAAAACAAACAAACAATGCAATCTTACATTTGTTGAAACTTGGAGAAAAGATTTATGTGGAAATGTAAAATAGTCCTGCATTACTTAACAACAGTACATGCTCTGGTAAATGCATGGTTAGGTTCATTTCATCATTGTGAAAGTATCATAAAATGTATTTACATAAACCTAGATGGTATAGTCTACTGCACCACTAAGCTACTTATTATAGTCTGTTGCCCCTAGGTACAGTTTGTACAACATAATACTTGTTTTAGTCATTTTTTTTCACCTCTGTGACGAACAAACCCGACAAGAACAATTTTAGAAGAGGAAATTTTATTGTGGGGTTTATAGTTTCAGAGGTCTCCATCCATAGACATCTGGCCTCATTCCTTAGTGCTCAAGGTGAGGCAGAATATCATGGTAGGAGAGTGTGACAGAGGAAAGCAGGTCAGGACAGTGCCACCAAGAAGCAGGGAGAGACACCACTTGCCAGATACAAAATATATACCTCATAGTGGTAACCCCAAATACCAACCTACTCCAGCCACACCCTATCTGCCTTTAGTTACCACTCAGTTAATCCCTGTGAGGTGATTAACTTACTGACTTGGTTAAGGCTTTCATAACCCAATCATTTCACTTCTAAATATTCTTGCATTGTCTCACACATGAATTTAAGGGAGACACCTAATATCTAAACCATAACAATATTGTACTTAACATTGAAAGCAATTGTAACAGAGTAGTAACTATTTGTATATCCAAATGCATCTAAATATAGAAAAGTCCAGTAAAAATCCTAGATTATATGAATTTTTGAGCTCCAGTATAATTTTAGGGTACCACCATTGTGTATGTATTTCATCACTGAGAAATATGTTCATATATACTGCATGACTATGCATGTATATATTTAAATAAATTTATTTTTAAAAAGTTAAAATTGGGGGCTGGGGTTGTGGCTCAGTGGTAGAGCATTCGTCTAGCACATCTGAGGCCCTGGGTTCGATCCTCAGCACCACACAAAAATAAATAAATAAAATAAACATATTGTGTCCAACTACAACTAAAAAATATTTAAAAAAATAAAATAAAAGTTAAAATTGATCTATTCTTAAATAAAAATACCACACAAGTACCAAAGTGCTCTCATTTTTTTCACAAATGTGAAAGATATAATGATTGATAATTCATTAAGCTTATGAGGAGGAAGAAACTTGTTTATATTTATCAGGGTAAGTAGTCATTCTTTTACTTTAGAATAAATATTAAAATGCTGAAGTTATTGAAAAAACAACAGGAAATGTTCGATTTTCCTTCTTTAAAAATTTCTTTCTAATATCTAATATGGGTGTTCATTGATCTATGGATCTATTTGCTTCATGTAAATCATTGTTTCTCAAATTATATGCATGGAGTAATATAGTAGAAAATGGAAATGTGTATATGTATACATGGGTAAACTGGTAAAGATTTTAAGTTATACATGTGTGATCTAATGAAAAAACACATTTTATTATAATTATTTTGATGTTAAAAGTATAAAACTCTTTAAAGAAAGTTTTAAATAATAAACAAGTGTATAATTTCAAAATTAATATTTTATTTTATACGAATGTTTCTTCACTGAGAAAAAATTATTACATTATTTATGCATTAAATAATGTCTTCAAAACCTTTATCATTCTAATCAATAAATAAACTTTTTCAAATATGCATTTGTGAATAGCAAATGGGAGAAGCATCAAATATCTGATAAAACAACAACAATTAATTATTAACCTGATTTTATAAAGGTTAGTTCTTCCTTGTTCTTTGTCAGTAAATATTAGCATCTATTTTAAGCAGTCATTGAGATTTTATTACATTTAACTGTCAGTCAAAAAAGCATACTCTAGTGATTAATATCATTAAAATACATTTCAAATTGATAAAAATCCACTTTATTTTCAATGTCCTTTTAGCTCATATCGTTTTGATATTTTGAGTCGGCCCAATCTATGTGTATTTTTTAAGCATTTTTAAAATGAGCACACCTGATGTGATGAGAATGACACTTGCATGGTTAATATCACTTTGACAGCATTTAGCATATAGTCAAAAATCTTAAGCAAGTTTATTTATAAGGGAAATTCTATTATGTTTTCTTGCATTTCAGTTGTATAATACATACATTTATCTAATTTTTTCTTGATATTTTATTAATCTTTTAATCATTTGTTTGTAATTTTGAGAAATATATGCACAAGATTTTGTTTGAGAAATGAGTTGAAGAATGCACACATTACTTTTCACAACCTTCCTGCAATAAGTATAAAAGAAAAAATGTGTATTAATGCTATAATACATGACACCTGGGCATTTATTCATCTGCAAAGAAAACAAATTTTATAACACTGCAAGATGATGTTGTCTCTCATTGACCCCAGATAAACTTATTTGTAATATTTGCAAGTGAAAGTCACAACTTTTTTTATTTTCATAAAGAGCTCCAAGCAAAAATGGCAATTTGGGGATACAACTTGTTCAACTTTTGCTACCAATTGATCAAGCTTTGCTAAATTTTCAGCCCCTATTGAAATGTTGCATCTGATACTCTTGTAAACATACCACATGATTTATTTCACCATTTCATCTTTCATTCTTAGGGAAATAAGACATTTGGACAGAGGAAGAGGTGAACTTTCAGAACACAATGATACATAATCATGATAAACCTTACCTTATTTACTGATTTAAACTTTGTGTTTTGGGATGCTATGTTCTTGATGTGAACTGATATCTTGGTTGATTTTTATTTTAAACTTGATTGTGGTAAGGAAGAGATTGTTTAAATGTTGTGTATAAATAAAGTTAAAATATTTAAGAAGATTTCAAGTCTTCTGATAGTTCCCTAGACATTAGTAACTCCATTTTGGTTCTGGGACTCCACCTCGACCCCAAACCAGAACTTATAAGCCGCTAAGAAAAAGATACTTAAGATACCCTGTTCCCATAACCCACCCCTCACCAAGTTCCCTAAACACACACACAAAAATATTGTTACCCAATCACCTGCACCCAAGGTCAATAAGTTTGCTCTTGTTCCTTGTCTAAAAGATATATAAGCTTCCATTGAAATGACACTGGCTGCTGTGACTTGCAGAGGGGCAGCCTGGCAGATACTGTCTGTCAATAAACCTTTGCTTGAACTCAGAGCTGTGTCTTATGCATATTTGTGCCAACTACCTAACATTTTCATGAACAGAAAATTGATAGATGTTTAAATGTGTAATATAAGAGTTTTTATTAATATAAAACAATTAATTTTAATTAGTAACACAATAATTTGAAAATGACAGATAGTAAGCAAAAGGAAAAGGACCAAGAATTGTTTTTCACTTTTCTAAATTCTAAATTTGTTGACATACACAGAATCAAATATCACTGGAAAAATATAAACATTATGAAAAATAAGCTTCTGAAATGCTCCATGTCTATACTGTACTTTAATAAACAATTGCAAAAACTTACATTCTTTTTTAAGAAATATTTCTTAATAACATGAACAAATAATAATTTAGTACAAAATTTTTTAGATGTTGAACTCAAAATCCAACAATCAATAAATGCGTGATGCCAACTATTCAATAAAATCTATTTTGTTCTGTTTTCTAGGAATATCTCATTCCAGATAATAATAATAATAGTGATAACATATAGTATCTTAACATAAAAAAATGTTAGGATATGTATAAAAAAGCACAAATATGAAAATGCATTTTAAAGATAAGAATTTTCTTTGGAGATATATATATTCTTAACTAAAATGAAGACAAATTAGGTAGATTCTGTGAAAATCAGTGGAAATTCTACAGACCTGGACACAAGTCTTTCATATCACAGTAAGAGTTACTTAATAAAGAGTATTCATAGAGTTGGCTAAAGACTATTCAAGTGGATCTTCAACTTTTTAAAGTATCTTTAGTCAATAATACATTTTAAATATTTTATTTATATAGATATAATACACTTATTGAGACACACATGTGACATGGTCCAAATGTTCTTGTGCATCAGGGCACTATGGGAATTTATATGACTGATCATCAGTGATTATTTTTTCCCCCGTAGATGCTGAAAGGTAGATTCCATATACAGTACATTATTTTCTATTAAGAATAATTCAATAATGCTTTGAAACAGCTTTTAAAAAATTAATTTTCTTCTGTATGACCTATTACTAAAGAAAAAAATACCAAATGAAATTGGTGGATGATTGAAGTGTTCCCATGTGCACAGGAATTTCATGAATTTTGAGTTTTTAAAAATTTTTAATCTTGATTCCCAAATTTAAGAATATTATGCTCTTATACTGCATTTAGATTTAAGGAGGAACATTTTTTTCTATCACTTTTGTTATTATTCTCTTAAGTTTTACACAATACCAGGATAACCACGATACACCCTGACATAATCACAAAAGCAAGGAACACACCTGTTCTAGTTCAGTTCTGAGCATTCCCACTCTCACCCCACCCCAACTTCTCTCCCCTTCCTCCACTCCAGGGATCCCTCTTCAATCCATTTACATTTCAATTTTTCTTTCTTTTAATTAGTGTCCTGTGTATACACACAATACAAGGACCCACCATGCCATATCCATGCATGCACATCCAAAAGTTCAGTCCGAATCATTCCACCTTTCTTCCCTTTTCTAGTCCTTTCTTCCTCTTCCTCAATCCCTTTCTACTGATCTTTCCTCTGTTTTGATGAAATTCTCTCTCCCTTTTTTATTTTTAAGGTTATAAAGGCAGATCAAATATTCATATTTGGTTAGTAGGCTAATATATTTTCCTTTATTCACAAATTTCAGAACATAATAAATATAACAATCAATAGGCATATGAAAATATATTTAGACATAACTGTATCATAACAGTTACATATCATAACTGTATTGTTTTCATACTTGAAATGTTCGCTTTTATTAGGCCATAAAGAAGTCTATAATCTTACGGAGTTTTACTGATGAAAATGCTATGTATGCTAAACATTTTACTAGGATTTGCACCTATTAATTCTGAACTCCATTCGCTGGTGATTTCAGGAACACATTATAGATACTTTTAATATCAATTAGCTAAAATAATTTAATGGTCTCATTATTTCTTGTCTTGCAATCTTGTGTGATATGTTAAGTTATTGCACTTATGGTATGTTTAATATTATCAGTTGTTGCATTTACCTTTGAAGTGGAAGAGTTTCTAATTGTCCTACTCTTTCTCATTTCTTCACTCTCAAAAATAAGTCAAATTGCTGAATAATGCTAAAATGTAAAGTCTTTCTATAGATTTCCACACTGACACAGAAGAGTGGGTTAAGATGTGCTTGGTTCCAAGGTGTCTGCTCTTCCCTTTCTTAGCTTGTAATTACTAGAAAGTTCCATCCAAGATTGTCTAATGACATCCAATTTTGTACCTTAAACTTTCCCTTATTCATTCTTCATCATTTCTTTCCCTAGAAGGTTCTTATGGTCAGAAAAGAACAAGCTTAAAAATTTATTTAATATTTCAAAACTGAAAGGGACTTCTGATCCCTTCCTGAGAAATATTTTTCAAACTTATTTTAGGAAAATCCATAAGGGAATTAGGCTTTAATAAACAAACAAATGAAATTTTGTATATATGTGTATATACACTCACATTTGTGTGTAGGTATGTATATATATATATATATATATATATATATATATATATATATATATACACACACACACACACACACACACACACACACACACACATATTTACATAAATACACATATACATACACAAAGACACAATAGTTCATTTCTATTTGTTTCTTTTTAATTAATAAACTGTTTCTTACAATGTTCAGAATAAAATTGAGTAAAAACTAGGGTGTTTCACAAAACTACTGTCACCACACATAAACAACCTTCCCCCACCATCAACATGCCTTACTCTATAAAGTGGCTCATCTATAACAATGACTCTACATTGACTGACACACTTTTGTCACCCAAAGTTTATAATTTATATTGTGGTTCATTTTTGCTATAGTTTATTCTAAAGTTTTTGATAAATTTACATATATGTACCAACCATAAGAGATTAATGCAAGTTTCCCATTTAAAAAATTCTTTGTGCTCTAACTATTCATTTCTCTCTACTCCCGAACTTTTGACAGCCATTGATACTTTTACTATATCCATAGTTTTGCATTTTAGAATTGGAATTAAACCTCAGGTAGTCTTTTAAAAATGGCTTTTTTCCCACTTAACTAAAGCATTTAAGTTATTTAACCATTTAAGTTATTTCACTTAGTAATAAGCTCACTTCTTTTTAGTTTGGGACAACATTTCTTAATCTGGATTTAACATTATTTAGTCAATTCACATACCAAAATATTGATGACTTTTAAGATTTAGCATTTATGAATAATGCTACTAAAAAAATCACGTGAAGGCTTTTGTGTGGGCATAAGTTTTCACTTTGGATAAATGCTGAGAAGCAGGCCAGATGGATTTTAAGATTATGGTATGCTTAATTTTTAAGGAACCGCCAAATTATCTTCCAAGGTTGTGATGGTACTATTCTGCATTTCCACCAGCAATTAGTGAGAATCCCTAATCCTCTACACCTTTTCAGTATTTGATATTGCCTCAGTTTTGAATTTTGGTCCTTTTTGTAGATGTATAATAGTATCTTGTTTTTCCTTTAATGCCATTCTCATGATACATGATGTTAAACATAATTTCAAATGTTCACTTGTCATTTTGGTGTAATTTCTGGTCTGATTTTTGCCTATTTTTCTAATCAGTTTATTTGTTTTCTTGTTGATTTTTAAAAGTCCATTGTATATTTCATACTATACTCCCTTATTAGACACATCTTGAAAATATTTTCTTCCAGTTTGTGCCTTGTTTTTTTTTTCTTGATATTGTATTTGTTGGAGTAGGATTTCTCAATTTTAATGAAACCCAAGATATTATTTATTTCTTTAGTGTTTTATGCCTTATCATGACAATCCCCAAAATTCATGTAAGATTTCTTTTAGTTTATCTTCTATTATTTTCACAGTTTTGAGTTTCAAATTTAATTCTATAGTCATTTTGAGCTAATTTTTCATGAAGGATGCAAAGTTGTATCTTACTAATTTCACATGTAGATGTTTTTTCAGTTTTTCTACTATAATTTATTGAAAAGACTATCTTTGCTCCATTATACTGCTTTTTGTCAACAATCAGTTGACTTTATTTTTGTAGGTTTATTTCCAAACTCTCTTTTCTATTCCATTTATTTATTTTTTATTTTTTACCAATATCATGCTGTATCAATTATTGTATCTTCATAGAAGCAATGTGCAATTCTAAACATCTTTTTCTTGTTTCTAACTTATTTCAGAGTTTTAGACAAACAGACTAAATTCCATTATTTGATCATCATTTTAAAGCACAGAGAATTACTTGGAGCTCTTACGAAAATGCAGATTCTCTTAGGAAGACCCCTTGTGGGCCTAATATTCTCCATCTCATATGAGCCCAGTGTCTTAGTCAGCTGTTGATAGCTGTCATCAAAATAACCAAAAAAAGGGCTGGGGTTGTGGCTCAGTGGTAGAGCACTCGCCTAGCACGTGTGAGGCCCTGGGTTGATCCTCAGCACCACATAAAATAAAATAAAGATATTGTGTTCATCTACAACTAAAAAATAAATATTTTTAAAAAATAACCAAACAGAGGGCTGGGGATATGGCTCAAGCGGTAGCGCGCTCGCCTGGCATGCTTGCAGCCCGGGTTCCATCCTCAGCACCACATACATGTGTCGGCCGAAAAACTAAAAAATAAATATTAAAATATTCTCTCTCTCTCTCTCTCTCTCTCTCTCTCTCTCTCTCTCTCTCTCTCTTTCTCTCTCTCTCTTTAAAAAAAATTAACCAAACAGAAAAACTTGAGAGAGGAAAAGTTTATTTAGATAAATGGATTGATTGGTCCATACATGGCCAACTCCATTGATCTGGGTCTGAGGTGAGGCAGAACATCTTGGTGGAAGGGTGTGGCTGAGGAAAGCATCTGGGGGCATGGCACCATGGAACAAAAAAAGCTTTGCTCAACAAGAACAAAATATACAACCAGTGATATCCCCAGAGACCCAACTCCTCTAGCCACAACATACCTGCCTACAGTTACCACCAAGTTAAGCCTTATCAGGGAATTAATGCACTGATTAAATTAAACCTGTTATATCTCAATCATTTTATCTCTATATTTTCTGGCACTGTCTCACACATGAGCTTTAGGGAGACACCTAATATTGATATACTACAATATTACAGTAATGATATTATAGTATTAATATTGTTATATATAAATATTACAAAATATCAGTAGTATATTCCTTAGTAGATGAACAGAACTACTTTATTACTCTTGGTTTTCTTTTTGGAAATTATTTGGTGAAGTTGTGTGGTTCTCTGATTTAAAGTAATAATTAATTAATTTTATTGGCTATTTTATTTTAAATATAAAAATTACTGTTATTATTGACCAAAGCTCTGATAGTCTGAAAATGCAAATGAACTAAGATCAAACTAATGTGACATAGATATTAAATTTTCACCTAATTTATAATGCACAGTCACATTTTATTTCATACAATTTCTATGAAATTTCCAAG
This sequence comes from Ictidomys tridecemlineatus, assembly GCF_052094955.1. Classification (NCBI taxonomy): domain Eukaryota; kingdom Metazoa; phylum Chordata; class Mammalia; order Rodentia; family Sciuridae; genus Ictidomys; species Ictidomys tridecemlineatus. Next base: position 170,414,784 of record NC_135479.1, read on the forward strand.
TTTTAGAGAAAAAATGAGTAATTTTAAAGAATATATAAAATCTATTAAAGCAAAAAGTAAAATGAAAAAACACATAACAAAACTAGAAAAAGAAGAAAAAACTAAAAAATGGAGGAAGAGGCTAAAGGTCCAGTTTTTAATTTTAACTGGAAAAATCATAGAAAATTAGATTTATATAACCATATAGAAATTCTACAAACTTATTTTCTTGCATCTGATTGTATTATATTGTGTTGTCAAGAAAGAGCATTTTCAATTTGACCTCTATTAAATTTCAAAGCATCCAATTGTTTTCAATACCATTACTGTATTTTCCTACTATGAGTTCTTGCATTTTTTTATTTTCTCCATTATTTACAAGGTTTCTACTCTTCTATACCTGCAAATATTATTATGTAGATGAAGTATTAAAAGAGATAGATTTTGCTTCTCATTGACAAATATAGGCCTAAACCAAATTGATAGTTTAGATTCTCTAAATCATTTATTGAAATTATGGATTAGGTATCTTTTCCTCCTTCAAAATGAGTGAAATTGTTAGTGCAAGAAGAGGATGTCAAAATGAATTCTTCACATCAAAACAGTGGCAAACTCTAGAAGTACTCAGTATGAATATAGGAAAGAAAAATTTTGTTGTTTTGTTTCTTGTGGCATCTGCATAAGTGGGATTGAGAGAAATACAGTGTATATGACCTGAGGAACCAGAAAGGAGGATTGCATTTTTTCACAGAACTGTACTGTCTTCCTCAGATCTGCCTCATCACTAAATAAGTTTCCAGCATATAATGGCTAACTTTGTATCTTGGGGACTGACAGTCTCAGATATTCCCCAAATGTGGAACAGGTAATAAAATCCTGAATTTAGGATCTCCTTTCCATTATATTTGTTTTCTTCCTTGTCTCTGGAAGCTTAGTTTATAAATAAAAAACTTAACATTTTTTATTACGTAAGGCATTTCTGCATGTTCCCCATATGTCTCTAATCTGGAAAAAAATAATCTTTTCCTTTTCTTCCCCTCTGTAGTGACTGGATAAATGTGACCTCAGGCTATTGAAGAAATGCTAGAATGTGAGTTAATCAAGCTTGACACTAGATATGAAAGCCATGGAAAACCTAGAGATGAGGAATTAAAAAGAATGAAACATGTTTTTAAATTTTATAAAACAATTTGAAGCCTTTTAAAATGATATTTACTGATATTTTAGAAGACTAAAAAATCATGAAATCGAATAATCTCTAGAGTAATACTGAGTTATTTCTTAAATATAGACAATGTCTTATCAGCTCATGAAAAAGAGGAGTGATATGCTGACTGACTGTACCATGAAAACCCTGTCAGCATTATACAAGCCCACACAATACAGACACACACAGTTATGCATGTATGTGTAAATGTAGAATTTATTGAGGTATGGTGAGGTCAGTTGAAAATTATTGTATTGTAAATGTAATTTGTTACAGTTCCCTAGAACTGGGGACATCCCATTACACGCAACTCCATGCAATGCAAACTCCCAGAATTACTTACAAGATAGAAGTTGGGGAAGAGCATGGACAGGAGACTTTATTGTGGTGTCCACAGGAAGGAAAAGGCAAGGAGAGGCATTGTAAATAGAAATAGAATTTACTAGTTTTGAATGATTCCAATGGGCTCCACAGTGTGTTCGGGCTGTCTTAAATTCTCTGATACTTGGCCCTAGGGTGACAGTAGAACAGGTGGATAGGGGTACTACCAGTAAGAGCTAGATAAAGGAGTCAATTGGCCAATTTTTTGATCTGGAATTGTTGGTTTGCATATGAAAAATGTGTTACAGTGATAGTTATTCGCTATGTATCTTTGGGAGGTACAGACTTTCCATGATCAGTAAAACACTATATGCTAAAATATCATGAAATATAGAGAGAATTTGATTGATAGAATATATGTACATAGTGTTCCAACTTATACTCCATGTTACATACATATATAAATACATGTATAATACATATAAGTATGTATGTTTATATAGTAGATACTATTTTCTGTATTATACATTAAATAATGTAAATGTATTTTTTAAAAATACATTTATGTAAATGTATTTTTTAAAAATAAATTTGTTGTTGGTGGACCTTTATTTTCTTTATTCATTTACATGCTGTGCTGAGAATCAAACCCAGTGCCTCACATATGATAGGCAAGTGCTCTACCACTGAGCCCCAACCGCAGCCCCTATGTAAATGTAATAGATAACATAAAATATGCATTTAAAGATTTTTGGCTTCCTTAGATGTGTCTTTTAATAAAAACATACTGTTGGCCAATGTTCTACTACTGACAAAATACGTGAGAAAACTAATTTGAGAAGAGGCAAGATTTATTTTGCCTCACATTTTCAAAAGTTCCATTCCATGTTCACTTGGCTCTGTTGCTTTGGGCCAATGGTGGACAGTACATCCTGAAGTGAGCTTGCAGTGGAGGAGATGGCTTACTTCATGTCCATCAGGAAGCAAAGAGAGGAAGGGGTTTCCTTGTCTCTTCAAGAGCATGCTCCAAGTGACCTAAGTGAAACTAAACCCCACATCTCAAAGGTTTTTCTACTGCCCATAGTGCCCTAGGCTGTGTATTAAGCCTTTAACATAGTTACCAAGGGACATTTAAGATCCAAACTATAGTATGTTGTCCTAGAAAAAAGAAAAAAGTAAGATTGTTCACTAACCAATGTTGAAATAACATTAGAGTTCTACTACAGTATGCAAATATATTTTCAATTATAATCCTATAAATAAAATTCTGTAGTACCCTTCTCTTCTCTAATAAAATATGGGACCCCAAGTTCTATCGAAGATCATGATGTTTGAATTAGTGATTTTAAAACTTTGTATATGTGTGCTTTATTTTCCATTTTAAAAACTCTTATTTAAATTAATCTCAAATATTTTCAACAAGCTTCAATTTAATTGATATTTATTAAAATATAAATGCAGCCCATAAAGATAAAACATTATTTGGAAAACCATCTTAAAGAGAAATTTATTTTAAATTACCAATTTTTATTTCTCTACTCTAGTTTAAATTGGCTTTCAAACAAATCACCAAAATGGCTTGTTATGTGCTATGCAATTTAATCATATGAATATAATCAAAGGAAATAGAGTTTTCGGCAATCAGTTTTGCATTGCTATGACTAAAGTACCTGACACCTTAAAGAAAAGGAAGATTTATTTTGGTTTGTTCTTTTCAAGGATCCATTCCATGCTCAGCCACCTCTATTGCTCTGGGCCAGAGGTGGAGCCAAACATCATGGCAGAAGGGCATGGAATAATAAATCTCTTTGACTAATGTTAGCAGGTAAACAGAGAGAACAAAGATAAAAGAGGCCAGTAAGAAGATAAACTATTCTAGGGCACACCTCCAGTGATCTACTTCCTCCAACTAGGTCCTGCTTCCAGGTAGTCCATCAGTGTATGAACTTGAGGTCAAATTCCTCATGATTTAATGACTTCACAAAATCCCCATCTCTGAGCATATGAGATTTGGGAGCTTATTCCAGATCAAAACTATTAAGTCTTAAAACTTAAAATGGACTTGGGCATTAAAAACCACCAAATATAACTTAAAATAATTAAATGAGTTAAGAAGTATAATACAGAACTATGTTACAATGAATTGAGAGTCTAAGTATTTTTCAAATTAATTTTGCAAAATACATTTTTAAGTAAGATAGGTGGCAGCAGTTCTATCTCAAAACCCAAGTCTGACATTTTCTCCATGATAGAGATAATAAAGATATTGTAAATCCAAATCCAATTCCATTTCTAATCTACAGATATTTTCTGCCAACTACATTGAATTGAAAATATTTTCAGTTATCTGTTATCCATAGAAATTGTACTATATATGATAATACTTTGCCATTGATGTGGTCTCAGAATAGCTCTATAGCTCCCATGAATTTGCCATTCTTTCATAGTAAAAGTACAATAGAAGTCTTTGATCTTTCTCTCTAGAATGTAAGACACCTGTAAATTATTATTCCATCCTAACAATAAGTAAAAATTGAAGAAACTGACAAAGAAATAACTGATATTAAATCTCTGAATAAGAAAAATAATGACACAGGGCAACAAAAACGGGCCCTTAAGTCGGTCAATTGAATATGAATAATCACAGTTAACCAATGCAAAAACCCACAGGAACCAGATATAATTAATTGATGGATCTGGAGTGTGTGCAACTATTGAGAGTTTAAAACAAAATTTTGAGGGATCCAGTCATAATGGAGTCTCCATTATTTTGTCATTTTTACCTCACAAGTTTTCCTGGTTTTGAAAATAAAAATCAGAGAAGTGCCTTGAGATTCTGGAAAGAAAAAAAGGAAAAGGAATCATTTTGAAATACACCAGAGCATTACTTAATGAGCTCCTTCCTACCTAATGTAAATAGACATAAAAGAAAAGAAAACTTACAATGAAAGGAAAGGGTAAAAACTCCAGATATTTTTGATTGCAGATGACATGATTATCCATGTAGAAAATACTAAAGCATCACCAAAAAACACCTGAAATTAATATGCAATTATAGTAAGGTTTCAAGACCTAAGGTTAATATGAATACATTAATGATTTTTTAAAATCAAAATAAATTTAAACTAAAAATTTCCAATGAAAGAAATCAAAAAAGAACTAAATATAGGGATACCTATTTCGTGTTCATAAATGTGAACACTCATTATCATCATGATTTTGGTTTTTGCAATTTGATCTACAGATTAAATGTAATCCATGTCAAAATCTCAGCAAGTTCTTCCATAGATATTTGCAAATGACTTCTGTAGTTTATATGGAGAGGCAAAAGACTTAGAAGGAGCAGCACAACATTAAAGAAGAACACATTTAAATGATTGACATACCCTGGTTTAAAGATTTACTGTAAAGGCAGTATAGTACTGGTGAAAGAAAGGATAAGATCAATGGGGGAAAATTAGAACGCCCTGAAAAAGATGCAGTAATTATCAAGTGATCTCCAACACAGTAGTAAAAGAATGCAAAAAAAGAAAGAAAATATAGCCTTTTAATCAGCTGTTACTGGGACAACTGGACAACTACATGCAAAAGAGCGAAAGTACACCATACAAATTTCAGGAAAAAAAAAAAAACTTCAAAAAGAATCACAGGAGGGTAGAGCCAGATGGTGGAAAATAAAGATCCTCAGATGATCAAGTATTCACAGATGCTCAAGTCCAAACTGCTATTCATGTATGTACCAAGCTATCTTCACAGGAGAGAAGGAAGGCACATAGGAGACCATAGTGCTTAGTTTTATCCTAACTAAAAGAAAAGATGCATTGAAAAAGGAAGGAAGAAAATAAATCTCAAATAGCCCTCACTCCAGCTTAAAGCAGCATGGAGAAAAATGTTCCTGCTTTGAGGAGGGAGAAGGAATTCATTTCAGGGCTTATATTTGAAATTCTATACCAGGTATACCACAATGAAACACAGTTCTGGCCAGAGTTCTAAAACCCTAATCCCAGGCCAATACACACAGGCCAAACTACTGGACCTGTGCTAGTCAAGCAGCAGAAACAGCCTCCAAGATTCTTCCTTCAATCTCAACAGAGTCCAGAGCAAGATTCTACCTACTCGGGAACAAGGCACAAAACCTAGCACAGGACTTTGTCTTAAAGCCCAGTGCATAGGCTGCTATGGTAAGACCCAGCATTAGGCATTAAAAAGGCCCCTATACTCAGGCCAGAGATTCTAGATAGAGCTTCCTGAACTGTCCTACATCAAGTGGAGAACTGATACTCAGTGGGGAAGACTAGAGATTCAACAGTCATCATTGCATTCTTAGAGTTGGCCTGTCTTCGACCGCTCAAGACTGTGCATGTCCCTATGCCTGTGAGACTTAGGCATGACCCAAGTTAGCATTAGCCCCTGGTCAAAACACTGTCTCCATTATCTATCCTCAACCTTCCGCAGCACAGTTTTTACCAGGCCAGTGTTCACATGCAGGCCTTTAAACATGGAATGCTGAGGACATGGAATTACTTTGGAAGAAATCCTTCCCTTTCAATTTTTTGAAATAGTTTGAGAAGAATTGATATTAGTTCTTCATTAAATTATTTGATACCATTTATCAGTGAAGCCTCAGGTTCTGAATTCCTTCTTATTGGATGTCTTTTTACCAGATTCAATTCCCTTACTCATTGTTTGTCTGTTTAAGTTTTCTACTTTCATGGATCAATTCTGTTTGGTTATATGTGTCCAAAAATTTATCCATTACTTCTAGGCTTTCCAATTTTTTAGTGTATAGTTCTTTATAATATTCATATTGATCTTTTGTATTTCTGTGGTATCAATTGTAATATCTCCTTTTTAATCTCAAATTTATTTGGATCTTCCATATTTTTCTTATTCTACATGAAAATCCATCAATTTTATCTTTTCAAGAAGTCAACTTGTCATTAATATTTTACAATTTTTTAATCGCAATTTCATTTGTTTCTGCTTTAATCTTTGCTATTTTTTTCTTATAATTTTGAATTTGGTTTGGTTTTGCTTTTCTAGGTCCTTGAAATATATGTTGAAATTCTTAATCTGAAATCATTTTTATTTTGTCTTTTATCTTATTTTATCTTCCCTAAGCAGCTTTTATTGTTTTAAATTCACCTCTTGGCACTAATTTTACTACACTGCACATATTTTCATATACTGTTTTTCTACTTTCACTTATTTCAAGAAATATTTTAATTTTCTGTTGGATTCATTTTTGACCCATTGTTCATTCACTAGCATTTTGTAGGGCTTAAAAATTTTGCATAGCTTTTGAAATGTTTTTTATTGTGTATTTCTAGTTTTATTCCTTTGTAATCAGAAATGATGCATGATATGTTTTTGACTATTTTGAATTTGTTGAGGCTTTTATTATGACTTACTATACACTTCATTCTAGAGAATGTTTTATGTGTTGATTTATAAAATGCATATTCTGATGCTGTTGCTTGAAATGTTATGTAAATGCTAAGTCCATTTAATCTATACTATAGTTTATATCTGATGTTTCCTCATTGATTTTTTTTTGTTTTGCTTGGATGATACATCTATTGATAAAAGTGAAATTTTGAAGTCTCCTACTATTATTTTATTGGATCTTATATCTTCCATTATATATATATATATATATATATATATATATATATATATATATATATTAATGTTTGTTTTAGAAAATGCAGTACTCCAGCACTCTGCATATATACATTTATAATTGTTTTATCATATGGTTCAATTGATCCCTTAGTCATTGCATAGTGACTTTCTTTTTTTCTTTTTAGTTTCTATATTATGTTCTACTTTGTCTGATAAAGCATAGCTACACTTACTTGCTTGTGGCTTTTATTTGCATAGAATGTGTTTATTCCATCCTTTCTCATTCATTTGCATAGAATGTGTTTATTCTATTCTTTTTCATTCAGTCCTTGTTTTTATTGGGAAGAAATTCAGCAAAGATGTAAAAATCTTCAAAAAGAACCATCAAAACATGGAAATTAGAGAGTTCAATAAGTCAAATAAAAAAAACACAGTTGAAAGCCTCAACATCAAAGAAGATCAAACAGAAGTCAAAATGTGAAATTGAAGGTATATCTTTTGAAATATTCCAATCATATGAGAAAGCAAGAAAGGAAAACTAAAAGAAAATGATACATAAGAAACCTGAAAACAACTTTTAAGGTCTTTGGATACTATTAAATAAATATGTACATTTTAGGAGTTCCTAAAGGGGAAGCAAAGGGAAAAGGCTAAGAAAACCATTCGATGAAAAAATTAGATGAAAATATTGCATTCTTTTGAAGATGTCATGTTACCTTTTTTTTCCCTTCATATTTTTGTTCAGTCTATATTTAGATTTGTTTATCTTGTAGATCAGTTACATGTAACCATTTTATAAGGTGGCTTTCATAGCATGTGACTTTAAAAAAATACATGTATTATGGTGTCAGTTTGTTGTGCAATGTCAACTTTGTTTCCACTTGAGCACCAAGTGGAAAACTCCTTATAGTTTTTGTGGCTGTAATTAATGGCTTTTGGCTTAATGCATAGCATGATGTGATAGAAGAGGTTCTCTGACTGCCATGCAAGATGGGGAATATTGTAGTGAACAAAGTAGGTGTAGTAGCACAGTTGTAGCAGCAACTGTGGAGTACTCACTGTGTAGCCACACTGAAAATGGGATTGGTTGCAATGGAAGGACTATAGATATTTCTTCAGAAATTACTGTGGTAAATTCTGCTGCAGGTAAGGGCCTGTGATACTGGCAGCCCCACCTGTGGTAGAGATCTGAAGCACCAATCTTCAGTCTTGATGGTGGTACTGATAGGTAATGGGAAAATTTGAGTGGTGGGACCATGAGGTTAAGGGGATAATTCTATAAACTAGGCCCACTGGGCTGACTCCACATCTTTATTTTGAATGAAATTTGCCTGCAACCCTGTCTGGCTTAAGGCATTAGGATATATACTACATTCCTCAGAAAACTACCTGATTCTGCAGGAGAAAGGCAGGCCCCAAATGCTGTTATGGAGAACACAAGATATGGCAGGGGTAATGACACACGCAGACCAGGTTCCAGAACTCAGGGAAATAAGAACAATTTATCTTAACAAAAAATTTATAAGAACAGGTTTCAATTAGAATGTGTCAGCACAGACCAAAATGACCTAGAGTTGCCTAGGTCATTTATCATTCGATTGGAGACTTGTAGCAACGATGTTATCCTGCTGTCAGTCAAAAGTGAAAAGGTAGACCTGGGCAGAATTCTCTGGAATCTTTCTTGGAACCAACCATAAAAATAAAGGGCAAGAGAGGCATGCCATCCCTCTTCACTTGTTGTGGGACAGATGAGGCTGGACCACTAGGAATTAGCAGGAAGCAGGTTTATTGGATGTGGCCCAGTTCAGAAGGGGAAACTTTTGCCACAGTCCATCAATCCCTCTGCACCCTGAGTTCAGAAAGTTTCAGAACTTTATAGTGTGTAGGAGGAGGGGCTCAGAGGCTCACAATCTGTGAAACTCCTCAGAAAAGCAGCTTCTTTTCACTGTTCTGGGGATTGAACCTTGGCCTGGATATAAAAATGCAAATGCCTCTGTGGAGGCCTTGGGTTAGTCTTTCTGATCACCTCCTGCTTCTGCAACATACCTGCTTGAAAACTCTGCTGCAGAAATTCTTGCTGATAGTATAAAGGTAGTTATAGTAAGGGTCTCTGGAGAAGCTCAACTACGATTACCTGGGGAGGAGGGGGTGCCACTACATTCTCTGAAAGGAGCTACTATCCCTTGAAAATGTCCCTTTTTCACTTTTCCTGTCCTTTCTCATAAACTCATGCTTGCTACTGTGAACAATATGTCTAAAATCCTTCTGGTTTGATCACAAAATCTGGTAAGAAAGGATCCTTATGGCTGCCTCAGCTTCACAAGGAACCCTTGCCCTGTATCGGTGCAGCAGGCCCACACACAACTATCTCTGCGTAGAGGCTATTGGGGGCAAGTTCAGAGCCTCCCTTCCTGGTGCTGTTGGTGAGACATGCTCACATACAACATGGGGGATGTGGTAGCAGATTATCTGCTCCACTTCACTCACTGTGAAATGGTTAGTCTCAGTCCTAGAGCTGAAATGGACCCACACGAAAATTTCCATGGGGAGGAAGAGGCAGAGGCTGAGGCAGAAAAATGGGCTGGTACTGTTAATTCAGCCCTGATGCCAGTCTACATTCAGCTGGCCAAACCTGGAGTCACAAAGGATAAACATCTAGTCTGTTGCCTCTTGAAAGAGGCACTTTCCATCTCCTTATGTGCTACCAAACCTGCATGGAATAATTTGGGACACTGGACAGGCTTGGGTGCTAGGGTTACCTCTACCCTGCAGAGTCAAATTGACTTTGTCAGGCTTAAGCCCATGTGTTAATGTGACAGAATATCTGTAGGGACCCAGGAATGGGAATATGTAGGAGATTTTTGACTCCTATGGAAGTGCGAATTTGAACAAAAGCTTAATTCTTAAGATGACAGCCTGGGCTTTGAAGGTTGGCAGGAAGATAATAGATTTTTTTTTTCTATTTTTCTGTGAGGAAAAGCTACTTAGACTCAAGTCACTTCCCTAACTGGGCTGCAATCCCATGATTGCTGTGAAATTTTTGGTAACTGGGATTGCCAAAGTCCATGATTATGGAGTTTGCAGTGACTTTCCTTTTCACCCCTCCCCACTGCAAAGGGTAGTCCCCCACCTGCTGGGGAGCTGGCGACAAAGTGTCAGACAATTTTTGTTTCTCCTTCTGTGCTACTGTCCTGGGTTTCCAAGTCTTAAAAAGTTCTAGTATCTTTCTTACTAATTTCTAGTATTCTTTCATGGACACTCATCTAAGGTTATAGCCATCCACCTCTTCCTTTAGTTTTTCTTTGGGGAGGAGGAATTGAAATCTGGGCACTTCTATTCAGCCATCTTGAAACCCCCAAATTCTTCTTTCCCATAACCCTCTGTCCTATTTAATATTCAGATAATAGAGAAGTAAGTTTCTTTAAGAAACTTTGTATATACACAGTGGATCCTCCTCTTATATGCTTTACCATAGATTGGATTGTACTGTTTTAATTATTTGATTACCTTTATTTTCCACATACTAAGCTTTAACTTTTGCACACCATATGATCCTCAAATAAACACTCTGCCTGATAAGTAAAGGTACATGTAAAAAGAAAAAAAAAAAGAGGAAAGGAAGACGGGAGAGAAGGAGGGAGAAAGAGAAAAGAGTGGGAGGGAGAGAGGAGGAAAATATTTAAATATAACCATAGTCCTTTCTTCAATTATAGAAGTGATTTGAAAAGTTACATGAAAGTTTTCTAGCACACAAAAGAGGTTTCTTAAAATGATACAAAATCAACAATATGGTCAAATGAAGAAAACCAGTAGATATCAGGAAAATAGCCTACTGCTGACGTGAGCTTTCTATTTTAGAGTGCAAGCCAAAGTCTAGTAGAAACACAAATGGTGGCTTTCATGCTGTGTTTTTCTGACCTGGTTAAAAGACATCTGTCATGTGTAAGCTGGCCAAAGGATATCAACATATGCCATTTTGAAATTAAGAATGGACTGCCAGGATTGGTACTGGTTGCTTGCCTTTGCCAACATTTTGTGAAACAAATACTTGTTTCTCTTTAGAGTTGCCAGTCTCCAGCCTACTGTGAGCCAGAGACTGAAAGGAGTCCACCTGGACTGCCACACTGCCTGGCACCACATCTTATATCAGATCTTCTTATATTCTTTTAACATCTCTGCCAACAGCACAATGAGAAACAACACAACACTGCATATGCTGGTGATTCTTTCATAACCTTGTTACTTTAAATCTACCACATTCCAAATGGAATATCTTTCCTCCAAATCTAACGTAACACTTCAGATGATAGGAAATGCTTTAATTAATTAATTAATTAATCTTTTGTCAGTTGACTCAGTTAAAAAAAGAAACACACACACACACATTATGTGTTCTAACCTGCAGATCTTTCTTGGAGAGAGTGTAAGAAAACAAAGGATAAGTTAAAATGAAGAAATGAAAGTTCAGTTAACAAGGGACACTTCTCTCCTTTTCTCCAGAAAGTCAGCTTCAGCATTTCCTAGTGGCTGGACATCCATACCCAAATGTTATCCTAAATATGTTGTAGATTTCAGTGAGGAAGAAAGTAGAAAGAAACTAGATCTATTATGACATATATTCAGCAGCAAGACCTCTACTGGCGAGGAGTCTCCTACAGGCTCTGGATGGAAAATATAATAAATTGTTTACAAAAGAAAAATATCTAGTCACTAGTGAACATTCCATTATCACAAACTCATGATTCTTTGGTACAATTTGACACAAAGGTTTAAGCTATCATATTTATTTAAAATTTTGGGCATTTAATTATTTACTTTGTGGGGGGAGGTAGGGCTGATTTTTGAAACACTATGGGAAACTCTTGTTAATTTTGTGTGCACTATTATTGAATATTTTGAAACAAATGTAACTAATATTGAGGTAATTATATTTACAATGTTGAAGAATACATCAATGACTTAAAATAAAATAATATCCCCCTAGAATGAAGTCACCTGAAAGCAAGTACAGTGCAAATGATGTAACTTAAAGCTGGTAAGCATTTCATTATCTCAGTAAATCAAGAAGAGGTCATTTATGCTACTCAACATCCATTTTTGTTGTCTGAATACAGCTTAAACTCAATCTCTTTCATAACAATGTGTCAATATTAAATCAATAACAAACTACATGATTAAAACTTCGAAACACATTACTGTATACTTCCAGTAAATCTAATTATAAACTATTGAGAAATTAATTTATTTTTGTAGATGAGATATTACCATAAAAACTATAAAATAAATAATTGTTAAATATTATAATATATGAGAATATGGAAAAATCATAATACTCCATCATGTTCAAATAAATATTGAGCTTGTTTTCAAAACCAGACCTTAGTAATTGAAGAAGTTACTTGAGAAATAACCCACAGTGCAACCAAAGTATGTGTGTATGTGATAAATAAATATATTTTTCCATCAATCATTGACCAATGTGTAATATAATTTATACCAACGAGTGTAAATATACATATATTATAGGAATATTTAAATTCATAGTTTTGTACCCGATATCCAAAATAAGCTCATTTATACATTTGGAGTATGGGCATATATAGACCAGGTGATGTATTTTATTTTGGCACTGATTATTAGATACACCTTGAAGTTATTTCACTGAATATTAAATCTTTAGCATATTACTGCTATTCAAGAGGATCGGCTAGTCACATAATGACAAATTGATTATACTGAAAACTTTAAGTAGGGGTTCTGTGTTTGGGACTGGTGTCTCTGATAAACTCTGTGGTTGTGGCATGCTTAGTGGTAAGTCTCTGTGCAATGGCACAGAATACCTGGCTGCTGGGAAACTTCTCTGTAAAGACATGTTATGCCTGGCTGCTATAACGATGTCCTTCACAAGGAAGCTCTGTGTTACAGTCTTATCAGCTTCAACCTTCATCTTAGGCACACAGCTCCTGGGAATATAGGAACTCTCTTGTTAGAAAACCACAATGTTTCACTGAACCTAAATCTGTTTACATAATAGTAACTTTATACAATGGACTTTCTTCTTTATTGAGAGCTGGACAAAGCTCCTAACATCCTTTTTTTTTTTTTATAACTATAGAATGTGACTGCAAAATAAGCAACCTTACTGGTATTCTAAACAATACTGTAGTTATGGTATGAATGACCTAATGTAACCTAAATAAATGTGGCCACTTGGACAAGCAGCCACTTCTTTTCATGTCTCTGCATCTTGCCTCTGTGCCTCCTTTTATTTTCATTACACCTTTCTTAAAGGGAAGAGAAACACAAACAATTTGTGGTTTTTGGAACTGATAAAAAATTTGGAAATGAATTTGCCTTGCCAATTCACATTGCCTTTGTTAAGACATGTCTCTCAGAATTTGAAGTTATAAAATCACACAAAATATGTCCCAGATTAAAATGATTACTTTATAGCAAATAAAAAGTGGTAAGATGCATACTGACAACTGTATCAATGATTGCCAAACTTGTTACCTGTCAGATACTGACCTGATGGAATTAAGGAATGGTATTTAAAAGAATCAGGAAAACCATCATCTTGGTGAGTATACAACATGGAAATGGAGTACCCAGTCACATAGTTTAAAAAACAAATTTATTGTTTTTGTTAATATTGTTAATGTTGCAGCTGCAATTTTGCAAGTAATTAAAAGTTATGAGTCTGGGAACCAAAGGGAAGAGAAGAATGAATGTCTTCTCTCTTCATAATTTCCATTGGTCCAGTTCGATGATGTTAGATTCTCATCGGTAAATGTTATAGCTTGTGGAATTCGAAATCCTGATGTAAAAGACAGAATACATAAGCCAGAGGGTGAAGCAAAAGTTTCCTTATGTGAAAGACTAACACCACTGTCTTTGCACTGTAGGCTTCCTACGCTATTAGATCAGAATCCATGGAAAGGATTTCCTGTCCTGAAAAGATTAAGCTGGTAAGACTCCTGCATTTGTAGGAACTCCAGAAAATAGACAGATACTAGGTAAGGAGGAGGTATACAGTCCAAAAGAAGCAAGCACAATTAGAAAAGTGGTTGACCCATGAGGAGGGGTCTTGTGTCTGCAATTCCAAGGTGTTAAGCTCTGATGGGAAAGAGTGAGCCTAAACTTCAGAAAGATACAAAGAATTAAAAAACAGAAGGGTTTCCCTTCAATTTTCTACTGCATGTTTAGAAAGGTAAAACATTTTATTATGAAATAGCTGTGTAGCATTGGTAGCCTTATATATTTTATTGGATTCATTTCCTTTCAAAGATATTTCTTTTGCACACATGTATAACAAACAAGAAGTGTGGCTCTTAGTTTTATAAAAGGCTAAGAATTACAGTATGGAGTAAAAACTATAAAATGTGTCCTGTGCCTTCAAAAGGAAAATCAAACATCACATAGAAAACCACTTGACCAACAGAGACCAGATATTTGAGAATAAAAAATTTACTGAGCAAACCTACATAGAATGAAAACTGAAGACAAGAAAATGTCACCAAGGTCAGTCCAGTAGACAATGATTGAGAATGGATCATGTCATTCACTCCTTGAAAACATAACTTGAATTATTGAAATATCCACTTTAATTCAGTTAATACTGTGGCAGAAAATGGAAATTCTACAACATTTTACCATTTAATAAGAGAAAATTATTATACAGAATTAGGTATTATCCAAAGGTTTGTTGTGGTTACAAAATATATTTTTCTATGTTTCTAATTTATTTAATATATAAATGTAACATCAAATTGAGATATAATAAAAATAAAATAAAATAAGTGACAACATTATTATAAAGCAGTTGATAGCAAGTGATTGTAAAGTTGTTGAATAATATGTACAATAAACATCCTCAGATATACTTACTTCATTTACTATTTAGAATGACTTTTTAATATTAGCTGATAAAACCTTCATTATACCTCTAAGTGATATATCAAACAGTTATTTACCTTTTCTAGATGAGGAACTAGAACTTGGTTGAGATAAGGAGAGTTATATATGTTTCTTGATATGACTATCAAATCCTGCACTTAAACTCACTCTTGAAATTTAATACAATTTGTTTTTCCAATATACTGTAGTATTTGCTATTAGGTCCTATTATATTATGTTAGCATTAAATCACTAATGAACTTTGTACAGGATAGCATTATTCTTTATCAAATAAATTCAGTGAGGATATACTAAAATAAATTATGCAAAGTAATTGAATATAGTTTTCGTTTGCAATATAAATGTTTACTAGTTTGAATATATACATTGAATAAATGTTTACTAGTTTTGAATATATATGGGAAGTTTGATATTCAAAATTAAAGGTATGAATACTTATATAGGGAAAGTTTTTTTTCAGAAATACATTGTAATCTAAATATCTGTTTCAATAATACAAAAATATCATTCATTATTTAGTAAGAAGAAAGATATCAAGATTTTTTAACAATTCCAGAATATATGGAAAGGTTTTGTTTGTTTATTTATTTTCTTTAATCTGACTACTCTATTTTAAAGAGCAACAAGCAGAAATTCTCAGGTTGAAATATCTTGTAACTGCTTTTCTAGTTAGTTTACTGCAGGTCTAGGACTTCTCAGCTATCACAGTAATATTTCTACCAGATAAAACTTAAAATGAGTATGAATCTCAATTTTGTATGATTTAGACTTATAGATGTTTGGTTAACTATTCAATGATTTCTTATTAGTTAATTAAATTTTCTCACCTCTATTCAGATTGGATCAATATTAGTATGTGTAACATCTTAAAATTACCATTTAATGAATACTGAACATGGAAAATCACAAAGATGAAAGCTATCTAAGGTATAGGCGTAACTTTTCAAAGAAATTATACCTAAAAGTGTTTTAGCAATATAACTTGATATAAATTATATGAACTTCATCCTGCAGCATTGAAACAATTTCTATAAATAGGTCTTGAAATTATTTCTAATTTTATAACTTTATTCTGTCTCAACTGATTTTCCTATGTAGAAAATAACTTTAATATGTGATTTTAAAACTATAGGTATTGATTTAATTACAACTTGTACTTTTGCATTTAATTTTGTTACCTGGTTCTATTTAAGGTAAGGATAATCTTAATTAGCTTTTAATAATTATATGAAGCTCACTTTCAATAATACCAGAAGTGGTCCTGTACTGTGGTGATACAATAATAATAATATAAATTGACAGCATACCACATAATCACAACTTAGTAAAATAAACAAGTTTAAATTACTTCTGCTTTATCAATCTTTAAGGAAAAGAGTATTTACAAAGATCAGTGTAAATATCTACTAATCTAGAATTTTGAGGATTGGTAAATATTAAAAGTTTAAAACTGCAATTTCTAAATTTTCTTTATAGCAGTTTCTCTGTGTGACAGAAACACAGTGCTTGATGGACTGCTTAAATCACTTCATTCACCACTGAACTGAAACTAAGAAAAAACATCTGTACATAACAAAGTGACATAACTCAAATATTTCAAGCATAGAAATGAGGAGGAAAGGAATGATTCATCATATCATAACCAAAAAGTGATTTTATCTGTACAATATAATTATCTTAATTGGTGTTAGTGTAAATGAGGCTCAAATTTGCCAGTCATATTAAATTACTACTAGTTAATTATGAGAGACTACAGGAAAATTTTAACCTCAACAAATATGACTGCACCTGCAGCTCAAATTGTATAAATGTATGCATTTGAAAATCAGCCTAAAGAATTTCATCCTCTAGTAAAGAAATGCTATAGTAAAGTTACTATTTGTCTCATAAACATATTATTGTTTTAAAGTAGGCTTCCTTCTGTATACCACTGTTCACGTCTATATGTCTATGCTATTGTATGCAAAGGTATTAAAGTGCTTTATTCAAGTAAATGTTCCCCCAAAATATTAGTTTAAAATTCTTATATTATATGGTATGTTAGCCAAAAATAAATGACTGGTTTGTGTTCTAAAATGTATGTTCACCTATTAATGATTTCTTATTTTTCCATAATTGATCACCATTTTTAAACAATTTATTTTGAAATGATTTCAAATAAGGAGAAAAATTACAAGAAAAATACAAATTGTTTTTGTATGACCTTGATAAAGATTCTCAAATTGTTGTAATATCCCCATATTTGCTCAAATTTTGTTTTTTACTCTAGCTGTATATGTATATTATTATTTTCTCAACTGCTGAGAGGAACTTTACATCTTTTTTTTCCTTAGAGTTCACTTTGCATTTACTGAACACTAGAAAGTCTCTTATATAGCAATGTTGTAAAAATTATTTTCAAAAATCAATAAAATAACAGTGATATAATACTACTTTCTAATCAATAGACATCATTCAAATATCATCAATTTTTCCTGTAGTGTTATTTCTTATAAAATGATTTTAGTTTGTTGCTGTGTTATATAATCCAGTATAACATACTCCTAAGTTAGCTTTCATATCTATTTAGTTTTCTCTAATCTGGTATATTTCCTCAGATTTTCTCAGTTTTTCAGAATCTTGACAACCGTGAAAATTACAAGCCAGTTATTTTGTGAAGTGTCTTTCAATTTGGCTTTGTCTGATGGACCCTTATGATTAAATTTGGATTAGATAGTTTTGTCAGAAATATAACAAAAGTGAATTTCTGCTTTTCTCAATACATGATGGCAGAAAGAGACTGGTTGGCATTTTAGAATAGCTTCACTTAAAGATGATGATACCTTGGTTATCAGTCTTTTCACAATGTGGTTCTTTTTGGTGTATGAAAAATTGTGCTAAGCCATTGTATTTGTTGCTTCTTGGGAGAACAGGATTCTTCCACTCTGGTGGAATTGACTTTATAATAGTCTTTTTATTTGACATTTTTACCTTTTATTATTTCAGAAACATATTTAAAATTGATGTCTGTTAGCTTTCTAAAAAATATATTACTCATTCAACTTGTGTGGATCACATTCTTTTTTTCTGTCTTCCAACACCCAGATAATAGCACTACAATGGAAACCTATAAAGAAAGATAAAAAGAAGCTACACATGATTACCACTTACATTTAATTTTCCTTCATCCTTTTCCCCATGTGTATTCTATATATGATTTCCTTTCATAAAATACAATAAATAAAATAAGGCTTAAATTCCTTCCTCATAGATGAATGTTTTAAAAAATCAGGATTCATAAAACTGTTATGAAATCTCAGAGCCAATCTCACATAATTTAGTCTTGAGAAATGAGATTTTTCCTGAAAGTCATCCTAAGAAATGTAATTTTCTCTGAATTTGTAAGTAGTAAACTATTTTATCTCATTGAGTAGTTCTATAGGTTGATAGTAGAGCATCTCATTGAGTAATCCTACAGATTACTGATTTGATCAAAGTGAGCTGAGTTCAAGAAAGTCAGTTCTCTTTCTTCCCTAACAAAATCTCCCACTACTCCTGAGGCAATGGAGTGGTTTTTTGAGGTTATCCTCAACCACATTCTTTTAATTTGTGCATCCCCATAGTGTAGCTGCAGGCCATGAATATAGTCTTGGATATGTAGACAAAAATTTGAGTTTTTGGACTTCAGACATAAGTAATTGATCAAAGTCTATCTTTATACTTAGGAAAGTTCATGTTTCTCTTCCATTTCACCATTTAAATTCCCTGAAAGAAAATATTAATTGGTATTAATCTTTTAGTTGATTTCCATAAAATAATAATTTCCATACACATCCAATATAAAACAGTTTCTTCTTGAGTGTATATATCTTTTAGGTATCATAAGATAAATTTATTCTTTGGGAGGAAATTTGTAACTCACCAATATTATGATGAGAATAATAGTGAAACTGCAATTATATTGCATCATTCCTAAATTATGCCCTATCCTACAAATTCAACTCAATTTCAAAGAAAGCTTCATGGTTTAGGAAATTGGCCCTTTTCTTTTTGCTTATTTAAATATCATGTAACTACCACATATAAAACACACTCTTGTTGATCATTACAGGGACTTGATTTAATTGATCCTTACAAAAGAATCTCGTAATTTAGTAACTCAAATATTCACTTTAATATGATAATAGATGTTGAAAGTCCCTTTTAGGTCTACTAAAATAGCTGCTACACACATCTCCCAGCTATTACAAGGCTTGTGCTTAGCAAATATCACCTCATATCTGCCTCCTTTCCCAGAGAATTTCCCTCAGCCAAATAGCACCCACTTCTGCAGGTTTTATGTGCTCATCCCGTTTTGAGGACAGGCTTTGGTTAGTGACTGACTGGTGCAGGCTTAAAAGTAATTTGTTCCAAGAAAGCACTTCTGATCTACACAAGTGTTTTCCCTTAGTATTAGATTAAAACTAATTTCTATCTGACAAGACATTATTATTTATAGTTTTTCTCCTAATTCTTACTATATGACCTCTCACCTTTTTTCATATCAAGTCACTTGAAAACAAAATCCTATCTTAGATTCTGCTTCTAAGAAATCTGAATTAAGACAGTGCTGATCAGGAGCCATCCTAGGAATGACAACTATAGATGTTATTTCTAGATAGCAAGGGGAAATTTTGTCTTTTATTTTAAGCATAATATTGACAGTTGTAGAGCAATATACTTTCTAAAACTTCATTTCATCTGGAATGGACTGGAATGGATATACTGTAAGAACACTATGCACTAGCATTGCAGTGTCTCAGATATTTGAGATAAATATGAGAGATATTTAATCATAAGAACAGTAGAATTAGAAGGCTGCTTCTCATGCCAATGATTAATGACCCAAGAGAATGAAAGGCTCACATCTTTTAGTCAATAATTTAAAGCAATTTATGAAAGCCAAAATGATTCTTGGCATTCTTAAAAGAGGCTTTCCTCTTCTGCAGTTAGAGGATGAAGACAGTTGGATATCAAGAGAAGGCAATAACTGTAGAAAACAATAGAAATTCAGAGGGGACGGAATTCTCTGCTGAAGCACATTCTTTAATCAAGAATTAATGAAATGAGAGAAAAAGAGGAAAACATGAGATTTGGAATGGGGATATAAAGATATATGCACCAAGATCCTTGCACACCTAGGTGACTCTTGTTAGAGGATAGTGCAAACCCTTTGCTTAAAGACTATAAAGGGGACTTAACTAAAGTAATACGCTGACAAGATAATGCTTTCTTTTCTCAGGATCTGCTCATACCTCATTTCCTTGACAGAAGACCAATAAATAGAGTCAAATATGATTAGTAAAAAATTATACAATTGCTTTATTCTAAAATAAAGGTATTTTAAAATACAGAAAATGAAAATATCTATAGACAGGAACATAAAAATGTGCCTAAAAGTAAATATTTTAAAGAAGCTGAATGAAGGTATGTGTACGATGTGTACTTGTGTGTGTGTGTGTGTGTACTTGAAAACTAGAGAGTAGGTTTTGTCAATATCTGAACATTCTTCTGTGACTTGATATTTCATGATCTGAAAAAGTATTAAGAGCCAATTCTTATACATTGCTGGGATGACATCTAGAGACTAGGAAAAGAGTGGTCCACACTAAATAAAATGAACCTTCTGAAGAGTTGAGGTCAAGTGCAGAAGAAAGGAACAAAGTCACAGAGAAGTAAGGAACACCAAAATGTTAAGACAGAGGAAACCAGCAACTACTTGTTCCTAGACAATGATGGCATGACACATCCTTTACAATGACTACAACTACAGCCTCATGAGGAGAATATGGATATCATGAAGAAGCTTAGAGGTGGATGTTCTCTGTAAATTGATCCGAAATAAAGAGATGCCATTGCTTAATTGGAGGCCTACTTCCAACTAACTACTAATCAGAGAGTTTGTAACAGAACTCAAATGATCTTTCTTGATGGGATTCCTATAATGGTGATCATCTTTTTGAGGATTCCCCAGTGGCCTTACAAGACTTCTTCAGATTTGTGCTGCAGTTTCTGCCATCCTATCATGTCTCTCACACATTTTATCCTCCATCATACACTGAAGGCTGTCTTCTGTCTATGCCTATATCCTGCCTTTCATCCAATCTAGCAATCTCCAATGGTACCATTTCATCCTACATGCTCTTGTTACAGTGAACACAGCTGAGGTATAAACGCACATATCTGAAAGTAAGAGTCATAGAACTCAAAAGATATTTAAAATATTTATCAAGCCATCTGTTATGGCAAGATTAGGGCCATGATAGGAAGAATTTAAGATGTTGAAACATAAATAACTGAATGAATGACTTATGAACCTTAGTTTTGCAGATTTATGTAATTCATTCAAAATTTCAGAATTGATCTTGAGTAATAGCTAAAACTTCATTTGTGCAAGGAACATGTTGCAGAGGCTTCTCTTTTAAAAGGCACCATGAAGTCTTAAAAGAAATTATTCATTTTTCACCTTGTTTGGCAGGGTGGTAACCAGTCATAGATTAGCAGTGTAAACTGGATTGGGTCATGCTGGACCTGACAAACAGCAAAATATTGCACCTCAACGGACTTCAACAACTAGGAAATATGTTTCAGTAGGAGCACTGGAGCAACTTGGAATTGGAACTGGGTAATTTATCAAATATGTAGTAATATAAGATTAGGTAAGTGGCTAAATAGCAAAGGATTTTATATGTTTATATATTCAAAAGTCCGTGTCTCTTCGGCTATTTTATTGTTGAATGTGCTGTAAATGAAGACTTTTTCAATTAAAGTAAGATTTGCCCATATACAAGTGGAAAAAAGAATATATAAGTAAGAATTAATTGAATAAATGTCCCTTCTTGAGATAAGGGAATATTGTCAAGGTTGCTAGATAATAGGGCAAACTCATTATTTAAATGGCTTTTAAAAGCTAAAAGAATATGATGACCCACTATGAGTTAAAAAATGCCTAAATTTCATTGAAAGGAGAAATAAATATTTGGATGGAAGTGGCTATGCTGGAATTAATAGAGAATTTTAGGGCGAATTTTATGTTCTACAAGACAGTTGAAAGAAAATAACTTTACCTAAGTAATCAAGAAAAATTGATAAAAGGAGCACCAGTATTCAAAGAATTCAGTGTTGATGTTGACTCTACTTTGTGGGTAGATGCATCTATAGGAGAGAAGCTGTGGTCACAGAGATGGATTTGTTATAGTCATGGGGATAGGAGCATCTGCAGCAATAATGTTAGAAGGTGGTACTTACATGCTGGAAGTCAAAGGAATAAAATTATTTTGATGTTTAGCCAGGAGAAAAGAGAAGTCAAGAAGCTCTGATATGAAGGGAGTTTTAAAGGTGGTTAAAAATCTATAACAATATTAGAGATATAGTGGATACATGACATAAAACTAAGTTGATTAATAACTATAATCTAGAGGACAAGAATGAAGGAGTAGCTGGCATTGCAGTAAAATCAAGAAGCTTTGCTGAGTTCCTGCACCTGGGACAATTTAGAACCCTGGTACTTACTGGACTCTTGGAACATTGTAACATTTACTGTAATGGTTCTCCAAGTGGGTGTCTTAATGACTCATAATTATTTGCTTGCATAATTTTACTCTAAAGAAAGAGTAATAGCAGACATTTTCAAGTATATGGATTTGACATTGGTACTTGAAGATATTAGAAATTTAGGTATGCTGTATGCCCAGAAAGAGAATCAAAAACATGCATGGAATAACATTCTGTAGTAAAACAGCAAATGAATAGTAAACTATATCTACAAAAAACCAGTGATACATTATAAAAGATAGACATCATGACTAGAATGTTCATTTGAAAATATCCTGTATGGTATAATAAATTGAATAAATATTTCTAAGTTATTCAAATCCAATATCAGACTGAGATTGAATTGATAAATAAAGAAGTAAAGGAAGAGACTTGAAACAAATCAATACCATACTGAGATAATTGGCATATCAGAACCAACAGGGGATACAACACATAACTAAACACAAAATATATGACTTAGTAGGAAAATAAAAATAATCATGCAATAAGAGAGGCAAGAGCAACATCAAAAATATTAAAAGGAAAAACAATTAAAAAACAAAGACAATAGAAATATAATGTACGAATCTATCATCATGTCACATGGTAGGAATAATTCCATAAGAATGGGAAGTTATACTCCAGATATGTATAACATGTCGAAATACACTGTACTGTCATGAATATCTAAAAAGAACAAGTAAAAAAGGAATTAAAAGTCAGTTGAAGGAACAATGTTAAATGTAAGCTAATGTAATTTTCCTGTTAGAAATTGACTAGGTACATAAAGTTCCAAGAAAACTTGATAATGATTAATTAAGACCAAATTGATAATTATGATGATATTCTTATGAAAGGAAGCAGAAACAATTCTGTGAACATTTACGGATTAAAAAAATACCAACCTTCATACATGATGGAAAAATATATTTTACTTCAAGCTACCACACATCAAGTTTCATTAAAAATTAACATAAATCTAGATTTCTTTCCCTGAACACATTTAAACTCTTTTTATTGAAACAAAAACTGTTTTGAATCAAAAAAATTTTAAAAAGAAACTCATATTTGGAAGCATTAGCATAAAAGTAAAGGGCAGTATACTGAAAGTGACCATAGTAAATAAAATCTAGAAGCAACTTCTAATAGAAAACAAAACAAAACAAAGCTGTTACATGAATCCAAGCACAGAAGCCAGAAGAAATCTTGGTGTTTTGTAGAACTCTATATCTGGAGCCCATAACCTTCAAGAACAAGTGGAAAATAAAGGTATTTCCAGCCAAACACAAATTGAGAGTCTTTACCACCAGTAGATACCACCAAAGACAATTCTGAAGCACATATTTCAGGCATGAAGAAAATAATTTTAAACAGAAGGGCTGGTAAGCAAAAAGAATATACAGAGAAAAAAATAAGTATTAAGATGAATCAGGATATCTGGTCAAGATATTTAATTATGTTACTTATGTTGGGGTTCATACTTTTATGTTTTTGTTTTCTTTTGTTATATTTTGAGCTATATTAAAGCATATATGAGTGCTGATTGATGGGCTAGAGTACTGAGGTAGTGGTTGAGGATGTAGGCAAGAGGACAAAGAGAAAGGTGATGAAATACGAGATTATAAGCAAAGAATGTTAGAACAGCTGTACTCTGGAAAACAAATAGAAGTAGCAGCTTTTAAAAGTGGAATGATTTTTTTAATTTAAAAGTGATAAGATGAGCAGGTAAAGAACTGGTCACTTTTTAAAAAAATTTCCTTCTTGTATTTATCATTTTCTCCCAAAATGTGAGACATAACCAGAATTCCAGAATAAGAGAAAGATGGAGCATGTGGCTTTAGGGAAATACAAAAGGTGTGTAAGAGATAGGCTGCCAAACAGAATTGAAAATCCTCTTGGGTCTCTTTTTCCATCTATGACTATTGCTCTTTTGCTCATTTCTTTTGAGTTTTTGCATCTGCTTTTCCTTAAATTACTAACAGTTACAAATAATTGCATTATAATTCTTTCCAAATATGTATCTCCCATCCAGAATTCTTTTGTGATTTTATACTCAGTTTCATATTACTATTTTTCCTTCCTTGAAAGCTCTTAGAAGGGTTAGCAAATTAGTACAAGAAAAGTCAAATTCCTCCCCATAGTATGTCCTCAGATACAGCTAATATTGTTTTTCCTTCTCATCATCATATTCACGCTGTGTCTTTTACATTTCTACTTCATTCTTTTCATTAATAACTACCTAGTCTAAAAATTTTTGTCTCAAACATACCTCTATATTTATAATTTTTAATAAAATTCCAGATTTTATTGTCCATGCTAGAATGGAATCTCATAACACAAACACTGAAATGCAAACAAACTCACCAGACCCTATGTTAAAATATGTGGCCTACATAGCAATCAAAATAGATTATAGTGAAGAAATATTAGTAGGGTAAATTAATAAGCCCACATTCTATAATTAAAGCAATAGGCATTAATTTTTTTGTGTTGAGAACCACAGCTGAAGGGGCCCCAGCAAACTTCTAGCTGCCAACTGATTGGCTCCTCTGTGGTGATGCTCATTGGGCTGTTTCCCTGCCCTTTCAGACCATGGAGCTGCTCATTAGGGGACTTTTTTGGCTCCGCCCATGTGACCCAGCCAATCAGCCTCAAGAGCAGGAGGAGTGGGGGAGGTTGAGAGGCTTGTGGGAAGCCGGTGGTGGCAGTTGGGCTCTGAGGATTTTTCCTGAGGAGCTGTGTGGTGTGGTATGTGTGTTCTAAAAATAAAGTTCGTTTCTTTTGACAAGTGGCTCCTGAATTGTGCCCAGCCAGACTGCGGCATTTTTGTAAATAAATTATAAAAATATTGATTAAATTTTGACAATTGCTAGTTTCTAAAGAAATGGTGATAAATATTTACCATACAACTGGGAAGTTTGCTTGACTAGTCTGTAAAACACTGTGTGGAGCATGTTCTTATCCTAGTTGGTTTAGACAGTGTTTGGCATCTCTTCTTGTTTGCTCTGCTAAGTTTAAGGGCCCAGTGATTAACTCTCAGTGTCTGTGGACAGTTTCTGCTTCTTTTCAACATGTTCAAAGACTCTGTCTTTTGTTGGGCTTTGTATTCCCAGTATAAACTCCCTTTATGTGGATTGATCTTCTTTTTGATGGTTTATAGTATTTATCATTGCTGTGGACTCAGAATGCCTTGGGAAGATATAGAACAGAATATTCATTTAAAAATCTCCAAGAAATAAGAGTCAGTGTCAGCTTTGAGGTATACTGTAGACATTTCTCTAATTTCCTCCAAACCAGAATAATTTTTTTTACAGCAAAGTTTGGTAGCCTTTTACACCAGTAGTTCTGGCATTGATGCTAATTACCTTAAGCTTAATATCACAGTTTATTACAGCTTGTTCATCTCTGAAATATTCAAAGCACATTGGCCACTGTTGTGTAATTCTTTGCATCAGGAATTATCTACTAAATAAAGATAAGAGGTTTTGCTTACTTGAGTGTAATAATTTGGAATTGCTGTGAATGGAAGATTAAAAGACAAAATTGGAAGCTATGTTTTATTGATACTTGTTGAGAGCCACAGCCGAAGGAGCCCCAGCAAACTTCCAGCTGCCAGCAAACTTCCAGCTGCCAGCAAACTTCCAGTTGCCAGCTGATGATTGGCTCACAGCAGCCCCAGCAAACTTCTAGCTGCCAACTGATTGGCTCCTCTGTGGTGATGCTCATTGGGCTGTTTCCCCGCCCTTTCAGACCATGGAGCTGCTCATTGGGGGACTTTTTTTGGCTCTGCCCACACGACCCAGCCAATCAGCCTCAAGAGCAGGAGGAGTGGGGGAGGTTGAGATTCTTGTGGGAAGCCAGTGGTGGCAGTTGGGCTCTGAAGGTTTCTCCTGAGGAGCTGTTTTGTTTGGTGTGTGTGGTTCTAAAAATAAAGTTCGTTTCTTTTGACAAGTGGCTCCTGAATTGTGCCCAGCCAGACTGTGGCAGATACTCATTTCACTCTTTTTTTTTTTTTCTTTTTTTTTTTTTTTATTGGTTGTTCACAACATTACAAAGCTCTTGACATATCATATTTCATACATTAGATTGAAGTGGGTTATGAACTCCCAATTTTACCCCAAATGCAGATTGCTCTTTGTTGCTTAAGTATCATTTTTTTACTTCCTGAATAAGAAAGCAAATAAGCACCTAGAGGAGTAATAAACCTTTCTATTAATGTTTATCCCACATGGCAAAAATTTTTATCAGCACAAGTTAATTCATAGAATATCATATAAGTAAAAAATGAATGAATTAATAAGTAATCTGTAGAATAAAATGTTTTTCTGGCTTTGTGCTTGAAACATCCATTTTCACTAATGTCTACACTCTAAAACAAAGTCTGCCCTGTAAACGAAGCAAACACTACAATGAAGACAATCACGATTTTTAAATGTCAGTTTTGTTCTTATATAATGATACTTTCACTGAATAAAGTCCTTGATATAGCTGTGATATGTAAACAACATATTTATTTTAATTCTTGAGGGAAAAAGCCTACCAGGTATGTAGAACATTTTTTTTTAGGAATAAAAGTATTTCTTAAGCAACTAATTTTTCTCTAGAAACATTTTTCCTTATAATATTGTTAAGAGTTTCCAAAGTTGGACACAAATATTTTAAGATCATTTTGAAAACTAAATTCAAACTTTTTATTATCCTATATTGAAGCGTTGCATTACAATATAGACTATAAAATCTTGGGGCTGGGGATGTGGCTCAAGCAGTAGTGTGCTCTCCTGGCATGCGCAGGACACTGGGTTTGATCCTAAGCACCACATAAAAATAAAATAAAGATGTTGTGTCCACCAAAAAACTAAAAAATAAATATTAAAAAAATCTTTTTGAACCTCTAATATTTTAAGATATGTATGTATATAGTGAGAGATATACTCAAGTATGCACATAACCATGTGTATAATTATGTATAAACATTTTAAAACCCATTGGGCTTGACATAGAATATAAGAATGCAATGTGCTAATGCTTGGAATTAAACATTAGAATCAACTTTAATATAAACAATAAAGTGTTCAACTAGATCATAGTATTACCTGAAATAATAAATTATGCATTTTGTATTTTGTAGTTTTACTGTAATGAAATCATCAAAATGGCTTTATAAACAATGTCAGAATATTCTTATTTGTTTAGAAATAAAATGTATGGTTCAAGGACTTGTATAAATCATTTAGGACAGATAATTTAGCTTCATTTATGTTGGAAGTTATGAGCTGTAATAGGATGTGTCGAGAGAAGAAATAAAACTACAACAAATGGCATATTTATTTCACCTCCCCAAATCAAGATGCAAATGTCTCCTGAAAGCAATGACATTGTTAAAACAATTTTGCATGCTCTTTTAGGAAAGTATAATTACATTTTGTTGGTAAGAGTCTAGATTTTCATGAGGTATTCCAAATATTTTTTTAAACCTTTAAGAAAAACAGAAATACATTTTGGCAAAGTTTGTATTATTTATCAAAATATTTTCTTGAAAATTGTCCTTTCAATTTTATTTTAAATAGTTTGGAATTCTCCTTACTGTTAATTATCCAGGATCAATAAATTGTTATGATAGGTTAAAATACTAATGGTAATGTTAAAATAATGGCACCTTTTCATGCTACATTACAGATACATTACACATAGATTTGAATTTAATTTCAAAAGTTGTAGTGTTTGCTTTTTATATATGTTACTGCTATATAGTTTTTAATAAAGTACATAAAATCATGTACTTAATTTCAGTAAACTACCTACACATAAGGCAATTTTAGCTTTGAGGTGAATTTTAAAAATAATTTAATTATAGAATGAAGTATTGTTCATCAAAACACCTACAAACATTTTTGTTCTGTTGTTGATTTCACCAGCCAAATATAGAAGTTGGATTAGTGCTGAAAATAAAGCAGATGTCCATCCTCATATTGTTACTTTTTAAATTGTCTAACTACATATCTGGAGATATAAATGTCACTAGACAACATAGAGAAATCAGGATGCATTATAGAGTATTGAATAAAAAACATTGTTACCAAGTAGTAAGTCTGACTAAAAGTAATACGGTTGAATCTCTAGTTATTAACTCCTTGGATATGAGCCCAAAGAAAATGTTCAAAATAATTCATTCCCTGGACATGAACGATTTTAATGTTATTTAAAAAAATGAAACATTTAAAAATAATAAAAAATGAAACATTTTAAATGAAACAAGGAAAGAACACTGGTAGAAAAAAATTATAATGATAAACTAGCTTCAATTGAAAAAAATCCTCTATAAACAGAAGAATCTTGCTAAGTAAAAATAAAATAAAATGTTTAAACATACTGTTAAAACACTTGCATATTAATGTGTTATTGCACCCAAAGTAATTGTCATTGACTTGAAATTTGAATATATGAACGGATGCTTTAATTTGGGGCAATATTAGAAAAAATGAATTTTAATTTAGTGTTAATAAAAACCCATAAAAAGTGGTAAATAATGTTCAGAAAAATATACAGATCAAGCCAGACATATACTTATTTTATTCTGGTGTTTCCTGTAGCCTCTGACCCTTCCTCTGGTAAAGAATCTCCCCCACCAAATGGACATCATAACCAATGTACCCTTCCCTTTTGATCACAGTGATAGAGCCAACATATTCTAAGCTAAATCAAACTAGAATTTGCTCTGCAGGATTGGTAATTTTCAGGGAAGAGGATCCCTGCATTTTGGAGTTGCTATTTGAAGCAAATAATGTGAAATTTCCTTACCAATAGCCATGTGGCTTGCTGCATAAAATTAGTTTAATGTGAGCAATAGAGAGAGGAGTCCGAGAAAATATTGTTTGAATACCTGCATCCACTTATTTATGTAGTTAATTTTGTTTTAGAGTTTTCAGAATAAATTTTCAACTCTTGCTTAAACTAAAGTTGAGTTATTCCTACTTTTACACATATTAAATCAATAATGATATTTTTGTTATTTTTATTTGTGCATTATAATTATAAATAATAGTGGGATTTATTATATCATATTTGGATATGCTCATAATTTGATCAATCTCATTCTCTAGTACCTTCCTTTTATAATCTACACAACATATTTTCTTTCTCAACCACAATGAGTTTCTTCTCCCTCTGTCTTTTTTTTAACTATCCCTTTTATTTGATGCATACAGTCAGTTTTAGTTTCCAATTACTATTTCAAAATATTATCAATGTAATTTAAAGAACCCATTAACATTTACAGCTACTTATATTACTTTTTATTTATGCAGTATTGAACTGTGATACTTAGTAAAACTTAACTTTTGCCTTATGATTTTGAGATATTGTCATCTCTGACAATGTTGTCTGAAATTTTTAAATTCATTTATTTATTGTAATTTGTTATACATGACAGTAGAATGCATTTCAATTCATAGTACGTATATAGAGCCCAATTTCTCATGTCTCTGGTTGTACACAAAGTACTCACTTTGACTTCTTATAAAACAGTTTTAATTAGATTTGTATATTCAAGATTAAAATCAGGATATATTTCCTTTTAACCAAAAATATGAACAATATGCTGCTTTTTATAGAAAACAATAAAATTTTTTATGTTTTTTTAAGAATTTGATTTTATTAAGAAATTATCCCATGTGAAATATCACAAGACTATAAATATTCAACAATTATGATACTATTTTCATAATAAAAGGACATTCTCATCTATCATGTCAAAGAATAATTACAGAAAATTGTATACAGATATTAAGAAGTTCAATTTAGATATAAGTTAATAATGTTATAAGGAGTCTAGGAAAAAAGATGAAGTATAAAAGTAGGGAATTATAAACTCATTTAAAAACTTTTAATAAAAGAAACAGAGAAAATAAAGAAAGGCAGAGAAAAAAGATCACAAAACAAGAAGAATTGAAACTACTGTAAGTATTATGGGGACTGAGATTAATGTAGAATTACTTCATCCCGAATGACTATAAACAAGTAAAAGTGGAGATATTTGCTCAGAAGAAATCATTTGGGGAACTTTAACTGGATTATTAGAAAAATCCCATTTGAAGTGAACTACTACAGAAAGGAGAAAGAAAATGACAATAAAAATAATCTTGGTCAATGAAAAAGGTGTAAGTGATAAAAAACAGCTCAGACTAACCTTTGAAAAATATTGATTGAGAGGGCCTGTATGACCCACAGAAATATACATATATCAAGATTTTAAACTGATAGATCAAATCATTGCACTTCCATTTTGTGATGTGATGTTGATACATTCTTTGTACTTTAGTACTTAGAGTTATGTAATTATTGAAGGAACATCATGCATTATACTTGTTACTATATTTAAAATTTTTGTTTCATAATGGAAATAATGAATTTAAACTTATTAAGTGACAGAAGGATCTGATATTATTTTTGAATGTATAAGGCAAGTGGCTATAATTCTTTGTGAGACATTAAGAACATATGTAGTATGTTTTGAAAGGGTCTTTTGTTTTATGGAAGATATTAGAAATTGTTATTCTACAATACACAAGTTAATGTTATTCGTAACTCAAATATCAAGAGCTAAGAACCTGCTGTTTTAAGTTAGAAAGTGCTTTGAAAAAAAGAAAAGAAAGGTAACCTTGTTATCATTGATTTAAAAAGCTTATGAGAAAATGCATGTGGTACATGGCCACAGAAAATATACTACTATGTAGAAAATGATAAATACCTATTAATAAATTTTTTAAATGCTATGATTTCCAAAGCAAAATGAAGATTCCTATAAATAAGATACAGGAATATTCTTGGAAGAAAAAAATTAAAGTTATTACAATAGAAATGGCTTAGCAAAAATGAGAAAAAGAACTCAAAGCAGGCAGAGGAAATACATAGGAAGTGAAAGTGTAAGCTATCATAAAATGTGATGATAATGTCACTTAGAAATGGGATTATAGTCTCTGATTTTTGAATAATAAAATTAAGAGCTTAAAAGCATCCAGATCTTGGGGGCTGGGGTTGTGGCTCAGCACTAGAGCATGTGCAGGGCACCTGGTTTGATCCTCAGCACCATATAAAAATAAATAAAATAAGGTATTATGTCCAACTACAACTAAATATGTATATATATATTTATATAAAACATCCAGATCTTGCATACTTTTCACTGGACAAATAGAATTTTACCTTATTATATAGCAAATATATTAGATTACATAATTATGTTAATGTACATATATATAATGTATAGTGGAAACACAGATTTTTGCCTTATTTTCCAAAACCACAGTATATATTTTCTCCCAAGTGAGAGCACTGATTTAAAATTTGCAATTTCAAAAATAACTATTTGAATTATCACAAATCATATTTTAAAATATCAGTGAGAATGTAAAGTTGAATACACTTTGAGATTATTTCATAATAACATATTTTCTGTCTTGATGTCTTAATTATGTAAAAAGAACATGAAACAATAATGTTTAAATCAGAATTTGTATAAATTCTAAGATGTGTGGACAAAGGCTATATGTAATTTGATGCTTTGAACCAAGTAAGTGAATTCATCCACTATAAACAGTGGTTATTGCAAACTTGATGAGTTTGTTTAAAGTGCTAGTTCTCATGCCTGCATGGATATCAACATAATTTGACTAACAATTAAAATTCTATGTTCATACCATGTCCACAAAAATTACTTCAAAGTTCCGAGGATGGAGATTTTAAAACTACTAATTTATGGATTTAACAAATTGTCTACCACAAGCACATTTTACTACCACAATCACATTTTACATGATAACTACAATATTGTGTCTTATTTTCTTTCAGTTACAGTAAACAATAGTTACAGGTTTAAGTGGTTGCCTAATTAGTAACCAGCTGATTTATAGATTGTTTTCACTGTATTTCTATAGTCTCCTGAGAGTTAAGTATTTTATTTTATCACTTTTCTATACTCTCTGTATAATTTAGGCATGATTTATTCTTTGTTATTTTTTAATATAGTTTCCTTTTCATAATGGAGAGTCTGAATATTTAGACTCTATCCTTATATATTCAGACTATACAGGAAAGATATTATGAACTTCATTTCTTGAATTTGCTAAATTTAGCTCGTATCTTGTCAGTTTAAATGTCAGATTTTAATTTAAATCCAAATTGTCAAAATTTATTATTTCTTATTGCATCCACAACAAAATTCTCTTTTATGTTCTATTTATAACATTAATTAATTTTTATTAAATTTTAATATTATCAAATGTTTTTCTTATTATGTATGTTTGCACATTATTCAAATTGAAAGCAAACAATGAACGTGTGTCCTTCTCTGTCTCTCAATATCCTGTCCTATTCTACATTCTTATCAGTTATATATGTGTATGTGTGTATGACAGTGTTTATGAGTGTAAATGTATAAATATTATCCACTCAGATTTTATACTTTCTTAATTATGTAAAAATCAAGGGAAATATCAAAGCCGTCTTTATACTTCAAAATGTATTTTGTGATGATATCCTTTTATTAAACTTACCTGAGCCTGGCACGGTGGCACATGCCTGTAATCCCAGTGGCTTGGGAAGCTGAGGCAGTAGGATCAAGAGTTCAAAGCCAGCCTCAGCAAAAGCAAGGTACTATGCAACTCAGTGAGACTCTATCTCAAAATAAAATACAAAATAGGGCTGGGGATACGGCTCAGTGGTCAAGTGCCCCTGAGTTCAATCCCCAATACCCTCTATCTGATTAAACAGTATATCTTTTATTATAACTTTCTCAGTAAATGAAAAATCTTTGTTAAAGGGCACACAATAGGATAGGTCTGGATTGTAAAATGAACATTGGTTCTGCCATCTTGACATTTAAAGTCTCTTGAATTCACAACCTCTATTGAAATGGGAGTTATAAAGCAATATAAATACAACATTTGGATATTTTTAGGAGTTTATTTTTCATCATACCTATCTTCAGAAACATTTATCAAAAGCTAATATTAAAATAAGCTGAACCTGTCTCCGTATCTAGCAGAGAAGTGAGGGAATGCTAAGATTTGTATTATGGTAATTCTTCCAAAATTTATGTTGAAACTTAATTCCCAATGCAACAGTATTAGGAAGTGTGATTTGGGGAAGTGAGTAGGCCACAGGTGAAAACCACATAAACAAGATTATAAAAGAGATGAGATTAAAGAAGTGCAGTCTTTCCTTTCCATCAGATGAGTGTACTCTGTAGAGGACGAAGCAGTAAGTGCCATCTTGGAATTGAAGACTAGGTCTTTACCAGACAACAAAAGTGCTGGTGCTTTGATTTTGGACTACCAACCTCTAGAACTGTGATGAACAAGTTTATGTTTTTTTAATTAATTATCTACAAACAGAGATATGAAAAATTGTGGTATACATGTGTATTAAGAATTTTAATGCAAAAAAAGTACATGTATAATGGCATAATTTGGTGTGAACAAACTTTATATACAGAGTTACAAAAACTTATGCTGTAAATGGGTAATAATGAATGTAATACATTCCACTATTGTCATATATGTAAAAAATAAAAAATAAATAAAAAATAATAAATAAATAAATAACACAGTAGTAATTATTTTGGAACAGTAGCACAAATGTATTAAGTCAGGGAATATATGGTTTTTAAAAAAGTACATTCTGTGTAATCTTTGAAGATCCCAAACTCTAATTTTAAAATAGTGCCATGAACAATTCACAGCATTTATTATCCCCACATCATGTTCCATAGAGAGTATTGAGGGTCTAGTGTCTTACAAGAAGCAAGGGATTTACAATGATAAACATGCAATTATCAAACAAACAACAACAACAAAAAAAACCTCTCCTGAAATCCAGATAAATTTATTTAAATATTCTTGTTGTGTACCACTTTTTTAGTATCTTAATAACTGTTATATCTTAAGGGGGAACAAACTGCTTTAATAATATAAGGAACAATGTCAATTAGCAGTAATCATACTAAGAGTTACAAACAAATTCTTTCCTATTCTGAAGCTTGTGTAGCTTTGCAACAAACAGTAGGACATATCTCATCAAATAAAATACAAGAAAGAAATAAAGAAAACAAGAAGAATAAAAGAAAATATAAAGAAAGAAAAGCCAATACAGGTATGACAGAGATTACTATTTCTCTTTAATAATGTGTATTTTAATTTTCCTGGTCTTCAATCAGTTTTGTTGTTGTTTATTTATTTGTTTGCTATCTAATTTCTTGTGTTTCAATGTGGGAATGACAGCGGGGTTATCCACTGGAGTATGTGAAGAAATGAAATGTACCATCTCTCTGAGTCTGACACATTGACATCCTGAGAATGGTAGTCACATTGTTTCTCATATTTTGTCTGAATGCAGAGGACTTCTAGTATTAAAAAGAGGGCTGAGTCATTATATAAAAAAACCTGATTGGAAAGAGTAGAACCACCCTATGCAGAAGAGTATCAGAGAAAAATGTTTTCCAGTGACAAGCTAATGTAAAAATTCTCAAGAGAAATATATTTATGCTTCATGAACATATAAAAGTATTTCATAATTTCTATGATTTAACAATGAAGTGATAACTATTTTTCCTTATAATTAATAAAAAGAAATGAAGCTTTGTTTCTCTGTTCAGTGAATAAACACCTCAGGGAAAAGAAGAACCATTTAAGTAACAATACATTTTTTAAAAACATTTTATAAAAATAGTATTAACATGAACAAAAAGGAAAATGCACAAGAAATAACTATCCTTCATAATGTATATCAGGAATAGCTTCAAACAGAAGATGCAATTTGGATTGGTACTTGGATCATGATTGTTTGTTTATTGAGCATAATAGGTACCATGGGAAACAAATAATTTTTTTTTTAATTTTGTTGCATGTTAAAAAAATAAAAATAAAACCTTTTATGTTTAGTGAATATGACATTTGCAAAGGCTTAGTGTAGCTATGTTTGGGATGTGAGGTGTCCCCCAAAAGCTAAAGTGTGAAACAATGCAAGAAGGTTTAAAGGTGAAATTGGTTGGGTATGAGAAACTTATCCAGATCAGTGAATTAATCCCCTGACAGGAATTAACCAAGTGGCAACTGAAGGCAAGTAGGGTATGCTGAAGAAGCCAGCAATGGGGAGCCTGACTTGCAGCAGCCCGGCTGGCTTGGCAAAATAACCGGGGGTGGGGGGGGTGAAGAATAACTTCTGTACTTGATACTTGATACAGCAGGAGTGGGAGCCGTTATTGTAAGACAACAGAGCTATTTATACATTTTGTACAGCTTATCTTAATTAGCATAAACTAGATACATCAGTCAACCAATAAGGAATCTCCACACTTAATGGCTCGCTTTTGTTACTTCTCAAACCACTCCCTCTGGCATTTTGTCAGGCACCATCCAGACTTGTTTATGAACTCTAACATTTCTCTGGCAAAATACCACGTGTTATTTTGACTTGTTTACAGACCTTAACACTGACTTTGGGGGTATAATTTTGTAGCTGGTGAATGAAGTCTCTTTCTCTGCTTCCTGATCATGTCCTGAGCCATTTTCTTCCACCACAGTTTTATGCCATGATACTCTGCCTCACCTTAAGCCGCAGGAAATGGAGTCATCCTTCTATGGACTGAGGCCTCTGAAACCATGGGATCACAATATAAACTTTTTCTCCTTGAAAATCGTTCTTGTTGGGTCTTTTGGCCACAACAATGAAAAAGCTGACCAGAACAAGTATGCTGGTGAAATTAGTTTGGTGAAATTAGGAAACACAATGTTAAGTGGGAAATATAGAGAGATATCATAGTTTTATTATAGGCAATAGCAACAATAGGCCTGGATAATGGAACCATCTGTGGGTTTGGTAAAGCAGGTACCAGCAAACAGTGACATAAGCCAAGCTTATGCCACCAAATTATAAATAAAGATTTATTAGAATATAGTCATTTATTAGAATATATAGTCACCCATTTATAACTAATAAAAATTTAAAATAATCACTGTCTAGACCTTTTTAAAGCAATCTGTCAGTCTCAAGTATAGTAGGATTACTAGTAAAGGACTTGCATTATAGAGTCCCTTGCTACAGAAGATCAGTGAAAGGTGACATGGGATGATAGAGACATGGGATGAACAAGAAAGACAAGATTCTAAAAGCCACTAGAGAATGCAGTAGCAGCTATATAGTTGAGAATTATGGTATAATTTTGTCTAGTGGACCTTGTATTGAATACCAAAGGTCAAATCTGAAGGAAGAAATAATATTAAATCATGTTGAAAAATGAATAAGGACTAAGGAATATTATTATTTCAGAAAAATTTTCAGTGCCAAGTAGTGACAAAAGGAGAAAAATATAGTAACTATTTGAGTGTTTTGGGGCATTATGGGATTCTAGTTATTTCTTTATTTAACTTACTTATTAGAGAAAACAGAGGCAAATAAAAAACTTAAGACAATAAAGCAAAGGAGATTAAAAAAAGAAAATAATAAAGTGGGATTAATTAGCAAAGCAGATGGAAGAGAGGCAAGAGGGAAAGAGAATCCAAGGATACTGGATAAAACTTGAATAGGAAAAGAAATGCCTCATATTTTGTGCTGCAATGGAAAGGAGTTGACAAATTTACATAGCATTATTATAGGTAAATTTCAAATTAGAACAGATGCAAGAGAAGATAAAAAACATGCACATGGGGCCTCTTTTCCATCATATTACAGAAAGCTTATTCATCTGCTTGGATGGAAAGGTGGTGGCTTTGTGGAAAGCCATAAACAACTCTGAGGGATATAAAATAAATCCCATTCAACTTGGGTTGAAAAATGTAAATCAGCAGTTGTATCAATGTGAACACGAAAACAAATTTCTGTAATTTCATAAGGAATCATTTTTCTTGATGGATAACATTAGGTGACATTCTGGGAATTACTGTTAGCTGAGCACAGGGACTCCATTGATGAGGAAGTCTTGGCAAAGAAATCCATATTCATTGTTAGAGAATAAAAATTATGTTGATATCTACAACAGATGTTGTTAGTTGGCTGCCACTAAAGGTTTCAGCACTTCATCCTGTGGCCATATGGTAAGGATAAGAACCTCATAATTCTGCAGTGTTTTAAGTTTTGGGGTGGGGAAGAAATTAAACATTATATTTCATCCTATAGACAAAAACTCTTATATTCTCAATTCATGGATCACTGGACCTAGGAATTTTATATTACACTTGAAATTAATCCACATTCAGTTTAATGCTAATTATAAAAATGAGAATTTTTTTAAGAATGTGAAATAGTTCACACATGTCTAATATATATTTTTTTTGCATTTCTTGGTGTTTCTGACTATATCTAAGATTTATGCAGAAAGTAAGACAAAGTAAATAAATGAAGAAAAACAGAATAATCACTAATCACCAATTACTTTTTTCTTAGATTCAATGAAATTTATATTTAGCAATCATATTAATAACAGTCAGGAAAAGATTTGAAACAGACTTATAAAAGATTTGAAACAGACTTCTTGAAAACACAGAAGCTTTGTTTTAATTCTATCACACCTAACTCTCTGGGAGAATTCTAAGTATTAAATATACACAAATTTAAAAACTGTAATAAGCTATTTTCCCTTATAATTTAATTGCCCAGATCATTCTGAGATTTCCTGACTGTGATGGAGCAGCTGTGAAAAGTTTACCTACCTAGAAAGTACAGTGTGGCCCACAGCAACAGAACCTTTGGAGAGACACAGCCTAATTGAGTGCATTATAGCTCTGACAATTAGATCTCTCATGCATCTACCTGTGGATATGCTTTAAATCACAAATAAATTAGATTAATTCCAAATGAAATCCTATCTATAAATTACCTATAGCTTAATTAAACAGTCTTTTATTCAAGTATATTAAATGTTAAATTATGAAATGTCTTTTTGTTTTATTATAAAATGAAATTATTAATATTAGAAGAGATGATTTAAAAGCTGAACTAGCAAGCCATTAGATAAAATATGGCTGTGGATTCATGATTTTAAAGGGACTTTGAATATTTTAGCAATTTGAAGCATATTTAGTTAGGTAGTTGACTTGATAGTGTTTAACTTTTATTTCGGAAGTAAGTTACAAAACGTTGTCTCAGCTGATTGATAATCTGTCAAAGTTCTTCCAAAACCTATTTTACTGTCTGTTTAATACTAAATTTCATTTGAAGAACATTCCATTCAGAAAAATTTCATAATATCTCTGAATTTATGAATTCCTGGCCATTTCCTATATTTTGTTTTTTAAAAATATTTTTAATTGTTTCCAGACCTTTATTTTATTTATTTGTTTTTATGTGGTGTTGAATATGGAACCACATGCCTCACACATACTAAGCAAGTACTCTACCACTAAGCTACAACCCCAGCAAACTCAACAATGAATTAAAGACTTATTGAAATATTTAACAGGATTATTAAAGTTGTTCCATATTTAAAGAGTTCTACAGTATAAGTTTTACATGTCAACAATGCCAAAATAAGGAACATATTTGTTACTCCAAAAATTTATCTCTTGTGTCTTATAAACTTCCCTATTGTACTTTTTCCCCTGTGCCCAAACTCAAGCAAACTTGTATCACTAAGGATTAGTCTGCAAATTTAAATAAAATAACAGAATGTCAAAGTACCCCTAAGATTAGTCTAAACAAAGCAGAATCACATTTAAATTTGTACCAGATTGTATGTATATTGATAAATATTAAAAACTATTATAACAAAAACTTTAGTAAAGTTATCATAGCAACAAATATGATTGAGATCAGTGTAATAGAAATTAATACATAATTAGATAAATTTTAACTGTTCATATATGTCTTTTGGAATCCTGTCGCGACCCCCAGCTGGCAAAGGAAGACGCAACACAGGATTCTTCTTTCAGCAGTTTATTCAGGCCTTATCTCAGTCATGACTTCAAGCTTCTTCTCCCCCACCCATGCCTCCCAGCCTTAATAAAGCACCCTGAGCCCCAATGCAAAGCTGCCACATGGATCTTTCTCATAGGGTGTTATCTCAAAACACGCCAACTCTCCCTAATAAGGAGTTGTTTATCACTGACCACAGTGGCAGCCAGCGCCATATTGTAATGGTGGCTATGGTCCGCAGAAACTGCTCACCACAGAATCCAATCTAACTACTTAGGTTTTTTATCTATTTACATATATACATGTATGTACACACACACACACACACACACATATATATGTGATATGTACTCTTCACATTAGTTCCAATAGCAAAAAGAATCATTATCTTCCAAAGAATTATATAACACTTAGTTTTTTCAACAAAAATGATTTTCATGGTTAAATTCATTATTTCTTAAAATGTTTTATAGTATAATTGCTTTCAATGATAATCACTTTCTCCTATAAAAAAAAAATACCCCAAACTGGTAATGCTTCCAGATTTGACTATGAAGAAGAACTAGTGAGGGAAGGAAACAGCTACTATTGGACAATGCAACTATGTTTTAAAATAATTTATCAGATGGTGAAAAATATCAATTTAAAAAAGGCACTTAAATATTGGTTTGTGCATTCAACAGCATGGCTAATACAAAATGTGAATGTAAAGGAAGTAAAAAGCTGTCTTTGAATACTTGTTTTTGAAAGAATGTAACTTTTAGAGCATGAACTAAGCTTTAGTATATTTTTCTTTATATTTTAAAAACATACACCAAGCTTAAACACATTTTCTTCAACATTTTCTACCACACTTGTACAATTTCATAATTGTAATACTGGGGTAATCAAATAATATGTCTACTCAATGGTCAATCTTTGATATGGAAACACAGAAATATTTTGGTTTTTTTTTCATAATCACTATCCTCTTTGAGAACTGCCTCTGTGAAAGTCTGTATCAACAATACTTGAGACAGAAAAGTAAAAAAAAAAAGTCAACCTTTGTAATAAAGAGTTAAAATAGTAACAATGAGAAAATAATTTTAAAAAGAATTAGCATGCAAATTTATAGGTGCGGATATTTAAGCTTATTTTTATTACAGGTGAACTCACATTATCTTGTATTCATGACACTCCCTTAAGAATATGGATAATATTCTCTGAGCTCAAGCTTTTAAAATACATATTTGAAGCAATAAATATTTTAGAAAGTTAGAATGTTATATTCCTTTTTTTCTTTTTTACTTTTCATAAATATTCTTATAATTATCTGTTTATTCTGTCTAAAAAATTTTAAAAATACTACAATGTGTTCAAGGAAAAGGAAATCATCTCAGAGCTGGTGAAGCAATTGTTGTGATCACTGATTCCTGTTCAATCATTTGGTTCTATTTGACACTTGAAAATCAAAACAAAGGGGGAGTATTCACTGTCTCATTTTTTTCTGAATCTACATTTTAAAGATAGTATTATGCAATATTAAATTCCAATAACTTTAATAAGCTTAAATGTGACAGCTAAATGCCAGGCTATCTACAATAGAACAAAACAAATATGCCACATATTCTTTGAACTTAAATTTTATGAACTTACTATGTAGATAACATAGGTATACAAGCAGTTAGACAATAGCAAGGAGGTATTAAGATTTATGTTTCACCAAGTAGAAATGTTGGAGATTATCAAAAGAAACAAAAAGTGATGTTAGTTGGTATCATAAGTTTTTCAGGACTTGCTGAAAACTGTGTGACAAGACATAAAGAAAACCATACCTTCTGGTCATAAGAGATTTGTGTTACAAAGTAACAGGATACACAGTTGAAAAAAAACAGGGGGAACGTTTATTTTAAGTTTGAATGTTACTTAGTGGGATTAGAACATGGTCACTAGAGATGAGAAAGTTATCGAAGATTTATAACCAAAGAAATATCATCTAATCATTATAGTATGTCTGGAAGATTACAAAGGGAAAGGAAGAGAGACAGATTATCCATATTAGGTTTCATAATTGCCACATGGAGAAGACCAGGGTAATAGAAGTGGTAATGAAAAACAAAGGCAAATTTATATGTCTTTATCAGATATAATTCACAACAAAATGATACGTTTCTAAAACGTTCCAGGATTTTCCTTCTTACATAATCCAAGTACTAAGCATTTTATGACGAAAAAATGGAAACATACAGAAAATCAAGGAATACTGTTAGGGTCTGGCAAACGTCGGAGGAAGAGACCACCAAGAGACTCGTCTCATGCAAAAGCAAAGGGGTTTATTGGGGGGAGGGGACCAGCATGCTGGGGCCCAGAGTTCTCCTGAGAGAAACTGGAGCCCTGAGTACAGCTTGAGCAGAGTTTTTATACAGTGTTTAAACAGGGAAGTTCATATGGCAGTTAGGGTGCGAGAGTGGGGTTGTTACAAAATAACCATTACAGAATAATCATGCGTTTTGTCAGGGGGTGTTGGGCCAGGGTACATTTTGACATAAGTAACTGTTTTTAACATAAGTTTCGGGTTCCAGGAAAACAGAACTTAAACTTACAGAAAAGCAAAACTTAAACTTAACAGGAGAGAAAAACTTAAATTTAACCTTTACAATACAATTTATAATCTCCCTATTTAGGTATAAACACTGGAATGTTTTGGTGATTGTCTTCTAATACTTGAAGAAATATATATGTATGATGTTTTATAAAATACATGTTATATGAGTTGTAATATATAACAAAATATAAAGTATGAAACTTTTGTTAATCATCCAGTATCATATAAGGGATGTGTGTGTGTGTATATATATATATATATATATGTATATATATATATATATATATATATATATATATAATAATAAATGTGTGACTTTGATGTATAAATAATAGTAAATGTACATTTTCTTTCTAAATGTTATCTTTTCAAATGAAATTAAATTCATAAAAAATAAAATGCAGAATACTTATTTATTT
Organism: Ictidomys tridecemlineatus; assembly: GCF_052094955.1. Classification (NCBI taxonomy): domain Eukaryota; kingdom Metazoa; phylum Chordata; class Mammalia; order Rodentia; family Sciuridae; genus Ictidomys; species Ictidomys tridecemlineatus. The sequence continues at coordinate 170,457,292 of NC_135479.1, forward strand.
ACCTCCATTTAACCAATTCCTAAATTAATATAATGAATACTTTCAGATCCATCGGAAATTTTACACTTTCTTTCTCTGATTAGTACTCACCAATTATGAACATTATTCTAATATCTATCACCAGAAGTTTTGACACTGATACTTAAATTTCATGCTCTAATGCACTTGATATATTTATGAATTTTGTTTTCCAAATTTATTGTGAGGTTCATTAATTTTGATGAATTTATTATTAGTCTGGTTATACTATCAGAATACTTTCTTTTTATCATTCTACTCAGGTAGACATGTGACTTGTGTTCGGTTATCACTATTATGAATAAAACTTCTACGAACATTCTTGTAATTTACTTTTGTTGCTCATTTGTGCTCTTCAATGATACATACTCTGAGGAATGAAATCTCTGGGTCACAGTTTAGTATATGTTTTGCCAATCATATCCAAAGTTGATGATTTCTGTCAGAATTTCAGGATTCTCCCCTTTTACTCTACAGCTAAAGAGTCTTTCCAAACTGAAGGGAAGTTTATACAGATTTGGGAGTTGTCTTTGACTTCATTAAAATTTGCCTTTAAGTCCCATTTGGATTCTAAATTGGAATTCAGATCATAAATTCCTCCACTAAGTAAACATTCAGCTTTTGGTTGGCTCCTAATATTTCTGTGTCATTGTTTTGAATATGTACCTGGGTAGAATGATGTGAGGAATGTCACCATGTGCAATTAGGAACCCACCTCTTGAACCCACATCTACTACTCAAGGATCACAACCTAGACATGTTTCATAGGTGCTATTTATGTTTCCAAATTTGGTTTTTATTCAGGGACAGGAAAAATTCAAGACCACTCCCCATAATTGGCATGTTGATATCCAAATCTCTCCCATTGTGGTTTGAAGTCCACTTAAAAGAATAGAGAATGTTAAAATACCATGAACACTTTCTCATACCATTAGGCATACTTTTACTAATACTTCAATGAATTTGAAATATTAAGGGTTTTAATCATCATGTAATACAAAGCCTCTGAAATATTTATATTATTTCAACAGTGTCATTACTGTAAATAATATTAGGTATCTTATAAGTAAATTTTAGAATTTTGGGTTATTTAATACACTAATCATTTATGCATATTACATAAATGTTTATGATTCTCATAGATGATGAGAAAAACAAATGTTAAATTAATCTAAATTAATATTAAATATAAGAAATATGTAATTGTCTGAACTGAAAGACTGCTTAATCCTCAAGGACTTTAAAATCTAGTTTCACTCAAAATATTGATTCCTATGTACAATAGTTTGTACATTCTCAGGGAAATAAAATCAGTCTCACTCCAAATTTTTACCTCCATTATTTTGTTTTACTCATAAATATATAGTGTTAGTTAACACACATAAAAAAAAACCTATTGCATGCATTCATGAGAAAACATGAAGAAAAGGAACCACAAGTGAAGATATTTGTTATATTATTGAAGATTAATTTCAAATACTTTATCCAAAAAGAAAGATTTTGACATCCACATTGCAATAATTTGAAATCTTTAAAAATATTTTATATATGACCTAAAATATGAGATTCCTCAATAACTCAAAGTTCTTTAGAATACAGAAAGAATGCATATCCAGTATTGAAACACAAAGTGACAACTGGGCTGATTAAAAAGATTTTTTTTGGTTTTTTTGTTTTGTTTTATAATGAAAAAGAATTAACATATAACATTCAGAAATCTTTCTAATTCTAAAATAATTCAACTCAAATAATACTTCATTTATTTCAATGATGGAGAAATATAATTAGAATATATGATTATCTTCTCGATACACAAAGCTAATATGTTAACAAATACAGTTTATACGTGAAATATTAGAAAAACTATAAATTTTATTTATTCTTTGTGGATATTACACAAGTTAAATCATGAAATTTATTTTGACATGTGACTGAAAACTTTGATACTCTTTCTGAAGTTACTACATTCTGAAATAACTGTTTATATTGCTTATTTTCAATTAATGGTATTTTTTTTCAAGTCATCAATATTAACAGCAAAATTTAAAACTCTATTATTCTGTTTATTTCAAAAGCTTATTTGATTCCAAAGAACCAAGAAATATTCTATGATATTAAAATATGTATTAAAAAGTCTAACTAAATTTGTACTTTAAGTGATATAAAATCTGTGCTTCTGAAAAAGAAATTAAGATTGCAAAATAGCAACAAATATCTCAAACTGATTAGAGTAATTATCTGCTCAAAATGCCCTTTCAAATTAATATTCTTAATGATAGTGATACTAAGCCAAGTGGCTTCAAATATGTAGCTAAATGATAAAAGAAAGTTTATTCTCCACAGGCTGTATTGTTATTTATAAATTTATAATATTGTTTTTTGGAATGATCTAATATTTTTAAGTAAAGCTTCAACATAGGAAATAACTTTTTTATTACTCATTCACTTATAAAGCAAACAGTTTTAGAGAACCTGTGATGTTCCAAGCATAAATCCACTTCTGAAAGTACTAATATAAATAAACATAAATAAAGCCTTCATGATAAACCCCACATACAGGTCAGTAAGACAGGCAGACAAACATAACAGCAAACATAATGCAGTATTCTCAGAGTATTTTGAGAATGGGGTACTTGGAAAATTGTATAGCATTCAGAAGAGAATAAACTCTATTATGACTCTTTTCTTAATAGCAAAAATATAATTTAAAAAAGTTTGTGCTTCAAAACATCATATCTGAAATTAATGTATATCCATTTAGGATTTAAGATCCACTGATTAAGTTAATATTCTCATAACCCAATCATTTTAATTCTAAACTTTCTTGCATTGCATCACCCATGAGCTTTGGGGGAAAACCTAATATCTAAATCATAATAGAAGAATGACTTAATATTCAATGTTCATCAGTAAGGGAGTTTAAATTGTGCTATTCCTTAGAACATATTATTATGTATACATTTAAAACTTTAATATAGAAAAGGGAAAGGAAATGTTCTATCATCAATATATTAAAAAGTAGTCATAAAAACACTTCATGATTTAGTTTATTCCTCAAAATTTTATTGTGAAAAAGTACACATAATTAAAAATTTGCCTTCTTAACAAAATTTAATTGTACAACTCAGTGGAATACAATATGTTCATAATGTTGTGCATCTATCACTACCATCCATATCTACATTTCTTTTCATCTCATAAGATTAAACTGCATATCCATTAAACACTCACTCCCCATTACTCAACTCCTTTTTTGAATTTTATGAGACTTCTATATCTCTAGGTTTATTTCTAAGAATTTTATAATTTTGTTTTACATTTATAATTATAACTTCTTGCTGCATCAAAACTTTTATTAATATGTAATTCAATTTGTCTCTTGTACCCTTTTATAAATTTATGGCCTCATATAATAAACTGAAAATGACACAATAACATTTCTGAAAAAGAGACTTTCAGTGATATCTTAAGAAATATTTTTCCTAGAACAACTGCCAAAACATAAAATGCCAGTATTTCCTTTTTCTACATATTGCTATAAATACACTTAAATGAATTTTTTTCCTTTATTCCTCGGAGTAGCAAAGAGAAATATTCTCCTAAAGAAATAAATGTAACATTTACAACTAGGATGTGTGTCTCTACTTAACAAAATTAGATGGTAATTTATTATTTATATTTTTAAAACTTGTTTGTGACTATCTCATAAACATTTTTTTAAGAGAGAGTGAGAGAGGAGAGAGAGTGAGAGAGAGAGAGAATTTTTTTTTTAATATTTATTTTTTAGTTCTTGGCAGACACAACATCTTTGTTGGTATGTGGTGCTGAGGATCGAACCCGGGCCGCACGCATGCCAGGAGAGAGCGCTACCACTTGAGCCACATCCCCAGCCCTCATAAACATTTTTAGTTAAAAATACTGAGTCATGGGAAAAGGTTGTGGAAAGAGGGCAAAGGAGTAAACACCAGAAGCTGATCAACACTTAGACAATATTTGCACAGTAGAATTTGAAATCTGGAATCTATTAAAGACTGTACAACATTTAGGGATATGCTTTAATAGTAAAATGTGGTGAACTTAAATCACTTCTGCACAGGAGCAGCCCCTCATCCAACATCCCCAGCCCTGAGGCAAATGGCAGAGCAGATAGGTGTCCTTAAAGCAGCTTGCACACATATTCCAGAAACCATATGGACAAATAGAACTATCTTTTAAACACTGGGGATCTGCAGTCTGATAATCGACTGTTGCCTCTGACTGCAAATGAGAGGACTGTCCCCAGTTCTTCAAATCGCTCCCTTTCTGGCTGTAATGCCTTTCATGGCATTGAAAAAGTCCACATCCTCCCTTCTGACCCTTGATTTTATATTTTTTCACTTTTGGTAAATCAGAAATTAAGGATTATGACACTTACAACCTCATATACAAGGAAAATTAGAAAGTGTGCATGCTCTGAGAAAGAAGGCTTATAAAGGAAATTAAATTACTCTTCAGGCTTATGCTTGACATAGAAAGAGCCTGCAACAACCAAAACCAAACACACAAAAACCAATACTGTAGCTCTTTAAAATATCAACGGCAGGGGCTGGGGTTGTAGCTCAGTGGTACAGCACTAGCCAAGCACACATGAGGCCCTGGATTCAATCGTCAGCACCACATAAAAATAAATCAATAAAAATAAAGATGCTATGTACATCTACAAGTTAAAAAAAAATATATATATATATATATATATAAAATCAACAGAAAAGAGTTCTAAGTGCCTGGAAAACATATTTTTTTAAATAAATAGAATATTCACATAATTGAGAAGAAAAATAATTAAGCAGTTATTTTTAATCTTACAGAGACATCAACTTTTATTTCCATGAATTGTCTGAATTCATAATTATATGTTTTATAAATTGGTGATATCAAAGTCATTTGTCTGCTTTTTTCCCCCCAATATGGTTAGTCATGTATTACTCAGTCTGAGTAAATAGTAATGCTTTTTAGGGAAAAATTACTTGTAGGCGATTCTTGGAAATAAAATTCAAAAAAATTATAACTTAAAAATTTTTTTTTTAGTTGTAGATGGACACAGCATCTTTTTTTATTTTTATGTGGTGCTGAGGATAGAACCCAGTGCCACACACGTGGGAGGCAGGCACTCTACCGCTGAGCTACAGCCCCAGCCCAAAATTATAACATTTTAATAATTTCCCATTATCTCAATAAAAAATACAATATGAGAAAAAAATACTTAGAGGAAAACAAACAAGCAGGATAAGTTAGGTAAAATTTTCAAGTGTACATCATTAATGAATAATAATCCAATAGATTGTAGGACATAGATAACCTTGCAAAGTCAGTTTTTTAAATACTTAAATGGCAGTGATAATATTTCATTTTAATAGTGTACTAATAATTTAAATATACACTGATATATGACAAAAAGAAATAAATGTAGTTTTTGAGTGAGTAAATAATAAACTGTTACTGATATTAGGGTGCTTTTTTAGTTTTAGAAAAACTTGTTTTGTTTAAATGTGATACACATAAAATCCTCCAACTTTAATACAAATTTTTCTTAGCATTTCTAAAATTTAAATGATATTACTAGATTAACTCAACTTGAAAAGATATTTTTGAGGTTATTTCTTTTTAGTTTTTTAAGTCCTACATAAAGAATTATCAGACATAATATAAATTAAATTATAAAAGTAAAAAATATACTCAAATTTTGAATAAGCATAACTGAGGTAGAAATTGAAATATCCCTTTAAGAGAGAATTTTTTTAATTCTACTTCATATTAAAAAAATTTGATACATATTCTACCTTAGACAACTTTATGTTGCAGTTGATTAATGTTCATTAGAAATGTGCAGATTATTATATAAATAAAATATATTAATCAAAATATAAATTGCAATAATTTAAATACATCAATTTACTACTCTGATATTTAGCAAAAATTTTTTAAAGAGTTCTCAAAAATTGAAATAATTTCAGTATTTAATATTTGATATATTCACATAGGTAACAGAACTCCAAAAGAAAGTCTAATGGAATAAATAGTTTTTTATCACGTTACCTAAGATAACATTCATAGTAAATGGTTAATCATTGAGAAGAATTTCTTAAACATATGTAATAGCATTTCAACATTTCCAATTTAACATATTTCTATGTAAACCTCTGCTATATGAAATCATGTGGATTAGATTTTCTCAGAACTAGCTAATCGTTATATAAATTATCCTTTAAAGAATTTCAGATCTCTCTTCAACCTTCTTTGCAGGTCTTCAGAATCCCCTCCAACTTCTCTGAGGAAGTGAAAGGAAATCAACTCTAAAAATAGCTCTGCATCCTATTACCAGTGGTGGAGACTTTGAATGTGCAGCTGATTTTGGAAATTACTTTATAAATTGGTTTTAAGGAAATTTTTAGTTTAGAATCTTTACAACTTACTCAAATTACTTTTTTGAAATTGTGCTCTCTTGACTTTCTTTTATCTTCTATGAATACAGGTCGTAAGTCAGGCCCACTGCTGTCCACAAGACTCCCCTCTCCAACTGAAGGCCCTTTTCTAGTCATTGCTGTTTACCTGGAGGAGATGCATTTTAAAGGAATATGCTTCTGTTAACTGTATTCTAGACCCATTAAATCAAATCTTCATGACAGGAAGGATGGTGATGAGACTGTAGAACTTGCATTTTTATGAAGTTCTCCAAGACATTATTTACATCTCAAATTTGAAAATCAAACCTCTGCGATGTCCAGGAATGTAGGAAAGAAAGAAAATACATATGGCTCCTTTTTGCCAATGAATCCCTTTCCAATCACATGACCCAACATGGGAAGGACAAAGCCCTAACACAAATTTGGGGCTTAATGAAACTCCAAATACAGTGAGAAATGTATTTTTTAACATATGGAGAGAGAGAGAGAGAGAGAGAGAGAGAGAGAGAGAGAGGGAGGGAGGGAGGGGGAGGGTTGAGAAGGCAAGTACAATGGTGGAAGGGGCTGGAAATAGTAATAAAAAGAGATGGGGGTTAGAATTCCAGATACTTTCCACTTAGAGATTATGCCGTGTTGTGGGGCAGGTCGCTCAGAAAACACACTAAGTCCCAATTTTGTCCTAAGTGAAGAGTCTTTATTTAGCCAGGGAACCAGTGACTGCCCCCGGACGGACCCATAACTCTCTCTGCAAGGAATAGCCCTTAGCCTGAGCATTTTAAGATATTTAAAGGCAAAACCACATCTGATTTGATGTAGATGCAAGCAAGCAGGTACAGAATCTGAATTGGGCAGTTAGCCAGACAACGCCATGGGTACATTTGTATTTCCCACAGGACTTTCTAGGTTGGCATAGCAGCAAGCTAGCAGAAAGGGGGAGTGGGCCAAAATGACCCTAGTTCAGTACAAGTTAGCAAATGGTTACTAACATCTAAACAATCAATCTCTGACAAGGTCTGACAAGATACATTGCCCCAGAAAAATGGAAAACAAGGAGAACAACTTTACATTGTATAAGAACTGCTATTTTGTATTGCCAAGTGTGCAATGCTAGGTAACTATTAATGGGTACAGAGGTGGGGCTTTCCCATGGGAGAAGCATTTCTTGCATGATATGGAGTCTCAGGGTAAAATGGAGTCTGTTTGGTCATTGCCCATATAGCCTGGCCATAATAGGCCCATTTAGACAAAGTGGGTTTTGAGATCTTGATTCTCAGTACATAGAATAAAAAATAAAGAGATGATCTTTTATACTGATATATACACACTCTTTTTCTTCTTTAGTATGAGTTTTGATTAATCTCAAATGAAACACAAGGTTCAAACATGAAAATCAGTATATATGTATTTTAAGTTTACAAATTAAAACAGTAATCAAAATGAGGTCTTGTAGATTTATTAGTATTTTCTATTATAACCTAAACTACCAAACCATACAGGAATAGAATTAGAATCATCAATTAAATACATGTATATGTCACATGAATAATTAGTGTGTATGTATGTTTCTGTTTGCATGTGTGTATATTTGTTGCTGGTATTAATGATGCTATTGTTATGGTAAATTCCCACTTTGTCTCTGTGACACAAGGCACATTGATTATATCTCTTCTGCTCTAAACACCCTTTGGCACTAATATGAAAAGGCTGGCTAGTGAGTGAGTCATTGATCATAGTTCCCAGGAAAGATTCTCACAGTAACATTACTAACGTTGCAGATACAAAAGTAGCTCATTCCTGCTTCCTACTTACTTTATGGAACACAGATAGTTGGAGCAGCATCAACACCATAGAACTAGGTGTGAATGGCCAAGAGGAAAAACAACTTTGTTAAACCTGAGCTATGCAACTACTATTTTGAAAAATAAAATTATTTTTAAATAAAATCAAAAACAGTTTCAAAGAAAGCCAAATGAGGCACTTTAAAATAGAATATATTAGAACATATATTTCCTAGAAAACCAGGTGTTCAATCTCAGTAATATAGAGAACAATGTAAATAAAAGAGAAACATCCATCACTTAGAATGACATAGGGTACAGTATGAAAGATAAGAAGGTTTATGCATTTTTGGTGGAGCATCTTTTTGAAAAGCCATCTTGGTATACTTGCAGTGCTAAAAAATAATGGAAAGAATACAGAAGTAACATGAGTTAAAAATAAAAATACAAAATATGCCCAGTGGTATAGCATTTGTTTATCTCAGTTATCCATCTACACTTATTATTTTAATTCTGTGTGTAAAGTTCCATGAAATAAAAATTCACTCATATCTTTTTTTCATACACATACACATTTACAAATATATTGAAAATATGTAATAGAAAACTGAACAGGCATTCGATTTTTAAAGTACAAGAAGTATTCATATCTTAGAAGAAAACTGTATTGCTTTGATACACAAGAATCTAATTGTTTAAAATATTCAAAGATATGTGCAACCTCATTTAAATATTACAAATGTATACATGTGTAGAAATACCACATGCATCACATTAATATGTATCTATTAAAAACAAGTTTAATTTAAATACATAGATTTTATAAATTTTAAATATAGCCATAAAAGTGTAGCAAAGTGTTCTTATCAGTTTAACCAGGTATAGGTATGTAAATTTATATTATGTTAATCTCTATAGGTTATACATTAAATATTTTATGATTTACAAAGTAACAAAATAAATTCTCAAGTTCAGAGATTAACAAAGGACATTATTATCAATAAAAGTACAATCTAATGATGTAGACGTAACTTAAATATTCTCCTGTCATCAGAGAATCTAACATAAGCAGTACTGTGTTGTGATTTAAAAAAAATGACCTTGAATGATTATTTTAATATATGGCCAATTCTCCATTGAAAAATTTTCCCTAGGGAAGAAATCTTCCTAATTCAGATCACCAATCAATGATGTTTTGTCAAAAAATTGCCAATAATGGAATTTAAGTTTGTGAAATTATGATATCAGTTAATGGAATCCTAAAGTATGTAACACTCAGACAACTGTCAAATTGGTTCCAAGCCTTGAGGGATCTGAATGTTCATTAGCAGAAGGGTCATATATTAACTCAAAACCAGTCATTCATTTCAAGACATTGAATTAGGTTGAGAGAGAAGGAAAAAAAAAACACTTATTAAAGATACCATGATGTTCAAGGTCATAAAAAATGTGACTAGCCTATAGCTGCTTAAATCATTTTGCCAGATACTGAATTCAAAAACTGCTTAAAGCTTTTCAAGTTGTGAAATTATATTTTAAAGTTCAGGTTGCCTCATTAAACCAATCTTTAGCTCTTAGAAAATAAAAACATTTGTATTTGCTTCATTATCTTTCCATGGTAGAGAAAACAACTAGAAAAGTGCCACAGTCTGGCTGCAGCAAAATAGCCGGGGGGTGACGAATAACTTGTGTACTTTGATACAGCAGGAGTAGGAGCCGTTTATTGTAGGACAACAGAGCTATTTATACATTTTGTACAGCTTATCTTAATTAGCATAAACTAGATACATCAGTCAACCAATAAGGAATCTCCACACTTAATGGCTCACTTTTGTTACTTCTCAAACCACTCCCTCTGGCATTTTTGCCAGACACCATCCAGACTTGTTTACGAACTCTAACATTCCCCTGGCAAAATGCCAGGCGCCATCCTGACTTGTTTACAGACTCTAACAGGAAAGAATAGAATATGAGCTTTAAAATACTTTCAGTGTAATAATCCAGACCCTCATGTGTTTTTTACTATTTAGAATTAATACATTCCTTTTCATTGTGTTGTTAATGTTGGCTAGTTTGGGAGGCCTAATTTCTCTATATGTTAGCATATATAATAAAACAGAATTCTAAACAATGGTGCTTGAAAAGAAGAAAAAAACATGTTCACAATCTGAAAATTTCTATATTTCTATCTTAACTGCTTATGTGTTTTTGTCATAACAATTATCACAAAAAGTAAATATTTAGTTCTATAATCGTGTTATTATTATTATTTTTTGTTTTCACGAGTGAAAACAAAAATTTTATAGCAAAGGCCATATATCTCATTTGTATATTTTTATCCCTAAACTCTAGCACAGTACCAAATAATAGTAGAGGCTATAAAATACCTAGAAACAATATGAATGACTTAATGAGTTAACGAAATAGACCTCAGCTGGTCACTATAATGTTAATGTGACTGATAAACAGAATATAACCTGACAGAGTTCAAGAAGAAAAATTAAAAAAAAAAGAACTTGAAAATAGCACTAAGACAGAGTGGGGATGTAAATATGTGTCAATTGCTGGCAATTTTGTTGGATCCAAGCCACTCAGTCCAAGTGCTTACATAGGTTCACACCTGATTGCTAACTATCAAATAGGCTAGGATGATCTCAGCTCCTGTCCTGTCCACACAGATCACCTCCAATCACCTCCACAGTAGTGAGATGTATTAGCTGATGTCATGGGAAAAAAAAAAAAAAAAGCTCTTGAAAGCTGACTATTTCAGAATCCAGGAATCCAAGTGAATTTAATTACTCAATATTGACTTGGAACTCTAAGGCAGGAGGCTATGTGATGACTAATCACAGTGACAGCTCTGTTACCTTATGTCATTAATGAATGTCTTCAAGCCTGATACCAAGTATTGGCATCAGATTCACCATTTTAGGTCAGGAGACATTTTGTCTGGAGGTTCCAAAGTTTTGATTCTGAGGCAATGCTGCTTGACTTCCAGTAAGAAAGAACATGTGCCTGCTTTCAACCCCACCCAGTTTAAACTCCTGAGAAGCTTATGAGATTCCTCTTGAGGGTTGTAGATCTGCTTTGAGTATCCACAGGCTGCTGCTCTCCTTGGAGGAGTAGCCTTGTCAGTATATCTCATGTTACTGACAATAAATCTCTGGGGTGGGATTCAGGTGTGTGGTGCGGTCCTTGGACTTTGCATGGACTCTGAGAGTGTCCTTTCACCTAGGGCACTAAATTTCTCCAGTGGGATTATACTTCTGTGTATTATGTATCCTGACAATTTCTAAGTGAAAGATATTTAGGTCAGCCTCAACCTACTTACTTCCCAGAGCTAAGCTGTGACCAACTTGATGTTTCAGGCCACAGATTTTTAAAAAAGGGAAGTGGGGTATTAGTTACACAGGAACTGAGGGTTAAAAAAAAAAAAAAAAAAAAAAAAAAAGCCCCTGTCTTTCTGAAGTAAAGCACAAAAGCTATAGGGCTTTTTTTCTTGACTTAGTAATGGTTGGGCCTGGTGGTTCTGTTACATCTTTGAGGCATAGCTGATTATTTAGTTTGAAAGAATTTTAATTTTGACCACAATCACTCTTTGCCTCAAATTACTGGAGTTTTGTTCTAATGACTCAAAAATTAATTCCCTTGGTTTATGAGTGGATGTCCTTTTTTTGTTGTTGTTTAAATCCTGGAAAACTAGTGGCTGAAGTTGAAGAATCTGGTTGTACATAAAACAAACAAACAAACAAACAAACAAAAATGAAGGCTGATTCTTCAGTCCCAACCTTAAGCAATTAAAAAGCTTTCCCTGGCAGTTTTTTACAGGAGTATGCTTTCTGTTCACACCAGGCCTTATACATAACCAGGACATTGCAGCCTCAGACAGAATTGCTCTCAAGAATTTAACCCATCTGGCTATTAAGTTCTTACACATATTTACATTCCTAGATCACAAACCTTCATTGCTAGTTCTCCTTTCTGTTTTCTATAGTTGCAGGAGAGAAGACAACCTTGAAGACATTCCCAAGAACTCAGTACACATTACATTTCACTGCTATTTCTCATTCCTCACATTTCCAGTGATTCCAGAGTTCCTAATATCATGGAAGCTCATTTTCTGGAACTCCATCAATAGCAAGAGGACCACCAACATCTACTAACAAATATTGCCCTCCATTTAGCATAGCTTTACACATGCTAGCCCAGTCTGCTGGCATCATGTCTAAGTTGGTAATGGATTTGACCATGCTTACAGTGAAGGGTGCTTGGGGACCATAGGTTGTTACAGCCTCCTTTAACTTCTTCACTGTTTTGAAATCTAAACCATGGTGAATTTGTTGCCCTCCTGCCTGCTCAAGTAAAGGGCTTGCTAATCTTTGAGGTCCTGTCTCAGGATCCCATCTATCAACTACAGGAGTTGCGGGCCCCATAGCATATGTTGTCTCTATAGATGGAGTTGTTGATTGGACACTTACGCCCTCTGGTGATAGAAAGGTGTTAATGGCAGCCTCCTGTTGTAACTTTTTCCCTGATAGTTCTTCCTCCTTTAAATTTTCTTCCTCTGTCTGACTAGCTCGAGAGCCCTTCTCTTTTACTTGATCTAAAAAATGTGTTTCTCCATGGTCTGAACCTCTAACAATTTACTTAACACTCTTTCTTCGGTTTGTTTTTTACTAATTTCTAATCTACTATAAAGATAACGCAACCCAACAAGATAACACAAAACAAAAGTGAAACAGAATGAAACAAAACAGAACAAAAATTTGTTGTATCAATTTTCCTATTTTCTTGAAATGTATTTTTGTGGTCTATCTCTATCTCTTCCTCGGGGCTGAACAACTTCAAACCTTGAGCTAACCATTTTTCCCAGTTTGCCTGAGAAAGTTTTAGGGATAGGCATCTTGAAACAAAAACAAAACAAATAAAAACAAGAACACATTGTTTTTTTGAAATGGTCACCCATTCTCTCGCCTTCCCTCAGGGGCAAGCAATTTCACTTATCTCCGAGCTTCAGGCGTTCCCTGCACAGGCCACCAAATGCCACAGTCTGGCTGGGCACAAATCACGAGCCACCCAAGCAGGAACAAACTTTATTTCCAAACTCCCCCAGCACACTCCCCGGGAACTCTCCCGAATGTCACCCACGCGGCTCCTCCAGGAACACCCCACACACCAACCAACTCGAACTCTTCAGGAATCCCCGTGAGAGCTCAACCAGAACTCAATGGGAACTCCGCAAGAACTCAAAAATCATCATCTTAATGGCTCTCTGGCATCACCTCTCAACCACTACTTCTGGCAAAAATGCCATGCGTCATCCCGACTCAGCTGTGGCCCTCAACATACATTGATACTCTTTTTTTTTTAAACTTTACTTTATTTATTTATTTTTATGTGGTGCTGAGGATTGAATCCAGGGCCTCGCATGTGCTAGGTGAGTGCTCTACCACTGAGCCGCAGCCCCAGCCCTCACTGATACTCTTAAACCTTGCAACAGTGCACCTGTTCCATTGGGCAGAATGAAAAAGATGCAAGTCAGCTTCTTCTCCAGTTCTAGACTCCTGTTTTACTATCCAGGGGGTTAAAGAAAACTTAATTGTTTATCTTCAATTTGCTTGGTTGATGTTTTAATTGACTACTCCAATAATTGGCAGCTTAGCTCTCTCCAGCTCAGCCAAGCTCCTGACAGTTGATACACACATAATTTAGCAGTAAATGTTTATTTATAAATATTTATACTTGGATTAAATAACTATATGCAACAATAGTGTAGAAAAATAAATATATAAGCATAAAATATCTAATATATAATATATTAAAATAAGAATATAAATATACAAATTAAACAGGGTGAAGAAAATTATTATTTATAAAAATTAAAATAAATAGAAGCTACTAACAAATATTCTGAACAACTAAATAAGTTTTGTGGAATGCTTGAAGAAAGAACTGTGGACTTTTTTCTCCATCTTGTTCCAGGTTTGAGCCTGCCAGGGATTATTTTATGTGGAGAGGTTTTGGTTAAAGAAAGCCACATTTTAAGAGACAACTAGAAATAGAAATTTTAAAAACCAACATGAAATATTAATAAGATATTTTTTTTGAAAATTTAAACTGTTTATTGAAGCAGTATTCACAATGAATAGGACATGGAAACAACTGAAATATTCTCAACTGATAATTGGATGTGGTGGATGTTCACATTTGAATACTATTCAACCATAAAAAAAAAAGAAAGAAATCTTACAACAACATAGCTGGAACTAGAAAATCTTATGTTACTTGGTAAAAGGCAGGCACAACAGACAACTACCATCTACTTTAACTCACAGGTGGAATGTAAAAAAGTTAAACTCATGAAAATTGAGAGTAGAATGATGGTCACCAGAATCTAGGTAGAGTCCGTGAGTAGAAAGAAAAGTAGATCAATGAATGCCAAGTTACAATCAGGTAGGAATAAGGAGTTCTAAGGTGCTGTAGAACAGTAGGGTGACTATGGAAAACAGCACTGTACTATGTCCCCAAAAGTGGGAAAATAGGATTTTGAGTATTTTAACTGTAAAAAAAGTGATGAGTGTTTAATGCAATAGATAAACTGTTTTCAAATATTACCGAGTAAATAAATATATCAAAATATCTCATGTCAACCCACTAACATGTACAATTTTTATGCTTTACATATCATTTAAAATAAAAATTTAAAAAGAATAAAGGCAAAATAAAGATATTTGAGGATGGAACCAAGTTAAAATAAACTAAAGCTTAAAAAAAAATCGAAGTTTCACTTATAGGCAGATATTCATTTGCTTTGTAAACAAGACATGCAAGACTATCTTTCTTTCTTTCTTTCTTTTTCATGCAGATGTTTTCACATATTGAAAACATGTTTTTGTTTGTTATGCCCATCTGCCTATCCTTCTGTGAAGGTTTCCTTGACCATGAAGATCTAAATTAAACACTCTCATTTCTCATTTCACAGCCCTCCTGTTTACATCTCATGGCGTAGATTGTTTTGAAGTCAGTTTCTTCCTACAGCCTATGTCATATTTTGACAGTGCTCAATGAATGCATGCTAATGAACACCATTGAACTGATAAGATGGTAACTGTCAAGAAGTCATATTAAGAATATCCAAACACATTTCAAATTCTTCCTTCGTTCTTTAAACCAAGAGTTTTGAAACCACTTGTTTTGATCCTACCAAAATTCTGGAATGTGTATTTTGTATGAGTTTCAATCTTCCTGAGCCAACAAGTGAGAAAAAAGGTTTGCATTACGGTATCTGCAGTGATAAGAAGGCTGTTTTAGAGTAAATCTTCAAAGACTTCATTTTAGACTTGCAGCCTATTTTACAGTAATGGTGAGTCAATAAAATCATACTGAAATGCACATTTCATGTTCATCAACCCTTAAAAGTATTTAAAAGCTAGTCATAAAAGAAAAATGTTAAGAAATAAATTATGTAAGAATATTTTCTGAATAGTTATTTTCATTGTCAGTACTTTATTTGATGAGTGCATTTGAAATTTCTCCTTTAAAATTGTCACATGTTGCTTGTATAACTATTGTGATTCTTTGGCTTATATGCTGAGTCTTTAAGAGTACAAGTTTCTATCCTCTGGAAGATTTGTTTTTGTTAACTTACTCTTTTATCATTTAATGCAATTTTATAAATTGGATTATTTAAATGCATAAAGCAAGTTATTTCTTTTTTCATATTGTTTAATCATTAACAATAAGGTGAGCATTATCAAGATAACCAAAACAAACCAAACAACAACAAAAATCAGGAGAAAGTCTGAACTAGTCTCACTAGTGCTTGATCTTTTTTACCCATTCCATCCACAGAAAGTAATATAATAAGGAAGTCAATAGAGTTGGGTCCAAAAAAAATAGTTGATCAGAACCAACAATGTTCTAATATGATATGAAATTCATTCTAATTCTGTAATATTCCAGGTTTTTTCTTGCCTCCACTATACTTATCCCTCAGTATTTTAAAAATATTTATAAAAATGTTATTCATTCTCCACTGATATATTTAATTTAAAGCAGCCTTTGAAAAATAGTGTAACAATAAGCATTGTAAATTACGATGGTCCTAATGCCAAAGACATTTTCTGATTCATGTTAGGATCCAAATTGGTGAATGAATGTATTTTTCCACTACATGTAGTACAGTCCACAAGTGTCAGGGAATATGTCAAACATTGCACACCAAGTGTCTAACTATGTGGCCATATATTAATAGGTATCAATTTCAGGTAATATTGGACCAAGATGAAATTAATTTTCCTTGTTATCAAAATTAGACAAATCCATAAACTGGAAGATAACAAAGTTGAGCTTATTTCAGGAAGAAGGAAAAATCATAATGAGAAGAAACAGTCTGTTCAGTATGAATCCACATAATTCATGGCAATTGGTCCCTTGTCTATAACTATGATATTGACTGTTGATGATTTGTGTAGATAAATAATTGGTAGTAAATTGATTGTTATGCATTTGATAAACATGGTATAAAAGATTATTCAGTATTGTTATGTGTTTACTTGTTTCATAAGTTGTTATTGATGAACCCCTTGGAAGATAGCAAAACAAATTCATTTCAATTTTGAATGAAATTTTCTCACATTTATATTATTTTTTGTTCTTAGAAATAAGATATTATATCTCTTACATGCTTATATTACTAAGCTGCATAATAGTTTATGCTTAGTAATCTCTTAGTGGAAACTTTCATAACTATATGTCTTACTCAATAATATGAAATTTTAGTAACTAAGACCACAGATTGTGGGTATGTATCTGTCTTCTTGGAAATAAGGACTCTATAGCAAAAGAGTATTGCATGTTTTAAAATGACTGAAACTTTCATTTAAAGCAGCTGTAGCTATAACCACAAAGTTTCTGTTTTAGAAAATAATTATGCCTTTCTAACATCAGAACTTGTATAACCTGAACAAATCATAGTGGTACTAAATTTATGACTGGGGAAAAAACTGCAGATTTTTTAAAGTACAAGTGATAAATTTGTTCTAATAGTATTGCATGAATGACATGAAAATTAGTATTGATTTTTTCCTATGTGGCCTTTTTAAATTATCTTATAGACATTTATTGATATATACAATGATATGAATTGCTTTCTATTACTTACCTGTGAGAAACACATGATGATGAAGTTTAATTTTGTAGTAGGATGAATATGGGAGGAAAGACTTGGAAAGCTCAACAGATAGGTAGAGAGAGAAGTTCTCCAGACAGAATGAAATACAAAGGAAAGATGACCAGGGAATATAAATGTGATAGATACTCCAAGGTGCACAGGCTACTATTTTAATTTCTTGACAAGAATTTAAAGTGACTTGAGAAAAATATTCATATTTTAAAATATCTTTAAATATTGTTGAAACTAATGAAATAAGACAGAAATACAATCAGTGAAATGGACAGAAGAGATCATATTATCAAAGAAAAAAAAAGAAGCAGGGGTAAAAATCACTGATAATATATTTTTGCTAATGTTATATAACTAAAACTTATCATATTGTTTTCTTATCTACAGCCTGGCTCATATTCCAAATCAAAATTGTATCTAATTAATGGTAGACATTAGGTAAAAACCAGTGTAAATATCTTTCTTTCAGAGTCATCAGCCATATTCACAATGTCTTAGGAAAAAACATAAAGGGGTAACTTAAGAAAATAAAACAAATTCAGTAAAAGTCATGGACATGTGGCTTTCCAAAATGAAGAGTGAAAACAACACATATATTGAATCTCACATGCTTTTTACCTTGAGCTTTCCCATATTAAAAACAGGAGATAAAATAATCAGCAAGGGAAAAAAAGCAAAACTAAAATGACCCCAATGAGAGCCCTACACATTGAGTTTCAGATATTAAGACCTTTTAACTACTAGCATAGTTTCTTATTTTTCTTAAGAACAACCTTATATTATTTCCTGCTCTAAATATTCTATTGTAAATAAATAATGATCTTAAGCTGTCTACATATAGAAGAATAATAAGTTCAGTAATTGGAAAGAAGTTTTTATACACTCCAAGAATTGTAATATAAACTTCATTTTTCAAAACGGTTCTTTGATGGCTTTTTCAATGACACTACAATATCCACATAATATAACACACTGAAATATTTAATATGATGAGTTGAGACAATTGCTAGATTCATATATCACTGCTAAAAATTACATAAAGCAAATTTCCATCAGCCCAGAAAATTTCCATATGCTCTTCTTCAGTCAGTTCTGTGTCTCTCAAAGTCAACTGCTTTCTAATTGTGAGATTTGTCCAAAAATGTCAATAAATTCTCAGTATTCCAATGTATGATTCCTTTTTTTTCAAAGTATTCTTAGATTAACTCATGATGAATCTATCAAAAACTTCTTTATTTCATACCAAATGTTGTCCTGCATTATGAATATACTGCAATGTGTTCATCCTTGCCTTCATAGATATCCAGAATGGTTTCAAATTACAGGCTTTTATGACTATACAGGTACAAATTTTTCTGTGACCTCTTTTGGTAATTTATATGGTAATATACCTACAATAGAAATTGCAGAATTATAAGCTATGTTTACAGTTAATTTTAATTATAATTTGTTTCTACTAAATGATTCTGTAACTTTACTGCCACTAGCCAACGTACAGGAGTTCTAATCATGCCAGTGTTTGCCCACTGGTGGTAATCTAAGTACTTTGGGTTATAGTTCTTATAGTATGAATTAAAAGGATCTCTTATGTGAGTTTGACTTGCATGTCCTTGATTAACTGAGAACATTTTTATGTACTTGTTGTACATTTCTGTATCTTCTTTCGCACAGTGTGTTATCATAATATTGCCAATTTTAATTAGCTTTTCTTTTTGTAGATTTTTTTAGGAGCATATTCAATTATAGGTGCAAATTCTTTTTAAAAAATCTGTTGTGAATGTTTTTTTTCTAACACTTAAAACTTGACAAAATTGGCCAAATTATGCTATGTACATATGTGAATATGGCACAATCTTCCTGTGTATCTATAAAACAGCAATTTAAAAAAAATAAATGAAAAGAAGACAGATATAGCATAGGAAAGGATCAGGAGGTGGAACAAATGAGGGAAAGAGAAAGTAGTAGCGACTAGAATGGAACAAATTATATTCTTTACATGTATGAGTGTGTTAAAATGAGTGTAACTCTAATACACTAGTAAAAACTTTGTAAAATTTATCAGGGAATTCATATTATAGAGTTACAGATGAAGGAAAATAGTACTTCCTAACTAAATATAATGCAGGGTCAGTTTTGACATAATTTGTTTTATGGAGGTTGATTTTGAGAGTTATAAGGGTCCCATTTTGGTGGACCCTTTGTCATTAACTGTATCATTTTAGATATTGAGTCATAACAGTGATGTAAATATTATCTGCAAGTCTTAGAGCAGTTTTGTGGCACAAACCTTCAGTAAACACTTTCTCTATTATCTTTCCTCCACAAGACTTTTCCTGCAATAAAGCAAGTTGTTTTCTACTAGGAACACATATGGCTCACAATTATTCTTGACAATGTATCCTTTTTTGTACCAGAGTAATAATGGTGCTTTTACTACTTTGCTCCCCATCTTAAGCATCAGAACCATTAATGATTAAGATAAATAATTGTAAAGCTTCACTACAGTAGTAATTTGGTATCACTCAGATATGCACTGGGACTTAATTAATGCATGCATCTAATAAATAAAGGATGTTGGGGCAGATAGTTTTTTAAAATAGGTATAGAAGAAATATTTGTGTTCAGACAGGCTTCATATATCATATTTTTTGTAAAATTCATATTTTTAGTCTCTAAGCTTTGAATGGTTTCATTGATTTAAAAACAGATAACTTTTTAATAATGAGTAAGGCTCAACCCAAACATTACTTGCTCCCTTATTTATTTTTGACATAAAAAAGGTCCTATATAGCAACTCTAAATTTGAAGACATTTAGACACTATGGAAACCTTAAAAATAATCTAATATTAAGCTACAAACAAATAATCTCAAAAAAAATTCCTCATGGACATATTATTTTAAGATGAAAGGAATGCTTCATCTCAAAGAAAAATAAGAAAAGAATGATTCCAAGGGGTCCAGTTAAGCTAATAATGAAGTAAGCTTTAATAGACTAATGCTCCAACACAAATATAATTCCCAAATATGTACACTCACACACACAAAAATATATGAAGTCATGGTAGAGTCCAAAAGCAAGCAAAATTTGGAGGTGATGTAGCCCTTGAAAAAGTGAACCACACCTACTAAGATTGACATTTTGTTTTTGTTTTTCTCCTGAGGCTGTCACACTCAGGCAGAAAAACTCAATATTTTTTTAGAGAGCTCCAAGACGCTGTTCAATACTTAGCATGAATGAAAATTGAGGATAAATTTCCTATAAAGGAGAAAGACATGATGTGATGGAAGACTTGAAACAGAAATTCCCCTTAAATATTTGGTTGACACCAAATACTCAGGTTCAGGAGAAAAACAAATCATAAAAAAAAAAGAAATCTTCAGTATAAGATTCCCTGTGGTAAGTCAAAGTGATAATTATATTATAAAATATGTTGGAAGTTAGGTAAAATTATCTGGGTTTTGGGAGGCTGGCTGGCCTGAATATAAATTACCATCCTCAGCAGTTTGTCAGCAGTGGAGAGGCAAAAGAACAGCACAGAGCTCTGCAGTCCTACTGAAAGCATCTTCCTCAAAACATTAACCTCCTGGTGTGGGTAAAAGGAATACCCACTGTTCAGACAAATGTAAAGTGTTTCAACACATGGTGGTATGTGATCAAACTTTTGAGTTTGCTTTTACTGAAAGAAATTTATAGAAAGCATGAAGTGATTTCACAAATTAGAAATCCCGAGTAGCTCAGATATTATTCTAACATCAGTATCAAAAATGTCAGACTTTCTTACTGTTTGCTTTCATCCCCATTTTTTTATGATTCATTTATATGCATATGTGTGTGTGTGCATACGTGTGTGTGTACACACATACATACATAAAGTCAGAAAATGCTAATGCTAAGACAAAGATATTTAAATTACTCATAAAATTTAAAGCAATAAAAATTATAAAATACTATTTTCTGTAATGCATTAAGTTTAGAAAATGCTAAACAAACCCATAACACAAGTGCCAAAATCATCAAATAAATTGTATATTTTTTGAAGACTCTTTACTTTGATCATTATATTTGTGAATGCTAAGTAAGCCTTGTACTTTTTGCTTAGAGATTCTTTCATTACTAATTTTACTAGAGTAAGAAAAGAAAAATAACTACTAAATAATAACATAATAT
The DNA here is from genome assembly GCF_052094955.1 of Ictidomys tridecemlineatus. Classification (NCBI taxonomy): domain Eukaryota; kingdom Metazoa; phylum Chordata; class Mammalia; order Rodentia; family Sciuridae; genus Ictidomys; species Ictidomys tridecemlineatus. The sequence goes on from NC_135479.1 coordinate 170,478,884, forward strand.
TAATAAAAATAATCATGCTGAATTTTTCTACAGATTATAAAATTTCAATAATCTTGTTATTATTTATGTAAAATGAGAAAAATTTAAATAATATTTTAAAAATCTGTTATAAATTTTCATTTTTGGAACTTCAGTTGATTCATTCTACCATAGTACTATAGTTGTTCATTTGTAGAAACAACAAAACCACTGTTAAAATCATCATCATAATAAAACAAAATTGTCAAAATGTTTCAAACAAGAAGGTATGAGAAACTCTTCATTAGATAATGAAGAAGTGATTCTTGAAGGAAGTAAAATAAATGGTTCACATACAGGGTTTGCCTTGGATTACTATCATCAAGAATGTTTTCATGACATACCTAAAGAATACAGAGCCCATGAAGAGATTAATAGTCTTTTGGTTTGGGAAAATAAATCTAAAATCCAGAGTAATCAATGCATCAATGCACACAGAGAAACCTCTGGAAATCTTCAGAAGGTAGAAAATTGAAATGAGTACAGGTCAATGCACATCAGAGGGAAAAAAAAAAAACACCTTTAACAATGGATAGAACCACCCCAAAGTGTTACTGGAAACTGTGTCTACTGCTGATGTAGAACTGGGAGTAACACCTACTGCTATGAGCCAAACTCAAAATCCTTAAGATTCATAAAGTGTTGGCTCAACAGTAAGAGATAATAAGCCCTACACTGAACACCACTCTATTAGGATAAAGCAATCTTAAAACCAAGACTCAGAAATCAAATTTCTGAAACTCACTGCATAACAGTCAAAGTGCAAAAATAAAGGTATAAAAAAATCTATCATTCAACAAGGTAAAAATCTACCCTTTTATCAAAGAATTCTAAGAAGAAAACATGGCCCATAAGGAGGGGATAAACCAATAAATTGAAACTGCAATAGATGTTACATAGATGTCAGGATTAAAAGACAAGAACATGATATAGCTATTAAATCTTATTTCCATATATCCAACAACAAAAGACATAAGAAGAAGAGAGGAGGTATATAGATTGAAAAGCACCTTTGTTTTATTTTGAACTTAAAGAAAATGCTACAATAAGAGTCCCATAAGCAGAACTAAAATAATTCATAACCACTAAGCCAGTATGACAAAACATAGTCAAGGAATATTTCATGAAGAAGAAATGAAAAATAAATGCCAGAACCAACAAATTGATGAATCTCACTGGAAGAATAGTCAAGTAGGGGCTGGGGATGTGGCTCAAGCAGTAACGCACTTGCCTGGCATGTGAGGGGCGCTGGGTTCGATCCTCAGCACCACATAAAATAAAAGAAGTTGTGTCCACTAAAAAACTGAAAATAAATATTAAAAAACTCTCTCTTCTCTCTCTCTGTCTCTGTCTCTGTCTCTGTCTCTGTCTCTCTCTCTCTCTCTCTCTCTCTCTCTCTCTCCTCTCTCTCTTTTTAAAAAAAGAATAGTCAAGTAAAGGAGACTCTAAATTAAGCATTAGAAATAAATCAAAATTGCAGGAAATAAAAAATTATCTCTCTAAAATAATACTGAATACAAATGTTCTAAAATCTCAAACCAAAAGACTTAGATTAACAGCATGGATTAAAAAACAAGGCTCAACCATATTAGTTACAAGAGGCTCAGTTCACAGGCATAGAGATTCACCTGTAGAAAGTGGAAGGATAGAAAAAGGTCATAGAGACGGACTGAAAGCAAGCAGTGGTAACTACTTTTATGTCTGATAAAGACTTCAGAAAAGATAAAGAAGATCATTTTGTACTGGTTAAGAGAATCACCAAACAATAATTACTTGCATACTATCAGATCATAATATAATGAAGTTAGAAATCAACAACAAGACAAAAAATGAAAATTATTTTAATGTCTGGACATACAATAATACAATTTTGAAGGGGGAAAAAGTCATAGAAGAAATGAAGGAAAAAAGTTAGAAATGAGTGAGAATGCAAATATAATGTATCAAAATCTCAGAGATAGTATGAAGGCTGTTATAAGAGGAAAGTTTATAGCATCAAGTGCCCAAAATAAAAAGAAAACAAACACAAGAAGAAAAAAAGCAGACATATTCCAAATAAATAATCTAATGTTATACCTAAAGGCCCTAGACAAGGAACAACAAACTAATTCCAAAATAAGTTGAAGACAAAAAATAATTAAGAAGAGAGTAAAATTAATGAAATTCAGAATAAAAACAAAAGTAATATAAAGAATTAATGCAACAAAGAATTTACTCTTTGAAGAGATGAACCCTTAGCCAAACTAACCAAAATAGAAGACCCAAAACAACAATGTTAGAGATGAAAAAAGAAGATATTACTACCAATGCTTCTGATATTTATAGGATAATTGAAATTATTTTGAAAATTTGTACTATAATAAACTTGAAATGCTAGAAGTTTCAAAAAAAATTTTGGACACATAACCTCCCTTCCCTTCTGCCTCCCTTTCCTTTTCCTCTAATTTACTGGTATTCTTTCTTTTTATTTATTATTTTGTTTTTTGGTTATTTATAAATAAACATAAAAGTGAAATTAACTCTGGTATATTCGTGTATGTGCTTAGCATAATTTTGACAAATTTATTCTGTAGTTTCTCCTTTTTCCTGTCCCTCCATCCTCCCCTCATCCACTTTTTCCTTTTACATGACTCTGTTTTACACAATGAGAGAGAGCATTCCACCCTTGAATTTGAGTTTAGATTATTTCATTTAACATAATATTCATTTCTAATATTTTGGAATATCTTCATACTGTTTTATCAAATGAGTTTTACTAATTTGTGTTCCAGCCAACAATGTATGACTATACCTTTTCCCTATACCCTCACAAGCGTTTATTATTTATATTCTTGATAATTGCTATTTTAACTTAAGTGAGATGAATCTCAATGTAGTTTTAATTTGCATTTCCCCAATTGCCAGAGATATGAAACAGTTTTTCATATATTTGTTGGCCTCTGTATTTCTTCTTTTGAGAAGTGTTTGTTTAGTTCATTTACCATTTGTTAATAGGATTATTTGGAGTTTTTTAGGTGTTTCATTTTTTTGTTGTTGTTTTGGTTTTTTGAGTTCTTCATATATTCTGGATATTAATCCCCTGCAAAAGGAATAAATGGCACACAAAAGGCAAAGAAAAAAAAAGGAAAACGAAATCCTGCAAGACAGATGCAAAATTAATAAAATGACAATAGAGTTCTGATCTATCAATATTATTTTAAATGTAAATTCCCCATTAAAAAATCATGGAAAAATTGAATGGATGTAAAGAAAATATGAGTCAGGAATATACAGTTTCTATAAATAAAGGCCATAAGATTATAATAAAGTGTTCTCAGCAGAAAAATATAAAAATTATAAATACATCTGAACCCAACATTAATGGTATTTAAATATATCAAGCACTTAAAAAGTGGGTAAATGGAAATACAACAATAATAAGAGACTTTACTAATCCTATTTAAATGATAGTTGAAAAATCCACACAAAAATTAATAAAATAATATCAGACTTTAATAATAATATAGATCAATTAGACCTAAAAATATATAGCATATATTACTTAATAGAAAGTATATTTCTCAAGCAAACATAAAACTTGCCCAGAATAGATGTGGGCTATTGTTAATGTTGTAAGTTCATTAATAAGTGGGTTTCAACAAATTTAAGATGATGGAAATTATTTCATGTGTCTTTTTGGGTCACTTGAAATAAATCGCAGTAAGAAAATTGAAAAAAATCAATACATGAAAACAAAACAACACACACTTGAACAAACATTAAGAGAAGATAAGTGAAATGATAATTGAAAGAAAAGATAATTTTTAAAAATTCTTGACACAAGCAAAAACAAGAACAAAACTTTACAAAATACATGAAATGCATCAAAAGAACTTCTAAAAGAATTTCAGAGCAATACGTTTCTGCATTATAAAAAAATCAAATTCAAAGAAACACAAAAATAAGAACCAATTTCAAATTTAGCAGAAGGAAGGACAATAATTTTGAGGCAAAAGAATATCAAATAGATAATGCAAACATCATAGAAAAATAAATAAAATTGACTTTTTTAAAAAAGATAACAAATTTGCAAATCCCTACACTGAGAAATTAAAAAAAGAAAACTCTCATGAATAAAATTAGAAATTAAACAGAAGAAATTACAATGGATATTAAAAAAAATAAGAAAACTTTAAAAGAATATTATGAACAATTGTGTGTCAAATGAAAGAAGGAGCTAGAAGAAATAAATAAATCCTAGAAACATACAACCTTTAAAAACTGAGCCACAAAAGATGGCCTGTACAGATAAATGACAAGGTAGCTGAATCAGGAATCAAAAGCCTTCCAACAAAGAAAAGCCTGGAATCATATAGCTTTACAAGTGAATTCTAACAAACATTCAACAGAAAATAAAAAATAATTCTTCACAAAATAGTTCAAAAATTTGAAGGATAAACTTCAAACTCATAAAGACAGCATTACCCTAATGCCAAAATAGAATACTGATGTAAGAATTCATGAGAAGATACTAGAAAATCACTTTAATAGCATTGTGTACTGTAATCATGTGTGATTTATTTCTGGAATACAAGGAAGATGAATGCAAATTAAACATTTTATTTCTATGGCTTAGAAATGTCTCCCATTGGACCATATATTAAAGGCCTAGTCGCCAGACTGGGATATGGTGGAACATTTAAAAAGTTGGGTGAAGTGGGAGAAACTTGAGCCACCAGAGTTGTGCCCTTAAAGACAAATTGGGACTCCAGATTCTTCCTTTTTTTCTTTCTCTCTTCCTGGCTGCCATGACTTGAGCAGGACCTCTCTCCACCACACCCTCCAATCTTAATTTCTTCCACAATACATTGCTTTTTGGTATACAGATCTGAAGCAAGAGACACACAATCATTAGACTGAAACCTCTGAAAATGTGACCAAAATAAGACTTTCTTCCTTATAAGATTTTATCTCAGGTATTTTTTCACAGTGATGAAAAGCTAACACCGTGATTCATCACAAATTAACAGAATGAAAGACAAATATAAAATGATTATTGCAATTGATTTAGAAAAAATCTGGCAAAAGTCAGGATTTATTCATGATTAAAATTTTCAACAAAGTAGTTATTGAAGGAATTTACCACAATCAAGAATATATATTAAAATTTGTAGCCAATATAATCAATGGAGAAAATTTTAAAGATTTTCATTAAAGATCTAGTACAAGCTATTCTTACATTTCTTATTCAAAAAAGTACTGAAAGTCTTTGCCAAGATAATTAGATAATAAAGAAATATAAAGGCATATATATTAGAAATGAAGAAATAAAATCCTATAAGGAAGAAGAGATAAAATCTTATAAGATGCTTTTGTATGCACCAAACTCTAAAAACTCAGAAAAAGAAATATTAAAACTTATAAACAAATTCTGAGAAGTTGCAAATACAAAATCAACATACACATATTAGTAGCAGAAACTGAGAGGGTATCTTAGTTTTATACAATCGATATGTAGATAACTCTGGTTTCAATTCCTAGCACTATGGGGAAAAAAATCAGGAGACACAAATAGAGAACCATCAAAAAAGGGAATTAAGAAAATAACCTCAGTTACAATTGTGACACAAAGAATAAAATATTTAGCAACAACTAGTATAAGTAAAGGACTTGTCCACTGAATATTATAAAATATTGATGAAGGAAATTAAAGAAGACATAACAAAATGTAACACAGCTCATGTTCACCTGTCATAAAAACTGCTATAGTTTAAAAGTCCCAAATACCCAAATAAACTCTAGATTTCATGCAATCTCCTTCAAAATACTGATGTAATTCTTTACAGAAATAGAAAACAAATTGTAAAATTCATGAAAAATTATAAAATGTCAAAGTAAACTTGAGCAAGATAAACAAAACTGTCTATTGCAAGTTTATCCTTAAATAGGGCATATATTTATTGGATAATTGATAAACGTGCCATATCAAATGTTGAAGAAATAAGGATAAAGAAGACACAGTAGCAGTTTTTCTGTTCTACATCACCTTAAACAAAGTGCATTGTTATATAAAGACCAACAAAGCTGGAAATGTCATCCTTTTTGATGTAAATTATACTCTTAAACTATAGTAATCAAAACAATATTATGCTGGCAAGAAATAATACAAAATAGACTCCTAGAAGAGAATAATGAGTCCAGAAATAAGCACCCACAAGTACAGCAAACGAAGAAAGCTGGGAATAAAGTATTTCTCTCTTAAAAAGATTTATGCATATTTCAACCTTATTTCAAACAAGTAGGATGAAGCTTCATTTTTTCTTAAAATTTTATTTGCTTTTACATAAGCATTAACTAGAACATCTACTTTCTAATTATATATTATAGAAATATAAACAAACTCCACAATATCAATGTTTTTACAAAGCAAAGATACAATCTGTGTTTATATAAGCCTAACATTATGAAAAGAAGGTTACTTTCCATACATCTTTCAGAATTTTCACAATTTCTCTCTCTACATTTTCTAATAAGGACCAGGTAGGCCAATAAGGAGAGAGAAATTGATCTCTCAAGATGCTGAGGGAGGAGAACACATCATATTTTATCTTTTATACATTATAGAACTCTGAAAAGCAAGTATGCTTTATTATAATAAATGTTACTTAATTTCAAAAATATTATATTATGCAAAAAAGCCTAGTACAAAAGGTACTCACTTTATGTTTTCACTTATAAAATCCATGAGAGATAAGGGTGGTTATCTGTAGGACGCATAATGGTAAATTCAAAAGTGTCATCGGAGGTAAGTAGTCTATAACTTGTTTACATGAGGAATATTAAGGTTATACAATTATTTATATAAATAAGAATTAACATTTTTAGATTTTAGTATTGTGTAAATTACATTTCTATATTAAAACATTTTGTTTTTAAGTGAAACAACTTCTAATTTCCCCAGGATTTTTAGTATTGCATTTACATTGGACTTTGCATTATGTTCATGTAGTAACCATGCACTTTGTTTAAGGTGATGTAGAACAGAAAAGCTGCCACTGTGTCTTCTTTATCCTTATTTCTTCACCACTTGATATGCACATTTATCAAGTATTCAATAAATATATATCTTACTTAAGGATAAACTTCTCATTGACTGCTAATACTTATTAAAATGTATGTTCATTCACAAATATATGGAACTATTCATTCATTCATTATTCACTTTTCAGTTGATTTCCTTTCTCTAAATATTTCCTGTGTTTCTTTTAAGTGACAAAGTGTATAAGACTTTTACACAGGGGTGAATAAGAAAAATATGTCAACTCTCCTGAAGGATTTCTATCAATAATAATTTGAATGCAATCTTTTCTCTGTTAATACCAACTGATTACTTTGTTTTAAATTGTGTATGTTAAAGTGAGATGTCCCACAAAAGCTCATGTGTGAAACAATGCAAGAAAGTTTAGAGGTGAAATGATTGGATTAGAAGAGTTTTAACTAGTCAGTTTATTAATCCAGTGATAGGGATTACCTAGGTATAACAGTAGACAGGATGCCCTGGAGGAGGTGGGTCACTAGGGGGTGAGGAGAGGGCTTGTGCTGCCTGCACATGTTTTTCCTCTCCCTTTGCCTGCCCCTCCCCCTCTTTTCCTCTCCCTCTTTCCCTCTCTCTCCTTCCTGATGCTATGTCCCCAGCTCCTTTTCTTTGCCACATACTTTCACCATAATGCTCTATCTCACCTCACTCCCCACAGAATGGAGCCAGCCATTAGATTAAGGCTGCTAAAACTATGAGTCCCCAAATATTTTTTTTTCACCGAAATTTGTTCTTTTATTCGTAGCACTGAAAAAGCTAGCTAAAACAGAAGCATAATCCTATGTGGTTTGCCTCTGCTTGTAACTTCTACATTTTTTCTCTCTAATCATATCTTCTGCTGAAAATTCACAATTACACTTAAAAAGTTTTCGCAATTTTTTATCATTAAGACTCACCAATATAGGTTATACAAGACTTTCTGTACCGTCTACTGAATTAAAAAGTGTGTAAATTATTTATTCTATTTGAACAATAGATTAAATTTCATAGGGAATATAGATGTATCTTCAATTTTGCTTACATGCACATAAAAAATTGTAAAAAACAAATTACACCAAAATGACTACTGTTTGTTCAACCTGATAGATTTATAGTTTTCCCTGACTAAATTTACAGCACAAAAATGTTGCCCATAACAATTTCTAAACTGCAATTGTAACAAATAACCTGTCTTTTGGAAAGTGTGTGTGTGTGTGTGTGTGTGTGTGTGTGTGTATACACACAAATATATGTAAATAATATATATATATATTTATATATATACACATTTGAATTTGAAACAGGCCAACAATATCAAACAGTTATTAAAATTTCTAAAATATCCTAAAATTCACATTAATACAGGAACTTATGGCAAAAGCAAGACTTATTAATCATATTAATGATTTTCTTTAATCACCTACATCATGTACTCTGAACACATCTAAGTATTATGTTTCTAGAAAATAGTGATCATAATAAAGTTAATCCAGAAACAATAGAACCCATTTAACTCTTACACCAACTATGAAACAGAGGCTGTGTCATCCATATATTTTATAGATGATGAGACAATGCTGACTTTATAAATTCTGATGGTAGAAAAAATTTAAATTTATCTTAATGACAAAGGAAATTGTTTTAACTGTTGTATGCTAATTATTAACTTATCTATCAACCAATATTTATAACTAATAGTAATTCATACTTATATTTTGAAAGAAAAACTTGAATAATGGAGAGAAGTTAACATCTTACTATAAAAGTGATCTAAAAATACCTAAAGCAGAGTGAAAAACAATGTTTATTTGGAGGCAGTAGGTTTAAAACAAGCAACTTATCCAACAATATATGTAGAATAGTATATTGCAGTACTGATTAGTTTATATGATCTCTGTGATTTGATTTTTGTTATTTGAATATTGAATGCATTGATGCAGATTTATTAATGCAGATTTCAGATGATCATTCTTCCACATGAAAATAATCCATTCCCTCTAAATCCCAAGTGCAATTCAAATATGTAACAGAAAACCAAATATTATTTGTGAACTTCCATTCCTGTAATGTGAGGAGAAAGAAGAACAGATCATGACTAAATTTTATGCTCATATGAACCATAAAATAACAGAGTTATCTAGGCATTTGTTAAGTTTCCTTATTACCTGGCAGTTATAATGCAAAGATATGCCAGATTAGAGAGAAATATTTTAATATTAAGACAAAATAAACCCTACATTTTAAGTGGTAAACTTATGGTACAAGTTGTCTTAATATACACAGTCTGATATATCATATATCATATATATTTTATGTCACATAAAATTATAAAAAATGTGTTTGAAGCAAAAAAAACCTACACTTTCAAAACTTACATAAGAAATTACATTTAAATTACATTATATCTCATAGGTTTTCCTTGTAGTTAAGTTTACTTACAAGAACAGGTAAGAATCTGTACACCTATTCCAGTCCAGACATTCATGAAGTGAGACTGGGTCATATTGTGCAAAGTTAAATTTGAGGGAGCATTAAAAACTCTGCCAGCTTGCTGTGCCCCTCCCCGGACTCAGACAATGGCAAGGCCCTACTGAGGTGGATGGCGCAAGGCGTCCATCCTCTGGAGGAGCGCAGTATGTTTCTGGGAATGGGCTGGTTTGTTTCTGTATTCCTTTAATAAGTATAGTTGCAACTTCTCATATGACCATTAAGTATGAAGGAAAAAACAGGACTTTCCCAATTAATGCAACTACTTCTAAAGAATAGATCTGTTTGCTCTAAATGCAATGATTCAGCTGTGGAGCGTAAATTGTTAATGTCTAATGAAAAACTCCCTGTATTCCTGTCAAGGAAGTTTTTGAGAAATTAAATTAAAATCTAGAGAAGAAAAAGTAATGTTAAGAAGACAGATTAGTGCTTAGTACTGGGCAATGCGCACAATGGTTTGTGCTTTTACTCTTGTTTGATTAAAATTAATAACAAGTTAACCACCTGCCGTAACCATGGCACTGGTTCCAGTCAGTAAGTCAAGAAAGAATAGTCAAGGTATAGACCAATAGTTTGGGACATTTCTAACTATTATTAAAAGTTAACTAAGCAGAAACAGCTCAAAGCAAAACGAGAACTGAAAGTACAAATTCTTGCTTATGCATAAGCCAAGATACATTCTTCTATTCTAATTGTAGCTATGTAATATTTTGTTTCTTTGAATAATGATTCCTGTTTTGTAGACACAAAGTACTGTAAGCCTGCCAAAATGAAAAGTATATATGATCAACTTCACAAGTAAAGATTGGGATCAACACCTGCACTTTGGTGTCTGTGTTGTTTCTCCATCCCCTTTTCGCCGACTCCTCACCATCCATTTGTCTCCTGAGACCCCCTGTTGGAGCTGGTCTCCAACACCAGCTCCAACACTTTTCTGCCATAGTCTGCCTCTAACTCCTCTTTCATCTTTTTCTAAATTAAGCATTACAGGGAATACAAAATGAGTGGGTATTCAATCATTACTTTGGCTACAATTATTCTTTCAGAATCAGATAAAATATCTAGCAGAAAAGATATGGGACAAAAAACTATAAATGAAGAAAAGAATATAATGGAAACTTATCTGCGAGAGCTACTTGAAGACAATTTAAGAACATCCTGGAGATTAAGAACTTAAGAACATTACATACTCATGAGTTGAAACAAATATTGCACATTAACTTCACAATAGCTGTGTTGGAAAATCCAGAAAGAAAACTTTAATGGAAAAGAAAAGGTTCCAAAGAAGCAAATGAATTCTCATTCAAAAAAATTATATCAATATTTTCAGTATTCTTAAAAAATCTTATCTTCTGTTTGGTAAGCATAATAAACTAGAATGATACCCTAGCTAATTTATCTATATACTGATTTCTATTTATATGTGTGGGGAAAAAAAAATATATATATATATATACTGATTGTGTGTGTGTTTGTGTGTGTGTGCATTCTCATGAGAAAGAAAGTTCTGAAATTTGACTTTTGATCTAAACTTATGAACTAAGGTATACCTGAATGTTCAATGAATAGTATGATTTCCATTTAACAACATTTGCCTTAATTCTTGGTTTCCAGCCCTGAGACACATTACATTTATTCCATTAAATATAGGCAATTAATCTGGGATTTGACTTTCAGCTTTTGTTGCTGTCATTCCTCCTAACTCCCTTCATCTAAGGATTTAGATTTGTCCTTTAGAACCTGGCTTAATAATTATTTTTACCCCAAACTGCCTTCATAAATCACAGTTTTGTGAACACTTTGAGTATTATAATTATGTTTTTCAAATGGATCTTAGCCAAGGGAGAGCAATTCTTACCACAACAAACTAAGTTGCCAAAAACAACATGTAGATAATCAATAACTTTAGTAAGCAACACAATATTAGATTAGCACAGTGTGTTCTTTTCTTTCCTAAATAACTTGCAACTATTGTGATATAAGTAACATTTTGTCTTAATTCTAAATTTTCCTAGAGCCAGCCATAGATAGATAAATTTATTCTTTATTAACACAAAAAATCTCAATATATATGTATATATATATTCACATATATATTTATTCAAAAAAATGCAAATTTTATACTCATTTTATATATATATATAACAAAGAAAAAGCTTTAATCTCTAATATATTTACAAAATACTTGGAAAAGTATATAGAGATATTCATATGGCTATTACTATGTAGTTGGAAGGACACTAAAAATAGATCTTTTTAGGAACTGGTGAAAATCCTAGAAAGGGATAGAAATAATTCTTGTACTAAAACCTCAACTGGGAAAATAGGAGGAGGTCTGATAAGAATATACTAATGAGACCCAGAGACACAAAGTCTAAATAAGACTAAATATCCATTCAATGGGATTATTCCTCCTAACCCACACCTGTCACCATAAGGATAGCAAACATATAGTAACAAGCAAAATTTAGAGAGCACAAAGGAAAAGCCTAAACCTAAGTGTAGCATGGTCATTGAGATAAACACTCTGTCAAGTCATGCCTACCCTCAAAATAAATTAATGATAAAAGACTCAGAAAATCACTGTAAAATGAAAGCTAACTGAACAACAAGTACTCCAAAATCAGTCCAGCTTCTGACAAGGTTAACTCAAATCCCAAGCTTAAGGTTTAGCAGGAAAAATCTATGCCCATTATCAGACATAAATTTGTTTATTCCAGGTTCTACTATTCTATGTCAGATTTTCACACTTCAATAATACTTTAAGGCATAAAAATAATTTTTTAAAAAGCTACACATCCAAAGAGATATAACATCAAAAGAACCAAAGTAAGGTTTGACACATACATTGGATTTACCTGATAGTGAATTTAAAATAACTACAATAAAGATATTAAAGACTCTAATGTAAATATGTACACAAGACTACAAGAGAATACTTTCAAGAGATGAATTAAAATAATAAGAAAACAGTCAAATGGAAGTTCCAGAACTGAAAATAAAGAAATGTTAATCAAGAATGACTTTAACAGGATCAATAGACTCAATTCAGCCAAGGAAAGAATCACTCATAATGAGATTGTTTGTTATCAACATTAAAAAATAAACAAAATTAGCATCTAACAAACACCTGAATGTTGTGTGACAATATCAGATTATTTCATTGTTTTGGGTTGCTTTTCCATTACTGTGATCAAAACACCTGACAATAACAACATAGAGAAGAAAATGTTTACTTGGAGGTTATGGTTTCAAAGGTATCAATTGACAGATGACCGACTCCATTGCTATGGGCCTGAGCGAGGCAGAATACTATCTTGGAAGGGCATGAGGGAGGGAAGGTGTTCAAGACAAGGCAGTAAGGAAGGACATGGTAGCAGCAATCATGGACCAACTCAAAAAGGAAGGAGGGAGAGGAAGAGGGAGAGGGGAGAGGAAGAGGGAGAGGGAGAGCAATCCTCACCAGGGACAAAATACATACTCCAAAGGCATACCCCCAATGACCAACCTCTTCCAGTTACCCATAACTCATCTATAATTACCACCCAGTTAATCCCTATCAGTGGATTAACGTACCAATTAGGTTAAGGCTTTCATAACACAATTATTTCATCTCTGAGTATTGAAGTGTTGTCTCATATATGAACTTTGGGCACAGCTCATTTCTCAACAATAATACACATATATCAAATATATGCTAACAGAAAAAAAAACAGAGAAAAGTGAGCAGATACAATGGAAGAAATATTTGAAGAGTTTTTGAAATCACTGTGTGTATGACTTTAAACTTTAAATCATACCATGGATTACCAGTGCAGTGCTCTCCATACTACCAGGAGAATCTTTAACAATTTGGGGTATAACCAAGTTACAGAACCAACCTCAAAAACCTCAAAAGATGAAGAAAATTAAACCATAAATTTATGTTCCTCTAGAACCACTCTTGATATCAAAATCTGTATACAGCAGGGTTCTTTAGAGAAAGAGCAACAGGAGGATGTGCATACACATGATTATAAAAGATTATTATTTTTTTTTTGTGATCAGATACTGAACAGTCCTATAGTGGCTATCTGTACACTAGAGGATGGAGGAACCAGCAATAACTGCATAGTGTAAGAAGCCAGATCCTCAGAACAAGTGGAACAAATGACACAGCCCCCGTCTAAGCCTGATTCCATGGAGAATCACTGGTCAGACTTGATGTTGGATGAGTAAAGAAATAGGAATCTGATGTCCTTGGAACATGGTAGCAGCAATCATGGACCAACTCAAGAAAAACCAAGCTAAATCATTGTGACTTTCTCCTTCTTCCACCATTTGTTTCATCCAGAACCCCAGCCCATTGGACATTGCTGATCACATCCAGAGCAATTCTTATCCCTCAATTTGTTATCTCTGAACACACCCTCAGGGACAACCCAGGAATCTCTTAATTCTAGGTCTCTCTCAATCCAATGGATTTAACTATCCAGACTAACCATTACTTTAATAATTCTGCAAAAGTAATTGCGAGTGTCTGTGATCAAGATATCTAACAAACTGAGAACTGCCAAGAAAGAAAGAATGAAAGAAAGACAGAGAGAGAGGGAGGGAGGGAGAGAGGGAGGGAGGGAGGGAGGAAAGGGCAGATTTTTTCTAAGAACCATGATGAAATTAATAAATGTCTTTTAAAAACAAGTGTGTGTGTGCACATGTATGTATGTGTGTGTCTGTGTGTATATATGTGCTTTGAATATGAGGTGTCTTTCAAATTTTTCTGAATCAATGCAAGAAAATATTAAGATGAAGTGATTGGACAGTGAGAGCTCTTACCTAATCAATCTGTTCTAGTCTGAATTGACTGAGTAGTAACTGTAGGCAGGTGGGACATGTTTGGAGGAGATGGGTCACTGGGAGACTGTACTGAAGGGAAGTGAATGGATGAACCTCTCTGATGGTCTCTCCTCCCCTTTCTCATTATGCTACCAAACCTCTCCCTAACCTGAGCAGTTCCCTCTCCCTCGCTTCCACCCTGTGATGTAATGTGCTGCCTCACCTTGGACTCAGTAACGGAGTCAGCTGTCTATGGACTGAGACCTCTGAAACTACGAGCTATTCTGACTCTCAGTTATTCTTGTCAGGTACTTTAGTTACAGTGATGAAAAGCTGACTAACACAAACACACACATGCATGCACACACACACACTTTTACACATATATAAATATGTATATCTGTGTGACAAAAATTTATATTACATATATCTATATTGCATGATATTTACATACATATATAACCATAAACATATATGTGTATTTCTATACCTGTCAAAATATACCTTTAAAATATAAAAGTAAAAATAGTCACTTCTTCAGACAAAAATTGACAGATTTCTCGCCATTGCAAGAAGACAAGAAAAAAAATAAAAGGCATATGACTTGATTATATGTATAAAAAGTTTCCAAGAATTTTCAAAAGTGTGCATTGAAATAGTAAGCAAGTTTAACAATAGTTCATGGTACTGGGGGTTTAATCCAGAGATGTTTGAAGAGAGTATTGAAGATATTATGTATACATATATATATATGTATACATATACACACACACATATATATACAAATATATATATTTATATTTCAGTCCATCAGTCCTTCCTTACACATGATTTTACTTTTCTCAGTTTTAGTTACCTGTGCTCAAACATAGTACAAAAAATGGAAAATTTCCAGAAATAATTTGTGACTTTTATTAAAGTATGTTATTACAATTGTATCATTTTATTATGATTTTTGCTAATATCTTACCGTTCTTAATTTATAAATCAAATATTATCATGGGTGGGTGTTTAAGAGAAAAACATGGTCCATATGCGGTTCAAGACTTTACGTGATTTCAGCCATTCACTGGGATCAGAGTGGATCTTAGAATGCATCTCCCATTGATAAGGATGGGAAGACTACTGTACTGATCACTGTTGTGTTCTCTGCACTACACTGTTTATAATTAATAAAATTTGTATTGTAAAAATACAGCACTAAATTTTTGTTAATATTGGAAATAAATTAATTTCCTGTTCACTGTACTGTTTATAAAAGACCTTAACATTGGGAGAAGCAGTGTGAATGTATATGGAAACACTGCACAAAGGTTTTACATTTTTAAGTCTAAAATATTTTCAAAATAAAACATTTTTCAAAAGAAAGCATTTCTACAATACCTTACTGAGCACCTTTTAATATTCCAATCACAATGCAAAATTGATTGATTAAAATATATTATTTAACATTTAAGTGGCCATAAATTAGAGATAAGCAGATATTGACAAATTTCATTCAAAATGTGTATTTGTGAATGTTTGCAAGATGTGTGCTTAACCTGAATTTTGAGGACAGATGGAGATTTTCATAAAATTGAGAGACTCATTTTAGACTCATGTTTGAGTGGATAGGGGTAAGTAAGATCTTTGTTTTTACATGAAACTGTAGAAAAAGTATTATAAAGAGAAATGTAGATCGTGAAGCACCAAAATCAAATTGAGCACAGAACAGGAAGGACGTGACACATTATATGAAATCCAGAATTAATGAAATTGAGAATTGTATTGAAATTAAAGCAAGCAACAACAATGACGGCTGAAATAAGTATAACAAAGACATTTTCCAAAATGCTGTGAACCTGCTTGTATCCTGTACTCCCTGTGAGGTATCACCTTAAGAAGGTGTATGATCTTAATCTTTCTTAACCTCGCTTTCTTCAAAAGGGAAATAGGACCAATAATATACCATGCATGTTTTAGTAAGGACAACATGAGATATATTCAAGAAAGTGCTTACGATAGTTTTGTAGCACATATAAGTGTGCCATATACAAAAACTGCTGCAATAGTAACTGTTATAACTAGTAATGCCAGTAGTATTTGTAATGTTAATAGTATTGTGAAAATATCTATAGTTAAAAAAATGTTAACAACCCAAGAATTTATGGAGATTATTTCTTTTTTTTTTTTAAGAGAGAGAGAGAGAGAGAGAGAGAGAGAGAGAGAGAATTTTTTTAATATTTATTTTTAGTTTTCAGTGGACACAACATCTTTGTTTGTATGTGGTGCTGAGGATGGAACCAGGCCGGACACATGTCAGGCATGCGCGCTACCGCTTGAGTCACATACCCAGCTCTGGAGATTGTTTCTAACAAACATAATTTTGAAAGATCAGAAAAAAATAGCTTATCTCTATACAAACCAGACTGACTCAAAAGAACATAGAAAAAGAAACCCTCAAAAGGTTTTTTTTGGGGGGACTTGAATTTTTATATTTCTAATACTTCATGATTTCCATTACTTTGGAGGTTTTACCACTCATTTTTCATAACAAGTATTATCAAAATGAACCTCTTTTTCAAAATATCTATTATAACAAAGCTCTCGTATCTGATATTGGAGCCATTATTTATTAACTTTTGTATAACTCTCTACTGGGTGTGTTGATGCAAAAGTTAAACAGACATAACTAATTTTTCTATATCAAATACTATTTAAAAAGCTAAGAATTTTCTCTCATTGAACATTATGAAATCTTGGAAATACTCATTATTTTTTTTGTGTGTTTTGTGTGTGGGTTTTTTTTGCCACAAATATAACTAATTTTGAAACACATTTTAATATCAAATAAAATATTATTTTTATCCATGTATATATAATATATATTAATATATTAATGTATATAAAATATATGTATATTAATATAAATTATGTTAAATGTTAAAATATAATTTGTTTCCATATATGTAATATAGAAAATTACATAATTATAGATTCATATTATATATACATAATTGACTGCTATTTATTTATTTCTGAGGGTCTATAATTGCAATAAGTTTAAAAAACACATGTCTAATCATGTCTTTCTCATTTCCTGGTAGAGAACTGTTCATATTGAAATGTAGATCAGCTACCCAATTCAAATAATATCACCCTTCACTTAAGAAATGCACAGACTCCTGCAGTTGTTCTGTGGGCTTTGTCAAACATCATTTCTTGGTTAGACTCAAACCAAGTTTGACAGCTTGATTAGTAATATGATATTTTTATTAATGGGTTCAGAGGCAAATTAGATATTAAAAGAAAATTAAACAGTTAAAGGAAAATTTTATAATTAATTTTCAATTTCCTACAATTTTCATAACTTTAATATTTAATAATCTTGGCAATACAAAAATATGTATCAAAATAGGTTACACTGGTGGCCAAAGAGGGATCAGTATTGGAATATCATTTATTATATATTATGTATAGGGAATAATTAGATGTTCAGTTCTTCAGTTGATCAAATTTGATGTGCAATAAATTAAAGTCTATAGAAATACTGAATTTAATTAGGAAGACATTTGTAGCTAATTATTTACTCATAGACTTAGCATTTTTATCCTACTATTTTAGCAAAGCAAATAAAGTTTCAAAGTGCCAGAGAAAATGGTTGCCTTACTCTAAAATTAATTATTCTCAGTACAGTGCTTAGTAAAGTGTAGGAAATAACAGTAAAATCATGCGGCCAGGGATCAATAGACATACAGAAGAAAGGGGATTAGTAATGTTCAATTTTCACATTAGCCAGAATGAATGACATATAAATCCAGCACGCCAGCGTTTCTGTTGACTAAAATATTAATAGTATTAAGGGAAAGGAGTGTTTTAAAAATACAGTAATGGAAAGAAAATAGTTTCTAGTGTTCTGTTTTTCTCTTTATTTTATCTGTGGCTTTTATTCCATGCAAATGTGACATGGAGAAATACAGTTATAGCTATAAGTATATGTTTGTGCTGTGTGTTTGTATGGAACTAATTGAATTTGTAAGCCTTAACATTATAGTACAGACATTCAGATAGGGTAACTCACCCTCCATCTCATTGTCCCCAATAATTACAACATTACCCCTATATAAACCTAAGCAGAATATATAGGATGACTAACTATGGACTATGAAAATAAATAATCGCAGAGAAACTAAGAAACAATTAAACATCAAAGAATCAGTAATATAGTGGTAAATTCCGGGTTCTTATTTTTGTTTTTTGTTTCTTTCTTTCTTTCTTTTTTTTTCATTTAATTTCTCTTGCCAGGCAGCCTGATCCCAGAACTGCAACATTGTATAAATCACATATATAGAACTATTTTCAAGAAAAACAAAAACAAAACTCCCTATGCTATACCATCAGAGGTGGAGGAAGCTGCATTCCACTCTTACCTCTTTCTCCCTTCCTTGCTTTCTGGAAAGCCCACTAATAAATCTATACTCACCTAGGAGCTACAGCAGCAGTGGTAGGAATGCTGGTGGTGTCAGTGTTGGCCATGGAGGTACAAGGACTCTGAAATAAAATCTCTTTGCCCAGAACAAATAGAAACAGGGTCTTTTGTGGATATTTTTTTTTCTATATTTTCTATCACTGATTCACAAAGGCACATGCAAGCAAGCAGGTTTCAGAGCCAAGGAAGGGAGAACTTAGGGGTTCTCCACAAACAATCCACAGTGAGGAGAAATCAACACAGGAAAAATTGAACTATGTAGTGGAAAAGTGGATGTTTTGCTGCTAAGAATAGGAGCAAGGGGAGGATCCCACCACTCTCCATCATTGTCAGGATGTCCCAGCTAATGCAGGGGGATTAGAAAGGGTAATAAAATATATACTGACTGTAAAGAAACTTTTTTTCTTTGTAGATAATATGATTGACTATATGAGAAATAAAAAGAATCAACAAAACCTCCCAGATCTAATAAATAACTGTAGTAACTATAGGAGATTTAAAAAATACAAATATGACTGCAATCCACACATTGACAATACCAAATGCTGGCAAGGATGTGGAGCATTAGGAACTTTGATTCATCTTAGTGGTAATGGAAAAGGTTACAGGCATTTAGGAAGAAAGGTTGCATCTTCAAATAATACCCATAGTTTTATCATATGATCCAGGAATTGTGTTCATTAGTATTTACACAAAGAGGTTAAAACTGATGTCCACACAAAAACTTGCACATAGACTCTTATAGTAGCTTTATTCGTAACTTCTAAGATTAGGAAGTAACCCTTCATATGCCCTTCAATAGCTGAACTGATAAACTGGAATGTTCAAACAATGGATATCATTCAGTGCTAAAAAGAAATGAGTTACAAAGTGATAAAAAGCAATGGAGGAAAGACTAGTCCTTCTTATTACTGAGGGAAAGAAGTCAATCTGAAAAGGATACAATTGTGTGACTCTAACTCTGGAAAAGGTAAAATTATGAATATAGAAAAAAAAACAGTGGATACCAGATATTGGGGGTCAGATAAAAACAGGAAGAGCAGAGAGGATTTGGGGACTGTGAAATTAATCTGTATGAACTACAGTGGAGGACATATGTCATTATAAATCTGCCCAAATTTATATAATGTACAGTCCCAAGGGTAAATCCCAGTGAAAATATGGGCTCAGTAATAATGGATATGTTAATGTGGTTTTATTAATTGTATTAAAAGTACTAATCTGGTAGTGATGGTGATAAAAGAGGAAGTTATATAACTTTTGGCATATAGAACAAATAGAAAATTCTCTGTATCTTCCTCTAAATTATGTGGTTAACATCAAAATTATCTAAAAAATTATGTTAAACAGAAAGAATTATATTGTAGAATGTCTAGCTCCTGGCTGGCACCATGTGAGACAGTCCAAAATAAAACAACAAATATTCTAGTCCAAGTGTTCAGTAAGGCTTCTTAAGGCATTCCCATATTTCAGTCTTTTCATAAGTTTGACAGAAAAAAAGTAGGACTGAAGCAAACTGCTTGCATTATGCCCTGAATGTTACTCATTCTCCTTCAGGGTGGAAAAGGAGGGATTTTATGGCAATGAGGCAGGAAACACAGCTGCAACCAGAAAGCATTATGGCTGCACTGATGAAATTTCTTCCAAACTGAAATAAATGCAATTATTGAATGTTTGGTGGATAAAAGAGACAATTGTTCCATGTTTGTTTAATTGCCCCCAAACTGTTGCTGGGTACCTTGACATGAGAAGTAAATATATCTGTCTTGTATTTTAGCAGAGAATGGTCCTGTACCTCAAATCCACTGGTCCTTCACACCTCCTCAAACTCCACCTCAGTCACTTCAAAAAGAAATGCAAGCATACAGGGAATTTTTGGAAATGAAAGTAAGTACACTTATGTTTTAGATATAGGTGCAAATATCTACCCAATTAAGACAGGGGGAAAGATCAATAGATTCAGAGGTGACTAAAACTACTGAGGATTGGGGCCCAAAGGACAACAATACAAAAAAAGGAAAAAAATAGAAAAAAAAGGGGGATCCTGGGTCCAGGCACTCTTTGGAAATTGAGAAGTATTAGGGGCAGACGTAGCACAGTATCTGAAGAAAAAAGAGAAAAAAGTTATCTCATTTATTCCTAGAAGAATATACTCTTTCTATATTCTGTACTTCTACACACTTGCTGGAAGACAGTCTGATGATATAGAAATTGTGGTGATCTGTAATTCATAATTCATTAAACTCCTTGGTCTACTTTATTTGAAAACTAAAATCATTAAGGTAGAGTTTGAATATGGCTCACAGTGGGGAAGGGGAGAGAAGTTAATATAATGTTATGAGTTGTGCTATTTGGACAAATTCAATGGGTTTTTGCATTTGTATCCAAATGTATTGTTGAATTAGTTTGTGATATGTTTATATTTTTCATTCCAGCAATTCCAGATGGGACAATTCCGATCATGAAAAAGCTGCAAATAGAGAAGTACTAGTGTAAACACATATCTGTCCTTTACCATCAGTGGGTGGGAAAGGATTTAATTTGAGTAGCTCTACTCTCTGATGTCCAAAGTTTTCCCTATATAGATGGCAATTTTTTTTAACAAATCAGAAACTTCATGCAGTCATGTTTCTGTTGTCAGCATACTACTTCTATTTTAGTGGTAGCTGAAATACCGTGACAAAACCGAGCAGGATGGTTTTCAAGTAAATTTTCTGGTTATTATGTAGGAAAATGCACAATGATTAATCCTTATATCAATCCATACCTAGACTGAAGTTGTTTTGAATGCCCACCACAAAAGGTGACTCAGCACATTTGGGGACTTTTATGGAGAAGACTCCTAAAATAAATAGGGTAAGATATTTCTGAATGTAGCCCCTGAAATAACAGAGCTTCCACCTCCATTGGGCCACAGCTTGCATTTGGCATCATTCTTTTAGAATTTGGAATTCTGACCTCTCTCACAGGATTGAAACCCCTGTTGAATAGCAACCATTAACTTGCTACTGAGCTCTTGTCAAAATAGAATTGTATGACCTATGAAAACTTCATGAATCTGACCTGATGTGAACTACTTTGATGCATATCAAGTTGGAATCAGTAAATAAAACAGTGGGAAGAAGACCCCCCAAATTCTCACTTTTTAAGTGGAAATGCTCTATTCCACACAGCTAGTGTGCCTCCAGTGGTATCTCAGCTTTAAGTAAAATAGTGGCAACCTTCCTTCTAGATAAATCTTTATATCTCACTGTATTGTTTAAAGCAAAAGAAACACTTCAACGAGGCCCTCTGTATACAGAGTTACCTTCAGGTTTGGATCTAGGTCTTTGATGGTTTAGTTAACCTGAATCCTGATGATGCCTACTGGATCCCTGAGGCTGTTTAGCTTCAACACTAGCTATGTATGATCAAAATAGGACATTGTCACTCCACTCAAAAAGCAGAACTCTGACTCTTGGACTTTAACTAGAGGCTTAGCTGCTTTGTCTTTCCCTTGAGAAACTGTAAACTGACAAACTAATACCTTTTTATGGCTGCAGACTGTGGAAACAAATTGCAACTGCTGATTAAACTCCCAGGGTCACTCATCTTTCCATTGTGAAGGTCCCATTCTCTAAAATGAGACCAACCACAAACAAGCTTCTGACTGAACTGTAATTTATGTTTTTGATGTAGAGGTTACGACCTCATGCCCGATTTGTGACTTCTGGTAAAAGTTAATCGGTTTCATTTTACAGGAGAGGTTACATAACAACCTTTTGGCAAATTTATCAGGACTAATCTAAATCATCTTTTTGCATTTCTAGATCATTTTCAGCCTGATAATGGTGTATCCTTTATCCCAAAAGCATCTTAACAATAGCCCGAGAGTCTGAAAAATCATCATAGTGCATTTCTCTTTCAAAGACTTCATAGCAGAGTTTGGCCATTGAATACAACTCTTCCCAAAAGATGATTGTATGTTGTCCACTTCTAGGTTATAATCAGGACAGAAGACCAAATGTAGTTAGATCAATCTACATAGAACCTTCCTCACTTCTGAAACAAATTACAAGTTCAGAGTATCCCAGACACCATCATCTGGTTCATTAATTTCCTAGAAAGACTCACAGGACTCAGTGAAAATTGATATACTAATGACCACCTCTATTTCAGGGAAAGGGTATAGATTTAAATTAGCCAAGAGAAGAAACATTTTGGACAGAGTCCAGTAAAAGTACCAAACACTAAACTTCCAGTCATCTTTTCCTTGTAGAGTCAACATTATTTTTCTGGTATTAATGTATGAGAGTACACAGAGAACGCTGGGATGATCACCCAACCTCACTGAGTTTTTAGGTTTTGAGTTTTGAGATTTTGATTACCTAGGATGCTCAAGTCTCCAGCTCCTCCAGAGTTCTACTAATACTGTGAGCCAAAAAGCTCTGGCTCTAAATAGTGCTAAACTCTTGAGAGTGATTGAAGGCACCAGGCCATTCTAAAGATATATAGAGAGTACCTCGCAGGGGGGCAAAGGTCAGACCTCCATTTGGTAACAATTGATTATTTACAACACAAGAGATATTAAAGGTTTATACAGAACTGTTTTGGAAATCATAAGTCCATCCTAGTCATTCTTTAGTAATATATATATATATATATTCCTTTATGTTAGCAGCAACTCTAATCTATATTGGTTGGAACCTCTTCTAATGGCAGCCCAGAAAGACGGAATATGCAATAGGGGATTCAAAAAAACTTAAATTCTATTTTATAAAGGCAATGCTATCCCTTTTAAAACTGATGCTTCTAAACAAAAGGCCTATGATAAGAAAATAACTTTTTTCAAAAAATTTAAAATTTTGGTCATAAAATGGGACAACCAGAATTTGAGGATTTAAAGCGAGAACAACATACTGGCTTCTGGGTTGGGAACACATTAGATCCAAGAAGGAACAAAGGAGAGAGGAAAAATAATAATCTTCATCTTTCAAAACCATTGATTACTAATGTAGATTGACTTGGGGAGAATAATAAGTGTTAATGCTAATTTCAGAACTAGCATGTGTTCTCTGGGCATGTTCTTATATGCAAACCTGTCATTAATTTACCTTTTGTGAAAACATGATGAATTGCCCTTGGTGGATTATCATAAGAAACTTTTAAAATTTAAGCTAATGCCATCTCCATCCCTGAAAGCATTTGAATTAGTCTCAGTTATTGACAATGTTGTTAAAATTGTAGAAATACTCTGAACTTGCCTTTTCAGGGACAAGGTAGAGTCTCCAATTAGTAGTACACTCTGCCATGGACTGATTGTACATATTAATAGAAAAAGATAAGTGAAAGTTATTCAAGGGCAATCACTGATGGTTTAGATGATGATAGTTGGCACAATGGGATAATGGCCAATGTTAGTTTTGCAGGCTGGCCTCACTTTGCCCCACTTTGAGCCCTGTTGATGGTGGGCTTAATTAAATACTGTGTAAAGTAATTGAATGGCTTTGGTCCCAGGCCCATTTAGTCAGATTAGTCAGTAAGATTGGCAGACAGTCATATTTAGAGTAAAATTTCTAGAAGCTAAAACAGTACAGAAAAGAGGGTGTAAATATTGAAGGCAATGTTTCATTACTACATGAATTATATCAATTTTTCCTCCAAGATATCTTTTCAAGGGTATTTGTATAAAAACATAGACTTAGAAGATAGAGACAGTATCCTCTATCTGGATCCCTTCCAGGGCAAAGATTGAACAGGTTTACTTTCAACACCCATATAAAATTGTTACTTTCAGAAAGCTCTAGTTCCTTACCTGTGGAGTAATCCCATTGTTCTGTACAATATCCACTTGGGTCTGCATATACTCTACCCTGGTGGGAGTCTGGGGACAAGATCAATAGATACAATAGAAAGATTATACTACCTGTTGTGCTGTGAGCAATAAAATGCTTTTCTCTGTTTCAAAGATAAATTTCTTTTGCTAGCATATATGAAAGTGTGGTAGGCTGAAATTTTTAGCTTACCAGTAGGTAAGTCGTAGTGCCTTTACTATTCTGACAAAGAGAATAAAGCATGAAAACCCATAGTACCTTATTTCAATATTGACTTAAAAATTTAGTAATGAAGATAATACCATAAAATGTGATATTGGTGAAAGCTGAAGTTTGAATCAATGAAGTATAATGTAGTGTACAGTAGTAGAATCACACATGTATGAGCTATTAACTTTTAATTTGAAATTTTAATTTTGAAATTATGATAGATTCACAATAGTATGTATTGAAGTATTTCAAAGAAACCCTGTTCATCTTTACTCTAGTTGTCTATAATGACAACATCTAAAATTATAGAACGACATCATAACTCAGACATTGATATTGGTTCAGTCAAGATATAGAACATTTCTGTCATGATATATACTCCTCATGTTGCCATTGAGCCATATCTGCCTTTCTCTATTTTCAAAAATTTTCATTTCAAAATATTACATAAATAGAATCATACAATATGTAATCATTTCAGATTAGCTTCATTTCAACCAATATATTCCTTAGGAAATTTATTTGGGATGTGTTTTAGTCAGCTCTTTTGATACTGTAACCAAAAAACCTAACAAGAACAATTAGAGGAAGAAAAGTTAATTTGGGGGCTCATAGTTTCAGAAGTCTCAGTCCAAGAAGGGCATTATTCTGGGCTCAAGGTGAGGCTGAACTTAATGGCAGAAGAGTATGGTGGAGGAAAGAGGCTCAAGACATCATTTAAGAAGCAAAAAAAAAAAAAAAAAATTAGCTCCTCTCAACAAGGACAAACCATACTCAAAGGTATGCCTTCAGTGATGCACCTCATTCAGTCACAGCCTCCTGCCCACAGTTATCACTCAGTTAACCTTTATCAGGGGACTAATTCATTTATTGGGTTAAGACTTTCATAACCTAATAAAAAATGTTACCTTTGCTAGCAGTTTCTTCCATTTTTATTGCTGAGAATTATTGCATGTATGAATGTATAGTGAATCGTGTAGTAGTTCATCTTTTAAACATTTAATTGTTTTCACCTTTTTGACAATATGAATGTTCCAAATGTTTATGTAAAAGTTTTTGCATGAACATCAGGTATATTGGTTTTACATTTTTCTGGAATAAATTCCAAAGATTAAACTTGCTGGGTCATATGACAGACTTGTGTTTAGTTTCATCAACAACTGTCCAAGCTATTTCTAAATCATTTCTATTTCAACATAATAGTTTTGTTGAATATAAGGTTTGAAAATATTTTCTTCAAGTCTGAAACTTGTCTTTTCATTTTCTTAATATGATCTTTCACATGACAACACAAATTAATTTTGATGAGATCCAATTAATCAACTTTTGTAATTATGCATTTTGATTTTGGTGACAAATACAAGAACTACATCTGCATTCCAAAGATTTCTCCATAGTTTTATGTTTTTTTTTCTTTTTTAAAAATTTTAAGAAAGTATGACTTTCACAAAGAACTGTTTTTATTTCTCTGAAATTCAATTTACTAATATTTCTTTTTATTGATATGATATTGGTGTCAGGTCTAAGAATTTTTGCTTTACATTACATTTTTAAGACATTTTTAGAAGCTTTTCCTAAATACTCAATAATTTTTTATTTAATTTATGATCCATTTTGAATTAACTTTTGTACTAGGTATGAGGTTTAGGTCAAGGTCTTTTTTTATTTTTTCAGTGACTTCATTGTTTAACCACCTCAGCATCATTTGCTGAAAAACAAATGTCCTTCTTGACCAACCTTTATTATTCCTCCATCCTTCTTTGTCAATAAATACTAAAATATAATTAGATATGAGAAATAAATTCAAGTTTTTATTACATAGTTGGGTGACTATGGATAAAAACAATATAGAATATATTTTATAAAAAATTTTTTGAATGTTTTCACTACAATGAAGGTGGGTATTTGAGGACATAGATGTGCTTACCTTAATTTAAACATTAAATGCACATTTTATGATTCAATTAAAAATTTAAAAATCAATTAAAATAGAAAAAATTTATTTGCTGACTGACCTTTAATTTGGGGTATATTCTCAGATTATTTTCTTTGGAAATTTGTATAGGAATATGTATATTCAGTAATACCATTTTCAGTAAATTTCTGCATGAAATAATATAAAATATTTTAGTTTTAGTCCAAGTATATATTTATAAGCAAAGGAGTATTGATTAAATTCATGTAACAAATGCAAGCTATTTTCAGATTCATATTAAAAGATTTAATTTGATATAAATTTAAGCAAAAATATTTAAATTTTATTTTAAAATTATTTTACTGCTAACATTAAAGTTCATAAAAAATAACTCTAATATACAATCTTTTTTAAAATGTGCATAGAATACTTGATTGTTCATTTCTGAGCTTCTTATTAATACTATACATTTACATTTTGTAGGGTTATTGGATTCCTGAAAGACAAGATCATTAACAAAACAGTCACAAATTAATCTGAGACAGTCTCGATATTAACAGCTTGCATTTTTCTGTTTTTGTCAGTCTCTAATCAGTCTCATTATTAGATGCAATAGAAGAATTCAAGCAACAAAATACAAAATCAATATCCAAAAATCAGTATCCTTGTTTTATACCAATAGCAAATTATCTGAAATAGAAAGCAAGAATATAATGCTATTATAATAGCTACAAAAATATAAAACAAAATACCTAGGGATAAATTTAACCAAGAGTTGAATGATTTCTGTGATAAAATCTAGAAAGCATTGAAGGAAGAAGTTGAAAACACATGAAAAATAAAGATATCCTCTATGAATGACTTAGAAAAATCAGTACTGTTAAAATGCCCATACTACCCAAAGCCATCTAAAGATTTAAAGAAATCTCATACAAATATCAATGACATTCTTCATCAACTAGATAAAACAGTCCCAGAATTTGCATGAGACTGCAAAGTATCCTGAATTAGAAAAACTAATCACTAACAAAAACAACAAAGAAGGGACATTACACTACCTGACTCAAAAATATACTACAAAGCTGTAGTAATCGAAATAGCATACCACTGGCATAAAAACAGACAACTAGATGAATGAAATAGAATAAAGAGCCTGAAAGTCAACCCATTCATCTGCAGACAAATAATTTTTGACCAAGCTGCTTAGAGAATGGACCATATTTTTAATGAATGGTGCTAGGAAAATTGAGTATCCACATGCAGAAGAAGGAAACTAGACACTGACTTCACATTAGTTACAAAAATCAGCTCAAGATGGATTAAAGATTTAAAGGGGAGACCTGAAAAGTGAACGTGCTAGCAGTAAATGCAAGGGAAACACTTTAGGACATCGGAAGATGTAAAGAATGTTTTCAGGAATTCACAAGCACAGGAAACAAAAGGCAAAAAGTAGACAAATGGGCTTACCTCAAACTAAAAGAAATTGGGCACAGCAAAGGAAATAAACATAGGAGTGAAGAGATCAACTAAATGATGAGAGAAAATATTTGCAAGTTATTCACCTGACATGGAGTTAAAAATACAGAATGTATAATAAATTAAAAAACTTCAACAGCAATAATTAGATGAAGAAATTTAAAAAACTAATTTCAAAATGGACAAAAAATTCAAATAGACATTTCCCAAAGGAAGATACACTGATAGCCTACAGGTACATGCAAAAATGCTCATCATCAGGGAAATGTACATAGAACCAAAATGAACTCGATCCAGTAAGAATGGCCATTGTCACACACATTCACACACAAAGATAACAAATAGCTGGTAAAGGCATGGAGATAATGGACTCCTTGAACACTTGGGTGGAAATGTAAATTGGGGAAGTCATTATGGAAGAAAATATAGAGATTCTTCAAATAATTAAAATTGCAACTACAATATGATTCTGCAGTCCTAGCAGTGGGGATATCTATATCTAAAGGAAATTAAATCTGTCAGTCAAAGAGACATTTAGACTCCCAAATTTATTACAGGGATATTCATAATAGACAAAAAAAAATGAAAACAACCTATTGCTGTTTGAATAAAAACTGATAGAAGACTTTTTTTAAAAAGTAACACAATGAAATACTACTCACCAAAAAAAAGAATCCTATTAATATTTTTATTTTTTCAAATTACAGCTCTTTGTTTCACTAGTTTTCTCTATCACTCTTCTGTTTTCAATTTTGTTGATTTTTGTCCTCTATTTGTTATTTCTTTCATTCAGCTTGCTTTGGTTTTATTTGGCTCTTTTCTTTTTCTATATTATTGAGATAATAACCTCAATACATTTAGAGACACAAAAAGAAAGAGAAAAGGAGAGACAGAGAAAGGAGTGACCAAGAGGAAGTAGCCAATGCAATGCAGGGGCGGCGGGGCGGAGGGTGGGGGGGGCTTGTTTATTTCAAATTTGAAAATCTTGATTTTCTTTTGACTTGTTATCTTCGAAGCAGTTCAAGTGTCAGCTGTGTTTTATGGGATAACTTAGAATTACACATGTAATAGATTATATATACCTTCTGAAAAACATGAGATTAGTTAAGAAGCTTCAGGCAGAGTATGAAAACTTCTCTTCATGTTCCAGTTTTATAATATAATAGCTTTAAATACTTTCTCTACATATATTTATAATCATATCAGTCCGCCTTATGAATTGTGTTTTAGCTATCAACCATAATGATGAAAACACAAAAGGAAAAGTTAAGTGTATTTCCCCTGATTTTTTTTTTCTCATGATTTTTGTTCTTACCTGATAACCCAACATTCCTTTTCATTTCTTTTCTACTTAGAGAATGTATTTTAACCATTCTCTTAAGGTAGATTTGCAAAGGACACATTTTTAGTTTTCCTTTATGTGAGAGTGTTTTGATTTCCCTTCATCCCCATAGGATATTTCACTGGATACAGAATTCTAGATTGACAGTGCTTTTCTTTCAATACCTGAAAAACACTGTGCTTCTTCCTTTTGGACTCCATGGCTTCTGCTGGAAAACCTATTGTCATTCAAATAGCTTTTTTCCCTATAGGTAGGTAGATGTTATTTTTGCCTGGATGCTTACAAGAGGATTTTCTTTGTTTTTAGTTTTAAAAAGTAATTACAATGTGTTTTGGTATAGATTTTTTTTCCTGTTGTTATTTAAACTGCTGTATTTTTTAAACTTTTTGAATGTGTATGTTAATATCTCTTGATGATTTTTAAGACCTTCTTAGCTGATATATATATATATTTTCAACTTCAGTTTTTTCTCCATTATTTTAGAAATTCTGATAAGATTAGATCATTTGCTTTATGTAGGTCTCTGATGCACTGCATTTTTTGTCAATTTTATCTCATACTTATTGTGTAATTTTAATGTCACATATTTTAGCTCATGAATTATTTCCTTTGTTCATTCATCAGATAATGTGCCTATTCACTCTGCTTTTTTAAAAATATCATAAACTTCAGGTTTTAAATCTTCAATATAGTATTATGTTTTGTTTCTCTGTTGAGACATTTTATTTCTTTGTTAAAACTTTCAACTTCATGTTTTCAATTTGTGTCAAGCATACTCATGATTGTTCATTTAAGTATTCTTATCACCACTGATTTAAAATATTGGTTGTATATTTCTGACATCTCTTTGATCTCAGAGTTGACACCTGAGATTAAAATTGATTTTTTTTTAAGTAGCAAGAATCTTTTAGGTTCTTGGTGATTTTTCTATAAAAAGATGGATATTTTCATAGTATGATAAATGGATTTGAACCTTTATATCTTCTGTTTCAGTTGGTTCTTTCTAATTCCACTCTTGCAGGAAGGGTCTGCCTCTTTCTTGCCAGGTGGCCTCAGCCATTGGTGGTTTATTTATAGAAGTCAGAGCTCATACATGATTTCCAGTGAATCTATATTTGGAGTGGCTGAGTTGCTCATGTTACCAAGTGATTTTTAATTCTACTTCTTTACTAGGACTCAAGTCATGAATTTGTGGCATGGGGAGAGAGGGTTACCTTATTACTCATAGATGAGAATAAATGTTTAAACTCTTCTTATGGTTTCCTAACATTGCAGAATGAGAGATGGAAAGGTAATGATGAAAGACGTGGGTCCCTATTTGGTATTTTCTTATACTATTGCTACCATGAATTGGGAGAGCCTCATTATATTCTTATAAAAGTAGATGTTTAATCTTCCCATTTAGCTTTTGCTGATGTGAATGGAAACAGCACCACTGTTGTTACATAGTATTTTCCAGGAGTAAAGTCATTATAATAATGACTTTACTATATATATATATATATATATATATATATATATATATATATATTGTGTTGCTAAGATGGATTTATGAATTGTATCAGGCAACACTTTCTTAGATACAACAATAAAGTATAGGGCATATAAGAAAAAAGAACTTCATACACACAATTTGCTCTGCAATATCTTTATTAAGGGTATTAAAAGATAAGGTATAAATCACAATAATATATATATTTATGTAATGATTCATCTGTTACATAAATATGCTTATGTAACAGATGACTCATTTTCTAGAATATATAAATAATTTTCAGAACTAAGAAATAAAAAATACAACCCAACAATAATAAAAAGGAGCCAAATATTTTAATAAACACTGTATCTAAAAAGTATTAAATTGTGAAATAAACACATAAAAGTATGCTCAAAGGATTAGTTTTTAGAAATACATAAATTAAAGCCAGGAATGACACACCCAAAACAGAACAAAACTAACAGTAGCATATGCTGACTAGAATGCAGAATAATTTGACTCTTTATATATTATTAGTAGGTACATAAGATGATAGAAAACAGTTGTCAATTTCTTAAATGTTATGAATACACTTATATATGATGTAGTAATGTCAATTCTAGGTATTAAATTCATCAACCAATTTTTTTTTCATTGAAAACATGCACTTGGATATTAATAACATTTAATTATAAAAGTTATTAATAATTAAAAATAAAACAAACATAAGAACATTCTGAATTTTCTTCAGTAGGTGAATAGATAGGGAGTAGCCACACATTGCCATACCATTCATTGATATAAAAGAATGAATTGATGCAGCCAACATGGGTAAATCTGATTTATTATGCTGAATGAAGGAAACCAGGCTCAAATTTTACATGTTGTATGTTTCCATTCCTATAACATTTACCAAAAGACAGAAGCATAACAATGTAGAGCACACCAATGGTTTGTAGTAAAGTAAATTTGACTACAATATAGCAGGTTAGGACTTTTTTTTTGGAGGGTTTCATAGTCTTTTGTGTAATGCTCTAAAAGAATATCACAGACTGGCTAATTTATTAACAACAGAAATTTATCTAGGAAGTATAAGAATAAGGAGTTGATAGTTTTGGTGTCTGGTGAGAGCCTTGTTAATGCATTCAAGATGGCATCTTGAATATGCATTCTCTATTAGAGAAGGAACATTATTCACTTGGCAGAAGAGTGAAAAAGCTCAGAGAAAGAGCTCACTTACAAAGAAATTTTATTAGGACATTAAACCAACAAATGTGCAGCTCTCATGGCCTAATAACCTCTTAATAACCCCACATCCCAATGCCATTACATTGGCAATTAAATTTCAACATGAGTTTTGGAATAACAGAGAGCAAAGAAAGAAATGTTTTATATGTTAAATTGGTTGATTGTTTTATAATAGGGTGTTCATCAAACCTTTCAGAAGGGCATAACAATAAGTGAATTATATTCAGTAGAAAATGATTGGAAAAAGAGAGATTCGATAATAATATGAAAAATCAAATATAATATTTTTCTCTTACATGTAATTCATTTAATTAGATGAGTACTATAATCAGCTTATTATGTTTTATAAAAAATACAATTTTATGTATTTAAGTATGAATACTTAATGTAAATCAAAGATACAAATACTATAATATCCATTCTGGGAATCAGTAATCTATTCCTAATTTATCTAAAGCAAACACACTTACTATAGTGATATTTGAAATACATCTTCCTTTTGAAAATTACAATTTCAAAGACTCTTAAAAATTTGCCCTTATATTATAAATACAGCAATTAGTGTAAAACTTTGAAAATGTGAGTTAGAGTTCTGTCACTCCCTTGTTTTCATATTTGCAATGGCTCTTTATGTCCCTTAAAGTAATGGCAAATGACTTAAATGTTTTCTAAGGACCCTCATAACTTTGCTACTTTCATTTCTACAATTCTCCCTTTCTCTTTCCACTGCAGGTGCCTGCTTCTCTACTGAGTGTGTCTAACACAACAGGCATATTCTGGTTTACATTCTTTGCATTGTCTGCTCTTAAAATATAAATGATCTTCCTCACTGATAGGCTAGCTTAGGTTCTTACTAAATGGTACCTTCTTAGAGATATCTCAATCACAATAATAACATTGCTGCTATACATACAATTAAGCCATTTGCCCTATTCTACAAATGATTTCTCTTTATTATGAACCCTTTTCTTACAAAACACACAGTATGCTTTCTGTATACTATTCATTGGCTATTGTCTCTGAATATTGTATTAACAATACTGCCCAATAATTATTACTATTGAATTTTCCTTCAATGAAGTTCTTTGGGAGCAGAAATTGTATCTATTTTGTTCATTGATATACCAAAAGTATCAAGCAGTGCTTTACATACAGTAAATGTTCGACATGCAATTGTAAGTAAATAAAATAGAGTAACTGGACACACATTGTAAAAATTTGCCTCTATGGATGTGCATGTGTTTTTGTGTGTTGAAAATAGCAAATTTTCTTTCAATGATAAATGTAAGCAAATACACGTTTCATGAAATTCTAAGTGAAAATTCCTCCTTAACTGGACATTGGTACTTTTTTTATGATAAGACTAATATCCTGTGAATTAAAAGTTATCTCCAAATGAAAGTAATTCAATTATAAATCTAGAACTCTATTCCTGGTATGGGTTTATGAATTTCACCTGTTAAGCTTGCCCTTAAAGAGCATACTGAGTTCTGGAAATCTGATATTTGTCTTATTAGGATTTTTACAAAAGCAAGATCATTTGGCTCCTAACTTGTCACTCATGAAGAAGTATCCACAGTAGTGAAGAAACTTGAAAAATTGTATCTGTGTTTGAAGTCCATGATGACAGTAGTTACAAATTTTATTTTTAGAAATATCTGGGATGAAACTATAAAATGCTCTACTCATAGTTCTACATATAGTATGCTTTTTCTTCATAGACAGGGAAATTCTTTCCCCTGAAGTGATTTGGAGGATGTAAAGGACAACTAAGAAATTAACCAGTTTAATCCTTTCTCTTGTGCAAGAAGACCTGAGACAGAAATAAAAGGACTTGAAGACAATTATATTTTTCTGAGTTTCACCTATTGAGACAATAGAAACTCAAGAAAATGAGACTGTTTCTACAATTAGAGAATGTGGAAAAAAATACACCATTGCATACAGTGCAATATATTTCCAATGACAAGAGCAATTGAATGTCTCTCAATGATAATTGGTGTTCAAGAACACTTGCCTCAAAGTTCATTCAGCGAAAGTCTTTAGATTCAAGCTGTTGTTCCTCTCACTCATATCGTTGTTTGAGATCATGATATCAAAAGGGACATTTAATAATTGAACATTTAATAATTGTACTTGAATACAATATGAAGTTTTAGGACTATTGGTAGATTATAGTATTTTGTGGCAAGTAGATTAAGGTCAGATAATTTTAGGTTTGAACTGAAAAGACAACCTAGTGTAAAGTTAACATAAAAGCATAGACATTAAGAATTTAGGGCTGGGATTGAAGCTCAGTGGCAGAGCACTTGCTAATCACATTTGAGGCACTGAGTTCTTTGCTAGCTCCACATAAACATAAAATGATACTGTCCATCTAAAACTACAAAAGAAGTTAAAAACAAAAAGAATTTAGTACAGGTTCTACCTATATCAAAAATTATTTTAGATATTTTTAAGAGTATATATGTTATTTTTTTAAAAAAATTATAAACTGATGTTTCTAAGATAAGCAACCAAATATTTGTTGATATTAATCTTTGGGTAGGTAGTATGTGTGTGCTCATGTGTGTATGTGTGTGTGTGTGTGTGTGTGTCTACATACCTACTAATTTAGTATTATTGTATCATAATTTTAACTTGCATGATTTACCAAAATAGAGACAGAAACAATACAATAGAATTGGAGAACAAGAGTTTGGGATACTGAATTTAGGTAGGAGGAAAGTAAAGTATTTTATAGCTGAATATTTTTTCCCCATAGTAATTCTTCTCCCACAGTTTAATTAGATTTACCATTTAGACAAGGGATTCATGAAGGAGACATTGGTCTTGATGAGAAAACAGGCACTACTCTTGCTAATACATTCCAGAAATAGTGATTTAAGAGGGAAACAGAAATATTTTTGTTTATGAAAATTTATATTGTGTATTATAGAAACATGATGAATACAAAATTGAAAATAACTCCCTTTTGACAACATATTCACCTTATATAGCACCATAGCAGTAAAATGAATGTATGTATTAAGTAGATTTGTCATCACACACTGTTCATCTATAAAGGAACACAAAAATCTACCAGAAATATCAACTTTGAACATTTGATGTGTTCATTTCATGCCTTAATCTCTCATCTTTCCCTACTATAAATAAATTTTAAATATATTATAAAATAAGATATATAATCTATATATATAATTATATATATAGATTACATATATATGTATGTACATATATATATATATGTGTGTGTGTATATATATATATATATATATATATATATATATATATATAAAATTTTAACCACTTATTTCTCTCCTAGAAAAAAAAGGAAATCAGAGGTAAAACAATTTACTAGGAAAGTTCCTGTAGTCATCTATTGGTACAAAGTCATGGAAATTCTCATTTGTTCTTTTAAAATGAATGTCTAAGAATTCATTGTTACCACAATATCAAAGATACTGATGAATCCAAGGGTGTGAGAAGTTATATAAAAAAAATTAGATGAAGATAATGTACATTAGCACCATAAAAATAGATAATACCTCTTTCTTTTTCTTTTATTAAAATCAGATACCATTTTTAAGACAATGAGAAGCCTTTATAAATACAATTGACTTTTTTGATAAATGATGAGTTTTTTGAGTTTGTTTTTTCCAAAAGTAGAACTTTATTTAAAAAAAAAAATGTGTGAGGGATTCTAATTGAGAAGGAATCCTAGCGGTGCAGGGAAGAAGGAGACAATTTGGGAAGAGAGGCCAAGGTAAGGAAACACAGAGAGTTTTTCCTGCAGGGTACAGTGAGACAATACAGAAGTCTTTCCTGGGTTGTCCCTTTCAATGACTAAAGCTGGAGCATTCCCCCAGCTTCTGTTCCTAGTAGGTTGTGTTGTCTGGGATTCCTTAACTTTCCTGCACTCGTCAGTGGTTTCTGTGTGCACTTTGGTTTTAATAACACATTGGGTGAGATTGAGGCAGTGTGTGTAGCACAAGGTTCCAGCCTAGAACTTCCCAGTATAACTGCAACTAAAATAAGAAAGAGACTCTCATAACAAATCTTTTGGGATGGTGATTACATGGCTTACACCATCTTGTCCTCTGCGTTTGAGTTAGAATGTTGTATTGGAATCTCTCTGAAAGAAAGGCAAGAAAGTAAGTCTGGGAACCGCACTGTCTCTTTACATTATAAAATTTGTTTGTTGGTTGAATTGTTTAAATGAAATCTGTAGATAATTAAAATAATATTTCATTCTTAATTGAACTATTTAAAATTATATTTTATTATTTTACCCATTCTACCAACCTGGGATAAATAGATAGACTAAGTTGTCTCCTGAATTACATGACTAAAACAATAAATCTTTTTCTAGATATAAAAATTTAGTGGAGTGGAAAAGGCAAGAAGTGAATCTAATTTGGTCTATGCAGAGTCAGAGTTAGTTTACATTTTAAGTGATATTTATTCTATTATATATCTCTTTCTGGACTGCCAGATTTGAACTAAAATCACTGTTCCATCATTTCTTGTAAATGAATCATGACTGTACAATGAGGGACACATGATTACTTTGGCTCCACTGGAAGGGAGTAGAAATTGTCTGAGGCACTTCTAACATGTGGCTTTAGATACAGTGTGAATCTTTTCATGTCTTCTTTCAGGCAGCTCCTACCTGGGTGGTAAAAAGAACCTATGGGATGATGGTATCATGCCATAGAAGAAACCTAGGTCTCTTTTTAGACTGGCAGTGTAGAACTTTCTTACACTAAAAAAGCCTGTTTTTCTTAAAACTTCTTTTTTGTTTGTTTGTTTTGTTTATTTGGGGTTGTTTTAAGACTTTTTCTATCCTCATGCACTGACATGTTTTATTTTTTTAAGTCAAGATGATTGATGTTAACATTCATTTAGCATTTACCACTGTTTATTTATTTTCCATTTATTTTCTTAGTTAATCCTCAGAAATGATCAATGATAGAGTTATTATCACTTTTTTAAAGCATTTTTTTAGTTGTCAATGGACCTTTATTTTATTTATTTATACACAGTTCTAAGAATTGATCCCGGTGCCTCATGTGTGCCAGGCAAATGCTCTGTCACTGAGCCCCAGCCCCAGCCTGAGTTATTATCATTCTTATTTATTGATTGTGAGAATTTTGGTAAGAAACATGTCTGATATTATATTAAGCAGAAGCAGTTCACATAGAATCAACGTAGATTGTCCTCATATGGGACTTTTCTCCTAACAGAGGATATAAAAAATGTTGTCTTTAAGACAACTACAAAATTTTAAAAATTGCCTCACAGCTTCTAGTTCATTTTTGCCCTAGATTGTGGCTCAGTCTGCAACCCCATTAACACCATCCTGTTTTTACAGTACTCTGTAGCTTTCCTCTCTGCTTTTTTGGATGGTGTCCTCAAAAGCCCAAAGATGAATCTGAAGACTACAGTCACCTTTCTTTAAAATTTGATTAAAATTCACCTATTTGAAACATAATAGTGGGTCCTGCAAAATTTATTTTCACCCACATAGGTACAGTGAGAAAACAAGGCTGAGAAGTAGTTAAGAATTGAATTTGAAATAAATTTGCAAGGCTTTGAATCTAGACTACTACATACTGCCATTATTAAATGCTTAGAAGAACATGGCACATGAATAGTTCTCAACATATATTAATTAAGATTAATTTGTGTTTCTGAATGATATATCATACACATGCAAAGAAGTTTGTTTCCAAATTCAGTATTTATGAAGCAGTTATTGGTTATCAAGCACTATGTCTAATGCCAGAGAAACTACAGCAAAAAGAACAAAAACCTCAAGAAATAAAAGAACACAAGTTTTGACATTGACTTTGGGCTTGATTTATTAATATCTAAAAGAAATAGAAAGAGAAAAATCCTAGCATTCATCCAATAGTAAAGTTAACCATTAGATGAATAAGCTCTAGGGTAATAGAAAAACATGGATGAAAATCAGAATAAAAGGTGGAAATAGAGAGAAAGAATAAATAAGTAAATAAATTAATAAATAAAATGTCAAATAATATGCCTACATATCAACTGGTGATTTTGCTTATCTTTCCATAATATATGATGAGGAGTAGGATAATGACTTGATGAAATGTCTTAAGATAAATAGATTAGAAATCTATTCACAAAGAAATTCTTGTTTTCTTCCTTTCTTTCATGTGGGATATGAAACCCAGAGCCTCTTACACACTAGACAAGTACTCTAGGACTGGGTTACATCCCTTACCCTGAGATGTAGTATTTCTTAATCTAGACCTGCAAGAGAGGATGGAGACATGATTATGTTTGACATAACTACTGAAAAAACATAAAAGAAATTTTCTATTTTGTGGTTAAACTTAGAAGGATTTTTATTAGCTTGATTTTGGTTGAAAACTTTAATAGAAAAGGTTCTATGAATTATAATCTTTAACTCTTATCCTGAGAAAAAGTAAACAACCTCTACAGAATGTTAAAAATATATTTTGCTAACCATGATTCAGGAAAGTGGAGAAAGAGAAAGTCAAAGAGATACAAAACACAAGAGTACTCTAAAATTATTTACAGTGTACACAATGATTACCTTTAAGTGTAGCTTTGTTTCATAATGGACTAGAGAAAGTTAAAACCTGATGTTTTATTTGAAATTTTTTAGTACTTAACAAAATATAAATTTATTTTTTATATTGATATGTATGCTTAGTAATAAAATTAAATCAACAGTTCTCACTTAGGAAGGAAGGTAAAACAAAAGAATACTTCTTAATATGGGAGCACAGAACTTCTAGAAGTATTCCAACTTTAAAATTGCTTATATTTGATATAACTTTTCACTAGTGATTAATTCCATTGTCTTATACCAGTTAACTTTAATGTATGTTGACATAAAATGACAACTTTCCTTAAATACCATTTTATTTTATTCTCAAAATGTTTTATTATTTAAAATGCTGTTCTAAAATTATAGAATACAAAATTAAATAAAATTGTTAAAATTTATATTTCT
The DNA here is from genome assembly GCF_052094955.1 of Ictidomys tridecemlineatus. Lineage (NCBI taxonomy): Eukaryota > Metazoa > Chordata > Mammalia > Rodentia > Sciuridae > Ictidomys > Ictidomys tridecemlineatus. The sequence continues at coordinate 170,518,222 of NC_135479.1, forward strand.
TTGAATATGAATATTCAATTTTCCTTATTTTAGAGTCATGTTGTCCCTGTACCATATAAACTTAGCTTGTAAGATCTTCTAAAATATCTTTATTAGTGGTATTTTTTTTTCATTTTGTTACATCTACAGGGTATATAACATAGTTTACCAGTTCTTCTGAATCAAGGCACCTGCTTAAATAGACTAGTCCAAATTTCCAGAAACAATAAGTGGTTTTATGCCTACTCTTATTTATACATTATCCATCTAGTTATAATCTCTCAATATAGATACTAATGGAGCTTAAGTAAATTCTGCTTCTTTTGTGTTCTCTGTATATAACAAGGATTGTAATAAAGAAGAAAAACACTCTTATTTGACTTTCAAGTTGTAACTAAAAATCTATCTTAATTTTTCTTAACACTTACATTTATCTAGATGTGATGAAATTCTACAAGAAATCATTCTACAGAGGTTTATAACATTGTGTTCAATGCCAGCTGTTCCCTTTAATGTTTGTGTTGTCTTGATCATTTTACTTCACCTATTTAATTTTATTAAATACAACATGTAGAATACACAATATAGCAATGGTTATAATGTCAGCATTTTTAAATATATATTTTATAATATATATTAGTAGGATGGTTAGTAGGATGATTGTTTGATTTATATGATATAATGAGTATCTATCACTTAGCATATCTTCTACTCTGTAGAAAATGGTCAATATTATAACATATTTTAGGATTCTTATTTGTTGTAACTAAGCACCAAACTATGAGAAATAATGGGAAGCAGTAGAAGGACTTAATGTAGGCATTTGGAATTTAACATTATTACTGCAATAGTGTTTGACATAAACTGTACTGAAAAATAAAAAATAAAAGTACATATATCACCCAATATAAAAATTTTTAAATATTAAAGAAATAGAAAGTGTACCTAAAAAGCATTATTATTTTCTTGATGGAAGAAATAATTGAGATATCCTTGTATTTATACTTTCATATATATATACATAATTTATACTTTCATATATATATATATATATACATAATTTCAATACTATATTACAATAATACAATAAAGTATAGTAGGTAAATATAATGCCTCAAAAACACTACTATTTTTTGCATGATAGGCTTAGGAAATTATTTTTACCCAATGTATAAATGCACTCTTTAAAATTTGACTCTTGCTTATTAAGGACATAATATTAATATGTACATTTTATATACTACCAACTTAACTAGATTCCCATATTTTCAAAGAGCCTCTAACACATGCTCAAATAAAATATCAAGGTTAACTGTTTGGGCCATCTAAACCACATCCTCCTTACTGACTGCACAATATTAATCTTGACAGATGTCAGCTTCATAATGCCTGTGAGAAGTTTGTGGCTTTCATTACGTGGATTTACAACAGTGTGCAACAGAGGCTTAAATTGCACTATAAGCCATGACAACTGGCAAAAACATGTTAGAAGGACAATTTTGTCAAACATAGAAAGCTCACAGCAAGCTTATTGGAGTCAATGAAATAACTGACCATTGAAGAGCCTAGAGACAAAAGAACAAGAAAGTAAAGAATGAATGAAAAAAGACTCTGACTGCTAAGCTTCCTGATGCCTGAACTGGCATTTCATGTGCCTCCAGACATAAAATTGGTTTTATCTGTGTATAAGCAAAAAATTATTCAAACTTGTGCGGAGTACATTAATATTGGTTAAATATATTTTAGTGGATTTATACCTGAATTTCATACTCCTACATGTTTATAAATTGATTTGTTTTGTTTCAATTTCATTGTTAATCTGTCAATAAAAAAATTAAAAAGAGAGACTACATTCATATCTCCTAAATAATTCCCCCGAAGATAGACTGGGTGAATGCAAATTTTCAGTTACTTTTTGCATCTTGGAAATATAGAGAATAATGAAGATCATCATTTACATTTGAGGTTCTAAGATAAAAGTGATACTCTACAAGGTACAGAAATGGTAGAGAATTATTATATAGAATTCATGCCTCTGACACTCAGGCATAGAAATAGGAAATGGATTTCATTTAGTCTTTCATTTCTTTGAGAGTTATGAGAAATAAATAACATTGATATTGCTTCATTCTTTTTTCCTAGTACACATTCATACACATGCATACACATAAACACACTTCTGATGTTTACTAATGTATCAAATGCTACATATTTATTCACAAAAGGCAATAACAAATTACAGAGCAAAAGGTTTGAGACACAGTTTTTATCTACTAGCATCCTACCTGTGTAGTTGAAAACAGGAATACACAAGATACAAAAGTGATGCTACACATTGAATTGTATAATTTTGCACCTCAGTTTATAATTGAAACTATACACAAATAAAATAATTTTAAAATATTTTAATATCCTATAATGTATAGGAGTTATAATGTAATCTCAAAAGAAATAGTAAAGGAGATGAAGGAGATGAGTTGTGTATAAAAGTAAAGAAAATAAGGATAATTAGGGTTCTCCAAAGAAACAGGAATAATAGAGTCTCTTTTCTCTCTGAATGAGAATTGGCTTATGTGGAAGGTGGCAGACTCAAATTGCCAAGTGGGCCTGCTAACTGGAGCTCTAGGGTAGAAATGATTTCCCAGCTTAAGTCCAAACACAAGTCAGAAACAGAATCCCCTCTTCCTTAGAGGACCTTAATGTTTTCTTCTCTTATATTTCTTATGGATGTCAGCAGATTGGAAGAGACTTACCCACATTATTAATGGTAATCTGCTTTACTCTAAATATACTTACTTAAATTTAATCTTATCTAAAGATCATTTAGAATAACAGACAGGTATTTAATCATGTGTCTGGGTACAGAGGCTACCTGAGTGAACAAAAATATCAAAGCCTTAATTTGTTGTTGTTTTGTCTCTAGTTCATGAAAGATGTTGCAAGTAAATGAAAATTGGCTTTATAGGTTTTGCATATTGGCAACTAGACACTATTGCTTATCTAAATATGCATATATTCCTCAACTTGTTTTGTAGAGTATATACATTCATCAGTATTTCACTTCCAGAACAGAATCAAGGAGACAGCACTAATTTTCACTCATATACTTCAACTTAAAAGTGCAACAATTATTATGATAATTGGAATACTTCATCAAGAAATAACATAAGCAATATCTTGAAAGTTTTATTGTTATTTTTTCAAGTGGTGACATAACAGTATATGCCCTAATTATATGCTCAGGATAATCAATAATAAAAAACTCTACTCATTTTCCCAGCTTTAAAAAATTTTCCAACTGTTATTAATTATTAAGGACATTTTTCACCCTTGCCTATATGTCAAAAATACACTGTTTAAGAACTCTGAATAGTGTATTTAGTCAAACAATTGAATGGAAGATTACTTTAAAATTTGGAACATTTATATCTGATGAAAATGAGGAACAGATGTATAATGAACCACTCTGACCATAGATAACTATAATAACTGTTTTCAAATATTGCACAACAGGCACTGTTATCTCCAAGCAAAGAGAAAAACTATCAGATGGCTCCATAACCTCATCTTTCTTTGGAAACACAGTTTTTGAAATACAGTTAAGTTCATACAGAGCAGGAAATTACACTGTGTTGAGACCACTGAAATCAATGTTTATATTATTAAAACAGTGAATTTTATGAAAAAATAACTATAAAAGTAGGATAATGAAAGAGCTCTAGATATATGAATAGAATTCATCCTGACTGCCTAGATACATATTAAGATGAACAAATACAAAAGGAGATTATGTAAGATAGGGAGAGAAAGAGTGAGTGAGAGAGAGAGAGAGAGAGAGAATGAGAGCAAGTCCAGAGAAAGCAGAGCTATTGTGGATCTCTTACTTTCACTCTGATTTTTGCTAAAGAATTCATAAAAATTACTTATCCCAAATGTTCATGAGACAGATTAAATTTAAAATAAAAAGGAATGATGCTAGCAAAAGTGTCTCTGGACCACATTATTGATCTATTAGTTGGACAGGGTGGAGAAAAACACAAGGTGGGAAGTAAATTGTTCAAGAGAGGAAATTAAATAATGGATTTGTGAACAAGATTAAAAAGCATTCGAAAGGTTCTTGATTTCAGAATTTCTGAAAGTTCTAAAGTTTGGGTAGTTAAAGTCAAATTTTAGATTTGTAAATTTTCAAGAACTGTAAGCAAATTTAACAAAATATATTAAAAAACATAATTTTTTAAAACAGTTTATTGCCTATGTTTTATCTGTGAAGGATATTAATATTTGAGATTCTTTTTACTACTTAAATTTTCTAATCCAGGACACTTAAAGTCCTGGTTTCTAAGTGAAGCCAAAAATTCTTTGTGCATGAGAAGAAAGGCAGTTAAAAAAGCACCATTTTTAAAATAAAACTTTCAGAAAAATTAGGGTGTTTTATTTGGAGGAAAAAAACTGACAGCACAATTCATACAGTACTTATGAATTTGTACACATTAAGTGGCACACAGCAAACACCATTTCAATAATTACTGTGCATGATATTTGTATACCCTGGTGTTCAGTAAAGCAAAAAAAAAAAAAAAAGCATAGGAAAAAAGAAAACCTTTATTCACCTATCACTTCCTGATAAAGATCTTAAGAATCTTTTGAACTAATTAAATTTTGTTACTTTGTAAATTTCCTCTTTATACTCTATTTTAAAAGTCTCCACACAATTTACCTTAAAAGATAAATATGTTTTTATTTTATCATAATTTAATTTATCCCCTTACATTGATAAGGCATATAAGTTTTACTGATAATATAGTAATATAGGTGAAATTAAATATCTAGAATTGTGACACCTACAGGACTATAAAAATGTGTTAATAACCAAAGCAAATACTGAGTAAATTTTATAATATGAGTGTGCACATTAAATCCTAATAGGATGTATAAAATGAACAAAATATCGGCCTGGGGTTGTGGCTCAGTAGTAGAGTGCTTGCCTAGAACATGTGAGACCCTGGGTTTGATCCTCAGCACTGCATAAAAATGAATAAATAAAGTAAAGGTATTGTGTCCATCTACAACCTAATAAATAAATAAATATTTTTAAAATGCACATAATATTAATTCCTTTAATATACTTGACTAATCACATTTCTGAAGGGACCACTGCAAAATTTCCATACTTAGAAAATTCAATGTACATGCTCTCCTTCAGACCTTTAACATCAATAAAAGCATTGTAGCAAGTAGATGAAAGATGAGACTGAAAATATTTTCTGAAAGTAAGAAAATGTGACAGGCTCATAATGACTGCAACACTAATTCCATATAGTGCATATTGTTCCTTTGTTATGTTCTTAAAAATTTACTTTTATGAAATACAAATTTTTTCTGTTGTCAAATATTGGCTTCCATCAAATACAATGTTAAAGAATTATATAGTGAAATTATTTTTTCTGTATTTTTGCCAAGTGTGGTACAAAGAAAAAATACATTTAATAATGAAACTCTTATTAAACAGGTGGCCATTTGGCATCATGCAGACAAACCATCTGGCTGATAAACTAAAATTTCATTTTTCATAGATCATAGTGTAGAAACGTGGCAAACTCCTATCATTAAAAGAAATGACTGGGCTGTTATGTTTTAAATACAATGGTATGTTTTAAAATACAATTATGCATAGCATGTATTTTGTGATTCTACATAAAATATAGATTTCTAAATAAATTTTATATATTTTAATCCATATTTACCAGGTTTTAATGAGATTTTACTTTAATGAGATTGTCACTTTGAAGTTATGGATTCCTTGATAAACAGACATCTTCTATTTCCTTTACTCACCTCTCCTCATGTTCAATTCCTCTTCTCTATCTTGGGATGGATTCCTAGGCACTGCTGACCATCCTTACTCCTAAATAAAGTTTCAATCATTGACTACCACTCTCCTTCAGTAGAGAATTTGTTCTTATTTAGCACGACCTAAAATGTTTAACATGTCTCAAAAATAAATATGCCTCTATGTTCTAAGTAAACGTTTATTTCTACACTTAATATGTCTAAATATAAAATACAGTATTTTATATATATAAATAATACATTTAGACATATTAGACAGATAGAATATCTATAAATTTAGAGAATTTAATACTAAATATCAGAGAGAACGTAAGCCAGCAGTAATACCTTTGAGAAATAATGACTTTAACTGTGGAAAACATACATCCAAATAGGTCTTAACTTGATTGTGTATTATGAGCAATCATTGTTCTATGCGCACACACACACACACACACACATACACACATACACACACACATTTGAAATAAATTAGGCTCATGTGGTAGGTATCATTTCTGGCTGTTCTTTTTTACTTGAAATTTTAAGATTATTGGACAGTAGTTTTTTCTGCATCATATATTCTCCACTATTAAAGGCAACATGCAAGGTATTATTTTTAGGTAAAAACCAGTCAGAAATATTTCTGAATATAGTATTTATTCTACTATAATTATATGGAAGGTAAAGTTTAAGATGCCAGAGTAAAATGAACCTTCTGTTTAATACTTGTTTCAATATAGAAAACACTTTCTTCTCTCTCTTAAGTATCTGCATATTTTACATATGCAACATTCTTCTCCAGTTAAGTATATGTTTCTTCATATGAGAAATGGCCTTATGTCTTATTCATCTTCATATTACCTAGTTGGACTTCCAATGGTTGGCACAGCTTTCTTTTATCTTCATTTTTTTTTTTTTTTTTTTTAGACAGGGTTTCACTAAGTCCTTAGGGCCTCACTAATTTGCTAAGACTTGCCTCCAAATTGCAATCCGTGTGCTTCAGTCTCCTGAGTCAATGGCATTACAGGCATGGTCCACCACACATAGCTGACACAGTTCTCATTAAAGTACCACTCTAGTCTGGTTTTCCTTTAGTTGTCTTATATCCATGTTTAATAACTCAGTTTATGTGTATATTTGAGAAATCAAATGCATTTGGTTTCTTTTATTTTTCAAATGTAATCCATGATTACCTCTTTTTGGCATCAAACCTGTCTAAATTTGTTGGGAGCTTGAATTCAGCTGTCTCTGTTTATACTATTGTTTTACTGTGTCTGTCTCCAAGCATGAGCTATTTGCTCTGTTTACTAATTATTACTGACTAAAAGTCACAGTAATTCCAAAGAAATTCTGTCATTTGCAACAAAATGGATGAAACTGGTATTTTGTCAGCTTTTTTCACTGCTGGGACTAAAGGACCCAAGGAATACAATTGTAGAGGAGGAAAAGTTTATTTAAGGTTGAATGATTTCAGAAATCTTAGTCCATAGGCAGCCAGCCCCATTCCTCAGGGCTCAAGGTGAAGCAGAACATCATGATGGAAGAGTGTGGCAAAGGGAAGCAGCTCACATGATCAGGAAGCAGGGAGAGACCCTTCACTTACCAGATACAGATATATACCCTAAAGCCACACCACAAATACCCCAACTGCCTACAGTTACTGCTCAGTTAATCCCATAAGGAATTAATTCACTGAACTGTTTAACGCTCTCACAGCCTTATCATTTCCCCTCTGAAACTTTTTGCATTGTTTCATATATGAGCTTTTGGAGGACAGCTCAAATACAAACCATAACAAGTGGAGAAAATTATGTTAAGTGAAATAAACCAGACACAGAATAATAAGTACTGAATATTCTCTCTCATAAATGGAACTTAAAATGGAATAAGTCAACCTGATTGTAGAATACTAGTTGGTAGAATTTTGGAAGATGATGAGGAGGGTGGATAAAAGAAGAATGGATTTGACAAGTTTATACAAGGTACATGTTTTGAAATATCATACTGAGCCCCATTAATATGTACAAGTAATCCAGGTTCATCAAAAGTTTAAAAAATCAAAAAGATAGCACCATTTTTCATAAATGTAAATAACAAATATTCAATAAACAAAAGCCTTTATATTTTATTCATTTGCTGGACAATATTTAAATTTGATTATCAAATTTTTCAAAGCGTGCATTCAAAAATTTTCTTCTATGCAATGCTTTTTAAAATTTATGTTATTTACCTTGCTTAATAATAGATCATCTAAGTGCTTTTCCTTAAGAAATTTCTCATTGAGTGTTTTTTAAAATTTACTGTGTTTACTAGATTCATCATAATAAAATCAGGTGGTTTTTTCATTTGCTTGTTTTGTTTTGTTTTTTACAAAGAAGAATCTGTGAGTGGATGGATAGTAGCATAATATGAAGAGAAAAAATGATGCACTCAATAAAATGAAGTAAAGCAGAGGAGTAAGTCAAACAAATCACTTTATGCAAAAGGACCTAATTCAAAAGAGAAGATAACCTTAATACATTCTGCAGATATCAACACCAGCAAAGAAATGACAGAAGCATAGATAATAATGTGCTTTAAAATATGTGTGCACTAAAAATTCACACTATTATTTGGAATATATATATATAAAATGAGAAAACACTCTGTTATTTATGTATTTATTATAAGTCAAGTAGTATTCTAGTAAGCATGTTACATATTTTAATTCTTATTATTAGCCGCTTATTAGTTTCCCAAATTATATGTAATAGTGAACCTGAGAAAATTTAGTTTTTCTAAAAACTAAGAAATTCAATTTGAAGAGAATATACATACCCACTTTCATCATGTTATAATTTTTTTTCTGTTCTATGTCTTAAATTGAAAATAGTAAGATGAATTGACATACTGTATTTTCACTTTTAACCAGTAGCTTTTAAAATTTAAACATATTGTCATATCTATACATGCATACTTGCATAGATGAGGATTCATGTTGTCATAGAGATGTATAAACAAAAATAATTTTTTAAAAATTTAGTACTTTGAAAAAGAAAGACAACATTTTTACAAAAAGATTTTCTTTGCTACTGCTGCTGTTGCTGAAGCAGTTATTCTTATTCTGGATTAACAGTAGTATGTATGCAATGAAAATAAATCCTGATTCCACTGTGTTTTGAACAAATGATCTTTAAAATCCCCACTCCCCTCAACTCACTCTAAATTTTTCTTGTTTGGTAAAACCATGCAAGTATCTCTTTGCGAGAAATGATAATGTCTTGCTAATATTCTCCAAAAAATGATATGCATTGCAAAGCACATTTATTTTATGTTTTGAAATTCGAATATATATATATATTTTGGAAAATAAATTACTTATTTATACTGTATATTGTAACAGAACTGTTTCAGTCCCAATGCAATTTAAGTCAGCAACATATTGAACTGTAATTAAAGATTTATGATTCCATTAAAAAGTAATGTTGTAGTTAATGACTAATAATAAAGCACTTCATAAAGTTCAGTGTTCTACATGATGCAGAATACAAATGACAAGTTCTTCCAAATATTTACTGGGTTTGTGATTCTGTAACAAATATTAACACTTGAATTTTTAATAATATAGCAGATTGACTTTTAGATTTTATTAAAGGCTTATGATTATCTTTCTCTGTATATATTTACAGATTATATTATAATATATATTTGTGTAGATAAATTGGTAACCTTTGAAGAATGTTGAAATGATCTACATCTTTTCAGTGTATTGAAATTCTTGCAAGGATGATGAATTTCTCATCAAGAAGATATACTATATTCGTGTTTTAATGTCTCAGTTCTGATTATGTGAAAATTAGAGAACTTATTCATTTATAACATATTTAAAAGTCATAATCAGGTTGAATAAAAAAATTGACGAAATATATACAGTGAAAACCAAGAGTCTTTGACCCACAAAAATGGTCTAATGGAAGGTTTAGATTCAAAATGTGTGATGCTTGAGCAGTTAAATGAAAAAATAAGTTTAAAATAAAAAGACATTATGAAAGGAGAGAACTTAGAATTTCCAACTGTGAAAAATAAATTATTGATCTTAGAAATAAAATAACATATACTATCTTTGAAATAGAAGCACAATAAATATTATAAACAAGATAATATGCAAACAAGGAAAACTTTAGCTATATGTGAGATACTATTGAAGTTGTTGCAAATGCACAAATATGTTAATATTGGAGTAATGTTAAGAGCAATGTTATAAGACATAGAAATAACTAGATATTTTAAACCAATTTTAGAAGAAAATTTAAGACTTGTCAGAACAGTAATATTTGAAGATTAAATCAATGTAATTTTTTTAATAATTGGAGAAAAATGATTTATAATGACTTATATATGGCACTATTAAATAAAGTTTAAATAAAATATATCTGTACTTAGGTCCATGGGTTCATTCATTTTTGGTTGCTTTAATAAAATTAGAGACTGAGTAATTGTTACTGTCGGGTTATGAAGTGTCCCCCAAAAGCTCCTATTAATGCAGGAATGTTCAGAGATGAAATGACTAGATTATGAGATCAACTACCAGATAAACTGACTCGGTGGTAACCGTAAGAAGGTGGGCTATGACTGAAAGAGGTGCGTCACTGAGGGCATGCTGTGAAAGGGCTGTTCTTCCTGTGGTCCCTTCCACTCTCTCCATGCTAGGTGATCCCACCATGAGATGAACTGTTTTCCTCTGCTGAGACTTCCCTCATGATGTGCTTGCTGCCTCACCTTGGATCCAAAACAATGTAGTTGGCCATCTATGGTCTGAATCTTCTGGAACCATGATCCCCCAAAAAACTTTTTCTCCTCTAATTGGTGCTGGTCAGGTATTTGGGTCATAGTGACCATAACTAAACATAACTAAAACAAAATTTATAAAGAGAAGGAAAGTAATATTTCTGGAATACAAGCTAACATTCCTGGAAGCTGGTTAGTCTGGGAGCACAGTGTTGGCACGTGTTCAGCATCTTATTAGGGTTTTCTTGCTGCATTATATTGTGCGTGTATCATATGGCAAGACAGAACACATGTGCTAGCTGGCATCTATTTCTCTCTTCTTTTACAACCACTTGTGCCAGTGTAGGTATCCCTATGATATCATCTTAATTAGTTTCTAAATGTCCCTCCTCCAAATACCAGTAACATTAATTTGTGCATTAATTTTCTCACTTATAAACTTTTATAAGAAATATTCAATCAACAACAGGTCATTATATGAAAATTTCAGAAAAAATGAATTAAATTATTTTCTTAAGTTATTAATAAGGAAAAGGAAGAATATTTACAAAAGAAATAAAATTAACTTTTCACTAACTGGATAAATCAGATTTTATTTTACCTAGGCATGAACATGTAAAGAAGCACTAACAGCAAACTAAACAAAACAACTAAAATGCTAATGTATTAACTAAAGTCTAATTTAAAATTGAGTAAAAATTATGGCTTTATTGTGGGCTATACAATGATTGAGATAGTTGTTTGCAAAGCAATACTAAATAAAAATAAATAGAATAAAAGCAATATTTAGAATGTTCTATAGCAAAAGTAAAATAAAAATGCTGAATTAGAAAATAGTTATACTACTAATTTAAGAAGGGGAGTAGAATTATGGATATGAAGAACTTCAAGGGCTATGTAGCTTTTTATTGTCATTTCAGAAATTTCTGAAAGTAGGATATAACACAAAAGGTAATTTGTAACAAAAACAGAAAGCTTATGCACTGTGGCACAACACCAAGTAAGAATAGTTTATTAAAAGGAGGTAAAGTTAAATAACAGTTTGGAAAGTACAACTGTGATAGAAGCCAGTTCTTCAAATTAAGCTTGTGATTTAAAACCAATTATTGCTGGTTTGGAATAGAGGTTGTATATTGTGACTGGTAGCAGAAGCTTCCTCTTTCCAACTTGGTTTGATGTTAATAGAGGCTGTAAATTGGTCTATCTGAGCAATCCCAAAGACAGATCATTTTCAGGAATTAACTTCCACAATGAAACAGGCTGCTTTAAGAGAACTTTGTTGCACTGTGAATATACTATAACCAGCTCTTTGCTTTGGTGTGGTACGAAAAAAAAAAAGCTAAGGAAATGCCCTCAAAACACACCTGTTTTAAAAAGAAAATCCATGTTTCATCACAACATGATCCTGGTTGTTCTTCCCAACAAAAGCTGGACCAAAAATAATTATGTCATTCAAAGACAAATAGATTGTAAAATATTCAACAAAATATCAAGCATATGGTCTACAAGATGGAAGGAAAAAGAGAGGGTAGGATGGATAGATAATAACACTAAGCAGAATCCCAGATTTTGCTATTATGTTTTAAACAAATATATAATTAATCAATTTATATTTTTCACTTTTGTGAATTTAGAGTATAACATGGACATACAACATTCCAAAAAAATATGTCAAAATTAGAGAAATTAACAAATTATGCACAGGCTGAAATGTGGAAAAAAATGTATAAAATTATAGGCAAGCCTAAAATTTCTTCACATGAACAGTGGACTCTAAAAAGAACTATAGCAATGCCTACAGAGTTGTCAAGGAAAGAATTTATGAATCAATAATTTTATGATCATGCAAATATCCTTCCATGTAACAAATCGGTACTGTCAAGCATTTACAAGCTCAAAGGAACCCTTTCGAACAAATCCTTCTTGGAGAAACTATTAGAAGATGAATTTCAATCTAATATAAATGGACATCATTATCCAAAGTACATATATGAAGTACATATATGGGTCTTGTACATAAATTGTATATAAATTGATTTTGTATACAATCAGAGATATGAAAAATTGTGGTATATATGTGTAATAATATTTTAATGAAAACAAAACAAGTACATGTATAAAGGCATCAATTGGCAGGAACATACTCTATATACAAAGATATGAAAAATTATGCTCTATATGTGTAATAAGAATTGTAATGTATTCCACTGTAGTGTATTTAAAAAAATAAAATCAATAAAAGTAAAAAAATGGAGGATTGACAGTAAATACATTGGCAGTAGCATTGAATAAATTCCATTGCATATTATTCTGGCCAGAATACTAGTATGATACCCATGACTCATTCTCTTGGGTTGCCCTCATCCTTTAATTGTGAGCAAGCCTAAAACATGCTTCTAACTCAGAATTTGACAAAATTTAGGGTATATTACTCCTCTGATTCTGTTCTATTTCACAAAATATGAAGGAAGTTTGAGTGAGTAATTAAGCAATGTAATCAGCTAGCTTTAAGTTAATCATTGGAAGATCTTCAGTGAGGTTTAAATCAATCAGGTTAACTTTGTATAAGAGATCTTGAGTGCTAGAACAGAAATCAGACTTTATTTCTGTCCTTGAAGAAGTAAGTCAGCTCATCCAGGTGAAATAAAATAAATTCTATCAACAATTATGTGGAGGGAGGAGAAGACTCCAAATCTTACATCAAATTCCAGTCCCAGCTTATGCCTATGTTGCAGCCACATAAAACCCTGAGCATAGGAATCAGCTAAGCCACACTGGATCTTTTGACTCACAGAAATGGTCAGATATGACTTAAATTGTTAAATGTGTGGGTGAAAAATAACCCATCAGTATAAGACAAAAAAAAAGTAGCGATTAGGATTACATAAAAGAACTACTCATTAAAATCCAACAATACAAACAAAATATAAATACAATTTTAAAGATAATTTTAGAGAAAGTATGAATATGCTGATAATCTTCTACTTCATTACCAAGAAGAAAATTTTTATTTAACTGATAAATTGAGCAATGGAAGTATGAGCATATTTGAAATTAAAAAAGTATATACCAAGAAATATAATAAAATTATATAAGACCAAATGATTAAACAGGATTAGGAGACTATAATAACTATATTCTTGTATATATTAGGGAATCAATGTCTACTGCCCTCCAAAATAGAAAATTATGCATAGCATGTAGAGCATGTAAAAAAATACCATACTGTGAAATATTTTAAGGCATTAAAATGCATAAACAGTAAATATTATGACAAGTTTAAAACAACATATGTATATCATATTAATAAATGTGATGGGCTAATATCTGGTAAAAAAATAGGTAGCCCAATTTAACACATTATGAAAAACGTATCAAATTGACAATAAAATTACACAAAAACATACTAGAAAACTGTCAAAAACAGGCAGGGATGTTGATTTTTATAAGATAAAGATGAATTAAAGGCAAAGATTATTGCATAAGTCAAAGAAAAAAAACATTTCAATAGTAAATGTATAACAGTACAGAATTGCAAATCTAAATGGATCTTCTTATCTATAATAAAAGACAATAAAAAATGTTATACTGAATTTATTTACTTGTTAAGTAAAAATTCTTAACTTTATCATTTCTAGTCTAAAAAAGAAATATTTCAAACGAACATTTAAAATATTAAAAAAAATAATAAAGGTAAGCTAGAAACAGATGACCAAGGAAATTATTCAAGAATCAAAGAAAATGAAATTTGCAATACATTTTTAAATGAAAATAAATTTATTCTTAAAATGAAATAGAACACTAATTATTGTTTTATTCTAAATTGACAATTTTTAATAGAACTTCTTATCATTTTATTGTAAATTAAAATTTATAATTATATATTTATGTTATTTATAAATACAGTGTGAAAAAAACTAAACCATGGTAAGTAGTTATCTGTCACCTCAATTATTTACCTTTGTGAGCTCAGATCATTTCAAATTTGCTATCTTAGCAATTTTAATTATAAATTAAATACTAGAGCACCATGCAATGAATTTTAAAAATATTTTGCTAACCTGAGGTTTTATATCCATTGACTATAATCTCCCCATTCTCCTGAAATCTCAACATTTATTCTACTCTTCCCTCTATAAATTCCATTGTTTTTGAATCCATATATAAGTGAAATCATAAGGTAAATATGTGTGCCTAGTGTATTTCAGTTAGCATCATGTTTTCCAATTCCATCTATGTTGTATAAAATGATAGACTTTCTTTTTTAGTTATTCTATTTTGGATATACCACATTTTCTTTAGTCATTTATGTCCTAATGGACACTTTGATTGATTAAATGGCTTGGCTGTTTTGAATAATACTGCAGACACTTCTTTGTCAAACTGACTTCAAAATTTTGGAGTAAACAGCTAGAAGTTGGAGTGCTGGGTCGTAGGCTAATTCTATTTTTAGTGTTTTAAAGAACCTCCATTATAGTTTTCCATAAAACTGTACCACTGTTCCCACCAACTTGTACAAGGATGCCCTTCCCTCCACATCCTCTCCTGTACTTATTTTCTTTTTTCTTTCTGTTAATGATGATTATGACGGGAATAGGATGATATATTAATTTACATTTCTCTAATGAATAGTGCTGTTAAATATGTGTTTTATATCTTTTGACCATTGTAAATTTTTTTTTGTAGAGAAATGTTTATTCTGGCCTCTTTCTCTTTGGGGGTGGGGGTTTGTAGGTGGTGGTAACAGGGATTGAACTCAGGGTCTCTCAACCAATGAGCCACATCCCCAGCACTGTTTTGTAGTTTACTTAGAGACATGGTCTCACTTAGTTACTTAGCATCCACCTCGTTTTTGCTGAGACTGCCTTTGAATTCTCAATCCTCCTGTCTCTGAACTTTCAATCCTCCTGTCTCAGCCTCCCCAGCCACTGGGATTACAAGTGTGCACCACTGTGCCCCGCCCCTTATATATTTTGAATACTAACTCCTTATTGGATACATGGCTTGCAAATGTTCTCTCCCAATCAATTGGTTAACAATTCACACTGTTGCTTCTTTGCTGTACAAAAGATTTTTAATTTAATGTTTTCACATTTGTCTCATTTTGCTTTTTTTTTCCCTGCAATTTTGTGGTCAAATCCAAAGTCATTGTCCAGACCAATGCTGTGTAGTTTATACCTTATGTTTTCTTCTGGCAGTTTTAGAATTTCTGGTCTGATGTTTAACTCTTTAATCCATCTTGACTTAATTTTTATATATGATATGAGATAAAAGTCAGTTTTCATTCTTCTGCATCTGCAATCCAGTTTTTTGACCACCACTTATTGAAGAGACCACCATTTATCCATTTTGTATCATAGTACTTTTGTAAAAAGTCAATTAATCATATATACATGGGCTCATTTCTGACATATCTATTCTGTTACATTTATTAATGTGTCAATTTTTATGTCAGTACCATGTTATTTAAATTACTGTATTTTTGAAGGGTAATTTAATATCAAATAATGAGGTAATTTAATATCAAATAATGAGGTAGCTTACACTTTATTCCTTTTGTTGTGATAGCCATGCCTATTTGTGGTTACAATAGAACCTCAAAAAGTAAAAACATATCATGTAAAAACATAGGTTACAATGTTTATTTTCTACGAATAAATATTTAGATTTTTTTCAATACAAATTGAATCAATTTAAAACCTGTTTTGAGAATGCAGAAAATTCATTGGGTAATCAGATTCCTCTTTAAGCAAAGGCTCCATATGCCAAAATTTTTAAAAATTTGAAGAAAATATTGTAATTTCCTTATGTACAGTGTTTGCTAAAAAAGAAAAGTAATTTAAAGGTAAGTAAAAAAATTAAAAATAACAAAAATTGATGGCAACCTGCCCAGGAATAGCACAAGTACTGACAATGGCAAAACATTAAAGTGCTGAATTAAGACTTTTGTATAAAAATTAAGCAATTTTTTCTTTAAATTGTGAGTATTCACAATAATCCAGAAAACTAAACAAAATGTTACCAGATTAAGTCCAACCAACATAGTTCTCTGTTTAAGTGGAAAACTGAGAATAGTAATCTATCATACTTGTTTCTGAAATAAAGTGCATACTTTATACATCAACACATATCTATACTTCAATAAATATCCCTTAGTATTTTATGTCTCTCCCTCTACTCCCCTTGAATTTTGGTCAGACACTTCAATATATAAATTATAAATATTTTTCAAAAAATGAGTAGACATAATAATTTGGGGTTTGATAATCATATAAAATGTTAATCAGTTCAAAATAATTTTCTTCCATAAATTTCGAATAATTATTTAGATTATGTGCTGTTATAACAATACTCAGTGCCAGAAACTCTGAGGTGTGGCAGATGTAATATTTATGTAAGTAAATTGATTTCCTGTGCAATAGATCAGATATATTGCAGAGGAAAATAATCTGGATTTTTCTAGATTTATATGCCCAATTTCAAATATTTTTGAATGTAACATAGAGTTTATAGGTGATGTCTTTGATGTTCCCCAAAATTCAAAGAGTTGCCTGATGTGAGTACACAGGAAGTCTGTGTTGGCACCTTGCCGATGCCATGTAAATGTCTCCATAAAGTATCTCATTAAGATTTCAAATGTTTCTATAGCTATAGTCATTATTTGTTATCCTTTAGAGAAAAGGGATTAAAAATTATGTCAGAGCAGCTGTTCAAAGAAGCCACTTTAGTAGTGAGGGTTATTACTGATGGTCTCAGCATGATGATTACATTACCATGTGCTAGAATATGATTTTGAAAAATGAGAAATACTCTATTTAGGCAGAGAAGAATGACTTACTGTTTGTTGTTGAATAACTCCATTCTGCCACATGTTATGTTGGAATAGATACAAAATCTTTTAATGATTACTGAAATCTAGGTAAAAAGCCTCATTAAAGCAAACAGTAGGAGATCCGAGGTTTGATAGATATTTATCAACCACTAATAGAATCCTTTCCTTTGAAAAATTAAAAGAGTGTTTCAAGCACATAAATCCTCAAACAGTCATTATCAAAGATATTTTATTATCATTGTTAATCAAATCTTATAACTTGTATCTGTTTTAAAATGGAGGAAAGAAAGTGTGCCATTTACCCTATCCAAAACTTGTATTGAATTTGTGGCAAAAATTTATTTTGATTATTCAAATTTTATTTTAAATACACCGAGAAGGTTCAGAAAAAACTGCTCTATGTGTAAATTATTTTGAATTATAAATTGGCACTTTTAATGAAAATAATGATCTCAATGAAATTAAATTATATATATATATATATACACATATATATATGTTTATAATGCTGCCATATACTTTTATTTATAAGTTCCAATAACATGATTAAGAAGATAACTCTACTTAATATACATAAATGTACTGTTGCAGACTAATTTTCCCATACAACACATTAATCCATAGTTTCCTTCCAATTAGTAAGTAATAATTTTTTGCTTTATCCAAAAGAAGATATAAAGTTTTTAAAACCTTATATTACTTTTGATTAAAAATAATATGCTGTTGGATTTAAGGTCATTCTGACTCCTCACCTTAAAATATTATTATATTTTACTTCTTATATTAAAGAAGGTAAAAGAAAATAATCTCTATTTTACACCAGAAATATTCATTTTTTCAATGTATTCATTAATTCTAGATCCAAAAGTTCATCTAGGAGCCTACAGTGAAATATACTCACTACAGTTATTTTGAGCCTAAAGGTGATTATTACAGGGAACAAGTTACTTACTTAAAAGTTTTTTTTTTCTTAGAAAAACAGAAAAAGTTGAGCTTAGTGAATGATTTGTAAATATTAAGGCCAAGCTACTGTATTTTGCACGAGAATGTAAGAAGTAGCTGTGGCCTACTGCTGACCTTATAACCAGGCCACAGCTTCAAAGAAGTCAAAGGGTAAAGGACGGAATATAGTCAATGCACACTCAAGTCAGCTAAATGTTGCTATGAGCATTAAAGCTGCAAATCTCTGTCTCTTCTATCTTCCAACACTCTTTGAATACATCTCACTGAAAAGATTGAAATCATACCCAGAATCTAAGTGGTATAAGATTCTGGCAAATGTGTTCTACTTCCTGTTATTCAGGAAGAGCATAGAAGGGATAAAGTGTCACCAATAAATAAAGAAAATGTGAAGAAATAACAATAAAAGGAGTGATTAGTTCTCTCAAAATAGAATGGCTTAAGAAAAGCAACTCAGAAACATAAATTTTGTGCTTTTTCTTAAGGATTAATAAGTAATTTACTATTAAGAATGAACACTTGGAGAAGTCTAGAAGTCTAGAAGCATAGAAGTCTATGCTTGCTAGACAAGCATAACAAATACTCAGAGTTATAGAAACATGAAAGAGTTTAGAGCGAAACAAGTGCAAGTTGCATGGTAGGAACAAGAAAAGGATCAGTAGTACTGGATACTGAAAAATGCTGTGCAAGTTTACTATGAATATTTTCACAAATTGCAAACGAATTTTTAACTTTATGGTGATTTATGCCACTGAAGAGTGTGTAATGATCCACTTGGTATTTTAAAGGAGGAAAGGAGGTGTATAAAAACTGGGACACCCAGAAAAAAAAAAAGCTAACATTTTTTTAGATAAATCTTTAAATTTGCTTTAATTAGTTACACATGACAGTAGAATGCATTTATGCACTTTGATATATCATACATAGATGGGATATAATTTCTCATTTTTTTCTGAGTTAAACACTGTTTATAGAAATTATCACAATTTTTCCATGGACACAAATATTTTTGTATATTAATTCATTCATTAAATTAGTTTTTAGAATTCCCTCTGTTTAGAAATTGAGATTCTTTATGTTCAATTTTATGCCAGTTATCATCAATCTTTTTCTTGAATCAAAAAATATAAACACAGTTGGAAATATCCTTGTGTACTTTCTCCTTTAAAGAACATGATTATTTCAATCAGCTTCTCATTGCTCTGACAAAAAGTCCTGACTAGAACAACCACTAGGTAGAAGTTTACTTTGATTCATGGTTTCAGTCCACTGATGGCCAACCCCATAATTCTGTGTCTAAAGTGAAATGAACAACATGGAGAAGGGCATGGTGGAGAAAAGCAACTCAAGACATCACAGTAAGGAACAGAGGGAACTCTGCTTACCAGGAATAAAATATACACTTAGGGGCCACATTTCCAGTACCTACCTTCACTAAATATATTCTACCTAATTAAGGTTATGGTCCAGTTAATCCATATCAGTGGATTAATCCACTGATTAAGTTGTACTTCTCACAAACTAATCATTTCACCCACAAAATTCTTTATTTTCTCACAGATGAGCTTTTGGTAGACACATCATACATTAATCATAATGGCAGAAAATGTTTACTTTGGCTCATGGTTTCAGAGGTTCAGTCCATAGCCAGCCAATTTCAATGCTTTGGACCTGAGATGATACAGATCATCACAGCTGAATGGTATGGTGGAGGAAAACAGATCTGTTCATGACAACCAGGAAGCAAAGAGAGAAATAGCTCCACTCACCAACAACAAAATAAAAAAGGCAAAGGCATGCCCCAATGATCTCTTTTCTTTAGATACACCCTACCAGCCGACAGTTACTGCCCAGCAAAATAGCCTTTTCAAATGATTAATCCATCAAATGTTTTAACCAACTGTATGTAATAGCACTCAAAATATAATCATGCCAGCATTCTGCATTGAGCTTGCTTTTTAAAAGAAAATAAAGTGATGAAGAGGGAAAGATGAAAAGGCAAACAGAAATACAACTTAAGAACCCTGCATTATTTGATAAATTTTCCATGCTATTTTCATCTCCTACCTTAATCTTTAATTCTA
Organism: Ictidomys tridecemlineatus; assembly: GCF_052094955.1. Classification (NCBI taxonomy): domain Eukaryota; kingdom Metazoa; phylum Chordata; class Mammalia; order Rodentia; family Sciuridae; genus Ictidomys; species Ictidomys tridecemlineatus. The sequence goes on from NC_135479.1 coordinate 170,538,676, forward strand.
TCATGTTTTCAATAGAAAAGAATTGACACAGGATGGAAAAATATAAAATAGGTCATTCAATCTAGTGGTGATTTTCTTTGTTTTTTGTATCATTGTGCATTACATTTCTCATCTGGGAAGAAAAAGATAACTACTGTCATTTCCTCTCCTGAAATGACATTAATCTTCCAGACAAAATTTACATGACTTGCGTATTACACGACTCAAGGGAGATCAGAAGGTTATATTATAAGCAGTATAAAATGATTACAATATTTTAAAAAGAAAAGATAACAAATTGACATTGGGAGTATAAGGAATGAGGTAGGTCAGAAAAGCATATGTGAAAATTCCAAGACAAGAAGAAAATCAGAAGTAAGAAGTTCCAAAAGGAGGACAAGAATTGTGGAAATATTCAGGCTTTACTGCATTAAAAGCAAAGAAAAGAATTTAATGTTTTCATCAGTACAGCAATATGCTCATTTTTTTAGGTAAACTTTATGGAATTAGTTATTTGGCAACATATAACAAATGCCCATCTAAGAAATTTAGTTGGGTAAGCTGCACACTTTCTAATCTCCAGGGTAGTGTGATTGCTGATTATATTAGCCAGGATTCTCTAGAGGAACAGAAATAACAAAATATGTATGCATATGATTGTTAAAGGTTATTTATTAAATTGACTTATACAGTAAAAAACTGGTTAGTGTCTAATGGCCATCTGCATACCAGAAGCTGGAGGAAACAGTTTCTGATCAGTCCAAAAAGATGAACTCTCAGATCAATAGGGACCAATGATGCGGCCCTATTTCAAGACTGAAGGCCTAGAAAGTTCCTGAGGATCACTGGTGAGAGTTTCTGTTGGAAGACAAATGGAGTTGGAGTCTGATGTTCTCTGGCCATGGCAGCAGCAGTGAACACACCCAGTGAAGAACTGAACTCATATCCAATATGCCTTCCTCCTTTTTCCACTTTTTGTTCCTTTTGGTCCCCAGACCACCCATATTAAGGCCGTAACTGACCCCCTCAGTTTTCTGTCCTACATGTCAATCATCTCTAGAAATACCCTCACTGACATACCAATAAGTCTCTTATTCTTGGGCATTTCCTAAGTATGTCTAAATCTAATCAAGTTGATAATCCAGATTTATTATCACATTGATGATTTTGATAAGATCAGAACTTCTTTAACTCTGCAACTAAATTTATTCTGCATTATATCATTCTGATTTTATCAAGTTTTGATCAGGATTATGGGCTTGAATATTAGCTCACTGAGAATAGACATTTGAGGATGGTTTAAGGGATTATAAATTGTGATTGAACTCATAAACTCAGATACTAAGCTAAAGTGTCATTCTCCTCATAAATTTGTATGATATTTTAGGTACTACATTAATTATTAGGGAAACATATAAAGAAAAGGATGCAAGAACATTGCAGATTAATGGTCAAGGAAATTCAAATATAATAAAAAATTGATAAAATCATAGAAGGAAATCAATGCAGGAATTATCAGTGACTATGAGAGGGGAAAATAGGTTTTTGGGTTAGTAAATAGGTTTTGGGGTTAATACAATGATTTGTATTGCTAACTACTTGTTATCTAGGATTGAAGGAAAATAAGAAAATTGAGGCACTAGGTAAGAGTGTTTGAAAGGTGTTAGTCATGGTTTTCATTGCTGTGACCAAAACACATAACAATAAAAACTCAAGGGAAGAAAGCTTTATTTTGCCTCATAATATAAGAGGTCTCAGACTATGTTTGGCTTTCTTCATTGCTGTGGGCCCAAGGTGAGGCAGAACATCATGGGGAAGAGCATGGCAGAGGGAAGCCTCTTCTCTCATGGCAGAAAGGAAGATGAGAGAGAAAGGACAAAGGGAACACAAGGAAGATGTAGCCTCCCTGTGAAAGCCTCTAATAACACACCTCCTATTGCTTGAAGCCCCGCCCCTTGCCTACAGTTAATAGTTCATTCAAACTAGGATTGACTGATTAAGTCACAGCTTTCATAATACAATCATTTTACCTCCAAACATTCCCGCATTAACACAGGAACTTCGAAGGATATTTTATATTCAAACCACAAACAGTATATGAACCTGCTATTCATTGCTGTGAATAAAATAACTTAACATGACAAACTTATGGGAGAAAAAGCTTATTTTTAATCTCATGGTTTCAGAGGTTTCAATTCACAGCTGGCTAGTTCAAGCTTTAGGCCTGAGGTGAGGCAGGACACCATGGTAGAAGGGTGTGGTGGTAAAGAAAAAGAAAACTGCTGGGCAGACAGGAAGGAGTGGGGGAAGGGAGAGAGAGAGAGAGAGAGAGAGAGAGAGAGAGAGAGAGAGAGAGAGAGAGAGAGAGAAGGCTCAGGATAAGATGTTATTCCCATGGGCATGCTTCCAATGAACCATTTCTTCAATGAGTTCTCACCTCCTATAGCTCCCATAATGCCTTATAATTCACAGATGAGGTCAATGCCCTCATGATATCAGATTCCTTCCTAAAAGCCCACTTCTGTACATTGCTGCATTGAGGACCAATCCTTTAACATATGAGTCTCAGAGTGCACTGTGTAGTCAAACCATAACAGAAGGGGAAAACGTTGGTATATTTTGAGAAGAATGGATAATTTCATAGTGACTATAAGTAAAAGAAAGACAAGATTCTTTTCCTGTTGAGAATTAGGAAAAGAGATCTAATTGCAGAACATAAACTATAAGATAATACCATTTCCTTTCACTTATATGACTTTATTAAATGGCTAATGAATATGGAAACAATTACCATAATTAGAAGATTATCCGGAAACTATAATCATATGAATTATTTCTTCGAATTCAGGATAACAGTCTGTTTTCCTTTATACACAAACTATAATAATTCATTTATCTATAAACTATAGCATTTTTCTCAATGATTTTTAAATTGCATGGTTATGATAAGTTTAGAATGGTAGGTGGTAAGACCATTAGCTGTGTTTTTGTTATAAACATATAACTCATTTGTTTTTTATAATATGTAATTCAACCCCTGTATGAGCTCTAGAAATGAAAAATAGCACATTTTAACACTGTTGAAGTTGAAATATATTCATAGAATGGTTATATTTATGGCCATTTTGAAATAAAATGAATATTAAAAACTTATTAACAGAAGCATGAGTAGAAATTTGGCTTGATGTTTATTTTCTGAGAGGAAAAAGAAGCAATCCATGGCAAATAAATTCTAATATATACATAAATAGAAATTTCATTCCCCAGACAGATTTCTCTTACAAATCATGATAATTCTATTTAATATTCCAGAAACAAGTTTGAATAAGAGTCTCCATGCTATTGGATTATAAAAATAAATTTCCCACAATCTCATTGCTTTTCTTTTTATCAACAATGCCCAAATCTCATTTTCTTTTCTATGATAGGAGTGAAATTCTGACTCTAAACGGTTCTCTGATTGGTAGTGATGGAATGTATTGTCCACTTCTGGAAAATATGGCATTAGGACAAATTTTCTTTGTGTATAGGTTTTGTTTCTTGGTTAGAAAAAAAAAAAAAGCAAAAGAGGAGTATAACAAGTCTTAACATAAGTTCACCTGCTTCATGCCTTACTCTGAATGCCCTAGAACAACATGCAAAAATGGAAAGATATGTTGAGTGTATACTTAATGTTACATTAGAAATTGACAAACTCTTTTCCAAAGCAAGTGCACTATTTTATATTCTGATTAGCACTGCATGAGAATTATGGTGTTCATCTGCTATTAAATGTTTGATAGTTTCAAATATACTATTTTTGCTATCCCATTGGGCATTTGGAAAGAATTTTAATTGTTTTATTTTATATTTACATTAAAAATTATTTATAACAATGTTTCATGTGCCAATTAGCATAACAACCTTTTATGTACCAATTAGCTATCTATGTCTTCAAATGTTTTGTTCAGCTTTTAATTTGGTAGTTTGATTTGTTACTAAACTGTAAATGTTATTTTTTAAATTTTGCTAGGAACATTAACATGAAAATCTTTTTTAAAATATTTTTTCTTGTAGATGGACCCTTTACCTTTATTCTATTTATTTTCTTTTTAATTTTATGTGGTGCTGAGGATTGAACCCAGTGCCTCATACGTGTGAGGCAAGTGCTCTGCCACTGAGCCACAATTCCAGTCCATGAAAATCTTTTTGTGAAAATATATTTTAACTGTTCTTAAATACCTAAATTTGGAATTGCTAGTTATCGGTTAGATGTACATTTGTATTAATAAGAAAGTGAGCTATTTTCCAAAGTGGTGTTCAAGATAAATCTCAATCGGTTGCTCATATTTCTGTATTCCTTTCCAGCATAAGCACTGATGGCCTTTGTTACAGAATTATTTTCTATATGACAATTGTCTTGGGGACATAGAAATACTATCTCTCTTTATACTATTTTCTATTCAATGCAAAAATTATGTCTTCCTCGGGTGAAGACAACAGATGTACCTAATGTTTACAACAGTACAGAATCCCCTAAATTTGCAGTTTTTCACTTCTGATGATGCAACTCACTGGGCCCAGTCTTCTCTACTACTTTGCACTTCTTTCATGGAACTTGAGCCCTGGGGAAACTGATTCAAGCCTGACAGCTTATGATACTTGCTGGACCATGAATAATAAAATCATTTATATGACCCAGATTCTTTGTGGTTTGTACTAGCATCCAGGAAACAGTAAATGATTGATTAATCCATAAGCTTACAATTAGGGTAAAATTTTAGACTGTTCATAATTCTTGGCAAGGGACTACACTCCCACCAATGTTTGACAGTACTGATTACTCCATGTTTCTCTCCAAATTAAATGTTTTACAATCCTGATGATAGTTATACTAAAGAATTCTGTATCCAAAATTCTTTTTCATTAAGACCTTGAGTTTTGTATTCCATTTTCTTCTGGTTTGATTGATCCTGACAAGAAAACCAGTCACTTTATCATTGTTCTCCTGTATGTAATCGGACTTTGAGATTTATTCCTTTAGTTTACAACAATTCAAACTTTAAGTGCCATATGGTTTATGTGTTTTTATTGTTTGGGATTTGTTAATATTTTTATAATTTTTAGCAAATTTGGAAATTTTTTTATATTACCTATATAAGTTTTCAGTCACCCAAATTTCTTCAGAACTCTAATTGCATATATATTTGTCCTCTGTATATTGTCCCATAGGTCACCCACTGAGGCTGTAGTAATTTTTCTTTTGCAGGCATTTTTATTTTTGTATCTTTATATGAATAGTTTCTGTCTATCTATCTTTAAGTTCAATAATCTTTTTGCTAGTGGATTCAATAATCTTTTCTTCTAACTTTTAGATTTTTAAATACTATTAGTTTCTGCTTAAAAATTTTCTTTTGTACTTTTTTATGTTTTCTGTTTTTCTCCACATGCCCAGGTTTTCCTTTAAATAATTAAGCATGTTTATAATATGAACTAATGGGTCTTTTTAATCTTGTGTAAAATCTATCATATGTGTCATTTTTGAGTCTTTGTCTAGTGACTGATTCTTCTTCTCATTGTCAGTCACATTTTCCAGTTTCTGGAAAAATCCAGTGAATGGATTTTCTCTTTGTTAACTTAAAGATGGGTAATGTTGTTTCATCAGGCATATGTGGCTTTTAAAAGCAATATTGATCTTGATAAGCTTGCCTCTAAGTTTTGTGTGTGTCTAAAATCATACTGAGATTTTATTCTAGGATTTTGCAAACACTACTAATAAGATATACCCTGGGTCAATGAGAACTATTTCAATTATGTGTGAACTCTGGGAAACACATATCTTATCACTTTCCTGACACTGTTTCTCTGGGTTCATTTCACTCAACTATATTCATGAACACCTTCATATTCAAAAAACATTCGAAGACAGCCTTGTGCAGATTTAGTAGAGCTCTTTGTCTATAGGATACCCTCTTCTGTATTCTTCTACTCCTGTCCACAATTTCTAACCACCAGACTTGGAATTCTAATTTCAGACTATGAAAGTCAAGCAAGACTACTCTGCTTTGAGTGGGTTTCTTACTTGTTTTGTATTTTGTCCAATTGCCTAATAGTTTATGACAAAAGGGAAATTCTAGTCCTACTTACTTCAAGGTAATGAAACCAAGAGTGTCTAATACTTGTATGTAAGTAAAAATCAAAATAACAAACAGAAGAAAAAATGCAATGAAAAATGCACACAAAAATATGATTTGGATAGTTTAAAATATTAATCCATCTCACACAGCTAGCTAAAAGTACACCCATAGCACAAAAGTTAATAACTAGAATCACCAAGTTGGACTTACTCAAGCTAAAAAGTTTTTTCTTAGCAAGAGAAACAATAAGAGAGGTAAATAGGGAGCCTACATCCTGGGAACAAATTTTTACTCCTCACACTTCAGATAGAGCCCTAATATCCAGAGTATACAAAGAACTCAAAAAACTAAACAATAAGAAAACAAATAACCCAAGCAACAAATGGGCCAAAGACCTGAACAGACACTTCTCAGAGGAGGACATACAATCAATCAACAAGTACATGAAAAAAGTGCTCAGCATCTCTAGCAGTCAGAGAAATGCAAATCGAAACCACCCTAAGATACCATCTCACTCCAGTAAGATTGGCAGCCATTATGAAGTCTAACAACAACAAGTGCTGGCAAGGCTGTGGGGAAAAGGGTACACTTATACATTGCTGGTGGGACTGCAAATTGGTGCGGCCAATTTGGAAAGCAGTATGGAGATTCCTGGGAAAGCTGGGAATGGAACCACCATTTGAACCACCTATTGCCCTACAGGGATACTGTACTACAGGGATACTGTCACATGGATGTTCATAGCAGCACAATTCACAATAGCTAGACTGTGGAACCAACCCAGATGCCCTTCAATAGATGAATGGATAAAAAAAATGTGTGGCATTTATACACAATGGAGTATTACGCAGCACTAAAAAATGACAAAATCATGGAATTTGCAGGGAAATGGATGGCATTAGAGCAGATTATGCTAAGTGAAGCTAGCCAATCCCTAATAAACAAATGTCAAATGTCATCTTTGATATAATGAGAGCAACTAAGAACAGAGCAGGGAGGAAGAGCAGGAGGAAAAGACTAACATTAAACAGAGACATGAGGTGGGAAGGAAAGGAAGAGAAAAGGGAAATTGCATGAAAATGGAAGGAGACCCTCATTGTTACACAAAATTACATATAAGAGGTTGTGAGGGGAATGGGGAAAAAAACTAGGAGAGAAATGAATTGTAGTAGATGGGGTAGAGAGAGAAGATGGTAGGGGAGGGGAGGGGGGATAATAGAGGGTAGGAAAGGCAGCAGAATACAACAGTCACTAATATGGCATCATGTAAAAATGTGGATGTGTAACCAATGTGATTCTGCAATCTGTAATTGGGATAAAAATGGGAGTTCATAACCCACTTGAATCTAATGTAGGAAATATGATATGTCAAGAGCTTTGTAATGTTTTGAACAACCAATAAAAAAATAAAGTTCAAAAATGACTTTTTATTTATGCAATTATATTTACAAATTTTTGATTTGACTAAATGCATTCATGACAGTTTTAACTTTTATGCAAATATCTTTTATAAATTATAATGACTTTTTTTCTATATCCTGAAATATAAAGAATAAAACTGCTCCAAAAGGTGTATTCCAAGTATGAATTTTAAAAAGTAGAAGACAAAGATATAACTCACAATTGTCACTTTTAAAAGAATTAAATGGTATACTTGCTTAATTTTAAAACAACAACAAAAATACTTTGAAAAATGAGAGTGTAAGAATATTTGGAAAGCTAATTCTTTTTAGTATACAAATAATATAAAATATGAGTTTATGTGATAGGAAATAAGAGTATGTAGAATACCAACAATGACAACACAAAACTTTCTATGTATAATATTATAAAATAAATCTATAATATATGCCAGAAAAATATATTTCTATTTTATTCTTAAAATTTTTAAATATTTGTTTTGAAGTAACTCATGCCAGCCAATAATAATCTATATAAAAGTAAGAACTGTATCTTTAGTGTTTTTGTTGCCTGAATACAGCTTAATTTGCATCAAATGACTGAACAATTAATAAATAGAAAAATAAATGAGTAGTATAGGGCCAATAGAACATTGGAATATTATCCGTGTGAATGTTAGAAATAACTAATTTTCAGAAATATAGGCTGAAACAATCTAAATAGAGGCAATATTTCATAGTCCAGTTTTCATTAAATTAACTCAGGTACGTTGCATAAATCCTTGAAATCAGCAAGTTGCTTGGACATAGGGATAAGCAATGCACTTGCACAAACCACTTCCAATATAACCTCAAAACCACCACATACACAGTTTCTGAGAGACAGACAGTTCTGACAGTTGTGAAACTGCTGGCACAAAAAGAAAGACAAAGTAAAATATCCTCAAATGTGTGAACCTACTCAGAAAAGTATATATTAGTATTCCCTATTAGTGCTATTCTGCTGAAATTTGATAATTTTTTTTGTAACCAATCCAGGAACTTACCACTAGTTAATCTCCAATGGACCCTGGAAAAGGATCACATGAAGTATCACACATCCAAATGCAAACTTTCTCAAGCTATACAGATGCTCTCTTGCATTATCTAAAAAGGGAGATTTGAAAAAGGTGAATGTGCAAATATCTTCCCTGCAGGTAAAATGATTAATAATTAGGATTGTCTTTCCCCCTAGATGAGTTCCCTTAAAAAGCTATACAGAAATACTTTTAAGAAATTCAGATTTTCTAGAAGACATTTTTAAAAAGCATATTTTGTAATCTAAGACTTGCTTCCCAATTGTAAAAAGATTTTTGACTTTCTTGTAAACTACATTCTTGGTTTAAAAATAATTAAATATTAACATTGTTAAATGCACATTTTCATTTCCCAGAAACATAGAAACTTGGTGTTTGTGATAGTTATTCCTCTTTATGGAGAGTCATAAGAACCTGGACACCTAGCATAATTGGACCACCTTCAGGATTCCTTCCACTGATTGAGTGCCTAGGTGAGAGCTGAAGGCATTCATTGTGAATTTGTAATGACCACGGTTAATCGATTCTCTTCATAAAAGTCTGCAGATTTAAGCCTCTTTAGGAGTAATATAGCTTGTATTTTCAAAGGCTGTAATCACAAAATTTAATATAAATAAAAATACAAGGATGGCCAACTATAAACTGATGTTCCCTCCATCAGGTATTGGAGTCTCTCCACAAATGCACATTGCATTTTGCATTTCTTTCATAAAGCATTAGTCATACTGAAGCAATTTCCTAAATTCCTTGGTCTTGGCTGCTTTTTCTAATATGGATGTCACTTTGAGTGCAACTGTACTCTAAATCTTGACATCATAGATGCCATTAGAAACTAGAAACCAGATATTTCTGTATATTGAGAGTCATAAAGCTGAAAGGATATTTCAGGTGGGCAATTGATTTTTACCTTTCTCTTCAGTATTATATTTTGTTCTATAATTAACCCTGCAAGACTCAGAGCTCAGAGACATATTTAAGCATTATTTCAGTGGTGCTTTGGTGGCTCAGAACAGCAAATTATGTGATATTCCTGAAAAAAAGATAAAGAAAGATACAGAATATAAACTCCTGGGAACCAGAGGACTATGAAACATAATGTCTTCCCTTTTTCTGTTTTAATCCTTGCCTGAAAATCACAAATGATTACACTGAAATTTTGTATCTTGATGTTTAGGCAAGTTTTAATAAGCAGCATTCATTTTTCTCTGGAATTTATATTTTAAAATAAGTTTTTTTAGACTACCTCAGACTTTGAATTAATAGCCTTTATTTTACTCTTCTTCAGTCAAAATGTGACAAGTGTATTCCATGAATTCTCTTATTATTTCTTTTACAAAACAATGCTAAACATCAGTCATTATATTTAGAAAACACTACTTACCCCCAGTGCTGTGGCACATGCCTGTAATCCCTGCAGCTCATCGGAGTGAGGCAGGAGAATCGCAAGATCAAATCCAGCCTCAGCATATTAGCAAGATCATCAACAATTTATTTTATTTCAAACTAAAAATAAAAAGGGCTGGAGATGTACCTCAGTAATTAAAAATACTACTTACGATTAAAATTTAAAAATGAAACAGATATCATTGGCTATTTGGCCAATGGAAAATTCACATGAGGTAATATTTAGCTTGTCATCTTAAGAACTATGAAGTATGTTTTCTGCCAGATGTATTTGTTAACTTAACTCACATTTTAGAAATATGAATAATATTTACTTAGAATCAATTTTAAGTTACTTCTGGATCCCAAGTATTCTATATAATATGATTGTTTTTCTTGAATTTCTCAAGGTTATTAAATTTTTTAAAAAATTATCATTGACAAAATTTTCCAATCATTTGAGCCTTTTTTTTTCTTTTTTTGCCAAATCACTCTTACTTCTCTTATTGAAAATGTATTAAAGCTCTTCATTACCCAAAAATTAAAACATCTGCCATGTACAATAGTTTACTAAGCTTCTAAAAGGTTGGTAGCTTTAAAATCACCAGATTCATATCCTGCTGAGATTTCCAACAAGATTCAGAATTTTCTGAAGGAAAATGTTGTGGGAACATGGTATTAAATGTATGGAATACCTTCTTTCGCCTCAGCTATTAAGATAGATAAATTGTGCCAAGGTACCCTGCTCTATTTATTTGCTAAAGCTGCCATAACAAAGTATCACAGATGAATAATTTAAACAAATTATTTTTTCACACTTCTGGAGATAAGAAATCCAAGATCAAAACATTGATGATTTGATTTCTCCTGAAGCCTTTATTTTTCACTGGCTTGAAGATGGTCACTGTTATAGTTAGGATGTGAGGTTTCTCCCAAAAGCTCATATATGAAAAAATAAGGTTTAGAGGAGAAATGATTGGGCAGTCACAGTCTTAATCCAATCAGTGAATTGACTTCATAATGGCATTAACTGAATAGAAACTGAAGGCAGGTAGGGTGTGGCTGGAGGAGGTGAATCATTAGGATCATGCCTTTCAGATATACATTTTGTATCTGGTGAGTGGAGTATCTCTCCCTGCTTTCTGATCTGCCAAACTCTTCTGCCATGATATTCTGTCTCACCTTGTGCCCCAAGGAATGGAGCCAGCTGCCTGTGGACTGAGACCACTGAAATCTTGACTTTTTTTTAATCATATCTTATGTTCATTCTCATCAATAATCATTGTATGCTAATATTTCTTTTAATCTTTAATTTTCACAGTTTTACTACCTATTTTTTTAAAAAATATTTTTATTAATTTTGCATTCTTCTTTTCTAACTAATTCTTTGAAATTTAGTGTGTGTATGTGTGTGTGTGTATCTGTGTGTGTGTGTGTGTGTGTGTGTGTGAGTGTGTGAGTGTGTGTGTGTGAGTGTGTGTGTGTGAGTGTGTGTGTGTGTTTTCTTTTGAGGAGTGGAAATTGAACTGCGAGGGTACTTAACCACTGAGGTATATCCTCAGTTCTTTCTTATTACTATTAATCTTCGTTTTGAGACAGGGTCTTGCTAAGTTGCTTAAGGTTTGTTAAATTGCAGAAGCAGCCTTTGAATTAAGATCTTCCTGCCATAGCTTCTGGAGTGCCTGAGATTATAAGCATGTGCTACTGTGCCCAGCAAATTACCACCTCTTTAAAAGAAATATTTGGTGGGATAAATTTTAGTGGTGCTTGTAGCCATTTTAGTAACAAGGGAAATATTGCTACCAGACTTTCATCATTAACCTATCCTGTGACCTTTTCCTAGAAGAGGGGGAATTTTTTTCTTTGGCTTTTTTTTTTCTTCAGCATTAAAATATATTTTTTAAAGGTATATGAAAATGAAAATGTTTCTTCCCTAATGTATCTCCAAAGTACCTGAAACAACTGCTAGATTATAATATGATGTGTAGTCATAATAATATGAAAAAATGAGAGTATGTTTTGAATAATTATTTTCAATTAAAATTAAAATCAAATGCATTAATGTATACAGTGAAATTCAATGATTTGGTTAGATATATTTATATAAAATGGAGGCAAATAAGCAATTTTATTGATAGAAAAAGCAATTACATAGATTAGATAATTTATTGAAAATTATGAATTTAAGAATTAAAAATTTATTTAGGTTTTTATATTGCAGAATTTCCACTCACAAGAAATATGTGGTTATGACATTTGAAATGGAAGATACAAATTAAGTATTTGTAGTTCCATGTACCTTAGTGTAATTTCTTTTAAAAATATTACTAAAGCCAGGTGCTAAGCAACTCAGTGAGACTCTGTCTCTAAAATATTTAAAAAGGGAGGACTGGGACCTTAGAAATGAGGGACTTAGAAAAATTTTCACATCTCTAGATATTTTATTTTTAAACAATAATTATTTTTAGTAACCATCTTTGGAATGTTTTCTACAAAAATATACTAGTGGAAAAGATGCCTATCTTTGAAAAATCTATATTTTATGATTAAAAAAACAACATTATCCTAACTACAGATTTTTAAACTAAACATACACTAGAAAATAAAACTAACTATTTGCTTAGTAAACAAATCTCATATTTGTCAAAGAGACAATTTTGTTAAATACAGAGACTCTAAAAGAGGTAATTTCAAACTCTCTTGACTCTTGATAAGCACTTGTGATTTTATAAATATTTTCATATAGATATCCTTGTGTGATAATTATAATAACTATTAGAAATGACTAAGAGTTCAAATAATTTCTCAAAATAATATTCAAACTTAAGTTAAAATGGAAACATAATCCCTTTGTTAATCCTATGTTCATGGAATTATTTTCCTTTACACAATCAAAGCTGAGAAGTTCTCAGATTAAATGGAAATTTGGTCAGAATTGCCAATTCACAAATTGAAACCGACAATTTCTTGGGAGAGGAATGCTGTACATGGAATCCTACAACTTACAACCTCCTATTTGGTTGCTTCAAGGATTACTTGAAGTATATGCAGAGACAGAGATAAAAATGCAAACACTGCATATGTCATGTACACTTAAGTTAGGTATGCTTTAGAAGGAAAAACAATTTTGATTCCATTTTCAAAAGGGTAGGAAAAAGAACAAAGTAGAAAGATGTTGCCATTTAAATATTTTTGGAGTAATTTACATTTTAATAGAATGATGATATTAAAAGATGCACACAGAAGTGTTTTGTCATTTAAATTTCATAATTACAGGCATATTTTAAGTGAAATGATAATTAAATATTTTCAGTTCCGACATTTTAAAAATGTCTTTATTCCTTTAGAGTCATTTCAAAGTGATGTATACATCTATCTTAAAATACTCCACTGACTGTCAATTGAATCCTGACTAGCCCATGATGCTGGTTTAGAGTAAATTCCCAACTCTTCCACATACAAGGTAGCTGCTTGTCTTCTATTCTTTGCCCTCTTTGCTGAGTTTTTGATGCTAATGACTTAACTACATCTGAAATCTGTTATGATGTCAGTAATTTTCACTTCAAATTCTTTATTTTAAAAAATATTTTATTAAGTTCTCAAAAATTGTTTGCATATAGAAAACGTTTCATGAAATGATGTCACTACAAATCTCAAATTGCAGTAATGTCATCTTGTTTTCTTTAGAGCTTTCTTGGCAGTTACCAGCATTATATTCAGACCATTTTTATTAAAATATATTTTTTTCCTTTTTTGGATTGGTTCTCTTGTCACATTTGTGGAGTGTGAAAAGAGGTCTAATTTCCAATGTTCTGATCAAATGATATCTTCTAGGTTTATTTTTGGAAGAGCTCTCCTGAAGAAGTAAATGCTTTTCCTTTCCTTTGTGAAAACAACAAATGATTACACAATCTTCCAGTCATGTTGTATAAATACTTGCAAAGCTATTTGTTTACATAAAATATGACTCTTCATTAAAACTAAGACACTATTTATTAACTTATTTTTCAAATATAAAAAGATACTTGGTTAATTGATACTTTAGGAAATTTTGTAAATTGATAAGATTTCTTGTTAGAAGAGCATTTTAAAAATAGAATCTCACCAATATAAAGATAGTTTGGGATAATGCAAAAAATAGTAAGTAACAACAACCAAAAAAAAACTGAACTGAAACCAAGTCACTGTAGCAATCAGGAAGGGCAAGGGGAACAGTGAAATGGGCTTTGTATTTTCCACATCATGTAAACTTGAATTATGTTGACCACATGAGAGGACAAAAGACAAAGCCTGGTTCAGTAGGGGCCTCAGAGATATTGATATTTTGAGAATAAGTTTAAGTAGTAGGTACAAAAGATAGCAACATTTTTGTCCTTTATATTATACCTAATTATTTTATAAATTCTTTTGCATATATGCTGTTTCACAATTCACAGCTTAAAACAGTTGAAATACAATATGAATGACAAAATTCTAAGATTGTCCTTTTTTTGGTATACTGTGCAACTTTTAATGAATCATAAATCAAAATATTTTGTGTCTTCCATAAATAATTTTTTTGTTATCAGACCAATACTATTATATCCATGACTCAAATGAAAATCAAAATTAATCCCTGATCCTTGTACCATATCCATGACTCAAATGAAAATCAAAATTAATCCCTGATCCTTGTACCATATCCATGACTCAAATGAAAATCAAAATTAGTCCCTGATCAGGTATAATATCAGTTTCTACTTCTGCTTCTTTTCATCATTTTTTAGTCCTGTTCCCTTCATCAGGACTTATATTTTAATCTCAGCTCTCCTGATATGTAGGTAGGCAAACACACTTTTTAATTTATGATTTTTCCATAAACTCAAAATAATACAAAGTAATAATAAAAAATAATAATAATGAATAGTTTGTATTTACCTACTGAAATTTTTCTTTCTTAAATTATATTTTATCTGTAATTTCAAATAATAACAGCAAAAAATTATTTGCCCTTAACACTGCTTTGCATCTGGACTGGGGGTTATATAAACAAAGGCATCTACTGAAGCCCTTTCTATTGTGAATGACTAAAAGTTAGAAGGTTCCTATAAGAGTCATTGGAAATAGATATCATGCCTGGGGCAATTGTCTTGAAAATCACTTCCCTCATGAAAAATTGTTAATATTAAGGGTTCACCACGACGGACCTTACCAAAGTGTTCCTGCTACTGAAGTTTTGATTTCAAATCCTGAAGGACCATTTGCTTCTCCTTCGTAATTCTCACTCTGAGTAGATGAATGATTCCACTTTCCGTGCTCCATAGCCAGCTATCTAGCTCTTCTGAAAGAAACACTGTTAAATTTCTGCATCTCCTGTTTGATTCAATTTCAAGGCTTTTGCTTTCTTTGAGAAATAATATGCCCTTCCCTGCCCCCATATGCCTAACATATTCTTGTTTATATTTCTCCTTCATGTTTCACATAAAACATGTTTACTTAGGCTTATTACTCATTTATAGACTCAGAATAACTTTAAATATTTCAGTGAATACAGCACAATTTCTTTGGCCACAACAATTTATTAAAGATTCACCTATTTTAACCATAAGAGTGTGTTTTACTTAGTGGTGAGAATTTGCTTGGATTTCTTTACTTCTTACAATATTTGTGAAAGCAGATATGAATAAATAGGAGTAAACACAGTATGGTGTGCAATGGGAATTGGTGTATGGTGAATCTAATTCTTTTTGACTGGTCTAAATACTGAATTATGCTGCTCTAGCTTTTATTTGAAAACATAATAAAACCAAAAATTATTTTGAGACCGCTGCCTTTTCACCCATCAGAATTCTTCAGGATGCCCCTTGGGGAATAGATTCCAGATAATTGTGCCCATAACTCCTCAGGAAAGCTTGCTTCCATGCAGATGACTAGGTATTTTGCTGTGATATTGTGATTTATTTTATCTAAGTGAATGGTTTCCTATTTTGATTGTACATTAGAAACCCATGTAGAAGCGAATCTCAAAGTATGATCTCCAGACCAGAAGTTTTAGTATCACTGAGAATTTATTTTAAAACATAAATTCTTATACCCTAACTCCAACTATGATGTAAACTATGTTCAATCTATGTTTTAAAAATTCTACAGATATAGTATGAGTATGTTGTTCCAGTATGGCCCAGAATTATTTTGTTCCCTTTTTTTCCAAAATAAATCACATTGAATTATAATCTATATACTTCTACCACTCTTACAATAAAAATAAATAATGAAAGAGGAGTTATTCTAGCATTTAAGCCATTCATCATACTTCATGTAAAATTCTCTGAATGCAAGCATGGTCGTATATCAAGAACATCAGGTTATTATGTTTTTCATATCATCATTAAGATAATAGATGCCGACAATATTCTAGTTTAAATAGTTACCAATCAGCACAGTGCATAAGATATAAGAATGAGTGGTAATTTTTTGCTGTTTTTATGTACTGGACAATTCACAATAGCTAGACTGTGGAACCAACCTAGATGCCCTTCAATAGACGAGTGGATAAAAAATTGTGGCAGCTATACACAATGGAGTATTATGCAGCACTAAGAAATGACAAAATCATAGAATTTGCAGGGAAATGGATGGCATTAGAGCAGATTATGCTAAGTGAAGCTAGCCAAGCCCTAAAAAACAAATGTCAAATGTCTTCTTTGATATAAAGAGAGCCACTAAGAATAGAACAGGAAGGAAGAGCATGAGGAAAAGACTACCAGTAAACTAAGACGAATGGGGGGAGAGAAAGGAAGAGAGAAGGGAAAACATATGGAAATGGTAGGAGACCTTCAGTGATACACAAAATTATAAGAGGTTATGAGGGGAAAGGGGGTGGGGGGAAAAAAAGGGGAGAGAACTGAACAACAGCAGAGGTGGTAGAGAGGGAAGATGGGAGGGGAGGGGAGGGGAGGGGGGATAGTAGGGGATAGGAAAGGTAGCAGAATACAACAGTCACTAATATGCCATTATGTAAAAACGTGAGTATGTAACAGAAGTGAGTCTGTATTATGTATTTGGGGAGTTCAAAACTCAATTGAGTCGAATGTATGAAAGATGATATGTCTTGAGCTCTGTAATGTTTTGAACAATCAATAAAAAATAAAAAAAAATAAAAAAAAAAAAAAAAAAAAAAAAACCCATCAGAATCCTGTGGCCAGCAAAAGTTCCCTTCCCATAGAAGGGAGAAATTTCAGCATTCCTAGATGCTTTGGTCAACACACCAGGAGACTCAGTGTAGAGAGAGGACTGACTTTGTCTTTTAACATAGTATCTCATTGCTGTGTTCTCACATGGTAAAATGGGTGGAAGATTTGAACTCACTATCTCCAGCCCTTTTCTTTTCCTTTTAAAGTAGTAATGTTAATTGAACCCAGAGTCTTGTGCATACCAAGCAAATACTCTACCACTAAGCTACATTCTTATGCCTATTTGAGAAAGCATCTAGCTAAATTACTCAAACTGGCCTGGGTTATGTAATCCTCCTGCCTCAGTGTCCTGAGTAGCTAGAATTATAGGCATATAACACTCTGCTTAGCTTGATAAGAGTACTTTTTTTGGTGTGTCTTGCTGGTAATTGAGCCAGAGTCTTGCCATACCAGACAACTGATTTTTTATTAATATACACATTCCACTCATGGGGTTCGAACCTCATGGCTTAATCACATCTTGAAAACCCCACATTTCAATAGTGATAAATTGGGATTGAAGTTTGAACAGGAATTTTGGAGGGAACATACACATTCAAACCACAGCACCAAAAAAAAGAAAAAGAACCAAAGAACTTGGTCAGCACTGGACATGCCCTGTGTGAGAGAAATCCTGCAGGTTGAACTGAAGTACATCAGACAGTAACTCAGCAATGTGCCAAGACCTGCATGGCTATTAATTCAGGTAACTGAACTGGGTGATGAGGGGATTAAGAAAAGACAGACACACAAATAGAGAAAAATCTGGTTCCTTGTGGTTCAGTAATGTTCCCAATAGGGAAGCAGTGAGAATGAACAACCTTTGCATGTTTATTATATAGATTTTTATCATTAAAAGGATTATTGTGAGAGAATTTCTTCAAAGCAAGCATATTTATGACCATGAGTATGAGCAGCCCCATTATGATCATAAGCTTTTGCTCATAACTTTCTATCCCTGAGCAGTTGGCATATGAACCTCAAGGTCAAGAATAGCTCCATGGCTGGCACAGAACCTCCTATTGAAAAAGGCATTACTATATCAACTGGGTGTTCTCTGCTGATGCCTTCTCACCAAGAGGTCCCAAAAGAGGCATCCCTTCTGTCACAAGACTCTTCAAGACCCAAAATTCAGTCACTGTTCCAAACAGAAATGGAAAAAGACAGAAAGATCTCTGGTAAAATCAAATTCATGACAACTGCAAAAGCTAGTGTTAATTTTATTTTCTCCAACATGTAAGAGACTAATGCAGCAAAACCCCCAATTATTATTCTGTGGTATTCTACATACAATGCAACCTCATGTAATTGTGTGACTTCATAAGTAAGGGGCAATCATTTTGGCGATATATATGGCATTGTTGACTGCTATAGATTAATATTAGGTTGATATCGCTTTCACATATTAAATGGAACTCACATGGGAACCACAAAAAAATAGCTTGTGGTTAAGCTATGAGGCTCCAACCCCATGAGTGGAATGTGTATATTACAAAATGAAAGGGATAGGGATTAACATTTTTCATTGCAAACATCAACTTATTAAGAAAGAAGATAATGATGCAGGATATTAGGGGCAAAATGCTATCAAAAAAGTTATGACACATAGGAAATAAAAAATAATCAAAGCCAGCTTCCTTTATCAGGAATTGCTGTAAGGAAAAATGCATTCTTACTCCAATAAAATGACAGGGAGAAGCAAAATAAAGAGGAAACAGTAGCCAATTTGTTGTCTATAAGAACTAAGAAATAGCATACAGCCCTGGTTGAATCTGAGGAAGCATGTCTAAGGCAGAGGGATTGGCAAGGGAAAAGGTCATGGGCAGAAATGAGATTAGAAGGATGAAGGTAGAAAAAGGCCTCAGTGTGTGACCTCAGTGATAGATGGAGCAGAATGAATGGATAGCCAGACACAGGTCAGATCAAGGACTTACTGGGAGCTTGGTATTCTTATATTCATTTTAATTGTGAGGAAACTTAGGTTCAGGGAATGTGAGCCATTCTGCTGAAATACTTTCCTTATACCCTGGTTCCAAAGTTCTCACTTTTCCAAATATGATACCTGGGCCAGAGTCACAAATGTGTTGAGTTACCACCTTCTAAGTATCTAGCATATCTTAAATATAAGTATCTATAACAGACATAGATATACAGACAGGCTAATTTATACTTAGTAATTTGATCCACTCTCTTATGAGTGTCAGTAGGGTCTCTGCTCACCAAATGTCTTTGGTTCATCTTCTAAAGTGTCACCAAAGTATTTTCTTCAGCACCTAGTCATAGGGGTGTTTCACCCATCTTTAATATGACTTGAGTCTGACTCCTATAATATAATTCTCCTCTAATAATGGTCCTACAGAATTTGGGTGAACACATTCAGAGCTCTTCCAAGAGCAATGAGGATCTACAATATGTGGGTCCCATAGCAGACTGGACATCTAAAGGGAACATATGGGAATTTTAAGATAGTTTGAGGAAATTGGTCAGTATGCATCACAGAAAATCAAGATAGAAAAGTACAAGACATACTCTGAGAGTCAAGAATGTCCCAGGAACCAATCAGAGTATGAAGGGAGGAGAAGGAAGCATGGAAGACATCCCAAATCAAGCACTTTTCAACCACAGTTTAGCGTTTCTCTCTCTAGCCCACATTAGCTTTTTTAGATTCTCCCTGGACATCAGAGGAGCTGAATCTTTCTCCAAGGCAGGAGAAAAGAAAGGAAATAAAAAAAAAAATGGATGTTAATTGAATGATACTACATGTCACATAACATCCCATCCTTTCCTCACTTATTCAGTCCATTGGCCTCCATTTTGATGTCGGGTAGAGAATCATTGTATACTATTGGTTTGTGTGGCCTTTATGGTATAGTGCTCAATAAAAACTGTCAAATGAGAAGAAAAAAAAAAAGCATTGACTGCTTTTGGAGTCACATTTATTTTATTCTCTCTGTGGTTCAAAACATGTACCAAAGGATTTTACAAACATTAACATTTCAAATATGTCAATATCCACCAATATATATTTAATTATACTCTATTTTCTCTATGATTATAATTTATAAGCACACATTTACCTGGTGGTCAATGCCTTATTGCATTCCAGCATACCAACACTATCTCTTCTATAGAACCATCACAGAAACATTTTTTTTTTTACAAAAAACATGATCCTCAGATTTATTTCCATCAAGTTCACTGATGAAATGTGGAAAAAAAAATGACCTTTTCTGGCAGACTGCCAATTGAATTCTGCTTTCAGACACTGAAGGTGTCTTTTGATTGTGTTTTGATGTTTTCGCCAACCTATTACTGTATTGACTTGATGGCAGTCAAAACATACATTTGTGATCTCATTTTTCTCCAGCAATTTTTTCCACTCAATCAGACATGTACACAAATATCCACAGGACAGAAGAATGCTTTTAACTGAAGCACAACTCTTAGAAATAGTGTCATATAAGAACCTATTTTTAAAGACTATAGTCTGCTCTTTATATCAAGTAACAACTCTGGAATAACAAACTATAAAATTAATGATAAAACAAAAGATGCATTAGGAACAAGTGATTCTAATAGACAAAATATTCTCACAGTGCTGAAGGACAAATAATTATTATACTCCTGTGAGACAATACCTTCTATGACTGAGTTAATAAGGTATAATTGTCTCTTTAAATAAGTATTAGAAATTATTTCTTGGTACCAAAAAATACAAAACAGCATCAAACATGCATCTTCTTAGACAGAATTCAAATCATTGCTGTCTTTCCTTGGTCCTCCTTCAGAATTCACTAATATGATACTAATATACTTCTGATGCTAAAAGAATTAAATTAAATCACACACCTCTAATTAATATTAATAAAATCACCTTAAAGATATTTTTATTCTTATTATTTTTTTGTTTACAGAAATCATACAAGGATGTCTAATCTTTCACCTTGTAATAAAAAAGTATTTTTCAATGATCATAAGCTATATCAATTGTTGACATCAAATTAATTTCCCAGTATGATAGAAATTTTTTAAATTCTTAAAATCATATTCAAATATGATGATATTTATGTAATGTGATCACTTCATATGGTAAAAATCTAGGTGCAGAATTTTTTGCATTGATTAAAGATACCATATCACTCACAAATTTAATGATTTTTCAGCATCAAATAAAGCTTGAAATGACACAAAATTGCCGAGTCTACACAGGACCTCCTTTAAGGAATGCACATCAGAATGTGTCATATTTCTACAAACTTCAGAGAAAGATTTTTTTCTCTTCTGTATTTCATCCTAAAAATAATATTAGTCTATATTTTCCCTAATTTCTACAAGCAAACTCCCATTAACCTTTCCAAATGTAAATCAACCAAATTGTTTTTCACAGATAAGTATGACTATTGCTCTTTATAAAGAATTAAAATTTAATTTATATGTTGTATAAATTGATTTAAATCAAAGTTACTTTTAATTCAAAATGAGATATGGTAAATTAATAGTAAAACAAAAAAAATATAATTAGCATACATATAAATATTTACAACTTAAATATTTGGATATTAATATATCATTAAAATGTCTATTTTCTCACATATATTTTGGAGTTTAAAAATACCTGACAAATATGTAGAATACAAGTAAATTGCTGTTATGGTCCAATTATAGAATATTATCAAACCAATTTTATTTTTATTTTTGATTTATGAAAATGTAAATTCTTTAAAGACATTAAAATCAGATACATATTTATTAAATGTATATTACTTAGTATTGCAAGAGAAGATTTAGCCTACAGTTACAAGAACTATTTGAACTATATCCTTCTGCAAATGTGTGCTTAATTTCAAAATATTTTTACAAATGTTAATTATAACTTTTTTTTTTAACTATTCATGAATGAGTGCTTGTGTTCTTTAAACTATCATTAGCTTTCTAAATGTCCAAAGCAGACACTTAAAGCATTTTTTCAGTAATATAAGCATGGATGCCATCTCCATTTTTTAGTATGTGTACATTCCATTCAATACAAAGAAATATGAATAATTTTAGTTTGAATTAAATATTAATAAATACACAACAGAATATTTCTGTTGTAGAAATGTTAGATTATGCCCCAAACAGTGGAAGTTATAAGCTTGGGAAAGACACATTTTGATCCCTTCTTTGAGGAGGAAATACACTTCTGAGATAATATTCTATCAAGAAGAAAGCGATCCCCATTATATCAAGTTTTCTTGGAGATGAAAGGAGAGGAACACATCCCTTCAAAGAAGCAAGTGCCTGCCAATGTTTTAAAGGCTGAACCTTAAAGCATCATTGGAATCTTAATTAATCACTGGAAAAAAGAAGAAAAGAATGTTATATTGTCCTCTGAGGGAGAGACACAACTACAGCCAGAAAATTGCAGAGTATCTGCCACCATCCAAGTGGTTAAAATACAGGCTATGGAATTTTAGTCTTTCCACTGTTCATCAACTTTTCTTTATTACAACCTTTTCCTTAATATTCAACTATTATATACTATATTCCTCTCCTCATCAGACTGTAATATTCCTTTTAACCTCTTTTTACTTGCACTATCTGAGTTTATTCTCAATAAAACTTCCAAGTTCTATTTTTTTATTCTGTTTCTCTCACCTGCTGTTAAGGCAAATTTGACCAATTATGGAATGGTTTTATACTAATTTTTAAATTCTTGTTGTTAAATTTCAAATTGCATAATTTTGTCTCTACAGCAGTATATCTTTCAAGTTCTTCGGATTTTTTACACATATCTTTGCATATTTTAAAAAGTTTCTCTAAGCTTTAAAATGCTATTTAAAGACGACAATAATCAAATATCACAACAAAGAGCACTGCAGAGTTAATTCAGTTTCTTAATCAATATAAACTGAATGTAATTTTTAAATAATGACAAATTCACTGAATTATAGGTTTCTCATAAACTTTGATGGTCTATTTATTTACCAAATTGCACTTTTTCTGTTGAATAATCGTCAGAATAGTTACCTTTGAATATGAGCTCTGTGGATTGTGCATTATTAATCATTGTTCTTATATTCCTTAACAGGTTAAGATTTTTCAGTAAGAAGCCTGAGTATTAAAATAAACATAAAACATGCACACTCTCCTCTATGTAGATACTCTGACGCTGTGGAGATAAATTTTGTAAGAAACAGTTTTCACATAAATTTATTATTCTTTGAATAAATTTTATTCAATTCACTTTTTTTTCAACTTGGTTTAGAGAAAAAAATAAAGTAGTAGTAATAATAAAGAAAAAAGTAATAAAGAATAAAATTATTAGAGAGCACTAATCTCATCTTGAAATATCACAAAGTAAAGATTATATATCTCTTTCAAATTATACTTTATTAATGATGTTCGAAATATCTCCACTCCTTAAAGCATTCCTTTGTCAAGTGTAGTTCTTGATAACAATCTGGTGAAAAGAAATACATGATCTATTCTGTATTGCTAGCAGCAAGTAAAAAATATAACATGAACCAATTTTTAGTGAAAAATGTACTTGAATTATTTGTGCATATTTTTAAGTAAGTCAATCTTTGCTCCAAGAACCTGGGACTATCAGTTTTAAAAGCCAGAATCTGTTTCCTTGTTACATCAGAGCATGCATTGGTAATTTGCTTCTTTTAAAATTCTTAATTACTTTTCTCAGTTTTCTCTGAAACATTTAATCATAGCTTCACCCATTCTCTTATTTCACATAGTAATTTAAAGAACTCTGTATGCCTAGTTTTTTGTTTACAAAGAAATCAAAGTAAAAAACATATAAAAATTAGAAAACTATTTCATATTGATAGATCTCTCTCTCTCTCTCTCTCTCTCTCTCTCTCTCTCTCTCTCTCTCTCTCTCACACACACACACACACACACAAAAAAAAAAAAAAAAAGACTTGAAGAAGTAAGGACAGCCCTTTGGTTAAATTTTGTAGAATTAAGCTCCTTAATTCTAATTCTCTTTACCTCCAATTTATCTTGAAAAGGGGAAGTAAGGCACTCTATCTACAGTAAATCAAAACTGTTTTTAACTGAAAACAAAACAAAATATTCTTGAATTCACTTAATACTATATCTAAACAACTGATATAACAATGATTTAATGAATTGAATTTTTTTCATTTGACAAACCCTTGCAGACATTTTTAGTCTGAAATATTTAGTGCACACTCATACTTAGTTAAATAACTGTGTGCAAATTTTAAAATTTGATGGAATATACTTATTAAAATCATTGTGCAACCCCAGTGGTGAATTTTTTCTCTTTCTACCAAGGACAGGGAACTTTGTAGTACTCACATTCCATCATGTGGCTGCAACATGTGCCATCCTAGGAGTGACAACTCCAGCAACACCATATGTCTCACCATCTGGATGAGGGTGTGCTGTCCATGCAGTGGTACACACTTTTCCTTAACAGTTTCTACAAAGAGACTTAGAAACTTGGTGAAATCATACCCATTAATTCAAGTCAGTTACTGAAACTTTGATGAGAAGAAATGTGATGGTATTTAGTGCTTGTCATTACACAATAATGTAAAATAAATTATAAAAGCAGTTTCAGGTCCTATAGTTAACACATGACATGTGTTAAGCAAAACTCCAGTTTTGCTTAATTGATTTTGGTTATATTGAAATTTCTTAAATATTTTTTGAGAACTTGCTACTTTTTGATAAAGTCATTAAAACAAGCTGAAGCTATTGAATTTTCCAATATATTTGACACAAAATTCCATAATTAAGTCATTAATATTTATTTAAATATTTATCTTCAAAGACTTGTTTTACTTATATAGTCTCACAGTTTATTGTTTGAAATGATTTTTCTTGTATTAAAATAATTTTATAAATGCAAAGATGAAAAGCAATTTGATATGAAGTCAGCTGCACACATGTACATATTGTTACCATGACATCAAATTGATTTTTTCATAAAATATTTGAAATAAATTTTTTATTTAAAAGCATGGATCTTGTTTCATAATAGCTACATTTCCATTCAAATCAGTTAATTGGTGTCTCTTGAGGTGCTTAACCACCCAAAATTCATATTACTTGCTATAGTCATATTATGGTTGCCCAAAACAGAATGGTTGGTCAAGTGGAAGGCCTGCTACTTAATTTTCAGTGTCTAATGTAAAGTGAAAATGTGAGCCTCACTATTAGACAAGCAGGGGAATACTGCTGTTCAAGGTAAGAAACAACATTTTTTTTGTATTCTGCCATCTCAAATTGTCATTGTGTGTGTGTGTTTGTGTGTGTGTGTTTTAATTTGCTGCTTACTGTCATTTTAAGTAAAGAAAAAATGAAATTTTAAGTTGTTAGCATGATTTTACCATCATTAAATTGTGAAATGACAGTTTTAAAATCACCAAGGTAACACAGTTTGTATTTTGTGGTTCCCAGATGCATATGCATTTTGTATAAACAGGGAAAGACTGCACAAATCTAACTCAACTGCTTATACTCCACTTCTTGATGCTTTCACATTCCAATATTCTCTTACTTTTGGCTCATGGAAAGTCAAGATGGACTAAAAGGTTGTTGCCCTTTACTATTTCTTGTAAGTTATCTGTTTCAGTACAAATGGTTGCCGAAGGGGAAAAAGATTAATAAGAAAGGATTTTTAGGGCCCTTTTTATTATTTATGCTCCTTAGAGCAGTCTGGACTTCTGTCAATATTCCAAACAAAACTGTTCCAAATGGGAGATGAGGCTCTGGGGACTCTCACTGTTATTAATGTGGCACTTACCTGGTACTTGCTTTAAGTCTCAGGAAACTCCTATGTATCTTGAGCTTTCTATAACTGATAAAGAATAGTGGATATACATATTGCTGGATCTCCTTTGTTCACATGAATATCTATTGTCTCATCAGTTTCATTCATAAAATACAAGTTCAAAGATAAAATCATTAAGAATTCTGAAATAGTGATGAAAGAGCATTAACAAAGCAAGAATGGGCTCTTTTGGAGTACCAGGAACTGTGTGAAGAGATAAGCCGTATGATCACGAAGCTGGTCCTAGGAAAATACTAAACTCTTTCCCAAAATCCTAAGTTATGACTTTCCTCTAATTTGGTCATGAGTTCTCTTTCTGGAGAATGGGTATAGATTCTAGCCCTGCCCTGACAGGGTTAAAGTGGATTTGTTTCTGGATATTTACCATGTGCCTTTCATGGGACAGTTCTGTGTCATGGTGGATGATCTAATGCCAAGTGTCTTACTCATAATTAGGTGTCTAACTCACAAAACATTTGTTCATACTGGCAGACATCCTTATGATTCTTGTCTGGCCTGTGTTTAGTTTATTCCTACTAAGATGGCCACTCTCTAGGAGAACTCTGAAAGGGAGATGAGTTTGGCCCTGGATTGTTGGTCAAGCAAGACACAGAGAAGGTTGTGTACAAAAAAAAAATGGGGGGCATAACAGAAGAGGACATATCACACTCCACTGTGGGTGAGGAGAGAGAGAGAGAGAGAGAGAGAGAGAGAGAGAGAGAGAGAGAGAGAGAGAGAGAGAGAGAGAGGGGATTCGTAGGTCCACACCTTCACACCTTTACTGGGGTCTCAAGATATTACTCAAGCAGTATTCTTGAAGGGAGTTCTAATTGATTGGATTTGTAGCAAGCAGGCATGAATCCTATGGATTTAGAGGATGGAGAAGGGAGTGACTATTGTCAACTGTGCTGTCCTGGGGTGAGTCCATGCCACAGAGGCCAATTGAGTAGGTTGTGTCTAGCCACCATAGGAAGATGGTCACCAGGAGGCAGTGATGAAAAGGCAAATATCTGGGTTGAATGGTTATCACTTAACCTTTGAAGTCAAAATAATTCACTACCTCCAGACCCTTTAAAAGTTCTACACAGGCATATTTGATCATTTCTCATTCATTTTTGAGAATTTCATAAAAATTCAAAGATTCTATATATGTTGTTTTGATTCACTTTTATAATTGACATTCTGTTTCCCCATTCCATATTTTTTTTAAAAAAACTAATAAGCTATAGAATTTTGAAATAGTATGAAAACTATTTTCTAATTTTCCAGTATTGATTCAAAAATAATAAGCTTGGGTTATCACAATTTATTACTCACATATTGCTGCAACAATACTGACTTGTATTCAGTGTTTTTCAACAGATACATATTTTTCTTCTACAAATACTAATATGTTGGCTGGGCTTTGGCTGGACTCATACAAGATATGTTGGTGTTGGACTCTAGCTGCATGATTTATAGTTATTCCCTGTGTCTTTTTCTAATCTTATGTCAATGAAGCTAATCTGAAAAAAATCCAATATATCATATAAAATATTTACACATGCATCTGGTAATTTTTTTTATGTGTAAAGGGGGAGCTTAAAAGTAGAAATAAGTTAGATTTATATATACCCCATGTATGAAATCACACAGATTTTTAATGTTAATTAAATTTTTTTAGATAACTAAAATACCATCATGAGCCTGTAGGGGAGATGTCACATAATTTATGTGAGTCTTGGTCATTTTATCAAAGACCATTCTTGTCACTAAAAGAAAAAATATCAAAAGTAATATCTCAAAATTGAAAACAAAAAGGCAGCAGAAGGTGTTGGTTTTTTCTTATGACAACTCTAGGTGTGAAGCAACTAATGCAAATCATAGGAATGGACTCAAGTATTGTTTATGTTGATATGTATGGAAAATTATATATTTAGGTAGAATAGAAATCTTTTCCACATAAAGTAATAATAAAGGTTTGGATTGTAGAAATATATTCTGTTTCTTTTTGCTTACTTAAAAATGTGGTAGTGTCTAGGGAATTTTTATATGCCTCTTTTATTTACTAATTTATATTTTGTTTACCCATATTGATTATATTCAAATTTCTATAATTATTGGGCGAAATGCTGAGGTTGGGGCTTTGGTGCTTAAAAAACAAAAAGAATTAATTCTTAGGTATCTGTGGAGTGCTGTCCACCTTTGAATTTTGTTGTCTCTTTGGTCATGCTCACTTAGATTATAGTCTCTGGATTCCTTCAGTCATTTGCTATGTGAATTATATAATATGCAAGTATGTTGAATCTGCTTTCTGTTGTGTTCTTTGAAATATTAGGTTTAAAGTCATTAAGACTAGAGATAGAACACAGGAAGAAGAAGAAACCTAGTTGAATTTGTAATTTATAATAAATACTGGTAGAAATATTTACAGAGAAAATTTTTTGAGGATAAATGAAAAGTACAAGATAAAGGATACTTTAACACTCACTACATATCTTATACTGAGAAACAATGTATCCCATCATGAAAAATATTCAGAGAATAAGCCTTAACTCAGATATGCTAAAAGAGCCAATACTTCCCTTTTTAGACTGTTTTTGGTCACCAGAGCTTGCTGATACCTACCAATTTTGTGTCAATACACTGTAGAAAGGTAAGGCACATATACTCAGAGTGTTCACTTTATATAACACATACTCCCTTTCTGCCTTTGCTTACTGAAAAGTTTTAATACTGATTTCTGGGTATTTTCTCTAGGATATCTAGATAGGGTTTCCAAAGATGCATGTAACACATTGTTAAACTTTTTTAAAAAGTATGATAGAGGGCTATTATAATGTTTTATATAATCATTGCTAAATTATTTATTTTAAGGCAGAAAGGGAAAAAATTGTAAGTAAACATTTGTTAAAAAAAAGATGGGACAGTATGTTATTCCTTAATAATGTGATCATGGTATATTTTATGCATCATTCTTTAAATATAGAAGACATTTTCAACTGAAAATACTATCATTCATTCCAGTAAATAAAATATATTGCATAATATTCTTCTCATGTTTTCTAAAATTATTAAGCTAAATTATATTGATAAAAGTTTTCTATCATAAATTTAATTTTCATATTTCATTTGAAACTTGAATTTGATTTTATACCTACCTTATATCTACTATATTACATGTATGTAATATAGGTACACATGTATGTACCTGTATAGACACATATACATACAGATTATTGCAATCAAAAAGCAAAATAACTTAAAGTGAATATTACCATTTAAAAGTTGCCTCACACTTAAAAATATTTAATCAACATGATTTAAATGAAAGCATCTTTTGATAATTAAAAAAAATAAACATAAGGGAATGTAAATTCATTTGAACAGCATAAGCAAAAAATGTAAACAGTACAACTCCTCAACTGTTCTTTTAAACACAGGGCTATATAAGACAGAGCTTTAAATCTTCAAAGTCATCTCTGGAAAAAGCTAGCAGTTCCTCAAGGATCACCTAAATGATGAATGTGCAGATTTCTATTTATATCACATTCCAAATGCTGATGTATGTCAACAAAAAAGTAAAACAGATGTTATCCAAGTTTCCTACTGAACCAAGAACATATGGGCCAGATGCATTGGATGAGAGCAAAAATTCACAGGGGCTGTGATCTCATAGAGTGATCTTTCTGACCAAATCTGTTTATAGGAGGATAAAAACATTCTACAAAGATAGAAAAGAAGAAAGCCCGAGGCTGACAAAGCTGTTTAGCTGTGGTCAAAAAAAAAAAAAAAAACACTTGGTGCAATTTACAAATGCACAGTGATGAAAGGATAAAGATATACCCAAGCACTTTTTATGAAACAAAATTAAATATTTGAAAAATAAATATTTTTCTGTTATTTATTATTAAGTACATTTTGCTTGCAAAATCCTACTATGAAAAAGAAATAACTGTAATCACCAAAACTCCTGTCTATTTTATATCTGACTCCACCTATCTGATGCCTCAAATCTAATTTATGCTTAAAAATGAACACAAATTTTAAAGTATTAGATCTTTTCTAAATATCTAAACTGTATAAACCCTACATATATTCACACAGGAAGATAATCCTATCTCAGAAATAAACTAGTAGCATATGATTTTTAAACATGCCTTTATTCATTGCCACTGTTTTTATGCATTAAAATATAAATAAATAAGAAGTAAAAGAAACTAGTGTTCTATCTATGCTGTTTATCTTTAATGTAATCAGCTTTCAGATTATAAATGTGCTTAATAAAAAAATAGAACAAAACTTTTTATCTTAGATAAAAATTTGCTTTTGGGGAGAGGTTTTCCTATTATCTCCTGTTGTATTTGTCCACAGTTCTATGTTCTGTAATTGTCTCCATATTCTTTCTTGCTTCCAGTGAGGCATCCTCTTTTTTATATAGGCCCAATTCATGCTGTGAGTTCTTGGCAGGCATATCTGAGCACTGGGAATTATTTATTGGGAAACACAGGATTACAGAGGTGCCATCTGGCTGTATAATCTGGACATTATCTATCTTCTTTCTATGAAAGGATCCTACAAACAATTCCATCGTTTTTCACTTTCTTCTTTAAACATATTTTCCAGGACACCATCAGCCAGGGTTATTTCTAAAATGTCTTAAATATGTCTTGAAAAGACTTATCTCACACATTTCCCTGTTGTCACACTTCCAAATATTATCTCCTTTGTAGACTGGGATCTCTCACCAACACACCCCACCCCTGTCCCCACCCACTTCATTACTCCCTTTATCCTCACTCTGACTTTCCTTATTAGAGTCCCACCTACTCTAATGAAACTCTGGGGGTCTGCTTCTTGTAAGTAAGCACCTAATGGACACTAACTCCCATTTATCAGAGATAATAACTAAGAAGTCTGGACAAATACAGGAAAATCATTCAACCTGATGTACTGCAAATAATAAAAAGCAAGGAAGGAAATTCTGAGAGAGAGAATAATAACTGAATTCTCTCAAAGACTTTGGCTTGGGTATTAGGATGAAGTCAGAGACACTAGAGCATCTACATTGATAAAAAGACCAAAGTCTGGCCAGATGAAAAAGGAGATTAACCAGGAAACACCCACAGACCTTTGAATGTGAAGAAGCCAGAGGAGAGCTTCAAATGTGGGAACTCCAGATTCTATGTATATAAACTCCGCCCATGTTTCTGGCTGAGCAATGCACTCAAAGCTTAGACTAAGCATTGATGAACTAAGACCTGAGAAAATGTGAGTAAGGAGAAAATATTCAGCTACAAACATTGGTTGGAACCGAGAAGTATATATTTAAATGACACAATTCCAAATTTTTCTCAAATATATTGTCAATTTATAAACAATTTAAATTGGGCATATATTTGTTTACTGTTCTTTGTATATGCATACAAAGCTCCTCATAGAAATTTTCATGTGGTTGTTAAATTTATATAGTCAGTTTTCAAGTGATTTTTATCATTTTAGTACATATATTGCAAACTACATTCAGAATATGTACACACATTTCCAATTTCCATAATTTCTCTGAGATGCATAAACCTAGGTTTGGACAATTAACATACACATATGTTGGAGAAAAATAACCAATTAACATCTATATTAAACAGTCAAAAAATATATAGAAATAGGGAGAGGGAGAAATTTAAACACTAATGGGCACAGTCAAAAATATAAACAAAATTGGGGGGATATAGGAGAAATATGTAAATGTATAATTAAGATTCAATCAGTTAATTTTATATTTATAATGGCATGTGTCATCTTTATAAACTCTCCGAAAAATGCTATTAAGAAATCTAACCTCGTAGAAATTCAACACTTTTATAGGTAAGTTTGGAATTATTAACCAGAAAGATATGGGGTATTTAAATGGTCTATGCCCATGGATTATGTATATATACACTCAAATATATTTTGCAAACTTCTAGTTCTACAAATCTAAAATGTTAAGTAACTAAAATAAATCTCATTTTATATTTATCACTTCTAATTAGTTATAATGCAGGTTTTGCAGGTATATTATACTTATTTTCTTGGATAAAGTTTAGGATTCCCTCAAGAATTGGTGTTAATTTGTAAGTTAACTTACTATTATTGCAACAGTATTTAATGTCTATTTTGTTAAGGAGCACCTATTTCAAGATATCTATGTGAAAGTTTGTCTTTTATTTGCTCTGAGTTACACAAATTATTTCCTGCTAGTCAGAGGAAAAAAATAGCAGGAAAGGAAAGAAAAAAAAAAAGGAAAGAAAAGGCAGAAAGGGAGATTGGAAGGAAGGAAAATGGAGAGAGGAAAATAGGGAGGGGTGGGGAGTGAAAGAGGGAGTGAAGCAGACTGAGTATTGGTATATATGTGTATGTTCACATCAAATTTTTAAAATAAATGTATTTTTAAGCATAAATTCTTCTTCTTTGATTTTAGCTAATTCTAGTTACCAATAAAATATCCTATAAATTAGAAGAAATGTATAGTTGCTTTTCTGGTATATTTTAAAAGAGAAGCCATAGAAGATAAAGATAAAGATGGAAATGCCACTCAAGTGGCAACACTGTTAATCATTCTTTTGATTTAGCAATTAGTTTGAATAATTGAGAAAGCAAGCATTGTTTCTGTCAGCCAGAATTGAGGTGGAAAAAGATTACATAGGCTCCTTTCCCTCTGAAATAGCATTAAATTTTGTTCCCTAAGGTTCTCAATGAGCTGAATACAAGTTAAGCTAAAGTCAAATACAATTTAAATGACAGTTGAAAGTGCAAGTTATAAACAGCATGTTGCCTAAATAAATCAGTAACCTTATAATCAGAAACTCCTTGCACTTTTCCAAGGCCAAATATCATTACTTCCCAATCAGTATGATTTTCCTATCCAGTAAAATTTACAATTTTTTTAAGTGCATATTTGTAAGAGCACTTTAAAAAAAAGACAATGTTCAAGGCTATTTTTCACCATATAATCATCTTGATTATGGGTTACTGTTAGCTCTTTCAAACTCTTCATCGTGAGAGATTTGGTGATTAGAAAGGTTTTGAAATCTTTTAAAATTTTATTTGCCAAATAACATTCTGATGATATTTCATCATGCAATTCCCTCCTTATTTTTAAAAACGAACATAAAATCTCACCTTAACAGAAAGAAGCAATTTGAGTTTGCCAAGGTGTTGTTGGCCTATTAACTTAGAATAGAGCTGGATAGAAGGTGCAGAAACTGACAATTTCTGAAAGTCATTTCGTTGAGATTTTTTTAAGTAAAATTTTATATAGTCCTACAAATTTCTTCAGTCCACCCACCATTATTTTATTAGCTGAGATTGGGATTGAAACCATTATCTGCCTATTTTCCAACTGCAAATGTTTTTACTATGTCAAGCTACCAAAAAAAGAAAGAAAGTTACTCTTGGAATTTTTCTCTATTTCTATTAAGTAAATTGTGTTTTACATATGTTGGAAATATCTGAGTTCAACAAATAAGTTGCATCAATGAAATGTCCCTGAAATAAAATATTTGAAATGTATTAGAGAAAACATGACAGAATCATGATCAACCCCATGTCTTTACAAATAATTTATTATATAATTATAAGAACAAAATCCCCAAATATTTACATAACTTTCTATTCTATTGTTTAATTTATCACATTCCAAATGTAATTCTTGCCACTATTAGTGATATACAAGTGATTAATAGAAATGTTGGCAAATTTGAAACTGACAGAGATCTTGGAACTGAGAGAGTGCTAAGTACTAAGCAGATCTATGATGAAGCAGAAGAAAATCATTATTAGAAACAATGGTTCAAGTTCCAGTATTTATTTTTATTATGGAAAGTATTTTTTAGATTAAATTAAAACACACCTTAAAGACCATTAATGTTTGCGAAACACCATTCAATTCCAAAAAGCAATAGTAGTAGCATAAGATTATAGATTAATTTTGTAGCTGTACTTGAACTTCTAATTGGAGATTATTTTTTCTTAATCACTCTTTTATTTATTCAACCAATACAAACCTAATATTAAGCTAGAAATAGTTGTAAGCATTGAAGAGGCAAGAAGAAAACAGTCTGCTCTGACGTGCAACAAAACTTATATTGGAAACAATGTCATTAGTGAAAAAAAAATTAAGTATCATACCTGTGATGATTTCCACAAAGAATTTTGAATGTCATCTCACAAGAAATCTCAGTTTTTCATTTCCATGTTTGAAAGCTCATGATCATTTCAAACTTTCTCATGTACTTTGCTTGATAGTACTTCTATCTTATTTCAGGTATCTTAGATGTTTCAGAGAACATACTAAATTTTGAAGTTAAGAAATAAACTTGAAATCACAGACAATCTAGATCTGTGTCTTTTCTGGTAGGGAAGTACTTGAATATTTTTGTTGAGAGTATATTTTTCAGTATTTCCAACATAAATGCTGAGTAGATCTAGAGTCAATTGAAGCAGAATATTTCCATTGTATTTCAAAATTCAACACATCTCTTTGAATATACTGGCAGCAATAATAGTATTTCCTACTGAATATCTGGTGTGGATCTTTATGGCACTCTGTTGGATCTTTACTACAAGAAAACCCACATAAACATAAATATATAAGGTCACATAAGTGAATATATCAAAAACGTCTTGTGATGGCAAAAATAAAAATTCAACTGTATTATACAATTTCTTTTGTGGAAATTTTGAAATTTGAAAAGATGGGGTAATCTGCCTAGGGTGATACTGCTCTTAAGTGGCTAAATTAGGATTTATGGGAAATCTAAATTAGAACTATAATGAGATATCACCTCATACATATTGCAGTGAGTACCAATAAGTAGACAAAAGATAATAACTATTGGAATGTTAAGGTTAAAAATAAAAAGGGGGAAACTTGTACAATGCTAGTATTTACATCGGTACAGACATTACAGAAAATAGTTTACGGTCTTTCCAAATAGATTAAGAACTAGAAATACCTTATGATAGATCAGTCTCACTTCTGAGTGTATACCCATACGAAATGAAATGATTACATCAAAGATATATTTCTTCTCCATATTTATTATAACATTATCCTCAATGACCAAAATATGAAATCAACCTAAATGCCCACCAATATATGAATGGATAAAGAAAAGTAGTATTTTTATCTCATTTAATATATGTATGTCCATATGCATTATATGCACATATATATGCACATTATATTTACATATATTCAAAGGAATGCCATTCAGTATTTAAAAGTAAGGAAATCTTGTCCTTTGTGACCATATGGAAAAACTGAAAGGACATTATGCTAAGTGAAACAGGAAAACAGGCCAAGCATAGAAAAAAAATTACCATATGATCTCACTTAATGTAATCTAAAAAAAATCTAACTCATGAAAGTAGAGAATAGAATAGACTGGTTGCTTCCAGGAGCTCTAATTTGGGGAAGGGAAGACATTGATCAAAGAATCCAAAGTTTCAGTTTGAAAGGATGAATAAGTTCTGGAGATTTAGTGTGCATCATTGTGCCTGACTAAGGTTATGATAATGGATCACATACTTGAAAGGTTTTAAGAAAGTAGATGCTAAAAAAGTCTCACTATAAAAAATGACATGTATCTGAGGTGAGAGATATGTGAATAAGCTCAATTTAAACCTCTCCCTAAGGATACATATCAAAATATCAGATTGTATATCACAGATATGGACAATTTCTGTTTGTCAGTTAAGTCCTGTGTCTGACAAGTTTATATCTTTCCCCACCCCAGACTAACCTCTCACCTTCACAAAGGCCTCTCCTCTGAAAGAGCCAGTTATCTCCCTGCTCTGCTGCCTCAGTCAGACTTCCACTGTGTACCTAGGGGCTCCTGCCTCTGGTGACTCTCTCACATCAGCAGCTGCTGCTGCGCCTGCCACCACTCTGCTGCCCTGGTCACCTGGCTCTATCACACCAAACATGGTAATGCTTCAGGGCCCTCTATTTAATCTTTGTCTTTATAGACCATTCATCTTCTTGAAATATACACGATAGAAACAAAGATCTTACTTATATCAGACCTCTGTTGAAGAACAGTTATATTGTACCGGCTTCTTAAGCGGCAATATTCTACATAACATACACTGTGAATACATAAATTATTTGAACAGAAAATATTCCAATTATCAGATGACCTCAAGAAGTCTGGAATATTTAGGCCATTTTCTTGGGCTTACTTCCACTTTAGAAATACCTTTTATTGTAGACAGGCCTGATAGACACACTCCATGTTACTGAATGATGCTATACAAGGATCTCAAACTGTTCAATGTTTATATGAATCATCTTTGAATTATGTCAATGGAAGATAATTTGCAGATTCCATTGGACTATTACTGTAACATAATTTACTTAGTTCACAAAATATCCTATCTTATATAAACTTTTCCCTGAAGAAAAGGGCATCACTGCTCTCACCTGAACTTTGACAGTATTGAAAATATATGTTATACTAATAGGTAGCAAGGACATTTCCAGTTGATATTTTATCACCTACATTCCAATTTATTATACAGTAGGTATTTTCAAGTAAAAAGATGTGAATTGAGGACCTTACAATATGTGCTCAGCATGTTATTAACATCTTTTTATATACTCATTTTATGTAATTTGAAATATTGTAATAGTTTAAATTTTCTGTAGAATTTGATATCCTCTTTTAATATGTGATGCATAATTTGGCATCATTTTACTAAAAATATAACAACATTTAAATTATTTTATGGGAATAGCTCAGAATTTGTATCTAATTGCAGTGCAAAAATACAAATATGACCATAAAATATATTACTCATGATTTTTTTTAAATGTTGGATGTCAATTTCCTCATATGTAAAAATGAGGATTTTGACAAAATTACAGGATCAACTTGAAAAGAATAATATCAATTAGGCCAAACTTATAAAAATGTTTAGATTATTTAGAGAATTTACTTTTCTGAATATCTTGTTTTACTTGTGATTTTTTAGATGTTTTTAACATTAATTAGCCCCTAATAATTGTACAAACTGGTAGGTTATGATATGATGTTCTGAAATATATTTATATTTGATAATTGTCAAATCAGGGTAATTAGCATATTGATCACCTCAAACAGTTTCTCTGTCTTTTTGGAGAAACATTCAAATTCCTTTTGGTTATATGGACGTATTTAACATTATTAACTATAATTGCCCTATTGTACTTTAGAATACCAGAAGGTGTTCCTATTGATTTTATTGTAACTTTGTACCTATTGACTTATTTCTTTCCATCTCAGCATCCTGGGCCCTCTTCAGCACTTATTGACGACTCTTCTACTCTCTACTTCCATGAGATCAACTTTTTAAAACAAAGAAGAACATGTGTTACCTGTCTTTCTGTATAATGTTTATTTTACTTAACATAATATCCTCTAGATCCATCTATGTAGTTGGATAAATCCCTAAATAATGGGATTTCATCTTTCCATGGCTGAATAATATTCCATTATGTACCTATGCAACATTTTCTTTATTTATCGTCCATAAACTTGTCACCACATTTTATCCACTTTAAATAGTACTTCAATAATTTTGAGAGTACAGATATCTTTTGAACATCACATTGCTTTGGGGACTATATCCAGGATTGGGATTTCTGGGTTTTATGGTGTTCATATTTTTAATTTTTTGAGAAATAAATATCAACAGTTTTATGAATGATTAACATTTTAAAAATATATTTTATGTATTTTTAAATAAATTGAATATATTTTAAAACATGTTAATCACTCATTTGCAGATGTTTTCTGTTAGTTTCTCTGTAGTGCTGTGACATACTCAGGGTACTTGAACAAGTGGGGCAGCCTGATCTTGGACTTTCAGACTCCAAAACTGTAAACTAAGTAAACCTTTGTATTTTATAAAGTTTCCAGCTTGAGATATTCTGTTATAGTAATGAAATAGAATAGTATAGAAAATTGGTACCAAGGATCAAAGTCATTGATATCTTCACATCTCAAAAAATGTGAAAGCATTTGTGGAACTGGGTAACAGGCTGAATTTGAAATGCTTTGCAGGAGAATGCTAGAAAAGGTCTAGAATATAGTAAGTAAAGCATTATGGGGAATTCTGTGGAAGGATGAGAAATTTAAGGAACTTATCAGATGAAAATGAAGATTCTGTTTTAAATTGGAGTAAAAGCTACTGCTATTACACCATTTTGATATATTTTACATGCATTGTGTCTATGGCCTGGAGCTTTATGCTAGGGCAAATTTGAAAGTGACATACTAGTTTATCTGACAGAGACAATTTCTAAGGAATACAAAACTATCAAATTGCTGCACTGTAACTACAGGTCATTTGTAGTTAGATTTACAGGGAGATTTGGGGATAAAATGAAGCACAACAGAATATTATTGGCTTTACCAGGGAAGAATATCATAAAGAAGTTAACACAGATGCTAATTGTCAAGACAATGAGAAGAAAGCCTTAAGGACATCTCAGAAATCTTTGAAGACACACTATCATCATGGTCCCAGAGGCCTAGAAGGACAAATTTGTTTCAGTGAATGCTGGAACATTCTCCACAGGATTGCTGTCCAGGCCATCTCAGGCTCCTGCTTTCTTTTTCTTTCCAGAAAAGTGTGTTGTGTCCACTCCAGTTGTGGTTCAAATGGGGTCATTTCTGGTTTGTGTCAGCAGCAGGTGTTGGTGGCATCCACGTTGTGCTGGTTCCATAGGTGTACAGAAGGCAAGATCCGGGGAGTCATGGCAGCTGCCACCAAGAATTTAAATTCGTTCAAGACAGGCAGGAGTTTTCTGAAAGGATGGAGTCACCACAGGCGTTGTGCTCTCCAGTGCCTGGTAGAGTGATGGGAACAGAACCACAGACAGAGACACAGGAAGGTAGAGCAATCGGTAGCATGAACTCCTACCTGAGGAAGCCACAGATATCACCATACCATGTGAGGGCGCAGCAACACAAGCTCAGCTGCCACCAGCAAAGCCATCCATGGGGACAGAGTTACCTGAGACCTATGGGGCCCACTCCCCACAAAAGTAGGCATGGGATGGTGGAATTGGAGCTGTTTTTGCCTGACTGGGTTTTGGTTCTGCTGGGGCTCTGTGACCCCTTTCCTTTGGCATATGTCTAGGAATTTTTATTCTTATTCTAGGAATTTTTATTTTTATTCCTGTCCCTATCATAGTAGCCAGGAAAAAGAAAACTTTCTATTTTTAATTTTTACAAGTTTTCAGCCAGATAAAATTGGCCTTGAGTCTCAAATCAGTTTTTACTTGAACTTTTGAGATGCTGAAAAGAGTTAAGATTTTCAGAATACTGAAACAGAACAACTGGAGCAGCCTGATGCTAATTGTCAAGACAATGAGAAATGAATGCATTTTACATTGTAAGGAAGATAGGTGGCTAGGGGCACATAGGTGGAATGTTGTGATATGATGCATTGAAGAATCTTGGAAATGTTGCAATATTAAGAGGTGTTGGAACCCCTTCAAGAGATGGAGCTCAATGCAAGGCAGGTAGGTCATTAGGCATACC
Organism: Ictidomys tridecemlineatus; assembly: GCF_052094955.1. Lineage (NCBI taxonomy): Eukaryota > Metazoa > Chordata > Mammalia > Rodentia > Sciuridae > Ictidomys > Ictidomys tridecemlineatus. The sequence continues at coordinate 170,578,191 of NC_135479.1, forward strand.
ACACTCAGAAAGAATTTATGCTCACAGAGCCAATTGGTTCTCATGAGTGCAAGTTATTGTACAAAGAACAAAACTGGCCCTTTCACCATCATTTTGTGTCTCTCTCCTTTATTGCCTTAAAGTTTGGGTTAGGAGTCTGCTTAGCTCTGCATGAAAGTATGTTAGCCACTTAAGGAGTATTGTTCTGAAAATTGGTATACAAGGTCTGTTACCCCTAAATTTACCTACCCTCTCTTGCCCACTTCAAAACTGAGGCTAGATTTGCTGGGAAATTTGGCTGACAACTTTTACCCACATCCTGTTTCAGACCCCTGATGTTGATCATCAAGATAAAATGATACCAGAGATAAGATCTTACCAGAGATTGCATTGATTGTGTCCTCTTGGCTCTTGTGCCCCTGTATGAGAGGATTTCAAGCAACACATGAAACAGTAAAAGTAGAGCACTGTTTGTTAGAGGAGAAAGAAGAGGGAAAACATACTCTCAAGGGAGAGAGTGGATCTGCTCAGAGAGGAGAGCAACAACTCACTGTTTTGTGAGCTCAGTTTTACTGGGATAAGAGGCAAGGTTTCTTGAGAATTCTGCCCAAGCACTAGCCCTTAACATTTTACTGATGGTAAGATTATAACAGACTGTTAAGTCCCTACTGCATATGTGTCTAACTAAAGGCAGCTATTTGTCCTTATGGTTTGTGACAATGTCATAAAAACACTCTTTCAAGGTACAGCATGGATCAGGATGACCTGTATTCTTTCCTATCAGCAGAGCAGGTTTGGGTTGAGCACTCCTCAGTTCTAAAAGCGAGGAACTACCCTGAAAATAACAAACTCCTTAGTCAAGGATTGAAACATCCTGTCATCTTAAACCACAGCTGGGTCAGAATGGCCTTGTGTGAGCTGTTTTCAAGAAAGACAAGGTGCAAGCACACAAACTCAGTCTACAAAATTAACGCTTTATTGTTCACACTGCTCATGTCCACCTGCTAATTAACTAAGTGGCATCTTGGTCTCCAGTCTTTGCCGTACACAGAAAAGACTTTCAGGCACATTATTTCACGATGAGACAGTCCCCACTAAGCAGAAGCAATCATCTCATGGAAACCAAAATATCCTCTTCAGGATCACAGGCCTGACACATAAGCTTTCTGAAGAACAAGGGAAGATCGCCCCCTCAGGTGACTCATAATTCTCCCAAAATCGAAATTGAGATAAAAAGTGCTGCAAATAATACCATTAAGAAAGTGAAAGACACAGGCTTATTTCTCAATCATATATCTGATGAGAAAGTAGTACCCAGAATATTTAAGAATTCAAGAACGAAAGAGACCAGTAACCTAATTATTAAATGGCACTCTATTTGTATAGACATTTTCTTAAAGCTGATACAGAAATAGTCAATAAGTTTATGAAATGAGTACCAGTCTTATTATCCATTGTGGTAAAGCACATTAACGTCACTTCACACTTAACTAGAATGGCTATAATCAGAAAGATAAGTATTTACAAGGATGTAGAACAATTGTATTTATATTTCATTGGTGGGACTGTAAGGGGTGTTGGCCTTTGGAAAACAAGCAGTTCCTCAAAAAGTTAAACATACTGATGCCCTACCAGTAATTCCACCCTAAATATAGATCTCAAAGGAACAAAAACACAAATCCATGCAAAACCTTGTTCATAAATGTGCTCAGAAGCAATACTTATAGTAACCAAACATTGGACACAACACAAATATCTTCCCATTAAAGTGTGAATAAATATAATGTAGAATATCCATACAATGGAATATTATTCAACATTAAAAAATTAAGAAGTACTGGTTACATGGATGAACCTTGAAATGATCATGTAAAAAATAGCCAGTTGCTGAGAGCCATTACCAAGTAGGAATGACACATCGAAATTTCCTTGCCAAGCGTACCCCATGCTTCTTAGAGGACATTCGATGGGACATTGCATGCATGCTTTAATAAGGTGACCTTGCTCAAGGACCAAGGCGGATCCGGGTTTAGAGCTGATCAGGTTTGAGGAAGTAACCGGCTCCTTGAGTTTAAGGCGTTGCCAGTTTAAGATAATGGGTTTTAGGGAAGTTGGAAGTTGAAGATTATTGCTGGGATTAGGGTGTTCCTGCTGCTTGTTCCCGTTGAGTTCTCGTGAGATTAAAATGGGATTTGGAGATAGTCTCCTGGAGTAGGTGAATTGTGCGGGCAGACGGCAGAACGCGATTGCCCCTGGACCTGTGTGGAGGCGGTGTGAGAGCGGGAATAAAGAATTGCTGTTTGAACCTGCAAAGGTGTGTGGTGGCTCGTGATTCTGGTGCCAAGCCGAGACATTGGACCTTGGCAGCCAGTCACACACACAAAAAATCACACATCATATAATTTCATTTATATTAGAAGTCAAGAATATACAAAGAGGATAGAGAGATTAGCCTTTTTGACGGTAGAAGGTGGAGAAAAGTGTGAGGTAGGTGTCAAGGAATTAATGAAAATTTTTTAAACATATTGTGTTGTTAGTTCTTTGTACTTGTTGTGTATTCTTATTAGAATATATTGAAATCATTGAATTGTGTTCTTGAAATGATTGAATTGCAATGCATGTAAATTTTATCCCAATAAAGACCACAAAGTTATAAGTACTTACAATATTGTTATTAAAATGTAACTTTCACATTAAATATATTAAAATGCTAATATAAGAACTGGAACAAACACCATTTGGTAAGTAATGTTTGCATGAAGTTAAACTACTCAAATGATCTCATAAATATTTCACACTCAGTAATTTTTATTCTAATGGTGCATAAGTCACAAAAATAAACCTCAAATGTAGCTTAATCTTTAGTCACACCCACTTAAGTTTGAAATCTGGAACTTAGAACAACAGTAATACATTTTTGTATTTAAATATTTTATAAGTTATATTATTTGACAATATAATTTCAATATCAAGTGCAATGAGATGTGAATATCTAATTCCTAATGAAGTATGTAAAAATATCATCTCTCTATAAAGTGAATTTAACTTAACACTAAACTAATAAAACTTCTTTTAAAGAAAATACATTATATACCAAATATATATATCCATTTGTTCTTTAAAAGATCTAATATATAGGATTAAAAATAAATATTTAATTAAAATTCCTTTTACATTCATTCTGTTTCATTTGGAGTTTAATAAAATGAAATGAGAGTGTACATAGTGTTGGGAAAACATCTATGATGTTTCCCCACGCAATTTTAAACTGTCATGATGAGGCTGCTTCATTAATCTGTTGTCTGAAAAGCTTAATCACCTTTAATGAATTCTGGTGGTATTTTGGGTTAATAGACTTTCTTCATTTCATTAAGCTTTTATGAATTTTATAGGTTTTCAAAATAACTAGTTTGAATTTATTCACACATATGCTCATCTAATGGTTTATTTTACTTTGTTCATGTATGACAGTAATAGAAAAGTGATTTTAAATTGCTCTGTGTTTTCTGACCTTTTTATAGTACTATGCACATTAGTATTTCCCAGTTGCTCTGTGAAATATGGCCATGTACATCACATTTTGACTCAAGATCAAAGGCCATACTAAATGAAAAACTGCAGTTTGATTTTTATGAGTACAGCTTCCAACCTTGCAAAATCTTTTTGCAAAATAAAAAGAGGGCAAGTAGAAAGACAAAAGAGAGAAAAAGAAAGCATATTGGAGAGACAAAGAGAAAAGAGACAGACATATTGAAACAAAGATACATGCACAGACAGCCAGGGAGGAAAAAATCACGTAGACAAATGCAATAATCACATTGCAAATGGATTTAACATTAATTTAAACAGATGGATGGAGGATATTACTCATGGATGTAGCCTGACTTTATATTACAGAGCAAGATCTCTATTAGAACTCTTCTGATTTTAAGTACTATTGATCTGACGGGATTCTGCTTGAGTTACCAACAGGGTAGGGACCTATAATTCATCCCTAAAAAAGAAGTAGAAATCACAGGAAGGAAGAGACATGACAAGAGTAATTACCCTGAAAGGTAAATAGAAACCAAGTGTTGAGGAAGAACAAGAAACAGGCAATCTTTGGGGGGCTTTTTTTCCCCCCAACACTGGGGATTGAACCCAGGACACTCTACCACCAATCTACATTCCCACTCTTTTTGTTTTGTATTTTGAGACAGTGTCTTGCTAATTTGATGAGGCTGGCTTGAAATTTGTAATCCCCCTTCCTCAGCCTCCCTAACTGCTGAGATTACAGGTATGCCCCACCAGGCCCAGCTGGGTATTACCTTTGTTCAATTTTAGTTCTTCTATACTGAGTGAACATAAATGTTAAAAGACCTACAAAACAACTTAGAAAATACAATAGTAGCATATACAAGAAAATGATTCATGTTTTCAAAAAGGAAAATGAAACACAACATTTTAATGAGTTGTTTTTTATCACAAAATGATAGAGTGTTTTTATAAAAGACCTAATTTTATATCATTTGGCATCCAATAGCTTCTTTCTTTCCAAAGCACATTTTGAGAGACAGAGAGTGAGAGAGAGACAGAAAGAGAAGATTCATTCATTATAGTAATGATTAATTTTCATAACGTTTTATGTTCTCTTATGCAAAAATAATTTTGCCTTTAATTCTGAGAACATTTAATCTTCACATATTTTCCTAAATTTCATTAATTCTTATTGTATTTTTTCATTATGTAAAAACTTTTCTTCATTTTGAAAATCTTGGTTCATGTTTTAGTTTTGAATAATATCCCTAGAGTGTGTTCAAAAAATATCTATTTTCTTATAAAGTGTGCTACACTACTGATATACTTTAGTTTTGTGGGATGTGTTTATCAAAATGTCTTGATTTAAAATGTTTTAATTCTGCTTTTTGTTTTGCTTTAGTTAGGCTGCATAAATGATAAATACTTTGGGGTACAAATATGCAGATTAATGTGTACCTTTCTGTTAGTCTAGTAAAAAGAGATTTGCAGTTTAATTGATAATTTTTTCTCATTTTTAAAAATTTTCCTTTTTTAATTTCTTGTAAGATAATATTTTCTGTGTCCTTCAGTGATTTATTCCCTTAGGTATTAAAATTTTCTCAGTAGCTCCCTCTTTACTATTTTTCCAAAATATCTTATTTCTTTTTATCCCAGTAATGATTTTTTAAGATCATCTCTCATCTCATTCATTTTAAAATAGTTTTCATAATATATATTTCTATCTACCAAGACTTCTTTCTGTTTCTTGAGAGGGCTATTTTAGCCAACAAATGCTCTCTATTGTCCATTTCTCCTTTGCAAGCTACTTTAAGGTTATTTTCATGTGTTTTACTCTATATTGTTGTATTCTAGAAATTCATAACTATCCACTTTCTCATTTTATACCAATGATGCCTCTTTTAGTGTTTAAGTTTTTCAAGAAATTAGAATTTTTCTCTTGTTACTATTTGATCTAGACACAATAGTTTATATTGGCAGTTCAGACTAGCAATTCCTTAGAGTATTATATATTTATAGATCACATACAAAATTAATTTACTGTGTAATATAATGCCAAGGTCTGGGCTTGGCACCAGAATCACGAGCCACCACACACCTTTGTAGATTCAAACAGCAATTCTTTATTCCCGCTCTCACACCGCCTCCACACAGGTCCAGGGGCAATCCCAATCTCCCGCACAATTCAAGTCCTAAATACTTTCTCTCCACGAGAACTCAGCGGGCACTCAGGCAGCAGGCAAGCCCTACTCCCAGCAGGAAAAATCTTCAACCTCCAACTTCCCTAAAACTCCTATTGTCACGCCCTAAACCCAAGGACAGGGATACTTCCTGCAAGATACACCCTAATCCTGGATCCAACCTGGTGATTGAGCAGGGTCACCTTTCTCAAACACACAAGCAAGGTCGCAGCAAATTTCCAAGGCAAGTCCATTTAACATTGGGTACGCTGGCAAGGATTTCGATGCGTCATTCCTACTTGGTAATGGCCCTCAGCAATATAAGTAGTTTTTTAAAGAGAACACTAGCTCAGATTATTATTTAGTGATGTTTCAGAGTATATAAATTTAAACTAACAGTTTTAAAAAGAACAACAAATAAAAATAAAATTATGAGAAATTATGTGTTGTTATATTTGTTATGTAGCTGAATGATGAATGCTGGTCTTGTTATTCCATAGAAAACTGAATTTTTGGAAAATCAAATGTAAATAACAGCATTAACAAGCAACAAAACACAAATAATCCATGTGAATCTCATTTGCAGGGTAAGTAAAAGTTCAGAAAGTTTATTCACTATTGAATATATGCACACACATTCGCACACACACACAGGTAAGAAATTTTTCATGTAGTTTACAAATGACAGAACAGGAATCTACACTGGTAGAAAGATAATTGACGTGGAAATCACTGTAAAACATGTTTCTTTCATATATTGTTTGGAATCTTATTCTTTGCAGTCTTACTAAAACATTTTATTAAAAATAGACTGAAAATCCCTAAAGAGATGGGAAATGAACTTATGTTTCTGTGGAATATTTTTAATCTTATGCAAAATACCACCTCAACTCATTACAGTATATTCAGTACAAGAAAAATGTACCACTATTGAAGCCACAGAATTACCAAGGGCTGCAATTTTACTACTTATTCATATCTATTATTGTTTTGTTTTAATAAAAGACATACATCATCCTTTACTAAACTTTATATATCCAGCGATTAGTTTGGGGTATGAACCACTAAAAAGGAAGACCATGCCATTGAAATATAGCAAGATGAGGTATTATCATTATAAAAGTCCATTTTCATGGTTCCAGTTCTCTTGCTGAGGACTTGATAACTTTTTAAAAAATGTAATTTCATCTTTCCCCTTTGGAAACCCCTCGTCTTTGTATCAGAAAAAAAAAATCTTAATTATTTATAGCCAAAAATTTCAAAATTGAACACTTCAACGGATATTAGAATGAAATTACCATTTCCAGATCGATCAGGTCATAGATACAAAGTCTTTGTGCTCACAGCAATTTTCCGTAACAATTGAGTACCTTAATTTATCATTTTGCAAAGTCATCACACCAACATCTCATGTGTCATGACTTGACTATTGAAAGCAAGACTATGAATACAGCCACATGGTAAGGAACTGACAGCTGCCTCTTATAGACTAATATAATCCCCATAACATAGAGAAAATAGAATCTCAAGGAAATTTATTATATGATACTTTTAGATGTGGCTCTGAATTCTGTCATAGTCTTCTCATCAAAGCCAGGGTCAAATCTTTTCTCATTAAAAAATGAGAAGTTTTGTAACTGCTTTGGTTAATTTCCTTAAGCAAAAGAAATACAAGAATGTTAAAGCTATTGTTAATATCCTGCTTTTAAGTCAAGTGTGTGCACATGAGTGTTCATTATTCTTTAAATTATACAATCATATATTCCTTATGAGTTAAAATAAAGTTTAAAAAATTTAAAAATGTGAATTGGCTAGTCTATAGAGCTATTTATAAATACCTTTAAATTATATTACAATATTGCTTAAGTTTCTTACAAGTTGAGTTTCTTAGGAGTGGACATTTCTGCTCACTGCTGGATCTCCAGGCTCAGAGCCTATTGATGAATGAGTCGATATCAATGCTTGATGATATAAATAACATGGGAGAGAGTTGGAATTTCACTGAAATATTATAAAAGCTTCATTTTCTAAATATGCAGACTGAAATCACTGAATTCCTTTTGGATCCAAATATTTCCTTTGATCCATTTTTTCCATAATGCTCTTAGAACTGCCAACTCTCCTCCCATAGTCTTTCTCAAATTTTTATCTTCTTCTTTTGCATTCAGCCCTTGGTACCAATTTCAATATTTATTTCAAAATGAATCCTAAAGATATGTATAATTGAAAAGAACCAATTAAAAAAAGTAATTATCATTTTCCTCAGGTGATATTTCAAACCATACTGCAGTACAAGTTCATCTGTATATTTTACTGATATGTCTGCAAAGTCTAACACTGTTTACATGGAATAAAGAATGTTACACATGGAAAAAATATTTTTCGATTGTGCAACAAACTCACATTCTTTTTACAAGTGTAAATTCTTGTACTAAAAGATATATAGATCTCTATGTAACAAGTTAGGAAAACATGCACCCACAAACCAAAAGTGACAAGTAAGGAATGGGAAAATAGGAGATAGGAAAAGCACTCCACACTGATAAAATCACATAAACAAAGACACTGAGATATCCGAGGGAAAAAAAATAAAATATAATGAAGCCACACCATATGTGCAATGGGAGCAGAGATGAGAATTCATTCATGAAAATTCAAATTTAAATTCAGAACCAAATTTGAAGTGCTGTGCATGCATCGTAAATCATATACCTCATTAGGTATAAGTGTTATTTTGTTTCCTTGTAATTTGTCTCTTGGTGATTAATACAATATTAAATGATAGGTATTTTTCAGATATTCTAAATATAGGCACTCTCCAAGGATGTAATAACTTGTATATATACCAAATCTGAAGTCATACTTTGCTATAAAATCACAAAATAAACATTGAAGCAAGAAAATTCATCTTAGCTATCTTTTTGTTGTACCTTCAAGAAAATAAATGTTTTGAACCATAAAATTCATGTAATGCACTCCACTATTGTCATGTATGTAAGAAATAAAAAAAAAATTCAGAGACAATCTTGAGTTTTATAATACCTGTTATGGTTTGGATGTGAGGTATCCCCCAAAAGCTCATGTATGAGACAATACAAGAAGGTACAGAGAGAGATGATTGGGTTGTGAGAGCCTTAAACCAATCAGCAAATTGATCCCATGACAGAATTAATTGAGTGGTAACTGAAGGAGGTGGGTCATTGGGGGCGTGGCTTGTGGTATATATTTGTATCTGGTAAGTGGAGTCTTTCTGGATCACCTGGATATGAGCTGCTTCCCTCCACCACACTCTCCTGCCCTGATGTTCAGCCACAACTTGAGCCCCAAGAAATGGAGCCAGCCTTCTATGGACTAAGACCTCTAAAACCGTGAGTCCTCAAATAAACTTTTCCACCTCCACAATTGTTCTGCTGGGTCTTTTAGTTGCAAGAACAAAAAAGCTTCCTAAAACAATACCCCCAAACTAGAATTTTTGTCCATTCCCACTTGCAGAGGTTTTCTCTGTTATTGGTTCTTAATAGGGCCATGCTACTGGTCCCTAATAGGCTTATGTGGTTGACAATGTAGGAATATTCAGAGGGGAAGCTATTAGGTGATAAAAGCTGTAACCTAATTAATGTATTAATCTATTTGATGTATTAATAATTTGAAAGTAGGCCTCTGGGGGCATGCCTTTAGTGACTATATTTGGTCCCTTGATCCTCATTCTCTCTGTTTTCCAGCTCCCATGAATTAAGCAACTTTTCTAAACCATGCTGGCCTCCATATGTTCTTCCTTATCACAGACCCAGAGCAATGGAATGGGCAAGTCACAGAATGAACTTTTAAAACTGTGAGCTCCAAGTAAACTTTCCCTCCTCTAAGTTGTTCTTCTTGGGTGTTTTGGTTAAAGCAATGGAAAGCCAAATAACACAACTTGTTTTGTGATAAGTAAGCATTAGATATTTAATTTCCATATCCCTTTGGTGCTACAGAAAACTCTATTTTCTGCTCAATTACAATAGGGAAAATCTGCATGACATTACAGTTGGCAGTAGTTTCTTGGGATATGATACCAAACACAAAGGCAACAAAACAAAAATAGAAAGTTAGGCTATGTCAGTATAAAAAGTTTTTGTTCAGCCAAGAAAAAACTAAACAGAATAAAAAGGCAACCTACAGAAAGGACCAAAAAAATTTGCAAACCTATCAATGAGGGATTAATACCCAAAGCAACTCTTACAAATCAAACATAAATCAATTAACTTTAAAATAACCAAATGAAAAATATGGGCAGATAACTTGAATACTATTTCTCCAAAGAAGAAAGAATATTTTAAAATATTTAGAAATATTTCCCCATCATTAATCCTCAAGGTAAACTAAGTCAAAACTGCTGTGAGATATTATAGTACACCTATAAAGAGGGTCATTATTAAAAGCAAAACCTACAACTATAGTTTTGGTTATGATGTGAAGAAAAGGAAAATGTCAAGTGATGCTATAATATAATGTACCTATCAAACTTCTGGATGTGTAGTCCAAAGAACTGAAATTATAAATTTTAAGGAGATACTTGTACCCGCATATTTATTTCAACATTATTTATAGTAAAAAAATGTAAAAGCAATCTAAATTTCCATAGATGGATTTTAAGTATGAGATATTATTACACTACAAACAATAAGGGAAATCTGTCAGAAGCAACAGTGCAGATGAAACTTAAGGTTATTATACTAAATGAAGTAAGCCAGTCATAAAAGGACCAAGACCTTGATTCCATTTATGCAAATTATCTAAATAGTTAAATTCCAGAAGTACAAAGTAAAATGTTGATTTCCAGATGCTAGGAATGGGGGAAATGAGGAGTTACTGTACAATATGCATACATTTTTAGTTATTGAAGATGGTAACTTGTAGACATCTCCTGTACAACATCTCCTGTACAAGACTGTGCATACAGTTAAAATACCATGTTATACAGATAACAAAATTTCTTAAGATGGTAAATCTTAGGTTATGCATTCTTACCACAGTAAAATAACAACAAAATTCTCTGTTATGATTGCTATATAGGACCTTTTATCTATTGCTCTGCCTTTCCCAGAAGTTGCCTCCTCCTGTGTCTAATGTATATTCTTCCATCTCCTTATATGTTGTGGGTTCTGGAGTTCAGTTCCTTGACTTACACTTCTGTTGTCTTCTTTTACATAGGGACATGTGCACAACTGTGTACAATAATAAGTATGAATGAATAAAACTCACATTCCCCAAACCCATTTCCTCATGAATGTATTTTCTAATTTCAAATAACTAACAAGCAAATAAACTTGCAATTTACACCTATTTTTTTCCTAAAGGGAACACTAACTTTATTCTCAAGATAGATGTTTTATTTTTAAATTACTTTTGGAATCTTCTGGCCTTCAATTCTTTTGTAATCTAATTTGATAAGTTTTATCAACAATGAATCCTAGTGAACTATACTATTGCTTTATTTTACACAGACAGAAAAAATTCCTTGGAAATCAAAATGGAAAACTTGCCCTTTCACTTACTACTTTTACATTCTATATGCCTTCTGCCTATCACGCCTATATTTTAAACTTTGCAGGAATGAAAGTCCACCATATTTGCTTGGCTGATTTAATCTTTGATAGATTAAAGTTTTTGAGTTTACAAATAATCCCCCAACCAAAGTTCTTCATTCCCCAGATGTTGGATTTAAAGAATGTCTAGATAATTCCTGTTACTGGAGCTTCAGGATCTGCTGACATCTATTCTTATTCAGATTCTGACTTGTACACTAACTCAGACTTGATTCCAATGTTTGAACATGTTTTTAACCCTAAGTTCCCATTTGAGACTTGTTTGTCTTTCACCCTGTAGCTTCAAACTTGCAGCAAGTTTTATTGTTTTGCAGACAGAACTTACTATATGCATCTTGCTGGCATTTTGTCCTCATTAACTTCACATTCTCCCAAATTCTGCTTCTTGCTTCAGTTCCCACTGATTTGTGTAGAGGCTGCCATCTCTAAAACTGGCAGAAGACAATCAGAAGACTTAAGACAGTTTTTAGAGGCAATGACACCAGTTTCCAGAAATCAGGAGAACTGCAGGAACTTGGCCAAGAAGAAACTGGAGAAAAAAGTTCAGAATAGTACAGAATTGACTGTTCTAACTTCCTGAGTACTACAAAAAAAATTCATACCTCTGAGATAAGATTAGTATCACAAATAAGAAAAGAAATTGACTGTATTTTAGTTACAAAAGTTAGAAGCAAAGTCTTGAACAAAAATAAATTTCACTTGTTTGATTTGCATCCCACGCTGCTAAAGAATTCTTGACAAGGCTGTGAGGACATTTCTGAGTCTGTGAAAGGAGCAGGCAGAGGTGTGATTGTCTCTATTTGACTCCTGAGGAGGCAGGGAACAAAGCTGGCTGATTTGAGTTGAGTCTCATGCTTTACGAGCAAATATTTATGTTTCTTTCATCATAGTTGGATATCGATATATTTTCATTACAATGTTAGTCACTGTCTTATAATCTTTCAGACTTTCTTAATACTCATAAAAGAAGGTAATTTTTGAGTAATACTTATTTGAAATCATTTATAAAGCTATTCCAGCCTTTTCTACACATATCTTAGATCAATAATCAGATACTATGCAATGTCTTCGGAGGATAGGGTCAATTCATTGATCTCTCAATATTCTATTTTAAAAACAAACTATTACATTAGCTCTCTAAACCAAAATTTCCACTTAAAATTGCTTTGTTGCCTTTTACTAAAACTAAAAAATGTTGATTTTAATCTATTTGATGTTTTTTTTAATCAAAAAAAAGAAGAAAAAGAAGAGCCTTAGCATTTAGTGTAAGTTTCAATAATTAAGAACTATATGTTATAATAAAAATATATTTTACTTCTGACCTCGTGTATTATTAGTGACATTTTGAGTCTTGACATGTTTTCTATTAGTGGAAAATTAATTATAGTACTTTAATTTACTACCAGTCTGTTTCAGAGTAGTGTTTCTAAGACTATATGATTTTGAAAGTTTATTGCTCTCTTTTTTACAAAGTTATTATTCTAATTTTATTTGTATGAGGATATTTTTTCTTATTATAAAGTTTATATAAAATAATCTTTCCACATGTAGTCTGCAGATTCAGACCTTAGTTCTTTATATCTTGGTAATAATACTGAGTGCCGCAGTCTGGCTGGGCACAAATAACCAGGAGGTCAAGAGCCACTTGTAGATTCAAGCAGGAATGAACTTTATTTCCAACCCCAGCAAATGCCACCCACTCGAACTCTCCAGGAACTCCGCAAGAGCTCAACTGGAACTCAACGGGAACTCCGCGAGAACTCAACCATCACCATCCTTATGGCTTGCTGGCGCCACCTCTCAACCACTACCCCTGGCAAAATGCCAGGTGACATCCCAACTCGGCTGCCAACTCAACAACTGAGCTCTAATTTATGCCAACTCAATAACTGTCTATTGTGAGAAGTAACTGGCTGATGAAAATTTTTCACAAAATATGTTTCTTTTGTGTAGTTATAGAATCATTTAACTAAACTCACATAGATAAAATGTTTCCATATTATTATAGTTTTTAATATTATTGGCTCAAATACTTTAATAAATATATCCCACTCGTGGAACTTGGTCCATGGAAATCCATGGAAATAATTTTTGGACTAGTTTAAATCTTGGTGCACTTGAGAAACATAAATATTTAGATACCAACTTTCTTATGGTTTTTTCTCCATTACCTTTTTAAGATAATATTATTTCAAAAGGCAAAAATACTATAGAAACACAGGTGTTTTTTATTAACTTCTTTAATAAAAAGAATGGTTATGCTTTATTAGAGCAAAGCAGAATGAAATCTAAATTCATATCTATATTTCCTAGTATTTGAATTGTATTCCTTAAAAAAATAACTATCTCAGAAAAACACAACTAATTTCTGCTTCCAAGAACCCTGCTCTGATTTGCATTGACTTTCAATGACTTTCTTAATACTTGAGACTCTTGCCAGCAGAATACATTGTACACAATATATGAACCCTGGAATAGCAACACAAGAACAGCATGCCATAGTCAATGTGGTGCTTGTGAGTCTTAATGGCAAAGCACTCTCATAGCAAGTTCTAATATGGTCTGAATCTCCTATTTAGGGTGAAAATATGTGCCTCTGTATTAACTTTAGATTATAAAACTCTGGGTAGTAACTTTAAGAAATTTTGAAGTCTTTCATTATGTTTTAGTTTTAACCTAACACATATTTCATTTATGTATAATAATAAGGTTTGAATTTTTTGTCTTCAGAAATGAAAGGCAGTTGTACTCAACTTGCTATCACAAGTGTCAATGCGTACAAATAGCCTTCAACTATATAAAATTATAATTGTTAAATTAAAGTTCTTTCTTTGACTCCCATGTTTGATGCATGTGGCACAAATTATTCATGGTATGAATAATAAGATATTCAAATAAATACATCTAAGTACACAAATATTAACATGAAAAAAATTACATAAAACTATTTTACCAGCACTTAAACATAAACTGTCAGCATTAAAGAGAATATTTCATTGTTTTAACATTTTTAGAGCATATTTCTTCACACAAAAATTTTATTGTCACAAACTTTACCATTTTTCTTTTAATTTCTCTCAGTAATGCATTAATTTTGGTCTCATGCCATATCTTTTTTACTAATGCCTTAAAATATATCTCTCACTATGTTGGAGTATAGCATTAAGTATTGGACCATTGATTGACTTGGTCAACTTGGTCAAAATATTCAAAAACTTTCTTTATTTGAAACAAAGTGAACCTGGCATCACACAATGAAATGAAATATAAAGAGACTGAATCCAGATGTTCAGTCATCAAAATGCAAGATGGCTGATCTACAGGAAAGATAGGTGATTTATGTGTTTCCACTGAGAAAGACTTACAATGGCTAGAATGGCTTAGATCAAGGAAGCCAGGAAAATTATCAATATGAACACTACAGTGAATTATTTTTTCCCAGTCAATAGTTTGAGCATTTGGTGGGTACAGCAATCAAATGAACCAATAGAACTGCTATTAATGGCATTGCACTCATGCCCCACTAATGCAAATTGACAAAAAGACAAATAGTATGCAAACAGGGCACAAAGGTTTGAAATCTAAATTGGACAAATTAGCAGAGAAAGTTAATAATCTGGAAACAGCAATCGATGGCCCAAAGGAACAAACTGCTAACATTGACTGAATCATTACATGAAACTCAAAGGAAATGATCCACTCTAAAAATTTTGCACCTGTGGGACAGAAAGGCAGGTAAAGTTTTGGGATTTTAACTAGAAACCACTAAGAACTGTGCATGCTCCATAAACATCATATTTACCTCAAGGGATAGTGCCAAAGCCAATGTCTCGGCTTGGCACCAGAATCACGAGGCACTCACAGCTTTGTAGGTTCAAACAGCAATTCTTTATTCCAGCTCTCACACCACCTCCACACAGGTCCAGGGGCAAACGCGTTCTGCTGTCTCCCGCACCAACCACCTACTCCACGAGGCTCTCTCCAAATCCCATTTTAATCTCACGAGAACTCAATGGGAACAAGCAGCAGGAACACCCTAATCCCAGCAATAATCTTCAACCGCCAACTTCCCTAAAACCCATATCTTAAACTGGCAACGCCTTAAACTCAAGGAGCCGGTTACTTCCTCAAACCTGATCAGCTCTAAACCCGAATCCGCCTTGGTCCTTGAGCAAGGTCACCTTATTAAAGCATGCATGCAATGTTCCATCAAATGTCCTCTAAGCAGCATGGGGTACGCTTGGCAAGGAAATTTCGATGCGTCATTCCTACTTGGTAATGGCCCTCAGCATCTCCCCCCTTCTGATTAATTAAACAACAAGCAATGCGGCTTAGGACCGTGCCTGGTAGGTTGTCCAATTCAACATATGGTTCTTACCCGTCATCGGATGAACTGACCTCTAGGCGTCAGTCCCCTGTCTTAGGTTGAATCCACTGCAATCAGATCAACCCGTCGCTGACTACCGGTCCAGCATTCAGCCATGCTTGTGGATAGGCCTAAGCACCAGTGGGGGGGTGAGGTTCTTGCCTCACCTCTGTTGGCCCCCAAATTTAACCTTGGTGCCAGTGGGGGGGTGAGGTTCTTGCCTCACCTCTGTTGGCCCCCAAATTTTAGACCATCACTAGTAGAAGGGAGGAAGATACAGAAATGCCACGACACCAAGCCAATTGACGGCTCCTTTGGAAAAATTGCATCACTGGTGACACCATCAGCAAAGATGCCAGCATTACCACAATTAACATGGGGTGCGCTGGCAAGGAAATTGCATCACTGGTGACACCATCAGCAAAAATATGCCAGCAGTACCACAATTCGCTGCACCAGACGATAGTTCACAATGCATGCAACTGATATATAGTCCAGGCAAGTTCTGCAGGCAGTTCAAATCGGAGGAGTCTATCAATATGTCCATTTCCTCCCAAAGTAAATCAAGTCCTTGATTGAGCATTACTTGTTGAGTTATAATCATTGATGCATCAGTTTATACAGTTTACTGTGGTAGCTGTCATAGAAGCTGTAGTTTGGTTTTCTTTGTCTTCACCGGCACTGGGATGGAGATGGGAATTCTGGCAATGATGTTAAAGAGACATTATCCTGAACAGAATTATTAAATATGATGAAAAGGAAAAGTGAAAGTAAACAAACAGATCTGTTAATCACCTTTAAAAACAATAGTAAGCAAACAGATCTGTTAATCACCTTTGAAAGCAATCATTAACAGCTGTTTAACTAATTTAAATTAAACCACTTAAATCACGTGAATAAAAAAAAAATTCGGATCCATTTTTTCATGAGCGCTCCTCATATAAAAATATGGACATACACACATACTGACATGCAACACAAAACAGTGCATACATACAACACATAAGACAATAATAACGGCCTTGTAGCTTTACCTAGGTAAAATCTCCATTGCAATGTTTAAAAACTCCACAGTCAAAAAATAAAACACAGTCAAAAAACAAAACTGATCAGAAAAACATTAACCTAGGTTTGTATGAGCTCAAAAAATAAAATAGAACTTTATGATGTGGGAAAAAGCAATAATAAAATAGATATTGAAAAAAGGCACCGTGGTTAATCACTGTCGCAGATGTAAGAATAGCCAAGCTGGAGCTCTGGATATCAGCTGTTATGGATTTCAGTCAAATCATCTTCTTTTTCTGTAGAAATTGTTTTGGTTAACCTCTCTGGAATCCAAATCGGCTGCTGTTCTCCCTGTGGGAACACACAAACGGAACCCCGACTCCAGACAAACACTGGGTCAGAAGCTTTCCATTGTCCTGTTAGAATATCTTTCCAAAGTACCTTAGGCTTATGTACATTTTTTTGGATACAGATGTCTTTCTGCAGCACTAAGTACTGATGAATCCATGAATTTAGAAAGTTTAGAGTAAAAAGGGTTATTTTAAGTTTATCTTTGGAGGATAAATACCCCTTTAAGATCCTTTTAAATTTAAGTCTTTCAAAAGTATTTTGCCTTAGTTTTTAGAATTATTTTAGTCCTTTTAATTTTTAGATGTGGTTTTAAACCATAGTTGTCTTAGCCTTTTGCATTTTCTATCTGAAATACCTTTACTTGACATTTTTAACCATTTTCTATCTTATTTCTATCTTCTAGTTTTCTTCTAAGGTTTTTATATTTACCCTTAGTTGCTTTCTTCTCTCCTAGTTTTCTTTTGTTTCCTATTTTGTGGGTTTAAAATTCTTGTCTTTCTACATCTTTTTTATCTTCCTATATCTTTTTTATCTTTCTACATCTTCTCTTTTTTTTTTTACCTTTCTGTACTTCTGTTTTTGAAGTTTTCCACTTCAAATTTTTAATCTTCTTTATCTAAATCTTCTATCTTATTATCTTCCCATTTTCATGGGTTATATTTTTTTTTCTCTGTCATGAAGGCATCTTAACCACCTTCAATTTAACCTTTTAAAGCCTTTTCAATGTACTTAGACATTTTACAACTTTATACTTTACCACACAAAGATTATCTCATCTCCCTCTTTTTAGTTTAATAATTTGATGAGTAAAGCAATCTTTTTTCCCGCCATGACGGTATCTCAACAACCTTCAATTTAACCTTTTAAAGCATTTTGTTTATCATCTATACTGTACTTTTAAATGTACTTTTTCACCACCTACAGCTTTACTCTTTTAAACGAGGCTTAGATTCTGTTTAAATCGCTTAATATTAGTTTACATGGCTGCCCTTCAACCAAAGGCTTTTTTTTTTTAACTCCATTAAGAAGCTTTGTCTCAATCTGCCATGTACAAACACCTTTTTCTTCTTTCTTCCTTTCTCAAGCTTTCAAAGTAAGTCTAGTTTCCTCAAAATTTTTTTAAATGGCATTTACAACATTTTACTTTACCATACAGAGATTATCTCATCTAGAAACATTTATTTAACTTTTAACCTTTTATATTAAAATATATTTCCACATCTTGAACCTTTTTATATCCCTTTTTTAACCATTAACACTTTTTATAAATTCACATTCTGAAACAACCCTTATAAAATTACTCCACTTTAATAAGATGAAATACTTTTATGTTTTCTAAGGTACTATTATACTGTAATTGAAACCCAACTGAAACTTCTTATACTCTCTGTATATAAATTACACATGATAGAATCTTAACTCTTAGTAGCCTTGTTTAGCAAAGACACAGACCAAAGCAATAAACTTTTTTCTATTTACCAATTTATGAAAACACACATAATGTTTAAATATATTACCTTATAGAACTTAATAAGTAAAGAGTACTTGATTTCATATTTAGTGGTTGATATTTTAACACTTTAGCTTTGTAAATTAATCAGATGTCTGAAAAAACCAAGATCTTAGACAAGTATAGTAAATAGAACTAGCCATCTCTTTCTTGTTGAAGAAAAATCCTTCTACAGGATACCATGATGGTCCCATCGATATACTTAATAACTCGTCTTTAAAAAGCCATGGGCTACATTTTTGTATCATATCAACATATGCCCTAATTTTTCTTGGTCTTACTGGGGTGCCTCCTTCCTCTAACAATCTCTCTTCCTCGGAGGCGAAAAACTTCAAACCTTGAGTCAACCATTTTCCCCAGTTTGCCTGAGAAAGTTCTAGGAACAGGCAACTTGAAATAAAAACAAAATAAATCAAAACAAGAACACGTTGTTTTTTGAAATGGTCACCCATTTTTTTTGCTCTCCTTCAGGATCGAGCAAATTCACTTACCCCCAAGCTTCAGACATCCCACGTACGGACCACCATAATGCCAAAGCCAATGTCTCGGCTTGGCACCAGAATCACGAGGCACTCACAGCTTTGTAGGTTCAAACAGCAATTCTTTATTCCAGCTCTCACACCACCTCCACACAGGTCCAGGGGCAAACGCGTTCTGCTGTCTCCCGCACCAACCACCTACTCCACGAGGCTCTCTCCAAATCCCATTTTAATCTCACGAGAACTCAATGGGAACAAGCAGCAGGAACACCCTAATCCCAGCAATAATCTTCAACCGCCAACTTCCCTAAAACCCATATCTTAAACTGGCAACGCCTTAAACTCAAGGAGCCGGTTACTTCCTCAAACCTGATCAGCTCTAAACCCGAATCCGCCTTGGTCCTTGAGCAAGGTCACCTTATTAAAGCATGCATGCAATGTTCCATCAAATGTCCTCTAAGCAGCATGGGGTACGCTTGGCAAGGAAATTTCGATGCGTCATTCCTACTTGGTAATGGCCCTCAGCAGGATAGAGAAACCAACCGGGTAGACTGCTGGAAAAATGATGACTCCAGAGTCCTTTAACACAATGGATGTAGTTAGCTAATTCCTCAGGAAAGAAAGCAAAAGAGAAGAGAGGCACCTACACTCTCTTAGTTTTTGCATCTATGTATTTTTAAGTTGATAATGGTGCAAAATAATAAACTGAAGTGATTCTAATTTACTTTCTATAAATATTACTCTAAATAAATTTGTCTCTTGTATGGTTTTCACAGAATCCTAATACTTCAGGAGAATTAGTGAACACAATGAAAAAGGACAAATTAAAGATGAATCCAGGCTTGTAAAAAAAAGTTATCTTTTAATCCTTTTATTAGATGTACTATTTCCATTATTTTAATTCATTCTTGATTCTGGAGTTACATGGTGATAAAGAGTTCCCAAATTTCACAAGAACCATGAAAAGCTATTTGAATCAGTTAAGATATATTTAGAAGTTAACATTTGGGAAATGAATGTTTCTCAAATGATATTTTTTTATTATTATGAACTGAAAAAAAATATGTTTCTTGTAGAGTCCTCCAGATCAGACTTCTGTGCCTTTGGCAATAGCATTTAGTAATTTTTATAGAATAGAGTTGAGAAGGGCTGGTGATGTGGCTCAAGTAGTAGCGTGCTCACCTGGCATGCATGGGGCACTGGGTTCAATCCTCAGCACCACATAAAAATAAAAATAAAGATGTTGTGTCCACCGAAAACTAAAAATAAATAAATAAATATTTAAAAAATTCTCTCTCCCTCTAAAAAAATATTCTTTAAAAAAAACAATAGAGCTGAGAAAAATACATGACTAGAGTCCTTCTTTAGAGTTGTTTATTTCTACATGTTCTTTTTCTATTTGATAACGTTGTACAATAATTTGTATAGTCTAGAACTAAGAAAAATATCAGTACAATGAGATGTGTGCTAGGAGATGGGTTCTTAAAACACAAGTAAGACATGACACACCATTAACAGTTTGGAACTTCTACTATAATTTGATATAGGTTTGAGAATGTAACATGAGAGGCAATAAAAAGCAAAAAAAAAAAGAATAAATTATGCAAATCTAAAATTTTATTTTTGATTCACATTGATTCTTCATATGAATATTATATTGAATAAATTCCAGTGGAGGACCAACATGAATGACTAGTATATTACTCTGAATAATAAGATCAAAGAGTGCTTAATGTTACAGAGGGAGGCTGACCCCAGTGGACTGTTCTGGGACCCATTAAAGAAAAATTAAATCAGAATGAAAAAGCTGGACCCTGGAAATACTCACTGACAAATATAAGAAGGATTTTAAATTTTTCATGTATACTTCCTGATCTTTCCAGTCAATGTTTTAGGTTAGAAGAATGGTCTCTTTAAGTCCCTTGCCATGCTAATGGCATGCCTCCAGATAATGGATTTAGTTTGTTGGGTAAGTTTTGATTTTTTTAATCAGAAAACCAAGGGGTTGGGATTGTTCCATTTCTTATTCAAATCAATATTTTTAATGTAAAACATAAATATATATACATATTTATTGTATACATATTAATTACTCTCTGAAACCCTTACTTTTTTTCCTAATAGAAGAATAAAATGCTTATCCAAAATTCAAAAAAACAAAACCAGAAACCCATTATAACATACATTCATCCGTGAAAATATTTACATTACGACAATTCCAGAGGAAAGAAAATCACATATATTTGCAACTTGACCACTCCTCTCATAAATTTTCATGCAAATATTATTTTAATAGATATGTACCTATCATTTTTTTCTTTAATCACGTATTCTCTCAATTTATAGAATTTTGCTCTTTTAGATTTATTATCTAGTAGCAATAGCTGTTACAGTGTCCAATTTCATCTTTTTTCACCAAATCTCATTTTATCAACTCTGAAGTTGAAAAAAAAATTTTTTAAAACCCTTTTGCTTATTTTATATTTTAAAATAGATTTTGTAATTTAATGTATCATCCCACTTTTATTAACTTTGAAGCACATGTGCAAAAATGGATGACAAAATTAATTTTGATCATTGTGCTGACGAATATTAAACTTACATTTACTGAGAATTGAATGATTAAGCAATCATTTCATGAATGGTATATAATTTGTCTAAATAATCAGTGGTAAATTATATTTAAGAGAGTTTTAATAATTTGGGAAGAAATTATTTAGATCATTCAGATGAACTAAGGAAGTAATCATTTTTACCACTTAAGGATAGAATCCTGTATTACTGGTTAGAACACTTTCTATTAATTTATGCTTCAAGAACTGAATAGAATCTGTTGATTTGTGATATATTATACTATATCTAAATTTTCTTATATCATGAGTATAATGTTATACTCTGCAATGCCCTGTAGAATTCTTCCCTTGTCAACAATAATTTAGAAAATAGAAATGTTGTGTAAATAACTTTGAAGGGTATGATCTTCATATTTCTCAAAAAATTGAAAATAATCTCTGCTTAACATTTTAGGACTATTTAACTTCATTATTATTAATTCAGGAAGAACAACAACAGCAACATAATCCTCAATAATTTGTGACCTAAAACATTTCCCACCAGCTAAATGAGCTCTTCTGTTTTTCTATTCTAGGTTTCCTCTCCAATAGTGATAGTATAGATAAGAAAAATTGGTTAAAACATATCGTGCTTATTTATACTGTCTAATATTCTATCAATGCGAGAGGCAAATTAGCCTGCATTACCCAAGAAGTACCCAAAGCTATTTACTTGAAATATCACCCTTTGTCCATTGCATGCATAATTTTTAAAATGTTTCCTCATAAAGTATAAATTAGTAGGTCATGTTTTTACCTATTATTAATTTTTGTAGTCACAAGACAGTGAGGTTTTTTGAGTAATCTTGCCAGTAAGGAAGTGAAACTCAAAACTTGGGGATAAGAATGCAATGCATGCATTTACTATAAGGAGAGTTACTAGCCAGGTGACTTTATCTTCAGGAGTACTACTGGCAAAAGAATTTACACATAAGAAATTTGACGAGCTCATGGATTTCCCCAAAATCAAAGCACAATGTTTAAGCATACCATGTCCATAATTGGAGGACTCTTTGCTTTCAGTATAAAAATTTATTATCCATTTGTGAAGCAAAGAAAAGAATTACTTATGTTTACTGTGCTAGAAAGTAATTGACACAGAATTTACTTTTGTAAGATTTGTATAGATTTTTGCTCTTTTAGAATTTATTTTAAAACTGGAATTTTCAAATTTTAAATACAAATATTTAATTAAACTCTAGGCACTGTCAACTCTAAATTCTGTTTTTTCACTTGAGTAATCATGTCTATTCTTTTACTTTGCTTTACTTTTTTAAATGAAAACATAAGAGATGTCAATTTTGTAATTTTTTGCATTGAAGTTTTAGAAAAGTTATGATGTATTTGAATTACAGTAATTGTGAACATATTAAATATTGCATATTATATTGTGAACATATTAAATATCTCTTTTCAGAAAATAAATTAAGAAAACTTTATTAAATCATTTTTATTTATTTACCAAAATGTCTCTTATAAAATAACTACTTGGCAGAAAGAGAGCATATCTCTTGTATTTCTTTTGTCTGCACATTTTTGAAAATTACTTTAAAATGATATGATTATTTTCTACTATGTTTTTAAACTAATTTCTTCTTTCATTTTTACATTTACATCTTGGATCAGTATAATAATTATTTAGGAGGACAATATGAAGTTGTGCTTCAAAAGTTTCTCCAATTTTTCTGGCAATAATTTTTATACTTTCCAAACTTACTAGTAATACAGTATTCCTGATAGGTATTTCCATTAATTTTCTATAATTGGTGGGTACTATACTTTAAAAACTTCTAAGAATTTGGAATTAGCAGTCAGCAATATGGATAAGATTTTTAGTCCTCCTGAATTTAAATTCTATTTGAGAACTTTAAATATTGCTCTAAATGAATATAAAAGGAAATAATAGGCAATGTGAAAATGTAAAAATGAAAGTTGAAATATTTTCCTATGAGGAGGACAAGTTAAATAACATGGTCAAAACTCTTCATTTTGAGTCTTAATCACATTTCTGACACTAGGTCTTTTATGTAATATTAAATGTTGGGAGTGGTGACTTGGCTAAGAGTCTCCTTCTTGTTGAAGGAGCCTGCACCTGTGCTGGGAACTTCCTGTGGAAATATGAAGGTCAAGATTGCTTAGTTGCTATGGTGATGCCCTGCTTAAAGAGGTTTTGTGCAAGGCACAGGACTATCAGTCTTGACCCTAAGTTCAGACAACAGCCCCCAAGGGTAGAGAATTGTAAGTGCAAAGAGAAAATTATAATTGGTTGCCAATACTTCATCTCTCACAGAAAATCCATTTGATGATAAAACCTATATAATAAGCATGCTGAGCTAG
Organism: Ictidomys tridecemlineatus; assembly: GCF_052094955.1. Taxonomy (NCBI): domain Eukaryota; kingdom Metazoa; phylum Chordata; class Mammalia; order Rodentia; family Sciuridae; genus Ictidomys; species Ictidomys tridecemlineatus. Next base: position 170,602,114 of record NC_135479.1, read on the forward strand.
CTCTGGGTCATTGTCCCTCCTCTGATAATGTCCCACCTTTCTTTCTATATGTCTGTTTGTTATTTCTAATCCCCCATCGAACCCTTGTTTGTTTCTGAATTAATGGAGGTGTAGGTCATGGCAACTATACACCTGTGTTTTCATTTTACAATGTGGGTTTATCAAATTCAAAATATAGGTAGAGATTCTGTCTATGAAAACTGTATGATTGAATATGATCACATTCAATTAATTTGGAAATTACATATTGGAGTAAACTTTAGAAATCAACTGGTCCTCTTTTTAAAATATGGATTGAGATCAAAATAAGGTAAGTATGAACAGGAGTTTATTCCTCATTTCAGTTGACTTTGCTTAATTAAAATGGAATAACCCAAATTCTCAAACATATGTAATCTGCAATTAAAGTATGTGTTTCTATGTATATGAATACATATGTTGTTTTTAGTGTTGACTGGGGAAAAAAACAATAAACCACCAAAGTTTTATTAATACATCATTTCATCTATCAACTCTAAAGATTATCTAATCAAGCTTTGTAAGAGATTAGACTTTAGAAACTAACACTGTTTAAAAAATATCAACAGCACAATATCCTCAATATCTCCATCATCTCAGTAGTGTCCCATCTTAAGATTCAAGAAATGGTTGTATCAACAAGGGATTTTTTTTTTTTTTATGAACAAGTGGCTCACTTAATCTTTGGGACTAAATAGAGGTTTTTTAAGGGACCATTTATAAATATTTAGAATCATTATCAAGGAATGGTGTAGTATAACAGGGCTATCATATCACAAATCTAACTGAGTCTTAGTGTCACCTGATAGGAGCCAGAAGAGCTAGAGGAATATAACCAATCTGTGTATAGGAGCAAAGAGAATCCTGAAGGAATAAGAACACTGGTTTCTTTCTTCTCCTGCCTTCTAATTTTGATGGGCCCAAACCCAATCTGATCCAGTGGAGAAAAGACAAGATAACTTTTTTGCACTAGTAGAATAGTCAGGCTCCTGGGGCAGAAAACTGCTGAAGAATGGAAAATAATGGATTTAAAGGGGAAATGGAAAATATCCAGCACAGTTAGCTACAGGTGCACACTAACCAGACCGGATATGATATGCTTAAAATATGCAAGTGAACCTTAACTCATAGTCACAGAAATCAGATTTTATCTCACAAAATTCATAGATTTTTATCTCACAAAATGTTATGGGCAGTAACCAATTAGATCACCATACTTTTTTCCTTTAACAAAAACTAAGAATAAAACTAAACATTATGGTAGACCATTAAAGAGATAGAAAATTACTTTAAAATGATGTGAATCTGTGCCCATATAAATTCTGTGCACCCTCATAAATTATGCCTGAACCAAATCTATCATGTACAGTATATATGACTGTATATATAGGAATTAAATTATATAATGAATTAATACTTTGAAGTATCCCATGTATTTTATTTAATTAATGATGAGCCAGACTATATATGTACATGAGAAATGCTCATGGTTTAGAAATAAAGATCATAAGGAAATATGCTATAGTTTAAAAGGATCAGTCAGAAAAGCAATCTTCTAGATCTTCATTTCACATTAGTTTGAGCACAGTAGCATATGTTTAAAAGCTGGGTTACTTGTATAATTCTAATTATGGTTTTTTTGTACTCATTTAAAATAAGCATGACATGTTTATTTATTTCAAATTAGTTAGTTGTAAAAAAAAGTTATACCAAAGAATGTAGCCTTATGGCAGAGACTAGATGCATGCAGCCCAAAGAAATGACTTTTCTGTAATCATAGGAAAAACAACTCCCCAGAGAACATTTGATTGTCCAGACTCAAGCAAGGAGAAGCATGGTTTAAACTGCTCATGATTTCTTCATATATTAAACTAATGAAGACTCAAATTAAATGTGTTAACATATTTCTTAGTCAGAAAAATCATTGACTGGAAAGAACAACAATGAAAAATGTATAATAACTCTGTTTAGAAACATGTTTATATAGTAGGAAGAAGTAGTTAAGGAAATTATAGTGATTAATGCATAAATTCTATTTAGGAACACTTCGTTAAATTTGTATTTTTATGACATTCTTGAAAGCAAACAAACATCTAAGCTATTCTTTTATAAGTGATTTATCTTATTTCACCACAATTATACCATTATTCCATTAATTTTAATTCTTTTAGCTGTTCTTGAAAGCAAATGACATTTGAAAGTATGCATGGCTTGACACAGATGAAGTGGTGTGAACATCAAGCTAACCAAGTTGTGAAAGCATCAGCTACAATAATGTCTCATCTTCTCCACTAAAGGAAATATTTTTTATCTGAAAATGGGAATGTAAATATTGACCAGGATTTATACCCTCCGATTACTAGAATAATATACAAGAGAACTTCAATTGACAGTCTCAAAATCATGATCCATTTTGAAATGGGGCATGTATCTCCTATAATAAATATATATAACACTATCTGTTTAGTTTAACTGTTGAGCTATGCCACCCAAAATCAAAAGTTTTATTTAGGTGGCATAACTGTACTACCTTGAGTATGTAAAAAATATTCATGTGTTACCATCACAGTAGATAATACACATGAGCTGTTACTTGAACAAGCAAACTTACATATATTAGGTAAATTTTTACAACCACTATTTTATCAAAGCTGTTTATTAAAGCTATATTTTAATTAATTGTAAATATTCATTCTATTTATTGCTATAAATCAAATTAATGTACATTATGGATTTGAAAAAAAAAGATATCATAGGAAGAAAATCATGAGGAAGTTTCCTATAACTTACATTTGCTCAGTATTGCCATAAGTCAGAATATTAATACAGGAAAGATATACAGTTTCTTATTTGTGATTATTTTTAGGTGACCATGGCACTACAAATTGACATGTCACTGAAAGAAAGTTAGGTTTTGCTTTACCATGCAATATTTTAAATTGAGAAAATTATATCCAGAGAACAAGTATATGAGATACTTAGATATAAACAACACTGTAGAAACATATTTTGAATATTATCTCATTTTGTCTGTCTTTACTCACTGTTTAGCTTGATTTCTATAAAATAGAAGGGAAGTTACTTATGCATATAAATAAAGGAAAATCACCAAAGGGAAGGATAAATAATTGATAACCTATTTCCCTATGAAAGAGTGGATGAGAAAAAGCCATATGGTATTTTGATAGGATTTGAATTAGAAGCCTTCATATTCTTTTGAAATAAATCTATAATAAATGTACATAACACTAGCTGTTTAGTTTAACTGGAAAATAAATTACAAAGCTTTAATCTTTTAGAGTTCATAATTTAGAAACCATTTGATATAATTGAACATAAACAGTCTATATTTTCTTTGTCCTCCTAAGTAGTTTAGCACAAGCATGCTGAGAAATAAACATAAGATTATTTCTTACACTGTTTTAACCTACTATAAGCTGTTGGCATTGTTGTCAAAATTTAACTCCAAAAAGAAAATGTTTTTCAAGAATCTATACTGTACCTTCACATTTAAATAATATTTTTGTGAGAGAGAAAAGAAAGAATTTGGTTCTTTTTTTAAAAAAAAATGCTCTATATTCTAGATTACTTCACTTTGATACAATTGGAAAATCATTAAAAATCAGGTTTGTTCATTTATATCTATTTGTAATTAAATAGGACAATAGCATTATTATCTTTCAAAATGAATATAATGAATTTCAATTAAAAAATGTTGTGCATGTGAAAGAAAAAAGAGACCTCAGGCATCAATAAAATAAGGATCTTTAAAATTATCTACAATAATAAGGTATTTATTTTATTATTTGAAGATGATGACTTAATCTCAGAGCCAAAATTCAAGCATACCATACTGCCATCTTAGAAGATATCATTAATTTTGGAATGCAAATAGATGAGGGTCAGGATGCAAAGAAAGTTGTAAAATTAAAGTGTCATTATATTCAGGGTATTTTTAAGTTATAAGCCTGAAGAAAACCCCAGATATATGTAAAACTAGAATCCTGAGCCTTAGGAAAAACATAATTTTTCATTAGGGTTGAGTCTTAATTAAGATATATGGAGAAGCATCCTCTAAAATTCAAGATCCTTGAATACTGATTGAGGAAAATGCAGATAATATAATGTCCCCGTCCTCATCTAGTTTTTCAAAAACCAGTACACAGAGAATCCACGAAGCTCAAAAACTGTTCTAGGGAGAATTCTTTGTATTATGCCATCCATATAGATCCTCAAAGATGTAACAAGCCTGTAAAAGTTTCCTCCTTGGAATAAGAGACGATTTATCAAAGCTAAATAATGTCATTTAATCTTTTGTTTTTATGAACACAGTAAATTACAGTTTATCTTTTTTAAGTGTTCAGTCTTCAGTATTTGGAATTCATTTTTTTCTTTACAAGTGACAAAGATGGCCTTAATGTTCTCCCCGACATAATTAAATTTTAGATAGGCTTTTTCTTGACTCTAGGCTTCTGACCTCCTTTATTTGTAGAACATTTAATTTAGAATACCTGCAATTGCACATTCTTTCTCTGGCCCTTTTAAAACGCTCTCTTGCTGATTTTATGACCCAATCATGTCTTTATCAAAGACCTTGGAGCCATTCCTTTGAAGAAATGTGACCATCAGGGAAGATACCACCCCTATCTCCTAATCTCTTTGGGAAGGTAGCAGCCTAACTCAGTGGGCACCAATTAGCAAACACAGATAATTTAATGGCAGAGAAAAGCATTCAGAAGCTTGGAAATAGTGTGACATTCTTAGAACACATTCCATTGACCAACTTCAGAAGCAAAAGTAGGAAAGGAGAGCTCTGAGGCAGCTAAGCTAGTCTGAGACTTATGAACAAATAAAAAAGAAGACAAAATCATAGGGAGAAAATATTATTTAAGAACTGTTTTGAGAAAGCCCAAGCAAAAATAATGGAGGGTCTTTAAACCAAAAAATTTTATATGATTCCTTTTCATATTTAGATATTGCTGAAAGTAGTCCAGAGGAAGTGGTATGGGGACATATATTTGGTAATTCCAAAGGTTTACATATTGATTTTCAATTGTTAATTTGTAGACATTTTATGGATTTAGAGTTTACTGTAAGAGCATATCATTTTCTAAGGATTACTATTGGGAAGAGACAAACTTTACAGATTTTAAAAATTTTTTGTCTCTCGGGCAAATTTAATGAATTATGTATTAGTCATTGTGATTTATTAAACCATTGAATTTTCATGTAGACGATCATACCATCAGTAAATGATTATACCCTTTCTTCCTTTTGAAATTTTTCTAAAATGCTTTTGCTTTTCAGATGGACTCAGCCTTGTGGGACTATTTTGAAGAGGACATTTTGTGCTACAGTGATGATCAGGAAAGCAATGATTCACTATGGAATATATGCCAGAGATAAAAGAATGGATAAAAACTTTTCTGTAAACATTTCTTATCTTCCCTTAGGCTGTTTTTTTCTTCCATTTTTGTTGAGAGTCCAATTCTCTCTACCAAAGAATTTCTCACAGAATTTTAAAAAATCTTTTAGATCCATGTACTTTCCCCTCATTTTCACTGAGAGTTATATAGAGAATATGTTAACAATCTATAGTAATTTACCATTTAATCCATTATTGAAATATATTATAATACTCCTGGATTAAAGTGATGCATTAGAGACACCAAGTTTCAGTTCTCATTTGTACAGAGTTTAGACAATGTCATTTCTTTGCTTATAACAAGTAAAAAAAATGAAAAAAAATTGAAAATAAATGGCTTTTCTTGTAACTGTTTCAAAGTAAATCATCATTACAAAATCTGGAGAGAGTTGAATGGAAAGAGATGCTGTGACAAGTTTTTCTCTATAGTAGAAGCCTAAGGAGTCATTAATTAATAGGAACTTTTGATAAATTACTGTAAGCTTAATATAGATGACCTTAAGAGCAGCAAACCCTTGATTGCCTAAGTTTAAGGAGAATCCCACACCTTTATGAACTTTCTTCAAAAATCACACCTGGTTCTCACTCTGAAGACTAAATAAAGATCTATTAAGGCTCTGGCAAGGGAAGGAAAAATGAACCACTATGAAACATGCACACAGCCTCTTCCATTAAAAACAGACATAATGTAAAAGTGAAACCAAATATTATATACAATTATAATGCTCTAATAAAAAAATAGAAACAAAATCAAAACCCACTGGCAAGCTTAATTTTTTTCTCTGAATGAAATTCTAAAACATTATGCTTATTGGTGAAAAGGAATTAATTATTCCCCTAAGCTCCTTCAGCCTTCCTGCATCTAAAGAATGAATGGAAGAGTCAACAGGGATCAAAGTTTCCAGGAAACAGACTCCTAATACTGAATCCAGGGAAAGAAATACAGTACAGTAAGAAAATAAATGATATATTTCTTAAGATGGAGTGGCAATATTTGTGCACATCAAGCTCTGAGAGGAAAAAACACTAACAAAAACATACTAGGGACATCACAAAACACACCTTTCTATTCAATATTACCACATCAATATAATATTTATATTGTTATAATAACATAATAAAAGTTATAGATTTCAGCAGAGTTTCAAGAAACAGCGTATTTATTTGAAGCAGCACATAAGGAAGCTCCAAAATTAAGAATGAAGAGAAAACAAAAACACTAGAGAAATCTGAGGTCTCTGGTATACTTAAATGCAACACACATTAAACCTAATCTAACCCTAAAAAATTAACAATAAAACCTCCTGCCAAAAATCTATTAAAACCAATTTCTATGCTATTTACAATGTATCTGGCATAGAAATAAAAAAATCAAATGATTAAGAGGAAATAAAAGAGTCATATAAAACACTCAATTAAAACAATAGATTATAAATCTAGAAGACAGAAAAAATAAACACAAAAAGAAAATATTTATAATAATAATATTTATAATAATAATAGAATGTTAGCTATTTATTCAATCACAGTAATGATATCTACAACAACTAGAAGTTTAAATACGAAAACAAAACAATTTACCAATTAACAATTAGGAATGGTTAGTGTTGAATAAAAAAAAAGCATGTTTTATAAAACAAAAAACTTCAAACACTCAATTAAGTTCGAAATAAAGGATCAAGAAAGATATAATATGCTAAAACTAAAATATAACAAAATAAAGCTGGGAGTTATGTTACAGATAATACCAAAAGATACAAGGCTTCTTTTATTTTTTAATTTTTAACAATATAAAATCAAAATGGTTGAGGAAAAAGTGAACACTGAAAGAGTATAAGTTCATCAATATACTCAATAATTGATAATTCAAATAAGAAAAAATTTAATAAGGATGTGAATTACTTAAATAGTAAAACAGTTGTTCAAATCAACATTTATAGACTACTCCATCCAACATCAGTCGAATGGAGTAGTCTATAAATTAATAAAATACGCATTCTATTTGGATTAACACAAACATTAACCAAGATAAAACAAATGGAGTACCATAAGCTATACCATACATACTTAAAAATATGGAAATTTCATATTAAATTTAAATTGAACTATAAATCAATAATGCAAAAAATGAAAAATTCCCCATTTTTAAATTTTTCACTCCAAATAATGCATGGATTTAAGAAAAACTCTCAAGAGAATTAAAAAAATACATATTTTCAACTAGATACAAATATACCTTTATCAGTATTTGAGGGATTTAGAAAAAGTTTCTAGAAGAAAATTAAAGAGACTATATTAGGAAATGTTAAAATTATAAAACTAGTAACTTAATCTTAAATTTTAATAGATTAACAAATGAAAAGAAGCAAATAAAATAAAGTAGAACAGAAATTAATAAAATTAATGTAAGAGAAATAATAGAAATAATAAATCAAAACCTGGTTCTCTTAAAATAGAAAATTAATAACATTTTAATTGGTATAACTGAGAAAAAAGAAATAGACACTAATATTATAGTGCATTGGGGCCATAACTAATATTCTCAAGGATTTAAAAAAAATAAGTGATCACTACAAAGAATACTATTACCTCAAAATTTAATAACAAAATGAAATTGATACATTCCTTAAAAACCACAAAGTATTAAAATTTATATTAGTAGAAATAATTTCTTATTACATAAATTTAATCAATAAAGTAAACCAATCCAGAAACAAAAACAAAATTACACAAAATACAGTAGTCTCCATGAGTTTTGCAAACAAAATCTTTCAACATTTAAGGAAAAAATAATAACAATTCTCTTCCATCTTTCCAAAATGAGAAGAAAACAGAATGCTTCTTAATTAATTTCTGAAGTCAGAATAATAATACTATCATCATATACCTACATAAAAAATAAAATTACCATCTAGCTTGTCTAATAAATATAGATTTCAAAGCCTTTAGTAAATGTTGGCAAGTATTACCAATAAATTAAGTATAATAATATACCAAAACTAAATTTACTATACTATACTAAGTTAAGCCTGGGTCAATATTTGTGAAGCAGTTATTCTAATTTATCACATTATGAGACAGAAAAATAACAACAACAAAAAGATCTAAGAAATATCCAGAGATATACACACAAAAAAAAAGAAAAAAATTGATATGTTTCAATATACTTTTAGGGAAAAATTTCCCCAAAATGTAAATGTGAAAGGTAAATTTTTGGGGTTTTTTTTACTGAATAAATGGAATAGGCATACAAAAGCAAAAATAAGATAAAATTTGAGCTTCCATTATATAATTAATGATAAAAGTGAAATATTTCTCAACACCATTTTTAAATAAAATATTGGAAGTCATTGTTAGTGTAATAAGACAATAACAAAGAATATACACATCAAAAGGAAATAAACTGTCATGGCTTATTTATGGCTTGATTGTCCATATAGAAACACCAAAGGATCTAAAAAACAATGTGACTCTATTATGAATATATGAAACAACCCTATTGAAGGGAGTTGAAAAAATGATGTTTTGGAAATTAATGGAGACTGTGAAACTAAAGGCAGTTCAAAAGGTTGTTTTCCACAGTGATATAGGTTATCAATTCTAAAACTATATTATAAAATAGAATCAATAATATAATGAAATCGGATAATGAAGTAAATAGTTAGCCAATGTTAGGAGTCAGATTTATCACTCATGAACTTTAAGGTTACACAGAACCAAAGGTAGAATGTAAGAATAATACATGGGTGTGGAAGACATCGATATGAGCTCCTGTTTAGCACTAATAATGACATAGACAAATAAATAGTGGAAACACTTAAATACATGTTACATACATGGATTAGTATATTTGTGTGTATTTTCTTGGTCCATTTACTAATAACAACTTAGAAACAATGAGCACACAGCATTCCTAGAACTTTGTTTCTATGCCATTAAAAAAAAAAAAAAGAATTAGGGCCTCTTGGAGAAACAGTTGATTATATCATTAGTACAAGGAATGTACAAGATGAGCCTGGAGCATCTTATAGTAGAAGAACTTAAGAAATTAATAAATAAATCTCATAAACACAATTAATGGGGATAGGTCAAAATGACATAGGAGCTGAAGGAAAGAGTTCCCAGTAGAAAATCTGAACCAATTTGAGCATCAAAATTAATGTCAGTATTAGATTAAAACCTAAAGTATACCATAAGTATGCACACATTCATAATTATAAAAAAATATATCATGAAAATTTTAAAATAATTTGTGTAGACACTGGGGTGGAGCCTAACTTCATTTTTATTAAGTGTGAACTATGCATAATGACGTCCCTTTAAAATTCTAATATAGAAATAGTGATAAACAGAATAAATGACACAATGAGGAAACCTGACGTGCACTACTTCAACCAGGCAATCACAGTTAACTTGCCAGTGATATATCATGTTAATGTGTATATACTTTATGTGACCTAATGAAAAGGTCACTGTACCTTACAAATTTTCTGCTTCAAAATCCATAATCCTAGTTTAATCAGTAAAAACATTAGAAAAATCCAGGGGAGGGACATTGTACAAAATATCTGATTGGTAGACCTCAAATCCTTCAGTATTGTGGTGATCTACAAAGGTAGGCATCAAAAGCATCCGCTGTTATCTTCTATTTTCATGCAAGTTATCAAAAACAAGAAAGGTCTTAATAACTGTCACTACCAAAAGAGACCCAATGAGACATAGTCTTGAATAAATACTTGGAACAAAAAAGGGACAATGTATAAAAACAAATCCAGTTAAAGTATGATTGTTAGTTGAAACTAAAAGAGATATATCAAATAAATATTGAGTGTATGATCTATTCTTCTATGCTATTTATGGTAATGTCCTATTTTATAACATTCTAATATATTTAAGTTGTAATTGTCATTGAATGGAATAATCTGTTAAGGAAATGAACATGGCTGGACTGGATAAGAGGTTATGAAATTCCATTTCAAATATTGAAAGAGAATCATGTTTATTCATTACTAAGCTGTATCTCTATTTTGTAGTTCTTTAGATATGATTTGAATATCATTTGAGTTTTGTAAACATTGATATTCATATTTTCCTATATTATTAAAATTCAACTATATAATAAATTAAATGCCACCTCTTAAATACTGTGTGTTGAACTGTATCCATAAATGCACTTTTTACTTTTTTCATATTCAAATTGGGTATAATTCATTAAAATGGAGGATCACATTATAAATTTGTCTATCTAAGAAAACTTCCTAAGAATTTCTACACTTACTAAAGTTTGTTCAAATTAGACAAAAACTTGATGCACCTACCCTAATATACACACTTTGATTTAAGAACTTGAGGTGCAATAAGTTTAAATAAAAGCAGTATATGCAAATAAACAGTAGATAGACCTCAGTACACAATCTCTGGAAAAGTGGAAAAGGGCTATTTGATAAGGTCCATGTCATAATCAATAAGCAAAGATAAAGCATGTACTAAGTTTGGAAAAAAGACATATAATTCTATATGTGTAGAAAAAGATGAACTTGGATTATCACCAATATAACATGCAAATTCAGATAGATAATGAATTCAATGTGAAAGATAAGTCTATTAGAGAAAAATATAGAAGGATAGCTTTTATAATGACAATGTACATAAGATTTGTTAAGCCAAATTAAAATTTTAAAGCATAGGAAAAAATATTGATAAATTTTAATACATAAAAACAAAAATAGCTCTTTAAAACAGAAATAATCCAAAATATTGACATATGAATAACTGGGAGATGATATCTTTCATGTTTATAAATGACAAGGGATAAATACCTGAAATATCAAGGTATGTTTCTAAATTAGATGTAAAAAGTCAACTCAATATTAAAAAGGGAAAGACTATGAATAACAAATTCATAAAGAGGGGAACTTGAAAGACTGAGAAAGCTACAGAAAACAAATGCTCAATTTCTCTATTGATAGAGAATAATGGTTAAAATAACAAGGCAAACTTCTACAAATTTAATATTGACAAATTTTAATTCAAGTGCTCGTTATGAGAAAGCCCTTTGCTTTCGATATATATATATTCTGCATGTATTCAGATATTTCAGGTTCAAAAGAGAAATTTCTCTGTAAATAAAAAATTTAACTGAATTATAAATAGAAATAAAATACAAATTGCCAGGAAAATAAAACAATAAATACACAGATACATAGAGAAGTTATAAAATAATAAAAAAGCATTTTCTTATTATAGCATGGAACTAATTGGTAGCAATATTTTAAGAGTATATTTGTAATAAAAATGTTTAGATAAATTTTCTCGAGGCATCTAATTTTTTAATTTCTTTAAAACTAAGTTACTGTTTATATTTTCTTTCTTTCTTTTTTGTATCAGGAATTGAATGGAGGGGCATTTAACAACTGAGCCACATCTTCAGCCCCTTTTTATTTTTTATATGTATTTTTTAGTTTGAGACTATGTCGCTAAGTTGCTTAGGATCTTGCTAATTCTCTTTTCTTTTTAAAAAATATTTGTTGTAGCTGTAGATGGACAGAAAGCCTTTATTTTATTTGTTTATTTTTATATTGTGCTGAGAATCGGAACCCAGTGCCTCAAGCATGCTACTGAGCTACAGCCCCAGCCACTGAGCAACAGCCCCAGCCCCCAGGACCTTGCTAATTTTCTGAGGCTGGCTTTGAACTTATGACCCCCGTGTCTTACTCTTCCAGGCTGCTGGAGGTATCACAACACCTTGCTGCTTTTTTTCTTGATTCTTGCAAAATTAACTCCAATGCAAGTAGAAATAACCTAGGAATTCAAATAACTTTTTTAATTTTTAAGAAATCAGCTTCATAAGTAGAATTAGCCTTCATTTTTTTCACTTTTTAGGCAAGTGAAATTTTAAAAATGAAACAAAATAAATACTATTCTCACCTTCTATAGGTGACAGCTCTTTTGGAAATTATACTAGAGTAACTTATTTTGAGTACAGAATTATGTATTGTCCATTATGTACACAATCATATGCAAGATACTGCAAAGAAATGAGTTCAACATATGGTGTTTTTCTAACATGATTGGATGAACAAAACCAAACACATACCAATAAAGCAATATAACAATGTGTAAGCAGCTAGAATTGAAACCAGAATATCCAAATATATAAAGTTTTGATGTGGTTATTAAGATATAAAATGAACCTAAGAAATGAATGGAGAGATGAATTAAAATGTATGCAATGATAAAGATGATAACTATCCTGATAAGTTAAGAAATTTAGAAATCTTTATGAAAGGAAATTCACATGGAAAGTTAAAATTAGATTAGATGGTAAAACAAGTTAAGCCATAAAGAAAAGAAGAATCAAAGCATTGTCCCTAAATCTCCATTTTGGATATCTACATACAATTTGAAGGATGAAAAATTTATAAACAATACAATATAATTTTTAGTAATTTAGGCATGATTTTAGAAAAGTTTTGAATATAGTAGTGATAATGGAGATGAAGAATAAATATGAATGGAAAACATTTGGGCAAAAATATTTGAAAATCAAATTAATCTAATTTGAAGGAGTGGCTATAAAGTGAAAAGTTCACTTACAAGTGAATGAATTTTGAAGAAGAGAGCACCACAATGAGACACTGGTTGCATACAAATGTTTCCCAAAACATATATTTACTGAGGATAATGAAATATGTTTCTTATTAGTAGAAAAAGAGCACATAATAGAATTGGAAAAGACTGGAATGAATTCTGTGGTACTGGATTACATTTTGAATTTTAAGTGTGAACTGATGGTTCACAATATTACTATGGATTGGATGTGCCTCTCCAATATTCAGGTTGAAACATCATCCCAACAGAAAAGGTATTAAGAAGTGAGGCCTATACGGAGTGATTCACAACACGTCTCCCCTAATTAGTGAATTTGGTGTTCTTATGAAGAGATGGAAGGAAGCTTCCCTGCCATTCAACCATGTGAGGACATAAAGCAATATCTTTGAAGTCAGGAGCCCTCACCCAACAACAGATATACTGTGGATTTCACAATCTCCACAGCTCTGAGAAATAAATTTATGAATTACCCAGTCTTAGGCATTTTTATACAACAGCAAGAACAGACTAAGGTGTGCATTAATAAACAAAAGTGAAAAAAACATACATGTATACATACATAGTTAGCATACATAATATATGAATATATTTTTCTTGGCTCTGATCACTGAAAGAACCTGGGAAAAAGAACACCCAATTGTAGCAATGAGCATATGTACTGTCCAGAATTCTGTTTTTAATTACAATGTCCCCAAAAATAAATCAAGAAAAAAAATTAGTACTGTAGCAGAAAACCAAATGACTCTAAAATATCTTCTTGATCATAAATAAGAAATGCTGGAAGAACAACCTGTTTGTAAAGAAAATAGAAGTCCACTTGAGGAGGTTTCTAATGCTCAAATTTCAGTTTATTTAGCATCAAAAGTAATAATCATTCTAGTGGAGTGTACATTATACAGTAAAAGATGGATTCACAAGTCCATACTTATACAAATTGAATGGATGCAGAAATAGACATATATAAAAGGTTCTCTCTCTCTCTCTCTCTCTCCCTCTCTCTCCCTCCCTCCCTCCCTCTCCCCCACCTCTCTATCCACAGTGCTTTAACCTAGGGACACTTTACCACTGAGCTACTTGCCCAGTTCTTTTTTGTTTTTTATTTTGAGATAGTAATTCCCAAAATTGCTGAACTGTCTCACTAATTTGCTGAGGCTGGCCTCAAACTTGCAATCTTCGTGTATCAGTCTGAGGAGTTACTAGGACTACAGGCATGTACTTGCTGACAGAAGAAGGCCTCAAAATAATTATGTAAAGTAAGGAATTAGAAACTATCTTTCAATAAACAATATAGTAAGAATTAATTCAGCCATTAAATATATTAGTTCTTAAAAGATTGAGTGAAAATTTGACAAATTTCAGGATTCAAATTTCAAAGTACTTTCCCACAAAAGACTATGTCTTTTACAATTTTATTTATATATGAATGATCTATAAAGGCAAAACTTAAAAAGATATACTCATGATTGCTTTGATCTGAGCTGGGAATGGAAATTGATCACAAATATGTGGTGATAGAAATATAATGAAAGCAAATAGAGGTGATGGTTTTACAACTTTGCAATTTATTAAAAATCATTGCATTGCACATTTAAGTAGATTTTATAGTATGTAAATTGTGCCTTATTTCTCACAAAGCAAGAAAGAATAAGATCACAAAAAAGAAACTTGTCAAACACTACCCTAAGTAGGTGACTAAATTTAACAGTATTAATAATGGAACGTATTAAAATCATGTACTACCCGACAAGAAGAAATGAGAACACAAACTTCTGTTATATTTCTGGCAAAAGTTTCATAAAATTAATTTTACTAAATAGTGAATAAACTAAAATAAAAATTATGTAAAACAATTAGCCAGGAACCTTCAAAAGTATCACATTAATGAACATAAAAAAGGTGACTAAATTCTTACACCTTAGTGAAAGAGGATAAGGAACCATGATGCTAAATAGAATGTGTGATCCTGAATTATATTCTGTGGAGTCACTCAATTGAAGAAAGTTTTATAGTTTCTGAAAATTATATAGTAGCCATGAATCACTTCAAAATTCCTGATTGTGAATGTTGTATTATGTACATGTAGAAAAAAATATACTCATTTAGAAGAAATTCACACCAAAGTATTTATGGGAGATGAGATACCCTCAGAAATCATCTTATATGTTTCAAAAAAATGGTGAATTTTTACAGCATTAATTTAGAGGGAAATAATTCAGGTAAAAAGAATAATATCAATATTGATCTTTAGTAAAAAAAATTCTCAGGAATCAACAAGTTGTATTTATAAGAGAAATGTTACTGAGACATTATTTAAGAAATCTGATTTGCAGGGAGAATATCAAGAACTAATTTAACAAGCATACATCAAACAGACCAAGTATTGCAGTAGAATTTGTTTCAAAAAATCTAAAATAAATGCTAAAGAAAAAGTACTGCTTATTGTTTTAAAAATAAGCCCATATTTTAGATGACATATTGCTCTCTCCTCATGACATTTTGAAATTTTATGTCACATTCTACATAGTTTGGTAGTACATATGAATGCCTCTCTATTTGTGTATCCCTCCTATTTCTCTAGATAACTTCAGCAAATTGAAGAGTGAATGGAACTTGGTAAACATAGAAAGGTTTAAAAATAAATCTAATTTGGGAAATAATAGCAAAAGTTATCATTGAAGTGAATTGTTAATAATTTCAAGATGGAAAAGTTATAAGTCTAAGATTATGCACAAATAATTTGAAAGCAATGATTAATGAGTATCTATTTTAGATTTTGCCCTCATAAGCTGACAGTTAGATGTCCTAACATATCATGTACTTCATTTTTCTGACATTGTTGATACATATTCTCTGGTCTGATAGCAGGTATTAATTACCATTATTTTAATTATTGGCACAGAATTTCAAGTGGTATATTTTGCATTTAAATCTAATCATGAATAAAGCATTTATAAGCTTTCACCTTGTAAAAAAATTGACCAACTCTAAATAGTTGGTTAAAAATTGCAAAACCCTTCCTTATTCATGAAGTACAGTCAAACATTTCATGGTGATGCCGAATTTTGACATTTTTATGTTATGGTACAATGAACCTATATTTTAGTAATTTGTGAGTCTACATAAGAAAGGTTATAACATTCTGGGTTTTCATTTTATGAAAAATTACAGTTATTTAATTTTCATCATTACTGGGATGTGAATTTAAGAATTTAAAGACATATTTCAGTTAAAGGTTATAGTTCCCTCATCATTCCATCAATACTGAGTATATAAGGCACTAAGTTCAGCATGGAACACCTTTGGAAAATATAAATAAGTGTTCATTCTGATCCGTTTATTTCAAGGAACATTATTGTTATATAGTCAGAGCAATTAGACAAAAGAAAGAAATTAAAGGGGTATTAATAGGAAAAAAGATCTCAAACTCTCTGTTTGCTGATGACATGATTACATATTTAGAAGACCCCCAAATACCCACCAAAAAAAACTTATAGAACTTATAAATGAATTCTGTAAAGTGGCAGGATATAAAATTAAAAGCAATAAATGAATTGCATTCTTATATTCCAATGATGAATCAAGTGAAAGAGGAATTAGGAAAGTATTCCATTCATAATAGCCTCAAAAAATGATTAAATACTTCAGAATCATTCTAACAAAAGAGGTGAAGTATCTCTACAATGAAAATAACAGAACAGTAAGGAAATAAATTGAGAAAAACCTTGAGAATGGAAAGACCTCTCATGTCCTGTGATAGTCAGAATCAATATTGTCAAAATGACCATATTGCCAAAAGTGCAATACAGATTCAATGCAATTCCTATCAAAACTCAAATGACAGAGAATAAATAGAGAAATAGAATAAATAGTCATAAAATTTATTTGGAAAAATGTGAGGCCCAGAAGAGTTAAAACAAAGCTCAGTGTGTAATACTAAGCAGGATATAAATCAAAGAGTGGGTTAGCTGGATCAAATGGTGGTTCCATTCCCAGTTTTCCAAGGAATCTCCGTACTGCTTACCATATTGGCTGCACCAATTGACAGTACCACCAGCAATGTGTGTGTGTGCCTTTTCCACTCTGTCCTCACCAACACTGATGTTTGTATTCTTAATAACTGCCATTATGACTGGAGTGAGGTGAAATCTTACAGTGGTTTTTATTTGCATTTCTCTAATTATTAGAGATGTGAACATTTCTTCTTATATTTGTTAATTGATTGTATATCATCATCTGAGAATTGTCTATTCAGTTCCTTGGCCCATTTATTGACTGGGTTATTTGTTTTTGTGGTGTTAAGATTTTTGAGTTTTTTATTTATCCTAGAGATGAATGCTCTATCTGATGTGCATGTAATAAAAATTTGCTCCCATTCTGTAGGCTCTGTGTTCACTTTACTGATTGTTTCTTTTGCTGAGAAGAAGCTTTTTAAGTCTACCCCATTTATTGATTCTTTATTTTAATTCTTGTACCATAGGAAACTTATTAAGTAAGACATACTTAAAAACAGCATACTACAGGGACATAGCCACATCAATGTTTAGAACAGCACAATTCACAATAGCTAAACTGTGGAACCAACCTAGATGCCCTTCATGAGATAAATGGATAAAGAAAATGTGATATATATACAATGGAATATTACCCATCATTAAAAGAGAATTAAAATCATGGTATTTTCAGGCAAATGGATGGAGTTGGAGAATATAATGCTAAATGAAGTTAGACAATTCCCCAAAACCAAATGCTAAATGTTTTCTCTGATATAAGGATGCTGATTCATAATAGGGATGGGGGTGCTGCATTCATAATGGAGGAATGTAGGAACTTTAGATAAGGCAAAGGGGAACTAGCGGAAGAGGGGGGAATGGGGTTAGGAAAAACTGTGGAATGAGATGGACATCATTATGTTAAGTACATATATGAAAATATGAATGGTGTGACTGTACTTTGTGTACCACCAGAGACATGAAAAATTTTACTCTATTTGTGTAATATAAATTGAAATGCATTATGTTGTCATATATAACAAACTAGAATCAAAAAACATACTAAGCAGGAGGCATCACAATTCCAGGCCTTAAATCATACTACAGAACTATACTAACAAAAACATCATCATCAAAACAGGCAAGAGAACCAATAGAGCAGACTAGAAGGCACAGAAGTAAACTCACAGATATACAGTTACCTCATATTAGACAAATCTCCCAACACACACTTGAAAAGAATACCACTTTAACAAATGGTGCTGGGAAAACTAAAATCCATATGTATCAGAATGAAAGTTAATACCTATTTCTCACTCTGCAAAAAGATCAACTCTAAATGTCTCAACTACCCCACAATTAAATGAGGAACTCGGCACCTACTAGAAGAATATAAAAGCCCAACACTTGAACATATGTGCACAGGAATTGACTCTCTTAACAAAACTCCTGAAACACAAGAAATAAAATTTGAGAACCAACAGTAAAAGAAATGATCAAGATTGTGAAAAAAGAACCTATAAAATGGGAGAAAATCTTTTCCACATGCACTCAGAGAGGGCATTAATTTCCAGGATATACAAAGAACTCAAAAAGCTTTACACCAACAAAAGATTTAACCCATGAATAAATGGGAAAAGGAACTGAACAAAGCTTTCCCAAAGAAGAAATATGAGTGATCAACAAATATATGAAAAGTGTTCAACATCTCTAGTAAATAGAGAAATGAAAATCAAAACACTGAAATTCAATCACATTCCTGTCAGAATGGCAGTTATTAATACAAGTAACAAAAATTGTTGATGAGGATGTGGGGAAGGGAGAAACTCATACATTTTAGGAGGGACTGCAAATTGGTGCAACCACCATGAAAAACATTATGAAGATTCCTCAAAAAAATAGTAATGGAATCACCATTTGACCCAGGTATCCACTCCTCAGCATATATCCAAAGGATTTTAAATCAGTACACTACAGTGACTCAGTCACATCTCTGTTTATAGCAGCACAATTCACAACAACTAAACTGTGGAACCAACTTAAGTGCCCATCAACAGATGAGTGGATAAAGAAATTATTATAAATTTATATGATTATTACTCATCCATAAAAAGAATGTCTTTATTACATTGCCAGTAAATGGATGAAATAGATGAATCTAGCAAGCAAAAAAAAAGCCAGTTTGGATTGGCTAAGCAAAAAAAGCCAATAACAACAACAAAAAAAAGGTTGAATGTTTTCACTGATACATGGAAGCTAAATAAACATAAACAGGGAGAAGGGGAAGAAGAGAAGTTAAGTAGATTAGACAAAGGAATTGAAAGGAATGGAGGTGGGTGTACGAATAGAAAAAAAGTAGAATAAATATAACATAATTTTCCTTTTGTACTCATAGGAAAATACCTAAGTAAACCTCAATATTTTGTCCTCACACAAGAATGGATTCTTAATTAGAAAAACATATATCCTATGCATGTATAATTTTTCCAAAATAGATTCTAACTTCATGTATAACTAAAAAGAACCAATAAAATAAAAAAAACTAAAAAATTTTCTTTTTGAAACAATAAATGCACATTGATATAAAAATGGCATGATTTTTAAAGTTTTTAATTGTACAAATGAATAAATCAAACTATATTCATTAACAGTGTAATAAAACTATTAATCATACTATTTACTTGGTTTTTGAAAATATCTTTCAAAAGTATAAATTTATCTACTAGTAATTATTTATTTATTTAATATAATTATTAAGATTTTTAATATTTGCAGCAACATGGAATAATATTTAGAAGTTGAGCCACAGAATAGAAAGATTATTTTGTAATGATTTAAATAAATTTAAAAATGTTAGCAAAATGCAAAATGTGTGGTATGGCATGATTTGGCACAAAAGATGAACTCATGATAGATACATTTTAATCCCAGCACTATTGGTGTGGTGTGTATATAGCCTCGGCTAGGCCAGTTGTTATTAGTTACCACATACAGCCCTTAAACAGGAGGCATTATGTGACCTTTAATGCCCCTTTCAGTTATAATTACCTTATATATATTTTTTGTGTAATAATTTAAAAATTAAATTTTCGTATTAATTATACTTGATTTCAAGTATACTTCGGTTGTGCTTAGGTTAGTTATATGACTTTTCAAACTTCTTTTAAACACATAATAGCAACACTTCAGTGAACTATAATTATAGCATGTCATCAAGGTATCATCAAAGGAATTATGGCCAAATATTACACATAATTGTATAGGACTATTGATGAATAAAGACGCTACAAAGTAATTTCCTTCAAATTATATTACAAGTAATTTTACACAATCCAGCTTTTTCTTATGTATATAGAGAAAGTTGCTACCTGAACAGAAGCACCCTTTCAAGGTTGAACTCACATTATATGTATGAAATAATGATTATTTAATCCAGAAACAGTTCATCGATTACTTCTATATGGAAGATTTCTGCTAACTCCTATTTTCTACATGCACTAAATGTTGTGCTTTAAAGGAGGAGCAGTCATTTAATGTTTTACTTGTGGAAGCTTTGTGTGGATTGGATGATGGTGTCTAATGTACCTTGAAATGTGCCCTGAAGTAGATTTCTATTAGTAGAGCCAGAGACTTGAAGGATAATAGATCTTAGTTTTAAGCAAATTAGAAATCCCATACCACTTCAATTAATTATGAAAAAGGGGGAAAAAAGCACATGTGAACTTTTAAGATAAAAATTATGTAGGTTTTCAATGTCTGAAGCAAAATATATTTTAATGATTGCAGGTTGTTGGCAGTGATATTAACTGAAACTAGTGGCACTCTTGATCTACAATACTATCTCATGGGATGTGATAACATAAGCATAAAAGGATTTTGCAATTATATAAATTTTTAAGAGTTAAACTTATAGTATTATCTATTATTTATTATTATTTTATTATTTATTGAAACAATTGCAAAATAAAGCTTGTGATTAAAGTGGAAAGCTAGCACATAAGAATCAAAATGAACTTTTACTTTTAAATTTTTGGCACCAAAGGCAACTTAGTAGTCATGATAGAAACTTATCTTTCACGTTATTCACCCTGAGGAGAGCTACAAGTGACTGAATAGATGCACCCAGCTCTCACCAATTCTTCCACAAAGAGGAACAAATGCAGCAGGTATATAGCTGTATTTTTAGATGACTGCCCATGGGAGAGCACTGGAAATCAATTTAGGGAGAAACTGGAACCTTTTACATTCAAAGAGAAAATAGCAAATTAAGAGAAAAATAATATTCCAGCACCCGCCAAACAAACTCCACAGATGGGGTAGTGAAGGGCTCTGGGAGGTCTGTTCTCTGCAGGGTAAAGGGTGAGTGAGGCCCAGAAAACTCTATCAGCATGGATGCTGGCAATCCCAGATGGTGTTAAGTTATACAGTCCTCATAGGCTTGCAGCCTATTTAATTAAGTAACCTTAAATCTGCACTGTAGTCTTATTTAGTGAAAGAATTTCACATTATCTCTCAACAAATCCCAGAGTGTTTTAGCCAGGAGTCATCTTGAGAAGAGACCTATTTTGAATTTGCACTGCTCTAGGAGTTATAAATTCAATACATCCCAATTCACTGGGTCACTAAGTAGCTGCTGCCTCACTAACCAAACTAGGGCCAGTAAAACAACTATGACTCAAATCCACTGTGTTCCCTACACTGTAGGGAATGAGTGTTACAACAAAGAAGGGAACCAGAAGATCAGAGAACTTGTCCTCTGAGACCAGAAGTATGCCCAAGTACATGTAGATTCATGCTGATATCAGGACTAAGTCAGATGCCGTGCAGTTTCTACCACCACTTCTCTGAGCACTACAAACAGCCTCCTGTTACTAACAGATTAGAACTTCATGGTTCTACTGCTGACCTTCCCCCTGCAGTGGACTGAATAAACCTTGAACAAGGCAATGGCTCTGAATATCATCCCTACCAGGAGCCATGGCCTAAGCATGTCCAAAGAGAACGTTTTCCTAGTTCTGAATGGGTACTAATCCTGTTTGCTCCCAGAGACACTTCAGCTAGATGAGCAGAGGAAGAAATCCCAGCTATAGTCTCATTCCCAGCCACGCAGGGAAAAGGAGACCATGAAAAGAATTTTGCATACACCCAGCTCCATACAGCAACTGGCTCCATAAAAGCCAAGGCTGAAAGGACTTATGTCACAGAAAGGTAAAAGTCCTGGCCATTGATTAGTCTCCAGCTCTCCATGTTAAGGAAAAACTCAAGGTTCCAAGTAACCACATAGTGTATATCACAAATATTTTTGCTGGCTGCATGACTGCTAGAGTGCCCTAACTCTTGCACAGACTGGGGTCTCTGACTTTGACACAGTATACAGTATATACCCTGTGCAAACTCATTTGACCACAGCCAAAAAATCTACAGGAATATTAAATTATGGAGTACAACTGGAAATCAAGCCAACCTAGCATAACAAAACAATATCCCAAGACATTTCTTCTGAAGAAAGCCACTTACTAAGGAGACCATTCCATAAAAATGCTAGAATTTCTGATATATCAGACATACAAATCTCAACATAAAGAACAAAACAAATAGGAAAAAAATAAGATAATATGACAACTCCCAAAGGTAATAATTCTCTAGTAAGAGATTCCAAATAAATGAAAATTGATAAAATACCTAACAAATAATTCAAAATTATGATTTCTAAAAAGCATAACATGATTCAAAATAACATAGACAGGATTTGAATGAAATCAGAAGACAATGCAGACTGTAAATGAGAAATTCATCAGGAAAAGAGAACCAAACAGCAATTATGAAAATGAAGAGCTCAATAAGTCGAACAAATAATTCAGTTGAAAGCTTCAACAATAGACTAGATCAAGTAGAGCACAAAATATCAAACCTGAAAATCAATTGTCTGAAAAACATGTTCAGATGGAAAAAAATTAAAAGAAAGAATGAAAAGCATATTGAAGATCTTTGGGACAATCAAGATCTTTGGGATATTGTTAAATAATCAAATATACACATCAATGGAGTATTCATAGGTTGGATGTATATGAAACTTATCTGAGAAACACACAGACATCCATGTACTGCAGGGCTAAGGAATCCCAAATAGACATAACCAGATAAGATCTTTAGAACTACATATTATAGTCACAGTGTCAAATTTATAGGAAAAAGAAAGTTTGTTAAAATCTGCAAGAGGAAGACACTTGTTGTGGAAAAACTGGATATTCACACAGAGAAAATTGAAATTTGACACCTCTCTCTCACCTTGTACAAAAATCAACTCAAATCGATGGAAGACCTTAAAGTAAGACCTGAAACTATGAAAATCCTAGATGAAAACATAGCGGAAGCACTCTTAGGTATTTGTATAGGTAATGGTTTTCTGGCCAGGATTCCAAAAACACAGGAATAAAAAGCAACAATGGAAAAATGAAATTACATCAAAATTCAAACATTTTCACCACGGAGGAATTAATAAACAGTGAAGAGGAAACCAGTAGAATGAGAGAAAATATTTACCAGCTGTTCATTTGACAAATGATTAATATGCATGATATACCAATAACTCAAAAAACTTACCATGTCTTTCCAGGTAGAAGATTATAAAATAAACAAAAATTAACATGTATGTAGAAAAAGACTCTAAATAAAACTACTAAATGATCCTGTTATTCCACCAATGGGTATATATCCAAAAGAAGTGAAATCAGCATACAAAGTAGATACCCACCTGCACACCCATGTTTATTATGGCACTAGGTACAATAGTTAAGATATGGAATCAGTCTAGGTGACACTCCACAGATGAATAGATAAAGAAAATGTTATACACACACACTCACACACTCACACTCACAATGGGATATTATTTAGTCATAAAGAAAAATGAAATTCTGGCACTTGTAGCAAATTGGATAAAACTAGAGGGCATCATGATAAACAAGCCAGAAACAGAGCCACAGATACCATATTATCTTTCATATAGAAACTTTATAAAAACATTCACCAGAAAGTAGAGTAGTGACTGCTAAGGACTGAAGGACTGGGAAGAGTGATGGAGTAGGAAGCAGACAAGGAAGAAGGTGTACACTATATGGGTATATAGAAATATCACACTGAACCCCATTAATATTTGCTATTAAAATGTGTTAATAAAAATTATTCACCTTTAAGTGTTTGTTTAGTAATAATGGAGGTCTTCGCAATTTACAATCAATAAATTCCTTTTTAGCTGTGGCTCTGACATGTGTACAGAATCCTTGGCCATCTCATTTACCATATCCCAAGCATTTGTCCTTTCTCACGTGGTTAAATGTGATATATCCTAAAGGACTTCTTCTTTTAGTTTTGTCCACATGCTTGCCACATGCCACATTCAACATAGATGCCAGAGCTATTCTTTTAAAATATGTCAAATCTCGTCCCTCTCTTTGAAACCCTGCAGGCTATTTTCTTTTCATTCAGACTGAAAAAGTCAAAGTCCTTCAGTAGATAACAGAAGTTGACCTCATCTGACACTGTTACCTTTCTAATCTCACCTCTTATTACTCTGCCTAGTTCACTTCGCACCTGATACAGTAGTATACTAGTTCCTTCCATTCACTGGGGCAAAGTCTCACCTGTAGGCCTTTTCTCTACCTGTTCCCCATGCCCAGAACACTTCTCCCAGATATGTGTTTAAACATTTGTGTGCTAACTCCCTCACAAATCTTTTAATTTTTGTTTTTAATGAAGCTTGATCTCACTCACCTATTTAATGCTGCAAAACCTTTCTCCTCACACACTTGCAATCCTGTCCCCTTGTCTATTTTTTAAAAGTAGCTATTATCACTGTGAAATATGCTATACCTATGCTTTCATATTATGCATGTGGTTTATTATGCTATAAATGGAATACTTGTAATGATGTGATAGTAAATAGGCTTTTTAAAAAATATTGGGGTTTATTTTGTTTGTACAATTTCTTTAGTGTAAATATTCCCACCATCTCTGAATTCCAGCTACTAGTGGTAATGTTTCAAAAAACTGACACAATAACTTCTTAAATATTAAACAATCTGTTATAACAAAGTAGGCTTTTCCAACTCTAGCCACCAGTGGATATGTTTGTTCTGCTCCCTGATGTATCCCAAGTGACTATAAAAATTCCCAGCAGTAATTGGTACTCAAAAATTTGATGAATTAGTGTATATATTAATGAATTTGCTCTATGTATTTATTTTAATCACAGCATCTCCTTAATTAGAAAACCTATTAACTCTGGTATAAAATACATTTATTTTTATTTATACTTAAATTTAAGACAAAGTGCTTGCTTTCACAAGGGTCAGATTTACACATAAATTTATACTAATGTTCAGAAATTTTTATCTATTTTTATCTGTGTCTTGAAAGTAGGTCCAACATGGACCAGAAATTCTGTTCACTTATATTGAATTTACTCATTTCTAGTTTGCTATTTTGATAATTGAGATAAAATGATTAAAATAACCTTCAGTTTTTAAATTAATAAATACTTATGTATTTCTCAGTTTTCATACAAATTCATCTCTGTATGCATTTTGTTTCCATATAAGATACACCCACAATATATTTTATAGTCTAATGAACTACTTTACAAACCTCAAGGAGGATAAACATCTTATTCTCAAATTATCCCACATTAAAATTCTTTCATTGTTTCTTTTATAGTTTTGATAATGTTCACATCATAATTATAATTTCAAACCAAATGCAAAACCTCATTTCAGAATACTTGGTCTGCATGGTGAAAATTAGCTTTTAAAACTTTTTTCATTAATAAAAAATAATAAAATAAATTTTAACCAATATTGTGTTTGAGAATTTTTTGATATTTTGATGATTTTTCTTTTTTCATACAAACTAATTTCAAGAGCATATATGCATAAATATGCATATATATTTACATATTTAAATGTGAAGCCTTTTTCATTATATAAAATAATTTGCTGTCTTTTTCTAAGAAAGAAAATATCACATAAATTAATAGTATCAAAAAGAAAAAAAATGTTTTTTAAAAAGAGAATACTATATACTTAAAATTAATAGCTTAAAAGCAAAATTAACTTGTTTATATATGTAATTTAAAAGTTTTAAAAATGGAAGTAATTGGAAAAAAAATTCCCTAAAGTGTTTCACTTTTAATGTGACAAATACTTCTAAATGAGAATGTTTTCATCTAGAAAAGTATCAGATAAATAAAAGCATAGAAAGGCAAATTATTTCTGGAAACATGAAAGAAATTTTTTAAAAATCCAGATGTGGATTAGTCAAATTCCAATGTAAAGCTACACTGAGCAGTACTGTCTGTTGTTATTTATTCTTGTTTTTTTATTTAAATTGCTTGTCATAACCTTGAATTATATTATATTCTCAGGAAATATTGGGAATCATTAGACATATTTATGATCTGGAGATTAACTATTAAGGATGCTTATCATATATAACCAGAGACATAAGAAAGACTTTAACAAAATCCAAATCAAAATAGTGCTTGTTGACCGAGAATAAAAGATCACCCTAGTAATATCAACTCCTGAGGAAGACTGACAGAACAATTAAAAATTGTTTTCTCCTGGGAGAAACATACCTTTAAAAAAAAATAGTATGCACTTAGAACACTTGAGGTGTTCTTATCTAGGAGTTAACTATTATATAATTGTATATGTGTACATTCAATAGTAAGCCAACCACTATCTTTTATTTATGCTTTTTTTCCATCATTTTCATCTGTTTCACACTACTTAAAACCATACATGCATTCTTGCAATTTGATGTTTTTAATTACTAAGAGACATATATGTCTCTGTTTAATAATTAGCTTTTTCTTTTTTTATTTCCCAAGTAATGTGGGTATAAATATCATCACATTTTTTCCCCATAGAATTTAGAAACATTTTCAGGTTTTAAAAAAAAATCCCTTGGAAGCATTGGTTGAAATTTTATTAATCAGACACTTTAATAATATTCAGTATTATTGAAAAACTAACTTTTCATAGTCAAATTAATAAATCCCTAGTGCCCTCTGACTAATACAATGCTTCTGTTTGAAATTTTTAAAATCTAAGAAATTTTCCCCATTAACTGTCATAATTCTCTCACTGTATATAAATTTTTAAATTTTCTGATTGATGAATCTTCCTATCTCATTGAAGTTTAAACAAAGGTGACCTAATTTGTTTTATACCCCAGACAGTTTAAATCTTAGATTATCCCAAACATATACTCCAAATTTTATCTATTTACAATCTTGCCATTGAGTAATTTGTAAAATTATTGTCTATTTTTTTGAGTATTCCCTATGGTGTTAAAAACATAAAATCTCACACCAGCATAATAAAATAGCAGACAAATCAAATGACAGAAACATGGAAATCAAATGACAGACATATAAATTTTCTGGATTTGGACAGTTTTAAATATCTAAATTTATTTTCTTAATAACAATAAGTGATTACATAAGCTTTAAATTTTAGCTCAGTAATTGTGTGAATATTACCATGTATATAATACATTTTTTATTTACTGATGGCATAAATACAAAATATATTTAAACTAAATATACATATAAAATTTACATAGAATAAGTGTATTTTATTCAACTTTTACTGAAGGAATATATATTCTTTAAATAGCTTTTGAATTTTTGTAATAGAATAGAAGTTGATATATGAAAAATTTTATATATAAAACTTTAAAAATAATTTTTAATCCAGAATTTGAAGTTAAAGAAATTAAAAAAAATTTAATTGTTGATGGACCTTATTTCATTCATTTATTTGTATGTGGCATGGGAAATTGAGCCCAGTGCCTCACACATGTGAGTCATGTGTTTTCACCACTGAGCCACAATGCAAGCCCACCGACCATAACCTCAACCCTAGAAATTTTTTTAAAAATAAAGGAAATGTGTATTTTCACATAGGCATTGCAATTATTATTATAAAAAGATAAAATAAACAATTAAAAGGATAATAAAAGTCAATAAATTTTTAAAATAACAATTTGAAAAAAAACACAAAAGACCTGACAAAAAAAGAAGTAGAATATAAGAATTTACCTATGTCTGTCTAAAAAAAAGAAAAAAAAATTGTAGCTACGATTCTATGATTCTATATACTCCCTCAAAACAATCTATAACTCAATTACTTCATCTATAAATTTTTCACAGTATCTAAATAAAATATTACACAATTTACATAAACCCTTTCAAAGTACACAAAAGAAGAAACATTTTCTCTGTCATAGTACTAAGACTCTAACAATAAAATCTGAATAATATTGCAAATGAAAAAAATTTTAGACTAATATGCTTAAGGAAAATAGATGCAAAATCCTTAATGATGCTAATAAATCAAATACAGCCATATATAAAAATGTTAGATACAGACAAGTGATATTTAACAATATTTAACAATGCTTAACAATGCGGTTTTCCTCCACATTATCCAAATGCATAAGAAAAAAAGATAATTTCAATGGATTATGAACAATGATTAATACAATTCAAACACCTATATTAATAATAATGATCAAATAGTTATGAATAGAAGAAAATATCCTCAACCTGTGTTACTTAAAAACATACTATAGCTAACATGTATTGGATGATAAACTATTGAGAGTGGTGAGGAAGATGAAAAGGATCAGGCAAACAATGAAAAGAGTTGGGATATCAGTCCAGGCCCTCATCAGGCTTTCCAGCGTGAGGACCTCAGTTTTGGCTGGCTGAATGTCTATTCATTTGCTCCATCATTTATACTAAATTTTGGAGCTTCTGAGCCCCCTTTCAATCCATATCAGCTGCCACTGGATTTCTCAGTGACATCATTTGCCCTGGAGTTAAAACACCTGGTCTGGTGGTCCCCAACCTGATTTTCTTCCCTCTCCTCTTTATTGGGCCAGGACAACATAACCAGGACTTCATTCTGAGCTTGTTGGAGTGGGGTGAAGTGACTTGTTTGTACCTGAGGGTCATACTGGAGAGCTCCATAGGTGTGCCTGGTGAAACTGCAGGTTTCAATCTGGAGTTTTAAAATGGAGTTGCTTAGGCTAAGGCCATCCTTACAGTGAAGTGAAGTCTAAGAATTTTTCTACCCATTATATTTGCATGAGTCTTTTTTAGGCTATTGTGTTTTTGTTGTTGCTTTTTGTTTGTTTGTTTTCATTTTACTACAAATTCACTGTTTAGGTACTGTAATGGTTTGGAAACAGAATGTTATCGAATAACTCAAAAGTTGAAAGTGTTATGGTTTGGATCCGGAATGTTCTCTAAAAGCTCATATGTTGAAGTCTTGGTCCCAATACAGCAAAGTCCAGAGGTGGGGGCTTTAGGGAAGCAATTGGAACATTAACACTTTAAACTTATAAGAAGAATAATCCATTTGGTGATTTAATAATTAAAAAAAAAACACTTGGAGGAGGTGGAGACAGTAAGCAGAAGGTGCATGGATGGAATACATAGGTCATTGAGGGTATGCTATAGGGGACTATTTCTTATCCTGGGCCCCTTCCTCTCTTTCTCTAATTCTCGGCTGCCCTGGGCCAAACAGCTTTCCTCTATCTTTTCCATCTGCTATGATGTCTGCCCTCACTTCAGGACCAATGCAATGAAGCCAGTTGAAACCATGGGCCAAAATAAATCTTACCTGCTTTAAATAGTTTGTATCAGGCTTTGGAGTAACAAAAAGCTGAATAATACAGAAGGTTTGGTCTTTAATTGAGCAATGTTCAGAGATGGGGCTTTTAGGAAATGATTTGGATGTGAAGGTCCTACATTCATCAGTAGACTAATCCATTGAAACCTTAATGATATGAATGTACTATTGGGAGGTGGTAGAAAATGTAGGTGGTGGGATGTAGTTAAAGGGAGTAGGTACTTGGGGGTTGTTGTTGTTCTTCTTCTTCTCCTTCTCCTTCTCCTTCTTCTTCTCCTTCTCCTTCTTCTCCTACTGTTTCCTCTCCTCCTTCTCTTTCCTCTCCCTCTCCCTGCCCCCTCTTACTCTTCATCTCCTCTGATTTCTGGTTGCCATGAGGCCAGCAGTTTTCCTCCACCAAGTCCTCTGTGCCATGAATCTCTGCCTCATCAGAGGCCCACTGAAGTGGAGCCAGCTAACCATGGGCTGAAACTCTGAAATCATGAGATAAATTAAATCTTTCTTCCTTTAATTTGTGATTCTCAGATATTTTTGCCTCAGTAATATAAAACTGACTGTCAGAACTACTTAGCTTGAATCTACAAAGGAACCTTCTACAGATCTCTTATGCTTGTCTGTATGCACAACTTTCTCTTCTCTGTGCTCTTATCTCATTTGTAGTGTTTTGTTTTGTTTTCTGAAAATTCTAGCCTCTAATTAAAGAAGCAAGTAATAATCTCTTACAAACCTTTTGAAAGAATATCTTGGAACTGTATACCAATATTCTTTAAAGATGTTCAGACCCTTTTAATAAACATATTTTAAAGAATATAAATTGAGAAAATGTAAAGTTCATAAACTCTTATAAACAGGAGTAAATACAAAGCGTTATTTAAGGACCAAGTATGTGACTCAGTTATACAGTGCTTGCCTAGCATGCTTGAGGTCATGGGTTCAATCCCCAATACCACAAAATAATAAGTAAAAAAATATAATTTATATAAATAAAAATTGAAAATATCACATCTAATAGAAATGAATAATAAAATGTTGTACTCTCTTTATCAGAGTAATTGTCTACAATTAATTGTCTACCATATTTTGAATACTATTTAATAGCATGGAAAACTGTGTGAGTATAGTATCAAATGAAGAAGCATATAGATTTGGGGGAATGTGATTATTTAGATAATCTGAATTTTTTTTCTTTTCCCCTTCTTTTTTTTTAACAAAATACACAGCTAGTTCTTGAGTATGATATATGCTTTCAAATAATCCCATAAGTGACAAGGAGACTTCTGTGATAGGAATGGGGAAAGAAAAAAGTTCAAACATCATATCAATCCATTACCCACACAGAGAATAAAGGAAGAATTTAAACATAGATCTAGAGTATACTACACTCATGAGAGGATGATTAACTGCAAAATAAAACTTTGAAAAAGAGGCAGTAAAGAACATTTTCTTGACAATATATAGGTACTTCAACTACCCGGAGAATTTATGAGCAAAATGGACATTTTGAAACTAGGGGAATCTGTGATCACTTAAGAACCCTATGGCAAGTTTCTGAGTCTACCATTATTTGTGCTTCACTAGGAGTGGAACAAGGTCTTAAAAATGAACCTTGAATTTATTATGTTCTAGATGCCTGGAAGACATAACTTCTGCCACCTCCAAGCTGCTTCACACTCAAGAAACCATTGTTTGCACAGCAGAATGTGAAATGCATCTGCTGCCAAAGTCTTCAATTCTGACACTCATTTGCATTTGACACGTCGTCACCAGAAATTGTTATTTGCCCTTCTGTTGTTTTCTACAACTTCATTTTAATTACAGAACAAAAATCACATCTAGAAACCTAGCTTCAAGGTAAATCAGAAGAATGTGAGAATTTAAAAGTATATTTAATTAGTTTCCAACACTTGAAAAGACACAGTGTTTAAATGGTGGCGTGTGAGTCAAAATAATTGTTATACATCTTTTCATATCTTCCTGTTTCATCTAAGTTTTCAAATTAGCCTATAGTTGTTCACATTATGTATTAGTCAGGGTTCTGTAGAGGAACAGAATCAACAGAAGATTTCGAATTAGCCTATGGTTGTTAACACTGTGTATTAGGGTTCTTTAGAAGAACAGAGTTAATAGAAGTATGATTATAAAAAGGGCATTTATTAGATTGGCTTACACAATGGGAAGCTGGACAGTCCACTATGGTTGTCTACAGGCTTGAGAGCTGGAGGATACAGTAGCTACATAGTGTAAGAGGCTGATGCCTCAGAACAAGAGGGATCAACTATCCCTGCCTGAGACCTAAGGCTTCTGGAAATTCCCTGGAGAATCACTGGCAGATTCCACTTTGGAATAGTCAAGGAGTGAGAGTGTGATATCCTCAGGCTATTGCAATAGGAATCCAGAACTCAGGCAAGAAGAGTAGAGCTTTCTTCTGTTACAGCTTCCTTGTTCTTCCAACTTTTATTCCATTCAAGTCTTCAACCTATTGGATGGTACTGCCCAAGCTTAGGGAGGGTCTCCACTTCAATTTGCTATCCCGCATGCCTATCATTCATAGGCATACCTAGAAGCCTTTAAATCTTCTGCATCTCTTAATCCAATAAAATTGACAATTCAATTTAAACATTACACACTGCTTGTATATTATCTTTTAATGTGTTCATTATATGTAAAATTTATGTTAAATTATATTGAAATATGTTTCATTGTCAACAATAAGAATCATATACTAATGTTATTATCATCCAGCTTAATAACAGATATATTTTTTATCTCTTTAGCATCCTTTTTTTTCTCCAGCAAGAGTGGCATTTTCTGTCATTACACTTATCATTGCTGTACCCTTTCACCAACAAGATTTTTACCTGGATCTTGTTTGTTATTTCCTTGGTTTTTGTTAGTTTCACATCATATTGACTTATGATTGACATACATATATTTATCTTTTGAATATTCAGTTTTTCATAAATAATAACTTATTCTCCTATCATTTACAATTTATGGTCTTGGAGTTCATAGTGTGAATGTATATAGTTTCAGTTGACTAATTTTTTATTACTCTACAATTTTTTGATTGTATGATTAAAAATATGATTTCCTAACCCATGAATCTATTATTGGACATTTGCTACCTCTACTTCTTAGGGTTTTGCTATTGAAATATTACTATTTGGAGTTTTTACAGACCAAGTAATGTCTCAGGAAACTTCATGATTGATGTTGTGACAAATTTGTGGATTGTTAAACCAATTTAATGGTCATAGACATAATTTAAAAGAATATTGAACAAGGGAAATAAATCATCATAATAAAACATAATGGGGAGAGAGGGCTGTGGTCATGGCTCCATGGTAGCACACTTGCCTAGCACATGTGAAGCACTGGATTCTATCCTCAGCTCCTCATAAAAATATAAAATAAAATAAAAGTATTCTATCTATTAAAAACTGAATGGGATATCAGTAATAAGGTTTACTCCCTTTTCATTAAAATTTATTTAATTATGTGTTTGAATGCATGTGTATGTTATTTGGAACACACAACTTTTCCCCCTGAGTTAGTAGACAAACATTTGAATATCACTCCTAAAAGATACAAATATTCGTAGGGATGAGTTGACTTGGTCATAGCACTAGAGAATCTTAAACTGTACTAACTGTAATATATATACAAATTTTTTGTTTCACTATAATATATGTAAGAATTATGATTACCCCATACTTATGTTTCCACTTAATATTTGTGAATTTGTATTGCTACACTGATACACTGATAAGTTTAAATATTATTTGGTCATGATTTTAATTAGTAGCACAATATTTTTTTGAGTTTTAATATTTATATATGTTTATTTGACATTTATATTACCTTTCTTTCTTCTTTTTTTTTTCTTTTTGGTAGTTCTGGGTATTGATCCCAGAGCCTTGTGTATGCTATGCTACGCAGGCTCCCTAACTCTAAGCTATATCCCCAGGCAAATGCAAACATTTCCTTTTAATTGAGTGTACTTTAATTATTTGCTATTTAAAAATTCTATTGGCTTATCAAATATTTTCTTGTTCATTTTTAATATTTCTTTAACATGTAAGGATATCAGCCTTTAATGAATTATATATATTGTAAATACATTTTCCGATTTCTGATTTACCTTCCCATCATTTTTTTTGGTACATAGGTTAACTAAGTAAATACATTAAGTATTGTTGACTTCACCAGAATTTTCTTATATGGAGTGAAGTCTTCATATAATTAAAGATATTTTTTGTTAAGGATGATTTTCCTGTTATGTTTCAGTTTTTACACTTTGTACTTTTTCCCCAAATGCTTCATTTTTTTCACTTTACATTTCATCTTCAATTTACCCTGTATTTATTTTTGTATGTGGCACAATTTATCCCTAATGTTTCACCTTTTTTCCCAATAGCTTCAGAATCATTAAATGAAAAAAAAATTTCCCAGGTTGCAACTTAATTTCTGCTATTAATTATTTTCCATATATGGACTTGTTCAAAAGTTTAGTATATATTTCTAACATCTGTCCCTTTGTCACTTCTATTCCTTTGCACTCTCAATTACTGTAGCTATTTGTTTAGTTATACTATGTAGTATTAGTATTTGTTGGATTATTTTTAAACTTCAGCTTAGTTTTATTTTGTTTTTGTCATTCAGTTCTTGCTTAAATTTTTATAAGTACATAATTTCTCTGGCATAAATTTATATAAAATATGTTATTATGTTTTATGTCCATGCATATTTAATATTTTAAAATATACATTCAGCTTTTTTATCTTTTTATCTGGTGCAACAAAAAATAGGTATCCTAAAATGCTTTCCTCAAAACTTCTATAAATTCTGGCTAAATATGACATTTTATTCAAATGCTAACTTGCTGTATTCTTGGACCTTCACTTTAAAAAGTTAGTATTTGGGCTCCTTAGTTTCCTCATGCAATAATTTGATAAATGAAGTCTGTAAGTTCATTAAGCCTTTCATTATTTAAATTACATATAATATTCTGAAGCCTAG
Source organism: Ictidomys tridecemlineatus (assembly GCF_052094955.1). Classification (NCBI taxonomy): domain Eukaryota; kingdom Metazoa; phylum Chordata; class Mammalia; order Rodentia; family Sciuridae; genus Ictidomys; species Ictidomys tridecemlineatus. The sequence goes on from NC_135479.1 coordinate 170,636,877, forward strand.
TCTCCTTTAACAGCAGAGAACATGATTAACAAGAGCTTCAGTCTACCTTCAGTTTCACTCAGCTCTAAGGTTGGATTTTTTTGTTTGTTTGTTTTCTTTTTTTTTTTCTGTTTATTCGTTTTCAGTTTTCTTTTATCTTTTGGGAGAAACCAACACAGGAAACAACAGCATCATAAAGTCTCACAACTCTGAAGCACAAATCCTCATGACTTGGTCATTCTGTACTGAGTGCATGGTCATTTCCTATGTGGCTGTTATAAAACAATTTCAGATTAGAATGCAGTCAGCACCATTTTGTACTTTAGTTACCTTCTCAAGTTTTTGCAACTAGCTAGACACATAACCCTTTAGTAATCCATTCTCTAGCACTGCTATATATATATCAGTAATACCAATTATTCATTGCACTATTACCAGGAGATATCTGGGTATGATCTGATGTATGGTCTGATATACAGTTTTGGCCAGACCATTAATCATATTGAATCTAATACAAGTGAATTTTTAATAATTCTTTGACTTGCTTTTATAAAGAGATTATAAAGTATTCATTCCTTAGGTGTTATCCCTAAGGCTAAAATATACAAGCAGCTGTTTACCATTTTCTTCCCCCATTCAGTTTTCAGCCTGTCTCAATAAAATAATAACACTATTATCCCCAACATACATTTAGCAATTTTGTGTATTTTCAGTTTATAATTTTAAATTTGAAATATAAGTAATATTTTAATTATAAAACATTTGAGGAATTGTATGTCTAACAATATAATGGATTAGCTCCTCAGGAGGGTGACCGTAGTTAAAAATTTTGCTGGATAAGTTGAAAATAACTTTTTTTATACTGCTAATTTCATAATAAAGGAGAAATCAAAGTTTCCAAAAAGAAAGAAAGAAGAAGGAAGAAACAGAAAAGGAAAAGAAGGGAAGGGAGAGGAAAGGAAATGAGAGGAGAGGTAAGGGGAGGAGAAGAGAGTGGGGCAATGTGGAAACCAATGTTGTACTCAGTTCTTTACAGGGTGAGACATATGTCCCTTTAGGATTATCATACTGGTCAACTTTTTATCCTTGTGGCCAAAGTAACTAATAAAAATAACTTTGAAGAAGAAAATTTTATTTTGGTTGATGGTTTCAGAGGTTCAGACATGGTGAGCAGACTCCATTGCCCATGCACAGAGTTGAGCAGACTCCATTGCCCATGCACAGAGTTAAGCAGAACACAATGGTGACAGTGTGTGGCAGAGGAGCAGGGCTCCTCTTAATACAGCTCAATAAACAGAGATTGAAGGAGTAGCTAGGGAAACAAAATAACCTCCCCAAGGGCATGCCCCTAGTGACCTACTTTTTTCCAGTTAGGGCCCACCCACCTAAAATTACCCTGAGCTAATTAATATTAATCCACAGATTAGGTTACAGCTCTCATAATCTAATCATTTAATCTTCCATATTAAATCAGGAAATTTGGGGGGACACCTTTTTACGTACTGTAATGTCTATTACAAGATCAAATTTCTTAAGTCAAGAATCCAGAAGTGAACAAGTTCTGCTTCAGCCCATTAGCCTATTTTTTTTTCTATTTCAAGTGTATTTAAATCTTTTTGGAATACAGATTTCTTACTGTAAACTCCCAGAACATCACAGATTGCTTTCAGCAAATAAAATTTCCAAGAAAAGCCACTATAAGTGAGATTTTTTTTTAAAAGATAGAGAATATATATATATATATAATATTTTAATTATAAAACTTTTTAGATATATATTTATATATGAATTTTGTGTACTTGTGCTTTTAAATTTATATAAATAATTATGTTTATTATGTTTTGGGAAATAGAAGTCATAAAGCATTAAAAATAAGTATTGGAGCTAATGGTAGAGCATATGCTGAACATGTATGAAAATCCTATATTTATTTCCCAGTGATGCACCTCCCTTGCCCCAAACAGGGATGATTTGAATAAAAGCATGATACACTTAGAGATGGATGGTATAATAATGTTAAATAAAATATTATTTGGTAAGTTTAAAATAAACTATATGGTTTGATGAGAGAATGCACCACAGAGAGATAAAAAGAGAGGTCAAAAGACATGGAGGTGAGATGAGAAAGTCTACAATATATCAAACACACATGAAAATCAAAACCTAAAACTTTTATAAGAATAAGGGTATCTTTATAACTATGAAGTTAGATTTAAGTTTTTCTTAAGATCTGAAAAACTAGCTTTAGAAAAAAAAATGTTTCTCTTCAAGGGACATCAAAAAGAAAATAAAAGGACAAACCACAAAATGGAAAAAAATATTTTAAATAAGTATGTTTTCAAAGTTATTATGTCCTGAAAATTTAAGGAAGTGAAAAAATATATGAAATAAAAAATAATTGAAAAATTTGGACAAGTCATGTTAATAAGTATTTCAATGAAATAAATCAATATGAATTTACAAAAAGGCAAACTGTTGTAACTTTATTAATAATCAGGTTGATACAAACTAAAACTATAATAAGATATACACTTAAACTAATTAGATTGACAATCCATGACATATACAATACCATATCTGGGCAATGCATAAGAGACATGAACTTTTAATACACTTGCAATTGGAAATGGTATTATCAACCTAAAAAAATATTTGCATCAGTGCTTAATGTTGAACATGTAAATATCTCTACTTAATACCATAATGATATCTCAAATGTCATTTTAAATTAGTCTATGATACCTTTTAAAGCATGGAAATTCAGACTTTTCAAGTCATCGTGGTAAATGGGCTACTGTAGTAGCGTCTCGCTGTTAAAGAAATTTGGGCTCAACACTAAATACAGAATGGTAAAGTGTGAACAGCCTTTACCATGTGAGGGACCTAATAGAATTGTTAAAGACAGGCCTGAAAGATCAGCTATCACCTTCACAGTAGTGGAGGATAAGAAATCTGATCCAATATTGATGGCAATCAGATACGGGGGTAGTTATTTTTGATAAATTAACTGAGCAGGATGTTTTGCTAAAACTGGATTTTACAAGAAAGTACACAAAGAGACATAGAAGAAGTTTCAAAAACCTGACTACAATTTGACCATGCAAAGAATCTGGTCAATACCCTAGAGAAACTATTGCAGACAAGCATTAAAGAGTCTTTTCAAGACTGTATCTGCTGGTTATGATGGCACACACCTATAATCCCAGTGGCTCATGAGGCTGAGGCAGGAGGATCATAAATTCAAAACCAGTCTCAACAACTTAGTAAGGCCCTGTCTCCAAATAAAACATAAAATAGCTGGGGAATGTTGCTCAGTGGTTAAACTTCCCTGGGTTCAATCCCCATTAGCAAAAGAAAAGTAAGTGCATCTACCTGTCTACCTGTCTTGCTTCTGTAGTTGACCCTCCGTATCATGGTACTTTATCCATCAATTCATTAAACTGAAGGTTGGACATGTTATTTAAGTTTCCAGATAATTCTAAAAAGCAAAACTTAAGTTTGTAATTCCAACCACTATGCTGAATCCTCACAAATTGCACATAACATGGGCACACTGCTGCAGCCTCCTGCCACTTCAGATTTTCAGCCTATATCCTGCACTTTGAGACTTGCTCTTCTTGTGTCTTCTTCATGCACAGTGTAGATAAGCCCATGATGACTGTCTATACTAAGTATATACAGACATCTTTTTCTTTGTCATTATTTCCTAAAGAATACAGTAGAAGAAAAATTTATGTAGCCTTTATTTATTTTATTACATATTATGATTTATCTACAGATTACTTAAAATAGATGGTATGATGTACATAAATTACAATTCAAATATTTGAAAATACTTACAATGCAAGTACTCTTTTACATAGGGACTCGAGTATTTCATAGATTTTGCTATCTAATGAGGAATGGTGTCCTGAAACTAATCCCATAAAAATACTGAAAGATAACTGTACTAGAAACAACAACAACAAGAAAAACAAAAAAAGAAGAAACTAAAAATTTGTCAGCATAGAAGTGGATAGAAAAATCATGCCATAATTGCAAAATGATCATGTGACAAGATTAAATATTATTGATACACATCTATAGAAAATATCTCTGGTTAATAGTAATATATCATTGAGGAAAAAAATCAAGTTACATTGGAAATTTTAGAATTTGACATTACTTTATGAATCAAAAGAGAAGAAATTAATAAGATCTATAATTTGTTTTAGATTTTATACATATATTGTTGAGGTTTATATATAAACAAAGAAATTTCCGTAGGTTTAGAGAACATAAAGATACTTATGGAATGAGAGGCCTACAGAATCTGAAAAGGTAGAAAACCAATAGCAGGAAATGTTTTACTGACTGCAGAATATCAAGAGGATTCAGGGATCTCAGGAACTAGTCTAGAAATCTCATTGGCTGGTAGCAACACATAAATATATTGTTTGCATGAATATGCTTAAATGCTGATCAATTTTTCCTCTTCTTTTTAGATTTGAATGATATTTCCTTCTCTCCTTTTTTCCAAGTATGACATATTTCTTAATTTCAAATTCTAACACAAAATATGATAGGCAGTTTTCAAGGAAATGTAGTTCTAGGCTTCTTTCCTATGAAACAAGTAAAATATAGGAGGGGTGGAGTTCCTGCTGAGTGGAGAAGAGATAAACAAGAACAACTGCAAATATATATATATATATTTTAAATTAAAACAGTGATGAATACAGAATTCAATGTTCTTTTTTACTCATTTATAATAGAGGAACAATTAAAGAACACACATAAATAAAGGTAGCTTTAATATTATTCTAGTTCATGAATTGGTTTATGAAAATCAATTTATTTATATAGTTCAGAACTTTTACACATATCTCTTATCCACTTTAATATATCAAAGGCTATATTGTAAAATTTGAGAGATGAGAGCACTTGATTCAAATATTTAATACGGGAACTATACTACAATGTTTTAAATGCAAAAGCAATTTAGAACAGAGAAAAATTTTACAACTAGCATAAGCACACATTTTAACAAACATAAACGTATCTACCATACTGTATATAACTATTGTACATTACTCAAAGAGTAGCCCATCTGAATGCAAAGTTGCCCAAACCAGTCATTCTATTTACACCATTAAATATTAAGAATTATAGTTTTATGTGTACTTCTTTTTATTATTTCTCTTCTTCCTTTGAAAGAAAAAACTCCTAGAAAGAAAGATCAGTTCTTGAAAAACCCTAGGGAAAAAGTGATTAACAAAAACAATATACAAGTTGAACACAGTGGCACATGCCTGTAATCCCAGTGGCTCAGGAGGCTGAGACTAAAGGATCCCGAGTTCAAAGCAAGCCTCATCAATGGAGAAGCACTAAGAAACTCAGTGAGACCTGTCTCTAATAAAAATACAAAATCGGGCTGGGGATGTGGCTCAGTGGTTGAGTGCCTCTGAGGTTCAGTCCCTGGTACAAAAATAAATAAAGAAATAAAATACAGATTCATACATCAATCACTTTTTTTCACATCATTGTTAACACTATTAATACTAGGTTTCCTTTTATCATATGCAAAATGCCTACTTACTTACTTCACACCACCGGCAGTAGTAGATTTTTTAAGAGATATTTTTCTGCAGGTTGCTATCAAATATTGCTAGAAATTTTTTAAAAAAATACATTTCCCTGAACTAGATAATACCTTGATAAAATGGTAATTATAGAATATATAAAAAGAAATTCAAAGAGATAAAATGATTCTTATTAAATTTCTTTGAAAATCTATTGAAATAGAAAAATAATCATAGTAAGGAATTATCTAAATAATTAAGGAACTTTCAGTCATAAAAATAATTATTATTTTAATAAACTCAACGGAAAAAAGCAAACACATAATCATTTGGAGATAACACATATATAGTTAGATTTTAATGAAACATTGCTTCAAGCTCACAATATTAGTGCAGTTCTCCCTGTTTATAAAAGATAGTAGTATGTGTATTTATAGTATATAAAGAAGTATTGTAACGGAAGTTTTGGAGCAATCCATAATATGTCATTATGTCTAGGAAACAGTGTTATAAAACAAAACATTTCAATATCTTTTAAAATATATAGAAAATACATTTTATCCTTTATTCTTTAAATTCTAACTGACATATAGAAATTATATGTGTATTGTTTACAATATGTTGTTTCAGACTATACATACATTGAGCAATATTTAATCAGGCCAATCGACATTGACCCTGGTATCTAGGGGAAAAAGTGACTTTCATTTACCAAATAGACCTTATTCATTTTGATTTCAGATCTCTAGATCCAATTCATACTGTTCTGGGATACTTAATTAACATATATAATTTATTTCCCTGGAAAAGGTAACACACAATTTTGCCTGTTGAAGAAAGGACAAATTCTATAGTAGAAAAGAAATAGAGAATGAAAGAAATAGTAGAACAGCAGCCACTGCCTAGCTATTGTCTATTGATTTCTCATATTGAGTCCTTTTCATGTGGCCAACAAATAGTCAATTGTTAGTGGAGTGAGTAGAGCTATTCAACTGAGCCAGCTCATACCACCTGCTACAACTAATTAAGTGTGATTATAAGGTAGTGAAGAGGTGGCAACATTGTCATAACCACCTGAAATTCTTCTTTTGAGAGAATGCCCAGAATTCTAGGGCACTCAACCAACAAAGACAAATTGTTCAACCGTCACACAAGGTCTCTAAATTCATTTATTTAGAGCAGTTGCCTTTTTGGCTAATTATAGCAATAGGTCAACTAGTGAGTTAAATGTATTTAATCTGATATCAGATAATTCAAGTCAACATGGAAGTCAAATCAACTTCTATAATGCTGCTAAACCTACATTTTATAAAAATATTTCATTTATACTGAAAGATACAGCATATTCCGTTTGAAGTAGGAATTTTCATGTTTCAAATGATTTTGCATATGTAAAATTTATCCAAAATTTTAATTTCTTGCAAAACAGTTTCAATTAGTAATCGGGAGATCTCTTTTGTATTCTTAAAGGTGTTTATTTCTCTGAAAATAAAGCAGAGTTCTTTGAAACCAATATGATCAATTACTGTATCAACATTATCCAAGGTCACTTATTGGCAGTAACAATAAGGTCTTCAAATATAAAACTGAGACATAACAGAAATGATTTTTTGTGTGATCTTCTGAAATATTTCCCTCTGTTTGTGGGACAAGAATTGATGTTTTTGATGCCTGAGTTAAGAATTACCAATATAACATTAAGGATTATAAATGTAAGAGATGAGAGAGAGAGACAGAGAGAGAGAGAGAGAGAGAGAAAGAAAGAGAGAGAGAATATTGAGGAAATTACCACATGAATTCAAGTAAAAAAAAAGACATTTTTAAATAGGAGCAGAGTTCTTTTAAAAGTAAATTTCCAAAGTAATTGCACTTACACTTGTTGGGCAATGGCATATATTGAAGTGTTTATGCTAAAGGAGAAAGAGTTATTGATGATATTGGGAGAATAGAAGATTAGCAAAAATATGTGAAGATAATTACTCCAAAATTGCTGAGGGCTGTGGAACAGGCCTGTATTCCCAGGGACTTAGAAGGCTGAGGCAGAAGAATTGCAAGTTCAAGCCTAGTCTCAATAATTATTGAGACCCTCATCAACTTAGCAGGACCCCTTCTCTAAATAAAAAATGAAAAGGACTGGTTGTGTACCTCAGTGATAATGTGCCCTTGGGTTCAATCTCCAGTGTCAAAAACGAACAAACAAAAATACACATTAAATTTATAAGCACTTTAGATAGTTACTCCTCTGGCTGATGAATTAGGTTGTTAAATTAGTTACAAAATTCAACAGAAAAAAAAGGATAGTAGACAAACATATTTAATCTAGAGATTTAGGGGGATAAAGGTGAATTTGCAATGAAAGAAAAAGGATAAGAAAGGAAGAAGGGAGGGGGGAAGGAAGGAAATAGGGAGAAAGACTGGGAAGGAAGAAAAGGGTAGAAGAAAGGGTTAGATTCATTTATTTGAATAGTAAATCAATATTAAAATTAAGATGCCTGACAGTTTTTTTTTTGTAATTACTAAAAAAATTAGGAGTACTATCTAAAAATATTAATCAAATGAAAGACTATTTGCTTAATAAAACTACTGAAATATAGGAGGAATTTCAATTTTATTCTTTTTCTGTGTGATTTTTGTGAGATATTATTCTAAGATATTTGGCAAATAATTAATAAGATATCTAATTAATCTTACTTTATCCTTTTCACACTCCCAGAAATGCATATAAGTATAGACAGAATGGAATTAAAAAGAATGAGAAACTGGTATAGACTTGATTTTTTTACCCTGACATCACAATAATTGAATATAAAAAGCAATTCTGCAGACAAATTTGATTTTTAAAGGTTTAATTATTTTTTATTTAGTAAGTTTTTTGATTTTCCTATACCATGCTTTGAATTTTGTTTACTTCACTCAACATTATATTTGTAATGTTTGCTCACATTGTTGTATATTGCAACCATTTGATTCTTCCTTTCTGGTATGTTTCTCCACAGTGTATATATATAATAATATATTTAACTATCAATCTGGGAGTGACAGTCTGGGTTTATTTTAAATACTGGTATTACTTGCCATTTGTATTAGTTTTCAAGAGCAGTCATAACAATACAGTGGCATATAAACAACAAAGATTTATTTTTGTCAGTCCTAGAGGCTGGTGATTCAAAACCAATATATGTGTAGGTTTGGTTTCCCCTTGATCCTCTCTTGTGGGATCAATTATCCCTCTGTCCTCAGATAGACAGATGCATTTTGATAGAGCTCATTCTTCTTATAAAAATGGCAATCATTGCATTATCATTTCTTCTGTGTGCTTGCATGTAACCATAATTACCTGTTTAAAAATCCTCTCTCTAAATACAGGTTAGAGCTACATCAGATTCATTTTTGGGGAACGTAATTCAGCTCATAACACTTTCTGGTACAATAAATTAATTTTAATTATTTTAGATTTATTTTTAGAAATGATATAATAGATTTTTTCTTATCTATCATCTTTCACTAAGCATAATTATTTTGAAATTCATGCAGTGTTGTACAATACATTTTTGTTTATAAGTAGCATTCTTTTGTGTAGATATTCTAGAGTTTGTTTATCTACTCAACTAGTGTTGGACAGTTTGATCATTGCTAGTTTAAGTACTTATAAACAATCATGGACAAGTCTTATAAGACTGTTTTATTTCATTTATCTCTTGAAAATATGTAGGAGAGGAAATAGCTGGATTTACTGCTAGATATATTTTAATATGTTAATAAATTGTCAAGATATTTTTCTAGGAGATTCTAAAATTTTATATTCCTACAAGCAACAAATAAAAATTTCAGGAGCTGGGGTTGTGGCTCAATGGTAGAGCGCTTGCCTTGTATGTGTGAGGCACTGCATTCAATCAGCATCACATAAAAATAAATACACAAAATAAAGGTTAAAAAAATTTCAGATTCCATACTCTTGTCAACACTTGGTATAGTTAGAATACTTAAATTCAGACATTTCAATTAGTGCGTGGTGGTATTGCATTATGGTAATAGTTTTCATTTCCCTAATGATTATTAATTTGAGCAATGATTTATGTAAACACCAATGTATGCAGCTTCTTTGGTAAATTATCTGTTCAAAATTCTTATGCTTTTTGAAATTGATTTTTTGTTCCTTATAAATTCCAGATACAAGACCTTAATCAGATATATACCATTTTCTTGTTCTGTACTTTGTTATTTAATTCTTTTTATACTATCTTTTGAAGATCAGATAGATATTCCTAATCTTGATAAAGTCTATTTGGTCTTTTATGGACTATGTCTTTTTTGCTATTTGTAAAAAGTATTTGCCAAGTCTGAAGTGATAAATTACTTTCTGAAGTTTTATAATTTCAAGTTTTATGTTTATTTAGTTCTACTATGACCATTTTGAGTCAATTTTTACATGTCTGTGAGGTGTAGACCAAATTTCATTTTTCTGCAAACTATTGTTTAATTATTTCAGCACAATTTGCTGAAGTCTGTACCTTTTCCATTCAACTTCCTTTGCATGTTCATCACAATTTACAAGTTACTTGTCTACAAATCTCTGAGTATATTCCTGGACTCTATTCTGTTCCATTATTTGTATGTCAATTTTTAATTGATTCCATATAGTAGAATAAGCCAAAGATGGCTTTTCAGTGCATCACATGCAGTAATTTTGATAATTTCCTTTACAAATAACTTGTTTTCCATTTGCAGAACTTGCACATCTTCTGCAATATTTACCACTAGCTATACTTTCCAGTGCTAGTGCAATAGGTATTATTTATTAGTTTCAATGTCTATTCATTATAAATGTTTAGATCAGTCTATTACTCCTAATCTTATCCAGAAGACTTTCCAAATTAGTTGGTTAATTCTGGTAGTTTTGTTTTGTTTTGTTTTGTTAGCATATCTTTTTGGTTTTCTCCACAAAAAACATTTTTTTAAAAGTATAAGTTTATTTCTTTCTTTCTGAAGGTGGTAAGTTGTTCTTTCATTACCTTATTGCATTCCCATGAGCATTCACTAAGTGTTGAGTGAACTTTCTCCTATCTTTCTGATCTTAATTAGACAGCAATGAAACTTGATCAGTTAAGTATTATGTTTACTATAGATTTTTTCATACAGGAGGAATTTTTATTCTATTACTAATTTGCTGGAAATTTTAATAAAAATCCATTATTGGATTCTATGCAATTGTTTTCTACATCTGTTGAAATGATTGTATATCTTCGATTTTTTTTTAGTTTGTTAATATGGCAAATTATATTATTGATTTGCAAATGTTAAATTAATCTTTGATTTTTGACAATTTAAGAATTGTTGAATTTCTGTTTATAAAGGATATTGTGTGTAGTAGATTTTCTTCTAGTATTTTATGTCTGCTTTCATGTCATGATAATGGTGGACACAAAATTTAGTTAGAAAATTATTCACTCTTTCAATTTTCTAAATTAATTTTTCATAGATTGAAATTACTTCATCTATGTTTCTAATACATTGACTTAGTGTTTTAAAAATACACACATGTTATCCTTTAAATTCATAGAAAATATGGGATGTAATAATCTCTATCATATAAAAATGCTAAATGTTATCTTCTTTATTCCAGATTAGTCTGATTAAAATGTTATCAATTATACTGATATTCTCAAAGAACATGCTTTTAATCTCTTTTATTCTATTTATTATTTCTCTTTGCTATTTTATTTATTGCTTATCTTTATTATTCCCTTTATTCTATTTGTTTTGATTATATTGAAGTTACTTTTTAAATTCCTTAAATTATAATCTAAATTTATCTTACACTTTTCTTATTTGTGCTATAAGAAATTAGTGCTATAAACTTTTCCCTAAATACTCTTTTTCCACATTTATATATATTATTCATGTTTTGTTTCATTTTTATTTAATTTTAAATTCATTTTTTTCATTTTTTCTCACTTATTTTGCTTATGGTTTTGTTGATATATAATTCATATGTTATATACTCCACTCATTTGAATCATACAATTCAATTATTTTTAATACAGTCACAGAATTTTGCATCCATCACCACAATTGATTTTACAGCATTTTCATTGCATACCAAATGTTCCTATACTCCCAAGAAACTCTATCTAATTTCTTAATAAGTCAGTTTCTTTGACTATCTTTTACCCCTGCCCTGGATAATCCTGATTCTATTTTTATCTATATATGTCTATGGAATCAAGCCCTACCTGGCTTTTTGTTGGTAAATTCTTTCACTTAGCACATTTTTTTTCAAGTCACATGCAATATGTCTTGTATCAGTAATCATGTTATGTTGCTGAATAATATGCCATCATATGGTGAGGTGAGCAGAATAATGACCTCCCACATGTGCACACATTATAAATCAAGCACTTGTGAATGTATGAATCTGTATGACAAAAATGACTGTGCAGACATTATTTAGAAAAGATTATCATAGGAGTGTTTTTTTTATATATTGTCACCAACAGTTTTTATTAACTTTTCATTTGTAACCATTCTTGTGGGTATAAGTGATATATGCTTTTTCCCCCTTCTGTGTGTGTGTGTGTGTGTGTGTGTGTGTGTATGTAAGCACATGCATGCATGTGGTACTTGGGATTGATTTCAGAAACGTATGCATGCTAGGCAAGCACTTTACCAATGAGCTACATCCCCAGTTTTTTCTTGGAAAAAAAAATTTCAGCTAGGGCTCTCTAAATTGTCCAGATTAGCCTCAGCCTTATGAGTAATTGGTATTACAGTCATGTACCACCATATCCTACTATGTTGAATATTTAATCATGTGCTTGTAAGTCAATTGTATGTCTTTTAAAGCAATGGCTATTCAGCCTCTTTGCTTATTTTTAAATTGTATAGTTACCTTTTTAAAACCAAATCGACAGTGTTCTTTACATATTTTAGAAACAAACTTTTTGCCAACTACATGTTTTTCAAATATGTTGTATAATTCTGTGAATGCCACAACATTATCAGTAAGAAATTTGCACTTACGTGAAGGATAAAAATTTTCCAATTGAATAATTAGAAAAAACATCAATTTTGATTTAATTATGCTAGATCATGTGGAGAAATTAGCAGGGAATTCATCTAGAGTAGGGACAAGTGAATTATGAAAAGGTAAGTCCCACCAAGCAACGCTAAGTAACAAGAGAATACCGCTGTTGTATGTTGCTTTCTAGATCAGTTCCCCAGGTATGAACTATCCCAGCTCACTCTAGTTTTCTCATTATGTTCACAAAAGCGAAGAAGCTAATTTATGTTACTTTTTCAAACTTACCAGGGTAATAATATATGTGAAATTTCCTTTGCCCTATGTTAAAATTCTTGTTCATAAGATTTGACATTAAAAATGAAAGTAAAGCCTTTTGGAAGGAGAAATTAATTACACATTTCTTCCTACATCTTTTCTGTCAGATATCTTCCTATTATCATGTATATTATTAGAGTCTTTAGGTATTTTATGAGAAATTAGCTCTCAGTTCTTCTGATGAGATAATTTTTGAGCTAATGCATTTAGTTCATAAACACTTTAGTTTATCTCTTTTGCCTTTTTTCAGAGAGTCACATTCCCACAAAAACAACTAGATATGGATATAATACAGAAATATATTTAAAGCTCTAAGAGTTTCTGATAGTAAAAATGTGAGGGATAATGATCCTGTGGAAAGACCAGAGTTCATGGATAGGAGCACAAATGCTATACATGCAGCCATCCTTCTTGAGTAATTTTCCAGCTCATAAGTATAAATTCACCAAGAAGCTGAGGCTGTGCAGGGAGGTACCTAGGACTTGCAAGACTTAAAGCATGAGGTACAAAAATGTAAGCCCAACTCTGTGTACTGGCTTTTTTCACAATCATTTGTAATTCTTAAGCTATTCATGATGACAAAAAAAATTAATAAAGTTTTTGCTATTCTTATAGTGTAAGGGAAAAATGAAGCAAAGAAATGACCCTAATAAAATTCATAAGCTCTCAAGTGGGATACCTCAATGTCTATGGCAGAAAGATCAATAGAGGAAAGACAGTAGGGGTAGAGAGAGAGGGAAAAGGAAAGAGAGGTTCTGGGATCTGAAATAGAATAAGAAGTATTCCCTGCTTATATAGTTATATCAAAATGGATTCTAATGTAATGAATTACTAAAAAGAACCCATCAAAGAATCTACATCCTAATACTAAGCTCAAACGAAAGGTAGAACAAAGCTTTCAAAGTCTGACACTTTTTCTCTATTTTTTTTTAAGTTCCTGAATGAATAGAAAGGATCTTTTCCTACTGTAGCTACTTATTCTTAACCACTAGGGTAAGAAAACAAAATCACTTGGAGCCTCTGTAATCTTTATACAGAAAGTATGCATGCAATAAAAACTTACTACATATTCTAAAGGAAAGACCAAGAAATTATAAGAAAACAGGAACAGATCCATGAGGGATTCTAAATGTTGGACATGGTGCACATCAGCCTTAACATTTCTAAAGGGCAATGGAATATGCAATTATTTTTAGCCCATATATAAGATTCAATTAAAATATGTGCACTGTCTATCAAAAACCAAGAAAATAAACCTACATGTGCTATATAGAGATAAAAAGTGAGAGTCATAAATGAAAGCAAAGAATAATCTCAATTTCACACAATTTTTCCAGGATAATCTCATGATCAACTTTCCTTCTTCTACAACAAATATAACTGAACATGAATTCGAGATGGTGGTGAAGAGCCCTTCAGAAATAAGGTGCATTTTCAAAGGGCCTGAAATTTCTGTGGCATGGCTTGAAATCATGGTTCAAGTTAACATTGAGAGAACTAGTTTGATACATGTGTAATACAATAATCTTAGCTCTTGGAGGAATTCAGCACTCATGATTCTTGACCTCACCCTCATTTCTTTCTTTCTTTTTTTTTTTTTTTTGTGTGTGTGTGGGGGGGTACTAGGAATTGAACCCAGGTGCTTAACTATTGAGCCACGTCTCAGCCTTTTTTTGTATTTTATTTAGAGACAAAGTTTCACTAAGTTGCTTAGGGCTTCACTTAGTTGCTGAGGGCCTCTCTAAATTGCTGATGCTGGCTTTGAATTTGGGATCCTCCTGTCTCATCTTCCCAAATTGCTGGGATTACAGGTATGTGCTCCACCCTAGTTTAGTTGCTCCTATAGGTTCCCATTGTTTTAACATTAGGAATTAATGGGGCCTGATTTCATCTTATTTATTTTGAAAATTTCTTAAGAGAGTATAATCACTAATAAAATCTTTGGTGCTCCCTCTAATTAGTGAAATAGCTAAAATAAATCATACTGTATATTACATTTATTTATCCCACCCTCTATTGAAATATATTCTACACCATCAATTCATATTCAATATTTTCTTTAATTTATATATTATGATGATATGCAGAAAATTTTCTCTGATATTCAATACACATTTTTAAAAAATCAAAACCACTGAACACATGGAGACTTGCATGTCAAAATAATATTTTCCCAAAATTATAATGGTACAGAAACATTGGTTAAAAATATTTTAATATCCAAAAGAACATTTTATTTCTATGACATCAACCCTCTTAATAATCATCTACAAAATATTCAGATACATTCCATTAAGTTACAAGATTTTTAACTTAAGGAATAATTTAAGAACTCACAAACAAGGATTTTGCACTTTAAAAGTATCATAAAAGACTCTAATTTTGAGCTCTGTAAAAATTAACAAAATAAAGTTTTGTTTATCTTAAGCAATTAAGCTCCAGGTAGCCCAACATGGTAGCACATGTTTATAAAGGCAGTTATTAGCAGGACTAAGGAGGGATAATTAAAGTTAGAGTTATAACTGCATGCTTGCTGAATACACTAATGTCCTTCTGCTTTATTTATACTTTAAAGGTAGATTCAAGAGTTTTATTTCCTGAGTCTAAAATTCTAACATTGTCTTTTACAAGTTTAAACTTGTAGAAGATAAAAGATTTTTTCATCCCAGTTAAGCAAATACAAGTTTGAACAATTTATATTTTTCAATAATTTGTTTTATTCTTCTCATATACATACTTCAGTCTTTTTTCTTTCTCATATTTTATTGTCATAATTTGCACAAGTAATAACATTTAGAGAATTTTCTGTTATGTCTATTTATTACTAAATCAAGTGTTTGCTTTTTACTGTTATTTCAACCTGATACATTGAAAAACTTGCTAGTATAATAAAACAAATATTCAAGTGATCATTGTCATTGAATTAGAAATATATTTTTATAAAATTATTATGTTTTTAAACTCATAATAATTTTCATTTACTGAAGGTATCGTAACTATACCATACCTAGAGTTTTATTGATTATTTTATACACTTTATTTCATTTAATATTCACAGACTCTTACAGATAGATATTTTTCTACTTCATAAGTTAATTTCAAAATTCTTCAAAAAGTTAAATTGCCCAAATTTCCACAGATATTCAGTTTATATTTCAAGATTCTCTCACCAATAAAGGAGCATAATATTCTATAAAATACTTACATTTTTATATTTTATTTTTTAAGTGAAGAAACTGAATATTAATATCCCTTCATTTAAGAGAATAATGATAAAATTATTCTTAATGATTATCTTTGTGTTCGAGTAGGGAATTTTTTTTATTTGTTCTAGTTAGTTATAGATGACAGTAGAATACATTTTCACACATTGAACACAAATGGAGCACAACTTCTCATTCCTCTGGCTGTTCATGGTGTACAGTCACACCAGTAGTATAATCATACATGTATATAAGGTAACAATGTCTGTCTCATTCTACTATCCTTCCTACCCCAATAGCCCCACCCCCCACTCTCCTCTGCATAATCAACATTTCCTTTATTCTTTCCTACCATCCCAACAACTATGGATAGGCATTAGTTTATCAGAGAAAACATTCAGCCTTTGTTTTGGGGGGGACTGGCTTATTTTGTTTAGCATTACTTCTCTAGTTCCATCCATTTACCTGAAAATGCCATAATTTTATTCTTCTTTAAGGCTGAGTAATATTCTACTGTGTATATATACCACATTTTCTTTATCCATTCATCTGTTGAAGGGCATCTAGGTTGGTTCCATAGTTTAGCTATTGTGAATTGTGCTTCTATAACACTGATGTTGCTGTTGTCACTGTAATATGCTGACTTTAAGTTCCTCAGCTACAAACCAAGGAGTGGGACAGCACATACAGAATGGTTGCACCAATTTGTACCAATATATGTGCCTTTTTTCCCACATCCTCACCAACACTTATGATTATGTGTATTCTTGATAATTGCCATTCTTACTGGAGTGAGATGAAATCTTAGAGTGGTTTTGATTTGCATTTCTGTAATTGCTAGAGATGATGAACATTTCTTCATATGTTTATTGGTCAATTGTATTTCTTCTCCTGTGAAGTATCTGGAGCAGGGAATTTTTAACAGAAATCTAAAAATTAGAATTTTATCCAAAGAAAAGTATTAAATAAACTTAGTACATGAAATTGTAAATAATTAAAGTAGATGTTTGATATGAAAATACAATATGTAAAACTTCACATCTGTGAAACTGTTCCCAGTATTAAAGAGGAATTAATCAGGCTTGAATTCAAAGGAGAGATTTTTAAACTTGGAACTGTACAGTCTCTTGACAATTGTTTGCATAAAAAATTGACTCCATTCAGTTTTTCTCAGAGGAACCAAAACCAAATACAGAAAAACAACATTTATCCTATCATGAATTTTAACAGAAGGAAACACATGTGTACCAATCTGTTTATAAGATAACATTAGAATGAAAGCTGTAATACAGTTCATACCAGGGTTTTTATACAACATATTTTTAAATAATCCTATAAGAAAGTTGACTAATACGTACACACAGAGTAGTTGTTCTGGGAGAAAATTTATGGAGGGCATATCAATCTAGGGAAGAAGTATCAGCAAGCCTTGTACATTTCTCATGTGACCTACTTCATTGTTCAGAGCAATTAGTAAAACTGGTAAAAAAAGATATGGAGCATGTCCCCAATGATATTTTAGTGCAGTATTTGGATAATACCTATGGCAGCAGTGACAAAAACAATTAAAGGACATATTTACTTCTACAGATTAATAGCAAACACAACAAGATGAAGCACTAACAAAAGAAAAATTACAGCATAATAAAATTCTCCAGCAAAGTTAAAATTTTAAAAATGAGTTACTTTTATGGATAAAAAAGAATGATAATAGCACAACAGTATCATATTATCTTCTGAGTTTTTTTTTTTCTGAAATCACTAAAATGATTTGGTATCTACTTCCAAATATAGCCACTCTGTTTTAACCTTTTATATTACTTTAAATTTAGCTTATGGACATTATTACAAAGTATATAATAGAATATTTTTTAAGTAGATTTTTGTATTACTGGTTATCATGCGATCCTTTTAGAAATTAATTCAATTTGTGAGAGAATAAAATCCCTGGAGAATAACACAAATGAAAATATAATAAATTACACCCCTCTGTAAGTTTTTAAACAAAGTTTTTTTATCACAGTCCATGTTCAGGTGAGAAGTTTTATAATTTGTCTTATCTAAAAGGTAGTTCAAAGAAATTTGCTACCAATATAATCTTCCTGGATTTCAATTGAAATTAAAAATCAGATTAATCTTCTCCATGATTATTTATAGCATAAGTCCTTTTAATCTTAAAGACTTGTGTAACCTTTATCAAAGCTGCATTTATTACCAGAGTTTAAATTCCTCTGCTCCCAATATCTTGTTTCTGTGTTCTTCCAAAATTAGGTATTTTATTCCTTATCAACTCAGAAACATCAGTTTCTCTATTTCCATTCCTACTTCAAACAGAACCAAAGTATTGTATCATTTTTACTTTTGTCCATTTCTCCAAAAACCTGTGACTTATAACTGATATATTAACAATTTCTACTTGAATAGGTGTTAACACAATTGCTATACTTAAATTATAATGGAGGTATGTGCTTTTACTATTCTGTGATTAGTACCAATCAAGGGCTAAAGGAAATGTTATATTATTTTATAACATACTCATATTAAATATGTCAATATGGACACACATTTTTATATCTAATCTTCTTATAAATGCATTATGCTTATTATAAAGTTGTAAAAGAATTTAAATTATGAAACAAAATAAAAAATGAATTAATAAAATATCAAGAATATTTTACAATTGGGAAGGAGATAAAATATGTAAAGTTGTGGGAAATAATCCTAACTAAAATTGTAGTCAGATTTAAGGAAATTCCACAGCCTTCTATTATTGTTCAGATACTCAGGAAGGCACAAAAAATTAGTCTATTCATTGTAAGGCAAATGTAGCCTAAAAAAAGTAGAGTTGGAATATCCTGTATCTTTTTTCACTGCATGCTAATTCCCATCTCTTGTCCTGCAAAATATTATTTAACCATTTTAGTTACTGGCAGACTGAAGCAGAGAGTGGGAAGAATATATCAAGAATATTTGGGTGAAGTGAAAGACTACAGACTGAACAGTGAGGTTCCCAGAATCTCAACTCTGCAGATATCATTACAAGGGATTTTTCAGTCATAATTTAATAAAAGAAGTTATTCATTCAGGATGTATTACAATTTAATCAATATAACTTTTAAATCCGCTGCCCATCCTTTGGCATTTCTTTCTCCCAATGACTCAACTTGAAATGGCCCTATCAAACGTTTCCAGATTTCTCATTTTAGGTTGGTTTCAGTCAACGGACATCCCTGAAGTAAAATCGCAGTTAAAGGAAAGAGTGAAGCTGAGCTTTATTTCTTCATCTCCCACCTTGGAAAATTATTTCTGGATTGTGGACTCAGCTTATCTACCCAAAATGTTCTTTTTTTTTTTTTTTTTTTTGTCACTGCTTCTTACTGTTCCAACTTTGGACCAAAAATGGTGGTACAGCTTTCTTGTTTACAAGTTTCGGGTTAATACAACATCATTTGTGTGCTGTAGAACTCACAGATCTCTTAAATATTCCTTTCATAATAAACCCTCTCTGTAATAATAAGTGTCAACTGGTGTCAATAAGTGTCAGTTTATTTGCTGATAAAGAAACGGTTGCTCTTCCCTCTCCCTTAACAAGTTATTGAACTGTACAGAGCTAACTTATTTTAATTTTTTTTCCCAAAAAGAATAATATTTAAAGTTCCAATTGTATTAATTCAAGAATATCCTTGAGCATTCATCATAGTTTTTGATGATTTCTAAATAATCTAAATTTTCAAGTTTGTTTTCTTCCTCAGAGAGCTTTTTATAATGTTTCTACAGTAAAAAAAAAGAACAAATATTTTTAATACTTTATAGTATAGAAAGTTATTTTTGAAATATTTTTCATGCATTGCAGCAAGAGAAAGTAATATATTAAGTCTTTTTTGAAAAATATTTTCCAGTGTTTCATATTGGCTTTAAATGTCCAATAAACATGAAATCTCAATAGGTAATGAAATCCTTGAGATGTGTTTTCTTTAACATATAAAATATTAGCATTTTAGAGGGAAAAAGCAGTGATAAGAACTAAATAGATAATAAAGAGGGGATGAGGAGAAAGCAGTGTAATGAAGAAAACAGATCTATAGAGGACTGAGATGAACATGGTTTAAATAAGCATCAAGACACAAAGACCATGAGCAAAAGAGAGAGAGATAGTTGTCAAACAGTCTTTAATTAAATTTGTAAATTCTGGCTCTGATACATATTTGATATGTTAGCTCCTTAAGTCCTTTAGGTATCACTTTGTAAGATCACGTAATAGGAATATTTACCATCTCCTATCACAGAATTACTAAAACATTATGTATACAAAATGATTAGAAGAGAATTTAACATTGAGTACAAACTAAATAAATGTTTTCTAGTAGATTTTACTCTGACATTTTCTAGTCATGTACTTTTTATATATTTGATCCATTAAAATCTGAAAACAGTATTTTGAATGTTGCACTAAAGTTGATTTTAGTATTTGATTTAGTATTTCTATTGGTGCTCTCTAGAGACTATAATAATCTACCACAAACTGAGTGACTTAAAAAACAGAAATTTATTCTGACCACCTGGAGGATGGAAGTCTGAAAACAAGGTTTCCAGAGAACCCAAATGCAAAATCTCCCGAGGTGTATCCTGGCCTGTCCAGCCCCAGCCATCTGTAGCATCCTTCCGCTTGGGCCAACAACACGCCCATCTCCACCTCTGCCCTTACAGGGTCAACATCTCCATGTGAATGTGTCTATGCTGCTTCTCTTCTTGTAAAGTCATCTGCAGTTTTTACAGTCTACCTTAATTTGGTATGGTCTCTTCTTAATTTGATAATATCTTCAAAGATCCTTTTCTAAAATAAGGTGACATTCACAGGATTGAGAGTTAAGACTTCCACTTTTCTTTTTGCTAGACACAACTGAACCCATAACAGGATTATTACTGCATTACATATGTCATTTTGCATTTTTAACACATTTAAACTACATATTTTGATGCTTTTGTAATTGGGATATATTATGCCTTTCAAGGATCTTATCTATTTATAATATGGTTAAATTATATACTGATTTTTAAGGAATTCTTGTATTTTACGATGTAGTTAATTACCTGTTAGAAAATTCATGCATATGTCAAGTCAAAAATATGCCTATGATGATGTTATACTGCCAGAGAGTAAGAATATCCCGTATATAAGTAAAACAAAACACCACGTTGATGCACGTTGATGAGGATCTACCAAATGGATACAGATGCTAACAGCAAGAACTCCTGATGGTCATAATTGAAATAATATGAGTAAAAAAAATGGAGTAAAAAAGCTCAGGAGTCCTTAGAGATATAAATGATTGAATAAATAAAAAATTAAGGCAGAAGAAAAATGGGGAAAACATCTTAATGAGATGTGAACTTTAGCCATTCTAATGAACAAGCATTGGTTTATTAGTTATGAGAAATGTGCCATAAAATGTCAGACATTAATAATCAGTGTAATGCAGTAGGGCATATAGAGATTTTTGAGCTATCATGGCAGTCATTCAGCAAATCTAAAAGTGTTCTAAAAGAAAAGGTTTTTTTTTTTTTTTACAAATTATGTGAAATGTTACTATTCTTAAAATGTCTGAATATTATGAAAAATCAAAAATTCAAGTTGTAGAAAATATCTATTTCTAGCCAGAGACAGGGGAGTCAAAACTAGTGAATTAAGAGAAAGAATAGAGGGATATTTAAAAGTACTTTCATAGGATTTAAAAAATATGTTTTGTCTAATGAAAAATCTAGCACAGTCTCTATATAAAAATATAACCACATATTTTCTTAGGAAAAGTTATATTTAAAATTATTAGTTACATACTGTGTTAGAAAGTTAGTTTCAAAGTTTTTCCCTTTTGTTTTAATTCTTGATGATTTTTAGTACTGTATCTATTTGTTTTTAAATTCTAGAAACTAATGATCTTTTGAGACAGTCCAGAGACTTGCTTAAATATCACTTTTATTTCTTTCTGTAAGAAAAGTGAGAAAATGCATAAGACTTACTATGCCCTTCTTTCTTTCTGTCTTTGGTTTTCACTTTTTCTACCTCTGGAAAAAGAAGTGCTCTCAATTGAAGTTCAAACAAACCTGTATTCTAGGCAGTTTTAGCAGAAGCATTATAAATTGTTCTTATTTTGTATTTTTCTTTGATAAATCAAAATAAGCTACGATTTCAAGGTACTCTTTTATGAATGAAATATACCCACATAATGCTGTCCATTTATATTAAAAAATAAGCTAGAAGGATACAAAATGACAGAGAAACAGAATTACTTTCCAAAATAGTAATAATTATTAAAATATTTTTTAAGTGACTAGCAGGCAAAACTTGATATCTCTGCAGCTTTTTCTGTTATAAATTTAGATAATAATAAGAGAAGAAAATGAATGCCCTTGTTCTTCTTTTCTTAAAAAAAAAAAAAGAACACATGCAAGATTTACACTCATCCTAACATGTAACAGCTAAGAGGGACAGTACTTGCTCTCAGACTTGACAACTAATGAGTTCATCAAGGTTCTCTCTGTACATTTGCAATTCCTTTTTAATTCTAGTGTTGCATTCCTTTTCCTCTATGATCTTACCTTTATAAAACTTTTATTTTAGATCATTTCAAGGATACTTATGTGACTTTCTGGAGTTAAAAAGCTTCATAAGGATCTCAGTATAAAGGAATTGAACAGACTAGTTTGGAAAAGATCAATGTTTTAGTCATTGAAAACATGTGTTTAATAATTTTTAAGGATACATTGCAACTTGCTTTCAAACAGCAATCAAAACATAGCTAATTGAGAGGTTCTGTGCATTGAAAATTCCAGTGAGCACTCCACTGACTACCTTGAGGTTATAAATCTTAATTTAATCTCATCAGAGGGCAAAAAGTAGTGAGATTACTTATGAAATAAACAGTAAAATGCACCTATATTACGCAAAGGAATTTGTAGGGTGTGCTCTGTGTTTCCTAAGGTGATATTGTTGATCTTATCAAAATAATATCCATGGCACCAGCAGACACCTGCTGAAGCCTAAGCTTCAGCATATGCCCATCTCTGCAGACCAGCAGACCACCGCAGGAGCCCAGGCCTGGCTCAGATCCGCCCATACCAACATAGGCAGGACAAAGGCCCAGGGTAGGTTCAAGTTTACCACCAACCACCACCCCCTCCAGCCCAACCATAACTCACTTACAACTTGGGACACCACAGACATCGCTATAGCCTTCCCCACACAGTTTTCCTTGCCTTATGACAACAGATAGGGCCTAGAAGCAACTGCATATCAGAGAAGGCATCCCAAAGACAGTGTAAGGCCCAACCTTTCAACCCCATCTCTGTAAGGTATTGCATTCATCTTGGGGCACATTCATTATTATCTTGAGTTACCTTGTCTATTACCACCACCACCTTTAGTTGCAGTAGCATAAATTGAGGGACACCATCAGGGTTTGGAACCTCAATATAAAGATGCGGTACAGACAATCTGCATAGGTACTATAAGAATATAGGGTAGAAACTGTGATATCTCAGATCCACACTGTAAGAAAGGAAGACACATAGACAATATGAAAACACAAGAAAGGAAAGTGCCCAAAACAACCTAGGATACTACAATAACAGAACTCATGGACAGGGAAGTTGATGAAATGACAGAGAAGTTCAGAAGGTTCATAATTAAAAATCACCTGTGAATTAAAGAATGACCTAAATGAAAAAATACAAGCAAAAATTGATCATTCCTAATGAGATAAGAGAGCAAAAACAGGTAGCAAACGATAACATCAAGAAAGAGATAGAGACTGTGAAAAAAAAGTAAGAAATCCTTGAAATGAAGTAAACAATAAGCCAAATAAAAAACTCAATAGAAAGCATAACCAACAGACTAGATCACTTGGAAGAAAGAATGTCAGATAATGAAGACAAAGTATACAATCTGGAAAATAAAATTGGCCACACAGTGAAGATAGTAAGAAACAATGATCAGAACATCCAACAATTATGGGACATTATCAAAAGACCAAATCTAAGAGTGATTGGGTTAGAGGAAGGCACAGAGTTTCAAATGAAAGGAATGCACAATCTTTTCAATGAGATAATATCAGAAAATTTCTCAAGCATGAAGAATTGGAAAACCAAATATAAAAGGCTTACAGGACATCAAATGTACAAAATTACAACAGATCTACACCAATGCACATTATAATGAAAAGGCCTAGCATACAGAATTAGGATAGAAAATTAAAAGCCACAAGAGAGATGAATCTGATCACATATGGGAGAGATCAATTCGTATCTTAGCAGATTTTTCAACCCAGACCCTCAGAGCCAGGAGATCATGGAACAAAATATACCAAGCTCTGAAAAAAAAAAAATGCCAACCAAGAATCTTATATCCAGCAAAATTAACCTTTATATTCAATGATGAAATGAAAACCTTTCATGATAAACAAAAGTTAAAAGAATTTACAACTAGGAAGCCTTCACTACAGAACATCCTTGGCAAAACAGTCCATGAAGAGGAAATGAAAAACAATGATGAAAATCAGCAGAAAGAGGTATTATACTAAAGGAAAAACTAATCAGAGGAGAAACTAAATTAAATACAAAAAGTAAGCAAAAATGGTTAAGAATACAAATAATGTCTCAATAATAACTCTGAATGTAAATGGCATAAACCCACTGACCAAAAAACATAACTGAATAAAAAAAAGACCCAACAATATGTTGCCTTCAAGATACTCCTCTCATAAATAAAGTTAGCCCAAGACTGAAGGTGAAAGGTGGGAAAAAAACATATCACTCACATGGACTTTGGAAGAAAGCAGGGGTTTCCATCCTTATATCAAATAAAGTAGACTACAAGCTAAAGTTAATACAAAGAGATAAAGAAGAACACTATATACCGCTCAAGGGAACCATACATCAACAAGACATAACAATTATAAATATATATGCCCCAAACAATGGAGAATCTATGTTCATCAAACAAACTCTTCTCAAGTTCTTGAGTTAAATAGACCACAACACAATAATTTTGGGTGATGTTAACACACCTCTTTCACCACTAGATAGATATTCCAAACAAAAGCTGAACAAAGATACTATAGAACTCAGTAACACCCATTTGTTGATTTTTTTTTTTTTTGGTGCTTAGCTTTTTGAGTTCTTTATGTACCCTAGAGATTAATGCTCTATCTGATGTGTGAGGGGTAAAAGTTTGCTCTTAGGATGTATGCTCTCTGTTCACCTCACAGATTGTTTCTTTTCCTAGAAAAAACTCTTTAGTTTGAATCCATCCCATTTATTAATTCTTGGTTTTAATTCTTGTGCTGTAAGAGTCTTATTAAGGAAGTTGGGGCCTAATCCCACATGAAGAAGATTAGAGCCTACTTTGTCTTCTATTAGACGCAGAGTATCTGGTTTAATTCCTAGGTCCTTGATCCATTGTGAGTTAAGTTTTTTGCATGGTGAGAGATAGGGCTTCAATTTCATTTTGTTGCATATGGATTTCCAGTTTTCCCAGCACCATTTGTTGAAGATGCTATCTTTTCTCCAGTGCATGTTTTTGGCTCAATAATAACTCTGAATGTAAATGGCATAAACTCACTGACCAAAAAGCTGGTGCCATTTCATTCTTAGGTGAATCTGTGTGCTAGGATCTTGGGATAATGGGTGAAGCTCACTGGTGGAGCCTTAAAGGGTTTAATTGCCTTTTATATGTATGGGGAAATTTGGGATGACTATTTTCAAGAACGGAAATGGAATACCATTTGATTAAAAAAATTACAAATGAGTATTTAGTGTCTGGCTACCTAAGAGATGAACTCAATTACAAAATGGGAGCCTTGGAACTGAGTACCCTGCAAAAGTTAGAGGAAATCCTCTGCTGTGAACTCTCAGCTTTATTTTGACAGCTGTTCCTACCAGTTCTCTGTAGGACATATGTCAGCCAGGGCTCTTGTAATTCAACTAGGATGGGTTTGAGTACAATGAATGCATTTCCTGTAAATAGGAATGTAAGTGATATCTCACCCAAACATTTGTGGTTTTAGTTCATTTTTCTACTGTTTAGTTATTATCATCAGATGCTTTATAATATTTAACTCTATGATTATTATAAAGAATAAAAAGTCATATAAAGTACTTGACATTCCATATTTTAATAGTTTAAAAGCATCCATAAGAATTATTAGAGATACACTTTTAATCTTAATATAAATATAACTTTAACATGTACATAATTTTAAATGATTAATTTATTTAAATTTTCCTGCCATTTTATTGTGTTAAAATCAGTTGTTGGTTAAAGTTTATAAAATTTATCTTTCCAAAAGATTAAATACTGCTTTTTTTCAACTCCCATACCTAAGTATATTTATTTACATGAGCCTCCTTCATTAACAAGTGAAACATTGAAAGTACTAGTTTCTTATCTTACATATGAAGTTTGATGTTTTTTGCCAAATCAAAAAGTATTGGAAGTTATTTTAAGACCCTATCAATGTATAAATTGATTCATTAAGTGAGCTATTTTATTACAGGGATTTTATGAGAATCAGTAGATTATTTAAATGAAATCATTGTGAATGTGTGAAAAACAAAACATTTTTTTAGTTAACATATTTTGTGAGTATCTATTATTTGGTGTAATACTTTTCATTTGATATAAACTATGTTTTAAGATAAGTCATTTAAAAACAAATATTAAAATATGAACACCCTTGCACATGACTCCTAAGTTATAACTATCATGATACTGATGAATGTTCATAGACAAATTACTCATAGTCTTATTTAAATATAAATTTTAAAATTATTATAAATTAATATATATATATATATGAAAAATGGATGAAATTACAAAGTTGCATGACAACTCTCCTTTTTCCAATGTTCTTAATAAAGTGTGAAGAATAACAGATTGTAAGGCTTGAGTGATATGACAATCATCCCCAAACATGACAACCCTTGGTGGTTTTCACAGTTGTTTTTAGCAGATATCCTTCTGTAAGATTTACTTGCAAGCAGGTTCTTATATACAAGTAAGCTAAAAAAATCATCTTCATAGTTTTTACTTCTCTCAGCATATGTTAAAGTTGAGTAGAAAAGGCATTTTTCCAAGTGAGAACTTAAACGACCTTTTTTTTTTCTTTTCAAACATTAATGTATCAATCATCCATCACATACCTGTGGATAAAATATGCTCATTAAGTTGTCTTTCATATTATTATATTCCTATTTACCTAACATATGTAATAAGTGTGTATTATTTAGACACATTCCAGTACAGCATTTGTATTGAGTTTTTAAAATTCTTTGTCTTTCTCTGCCCCTCCCCTTACTCTCTATATATGTGATACATTATATATACATATATAGTAATTGGCTTAATTTTAAACTTTATATTTTAAAATCCTCATGAGATTCAATAATGTCTAATAGCTATTCCATTTTATAAAAGTAAAGTATGCCCTTTAGTAAGCCCAAGTCAGAACTTATAATACAGTGCCAATCCTCTGACATTTCCAACTTTTTCAATGACACGGTGGGCAACATACCAGGCAATGACCTGAATTTTCAACTTTTCATGTTATCTAAAGCAAATAAAACTATATCAAAATGTATTTAAATATTTTTGGAAATGATGGCTCAATAGAATAAAAATATAAAGAATGAAATTAATTTATATTGATAGTTTAAGAAGAAAATCTTAAAAGAATTACAGCACTGTGAAACAGTTTACTCATGGAGAAAAAAGGATCATAGCCAACTTTCTCATTAGAAATTTCAAAGAATAAGAGAGTAAAGTATTGAAAGAGAAAAGTATCAACCACCAAATCATTATTTAGTGAAATTACCTTTCAAATGGACGATAATTAATCATCAAATGAGGGATAAATACTAGTAATAATGTATTAGGTGACTGTGGCATTTGAACAACTAAAATGAGTTTCAATAGTATCAGAGGAGAGAAGAGGAGGAATTGAGAATGTTCTGTTAATAAGGTACTTTCACTACACATGAAATGATACAGTGTATTTTTAAGTCACCTAAGAATATTTGAAAATAGTTCCATAAACTACTATTAAAGTGCTAAAAGGTGTGTGTGCCTATGTGTGTATAGGTGTATGTGTAACGCAAGAGAAGGAGAATAAATTGGAATTACACAAAACATCCAACCAAACAAAAGAAGGAACAAAATAGAGGGATTATAAAACAAAAATGAATATGACAAAGAGAAAACAGTGACAAATAGAGTAGATATCAATATAATCACACAAATGATCATTTTAAATGTGATGGTCTAAGCATACCATTTAAATTAGAGAAATTGTCAGAATGAATTGAAAAAATAAATCAAACTATATATTTTCTGAGAGGCTTATTTTAATATAAATATTTCCAGGAAGATATAAAAGTAAGAGACCTAGCAGAGTATCACACTTCTAAGATGTTGGGACCACATTCTCTCAGAAGTATCAGCTTTAATATATATAAAGTGTGACTCTAATATGATGAGGGGAACAGAATCTAACATACTATGCTGTACACATTCTTTTTTAGAATTTAATAAGTTGAAAGCTTAAATATAAAATATAATATTCACATTACATGCAAACCTGTATACAGTCTTCCTTATTTAACTATCTTGTATCAAAACCATCAACTATGTGTCAAAAACAACAGGGTTTTTCATCATCTTCTGGGCAGAATCCTCACTTCAAGTCAAACAAACATAAGGTTAATAGAAAATGAATAAATACTGTTATATTTAGGAAGAAGGCATTGGAAACAAATGCATTCTTCCTTTTAACATTATTTCCCAAGTCAGGGTAATTTTATTGAACACTGCAATCAGAATGCTTAAAGAATAAATTCTTTGCCCTAGAACAATGACAATCAGCTGGTGAGAAGTTTGCCTAATGAGGTAGTGGTGACACTCAGAAGATTCTATGAAATCAAGGTTATTTGGGCTTCGAATAGAACTTTCCTGTCTCTTTGTGAAATAATCAAACAGTTATGGAGCATTGCAACAATTCTATATAACTCTAATTCGACTTTTAAAATATTTTAAATACATATTTTAATTCTCCTTTAGGTTTTGATGTGCAGCAGATATTTTTCTAATTTTACAAACATACAGAGAAAGCTCTTTCTACCTTAAGGATGAGAATCTTTAAACTAATTTTTACATTAGAAATGGTATGTTGATTAGTATTAAATGTAAACACTAAAGAATTGTTACCTCAAAAAAGAGGTGCCCTTTTGTTAGAGCACTCTTGCTGCCAATAAGTATCATATTACATGCATATTTAATAGTAATCATGCCGTATTAGTATTAGTATTTCCTGGTGGGTATATTAGGAAACACATACCCTTAGCATCTTTATTAAATAAATCTGTGGTTATAGCTTATTTTTATATATTTGGAAAATGAAATAAAATTATATTGCTATCCAGTTAAAAATGTCTAAATTTGAGGGATTGTATGAGTACTAGTGATTTGTAAATTACATAAATGCAAAATGATGCCTAGTAGTCACTAAATAGATGTAAATAAATGTATTAGTAGGAAGTCAGAAAATGATTGGATGATGGAAGTGTTAAAGAGATCCCAAAGATCAATGTGTGTACATATAAGGGAATTATTCCATGTAGCATACATAAAAACTCAGACAAGGAATTAACTATAAAACCTCAATATTTCAGAGGAAGAACATTAAGATGAGTTATGCTTACTTCCAACTTCCTTTAAAATTATGTATTGAAATTTAAAGAACTAGTTGGAATGTGCCCCTATCAAATGTCTAAAGTAAATATCATCAGATGTGGGAAATGTGCTTTTCCTACTTTTTTTTTTTCTCTTCCTATTACTGGTACCGCCATACATTTGCACATGTAGATAACTGTGACTTAAATAACCTTTGTCTTCTCTCTTTTCTTTGCCCAAAATTTACTCAAGCTGACTACCTAGACTGAGTAGAGGGCCCATTCATTGGGTTATCCAATCATCTACCAAAAAAAAAAAAAATCCTGTACTTTCTTTTAGTAAGCCCAATGCCTTGCCTATAGAAGATGCTCAAAATGTTAGTTTATGACTAAAAGAAAGAAACAAGGTCCTTTTGATACTATACCCCAAGGCTCATTGAACATTTCTATTACCACTATTATTATAAGCTCCAGAATATGTGATATTACTTTACCCTTCCAACTGATCTGTTTCATATTTTATTAAAACCTCAAAATTAAACCAAAATTTAGTTTCCCAAAACCATGCAGTTCTCTCTCTCTGCTCTTTCTCCTCCTTCTCTCTTCTCTCACCATCATAATGATTACCTTATGCAGTCTAACAAATAATACATAAATTATTTTCACAATCAAGTTCTTGTCTATTTTAACTCAAAATATTTTTCAGCCATATCAATACCTGTGATGGATTTTGTATGACAAAAATTGATTATTATCCCTTTTTACTACTTCAGTACTCAAAAAATCTGGTCTAAATTTTGACTACAAAAACAAACAAACAGACAACAACAACAAAAAAACATGGCATCAACATGGGATAAGATACATGACTACATAACACAAAATGTTACACATATTCATACTTTCATTTCTGTCCTTTATATTTATATTTATTTCCTAAATTTTCATGCATTACTTACAAAAGTAAACAAATAATATGAATGGCTTTTTATGTAAATAATTGAGTTCTAAGTCAAGATTAATTTCAACATAGAATATTTACGATTAGTTTTGTAACATAAATAATTGTGTAATTAAACAAGAATAAAAGTAAATAACACAATACATTACTAATTACATGGGCTTATTAAAAAACATACCATATATGGTCTTCTAATATATTACTCTTTAGTAAGTCCACTTTTAAATAAATTTCAACTTGAAAATCAAATATATCTACCATTTATTCATTAAAATGATTGAGTGAGACTGTAGTTTTTGTAATAGAGAAAAAAAATCCTATATAAATATTCATGAAGTGCACATTCAACAAAACTGATTTTATGTTTTTATGATTCCATTTAATACATAACTAAGCACCAAGAAAACAAAGAGGCTAATGCATAGTATTGAATTCAATGGTACATGACAGAAGTCAGTTGTAAGCTTTATATTCCATAAGCAAAAACAATTCCTGAAAACACAACCTATTCCAATTAGTAAGTATATTATTGAAATGATAAATAAATTTAATGTCTAAAAAATTTCAAAACTCTATTTTGATTGCTATGAAGCTTTAAAACTTTATTATATCATTAAGAAAATTTAAATATATATTTAAAATTAAAAAGTATAATAGATTATGCTCAATGATTATGTTTTTCACAATATGCAATTATAGCAAAAAATGCTGAAACTGACTACTTTAAAAAATGAAGATTATTACATGGATTACTTCATAAGTCATGTTATTTATCATTTATTCTGATAAATTTTTGGATTTAAATATTAAAGCTTTAATATTTAAATTATGAAATTCCTAAGTATATAAATTTCATGATTCAATGTTTTCTTTAGAAAAAATATCATAAACTTACTTGCTTTTATATCCCAAAACATATTCAATTTTTGGAAAACATATTGACTTTTAAGAAATTCTTCATAACAAAAGCAATAGCAAGGAAAAAAAGGAAAAACACATGCCTACATATCCATGAACATGCCCACCCATACTCACACCCCTTAAACTGTAGACTCCTAAATTTTAAATGAGGAACAAAATAGAAAATAATTTTTTTATCATGCTAGATAATCAATTTGCTTTGTTGCATATTATCCCTGAAAGTTTTCTATAATTTTTAAGTCTGTGTATATATGTGCACATTAAAGTGAGCCATGTAAATTGAAATATGAATCATCATTTTGCATTTCTTGAATATTAGCCATCCTTTTATATCTGCTTGTCATTTAATACTCACAGACCCTTCTTTGCTACTCTTGATAATATTCTTGTCTCTTTGCTTCAGTTTCTCATCCTTAAAATCTACTTTCTATTTAATTTTGGGTGACTTTTTAAAAGGAGTATCTTTGTATTAAAAGAAACAAAATTATGATATGTCTTTGCTAAAAATCCTCTAAAACTCCTTATCAGTTTTGTAGTAATATCTAATTTTTTACCTGGTACTCACAGTCAGATGGTTAGATAGATAAAGATAAAGAGGTAGATGTAGAAATAGTTATAGATGATATCTGTTTTGTTTTGCATATGAGGTATCCACCCATAGCTCCTGTTAACACAGGGATACAGGAATGCTCAGAGGTAAAGTGATAAGATCATGAGAACTCTAACCCAGTCAGTCCTTCCTAATTCAGATGGACTAACTGGGTGATAACTGTAGGTAGATGAGGTATGGCTGGAAGAGGAATTTCACTGATGGCATATCCTGGAAAGAATAATCTCCCTGTAGCCCCTTCCCCTCACTCCCTTCTTTCTGGCTGCCATGAGGTGAGCTGCTTCCTCCACCATACCCCTCTGCCTTGCATCTCTGCTTCACCTAGGGCCCAGAGCAACAGAATGGGACATCCATGGAGTTAAACAGCTGAAACAGTGAGTCATAATAAACTTTTCCTCCTTGAAGCTGTTCTTGTCAGGTGTTGTGGTCAGAGTGATTAAAAGCTGACTGACTCAATATTGAAATTCATAAATCTATGGAGGAAGTCCATGTTGTCTGTCATTGCGAAAAACTTTTTGGAAAGTCATATTGTTATGTTTGGTGACTGCTTTTCTTTATATGGCACATAATAATTTAAAGATTGTGTACTGTATAAGGACATACTATTTCTTAGGTAGGTTAAATGCGTGTCTTATTTAGGAAATAGATAAATCTCTTGAAATTTATACGCAAAACAGTTGAGAATTTTTTTCACTTAAAATCTATTTTAAATATTCTAGAAGAATGTATTATTTACATAAATTATTTTTATAGATTGGTAATACTTATATATTTATTTTCTTTTAAGGTATGTGCTAATGTTTCTTTTCTTTGGTATCTTAATTTTCTAAATTTAGGAATAAAGAATTTATACCTCAAAATAAAATATACATATATAGACTGAGATAGAAATATATATACACTTTACCTTGCTTTCTCCTTCAGATTTATTTTTTTTCCCACACTCTCATTTGATGTTAGGGACACATGAAACTATTTATGATTTTTTCTCCCAAGGACATTGAGACTTTTCTCATAATATTTTTTTTTCTTACCTATTCCTATTATCATTCAATTCTCTGCTTATTTCTCACTTTCTTCAGTAAGCTTAACTTTATCCCTCAGTGGGAATTTGTTATGTCTCTCTATTATTATGTTTCACTCTAAAATGGAGCAGGGAACTGGGTGTGGTGACTCACACCTATGATCTCAGTGGCTCAGGAGGCTCAGACGGGAGGATCATGAATTCGAAGCCAAACTCTGCAAAAGCGAGATGCTAAGCAACTCAGTGAGACACTGTCTCTAAATAAAATACAAAATAAGTGTGGGGATGTGGTTCAATTGTCAAGTGCCCCTGAGTTCAATCCCCAATACTCTACCCCCAAACACTAGAACAGGGGGAAAAAGAAGGGAAGTGGAGAGGGAGAGAGAGCAAAGGAAAGAATATCAGAACATCCTTCCATGAGATAGGGAGAACAATTTAACCATAAGATCAGCAAGTATCTTGTTGGCTAGGCAGAAACAGGGCTTATTTTTTCTTTCGAGGGGGAGTAAACAAGTATATAAAGAACTGTTTGGATTTGGGATGATCAGGACCCATGAACTGGCAATAGATTAGAGAACGTTTTAACCTGATGTTAGCCTATTCTCAGGAGGGACCATTAAGGAGATGTTGCTTGCTGCTCTAAATGAGGATGGGCTGAAGTTCAGGGCCCTGGAAGCAGAAAAGAAATGTAACTACCAGTATGGTTGAAAAGTATTTTGTTCCAAATGATCAGTGGACACAAGGCAGTTCAGTAATAATTTATGATTTAGAAAATTGAAATATAAAAGATCTGTGCCTGAGCACTTTAAGATAACTGAGGGAAGTCCAGTCTAAATCATAATATTAAGGGTGCTTCTTTCCAGGAAATCCTATCCTGGAACTGAAAAGTTTAACAGATCTACTGATCTTTTCCATTTCTTAAAAGCACAAGATCAGGTAAGATTCAATTTTGTCACATGTAAACAACTCAACATGTGAAACCATTGAGTTTTGAAATCAAACTTATTATATTCTTATTTTTATTAGTTTACCTCTAATCTTAGAATCTCTTATCTACTTAACAGGGTGGTGAGGGAATTGAGAAAAGACAAACAGATACCTAGAAATAGAGAAAAAGCCAGGACCCAATGATTCAGCCAATGCCTGATGGGGGATGACTGACCATGAGCAAGCTTGACTCATTCATTATATAGGTTTCAACATCAAAATATATTGTGAGGAATATATCAAAATATATTGTGAGGATGTTTCCTTAAAGCAAGCAGATTCATAGTCTTGAGTAGGAGCATTCCAATTATGATTATTAGCTTGAGCCCATAACTTTCTACCCCTAAGCAGATAGCGTATGAAACTCAAGAACAAAAACTGATTAGCTCCATGGCTGATATGAAACTTCCTATTGAACAGGATGTCACCTTAGCAACTGGGCAATCTCAATCGGTGCCTTCACATACCAAGAGTTGTCCAGACAGGCATCTGTCACAGGATAGTACAGGGCATAATTCATTCTCCACCCCTGGCACTCTAGTAACAAAAAACAGCATGAAATTGCCTAAAAGAGACATGAAGACCAATGAAATAGAATAGAAGACACAGAGACAAACCGGCAAAAATACAGCTATATTATAGTAGGCAAAGTGCCATAAACATATATTGGAGAAAAGATAGTCTCTTCAACAAGTAGTGCTGGGAAAACTAAAAATCCATATATACTAGAATGAAATTGAACCCTATATTTAATCCTGGCCAAAATTCAACTCACAGTGGATCAAGGACATAGGCATGAGACTGGAGACCCTGAGCCTACTAGAAGAAAATGTAGGTCCAACATTCCATCATTTCAACCTAGGAGCTGACTTCCTCAAAAGGACTCCTAAAGCTGAAGAAATAAAATAAAGAATCAAAAGAGTTACGATTAGACTTAAAAGCTCCCTCAGAGTGAAATAGGTAATCAATAATGTGAAGAGAGTACCCACAGAATGGGAGAAAATCTTTGCCACCTGCGCCTCAGATAGAGCATAAATATCCAGGATACATAAACAACTCAAAAAAGTTCACACCAAAAATCAAAAACAATAACAAAGCAAATAACTCTATAAATGGGCAAAGGAACTGAACAGGCATTTCACAGAAAAAGAAATATGAATGGTCAACAAATACATGAAAAAAATATTCATCATCTCTAGCAATTAGAAAAATGCAAATTGAAATTTCAGAGAGCTTTTATCTCACTCCAATTAGAATGGCCACAATCAAGAACACAAGCAGCAATAAATGTTGGCAAGGATGTGAGGAAAATGGTTCACTTATACATTGCTCATGGGACTGCAAGTTAGTGCAACATACTGGGAAAAGTATGGAGATTTTTCAAATATGCATGGAACCACCATTTGAACCATTTGTCTCACTTCTCAGCATATATCCAAAGGAGTCAGCATACTACAGTGACACAGCAACATTAATGTTTATAACAGCTTAACTCATAATAGTTAAGCTATTGAACCAATGTAGATGCCTGTCAATAGATAAGTGATAAAGGCCATGTAGTATTTATACAGAATGAAATATTACTCAGCCATAAAAATGGCTTTATTTCTTTTGCTGTTAAATGGATGGATCTGAATAACTAAGCCAATCCCCCAAATTCAAAGGTCAAATGTTCTCTCTAATATGCAGATATTAACACACAACAAGGGGTTTGGAGTGGGAGGAGAATAAAAGTTCATTAGATTAGACAAAGGGAAATGAAGGGAAAGGAAGGGGAACAGGAATAGGAAAGGCAGTGAGATGAATCAGGCATAATTTTCTTATGTTCACATATGAATATACCACCAGTGAAATGCCACATGATGTACAACCACAAGAATGAGATATTAATTAGAATAAATCATAGTCCTTGTATGTATAATAGGTCAAAACATATTCTACTGTCATGTATATCTAAAAAGAACAATAACAGAAAAAGAACAATTCATGGATAACAAGAGGTATATTTAAAAATTGCAAAGGATGGGTTTGTAGAAGGTAGCAATAAAAGCAATTGTTTACACCAAGGACTTTTGATCTTTTTAAAAAATATTTTATTTTTTAAAAATAAACACCTTTATTTTGTTTGTTTATTTTTTTATGTGGTACTGAGGATTGAACCCAGGGCCTTGCATGTGTTAGGGGAGCACTCTACCACTGAGCCACAACCCCAGCCAACTTTTGATCTTTTTGATTTTGAGATGGTATGAATTCAAATTCTAACTTTTTCACTTATCAGATGTGTTGTTCTAGTAAATTTCTTATTTGTTTTTTAAATGACTGAGGAGGAGGAGATATTTGTATTTGCTTAGAAGAAAACCTGTAAAATTAATTATATTATGGCATGTGGGGAGAAGGTGTAGTGGACAAACATAGGAGAGAGATCTCTTACTGCATACTTTTTATACTCTTTTTCTTCTTATTTTGCCTTCAAATCATGTAAATGCATTGCTTCTTCTAAAGCAATTAAAACTAATTTTAAAATAAAGTTATGTTAAAAAATAAAGTCAACTAAGACATGTAAAAAAATAAAGGCTTTTGGTTTATGAGGAAAATAGTGTTTCAACTGCATAATAATTACAATTTGTTTTTGTGGAAAAGTCTGGGTATCATAACAATTATGACATTCTTCTTAGCTGAAAAATAAAGAAGATTAAAACTGAAGCAAAACCCCCAAATTCTCTTTTTTCCCCCATCTTCAGTGTTTTGTTGGCAATTATTTGGCTCATGGGAGATAGTTTCTGGTACCCCAAAAGATAGCCCTTTCCTCTAAACTTTTGACCAAATGACAGACCAGGAGCCTTTATGGAAATAATTCATACACATGAAAAGTTACACATTATCTAAAATCAATAATAAAATTTGTGTATAAATAAGTATATATTAATATCTTATAAAAACTCAACATTTCTTCAAAATGAACATCACTTTACTTACCACTTCAAATACTGATATTTTACAAATGCATTCTTAGTTAATCCAACATATTACTAAATTATGTTTCTCAAATTTGTAACTTAGAGCAAAAGTATTTAAATTGAAGGTTATACTTAGAAAATAAAATTATGAATGAAAGGTATATTAAGGTTGTTTTGGTTCTTTCTTATTAGACTCAAATTTTTCAATAAACATATGCTAAAATAAAGCAATTTTGAACTAAT
This sequence comes from Ictidomys tridecemlineatus, assembly GCF_052094955.1. Taxonomy (NCBI): domain Eukaryota; kingdom Metazoa; phylum Chordata; class Mammalia; order Rodentia; family Sciuridae; genus Ictidomys; species Ictidomys tridecemlineatus. The sequence continues at coordinate 170,674,375 of NC_135479.1, forward strand.
ACTATAATAAAATGTTTTTAATTATAAATGAAAGAGTAATTTTTATCTAGAAAATCTTATTGTTTTCACTTTTACCCAATTGCTGGTATAGGAAGTTGCCAATTTAAAAGAGATATTCTAAATTTAAAATAACATGAAATAACATAAATTTCTACTAGAATATTTTTCAATATTTATGTGTGATTTAATGTTTCTTTTTACTTGGGGGATTGATTTCTACTACAAGGATATGTTATTCTAATATATACACATAGATATGTTTTGATTTCTAGGTTGTGAATAAGTTTATTTTTAAAGCCCTCAGGAAATATTTTGGAATTTTGTGGAAATATCTCAGAATCCTTTTTTTGGATCACTATGTTTGTGTTCAGATACCTGGTAAAAAAGTGCAAATTCATATTTACTATCTTTTTGTTAAAAGTTATAGCATGATTAAAACAAAATTTAAACAACAATGTCAAGCAAGTCTAATGATAGTCTACAAACAGAAATTCCTTCGTTTGTCTTCTTCCCTAGCTCATGGAAAATCTTGCAAAATACTGTATGAAAATTCAAAAAGGCAAGATGTTTATAATTAGATTGTGTCTACATTTATAAATTCAAATGTATCATGCTGGCCTACAAATCTTTATTATTTCATGACCAAACTAAATATTAGTTGCACTTTTGAGAATTCTTGATTAATAATTATCCTCAAGGCCTTTGAATATTGTTTGCAAGAATCTGAAAAATAAGGTTATTTAAATAAAAGTTGCTTGTGCCTCTTCTTCTCTTTTAAATTGTGATTGATTTGGATATGCCATTGTAGATTTTTTTACTAACTGGATAATAATTGCTATAACAGCAAATGATTATTTCTAAATTAATCAGGATATCAAAATGAATACATTTAATTTCATCCTCATTAATTTTTCTTTCTAACTGCTAATTTCTTTTAAAAATACCTTCACAAATTTAGCACTAAAATCAAAGAGAAAATGTTAGCTTTCCTAAGACCCCTATAACAACATTTTAAAACTTTTGTTGCCTCTATAAGCCTTTCTAGTTATGTATATTCTATCATTTCTGTGACTCAGGTGAAAAAACACTTGCACTTTTATAGCTAAAAATATCTCAGTTTCCACTATGAAGTTCCTGCTTTGAATTTATTGGGATATCAGTGAAAAAGGAAAGTTTATAATTGATGTTTGGGCAGTTCTTAGGAACTAATATAAGAAGCAGAAATTTGAGCTCAACTCTGGAAAAAAAAATGAATTGACTTCTGTCCACTGTAACATTTAATGAATAAAACTTCAGTAATTAATATTATAGTTGCAGAAGCCTATTTCAGTAGTCTAATCTATTTGTTCCCCCTAGTTTGTTTTTTCATTCTAATTGTTTACAGTTAGCTTTCATTGAATGTGCATTTAAGTAATGTCACAGAGTTTAAGGTGAAGATTCAAGATTTTTATTTCATTCTAAACTACGGAGCCTGTCAAAATTAAATTTTATAAAAGCTCAAGTCTGTTATATTCTCAATATTGTTATCCTCAACAGTGATAACTATTGTTAGTCCTACAAGAAAATAAATGGGGCTTTCTTTTTCAACTTCAACTGTAAGAGTTGGAAAGTGTTCAAAAAATGCAGTAAAAGCTGCACAAACTGAAAAATCAAGATTTTTCTTATCTCATCAGAGCATTGGATTTATACAGAAAACTGCTATCCTGAAAGAGGTGAATTTAGAGTCACAACTGAGACATCTTCCATAGAAGAGAAGCTACTGGAATCATAAAATGGTATGGATTATTAAATGCTAATTCTTAATGTCTTGACTATGCACCAGAATATAAGTTTGAAGTTCCTGGCTCATATGGAATCACTGATAGAACAAAATTTGGTTCTAAGATTACAAATGAAACATGTAACTTGATGGGATATTGTAAAAAACAGTAACAACAAATTCTTATAACTAGGTCAACTCCTCAACTACTTATCACTAAAAATTTTAGGCAAAATAATCAAACCTGACATGTCATTAGACATATTTTTCATGGTTTATTTATATCATAAAACAAAATCACACATATATATGTACACACCCACACATACAAATCTATAAAGCAGAAAGTTGCTTTCAATACAACCATTATTGTACAATTTAAGAGTACTTTAAGCCAAATAGGGGAAGTAAATTTCATTTTCCTTTTTTTGTTCCTATATTCAAACTTCTTTCTGATACCATGAATACAAAAAGATCTGATAATATGAATTTGTAATGATATTCATAGTCAAAAAGATTGAGTTTTTAGTTGAAAATACCCTTTACAAAGAAAAAATAAAAATAGCTACTCTGAAAAAAAAAAGCAATTACCAACAACTATTAACAAATGACAATCCTCATTACTGCTCATTTTTCTTGGGAGCATGAGTGTCTGGAGATGATATTTAAAACAATTCTTTGTTAAATATTTCTGAAAAGTTTTAAATTCTATATCCCTTTATTAAGTACCCCACACATTAAAAAAATTAAAATATAATGAAGTGCACACTCTACTGTCATACATATCTAAAAAGAACAAATAAAAATAAATGAAGAAAATAATAAAAAATAAATAAAAGAACATTCCAGTTCAAGTATCCTGGAGAGCCACTAATACTTTGATAAAATAATTAACTGTACCTGTCTTGAACCAAGGACTCTATTAAATGAAGCTGAGATGCAAGTAGATAAAGAAATCTTAAGGCTTAGGTTTATAAAAGTTCTAGGATTAAGTAATTATCTTTTGTAATTGGAAGGGCCATGAGGAGGCTTTCCTCATTAAGTCATTGAGAAATACAATGGTATACAAAGGACTAACAATATAGGATAGCTCTACAGTAGTTCTTGGCATGCAGGAGAATTCTGATGGAGATGCCTTCATGGAAATCTACTTTCTGATTTTATCAGGAATTGTGGGGTTCCAGAGTGATAGAGGTGGGAAAGTAAAGATTCACTATCAGAGAAAAGGTGGGCAATATGGAGAGGTGAATAAGATAATAACTTAACCCTGAAAAAAAATCTTAATATCATCTTGTCAGACAATCAAAATTAACATTAATAGTTAAGTCATGTTGATAGGGTAGAGTCTGTCTATTATGCGATCTACACCAACAAGGCATATAACACTAGTTTAATCATGATAAAATCCTAAATTTAGAGGCATTCTGTAGGGATAAAATCCTAAGTTTAGGGACATCTGACTGATATTCCTCAAAACTGTCAAGGACACCAAAAACAAAGAAAGTCTAGTAAATTGTCACAACAGGAGAAACCTAAGGATACATTACAAATACTATGAAGACTATTTGATGAAATTTTGTGGGGTATAAAATGACATTAGGAAAAACTTAAGACCATATAAATGAACTATGCACTTTAGTTAATAAAGAAAGTTTTTAGAAAGGTAATAAAGTAATACAATTTCTTACTATTTTTGTGGTAAAATATACATAACAAAATTTAATGGATCAGCCATTTTTAACTGGATCCTTGAGCATTGTTAAAAGTATATTCCCACTGTTGTGCAATCAATTCAGAAACTCTTTATCTTGAAAAACTGAAGCCCTATCTTCTTTAGGTGACAATTCTTCAAAACCCTGTCCCTCAACCCTCTGGAAACCACCCTTCTACTTTTTCTCTCTATGAAATTTGTGCTGCATAATTCATATAAATATATTTATACAGTAACATACAGTGATAGCAGTCATCATCCTTTTGTGTGTGTAGGTGACTGGCATACTGTTCTCAAGGTTCATCTAATACTGCATTCAGAATTTCCATCCTTTTAAAGACTAAATAAAATATGCCACACTTGGGTTGCTTCAGTCTTCTTGCTTTTTTAAATAAGGCTGATAGGAGTATAGGTGACAAGAATCTCTTTGAGATTCTTCTATTTATTTTTTGAGGATGTAATCCAAAGTGGAACTGTTGGCTATATAAGAAAATTTTATTTTTAAGGTATGTTAGGTTCTATTTTTTTTTTTCATTTCATTTTTGGTACCAGGGATTAAGTACTCAAGGGTACTTAACCACTAAGCATCTTCCCCAGCACCCCCATTTTTTTTAGATAGGGTTTCAGTAAGCTGTTGAGGGCTTCAATAAATTGCTGAGGCTGCCTTTGAATTTGTGATCCCCCTGCTTCAGCCCCCCAAGCCACTGGGATTACAGCCATGCACCACCTTGCCTGGCCTATTTTTTAGGTTTTGAGTAAATGTTATACTTTCTTTCCATGGTGGGTGAACCATTTTATATCCTCCAAAAGAGTATACAAGAGTTCCAATTTCTACATTAATTTGCAAACACATACTATTATAATGGGCTTGAAGAGGTTATATTGGATTTGAATTTTCTTAATTATTGTTGAGAATTATTCCAATGCTTTTTGATGATTTGAATAACATCTTTGTAGAAATCTTCATTAAAATCCCTTGCCAATTTTTATTTATTTATTTATTTATTTAAATATTTATTTATTTACTTTTAGGTAGACACAATATCTTCGTTTTATTTTTATGTGGTGCTGAGGATAGAACCCAGTGCCTCACGCATGCTAGGTGAGTGCTGTACCTCTGAGCCACAACCTCAGGCCCCTTGCCAATTTTTAATTCATTGGTTTTTTTTTTATTTTGGCTTTTAGAAATTCTTAACATATTATAGATATAACCTCTTTGGTGGAAATATGTTTGCAAATACTTTTTTTCTATTCTGAAGTTTGCCTTTTCATTCTTTTGATTTCTATCCTTTAATACACAGAAGTTTTAAATTGTGATGTATTTCAATTTACTTAACTTTTTTTTTTGTCACCTAAGGTTTTGATGTCATTGACAAATGCCACATCATTATGTTTTTCTCCAAAAAGTTTTATGCTTCCAGCTCTTACATTTAGGTCTTTGATCATTTTGAGTCGGGTTTTGCTTGTGGCATAGGGTGAACATGTTACATCATTCTTTTGCAAATAGACCTCGATTTTCTCATTCTGTCTGTTAAAGACCATTCTCTCCTCCAGTGAATTGTCTTGGCACCCTTGTTGAAATCATTTGATATTGTATGTGAAAGTTTATTTCTGGGTTTTCTGATCTATTCTGATAGTCTATATTTTAGTCTTTTTTTCCTAGTACAACACTGCTTTGATTCCTGTGGCCTTACAATAAGTCTGGAAGTTAGAAGGCATGAGACTTTTACTTCTATTCTTTGCCAAGACGGGTTTTGTTATACAATTTTCCTTAAAAGAGTCCATATAAACTTTTGGATAAGTTTTTTCTATTTTTGCAGAATATGATGTTTGGTTGGAAATTTTAAATTATTTCACTGATCGATTTTCTTATCATGAACTACCCTTCCATAATTAAATAAATCAAACTTGGTCATGGTGCATAATCCTTTTAATGTATTGCTAAGTTCTGATTATATTTTGTTAAATATTTGTGCATCAGTGTAAGAGACATTATTCTGAACTCCTCTTTCGTATATAATATATTTTCATAAATTTAAAAAAAAATTCAACAAAGTTCTGTGATGTAGTTACATAGTTAAACAGAGTTAAGTACTAGGAAGAGATTTATCATAAAAAAAGTATACTTTATTCTGTCTCACTTCACCCAATCCTCAATTTTCTTCTCCAGGTAATCATTTTTTATTACTTTAGCAAATTTTGAAAATTTTTTTATTACTTTAGCAAATTGAAAAATTTGAAGCATACATAAAATAAAAATAATACTGCATTGTATACCAATTTGTCCATTAGTTAATTTTACCTTTGACCATTTCATGGTTAATTTTATAAACTCTGTTTTATCCATGCATCCTTCAATAAAAATATGAAAATATTTTTAATTCAGTCTGAACATCAATTATTTTTAAATACTTTGTATGAATCTCTGTGGACAAAAATTATTTTTAACAACCAAATCACCATCATACACAATTGAATAATACTTTAAAATATAGAATCAAATATTCAGAAAGTTCTTAAAATCACTTTATTGTCCTGGAAAATTGTAAAAGTGTGAATGGAGAAACAACTATTTCAACACACTATAATTGGTTACTTTGTCTCTTTAATCTCTATTAAACATGGAAATTCTTATCCTTTCATCCCTTCCTGCACTGACTCCAATCACAGGCAGGGTCTTTCTGTCTAAAAGATTCCCTTCCATCTAAATTTTTTGGGTTACATCAATCTACCATAGTTGTGACTTGTACTAGAGCATTCCATCAGATTAACTCGGAAATGGTGAACATTTTCTATCAAGGATAGATAGGGAATGTTGGGAGACATTTACTCAGTTTTCCTGAACTGGGCTGATGAGGAGATTGGAAAAAAAGAGGAACAAACTCAAAAACAGAGAAAAGTGGGACTGAGTGGGTCAACCTGCCTCCTGGTAGGAGAGAACTGTCAAGGAGCAGGCTCTGCCTGTTTATTCTGCAGGTTTTTACATCAAAGGGAGTCATTGTGAGAAAGTTATTTTAAAACAGAACTGAGGTGAAAATTTGAACAGCCCAAGTGCAGTCATCAGCATTCACCTACAGTTCTCCACCCCTGGGAGGCTGGTGTTTGAACCCTAGGTCACAAACTGATAAACTCCATGGCAATGACAGAATTTTCCTTTGAACAGGGCTTCACCATATGACTGGGACATATTCTTGGTGCCTTTGCATGGAGAGATTGCTAAGAGAATTATTAGCCTCTTTGTTTCTGGGCAGTTGAAAGATTGATAATTCATTCATGACTCATTCACGACTTCCAACATAGGTCTCTTATCAACCTATTCAACTCTGACATTACAGTATAAAAAACTTAGACACACAATATATAAATGAAAAAATGGAGCAAGATTTTAATAAAGTTTTTTTTTTTTTTTTTTGCTAAAGCAGATTGTGGTAGATCTGTTCCTTGGGCGATAGTTTTCAAATTCCTTGAATACACCACATTTTTAATATTCAGGTTGCTAAAGCAAACATTACAATAATGATGTGCTTATTAATTAGACATTCATACAATTATTAAAGATGGATTTTAACATAATGATTTATCTTTTAGCTTATTATTAAACTGTTATTTTATTGTCCAAATGTTACTTTTACTATAAAACAATGTTTGAGTGTCAGATCATATATTGAAAATCATACAAACTTTTCAAAAATTACAAATTTTGAAGGAACTTCAGAGAAGATTTGGGCTAGGATCCTCACTAATAACAAAAATAGCTGATGACAAATATAAAATTATCTATTCATTACTTAATAGTGGCAAAAAATGACACATTAGACTATCTTTCAATTTGCTGAAACAGGGAAAATAAATTTTATTTTATAGTTTCCCTCTTTTTCTCTTCCACAGTATTTTATGATAATAATTAGTATAAATTAATAATATGAATTAATTAGACTGTGATATTCTTTACATGCATGAGTCATCTTCTTCTACCCCTTTTCCCTCCTTCCACACTCCTTTTGGCTCCATTCACTATCCTTAATAATATCTCTCCTACTTTCAGGTCATCTGTTTTAAAAATAGACATTTCTGTTTCTTCAATATTTTTTTTCTTATGAATGTTCAACCAAGTGTAAGAATGTGAAAGCATTCTGCATACAGACAATTTCCTTCTCTTTATATGAAGTTTCATTTATAGGACAAAAAGTGAGATGGACACCAAGGTGCCCTCCTACCTGTTGCTTTGAAAACAAGTGATTCAACAACTCAGACCAAACAAAACATCCATATTAGAATTATCAAATGATTCATGCTATTGTTGCAGTTTAACTTCTTAAACACACAAAAATTGGCATCTTTTTTAATACTACTATGAATACAGCTGTGTGAACCAACATCTCTTGATAAATTTTGTGATGCTAAATTTGTTTGCTTAATACTCAAAATTATGATACTTTTAAGAAAAAGAAAATGAGAGAACACAAAATATGAACACAGTTATGGCTTTATGAATAAGAGAATGAATCTCAAACAAGGATAAAGAAACATTACATTAATAAATGTTAAAATATATTAAATATAGCAAATGTTAAATCTGACACACTGAGTGAAATAACTGACAAATAGTGATTAGACTGAATTCCATTGATGCATGCTGTAAAGCCATTTATTATTATTCTAAACTGAAGACCAATTTACTCCAGCCATTTGGCGGCAATGTATATTATAACCCTTAGAGATTTTTTTCAATTAAGGATAGAGGAACGTACTGGATTTATAAACAAACTCTCATCTGTAATTGTTTGGGGGGTCTTCTAATTAGGGTAGGGGGTTGAAGTTGTAAAATATGTTCTATTTTATTCATGAGAAAAATACAGATCAATAATTCAAAATGTATCTGGAAACTGTGAGCACAATGTTATCAGTCATTGGAAAATGTTAAGATGACATGGTATCACATGACATCAACTGATCTAGGCCACTTATACTATTTATATATGCAGATATCCATTTTAATTCCCTTCTATTCTGTCACTGAGAGTATAAGCCAGAACTAAGATCAATCACACATCACAGCTGGTACTAAAGCAGTAATTAATATTCATTATCTCCTTCTCAGTCACCCATTTTAACATATTATTTTATTCTCTTAGCACTTGTGCTAATCTAGGTTGTCAGCCCAATGAGAAAAGGAGATATTCTTTTGTGTCTTAATCTTTCACAGGGTGTATTTGAACACTCATTTACAATATCACAAAAGACAATCTAGCAATTCCTTTGGGTTCTGGACATATTCTTCCCTGCTCCCAAAATACTGCTGAAATTCAGTTTCCTCATAAAAATGTATTTCTGCATATATGAACTCTTTTTTGTCTCCTTGCATGAGAAGTGCAAAATGTCTAAACAGTAAGCTATACTGCTGGTTTTATTAAAATCTCTCTGTGCCTCTTGGTGTTCAAGACATCTTGCCTAGAGAGCTTAAATTTGCAAGGACTAGACGCACAAATTAAAATTCACTCACAGGTGACATGTTTTAGAGTGTCAATACATATTCTAATTCAAAAAGTCTTAGAAAAATTGGATGTTCTACTATATTCAATGTACACTTGTTCAATAGTTAATTATGAGTCTTTCTTGAGAAAGAATTGGAGTAATTAGTATTGTTTCTAATTGTTCTATTGTGTCCTTAAAATGAATATGGACTTCCATTTGTAAGACAGATCTATGTCTATAAATGGTCTTTGATTTAGAAATGGGATGAGGAATTAGAACTTTCCACTAGGGTTGCAGAAAGTATGCCATTTGCTCACTAAATGTTTTTCTTATTGCTATTGTTCCCGTGTCAAGCAGTACTCTCATTGTTTTCTTGCTTATCTAGCATCTAGGAACTCCATGTTCTGTCAGCTATCACCAAAGATTCCTGCTTGTATTAGTCTTGTTGCTCTCATAATTAAAGTCCAGTTTGCCTGTTTGCTACCTCCTTATCTTGTTCTTTTGAAATTCTATCAGTTCTGTATCTTCACATCCTACCAACAAACACTCAGACTACAAAGGAAATCTACTAGTAAGTTTTTAATCATAAAAACGCCTTCTTTAGTAGTATTTTAAAATCCTTATAGATGTAATATTTTTAAGCTCTGTGAGGAACATAGTTAACTGATACTCTGGCCTCCTATAATAAATTACCTATAATATATAACAGAAGTATTGTGAATGCTTCTTTAGTATTCTGTCATGGTATTCTGGGTACTTCCACTTAATTTGCTATAAGATGCAATTTATCAAAACTTTGAAAATCCATTACAGCAGGAAAATAAGACCAGCTCCTGGTTCCTTTTTGTTTTTCTTGTTGCTTGATAAGCATAGATTCATTTCAAATCCCACCCTGAGAATGTTTTACAAAACCATTTTTGGTATGGATTTTAAATTGTCTTAGAAAAAGATTCTGTAAAAGAATTTCAGTGGAATTAGTTTATTGAAGGGCCCATGAAACTCTGGTAGGGGACGGGGGATATGAAACAAGGAAGCCTTAAAAGCAAATTCCCAATGTATATGACATGACTTTAATCCTACTAGTGAGATCTTGGAAACAGATGATTTGTAATTTCCCTTTGAATGAAAAGGGAATTAGGGAATTAATTAATTTCTATTCCTGAAATTTCAGATGCTGGTGTTAGAAGTTAGGCCTGAAATAGTAGTTAATATTAAATATATATATATATATATATATATATATATGTAGGCACTGACAGTGTCTGCTGAAGATATTGAAAAAAACCTAACTTCAATGTATAACTCAAATTATCCAGAAATTCCTGAGAGAAATACAAATGCCTACTCATAAAAGCCAATGTTTCAGCATGATCATCTTGCCTTATTTATTCTACTTCATCTCCCTTAAACTTTTTTAAATATTAAAAAAACACTTTTACTCCAACAAATAACTTAAGTGGAAACATTTTTAGAGGACACAAACTATTAAAACTTACTCAAAAAGAAAGAGAGAATCTAGAGAGTCTAGATATGCAGATGTCTGTGAAAACTTTGAATTAGGAATCCAAGAAACTACCCATAGAGAAAAGCAGGTATGTTAATGACCATTCTAGGAAACATTGAAAGAAGAGTTAATAAAAACTATCCCAAACCTTTTCAAAATTAAAAGAGGAAACCTCATAAATATTTTTTTAACCAGCAGTAAAAAGCAGGAGTGAATAAAAGACAGTAAGATAATATGTTCAAAATATTAAAAGTTAGGGGAAAAATAATAATCAAGAATATACACATTGCCATATAAACAAAAATATGGAAAACACATGTTGCTAGAAGACCAGCATTACAAGAAATAATAAAGACAATTGTTCAGGTTGAAAATAAGGGAATTTGGAAGATAAACTTAATACACAAACATGATGTAACTATCATAAAAACAAAGGGCATTAATATGGATCATTATGCAATTATAAAAAAAGTGTACATGTGCACTTTTTCTTGTTTTTCTAACATTTTTAAATAAACTTTATAAAATTACATGTATATTAAATGTTATTGAGCCCATAACACATAGAAATACAGGATATGTGAAGTATATTTACCAATAATAAAACAAAGAAAGTGACTGAAACAAAGTAATTTTGAGCTAATTAAAGACTCAATAGGAAAATAATCATTACAATGATGTATTATTGGCTTAGTATGAGTGAGAGATGTAAAATATGTAGTGACTCACAAAAGAGAGGGAAAAGGAATTGTTATGTGGAGTAAAGTTGCTATCTATCGAAAAATTAAGTTACATATCTAAAGCTGGTTTTAATAAGTTGTGTGACTAGAGCAACCATGTCATCCAAAACAAAGAATAGAGTAGATAAAACCATTAAATAAATTAGAATTCTATATTAAGATACACTTATGTCCTATAAAATAAAGCAGAAGGGGAAATAGATAAGTAAAAATATATGTGAGAGACATCCATAAAACAAATTTAAATAGGCAAATAAGAATCTAATTTTATCAATAATAACATTAAATGTGCATTAAAAAAAACAATCAAAAGTTAGAGGTTGTCAGATTAGATTTTTAATGACCTAAATTTAGGCCATCTAAAGTAAACACTTCAGATTCAGAATTGCAAATAATGAAAGTGACACACAGAAAAAATATATATATCATGAAAATAGTAACCATAAGAAAGCTAGAATGAGTATAAATTGACTTTGAAACAATAAGTATACTGGAGATATAGAGGAAAATTTCATTATTAGACAAGGGTAAATCCACAAAGAATATATAAACATTTCAATAGACAGGTACATAAAATAAAAGATCAAACCTATTACCTCTGGCCTTGAAGAAATATAAATCAAAACAGAAAACATTGTGGAGTTAGTGGAGCAAGATGGCAGCAGCTGGGTAAGATCTGCTGATTATCTCCCCACAACCACACCAATTTGAACAGATATCTACACAACAAACTACCTTCATGAGAGTTAAATAAACCAGGCAAAAGACCATGGTGCTTGGTTTTAGTATAAGAAAAGTTTCTTTGAAGAAGGCAGAAAAGAAATTTATCCACATGTTACCAAACACCAAGCATCACATAATGGAGAAAGATGTCTTCTGCTTTGGGAGGGTAAGAGAGTAAAGTTCCAATTATAGCATTGTGATTCAATAACAGGCTCATCACCATGAAATTCAGAACTTAGTACAGCCTCATAGCATCTATTCCCAAGACAATACCTGGGAAATAAGCCACAGGAACTGCATTAGCCAGATGCAAAGCGATAGCCTCTACCACTTATCCCCAACCTTGGTTGCAAAGTGGGGAACAAGACTCCGTGTGCTGGACAGGAGGGCACAAAAGCCTCTGTATTGGAGCTTAAAGTTTAGCCCTCTCAGGTGAGACTCAGCAAGAGAGAGAAAACAAAGTCCCTGTATGCAGGCCAGAGTTTGTAGGCAAGGACTCTAAACCTGTGACATCATCAGTCAAAACTTGAACCCTGATCCAACAAAGTCAAATTTCACACTGCATCATTGCCTGCCTTAGAGTATTCCTAGGGCACAACCCTCTCATCCCACAACTGCAGAGGCCTTTGTGGCCATGAGACTCAGGTGTGGCCCAGCTTAGTATCACCCTTTGCAGTCATGGAACTGTCTCAACCAACTCTTTCCCATACTTGAACAGTACAACTATTCCCAGGCTATTGCTTATAGAGGGAGCCTCTAGACATGCTCTGGCATAAGGGAGAGACCTGCTCCCCAGAAGGATATGCCTATGTTTTGACCTACATCACTGCTGCATGGAACTGGATACACCCTAAAACTGTGCAGGTCCTTGTGGTTGTGAGACTTAGGTATGACCCAGCTCAGTATCAGCTTCGGTGGCCAATGGACTGTCTTCATCAATGCTCCTCCAAGTTTATGCAGCATATCAAGAAACAGACATTATTTACTTTGAAGTGTGGTAGAGACAGAGTAATGAATACAGGATTTTTTTCTTGGAACTTCATGTTAGGCTGGCGAAACTTAATTCTGGGCAGATCCTAATGGTCATATCCTCAGGGTACCTATGACAGAGGCTCTGGAACAACCCTGGTACTAAGGAATAAACAGGGCCTCTGTCTTTCAGACTTCTATTCTGTCCAGAATCCCCTGAGGCCAGTTGCAACAATGAGTTCACCTCAGCAGATGCTGCCCTAATAGCAGTATAGGCCTTGGTCCTGCCCCAAATGTATGCTGGTTGTGGCACTTAATGAATTAGGAACTCAAAGGAGCTTCCCAACATGATTAAGGACATTTGCAAAACTTCCACAGGCCACATCATATTTAATGATGAAAGCTGGACTTTTTTGGTAAGATCAAGAATGAGCCAGGGTATCTCTTCTCACCACTTTTGTTCAATACTGCATTTGAATAATCAGGCAACCTAGAAAATTAGGAAAGAATATTAAAGAGAAGACCTCCATTTATGAAAAGGCAGATGACAGTTTATGTATATTAAAAAAATAAGGAATTCACACACGAAATCTCCTGAAACTAATAAATGACTTTACTGAATATATTGAGTTCAGATTGATATGCAAATATCAATTCTATTTTTATTCACTTTTCAATGATTAATCAGATGCTTAAAATTAAGAAACACTGTTGTGCATAATAACATCCAAAGAGCAACATATTATGATTGAATTAAATAAAATAAATGTAACTCATATATTCCAAAACCTACTAAACATTGATGACAAAATTAAAGATCCAAAAAATGAAAAAATATTCCATATTTATGGAAAAGAAAACAATGTTAGATAGCAATATATTCTATTTGCTCTGTAGATTCAAATAGATTCTAACTGACTACTCTGCAGAAATTGAAAGATTGCTTTTAAAATCCATGTGGAATTGCAAGGAAATCAAAAAAGATCCTGGAAAAAAAGCATGAAGACTCACATATTTGTGTTTCAAAACTTACATAAAAACAATGATAATAAAGACTACCCACAAAGTGTACTACCTACAAAAGATTAAATATATGAATCAATGGAATAAATCTGAGAGATAAGAAATAAACACAGATGTCTATGATTAACTGCTTTTCAATGAATGGTACTGAGATCACTAATTTGAGAAATGATAGTCTTTTCAACAAATGTTCTGGGAACAACTAGATAGCCACATGCCAATGACCAAAATAAACAACTCAAAATGGATCAAATACCTAAACATAAGACCTAAAAGTACAAAAAAATCTCAGAAGGAAATGTAAAAGCAAGTGTTTTGACAGTACACACTGGAAACAATTTGACATAAAATCCAAAAGCCACAAAAAATAATAGATAAATTAGAGTTTATCATAAATTTTAAAAATATTTGAAATTAGCTCTTTAAGAAAATGGAAAAAAGTCACAAAATGAGAAAAGTATTTGAAATCAATTATCTGATAAAGAATATTTGCAGTTCAATAATAGGCAATCAAATTTTTAAAAGGTTGAAGGATTTGAATGGACAAATTTCTAAAAAAGATATACAGATGCTAATAAGTATATATAAAGATGTTGGGCATAATCAGTTTCAATAAAATGTAAATAAGTCTGAAACTAGATATACTTTGATGCCCTCTAGGATAACTAGGAGCAAAAGTCAGATAAAAGCAAGTGTAGATAAAGATGTGGAGTAATCAAAACCTTCATACACTGTGCAGTGGAATGTAGAAGGATAGCAGCTTTGAAAGCCATCTCAGAGCATTTTCCCAAATTATTTAATATGCAGTTGAATTATATCTTAGTGGTCCAACTCCTAGTATATCACCCCAAAGGAATGAAATATATTTATACAAAAAGTTTACATAGGCATTTAAAATCAGCATTATTATTAAAATCCAAAAAGTAGAAACATCCCAAAAGTCTATTAATGGAGAAATAGATAACCAAATGCATAAAACATAATATATTCATCTTCAAAAAATATTGTAACTTCAAAACAACTTGACTGAACCTGAAAATCATTAAGATACAGTAAAGAATCCAATCACTAAAGACCACATATTATATTATTCCACTATACACTATATTTTTCTACAGAAAAATGTATAGAGACAGAAAGTAGATTAGTGACTTCTTATACTAGAGGGAGGAGGTTTGAGGAATAGCATTTTTGATAGTAAATGATTAGGAGTTTTTATTTTTGAGATAATAAAAAATGTTCTACATTGACCCTTTTAAAATTTATTTATTTATTATTCTAATTAGATATATATGACAGCAGAAAGCATTTTGATTCATTGTACAAAACTGTAGCACAACTTTCATTTCTCTGGTTGTACATGACGTAACATTGCATCACATGTGCAGTCACACATGTACTTAGGGTAATGATATCCATTTCATTCCACCATCCTTCTTGCTCCCATGCCTCCTTCCCTCTCCTCCTCCCCCTTTGCCCAATCACAGTGCCTCCATTTTTCCCATACCCTCAGCATCCACTTATCAGAGAGAACATTCCACTTTTAATTTTGGGGGATTGGCTTACTTTGCTTAGCATGATATTCTCCAACTCCAGCCATTTACCTGAAAATGCCATAATTTTATTCTCTTTTAATGCTGAGAAATATTTGTGTGTGTGTGTGTGTGTGTGTGTGTGTGTGTGTCTGTGTGTGTGCTCTTTGTATATTCATCTATGGAAGGACATCTGGGTCGATTCCACAGTTTAGCTATTGTGAATTCAGCTGCTATAAATATTGATGTGGCTGTGTCCCTGTAGTATGCTGATTTTTAAGTCCTTTTGGTATAGGCCCAGGAGTGGGATAGCTGGGTCAAATGGTGGTTCCTTTCCAAGTTTTCTAAGGAATCTCCATACTGCTTTCCAGATTGGCTGCACCAATTTGCAGTCCCACCAGCAGTGTATGAGTGTACCCTTCCCCCGACATTCTAGTCAACACTTATTGTTGTTTGTATTCTTGATAACTGCCATTCTGACTAGCATAAGATGAAATCTTAGTTTTTTGGTTTTTTTGTTTTTTTTTTGAGAGAGGAGAGAGAGAGAGAATTTTCAATATTTATTTTCTAGTTCTCGGCAGACACAATATTCTTGTTGGTATGTGATGCTGAGGATCCAACCCGGGCTGCACGCATGCCAGGGGAGCGCACTACCGCTTGAGCCACATCCCCAGCCCGAGTAGTTTTAATTTGCATTTCTCTAATTACTAGAGATGTTGAACATTTTTTCATATATTTGTTGATCAATTATATATCTTCTTCTGAGAAGTATATGTTCAGTTCTTTAGTCCATTCATTGATTAGGTTGTTTGTATTTTTTTTTGGGGGGTGAGGGTGTTAACTTTTTTGAGTTCTTTATATATCCTAGAAATTAGTGCTCTATCTGATGTGAGTGTGCCTAAATTTTCTTCCAAAATATAGGCTCTCTTCACCTCATTGATTGATTGCACATCATTTTAAACATACAAAGAACAAATTTAATGTTTTAAATGGGTGAATTGTACAATATATGATTACAGGTTTAAAGAGTTATTTAAAACAAACTGAATATAGAAAAAGGAAATATTAAAAATGTGTCTTAAAATTTTTAAGTGATTCACACTTGTTTAAAATTTATGTTTTAATAATTTACTTAATACTGCACTTTTTGATTCCACACTGAGGATGAAAAAACTAGTTTTGAAGGCTGTAGCACACTTTTTTACAATTAACATATCTGTCCTACTTGAGAACCTTAATCTTCATTCAGACCCTCAACAGACAGAATTTTACTTCATGCATAAAATATTGAATTAATGATTTTATTTTCACTTTTATTTTGGAGTTCATATCTTATATTCAACTCTTCTGAGAAGTACCAGAAAATAAAAATTCGAATCCTGAAATATTACAAAAATAAAACTGCATATGGTATTGGTGTAAAATATTTTGACATTTTGTATTAAGTATATTTTTATGGAAATGCCCTGAAAATTCCACAAATATCAGAGTAAATTGCCTCAGAAGCGAATCACTATTATAAAAAATTAGAAAAATTCAGAGAAACAACTGTAAAGATTATGTTGGTAAACCAAAGTGTCATTAATTTATTGTTCTAATTTTCATAGACAAAAACTCATAAATTTGTGAATTGTGAACTATTTGAACAGGTCTTCTACAGTCCTGAAATATCATTTATTTTAGGCTCATAATCCATGTTCTGTTTTTCCTTTTATATATCTAAAATATAACAAACAGTGAATCTGATTTAGACTGTCCCAGACTAAGATGTCAGTGAAACAATGCTGTACACCTTAAAGTATGAATGCTATTTCATTCTGATCTTGATTGTAACTAAGCTTTGCTAAATGAATGGTGGTTGTGTTCTCACAATGGATGTATCTAATAGTTTAATGTGAATATCATGCAATTAATTGCATCACTAATATTCTTATGTTTTCTTTTAGTATCTATTTTCTATTAGTATTTTAGTGTCAAATTATTCTCTCAGATTAGAATTAATTATATTCAACAGATGACATCTAATGATATAATTCTCTTCATATTTCTGACAAAAATTTTATTAATATTTAAAGATTTTTTTCTTTTGAGAATACATTTTTAAATACCCAGTTAATAATTTTGTCTTGTCTTCTGTTTTTCTTTTGATTGGTTTTGTTTTATAAACATATAAATACAAACATAACAATTTGCATTTTAAAAAGTTGTGTATCATTTTAAGTTGACTCTTACGACATATTTATGAGTTTTGTTATTTTGATGCAATTTGTGAATTTTCTGCTTCTTAGATTTAAATTGATTCTATTGATATTTTAATAATGAAACATAATAATTTATTACATTTATTTATGAACTAATGCCTTTAGTTGTTCACTAATAAATTTTTTAAAGTTTTTAATTTTTAATGTTTATAAACATTTTATACATAAGAATAGTATAAATGTGCATTTTATTTTTAAATATAGTTATGTCAATATAAAACTAATATTTATAAATGAATATAAATATTAGGTTTATAAGTAAATAATATTTCACACATTTATGCTTATATATTTTCACATTTTTATATATAAAATATTTTCTATTTTTCTATTTACATATTTTATTTAATATGCTCTCAAATAAACATGGCTACATGACTCAAAATAGCCACTAGCCATCAATGTAAGTTATCAATATTTATTCTCTATTCATAGCAAACTACTTGTTTTGTCTTTCTTTTTGTTAGAGTGAACCAGAATGTACATTTAGTACTAATTTTTTTTTCACACATACATTATGTATGCTATGCCTACAGATTATTGACTAGTTGATTGTATTTTAGCTTATTTTGGGCTGCAGTTTCAAAGATTGTTTTTGTAGGAAGTCTTCATATGGTAAACATTCCAAGGAGTTTTATGCTTGAAAAGCCCTTATCATTTATTTGCCTATAATGATTATTAACTATATATAAAATTATATGTTGGAATTCCTTTTCTTTCATTAATTTGGTAATATTCCATATTAGTAATGGTAATAGTTGGCAACATACTTAATAACAACTCACCTGAGTTAATGCTTGAGAAACAAATTTTCAAAATTGATCATTAGAATTTTTCTTCTGACAAAGAAGCTAAACGTTTGCAACAAGCTCAGGTTCTGGTGGGAGTCCTTTTTCTGTCTTTGGTTAGCAGTCACTTTGCTGAGGGCCATTACCAAGTAGGAATGACACATCGAAATTTCCTTGCCAAGCGTACCCCATGCTGCTTAGAGGACATTCGATGGGACATTGCATGCATGCTTTAATAAGGTGACCTTGCTCAAGGACCAAGGCGGATCCGGGTTTAGAGCTGATCAGGTTTGAGGAAGTAACCGGCTCCTTGAGTTTAAGGCGTTGCCAGTTTAAGATAATGGGTTTTAGGGAAGTTGGAAGTTGAAGATTATTACTGGGATTAGGGTGTTCCTACTGCTTGTTCCCGTTGAGTTCTCGTGAGATTAAAATGGGATTTGGAGATAGCCTCGTGGAGTAGGTGAATTGTGCGGGAGACGGCAGAACCTGTTTGCCCCTGGACCTGTGTGGAGGCGGTGTGAGAGCTGGAATAAAGAATTGCTGTTTGAACCTACAAAGCTGTGGTGCCTCCTGATTCTGGTGCCAAGCCGAGACATTGGCTTTGGCATCACTTTCTCTCTGAATTCCTACGACTCTCCTCAGTGTGTACATATACAGGTATAGAATGATAACTTCTTTTTAATGAAGAAATTTCAAAATTTACTCTTTGTCTTTAATGTTCTTGAATTTCAGCATAATGTGTTTAAACATGTTTCAAAATCTATCTTATTTGGAACTTTAAAATAATATTTCCTCTTACATTCAATTTTTTTAATTGTTTTTCTCCATCTTTATTTGTATCCTTTTTTTTATCTTGGACACATAGAATGGCTTCCCATGATATCTACTTCTACCTTTTTTTGACCCCTTCTGATAAAGCTTTATATGTATTGGCTATATTCTTTTTATCCAGTATCTTACGTTCTTTATTTTTTATATGGTTTAATCACATTCTTCCAGTTTGGTTCAGAATAACTTCTCCATGCTTAAAGATACAAATATTATCTGTAACTCTTTGAGAAGAACACAGACCTTAGTTTTTCTCTTTTGAGTATTCTACAAGAAGAGTTGAACTCTAGGGTAGAGAAACCTATCACTGGTGTGACTTTTACTTTGAAACCACCATCTACAAGACACCAGGCATTATTATCACCGGACCAATTACAGAGAACTCAGTGGGGGCTAAAGGGAGGAATAGTAAAGATAACTTTTTTCATATGTGGATAACTCATGGAAGTACTCCTCCAAAGAATTCCAATTATGGGTTTTTTTTTCTTCCACATAGCTCTCATTTTTCCCTACAAAAATGACAGTATATCCCTTATTGTTTCTTATAGCATTTTATTATTTTTCTAGATGAATATACTTCCATTTTACTTTTGTTAACCTCTATGATTGACTAGTATGATCTAATTTTTTATCTTATTGGAAAAACAGAATTTAAACAGTGATTTCTTATAAATCTATTGGCATATTTTTATTTTCTATTGAAAACAATTAAAAAGCACATGGTAAAATTGTATAATCACATTTACAGTATTTAACTACAAAGTTGAGACATACAACTTGAAGTGAAAAATATTTAGCCAACAGGATTGTTTTTAATTGTTAGAAAAATCTCAGATATAATATATATATATATATATGTATATACACACATAGAGATATACACATACATATCTTACAGTTTATACATATATAAACTTATGCATCCAAGTAAACCATGATAAATAATAGACTACATTTTTAAAATCAATTTTTGAATGTTTCTTTATTTTAACTCATTTATATTTAAAATTATTAAAAATCTTTCCAAGCTATTATATAATCAACAAAATAAATTTTACATAAAGTGAAAAATAGTAAGCAGATGTGCTTAAAAGCAGTGATGCTCTTTTTATGGTTTTATTTCTGATAATTTTGAATTCTTAGTGACTTTGTCAAAGTAGAGCATGCCAGTTTCATGCACAGTTTGTCGTGAGCCACAGTAAAACATGCCTGTGATGCACAGCATAATGGTATTACAATGGCTTGTTTAATTATTTCCATTGAGTACAAATTTCAAATGTAGTCACAAAGAAGAATAAAACTCAAACAAAACTATCCTAGAAAAAAATGCTATCATTAGGTGAGTCGACTCAGCTTTTAAACATCTGCAAAATTGTTAATTTATTAAGTGCTTTATCTTGAGGAAAACAAGTGCTCACAAAGAATAATGAAAAATCTTCTTTCATGTAGACATTGCCTGTCACATTTGGGGGAAACTATAATTATAAAATCATTTAATGAATTTCAATAAAAGTGCTAAATTAATTTGAATATGTGTATTTTAATAAACCATTTTAATAAGTCATATTATTAAATATGATCTTTTGACCAGCATCCCAACAGAGCAGATTTCTGCTCAGGAGGTATGAACTGCTTGGGAAAATAAAAAGTTTTAATAATCAGCAAGAAATAAAACAAAGCCAAAGATTAGATTTAAAAAGCAGAGCACCTGATGGGTCTTCCAGTCCTCATAGGAACTGGAACTGAACAACTGAAAAAAAGGTCCCAATTCTTTATTTAAGGGGGAGTACATAAAATACAGGGATATGGTTTCAGTGGGGGAATCTTGTTTGGGTCCTTGCTTCTTGGTGTGGCAGGGGTCTTGCCATAAACAGGTTGATGTTTGGCAAACTACCCACACCTCTGGGAGGCTGTTTGGCTCTAGAGGGTTACTCCCATCTGTGGAGCTATATTTGAACTTGAGGTGTGAGCTAGATCAGAACTCCAACATGAATTGGGTATTCTCATACCAGGGGGTTATGCCTGGGACTTCCCAAGACACAGCTGCCCCCCTAATGGCTGGGAGGTTGCTCAGTTCACATAGGGCTCACAGAGGGCTTTCTTCAATTAAATAGTGAATTCAAAGTTGTTATCTAAGAGCAATTTAAGTGGAATAGCTTCTGGTATATAACAAGTACAGAACCCAACATTATGGGGTTTTATTATAATAATCTGTTGCAGAAAATGAATTTATTCAAGTATTATATAAATGAAACTTCTATTCTATTTTTAAAGCACTGAAAAATATTTTCCAATATCCTTTTAACAATGATGTCAAAGTAAACAGTCTTATTTTTTATTATGATTCATTGTCCAAGTTCTATAAGTCATTTAAAATTTCTAGTATATCAGGGAGTAACAGAAGGACATGAAATTCTAACTTCTTCAGTGAACATGAAAGAAATGAATGGTTTTAAATGAAGGACCAGAAAATTGCAAATCTGAAGGAGGACCCTACTAGTTGAAGCTAAGTGTGATAGTTACATTATTAAATGTAACTCTCTTGTGCTACCTCATTTAGTCTTCATTACTCTACTTAGAAATAGATTTTATTTCTGTTTTACAGAGAGAGCACCAAAACTCAGATGAATTGAATAATTCATTTTATGCAAATGAAAACAAAGTGTGAGAATCAATTAATCATTAATGATCCAGTCAACAAGTTTTTACAAAGAGACATTTTAGAGAAACTGAAATGAGTGTGTTGATGGTGGGGAAAAGATCCAAATGAAAAAAAAAATGCTCCTTTTGGAGATCATTTTTGAAGTCAAATTTCTATAAGGGTTTTTATGTCATGCCTGCTTTTCTGAACCCATCATTTCAAAATAATGCACATTAAAATGACTTTTGATAAATCACCCTTTTACCAAGATAGAGCAAAGATTTTATAATCGTTCTTTTATGCCTCTCCTCTGGAGAGTACACACAATTTAAATAAAGCAGAAACATATGTCAAAAAGTAAGAATAGTTCAAATATCATTCAAAGTAAATGTTTTAGCATTTAATCATCTTTCACACCTGGGGAGTGCGTGTTGATCAAATTTCAGCCCCACAAACATCAAAAAGAGAGGGCAGAAAACTGGAGGGCAGTCCTCTCGAATTCTAATAAATTCAGCTAATAGAGAGATCAATAGGCCAAATTGACAGAAGCCGTCTTTGGTACAGTGATAGTAATGCAAACATAATGCAAAATATTGACTTTAGAATTTTTGTTATTTTGTTAGCAAATTAGTCACAGATGTTGAACAAAGAACAAATTTGGAGTAAAAGTCCATAGATATAAAAGGTTTTTTTATTTTAATAAAAGATTAAAAGGTACAAAATGATCATAGTTAGGCATTCAAAAAATTGTCTATTTAGTTCAACATAATCAGTGGTCAGTATTTTTAATTGGCTTTTTTCTTATCAAAATGTTGAGTATATATAATAATAAATAATCTCATAAAGCAAGCTGGAACTACTATGATGAGAATACATCAATTTTCCTTAAAACTGATTAGCATTAATAATCAAATCAGCCTGGAACCTCATACATAATATAGTTGTATAAAAAAGTCAAAGTAAATGGAAAGGCAGAGTATAATGTTTAAGGGAGCTGAATGCCCTTTACCTCTGAAAAGCAGAATAAACTCAGTGTAGTCACACAGTTTCTCCCAAATTTAAAAAGAATGAAATAATATCTTACAATGTCGTTGTAAGGATGAAGTAAGATAATGTGCTTCATTCATACAACAACATAATATCCTTGGTGCAATCTATTGCACAAGGCATGTAGGAAACAAAACTCTGATATATTTGTCAAAAATTTGATATTATGTGCTTGTACACATAATTCAGTTAGAAATACATGTAGAAGTGAAATTATGGGCTACCACTTTTTAGGTAAATTTAAGTTTCTAATGGGTAAAAGTTTTTCAAAAATATTCCGTGATAAAAATTGTTTTCAAAATATTGTACCGATTTATAGTTCAGTTTCTTTAACTATAGGAGTTCCTGCTGCTCTAAATCCTTGCCAATACTTATTATCACTAACATTGCTAATTTTAGCATTTCTGGCAAAAAAAAGATAATACCCCTCCTGAATGATATACAGAAATCTATTTTTGCCAATTTAATTTATATTTTCCTCTTTACTAGTAAAGTTGGCATTATTTCAGATGGTAATTGACTAAATTATACTAGATCTTAAATGCTGTAATCACATCTGCATATTTTTCCTGGGCCCTCTATTCAGTTCCATTGATCTATCCATCGGTTCTTGCCCAACCATGTTAAATACTGAGATTTTTAGAGAGGAAGTGATATGCAAGTCATGAGTCACAGAGCAAGTCACTGCCCCTTTATGTTATCTTCAGAAACACGTTGACTACATTGGGCCTTTTCATTTCCCTATAAATTAGAATGAACTTGATCCTTCCTACAAAAGAAACAATATATGAAATTATTAAAAATGAAAAAAAAAGATCTAGTCAATAGAAGTGCAATAAACCAACAGATAAATTTTCAGTATATTGCCATTTTTACAATGAGGTGCCTTTAAAATAGTAACTATACTGTATCTGAAGATACAGTGGTGTTATTATTGTTTTTTTTAACTTCATTTCAAAGTGAAATATTTCAACATTTTATTATTAAATAAACATGTTTTCTTTAAGTTGTAAGACATTGTTTATCAAATGACATTGTTTCTTAAGCATTTTAGTTCATGAAAGATTTTATTTTAAATTGAGCTTTCATTTTATCTATTTTATAAACTTGCCAGTTTTTTATCAGCTATGGTTACCATGTCTTGCTTCTATTTAAATCTGTTAATGCAGAAATCAAAATGATTAATGTTCAAATGTTAACAAAATTTCCTAGAATAAAATCAATTTGATCATGATTTATTTTCATCATTATACATGGCTAATTTGGTCTGCTAATATTTTATATGTATAAAACTCAATGTTTAGATTTGGAATCAATTCATCTTGATATGGGAAACAAGATGTAAGAGCCTACTTTCGTTTCATATTGTATAAATGTTTATTCCTCAGATGGAGCTATTTAGCTTCTGAATACATAGCAAATTCTGCTGTAGTCATAAGAGTAAAAATTAATTTCTGGGAAATTACTGAATTATATATTTAATAGTTAATATATGACTATTCAAAATTTCTCAAGTAGACAAACTTTTCTTTGTATATATCTCGTCTAATTTTTAATCAAATGCAGTTTTTTTATAGATATGTATGATAAACTTTTTGAAAGTTCATACAAAATATTTTTTAAAAAATGACTAAACCATGAATATTTGGATTAAAAAGGATTTATAATCTACTTTGTAAAAATAAGAACATAATTAATGATTTATCAAATACATATCACAAACCAAATGATTTAAACCATAAGAAAGAAAAGATACATAAAGTAAATTTAAACAAGACATTTAAAAATCACACAAATTGTTCCATATTTTTATTGTTGCATTAAAGAGCTATCACTCTCCTCAGTCTATACGCAAAAGACTTAAAAACAATATACTACAGGGACACAGCCACATCAATGTTTATAGCAGCACAATTCACAATAGCTCAACTCTGGAGTCAACATAGATGCCCTTCAGTGGATGAATGGATATAAAATAATATGGCATATATACACAATAGAATTTTGCTCAGCAATAAAAGAGAATAAAATCATGGCATTTGCAGGTAAATGGATAGCATTGGAGAAGATAATGCTAAGTCAAGTTAGTCAATCCCAAAAAAACAAATGCTAAATATTTTCTCTGATATATAGAGACTGACTCAAAGTGCAGTAGGGAGGGGGAGCATGGGAGGAATAGATGAATTCTAAATAGGGCAGAGGGGTAGGAGAGAAAGGGAGGGGACAGGGGATTAGCAAGGATGGTGGAATGTGATCGACATCATTATCCAAAGTACATGTATGAAGACATGAATTGGTGTCAACATACTTTATACACAACCAGAGACATGAAAAGTTGTGCTGTATATTTGTAATAAGAATTATAATTCATCCTGCTGTCATTTATTAAAAAAAAAACTGTACACAATAAGTCAGGCATGATGGGTCATACCTGTATTCCTGGCAATTCAGGAGACTCAGGCAGGGAGTCAGGAAGATTTATTTTTTTAAGATGATAATTTATTTTATGTAAAAGTTGACATTTCTTCTTTTTGTATTTTTAAATTTTAAAATTTTTATTTATTTATTTATTTACTTACTTACTTACTTACTTATTTATTGTGGTGCTTAGAATCGAACCCAGGTCCTTGTGCATACAGGGCAAGCACTCTACCAACTGAGCTATATCCCCAGCCCATTTGTTCTTTTTATACATGACTGTAGAATGTATTTTAACATATCATATATACATGGAGTATAACTGCCGCAGTCTGGCTGGGCACAAGATCACGAGCCACTCACAGCTTTGTAGATTCAAACAGCAATTCTTTATTCCCGAACTCACACTGGCCTCTACACACGTTCTGGGGAAATCCCAGTTCTGCCGCCTCACAATTCACTTCCCAAATACTTTCTCCATTCCACGAGAACTCAACGGGAACTCTGGCAGCAGGATATGCCCGATTCCCAGCAGCAATAACCTTAAACCTGGAACTTCCCTAAACCCAGATTGTCTTAAACCAGGAACGCCTTAAATCCAAATTATCCTAACCGGGATACTTCCTAAAACCTGCAGGATACACCCTAAATCTGGATCCACCCTCGTCCTTGAGCAGGGTCACCTTTCTCAAACACACATGCAATGTCATAGCAAATTTCCAAGGCAAGTCCATTTAACATGAGGTACGCTGGCAAGGAAATTTCGATGCATCATTCCTACTTGGCAATGGCCCTCAGCAATAACTTCCCTTTTTTGTGATTGTACATGATATGAAGTTACACTGATTGTGTATTCATATGTGAACACAGGAAAGTTATGTCCAATTCATTCTATTGTCTTTCTCATTCCATCCCCCCTAACCATCACTCTGCCCTGTCCTATCCAGTGAAACTTTGATCTACCTTTCCCCTCAATCTGCCTATTTTAAGTCAACAACTGCATATCAAAGAGAATATTTGGTCTTTTGTTTTGGAGGATTGGCTTATTTCAGTTAGCATGATAATCTCCAGTTCTACCCATTTACTACCAAATACCTTAATTTCATTCTCCTTTAAGGTTGAGTAATATTCCATTGTGTACATGTACCACATTTTCTTTATCCATTCATCTGTTGAAGGGCATCTAGGCTGGTTCCATAGCTTAGCTATTGTAAATTGAGCTGCTATAAACACTGATGGCCACATCACTATAATATGGGTGTATATTGAGGTGTGAGATAACTAGGTCAAATGGTGATTCTATTCCAATTTTCCAAAGATTCTCCATACTGACTTTCCATAGTGGCTGCACTAATTTACTGTCCAATCAGCAATGTTTGAGTGCCTGTATAGTTTTAATTTGTATTTCCCTTTTCTTGATTTGTTCTAATTAGTTATACATGATGGTAGAATGAATTTCAATTCATTGTACACAGTTGTAGGAAAACTTTTCATTTCTCTGGTTCTACATTATGTAGAGTCACATCATTTGTGCAATCATAAATGTGCCTACAGTAATGATGTCCATCTCATTACAGCATCTTTCCAACCCCCTGCCTCCTCCACTCCCCACACTCTCCTTTGTATTTCTCTATTGCTAGTGATGGGGAAAATTTTTTAATATATTTGTTGACCTATCATATTTCTTTTTCTGTGAAGTGTCTGTTCAGTTCCTTTGCCCATTTATTAAGTCGATTATTTATTTTGGGGCACTAATTTTTTTGAGTCTTTATATATCCTAGAAATAATGTTCTATCTGAGGCGCAGGTGGCAAAAGTTTTCTCCAATTCTGTAGGTTCTTTCTTCACATTCTTGTTTCCTTTGCTGTGAAGAAGCTTTTTAGTTTATGGATTCTTTATGGATTCTTGATTTTACTTCTTGCCCTTTAGGAGTCATGTTCAGGAATTCAGTTCCTAAGCTGACATGATGGATAGTTGGACCTACTTCTTATTCTAGTAGGTGCAGGGTCTCTGGTCTAATGCTCAGGTACTTTATCTACTTTGAATTGAGTTCTGTGCAGGGTGAAATAGGGCTGTCATTTCATTTTGTTATATATGGATTTCCAGTTTCCTAGCACCATTTCTTGAAGAGGGTATCTTATCTCCAATGTATTTATTTTTATGGCAACTTTGTCTAGTATGAGACAACTGTATTTACGTGGCTTTATCCCTGTGTTTTTTCATTCTGTACCATTAATTCTTATGTCTGTTTTGGTGCTAATTGTTACTATAGCTCCATAATATAATTTAAGGGCTGGTACTCTGATCCCCATGCTTCAATTTTCTTGCTGAGGTTTGCTTTGGCTATTCTGATCCTCTTATTTTTCCCAGTGAATTTTGTGACTGCTTTTACTATTTCTGTGAAGACAGTCATCAAAATCTTAATAGGAATTGCATTAAATCAGTACATGGCTTTTGGTAGTATAACCATTTTGACATACTAATTCTGCCTATCCAAGAACATGGGAGATCTTCCCATATTCTAAGGTCTTCTATTTCTTTCTTTAGCGTTTTGTAGTTTTATATTGTGGAAGTATTTCACCACTTTTGTTAGATTGATTCTTATTTTTGTTGTTATTGTTTGTTTGTTTGCTTGTTTTTGAGGCTATTGTGAATGGAATAGTTTTCCTAATTTCTCTTTCAGTTGATTCATCACTGATGTATAGGGATCCAATTGATTTATGGGTGTTACTTTTATATCCTGTTACTTTACAAAATTAATTGATGAGTTCCATAAGTTTTCTAGTAGGATGTTTTTGTGTCTTCTAAATATAGAATTATGTCATCAGCAAATAGGGATACTTTGAGTTCTTCTTTTCTTATTAATATCCCTTTAATTTCTTTCTTTTCTTTAATTGCTCTGGATAGATTTTTCAAACTGTGTTGAATAGAAGTGATGAAAAAGGGCATCCCTGTAGTATTCCAAATTTTAAAGGGAATGCTTTCAATTGTTCTCCATTTAGAATGATGTTGGCCTTCTGTTAAGCATATACAGCTTTTACCATGTTGAGTTATATTCCTACTACACTTACTTTTTTTCCAGTGTTTTGAACAAGAAAGGATAATGTATTTTGTCAAATGCATTTTCTGCATCTATTGAGATAACAATGTGATTCTTTAAGTCTATTGATGTGATTAATTACATTTATTGATTTCCATATTTAAGACAACCTTGCATCTCTGGGATGATCCCCTCTTCATCATGGTGCATATTTTTAATGTGTCTTTGTTTGTGATTTTCAAGTATTTTATTAAAAATTTTTGCACCTATGTTCATCAGGGATATTGGTCTGAAATTTTCTTTCCTCAATGTGTCTTTGTCTGGTTTTGTTAGAGTGATACTAGTTTCATAGAATTGAAAGGTTCCCTCCTTTTCTGTTTCATGGAGTATTTTGAGGAGAATTTGTGTTGTTTCTTCTTTGAATGTTGGTAATATGCCTTGTCCTGGGCTTTTCTTTCTTGGTAGGCTTTTGATGAGGTCTTCAATTTCATTGCTTGAAATTATCTGTTTTACTTTCCTATATCTTCCTGATTAAATTTGTAAAGGTCATATATCTCTTGAAATGTGTTGATATTACCAAGATTTCCTATTTTATTAGAATATGAATTTCAAAAATAGTTTATGATTATCATCTGTATTTCACTAGAGTCCATTGTAATAATTCCTTTTTCATTGTAAATTTTAATAATTTGAGTTTTCTCTTTCTCTTCCTTGGCTTGTCTAAAGGTTTATCAAAAATGTCTTTACTTTTTTAAAGAACCAACTTTTCATTTTGTTTATTTTTTGGATTGTTTCTTTCCATTTCATTAATTTCAGCTCTAATTTTAGTCATTTCTTGTCTTCTACTGCTTTTGGTGTTGATTTGTTCTTTTTTTTTAGGACTTAGAGAGGTAATGTTAAGTTACCTATTTATTGATTTTCTTTTCTTTTAATGAGTGAGTTCAATTCAATGAGCTCTTAACACTCTTACCACTGCCTTAACAGTGATATGTTGTATGGCTATTTTCATTTGTCTCTTTTTAAGTATTGTTTGAATTTATCCCTCATTTCTTCTGCTATCCATTGGTCATTCAACAGCATATTATCCAGTCTTCCTGTGTTACAATAGCTTCTATATTTTTAAAACATTTATCATTGAAAATTCCACAAATGTGATAGGACTTAAAACCATTGTAAAATACACCACAATGCTAATTTCTCACTTACCCTGATGCTCTGTGGGGACACTTTTGCTACCTTCCTTGAAGTCTGATATGCAATTCTGAATTCTATCTTCTTTACCTAGCTCCATTTTTGACCCCCTGATGTAGTCCACCCTCACAAGGAGGGGAGTTAGCTATCTATGGGTGCAGTATTTGCTATCTTTCACCTTGACATTCTCAACAGGGTGTTTCAAAAAATCAGGAGAAATTTAGGTGAGGGATATATCTGTTTCAATTAATCGATGTTATGGCAATTTTTTTTTTGGTGGGGGAGCACATATCTTGAATTTCCATAGGCTTTTTGCTTATGATTTATTCAGTGTACTTCAGATCAACAAAAATCTGTCAAGATAAATGAAAGTGTCTTAAGGGAAAAACAAATAAAGGAAAATAAAAAACAAACCCAACACTTCAGGCTTCACAAACCACATTTCCTATCCATTCCCATATAAGAGCAATAATTTCTGCTATTTTTCCTTCCCCAGTAAAAAACATCTAACTGGAGAAAACTTGAATTTCTAGCCTCTTTTCCTCAGTATTCAAACTAATTCAGGCTATGACTTGTTTGAAATTTTTACTGTATCCAACAATAAACCAACTACTGTACTTCAATTCATAACTCTATGTCTTTCCACTCCAAAAAGTCAGCTTCACTCTTTGCTTCAGAACCATCTAGTGCCTTTAAGCAGATACATTTTGTAGAAGATTTTTGGCCTTTCAAGATTCTTGTAGTAAGAACAACCTATACCCTAAAAGTAGCATTGTCAGTTTTTCGAATTATAACTCATTTTTACTTCACATAAACTCAGCTTCTTGAAGATCCAACACAACACTCATTAATGCTTCATGATGTAAATCAACTATTTCCAGCATTCTGCCCCTCAGGTTGATGAAAATTTTATAAAAGTACAAGAGTGAAATTCAATCTTTATTTGTATGATACCATGGTTTTCCTTTTAGGGAGGAATCTTAGCATTGCACTGCACCAACAGACATTTTGACAGTGACATAGAAATAAATTAGTCTACACATACATATTTTATTAATAATAATATTATCTTATTTTGGCTTTTTCATTAATTTACATCTCTATTTGATATATTTCTTAATAAATACAAACAAGACACCCACTTGGTTTTGAATTTCAAATTGAAACAAGAATTTCTTTTTTCTTTTCAGAGTATATTTTTGCCAAATATTGCATGGGACATAATGTATATTTTTTAAAAGTACTTGGTATTTCTGAAATTGAAATTAAACTGAGTATCCTGTCATTTATCTGGGTAGCCTACTTTCTACTTAAAGTCAGGGATACATGTTGGTAGTGAAAATAAGTTTTGTGAAGGCAATGAGTGATTCCAATTTAATAATAAATAATAAAAAAGCCAGAAAAGCTGGTGGCTAATAAACCTAACTGATAGAGATGAACAAGGACAGTGAAGATGCCATTGTGCAGAACACAATGCAACTTCCAAAACTTCAAGGGTCAGCAACTAATCAGGAAAACTTTAGAGTGAAAAAAGATAAAAGAAAAAATACAACACTTTAGTGTACACTGCATAATGAAACACAAACATTGATTATTTATTTTAGGGTTGTTTAAATATACCTTCGTAAAAAAGTAGGAACAAGTTTCAGAGCACAGTCCATTTTGACACTCATAGAAGCAATTGAATGGGCACATCCAGTGGGTGAGGATGAAACCACAGAAGTAAAAGCAGCTCCTGTAAGGTTGCAGGGTGTAATTACTTGATGTACTAGCATGAAATACAGTTAAATCAGTTGATGGGCATTTTAACTGATTAGTTTTTCATTAGCCACACTCAGTAACAAGGCTGTTGTTCTCTTTAGTCTGTTAAATAAAGGCATTTTGCATCAAATAACTTTGTACTGGGGACAAATTTAGATTAATCCATCAGAATTAGTTTCTATTTATGGTGCTACATTTGCAAAGACTTTAAAACTGATACCCGTGGAATATTGTGATTTATACCCATGGAATATTCTGATTTTGAATGCTTATCAACAAGGAAGTTTTTGTTTTTGAAAAATGATTCTCTCTTAAACACTTTGCCTGCTCTCTAGCTGTTGTTGTTGTTTTTCCTATTTCATTTATTTTTATGCATTTTTGCATTCCCATGACACATTCTGTAATTATTTTCCTCAGTTTCTCATTCCCAAGTCCCAACATAACCCTACACAACATATCAACAAGTGGAAATTTGTTTGGCTTAGAGAGGAAATATACAGGTATCTTCCTTTCTCTCCACTTGAAAATATATATTGAATGAAAACTTCTTCACTTTCTCACAGTTTTATGCTGTGCATAATTTTCTCCAGGCATAGATAACTGTGGGACATTTAAGTCTCTTAATAAGATGTAGTAATTGCTAGAATTTTTGCAGTAATTTATTATAAAAATTCTTTCATATGTATCATTTATATTTTAATAAGAAAGTTTAAAATTGTTATTATACTCAGAAGAGAAACTCAATATGAGATTTTAAGTGACTTGCCCAAAGCCATACAGAGGAAATCAAATATGAACTTAGTCACCCACCCTCACAGCCCAGATTGAGGGGACTCAGCATACACCCTGGCAACTCATAGGTGTCATTTTAGAGTGAACAGCTAGAGGCAGCAGGAGGCAGACTTTGTGATATAAAAAGGATGAGGTACTTCTTGTTTTTTACAGGAGGACATGGAGATAATCAGGAATTCTGATAACCCTTGACAAGAAGGGCTACATGGCTAGAGGATCTTTTCAGCGGGACCAGGGTAGAGAGCAGAATTTGCCACTAGTTCCTTCTGTGCCCTCTCAATTGTATTGGATGTTAAGGCAGTATATCACTAAAGTTTAATTTTAGGGTTTATACAATAAGTAAATACAATAACTTATGTTTTTTTGCATGTGTTGCATGTATTTTAGTGTTTTATTAGTGCACTGTATTTTTACATAACATTGGGGTTCATTTCATGGAATACAATTTGATCCACTCCAATCTGCAGTACTTCCTCTTTCCTTTCTCTCTTACCTCCCCCTATTCCTCTTTCTCTGCTCTACTGTCTTCCATTTATTTATAGTGTTTTTTTTAAAATTAGTGCTTTATAGATATACATAAAGGTGATATATATGAATATATCATCACTGTGATATATTCATATACATACATAGCATGATTTGGTCAATTTTATTTGACATTTTCTCCCTTTTCCTCCCCTTCTGCCCTTTCCCTTCTGTCCTTCCTCACCTTCTATCTTCTTCCTCTCCATGCTCATCTTCCTTATATTATCAGGGACTACCCGCCTCACACTTTTCTTCCCCTTATTTTCCTCTGGCTTCTGTGTATGAGAGAAAACAGTTGACCCTTGACTTTCTGAATCTGGCTGATTTTACTTACCACGATATTCTCCAGTTCCATCCATTTACCAGCAAATGCTACAATTTTAGTCATCTTTACAGCTGAGCAAAATCCCATTATAAATATATGAAGCCAGAATTAAAAATAGCAGATAGTGTAGACTAGGTGAGTAATCCCATGGAGAAAATGGAGGCCTATTTGAGTCAGAGAAGTTGGAAACCATCCTGGGGAGACTGGAATGTTCCTGTCTCCATAGCCCTTTGATATTTCCCCTTCCAAAAAGGTTATTAATGAAGCAACTACTAGGAATCTGGTAATCAATGCCCTCTGGGCTGCTGCTCCCTTCCTGCCTAGCCCTCCATGTTGGCCCTTCCAGCCCACCTGCTCACCCACTGGCCATTCCACTGACATCCCCCAGTCATTATGCAGGATGAGGGTGAATGAACAAGATAAGGGAGAACAATGCAGGAGAACAAGGAAAACTTTAGATATATAAAAGGGACAGGACTTCCTTATCCCAAGGATTCCACCTTTGGGTCCCCTTCTTCCACCCAAGAGAAGTTTTTTTTTTTTTTATTTAATTTAATTTAATTTTATTTTATTTTTTATTAGTTGTTCAAAACCTTACAAAGCTCTTGACATATCATATTTCAAACATTAGTTTCAAGTGAGTTATGAACTTCCATTTTTACCCCAAATACAGATTGCAGAATCACATCGGTTACAAGAGAAGTCTTTTTACTGTCTTTTAATAAAGCTTCTTACTCTCTACTCCGTGCTTGCCACAGTGTGCTTCTCTGGTGTTATACTTCAACATTTAAGGAAGCAGGACTCATCAAGGTAACCCATAACTGGTGGTATCATATTTACCAGATTTTCCTCATCCATTCATCTTTTGACAGGCAGATGGGCTGATTTTGTAACTTGCTATTAATCACAATAGTATGCTGATTTTTTTACCTTCAGGGAAGGGGAACTTCAAGGGTAAAGAGGGGTTAGTCAAATTTAGTATCCCTGTTGGATTCATCAGCAATGAATTCCTCACAATCAGTGACCCATACATGATGTGTCACAATTCCCTGCTGTTAACCTAGACCTGAGGTAAGAAAAGAAAGAGGGGGTAAAGAGACTTGCCAAGAACATTTTCAAAAGTCTATTTTTTTAGAAGAAAAAAAATTGTTATATCTGATAGAACAATCAGTTTGTCTTCAGACACCTTCCAGTGTCCCCTTAAACACTAATGCTACAAAGAAATGAAGGAATGATCTTTGATTTTTTTTAGAGTTGAAAAATTAAATCACATCACAATTTTTAAAGCCCCAAGATCATTTTTGTGAACATATTACATATATATATATAGTTTCATAAAAGTAATTTATTTATATCTTCTTAAACTAACTACTTGAAAATAGCTTTCTGTTGAAATATTATTAAAAATAACCAAATCAAGAATAGGAAAAATGTAACTATGTACTATACAATGATAAGTACTAAACAATGAAATCAGTTAGATATAGATTAATATATGTGATTACAAAACATTGTAAAAATGTTTTACAGAATATTTTAATATTCCTCATTAAATTACTTGACAAAGTAAAGTATTAAACTAAATATACTAAATTAAACACTTAACCCAGTATACTGAAAATTATCACATCTAAAACCTTACTTTTGTTTGAATAACTTACGCAGTTTTAAATGAGTATACAAAATATGCACTTATAGATACATTCAGATATATTCAGATATTCATTATTATATATGATCATTTACATATAAGCAAAATGAGTTTATAATGATAACATATATTCATGGGATTTTTCTCAATATTAATATAAATATCTCTTGATGTAGAATTTTGATTATCTTGTTTATCATTATAGTTTTCTATCTTCCCTACATGTCAATACTCTACTTTTATATGTAGAAAAAATAATTTTATTTATACTTTAAAAGAATTCTGCAAATATTTATAAAATAGAAAAAAAAGATAAAATAGTCCCTTTTTTTTCTTCCTCCGTTTTTTTTTAATTTTGTTTAACTCTTCTGCTGGAATTTTTAAAAAATCTTGACAAATAAGAAGACTTGTTTGTCACTTCCCTATGAAAATGCTTTTGGTATAAGATCAATATTATTCTCATCATTATTCTTTGATTCTTTTGATTGGTGTATCCCAAAGGAGAATCACTCCCCATGTTTGTACCATAGCCTCCCACCCCCAATATATATAAACAAAAATTGAAAATGTTTTCTAAATTCCCAGATTCAGGGTCATACATAATGGCAGTTAGGGGAACGGGGAATAGTGCAACTCAAGAGTAGGGAATATGTGTAACTGACTTGGATCTCTAGGGAGTGCTAATTTCCACAGGCCTTCCTTTCTCTCATATTTCTTGTGTGACTTGATATTTAGCTAGGACAAGCCTATTTTAACAAAATGTGTTACTTTCTTAGGATAAACACTTTGTGTGTGTGTGTGTGTGTGTATGTGTGTGTGCATGTGTGTTTGTGTGTGTGAGTCGTAGCTATATATATTCAAATAAACTCCAGAAAAAGAAATGTAAACAAAAATGCCTTCATGAACAGAAAGCCTTTTTTTATTTTAACTGTTTTGAGGCTAGGTGTAGGTTGTACAGTGATGAAGATCAGCACAACTTCAGAGTTTTTGATATTTATAGCCATTACATTTCATTGCTTGAACACTGCCATTTATAAAACATTTGAGGACAAATTCAGCCTATAGAAGGCCAGTTTATGCTATATCATCCATAACAAAACCCAGAAGAATGATAGATATGTCCCTTCATATATTTCATATGTATCTATCTAAAAATAGAAGAGTTGAAATATATGCCTTCAAAATGTTTTATTGACCATTATTACCTCTCTGCAAATTTGATGCGCTCATAGGTCTTCATATTTTAGTAGAGGGCATTGATATTTAATAACTTATTCAGATATAAACATGGAATTCATTCCTTATCATCTCCTTCTGCTTAATCCCAACCAACACAACATTCTAGAGGATTCTAACTTATGGATGTATCTTAGGAAATGAACTTTTGCATTACAGCATAACAAATTTGTTTTGCTCCCCATTGTAATTGGTGAAAGTTATAAAAATCAACAATTTAAAACTTTTGAAAATGAAATTGGGTGCTTAGGATAAACAGAAAATGAACAAATATCTATTCAAGAATAGCTCCAAAATTGGTAAGAGAGATGAGAATCTATATTTGAACAAGACCATTATTTTCTGTCTTCCTCTTCTCATTTAGTATTGTGGAAATTTGCAAGAATTTCTAAAATATGTGTTATAAATTTCCAGTTTTATAATAAAAAAGTTTGAAACATAAAAGAAAAAAATGTGACCCATGTACAGTAAAAATAGAAAGTAGAAACTTCCTGTGAGAGTGGCCAAATATTAAACTCAACACACATGCAAAGAAAAGAGAGAGAGAGAGAGAGACAGAGAGAGAGAGAGAGAGAAACGTCAAAATGTTCATTATAAACATGTTCAAAGAAATAAAGAAACTGTGCTTTAAAAAATAAAGAGATTCATATTGTTAATATTGTATCAAATGATCAATATTAAAAGATAGAAACTATTGAAAAGATGAAAATGGAAATTAACAAGTTGAAAAGTGCAATAATAACTGAAGGAATTCAACAGCAGATCTGAATGATAGAGAAAAAATAAGTGAACTTAAAGATAGGTTGAAAAAAAATGCTCAAGCTGAATCATAAAGAGAAAAAATTGGAGAAAGAAAAAGCAGAGACTCAGAAAAATAAGGGCCACTATTAAGTGAACAATTTGTACATTGATAGAAATATTATAAAAAGAAGAAATAAGTGAACAGGAAAATAATAATAAAATAATTACCAGAAGCTTCTGAAATTTATTGAAAAAATGATAAAATACATATCGAGAAAATTCAAATAGCTACAATAGAATAAGCACGAAGAGTACAGAAACAGAAATATTACAATAAAGTCTGAAAGTCATAGACAAGTATAGAATCTTGAAAAGAATCGCAGGAAATTGAATCACTGCTTATAATATGATTAGCAATTGACTTTTCACAGAAATGATGGAAGGCATAAAGCAGTGGGATACCATATTCAAAGTGTTCAAAGAAAAAAAAAACCTCTCAAGATTCTAGGAGTAACATTAACTATTAAAAGTGATGTGAAAATAAAGAGTTTTTAGATAAAACCATCTCTGAGAGAGATTTTTCTAGCAGAACTCTCTTTAAAAATTACTAATGGATGGGACTGGGGTTGTGATGCAGTGGTAGAGCACTTGCCAAGCATGTGTGAGGCACTGGGCACTGGGTTTGAACCTTAGCACCACATATAAATAAATGAATAAAATAAAAGTTTGTTAATAACAACAACAAAAATTTAAATACTAATGGAGGGGTTGGGGTTGTGGCTCAGTGTTAGAGTGCTTACCTGGCATGTGTGAGGCACTGTCTCTGATCCTCAGCAACACATAGATTTAATAAATGAAATAAAGGTATTTTGTCCATTTACAACTAAGAAAAAAAATACTAATGAATGTTCATGATAAAAGCAGTGACCAGGGCTGGGAATGTGGCTCAGGTGGTAGCGCGCCATGCCTGGCATGCATGCGCCCCGGGTTCGAGCCTCAGCACCACATACCAACAAAGATGTTGTGTCCGCCGAGAACTAAGAAATAAATATTTAAAAAAAAATTCTCTCTCTCTCTCTCTCTCTCTCTCTCTCTCTCTCTCTCTCTCTCTCCTTTTTCACTCTCTCTTTAAAAAAAAATCAGTGACCATAGATGACAATTACAATCCACATTAAAAGTATTATTAAATTAACTATTTATTTAATACCTACATTTTTCTTTTCTTATTAAGTGATTTAAAAGCAAGTATATAAACAGTATGTATATAATATAGTGTTTGGCCTATGAGATATAGAAATATATTATGTGTGATATATTTGGCCATAACAACAAAAAAGAAATGCATGAAAAATATCTACATATGTCTTAATAAATTTATACAAATGTCAAGAAAATGAATGTAATAATAGAAATAAATGAAAAATCATTCATCATAAACAAAAGATAGAAATAACCCAAATGGACATTGGTGAATAAATAGGTAAAGCCAATTTGGTATGCATATATAATGGAATGTTATTCATGCACACAATGTAATGACAGACTAGCATACAACATGGATGAACTTTGAAATGTATTGCTAAATGAAAGAAACAAGTTGTAATAGTCCGCTTATAAGATATTATATGATTTGTCTCATATAAAATTTCAAAATATGGAACTCTGGAGAAATAAAGCATAGAGAAGTAGGTACCTGAGGCTGAGAGAGTGGGAAGTTGTAGAGGTAGGGGTAATATCTAAGTGTGTAGTGTTGCATTTTGGGGCGGTAATACTAAAATTGTTCTAAAATTGACTCTGATGAAAGTTGCACTTACTTGTGAGTATATTAAAAGCAGTTGAATCACACATTTTATATTGGTATATTGTAAGTTATGCCATCTAAATCTTGATAAAGCTGTTAAAAATAGATATTTTTTTCCATTTTTCTATTCACGGCACAGTTTGAACCATGTAATATCATAATAATAACTTTTATTTATGAACTTGACTATTCCAATGATTTTGCTGTATGGCTTCTGTGTTCTTTAAGTAACTGCTAAATAAATCACATCATGTCAATGCTTATAACATTTCAATGACATCCAATAACATCTGGAATGGAATGTACTTTTCATAAAATAATCATCAAGGCCACATTTTACCTGACTGCTTCTTAACATTTCCAAATGTCCTATCAAGCCACTCTAAGACTTTGCCCTGTATGTTTGCATATACCTTTCAAATCTTTGAATGCAAACTGCTCTGCTGTCTTCCAATAACCTTCCTCTTTCTAGAAGCCTTCATATCCAGGTTGGCTTTATTACAACTCCTTAGGGCTTCCCTGGTCACGTATTTCATCTTAGCTTTTCATTTTATATCTTCTTTACTACCTTCAAAATTGACCTAATTTGTGAACATATTTTTACATTTGAAATTACTTTACCTTACTATCTCATTAATGGCTAGAAGCAGCTAATTTAGAATGCATTCACACATCTTCCAAAAACTTGGAATAGAGAAAAGAAAAGAAGGGAAATAATAAAAAAAAGATGAAGATGAAATAATGAAAAAGATGAGGATGAAGAGAAAACAATTTGACAACTACTAATTGATGAGCCTATGTAAGCCTATGTAAGGGTGGCAAGATAAATATATTTATTGTACTATAACTTTTTCAGTGAGTTCCAGCTATTTTAAAATAAAAGGTGGAAAAATTAATTCTTACTTGCATAAGTCCCAAGGCTATGAGATCCAAAGTGAAGGTTTAGTAGTATGTTTCCTTTAGTCGGGCAATATAAAATAAATTCAACATCTTAATTTATTTTTGCCTCATCACCTAGTAGGTTTGCAATTAAATACAATTATCTCTTTTAAATGAGATTCATAATTAAATAATCTGATTATTTAATTGTCTTTATATATACACATCATCCTTATTTTAATAGAAAAGAAAGTTTAATTTTTATACTTGTATAAGTAGATGTGACTCTAAAGTATGTTGCTGTAAAACAATCTATCTCAAATAATGTGCCTTAAAATAATCACTGTTTTAGTTCACAATTTTGTAGCTCAGAACTTAGGGAAAGTTTGACAGGAAAATTTTCACTTGAGGCCTCTCTTGATTGTAGTCAGATGTCTGAGTGTTTGTCTTGATCAAAAACTCAAAATGACTTGTTCCAACCGACTTCTCAACAGAGCTATTGATCTGAATGAGTATATGATACTTCTGCAGTCTGACAATCATAGGAGATTCTATCATCTTATTTTCCTTCTCCTTATTCTTTTGGTACTGAAGATTGAACTCAGGTCTCTTTACCACAGAGTTTTAAATTTTATTTTCAGACTGGGTCTCACTAAGTTGTTCAGGCTGAAGTCACACTTGGAAACCTCCTGTCTCAGCCTCTTGAGTGAGTTTCTGTCTTCTTTTATGATAAGTACCTTATTTTGTTCTTTGAGATGAAGCTTCACAAAAGACTTTGAATGCCCAATTACATTTTAGAACTAGATTCATGGGTAAGAATCACTTGACTGTATTTCAACAAATTTAGTCTTTGTAATAAACTATACTTCTTTATATTCAGTTGGAAAAGAACACCTGGAAATCGATTCTCTTAGCTTTTTCAGCTACTTCAGGCTTTCTATCAGAACTTATTTGACTCAGAGCTAAGTATCAGCTTTTTTGGCAAATTCAAAACTATCTTCCCAGCACCTCATAGATCTCCTTCATCATCCCTCGTAATCTTTTCATGGTGTCTTGAATGTTTATCAGTACAATAAACTGAAAACATATTTTCATAGGCAGAAATGTGGGGGAAAATATTAGGGCTGGGGATATTGAAGAAGTATTCAAAATCAGGAGTTACTCTCATTGCTATAGTGAATCATACTCATGATCTCAATGATGTGTACAAGTTTGGCAGAGAAAATGAAGAAAGAAAAAGGGCAGAATTTTTATTTTTTAATTTTTAAAATTCTACCTTACTTAATCATTTATTGGGATAATTCATGAGATTTAAGAAACATTTCTGCTGCTTATTTTTTTAAAAACCACTACTATTATATCCCAATAAACCAATTCATATTTAGATGTAGCATTAATTTTACTCAAATATAAACAACACTGAAAGAGAAGTTTACATTTCTTGCTTATTCTTTTGGTCTGTATAGAGATTAATGTTCACCAGGGCAAGTAGTGTGATATCAGGTTAGTGATTAAAGGAAAGGGGAATGCTGCTGAGCTACATTGTTTGGCAGAGTCATTTAACCCAACATTTCAGGTTGGCATTTTGCACAGTTCTAACTTCAAAGTTGGTATTTCACAAAAATATTTTAAAAATAGGTATCCTCCACATTATATACTTTTTGTAAAGGTTAAGCACATGGTGTTTCACTTTTAAGGTGATTCTCAAATTGACAACAAAGTTACTCCCCTTTTTTCTTTGAGATGTCAACCATAATACATGGTTCATTAAAAAGACCCAGTCTTTTTTGCTATTACGGCCTTCCTTTCTCTACTTTAAATAAAAACTTATGCTTGACTCCCTCACCTAGAGAATTTATTGTCATTGACTTTTCTCTACAGCAATCAAACATTATAATTCACCTTTTCACATCCCACCTAAAATGATTTATTTTTCTATAAAAATTAAGCTAGTCAGTGGTTGAGGTTTAGTCATGAATGCTTCTAAATGTCACCTTTGACCAACCACAAAAGATGGCTCAATGCAGAGTGTGTAGTGTTATGCACTTTCCATAATGTAAAATCTGTGTGCTAGTTAAGTGTTTATGGCTATGACATTAGAATATATTATTTGTAATAATTGTATTTATTTTTATAGCACAGCCAAACAGGACATTATAAAATTATATGAATAGTATGCAGATTTATATCTGAACAGTACACTGATTGACCATGAAGAATCATAAAGTAAGGAGTATATTAAATTACACAGAAAAGTCTAACACACACGTCATGTTAAATAAATGACTTAGACAACTTGGGAGTTTAATCCTAATATTCAAATAACACATTGACTTCATCATTTTACAATAATTCTAGCTCTGCGACAGATTTTCTCTCCCTTAGGTTTTACAAATGAATAAGAGTGCATTTACTGAAGCAAATTGATGTTCAAAACTAGATCTAACTGAAGTCATTTTTGTTTTCCTTCTATCCATTTGACAATTAAAACAACAACAACAGAAAATACAACACCTCTCTCAGGGAAATTGTACCTATGTGAATTTTGTATGAGTGTGTGTGTGTGTGTGTTTCTGTGTGTGTGTTCCGAACATGCTTTTTTTTTTCCTTCCTTTTGATCAGTGATTGAGCCAATTATGATAATCTGAACTTTTACCATTGAGAAACAAACATAGATTTTAGGAATAATGCTTCAAGGACTTTATCATTACTTAAATAGATAATAAAAACTTTGGTTAATGTAACACTCCTAAAATTCAGTGTTTTATCAGTGAAAATACCAGTGCAAATTATATTTCCTTAAACTAAGCATAAGAAAGTAAGCACCAAAAATCCCTTATTAATTGTTTTTCCTTCCCAACCCTTGCCTTCTGTTTCCTAATTCAAAATAGTTAATATCAAAAACAATCTCCCATTTCCCGTGTCCAGAAACATGAAAATTTTTCCAAGAAAATGGATATAATTTTTCCCTAAAATGTTACATTTAAAATATCAACTAACAATATTTTTACTAAAACAATAAATCTTATTTAAATCATAATTTGGTGTAGGGTAGAC
Organism: Ictidomys tridecemlineatus; assembly: GCF_052094955.1. Taxonomy (NCBI): domain Eukaryota; kingdom Metazoa; phylum Chordata; class Mammalia; order Rodentia; family Sciuridae; genus Ictidomys; species Ictidomys tridecemlineatus. Next base: position 170,716,792 of record NC_135479.1, read on the forward strand.
AGAATGCCCATATAAATATATATGTGTATATATATTATACAATACACAATTTTGCTGTTTCTAATACCCAGTCATATTCTCCTTGTTCCAAACTACAACTTTCCAAATTCAAGGTGAAAGATAACTAGTTAGATATTTGAACTCTCTTAAAACAAGTGTTGGTCAGAATTTGCAATTCTTAAAGAGTAAGGGAGGAGGGGAATAGACACCATGATTAGCCTTTAATAGTGCTAAAATCCTCATTTTTCATTCACCATCATATCCGGAGCTTGAGAAGTAAAATATGTTGACTTCTTGTGTTCTTTCTAAATTGTGGTGTACTTTGGAAATAACCTCTCAATTATAGCAGGCTCAGTAACTCCACAAAGAACCCTGGAGGTTTGTTTGAGTGAGTCTGAAGCAGCTGTGATAAACTTTTTCTAACCAAACAGCTGGAATTTTATTGCTTTTTCACTTTTCGTAAGTGATTTTCACACCGAGTCTCATCTCATCCTAGTAACCAGTGAGTGAGATATTTTTCCCCTTCAAGAAACCTTACAAACCTTCACACTGAAAACTTGAATTATCTTCAAAAATAAAATTTCACTCCTTTTCATTATTTTTATAAACTCCTGGATTGCAAGAAGCAACAAAATTAGATAAATATTTTAAAGGAATAAATAATTATTTTGACTATTATATAAACTGGAGTTTATTATATACCACAATGTCAGAACAAAGACTCATATTTGAAAAAAATATATACTTATAGAAAATGAGAATTTAAAAAGTATTTAACAGAAGAATGTGAACTCCTCCAAAAACCTGCTTAGAATTAGGCATTGCCTTTTCTTTGGCCAGCTGTTATAGATCTTTGAACACAATGAAACTTGTTTAAAAAAAATCATTTTAGTAAGAACCGGATTAATGTAGAGATAACAGAAAAACAAATAATATTCCATTAAAATTTGAGAGAAATCTCGTGAAACTTCTAATTATTAGTTATTGGTCTAACATCTACAGATAAAACCAAAATTTTACTATCAATGTGGGATTACCATAACAAAAATTCTATACTAAATGATAGAGAAGTTAAATTCTGCTACCCATGAATCTCATCATGCCAATGTGGGCTGTTTCTTTTAGTTATCATACATCTTCAATTTCCAACCTTCTATTAAATTCTGCATTTGCTTGTTACTCATATAAATATATCTAGAGGAATAAAAAAAGTTTCTATATACATATTGGATATGGTAAACTGTTGCTTTATGTATATGAATACTTATTAACGGAGAACAAGTGCCTATCATTTATTATTCTTTGTACACAAAAAAATAAACAGCAACCAGTACACCAGTTAAGCATTCTCAAAAAAATAAGCCTAATCTTGATTTCATAGTTTAGTTATTTTTAGTACTTTAACTGAATTTTAAATGCATTAATTATTTTACCATAGGCAACTGACAAAATTTCTCCCATCACATCTCTATTCTTTTACCTCTTCTTAAAGGGGATTTTCTGGAATGATCAAAATTGAAAAAAAAAATGTGTAGACAAAACAAATCTCATTATTTATTATAATAAAGAAATTTTACTTTTTCTGTTAGAAAATGGTTCTAAAAGGTTATGTTCCTTCTAATTGTATCTTATGGAATAATTTGTCAGTATTAATATAATGCTTTTGAATATGATTTAATGATGTGGGGAATATGGACAGTGCAATTTTAGGAAGGAAAGAGCACAAACTTAATAGGCAGTGTGAGGCCTATTTCATATGTGAATGCATATTCATGTTAATACACTGGATTTTGTGACTTCATGAAAATTTAATTATAGTATTCCTGAATTTTCCATGTGTGGTAATTCAGCTTGGAATTAGCTGGACATTGGGAAATTAGGTTAAAGAAAATATAGTAGTATGATTTCAATGAAAATGCTTTCTCCAAAATTCATGTTGAAACTTGTATTCAATGCAACACTATTAAGAGGGGTACTCTTGGGAACCAGCAGGGTGATTAAATGTGGTTAGCACTCTTATGAAAAGGGTGCTCCCTTATGAAAGGGGTGCTTTGCACCTTCTGTTCCTTCCACCAAGTGTGATTCCTTCCACCACAGTATTCCTTCCTTCTGAAAACACAGCAAAGTGCCATCTTGGAACCAGAGCAGAGCCTTCATGAAAACACTGATGCTTCTGCCACCTTGATCTTGGACTGTTTTTCCTCTACTATGACAAGTAAGTTTTATTATTAGTAGATGCCCCAGTCTTCAATATTTCATTATAGTTGCATAAGCCAAGGCATACAGTAAATAACTCAGTTATAACTAAGAAAGAAAGAGGCAAAAGGAGAAATATGCAGCAGTTGTTCTCAGAAAGATGTAACAGGAGAAAACCCTGGTAGATTTCTATAACTTGTGAACAATTTCTTATGCAAATTAGTGATGCTAAAGGAAGACAAGGCAAAAAAAAAAAAGACTTAAAATTAAGTGATTATTCAGTGTGGGATCTTTGATAACAGTTGTTACTTTTGATTAAAATAGTAACTCCTAACAATTAGGGAAACTGGACTCATGAACATTAGATGAAAATCTGGGACTCATTCCTTTGGCATTGGGCTAGAGCAAAAATAAATTCTTTGAAACAAAATTCAGCATTTCATCTATTATCTCATTACAGTAATCTAATTTATGAAAGAGAGACTGTCAAAACATTTCAATCCATGGCCTCCATTTATTTTCTACTGACTGAATTACAAAGCATTTTGTTCCTAAATCATGACCAATAAATATATAAACTCAATTTTTCCCTGACTTTACTGGTTAATTTTATTTAAAAGAAAAACTGACAATAATCACATAAGTAGACATGATCTAATCCTGACCTACATTTGATGTATTAAAAGTAAAGTCAATATGAGAAATATATTGTGACATTTGTAATGCCTGGATTTATAGACTACCAAACTGAGTGAGATCATCTTAGTCTAGCTTATACACTTTGAATCATCAAAGTCAAGAACCTTAATAATATTTTCATCCAATGATGGCCAGATTCTAGAGACTGTGTCAATGCTACCTGAAGACAAAATAAATTTGAATTATATTTAATGGCAAATTTATATAAAAACCTGGGTCAAAAATCACTTAGGAATTTAGAGTACTCTTTTTCTATTATTTCTGTATCTTCAGGATATTGTAAGGGTAAAATTTCTAAGCTGATTCTAAACTGCAAAATTAAAATGTAAAAGACCCCCCCCCTGCATCGCAAAGTTCTTCTGCTACACCCAGATTCCTGAGATAGTTAAGACAACGCCCTACTGGCCATCTAGCCTAGGGCCCTGTGCAGTTTGTCACAGGGCCCAAACCAATCAGTTTGAATGTGTAACCCACTTAGGAATGACCAATCACCCCCGCCCGACCTGTTCCCGCCAATGAATGTGCTAATCATGTCTCAGAGTTGTTGTTTAATTTTCCTCATGATGATTTGTTCTGATGTATGCAAAGCCCACCACCCTCTCCAGAAAGTGTACTTAAGCTCTGCTTGACCTCTGCTCTGGGCTCTGGGCTGCTCTCCCTTCTTGAGTGAGCACAGAGCTCCAGCGCGCTGGAATGGATCCCCAATAAATCCCCTTTTGCCAATTGCATGGAGCCAGTCTCTTGTGTGGTCTCTTTCTCTGACGATCCGCCGGACCCTTACAATATAAATTTATTAACAAAATGACTGTTTTAAACATACAGAAATGGCACAAGCAAGTTACCAGATTTTCAATATTGGTCTGGAAAAAAGCAAAAAACACTAGAGTAATAATTTGTTATTAGGAATCTAGTTCTTGAATTTGGCTGCATAAAAAATAAATCATTCTTATTCTGTAGTTTTTTTTAAATAATATCTATGAGATTCCTAACTTCAGGATTCCATTGTTAAAATAGCAGGGCACTATTTCTTTTATTCCTAATTTCTACACTCCTAAGTATACTATTTGCACTAATGTAAATCATCATTCTTTAATTTTCCAAATAAACGTTAAGCCTCTTGTATTAATTTCAGACTCAAACTTCACCTTTCTGACCTTTCACAATTTTCAGGTCCCATTTTTGTGGCCTCTTGCCTTTCAACATCTGCAACATTATTTTTTTCACACTTATTTCTTTCTTGGCATCATAATTTTTTGACTTAAAATGAAAGTTAAAATTTGTTAGAAAGTTATAGATCCTGATTTCATCTTTATTTTGTGAAACATTAATTCATTTTCAGACAGGAGACAGGTCAGTTCAATAACATTTATACCTTGTAGGTCTTTCTATTTCATTCATTCTAAAATATTATTAATACCATTTCTATAATCACTTTTTTATATTTGAAAGTGGATAGTTTTCAAGCTCTGCCTCTTCCCTCCCCTCTGCCTCATAGCTGAAAAGGCTGATAAGAAAGATCTTGGGTTCTTTCCTTTGGCTCTGACTCATTAGTGGAAACTTCCCTATTTTACTCTCTAGATGTGAAAAAGTCACACTTAAGCTGCTTAGATCTAAATTCCTGCCTTACTTTCCTCAGGATTCCCTTGTGTTAGTACTAAATTCTGGTTTTGTTTTGTGTGTTTGTTTGGTTTGGTTTAGTTGCTGCCCTGGAGATTGAATCCAGAGCCTTACACATGCTAGACAAGGCCTCTACCACACAGCTACATCCCAGCCCCCAAAGCTGTTTGATATTCTCCTGATGTCTGGAATATCATTAGATTCCATAGTCAACTTATTAATTGAGGATGGGAGTTTAAATCACCTCCACTAGTATCTATAAATGACATTTAAGCTATGCATAAATTTCTGTTTTGTTTTTGTGTTCAGTTATAAATGGTGTACTAGTTAAAAAATAAAACAAAATAAAATAAAATAAAATAAAGAAGCAGAGGAGGACCAAGAATCTCAAAAAATTGAAGTAGTTTGTCTTGCAAGTTCATACAATAAGTACTATGAATTCACCTGAAAGAAATTTCTTATTTTCTATTTTTCCCAGAATTTTAACACTTCAGGTAGAAATTTGAAAAGATGGCAACATAGATACACTTAATAGGAACCTCAAAGTGATATAAAGAGAACATATAGAGATACTAATCTACTAAGTGAAACAGATTCATGTTTAGATTTAAAATACTAATTGTATTTAGAACTATTCATTATATTCCCTACTCTCTGTGTTTTAGGGAAAGACAACATTAGATTCTTCAACCACATGATTCTTGTTTGACACTCTTTGTTATTTTCCTTTCTCTTTGGTTAAAACGTTATTTTGTTCTTGTATTGTTCTCCTGTCCTTGGAAGTATCTTATGACATTTATTTTGAATTCTCTCTCAGGTAAATCATATATTTATTTGTCAAAGTGAGTTTCTTGTTCTTTTATGTAGAGCATATTTTCCCAATTATTCTTTTTCCTTGACTTTCTGCATGGGCCACTGCACATTAGACAAAGCAGTCTCCTGCTTAGGGCCATTGCCAAGTAGGAATGACGCATTGAAATTTACTTGCCAGCGTACCCCATGTTAAATGGACTCGCTGTGAGGTTTGAGGAAGTATCCCGCTTCTTGGGGTTAGGGCGTTCCCGGTTTAAGACAAGTTTAAGGCGTTCTCGGTTTAAGACAATGTGTTTTTAGGGAAGTTCCAGGTTTAAATTTATTGCTGCTGGGAATAGGGCGTTCGTGCTGCCTGAGTCCCCGCTGAGTTCTCGTGGAATTGAGAAAGTATTTTGGGAGGTGAATTGTGCGGGCAGAACGCGGATTTCCCCAGAATGTGTTTAGAGGCCGGTGTGAGTTGGGGAATAAAGAATTGCTGTTTGAATCTACAAGGTATGTGGTGGCTCGTGATCTTGTGCCCAGCCAAGACCTTGGCAGTCTCCTCTCCCAGTCTTCAGAGACTGGCCTTACGTAGGATAAGACTCTTAACAAGGAGCTTGGCCTGAGATTCTATGGACCTCTCAAGCTTTTGTGCTGGTCCAACCTGCTTTCTTTGTTCTTGATAGTCCTGTGAGTCCAGAGTATGCTGAGCCCTGTCAATGATTCCAACTAAGACTGAAGGTATCTCTTCATGCAATCTGCAGAAAAGATGAGTCATTAGACACTGTATCAAAGCCTTTCCCTTTCTAGGGAGAAGCTGGACACCTTTTCACTTGTTTGCTCTGTGTTAAGCTAAGGATAGGGATGTGGCAATGAGTTGTATGCTTGATCAAATCACTTCTCAAATTGGCTATAGTATGCCAGGTTTTGCAGTTGCTTTGAGAAAGGCAAGACAAAAGTCAGTCTTTTGGATTGGCCAGAAAAGTTGAGTCACTGAAATTTGAAATCAATCTTGACCTTTCCAGAAACAGGTTGGAAGCTGAGATTTTTTTCATCCTCTAGTTATGTACTAAGCCATGGGTAGAATTCTGGCAACCACCATATTTGTTTTCCCCTAGTTGATTAGAGTATGTCTTCAAATCTCTGACACAGACAGCTCAGAAGTCTCTGGAGACCCTGGAAAAGTTGAAGCAGTTCACATGCAGTCCAATTCTTTCACTTTCAAAGCATGAACTGAGATCTAGGAGAAGGGTTCCTCCTTGTCATATAAAGCTGCACTACACTGGGGGCAGGCATTTTTCTTGAGACAGTAACTCAACTTTTGCCACCAGCTTCAGTGTGTATATTTTGTACTCACCCAAGGTTCAGAAGTCTCTCACTAATTTGTATTGCTCACACAGGAATTCATTCATGAATTATTCTTTCACTGGGAAAAGGAGGGGTACAGGGTTTCCTAATCTACTCTCTTGCTGACAACTTTCACATAAAAATTTTACACGTTTTATTCTCAACTTAAGAAACTAAAAATTTAAGACAGTTTTATATTAAGTATAAATTAAAATAATATAGTGGCTTCCTTATTCTCAGTATGTAAATACCTATCGAATAATTCTTCCACTCTAGTTCCCCACAATTGTTCTGAATGAAAGGATTCTGTTATATTATGTCTTCAAATTCTACCATGTAGAAGTTACTATTATAAACATCTAAATTAAATATTGAGTTTGATGTAGCTTTTATTTCTAATTAAAATTATATATACACTACTGACATTCATATCAAAATTTTATTTTTGCCTATTATATCACATACTGATTCATAGTTTTTAAAATCTTTATGCTCAAATTTATGCATAGCATAATCCCATTAAAGAAACAAGACTCATGTATTTTCTTGAGAAAACAATACAACAGTTTTCTTTGATTTATTTCCTTATCTATGCACGTAAGGAAAATGTATCATATTATGTGCTTTTTAAAAGTCCTAAGATAAAGGTACACTGAAAATAATTATATATTCATAGTAAAAAGGGAAAGAAAAATATACACTAACACAGTAAGAGCTATATTTGGTTTATTTTATTTTATTTTCAGTATGAGTCTTCATTTAATCTAAATCTTTCCTTTCTTACTAAATATATAGGGTTTATTTTCTAAAACATTCAATGTATCTATCAGACTCTGCTCTAGCACATTATGCTAACAACAACATAAAAAGGTATCACATTTTATTTTTGACTGTTGAATGTATCTAATTTAGAGAACTATTCTTTTATTCCTATGCTTGTTCTGCATAAAATAAAAAGAAATGCAGGAATAAGCTATAAGGGTATGTAGATTTTAGACATGCATCTATTACTGACTATATTTATTACTCAGAGGCCTCAAATTTTCACTTCCATATAGAATGATCAATAGTTTTTTAGAGATTTGGTATTTTTAAAATTCTATAATTAGATTCTCAATTTCTTTTTTATTCATATTTTTCAAATTAAAATCCTTCCTTAAGAAAAAAAGTAAGGGCTGGGGTTGTGGTTCAGTGGGAGAGCACTTGCCTAGTACATGTGAGGCACTGGGTTCGATTCTCAGCACCAGATATAAGAAAATGAATAAAATAAAGGCAGATCAACATATTTTAAAAAAGAAAAAAAGGTAAATACAATTAAATGCAGCATTTTTTTTTCTGTGAAGTCATGCAGTTTTAATAAATAACAATACTTTTTTTTTCTTTGAGGAGAATTACATCTCTATATCCATCATGAGTTGACCACTTTAAAGAAAAGGTATGCAGTTTAAATTCTCATATAGAATATCTTTGATTTACTAATTATTAGCAGAAGCTTCAAATAGAATTCTATTCAATTTCATGGTTGTTACTTACAAAAGAAAGAATTATTTTGTTAAGAAATTTGCATAGACCAAATTCTAAAGTCAGCTGGTATCACCTACAACATCACATAGAGTTTCTTTTCATTAATTGTCTTTGAGGCAAAAGGGCAGAATAAGTAATATCCTCCGGAAACATTAGGGAAAGTAAATATGGTTTGCTTCCTTGTTTTTTAAATCTGTTTTTATAGTTCTAAAACTCGGAAGGCATGAGTGAAAGAGACCTGCATTATATACAACAGCTTTGTGCTTTACGTCACCCATGCCCTTGAAAATAGCCAACTGATTTTCTAAGAAGGGATAAAAAAAATAAAACTTTGCATGTTCAGATGGAAAGAGACATTCATAAAGTACATGTTTTGATATTTGAAAATTTGGAAAATTGGTTGCAGATCCTGAAAACAGGCAGCAAGTACTGAATTTAAAAAACTGAAGCAATAGTACTCTTATAGACTAGAATTTATTGTGATAACAATAAAAGAAAATGATTATGCTACTTTTTATGATTTTATTGAAAGTGATTATGGTAGATCCCTAGGTCATCCTAAGGACATGGAATTCTGGGGTGTCCTTTGACTACTGTTCATTAGCACCTATTTTGACTACCAGTGATTATTCCCCAATCACAATATAGTATAATGTTATCCCAGCCTAATTTCATTTCATCAAATCACTAAATTTCCTGGTGCCCATGAGTCCACATGTAAGAATCAGGTTGCAGAGCATAGAGGCTGAGTTGGGTGCAAGAGGCAGAGTTTTAAAATAAACCTACAGTCAACAGCAAACAGGAAGCCCACAAGTGACATTCAGCCAAGAGGTGTGAAGGAAAGAACAAAATCACCATATGAATAAACCCCTGATGCCCTATGCTAAAGCAGGGACATGTAAGAAACTGACATTTAACCAATATATCAAAAGGTACCTGTTGGTGCTGCATATTTACTACTCTTAAACCAAGAATGAATAACAGGCTGGGACATAGTTCAGGAAAATGAATATTGGGGGGGGGGTAGGTGGTGGCTGGGGGAGAAAACTAGAATTAGAATAGGAAAAGAAAAATGTATAACAGGGCATGGTGGTGGACACCTCTCATCCCAGCAGGAGCTCGAGAGACAGAGGCAAGAGGATCATGAGTTCAAAGCTAGCCTCAGCAACAGAGGGGCACTAAGCATCACAGTAAGACCCTATCTCTAAATACAAAATAGGACTGAGATGTGGCTCAGTGGTAGAGTATCCCTGAGTTCAGTCCCCAGTACACACCCTCAAAAATGTATATTACTTTAGGTACAGTAAGAAAATAAACAACATACACACATACACCCTATGTCTATATATATATACATATTTACTTAAGGAATTTGACCCTGGTACTGTAGCTAAAAATATGCTGATTCGTTATTCACTGATTAGTTCATTTAATAAGTTTCTACTATGTAGAAGTTACTATTATAAACATTTTAATATCCGTGCTCTCCCAGACCTTATCATCTAGTGGGCAGGAAGTAAATAAATCATAATTAAAATACATACACAAACCAAGACAAACACTATATTAAATAATAAGTGACAAGAAATCCATAAAGCTGCATAGGATTAAAAAACATACTGAAAAAAAAACATGCAATTTTACACAGGGTGTGGACACAGAAGCCAGGAAATACAGAGAATGTCTTGTGTAACTGAGGAAGCCTCAGTTACACAAGACATTCTCTGTATTTCCTGAACTGAACAAGCAAGGTGAAGAATATTGGCAGATGTTTAGAGAGGTAAAGGACACCCAGTCATAAGGAGTTTATCTGAGAAAATTTGCTGTAGGAATGCAGGAAACCATTAGTGGATTTTGAGCAGAACAGGAGGATAATCGGATTTATAATCATTCCCTTATTTATGATGGTTTTCCTTACTATTTTTCATTTTTACAATAATTAAAAATGTATTTTTCATCTTTACAATGATTAAAAATGTATTCATATAACTATATTGTTTTTCTTCTTCAGTACTGTATTCAATAAATTACATGAGATATCCAACAGATAAAGTAGGCTTTGCATGTAGTTAATGTAGGTTAATGTAAGTGTATTAAGTGTGTTTAAGGCAGACTAGGCTAAGCTATGATGTTTGGTAGATTAGATGTATTAAATTCCTTTTGACTTATTTTCAATTCACAATTGATTCACAGGCCATGAGCCCACTGTAATTCATGGGATTCCTGTATTTTAAATGTATTACCCTGCCTGCATTGTTGAGATTAGACCTTATGGGTCTGACTGTTCACTTAACTATGGCTTTATGGGCCAAGTTACATACATCTTACTGTGGGAGTTTTAATGTCAGAGTTGTTTTCAGAGTTAGAGTCAAGTTTTACAAGAGTTAGAGTCATGTGATTAATTATATGAGACACACAGACTTGTAGTCTAATGAGAGAATATGGAAAGGAGCAGTGTGCTTGCAACTATCCTTACAGATTCATCAAAAAAAGTAAGTCCAACATGAAATTCAGTCCAGTAAATTTATGAGCTTAACACATCATATTTTTACCTAAATCTTAGCATAACCTATAAATTAAAATGAGACTAAATATAATTTACTTTTGAGAGAAATTTTCTACCAGTAAGCTCTTTTCTTGAAACACAATATTCACTGAAAAGAAAAAAAAAATCAGTCCTTTTTAAAAAAAAATATCAGAGGACATAAAAATTCATAAACATGTTCAAAAATCTCTATCCTGCCATCTGGTAAATTATAAAGATAATTTTACACAAATTCTATTGCAGGTGCTAGAGCTGAAAATTCTTGGCATTCTAATTATGAGCAATAAATGGTGTATTCACAGGACTTAGAAAATATGCAGATATATAGGCATTTTTTTTAATTTATAGTCCTATCTGTAATTTCCTTTAGTTTAAATGGTACAAAAACAGATGTGAGAGGTGTCTAGAGAAAGAACAAAGTGCATCACATATGACAATAATATATACTATATTAAAAATAAAGTTTTGAAATAATAATGTATGTGGTTGCTATGAATTCATATGGTCCTTTTAATATTAAGCTGTTAATATTCTTTGTTTTATAGTTGTTTTCACTTTTCTTATTGATTCCCTCCTCTGCTTGTGCTAAGCCATCTGTTATAAACTTAGATTTATTTATAAGAACACCTTCAGCTTGGTTAGAGACAATCAGAATTTAGGCTGTAATGGCATTTCATACCTCTTTTTGATCCCTGTGGAGAAGGAAGTCTCAAGTTGACCTTCATGTACCTATTTAAGGAAAGCTATTATTGAACTGCTGTGTTTGATAAGGTGATCTAATTCCACAGGAATAGTAAAACTGAAGAAGAGGGTAATCATATTTGAAAAAGGGTAGGCTTATTCATTCTTCAGAAATTAGAAAAGAGCAAAGCAATATTAGGGATGATGTTCTCATTTAGGACAAGGTGAAAAGGGCTTGAAGAAGGGATACTGGTTCAAAATTCTCCCAGAAAAAAAAATCACATTAATTTATATGTAAACCAAGACCAAACACCACAATTTCTACACTGTATTCTTTGTGTTATGTACCTGATCACTATTGAACAAGTAAATAATCTGTATTATATTTAAGATTTCCATTATAATGCATAAGCAAATAGCTTGCTTATAATATTTAAAACTTATATATAAGATATATAAATTAATCAGGATTAGGATGAGGTAAAATAATAAATGTTGATAAAGAAATAGAGGAAAAATTAATGTAAATATATTTTCTGTCTTAATCATCATTTAATTATAAGCATATGATTTCCAAACAGGGTGCTAAGGTCAAAGGAAAACAAAGAATTGTAGTGCAAATAATATCATTTACAGAATCAAAGAAGAAACTAGTCTTCTCAAGTTTAAAAACTCAAATTAGAACTTAAGTTTAAGTAGTTCATTGCAGGTTGTTCCAGCTTTCTCAAAAGATGTAAGTTTTTGCCCTTAACTAAGTTGTCTGTTAAATTATTGTCTTCATTGAATGAACTTCTGCTAGGTTAACAGTTTTATGATAGGTGATGAGAAAAAAGAGTAATGTATATTTCCTTCCTATCAGACACATCCTGAGGAAAAGAGTTACAAAACAAACAAAGCCAAATACTGTATATTCTCATGGAGGTTGGTACAACATATTCCAGGAGCAAGAAGGGCAGTGGATTAAGAACAGATTCTTATATTCTTTTGATTTTATTTAGCAATGAACTAATAGACGACAAGTTTCCCAGAGAAATGTGACTCAATTGCTGGTCCTGCAACTGGATATTGTGGAATTGGATTAAGTGGATGAAGATGAAAGTAATAAAGACTTTGCAAGTATGTTAGTCAATTCTTCACTGCTGTGACCAAAATATCTGACTACAACAACTTAAGAGTAGGAGTTGAAAATTTTGGCTCATGGATTCAGAGGGTTAGGCCATGGTCACGTGAATCCAGGCTCTGAGCCCCAATTGAGGCACAACAAGATAGCTGAAGAATGGAGGAAAGCTGCTCAGCTCATGATCCAGGAAGCAGAAGGAAAGAAAGAGAGGGACTAAGTGCCCACACTGGGAGGCATGGACAAATATAATACCCAAGGGCATGCCCCCCAGTGACCTACTTCCTCCAGCCATGCCCAACCTGCCTGCATTTACTACCCTGTTAGTCCATACAAATTATTAATCAATTAAATTGATTAATCCTCCTATGAGTTTATAACTCGCATAATCCAATCACTTTACTTCTTGCACACATATATGCAGACACTTTGGGAGGACATCTCATATCCAAACAACAGAAAGAAAACAAAGTGGCAGCTTTTAGAAGGGTACATTAATAGAAAGACATCTTAAAGCACTAAGGGGAGCCTGATGACTCACTGCAATCCTAAAGCAACTCATTTAGAAAACCACTTTTCTGCAAACTCTATTCAACTTGTTTAGAGTCTTTTTTGTTTTTATTATTTATTTGACTGTTTGTTTGCTTATTTATTTATTTATTTTTAATGGGATTGAACCCAGGGGCACTTTATCATTGAGCTGCATCCCCAGGTCTTTTCATTTTTTTTGAGACAGGATCTCACTAAGTGCTGAGGGTCTTGTTAAGATGCTAAGATTGGCTTGGAAATTGTGATCCTTCTGTTTCAGCTTACCAAATAGTTGGAATTACAAGACTATGTACAACTTATTAAGAGTAAAATAAGAAGTTTTTATTGTTATTTTCTTAATACAAATATGTAAAAACATAAGTCAACTTGAAAAGCGTTTTATTGTAATACTATATGTATTTAGTCATTTAATATGGTGAGTTTTCATATTATTATTATATCCTAGAGCTATTTTAGTGTACAATGTGTCTGGAGTCACCTTAATAACCAGGCCTATAATTCATAAGTGGAAGCCCTCAGTCACCACTTTATCTTACATTCAATAGTTCATTCATTAACAAAAGTTGTTTAGAATAGAGCTAAGGGCAAAAGTGTGTGCATACACTTTCTATGTCACCCTAGACTGCTGCCCAGTAAAATCATCTAAGGGCCATTGGACTTGAAGAATTTTTTTTTTAATTGCTACTTGCAATTGATTTGAAAGCAAATTCTACATTAGTGGTTAAAGTGTAAAGAAATAACAATGTGAAAATGATATTTTTTTTAATCAAGTAGAGGAAGTATCACTAAAGGTTATGGTTTAATTGCCTTCTAGGACGCCACCAGTTTTTTATCTTCTTGAGTACTCTTTTTCCAGTTTTCTTTGCTCTCCATTTATATCCTTATTTAAACCATATTTAATTTTTATAGATATTTCTCTGTTCATTTCATGCCTAACAAGTTAAGTAGAATGTAGTCATATACTAACTAAACACTTATATTAGGATTATATTTTTAATGTTTTGAAAATTGTCTTTTCATACCTTGAGATGATCCAACGTGACACTGTACATGTCATACTACCTTCAGATAGGCTCTGTAGCCTTAAGTAATTACTGTTTTAGAACAATAAAGACAGATTTTAGTTAGCTTTCTTTGCTGCATAGAAATTAACACAGTCTTACCATCTAAAACAGCACAAAATTATTATCACACTGTTTTCATGTATCAGCAGTCTGGTATGTCTAAGATCAGGGTATCATATGATGGAAATGGTACTATTGTCAGTTCATGATTCCTTTCCAAGTTCATATTAATGGTTGGTGAAATTCACTTTCTTAAAGCTTTAAGACTAAGGTCACCAATTTATAGCTGGATATGAGCAAGGGACTGTTTGTAGTCTAGTATATGTTCACCATTCCCCACATAATCCCCTTCACAATACACCATTTGTGCCTTCAAAGCCAAAAAGAGAACAACTGTATTTTTTTTTTGATTATTGATTTTTCTCTATCTGATCTGTAGATCTAGATTTAAAGGCTCATGTGATGAGATCAAATTCATCCTAATAGTCTCCCTTTTGCTTAACTTAAAAATCAACTAATTAGGAAACTTGGTATGTCTTCAAAAATCCTTTCAAAATATGTTTCACAGTAGTAATATCTCACACTTTTTCTGACATTTAAGTGGAGGTTTTACAAAGACAAGGGTTATGAGGGGTCATCTTGGAATTTTATCTATTTGAATTTTGTCCTTAATTAATTTTTTCTCCAAAATCCCTGAAGAATCCTCTTTCAAGTGTTCTTTCTATCACTTTCTTCAAACATGCAAATATATAGATGAGAGTAAAAAAACACTTAAATTCTTTCCCAAATGGTTCTTAGCCATCATTAAAACAAAACAAAACAAAACAAAAACTACAGGATCTGCTGAGGTTGTAGGAAAATGATAAATCCCAATTCTTCCCTAAAGAGGTACACTCTGAAAATTCTCTCCAGTGAAACACTTGCAGATATTCATGTCGTGATTGAAAGGAACTGGACTCCCAGAACTGCCAAGCATGATTGATAACTTTTCTTGTCACCCCAAGAATGGCATCCAATCTTCAGAAAACAATTGCTTCCTCAGAAAACAACTGCTCTCAGCATGCTGATTCCACCATAGCTTCCTTTCAGGAGGAGTACAGGTATGGAAGGCAGTGTCCCTACAGATTTAAATGGCTAACCGAGTGATCTCAGGTTCTGAATGAAGAACACACATGTGTGTATATATGGAAATGTGTGTGTGCAATTTGTTCAGCTATGAAACATACACACACCTTTGAAGCCATTATTGCAATTAAGATAATAAGCATGATCATCACACTATAATATTTTGGGATTTGTTTGAACCTAACTCAAGCAGTGACTGTTCTAGAACTAAATATTTCATCTTACTAAGGCAAGATTCTTCTGTGAACAACACAAAATGCTTTGTGATTTTTGTTTGTTTTTCAAGTTTGCTGGAGATGTAGGTACTATTCTATCCCAGTAGGAATGCCAAGGACCCTTACTACTGATCCTTTCACATGATTTCTTCCTTGGTTTTACATATTTTCTACATATGAGTGAGTCAGTCAATACTTAGACAAATACTGCTGGGACATCATCTCTGAATTTCTGGAGTTCTCTATCAATGCAGCTCTTGGCTTTCTGGTACTCTCTCCTGCAAACTCTTGCTGCCTCTGTCTTCTGGAACCACAGTTTCTTTAAGTCAGTTAGTTCCCTATGTTCCTCCACCACCATAGCCTACAAACTCTCACAAGATAGTAAACTGGGGCAATCACAGAGTTTGCCTTAATTATTTCTTACTGTTCAGAAGACACTGTCATTCATTTTGATGCTCACTGCTTTTAAACTGTTATTGTTTATATTAATATATGTGTTGGTTGTTTTAAGTGGATAGATAAATGCTGTCTCTGCTACCCCAACTTATACTTCAGATTCTCGGGATCTCTCTACTTTTGTGCATCTTGCTCTCTCCATCTTCCTTTCACCACCTCCATCTGCTGCCTTTGTGGAAGTTTTGAATTCTGGTATCACCATTGCCCTCCAGATGCCACTGTTTCCTGATTCACAAACAGAAACAATGACAGTGTCTAAGAAGCTTCAAGAATTAAGCATGACAAGGCGTTAAATGATCTTATTGTTTTCATATTGGTTTTCTCTACCCTGTACTTTACCCTCTTTATCTAAGATTCCTTCTAAGATTAAAGAATCTGTAGTTATATTATATTATATATAATTGTAAGACTGTGGTACAACTATTTCAAGTTGATTATAATAACTGAACACCTGTTACAGTTTTCAGGTGATATTTAGCCCAATTTATGCATAATAGATGAACATAGGAACAAAAGGGAACTCAGAAAGTCAAATTTAATGATCAGTGATATTTGACAGATAGGCATATTTTGGATTATAAAAGAAAAGATAGAAATTTGAGATACTAAAAAAACAGGCATATCAATTACTTCAGATTGACAGTTTATGAGGTTCTATATGTTCAGTAATGAAAAAAGAGAAATAAATGCATATTACTAACTTATAAGACGCATCATCATTATAAAATGGAGAGAGAAAAAAAATATTTTTCTAGTGGTTGGAAAGATAAAAATCAAGTGAAGTCATATTAATTTAATTGAGAAATTTAAATAATTTACATCAAGTAAACAAAATTTATGAGACTGCAGCTCTGCATTTAGATCTGAGCTAGAAAAAGTAGAATTATTCAGTTTATAGATAATATTTAAATTCATGATATAATAATACAAAAGGTAGATTATCAGAGACGGATATGAATAATAGTTCTTAAATAATGGAAAATATAAATGATAATTCAAATGGTACAGATAAACATGCTCTATTTTGAAAGAGCCCAAGTCTTTCAGTCATAATTTCAAGAAAAATATAATAACTCCCCCTTAGTTTCTATTATAGTTTTGGATTAATGGACAAGTTCTATACAATGTATGTAGAAACATTCTCAAAAGGAGACATTCTCAAAAGGACTCATCAGTTTCACATATAGAAGACATTCAGTTTGGGTTGCTATAACAAATTGCTATAGAATGGTGATGGTTTAAACAACCTTTACTTCTCACGGTTCTATACTCTGGGAATTCTAAGGTCAAGTTGCCAACAGATCTCGTGTATAGTGAAGAACCTTGTTTGCAGATGACATTTTTTTTTTAAATTCTTACATTGTAGAAAGAGGACAAAGAGCTTTCTGGGGGTCCCTTTTATAAAGCTACTAATCACATTTATGATAATGGCACTCTCAGGACATAATTACCTCTCAATGGCCCCCATTCCTGATATTATCACAATGGAGGTTAAGCTTTTTTGTTTGTTTGTTTTAGTTGTAGATGGTCACATAATATCTTTATTTATTTTTATGTGATGCTGAAGATTGAACCTAGTGCCTAATACAGGTAAGACAAGAGTTAGCGCTAGAGCCCTGTCCCAAGGTTAAGTTTTTAACATATACATTTTGGGGAGAAACAAGCATTTGTCTATAATAATACATATAGTTATTATTCTGCAGTCATCTATTCCCCCAAATGTTCTTAAACTCTGAGAATGCATGCAATAAGCTATCTATACATACTGGTGCATTCTGATAAAAAGACAATTCTTTTTAAGTGTAGAAAATCATTCTTATATTTCTGCTGGTAAACTTCAAAGCATGTGTACAGGACATAAGTCCTAAATTCATTATTCATACTCTATAACTAAAGAAAATAAATTCTGTACTGTTGTTATTTCTTATGTAGTTTAAGGTCAAATCCATTTCTTTTTCAGGCAAATGATTTTTATATCACTTATGGACTTGAAATCTGTATACTAAAATATTTTTTTATTTTTGCAGTGGAGAAAATACCTACTAAGGGCTGGGGATGTGGCTCAAGTGGTAACTCGCTCGCCTAGCATGCGTAGGATGCTGGGTTCGATCCTCAGCACCACATAAAATAAAATAAAGTTATTGTGTCCACCGAAAAGTGAAAAATAAATATTTTAAAAAATTTTCTCTCTCTCTTCTCTCTCTCTCTCTCTCTCTCTCTCTCTCTCTCTCTCTCTCTCTCAAAAAAAAGAAAACACCATCTAAGTGGGGTTTGTTATATTTAATTTTAGTAATAATAAATTGATCATTGCATTTTACAGTTGTGATAGATTAAAAATTATTCACTATCATGTTCTGCTTTTTCTGAGTAAAAATGACCTTTTCCAATATTTCTAGTGAATGTGGTGGTGATGATAACAGGCCATTGTTTAAGCATATTATAGATGCTTTATTATACTCTTTGCAGATATAAGCTTCCAGATACTATGGGACATAATCCATCTGTCTCTCCATATGGACAATATGATATTGATATTTTATGTGTTTGATCACATTTGAATAACAGGATAGGGGATTTCTCTTTTCTTCTTTAGTACTGGGAACTTTAGAAATCAATAATGATATAATCCCCATGGTACCTTGTCATAGTTTACGCTCTCCCTGTTGTTTTTAGAAAATGTACCTACTTAGCCTTGGTTATTAGATTTATTGACTATATATCTTTAAAAATACCAGAATTCATGCTATCCTTCCTGAGTAAAGATAAAAGTCTATCAAAACTATTAATGGATTCTGTGTTTCATTAGTTTGATGATTTCCTCAAAAACTCTCAAGTTGTTAATTTTCTTCCCTAACAACTAGCTAATGTCATTCTCCTGAGGCAGTGCACACATTAAATCCTAGAAATAAGAGGTAGTTAACTAAAACCCTAACATCAAATTTAGCCTGACATATCTAGTTCTAATCAAGTTTCCACATGAGTTGTTACCATGATATATTTGTGGTATAGGGCAGGCTGAGGACACTATAGGACAATTTTGTAGTCCACTAAACTATAGGGCAAAATCTTATCCTAAATACAGCTCAGTATGGTTGCTATAAATAATATTTCTTTATCTATCAAGTAAAATTTTTTGTAATATATGGCTACCATATAATTCCAAAGTTCTAATCTCTTGAGACTACTTAGTTTCTAATGCAATTTTCTTAAAGGCATTTAATCTACATTCACATTCTTTGTATACAAAAAAAAAAACAAGTCAAGGGCTGTACTTCTGAGAACCTAAAATAAATTGGCTTCCTATTATATATGGGCAACAATTTAATTAGTTTCTTTCCAACTCATACCATGTGCAGAAGCTTAGTAACATGATTCAAGTATAATATTCACTTCAAAATATATTTAAAACACCGAAACAATATATGAACCCAATATTGTTTTCAACTTGTTCATTCATCAGAGGCCTATGACATATTTTTCCTCTCTGTTATCCAGTTGATTATTTAAGCAGAATCTGTAAATCATCAAAATCCTTCTTTACACAGAGCAGGCCAGATGGCTTTGCCACATTTCTCATTAATTATCACAATATCATAGATATAGCTATGAATATCATTCTTTTCTTTTGAAATACTATTATGAAAATAAAGTTATTGCATCTTTCTCTGGGATTACAACTCACAAATGATTTCCATTCTACTTTGCTATAACTCTTCTTTTCCTTTTTCTATCTGCTTTATTCCATCTCTTCCTTCATTGATGGGATGGTCTGCTTTTAACAAAATGCCTTACCCATAGATAGAAGCACTAATAATAATTGCATTACTAGGTCCTCTCTTTACTGCATTTCTAGGAAAAAAATGTAAGGACTTAATACGTAAAAATTTATTTAGAACTGATCCTGTTACTTAGTAATGGGGTCATAGTCATTATTATACTTAAATTAAATATAAGGGATTAAATTTTGTTCTACCTTAAAATTTACTTAGGACTACTCATTGGGAAATTTAGTTAATTAATAGTGTATTATATCCATTAATATTGTTTTGCCATCCTGGCATATATAAATATAGTGCTTGACATGGGGGAAAAATTTCTATTGTTGGAGAAATAAGAAGTTTCATATTTTTCTATTCTCTCTTAACATTGGTTCTCATATCCTGATCCTTTAAATTGTTCCAATGGAACCTTCCTCTAGGTTTCATAAAGTCATTGTTGGTACAAATACATTCAATAGACTCTAACAGCCCCTCAAACCTTTCTCACCACTTGTTTCACTTAGCACTTTATTTAAAACTGTGTTCAATGAAACCACTAGTGTGAAGAAATTAAGATTGTAACATATGCGCATATATATATATGTATATATATATATGATTACTATTATATTCTGTTGCTTCTTGCTATACATGCATGCCCATAAAATATGTATGTTGATCAGAAGAAAATATTTTGGTGGAGCAAATTGATAGTCTGTTTGTTATTCCAAACCTTTATTGTATTTACCACAGTCATGTGAAAATAAAAAAGCATAAATACACCATTGAGTAAAACTATTATTGATTCTAAATAATACCCATTTATACCTATGTGTGGCTATTGAAAGGGGCTCATTGCAAGGTGGTAGGCCCTGAGCAGAGCAGAAAGAATTCTACATAAAGCCAATTTAACAAGAATAGTTTCTTTTTGCTGCAAGCAATTTCTGAGCAAATTTGTATTTTACTGGATTTGAGCCAAACAGTGGGCTGAACATGTCATTTCCACTCATTTCATGAACTCTGATAACTAGTTTTAGTATTGAATCATTAATTAAGTCATTCTCTGTAGCGTTCCAATCACTTCTTAGTTGGCAATATTTTTTTATGAAGGACATCTCTGAATTGTCTCAGTTCCTTTCAGTGACACTTTCAAAACTTTGTAACTCAAACAGAAACGTTGTTTGTCAAATAGTCAGCTAGGATTTCCTTGTCTCAATAGAATGCAAGGAGATCAACTACAACACCAGGGTCTATAAATGTCTGTTAGGGTCTGTAAACAAGTCAAGATGGCGCCTGGCATTTTTCCAGAGGGAGTGGTTTGTGAAGTAACGCCAGCGAGCCATTAAGTGTGGAGATTCCTTATTGGTTGACTGCTGTATCTAGTTTATGTTAATTAAGATAAGCTGTGTGGAATGTATATATACCCCTCCTGTCCTACAATAAATGGCTCCCACTCCTGCTGCATCAATGTACACAACTTGCTCGTCACCCGCCCCCCCCCCCCCCGGTTATTTTGCTGCAGCCGGACTGCGGCAAATCCAAACACTATTCTCATGTACTTTCTGTGTAAACTTCTCCCATCCACATTGTGAACCAAATAGTATGATTGGCTTTGCTGAAGTCAAATTAGGATAGACTATACTGAGGAAGAGTCAAGACTTCTCTCAAGAGCCCCACCTGTCTCTAAAGGCAGTGAAGAAACCTGGCCCCTTATACATGAATTCATAATAAAATTCCCTTGATGCTTGATTTTGAATATGTCATCTTCATTTTATCAATGACATTTATTGTATTGCTCTATCTTTTTCAGACTCTTTTCTCTATGGTACCAAACACATGAAAGATACTTATGGTCTCAGAATTATCTGATATCCTTCAATGGCTACAGCAGTCTCCTTCAATGCTCAATAACAAATTAGAAACTGTTTTTCTAATGGGTTATAAAAGTGACTGTGTTGGGCATATTTAGAAATCAAAATATTAAATATTTTAGATGAATAGTAATATTTAATGTCTGCCAAAGAGATCTGCCTACATAAGATCTGGCTACAAATACATTTAAAATCTTTTGAGCCACTGAGTTATAAAGATCCAGTAAGATTTCCTGAACAACTGGCTTTTGTTAGTTTCTGGACAGAAATATTTAAAAAATTAACTTAATTTAGATTTAATTTTGGTGACTTTGTGAATCAAACAAACGTCTCAAATGGATTTTATCAGAAACCCAAACAGTAACTTCAATCTGTTAGAATACTTTAAAATGGTAAGATTTGAATACTGTACTTGTTTTCCATGTCTTCAGGGATAACACTGGTTGCACTGGAATATGTAATTTCCTCAGATCTTGCACATTGGGCTAGACCTTGATATTTAGGTAGACTCTTTAGCCAATTGTCTTTTTTTTTTCTCCATGAGAAACTGCAGTACTTTATTTGTCCTGCATTTATTTTCATGAGAAGCTAACAAATATGGCATTATCAATGTAGTGCACTCACTTATATGTAATGGTTTTCAGATCCAGGTACCTATAATACCAGATAAAGACAATGCTGGTGAATTTAAATATTTTAAGTTAGGACCATAAAATATGCTGCTTATCACTAATATATATTTATGATGATGTATTTTGCTGGCTTTGTGGTTTACTGAAGATATTCCTAATCCTTCTAATAACATTTCACTCAGATATTTTTGGATAAAAAATAATGTCAAGATTCAATTTAAGGGATTTGTATCTGTTTCAGTTTTTCAAAAATATTAAAAAGGCAAAAAGTTAATGTCCTTTTGTTGATACAATCAAGAATCAAACCCAAGAAATGTACAATTGAGGTAGTCTGGGGTAAAAAAAAATATATGGACTTTGGAGACTTTCATAAATAATATTCTATCTTGTCTATGCCACCCAGAAACTGTAATAGCAAAAACCTAATTGAATTACCTTTATATGCAAACTGTGTTAAAACTTTTTTCATCCAAAACTATGGATGATAATATATTGTATATTAAAATCTCACCCAAATAATCAGAACAGACACCCCCATAAATTGGTATTAATTACACTTATATGAAATCATATTTATATGGAACAAGATAGGATAGACTAGAAAGCATTAGTTAAATAAACAGTTAATTCTGTTGATACTCAGATACTACAAAAACAAATAATAAAAAGGAAACAGGATTAATTGGTTATTTTAATAGATTGTGTTGAAATCTAAACTGACAGAGGTAAATATTAACTCTTATTCTTATAGGTGGATTTTATTGAATTACTTTGTTGATATCTAAATTAGTATACTTCTTTAGCATTTTATATTTTATTATGTCCTTCTTTGGTTGACTATTTTGAAAATTAGCACAAATATTAAAAGGTAATATGTCTACAGGTTGATTACTTATGTTTTTATTCCTAAAATTCAAAAATTTTATTATTAAAGAATTGTGTTATAATGTCATTTCAGAGCAGTATCATTTTCTAGATTTATGTTAAATAACTAATTGAGAAAGAATCAAAAAATTCTGCAAAGGAAAATTTTCCCAAGAACAATAATTAGACAAATTTGTCTATTTTTAAAGTTATATACACAATTTAGATTTCATAATTACTTTCAAGAGAAAGGGTTCACTATGCCAAGTCTCTTTCTTGATCTCCTTCTTCCCACAAAAACAGATTCTCTTATCTATTCGGCTAAACAAGAGTTGTCAGTGGTGTTTTAAGAATGTTCATACAAGTATTTCATGTGTTTATATATGATATACATATGTATAGTGTAATTAATTACATATATGTATACAACATATTGATAAGTTCGAGTTAGGGACCCCCAAAATACCACCAGAGACCAAGATCAATGTAGCAGCAAAGAGGCGTTTATTGTGAGCTAGCTTGGTCTTCTGCACACACAGCAACTGGTGATGCTGAGAGGCCTCAAGCCCAGGGTTTGAAGCAGTTTTATCCACTCTTTGGGGAAGGCAGGGACTTTACATACATCATAGCATCTCTTAGCAAATCACCACACACCTCAGGAAAATCAAACAACTCTTAACATTGATTAGCAGATTCACTGGCTGGAACAAGTTGAGTAGAGGTGATCCGTTAGTACAATAGGGGGATTCATTTAAACTGATTGGTTTAAGCCATAAGGGGAGTAAGTGCTAAACTACATAGTTTCCCAACATATCATCAACCACCATAAACTACTGGTGTGGGGGGAGAGGTCATCTGGCATCCCAGGTATTTTCCCTGTCTCATGTTGATTGGTGGTTGCTAGGGGGTTGCTATGGCTCCTCACCTAGCCTAATGAGTCAGGGACAGCTGGTGCTGCAGATCTCTCCTGTTATATACAGACAAACAGTTTACTCAGCAGGGTGGCTATCTGCCTAGAAGTGCTCTGAAGGTTTTTCCAAGGACAAGGGTTGTAAGGGTCCAGCGAAGCTTTGGAGGAAGAGACCACCAAGAGACTGACTCATGCAATTGCAGAAGAGGATTTATTGGGGATCCATTCCAGCGCGCTGGGGTTCCATGCTCACTCAAGAAGGGAGAGCAGCCCAGAGCCCCGGGGAGGGGTCGAGCAGTGCTTAAGTACACTTTTGGGGAGGGCAGGGCTTTGCATACATCAGAACAAATCAGCATGCGGCGCAGGAAAATTGAACAACAACTCTCATACATGATTAGCACATTCATTGGCGGGAACAGGTCGGTTGGGGGTGATTGGTCACTCCTAAGCGGGGTTCACATTCAAACTGATTGGTTAGGGCCCTGTATGCCTACTGATAAGCTGCACAGGGCCCTAGGCTAAATGGCCAGTAGGGCGTTGTCTTAACTGCCTCAGGAATTTCAGGTTCTGGATGTAGCAGAGGAACTTAACAATACCTGGTCCTTCACTTTTTAATTCAGGCCTTGCAGCTTAGAAACTTTACAATGCCCGGTCTTTTACATTTTAACTCAGGCTTTGCAGCTTAGAAACTTTACCCTTTCAGGGTCAAGCCCCCTTCTTTGGACAGGCTTATGAGGTAGAGGCTGGTTTCTTAAAAATGGAGTCACATCAGTTTCTTAATATGTATAGTGTAATTAATTACAGTAATCAAGAAAAATCTTGGGCTGTGGATATAGCTCAGTTGTAGAGTGCTTTGCTTTGCATGCACAAAATCCTGGGTGCAATCCCCAGCACCAAAAAGGAAAAACAAAAAGTTTTTTGCTGATACCCTTTTCCCCTGGCAACTATGGCATACTTTACAGACACTCCTGTATACTTGAACTTTCTAGTACCAAACTCTGACCTTGTTAAATTCCTTTGCACATAAGACCCAATATTGAACAACATTTCACTTTTCTTTTGTGCCAGGGGCTTATTTATTGTGCAATTGTCTTTCGTTTCACTTAAAACCTATAGCATGTTCAGGCTACCTAGCTTAACATATTAGGTAATGAAGCCAGAATTAGACAGGCAGTCAGCGTGGATAGGTAAATAGAATCAGGTCGGATCTAGGAGGCCAATTTTGAGGGAAGTCTGGGAAGTTGGAGACTGTCCCCTGAGGTATCTTATCAAGAACCTGCCCCTGCTCCAACCGGTTGCCAAGGTAACCTTTTCCAGGAATTTCCCCTCCCTACAGGGAGCTCTAAGGTTGTTAATGTGTCCTTATCTACTCTATCCTGCCCTTCCCCCTTCAGCCCACCTATTTCTCACCTTTTCACCATCCCACTGAGCATTCCTGGGCCTAGTCACTATGCAGGAAGGAGAAAAGGCAGGAGAACAAAGGAAGCCTAGGACATATAAAAAGGGTAGAACACCTTGTTTCTTGGGATACCAGGATACCAGCTATGACCCCTTCTACCTCGAGGGAGAGGTCTATGTTACCCCTTTTTAAATAAACCCTGCTTCATATGCTTGCCTCCGCATGCTTCTCTAATGTTCAAACTTCAATATGTGGGGAAGCAGGAATCCTCACTGATAAAATATGGTATCAGTAGGAAATCTATTCTACACTCCTTAATTTGACCATAACATGCTGGTTGTGAATTTTGATATTTCTAAGAATTCCCTGATGAAAGAAATAAGATTTATTTTCAGTAATAATGGTTTAAAATATTTGATTATTGTGAGCAAGGACATGTAAACCCAAACTCACATTTTAATTTTCATTTGGTAATGAACTTATTTTATAATTTTGACCATAGTGGCTCATTATCTTTATGAAATATCTAATGTCATTAAAAGTTATCTTATAACTTTAGTATTTAAAATATAACAACAGGATTATCTCTAAAATTTGTATTATCTTAAAAAAAAAAAGGTTGATGAGATATTTGTGCTTGAATTGAAGCCAGATTTAAAGTTACGTAGTTAGTTTTGTTAGATAAATCAGGTCTAATACTGAGTAAAATCTTAAATGGAGGCCATGCTGAGAATGATTCCAGGAAACAAGCAGGACAACTCATGGAATGTTAATGAAGTCCTGAAAAGGCCCTAGGCCAAAGTTCATCCCAAAGGAATGTTAATGGAGCCCAGGAAACAGCCCCCAGCAGATTTGGAGATAGCCCATTGCAAAGAAGTGTTAATGGAGTCCTTCTTGCTCAGACTACTTCTATGGCCCACCAGTGTCCCACCCCTTGGGCCTTCCAACCTACATTCCATCACCAAAACTATAAAAAGTGGAAACCACCGCACTTCCACGGATTCCACCTCTTTGGTCCCCTTCTGTAAAGGTAAAATTTCTAAGCTGATTCTAAGCTGCAAAAGCTTGAGTTAAAGTGTAAAAGACTGGGCTAAAAAAAGTAAAGACTAGGTATTGTTACAATTCCTCTGCTACCCCCAGAACCTGTAATCTCTGTAGCTGTTAGGACAATACCTGAACTGCCCAGTAAATATCTCCATTGATTCCCTGGTTGTTTAATAGCTAAGGGCTCCAGGTAACATGGCACGTAAGCATCTAGGCTCCAAAACCAATCAGTTTAAATGTGTACCCCGCTTAGGAATGACCAATCACCCCTGCCCAGATTGTTCCCGCCAATGTATGTACTAATCCTGATTCAGAGTTGTTGTTCAATTTTTCCTGCGCCTCATGATGATTTGTTCTGATGTATGCAAAGCCCCCCACCCTCTCCAAAAAGTGTACTTAAGCTCCCCTTGACCTCTGCTCTGGCCTCTGGGCTGCTCTCCCTTCCTGAGTGAGCCTTGAGCCCCAGCATGCTGGTTCAATAAATCCCCTTTTGCCAATTGCATGGAGCCAGTCTCTTGTGTGGTCTCTTTCTCCGATGCTCCGCCAGACCCTTACACTTTTTCCTCCAGGAGAAGTCTTTTCTGATGTCCTTTAATAAACTTCTAATTTCTACTCTGACCTTGCCTCGGTGTGCTCTCTGGTGTTATTCTTCAACATTGGGGAAGCAAGGACTCATCACTGGCCAACAGTGGTAACAGAATCACATGTGATCCAGTCTCTAATAATATGGGTGAATCAAATAATCTGTCACTTGATTTGGAAAGACTGAGGTGGAATTTTATATAAAAATAAGAGATAACTTCTACATTTTTGGAGAAAAGTGGCTTAAATTCAAGTTGAGGAAGGCTTAAGAGGGTTGATCTCAAATTGGAGATCCACAGAAAGTTATTTCTGAGAGCTATATGCAAGCACAATTTCAGTGTCAGCCCTCCAAGGGAATACCTACAGGAAGATCCTATATTGAGGAAGAGGCATTGATTTGTCACAAGATCACAAGACACCTCTATTTTCCTTAAGGAAGTGATCATTTCCCCTTTGTTATCAGACTGAGGAATAAGAATTTCTTTACATTTATAAGAATGGAGAAAATATTACAAAGAACTTGGTATTTGGTGGGGGTAAGAAAAAATATAGAATCATCTGTTAAGTAGTTATTAAATCTGATCTAATATTTTAACTTCTTTTGAAAATTCATTAAAAGCACAAAATTTAGTTTCTGAATTATAAAACAAGTATTCAGTTTTCAAAATGGGCAGTAAGAGAAAATGTTACACGGTTTTAAAATTGAAATGTGTGTTTATTTATATACATAGATATTCATGAAAAGTCAATTTATCTTCATACTAATGTTTCTTGGTCTTTAGGTTTCATTTATTGGAAGTAGGTTCACAAAGTTTTGACAAAGGAGAGCTTTTTCTAGTTTTTAGTGAAAATTAAGAATCACAAAGCACAAAATGTATAACGTCATCCATTTTGAATCTATTATGGAGCATTTAAGCCAAACATGTACTCTATTAATCAATCAAGTAAGAAAGGGAGGAGTTGATCTCAGCAAGATTATTTTTTCAGTCCATCATCATTTACTGTAAATAGGAGTCTGTGAAGACTGTGCAGCACACTGTGCATGAAAAGAAGGTTTATCCCACTGTGTATTTTGTATGGCTTTACTTGCAAAGGGTAAAAAATAAAATAAAATCACCTTCCACAATACAATATTGCTCTTAGCATTTGGTACTTTGCAGTCTTTAAGACTACTGAAATAGAGAAGAATATTTTATTAAAAGCAGAAAAGAAAGGCTGACTTTTTGTCAGTTATGAAAAATGAGATTATTGATTTATAAACGAGAAACGAGTGGTTCAATGATAATGGCCCACCTCCTAAGATTATGAAATTAGATAAAAATTAATTTCAAATAATAAATATGTTCAAATGAAATGTTTCACTGTGATAAGCTAATCCAAAAATTAATTTAATAGAAATGCAAGAGGTACAAAATAATTATGGTTATAAAAAAGAATATGAACAGTTTCTCCTCTTTATGCTTTTATTTCATATATTTCTCAGAATAGGTTTTTCTAAAGATATTTCTTTCAAAGTAATTATAGAAATCTTAATAGAAAGAAAAAGTGAGGAAATGAAGGCAGAGAGTAAGAGGAGCATGGGAGGAAGAGAGAGAATGAAGGAAAGAAGTAATTGTGAAAGAGAAAAACTAGTGTTACAAAACAAATGATATAGGCTCTGGAGATGAGATTCTTCATAAAGACAAAACCTAAAAAATAAAACCTGGAAGAGTCCTGTAGATACAATATTGCTCTATTGCTCTGCAAATATTTTTTGATTCATGCATAATTTTAGTATGCCTCAATTTATTTCTCATGAAAAGCTCATACTGAAGATATCCCCAAGGGTATGTGCACTGCCATGCAAAGAAAAGTGGTTTGTATTTCATAGAAAAAACCTGGTATCTGCTTTATTTAATTTGGTATTCTTAATCCCAATCACTGGGCATAACCACAGTAGCTAGTCAAATATTAGTAAATGAATGAATGAAAGAAACTTGGAAAATTCATTATAGTAAATCATTTTTCTAGAAACAATATTCTAGAAACATGTTTCAATATTAAGAATATATAATAGATAAATCAAATGGCCATAAAACACAATATCTTTATTTTTTGATAAAGTATTAGTTATGCACTTTTAGTCTGTACATGACACAGGTGGCAAATAGTTCATTTCAAACCTTCTAGAGGCTTTAACCTTTTATAGGTCATGTTATAATTCTCATTTCTTCTTACATGATTCCAAAATATCTGAAGTGATGGAAGAAGATCTGGACATGTACCCTGCAGCTTGTCTTTGAAGTATCTGTTGTCCCCATATGTACATGTTGCTTTTATGTTCAGTGTTTCTTTTCTGCCCCCAATATAGTCACTGGCCCTCTGAAAAGGCTTAATTAGAATCTTAATTTAAATTTAATTAATTTAAATTAAATCTTAATTCAAATTAAAATCTTAACTTCCATATGGGAGGGAGAAAATAGTGCCATTTTGGTGGAAGAAAAAATGCTAAGAAATTTTTCTTGAATCTAGATTTGCACAGAGAACATGTTTTTCATTTGAACTGTGTTTTGTTTGAGTGGACTTTAAGGTAGCTGATAAAAACAATTATAGAGTCTCTAGCAGCACTGCTAATGTAACTCCCTAGCAGCACTTTAGTGTTGCTATTCTTTTCTACCTGATAGTCAGAGCTCAAGATCTTTCTGCATTTCCTTGCCTTAATTAGTATACAATAGATTTAGGGAGGCCTGTGACTATTTCTCTCTAGATTTATCATGCTATACCTGAAGTTTTTACACTTAGTAAATGTCATGGTTTAGATGTGAGTTGCCCCCTAAAAGCTCATGTGTGAGACAATGCAAGAATGTTCAGAGGCAAAATGATTAGATTATGGAAGTTGTATCATCCATTGATATGGATAAGCTGATTGGTAATTATAGACAGGTATAATATGATGATAAAGTCAGTCACTGGGAATGCCTTTAAGGTTATATTTTGTCCTTTAAGGTTATATTTCGTGAGCAGAGCTCCCTTTCTGTTTCTTGGTTGCCATATTCTGAGCTGCTTTCCTGTGCCACTCCCTTCCACCATGATGTTTGCTTTAACTTTGGATCCAGAGCAATGAAGATGGCAGGTTAAACTTTTCTTTCTATATACTATTCTTGTCCAATCCTTTGATCATAGCAATACAAAACTGATTACAAGTGTGAGGATGACCACAAATCTTTACTATTGTAATTTAAAGAAATCTGATTCTAAAAAAGGCAAAGTTTGGCTTCCTTTGTGATTTTAGCAAAGTACATTCTCCGTGCCAAAAACTTCATATTATAACAACTTAATTAAATTTCAGACCAAAAATTTTGGAAAGGATAATCAGATATTTGCATATTTCATCTCCCCCTTTATATCCTATACCTCTAACTGTAACCTTTTTAAATGCAAAGAAAGAAAATTTGAATATAAAAATGTGATTTTACGATATATTTTCAAGTTGTTTATACTAACGGTTTAACATAAAGAAACATGATAATGTGTTTTAATCTCTCTTGTTCAAATTCATTTGAGCAAGAAATATTTTTATCCCTTTTAATCTTGTAGAGTAGCATCTTGTGACAGAATTTTCTATAGAATAGTTTTGGAGAAAAGCTTATGTGTGTACCTACAGAGATTGAAATTATGAGTAATTATATGGAGGTATTGTGTGGCACTAATTGGAACTAGTAGTTTTGAGTTTACCAATAAACAATAAGTGAAATGTATAAATAAGTATTCATTTAGTCTGGTGAAAATGACAAAATGTTGACTGTCATTAAGTATAAAATGAATCCTTGTGGAGAATAGAAAACCATTGCTTTTCTT
Source organism: Ictidomys tridecemlineatus (assembly GCF_052094955.1). NCBI lineage: Eukaryota > Metazoa > Chordata > Mammalia > Rodentia > Sciuridae > Ictidomys > Ictidomys tridecemlineatus. Next base: position 170,747,616 of record NC_135479.1, read on the forward strand.
CTTTATTGAAGAAAAGAGATTTGCAGATACTGAAGGGAAAATTTAATCAATCAAACATGAATTATCCATTAGAACACAGTATTCCAATTTTTCCAGTTATGAAGTGAATCACAACACGTAGCTACTGATATTTTTATCAATTTATAAATGAAGAACCTGGGCTAAAAAGAAGTTACATTACTCAGCAATGCTTATACAGTTGGTTATAACAGAGCTAGAATTCTCAGCCAATAGTCTAAGTTGGAGCATAGAAGGCTAACATATTGTATATCAGGGAGAAAAATAACTGTGATTGATTATTTAAATGAGGTTTACAGAACTATGACAAAATTTTTGGAAAATAAAGATATTTCATATGTTTTACAATAAGTTTCCATTCAAACTCTCTTGGTATTAGTAAATATGGCCTATCAGAATAAAATTATAATAAAGCATAAAATGAACAAAATGCCAAACAAGTATTAAGGTTGTTTTATTGTTATTTCTAGTAACATATATATAATTGTCATAACAATCAAGATAAAGTATATCCATCAAGCCAACATTTCTTTATAATCTAGTTAATTTCTACTGCTCATAGACAACTTTTATGTTCGTTTATTTTACTATTAGATTACTTTTACCTGCTCCTGACTTTCAGATAAACAAAATCATTTGATATGTATTATCATGTGTCTAGTTTATTTTGCCTTACATATCTTTGAGTTTTATCCATGCTGTTTTGTACTAGTAATTTTTTAAAATATTTTTTCTTTGTTTTTCATTTAAGTAGTATTAATGTATCAATGCACAACATTTTGCTTCCATAGCTCTTGAGACTGGGCATACCTGCTCAACTATCGAGATGCTCCCTCCCAGGACTGAACAACTGTTGGACTAACACAAGACACCATCAAAACGGAGAGGCCACTCACAGGGATAGCAATGTGGGAGTCCAGAAGCAGCAAGAATCCAGTAAGAGTTGCCAAAACAGAATCCTAAGCAGTTGAAGCAGTGCCGTTACCCTCACTATTCAGGTTTTGCCAGTTCTGCCCATGTTTCCATGCTGATTCTTCATCCTTCCCATGAATCTCATGGCTTATTGATATCATTTCTATTAGTTTTCTACTTAATAGTTTAATTGTCTTCTGTTTTTTGCTATAAAAATCTCTATTGATCATTTCAATTCTTTCAATAATTTAGGATGATATGTGTAACAATCTCATTTTACACATACTCTAATAAAAACTTAAAAAGTTCTGATCATAGCAGTAGAAGTATTTACAGAGTAGGGTAAAATTTCTCTGTTAGTGGATTAATGGTTGCTTTTAATTCAGAAAGGCATCAAAATTTAAAAAATTAAAATTTCTTACCTATTTATTTGTTCAATTAATTTATTTGGCAAAAATAGTATAAAATTACTGACACAAAAATTCTTTACTACGTGATTTTATGTAAAAGTTGTGTAATCACACAAAAACACATATTTTGAACTTATGTTTAGAGGCCATGTTTCAAAGTAAAATTAATGTTTGTATATGGATAAATATGATTATAAAATTATATTTGATATGTTTTTACTAAGTTGCTTAGGGCCTCACTAATTTGCTGAGACTGACTTCTAAGTTGCTGAAGTTGACTTTGAATTTGCAATCCTCTTGCTTCGGCCTCCCAAGCCACTAGAATTACAGGAGTACCATGACATCCCGTGAGGAAAAGTTTTTGATAAACAGTTTCTACAACTTTCTTGACACCAATGATTTAATGTTTATGGTTAATTTTCGTCTGTAGTTAATATAAAGTAAACATTTCTTTTAAAATAGATTTTTTAAAACTTAAAAAGTGGTGCAAGAGCAATGCTAAATAACAGTGTAGATGGGTCAAAAATTCACAAAATAATAAAGGCCTGGAAGTATGAGCAGTAGCTTGGTAAGCCTTAAAATAATGTAATGGGACAAAGTGAAGGTTTGTACTAGAGACCAGTATGCTCAAATACATTGTGTACAATCCAGTTGTTTAAGTAATACATTTCAGTACACTTTCAACTTTTTCCTTCATGAGCATAATTGTGATTGAAGATGTGTGATACAGTGGAAAGAAAAGCAGTCATGGAATCAAGGTCTCCATTTTCTTTGAATATTACTGAATATTTATCAAGCATACTTTGCCATCCTCTATGAAATCTCCAATAAGTCACAAAATCTTATGGTCTCCTTCTCTCAGACATTTCTTTTAAAAGTATCCCTTTTGTTAGGGTCAGGCAAACATCGGAGGAAGAGACCACCAAGAGACCTGTCTCATGCAAAAGCAAAGGGTTTATTGGGGGGGTGGGACCAGCATGCTGGGGCCCAGAGTTCTCCTGAGAGAAACTGGAGCCCTGAGTACAGCTTAAGCAGAGTTTTTATACAGTGTTTAAACAGGGAAGTTCATATGGCAGTTAGGGTGGGAGAGTGGGGTTGTTACAAAATAACCATTACAGAATAATCATGCGTTTTGTCAAGGGGTGTTGGGCCAGGGTACATTTTGACATAAGTAACTGTTTTTAACATAAGTTTCGGGTTCCAGGAAAACAGAACTTAAACTTACAGAAAAGCAAAACTTAAACTTAACAGGAGAGAAAAACTTAAATTTAACCTTTACACTTTAAAGGCATATTGATAAATGAAGTTGTTAGAACAGTGTAATTAACTTCAGGTAATTCTCTGATATTTAAAAAAAATCTGTTATGGTAGAGATGGTGAAGTTAGTAAGAATAATAAATGATTTTTAATAGCCATAAAGATAAAGGGCTCCATTTCTCCATTTCCTCCACTGCCTCTCAACATGAACAGTTACACTATTTATATATTTTAAAGTTTTAGTAGATGAAAGGGCCTTGTGATTAAATTTGAAAGCTTTGCATTTAATGTTCCCAAAAATCTGAACCACTTGTAAACAATAGAGCATATTGTACTTATTTCATTTCTCCGCATATACTATTTTTGACTATTAAATCTAGTATATGTTATGCTGGTGTAATTAGGGTAACATTTTTATAA